>NC_136424.1:150812500-160320000 GCF_052625555.1 Lactuca saligna | reverse complement strand
ATCATTTTAAGAGATGTGGTGCTTCCCAATTATTGTCTTAACAAGTGAGTGTATAGTCACTTTCATCTTACACATAGATATGAAGTATTTTATATAAAATATGTGCTATGTGAATAAATATTGTTAGTTATTTGAGATGGATGTTGAATGAGTGATTTATACAGGTTTTAAATTATTTAAACTGTATATGTATTTTATATCTACGAATATATTCGGTAAAACATTGGTAGATAAATAATAAGGGATGAAAGACGGTATAGATGTACGTTGGTAGCTATGGGTTTAGTACTGTATAGATGTATGTTGGTAGCTATGGATTTAGTACCGTATAGATCAACCTTGGCAGCTATGGATTTAGTGCTTGTTGTATAAATCTCGGGCAGCAACGCACTTTGTGCTTATTCCTTTGATTACATTGGCAGCTACGGACTTCGTGCATGTTTTATGAATCTCAGGCAACGATGGACTTCGTGCATATTTGTTAGGATAATCCTTAGGAATGAATGAATGGAGGACAGACGATTCTTAAGATTTTTAAGAATAAAGAAGATAATGGGGATGAGAAATTGGGTTGATTGTTTGATGTTTAAACATAATAAATAAATTTATTGTTGGTTGATGAAATTAATAAATTTATTATATGTGGGTTGAAAACTATATATGCTCACCAGGCTCCCAGGCCTTACCTACTCAGCTTTTATATTACAGGTAGTGGAACAAGAGCATAGTTGGATGATGACGAGGGATTTCGGATTATAGGCTAGTAGTTATAAATAACTGTTGTAAGGCATATATGGTACTATTTATGCTTTTGATCTGTATCGTAACATGACATCCCAAGGTTTTATAATACAATGAAAATACATTTCTTTAAAAGAAATGTTTTGATAAATTTTTATCATATTTTATTTTGGGGACAAATTCCGCAACACCTTTTGAAAGATTACTCTGATTTTATTTTAAAAAACATAAACAAAAAAAATCGATCTTTTCTGGCTGAGAAAATGGGGATGTCATAGATAATCAATATTCTACAAGTTTAGCTAGGCACACAATCATGTCGTAACACCTATTTAATAAGAAATACAATGATAAAAACTTTCGTCAAAATAGAATTAGAGAAACCACAAAGCTACAAATTCAAACTCCACAATTACAATCTCACAAACCGCCTAAAAACCAACATAGGTCCAACCTCAGTCCACAACTCAAAATCCTTAGATAAAAAAATAGTTAAACCAGTCAAAAGTCAACGGTCAAAGGGCCCGCATCATGACTTCTACCCTGGTCATGACCTATCTTTTTCCGTTTTGCGATTCCATTGGAAAACCCCATTTATCATTAAGAACATAATCTCTTCCGGTTAAGGCTTAGATCTTCATATCTGAATATCTCAAGGATTTAATGGAAAACTTTCCAACTTTATCCAGATTTACAACCCAAAATAAACCTAATCTCAAATGCTAACTCATTTTGTCCCAAAAATGTTTTTATTCCTTTGCATGGAAGCCAAGAAGATCATTCATTCACTCTAAAAGGCCCTTAACAAGTCTACAGTTCTCTCATAAACAAATAAATGATTATGGAGCTCTCTAAACTCCTAGAACTACAAAAAATAGACAAAAATCGCTCCCCAAGTGTAGGTCCTAGCATAAGACTGAATAAAGCTATAAAATTTAGATATTACAATGATAGAGAATTGACTAGAATGTATAGTCTTGAGCTAGGAAGGACTTCTTCAAGAACCACAACGATCATGATCTTCAACAATCTATCCAAACACCACCAACTCTAAGAGGCACAAAAAAGGGGTTAGGGTTCAGTTTGAGAGGTGGAGTCTGAAGACTAGAGAAAGCATAAAATGTTTTATGCCTTTAGATAGGGCCCAAAGCCCAAGACATAGGGTTTTGAACCCAACATCCACCACGTCACAGTCCATACTTGACCACGACACAATGTAAGCGATGTGCTCACGCTGCGACATGCTGAAAACCCTACATCTCAAACATGAATGAAATAATTGTTAAAACAACTTATACTTGGAAAATGAGTGTTACAATTCTACCCCACTTGAAGTAGATTTCATCCTCGAAATCTGATCTATCTAAATTGTAGAGGAAAAAGCTTATGCAAATACTTCGCAACTTCTCCAAACCACTTACTAAATCGATGCATCCACAATAGGCATTCCCGAGACCACTCATAGCCGAGACTATTCCTCCATTTCAAATTTAACCAACGTATTAACTTAACCCACCACAATTACCACTCTCATCACCAACGATTAAAAAAAAAAAAAAACTCTTTGTAAAACTATGCAAACCCAAAAACTCTAACACCATAATTATGAATTAGACCCAATGATCAACTTCATTAATTCTAAGACCGATGATTATATTTCGATATACATATCCCCTAGTCCCTTAGACTAGGAAAATTTGTACCAATGAAGATGTGAGTACCAGAAAGTTATCAACCATAAACACTCAAAAAATCTCTAATCTACAAAATCATGCCCAAAAACGACTTATAACAAGTCATCAAATCCCATAGCTTCCCACGATCATAATGATGGCAGAATCATAACCTCACATCGAATCTAATTTTTATTCCGACTCATGCGCACATCCATTTGATAGATAACCCAAAGCAACTATAGAGAATCTTACGGTTTAAAATTTCCAGAATCAATACTCTATCACTAGTAGCCAAAATATATGAAGCGGTTCTCATAAACAAACATGGATCCATTAAAGCAGAAACTCATCAATGAACTACTATTTTATAACCATGACTTTCCAACCACTCAACGTTCTACCAACCATATGACCTAAAACATTCTGGTCACTGGGCCACCAATAGGCTTTCTACAATGCTCCAAAACACCCAACTATGCCAAATAGAATAGTAAACCAATAACTAAGAGTCTCATCCTCATAACTTTCGGATTCCACCCATACAAATTGTATACACACTATTTCACAATATGACGTAACACCATCTAACCATTGGAATGATAAGCTCGTGGTACAACACTGCTCTTGCTATCATTCCTCCATGGGCTTGAGGACTCACGACCTGCACCTCTGTGGTCCAATACACATGCAACCATTATCCCACCGACCTATAGGAACCCAATAAATGTCTCTCCTAACAATTTTCAATCACAACATGAGACATAAAAGTCTAAAACATGAAAACCATCCTAAAGTCTAGGCTATTACTGGGGCAACACTAGGCGAAAATATAGTTTTACATTGAGATAAAATAAGATACATAGTGAAACGCTCATTCCTACTTGAAAGAAATGTATTATACAAGAACCATGTAATAAAGTCTAAGTAAGATTTATTAGGATATATTATTCAGATTACATGCAACCCTCATGAAAGCACTCAAAGGTCTATCAAGATTTACATAACAACAAAGAGGACATACAATCCACCTTAGATCCACAATATTCTTCTCTTTATGACTCAACTAAAAGAGTGAAGAACCTCGCAAACCGATGACCTTACCACAGCCACTTATGACCTTATATTTTTTTGGAACACCCCACTGATCCTCATCAAAGTTTGTTCTTGAGCCAAAATGACGGTAGTACACAAAATCACTGGTGGCTTCACCCAAATAAACAACTAAATCAAACTCTCAAACGTTGGACAAAAAATGGTCGGTCATTTGATAAAGCCTTACTAGCTCATTGAAACACTCAATCTAAAAGGGAAACTATAGAATCACTCATGATAATGCTAACTGAACCCTAGTCGGAATGACCTAAATACCATCCTTTCCAACATGACATTCCATAATTGAACTTTGCACAAATTAAAGGTCGCACGTGAAGAATTGATAAAACAATTTCTTCTGAAAAATGAACTTCTATTATCTCGTGTTAAAACCATCAACTACTACATACGTGCATGATAATCATTAAAATCAATCGAACCAATATAGGTCTAACAATCTCAACTGATAACCCTTATAAATATTGTTGGGGCACTAGTAAACCTCAACGATACCACCATATACCCTTCACACTAGACTCTATATGAAGACTGTCCTCAAACAATCAATTACTCTCATACTTATGGTGATGACTAATAGAACATTTAATGAAGAAAGTGTTGGATTAGGTGTCTAAGCCTATAACTATAATTGGTATAGACGTGAACTAATAGTAGCATTGTCCTTTTGGGTTGCCCTCAAAACTAGAAATTGAATTGACAACTTTTAGAGAGAGAGAGAGAGAGAGAGAGAGAGAGAGAGTGATGCAGCATAAAAAAAACAACACAAAGATAACCAAGAATGAACCTGTTGATTCTAAAAGAATAGCCAGGACAATCTCTTCAAAACCACGTTGATTCTACAAATATCGTGGGATTGGCTTCAAAATCTGGGTTAACACACAGAATTTGGGAGAAAATCAAAAGTTCGTAAAATTGATGATCGACCATCCAAATTACATCAAAAACAGTTAAATAAGAAGCAGAAATTAAAATGAAACCCTAAAAGTCCATGGTCCAAATACAAACCCAAAAACAAAACCCAAAAATTAAGGAAAAATAACAAAATTGTTCATAATTCCATTTAGAAAGCGATTTCTAGACTCAAAAATAGGTAAGTCCCCTTCGGGTATTTATCCAGACGTGCTCCTAGCTCGAAGCTTCGATTTGACTGGTCGTAGGCCCGAAACGGAGATTCATTGCCAAAGTTATGGCCATTTCCGTGAAGCCCCTTTAGTCACACGATCGTGGGCCTCTAGGAACGCAAGGGCCCGATCCTCCACACTAGGGCCCGCATCATCCCCTCCTGGGTAGACAAAATCGAACCTCAAATGTGCACCATGGTCATCATCAGAAGAATCCCCATAATAAGGAAGCAAATGCTTTAGATTGAAAACATCGAAACAACAAATGTGGCTTGGCAACTGTAGACGGTAAGCATTGGAATTAATCTTCTCCACAATCTCCACCGGTCCAATCTTCTTAGCTGACAGCTTGTTGTACTCACCAACCGAAATACAATCTTTAGTCAAAACAGCCCAAACAAAGTCACCTACTTCAAAATCTACTTGTCTGCGTTTTTTATCTGCATCTTGCTTGTACTTGGAGTTAGCTCGGACCAAGTTCTCATGAACAACCTTATGAACATCATGCAGTCCTCCAACAAAATCCTACACTTTCCTTGGAACAACCCTAGAAACAGACAGTGACATCAAAGCAAGTGGTCCCCGTGGCTGAACATTATAGACCACCTGGAATGGACTATATCCAGTACTTCGGTTGATAGCATGATTATGAGCAAACTCAGCTTGACAAAGCTTTTGATCCTAGGTCTTCACATGATCACCCACTAAACACCGCAAAATATTACCAAGGGATCGATTGACAACCTGTGTTTGGCCATCCGTTTGAGGATGATATGCACTACTAAAATTGAGCTGAGTGTTCACCATTTTGCATAGGCTGCGCCAAAAATGACTCAAAAACCTAGTGTCTCGATCTGAAACAATAGAAGATGGAAATCCATGCAAACGGTAGACGTCTCGAAAGAATAACTGGGCCACATTAACTGCATCAGTCGTCTTTTTGCAAGGAATAAAGTGCACCATCTTAGAAAAACGATCAACAACCACAAATATTGAATCATTTCCCCGTTAAGTACATGGTAAACGCAACACAAAATCCATGCTGATGTCTACCCAAGGTTGTGATGGAACATGCAAAGGCATATAGAGTCCTTCATTGGTAGATGCGCCCTTTGACACCTGACAGATTCGACACCGTTTAACATATCTATCCACATGCTTGCGCATTGTAGGCCAAAAATAAGATGATTGTACCAACTATAAAGTGCAATCTCGGCCAACATGCCCTTCACCATGCAGCTTCCTAATGATTTGAAGGCGAAGACTAGAATCAGGGATGCACAATTGATTGCCTTTGAAAAGAAAACCTTCATGCAGTAGAAAATCAGACATCTGTCCAGATTGTATACCCTGCAGAACAACAGAAAAATAAGGATCAACCGTTAGCTGCTCCATGAGGACATCCTCCCCGGCACACCAACCCTCATGGAAACTAGCAAATTACTCCTCCGACTCAATGCATCAGCCACTCGATTTGACATCCCAGACTTCTGTTTCATCATGAAAGTGAATTTTTCCAAGAACGACATCCACCTCCCATGTTTGTGTGACACCTTATCTTGACTGTGAATATGTCTTAATGAATCATGATCTGTGAACAAAACAAATTCCTTATGAAATAGATAATGGCGCCAATGCTTTATAGCTTGGACCAGTGCATAGAACTCAACATCATAAGTGCTATAACGCAGCTTTGGCCCCGTCAACTTCTCACTAAAATAGGCAACCGATTGTCCTACTTGACTTATAACTGCTACAATCCCAACCTTGGAAGCATCCGTGTGTAATTCAAACACTTGAGAAATTTCTGGCAATACAAGAATCAGTGATGTAGTAAGCTTCTCTTTTACTAATTAGAAAGCTGATTCTACTGCTTCGGTCCAAGTAAAGGTCTTCCCTTTCATACAATCAGTCACCGGTGCCATAATAGAACTAAAGTTTGGAATAACCCTCCTATAGAATGAAGGAAGGCCATGAAAGCTTCGAACTTCAGTGATGGTAATTGGACTTGGCCATTGTCTGACAGCTGCTACTTTAGACTCATCCACCTGTATTCCTTCCCCAGAAACAATGTACCCCAAGAACAAGACTTTAGGAACCATAGACATACATTTCTTCATAGCTGCATACAAACTATCCCGTCGAAGCACGGTCAAAACCTGCTTCACATGGTTGACATGCTCACCAAAAGTAGCACTGTAAATAAGTATGTCATCAAAATAAACGACTACAAATTTACCAATAAAGGGTCTGAACAACTGGTTCATGACACGCATAAATGTACTAGGAGCGTTTAATAAACCGAAAGGCATCACCAACCACTCATACAATCCTTCACGAGTCTTGAAGGCAGTCTTCCACTCATCCGCAGGCCTAAGTCGAATCTGATAGTACCCGCTCTTCAAGTCCAGTTTCGTAAAGATAGAGGCACCGCTAATCTGGTCAAGTAGGTCATCAAGTCGAGGAATTGGAAATGTGTACCTCACCATGATCTTATTGATGGCACAACTATCAACACACATACGCCAAGTACCATCCTTTTTAGGAGTCAACAAAGCAGGAACAGCACACGGGCTCATGCTCTCTAGAACATGACCTTTTGAAATCAAGTCCTCCACCTGTCATCGCAACTCCTCATGCTCTCTGGGACTCATTCTGTAATGTAGCGTATTAGGCAATTGAGCTCCTGGTTGTAAATCAATATGATGCTGGATGTCACGTAAAGGTGGCAAACCATCAAGCAATTCATTAGGGAAAACATCAGTGAATTCCTTGAGCAAATGAATCATAGCCTTAGTAATTTCAACCTCCTTAGCGACTTCCTTCCCGAGAAATACAAAAATTTTACCTTTCGCCTCCAACTCGTCTTCAAACTGATTAAGAGTCAGTAGAGTACCCAAAGGTCTCGGAACTGGCTCCTTTGGCTTACTAGGAACCAATGTTATCTTCACACCCCCAAACAAGAAACTGTAAGTATTAGTCCTCCCGTTATGATCTATGTTACGATCATACTCCCAAGGTCTGCCCAACAACAAATGACAAGCATACATAGCAACCACATCACACCACACATCATCTTTATACACGGTACCAACAGAAAATTGAACAAGGGTTCGTTTAGATACAGTGACCTCGCCACCGTTCTTAAGCCACTGTAGCTTGTAAGGCTTAGGGCGATTTTCTGTTTTCAAAGCCAACTTTTGAACAGCTTCTTTAGATATAAGGTTATCACAACTTCCTGAATCAATAACAAAAGTACAAACCTTTCCCAAAATAGTACATGTCGACTGAAAGATGTTGTGTTTGAGCCAATCATCACCAACAACTTTTGGTGTAAAACAAGACCGCCTTACCACCAAATTTACCCCCACATCTCCAGTTACAACTTCCTCATCGCATTGATGCTCTTCGTCATACACAGGGGGATCTTCGTAATTTTCACCAGCATCATCATTTTGCCAATCATCTTGCTCAGCAAACAAATGACGTTTTCTGACTTTCTTGCACTCTGATTGTTGGTGACCTGTCTCCCCACAACTAAAACACTTCAAGCTACTACTAACAGTTGTCCTAGGATTTGGTCCAACACTGTTAGATGTCGGTCTTTGTTGATTAGGCACAACACGGGGTACCATACCACCCGTCCCAGAACTTCCTCCAATATTGGCAGTTGAAGACGAACCGCCCACCCGACGACTTTGTTTCTCAAAAGCCAACGCCCGTTGATGCGCTTCAGAAATAGATACCGGGTCAAACATATTTATAGAGTCCATCATTTGGACCTGTGAACCCCCAATATATCGAGCAACGAGTTGTTCCTCCGTCTCCTGGATATCGTTTCGGGCAATCAATTGGTAGAACTCAGTTGTGTAATCATCACCTTATTTGGCACCCTGCTTCAGATTTTGCAACCGTTGGTACATCAACCTTTGAAAATTATGGGGTAGGAAGTTGGATCGTAAACACTTTTTCATCTTCCTGCAAGTCACGACCTTTGACTTTTCGAGCCTGTCTCGTGTCAGTTTCAGTTGTTGCTACGATGCAGATGCCCTAGCACGTAGCCTGGTAGCAATCAATGACACTCTTTTGTTTTCAGGGACTTCTTTGAACTGAAAAACTTCCTCAACAGTAGCCAACCAGTCGCTGAACCCCTCCGGATTCAAACTGACCCAGTCGAATTCTGGAATATCAATTCTCATTCCGGCCTCCCAACGCCTATTGTCACCTCTAGATCGTCTTCAGAATATGAACAGTCACTGCCACCGAACGGGTTCCCAAATTCACCATCTTGAACTTGAGAATGTGTTCGAGACCTTTGCCCTCCTCGATTTATCAGTTCGACCATCCTATCAGTCAGTTGGTCAACCATTTGATCCATCCTCTCCTCCATTCGTGCCATAATACGTTCTTCTAGTTCTTGCTCATGAACATTAGCGGGCGTCATGTTTCTCCTTGGAGGCATTTTAAACCAAGAATTCGGCTCTGATACCAACTGATGCAGCGTAAAAAAAAAAACAACACAAAGACAACCAAGAATGAACCTGTTGATTCTAAAAGAATAGCCAGGACAATATCTTCAAAACCACGTTGATTCTACAAATACCGTGGGATTGGCTTCAAAATCTGGGTTAACACACAGAATTTGGGAGAAAATCGAAAGTTCATAAAATTGATGATCGAGCATCCAAATTATATCAAAAACAGTTAAATAAGAAGCAAAAATTAAAATGAAACCCTAAAAGTCCATGGGCCAAATACAAACCCAAAAACAAAACCTAAAAATTAAGGAAAAATAACAAAGATGTTCATAACTCCATTTAGAAAGAGATTTTTGGACTCAAAAACGGGTAAGTCCCCTTCGGGTAGTTATCCAGACGTTCTCCTAGCTCCAAGCTTCGATTTGACTGGTCGTAGGCCCGAAACGGACATTCGTAGCCAAAGTTATGGCCATTTCCGTGAAGCCCTTTTAGTCACACGATCGTGGTCCTCTAGGAACGCAAGGGCCCGATCCTCCACACTAGGGCCCGCATTAGAGAGAGAGAGAGAGAGAGAGAGAGAGAGAAAGAGAGAGAGAGACTTATTTGTTAATTTATTATATGATTAATAAATTAATTAGAAATCAAAGTAAATAAGTTGTTAATACTTTATAAGAATAATATATATATATATATATATATATATATATATATATATATATATACACATACATACATATTGGAAATAGTATTATTTAATCAAGAATTAATCAGAATTTAAATAGAATTAATTTTAGGGTTAATTGGATTAATTAAAACTATAAGGTTAAAGTGTAATTATTTAATAGTTGAAAAAGAGGTATTCTAGAACCATCCTAAATGGCTGGATGATTTTATGGAGGTTCTAGAAGATCTAGAAGATCTATTATTATCCTTTGAGGATAACTAATGCGACATCCCCAATTTCATGGCCAGAAAAGACCGATTTATTTATACTTTATTTGAAAATCATAGTATATTTTTAAAGAAATACGTTCCAGAATTTGTTCCCAAAAATATGAATAAGAATTTATCAAAGAATTTTTGAGGAAATGTATTTTCATTACATTGCAAACCTTGGGATGTCATTGTCAATAAAGATAAAAAGCATAAACAAAAATACCACACCCCAAAACCGAGAACGGCGGAAACGTTCTGGGGCAGAGGACGTCATGTAATGTATCACAACAATGTAATGTAGTAAACAAGCAACATCATCATCCATTACATTAATAGTATAATTTTAATTACAAGTGTATTCTTTCATTGTATAAGACAACATAATAAATAATCAAAATAAAAGAGGAGTCTTGATTTCTCCGTCTTCACAAAACCTGGTCGTCGTACCTGTCTATTTGTGACTTGAGAATACAAGTTATTTTGAAAGCGAGTATCAGCAATAAAGCTGGTGAATTCATAAGTATTAATGTGTGTTAGATTTGTAAATACTGTAAAGTAAAGACTTGTAAACATTTGGAAAAAAGTTGGAAAATGTTTGTAAGTAATTGTAAACGTTTGAAAACCCTAGGAAATCCTATATTTCCTACTAGTATAAAAGTAGTCTTTTACCAAGACTCGACTGTTTTGAATGTAGTCTTCTACCAAGACCCGACTGTGTTGTAAGAAAGCATCACTGTAAATGTGACATTTTTTCCCTGTTTAACTATTATTATAAAAATTATAGTCTACCTCGTCGATTATGTGTATGAGTCACAATATAAAGGTAATAAGGAAAAATAGTTTATCTATAACAAATATATCCTACCTCGTCGTTCATGTGAATATGTCCCAAAGTAAAGGAAGGAGAATAATATAATAACTAAAGATGTATCCTTTTGCAGTAGGATATTCACAGCATGGAAACTCGTCGAACAGTACGGCCGTAGACACCCGTCGATCATCATTTTCCCTACTGTAGCTAATAGCCTTGGGTGTGGAATGGTAAGTCCCGAAACATTTGTAACAAATCCGATGTAATAGTATCTATTAAACGTATTAATGTAGACATGTTCATGTAAGCGTATCTCTGTAACGTATCAATGTAAATGTACTCATGTAAGCGTATCTATTCAAATGTACTCATGTAAGCGTATCTATGTAAATGTACTAATATCAACGTATATATGTAAACGTATTCATGTAACATATATATGTAAACGTATAGACTCATGAATGAACTGACTCTTGTGTGATTCCTTGGACTTGGAGTTGTAAGTAGTATCTCCTAACTATACCTATTATAGTTACTAGTAATGTACGAGTATAACCAGAAGTATACCTTTGCTACTCAAAGGTACTGAACTGACTAATGAAACCTTTATACCTATATATGTATACATGATATATAAAAGCATAAAAGAAGTTTTGTAAAACCTTTGAAAAGTTTAATACTAAGAAACGATGACCTGGTGTCAGTTTATAAAACGATTGAAAGTATTTTGTTTGATAAGACAATTTAAGTATATGGAAAACCTTTGTTTGAAAACACCTTTGTAACAGAGTTTGAAAGGAAACTTACAGTGCGTAAGACAGTTTGATAAAGAGTTTTAAACATGTAAAAACATATAAGAAAGTCATTGAAGAAATATGTTTGGTAAAACAGTTAACGTATAGTAGATCCATTTGCATGCTAGTTATTAATCACATGAGATTGATATAATAACTAAACATGATTCAACTTGTATTCCCCCATAAAGCATTTAAAAACATTTAAAAGGTTAATTAAGGGGTATGAACTCACTTAACTGATTAGGAGAGAGCGAGATGATAATTGAGCAGAACTTCGACTTGGAAGAGTTTATTTTTCTCGGGAAACTCGGTAATCTCGGGGATCTCGAGAATCTCGGCGATCTCGGGAATGCAAAGCCTTCCTTCAGAATTTGTCTGTGAAAACCGGGGCTTCGGGATGGCTTCGGGAGCTTACATGCAGAGCTTCAACGCGAGAAAGAAGAGAACTGAGCAATGAAACCCGGAGCCCTTGAGATCTATTTATAGGGGCAGATTTTGGGTGCCACGTCGTGGGGAGAAAATCTTATCCTATTCCATTTAAAAGATGCCATCAGTTATGTTGCCATGTCGTGGCCAACTGTGCCACGTCGTGGCAAGCCTGATAGGCTCGGATTTCGGGTCTCGAACTTGTAAAATCCGTAACTTTCGAATACGAGCTCCATTTTTGACGTTCTTTATATGCACACGTAGGTGAGAATATACTCTACAACTCTCATTTAGACTTCGTTGTCTAACTTTGATTTTATTTTTAATTATTTATTTTTAACAGGTTGGGACGCGAAAAGTTTGTTAAAACTCCATAACTTCTTCATCTGATGTCCGTTCTTGTCAGAATTTTCACCGTTGGCTACTATTATTGAGACCTTGGATTCTTATTTAGGTTGTTTCGGCCAAAAGTCTCTCGAACTCTATTTCGAGTTTTTAGCTATCTACTGTTATATCCGGATCTTGGAAAAATCATAACTTCCTCATACGAAGTCAGATTTGGACGTTCTTTTTACGTACGTTTACGGTTTAATGTTATCTACAACTTTCATTTAGATACTTATGGTTAAAAACTATTGTATTGAAACTTCGCGTTTTTCGTTTAATTGGTGTTGTCGGTTTTCTGGGAATCTTAGAATGGTTATAACTTCTTTGTTATAACTCGGATTTTAGTGTTCTTTATATGTATGAAAACCTTGTTATGATTCCTACCACTTTATTTAACCCAAATAAGTTTTTAGGAAAGTTATATGTTGACCTAAATTTGACTGGTATCACATTACATTGTCTCGAAATATCGGGTTGTCACAAAAAACAACATAGGCCACAAAAACAGCATAGGCCTTACAATATTCTTTTTATTTCTATTGGCCTATAATCCATAATCTCTCATCAGATCATCACATCTAGGCTCTTGTGTCACTACCTGTAATACAAGAAACTGAGTCGGTCAGGCTTGGGAGCCTGGTGAACATATAGGGTTTTTAACCCACAATAAATAAGTTTATTATTTTCATCAAATCATTCAATCCGATTAGCCATTCCTGTTATCCTCACTTTATGTCCCTAAAGCATCTATTATAAGGGACCTAGCCTAAGGATTTTTCATCGGGGTGGACAACATTGCTTAGGGGATTCCTCAATAATACACATTAAATAAGGCAACCCTAAGGGGGGTGGATTACACCTGGTGAACAGGTAGTTCAAGTAAACACCTATAGGTTGCGAGCCTACTTGCATTCCACTGGACTGTCTAGAATAGTCTGTGGTCTTCATATATACTCCGCTAGATGATTGGATCAACATAATCATCAAGGCGTATCATCATTTTATTTCATCACACATTAACTATTTCATCTACTCATGTTTTACCCAACATATTTGTAGATATAAAGTACATATATAGTTTCAATCATGAAAGAAAAATGTTTAAATCGTTCATCCAACATAGATTTCTGGTAAACAAATAATATGGACACATAGCACGTAATTTATATAAAATACTTCATATCTATGTGTAATATGAAAGTAACTATGTACTCACCTACAAAAAAGTGATGATTCCAACTTGTAAAGTGCTTCGCTTCTTAACAATATGATTTCCTACGATGAAACTGGGTGGTTTGCTAGAAACCGGGCTCTACGAGGGTAAAACTTTCCGAGCCGAAAAGCTCTTTTTATCATGCACTTTAGGCACTTCGGGGCCTTCTTCTAGTGCTAGGGAAGTTTCCTAGGGCTTGGGGTGTTTTGGGAGGTTTGGAGAGAGATAGTAGAGAGAGAAACAAAGGGTGTGGAGTGAAGAATAAAGGTTACCCTCGCTCCTCCTTTTATAGTGCTAACCTTCAGTCTATGTAGAGCATTCCTGTGGAGGTACGATGTGCGTTCCAAGGTACGCATGGCGTACCTGCATACACAACGTGTTCGTACGGTTGCGTTTCAAACTTTGGATGGAGAGACATGGACGATCTGAGGCCTAGTATGCGAGTATACGAGACATTCTTCTCTATGTGAGGCGTTCCCTGAGCAGCTCACAATTTCTATTCCCGAATTCTAAAATTCGTAACTTTCTCCTAGTATGTGAGTATAATGCACATGGGCGTTACAATTCTCTCCCCCTTAGGCTAATTCCGTTCTGGAATCATGCATCAGCAAACATATGCGGATAGTGACTCATCATGTCACTCTTTGCTTCACAGTTGAGGTTTGGCCCGTTCGTATTTTTCTATCAAAGAAGCACTAATTCGACCATCTTGTGCCACAACTTCTTTGTCTTACGGTCAATAATCGCCTCCGGTTATTCAATTAGCCTCTTATTTTCATCTATACTTAACTCAGAAAATGGAATTATGTCGGGAACATCTCCCGTGAACTTCCTTAAATAACACACATGGAAAGTGTTATGAATACCATCTAGTTCTTCTAGTAGTTCTAGCTTGTAAGCTTGGTTCCCAATCCTATGAAGAACTTTGAATGGTCTAATAAACCTTGGACTCAACTTCCCTCTTTTCCCAAATCTTATAAGTCCCTTTAAAGGTGAGAATTTATGCAAAACCAAATCTCCAACTTCAAATGTCATCGGTCGTCTCTTCTTGTCAGCATAGCTCTTTTAACGATCCTGAGCTGTTAACATCCTTTACATATTCACTTTCAGCTTTTCAATAGTCTGATGGACTATCTCGGGACCCATAAACTAGTTTTCTTCAGCCTCAATTCAAAAAGACGGTGTACGAAACTTTGGTCCATACAAAAGCTGTTGGATTAGTGTCTAAACCCGTAACTATATTTGGTATGTACTTGACCCGGTTGTGCATGGTCCTTTTGGGTTACCTTCACCAAAGCAACTTGAGAAGGTTATTTAAGAGAACGAGAAGATATTATGATTTATTAATATATTATAAGAATAATATATTAAAGGAGAAATCATTTTATTTGATTAATATTAGTCATAAATTAATCAGGAATTAATTTGGTGACTAAAAGAGATTAATTGAATAAAGGGGCATAAACTGTCAAATGTGTGATAGTTGAGTTTTCGGCTGGGAAACCTAATGGATTAAGGGGGAACGAAAGTATGATGGGGATCCATTATATTTTCATCCAACAGCCCTAATCTAGAAGGTTCCATGGGTTGCTTGGTGACTAAGTTGTCCATTAGGGTTTAGACTGAAACCTAGCAGCCTACACTATAAATAGAGTCCCTTGGTTGCAATTTTCGGTGCCTTGATTCCAAGTGAAACCCTAGCGCCGATTTTTAGTGTTCTTCTTCCTCTCTCATAACAGCCTTCTTTCTTGTGGTGTTTGTGAAGCATTAGAGGAGTTATAATTATGACTCTAAGCTCAAGATCAAGAAGATTCAAAGGATTTCAAGCCAATTGAAAGAGGTAAACACTTCGATCTGTTCTTATAATGTTAATTTTGAATTATACATGCTAGATCTAGGGTTACAAGTCTTGGATTAATTACATGTACAATACAGAAGCGTAGATCCAAGCTTTAGGGTTTTGCATGAGCACATAGGATGTTCTTTTGCTTTAAAACCATCAGTGGTATCAGAGCCTTGAGTGGTTTCTGGCCTCTGCCCGACCCAACTCAGCGTGTCAGTATCTGGACTCGGCAAGTTTGTCCCAACTCGGTGAGTCCAATAACTGAATCGGCGAGTTCGGGAGTCAGAAAAAGAGCATATCTCGGGATTTCTTGCTGTTTTGCTATTGGATAAATGCCAAAATCATTTTTTAAATAATAAAATCCGAATTTTATTGTATTTAAATAATTATCCTTGCCAAAACAAAAGAGAATTTCAAATCTTTTGAATAATAGTTTCTTTATATGATAAATATGGATTATTTAAATTATTTGGTAATTATCTTGTGACTAAAGTTGGATTAGGTCAAATATAGATAATCATAAAATTAATTGTTTGATTTATATTATTTGTTATTTGATCCCTTGGGTTTTGAAAAGTTCAAAACTTGTCCTCAAGTTTTGATTTTAAATTTTATGATTAAAAGTTTAATTTTGAATGATTTAAATTTCAAACCCTAACAATTTTACAAGTTTAAAATTCAACCCTATACCATTATATTATTACAAGATTAATTAATATATATGTATATAACTTAAAGTGCTAGTCTTACCGTTAGTAGGCCTCATTCACGAAGTCGATCTATAAGGGGGTATAAGGTTATGGCCTATAAAATGGCCATTTAATGGGTATCCACTCTTATCCACCGCTTCCTTGATTGTTGGAGGGTCGTTAGCCAAACGGGTAGGATAGGGCAATCCACTCCTCGTTAAAAGTATAATGAATGATACAAAGTAACTACAATGTTTTCACAAATTCCCAATCATAGTTACTTTAGGTAAAATGTGAAAATGATGCTACTCCATGGAATTACACTTTGTACCCTTGTCAAACGTTAGTGGAGCGTGCATGGTTAACTGACACACTAATTTGGGATTGACATTGGTAGAAAACGGTGGCTCGATGTTTGTCATAGATCAATGGAGCGTGTGTGGTTTACTGACACATTGGTTAGGTGATAGAGACATTGAGTGCACCATGTGCTAGTCTTACCGTTAGTAGGCCTCATTCACGAAGCTGATCTATAAGGGGGTATAAGGTTATGGCCTATAAAATGGTCGTTTAATGGGTATCCACTCTTACGCACCGCTTCCTTGATTGGTGGAGGGTCGTTAGCTGAACGAGTAGGATAGGGAAATCCTCTCCTTATTAAAAGTATAATGAATGATACAAAGTAACTAAAATGTTTTTACAAATTCCCAATCATAGTTACTTTAGGGTAAAATGTGAAAATGATGTTACTCCATGGAATTACACTTTGTACCCTTGTCAAACGTTAGTGGAGCGCGCATGGTTAACCGGCACACTAATTTGGGATTGACATTGGTAGCAAAGGGTGGCTCGATGTTTGTCATAGATCAATGGAGCATGTGTAGTTTACCGACACATTGGTTAGGTGATAGAGACATTGAGTGCACCATGTTGATTCGCATGGTTATTCACACTTTGTTTATGATCCTCGGTATCCCAGTCACAAATTTAAAGAGCATATCGAGATTTAAACATGCCATTGAAAATTCAATGAATCTCAAAAGAATCTAAGAGTTTTCAAATACATTTAAAACTTAATTTCCTTTCGTTTTTCATGGTGGAAATGAGTGAATCGTCATTCACTTACCTTCAAATTATTTTCATTTAGATTATGGCATCCCTTTTCTAAGTTGTGAATAATGTTGTTGGATCCTAGACAATTTTTCATTTGGGTGTTTAATTGGAGATTCATTTCTAATCAAACCTTTTTCCTTTTTTTTTCAGATGCCTGCTAACAACAACAACAACAACAACAACAACAACGCTTCTGGGTCATTCTCGCTGATGAACCTATGTCAAAAGGTGACATTTGATGGGTTGAATTTCAATGAGTGGATGAGGTACATTCTCATGATCACTTGCTATGAGGACAAATAATATGTCCTCGATGAGAAACTTGAAAAGATCATCCCAGATGTTGCTAAACCTGAAGAGTTGGCCGCCTTTGAGGCCCACGAACGTGATGCTACGAAAGTTCATTGCATCATGCTGGCCACCATGAACCTCAAACTCCAAAAGTCCTATGAGGACATGTATCCATATGAAATGCATCAAGATTTGCTGGACAGGTACCACTAAAATGCGAGGCAAGAGCGCTATGAGATCATTACTAACATGATCACTGCTAAGATGGGGAGTGCAGAATCCGTAACCTCTCATTTGCAGAAAATGCAGAGGTATGCTGATCATCTTCTCAAACTTAATGTTAAGTTTGATGAGGATTTCGCTATCGACATCATCCTCCACTCCTTGCCTTCCTTCTACAAACAGTTCAGAATGACCTACTACATGAATAAGGAGTAGGCCTCCTTGAGTAAGCTTCAAGGACTGCTGAGGATTGATGAGAGCAACCTCAAGTACAAATCTGTTGCACCATCCCCTACTGTGGCTGCTCCTATGTTAGCAATTGGCCAAGGGAAGGGAAAGAAGAGGAAGGCTCCTTCAAAGAGCCACCAAAATGGAAAGTCTCGTGATGGTTCATCCTCCAGTGGGACCAAAGAAGGTTCTACTAAACCCTCCTCTTACCCTAAGGAAGCAGAGTGCTTCTATTGCCACGAGAAGGGCCACTGGAAACGTAGCTATCCTAAATATATGCAGGACATTAAGGATGTGAAGATAAAGCCCACCTTCGCAGGTATATATTTTGTTAAATCTAACAACTCATCACTTGCTACTTCATGGGTTCTTGATACAGGATGTGGTTTTCACATTTGTTCTGATTTGCAGGGCCTAAGAAGAAGTAGGGAGGTGGAGCATGGGAAAATAAACTTGATTATGGGAAACAGAAGATCGTCGCCTGTGACCAAAGTCGGAGTTTATTCTTTAGTGTTGAATAATGGCTTAGGGTTAGATTTAAACAATTGTTGCTATTCGCCAGATATGGCGAAGAACATCATTTCTTTTCATGGATTATATAGATAGGGTTTCAGATATTCATTTGATAATAGTAATGGTTCTATTAATGTTTATTTGAATGGTGTTTTTTATTTCAATGCATTTCCTTGTAATGGAATATATGAATCTGTGTTAGTTGTAGACATTTTAGGAAATGATGTGTTGAATATTGATTCGTCTAATAGTCTAGACAAAGCATGATTGTGGCATTGTCGCCTTGGCCATGTCAACAAGAAACGCATATCCCAAATACAAAAGGATGGAGTGTTGGAGTCATTCGAGCTTAGGGACGATGACGTGTATGAATCTTGTTTATGTGGGAAGATGACCAAGACACCCTTTACTGGCACTTGTGGAAGGGGTGAGGGTCTATTGGATCTCATACACACCGATGTGTGTGGGCCCTTTAGATCAACCACAAGGGATGCTTGCCGCTTCTACGTGACTTTTACGAATGATTATAGCAGATATGGATATATCTACTTAATCAAGCAAAAGTTAGAAACCTTTGAAAAGTTCAAAGAGTTTAAGAATGAAGTGGAGAATCAGCTGGGCAGGAAAATCAAGATGCTTCAGTCAGACCGAGGAGGAGAGTACCTAAGTCTTGAGTTTCACGACTATCTAAAGGAATACAGAATTGTTTCGCAGTTGACGCCTCCGAGAACGCCACAATTGAATGGTGTGGCTGAGACACGTATTCGGACCTTGTTGGACATGGTTCGTTTAATGATGAGTCTGGATTCGTTACCAATAGATCTCTGGGGGTATGACTTGGAGACTATCGCCCATATCCTTAACCTAGTTCCCCCCCCCCCAAGAAGGTTGCCAAAACACCTCACGAGATGTGGACAGGGAAAGCTCCCTTGTTCGCACATATCAAGGTTTGGGGTTGCGAGGATTTCGTAATATGAGAGACTCACGACAAGCTCGGACCACGTAGTGACAAGTGTAATTTCATCAGCTATCCACAAAATTCCTTTGGCTATCTCTTCTACAGATCGAGTGACAATGTTGTCTTAGTTGCGAGAGGAAGGGTTTTCTGTGAAAGTGAACTCATAAGCCAAAAGGATATTGGGAGGAAAAATGATCTTGAAGAGATTCAAGAGCAAAGCAATGAAGTGTTTCGCTATGAAGGACCTCGGAGAGGCTGCATATATTCTGGGAATAAGGATAGTATGAAACAGAAGTAAGAGACTGATAAGACTCAATCAGGATACATACTTAGATAAGGTACTAAAATGTTTTAGTATGGAAAATTCGAAGAAAGATGAGTTGCAAATCTAAAGCAATACTAAGTTGAGTAAGACTCAAAGCACGAGTACAGAGGCAGAAATAGATGATATGAGTCGAGTACCTTACGCTTCCGTAGTTGGCTCGATCATGTACGCAATGACTTGTACTCGCCCTGATGTGGCCTTCGCTTTGAGCATAGTCAGCAGATATCAAGGAAACCATGGTAGAGCGCATTGGACTACAGTTAAGAATATTCTTAAGTACCTTTGGAGGACCAAGGAATGGTTTCTAGTCCTTGGTAGGAGTGATGACTTAATGGTATGAGGGTACAGTGACACTAGTTTCCAGATGGATAGGGATAATTACCATTCACAATCAGGCTGGGTCATTACCCTTAATGGAGGAGTCGTGACTTGGAAAAGTTCCAAGTAGGAGACTGTGGCTGATTCAACGTGTGAATCAGAGTACATTGCAGCAAGTGAAGCATAAAAAGAGGCAATATGGTTGAAGAACTTCATTGGAGAGCTTGGAGTTGTGCCATCCATAAAGGAGCCCATGGATATTTTCTTTGATAATGAAGGAGTGGTTGCCTTAACCAAGGAACCAATGGATCATGGTAGATCCAAGGATATCGACAAAAAAATACCATTTTATCAGACATTGGGTAGAAGAAGGACTCTTCTTAGTGAAGAGGGTATCGTCAGAAGATAACCCAGAAGATCCCTTTACAAAGGGACTGAGCAGGGTTAAGCACTTGCAGCACGCTAGGAGCATTGGGCTGAAGGACGATATGAGTTTAGATTAGATAGATAGGAAATGTGTAATAGATAATTTGTACTTGACATTTGATTTAAATAAAGGTGTTTTATTAAAGAGTAAAGTTACTATCTTGTGTTGGTTATTTATCTATTGTTTCAGTTTTGCATGTTTTGACGTTCTGAATAATAAGATTATTCAAACGATCAACATTCATTCATATGTTGGAAGTAGATATGAAAGAAGACTGTCATGAATCTCTTTGTAGATTGTCTAAAAGGTTTTAGACATAGCAATAGTTTGTTGCAAAGTTCATGAGTGCTTATGAATTGTGATTTGAGCATTGGAATAAACCCACGTTTGCTAGTATCACTTCATGATATTTTACCTCGGGTGATCACAAAGAGATAATATCTTATAATCTTAAAACTTAGAGATATGGTTATACTTTGTTGGTTGGTTATGCATTGATGATGTGTAAACGCATTAGTAACTTGATGTTATAAAACACATTGTTGTGCATGATTTAATTAGTAAATAGTAAATGCATATGAGTCGAAGTTAATCTGTTCCTTTTATTCTAAGAGAATAAAAGGTACTATCTTGGCCACTCGATGATTTGGTTTGACTTATGTGTCGGGCCCGGTCAGAACAAGGTTGATGTGTTCAACTAAGTTCTATGTCGAACGAATCATAGATCGAGAAACAAAGTGCTGAACAATAAGTATTGTAAGAATGATGTGTAGAACAGAGGATTATACGATCCCTTATCTGAAGGACAAGTTACTGATAAGAGTTGACAACAACGTGTAAGAGCTACGATTGCTAATCAGATCTTGAAGTCATATGTGAGATATAGTTACTAGACTTATCTAAGTGGGAGACTATTGGATTAGTGTATAAGCCTGTAACTATATTTGGTATGTACATACCTTGGTTATGCATGGTCCTTTTGGGTTGCTTTCACCAAAGAAACTTGACAAGGTTATTTAGGAGAGAGAGAAGACATTATGATTTATTAATATATTATAAGAACAATAGATTAAAGGAGAAATCATATTATTTGATTAATATTAGTCATAAATTAATCAGAAATTAATTTGGTGACTAAAAGAGATTAATTGATTAAAGCGGCATAAACTGTCAAATGTGTGATAGTGGAGTTTTGGGCTGGGAAACCTAATGGACTAAGGGGGAACGAAATTATCCATCATATTTTCGTCCAAGGGCCCTAATCTAGAAGGTTCCATGGGCTGCTTGGTGAATAAGTTGTCCACTAGGGTTTAGACTGAAACCATAGTAGCCTACACTATAAATAGAGGCCCTTGGTTGCAATTTCTGGTACCTTGACTCCAAGTGAAACCCTAGGGCCGATTTTTGTTGTTCTTCTTCCTCTCTCATAATATCCTTCTTGCTTGTGATGTTTGTGAACCATTAGAGGAGTTACAATTGTGACTCTAAGCTCAAGATCAAGAAGATTCAAAGGATTTCAAGCCAATTGAAAGACGTATACACTTCGATCTGTTCTTATAATGTTAATTTCGAATTATACATGCTAGATCTAGGGTTACAAGTCTTGGATTAATTACATGTACAATAGAGAATCCTAGATCCAAGATTTAGGTTTTTGCATGAGCACATAGGATGTTCTTTTGTTTTAAAACCATCACACATCTCATGAGGTGTTTTGTCAACCTTCTTAGTTGGGACTAGATTAAGGATATAGGTGGCAGTCTCTAAGGCATACCCCCAAAATGAGATAACTAACGAATTTCGACTCATTATAGAATCAACCATGTCCAGCAAGGTTCGATTGCGCCTCTCAGCCACACCATTGACATGCGGTGTGCCAGGTGGCGTCAATTGTGAAACGATTCCACATTCCTTAAGGTAGGTATGGGACTCAATAGTAAGATACTCACCTGTAATAGCCCGGAATTTCAGGTATTGCTTTAAAACTATTTTTGGGGCATTTTAGGAGGGGTCTCGGCGAGTTGGTGCCTGACTCGCCGAGTAGGACCACAGACTTGGTCACGGATTCGCGACTGGACTCGATGAGTCCATTAGGGACTCGGCGAGTCGACGCTGTTCAGCAGAAACCCTAGCCGTTTGGTTTTGGATCGTATATAACGCCTCTTAGGCCGTCATTGTTCGTTTTTGCTTTCTAAGAAGAACCCTAGAACGATTGTGTGCATCTGGAGCAAGGAATTGAATACCATTGTTGGGTTTGGAAGAGTTGTGTGCAAGGAAGAGGAAGGTTTAGCTAAAGGAACAGCAAGAGAATCACGTTCTGAGGATTGGGGACACAGAAAGTGCATCAATCAGGTAATATCTCGGATTTCGTTCTTCTGTGATTGATGTGTATATGAAGTTAGGGTTTATAGAACCCATTTGATGATTAGATGGATTATTATGTTGTTACCCAAGTGTTTATACCCTAGTAATAGGATGTTTAGAGGTCCAGATAGTCCCATGAGTGTGTATTTCGGGACCATGCGTGTTTCAGGAAGCAGTTGATCGACTGCATGGCATGGACTCGCCAAGTCGGATGAGCAGACTCGGGGAGTAGCTTGAAGATTCACTGGGACTCGCCGAGTTGTTCTTCAGACTCGGCGAGCAGAGTCGGGGTGGCCCCGCGATTCTTCCACAAGAAACTCGTCGAGTCAAGAGGGATACTCGACGAGTAGAAAAGAACATCAGGAGTTGGTGAGGACGTCTAGACTCACCGAGTCGCCTTTGCACTCGCCGAGTCTGGTCAAGTTGACCGTTGACCGTTGACCGTTGACCTGCATGTAAATTCTTAGGGTCAGTGTCTTGAATGGTAAGAGTATTAATATGGGATGTATGATATCATAGGGAGTCTGTAGCTCGGCGGATTGAGTGCGAGAGATTTCAGGAGTTACTAGCTTACATACTACGAGGTGAGTCTTCTCACTATACTTCACCCGGAAGGGTATGACTGTAAGACCGGAAGGTCGTATATGATATGTGTTATTTATGCTATAAATAGAAAGGTAGATGCTATGCATGATATGTATGTTTGTACGGGCCGGAAGGCGATATGTTATGTGACAGAAAGGTCAGGTATGATGTATGATGTATGTGCTATGTGTATTATATTAAATGTATTATGTGTTGTAAATGTTATGGGCCGGAAGGCAATATACTATGGGCCGGAAGGCAATATGATACGGGCCGGAAGGCAATATGTTATGGGCCGGAAGGCGATTATGTTACGGGCCGGAAGGCAATGTATTGTGGACCGGAAGGTCAGGGCCTGGAAAGGCGTATGTGTGTAAGTCGTATACTGGGGAACTCACTAAGCATTTATGCTTACAAGTTGTTATGTATGTGTTTCAGGTACTAGCGAAGACCGTGGGAAGGCGCCGGCATGATGCATACACACTGCTGCTATTTGAGATCTTGGGGTTTTTATATATGTATTTGATATGAAACATGAAATAAATATTATTGGTTGAATGAAACTACTTTATTTTAAATGAAAATTTTATTTGAAAATTTGCGTCGTTACAATTGGTATCAGAGCCTTGGTTTGAGGGATTCGGGTGTACCTTCGGGTGTAACTGAACTCAAACCGAGGATTTGAGGAAAAATCTTTTTAAAAAAAATAATAAATACATAAACTTTTATAAATGGTAAAGTGGTAAACAAGAAAGAAGCAGTGTGTACGATCAGCCAGCGCCCGAACGGTAAAGATCCCTAGGATACCTTACAATGTTATATTATGCACTGAATTATGAATTGTTATGCATGCTAGAAGACTAGGTATACATGATAGGACTAGAATGGCCTGTTTTGTGATGCCTTAGTCTAGGAAGATTGCTTATATGAGATATTTGGTAGCGTGCAGGTAGGTAGTGCATATTAAAAGTAGAGTACTCACTATTTGGGGTTCGGGGAGGAAGATTTGGGACGAATGCTGATACGGTGTGGTCGGTAGTATTGGGCCCGTACTACCGAAGACACCGGGTCGGCGGGCGACCGAAGTAAGAATCCCTGGATGTCGGAGACTGAGTAGGGTTGCGTTATCGAGTGCAACAGTAATTGATGGAGTCTCTGATAATCTTATGTTATATTTCAGAGACATTATGGTTATGACACGCCACGAAGCGAGTTCGAGCAGTATGAGTGACGAGGAGATTCGTCAGATGATTCAAGAGGAGGTAGCTGCGGCGGTTCGGGCTGAGATCCCGGAGATGTTTGGGTCCATTAAGACCACCCTGATGGAGGAGTTTGAGGAGCGGTACGCCGCACTGACTGAAGCTGCAGTCGCTGCCGCTACCGCAGCTGTGGCCGCTGCTAGGCCACAAGGGGGTGATTCGTTGCTATTCCGGGAATTCAGCAACACGAAACCCCCTGAGTTCGATGGGACGCAGGATCCGATTGCGGCAATGAGGTGGATCGCTGACATTGAGGGGTGCTTCTATACTTGCTCATGCCCGGAGCACCTGAGGGTACAGTTCGCCTTGAACCAGCTCCGTCTGGGAGCGAAGGATTGGTGGAAGTTCGTGACGACGAACTTCACTCTGGCGGAGATTACAGCGGTGACGTGGGAGAGGTTTACTGAGATGTTCAGGGACGAGTATGTTCCCCCAGTGGAGAGGGAACGATTGATTCAGGAGTTCTTGACCCTTAAGCAGGGTACTGATTCCGTTGCGGTGGTCACACGGAAGTTTCACGAGAGGGCGATGTTCTGCCCAGAGCTGGTGTCTTCGGAGCAGTCACGGATGAGCCGGTATTTAGGCGTTTTGAGAAGGGATATCCTGGAGTTTGTGTCAAACTCCACCTATCGTACTTTCACTGAGCTTCAGGCGAACGCCAGGAAGCGCGAGATCGAGTTGGAGACCCAGGCCAGGGAGGAGGCCGAGTCTCGGCAGGTGGATCGGCGGCCGGCTCAGTCTCAGCCGGCAGCCAAACGGATCAAGTCCGCTGATTCGAGGATGGGAGGTCCGAAGGGCCGCACTTGCGCGAAGTGCGGCAAGGGTCATGAGGGAGCGTGTCGAGCTGGTGGTTGCTACAAGTGTGGCAAGGATGGACACATTGCCAGGGATTTCCCTAAGGGGTTTATGGTTTGCTTTCACTGCAACCAAACAGGCCATCGGAAGGCCGAGTGCCCGCAGCTTCGTCAGGGATCTACACCTACTACCAGGACTACTGAGACCCGACCGGCGAAGGTCGAGGCCCCGAGGGCTCGCGGGAGAGCCTTTCAGCTGACTGCGGAGGAGGTCCGCGCTGCGCCCGATGTTGTGGCAGGTACTTTTCTTGTGAACTCTATGCCTGCTCTAGTGTTATTTGATTCGGGTGCGAGTAGATCCTTTGTATCGTTAGCTTTTAGTCAGCATATCGGCATTAGTCGTGAGCCGTTAAGTCGGCCTCTAAGCGTTTCTATTGCGGCCGAGAGGGTGGTTTGTGCCACGGAGGTTCTTCGGGGATGCGTGCTAGAGATTTTTGGGGTTGCGTTTCCGATTGACCTAATTCCTATTGCGATGGGGGATGTCTGTGTCATCGTGGGCATGGACTGGTTGAGCCGATTTAGCACCGTCATCGACTGCGAGCGTCAGCTGGTGACTATACGAGACCCTAGTGGGGGAGTTCTTACGGTATATGGCGAGGGTACCCGTTCGGGATCAGCTTTTTGTTCGGCCGCTAGGGCGAGGCAATGCCTACAGCAGGGATGTAGAGGTTTTGTGGCGTATGTGATGGATACGCGGGAGACTTCCGAGAGACCGAGGACAGTGGAGGAGGTTCCAGTGGTGCGCGAGTTTCCAGATGTTTTTCCCGAGGATTTGCCGGGAGTACCTCCTGCGAGGCAAGTAGAGTTTGGTATCGATCTGGTTCCGGGGGCTGCGCCTATTGCGAAGGTGCCTTATCGTCTTGCACCTCCGGAGATGCAAGAGCTGTCCTCGCAACTCCAGGAGTTGCTGGGGAAGGGATTTATTCGGCCGAGTAGCTCGCCGTGGGGAGCACCGATTCTGTTCGTCAAGAAGAAGGATGGTTCACACCGGATGTGTATTGATTACCGGGAGTTGAACAAGGTGACGGTCAAGAACCGCTATCCGTTACCGAGGATCGATGATCTATTCGATCAGTTGCAAGGGGCATCTTGGTTTTCCAAGATCGATTTGAGATCAGGGTACCATCAGGTAAAAGTGCGGGATGAGGACGTCCAGAAGACAGCATTTAGGACGCGGTATGGGCATTACGAGTTCGTGGTGATGCCTTTTGGGCTCACCAATGCCCCGGCAGTGTTCATGGACCTCATGAACAGGGTATGCAGGCCGATGCTGGATCGGTCTGTGATCGTATTTATCGACGACATCCTAGTGTATTCGCGGACCAGAGAGCAGCATGAGGGACATCTGAGGGAGGTCCTTGAGGTACTGAGGTCGGAGAAGCTATATGCAAAATTCTCCAAATGTGACTTCTGGTTGCGGGAGGTCCAATTTCTTGGACATGTTGTTAATCAGGCAGGGATATTGGTCGATCCGGCCAAGGTAGAAGCAGTGATGAGTTGGGAGGCACCGAAGTCACCTTCCGAGATCAGGAGTTTCCTTGGGTTGGCGGGGTACTATCGGAGGTTTATTAGGGACTTCTCCAAGATCGCGGTACCACTCACCAGGTTGACCCGGAAGGGTGTTACATTCTCATGGGGACCCGAGCAGCAGACTTCCTTCGAGACACTTCGTCAGAGACTGTGCGAAGCCCCGGTATTAGCCCTCCCGGAGGGAATGGAGGATTTTGTCGTATATTGCGACGCATCGATTTCGGGACTGGGTGCAGTGTTGATGCAGAGAGGCCATGTGATAGCTTATGCATCGAGGCAACTAAAGCCTCACGAGGTGAGATATCCCACGCATGACTTAGAGTTGGGGGCAGTAGTGTTCGCTCTCAAGATTTGGCGTCACTACCTGTACGGGGTTCGTTGTACTATATACACGGACCATAAGAGTTTGAAGTATTTGATGGATCAACCCAACCTAAATATGCGTCGGAGGAGATGGTTGGACGTGGTTAAGGATTATGACTGTGAGATCCTATACCACCCAGGCAAGGCTAATGTGGTAGCCGATGCATTGAGTCGTATGGCGGAGAGCACTCCATTACGAGACGTATCTCTGAGACTGACGGTGATGACTCCGGTATTAGATGCTATTCATGGGGCACAGGCCGAGGTTGTGAGATCCGAAATGCAGAAGAAAGAGCGGGTCGCTGGGTTAGTTTCGGAGTTCGTTAAGGATGGACGTGGGCTTCTGACGTTTCAGGGTCGGATTTGGGTACCATTCGTGGGCGGTACGCGTGCTACTTTGATGGAGGAGGCTCATAGATCGAAATTCTCGATCCATCCCGGTGCTACGAAGATGTATTTGGACTTGAGAAAGGAATATTGGTGGCCTTGCATGAAGAGAGACGTCGCTTGGTTCGTTGAGAGGTGTTTGACCTGCCGTAGGGTTAAGGCCCAGCACCAGAGACCGCATGGTAAGTTGCAGCCCTTGGAGATTCCTGAGTGGAAGTGGGAACAGATTACGATGGATTTCATCACCAAATTGCCGAGAACTGCCAGAGGAGTCGATGCAATTTGGGTGATTGTGGATAGGTTGACGAAGAGTGCACACTTCCTTGCCATTAGCGAGAGTTCATCAGCGGAGAAGTTGGCGGAGTTATACGTGAGAGAGATAGTATCTCGGCATGGAGTGCCGATCTCGATTGTTTCAGACCGTGATGTACGCTTCACTTCCAGGTTCTGGAAGAAATTCCATGAGGAGCTGGGTACTAAACTGCATTTTAGTACCGCATACCATCCCCAGACAGACGGTCAGAGCGAGCGGACGATTCAGACATTGGAAGACATGCTTAGAGCGTGTGTGTTAGACTTCGGGGGTAGCTGGGATGCGCATTTGCCTTTGGCTGAGTTTTCCTACAACAACAGCCATCATTCGAGCATTGGTATGCCACCTTTTGAGTTGTTGTATGGTAGGAGGTGTCGGACTCCCATTTGCTGGGGAGAGGTGGGACAGAGAGTGATGGGCAGTACAGAGATCGTACTTCAGACGACCGAGCAGATTCAGTAGGTTAGGCAGAGGTTATTGACCGCCCAGAGCCGACAGAAGAGTTATGCGGACAGACGCCGGTCCGAGCTAGAATTCCAGGTTAGCGACTTCGTTCTCCTGAAGGTTTCTCCTTGGAAGGGAGTGATCCGGTTCAGAAAGAGGGGAAAGTTGGGGCCCCGGTTCATAGGTCCATTTCGTGTAATTGCAAGAGTAGGTCGGGTAGCTTATCGGTTGGAGTTGCCAGCAGAGTTGGGACAGATTCACAATACCTTTCACATATCACAGTTGAGGAAGTGTATAGCCGATGAATCGGCGGTGGTTTCGTTAGAGGATATTCAGGTGGATGCGAGCCTGAATTACATTGAGAGACCAGTAGCTATCAGGGATCGGAAGATCAAGGTTCTGCGGAACAAGGAGGTACCTCTGGTGTTGGTTCAGTGGCAACACCGGAAGGGATCGGAGATGACTTGGGAGCCGGAGTGTGAAATGCGGGAGCAACATCCGGAGTTATTCGCAGAGTGAGACTTCGAGGGCGAAGTCTAGTTCTAGTGGGGGAGAGTTGTAACAGCCCGGAATTTCAGGTATTGCTTTAAAACTATTTTTGGGGCATTTTAGGAGGGGACTCGGCGAGTTGGTGCCTAACTCGCCGAGTAGGACCACAGACTTGGTCACGGATTCGCGACTGGACTCGACGAGTCCATTAGGGACTCGGCAAGTCGACGCTGTTCAGCAGAAACCCTAGCCGTTTGGTTTTGGATCGTATATAACGCCTCTTAGGCCGTCATTGTTCGTTTTTGCTTTCTGAGAAGAACCCTAGAACGATTGTGTGCATCTGGAGCAAGGAATTGAAGACCATTGTTGGGTTTGGAAGAGTTGTGTGCAAGGAAGAGGAAGGTTTAGCTAAAGGAACAGCAAGAGAATCACGTTCTGAGGATTGGGGACACAGAAAGTGCATCAATCAGGTAATATCTCGGATTTCGTTCTTCTGTGATTGATGTGTATATGAAGTTAGGGTTTATAGAACCCATTTGATGATTACATGGAGTATTATGTTGTTACCCAAGTGTTTATACCCCAGTAATAGGATGTTTAGAGGTCCAGATAGTCCCATGAGTGTGTATTTCGGGACCATGCGTGTTTCAGGAAGCAGTTGATCGACTGCATGGCATGGACTCGCCAAGTCGGATGAGCAGACTCGGCGAGTAGCTTGAAGATTCACCGGGACTCGCCGAGTTGTTCTTCAGACTCGGCGAGTAGAGTCGGGGTGGCCCCGCGATTCTTCCACAAGAAACTCGTCGAGTCAAGAGGGATACTCGACGAGTAGAAAAGAACATCAGGAGTTGGTGAGGACGTCTAGACTCGCCGAGTCGCCTTTGCACTCGCCGAGTCTGGTCAAGTTGACCGTTGACCTGCATGTAAATTCTTAGGGTCAGTGTCTTGAATGGTAAGAGTATTAATATGGGATGTATGATATCATAGGGAGTCTGTAGCTCGGCGGATTGAGTGCGAGAGATTTCAGGAATTGCTAGCTTACATACTACGAGGTGAGTCTTCTCACTATACTTCACCCGGAAGGGTATGACTGTAAGACCGGAAGGTCGTATATGATATGTGTTATTTATGCTATAAATAGAAAGGTAGATGCTATGCATGATATGTATGTTTGTACGGGCCGGAAGGCGATATGTTATGTGACAGAAAGGTCAGGTATGATGTATGATGTATGTGCTATGTGTATTATATTAAATGTACTATGTGTTGTAAATGTTATGGGCCGGAAGGCAATATACTATGGGCCGGAAGGCAATATGTTATGGGCCGGAAGGCGATTATGTTACGTGCCGGAAGGCAATGTATTGTGGACCGGAAGGTCAGGGCCTGGAAAGGCGTATGTGTGTAAGTCGTATACTGGGGAACTCACTAAGCATTTATGCTTACAAGTTGTTATGTATGTGTTTCAGGTACTAGCAAAGACCGTGGGAAGGCGCCGGCATGATGCCTACACACTGCTGCTATTTGAGATCTTGGGGTTTTTATATATGTATTTGATATGAAACATGAAATAAATATTATTGGTTGAATGAAACTACTTTATTTTAAATGAAAAATTTATTTGAAAATTTGCGTCGTTACAAAACCTTATCGAATCTAAGCATCTTTATCTTCCTTTCCAATTTATTCTCCTTTTCTTGTTTAAACTCTTTGAACTTTTCAAAGGTTTTCGAATTGTGCTTGATTAAGTAGATATACCTATATTTGCTATAATCGTTGGTAAATGTAACACAGAAGCGATTAGCATCCCTTGTGATGGATCTGAAGGGACCACTCACATCTGTGTGTATGAGATCCAACGATCCCTCACCTCTTTCATACGTACCAGTGAGAAGGTGATTTATTCATCTTTCCAAGCAAACAATATTTGCACGTGTCATCTGACTTTAGGTCAAATGACTCCAACACTCCATCCTTTTGGAGTTGGACTATGCGCTTCTTGTTGACATGTCCAAGACGAAAATCCCACATGCATGCATTTTCTAAACCATTAGACGAATCTATATGCAACACATTATTTCCTAACTTGTCTACAACCATCACAGTTTCATATACATCATTACAAGAAAATGCTTCAAAATTTAAATTACCATTATGAAAAGCATTTATAGAACCAATTTCATTATTAAATGAGAATCCAAAACCTTGTCTATACAAACCATGAAACGAAATAATATTCCTCGTCATCTCTGACGAGTAGAAACAATCATTCAAGTCTAAACCTAACACACTACTAAGCACTAAAGAGTAATTCCCAATCTTGGTGACAGGCTACGATTTCCTATTCCCCATTATCAGTTTCATCTTCCCATGCTCCACATTCTTACTTTTTCTTATCCCCTATAAATCAGAACAAATGTGAAAACCACATCTTGTATCAAGGACCCAAGAACTAGCATGTGATGAGTTTTTAGATTGAATAGTATAAATACCTAGGAAGGAAGGCTTTATCTTCCCAACCTTGATGTCGTGCAAGTATTTCAGGAAACTTTGTTTTCAATGCCCCTTATCATTACTAGTGGAAGCATGTTGCTTCTTAAGGAACGGGTGAGGGTGTAGCAGAGCCGGTTTTACCTTTGGATATGAAGGACCCATCATGGGACTTTACCTTGCCTTTGAGTCCACTTTCAGCAGTTCTCAATAGACCTTGAAGTTTTTTCAAGGTGACTTCCTCCTTGTTAATATAACAAGTCAACTTGAACTAATAATAACAAGGAGGTAAAGAGTGGAGAATGATATCAATCACCAAATCTGTGTCAAACTTGACATTCAACTTGAGCAGACAATCAACATAACTTTGCATCCTTTGCAAGTGGCTCGTGATGGACTATCTATCTTTCATCTTGGTCGTTACCAACGAGGCGACAATCTTTTACCTTTGTTGACGTGCACTTTGATGGTACTTTTCCATCAAATCTTAGCACATCTCGTAAGGCCAGTAGTCCTCGTAGAACCGTTGGAGCTCAGGAGTCATAGTGGCTACCATTATACAAGACACCTTTGTCGTGTCTTTTTCGTTAGCCCTATAATCAGCTATTTCTTCAGCAGAAGCTTTAGTTTCATCTTTCTCTTTGAGCTTTTTGTCGAAGATGTATTCTTTATCCTCGTATCGAAGGGCCATGCGGATGTTGCGGATCCAATCATTGAAATTGGACTCATCAAAAGTGACCTTCCTACAAATGTTCATAAGAGAAAAGGAGCTTGAGGAGTTGGAGTTCGAGCTGGAAGCGTTGTTTGAGCCAGGCATCTGAAAAAGAAAAGGAACAAAGTTTACATTAGATAAGCAATCCTTAATATAACATCTAAATGAAATATTAAGGCTAGGACCCAACACTATAATTCACAATTCGAAAGAGGGATGTCGCAATCCAATTGCTAATTATATGAAGGTATGTAAATGACGATTTAGCAATTCCACCATGAAAAATGAAATGAAGAATTAGGTTTTAAATGTAATGAAATTCCTAGATTCTTTTGAGATTCATTGAACTTTTCAATGGCATGTTTAATCTCGATTATGCCCTTCAAGTTTGTAACTGGGATACCGAGGATCACAAAAAAGGTGTGAATAACCATACAAATTAGCTTGTCACTCTCGAGTCATTAACCACCTACTCAATGTTTCGGTTAACCACACACGCTCCATTGATCTATGATAATTCTCGAGCTACCCTTTTCCAGCCTTGTTAGTCAAAGTTAATGTTTCGGTTAACCACACACGCTCCACTAACGACTTGACAAGGAGCAAAGCAAAATTTCATGGAATAGCATCATTTTCACATTTTCATAAACTAACTAAGATTTGGGAATTTATAAAAAAACATTTAGTTAGTTTATAACTTTCATTATACTTATTAATGAGGAATTAATTTTTGCTCCTACCCGTTCGGTTAACGACCCTCCACCAATCAAGGCAACGGTGGGTGAGAGTGGACATCCATTCAACCACCATTTTATAGGTAGTTTCCTTATACCCCCCTTAGAGATTGGCTTCATGAATGATGCCTACTAACGGTAAGACTGACTCATCTTATACATACATCCATATATATATATATATATATATATATATATATATATATATATATATATATATATATATATATATAAGCTTTTAATATTATAGTAGTATAAGGTTTGTATTTTAAACGTTTTAAAACACTAGGGTTTTAGAATTTAATATTTCAAAATTAAAACTTTTAATCAAATTTTAAATTCCAAACCATGAGTGCAAGTATTGAAACTTTTCAAAACTTCTAGATCAAATTTTAAATAACTTAAACTAATTGTATAATTTTAAACATTATCTCAAAATTTGATCATAATCTTCCAATTAGATGAGGATAATCAATACCATCACAAAAAATTCGAATTTTAATAGTTTAAACAACTTATAGTAATTATCCAAATCTAATTTAGGTCAAAATTCCGAATATATGCCAACAGACGCGTCTCCACGTCGTGTCATGCCATAACACAACGTGAAAGAAGAACACGTCGTGTTCCACTATCAACACGTCGTGTTCATAGGGCAGAGAGAAACAAGCGATTTTTCTTTTTTGCTTTGAACAATTCATAAATGCATCGAATATAATAGAAAAAGACCCTAAGCTTTGATACCACTAATGGGTTTTGAGAATTACAACATTCCTATGGTGCACATGCATCCCTAATTCCTTTGGATCTTGGTTTTTCTCAAGTTATACATGCAAATCAATTATCCAAAGTAGGAACTGTAACGCCTGTAGATCCGGGCTAGTCAATTTGAAGACGATAAGTGTCAAAAATGACTTTTTGATGAAAGATTATTTAGAATGAGTAATCTTAACTAAGTTATAGTATATGTTACAAGGATTCTGTACATATAAAGAACACCAAAATCTGAGTTATAACAAAAAAGTTATGACCTGTCGAAGTTTCGCGACATCACCGGCGCGACGCTGAATGATGTAAAAAGTGAATTTACGTTAGAGTAATATTTAGCCTTAGCGATCTAAATGAAAGTTGTAGAGTTCATTAAACTATGAGAATGCATAAAAAGAACGTCCAAATCTGACTTCGTATGAGGAAGTTATGATTTTTCTAAGTTTTGAATTAGTAGTATGCAGCCCGAATACTCGATTTGAGACCGAGCGGTTTTTAGCTGAAACAACCTAAATGAGAATCGAAGATCTGGTTAATAGTAGTGAAACGATAAAAAGATAGGCGATAACGGACATCAGATGAAGAAGTTATGAATTTATAACGGAGTTTTCATGTCCTGGCCTACTAAAAATAAATAATAAAAATCCATTCAAAATTAGCCAATGGAGTCTAAACGAAAGTTGTAGATCGTAGTTTCACCTACGCAGGGATATAAAGAATGTCGAAAAAAGAGCTCGTATGAGGAAGATATGAATTTTTGAATTTTATTAAATAATTAAAGTATTTAATTTAAATAAAAATTCGGATATTATCCAAAGGGGAGTCATCGCGCTTATCCAGGTTACGCCCAACGTAATCGAAGGTTCCAACCCCTATAAAAGGAAGTCGAGGCTGCCAAGTTTCTTTGCTCATTTCTTCCCTTTCTCTCGCGTTTTTGCATTGTTTTTCGTGCAAGAAATATCCCGAAGCCCCGGTATCATTCTCGAGCCCCGAAGCAAGTCTCGAACCCCAAAGATCCTGAGAAGTGAGATTCCCGAGCCGAAGCTCTTCCCGCGAGGAGCCCGATTATTGTGAAGATCTTCCAGATCTACCGAAGAATACTACTTCTACAAGCCGTAGTGCTGTCTGATCATCTTCTAATCAAGTGAGTGTGTGGTTACTTTCTCCTAACACATAAATATGAAGTATTTGTTATAAAGTACAAGCTATGTGTTTATATATTGTTATGTTTTATTTGAGATGAGTGTGGAATGGGTGTTTTATATAGTTTTTAAATGAGTTAAATTGTATATGTGTTTTATATCTACAAATATGTTGGGTAGAACATGGGTAGATGAGATAGTTGGTGTGTGATAAAAGGATGAGTTGGATAATGAGATCAAGAGGCTAGTTTTAGATCCGTGAGTATGGATTAGACCAAGAGGTTAGTTTTAGATCCGGGAGTATGGATCAGGTAAAGAGATAAAACTTGTTATTAGTCCGGGAGTATGGTTAAGACTAAGTTAATTGTCCCTAGTCCGGGAGTATGGATTAGGCACAGTTATTGGTCCGGGAGTATGGATCAGGTCAAGATTAAGGTATAGTTAATTGTCCCTATTCTGGGAGTATGGATTGGGTACAATTATTGTTCTGGGAGTATGGATCTGATCACGAGGTTAGTTTTAGATCCGTGAGTATGGATCAGGTGAAAAGGTTAGTTTTAGATCCGTGAGTATGTATCGGTTGAAGATGATAGTTTAAGATTCGTGAGTAGGGATCAGGTAAAGAGGAAAATTTTAGATACGATAGTTTAGATCGTGTCGTTATGAGGATCGATGGGGTGGGATAAGAGTTGCCTTTATTTGGTGAAATTGTACAAGTTTGGATGTTCTATATTTATAAATATATGATATAACATTGTGGGATGAAAACCCTATATGCTCACCAGGCTCCCAAGCCTCACCCACTCAGTTTTCTTTGTATCACAGGTATTAATACGAAGACATGTTTCACAGCGAGATTTAAAGGAGATATAAATCATTAGTGTAATTGAATGTAAGTTCGGTTTATGCTTATATATCTGTATCGGAACATGACATTCCGAGGTTTTATTATTAAATGAAAATACATTCTCTTTGAGAAATGTTTTGATAAGTTATTATCATATCTTGTTTTGGGAACAAATTCCGCATCTGTTTTCTTTAAAAGATTAATCTGATTTTAAAAACAAAGCATAAACAAATCGGTTCTGGCCATGAAAGTTGGGGATGTCACAATTGGTATCAAAGCATTAGTTCAAGAGAACTACGAATTTGTAGGAAATTTCTATACTTAAACTTAGAATGCTAAGTAATGATTATGAGGAGTGTGTCTAAAATATGTTAGGTAGTACACCTAAATTGACACAAGCACTAGTTTATTTTAGGAATGATGCCTAAAATGCTTTTATGTGCTAAATGTTTTGTGTGATAGCTATATTGATGCTATTATTTGTTCGGGTCTTTGGTCTATTGCCAAACGGATCTGGAAACCATTTGTGTTTAGGATTCTAAGCGTACTGCTACGATATTAGAAATAGCATGTAAACGTTTCGGAGTGATAAGGATGATTTAATTATCTATCATGATTGAGGATCTGAATTCATCATATTTGGTGTGTAGATCAAAAATGGTAAGAACCAGAAGTGGAGTTGGAAACGTGAATGAAGACAGGAATCAACCACATGTGATTGAGCAAGTAACTGTTGTAGCAGCAACACTAGAACCAATGACAATGGTTGGGGTGAAAGCGATGATGCGGATGATGTAGGATCACCAAATGGAGGAGACAAGGCGATTACTCCAACAGAATCGTGAGGAACTATCACTTCATGTGGAAGAGCCCGAAGTGAATGGAGGGTCGTCGGAGAGAGGTAACTACAGTGGGATTGTTGGACTAGCAGAACCCCCAGTGGCAGAAAGGAATGACCCGGAAAGGGAAAGAAACAGTGATGGGCGTATGTATAAAAATTTCTTGGGTGCCAAGCCACCAAGTCATTCTCGTAGCCCAAAGCCTGTTGAGATTATGCACTAGATCTCCAAAATGGAGATGGCGTTTGACAGTTGCGACTGTAGCAACAAACAGAAGACTGTCTTTGAAGTTAGACAACTAAAGACCAGAGTCTTGAGCTGGTAGAAGTTACTGGTAGATATGATGCCTTGAGGGGAAGCCCTGAGGATGTCTTGGGAATCATTCCTGGAGCAGTTAAAGATAAAGTATTGCTCAGAGATAGATCTGAACAATGAATTCCAGAACCTGAAGAAAGGTAAATTGAGCATTGATGATTATGCTACTGCATTTACCGAGAAGATGAAGTTATTTCCATACTTAGTGCCAATTGAACTCTCAAAAATTGAGAGGTTCGCAAATGGACTGCTTGCCAACTTTGGCCCAACGGTCAAGATGGCAACTACTTTGAAGACAGCAGTCCGAGTAGCTAAAAATGTGGAGACCTAGTTAGAGGAAAGGGACTTGGAGAGAAACGAGGTGGGCGAGAAAAAAAAGATGGAAGGGTCTTCAAGGTCCGATGAGAAGAGAGAATTTTCGAAGTCTGATTCGAAGAAGCTTGAAGAAGGAGCAAAATGGTGTGACAAGTGCAAAAGGAAGCACATTGGGGAATGCTCTAAAGAAATTACCTGCTTCAAATGCTGGAAGGCTGGTCATTACGCCAACAAATGTTGTAACGCCCCGATTCTTAGGTATTGTCCAATGGTAGTTTCTTGGTTTGGCCTTACTCGACGAGTTGGTTGCCCTACTCGTCGAGTAGCAGCGAGATTGAATCGCAACTTAAGTGACTGACTCGGCGAGTCCACAAGTGGGACTCGGCGAGTAGGAGCTGGCAAAAGAAACCCTAAGTCCCGGGGTTCTGCACTCTATTTAAGGAGGCTTAAGCACCATTTGGCCTCCTTACAGTCAGATAGAACTCAAAGGAAAACCCTAACCGAGTATTTTGTGCCATTAGTGCCTTGAAAGCTTGAAAGGAGAACTTGTGGAAGGAGGAACTTGGAGAAGCAAAGGGCTGGAAGCAAGAGAGGAGTGGAACCCGGAATCTACCTCAGCTAGCACTCATAGAAGGTACCAAGTCGACACCTTTATCCGTTTTCCCTTTTAGATCTCATATAGTGGAAATCTAGGGGTTTTATGGTGTAAGTAAGGTGATATTGCAAAACATAAGCTAGATCTGAAGTTGTAACTTCATATCTGGACAATTCCCGAGTTCTAGATCCATAAAGTTTCTGTCTTGGACGTGAATGAGGCTTTCCTTTTAAATGAAACCCATTAAAAGCTTAGTTTTGGACATTAAGGACCTTTTTAGCCATACATACACGTAAATTTTGCAACTTTACGTGAAAGGCATGCCCTGGAAGCTTGGATATGTGGTTTGGAGTCGTTGCATGGCTTAAAATGGATCTGTATGGCTTAAGGACTAAAGGAACTCGGCGAGTCGCAAGAACGACTAGGCGATTCGTATGAATATAGCCGTGAACTCGACGAGTTGGTAGAAAAACTCAGCGAGTCCAACGAAGGTTGCCTTAGACTCGACGAGTTACATGAACAACTCGGCGAGTCGGATGAGTTTCCTCCAAGTTAGGAATGAGTGTGTATCGACATATTACATGAAGAGAAACACGATGAGTGGATTTAGGGCCTCAATCGAGATCGTGGGAACTTGAAGAGTCATGCCGGTGACTCGATGAGTAGGTAAAAGTTTCGAGGAACTCGGCGAGCAGCCGAGGGTACTCGACGAGTTAAGGTCAACATGGACTGTTGACCTTGACTAAGGACTTTGACCTTGATCAGGGCTAACTAGTTGGGATATGGAGTACTCTATGAGGACAGAGACTTATGAGCATAATCGTATTATGGTAATAGGTGGTGGAGTCTTTGAAAAGTGATCGGAGAGCTATGATTATTTACCGAGCTGCTATCTACAAGGTGAGTTGTTCTCACTATACTAAGGCGTCTAAGGCACCAAGGCCGGCCCATTGGATTTGATATCCTAGTAGTTATTGATATGTTGAGTTGAGTTAGTAATGTATGCCAGTGATATGCTAGTCGGATAGATCTGTAGGACTGCCTGTGATACTGATTGATTACCTGTATGTGTATTTATCTGTTACATGTCGACATGTTGTGTGGGGTGGGTTGAGGTTGTACTGATCCGTGCGGTAGCTAACAAACCCGTCAGTATTCCAGATATGAGCTGAGGGCCCGATAGGCATTCCAGACTCATAGTGAGGACTCGGGAGCATTCCAAATACGAGCTCAGGGCCCGGTAGGCATTCCAGACTCGTACTGAGGGCCCAAGAGTAGTCCAGCTTGCAAAGTTGTGGACCCAGTGCATGCTATTCTGTTTTGATTGATATGATATGCTAATGTTGATATTGTTATGTGGATTTTCTGTGTATCGGTATTTTGGGGTAGCTCACTAAGCTTTCGGGCTTACAATTTCAGTTTATTGTTTCAGGTATATCAAGGGATCGCGGCAAGGTCAAGGCGTGATCTTACAACTCCTCCTATTATGTTATTTTTGGGGACAAGACTCTGATAAACAATGTTTGAAAACAAAGTTGTAATATTTTGATGAACTTGACATGTTTTTAAAAAGTTTAAATTTGTTTGAAAATTTGGATGTTACAAATGCCCAACCAAAAGAGAAGTCTGCTTTAATTGTGGCCAAGAAGGGCACTTCAAGCAAAACTTCCCAAGAAGAGAAGAGGCTATAAGGCCAAATGCACCACCAAAGCCAATACCATTCCACATGATCCTCGATGAAGCAGAAAACAATGCGAGGATTCAAGGATGATGACTTCATATCAATATATAAAGTCTGTATCAGGAAGTGTAGCCTACTAGAGGCGTAGTATAGGGTGAACTTGAACCTTTGTGTAATCGTTTCAAGAAATAATGTAAACCCTAGTTTTGCTATCTGATATATTGAATGATTATGTGATTTTCTTGTATGGTGACTTGGTCGACTGTGGGACAATACTTGGGACGAGTATGAGTAGGTGTGAAAGGTAGTAGATGCATATACTACCGGAAGCACGGGATTGGCACTTGGATCAGGGAAAGTCGCACAGTTACCAAGAAGCTAGTAATTGATTCTATTTTATTCAAGTATGTCATTACCATTGTTTCGGTAATGACTAGTAAAATGGTTGTTATTCCGACCCTAGTGGTCATATCAAATTGAGTCCGACTACGATGAGTATGTTACGTGAGAACCAAGTTTGATGTAACATCGGACATAAGTCAGAAGGTTAAAATTAATGCGACCAATGGTATCGCGCTCGTTATTAAAGGAGTTTGTAGCTAGGCATGCTACGTGATGGAATGTGATTATATCACATTAGAATATGAAGGGAGTTACATTCCATTTTGGAATTTAACTCTAAGAGACCTGAGTCTAAGCATTGCATCATTCGATGAGAGGTCATTCGAGCACGACCCATTGGTCTGTTACAATAGATAAAGGAAAGTTTTTATCCTGAGAATAAGAAGGAGTCCAAAATAAGGACTTATTTTGTAACTTGGAGGTTACGATTGAAAGTACAACATAGTATGAAAAGCAGATGCAAGATTGGGCATCGTCTGCGGTCAAGAAAGCCACAAAGTTAAATACTCTTTTGAGGAAACATAGAAGTTACGATTATTACCTAGGATGAAGAAATGATGTGTGGAATCATTACGCAAGTCCTATTTCATTGATGATTCCGAGACGTAATCATCCTAAAGGGGGGGGGGGGTAATTGTAACGCCCGTAGATCCGGTCTAGTCAATTTGGAGACGATAAGCGTCAAAAATAACTTTTTTATGAAAGATTATTTAGAATGATTAATCTTAACTAAGTTATAGTATATGTTACAAGGATTCCGTACATATAAAGAACGCCAAAATCCGAGTTATAACGAAGAAGTTATGACCTGTCAAAGTTTCGTGACAGAACCGACACGATGCTGAATGATGTAAAAAGTGAATTTACGTTAGAGTCATATTTAGCCTTAGTGATCTAAACAAAAGTTGTAGAGTTCGTTAAACCATGAGCGTGCATAAAAAGAACGTCCAAATCTGACTTCGTATGAGGAAGTTATGCTTTTTTTAAATTTCGACTAAGCGGTATGCAGCCTACATACTCGATTTGAGACCGAGCGGTTTTTAGCCAAAATATTCTAAACGAGAATCGAATATCTAGTTAATAGTAGTGAAACGATAAAAACATAGGCGAAAACGGACATCGAATGAAGAAGTTATGAATTTATAACGAAGTTTTCCCGTCCCGACCTACTAAAAATAAATAATAAAAATAAATCAAAATTAGCCGATGGAGTCTTAATGAAAGTTGTAGATCGTAGTCTCACATACGCGAGGATATAAGGAACGTCAAAAACGGAGCTCGTATGAGGAAGATATGAATTTTTGAAGTTTATTAAATAATTAAAGTATTTAATTTAAATAAAAATTTGTATATTATCCAAAGGGGGGAGTCACTGGGCTTATCTAGGTTACGCCCAACGTACCTACGATTACGCCCAGCGTAATCGAAGGTTCCAACCCCTATAAAAGGAAGTCGAGGTTGCCGAGTTTCTTTGCTCATTTCTTCCCTTTCTCTTGCATTTTTGCATCGTTTTTTGTGCAAGAAATATCCAAAGCCCCGGTATCATTCCCAAGCCCCAAAGCAAGTCTCGAAGCCCCGAAGATCCCGAGAAGTCTGATTCCCGAGCCGAAGCTCTACCCACGAGGAGCCTTGTTTTTGTGAAGATCTTCCAGATCTACCGAAGAATACTACTTCTACAAGCCGTAGTGCTATCCGATCATCTTCTAATCAAGTGAGTGTGTGGTTACTTTCTCCTAACACATAAATATGAAGTATTTGTTATAAAATATGTGCTATGTGTTTATATATTGTTCTGTTTTATTTGAGATGAGTGTGGAATGGATGTTTTATATAGTTTTTAAATGAGTTAAATTGTATATGTATTTTATATCTACAAATATGAGTTGGATAATGAGTTCAAGAGGCTAGTTTTAGATCCGTGAGTATGGATTAGACCAAGTGGTTAGTTTTAGATATGGGAGTATGGATCAGGTAATGAGATCAAACTTGTTATTAGTCCGGGAGTATGGATTAAGACTAAGTTAATTGTCCCTAGTCCGGGAGTATGGATTGGGCACAGTTATTGGTCTAGGAGTATGGATCAGATCAAGATTAAGGTATAGTTAATTGTCCCTGTTCCAGGAGTATGGATTGGGTACAATTATTGATCCGGGAGTATGGATCAGTTCAGGAGGTTAGTTTTTGATACGTGAGTATGGATCATGTGAAAAGGTTAGTTTTAGATCCGTGAGTATGGATCGGGTGAAGGTGATAGTTTTAGATCCGTGAGTAGGGATCATGTAAAGAGGAAAATTTTAGATACGATAGTTTAGATCGTGTCGTTGTGAGGATCAATGGGGTGGGATAAGAGTTCCCTTCATATGGTGAAATTGTACAAGTTTGGATGTTCTATATTTATAAATATATGATATAACATTGTGGGATGAAAACCCTATATGCTCACTAGGCTCCCAAGCCTTATATGTCTGTATCGGAACACGACATCCCGAGGTTTTATTATTAAATGAAAATACATTCTCTTTGAGAAATGTTTTGATAAGTTATTATCATATCTTGTTTGGGAACAAATTCCAAAACTATTTTCTTTAAAAGATTACTCTGATTCTAAAAACAAAGCATAAACAAATCAGTCTTTTCTGGCTGTGAAATTTGGGGATGTCACAGGAACCCTAATCTAGCATACAATTTTCGGATTTAGTGAATAAACATAAGTTAGAATGATACCTTTCTTGTTAACATGTAATAACAAGTAATCCTTTCCTTGATCTTGACCTTCAAGAGCTTATTGCCTCAAGCATTGCACCTCTAATGGAGCCACAAACACCACTAGAAATGGATGAACAATAGATAGAGATGGAAGCTAGGATTTTTAGCTACGGTTCTTCTATTAAGCATAGGGGCTGAAAACTGGTAACCAAGAGGTCCTTATATATTTGAACTGTTAGGGTTTTAGGGTGAAACCCAAATTCTCTATTTAAGCCTTAAGCAATCCATGGGATCCTTCTAGAAAGCCCCTTGAACGAAATCTCTATTGGCTTCCAAAGATTTCGTCCACTCCTTCCTTTAAGAGTCCATCAGCCCAACTTGCAACTATCAATGATTTGCAATATTAGTCCCCTTTACTTTTAATTTGTCTCCTTTTATCACTAAATTAATTCCAAATTAATTAATGATCAGTACTAATAAAATAATATGATTAATAAATTAATATATCATTATTATAACATATTAATAAATCATTTATCAACCTCTTTCTCATAATTCATCCTGTCAAGTTGCTATGATGAAGGCAACCCAAAAGGACCATGCTACTATCGGGTCAAGTACATACCAATTATAGTTATGGGCTTAGACACCTAATCCAACAGTCTCCCACTTGCATAAGCCTAATAACTATAACTGAAAGTACAACTTCAAATTCCGATTAGCAATCATAGCTCTCGAAAGCCGTTGTCGAACACTACCTATTCAATGACGCGTACTTGGGGATAAGGGATCATATAATCCTCCATTCGGCAAGATATCATGTGGACAATAACATAGAACATGATCATTCTCAACGTCCAACAGTTTGTTTGCCAACGTCGAATTTGTATGACATAGAACTTAATTGAACACATCAATTCAGTCCTGACATGGTCCGACACATAAGTCAACACAAAATCATCGAGGGGCCCATGATATCACTTTTACCCTCTTAGGATAAAAGGAATAGATAAACTTTAACTTGTATGCTTGTACTATTTACTCGTTAAATCATACACAACAATACGTTTTATAACATCAAGTTACCAATGCATTTATGCATTATCAATGCACAAGCGACTCGCAAACAACAACTCAAATATCTCGGTTTAAAGATTATACAATATTATCGTCTCATAATCACTCGTGATAGATTCCATGAAGTGATTCAAATGAGCGTAGGTTTAATCCAATACTCAAATCTTATTTCAAGAGCACTCATGAACGTTGCAACAAACCTTTGTGATGTATAAACACTTAGACAATCTACAAACCAATTCATGACACTTAGACAATCGAAGGTTCCAACCCCTATAAAAGGAAGTCGAGGTTGCTGAGTTTCTTTGCTCATTTCTTCCCTTTCTCTCGCATTTTTGCATCGTTTTTTGTGCAAGAAATATCCAAAGCCCCGGTATCATTCCCAAGCCCCAAAGCAAGTCTCGAAGCCCCGAAGATCCCGAGAAGTCTGATTCCCAAGCCGAAGCTCTACCCACGAGGAGCCTTGTTTTTGTGAAGATCTTCCAGATCTACCGAAGAATACTACTTCTACAAGCCGTAGTGCTATCTGATCATCTTCTAATCAAGTGAGTGTGTGGTTACTTTCTCCTAACACATAAATATGAAGTATTTGTTATAAAATATGTGCTATGTGTTTATATATTGTTCTGTTTTATTTGAGATGAGTGTGGAATGGATGTTTTATATAGTTTTTAAATGAGTTAAATTGTATATGTATTTTATATCTACAAATATGAGTTGGATAATGAGTTCAAGAGGCTAGTTTTAGATCCGTGAGTATGGATTAGACCAAGTGGTTAGTTTTAGATATGGGAGTATGGATCAGGTAATGAGATCAAACTTGTTATTAGTCCGGGAGTATGGATTAAGACTAAGTTAATTGTCCCTAGTCCGGGAGTATGGATTGGGCACAGTTATTGGTCTAGGAGTATGGATCAGATCAAGATTAAGGTATAGTTAATTGTCCCTGTTCCAGGAGTATGGATTGGGTACAATTATTGATCCGGGAGTATGGATCAGTTCAGGAGGTTAGTTTTTGATACGTGAGTATGGATCATGTGAAAAGGTTAGTTTTAGATCCGTGAGTATGGATCGGGTGAAGGTGATAGTTTTAGATCCGTGAGTAGGGATCATGTAAAGAGGAAAATTTTAGATACGATAGTTTAGATCGTGTCGTTGTGAGGATCAATGGGGTGGGATAAGAGTTCCCTTCATATGGTGAAATTGTACAAGTTTGGATGTTCTATATTTATAAATATATGATATAACATTGTGGGATGAAAACCCTATATGCTCACTAGGCTCCCAAGCCTTATATGTCTGTATCGGAACACGACATCCCGAGGTTTTATTATTAAATGAAAATACATTCTCTTTGAGAAATGTTTTGATAAGTTATTATCATATCTTGTTTGGGAACAAATTCCAAAACTATTTTCTTTAAAAGATTACTCTGATTCTAAAAACAAAGCATAAACAAATCAGTCTTTTCTGGCTGTGAAATTTGGGGATGTCACAGGAACCCTAATCTAGCATACAATTTTCGGATTTAGTGAATAAACATAAGTTAGAATGATACCTTTCTTGTTAACATGTAATAACAAGTAATCCTTTCCTTGATCTTGACCTTCAAGAGCTTATTGCCTCAAGCATTGCACCTCTAATGGAGCCACAAACACCACTAGAAATGGATGAACAATAGATAGAGATGGAAGCTAGGATTTTTAGCTACGGTTCTTCTATTAAGCATAGGGGCTGAAAACTGGTAACCAAGAGGTCCTTATATATTTGAACTGTTAGGGTTTTAGGGTGAAACCCAAATTCTCTATTTAAGCCTTAAGCAATCCATGGGATCCTTCTAGAAAGCCCCTTGAACGAAATCTCTATTGGCTTCCAAAGATTTCGTCCACTCCTTCCTTTAAGAGTCCATCAGCCCAACTTGCAACTATCAATGATTTGCAATATTAGTCCCCTTTACTTTTAATTTGTCTCCTTTTATCACTAAATTAATTCCAAATTAATTAATGATCAATACTAATAAAATAATATGATTAATAAATTAATATATCATTATTATAACATATTAATAAATCATTTATCAACCTCTTTCTCATAATTCATCCTGTCAAGTTGCTATGATGAAGGCAACCCAAAAGGACCATGCTACTATCGGGTCAAGTACATACCAATTATAGTTATGGGCTTAGACACCTAATCCAACAGTCTCCCACTTGCATAAGCCTAATAACTATAACTGAAAGTACAACTTCAAATTCCGATTAGCAATCATAGCTCTCGAAAGCCGTTGTCGAACACTACCTATTCAATGACGCGTACTTGGGGATAAGGGATCATATAATCCTCCATTCGGCAAGATATCATGTGGACAATAACATAGAACATGATCATTCTCAACGTCCAACAGTTTGTTTGCCAACGTCGAATTTGTATGACATAGAACTTAATTGAACACATCAATTCAGTCCTGACATGGTCCGACACATAAGTCAACACAAAATCATCGAGGGGCCCATGATATCACTTTTACCCTCTTAGGATAAAAGGAATAGATAAACTTTAACTTGTATGCTTGTACTATTTACTCGTTAAATCATACACAACAATACGTTTTATAACATCAAGTTACCAATGCATTTATGCATTATCAATGCACAAGCGACTCGCAAACAACAACTCAAATATCTCGGTTTAAAGATTATACAATATTATCGTCTCATAATCACTCGTGATAGATTCCATGAAGTGATTCAAATGAGCGTAGGTTTAATCCAATACTCAAATCTTATTTCAAGAGCACTCATGAACGTTGCAACAAACCTTTGTGATGTATAAACACTTAGACAATCTACAAACCAATTCATGACAGTCTAACCTCATAACTTACTCCCAAAGTATGATCGACTGAGGATAATTTGAATAATCTAATTATTCTGGAAGTAAAACATGCAAGAGTGAAACAATAGTAAACAAATGACACAAGATAGTAAACTTTACTTATAAATAAATCTCCATTACTTAATCATCAAATGTCAATTACATTTATCTATTACAAGTTTCTAAACATCAATCTAATCACTAAAACTAATATCGTCCTTCAGAGAAATGCTCCTCGCATGATGGGTTCTCCATTGATGATACCCTCTTAACTATGAGTATTCCCTCTTCTACTCGACGTCTGATGAAGTGGTATTTTCTATCGATGTGTCTCGATCTACCATGATCCCTTGGTTCCTTGGTTAAGGAAACCGCTCCTTCGTTATCACAAAAAATCTCCATAGGCTACTTTATGGATGGTACAAATCCAAGGTCTCCAATGAAGTTCTTCAACCATATTTCCTCCTTCGACGCTTCGTTCGCTTCCATGTACTCTGATTCGCATGTTGAATCTGTAACGCCCGCAGATCCGGGCTAGTCAATTTAGAGGCAATAGGGGTCGAAAATGACTTTTCGACAAAAGATTATTTAGAATAAATAATCTTAACCAAGTTGTATAATATGTCACAAGGTTTCCGTACATATAAAGAAAGCCGAAATCCGAGTTATAACGAAGAAGTTATGGGCCGTCGAAGTTTTACGGCAAAACCGGCACGGCACCGGGAAGCGTAAATAGTGAATTTACGATAGAGCGAGATTTATCCTTAGAAATCTAAATGAAAGTCGTAGAATATGTTAAACTAAGAGCGTCGATAAAAAGAACGCCCAAATCTGAATTCGTATGAGGAAGTTGTGATTTTTCTAAGATTCGGCTTAGTAGTGTACAGCCCGAAACTCGAATTTTAGTTCGAGCGGTTTTTGGCTTACGCAACCTAAATGAGAGTTGAATATCTCATTAATAGGAACTCAAAGGTAAAAAGACAGACAAAAACGAAGTCCGTATGAAGGAGTTATGAATTCTTCACGGTTATTTAACAGTCTAAACGCCTCCTACTGTTAAATTTGAGATCGGTCGAGAATTAGCCGACGGAGTCTAAACGAAAGTTGTAGATCCTGATTTTACCTACGTGTGGATATAAAGAATGTCAAAAACGGAGCTCGTATGCGAAAGTTATGATTTTTCAAAGTTTGAAGGCTGATACGCAATAGGCGTGACGTGGCACCACCAGAATTGGACACGTGGCACCACCAGAAGGGTGCCACATGCACCAACTCGGTGAGTCATGACTTAGACTCGGCGAGTCCATCAGGTTTTTCCACTATAAATAGAGGTGTCGGGTTCCATTCATTCTCACACCTTCAAACTCTTCTTTCTCTCTCTAAACTCTCTCTCTAAGCCTCCCTAACCCCCTAAAGCCTAAGGTAACTCCCTAGCACGAGGCGGAAGCCCCGGAGCACCCGAAGGCTTCGAGAAAAGAGCCTTTCAGGTCGGGAAACGCTGCTCCAGTGAAGCCCGGTTTTGCGAAAAACCCGTTGTAAATGAGCTACGCCTACGCTAGTTTTAATATAGCTTCTAATTAATTATAGTAACATTATTAGGACCTTAAAATAATTGTTTGGGCTATTATTATGAGTTATACTGAGTGTTATTTAACACTTATATAATAATAATAATAGCTATACTATTAATTAGTCGCGGTTATCGTTAGACTAAACCCTAGTGGTGTTGATACTAGGTTTTATCGAAGGAAATTGTTTTAAGAGTATCGAAGCGCTGTCCGAGTGTTGAGTCACCACCTATCAGGTGAGTGCATGGTCTCTTTCATCTTACACATAGATATGAAGTATTTTAATATAAATTACGTGCGGTGTGTGCATATTGTGTGAATACTTGCTGTCTATGCTGGGTGAAAGATTTTATACATGTTTTAAATAATTTAAACTATATATGTATTTTATATCTACGAAAATGTTGGGGTAAAACATGGGTAGATATAATAGATGAAATATGAGTTGGATGATGAGTTGAGAAGTGATATAGACTATGAGGTGTGGGTGAGAGGTGTACGATGTGAGAAGCCTTTTTCCCAAACGATGTCCCCGTCATTCAACAGAGTATGGATGACAACCACGGACTATCCTAGATAGTCCAGTGGAACACTAGCAGGCTCGCAACCTGTAGGTGTTGTGAACGATGTGTTCACTTGGTGTACTCTAAACCTTGGTGATCATGCATACTTGATGCCTGAACCCTGGTGATCATACAGACTTGATGCCTAAACCCTGGTGATCATGCAGACTTGATGCCTGAACCTTGGTGATCATGCAGACTTGATGCCTAAACCCTGGTGACTATACAGACTTAGTGCCTGTTGTGTAAACCGTGGCTATGATGTACTTTGTGCCGATTCCTTAGGATAATCCTTAGGAATAAGTGAACGAGAAATAGCTGATTCTTAGGGTAGATCCTTAAGAGTAAAGAAGATAATGGGGATGGGTAATTGGGTTTAATTGCTTGATTGTTTAAACATAATAATTATATTATTGTGGGTTGAAAACCCTATGTACTCATCAGGTTTCCCAACCTGACCCACTCAGTTTATTTATATCACAGGTGTTAATACGAAGTCACTTTACACTGAGAGATTTAAAGAGATGTAGATCACTAGTGTAAATAAATGTAAGTTCTGTTTATGCTTATGTTTATGTATTAACGATGACATCCCAAACGTTTTGAAATGAATAAAATACTTTTCTCCGAAAATGTTTTAATAACGTATTTATCATGTTTTTCTGGGAACAAATTCCGCAACATTTTTATTTAAAGAAGAACTCTGATTTTTATACGGCATAAACAAAATCGGTCTTTTCTGGCTGTGAAAATGGGGATGTCACAGTTGGTATCAGAGCATTAGTTTAAGCGAACTAGGAATATGGATTTATTTCTAGACTTAAACTTAGAATGCTAAGTGATGATTGTGAGGAGTGTGTCAAATAGATTTAGGTAATGCACCTGAATAGACACAAGCACAAGCTTATTTTAGGAATGATGCCTAAATTCCTTTTACACGCTAAATGATGCTATAGTTTGATCGGATCTATGCTTTGTTGCCGACCGGATCCGGAAACCTTATGTGTTTAGGATATAAACGTACGAATACGATATTAGAACTAACATATAAACGTTTCGGAGTGATAAGGAAGATTTAAATGTCAATCTTAAGTAAAGGTCTAGATTCACCTTATTCAGTGTATAGATCAAGATCGCAAGGACCCGTAGCGGAAACATGAATGAAAATGGGAACCGAAACCAACCCCCGGTGATTGAGCAAATACCGGTTGTGGTAACCGCTGCTGAGCCAATAACAATGGCCGGAGTGCAAGCGATGATCCAGGCGATGTTGGATCGTCAAATGGAGGAAACCAGACGTTTGCTCCAGCAAAATCGAGAAGAAGCAACCATACAGATCGAACAGCCTGAGTTGAACGAAGGGCAGACTGAGGAGGGAAACTACAGTGGTACTGTTGGTCAAGCCAACCCACCGATAGTTAGGCAAAACCACCAGGATGGAGGAAATGATGGACGTGGATGCAAATACAAGGATTTCATGGCATCCAAACCACCGAGTCTATCTGGAAGCCCGGCGCCGGTGGAAGTCATGAACTGGATCTCTGAGATGGAGACGATGTTTGAGAGTTGCGAGTGTAGCAACAGGCAGAAGACCGCTCTCGCGGTTCCTTTGTTGAAATCTGGAGTACTAAGCTGGTGGAAGCTACTAGCCGATTCGATGCCCAAAGGAGAAGTGAGCAAGATGTGATGGGAGGATTTTCTAGTGCAGTTAAAAATGCAGTACTGCTTTGAGCAGGATCTTCTAGAGATCAACAACGAGTTTCAGAATCTAAAGAAGGGAAAGATGAGTGTCGTCGAGTATGCTGCAAGTTTTACAGAGAAAATGAAGCTTGTTCCTTATCTAGTTCCAACTGAGCTCTCCAAGGTCAATAAGTTTGCCCATGGATTACCAGCAGACTTTGGACCAATGGTCAAGCAAGCAACCACTTTGAAAGGAGCCATATGGGTAGCCAAGAATGTTGAGACCCAGATTAGGGATAAAGGTCTGGAGAGTGCTCAAGTTGGCGAGAAAAGGAAACATGAAGGATCATCAAAATCCAACAAGGAAAAGAAATTCTCAAAGACTGAAGAAGGAGGAGGGGGTGAAACCAAGTGGTGCGAGATGTGTAAAAAGAAGCACTTCGGGAAATGTAGCGAGGAGGTGACTTGCTACAAATGTGGAAAGATAGGGCATTACACCAGCAAGTGTGCGTCCAACAAGAAGGTGTGTTATGGATGTAACAAGGAAGGGCATATTACCAGGGACTGCCCGGGGAAAAATAAAGCAGCAAGACCAGAAACGCCACCGGGGCCAAGGGCATTCCACATGATCCTCGACGAAGCAGAAAACCGTGCAAGGAATCAATGATGAGGACTTCATATCCGAAGATCAAGTTATGTAGTAGCCATAGTGTCGTATGATGTAGCCTATTAGAGGCATAGTCTAGGGTGAACTTGGACACCTATGTAATAGTTTCAAGAAATAATAAAACCTTCGTTTTGTTATCTGATGTGTTAAAATGTTATGTGATTTTCTTGTATGGTGACTTGGGAAACTGCGGGACAATACTTCGGACGAGTATGAGTAGGTGTGAATGGTAGTAAAGGCCTATACTACCGGAAGCACAGGACTCACACTTGGATCAGGGAAAGTCACAAGGTTACCAAGAAGCCAGTAATTGATTTCGTTTTATTCAAGTATGTCGTTACCATTGTTTCGGTAATGACTAAGAAGATTGTTGTTATCCCGACCCTAGTGGTCATATCACATTGAGTCCAACTACGATGAATAGGTTACATGGTTCAGAGAACCAAGTTTAATATAGCGTCCGAATTAAACCAAACGATTAAAATCAAAGCGATCAATAGAAGTATCGCGCTCGTTGGTAGCTAGAAATGCTACATGTTAAAGTATGATTATATCACATTAGAACATGAAGGAAGGCTTAGCTTGTTTTAGAATTTAGCTCTAAGAGACATGAGTCTAAACGCGCATCACATGACGATAGGTCATAATTTGGAGTCTAACCTGAGGTAGAGAGCAGGTGCACGATCAAGTACTGCTTACGGTCAATAAGTCTAAGAGATAGACTGGAAGGAATAAAGAAGTTATAATTATTACCTAGGATGAAGAGATGACGTATGGAGTCATTATACGAGCCCTGTTTCGTTGATGATTCTGGGACGTGATCATCCTAAGGGAGAGATAATTGTAACGCCCGCAGATCTGGGCTAGTCAATTTAGAGGCAATAGGGGTCGAAAATGACTTTTTGACAAAAGATTATTTAGAATAAAGAACGCCGAAATCCGAGTTATAAAGAATATGTCACAAGGTTTCCGTACATATAAAGAACGCCGAAATCCGAGTTATAACGAAGAAGTTATGGCCCGTCGAAGTTTTACGGCAAAACCGGCACGGCACCGGGAAGCGTAAATAGTGAATTTACGATAGATCGAGATTTATCCTTAGCAATCTAAACAAAAGTCGTAGAATATGTTAAACTAAGAGCATCGATAAAAAGAACGCTCAAATATGACTTCGTATGAGGAAGTTATGATTTTTCTAAGATTCGGCTTAGCAGTGTACAGCCCGAAACTCGAATTTTAGTTCGAGCGGTTTTTGGCTTACGCAACCTAAATGAGAGTTGAATATCTCATTAATAGGAACTCAAAGGTAAAAAGATAGACGAAAACGAAGTCCGTATGAAGGAGTTATGAATTCTTCACGGTTATTTAACAGTCTAAACGCCTCCTACTGTTAAGTTTGATACCGGTCGAGAATTAGCCGACGGAGTCTAAACGAAAGTTGTAGATCTTGATTTTACCTACGCATGAATATAAAGAACGTTGAAAACGGAGCTCGTATGCAAAAGTTATGATTTTTCTAAGTTTGAAGGCTGATACGCAATATAGGGTGACGTGGCACCACCAGAATTGGACATGTGGCACCACTAGAAGGGTGCCACATGCACCAACTCGGCGAGTCATGACTCAAACTCGGCGATTCCATTAGGTTTTTCCACTATAAATAGAGGTGTCGGGTTCCATTCATTCTCACACCTTCAAACCCTTCTTTCTCTCTCTAAACTGTCTCTTTCTAAGCGTCCCTAACCCCCTAAAGCCTAGTGTAACTCCCTAGCACGAGGCAGAAGCCCCGGAGCACCCGACGACTCTGAGAAAAGAGACTTTCGGCTCGGGAAACGCTGCTCCAGTGAAGCCCGGTTTTGCGAATAACCCGTTGTAAGTGAGTTACGCCTACGCTAGTTTTAATATAGCTTCTAATTAATTATAGTAACATTATTAGGACCTTAAAATAATTGTTTGGGCTATTATTATGAGTTATATCGAGTGTTATTTAACGCTTATATAATAATAATAATAATAATAATAATAATAATAATAATAATAATAATAATAATAATAATAATAGCTATACTATTAATTAGTCGCGGTTATCGTTAGACTAAACCCTAGTGGTGTTGATACTAGGTTTTATCGAAGGAAATTGTTTTGAGAGTATTGAAGCGCTGTCCGAGTGTTGAGTCACTACCTATCAGGTGAGTGCATAGTCCCTTTCATCTTACACATAGATATGAAGTATTTTAATATAAATTACGTGCGGTGTGTGCATATTGTCTGAATATTTGCTGTCTATGCTAGGTGAAAGATTTTATACATGTTTTAAATAATTTAAACTATATATGTATTTTATATCTACGAAAATGTTGCGGTAAAACATGGGTAGATATAATAGATGAAATATGAGTTGGATGATGAGTTGAGAGGTGATATAGACTATGAGGTGTGGGTGAGAGGTGTACGATGTGAGAAGCCGTTTTCCCAAACGATGTCCCCGTCATTCAGCAGAGTATGGATGACAACCACGGACTATCCTAGATAGTCCAGTGGAACACTAGCAGGCTCGCAACCTGTAGGTGTTGTGAACGATGTGTTCACTCGGTGTACTCTAAACCTTGGTGATCATGCAGACTTGATGCCTGAACCCTGGTGATCATGCAGACTTGATGCCTAAACCCTGGTGATCATGCAGACTTGATGCCTGAACCTTGGTGATCATGCAGACTTGATGCCTAAACCCTGGCGACTATGCAGACTTAGTGCCCGTTGTGTAAACTGTGGCTATGATGTACTTTGTGTCGATTCCTTGGGATAATCCTTAGGAATAAGTGAACGAGAAATAGTTGATTCTTAGGGTAGATCCTTAAGAGTAAAGAAGATAATGGGGATGGGTAATTGGGTTTAATTGCTTGATTGTTTAAACATAATAATTATATTATTGTGGGTTGAAAACCCTATGTACTCACCAGGTTTCCCAACCTGACCCAGTCAGTTTATTTATATCACAGGTGTTGATACAAAGTCACTTTACACTGATAGATTTAAAGAGATGTAGATCACTAGTGTAAATAAATGTAAGTTCTGTTTATGCTTATGTTTTTGTATTAATGATGACATCCCAAACGTTTTGAAATGAATAAAATACGTTTCTCCGAAAATGTTTTAATAACATATTTATCATGTTTTTCTGGGAACAAATTCTGCAACATTTGTATTTAAAGAAGAGCTCTGATTTTTATATGGCATAAACAAAATCGGTCTTTTCTGGCCGTGAAAATGGGAATGTCACAGAATCAGCCATGGGCTCCTGCTTGGAACTTTTCCAAGTAATTCCTCCTCAATTTAGGGTAAATACCCAGCCCTACTGAGAGCGGAAGTTATATATGTTGGTCTGAAAGTTGGCGTCACTTTACCCTGTCACCCTCAATTCATCACTCCCACCAAGTGTAAGGACCCAATCCTTAGTCCTTCGCATGTGTAAATATAGTGTGGAAAACACACCTCACAAAAACATCCTATCTACCAGAATACCGATCTAACAAGTCACACTAACAATAAAGTAGGATAACAATCAAAAGGGCCGACCTTGGTGCCTTCGACCCTTAAGTATAGTGAGGAAAACACACCTCACAAGTAATGTTAAACTAAAAAGATCAAACTCTGAAACACAGCTCCAAACTCAAACACCTACAACCACTATTGATCCAATTCCATAAATTCCCTAATTACCAACATGCCTTCAGAAGTCAATCTTGGTCAACCCTGGTCGAATTCAAAGTCAACAGTCAAGGTCAATAGTTCATGTTGACCCCAACTCGTCGAGTGCATCTATCAAGTCGTCGAGTTCCTTCAGATTCCATAAAACTGAAAACTCGAGTCAACTCACTGAGTTACCTGAGTAACGCGTCAACTTCTTTTGTGTCCAGGAAACCAAAAACTCTAGTCAACTCGCCGAGGTCACTTAGAATCCAGAAGACGGGTAAAGCCTACCCAACTTGTCGAGTTGACTATGCAAATCGTCGAGTTCCTTCAACAATTTTCTCATTCAGATGTTTTTAAGTTATATCAAGGCTCTAAACTACAGATCCAGCCCCCTAGTGTGTAGTAACCACGTAAAGTTGCTAACTTTACATGCATGCAAGGCTTCAAGAAGCCAAAATACTCAAAACTAGCCTTAAGAATAGGTTTAGGGCATGGAGAAGGGCCAAAGCTTCAGAAAGCTTGAAGCTTTATGTCAATGAGGGCCTAGAGGAGTCCAGATCTGAAGTTACAACTTCAAATCATGCTCAAAACAAGAAATACTTCAAGGATAAGCTAGAAATGGACCTAAACTCTTGAATGAAGAGATCTAATAAGAAAATGATCATGGTAATTACTTTTTACCTTCAAATGAATTCCAACACGGTGCAGATGTTGGATCTACAAGTCTCTCCTCGTTCCAAGCTTCTAAATCTGCAAAATATCTTCAAGAAATGCACCAAACAACACTTTTAGCCTCACACCCACACACACACAAAGGTAGGTTAGCTAGATAATGGTTTGATTCTAGATGTGAGAAGTGGTAAGGAGGTTGGAGGTAAGGACTTAAGGTCCTTTAAATAGGGTGCACACCATAAAAATTAGTATTCTCAAACACAGGCTATGCTCGTTGAGTTGGGTCCTCCAACACATTGAGTAGGTCCTAAAGTTCACGCAGGATGAATGATCTCTACACGACGAGTTGGGGCAACCAAATCGTCGAGTGGTTCTCTTTAATATGAATATTAAAGTTTCAAATTTATACATGGTAGTCGGGATGTTAAAAATCATACAACTTATAGAGAAAAAAAGATGCTACAAACACACAATAGCGCCAATCCACACTATCTACTATCTACCAGCTCCTTAGTAACCTTTTCTTACTATTCATGGTCCAATACATATCTTATGCTTTTGGTAGTACAAGCCTATACCACCTTCCACACGTGTCCAAAGAATTACCTCAAAATTCCCAAGTCAATGCACTCAACTACTCCTATGTGTACTAACTCTCACCTCTATGTTTAAAAGATCCATAAGATGATATTCCTAGACTCTCATTCAAGGATTTATTTCCATCAGTGCTCTCTTACCGTAATAAGCCTTTACTAATATTTATGGTCACCTCATGTATGCAAGTCGTACGTAACCCAAGATTAGATAAACTGTCAAATAAATAATTCTACTCTAAGCCCGCAACCAAATAAGGAACATTAAGTAAGGCTAAATCAAGCATTGTAAGGCTATAGAAACCTATTCATGTTCAACTATAACCATAAATGTAGAAACTAATAGTGTCAAAATCACATCAATTAGCACATAACAAGCAATTCCTAGGCTACAATGAATCTTAAATATCAGGTAATTCGAACATCTAATTCATGAAGAGATCCTTATCTTACTTACTAGCATGCAAATGAGAAAACTCACTTGAAAGATATATTAGAGAAAACACAACTACACATTTAAACTCCACAAGAAAAGCCTCACGAATCACCTAAGAAAATCAGCTGCGAATCTAGAACGAAAAACAACGCGGTTTCTTATTTAAATAAAACTGAAAAGAAAATGAAATTATAGGTCTTTTAGCAAAAATAAGGTAGGTCCTAAATTTTTTTTATATATATTTTTTGTATTGAAAAAGAAAAACGATAGGTCCTAGGACCTACCATGTTAATGCTTAGCTACGCCTTTGAACAAAATACATAGGTCCAACCCCAGTGAATAACTAAAATCCTCAGATGGACCAAAAGTTGAACTAGTCAAAAGTCAATGCTCAAAGGCATATATGTGGTGACTACGACTCTGGTCACGTCCTTTGCATGGAAGCCAAGAAGCTCATTTTTTCACTCTAAAAGGTCTTTGACAAGTCCATAAATCATTCATAAACAAATCAATGGTTCTAGAGTTCTCCAAACTCCAAGAACTATAAATGAGATCAAAATCTCTCCCTATGTCTAAGTCCAAGCATAAGACCGATTAAAACAATGAACTTTAGATTTGGCAATTATAAAGAAATGGCAATAAAGTAGAATCTTCATCTTCAATAATCTCTCCAAACACCACTAGCCCTCCAAGAGGCATAAGAAGGGGGTCGGGATCAGTCTAAGAGGTGGAGGCCGAAGACTATAGCGACCCCAGAATGTTTATTAACCTAGGCTTTTAAACCAGATGACACTGCATCGCGCGTCGCGGCATGTTGAGAACCCTACCTCCGAAACTTGAATGAAATAATTGCTAAAACAATTTATAACTTGAAAAACGGATGTTACTATATATATATATATATATATATATATATATATATATATATATATATATATATATATATATATATATATATATATATATATATATATATATATATATATATATATATATATATATATATATATATATATATAAGGGAGTGTTCAATCGAGAACATTTTTTATTACAAGGACATTTGAGACCAAATGTGGACCACACAATTTTTTTAAAATTAAAATCATCAAATAATAATAATATAAATAAAAAATAAGTAAAAAATTAAAAAACCCACTAACCAACACCACTCACCATCCAAACAACACCACCACCGACACCCGTCACCGCCACCCACCTCTACCACCCACCACCATCATCATCACCCGCCACTGCCAACCACGACCACCATCCACCGTCACCACCACCACCACCACCCATTACTACCAACAACCACCACCCATCACCAACACTCGCCACCACCATCCCCGCCACTCACCATCACGACCCACCACCACCACCACCCACTACCACAACCCAGAACTACCACCCACTACCCACCATTATGACCATCACTTGCCACTACCACCAACCACCACTCATCATGACCGCCCACCACCACCACCTGCCTCTACCACCCATCACCACCACCACCACCCGCCTCCACCATAGATCACCACCACCCACCACAACCACCTACACCCACACCCACACCCACCATCACCACCGACCATTCCCACCACCCACCTCCATCACCCTTCAACACCACATATCACCACTACCCTACATATCACCCACTAAAACCACCACAGACCACCACCCCTACCACCACCACCACCCACCCACCCACTCACCCACCATTACCTATCAACACTAACCGTATCCACCACCACTCGCCACCATCACCGACCACCCACTATAACTACCATCCCTACAACGACCCACCATTTCACATGTCACCCCCACCACTATAACCACCTACCACTACCAAACATCACCACTCGCCACCACCAATCATCACCACCACCCGCCATCACCAACCCATCAACACTACTATATCCAACCCACCCACAACCAATACAAACCAACTATCACCCATGACTAGCATCACTTGCCACCACCAAACATCACCACTCACTACCACCAACTATCACCACCACCCACCATCACCAACCCATCAACACTACTATATCCAACCCACCCACCACCAACTATACCCACCACCCACCACCCTCAACCAATACAAATCAACTATCACCCATGACTACCATCACCTAGCACCACCTACCAACCACCACCACCACCCGTCACCGCCATCCACTACCCTCCCCCACTTCTACCACAATCACCACCCATCATCACATGTGATTATATGTATTTAATCATATATGATTTACATGTAGATGGATCGTTTTTACATTTTTGATTTAATAGTTGTTCTTGTTTATTTAATGACATGTGATTATATGTATCTAATCATATATGATTTTTATAGAAAAGATTGTTTTTTTTTTTTTACATTTTCGATTAACTAAAATTTCACATTAGTTAATCATATGTGATTATATGTATTTAATCATATGTTATTATACATATCTAATCACATATGCTTAATGTGGAAAAAGAACAACTATTGATTCGAGAATGCAAAAATGAATCTTATGAATATAAATCATATATGATTAAAAAGGTTTAATCACTTGTGGTTAAATATACGAGAACAAATATACATCGAAAACACAAAAACAAATCTTGTCCATATAAATCATATGTGATTAGCTATATATAATCACATACGATTAATATACGAGTACCACTACTAAATTTAGAATGCAAAAAAAATCTTGTCCATGTAATCATATGTTATTACATACATATAATCACATGTGATTGATGTGTACAAGATTTGTAGTCGCATTCAAGATTCAATAGTTGTTGTCATGTATTTAATCACATGTGATTATGTGTATTTAATCACTTATGACTTATGTGGATAAGATTCGTTTTCATGTTCCTGACTTAATAGTTTTTTTCGTATATTTAATTACATGTAATTGTATGTATTTAATCATATGTGATTTAGATAGATAATATTTACTCGTTATTCACAAGTGATTAAGTAGTTTATAAAATTTTTGTTAAAGTTAAATTCTTATTCATAAATGTTATACCATTTCTTTAAATTAGTTCTTGTCACATGCGAATAAATATTTATCATATTTTTAAGATACCATATAATATTTGTATATGAATATTACATGCAATATATATATATATATATATATATATATATATATATATATATATATATATATATATATATGTATATATATAGGGAAAAGTGAATATATCCTTAAGGGTATATAACCTTAGGTACCAAAAATTCACCATAGTACGTCGTTTTGTATCGTATACTAAATTCTAATTGTCCAATGTTCTTATAATATAATTTCTAACTTGATTTACTTCCAAGATTTTTATAAATTACACATGTATCTTTCTCTTACATAATTTTCATTTTCAACTACAATATATATAGCCTAGTAGGTGTTCGTAAAAAATATGTGATTTAAGAGAAAGATAATAGTGAAATTTCGAATATTTTGAAAATAAATCAAGTTAGGGTTGAAGTTTATGAACATTATAATGCATATATCAAAGAAAACGACGTATTATGGTGTGTTTGGATACCTAAGTTTATATACCTTTAAAGGTATATTCACTTTACTCATATATATATATATATATATATATATATATATATATATATATATATATTACATGTAATACACATGTGATTACAATAATTTTCGTGTTATATTTAAAATTATTAGAAATTTAATTGTTGTGGAGGCTTATTGATTGTTAACAACTATAATTTTGAGCATGATTTTGTCACCATTTTTAATTCAAATAGCCCATTTTCAATTTATCTATAAAAATTCAAATCTCTTAAATTAAATTCTTATAGAATTCTATTATTTTAAATTTTTTACCATGGTTTCAACATTGAAAAGATTTTTATTTATAATATTCAAAATCACCTTATTATTTAGTCAATGGACTTCGTATTTGACCGGAACAAAAACAATTGAAAAGTTATATCACATTTAAATCACATAAAAGTTTTCATCGATACTTCCATATTAAAACGACCTCCCATTGAAACTTAAAAACATCAAAAATTATCAATTTCCATTCATATTTTAAAATTGAATTAGTAAAGGAAGAAACATAGGACATAGAATAACAACTAAGTTTTATCTTCGATTCATTCTAACAGTCAATTACTTAACACGAGATAAATCGACACAATGAAAAATGAAAGCAAACTCGAAAAATATTCACACAATTTCGATCTAACATTATCTTCTTGAATCTACATCTAACAATGGAAGCAACTCCAAATTTGAAAACTCATAGAACCATTGAAGATTCATATATAAATGAGAAATAGAAATCGATAAATGAGAATATCATTATAGGTTCATTCGATTTTACTGAGAAATTTAATGTATTTTTTTGTGGACAACAAACTCACGATGAATATGAATGCACAACAAGAAGAAGAATAGGTTGATAAATGTGATGGCATATTCCGGTGATAAAAGGCCTGCGATGAAAGCGTCTCTCTCGGTGAGCCGCTTCTCGAAGTTCGAGATCGAAAAACCTAACCTAATGTTCCGGTGAAACAAGATCGGGAAATGAGATCTTATGGTCGGTGAAACGATATATGGTGAAGGTTTAGGAAGAGGAGAGATGGAGGCGGTGGTTTCCGATGATGGGAACAAAAAGATCTAAAGAGAGTTAAAAGGGGTCGTCCGGTGGATCCAATGACATTAGAATGATTACGACATCGTCACAATGATTCCAATGGCGATGGTTTGGTGATCGTGATGGTGGTTCATATTAATTTTAAGATGAGAGAGAAAGATATATATATATATATATATATATATATATATATATATATATATATATATATATATAGAGAGAGAGAGAGAGAGAGAGAGCGAGAGAGAGAGAGAGAGAAAGAGAGAGAGGGAGAGAGAGAGAGAGAGAGAGAGAGAAAGAGTTAAGATATATGTAAAGAGAGAAAGAGGAGAGAGAATTTGAAAGTCACGTTTATAAAAAGCAAAAAATATAGTTCTTGTTGTAAATAATTGGTGGTGTTGTAAATAATTGGTGGATGACATAATAACGGGTGCATGGTAAATTTGTGAACATTTCTAACTAGTTACAATTATATGTTAGTAAAATTTGTAGTATAAATACTCCTCCAATACATCAAAAAGTTATAAGAGATATAACTTTCATATTCTCTCTAAGTATTCTTTCTTCTCAATTAAAGTTCTTATCAAAGTTTACAAATCAAAGACACATTAATACTTATGTATTCACCAGCTTTATTGCTGATACTCGCTTTCAAAATAACTTGTATTCTCATGTCACAAATAAACAGGTATGACGATCAAGTTTTGTGAAGACGGAGCAGTCAAGACTCGTCTTTTATTTTGGACATTCATTATGTTGTTTTATACTATGAAAGAACACACATGTATTTAAAATTATACTATTAATGCAATGGATGATGTTGTTGCTTGTTTACTACTTTACATTGTTATGATATATTACATGATGTCCTCCACCCCAGAACATTTCCGCCGTACTCGGTTTTGGGGTGTGACAACTTAGTAGGAAACTCTATTGTAATAGTATATGTTATACTATTACTCACACCATGGTAAAATTTACTCTTCTAGATGAACTAGAGAAATGGAAAGAAGAGGCCCTAAGGCCAGAAAATGTGAAGAAAGAAGGAATGGTAAATTATACCAATGTTTTACTTGATGATCCACGAAGATTTAGTATTTAAGAATCGATTATGGATTCCAAAGATTGGTGGATTAAGATAGAAGAGTTTATATGAAGCCCATAAATCTAAACTGTCAATACATCCTGGTACAAGCAAAATGTACTATGATGTACGGGCTGACTATTTGTGGCCAGGATTAAAAAGAGACATTGAAATATATGTACAAGAATGCTTGATATGCTTACAAGTCAAAACAGAGCACCAAAAGACTGCCAGACAACATGATAGCATTTGGGTAATCAGTGACCGCCTGACTATTAGTGCACATTTTCTCACCATGCGCGAAACAGCTCCAATGGAGAAATACGCACAAGTATACCTAAATGAAATTGTTGCAAGACATGGTGTTCCACTGAAGATCATTTCTGATCGTGATACTCGTTTCACTTCTCATTTTTGGGCAAGTATGCAACGTGAATTGGGATCTCGAGTTGCTATTCGCACAAATTATCATCCCCGGAAAGACGGTCAGACGGAGAGAACAATCCAAACAGTAGAAGATATGCTTCGTGCATGTGTTTTGGAGTTCGGTGGTAACTGGAATAAGTATTTACCGCTTGTCGAATTTTTATATAATAACAGTTACCATGCTTCAATAAAAATGCCACCATATGAAGCATTATATGGTCGCAAGTGTCGTACTCCATTATGTTGGCGTGAAGTAGGACAAAAAATCCTAGGAGGCCTTGACATTATTCAAGATACCACCGACAAGATTCAAATTGTACGTGAAATAATGAAAGCGGCCCAGGATCGAAAAAGTCCTATACAGAAAAGAGGAGACGACCCATAGAATTCCAGGTGGGTGATTTCGTAATGTTGAGGGTATCTCCATGGAAAGGTCTTATGCGATTTGGAAAGAATGGAAAACTAAGTCCCTGATTTGTTGGTCCTTTCAAAATCATCCAAAGAATTGGTAAGCAAGCATACCGCTTGGAATTATTTGAAGATTTGGCAGGTATTCATGATGTCTTTCATGTGAGTTATCTGCGCAAATGCTTGAACATCTATGATGAAACGGTTCCATTATCCGAGGTGTAATTGGATAATAAGTTAAGATATATAGAAGAGTCTGAAAAGATGGTGAATGAAAGAGCAACTAATCTACGTAATAAAGAAGTAGAGTTGGTGCTTGTCAAGTGGAAACACCATCGATGCCCAAATTATACTTGGGAAAATAAGAGTGAAATAAAAACAAAGTATCCCCATTTATTTTAATCAATGTAATTTCGGGGACGAAATCCTCAAAAGGAGGAGGTATTCGTAACATAAACGTTCAGTTATTGTGTTTTGTAAGTTATAAAAGTGAATAATATTACGAAATATTATGTAAATTTGAATGTTGAGTTCTAACATATGGTTTTTACTAGAAATAAAGTAAAACTATGCTTAGAAACATTCAGAAAGTATTGGAAGTCTTATGAGATTCCAATCAAATGCCATATAGTGAAATTTAGCGAAAATATAAATTTTGAAATAAGTAAAATTTTATTATTTAAAGTTGTAAAGAATCTTGTTAGAAAAATTTAGGCGAAACCCTCGTTGAAATCCGAATTACAACGAAGAAGTTATGACCAATCGAATATCCGCGATAAAACCGGCAAAGACTAGGTCGCGTAAAAAGTGAGTTTCTGATAAACTACTTTTTAGCCTTAGTAATCTAAATGAAAGTTATAGAACACGTTAAAATAATAAACTTTCATATAAAGAACTCTAAAATATGACTTCATATAAGGAAGTTATGACTTTTTTAAGTTTCGGAATAACAGTAAATTGCTAAAAACTCGAAATAAAGATCGAGTGATATTTAGCTGGCACAACCTAAACGAGAATTGAAGGTCTCGTCAATAGTAGTACAATGGTAAAACAAATGACGAAAATGGACTCCGTATGTAGAAATTATGATTTTTTAACGGATTATCATAACCCTGTCTGTTAAAAATAATAATATCAAAAATAAAGTCAAAATTAGCCGGCAAAGTCTAAACGACAGTTGTAGAATATATTCCCGCCTACGCGTGCATACAAAGAACATCAAAAATGGAGCTCGTATGCGAAAGTTATGGATTTTAGAAGATTTGGGCACCATTTTCGAGAATTTTCGCATAGATAAGTCTTATCCGGAAATGCCACGTCGCCCCTTCTCGCTGCTGACTCGTGTCCTCCTCTGATTGGACCAAAGCGAGGTCCACTGTGCATGCGACGCGCCTGGTGTTCTGGGCAACGTCTATAACGACCCATAAGATACCTCGCATCAGCTGCGTGACCCACCTGCAAAGTTGCCACCTGCACTCCTTCCCTCTTGCTTTGGATCCGAGGCTCGCACTATAAATAGTGTCTGCGAGACCTACCAACTAATGTTGGATTTTTAGCACTTTTCACATCTTATTCAATATTTTAGCTACTTCCACTTCCCCCGAAACCCCGGTAGTATTTCTAACACCCGAAACACGTCCCGAAGTTCCCGAGAAGCCCGAAAAATTTATCTTTTCGGTTTTGAATCCCTACCTTCGCATACACCGGTTTTCAAGAAAGTCCGCGGTTTTTATAGAAGAGAGTTATTTATTGTAACGAAGTGCTGCCCAAATTACTATTTTGACCCCCGATTAATCCATGGTGACTTTAACATATAGGAACAGTTGTATGTTATATGTTATATGTACTATGTGCTTTTGAGGGTTATTATTCCGGGTTATTTTCCCTTGTTATTTTTATTCGCTATTTTTAATTGCAAATACATACCTTTGACCGTGTGATCGGTGAAAGGACTTAGATTCACGTTGGTACTGGTATGTAGCCTCTGGCCTTGTAGAACATGTCTCCGTAAGAGGACTTCTATTCTATGGTGTTGGCAAATGGTTAGACATGACTATAATCCTGAAATCTACCAAAATGTTAATCAGAAATTGTGTGTCTTCTGTGCCATTTGGGTCGAAGCTTTATTGATGTGTATCAAGTTTGGAAATTGTTATGTCTCATTGATTGTATATATTTGAATCAAGTCATTGATTGATATGGAACGTTTGTCACATGATTCGTATATGTCTTTGTTGTTCTTTGTTCCTCTTTGCTTCTGCCTTATTGAAGTATATATATATATATATATATATATATATATATATATATATATATATATATATATATATATATATATATATATATATATAGCATAACGTTATATTATATCTATTATTGAACTCACTAAGAGTCACCGATTACCCTCTCAATGTTTTAATATATTGTAGGCAATAAGCATCCGATATAGCTTTATATTGTTAGAAGAATTAAAACAGTTTATACTATTACTTTTGTATTTAAGTTTTAGTATGTATAAGATATACAATCTCCTGGGTAGTTTTGTAATAAACTTAAACTTAGTCGGTTTGTATCCATTCGTTTGTAAATAAATTATCAATGTAAAACATTGTTTGTGAATATGCATGTAGCATGTTTTGGAGTAACAACTGTTTTAATATTATGAAAGTGAGGGTCATTCATTTTCCCTTCAACAATAGATACTTCTTTTTCCCAATATCAGGAGTTCCAGAAGAACCTTCACAATATTATAAAAATGTTAAAAAATTAATTTTAGAGACAAAAAGAGTGATGAGTAATAATATATAATATATCACGTCCTTCCTCCAGTACAACACTTCCAGAAACAGGTTGTTGATCATGACATTTATGGACCTAAACATATGTTGAATTTTCTTTACCACTTCTACCCTCCCAACCAGTATCCCTTAGGACATACAATTTTAATAACATTAATACCCATTAAAACATGTTAAATTTTTAATCTTCATTACGTAAAAAGATTAAGACACCATAATGATGATGCACCACTAGCCCTTTTCATTAACTTCCGATTTGGCAATGACCTCTAGAATTTATTAAAATATAAATTGAGAATATATAGTTTATTCTTAAGGAGTATAAATATAATATATCCTACCCGAGATCCACCCTTAATAAGGGATTTTGTTGAATTGATCTAAAAATATAATGTTTTACTTTCAAAACTCTTATTTAGAGATTTAACTATCAAGTGAAAATAATTCAAATGCTCATAACCTTATTTTGTGCTACTTGAATTTCATTGTGTTTTACATGATGTGAAAATTTTGATGTGTTATGTGTCTCCTCAGAATTGCTTGAAGAGGGAGTAACAGTGCAAATAAGTTAAAATAATATAAAAATAAATAAATAAAATATATACGGGCATTAAATAATAAATATGGAATTTGCATAAAAGACTTACATATACCCTTCCATGACCACTTAAAGAAGATTGAAGAAGTCTGGTCAATTTTGAGTCTCTGTATGGTATATTAGCAACCCTCCCTTCTGAGAGTTTTGATAAAACCTGCGACAATTTACTATTTATCACAAATCTAGTTTCCTTTTTTACCCTTGGACACTATACTGATAAAATAATGAGAATGAGTGAGGACTTACAGTTCCAAAAGTTAGTAGACATTTATTTATGTAGGCCCCTTCTTTTTCTACGAATACCAGTAGTTTCAGATTTAGAGCTCTCAGATCCAGCTAGATCTATGAGGTTCTGCAAAACGAGTCAGAATAACGATAATAGCCTTGGAAATATGTCTAAAATGAGGTTCAGGGGCATACTAGTTGCGACAAGTTGACATCCTTACCTTCCGATATGTCGAAAATGAGGTATAGGGGCATACCGCATGCATAGCAACCATTATCTTTTCTAGGATATCCCCCACTGCCAATTTCTACAAGATTTCATTCATTTTATTTTACCAATATTATTAAGGGATTTTCTAATATGTGCCCTAAGAGCACATATAAGAAATATTAATTATAAAAAATATTACCATAATTAAATGTGAAATACATTAATTATGGAGATTATTAATGAATTTTATATTTAATTATGGTAACATTTCTTATAATTAATGTGTTTAATATTTAATTATGGTAATAATTATGATTAATTAATACTTCTTATATGTGCCCTTAGGGCACATATTAGAAAATCCCTATTATTAAATACTCATATCAAATTAAGCCAAATAAATGTTACAATATATATATATATATATATATATATATATATATATATATATATATATATATATATATATATATATATATATATATATATATATATATATATATTGTAACATATCAAATCAAGTCAAGCCAAACAAATGTTACAATAAATATCTATACACACACACACACACACACATATATATATATATATATATATATATATATATATATATATATATATATATATGAAAGCAAGCGAAATTTGATACTCACAAGTCTTAATGATTTGGCATCCCTTTTCACTATCTTGATGGGGTTAGGAGTAGAAGTAGAAGCCTTTCCATTAGTAGTCAATGGAGTGGGAGGACTTTTGCCAAGCATTTCATCTTTCAGATTCTGACCACGTGATCCAAAAACTTTCCTTTCATCCTATATGTCAACCTTTTAAAGTAAATTGTAATGGTATGGAACCAACATCATTCAAATGTTGAACCAACATACTGGGTCAACAAATAGAACTAATGTTAGACTTTTTACAAGGAAGCTAAAGCCAAGTAAAATCGTTAAAAGCATCTCTCACTCTAAATATTATGGACATGAATCCTCAAACATACATATATACCTTCACAAGATCATGACTTGATAGTATAAAAGATGACAAATAAGTAGCATAATTGTGTTCTTGAAACATTTATAGTACTTATACAAAAAGAGCAAATAGGATTTCATCAGTTTCATTGAATGAGTCAATCCTTGAGACTACCTATCATACAGAAAAACTTCTTTGCCAATCCCTCCCACTTCAAAGAAATGAGCATCCCATAAGCTTCTTGGAACTCACAGATTACCCCTTAACCTTAATGAATTTGATAATTTATCCAAACAAAGTTCATGGAAAATGCATATTCCTGTAGGATTTCAAGTGTTTGGTTTGTTGGATTCTGTGGGATTTGACCGGAATTGGAATTCAACTCCATTCCAATCCTACATTTGGTTGCAAATAAGTGCGGGATTGAATTCCAACCTCCTTAACCCATCAATTTCAACATTTCATCTTAAAAACCATGACATGTATATTTGTACTCTTTTTGATATGGAAGAACCATAACTTAAAGATTGCCAATTTCGTAGAAAAATGGTTAAAAGTATCTCTCACTCTAAATATTATGGACATGAATCCTCAAACATACATATATGCCTTCACAAGATCATAAGTTGATAGTATAAAAGATGACAAACAAGTAGCATAATTATGTTCTTGAAACAATTATAGTACTTATACAACAAGAGCATATAGGATTTCATTAGTTTCATTGAATGAGTCAATCCTTGAGACTACATATCATACAGAAAAACTTCTTTGCCAATCCCTACCACTTCAAATAAATGAACATCCCCTAAGCATCTTGAAACTCACAGATTACCCCCTAACCTTAATAAATTTGATAATTTATCCAAACAAAGTTAATGGAAAATGCATATTCCTGTAGGATTTCAGGTGTTTGGTTTGTCGGATTATGTGGGATTTGACCGGAATTGGAATTCAACTCCATTCCAATCCTACATTTGGTTGCAAATTATTGCGGAATTGAATTCCAACCTCCTTAACCCATCAATTTCAACATTTCATCTTAAAAACCATGACATGTATATTTGTACTCTTTTTGATATGGAAGAACCATAACTTAAAGATTGCCAATTTGGTAGAAAAATGTCTCCTGGTGAAATAATGACTTATTTTTCTACAATTATATTGATTATTTCTAAATTTCAAAGTTTACTTCAAGTATTGCTTGGCTTTAATGTACAGTGCTCTGTTTCTTAATTTTCCTTTACTAACATGTGTTAATATATCTTTCTGTAAAAGTTCATAATATTTTAAAACAAACACATAAAAATATTCAAACAAGCTCAAATTCAAAATTTTACTAGTATAAAGAAACATATACACATACATATGAATCAGGCAATCGAAAGGACTTAGGGTCAAGAAAATGTGTTCTAAACCTTAGCAATAAATTGATGGTTAAACGCAAAAGTATAACATATTTATTGAATAAAGAAACATGAAGAATTGGATATGAAGTATATTATGCTACTGCTATAATTCATCGATGCAATTAAACCTACAACCTACACACACTTGCATGTGCACAGCATTCTTTGTTTTCTGATCACATAGACCTATCTGTTCAAGTTAGCTAGTTTCACCACACATGTTAGCTTCTCTTCTTCGTTCACCCAGAACTTTGATTTTTGCACACGGGTTAGCTTCACTAAAGAAAAGACTAAACCACCTCTAATAACATGCTGAAAAAGTAATATGAACAACATGCAATCCTGAACTACAATAAAAAGAAAACATTGATTTATACTAATAACATGCTGAAAAAGTAATTTACTAAAAAAAAATACCTGGATGCTGAAAAATTAATTGATACCCTATACAGTTTTGTTTTTGCACATTTTTTGGTCGCTGCATCAGTTTTGTCCGTGTATAGTTTTTGTTCCTACATTAGTTTTGGTCACTGTACAATTTTTTTGTCCCTGTACAGTTTTGGCTTGTTAGTACTTTCTCATCCCTTTTTGCTTTAATTTGATCATTTATGTCGATTAAATATGTTAAAAAGTCGGGAAAAAACATAACAAATAATGGCCAATACAACCATAAAACACATTCTAAAAACACTACTAAATATTGATGTTATTTAATTATTATAACATAGTTACATAAGGACAAAAAAAATCATTTACTTGTTTTTGTCCCTGTTTTCAAAACCGTGTCTCTGAATTTCATAGTTTTTGCATCAGCCTACACATGTACAACAAATACAAATATAAAATTTTGTAAAGGATTGGCCCTTGAACATGTATTTGACATCTGATTGGCCCCTAAATAGTTTTTTATGTCAAGATTGGCCCATGTATAGTTTTTTTTGTCCATGTACAATTTTGGCCCGTGTATAATTTTTTTGTCCATGTACAGTTTTGGCCCCTGTACAATTTTGTTTTTGCATAGTTTTTTTTCCCTAAACATGCGATAATGGTGTGAATGCTTTTCTAGAGTTTGCACAAAGTAATAATCCAAAGTTCGATGTTATTTCATGCCCTTTTGTAAATTGCATCAATTTGTGTCACCACTCAATTGACAATGTTTGTTATCATTTGTTTGCCCATGGATTCGATGAGAATTATAAGATTTGGTCTTTCCATGAGAAAAATAACGCAAGAGTGATTCGATATGCCCTAACAATTCCATTCTTATTGATTTTGAATGTGATTATTTTTTTTCCAACTACAACAAATAAAAATGTACTTAATTTTATTTGAATCTTGTTGAAACAGGTTGTGTTTTTTTGACATGGAATTTGATTCATCTTTTAATCATGATCAGGACTCCAAACGAAGAGATCCAACAACAAAGGCAAAAGCTAATAAAGTGAAACTTGTAATAACTTACAATAAAAAAAAGGTGTCCCAGTTGGAAAGGAAGCTACAAAACTATCTACTTTTCAGGGTTTGGTTGCAAGAACAAGGGTTCCCATAACCTATGAGTCTTGGTTGGAAGTTAGTGATGAAGTAAGGGAAGGGTTGTGGCAATATTTTTTGGTAAGTCTCTGTTTCTTCCTGTTATTACCTTTGTTCAAATCTGTTTTTGTCCCTGTTCATATTTGTTTTTTCCCTGTTTTTGAACCAAGTCATATTATCCATTGTTTCTGTTTTTGTCCCTGGTTATGGACTAACCCTTTTATATGTTTTAGGAAAAGCTTATGGTTGACCCAAAGATCCAAAAGCAAACTCTCCAATCGATCGGGAAGAAGTGGAGAAACTTCAAACATTATCTATATGTCAAGTTCATTAAGAACCGAAGTAAAGATCCCAAGGAAAATCTATTTAAACCTTCGAAAAATTATCCATTTGTAAAGAAAGAAGGTTGGAAAGTGTTTGTATCCCATAGAGTTACAAAAAAGTGGGAGGTTTGTTAAACTTTTCTTATATGAATTTGTATCCCATACAATTACAAAAAAGTGGAAAGTTAAAAGTTTGTAGTTACAATTTTAATGTTTCTAATGCAGGAGAAAAGTACAAAAGCTAAAAATTCCCGTTCACAACATAAATACAATCATTGTTTGAGCAGAAAAGGATATGCCAGACTCATTAATGACATTGTATGATTCCCACTAAGTATTGGTTATTTTATTTGTATATATTTATGTTAAGTGACTTTGTTATTCTTGATAATTTAGATGCAAGAAACTGGCAAGACGAAAAAGGAGATTGATAGGACATTGTTATGGAAAAAAGAGAGTTGAAGACAGGAGGATATTAATAAGATGTGAAGATGATTGTTGATAAAATTATAAGTTTCATTGATTGCCAAATATATAAAAAAAATAACATTTGTCCCATTTTTTTCTAACATTTGTCCTAATTTTTTACAGGATGAGCTGCAGAAATCAGGAAGCTTTGGAGAGGTTACATGTGGAACACATGATGTGCTTACAGAGGTCGTGGGTACTCAGGAACAACGTGTGTGTGTGTGTACGAGGGATGGGTAAATTTATAACTCGATAGCAGTACTTTTATTTACCCAAGAATGTTATGTATTACCTGGAGATTGAGAACGAGAGGGTGGATAAACGAATCAACAAACTTGAAGATGACTTGGAGAAACTAAAAAGAGGTGTACTTAATGTTTCTGAAGCCGCAAGTTGTCATGTAAGGGGCATCATTGAAGATGTTTAAAAAGAACCATGGGATGAGTTACTTGTAAGTCCTTGAAGACAATTATGAAAAATATATTTAAAGTATTTTTTTTTCTACAAACTAACATACTATATTTTGATAGGATAATTCATGTCTTCTTGCGGTTGGATTTGCTACAAATGTAGTCACTAAAGGAACCATAATGAAGTATAGTGCAATGGGTGTTTTAAAAAATATTTTCATTATTACTATTTATATATTTTCATTTTTTAGAAGATTGAATCTTAATTATTTTTTACATTTATGTAACAAATGAAACATTGATGTTATGATGAAAACAATTTTACAAGGAGAAGCTTTAATACCATTTCCACTTGAAGAGGAGTTCATTGTGAAGGTCAAAGATGCACTGGGACACATACTAAGTTGGCCAAGACACTTGGTTATATGATGCTTTGACCTAGTAATTTTCACAGATTCAAAACATACAAAGTTTTCACAGATTTTCCCTTGGTTTTCCTATATTTTCTTATATTTGAGTGAGTTCTTTTTCAGCTTCATTAAATGTTTTGTGTTTCATTCTGTAATTTTGATAATTTTGTAGGGAAAACTGGTGGGGAAACCTGTGAAAAAACATGCAACACCAGTGAAGAAAGATGAAACACCAGTGAAAAAAGGTGCAACACCTTGAAAAGAAGAAATAGGAAGTAATAAGAAAGAAAAGGGGACATGAAAATGGTTGATGAACAAAAAAAACCATGTGATGTGGAAGAAAGGGGTGATATGGAAGAAGGGAATGGAATAGAAAAGAAGAATAAAAAGAAGGAGAAACAAAATGTGACGTTGCAAAGAAGTTGGACCAGAGAACAGATGAAGAAAAGGATAAAGATTGAGAAGAGTAGTATTTTGTAAATGACTGCAATGATGGATGATGGACAAGTTACAAAGGTTGATTCTATAAAAGTGCAGAGTGAGAACCATGTTTTTGGGTACGATAGTTACACATACTTAACTTGGGATGATTTTGAAGCGTTTCTTACAATGGATAAGTTGACTAGTGCTGTCATTGTGTCTTATATGATGTAAGTGAAAGAAATTTAATTTAAATAACATTATATCTTAAAACAAATTTTTTTAATGAATTTAGTGTTTGTATGATAACAAGGTGTTGTTTAACAAAATGAAGTATGGCCCCCCAGAAAGAGATCATGGAATTTGCTTTGTGAACCTGACATTAATCTCGCCAAGTACGCGTAAAGGGAAATCTAAGAAGCTTAACCATGTAAGTAGATGTTTAGCAGAGCAATTGTCTAGTAGAAAGGGCAATGACATCATCTTTATGCCCTACAATCCTCGATTTGATTTTGATATTTTGTTTTGAAAATGACTGCAATTATGTTATTTGACTTAATTTTGTTTGTTGGTTTTGTAGAAGACATTGGGTATTGGGTGTACTAGACATGAAATCAGATACTTGCTATTATCTTGATTCCTTGAGTTATGGCAATTTCAATATGCAGTTGAAGGAAATTGTTAATTTGTAAGTAATATAGATTATCAAAACATTTGATGTGAATATAATAAACACCTATTTGTTGATTTTTTTTTATAGGGCAATGGTTCTGTACACTACACAAAGTGGATCCAACAAAAGGGTTAAACTAAATTGATTTAATGTTACGATCAGCACTTAATTCGTTATTGAAATTGCAGTTTTACCTTTATTTTTTGGATCAATTGAAATAATCATTTTATATGTAATTGCATAGTATCCAGTTTAGCCCGAATCTACCGAATGTGGCTACTACATGCTAAGGTTCATGAAGGAGATAATGGAATAAGGAATTGAAGTGTTGGTCAAAGACAATGTAAGGATATAGCATTCTACTTTCATTACTATAATTTAATAGGAAAGGAATTGAAAAAAAGGATCATTTTATAGCATCCTACTTTCACAATTATAATTGAAATATTAGGTTACATGCAAAAAATAACAATGTTTTTTCATTCATTTGAAAGTACAATCCTTTATTAAGAAAGAATAATTTACATTTTATGCTTATTTTTAAATATAACAACTTACTGTTACAGAATATATTAATATGCTATTTTTTATAAATAAAAAAATATGAAAATTTCAGCTCGGGGATGGCAAAGTTGAGTACACAACTGATGATATCGATGACATACGTGAAGAATGGTTAGAGTTTGTTACATGCTTCATTTATGGATGATATGTGTGGTCTTTTGACAATGTATCTGCAAAACAATGTTATGGTTAACAGTGAAATGCTAGGTATGGTCTTTTGACATATGGTGTAATGCTAGGTAATCTTTTGATATGCATGTACATGTTTTTGTTAACTTTTAATAATGTTACTAAGCTAACTTGACATGTAGTGTACCTTAGGTAATTTGACATATATGTAACTTTTTTGATGTTTAGATGAAAATTAATGTTTTGGTATATATTTATTTATCTTTTTACTATGTGTATTCACGTTGTAAAGGTGTGTCCTAAATGCACGTCGTAAAGGTATATAGTCATTGGCAGCTGGAATTTATGACATGCAAATGCGTGTCATCTTCGTTTATGACATTAGATTTAATGATACACATTGCGATTCGTAAAGGCACATCGTAATGTTACGGCACGCATTGGTGTGTCGTCTTCCATTATGACATGGACTTCGTTGATATGCTTTGTTTGTCATAAACACGTGCGTATTAAGGTTACGACACACGAATGTGTGTTGTCTTCCTTTATGACAGGGCCTTCCTTGATACACATTGCGTGTCATAATTGCGCGTTGTAAATGTGTGTCGTAAATGCGCGTCGTAAATAGACGACACGCGAAAGTGTGTCGTCTCTCGTTATGACAGGGTCTTCCTTGACGCGCATTTGCGCGTCGTCTGAGCGTTTTACGACACGCAATGTGCATCGTAAAAGGATGTTTTACTAGTAGTGTTTTTTATACATGTCAATGTTTATTTATGTTTTAGATACTTTTCATAATTTTATTTAAACATTTACTAATATTTATATATGTTTCTAATTAATAAAATTATACAAAGTAAAGTTATGTTTTAGTTATAAATCTTAATAAATGATTTATAAAATACATATACATATATACACAACGGAAATATATATGTAACGGTTATAAACAGTAAAAACAATGGGTATATTTTTTACCATAAATAAACATCTTTACCCTACTTATTTTATCCACAACAAATATTTCTCTCTTCTTTAAAACAAATCAATTTAAAGAAATCAAGCTTCAAGATGATTCATCCTCTTGTGATAATCATGACTATAATAGTCATGTTACTTTTCATCCTAATCCTTAACATCAAAGATAATATGAAATTTCATCTACTTTTACGCTTTTATGTAATGTTAGCTTTACCGCTTCTTTTTTGTGTAATATTTATTGAAATAAATGGATTTGAATTTTAATATTTACTTTTTTAAAATTTATAGTTACAATATGTCCAACATTGTAAAGCTTGAGTTTGCAGCACTTGATGTTAGTGGGAAAAACTATGTGCCATGGATGATAGATATAAAAATGCATCTTGAGTCCATAAGAATCTCAAATGCTATATATGAATTTAATAATTGTTTGGCACAAGAAAAAGCAAAAGCACAAGTTTTCCTTCATAAGCATATTGATGAAATGTTGAAATTTGAATATCTTGATGTTACTGATCCAAGTATTCTCTGGAATCTTTTGAAAGAAAGATTTGATCATCAAAAGGAAGTTATACTTCCAAATGCTAGAGATGACTGGAGAACACTAAGGTTTCAAGACTTCAAGAAATTAAATGGATACAACTCAACTTTGTTTAGAATATGTTCACAACTCAAGTATTATGGACAAGAAGTTACTGATGAAGATATGTTGGAGAAAACTTACTCCACATTTAATGAAAAAACATTACCTTGATGCAACAATATCGGATGCAAAAGTTCACAAGATATTCTGAACTGAATACATGTCTACTCGTTGCAGAGCACTTCGTGAACCAAATGCTACAAATATTGATGGTCATTAAAACAATACATGTGGACGATGGCGTGGTAGTGGTCAAGGACGAGGTCGTGGCTATTTTAATAGAAACCAAAGCCATAATCAGAACCATAAATCTGGTCGTGGACAACGTAATAATCGTGTCGTGTCCAGAAAAGGAATAATTACCAATGTTCACAAAGAAACAATGTCCGCACACAAGATAAGGGCAAATTGGCAAGGCATGATACTGGGACATCACAAAAATCTGATGGTTCATGTTATAGATGTGGTAGCATATGCCATTAGACAAGGACCTGTCACACACCTGTACATCTTTGTCAACTTTATCAAGAGTCCATTTGTTGAAACTTATTAAGATTCTTGAATCTTTTAATATTCCAGTACATGCTTATAATTCTGAAATGGTATCTTTTGATGAAACTGTTACTTATTTTGATTCAATTGTGGTGTTTGCTAGCAATGAGGCTAAGATGCTTTCTATGCAGTTGTTAGAGACAACGAAGAAGTTAGATTTGAAAAACACTAAAGTAGATTGTTTAGAACTTCAAATTATGAACATTATGGTTGATAGGGATAATTTGTCAAATGAAATAAAATTGTTGTTAGCACAAAGAAACATTTACTATAATTTAGCTAAGAGATTGTATGGGAAATTAACAGAGTTACATCATTCTTGTGAGATAAGTAAAGAACAACATAGAAAGTTATTGCCTTTTCTTGCTTACGAAAGAGCTAAGGTAGATAATATTTGTATGATTGTGAGAAAGAAATAGTTGAATTTGACAAAGTTCCTAATGATAAATATAGATATGGATTAGTCAAATTAGATGAATGTCTTGATGCTACTGAATTAGTTCAAATTGTAAATGATACTTTGACTAAGTCTGAACAAATTCACATTTTCAAAAAGACTGGAACTTCAACATCTGATGCTCAATCTAATTTTGCTGATATTGAAGATAATTATGACAATGTAAGTGAAATTAGTGATCTTTAGGATGTTGATTGTTCCTAGTTGTCTATTATTAATGTTGCATCCTCATCTAAAGGGAAAGAAAAAGTTAATGATTTGTTGGTTAAGAAGATACTAATCAACCCTCAACTTCGAAAGTTTGTGATTTGGACTTCGTGGAAATCAAAGACAGTCAAACAGATGATAGTGATGATGAAAAAGATGAGAAACTTTCGAAGGAAAAGGTATTGTCAAAAGGTGAAGAAATTCCTCGAATTGTAGTTGACCAAGTGTATGGTGATACACAAAAGTATGAAAAAGTGTTGAAAGAACAAGGTGCTCATTACCTTGAAACAAATATTGTGGTGGATCCAATTTTCAAGTGTACAGATGATGTTGTCTTTCCAAACCAAGTGTTCATAACAACTGGAAATGTTGAAAATGTTAAACCAGAATTTAAGAAATTGGTGGAACAAGACAATTTGAAAACATTAGATGAAGGCTTCTTCGCATGTCAAAGCACAGCTGAAAACAACGTAACTAAGAATTCATATGTTTTTTAAAGACAAAAATCTCAGAGAAAATGGGTTGAAAAATCAAAACTTGAGAAACAAGTCACCAAACCAATTTTTGAGGAAACGAAAAGTGGGGTCAAAAAGAAAAGCAAGAAATAAAATATTTTGGCAAACAATCGAGTCTCGAAAAACGTCAATTGAATTGTCGAAACAAATTAAGTCTGTGAATTCAAAAAATTATTTAGACAAAAAGAAAAATCCTGCTCATCCAAGCAAAAATGTGTCTGAATCAAAATCACCAAAATATATTTTCAAAGTGAAAAATTCATCCCTTTCAAAAGGAGAACAAGTTTATCGTTCAAAAACTCATTCTAAGTTTGAAGTGAAAACAACACCAAAGTTTTCGAAAGTGCCAAAACCTAACATTACAAGAGAAATTTCAAATAATTCATTAAATTCTAATTCATCAAAGTTTTTTTCTCAACGTCAACATTTTAAATCAACAGTTGATACTTCCTATGTTGAATCATTTGTTTCAAAACTAAAAATTGATTTTGTTCCTCAAAACCCAAAATTTTCTAATCATACGAAGAAACAAACATTGAAAGCTTTGCATGAAAAATGAATAACTTCACGAAAGAATATTGATCACTGACTTAAAGGAAGAGGAAAAATTTATCAATCAAGTAAATAGTCGAAAGATTAAATCAACGAAGCTTATGAGAAGTATGTAAATACTTCTTCAAATGGAAGTTCGTCATTAAATGATTCAAATGTCTTGGTAAAAGCATGCCAGTCACAAAAGCGAAGACCGAACAGTCACAAACTCAGAATACGAAGGGTGATGTCAGTATACATACGAAACAAACAAAATATTATGTTTCAATCCCTACAAATGAAGATGTGGACATTATTAATAGTCTCAAAACTAAAGTTTGTGATTTAGTCAAAAGTTATTCTTTCAAATCTTTGTTGCAATCTAATTTCCAAGGACCCAAAAAGCCTTGGGTACATAAATTCTTTCAATGATCGCAGGTACTTTGTGACGAACAATATGATAATGAATGGTACATCGATAGTGGTTGCTCTCGTCACATGATTGGGAATAAGGAGAATCTTATAGACTTTTGAAGCTTGAAAAATATTGGGGTTGTTAAGTTTGGAAATAATCAAAAGTGTCAAGTCAAAGGTTATGGGAAAATAGCGAATAGTCAATTCACAGTGAATCGAGATGATTATGTCGAAGCTTTACAACACAACTTGATATGTGTATCACAAGTTGTGGTAGGCACTGGAAATCAAGTACATTTTAACGAAGAAGGTTGCATTATTTCGAATGTTTACACAAAAGAAGTTTTTCTTAAATACAAACAGAAGGGTGACATGTTTACTTTGGACATCAATCCAATTATGGGTAAACCTGTTGTATGTCTTCTTTCGAAAGCTACATTAGATCTTAGTTGGCTATGGCATCGAAGACTTTCACATCTCAACTTTAGAAATATCAACAAACTTGTTGTGCAAGATTTGGTAAGAGGTTTACCTGTACTTATATTTGATAATGATTCTTTATGTGCAGCTTGTGAAGTTGGCAAGCAACATAAAAAAGGTCATCCGATCACAATTGATTCAAAGATTATCGAACCACTAGAGCTTTTACATATTGATTGATGTGGTCCTTCGACAGTTTCAACACTCAACAACAAACGGTATATGTTAGTTATTGTTGATGATTTTTCCAGATTCACATGAGTTTATTTTCTTAGATTAAAATCCGAAGTGGCACAAATCATGATTAAATTTATCAAAAAATGGAAATAACCTTGAAAAAGCTTGTTCGCAAAATCAATAGTGATCATGGAACTGAGTTTAAGAACAATGTTCTTGATTCATTTTTAGTGGAAAAAGGCATTTCGCATAATTTCTCTTCTCTATACACTCCGCAGCAGAATGGTGTTGTTGAACGAAGAAATAAATCTTTATGCGAAGCTGTAAGGACTATGTTGGTATATCTGAACTTACCATAATATCTTTGGGCTGAGGCTGTATCCACTGCGTGTTTTACTCAGAAAAGATCTTTCATTCATCGGCTTTTTAATATTACACCTTACGAAATTCTAAATAATCGGAAACCTAATGTGAAATTCATTCATGTCTTCGGATGCAGGTGCTTTATTATGAATCTCAGGGATAACCTTTTGAAGTTTCAAGCTAAAGCTGATGAAGGGATTTGCTAGGGTATTCGCATAATTCAGTGGCATGTCGTGTATTGAACAAGCGTACACGAAAAGTGGAAGAAACTTTTAACCTTACATTTGATGATTATTATAACAAACAATCATCACAACAATTTCAAAATCTTCCAATTTTGAAAGAAACTCAAGATGACTCTGAACCAATGTAAATGTTGGATATTGATTATGATTTGATATTTTGGAATTTCAGATCATGCTAGAAATGCTAAAGAAAAAGCTCCTGATAATCATATATGTGAACTTTCGAAGTTAACTGATGGTTCAACATCATCTCCTCAAGAGATAAGCGAAAGTATGCAAAATGATCCAATGGAGGGGGAGCATTTGGATTCGAACACTTTGATGGAGGGGGAGCATTCTTTCGATGGGGGGGAATGAGAGAGAAAATGCTGATGTTGAGGGGGAGAGATTAAATGCTAATGTTGAGGAGGAGCTATTACAAAATAATGAAAATTATCATGATGTTAATGATGTTTTTTCAATTGCAGGTTCAAATAATGATGAATTGTACGAAGACGCACCTTTAGACTTCGATCCAGCTTATCGACCAATGGATAAATGGACAAAAGATCATCCGAAGGAGCAAATAATTGGTAATCCACAAGAGGGAGCCTTAACAAGGGCTCAAATTCATGCAAAGAATGAGGTATTAAATACTCATCAAGAGTTTTGCATGTTCAATGTTTTTATCTCAAATATTGAACCAAAGACAGTAAAGATTGCAATGGAACACTCAGATTGGGTTGTTGCAATGCAATCTGAATTGTCTGAATTTTAAAGAAATAAAGTTTGGAGATTAATTCCTAAGCCAAATGATGTTTCGATTGTTGGGTTAAAATGGATTTTCAAAAATAAAACTAAAAAAGATGGAAATATCATTCGAAACAAAGCCAGACTTGTTATTAACGGGTACTCTCAACAAGAAGGAATTGATTACAAAGAAACTTTTGCTCTGTTGCAAGACTCGAGGCGGTTCGTATATTTTTGGCTTATGCAACTCACAAAGACTTTGATGTTTATCAAATGGATGTGAAGTGTACATTTCTGAATGGAGAACTCGAAGAAACTGTCTATGTGGAGCAATCTCCAAGTTTTATTAATGAAGAACATCCTGATTATGTTTATATCTTAGATAAGGAAGTTTATGGTTTGAAACAAGCACCAAGAGCCTGGTATGCAACTCCTATTTCATTTTTCAAGCAATCTAAATTTAAAAAAGGATCAGTTAAACCCACATTATTTCGTAAGAAAGTTGGGAATCATCTTATGCTTGTTCAAATTTATGTTGATGATATTATATTTGGCTCAACTGACCCTGCTTTGTCTAAAGAGTTCAAAGACTTGATGAAAAGTATGTTCAAAATGAGCATGATGGGAAAAATTAATAATTTTCTTGGTTTAAACATTTGTCAAAGCAAAGAAGGAATCTTCATTAATCAAGAAAAATATACGAAGAATTTTCTAGAGAAGTTTGGATTAACGAATAGCATAAAATTACGAGTTCCAACGGCAATTGGCATCAAACTAACTCCTTCCTTAGATAAACCTACAGTTGATCCCACTTTATAAAAAAACATGATTGGATCTTTACTATATTTAACTGCTAGTAGACCTGATATCATGGTTTTTGTATGTAATTGTGCTAGGTATCAATCAAATCCACGAGAACCACACCTCACTACTATAAAGAATATCTTTCGTCATCTCAAAGGAACTCTTTCGCTAGGATTATGGAATCCTTCAAATACAGGGTTCTTTATTCAAGCATATTCGGATGCAGATTTGGGAGGTTGTAACCCTTATAGGAAAAGCACAAGTGGAGGATGTCAATCACTCGATGGTAAGTTGGCGAGTTGGCAATCGAAAAAGCAGACATGTGTTTCAATCTCAACGGCTGAAGCTGAATATGTTGTTGCTGCTGCATGCACATCACAGATAATATGGATCCAAAGTCAATTACGCGATTATGCAATTAACATAAAAAAGATTCCTTTATATTGTGATTCACAAAGTGCGATAAGAATTTTTCATAATCCTGTGCAGCATTTAAAGACTAAACATATAGCTCTTCGTTATCACTTCATCAAAGATCATGTGGAGGAAGGAAATATTAAAGTACATTTTGTGAAAACAACTGATCAGTTGGCTGATATTTTCACAAAAGCTTTGGATGAAAAATTATCTGTATGAATTTTGGAAGGACTGTGAATGATTGATGGAAATTCAATTCCATGCGAAAAAGATAAACAGTGATTACCAGAAAAAGACAAAGAAAAATCATTAAGTATTTAGAGGTTACTGTTCACAGTCAACTCTTCGAATGCTTCGAATTCGTAGGATTGGTATATTTATTAGTTTGGCAAAACTTCAAATATTTGCAACGAGTACTTTTAATTGTTTTGTTCTTTATTTTTTTTAAATTAAAAAAAACATCAAAAAGATTTTGTTATTATTTTGTTCTTAATTTTTGAAAAACCAAAAACAACAAAAAGATTTTGTTTCTTTTTTGTTTTGAGTATTGTGTTGCTGATAATCATGAAGATACAAAGAGGATAAGGCTTACAGTTAGGATGTCCCTAGAAGCATGCTGGTGCATGTTGTCCGAAGACTCGAAATGACTCAATGTTTGAAAGCCTTAATAAAATTTTCATACGAAGATTTCTTCCTAATTAGGCCTACATTCGCATTAGTTCAATGAGCTACCTTACTCTTCTCACACGAGTTAAGAGTTTACTGTTTGGTCCAAAATAACAGAGATACATGTTCCTTCGTATACCAATCTTTTTCATCTCAAAATTCTTACACTATCACACACAAAGACATATGTCCAAGAGGTTTCTGATCAAACCAATTGAAACTTAAATATATCACAAATCTGTGTTTATGATCAGACATCATGAGACCGTGATGGAAGTGAAACCCAATTCAATTAAACTTTAAGGAATTGACGGGGAACTTAGTTCCAGATTTTAACGAAACATTTGTTTCTGTACCTTCGTTCGAAACTCCAAATCATAATCATTTTTTATGCGTGGTATTGATCAAACATTTGAAACCCATGATGTTTTTTTTCCCAACAGGATCCAGAATACAATTTTTTTTCTTGAATATGATTTCAGTGTGAGTTTTATTTGAAATTCCATGTTACTTAAAAGTTTTTCAAAGCAAACTTGTCACTGACTACACTAGTCAAACAAGTAATTTATGTTACAATTATTCACCTTATGTTTAGGTTGATATGTAACGAAATTCATTAAAGCACCTCAAAAGCGTTTTAAAAGAAGCCCTTCGATACATATTTACAAGTATTCAATTGAAATTTATGGGGAAATACACAAGTTGTTGATTATCTTTCTTGATAATTAACGAAGCAATCTTTGCCCGGGGTTTTAACTGCCTTCGTGTCAAATTAAATTTTTGACATCACTGAATATCCAATTTTTTTTTAATTGCTTCTCAGCTTTATTCTTTCACACTTGACACACACGAAATCCTTGAGGTTCTGAGTAATACCAACTCAGGCTATTGATTTCAAGAATTTGGCAAATGAGTTTACTTTGAAACCATAAAGTAAAAGAGCCTTGCCTCCATCCGAATGGTTCCGACGGTTACTATTCTACTGGGGCAAACAATCCAGGCTGTTTGAAGGGACTGTTTGAATTTTGTGCGGGTTTTGAGGAGACGTGACAGTTACTTTATCACACATGGTTACTTTTTCATCATCATGACACGGTTTTTTTGGTGACACATCACAGATCATTAAATGTTTATCCTGTTTTGATTTCAAAATTCAGAGTTACATATAAAAGGGGATTCAAGGGTTCATTATCAGTTTATGCTTTCATATTCCCAAATTTACTTTGATAAACATCCAACTCTCAAACCCTAACAATAGCCACTGCTAATCCTGATACAACTTTGTCTCACACCACTGATGATGTAACCTCATTGCCAGTAATGAAGATTCAAGGCACCAATTAGCAAGTTGAAGCAAGCATCTCTCAATATCCTGAAAAACTGAAAATGCTCAATGTTGCTCTGAAAAAACTAATTCTCTGTTCTTCTTTCATGGCTATCTTAAGCTGGATCAACAACTACTTATTCTAAAGTTTTGGATGCGGTTTTGTTTAATCTTGTGACTGATAAGAAGGTTAGACTCTCAAAGAAGCTTTTCTACCTAATTCTCCGTTTTTACATCACTTTTACATTCCCACAAATTGTTCATATGTTCAATGAAATGGGTCATCAACCCCAGTTGACAAAGATAAGTGATCTCAAGAAGTCAGGACTTCCGAGTGTTTGGAAATTCTTGTTCGGCATTTTTCTCAGATGCTTGACTGGAAGAACTATTGGGTTGGACAAGGGGAGGATGGAAGTTTATGCGATGGTTGCAGGTTTATACTATGATCTACAGGTTGATTATTCTACTCAATTATGGAAGGATTTCTTGAAGAGTATAAAGAACACGAATGCTTTTCGTGTGCTCATTATTGGAGTTTGATTTTGCAATATTTTTATGAGAAGGAAGGGATTTTTGTTCCGGAAAACGAAGAAAAGGTTGTGTTTCATGTTTATAGTTGTCCGAAGGATGCAGCTAATGATATTGACAAATTTCCAATTGTTTCTCGCATTCCTGATGCTATGCTGAAAATAGTTGATCCCACCAACACAGTTCTAATCACTTACTTACAAACCATTTATACTTCTGTAGAAATCGGGGCTTTTTTGGCTAGAGAAGAAGAAAAGTAGACTAAACGTTCGAAGAAGGTTGCTGCTGAATCTTCTGAGAAATCTGTCAAAGAATCTAAATCCACAAAGAGTCCGAAGAAATTACCAATTGCAGAAGTCGAGCCAATCCAAACAGAAGTTGTTGTTGCTGATACCCCATCCACTCAAAAGGAAATTATTCCTTCGAAGATTGGTGTTTTTCAAAGAATCAAGATGAAGTCCAAACATAAGAGTCGATCACCTCTAACGAATGTTGTTCGCAAACCACAGGTTTCGCATCAAGGAGTTATTTTTCATGAAATTCCTGATCCTGCTTCACCATCTTCTAAGAAGAGAAGAGCAATAGATATGGCCAAACACATATCGAAGAAGAAGAAGAAGAGTAGGGTGATTATTTCATCAGAGTCTACTGCTGATGAAAATGAAACAATTCCAGAAACATCGAAAGCTGATCTTCAGAAAGATTCTTCTCATATTGCATCGACTGATGTAATACCACCCAAGGTTTCGATTGCCAAGACAGTTTCTATGGAGGCATGAACTTCTGACATTTTTATAAACATATCTAATATGGATGCAAGTGTCACAATGGATGAGGATGCTTCGCATACTGAAGACAAAGGTAAACCTTCGGATGATACCCAAGATAATATTGTTTCCTTACCTCCACAACTTACACCTATCATTCCTACTACATCCATAACTGATTCTCCTACCTTTGAAAACATCATCAAACAACCATTGACATCTCTTTTTTCTTCACAATCCACTGATCCACCTACCACCACTTCACCAATACAATATCCTTCTTTCATGGAAACTGAACATGAGTCCGAAGGTTTTGGAGGAACCTTTGAAAATCTAGAGTTTGATGAAGAAGAGACTGACTTCCCACATCACATGTTGATAACAATGAAGCAGTTCAAGATATTGAATAAAAAACACAATTCAATTCTTCAGTCTCAGGCTGATCTTGGGGGAGGAAATTTAGTGACCAGTCTCAAAGTGGATGGTATGCTAAAGATGGTTGAAGGGAGGATTTCTTTGAAATTTCAGGAATGATAAAGGATTCTGAGTCTCGTCTCCTAGAGAAAATTGATCTTTGCAATCAGAATAATGAGATGAGGGTCAATGCTCAGAAATCTACATTTGATAGCGATCTGAAGGAATTAAATTCGGTTGCAAAGGAGAGACATGTTTTGTTTATTTAATATGTGAAGAAAGTTAGAGAATACGTGAATTATAAACTCCAAGAACTTCGACAAGATATGGAGAAATAAATTGCAATTGTTCATACTGAATTTTCATCTCTCAATCAAAAGGTGGATATTATATGTGATGCAGTTACTAAATCTGCTAAATTTTACAAAAGTTTGAGTCCTCAAATTGCTCAACATTCTACAATAGAGACAAGAATTTTATGGAGATTTTCTCGTTGTTAAAGGAGATTAAGACCTTATCTTCTACATCTGCTTCGTCTTCTATGCTATCCTCTGAAGATCTTATCAAGAAATTTTCCCAATTCAAAGCCTTACTTCTTCAACAGCTAGCTCCTCTTTCAAGAATATCTAGCCTTCTTCCCACAATGTATTCCCTACCTGCTAGTACAGGGGTGCAAGGGGGAGAACAGAAAATAGAAGGTTCGAAGGCTGGAAGCGAAGATGCGAAGGTAGTTGGAAAGGTGTATCCTTCTAAAATCCCAAGATCAAAACCAGTGATAGCAACTGTTGGTCCTATCTCTTCAACAATAGTTACAACTGTGCCAATCACAAGACCAATTTCAAAATGAATTATGATTGGTAAATCTATTAACACTGGTAGAAGTGATATGAAAGCAAAAGAAGTGATAGAGGAATCTGTTTCGAAGGCAAGGGGAGAGTCAATACTAATTGAAAAATCTATAGAAGAGAAGAAGGCAGAGGCTGAGGTAGAAGTGGAAAAGATGAGGATGATTCAATGCATTATGACTCAAAGGGCTCGTGATCCTCTTGTCATGAACAAGGGTGATCCATCAAAGAACTAAAATTACGAAACAATTGAAGCCAAATTTGCATTCAATCACATGTATTCATTTGAGAAGAAGCCTAAACAGAGTTATATTCTTACGAATACGGATGCAAGTCAATTGGACTTTCCAATTAAGGAAATGATGTTCATCATGCCTCTATTTAAAGCAGATTGTAAATTCAAGGAGAAGGATGAAAGTACTCAAATAAAGATAAGATTTCATGCGGTTCTTGCCAAGCCTGCTGAAGAAGTATGGTCCTTGATCAAGATTAAAAAGGTCATAAGTATAAAGAAGGATGTGGTTTTCGAAAACACAGTCCAAAACATGAAGTATATTGTGACCATGGAAAATGGCAATGTGTGCAAGTTTATAATTGTAGACTTTCCTTTGATGAACTTGTATGATCTTATATAAGTTTCATTACTGCTAAAGGAAACGTCTTTTTCATATCTTCAAAACACAGAGCCTGATGAGTACAAGCTGGGAGTTACTCACATCAAGATCTTTATTGAAAATTATTATGAATCATTACAAGAAGAATAACGAAGGAGACAACAAGGAACTGAAGAAGATTATCTCTTGGTATACTGAGATACGAAGAGTAATGTTGTACTCCATTCAACCTCTTACAAACTAAAGTCTTCAACTCTGTTTACAAAGGGGGAGAATGTAAGGGTAGCTTGGTTGTAAAGATTCGAAGTCTTATATGTACTCTTCGTATGATCTGTTATCTATTTTACTAAGGCATATTCTTCAAAGCTTAGATGTCTATTCCTTAGTATATTTTTTGTATGCTTTTATTCACCTATAAATAGGAGTCTTTACTAGAGTTAGATAAGGTTTTTTACAGTCTTGTCTATTTTTGCACTCTGTAAACCTAAAGCGTAATATTGAGCTGAATCAAGATCTTATTTACATTGGCATTCAATCTTACATACATTTCTGATTTCAAACTCCGATTAATATCCATACTAGATTCTTAAATTCAACACCATTAAAGGAAATGGAAAAGAAGCAAACGTCATTGATAATGTTGAATTCACTCCACTAAATGTTGTTGATTTCTGCAATGACATGGAAGACATAAACTAAAAAAAATCTATTATTGATCTAGTGAAACTGTTTTTTCCTTCGTTTGTTTTTCATGTAATGTCTTTCCTATAATAAAATGAACTTTCTTTTTAATAATAATTATGATTATGTTTATTCACGTATTATTCCTTTCATATGTGAAGTTTAATATGAGTCCAACTGGAGCATAACACCAAGAAAAGATTAGAGATCTTTGTATAGCAGATAGTGGTAGTACACATACTATTCTGAAATCAAAGAAATATTTTCAAAATTAGTACCAACAAAAACAGTCATACATACAATATCAGGTCCTGCAGACTTGATAGAGGGAACCGGGAAAGCCCATTTTATAATACCAAATGGTACAAGTTTTTGAATAGAAAATGCCTTATTTTCTCCAATGTCTAATAGAAACTTCTTAAGTTTCAATAACATATATTTCAATGGATATGACACAAAATTATGACCATTTAAAATAAGAAATATATGTATATTATAGACAAATACCATGTGCTTGAAAAACTACCAACACATGATTATGGTCTGCATTATACATATATACATATGATTGAATCAAATATGGTAATCGAAGGAAAACAGTGTGATCCTAGGACATTCAATTTATGACATGATAGGTGGGGCCACCCAATATTTGTTGGATTAATGTCTAAGTCCATAACTATAATTGGTAAGACTTGACCCGACCCGGCATGGTCCATTTGGGTTGCATACCATCATGCACTTGGATAGACTATAATGAGAGAAATAAGACACTTATGGTTATTAATATATTATAAGTTCTAGTATATTAATAATAATAATAATAAGATTATTTAATTAGTATTGATCAAGAATTAATCTAGGATTAATTAAGTGATCAAAAGAAGACTAATTAAATATATGGGTTGATTGTGTAAATCATCCATACTTATATAGTGGGCTAATGCTCCATGGATAATCAAGTTGGGCTAAAACCCATAGGTAGGTCCATGGATGCTCCATGGTGTATTTGAACCCTTGGATCCAAGGAAATGGAAAGCCATGACAATTAAGGATTTACCCTAATTGTAACACTATATAAAGATCTTATTCTTGACAAAAATCGGCCACTAGAATCACACTAGAAAGTGAAGAAGAGGGCTAGCCGATTTCATGAAGTGTAGAACTCTCTCAAGTTATTCTAAGTGTTTTGATGATTGTGATTCCATTTGAGGCTTCCACACTATTGGGGCTAGGCACTCAAGCTTCATGAAGACTTTCTACATCAAAGAGGTATGTATTCTATCTTGTTACACTCATTGTTTTGTATGCTAGATTAGGATAATACCTTGGATGTTCTTATTTGCATATATAATAGAGAAAACATAAATCCAATGTATTTAGGGTTGCATGTACACTTAGGAGTGTTAGAATGCTCAAAACCCAACAGTGGTATCAGAGCCTAGGCTTGTTTTCTTGTTATACCTGCAATAGATGCTTAAAAAATCGAAAGTGTTGCTGTTTGATCATCAAACTCGGCGAGTCCATCAAGGGACTCGGCGAGTCCATGCCTAAAAATTGATCAAAACGATCCAACTCGACGAGTTGGACCCCAAACAGCATATTTTCGAGGTTTTTGAACTTATAAACTTGTTTTTAATGTGGTAATGTTCATGATGATCCATTTTCAAAGATAATTGTCAATAGATTCATGTTTTGTATTAGTTTAAGGTTTAGACTAATTACATGAAAAAGTTTGATTTGAATTATCTTGTTCTTATGAGTTGCTTAGATTAATAGAAAAGTTAATGGAAATAGTTGTTTTCAATCCATTTTAATCTAAGAGTTGAGTATAAAATGTGTTTGTGTAACTTGTCCTCAAGTTACATGAAGAGTCACATTAAAGACTCATAAAACTCATAAAAGTTGGTAATGGTTACAAAATGAAGAGTCTTGTGTCATTATTTTTTTTATGACTCCATAACTTGTCCTCAAGTTATGGAAGTTCAAGAGTCACTTCATTAATAAAGAAATAAGTAAATAAAGTGTAACCTTAATTAATTCCATAAGTTATAAAAATAAAGAAAAGTTAATTCTTTTATTAGTTTAAAGTCTTCCATAAGTTATGGAACTTGAAGAGTTTTTTGGATTAAAGCTACTTTAAACACATAAGTTATGGAATTAATTAGTTTTGAATAGTTTCAAAACTTGCCCTCAAGTTTTGGAATTTGAAAAGTTTTCACTTATGAATACTTTAATTCCAAGTTAGCCCTTAGAATTCTAAAGAGTTAAAATTCAACACTTATACTATTTATAACATTAATGGTTAATTATTATATATATGTATAAGAACAAGTCGTTTTACCGTTAGTAGGCCTCATTCACGAAGCCGGTCTATAAGGTGGGTATAAGGTTGTTGCCTATAAAAAGGCGACTTAATGGGTGTATACTCTCACCCACCGCTTGCTTGACTGGTGGAGGGTCGTTAGCCGAACGGGTAGGATAATGACTTTAAATTCTCCCTTCATTAAAAGTATTAATGATAAATACTAAGTAACTAAAATCTTAATAATTCCCAATCTTAGTTACTTTAGGAAAAATGTGAATTTGGTGCTAGCCCATGGAATTCACACTTTGTACCTTACCAAGTCGTTGGTGGAGCGTGTGTGGTTAACCGGCACACTAACTTGGACTAGTAAGGACCACGAAGGGTGACTTAATGTTTGTCATAGATCAATGGAGTGTGTGTGGTTAACCGGCACATTAATTAGGTGATAATATTAAGGGGACCAAGTGAATTGGTATGGTTATTCACACCTTGTTTTGTGATCCTCGGCATCCCAGTCATAAAATTTGAGAGGGCACACTCGAGATTGAAACATGACATTGAAAAGTTCAATGAATCTCAAAAGATCTAGGAATTTCAAATCCAATTAAAACCTAATAAATTATTTCGTTTTTCATGGTGGAAATTGGTGAATCGTCATTCGCCTACCTTCAAATATTTTATAGCTTGGATTACGGCATCCCTCTTCCAAATTATAAAATATTGTGTTGGGTCCTAGCCTTAATATTTCATATTGGGTGTCATATTAAGGACTTTAAATCAACTATGTTGAATATCTCCCAAAACATGTCTGGTTTAGACATTTATGATCTTCCCAAATCTCTTGAAGATGATGTTCCTCAACATCATGCTTCACTTCCTCCACCTCCTCCAATTATTCTCCCTACCCCACAAGTTCTTGAAAAAGTTTAAGGTCACTCGAGCCCTATTGGCAAGTAAAGGTCTTGGTGTGGTCACATCTTGGAGATGTAGTCACATATTGACAAGCCGGGAGAGTTGGGTGTCAAAGTCTTGAGAAAGTTGGTGGTTCAATCACTTTCTAAGTCACATAGTGAGTTCTTTTGGAACACCTATGAAAAAGACTATGACAAGACCCTTAATGATTTTATCTATTTGTTAAGATCAACTTCCTCAAAACTTGATGGACATTGACAATAGTGACACAGGAAATCCAGAAAAGCATTCTCTTCCCAATGGGAAGGGACTGGCCATAGTCAACTCGGTTGACCAAATGGTAAAGAGAATAACTAAGTCTGTGATAGTCCTGTGTACCATTATCAAAGGGTCCATATGTTTATATTGCCAAAGAAAGGGGCATTGGTTGCAAAGCTGCCATAATTTACCTAAGGATGATTAAGTCGATAAGTTTGACTCTACTTCAGGTAAAGTCCACTATCTAACTCTGCTAAGTTTCTATTCTGAGATTCTTGATACATGATGTGACTGGGTCACATGGTGATGTTTTAAGAATCAAAGAAAAAGTGAAGAAACTTAAAGAAAGAATATGCTGAATCTGATTGCGTAGATGGATTTCTATCGCGTAGTTTGAAGATCGGATTCTTGAGCTACTTCTTAGGAGTTATAATATATTGCTTGTGAATAGATAACAACAAGGTTTTCATGTGGATTGTAAGGATAAGTTTTTCCGCAAAGTTTTAAAATAAAAGAAAAAAAAGGGGTTTTAATTTTATTTATTTTAAAAAATATCCTTACAATGGCATCTGTGGAAAATTGTTGCTTATATGTTTCCAGTAATAGCAATATTGGAAAGTGGATTTGATTCTTTCATTTGTGGTAGTGTCTGAATTTACCAAATGAAGAAAGTTTTTCATCACCCAAGTTTCAATTGGCCAGAAACTTGGAATCATACAAGTTGTATTGTATGATGAATGAGAATTTTCATCTTTGAAAATTAAGACTAATTCTTTGATCACATGTATATGTGAGTCAATTGAAGGACTAAGGAATTAGGTACACTGGGTGTGCGCTGGTCAAGGTCCACCACAAAGATTGATTTGTCATGATTTACTAAAGATTAGTAAATATGATTATACTTATAAGGTTAAGTATAATTCTGTAACATTGAAAAGGTTCCAATTTATGGCAGAGCGAATAAGAAGAATCAAATTAGGCAAAAGGATAAAAGTTTCTCAAATCTGAAAAGATGGGAGAGTACTTTAGTATCAGTTTTATGATCATCTTAATGATTTAGAAACCATATCACAAATTCATACTCTAAGGACGTCTTAGTGCATTGTTATGGCTAAGAAGAGAGGTCATGAATTGTTGGATTGGTTAAGATCAAGGAGATGAGTCATACTTCGTTCCAAATCAATTCTTAGAGTCATACTCCAAGATTGTAACATTGAGTGACATAAAGGAAGATTTATTAACACTAGTCAAATGTAAGAGTAAAATGTTTCTACTCTTGTACGTTTGATATTGATAAGTTGTGATGTCTTGGATGAGACAAAGACCAACTAAGACCAATTGTGTGAAGTGTTAGTCTTGATAAGAATCTGCACTATCCTTTGAATATTTGTTTTGAGTCAAGGAATGGTTCTTGACTTGGGAAACTTATATGTCAAGGGGACAGTGGGAGCCTTAAAGATCCTGAAAGAGTTTCAAGATTTAATCAAGAGTGAAACCTGTAATTTATCACTAGCACACGACTTAAGGTTTGCAACCTATCGTGTTGACATAATTCTTATTTCTGTACCTACTTCAAATAAGTTGAATTTGCATGTGAGTTATCAGAGTTCAACTTGGAAGCATTGGTGGGCCTTGTGCTACCAAGGTGACAAGAAAGTAAGATTGAATAAGTTTAATCCATGTAAGGCTGAATTTGTCGCTAACCTTATCTTGTGATTATGGTTTTGACAAATTCGCATGGATAGGAACTCATACACTATAAAATCTAAATGTCATAAGGTTTCTCTCCGATTCATGAAAATGATGGTGAGGAAACGCTTTCACTAAGTAGATTTTACGTAGATATCAATTGTATTATTTGCATTTTCAAAAGTCGTTAGTGGAGCGCGTGTGGTTAACCGGCACGCTAACATCGACTTGTGAGAAATGGCAAATGCCTAAGCAATTGAGACTATGATTACGACATCCCTTTTCATAGTTATGAAAATTGTTTAGACACACATGTGAGCTATCTAAGAAAGGATGTATGAATCTAAATTTCAGAAGTCCAGCAGATTTCTGAAAATATGTCAGAGCTAGTGGGAGCATAAGTGTTATGCTGATAATCATCATGTTAGTGGGAGCATGATTATTATTATTAGTATTGCAAGCTAGCAATGTTAATTATAGAAAACAAAGTTTCAATCCGTGAAGTTGCAGGGGTTGAAAAGTTGTTTTGCTATAATTAAGGGAGAGGAAATTATACTTCATTTCAATTCTAAAGCTTAGATTGAGATTTTAATCATCTTTAGTCAAGAATATATATGAATTTTGTGTTGGAATGGTTCAACTTGAAGAAATTCTATATATATTGCATTTTCAAAATTCGATTATGATTACGGCATCCCTCTTCATAGTTAAATTTTGAAAAACATGGCAAATAAAAAATATTGTAGCAAAAGACTGTTCTAGTATCATGTCTTTATGTCAAACATCATGAATCGTGTCCCATATGCTTCGGATATTGGATTGATTTCACGTGCTATAATATTCATCCTTTCTAAATTTTCCAAATGCTTAAGGCATTGAGAAGGGAAAAGTCTAGAACTGGATATGACTAAAAGTGATTAAGAAATTGTCGAGGATAATCTGAGGTTTGCCAAAGATTGGTTTCTCAAGGACAATTGGAAGTATAGTGTTAATTTTAGCAGGACCATATTGACATTTTCTGAAAAGAAGTAACTCTTGTTCGGAAGTGATATTCAAAATGGGACTATGGAAATGTCTCCATAGGTGGAAGTTATTCAATCTATGTAAGATTAGAAAACCTTAATGCAAGAAGGATGTTTAAAGCAATGTACTTTGAATATGAGACTTTCGTTCCATAGAAGTTGACCTTCTTTGGAATACTCTGTAATGACTAGTGACAAAGTTTTGGTGACTTTGTGAATAATCATTACAAGAGGAACAATGCATATAAGTTTAAAGTCTGATAGATTTTTGGTAGAAATTAGAAATTCTTACATTTACAATAAGGATTTGGGATTGTGAAATGAGTATCAATGGAATCATGTTCAATTGATCTACATCACAATGTAAGGATCATAGACAAACATAGTGTGCATACTTGGGGTATGGCATAACTATTGTTTAGAAAACAAAGTGTACATGCTAGGAGCATGGGACGACTGTTGTTTTTATTCAAGTCTTAAGTTGATTATTTGAAACATTAAATAATGTGTAATCAATATGGTGATAAATAAAAGGTGGTTTTATTTATATTCAAAAGGGTTCTGAGACCATATTAGATTCGATTATTATTGTGTTTCACTTTGCATGTTTTGACTTCCAAAATAGCTAGGTTATTCTTTCTGAATGACTAAGTTATTTAAACACTCCACAGTCGTTCATATGTTGGAAGTAGGTATGAATCAAGACTGTCATGAATCGGGTTTGTAGATGGCTAAATGGGTTTAGTCATGGCAATGGTTGCTACAACATTCATGAGTGCTCATAAGTTATGAGTATTGGAATAAACCCACGCTCACTTGTATCACTTCATGGAATTTATCTCGAGTGATCGTGAGACGGTAATATCGTATAAATCTTCAAACCTAGATATATGAGTTGTTACCTATGAGTTGGTTGTGCATTGATTGCACGTAAACGCATCAGTAACTTGATGTTATAAAACGTGCCTTTGTGTACAATTCAACAAGTAGTAGAACAAGCATATGAGTCGAAGTTTATCTGTTCCTTCTAGAAATAGAAGCGATATCTGGGCCCCTCGATGATTTTGTTGTGACCTATGTACCGGCCGGTCAGAACTGAATTGATGTGTTCGATTAAGTTCTTTGTCAAACAAATCGAAAATCGGGAAACAAACTGCTGGACAATAAGTACGACGTTGTTCCATGTATTTGTCCGGCTGATATCATGAGAATAGAGGATTATATGATCCCTTATCTAATGGACAAGTCATTGACAAGGTCAAAGTTCATCTACAAGGTCAGAGTTCGACAGAAGCTTTTGAGACCTACGATTGCCAGTTGGTTCTTGAAGTCATACGCAATAATAGTTTTAGACTTATCCAAGTGGGAGATTGTTGGATTAATGTCTAAGTCCATAACTATAATTGGTAAGATTTGACCCGACCCGACATGGTCCATTTGGGTTGCATACCATCATGCACTTGGATAGACTATAATGAGAGAAATAAGACACTTATGGTTATTAATATATTATAAGTTCTAGTATATTAATAATAATAATAATAAGATTATTTAATTAGTATTGATCAAGAATTAATCTAGGATTAATTAAGTGATCAAAAGAAGACTAATTAAATATATGGGTTGATTGTGTAAATCATCCATACTTATATAGTGGGCTAATGCTCCATGGATAATCAAGTTGGGCTAAAACCCATAGGTAGGTCCATGGATGCTCCATGGTGTATTTGAACCCATGGATCCAAGGAAATGGAAAGCCATGACAATTAAGGATTTACCCTAATTGTAACACTATATAAAGATCTTATTCTTGACAAAAATCGGCCACTAGAATCACACTAGAAAGTGAAGAAGAGGGCTAGCCGATTTCATGAAGTGTAGAACTCTCTCAAGTTATTCTAAGTGTTTTGATGAGTGTGATTCCATTTGAAGCTTCCACACTATTGGGGCTAGGCACTCAAGCTTCATGAAGACTTTCTACATCAAAGAGGTATGTATTCTATCTTGTTACACTCATTGTTTTGTATGCTAGATTAGAATAATACCTTGGATGTTCTTATTTGCATGTATAATAGAGAAAACATAGATCCAAGGTATTTAGGGTTGCATGTACACTTAGGAGTGTTAGAATGCTCAAAACCCAACGATATTAACAATGATGCGAAGGATAATTGAGAATACACATGGGCATCCATTGAAGGACCAAAAGTTCCCTCAATCCAGTAGCATAAAACCATGTACATCTTTTTCACTTGGAAATTTAATTATAAGACACTCTCCAATGAAAGTTATAAGGGAATCACCTAGATTTCTAAAAACAATTCAAGGTGATATATGTGGACTGATTCACCCTCCATCTGGACCATTTAGATACTTTATGGTCTTAATAGATTCATGCAACAAATGGTCTCATGTTTTCCTATTATCAACTCGTAATATGGCATTTGCAAAGTTTCTTGCACAAATTATTAAATTAAGGGCACATTTCCCTGATTATACTATCAAAAGAGTGAGACTTGATGATGTTAGTGAATTTACTTAACAAGCATTTAATGACTATTGTATGTCTGTAGGAATTGTTGTTGAGCATCCAGTTGCTCATGTATACACACAAAATGGTTTATCTGAATCACTGATTAAATTTCTCCAGCAAATAGTAGACCATTGTTAATGAGGACCAAACTTCCTGTTTCTGTTTGGGGACATACCATCTCACATGCTGGATCATTGATACGCATGAGACCAAGTTCATATCATGTATATTCTCCAATGTAACTTGCTTTCGGTCAAGAGCCAAATATATCCCATTTGAGAATTTTTGGATGTGCAGTATATGTCCCTATTGCACAACCTAAAAGGAAAAAAAATGGGTCATCAAAGAAGGTTGGGAATATATGTTGGTTATGAGTCACTCTCTATTATAATATATCTTGAACCATTAACATGTGATGTTTTCATAGCACGCCTAGCAGATTGCCAATTTAATGAGGCAAATTTCCCATCATTAGGTGGAGAAAAGAAGATTCTGGAAAAGGATGTGTCATAGCATGAGCCTTCTTTATCATATCTTGACCCTCGCACAAGGCAATGTGACATGGAAGTTCAAAAGATAATGCATTTCCAAGAAACGGCAAACTAATTACCTGATGCATTTACTGACACATAAAGGGTGGCTAAATCATATATACCAGTTGTCAATGTTCCAGCTCGAATTGACATTCCCCATGGACAATCTGATGCTAAAGTCACATAAAGGGTGACTAAAACATGCATGAAGCTTGGAAGGCCATTTGGTTCTAAGGATAAGAACCCACGAAAAAGAAGAGGAGCGGAAAATGCACTACATCATGAGGAAAGTGTTCCTGGAGAAACACAGATTATTCAAATTCCCCTAGGAAAGGAGTATGCTCAAAATTATGGTCAGAAAAATAGAATATGTAACCAAAATGAAACTGACAATATAAGTGCAATATTTTCTTATTCAGTTGGATGTGATATTATTAATGATTATCCCGAACCACAATTTGTCATTGAATGTCAAAGAAGAAATGATTGGGCTAAATGGAAGGAATCTATGCAAGTTGAATTAAATTCTCTTAACAAGAGAAAGGTTTTTGGGAACATTATCCTCACACCTGAAGTTGTGAAACCATTAGGATATAGATGGATCTTCGTACGAAAAAGAAATAAGAAAGACGAAATAGTAAGATACAAGGCCAAACTTGTTGCTCAAGGTTTCTCTATAAAATTACAAAGATCTTTGTATGGTTTAAAGCAATCTGGGCGCATCTGATACAATCGTTTAAGCGATTATTTGATAAGTAAAGGTTATAAAAATAACATTATTTGTCCATGTGTATTTATTAAGAAAACAACATCTGGATATGTGATCATAGCAGTCTATGTTGATGATTTGAACATCATTGGAACGAATAAAGAAATCATTGAAGTGATTGAACTTTTAAAAAAAGAATTTGAAATGAAAGATCTTGGAAAAAACAAATATTGTCATGGTTTACAGATTGAGCACATGCCTAATGGAATACTTGTGCATCAATTAAATTACACAGAAAGAGTCTTGAAACGTTTCAATATGGATAATGCAAATCCTTTAAGCACTCCAATGGTTGTTAGATCATTAAATATTGACAATGATCCATTTCGTCCATGCAAAGAAAATGAAGAATTCCTTGGTTCAAAAGTACCATATCTATTGCAATTGGAGCTCTTATGTATCTTACCAACTATACTAAATCTGACATTTCTTTTGTTGTAAACTTGCTAGCAAGATTTAGTTCAGCCCCAACAAAAAGATATTGGAATGGAATCAAACATATTTTTCGATATCTTCGAGGAACTAGTGATTTAGGGTTATTTTACCCTAACAAGTCAAAATAAGGCTTGATTGGTTATGAAGATGCAGGTTATTTGTCTAATCCTTATAAAGCTAGATCTCAAATTGGATACTTATTCATGAATGGTGACACTGCAATTTCTTGGCGTTCTCAAAAGCAAACACTTGTTGCCACATCCTCAAATCATGCTGAAGTAATTGCACTAAATGAAGCTAGTAGAGAGTGTACATGGTTAAGATCGATGACACAACTAGTTTTAATTTCATGTTGACTTGAAAATGATATAGGTCCAACTTTAATTTATGAAGATAACTCAGCATGTGTCACTCAAATGAAAGAGGGATATATCAAGAGCGACATGACAAAACATATACCTCCAAAGTTTTTTGAGTACACTTAAGAGCCTATAAAGAACCATCAAGTTGAAATCAAATATGTTCAATCCAGTAACAATGCAGCAGACCTTTTTACAAAGGCACGTCCTACTGCAATCTTCAAGAAACATGTTCATGGCATCGGAATGCGACATGTGCATAGAATATAATGTGATAAATGTCTAAATAAATGGGAGTCAACTATACACTGCACTTTTTTTCCCTTCGCTAAAGTTTTTTCCTACTGGGTTTTCTTTAGCAAGGTTTTTAATGTGGCAATACATCAAAATTGAACGCTAAAATGATGGCATCCAAGGGGGAGTGTTGTAAATCATTTGTGGACGACATAATAATTGGTGCATGGTAAATTTGTCAACATTTCCAACTAGTTACAATTATATATTAGTAAAATTTATAGTATAAATACTCCTCCGTTGTAAAGAATGATATACACCAAAAAGTTATAAAAGATACAACTTTCATATTCTCACTAAATATTCTTTCTTCTCGATTAAAGTTTTTATTAAAGCTTACTAGTTTGGTTTGGTTTAAAGTTACATTAATTACACCTAATTCATAACAGTTCTACCTTTTTTAATAAAAGCAAAAAAATTCTTTTTAAGAAACTATAAAAATTCAACATTTAAAAATTAATGGTGGAGATCTGTTGTCAAATATTTTGAAAATAAAAAATATTCTCGTTTGAACATACATCTCTCTCTATCTCTCTCTTTATATATATATATATATATATATATATATATATATATATATATATATATATATATATATATATATATATATATATATATATACACGGCTATGTTATTTTGTTTTTTACATTTATTGTGTGCTAGAATGCACCAATAGAAATTTAGTAAATTAAATAATTATTTAATTAAATAAATATAGATATTAAATGATTTTCATAAGTATATGTATATTAAATGATATCCATAATTACAATTCTCTTTTTATGGAAACTAATTAAATCTTTCATTAATATCAGCAATAACATTCTTTCAGAATGAATTTACAACTAGGTTTGTATATATGAATTTGTATTTTGTTTCAGGACTCACTTACTTAAAATAAAATAAAAGTGCATAGAATATGAAGAATGATAGTGTATTCTACTAGAATACACCCTCATTCTGCTAGATTACACTCTCATTCTTCTAGATATGAATTCATTTTGAAAGAATATTACCGTTGACATTAATAACGAATTTACTTGGTTTCCATAAAAACGAATTATCAGTATGGATAGCATTTTATGTATATATTATTGTTGACATTAATAACGAATTTAATTGGTTTACATAAAAACGAATTATAAGTATGGATAGCATTTAATATACATATAATTAATACTAAATTCCTATTGGTGCATTCTAGCATACAATAGATATGGAAAACATTTGAACCTATCACACACTCTCTCTCTCTCGCTCTCTCTCTCTCTCTCTCTCTCTTTCTATCTCTCTCTCTCTCTCTCCACATATATATATATATATATATATATATATATATATATATATGAGGAAAAGTTCAATAAAGAACCATTATTAATCAAGAAATCAAGGAACAAATCCAAAAAGTTAGAATTTAAAGTGATCAACAGCAAAACGATGGGTTGTAAACTTTTATAATAGACACACATTTACCAGATTATAACAAAACTCACTTCCTTTTTTTCATTTAAATTTTTTTAGGCAAGGTTTTTATCAAAAAAAAAAAAAAAAAAAAAAAAAAAAAACCAAATATAGTGTTGTTCATGATTTTTCGTCCTCTTTCCATAAAGATCGATGATGATATATAAAAAACGATTTTTTTTCGAAAAAAACCCACTTAATTTTCTTATTTTTTTCAATATTTAAATTTATTTTTATCAAAAAAAAAAACAAATTATACCATAAAATATTAATTTTTTGTACTCTATTAATAAACCTCAACACCAATTTATATATATATATATATATATATATATATATATATATATATATATATATATATATATATATATATATATATATATATAACTCGAACAGTGTAGATTCACACTGTGAATATTTCAATTTTTAACATTCATCATATGAAAATTTTCGAACAATTCAGATTCACATTGTAAATCTGAATTACTATTATGCACATTGTGAATCTAAAAATGTTCACAAAAAAACAAAGCTCGATCAGTGTAGATTCACACTGTGAATCTAAACTATATATATTTCAAATTCTAACATTCACAATGTGAAATAACTCTATTCAGTTCAGATTCACACTATGAATCTGAGGAGGATCACAATGTGAATCTCAACAGGTTTACAATATGAATCTGAACAGAAATATTGTTTTTTTTTTTAACATGAATATGAATCTATGTTTAAAAAATACAAAAAATATGAATTTTGATATCTTTATTAATTTTTTCTATAAAGAAATAGACCTTAACTTTTTTCATCAAAGAAAATGAAGAGAGTTTTTTTCGAAAAAAAAAAGTTCGTTTTTTTCTGTATCATTATGGATCTCTATGGAAAGATGACGAAAAATCGTGAACAATGGTATATTCAGTTTTTTTTCGATAAAAACTTTGACCTAAAAAAATTTAAAACAAAAGAAATTGGTGGGTTTTTTTGCAAAGGGTGGATTTTTTGGTATAATCTGGTGTGTCTGCGTCCAATGTAAAAGTGTACTTTTATTTACTTGGCCGTTGATCGTGATGTTTTCCGACACTCACGACTGGTTCCTTGGTTTGTTGGTTAATTATAGCTATCTATTGAATCTTACCCTATATATATATATATATATATATATATATATATATATATATATATATATATATATATATATATATATATATAACTTTTAGTAGAAACTAAAAATTGTTTTTTGGTTACATAAATTCTCTATTTGGTCATTTTGTAGAGTAACAATTATATTAAAAAGATGGTAAAGTGTTGAAAAACTAGATTTACCACTAATAATAATAATAATAATAATAATAATAATAATAATAATAATAATAACTAGAAAGGTTACCCCGGCTACGAGGGGGCCAGAAGCTTTCAATGTTGTTTCCGAATCGACAAATATGACAGACGTAGAAAGTGCAAGGATGACAAGCCCGAGCTTTACCCCGGACCGTTTTGTTCATGTTTTTATGAAAAAATTTAAAAGTTTTGACTGCAAGACCAGAAGTGTCAAAATGGCTAAAGAATTAAAGCAGTAGGAATTAGCAAGTTTTTAGAAAAGGGATCAAAGTTGTCGAACCGTTATAGTTTTGTGGCCAAACTTTAAATATTAAAGGGTTCCTAAATAGAAAAGGGATCAAAGTTGTCAAACCGTTAAAGTTTTGTGGCCAAACTTTAAATATTAAAAGGTTTCTAAAAAATGTAAAAATATCGATTATAAGGACCAAAAGTGTCAAAATGGCTAAAAAATTAGGACCAAAGTTGTCAAACCGTTAAAGTTTTGTGACCAAACATTAAATATTAGAAGGTTCCTAAATAGAAAAGTGATTAAAGTTGTCAAACCGTTAAAGTTTTGTGGTCAAACTTTAAATATTAAAAGGTTCCTAAAAAATATAAAAATATCGATTACAGGGACCAAAAGTGTCAAAATGACTAAAAATAAGGACCAAAGTTGTCAAACCGTTAAAGTTGTCAAATCATTAAAGTTTTGTGGCCAAACTTTAAATATTAAAAGGTTCCTAAATAGAAAACGGATCAAAGTTGTCAAACCGTTAAAGTTTTACGGCCAAACTTTAAATATTAAAAGGTTCCTAAAAAAATGTTAAAATGTCGATTACAAGAACCAAAAGTGTCAAAATTGCTAAAAAATGAGGACCAAAGTTGTCAAAGTACAGGGACCAATTCTGCTAAAAAACAACATAAAGTCCAGGGACTAAAATAGACAAAAGTTGTAGAAAAGGGATCAAAGTTGTCAAACCGTTAAAGTTTTGTAGCAAACTTTAAATAGTAAAAGTTTCCTAAAAAAATGTAAAAATACCAATTACAAGGACCAAAAATGTCAAGATGGCTAAAAAATGAGGACCAAAGTTGTCAAACCGTTAAAGTTTTGCGGCCAAACTTTAAATATTAAAAGGTTTCCAAATAAAAAAGGGATCAAAGTTGTCAAACAGTTCAATTTTTTTTACTAAACTTTAAATATTAAAAGGTTCCTAAAAAATGTAAAAATATCGATTACAAGAACCAAAAGTGTCAAAATTGCTAAAAAATGAAGACCAAAATTGCCAAAATACAGGGACCACTTCTACCTAAAAAACATCATAAAGTCTAGGGATTAAAATAGACAAAAATTATGAAATTTCACTATTCATAAGAAACAATTTCCATAATAATAACTAGAAAAGATTCTCCGGCGTTGCCGGGGTCGGAAGGTACTGCTTTGTATAATAAAGTAGCATGTTGAATTGCATTGAGATAATCTAGTAAATGAAGATAAACGATGTCATCTAATTACATAAGTAAAGAAATCTAAATCATTATTTCTTGCAATAAATAAGGAAAATAAAGAAATGGTTTCACAAATTGAACTTTATTGCCATGTATGGCAGCGGTCAGAAAACCAATCCGAAAAATATATATCATTGCTTTTTGTCCGTTAATGTGAGGGTAATTTGGTCTTTTCAGGTGGTAGGGACTGAATTTGTCACCATGGGTAAACCATATGAACCATTTATGTAATTTTGGCGGTGGTGGTGGTGGTGGTGATGGCAGATGGTGGGTGGGTTTATGATATTGGGTGAGTATCTTCTAATAAATAAAACATTAATTTAAAACCAAAAAGAGAATGTTACATCTGGTATAACACAGGGACCAATCGTGTAATTTTATCTAACAATAATAATAATAATGATGAGGAACCATTTCTATCAAAAGACTAAATACTAATAATATGAAATAAAATGTGATGGTTATAAAAAATTCAAACCAAAATGAAATAGTTGATTGTGAACAAAAGCATTAAGATCAAGGATCAATGTTGTAAGTTGGAGAATCAAAATTCACAAAATAGTTGCCAACTTTATTGTTAAAATCTTTCATAACTTTAATATATATATATATATATATATATATATATATATATATATATATATATATATATATATATATATATATATATATATATATATATATATATATATATATATATATATATATATATATATATATATAATAATAATAATAATAATAAGGGCAGGATATCTATTAAAGATTGAAAGGAAATCTAATCTATACCTTTGCAATTAGAAAGACGTTAGACTAGGTTGGTTCTTTTAGTCCTTTTTAACAAGAAAATGAATAAATAAATAAAATCGGAAATATGAAAGTCGTTAAACATTTTTTAGAAACGTTTTAAATAAAATAGTAATCTTTACCCGGCTCAGTAAATTAAAACAAAATATAAAAAACATAAACAACTGAAAATTAAGATATGGTATTTGTTTGGTATAGTCAACGATTGCATCCAGGTCAACAGTGGCCTGCTGCTAACTGAACATCAACAATATAAGATTAGAATTATTGGGAGGGCATTGTTGGTAAGTCAAGATAGAGCTGCTCTCATATCACCTTCCATTCAAACCGGTTGCAGCTATATAAACAATCTTATCATTTTAAGGAACCAAACCATTCGGACATTTCTTCATCATCAGAATTCAGCAATGGAGCTTTCAATAACCACCTCCATTGCTCTCGCCACCATCGTCTTCTTCCTTTACAAGCTCGCCACTCGTCCCAAATCCACTAAAAAGCAACTTCCAGAGGCATCGCGACTCCCCATAATCGGTCACATGCACCATCTAATCGGTAACTAGATCATTAATTCAATTAATAGATGTAACTTTACTCTTTATGTATTTAAGAAGTTGTATTCATATCATATGTTTCTTGATGAACAGGTACAATGCCACATCGTGGTGTTATGGATTTAGCAAGAAAGCATGGATCTTTGATGCATCTGCAGCTTGGTGAGGTCTCGACAATCGTGGTGTCATCTCCAAAATGGGCTAAAGAGATTTTAACGACGTACGACATTACCTTCGCTAACAGGCCTGAGACCCTAACCGGTGAGATCATTGCATATCACAACACAGATATCGTTCTTGCACCCTATGGTGAATACTGGAGACAACTACGAAAGCTTTGCACTTTGGAGCTTTTGAGTGTGAAGAAAGTTAAGTCGTTTCAGTCAATTCGTGAAGAGGAGTGCTGGAATTTGGTTAAAGAAGTTAAGGAGTCAGGGTCAGGGAAACCGATCAATCTTTCAGAGAGTATTTTCAAGATGATAGCGACTATATTGAGTCGAGCAGCGTTTGGAAAAGGAATCAAGGATCAAAGAGAGTTTACAGAGATTGTTAAAGAGATCTTGAGGCAAACTGGTGGTTTTGATGTGGCTGATATCTTTCCATCGAAGAAATTCCTTCATCATCTTTCAGGCAAGAGAGCTAGGTTAACCAGTATTCACAAAAAGCTTGATAATTTGATCAACAACATCGTCGCTGAACACCATGTTAGCACTTCAAGCAAAGCCAACGAGACTCTTCTCGATGTGCTTCTACGGCTTAAAGATAGCGCTGAGTTCCCCTTAACAGCCGATAACGTTAAAGCCATTATTTTGGTAAGCATTCGAATCCATTAGGGTGTCCCTAATCTTTAACAACAAATAAATATTGTTTTTTAGCAAAAAAAAATTCCTACCAACAACTAAAATTATCAATTGGAAAAACATATTTTAATTTACACGTTTTATAATAGTTTTGTACTCTTTCACTAAAGTAGAAAACAAATATGCCAAAATATAAGTGACAACTTTCAATAATATACATACTACAGTATTTAAATGTCGTATTCAATATTAAACTCATTATAGAACCCTCAATAAGATTTCGTAAAGATATATCTTGTACAGTATATATTAATTTATAATTCTTTTAATGAAAAACAAGTTTAGTGATTTGGTGTAAAAAGAATAATGTAACCATATCTCCTATATATTAATTTGTACTTCAATTTTTATACTAGTTATTAGTGTTATATGCTAGCTATTACCCAGAAACACATGATGTTGACTGATGGTTATATCAACATGATTAATGCAGGATATGTTCGGAGCTGGAACAGACACTTCATCCGCCACAGTAGAATGGGCCATTTCGGAACTGATAAGGTGTCCGAGAGCCATGGAGAAGGTACAAGCCGAACTAAGGCAAGCATTGAACGGGAAAGAAAAGATCCAAGAGGAGGACATCCAAGACCTCGCATACCTAAACCTCGTGATCCGAGAAACCCTCCGCTTACACCCTCCACTACCATTGGTTATGCCACGAGAGTGTCGTGAGCCAGTGAACTTAGCAGGTTATGAAATAGCCAATAAGACCAAACTTATTGTCAATGTCTTCGCAATCAACAGAGACCCTGAATACTGGAAAGACGCTGAGGCTTTCATCCCTGAGAGGTTTGAAAACAACCCTAATAACATCATGGGAGCAGATTATGAGTATCTTCCATTTGGAGCTGGGAGAAGGATGTGTCCTGGAGCTGCACTAGGGTTAGCTAATGTTCAGCTTCCACTTGCAAACATACTTTATCATTTCAACTGGAAACTTCCTAATGGTGCCAGCCATGACCAACTTGATATGACTGAGAGCTTTGGAGCCACGGTTCAAAGGAAGACGGAGTTGTTACTCGTACCGAGTTTTTAGAATATTATCGAAATAATTTCGGGTAATTGTTGGAGCCGAAAATTTGATCGGTTTACGATTTTCTATTTGTGTTTGATCATGATTGTAATGGTATAGATGTTGTGTTATGGAATAATATCTTTTAATCTTGCTATGACGACGTTGAGTTTATCGATAGTATTTCCCTAGGCGCTGTAAGTCTGCCAAATTTGTTCTCTTTGTCTTTTTTTATGAAGATATGCATAAAACAACTGTTGAGAGGCAAGTGACACGAAATTGATATGGACAACCATTGTAAGGCAAGTGACACGAAATTGATAAGGACAACCATCTCTAAGTTTTTTGTAAGTTTTTGTAGAATAAGATGGATCAAGCATCTCCACTCTCTCACAATAAAAATAAGGTTAGATTATTCTCCACTCTTTCACAATAAAAATAAGGTTAGATTATTCTGTAACGTTTAAAAACTATTAAATTAAATTGAAATTTAAATAAAATGATTTTTTAAACATAAAATAGTTTTTCAACGTCAAAATTTAAATAATTATATATAATCTTACAATATTGAAATAAAAATTCGTACAACCACATAATATTTCTAGTTTTATAATAATAATTCATTTCATATTTTATATTAACTGCTCAGCAATTTCATTCCGTAATTGAATCATATATTCATGATCTGTTGTAGTACCATATGTTACAACCTCATCTTCATTATCATCAAGGTACATATTGTTATTTCGAAACATGTTTGTGTTGGTTTTATTGATTGAAGTATTCATCACATCTTTTCTTATAAAGTTATGAAGTACAAAACATACAATGATAATATCTTTTTGTATAACTAATGGAAATGGTGTCATCCTCTTCAATATAGGGAAAAATGTTTTCATAACACCATAAGCACACTCAATGATGTTTCAAAGTTTTGCATGTGCATGATTAATTTTTTTTTATTGGCTAATGCATGTCTCTGACGAAAATCTCCAAGTCTCACGTTATGATACAGGGACATAATTCTTGAATGTGTGCATATTCGACATCACAAATATAATATTTGTCTGTGAAAATGCAAATAATTAATTAATTTTCAAACTAAGATAGAAATATTTAAAACTAAAAAAATACATGTGGTGGAAACAAAAAATAATGCATGTTGATCTGTTAATGCTTTTGATAGTATTCTAGAACCAACTATTACTCAATCCCAATGGACCACAATAAACATAAAAACCATGTTAAAGCCACAAATTTCAAATATGTTTTCGTAACAAACTTCTTTTCCCTACCTTTATATAAGTTTGGTTCTTAGTAGGTATAATAGTATGTATCAAAGTGTCTTCAAGTGCACCAGCCACTTCCTTAAAAAACTTGTTGTTGCCTCTTATTATGTCTTAGAATGTTTGAATTCGGACTAAAAGTAGTTGGTACTATCATATCGTTTGCAAAAATCATCATTTTATCCAACACTTCAAAAAAAATGTATGAATTGTTCGATTTGAGTGTTGAAATTTACACTTGATAATCACATAACGTTGATTATAACAAATCCTCATAAAAAAACATAATAATCTTTTCCTCAACTGATACATGTTTGTTATCCTTTAATGGATAATCTACTTTAAAATGACTACTAGTTAGACAAATGATTCACGGGACAATTGTAATACTCCAATGCATTGTAAATGATTATCTTCCAATAAATATAATGTGTATTGACATCTTAACAAGTTCGAATCATTATCTTCCATTTACTTCACACCTTACTTCCAAAATAATACACATATGTGTATATATAATAGAACTACGAAAAGTATATTTTTATGGTGATCCGTTATGAACCTCTTAAACCATCAACATTTCTTAATAAACAACCTAAATCAAATTTCAAAGCAAATACAAAAACCAGATTGTCATAACATAAATTGCAGAAATCGTAAAGTTATAAACACTGTTTCCAACACAAACAAGAAACCGAATTAATGGTTCTGACACAAGCAAAAAAACCTAATAAATGGGTCCAACAAGAAAAAAAAAAAACTCAATCAATGGTTCCAATACATGCAAAAAACCTAAACAATGTTTCCGTCCTATAGAAAAAATAAAAAATAATAAAAAATAATAATAATAAATAAAAAAAAACCTCATCCCACTAATTGGTTGTTAAGTTGAAACTGTTGGTTAGAGGATTTTAGCTTTAAGATTATCATGTGCGTATTTTATTTGTTTTTTAGTTAAATTCATGCCAATTTTTTCCTTAACAACTCTTCCTAGCAAGAACCATGAATCTTTGTGTAAACTTAGTCATTTTCTACCTATATTGTTTACTTCTTTAATGCAAGCTTCCAATAAGCATTTTAGATTGTCATTTGGCCATTGTTGTTTCTCTTCCATTTCTAATAACCAAAAATACATATCAAATCATATTTTAAAAGAAACATAACTTTATAAGATGTGACCAAGCATAGATGATGCGTGCAAATAGCTACACCTAATTTTAAATTTATAACCTAACTACCTTAACTAACTAATTGCACCTAGACAGTGTACCTAGTCAGATTATAGTATAACGTTGGGTAAGTCGGGTGTCGGTCATAGGGAACAATATTTACTAGTTAATTTACTTACTATAAATTAACCTAATTATTAACAAAGAAAGGGGGTTTTATCTGATTTTGCAAGATCATAGAAACTTAATTGTTAACTCAAATTCAATCAATAAACAAACACTTATGTTAGTTCGAATTTGCTTTCCCTCAATGGTTTATAAATCAGATATGATAATTACTTTTGGTTACCAATTAATAAAGTATTAGCAATTTAATTCCAAATTTACTAATATTCAATCAATTCATGTAGATCAATGTATGTTCACACATAAGTTAACACAGAATTAATCATTTAATAGATTGGAGCTATGTAAGATTGATTTGCAAAATACACCTATGTTCGTAGTTTGAGTTCTCTAGCACAACTTAATTCAATACTTAACTGCATAACTAAGGATGATGATCCTAGCTCTAATTATTTAATGTTTACTAAATTACAAGGTATTCTAATTCGTGCAGATTAATAATCACTAACTACACAGAACAAGAATTAAAAGCAATCAAATACTAAATCAAACTTGCTAGGTGAAATCAATCAACACAAGTCATAACCAACAAGTACATCAAATCTAACATATTAAATCCATGAATTCCAACTTCATCTAGCTAACAGAAGCAGCTAGATTTAGTTGGAAATCCTAGAAAACAAATTAACACAAATCATATTCATAAGCATGTTGAAAAGTACCAAATCTAAAGTCAAATTATGAGCTTCTCTTCTCCTTTGGTGTTGAAATCCTATTCCAGACCTTCTCCTCTTCTGAAAATCGTCTCCAGGAACTTCTTCAATCAGCCAAAAATTCTCCAAAGTCGTAATCAACAAGGATATAAATAGTTTCTGATTTTCTAGGTTCACGTCGTGAGCCAATATGTCTCACTTCATGAGAATGTAGCTATCCGTGTTAGACAAGGACTCCTCCTTTCGATGCCAATCTTCTAGAATACTCCAACTCACGTCGTAAGCCTTTAATTCTCAAGTCGTGAGTACGTATTTTTGCTGAATTTTAATTCTTATTTTCTTCAAACCTCCAAAGTTCCATGTTTTGACAATTTTATTCCCTTTCTTCGGAAATGCTTCTATTTTGGCTGCAAAATATAATTTAAGCTTATAAGCACCATTATTCTATGCTAATAACCAAAATATTAATAAAAATGTAAATAAATATTGCCTAAAAACATGTATAAATATGACAATATCAAAATACCCCACACTTATTCTTTGCTTGGCCTCAAGCAAATCTAATTATTTTTAAGTCAAACCTTCATCACCAACATCACATAAAGCAATCCATTTCAAACTCAACCATTATACCAAGACCTCAACGCATGCATTTATGTCTAAAGTTTTCCTATGGACCCCCCTTAATTCTAAATACTCACAATCCTCATAAACACTCGCCCACTTCTTTTGAACAATGTTCATTTTATGCATCCCTCCGAATCCATCCGCTGAAAACTTACTAACCTCAAGTTATTTTTGTAAAGCTACCCAAGCATACATAATCTAGAGAATTACAACTTTAAGATACCACAAAATGGAGCTCTTAAATTCTTCACTTTCTTTGATATTTGATCTTCAATTTCTTTGAATTCACCACCTTTTTGTCCGATTTTTGGTATCTTCAACTTTTAATTTTTTCAGAATTTTTGATCTTCGATCTTCAAACTTTATACTTTGATTGCTCCAAAAAGTCTTCAACTTTTCAGTAATTTCTCTCTCTCTTTTTTTTTTACAAGTACTCACTTTTTTCCTTCACTCAAAGACCTACATGCTTAAGCAGGGGCGCTTAACTTTAACCCTTATTGGTTAAGGTATTAGCCTATGTGCAATGACTTCATAAGCTTTCCTGTATACATTTCAGGTACAGGCTGCTAAACATATTGCATTCCTCAAACTAAGCGATGTTGTGTTTTTGTCCCATGATTTCACTAGAATAAAAGAGGCCACAAATGCACTATAACATATATTGGCTCAACTAATCATTTGAGCTCTCATTGGATCATCTCATACAACACTAGCAACTAAAGTTCAAATTATTATTACTAGATTAATTATTATTATTATTTCAAACCTTTTAAAATTTATTACTAAATTTTTAAATTTTTAAATTTTTAAATTTTTAAATTTTTAAATTTTTTCTAGAAATTTACTTTTTCGACCCCTACCCCACATTTATTACATACAATGCCCTCATTGTATGCATAATATAAATTAAAAGCAAGAAAAGGGAGAAAATGGAACAGACTCCCCAGGGAGTAGTGGCGTGATCGAACTCCAATTGTGTGGATGAAATGTGCATCTTAAATATGGACTTGTTCTAAATAGGAACTTGGATCTTGATCTCGTAATGTGCCAACAAATTATAGAATCAAAACTTCAATCTTCAACAAATGTGATGCAAATCTCCAAGACATGAAGAATAATGTGGGAAAGCATACGCCACATTGTATGAGAGAGGAAACGGCGAGAATAATCTTCATAAAAGAACTCCAAATAGAATGGTGGTGATATATGTGGTGAATGGGAATGAAAAGGCTTCATTATTGTGAAAATAGATACTCACAACGTGAGTAATATGGATCACAACGTGAAAACGCGAAAATGCGGATTCTGAAACCTATCTAACCGAGCTCACGACATGAGGAATAAAGCCTCACGACGTGAGTACTGGGCGACATAAAACTGAAACTGCCCATTCTTCCTTGAGTTTGGCATTGCACCCCAACATCTTAATTGATTAAGACTCTTCTAAATGCAGAATTTGTATGACACTTCTCTAACTTTATCCTCTCTCTCCACTCACCCCACACTTATTTCCAATTGTGGGTCTCGACTCTCGAATCTAGACTCTAAACGATGTCTGGCTATTCGTTTACGCTCATATCGACTTTCTTTTCCCGTGAATCCGTAAGCAAATCTGAAAATAAAAACCAAAAGAAAAAAAAAGCAATGTAACATAATAGCTTAAAGATTCTTACAAACCAAATCAAATTTCAAAAACAAAAGAAAAACCAAATCAACTAAAAACTAAAAACTAAATAAAGCGATCAATCGTCATCTTCATCCCTTTGAGCTCCACTCGTTCCCGCTCCATCTCCTCCTTGACTTTGATACTCACTCTACCTAGGGAAAATTGGGTAATGATACCCCAAATGAGGAGGTTACTCAACATGCAATTGTTGCACCAAATTTTCCACCATACCACCAATCCAGTTCACACTTAACGATAGTTGATCAAAGTAACTTGTCATGTCTCCCCTAAAGTTGAGTCCTCCCATGGGTGCATTCTGGTGCACCGGTTGTTCTCTTTCGCCTCTTCGTCTTACATTTTTCCTTCCTCTTGGCATCGGTTGTGGTTGTTGCTTGGGTTGGTCGTTCGGTTGCTCATCACCATCATCATTAAAATTCATAATCCCCCAATGTGATCCATAATTCCTTACCACCTTCGTCGTCTCCAAATATCCCAAAGTAAATTCATTACCTTCCATACAAGTCAAGGATCTCGTGATGTTGGGGACTATAACACCATAGGACTGGGCCAAACGGGTAATAAAATGGCCTCAACAAATAGGGCTCCCATGGCGGGAACTCACGACATAATCTGCCAGTTAGCAGGCTAGAAAGTATGTGATGTTGCAACACACCCCTAGTTGTAAAAAGGACCATAAAAAGAACAAGTTCATCTTGGTAACCTTGTCCCCATGGTGTTTGTGGTTGATAGAAAATGTGATGAGTCGGTGGATAAGGCGGTGAATAGGGGATTTGATACTACTTTCCGGCGACACCCTGGAATTGAACACCCCGTATGAAATGTTACTCCAGAAGTCGATCCCCGATGCCCCATTCTCGTATCTACGGGCAGCCTCCCTAAAAAACATAACAAACTCATGAGTCATGCTTTCTTGGGTTCCACACAACCCCATCCTCCAAGAAAACTCGGCAAAACTACATTCTCGGTATTCTCCACCTCGACAAAACACCAAGGCTTATTTGTAGGTCGGGTCTTGGACATTCTCATGGAATACCACAATCGAAAAGAACTCCACACATAACTCCTTGTACACCCTTTCCTAGATAGAAAAGAAATTATGCCACCCCTTTCATGTAAAAGAAAATCCGTTCCCCAAAAATAAATTTGTAAGAAGTGGGTTTAACCGATCAACCAATCCCACCTCCCTTAACCTTTGCCAATTAGTTGTGGGTGCAACAACAATTTCTCAGTTGTACAACCATCCTAACTGGTTGTTGCAATGAGTGAAAACATCCCGCGATAAGGTTGTTGGAAAAACATAAAACGGGTGCAAAATAGCCACCCCTGTTGGAACCTCACATCTAGGAGCCATTTCTACAAAACAAGAAACAACAAAAACCAAACAAGAAAAATCCAAAAAATTAGAATTAAACTTAATTAAGGTTTATTCACGCCAAGAATTCACATCGTGAATTCTAGGAATTCACGTCGTGAGTTCCTTATCGCAGGTCAGAATCAATCAATGCAGTGTTCAAATCGAGCCAAAATAATGGTTCGGTTTTATACTAGAACAATTCTAAACACATTCCAGTCACATGCAATGGCTATGACATGAATTTTAGGGAAAATTTCAACAACGCAATAAACACCAAACCCTAGCCCTAATTTCAACTATTAAAGCAAAATTATCTATTAAAAACAAGAAATGAATACCTTATTAGGGAGTTTACGTAAACAAAAATGGAAAATGAAGTGCAATAGGGCTGAAATCGGAATGGGGGGGCAAGGAAGAACACCTTCACTTCATGAGGAATAAAGAAAGTGGATAATTTAAATTGTTCCCTGTCCCTTATCTGTGGTCCCGTGTTCTTCCAAATTCACATCATGAATTCTATCGATTCACGCCGTGAATGTTCTTGGGCTGAGTAGATGGGCCATTAAATTAATTAACAATTAGGCTGGGACATGTATTAGGCTAATGAACAAGGACTCTGTAAGTTATCATGGACTCACATCGTGAATCATATTGACTCACATCGTGAAGTCTGTCTGATCACAACATTACTTAATAAATACTAATTTTCATTCATTATAATTCTTAATTTATTACCACTTAATTTTAGGGACCCCACACTTAGTGTTCTATCATGCATAAAAGGATTTGGATGATACGATTGTTTTTCCTAAAAATGCAAAAACTAAAAGAAAAAGAAAAGAAAATTCAAACCAAACTTGGGATGCCTCCCGAGAAGCACTTCTTTTTTATGGAGTCGTGAGCTGGACTCTGTGCCTCCTTACGTTGAGTTTTCAGAGAGAGTCCATCACCACCTGAATCTTCTGTTCTTTCCATCGCCTCTTGTAAGCTTGGACACGTCGAATATACACCTTCTTTGAGTTCTCCTTTTTAGCTTTTTTCTTGTCTTCATCAAACTTCCTTTTGATCCCTCTAGTCTCTAATTTTTCTTCATTATTCAACTCCATAGGAATCTTTTCTTCCTTCACCATTACACTTGTCTCCTTGGAAGCTACCTCGTCTTCATCATCACTCGATATTTCATCGCTTTCCTTACTTACCCATGAAGTTGGATTTGTGTATGCAATGACTTCAACTAAAAACGGGACAAATGCTCTCAGTTTTGTTTGTTTAACTTGTTGAATTGTTTTGATTTCTTCCTCCATGAGCTTCTCTAATTCTTCAAGTTCGTTCTCTTCATCTATATTGAAAACCTCTCCTTGAACATCACTTCCTTGGAAACCATCTTCTGTTCCAAAAGTTTCATTTTCATCTCCTATCCTCAAAATGAGCTTGGACTCGCGAATATTAACCAAGGCACCAACAGTATTAAGTAATGGGCAACCAAGAATAATGGGGACATTGGGATCTTCTTTCATACCCATTATCACAAAATCAATTGGGAAAAAGAATTTCCCAATTTTTACTAATATGTTTCCTATATAACGCCCCTTGGTTGTGTCACTGAACGGTTTGCCTTGTGAATTGTCATTTTGGTAGCCTTCATCTTCTGAATATTAAGCTTTTGTAAAATGAGAAAGGCATCAAATTTATGTTAGCCCCAGAATCGGCTAAAGCATAAGTCTTCAGATTGTTCCCAAACTCACATGGAAGAGTGAGGCGTCCAGGATCTCCCATCTTCTTTGGTAACTCTCCCAACACTATCCTTGAACTTTGCTCACTTAAAACCACCTTGGAATTGTTCTTCAATTGTTGACGAGTATCCATTAAATCTTGTAGGAACTTTGCATACTCAGGAATTTTGGCTAATGACTCGACAAAAGGAGTATTAATTGGTATACCATTCACGTGTTTTATGAATTCCAAATGCTCCCTTTCCAATGGACTAAGATAAGCTTGGGGCAGAAATGGTAAAGGTGAACGATAAGCCGAAACATTATCTAAAGTTTTCTGTTCAGACTGATCCCACTTTGTTAGAATAGAGGGCTCGCGTCGTGAATTCTGTGTTTCATCAAAATTTTGATTTTCGATCTTTAACTTCTTCGGTTCTGGTTCGGGCTGCCTTGGCTCCACTTCTAATGCTTCTAGGAACTCAGAGATGACCTCTTCTTCAGTCTCAATCATCATAACATGGGATTGAGCATTCTTTTCGGGAAATTGTGAGGATAATTTGTTGCTCGCCAAAGTAGTTAGTTGACTAATTTGGACTACGAAATTATGGATCGATGCTTGGTGATTTCTTAATGAAGCTTGCTGCTCAATCATCATTGCCTTCTGTTCTTTCATCATTTTCATGTGTTCCTTTAGCACTGCATCGGTATCATCATGTCTTTTCTTGGAAGCTTCCATAAATTGGGTCAAAATGTTTTCCAAGTCTACTTTCTTCTCGGCTGGTGGTTGCTCTTTTTGGTAAAAGCCTCAACCTGTCTGCTTGTATTTCTCTTCCTTCTGCTTCTTGTACTCATCGTATGGCAGCCACTCCTTCTTTGGCTTTCTACAATCTTCATCATACTTATCCCCACTCAAGTAGCATACTTGAGCCTTCTTGTTCCCATATTCATCTAAGCTGCAATCCTTGGTCAAGTGTGGACCATTACACCTTTCACATCCAACTCTTATAGCATGTATCGTTTGGTCCATTTTTGTCATCCTTTTGTCCATTGTATCTAGCATGGCCAGTACAACATCCATGTCTACAAAATTTCCACCCCCGCTTCCTTTAACTCCTTCATTTCTTGGATTATGGTACTCACGAGAATGCTTTGCGAATTCTTCAACTAACTCCTTAACCTCCCTTGGATTTTTCTTATTCAGTGGCCCTTGAGAATAAAGGAGTTGCCTTGTCATAACATTCACCCCATCATAGAATATAGAGACCTCTTGTTGGATGTTGAGGTCATGTTGAGGACAATTCCTTAGCAACCCTTTGTAGCACTCCCATGCCTCGTAAAGTGACTCCCCTGGCTGTTGCTCAAAATTGGCTATCGCCTTTTGGAGTTTAGATATCTTTGATGGTGGGTAAAATTGGTCCAAAAATTGTTCGCGCATCTAAGCCCAAGTAGTGATTATACCAGGTGGAAGTGCTTTTAACCAATCTTTCACAGCTCCCTTAAAAGTAACAGGAAGCATCGTTAGTAAGATGGTATCTCTATTAACATTCGGGACATTGAAATAATCTGCAATGTCATTGACCTCATCTTGATGCTTAAAATCATCCTCATGATTTTTTCCATAAAATGGAACATCCTTAAGTGCAGTAAGGATGTGTCCTTTTAGCTCGACGGTGGCACTGGCAGGAATCGCGGGTTGTACCAACCCTGGACCAACATCGTCTCGAATTCACTTCTTGTAAGCTCCCATTTACATCTCTTCAATGTTCGCCATCTCGTTTCTTGGCTCGTCTTCGGGTTCGCTTGTATATAGTCCAAACTCAGCCTCGGATTCGTATTCGGTATCCTTCGGGATTGGATCTTACTTAAAGCTTTCTATCTTGCTTTTGTCCTTTGATGATGTACTCGACTCTCCTACATTCTTTCCCGACTTCCTTCCAAAGACTAATTTGAGGTCTTGGAAAGATGACTTTTTTGGTGTTTCGCTCACTCCCGCATTCTTATTCATCTTCTTGTGAAGGGCTGACTCTGGATCTTCAAGTGGTGGCACCAAAGGTGTGTTGGAAACTCTAGTCAGGAACTCCTGCAATAAAACAAAATAATAAAAACGTAAAACTGAACTAAAACAGAAAAACAAGAAAAATGGAAATTATTGGATTCACGTCGTGAGCCAATAAAGCTCACGTCGTGAACTCAGTACTAGCAAAAAAAACTAAGCTTAAAAGTAACTTTTTGCAGGTCTTACCCCACAGAAATGATCGATCAACCTACAGCAAATAAATAAACAATCAAATAAGCCACTCCCGGGTAACGGCGCCAAAAACTAGATGCGTGCAAATAGCAACACCTAATTTTAAATTTATAACCTAACTACCTTAACTAACTAATTGCGCCTAGATAGTGTACCTAGTTAGAATATAGTATAACTTTGGGTAAGTTGGGTGTCTATCACAATGAACAGTATTTACTAGTTAATTTACTTACTATTAAATTAACCTAATTATTAACAAAGAAAGGGGGTTTTATCTGATTTTTCAAGATCAGAGAAACTTAATTCTTAACTCAAATTCAATCAATAAACAAACACTTCTATTAGTTCGAATTTGCTTTCCCTCAATGGTTTATAAATCAGATATGATAATTACTGTTGGTTACTAATTAATAAAGTATTAGCAATTTAATTCCAAATTTACTAATATTCAATCAATTCATGTAGATCAATGTATGTTCACACATAAGTTAACACAGAATTAATCATTTAATGGATTAGAGCTATGTAAGATTGATTTGCAAAATACACCTATGTTCATTGTTTGAGTTCTCTAGCACAGCTTAATTCAATACTTAACTGCATAACTAAGGATGATGATCCTATCTCTAATAATTTAATGTTCACTAAATTACCACGTATTAATTCATGCAGATTAATAATCACTAACTACACAGAACAAGAATTAAAAGCAATCAAATACTAAATCAAACATCCTAGGTGAAATCAATCAACACAAGTCATAACCAACAAGTACATCAAATCTAAAATATTAAATCTATGAGTTCTAGCTTCATCTAAATAACAGAAGCAACTAGATTTAGTTGGACATCCTAGCAAACAATTTAGCACAAATCATATTTCATAAGCATGTTGAAAAGTACCAAATCTAAAGTCAAATTATGAGCCTCTCTTCTCCTTTGGTGTTGAAATCCTATTCCAGACCTTCTCCTCTTCTGAAAATCGTCTCCAGGAACTTCTTCAATCAGCCAAAAAGTCTCCAAAGTCGAAGTAAAAAAGGATATAAATAGTTTCTGATTTTTCTAGGTTCACGTCGTGAGCCAATATGTCTCACGTCGTGTGAACGTAGCTATCTGTGTTTGACAAGGACTCCTCCTTCCAATGCCAATCTTCTAGAATACTCCAACTCACATCGTGAGCCTTCAATTCTCACGTCATGAGTACATATTTTTGCTGAATTTTAATTCTTCTTTTCTTCAAACCTCCAAAGTTCCATGTTTTGACAATTTTAGTCCCTTTCTTCGAAAATGCTTCTATTTTGGCTGTAAAATAAAATTTAAGCTTATTAGCACCATTATTCTATGCTAATAACCAAAATATTAATAAAAATGTAAATAAATATTGCCTAAAAACATGTATAAATATGGCAATATCAATACACATTTCAAGAAATATTGATTTTCAACAAACAACGAACCTGATTTCATATCATAAACATGAAAAATATCATTTTCAGCAAAAGAAAATCAACATATAGACATCATTATTTCATATTTTCAACACATAGTTTTATATTTTCATCAAGGAAAAACTTGATTTTAGCAATGCTATGGGATTTTCAGCAAGATACATAAAGTAATATTCATCTGCCGCAATATTGAACTTATAAATTTAACCAAGAAAGGCTATTTTCAACAATGTTTTTTGGATTTCCAGCATCATCTAAAAACAAATAATGATATTAAGCACATTCAACAACAAATTTTAGCAGCAAGGGGTATTTTTAGGAAGATTAAACAGCACATTTCAATAAAATAGAGAGTTTTTCAGCAAGAATAACCATAATTTTCATACTAAAACAAGAAAAAAAAATAGAAACAGGAAGTGTAAAACTATTTTCATTTTCAGTGAAAAATCTGACAGCTCAAACCTTCGGAGTGCATTTGGTGGTGTGATAAGACATGAGAATTACGTCGGTTCTAGTCTGGACATTGACCACACAAGGAGGTGACGAGAGGTTGAAGAAGATTGGTGGTGGAAGGAGCCATTGATGGTGAGGGAGGTGTCGATACATGTTGGGGTACTGATAAAAACGAAAAAAGAAAGTATATATATATATATATATATATATATATATATATATATATATATATATATATATATATATCTTGGTTTAGGCTAAAAGGACTTGTGAAGACATTAGAAGACGTTGGTTAATATTTGTTGAGAGAAGAACTTTAAATGAAAACGAGATTATGATGTAGAATGTAGGTTAATCTCTAGGATCTTATGAAGTTGAACAATAATAATAAGTAATGGAATTTAAGAAGGAAACATGATCACAATATACTTTAGTAAATATATGAAAACATAACCAATACTTGTTGTGTCATATCTAGGTTCGCATTCAAACAACGAAGTAAGAACAGTGAAGAGCATAAAGATACAGATAAGGAGATTTCTATTTCACTTGAATGAATTACAAAGAAGATGAAGATCATACACACTTTTAAACGATTACAATACATGTCTATTTATAGGACGACGCGGTACATGCACCTAAATAAGATAATATTAAAGTAGTCTCTGAGTAAGACGTCCAAGCCACCCATGTTTGAACTGTCAACACTAACTTAACATACAATGTCAGAAAGATGATCATTACTTTACTGACATTGTGGTATCCACAAAATAACAAAACCTTTAACTCCTCGCTTCTTCATTAACTCTGGTATCCAACTACACAGTCAAGCCTTTAGAAACTCAACTCTTCGCCAACACATCTCTCAGTGAACTCTTCGCTACATCAAAACAAGTATTTGCTTCAATTTAGTTTTCTTAGCTGTCGAGGGTCACTTTCATGTAACAACAATATTTGTGCCAAAAGATAGTGCACATATGTTTTTAGGTCTATGCACTTAAAAAAACCAGTCTGCGAGGACATAAGTTTGCGAATAGTTTGCGCGATGCAGACAAAAGTAGTCACGCTGATTTGCAGACAAAAAATACAAATATCACCTAAATGTGTATGTGTGTGTGTGATTTTTGTGAGTGTTCATCTTATATCATGTTAATGTGAGTGATGTTCATATAAATAACTCCATAAATATATATATATATATATATATATATATATATATATATATATATATATATATATATATATATATAAAGCTTTTTACAATGCTATATTTTTCACCAAAAATCTTTTACTTTTTATTTTAAAGCATAAATATTATAAACGAGCTATAAAAAAGTAACTATTAAAAAGAAATATATAATAGATAGAATTCGGTGTTGCAATCAACTAATCTAATTGAATTGTTGGTTATGGTTGCTAATACAAGATAATTCTATCAAATATAATATCTTTTTTTCTTCAAAAAATAAAAAAAAATGTTGAATTTCTACAATTCCAAATACTCAAAATGTAGGAAAGCAAACCGTCTCCAAACAAGAATTCTATGCCACATTCAATTTCAACAAATCTACCCAAAAAAACATTCTCGAGCTGTGAAAATATCGAGAAAAAAAGATCCCACAACTAACCAATTTTACTCAAAATACTAGCAGCTAAATCATATTTGATCAACACATGATCTAAAGTCTTAACATGACTATTGCAAGTAAGACAAATGTGTTGAGAATAATGTCCAATATCATTAACTATTAGTAATTTTCTAAATAATAACAATGTATTTTTTGGTTGCCCTCAAGAAAAAAAAAAATAAGGAATCAAAGAAAACATAAATAAAGAGAAAAAAAGTTTATGCATTTATTATGATTAACAAATTAGTCAGAAACTATTTTAGAATTGACTGGAAATTAATTAAATAGTTTTAATTAATTAGAGACAAAACTGCAAATTTGGTCTTTGTGGTATGCAAAAAAATTTGGATGAGGTTCAAAAAGTTTTCAGCTTGCACAGAAGGTCTAAAATCAAGGTTTTTTTGGGTTTTTGGTTCAAAAAATTTTGAAATTACCTATTTACCCTTTTAATTTCAATTTTTATATTTTTTTCTTATTTATTTTAATACTTTATGAAATAAAAATAAAAAAGTAAAAAGATAGACCCCCACTCCACCCTTACCGGTACCCCCCACCCCACCCCTCTCTGTCTGTCTGTCTGTCTGTCTCTCTCTCTCTCTCTCTCTCTCTCTCTTATACCCATAAAAAAAACTCCATCCCTTGAATAGATTCTATCATCGACATATCTATGTCTGGTACCCTCCCCCTTCTCTGTCTAACTTCACAATTCTGCAACTCCTTGATGTCGGTGAACTCAAAGATCACTGATCACCCTTCCCCTCCCTAAATGTCTCTTCACCTTCTGAAAAGGTTTCATAAATTTCACTGCAAAACTTAATACCACCCCTATATCGGAAGGAGCTCCCCAAATTGCAGTCAAAGCTCCAATTTCTGGTTCATGTAACGCCATTATAGGCATCAAAAGGGTTCTACAATGATTCATATACAAAACCTAGGTGTCATCTCATCTCATTCAACTCCAATTTGGGCCTTTCAACTCCATTACACAATAATGATGGAAGAAACTAGCAGTCATTGCACAAACCTTCTTGGAAGACAGAACTAAGACCTGAAGGTTGACAACCTCATGACTAATCTCCGCAAACTCAGCTTAATCCTAAGGTTCAATAACCTCATGTCAGGTCGTAAAAGAAGACCCTTAGTTTTGGTTCAAATCATGTCTCGTTAGAACATATTCGTTGGTCTAAATGTACCCATTGTTGGGTTCCTCCGAAAATCCCCATGTGTTCGACAGAGATGGTAGTTGAAGTGGAGAAATGGAGGGAGAGAGAGTATAAAGAGAAATGGTTGAGTGAATTCGAAACCAAATATGCATTTTCGATCAATTTCCCAATAATATTCAAAATTAAAGCAAAATTTAAACCAAAATTGAATGAATAGCAAATACTTCCTTACGTTAAACCCTATGAACAGAAAGAGACTTTTAGGGCTTCGAGTTGTGGTGGGATTGAGCGATTTGAGAAGTGATCTGTTAGGATTCTTCATGAGCTTTTGAGTTTGATGGTGCAAAAGATGATTGAAGATGAACGATTAACACACTTTTGTAGAGATTTTGGTATTCCGGTTAATGTTGGTGTTGAGAGAGAGAGAGAGAGAGAGGGGAGAGGAGGAGGAGGAGGAAGAAAAAGAAAGAGAATGAGGGAGGGCTTCAGTAGGGTGGAGAGAGAGAGAGAGAGAGAGAGAGAGAGAGAGAGATGGGGTGAGACAACTTAATTTCTTTTTCTGCATCAATATTTATAAAATTAAAATATAAATAACACAATAAAAGAAATTTAAAGGGCAAAACAGTCAATTCAAGTGCTCTATGGACCAAAAATACAAAGTTTTCATAAGTTTAGGACCAAAAACCTAAAAAACCATTGATTTTGGACCTTTTGTGCAAGCTGGAAACTTTTTGGACCCCATCCAAAGATTTTTGCAAACCATAGGGACCAAATTTGTAGTTTTGTCTTAATTAAAAGTGTTAAATACTAATTAATCAAGAGTTGGTTGATTGGAATATTCCAGAATCCTTAAGAAATTAGGTTTTGGCAAAAATCACTCCATCCCACATGGGATGGGAGTGAATTTCAATTTAGTCTCCATCCCACATTTGATGGGAGACAAATATAAGGAAGGGTTCTATGAATAGGTCTCTAGGGATCTCATAATCCTTACACCTTGGCTTGAAGTTTTCACTAGTTTCTTCCCTTTCCTTCTATGGGACAAATTCCAAATCCTCTTAGATTTTGTTGAGATTTATCTGTCTCCTACTTTTATTTTGGTTCTCTCTTTGGAGTCATTGTGTGTGATTCCATTAAAAGGATTCTACTTTGTGTCCTATCATCCAAAGGACACGTTGGATCAAAAAAGGTTATATATGGCTTCTAAAAGAGTTATGTAGATCAAGATCGAGCTACACAAGACATTATTAATTCGGTCTTTATTATTAGATTTATAACTTTAAAGTAGGTTGCTATTGTTAGTAAAACCTAGATCGTAGGTTGCATGTACACTTAGGTAAAAATTTATTGTTTCCGTATGTGTTTATATATATATATATATATATATATATATATATATATATATATATATATATATACATATATATATATATATATATATATATATATATATATATATATATTAATTACTCAACTTTTAAATTTATAATACTAATTTTATCTCAATCGGACTAATAAACACACTAGGCAGTGTACCTAGTCATGCAATAGTATAGTTATGGTAAGACTAGGTGTCGAACACAAAGGGAACGATGATAAATTAAATTGGAATTCTTGATTATAGATAACACATAAAAGCAATCAAATATCCTATTAAACTGCAAATCACGATTAACTGACTGATGACAAATCTCTTTACGTACTTTGATTTAGATAAATTATATCTCAAAATAATGGCTAACTATTGATACAATGGATATTTATTCATTATTCACCAATTTCTAATATGACTAGCATCATGGTCATGCTACTAATCCTTTGATTTCAACATAACTATTAATTCATTGATGAAGTGAACAAACAATCATGCAAATCAGTATTTAGTTCGTATTAAGTAAGATTTGATCTTATTTAACACTAATGATCATAGGAGTTAAATTATGCATAAAATGGTCATTCTAATCATGCACAAACATTAAATATCACCACTTTATTTCCTAACCCTAGGTTTTGGTCAAAACACTAGTCATAATCACCAATAGTCACTGGACAACTATGATTCAAATTAACACAGTCAGATGGGCATCTAAGCTTTATTAATTCGACAATAGTGAATAAAATAACAATCTTTAACACATATGGATCTTTCAATCAAACTTGACAAAAATAAATTAAATAAGAATAAACAATCCAAATAGCAATTAAACAATAACTCAAATATTAATTCAATCACAAACACTAAGTAAAAGGTTTTAACACCTAAATCAGAACGTAGCACATAATGGACTCACAGTGGAATGCTATGGTCATGACAAGAAACCACATGATCTCTGATATGAATCCGCTCTCTAATCCCTCCAATCTTCGCTCCAGTCAGCTTAACGGCCTTCCAGCCGCCCTCTAAACCCTCAAAACGGTAGAATAAAGGTTACTTGTCGACTAGGGATCAATGGAAATCAAGTTTTTCCCTTAAGTTGGCCGAAATTTGTTTTTTATAAGTTTTTGGAACCGACTCCATATGCTGGGCATAAATAAATTTACGTGTGGCGTAGTTGGTTTAATGTGCGATCAACATCCGGACTCACCAGCCCAATACGTTCGGTGTACCACAAACTATGTCGAGCGTACTCCACATATTCACGATACGTAGTGCATACACCCATTATGCGGGGTGTAATGGGCTTGTTCGGCTTCTTTTTCCCTTTTTGCAATCCGAGTCCAATTTCCGTCTTTTTCGCTTCGTTTTCGTTCTAGAAACAATTATATCTATAAAACATAAATTTAAAAATTATATGTACCTTTTAGTTCTTAATAGTAATAATTAAGGCTAAAATTTTAAGATATATATATATATATATATATATATATATATATATATATATATATATCAAAATACCCCACACTTAACCCTTACTTTCCCCCAAGCAAGCTGACTTTTAATTAACCAATATCGCATAAAAACAATCCATTTAAACCTAACCACTATTCCAAGACCGCAATGCATGTATTTGTGTCTATAATTCCTAAAAACTTCCCATTCCTAAATACTCACCATCCTTATAAACTTTCACGCCTTAATTTATACGACACTCATTTTGGCAACCCTCCGAATCCATCCTCAGAAATCCTTCTTAACCTCAAGGTATTTTTGGTTTAGCTTCTCAATCATACATAATATCTCGAAAGAATTACAAATTTGACACTACAATGGAGCTCTTTGGAATTCATCTTTTCTTGGATATTTTCTTTTCAATTTTCTTTGTATTCACCACCTTCTTGTTTGACTTTTGGTATCTTCAACTTTTGATTCTTCATAATTTTGATCTTTTGATCTTCATACTTGGTTGTGATCTCCGCCACAGTTTTCATAGCCTGGTGAAGGTCCTGGAACTCCCTCACCAACTGTTGCACCTCCATGGCCGGTGCAAACTCACAATCAAACCTCTGCACAAACTCATCCCAATTCATCACTGTAACAGTCTCCGTACCAACGATTTGGGTAACCTCCTCCCATCAATCCCGCGTTCAGTCCCTTAGCAAGCAAGACACGAATCCCACCTTTCTCTTCTTGGGGGAAAAGCCTGTGTGTTGTGCATTCTCCTTGTCAGTAATCTAGCGGCGACTAGCGATGGGGTCCTTAGCCCCAAAGAACTCAGGTGCTCCGCACGCCTTGAACTCCCAGAATGAGGGAGTTCGAGCCCTAATTTGTCCTGAGGCAATCTCGGATTGAAATGACCTGAGCTGCTCCTCCATGATCTCCATAATCCCCTCCTTGACGGTGTTGAAAATCACCAGGGTAGTATCAAGGATGCCGCGAGTAACCTCGGCTGTGATAAGCTCGTGCAAGCTCTCATCAATCGACATGGAACCTAAACTTCAACCTGAACCAGAGCCCAGGTACACTTCTTAGGATGTAATAACTAATTACATTAGTAGGATTAACTAATTACGTTGTTAGTGAAGATGGAATTCATGTAGACCCTTCCAAAATCAAAGCCATTGAGAACTGGTCAGTACCGAAGACGCCTACAGAAATTCGTCAATTTCTAGGCCTTGCTTGCTACTATCGTAGGTTCATTCAGAACTTTTCTCGAATTGTGAAACCTCTTACGACTTTGACCCAGAAGGGCGTGGCCTTTGACTAGGAAGAGAAGCAAGAAAAAGCATTCCAAACGCTAAAACGAGCCTTATGCACCGCACCGATACTATCCCTCCTAGAAGGAATAGAAGACTTCATAGTATTTTGCGATGCATCAAATAAAGGGCTCGATTGTGTTCTAATGCAATGAGGTAAGGTCATTGCCTACACCTCAAGACAGCTGAAGACACACGATGTCAACTACACCATGCATGACCTTGAGTTAGGAGCAGTTGTGTTTGCTCTGAAGATCTGGAGACACTACCTATACGGTACGAAGAGCACTATCTTTACAAACCACAAAAGCCTACAACATATATTCGACCAGAAGGAACTCAACATGAGACAACGATGGTGGGTCGAGCTACTTAGTGATTACAAATGAGAAATTCGTTATCATCCCGGTAAGGCCAACATAGTAGCTGACGCCCTAAGTCAGAAAGAATACTCTGTTCGTAGATTCAAATCATTGACTATGACTATCCATTCACACTTGTCCACACAAATTAAGGAGGCTCAACTTGACACTTTGAAACCTGAAAATGTGACGAGTGAATCCCTAAGAGGGATGGATAAGAACATGGAGGTCAAGGGTGGCGGAGGCTTACATTTCATGGATTGGATCCAGATACCGAAACACGGTGGCTTCAGAGACTTGGTCATGACTGAAGCGCACTACAATGGATATTCCTTCCACCCAGGTTCAGATAAGATATATCTGGATCTTAAAAGTTATATTGGTAGCCTAACATGAAAGCAGAGATTGGTACCTTCGTGAGTAAATGCCTTACTTGCGCAAAGGTTAAGATCGAATACCAGAAACCATCAAGTTTATTTCAACAACCAGAGATACCTGAATGGAAGTGGGAGCGGATCACGATGGACTTCATAACCAAGTTTCTTAAGACAACGGGTGGTCTTGATACCATATGGTTGGTCGTTGACAGGTTAACAAATTCCGCAAACCTCCTGCCTATCAAAGAGACTTATAAGATGGAGAAGCTCACAAGAACATACATTAGAGAGATAGTATGACTGCACTGTGTACCCATATCTATTATATCTGATAGAGATAGTAGATTCACTTCGAGGTTCTGGCAGTCGCTACAAAGTTCCCTAGGAACGAGGTTGGACATGAGTATAGCCTACCATCCGCAAACCGACGAACAAAGTGAGAGGACTATTCAAACATTGGAAGATATGTTGTGAGCCTTTGTGATAGACTTTGGGAAGACATGGGATACTCATTTACCCCTTGTTGAGTTTTCCTACAACAATTGTTATCACGCGAGCATAAAGGTTGCTCCATTTGAAGCCCTTTATGGCCGAAAGTGAAGATCCCCTTTGTGTTGGGCTGAGGTGGGTGACACCCAGTTAGCTAAAGGACGAGTTCCTGACAACACTCTCATAGGTTTGGAGATCATTCAGGAAATGACAGAGAATATCGTTCGGATTTGTGAATGATTGAAAGCCTTTTGGGACTGACAGAAAAGCTACGCATACAAGAGAAGGAAACCTTTGGAATTCCATGTGGGAGACCGCGTTCTTTTGAAAGTCTCACCCTGCAAGGGCTTGAAACGCTTCGGAAAGTGTGGGAAGCTCAATCCAAGATACGAAGGTCCTTTCAAGATTCTCGTTAGAATCGGCCCTGTACTTTACAAACTTAACCTACCTCGCGAACTTAATGACGTACATTCTACTTTCCATGTCTCGAACTTGAAAAAGTGTCTATCCGACGAGACTCTTATAATCCCACTCGACGAGATCGAGATCAATGAGAGCCTCAACTTCGTGGAAGAACCTATAGAGATCATGGACCGAGAGGTCAAGAAAACGAAGCAAAGTCGTATCCCGATAGTGAAGGTTCGCTGGAATGCCAAGCTAGGACCTGAATTCACTTGGGAGCATGAGGATCAAATGAAACTGAAATATTTTTTATCTTTTCGTTTAGTTATTTGTAACATTAGTTACTTTAACTCTAATTTTGGGATGAAATTCTCCCTAACGGGGGGATGACGTGACAACCCGAAATTTCTAGCTTGTACAAACCATTTATTTCAATCAAAGTCAGACTCATTTCTACTAACTTTTAGCATTGTTTAGAGTCTGTTTGAGCATTCTGAGCCTACTGCATCAAAGGAATTAGTGTTTGGATGTAGCAGTTAATGTTCCAAACCATCTAGCAAACTGTAAAACTCCTCAAAAGGAGTTTACGGTCAGAAGATTAGAGCTTATGGTCATGGTGACCGTAAACTCCCTATATATACATAATTCAGGATCATTTTGATAATTTCTTTCCTTTCCAAGCCTAGAATCCCGAATTCTCTCTCAAGTATCATAAGATCTTCATCTTGATCTTCCAAATATGTAAGAATTCTTTCCTTTGATTTGTAGATATCCTTCTATATCTAGTGATTATACATGATTTCATCCATGAAATCTCTTCGTTTTGATAGATCTTCAAGTGTTCTTAATTTCACCAAGAACACCAAGAACACACACAAGTGTTCTTGGATCCTAATCACCCTTACAAGCTTCTAATAAGTAAGTACACTACCCTTGGCTTGTTATTGATGGGTTTTAGTCATAAGAACATCCTATGTGCTCATACAAAACCCTAATGCTTGGATCTAGGTTTCTCTATTGTACATGCAATTTATCCAAGACTATAAACCCTAGATCTAGCATATGATAATCAATATTAACATATAATGGGTTTAAGATATTACCTTGATTATTATGTAGCAATAACAATCACAATTCCTTCTTGTAATGACTTTAGAAAGTTTAGAGTCACAAATGTCACTCCTCTAATGGTTCACAAACACCAAGAGCAAGAGGATGAAGAAGAGAAGAGAAGGAGGCTTTCAAAAACGTGTGGAAACCCTAGACCATTAGTTCACCACGTTTTTGGAGCATAAGGGTTCTATAGATAGTGAGGCTATTAGGGTTATCTAACAAGGAAACCCTAATTTGGATGCTTAAGCCTTAAGCAACCCATGGACTCCTCTCCTTAAAGGCCTTGGACGATTTCCAATGGGTTTCCCCATAGAATTCGTCCAACCTTATAATATAAGGCAATCCATAGCCCAATTGCAATTATCTTATAATTACAATTCCAGTCCCTTAAGTTTAATTAATCTCTTTTCGTCACAAACTTAATTCTTATTAATTCTTGACTAATATTAATTAAACAATATGATTTCTCCTTTAATATATTATTCCCATAATATATATTAATAAATCATATTTAATCCTTTCTCTCCATAATTCATCCTATCAAGTTGCTTTGGTGAAGCAACCCAAAAGGACCATGCACCATCGGGTCAAGTACATACCAAAATAGTTATGGACTTAGAAACTAATCCAATAGTCTCCCACTTGGATAAGTCTAATAACTATTCTGCGTATGACTTCAGATCCTGATCTGGAATCATAGCTTTCCAAAGCCGCTGTCAACTCTGATCCTATTAGATACGCATGTCCTTTAGATAAAGGATCATATATTCCTCCATTGTAGATATTGTAAAACATGAATTCTAATCATTCTCTCTGTACCATTTCTCAACTTCCGATTTATGACAACTAACTAATTGAACAAATCAAATTAGCCCTAGCCCGGCCGAGCATTTACGTTTGTCATCACTAAATCATCGAGGGGCCCAAAGATATCGCTTTTATCCTACTTTGGATAAAAGGAATGGATAAACTTTGACTCAATGCTCGCTTGAACTTACTCACCAAATCACACACAACACTATGTTTTATAACACCAAGTTAGTGGTGCGTTTACATATTATCAATGTGCAACCGACTCGCAAGATACAACTCACACATCTCGATTTCAAGAATATAAGATGTTATCGTCTCACCAATCACTCGTGATAAAATCCATGAAGTGGTCCAAGTGAGCGGGGGTTTAATAAAATGCTCAAATCATATTCATAAACACTCATGAACATTGCAACAAACATTTGCTTATGTCTAATACTCTTTAGACAATACACACACTAATTCACGATAGTCTTCATTCACACCTACTTCCAACATATGAACGACTGTGGCCCATTTGAATAATTTGACTGTTCTTAACCAATTAAATTATTTAGGAAGTCAAAACATGCAAAGTGAAACACAAGAATAATACTAATCCCATATGGCCTCAAACCTTTGAGTATAAATAAAACACCTTTTATTTATCACCATATCGATTACTCATTATTTGTTGTTTCGGGTAATCAACTTCTTACTTGAATTATAACAACTGTCCCATGCTCTCAGCATGCACACAATGTTTACCTATGGTTCTTACTTTGTGAAATAGATCAAATGAACACATTTCCAATCATACTCATTTCACAGCTCCTAATCCTTTCCACAAGTGATAGAATATCAAATTCTTGCCACTTATAAAATATGTTAGATTCCAACATTTTATGCAATGATCCTTTCGTAATGTCACAACACTAAAGTCACAATGACTATTGCCAATGAAATTACAAAGTCCTCTATCAGGGATTGTTACAAGCCAATTCCATAGATGTGATGTCTCTCACTCAAAGTACATTTCTTTGAACATCCATTTGCATAAAGTTTCTAATCTAGACATAAATTCTCAATATCTAACTCCCAATATGGAAACCTTTCCATACTTACCATATGACAACATATTCTTAATAGAATCTTATCTATTCATAATAATGTCGATATACTCCATCCAATACTATACTTCCAACTACTCACAAGCGACCAATCCTTGACAAACTTTGGATTGTCCTTTGATAGTTGTTTAATTATCTTAGTCAAAACCGATTCTTGTCCTTTTTCCCTCTAAATGCACTAGACATTTGGAAAATTTTAGAATGGTCAAATATTATAGCATTTGCAATCGATCCTATACCCGAAGCATATGGGACACGATTCATAATGTTTTGCATAAAGATTTGATACTTTATCAATCTTCTGCCATAATATTCTATGTACTATGTTCTCACAATTCGAATTATGAAGAGGAATCCTGTAATCATAATCGAAATTTAAGAACACACTATGTATCCTTGACTAAATTATTAACATTCCACAACCTAATCCTTTAGATTTGAAATGAAGCATAATATTCTCTCCCTTAATTATAGTAAAACAACTATTCAACTCTTACAACTTTGCAAAGTATGACTCTTGTTTTCTATAATTAATATTGCTAACTTGCAATACTTGCCTTAATAATCATATAATCATAACATGTATGCTCCCACTATCATAATGATTATTATAAACATAACACTTATGCTCCCACTAGCTTTGACATGTATTCAGAAAACAGCTTAACTTCCAGAAAAACAATACTTATTGAATTTCTTAAGTTCACGTTTCTAATACCTAATGCTATGATAATCCTTTATCAAGGATTCTCAAACTTATACACCTTTGCCTTAGATAACTCATATGTGTGTCTAAACAAGTAAGACTAATTGCCAAATCTCACAATTCGAATCATGGAAAGGGATACCGTAACCATAATCGAATTCGAGAATACAATTTTGCAATTACTATCTTCTTGAAATCACTCTTAGTGAAAGCATTTCCTCACAGTCATTTTCTTGAAGAAGGGAATCTTATGACACTTAGATTTAATGGTGTATGTGTGTGTGTTCCTATCCATGTGAATTTGTCAAAACCAAAGTTTGCGACAAATCCAAACTTATATGGACCGAATATTCTCAATCTTGATTTCTTACCTTATGGTAACATGGCTGCCCACCATGTCTTCCAAGAAGTTAAGCAGCTCACCCTTTCATATCAATGTACTTTTCATTGATTAAAGTCTTTGCCTTTTTATGCATTCAAATGATAACTCATAGAACTCACATGCATAATTAACTCAATTGGAATGGCACAGAAACAAAATAACGTCAACACAATAGGTTATAAACCTCAAGTCGTGTGCTAGTGATGATCAATTAGCTCTATTTTGATTTGTTCTTGAAACCTTTCAAGACCATTAAGGCACCCACTGACTCTTCGACATATAAGATTCTCTTGTCAATAAACATTTCTTGACAAATATTCAAGAGTTAGTGTGGTTTTTATCAAAAACAATTCATAAATAGGTACTAGTTGGTCTTTGTCTTATCCAAGACATCACAACTTTCCTCATTTTATGAATGTTATAGACCTTCTTATTACTCAATGTTACAATCTTAACTCTAAGACTTGTTTTGGAATGAAGTATGATTGACTTCTTGATTTAACCATTTCTTCAATTCTTGATTCCTCTTCTTAGACATACAATTGTACTAAGACTTACTTAGAGGATCAATTCAGATATGGTTCTTAATCATTAAGACCTAGCATACACTACTAGAAAAACAGCCTTTTACGACGCTCATTGCGCGTCGTAAAAGGCTCAGACGACGCGCAAATGCGCGTCAAGGAAGGCCCTGTCATAAAGAGAGACGACGCGCTTTTGCGTGTCGTCTATAGACGACGCGCATTTACGACGCTCATTTACAACGCGCAATTACGACACACGTTTACGACACGCAATGCATATCAAGGAAGGCCCTGTCATAAAGGAAGACGACATGCATTCGCGTGTCGTAACCTTACGACGCGCGTGTTAATGACACGCAATGCGTATCAAGAAAGCCCCTGTCAAGAAAGGCCATGTCATAAATGAAGATGACACACATATTTGCGTATCATAATTTTAAATGTTAAAAAAAAATTATTTATAGATTTACTAATTTTCAAATTAAATTTGTATTTAATGTCTCATAATAGAAAATAAAATATCATATACAAAAAATAAAATCCGTTATATAAAATTTAATGTCATACAAATAATCGTTCCATGGAAAGATAAAACAAATCAATAGTTGTAACAAAAATTTACAAGCTAATTAGATACAAGAAATATAAAAAAATATACCCTAAAATGCTTTTCAAAGTCTGATCTCCATGTCAGCTCTTCAACTCACTTCTCTAGTTTGTCCTTAGGTTCTCTAAGGGCTCCAGCATTTCCTGCAGTTTCAAAGGCACAAAGAAGAACAGAACATGATATTATTTTTCCACCTAGATGTTCTTCAGTGATGTGATGAGAATCATACCCCTTCAAAGGCACAACAAGTAGCCAATAGCACTTGTTATGTCAAGCACAAGCATAGATAGAAATATGCCACTTTGAGTAAAATCAGTGTAAGTAAAGACTAGAGAGAAGATAACAACACATACCAAGTGATGGAGGCTTTGTTGCAAAGTGAACGACCAAGTCATCTACAAGAAACATGACTAAAACTTCCAAAATCTTCTGTGTACCCATATCCCTGTTCTTTTAAAGTTTCCAGAATGTTTAGAATGCTCTCCTTACTCTGTTATTTAAAGTGTCAGGGGGAAAACGTCACAAAGCAGTAGAAAGTAACTATATTTATTGAACAGTATCATGTAAACTTGTATGAAGTACATATAGCCATATATACATGCAAGATTCTAAACAGTACCTCTTTAACGAAATGGTGTTATTTTTGTAATCCAATAATACAAAATGGAACCTGAAATTCAATTGGCATTATTGTTCTTCCTTTCTTGGACAATTCATCACACTGTAAAACAGGAATGGTGTTATTTTTGTAATCCAATAATACAAATTATACAAATTATATCATCCATGTATTATTATTATTATTATTATTATTATTATTATTATTATTATTATTGTTATTATTATTATTATTATTATTATTATTATTATTATTATTATTATAACCTATATAATAATTATTATTATAATCATTATTATTGAAAGTGAGATAGCAAACCTGATTTGATTCTGAGAACAAATAGAGAAGGATGAAGGAGATGTAATGTGTATGGTTGTTGGGATATGTGTATATATAAATTCAGATAAGTTAAATAAAATAAAAAAATCCAAAAGAATCAGATGATAAACCTTTGTAATTGTTGGGGAATATTTTCTAGAAGGATGTGCAGAGCGACGACTTATAGTCTCGGATAACTCCAAGGATACTAAAAGCTGGAACAGATGAACCAAACGAGTTAAAAGACGTAAATACCCTTGTACTGATGTCAATGGAACAAAAAATGCAAGTTATACTTGTTATGTTAGTACCTCAAGACATCTTCTAGTTTCTTCCTCGTGGAACAAGGTAAGAGTTCCACCTATCTGTGATCAGAAATCCACAGGGGTATATAAGTAATTCAACCAAAGAAAGGATATGGATTAAGGAAAATAAGATGGTTTGAGATTTTTTTTTTTTTACCATATCACCAAAGTAATAAGTTGATTCAGGGGTATATAAGTAACCTCAAAACAAGATCCGACCTTATCCTTTTTCTCTCTAGATTCAAATCCAGCAAACAGTGGACCATGGTACTTTCTGGAAGGGTCCAAATCTTTTGTTTGAGGTAAGTTCCCTGGTTGTGAAGTCAATCTAGATTGGATAGTTTCAGGGACAACATCAAGTCCTGATGCAACTGCCTTACCCTTGTACGTTACACCCTCATTTACCTCATGTTCCTGTTTAGGAGGAAATGCTATAATTCTTTGCTCTTCTTTTGTAGGGGGGGGGGGGGGAACCGACGGAGTTTCCTTTATTGTAGGTGTGGCTTGTGCATTAGTTGTTGCTTTATCCTCATACGCTTCTCTTTTAATGGTGTTCATTCTAGCAGACATAGTCACAGCTTCAAGATCCTTGTTATTGGACTCCACAGGGCTTCTAACTGAAGCTCTATCATGGTTAGCTTGTATTGGTTCAAGCTAACCATGTTAAAACTACAGCAGGGGAAGCCACCTATTACAACTGTACTTCAAGGGGAGGTGGGGCAATAGTTTGTACTAGTTCATGAGGCAGAGTTCTATCTCCTTTCTGCCATCAAGTCAAATCCATAAGTCCACCAAAAAAAAAGAGAGAATTGTACCCAAAAAAAGTAGCATGAAATTTAATCATAAATACTATTAATAGTAGTTTTAAAAATGAAAATAGGTTGAATGGGTAATGATGTATGTCTGAATAAAGTGCCATACTGAATGAACCGTCGGAAAACTAGTAAATGAACATATTAGCCTATATAGAAATGATGATAAATAACAGATGACTTTATTTAAGAACAGCTATAAATCAGATTTTACTTTCTATAAATAACAATACAGATGAAAATATATTTAATTACAATAAGATTAGCAACTTAGATTGATCATGAAATTTAATCATAAATACTATTAATAGTAGTTTTAACCGGACATAGTAGTTACGAATTGTTTTGATTGTGAATAAATTTCATCTCTAAAAAATATGTTAACCTAAGAAGGTTTTACACTAGTTTTGATCTTAAGAAGCTATTAGACTTCAGTTTTCAAATCCAACTATAAGAAAAATATCGTTAAAATAATGTAAAACCTTTTTAGGCCACCATGAAGGGAGAACATGAGAGGAGTTGTCTGGAGGAAAAAAAAGGGGGGGGGGGTGTAAATGTAAATAGCTAAACAAGTAGTGCCTAAATACATTAAGCTAAGTTTTTTGCTTAAGCCAGTAAGCTATTCTGTCTAAATTAAGTCAAAAAAAAATTACAAAGGTTTATTTTTACCATATCACCAAAGTAATAAGTTGATTCAGGTTTTGTGGGTGAGAATCTTAGTAGAACTTGGTCATCAAGCCTAATGTTGTATGATCTTCCTCGAATCACACCTTCTGCTGCAGCAAACGTTTGTGGCAACTTAATTTTTAAGGTATAACACAAGGGTAAAATGGTTATTTATGCAACAACAACATTTCAGTTTTTCCACAACCATGGTAACAGGTAAAAAATGATGCATCTTTCGGGCATATGTTAATGTTATACTCTAAAATGAAACAACAATGAAATTTTTTTGGGAAAAAGAAAAAAGTCGTTGAACAAATATTTAAACCAAATTAGATTGTTTTAAAAAGTGTAAAAGAATAAGAAACAGTATTACTTACATGCAACAGGTTCAAGAGTTCTTGAGCCAGTTGAGACTCTCAATTCATCATTCATAGGGGGAGATTTTGGTATTTTAGCTGCTCATTTGGAACATTTAAGTTATCTGTTCAAGTGTCCCTGCAGTTAAATTTGAAAATAGCTCTCCACCCCTGTTTACAGCATCCACCATTCCCTGTGGGACATCTGGCAAAGCCTGATCAATGCAAATAGGTTTACAAATTACAACACAAGATATATTATTAAGTCAATAAGTCAAACAGAAACAACAATAGCCAAACCTGTTGTAAAGGAAGTCCATGATCACCAGGGAGTGAACGAATTGACATATCCAACACTGAACTAATGGCAGACTCTGAGCTAAGCACCTGAGCTAAGGTGGATCAATCATATCATCTTTGAATTTAATTAAAAGATTCCTTGAGATTCCATAGGAAGATTTTATCTGCACAACAAATTCATAATGTTTGGTTAGTATAATAATAAGAGCAGAAAGTGTAATAGTTTGAAGTCGCTTTTTTATGATTACCTCCTACCTCCCCTGATGCTTCTTCCCCATCCGGCTACTGTTTGGTTAGTAACAAGAACCCCTAATCAAATAGAATATAAAGATGAACTGAATCAAAGTAGCTTTGGGGAAACACTCCACCACCGTCAAGAAGGAAACCCCACCGCTAGGTCGGTATCGGTATTACCTGATTTAGGGTGAGTAAGCAGCAAAGAAGAAGAGGTGTCGATTAAAGGGGATGTAAGAGTGGAAAGCGTCATTGGGAGAAACTCCACCGGCCACAAGGAAAACCCACCACCAAGTCTTCCATCTCAATGTGATGTCAGGCTGACCGGAAGCAAGCAAGAAGGCAACTTTCATCAGCAAACGACGTCGTTTCGTGAATCACATTATCACGTGAGGCTGATGTAAGGTTGAAAGGAGTTAAGAATGCAAGCATCCACTTACCGATGATGCTGATTATCCAGACTGGCCTTGGAAAACGACATCAATGAGGGTGAAGGGAACGCATAAAGAAACCCCTGTGAGAGACAAAACAATAGTCGATTTGAAGCATCCGACAAATGAAATTGAAAGGTAGAATCACTACACTCTTTTTTTGTTCGTGTCACCACACATCAACATAGAGAAATCGAGAACCCCTGTGGCTTTGATCTGTTCAAAAGACGGGATCATAGATTTTTGGCGATATTGCGATTTTGTTGCGGGAGAAAAGAGGAGTGGTGATGAAATTAGGGTTTTTTTTGGGTATTAGAGTGAGAGAGATATAAAGAGAGATAGAAAAGAAAAAAAGGAAATAAGGTAGAGGATAACAATGGCGGCCTTTCAAACTTTTGGGATTTTCGTTTCCCCCCAGCTGCAAAATTAAAGAACGCGCCTTTCATTAAAAAAATATAAAGCGACATTTCTAGACGATGCCCATTTTTAAATAAGTGCCCTCCGTGTTTTTAATTTTTTTTTTGTTGGACATTAATTTTAGGGCACGCACAAAAGTGCGCCCTTTATCCTTCAAATTTTAGAAGAGATGACATTATTTTTAGAGCGCCCAGTTTTGCGTATCGTAAATCACCGCGTGTCATTGTTTGCGCGTCGTAAAAGGCTGTTTTTCTAGTAGTGATAAAGTGTAAAAGGTACTCTCCCTTCTTCTTAGAATGGAGAAACTTTTAACTTTCTGCCTACTTTATTCATTCTTGTATCGATTTAAACCTTTTTCAATCAATTCAGAATTACACTTAATATTGTAAGTATAATCATATTTACTAAACCTTTAGTAAATCATGACGAATATCATTGTTACTCTTATGGTGGACTTGATCAATACACAACTTTGTGTACTTGATCTCCTTTCCTTCACTTGACACTTTGTCAACGAATTAGTCTAATTTCCAAATGTGAAAGTTTATTCATTCATCATACAATTCTTGATGTACGATTCCAAATCTCTATCCAATTGAAACTTGGATGATGAGAAACTTTCCCTAGTTGGTAAATTCTCGACATTTCCACAAACAACATAATTAAGAATCACATCCATTTGTTGTAAATATATGAACATCAATTCTTCATAACGATTTCATTGCAAGGAAATAAATAAATAAACACGTCAAACAAAATTTATTTTATTTATAAAAGCAGTGGAAAACATTTGTCCTTACAATGCATAATCAACTGAAAAACTATGTAATAAATATTCCTAACAACTCTATCTAAGCTCAAAATCTAATCTTCGAATCCATGTCTTAGATTTATCTTGCTATTTCATCAAGCTTCCTCTCTTTTCATCAATCCTGCAAAACATTCAAATGCAATCTTATCACATTATGTATTAAGAATCAATGAATAGGAACTTAATCGAGTTAGATAGTGGATTTTTACGTGAAGTACAACCATACTCTTTGACTCTCCCATCTTCTGGACTCTTCAGGCTCTTAGGGTAGCCTTGTACCCAACGCCCTTTCTCTTGGCAGCAAACGCTGGTCGGTTCTCCTAGAACGTCCTCGGAAGCATCGTTGGTTGACTTTCCCAACAAATACGCTTCATTGCTTTGCCAAATCATTTCTGATTCAGCAGCAATGAGCATGTAAGTTAGGTTAATGAGGTTTTCGTCATGATCCATCATATAATACATTCTTTTGAACTCATTATATGATTCGAGAAGTGACTGCAGAACCTAGTTTACAGCCAACTTATCCGGGAATGACACACCTAACATTTTAAACCTACCAATGTGTGATTTCATTCCTAGAACATGGGCACACACGGGTTTACCATCTTCATGTTTCATTTCCAATAGGGCTTTAGTGACATTGAACCTTTCAATTCTTCGATCTTGTGGGTTAGGGAGAACAACGGGAGGAGGAGGAGGAAGTGAAGCATGATCTCTTGTTCCTCGATCGAATCATGGAATATCATCTTCATGTGGAAAGCTTGTTCCACAGGATTTGGGTAGACCATAGTTGTCGAACTTTGACATCTACAAAACGGGAGAAAACATAAATTCAAGTTAGTTGATAGATTGAGTCCTTAATAAATCACCCAAATGAGATATTAAGGCTAGGACCCAACACAATACGCTACAACCTAGAAAAGGGATGTCGTAATCTAGTTGCAGAATATTTGAAGGTAAGTGAATGATGATTAACTAATTTTCCACCATGATAAACGAAAAAGAAATTTAAGTTTTAAATCTATGAAAACTCCTAGATCCTTTGAGATTCATTGAACTTTTTCAATGGCATGTTAAAATCTCTATATGCCCCTCTTGTTTGTGACTGGGATGCCGAGGATCACAAAGCGGGTGTGAATAACCATACAAACTTACATGGTGCCCTCACATGTTACGGTTACCTATTCGATGTGCCAGTAAACCACACATGCTCCACCGAAGTATGACAAACATTGAGTCACCATTTGCTACCTTTGCTTAGAACCATTTAGTGAGCCGGTAAACCACACACGCTCCACTAACGTCTTCGCAAGGGCACAAAGTGTAATTTCATGGAATTGCATTAATTCACTTTTACCTAAGTAACTAAGATTGGGAATTTGTAAAACATTTAGTTACTTTTGTACTTCATTATACTTACAATGGAAGGTTTTGTCCTATCCTACCCGTTCGGCTAACGACCGTCCACTAGTCAAGAGTGCGCTGGGTAAGAGTGGATACCCATTCAATCGCCATTTTATAGGCAATTTCCTTAAACACCCCTTATATACCAGCTTCTTGAATGAGGCCTACTAACGGTAAGATTGACTTTTACTCATACATATACATATATATATATATATATATATATATATATATATATATATATATATATATATATATATATATATATATATAATGTTAGACTTTTAATGTTATATATAATATAGGGTGTATTTTACACTTTTAAAATACTAGGTGGTCAAATTTAACGATTATACTTTTAATTCAATTAAATGTAAACCAAAACTTTTATATATTTATTAAACCTCTTTTAATTATACGTCTTAATTAATTAATAAAACCATAAGGGTGTGATATGAACTTTTGAAAACAATACTAGGGTTTTAGAATTTAACATTCCTGGATTAAACTTTTAATCAACTTTTAAATTCCAAAACTTGAGGACAAGTTTTTAAACATTTCAAAACATTAGGGTTTCAACTATTTAAATTTCAAAACTAAACTTTGAGTTCAAATTTAAACTATAAAACCTAAAGGGGAAAATTGAAATTTTTCATAACACAAGGATCAAATAACAAATAATATAAATTAAACAATTAATTTCATCATTATCTATATTTGACCTAATTTCAATTTCTTGCAAAATAAGTTACCCAATTAATACAAATAATCCAATCTTTATCATATAAGGAAGTTATTATCTAATCAATTGATAATTATCTTTTGTTTAATCAAGGATATACTCAAAAATATGAATAAAATCGGATTTTAATGATCTAAAACAGATAAGGCAAGTATCCATGAGTAAAACAGCAAGAAATCTCGAAATCCCCTCTTTCTGACGCTCGAACTCGCCGAGTACCCATATGGACTCGCCGAGTAGGTGCCTACTCGCCGAGTCCACAATGGAACTCACCGAGTTCATCAGGCAGGTTGGCCAAAAAATCGAATTTTCAACGTGAACAAACACATTATGCATCAATACAATAGAAACCAATCAAGGCTCTGATACCACTGATGGGGTTTAGCCATAAGAACATCCTATGTGCTCATACAAAACCCTAATGCTTGGATCTAGGTTTCTCTATTGTACATGAAATTTATCCAAGACTATAAACCCTAGATCTAGCATATGATAATCAATATTAACATATAATGGGTTTAAGATATTACCTTGATTGTTATGTAGCAATAACAATCACAATTCCTTCTTGTAATGACTTTAGAAAGCTTAGAGTCACAAATGTCACTCCTCTAATGGTTCACAAACACCAAGAGCAAGAGGATGAAGAAGAGAAGAGAAGGAGGCTCTCAAAAACGTGTGGAAACCCTAGACCATTAGTTCACCACGTTTTTGGAGCATAAGGGTTCTATATATAGTGAGGCTATTAGGGTTATCTAACAAGGAAACTCTAATTTGGATGCTTAAGCCCTAAGCAACCCATGGACTCCTCTACTTAAAGGCCTTGGATGATCTCCAATGGGTTTCCCCATAGAATTCGTCCAACCTTATAATATAAGGCAATCCATAGCCCAATTGCAATTATCTTATAATTACAATTCCAGTCCCTTAAGTTTAATTAATCTCTTTTAGTCACAAACTTAATTCTTATTAATTCTTGACTAATATTAATTAAACAATATGATTTCTCCTTTAATATATTATTCCCATTATATATATATATATATATATATATATATATATATATATATATATATATTAATAAATCATATTTAATCCTTTCTCTCCATAATTCATCCTATCAAGTTGCTTTGGTGAAGGCAACCCAAAAGGACCATGCACCATCGGGTCAAGTACATACCAAAATAGTTATGGACTTAGACACTAATCCAACAGTTATATGCTTGAATCACTAGTTAAACACATACAAAACATCAAGAAACTCAAGAACAAAAGGTGTTTATGGTCTAGTGCATCTTTATAGACTGCAAACCCTTATAAAGGGTGTTCTTATAGCCTTTACCCTTCCTAAGGCTAAGCATGGTCCCTAGAATCCAGTGTCTTTGTTTTGAAGCCCTTGAAAACCTTCATTTGTGAATGATTTGATGAGTTTACGGTTGGATCTCCTTAGACCGTAAACTCCATGACCGTAAACTCCATGACCGTAAGGTCATTAGATCGTGAACACTTTGGCCGTGATGTGAGATCCCTAAAATCACGGCCAGAAAAGATCGATTTCATTTATGCTTTTTAAAATAATTTCAGAGTAAATCCTTTTGATTTAAAAGTGTTGCGGAATTTGTTCGCAAAACAAAACATGATAAAATAATATTTATCAAAGCATTTCATCAAGAGATGCATTTTCATTATATAATCAAAACTCGGGATGTCATATTCCGATACAGACCATAAACCATAAACGATAACATTATAACTCATTCAACAAATATATACATATACAGACTTGTAAACAAAACAACTCGATGATTCATCCATTTTACGCCCTTGCGCCACTTCCTGTAATACAAATAAAACTGGGTGGGTCAGGCTTGGGAGCCTGGTGAGTATATAGGGTTTTCAAGCCACAATAAATAAATTATATTTAATTTCACCAACCAATCACTATCCCGATTACCCATTCTCGTTATCGTCACTTTACGTCCCTAAAACAACATCCATCTCAAGGGACCTAATCTACGATTTTCATCGGGACGGACATTATTGCTAAGGGGTTTCCTCAACAATAGATATCCTAAAGGCAACCATGAGGGGGATAGAGTACACTGGTGAACACATCGTTCACAACACCTGCAGGTTATGAACCTGCTAGCGTTCCACAAGACTATCTAGAAGGAGTCTGTGGTCGTTATCCATACTCCGCTGAATAACTAGGTCAACAACAACAACATTGAGGCCTCTCATCTGTTTATTACACACCAACTATCTACCCATGTTCTACCCAACATATTAGTAGATAAAAATATTCATTTTTATACATAGTTTAAAACCTGTATAGCATTTTCATTCAATATGTATTCCACATAATAGATGAGGCACACTCACATAACACGTATTTCATAGAAAATAAACCAGACCTATGAGATAGAAGAGAATGAATATACATTCACACATATAACAACAAAATTATACACATAACACATATTTCGTATAAAATACTTCATAATTATGCGTTAGAAGAAAGTAACTACACGCTCACTTGATTAGAAGATTATCAGATAGCACTACGACTTGTAGAAGTAGTAATCCTCAGCAGATCTGGAAGATCTCTACAAAAATCGAACTTCTCGCGGATAGAGCTTCGGTTCGGAAAACGCACTTCTCGGGATCTTCGGGGCTTCGAAACTTGCTTCGGGGCTCGGGAATATTACTAGGGCTTCAGGGTACTTCTGGCACGCAAAACGATGCAAAACGGGAGAAAGAAGAGAGAAAAAGAGCAAAAGAACTCGGCAGCCTCGCATCCTATTTATAGGAGGTTGGAGGCTCGCCGTACGTTGGGCGTACGCCTGTACGCGGGGCGTACGCGTCCGAAAACGTCATGGCGTTCGTCATCCGAAGAACTCGAGTGCGAAGGTCGTCATGCTTCGCTGTACGTTGGGCGTACCTTGGATAAGCTCGGTGACTCCCCTTCGAATAAGGCCGAATTTTATAATTAAATTTAAATATTAATTATTTAATAAACTTTGAGAATTCATATCTTCTTCATACGAACTCCTTTTTCGACGTTCTTTATATACACGCGTAGGTGAGACTACGCTCTACAACTTTCGTTTAGACTCCGTCGGCTAATTTTGATTTATTTTTATTAATTATTTTTAATAGGCTGGGACAGAAAATTTCCGTTATAAATTCATAACTTCTTCATCCGACGTCCGTTCTCACCTAAATTTTCATGGATTTGATACTAACAACGAGATCTTCGATTCTCGCTTAGATTGCTTCGACTAAAAACCGCTCGATCTCAAATCGAGTATTTCGGGTTGCATACCGTTAAGTCGAAACTTCAATAAATCATAACTTCCTCATACAAAGTCAGATTTTGGCGTTCTTTTTATGCACGCTCTCGATTTAACGAACTCTACAACTTTCATTTAGATCACTAAGGCTAAATATCGCTCTAACGTAAATTTCACTTTTTACATCATTCAGCGTTGCTGGTTCTGTCGCGAAACTTCGACAGGTCATAACTTCTTCGTTATAACTCGGATTTCGGTATTCTTTATATCTTCGGAAACCTCGTTTCAACTACTACAATATTATCCAAAGATATCAAGTTTATTTTACACTTAAACTTTGACGCTTATTTTTATTCTTAATTAATCAAACCACATAATTAAGCAATTAAGCACAAAACACATAATACTCAAATAATACACTTCTATTTTTTCAAAACGAGTTACAAAGGTTAACCTAGACTATTATATCATCATTAATGACAGGCCCAGAAACACAGGCGTTACACGTGAACACATGGACCGTGAACCATCTTGACCGTAAATACTTATGGTCATGCCATTTGCACCATAACCTCAATAGGGTGACCATATACCCTACTTATGCAATCATATGTAATTGTATCCCTTCAATCTAAGATTTTACTAATCTATTAGGGTGTTATCCCTTATATTTAGTTGTTTATACACTAATCAAATACACATACATGTCATTATATGTTTATTAGGACCTTTGTGTGCTCAAGGTTTCACCTGACACTCTACATCCTATTTCCAAACATACTTCCGTATCACTCACTACAGGTGAGTTCATACCCTTTAATCTATCTTTTAAATGATTTTAAATGCTTTTAGGGGGGGATACAATTTGAAACACAATAGTTATTATATCAATCACATGTGATTAATAACTATCAAACAAATGATTTGCTATACTTTTAATTGTTTTATCAATCAACCTACTTCAAATGTTTATCAAACTCTTTTACATGTTAAACTCTTTATCAAACCTGTTCTTACATAACAAACCTTTTCCTTTAATTCTTTTAAACTTATATATTGTCAAAACCATGTCTAATGAATGTATAGTTATATAAGTAAGGTTGGAAGGCCTTAGGAGTTAGGACTGACGACACACTTTATTTCTTGTTCCTTGTTTGGTTGTGGACTTAAAGTACCATGTTCTTTGTCCGAGTGTCGTTTGATCCTTAGTTATATATTATGTATATATGTATAGACATAAAAGCTTTTATCTCAGTTCAATACACTCAATTACACAAACAACTTTACTAGTAAACTATAATATGTATAGTTTAGGAAGACACTACTCATTACTTCTAGTACAATGACACATACAAAGAGTTGGTTCATACATGAGTCAATACATACTATTATAAGAAACTAAGAGAACATACTATTATGAGAAACTAAGAGAGCATACTATTATGAGAAACTAAGAGAACATACTATTATGAGAACCTAAGAGAATATACTATTATGAGAAACTAAGAAAACATACTATAATGAGAAAAAAATACATACTATACACTATACAAGAGAACATACTATGATGAGAAACAAAGAGAACACACTACATACTAGACAGAGAGAACATACATTACACTAGTACATACAATACATATATACGAATACTATAACATAAATGTCAACCATTATTTCGGGGCATGGCATCACTGCCATGGTTCGTTTTGTATCCAAAGTCTCCTGGAGGGAGAGTGTGAATTTGTGTATAGATCTATATTGGATTGACTATCCTACACCTTGCTGTTCGCTACAGTGGGACTTGCAAGTCTACGGGTGCCAAGTGTCATTTCTTCCGACGTCTTTCATCGTTGTGTTATTAGTCAATAGTATGGTGCAACCATTTCACATTATACCTTAAATAACAATTGGTTTAAGGTAGATAGTACAACAGTAGTTACTATAATACCACACTACAGTACTATTATTATTTCCCCATTACATTCATATTGTGATCTTCTCACATAAACGGTAATGTAAAACTATATTTTTGGTTACTAATATTCATACTTGGGAAAATACACACTCTTACAAGAAACAAACATACAAAACATTTGATGCCTTGGTAGAAGGCTATGTTTAGTAGAAAATATGGGATTTTCTAGGAGATTCAAACATTTACTACAAACATTTACAAACTTATACATCAAACACTTACAAAAAAATTTCATACAAACAATGAAATTAAAATGCTTATGAACTCACCAGCTTTAAAGCTGATAAACTCTTTCAAAATAATTTGTATTCTCAGGTCATCAGTAGACAGGTACCGATCCTAGGTTTTAAGAAGATGGAGCTCGTTCAAGACACATATTTTATTTTGATTTACATTTTTGAGTGTCTTTTAAACTTCATTGAACACACTTGTATTAAATTATATTATTAATGCAATGGATGTTGTTGTTGCTTGTTTACTACTAAGCTTTGTTGTGATACTGTACATGACGTCCTCCACCCCCGAATGTTTCCGCCGTTCCGGTTTTGGGGTGTGACATTTGCCTACCTTGTTAAATCCAGGTTAGTGTACTGGTTAACCATACACGCTCCACTAACGACTTAAGCAAAGTGCAAAGTGTAATTTCATGGGTTAACATCAAATTCACATTTTCCTAAAGTAAATAAGATTGGGAATTTATAAAAGGTTTAGTTACTTTATATTTATCATTATACTTATAATGAAGGGAATCAAGGAAGTGGTGGGTGAGAGTGGACACCAATTAAACTGCCATTTTATAGGCAGTAACCTTATACCCCCCTTATAGACTGGCTTCGTGAATGAGGCTTACTAACGGTAAGATTGACTTTGTTAAATCCATATATATATATATATATATATATATATATATATATATATATATATATATATATATATATATATATATATGAGTCCATATTTAATTAGTTCCTTTTTTATCACTAAATTAATTCTTGATCAATACTAATTAAATAATGTGATTTCATATTAATATATTAGAACTTATAACATATTAATATAAATCATAAGTATCCTTTTTTCTCATTTTGTCTATCCAATTGTTCCGATGCCATGCAACCCAAATGGACCATGCCAAATCGGGTCAAGTACATACCAATTAATTATAGTTATCGACTTAAACACTAATCCAATAGGCTTGTCATGGAAAGACCATGATACGGCTCGTGGCATAATGGTAAGACTATGGACGACAAATAGCAACTCCTATTGAATGTTGGATATACATGTTATGTTTAGCTCGTATGTTATGTATGGTATGTGGTATTTGGGAAACTCGCTATGCTTTATGCTTACAGTTTGTGGTTTATGGTTTCAGGTTCTTCCGGTTCGAAATGGAAGGGCTTGACTTGATCACAACGCATACACCCGTGTTTTTCGTAACTCGTGATTTTGGGAATGTACTATAATAACTGTTGTTATTTGAAATACTTTTAAATTTTTGAATATAGGATAAATGGGTGTTTTAATTATATTAAAAATGAAAATTTTGTATTATGATTTCCAAGACGTTACAACTGAGCTCACGACGTAAGCAATAAGATCTTACAACGTGAGGAGCACTGCAGCCCCAGCCCATGATCTTTTAGGGTTCCTTTCATATTTAAGCCCCCTTAACTCGGTTTTAAGGCTCATTTCTCAACCTCCACCTCCCTTTAACTTAGAAAACCCTAACCCTAATCCATTTTGGTGATTTTGGATCCATTTTGGTGATTTGGTGGCTAGAAGAAGGAGAATAAGATGTTCTAGAGTGTTGGTCCAGCAAAGAAGCTTCATCATCATCATATTGTTCACACTCTAGACCTTTTGTAAGTGTCCAAGTTTCAACCCTTATGAGTTTAAATTGTTATATCAATATTTTTGTCCCTTTTCCTTCATGGATGTTGATGTTTTCATGGAAAATATCCATAAAGTTGGCAACTTTATGATCTCTAAGGGTCCCTTGAGCATCTCATCTTTTGGATCTGAAGTTTGGTGGTGCTTTATGATTCTTGTATGAATTTGGGATCATTTCTTGTTTTTTGATCAAGGTTAGGTTAAGGACATGCATGGGGCATGCATTTCCATCGAGTAATCATTTTTATTGACCTTGGAAGTCCCCTCCAGCCTATATGAAAGTTGGGTTTGATGGTTGAATGGATTAAGCACATTTGATCTTGGTTTTAGCTTCAAGATGTTCTCACAATGTGAGACATGAGGTCTCACGATGTGAGCACAAAGAAACTGAGTTACTGAGTTGACTGAGTGAGAAGCAAGTCACTCATGTAGATCATATGGGTTCTCACGATGTGCCACGGTCTCTTCACGATGTGAGACGTTGTTTTGGGCTTTCTAGGCCTTCATGGGCTACTACTTTCTGACTTTAGGCCTTCTTGGATTAGGTCCGTGAGGGTTTTGGTCCCAATTAGGAAGTTGGTTCATATTGGGCTTTTTAGTGCTATTGGTATGGGCCTTGGAACTTGGGCCAAGTGAGGCAAGGGTAAAATGGACTTTTACCTTGGTTGTTGGACAATTAGACTAGGATTCCAACTATGAGTTGTGGACCAATTATTAATGGGGTATTATTTGATGATGCTAGCGCAGGGATTTTCCGGATCAGCAGTCCGAGATTTTATCTGAGAAATTCAATAGCTTGAGGTGACTTCCTAATTGTGTTTGGCGGGTCGAAGGCACTAATGTCGACCCATGAGTTGATAGGGTTAGGATGCTAGTTGTCTGTGTGACACATGAGATGATGATATTTTACATTGGATAGCTCTGTTAAGATGAAGTGTGATAGGTACCGAAAATAACAGTCTTATTACAATCGTTTTTAAGAATTATTTTTTCATATAAGAAAGTGCTTTAAATGTTTTCAAAATATGAACCAACATGAAAGTCGGATAACTTTTACAATGGAAGTGTGGGATGGAAAAATGAATTGCATTTTAAGAATAATTTCCTTAAATTCCTTAAAAAGAACCTAGATTGAATAGCCCTTTTCTTTCCTTGAAGTACTGAACCTAATAGTTTATGTGCCTTTTGATGTTAGGAGGGAACTCTTGTTATATCTACACAATTTATTATCATTTTTGAAGTACTGAAGATATAGTGGGCCTCAAAGTAAGATTCATGCCCAATCAATATATACGTTAGAAATGGTATATCAAGAAACTTGAAGAAATCTGAAATTAAAACTCAAATCCAAGTCAAGTTCAAGTCAAGTTCAAGTCGAAATCAAGAACCAAGCAAATTAAATCTAAAAAGTGGATCAAGACAAAGAAGATGTGTGATATAATGCAATAGATCACTTGATAATGTAATCAAAGGGTAACCTTGGATTTTCTGTCCATAATAGAGCTTACCTCATTTACTGGACGAGTTCAGAAAAAAAAAATTAGGGGTTGCTCAAGCTAAGTTTTTTATAAACAAATTTTCCTAAAATTACTATTACAAATACACTATTTTTCACAAATTTAATTCGGCATAAAAATTATTTGCTCAAGCTTGGTTTGAGTTAAATATGAATTCTGAATCTGTAATAAAGGTATTGAGGCTGTCGTCTAAGTAGTGATTTCGTTAGAGCTTCCTCGTATGAAATTTGATCATGTGAAGGAAAAAAAGAGTGAAGTATTTTTAGTTGAAGTTTTTAAGTTTTCTTTTATTTATTTTATTTTTATTCTAAATTCTCTTTAGGTCATCTACATATTTCCATTTGTTTATAATGTTTAATCATTTTCTTACTTGATGGCAAGTAAGGTTCAAGATTGAGGAGATTTGATAGATGCAATTTTATGCATCTTTTTGGGTAGTTTTTATTAGCATTCAACATCATATTTTGTACATTTTCATGTCATTTGTTTAAATAATGTTCAGCTCACGTCTTTTATCATAATTTTCGTACTGCTAGCATTTTTGTGTCATTTTCAGATAAATGAAGTGGAGCTGTACTTTGGGAGTAGCTAGACACATGTTTGGAGCTTAAATGGGGCTAGAACTGAAGAAGGGTGCTAAGGAATAATAAGGAGTGCTTAAACTAAAGAATCGCATTTGAAACGAGCCATGAACCCAGATCTGCGATCACATTTTCAAAATATGTGATCACACTTTTGCCACGAAGTTTCTTAGGGTCGAAATAAGTCATCTGGAGGTCATTTGAGCAGAAAAGACCAAATATGTGATCGCATAAAGCATTTCTACGATCACATTTTCTTGTCGCAACTCTAGAAACTTCAAATTTGCCTTCGTACTTCATTCAAACACAATTCTGGAAGATTTTTGAAAAAATGTGATCGCATAAACCTATATTTACGATCGCATAAATGGCTCCCAATCCCAAAAACATCGAAAATAGCATCCTGCATCATTCATGGGAAAATCTGGAAAAAAAAAAAACATAAATTGTGCGATCGTATTTTCAGAATATGTGATCACATTTTTCGGTTTCTTTCCTTGGAATTTTTTGTCTCGCATATAAATACGACCCTCGTTATCAGATCCGGGGGTTAGAGGATTCTAAACGGCAAAATACCCTTCTGAAGACAATTTCTGATACCTTTCTGCGATTTCTGAAGATCTGAAGGCTGCGAATCATATCACACGTTTAGTTTATCTAGATTAATCAATAAATGTTTCTTTTTATCTAGTTTAGATTCGTTTTTAGCTATGTATGGCTAAACCTTAGTTTTTAGTTCTGCATAGACTAGTATTTTTCATGTGATTAGTTTTCAGATATGGTTTTTTGTGTTTCTATCTAAATTTTTCCATTTTGAGCTTAATGAATGTTTGATTTTTAATTCTTGTTAGTCTGATCACCTAGCTAGGGTTTTTATCATTCTTGTTAATTAGTTAATAGAATCTGTAATTGTTCTTGTCACTAGAATGTGTCTGATGCAAAAATGCATTGACCGTTAGGCTGTGTCTCTGAGGATTCAACTTTGTTTCCTTATGCTATATTTTTAGTGCAACCAACAGTGAAATTTTATTTCCTTAATACGTCCACGATAGCATGTTAACACGTCCATACCTGGAAGGTTCTAGAAGCCTTCCTTTTGTTCAACTTTTGAAGAATTACATCATAAGTCCTTGCACCTTTAATTAATCTAATTAATCCCAAAAATAATTCCAATTAATTTCTGATTAATTATTAATTAAACAATATTATTTATAATTAATATATTAATCTCATAATATATTAACGAATCATTTATTGCTAGGTATTAATCTTATAATAAACCAATAAATCAACATCTCTCTCCAAAAATCATTCTACACAACTACTAGTTCTAAGGGCAACCCAAAAAGGACTTTGCTTTTATTTACAACTTTATACAAATTTAGTTATGATCTTAGACACCTTAATCCAACATAGTGAGCACTTTGCTCTCGGTTTTGGCAACCAAAGAAGATAAGAGAAAATATCCAAAAACTAACTATTTTTTACTACTTACTCTTCTTTATATACTCTCATGCATGGGTGAGGTCCATACCTTCATTAAATGCAATAATAAGGCTCGTAAGAAAGCATACATGTAACAAAAGTCAAAACAAGCAAACCTCTCATTCTATCAAGCAACATATGGTTTTGGTACAAGGATCAGAGAGTTTGTGTCTTCTTCACTCAAGTTTGGGGTAATTTGTGTGTTTGGTCCCTAACTTATTTTTTTAACTCGGAAGGTCCCTACTGTTTGTTTTTGTTACGCGCTTGGTCCCAACTATTTGTTTTTGTTACACGTTTGGTCCCTGTCTTACCTAAAACGATTATTATTTAAATAGGAAAAAATGATGGGGTGGGTAAGGTAAGGTGAGAGAGGTGGGGTTGGGGTGTGTTTATTTAAATAAATTAAAAAATCAAGGGCAAAATAGTCTTTTTATGTATGACAGGGACCAATCGCATAACAAAAACAAACAATAGGGACATTCCGAGTTAAAAAAAATAAATTAGGGACCAAATGCGCAAGTTACCCAAAACCATAGGGACCATTCGTGTAATTTACTCTTGTAGATTAATCTAAATACATTAAAATAAACACATAACCATAAGTTTTAGTGTTTTATATCAATCCATATACGTCAAAAAGAAAATAAAGTATAATATCATAACGAAATATAGTTTTAATTGAATACAACACATCAATAAAACTTTATAGCATTTACAATATATTTTTATTTAGAGAAAACTAAATAGATATGAAAAAATAATCACCAAAGTTTATTATGTAAATTATTCTTTTTCATGTGTTTTTATTCGGTTTAACCGGTTTATTTTGACCAGTTCAACCAGCTTTTTCTAAAACCGGCTGTTTTAATCTGATTCAAAAATCAATGTAAAACCGGTAATAACTGAACCGTTCCCTCCCCGGTTTCTGATCCAACCGGTTCGACCGACCAGATCAAACCGGTTTTAAAACATTCGTCATTAGTGGCATACCAAGAAATCCCCACGATATGAGTTTGAATTGTAACTTAATTAATATCCCGTACGTGTTAGTCGATGATTTTTCATTTAATTATTTATTTATTTGAACCGAGAATTATATTAGAAAGGAGGCCCTAGCAAGATGCTAGGGACCAAAAACATACATTTTACTAAATCGTAGGTTAACAGGTTCTTAAATTAAATAATAATTAATGATATCCATTTGATAAGGACGACTGAAACTAGATGATAATAAATGACAAATATTGATGATATTGTTATGCGAATAGTTGTTTCTATTTATTTGATTAAATTTTATTATTTGAATTTATATTATAAGGTTCAATTCATTAACTCAAGTTAGGTAGTGTTTGTTTTTTTGTGTGCAGATCAGCGTAGCCTTTTCTGTCTGTGCTGTACAGACATTAGCTTTCGCATACTGTTTGATTTTTTTGAAGACTGCAGACATAAAAGTGTATCCGCATTCTTTTTTTGATGCAGATGTGGATCATAATCTTCTAACATCTTCAGACACCTTTTAGTACAAAAAAACATATATATATATATATATATATATATATATATATATATATATATATATATATATATATATATATATATATATATATATATATATATCTTTATTTTTTTCAAGTTTTTTTTTTTTCAACTTTATTAATGATAAAAAATTTGAAAAAAAAAATTACAAAAAGTAAAAAAAATGTTCGACGATACAAACATAATATTTTTGACAAATTTATAAATAAAGATTTATTACAGTAATAGTCGTTGAAGTTGTTTATATAAATATGAAAAAAAATCATAATATATTCTTATATTTTTTTGCCAAATTTTGTAAAACATTATTTAATACAGTATCATCAATTTCTCGAGAAAATATTTATGGTACGTTTTTAATGGATTTAATTGAAAAAATTGAAGTTTATTTTCATCAATTTATGTATCAAATTATTTTATCACTAATTATAATATTTAGTTATAACTTTGTAACCAAAGTTGTTGATTTTTATCAAATATATACGTTAATTGATACCATTTTTATTTTTATTTTTTATACAATAATACATAAAAGTTAATCTAGATTCGTTAATTATTTATAACAAAGTCATAAAAATATTAAAAATCACTTTGGAGTTTAAAAAAAATCAGTTTATTTAGATTTCAGTTTATTTTATTAGCCCGCAGATGTTAAAAAAACAAACAGTTTTTTTTTTTTTTTTTTCCAGACTGTAGACGTTTGGTCTACCTCTTCTACTGCAGAGGTCTACAGATGTGGTCCGTAGACTGCATATATTTTTCCTCAGAAAAAACAAATAACACCTTAGTAATTAGGTTGTTTTTTAATTATTTAATTTTTGTATATGATCACATATATTTAGGATTATGAAACAAATGGTTATTTGTTATTCTTCATTTTTAATTTTTAATCAAAAGAACAAAATATTCATTTATTATAAATATTAACAAAAACCAACTTCTCATACTTTGTATTATAAGTTTGTAACCTTTTTATTTTATTTTGTAAAATTATATTTTCTATTTTTCTGTTTCTAAAATATTACTTTCATCATTTCACCTTCAATTTTATAAGTTGTTATTTTTTCTACACACTTACAACTTTTGTATTTTGTAAAATGATATTTTCTATCCATTTACTTTTTAAAATATTACTTTCATCCCTCCACCTTAAACTTGTCAATTGTCACTTTTACCCATTCGTTTTCCAAACTTTCATATATATATCCACCATCCCCATTGTACATATATAATATGATTTTCCCTATTATATTTTACTAATACGTAAAATCACGTAAAAATTCGTGGAAAAGCACGGACACAAATACTATTTTAGATATATACATTATATTCACCCTTAGAGAGAAACAATATGTATATTATCACTTTATACATACAAATATTGTTTTCCATTCACCATGCTTTATCAATTATGAACTTAATAGAAAAAAAAAACACGACCTTCGTTTTACATTTTGAACTAACAAACATAGTTTGAGATTAGGAAACATAAATATAAGCGAATCTAACAAAATGTCATGATCTAGAATCTCCAATCCGTAATTCACCAATCTAGGGCTCATATATTTCTCGAATCACTTTCGAAGTTCAAATCAAGCAGTAGGGGAGGAAATTGATGGTAGCTTGATGAAATAGAGATAAAACATAAGTTAGAAACACAAACAAGCATGTAGATCAACAAAGGATTACAAATTTGAGGAAAATTCAAACCATTGCAACTTAGAAAAAAAAAACGCTTGGAAAGTATACCTCTAATTGCTTTTAGGTGATATAACTTAGATTATTTAATTGCATTTCAAAATTTCTTTCAAGCATGAAATAACAATATTTTTCTTCCCCAAGCTTTCTTAAAGACGGAGGGAAGAAGAGAGCTTATATTTAATTTCTGGTCATTTAACACAAATAACCCATTAACTTCTATTCCATTTCATACGACCACTAATAGAGTCCAACCCGAACTATCTTATGTAGTTTTCCAAACTAACCCTCGTCACCAATTTCTTAATGTTTTAGTTTCCAAACTAAATCAAAGCGGGGTGATTGGTGAAACTAAGTTTGTCAAACTTGACAAATTTGGTCCCTCAAACATAAGTTTTCTTTATAAACATAAACTAACTTTCTAAAAAGACATCTGATCCCTGTGGTTTCCTAAAATCTGAAGTTTAGTACCCGTGGTTTAGAAACATCATAGATGCTCCTTGTGCTTTCAAAACTTTTGACGATTGGTCCTTATTGCTAACTCCGTTAAGTTTTATAGTTAACTGAAGGGTATTTTCGTCATTTCACACCACATGGACCATTTATGATCTTTTCAATTTTTTTTAAAAAAGAAAAAACTAAATATAATTATTTAATATATAATCTCTCTCTCTCTCTCTCTCTCTCTCTCTCTCTATATATATATATATATATATATATATATATATATATATATATATATATATATATATATATATATATATATATATATACAAAAATCAAGATGTAAATCCTACACCTCTCTTTATCCCATCGCCAACAAAAGAAAAACGACCACCATTGGTGCTCATGACCTTCCACCATGTCTGTCCAACACAGATCCGCCGACGGCGAACCAGATAACCCTCTTATTATCACTTGTCCATTATCTTTCCTCGTTCTCTTTTTTTCCTGTCGAGACTTAGTCGTTTTCCTCAACTCGGAAACCCACTGCATTCTTCATTCGTCAGAGTGATGGAATCTAGAGTTTTTTATGCATGAGCCATCGGTTTCCTTTGTTTCATCTCTTTTAAATTGATCTCTGTGTTATTACTATATCGGTAGAGGCGGGTTTAATGAACAATAAAGCCCAATCTCTTTCCATCTCTATCACCCTCATTGAAAGAATAATGAACTGGATACTATATGATTTTGTTCTCTCCGATAAACAGTGTGGTTTAGGGATTTTTATGATCTGGGATTTCTTCTCTGCTCAAAATTTCTATGTGTATGTGTCTCGCACATCACAGAAACAGGGAAATCGAACCCCTTTTTCTTTCTTTGCTCAAAATTTCACAAAGCTGCCCCATTTTTTCTTTAATCGCCGATGAGAAATTAGGAACAAGGGCAAAAAGGGGCTACACTCTTTTTCTTTTTCTCATACAAGTCTCGTATATGATTTTTTTTGTTAATCCAATCAAAATCAAATGCGAATTTGATATCAATGGGTTTGTAATCGGGGTCAACAGTCCAGATTGGGAAAGCACTCATGAAGTTGCTTCACAGACATTTCCTAATGTTTCAGCTTAAATGGGTTTACACACCCCTTTTGTGTTTTTCACTATGTATGAGTGTGTGTTTTTCAATTTTCCAATGTGTGTATTGAACCCCAATCGTTAGTTTCTTTTTTGTATGCCCTTCCTCCATGTATAAGGTTACAAAGCCACATTTTACTGTGCAGCTGATTCCATGGAAAGAGAAACTAGAAAATGAAATTAAAATTTTCAAAGTTTGGAGAAACTATAGAGCATGGAGAAGAGATAAGAAGAGGGTTATTGAATATATTTTTAAATAATTATATTTATTTTTTTCTTTTTTAAAAAAATAACTGAAAACATCATAAATGGTCCCTATGTTGTGGAATGATAAAAATGCCCTTCAGTTAACGGACAAAACTTAACGGAGTTAGCAATATGGACCAATCGTCAAAAGTTTTGAAAACACAGGGACCATCTATGATGTTTCTAAACCATGGGTACTAAATTTCAGATTTTGGGAAACCATAATGACCATTTATGATGTTTTTTCTTCTAACAATCTTGAAACCATTAAATTCACTAATATTACTTTATTATATTAATCTGTGTAATTTAATTTGTTTCAATTAAATTTAATTATCTATACTTAACTTAATCTTCCAAAAAATTATGTTTACCAAAAATGATAAAAATTCTAACTCTAAAACACGAGTATAACATATTTTTTATAAAAAACAAATATTATAAATGACTTTATTCCACATGAAATATGTCCACTCAAAGAGAATTTTTAATAACATTTTGGTATAACATCTTATAAGAATGCTACTAGGTACCCATTGAAAGAGCAAAATTGTGCATTTTAAACAAAGGGAAAATGATTTACAAGCCCAACGAAGTTTTCAAACTGTTCAAAAAACCTCAATTATGTTTTGTCTATCCAAAAAAACCCAACGAACTTAACATTTTGTCTAAAAAGCCCAACTAAGTTACACTTTCTTGAAAGTCAAATAAGAGAAATAGATGACGTGGCTTATTACCGTATCGGGAAAATAACTTGTTAGACCAACAAAGTTTCCAAAACGTTTAAAAAATTCCAATCATGTTTTGATTGTTCAAAAAAAACCCCCCCAATGAACTTAAACAAAACAAAATTGGGATTTTTTGAATGGTTTGAAACTTTGTTGGACTTTTTAGACAAAAAGTTAAGTTCGTTGAGTTTTTTTGAACAGAAAAAACATGATTGAGATTTTTTGAATGGTTTGGAAAGTTTGTTGGGCTTTTAAGTCATTTTCCCTTTAAACAAAAATGAAGGACTTGTGAGTTGGATCATTATAAAAACTATCTGACCGTACCAAATCTGTCTCAATTATAATAGTAAATTCTATAGAGGTTGCCATTGCTACCTTTAATTGATGGATACTATGAACAAGAGTAGGTGTGTAAATTCACCTTTGAATGTTGGTTGCATCAAGGATCATAATTCGAAGCCTATGGTAACCACCTTTCACGTAAAGTATATTGCACATATTAGTAACAAAAAGAAAACATGTTGTTATTTTCCGTATTTTGACACTTTATTTCTTGTTTTTTGTAGGTGCTATTTGATATGTTTCAAACGAATTCTAGATGAAAATGTTGCAAAGTAGCAATATAATTTCATTTGTATGTGTATTATAACATTCAACTTACGTTTTTTTTTTCATACTTCATGTTTTCTTACCAACACATTGTACTATGAAACTCGAACCAATAATGACATTGTATTATCAATTTCTTCTGATTAAAGCTAAACAACCTAAAATGTACATATTAGTCTATAAGTAAATTACCTTTCATGGGTTATGCTTAATATAACCCTCAAATGTACCTATTACTCTATTATAAGCATAAGCAGTTGGTATATATGTTTCATAATTCAAAAATGATGGTTTAATGCTTGTGATAATAAAGTAAATTATTTATCTGTATATTATAACAATTTATTTCCAGTTTTAGGTTACTGTATTAGAAATCTCAAAGGCCATTTTTCACAACAAAAGAAAGTTTGATATTGTAATTTTTATTTGCAAAATGATACAAAATAGTAATGTCCTAGAAAATTTTGTAGGTCCGACTTGCAAAATTCTCCACAAAATACTAAGGTTGCGTTTAGTTACAGAAAAACACTTTTCATTTTCGTTTTTTGTTTTTCCTTTTCGATTTTCGTTTTCCGTTTTCATTTTTCATTGAAATTTTTTGAAAACGCGTTTAGTTAAACTTATTCATTTTTCATTTTCAGTTTTAGAAAATTAGAAAACGTGTTTAGATGTGTATTTTTCTATCGGTTTTCATTTTTAGAAAAAACGGTAGCGGTGGTAGGGTATGGGTGGGGGCGGTGACGGTAGCGGGTCGACGGCGGTGGTGGTGATGACATGCGATGGTGGTGGCGGTGACAATTGTGTCAGTGGTGGTGATGTCGACGACAACGATGGTGGTGGTGCTAGTGACGGGTTAGTGGTGGTGGTGGTGGCGATGGTAGATCGGTGATTGCCGTGGTGGTGTTGGGTGAGTGGGGGTAGGTGTAGGTTTGTGTGTGTGTGGGTGTGTGTGTTTGTGAGGGTGGGGGTGGGGGTGGGGGTGGGTGAGTGTTTGTGTGTGTGTGGGTGGGTATGTATGTGTGTGTGTGCAGGTGTGTATGTGCGGGTATGTGTGTGTGTGTATAGGTGGGTATGTATGTGTGTGTGTTTGTGGGTAGGTGAGTGTGAGGGTGGGTATGTATGTGTGTGTTTGTGGGTGGGTATGTATGTGTATGTGTATGTGTGTGTGCGTGTTTGTGGGTTGCTGTGTGTGTGGGTATGTATGTGTGTATGTGTGTGTGTTTGTGGGTGGGTGTGTGTGTGTGTGGGTGAGTATGTGTGTGTGTGGGTTGGTGTGTGTGTGTGTGCGGGTGGGTGGGTGGGTGGGTATGTATGTGTGTGTGTGGGGGGGTGAGTATGTATGTATGTGTGTGTGGGTTGGTGTGTGTGTGTGTGTGAGTTGGTATGTATGTGTGTGTGTGTTTGTCGGTTGGTGTGTGTGTGGGGGTGGGTATGTATATGTGTGTGGGTGGGTGGGGGGTGTTAAGGTGAGGGTAGGTAGAGGTGGATGGGGTGAAGTGGGTGTGTGTTGATAGAAAAATTTTGAAATTAGAAAAATATGGAAAACAAGGATTATCAGTTTTCCAAAAATTTCCAACTTCTTTGTAATTTTAGAAAACGGAAAATTTTCATTTTCCGTGAAAAATTTTAAAAAATAGACGAACTAAACGCGTTTTCAAAATTTTCATTTTTCTTGGAAATTTTTTCTGAAAAACAGCTCATTTTTCCACAACTAAACGCACCCTAAAATATCCCATTTTCAATTAAAAAAAGAGAGATATCATGCTTTTTTTTGTAATGAAAAAGGTCTTAGAAGATCATACCACAAATAAAACTAAAAAAAAACTTTTTTTGTAGGATTTTAATATTGTTCAGAGAATTTTACATAAAATTCTTTTAAGATTTTTTTTGTCATTTTCTAAGTTAAAAACTACGGTCCAAACTTTGTTTAGTTGTGAAAATGGTTTTAAAGATATCCAACAAAAAAACTTCATAAATATTGTTTTATTTTTTCAAAACCTGTGATTGTAAAAAAATTAGATGTTTTTTTAAATGATGTAGTTTTGATGATGATATTACCACATCATTATTTCATAGATAACATATCAATTTTACAGATAAAATCTGAAAAATTGATAACTAGTTTGATGATTAAACTAATTTTGATTATTTTTTAATAAATAATTAATAATATTAGACATATTGCTTTTTTATAATTTATATCTACATATTACTTTTTATTAAACTATTAATTTTTATAATTATTTTTGGAAATTAAGTTATAGTTAGGTGAAATTGTAATAAATGATTAGATCTTTTAAAATGTGCATTATTTAACTAGTCCCATCCTCCACCCCATATTTGACAATTTTACTGGGGTACAAACGTAATTTTCACCGAACACACGCATCTCTCCGCCTATTTCTACGTTTCCCTCCCCATGCTCCTCTAGACTCCTACGATCTCTCCTCGCCGGCGACAACCAGAGAGAGGTGGACGACCATCATCAAACGCTGTCGTATAAACAATTCTATACCAATGGACGCAAATTCAGCAGAATTTGAAGCGATTTTGAAGGAAATAGAGCGTGCTAATAGCAGTAGCACAAGCTACACCAAAAACGACGATCAAGAATGGAAAACAGTATCGTATAAGAAATCAAGACGTAAACCCACTAATAAAGCTCCTGAAAATTACCCCGATCACGGCTCCGGAAACGGTAACGTTTTCCGGTCGATCGAACAACAATCGGAGGATCGTCGACGAAGAGTAGTTGAATCTCAAAAGGCTGCCGCCGCTGCCATTGATGCAGCAGCTGATGATGCTCCTCTCCGCGCCGGAGATGATGGCGATGAAGACGGCAGTGATGTGGATAACTTGGCCGGACGTGAGAGCGGGAAGGGGGAGGTGAAGAAGAGTAAACCTAAGAAATTGAAAAAACCTAAAGTTACTGTTGTGGAGGCTGCATCGAAGATTAATGATTCTGATCTGGCTGTTTTTCTTGTTGATATAACGGTAATTAAACATCCAATTTTGATCTGCTAGAACTAATGTATTTTCAATCGAATTGATTGGACCTGGAAAAAAGAAATTGAAATCTGATTTGCTGTTTTTGCAATAGGAATCGTATGAATCACAACCAGACATACGGCTAATGAGGTTCGCCGACTATTTTGGTCGAGCATTTGCTTCCGTGAACGCGTCTCAGTTCCCATGGATGAAAACTCTCAAGGAGGCTTCCGTCGAGAAGATGATTGATGTAAGAGCATCCTCTTCCTTTTTATCACTTTTCAATTTCACTTTTTAAGCTTATGACAGCCTACCTACTTTTGATGATCTAGAAGATTCTCCAAAGATTCATCATCGTACATTTGGATTTTTGTTTCTCTGTATACCAAGCTTTACTTTCCAGAGGGAATATCCTGCCTGATGATTATGAAACTCCTTTCTAGACTGATTTAGTTGACTTTTATGCAGATCCCTTTATCACATATTTCTGAAGATGTTTATAGGACATCAGCAGACTGGCTTAACCACCAACCTGTAGATGCTCTTGGATCCTTTGTTGTGTGGTCCTTAGATAACATACTCACAGACCTTGCTCTTCATCAAGGGGGTATCAAGGGTTCAAAGAAGGTGATTCAGCAAGCACCTTCAAAATCTCAGGTAAATGGTGTATGAAGTATGAACAATTGAGCTTTTCCTTGAAACATTGACTGATGTTTCATATTAATCAAGCATTATGCAATTATCACGACAGGTTGCCATATTTGTGGTTCTAGCAATGGTACTAAGGCGTAAGCCTGATGTTTTAATCAGCCTTCTTCCAATACTAAAAGAGGGTTCTAAATATCAAGGTCAAGATAAGCTTCCAGTCCTGTTGTGGACTATCACACAGGTAACTACTAATCAACTAATCTAGACATTTACTATCTTCTTGAAGATAACAATAAACATCAACAAGATTGGATTTTGTATAGGCTTCTCAAGGTGACCTGGTTGTGGGGCTTTTCATGTGGGTGCATTTGCTCTTACCAATAGTCAACAGTAAATCAGGTGGTAATCCACAATCCAGAGACCTTATTTTGCAGTTGGTTGAGAGGTAAGAAACATCATTTATACTTTACTTCCATTTAAGTATGCTTTTATTCTCTCACATATTTTATAAACATCATTTACACAAAGTACAAACAACATTTTCATTTGTAGGATTCTATCTTCTCCAAAAGCTCGTACAATTTTAGTCAATGGTGCTGTGAGAAAGGGGGAGCGTGTGGTCCCACCTTCAGCTCTTGAGCTTCTTATGAGAGCTACCTTCCCTTCTCCTTCATCTCGTGTCAAGGTACTTTTAGTTAATTTATAGCATCCTACTTTCGTTTCATTTTGTTACAGCATTTTATTTTCAGTTGTTTTTTCTTATCAAGACATGATAGTTACAATTCTTTTTCTTATTTGGACTTTATACTTTGAAAAATTTATCCAGTTATATTGCACAACATTGCTATATATGTTGTTATTTATTGCATATAAATGAGTAGAATTTAAAGTAATGAAAATGGATTTGGTATAACTTTGTAACAGGCAACTGACAGATTTGAAGCAGTGTATCCCCTTTTGAAGGAGGTTGCTCTTGCTGTTGCCCCTGGAAGTAAAGCTATGAAGCAACTTACACATCAATTGTTACCAATTGCTGCAAAAGCTGCTGCTCAAGGCAAGAAAAATTATTTATTTATTTATTTTATTGCTAATTGGTCAAATGGGTAAAAAATTAAAAATTTAGCTCAAAAGAAAACGCATTAAAAAGTCTCTCAAAGCACATTTACGTCTTTATAGTGTCCTAAATCGTGTTATTTCAAAAGTTGAATCGTTATATTATAATTATAGTGTTATATACTAATTATTTATGAAATTCAATGTAAATAAAAAACAAAAAAGTCTAATATTTAACGTCTGTTTACAGGCAACTCTGCTATGGCAAGTGAAGCTGGTGACATATTCCTATGGTGTTTGACTCAAAATCCAGACTGTTACAAGCAATGGGTAAAACTAAAATATTGAATGTGTCTTTTTGATATTTCTCATTACAAATACATGAAAGTAAATTGCTATTTCTTTGGGTCTCACTTAAAAAATTGAAAACAGGATGAGATTTATCTCGATAGCCTTGAAGCTAGTATCGTTGTTATAAGAAAGCTGTCTGATGAGTGGAAGATTTACTCTGTTAAGCATTCGAGTCTTGAACCTTTAAAATCAACCATGAAGAGCTTTAAAGATAAGGTAATCCTTCTTGTCTACATAAGTTATTATCTTTACGTCATGTTTCTCTTTAATAATATGTAAAAATATTTTAGAAAAACGACTCAAATTTTTGCTAATTTCTTGTCTCGTCACAGGATTGAACATGACAAAATTTCTACGGTTATTTTCAATGATCGAGGACGAGGAGGGCATTTTTGTCTTTTTACACAAACAACACATCGGGAGCGAGTCATGTCCTACCTTGTTCCGCCTTTTTGGATGGGACAAAAAAATTGTAATGTTTGTCTTATTGACACCTGTCTTAGTCTCATTCCAATGAATGTCAAACGCAGGAGTCACATGGGGCGTACACTGTTTGGCATTCATTGAACAGGGACTAAGATGACTGTTAATAAGACAAAAATTATAATTTTTTGATCCATCCAAAAAGGTGGAATAAGGTAAGACATGGACCCGCTCTCGATTTCTTGTCTGTGCAAAAAGACAAGAATGCCCTCCGTGTCCTCTATCATTGAAAATAGGTCTAGAAATTTTGTCATGTACAATCTGGTGATGAGACAAGTATTAGCAAAAATGTGTGTCGTTTTCTAAAATAATTTGTGTAAAAAATATGAAAACTAAAGTTTTGTCTCCTTGTGGCACTCACTATATAGAATGAGAAGGCATTAGCTAGTGGAAGTAGTGTCAGCGAAGCATTGGTGAAAGAGGCAGACAAGTATTCCAAGATGATACTATCCAAATTCTCACGTGGGAATCATTGCTTGAAGGCTACAGCATTCCTCACTATTACAATGGCTGTGGGTGTAGCCTTTATTATCAAAGACCCTACAGTCTGGAACTTGAGACAACTCGCGGATTTTGACTTGACTCGTACTTTTACTTCCCTCTCTCAATAAAGGCAGGGGCAGGGGTATAGAGGTAAATAGGTAAAGGTGAAGTTGACCTGATATAAAAATTAAAATAATTAAATGGGTAAATGGGCCCGTATTAGGACCCTGTATCCGGTTTACCAAGACATATATAGATATACAAGTATAAGGTATACCCAAAACTCGGCTTTTTTATACTGAATTTCTAAACATTTTATGAGTAGTCTTGTCTTGTTTGATTATTAATAAATTGAAAAAGAAAAAGAAAAAGAAATTAAAAGACCGAGCTGAGCTGGATTGGTTTGTCTTGTTTGATTATTTATGAAATAAATGAGGAAAAATATTAGTGCTTCGATTAGACTTTTGACTTTTGACTTGCTTTATTTTTTGTCTATGATAGTTTAAGTTATATGTGTTTTCTAGTTGGATTTAGTATTCAAAGCACTTATAAGACATTATCTTCTCTTTAATAAGTATATGCAAATAATGTCATTGAAATGCTAAGGTAATTCCTTAAACCAGAGGGTGTTAAACATTCTCACTGTCCACATTAGGACATTAATCTTCCATTAGAGATGGAGGCTTAGTGTTTGAGCCATTGTCAGTGTTATTGGTATTAGTTGATGCTGACATAATAACCACTTTGATATCAATTGTAGGTATATTAAGTGTAATATCTAAGTAATGATGGGGGATTGAATATAATAGTTTTAAAGTTTAAATAATAATTTCTTTTTATAAACATTTATGGTTAAAGCATAAAGTTGTTGTGGAACAACACTTGATGCGAAGGTTTGAGTTGGTTACCCGAAAACTATAACAGTATAACTCATTCACACAAACACCTATCAAAAAATTATATAGTGATTTTCTAATAAATGAATAGAGAATGTAAAGATCATGGGTGCAAGTGTGATGTCCTTGTTATCTATTTTCTAGTATGAATTAATAAAAATTCAAGGTTACTTGGTTATTTATAGTGAGGTAAAATGAAAAGGCATTTATTTATTATTTGAATTTTTTTTCTTTATATATATATATATATATATATATATATATATATATATATATATATATATATATATATATATATATATATATATATATATATATGCAAAAGTTCAACAAGGAACTAGTTTAAACTATACAACAAAAAACTATTATTTTTTCAAGTTTTAAATCTTATTATTTATCGAAAAATAAATTCTAAAAATACAAAAATTCCCAACTTTTTATCTTTTTTCCATTGATATTAAATTTGATAATTTTTTTATTACTTTTTTTATAAGTTCAAATTCACATTGTGAATCTATACTATAAATTATTAATTTTGTATAAATTCACTTTATGAATCAGCACAAATTCATAATGTGAATCTGGATAAATTTCACAGCATAGATTTCATACGGTAAGCCTACATAGATTCACAATGTAAATTTAAACGGTAAGCCTACATAGATTCACAATGTAAATTTAAACAGATTCTCAGTGTGAATCTTCATATAAAAGATTTAAGAAATTCATAACTTTTTATCCTTCATCAATTGATATCTAATTTAACAAAATTATATATATATATATATATATATATATATATATATATATATATATATATATATATATATATATATAATATAGTATAATATAATATAATATAATATTATATTATATTATTTTATCAAATTTGATATCAATTGATGGAGGATAAACAGTTATATATATATATATATATATATATATATATATATATATATATATATATATATATATATATATATATATATATATATATATATATATATATATATATATATATATATGATGAAAAAATTGCTCTAAGAGTTGAGAAAATATTGGTTTTTTGGTTCTAAGGTTTAAAATGATTTCTTGTTGAACCAACCCTATATATATATATATATATATATATATATATATATATATATATATATATATATATATATATATATATATATATATATATATATATGAAAGAGACCCAAACTTAGCAAAATGCTAGGTTGGACAAAATATAAAAAAAAGAAAAAAACTAAGGATTATTACTTGTTTTAATTATTAAGAGTTAAGAATAAATATATTTTGGGATTATTTAATGACACTAAGCTTTTTGAGAAAAACCTTGGATTATCATAAATAAAAGGGGGCTCAATACATTATTTATCGGTAAGCGAAGAAACTACCCACACCCTAAGAGCTCCATTTGGAGTAAACCTTAGTTGTAAATCGTCTCTCTCTCTCTCTCTCTCTCTCTCTCTCTCTCTCTCTTTCTCCATTTGGAGCAAACCTTAGATGAAGGGATGCATCTGATATTCATTTTGGAAAGGTTTTAGGCATGTTAGTGAGCCGTATGCCCATGTTTTTGTAACATCCATATCTTTGAGGTATGAAGTGTTGGATTAGTGTCTAAGTGCATAACTATATTTGGTATGTACTTGACCCAGTTGTTGCATGTTCCTTTTGGGTTGCCTTCACCAAAGTAACTAGACCGGATGATTAATGGAGAAATAGGTTATTATGATTTATTAATATATTATATGGATAATATATTAAAAGAGAAATCATATTAGTTAATTAATATTGATCAAGAATTAATTAAAAAATTAATTTTGTGATAAAAAGATATTAATTGAACTAAGGGGATTGGAATTGCAATTATAAGATAATTGGATTTTGGGCTGAGGATCCCTTAGAAGGAGGGTGGACGAAATCAAGGAGGAAGCCCACCTTGAAATTGTCCAAGGCCTCATTCTGGAAGGTTCCTTTGGACTGCTTGATGGCTAAGTAATCCAATTAGGATTTTTGACTGAAACCCTAGCAGCTCACCTATAAATAGGACCCCTATGCTCTAGAAATTGGCTACCACTTGAACCTTAGAGATCCAACAGCTGATTTTGAGCCATCCTCCCCTCTCTCCAAGATCTTCAACTTGCTTTGGTGTTTGTGATTCATTAGAAGCACAACATTTGAGGTGCTAAGATTCTCAAAAGCTTAAGATCTTCAAGCAACAATCAAAGGTAACATCTATACTTGTTTATTTATGTTGATTCAAGTTTGGTTGTATGCTAGATTAGAGTTTCAAGTCTTGGAAAATTATGCATGTACAATTAGAAGACTAGATCCAAGCAAATATGGTTTGCATGAACACCATAGGAATGTTGTTTTGCTCATAACCTAACATGAAGTTTAAAGTAATTTATGAGTTTTTGGATGGCCACAACGAGGTGGAGGTATCACCAAGATGTGGCATCACCCGCATGGGATGCGTATCTCATTTAGATACCACAACATGGCATTATATTGGCCACAATGTGGCATCTGGCCATGGGCAAACCCTAATTTTTCGGGTTTAGGCCTAGTTAAGATAAGTGATGGCTAGAGTTTCCTCCACCATTAACCTCTATCACCTCCTAAATGTACCTTTGAGCAAACCCTAGCCTCTTTTAAGCTTTTAAAGCTCATTTTGCAAGTTTTGGTGATCTTGAAGGAAACATAAAGAAGTTTTGTGCATATATCCAGCAAGCAATCCACACCATCCTTGTGTGCTTCTTCTAGACTCCTTGTAAGTCCTCAAGCTTTCATCTTTTTAATGTTTTCTTCTTAGATCTAGGTTTAATGTCATGTTATGCCTCATAAGTGAAGTTTGAATGATTAGAAGAGATGAAGTTTGCAACTTTATGGCTCTCCAAAGTACCTAGAGCAATATTCCTCGTGGATCTAGAATTTAAGGGAGTGTTAGGAGTTTTTGCATGAAGTTAGACCATCTTCTTTACCTTTTCAAACTAGAAAAATGGAAGACATGCATGGGTCATACGTGTCTATAAATATTGGATTTTTATGGACCATTAGGGTCCCTCGAAGCCTTCTGGAAATTATGAGTTAAGAGCTTAATGTATTAAGGACTAAATCCATTAAGCTGTCCATGCATGAAAACCACGACATGGCAAGTTGGTTGCCACAATGTGGGGAAATAAGGAGTCACGAGTGTTTTGGCTAGGCGTTACCACCACATGGTCATGGGTTGGCCACGATATGAAGGTCAACTGACGGTTGACTTTAACCTCTGACTTTTTAGACTTAGTTAACTTTTGGTCAATTTGTTAGTCTTGGAATGTAGATTGAGGTTTGACCTTGGTGCTTTGATAGTGGTTTGTAGTAATAGTTTCAGGACTTTGTGAGCGTTGTTTTCCGGATATGACGGTGAGGTGAGTCTTCTCACTATACTATGTATGATGCTAGTTGTCTTTATGATACTTAAATGAAAGACGATAGGGGTAGCCCATGGAAACTGTATGAAAAACTATGGGTTTAGCCCATGACATTTGTATGAAAGACCATGGGAGTAGCCCATGGTACTTGTATGTAAGATCGGGATTTAGCCATAGACATTGCAAGGAAACAGCATGGTGTTAACACATGAAACTTGGATGTAAGAGCATGGGGGTAGCCCATGGCATTTCAAGGAAAGACCATGGGGGTAGCCTATGGCAAATATATGTATGTTATGTGGTATTTTAGGGGAATTCACTAAGCTTTGTGCTTATGGTTTCATGTTAAATGTTTTTCAGGTACTTCTGGTTCCAAATGGAATGGCCCAACTTGATCATGGTGCATCCCCTGAAGTTTATTTATGGATTATCTATTTTGCTTTACTCTGATGTTCGAGAGATAAATTTTAATCTTTTTTAGTTTTTGAACATATTTTATGTGATTTTGGTGTTTTTAAAACAAATTTTTACTTAGTATTTTTTGGACATTACAACCTTGTTGAGATCATTCCTAGGGTAGTCGAAATAGAGTTAATCTGGTTAGGTAGGCATGCATGGCTAACTCATTTAACTTCAATGGCCCCCTCTTTAATTGTAGAAGACGCATTGTATAATTCTTAAATGTTTCTATTCGAAAAGGGTTGAAGAAACGGTAACTAAAATTTATTAAATTACAAGTATGTATAATTTCTACAAGCAATTAAAAATTCCAAGACAGGTCGGAAACATAGAATAATTAAGGTGTCAACTCAAAAAATGGAGGTCGACACTCGTCATTAATCCTAGACAAGGTTAAAGAAATGTACCATGACATATAGCTTATCCTGAAAACATGCATAACGTAAGTTTTTGGTGTGGCATCCGCAAAGGCTTGTCTAGGCATGCCTTAGCAAGTTACGACCGAAGTTTTTTTAAAGTTTCTTTTTTGTTTTTCCCTATCAGAGATGAAATCATTCATTTTTTGTTAACTTTTTGTTATTAGATGTTAATATAACACTTATAAGGACTTGACATATTTGATATAAATCTGTAAATATGTTATTTCTCCTTTTTAAGTGTAAAAAATTTCAGCCTTAAATCATGCCTTGAAAAACGTCATGGATGGTAAATCCTAATGCTTGACCTTCCCGCTACACCCCACACCATTTAAAACCATGCTTCTACATACAAATGGAACTAGATTAGATTTTGAATGAAATATTTCTTGGTAAATAGCAGGTTGGAAATCGTCTTACGTTATTTTGAACCATGCTAACTACTTATATAACATTTTAACTAGTAGGAAGGTGGATATTGATTGATGTAATGTCTTTAAACATTAGAGGGGTGATTGCGGCAATAAAAACATGTATCAAAGTTATTTTTTCATTTATTTATTCATTCATTAGGAGTTGAGGAAATCAATAATATACTAAGCCATCTAAGGTCACAAAATTTTGAGTTTGAGTGTATGGAGCTAGTAGGACTATCATGGGGAGTTTAATATATTTAGGAATTTGTACTTTGTCTTAAAATATCACATTATGAAAGATGAAGGATTTTCATGGAAATCATATGCATACTGAATCCTTCGAAAGTATCGGCAGGTTTCATGATCTAGGAAGAAAGAGGTTGCTTTCAGACAGTTTACAATAACTGGATTGTAGTGATTTACATCACATATAAGGTTGTTTTGGGAAAGGCTAATAGGAGAGCCTAGAATATGTTCCCATATGGTACTCTTTTCTTAAATAATGTTATTAGATTATTGGGACTTATTAAAGTTAAAATATGTGGAAAGAAGTTCACTAGGATGATTTTGGACGGAGATATGCATTGTTGGTGATTTTAATGTCATTAACATATTTAATGTAGGAAGGATTTCATTTTGGACAAACTCAATTGCATTTGGCTATATTCTAAGACTGAACGTGTAGAGTGCACACTCAAATAGCTGTTAAGAATATGGGAACACAAGAGTCCGGTGGCATCACTCCTGATGGGGTTCCAATGGGTATCACCCCTGGCCGTGACCTCACCAAAATCCAAGGGTTGCATTTATACCATGGGGACACGTCGTTTCATGTAATACCACTATCGTCTTCTTATATATTGATGAATTGACATTGTATACTATACACACAAATTATATCATTATTCTACCAAAATTTTGTCACAACACATCACAAATAAAAGAAAAGGTATTCTATGTTTATGATTCAAGTTAGGCGTATAATTCCAAATGGTTGTTGTTGGATTATCCCACAATCTAAATTCATCTAACACTAGGCATAGGGTCGAATTATAGATTTTTGAAAGTGGTGTAAACACGATCCTCAAAATTATCCAATTATTTATTGTTATTTGAATCCCATTTGCTAACATGCATAACCAGTTAGTTATCTTTTGTAAAGAGTCACACCAAAACCAAATCCATAATTTGAAGCTAATCCGATCTAAAAACCGGTTTGGTCAAACCAGATTTGACCAAATCGGATCGGATTAGATCTGATCCACTAGATTGAAATTTGATCCTAGTTCTACAGAAAAAATCGGATTTGATATTGGATCATAAATTTATTTGCTTAAAACTGAATCCAAATCCACCCCAAAATCCGCTAAAACCCTCTAAAAATCGGTTTGAAACCGAATTTAGATTTTGGTTGGTACCGGATCGGATTTTGGCCGGATCCGGATCGAATTTAGCATGATTTAATCAAAACCAGATCAGACCCTGCATTTGTGAACCTCTAATCTTTTGAGCCAACTTTAACCATACCAATAAAAAAACTACTATACATGTTGCTCCGTAGATTGTTATAGGTTGTTACACTTAGGTTGACTTATCTTTTAAGCCAACTCATTTGAAAGATAATATTTGGCTCTTAGAGGAATAAAAATGCGCATAATGTTTGTCCATTAACATTTTTTTATGTAAATGACCTGTTCCATAGTGTTACAAAAACATAGGAAAACCAATAATAATAATAATCACTATTGATTTAAATGTCATTAAGTGTTAATTTTTCTATTTTAGCACATGTACCTAAAAACATTTTGGTGCCAATTGATAAGTCATTCACATAAAAAATGCTAACCTTCCAATAGAATGAGAACTTCATACCCTAAAACTCTGTTATGCATTCACAATATGAGAATGAAAGACAAAGTCACTAATATATATTATGTTTTTTTATAGGTATGTCAACAAAGATGCAAGAGTAAATTAAAGAAAATTAAAGAATAATCATGATTTATAATTAGTGTTACTATAAACATCCTTCTTATTCAAATAAATTGTTAAATTTTGGGGGTCGACACACACTATTTATAACATACGGAAGTCTAGGTAGCATATTTTAATTAATTAGTTTGTGTCAAGAAGAGGGACTCGATGAATTAACGCCTAGACTCGTTGAGTAGGATCGCGATTGCTGACTGGATTTAATGAATGGACTTGACGAGTCGGCATTTTGACTCGACGAGTCTGCGCTGTGGACAGAAACCTTAAATCCTCAGGCCTGCGCACTATTTGAGAGCACCAGAGAAACTGAGAGCATTGTGAGTGAGAAAAGAAGCCATTTCATCGTTTCTAGTGTGATTTTGCAGGAAAGAAGGAAGGAGGGAAAGCTAGGCAGATTAAGGAGCTCAAATCTACTACCATTTGATCAGAAGAGGCTGCTAGAGGTATAAATATATGCTCATTCTCGTGTATTTGGTGATCTACTTGAATCTAGGGTTTTCTTATGCCTTCTTTAGCTTGGATTCGACGCATACGAGGTCCCACGGTGGAATTCTTCTTAGATATGGACCTTAAGAGGTCCATAGAGTCCTATCTATCCTGCTTTAAGCTATTCCTTTGGAGATATGAACCTAGGTTGCAATTTTAGAAGCTATTTCACCAAACGAAGCCCTTTGAATGTTGCATGAGTGTAAAGGTTGGACCTTTACGTGATTATTGTGTATTGGAAGGTCAGATCTATAGGTTAGAGAAGCAGATATGACCTCAAAATTTCTTTTGAGTGTTGCCATGGAGGGAACTCGCCGAGTCCATAAGGGGACTCAACGAGTCGAGTCGGGTTAGCCCGCGATTCGTGACCAGTGGTAACCCGTCGAGTGAAAGTTTAAATCGACGAGTTGAGTGAGGATTTATGAGGTTTAAGAGGACATGCATGGACTCGCCGAGTCACACTAGTTCACTCGACGAGTTTGGTCAAAGTTTGACCATTGACTAGAATTGACTTCAATTGACGTTAGGGTTTTGGTCAACTGGTTCAAGAGAGGTCAGGGAGAGGTAGAATGGTCTTCTACCCATTCTTTAGGAATGAGGACAAGAGAAAGTATTGATTAGAGATGTTATTATGTTGATAGGAGGATGCTAGGTCAGGTTATCGAGCATGAGAGGTTATTCGACATCGCACGAGGTGAGTCTTCTCACTATACTTTACCTAGAGTGGTAAATATGTGTGACCGAAAGGTCTTATGTGCTATGACGAGTATATGATGCATGCTGTTATATGATATGTATGTGCTATGTTATGTTATGAGTATTATGATATGGACTGGAAGGTCAAGATGATACGGACCGGAAGGTCAGAGAAGTGGGATCGGAAGGTCTACCAAGACTATGGAACAAAAGTCCCCTGAGACACATTGACCGGGAGGTCTTGTAGAGTTGTAGCCTTGAGTGGCGTATGTGTTGTATGTGGTATTTTGGGGAACTCACTAAGCATTTATGCTTACCGTTTATGTGATATGTGTTTCAGGTACTAGCGAGGATCGCGGGAAGGCGCCGAAATGATATGTACACATTGATGGAGTTTTATGTATTTGAGATCTTAGGAATTGTTTTATTTGGATGACATGTGTTACATTGAGTTTTGATATTTCATTATTTCTAATGAATGAAATTATGTTTTTAAAAATAAAAAATTGTTTTGGAAATTCAAGTTGTTACACTATTCCACTAAAGGGAAGCGAATACACAAAATAATTTGGGACGGATGAGTACGTATAGAATTTCCCTTTATAATATGACATGTGTGCAATCACCATAGTACATATACCTATCGTCATACTTTTATTCTCCCATGATTTACAACAATCATTACCATTCATGGATTAAAATAAGGGAACAATCTATTATGCAATCATTACCCAAAGTACTATTCCCTACAACTTGCAATTCTAGATGATATAGGTGTTCATTAATGATCTATTATGCAATCATTATCCAATGTGATACTAACTTTGTTATGCATTCAAAATATACGTGATGTTCAAGCAACAATTAGTAAACAAAGTGTTACAAAAAATTCAAGCGTCTTGTTTCTGCAACCACCTAAAATATATGATGTATATATTGGTTTTTAAAAATAAACAAAAGATTCATTTTCTTTAATGCAAAGGGACTTTTAATATTTTTATACCTAGAAAACAAGAATGAGAAGGAATTTTCACGAGAGAAAGAATTCCCAATTCACCTGAAGCTTCCAATTTCCTTTCACTAGAATTGGAAAAATATTATCTTTAGTTTGAACCATAACACTAACACCCCATTAGTGAGTTTAAAATTTAAGGGAAAGAAAAAGAAGGAAAAGGAAGTAAAGGAAATGGTGGGGAACTTTCATTTCCAATCATTTTATCCTGAAAACAAGCTTTATTGTCTTTCTTTTCTTCAACTCTTTTAAAAAACTCAACAACATAACTTCCCCCACCCCCCTTTTCTTTTCTTTCCTTAAAATCTTAAGAGCAATGTGTAAAGACCAACACAAGCTAACCCCAAGTGGGGTACTAAAATCAAGTCTAAATTTGATGGAAAATCAAATTTTCAATTTGGTTAGGGTTTTTGATACCTAGTTAGTATCGTAGTTAAATCACATAATGTGACACATAAAATGAAAACCTAATGCAACAAAGCCAACATTATAACATAAATTTCATAACTAAGATTCATATATATCATAGAGAAATTAAATATCCTCCTACATTTTATATGTTAAATGGTGACATGTAAATGTGACATGTGTCACCATTTAACATGCATGGGTAGTAGGATTCATAGGAAGAAAATGTAGAAAGATATTTAGGGTGTTTTTGTTTGTAGAAAAATTTTCATTTATCCAAGAAAATTTTCTAAGAAAACGAAAATTTTCTAAGAAAACGAAAATTTTCTAAGAAAACGAAAATTTTGAAAACGCGTTTGGTTCGTTTAGTTTTTCAAAGTTTTATAGTAAAATAAAAATTTTGATTTTTCCAAATTGTATGTAAATTAGAAAAATGATTTTTACAGTTTTTCAAAGTGTTCTAAATTTCTAAGATGAAAAATGACAACTCCATCGGTTCTAACCAAACGCGTTTTCTAAAACTTTCATTGAAAATTAAAAATGAAAACTAACTCTATTTTTTGAAAACAATTTCTTGGACAATAAATACAGTTTTCTACAACCAAACACAACCTTATTTCTCTATATTATATCATATAACAATTCAAATCTGACATCAAAAGAAAAAGAGAAATTAAATTAACTGAAAACTTACAAGGCTTTAACAAATACAATTCTTTGGTCCGTAGTTACCTCTTTAGTTGTCATTGCCTGATTTTATTGTTCCATTTGCATTGCTCACTTAAAACAAATACAAAATGAAAATCAAGAACTTTTGATCGATGGGCATAAGTTGTTATATATGGTAGTGTTAGCCTAATAAGATTTTGGACTTTATTTTGTATTGGGTGTTATGTTGGCCTATTAGCTAGAAAACCCTAATTAGCTAGTCTATATATTATGTCTTTCCTTTTATTATATATTGTACTTCTCATTTGACAATAATATAGCTGTTCTACGTCCTGTTAGTTTACATGATATCAGAGCTCGATTTGATCATCTGTATTTTTGTTTTTGGGGGCAAGTTGTAGCAGGCACAACGTTGCACAATTTTGGGTATGGTTTTCTTGCTCGTTTCTGTATTCTGTTTGATTTGATTTTTTTGTTTCATCGAATTTGAGGGTTTCGTTTTGTCTTTTCATTTTATTGATTTAGAGATCTTAATTGTTGTTGTTACTTGTATATACTATTGTTTTGGTTATTCTCATTTGACTGATATTTGAAATATCACCCCAAGAGTTGATTCTCTTCAGTATATTAGAATGCAACTCGATGGCAAGAACTATGCCTATTGGACTTACGTTATGAAAAATTTCTTATGAGGCAAGACTATGTGGGGGATTGTTATAGGTGAAAAAAAGAAACCAACAATGAGAAGGCTGCTAATTGTGCAACCTTACTGAATTCATGGGAGAATGATAACTATAATATCATTAATTGGATTAATAATTATGTTATGCAATCTATTGGTACTTAGTTGGCGAAATATGAGACAAAAAAGGAGGTTTGGGATCACATGGCTAGGCTGTATACTCAGTCTAACTTTGCAAAGTAGTATCAGTTAGAGTTTGATATTCGAGCCCTCTAATAGAAGAATCTTAGTGTTCAGGAATTTTATGCTTCTATGTCAGATTTTTGGGATCAGTTGGCTCTTACAGAACCTGATTTGTTGAAGGATATTAAGCCTAATATTGATCGTAGGGAAGAGAAACATTTGGTTCAATTATTGACAGAATATGTTCATATTTTGAAGGCTTGCATGGATCAATCTTGCGTCACACACCTCTTCCCACTGTTGATTTATTTGTTCACGAGTTGATTGATGAAGAATGTCATATAGAGTCCCATGCTAACAAAGGTCCCAAGACAACCACTCCTATTGTCTTTGCTGTTCCACAACGACCTCTGTCTTCAAACCAGAATCATCCTAAAGTTTCATTTGATGAGTGTGCTTTCTGTAAGAAGAAGAATCATCGGAAGAAAAATTGTCCTTTGCTTTTAAGCAAGGAAAATCAACAACAACAACAAATGAGATCACATGCATAGTCTCAACCCTCATAACATAACATGTGTTCTGGACAGTCTCAGTCGCATCCCTCGTTTCCATCTTTTGGACCTCCATAATACATTAATGTTGTACCTTTAGTTGAGAATGAAATAGATTTTACACCACCATCAGCCCTGGATCCCTAGATTGTTGAGCAGTTCAGATAATTCATTATTGCCAATCTAGCTGCTATATCAGCTTCCATGTCTCATTCAACCTCTATCTTACTTCAACACTTCAGGTATTCCTCTATCCGTATGGATATTGTTTTATGGTGCATCTCATCACATGTCACCACAGTTGTTACCTTTTGCTTCATCATCATCTCATACACCTGTCTTTGTTATGTCTTCTAGTGCTATACCTAAGTCAGTAAAGGGTGTTGGTTCTATTGTCACTGGTTATGTATATTTAACAGATGTGTATTACATTCACACACTTGCTTTTAATCTTGTATCGGTCAGTCAGCTAAGTAACTCTGGTTGTTAGCTCTTCTTTTCCTGATTCATTCTTCTGTGTACTAGAAATTTGGTCTTAGAGGGTGATTGGGATAGGCTGTAGACTTGGGGAGTTTTATGTTTTGGAGTAGCTACATGTTGCGGATGTTGCTTCATTTAGTGTCAATTTCTTGTTTTCTTGTTTGAACCCTTCGTCGTCTATTTTTTTTATCTTTAGCATTCTCGTTTGTGACATGTGTCAGCATCTCATTTACAGTATTTGGTTTCCAATGGTGTGTTAGGTTCTTTGAAAGCTGATGATATTTTTGATTGTTGTGGTTGTCAATTGAGAATTTTTTTGCTTTTATTGTTTAATAAAAGTGTCACTCGTTTTGTTGCCTCCATTGATACCATGCATTCTGATGCGTAGGTCCATCTCCGATCACCTCTAAATAGGGAGCTAAATGTCACACCCCCGAACCGAAACGACGGAAACGTCCGAGTGTGAATGACTTCATCTTGTAATACCATAACAAGTGTATATAAGTGAAACATAGACATCATCATCACCATACATATAAGATAACAACATAAATGGTTGGCATCTTCATATAAGATAACAACATACATGGTTGGCATCTTTTTGTTTGTACATAAAATTACATCCCAAAAATATTAAGTGTATGGTAAAAAAATATACAAAAAATGTCCAAGTTCCTTAGCTGCCAACCTGTTTAGTGAGTTCCTGAGAATACAAGTTATTTTGAAAAGTGTCAACATATTAAATGTTGGTGAGTTCATAAGCATGTTTATAGGAAAACTTTGCATTAGTTCGTAAACACAAGAAAATACGATATTTTCTGTAAAAATAGATTGCGAGTTTTAATTCAAATATTGTATTATAGCATGTGTATCCTTGTTTTATTTTGTTTGAAAAATGTATAGAGAGTGATTCCCAAAAAATCATGTATTTTCTGTGTCATGAGAAATTGTAGTCTTAAACCCTAAGACCGAAGTGAGGTGGATAGTATGAAATAATTAACACAATGTTTATACTTTGCAAAACTGAGTGGTATGCATATTCAGCGTAAATCTTATAATAGATTTATTATTCTGTATGTGAGTCGTTATAACCATACTAATATGACGAAGTGCCTGTCTTGACGTTCTTCAGGCGTCGGTTTCTGAGAAGACGTTTGTCACCCTAGAGTGGCCTGTCTAGCTATAATGAGTAGCTCAGGTGTGGGGTTCAACTCAGTATAGATCTATACACAAATTCTCGTTCTCCCTCCAGGAGACTCTGGTAATAACTCCAGGACTTACGGTGTACACTAAGATAGGTACGATGAAGGTGCGTATTACAAGAGCCTTAACGGAATTTACGCGAATAGTGTGTTTCATTATTTAACATTATAAATAATGTTGCGAGTGTATATTTTTGACTACGATTCGTAGGTGATAAAAATGTAATTGTTTTTATCGAAAGTGTCAAAATATTTCATTTTCACTATTATTATTATCATAAATAGCTCATTGTTACCAAAGTATCATGAAAGATTCGAGTTTATTTGAATTGTCACTAATGGCCCAATTAACATAAAATGTGTCATATAAGGCCAAATTTTTGTCTAATATGTTATAAGTGGCCCATTTTACTAAATTGGTCGAAAATGGCCCAATAATCCCAAAGTTGTCGAAATGGGCCCAGTTTTACTAAAATTCTCATTTTAGATCCATTTTTGCAAAAGTGTTAAAAATGGCCCATATTTGCTAAATAATCCATTTTTGGCCCTTTTCAGATAAAAAGATCATATTTGTCCCAAGTGTATTAAATAATTCATTCCGGCCCATTTTAAATAAAAGTCCCAAATATGGCCTAAGTTTATTAAGAATCTTATTTTCGGCCCATTTTAATTAGAAATTTCATAAATGGTCCATTTATACCAAACATGACTATTTTAGCCCATAAATACCGAAAATGACATAAAAGACCCATTTTTCTCAAAAATGACAACTTTAGTCCATTTTTCATTTTATTGACAAATATGGTCCCTCTTTAAGTATTCTTTAGATTTATAGTGAGTATTTAGGCATACTTAGGATTTTTTAACCAAACACAAAAGTTACATAAGGTAAGTTATTCCAACAACTTCAAGACTTGGGTAAATCTCGAAATTATGGAGCTTTTAGCATAATATCACAACATATCATCACATATATCATACAAAACATACACATGCAAGCATACATACTAAGATTTTACACAAAATAGTTTGTATTCTCCCCCAAAAGATAGTAAATCACGAAAACAAGGGGTATGAAGCTCACCTTAGGGCTCTTCGGATTTTTTGAAGATGAAAAATATAGTGAGTTTTCTGCCTTAGCTAGCTTCTTTGAAGAGATTTGTGGAGTTTTGGTGTTCTAGGATCACAAACACGAAAGTAGAGGGGTTTTTAGAAAAGATCTTAGCATAAGATAGAGTTAAACAACTTGAGTGTGAAGTAACTTAACAAGTTTGTAAGCTTGAAGAACATTCTTGAGCAAACATACATACTCATGATTTTAGAGGAGAAAAGAAGAGAGGGTTTTTTTTGAGAGTTGAGAGGAAAATGAGGGTAGAGTGTGATTTTGAAAATGAAGAACGGAGAGTGGTTGGGGGGATTTACGGTTTGATGAGTGGGGAGAGGAGGGGTCATCGGTTTGACTTCTAGGGTTTATGATGTGAGTGTTACTTAGATGCATGGGATGCAATCCATGGTTATCTACCATATAATATGGTGGTGGAAATGCATTTATCCAATGCATTTTTTTTTGAAATGACCGATTGGTCATGGAGAGGGGAGAAAGAAAAACCGTTTGGGCTAGGCTTGGGATGTTAATTGTAACAACCCAAAATTTCCGTATCATTTATTGTAACTCTTTTGTAGTACAATTCGCGCAACCAATCGTCGTTTCCAATTTCGATTTCCGATCTTCCGTTTAATTAAGTCATTATTTAGTACACATTTAAAATGACTTAATGGGTGTCTTAATACATTTAGAAATCATTTTAACACCCAACTTTAGTGATCGGAATATTTCTAGAAATTACCGTATCGGGTTACGGTAACTCAATCGGGTACGACCAAAAGCCTCGTCTAACACCGGTATCGGGTAGAATTCCACCGTGTCCGAAACTTAAACACTATATAAACGTGTTTAAGACTCCATTTGAAGCCTTTGGTCAATTTACCACTAAACACTACCCACCTCTCTCCTAATCCAAGTTTAAGGGATCAAAACTCAAAATTAAGGCTTCAAATCTCTAAGGTACCTTCCTAGCCTTAATCTATAGCATATTTGGCTTCCAAATTCGACATTTAATCATAAAATAGGACAACATATGTGAGTTTACGGCCCAGGAGCATGCCTAGGCCGTAAACACCAATTTGATGGGTTTTAAGCCCTTAAACTCCCTCCTAAACTCATTTGGACTTTAGATATGGCCAAGGGACTTCAAGATATGGACTCTAAACAATTAAAACATGAATTTTATGAGGTTTGAAGGAGTTTACGGCCAAGGATCATTCTTGGGCCGTAAACTCATATTCAAAGGGTTTTTGACCCAATTAACCCTTCCAAATCATAGTTGGGACTTAGATATGACCTTTGGGCTTGCTAATCTAGACTTGGAACACTTTAAACTTGATTTTTGAGTAATAAAAATGAGTTTACGGCCAAGACATACTCTTGGGCCGTAAACTCCTCTTAAATGGTGATTTAGTGCCCTTAAACATGTCAAAATGCTTTCAAACTCAACCAATGGCTTTGTGGTAAATCCTAGATTCATCTAAAAATGGTTTGGAGACCTTAAACACAACATATACCCTACATAAGTGAGTTTACGGCCAAAGAACTCCTCCTAGGCCGTAAACTCCTATAAGTGTGTAAAATGGTAATCTAAATTCATAACAAGGCTTAGAAAATTAGTTTGAATCACATGTGATTGCCCTAAATAGTTCAAATTAACCATTTTTAGCCAAGGGTGAGTTTACTGCTATAAACTCTATGAGTGTGGCTGTAAACTCATGTTTTAAATGGTATAAATTCATTCCAAGTGTTCCAAGGCAGTTTAGATAATCCATTCTAGCAATCCCTATGTCCATTTGAGCCCTTAAACCATCAAAACCACTCCCACATGAGTTTACGGCCGTAAACTCATGTATGTGTGTGTTCCATAGTTGTAAACTCTTTAAAATGTTTACTCTTGGGGAGTAAACTCAAGTCCCAAGTCCCTAGTGCCATTACACGTCCGAAGATGTCACCCGGGTCACTCCAAACGTTCGTTTTGAGGTGTTAAACCTCATTGGAGTGTAATGTTCCATATGATTAGTGAATGCATCCCTAATTTTATATATATGGACATTATTTCATTTTACATAGGAGCATCGCAAGTAATCAAACCCCGAACCAACATCTAGCATTCAAAACCGACAAGTTTCCGAGTCCGGTGAGTTCATACCCCTACCCTTTTTCACTGTTTTTCACTGTTTTCAGGGGGGGAACACAAGCAAAGTACAAGGGAATTCTTGTACTCAAAACATGTTTTCAAATGTGTGTTTCATATTCTTATGCTTTTATAACTGATTACTACAACTGATAACAGATTGAACATACAGATCACGTAACATATATTTGTGAAATAGGTCTTTAAACTAGTATGTTTTACATATATTTCACAAATGGATTTCCACATTTTATCAGTTAAAAGCATGACATTAAAACATTTGAACATAATACCTGTACACTGTTTTGTCCTCGATAAAACTCCACACACATATACGAGTGGAGGACTATCATATTATTACTAGTAAATTTGTTATTCCTGTATGATTGGAGACACGTCCTCGGAGAACACTCCACCCAGATTACGCGAGTGGAGGACTACACCCATAACCAGAATCTCTGGTATTTAGAGAGCGTGACTTGAGTGTATAGATCTATACGGGGCTGACTAGCCCACACCTGGCTGCTAGCTACAGCCGAACCGAAATGGTTCAAGGGTGACGAAAGTCATAAATATGTGGACGACTTATTGCCACATGTGGACTACTTATTGCCACAGGTTTCAGTCTATTGTATGGTTATGGAACTCGCAATTAGGATAACAGAGATTTACTTACAGTAATAATGAATTACTTTATACATCGTTTACGTCTTTTACATCTTTCACTTACTGTAACTAACATTCAGGAAGGTACGGGACTTTCCTGGGGAAAACATGGAACCTAATCACGATTACATCTTTTACATCTTTAACATCGTTTACATTAGAAACCTATATGCAGGAAAGCATGGGGCTTTCATGGGTAACACATACATAACTAGAAAGAGTAACAAACTGGATAACATTACATCTCTTACAATTTGTAACATACAATAAGGAAAGTATGGGACTTTCCTGGTATCACATGATAAGTAAACAGAACAGTTTAACCAGTCAGATAACCAACTATACATTTTCACATGAATAAAAATGTTTTCAGTGTACAAACTTACTATACTTTACAATTGGGAAACAATAACCAACTAATAAGAAAATATGGGATTTTCTTGGTGTATATAACATTTCAGAAACAGAAAGGAAACTCGAAACATTTTCACAAACAAAAACCGCTTATGAACTCACCAGCTTTATGCTAATTTTCAAATCGCTTGTGTTCTCAAGTCAGCGTTAGAACAGGTACCCGAAGATCCTTTTGCTCGAAGACGGAGTACATGAAGATCCGTTTCATTTTGTTTATATGTACTATGTATCACAACTGTACAAACTTTACTTTTGAAACAACTGTAAAACTTTTATTATGTAATGTAATGGTTGTCTTACTTTAGTTACTATGTGCATTGGATTTGATACTCAACGTGGTAGTCAACCCCGGAAATGTTTTCCGCCTTCGGTTTTCGGGGTGTGACAGATTGGTATCAGAGCCCTTGTTTATAGTGAATGAAGTATACCAAACCTTACATGGTATAAAACTATAAACACTAAAGGGCCTAAGTGCTCTGAATTAAAAGTATCTTCAAACTACAAGTATTTTCAAAAGTATACAAGTATATCGAACCGTCGTCATCCGTAACCACAAGTAGAACAGAACATAAGTAAATGGGTGTTGTGTACTACGGTTAAACCTGGGCAGTTATGTAGTCGTGTCTAGGATCAATATAGCCTGGCCAACTATATTCATTCGAGACACGGCCAACATGTGCTTGGGAGTGACTGTGGTATGTGGCATGCCTAAAACTTACCCTAATATCCCAAACATCGAATCATTGTCGTAAACAATTCATGAAATACTATGGGAGTATTTCTCGATCCAAATCCTCCGTAGTAATCTTTATTCGAGTGGTTTTCTGTGATTATTCTTAGCGATAAATTATCCGTTCGATAACTCTTTCCTGGTTTATCGCTTACTCAAATCATATAACTGTCATATCTATCGATTCAATGTAGAGGACTTACCATCCTCTCTTTCTTGATCTTATTAGATCAAGATGCCTCCCCGAAAGAGACCTAGCTCAAAGAACAACAACAATCCTTCATCGCCGCCACCTCCTCCCCAGTTCGATCTAACATCGCTCCAGACGATGATGACAGCTGCGATGGTAGCAGCTATGTCACAAATGAACCCTAGTGGTTCAAGTGGTGGTCCTCAATCTCAAAACCCTGAAGGTAGCCAGGGACACCAAAGAGGGGGTTCCTACAAGGATTTCATGAACGCAAAACCAACATCCTTTAATGGCACTGGAGGTGTCATTTCCTTATCTCGATGGTTCGAGAAAATAGAATCCATCTTTGAAATCTGTGCTTGTGCGGAGTCTGATAAAGTCAAGTTCGCAGCCTGTACCTTCGTTGATAAAGCCTTGACTTGGTGGAATGGCCGAGTCAAATATCTGACCTTACCCGTAGCCAATGCCATGGGCTGGGAGGCCATGAAAGAACTTCTCATTGCCGAGTACTGCCCCCGTGGTGAAATGCAGAAATTAGAGCACGAGCTCTGGAACCTGAAGATGAAAGGTTCCGACATTGCTGCATATACTTCCCGATTTGATGATCTCGCACTTCTCTGCCCGGGATTAGTCACTCCTGAAAACAAAAAGATCGAAAGGTTCGTTTGGGGGTTATCTCAACCAATAAAGAGTCACGTTTTGGCTGCTCGTCCGGATACCTATGATAGTGCCAAGACTTTAGCTCAAATTCTGATTGATCACAACGACGATGTTAAGGAAATCACTACCACTTCTGAGCCGACTCAAAGGAGTGGTGAAAAGAGGAAATTCTGGAAGAAGAAGAAGGGTCAATCTTCTCAAGGATCATCCAAGAAACAACAGACGGTAGCAGTCCATGCTGCTACTACTACTCCTATTGCTGCTGTTTCTGCCATGGGATCCACAGCCTCAACTCCTACCAGTAAATATGCTGGTAACCTCCCTCTGTGTGACAAGTGTAAATACCATCATCATCCTGGTCCCTGTCGAGAATTGTCTTGCACCAATTGTGGTAAGAAAGGGCACACAGTTCGATACTGCAGAACTCCTACCCAATCAGCCAACCAATCATCGGGAGCAGGTGTTAGTCAAGCCTGCTACAACTGTGGAGAAGTTGGACACTTTAAAAGGAACTGTCCCAAGAAGTCAACTGCTGATAACACTGGAAGGGTTCTAACCATGGGACGGGAGGAAGCAGTTGCTAATCCCACTGTTGTTTCGGGTACATTCCTTCTCGACAACTCATATGCTAGTATTCTTTTCGATTCGGGTGCTGAAAGGAGTTTTGTTAGTCATGCATTCAAACATAATCTAAAACCAAATCCTCAACCACTAACTGAAACGTTTACCGTCGAGATGGCTAACGGTGAGAAAGAAAGCGCTAACGATGTATTCATAGGTTGTACGCTTACCCTAACTGATCACTCATTTCCTATAGATCTCATGCCCGTTTCCATTAAGAGCTTTGATGTTATCATTGGCATGGATTGGTTGAGTCCCAATCATGCTGACATTCTTTGTTACGAAAAAGCTATCCGTCTCAATCTTCCTTTGGATCAAACTCTCATAATCTATGGCGATAAACCCAGTTCCAACCTTCATATCATTTCTTGCATCAAAGCTCGAAAGCTCCTTCGAAAGGAGTGTGTTGCATTCTTAGCTCATGTGATCAACGAGAAACAAGAAGTTAGAGACCTCGCGAGCATCCCCGAAGTCTGTAACTTTCCCGATGTGTTTCCCGAAGAACTTCCAGGAATTCCTCCCGAATGACAGGTCGAGTTCCGTATTGACCTAATTCCTGGAGCTACTCCCGTAGCAAAATCCCCGTATCGCTTAGCTCCAGTAGAATTGCAGGAGTTATCCAGTCAACTCAATGAGTTGCTCAGTAAAGGATTCATTAGACCGAGTTCCTCACCCTGGGGAGCTCCGATTCTGTTTGTCAAAAAGAAAGATGGATCCTTCCGGATGTGTATCGATTATCGTGAACTGAACAAGTTAACCGTTAAGAACCGATATCCTCTTCCACGAATAGATGACCTCTTCGATCAACTCCAGGGAGCCAGCTACTTTTCAAAAATAGACCTTCGGTCAGGGTACCATCAGTTACGAGTCCAGGAGAATGATGTTCCCAAGACAACTTTTAGGACTTGGTATGGACACTATGAATTCGTAGTGATGCCCTTCGGTCTAACCAATGCACCGGCTGTGTTCATGGACCTGATGAACCGGGTGTGCCGTCCCTTCTTAGACAAATTCGTCATCGTGTTCATTGACGACATTCTCGTCTACTCCCGAAGCGAAGAAGACCACAAGCAACACTTGAGGCTAGTGTTGGAGACCCTTAGATCCGAAAAGCTATACGCGAAATTTTCCAAATGTGAATTCTGGATACAGAAGGTAACTTTCCTCGGTCACGTAGTAAGCGAGGAGGGTATTCATGTAGATCCTTCCAAGATTAAAGCGATAGAGAATTGGTCGGCACCGAAAACACCCACAGGAATTCGTTAATTCTTGGGTCTCGCCGGCTACTATCGACGATTCATTCAGAACTTTTCCAAAATCGCCAAACCTTTAACCACTCTAACACAGAAAGGTGTACCCTTTTGTTGGAGTGATAATCAAGAAACCGCATTCCAAACATTAAAGAAAGCCTTATGCAGCGCGCCTGTCCTGTCTCTGCCCGAAGGGACAGAGGACTTCGTTGTCTACTGCGATGCGTCTAATCAAGGTTTAGGCTATGTGCTTATGCAAAGAGGAAAGGTGATTGCCTATGCCTCTAGACAGTTGAAAGCACACGAGGTCAATTATACCACACATGACTTGGAACTAGGAGCAGTAGTCTTCGCATTGAAGATTTGGAGACATTATCTCTACGGAACCAAGTGCACAATCTTCACTGATCACAAGAGTTTGCAACACATCTTTAATCAAAAAGACTTAAACATGAGGCAACGGCGATGGGTAGAATTACTCAGTGATTATGAGTGTGAAATCCGTTACCACCCCGGCAAGGCCAATGTGGTAGAAGATGCCCTTAGCTGAAAGGATAGTGCAGGCCACAAAGTGAAGAACCAGACGATGACCATTCATTCCAATCTACCCATGCAAATCCAAGAAGCTCAGTATACAGCCCTCAAACCCGAGAATGTGTCAGATGAAACCTTGAAAGGGATGGAAAAGAAACTTGAGATCAGAGGTGACGGAGTTCACTGTTTTATGAATCGAATCTGGATTCCCAAATCCGGTGGATTCAGAGAAATAGTCATGGAGGAAGCACACAGAACCAAATACTCTGTTCACCCGGGTTCGGACAAGATGTACCTGGATCTCAAGAAACAATACTGGTGGCCAAACATGAAAGCTGAGATAGCTACATTTGTGGGCAAGTGTCTGACTTGCGCCAAAGTCAAAGTCGAACATCAGAAGCCTTCAGGTCTGCTCCAACAACCTGAGATTCCCGAGTGGAAATGGGAGATGATTACCATGGACTTCATCACCAAACTACCCAAGTGTTCTAGTGGGTACGATACCATTTGGGTAATTGTCGATCGTTTGACAAAATCCGCTCACTTCATCCTGATCAAAGAATCATACAAGATGGAGAGACTCGCGCGAATCTAGATCCAGGAGGTAGTACGTCTACACGGTGTACCTGTATCCATTATCTCTGATCGAGATAGTAGGTTTACCTCAAGATTCTGGCAATCCCTTCAGAAAGCCCTTGGAACCAAACCAGATATGAGCACGGCGTATCATCCTCAGACCGATGGACAGAGTGAGAGAACAATCCAAACCCTGGAGGACATGCTTAGGGCATGTGTCATTGACTTTGGAAAGTCGTGGGATACACATCTATCCTTGATCGAATTCTCGTACAACAACAGTTACCACACCAGCATTAGGGCTGCTCCGTTCGAAGCCCTATACGGTCGTAAGTGCAGATCCCCTCTGTGCTGGGCCGAGGTGGGGGATACACAGTTAGCCAGGAGTCGAGTCCCCAACAGTGCTCTCACTGGTCCTGAAATCATCCGTGAAACCACTGAAAAGATCATTCAAATCCGTAACCGACTGAAAGCCTCACGTGATCGTCAAAAGAGTTACGCTAATAATCGTCGGAAACCACTAGAATTCCAGGTTGGAGACCGTGTCCTGTTAAAAGTCTCGCCCTGGAAAGGCACTGTACGCTTTGGTAAGCGTGGGAAACATAATCCGAGGTACATTGGACCGTTTGAGATCCTCTCCAGGATCGGTCCAGTTGCCTATAAACTTTATTTACCTCACGAACTCAGTAACATTCATCCTGTCTTCCATGTTTCAAATCTCAAAAAGTGCCTATCCGATGAAACCCTAACAATTCCCTTAGACGAGATCGAGATCAATGAAAACCTCAACTTTGTGGAGGAACCGATCGAAATCATGGATCGAGAAGTCAAACGTACAAAACAAAGTCGCATCCCGTTAGTGAAGGTTCGCTGGAATGCCAAGCGGGGACCGGAATTCACTTGGGAACGGGAAGATTCAATGAAACAGAAGTATCCACAACTCTTTTCTTATCCATGATTTGTATCTTGTCTTATGTTCTAAACTTCGAATTTTGGGACAAAATTCCCTTTAACGGGGGGATAATGTAACAACCCGAAATTTCCGTATCATTTATTGTAACTCTTTCGTAGTACAATTCGCGCAACCAATCGTCGTTTCCAATTTCGATTTCCGATCTTCCGTTTAATTAAGTCATTATTTAGTACACATTTAAAATGACTTAATGGGTGTCTTAATACATTTAGAAATCATTTTAACACCCAACTTTAGTGATCGGAATATTTCTAGAAATTACCGTATCGGGTTACGGTAACTCAATCGGGTACGACCAAAAGCCTCGTCTAACACCGGTATCGGGTAGAATTCCACCGTGTCCGAAACTTAAACACTATATAAACGTGTTTAAGACTCCATTTGAAGCCTTTGGTCAATTTACCACTAAACACTACCCACCTCTCTCCTAATCCAAGTTTAAGGGATCAAAACTCAAAATTAAGGCTTCAAATCTCTAAGGTACCTTCCTAGCCTTAATCTATAGCATATTTGGCTTCCAAATTCGACATTTAATCATAAAATAGGACAACATATGTGAGTTTACGGCCCAGGAGCATGCCTAGGCCGTAAACACCAATTTGATGGGTTTTAAGCCCTTAAACTCCCTCCTAAACTCATTTGGACTTTAGATATGGCCAAGGGACTTCAAGATATGGACTCTAAACAATTAAAACATGAATTATATGAGGTTTGAAGGAGTTTACGGCAAAGGATCATTCTTGGGCCGTAAACTCATATTCAAAGGGTTTTTGACCCAATTAACCCTTCCAAATCATAGTTGGGACTTGGATATGACCTTTGGGCTTGCTAATCTAGACTTGGAACACTTTAAACTTGATTTTTGAGTAATAAAAATGAGTTTACGGCCAAGACAAACTCTTGGGCCGTAAACTCCTCTTAAATGGTGATTTAGTGCCCTTAAACATGTCAAAATGCTTTCAAACTCAACCAATGGCTTTGTGGTAAATCCTAGATTCATCTAAAAATGGTTTGGAGACCTTAAACACAATATATACCCTACATAAGTGAGTTTATGGCCAAAGAACTCCTCCTAGGCCGTAAACTCCTATAAATGTGTAAAATGGTAATCTAAATTCATAACAAGGCTTAGAAAATTAGTTTGAATCACATGTGATTGGCCTAAATAGTTCAAATTAACCATTTTTAGCCAAGGGTGAGTTTACGGCCGTAAAATCTATGAGTGTGGCCGTAAACTCATATTTTAAATGGTATAAATTCATTCCAAGTGTTCCAAGGCAGTTTAGATAATCCATTCTAGCAATCCCTATGTCCATTTGAGCCCTTAAACCATCAAAACCACTCCCACATGAGTTTACGGCCGTAAACTCATGTATGTGTGTGTTCCATAGTTGTAAACTCTTTAAAATGTTTACTCTTGGGGAGTAAACTCAAGTCCCAAGTCCCTAGTGCCATTACACGTCCGAAGATGTCACGCGGGTCACTCCAAACGTTCGTTTTGAGGTGTTAAACCTCATTGGAGTGTAATGTTCCATATGATTAGTGAATGCATCCCTAATTTTATATATATGGACATTATTTCATTTTACATAGGAACATCGCAAGTAATCAAACCCCGAACCAACATCTAGCATTCAAAACCAACAAGTTTCCGAGTCCGGTGAGTTCATACCCCTACCCTTTTTCACTGTTTTTCACTGTTTTCAGGGGGGGGAGGGGGGAACACAAGCAAATTACAAGGGAATTCTTGTACTCAAAACATGTTTTCAAATGTGTGTTTCATATTCTTATGCTTTTATAACTGATTACTACAACTGATAACAGATTGAACATACAGATCACGTAACATATATTTGTGAAATAGGTCTTTAAACTAGTATGTTTTACATATATTTCACAAATGGCTTTCCACATTTTATCAGTTAAAAGCATGACATTAAAACATTTGAACATAATACCTGTACACTGTTTTATCCTCGGTAAAACTCCACACACATATACGAGTGGAGGACTATCATATTATTACTAGTAAATTTGTTATTCCTATATGATTGGAGACACGTCCTCGGAGAACACTCCACCCAGATTACGCGAGTGGAGGACTACACCCATAACCAGAATCTCTGGTATTTAGAGAGCGTGACTTGAGTGTATAGATCTATACGGGGCTGACTAGCCCACACCTGGCTGCTAGCTACAGCCGAACCGAAATGGTTCAAGGGTGACGAAAGTCATAAATATGTGGACGACTTATTGCCACATGTGGACTACTTATTGCCACAGGTTTCAGTCTATTGTATGGTTATGGAACTCGCAATTAGGATAACAGAGATTTACTTACAATAATAATGAATTACTTTATACATCGTTTACATCTTTCACTTACTGTAACTAACATTCAGGAAGGTACGGGACTTTCCTGGGGAAAACATGGAACCTAATCACGATTACATCTTTTACATCTTTAACATCGTTTACATTAGAAACCTATATGCAGGAAAGCATGGGGCTTTCCTGGGTATCACATACATAACTAGAAAGAGTAACAAACTGGATAACATTACATCTCTTACAATTTGTAACATACAATAAGGAAAGTATGGGACTTTCCTGGTATCACATGATAAGTAAACAGAACAGTTTAACCAGTCAGATAACCAACTATACATTTTCACATGAATAAACATGTTTTCAGTGTACAAACTTACTATACTTTACAATTGGGAAACAATAACCAACTAATAAGAAAATATGGGATTTTCTTGGTGCATATAACATTTCAGAAACAGAAAGGAAACTCGAAACATTTTCACAAACAAAAACCGCTTATGAACTCACCAGCTTTATGCTAATTTTCAAATTGCTTGTGTTCTCAGTTCAGCGTTAGAACAGGTACCCGAAGATCCTTTTGCTCGAAGACGGAGTACATGAAGATCCGTTTCATTTTGTTTATATATACTATGTATCACAACTGTACAAACTTTACTTTTGAAACAACTGTAAAACTTTTATTATGTAATGTAATGGTTGTCTTACTTTAGTTACTATGTGCATTGGATTTGATACTCAACGTGGTAGTCAACCCCGGAAATGTTTTCCGCCTTCGGTTTTCGGGGTGTGACATTAATCGAGAACTCAATGGACCAATAAGGGTTTTCGGCCCATGAAGGCCTTTTTATGGGTTTGTGGTCCAACGAGGCTAAATAAAAGGGTTCTCGGCCAAATATGCTTAAAATAATTATTCATGGGCCAATAAGGCCCAATATGGGTCTTGTGGCCCAATATGACATTAGATAGAAAAATTTGGCCCAATTATAGCCCAAAAGTGGGTTTTCAACGCAAAGGAGCCAAGTTAAGGGGTTATTGGCCCATTAGACCCAATAAGAGAGTTTTAGCCCTTTAAGGGGTTTAGACCCAGAAAACTTGGGTTAAGGCCCAAGGTTGAGTGAATATACTTGTTGGTTAATTTTTGATTTTACACGAATGTGTTTTAACTAGAACACAAATTCTTGGATGTATAAATGTGTATTATATTGAAATTAACTTATGCTACGCCTAGTGTTACATAGTTACACAAAGCATGCTAGTTGTATATGGATAGAGATTTCTAGCCCTAAAATGCTAGTTGTGACATCACCCCCCCGGTTAGAGGGTATTTTGTCCTGAAATTCTTTCATGAGCCCTCCTTAAGAGCTACGGAAGAGGTGATGATACTTTTTCATCATTTGATCCTTGCGTTCCCATGTGAACTCAGGTCTGCGTCTTGACCTCCATTGAACCTTTACAATAAGCAAACAATAAACAAATAACAAAAGAATGAAAAAAAAATTAAGGCAACAAACCTACCTAGAAAATTATAAGCATATAGGTAGCTAAGAAATTAGATTAACACAACCACTACCTAGAAGTTAACCACAAACCATTAATAAAAACAAGAAGAAAACAAATCATGAACATCACAATAAATTTCAGAGTAAACAAATGGGGAAGATACCTCTAGCATGGTAGAAACCAACAAAGAAGCTTCTATCGGGAATTTATGAGCAGCAAGCCATGATCCTTCTACAGAGGTGAAGAACCGGCTAGCCTTACCATTGGGTAAAAGAAGTGGAAACAATCCTACGGAGCCGTAGCTATGCTAAAAACAGTTAGGTTAAAATCATTACCTGTACTGTATCAATTAACTAGTAGAATGCTAATGTCAGAACCTTATGAATAGATCTTGCATACTCAATCCCTTAATAGAAAATTAAGAGTATGATGATAATGAAACTCTACCCAAAGAGAACAATTCCATAAGTAGGAAAAGAACCCCTTTACTTTACGAAAAAAAGAACAAGATTTCTAACGCATGTCAATTCTAGTGTAAGTATGAGCACTGTCCACTGGGGAAAGATAGAAATTAGAAAATCAGGATACACAATAAAATGTAGAATCCTAAGGACTTAAGCACTCACTAGGATATGCAATCCATAGCCACTTATAACAGAGCATGCCATTTACTACAAGTCATATTATGACCCTCAAGGGAAACTCCTACTTTACAATCCATACTTTTACTACCATGACTGAAATGCCAGAAAACTAAGCTTTAATGACTATGATATGAAGGGCCACACAACTAGAGGGAATAAAAACGTAAGTCAGACTGGAAAACCAATCGCAACTACATCTAGTACAAAAAGAGCAAGATCGACTCTAGAGAAACTACCCAGAGACTTAGTTAGGAAGCGTTTAGATTAATCATTTAAAAAAGACACTAATATGAAATTCATGACAAGTCGCTAGAATGATTAAATCCACAACATACCCGTTTCCTTCCAAAAACCTTTCCACCATCTTGTTAAAAATAGAGCTCTAACCAACTTTAGAAAAGCGAAGGTAAATAAAATAATTCAAGGTAACTTGTTAGAAAAACCAACATATCTGATATAACACAATTAAAGACGTTTGACAAAAGTCAAGAACCCACACCTTGAAGTTAAATTTTAAGCATTTTTAAACAAAAGTGACATGATCACAGAACAAAAGATAGAGGTTCAATAAGATGTTAGCACAATTGTTAAATAGAAATTTCAGGTTTCCTATTGGTGTAAAATGGAACTTCTCACAAATAGGAAAGTAATATAGGAAGAAACTAAAAAAGGATAGAACAAAAGAATAATAAGAGCATAAAAAAATCATATGATGTTGGAAGATTTGAAGTAGAAACATACTTCTAACTACCTGCCAAAGCGGACACCCGACATATTAAATTCCAAAAGGAAAGTTTATTCATTATCACTACCACCATGAAGAATAAGAAACACTTAGAGACACTGCTGTTGGGTTTTGAGCATTCTAACACTCCTAAGTGTATATGCAACCATAAATACCTTGGATCTATGTTTTCTCTATTATACATGCAAATATGATCTTTCCTAGGTATTCATCCTAACTAGCATAATAACATGATTCATATGAATATATATCAAGTTAGAATTACATACCTCTTTGATGTAGAAAGTCTTCATGAAGCTTGAGTGCCTAGTGCCCCAAGTGTGACACCTCAAATGGTTCAGACAACATCAATTGCTTTCGGAATAACCCAGAGAGAAATGTAGAACACTTGAAATCGGCTAGCCCTTCTCTATTTTACATAGTTGCAATTTTTTCCCAACAATATGATCTTTATATAGTGTCACACTTAGGGTAAACCCTAATTGTCATGGCTTTCGATTTCCTTCGATCCATGGGTTCAAATACACGATGGAGCATCCTATGGGTTTTAGCTTAACTTGATAATCCATGAAGCATTAGCCCACTATACAAGTATGGATGATTTACACAATCAACCCATATATTTAATTAGTCTTATTTTGATCAATTAATTAATTCTTAATTAATTCTTGATCAATTCTTACCAATTATAGTTATGGACTTAGACATTAATCCAACAACTGCCACTTGCCCTAGCAATGAAACCCAAAATGGTTCAAAATCTCATTGCACAAACAAACCGCAGGGAGAAAAGAATCTTCAAGATAAACTAAAAAAGTCCTTCCAAATAAGTACCTCGGTATAACGTACTAGCAGCCAAATGCCGAGATGAAATTTCCTTCAACAGGGGGATGATATGACAACCTGGAAAATACATCAACAATCGCCATTAGTACTTAGCAGTAAAACACGAAAACTTAAGAAGGGCGGTTCTGTAACCCGCAATATACTCAAATTCTTGATTTTGTCAAAGCCCAAAAATAAGTGCACCAAAAATTGCATCGCTTTAAGAACATGTTAACATTTATAAATTAGATAAGCTACCACGATCCCACAATAATAAATTTGCAACAATCCAACTCAGTATGGGTGAAATATGACTATTATAACAAATGAATATCTATTGTAAGTAGCAAGTTACAGCAGAAAAAACTACAAGGAGAATAGTTGACTTTTGGAAAAAGTCAACAACTAGGAAAGCATATTACTACTTAAAGTAGGAATTATGACACAAAGAATTCCTAAAATGGAAACCGTATGAGAGATTTATTATATTTATAAAATCATAATGGTAATAAAAACTAGTCGAAAAAAGAAAATAAAAATTAACTAAAATGACCAAAAGGAAAGTTGTAGTGTATGTTGAGACCTATATGGATATGTAAGAATCACTTAAAATAGATTTCATATGCGAGAGCTATGAATTTTCAAAGATTATAAAATATCCTCACGTGCGCTAGCACGCAGTGCGCGCCGTGCATTATGACACGACGATTTGTTAGGATATGGATGGCATGGAACCATAACAAGAGGACACGTGTGAACACCTTGGTACCAACGATGGGTTTTGAAATCAATAAATGTAATAAAATACATACATCTACCATATAGGTTCATATTTAGGCACTATACTATCTACCCATTACCAAAAACATATAACGAACAGTTAATACACAACAAGAGTTGACTTAATGGCACTCGACAAAGTATTCTAAAACAAAAACTGTATATGTTGACTGTTTTCAAAACTCACCATTATTCATACGTCACCAATAGAGATAGAAGACCTTTCCAAAAAGGTTATAAACGAAATTCAGTCTACCGAAGTGTAGGATTGCGAAGATAAAATTTAATGTAATAAAACTAAAGTTCTCTTGTAAGTTATCTATCGTTGAATGAATGTGATATTTACGGCATGAATAGTGGGTGAAATGTTTATCTATGAGCCCACATACAAACGTCACACCTCTTGGCGTTAAGTTTTAGGATACAATATTTTTTAGAAAGGTTATCAGTGTTTTGATCCATCAAATCAGAAATTGTATGTCTCTCGTAATGTCAGTTTTGTAGAGCATATTTTGTGCTATAGCGTCCATGTTTAGTCACATGATTGAACCTGAGAGGAGCTTCATACTATTGATCCATTTAGCATTGATATTGATGATCCACCACCTGCTACTGGAGCACTAGTTGCTACTTATCCACCACTTGCTGCTAATCCACCACTTGTCGTTGATCCTCTGCCTACTTATCACCAGTATGCCCCACCATCGAGGCCTTATCATAATAAGAAGTCCACAAAGTTTCCTGAATTTGTCTATTCTTATTACTCACTAAGTTTTTCCTCCTTTATTGCTAATGTACATCATCTCTCTGAACCAACATCCTATAAAGTGGACATTTCTGATCCCTTTTGGCAGACCACTGTGGGTGAAGAACTTGCAGCTCTTTATCAGAATCATACATGGGATCCTGCTTCCGCCAAAAAAGCACACGATTGGTTGTTGTTAGGTATATAAAATAAAAAAAAATATGAATGATCCATTGAGCATTACAAAGCCATACTTGTTGCGAAAGGGTACATACAAAAGGATGGTATGGATTATGAGGAGGCTTTTGCTACTGTTGCAAAAATAAGGACTATTAGCACCTTGATTATAGTTTCTTCAATTTGCTAATGGAATATTTTACATCCCTATGTCAAGAATGAGTTCTTGAAGGATGATCTTCATGAGGAAGTATACATGTCTTTTCCCCTGGTATTGCTCACCAACCAGGTGAAGATTGTCGAGTTTAGAAGGCACTATATGGCCTCAAACAAGCCCTTTGTGCTTGGTTTGAGAAATTTTCTACGGGGATTACTTCGCTTGGTTTTCAACCAAGTAACCATGACTCGACTTTATTTGTTCGATGTATTAGTGTTGGTCAGATTATTCTTTCTGTATATGTCGATGACATGATTATTACTAGTGATGATCATGATGGTATAGAGTCTTTAAAGCATGATTTGGCTCACTGTTTAGCTATGAAAGACTTGGGTTTGCTATGTTATTGTTTTGGTTGAAAATTGATCAAGTGTAATTCAAAAAAATTGTATGAGAGGCTGTGGTGTTAGTATAATACAAGTGTAGAATAGTAATCAAAGTGGAACAAGTGAGCTACCAGGAAAGTGCTTGAACCTTTATAGGATCTTCGACATAAAACCCTGTGAATTGATAATAATCACCCGCCTTGTTGCTTTTTATTGATTTTAATATGAGATTATAGAGATGATGAAGATAATATGAGTACAAATGTAATGGTATAGCTAATTATGTGTGTGTTGTGTGCAATTTACATGTATTATTTATATTCTAATCTAATTAACATGAACTTTGAGATTTCCAGGATCCTCCTGGAACAAGTATTTTCACGTTGTTTGACTTTGTATTCCAGTGTCTTAAGCTTGGTTGAAGTGTTTCTCTGTTGAGAATGAGTCTTGTGTTGAACAATTCTTCACATGTGAGAAAAACAATGAAGAATATACCCATTATAAGTATTAGGAAATATTAGTGATCATAATCAGGATCCTAAGATATGCTTAAGGATCCTGAGACTTCAGGGATATTAAGGATCCAGAATATGATTCTGGGATCCTGCCCCTAACAATTTCACCCAAATTATATCTGCGAAATATTAATGTTAGTTTCCAGATATTTGGAGGTATAATTTTGACGTAAAAAAATGAAGTAAAAGGTTCTAACGGATAAGGTAATTTATATTTTAATGGATAGATTTCTAGCCATTGGAATAGGTCAAATGACTATTCTATCTTTACATAATTCTTGTATAAATAAGGTATTCAGTCTTTCAATTTCGTCTTGCTCTTTTAGCTCTTCTTTCAGACGTTCACTGAATATCATCGAAGGTACTACCTTTGTCTCTTTATCCCTTTCTTTGTTTTTTTAAATATGGTAAAAAAAAAGTAACTCGTTCTCGTACAAGTGTCATTGCTATTCCTGACGACAATTTCTTAGACCAAAAGACTTATCCTATAAAGAAACCGATACCCTCGATGACGCTGATATAAAAGCTTTGAAATTAGCTGAAACTTTCCCTTCCAGTACCATTTTTAGCCTTTGATTCGATGATCCAGTTGGATTTCATTTTGTCGTCCTGGACCTATTTTCTTGAATATCCTTTTACCTTAGGTATTACTTATCCCTTTACCAAAATTATCTATGAATTCTTTGAAATTACTAAGATCTCATATATCCAAGCTATGACATCGGTTTGGAGGATCCTTTACTAGATCGACCATCTGAACTTTTCCATGGGTCTCAACATTGGTTTAAATGATTTAGCTTACGTTTATGATCTTTCAACCTTTAGGAATTCCTATTTTTTTTTGTTGAAAGTGAAAACTAATAGATCACCTCTCGTATTGAAATCCAAGCATAACCATGGTGATTGGAAAGGAAAATACCTTTTTGTGAAATGTGAATCCATTCCCGACGGAAACCTTTTACCACAGTCTTGGGTTAAAAAGGGTAGGGTTCATATTTTTCAACTAAGGATCTTGATATTCACATTTATTATTTTGCTTGATTTTTTGAATCATTTAAATTTAAAGAACTTGTCCCTCCTACAGAGGATAATGAGGATAGAATTGAGATTTTTTTTGCCATGTATGAATCAGAAAAATCATTTAGGCTCAGTAATCAAGAGAGTTCTTCCACCACTGTATCAATATCGGAAAGCTAAGGATCCCTAGTTAATTCTTCTTTTTCATAAAGGATCCTAATTTCTTATGTAACTCATGGTTTCTAGTATGTATTTAAATTTATTAAATTATTCAATTTTTAAGAATAACTCGACGAGTTGGAAGCCCCAAACTCGTCGACTAAAGATTATATGGGCCTCGTAATTAAGTGAACTACTCGACGAGTAGGCTGGGGCATAAATGAAACCCTAATTTTCATGGTTTTGTACCCTATTTAAAAGCCTTAATGTTTTTATTGTGGTCTCCCTCAGTGTTCCCTCCATCCATTAAAACTCCAATTAGTGCTTTCTATCATTTTGAGTGGGTGTGAATGTAAAGAGTGTTTCCTTTGGTGCTTTCTTGAAAGATCTGGGAATTTGGTGTGGCTTAGTTGAAGGGAAAAGCTTTGGATCTGGGAATTTTTCTATTGTGGATGCCACACTAAGTTATAAAGTCAAAACCTTGATCATTTAATTTATAGATCTCTTCATTGAGAAGTTTATGGCCTTTAGTAGCTTATTCTGGAGTTATTATTGGATTTTAGCATGTTTTGAAGTCATGACTTCAGATCTAGACCTTTCATGGCCTCTTGAGACTTAAAGTTTCTAGTTATGTCAAGTCTTAGTCCTCCCCATGCCCTAAGTATCTTATGAAGTTTATTTTTAGTATTTTTAGCCTCTTGATACCATGCATGGAAATAAAGTTAGTAAGTTTACATAATATTTCAGTCCTAGGGGACCAGATTTATGATTTGGAGGCATTCGACTCGATTGGAAGTGACTATATGAGTTAAGACTAGGAAAACTTGATGAGTTGCTTATCCAACTCGACGAGTTGGATTGTGTTTCCCTGACCTTTCTGATTCTATCCAAATTCAGCAAGTTGTAAAGATGACTCGACGAGTTGGCTAGGGTTTTCTCGGTTTTTTGAATACTGAAGGAACTCGACGAGTTGGTAGATGCACTCGACGAGTTGGGTCAACATGGATTGTTGACCTGACTTTAACCATGGTTGATCGAGTTTGACTTGTGAGGGCATTTTGGGTATTTCGTGATTTTAATGGATTGATGACTTGGTTCAGGGAGTGAGTAGAGCTAGTTTTGGGGTAGAGATGTTTTATCTATCATTCGACATTCAAGGTGAGCTTTCCTCCTGTATGAACGGGTAGAAGGTACCAATACCAGCCCATATATGTATGCTAGTTCTTGACCAATGTCCGATGCCGGGCAATACCCGATTAGATTTATATGTTTCTAGATCTCTAAGCTGATGTCGAGCGGTACCTGAGGAATGCTTTTATGCTTGATGTCTTTGTGACTCTTTCATGTGCCCGTGTTGTATGTTTCCATATTTCAGTTCGATGTCGGGTAATGCCCGAGGAATGTTTGTATGCTTCTAGCTTTCCGTCCGATGTCAGGCGGGGCCTAAGGAATGTTTATATGTTTATCTTATGTGATTATTTATGTGTATGTGTTGATATTTTTATATGTATACCGAGCGTTTCTCGAAGCCAGGTGGGGCCTGATGCCATATTTTGGTTCTTGGTACGTATTTAAATTCTAATAATTTCATGTTTTTCCCCGGGATTCGGAAAGTTGGAGGACCAACTCATCGAGTAGACTCGACATCCATCGAGAGTTTAAGTGACCAACTCAACGAGTCGGGGAACCAACTCATCGAGTTCTTGCTAGACTCGACAAGTAGGGAAGGGGTTATGGCATTATATGGATAATGGGACTTAGCGAGTTGGTGGACCAACTCGGCGAGTCGAGTCAACTAGATGTTGACTTTGACCAGATGATTGACCATTGACCAAAGTGTTGACCTTGAACTTGTCTGGGACTTGAGTTGACCCTTGTAAGGGTTACAAGTATGAATTGATAAGTTAGAAAAGTTATTGTGTAGGGATTAAGGATTCGAGGAGAGTTAGTTTTCATACCAAGATCAGTACAGACACTACAAGACTTTGAGGTGAGTTTTCTCCAAGTAGGAGTTGGTCTACGGCCACAATGCCGACCCACATGTAAGAGTGTTGGATAGATGATTGTCTTTATGATAATTATCTAGCGTGGATATGAGATATGATTATTATGCCTTATTTGATTATTATACTTGATATGTTTACCGTGCTTGATATGTGTTAGCAGTAATAGGGATGAAATAGTCCCTGATTACCGGTTGAAAGATACCGAAGGGGAGGTTAGTTCCCATTTACGGATTGAAAGATACCGAAGGGAGGTTAGTTCCTTGTTATTGTTTGAAAGATACCGAGGAGGAGCCCAGCTCTTGGCTATGCCTGACAGATACCGGTTGAAAGATACCAAAGATTATGTATTCTTTGGTATGAGTATGATGGGGGAACTCACTAAGCTTTATGCTTATGACTTTTAGTTTTGGTTTTAGGTACCTCTTCATCGAAGGGGAAGGAGCCGGTAGGGTAGCAGCGCATCACACATTCACATATGATGTCCCGCATTTGAGAAACCTGGGATTATACTATGATATTATACTACTTACAAATATCGTTTTGAAACTTGTGATCTGTGACTTTATGTTTGAAAGGATTTTAAATGTTGTTTTTCGTTAATTGTTTTACTAGTAATATACTTTAATTTTTTTTTTGGGTCTAGATTTTGGGATGTTACAAGTTGGTATGAAAGCCTTGGTTTGAGGGATTAGGGCACTCCTCTGGGGGTGTCTGAACTCAAATCGAGGGCTTGAAGGACTTTTACAAGAAAAATAGTTTTGTAAAACTTAAAATACGTAGTTTGAGAAAGAACAAGGTGTTTGATGCGTGCGACTGGCCGAGCTCAAGTATGTTTTCCCTAAGATACCCATACATGTTATATTATGTCATATGATGTGATTATGAGAACTGCATGCTAGACTAGGGCTAAGGATCTAGGGAGGATTCCTTGTATGCCTGTTATGTGATTATGAGAATTGCATGTTAGATTAGGGCTAAGGATCTAGGAAGGATTCCTTATATGCCTGTTGTATGAGTTTATTAAGCTATATGCTAGGGCTGGTTAGACAACAGTACAATAGCCTATTTAGGTTATGCTTAGTAATGGTTACTCAATGCATGAATATTGCTTGCTTTGTGCTGATAGGGGTTCCAGCTAGGTTTAACTAACTAGTAAGAGGATATGTAATAGTATCTGCAAGCTAGTTAGGGAAAGATGGTAGGGACTAATTGTACAGCTGATGGTGGAGAGTAGGTCGGAGAGTGCCCTAGGAGAAGCCTAGGATGAGATTAGTTGGAAAGTTGTATTAGTAAAAAGGAAATTGGTGAAGTCGAGGCTAATCTTGAGGAAAGTACGGATAGATGTGGAAGGTAGTATGGGCCCATACTACTGGAAGCAGAGGATCCGTACTCGAATCAAGGAGGACTGAGAAAGAACCAGGAAACTTGGAGACTGTGTAAGAACTCTCAAGAGTATGTATGACTCTGACATCTTCGTGTTAACTTCAGTATGGAGATTACGTGACATGGAACACGAGGTTCAGGGTCTAGGTCCGGATCACGATCAGGCTCGTGTGCGAGATCCGAGTAGGTTGATGACGGGCAACACGAGTTCATCGCGTTAGAGATCATGAGAGGCATCCTTGAGGCGACCCCGATCATTTTCTGGTCGATCAAGGAGGGGATTATGGAGCTGATGGAGGACCATCTCTGGACATTCAGGAGCGACTTGGTGTCCAGCCAGTCAGGTTCATGCACACTGTCCTTCAAGGACTTCAGGGGAGTGGCGCACTAGAGTTTCAGGGGTGAAGGACCCCATTTTGGCCAGGAGATGGATTGTAGACATCAATTTTGTACAGTTGACGAGATTTTGTCTGAAAGGGTCGAAGGTCTGCTTTTCTATGGGTTGTTTGAAGGATCAAGCCAGATATTGGTGGGAGTTAGTGGGTGATTCACTGGGGGCCCCAACCATTGAGGCTATGACTTGGTCAGATTTGTGACCAGGTTCATGGTTGAGTTTGTGCCAGTTGTGGAGATTCAACAGCTGGCCGGTGAGTTTCTTGATATGAGGCAGACTACTGAGACTATAGCGGAGATCACCGCCAAGTTCTGGGAGAGGGCCTTGTTGGTACCTCAGTATGCAGAGGATGAGGAGATTCAGACGACCCGCTATCATGGTATGTTGAGGGCTGACATTTGACAGCATGTAAGCTATTCTTCTTGCCCGAATCTGGATTCCATGATTGCCATAGTGAAGGAGAGAGAGAGATTGATTTAGAGCACCTCAGGAAGAGGAAAGCAAAGATAGGGTAGGTTGCTAGGGTTTCAGGGAAGAAACCCATGGGATTCGTTGCTAGGTCAAAGGGTCGTCAGGGCTGGGACCGCTGTGGGAAATGTGGTAGGTCACACGAGGGAGTTTGTTGTACTGGGTCGGGATCAGGCTGCTATAAGTGCGGCAAGACCGAGAATTTTGGTAGGGATTATACTGCTCCTGCCTCTACTGTTCAGATGTTAGACCTGATTTGCTTTCATTGCAATCAAAGGGGACATAAAAAGGTCAACTGCCGCAAGTTGAAAGCAGCAGCAACAGTGCCAGTGGTGGTGCCAACTCCAGTGACTACACGGGTTACAGATAGCCGAAAGGTCAAGTCAGAGGCTCTAGTGGTGAGGAGCCGAGCTCTCCGGTTGACAGCTGGGAGGAACACGCTACACCCGATGTGGTGACGGGTATGGTTTCTTATCTCTAACTTTTGTTATATGTCGCTTGTGATATCGGTGTTTTATTCTATATGTTTTGTTTAGGATCGTTCCATGTGAATGGTATCCCGGTTTAGGTGTTGTTTGATTCGGGTGCTACTCGATGATTTGTCTCTCTTGCGCTTAGCAATAGGTTTCCTGAGTCTTCGGGCATGTTAAATTGCCCCTAGAGGTCGAGATTACGGATGACCGGTTAGTGCGATCATCATATATTTTTAGAGACTGTGTTATGAGGTTGTAGGAGGAATGCTACTTGGTAGATTTGGTTCCAATACCTTTGAGGGGGAACAAGGTTATCATAAGGATGGATTGGTTAAGACATAATGGGGCAGCGATCAACTAGGTGCAACAGTTGGTTCGGATCAGGACCCCAGGCAAGGGAGAGCTGGTGATTTAGGGTGAGAGGCCACAACGTGGACCAGCTTTATGTTCAGCAGCGAGGGCTAGGCGCTACCTTCAGCAGGGTTACACAGGGTATGTTGCTTATGTTTTTGATACCCGAGAGGCTGGTCAGGGAACGGTGAGTGATGTGCCAGTGGTACGAGAGTATGCGGATGTATTTCCATAGGAGCTGCCTGGGATACCTACGGAGAGGCATGTAGAGTTCAGGATCAGCCTGGTCCTTGGTGCGGCTCCGATAGGCAAGGCACCATATCGGTTGGCTCTTCCTGAGATGCAGGATTTGCCTACATAGCTGCAAGAGTAGTTAGACAAGGGATTCATTAGACCTAGCAGTTCACCATGGGGAACCCCGATTCTATTTGTGAAGAAGAAAAACCAGTCGCATCGGATGTATATAGATTACCGAGAGCTGCATAAGGTAACGATGAAGAACCGCTACCCATTCCCGAGGATTGATGACCTCTTTGACCAGCTACAGGGAGCTGAATAAGGTTCTCCAAGATCGATATGCATTCGGGTTATCATCAGATTAGGGTCCGAGAGGAGGATGTGCAGAAGACTGCTTTTCAGATGAGATATGGTCATTATGAGTTTGTGGTGATGCCTTTTGGGCTCACCAATGCTCCTTCCACATTCATGGATCTCATGAACCGCATGTATAGACTGATGTTGGGTTGGTCTATGATAGTTTTCATCGATGACATTTTGGTCTTTTCCAAGACTTGGGAGCAGCATGAGGAGCACTTGTGGGAGATATTGGATATTCTTAGGAGTGAGAGCTTATATGCGAAGTTCTCAAAGTGTGAGTTCTAGTATTGTAAGGTGCAGTTTCTTGGGCACCTTGTCAATCAGGATGGGATTTCAGTCGACCCAACCAAAGTGGAGGCCATGATGAGGTGGGAGGTCCCGAAGTCTCCATCTAAGATTCGGAGCTTCCTGGGATTGGCAGATTACTATTAGAGGTTTATTCAGGACCTCTCCAAGATATCCATGCCATTGACCCGGTTGACAAGGAAAGTCGTGGTCTTTCATTGGGGGCCATAGTAGCAGACTGCATTTGAGACTCTGAAACAAAGATTGTGTGAGGTGCCAATCTTAGCCCTACCATAGGGCATGGATGATATTGTGGTATATTGTGATGCGTCCATCTCGGGTTTGGGCATGGTATTGATGTAAAGGGGGCATGTTATCACCTACGCTTCGAGGCAGCTGAAGCCTCATGAGGCGAACTATTCGACGCATTATTTGGATTTAGGGGCAGTTTGTTTTCGGCCTCAAGATTTGGCGTCATTATCTCTATGGGATCTGCTGTACCATTTACACGGACCATAAGAGTCTGAGGGATCTTATGGATCAACCCAATCTTAACATGAGACATCGTCGATGGCTAGATGTGGTGAAGGATTATGATTGTGAAATACTTTACCACCCGGGGAAGGCCAATTTTATGGCTGATGCGCTTAGCCACAAGGCAGCCCCGAGCAGAGATGTTTGCCTAAGGATGATGGTTTTGACTCCACTGTTGGAGCAGATCCACAAGGTGCAGGTTGAGGGCCTAAAGGAGTAGCACCAGAAGTGCGAGCGGATCGTAGGCTAGATGGCCTCGTTTGACTATGATAGTCACATATTGTTGACCATGCATGGGAGGGTGTGGGTACTGTACCAGGGCGGGGTACAACAGATATTGATGGATGAGGCCCATAAGTCTAGATTCTCTATCCATCCGGGGGCAGGAAAGATGTATAGAGATCTTCGACCTGACTACTGGTGGCCGTGCATGAAGCGGGAAGTCTCTTGGTATGTTGAGAGGTGCTTGACCTGCAGAAAGGTCAAGGCCGAGCACCAGAGCCCTCACGACAAGATGCAACCGTTGGACTTCCCCATGTAGAAATGGGAAGATAGTACTATTGAGTTCATCACAAAGCTTCCCAGGATTGCTCGAGGAGTGGATTCGATTTGGTTCATCGTGGATCTGTTGACCAAGAGTGCACATTTCATACTGATCTAGGAGAGCATCTTGATAGAGAAGCTGGCCGATATCTACATCCGAGAGGTAGTAGCTCAGCACGGAGTGCCAGTCTCAGTGATTTTGGACCGAGACGTTTGGTTTACTTCCAGATACTGGAAGAAGTTTCACAACGAGTTGGGTACTCGTCTACACTTTAACACTACTTTTCACCCATAGACGGATGGTCAGAGTGAGGTGACCATCCAGACTCTGGAGGATATGTTGTGGGCGTGTGTTCGAGACTTCTGAGGTAGTTGGGATACTTACCTTCATTTGGCTAAATTCTCCTATAATAACAACTATCATGTAAGTATTGATCGTCCTCCCTTTGAGATGTTGTATAGGAGGAAGTGTAGGACCCTGATATGATGGAGTGAGGTTGGCTAGAGGGTCATGGGGAGAACCGGGGTGGTACTCAACACTACGGAGAGGATCTAGAAGGTTCGAAGCAGGCTTTAGATTTCTCAGAGGCAGTAGAAAAGTTATGCTGACAAGCGACGATCGGACCTGGAGTTCCAGGTCGGGGACATGGTGCTCCTGAAGGTGTCACCTTGGAAAGGCATCATCCAGTTCAGGAAGCGGGGCAAGTTGGGCCCTAGATACATTGGACCTTTCAGGGTTGTAGCCCGGGTGGGCAAGGTGACATATCGTTGGACCTACCAACCGAACTCAGTCAGATTCACAGTACGTTCCACGTCTCCAATTGCGAAAGTTCATGGTGGACGATTCGGAAGTGGTGCCCTTGGAGGATAATCAGGTCAGGTAGATGACAGCCTGAAGTATATCAAGTTGTAGGTAGCGATACTCGAACAAAAGTCAAAGGATCTGAGGAATAAGAGGGTCAAGCTGGTGAAGGTGCAATGGCAGCACCGAAAGGGCCCGGAATGGACTTGGGAGCCGGAGGACGAAATGAGGGAGCACTACCCCGAGATTTTTATGGATTTGGCAGCAGAGTTTGAGGATGAAGTCTAAAATAGGTGAGGGATATTTGTAACACCTAGTTCCTGGTACGTATTTAAATTCTAGTAATCTCATGTTTTTCTGTGGGACTCGGCGAGTTGGAGGACCAACTCGTCGAGTAGACTCAACATCTATCGGGAGTTTAAGTGACCTACTTGATAAGTCGGGGAATCGACTCGACGAGTAGGAGCTGTCAGGATGAAACCCTAAATTTTAGGGTTTGCACCCTATTTAAACAACTTATCTTCTCCCCAACCCTAAATCGAAGCCCTAGCATTGCTTGAGTGTTATTAAGCCATTTTTGTACATTCTTGGTGGTTGTGAAGCTTGAGAAGAAGGAAGGATCTTGAGAGATCGAGTTGAAGCTAGTAGATCCAGAGGTTGTGTTCCATTTCTTGTTCATTTAAGGTAAAAATCTTCAACCTTGGTTTTCCATTTGACAGATCCTCTCTAGGGCTTGAATCTTGTCATTTTGGGGAAATTTTAAGTCATCTTCGGGTTTGGGGCATTATATGGGGAAATAGCTTCAGATCAGGATCATAGGGTGGCTCTCATGGCATAAAGATGCCAACTTTACTTCCATAAGAGCTCATGCATCTTGAAGACTCCATTTTAGGGCCTTTTGAGCTAAATGGCCCATGCATGTACGTAAAGTTTGCAACTATACGTATAAAAGGGGCCCTAGGAGGCCAGATGTATGATTTGAATGCATTAAGAACCATTATAATCGACTATATAGTTTTGGACAAAGATGGACTCAGTGAGTTGTTCATGGGACTCGACGATTCGGGGTGTATTTTCCACTAAATCCTTTCTCTTATGGACTAGAAGTTAGGATTGAAGGTCCCTCAATTGTTTAGGCTCATTAGGGACTTGAAAATAATAGAACTCGGCGAGTGTATGAATAGACTCGGAAAGCTCAAGGAAATGTCCCAAAACACATAAAGACGGACTTGGCGAGTTCAAGGGGAACTCGGTGAGTTATAGACTGAACACCTTCTTATGGGTGATGATGGACTCGACGAGTTTAAGGACAAACTCGGCGAGTTAATGGAATAAAGTCCAATGTGTTGTTAAAGTTGAACTCATCGAGTTCTTGCTAGACTCGACGAGTAGGGACGAGGTTATGGCATTATATGGATATGGGGACTTGGCGAGTTGGTGGACCAACTCGGCAAGTCGAGTCAACTGGATGTTGACTTTGACCGGATGATTGACCATTGACCAAGGTGTTGACCTTGAACTTGTCTGGATATTGAGTTGACGCTTGTAAGGGTTACGAGTATGAATTGATAAGTTAGAAAAGTTGTTGTGTAGGGATTAAGGATTCGAGGAGAGTTGGTTTTCATAGCGAGATTAGTACATACACTACACGACTTTGAGGTGAGTTTTCTCCCTGTAGGAGTGGGTCTACGGCCACAATGCTATCCCACAAGTAAAAGTGTTGGATAGATGATTGTCTTTGTGATAATTATCTAGCGTGGATATGAGATATGATTATTATGCTTGATATGATTATTATAGTTTATATGTTTACTATGCTTGCTATGTGTTAATAGTAATAGGGGGTGAAATAGCCCCCAATTACCGGTTGAAAGATACCGAAGGGGAGGTTAGTTCCCAGTTACCATTGAAAGATACCGAGGGGGGGGGGGGTTAGTTCCCAATTACCGGTTGAAAGCTACCGAGGAAGAGCCCAGCTCATGGCTATGCCCGACAGATACCGGTTGAAAGATACTGAAGATTATGTATTATTTGGTATGAGTATGATGGGGGAGCTCACTAAGCTTTGTGCTTACGACTTTTAGTTTTGGTTTCAGGTACCTCTTCATCGAGGGGGAAGGAACTGGTGGGGTAGCAGTGCATCACACATTCACACATGATGTTCCGCATTTGAGAAACCTGGTTTAAATGTTGTTTTTCGTTAATTGTTTTGAAACTTGTGATCTGTGACTTTGTGTTTGAAAGGATTTTATATGCTGTTTTTTGTTAATTGTTTTAGAAGTAATAGACTTTAAAAAAAAAATTGGAGTGTACATTTTGGGATGTTACAATAGCCAAAAAGGATCCATGTTTGCAACATGATAATGCTACAAGCCCTAGACAATTCTTGCGGAAACATCCAACCTTATTAAAACATAATAATGTTTAGCAAACCACTGGGGTAAATCTTAACTTAAGATAACACGTCAATGTTATAAATTTTATAATATTACTAGGGAAAATCGCAACTTAAGATAACACTTTAGTTTTATTAACCTTATGAAATTATCAGGGAAAATACCAACATAAGATAACATGTTAGTGTTATGAAGTTTAGCAAATTAATAGGGAAGATGCCAACTTAAGATAACACGTTAGTTTTATAAACCTTAGGTTTAAACATCAGGATCTGAACATATGTTCAAGAATAATAGGGTCGTGTAGTCACTATAGTGTGAAATGATCCCCTTATTCACACCCCATAGTAAGATTTCATGCGTCCAAGCGAGTTGTAGAAACCTTAACTCATATGAAAGAGGTAATTACCTCTTTAAACCTTAAGGGGATTACGTACCCTTAATTGTAGGAGAGATTACCACTCTATATTCTTAGTTATTAGGATACTTGTGTATTGCAATTGTTAAAATCATAGAACGATGTGTCTATTAGGATCCCTGAGTGCCATGATCCTTGAATTTCAGGATCCTTTAGTTTCCACACATAGCAAACGTTAGCTTAGGGTGGGAATTAGCTTGGCTAACGCCCCTCTGATGCTTAAGTAAGTAATGGTTTTTAGAAGAGTAAATAAACGAAACAAATAAAAGTAGAAGGTATAAAGAATATACCTTGAGTTTCTCAAAAGTGATTTATGCAACTTACAATGTGCCTTCATATGAACGACATTTGAAGATCTTGGAAAAATGTCCCCTTCAAGGTTAGCTAGTCAATAACCCCCCCCCCTTTCCTGCTTTTGAATCTATAAGATATGGTCCTTCTTATTTAGGTGTCAATTTGCCTACATTAGGATCCTTTGTATTTTGGAATGTCTTCCTAAGGACCAAGTCACCTACCTGGAATCTTTTGACTTTGATGTTCTTGTTATATGCTTTAGTAATCCTTTATTGGAGAGCAGCAATGCAGATCCTAGAAAGATCCTTGAGTTCATCTGTAGTTTCAAGATCCTGGGCAAGGATCCTATTGTTGTTTACTTGATCGTGCAATTGGTATCTTGCAATTCAGATTACTACTTCTTTAGGGATCATGTATTCTGCTCCAAAAACCAAAGAGTATGGAGTTTGGCCAGTGGCTATTTTTGAAATGGTCCTATCTGCCCATATGACGAAAGGAAGCTCTTCTTCCCATCTTCCTTTCTTCTCATCTAAACATTTCTTTAAAATTTTGATGATGATCATGTTTCTGGATTTAGCTTTACCATTAGCATGAGGATTAACAAGAGTGGACATTGTTAGGGCCAAATCCTCAATCCTATCCAGGATCCCATATCTTAAAGATATCTATGGATCCTCAAACTTATCCAGGATCTCAGATCTTAAAGGATTCTCAGGATCCCGAACATACATTAGGATCCTGAACATCACCATTATTATTTCCTAACAAGTTTTATAGCTATATTTATTTTTTATTTATCACATGTACAAAAATGTTCAACATAAGACTCATTCACAACGAAGAACCACTTCAACAAGTCTTAAAACATGGGAATACCAAATCAAAGCATGTTGCAGATACCAATTCAGTAGGATCTCGGAAATTTAGTAACTTAACCTAGACTCTTTATACATACATAAAACACACTCCATGGGCATAAAATTTTGACACCTTACAGACCTAGAGCTAGGAAAGCACTTGTAGTCATATTTCTATCATTATCTTTGTAATTCGCATTCAAATCAATAAGACCATACAAGGTAGGTGATCATTGTCACCTCCCAATGTTTTATGCTTGAGATCCTAACAAGGATCAAGGGTTTTCCTTGTAAACGAATAGTGTTATTTTTATCTCAATTTAATACTCATGTTATCCACAACACCACAGTCTCTCATTCAATTTGGTTAATATCCTTTTAGTCGAGTTTTGACCAAAACAATTTGGTTCCTAACGTGGGGCCGTGGTGTTCAGAATTCTTGAAAAACCATGACTACGCATTCAACCTCGTATTCTTCCTCTATTCCCGCCATTTATTCTAGAAATATTCCACCACCTCCATGTGGACCTCCTGGTCAGAAGAAAACTTCTAATACCTCTAAAAAGAACGCCTCTCCGATCATCAACCATGGGAATCTAGCATCCCTGGGATTCCAGGATCCTCCTATTCTGATCTCTATTAGCTAACTCTTCTTGATGATGAAGGCGTTGGCACAGTAGGTGGGTTAGCAATAGGAGGACAAAAAAAGCTACTTAAGGAAGTGGAAAGCATAAGGACAGCAATCCGTAAACCCCAAGAGGAGACACCATGATCTTGCAACCCAGGATCCTGAACTTCGATAACACAAGATCCTTAGGGAAATGCCAGGAGACTATATCCTTTGTATCCTCCGCCGTTTTAACTTGGGGAATAAATCTAGTTATGGATCAAGAGATTTAGCATCCAGAAAGATGATCTCGATCATGCTAAGAATTCTCTAACCTATACCAAAAGTATCCCCCACTAGTCACATGGTCTTAAGATTTATCCCGTGGATAGTTGACACTAAAGTTCCAAAGTGCTCCCAAACATCCAACATGAATCCTTACGATGGAACCATAGATGTTGAAGAACACATAGCATAATATAGAGAGATAATGGAGATCATTCCTATTCCACAAAACTTAAAGTAAGCCTATTTATGCAAAAGGCTTTGGATCAAATCTTATAGGATCAACCTTAAAATGGCTTGTTATTGTTCCTCCTTACTGTATTACTCCATTTTGCAAATTTTGTCAATATTTTTAACAATCAATTTTCTTGTAGCAGAACATTTGAAAAGATCACTAGTGATCTTTATTGGGTAGTCCAAGATCCTAAGGAATCCCTTAGGGAATTTGTGAATAGGTTTGGTATGGAAGCTTTGAGTATCCCCAACACCAACATGGAAACTGACGTATAAGCCTTCAAAATAGGTCTAAAGGACTATCCTTTCTATGAAGACCTTGTAATGACTCCATAAAAATGGATAGATGAGTTTAGAAGCATAACACTAAGGTGCATCCATCTGGAAGAGGACAAGGAGATCTAGAAGAGGATCAACCCTCCAAACTTATACGATAACCCCAATAGGACGACCGACTCCTTGGTCTAAAGATCCTACAAATCAAAACCATATTCTAACAAATTTAAATGGAACCATCTGTGTGTAACATACACGTTCAGTTATCATGTTATATAAAGTTTAAAAGTGAATAATATTATGAAATACTATGTGATATTGAGTATTAAGTTCTAACAAGATATTTTTTACTAGAATTGAAGTAAAACTATGTTTAGAATCACTCATAAGGTATTGGAAGTCTTATGAGATTCCAATCAAAAGGCAAATATTAAAATTAACAAAAATATGAAGTTGGAAATAAGTAAAATTTTATTATTGAAAGTTGTAAAGAATCTTGTTAGAAACATTTAGGCTAAAACCACATCGAAATCCAAGTTATAACGGAGAAGTTATGACTATCTGAAGTTTCGCGATAGAACCGGCACGACACCGTATGACATAAAAAGTGAGTTTTCGATAAACTAATTTTTTGCCTTTATGATCTAAATGAAAGTTGTAGTATTCGTTAAACCGAGAACTTTCATAAAAAGAACATCAAAATCTGACATCGTACGAGGAAATTATAATTTTTCTAAGATTCGGTATAACAGTAGACAACTAAAAACTCGAAATAAAGATCAAGTGATTTTTAACCGAGACAACCTAAATGAGAATCGAAGGTCTCGTCAATAGTACTAAACGGTAAAAAGACAGATGAAAACGGACGTTGGATGAAGAAGTTATGAATTTTTAACGGATTTTCCTGTCCCGGTCCGTTAAAAATAAGAATATTAAAAATGAAATCAAAATTAGCTGATAGATTCTAAACGAAATTTGTAGAGTATAATCTCACCTGCTTGTGGACATAAAGAACGTCAAAAACAGAGCTCGTATGCAAAAGATATGAATTTTTGAAGTTATGGGCACAAACTTCAAAGCTTATCCGAAGGGAATGCGCTGCATTCGGAGGGAACGTGTAACATACACGTTCTGAAATTGTGTATTTTTATTATTAAAAGTGAATAAAATTGAGTGTTGAGTTCTAACAGCTAGTTTTTACTAGAAATGAAGTAAAACTATGTTTAGAATCACTCATAAAATATTGGAAGTCTTATGAGATTCCAATTAATAGCCAAATAGTGAAATTTAAAGAAAATATAAAATTTGAAATAAGTAAAATTTTATTATTTGATGTTGTAAATCATCTCGTTAGAAACTTGTAGGCGAAAACCTCGTCAAAATCCAAGTTATAACGAAGAAGTTATGACCAACCGAAGATCCGCGACAAAACCGACACGGTGTCGAATGACGTAAAAAGTGAGTTTTTGATAAACTACTTTTTAGCCTTATTAATCTGAATGAAAGTCTTAGTGTTCGTTAAACCGAGAAATTCGATTAAAAGAACGCAAAAATCTGACTTTGTATGAGGAAGTTATGATTTTTCGAAGTTTCAGCTTAGCAGTATACAACTAAAAACTCAAATTTCAGATCGAGCGATATTTTACCGATACATCCTAAACGAGAATCAAAGGTCTCGTCATATGCAGTACAACGGTAAAAAGTCTGACGAAAACGGATGTCGGATGAAGAAGTTATGAATTTTTAACAGATTTTCCTGTCCCGGTCTGTTAAAAATAATAATATTAAAAATAAATTCAAAACTAGCCGACGAAGTCTAAATGAAAGTTGTAGAGCGTAATTTTAGCTACACGTGCATATAATGAATGTCAAAAACGAAGCTCGTATGCAAAAGTTATGGATTTTAGAAGTTCGGGGATCAAAAACCGAGAAATCTAGCATGAATAGTAACCGGCCACGTCACCTCGCACGAAGCAGGTGCGTCACCAGAGATGTGGCCTCACCTCGCAGCGATACCTGCCTCTATACGTGTCCGAACCTTGCTTCACCACCGCCGCACCCATCTCACATGCGAGCCACGTGCTCGGTTTCGCAGACGCCACGTCCGAGCCTCGCAGCGGCCTCGTGGCCTTCGCTCCACCTGTCAGATGTCCGAAGCTCGCAGGTGCCACGTCTTCTCCCTCCTGACCAAACCTCGCAGGCGCGACGTGTTTCCTTCTCAGCCACAGGATCCGAACCTTGCCTCTATAAATAGGAGGGTGCGAACCCTCTCGGCTAGAATTTGAAAATTTCCATTGTTGGCCCTTTTTTTTTTCTCCATATTTTCACTATTTTGACTTTTCCCGAAGCCCCGGTATCAATTTTAGCACCCAAAACATAACCCGAGACCCCCGAGAAGCCCGAAAATTTTATCTTTTTAGTTTTGAAGCCCTACCTTCGCAGAGCCCGATTTTCAATTAAGCTCCCGGTTTTCAACATAGAAAGACATATTTAAAGCAGAAATGTTGTCCAAATTACTATTTTAAACCCCGGTTAACTTAAGGTGAGTTCAATATATAGGAACAATTGTATGTTATGTGTTATATGTGCTACATGCTTCTGAGTGTTATTGTTCTGAGTTATTCTCCCGTGTTATTTTATTTGCTATGTTTATAGCAATTATAATACCTTTGACCATGTGATCAGTGAAAGGACTTAGATTCACATTGGTACTGGTACGTAGCCTCTGGCCATGTAGAGCATGTCTCCGTAAGAGAATGACTTCTATTCTATGGCATTGGCAGAAGGTTAGATAAGAATGGTATGTAGCCTCTGACCATGTAGAGCATGCTTCCGTAAGAGAGTGAACTCTATTCTATGGTATTAGCAAATGGTTAGACAGGGCTATAAGCCTGAAATCTACCAAAATGTTAATCAGAAATTATATGTCTTCTGTGCCAATTGGGCCAAAGCTTTATTGATGCATATCAAATATTGTAATCGTTATGTCTCATTGAAAAGTATATCTTTGAATAAAGTCTTTGATTGATATGAACGCTTGTCACATGATTTCACATATGTCTTCTTGTTCCCTTCTACTTATGTCATATTGGTATATGTAAGGCATAAGATTATATTGTATCTATTTATTGAATTGACTAAGCGTTATCGCTTATTCCTCTCAATATTTAACAATTGCAGGTGATGAGTATTCCAATATAGCTTTATACTGCTGAAAGATTTAGAATAGTTAATAGTATTTCCCTGTATTTTTAATGTTCATGTATGTATATGAATAGTAGATTCCTGGGTAGACATGAAATTGTAATAAAACTTAGTCGGTTTGTATCCAATCCTTTGTAATCACTTTATCAATATAAAATATTGTTTTATAAATATGGATGTAGCATGTTTTGAGGAAGTAACTTAAGAAATCTTTTGAAATAGTATGAAAGTTTGGGTCTTTCATAAATACGAAAGTTGGGGTCTTTCAGAACGCCCCACATTCGCATGCAGTGACACGTATCTCACATCTTGACATGTCTGAAGCCATGCACCCGTTAGAATGCACTGCGTTCGTATGAACGTGCTGTGTTCAGCCTGGCCAACTTACTATAAATAGAAACCAAAGCCTTATGGGTTTTTGTTTACAAACTCAAGCCTCTCTCTCTCACTTTACTCACTTTCAAGCCAATTTTAACCCCCCGAAGTCCCGATATCATCCCCGACACCTGAAGCAAGTCTCCACGCTACGAAGTTCCCGGGAAAATCATATTTTCAAGTCGAAACTCTGCTAGCGTGAGGCCGTTTTTTCAACTAAAATCCCCGGTTTCATCACATAAAATCATATTCAGAGCCGAAGTGTTGTCCAAATTAATATTTTAACCCCTGGTTATTTAACAGTGAGTTCAATATATAGGAACAATTGTATGTTATGTGTTATATGTGCTATGTGCTTTTCTGTATTATTATCTCGTGTTGTTATTCCATGCTATATTGGTAACAAAGTTATACCTTTTGATCATGTGATCAGTGAAAGGACTTAGATTGATGGCGGTACTGGTATGTAGCCTATGGCCATGTAGAGCATGTCTCATAAGAGAATGACTTATATTCTATGGCATTAGCAGAAAGTTAGATAGGGCTATGTAGCCTCTGGAAATGTAGAACATGTATCGTAAGAGAATGACTTCTATTCTATGACATTGGTAGATAGTTAGATAGGGCTATGTAGCCTCTAGCCATGTAGAGTGTTAGGTGCTATTTGTGCACCTTTTTGCGCACCTTTTAGTCCCATTTTATGCATATATTTAGCACAATTGTTCTTCCTTTTCCTTGCATTTTATCATATTCATTTTAGTCTCTAGAACAACCTTATTTGCACACTTTTATATCTTTTTCAGGTAAACCGGAGGTTGGAACGCGCTTTGGGAAGTGTCGGGAAGCATTGGTGGAGATTTCGGGACGATCGTGCGAAGAACGAAAAAGTTGGAAAAATCAAGTTTGGAATTGGAGTCAGAGAGGTACACGGGGCGTGTTGAATTTACACTGAAAAGTGTGCACAGGGCGTGTTTGACCAAAATGGGAGCTGTTGACCATGCTGAACACGACCCGTGTCAGTTTAGTGCAAATCAACAAGGGGCGTGTTGCTGAACACGACCCGTGTCAGTTTAGCCTATTTTAACACGGGCCGTGTTCGACCCAAAAACCAACTTTTGGCAGTTTTTCCTATCTTTCATATTACGGGTTGAGGGTCATTTGGAGATACACAGAACCTATCAGAGCACCATTGGAGAAGGGAATTCGAAGCTTTTTGCAAGGGTTTGTCCGTTAATCATTTGGAAACATTAATTCTTGTTTTTGTAAGTTGTAATTACACTTAATTTCATCTTTTAGACTTGTGATCTTGTTCTAGCCATGTGTGGCTAGAACCCTAATTTCTCCAATTTCATGTTTTGACTTCTTGGTAGTGACTTCATTCATATGACATGATATTTGTTCTTAATTTCTATCTAATGAATTTGATTTTGCTTCAATCGAATGTTTGATTCTAATTATGATTCTTATTGGCCATTTGAATTAGGGTTAGGTCATTCAAGTTATCTCTTTTACAAAATCCGTAATTATTTTGTGAAATTGAACAAGTAACAAGCATTAAATTGATCTCTATTGAATGAATTTAGTGTAAATCTTATTCATACACTTTTACACTCCCGAGCTTATGAGGAGTATTGAGTGTTGTTGGGAACATTCACATAAAGCTTCATGCAATCTTATAATCTAATCCTAAGAGCTTGTTTAGATTAGGTTAATAAGGTTAGGATTAATCAAAGAGCTTGTTTTGGTTAATTAATATGGTGAATGGGAAGTGTTAGAGCTTATTAGCATTTTCAAGTACCAACTTAGATAGAATTGAATGAATATTGTGTCATTTTTGAGTCACATTGCTAAATTGTCATACATAGGGTTGGAGTCCTTACAAATTCTGAATTTAATTCACGCATTTAGTTGATTGCTTATATTTTTAATTGTTTGTTTAATCATTACATTCTAAACCCCCCACTCTCTTTATTATTAGTGACCATAGTACCTTGTGCAAACAGGTATAGACCAATTGTCCCGTGTCTCTGTGGATCGACCTTGCTTGCCTTGTACTACCTTTTAGTGCAATATAGTGGGATTATTTTGGAGTATATCGTACCCCTTTATTTGTTGGGTTTGACACACCTAACATAGAGCATGTCTCATAAGAGAATGACTTCTATTCTATGACATTGGCAGAAAGTTAGATAGGGCTGAAAGCCTGAAATCTACCAAAATGTTTAATCATAAATTGTATGTCTTCTATGCCATTTGGGCCAAAGCGTTATTGATGGATATCAGGTATTGAAATTCTTATGTCTCATTGAATCAAATCATTGATTGATATGGAAAACTTGTCGCATGATTCACATATGCCTTTGTTGTTCCTTGATCCTCTTTGCTTCTGCCATATTGAAGTATATATATGGCATAACGTTATATTGTATCTATTATTGAACTCACTAAGCTTCACCGCTTACTAGTTTTCTCTTCTCTTGGTATCTTGCTATATTGGAGATAGTCCCTAATGGGTTGGATCCAGGATTTGGATTATTGTAAAGGATCCTGAATGTTGGGCTCCTGATGAGTAGGATCTTAAGGAAGTGGTTGAAGTTTAGAATCCTTGATTATTACTACGTTGGTTATTTGATCATGGTCATTAGGATGATCTAGTTTGTTGGAGGGATCTCATATTACTGGGATCAATATATGGGTTATAGGGATCCTGACTGCTAGCAGTATCCTAAGGGAAGATCCTAGGTTGGCTAGTGCGTCTTCCTTAACATATTCTTCTCTAGGAATTTGGCTTAGGCTGAAAGCTTCAAATTCAGAGGCCAAATTTTTGAGGATTTGGAGCTATAGTGCTATTCTTTCGCTTTTTACTGCGTATGATCCATTAAAATGACTAGTTAATAATAAGGAGTCAACAAAACCTGAAGATCCTTGATCTCAAGATCATTGGCAAATTGTAATCACATGACCAATGCTTCGTATTGGGCTTCATTTTTGGTTGCATCGAAGGCACAACTGACTACCTGGGTTATGATGTGCCCATGTGGTGATTTTATTATAATACCTAGGATTGTTCCTCTAATGTTTGAAGATTGTTCAGTGAAGAGTATCCATTTTCCCATGCTTTCTTCTTTTTGGAGTTCCTTGCTTTCCAATTCAGCTTCAGGTTATAGATCATCACTAAAATCAGCCAAAAATTCTGCTAGTGCTTGTGGTTTTATTGTTGATCTTAGTTTGTATTTGATGTTATATGTGCTCAACTTCACATACCACTTTGCCATCTTACCTGACATCTCTAATTTTCACATAACATTCTTAATGGGATAATGAGTTCATACATGTATAGTATGTGTTTCAAAATAGTGTCTTAATTTTATGGAAGCAGTAACTAACGCAAGTATAAGTTTTTCAAGATGGGAATACATGGTCTCAGGATCCAAGAGACTTTTACATACATAGTAGATGAGATGTTGCTCTCCGTTAAGATCCTTGGCTAAAACAACACTTACAACATTAGAGGATACTAAGAGGTATAGGAGGGGTGGTTCACCATCTAGTGGTTTCACCAACAAGGGTGCTGAACATAAATAATTTTTAAGTTCCTCAAATGTGTTGTCTTTCTCTTTGGTCCATTCGAAGCTTTTGTCCTTCAAGATTCCGTAGTGAAAGGGTGTTACATTTCTGAGGATATTGAAATGAGCCTATTTAGTGCTGCTACTCTTCCTGTTAGTTTATGATTACCCTTTGTCGAGGATAGGGATCTAAATCGACGATGGCCATTATTTTCTCTGGGCTTGCTTCTATTCCTCTTTTGATAACCATGTATCCAAGGAAGTTGCCTGACCTCAATCCAAAATGGTATTTGGAAGGATTCATTTTCATGTTGTATTCGTCTATTATGGTGAAAGCATCTTCAAGATCGTTGAGGTTATTTTTAGCATTCTTTTATTTGACCACCGTGTCATCAATACAGACTTCGATGGTGTCCTCGAGTTTTTCCTTGAACATCCAGCTTACTAGTCTTTGGTATGTTGCATCTACATTTTTGAAACCAAAAGGCATAGCAGTATAGCAATATATACATGTTGGGGTTATGAACGCTATATCCTCCTCGTCAGATGGTTCCATTTAAATTTGTTGGAATACTATTTATGTATCTATGAACGTTAGCAGTTCATGACCAGCATTTCATCTATCATGGAATCTATGTGTGGTAGGGGGAAAGGAGCCTTAGGGCAAGCCTTGTAAAGATTCGTATAATTCACACTTACTCACCATTTTCCATTCTTCTTCTGTACAACAACCATGTTGGCTACCCACCTTGGGAACTTGACCTCCTTGAACATCCCTGTTTTAAGAAGTTCTTCTACTTCTTCTTGGATGATTGGATTTCTTTCGGGTGAAAACTTGCTTCTTTTTTTGTGTATCCAAGTAAGTTGCCTCATCTCAATCCAAGGAAGTTTCATGATCTCAATCCAAAATGGTATTTGGAAGGATTCATCTTCATGTTGTATTCGTCTATTATGGTGAAAGCATCTTCAAGATCCTTGAGGTTATTTTTAGCATTCTTTGATTTGACCACCAGGTCATCAATACAGACTTCCATGGTGTCCCAGAGTTTTTTCCTTGAACATCCAGCTTACTAGTCTTTGGTATGTTGCATCTGCATTTTTGAAATCAAAAGGCATAACAGTATAGCAATATACACATGTTAGGGTTATGAACACTATATCCTTCTCGTCAGAGGGTTCCATTTGAATTTGTTGGAATACTGTTGATGTATCCATGAACGTTAGCAGTTCATGACCAGCCGTGTCATCTATCATGGAATTTATATGTTGTATGGGGAAAGGAGCGTTAGGGCAAGCCTTGTAAAGATTCGTTTAATTCACACTTAATCACCATTTTCCGTTCTTCTTCTGTACAACAACCATGTTGGCTACCCACCTTGGGAACTTGACCTCCTTGATCATCCCTATTTTAAGAAGTTCGTCTACTTTTCTTGGATGATCTGATTCCTTTCGGGTGCAAACTTCATTCTTTTTTGGTGTATCCAAGTAAGTTTCCTGATCTCAATCCAAGGAGGTTGCCTGATCTCAATCCAAAATGGTATTTGGAAGGATTCATCTTCATTTTGTATTCGTCTATTATGTAGAAAGCATCTTCAAGATCCTTGAGGTTATTTTCAGCATTCTTTGATTTGACCACCGTGTCATCAATACAGACTTCCATGGTGTCCTATAGTTTTTCCATGAACATCCAGCTTACTAGTCTTTGGTATGTTGCATCTGCATTTTTGAAACCAAAAGGCATAGCAGTTTAGCAATATATATATTGTCACACCCCCAAACCAAGGATGGCGGAAACGTCTGGGGGTGGAGGACTTCATGTACAGTATCACAACAACGTGTATAATAGTGCTCAACGTAAAAACAACCACCATATATATAATTGCAAAAGCTACACCAAAGTATATGTTTACATGTTTCAAAAGCAATTACATTATGATGACAAAATAAATGGTTGACGGTTTAGCGTCCCATCCTCAAAGCGATGAAGTTTTCCTGTTTCACTGATTTCCTGAGAATACAAGTAGTTTTAAAGAGTGTCAACACAAAGGTTGGTGAGTTCATAAGAGTTTTGTTTGAAGTAGAAACCGTTTTTCCTTGTAAAATCGATTTAGTTTGATTTCCAGAAAATCCAATAATTTCTTAGTTAAGTATGAATAGAAATAATCCTACATGATGCTGTAATGAACCCTAGAGTAATCCGTAGAATTCCTCTATAATCGTCCAACATATAAAGTTATATAAGGTTTAACTTAGATAAAACGTTGAATATAGTGGGTCTGCCCTAGGTCCACAACCCAACGAGGAACAGGAGATGAGGCGGGCACCACCAATTCTAGGCCAATCAAGACTAAATTCTTATATGACTCAACATATACGCTCAGCGACTATAGTTGAAGTCTAACAATTTTAGAGGAAGTGTAGTTTTAATATCATAATAACTTTGTATAGAGACCCAGTACTTTGTATTTGTACCCCTTTTTGTATAAAGACCCGGTACTTTGTATTTGTACCCCTTTTTGTATAGAGACCCGGTACTTTGTATTTGTACCCATAGAGATAAAAGGTGATTTTAAATCGACATAAAACTCATTTAGGTTTTAAAAATAAAATCCCGTAAACTTATGGATTGTTCCCTATGTGAGTCGTTATAATCATACTATGACTATGTGAACCTGCCACGACGTTCTCAGTGACGCGAAAAATGAAATGACATTTGTCACCCGTAGACCTGCAGGTCCAACTGTAGCTAGCAGCAAGGTGTGGGGTGTCAATCCCAATATAGATCTATATACAAGTATCACGTTCTCCCTCAAGGAGATTCTCATTATAACTACCAGGAATTATATCCCGCACTCGGACGTACGGGGAGAGAGAGAGAGAGAAAAATAGAGAAACTCACAATATAGGATAACAAGTTTACGTGAAATGTGTGTGAATATAATATTTCTTGTATGAATGTACCCTTCTTGTACGAGTGCGTAGAGTGATGTATCATAAACTATACCTATTATAGTTTATCTAAAAATGTATGTAATATGTATGAACTCTTTTATAGAAATGTATTAGTGTTTTGAATTTATCAAACTATACTTTTTATAGTTGAATAGTACGTGTTCCAAAATGATTGAATAATATTTAATATGAATGTCTTAGTTTCAGTTCATAATGATAAACTAGCAAGGAAACACATTCAAATATTAGAACTTATGATTATACACTTTGCTCAACATAATACAAAGTGTTATAATATTTACATGCTGTTGGCAAAATTTAGCAATTCTGCCCTGTTTTGGAAAAATCATAGAAATATCATACGAAGTCGAAAACTCGATCCGTAAATTCTGAGAGTACAAAAAATGTGTCTAGTTTGCTCATAATTTTTATCACAATTTATAATGACCTCTAACTTGGGTGAAAAAGTCCATAATCACAGACTGGTCCGGATTGTTGTTTGAAATGATAGGCAGTTTTGTAAAAATCACCATAAATTGTAGAAAAATCGTATGGAGATGTGCAAGTAGCCATTTTAAAGCTAAAAACTTGAACTATTTGCACCTTGTACAGTTTTGAAAACAAAAATGTTTAAGATGCCCAAAACAGTCCGTGAATGAAGTTGAACTTTTCTGATGAAGGCTGTTAGAAAAATTTAGATATGTTCTTAGTGTTTTAACTTGTATCCCCCCCCCCCTGAAAACTTGAGAAAACATGAAAATGTAGGGGTATGAACTCACCTTGAGTGATTTCAGTAGATAAGTGTTGAAGAAGGAAAGTGTTCAACCCAAGAACACTTGAAGAATCACTTGAAGATTCGAAGATCTAACACAATTATGAGAGAGTTTGTCTAAGATATCCATGATTCGAGTGGTAATAAATGAGATAATCATAAAGAGAATGGATTATGCTTACCAAATGTGGAGGAAAAACTCAAGATCAGCCCTTGAATCTCGAATTTCTAGAGAGAGAAAGTGAGAGAGGAAAGAGTTTGATCTTCTTGTGAAATGAGAGCAAATGAGAGAAGTGAGGAGAGAGGATGAAGGATCAGCCCTCAAAAACGTGGGGAGGAGGGATAATTGAGTGGAAAAGACATTGATGTGACCTAGGTAAGGTGGAGAGGTGTGGTTAGTCAAAGAGTGGGTGTGGGGTGGTTGCTTGTGACTTTGGATAAGGCAAAGTCAACACTCCACCTTTAATAATTCATCCATTTGATTTTTATTATTTAAATAATGATTTTCATCAAAATATGTTTAAATTATGAATATTTAGAGTTTATAATGTTAAAATATAATTTCTGGAGAAAATCCCGCTTTAAAATCATGAAAAACGGGCTTAAAATGTCAAAAATATCAAAAATGGGCTAAAAGTGGCAATTATGCGAAATCTGGCCGAGTCTCGGCCTTCTGGTGCTGAACCGAGAGAGAGGGAGGCAGAAACCGAGAGAAGAAGAAGAGAGAAGGAAGGAGCCGAGAGGGGAGAAGGGAGAGGGTAGGAACCGAGAGGTGGAAGGGGACAGAGAGGCGCGCGAACAGAGAGCGAGTTAGCGAACAGAGAGCGAGTAGCGAACAGAGAGGCGGAGGCGGACCGAGAGGCAGAATAGCGGACAGAGAGTGGGACGGACCGAGAGGCACCGAGAGGGACCGACCGCTCGGTTGTGAACAGTACTCTCGGTTCCGGTTCTTGCTTCTTGGGCTCGGTCTCGGTTCGGTTCAGCATTAGGAGGGTTCGGCTCTACTTTCGGTTTCGGGTACTTGCTTCTTGCTCTCGGTTTCGGTTCTCTTGGCCACCAGAGGCTCGGTCTCTGGTCTCTTGGCCACCAGAGGCTCGGTCTCTGGTCCTAAGAAGCCTCTCATTCCGGTTTCGGTTCCTAAAGCCTATTTTTCTCGTTTTCGCCCCGTTTTAAGCCGTTTTTGACCCGGTTAAGGGCCGGAATGACCCGAATGATTCCAAAAAGTTACGGGAAACTTTTGAGAGAGATTTGGGAGAGATTTCTCACACTTGGAGAGATTTGGGAGAGATTTGACATTCTTGGAGAGATTTCTCATACAAAGAGATATTTGAGGGAGATTTCACATACTTAGAGGGATTTGGGAGAGATTTGACATTCTTGGAGAGATTTCTCATACAGAGAGATATTTGGGAGAGATTTCACATACGTGGAGAGATTTGGGAGAGGTTTGACATTCTTAGAGAGATTTCTCATATAAAGAGATATTTGAGAGAGATTTCACATACTTAGAGGGATTTGGGAGAGATTTGACATTCTTGGAGAGATTTCTCATTCAGAGAGATATTTGGGAGAGATTTCACATACGTGGAGAGATTTGGGAGAGATTTGACATTCTTGGAGAGATTTATCATACAGAGAGATATTTGGGAGAGATTTCACACACTTGGAGCGATTAGGGAGAGATTTGACATAGTCAGAGATAGAGTGAAAACGATTGAGAGGGGATCCATGTGTGACAAATGTGAGTGTCCGGCATCGCAATGCATGGTTCGTAAACCCTGTTAAGCCTTGATTAAGGATCTTACACATTCCCGATGAGTATGCATCATTGTTTTATCAGTTTGGCTCGCCACGTAGTACAGTTTTTAGGTTAAAGAGATCTAGTTGTACGTACTTTTCGATTCATGTTTTCTTATTAGAGTAGCGACTTGTTTAGTAGATACTGAGCGTAAGTCCAAGTACACAAGGGTCAGTTGAGCTGACCGGTTTGACTTGTTGACTTGATTTGACTTTGAATTGACCGGAATTTGACGGTTGTCACATCATCCCCCCGTTAAAGGGAATTTCGTCCCGAAATTTGCACTTCGAATGGGGATCCAGGAATTTAGAGGAAAGATGGGGATGACTTTTCGTAGTACAAGAATTTGATTATGGCGAGGAATAACTCGCTCGATGTCACATGATTACTACTATGCATGCTTTAATCGATGCTAGATTTATCATATAAAGAAATTCGGGATTTAAATGTCGATGTTAGAAACACGTACTGATATTTGCGGGCAGTTCCGGAGTGGTTTCTCCCTCGGTGATTGCAAACACCCTCCCGCCACCACCAGCATCTCTTGTTCTTGGGCATTCCCTTTTAAAGTGTCCCGTTTCTCCACACTCGTAACAGGTTGGGCTTGCTCCAGAGCCGGGTACCTGGTTGATGGGTCGTGCTGGTGCCTTACAGAAACGAGCAGTGTGCCCCTCTCTGTCGCAGTTTTTGCAATGCAACTTTCGGCAAGCCCCAGTGTGATGGAAGTTACACTTGTTGCATTTTGGAAGTGTTCCTGCGTATGGTTTCATGGGAGTTGGTGTGGTGAGGGTTGTGGCAGCATGAACAGCAAGGATCTGTTGCTTCTTAGCGAGGCCTTGGGTTGATTGGTCTTTCTTGTTGTCCCAAAACTTTCTTTCGTTGTTCCCTCCTCTTGCTTGGGTATGGGTGGTTGCCATAGTGTCATGGTGGGCATGATGGTCAATGAGTTGTTGTGCTAACTCCTTGGCGCTGTCGAAGGTAGTTGGTCTTGAGGCGAGCACGCTATCTTGAATTTCGGGGGACAATCCCCAGAGGTAACGCTCCAACTTTTTGTCTTCCGGGGTGACCATAGCGGGACAAAGGAGTGCTAGATCACAAAATCGGTTGGTGTAAGTTGTAAGGTTGGAGTCTGCCATTCGGAGATTCCATAGTTCTTGCTCCAGCTTTTGCACTTCACCTCTTGGGCAATATTCCTTCAACATCATCTTCTTTAAGTCCTCCCAACTTAACGAGTTAGCCACTGCAAGCGTAAGCGACTTAACTTTGCCGTTCCACCAAGTGAGAGCTCTTCCGATGAAGGTGAATGTCGCGTACTTGACTTTGCTCGCTTCGGGGCAAGCACAAATCTCAAAGATTGCTTCGGTCCTTTCGAACCATTGAATTAGTGCGAGGACACCCCCTCTTCCATCAAAGGAATCGGGTTTGCCATTTGTGAAGTCCTTGTAAGTGCATTCCCTTGTGCGTCCTGCACTATCCCCGTGGTTAGGGTTTGTGGCTCCAGATCCAGCACCACCAGTGCTATTTGTGCCAATTTGTGACATTGCAGCTACCACGGCTGCTGTTACTGCAGCTTGGAACATTTCGGGATCAAACTGGGGAGGTGGCGTTGGAGGTGGTGGCGCTGTGCTGCCCGAAGGTCTGGGTCTTTTCCTTGGTGGCATCGTTCTGTCATGAGTTTGCAAAAAGGAAAATTGATCAGATGGTAAGTTCCTACTAGTAAAGACAAGTCAGTTGTTATAGAATTTGATTTTTCCTGCGTTATTCTTCGATTTAAGAATTCCTTATATATAATTCATAAAGGAAGTCCATATTAATGAACTTCACGAGTTAGTGGGTTTTGTGGTCTCTCTTAGATTTTTCGCGAGTGTGCTCAAGGCGATTGGTGCGGATCGTATGTATTCTTGTATTTGCATCAACCTCTGCGATACTATGGAGAGTTGTTCTACCCTGAATCTCGTTTCGGGCAACTCTATAGACTAGGATTGGAAAAAAAAAAAAAATTTATCTGCTGAGTTTCCTTCGTTTATGTTGTAGAAGCTTCGTTCTCTATTAAACGACATATGTTGGTCTTGTTCTTTGCTCCAGGTTTCCAAGCACTCTACCCAAGGAGGCGTCGGGCCTTGAAAGCCGGTCAAGGGTTGGGATTCGGAACAAGAGTCATCGGGGTTAAGTTCTCCACTTCAGGGTCGGGGTCAGAACCATCAGCATAGCCTTCAGCTTGGTGACCATCTACAGGGGTTGGGTAATCATTCTCTGGCTCCTCTCCGAGCCATTTGGTATTATCGTGGTTAGGGTAGTACGGGTCGTCGTGTGGATGGAAATCCAGCCATGATATCTTCGCGAGAAATGGGGATATAAGAAATAATTAAGCAAAAGTACTAATTGGCTAATTATACGATGATCTTTATCAGGTACTTCAACAAATTGTTTAGTGCATACTAATTATATGTATTCGGGACAGGATAGACCTTCGAATAAGCGACCCTAACTCTAAATCCCCAATCCAACGAGAACAGGAAGTAGAGCAAAGATCCACAGATTCTAAGTCTATGACGTCCTGGATACATAAAATTTTAATGTATCCACTAAGCAACTATTGACCTATTGATAAAGATCTATTTAGTTCTCGCAGATGTAATTTTAATAATGCCAAAATACCCCTATGGTATTCCATTGTGGTAGTGTTGGTAAGTTTTTAGACTTGTTGCCACATCACAACCATTCTTGGGCATATGCTAATCACTCCTCGGACCAGCATAGTTGATCAGGCTATGCTATTCCCAAGACTGATCATACATCCCCAGGCTTACCTGTGATATCCAACAATCATTACTTTTGTTTTGTCCTAAAATAATGCTGACCTTAGTATGTATGCATGCATGTATACTTTTAACAAGAGTTATTTATTCTTAAAGGTATAGTGGTTTTGAAATCTTAAAATCAGAGACCTTAGTCCCAATGCATTTATAGTTTGTATATCTTATGTGGTTCGATATACTTAGTTCACTATAAACAATGCTCTGATACCAATCTGTCACACCCCCAAACCAAGGATGGCGGAAACGTCTGGGGGTGGAGGACTTCATGTACAGTATCACAACAACGTGTATAATAGTGCTCAAAGTAAAAACAACCACCATATATATAATTGCAAAAGCTACACCAAAGTATATGTTTACATGTTTCAAAAGCAATTACATTATGATGACAAAATAAATGGTTGACGGTTTAGCGTCCCATCCTCAAAGCGATGAAGTTTTCCTGTTTCACTGATTTCCTGAGAATACAAGTAGTTTTAAAGAGTGTCAACACAAAGGTTGGTGAGTTCATAAGAGTTTTGTTTGAAGTAGAAACCGTTTTTCCTTGTAAAATCGATTTAGTTTGATTTCCAGAAAATCCAATAATTTCTTAGTTAAGTATGAATAGAAATAATCCTACATGATGCTGTAATGAACCCTAGAGTAATCCGTAGAATTCCTCTATAATCGTCCAACATATAAAGTTATATAAGGTTTAACTTAGATAAAACGTTGAATATAGTGGGTCTGCCCTAGGTCCACAACCCAACGAGGAACAGGAGATGAGGCGGGCACCACCAATTCTAGGCCAATCAAGACTAAATTCTTATATGACTCAACATATACGCTCAGCGACTATAGTTGAAGTCTAACAATTTTAGAGGAAGTGTAGTTTTAATATCATAATAACTTTGTATAGAGACCCAGTACTTTGTATTTGTACCCCTTTTTGTATAGAGACCCGGTACTTTGTATTTGTACCCCTTTTTGTATAGAGACCCGGTACTTTGTATTTGTACCCATAGAGATAAAAGGTGATTTTAAATCGACATAAAACTCATTTAGGTTTTAAAAATAAAATCCCGTAAACTTATGGATTGTTCCCTATGTGAGTCGTTATAATCATACTATGACTATGTGAACCTGCCACGACGTTCTCAGTGTCGCGAAAAATGAAATGACATTTGTCACCCGTAGACCTGCAGGTCCAACTGTAGCTAGCAGCAAGGTGTGGGGTGTCAATCCCAATATAGATCTATATACAAGTATCACGTTCTCCCTCAAGGAGATTCTGATTATAACTACCAGGAATTATATCCCGCACTCGGACGTACGGGGAGAGAGAGAGAGAGAAAAATAGAGAAACTCACAATATAGGATAACAAGTTTACGTGAAATGTGTGTGAATATAATATTTCTTGTATGAATGTACCCTTCTTGTACGAGTGCGTAGAGTGATGTATCATAAACTATACCTATTATAGTTTATCTAAAAATGTATGTAATATGTATGAACTCTTTTATAGAAATGTATTAGTGTTTTGAATTTATCAAACTATACTTTTTATAGTTGAATAGTACGTGTTCCAAAATGATTGAATAATATTTAATATGAATGTCTTAGTTTCAGTTCATAATGATAAACTAGCAAGGAAACACATTCAAATATTAGAACTTATGATTATACACTTTGCTCAACATAATACAAAGTGTTATAATATTTACATGCTGTTGGCAAAATTTAGCAATTCTGCCCTGTTTTGGAAAAATCATAGAAATATCATACGAAGTCGAAAACTCAATCCGTAAATTCTGAGAGTACACAAAATGTGTCTAGTTTGCTCATAATTTTTATCACAATTTATAATGACCTCTAACTTGGGTGAAAAAGTCCATAATCACAGACTGGTCCGGATTGTTGTTTGAAATGATAGGCAGTTTTGTAAAAATCACCATAAATTGTAGAAAAATCGTATGGAGATGTGCAAGTAGCCATTTTAAAGCTAAAAACTTGAACTATTTGCACCTTGTACAGTTTTGAAAACAAAAATGTTTAAGATGCCCAAAACAGTCCGTGAATGAAGTTGAACTTTTCTGATGAAGGCTGTTAGAAAAATTTAGATATGTTCTTAGTGTTTTAACTTGTATCCCCCCCCCTGAAAACTTGAGAAAACATGAAAATGTAGGGGTATGAACTCACCTTGAGTGATTTCAGTAGATAAGTGTTGAAGAAGGAAATTGTTCAACCCAAGAACACTTGAAGAATCACTTGAAGATTCGAAGATCTAACACAATTATGAGAGAGTTTGTCTAAGATATCCATGATTCGAGTGGTAATAAATGAGATAATCATAAAGAGAATGGATTATGCTTACCAAATGTGGAGGAAAAACTCAAGATCAGCCCTTGAATCTCGAATTTCTAGAGAGAGAAAGTGAGAGAGGAAAGAGTTTGATCTTCTTGTGAAATGAGAGCAAATGAGAGAAGTGAGGAGAGAGGATGAAGGATCAGCCCTCAAAAACGTGGGGAGGAGGGATAATTGAGTGGAAAAGACATTGATGTGACCTAGGTAAGGTGGAGAGGTGTGGTTAGTCAAAGAGTGGGTGTGGGGTGGTTGCTTGTGACTTTGGATAAGGCAAAGTCAACACTCCACCTTTAATAATTCATCCATTTGATTTTTATTATTTAAATAATGATTTTCATCAAAATATGTTTAAATTATGAATATTTAGAGTTTATAATGTTAAAATATAATTTCTGGAGAAAATCCCGCTTTAAAATCATGAAAAACGGGCTTAAAATGTCAAAAATATCAAAAATGGGCTAAAAGTGGCAATTATGCGAAATCTGGCCGAGTCTCGGCCTTCTGGTGCTGAACCGAGAGAGAGGGAGGCAGAAACCGAGAGAAGAAGAAGAGAGAAGGAAGGAGCCGAGAGGGGAGAAGGGAGAGGGTAGGAACCGAGAGGTGGAAGGGGACAGAGAGGCGCGCGAACAGAGAGCGAGTTAGCGAACAGAGAGCGAGTAGCGAACAGAGAGGCGGAGGCGGACCGAGAGGCAGAATAGCGGACAGAGAGTGGGACGGACCGAGAGGCACCGAGAGGGACCGACCGCTCGGTTGTGAACAGTACTCTCGGTTCCGGTTCTTGCTTCTTGGGCTCGGTCTCGGTTCGGTTCAGCATCAGGAGGGTTCGGCTCTACTTTCGGTTTCGGGTACTTGCTTCTTGCTCTCGGTTTCGGTTCTCTTGACCACCAGAGGCTCGGTCTCTGGTCTCTTGGCCACCAGAGGCTCGGTCTCTGGTCCTAAGAAGCCTCTCATTCCGGTTTCGGTTCCTAAAGCCTATTTTTCTCGTTTTCGCCCCGTTTTAAGCCGTTTTTGACCCGGTTAAGGGCCGGAATGACCCGAATGATTCCAAAAAGTTACGGGAAACTTTTGAGAGAGATTTGGGAGAGATTTCTCACACTTGGAGAGATTTGGGAGAGATTTGACATTCTTGGAGAGATTTCTCATACAAAGAGATATTTGAGGGAGATTTCACATACTTAGAGGGATTTGGGAGAGATTTGACATTCTTGGAGAGATTTCTCATACAGAGAGATATTTAGGAGAGATTTCACATATGTGGAGAGATTTGGGAGAGGTTTGACATTCTTAGAGAGATTTCTCATACAAAGAGATATTTGAGAGAGATTTCACATACTTAGAGGGATTTGGGAGAGATTTGACATTCTTGGAGAGATTTCTCATACAGAGAGATATTTGGGAGAGATTTCACATACGTGGAGAGATTTGGGAGAGATTTGACATTCTTGGAGAGATTTATCATACAGAGAGATATTTGGGAGAGATTTCACACACTTGGAGCGATTAGGGAGAGATTTGACATAGTCAGAGATAGAGTGAAAACGATTGAGAGGGGATCCATGTGTGACAAATGTGAGTGTTCGGCATCGCAATGCATGGTTCGTAAACCCTGTTAAGCCTTGATTAAGGATCTTACACATTCCCGATGAGTATGCATCATTGTTTTATCAGTTTGGCTCGCCACGTAGTACAGTTTTTAGGTTAAAGAGATCTAGTTGTACGTACTTTTCGATTCATGTTTTCTTATTAGAGTAGCGACTTGTTTAGTAGATACTAAGCGTAAGTCCAAGTACACAAGGGTCAGTTGAGCTAACCGGTTTGACTTGTTGACTTGATTTGACTTTGAATTGACCGGAATTTGACGGTTGTCACATATATATATATATATATATATATATATATATATATATATATATATATATATATATGTTGGGGTTATGAACGCTATATCCTCTTCATTAGATGGTTCCATTTCAATTTGTTGGAATACTGTTGATGTATCCATGAACGTTAGCAGTTCATGACCAGCCGTGTCATCTATCATGGAATCTATGTGTGGTAGGGGAAAGGAGCCTTACGGCAAGCGTTGTAAAGATTCGTATAATTCACACTTACTCACCAGGTGCATCAACCATGACGACCTGATATTGCTGTACGGTAAGTCTTGTCGATTGCATATTTCAGATTTTTTTGAAATATACCCCTAACAGTTAATTCTTGGGGAATGAAGTTGCTTTGTCTCCAAAGGGTTATATTTATCTCAAATGAAGTATACTTCAATTTTTTTTTGAAAGTGCATGACTCACGGATAATCGAACAGTTGATATGCCTATAGAGAGTAATGCAAAGTATTCTCCAACTGATGGTGTCTCCTTATCATATCCAAGCCTTTATCGTACCATTCTAGGGAGTCATTAGATCAGATATTGCTGATGTAGTTGATGTGGTTAGCATGTTTGTTATTGCCCCTACTTAGTTTCACACCATTGTGTTTCCATCTACATCCTCTCTTGAGTTGCGTGCCTATAGTGAAACAAATTGGGATACTGATATTTATGATCATAAGTCCACTACTAGGTCTTGTGTTTTTCTTAGAGATTCAGTGATATCATGGAAGAGCAAGAAACAAGATGTCGTCACTCGATCTTCTACAAAATCTGAGTATCGAGCCATGGCTATCTCCACTTGTGAAATTTTTTGGTTGAGATGGCTTCTTGCATATATAGGCGTTCACATCTCTCCGTCTGCCCCTTTGTATTGTGGCAATGAGAATGCGATAATGATTGCCCAGAATTCAATGTTTCACGAGCGTACAAAGCATATTGAGATTGAATGTAATTTCACACATCATCTCCAGAAAGGCACTATCTCCCTTGCTTATATTCCTTCCACTTTGCAGATTGTTGATAATCTTACAAAGCTATTGAGTGCTCATCGATTTCATTTTGTATCCGACAAACTCTCAATGCTTATTACTATTACATTGTGAGTTTGAGGGGCGATGTTAGCCTAATAAGATTTTGGTCTTTATTTTGTATTGGGTTTTATGTTGGCCAATTAGCTAGAAAACCTAATTAGCTAGTTTATATATTCTCTCTTTTCCTTTTATTGAATCTTGTACTTCCGACAATAATATAAAACCCTAACCGTTCTATGTATTGTTAGTTTGTAGGTAGAAATTAGAAACAACTAGTAGAAGAAGAAAACATACCATTATCAGTTGTACTAAAAGAATTTAGAGAAAACAGATGGACACGATGATGGTTGTTTTCTTTCGAATGCGTTAATATTAAGCCTTGAGTGACATCATCGTATTTAGCCTCTCATGGTGCCCGCATCATTTTTTTTTTTGGTCCAAGAGATGGAGAAAGAGAGAAACAATGGCGGTTACCAACACTCACCAATCATCATAGATCCATATAAAGATACCCTGTCTAATACATTTGAAATCAAGGTGTAAAAGAAAGTTAGGGTTTGTGGGAAGAAGTCGGAACACATATTTCCAACGAATTATCGTTTACTCTCTAGTTCAGTCTAAACAATCCAAAATCGAGATATAAAAGAATGTAACAAAGATTCAGATTTCCGAAAACTCTGGTAATATTTTCGACATGTTCGGTTTGTTTTCTGACTCTATATATTATCGACCTTGGATTCAGAGGTGGTGTTACCCGATATCAGATTGTAACCTCTGTTTTGCCCAGTTTCCCCATAGCCTTTGGCTAGCTTTTCAAATAAAAGTTATTGTAAAGAAAGCAAAAACACTCACTCCTGAACGATGTGGAACAAAATTGCACCCGGTAAGGTTAACAAAAGACCCACAATCGTTCTTCAATTCATTCTCATGACGTTACTGTGGGTGATATGGAATTACAGGATAAACGGGTTGTTAACTCCAAGATCAAGAGTAGCTGTGCTTTAGCTATTAAGGTTAAATTTTATGCTTTTAATTGGCTTAAAATTAGATTCAATAAGGTATTTCCTTGTGCTGGAAAATTGGGTTCTCGACCCTCAAATGGAATATATTACAAACTTCTAGCCTCTAGCTAGCTAGCTTTTTCTAATAATATTTCCTGACGTTCAAAAAAAAAAGTTAGGAGATGCAATGCTCATGTACCCATACACGGATGAGGTTTAGTCATGATGGAGAAAAAGGGTTATCAGCACCCCATGCATACATGGTGCGGATATTATAAAGCTACACAGCAAATCAAAGAGCATTATTGAATCCCTATAACAAGTCACAATCCACCGAAATGCATAAATTAAGCTCACTCACTTCCATCAAAATGCACAGGTTATACAAACAGCTCACTTCCATCATTATCATATGCTACACTTACCTTTCTCGTCTTTTACGATGGATAAAGTATTCACCCACTTAATATGGAGTAAATATGCACTCAAGTTGTATGGATCATTTCACACACACAAAGTTCACTAACAGAGAATCCACCTACACACCTACTAATTGGTTATATTTTAGTCACTTATATATATATATATATATATATATATATATATATATATATATATATATATATATATATATATAAGAAAAGTGAATATACCCTTAAGGGTATATAAGTTTAAGTATCCAAACTCATCATACTACGTGATGTGTATAAAAAGCTCGCCATGGCGCGCCACAACTCCAAGGTTTGCACCTACCGCCAAGTTTTGCCAAAGCGCCGCCTTAACTCATATATGTGTATAAAATTGAGTAATAGTTGAAAATACATATAAAAATATTAATTATATAGAAAATTGCCGCCTTAAGTCACGCCTTACAAACGTCATAACTCGTTAAGGCTCGTAAAAGCTTGAGGTTTGAAATTACCGTCAATTCATGCCTTACATTATTTAGAACCTTATATATATATATATATATATATATATATATATATATATATATATATATATATATAAAGAGAATAATTAAGAAAAAAGAGTTAAAATAAATAAATCAATCTTAATTATACATTTATTTTTTTCGTAAAACATTATGTGGTATGTTTTTTTTAAAAAAATTATGTTAATTATTAATTTAATATATACAAAAACATAGAATTCTATTTTTGTTTTTTGTTTTGTTTTTTTTTTTTTAATTTTAAAGAGTTATTTTTATCGAAAAACGATTTTAAATATATCAAAATTCATAATTTTTTTTTTTAAATAGACAACCATATTTATATAAATTTAACAATTTTTTTTATAGTTTCAACTATCATTATTTGTAACTGAATAAATATTCATCGAATTTTTATTATAGTAATTTGCTATTCTCTTATGAGTAAAATATGTATTTAATTTTTTCTCAAAGTTTAAGTATTATTTATATATGAATATAAAAGGTAATAACATTTTTTTTAATTATTTTTTTAATCAAAAATATGTTTTTTTACATCAACTTTCATCGCATGCTATATTTATATATGAATAAATGATGTATTAGTTCTCTTCATATGATATATTCATATATGAATAAAGTATTTATCAGATTTTTGTTATACTATTATTCATATATGTATAGGTAGTATACTAATAAAATATGAAATGTTTTGAAAATTCGAACTACTTATTGATATATCAATAATAAATGAACTATAGCAAAAATTTAATAAATGTGTTATTCACATATAAATATAACTTTTATTCACATATGATAAAAATATATTTTAGGTAAAAAATAAATTATAACATTTATATTCATATATGAATAATACTTAAACTGTAAAAAAAAAATTAAGTACATGTTTTATTCATAAGTGAATAACAAATATACTATAATAAAAATCAAAACCTTTTTATTCACTTATGAACAACGAGAGGTGAAATTATAAGTTTTGTTTCTTTATTAAAACTATATCAATATGGATGTCCATTTATTGAGAATAAAAAAAATTATGAATTTTGATATATTTAAAATCAATTTTTGATAATAATAACTTATTAAAAAAAACAAAAGAAAAAAGTTGTTTGCATATATTAAGGTAATGATTAACATAGATTAAGAAAACATATTACAACTTTGAAAAGCACAAGTGCGTTTATTTCCCTTTTCTGCTGGTACAATGGTGAGTTCTGTTGTACCAGGCCAATCATGGCGCGACCTTACGGATTTACGACACAACTCCTAGGCATCCTAAGCCCACTTTATTTTAGGTTTTAATCTCATATTTAAAGTAACCATCTTCTTGTTGTCATTTTTAGCCTCTAATGCATCAAAGAGACTCCTTGGGAGCAAACTCTAGCCTCCATGTTGTCCCTCAATGATTTCCACCAATTTTTGAGCCTCTTTACCTTGTGTTTTATGTTTTGCAGGAAGAGGAATTGTGTTCATGAATTAAGGAAGTATTAAGCAAGCTACATCTAACCTCTTGAGCACCTTCTAGACCATTATAAGTCTTCAAGCTTGAAGCTTTATGAGTTCTTATGTCTAGATATATGGTTTTATGCATGTTTTAGTAGTTTAGATGATGTTTGGTTGAAGTTTGATGAACTCCAGCCTTAATGGTTTATTTTTTATGTCTTCTGGACCCATTGTTGTAAGATGAGAAGTTTATATTGTCATTTGGTCTATGTAAAAGTTTGAGAGTAGTTTGGTCCTATTTTTGATCTAGACTTACAATAACGTTGTTAAGAACATGCAAATGGATAAAGTTAGAAAAGTTATCTATTAAGACATCATATTTGTAGGATATGGTATTGCCTATCAGCGGGTTAGGATATTTGTTAGTTGATAAGTGTTAGAAGGGATAATAACAAGAATGGTGTTGTACTGTGAGCTTATTATTCCAATGGCTATATGGTGTTACGACATAGTGTGAAAAATCATGCGTGTGGCTTATTTAGATTGAACCCACTAGGTTTTAGATCATGTGTTAAGTGGTCCATGGGTATCATCTAGGGTAGGGTGGACAAGGATTAGTATTCCTGACCATGATAGACCTTTCAGAGGAAGTAGGCAAGATATGTATGATCATAATAGACCCTTCAGGGGTAGTCACCGGTTCCCAGTATGATAATGTCTAAAACAGACCATTTGGGAATCAATATGCTGGTGTAGAGTTGGTAGCGACGATTAGTGTTAGAAATGTATTGTATTAGTGGATACTAACTAGTTGGGAAGTTATGGTTAGCTTATTATTATAGTTTTGAGACCATTGTCATAGTGATCACTTTTCAGGAAGTTAAGTAAATTTATTGAGTTTTCTAGTCGAAATGTTTTTAGATACTCTATTCAATATAAGTTGGGGTTTTCCTCGTCAGAGGGGGTTTAGTTGATAGGTATACAAAGAGGTTGACCGACAGTCTAAGGGTATGATTTATGAGGTTTCATACTGATGGGTTTCCATTATGGAGAGGTTTATCGTATGAGTTTTTAGGATTACGGTGTTGGGATTTCTAATTTACATGGCTTTGTAAGGTGGTTGAATGAACAGTTAGTGGTAGTTATTGTAGGATGAGACAATTCAGATTAGTTGGTTTTAAAGGTGACATGTTCTAGGTTCCGAATGGCCTTGAAAACCCCTATGTTTATTGCAATGGATTACTAGTGATTCGTGAAGCCATTGGAGTTGCATTGGGTTGCCTTTTGTAGTTTTAGGCAAGGCAGATTTGAAGGATGAAATCTAGTTAAGTGTGGGAGAATTGTAATATCCGGTTTTGGGATGTTTCTTTGACTGGAAAGTTAGATTTTAATTTAGTCATGAGAAATTATTAGGTCGGAAGGGTTGGAGTTTGGTCCTTAAAGGAATGAGGATTTTGGGCCAAGAATATAACGCTTTGGGCTAATGGTTTAGTTTTAGGCAAAAGGATCATTTAGGGGTTAAACTGATTGGAAATTACTAGACTAGGCCCATCACTCTACGAACCTTAGGGATTTACAATATAGATCCTGGGATGTAAGAAGTTGAAATTTAGACAAAGTTGACTTAGTCAAATATGGACCAAAAAGGCAAAATGATCTATTATGAGAAAAATAAAAGAATATGAAGTTCTGACTTCATTAGAATGTCCAAAATAAGTTTAAGTCACTTAAAGGAGATTAGATGAGTAAGTTCAAGAGAAAGAATGTATGATAAGATGCATTTTGATTAAAAGGGTAAAATGGGAATTTTATGCTTTTTAGGCCTATTTTGTGACATAACAGATTAAGACCCATATTAATTTAATGAGAAATGACTTAACAACATTGTATTCTATGTTACCACCTTCACGTGGATATAAAGATCATACAAAATGGGCCATAAATGAAGATGTTATGAAGGTTAGAACTTGAGAAAAAAGTTATCCTAAAGCTTGAATAGAATTAACCATGAGGCTACTGATGTACAACCACTTGCTCCTGGCCATATGCTCACCATTCTGTGTTAATGGTTAAAAGTTATTCAACAATTATTGATCAGGTATAGAGAAAAAGGGCAATGTACTTTGTACCACGACACAATGTATGGGCACCATGGTGTGATAAAGCAATGTAGGATGCTATGAGAATAATTGCTACAACATGGAAAGAAATAAGACTGTAGTTCATTTAAGTCACCAGAAAGTGGAAATAACATAAATTTAAAGGCTGTTAAGCCATTATTCCTGCCGAAAACACGCCTAAACCCCTTTGGAGCTAAGCTCCATCGATTTGGAGAAGGAAGAAGAAGAAAGTGGCGATTAAGGGTGTTTTTAGCTTGAGTTGGAGATTAAGAGCTCATGAGGTAATCATCTTCTCCATTTTAAATCTAATAAGGGCTTTAATGCTGTTTAGATGAATTTAGCTAGTTATGTTAGATTGTGCTAAGAAATCTTATTAGTAGTTTTAATGAAAGTATGTAGATGCTTTAAACAAGCTTTGTATATGATTTCCATAATGGGATCTATGTATATGGAGTTAGGGTTTGAAACCATAACTAATGAGATTATGTAATTGTTGCATTAGAGTAAATTGTAATGAATTAGCTATTATCGGGTGCTTTAATTCATTGGCTGGAATTGATTAAGATAAAGAATGAAAAGATAGAGCTTTGATCCATTAAGTGATTACTTTGACTTAAAGAGTCAAAATATCTTAATAGGATAAGACAAGTATTAAGATTCTTGTGTGTGTGTATGATTAGGCCTAAGAGCAAAGAAGATGGATCCAAAATAAATGAATAGTAGAGTAGAGCAAAATGGGATAGTTAGTCTTCACTAACTGATAAAGTGAGTTGTTTCTCTCACACTTTCTGTTTAGATATTATATATAGCCGAGCATGTACATATATTTAAGATTGATAAATGATATATTTGTAAGAACATGTAGCTGAGCATGTACATATATTTAAGAGAATGTACGACGTACACATTTAGAAACATGTGTCATAGCATGTATGTATACTTAGAGTAGATATGGTCAGATAAGAAGGGTATTTTCTAAATACTTAAGAGATGGAAGAAAGAGTAAGAAGATGATTATATGCCATATAATCGAAAGATTATGTATGTGTGTCTAGAAATTATTAGTGTTGTGTAGAATACCAACATGTCATTAAACATAGATAGATATTAAGTACTTAATTAGCTAAGTACTAGAAAAAAAAAGATTACATAATCTCTTGATGAGATAACGAGATAGATTGTCCACGAGACAAGTGTTATGTAATGTGTCACGAAAAAAAGATAGATATGTAGAGATAGATGGTTCCTTTAGGGACAAAATCATGATTCCTTCACGAATAAGAGTATGGTTACTTTGGGGAAAAGAGTATGATTCCTTCGGAAATAAAAGTATGGTTCCTTCGGGGACAATAGCATGATTTCTTATGGGACAATAGTATGATTCCTTATGGAATAAGAATATGGTTCCTTATAGAACATGAGTATGATTCCTTCGGGAATATGAGTATGGCTCCTTTGGGGACAAAGATTATGATTCCTTTAGGAATGAGATTAGGTCCCCGTGGGGAACGAGATGATGAGATGTAGATATATGGTTCTTACGAGAATCCAGATTATGTATGGACAGAGAAGATAGAGAAAGGTTCCTTGAGAGGAATAAGATTAGGGTGTTCTTTGTATGAACTTAGAGATAATATGTGATGGGTTAACAGTAAGGAATATGTGAGGGATACAAGAGAAGAAGAAATATTAAGTATCTGTGAAGGATCATAAGAGAGATGAGTAATTTCGGATGCGCGTGCCCATTAATGATAGGGGTTGTTGTTAACCTTAGAGTATGGTACAAAATGTGACTGCTGGGTCTAGTTGGTAAATGAATGATGAGGCACAAGAGAAGAAATGGATCATAGAAGTGATATAGTAGAGAACATAACAGAACATAGAAGAGAAAGATCATAGAAAAGATACAGTAGAGAAGGAACATAGTTAAAGAAATAGATAGAGTATGTACATAGTATGAGAAGAGCCGAATGTTGCAAAAATTATTCTATGTGTCTGATTAATCGAAATTGGAGTAGGGTCCGCGGCACCTAATTAGGAATCGGCAAAAAAATTCGAAACTGGTCAAACTCGGTCAAATTCAGAAAAATCTGTCAAAATCGCCTTCAATTCTGTCTAAATCAGAAAAAATCAAAATTTATCAAAATCAGAAAATATCTCGTTGTGTCTGATGTTGTATATATGTTAATATTTTTCAAGTTCAAGTAGCAGTAGCCTTGGTACCAGAAGAGAAGACAGGAGCACAAGTATAAGATTTACATAGTAAGATGCTATTTATGCATTTCCTTGTTGTTCATGTGAACATATAGATTTTATTGTAAACCCGTGCCTAAACTAGTGATTTAAAGTGTTTTAATTTTAGTAGAATTATTAGATAAAAGTCTAATATATCATGTAGATTAGATGTTAGAGAATCCAAGTCGTTACATGGGCGACTCAAGCCCACTTTGTTTTAGGGTTTAATCCTATATTTAAAGGAAACATCTTCGTGTTTTGGGTCATTTGTAGTCTCCATCACATTAGAGAGCCCCCTTGGGAGCAATCTCTAGCCTCCATGTTTTCCCTATACCATATATATGCTCATTTTTTAGCCTTTTTTGCTTGTTTTTACAATTTGAAGGAGAGGGAATTGTGTTTTTGTGAAGCAAGGATGTATTAAGCAAGCCAGATTTAACCTCTTGAGCACCTTCTGGATAATTTTAGGTCTTCAAGCTTGAATCTTTATGAATTATCAGGTCTAGATATATAGTTTATGCATATTTTAGTAGTTTGGATGATGTTTGGTTGAAGTTTGAGGAACTCCAACCATATAGTTTACACTTATTTGTCTTTTAGACCCATTGTTGTAAGAAGATGATAAGTTCATCTTATCAGTTGGTACATGTATGAGTTTGAGCGTATTTTTTTTTTCTCATTTTTAACCTAGACTTGTAATGATGATGTTAAGGACATGCACATAGATAAAGTTTGAAACTTTATCCATCAAGACATCATTTTGGTATGATTTGGAGGTTTAGAGCTTGGATATTAAAGAATTAAGACCTTGGAAGAAAATTGGCTAAAATGCCAAAATCGCATCGTCACTTTTAAGGCAGATCGCGATTATTTTCACGCCTAGCTATTAGCACCACAATCCTAGGGTGGCGGCGGCATTATGACGTGGATAGTTGAATTTTTGAGCCATTTTGTGTTTTGTTTGACTATGTTGGTTTTTGGTCTTACAGTGGCGTAATGGACTTTTTCCCAGTAGTAGCTTTATTTCGACCTAGACTTGAATGAAAAGGATGTGATGCCATGATAGACCTCTCGGAAGGTAATGGTCAATATTAGGTCGACTAGAGATAGGCTCTCTAAGGGAATCTAGTTTAATGGTGTTTTGCATATAGTTTATATGGTTACTATATGATATCTATGTGTATGATGTCAATATGCATATGATCTATATAATGAGTGAGTGTTATGATTACTGACTAATTCTTAGGCTCATAATTGCTACTTTATGTTTTTTGTTGCAGGTCCTTTAGATTCGTAGGACAAGGAACTGGCTTGTCTAGGATATATGGACATTATCGAAGGGTTATGATATGTAGTTTATCAATTCTATGATAAATTATGGTTTTCAAAACAAGACACACCTTCTGTATTTTTACTATGATTATCTTGAGATGACGTGAAAGCATGATTTTATGATTTACTAATGATTATGAATAAAACATTTTGGTGAAAACCTACACTTTAATTTAAAAAAGATTCATGGTTGGATTTTTGGGATGTTACAAATTCTTAGTTATTACTTAGAGTTATATGTTAATGAATTAATCATTAATATCCATAAAGTTATTAGTTTTTATTCTTTTTGGTTGTTGCGATGTGAGTACAAGCACATCCTGGAAGGAAAACAAGATGTATAGTGTAACATCCTCTTTCTTGTTATACATCTATGAGATCGAGTTATTTATTTATTTTTATTTGGCCTAGCCACGATGTGGAACTAGGGTGCCACGACGTGGCATTTGATAATTCAGGAACGCGCATCCGCGATTGGCCACGATGTGACATTATGTTTCCTACGGTGTGCCATTTTGTTGGGCCAAAAACCCTAATTTTGGTTTTGGTGCCCTATTTAAGGGCACTAACTCCAAGGGTTACTTCATTTGGTAGCCTCTAGCCTCTGAGATCAAACCCCCATCCAAACCTAGTCTCTATTTTCGTGTTTTGAGTGCTTGAGCTCTTTTTTTTATGAAGGTTTAAAGAAAGAGCCCTTGGTGTTGCTTGTGAGTGTAATTTCAGCTTAGATCCATGACCTACATCTCATTTCTTACTCATTAAATGTAAAAGTCTTTACCTTGCTTATTATTTCTCTAGATCGATTTCTAGGTCACTTTGTGAAATTTTGGTACCAAATCTTCTTGTTCTTGGATTTTGACTAAACTCCAAAATCCTTGAGTGCATTGTTAGCTTCTTGACATTAGGGTTGGTTAGAAATTTGGCTTGCATGACTTATTGAGTGAGTCCATACCTTGGTGTTGTCATTAAGGACTTAGAATTTGAGATCTTGTCTTAAAAGGATGTCTAAATAGATAAAGTTGGAAACTTTATCCATCAGGACCTTAAGAGAAAATAGATCTGAGCTTTAGAGCATTTAGGATTAAGGATAATCGCTTAATCAATTAATCTATTGGTACCTAGTGTCCATGACATAGATACTAGTTGCCACGGCATGGAGACTGGTGTTTCCATGACTATTTTGCATGGACATTGCTGCGTTTTGGCATATGGGTGGCCACAATGTGGGAACTAACTAATTGCCCGACTGTTTTGTCTTGGAGTGGCCATAACGTTGCCTATAGGTTGACACGACATGGAGATCTGTGAAGTTGACTTTGTGTGTTGACTTTTTGACCATGGTTGATTTTTAGTCAATTAGGGGTTAAGTAGTGTAGAATAAATGGGTACTTCTTATTTCTAAATAGGTGTTTTATAGTACCGGTTATTATCGTATGAGAGTTGTTGTGTTTTAGCTGTTGTTTATGAGGTGAGTCTTCTCACTGTACTATAAGACACTAGGTGTCCACTGTGCATGCCGTCTTTGTGACCCTTGCTGATGAGCTTGTATGTTATATGCATGGAGCCGAACTAGGCTCGAAATCAATATAAACTCGGGGTTAGTACAAACCCAGTGGAGCCGTCTAGGCTCAAAGTTATTATGGACTTGGGGTTGTTACATACTTGATAAACCAATGTGTTGTTATATATGTTGTATGTGGTACTATGGGGAACTCAGTAAGCTACGTGCTTACAGTTGTTGATATATTATGTTTTAGGTACTTAAGATGATCGTGGAAAGGTGAGGGTTTGATTGTACACATCCACGTGTAGTTTCCATGATTGCGCATGTCTTGATACTTTGATATTTTAGGATAAGTTTATTTGATACTTATGTGTTTCTTGACTTGATTTTTGAATACAATATTTTATCCTTAAATATAAATGATTTTTTTTTTGGAAAATGGGACATTACAAGTTGTTATCAGAGCCCTGGTTTGAGGGATTTGGATGAATACTCGTCAGATTATAGATTCAAACTAGGATTTGAGGATTGTTTTCACATAAACCTTTTTAGTAGTAAAGAATTTCAAGGGAGAAGAAAAGAGGAAGCGATGTGTACAATCAACTGAAGCTCGAACATGATATCCCAAACTACTCGTACTTATGTTTTGATGTATTTGAGTTATTACATGAACTAATAGAAATGCCTACTAGAAGTAGGCTAAGGGTCCTTCAGGAAGTGCATAATAGAGTTTCCTAAATTGTGATGACTTTTTCCTTGGAGATTACTTGTGTTTCTATGTTAGAATGGAAAGTAAGATTGTTAATTACTTTGTGTATGCTTTAGGGTAGTACATAGTTAGGGTTTTAAAGCCTTAGAATATTTGGTTTAGCCTTGCTTCATGTTCCTTGTTTGTTTGTGGACTTGAGGTTGAGTCATTCATATGACCGTCTATCAAGTCCTGGATTATGTACAATTGGCATACGTGGAGCAGTTGGCGAGTTTAGTAGAGATTCTTAGAGAGTGGAGTGGTGGTCGAGAAGGAACCTAAAATGAGTAGCTACATGCTAAATAGAATTATTGTAGGACCTTTAGGTGCGTGTGTATGGATACACCTATCTTAGAGTGAGTTAGTGACTTAGGACTCTAGGAAGACAACATGAATCAACCATAGATAGTTGTGGAAGATAATATGGCCCGTACTGCTGATAGCACAAGATCCATATGCCATTTGGGAAGAACCATGGGGTAGCACGGAACTTGTGAGAGTGTATATTATGTATGTGCATGATTTAGTCTGGTTTTGACCTCTTCCTTGTGTGTTTCAATATGGTGATGAATATCTGAGGTTTAGGATCCAATGACCCGAAGAGGCCAGGTAATAGTAATGATGAGATCTGTAGGATTGATGCCACTGAGGTGGCCATGACAATCAGGGAGACTATTCCAGAGATGTTTGGGACTCGAACGACCACTATGGTTGAGTTGTTTGACAAATGCTATGATATTGTCACTAAGGCTGCTGCCGCCATAAGCATTGCAGTTGTTTCTACTACTAAACCGTATGGGGGCGATTCGATGTTGTACCATGAGTTCAGCAACACAAAGCCTTCTGAGTTTGTCGAGGTCAAGGATCTGATTACTGCTGTGAGATGGGTCTCTGATGTTGAGGGATGGTTCTATACTTTTTCACGTTGGGATTACATGATGGTTCATTTCATGTCGAACCTTCTACGCCAGGGGCGAAGGATTAGTGTAAGTCTGTGACAACAAATTATTCTTAGTGGAGAGGTCTATTATGGACTTGTAACAAGTGTGGTAAGGGTCATGAGGGTACCTATCAGGAAGGGACAGTATGCTACAAGTGTGGGAAGGAGGGATACTTTATGAGGGACTATCCATCGGCTCTTCAAGTTTGTTTTAGCTACAACCAGGTGGTCCATGTGAAGGCCAATTGTGCACTACTTACATCGAGACCATTGAATACTCCTGCTCCTACAACCCATTGCATCAATGATGGTCATCAGGGGAAAGACGAGGCCCCGAGAGCCTACTAGAGAGATTTTCAGTTGACAACGAAGGAGGCTAGGGTGCCACTAAACATCATTGGTGGTACATTTTATTGTGAATTATGCACCTGCTTTAATGCTATTCAGCTCGGGTGTGAGTTGGTTGTTTGACTCGATTTATTTTAGTAGTGGATTTAGTGTTCCACATGAGCTTTTGGATCGATCTTATAGAGTAGCTATTGTAAATGAGGACACGATTTTGGCCTCTGATGTTTATGGGGGTTGTGTAATGGAGATTTTTGGTGTTGAGTTTTCGATCGATCTTATTCCTATCGTGATGGAGGATGTCTTTGTTGTTGTGGATATTGATTGTTTAAGTCCGCATAGAGGACCGATTGATTGTGAGCGAGAGTTGGTGACGGTTCGAGACCCCAAAGGTGGAGTACGGACCATTTACGGCAAGGATACTAGAGTGTGTTTTGCTTTTTGTTCTTCCGCCAGGGAAAGACACGGTCATCAACATAGGGGGTTTGGGTTATCTTGCGTATGTGGTCGACACGCGGGTCAAGGGGAAGAATTTAGTCTTCGATGTTCCAGTTGTGAGGGAGTTTCGTGATGTTTTTCTAGATGATGTATATGGTGTGCCTCACGAGAGGCAGGTTGATTTCATGGTCGATCTGATCCTAGGTGCTACCCTGATTGCAATGTCGTCTTATCACCTTGTGTCGCCCGAGATACATGAGTTATCTTCTCAGCTCTAGTATCTGTTTGGGAAAGAGTTTATATGGCCGAGTAGCTCACCGTGGGAAGCACCAATACTTTTTGTCAAGAAGAAGGATGGTTCACACCAGATGTGCATTGATTACCGGGAGTTAAACAATCTAATGTTGAAGAAGCGTTACTCGTTGCCGATTATGGATGATCTCTTTGATCAGTTGTAAGGAGCATCTTGGTTTTCTAAGATCGATTTGAGGTCACGCTACCACTAGATGAGAGTCAAAGAGTAGAAAATTTAAAAGACGATCTTTCGAACTTGTTATGGTCATTACGAGTTCATAGTGATGCCTTTCGGGTTCACCAATTCTCCGACAACATTCATGGACCTTATGGACCGGGTATGCAGGATGATGCTAGATCAGTCAATAAGATTCTTGGAGTTCTGCGAGGGGATATGCTATATGCTAAGTTCTCCAAGTATGAGTGCTGGTCATGCGAGGTTCAGTTTCTTGGACATCCTGTCAACTAGGATGGTATTTTGGTCGATCTAGCCAAGATTGAGGCGGTTATGTAGTGGGAGGTCCCAAGGTCTCCATCTAAGATTCAGAGTTTCCTAGGGTTGGCAAGTTATTATCAAAGATTCATCATGGATTTCTCTAAGATTGCATTTCCTCTCAGTAGGCTGACTAGGAAGGATTTCACATTCAATTGGGCGCCTGAATAGCAAGCAACATTTGAGACTCTTCAGCAAAATCTTTGCAAGGTGCCAATACTTACCCTCCCTGTAGGAGCTGAGGATTTGGTTATATACTATGAAGCATCGATTACGGGTTTGAGTGTTGTACTGATGCAGATGGGGCATTTGATTGCTAATGCTTTGAGGTAGCTGAAGCCTCACAAGAATAGGTATCCTACGCACGATCTTGAGTTGGGGGTTCTGGTTTGTCTTCAAGATCTGGCATCATTATTTGTAAAGGGTTCAATGTACCATCTACACGGACCACAAGAGCTTGAGATATTTGATGGATCAACCTAACCTTTATATGAGACATTGGCAGTGGCTACATGTAGTGAAAGATTACGACCACAAGATCTTATACCACCCCAGAAAGGCCAATATGGTGGTCGATGAGTTGAGATCTAGGGAGGTTTGTGCCCCAATTCATGATGTTTGTTTGAGTATGACAATAGTGGCTCCAGTCTTGTCGATAATTAGGGATGCTCATGCAGAGGCTATCAAGGTGGAGAATCGAAAGAGTGGGCGAGTGCTCGCTCATGTTTCAACTTTTGATATTGAAAACATGGCATTGTTGACTCCTCATGACAGGGTTTGGGTGCCCTATTTGAGTGGGGCTCGATAGATTATGATGAATGAGGCGCACAAATCAAAATTTTCCATCAATCAGAGCTACTAAGATGTATCTTGACATGAAACATAGCTACTGTTGGCCATGTATGAAGAGACATATAGCTTCGTTTGTGGAGCGGTGCTTAACCTTTCAGAAGGTCAATGCTGAACATCAATGCCCTCACGACAAGTTGCAGCCTCTAGAGGTCCCATTGTGGAAATCGGAACAAATCACCATGGATTTCATTATGAAGCTACCTAAGACAGCAAAGGGTTTTAATGCTATTTAGGCGATTGTGGATTATTTGACGAAGAGTTCTCACTTTATGGCTGTTCATGAGAGCTCTTCCGCTGAGAAGCTGGCAGAGATCTATATTCAAGAAGTGGTTGATCGTCACAGTGTGCCTAGTTCTATCATTTCCAATCAGGATGTCCGTTTCACTTCCAAATTTTGGAAGAGGATCCATGAGGAGTTAGGTACCTGATTGCATTTCAATACTGCTTGTCATCCACAAACGAACAGACAAAGCAAGAGGAACATCCAAATGCTTGAGGATATATTTAGGGCTTGTGTCATAAATTTCGGTAGGAGCTGGGACTCCTACCTTCCTCCGACTGAGTTTTCATTGAACAAAAACCATCATGCAAAAATCAGTATGCCTCCCTTCGAGCTTCTCTGCGAGAGGAAATGTTAGACCCTTATTTTTTGGGGAGAGTTTAGACAGATCGTTATGGGGCGCATGAAGATAATGCTCAAGTCCACAAAGCTTATTCAGCAAGCCAGACAAATTTTGTTGATGTCCCATAGCAGTCAAAAGAGTTTTGCGAAACGACGTTCTTCCGAGTTGGAGTTTCAGGCTTATTCAGCAAGCCTAACAAATTTTGGTCGATTCAGGCAAGATTGAGATGGTTACACGTGTATAATACTTGGAGGTATTTTTCTTTCAATTTCTAACTAGAGGGCTCTTATTATAATTTTTTTTTCTAAAACAAATAGTACATCACAAAGTATTTACTTATCTTTTGGTTACACTAGTTGGAATTTTTAAAGCATTTCATGTAGGTTTTGTTTATCTCACAATAGATTATGCTCCAAATTTCATTCAAGAACGGTGACCTGCTATTGGTTGATATAATAGTTATAAAGATGCAAGTTTCTATTTGGTGGTTTTTGACGGTTTTTTCGTAATTATCTTTGATTTTTTTTCTAATCATTGGCTTTAGGTTTAGTGGTGCTTTGGATGTTGTTTGCTTGGATCTGCTTGTTACTAAACTTTCTTGTCCTTATTTTGTATTGGTTGATCTTTTGGTGCAATTGGGAGTTTGCTGCCATTAATGTTTCATTCTTAGTGCATTGATATGTTTCATTCGACTGATTGCTTTTCTAATTGTTGTTCCATGTTTGTTATTGATTTGCTTTTGTTTGTTGTGTTAGTTTTAGTTTTTCAATCTTTCTAGTTTTGTTCTGTTGGTTACGTTAGTTGGTGTTTTGTTTTTTTATAGTATATGGTTGTACTGTTCTTTGTTCATTCACTGGCTCTTTGTTTTTTTCTTATATAATGCTTTGTCATTAATAAAACATGATTTCTTTAACTATTCACTTGCCTTTTTTCCCTAATATATATTAAATTCTAATTATTCCATTAACGTTCTTAATATTTTCAAGGTAGCTTTCCAAGTCTTAAAAAAGTTGTTTGAAATCTTGAACTAGTTTTGTTATTTATTGGTTTTAATTATGGGTAAAACTCTTGTAAAAATTTCATCATCAATTGTTCTAAAGTAGTAATACTATGGAGAAAGTGATAGAAACCAACATCAATCTTTTTCTTCTAATGTGAATAGAAATAAGTGCATTTGAGGGAGTCTCTATAAGAAGCCACTGATTGTCTATAGGTTGAGGAAAACGATATAGTTCCCATATGTTGCTCATTTTCGTATGGGAAAACGATAGTCGATATATCGTTATATTCTCCTAGCTAAAAATACGAAGCCACTGATTGTCTATAGGTTGAGGAAGTGATGTGGAGTACATATATGATTTGACAAAAGTTATTTGATCTCTAAGGAATTTAGAGGTGTGCAATATATTGATGAAAATGTATGCCTCAAATTCAACTATTTAGTCCCCCAAATCTTGATTTTCCCTAATTTTTGCATAATTTCCAATTTTATTTTATTCTATATCTTAATGACAAAATATTCTTTTTCTTTATTTCACTACAAGAAATTAGAGTATTACCGGCGACAGGCGTTGCCGCAAAAAGTATCGTTTTTCGCCACTAATAGTATTAGCAGCGACACGTCATCACTAAAAGGCCGCCGCTGATGTTTTGTTGATAATTATCAATATGTCGCCACAAATGTGAGATGTCGCCACTAATTAGCAGGCGTTGCCGATGAAGAAGTGTCCTCGCTAATCACTAACTGTCGCCACTAAAGTCTTCGTTTAAAATACTCATCCTTCCATTCCAAAATATTAATTCAACATCCGATTAAAATACTTATCAAATTTAACATAATACAAAATATCGAAAATACTAGTCTAAAATACTTACAAAAAATCCTACAACTAGCTACCCGTCATCATCACTCTCCTCGTTTTCTTCGGTTTCATTTCGTTGTGGAAAAGAACAAAATCAATCTTCAAGTGCGACACTACATGCCAGATCCTTTAACATTGCTTCAAGCATTTCCAACTACAAATAAAACAACAGAGTCTTATAAATTAAACAAACATTATAACATTCTATATACAAAATATACATTCCACATACAAACAAAGTACAAAATATAACATTGTAAAATAACTAATAATTACCAAATTACACATATTGCATATAACACATTATAGAATTGTACTATAACTAACAATTACCAAACTATAAAATATCATTATAGCATTGTACTTTTATAAACTAACAATTACCAAACTACACATATTGAATATAACACATTATAGCATTGTACTTTTTTTTCATTTTTTTTTGCATTATAGCATTGTACCTCCATAAACTAACAATTAAGAAACTACAAAATACCGATATATCAAACTATAACCTAACTAACGATTACTAACATATAAACTATTATCAAATTAACAATTACCAATATTTGAAATTATTACTAAAACAACAAGTACCAACATTTGAAACAATTACAAAAATTAAATAGTTTTGTCACCTTTGATTGTGGCAGTGGCTGTGTCAGTGGTTGTTCCTGATCGTACATCGACACAACCGTAGAAGGTTTACGCCCGATGCCTATGATATGGCCTTGTTGAACACCCAATATTCTTTCAAAACAATTTTGTGTATCCTTTAGTGTTAGACTGCAGGCTTCAGATGAAGCTCATGTTTGTTGACTAATCTCAAGGACTAAAGCATTTTGTATTTTCAAAAAAATGATAAATATCATAAAAATTAGATTACTAAATACCCCTTGACGATATAAACATTTATATGAAAATACAAATTAACCACATACATATTATTACTCGACTGTAGGACTACTAAATACCACTTGACGATCAGTATTAGCCTTAGGAAATTCTTCGATTCATGTGATGTCCTACTTAACATAAAAAAACTAAATTATTTTTAAGAGTAAATTACTGAAATCGTCCCTGTGGTTTGGTCAAAATTGCACGTTTGGTCCCTAACTTTTTTTTTTGCACTCGGATCGTCCATGTGGTTTGATTTTGTTGCGTTTTTCGTCCCTATAGTTTGGTAAAAATTGCATTTTTGGTCCCTAACTTTATGTATGTAAGGGACGAAAAATGCAACAAAATCAATCCACAGGGACGAAAAACGCAACAAAATCAAACCACATGTACGATCCGAGTGCAAAAAAAAAGTTAGGGACTAAATGTGCAATTTTGACCAAACCACAGGGATGATTTCAGTAATTTACTCTATTTTTAATTTAAATAAACAGTTAAATATATACTTCTTTGAAACATGCATTGATATATAAGCATGATCCCCCTCTGTTTACAACTTGTTGTTGTGCACGAACTCCTTTGTTTGATGCCCCATTTTCACGTGACATACCATCCGGGGGTGGGGGTTGGCTTATGCCCTTGGGATATCTGTAAGCCCCCGGCATTCTAAAAATAAGTACGCACTTTATTTTTTCTGCCACTATAAACTCTTTGTAAAGTCGCATCAATGCTCTGCAATAACTAAGAACGCTTGGGATCCAAGTTAACCTTATCCAAATGAATTTTATTCTACAAATACAAAAAAGATAGTTAATTAAATATCAATCATAACTAAGCTTAAAATATTATCCAAGTTACCTTTAGATGCACGACTGTGGCATTCCTAAAAGCGGGGGAAGCATTGTCCTAACCAGATACGTTCAAATGGATGTCCATCCACATATGCCTCCCAATCTCACGGGTAGACCAATTACTACAGTTCCTGATAGGGAATATGTGATCTCTTTGTCGAAATCCAAATCCACAGGCTTTCCCTTGTTTGTCCGTATGAGCTTTGATAGCTGGATGTTTTTTTGCTAGGCCTCATTTTTTTTATAGGAAGCTCAACTGAAAAATATAATAAAAAATATTAGTCACGATAGCCAATAATAAATGGATAAAAATAGCTAATAAATATATCATAATAAGACTTACCATCATGTTTGTGTTGTCCACGACCAAAGCCTACTGGAGGTGGTGATTCCTCGGCTCCATCACCTCCATGTCCTAGGCCCATAACATTTGTCATCACGTGAAAGAGTATCACGCAACTAAACCCCACATATAGCCTATACAATTACAATATGAATAAAAAGTTACACATATTGCATATATAAAAATAATACACTTTCTATTATAGCATCCTACTTTGTTTTTTTTTTTCATCTCTAACATTATAGTTTCCAAATGGCATATAAATACACAAACTACATACATAATTTTCTTTACATACAAATACATATTTAAATAATGCTTTCCATTATAGCATCCTACTTTTGTCTTTTTTTCTTTTTTATTTCATTATATCAATAACACTTTCCTTTATAGCATTAACTTTATTCTATAACTAATTTAAAATTACTAAAAGTACGTTACTATTAATAACCTACCTAATTAAGCTAAAGTTGTAATGACCAACATTAAGTTACTAACAAAATTAAGCACTTTGAAACTATATTAACAAGAACATAAAAACATAATAAACATCTAATACAATCATACATGTAAATACAACATATATATATATATATATATATATATATATATATATATATATATATATATATATATATGTTTTTTTTAAATTATAGGTATAAATATACATAAACATGTTTTCTACAAATGCTCATTACTTACATAAATACACATATTATACATGCAAGTACACATAAACATGTTTTCTATACATACTAATTATGGCATCATACTTTTTTTTTCTATTATAGCAACCTCATTTTAATTTTTTTTCAAACATAAGACAAATAATACACATACAAATAACATAAACATACAAAAAAAAAATACTAATGTAAAAACACATACATGCATCATACACATAGAAATACATTCTAGTAGTAAAATGAAAGATAAAAAAGAGCCTGTGGTAGTCTAATTTCGAAATTTTCTGGCAAGAATTCCACAATTCCGACAACAACTCTGACAACAACCTTAAGTTAAAAGCTTAAATTCACTAAATAAACATCAAAACAGAAGAAGAATCGAAAATAGGGAAGAATTTTGTCCTTAAATCGGTAAAAATTCCGGAATTGAAGTGTGTTCGTCTTCTCTTGGTCGCTGGTAATGGAAGTCTAGATCGCCGGTAATGGACGCAATGGAGATTTGGACGACGGCGGAAAATTTTGTGTGTGCAATTAGCGGCGTCGGTTGTGTAAGAATAGAGAGACCAGCGATGCAGAGAATGAGAGAATGGGGCAGACAGAAGACGCAGGAAACAACGAGCTGGAGGGGTTATCAACTTTTTTCACTATTTTGCATCAAGTATCAAACAAGCAAGCCTTGGCTCTGATACCACTGTTGGGTTTTGAGCAATCTAACACTTCCTAAGTGTGCATGCAACCCTAATAAACCTTGGATCTATGTTTGTCTAAATACATGCAAAATAATAATTTTTCCAAGGTTCATAACCTATCTAACATGGCATGGGGTACTTTTAAACATAAAAGAATTAGATGAGATTACATACCTTTTGATGATGAGTTTGATTCCTAAGGAGTTTGAGGGCCAATCACCAATAGTGTGAATGCCTCAAATGGAATCACAAATCACCACAAACTCTTGGAAAACTTTGAGAGAGTGTATACACACTATAAAATCGGTCACACACAAACACACATAAGCTAGCTACACTAGTTTCACTTGTTTCACTAGGCTCCATTTCATGCCCCATAAGCATGCTTATATAGTGTGCATGGTTAGGGTGAAACCCTAATAACCCATGACCTTTCCTTTCCAAGGATCCATGGGTTAAAAGCTCCATGGATCATCCATGGACTTCCATATAAGCCTAGCCCATTAACAAAAAAAGCATTAGCCCACACTATATAAAACCAATAGCCCATAATATAATTAGTCTTCCTTTTAATCTCTAAACTAATTCATAATTAATTTAAGACTAAAACTAATTAAATAACATAACGTCATATTAATATATTATAACTTATAATATATTAATAACATATGTGTATAACTCTCATAAAATTATCCATAAATAGTTTGGATGAGATGCAACCCAAATGGACCATGCCGGGTCGGGTCAAGTATATACCAAATAAGTTATGGACTTAGACACCTTATCCAACAGACTCCTACTTGGATAAGTCTAATAACTATAATTGCGTAGGTTACTTCAGGAACCAACCAGCAATCGTAGCTCTCGAAAACTCCGTTGAACTATGAAGACTCTGTTGAACTATGAAGCGCCATTTTAGATAAGTGATCATATAATCCTCTGTCCTCATGATATCAGCCGGACAAATACATGGAACAACGTCGTACTTATTGTCCAGCAATTTGTTTCCTGATTTTCGATTTGTTTGACAAAGAACTTAATCGAACACATCAATTTAGTTCTGACCGGCCGGTACAAAGGTCACAAAAAAATCATCGAGGGGCCCAGATATCGCTTCTATTTCTAGAAGGAACAGATAAACTTCGACTCATATACTTGTTCTACTACTTGTTAAATTGTACACAAAGGCACGTTTTATAACATCAAGTTACTGATGCGTTTACGTGCAATCAATGCACAACCAACTCATAGGTAACAATTCATGTCTCTAGGTTTGAAGATTTATATGATATTACCGTCTCACGATCACTCGAGATAAATTCCATGAAGTGATACAAGTGAGCGTGGGTTTATTCCAATACTCATAACTTATGAGCACTCATGAATGTTGTAGCAACCATTGCTATGACTAAAGCCATTTAGCCATCTACAAACCCGATTCATGACAGTCTTGATTCATACCTACTTCCAACATATGAACGACTGTGGAGTGTTTAAATAACTTAGTCATTCGGAAAGAATAACCTAGCTATTTTGGATGTCAAAACATGCAAAGTGAAACACAATAATAATTGAATCCAATATGGTCTCAGAACCCTTTTGAATATAAATAGAACCACCTTTTATTTATCACCATATTGATTACACATTATTCATTGTATAATGTTTCAAACAATAAACTTAAGACTTGAATAAAACAACAGTCGTCCCATGCTCCTAGCATGTACACTTTGTTTTCTAAACAATAGTTATGCCATACTCCAAGTATGCACACTATGTTTATCTATGATCCTTACATTGTGATGTAGATCAATTGAACATGATTCCAATGATACTCATTTCACAATCCCAAATCCTTATTGTAAATGTGAGAATCCCTGCTTCCTATCATTTACCAAAAAAAATATGTTAGATTTTAAACTTTTATGCAATGTTCCTCTTGTAATGATTATGCACAAAGTCACCAAAACCCTGTCACCAGTCATTACAGAGTATTCCAAAGAAGATCAACTTCTATGGAATAGAAGTCTCATATTCAAAGTACATCGCTTTGAACATCCTTCTTGCATTAAGGTTTTCTAATCTTACATAGATTGAATAACTTCCACCTATGGAGACATTTCCATAGTCCCATTTTGACTATCATTTCCGAACAAGAGTTACTTCTTTTCAGAACATGTCAATACGGTCCTTTCCGACAACTTACATCATACTTCCAACTTTCCCTGATCAACCAATCATTGGCGAACCTCAGATTTGTCCTCGACAATTGGTTAATCACTTTAGTCATATCCAGTTCTAGACCTTTCCCTTCTCAATGCCTTAAGCATTTGGAAAATTTAGAAAGGATGAATATTATAGCACATGAAATCGATCCTATATCTGAAGCATATGGGCCACAATTCATGATGTCTCACATAAAGACATGATACTAGACCTAGTCTTTTGCTACAATATTTTTTTTATTTGCCATGTTTTCAAAATTTACCTATGAAGAGGGATGTCGTAGTCATAATTGAATTTTGAGAACGCAATATATAGAGAATTTCCTTAAGTCGAACCATTCAGACATAAAATTCATATATATATATGTCCTTCACTAAAGATGATGAAAATCTCAATCTAAGCTTCTAAAAATGAAATGAAGTATAATTTCCTCTCCCTTAATTATAGCAAAACAACTTTTCAACCCCTGCAACTTCACGAATTGAAACTTTGTTTTCTATAATTAACATTGCTAGCTTGCAATACTAATCATAATAATCATGCTCCCACTAACATGATGATTATCAGCATAACACTTATGCTCCCACTAGCTCTGACATATTTCCAGAAATCTGCTGGACTTCTGAAATTCAGATTCATACACCCTTTCTTAGATAGCTCACATGTGTGTCTAAACAATTTCCAGAACTATGAAAAGGGACGCCGTAATCATAGTCTCAATTGCTTAGCCATTTGCCATTTCTCATAAGTCCATGTTAGTGTGCCGGTTAACCACACACGCTCCTCTAACGACTTTTGAAAATGCAAATAACACAATTGATATCTACGTAAAATCTACTTAGTGAAAGCGTTTCCTCACCATCATTTTTATGAATCGGAGAGAAACCTTATGACACTTATATTTTATAGTGTATGAGTTCCTATCCATGTGAATTTGTCAAAACCATAATCACAAGATAAGGTTAGTGACAAATTCAGCCTTACATGGATTAAACTTGTTCAATCTTAGTTTCTCATCACCTTGGTAGCACAAGGCCCACCAATGCTTCCAAGTTGAACTCTGATAACTCACATGCAAATTCAACTTATTTGAAGTAGGTACAGAAATAAGAATTATGTCAACACGATAGGTTGCAAACCTTAAGTCATATGCTAGTGATAAATTACAGGTTTTACTCTTGATTAAATCTTGAAACTCTTTCAGGATCTTTAAGGCTCCCACTGTCCCCTTGACATATAAGTTTCCCCAGTCAAGAACCATTCCTTCAAAAAACAAATATTCAAGGGATAGTTCGGATTCTTATCAAGACTAACACTTCACACAATTGGTCTTAGTCGGTCTTTTTCTCATCCAAGACATCACAACTTACCAATCTCAAATGTACAAGAGTAGAAAACATTTTACTCTTACATTTGACTAGTGTTAATAAATCTTCCTTTATGTCACTCAAGGTTACAATCTTGGAGTATGACTCTAAGAATTGTTTTTGGAACGAAGTATGACTCATCTTCTTGATTTTAACCAATCCAACAATTCATGACCTCTCTTCTTAGCCATAACAATGCACTAAGACGTCCTTAGAGTATGAATTTGTGATATGGTTTCATAATCATTAAGATGATCATGAAATATGATACTAAAGTACTCTCCCATCCTTTCAGATTTGAGAAACTTTTATCATTCTGCCTAATTTGATTCTTCTCATTTGTTTTGTCATACATTGTAACCTTTCCAATGTTACATAATTATACTTAACCTTATAAGTATAATCATATTTACTAATCTTTAGTAAATAATGACAAATCAATCTTTGTGGTGGACCTTGACCAGCGCACACCCAGTGTACCTATTTCCTTAGTCCTTCAACTGACTCACATATACATGTGATCAAAGAATTAGTCTTAATTTTCAAATATGAAAATTCTCATTCATCATACAATACAACTTGTAGGATTCCAAGTTTCTGTCCAATTGAAACTTGGGTGATGAAAAACTTTCTTCATTTGGTAAATTCAGACACTACCACAAATGAAGAATCAAATCCACTTTCCAATATTGCTATTAATGGAAACATATAAGCAACAATTTTCCACAAATGCCATTGTAAGGATATTTTTAAAATAAATAAAATTAAAACCCTTTTTCTTTTATTTTAAAATGTTGCGGAAAAACTTATCCTTACAATCCACATGAAAACCTTGTTGTTATCTATTCATAAGCAATATATTATAACTCTTAAGCAACAGCTCAAAATTCTGATTACCGAACCATGCACTCAAAAACCCACCTTCGCAATCAGAATCAACATATACTTACTTTAAGTTTCCTATCTATTCTTTGATTCTTAAACATCAGCATGTGACCCATTCACATTATGTAACAAGAGTCTCCAAATAGAAACTTAATAGAGTTAGTCAGTGGACTTTAACTGAAGTAGAGTCAAACTTTTTGACTTAATCAATCTTATGATCTTTCAGGTAAATATGGAAGCTTAGCAATCAGTGTCCCTTCCTTTGGCAACAAAACACATGGACCCTTTGGTAATGGCACATGAGACTATCTCAGACTTAGCCTTTCTCTTTACCATTTGGTCAACCGAGTTGACTATGGCCGATCCCTTTCCATTGGGAAGAGAAATGCTTTTCTAGATATCCAATGCTACCATTGCCAATGTCCATTTAAGATTTGGGAAGTTGTTCTTTTAATCATATTTTCTTTACTGGTGTTCCAAATCATTGCTGATTCCACAATACCAAGCAAATAGATAACATCATTAAGGGTCATGTCATAGTCTGTCTCATAGTAGTCCCAAAGAGACTCACTATGTTACTAAGAAAGTGATTGAACATCCAACTTTCACGAGACTTTGACACCCAACTCTCCCGGCTTGTCAATATGTGACTTTATCTCCAAGATGTGAACACACATCGACTATGCTTGCCAATAGGTATTGAGTGACTTTAAACTTTTCAAGAACTTGTGGGTGAGGGAGAATAATTAGAGGAGGTGGAGGAAGTGAAGCATGATGTTGAGGGACACCATCTTCAAGAGATTTGGGAAGATCATAGTTGTCTGAACCAGACATCTATAATGGGAGAAAATCAAGTTAGTTGATTCAAAGTCCTTAATATAACACCCAATATGAAATATTAAGGCTAGGACCCAACACAATATTTTATAACTTGGAAGAGGGATGCCGTAATCCAAGCTATAGAATATTTGAAGGTAGGCGAATGACGATTCACCAATTTCCACCATGAAAAATGAAATAATTTATTAGGTTTTAATTGGATTTGAAATTCCTAGATCTTTTGAGATTCATTGAACTTTTCAATGGCATGTTTCAATCTCGAATGTGCCCTCTAAAATTTTGTGACTGGGATGCCGAGGATCACAAAACAAGGTGTGAATAACCATACCAATTCACTTGGTACCCTTAATATTATCACCTAATCAATGTGCCGGTTAACCACACACGCTCCATTGATCTATGAAAAACATTAAGTCACCCTTCGTGATCCTTACTAGTCCAAGTTAGTGTGCCGGTTAACCACACACGCTCCACCAACGACTTGGTAAGGTACAAAGTGTGAATTTCATGGGCTAGCACCAAATTCACATTTTTCCTAAAGTAACTAAGATTGGGAATTAAATAAAAAAAAATATTTAGTTACTTTATAATAATCATTATACTTTTAATGAGAATTTAAAGTCATTGTCCTACCCGTTCGGCTAACGACCCTCCACCGATCAAGCAAGCGGTGGGTGAGAGTGGACACCCATTAAGTCGCCATTTTATAGGCAACAACCTTATACCCACCTTATAGACCGGCTTCGTGAATGAGGCCTACTAACGGTAAAACGAATTGTTCTTATACATATATATAATAATTAACCATTAATGTTATAAATAGTATAAGTGTTGAATTTTAACTTTTAAAATTCTAAGTGTTGGAATTAAAGTCCAAAACTTGAGGGCAAGTTTTGTAACTCTTCAAAACTTTTCATTTCAAAACTTATGAATTAAAGGTTCATAAAATGAAGACTCTTCATTTTATGTGACTTATGTGTTTTTAATGTGTGTTAAAGAAAAGTGACCTTTGGATATCCATAACTTGAGGAAAAATTATGGACTCCATTAAAACACTTAAATGATCAAGAATTAATCCTAAACAATTAGCAAATAATTCCTATCATCTTCTAAATTCATAAGAACATGAACATGATTATCAAAGTTTCAAGAAATATATGAACACATACAAAGCATGAAATTTTGATATATGCTATTGTAAATGGATTAGAACAACCATCACACCAACTAAAATAAGTTTTAAAACATCAAAACAGTTTAGGGTAAAGTTTCTAGTCCATTTCCAGCAGAAAAAGTCGAAAATCTGCATTCTGAACCTTCTACTCGCCGAGTGCACGAACCTACTCGGCGAGTAGGATGAATTTTGCCTTGGACTCGGCGAGTCCCCCCATGGACTCGGCGAGTCCATCATGCACACAGCAAAAATTTCAACTTTTTTCACTATTTTGCATCAAGTATCAAACAAGCAAGCCTTGGCTCTGATACCACTGTTGGGTTTTGAGCAATCTAACACTTCCTAAGTGTGCATGCAACCCTAATAAACCTTGGATCTATGTTTGTCTAAATACATGCAAAATAATAATTTTTCCAAGGTTCATAACCTATCTAACATGGCATGGGGTACTTTTAAACATAAAAGAATTAGATGAGATTACATACCTTTTGATGATGAGTTTGATTCCTAAGGAGTTTGAGGGCCAAGCACCAATAGTGTGAATGCCTCAAATGGAATCACAAATCACCACAAACTCTTGGAAAACTTTGAGAGAGTGTATACACACTATAAAATCGGTCACACACAAACACACATAAGCTAGCTACACTAGTTTCACTTGTTTCACTAGGCTCCATTTCATGCCCCATAAGCATGCTTATATAGTGTGCATGGTTAGGGTGAAACCCTAATAACCCATGACCTTTCCTTTCCAAGGATCCATGGGTTAAAAGCTCCATGGATCATCCATGGACTTCCATATAAGCCTAGCCCATTAACAAAAAAAGCATTAGCCCACACTATATAAAACCAATAGCCCATAATCTAATTAGTCTTCCTTTTAATCTCTAAATTAATTCATAATTAATTTAAGACTAAAACTAATTAAATAACATAACGTCATATTAATATATTATAACTTATAATATATTAATAACATATGTGTATAACTCTCATAAAATTATCCATAAATAGTTTGGATGAGATGCAACCCAAATGGACCATGCCGGGTCGGGTCAAGTATATACCAAATAAGTTATGGACTTAGACATTTTATCGAACACATGGTTTATATGAAGTGGATTGCTACTATTTTGGTATTAGTGGCGACGACTTTAGCGGTGATGCTAGATATTAGCGGCGATATGTAACGCATCATTTACATGCCGCCGCTAATACCCACCTTTCTTGTAGTGTTTTTTGAAATTTCAACCCTTATTTAAGAGGTTATTTGATGCCAATTTTTGAAATTTGACCGTACCTTCCAAATTTAACCTCGTCCTTTATAAATGATTTTTTTGTAAGACTTTAAAGGTATCTTGAATTTCAATGATAAAATAAATTTTATTTTTTCTCTATTCTTGCTTTCGTTTTGTGTTAGGAAATATAAAGCATGGATATTATTATAATCACCTTCATTATAGTATATACACTTGCAGACATCATTATTCCTAGGGATAATAACTTGAAAGGGTAACAAACTTTCGACTTTGTTCATATTTAGTTACTAACCGTTTTTTCGTTATTTATTTGCCACTGAACTATTGAAACTGTTCACATTTTACCATTATAACCGGTTGTTACCGGTCATAAGGGGAAAAGGTGAACAGTTTCAATAGTTCAGTGCCAAATAGATATGGAAAAAAAGTTTAGTGATTAAATGTGAACAAAATCCAAATTTTTTTTCCTTCCTCTTGTATTATGTTTTAGAAAATTATTAGTTTTTGTTAAATTCTAGCAACATTTGTTGATGAAGAAATCTATGAAATAGAAAAAAAACAAAACCTCAAAAATATATTAAAAAAACAAAAAACCGAAACCGAAATAAAAAACCAATGATTTGGTATTGTCCAAAATAAAAAATCAAAATTTCTGATCTGATTTTGCTTTTACAAAAAGATAATTCATTCTTACTGATGTGAATTATGACCATTTATTTGACATGCGGAATTAAAGAACACACAAAGAACACGGTGATTTGGGTGTGTAAGAGATGCATTCGATTATGAAAGGTGTTTATAAGAAAAGATCTAGATCTAAATCCACATAATTAATACACACTAACACTCTCAATGTCACATCTCTCAAGTACACCTCTACATGTGGTATGAACCCACTTTATATAGAGGTGTTTACATGTCTCTCTCTCTCTCTCATACACATACACAATCTCTCCCTCTCTCTCTATCTCTCATATCACAAGGCCACTTTACCACATGCAAGTGGGTCTACTAAAGTCAAACCATTCACAAAGTCATACATGGATAACTTTGTGCCCAATGTTCTCCCCCTCAAAGTTAGGAATGGATGACTCACTTCAAATCTTCCAAATTCGAGCAACTTCACGAACCGAGCCTCAAACGTGACACATGTAGAGATGAACATCAAATCTTCAATTTTCCATGACTTTTCAATCTGGGCTCTAGATTGTGAGACCATACAAACGAGTATCAAAAGGTAATGAGGAGTTTCTCATTTTCCAAAAAATTACCCAAAATTTGAGCATATATGCACACTGCAAAAATCTTCAATAAGTCCAAACCCATCATGAACCGAAATCACTTCCAAATCTCCAATCGAATCATTTCATAAACTTCAAATACCCGAGGTCACTTAGGTCTTCAAATCCGTATAATATGAAAAGTTCAACTTTCGAATTTTCATATCTAAATCTCTCCCAATTTTTATAATTATAAAAACAAAAAGGGGATGAGCAAGCGCTCAATTCGGAATTTTTCTATCCAAAACTATAACATCCTGACTCCCAGGTATAATACTTATACATATAAAATTTCGAGTTAACGAAGCGACTCGATGAGTGGGTGCCCCAACTCGTCGAGTAGAGTCGAATTGGCCACGTGGGTTTAATAACCAACTCGGCGAATCAAAGAGCCGACTTACTGATTTGGTGTTGTGTGAGGAAACCCTTATTTTCCGGGGTTGAGTCCTATTTTAAGGGCCTTTAGCCCTTATTTATGCCTCCATCATCACCCTTGAGCCCTGTGAAGAACCCTAATTGAGTTTTAGCTTGTTATGTGAGAAGGAGAGGCTATCTTGAGCATTTTAGTGCACCTTGAGATAAGAAAAGGAAAACATCAAGGCTTGGAGCTAGGAGTGACGTTTGGATCTAGAGGTTCTCAGTGGATACTTCTATTTGAGGTAAAAAGATGTTATCTTGATCATTTTTCTTGTGAGATCATAGTTTGGGGAGTTCTAGAGTTTTTCCCCATCCTTCTTATGTCATTGAGTCCCTTGAGCATATCTTGAGGTTGAAACCTCAGATCTGGATTGTAGAAGGCCTTGTGAGCCCAAAGACCCAAGCTTTATGGAGCTAGAAGCAAGCCTATAAGCACCAAACCCTTGTTGGAGCTTGTATTGGCATTATGGAGCAAATATGCGATGCATGAACATAAAAGATCGAAGCTTTACGTGACATTTAATCCTTGGGAGACTAGATCTAGAGTTCGGAGTGGTAGATCTGCCTTAAAACATCTGAATTACAATATAGACTGAATACTTGCCGAGTCAATGAGCTGACTCGATGAGTCGGCTAGGGTTTTCCCCGATAAGTCTGGACATGGGTAACTCGCCGAGTTGATTAGACACCTCGACGAGTTATGCTGGGTTTTTGCGATGTTCCTGAAAGAACAATAGGGAGTCGACGAGTCACATAGATGCACTCAGCGAGTTAGGTCAACATGGACTGTTGACTCGAGTGTTGACTTCTGTTGACTTTAGTGTTGGTCAAGGTAGTGATTATGGGGACCATGAAGGGGTAAAATAGTCTTTTACCCATTCCAAGAGTTTGAGAAAGAGAATAACATAGTTATTTAGAGTCGTAATTTAAATGTTAATTAGAGGAAATTATATCATGTGTTAGACGGAGGCTAGTTCGAGATCGTGTACGAGATTATTTGCTTGCTTGCTTACGAAGTGAGTCTTTTCACTATACTTACCTAGAGTGGTAATCCTGTGTGACGGGAGGGTCTTATGTGTTATACTAAGTATTGTGATATCCTGAATTTATCTTTGTATTTGTGTTGTGTATTATTTTGAGCTTACTAAGTTAGGACCGAATGGTCCACCCGAGTTATGGGACCAGCGGGTCCAACTGAGACACATTGATCGCAGGGTCTTATTTTAGTATAGCCATGAGAGGCTAATGAGATATGTGTGATATTTTGGGGGAACACACTAAGCTTCATGCTTATCATGTTATGTGTTTCACATACTTCTCAGGATCACGGGAAGGCACCGACTTGATTGTACACATCAATTCGAGACTATGTAGATGATTATGGGATAGTGACATTATTATGTAGATTGTGTTGACACTTGAAACATTTATGTTTTTGAGAAATATATTATGAGTTTTTATGTGTTTTAAACATGAAAAATTTGTTGAAAATTTACGGTGTTACAAAAACTTCCCCTCAACACATGGCATAAAGATTTTGCTTCAATCCGGAAAATTCAAAAAATCTTCAATTTTTAGCATCGTTTACGAACCGCCTTTGACAAAATTTTGAAATTTACAATTTCTACTCAAATTTTTGTTAAAGGCGGTCCATGAACTTAGCTAAAAATTGAAGATTTTTTGGATTTTCCGGATTAAAGCAAAATGTTTATGCCATGTTTTAAGGGGGAGTTTTGGATAGAAAAATTCTGAATTGAGCGCTTTCTCATTCGTTTTTGGTTTTATAATCATTTTTCGATTATAAAAAGGGGGAGAAATATAGATATGAAAATTCGAAAGTTTGAATTTTTTGTAAACCAAAATCAGATTGAAAATTTTGATTTTTTATTTATGAAAATACCAAACCATTGGTTTTTTTATTTTGGTTTCGGGTTTTTTTTTTGTTTTTTTAAATATATTTTTTGGGGTTTTGTATTTTTTATTTCATAGATTTTTTAATCAACCAATGTTGCTAGAATTTAACAAAAATAAATAATTTATTAAAACATAACACAATAATAAGTTTGTTCACATTTAGTTATTAAATTTTTTTAGAAGGAAACGAACTTTTGATTTTGTTCACATCTAGTTACTAAACTTTTTTTTTTCATTATGTATTTGTCACCGAACTATTGAAATTGTTCATATTTTAACCGGTAACAACCGGTCATAAGGGTAAAATGTGAACAATTTCAATAGTTCAGTGACAAATAGATAAAGAAAAAAAAAATTTAATGAGTAAATGTAAACAAAATCGAAAGTTTGTTACCATTTCAAGTTATCATCAATTTTTTTCTACCAAAATCCTGAAATAAATCGGATATAACAATCGTATCTTGTTTTTTTTACAAGTTAAACCCTGAAGATAATAAAGATAAATATAAACATTATCCAATATAACTTGGGTTTTAACATATGTTTAAACCACACAAATTTTCCGTTGGAATAAGGTTTAAAATAATTTTCTGTCGGTAATATTTTAGTTGGACTAAAAAAACTTTCCGTGGTAATAGTTTGGTTGCTATTTTCCAACGAATATTTAATCTTTTGAAAAAGTATTTTTTTTATTAATTTTTGTTCGTATAACTTTAGTAACTTTCAATGGATTTTCGTCGAATTATTTATGTCGCTAGTGTGGTCGATAAATTAAGGGTTTTATTAGTGATGAGCATAGGCGGGTACCCGTCTCATTTTATGAGAACCAGAATTGGAACCGAAACCGACGATTTCTAGAAAGTTGAATCCAGAACCAGAACCGGTTTAGAAGGTTCTTAAATTTTTGGAACTAGTACCGGAACCGACGGTTCCTGTGCCAAGACCGGATAACCCGGTTACAAAAATATTTGTTTGCTTTAGTTATTAAAACCTCAATTTAGTTCAGTCAAAATCGAATCAATTTGAACCAACCACAGATAAAATTAGATAAATATATTTTAAACCATCTAAATAATACTACACATTTTTTTTAATATCAACTACAACAAAATGCTTTGGTAATATTAAGGCTTTAAAATAGATACTTTGTTTATTTTATATTTGCCGACCGTATACAAAAATGTGTGTGTGTATATATATATATATATATATATATATATATATATATATATATATATATATATATATATATATATATATATGTATATATATATGTATATATGTATATATATATATATATATATATATATATATATATATATATATATATATATATATATATATATATATATATATATATGGAAAAGTGAATATACCCTTAAGGGTATATAAGCTTAGATACCCAAACTCATAATAATACGTCGTTTTGTTTAATATATTCATTATAATATTGTTAAACTTCAATCATTAACTTGATTTATATTCAATATTTTTAAATTTTTACTATTATCTTCCTCTTACATCACATCTTTTTATTGAACACTTCGTAGGTTATATATATTATTGTTGATAATGACAATTATGTATGAGGAATATATATATAAAATTTATAAAAATCTTTGATGTAATTCAAGTTAGAAGTTGAATTATAACAACATTGGACAATTAAAATGTCTATATATGATAAAAACCGATGTAGTATGGTGAGTTAGGGTACCTAAGCTTATATACCCTTAAGGGTATATTCACTTTTCCCATATATATATATATATATATATATATATATATATATATATATATATATATATATATATATATATATATATATATATATATATATATATATATATTGGGTAAGGTTCAATACAGAACTATAATTAACGAAGGAATCAATTTTTTTTTTCAACTTTTAGAAATTATTGTTTATAAAAAACAATAAAAAACCAAAAACACATAAATTCATAACTTTTTATCCATTTTCCAATGATATCAAATTCGATTTTTTTTTTTACGTCAAATTCACCCATGTGAATTTTTGAAAATTCACAATGTGAATCCGGATTCACACGGTGAATCCGAAAAATATTTTTCACATTCACAATGTTAATATATGAATTTAAATATTTTTAGATTTTTTTTTCGATAAAGAATAAGCTATAGAAATTGAAAAAAATATTTGGCTCCTTGAAAAACGAATAATTATGGTTCTCTATTGAATTTTTCTTTATATATATATATATATATATATATATATATATATATATATATATATATATATATATATATATATATATATATATATATATATATATATATATAAACCGGTTCCGCCGGATACCCAGTGGGTAGCGGTTCTAAAAAAATGAGAATCGGAACCAGAAACGCTTAAGGTAGTTCCATAACTTTAGGAACCAGAATTGGAACCGCTTAAGGCAAATCTGATTCTGGAACTAGCAGTTCCGAGACAGTTCCGGTTCCAAAAGCGGGTACCCGGTTACGATGCTCATCTCCATTTTGTAGGTTCCGACCGTATTTTTGGATGGATTTCGTTCGACTGTGTTGTTCATGGGTAATTTGCCACTTTTATAGAACCAGACCGCTAGTGCCTTTAGGAGATCCAAAAAGCATTGAATTTCATATTGTTCAATATATTGTCCCATCAACATTCTATATTAGATACCAAATGGCTTCTAAACCAGCGATATTCGGTGTTGCCTTCCCTCTTTAAGGTCGAGGGTTCAAGTCCCGTGAGAGATATAGGTGGAGAATTAGGAGTAGTGTAGGACTAAAATAGATTTGCCGTTCAAAAAAAAAACATTCTATATTAGATACAACTCTAACATTTTTGTTCCTTCAATGCAACAAAGTTTAATGAAATATATTTAAATATTTATCTAAGAATTAGAAAAAAAAAAATTTCCATTGAAAAGTTTAATGACCATTCAACTGCACACCCATTGAACGCCATACATGATGACATCTAATAATGGTAGAATTCCGTCTATTGAATGTTAACTATGTGTATTGCTTACCACCTCAATCTTCATTCAACTCTTCCATTAAACTTTGTATTGTAGTATTGGTGGATCCGCCACTAGGTATAGGACAATTTAACATCCTTCTGACTATCTTTATCTTTGCTCATAAGTTAAGAGTAATACACTTAATTTCTTGTGAGGAAAAAGGGCTTCCAGGAAGATATTACATTCGATGAGCTTGTTGAGGTGTGCAAAATATAATAACTTCAAAACGTAGAACCATATACAACAAGACAAAGAAACGAGAGAGAAGAATAATCTTTGCATTGCATTACATTTGATGACTATTATGGAACATGCACAACGATGGGGCTCCTCACTTGATGCACACCATCGATTTCATACCAAGTCAATTCACCAGAAACAATTGGACTATCTAACTTCTGTATGGTGGTCTGAACACTCATCTTAAAAGACAGCTTTTGCCCAATTTTTTTAAACTGTAGGACATTGGGCTCAATCTGTATGCCCAAATCGCCAACACGTGGTGGAGTTATTGAGGCTCTATACCTTGATTTTGCAGAACCGACATTGGTAACTGTCCGACTGAAAGTTATATTAACTGCTTTGTTACGCAGCGTTGGGATGACAAATGCAGGATAGTTTAGATCATTAGTTTGTTTATGCTTAGAACAGCTACTACTATTAACCCCAGTGATAATTCTGATATCTTTAATGTTATAGCCTTCATGGCACAAAAAATTTACATAATCGACCTCAACAGCATCGTATACCAGCCCAGGTTTCATAGCTGCCAATGGATTAAGATAACCCGCTCCATATGCAAATTCAGCATCCGTTTCACCATTCATAACGGAAGCTGCAAGATTTATTATAATTGTTAGATACGTGAAGTCGTATATCTTCTCTGCAAATTCAGTATATGTTATACCTGTTGTCATGAGAGCCGACTTAATGGCTGCTGGAGACCATTTTGGGTTAAATGTTTTGATATACGCAGCAATACCACTGACATGTGGACATGCCATTGATGTTCCTGATAGCATATTGAATTGTACTTCTCTGTGGTCTCCTTCTGCTTGACTAATTCGTGCCACAGGTGACCATGCTGCTAGAATTCTCACCCCTGGAGCTGTTAAGTCTGGCTACATGAATCAAAAATGTTCAATTATTAGTGTTGATGTGTAACACATGATTCTAATCGATCATGCATGTGTTCAAACTGAAACTTGAGATAATTACCTTGAGGATGTTTTTATTTGTCGGATTTGGACCTCTTGATGAGAAAGATGCAACATATGGGGTTGACACATTGTTGATATCTTCACTCTTCATTATTACTGCTGTTGCATTTCTGAAACAATTTCAAGTTCATTAATTTCAGCGGACTAGAATATACAAGTAAACAAGTGGGTTTTTTTACTCTGTTGATTGTAAGTAGTCAGCGATAATTGACGCTTGATCGGAGTTAACGATACTAGCAGGCAAAGGATAAGAACCAATGGCTTCAAAATACGGTCCAGGATATATCATGATGGACCCCACCGCACCCGCCAACATTTCATTTTCTCCAGTTGTTAACGTATCACATATAATTATTTTTCCTTTCACTAAATTCTTGTCCAACGAATTTTTGATGCAAAACCTGATATATATGAATACAAATTCCACAATACACCATCAAAGAAACATAAGGATCCATGGACAAACGAAATTGAAGTACACAAATCGAAGATAAACTCTTCATTTTTATATCGAAACATAAATTCCCTGGAGATTGTTAGGGAACCCCATCTTTACCTCGATGTTGAGCCACTGAAACCAGCGGTGATATTTGGAACGTCTCCGGCGTAAATTAGAGGATACATTCCTTTAAGTTTAAAAGGATTTACTGAAACTCCCTGTGATAAGAATCAATTAGTTTAAAAATAATTTAATTTTCCGTAGATTACGTTTCATCATGATCACAAAATCAACAAGTTTTACGTAGGCTTATAATAAAAGTCAGATATCATATTACTCACATTAACAACTATACCATTTCCTAATTGTATAGGGGTGATTAAATCCGGGTTTTTTGATCCAGCAGCCACAGAAAGAATCCATGGAGCGATACTGCCAATGGTTTGTGGCATTGGGCCTTCGTTCATAGCAGATTGTACAGTCAATATTTGTTTCCTCATGGCATGAAAGGAACCGATAGCGAAGGCATCTTTAAAAAGCTCTTCAGCATGTACTAAGCCAACGGAGACTGTGATTAAGTCAACACCATCAGCGATTGCTGCTTCAAAAGCAGAAAGAATGTCGACATCTGAACACCCGTTTGACCAACAAACTTTGTATACTGCGATCCTGGCCCTTGGTACGCCCCCTCTAGCTGTTCCTGGGTCGAGGCCAAGCAGATTTGCGTTTGTTACAATGTTTCCGGCGGCTGTAGATGCTGTGTGGGTTCCATGACCATTGGAATCTCTTGGTGATTGGAGGTCTGTAGGGCTGTATATTCCATCTGCGTTGAAGTATCGAGCTCCAATGATTTTGCTGGTTATGTTATCAAGAAAGAAGTCGTAAAAACTTGTGCTAGGAATAATCATGAATAATCACACACGCATAAATACACAATATTTAACTCAAAATAATCTACTTCTACAGCAGCATTAGAATGTATTCATAGTCACAAGCTTCAAACCAAACTGAAACCCTAGCTATTAGAGGTTATATATACGAAAAGTATAAATATAAACCCTATATTTAGTTGAAAATCAGTGTGAGGTTATTTTTGGTCTTTAATTTACATGTGACATTTAACAACTTGCAACTCTTGTTTATTTAAAAAAATGAGATTTTCTATAAGAAAAGATTCATTTAAGTGTTGATTATAATCAATATTATCATAATTAGTATCATAAATATTAATTACATATAACATTATTTATAATTAATATATTTTATAATTAATTATGATAATATTACATTTAATATTTCTTTTAATCAACACTTCAATCAATGATTCTTATATACATATTAGAAAATCCTATGTTTTAGGCTAGTTTTTATAGTTGGAAAGATCCAAAATACAAAACAAAAGTAAATAAACGAGTGATACATTTATTAGGAAATGATTTATTACTTGTTGCATGAGAAATTGGCGTCGCAAATGCCCTTCCATTTAGCAGGAGGAGGACCATATCCTAGACCAGTGAAACTGGGTGATTCGGGCCAAATTCCCGTGTCAAAAACCCCAATGATGATATCGCTTTCCATTGTTGATCTATTGACTTTAAGTGGAAACCCTACGAAGTCCCATGAACTAGTTGTTGCCAGCTTGTTCTTTTTGCTGAGAAACACAGAAACAACCGCCTCCATAGCTATATATATATATATATATATATATATATATATATATATAAACATATCAAACATCGAAACCCAAACTACCATATATATGATCTTTTGCATGTTTTATAATGCAGAGATATATTGCATACCTGAAAGTTTTTTAACCTCGTCTTGGGTAAGTCTCGCAGAAAATCCATGAAAGCTGTTCGTGTATCTTTGAAGCATATGGTTCTCCGCATCCCTGCCATAGTAACATCAAATCCAAGCATGCAACCACTTAATTAGCATCTACCATGCCACGTTAATTAATTCGTATCAAGTCTGTGTAAACACACTTCAAAGAATCCATTTGACATTTTTGGAAAAAGCTCATATTTGAAGTAAAATCATTTAACTGGTTTCCATTTAATTAATCTTATCTTTTATGGAACCAACAAGTTTATAGAAAACGTAAAACCACTAGCAAGAAGCAAGACAAAGGAAAAACCCCGAGTTCAAGGAAATAGACGTAGAACAGAGGGAAAGTTAGCTCCTAAGCATGACAACCAAACTACGAAAATGAAATTGGGAAGTTGGAGGGAAAAAGGAGGACTTTGTCGACATAATTGGAGTTAATGATTCGGCTCCACTATCTTAAGAAACATCAAGTGTAGCAAATTTTGTGTGCATGTATATTGAATATAGAGACTAAGATGAGGTAGGACACCTGCCAATTACTTCTTGTAGCATAGTCAAGTGAAGGGAGGAGGCAGAGGCATCATCAAGATTGTTGTGGCCCATATAGACGATGCATACCTGCTTAAAACAAGTTACATCAACTTAGATTAATCAAACTACAGGAAACATTAAACATAAGACGACCAATACCCAGTCAACGCCTTTTAGTAATTGAAATTGCGTTGACTAATGGTGACTTCTATTATGCCTCAGAAAGATTGAATACTAGCAAGTACCTGCCGGTCCTCATCGGATTTAGATTGAATTGACTTAGGCAGAAGGAACAGAAGGAAGCATAGGTGTAAAACTAAAGTGAGTTGTTTAGCCATTGAAGGTATAAGTTGGTTTGTAGATTCCAATTCATATAAATGTATTTATATACAAATTAGTTGTCTTGTTTTTCATTTATAAATTTTGTAAAGGTCACTGAGTTTGAATAAATAACATTCCTATAGTGTCCAATATGCCCTTTCCCGGCCCTACTAAATGAATTTCCTATGGCATCTAAGACTAACGGACAACCATCGATCCAATTCATCCATCCACTTGAATCATTTTTAATTTCAACTTTTGATTAAATTATTATGATTATGATTATTATTATTATTATTAAAATGAAAAGAAATAGAATAATATTCAATCAAAAGTAATATATATATATATATATATATATATATATATATATATATATATATATATATATATATATATATATATATATATATAAAGAACTGTATCACTAATTTAGTTGAAAATTCCCAACATCCGAATTAGATACTGGACCTTCGATCTAAAGGACAAATCCTCTGCCAAATGGAATAGTCTTACATTGTCAATAAAATATATGTGAAAATTAATAAGTACAATGAAAAAAAGTAACCTTTAAAGAATAAACTCTAAAGTTTTAATAAAATCAATCATTAATATCTATAGCTTCTACATTTAAAAAAAATCTGGTGATGGCCTTTTATTTAAATTATGAAGAGATTATTATTACTACCCCTTCACTCCCCCTTGCAAAGTGGCAGAGGGTGGAAAGAATGGTGCCACAACCCGAAAAGTACATGGAAAATATATAGAATACAATTATATATGAGTCAATCCATACAAAGGGCACTTTAATTAGTTTAACGGTCAACTTTGGCTCGTCTACATCTGCGAGTGATCCATTCAAATGATTAAGTGCAATGGAATCAAAGACCCTAGCTGACTTTGGCTTCGAATCAATAAAATTTTTGGGGGCTCTAAGGGTTGGTCGGGAGAGATAGCACGGTTTGATAGCATGTTTCGTGGTAGTAGCTCGGTATCTATCGATCTTTGGTTATGGTTGCTCATGTATGAGGATGGGTCTGGTCATTGTTCGGCCCCAACGGTGATATTGGGTTGGATTGATTGGTGCAGATCTAGACGAGCTTGTTGGTTTCGAGGTCTTGAGGGTGTTTGCTCGAGGTCGTGTATTCGATTCGTGGGTCTCAATATTGGAACGACCGTTATGATCGGTTTGGGGTTTGCAGTTGGGAGTAGAATGGTTGATTGGTGGTTTGGTATGTCGCTATCTATGGTGGGGATTTTGCCCTTTCAGTTTTCTGAGTTCGGGGAAGGAGTGAGTAAGCTTGTGACTTGCATAATTAGGATGTAAGCCTAGCTTGGGGTCAGTTGGTTGCGGGTTTGGCAACAATATGTTTGCGTGGAAGTGTGCAGGTAGTTTGATGTGGTATGGGTGCTTTGTGAAGTGATCAAAGGTTTGTTTTCTTGGGATATAGGCAGGATAGGTATCAGATGGTCGGTTGGGATTCCAGGTAAAGATGGTATGTTTTGGATCATAAGTCGGTATCTACTTATGCTTTTGTGTGAAATCCTTAATATTAAAGTGGTCATGATTGGAAAATTTCAGAGGTTTTTAGCTGAAATTCAGGATTCTCTTCGGATTTGTTTGATCCCTATTTGGAAGACAGGCTGCGTGTGTTATACATTCCATGGTCAAGAAAGGTTATACCTGGTTGTGTTGGTTTGACTTATGGTTTGGTTTCAACACTAGTGGGTGGTATTTTGAACCCTAAGTGGGGCAGAACTAGGTATTCTTATTGGAGGATCATTGGTCTGGTTTAGTTTATTGGAGGATCAAGGTTCGAGTGTTCAGGCCTTGTCCCTACGCAATCATATCCTTGTTCTCACAGTTACCTAATAACTGAGGTCTACCTAATAGCTTATAGGGTTAAGTTATTATAAGCTATATTTTGAAGTTTAATTAGTCTTGTGACAAATATTCATGACGTTTACCTTGTAATGAGTTGTGAAATGTTCTGAGGATCTTGTTATTTGTTGGATAGGTGTTAGTCTATTAACTAGCCATGTGAGTATCTCTACTCCAACACCTATTCTTTTTTATGTGTGTATATGCATAATATACAGATTAGATGTACAGTGATATTGATATATTATAGTTTAGTGACATAAGTTCAGCTGATAATATATGATAAATATGGTATATTTACGATGCACGGAGTATATCCAAAGGTATATATATATATATATATATATATATATATATATATATATATATATATTATAGTGGTGAATTATTGGTTATCCTCAATGGTGTTATAAGGCAATAATGAATTATGTGATATATGGGTTGATATGATATAAAGTAGTATATTTGATGTGGTATATATTTATTTGTTGATAAGTTGATTTATATGATGATATATGATGTTTGTTATTGTAATATTTATCCCTTAAGCCTTTGGCTTACATTGTTTAGTTTTTGTTGTGTTGTTGGTTAGGTTGTTGTTGCAACCGGCTCAGATCCTCTACGCGATGTCAGTAAGATTCCTATTTGTAACACCATAAATTTCAAAACAATTTTTTTTCAAATTTTTATAAAACATAATTCATTCAATATTCAGAAAACAACCATTCTCAATCGTTCAATCCAAGCAATACAAAATCCCAAGATCTCAAAATCATAAATCTTGTGCGTGTGTACAGATCAAGCCGGCGTCTTCCCGCGGGCGTCACTAGTACCTGAAACAATTAACATCAGACACTGTAAGCACAAAGCTTAGTGAGTTCCCCAAAATACCACATCTAACATATATTAGCCACTCGAGGCTATAACTCTATGGGTCCGTGCACCCAACTCTGTGAACCCTCAGGTTCTAACTCTATGAACCTTACGGTTCTAACTCTGTAAACATGCACAGCATAAATCACATAGAAATAATGCAGTACAACACATAACATACATATCATATAAATACCCTATCACATAACTCTGGTTACCTACTCAAGGTAAAGTATAGTGAGAAGACTCACCTCGCATATCTCGGAATCACTAGCGCTCGATCTCCCGAGCTATCATCCTCCTACAACACAAGCATATCTCTACTTAATACCACCTTGATCCTGGCTGACTAAAACTACAAAGTCAAACTACTCAACTCTGGACAACGATCAAAGTCAACCCCTGACTGACTATACTCGCCGATTCAACCCGATGACTTGCCGAGTCCCCAAGCTCAGAACTTCCCTCAATCCGCGACCTGACTCACCGAGTCACCCCGAGACTCGCCGAGTCCAACAACTCTGAGTCCACTCGCACCCAACTCACTGAGTCATCCCTTGACTCACCGATTCTCAACTCAACCAGAAAATATTGGGATTCTTCGACAAGACTCGCGGAGTCCAAGAACAGACTCGCCGAGTCTAAGGCTATCTTCAACCTACTCGCCAAGTTGTTCATCCAACTCACCGAGTTCCAGCTCATATTCAAGCAACTCGTCGAGTCCACCCTTGTGAATCGCCGAGTACCACCGGTCTGAATCCATAAAGAAGCGTTCCAGGCCATGCAATTGATCCAAAACGTAGATCTAGCCTCCTGCAACCCATTCATCACGTAAAGTGGCAAACTTTACGTGAATCCAAAGAGATCTAGGCCTTATACACTTTAGAGCTAGGGTTTGGGACATGATGGCTTCACTAAGCACTCAAACACAGAGACTTTAATGCACTCTAGACCTCCCCCATTCCAGATCTGAGGTAGCAACCTCAGATCTAACCTCCAAACTCCAAAACATACAAAGATAAGCTCCCATAAACCCCAAAATGATGAATCCACATGAGTAACAGCCCAAGAACACGATATTACCTCAAAAGAACGCTCCAACTGCAATGAAACTCGAATCCAAGCAAAGCCCCTTGCTCCAAGCCTCCAAACCCCCAAGATTTCTTCAACAAATAACCTTCAAGCTCCCAAATGCACTTTGATCCACACACACACGAATACTAAGGGTTTCTGGACTTGAGGATGAGTAAAGAGGCTAGGGGAATGGATGTTAAGTTCTTTATATAGGGCTCAACCCCGAGAATTAGGGTTTTCTCCACTCAGCACCTACTCGCCGAGTCCATCTTTGGACTCGCCGAGTAGGCCACTTGACATGCGACCAAAGTCACGACCCTACTCGCCGAGTTGCCCTTCAAGATTTACACTTTTAGCCCTTCAACTCTACTCTTGATATTTCGGGGTGTTACAACTCTCCCCCACTTAAATTAGGCTTCGTCCTCGAAGCCTACGACAACTAATCTCCAAAAATACTCCAACAACACGCCACCTAGCCTTAACCGGACCGGGTCCCTCAAGGCATACCCATTGAAACTCGAACTCACTTTCTCTTTCCTTGTGGTGTCCTGACCACCGTCTCAACCCGGGCACCGGCTTTACCCTCTGATATCCACACACAACAACTGAGTACTTCCAATGATGCATCACTGCTCCAAATCTCAACAATCACCCGACCCATAAGAGCTAGAAAACCATGAACCACCGGATCCCTAATCTGAATCCCACTCTATCCATTCCATGCTGATCGAAAGACCCATTCTTCAATCTCAGAGTAACTCCCACGAGTCCTCTTCTTGCAATCACACGCACATGCTGCACCAGTCCTTGCACTCTCATGTTAGGAAAACCCGTCACACTGATGACATCTCCAACATCCCCAGGGGGAACCACCACTACACACACGACTCCCTGATCAGAATCAAGCTGGGAGTCCCAGACTCCATCCCTGCATCCATCCTGAGACTCTTGGCTCTACACCCGCGGAATCCCTTCCGCATCCTCAGCAGTCACCCCAACATGATGTCATTCCATACCACCACCGCAATCACGTTGCTCAATGACTAATGATCTAACGACACCTCCTCCCATACAACAGCTCAAAGGGTGGCACACTGGTGCTCAACTGATGGCTGTTGTTGCAGGAAAGCTCTGCCAAGGGCAAATACGTGTCACAACTCTCTCCAAAATCTATTATATATATGCCCGAATTATGTCCTCTAGCGTCTGAATCGTTCGCTTGCTCTGCAGTGTCCTCAGACATCACCAAGGTAAACTCTACCTCATTTCTCATATCCCTCTTCGATACTGAACACCAGATCAGTTTTTGGCCCCACACCTGAACCTCCAAAGGTCACACATCTCGTGACCTAAGATATCACACCAACTTCCTCCCTTTGACAAATATTCCGGCCTAGTGACACGCAAGTCACTAAATTCTCTTCTCCTCATACGAAAAATACAATCCGATCGAAGATCGAATCAACTCTGACCTCTGGAATCTACTGCGCATATCTCCTGCGCACCTTGCTGAATCTCTCGACAGAGGCGGAGGCCCCAGCCTCGCCCCAGTTTAACCACTAGGCTCCAAAACTCAATCTTAGGGCTACTCAAGCCAAAAACTCCTCTGCATCGTACACTGATCAGAGAACACTCCATCATCACACTCTCTTGCTTTCTAGCGAGTTCTATGGCTTCTTGCAATATCACGATAGACTCTGACTAGTGAGTACTACGATTCCTCATAGCACCACAACGCCAACCGACTAGTAAGTACTACGGCTCCCCGCAATACCACGACTCCCACTCTCTGACTTGTGAGTACTATAGCTCCCTGTAGCATCATAACACCCTCTGACTGGCGAATACTACAGCTCCCCATAGTATCACGACTCTCTCTCTCTCTCTGGCTTGCGAGTACTATGGCTCCCCGTAGCATCACAACACCCTATGACTGGCGAATACTACGCCCCCCTGTAGTATCACCCTATACCCTCATTCTCATTACAACGCCACACTATGCTCACTAACTCATGCACCGAAGACTATCATAGGTAGTTACACACTTGCCCCAATATGCATTACAGACTCTAGCAGCAGCCGCTATACGCAGAACCCATCTCTGCGGAGATCCACTTCCTTAAATAATTCCCTCTTGATGACAATACGCGAAGGGCTCCCACTGGAACCCTAGATACATGATACATCACTAGTCGCTTCAAACTCAAGACTCTAAATAACTCTGAAATCAAGATGCTATACGCGGAAACCACGGAACACCATCACCGGTCATCACAATGTCCTGCCTCTACCACTGATTCTCCTACTCCTAGCACCATACATATACAACAATACATTCCTCTGAGCCTCATAATAATTCTTCATTGTACCCAATGCGCAACTTCAGTGTATCCGGACACTCACCTGGAATACAAAGTAAGCACTGATGCTTCAGAACACACTGATGATCCTCCGGAATCCTTTCCACTACTGCTCAGAATCCATGCAAGAATATACATACCGGCCCGGAAGTTGGCTGCTCGATGATCTTCTAACCACCCCAAAAAGGCATAAACAATCCATACTTCGACCTAGACGTTCTCGATTGCCCATACTGTCATCACGAGCCTTCCACTTGAACGAACCTGACCACCGCCAGATTCCTGTCCATTCGCCACCTACCGTGGAGACGCCCATCTCTCTCTCAGGCATATACCACCTGCATTTTCTCGCCCTGCATCTTTCCCTGATCACCAATGACCCTGATCCCATGAATTCAAGCCGCATGTTCCGGTATTCAACCCCTAACCGCTCTTGCACAAATATCTGGTTCCCTCAATAAGATACTCGGTTCTCCCCCACTAGGGTTCGAACCGTCCCCAATTGGCATACAACCATGCTGCTAATTATTTTTTACCAGCAGAATCGCACCTGCCCCTGACAAGTGTTGTGCAACGCCCGAAAATCCCCTTTAAGGAAATCAATCGATCTCATGGACTCTAAACCTCAGATGAAATCCTCAAGAGCTTCTTGTCACGACGGCCTCTAGTCGTTCCAGGTCTCGTACCAATCCAATACCAAACAACTCAACTGTCCAATAACATCACTGACCCATAGACTGAACCACGAATCATCATACTCCCCCACCTCGACTCATCAACCAATGATCCAACACATGGATTGTCCCAAGAACACGGACCTACTCCCATATTCAATACCCAACATAGATCGAAAACCACTGCACTGAGAAACTCTACTAGACTCCTCACTGATACCACTACAATACGCCCTACTATACTCAAATAGGTGTAACGTGGTCCTCGACCATCTCAGTCCTAACTGATTATCTGCTCATGATAATCACTGCCTCGCGGCACACATGCTACCTGATACTCTGGAGGGAAAATCATCATCAATGACAACCTACAGGGTTTACTCCCAAACCCAAAACTTAAACATAATGCCTCTCATGTTTCGCACACGAACATAAATAACACCACTCAGGTCATAGAAGGTGACATCTCCTCTATCGATTGATTGCTCCACTCAGACCGAAATTCTCCCCTCCTTCTGACTCCTTACCAAAATACTCTGAAAGGCTCTCAACCTCCCCCTCAAAGGACGCCTCTTCGAACTCAATCATGGCCCACAAGCCTAAAACCCACAACATCCAATCTCTACCTCATCAATCGAGACCGGATAACCGGAGAACCATAAGCATCATTCACTACGAACCATGGTACCCATCCCATGACATCTCTTCTCAGTATTCTCTGGTGTATGGTACCCGAACCATAGCATCAATCATTCATCTCCTCCGATGTATAGTACTCGAACCATAACATCACTCCTCAATCTGCTTCGATGTATGGTACTCGAACAATAGCATCAATCCTTCATCTGTTTCGATGTATGGTACTCGAACCATAACATCACTCCTTAATCTGCTTCGATGTATGGTACTCGAACCATAGCATCAATCCTCCACCTGCTCAGATGTATGGTACTCGAACCATAACATCATTCCGCAATACGCTCATTAGAAACTTCAGAATACCTCCTGTATTAAGTATGGGTCCTCTGCTTTCAGTAGTACGGGCCCATACTACCTGCCACATCTACCCATACTTTCTACACGGACTATCCCAGAGCTCCTAAATAGCTGCTCGACCTTCTCGATCCCTAATTCCGTCGCGTGCTTGCTCTCCAGTGAAATTCTCTACTCTGCTAGCGCACTCATCTGGCTACAGATACTCCCTAGGCTCTTCCTAGATTCTCACACTTCTCTGCCATCAGCTGCTGAAGAGATCCTAATGACTCCAGCCTTCTACCTCCTGAATATCATCATATTCGCTTGGTAGCTGACTCCCATCATCGAGAATTCCACAAAGCACGAAGCAAGCAGCATTCGAGCATCGAAGGATATATATATAACTCACTCTGGGTGATAACTCCGCTTGCTCAGCTCATCCCCGAAAGTACCATAGAAGTCTGCAACTCTTCCCCTCGCGGGTTTTAACTACTCCTTTGCTAAGTACCACGATACTTATCTAGGTATCTCCCCTAGATTACTCTTCTGCTCGAATCCCCTCAAGGATTCCCACTAAATATTCTCACTCATCACATACTCAAAAGCACATCACATAAAACAACAATCTCTAGGCTAAGGCATCACAAATCAGGCCACTCTAGTCCTAAGATATGGAATACCTAGCCTGTCTCTAGCATGCAATAATATCTCATAAAGTGCATCATAAATATCTCATAACACAAAAGTAAGGGTATTTTGGGGATTCACCGTTCGGGCGCTGGCTGACCGCACACACCTTCCACTCTGCTTGTCTCCAAAACTTCTTTTTCTTTTTAGAAAATTTGTAGTTTTGGTTGTAAAATTTCTCAAATCCTCGGTTTGAGTTCAAATACGACCGAAGGTGCATCCGAATCCCTCAAACCAAGGCTCTGATAACAAATTGTAACACCGTAAATTTCAAAACAAATTTTTTTCAAATTTTTATAAAACATAATTCATTCAATATTCAGAAAACAACAATTCTCAATCGTTCAATCCAAGTAATACAAAATCCCAAGATCTCAAAATCATAAATCCCATGCGTGTGTACTGATCAAGCCGGCGCCTTCCCGCGGTCGTCACTAGTACCTGAAACAATTAACATCAAACACTGTAAGCACAAAGCTTAGTGAGTTTCCAAAATACCACATATAACATATATTAGCCACTCGAGGCTATAACTCTATGGGTCCGTGCACCCAACTCTGTGAACCCTCAGGTTCTAACTCTGTGAACCTTACGGTTCTAACTCTATGAACCTTACGGTTCTAACTCTGTGAACCTTACGGTTCTAACTCTGTAAACATGCACAACATAAATCACATAGAAATAATGCAGTACAACACATAACATACATAGCATACAAATACTCTGTCACATAACTCTGGTTACCTACTCAAGGTAAAGTATAGTGAGAAGACTCACCTCGCGTATCTCGGAATCACTAGCGCTCGATCTCTCGAGCTATCGTCCTCCTACAACACAAGCATACAACGGTCAAAGTCAACCCCTGACTGACTATACTCGCCGAGTCAACCCGATGACTCGCCGAGTCCCCAAGCTCAGAACTTCCCTCAATCCGCGACCTGACTCGCTAAGTCACCCCGAGACTCGCCGAGTCCAACAACTCTGAGTCCACTCGCACCCAACTCACCGAGTCATCCACCGATTCTCGACTCAACCAGAAAATATTGGGATTCTTCGACAAGACGTGCCGAGTCCAAGAACAGACTCGCCGAGTCTAAGGCTATCTTCAACCTACTCGCCAAGTTGTTCATCCAACTCGCCGAGTTCCAGCTCATCTTCAAGCAACTCGTCGAGTCCACCCTTGTGACTCCCGAGTACCACCGGTCTGAATCCATACAGAAGCGTTCCAAGCCATGCAATTGATCCAAAACGTAGATCTAGCCTCCTACAACCCATCCATCACGTAAAGTGGCAAACTTTACGTGAATCCAAAGAGATCTAGGCCTTATACACTTTAGAGCTAGGGTTTGGGACATGATGGCTTCACTAAGCACTCAAACACAGAGACTTTAATGCACTCTAGACCTCCCCCATTCCAGATCTGAGGTAGCAACCTCAGATCTAACCTCCAAACTCCAAAACATACCAAGATAAGCTCCCATAAACCCCAAAATGATGAATCCACATGAGTAACAGCCCAAGAACAAGATATTACCTCAAAAGAACGCTCCAACTGCAATGAAACTCGAATCCAAGCAAAGCCCCTTGGTCCAAGCCTCTAAACCCCCAAGATTTCTTCAACAAATACCCTTCAAGCTCCCAAATGCACTTGGATCCACACACACACACGAATACTAAGGGTTTCTTGGCTTGAGGATAAGTAAAGAGGCTAGGGGAATGGATGTTAAGTTCTTTATATATGGCTCAACCCCGAGAATTAGGGTTTTCTCCACTCAGTACCTACTCGCCGAGTCCATCTTTGGACTTGCCGAGTAGGCCACTTGACACGCGACCAAATTCACGACCCTACTCGCCGAGTCCATCCATGGACTCGCCGAGTTACCCTTCAAGATTTACACTTTTAGCCCTTCAACTCTACTCTTGATATTTCGGGGTGTTACACTATTGATAATTTCTTCTATTCAGTGTGGTAGTGTAAACCAAAGTATTTTATAAGTTGCAATTAAACAAATGGTGTAGCTTTATATATTTCATTATTTTCACCGACATTTTTTTAAATTGACTTCCTGGCTATCATTTTGGGTTTTGACATTTGTTTCATGTATAGTATGACATTATCTTTGAAATGTTTATTTCTATAATTTAATGAAATACAATTCATAATGCATATTTTAACATAAGTATCAAGGGGAGAAAAAGCGATATATGATCAACTAATAAATATGACATTGCAACAATTAAGTGTTACCCATGCTTCGAAACATGTTCTCATTCGTATTTAAAAGGTATTGCATATATACAAAAGAGAAATAAGTGTTGCATTTGATACATAAAGTGTTCGTATAGATTGGATGTAGTAATGAAAAAGTAAGCGAAAAGTGTTGTATATGATAGGTAAAAATGTTGTTGTAGGATGGTGAAAGTAATGAAAATGGTGTTGTATTTTTTCTAAAAAGATGGTCCGCTTTAAAATTGTTGCACTTATAAAAAGAGGCAACACTTTCGAATAATGTGGTATATTCTAAAAACAGTGTTGATTTAGACCTAATGCAACACTTGCTAAAATGTTGATTAGGCATAATACAAGACTTTTAAGACATATTGCAACACTTTATTGGTGTTGTGATAGCTTCATTTGGTTGAAGTATATTTGAAATGGTAATGGTAGCAGAATTTTATACCAAATATAGTTGGTAAGTGGTACTCTACCATGTCACTTTTACCAAAAAGAATAACAAAAGCCAAATCTTTCAACGTCCTTGTGAAGGTTTAAAAGTTTCACTTCATGAGCAAAGATAAGCTTCCAAAATAACACTTTATTAAATTATTGAGGTTTGCAGAAAATATTACAAATTGGAAATTTAGTATCATACACAACAAGAAAAATATTATGAGAGAATAGCATAATCTTTATAGTACATTACATAATGACTATCATGGAACATGCACAACGATAGGGCTCCTCACTTGATGCACTCCATCATCCCATGTCAAAGCACTAGAAACAATTTGGTTGTCTAACCTCCTTATGATTCCCTGCACAGACACCTTAAAAGACAGCTTTTGCCCAAGTTGTTCGAACCGTAAAACATTGGGCTCAACCTGTATCCTCAAACCACTAGCAACTGGTCTTGTTATGAAAGCTCTATATGTTGATTTTGCAGAGCCGACATTGGTGACAGTCCTATTAAAACTTGAATCAATCAATCTGTTGCGGAGTGTTGGGATGACAAAAGTAGGGTAGTTTAGATCTTTAGTTTGTTCCATGAGCTGAGAGCAGCTACTACTGTTGTCCTCAGTGAGGCTTCGAATATGTTGGCTGGTGTAGCCTTCAAGGCACAAAAAACTCAGATAATCGACTTCCACAGCTTCATATACCAGCCCAGGTTTTATAGCTGCCAATGGATTCAAATTGCCAGCTCCATATGCAAATTCAGCATCTGTATTGATCTTGTCACTCATAGGAGAAGCTGAAATAAAAAAAATGAAAAAAATTTGCGTAAGTGATGTTTCGCACCATGATTGTCAGATGAGATGCGATATATATAACAACTAGATATGTTACCTGTTGTCATGAGAGCCGACTTAATGGCTGAAGGAGACCATGTTGGGTTAAATGTTTTTATATACGCAGCTATCCCACTCACGTGTGGGCATGCCATTGAAGTCCCTGAAACCATATTGAAAGGAACAGCTCTGCGATCTCCTTCTACATCGGTAATTGGAGCCACAGGTGGCCATGCTGCTAGAATTCTTACCCCAGGAGCTGTTATGTCTGGCTGAAACAATCGAAAAATTCAAATATGAGTGTTTCTATTCAACACGAAAGTCCAAATCACGTATGTTTTCATAACTGTTACATGAATTGTTGTGAAAATTTTAATATACATAAAAAGTATTGGTTTGATAATTAATATTAATTATAACTGAAAAAGAACATGAATTACCTTGAGGATGTTTTCGTGTATCGCATTTGGACCTCTTCCGGAGAAAGAGGCAACATATGGAGCAGACGCATTCTTGACAACTTCGCTCTTCAATATTAGAGCAGTTGCATTCCTGAGAAGAAAATTTCAAGTTCATCAGTTTGTGTAATTAAATAAACTCCATTTATTTGAATACAAGTAAAAAAAGATGATTTATATTTACCTTGTTGATTGTATGTAGCGAGATATAGTTGCTGCTTGTTCCAAGTTTACAACACTAACCGGCAAAGGATATGATTGCACAGTGTCAAAATATGGATCTGTCATGATGGACCCAACAGCACCAGCCAACATTTCAGTTTCTCCATTCGATATCCCATCACATAATATTATTTTCCCTTTCACTAAGTTCTTGTCCAAAGAATTCCTAGAGCAAAACCTGGTGTATATACATCCATGAAACACCCATCAAGAAAATTACAATTGATGTAAACAAATGCAACACAAATTCGCTGTAGAAATATCTTTATGCAAAACGTGTTATATATACCTTGATCTTGAACTATTAAAACCAGCCGTGATATTGGGAACATCTCCCGCATAAATCAGTGGATACATTCCATCAAGTGTGAATGGATTTATTGAAACTCCCTGAGATACGATCAAATAATTTAAATTGTAGTAGTTTCCATCAAAAAAGAAAGAGTCAACAGGTTTTTTTTTTTCAAAAATTAAATATAATCTAGTAGGTTTAAGGATAGATAGAACTCACATCAAGAACCACACCATTGCCTAGTCTTACTGGGGTCATCAAATCGATATCTTTAGTGCCAGCAGCAACCGAAAGAATCCATGGAGCGATACTACCAGTGGTCTGTGGCATCGGGCCTTGATTGTTTCCAGATTGTACAGTCAATATTCCCTTCTTCATAGCATGAAAGGAACCGATAGCGAAAGGATTAACGAAAAGCTCTTCAGCAAATCTTAATCCAACAGAAACGGTGATTATGTCAACACCATCAGCAATCGCAGCGTCAAAAGCTGAAAGTATGTCCTCGTCGCTACAGCCCTGTATCCAACACATCTTATATACTGCGATCCTCGCTCTGGGAACTCCCCCTCGAGCTGTTCCTGTGTTGAGGCCAAGATGATTGGCGTTGGTCACTACGTTTCCTGCAGCGGTGGATGCAGTGTGTGTTCCATGACCATCGGAGTCTCTTGGTGATTGGAGTTCTGTAGAATCGAATATTCCATCTGCCTTGAAGTATCGAGCTCCAATTATTTTGCTGGATATGTATGTGATAAAGAGAGAAGTCAGAAATTATAAACCCTCGTTTGATGAAGATGATGTGAAACATATATTGATTACAAAATGAATTTATTACTTGTTGCAAGTAAAATTGCCTTGGCAAATGCCTTTCCATTTAGCAGGAGGAGGACCATATCCTACGTCAGTGAAACTGGCTGATTCAGGCCATATGCCCGAGTCAAAAACTCCGATGATGATATCACTTTCAGTTGTTGATCTTTTTACTGTAAGTGGGAAACCTAAGAAGTCCCAAGAACTCGTTGTTTCCAGTTGGCTTAATTTGCTAGGAAACACAGAAACAACCCCCTCCATGCCTATATATATACATGAAACTTCTATATGATTAAAGTGGATTCATATTATCGTCTATTAAATGTTGGAATATGTATTATATAGTACCTGACAGTTTCTTAGCCTCCTCTTCGGTAAGTCTTGCAGAAAATCCGTGGAAGCTTTTAGTGTATCTTTGAAGCATATGCTTCCTTGCATCCCTGCCATAGTAAAGTCACATGCGAGCAAGCAGTTAATTATTATATATTTACCATGTGTTGGATTAATCAGATTTGACCCGAACAACTTTCAAAAGCAGTGTTTATACCCAGGGGTATTTTATGAATGTTTTTTTTTTTTAGCTTTTTTACAAGTCTTTGTATTAGAGTCAAAGTCTTTTAGTTTAATATAAATAGGGCCTCTACGGGTTGCTTTTGTTTTGTTTAATATAAAGACTTTTAGTTAGATTTTTTCAACAATAAAGTTTTGGTTAACTAGTGATATGAATGTTTCTTTTCTCCCTAGTAATATTAACGTTAATATTAACTAATAATATTAACGTTTCTTCTACCTGATTGCACATTTTTCTTGGGCATCTAAGGTATTACAAGGTTGATATCTCATAAAATCGGTATTGACGGCTGATTAATAAGTGATTAATCGTTTGACGGTCTTAAACAGATTACAATTACGGTGTTTGACGTAAATTGGTAAATATGGTCATACTTAGGCTTGGTGGCCTTTGGCGGCCCTTGATGGTCATAGGTGAGAAATATTTAAAAAAAATAATTTATTAATTTTCAAATATTACAATTTTTAATTTTCAAAGTTTTAAGCTTTACAATTTTAAGATATTATACTAAAATTTTCAAATCTAAAATTTTAAATTTTGAAATACTTATTTTTTTAGAATATATTAATTTTAAATAATTTTATTAATAATTAAAGATCCCCAATTAATCCCCACCGAGACTCATTAATCGCTTAACACAGTCGACCGATTTTCAAAACCTTTGGCTTACACCATATGCCATTTTCTTGGCAAATGTCTAGAATATAAAACTTTCAAAACCAAAACTATAGACCTAGTGTCATACCCTACACGAAAGAACCATATTTAAAACGAAATTTTGATTACGGTTTTCCTTTTGTTAGTGATGGGTTCAGTTGGTCTGCATCCTTACAAACGGCTATTAAGTGTTGGAATATATATTCCACACTCCAAATTATTTCATAGGAAAATGATTTAAAAGCCCAACGAAGTTTCCAAACCATTCAAAAAACCCCAATCATGTTTTGTCTGTTTAAAAAAACCCAACGAACTTAATATTTTGTCTAAAAAGTCCAACAAAGTTTCAAACCGTTCAGAAAATTTCAATTTTGTTTTGTTTAAGTTCGTTGGGTTTTTTTGAACAGCCAAAACATGATTGGAGTTTTTGAAACGTTTTGCAAACTTCGTTGGTCTAACAAGTCATTTTTCCGATACGGTAATAAGCCACGTCATCTGTTTCTCTTATTTGACTTTCGAGAAAGTGTAACTTAGTTGGGCTTTTTAGATAAAATGTTAAGTTTGTTGGGTTTTTTTAACAGATAAAACATGATTGGAGTTTTTTAAACGGTTTGAAAACTTCGTTGGACTTTTAAGTCATTTTCCCTTATTTCATTTATTGCCACTAAAGATCCTTAGCATATAAAGCCTCTCCTCTAACATAAGAAATATCAAACTGTATACTAAATGAAGAGTAGGGTGGGATAGGTGACCTGCCAATAACTTGTCGTAGCATGCTAAAGTGAAGGGAGGAGGAAGCTGCATCGTCTAGAGTGTTGTGGCCCATATACACCACGAATACCTGCACATAACCAGTTAACGCGACATCGATCATTTAAACCGAAAACAATCATCACATTAAACAAAACACGGCCTTTATCCACGTGATGAACTCTAGTGATAGAAATTGCGTCATGTTATGGTGACATCTATTATGTGTCAGAAAGGTGGAAGACTGGAAGATTACAAGCATGTACCTTTCGATTGTGGTCAGATTCAGTGTGAATTGTTGTAGGCAGAAGCAGCAGAAGGAAGCATAGGTTTAAAATGACAGAGAGTTGGATTGCCATTGAAGAGATGAGTCGGTGTGATAAGTTCTCATTTGGTAGTCGTATCTACGAATATATATACAAACTTGTATTGTATTAGTTTAATAGAATTCTAGGAAAAGGTCCATGAGTTTGAATAAGCAACAGGTATATATTGTCCAGTAAGAGTCCTTTTCGTTTGATAAATTCATATATTTGACCTGTTTTGTTTATTCTTTTTGCAAAGATTAATTAATAAATGCGCAATCATATCTTTTCTTTTTAACACGAACTAGAGGATACAATGTATTCTTATTTAGAAATTAAATACAATACTGAGTTTGACGTATCGTCTAATTAATATCTATATCTCTATAAGATCGACTTCGACACTAGCATATAGTAAAGATATATATAACGGCTACAGAACAAGGTTAATCGTTACATGTTTAAATACATTGACTATGGAAAACATTGTATTCTAATATTAGTTGAGTCTGTTTTTCTTTTTGGATGAATGACACAAGAGACACTAATGTGTTCCTATGATGCATGTGCACGTTTGTATATAATACACATAAGTTGCTTAAGAGAAAATATTTCATGTAAAATGTAGTAGAAATCATGGAAAAAAACATCGTTTGAACCTAGAAAAACAAAAAATGAATTCTTGTAGTGATTCATTGGAAATACCAACATATTAGTGATAGATTGAGATTGCGTAAGAAATCGATCCCTCACAAAATTCCAATAGATATATGTCACTATTCGATCCGTTAATTGGCAATGTATCGCTAATTTTAAGATTTTCAAGGACCGGAATTTGGAGGTTCAAACATTTCGTTCTCCTTTTTTCGTATGACTTCATTATATATGGAATAGTCTTATTTCACCAATTTGTATGTATTATATACATTCGTATGTGTGTGCACCACCAAACCTCATCTTAATCTATTTATCACAAACCTATCCTTCTAGAAAATAATTACAATATTAACTTTTTACATGTCATCTAATTAATAATATCTCCATAAGATAATAGCAAATTGTAAGTTTCTTTATCCTTTTACAATAAATTATATAACAATTTAAACATTTCATATATGACTATTACATATATAACATTTATCAAAATTTTATACATTCACTACAAGAAGATTAGGCAACAGCGGCGACCCTTGTCGCCGCTAAAGGTTAGGCGGGTCGCCGCAACCTTTAGCGGCGACGTATCGCTGCAAATGCGTCGCCGATATTGTTTAATCGCTAATACGCTTATTGTCGCCGCTAATACTACGTGTCGTCGCTAATGCTACTCGTCACCGCTAATAAGTAATGTCGCCACAAAAGATGTCGCCGCTAATACTCTTTTGATTTTTTTATTTTTTTTAGTTTATTTATTTAACATTAAATTTATAATCAATCCAAATATTAATCCATATAGCATTTGAAAAATCTGATAAGTTTTTATAGAAATATTAATACATATTATACAATCAATCCAAAATATTAATCCATACCATATTAAGTATTATTCCAAATTACAAAATGCTTCATAAAATTCTAAAGTAACTACTCGTCCTCATCATCATTTCATTTATTATTTGGTGACGACAATGAGCGAAACCACTCTTCCAATGTTGCAGAACAGGCCGGGTCTTGTAGTATTGTTTGCAGCATTTGCAACTATAAAGAAAACAAAACATATTAACAACATATCAGAATAACATTATAATTAATTATACCATTCTACAAAATATCAAAATATCAACATATCAAATAGACTTAAACATACATCTACTTTCCATTATAGCATTTACTAACAATTACCTGTGATTATGGTTGTTCTTGTCTCATTAGTTGTTCCTGATCGTACATGGACACAACGGTAGGGGGTTTACGTCCAATGCCTCTGATATGTCCGCGTCGAACACCCAATATTCTTTCAAAACAATCATTAACGGTAGGGGGTTTACGCCCAATGCCTCTGATATGTCCGCGTCGAACACCCAATATTCTTTCAAAACAATCATTTATATCAGTTGGTGCTAGACCGCTTGCCTCAGAAGTAGCTTGGGTTCGTTGGTTTATCTCCTCGAGTAAAGCATTCTGTACTTTTTGAAAATATTAAAAATCATAAAAATTAGATTACTAAATACCTTTGACGATATAAACACTTATATGAAAAATACAAATTAACCACTTACATATTGTTGCTCGACTGCAGGACTATAAAATACCCCTAGGCGATTAGAATTAGCCTTACGAAAAGCTTCAATTCGACTGATATCCTATTTAACATTAAAAATTAGATTACTTATACTTTACATAAATATTTAAATATATCATAACTTACTTCTTTGAAACATGCATTGTCGTATGAGCTCGAACCCCCCCCCCCCCCCCCCCTCTGTTTACAACTACTTGTTTTGCACGACATTCGTTATTTGACGCCGAACGCCTTAAAAATTCAGGCGTTTGAAAATGTTCGACTGCCTTCGCCTAATTTTCATGTGACATACCGTTAAGGGGGTTGTTTAATGCGGTTGGGATATCTGCAGGCCCCCCGATTTCCTTAAAATAAGAATCAGCTTTATTTTTTCGGCCTCTGTAAACTTTTGCAAGACTCGAATCAATGCTCCGCAACAATTGAGCACGCTCCGGATCCATGTTAACCTTATCCAAATCAAATTTATTCTCCAAAACACAAAAAATTTAGTTAATTAAATAACAATCACAACTAAACTTCAAATTGTATCCAAGTTACCTTTAGATGTACAACTGTTGCGTTCCTTAAGGCGGGGGAAACATTGTCCCAACCAGATACGTTGAAAGAGACATTGTTCCACAAATACCTCCCAATTTCATGTGTGAACCAATTACCATGCTTCCCGAAAGGGGAATATGTTATCTCCCTATCAAAATCCAAATCTACGGGCTTTCCCTTATTTGCCCCTATCAACTTTCTCAACTCGATATTTTTTGACATGCCCCTTCTTTTTTTGGAAGCTCGACTAAAAAAATACAATTAAAAATATTAGTCACCATAACTTATTATAAAATAATAAAAATAGTTAATAAATATATCATAATAAAACTCACCATCCTGTTCGTGCTAACAACAACCAAAGCCTCCTTGAGGTGGTGGATCCCCGGCTCCATCACCAACATGTCCAAGCCCCATAACATCGGCAATCATGGCCAAGAGTATAGAAATACAATATGGATAGAAGTTAGTTACCCTGCGAAATTGTAAGATATACAATATAGACAAACAACATAAATAAAAGTTAGACAAACAATATGAATTAAAGGTACATTTCAAATAAAGTTTCTATTACAAAAAAATTGATTTTTTTAATCAGAATCTTCATCATATACTTCAATGTCTTCTTCATCTGTATCATAATCAGAATCGCCATCATCATAATCAGTCTCTTCATTGGAAACATTATCGATTCTTCCCGTTGGCGGAGGTACTTCAGTCTCATCTTCATCGTCATAATCAGCATTGTTTTGAGTTATGTCAACATTGTTTTGAAAGTATTGTGAGAATTCGATAAAAAGTCTAGCTCCAGATGAAGAGTTGTTTTGAACTATGTCAACATTTTCGGCCTCCACATTGTCAACATCTTGGACAGAGTCACTGTAAGCATTTTGGACACGAGCATTATCGGATGGTAGATCCCAAATATTTCGATGATTGACATGCTCGACGATACAACGAGGGTTCCTGTTTTGGTTTCTTCGATGATTAACAGACTCACGGACGTAGAACACTTGTTTGGCTTGTGAAGCATATATGAGTTGATCATCTTGGTACGCTTCTTTTTATGTGTCTATACTTATGAAATTATCATCAGGAATATCTCCCGTATCGAACCACTTGCACCGAAATACTACAGTCGGATAATCATATGGATATTGCATCTACATAATCTCTTCTAACTGGCCATAATATTTCTCTCCATTCTCAATAACCACTATAACCCCAGAGTTTTGTGTTTTGCGTTGTGCATCACGACTAAGTACCATAAACCTAACACCGTTGACTATGCACGCAGTGTAAATATAAACATCCATTTGTGAACCCATTAAAAGGGTTGACAACTCTTTGTGGAATTCAGGAGAGTTTTCTTTTTCCATCTAATAAACCTATTAAACATATGTTGATGTGTTATGTATTCTTGATTCGTTAAATTTATGAAACATATTTGTTTGTTAATTATTATTACCTTTTCAAGAAACCAGTTGGGAAATTCGGTCTTTACGTCACTTTTAGGATGTTCAAATTTGAATTTTCTATATTGATGAGTATATATATATATATATATATATATATATATATATATATATATATAATTGATGAATGGAAAAAAGTAACAATAAATAATGAAAGATAATTAAAAGTAAGAACACTTACTCGATGTATTGTCTGACTTCTTGATAACTATTCAATATAAACCATTCTATATTACGTTTCTCCGTTATATGAAGATGTTCGATTTGCGTTGCGCTCGTCGGTCAACATTGGACTCAAACATCCAAAACTTTGTTTTTTCAATGACAACGTCTTCATTTCTTTCAAGGCGATTGACATCTCGAAGGTACATCGAACAAAATGTCAAAGCTTCTTCAGCAATATAACCTTCAGCTATACAACCTTCCGGCCTCGCCTTATTTCTGACATAGTTTTTTAGTTTTTTCATATACCTTTCGAACGGATACATCCATCTCATACATATCGGGCCTCCGGCAATCGCTTCATCAGGTAAATGCAAAACTAAATGAATCATAATGTCGAAAAACGCTGGTGGATAAATCAACTCTAACTTACACAAGATTCTAATAATGTCTTCTTTTGCTTTCCTCATATCCTCCACCTTTAGTGTTCTGGAGAAAATTTGCTTGAAAAACATACAAAGATCTACAATTGGTGTAGAATTTTCTTTGTCCAATAACGCTCTAACTCCAATTGGTATCAAACGTTACATAAGAATGTGATAGTCATGAGATTTTAACCCAATAATGTTAGTATCATTATCTACCACTTTCTTACTGATGTTAGATCCAAACCCATCAGGAAATTTAACATCTCTTATAAATTGACAAAAGATTTTGCGGTCAGGTTTCTTGAATGAGTAGCTTGCATGTGGTCTAGTGAACGTGTTACCCTTTTTTTGCAACCATTTATTACGCTGGATATTCAGATTTTTCAAGTCCTCACGTGCATTTTTTGTGTCTTTACTCTTATCATTCATCATAGAAGTACCCAAAAGACTCTCACCCATATTTTTCTCGACATGCATCAAATCTATGTTGTGCTTCAGCTGCAGAGAAGACCAATACTCGAGCTCGAAAAATATGCTACGTTTCGACCAGTTCAACTCGAATCCTTGTCGATCCATGTTTTCTTTGAGAGTGTTAGGATGTTTACCTGGTTTACGAAGTATTAAACGACCTAGTTGCTCTTGTATGTTTTCATTATTAAAGTGTCTCGGAGCGGGTCTTGTCTCTGGTTGCCCATTAAATTTCAAACTCATCCTTAATGGATCTTCAGCATCTAAGAACCGACGATGACTGATATAAACGACTTTATTTACGGCACGGTATGAAGGAGTCTCTTCATTGCAAGTCGGGCATGCTCTATACCCTTGTCCGCTCCATCCCGATAAACTACTACGAGCTAGAAAGTCGTTTATTGTCCATAACAACATAGCTTTCATCATGAAGAATGTGTTTGTCGCTGCGTCTTTAATGTGTATGCCTAATTTCCATAAAAACTTAAGCTCTTCCACTAACGGTCTATGGAAAACATCTATGTCCTTTCCAGGCACTTTAGGGCCTGGAAACAACAAGGCCAACATGAATGATGACTCTTTCATACAAAGTCGTGGTGGCAAATTATAAGTGGTGAGTACAACCGGCCACGTACTATGTGGATTACACATGTTACCAAATGGATTAAAGCCATCAGCTGCCAGCCCTATTCGTATGTTCCGAGGTTCACTCGAGAAGTCAGAGTAATCTACATCAAATTTTTTCCAAGACTCTCCATCAACGGGATGACGCATCTGATGGGTTTGAGCCATAAGAACTTTCCTATGTGCACATGCAAACCCTATTGCTTGGATCTAGGTTTCTCTAATTGAACATGCTTTGTATCCAAGAATTTGAATCATAGATCTAGTGTAAACAAACAATTTATAACAGATGAAATCAGATCTAGAATAATACCTTGAGTTACTTGCTTGAAAACTTCTTTTCCTTCGAGCTTAGAATCACAATTGTCACTCCTCTAATGGCTTACAAACACCTACTAGCAAGAAGATGATATGAGAGAGGGAGAGAGGTGAGAAATCGGCTCTAGGGTTTCCTCAAAGCATAGAGTGGCCGATTTCTCCTTCCTTAAGGGTCTATTTATACTATGAGCTCCTAGGGTTTTACCTTAAACCCTAATTGGATAACTTAGCCTCAAAGCAATCCAAATATCCTTCTAGATACGGCCTTGGACGATTTCTAGGATATCCATATCCTTAAAATCATCCCTTCCCATATCCATAAGGATTCATAGCCTAAAACACAACTATCACACATTTGACAGTTTATGCCCCTTTATTTAATTAATCTCTTTAAGTCACCAAATTAATTCCTAATTAATTTATGACTTATATCAATCAAATAATATTATTATTCGTTTAATATATTATTTTTATAACACGTTAATAATAATATTTCTCCTCTCTATATAAATCACCTTGTCAAGTTGCTATGGTGAAGGCAACCCAAAAGGACCATGCGCAACCGGGTCAAGTAATTACCAAATATAGTTACAGCCTTAGACACTAATCCAACAGTCTCCCACTTGGATAAGTCTAGTAACTAAAAATGTAAACAAAATCCGATTAGCAATCGTAGCTCTCAAAGACGCTGTCCACTCTGATCTCATCAGTAACCTGTCCTTTAGATAAGGGATTGTGCAGTCCTCTATTTAGATATTGTGCGAACAATCTCATGGAACTAATTGTCCAGCAATTGGTTTCTCGATCTCATATTTATTTGACATAGAACTTAATTGAACACACCAATTCAGTCCTGACCGGGCCCAGCACATAAGTCAAATCAAATCATCGAGCGGCTGTGATATGGCTTTTACCTTCTTAGGATAGAAGTAACAGATAAACTTCGACTTATATGCATTTACTTATCCACCAATCAATTATACACAACAATGTGTTTTATAACATCAATTTACTGATGCGGTTTCGCATTATCAATGCACAACCAATCAGCAAATAATAAACCATATATCTAGGTTTTAAGACCATATGATATTATCGTCTTGCGATCACTTTTGTCACATTCCAGAAAGTGATTCCAGCAAGCACGGGTTTATTCCAATGCTCAAAACTTGTTCATAAGCACTCATGAACGTTGTAGCAAACCTTTGCTATGTCTAATACCATTTAGACAATCTACACACCAATTCATGACAATCTTCATTCATGTATACTTCCAACACATTAACGATTGTGGACTATTTGAATAATTCGATTATTCTTAACAAACTCAATTATTCTGGAAGTCAAAACATGCAAATTAAAACAATAGTTAAACAATTAACATTACATAAGACAGTAACTTTACTTATAAATAATACTTCTTTATTTAATCATCAAATGTTAATTACATTTATCTATTATATGTTTCTAAAACTATCTAATCTAAACTAATATCATCTTTCAGCCCAATGCCCCTAGCATGTTGCAAATGCTTAACCCTACTCAGTCCCTTCGTAAGCGAATCTGCAGGGTTATCTTCTGATGATATCCTCTTAACCACGAGATGTCCTTCTTCTACTCGATGTCTAATAAAGTGATATTTTCTGTCGATATGCCGAGATCTACCATGATCCCTTGGTTCCTTGGTCAAGGCAACCGCTCCTTCATTATCACAGAAAATTTCCATAGGCTCCTTTATGGAAGGCACAACTCCAAGGTCACCAATGAAGTTATTCAACCATATAGCCTCCTTTGATGCTTCGCTCGCTGCAATATACCCTGATTCGCACGTTGAATCAGCTACAATTTCCTGCTTTGAACTTTTCCAAGTCACTGCTCCTCCATTTAGGGTAAAGAACCAGCCCGACTACGAATGGTAGTTGTCCCTGTCGGTCTGGAAACTGGCGTCACTATACCCTCGCACCTTTAAGTCATCACTCCCTCCGATGACTAGAAACTATTCCTTGGTTCTCCAAAGGTACTTAAGGATATTCTTAACGCAATCCAATGAGCTCTGCCAGGGTTTCCTTGATATCTACTGACCATGCTCAAAGCAAAGGCCACATCAGGGCGAGTACAAGTCATAGCGTACATGATTGAGCCAACTACGGAAGTGTAAGGTACTCGACTCATCTCGGCTATCTCGGCTTCAGTACTCGGACTTTGAGTCTTACTCAAATTGGCATTACTTTGTATCAGTAGTTCTCCCTTCTTCGAGTTTTCCATACTAAAACATTTTAGTACTTTATCTAAGTATGTATTCTGACTAAGTCCTATTAGTCTCTTACTTCGTTCTCTCACTATCCTTATTCCCAAAATGTAGGAAGCCTCTCCTAGTTCCTTCATAGCGAAACACTTCCCGAGCCAGGTTTTAACCTCCTGCAGAGTCGGGATGTCATTTCCCATGAACAGTATGTCATCGACATACAAAACGAGAAAGCTAACTATACTCCCACTGGCTTTGATATATACACACGATTCATCTTCGCTTTGTACAAATCCAAACTCTTTGACTTTCTCATCAAAGCAAAGATTCCATCTGCAAGATGCTTGCCTAAGTCCATAAATGGACTTCTCAAGCTTGCAAACTCTATTGGGATGCTTCTTATCGACAAAACCTTCTGGCTGAGCCATGTAAACATCCTCAGCCAGCTTCCCATTAAGGAAAGCGGTCTTGACATCCATCTGCCATATGTCATAATCATGAAATGCAGCAATGGCTAGCATCACCCTAATAGATTTTATCTTGGCAACTGGTGAGAAGGTCTCATCATAGTCAACTCCGGGAGTTTGAGTAAAGCCCTTCGCCACCAGTCATGCCTTATACGTGTGTACATTCCCATCCATGTTGGTCTTCTTCTTGAAGATCCATTTGCACCCAACTGTCTTACGTCCGGGCACATTGTCAACCAAATTCCAAACTTGGTTGTCATACATGGACTGAATCTTGCTGTTCATCGCCTCTTTCCATTTAGCAGACTTTGGGCCTGCCATGGCTTCCTTATAGCTGTTAGGTTCATCTAGATTTACTAGTGTACTGTCACTAATATACATGTCCCCTTCAGTAGTAATATGAAAACCATACAACTGGGGTTGAACTCTAACTCTTTCGGAATGTCTAAGAGGTAAGGATTGGTCAATCGGTTCAACCGGAGTTTCCTCCTCGGGTTGAGTGCCAGCGGTTGAGGTTCCTTCATCACTCGACTCTTGAATCTCATCAAGATCGATTTTCCTCCCACTGTCTCCTTGGCTTATGAGTTCTCGCTCTCGGAAAACCCATCTCCTCGCAACGAAGACGACATTGTCATTCGGTCTATAGAAGAGATATCCAAAGGATTTCTATGGGTAGCTGATGAAAATACATCGCTCACTACGAGGTTCGAGCTTTTCGTGAGTATCTCGTCTTACGAAAACTTCACAACCCTAAACCTTGATATGTGCCAATGAGGGAGCTTTCCCTGTCCACATCTCGTGAGGTGTTTTGGCAACCTTCTTTGTAGGGACTCGGTTAAGGATATGGGCGGCAGTCTCTAAGGCATACCCCTAGAATGAGATAGGTAGTGAAGCACGACTCATCATAGAACAGACCATGACTAACAAGGTTCGATTACGCCTTTCTGCTACACCATTCAATTGTGGTGTCCTAGGTGGCATCAATTGCGAAACTATTCTGCATTCCTTGAGATAGTCGTGGAATTCAAGACTTAGGTACTCTCCTACTCGATTGGATCGAAGCATCTTAATTTTCCTGCCCAATTGATTCTACACTTCATGCTTGAATTCTTTGAACTTTTCAAACATTTCTGACTTGTGCTTGATTAAATAAATATACCCATATCTATTATAATCATCAGTGAAAGTCACCTAGAAGCGGTTCCCATCCTTTGTGGTGGATCTAAAGGGCCCACATACATTGGTATGTATGAGATCCAATAAACCCTCACCCCTCTCACAAGTGCCAGTGAAGGATGACTTGGTCATCTTTCCAAGTAAACAAGATTCACATGTGTCATTTTCCCTAAGGTCGAATGACTCCAACACTCCATCCATTTGGAGTTGGGCTATGCGCTTCTTGGTGACATGTCCAGGACGACAATGCCACAAGGATGCTTTATCCATACTATTGGAAGAATCTATACACAACACATCATTTCCTAGGTTATCTACAACCATAACAGTTTCATAAATTCCATTACAAGGCATTGCTTCAAAATATAAAACACCATTTAGATAAGCATTAATCGAACCATTCTCATTATTAAATGAATATCTAAATCCTTGTCTAAATAAACCATGAAAAGAAATGATGTTTCTTGCCATATCTAGCGAGTAGCAACAATTATTTAAATCTAAATTCAATCCATTACTAAGCACTATAGAATACACTCCAATCTTGGTGACAGGCGACGATCTTCTGTTCCCCATGATTAGATTTATTCTTCCAAGCTCCACATCCCTATTTTTTTCTAGTCCCTGCAAATCAGAACAAATGTGGTAACCACACCCTGTATCAAGAACCCAAGAAATAGTATGAGATGAGTAATTAGATTTAATTGTGTATATACCTGCAAAAGATGGTTTGATCTTCCCATCCTTGATGGCTTGCAGATATTCTGGGCAGCTTCTCTTCCAATGCCTTATTTTGTGGCAATGATGGCACTCTGTCTCCTTTGGTTTAGAGTTGGGCTTAGCAGGATCAACCTTGGTCCCACTAGAAGAGGAACCATCTTGGGACTTTCCCTTGTGGTGGTTCTTTGATGGAGCCTTCCTCTTCTTTCCCCTTCCCTACCCAATAGCCAAAACAGGAGCAGCGGGTGGATTGGGAGATGGTGCAACAGACTTGTCCTTGACGTTGTTCTCAGCAGTCCTTAGGAGCCCTTGGAGTTTTCTTAGGGTGACCTCTTCCTTGTTCATGTGGTAGGTCATCCTAAATTGGTTGTAGCATGAGGGCAAGGAGTGAAGAACAATGTCGATAGCCAAATCTTCCCCAAAGTTGACATTCAACTTGCGAAGACGATCAACATACCTTTGCATCTTTTGTAAGTGCACGGTTAGAGACTCTCCATTTCCCATTTTTGCAGTGATCATATTCGTTATGATCTCATAGCGCTCTTGCCTCGCGCTTTGGTGATATCTCTCCATCAAGTCTAGATGCATCTCATAAGGATACATGTCCTCATAGTACTTTTGGAATTCGGAGTTCATTGTGGCTATCATGATGCAATGGACTTTCATTGCATCACGTTCATGTGTCTCAAAGACAACCATTTCTTCGGGAGTAGCAGTTTCTGAATTGATCTTCTCGAGCTTCTCATCGAGAACATACTCTGTGTCCTCGTAACGCGCGATCGTGCGAATGTATCTTATCCATTCGCTAAAGTTCGATCCATCGAAAGTGACTTTTTGACAAAGACTCATTAACGTGAATGAGTTGGAAGCAGTGTTGTTTGCGTTCGACATCTACAAATAGAAAGGACAAAGTTTGATTAGTATTGAATCCCTAATTAAACACTCAAAATGAAGAATTAGGGCTAGGACCCAACAACATTATTTACATATTAGAAAAGGAATGTCGTGATCCAACATGCAAACAATTTGGAGGTAAGTGAATGACGATTCACAAATTCTTCGCCATGAAAAAGATAACCTTAAGTTTTAAATGCATTAAGAATTCCTAGATTTTCTTGGAGATTCATTGAAATTTTCAATGGCATGTTTAAATCTCGATATTCCCCTCTTGTTTGTGACTGGGATACCGAGGATCACAAAGTGGGTGTGAATAACCATGTTAATCTATATGGTGTCTTCATTGTTACAATCACCTATTCGATGTGTCAGTAAACCACACACGCTCCATCGAACTATGATAAACAATGAATCACCCTTCGCCACCTTTGCTTAGAACCAATTAGTGTGCCGGTAAACCACACACGCTCCACTAACTTCTAAGCAAGGGTGCAAGGTGTAATTTCATGGGATTGCATCAATTCACTTTTTCCTAAAGTAACTAGGATTGGGAATTTGGAAAAACATGTAGTTACTTTATATTTTAACATTATACTTTTAATGAGAAGAGAGAGTTGCCCTATCCTACTCGTTCAACTAACGACCCTCCACCAGTCAAGCAAGTGGTGGGTGTGAGTGTACACCCTTTAAGCGCCATTTTATAGGTAGCACCCGTATACCCACCTTATAGATCGGCTTCGTGAATGAGGCCTACTAACGGTAAGACTAGCATTTTAATTATACTAATATATATTCATTAAGCTTTAATAATATAATAGTATAGGGTTGAATTTTAAACTTCTAAAACTCTAGGGGTTGAAATTTAAATTCTTCTAAATTAAACTTTTAATCACAAAATTTAAATCTCAAAACTTCGGGACAAATTTGAACTTTTCAAAACTAGAGGGATCAAATAACAAATAATTCAAATAATTAATTTCATAATTATCTATATTTGACCTAATCCAATTTTATTCATTAGATAATTACCAAATAATTTTAAATAGCCAATATTTATCATATAAATAACCAATATTCAAAAGATTTGAAATTATCTGTTGTTATGTCAAGGATAATCATAAAATTTAGTCAAAATTCGGATTTTAACATAGCAAAACGATTTAGGTATCAAATCCAAGACAAAACAGCAACAAAATCCCGAAATATCCTCTGCCTGACGCTCGGACTCACCGAGTAGGGCCAACTCACTGAGTCTAGACACAGACTCGCCGAGTTGGGTCGAACAGAGGCCAAGCAAAACGATTTTCAGCAAGCAAAACAGTTAAGCATCATATTCAATTGAAACCAATCAAGGCTCTGATACCACTGCTGGGTTTGAGCCATAAGAACTTTCCTATGTGCACATGCAAACCTTATTGCTTGGATCTAGGTTTCTCTAATTGAACATGCTTTGTATCCAAGACATTAAATCATAGATCTAGTGTAAACAAACAATTTATAACACATGAAAGCAGATCTAGAATAATACCTTGAGTTACTTGCTTGAAAACTTCTTTTCCTTGGAGCTTAGAGTCACAATTGTCACTCCTCTAATGGCTTACAAACACCTACTAGCAAGAAGATGATATGAGAGAGGGAGAGAGGTGAGAAATTGGCTCTAGGGTTTCCTCAAAGCATAGAGTGGTTGATTTCTCCTTCCCTAAGGGTCTATTTATACTATGAGCTCCTAGGGTTTTACCTTAAACCCTAATTGGATAACTTAGCCTCAAAGCAATCAAAATATCCTTCTAGATAGGGCCTTGGACGATTTCTAGGATATCCATATCCTTAAAATCGTCCCTTCCAATATCCATAAGGATTCATAGCCTAAAACACAACTATCACACATTTGACAGTTTATGCCCCTTAATTTATTTAATTAATCTCTTTAAGTCACCAAATTAATTCCTAATTAATTTATGACTTATATCAATCAAATAATATTATTATTCTTTTAATATATTATTCTTATAACACATTAATAATAATATTTCTCCTCTCTATATAAATCACCTTGTCAAGTTGCTATGGTGAAGGCAACCCAAAAGGATCATGCACAACCGGGTCAAATAATTACCAAATATAGTTACAGCCTTAGACACTAATCCAACAGCATCACACCATCTTCTGATCTCCCAGTACTATTACATATCATATGTTTGGAAGTGTACCGTGAACAATACAAACGGCGTAGTCTAGGGGCCACTGGAAAGTACCGTAACACCTTATGAGCCACTTTCTTACCCTTGGTGTTTTTATCAGTCCACCGACTCTCTTTACAAACGGGACAAACTTGCAATGACTTGTGTTCCTTCCAGAAGAGAAAACAATCGTTTTTGCACACATGAATTGACTCGTACCCCAAACCTAACTTCTTCAGTTTCTTTTTTGCTAAATAATATGAACGGGGAACCTTGTTGTCTGGTGGAAATGTCGAATGCAACAAATGAAGGAGTTGATCAAATGAACTATCAGTCCATTTGTTGTTGACCTTCATATGCATCAGCTTTGCTAAAAAATCAAGGAATGAAAACGTACAACAAGGATATAACTTGGTTTTGACTGCCTCTAACAACTCTTCAAAATCATCATCGACACCACTACCCCCTGAATTTGAGGTTCCTTCATCGAGGTTTATATCATTTTCTCTTGACTCCCACATAACAACGTCAATAACATCAGCCATCTCGTTGCTTGGCGATACGACATCTACAACTGGAGGGATTAAAGGTTCACCATGATATATCCATGTTTTGTATGATTGATTGAAACCATATATATGAACATGACGTCTCATTGCTTTCGGATTCATGAAGTAACGATTATCACATTTCTCACACGGACATCTGGTTTCACCTTTACAATCTAGGTGTAACATGGATCTCTCAACAAAAGTGTCGAGTCCTAGTTGGAACTCGGGAGATTGACGATGTGGATTAGTAGTCCAGCTTTTATCAATAGACATGATGCAACTGAAACATAATTTAGTGTTTAAGGTTTACTTTACGAGAAACAAAAATCAAGTAGAGTATTCATAAAGTTGATGATTCAAAAAGTATTCCAACATGGGAAACCTAATTAAAGCTAAAGTACGTTGCTATTAATAACCTAATTAAAGCTAAAGTTGTAATGACCAACATTAAGTCACCAAAATTATGTTGCTATTAAGTTGGTTTTATAATTGATTTAATTTGATTTTATAAAGGTAACTTAATTTGATTCTAAACGTAAATTAATTAGATTTTCTAATTAATTTAATATTTTCTTTTTTGTTATTAGTTTAATTTATTAAACTAATTTTATTTTATTTTAATATTAACATTAACTTGATTTTAAAACGACTTTAAGTTGATTTTACAATTAATTTATTATTTTTTTAATGTTCTTTTTAAATTAATTTAATTTTATTCTATAATTAAATTAAAATTACTAGAAGTATGTTGCTATTAATAACATAATTAAAGCTAAAGTTGTAATGACCAACATTAAGTCACTAAACGTATGTTGCTATTAAGTTGGTTTTATAATTCACTTAATTTGATTTTATAAAGGTAACTTAATTTGATTCTAAAGGTAAATTAATTTTATTTTTTAATTAATTTAATATTTTCTTTTTTGTTATTAGTTTAATTTTTTAAACTAATTTTATTTTATTTTAATATTAACATTAACTTGATTTTAAAACTACTTTAAGTTTATTTTACAATTAATTTATTATTTTTTTAATGTTTTTTTTTAATTAAGCCAAATGTATACATCCAATTTGCACATTCCAATTTCATCCGATTTCATACAATTAAGCCAAATGTATACATAAATTACAATTAAGCCAATTTCATCCAATTAAAGCCAAACATTAAATCACTAACAAAATTGAAACCATATACAATACATTACTAGAAGAAAGTTGCTACTAATAACCTAATTAAGCCAAATGTATACATCCAATTTGCGTATTCCAATTTCATCCAATTTCATACAATTAAGCCAAATATATACATCCAATTTCATACAACTTGAATATTCCAATTTCATCCAATTTGCATATTCCAATTTCATACAATTAAGCTAAATGTATACATCCAATTTGCATATTCCAATTTCATCCAATTTCATACAAATTTATACATCTAAATTTCATTTTAAGGCAATGTGGTATAAACATAAATTACAATCCAACAAATGTATATATTCATGCCAAATTTCATTTTTAAGCCAATGTAATCTAAACATAAATTACAAAACATACACAAAATACATAATAAAATTCCCACAAATCTGAAAAAACACACAATCCAACAAAATGCGTACAATCCAACAAAATAATCCAACAAAATGCACAACCACTTCATATCTCAAAATACAAACATCATCGCTCAACAAAATTGAAAATTACTCATAATTTATCATCTAAATTAACACCAAAACAGAAAAATCATAAAAAAGAGGAGGAATTCGACCTTGATTGGGGGCAATTTCGGAATGTAGCTCAAGGTCGCCGGTTTTGGGGGCTGTGGCGGTCTTGGGGGAAGGAGGGGCTAGCACCGGTCCCAACAAGCACTTCCTAGTCCACTACGTTGGAAAAAATAAGTGAGATTGAAGAAAGAAAAATGAGAGAAAGAAAGAATAGTGCAGAAAAGAAATGGCAGAAAGGTAAAGTGGAATGGGATATCTGCAATGAGCATTAGCGGCGACAGGCAATAGCAGCGACGGATGCGCAATAGCAGCGACACTAGGGCAATAGCAGCGACAAGTAGAGGGAAAAGTCAGCGCGTCTTTTCGCTTTCCTCTACAGCCGTTGGATTGAAAAGAAATCGGACGGATAGGGTTGGAATGATGCGGATCGCTGTAACAAAGCATTAGCGGCGACGCCTTTAGGGGCGACACCAGGAAATAGCAGCGACATGTAACGCGTCAATTACATGTCACCGCTATTGCCTGGTGTCGCCACTAAAGGCGTCGCCGGTAATGCTAACCTTTCTTGTAGTAATTATTGATAAGGTCAATTAAGATATACCATTTTTTTTAAGTGAATTCTACTTTTGGTTCATGTAGTATTCAATTAGAGAAAGGACAAAATTATGTAGTTGGTATGTGGTTTATAAAACACAAAACATGTGTATTCATACACATGACAACTGTTTGAACTTCTACGCGTTTGGTCTCTATGGTTTATTTTCTTGTCCGGTCATTTTTGCTATGTAATACACATCACAACTATAATAATGTAAATCCCACCCTACATCTTCCTTCTCTTTATTTTAGGTCACCCCTCCACAATCACTATTGTCATCTTTTTTCCTGTTGACCATTTATTTGGTGACTATTTTTCTATCTATTTTGGTGATTATTTTTCCACAGGTCATCTCCACCAACCACCATTAGCCACCACCAACACCATATCAAACAAAAATAGTAGCAAAGACAAACTTGAAATCAAAATCATACTTGGTCAATACTTTTGGGCAATCAAAATCGACCTTTACAAACTAAATCAAACTTCATCCACACCCTATATATTCAACCCACCACCATTATCATCCAACTTTACAAAATCCATATTCCATTCTTTTCTTAAGTCCAATCATCCACCACCACCTATGGCCATGGCTACCCAAGCTTCGTTCTTAGTATCCATAATCCTCACTCAAACCTTCTATTGAAAGAATCATAACTCACCTCCTTCACCTTCATAAAACCAATTACCAAGCCCACCACTCATTTGTACCTTATGGAATTTAAACAATACTAAAATTATGAAGCAGTAAAGGATTGATTGAAACCAAAAAATTGTCACAAATTGTTTGATGATTCATAGAAGCTTCAATAGTGGTGATGAGTTTTTAAGAAAACCTCCTACCAATGCATGAAGAGATAAGGAATGGGAGAGCATTTTCCTCAAGTGGTATCATTTTTTTCAAACTCTTAAGTGACTCCCCTTTCAAAGTATTTTTAAATTTTGTTCCATATAGACCTAAAATTCTAATCCATATATAAAATTCTCATTTCAATCTTCTATAATATTCTCATATAACTTCAATAGGTTCAGTTGTTCATCATAATTAGGGTTTATATAAATCGTATACCCATATGATAGCACTAATACATGAGTTGGATATTAAATTGTGACGATAAGTTGATAACACCTTCAAGAGTGTTTGTGTGTGTGAGTGTATTTGAACCTATTCACGATGAAGAGATTTTCAGTGAGGAATTATGGTGGCGACTTGGAGAGTTTGGTAGGTTCATCGTCAATGGAGATAAATAACGATATAATGAAGGGGAGTTTGATGGGTTCATCTTAAGACAAGGCCAATTCATAGATTTGGCCCAATGAGTAGGTTTTGTAAGCCATGAGGACTAACCAGGCAAGGAATGAAACCGTGGGGACCTAGTACGTATCACATAAAATAATTCTCATGTATTCACATGTTTTGGAAAACAATATGGACCAACCACATAGTTTTTCTTAAAGTAATTAAAAGAAACAATCAATGTGTGAGAACATACATAAATGGTCCTTGTGTTAGAAAAAAATTACAGAAATGGTCCCTCTATAACAAAATTATAAACACGTTCTCAATTAAGACAAAATTACAGAAATCGTCATATTGTAAGAGATAGATAAAATTACATAAATTATCCTCATTTAAAATAAAATTACAAAAATGGTCCTAATGTAACAAACTAATAGATATAGTCTTTGCATACCACAAAATTAAAGAAATGGTCCTTGCTTGTAAAATAAAATAAAGAAATTGCCGCTATATAACAAATTAAATTACATCAATAAACGGTCTTCTGCAACACATGGGCATAAAGCCCTCACAGAAAGCATTTGCATACCATAAAATAGTAACTAACCAACAATTAATGGCTCACTATTGTGTTATTTTTATACCACTAGTTTTAAATTTATAAAATCTATTGAATCTCAACTAGTTATAAAACACAAATAGGCAGTGTAATGTAACAATCGGATCTTCGAGGTACAAAACTCCAATTATTTGACATTTGGAAGCAGGTTATGAAATGAGTTATGCCATGTCATGTCGTGAGTCAGCATTGGCTAAGAGAATGCACATTTTTTTTGGTGTCATGATGTGATCCATTATTGGTCATGTCGTAAGAGCCATCAAAATCTCAAAAACCCTGATGTTTTAGTTATTTATAGAAATAAGGAGGTTATGGTTGCTAATCATGATGTGAGGTTCATTGGTTGATGTCACACCCCCAAATCGGAACAGCGGAAACGTTCAAGGGCGGAGGACATCATGTTTAGTATCACAACACATGCATCATAGTAATCAAAGTAACAAACAACCATTGCATTAATATTAAATTGTTTACAAAGTATGTGATTCACAAAAGATTGAATCTAAAAGTAAATAACAAAACAAGACATGAAACTACTATACTCCATATTCTGAATCCCAGTGCACGTACATGTCTACTAGTTTCCTGAGAATACAAGTTATTTTGAAAGAGTAGATTAGCATTTAAGCTGTTGAGTTCATAAGTATTTAAGTGATGAAAAGTAAGTTACAAGTTCTTTTAGAAAAGTTCGCCTATTCCTCCACAAAATCCTATATTTTCTGATGTGATGAATGAAAGTAAAAATGACTCTACAATTCCTTCTATGAGTAAAAAATGGATACAAGTTATATACAATCCAGAGTAAACAGACAATCGATTGTGTAAATATGCCCTAAGCCCACAAGCAAACAATGAACAATAAATGAGGTGGAAGTCACACATCCCATTGTTTGTTAGATCAGCACTGTATACAACCCTGGCGTACTTATTTGGTACTTACGGAGTTAACTGTAATAGTTATTTATATTTGATGCAAATATTCTTTTATATGGAATTTTGTCCCAATATTAGATTTCCTAGTAGTACTCTTGGGGTTATGCTCCTCTGAATGGCAAAATACCCACTCGTAGACCTGAGAAACTTTGCCCTGACACTCACGATAAGATTCATACCTGGTCCATCTATCATCACCTCGTGCATACAAGTCGTATATAATTAAGATTAGTAAGACGGGCAAATATGCGGCTCTACCCCAGGTCCATAGCCAGACAAGGAATAGGATATTGGGAAGAAACACACATACTAAATCTGTATAATCATAATTATATACCACCCTTGTGCATACACTTAATACTAATAGGTGGGCTATATTCATCCTGAGACTCTGTGCTTAAACTTGATCTGTTGGACGAGTGGTAGATTAGGAAGGTTTGTTGCGTATACGATGGCAAGGTTACGAAGGGCAAGGTACTCCTTTCTTGGGTACTTTGAGGTTTAGAAGACAAGAGACAATACTGAGGTCTAGGTCGGGTTGTCGTTACGGATGACAAGGGTTTCGTGAATTTGACGGTCAAGGTGATGGAATTTCGAAAATATGAACTTATTATGGTGAGGACCATGCCAATCCATGACAAATGATGAAAACAGTCTCTCTAAAGTAATAAAAGTTAGGCTGATTTGAAAGAAACATGTGTTATACGATAGTGTATCCCAAGTGTGCTCGACAATGTATTATGTGTAGACTTTCTAGTGCTTTCAATTTTCTCCTTGATAATACCACTGCCACAAACTGTACCTCAATGAGCGAGTATTAACAGTGATAGTGCTTTGATAACTAATGTCAATACTCTATATTATGATCCTCCTCGATACCTCTATAATCATCTCGCATATACAAGTTATGTATAATTAAGATGAATAAGACGGTCGACTGAGTGACTCTGCCCCAAATCCACAACCAAACACGGAACAGGATTTAAGGCGGAATTAGTCACTCTATGTCTGAAAAATCCTAGCTATTCACAACCCTGATGTATATACTAAGCCATCATAGCTCACCTGTACGGATCTTTAGTTCTCTTATGAATGATGTAACTTATTCAGATAAGTGAGTTATTATAACTACTTTTAAATGTTTCCCCTAGTTTTAATCTTATATAAATATAAATTAAATTTTAAAGAAATTCTTATTTTGAAGACGTATCGCTCGTCGCTGGTGACTCCGGGGTAGCTTCTCCTGCGGTGATCATCAAAATTTGTCCTTCCGCACCTGAGTTCTTCATTATTGGGCAGTCCCACTTGTAATGCCCAGTCTCACCACAACCATAGCAAGCCCGGTTTACTTCTACTCCGGGGACTTGGGAGATCGGTTATGCTGGCGCCCTGTAGAAACGGGTTGTGTGTCCCTTCCTGCGGCAATTCATGCACTTCATTTCCTGACATACTCCGATGTGGTGGTAGTTATACTTTCCACACTTTGGGATAGTTCCAGCATATCAACTGGTAGGTGCTAGAGTAGCAGGTGTTGTGGCGGCGTATACAGTAACCATTTGTTGCTCCTCTAGGGGTTCCTATGTTGTTTTCTCCTTCCTCTTTTTCCCTGGCTTTCGTTTATAGTCTCTTCCCTTTGATGACTCGGGAATAGGGACCACCATGCCATGGCGAAATCCATGGTCAATGAGTCACTAGGCCAGGCGTTTGGCGCTATTGAAGGTAGTTGGGTTAGAAGATAGTACATCTCCTTGAATCGGGGAAGATAACCCTAGATGTACCTTTCTATCTTCTTACTCTCTGGGGTAACCATCTCGGGACACAGTTCTGCCAGGTCGCAAAACCTGTCAGTGTAGGCCACTAAGTCTGAGCCGACCATGGTATGTTCCCATAGATCTTGTTCTATCTTTTGAACTTCGCTCCTTGGGCAGTATTCTTCCAACATCATTTCTTTCAGGTTCTCCCAGCCTATCGAGTTAGCCACAGATAGGTTTAGTGACTTAACATGGCTATTCCACCATGTTAGGGCTCTATCAGAGAAGGTGCGGGTAGCAAACTTCACTTTGCTCCCTTCTGGGCACAGACAGGTTTTGACAACCTAATATGTTTTCTCAAACCATCACATCAGAGCAATGACTCCCCCATTTCCGTTAAAGTATTTGGGTTTATAGTTCATAAGTCCTTATACAAACACTCCCATGGGTTTCCGTATGTAACTCCAGTGTTAAATAGGTGGGTACCGCTACCAGATCCACTGGTACCATTTGCACAGATCTAAGCTATGGCAGCCATTGTTACGGTTGTTACCGTTGTTTGGAAAGCAGCAAAGTCGGGTTGTGGTGGTGGATTATCTGTTGTGTTCTTGACTACGTGTCTTATAGGTGTACCACGAGGCATCTTTTGCTAAAATGGATAAAAAGATGAGATGGAAATAAGTCTATAGAAGAGGTTATAAGTCGAAAGCTGAAAGACTAAGTTATCCTAGTTCTGAATGTATCCGGTTCTGACTTTCATAGGGTTCTGGAAACAATTCATAAAGGGAGTCTATATGAAATAAAATTTATGAATTAGAAGTGGCTATCCTCGAATGATTTTTGTGAATTGAATATCCATTACTGGCTGTAAGAAAAAGGAATAATCCTAACACATAGTGTGAGTAGTGTATTCACTAGCTCACTAAGTCATTTAAGGTTATTATTTATTAGTGTGACGCATAGGAAGTTTTAGTTTCTTCGGCTAATCCATCCTTGGAAAACTCCTCTTGAATCTCTTTCTGTTGCTCCTTGACTCCTGTGTTGACTGCTATGATGGAGTGGTTACATCTATCCGAGTTTATCGCGCGAGAATGGAATTGTCTAAAGAATCTATGAGATTAAGTAGGACATTATGGGGTGATCCTTACCGGGTCCTCCTATCATTGTGCAATGTATACAAGTTGTATATAATTTATGATTAAATGGTCCTTCGAATAAGTGATCCTACTCTAAAACCACAAGCAAACAAGGAACAGGAAGTAGAGCATAGACCACAAATTCTAAGTCTATAAAATCTCAAATATATAAAACCTTGGGAGTATACACTTCGGAATTACAGACCTACCAGAAGGGTCTTTTAAATTATCACATAAGTATGTTTTAAGACTATTGCAACACCATATCAGTCCCAAACACATGTCGGTCATATCTCAAATGCATGTAGTTGATCAGGCTATATTCATCCTAGATATGATTACATAACTGTCCAGGTTTGACCGCAGTGTCCAACCTTTAAATACGTTTTTTTGTTCTTCTTGCGATACTTGTTTTATATGTATTTATGTATAAGAATGTATGTATACTTTTATAAAATATTGCTATCTTTTTAAATATAATTTTAGTCAAAGAACTTCGGTCCCATGGTATTTATAGTTGTATATCTTTTATAGGTTGATATACTTAGTTCACTATAAACAATGCTCTGATACAAATCTGTCACACCCCCAAACCGGAACGGTAGAAATGTTTGGGGGTGGAGGACGTCATGTATAGTATGACAGCACATGCATCATAGTAATCAAAGTAACAAACAAGCATTGCATTAATATTAAAGTGTTCACAAAGTATGTGATTCACAAAAGATTGACTCTAAAAGTAAATAACAAAACAAGACATGAATCTACTATACTCCATCTTCTGAATCCCAGTGTGAGTACCTTTCTACTAGTTTCCTGAGAATACAACTTATTTTGAAAGAGTAGATCAGCATTTAAGTTGGTGAGTTCATAATTATTTAAGTGATGAAAAGTAAGTTGCAAGTTCTTTTAGAAAACTTCACCTGTTCCTCCAGAAAATCCTATATTTTCTGATGTGATGAATGAAAGTAAAAATGACTCTACAGTTCCTTCTATGAATACTAAATGGATACAAGCTATATACAATTCATAGTAAACAGACAATCGATTGTGTAAATCTGCCCTAAGCTCACAACCAAACAAGGAATAGGAAATAAGGCAGATAGTTAAATGGGTGAATCTACAGTAGTTCCTTCTATAATCACTTAGTTTATACAAGCTATATATAATCTAATATCGAACAGATACTTAAATGGGTGAATCTACCCTAAGCCCACAACCAAACAAGGAACAGGAAGTAAGGCGGAAAGCACACATTCAACTGTCTATCGGATATTAATTATATATAACTCTGATGTATAAACTAAGGTATTATAGAATTAACCACAAAAGGTCCTTTAAGTTATACTGGTTTAATAAAATGAATTAGACCTTTTACTAGTAAGTTTCTAATTTCTCCTGCTTAATGTTCTATCCAAAAAGTATGTTTTTGTAATAGAAAACGGTATACTGAATTTGTATGTTATGACCTGACTCATACCTGATACTCCTCATGATTACTTGGTGTATATAGGATATATATATATATATATATATATATATATATAGCTAAGCTTGAATAGATAGTAAACTGGGTGAATCTGCTCTAAGCCCACAACCAAACAAGGAACAGGAAATGAAGTGGAGAGCACGCATCCTACTGTCTGTTAGACGCGATTAATATATGTCCCTAATGTATCTACTGAGGAAAGTTAGCATTATAGGTCCCCTTCTAACTGAATGTACTAGGACTCGACTGTTCTGTTTGTCTTTTGTATTAATGTAAGTTTTCCCAAGTCTAAGACTATCTTTAGTAGAAAATAGTTTGCATTACCTTTTATGTGAGAATATCACTATAAGGATGTAATGGGAAAATGAAAGTGTGCAATAATATTGTATAAAATAACTGCTGATGCACTAACTACCTTAAAACCAATTAGTTAAATTAAGGTAAAATGTGATAAGGTTGTAACCATGCTAATTGACTACTGTAAACACGACGATCATCCGGCATCGAAACGATGTGACATTTTGTCACCCTTTGGCATTGCCAGCTGGGACTGTAGCTAACAATTGGGGTGTAGGAGTGTCTGTGTTGTATAGATCTATACACATAATGCCCGCTCTCCATCCAAGAGACTCTAGTTACAAAACGTTATACAGCAAGTGTATTGTTATGCCATGAAGTAGTATTTCACATTATTGTTATCTTGCTCTAGTGAAAATGTATACGTTCCTTTTGTAAATGTATATGTAATGTATATGTTCCTTTTTGTAAATGTATATTTAATTGTATATGTTCCTTGCTGTTCTTGTTATAGTATGTTCTAAACCCCTAAACTTTACCATTTATAGTTTACTAATATGTTTGTTTTGAAATGTCCCTGATTTGAAGAAAGGACTCGATTATCTACTGAGTTATGCATGTACCTTAAAAACGGAGTTTTCTAACCAATAATGTAACATCTTTTTAAAGAGTTTTTGAATTGATTTACTAATTTATAAAAGCATAAGAAATCCTTTAATGTGATGGTTATCACAGGTAATATTAACACAATTATAATTGTGTTCAACTTGTATCCCCCCCCCCCTCAAAAGCATTTAAAAACATTTAAAAGATTGATTATAGGGGTATGAACTCACCTTATGTGGGTGATTCAATGGAAGATTTGAGTAAGGAAGAGAAGTTCCACAAATGAAGTCCCGAGGCACAAACGAGTCCTAATTGACATATATTGAGACATATATGTATATAATTAGTGTCTAGAACAACTAACATGAAGGGAAAAAAACCTTAGGAACTAGGAAACACTCACAATGGAGTGTTAGAATCACATGTGATTGATCACAAGGAGTTCACGGACGAACTCTAAAAGTTTACGGCCTTGGGAAGGTTTATAGCCCAAGATCCTTTGAAAGGTTTACGACCCTCATGAAGGGTTTATGGCCGTAAACCCTTCAAGATCTTGAAGATCTTGAAGATGGTGATGAAAGGTGATGAATCAAAGCTAGAACAAAGGGGTTGTTAAGCATGAATAAGTAAAGGATGAGATGCTTATGTTTTAGCAGTGAAATGAGAGCTTTCACTTGATGATACTTGAGATAGAAAGTGTAGTTCACGGCTTGAGCTTAGAGAAATGAAGAAAAATGGAGCCATCTCTTATATATGGAGGGTGGTTTACGGCCAGAAGAGTCTTCACAGCCGTGCACAGGGTTTGCGGTCGTGAACCTCATGTGTTGGGTTTTATGGTTTGGTTGCAGCCTTCTGATCTCGAGCTAACACTTCATAATACTCAATTCTTAAGTGTACTAGGATTATAACTCATTAAAATGAACCTTAACAAGGCTAAAAGGCAATAGGAATAATTCTGACTTTTGGTTGAGTGGATTGACTTGACATGATAGAAATTTGCGGGTTGTCACATCATCCCCCCCGTTAGATGGAATTACGTCCTGATATTAGCTTTCCTAGTGGTACTCCTGGGGTTGGGCTCCTCTGAATGGAAGAATACCCACTCGTAGACCTGGGCAACTTTGCCCTGACGCTCACGATAAGATTCATATCTGGTCCATCTATCATCACCTCGTGCATACAAGTCATATATAATTAGGATTAGTAAGACGGTCGGATGTGCGACTCTGCCCCAGGGCCATAAGCAGACAAGGAACAGGAGATAGGGCATAAACACACATACTAAATTTGTATAATCATAATTATATACCACCCTTGCGCATACACTTAATAGTGATAGATGGGCTATATTCATCCTGAGCCTCTGTGCTTGAACTTGATCGGTTCGACGAGTGGTAGATCGAGACGGTCTGCTGAGTATATGATGTCAAGGTTTCGGAGGGCAATGTACTCCTCGCTTGAGTACTTTGGGGTTTAGAAGACAAGAGACAATACTGAGGTCTAGGTCGGGTTGTCGTTACGGATGACGAGGGTTTCGTGAATTTGACGGTCAAGGTGATGGAATTTCGAAAATATGAACTTATTATGGTGAGGACCATGCCAATCCATGACAAATAATGAAAACAATCTCTCTAAAGTAATAAAAGTTAGGCTGATTTGAAAGAAACATGTGTTATACGATAGTGTATCCCGAGTGTGCTTGACAATGTATTATGTGTAGACTTTCTAGTGCTTTCAGTTTTCTCCTTGATAATAACACTGCCACAAACCATACAGCAATGAGTGAGTACTAATAGTGACAGTGCTTTGATAACTAGTGTCGATACTCTATATTATGATCCTCCTTGGTACCTCTATGATCGCCTGTCATATATAAGTTATGTATAATTAAGATGAATAAGAGGGTCGACTGAGTGACTCTGCCCCAAATCCACAACCAAACAAGGAACATGATTTAAGATGGAATTAGTCAATCTAAGTCTACAAAATCCTAGCTATGCACAACCCTGATGTACATACTAAGCCATCATAGCTCACCTGTACGGATCTGTAGTTCTCTTATGAATGTTGTGACTCATTCAGACAAGTGAGTTATTATAATTACTTTTAAATGTTTCCCATAGTTTTAATCTTATATAAATATAAATTAAATTTTAAAGCAATTCTTATTTTGAAGAGGTACAGCTCGTCGCTGATGACTCCGGGGTAGCTTCACCTGTACGGATCTTTAGTTCTCTTATGTGGTGTTTTGGGAAACTCACTAAGCTTCATTTTTATAATTTTGTGGTTTAACATTTTCACGTACTTTGAGTTTGAAAGGGAAGGGTCTGGAATGATTGCATCGCATCCCCTAGAGATTTCATACCTTTGATTTGATGATACTCTGATGTTCTTTTTGAAACACTAATTAACATTGATGATCCTTTATTATATATATATATATATATATATATATATATATATATATATATATATATATTAAATGTTTTCCTAATTAAAAATAAAAAAAATTCTATGAGTCTTGGTACGTTACAAGTTGGTATCAAATCCTTGATTTGAGAGATTTGGGAAGACATTCAGGTGTGTCGGAACTCAAACTGAGGAATTGATAATCTTTTCTAACAAAAAATAGATTTTCTAAAAATATTTTTTCAAAGAAAAGGGGGTATGATGTGTGTAATCAGTCGAGCTCAAGTAATTGATTCTCAAAATACTCATACATATGTATTATGACTAGTATGCGTGATATGTGAATTGGATGCTAGAGTATGGCTAATGATACCCTTAGGAATCGTATTCTAGAATTTATTGATTTATGTGATGCCTTATAGCCTAGGGGGTTTGATGTTATGTATTACTTGGGATTGATATTGACTAAGTTATTTGCTAAATGTATGATTTTAAAATTGTATACGATTAGGATCATATAGTACTAGAATTATAGGTTTAGCCTTATTTCTTTTTTCTTGTTTGCTTGTGGGTTTACGGTAGAATCATTATTTGACAGTCTATGTGGTCCCATTTGGTGTACAATTTGGATGCATAAGGCATCCATCAGTGTTGGTTGAGGTTCTTAGTATAGCATAGACAAGAGAATTAAGAATTTACAAGAGAGCCTAGGAAAGGCCAAAGTAGGAGTTGTATGTTGCTTAGTATAGGATTTGTGTGTATAGATTTAGTGGGTGTGAATTAGAGGACTTGGGACAGTTCTTGAGGAAAATATGGATAAGTGTGGAAGGTAGTATTGGGTCCGTACTATTGAAAGCACAGTTAATATACTTGAATCAAGGACGGTCTCGGGGATTCTGAGGAGCCTTTAAAGTGCCAGTTCCTTTAATTTTATTCTGATCATTTCTATATTTTTGTTTCGGTATGGTGACCACTCGAGGAGGAGCTTCTTTTTCTGATTCTTGCTCTGATGTTGAATCGATTGATGAGCGGTTACGTGAGTTTATCACATCAGCGATTACCTGTGATATTATGGAGGCCACCCCTATGATCTTCGGTACCATCAAGGGGGGGATTAGGGAAGTTTTAGATGAGCGACTCGGTGCCTTCTGGGCTGAGATCGTGGCAGGACAGTTTGGAGCATGGACTCCTTCTTTTTAGGAGTTCAAGGCATGTGGAGCTTAAAAAAATTTTTGAGCTAAGAACCCTATTACAAGCCACTAATGGATCTCTAGCATGGAGAATGCTCAGCTAACGAGCTTCTACCCTAAGAGAGCGAAGTTGGGATTTGCATCATGCCTTCTGAGGGATTGAGCCTACGATTGGCAGGAGGAGGTTGGTAGTGCATTGGGATCTGCGGATGTGGTGGCCATGAATTGGGAGGAGTTTGTTAGGAGGTTACAGGAGGAGCTTACACTACCTATTGAGGTGCAACAGCTGGTGACAGAGTTTCAGGACCTTCGCCAGATCAGGGAGATTGTGGTGGAGTTCATCACTATGTTCCAAGAGAGAACTCCTTTGGTTCCACATCATGCACCTGGCGAAGAGATGAAGAATTCAAGATATCATGACTATTCAGAATTTGCTTTAAAAGCTTACTTTACAGAGACACTGAGGAAAACTTATGAGTCTGTGAACCGCTTACCAAGTCCATCTGAGTGGGAGATCCCCGATGATTTGATGATTGTGAAGCCACCCATAATGGAGAGACGTCAGTCGGGTAGGCCTAGAAACACTGATCGTATTCAGTCGCAAGGTGAGCGTCCCATACGACAAGAATGTTCTACATGCGGTCAATACGGACACACAAGGAATGATTGTACGGGTAGGGGATCGGGGAGCAGATCTGGGGTGAGGAAAAAATCGACAGAAAAGGGCATAATGGTTGATGAATTGGCATCTAGAAGCAAGTTACAGAACGAAAGTGTGTACCGTACTTTTGATTTTGACAGTAAATTTGATTTAAATTGTCCTTAGATTAATTTAGGAAAGTAATGAATACTCGTATTTGTAAATTTGTATTGTTTGTATTAAACTACATTTATGACATTATTAATTAAATCTAGTACCCCACTTATTATCTACTTTATTCCATGAAAAATAAAACATAAACATAAAACATTATAGAAAACGAAATACACCAGTAGCAAACATTACATAAGACATTTCACATATAAGAGCCTTCTACATGAAATATTTGTTATTTTTAACTAGAATCCAAGCATCCTCATACTCAAAGTCACTTCCCTCATGCTCCAAAATGTAATGATCTTTAACAATTTCTAAAAGATCTTCGTCATTGTTTGGATAACGATAACTATTTTTAAGATGATGATACCATCGATTAAACCATGTGATTTTTTCCTTTAAATTCATCCACTTACCAACAATATATGCTTGTGTTCAGTGTTTTCCTTCTCCGAACGAGAGGTTAAACATAGCTGTTATGTGGGTCCAATCATCACCTTCAAAGCAATCATGGTTAACCATGGTTGTTACATCCTCGTAAACAAGTCTGAAATTCACTGTACGATAAGACAACACTTAAAGTAGTAGTCAAATACTAGTAGATAGTAGTCAATGCATATAACATAGTAGTCAAATTACAATCATGTGTCCTAAGTTCACTGTACGATAAGACAACACTTAAAGTGGTAGTCAAATGCTAGTAGACAGTAATCAATTCCTGTAATACAATAGTCAAATTACAATCATGTGTCCGAAATTCACTGTACGATAAGACAACACCTAAAGTAGCAGTCAAATGCTAGTAGACATTAGTCAATGCCTGTACACAGTAGTCCAATTACAATCATGTGTCTGAAATTCACTGTACGAGAAGGCAACACTTAAAGTAGTAGTCAAATTCCAGTAGACAGTAGTCAATGCCTATAACACAGTAATGAAATTACAGTCATGTGTCCGAAATTCACTGTACGATAGACAACACTTAAAGTAGTAGTCAAACGCTAGTAGACAGTAGTCAGTACCTATAAAATAGTAGTCTAAGGGTAGTATATAATTGAAGATATTTACCTATCTACACTAATAAAAATTTACTTCTCATAAACCAAAGAAATGACAATTTGCAACTGTGGGACTCAAGGTATTATAAGGACCTCAAGAACTACCAACAATCCTGGACAGTTATTTTACGCTTGTCCTAAAGAGGTATTTGGGTTATCCTCTAATTATTTATATTATAATTTATTATTGAATATTTACATAATATACATAATGTTTTTATATTTATCTATCATCCACCACAGTTTGGGTTTAATTGTTGGGTGGATGAAGCAAAAGACAATAATTCGTTGATAAATTCTAACTTAGCTCGTTCAAAGAAGAAGCTACAAAGAAAAATACTGCACTTGAATATAGCGTTACTTTGTAGTTGGATTTTCTTTTTTGGTGTTGTTGTCTACAAGTTGTAAGCTAAATGCTCATCAACTAACTTTTTATAGCACTTATCGGCTACTCTATGTAAAATGTAATGTATGATTTTATTTTGTAATGGTTTATGTTTCCATCTATAGAAATTTGTTGTACTGTCCTTTTCATATTATTTTGTACGGGTTGTAATTTTTTTTCGTTTGACTATAGAACATATGTTATTTACAAATAAAAAAGTCAAAAATGGCATACAGGAACATTGCGTTGAGTAACTGATAAAACAAACATGAATTCTGAAATATCAAAAATTGATTACATCAAATAGAAATTAGACTTACGGAAAGAAGTTATAACATAGATAAGCTCCTTGCCATACATTTTAAGCTACAAAACAAACTTCATCCGAGATTAGAAAATAATTAAAAATAAGGTAGATTCTTCATAACATTCCAAGAATCAACATGGACAAACTCTCTACCATTAGATTCCAAACGAAATAACTCCATAGCCACCAGTAAAATTCTTTGTCCATCCTCATCCGGACGTGCATGTTTGATCTCGCTATTAATTCTATGAAAGTGCTTCACATGTCGTTTCACTTGTAACATTTTTAATTTTACATCTTTTTTTGTGCGGTAATAACCTCGACCCATCTCATAATGAAACAAGTAAAAACGTGAATCTAAAAAGATCCCATATGACATTCTGGGGGACCATGTGAATAAGCTTCTTCTATGATGGTAATCCAAGCACGTATTAAAATTCCTTCTTCTTGGGTGTTCCATGTTAGAGGTACAAAAGGCTCCATCTTTTATGATACAAACTAATGTCATATTACTGAATTTTTATATAGACAAGTATGGAATCTATTAGGTCTCATATAGTACATGCTATTCTGTGAAATCTTACAAAAAAACACATGAAAGATATATACTTTACTGTTCCAAACAAATCAACTACTTTTCAAAATAAATAAAAATACTACATCCTATGGATAAAGCCTCACAATACTATACGACAGTGCTACTAATATAAATTAATTCAACAATCCAACCACTAATAAAAAAAACATACATAGAGACCAGAGATCTATTACCTTAAAATTACTAATAAAAGATATACATAGAAATACATTACCTAAAAATTAGTTTAAAAAATGGGCACATTATTAAAACATTACAAATTGTATGCTACTCGTTATTCTATAACCATAATACACATACAAATATGTCTACCTCTCAAGAAAAATGGTAGTTAATGCCACAATGGAAGCGCTTGCAACTATTAATAAAAGAAGAAGATATCAAGAGTGAGATTAAAAGCACCGAAGAAGATCGGAAACGATTGGATGACTTACAAGCGAATATTTTGTCTAATATGAGGTCGGTTCAAGACAAAGAACGCGACATAAAAACTACAAGGGTTTGGGTACGAGATGCAATAGATTACACCAACAAAGAAGAGGTTAAAATGGAAAGCGTTCCAAAAAAACATACAAAAAAATTACCGAGTAGGTACTTCAAGAAAAAACAAAATATCCAATTGATTTTTCAAATCATTAAATTTAATATTTTTTATTAGTCAACTAGTAAGTTTACGTATTTTATTTATGAGATTATCTATGTAATATGTTTTATATCTTTATTTGCTTGTTTGTTATGATTAATCTATGCAATATGTACTATTATCTTGTTAGTTTGTTATATAATAATGTTGAATGTTTAATTATTAGGGGAAATTTTGTTAACATAAACTAAAATAGAACCTTAACAATCGTGATGAAATATTGCACATTAAATGTCACTAAAAACCTACTAATCAAACTAATTTAAAATCGCTTTTCTAGAAGATCCATAATATATCATGCCCATCCTACTACGAAACTATGTTGCAGCAATAATAAGTGTCGTCGATATACCAATCAGTTGACCTGAAACAAGCTACTCCATGTACATCAACATAAATACACCACATTCTCCAAACATCCCTTCTTGTTGGGGCACATCCATAACATCCGTAACAATAATGTATGCTTTCTGAATAAGAAAATCCATGTGTTCCAATAACCAATGTCCAATAGAATGTGGTCAATAAGCTCTTTAAACCGCACAAAATCAATAAGCTTCACGACGCCAAAAGATCGGAAGTTGTCTTACAAATTCAACGAGAACGTGTCCATCCATAACTCGCCAAGAACCCAATGATGTGGGTTGATGCGTATTGGAAAATAAACCTGTTTTAACACAAAACCCTTGCAATTAATTAGAGTGTATAATTAGTGTAATATTACAATTTAATTTACTCATATATATATATATATATATATATATATATATATATATATATATATATATATATATACATATATATATAGGAGTAGGATCAAATGAGAACACCTAAAAGGTTGAGAACGTGAGAACAGATACCATCCATCTATTATCTTAGATCTAAGGCTATAATTAATTAGAGATTTTGTTATTATTAAAATGTTTAAAATCAATTAATTTGAATTAAAATTAAGAAAAGGGTATCAAGGTAATTAATCATTCCCTTATTTTAAACAACTCCTAAAATCTCTCTCTCTCTCTCTCTCTCTCTCTGTATACCTAAACCTCCGATTTTATCATTCACTCCATTATTTTGTGTCGCCGCCATCCACGAACCAATTTCACAGTCGGAGAATGAACAAGCATCACCTCTGCCTTCGCCACCATGATCGCCGATGATAGCCACCATCTCGCACGATAAAACCCTGATTACGCTTCTATATCCAACCATCTCTATAATCCAATGTCTCCTCCATTCATGAGTACCAAACCTTTCAACATTATAGGGTTATCGGTTGTTAGACCTCCTCTGTCGAAAGCAGGTGAATGAAATTGACGAGGAAGGATAGTTGGGTATCGCCTCCAGCAAGGCAACAATCTGACTGAAACCTACACATCAACCTCAAGTCTCTGGTGGCCACAATGGCTTTAGTAATCGTTGACAAAACTGACACAACAACCTTAAGTCTGCGATGATCTGTGATTTTTTGAGTTATCTGGTGATTTTTTCGATCTCATGAGCCGTGTTTAAAGAAGAGGGTATGCTCTATTGATTGAGTTTTTTTGTTACTGCCAATTTGTTCATACTTTCTGATAAACCAATTATCTACCTTCCAATGTGCTTTAATCAGTCAATTTCATCCTATTTTTAATCAATTTTGATGATGGCGGACGGGTCATCCTCAGTTGTGTTCTTTATAATCACTCATGATTATAAACATGGTTGTACCTGATTAAAAAACGCTAAGTTTATCTCCAAAAATCGTAGTGTTGGTTTTGTTTTCTGTAAATTTTGAAACTATGTGAGTATCAAATTTGGTGTAATTATCACAGCTTAAAACAACTAAGAACTCAATGGGAATTAGCTTCAATTTTGTGTTCATTCTCCAATTAGGATCTTGTATGAAGATGAAACTTGGAAGACCTCTTTGAAATCAATCCATCATGTTTGGCTGCTTGTTTACATATTTAGTTGCAATTGGTGTCATGAGCAGTTCTTCTTGCTAATCTGATAACTGTTGGAACCGATGTACTTTTCTTTTACACTCAGTAACTTGTTACAAGTCACAAACCCTTTATGTTTCATAGTTAATAGTTAATACACAATCCATTGGTTATATTAACATCTTCCATTTGCGGTTAATCATCAATGAATCTATCAATAAGTATTTAGTTGTAATGTTATATGAATACAATGTCAGATATCTCATTTGCAGTTATTCATCAATGAATACTCCATGAGGCTGGTTCAAGAGGAACAAGGAAAGCAGCCACAGCAATGCAGGGAACGGAGAATAAGAAATGATTGTAATTATAGTACTAGTTTCCGTATCAAAAAATATATATTGTAACTTATTCATTTATATTATAATTATATTCTTATAAGAATAGAATGTGTTTTATTTATTTATATATCAGTATCATTTTAGTTGATTTTATAATCTTTTTTCAGATTTTATTCATTTATGATTTTACAAGTGTATTCATAAATACATCTGAGTTAATTCATTTATAATTTACAATTTTATTCATTTTAAAATGAAATGGATAAATCATTATTTATGAAGATATTTTTTTTTAAAAATAAATGAGGTAAACCGATAAATTATTCATTCTCTTGATATTTGATTGTTAAAAATGAAACATGAAAATGAAAAATGAAATGAAAAAAAAAATGTTTTTTAAGATAGAAATTAAATCATGATTTTATTAATTATTGGTTCATTAAAAGAATAGGATCTAAAAAATGAGATATTTTGGGTAATTGTCATCATAATCACTAAAATTTAGGAAATCATAATTTAATTAGATGGTAAAATTCCATTTATGCCCTCTAAAAATGATTGGTCTACCACTGTTCTCGCATTCTCAACCTTTTAGGTGTTCTCATTTGATCCTCTCCCTATATATATATATATATATATATATATATATATATATATATATATATATATATATATATATATATATATATATTACTCATGCGGTCAACTTTTAGCCAAGATTTACATCCATCCAACTGGTCAATCGGATTTCCCATCACTGAAACATCTCAAATGCACCGAAAAATGACAATGGCATGATTGTCCATAGTGCATCGTTTGGTCTCCGCTCATTCAAAAGTCTTCCTCATATGTTAAGATGCTGCAATTAAATTTAATTTAAATGTTAGAAGCTTATAAATTATTTAAAATTTAAATATAAAGAAATGTTTTTATACCGCTTCATCTAAAAATCCCAAGTCACATGCATAAAAAAAACAAATCCTAAAATTTTGCTTTCATTTTTTCATTGCATAACCGATGTTTCATAAAAACAGTCGGTTTGTTTCCCATGTATAGACAAGGGGCACTACAACCCGGCATCACATACGTCTCCAATAAAAGTGTCGGAGGATCGCTGATAGATACAATGGTGGTGGTTCGTTGCGTATTACCCCACATGTAGGATATCGGGGGGCATTTTGAACCTACATTATATACGTGGTCAATAAGTATCCATATATCTAGTAATAAAATTTTAGTAAATATAATTTTTAACATACTTACCAAAACGTATGGAAAGCTAAAATATTGAGAATGTTTCAATAGCCTAATCGGACGACTTGGTTTTGCAATAGGAGGCTCGGATATATGATTTTTCGCATCCACAATGTCGCTAGTAACAACCTTCTTTTTCTTCTTCTTCTACAAAAACCATATTAATTTTTTTAATATGCTTTCAAAAAATAAAAAATTTAATATACAAAAAAATTATAACCTCCTTCACGATTTGTTTTTGTTTTCTACAATCAAACTTTGGTTGATTATCAACATCATCATCCTCGTTTACTCGATTTCATTTCTGTGGACTACCAAATTGTTGGCCCACCGAGTTTGGCATCTAATAATTACCATCCACATTCTCATTCCCGTACATTTAAAGAAAAAATAATTAATAAAAAAAACAAAGCAAGTTTAACAATTAATTATTTTACCTCAAAAGCTTCGTTAAAAATTGATAGTAAATTTCTAAGATTAATTATTTTACCTCAAAAGTTTTGTTAAAAAATTCTTCCAAATCATCCTCTTCTCGAAATCCCCCTTTATTTTTCATTCCTCGGATTTCTTCCTCCAAAGATTGAAGTCTTGTCAGTATTTCTTGGGTTTTTCTGGGTTTTTCTTTTGTAAATTCCCAATGTATGAGTTTGTTCGGTGGACTGGGTAGATTGGCTTTTTCCACAGGATGGATCAGACGAAGATGTCCCCTGCATAAGTTATTTGATTTATCAATAATAGCTGAAAATACTAATATACTAGATTCTACTTTTACCATTTTACTTACATCTTTTCTAAAGTTGTAGCGTACAGAAAAAGGGATTTCAGACGATTCACAATTCAAACTAGTAATATATAACAAATAATGTGCGGTAGAGCACTCGGCATCTGAGGCAATTGTCTTCTTTTTGGGTTGATGCGCATCGTCCTGGTCAACATCGAAAACATCGCAAACTTTCTCCCAAGTCAACATCCTGATATGAAATCACTGCAAGATATGAGGATATAAATTATTTCGTTGTATCGCAGCATTTCCCAGAACTATTGGGAACATCTCCCATATCCATATATTGTAATAAATATACATTAATTTATAAGTGTTAGCAATAAATAAAATTATCAAAAAATGAAGAACGAAAAATTTATAAATATATTTTTTTAATTACTTAAATATACTTTCAAAGGAATAACAAAACCCCATAGTATATACACATAAGGTTTTGTTGGATGTTTGGACATATGATCCTCAAATTTTTTAAATATACCTGACAATTTAGGGTATGTTTTACTTCATAAATAACTCCCCAAGAGAACCTATATTTAAAAAAAAAAGTATTAGTTAAACATATAAAAAATAGTATTTTATTAAAAATATTAAATTGACAAATACTTATTCCATTAATCCAGGTTCTCCACCACCCACAAAAATTCATTGGTGACTTTATCATTGGGCTCTTTTCCGAAAAAAACATTGATTCAGAATATATAGCGAAATGACACGGAGACCGTCGTGAGCCGATATATCATTGAACCGTTGATTCAAGATAAGGAGCTCTAAATCTTCTACAACTAAACTAGTGTTCGTGTGATATGTAAAGACTCTAGACCGAAATGCATTTTCACCGTATCCGTGTTTATACATTGTTGAAAATTCGATCCTTGATCTAGGACACAGGCCCATGTAAAGTTCGAACACAATACAAAACTCCTCAAGCCCAAATGATAATGTACGTCTAGAAAACCTAAAATGTAGACGCTCAGTTGCGTCCATTTCAGCAGTAGGACAAAACATATGCAGTAACAACCATGAATAAGAAGTCTGTCTCCGGACTGAGCTGGTAGGTCCAACAAGTAACCGAAGCTAGTTGTTGAAAAAATATCTCGCACTGGTCCGTTCAAGCCACTCAAAACTTCATGCAACTTATGACATGAAGCTTTGATAGATATGTTACATATCATCATTTTGTTTGGAAGCTACAAAATTAAATAAATATTAAGGTTAAATAAGGTTTTATAAAAGAAAAAACAGTGTTAAAGAAGTAGACAAATCACATAATATAACACTTAATCATTCATTTCATATATTCTATTTAGTTTGTATAAAATACTAAATGAAATTAATTGATAAGGTTTTTTGTATTTTCTATTCTAATAGTATACCAAATATAGCATTGTACTTTGAAAATGGTGTGACAATAACATATTTTATAACAAACCGGAAACTACCAAAACCCAATGTTATTTTATTAATACATTATACTTCAAAGTATCTACCCATTCTAAACATAGAAACTTTTTCAAATGGATAGTACATTGCTATTGTATGCTATAATCGAGACATAAAAAAATAACACACTTTATCACAAAATGGAAACATGGAATCACAACATATATACAATCGTTAAAATTTCGTAGAAATAGTTATCTTTTGAAGAAAAATGATATATATATATATATATATATATATATATATATATATATATATATATATATATATATATATATATATATATATTTCAAACTAATGAATATGATCTATGATGGTCTCAACTTGAAATATATCTATTGTATGATCTTTATTATAAGACTAGGTGTGAGACCCATGTATTACATGGGTTTAATTAAAAAAAATTACATATAAAATTTTAACAATTTGAAAAGTTTGAATTATAAGAAAAATATGAAAATTTTGAATTATTAAAATTAATGAGACTTTAATGTATTAAATACATTACATATATAACTTTTTCTAATAAATAGTTTACATATATATTACATTACACATTAAATGTGGAATTTTAGTTTAATAAATGAAAAATACAATAAAATGACAAGTGGAAAATAGAAAATTTAAAAATTTTAGAAAATGCCATGTGTCCAAATGAATGAGAAGAGGACACGTGGCAAAAAAAACCTTCATTTATTATAGGAGATTATCTGTATATTAAGTAAAATGCACGCGCAAAATATAGTTGCACACAATATAGTTATAAAATTAATAATATTTAAAAATATATGTTAAGAAAATTAATTTTGACTAGGTTTTTAACTTTAAAGCAATAAATTTTATACTAAATGAATATAAATGAAGCTATTTAATTATCTTGAACTATATGATAAGATCAATAAACATTTCTTCAAACCATATAATATTTATCATTTTTTACCATGGGTTACGTGTATAAAAATTAATATAATTTTCAATTTAATGTTAATTTTAGAAAACAATCGATAGTAACTAGTTGGTCAACTAAGGATACATGATTGATCTGGGTTGGCAGGGATTAATCGGAAATTAATAAAAAAAAATAACTCATAATTGTAAATTTGCTAAATTTTAAAAACTCAAATTTGACTATTATGATAATAAAGTTAGTAAATACTACTAATATTATAACAAATTAGGTTAATATAATTAATACAACACTATTTATTTATCAAATAATTTCTATTGAGAAATAACTTGTTCAAAATGTTAAAAATTCATTGGTTTCTACAACTTCACTCACTATTTAGGAAGGGTTTAATCTCTTAGCGCCTCTCGCCAGCTGAATGACACCTAGCAACTAATCGATGATTAATCGGGATCTAATCAAAATTTTTACAACACTAACTATTGGTATATTTAATTAATTACTATTTTTTTCAAATTTAAGTAAAACTATTCATATTAAAAATGTACTTTTTAGTAATCTATGACAATATGATAAATTTGGTGTAATATTATTCATTTATACTAAATGTTTTATTTTATAAATTGTTTGTTTTAATAATATCACAATTAACTTGAATTACTTATATACAAATTATTTATTTGGTTATACTTACTTAATACTAAAAATTTATAATTAAAAACTGCAACAAGAAGGTCTTTGACAAATTTGTAGAAAAATTAAATGAAAATCTAAAAATATAGAACAATAAAATATATTTAAAATAATCTTTTTTTTGTATAAAATATACAATATAGTTGAAAATTAATCACTGTTAACCAAGATTCAAAATAACATGTCATGGTAGCGCAAGGCAACCATCGCCTTGAGGCATAGTGTAGACGTTTCCAAAACGATTTAGGCACTTCTTTAAAGCTTGATGCACAAATAACGTGGTAAAGTGCGACAAGACGTTTTTTGTGTAAATAATTTTATTTTTTAACCCTCCTATATATGGAGCCGAGCTTCCAAAATGTTTTCCAAGTAGTTCGGAGTCACTGCGGGTGAACCTTCGTGGCCACATGGGGGCTTTTGTTCCTCTTTGGATTTGATCTAAAGATATAACATGTTTTCGTAATGTTCACAGGCTTTTTGAAAAATGACATTTTTTGAACTTTTAGTATGATTGTAAATTGGTGACTATATGTTAGATTAAATGTATAATGATATTGGGTGAGGTTCAATAGATAATCATAATTAACCAATGAATTAATCTTTTTTTCAACATTTAAAGCTTGTTTTTAATAATAATAAAAAAAACTAAAAATATAAAAATTCATAATTTTTTTTTTTATCTTTTTTCTAATGATATCAAATTTAAAAATAAAATAAAATAAAATAAAATCTTCAAATTTACTGTGTAAATTTGTACTGATTCACAAAGTGAACTCCAAACTATATAATTTATTTTTTAACATTCACAATGTGAAGTTATTAATTTAGAAAATTTTAGTTTTTTTCGATAAACAATAAGATCTAAAACTTGAAAAAATTTGATTCCTTGAAGAACTAATAATTATGATTCTTTATTGAATTTTTCTCTATTCACATTTGAAAACATTAAATTTTTGTTAATATACAATTTCTTTATATAATTTGATGATATTAAAAATATATAGACATATATATAATATTATAAAATATATTAAAATTTTGTCGTTTTATCATAGCTTGAAAAATATTAAGGCCTCGGCATTTTTTGCAAAACTTGAGGCTTGATTATGCAATCAAGTCATGCCTTACAATGCTATACTTAATTTTCATCCATTTTTTATGTGAAAACTGGAATAAAATTGAAATTTGTGAACACGATCCCAACTTTTGATTTGATCAAGTAATCATTTTGGTGTAAAAATATCATTGGATTGATATCTCCACTTTTATTTTTATCAATTCACTTAAAAACAATGTTTTTTTGATTTTTATACAATGATTATAATTCTTTTTTTTTTCAATTAAAATGGACGATATTAAAGTAAAATCACATATCCTTTTTAAGTCAACGAATCAAAGACGTAAATATCACCTCCTTTTGATTAATTGTATTTTCTTTCCAAATCTATTTACTACTAAACTAAACTACTTCTAATACCACCTATATCCAAAACAGGAATTAAACAAACGACTTAAAAAAGAAAAGGTGTTACTAAAAAGCTTTTGGTAATTACTTGCAAAAGTAAACCGAGTGATATATGGTCATCCAATCACCACATACAATTAAAAGTAAAAGAATTTCCCCATAACAAAACAAAAAACTAATATAATTATATACAATTTTTATTTATCCTATTCCAAAATCTGAAAAATAATAAATAACGCGTATTTAAATCAAAGAATAACACATTTGTACAAAAATCACCCAACAAAAATATACAAAATGAATCTTATATTTTACACACATAATTTACTTTCCACTTATCGGTGGCCTCAACAGTTTTTCAACTAAATCATTCCAATTGACTCTATTTTTTATGTCCTCTTCACACAAATCATCAGGAAGTTCTTGAGATGTTTTCGTTAAGGGCTCTTTCTCCTCATCATCTGTAGTCATGATCATAACCGCATGAGGTATTTTAAGGCTAACTGCTCTTTGTAACGCATCTTTGTGTTCTTTTTCAATTGATTGTAACCTATCGAATTTTTGCACCTTTGGTGGTGTTGTAACATTTTCACAACTCTTTTCCTTTAATAACTACAACAATCCAACAACATTCGGGTCACATGTAACTAATCCAACACTTTTTTAAAGTTATGTTTAGCAGACAAGCTGAAAAGCTAGCTGCAAGCTGATAAAAAATGACGGTTGGTAAAACCAGCTGATAAGCTAGCTGAAATATGTAAAATGACATTGAAAGGCACGTAGAAGATTGATTTTTTTATATATAATTAATAAATTTGAAGTTTGTTATTATTTCATGATCTTAAGCCAAAATAAAGAAGCATAGTTACCTCTAAAGCCTTTTGTGCTTCTCTTTCAATCCAGATGATTGCATGATCAGATGTAGCATTGCATGAAAGAATAATATGTTCGAATCTACCGTCAACAGGAATTGCTGTTCGGACTTCAGGAGGGTATCTTCCGCATCTGTTTACAGTTGGGTTGATTTTAAAAAATTAAAACTTCATAAAAAAAGGTGCAATTCTATAGTTGGATCGTTTTTCGTTATTTAATATGTGAAAGTAAAAAACGTTGTAATAAAAAGAAACGGAAGTTGAGTTCTATAATAGAAGCTTATATTTAGCAATTTACCTGCAAAACTTTCTCTCAACAATGTGGTACATTCTACCTGGTGCATACAGTCTTCTAGGATCAGAAAGCTTCTTTTCTTCGCTTACAAATGTGTCCTTCATGCAAACCATCAATAGCAAACAAGGCAAACTGTCGAAAGCATGAAGGCCTGGTTTAAGAGAGAAATCATAATCTTTTACTTTTTCCCCACAAGATGGAGCAAGTAATGGACTAATGGATAATATAAAAAAAAAAAATTGAATTTTTAATGGGAAATTAGACAACTAACCAAAAAATTGATTCGAATATATCTTCAAGTGGGGTGGATGTACGTGGTAAGAAATCATCCTGTATATGATAATCGCAAAAAAAAAAAAAAAACGTTAAATTGATTGCATTTGCAACTGTAGATCAGGAATGGAATGGAATTGAATTCCAATCCCAATTTGGTGAATGTTCGATTCCATTTCAGAATTGGAAAACTTTTAATATGAACAAAATGAAAAACATACCTGCAACACGATGGAGTAAATCACATCAGCATACTTAAGAGCAAGATTAAGCGATAAACACCTCGTAGGTGCAATCGCGTAACACTTTACTAATTCTCTAGGTATCCCACCAAGCATATCCCTATGATTCACCACCAACACTGTCAACAATGTCGCTACACCAGCTCCCAAAGAGTGACCCACGAACACCATCTTGTAACAAGACCCATTCTCCACCCACAACCGCTGTAACTCCTCCGACTCTTGATTCAGCAACCAAACGGCTGATTTCAACAACCCATGGTGTACATACCCACCATCGAACATGTGCTTCCCTAATCGATTGTCCCATAACATTTCGTAATCACTTTCCTTTTTCAAATTCAGCCCTCTGATGGCCATTACGATTTCCCGGCGGCTGTGGTCTAGGTAGATGAGATATGGTGGCGCGTGGCCGAGGGTTTGTTCGTAGGTAACACGTTTCACTACGAAATCTGGGTTTAATCGGTATCCGCCAAGGGGAGGGAATTGAGGGTTGTGGAGGTCTTCCTCGTAGACGGCGAGGGTGAGGCGGCAGAGATGGGGAACAGGCTCGAACTCATCGGCGGTGGCTGGTGGCCAGGAAGCACTGTCGTCGGCACCTGTATGTGTGCATCGCTTCCAACCCCACCGGAGGCAACCTAAGCCTACAAAACACCCGACACAACAAACTGACATGCAAAATCTTCAAATTACTAATTGATTCTTGATGACAAGAGGGTCAGATGCATTTGTTGTTGGAGGGATGAAGAGATAACGGAGCAATATGGCTTGTACGCCATTGACGAAGACCATTTTTTTCCAGAAGGTGAAGGCTGTTGACATTCTAGAAGTTGTGCTTGATTAGACCAGCCATCGCTCAAGCATTAGCAACCCTATTTTGGGGAATTACAAGTTGGACCCATGGAGTATTAGCTAGTATTCAATTTTAGTCCTCTAAATCTTTTAGTTTTTTCAGTTTTAAGTTTTAAATTGGGCAAATGCCATTAAACCCTTTAGTTTGCAAGTTTTTGTCAGATTTACCAAAAGTCGTATTTTTGATCTGTTAATGCCTCAAATTTGCTCTAACTTTTTCATTAATACCATTAACAATGTCGGTGTTATGTGGTTCATTAATCCTACCTAGATGCTAAGTCGCATCTCAATCTCCAATAAAACCCTTCATCCCCAAAGTTTGTCGTACAACTTCTTTTTTCTCCAACTGTAAATGACAACTTTCTTTACAAGATCAAACTTCAATGATGGTACAAGATGGAGGAACAAGAAGGTAATCAAATGTGGATGTCGTGATGTTTGTAGTATATTAGTCTCATGAACACCTGATAACCCAGGGTGAAAATTTTAGGGGTGCCTTAATTTTCAGGAAAAATAGAAGCGTTAGGTATTCCCGTTTGGAAATGGGAAGACATCACGATAGACTGCATCACAAAGTTACCACATATAACACGCATAGTGGATTCAATTTAGGTTATCGTAGATCGATTGACCAAGAGCATGCATTTTATCTCGATTTAAGAGAGTATCTCTATGGAGAAGCTGGCAGACATCTACATTCGGGAGGTTGTGGCATGACATGGGGTGTCGGTTTTAAATGTTTCAGATAGGGATGTTAGGTTTACTTCTAGGTTCTGGAAGAGATTTCATGAGGAGTTGGATACTCGCCTGCATTTCAGCAAGGTTTTTCACTCATAGACTGATGGTCAGAGTGAGTGGACTATTCAGACTTTAGAGGACATGGTTCAGGCATGTGTATTGGATTTTGGCAGGATTTGGGATACATATCTTCCTTTGGCAGAGTTTTCATATAACAACAATTATCATGCCATTATTGATCAACCTACTTTCGATATGCTTTGTGGGAGGAACTGTAGGACCCCGATATGTTAGGTTGAGGTTGGCCAGTGGGTGATGGGGAGTACGGAAGTGGTAGTCAAGATGACGGAACTGATTCATCGGGTCTGCAACAAACTTCAAACAACACAGAGCCAATAGAAGAGCTATACCAATAGACGCCGATCGGACTTAGAATTCCAAGTTAGGGACATGGTGCTCCTGAAGGTGTCACATTGGAAAGGTGTCAGCCGATTTAGGAAGCGGGGCAAGCTGGGCCTCAAATATATTGGTCCTTTCAGAGTTTTAGCCCAACTAAACCCCGTATATAGCCTGCAAAATTACAATATGAATAGAATTTACACATATTACATACACAAAAATAATACACTTTCTATTATAGCGTTGTAGTTTCTAAATTGCATACAAATACATAAACAATATAGCATCATATATTTTTTTTCCATTATTGCATCCTACCTTTTTGTTCAATTTTTTCCATGCATAAATTCATTATACAAATATAACCTTTATAAAAATATCATTTATAGAACTTAAAAGTGTAATAACTCAAAAAAACTGGTAAGAAATTAATCATAATACCTTTGTGTATCATTTTCTTCATGCTGCAAATATAATTAACCAAAATATAGTTCTAAATACAAAATCATACAAATTCATCTAAAGATATTTCCATGCACAAATTAAAATTACTAAAAAAACTATAACTTATCAATCAAGAACTTTATCACTTCATCTTATCATAGAAAAATATACACCTAAATACAAAATCACACAAACCATGTCTAATTCCATTTTCATGCCAACACACCACAATGAACATAAACACAAATCAATTATACAATAGGTTGCATAAGATATGATAAAACACACATAATCACTCAAAAATCATCAATTTACAGCCAAACAAGAAGCTTGGTCGACACTCAAAATCACTAACCAAAAAAATCTTAGAAAACATAGAAATCAATGATACAATCAGTTTTGAATGATAAAACTAACATCAAAACACAAGAAGCATAGAAATTATGGAAAGAAATTCGACCTTAGATTTCTCAATTTCACTGAAGTGTTGTTGTGGTCGGAATTTCCCTCAATAAATTCAATGGCCGCCGGTAATGAGGGTGGGTCGGCGGTAAATAAGGCCCGTCACCAGTAAAGTGACTCCCGGTAATCGGAATCGTAATGCGGTGCAGATGGTGAAGGTAGTCGGAGTTTTGAGAGATACAACGATAGAAGGAAAGAAGGGTCGACTGGGGGGTTATCTGATGCAACTCAATAGCGGCGACAGGAGGGTTTTAGCGGCGACAAAGGGGTTCTAGTAGCGACACACTTGGAGGGAAAAGGAAGCACATTTTTTTGGAATTCACGACCGTCAGATTAAATACAGATCGAACGGACAGGGATTGTTTCACACGGATCGCCACCGTGTCAGCAATAGCGGCAACACCTTTAGCGGCGACTCCAAACAATAGCGGCGACATGAAATAATTTTTATGACTAGATAGCGGTTGGGAGAAATTGTACCAAAGAGTTAAACTACATAATCATAGTAGTAAAGTATATAAGGATGTGTTCTACCTAATAAAAGATAGTGGCATTAGAAGGAGGGAAAGCTCGTGAATGGTGATTTGAATCTTGATTGAAGAGTTAAAGTCGATTTTCGAGAGAATCAAGGTAGGATTTGGAAGCTAAGAGTCAACATCAAGTTTGGAAGATAAAACTCCACCCTTTCTTCCATAAATGGTGATATAGGATTTGGATTATAGTTCAAATCCAAAAATTGAAATTCATTTGAGATTGTTAGTTGATTATATTGATGTTATTGCATTTAAAACTCCTAAACTTTATGAAATCTAACCCAAATTAATTGTGGTGGAGTTCGGTGAGGATCTGGAAACTTGAAGCTCCATCCATGAGAGAATTTCACCCTCCCACGTTTTTAAAATGTTTTTTTGCTTTGCTTTTTCTATATCTAAAATACTTAGTCATCATCGTGGTCAGACCTTCCCATAAAAGAACATGTTGGCGATCTCAAGAAACTTCATTAAGATCGAAAGTTTCCTACAAATAAAGAAAAATAGTAAAGTAAAAAAGGAATAAAAAATAAACATATAAAACTTACTTATACAAAGAATTTACCTTGAGATGTTCGACCATTGACATTGCATTCCTTTGTGCAAGGTCTACATGTTTTAGTTTCATCATAATTAGTCTCGCCCTCAAAAACTTCATTAACGATACCCGTTGGAGGAGTAACTTTAGTTTCAATCTCACTCCTTGGTAATTATAACTGGATTATTTTGAAAGTACTTATTGAAGTCGATTACAACTCTACAACTAGGTGAATAATTATTATTATTATCAACGACATTTTTGGCTATCTTAAAGAATGTGTTTGCTTATGAGATACACATGGATTTTGGTAGCACTATAGAGATGTCAGTCTTAACTTATCTTGGAGCATGAATTGGTCTATGAGGTATAAATATGAAAAAAAAAAAACAGATATTCACATCTTTCCAATCGCACTATTATCACTAAAAATCGAATAGATAGCGATTTTATATGAATTTTACAAAATTACCACATCACACATGGATTTTTCAAGCATTTTGTCATAAAAATACACATGAAGTTTACAAACATTAAGCACACTACACATGGATTTTTCAATTAGGGAAAAACCAACAACACACATGGATTTCTCAAGGATATAGACAAAAGACTACAAATGGTGTTTCACACATTTAAGCATACTAGACAACTTTTAAAGCAATTAGCAAAAGATCAGAGGAAGAAACTTACCTCTTGGCCGGCGACAAAGATGATGATGGTAATGAGTGCCGATAGAGAGGAAGAATGTTGTTGGTGTTGGTCTCCGAAGAAGAGAAGAACATAGGTCTTTGTCGTGGTGTTGAGAGAAATGCAACACCAATGGTGGTAGTGTTGAAAAGAATGCGATGCCGATTGTAGTGATAGTGTTGGTTGTGTAGGTGATGGTAATGGTGGTCACCGAAAGCAAGAGAGAAGGGAAATGGTATAGTTGGGCCGAATGATGGCCAATAGCTAAATCTAGAGAGAAAGAACAATTTGTAATCCGGAAAAGAGGAGGTAAAGGGGTCTAAACAAACTAGGCATTATAGGCTACGTATTTAGTGGTGACTAACCTCATTATCAACGATACATAAGGCATGCAACAACTAAAAGTTTTGTAGGGTTAATCTTGTGTCAATTTTGATGGGATTTTGGTCATAAGACATCCTATGTGCTCATACAAACCCTAATGCTTGGATCTAGGTTTCTCTATTGTACATGCTTTGAATCCAAGACTATAAACCCTAATTCTAGCATACAAGTAATCATATTAATATGTAATTAGGTTTAAGATCATACCTTGATTGTTATGTAGCAATAACAATCCCAATTCCTCCTTGAAATGACTTTGGAAGGCTTAGAGTCACAAGTGTCACTCCTCTAATGGCTCACAAACACCATAAGTAAGAGGATGAAGAGGAGAGAGGTTGGAGGCTGCCAAAAACGTGTGTAAACCCTTACAAGAAGCTTAGCCACGTTTTTGAGCCTTAAGGGGTCTTTATATAGTTAGGCTATTAGGGTTATCTAACAAGGAAACCCTAATTTGGATGCTTAAGCCCTAAGCAACCCATAGACTCCTTTTAATCAAGCCCTTGGACGATTTCCTTATGGGCTTCCCCATAGAATTCGTCCAACCCTTGATACAAGGCAATCCATGGCCCAAATTGCAATTATCCTATAATTACAATTCCAGTCCCTTAAGTTTAATTAATCTCTTTTAGTCACAAAACTAATTACCAATTAATTATTGACTAATATTAATTAAACAATATGATTTCTCCTTTAATATATTATTCTCATAATACATTAATAAATCATATTCAATCCTTACTCTCCATAAATCATCCTATCAAGTTGCTTTGGTGAAGGCAACCCAAAAGGACCATGCACCATCGGGTCAAGTACATACCAAAATAGTTATGGACTTAGACACTAATCCAACAGTCTCCCACTTGGATAAGTCTAACAACTATTCTGCGTATGACTTCAGATCCTGATCTGCAATCGTAGCTTTCCAAAGCCGCTGTCAACTCTGATCATATCAGATACGCATGTCCTTAGATAAAGGATCATATATTCCTCCATTCTAGATATCGTATGAGATATGATTTCAAATCATTCTCTTTGTACTACTTCTCGATTTCCGATTTATGACGACAGACTAATTGAACAAATCAAATTAGCCCTATCCCGGCCGAGCATTTACGTATGTCATCACTAAACCATCGATGGGCCCAAAGATATCGCTTTTATCCTACCTTGGATAAAAGGAACGGATAAACTTTGATACAATGCTTGCTTGCACTCACTAACCAAATCACACACAACAATATGTTTTATAATACCAAGTTACTAGTGCGTTTACATATTATCAATGTGCAACCGATTAGCAAGATACAACTCACACATCTCGGTTTTAAGAATATAAGATGTTATCGTCTCACTAATCACTCGAGATAGTGATCCAAGTGAGCGTGAGTTTAATCCAATGCTCAAATCATATTCATAAGCACTCATGAACGTTGCAGCAAACATTTACTTATGTCTAATACTCTTTTAGACAATCCACACACCAATTCACGACAATCTTCATTCATATCTACTTCCAACATATGAACGAATGTGGCCCGTTCGAATAATTCGATTATTCTTAATAAACTCAATTATTCTGGAAGTCAAAACATGCAAGGTGAAACACAAGAATAATACTAATCCCATATGGCCTCAAACCTTTGAGTATAAACAAAACACGTTTTATTTATCACCATATCGATTACTCATTATTTGTCGTTTCGGGTAATCAACTTTATACTTGAATTATTACACTTGTCCCATGCTCCTAGCATGCACACAATATTTACTTCCCAATATGGACATGCTTCCATATTTTCCATATGACAACTAATTACTTAATAGAATCTTATCTATTCGTAATGATGTCGATATTGTCCATCCAATATGGAAACATTTCCATAATTTCCAATAATATACTTCCAACTACTCACAAGCGACCAATTCTCGTCGAACTTCGAATCGTCCTTTGATAGTTGTTTAATTATTTTAGTCAGAGCCAATTCTAGTCTCTTTTCCCTCTAAATGCGCTGGACATTTGGAAAATTTTAGAATGGTCAAACATTAAAGCATTTGCAATCGATCCTATACCCGAAGCGTATGGGACACGACACACAATGTTTTATTTTCTATGTTCTCAAAATTCGAATTGTGAAGACGAATGCCGTAATCATAATCGAAATTTTAAGAACACACTATGTACCTTTGACTAAATTTATTAACATTCCACAACCTAATCCTTTAGATTTGAAATGAAGCATAATATTCTCTCCCTTAATTATAGCAAAACAACTATACAACCCTTACGACTTTGCAAGGTATAACTCTTGTTTTTCTATAATTAATATTGCCAACTTGCAAAACTTTCCATAATAATCATGCAATCATAACTTTTATGCTCCCACTATCATGATGATTATTATAAAACATAACACATATGCTTCCACTAGCTTCGACATGTATTCATAAACATCTTAACTTTCAGAAAAACAATACTTATTGAATTTCTTAAGTTCATGTTTCTAATACTTAGTGCTTTGATAATCTTTTTATCAAGGCTTCTTAAACTCTAACAATTTTAATGAATTGTGGATGCGCTTTCTAAAAGAACATTTGATTAAAATATTGATGTTTGCATAAAATATCACATATTGAAAATTTAGTATATATGATATACAACAAGAAAAAGATTATAAGAGAATACAACAATCTTTGTAGTAAATCATTATCATGGAACATGCACAACGATTGGGCTTCTCACTTGATGCACTCCATCATCCCATGTCAAAGCACCAGAAACAATTGGGTTATCTAAGTTCTGTATGGTTGCCTGCACAGACACCTTAAAAGACATCTTTTGCCCAATACGTTCGAACCCTAAAACATTGGGCTCAACCTGTATCCTCAAACCGCTAACAAGTGGTTGAGTTATGAAAGCTCTATATGTTGATGTTGCAGAGCCGACATTGGTGACAGTCCTATTGAAACTTGAATCAATAACTTTCTTGCGCAGTGTCGGTATGACAAAGGAAGGATAGTTTGTATCCTTAGTTTGTTCCATGATCTGAGAGCAGCTACTACTGTTGTCCCCAGTAAGGCTTCTAATATGTTGGCTACTGTAGCCTTCCTGACACAAAAGACTTACGTAATCTACCTCATCAGCATCATATATCAGCCCTGGTTTCATAGCTTTAATTGGATTAAGATTGCCAGCTCCATATGCAAATTCAGCATCTGTGTTGATCCGGGCACTCATAGTAGAAGCTTCAATCATTTTCATACAAGAATTTATGTCCTTAGAGTTGGATATACAAATGTAGGTAGATACGCGATATTCGTATTCAACACTATATAGTTTACCTGTTGTCATGAGAGCCGACTTAATGGCTGCAGGAGACCATGTTGGGTTAAATGTTTTGATATATGCAGCTATCCCACTGACGTGTGGGCATGCCATTGATGTCCCTGATATCATGTTGAATGGTACCGATCTTCTGTCTCCTTCTACTTCGGTAATTGGAGCCACAGGTGGCCATGCTGCTAGAATTCGTACCCCAGGAGCTGTTAGGTCTGGCTGTATATATAAATCGAATAAAAATTATTATGAGCGTTGTCATTAGCACAATATTGCAAATCATTTATGCTTTCAAACTGTGATATGAATTATTGTGAATAGTTCAATATACATAAAGCTAGCCATTTTGGTTTTCAAAAATGTTCGATATGCATGCATATATAAAAATGAGGCGGGGAATAAATTAAAAATGCGATGAGGTAGGGATAAATAATGGAGCTTTAACTTAAATTAAGGGAAGGGAGTGTAATATCAAATGAAATCAATTAAAATGGGGCCATTCATAGTCTTTGAGGCGGTCCTAAATCCGAAAATTGTGAATTGCATGCCACCTTGGAATAAACTTGAAGTCACTATCGGGCATAGAATTTTGACCCCTTAAAAGCCTAAAGGACCACTTGTGAATAATCAAACCGTCACTATAACTGTTGATGCCACACTTATGACAGATGTCCCAAATACTTTGGTGAGTGTTCATATTGTCACAAAGACATTTATGACTTTTAAATTATTTGGAGTTCCTATCATCCGTCTTTGCTGACTTTTCAACTGTCCGTGGCTTTACCTATGACCCATGACTTGTCGCCAATAAATATATTAAAGATGCTTATAGCGACAGATTACAAGTTGTCACTATATATCTAGTAAGTATACATGGCGTTGCGAAAGCTTGTCTGAAACGATTTGAAAAGCTCAACTATTTAAAGACAATAATTCGGTGCATACTAGTAGGTCCTGGTATCCACAATATTCATGTAAATGATGGTGGTAAATTACTTTACTTAAGACAATAACTATTTAATTGAAAGCTTGTCTTTAGACTCTCTATACAACTCTATTAATATTTTCTATAATAAATTGAACATTGCTTTAAAAGTTAAAATAGTTTCTTTTCCAATTGAAGAGTTCCATTGACATTAAACTTCATATACCCATTAAACCCCAACATGACATCCATCTTATTCATATCCATTAACCCATAATATAACGTTTAATTCATTGAATGTTAATTAGAGATTCCATCTTATTTAACTTTCTCATTAAACTATGCAATATGAATACTATAGAGATTACTTTTGTTATATTTTAGTCACTGTTTATAATGCAAAAACAATATGAATTACCTTCAAGATACTTGTAATTGTTGGATTTGGACCTCTTGACGAGAAAGAGGCAACATACGGGGTAGACCCATTGTTGTCGTCTTCACTCTTCATTATTATCGCAGTTGCATTTCTGAAATGAATTTTTAAAGAGTTGATCAGTTTATGTAATTAATAAACTCTTGATGATTGAAAAATATATAGGTTAATTACCTTGTTGATTGTATGTAGCGGGCAATTCTTATTGCTTGCTCGGAGTTCACAACACTAACAGGCAAAGTATAAGAACGCACGACTTCAAAATAAGGTCCAGGATACCTCATGATAGATCCGACAGCACCAGCCAACATTTCAGGTTCTCCAGTCGATATAGCATCACATAATATTATTTTTCCCTTCACTAAATTCTTGTCCAATGAGTTTGGGACGCAAAACCTGATACATATACACATTCATGAACAAACGGAAGATAATAGATAAATATTTTATTGTTATAGTTAAACAAAACTTCTCATGAAAATCTATTTAAAAAAAATCTTACTTTACCTCGATATTGTTCCATTGAATCCAGCCGTGATATTCGGCACATCTCCAGCATAGATTAAAGGATACATTCTCTCAAGTGTAAATGGATTTATTGAAACTCCCTGAGATAAGAATGAAGTCAGCAGTTTTTTTCCTTACTAAATGATGTAGTAATAAGTAGGTTTAAAGAGAGATAGCACTCACATTAACAACTATACCATTTCCTAGTCTTACTGGGGTGACTAAATCAGGGTTTTTAGTGCTAGCACCCACGGAAAGAATCCATGGAGCGATACTACCGGTGGTCTGTGGCATAGGTCCTTCGTTCATAGCAGATTGTACAGTAAGTATTCCTTTTTGCATTGCATGAAAGGAACCAATAGCGTAAACATCATTAAAAAGCTCTTCGGCAGATGTTAAGCCAGCAGAAACGGTGATTATGTCAACACCATCAGCAATGGCAGCTTCAAAAGCAGAAAGAACGTCTTCACTTCGACAACCCTCTATCCAACACACCTTATATACTGCGATCCTAGCTCTTGGCACACCCCCTCGAGCTATTCCTGACTGGAGGCCAAGTAGATTTGCGTTCCTCACTACGTTTCCTGCAGCAGTGGATGCGGTGTGGGTTCCATGGCCATCAGAGTCTCTCGGTGATTTGAACTCTTTCGGGTCGTATATTCCATCTGCCTTGAAGTGTCGCGCTCCGATTATTTTGCTGTTTACATTACCAAGAAAAAGTCAGAAACTAAGAAAAGAATGAATTAACACATATATTAGGAATTGAAATGAATCTATTACTTGTTGCAAGTGAAATTGGCTTCGCAAATGCCCTTCCATTTAGCAGGAGGAGGACCATATCCTAGGTCAGTGAAACTGGCAGATTCCGGCCAAATTCCGGTGTCAAAAACCCCGATGATGATATCACTTTCCGTTGTTGATCTGTTGACTGTAAGTGGGAAACCTAAGAAGTCCCATGAGCTTGCGGTTGCTAGTTTATTCGATTTGCTAGGAAACACAGAAACAACCCCCTCCATCCCTATATGTATATATAAATGAAGCATCCAAGATTAAATTGGATTCATATGATTTTCTCCATGTTTGATGAGACATCTACATATGCATACCTGACAGCTTCTTAACCTCCTCTTCCGTAAGTCTTGCTGAAAATCCATGGAAGCTTTTAGTGTATCTTTGAAGCATATGTTTCTTTGCATCCCTGCCATAGTAAAGTTACATGAGAGCAAATGGGTAATTAGTATCCACCGTATACGTGTCACTTTTTTGTCAAATGTCAAAAGTATAGAACCATAAAAGCGAAAACTATACACCTAGTCTCATACTCTACACTAAAGAATCCATATTTAAAACGAAATTGTGGCTACGATTTGCCATTTAACCAGTTCCTGTTATATACCCTTGATATATCTTGTGTTAGTGACGGGTTCAGCTGATCTGTATGTGTACAAACGGCTACCAAATGTTGGAGTATATATTATACTCCAAATTGTATTTACTGTTACTAAAGCTTCTTAACATTTAAAGTCGCTTCTACCATAAGAATTATCAAACTGTAAATTAGATATGGAGTAGGATGAGGTACGTAGGTGACCTGCCAACAACTTCTTGTAGCATGCTCAAGTGAAAGGAGGAGGTAGACGCATCATCTCGAGCGTTGTGGCCCATATACACCACGTATACCTGCATATAACCAGTTACTTCACCATTGATCATTTTAACTGGAAACATTAAACTCATTAAACAAAACATGCCCTGTATCCAGGCGATGCCTTCTAATCATAAAAATGAGTAAAGTTACGATGGCATCTATTAATGTGTCAGAAAGGTAGAAGATTACAAGCAGGTACCTTTCGATTGTTGTCAGATTCAGCTTGAATTGATTTGGGTAGAAGCAGCAGAAGGAAACATATGTTGAAAATGAGAGAGTGTTGGATCGCCATTGAAGATATAAGTTGGTTTGATAAGTTCTAATTCAGTATTCATGTGTAAGAATTGAATTTATATACAAACTTGTGTAGTGTTTGATAAAAATCTATGAAAAGGTCCATGAGTTTGAATAAGCAACATGCATATATGGTCCTACAAGTCCTTTTGATAAGTAGATATCTTTGACCAGTTTTAATTATTCTTTAAGCAAAGATTAATAAACGCATCCACAATTCCTAATTAATTTAGGGGATCCAACTCTACAAAGTTTAATAGAATATTACAAAATGTAATTTATAGTAAATATTTAAGGATTAAAACTTTTCTTTTTCGCATTGAAGAGTTCAATGGCCATTGAACTCCAAATCCATTGAATGCCAAGGTGGCATCTCACAATGGTTGAGTTTCATTCATTGAATGACACATGGACTTGTCACCTCATTCAACTCTCCCATTGAACTCACTATTGTGGATGCTCTTAATAGCAACTAGAAAAATACAATATTTCCTCATTATAAATTAAATACAATATTGAATTTGACATGTTTAAATTATATACACAATCATCAACAACATTTGTCTCAAAACCATATGAGGTGATGACCGATGAAACTTTTGATACTGAGAAGCCTACTTCAGAGCATAGATGAATTTACATAAGTTTTTAAGGTTGGAAGTACATAATGTTTCTGAAATCGAGATGAATCATCAATATGCTTGAATATTGTTTGATCACTTTTAAAATATGATATTTCAGTATTTCTAGATTACACGAAATCTAGGTTATATGGATAATCGTCCAAGGAACAATTTCATATCAAGACATTGATATGAAACCATAAACTAGGGTTTGATAGTTTTTTCGAATTCATCTATATTAAAGATAAGGTTAATTCATCACACTAGAAATAAAATGACATTTAGTCGCACAGAAAAAATGTTACTAATAACAAAAAAGTGCCACTAAATGTTGTCTGCCACAAAAAGTGTTACTAAAAGTGCTGCCACTAAAGGCTTTTAATGACATTTTTTGGTTATATCATCGCATCCTTATTGGGTTTTAGTGAGACTTCCACTATATCACTTAACATCACTTGTAGAGTTTAGTGGTTTTATTTTTGTGCCACTATTTAATTGCTAAAATAAGTATTATTTTTATGTTTTTAGTGATATTTTTTAACGCAAAGAAAGTATATTAATAAATATGGTCATAAATTTCTTTAATTTAAATGGAATATAAAAATAATAATAAGATAATTAAGATAAAAAATAGAAAACACAACATCATAACTTCGATTCAAATTTGTCTAACAACAATATTCTTAATATTTAAAATACAAATGTTTTCACAAAAAAATAATAAGACTAATTGTTGTGCAAGTACCTAAAATATAATACTATCAAACTAAATACTAGTTGAGGAAGAAACATGAAACTTGATTGATCTCGAGCTAAATATTAGCATGCAACTTTACGTTATTTTATGTCTTTTTTGTACTAGTGTGTGTGTGTGTGTGTTTTTTTTTTTTGGTACTAGTGTTTCAGATCCTATTGATTATAGAACAGACATCGATTTTACCCTTGATGAAATTCTTTTTGGGCTATCTATTATATTTTAGTCTGAAAACTTTGAATTTCTCTATTTTAGTGTTAATCAATTTACCTAATTGCCCATATTTTTTTTGTTTTAGAGTTCAAACGGTGGTTTTCAAGGATAATAAATCATGATTCCTAGGTTTTTATGGTTTCCTTATATGTATTTGGTTATGCCTATAATTTGGTAAAAAGGAGAGACCTTCAATGTCACTTTATTCTCTGTTGAGTACGAACCGCCAGAGAAAGGGGAAAACGAACACGAGCAAAACAATCATATAAGGGTGTGTGATTTCTCAAATTGGTAATCCAAAATTCCTATTTTCCTTCAATTTAACAGATTCTTGAGGTAATAACCAAACCCTAGTAGGGTCTGCAACTGTTCCAAAAGGTTATGTGTTACGAGAAACTCCCATTAAAAGGTTAAAATTTGGTGTTCAAAAGATAAACAACATATTATTTACTTAGATAGACATCTAACTTTCTATTGATTTGCTTCTACTCAGGAAATTGATACAGTAGTGGGTGATTCAACAATCTTGGCCAACAGATGTGAGTATGTTGACTTTACATCGATTTGCACTGACTTGGGTGTAAAAACACTAGCAAGAATCAAGAAAAATGACAAGTAATTCTTACACTAACTTGGGTGTAAAAACACTAGCAAGAATCAAGAAAAATGACAAGTAATTCTTCTTGAAGCTGATGGCCATTAATCTTTGGACTATGGCTAATTGCTATTTCTTTTCTTATCTACACTACTTTTTTTAGGCTATTGAACATATGCATCCGGATTCATATCAACAAATTGGAATAGTATTTTGGACCATTCTATTGGCCATCTTCTTTTCTCAAAGTTCTTCCTTTATATCTAGAAGATGGGTTTACTCTTTTAAATATAATTTAATTAAGATTTTGTAGTGATTTATAATTCTTATCTGCTTACTTCTCTTGTTCATGTGATTACTTGTTGTGCTTGTCTTGTTCATGAGATACACTACAACACTAACTTCAATATTGACAAGTCAAGAACATGTACTCTGAAGATAATAACTAGATGTCATGCTACTCCTATGAGGGTTATGCTCATGCTTTATAAAAAAAATGGTGAAGCTCATACTTCAAGATGTTTCTTAGCAAGTACATTGGTAACTATCCCTTGGTATCCTCTCAAACTATAACTGCTGGTTTTGTTATGCTTGTAGTCACTAGTAAGGTTACTCTTTTAAGTGAGGGAGTTTGTGTCATGTAAATAGATCTTTACATAATGTGCTTATGATTATTGAAGGATCTCATTCTCGAGACTCCTGATTGGTTAAAAAAGCATGGTTTGGTCATTATATATAGTATCATACTTTCAAAATTTTACTATTTTAAAAATGTACTTTGAGAAATCTTACTAATCGGTGAAAACATTTTGCTTGTTGCGGGTAACTGGAGATATGCAAATTGATTTACAATGAAGACAAACTTGAGTTAAGCAACACTTGGTGGCTTTTATAAGATAACTTAACAAACACTTGGTAATCCAACAAATGTTTTTTTAATGACTAAGTTGTTAAACATTTATTATATTTTATATGTAATTGTATTTGACATTTTTAATGTATTAGACAATTTGTATAGTATTTTTATTAATTTAAGTTGTGTGTTAAAATAATGTATATGATGTTAATTAAACGATATTTGACATATAAATGATCTTCAGTTCAACAATAGTCATAATAAACAAAAAAGTGTGATTGGATGTCAATAATAGTCACTGTTTAATCAATTATGTGTCACTAAAAATCAATAATAGCTATGCCGAACGAAAAAACGTGTGACTAAAACAAGTTTATGGCCATGAGTTAATATATTACAAGTCAGTAAAAGTCAATAGTAGTCATGAAAAACGAAAAACTTGTGACTAATATTAGTTTCTGGTTACAGTTTAATAGAATACGTTTCACTAAAAGTCAATAATAGTCATGATAAACGAACAAATCTTATGACTAAAAGTAGTTTATAGTCGTGGTTTAATATAGTACTAGATTATAAGTAGTCTCGTTGAAACATCACCCATATAGGATTCGTGCAAGATATATAAGTAGTCTCGTTGAAACATCACCCAGATAGGATTTGTGCTTCAATGACGTGTCTTGCAAGCCTTATGATTTGTAATCTAGCATCATTGCATTGTCCTCTGGTTTGGTCGATATTACGAAGCAACATGACCAAAACACCTTCTTTTAGTATAAGTTTATGGTTGGGAATTCCGAAGGCCTTAAAAGCATTCAACACATCCGTAGAGTATACTGATTCCTCAAAAGAATCTTCTGCATCAGTCTCACATAAGGAATCTGAACTCAGATATGTTTTCCCTTCATCTTTCATCAGTTCTAACATGTAGTCGTGGATAGCATCAAGTTCTTCATTAGTAGGGACCAAAATAGCTTTATCTTGAAAATATGATGGATCATCAAGATGGTTTTGAAAGGATGAATAAATACAGGATACAATAGAATGAATATGGTCACCCGTAGAGGGAACGATCACATCTTTTGGAAATTCAACTTCAACTTCACCATCATTAGGACCACCGATAGTACCTTCACCATTTTTAAGAATCCAATCAGAAAATGATTTTGTCTATTTTAATTCATTGTTTGGACAACCGACCTAAAGCTTCATGTTTACAGTTAAACGTAAAATTGTACATTCACACCATAATCTTGATGAATGCAATGATGCCTGCACAATATCTGAATGATTTCCTCTTTGTATTATTCGAAGAATTTGTCGAAAGTCGCCTCCAAATACAATGGTCTTGCCTCCAAATGGTGTATCATTGTCTGATGGAAGGATAATATCTCTAAGTGTCCTATCAACTGCTTCGAAACAATGACGATTCATCATTGGGCTTCGTCCCAAATTATAAGGCTCGCTTTGTTCAACATGGCAGCTACATCGTTACTTGGCATAATAGAAAAATGCGAATTCTCATTCAAGTTAATTGGTATATGAAATCTTGAATGCATTGTCCTACCACCAGAAAGAATGAGTGCTGCAATTCCGCTTTAAGCAACATTAATAACTACTTCACATTTAGATCTAATAGCAACGGACAATGTCTTCCAAAACAAATGTTTTTCCTGTTCCTCCATAACCATAGAGGAAAAAGACACCACCTTTTTGTTGTTAACTACATTCATAATTATATCATAAACATTTTTTTGCTCAACATTTAATTTTTAATGCAATTGTTGATATTCAGATTCAAGACTGGACGTATCATAATTAAGCTCATCTTGAATTAACATATTGCAAGAATCTTGAATATATTTGTGATCAAGTAATGGAATATTGGATATTTGCTTAAGATTTAGTCCACAACTCAATAAAGAATTCTCAATGTACGACAACATTAGGTGGTAAATTGCTTCCGGTTTTAGCTTCAAGCCTGAAAACATTAAAAAATTATGATATAACTTATTTATAATATCAATTAAAGTAGGAATATTTTTTGTGTAAATGGTTTAGTTTATTTAAAAATGTACCTTTCACACCTATTTAATGTTCATGAATGTGAACAACATCATCAGAAAGAAAATTATATGTCTTTTTAAAAACATGATGAGGTTGGGATAGACTATTTAATGTAATCAACATAATAGATAGAGACCTGCAGAAAGAAGCGGTGACCCAATGATGTGTTTCTCATATAGAAGATATGTACTCTCTATCATCGTCTAATAGACCAAGAGCGTAGCAAGCATCTTTGTAAGAGTCATAAACGGTCCCGTTAACCATTCTAATATCTTCTTAGCAAGTAGGACCCTTTACTTTGTTGAGAAAAATGCGTAAGTAATAAACATCACAAAACTTTGGAGACACATGATTAATTCTGCCAAGTGACTTTGTCTTTTTTTTTCTTCTTGTCCATACTTTATCTGATTTATTCCAAACATATTGAGTTGGTAACTCAACATAGGATAACTCCCTTGCCTTTTCTTCGTAGCTATTACATTCCATCCAAGCCAAAAATTGAGAAGCAGCAATAATTGGTTTAGAAAAAACATTAGTAACACGTTGGAATGGTTTAAACACAACAGGTTGTTTCTCTTGTAGGTGTAACGACAACCTTTCAACATTTGGTGTTCTATAATGAATGTCATACCTAAAAAGTCTCCAGCATGCCTCACAAGCAGAAATATAACGACAATTGTAATAGTCAATAATTTCATCATGGTCGTTATTTTCTTTGTGTTGTTTTTTGTTTTTTTGGCGTCATAAAAAGACGCGTTGATCCTTTTTGGACCTTTCTTAATATACTTAAAAATGTACTTTATCGATCCAAGCTGATCACACCACTCGAGATTCATATGGGGTTATTGCTTTAAAAGAATCTTATTATATGGAACAATATATATCTGAAAAAAGAAACAAAATGTCATAAAGAAAATTAAGATCATTTAACATATCTTTCCTATCAAAGATAACATTTATAATGAAATAAATGTTTATATAAATAAAATTTTAATTTTTATACCTATTTTCCAAAGAAACTCCGTTTTTCATGACATTGTTTCCATTGTTGCGTCTTCGGTAACTGGATAACCATCATCGTCAATATATGTATTATTTGTAAATTCATTTGGAAATCCTTTAGAACATTTGCCATTTTTCATACATGGCATAAATCGAAAATCATTAACGCAAGGTCCATGTATTATGTTGTCAGAAACAATTAGATACAAATCTGGCTCAAGTTCCTTGTCTGGCAATTAAACACGTATAACGCGATCTATATCTTTGGGATTTGGAAGTTTGAATGTAACATCTGGATTCCCAGGTATATTAATTATGTGCTTATTTTGAGATTTATTGAGTGACTCAACGATTTGTGAGTCCAACTCATCGAGTAGAGTCATGTTTGGCCACGTGGGATTAGTAACCTACTTGACGAGTCCGAGAGTCGACTCGCCGAGTAGACGTTGAGTGATGAAACCCTAAATCCCCGGGTTTGGGGCATATTTAAGGACAATTATAGCCTCATTTACGGTTCATCAGCTGTCTACCTTCACTGAGACAAACCATAATCGGCCATTGAGCTGAGAGATAGAGTGTTGAGGTAATATTTAGTGTTTTGGTGCATCTTTGGAAGATAAGAAAATGATTTCAAGCAAGGAACAAGAAGAGGTTGTTAGATCCGTTATTGTTTCATCCAAGAGCTTCTATGAAAGGTAAAAGTTCATCCCTTTCTCCTTTTTGTTGGGTAGATCTCATATTATTGGAGTTTAGGGCTTTTTCCATCTAATATTGGGACTTTGAGTGTCCAAAGGTCCCTGCTTTATTCAGCCACAATAGAGCTTTCAAGTGAAAAACCCTTATTAGAGCATGTTCTTGACATTTCAAGCCCTAAGTGCCATTCATGGACGTAAAGCTCGTGACTTTACGTGATAATCAAGACTTGAGAATGCAGATCTAGAGTTTGGGAAGGTTTTCTACCTTGAAATCGTCTAAATGAGAAATGGTTCTGAATGGACTCGTCGAGTCGATGAGCCGACTCAACGAGTCAGTTAGGGTTTATCCCGATGAGCTTGATCATGTGATAGCTCGACAAGTTGGGGCTCAACTCGAAAAGCTGAGCCGGACCTTCACGAGACTTCTGAGGAAACGATTGGAGTCGACGAGTCGCATGGGTGCACTTGGCGAGTCGGGTCAAATATGGTCTATGGTCTTGAGTCGACTTCTGTAACTTTGGGGATTGGTCAAACATGAGTAATGGAGACCATAAAGGGGTAAAATGGTCTTTTACTAACTTAAGAGTTAGAAAGAGGAAGAATAACCTTTGGTTTACTTAGAGTCAAGAATCGAGTATTTATTTGATATATATTTACCGTATGTGTTAGGCGGTAGCTAGTTCGAGATTCGAGTATGAGGATAATTGCTTGCTTGCTTTCGAGCTGAGTCTTCTCACTATACATATCTAAGTAGTAGTTACTATGTGACCGGAGGGTCTTCATAGACATACTGGACCGGAGGGTTCAACCTGAGCTGTGGGACAAGAGGGTCCTCATTATTGTCCGGAGGTTCTCATCTGTTATACTGTGATTTGCGTTATTATGCATACAATCTTTTTTTTTTCTTATATTGTTATGTTATTCAGTGTATATGTTGTTTATATGTGCATATGCTGAGTTATGTGATATATTATGCATTATGTTTTGTGATTATGCTATGCTTTGTGATTATGTTATGCTTTTCTGGGTTAGGACCGGAGGGTCCACCCGAGTTGTGGGATCAGAGGGTCTCCACAGTGTCACATTGACCGAAGGGTCTTATTTGAGATGTATGTGGTATTTTGGGGAGCTCACTAAGCTTCGTGCTTACTGTGTTATGTGATATGTGTTTCAGGTACTTCTCAGGATCATGGGAAGGTGCCGACTTGATTGTACACACGAGATTGAGTTATATTTCAGAGGATCCTGGATTTTGTTATTATGGATATGTGTTTTGATAAATTGAGATTTTGGAGCTTTTATGACTTATGTTAATGAGATTAAGATGATTTTTAAATGAAAATTTTGCTTGGAAAATTCACAGTGTTACAAGTTGGTATCAGAGGCTTGGTTTGAGGGATTCGGATGCACCTCCGGGTGTGTCTAAACTCAAACTGAGGATTTGAGAAAAAATTTCAAAAGAAATGGCTTTTCTAAAATGAGAAAGAGTTTTAAGAGAAAATAAGTTGGAGCAGTGTGTACAATCATCTAGAGGTCGAATGGCGATTTAACAAAATACCCTTACTTATTTGTGTTATGAGTTATTATGAGATATTAGTGATGCTTGCTAAAAGATAGGCTAGGTAATTCATATATTAGGACTGGAGTTACTTGATTTGTGATGCCTTAGCCTAGGAATTGCTGTTATCTGTGATGTGCGTTGAGTATGTGCGGAGTAAGAGTATCCAACATGAATCTTTTAGAGAGAGCTTTGAGTAAAGGAGTAATCTAGAAGAGATACCTAGATAAGCATTGAAGAAGCCTACTGAGGGAGTAGTTAGATACCTACAAGAGGTAGGGTTGCTTGAGTTTGGTGACACCCTTTGAGTGTGAGTAGAGCAAATAAAGTTGTAACCTAGAGTGGTTTTATGTGCTGGTGGAGATTATTCGATGCCCCAATGCTATTTGATTCGTACTTTGTGGAAATCTTGATGATGGGAGTCAGTTACTAAGTGAATATGACGATATTCAGGAGGTAGATGGTTGGCATCATAAAGAGTTCTTCAGCAGCTGATGGCAGAGAAGTGTGAGAACCTAGGAAGAGCCTTCATGTAACACCCAAAGTCTTAAAGGCCATGAAAGGAAAGAAAAGCCCTAATTTAAGGGCCGACTCGGCGAGTCCAAGGAGGGACTCGGCGAGTCCGAGCGGGATCCGGGTCTAGTGTAAGCGACCGACTCGGCGAGTCGGCCAAGGTGACTCGGCGAGTCTGGTCTGTGCGTGGAAAACCCTAAATTCGGGACTTGGAGCCTATATAAATGTCTTAATCTTCTTCCTAGGGTTACTTACTGCCTCTTTAGCCCTGGATATCAAACCCTAGCCATCACATCTCCTTGTTGAGCCTTGGAAGGTGCTTTAAAGCTTGGGAAAGGAAGAAGGAACTTGGAGGAGCAAGAAGGAGCTATAGATCTGGGATTGTGAGTTCATTCTGAGCACTTGGAGGTAATAAATTAGTTCCTGTACCCTTTTTGCACCTAGATCTATGTGTGGTTGTTGGGGCTCTTTAACCATAATGTTATTATTTCGAGTTAGAAGTCGGATCTGGAGTTGCTACTTCAGATCCAAGTGTGTTATGGCCTGGAGAAGCATAAAGTATCAGCCATTAAGTCGATTTTGAAGCCCCTTGTCCTTACACCCTAGTTTATGGCATATTTTGCCTAGATCTCCTTCTCTACACGTAAAGTTTGCAACTTTACGTGTGGAGTAGGCTTGGGAAGGGTAGATCTACAGTTTGGAGTCCATGCATGACTCTAAAATCCTCTGCATGAAAGGAGATCTGAAGGGACTCGGTGAGTCCTTTGAGTGGACTCGGCGAGTAGCATGAAGTTGTGGAGGAACTCGACGAGTGAGATGAACAACTCGTCGAGTCGTATGAAGATTGCCTTGTACTCGGCGAGTCAGGTCGCGAAACCCCAAACCCTTCGAGTTATAACTCAAATCAGTGAGTCGGGTGGAGACTCATTGAGTTGGTCAGGTCTGGACTCAGAAATCGGTAGACTCGGCGAGTCATGGACTGACTCGACGAGTCGAGTCAGAAATGGAAGGAATCTGAATATTATGAACTCGGCGATTCAGTAGGGTGACTTGGCGAGTAGGGTTGACCTGGAAGGTTGACTTTGACTAGGACTTTGACTTTGGACCAGGGAGGACTTGGTTGTCTTTCGTGGGTCAGTTAGACTCAGTGTTGCATTGATATTGATAGTTCGGGGAGCAAGAGGAGCAGGAGTTCCGTGTGTTGTCAGGCAGCAACTAGTGAGAGCATCAGCAAGTTCAGCCAGTGTAGGTGAGTTTCCCTTTGTGTGAATGGGTCTAAGGCCACAATGTCGGCCCATGTAGTTATAAGTAGAAGACCCGGGGGTTAGCCCTAGGCACAGTATGCTAGTATTGTTTGCAGGACGAGGTCCAGTAATAGCGGGCGGGTGCCCAAGGAATTGTTTATATATGATAGTTTATACTTGTTGTCTGTGTGATACATGTATGTGCCTGGTAGGGAGGTGAGTGTGGGCGAGGTCCCGTATCTCACCAATAGCAGAGTTTGGATGGGGTTCCATATCTCACTAGTAGCAGATTAGGGGCGAGGCCCGAACTAGAATAGGAGTGAGAGTGGGCTAGGCCTGTACCTCACTAGCATTAGGAGCATGGATGGGGTTCCATGACTCATCAGTAGCAGGACATGGGCGAGGCCCAGGATAGGCAAGGCCTTAGGACGGAACTAGTTGCATGTGTCAGTTATGTGTTGTGAAATGTGTATGTGTTATTATTTGTTGACGGGCGAGGCCTAAGTGAAATAGATATGTATCCGAGCGGGGCTCGAAGCCAGGCGGGGCCTGGAGCGGCGGGGCCGTTGTAGCGGGCGAGACCCGAGGTAGGGGGCAAGGCCCAAGATAGGGGGTGTGGCCCAGTATGTGCAGTATGTGGTTATGCATGGTATGTGGTAGGGTGGGGAACTCACTAAGCTTCGTGTTTACGGTTTTCAGTTTTGGTTTCAGGTACTTCCGGTAGCGGAGGGAAGAGCTCGGGGTGATTGCATGGCACACACCATAGATTAGACAGCCTGGGAATGTTTACTCTGATAACGACATGTGTTTTGAAAACTTATACTCATATTATGTTTTGGAATGATGACCTTACTTTAAGTAATGATTTATTAAAGAAATTTTTGGTATTAAATTTTGGGTCGTTACACTTCAGAGTGACATTAGTCAGATAAGTACGCTGATAGAAGAGAGAATTTGATGGTAACTGACCAAGTTTAACGGGATTGGTGATCGAGAAGGTTGAACAACTACTTAGGAAATTTGGGACAATCTGTGTAGAAAGTATGGGTAGATGTGGCAGGTAGTATGGGCCCGTACTACTGAAAGAAAAGGACCTGTACTCGAAACAAGGAGAATTCTATAGGCTCTAAGTAGCAGATTGAGAGGAGATAACATGGTTCGGGTACCATGATTCATTGTAGATTGAAAGGAGATAACATGGTTTGGGTACCATGATTTGTAGCAGATTGAGAGGAGATAACATGGTTCGGGTACCATGATTTTTAGCAGATTGAGAGGAGATAGCATGGTTCGAGTACCATGATTCATGGCGGTTAGTGCTTCTGGTTTTACTAGTTGTCCCGTTGTGATTGACAAGACTAAGATCAGATGTGATAGAGTGTGGGGCTAGAGGGCCATGTCGAACGAGTTTCAATGGAGCATACCTTGAGAGGGAAATCAAGTTAGTTCCTAAGAGATTTTTGGTCAGATGCCAGTTTGAGTCGCAAGCCTCAGGGATTAGTAGAGATGATGCTTATTAGAGGATTGCGGTCTGAGTTGAGCAATTGAATGATAGATAAGGTGTCACCTTCTGTGGCAAGAGTTGCGTTGTCCCCGTTTCCTGGGAGAAACAAAAGAAATGATGAGCTTCTGGTTTCAGAGTTTAGAGGTAAACCCCGTGAAGTAGCATAGGGTTGCGCCCTTTTCACTAAAGTATTTTGGACAATATGTTTGCTGTGAGGTATTTCTTATACCATGAGAGAGTTATTTGTGGGAACGAGATGGATAAGGTAGGGATATGCCTTAGTTGAGTATTGAGAGGCATATGCTAGCCGCAATTTCGAGTAATCAAGAGGTGTATGTGGGGTGGTGGCCCTCATTGTTTCCTTTGGATAATAGAGAGATCTGGTAGTGTGTTGGTATGAAATTTTGGATGGCTAGAGGTGGTCACGTGGAAAGTTCCAAGGACTTCATCTAGGATTCGGGATATTAGAGTTGTTTGGTCTCGATAGGAAGATAATCAAGTGTTATGTGGTACTTTTCAAGAGTAAGTGTGATGTACCTGGTGAAACATTCTGTGGAGTAGATTGTTAGTGTGCTAATTGGTGATGGTTCGAACCCTGAGTGGGGAGAACCGTTTATTTAGTTGATAGGATCAGATATTTCTCAACTGCAGTTAGAGAACTTGGTATGGAGACCTGTGGTACGAATGCATGAGACTAGGGTTATTGGTGATCGAGGCGAGGCGTAGAGCGGGATAATGCGTGTTGTATGCGTTCAAGGAAGGATGAGTGTTTCTGCGACGAGTAGCCGTTGGTCAGGGACCCTAGGGTGGTTAGAAACTCTTCGAGGTTGTAATGGTGGAATTCGAGGTGGTTGGCTTGTAGGGATTGTTTTGGCGGTTGAGAATTTCTAGTTCGATGTATGGATTCTTATGTGCACTTTAGGAAGGGTAGAAGTGATGGGTTTTTTTGGTCATAAGACATCCTATGTGCTCATACAAACCCTAATTCTTGGATCTAGGTTTCTCTATTGTACATGCTTTGAATCCAAGACTATAAACCCTAATTCTAGCATATGGAAATCGATATTAACATATAATTAGGTTTAAGATGTTACCTTGATTGTTATGTAGCAATAACAATCCCAAATCTCCTTGAATTGACTTTGGAAGGCTTAGAGTCACAAGTGTCACTCCTCTAATGGCTTTCAAACACCAAGAGCAAATGGAGAAGGTATAAAGAGAGAGGAGAGAGGTTCGAATTCGTCCTTAGGACTTCTTGGGAAGGGATACACGAATTCATGTGCCAAGGGGTGTTTATATAAGTGTTCAGATAGAGTTTCAGTCATTATCCTTATCTAGATGCTTATCCACAAAGCAACCTATAAGATAATCTTTGAATCCTTATCATAGTCGAATTCTAAGGCCTTATCACCTCAAATTCATTCACCCTAATAATAAGATAATCCTTACCTTATTTTGTAACTATCACATAATTACAAATCAGCCCCTCTAGTTTAATTAATTACACTTGATCACAAAATTAATTCCTAATTAATTATTTACCAATATTAATTAAACAAATATGATTTCTCCTTTAATATATTATTCTTATAACATATTAATAAATCATATTATCCTCTCTCTCTGTATATTTCTCCAATCAAGTTGCTTTGGTGAAGGCAACCCAAAAGGACCATGCACCATCGGGTCAAGTACATACCAAAATAGTTATGGACTTAGACACTAATCCAACAGTCTCCCACTTGGATAAGTCTAATAACTATTATGCGTATGACTTCAGATCCTGATCTACAATCGTAGCTTTCCAAAGCCGTTGTCAACTCTGATCATATCAGATACGCGTGTCCTTAGATAAGGGATCATATATTCCTCCATTCTAGATATCGTATAAGACATGATTTCTAATCATTCTCTTTGTACTATTTCTCGATTCCCTATTTATGACGACTGACTAATTGAACAAATCAAATTAGCCCTAGCCCGACCGAGCATTTACGTTTGTCATCACTAAACCATCGAGGGACCTAAAGATATCGCTTTTATCCTACTTTGAATAAAAGGAACGGATAAACTTTGATACAATGCTTGCTTGCACTCACTAAACAAATCACACACAACAATATGTTTTATAACACCAAGTTACTAGTGCGTTTACATTATCAATGTGCAACCGATTAGCAAGATACAACTCACACATCTCAGTTTCAAGAATATAAGATGTTATCGTCTCACTAATTACTCGTGATACAATTCATGGAGTGATCCAAGTGAGCGTGGGTTTAATCCAATGCTCAAATCATATTCATAAGCACTCGTGAACGTTGCAGCAAACATTTGCTTATGTCTAATGCTCTTTAGACAATCCACACAACAATTCATGACAGTCTTCATTCATTCTACTTCCAACATATGAATGACTGTGGCCCGTTCGAATAATTCGATTATTCTTAATAAACTCAATTATTCTGGAAGTCAAAACATGAAAATGTGAAACACAAAAATAATACTAATCCCATATGGCCTCAACCCTTTGAGCATAAATAACACACGTTTTATTTATCACCATATCGATTACTCATTATTTGTCGTTTCGGGTAATCAACTTCTTACTTGAATTATTACACTTGTCCCATGCTCCTAGCATGCACACAATGTTCACCTATGGTTCTTACTTTGTGAAATAGATCACATTGGACACATTTCCAATCATTCTCATTTCACAACTCCGAATCCTTTTTCATAGGTGAAAGAATGTCAAAATTCTTGCTACTTATAGAATATGCTAGATTCTAACATTCTATGCAATGATTCTTTCGTAATGTCACTGCATAAAAGTCACAAAGACTATTGCTAATGATGTTACAAAATCTTCTATCGGAGATTGTTAAAGACAATTCCTTAGATATGATGTCTCTCACTCAAAGTACATTCCTTTGAACATCCTTTTGCATAAAAGTTTCTAATCTAGTCATAGAATTTCAATATTTACTTCCCAATATGGACACGCTTCCATATTTTCCATATGACAACTTATTCTTAATAGAATCTTATCTATTCATAATAATGTCAATATGGTCCATCCAATACCATGCTTCCAACTACTCACAAGCAACCAATCCTCGTCGAACATTGGATTGTTCTTTGATAGTTGTTTAATTATTTTAGTCAAAACCGATTCTATTCCCTTTTCCCTCTAAATGCGCTAGACATTTGGAAAATTTAAGAATGGTCAAACATTAAATCATTTGCAATCGATCCTATACCCGAAGCGTATGGGACACGATGCACAATGTTTTATTTGCTATGTTCTCAAAATTCAAATTGTGAAGAGGAATGCCGTAATCATAATCTAAATTTTAAGAACACACTATGTACCTTTGACTAAATCTATTAATGTTTCACAACCTAATCCTTTAGATTTGAAATGAAGCATAATATTATCTCCCTTAATTATAGCAAAACAACTTTACAACCCTTACGACTTTGCAAGGTATAACTCTTGTTTTTCTATAATTAATATCGCCAACTTGCAATACTTTCCATAATAATCATACAATCATAACTTTTATGCTCCCACTATCATGATGATTAATATAAAACATAACACTTATGCTCCCACTAGCTTCAACATGTATTCATAAACATCTTAACTTTCAGAAAGACAATACCTATTGAATTTCTTAAGTCCATGTTTCTAATACTTAGTGCTTTGATAATCTTTTATCAAGGCTTCTTGAACTTATACACCTTTGCCTTAGATAGTTCATATGTGTGTCTTAACAATTAAGACTAATTGCCAAACCTCACAATTCAAATTATGGAAAGGGATACCGTAACCATGATCGAATTCGAGAATGCAATTTTACAATCACTATCTTCTTAAAATCTTTTTTAGTGAAAGCATTTCCTCACAATCATTTTCATGAAGAAGGAAATCTTATGACACTTAGATTTAAATGGTGTATTTGTTCCTATCCATGTGAATTTGTTAAAACCAAAGTTTACGACAAATTCAAACTCATATGGACCGAGCCTTTTTTAGTCTTGATTTCTTGCCTTATGGTAGCACAGTTGCCCACCACGTCTTCCAAGTAGTTAAGCATCTCACCTTTTTCCTATCAATGTACCTTTCATTGATGAAGGTGCTTTGCCTTTTATGAGTTCAAAATGAGAACTCATAGGACTCACATGCATAATTAACTCAATTGGAACAACACAAAATCAAAATATTGTCAACACGATAGGTTGTAAACCTCAACCCGTGTGCTAGTGATGATCGATAAGGTTTATTTGATTTGTTCTTAAAACCTTTCAAGATCATTAAGACTCCCACTGACTCCTTGACATATAAGATTCTTTTGTCAATAAACATTTGTTGACAACCAAATATTCAAGAGTTAGTGTAGCGTTTATCAAAACACTTCATAAATTGGTCCTAGTTGGTCTTTGTCTTATCCAAGACATCACAAATTTCCACATTTGATGAATGTTATAAACCTTTAATACTTCTTACTCATTGTCACAATCTTAACTTTAAGACTTGTTATTGGAACGAAGTATGACAGACTTCTTGATTTAACCATTTCTTCAATCCTTGATTCCTCTTCTTAAACATACAATTGTACTAAGACTTACTTAAAGGATCAATTGAGACATGGTTCTTAATCATTAAGACCTATCATAAAGCATAAAAGCTACTCTCCATTCTTCTTAGAATGGAGAAACTTTTATCTTTCTGCCTACTTCATTCTTCTTATTCGTTTTACTATTGATCTAAACCCTTTAATCAATTCAGAATTACACTTAATCTTGTAAGTATAATCATATTTACTAAGCCTTTAGTAAATCATGACGAATATCTTTGTTACTCTTATGGTGAACTTGATCAACACACAACTTTGTGTACTCGATCTCCTAGTCCTTCACTTGACACTTTGTCAACGAATTTGTTTAATTTCCAAATATGAAATTTCTCATTCATTATGCAACCAAGTTGCGTGATTCCAAATTTCAGTCCAATTGAAATTTGGGCGATGAGAAACTCTCCCTATTTGGTAAATTCTCGACATTTCCATAAATAACATAACTAAGAATCATATCCATTCGTTGTAGAAATAAGCAAACATTAATTTTCATAACGATTTCATCGCAAGGAAATAAATAAATAAATAAATAAGTGAAACAAAATTTATTTTATTTATAAAAGCAGCGGAAAAACATTTGTCCTTACAATGCAAAAATCTATTGAAAACTATGTAAAAGGAAAATTTCTAACAACTCTATCATAACTATCTAAGCTCAAAATCCAATCTTCAAGTCCATGCGATCAAGATCCATCTCTTGTGATTAGATTCATCTTGCTCTCTTATCACGCTTCCTTTCTTTTCACCGATCCTTCAAAACATTCAAATGCAATCTTATCACATCATGTATTAAGAATCATTGAATAGGAACTTAACAGAGTTAGATAGTGGATTTTACCTGAAGTGTAGTCATACTTTTGACTCTCCCATCTCTTAGATCTCTTAGGTAAATAGGGCAACTTTGTCTCCAATGCCCCTTCTCTTGGCAATAAGAGCAAATTGACTCTTTTGGAACAACACATGGAACTACTTTAGACATCGCCTTTCTCTTATGATCAAACTTTTCGATCATTGCATGTCTTTCATTGCCATTGTCTATATCCATTGTAACGCCCGGGTTTTCAGGGCTAAGCATTTTTGTCAATGTAATAGTCTAGGTCAACTATTGTAACTCTTTTTGAAGTAATAAATATGAAATATTTGAGTATTATGTGAATTATGTGTGTTTATGTGTTTATTATTTAATTATAAATGTATAATTAATAAAGAATAAAAATAAGCATCAAAATTAAAGTGTGAGATAATCCCGATATCTCTACATAAAGTTGTAGAATATGTCTCAAGGTTTCCGTACATATAAAGAATGCCGAAATCCGAGCTATAACGAAGAAGTTATGGCCCGCCGAAGTTTTACGGTAAAACCGGCACGACACCGGGAGACGTAAATAGTGAATTTACGATAGAAGACTTTTTAGCCTTAGCAATCTAAACAAAAGTAGTAGAATATGTTAAACTAAGAACATCGATAAAAAGAACGCCCAAATCTGACTTCGTATGAAGAAGTTATAATTTTTCTAAGATTCGGCTTAGCAGTGCACGGCCTGAAACTCGAATTTTAGTTCGAGCGGTTTTTGACTTACGCAACGTAAATGAGAGTTGAAGATCTCATTAATAGGAAATCAACGGTAAAAAGACAGACAAAAACAGAGTCCGTATGTAGAAGTTATTAATTTTACGCAGACGTTTAACAGTATAACCTCCTTGTACTGTTAAATTTAAGATCGGTCGAGAATTAGCTGACGGTGTCAAAATGAAAGTTGTAGATCTTATTATTACCTACGCGTGGATATAAAGAACGTCAAAAACGGAGGTCGTATGTGAAAGTTACGGATTTTAGAAGTCGGAAGTGTGCTGTGAGAAAATGGGTGATGTGGCACAATCTTGGCCATTGCTTTCTCCCCAAGGCTTGCCACCAGATGGTGACATGTGGCACCAAGTTCAGCCACATTTCACCCTATAAATACCACCTCTCCCACCCTCATTTTCTTCACACCTTTTCCATTCTTTCTTCTCTTTACTCTCTCTCTCTCTCTAGAACCTCTCTCTAGCCCCGAAATCTCCCGAAAAGCCTAGGGAACCTCCCTAGCACGAGGCGGAAGCCCCAGAGTGCTCGAAGGCTCTGAGAAGAAGAGCTTTTCGGCTCGGGAACATTGCTCCAAGCAAAGCCCGGTTTTCTATAAAACCCGCTGTAAGTGAGCTACGCCTACGCTATTTTTAATATAACTTTTATTTAATTATAGTAACGTTATTAGGAACTTATAATAAATACTTGGGCTATTATTATGGGTTATATAAGTATTTTTTTTTGAATCTTATATAATAATAATAATAATAGCTAGACTATTAATTAATCTCGACGAATAATAAACTAAACTCTAGTGGTAATAATACTAGGTTTCGTCGAAGAATTTTTTTTTAAAGAAGCGAAGTGCTGTCTGAGTTCGGAATCACCACCTTTTCCGGTGAGTGCATAGTTACTTTCAACTTACACATAGATATGAAGTATTTTATATAAATTACGTGCTATGTGTGCATATTATCTGAATACTTGCTATCTATGCTAGATGAACGTTGTGATACATGTTTCCAATGATTTAAACTGTATATGTATTTTATATCTACGAAAATGTTGGGGTAAAACATGGGTAGATGTAATAGGTGATGTGTGATAAAATGATGAGAGGCATCGATGTTGTTGTTGTTGATCCAATAATCTAGCGGAGTATAGATGACGACCACGGACTCTTCTAGACAGTCCAGTGGAACACTAGCAGGCTCGCAACCTGTAGGTGTTGTGAACGATGTGTTCACCGGTGTACTCCATCCCCCACATGGTTGCCTATTAGGACATTTATTGCTGAGGAATCCCCTTAGCAGTAGTGTTCGTCCCGATGATGATCCTTAGGCTAGGTCCCTTATGATAGGTGTTTAGGGACGTAAAGTGAGGATAACGGGAACGGGTAATCGGGTTATTGTTGATTGATGAAATTAATAAACTTATTTATTGTGGGTTGAAAACCCTATGTGCTCACTAGGCTCCCAAGCCTGACCCACTCAGTTTTATGCATTACATGTAGTGGCGCATGAGCACAGGTGTGATGTTTTGGACGAGGGATTACGGATATAGGCCTGTAGATATGAAATAATGTAGTAAGGCTTATATTGTACTGTTTATAGTTTTGATCTGTACGAACATGACATCCCGAGTTTTTTAATGAAATACATTTCTATGGAAATGCTTTTGATAATTCTTTATCATATTATTGTTTTAGGACAAATTCCGCAACCCTTTTATTAAAAGATAACTCTGATTTTGAAATAAAGTATAAACAAAACCGGTCTTTTCTGGCCGTGATTTTGGGGATGTCACAGTTGGTATCAGAGCATTAGTTTAAGCGAACTAGGAATTTGTAGGATTTCTAGACTTAAACTTAGAATGCTAAGCGATGATTGTGAGGTGTGAGTACTAGCTTATTTTAGGAATTGTGCCTAAAATGCTTTTATATGCTAAATGCTTTATGCATGATATGCCGTTATTTTGTTCGGATCTATGGTCTGTTGCCGAGCGGATCTGGAAACCTTATGTGTTTAGTATTCTAAATGTACGACTACGATATTAGAACTAGCATGTAAACGTTTCGGAGTGATAAGGACGATTTAAAACGTCTCTCCTAAATAAAGATCTGAATTCACCTTATTCGGTGTATAGATCATGATGGCAAGGACCCGTAGCGGAAACGTGAACGCAAATGGAGGTAGGAACCAACCCCCAGTAGTTCAGCAAATACCTATTGTTGAAGAAGTTGCACCTGAGCCAGTTACCATGGCTGGAGTTCAAGCCATGATTCAGGCTATGCTAGCTGAACAAAGGGAAGAAATGAGACGGATGCTCCGCGAGAATAGAGACGAACCTACCATACATGTTGAACCGACGGAGCCAGTTCCCGAGCCATCTGAGGAAGGGAACTATAGCCGTCAAGTGAGTCAAATAGGGACTCAAGGTGAACAAAGGGATGGCCCAGAAGGAAGAAACAACAAGGATGGGCAGATGTACAAAAATTTATTGGGTGCAAAACCACCAAGTCTCTCAGGAAGCCCAAAGCCTGTTGAGATTATGGACTGGATCTCCGAGATGGAGATGGTGTTTGAGAGCTGCGACTGCAACGAAAAGCAGAAGACTGTCTTCGCTGTGAGACAATTGAAAACTGGAGTCTTGAGTTGGTGGAAGCTATTGGCAGATACGATGCCACGAGGAAAAGCCCTGAAAATGTCATGGGGTGAGTTCTTGGAACAACTAAAGGCGCGGTACTGTTCAGAGATAGACCTGATTGATCTGAACAATGAGTTCCAAAATTTGAAGAAGGGGAGAATGAGCATCGATGACTATGCTGCTGCATTTACGGAAAAGATGAAGTTGTTTCCATACCTAGTGCCAACCGAACTTTCTAAAATTGAGAAATTCGCAAACGGACTGCCGGCTGACTTTGGCCCAACAGTCAAGATGGCAACCACTCTGAAATCAGCTGTTCGAGCAGCTAAGAATGTGGAGACCCAACAAAAGGAAAGAGGTCTGGAAAGGGCTGAGGTCGGTGAGAAACGGAAGTTCGATGGATCCTCGAAGTCCAACAAGAAGAGTAGATTCTCGAAACCTGGTTCGAGAGGAGGAGGATCAGAAGCAAAGTGGTGTGACAAGTGCAAGAAGAAGCACTTTGGGAAGTGTGATGGAGGGGTCACTTGTTACAAATGCGGAAAGCCTGGGCACTATGCCAATGAATGCACCCTTAACCAGAAGGCCTGTTATGGGTGTAATGAAGAAGGGCACATTTTGAAGGACTGCCCGAAGAAGAATGAGGCAGGAAGACCCAACATACCACCAAAGCCGAAGGCGAGAGCCTTCCAGATGACGCTCGAGGCTGCAAAGGAGGCAACAGACGTCGCTTCAGGTACCTTTCTTGTAAATGGTTTGCCTGCAAATATACTGTTTGATTCCGGAGCCAACTACTCCTTTGTGTCGCATAAATTTAGTGCGAAATTAGCATTACCTGTAGAAAAACTTGATAACGCCCTAATTGTAGAAGTTGCTAGTGGCAAATTCGTACCTGTTAGTAATCATATTAGGAACATCGTCATTGACCTAAACGGAAACGAATTCCAGGAGGAACTATTACCCATAGAGTTAAACGGTTTCGACATCGTTTTGGGTATGGATTGGCTTAGCGCCAACGATGCCGAGATATTATGCCGAAAGAAGATAGTTAGGATAAACCCACCCGGAAAGGAATCATTTATGGTGTACGGGGACAAACGCAGAGTGAGTTCTGGAATCATCTCCTTGATGAAAGCCAAGAAATGTTTGTCCAAGGGATGTGCATCGTACTTGGCATTCGTAATCGATGCTAAGAAAGAAAAGAAAGAGGTGCAGAATATACCGGTTGTGTGCGATTATCCGGAAGTCTTTCCCGAAGATCTTCCCGGATTACCACCTGATAGGCAAGTAGAATTTCGTATAGACTTATTACCAGGAACAACACCGATAGCAAAGGCACCTTACCGATTAGCACCGACGGAGATGAAGGAGCTCATGACGCAACTTCATGAGCTGTTGGACAGCGGTTTCATTCGACCTAGTTCATCACCCTGGGGAGCTCCGGTGTTATTCGTGAAGAAGAAGGACGGAAGCATGAGGATGTGCATAGACTACCGAGAGTTGAATAAGGCAACGGTGAAGAACAAGTATCCATTGCCGAGGATTGATGATCTATTCGATCAGCTACAAGGATCTAGTTACTTCTCAAAGATCGATCTTAGGTCAGGATATCATCAGTTGAAGGTAAGAGATCAGGATATTGAGAAGACTGCATTCAGAACAAGATATGGACACTATGAGTTCTTGGTTATGTCATTCGGACTAACCAATGCTCCCGCAACATTCATGGATTTGATGAATAGGGTTTGTAAACCATTCCTCGATAAATCTGTGATAGTGTTCATCGAAGACATTCTCATTTACTCGAAAAGCCAGGAGGAGCATGGCAAACATCTACGAGAAGTGTTGGAGGTGTTAAAGAATGAGAAGCTTTTTGCAAAGTTCTCCAAATGCGACTTTTGGATACGGGAAGTCCAATTCTTGGGTCATGTTGTTAACCAGGAGGGAATAATGGTTGACCCCGCCAAGATCGAGGCTGTAATGAAGTGGGAACGTCCGAAGAGTCCCACGGAGATTCGAAGCTTTCTAGGATTAGCCGGATACTACCGACGATTTATCCAAGGCTTTTCTTCGATAGCTGCTCCATTAACAGCTTTGACCCATAAAGGAGCTACGTATACATGGAATGAGAAACACGATGAGGCGTTCGAGAAGCTAAAAAAGAAGTTATGTGAAGCACCGATACTTTCTCTACCCGATGGAGTCGAAGATTTCGCAGTTTATAGTGATGCATCTGGAGTCGGGTTGGGTTGTGTTCTGACCCAAAGAGAAAAGGTGATAGCATACGCATCTCGACAATTGAAAGAGCACGAAAAGAACTACCCCACTCATGATCTGGAGTTGGCAGAGGTAGTATTTGCCTTAAAGATATGGAGGCATTACCTCTACGGCACGAAGTGCAAGCTCTTCACTGATCATAAGAGCCTCCAATATCTCTTTAATCAGAAGGAGTTGAACATGAGGCAACGACGCTGGCTAGAACTTCTTAAGGACTACGACTGTGAGATACTTTACCACCCAGGTAAAGCAAATATTGTTGCTGATGCTCTCAGTCGGAAAGTCAATCTTGAAAGAAAAAGGCCAAGAGTGTTAAGAATTGAAGTCGTCTCGACGATTGTGGAAAGTATCAGGAAAGCTGAAGAAGAAGCCTTAGAGAAGGATGACCGAAAGGAAGAACGTTTGGGAAAAATGTTAGTGTTTGGTACGAACAGTCGAGGACTGAAGGTATTCCAAGATCGAATTTGGGTACCTAAGACGGGAGGAATAAGAGATCTTCTAATGGAAGAAGCACACAAGACCATGTACTCGATTCATCCCGGTAGCACTAAAATGTATAGGGACCTAAAACCCTACTACTGGTGGCCGACGATGAAGCTCGATGTTGCGAAGTATGTGGCTGAGTGCGTAACATGTGCGAGGGTTAAGGCACAACATCAAAAACCGTATGGGAGTTTAGAACCCTTACCTGTACCCATGGGAAAATGGGAAGACATCACCATGGATTTTGTGACTAAACTGCCCAGAACGAAGAATGGTCACGACATGATTTGGGTAGTCGTGGATCGTTTCACCAAGAGTGCACACTTCATAGCAACCAACGAGAAGTGGTCTATGGATAAGCTCGCAAATGCTTACGTGAAGGAAATTGTAAGACTTCACTGTGTCCCTCTTACTATTGTGTCAGATCGTGATAGTCATTTCACATCGAGGTTTTGGAGGAGTCTACAAGAGGAGTTGGGTACAAAGTTGTGTTTGAGTACTGCTTACCATCCGCAAACTGATGGTCAGAGTGAAAGAACGATTCATACATTGGAAGATATGCTGAGAGCATGTACCCTCGAATTCCAAGGGAATTGGGACGAGCACTTACCTCTGGTAGAATTTTCCTACAACAATAGTTTTCACTCGAGCATCAAGATGGCTCCTTATCAAGCCTTGTATGGGCAGAAGTGTCGTACGCCATCTTGTTGGCTTGAAGCCGGAGAGAAGCAGTTTATGGGCCCCGAGATAGTCCATGAGACTGCTGAGAAATTGAAGGTGATTAGGGAAAGAATGTTAGCAGCTCAGGATCGTCAGAAGAGCTATGCCGACAAGAAAAGACGACCGATAACCTTCGAAGTTGGGGATTCCGTTTTACTTAAAGTCTCACCGTGGAAGGGACTTTTACGATTTGGGAAACGAGGAAAGTTGAGTCCAAGGTTTATTGGACCATTCAAAGTTCTTCAGAGGATTGGGAACCAAGCTTACAAGCTGGAATTGCCCGAAGAACTCAATGGTATTCATAACACCTTCCATGTGTGTTATTTGAGGAAATTCATGGGAGATGTTCCCGACATAATTCCAATCTCGGAATTAAGGATGGATGAGAATAGAAGGCTGATCGAAGAGCCTGAGGCAATTATTGACCGTAAGACTAAGAAGTTACGACGCAAGATGGTCGACTTGGTGCTAGTCCGATGGAAACATTCGAATGGGCCGAATCTCACTTGGGAAACAGAGGATGACATGATGAGTCGCTATCCACATCTGTTTGCTGATGCATGATTCCGGGACGGAATCATCCTAAGGGGGTGAGAATTGTAACGCCCGGGTTTTCAGGGCTAAGCATTTTTGTCAATGTAATAGTCTAGGTCAACTATTGTAACTCTTTTTGAAGTAATAAATATGAAATATTTGAGTATTATGTGAATTATGTGTGTTTATGTGTTTATTATTTAATTATAAATGTATAATTAATAAAGAATAAAAATGAGCGTCAAAATTAAAGTGTGAGATAATCCCGATATCTCTACATAAAGTTGTAGAATATGTCTCAAGGTTTTCGTACATATAAAGAATGCCGAAATCCGAGCTATAACGAAGAAGTTATGGCCCGCCGAAGTTTTACAGCAAAACCGGCACGACACCGGGAGACGTAAATAGTGAATTTACGATAGAAGACTTTTTAGCCTTAGAAATCTAAACAAAAGTAGTAGAATATGTTAAACTAAGAACATCAATAAAAAGAACGCCCAAATCTGACTTCGTATGAAGAAGTTATGATTTTTCTAAGATTCGGCTTAGCAGTGCACGGCCTGAAACTCGAATTTTAGTTCGAGCGGTTTTTGGCTTACGCAACGTAAATGAGAGTTGAAGATCTCATTAATAGGAAATCAACGGTAAAAAGACAGACAAAAACAGAGTCCGTATGTAGAAGTTATTAATTTTACGCAGACGTTTAAAAGTATGTAACCTCCTTGTACTGTTAAATTTAAGATCGGTCGAGAATTAGCTGACGGTGTCAAAATGAAAGTTGTAGATCTTATTATTACCTATGCGTGGATATAAAGAACATCAAAAATGGAGGTCGTATGTGAAAGTTACGGATTTTAGAAGTCGGAAGTGTGCTGTGCGAAAATGGGTGATGTGGCACAATCTTGGCCATTGCTTTCTCCCCAAGGCTTGCCACCAGATGGTGACATGTGGCACCAAGTTCAGCCACATTTCACCCTATAAATACCACCTCTCCCACCCTCATTTTCTTCACACCTTTCCCATTCTTTCTTCTCTTTACTCTCTCTCTCTCTAGAACCTCTCTCTAGCCCCGAAATCCCCCGAAAAGCCTAGGGAACCTCCCTAGCACGAGGCGGAAGCCCCGGAGTGCTCGAAGGCTCTGAGAAGAAGAGCTTTTCGGCTCGGGAACGCTGCTCCAAGCAAAGCCCGGTTTTCTGTAAAAGCCGCTGTAAGTGAGCTACGCCTACGCTATTTTTAATATAACTTTTATTTAATTATAGTAACGTTATTAGGAACTTATAATAAATACTTGGGCTATTATTATGGGTTATATAAGTATTTTTTTGACGCTTATATAATAATAATAATAATAATAGCTAGACTATTAATTAATCTCGACGAATAATAAACTAAACTCTAGTGGTAATAATACTAGGTTTCGTCGAAGAATTTTTTTTTTAAGAAGCGAAGCGCTGTCTGAGTTCGGAATCACCACCTTTTCCGGTGAGTGCATAGTTACTTTCAACTTACACATAGATATGAAGTATTTTATATAAATTACGTGCTATGTGTGCATATTATCTGAATACTTGCTATCTATGCTAGATGAACGTTGTGATACATGTTTCCAATGATTTAAACTGTATATGTATTTTATATCTACGAAAATGTTGGGGTAAAACATGGGTAGATGTAATAGGTGATGTGTGATAAAATGATGAGAGGCCTCGATGTTGTTGTTGTTGATCCAGTCATCTAGCAGAGTATAGATGACGACCACAGACTCTTCTAGACAGTCTAGTGGAACACTAGCAGGCTCGCAACCTGTAGGTGTTGTGAACGATGTGTTCACCGGTGTACTCCATCCCCCACATGGTTGCCTATTAGGACATTTATTGCTGAGGAATCCCCTTAGCAGTAGTGTTCGTCCCGATGATGATCCTTAGGCTAGGTCCCTTATGATAGGTGTTTAGGGACGTAAAGTGAGGATAACGGGAACGGGTAATAGGGTTATTGTTGATTGATGAAATTAATAAACTTATTTATTGTGGGTTGAAAACCCTATGTGCTCACCAGGCTCCCAAGCCTGACCCACTCAGTTTTATGCATTACAGGTAGTGGCGCATGAGCATAGGTGTGATGTTTTGGACGAGGGATTACGGATATAGGCCTATAGATATGAAATAATGTAGTAAGGCTTATATTGTACTGTTTATACTTTTGATCTGTATGAACATGACATCCCGAGTCTTTTAATGAAATACATTTTTATGGAAATGCTTTTGATAAATCTTTATCATATTATTGTTTTGGGACAAATTCCGCAACCCGTTTATTAAAAGATAACTCTGATTTTGAAATAAAGTATAAACAAAACCGGTCTTTTCTGGTCGTGATTTTGGGGATGTCACATCCATAAAGGTCCTTAAGGCAGATTCACCAATCAACTTTGCTTTTCTATTGCGCCAAACCATCGTTGATTCAGCAGCGATAAGCATATAGGTGAGATCTATAAGGGTCACGTCGTGGTTTATCATATAGTACTCTCTTGCGAACTCACTATATGAGTTTGGAAGTGACTGAAGAACCCAATCAACAGCCATTTCCTCACAGACAACGGATCCCAACATTCTTAACCTATCAATGTGTGACTTCATCCCTAGGACGTGTGCACACACCGACTTTCCTTCTTTATGTTCACTTGCCAAAAGGGCTTGAGTGATCTTGAACTTTTCAAGCCTTTGAACTTGTGGGTTAGGGAGAATAATTGGAGGAGGAGGAGGAAGTGAAGCATGATCTCTTGTTCCTCGATCGAATCGTGGAATATCATCTTCATGTGGAATGCTTGTTCCATAGGATTTGGGAAGACCATAGTTGTCGAACTTTGACATCTACAAAACGGGAGAAAACGAATTCAAGTTAGTTGATAGATTGAGTCCTTAGTAAATCACCCAAATGAAATACTAAGTCTAGGACCCAACACAATATTCTACAACTCGGGAGAGGGATGCCGTAACCCTTATTGCAGAATATTTGAAGGTAAGTGAATGATGCTTCACTAATTTCCACCACGAAAAACGAAAAAGAAATTTAAGTTTTAAATCTATGAAAACTCCTAGATCCTTTGAGATTCATTGAACTTTCAATGGCATGTTTAAATCTCGATATGCCTCTCTTGTTTGTGACTAGGATGCCGAGGATCACAAAGCAGGTGTGAATAACCATGCAAAGTTACATGCTGCCCTCACATGTTACAATCACCTATTCGATGTGCCGGTAAACCACACACGCTCCACCGAACTATGACGAACATTGAGTCACCCTTTGCTACCTTTGCTTAGAACCATTTAGTGTGTCGGTAAACCACACACGCTCTACTAACGTCTTCGCAAGGGCACAAAGTGTAATTTCATGGAATTGCATCAATTCACTTTTGCCTAAGTAACTAAGATTGGGAATTTGAAAAACATTTAGTTACTTTGTATTTCATTATACTTATAATGGAAGGTTTCGTCCTATCCTACCCGTTCGGCTAACGACCCTCCACTAGTCAAGAGTGCGGTGGGTAAGAGTGGATACCCATTCAATCGCCATATTATAGGCAATTTCCTTAAACACCCCTTATAGACCAGCTTCGTGAATGAGGCCTACTAACGGTAAGACTAACTTTTACTCATACATATATATAATGTTAGACTTTTAATGTTATATATAGTATAGGGTGCATTTTACACTTTTAAAATATTAGGTGATCAAATTTAACAATTATACTTTTAATTCAATTAAATTGTAAACCTAAACTTTTATGGATTTATTAAACTTCTTTTAATTATACACCTTAATTGATTAATAAAACCATAAGGGTGTGATTTGAACTTTTCAAAACATTACTAGGGTTTTAGAATTTAACATTCCTAATTAAACTTTTAATCAACTTTTAAATTCCAAAACTTGAGGGCAAGTTTTGAAACATTTCAAAACAATTTAGTTTTAATCTATCTTAAAATTTTGAATTTATGACATTTAAATTAAAATTTTAAATATTAAAACTCTTGATTTAATAATTATCTTGAATTAGACTATTAATTTAATTATTAAATCATAAGGGATTATTTAAATAATGAGGATAATTACCATTTAGACATTTAAGTTATCCTAATCCCTTAAATATCTATATAGATTTCGAAAATATGGATGGATAATGTAAGATCTTGAATTACCATATATAACAATTAGAGGATAATTACAAGATATGGGATAATCCAAATCCCTAAAAAATAGGACCTTATCTTGGGGAGGAGGCAAATTTCGAAAATCAAGGGATTATAACAAACCCTAGATTTCGAAATTTAAGGGTTTAAGGAAAGGATTTGAAGATCTTATTCAAACTCTTGCAAATTAGAGTTTGCAAACCCTAATCTCGAAAAACCCTAGCCTCTTAGGGTTTATTGGCAATAAACCCTAATATATCAAGTTCATACAATTGAAACCAAACCAATGGCTCTGATACCACTGATGGGGTTTTTGGTCATAAGACATCCTATGTGCTCATACAAACCCTAATTCTTGGATCTAGGTTTCTCTATTGTACATGCTTGGAATCCAAGACTATAAACCCTAATTCTAGCATATGGAAATCGATATTAACATATAATTAGGTTTAAGATGTTACCTTGATTGTTATGTAGCAATAACAATCCCAAATCTCCTTGAATTGACTTTGGAAGGCTTAGAGTCACAAGTGTCACTCCTCTAATGGCTTACAAACACCAAGAGCAAATGGAGAAGGTATAAAGAGAGAGGAGAGAGGTTAGAATTCGTCCTTAGGACTTCTTGGGAAGGGATACACGAATTCATGTGCCAAGGGGTGTTTATATAGGTGTTCAGATAGGGTTTCATTCATTATCCTTATCTAGATGCTTATCCACAAAGCAACCTATAAGATAATCTTTGAATCCTTATCATAGTCGAATTCTAAGGCCTTATCACCTCAAATTAGTTCACCCTAATAATAAGATAATCCTTACCTTATTTTGTAACTATCACATAATTACAAATCAGCCCCTCTAGTTTAATTAATTACACGTGATCACAAAATTAATTCCTAATTAATTATTTACCAATATTAATTAAACAAATATGATTTCTCCTTTAATATATTATTCTTATAACATATTAATAAATCATATTATCCTCTTTCTCTATATATTTCTCCAATCAAGTTGCTTTAGTGAAGGCAACCCAAAAGGACCATGCACCATCGGGTCAAGTACATACCAAAATAGTTACACTAATCCAACAAGAAGTTGATTGGGCAACTAACTTCAGAGTCAGTATGAGTATTCTTGCAAGGGTTTTGAGCAACAGAGGAGGGACTTTCGGATTGTCGTCAATGTGTTCTGAGTCATTTAGCCGTTCCTCTGTGTTTCAAATTGAGAGTAGATTTTTTCGAAGTTATGATTTGTGCGAGAGGAAGATCAGTTGCAAGATTCTGAGAGGGTGTACTGCGGTATCTGGGCATTATGTCGTGAGTAGGAGAACAATGGTTAAGGGAAGACACCTTGAGGTTCTGGGATGGTGTAACGAGGTATCCGAGTATGATGGCCTAAGTTTCACATTATTTTGAGACTTGAGTTATGAAATTCAAAGTGGTGTAACAAGTGTCTAGGTTCCAGTGGGAGTCCTTCAATTAATTACGATCAATGGGATTATCTGAGAATGTGAATTGCAGTGAGAAGAAGTGTTTTGTCACGTCGGTGGTCGTTAGGAGTAGTGATGCTTAACATGGGTGGGTGTGTGTACCTACCTAAGGATGAGATTGTGGGGTGATAAGGGAGAGTGTTGTGATACTGCAGGGAGCTGTAGTATTCACTAGTTAGTAAGAGAGTGTTGTGATACTGCGGAGAGTCGTAGTCTTCACTAGTCAACTAGAGGGTGTTGTGATACTGAGGAGATCTGTAGTATTCACTAGTTAGCGAGAGGGTGTTATGATACTGTGGAGAGCCGTAGTATTCACTAGTCAGCAAGAGGGCGTTTTGATACTGCGGAGAGCCATGGTATTCACTAGTCAGCGAGAGGGTGTTGTAATACTACAGGGAGCCATATTATTCGTTAGTGAGAACATGACGTAGGAGAGTTCTTAGGCTTGGGTAGCCTTATTAATTGAGTCTTCGGGAACCTAGTGGTTGAACCAGGGGAGAGACGAGGGTCTCCATAATGGTCAAGAATCATTATATTCTGAGTTAAGGTATGGATATTGTAATCGGAAGGAATCAGAGAAGTGATGTACGCGTGCGTTGCGGGTCATGGGTCGTAAGTTGAGTGTTTTGTTGGGACAAGTGGTTCTAATTCTGTTCCGGACTTGACTTTCGAGTTTGAGGTTGACTCTGGTGGTGTATAGAGTAGGCGGAATGAAATTCCGGATTCATAGATGGATTTCATTTTGAGGGGTATTGTTTCTCATCTGATGTCTTAGACTTGAGTAGCTCAGTTTGTTGGTATGAGAAAAACCGCGAGACGCCTAGAACTAATGAGTAGTAGATGACAAAGGTCGAGGGTGAGATGATTTCATTTGGGATTGTAGTATTCGCTTGGGGTAAAGCGAGCTTCGTAAGTGACGTGTCACAATGGGATGAGATAGTTAATGTAAAAAGGAAGCCAGTGAGACGTTATTGGGTATGCAATGAGTAATCTTTGGAGGTTCAACTGTTAGGTTGGGAGTTGACCTAGTGCTCAAGTATTGAAGGGAACAATTGAGAGAAAGTTGGGGATTATGATTATAGATGTCAGAGGATACTTCTGAGCAATCATGATCATTTTCTTGTGTCCGAGGATAGGGTGTTGAGAGTCCATTGTTCAGATGGATTCTGAAAGCAATACGGTGGATGGATCCCTAGTGAGATGTAACCTTTTCGTTCCTTTGGAATGTGATTGGGATCGATTAGTATATCCGGTATGAGTGGTCGGTAGCCAACTATGGATCAATGGCTTGATTCTATCTGTTGCAACAAGAGAATCAGAGTGGCAATGTGTTATCGGGGTCTGTTATTCGAGGAGCGGTGAGCATGATGGTATCTTGCGAGGGCAATCTGGCAGGGAGACCGACCATTAGAGTTTCAAATTCTGAAGAGTCAGAATGTGTACCGCAGCGGCAGAGGGGCTTGTCCTTTTTCAGGAATTGGGAGTTCCTATTTTTGTTCAGGTGTCTTTGGAAGGAAATAATTGTATGATATGATATTCTTACGATGGTGCTTCTCGGGTCTTTGGGTTCGATTTTTGTATTGTTGCGGAGCGATTTCGAGGATGAAATCTAATTCTATTGGGGGAGAATTGTAACATCTGGATTCCTAGGTATATTAATTATGTGCTTATTTTGAGATTTATTGAGTGACTCGGCGAGTTGTGAGTCAAACTCGTCGAGTAGGGTCGTGTTTGGCCACGTGGGATTAGTAACCTACTCGTTGAGTCCGAGAGTCGACTCGCTGAGTAGACACTGAGTGATAAAACCCTAAATCCCCAGGTTTGGGGCCTATTTAAGTACATATATAGCCTCATTTGCGACTCATCAGCTGTCTACCTTCACTGAGAGAAACCCTAATCGGCCTTTGAGCTAAGAGATAGAGTTTTGAACTAATATTGAGTGTTTTGGTGCATCTTTGGAAGAGACAAGAGGGATTTCAATGAAGGAACAAGAAGAGGCTTTTAGATCCATTATTGTTTCATCGAAGAGCTTCTGTAAAGGTAAAAGTTCATACCTTTCTCAATTTTGTTGGGTAGATCTCATATTATTGGAGTTTAGGGATTTTTCCATCTAATATTAGGACTTTGAGTGTGTTGAGTCCATATTGAGATTTGGACATCAGATCTGGACCATGTGAGGTCCCCAGAGTCCAAAGGTCCTTGCTTTATTCAGCCATAATAGAGCTTTTGAGTGAAAAACCGTTATTAGAGCATGTTCTTGATATTTCAAGCCCTAAGTGCCATGCATGGACGTAAATCTTATGACTTTACATCATAGTTAAGCCTTGAGAATGTAGATTTAGAGTTTGGGAAGGTTTTCTGGCTTGAAATCGTTTGAATGAGAAATGAGTCTGAATGGACTCGTTGAGTCGATGAGCCGACTCGACAATTCGGTTAGGGTTTGTCCCGATGAGCTTGATCATGTGATAACTCGGTGAGTTGGGGGTCAACTCGACGATCTGAGCTGGACCTTCATGAGACTTCTAAGGAAATAATTGGACTCGACGAGTCACATAGGTGCACTCGGCGAGTTAGGTCAAACATGGTTTGTGGTTTTAAGTCGACTTCTGTGACTATGGGGTTTGGTCAAACATGAGTAATGGAGACGACGGAGGCATAAAATGGTCTTTTACTTACTTTAAGAGTTAGAAAGAGGAAGAATAACCTTTGGTTTACTTAGAGTCGAGAAGCGAGTATTTATTTGAGATATTTACCCTATATGTTAGGCGGTGGTTAGCTCGAGATTTGAGTATAAGGATAATCACTATACATATCTAAGTAGTAGTTACTGTGTGACTGAAGGGTCTTCATAGAGATACTGGACCGGAGGGTTCAACCTGAGTTGTGGGAAAAAGGGTCCTCATTATTGACCGGAGGGTCTCATTTGTTATACTGTGATTTGTGTTATTGTGCATACTGTCTTTGTGACTTTTGTTGTTATGTTATTCAGTGTATATGCTGTTTATATGTGCTTACGCTAAGCTAAGTGATATATTATGCATTATGCTTTGTGATTATGCTGTGCCTTGTGATTATGCTATGTTTTCTGATTATGATAATCCTTTTAATTATGTTATGCTTTGTGATTATGCTATGCTTTGCTGAGTTAGGACCGGAGGGTCTGCACGAGTTGTGGGACCGAAGGGTCTCCATTGAGACACATTGACCAGAGGGTCTTCTTTGAGATGTATATGATATTTTGGGAAACTCACTAAGCTTCATGCTTACCTTGTTATGTCATATGTGTTTCAGGTACTTCTCAGGATCATGGGAAGGCGCTGACTTGATTGTACAAACAAGACTAAGTTATATTTCGGAGGATCCTGGATTTTGTTATTATGCATATGTGTTTTAATAAATTGAGATTTTGGAGCTTTTGTAACTTATGTTAATGAGATTAAGGTGATTTTTAAATGAAAATTTTTCTTGAAATATTCACGGTGTTACATTAGACTTTTTTTTTTCTAATAATAGGCATAGGTAACAATATGGAAGACCCTTCTTTTGAAACTCGATCGTATATATAACTATATGATTCAAAGGTGTTACTTGGTTAATACGTGATATTATAAAATCAAAATAAAATAAAATGAATAATTAGATTTTATATTTATACCTCCATCGACTTCACCCAAAAAAATTTCTTCCTTGAGTCTAGTGATTAGTGAATCAAGTTTTATTTTGAAGATTCTTGTCAAATATCAGGTCTGTCTTCGGGTTTAAGTTTTTCAGATTCAACGAATCGTATTACCTCTAGCCATTTAGGATTATATGTAACGGTTAAAGAAAGATCAGGATAACCAAACCACTTAACCAAAGTTATTGCGTCTAAGTAATTTTGTTGCATGTAATGGTTACCACCCGTAAAAGAAAACGAAATAATACTACGGTTTTCCATCGCAGAAGCATCTTCAGTTCCTTCTTGAGCAACATCGACCAAGTCTCCAAAAGCTGCGACACATAATGTTGGTTGGTTAAACCGAATATAATTAAGCCGGTCATTTTCAACCATTGTATAATAATCAATCAAAAACTGTTGGAAGAGTTTTCCGGAATGTAATACCAAAGGTATTTCGTTAGTTCTCTGTTGTATACGATAAACAAAGAACTCTAGCATTGTTAGTGTTATTCGTCCTTTGGAGTTTGGTTATTCAACACCATGATGTAATATATCTAATCGAAATCCATCTTCGGTATAAGGGAACAATAAAGGATATTAAAGTGAAAGATATTGCGGATGCAACTCATTAATACGTTGAAGTTGACAACTTTGAGTTTCCAAAACAATATCCTGTGAATCGGAACCGTCAATGTCACCTATAGTAAGTGTAGCAACCTCACTTGTGGTAGGAATATTATACTGTCTATCGTCATTTTCTCTTGTCCCAATCAATTTAAGCCTAATACGCTTAGTTGGATTCGATCCAAATTGATCACGTGCCATTCTAAATTGCTTAACTAATTGATTTATAAAATCCAATAAACCCATTAGCTCATGAACTCCAGTGCAAAAGGATTTCCCATTGAATAATTATGAGATGTTCACCTTTTCTTTTTTGAACTACATTAATAGGAAAACAAAATCATGGATATAAATATTATGAGACATAATAAAAATTTTAGCCTTATATATATATATATATATATATATATATATATATATATATATATATATATATATATATATCCTCGTGTGTATGTGTGTTTATGTGTTTTGCGTGTGTATTTAATGCTATTATATGATAGAATGTACTTACGTACTTGTATGCATTGAATCTGTTGTCAACCTCGTGATCTATATCGTGTGTATATATATATAACTTGCGAAATTTCGGTAATTCGTCTGCCTCTGGTAGTAAGCTTTCTGCAATATGATAATTATGTCCATGCATTCGATAAACAAAGGACCAGCTCTAGAGTTAATAGCATGATCACTCTTACTAGCCATAAATGTAAATGCAAACATCATATTGTATCTACAAATATTTTTTTAGAAAGTTCTGCATTTTTTTAGTAACTCGGCTATATAAATCAAGCAATAACTGAGGTGGGTGAATTAAGTTTGGTAATTCTACTTTTCCGTTGTAACAACACATGGAATAAGATGTTTTCCTTAAAGATTTATTTCCTCTTATTACTTCTCCCTTCCAAACCCTCGCTTTACATATAGAGAAAATGTATACCGTATCACCAGAATCCAAATAATCTAAAAAGAAACAAAAAAACTCATCACATAATATATACTAGCAGCATAATATGAAAAAGGTGATAACATATTGAAAAAATAATTTTCATTGGATAACCAAAATTTAAAATTTTAAATGGAAAGAAACAGTACATTTGCTTATGTCAATACATTTAGTCTGGGTGTCAATCGTTACATCATTTTGACAAACTGAATTATAAGGCATATATGTTTGTTTTTTTTTCTTGGTGCTACAAAATAAACATAATTAATTTATTAATAAGACAATGAATATTTATAAAATTAATTGAAAAAATATATAAGTGGATGTATTATCAAAATAGATGATAAGATACCTTGGTAATTAGCCTTATCAGTACAATCGAAGGAAGGTTGAGAACGAATGGTAGTATTGCTTGAGTTCTTCACAAAATCTTAATTCAAATAAAAAAAAAGGAATATCCTTTGTATTGAACTGTTTTTTTCTTTCTCTCTTGTCGTTTTTGTTGTGTTATTTTCTTGAAATGTAGCACATTTTTCTGAAAAAATAATGATTAGATAAGATCAATGATTATGTTGGTAATAACTGTGAAGTAACTTTTAAACATGAAAAAAATGTATAAAGTGAAATATAGCGATTGTAATTATATGATAAAAAAATACTATGTATTAATTAATAATGACGTAATTTAAAATATATGACCATAGTTGAGATAGGTCTTGCCTGCATTGAAAGTTGTTGCATTTTAAATTGTTTGATGATTTGAAATTGGCAACATACTTGAACTTTTTACAATTGTTCATTGGTAGTTTTTTATGTTAGTAAATATTGAATGTATTAAAGTTTTTATATTATCTAAATTGTTTAAGTAAACATAAGAAAAAAAATTAGGAAAAACATACCCTGACCGGTGATATGTTACAGTGGGGACCTTGAGGAAATAAATGAATGTTGCACATTGCCGTATACGGTTATGAGAGGATGATGTTGAAGGTGATGGAGTAACTTCCCAAGTAACTTGAGAAACAAGCGTTACGAAGATACGATTTTCTGGAAAAAAAAATTGTATTGTAAATGACAATGAAAATATGAATATGTATATGTAATATTAAAGTACATATATTGAAATTGAATTTATAATCAATTAAATACAAAAATATAATAAGTACTAATATAACAATAAGATAATTATTACTAGAGTTGTGATGCGTCCTTACATCGTTGAAAGTTGTTGCATTTTTTGTTTGTTTAAACATTTGAAGTCGGCGACGTATACAAATCGTTTATAACTGTTTATTAGTATCATAATAGTTATTAGCTTTTGAAAAATTAATAGTCTTTATATGGTTTTGACTGGAAGTGAGAGAATAATATAAAAGTAATTATTAATAATTTACCCTGATTGGTTATTTGTGAAAGTGACTACCTTGATGAAATTGTTATAGGTTGCAAATTCGGTCGTATGACGTTATGGGATGATGAGTTTGAATGTAATATCAGGCATTTTCGAACAACTCGACACTTAGTGGGGATGTAAAAGTTATTTTCTTCAAAAAAAAGTATGATAAAGGTGGATGAAATAAAAATATATTAGACATTAAATATGAAATTTAACGGAAATATATATTACATAAAAAGAAAATCAATAAATTATATGTGTTGAACATCTAATGATAATACTAAATTAAAAGTTTATCGTTTGTGATGTTCGACAGTGGTGGGTATGACGATGTTTTTTATTTGGTTCTTCAATTATTGGTATTATATATGTTCTATACTGTAAAATGTAAGATGAAGTACATAAAGTTGGAGAGAAGAATAAATGCATAAATAGATATTATAACATACCATAAACAATGATTATACACATAATGAAATTTAAGGATATTGGTGAAGATAATAACAAATTAAAGTTGGTTAACAAATATAGAGATATAATTGGAAAACATGTGTCGTGATTTTATATTAAATAATAATATGTATAAAAAATAGATGAATTAAATCATTTTTAATAAGATTAAATTAAATGATGGTTTTTAAATTGATAAGGGTACATGATTTTGAAAAGATTTAAAGATACTATTTCTTTATTAAACGATTTAATCATAACTGTATGGATTCTGTATGTTAAAACATGATAAATATACATATAATTATTTTGGAAAGTGTTTATGATTCACGCTATAATTGGAAAGATAATTTGCAAAAATATGAATATAAGATTCATGAAAGAAATTAAAATTTGTAGAGTATGTGCTCATGTTGACAATTATAGCCTTGGTCATAAGAAAATTACCTTTAAACATAAAACAAATTGACAATAATATACTTGGTCAATATAGTTTGTTAATTAAACTTAAAACAAATTAACAATAATATATTTGGTCAACATAATTTGTTACAAACAATAAAAAAATATTTTTATAAAATATTGTTTGTGGAATAACAAACTCAGTGACTTAAGCCAAAGATTAAGAAGATTACATTTAAACTTAAAACAATTTGACAATAATAGACTTGGTCAATATAGTTTGCTACGAACAATAAAAAAAAAAAATTATTGTTATAGAATCTTGTGTGTGGAATAACAAACTCAGTGGTTTACGCCAAAGATTAAGGGATGAAGAAGTAACTTTTTGGTCTAAGTCTAAATGGTAAAGTCAAATATTGGGATCCTATTGATAATTTGCAAAGTAGGATGCTGTAATGTGTATATACTTTTAAAAAATAATTGAAATGTAATTGTTATCAATGATAATATGGGACAACATTGAAAGTGTAAACAGGTTATTGGAATACTTATAGCATCCACAAAACATGTCAAGTGAAAATAAGTGATTAAAAAACAACATGATGATCTTATTGTTCATATGCATGAAACTTATTAAAAAAACATATACAAGTAGTACAAAATCATATGTTTTATCTAGAAATTGGTCGGTCAATTTAGGTTAAATTTTACAGATAACATACTAAACAACAATTTTAGGTAGCAGATAAAACATAAATCAGGTTAATGCAATGGGTATACATATAGCTATTATATTATACATCGAAAAAAATTGTATGCCTGACTGTTTTGCTAATCCAATGCTTTTTGTAATCACACATATCTCAACAACAATAATAATCATATAGTAAACCTGCCATAAAATTTTAACACACATGCGTTACTTAAACCACACCATAATTCCAGATCATTAATCCAAAAATGAGTAATTCTTCTGTAATCACACATATTTTCCTTTTTTTTTTTTTTTTTTTTTTCTTTTTTCAATGTGTTCTATCATATGGAGTAGTGGGGACAACAACTTCAGTCGTCTCCATTTCAAGTTCAATAATATTTTTTATTAGCAGAATTGAGACAAAAAAATTTAAAAAGAATGCGTTCCTTGAGAAGAAGAAAAATGCACTGGGAATAATCTTTGGTAGTCAATCTCAATTTCAAATTGTTGGTGACAAACACGATGCAGGAGATGCATTGATGGAGAAGATAAGTGGCTCGCTATATATAATAAGATGTCTTAATGATCATTGATTTTGAGGAGAAAGAACATGGATAGAAATTGGAGAGATCATTAGCTCTTGATATTATCTTCATCAGAGAGAGAAATAAGAAGAGATCTGTAACACCGTAAATTTCAAGACAAAATTTTCATTTAAAATAATCATTTTACTCTTAGAAACACTTGTTTAAAATCTTATTCATAGTCGATTTACAAAACATAACTCCATTTTCACTTGCATAGAAAACCAGGATCCTCCAAAATATGACTCTTTCTCTGGTGTGTACAATCAAGCCGGTGCCGTCCCGTGATACTGAAAGAAACCTGAAAAACATCAAACAAAACACTGTAAGCACGAAGCTTAGTGAGTTCCCCAAAATACCACACATAACACATATTAGCCACTCGAGGCTATAACTCTGTGGGTCCGTGCACCCAAACTCTGTGAACCCTTAGGTTCTAACTCTGGGAACCTTCCGGTTCCAACTCTATAAACATGCACAGCATAAATCACATAGAAATAATGCAGTACAACACATCACGTACATATAGCATACAAATACTCTAATCACATAACTCTGGTTACCTACTCAAGGTAAAGTATAGTGAGAAGACTCACCTGGCAAGCAGGAAGCAGATATCCCCACACTTGAATCTCGAACTCACCACCGCTTAACACGTAAGGCAAATACTCTCATGAATATAACTCTCGAGACTAGAATAAATCCTCTCATAACACCCTCTTATGGTTAAAAGACTATTTTACCTCTCTCTTGGCCTAAAGGCCACATCGCTGACCAAACCCTAAAAGTCAACGGCCAACCCTTGGTCGAAATCAAAGTCCTCAGTCTAAGTCAACCCCTGACTGACCCTACTCGCTAAGTCAACCCTGTGACTCGTCGAGTTCCCATAATCAGATCTTTATTCAATCTGCGACCTAACTCGCCGAGTCACCCCGAGACTCGCCGAGTCCAACAACTCTGAGTCCACTCGCACTCGACTCACCGAGTCATCCCTCGACTCACCGATTCTCGGCTCAACCAGAGAATATTTGGGACTCTTCGACAAGACTCGTCGAGTCCAAGGCTATCTTCAACCTACTCGCCGAGTTGTTCTTCCAACTCGTCGAGTTCCAGGCCATCTTCAAGCAACTCGTCGAGTCGACCCATGTGACTCGCCGAGTACCACCGTTCTGAATCCATTCAGAAGCACTCCAGGCCATGCAATTGATCCAAAACATAGATCTAGCCTCCTACAACCCATCCATCACGTAAAGTGGCAAACTTTACGTGAATCCAAAGAGATCTAAGCCGTTTGCACATTGGGGCTAGGGTTTGGGACATGTAAGCTTCACTAAACACTCCAACACAGGGACTTTCATGCTCTCTGATTCTTCTCCCTTCCAGATCTGAGGTAGCAACCTCAGATCTAACCTCTAGATTTCCCATTTCATCCATAGACAATTTCTCACAAACCCCAAAATGAAGAAACAACATAACAACAGGTCAATAACGAGATATTACCTCTAAGTGATGCCCCAACTGCAATGAAATTCGAATCCAAGAAAATCCCCTTGCTCCAAGCCTTCAATCTTCCCAAAATTCCTTCAACCATTACTTTTCCAAGCTCCAATCCACTCAACAATGGTGCTTCTCCGTGATTTAGGGTTTTCTGGGGCTCAAGGGGTGATAAAGAGGCTGGGAGGAAAACATAGTGATCTTTATATAAGGCTCAACCCCGAGAATTAGGGTTTTCTCCACTCAGCGCCTACTCGCCGAGTCCATTACACTGACTCGCCGAGTCGGCCACTTAACACGCGACCAGGTCGCGACTCTACTCGCCGAGTCCGCACATGGACTCGCCGAGTCACTCTTTCCCAATTTACTCTTTTAGCCCTTCAACTCTACTCTTGATATTTCGGGATGTTACAATTCTCCCCCACTTAAATTAGGCTTCGCCCTCGAAGCCTACAACAACTCAACTCCAGAAATACTCCCACAACGTGCCACCTTGCCTTAATCGGACCCGCTCTTACAAGGCATACCCATCGAAACTCGAACACACTTTCCCTTTCCTTACGGTGTCCTGACCACTGTCTCGAACCGGGCACCGGATGTACCCTCAGATAACCACACTCAACGATCCGAGAATTACCCATGAAGCATCACTGATCCAAATCTCAACAATCACTTGACCCATAAAGGTTAGAAGCCATGAACCATCGGATCGCCGATCCAAATCCCATCCTATCCAATCCGTGACGACAGAAAGGCCCACTCTTCAATCCCAGAGCAAATCTCATGAGTCCTCTTCTTGCACTCAAGCACCCAAGCCGCACCAACCTTCGCACTCTCGGGTTAGGAGAACCCGTCGCACTGATGACATCTCTAACGTCCCCAGGAGACACCACCACTACGCACACGACCCTTGATCAGAATCAAGCTGGGAGTCCCAGACTCCATCCCTACATCCATCCTGAGACTCTTGGCTCTACACCCACGGAATCCCTTCCGCATCCTCAGCAGACATCCCATCATGATGTCATTCCATACCACTGTCACAGACACAATGTTCGACCATCAGACTCCAAATCATCCATTCTCACTACAACTTCCACTTCCGCGAATCGACACTTTCCTCAGCAAATGAGGGTCCGACACTTCCTCCCATACAACAGCACAAAGGGTGGCATACCAATTCACTAATGATGGCTGTTGAAATAAGATAACTCAACCAAGGATAAATACGTGCCGCAACACCCTCCGAAATCTAATACACATGCCCAAAGCATGTCTTTGAGCGTCTGAATCGTTCACTCCCTCTGAGGTGTCCTCCGACATCATCAGGATAAGCTCTAGCTCATCACATATCCCTCTTCGAGACTGGGCACCAGGTCAACTTTTGACTCCACAGCTGAGCCTCCAAAGGTCACCCAAATCATGATCCAAATATCCCACTAACTTCCTCCCCGTGACCACTATCCCGGCCCCGTGACACGCAAGTCACGAAATTCTCTTTTCCTTATGCAAGAAAGTACAATCCAACCGAGGATCGTCTCCACTCTGATCTCGGGTTTCTGCTGCGCATATCCCTTGCCATCTCACCACATTCCCCGACAGAGACGGGGACCCCAGTCTCGCCCCCGGTCTTACATCCAGGCTCCAAAAACTCAATACTAGGGCTACTCAAGCCCAAAACTCTTCCACATCATACACTGATCGGAGAACATTCCATCATCACACTCTCTTGCCATCTAGTGAGCACTACGGCTCCCCGCGGTATCACAACACCCTCTGACTAGTGAGTACTACGGCTCCCCGCAGTATCACAACACCATCTGACTAGTGAGTACTACGGCTCTCCGCAGTATCACAACACCCTCTGACTAGTGAGTACTACGGCTCTCTGCAGTATCACAACACCCTCTGACTAGTGAGTACTACGGCTCTCCGCAGTATCACAACACCCTCTGACTAGTGAGTACTACGGCTCTCCGCAGTATCACAACACCCTCTGACTAGTGAGTACTACGGCTCCCCGCAGTATCACAACACCCTCTGACTCCACTAGCTCGTGCTCCACAGACTATCATAGGCGGCTACCCATACTCGTCTCGAATATTCATCACAGACTCTGGAGGCAATCGTCATAACAGATGCCCACCCTTGCGAAGATCCACTCTCCCAAGTAATCTCCCTGGATGCCCATACTCGAAGGGCTATCACTAGTTCCATAGATACCTGATATACCACAAGTCGTCTCAACTCAAGATTCACGAATAACTTCGAAATAAAGATATCAATACTCGGATACCTCGGAACACCCCCACCGAACATCACAAGATCCTGCCACAACCACAGATCTCCTGCCCCAAGCACCATATAGATGCAATAATACATTCCCTCTGAACCCCATAACTAGATCTTCATTTTTCCCAAGTTGCAACTTTGGTGTATTCAATTTCTCAATTGCAATACGAAGAAACGCTAACGCTACGAAATACGCTGATAATTCTCCGAAACCCTTTTTCCCGCCGCTCAAAATCCAAACAAGGATACGCATACCGACCCGGGAGTTGGCTGCCCAATCATTCTTTATCTACTTGCCCCAACACCGACCAATACCAGATTCCTGACTAATAAACACCTGTCGTGGAGACATTCATCCTTTTCAAACAAGTACTTCCCGCATTAACTCACTCTGACCCCTTTCCTCGATCACCAACATCTCTGGTCTCATGATTTCTTACCGCATATCTATATACTCCACTTATACCTGCTCTTGACAAATCTCTGCTTTCTTACATACGGCACCCGGTTCTCCCCCACTTAGGGTTCGAACCATTACCAAATAGCACGCAACTAACCCATAACTATATTCTGCAGCAAAATCGCACCTGCCCCCGAAAAGTGCTACACAACGCCCGATAATCCCCCCTTAAGGAAATGAATCGACCTCATATACTCTGAACCTCTGGTGAACTCCTCAAGAACTTCTCGTCACGTCTGCCTCTAACCGTTCCAAATCTCGTACCAATTTAGTACCAAACAACTCAACTGCTCGATAACATCCCTGGCTCATAGACTGAACCATAAAACCATCATACCCCTCACCTCAACTCATTAACCAACGCTCCAACACCGGGATCATCCCAAGAACAGGAACCCACTCCCAAATTCAACACCCCATGGATAGAAAACTCTCGGCACCGCTGAACTCGACTGAACTCCCCGCTGATACCACTACCGTACACCCGACTAAACTCAATTAGGTATAGCGTGGCCCTCGACTATCTTAGTCCCAACTGACTATCTGCTCATGATAGATCACTGCCTCGCGGCACACATGCTACCTGATACTCTGGTGGGAAATCATCGTCAATGACGACCTGCAGGGTTTACCCCTAAACCCAAAACTAAAACATCATGCTCCTCATTTTTTTTTTTCACACGTACATAATCAGTACCTCCCCGATCATAGGAGGTGACATCTCCTTTATCGACTGATTGCCCAAATCAGATCGAAATTCTCCCTTCTCACTGACTCCTTACTAAAATACTCTAAGGGGCTCTCGATCTCCCTCTCAAGGGACGCCTCATCGAACTTACTCATAACCGAATAACCAGAGAACCACAAACATCCTTCACTACGACCCATGGTACTCATTCCATGACATCTCTTCTCAATATGCCCCGGTGTATGGTACCCTAACCATAACATCACTCCCCAATCCACTCCGATGTATGGTACCCGGACCATAACATCACTCCTCAATCCGCTCCGATGTATGGTACTCGAACCATAACATCACTCCTCAATCTGCTCTGATGTATGGTACCCGAACCATAACATCACTCCTCAATCTACTCTGATGTATGGTACTCGAACCATAACATCACTTCCTCAATCTGCTCTGATGTATGGTACCCGAACCATAACATCACTCCTCAATCTACTCTGATGTATGGTACTCGAACCATAACATCACTTCCTCAATCTGCTCTGATGTATGGTACCCGAACCATAACATCACTCCTCAATCCGCTCCTTAGAACCTTCAGAATACTCCCTGTATCAAGTATGGGTCCTCTGCTTTCAGTAGTACGGGCCCATACTACCTGCCACATCTACCCATACTTTCCACACGGACCATCCCAGAGCTTCTAAGTAGCTGCTCGACCTGCCCTTTCACTAATCCCATCGCGCGTGCTCGCTCCCCAGCGAAATTCTCTACTCTGCAAGCGCACTCATCTGGCTAGGGTTACTCCCTAGGCTCTTCCATTGTCCTCCCCTTCTTTGCTATCAGCTGCTGAAGAGCTCCTAATGATGCTAGCCATCTACCTCCTGAATATCGTCATATTCACTTGGTAGCTGACTCCCATCATCGAGAGTTCCACAGCACAAAGCAAGCAGCATTCGAGCATCGAAGAATACATAGGACTCCCTCTCTGTGATAACTCCACCTTCTCGGCTCATCCTCGAAAGTACCACCAAACTCTGTAACTCTACCCCTCATGGGTTCTAACTGGATACTCTCACTCATCACATACTCAAAAGCATAACACATATAACAACGAGTCCTAGGCTAAGGCATCACAAATCAGGCCACTCTAGTCCTAACATATGAAATACCTAGCCTGTCTCTAGCATGCAATAATATCTCATAAAGTGCATCATAAATATCTTATAACACAAAATAAGGGTATCTTGGGAAATCATCGTTCGGGCTCTGGCTGATTGTACACACTGCTCTTTCTTGCTTCCTCTTTGAACCCTTATTCATTTTTAGAAAATTATTTCCTTAAAACTTTTCTTACTTCCTCAGTTTGAGTCCAGATTTACCCGAAGGCGCATCCGAATCCCTCAAACCAAGGCTCTGATACCAACTTGTAACACCGTAAATTTCAAGACAAAATTTTCATTTAAAATAATCATTTTACTCTTAGAAACACTTGTTTAAAATCTTATTCATAGTCGATTTACAAAACATAACTCCATTTTCACTTGCATAGAAAACCAGGATCCTCCAAAATATGACTCTTTCTCTGGTGTGTACAATCAAGCCGGTGCCGTCCCGTGATACTGAAAGAAACCTGAAAAACATCAAACAAAACACTGTAAGCACGAAGCTTAGTGAGTTCCCCAAAATACCACACATAACACATATTAGCCACTCGAGGCTATAACTCTGTGGGTCCGTGCACCCAAACTCTGTGAACCCTCAGGTTCTAACTCTGGGAACCTTCCGGTTCCAACTCTATAAACATGCACAGCATAAATCACATAGAAATAATGCAGTACAACACATCACGTACATATAGCATACAAATACTCTAATCACATAACTCTGGTTACCTACTCAAGGTAAAGTATAGTGAGAAGACTCACCTGGCAAGCAGGAAGCAGATATCCCCACACTTGAATCTCGAACTCGCCACCGCCTAACACGTAAGGCAAATACTCTCATGAATATAACTCTCGAGACTAGAATAAATCCTCTCATAACACCCTCTTATGGTTAAAAGACTATTTTACCTCTCTCTTGGCCCAAAGGCCACATCGCTGACCAAACCCTAAAAGTCAACGGCCAACCCTTGGTCGAAATCAAAGTCCTCAGTCTAAGTCAACCCCTGACTGACCCTACTCGCTGAGTCAACCCTGTGACTCGTCGAGTTCCCATAATCAGATCTTTATTCAATCTGCGACCTAACTCGCCGAGTCACCCCGAGACTCGCCGAGTCCAACAACTCTGAGTCCACTCGCACTCGACTCACCGAGTCATCCCTCGACTCACCGATTCTCGGCTCAACCAGAGAATATTTGGGACTCTTCGACAAGACTCGTCGAGTCCAAGGCTATCTTCAACCTACTCGCCGAGTTGTTCTTCCAACTCGTCGAGTTCCAGGCCATCTTCAAGCAACTCGTCGAGTCGACCCATGTGACTCGCCGAGTACCATCGTTCTGAATCCATTCAGAAGCACTCCAGGCCATGCAATTGATCCAAAACATAGATCTAGCCTCCTACAACCCATCCATCACGTAAAGTGGCAAACTTTACGTGAATCCAAAGAGATCTAAGCCGTTTGCACATTGGGGCTAGGGTTTGGGACATGTAAGCTTCACTAAACACTCCAACACAGGGACTTTCATGCTCTCTGATTCTTCTCCCTTCCAGATCTGAGGTAGCAACCTCAGATCTAACCTCTAGACTTCCCATTTCATCCATAGACAATTTCTCACAAACCCCAAAATGAAGAAACAACATAACAACAGGTCAATAACGAGATATTACCTCTAAGTGATGCCCCAACTGCAATGAAATTCGAATCCAAGCAAATCCCCTTGCTCCAAGCCTTCAATCTTCCCAAAATTCCTTCAACCATTACTTCTCCAAGCTCCAATCCACTCAACAATGGTGCTTCTCCGTGATTTAGGGTTTTCTAGGGCTCAAGGGGTGATAAAGAGGCTGGGAGGAAAACATAGTGATCTTTATATAAGGCTCAACGCCGAGAATTAGGGTTTTCTCCACTCAGCGCCTACTCGCCGAGTCCATTACACTGACTCGCCGAGTCGGCCACTTAACACGCGACCAGGTCGCGACTCTACTCACCGAGTCCGCACATGGACTCGCCGAGTCACTCTTTCCCAATTTACTCTTTTATCCCTTCAACTCTACTCTTGATATTTCGGGATGTTACAAGATCAATCCGTATTTTGGAGGAAAAATGGTTTTAGACGGTAACATAGGCGTACTTGTATTTCCCTTTTTTATGATGATAGCAACAAAATTGATCTAGTTGTTTAAAATAATCAATGAAAAACACGGAAGGGGCCTGATTGTGTTAGGTGACATAATTAGGTTTCTAGTTTAATATATATAGATATGTATCACTAAAAGTCAAATATAGCCATGACAAATGAAAAACCATGTGACTAATACTTGCTTATGATCATATTTTAAGATACTACGTATCACTAAAAGTCAGCAATAGTGATGAAAACAAAACAACTTTGGAGCGAAAGTAGCTTATGGTGACGGTTAGCAAAAATGATTGAAAAGCTATAAAAATTGGTACCCTTATGGTGACGGTTTTTACCTATAGTAACAATTTTTGTTGGTTATAGTCACAACAATTAAACGTCATCATAACTTACCTTTAATGATGCAATCTTTCGTTACACATTGAACGAAAAAACCACGTCATAAAATGTCTATAGTAAAAAAAAATTCGTGGCCAAATACTAGTTTTGTACTAGTGAAATATGAACTATAACTTGAACCTTTTATCTTAGATGTTTCATCAAATGTGCATCCGAAATTTAATGTTTGTTTTGAAACTCTTTGTAAATTACATCTAGTTTTGTCTAATTAACCTAAGTCTTATTAGTTCATCATCTAATTAACCTTTGGTTTTTCGATTTAAAATAATAAAGAAAAAGTTTTAAAAAATAAAAATAAAAACAATTGAAATTTTGTAATCAAATAAAATAATATTTATTTATATACAAATACTATATATTGAAAAATAATAATTAATAAGTTATAATCCAATAAAAATAATTAATCCAAGGACAAAGAAATTAAACGAAATTAATATTCCAATGAAATGATAGATTTAATATATAAATATTATATTTTAAAAGTATATATATTGATAAATAATAATACAATAAACAAAAATAATCTATTAAAAAAATTAAAAAATAATTAACTAAACGTGATAAAAAAAAAACCCAATAAAATACTATTATTTATTAAGTTATAAAATTTATATATTAAAAATAATACTTATTAATGAATAGTAATACAATAAAAAAGTAATTCAACAAAATGAAAGTAAACAAAGAATCAATCATTTAATTGCTAAGTAAAATTAAAAAGAAGAGATGTATAAATGGTCCTTGTACTTTTGTTGCAGACAAAAATAGTCACTAAAGATAAAATTATCACTTTAAAAAAATTAACAACCAAGTTATTAAATTTAACATCTCAAAATTACCGATAAGAAATTTTCATTTTTAAAACTACCTAATCATACATCAACTGTTATCAATTAATCATAGAAAAAATGTTTCACAATCATTAGAGTTAAATAACAGTCACTGATGCAGAAAAATTTCAAAGGGTTGATGTTCATTCAAATCGGGTCCTTCCTTTTGGAACAGAAGTACTTAAAAATGTTAAAACCACAAACCACAATCACAAAGCTTAATGTCTTCCCCGAAAATGGTCCCGATCCAACATGTAAATGGGCCCATCCATCGAGCATACAAACGAGCCATCCTAATCATGCAAATGGGCCCAACCCAACATACACATAAATATGCCCAACCTAAACATATAAATTGGCCCAACCTAAACATACAAATTAGCCCAACCCAACATATAATAAATAGGCCCATCCCCAACATATAATAAATGTGCCCATCCTAACATATAATAAATGGGCCCAACCCAACTTACAAATGCAACAGTCACAAAGACAGCTAGCATCATACATAATATATTGAGAAAAATCACTTTAGTCTAAAGACAAACAAATCTCACACTAAAGTTGTTGATAATGGAACTCCCCCCACTAATCCTATATACAATAAGACCCAAATCATTAATTAAGGTAATAATCCACACTTCAGAGTCTTGATACATAATTGTTCTACTTCAGGTAAAAGACCATTTTACCCAACCAAGGTTAGAACCTCTCCACTTGACGTAACATCCAAATTTTCCAAGGGTTGACCTTCGGGTGCTACGCCCAGCGTAAACCATGCTCTACATCCATTTTAGATGTAACATCCCAAAATTACCAAGTCAAATTTTTTATTTTTAAGTCAACCAAAACCATTAAACATTCATTTCATAATCTAATCAAAGTATGACAAGGTAGAACATAGTTATCAGATTATAAATCCATAATTAGAGAATACGAAACATTGGTGGATGAAGTGTGGTCATGTCAGGCCATTCCCCTTCGAACAAAAGGTACCTGAAACCATAAAAATAAACTATAAGCACAAATGTTAGTGAGTTCCTAAAAATACCAAATAGCATACATACAGTTTCCTGGAAACCATTGCGCCCCGCTCAGTATAGATCACTAATTAACATGCGATGGGACCCGCCGAACACATTCTTCAGACCTCGATTGGCATCAAGTCACGCCTGGTATACATAAAAACAAATACAATACATGCAAAAGTCATACAGACAGCTAGCGTCCTATAAACATAAACCAATGGGCCGATATTGCTTCGTTCGAACCGCAAATATTATGAGGAGACTCAACTCAATCTAAAGGTAACCAAAATCTCACACACATGATTGCTAGAAAGCTCCTCTCAGTGAGCACATCAAAACCAATCCATAATTAATAATTAGGGTAATAACCCATAATTATTCTCAGTTACTAAAGTAAAAGTCCATTTTTTCACTTCCTAAGTTGGACCCTCCCAAGCATGGCCCAACGCCCAAAAATAGCCCATGATCACTCTAGGAGTATGCCATGCATACTCTCTTTTTACGTATTGCGTACAAAGTTACTATAGAAAAGAAAACGGTACCTAACATGTTACGCCCTACATACCCATGGCCTAAACCCACTGATGCCAAATTTCACTTTTAAACTATTAATACCTAAAGACTAAGGTGCTGTTTGTTTTTTCTGAGGCAAAATGTCTGCAGTCTGCGGACCACATCTGTAGACCTCTGCAGTAGAAGAGGTGGACCAAACATCTACAGTCTGAAAAAAGAAGACTGTTTGTTTTTTTAACATCTGCGGGCTATTAAAATAAACTGAAATCTAAATAAACTGATTTTTTAAAACTTCAAAGCGAATTTTTTATATATTTTTACGACTTTCTTATAAATATATAACGAATCTAGATCAACTTTTATGTATTATTATATAAAAAATAAAAATAAAAATGGTATTAATTCATATACATATTTGATAAAAACCAACAACTTTGACTGTAAAGTTATAACTAAACATTATAATTAGTGATCAAAGAATTTAATACATAAATAGATGGAAATAAACTTCGATTTTTTGAAATAAATCTATTAAAAACGTACGATAAATATTTTCTCGAGAAATTGATGATACTCTATTAAATAAAGTTTTACAAAATTTTGGCAAAAAAATATAAGAATATATTATGATTTTTTTTTTCATATTTATATAAACAACTTCAACGACTATTATTATAATAAATTTTTATTTATAAATTTGTTAAAAATATCATGTTTGTATCGTCAAATGTTTTTTTTTAAAGTTTTGTAATTTTTTTTTGCATATTGTTTATCATTAATAAAGTTGGAAAAAATATAAATTAAAAAAAAAACTTAAAAAAAATAAAGATATATATGTTTTTTTAAGCTAGAAGATGTCTGAAGATGTTAGAAGACTCTGGTCCACATCTGCGCCAAGAAGAGGGCGCGCAGACATTTTTAGATCTACAGTCTTCAAAAAAACAAACAGTCTGCGAAGACTAATGTCTGCGCATGATCTGCGCGGCGCAGACAGAAGACTTCTCGCAGATCTGCAGACAAAAAACAAACACTACCTAAACGTCCAACACACAGATCTTATTCTTTGGAAGGTCTTAACTGATAAAGTCGATAACTTTAAGTTTTTTAATGGCTTAGCACATCCCAAAACCAAACCCAAAGTCCATAAAACTCTTTAATAACCTCAAACTCTTCTATGATTGAAATATTAATAAATATTATTTTAATATATAATATGTATATATTAATAAATATTAATTTATTGGATTATTAATTGCATTTAATTAGCTTTTTTTCTTAATTTCATTTTTTTAAATTATTTTTATTGGATTATTATATATTGATAAATAATATTTTAAACATATAATTCTAATATATTAAAAAATATTACTTTATTGGATTAATAATTTCTTTTAATTTTTTTATTAGATAAATTCATTTTAATTGGATTATAATGTATTAATAATTGTTATATTTAATATATAATATCTACATATTAATCAATATTATTTTATTAGATTACTATTTTTAAATTGTTTTTATATTCTTTTAATAGATTTTCTTTATTATTTTAAATCAAAAAATCCAATAAACAAATCACACCCACCCAACATCTTCTAATTTATTTTAGATACTTGAAAGATAATATATTTTGGACAACACCATCACGATCACCTTACCCGTTAGTGGTTGGATGGATGTGATTTTTTTTTTTAAATTTAATTAGATGGTGGTGATGTCTAAAAATGAATTAATCCTAACAATATGGTAAGGGTCGTGCGACGAATGAGGGATATGGGGAGGAAGATGAAGACAAGAAGTATTTTAAAGATAGAGATGATGAAAATGAGTTCTTTTATTTAGACTATTAATATCTTTTATTTCAATTTTTTATTTAATTTTTATTGAATTAATTTTTTTTTATCAACACCAACACCATTCTAATTTATTTTGAAAAAAAATCTGACTCATCCCACTACTGTCGGACTGGGTGATGGTGGTGGAATTATCCAAAATGTGTTATCTTCCAAATATTTAAAATAAATTAGGAGATGTGAAGCGGGAGCGGCTTTTTATAGTTTTTTGATTTAAAATAGTAAAGAAAAAATTTTAAAATAAAAAATAAAAATAATTGAAATTTTTGTAATCCAATAAAGTAATATTTATTAATATATAAATACTATATATTAAAAATAATAGTAATTAATAAGTTATAATTCAATAAAAATAATTAACAAAAAGAAATAAAACAAGATTAACAAGATTAATAATCCAATAAAATGATACTTTTAATATATAAATATTGTAAAGTTAAAATAATATTTTTTGATATATAACAATAAAATAACCAAGAAATAATCGATTGAAACAAAATTAAAAAATAATTTACTAAATGTGATTAAAAATCCAATAAAATATATATATATATATATATATATATATATATATATATATATATATATATATATATATATATATATATTAACAATAACATTTATTAATATATAGTAACACAACAAAAAAAAAAAAAGTAATTCAAGATAAAGAAAGTAAACAAAAATTTAATCATTTAATAATCGAATAAAATTAAAAGAGGAGATGTTTAAATGGTCCATGTACTTTTGTTTTAGAAATAGTCACTAAGGATAAATTATCACTTTAAAAGAATTAACAACCAAGTTGTGAAAGTTAATATTCCAAAATTACCGATAAGAGTTTTTCATTTTTAAAACCTCCTAGTCATACATCAAGTGTTATCAATCAATCATTGAAATAATCTTCCACAATCATCAGAATAAAAATATCAGTCACCGGTGCAGAAAAATTTCAAGGGGATGATGTTCAGTGAAGTCGGGTCCTTCCTTTTGGAAATAGAAGTATCTGAAAATGTTAAAACCACAAACCATAAGCACAAAACTAAGAGTCACAAAGAAAGCTAGCATCATACACAATATAGTGAGAAGACTCACTCAATCTGAACACAGACAAATCTCACACTCAAATTGTTGATACTGGAACTCCCCCACCCCCCCCCCCCCACAAATATATATATATATATATATATATATATATATATATATATATATATATATATATATATATATATATATATACACATAATAGAACCCAAATCAGAAATTAAGGTAATAATCAACACTTCGGGGTCTTGGTACATAATTTTTCTACTTGGGTTAAAAGATCATTTTACCTTTCTAAGTTTAGATCTTTCTCCACTTGACATAACATTCAAATTATCCAAGGGTTGACCTTCTGGTGCTATGCCCCGCGTAAAGCATGCTTTACACCCATCGTAGATTTAACATCCAAAAGGTACCAAGTCAAAATTTTGTTTTTAAGTCGACAAAAACCATCAAACGTTCATTTCAAAAGCCAATAAAAGTGTGAGAATGTAAGAAAATAGTTATCAGAGTATAAATTCATAATCAGAGAATACAGAACATGGGTGGATACAATGTGATCATATCGGGCCCTTACCCTTCGAATTAGAGTTACTATAAACCATATATTAAACTGTAAGTGCAAAGCTTAGCGAGTTTCCTAAAATACCACATCCCATACATATAACTGGCTTGCCTGGCATCCATCGGGCCTTACCCGATACAGATCTATAAGTAACACGCGATGGGCCCCACCGAACACATTCATCCTACCTTGCCTGGGATCGGGCCTCGCCTTGTGTACATACATACATATACGATACACTCAAGATTCACACAAACAACTAGCATCCAATAAACATAAACCAATGGGTCGATATTGGTGCCTTCGAACCATAAATATTGTGAGGAGACTTATCTCAATCTAAAGGTTACCGGAATCTCAAACACATGACTGCTAGAAAGCTCTTATCACTAAACATGTGACAACCCGAAATTTCTATCATGTATAATAGATCAATTTAATCAAAGTTAGACTCGTTTCACTATCTTTTAGCACTATTTAGGGTCCATTTGAGTGTTCTAAACCTAGTACAATCAAGGTAGGAGCCTAAAAATGAGATAACATGAAGCATATTAAGCAAACTCGGGCCAAACACTCCAACACATGGAGTGTGTGGCCGCACACTTGAGTTTACGGCCACACACAAGTGTGTGCGGCTGCACACCCATCCCAGCCACACACTCCCACATATATATACCACACTTAGTCATTTCGAACACTTTTCCCACTTCTTCAAGGCTAGAACTCGAAATCCTCTCAAGTATCATCCGACTTTTCACTCCAATCATCAAACAAGTAAGTGATTCATCCCATGAATTGCTATTACATGACCTTAACTAGCCTTCCCCCTTCATTTGATCCATGAAAACACCCTTTTGGTGTAGATCATCAAAAATACTAAGAACACCAAGAACACATACTAAGTTTTGGACCCTAATCACCCTTTTCAAGCCTCTATAATGTGTATATACTTGTTATACCTTGTTATATGCCAAGAACACTTGAAGATATGCATGAAAAATGCCATTTCTCATGATCTTTAGGTGTGTACGGCCGCACACACCATGTGGAACCATACACACTCTTTTTAAGTCCTAAAATGGCAATGAACCCCATATAAGGCTAGAGCATGAAGTAGAAAACCTTCCTAGATAAATCCTATGGCCTTAAAATATGTTTTGGAACACTTCATGGGAGTGTGCGGCCACACGCATACCCTGGCCGTACACACACAAATATGGTATATATTGACCATACACTCCCTTGTATAGCCATATACCCCCTTATATACAATCATATATGGTTTTAACACTTCAATATAAGTGTTTGCTAGTCCCTAAGGTGGTCCCAATTCAATAATTAGTTGTTATAAGCACTAATTGTAAACATATATGCGTAATTATATGTTAAATAGGATTCGTTTGTGCTCAAGACTCCAATTGACACCCAACAATCTTATATCGATCTTTCATTAGAGATTACTCACTAGAGGTGAGTTCATACCCCTTAATCAACCTTTTAAATGTTTTTAAATGCTTTTAAGGGGGGGGGGGGATACAAGTTGAATCATTATAGTTATAATATCAATCATATGTGATTTATAACTATCTAACAAATGGATTTACTATACTTTTAACTGTTTTGTCAACAAAACTACTTCAAAATGATTATCAAACTCTTTTACATGTTAAAGTCCTTATAAAAACTTTTTTCTTTAAATTCTTTAAACTTATATATTGTCAAAATCATGTCCAATACATATATACTTATATAAGTAAGGTTTGAAGGACTTAGGACTGATAACTCTCTTTAGTTCTTATTCATTGTTTGGTTGTGGACTTAGAGTACCCTATTGTTTGTCCGAGTTTTGTTTGATCCTTAGTTATATATTATGTATATATGTGTGGATATAAATCTTTTATCTCAGTTTCAAACACCTTTGGGTAGCAAAGGTGTATAAACTTCCTAAGTCATTCAAACCACATTTCTAGTAAACTGTAATAGGTATAGTTTAGAGGTATACTACTTACTATTTTCCAGTACAATGAAACATACAAAGAGTCAGTTCATACATGAGTCAATACATACTATTATGATGAGAAACTAAGAGAAGACTATAACGAGAAACTAAGAGAAGACTACAACGAGAAATAAAACATACAATATTCTATACTATACAAGAGAACATACAATACTCTAGTACATACAATTCATACACACTATATACTATACAAAAGACCATACTTTAATGAGAATCAGAGAGAACATACATCACACTAATACATACAATACATACTAAGATAGTATAACATGGAACAACTACATGATCAAATTATACCAATGAATCACTAACTCATTGTTCTAAACAAAAGGTGATAGTTAAATTGGGTATACATGATCATATAAATTTAATGTGGATGTACACGATGCAACCACCCGTTTGCCAAGTCGCGTTTGGTTCCCAGAATCTTTTGACAGAGAGAGCGTATAGTATGGGAACTAGCCATCACATTATACCTTAATAACCAATTTATGGCAATCAATACAACAGTAGTTATTATAACACAATACTACAATACTTAAATATTTTCCCCATTACAATTACTTTGTGATCATTTCAAATAAATGGTAATGTAAAAGCTATATTTTATTACTAATAGACACATTTGGGAGAAATACTCACTTTTACAATAAATAAACATACAACACATTTGATGCCTTGGTAAAAGGCTACTCATAGTAGAAACTATAGGATTTTCTAGGAGATACAAACATTTACTTCAAATATTTACAAATATATATATATATATATATATATATATATATATATATATATATATATATATATATATATATATATATATATATTCAAACGCTTACAAACATTTTCATACAAACAATGACATTAAAATGCTTATGAACTCACCAGATTTAAAGCTGATAAACTCTTTCAAAATAACTTGTATTCTTAGGTCATTAGTAGACAGGTACTGATGCTAGGTTTTGAGAAGATGGAGCTCGTTAAAGATTCATCTCTTATTATGATTTACATTTTGTGTCTTATAAACTTCATAGAACACACTTGTATTAAATTATATTATTAATGAAATGGATGATGTTTCTTTTTTTACTATTATTTTGTGTTGTGAAACTATACATGATGTCCTCTACCCCAGAACATTTATGTCGTTCCGGTTTTGGGGTGTGACAGATTTGTATCAGAGCATCGTGTATAGTGAATCGACTGTATCAACCCATAAAAGATATACAAATTATAAACACGACAAGCTTAAAATACTCTAATCAAGAGTTATACATTAAATACTAAAATAGTTAACCAAGTATACATACTTGCATTCATACTAAAATCAGTGTCACTAGGACAAAACAAAAGTATTACGATTGTTGAACATCACAAGTAGACTCGGGGATGTATGGTTAGTTCTGGGAGTGGCATAGCGTGATCAACTATGCTAGTCTGATAAGTGATTAACATATGCCCGAGAATGGTTGTGATTTGGCAACAAGTCTAAAAACTTACCAATACTACTACAACGAAAACATTAGAACAGAACGTAAACCTAAAATACTATAGGAGTATTTTGTGTTACCATAATTCTTATTTGAGAACTAAAAAGGTCTTTATTGGTGGGTCAATAGTTGCTAAGTGGATACGCTAAGGTTATATGTAACTAAGATGTCATAGACTTAGAATCTGTGATCTTTGCTTTACTCCTTGTTCCTTGTTTGGTTGTGAGTTTAGAGTTAGGGTCACTTATTCGAAGGTCTATCCAGTTTTGATTACATATAACTGGTATGCACTATAAAAGTATTGAAGTAACTAATAAAGATCATCTTATAATTATCTAGTTAGTACGTCCCTTAATTATTTCTTTATCCCTATTCTCGCGTAGATAAAATGGCTGGATTCCATCCCCACAACGACCCATACTTCCCTAACCAAGGCAATGATGGATGGCTTAGAGAAGAGCCAGAAGACGATCATCCAATCCCTTTGGATGATCACCATGCTGAAGGCTTTGCTGATAGTTCTGACTCCGAGCTTGAAGTCAATAACCTACCTCCGGTGGCTTCCATTCCAAATCCTAACCCTCGTCCGGCTTTTCAACTCCTGACACCTCCTTGGGTGGAAAGCTTAGAAACATGGAGCCAAGAGCAGGATCAACCTATGCCATTTAATGGAGACCGAAGCTTTTATGACTTGAGCGAAGGAGTCTTAGCAGATAGTGTCTTACCAATCCTGTTCCGTAGAGTTGCCCGAAACGAAATTCAGGGTATGACAACTCTCCATCGAATCACAAAGGTTGATACCAATGCAAGAATGCATACCATCCACACCATTCATCTTGAAGATGCTCATGAGAGGTCTAGAAGATACCACGACGACCTACTACAAGCACTAGCTGAAACTCGGGCCGAAGTCATAGAGCTCCAAGTATGCCAGAGGGTGTACGAAAGACACTTGCTTGATATGGAGCATCAGCTGGCTGAACTAAGGGTTCACCCGAGTGATTACCATCACCAGTAGGAAATACTCTACCTTTCTTCCTTTAGTATATAAGGAATCGTCTTCCTATATATGCTCCAAGTAGCACTTTTCTATGTAACTACCCCTGTACTGTAAGTACTTTTTAGTTAGTCCTTTATGTTGTCAAAACTTTTCTACTTCGGATGTGATTTAAGACCTACTCCAAGGTTAGTTTTCCCGAACTTATTACATCTTCAATATCAATGATATTGACAGTCGGCTAATTCCTACGACCATATTTGTTCAAATACTTTCATTCGACTATCATTAGAATTCTATCTAAACCACACTTTTGTCAAATTATTGAGATGTGGTAATTTAGCTCAACGACCACTTCTAATTCTTGTCGAAGGTTGGATCATGTTCTCCACCAACCAATGATAGACTAGTTCGAAATATCAATCGTCTAGTGACCATTCTATGAACTTACTTCAACTCTTTACCAGTACTGCATCATAGAGATGTAGGTGTTGGGTTAAAAATATGGTTTATACTTTACTTTTCTAGAAAAATATATTTTTGTGTCTTAGACCGTAAACTGCTTGGTGTTTACGGCTGTATACGTGTTTACGGCCGTGAACCCATTTACGGCCCATGTTCACCAAGCCCATATTCCCTAGTATATATATATAGGTGTTAGGGTTGAGGAGTAGAGTGATGAACGTGAGAAGAGATAAACTAGAGAGAAGAAGAGAGCATTTTGTGTGTGTGAATCTATTGTAAGGAACTTAATTCTAATCATATAATTCAAGATTCATCATCTTCTTCTTCTCATTCTCTTCCATTTGATCTGACATCATCCATTTGATTTGGATTCCGCACCATCAAACAAATCTGATTGATACACAAGCAGTTTGGGGACTTACAATTGGTATCAGAGCAAGGATTGTATCAGTCAATTTTTTCAGATCTGGAGCTTATTTTATCTAATTTTCGAAATATTTTTGCATTTTTGGATAGATCTGAAAAAAATAAAGGGGGTTTGTTCTTTGCATTTTTGATAAAAACGAGTTTTTGAGCAAAAAAAAAAGGTTAAAAACGTTGTTTTTTGAAGCGTTTATGGCCATTGAAGGGTTCTCGGTCGTAAACAGTTTGCGGCTAGGGTTTCTGAGTTTACGGCCTCAGATTTCACGACTCGAGGTTTGTGGCACCGGCTCAGAGTATACGGCTCGGACGTTTGCGGCTCAACTTGGTGGATTGCGGATCCTGCACGCGCCATTAAAAATAAATGAGTAATTTAGAGGCTACACGGGTTTGAGCTCGAGACCTCTAGGTCTTCAAACGCGCGCCTTACCAGTTGGACTATCAAGTCTTTTGTTCCATTCCTTCGAAATTTAACTCAAAAGCACTTCCGGTCGCACCTTAATTTCGCAAATTGACACTTTTAGCCCAAAAAATTCAATTTCCTTCATTTTAAATTCCAATTTTAACCAAAATAATAATGATAATAATAATAATAATAATAATAATAATAATAATAATAATAATAATAATAATAATTGGTATTTAATTTTTTGACTTTTTACTAAAAAATTAACTTTGACTTTCAAGTTTGACCTTTGACTTTAAACTTTGACTTTCTCGTTTGACTTTCAAATTTTCAAATTTAACTTTTGAGTTTGACTTTTCAAGTTTGACTTTTTAAATTTGACTTTTAAGGTTGATTTTTGAGGTTTGTAGTCAAAGGGTTTGATTTTTAAGTTTGATTTTGGCTTCTAGTTGTGTTTTTAACGACTTTTAAGGTCAACGAGGGAAATAAAGACATGAAAGAGAGTCTTTAGGAGATGTTAAGACAAAACTTCAACATGTTCAATTATATCCTTGGAGAAACCCTGGAGGCTCAGCTGCATCGATCTATCACACTCACTACTGAGATGAATATAGCTGGGATCTTCTTGACCAAATCTGAGATAAACAAAAAACTACTGAATTCACTTCCGAAATTGTGGGATATGAACATAGCTATCATCCAGAAGACAAAAGATCTCAATCATCTTAGTATTGCTGATGTAATTGAAGAGCTTGATGCTTTGAAATGTGGAACAACAATGAGTTTTGAAAACACTCCGGTCAATGAAGTTTCATGCTCTCAATCATGTGAAGCTACGATTAAACTTCTTCGTGAACATAATGATTTGCTAAAAAGGGAAGTTGAGGATCTAAAATACGAAGGATATCAACTCAGGTAAGGACAGAAACCCTGAATTATAAGCAAAAACCAAAGACTTTAGGAAGCTTCAGGAAGAGTATAGCAACAAGTGTGAAAATTATGACTATATTAAGAGACAACTTGCTGCTGTAACTGATGAACTTGACACTTTGAATATTAAGTGTGGAAAAACAGATGTTAGTTTCAAAAATTATACTGCATCAAGTCAGATAGTCGAGTCCTTATTTGAAAGCCAATTAAAATTCAAAGATAATCAAAAGAAGGGTCTAGGGTATGATAGTGTTCCTCCACCTTTCAATCGTAACTACACATCCATCCCTATGACACAAGAAGAAATTGACAGGGAGGCACATCTTTAATATGGAAAAGAAGCTGGATTTGTGTTAGGAGGTATTTAGGTTGAAGCTTCTAATGGTTCTACTTTATGTGCAGGTAAAGTAGCAGAACATGAGAACAAGGAGAACACTACTGAACAAACCAATGACTCCTTGGACTCAGAATCTATTGCTTCAAATTCTGTTGCTCCTAACAAACCTGGCATTGAGAAATACAGGCCACCAATTCCAGTGCAACAGAGTGCTTGTTGCAAGTGTGCATGTGGGATCAACAAGAAACGAGGCAAGGATATGCCACCAGGGGCAGGAAGAAACAACTTCACAGTGAAGAAAAAGACATGATTTCACTGTGAAACACCTGGACATATTGCCAAAAATTGTCCTAATCGCGCATACGTTCCCTACTATTCACAAGGGTGGCAAAACGCGCCAAGAGGGAGATACTCCAACAGAAATCCCTCAAGGTCACGTTCAGAAAATGATGACTCGAATGTGCAGAAGGCTATGAATCAAACCCACAAGGCCAAGAATTTGAATCCAAAGGGCAAGAAGGAAATGTCAGACAACAAGCCCAATCCAAGAGATGCTCCAGTGAAACAAAGACAGGTTAAGTCAAAGTCATCTCAATGGCCGACATCAAGAACAGAAGCAAGCACTGAGCCACCCATCAGATCAAAAAAGAAATGGGTTAAACCCAACTACAAATGGGTTCCGAAGGCTCAATCTCCCAAATCAATTAATGATTCTAATATTTCTACATCTTCTGTTTGTGATATCACCCCCTCGATCACTAATCCAGGAAGTTTCGGATCCTTAGGGCTCGTGGATCTGACTGCCTCAGTCACTAATGTAAATCTTTTCGCTATGATGAGGAAAATGAGGCAACAGGTGACCCAATAGCAGGAGGAGAACAGAGCATGCTAAAAGAAGTGGAGAGTATGAAGTCGGAATTTCATAAATCCCAAGAAACAACGCCCAAAGTTGTGCAACCAAGGATCCTAGACTTCGATAATGCAGTATCCTCAGAAAATCGGCAGAAGAACACGGTTCCTACCACTATGGCGTCAACCTGGGGGAACTCTATGAAAAACCGAGCATCTATGATCAATGATCTCAATGAGCCTTTCAACACTCCTACAAACGTTGATTCTAGTAACTTTTTAAATAGAAATACTATTAATACTAATTATACTAACGTTGATGTAGGAATAAACCCAAACATGGTCAAGGAACTTCAGCAGTTGAGACAAATGATCTCAAGCGTACTTGAGGTGGTCCAACCCATACCGGAAGCATCTGCAACAAGTCACAAGATCTCAAGATTCGCTCCCTCAATAGTCGATACTGAAGTTCCTAAGCGCTTCCAAGCTCCTAGCATGAAGCTATGTGATGGAACTACGGATCCTGAGGAGCACATAGTGTAATATCAAGAAAGGATGGAGATCATTCCCATCCTAGGACACTTGAAGCAAGCTTGCCTATGCAAATGCTTTGGCTCAACCCTGACAAGATCAGCTCTTAAATGGCTGCTAAACGTTCCCCATACTCTATTACTTCTTTTGCACACTCAGTCAATATTTTCAATAACCATTTTTCTTGTACCAAAACCTTCGAGATGATCACCAGTGATTTCTATCGAGTGGTCCAGGATCCTGAGGAAAGACTTAGGGATTCCGTTAACAGGTTTGGCAGGGAATCTCTGAGCATCCCTAACATTGACATGGCTACTGCTGTAGAGACCTTCAATATGGGACAAAGGAAGGACTCACCCTTCTATGAAGACCTTGTGATGACCGCATGCGAAAGATTGGACGAAGTCAAGTGCCAAGTGTTAAGGTTCATATGTCTTGATGAGGAAAATGTAATACAGAAGAGAAGCAACCCCTCAAGTCAATATGAGAAACCCAATAGGAAGGTCGAATCCTCGACCCGAAGATCCTACAAATCGAAGCCCTATTCCAAACCGGATCATCACAAGGTTAATGGCCTTGAAGATGAAGGAGAAGAAGAGGAGCTTCCTAATATCACTGACTATTGTTTTTCTATGGATGTTTTAATATATAAGTCATGCTATGTAGGATCTTGGAAACAAAGCAAGATGGCCAAAGAGGGACAACAAGTTCACCGCTTGGAAAGAAAAGTCCAAATGGTGTGCTTACCACGAAAACATTGGCCACATGACGGAGGACTGCATAGCCCTAAGAAAAAAATCAGCTACCTCCTTATTAAGGGACACCTCAAAGAGATCCTCGGAAGAAAAAGTGAAAAATCTAAGGAGAACAGTCAGGATGGTCACAGGATCCCAATAAAACCAGGATCCCTGCCCTTTGACGCCAAGATAATTAACATTATCTCACGTGGATCTAACATATGTGGTACTTCTTATTCTGAGGCAAAAAGACACGCCAAGGTCTCTAAAACCAAAAAGGAAGATAGATCATGGAAAAATACCATGAGTAGCAGTGAAAAATAAATTACATTTGACGAGATAGACAGGGAAGGAATTCAAGATCCTCACCATGACGGACTCCTGATAACACTGTACATGGCCAACCATTTCGTCAGAAGAATCCTTGTTCATGGAGGATGCTCGGTCAATATTGTACTCCTAGACGTACTAAAAAGGATGAACATCCCAGAATCAGAGATAGTCAAGAGATCCTCGATCCTCATAGGAATTAGCAGGGAAATGAAACACATGATTGGGGAAATAAAGCTACCAATATACATAGAGTAGGTAAACTTTATACAAAAATTTTGTGTTATTGACACCTTATCTTATTGTAATGTGATACTAGGTAGACCATGGATCCACAAGATGAAAGCGGTTCCATCAACATATCATCAATGTGTAAAGTTGCCTACTTCATAGGGAACAGTGAAGATCATGGTAGATCAACAAGAATCAAAAGAATGTTATAATACTTCTATGAAATCTACGACCAAATCTCAACAAGAAAAGAAATTAAGGCAGGGGGCACAACATGTCCTGGAAACGAAGGAACAAGATGTGAAGGAAGTGCCCCTAGGCATCAAGGATCCTGAAGCTAAAATCCTCATAGGATCCTCAATGCCTGTGCAGATCGAGCAGGATCTATTGAATTTCCTAAGAACCAGAAGCAAGACATTCGCATGGAAAGACAAAGATATGATAGGTATAGACAAGAATATTATCACTCACAAACTTAACATTGATCCTTTTTTCAGACCAATACGTCAACAAAGAATGAAGTTTTCACCTGAAAGGAATCAGATCATCCAATAAGAAGTAAAGAAGCTCCTCAAGACATGAATGATCAAGGAAGTTAAGTGCCCAAGGTGGCCAACTAATGCTATTGTCGTACAAAAGAAAAATGGCAAATGGCGAGTGTGTAGAATGCACGGATCATAACAAGGCTTGTCCTAAGGATCCTTTCCCCTTACCGCATATTGACTCTATGATAGATGTGATGGATGACCATGAACTCCTGACCAAGAAGATACAACGTTATAACACCAACAGGTACATATTGTTACACCGCAATGTCTTTTGGTCTTAAAAATTTAGGTGCAACATATCAAAGATTGGTGAATCGGATGTTTAAAGACAAGCTGGGGAATACCATGGAAGTATATATCGATGAAATGGTGGTGAAGTCAATGAAAGTTGAAGATCATCTCAGAGATCTTAAAGAAGCGTTTGACATCCTAGAAGTATAAAATATGAAGTTATATCAACTCAAATGCCACTTCGGGATGAAGTTGGGCAAGTTCCTCGGATATATGGTATCCAATAGAGGAATCGAAGCAAGCTTAGAACAGATCAAAGGAATCATTAAGCTGAAATCTCCATCTTCGACAAAAGACATCCAAAGGATAACCGGAAGGATAGCGGTACTCAACAGGTTTATTTTAATATCCTCAGAAATATGTAAACCCGTCTACAAAATCTTGAAGAATAACAAAAGGTTCGAATGGACCGAAGATCACGAAAAAGCCTTTCAGGAGCTCAAAAAATACTTGTGTTCTACACTGTTACTGGTAAAGCCTATAGACGGGGAACCACTCCTCCTCTACCTCTCAATATCCTCAAATGCAGTGAGTGCTTTCTTATCCAAGGATCTTAACAGAGACCAACATCATATCTACTATGTAAGTAAAAGTCTCCTGGATCCTCAAACCAGGTACTCTCACCTTGAAAAATTAATTCTCGCCTTAGTAACCGCTTTTACTAAATTAAGACATTATTTAGAAACCCAAACTATACATGTAAAAACTAATCGTCCTATTAAGAATGTCATGAGAAACCCGAAAATGTCAGGAAGGATGGAAAAATGGTCGGTGAAGTTAAGCACGTTTGACATCATATATGAACCAAGATCCGCCATGAAATAACAAGCATTACCAGACTTTGTGGCTGCCTTTAGTGATGATCTACAAAACAAAGTAGACATGGAAGCTAAGCAACTCCTAAAATATGAACACCTGAGAAAATGGACACTGTTCATAAATGGAGCTTCAAAAAAAAAAGGAACAGGGCTAGGGATCATGTTAAAGTCACCACCGGGGGACATCATACCCCAGGCAGTTAGTTGTAAATTCAACACTACCAGCAATGAAGCAGAATATGAAGCACTCATCATGGGACTATAATTGGATAATGATCTTCAAATCAGGGATCTTCAGGTATTTGTTCATTTTTTATTACTAACTAATTGCTTCAATGGATTTTATGTAGTGAAAGGTAAAAAATTAGCATTATATCTAGAGATCCTCAAAAACTTAGCTTCTGATTTCGAAAACTTTAGCCTGACCCAAATTCCCAGAGAAGAAAACACAGAAGTAGACGCATTAGCCAATTTAGGATCCTCCCTTAGAATCCCACAAGAGACGAAGATTTCTATAACCCATAAAATAACCCCAACCATAGAAACCCTCTCCGGCAAATCAGAAGATCCTAAACCTCCGACAAGTTTAGAAGCTATTGTAGATCCTGACCCTAGGATCCCTCCTCAAAGGGACCCCAACGAACAAGATCCTTGAAGAAGTCCACGATCATGGACCCAACCCATTATGGAGTATCTCCAAAATGGCATGATCCCGACAGAAGAAAAAAATCAAAAGGGAATTCAGTACAAGAGTCCCAAGATTAATGTTAATCCAAGGTAAACTTTATAAAAAAAAACTATGGCATGTCCATAACTTAGATGCTTGGAATATCCTAAAGCCGAAGAAGTCTTAAAGGATATACATGAAGGAGATTATGGAAATCACACCGGGGGTAGATCGTTATGCTCCAAAATACAAAGACTAGGATACTACTTGCCAACCATGAAGAAATACCCCTTTCTACATGCTCAAAAGTGTGATGCTTTCCAAAGACAAAGCAAAATCCTACATCAACTGGTAGAGCCTCTACTTCCGTTATCTCCCCATGACCATTCATGAAATAGGGGATGGATATAGTAGGAATATTACCAGTGGCCCCAGGAGGTAAAGTCTTCATGCTGGTGATGACTGGTTACTTTTGCAAATGGATCGAAGCTAAAGCTTTTATTCAGGTAAGAGAAAAAGAGGTAGTATCATTTATTAAACTTAATATCTTAACCAGGTTGGGTATCCTAGCTAAAGTCATATGTGACAATGGATCCTAATTTATAAGCAAAAGGACAAGAGAATTTTGCACAAGATGGGGAATCAAAATGATAATGTCCACTCCAGTTCATCCCCAAGCTAATGGTCAACCGGAATATAGCAACAAAATCAAAGTAAAAAATTTGAAGAAAAGGCCGGACAAAAAGAAAGGAAGATAGGCGGGAGAGCTTCCTTTCATTTTGTGGGCAGATAGGACCACTTCCAAAGTGGCCACAAGTCAGACCCATATTCTTTGGTGTTTGGGACAGAAGAGTAATCCATACTGAAGTAGTGATCCTGACGGCAAGATAATTACTGCAAGACCAAGAGAATAACAATAAGATCCTAGCACAGGATCTTGACACTATTGACGAGTGAAGGGATCTTGCCAAAGTACATATTTTTTTCTCAATAAAAAAGGATCACCAAGGCTTAAAATAAGAACATTAGAATAAAAAAAGGTTTCAAATAGGAGACTTGGTATTAAGGAAAACATTCCAAAAACACTAAGGATACTAGTGCAGGAAAATCCAAAAATTAGCTCCTAAATAGGAAGGACCATATCTTATAGATGTTGAAGCAGGAAAATGACTATATTGGCTAGCGACACTCGAAGGAGACGTTCTACCAAAATACTAGACTATTATACACCTTAATGCCTACTACATGTAAGTAGGATCGACTAATCCATAACAACACCAAGGTGCACATATTCTTTACCTTAAAATTTTCATCATTACCTATTTTCTCCTCGAATACATCACTAACTTAAGCATTGAAGGGGTGTTAACTAGACTAACGCCCACCCCTAGCTAAAGCTTGCTATGCATAACGACATACATTTAAGGATCCTCAAGATTGAAGATCCTGAAACATAAGGATCCTTAAGGTTGAAGACCTTGAAACGCAAGGATCTTGACACGTGAAGTTCTTAACGCCATAATACTTGACAAACTCCATTATATTTAATAGTGAAATCTTTAGACTATCATATATACAAGCTAGAGACTGATCATCTCTCCTACGCTTAGGGGTACTTAATCGCCTATAAGGTTTAAAAAGCTAATTACGTCTTTCAAATGAACTAAATTTATACATCACGCTTGGACGCATGATATCTGACTTTGGGATACGGATAGGGGGATCATTTCACGATTCAATGTCTTGGCAACCCTCTTATCTTTGAACATAAGTTGAGATCCTTAAGTTTTATAACATTTTCATGTAATCTAAAAATCAGGATCCTACCCTAGTGGTGACTTAAGATTTATAACATTTTCATGTTATCAAAAAATTAGGATATTGCCCCACAAACTACAAAAGGTCAATACCATCTTCATGTTATCACTCGTTGGGAATTTTCCCTAGAGAATACACTCGAATCATATCATTCTCGTGTTATCATAAGTAAGGATCTTTCTCATAAACTATATCAGAAGTTGGGATCCTCCCCAGTATGTAACATTAATGTGTTATTTATTGAACCTTTGGTGTTACACGATAATTTTGTCAGAATCTATAACCTAACAGGTTATCCTAAGGAGGGATTTCCCCTCTATAATCTAGGATCCTCATCTTTAAGGATCCACAACGTTATAGATCCTCTTCATTAAGGATCCTCATCGATCCTCATCGGTAAAGAGCCTTGTGATCAGCAGTGAACTGAAATTCTCTCCTAAGCTGAGATTTGTTCTCAGTGAATTTCAAGACTTAAAAAGAGAAAACTTGGAGATAATCAGATTCCATCTAACCTTATTCTCAAATAAATTTAGATAAAGTTTAAGGATCCTAAACTTTTCAGGATCCTAATCCAATTATTGATTTAGGATATTTTAAATTGATATCTTTAAAGAAGTCTTAAAGCATGTTACCAACTCTTAAGAGTTATAAGTTAATCATCAAACTTCTAAAGAAACTTTTTATATTACTTAACAGAGTCAGTTCTTGTTTGTTTAACTAATTCAATACTTATTAAACCATTTTGTCTTAAAACTTATTCACTGTTTTTAGGATCCTAACTACGCAAGGATCTTAGTATCGTGTTATGCAGGAAGCGTAGAAAGATAAAGGAAAGATTAGCCATTATATTTGAAATAAAAAGTCCTACAGCCTTACAAAAGTCATGTGTTCACATCAAAAGATTATGCTACCCTAATTACCTTAAAGGCCTAGACCTTAGCCTGGTCATCATCGGCCTTCTTCTCCCCCCCTTGGTCAGTCGCAGCACAAGATCCTGGCCGGCGGTAGCAGGATTGCCAGTTAATTTGACCAGTACCTCACGCCAACCAACCATGTCCCAAGAACCTGCATTTTCAAGATTCTCCGCAAGACAGATCTTGGCCTCCCAAACAGCCACTGCAACACTGACCTTCGCATCAGAGATCACCTCCTCCATCTTGTGTATGTGATCCTCCTCTCTATTGGCCTTCTCTTTGTTGAGCAGCTCCACCCTCCTCAAAAGATCCTCGTTTTTCGTCTTCCACATCTTCTCCTGTCCCTGAAAGGCTTGTTCAGCACTCTCCGCCCGAATCCTTAGGTCAGAGGAAACATGATTAGAGACCTATGACAATGATGTAGCGATTCAGCAAAAAACAAAATAAAAATGAAGCGAGAGTAAAATCAACACATACAGCCTGGGAGATAGAGTCCAACTTCTGGAGTGCTTCCTCAACTCCAAGGCTCTCCAAAGATAAACATGTGGATTCAACAGTTTTCCTTTTTTGGGATCCCGTAGTCTTCCCTATCAAGTCCACGGTTGATCTTTTAGGAAAAGAGAAGACAAAGACTTCTCCTTCTTCACCACCAGCCGAACTCCCGGCATGACCGTATCAAGATCAGCAAAAGTGAAGCGATCACTGGAGCGAGTGAATTTGGATTCTGTATATCGCAAAATACTATTAAGGATCTTTATCACAAGCAAAAATAACTAAGGATCCTTACCTGTCGACATGAGGTTAGTAGCGGAAGAGCTTTCCTGGAAGGTACTTTGATCGAAAGGATCTCTCGACTTTAGACAAGGCCAAGAACTTCTAAATCTTCTCTTCAGAATCCTCAGCAACGGGAACAAGCACCTCGAATGTACATGTGTGTATATGTATGTATGTGTGTACATGTCTATAGTTTTGTATGTATGGTCATCAAAAATCACAAGAATTAATAGACATTACAATGTTAAATAATGAAATGAGTAATGGATCTTGAAGGTGCACACGACTTTATGAATGATATTAATAGCTATAATTTGGTGAAACTATAGATAATCATGTATAATAGCGGTGTAAAAATAATGAAGTGGAAAAAATGACATCAGATACTCGAAAAATGGAAAATAATAAAAATCCATAGGTAATACATAGATAATTACCTACGGATTAGTGACGAAATTTTTACGGAAAGGATAATCCGTATGTAATTACCTACGAAATATGATTTTCGTCATAATTCCATCACTTATCAGTAGGTAAATACGTATGGATTTTTCTTATTTTCAATTTTATGGGCACCAAACGTCGTTATTTCCACTTAATTTTTTACACAAATTTATTATACATGATCATCTTTAATTTCACCAACCTATAGTTATTATTGTCGTTCATAAAGTTGTGTGCACCTTCGGGATCCATTACTCATTTCATTGTTTTAACATAGTGATGCTTATTAGTACATTCACATATAAATACTAACTGATATAAAAATATACACATATATACATATACATATACCAAAGGGCTTCTAGCCTAGCGGTATCTGGTGTTGCTCACTTCCTTAAAGTCGAGGGTTTAAGTCTTGTTATGGACATAGGTGGAATAATTTAGGAGTAGTTTAGTATATTTTCTATTTCAAAAAAAAAAATACACATATACATATATCATCACTTATTCATGTATATACATTACAATGTTAAACCATGAAACGAGTAATGAATCTTGAACGTGTACACGAATTTTTGAATGATATTAGTAGTTATAAGCTTGTGAAGTATAGATAATGATGTATAAGAAAGGTGTAAATAAACGAAATGGAAAAAACTACGTTCACTACCCAAAAAACCTCTCTTGAGATTTCATCCCTTCTCCGTCTGCACTCGGTCGTCCTTTCTTAAGTGTTTATCCCTCTCCAATAGTGTAGCTCCTTTAGCATTATCTTTTTTTTTCTTGATTTCTTCTCCAACAAAAGTAAAACCAAGAATTTTTTTCTTATGATCCTTCTACTTCGCTCCGTCATAACCTCCAACATCGCATCCTCACTTGCACTCCTCCTTGTTCGATTTCTTCTCCGACAAGATAAAACCCTAGATTTGTCTAACAGATTTGCATTACATGTTGAAATCTTATTAACATATTCTCTTAACTCTCTCTCTTTTTGTCTCTCTTTCTCTCTCTGTACGGACCACCATTTCTACCAACCACACTTGATTTGTAGATGAAGCAAGTGGACTACCATTGCAGCTCTTAAAGATCTATTTAAATGTGAAAAAGTCAATTCTTTTTCATATTTCTTTTAGTTTGTGTTCCAATTTATTTTCTTGCACTGATTTTGCTATTATTTTATGGGTTTCTCTTTTGTTTAGGATTTTCACTTTCTAATAATTGAAAATTTAGGTGTAATGGTGGCTAGTTTGGAGTTGGGGATGAATTTTGAGGTTATGATTTGAACAGGTAATGCACATGTTTTGCAGCATAGTATTTGTGATTTCTGAAGTCATTAATTCTACAAGTAGATTTCAGTTTAGCATTTGATTCAAATGGGTTATTGATTGTTGATTTATCTTTACACAAAAAACTGAAAAACAACTTTTGAATCAATTTCCCTCTAAACCATCACCATGCCTATTAACTTAAAGCATCCCAAATGAATTTGTCTGTGGTTTACTAGTTTTCACTTAAGCTATTAAGCACTTAAGTTGTTAAGATGTTAAGCATTTTCCAATTATGACTAAAGAAGCATCTATGTAGGAGGAAGGAGGAAACGTTGTTCTTCCCATTCGTCTTCTCTCTTCGTTCATCATTTAGAAATTAGGATCTTTCTCTCTCTTCATTATTTCTTTTTAATTAAATTAAAAGGAAGAGTTGTAATTGTAAGTTTTTCTTCTGTGGATGAAGGAAAACTTTATTTGGAAAAATCATGACCCTATAATGATATATTATTGGTTAGTTTAATATTTGAACTAATACTTGCATTTAATGGTTAACACATTTATGATCCAGACCTATTAAAATTGAAGATTAATGCCTAGCTAGTACAATATATGTTTAGTTGTGGAAATCCAAAACATATGCCTCTAAATCATATTTAATAATTATTACATATAAAAACACTTAATACAACTAACCTAAACCGAAAAACGAATCCTTAAACGTGATAAATCTAATCCAAAAAAACCTTAAACCCTAAACATTTACCCATATACCCTAAACATTAAACACTAAAACCTAAACCTAATAACCTAAAAATTAAACCCTAAACCCTAATTGGTCGTGTAACTTATCATATGAACTACCTAATTAATCATTAGTTCTAATTACAATGCTAGTAGATCTAGAGCAGTGGATAATCACGTCCTCGATGTTGTATTTTCCAAAAGGTTATATACCAAAAGCATCATATCTCTAGACTGTCTTGACTGGACGTTCTTTACTTGATAGTAATTAAACATGTTATATTGGATTTAAGAAGATATTCATCCAATACAAAATCCATGTTAATATAAAGGGACCACAAACGATAAACCATAAACTCTAAACACTAAACCCTGATGATATTAAACACTACTGATTTTAATATCTATTGTTAGGAGGATGGAACATTTTGTGAGGACACACCTCGTGTGATCATTGATGATGATGAAGATTTTGTAAATGAAAAACTTGATGATGTGTCGGAAAAAGCAACAAAATAAAAAAACCAGGGAATAAGAGAAGTGACTATTGGAACCAACATTTTGAAGAAACATATTTATCCCTATCATGTTTGAGTTCGATAAATAGAAAAGAAAGAGGAGAGATACTTGGAGATGCTATAATAGAAGTGAAATTAAGAGAGATGCTTGATGGGTCCAATAAATGGTAATGGATGGAGCAGTTAGGCTTTGACTTATTTTTCAGTCCATATGAAGTTTCACGTCATATAGATAGGTCAATCAAGTTTTATTGAATGACATTTACAATGGAAAAGCCTTAAAAACGAGAAGTTTAGTAAAATGAGTACAAAATGATATGGTAAAATATTTAATGTTGATAAGGTAATATATATTAGATCTACATAAAGTCTAGACAACATACTCATAATCGCAGAGGACTACATTACTGTGAATCTGAAAATCAATTTCGTTAGATTGATTAATTAGACCAAATTCTTTTATTTTCATTGGCTATACATTCTATATCAGGTTGATCATGTTCGTATATATGTGATATGTATGAGACTGTGCTAGACTTTAGCCTAGATCCCATATGTCTAGTGGGATAGACTTCACTGTCATAACCTAGATGTGCATGGATGTCGTGTAAGATAGGTTTAACTACATTAGAACCCAAATGTCATATATGAAACATAGGGAGAATTTCATATATGCCCTTCTTAAACATCAAAATATCGTATTTACCCAACTTAATTTTTAAATATAATATTTATCCTTCATAAAATTTCTAAATATCATATTTACCCTTCATAAATTTTCAAAATATGATAAATGTCCTTTTTAAATATCAAAATATCATATATGTGATTCTTAAATATCAAAATATCGTATATGTACTTTTTAAACATAAAAATATCAATGACAATATTTAAAATATCCTCCATCTATAACATGATAAAAATCAACAACAACAAAAACTAAATAATTAATCCAAATATACATTCCATAGAAAGGGTTGAAGATGAATCTTTTTGTTTGTCAAGAGGGCGACATTCCAACGATTTAGAAGTTCACATTCCAGTATTGTAGATGTAAGGATAATATGGTTAAATTTTTTATAATTATAATAATTCAAAGGTATCAAAAATGATTATAAAATATTAAAAACATTATAAAAAAGGATTTGGACAAATATGATATTTTGAAGGTTTATGAAGGGTAATATGATATTGAGAAATTAAGGTCGATAAATATAATATTTTGAAGTTGAAGAGAAGCATATATGAAACTCTCCCTAAAGCATATATTTGCACTATTATGAAACATGGGTTTACCTACAAAAAATAGCTACAGAAAATTTATGTAAGTAATTACTTACGGAATACCTAAAAAATTAGATACACTAACTTTGTAACAAAAGAGGACGAAATAGCTACAAAATCGCGATAAAAGTAAATCTGCAGGTACTCCATCGGTAATTAGCTACAAAATATTTTCGGAATAGCAACGAAAGTAAATATGTAGGCATTCCTTCGGTAATCTATCACTTTGTAAGTTCATATTTCTTTAAACATACTTTCCTTGTATTTAACTATTAGTAAATAATTTAAACAGTTAACTTATTTTTGGGAGTTGGATGTAGCATCTTTTAAATATTTTGGTAGCCATGAATGGCATATCGGGATGGTGAGGGGTTTTTAAATAATTAAATCTTGGTGCATGCATACATATGCTTTAATTTCTATCTTTATTATGGATTATGGATCATTGTATTGGTAACCAACTTCTTGTGCTGACAAAATGATGAATGAGTCGATTATTCTAGTGATTCAACAACATGATGAAGCAATCGATTATTAGAAGGAAATGTGTTTTTATTTTTTATGCTAGTTAAATGCAAGATATACACGTTTATTATAGCATCCTACTTTCGTTTTGTCTTATTTATAGGGTTATACTTTTAAAAATATTCTCAATTATAGCTATAATAAACAAATAAATGAAAGTACATTGCTATATTTGTATTTTTTGTCATCACTAATTATGGTATATTGAAACAGGAACAATTAGTTTTATGCTATATTTGTATTATTTGTACATTGCTATATTTGTATTTTTTTTTGTACATTGTTTTTAGCGGCATTTGATTCAAAACCCAAATTAAAGAACACTTATCGCCCTTTATTGATTCAACTTACCCACTATTTTTCAAGTAATCCACCAAATAGTTTTATGTTTTATGTTTGCAAGCATTTAGTTAAACACTTGTAGTTGACACATTTAATATGTATTATTAAACACATTTAATGTAGTATTAAACAATATCCATAAGAAATAAGTATTTTATTTGATAAATTTTAATGTATTAGCCAATGTTTATTATTTTTATTGTAATGTTATTAGTTTTGTGGTTTAATTTCAATATTATTATAAGTTTAATGTAATGGGCTTTTTCAAATTTTTGGATAGAAAAAACTGGAATTCTTATAAATTTTTGCTGCTTTTTTTTTTTTTTTTTTTTTTTTTTTTTAAATAAAAAGTAATTAGTGATGGAATACCTACGGAAAATTCGTCGGTAATGTGGGGCGTAGGAAACTCGTAGGTGATAAAGTCAATGTCAGTCAGTGTGGACCCCATCGATAATTCATAGGAAATCCGTAGCTATTCCATATGTATTTTACTCAATGAAAATGTCGTATGTATTCCGTAGCTAATATGTCGTAAATCCGTTGGTAAAATTTAGCCACCGGCGTTTATGCCACAACACTTTTTCCATAGCAATTCCGTAGGTATCGCCTTTTACCTACAGAATACCTACGGATTGTGACGTAAGTAAAACCCATGTTTTGAGGTCATTGTTCTTGAATTGAATACATTAGAACCTAGAATGTAGTACGCTTGAATGCAATGGGACCATAGATTTTAGGCGTTATATTCTTTAATGTGTTAGAACCTAAAAATCGAATATATTCCCAAGAAGACGAGTTTAATTGTCTTGAATCCAACAACCACTAGATATCAAATGCAATAGGCTCAAAAGGAAAACCGATTGATGTCAAGTGGAATTGGCCTGAATTGTGTTCTCTAAGATATTTCTTTTGAGTTGCGAGCACGCGACTATAAATATAGTGAAGCATCAAAGAAACTGTCACGTTACAAAATACGTAAATTATTTTACAAATTGATAAAATGCCTCTCAACCATAACATAAACAACGTTCTTAACCATTATATAAACGCACTTGAACATTATTTTCAAAGTTTCCCAAAGCAAACTCCCATGACATATTACCATAGTAAGTAAACAAAACTAAAAACAAATATCAAAAGTTTGTTCATGCCATCCTGCCATTTATTCATAAAAACTATACTATTTTACTACTCACTGATAGAATCTTTGTCCTCATCAGACTCTGATTGGTGTTGCAGCACCCTTCTACGATGCAATGAGTGTGGCATGGGCATTCCAACAGGTATAGCAGTCAATCTTGTCGATCCTCCTGCGGATTCCTAAGGCAACATGTAACTTAGTGTTATCATAAAAAGATAATATTATTGTTAAATTTATGTAGCCATGTATTTTCTCTTTAAAAGAGTCCTTAAGGAGAGAGGTATAAGATTCCAATTTCCAAGTGCCCTAAGAGTTTGATGTTAAGGACTAGACATGTGTTAAGTCTTCTACGATAGGTATATGAAGTCCTTGATTTTCTAAAAAAAGCTATCAATGAACATAGGTGAGTTTCCAACGTATATATATATAAAGATCACAAATAGAATTATGTCTAGCTGATGTGAAATTCCAACAATTGTTTTCAATGCACAGATCGAAAACATTAAGAAGGGAAGAGAGACTAACCAGTCTTCGACGCCTACGGCCAGAGAGACTGTCAATCCAAGTTAAAGTATAAATCAGCATCAAGAAGACCAAGAAAAAAAGGCAAATTATCTGTTGATCAACGCAAACAATTGATTAAATTATGTATTTTTTTTTTTATGTTTTAAACTTTATAATCTTTGTTGATGACAAAATTAAGTTGAATCATCTCCTACTTACTGATAGCATAAGGCCAACATGTTCAACCAAAACCGAAAATGCCATCCATATCATCATCAGATCCATTGACTGAATAAATGAAATAAAAGGACGAGACGGAGAAAAAATGTGAATTTCTTATGTAAATAACATCTTACCAAAATGGAAGCTAGGAAATTTGGAAAATCTTTTTATGGTATATTTGCCTAAATTAATTAATTAACGGAATAAAAGAAATAACAAACAATATGGATGCTAATTATTTGTATATAAGAACAATAAAGACGCATGATAATTAATAAACTATACAAAAATGTACAAAGCAAGGAGATTAAAAAAATGGTTTGAAAATATAATAAAGAATTTGAAAATGTATTTAGGAGTGAATATTTTTCGATTTCGCATACTAAAAATTATAGAGATTTATAAGTTGCATATCATTGTCAAAGGTATATTTAAATAAGTTGGAGAATTTGCAAAAATTTAAGGATTGTCGATCGAGATTAATCGGCATGCAAGATTGTCTTACAATAAGAAGAATAGCCAAAATGAAGATAGCTTTGGCACGATCTCCGGTTGTTATTCCATCATATGGATTAATCCCAAAAGGTCGTTGGGGTTCAACAGTGGGGAACCACCTGCTTCGAATGAAAAACTCCTCATCCCAACCATCGATGTCACTGAAAGTCAATCTCATCGTCAGGTTTTTGATATTATATTTGTACCATGTTTTGGTTTCAAGAACAATATTTGAAATATTTACAAACAGACAAACGATTATAATCTAAAGACCTAAAAAACAAAAAGAAGCCTTACTTGACATCAAGTATGGTTTGGTGAGCCGATGGTGGGAGTGTATATCCATCCTGGTAAGGCTGCAAAAAAGAACAAAAGAGATCAAAAAATCTCAAAGTATCCTTGATGCATTGAACAATTTACACATAATAGATTCTAACATTATCATTCTATTCTCTTTATAACTCTAATTTAATTTTCCTATAACGTTTTAATACAATAAAGTTTAATGACACATATGTTTATGAATCAAACAAGTATAATTTCCTATTACAAAATTCAATTACCATTGAACTTCATATTTGCCAACAATCAAACACCTAGTTCAACTCCTCCATTGACATATACATCAAAGATATTTAATAAGCAAAAAAAAGCATCAAACCAAGCACTTTTTTTGTAGCAAACAAATCATGATAAACTAGTAGTAATATACACAAAGTAAGACCATATGTAGTGAGAAACGAATGAAATTTTGCTAAATTGTGTCAATTTCTATACCCTTAGAAGTCTAAAGACTTGCAAATAATTTTTTATATAAATTTTTCGGAGACAATCCTTCTAGGATTGTTGATGAGGTGGTCTCTCATGCTTTTGCTTGGTTCAATTATATAACTCTGATTGTGAATTGTAGATTTTGTCCTCAATTTAGTTATTTGCTAATGCGTGTGGTCTTAATTATATATATATATATATATATATATATATATATATATATATATATATATATATATATATATATATATATATTTTTGCTGTTTCTAAAAAAATCTTTTTATTCTACCTAGTTTAAAGAGTATATATATATATATATATATATATATATATATATATATATATATATATATATATATATATATATATATATATATATATATATATATATATATATATAAGTATATTACTAAACTTGTAATGATATTAAACCATTTCTAACTACTTTTTTTGTAACTTTTTCTTTTCTCATATCATATTTTTACTATTTTAATTAATCAAAATATTATTAATGTATGTTATTTGAAAAGTTTTCTATAAGGTCAACGAATTTACACAATTGTTAATAAAAATATTTTATAAACTCCCTTGATATAATTTGTTATTTTTAGAATAATATATATATATATATATATATATATATATATATATATATATATATATATATATATATATATATATATATATATATATATATATATATATATATCAAAAACCAATGTCCTTTTATTTCGTCGCATAACGTTTGTTGATAAGAAAATTATCCTTTGGCTTTTATTTTAAGTTTTAAAATAATTATTTCGGGTCTATTGAAAATTAATTATGTTTATAAATTATAATTATTTAATGATAAATTAAATTTCCTTTTATAATTTCTTTCCTGAAATCCTTAAATTCATTTTAAATGATGACACATATTATATTTAATGAAAATAATAATATTTTAATTTATTAGGATGATTTAAAATGGATAGGAAAATATATACAAAGAAATGTAAGAATATATTTAATTTAAATAATTTAATATTTAGTATTGAAGATCAAAATAGTAGAAAAATGTAACCAGTGAAAGGGTAATAAAACTTTAAAACTGAAGTAAAATGAGAAAGTAGCATTATTAAATATAGAACATTAATTGTGTAACCATGAATATCAAAAAAATTTAACAATATATTAATTGCTGGTATTATAAAACAAATAAGTAATTAATATATTATATTCATGGTTGGTATTTTAAAACATTTAATAGAATATTTATTAATTGTTGATATTACAAAACAAATAAGCAATTAATATATTGTATTAATGATTGTTATTTTAGAAAATTTAAAAGAATATATATATATATATATATATATATATATATATATATATATATATATATATATATATATATATATATATATATATATATATATATATATATATAAAAGAAACTAAAAACCATAATTAAATGCTTAGTGTCTAGACTTATTAAAAGTTGACATTATATTAAAGGTTTAGACTTTACAATTTAAGTCTTCTTTGAATTCTTTTTTTTCTCTTTCTAATCTTTTATATAATCGAATAAACATGGTCGTATGAACGGTTTGGATTAGTAAAAGATTTTAGACCGAACTGTGTAATGTGCAAAGTTAAATGAAAAATGGAAAGCAAAATAAAAGAGGGTGGTCTTTTTCTCATTGCAGCACATAATTAATGTTGTTAATGCATTTACCTGCTTGCATATCTCACAATTGGTACTCCTTTTCTCATTGCACCACTGTTGAATGCAAGCTCGATGAGCCATCTGCATCAAAATCGCTATGTTTAACACCTAGTACTGTTTATTAAAACTTATTCAAAGATGATTATATATAGGTGATATTTTTCTTCTGAGAAAAACAGGTTTTAATATCATGACCTTCAAGCTGCCATTACAAGCACATGGTGCTTCAAGATTCTTAACAAAGTCATCTTCATGGCAAATGCGACATGCCTTTTTCTCTTTGTCCTCTTCTTCTTTGTCAGGAAATGAAAATTTATTCTTTTGCAACTCCTGATGGTTTCCGTTCTCAGAACTTGTGCCTTCCTTGCCCAAAAACCCTAGTTTCTTGAACTCTTCCATTGTTGTGAGTCCACCAACATTTAACACAACGTGATCGCTCATTTTTCTGCAATTTATCAATAATTATGAAAACTAGATGCAATCAAGATGAGAAATTAAAGAAATTAATATAGTGTGCATACCCTGGAGAGTTCTTTGATCTTTGGATTGGAAAGGCTTATCCTTTTGACGGTGGGAGAAAAAAGAGAACTGGGGCTTGTTATATAACGTAATGAATGGTGATGAGGTGGTGATGATTCGAAAGTCTTTCACAACATTTTTCACACGTCATGCAATCAAACCAAAACTAATTTCATCTGTAGTAATTATACCCCATCAACAATTTTCATTATTTAGATTTGTTCAGCACAATAAATTTAATCATTTTTTTCCTCAGGATTCTTGTAAATATGAAGTAAGATGTGTTATCTAAAATTAATAAATAGTTAACCATGGGACATGACTTCAAATATCCTCTACAATTTATTCCTACTTTTATATATATATATATATATATATATATATATATATATATATATATATATATATATATATATATATATATATAAATATGAAGTAAGATGTGTTATCTAAAATTAATAAATAGTTAACCATGGGACATGACTTCAAATATCCTCTACAATTTATTCCTACTTATTCTTTTATATATATATATATATATATATATATATATATATATAGAGAGAGAGAGAAAGAGAGAGAGAGAGAGATAGAGATAGAGAGAGAGAAAGAATGAAGTAGGTTCTTGTAAAAATATATCTATGAGGTGAAAATGAAAAGAACAAACAAGAAAGTACCACCTAATATTGTTTATTATTAATAACCGATAATTCGTTATAAAGTGTATTTGAACCGTTATTGGGCCTTTTAGTAAATTTTCATTTTTTATACGGTTATAACGGTAACCTCTTTCTCATCCATCATCAAACATTTAATTCATTACCAATTAATATACGCTATCTCTCTCAAGAAACCCTAATACACACAAACCTCTCTTTTAATTATAACAGAAGAAGGCTACCATTTCTAGCACATTCGCCGCTAACATCGCTGTCACCGCCATCGTCCTCTAAGCCGCAATTATGGTACTACCAACGCTATCATCACCACCGCCGCTAACATATCCTCCTTCCGCCGCTGTTGGCACCACAATCCGCTGACAATAAGACCACATCCATTGAGAACCCGACCATTGATCGATTCACCATGGTTGCAACTAGAACACATGACCATCGAATAACAACATTAGTAACGTCGGTAATCAGGCATACTTGTCCTAGTTTTTCTGCCTAAAACCCCTACCGGTGCTCTCTTTCTCTCTCTCTCTCTCTCTCTCTACACCTTCACCATTCAAGCGACTGTTTTTGTTCGATTCTTTGTTTAAATGACCTTGTCTTGAATAGTGATGGCCTTGAGGACCATTTTTTCTCATTCCCACATAAAATTTGATTTTAGTTCTCATTCAAAAGTATGTTTCTTCTCTGTCTATCACATACACATATATTGACATGATTCCTTTCTATAACAATGTAGAGTTCGCTCGCAAATTACCTTTTTTCGGAAGGAGAAATAATATAATGTACATGTTGAGAAAAAGCCATCAATTGAAGGTTAAAGCAACTAAAGGAGGTGTATCAAGTAGAGATGAGATTTAGAATGGAAAATCGGACTGGAACCAGAATCGGACCGGAACTGGAACCGTTAGAATCGGAATATGTAAAACCGATCCGGATCTCGGGTTTAAAGAATAGCTCTATACAAGTTTCGGGTAATCCGGGTTTCGGGTCCTTCGGGTCCGGGTAAACCGGGTTTAAGAACCGGAACCGAGTTAGGAACCGGAACCGGTTTTAGGGGCCGGTACCGATTTCTTTGGAAAGTTAAAAACATGCATATCTCATTCGTTTGAAGTCGAATTGATATGAGGTTTTTTTTCATAGTATATTTTATAGTTTTTACATGATTTTAGACTAGAATTTTGTCATTTTTTGGTTTATATTAATTGACTTATAGTTTCTGAGTCTCTCAAAGTCGGGATATCAAAGTTGTAATTTTATGTTTTTCAGTTTTTTTTTTTTATTTTTTATTTATTTATTTATTTATTTTTTTTATAATGTGATAGTTTTAAAACATACATATCTCATTCGTTTTAAGTCGGATTGACATGCGGATTTTTCCATAGTATAGTTTATAGTTTGTACATAATTTTATACTATAATTTTGTCATTTTTGGGTTTATATTCATTGGCTTATAGTCTCTCAAAGTTGGGATATCAAAGCAGGAAATTTTATGTTTTTCAACTTTTTTTTTTTATATTCTGCGATAGTTTTAAAACATGCATATCTCATTCGTTTAAAGTCGGATTGACATGACGTTTTTTCCAGTGTGTAGTTTATAGTTTTCTACATGATTTAAGACTATAATTTTGTTATTTTTGGTTGTTTATTCATTGAATTATAGTCTCTCAAAGTCGGGATATCAAAACTGAAAATTTTATGTTTTTCAGCTTTGGTTGTATTTCGTGATAGATTTAAAACATGCATATTTAATTCGTTTGAAGTCGGAATAGCATGTGGTTTTTTCCAAAATGTAATATAGAGTTTTTACATGATTTTAGACTATAATTTAATCATTTTTGGTTTCATATTCATTGATTTATAGTCTCCCAAAGTTTTGATATCAAAGCTACGATTTTTTTTTCTCAGCTTTATTTTTGTATTTTGTGAAATTGTAAAACATGCATTCGACCCACTTTACCCGATTCCCCGAGTTTTCTGGTTTCAGACACACTTTACTCAGTTCCATTCGATCCACTTTAATATTTCTGGGTTTTCCAATTCTAGACCCACTTTACCCGGTACCTTACCTGGAACTGAACCGGAATCGGTTCCTATATACTGGTCCAGTTTCTGGTCCTAAAAAATCTCGTTAACCAGTTCCCGGGTTTTCCGGGTCTGGGTCTGCCAGTTCGGGTTTGGACCCACTCTCATCCTAATATAAGTGTCGATGAACCACTTCCTACTGATAGACCAATATGTTTCCTAGTCTTCCTGGATATTTTGGGTTCTACCCACTCTGCTTAGTTACACAAATTTCCAATGTTAATTACATATGGTATAGCTTGAGCTTAATATTATTCTAGAAAATTTCAAGTATTTTTCTAATCTTTCCAATGTTATTGCAATCCTCCCTTCTTCAATGCTCTCTAATTTGGTTTGACTCTGACCACTATGATTTGCAGCTATCTTTTGAAGATTCCTTCTACAATGGTTGCCTTTAGGGTAAAGCCCTCTTGGTGCCTCGTGAAGTGAAATTCAAAGTTTTGTGTTTGGGGGATCAATATTTGGAGCAACTCCCTAACATTCATATGCCATGTTGTTAAATTAATGTATTTTGACTATTTTGCCCTTGATTTTGGGTTGAATTTTTTCCTGTTGATGTTTCCATTATGGGTCCTTGCTGGAGTATATGGTCTCTAGATTTCTAAATTGGCAAAGTTCAGGGGATGATCCCTTCCTCATTGGTCTGTTTCGAAGATTTTACTGTTTAGCCCCTTCAATACTTGAGAGTTATCTTTCTGGTATGGTTGGCCTCAGGCTATTAATCCCAAATTATGTGATTTTGGTGTTGTTGACCTTGTGTTGTTAGTTTCCCTTACATGTAATCTTTGTTTTCTTTCCCCATCAAACTCTTCTACAGTCCCAACTTCCTGGCTTTGTATATTTTTTAATGATGTTTTTTCCTATTAATACATTTTACCGTTTAAAAAAGTAAACTGAAATAATTTAATCTTTTATTTATCTGTTTTAGTCGTTAGAAATCTTTATGGTCCCATTTAGACAAATAAAATAAGTATTATTTGGAATCTGCAATATAAATACTTATACTTATTATTCAAGATAGTTATATTAATATGATTCAAACGTAATTGGAAATAACAAGAGCTTCTATATGTGGAACAGAAGAACGTGATGGCTTTTTTCATATATAATTATCTTTAACATATATTAATATATCTTATAGTATATAAATTCAATTCACTTACAAATTAAAGGATTTGGAAGATATTGAACTTCCGATGGAAAATGATGATGATGAAGAATGTAGAGAGGATAATTAGGATGATTAAATGAGTGAAAATATTTCATTTAGAATATATGATGATGACGATTAATAAGAGATGGAAAGATCAAGGCTGCTTTTTGAATATTTGAAATGCATATGAAAAGTAATTAATTAAATATACGGCAAGTAATTAATTAAATATATTGCTTTTTGAATATACAATTTGCAGAAGTTATAAAACTACTTCTTTTCAGTTATAATTGATCCTAAAAGTGGGGAATTATTAATTTTGTAAATGTCTCAAATACCCTTTAACATAATTAAATGATTTTTAGGTTAAACAATATGGATTAATGAGATGTAATATAGTTATTGGTATAAACAATTCATAATCAATTCATAATCTTATGGGAGGCTAAATATCCTCCTACTAAATGTTCATACTTATCCTTTTATTCATAAGATCATAAAAAGTTTTAAAATCAAAGGATGAAATGAGGAAATAGAATTTATGTTTTACACATAGCAACCATTGAAATGGTAGGATGATTAAGTAGAAAACAATTTCATTTTCCTAATCATATATGAGTATGAAAATAATTAAAAAGAGAAGTTAGGAGTATATTTAATTTTTCTATGAAACACGAAGACATATTATATCTACATCAGTTGAAAATTTTATATTTGAAATGTTTAGTGATAATAATACGTAGAATCAACTAACTCGTTTTAGTGATTATAAAAAAGCGCTTCAAAACCAGTTTCCGATTACTAATATTATTGACAATCTATTTATTTAAAGGTATCTCTCCTCCTAAATGACTTAATGCAACTTATTTTGAACAACAATGATTTTATAAAACTAGTATGAAGTTAACAAAAAACAAGATCGAAGCTATATGATCGTTAGTCACCTAAACAAATTACTCACTCAAAAAAATTAAACATATTGCTGACCCATTTTTTTACTGCATGTTGATCAGCATTTTTTTCAATATATTTGTCATTTAAAAAAATAGAGACCCGTAAGAATGTAATAATTTTAACATCGTAAGATATGGCGTCAATAAAAATGTCTAATAGCATAACATGAAAAAAGGTATTTCAAAAACTACAGATGCAGCTAAAGATGGTTTGCACCAGGGGCGGATCTATAGTGGTACACGGGGTTGCACCGGCAACTGCTAGATTTTTTCGTATTAATATAATATATAATTTTTTTTATTATTATTATAAACCTATAAAGGAATGAGTATATTATTGTTATACTTCACATGTATTATCAAAGGTTAGAATGGCTATGTTGGTGAAAGGTGCATGCTAAAGTTTTTTTTTGGAAAAAGGGCTCGAGTTCAAATCTTGCTAGCATCAAGGTGTTTTTTTGTTTTTTATTTTGTTATTTTTTTTGTTTTTGCATTCACTTTTCCTTTTACGTACTATTTGTTACTGGCCCCAAAAATCTATAGCCAAAAAAATCATGTTAAAACTAAACCCTTTCAATAAAACTCAATTAAATTACTTTAATAGTTGTTTAAAATTCTTATATTAATAGTTTACTTTTTCATTAACTTGACAACCATTTAATAAAAAATCACTTTTTTCCGTTAGCAAATATATGCTCCCATGAACTCAAAATCATTTCAATCGTCTTCATATTTAATATATATTTTCATACACAATTGGGCATATCAGAGTTATATACAAATTCTTTGTGACTCATGACCTTTCATAATTTTCTATTTAATTTCTTCTCAACGTAATAGCTTTTCCATCATAAAAAACGACAAAACAATAATACAATAATATGATAAGAAGTGACGGAAAATAGTGGAGTGAATGAGGGAAGAAGATATATTTTGGAGACATACTAGAAAAAAATATAGACATTCAATAGTCATTTATTTTTATATAAGATTTAATCAAAATTACATAGTTTTAATATGTTCTATATTTAAGGTTGTATACTTAACGGTCTTATATTCACTTTTGGCGTAAAATAATTACTTAGCGAGCTAGTCTCCTCCTATAGGGGTCCTACTTTAACGGTTTTTTAAATCATTATGAAATCGAATTTTAAAATGTCTTTTTAAATCATTATGAAATCGAATTTTAAAAGCTCATGCCTACTATACTAAACGCCTCTCTTCATTTTGAATGGAGTTACTGAAAGGACTTAATAACACAAATATTTCAAGTTAAAATTATTAACTTAACGTATTAAAAGAAAATCTCGTTTTAGATACTTAAATACTTGACTTGCATTTTAACAAAGAAAAACGCACAATTTATATATAGTCTGTTGATGGATTGTGTGCGGTTTGCTTGCACATCAATTTGAGAATATATTTGAAAATGATGTGGCACTTGCAAATCTCAAGAGTAACTTGAGTCGAGGATCATTCAATTTTTGCATGATTTATTAACCATCAAATCTGTGATTCACGAAATCCATGTCATGGACTAAAATGATCATAATCGAGATTGACATGTCATTGACTCTATTTAATGAATCTCAAAGATATATGAGTTTCATAATTATTGAAACTGGGAAATATTATTGGCTACCTAAATAAATATTTGTTATGTTCATGATATCCCTTTGCACATCATAAAGCCATATGTAGATCCTGACCTTCATAAATAATTCTTATTTTGTGTAAATTATTTTTTCAAGATTAATCAAACCAACTAAAACTCTATTTTGTATATATATTTTTTTCCAAACAACAACAAAAATCTTCCTCCTCCTCCTCCTCCTCCTCCTCTTCCACCTCACTCAAACTTATCACTCTTATGAATTTTGTCTTAGGAGAAACTCATTGGACGCAATTACCTTGATTGTATATGCACCTTGAGGTATGAGAACATGGAGTATTTTCTCAATGAGGATGTCTGAGAACTTTCTAATTTGCTACAAAAGAAGTTTTTGCTTATAACAACCATTACGATGATTCGAATAAAGTTGATTTCCTTAAGTTAGCAACCATGTCCTTCGAGCTCCAAAAAGGATTTGAGAACTGGGATGCATTTAACATAAACTACTAGCTCAAGGAAATGTTCCAAGTGCATGCTAGGCAAGAACGATTTGAGGTCATAAAGTATCTCGAGGAATTTAAATATCAAGAGTATGTATATTTGTGTATGCATGTTCAAAAGATGAAATTATACATACAGAAGAATCTAGGTGTCCGGTTCCCAAAGGAGTTAGCCATTGACATGGTGCTTAACTCACTTTCCTGTTCATACCAATAGTTTATTATAAACTATAATATGAACAATCTAGTTAATATATTGATGAAGTCGCATGACATGTCGAAACTGCCAAAGCGAGTTTGCATAAAACTTATAGCTCCAACTCTAATGCTCTTTTCTTGGCAATTAATCATGGTAATGCTAAAGGGAAAAAGTTTTCTCGTCCCAAAGGAATGGGAAAGACCAATGAGGCCATTTGTTTATACTGCCAATAGAAGGGGCATTTGAAACGTAGCTACCCAAAGATTTGAAGAAGAACAAGGTCAAAGAGTATGACCCTTTAGGTATGTTTATGATTGAACCCCATAGTACATCAGCTTGTCATTATTGGGATATGGCACAATGTTAAGACATAATTTGTTAGTTTGCGCTAGGCATATATGTTTTATAGGCATATCTTGTTATGTTTAGGGCTTGATTTGTGTTTTCGATGGGGTGGAGCGAAAACGTCCCGTTTTCGATCCTATGGCGTTTTCGGTTGTAAACAGTTTCTGTTTGTGTTCCCTATAAATAGGGACTTAGGTGTCCAGTCTTGTTAGAGTAGTTTTTGGCCATTACTGCGTGTTAGATCATTTGTACCTGATGATTTCAGTTAATATAAATCGTGTGCATTTGGATCAATATTGCTTCTTCTTCTTCTTGATTCATTTTGATTAGATTCATTATAATTGTTTGATCACTAGTTAGTTCATAATTTGGGAACTTACAATTGGTATCAGAGCCATTCTAATTTCAAACCATGTTTAAGAAGATTGACTTAGCTCGTTCTTGCTTGACTTAATCCTTGGATCGAAATTATTTTGGGTTTATTGTTCAAAATTACTCATTGTTATTGCTGTGTTCTTGGTGTTCTTCAAAGATTCAAAGAAAGATATGAAAGATCAACATGAATTCATTAGATCTGGGCATTTTTGGTTAGCAGAATACTCGTTTTCAGTGGAGGGCTCCTGCAATCAGTGTTCAGCAGAAATTTATTTTCAGTTGTATTCAATTTTCGGTCGAAATCTATTTTCGGTTGTAATCCATTTTCGGCCCACAATAAGTTTTTAGTCTGACTTTCTTTGACTATTGGACAAGTTTTCTTAATCAATTAAAAATATTTGAAAAAAAATATGGAACCTCAACACAGTGCATTGCATCAAGAATTCGATTCAATCATGGGAACCACAATGAGAATTCCACGTCTCTTATCAGCAGAAGGATTTCTAGAATGGAAATACAAGATCGAGAAGTACAATAAAATGAAAGACTTTAAGAGTTGGAGAAGCATTCTTAGGGGTCCTGTTAGAATCATAGCTACCATGGAAAATGGAACCAAAACTTTCAAAGAAATTGAAAACTATACTGATGAGGATTTTGAGAAAATTGTGGAACAAGGAAAGGAACTTGCAACTATGATAATGGCTCTATCCCCTGACGTTGCTCAAGGATTCAGGGAGCATGATTCAACAAAACCACTTTGGGAAGCATTGATAGAGGTCTATGAAGGAAATAATGACATGAAACAACACAGAAATGACATGCTCCGTCAAAAATTTAACATGTTCAACCATGTTCTAGAAGAGACTCTTAAAGCCCAATTACAAAGATTCATCACTCTTACCAATGAGATGAGCACTGCTGGAATTTTTGTATCATGCTCGGAGACAAACAAGAAACTGTTGAAGTCTCTTCTAAAGTCATGGGATATGAATGTTTATGTTATCAAGAAAACCAAAGATCTCAACAGACTCACTCTTTCTGAAACCATGGCTATAATCAAAGCTTGTGATTTGGATGACAAGTAGCAAGAGATAAACCATGTGAATTCCTACCCCCAGAGCAAATTTAGGAATTTCATCAAACAATGCATTTTCATCATTCACTGTTCCACAACCTCAAGCTTTAACTGTTCCACAAACTCAAGCTTTCAATGTTCCACAAACCCATGCTATTCCATCATCTATATCTATCAACATTCAGCCTCTTCCTCAAAAGCTCCTACCATTGTCTCAAATCCTAAGGAAGCTGAAGAAAATCTAGCTCCAGCTTCTGGGCTCGTGAATTATTACAATGCTTTTCTAGCTGGAGATTTCCCTCCTCAACTTTCTTTCGCAGATCTTGATCAAATTCACCCTGAAGATATGGAAGAAATAGAAATTACCTGGCAGATTGCAATGGTGGTATTCAGGGCTAAGCAGTTTGCCAAGAAGACGAGAAAGAATAACTGGGGTATGAATGGAGAAAAGAAAGTTAGGTTTCAATAGGAGCAAGCTTAGGTGCTTCAATTGTCATGAGCTGGGTCATTTTTCTTGTGAGTGTCTGAAACAAGAAAGAAGAGAGAATTATGACAGGACAATGATGCCAGTCGTAAACAACAAGGGAACTTATTCCAACAGTGAAACAACGAATTTGGCAATGGTGGGGCAGTCGTTTGATTGGGACGAGCAGATTCAAGCATTGAGAATCTCAGGACCTAAAACTGGAAATTTGGCACAAATAAGTGAGCTTCCAGATGAAAAAGCTGAAGAGGATGTTGAAGCAAAAATCATGAAGCTTCAATTTGCTTTCATGGTATCTACCACTCTAGAGAAGAAAGAGGTCAGTGAAATTTCTTATTCTAAAAAATGCATAGATACTATTAAATTTTTGTGTGATCAAATTCATTTATTATGTAGAGGAAATGAGGACCTTAAGTATGAAGTCTATACTCTTAGGAAAGGACAAAAACCTCTTAAAGAACATTTATAGGCTAAAACCAAGGACTTTAGGAAACTTCAGGAAGAATATAGTAACAAGTGTGAGAACTATAACTTTGTTAAGAAACAACTTGCCAGCTTGACTAATGAACTTGACACATTGAAAAATAAGTTTGAGAATGCAGATTTTAATTTCATAAAATTTGATGTGCCAAGTGAGGTAGTTGCTTCGATGATTGAAAAACAATTAAAATTTAAAGATAAGCAACAAAAGGGTCTATGGTATGATAATGTTCCTCCTCCTTTTAATCATAACTACACATCCATCCCTATGACACAGGAAGAAATATACAGGGAGGCACATCTTCAATACGGGAAACTTGTTGTGATTGTGACAAAAAATAGTTCTAAGGTGAACAATACTATTGTTTCTACTTCATATGCAAATTCACCATTAGTTCAAGGTAAGTAGGAAGCTGGCGAGAGAGTTTCTGATTATAATTTTGTTTTGGAAACTGATGTTTCTGATTCAAACAATGATGTTTCTATATCTAATTTGAAAACTGATGTTTTATTTTTTTATGATTATGTTTTGAAATCTAATGATTCGGATGTTTTTGATAAGTGTGGTGATGTGTTTGATAAATCTCATGAACCTGTCACTAGCAAATACCTGCCACCTAAGCCAGTCACACAATCTGAACCATTCACGTGCACTTGTGGGAAAAGTAACGAATTTAGTAAGGACACTAAATCAGGAAAGAGTGGTACCAGTTTCTATATGAAGAAACATATATGTTCTAGTTGTGAAATTCCTGGTCATATCCTGAGAAATTGTCCAAACCATGCATATGTTCCTTATTATGCTCAAGGTAGAAAGAGTGAGTCACGAGGAAGATCTCTTAAGAGAAAATCCATGAGATCTCATTCAGTTGATGGTGATTGGAATCTTAATAAAAACAGAAATTAGGTTAAACTTAAAAAAGACAAATAGGTTTTAAACAAAAGTTCAACAGGTACTTTAACCAGTCCGAAATTGGTTAAGCCAAGGTCGGTATCATCAAAGTCATCATCTGGGTCTTCATCTAGTCATAGACGAATACCCAAACGATCAAAAGCAAAGAAAAATATTTCAAAATCACATGTTAACATTTCTAAACCCAATTACAAATGGGAGCCCAAAAATTCATTAGTGCAATCACCTTAGAGTCCGTTGTATGCATGTGGTAATCAATCTGATCTTCAAAATGAAAAAGCTAATTCTGTTAATAGAAATGGTAAACCCAGTGTTTCTATGGCCTAAGTTCCAAAATCTAATTAATTTCGTGCATCATGCAGGGATAGCTATGGAGGAATACCGCCAGACCTTGGTATGTTGATAGTGGCTGTTCCAACCACATGACAGGAGACATTTCCCAATTGCATGACATTCAAAATTTTAATGTGGTTATGTTTCCTTCACTGGAGGAGAAGGTGGAAAGATCATTCAGAAGAATACTATGACGAATGGTGTGCTTAGTTTTGAGAATGTGAACTATGCTCCCGAGCTGAAACACAGTCTATTGAGTGTATCTCAGATTTGTAATAAAGGCTATTCAACTCATTTCACGAACAAAGAGTGTCTCATTTTGAAGCCCGAAATCATTATTCCTGAAGACTAGATTTTGGTTAGATCGAAAAGGGACGGAAATGCTTACATCATTGACATGAATCATAACATTCCTGACCAAGTCACATGTCTTTTCTCAAAAGTCTCTGAACATAATGCCATGCTCTGGCATCGTCAGCTCAGCCATGCAAATGCCAAGAATCTCAATCGTCTTCTGCGTGGTCTTCTAATCAAAGACTTCATAACTTTTGAAAAATGTGTTACTTGTGCTCAAGGAAAACGTCATCACAAGATACATAAGCCAAAGTAAGTTAACTCAATCAGCAAGGTTCTTCAGTTATTACATATGGATTTATTTGGTCCAGACAACGTTCTCAGCATAAATAAGAATTCTTATTACTTGGTTGTGATTGATGATCACTCTTGGTTTAGATGGGTTTTCTTCTTCTCCAACAAGAGTGGGATTGTTGATCTGCTCAAGTAATTCATTGTGATGATTGAGAATCAATGCAATGAAAGGGTGAAGGCACTTCGAGCTAATAATGGCACAAACTTCAACAATGCTGTTCAGGACCACTTTTTTGCTAAATAGGGTATCCTACATCAATACAGTGCTGTTCGGACACCACAACAAAACGGTGTTGCGGAACGGCAAAATCGTACTTTGATGGACGCTGCAAGGACGATGCTTTGTGATTCCATGTTACCGGTCTTCTTCTGGGCTGAAGCCATCAATACAACATGCTATGTTCAGAACCGTGTTGTAATCAACAAAGCATAGATGAAGACCCCGTACGAGATTCGATACAATCAAAAGCCATCAACTGCTCACTTCATATTTTTTGGATGTCGTTGCACCCTTCTTCATCTCGAATCCAGCCCCAAGTTCAACTCAAAGGCCAATGAATGCTATTTTTTGGAATATGTCGCACGTATTGGTTATCGAGTGTATAATAAAACCACCAAGAAGATTGTGGATTCGTTTGACGTGCGTTGACTGGAAGAGAACGAGGCGGATGCGCGAGTTGCACCCGATTGGCTGTTTGATTATGCGTCATTGTTTATATCCTTTAATGTGTATTTGGATAATGTTTCAGGTTCTAGCTCTCGTACGGATAATTTTTCAGGTTCTTGGTCTCGTACAAGTGTTATTGTTGACGATGAAGAGGAAGATGTTGTATATAGACCACCCCTGGTGACTCTCGTGTCTCCATTACTGTATGAAGCTACTCCAAGTACTTACTCAGTCCCACCAAGTCAAATAATCGGTTCTGATGCTGAAGCTACTCCACTTTTCAGTCTCAATCAATGACATCAGCAGTGAAATTCCTACCAGAGTCCAACGCGACCATCCGATCGACAATGTCATCGGTCTAATGGGTGATGTAGTTAAAACGAGAAGTCAAAGTGGAGATGTTAATTCATGTCTCTACTCTTGCTTCATATCTTAGATCGAGCCCAAGAGTGCCGCCAAGGCTTTAAATGAACCAAGTTGGGTAGATGCGATGCATGAAGAACAAAATCAAATTGAAAATTTGGGAGTGTGGAAACTGGTTGAGTTACCGAAAGGAAAGAAGTCTTTGGATACACGTTGGGTTTTTAGAAATCAGCAAGATGATGGTGGGGTGATTGTGCGCAATAAAGCTCGATTTTTCGTTCATGGATTTAGGAAAATAGAGGGTCTTGACTACATAGAAGTATATGCTCTGGTTGCGCATTTGGAAGCCATTCGTATATTCTTAGCATATGCTTCATACATGGGCTTTACAGTTTATCAAATGGATGTCAAGACCGCCTTCTTGTATGGAGTCATGAAGGAGGAAATTTATGTTGATCAACCTCCAGGGTTTGTTAATTCAAAGTTTCCAAATCATGTTTACAAGCTAGACAAGGCACTATATGGGTTGCATCAGACTACTAGAGCCTGGTATGCTACCCTAAATGATCATTTGCTTGAGCATGGATACACAAGGGGAACAATTGATTAGACTTTATTCATCAAGAATGTGGATGCAAATTTGATCCTTGTACAGATCTACACTGATGATATCATTTTCAGGTCGACAAGCACATAGTTATGCAAAGAGTTCGAGGAAGTTATGAAGAAAAGATTTGAGATAAGCTCGTTGGGTGAAATAACCATGTTCTTAGGGATACAAGTTTGACGGGATTCTATTGGCATCCTATTACATCAAGGAAAATATGTCGAAGACAAGCTCGAGAAATTTAGTTTTAAAGACTCAAAAAATGCTTTCACTCCAATGGATGAAAGACCACTTTTGACTCTAGATCTAGATGGGGAATTCGTTGATCAAATAGAATATCGCTCAATAATTGGTTCTCTGATGTGTCTGAATGCAAGCATACCTGATATCATCTTTGGTGTCTGTCAATGCGCTCGTTATCAGGCTAATCGTAATCTTTCTCATTTAATTGTTCTTAAAATGATTTTTAGGTATCTTAAAGGTGTTGGATTAATGTCTAAGTCCATAACTATAATTGGTAAGACTTGACCCGACCCGGCATGGTCCATTTGGGTTGCATGGCATCATGCACTTGGATAGACTATAATGAGAGAAATAAGACACTTACGGTTATTAATATATTATAAGTTCTAGTATATTAATAATAAGAATAATGAGATTATTTAATTAGTATTGATCAAGAATTAATCTAGAATTAATTAAGTGATCAAAAGAAGACTAATTAAATATATGGGTTGATTGTGTAAATCATTCATTCTTATATATGTGGGCTTGTGATCCAAGATTCCTTATGTTGGACTAAGTCCATGGGGTGACCCATGGATACTCCATGGAGGTTAAAATCCATGAAGCATAAGGAATGGGTAAAGTCATGAGTTACATGGTGTAACCCTAATAGCCACCATATAAAAGAAACCCATGGCTCAAGAAATCGATACACTAACACTATGTGTATGTATGAGGGCTACACGATTTCATGAAGTGTTCTAATTTCTCTCTAAGTTATTCCAAGTGCTTATGGTGTTGTGTGAACCATTTGAGGTGTCACACTTGGGGCACTAAGCACTCAAGCTTCATGAAGACAAGCACTATCAAAGAGGTATGTATTCTATCTTGTTATATCCATTATTTTGTATGCTAGATTAGGATAATACCTTGGATGTTCATATTTGCATGTATAATAGAGAAAACATAGATCCAAGGTATTTAGGGTTGCATGTACACTTAGGAGTGTTAGAATGCTCATAACCCAACAGTGGTATCAGAGCCTAGGCTTGTTTTCTTGTTATACCTGCAATAGAAGCTGAAAAATCGAGTTTTGATGCTGTCAGCCCAGCTGACTCGCCGAGTCCATGAAGGGACTCGACGAGTCCAAGGCAAAATGCATCCAACTCGCCGAGTTGTGTTCATGCACTCGACGAGTTGGACCCTAGACAGCATATCTTCGAGGTTTTTGGCTGGAAATGGACTAGGAACATTACCCTAAGTTGTTTTGAACTTATAAACTTTTTTTTAAATGTGGTAATGTTCATGCTAATCCATTTTCAAAGATAAATGTCAATAGATTCATGTTTTGTATTAGTTTAAAGGTTAGACTAATTACATGAAAAAGTTTGATTTGAATTATCTTGTTCTTATGAGTTGCTTAGATTAATAGAAAAGTTGAGTGAAAAAGTTGTTTTCAATCCAAATTAATCTAAGAGTTGAGTATAAAATGTGTTTGTGTAACTTATCCTTAAGTTACATGAAGAGTCACATTAAAGACTCATAAAACTCATAAAGTTGGCAAAGGTTACAAAAAAGATGAAGAGTCTTGTCCTTAAGTTATGGAGGTTCAAGAGTCACTTCATTAATAAATAAATAAATAAAATATGTAACCTTAATTAATTCCATAAGTTATAAAATAAAGAAAAAGGTTAATTCTTTATTAGTTTAAAGTCTTCCATAATTTGTCCACAAGTTATGGAACTTGAAGAGTTTTTGGATTAAAACTACTTTAAATACTTAAGTTATGGAATTAATTAGTTTTGAATAGTTTCAAAACTTGCCCTCAAGTTTTGGAATTTGTAAAGTTTTCTCTTATGAATACTTTAATTCCAAGTTAGCCCTTAGAATTTTAAAAGTTAAAATTCAACCCTTATACTTTATAATATTATAAGTTAATAATATATACATGTATAAGAGTAAAGTCGGTCTTACCGCTAGTACGCCTCATTCACGAAGCCGGTCTATAAGGTGGGTATAAGGTTGTTGCCTATAAAATGGCAACTTAATGGGTGTCCACTCTCACCCACCGCTTGCTTGACTGGTGGAGGGTCGTTAGCCGAACGGGTTTGACAGGACTATAATTCTCCCTTCATTAAAAGTATTAATGATAAATACTAAGTAACTAAACTCTAAATAATACCCAATCTTAGTTACTTAGGAAAATGTGAATAAGGTGCTAATCCATGAAATTACACTTTGCACTTTGTTTAAGTCGGTTAGTGGAGTGTGTGTGGTTAACCGGCAGACTAACTCGTATTTAACAAGGTAGGCAAGGGTAACTTAATGTTTATCATAGTATCGATGGAGCGTGTGTGGTTAACCGGCACATCGATTGAGGGATAAACACTTAAGGGTACCCAGTAATTTGCATGGTTACTTCACACCTTGTTTTGTGATCCTCGGCATCCCAGTCACAAAACCTGAAGGGCACACTCGAGATTGAAACATGCCATTGAACAGTTCAATGAATCTCAAAAGATCTAGGAGTTTCAAAACCAATTAAAACCTAATAATACATTTCGTTTATCTTGGTGGAAATTGGTGAATCGTCATTCACCTACCTTCAAATTGTTTTATAGCTTGGATTACGGCATACCTCTTCTAAGTTATAAAATAGTTTGTTGGGTCCTAGCCTTAATATTTTCATATTGGGTGTCATATTAAGGACTCAAAGATCAACTATCTTGAATATCTCCCAAAAGATGTCTGGTTCAGACATCTATGATCTTCCCAAATCTCTTGAAACAAGCATTCCTAATGAAGATGATGTCCCATGGATATCATACTTCTTTCTCCTCCTCCAATTATTCTCTCTAACCCACAAGTTCTTGAAAAGTTTAAAGTCACTCGAGCCCTAATGGCAAGGCAAGGTCTAGGTGTGGTCACATCTTGGAGATGTAGTCACATATTGACAAGCCGGGAGAGTTGGGTGTCAAAGTCTTGAGAAAGTTGGTGGTTCAATCACTTTCTAAGTCACATAGTGAGTTCCTGTGGGACACCTATGAAATAGACTATGACAAGACCCTTAATGATCTCATCTATTGTGTAACAGCCCAAAATCTCAAGTATGGTTTAATTGCATTTTGGGGTGTTTTAAAGGGGAGACTCGGCGAGTTGGAGCCAGACTCGCCGAGTAGGGTCGCAGTTGTGGTCGCGGGTTCGTGGCTGGACTCGACGAGTCCAGGTATGGACTCGGCGAGTCGACGCTGTTCAGCGGAAAACCCTAGCCATTCAGTTTGGGACGTATATAAGGGATCTTATGCCGTCATTGCTCGTCTTTTGGCCGATTGAAGAGAACCCTAAACGACTGAGGCGTCTAGAGCAAGCTTGAAGGCCATGGGTGACCTTGAAGGAATTGTTGTGCAAGGAGGAGAAGGGTTTTAGTTAAAGGAACTGCAGGGAGTTCGAGTTCTGAAGTTTGGGGACATGGAAGGTACATCATTCAGGTAATAACTCGGATTACATTCTCCTGTGATTGATGTGTATATAGATTTAGGGTTTATGGAACCCATTTGGAGTCTAGATGGTTTGTTGTGTTGTTATTCAACGTTTATAACCTAGTATTAGGACCCTTAGAGGTCCAGAAGGATCCATGTTTGTATATTCGGGAAAATATGTACCTCAGGAAGCAGTTCGATCGACTGCATGGACTGGACTCGCCGAGTCGGATGATCGGACTCGGCGAGTAGCTTGAAGATTCACTGGGACTCGCCGAGTTTGTTCTTCAGACTCGGCGAGTGGAGTCGGGGTGGCCCCGCGATTCTTCCAGGAGTAACTCGTCGAGTTAAAGGGGATACTCGACGAGTAGAAGGGGAATTTTAGAGGATTAAAGAACGACCAGACTCGCCGAGTCGCCAGGGAACTCGCCGAGTCCAGTCGAGCTGACAATGGACTGTTGACCAGAGATGACCGGTGTGATTTCTTAGGGTCAGTTAACGTGGAAGATAGAAGTGTTAATAAGAGATATATGATGTTACAGGGAGCTTGTAGCTCGGAGGATCAAGTGCAAGGGACTTCAGGAGTTGCTATCTCCCAGCGTCCGCGAGGTGAGTCTTCTCACTATACTGTACCCGGAAGGGTTTGATTGTGTGACCGTAAGGTCGAACATGTTATGCGTTATGTATTCATACTGTAAATGGAAGTTAGTAGCTACGCGTGATATGCATGTTATATGGGCCGGAAGGCAAAGTATTATGTGACAGAAAGGTCAGGTTGATATATGATATATGTGCTTAATGTGTTAGAGTAATTGTATTATGTGTTATATATGTGTATGGGCCGGAAGGCAATTATTTTATGGGCCGGAAGGCAATTATCTTATGGGCCGGAAGGCAATTATCTTATGGGCCGGAAGTCAAATATCTTATGGGCCGGAAGGCGATTATCTCATGGGCCGGAAGGCATTGTGCAGTGGACCGGAAGGTCAGGGCCTGGAAAGGCATACGTGCGTAAGGTGTATATTGGGGAACTCACTAAGCTTCGTGCTTACGTTGTTTATGTTATGTTGTTTCAGGTTCTTACAGTAACGTGAGATGGCAACGGTTCGATTGTACACACCGAAGAAAGAGTTGCGTTTTGGAGGATCCTGGTTTTCTATTTAACTGAAAATGAAACTACGTTTTGTGATTCTATTATGAACGAGGTTTCAAACAAGTGTATTAATATTAAATTGATTATTTAAATAAAAAAAATTTGTCTGGAAAATCACGGTGTTACATATTGTTAAGATCAACTTCTTGAAACTTATGGACATTGACAATGGTGACACTGGAAATACAGAAAAAAGCATTCTCTTCCCAATGGAAAGGGATCGGCCATAGTCAACTCGGTTGAACAAATGGTAAAGAGAAAAGCTAAGTCTGTAATAGTCCTGTGTACCATTATCAAAGGGTCCATATGTTTATATTGCCAAAGTAAGGGTCATTAGTTGCGAAGCTGCCTAATTTACCTAAGGATGTTAAAGTCAATAAGATTGACTCTACTTCAGGTAAAAGTCCACTAATCTAACTCTATTAAGTTTCTCTTTTCAGATTCCTGATACATGATGTGACTGGGTCACATGGTAATGTTTTAAGAATCAAAGAAAAGTAAAGGAACTTAAAGAAAGAATATGCTGAATCTGATCGCGTAGATGGATTTCTATCGCGTAGTTTGAAGATCGGATTCTTGAGCTACTTCTTAGGAGTTATGAGATATTGCTTAGGAATAGATAACAACAAGTTTTCATATGGATTGTAAGGATAAGATTTTCCGCATAGTTTTAAAATAAAAGAAAAAATTTTGATTTTATTTATTTTAAAATATCCTTACAATGGCATTTGAGGAAAAATTGTTGCTTATATGATTCCATTAATAACAAGAGTGGAAATATGAAATTGATTCTTTCATTTGTGGTAATGTCTAAATTTACCAAACAAGGAAAGATTCTCATCACCCAAGTCTCAATTGGACCGAAACTTGGAATCATGCGAGTTGTATAACATGATGAATGAGAACTTTCAAGTATTGGAAAAATTAAGACTAATTACTTATTCACATGGATGTGTGAGTCAAGTAATGGACTAAGGGATCGAGTACATAGTCATGTGCACTGATTAAGTCCACCACAAAAGATATAAGGCTATTCGTCATATTTTACTAGAGTTCAGTAAATATGATTATACTTACAAGCTTAAGTGTAACTCTGAGACATTAGAAAAGGTTCCAATGCATAGCAGAGCGGATAAGAAGAATCAAATTAGGCAGAAGAATAAAAGTTTCTCAAATCTGAAAAGATGGGAGAGTACTTTAGTATCAGTTTTGTGATCATCTTAATGATTAAGAAACCATATCAAAATTAGTTCTCTAAGGAAGTCTTAGTGCATTCTTATGACTAAGAAGAAGGGATCTTGAAATTGTTGAAATGGTTAAATCAAGAAGATGAGTCATACTTCGTTCCAATACAAGTCTTAGAGTCATACTCCAAGATTGTAATATGAGTGACATGTCTTAAAGAAGGTTTAAGAACACTTATCAAATGTAAGAGTAAAAGTTTTCTACTCTTGTACATTTGAAATTGGTAAGTTGTGATGTTTTGGATAAAACAAAGACCAACTTCGGCCAATTGTATGAAGTGTTTGTCTTGATTAGAATCCACACTATCTCTTGGATGTTTGACAAGGGAGTCTTATAGGTCAAGAGGACAGTGGGAGTCTTAAAGGTCTTGAAATTCTCAAGAACTAATCAAGAATGAAACCTGAAGTTCTTCACTAGCACACGACTTGAGGTTTATAACCTATCGTGTTGACATATTCTGTGCCCATTCTAGTCAAAGTTGGCTTTGCATATGAGTTCGTAGAGTTCTCAATGTGTTGCACAACAACTTGGAAGCAATGGTAGGCCCTTGAGCTACCAGGTGGCAAGAAATTAAGATTGAGTTCAGTCCATATGAGTTTGGATTTGTCATTATCCTTGTCTTGTGACTATGGTTTTGACAATTCACATGGATAAGAACACATACACCATTAAATCTAAGTGTCATAAAGTTTCTCTCCGATTCATGAAAATGATAGTGAGGAAACACTTCCACTAAGTAGATTTTAGCTAGATAGCAATTGGGATATTTGCATTCTCAAAGTCGTTAGTGGAGCGTGTGTGGTTTACCGGCACACTAACTTGGACTTGTGAGATATGGCAAAGGTCAAAACGATCAAGACTATGATTACGACATCCCTTTTCATAGTTCTTAAAATTGTTTTTACACACCCATAAGCTATCTAAGGAAGGTGTATGTTTTTGATAAAGTCTTATCAAAACAATCTAGTATCAGAAATCTGAACTTTGGTCAGAAAGTCAATAAAGTATTGATTTCTAGAAGTCGAGCTTTCTGAGTACATGTCAAAGCTAGTGGGAGCATAAGTGTTATGCTAATAATCGTCATGTTAGTGGGAGCATGATAATTACGATAAGCATTGCAAGCTAGCAATGTTAATTATAGAAAACAAAATGTTTCAATTGGGAAAAGTTGTTTTGCTATAATTAAGGGAGAGGAAATTATACTTCATCTCAAATCTACAAGCTTAGATCGTGAGGTTTTAATCATTTAGTCAAGAATATATATGAATTTCATGTTGGAATGGCTCAACATAAGGAAATTCTGTATATGGGTCCATTATTTGCGTTCTTAAATTCGATTATGATTACGGCATACCTTTTCATAATCTGAATTATGAGAACTTGGCAAATTGAAATGGAAATGTTATAGCAAAAGACTGGTTTAGTCTTTATGTGAGACATCATGAATCGTGTCCCATATGCTTCGGATATAGGACCGGTTACATGTGCTATATTCATTCTTTCTAAAAATTTCCAAATGCCTAGGGCATTAACAATGGAAAAGGTTTAGAACTGGATATGACTAAAAAGGATTAAACAATTGTCGAGGACAATCTAAGGTTTACCAAAGACTGGTTTCTCAAGGACAATTGGAAGTATAGTGATAATTCTGGAAGGACCATATTGACATAATCTGTAAGGAGGCAACTCTTGTTCAGAAGTGATAGTCGAAATGGAATCTGGAAATGTTTCAAAGTTAGAATTTTCAATCTGTTTAAGATTAAGGAAACTTAATGCAAGAAGGATGGTTCCAAGGACTTGATCTCCTTTGGAATGCTCTGTAATGATTGTCGTTAAGTCTTTCTGACTTTGCGCATAATCATTACAAGAGGATCGATGCATATAAGTTTAGAATCTAACAGATTTCAGTAAATGGCATGAATTTGGAATTCTTGCATTTGCAGTATGGATTTGGGAGTGTGAAAAGAGAATCATTGAAGTTATGTTCATTTGATCTAGTTCACAAAATAAAGATCATAGACAAACATAGTATGCATACTTGGTGTATGGCATGACTAGTGTTTAGAAAAACATAGTGTACATGCTTGGAGCATGGGACAACTATTGTTTTAAATTCAAGAATAAAGTTAATAGCTGAAACAATATACAATGAATAATGTGTAATCATATGGTGATAAATAAAAAGTGTTTTATTTATATTCATAAGTTCTGAGACCATATTGGATTCAATTATTATTGTGTTTCACTTTGCATGTTTTGACTTCCCGAATAAACTAGGTTATTCTTCCGGAATGACTACGTTATTAAAACCATCCACAGTCGGTCATATGTTGGAAGTAGATATGAATTAAGACTGTCATGGGTTGGCTTGTAGAGGTCTAAGGTGTTGGACAAATGGCTACAACACTCATGAGTGCTCATAAGTTCTGAGTATTGGATTCAACCCGCGCTCATTGGAATCACTTCATGGATTTTATCACGAGTGATCATGAGACGATAATATCTTATATTCTTCAAACCTAGAGATATGAGTTGTTACTATGAGTTGGTTGTACATTGATTGCACGAAACTGCATTTGGTAACTCGGTGCTATAAAACGTGTCTTTGTGTATGATTCAACAAGTAGTAGAACAAGCCATATGAGTCGAAGTTTATCCATTCCTTTTACCTTCGGGATGAAAGCGATATCTGTGGGCCCCTCGATGATTTGATGATGACAAATGGAAGTGCTCGGCCGGGCCAGGACTGATTTGATTTGTTCAATTAGTCAGTCGTCATAAATCGGAAATCGGGAAACAACTAATGGACAGAGAGAATGATTATAATCCATGTCTCAGTCAATATGATATCTAGAATGGAGGAATATATGATCCCTTATCTAATGGACAAGTCATTGACCAGATCAGAGTTCATCTACAAGGTCAGAGTTCGACAGAAGCTTTTGAGAGCTACGATTGCCAGTTGGTTCCTGAAGTCATACGCAATAATAGTTTTAGACTTATCCAAGTGGGAGACTGTTGGATTAATGTCTAAGTCCATAACTATAATTGGTAAGACTTGACCCGACCCGGCATGGTCCATTTGGGTTGCATGGCATCATGCACTTGGATAGACTATAATGAGAGAAATAAGACACTTACGGTTATTAATATATTATAAGTTCTAGTATATTAATAATAAGAATAATGAGATTATTTAATTAGTATTGATCAAGAATTAATCTAGAATTAATTAAGTGATCAAAAGAAGACTAATTAAATATATGGGTTGATTGTGTAAATCATTCATTCTTATATATGTGGGCTTGTGATCCAAGATTCCTTATGTTGGACTAAGTCCATGGGGTGACCCATGGATACTCCATGGAGGTTAAAATCCATGAAGCATAAGGAATGGGTAAAGTCATGAGTTACATGGTGTAACCCTAATAGCCACCATATAAAAGAAACCCATGGCTCAAGAAATCGATACACTAACACTATGTGTATGTATGAGGGCTACACGATTTCATGAAGTGTTCTAATTTCTCTCTAAGTTATTCCAAGTGCTTATGGTGTTGTGTGAACCATTTGAGGTGTCACACTTGGGGCACTAAGCACTCAAGCATCATGAAGACAAGCACTATCAAAGAGGTATGTATTCTATCTTGTTATATCCATTATTTTGTATGCTAGATTAGGATAATACCTTGGATGTTCATATTTGCATGTATAATAGAGAAAACATAGATCCAAGGTATTTAGGGTTGCATGTACACTTAGGAGTGTTAGAATGCTCATAACCCAACAAAAGGTGGCCCTAAACTGGGTCTTTGGTAGCCTAAAATTCCAATTTTGATTTAAATGCATTTGCTGATAGCAATTATGGAGGCTGTGATCTTGATAGGAAATCAACATCGGGTGGGTGCCGGTTTTTAGGAGAATGGTTGGTGTCTTAGCAGTGTAAGAAAAAACAAATTGTGTCAACCTCAACGGCTGAAGCTGAATACGTTGCTGCCTCAGCTTGTTGTTCTCAAGTTATCTGGATTCAACGTCAACTGTTGGATTATGCTTTGAATTTTCTTGACACTCCCATCTTTTGTGATAATGATGCTGCCATCCAAATTGCTAAAAATCTAGTCCATCATTCCAAAAGCAAGCACATTGATAACAAAGTTCATTTTATCCGAGACTGTTATGAGCGCTCGCACATTCGTTCGGAACAAATCTATGCTGATAATAATGTAGCGGGTTTGTTTACCAAACCTTTTAGTAAAGCCCGATTCTATGTGCTTATGGGTTTATGAAACAAAAATCCAAAAAAATATGTATTTATGGTTTTTAGTTTGTAGGTGCTTAATTGAGAAGTGATATAAAAAAAGAGTGATAACGGGCAGTTTAAACAAGTGTAAACCACTTAATCTGAATTGTCTAGACTCTGTGCTTAATGTGTTGGTAGGCATAAAGGGTTTAAAAGGACTTGACATTGTGGACTTAGATAGTTCCGTTTGGACTAACAATACGATGCTCAGGTAGATTGAGCAGTGAGATAAACGTGGGAACCTATGGGATACACTAAAAGTCATATGTATCTAGAAATGTGGCTTAACAGTTCCTCGATGTATGGACTCATGTCCTTAATTTCGGTACTGATAGGGTGACTGGGGGGTTCTGATGAAGTGGCTCCGTAGGAAATTATTTTCTTGCTTTCTTTCTGTCAGTTATATGTCGCATCCTCTGTGCGATTGGAAGAGATCCGACCTGGACTGCAACATGTGCAACTCTATGTCTACGCATCTTCTTATTTATGCAATTCTTTCTATCTGTTAGCCATATGTTGTCTCCTCTACATGATTGAAAGAGATCCAACTTAGAACACAACATATGCAACATTCTTCCTCTCAATCCCTCTATCTGCGTTAGTTACATCTTGTCCCCTCTACGTGATTGGAAGATCCGACTTGGGGCGCAACATATGCACTTCTATATCTGACTTATCTCCTAATGATTGTCTACTCACCTAAATTAAAGAGTTCTTTGGAATTTCTTGATTACTGAGGTATATCAGGAAGTTGGAAACACGTTCTAGTACATCTAATAGTTAACAATTTAAAAGGTTGTCTATAGATCTCGCTGCTGAATTTAAGTGGACAACAATATCCTTGGTCGTCATCAAGCAAATGTCTATTTAGGAACATAGGTATAATGTCTTGTCATTTATTTTCTCTCCAAATTGTCAAAAATTCTTCGTGTTTAAGTGGACCACAATACCGCCGATTGACTAGATCTATTTATGAAGGTGAATGTACTGAAAAACAAGTTAGACTGTGTCAAAACTTATGATCACAAAAATGTTAAAAAATCTTAATTTTGAAGAGTAGTTAGTGTTATTTTATTTTATTTTTAATTTTTACTTCTAAAAATTTATAATTCGATTTGCATTTAAAATTTTAGATTTTATTTTTTATTTCCTTTTATTTTATTTTAATTTTAATTTTTAAAGTCTTCAAAATGTTTCTATTCTTAATTTAAAATGGATTTTTGGGTTTTGGACTTACAATTTTTGATATAAGCTCATCAGATTTTGGGCTATGGATTGAAAATTGTGATTAGGGTATAAATGTGATCATTTTCAGCCGCCTCCTTCACTTTCTTGTTTCCAGCCAAAAACCATTCCTTTTCTCACTACTACTCATTCACGTCTTCAGTATATTTTTCCATCGATTGATCTATTTTTGCTGTTATAATCGAAAATTGATCCCTGATTCTTCAAGTTAATCAGATGGCGAATCACGCACAATGATTTTTCACTCGATTTGGTGTATTTTTTTTTGCAGGATTTGGAACAAAACACGATTCAGACGGTGTTCTACTGTAAATGGAACAGAAAACAGTTTTCGACCGAAAAACCGTTTTGAGGCTGAAAACTCATATTAATTTGATTTTTTTGGTTTTGGTGTAGCTTTTTCGACCGAAAACTTTTAATCAGTTTCATTTTTGACTTGGAACAAATCAAATTGGGGACTAATTGAGTTTGGTTGACCCAAATCGACCTAGTTAATTAAATTTATTGATTTGAGAAAATTGATCTTAATTGTTTAATATTTTGTTTTTCTCACTTGGCTTGGTTTATCCAGACAAATGGCTGGAATGAAGTTTGATGACAACCACAACATTGTTGCCTGTCTGTCTGATTTACCTCCAAGTCATCAAGAGTTCAAGTCTATGGTTCATAGGCTAAACAATTGCAGGATCACTCATGCAATTTAATCAAATCCCGTCATCTACAAAATCTTAGTGAGTGGATTTTGGGAGAAAGTTGTTTTTAATCAAGAAGGAGCAAATAGAGCAGGCTCAATAGAATCAATGGTAATGGTGGGAGAAGGTTGTTGTGACAGAAGAAATTATCTGAGAAGATCTTCGTTTCGGAGATTAGCCTAGCTCTCCAACTGAAATTCATGTTGATCTGATCTTGGAGGTTGTAGAAAAGATGGGATATGAAGGAACCTTACCTCCAACAATAAAGAAATTGCTCCCTCCTTATTGGCACTTTCTCGCCCACACTTTTGTTATTTGCATTTCAGGAAGAAAGGGACGAGGATATGAGTTATCTCTTTCATCCATTAGTGCCATTTTTGCTCTGATTATGGATATGGACTTTAATTTCTCATGACTTGTATTCCATGAGATAAAGAGCAATTTACAGTTGAAGAAGAAGGATATATTTATGATGTATGCAAAGTTTCTTCAGATGATCTTTAATGATCAATATCCAAAATTTGAAAGGAAAGGTGAAACCTTGGATATAAAATCATTAGGTCCAAACACCTTTGGACTGATGAAGCAAAACGGTAAGGTTTCAAAGTTTGTGTTTAAGGGATCGAATCGCTTGGTAAAGTTTGGTCGTTTTACTGAGATAGAAGAAGCTTTTGAATTAGAAATTTTTTCAAATGATGAAGATGATGAGATTACTATCTCTAAGCCTAAAGATGACATTGTTCCTCCTGTAGAATTATTTCAGAGGAACATGTACCAGTACCTGATGATGATGATGATGATGATGAGGATGACGACGACGTTGACGATGATGATGATGTTGATGATAATGATACTGAAGGTGTTGGTATGAATCAAGGGGTGATGCACTAGGTGTTGATGATGAAGATTTTTTCTTTGATTTCGAGCCAAGTGATGATGACCTCCATTCGTTCTTTGATGATGTCAATGATGTTGAGAATTCTCTAACTGAGACAAAGGGAGACACTAATATTCTCAAGCTACCACTTCAAATACCTGATCAGATGGCATACATAATTGCTAATTTGGAATCAACTGCAATGAGTCCTTCCCGAGCAGTTTCTAATCCAACCATCATTCCATCTGAAAGTGATTTGGATAAGTCTCAATCCTCCTAGCCACCACTTAAAAGAAGACGAGCCGATCTAAGGCCAGGAGTGCTCATTAGGGAACAATCTCAGCCTGTTCAACAATCAACTGCGACCGTTGCACCAACCCAACCAACTAATATTGATAACCAAGTATTAAATGAGGGGCCTAATGCTATTTGTACATCATTTGAAACCGGAAGCTCATCAGCTCCTGGTGGCTCGACTACACCCCAACTTGCGCATGATGCTGCCTCCGAGAGGCTCGCCAGGTTTTTAGCTTAAGAGGATGTTGATTCTGCACCCAAAGGCAAAGGGATATCCATTGGTGAAGGGAGTTCTTGGGGGTAAAGAATGATCTATCTACGAACTCAATGAAGAGATTGGTGTCTTATATCATAAACTTATCGAGAAGGATATTTTGATCGGAACTCTAGACATTAGAGTCTGCGAGCTTGAAAAGGAAAACTATCAAAAATAAAACAAATTTTTGACTTGCAGCTCAACCGTGGTGCTTTATCTATTGGATACTTTGATCTAAAGAACAATCTAATTAATGAATTTGGAAAAAAATTCAAAACATCCATCAGTGAGCCAAGTGAAGCCGAAGCATCCCAAAGTACCTCTGCACATGTAACCTTAGTTCCACAAGATGTTTCGCGCCATACCAGTACAACTTGAATCGTTGACCAATTTGAAAATGAAGCTACCAATATTGATCCCAGAGTCATATTTACGTAAGCTCAGAAGAAAGCCTCTACTCAAAGAAAAGGGAAATTTCTCTTTCATGAAATTTTTTGATAAAAACGCTCGTGATGATCAACCCCAGTTGAGTGTGACTGAGCTCGATAAAAAACGATTCAAAGCCAAGTATGGAGACATGTCGAGAATTACAGTGTGGGGATTTCATGACTAGAAGAACGTTTAGGCAGTCAAGAGAAAAAGTAAAAATGTGGAATATTATGCTCATCAAAAGGACTTTAGTTCTTGGACTAAAGTTGATCTTACAGAAATGTCTGAAGCTCCCTTCCACAACCCATCAAACGATCCGCGTGGAACGAACATCAAGGTCTTTTTGGAGAACCAAGTAAAGAAAAAGTTTGATGGGATGAACACTGTAGAGTCATTTGTCAAGAAATTCAAGGGCGTACGTGATCCCAACCCCAACTGTACCGTAAAAAATGTTTTGTGGCCTCCTACGAAACAAATGATAAAAATTCCTATTGTTCCACAGTTACCTGACGGTTCTCTGCAGAACATGGAATTATGGGTATTTGATAAGGTCACAGCCACCGTCATCATCAAGCGGCTTGCTCGTGAGATTCGACTTATTGAAGCAAAATATATTCTTTAGTTTGGTGAGAATGATATCCATACTTTGGCAAAGCATTAGATCTTGGTCAATGATGATATTCTAGAGGTTGCTACTAAAGATTTACTAGCATGGCCACTGAAATTATCAACAAGAGAATATGTGCTGGCGCCATGGGGAAATATTATGTGATGATAATTGATAAGCCTTGATATCATGCTAGCAACAAACCAAGGGGGAGACTGTAAGGAAATAATTTTTTGGTTTGTGCTAGGCATATATGTTTTAGAGGCATTTCTTGTTATCCTTAGGGCTTAATTTGATTTTTCGGTGGAATGGACCGAGAACGTCCCGTTTTCAGTCCTATGGCATTATCAGTTTTAAACAGATTGTTGTTTGTGTTCCCTATAAATAGGGACTTAGATGTCCAGTCTTGGTAGAGCTCTTTTCGGTCATTACTGTGTGTTAGATCATTTGTACCTGACGATTTTGGTTAATATAAAATCGTGCGCATTTGGATCAATATTTCTTCTTCTTCTTCTTATTGGTTCATTCTGATTTGATTCATTGATATTGTTTGATCACTAGTTGGTTCATAATTTGGGGAATTACACACAATACATTATTTCTTTTTATGTATTGTATAAGGATGATTTTTTGATTTTCTATTGATAATGAGAATAGTGATATTTTGGTTTTATAATAATGGTTCTTTTTTACTTTAAATCTAGTCCTTGCAATGGTGTATATGAGAATTTCGTTTGCATTACTAAATCTAATAATTTAATATTAAATGTTGGTTCTTCAAATGCTTTGGATAGATCATGTTTGTGACATTGTCATCTTGGCCATATAAACAAGAAATGCATCACTAAGCTCCAATCGGATGGTATCTTGGAACTTTGACATAAAGTTATGTGATGTCTGCGAGTCACGCTTACTTGACAAAATGACAAAATTGGCATTCACAGGTAACTCTATGGATATATCTAAAGGATAAAAAAAGAACAGAAGATATAAAACAATGACAAAAACAAGGAATGGTTAATCAAATACAAATCTCTCACAAAGAGAGTGTGCACAAGGTTATTTTTACATGCAACTCTAGTGTAACTTATATACTAATTTGATGGCTATTCCAGATTTAGATCCATTCATATCAGGGATTTGAATAACTATGATAACTACCACATGTGAAAGATATGTATAATATACAAATCATAATTTATCTGTAACGACCCAAAAATCAAGGGTAAAAATTACATTTTATTATAGTCAAAACACAGATGTTATTCGATCCAAACATTCAAAATGCATTGCTAATTAAAAGATTTATCAGAGTTCATCCCAAAATCACATATAGCAGAAAACACAGGGGTGTGTGCGCTGCAATCAATCCGAGCCCTTCATTTCCGAATCGATGATACCTGATATCATAAACAAAACTGTAAGCACAAAGCTTAGTGAGTTCCACCCAAATACCCCATATAATCCAATCACAGATTAACGTCCACAAAATATCATCCATAGTATATCATGTAACATACAAATAGTTTCCATGGGATCCCACCATGGTCTTTACCAGGAATACCATAGGCTCCCCCTATGGTCTTATATCCAAACGTCATGGGCTCCCCAATGGTCTTATATCCAAATGTCATGGGCTCCCCCATGGTGTTATATTCGGAATGACATGGGCTCCCCCCACGGTCTTATATCTAAATGCCATGGTCTCCATCATGGTCTATTATGCAAATGCCATGGGCTCCCCTCATGGTTTTTCATGCAAGCATCACAAAGACTACTAGCAAATGAACTATACTACTTAACCAATTACTTGCCAGAGTTCGGACTCTGGTCTTGGATACAGTGTGTCAAGAGCTACCTCCTGGTCTTTCACACTTAATGCCAAGGGCTAACTCCCTGGGTCTCCCTACTATACATAAAACAATGGATCGACATTGGTGCCTTCGACCCATACAAGCAGTGAGGAGACTCACCTCGCACTGCTGAAGTCCCGCGAATAAATCTTTGGCTGTTGGCTCACCGGTACCCAAACTGTCAATCATCAAGACAAAACCCAATTAACCATTTGGGTTTCAATGCATAACCATAAATCCATACTTGGGGTAAAAGGGCCATTTTACCCCTAACGTAGCTTGTTCCAAGCCCAAGGACCAAACTCACATTCGAAAGGCCCAAAATCCAAATAATCAACCAAGGCCCAACTGTGGGTTAATTTTCCAAATTGGGCCCAAAACCCTCACACATGCCTTACCCTAAAGTCAATCCAAACATCCTAGTCTATATACATGTTCACAGATGGCCCAACAAGAACCCAAACACCTAAGCCCAATAGAAGTCCCAACTTGAAGCCCAAACATAATTAAAGTTTTTCACATAAAATGATGATTAGGGTTAAGTGTTCCTACTTAACCCATTAACGATTTAACCCATTAAGTCCATCACCCCACTAGGCCAATCATACAGTGTAATCGGGCATAAGTCATAACTTCAACTCACTGGTCCAAAATGCGGGTCCCAACAAATCCAAACTAACATCTTCAAAATTAGGGGTTTGTAAACCCTAATTAGGGTTTCCAACCCAATCACATGTCAATTAGTACAAAGTTTATGTTTTTAGGTCAAATTAGGGTTTCACTAGGCCGGGCACCACCCACTGCCACCTCGAGCGGTGGTGGTCGACAACGGCAGCCACCAGCTCGTGGTCATGGTTGTTATGATTCTAGACCAAAATACATCAAAAGCATACCAAATAATAGTCGTATCACATGTAAGAGCACACAACACCCAAGGTGGCAGCTGATGGTGACAGAATAATGGTATGAGGTGGCATTAGAATCTGGAAATGGGGCGAGCCAAATTTATTGCGGCTAGCCAATAATTTCAATGCCACCACCTCATAGTGATGGTAACGGGTTTTCCGACCAATAATGGACATACTACACCACGAATATCGACAACAACCAACACACGCGAACACATACGCATTCATCCACCTACAAGGTGGCATAAACGACGCCACAGCTAAAAGAAATGGTGGCCGAGGCCGGCAGCGAGAGCAGGCATATTTTCCTACATCACACTCACCAGAAAGAACAAGTAGAGGAAATATAGGTTGCATCTTTACTTACCGAGAGATTTTGGTTTCTCTTGACCCATGTATCGACGCCCATAGCATGTTCCACAGCCTTTTACGGTTCTCCCAATAGCTCACGACGGTTACAGCTCTGTCCTCGTCTTCGTTGGCGATAGGAGTGACAATGGTGGTGCTCGTTGGCTATGTGAGACTTAGAAGACGACGACGACTGGAGCATGAAGGCACAAGGGTGGTGGTGGCTAAAAGCTCGATCTAGGTTTAGGGTTGAAGGGTATCTGGTGAGTAGAGGGTGGAGGGGAGCAGGTTTAATTTCCGTCTTAATCTCCCAAACTTTATATAAACATTGACACTTCTGGTCCATCCTCTTCTTTTTCTTTTCAAATAAAGTCCATAAATTACCATTCAACCTGCAACACTCAAAAATCCTTTCAATTTAAAGCCCAATATTTACCAAACACTTCCTGACTTCTGAAAATCTATACAAACCAATCCGTAAATTACATTTAACCCCTAATATTCCAAAATTATGACGTTTAACTCCTAGAACCAACACCCTGCTAAATTATTATGGGTTTTAGGGCTACTATAAAATAAAATAAAATATATATTTACATCTTGGGATTGGTTTAATATTTAATTACTTAATTTCAAACAAAATGTAACAACTCTCCCCCACTTAAATTAGATTTCGTCCTCGAAATCATTCCTTACCACCCATGAAATGCCAAAGAAGTTGAGCAACACGATCACAACCACAAGCAAACCGTAGCCTTTCCAAGGCAACCAAAACCATCCCTCTCATGGTTCTAAAACCTGATTAAAAAAATTCCTTGCAACATGATTACATCTACTCAATATGAAACTTGAGGTTCCTACTAGAAAACAGATTCACAGATCAAATTTCCCTGCAGTACACTTATACTTGGCAGAAAGCTCAAGTAATCCTTCGAGTAGGAGACTTATCCCTACAATGATTAGGTCTCAGACAAGAGATGTTCAGCACGGTCTAATTAACCACTCTGAGATTTTTTAATCCAGCTGCAAACAACTTAGCATATACCCCAAATAACAAGCAACTCCACATACAAATCCCAAATCACTGAACCCACTTCGACTCTTCACTCTACCACGTGCTGCTTTTCGGAAGTAGGTGAGACCACCCTGCTCCCACCTTAATTGCCAACTACTCAAAATATCGGATCCCTAAGTGATTGTTGGGCTAAAGGACAACACATGGTAGCGCCATCCGATTCCGGAAGAGATATCTTGACTGACAGGATCTACTCCACAACACCCCACCATCAAATACACTTCTCCTGATTCCGAACATGTTGTGGTCCATCCACTGATAGTGTCATCCGAACACACTCGATAATGGGTCATCCGACATCTTACTAAACCCATTCCTTACTCTTGAACCTTACTATTTATTCCTATGGCATAATGACACCCGAAATTCATATCATGCTAAAACAAAACCTGACATAGAACTTGCTCGATACCCAACTCAAGGTTTACCCAAAACAACTTCGATACCCACTCATAACCCAACATCTACGAATAAGCACTTGCATTTCATACCACATCCTCATGAATACCAACCCCTTAACCTAACCAATAGATTGGTATACCCAAACTATCTTCAAGACTCCCAATCTCGCACATGGTCCAACCACCAAGTTCTCAAGAGTCAAAAACCAGGACACTACACCTAGACTCCTCTGTGTTACACACTAGTTACCCATAGGTCATGCAACTCAAGGTCCAACCCTTGACTGAACAGTCTCTACCGGTTCCAGTCTGATTTTCCAAAATCATCCAGTTCGCCTGCGAACCTCAAAGACCCTCATCCTAGAACAAAGAGCAATTCGCTGACATTCGTGGCCAGTGAGTTGAAAGCACGAACTGATCCCCCTTCCATGATTGTAACCATCACATAGATAGTCTACTTCAAATCGAGGAATGCTAGAATTCTATCGTATCCTAACACTACTTCCATCCAACCATGCTTATTGTTGGATAAGGTATCTAAGTACATAACTATTTTTGGTATATACTTGACTCGGTTTGACATGGTCCATTTGGGTTGCATGGGATCATGCATTTGGATACACTAAAATGAGAGAAATAACACTGATGGTTTATAATGTATTATAAGTTCTGATATATTAATAATATTATATAATTAGTATTGATCAAGAATTAATTTAGAACTAACTATGTGATAAGAGGTGACTAATTAAATATATGGGTTGATTGTGTAAATCATCCATACTTGTATAGTGGGCTAAATGCTCCATGTATTATCAAGTTGGGCTAAGACCCATAGGATGCTCCATGGAGGTGTAAATAGAGAGGGCAAGCCTAATTGTAACACACTATATAAGCAACATAAAGCTCACAAAAATCGACCACTAGAAGGAATAGATAGGGCAAGCCGATTTTAAAAGTGTTCTACATTTATCTCAATTCATTCCAATAGAATTTAGTGTTGTGTGATACGTTTGAGGCATCACACTTGGGGTGCTAGGCTCACAAGTTTTTCAAGGAATCCAAACTACTACAAAATATATGTTTTCTAGCTTACTTTTATGTTTAAAAGTTTCGCATATATGCTAGATAGGATTATGAACCTTCGAAAATCAATTTTGCATGTATCTTAGTCAAACATAGATCCAAGGTTTCTAGTGTTGCATGAACACCTTAGGAGTGCTAAAATGCTCAAAACCCTACAGTGGTATCAGAGCCTAGGTTTGTTTGTTTGATACTTGATGCAAAATAGCTTAAAAGGTCGAAATTCTTGCTATCTGCACAGGGTACTTGTCGAGTCCATGGGGGGACTCAAAGAGTCTAAGCGTATCTTCAACCAACTCAGCGATTCAGTTCTTGCACTCGATGAGTTGGCCAAGCAGAGTGCAGATTTTTTATTTTTGCTGCTGGAAATAGACTAGAAACATTACCCTAAACTGTTTTGGTGTTTTAAAAATTGTTTTAGATGGTGTAATGGTTCTTCTAATCCATTTACAATGGCTAATATCAAAATTCCATGTTTATATGTGTTCATATGTTCTTAAAATTTTGATATGAATATTCATGTTCTTAAAAGTCACTTTGTAATAAATCCAATAATAGAACACATAAGTTACAAAAAAAAAAAAATTAAGAGTCTTCATTTTTAATAAACAATAAATCATAAGTTATGAATTGAAATTTTTTGTAAAGTTACAAAACTTGCCCTCAAGTTTCGGAACATGTAAAGTCATCTAGTAAACTTTAGTTCCAACCCCTAGAATATATATATATATATATATATATATATATATATATATGTATATATATATATATATATATATATATATATATGTGTGTGTGTGTGTGTGTGTGTATGTATATATATTTATGTATGTATAAGACTAAGTCGTTTTACCGTTAGTAGGCCTCATTCATGAAGCCGGTCTATAAGGAGGGTATAAGGTTGTTGCCTATAATTCTCATTAAAAGTATAATGATTATTATATAGTAACTAAATGTTTTTATAAATTTCCAATCTTAGTTACTTTAGGAAAATGTGAGTAAGGTGATAACCCATGAATTTACACTTTGCACTTTGATTAAGTCGTTAGTGGAGCACGTGTGGTTAACCAACACACTAAGTTGGACTTAACAGGTAGGCAAAGGGTAGCTTAAGGTTTTTCGTAGGTCGGTGGAGTGCGTGTGGTTAACCGGCACATCGATTAAGTGAAAAAACATTAAGTGTACCAAGTAATTTGCATGGTTAATTCACACCTTTTTTTGTGATCCTCGGCATCTCAGTCACAAAACCTTAAGGGCACACTCGATATTGAAACATGCCATTGAAAAGTTCAATGAATCTCAAAAGAATCTAGGAGTTTCTAAAACTAATTAGAACCTAATAATTTATATTTCGTTTTTCATGGTGGAAATTGGTGAATCGTCATTCACCTACCTTTCAAATATGTTATAGCTTAGATTATGGCATCCCTCTTCTAAGTTATAATATATTGTGATTTGGTCCTAGCCTTAATATATTTGGTTGTTTCATTAAGGACTATATTTATATCTAATCTAAACTTGTTTTCTTCTTTCAGATGTCAACAACCAATGCTACTTCTGGATCAAACCGTACTGGCTCTTTCTCTCTCATGAACCTTTGTGGGAGAGTCATCTTTGATGGATCCAAATTTATGGATTGGATCAGGAACATTAGAATGGTTACTCAGCATGAGGACAAGGAATATGTCCTCGAAAAGGCGCTTAAGGTACCCGAGTTTTCTGCTTCTCCTGAAGAGGTCGCTGAATATGAGGCACATGAAAGAGATGCTACCAAAGTGGCATGCATCATGTTCGCCACTATTACAACTGAGCTCTAAAAGTCCTATGAGGATTACTATCCTTTTGAGATGCACCAAGAGTTGATGGACCGCTACCATCAGAGTGAAGAGCGATATGAAATCATCTCCTCTATGATAATAACCCGGATGAAGGATGGTGATATGAGATGCACCAAGATTTGATGGACTGCTGCCATCAAAGGTATGTAGACCATTTTTTGAAGCTAAATGTGAACTTCCTCGAGGAGTTAGAAATAGATATCATTTTGCACTCCTTATCATCGTGTTTATGATCAATTCCACATAACATACCACATGAACAAGGAGGAAGTTACACACAGCAAGCTTCAAGGACTCTTAAAGACCGCTAAAACTAGTCTTAAAGGTACGTCGGTTGTTACCACTCCTACTCCTACTCCAAGCTCCGCCCATGTCCTCGTAATCGGGAAAGGTAGAGGGAAAAATAGGAAGAGCCCTTCGAAGGGTACCAAGGGTAATACCCTTGATGGCTCCTCTTCAAGTGGAACCAAGAAAGGTTTCGTCACTCCTTCTTCTGACCCAAAAGAGGCTGAATGCTTCTATTACCATGAAAAGTCACATTGGAAGCAGAACCTCCCAAAATACCAGCAAGATAGTAAGGATGGGAAAGTGAAACCCACCCATGCAGGGACTAAGAAGAAGTGATAATGTGGAGCATGGAAAGATAAACTTGATCATGGGGATTAGGAAAGCTTCACCTATCACCAAGATTGGAGTTTATTATTTGTTGCTAAGTGGTGGGTTTACATTATATATGAATAAATGTTGTTACTCGCCTGAAATGGCAAGAAATATTATTTCCTTTCACGCTTTGTACAAACAAGGGTTTTCCTTTTCTTTTGATAATGAAGTTGGTGGAATAAATGATTTCTTTAATAATGTTCCTTATTTTAAAGCATTACCTTGTGATGGTGTGTATGAAGCTGTGTCTGTTGTAGATAACCTAGGAAATAATGTGTTGTGTATTGATTCTCCTAATAATAATAACTTGGATAAAGCATCATTATGGCATTGTCGTCTTGTACATGTAAGCAAGAAACGCATAGGGTAACTCCAAAAGGATGGAGTCTTTGAGTCATTTGACCTAAAGTCATATTATAGTTGTGAATCATGCTTACTTGGAAAAATAACAAAGTCACCCTTTACTGGTTCTTGTGCAAGTGGTGAAGGTTTATTGGATCTAGTGCACACAGATGTGTGTGGACCCTTCAAAACTGCCACAAGGGATGCTAATAGTTATTATGTGACTTTTACAGATGATTGTAGTAGATATGGTTATGTCTACTTAATCAAGCATAAGTCAGAGACTTTTGAAAGTTCTAAAGAGTTTAAACAAGAAGTCAAGAATCAATTGGGAAGTAACATTAAGATGCTTCAATCAGATCATGGTGGTGAGTATCTTAGTACAGAGTTCCTCGACTATCTTAAGGTGTAGCACCTGGTTCCTGGTATGTAAATCTTATTTTAGTATTTCACATTTTAGCTTTGGACTCGGCGAGTCATAGGTCCGACTTGCCGAGTAGGGAAGAGACTCAGGACACGTTTAAGTTGGCGACTCGGCGAGTCCATATCCAGGACTCGGCGAGTCACCACTGCTGGATGAAACCCTAAATTTCAAGGGTTTGCACCCTATTCAAACCCTCATTTCCGCCCCAAACTCGCCCCCATTCACCCTCAGAGCTCCCAACTTCGTTTATACCCTTATTTCCTTGAGAGATTGAAATGTTTTGGTGTGTTCTTGAAGATTTTCAGGAGAAGGAAGAGTAGATCAAGAAGAGGAGAAGGAGGCCAGGCATCTTTGTGTCATCTCAACGTTTTCCTTGAGGTATAGCTCGTTTCCCCTCTGTTTTCAAGCATGTAGTCTCTTTTAGCTTCATGGAAGTCCTTCTTGAGCTTTTCCCCAAGCTTGTTTGTGCATTGTGGGTTGTAATAAGTTGTTAGCCTTTAGATCTAGGCATGATTTAGTCCCTGGAGCTTGGATCTAATGCCTTTATGGGGTCATATTGCATGAAAGCCCTAGATCTACCTCTTTTGGTGCACTTTGAGCCCTAAAATCCATATTGGTGAATATCTACATGTAAAGTTGGAAACTTTACGTGTGATTCATGTCCTAGAAGCCCAGATCTGTGAATGGCATGGACTGGGATCGAGCAAATCGGTGTATTTGATGGATGCATGGTGACGACTCGGCGAGTCGTTTATGTGACTCAGCGAGGCTGCTCGCGAGTCACCGAATTGGTCCCTTTATGATGTATCAAGTTTGAGCCGTGAGTCATAGGGGGTGACTCGGTGAGTTGGAAGCTGAACTCACCCATGTTAGGACTCGGCGAGTCAATGCCCTGACTCGGCGAGTCCAAGGCAATCTTCATAGATCAAGAACAGACTCAGCAAGTTGTTCATACAACTCGGCGAGTCTAAGCATGAGTGTTCATCGGATGAAGATGAGCTCGACGAGTTGTTCATACAACTCGACGAGTAGGACGAAGAACTTCAATGTCAGTTTAGAAGAAGAACTCATCGAGTCTTAGCCTAACTCGACGAGTAGAATCAGGGACTCAGGACAATCGTCTGGATAGGAACTCGGTGAGTTGGTGAGCTAAATCGGTGAGTCGGGTCAACTTAAAGTTGACTCTGACTTTGACTTAGGGCTAGACCAGGGGTAAAATGGTTATTTTACCCAAAGGACAGTTAGCAGTGTGTGATTGAGTATGTTGTGGGAATTGTAGTCAGAGGAGTTCCGGGATAACCGTAGCGGTCAGTCAGTTCCCGATCAGTTCAGCAGCTACTTTGAGGTGAGTTACCTTCCAGTAGCGGTGGGTCTAAGGCCACAATGCCGGCCCACCAGTAGGAGATGTGTGATTAGATGATTGTCTTTGTGATAATTATCTAGGGTTGCTAGACTATGTGATATATGTGTTGTGGGGTAGTATTAGGGGGTGAAATAGTCCCCAGTATCCGGTCGAAAGGACCGAAGGGGAGGCCAGCACCCAGATATGCTAGGCAGTATCCGGTCGAAAGGGCCGAAGGGGAGGCCAGCACCCAGATATGCTAGGCAGTATCTGTTCAAAAGGACCGAAGGGGAGGCCAGCACCCAGATATGCTAGGCAGTATCCGGTCGAGAGGACCGAAGGGGTAGGTCGGGCACCTAGATATGCCTGACAAATTTATGTATGTTATGTGATATGTGGTATGTGGTACAGTGGGGGAATTCACTAAGCTTTGTGCTTACATTTTACAGTTTTGTGTTCTGGTACCTCTTCACCGAAGGGGAAGGAGCTGGCGCGGTAGCGGCACATCATGCACACACTCTGGTTTTCGCATTTACGAGATTCACTGGGATTTGTACTATGATATTTTGATGGGTTGTATGGTTTGGCTTTTAAACATGATTTGCGTTGTGTTGTGGTTTGATCAAACAATGTTTGAATTATTAATGTTTTCTAAAGTAATGTGGGATTGTCTCACAATTGACACCTCCTAGGACACCACAGTTGAATGGTGTGGCTGAGAGGCGTAATCGAACCTTGTTGGATATGGTTCATTACTTGATGAGTCAAGAATCACTACCAATCTCATTCTGGGGGTATTCCTTAGAGACTGCTGCTCATATCCTTAATCTAGTCGCTACAAAGAAAGTTGCCAAAACTGCTCATGAGATGTGGACTGGAAAAGTTCCTAATCTAGACCATATCAAGATTTGGGGTTTCAAGGCCTTCGTGAGGCGTGAGACTCATGATAAGCTTGAACATCAAAGTGAGAGGCGTATTTTCATCGGCTACCCATAGAAATCCTTTTGTTACCTCTTCTACGAACCCAATGAGAATATGGTCTTTGTACTAAGGAGGGGTGTCTTTCGAGAGAGAGAGAGATAGAGAGAGAGAGAGAGAGAGGGAGAGAGAGAGAGAGAGAGTTCATAAGCCAAGAAAACAGTGGGAGGCAAATTGACCTTGAAGAAATTCAAGAGTCAAGTGGTGAAGGAACGCCAAACCCTTGTTGTCAACCTGAGGAGGAAATTCTTGTTGATCCAATTGACGAGTCTGTACCTCTGAGGCATTCCACGAGAGTTAGGAATGCACTTGAGCATTACTATGTTTTCCTTATTACTGCAGAAGGTGAGATACTTATTAGTGATGAGACACTGGTAATTCTGGATGAACCTAACAACAATGTGGAAGCCATGGCAGGCCCCGAGTCTTTTAAATGGAAAGATGCTATGGACAGCGAGATACAGTCCATGTATGACAATCAAGTTTGGAACTTGGTTGACAATGTACCAGGTCATAAGATAGTTGGGTGCAAATGGATCTTCAAGAAGAAGACCAACACGGATGGTAATGTACACACATTTAAGGCACGGCTGGTTGCAAAAGGCTTTTCTCAAACTCCGAGAGTTGACAATGATGAGACCTTTTCACTAGTAGCAAAGATTAAGTCCATTAGGGTCCTGTTAGCCATTGCTGCATTTCATGATTATGAAATATGGCAAATAGATGTCAAAACTACTTTCCTTAATGGAAGGTTGGCTGAGGATGTTTACATAAGTCAGCTAGAGGGTTTTGTCAGTACATAGTACCTTAATAGAGTGTGTAAACTTGAGAAATCCATCTATGGATTGAAACAAGCACCTCGCAGATGGAATGTTTGTTTCGATGAGAAAGTCAAAGAGTTTGGCTTTTCGAGGAGTGAAGATGAATCTTGTGTATATGTCAAGGCTAGTGGGAGTATAGTTAGCTTTTTGGTACTGTATCTGCATCACATACTACTCATAGGAAATGACATCCCAAATCTGCAGGATGTTAAGTCTTTGCTTAGGAAGTGTTTCACTATGAAAGACCTAGGAGAAGCTACCTATATTCTAGGGATAAGGATTCTGAGAGATCGGAGTAAAAGACTAATTAGACTTAGTCAGAGCACCTACTTGGATAAGGTGCTGAAGAGGTTCATCATGCAAGATTCCAATAAAGGAGAGTTACCCATCCAGAGTAACACTCAGAGCCTGAGTACCGAGGCTGAGATAGCAGAAATGAGTCGAGTACCTTATGTTTCTGTTGTAGGCTCGATCATGTATGTTGTGACTTGTACTCGTCCTGATATAGCTTTTTCTTTGAGCATGGTTAGCAGATATCAGGGGAATCATGTCAAGGCTCACTAGACCATGGTAAAGAATATCCTCAAGTACCTGCAGAAGACTAAGGACTGGGTCCTTACCCTCGGTGGGAGTGATGACTTGAGATTTGTAGGGTATAGTGATGCTAGCTTCCAGATTGATAGGGATAATTGACACTCTCAGTTAGGCTGGGTCTTTACCTTAAATGGAGGAGCAATAAATTGGAAAAATTCCAAGCAGGAGACAGTGGCTGATTCAACTTTCGAATCAGAGTATATAGCGGCAAGCGAGGCAGCAAAGGAGGCAATATGGTTGAAGAACTTCATTAGAGACCTTGGAGTTGTACCAACTATAAAGGAGCCTATTGAAATTTTCTGTGATAATGAAAGTGCAATTGCCTTAGCAAAAGAAACAAGGGATCATGGGTTATCCAGACACATCGACAGACAATACCATTTCATCAGACATCGATTAAAAGGACTCATCGTGGAAAAGAGGGTATCATCGGATGAGAACCCAACAGATCCCCTCACGAAGGGATTGGGTAGGGTTAAACATCTCCAACATGCGAGGCGCATAGGGCTGAAGGATGATATTAGTTTTAGTAGTTAGATAGCTCTGAAATTTGTAAAGTGTATTTGACATTTGATGATGAATAGAAGTTGTGTTTATTTATGAGTAAAGTGTTGCTATCTTGTGTCAATATTTTACTATTATTTCTTTTGTATGTTTTGACTTCCAGAATATTTATGTTATGTATTACATACTATTCAAATTCTCCACAGTTGGTCATATGTTGGAAGTAGGTTTGAATTAAGATTGTCATGGGTTATCTTGTAGAGGTCTAAGATGTTGGACATAGCTACAACACTCATAAGTGTTCATAAGTTCTAAGTATTGGATTCAATCCACGCTGACTGGTATCACTTCATGGAATTTATCTCGAGTGATCGTGAGATGGTAATATCATATAAGTCTTCAAACCTAGAGATATGACTTGTTGCCTATGAGTTGGTTATGCATTCATTTTATGAAAACGAGTTGGTAACTCAATGTTATAAAACGTGATTTTGTGTGTGATTCAACAAGTAGTAGAACAAGCATATGAGTCGAAGTTTATATGTTCCTTCTTGGATTAGAAGCGATATTTGGCCCCCTTGATGATTTTGTTTTGACCTATGTATCTGGCTCGGTCAGAACTAAATTGATTTGTTCAATTAAGTTCTTTGTCAAAAAAATCAGGAAATCGAGAAAAAACTGTTCGATAATAAGTAAGACATTGCTCTATGTATTTTTCCGACTAATATCTAGAACAGAGGATTATACGATCACTTATATTAAATTGCATATCATCATCGTCTCAGTTCTGAGAGACCTTGAAAGAGCTACAATTTTTGATCGGTTCCTGAAGTAATACTTGCAATTATAGTTATTAGACTTATCCAAGTAGGAGACTGTTGGACAAGATATTTAAGCCCATAACTATTTCTGGTATGTATTTGACCCGGTTTGGCATGGTCCATTTAGGTTGCATGGCATCATGCATTTGGATAGACTAAATTGAGAGAAATAACACTTATGGTTTATAAATATATTATAAGTTCTAATATATTAATAATATTATTTAATTAGTATTGATCAAGAATTAATTTAGAATTAATTAAGTGATCAAAAAGGTGACTAATTGAATATATGGGTTGATTTTGTAAATCATCCATACTTGTATAGTGGGCTAAATGCTCCATGGATTATCAAGTTGGGCTAAGATCCATAAGATGCTCCATGGATGCTCCATGGGGGTGTAAACCCATGGATCATGGAAATGAAGAATCATGTCATATTAGGGTTTACATGGTGTAAACCTAATTGTAACAAACTATATAAGTAACATAAAGCTCACAAAAATCGGCCATTTGAAGGAATAGAGAGGGCAAGTCGATTTTAGAAGTGTTCTACATTTCTCTCAAGTTATTCCAATAGAATTTGGTGTTGTGTGAGACATTTGAGGCATCACACTTGGGGTGCTAGGCTCACAATGTTTTCAAGGAATCCAAACTACAACAAAATTTATGTTTTCTAGGTTACTTTTATGTTTAAAAGTTCCCCATGTATGCTAGATAAGATTCTGAACCTTGGAAAATAAATTTTGCATGTATCTTAGTCAAACATAGATCCAAGGTTTCTAGGGTTGCATGAACACCTTAGGAGTGTTAGAATGCTCAAAACCCTACACTTACCAACCATAGCCCCGCCATACTCAAACTATCACAATGTCGCACCTCTCAAGTTGAATCATCTATCCCATCAGGAGTTCGGGTCACCTACGGATTCTCACTGCTTACTATGCATAATCAAGGCGATGCCGACCGGAGATTGGTAGCTTACGAAACTCCCACCAACACAACCTAGGCCTAAGCAGCCACTTGTTTCTCCTCACTTGGACTCGATGATGCTCTTTCACCTCCTACACCTTATGGATCTCTGATCCATTTCTCTCAATATACATGACTCGCCCAAATCCTAAACCAAACGATACAAGTGCGCCATTGCTAGCTAAACACAGTGATCACTCAGCTCCGAAATCCAGAAGAGTACTCTTGTAATATTAACCGATTGGATGATCCTAATCACTCTCCAAGACACCCTTTTACCAAAGAATTCCAAAGGAAAATACAAGTTTACCACCATCGTACCGCTACCTAGGAACCGGTAAATGCTACGGGCTACTCTGTAGTATTACAACACTCCCGCCCGACTAATCAGTAGTGTACGCTACGGCTCCCCTGCAGTCTTACAACACTCTTTCCCCAACTGATGAATAGTGAATGCTACGCCTCCTCCGTAATCTTATAGTACTCTCACCCTAACTGCTTACTAGTGAATGTTATGGCTCCCCCATAGTCTTGCAACACTCTTACCCTAACCGATTACTAGTGAATGCTATTGCTTCCCCGCAGTCTTGCAACACTCTTACCCTAACTGATTACTAGTAATTCTACGGCTCCCCCGCAGTCTTACAACACGCTTACCATAACTGATTACTAGTGAATGATATGGCTCCCCCGCAGTCTTACAACACTCTCACCCTAACTAGTTACTATTGAATGCAACGGCTCCCACGTAGTTTGACATCACTCTTACCCTAACCTATTACTAGTGAATGGTACCACTCTCCCGCAGACTTACAACACTCTTACCCTAACTGATTACTAGTGAATGCTATGGCTCCCATGCAGTCTTACAACACTCTTACCATAACTGATTACTAGTGAATGCTGCTGCTACCCCATAGTCGTACAACACTCTTACCTTAACTGGTTACTAGTGAATGCTATGGCTCCCTCGTAGTCTTACAACACTCTTACCCTAACCGATTACTTGTGAATGCTACCGCTCCCCCCTCCCCCCCCCCCCCCCCCCCATTCCCAAAACCTAATAGCCAAACCGAAATCACATGTGATTTCGGTGCAACCAACCTACAACCCAAGATGGTTTTAGGCCCTAGACTAAACAACCATGAATGCCTAGAAAATCAAAGTATAAACCATAAATTCAGACCCAACAATCTCTCCCTTGGTTTATAGCTTTCTTTTCTTATGCCCTAACAAGCTCCCCTGGATTTGTAGCTTTCTCTGCTTTTCAATCTTCAATGTGTTCTTGGATTTAGCTTTTGTCTTTGGCTTCTTCACAACTTCAAAATGATCATATGAATTTCCATGAATAACATCATCTTTAGTAGTTGGGCTTTTCTTCAAAATTCTTAAAAATCAGCACTTGCAGCTTTGAGAATCTTCAGAGATAATAACAAAGAGACCTAGTCTTCTGGATCACTTCAGTGGGTTCATAGATGGCAGCAAAATGATTGAGGAGGTTTCAAACAATTTATCACATAACTTCAAGTACAACTTCACTTTGCTTCTAGGGTTGCAAGATTGTGTGTTGAAAAATCAACTTCACTTCTTGTTCCTTCAAATTAATGTTTTTGTCAATAAACGTTGTGCCTTGAAAAGTAACCATTGACCAAAAATACCATGTGGATCATGTTGGATAAGGTGTCTAAGTCCATAACTTATTTGGTATATACTTGACCCGACCGGCATGGTCCATTTGGGTTGCATCTCATCCAAACTATTATGGATAATTTTATGAGAGTTATACACATATGTTTATTAATATATTATGAGTTATAATATATTAATATGAAGTTACGTTATTTAATTAGTTTTTAGTCTTAAATTAATTATGGATTAATTTAGAGATTAAAAGGAATACTAATTAAATTATGGGCTATTTGTTTTATATAGTGTGGGCTATTACTCATTTGTTAATGGGCTAGGCTTATGTGGAAGTCCATGGATGATCCATGGAGCTTTTAACCCATGGATCCTTGGAAAAGGAAAAGACATGGGTTATCAGGGTTTCACCCTAACCATGCATACTATATAAGCATGCTTATGGAGCATGAAAAAGAGCCTAAGATAGCCTAAGAGAAAGCTAGTGTTCTAGTGTGTGTGTGCATGTGTGTGGCCGAAAATACAAGAGTGTGTATACTCTCTCAAAGTTTTCCAAGAGTTTGTGGTGTTTGTGATTCCATTTGAGGCATTCACACTATTGGTGCTTGGCCCTCAAACTCCTAAGAACCCAACACACCAAAAGGTATGTAATCTCTTCTAACTCTTTTATGTTGAAATGTTCCCCATGCCATGTTAGATAGATTATAAACCTTGGAAAATTATTATTTTGCATGTATTTAGACAAACATAGATCCAAGGTTTATTAGGGTTGCATGCACACTTAGGAAGTGTTAGATTGCTCAAAACCCAACAGTGGTATCAGAGCCTAGGCTTGCTTGTTTGATACTTGATGCAAAATAGTGAAAAAAGTCGAAATCGTTGCTGTCTGCATGCTAGACTCGCCGAGTTCATTGGGGGGACTCGCCGAGTCCAAGGCAAACTTCAACCTACTCGACGAGTCCGTTCGTGCACTCGGCGAGTAGGATCGAAGAAATGCAGAATCTCGACTTTTGCTGCTGGAAATGGACTAGAAACATTACCCTAAATTGTTTTGGTGTTATAAAACTTATTTTTGTTGGTGTAATGGTTGTTCTAATCCATTTACAATAGCATATATCAAAATTCCATGATTTTATGTGTTCATATAATTCTTGAATTTTGATGATCATGTTCATGTTCTTATTAATTTAGAAAATGATAGGAATTATTTGCTGAATTGTTTAGAATTAATTCTTAATCATTTATGTGTTTTAATGGAGTCCATAATTTGTCCTCAAGTTATGGATTACCAAAGGTCACTTTCATTTAACACACACTTAAAACACATAAGTTACATGAAAATGAAGAGTCTTCATTTTTATGAACCTTTAATTCATAAGTTATGAAATGAAGAGTTTTGCAAAGTTACAAAACTTGCCCTCAAGTTTTGGAATTTGTAAAGTTTCACACACTTTAATAAACTTTAATTCCAAACCTTAGAGTTTTAATAGTTAAAATTCAACCCTTATACTATTTATAACATTAATGGTTAATTATTATATATATGTATAAGAATAAGTCGTTTTACCGTTAGTAGGCCTCATTCACGAAGCTGGTCTATAAGGTGGGTATAAGGTTGTTGCCTATAAAATGGTGACTTAATGGGTGTATACTCTCACCCACCGCTTGCTTGATCGGTGGAGGGTCGTTAGCCGAACGGGTAGAACAATGACTTTAAATCCTCATTAAAAGTATAATGAATATTATAAAATAACTAAACTCTTTTAATTCCCAATCTTAGTTATTTTAGGAAAATGTGAACATGGTGCTAATCCATGGAATTCACACTTTGTACCTTACCAAGTCGTTGGTGGAGCGTGTGTGGTTAACCGGCACACTAACTAGAACTAGTAAGGATCACGAAGGGTAACTTAATGTTGTCATAGATCAATGGAGCGTGTGTGGTTAACCGGCACATTGATTAGGTGACAATATTAGGAGTACCAAGTGAGTTAGCATGGTTATAAACACCTTGTTTTGTGATCCTCAGCATCCCAGTCACAAAACTTGAAGGGCACAATCGAGATTGAAACATGCCATTGAAAAGTTCAATGAATCTCAAAAGAATCTAGGAATTTCAAATCCAATTAAACCTAATAAATCATTTCGTTTTCATGGTGGAAATTGGTGAATCGTCATTCGCCTACCTTTCAAATATATTATTACTTAGATTACGACATCCCTCTTCTAAGTGTAATATATTGTGATTGGATCCTAGCCTTAATATTACATTTGGGTGTCTTATTAAGGATCCTAAATATCTAATCTAAACTTACTTTCTTCTTTCAGATGTCTTCCAACACTAATGCTTCAGGCTCTAACCCAACTGGTTCTTTCTCTCTCATGAATCTTTGTGGGAGGGTCATCTTTGATGGTTCCAACTTCATGGATTGGATTAGGAACATCAGGATGGTTACTCGTTACGAGGACAAGGAATATGTCCTCGATAAGGAGTTAAAAGAACTTGATGAGTCTACTGCTACTCCTGAGGAGATCGCTGAATTCAGGACTCATGAGAGAGATGCTACTAAGGTGGCATGTATCATGATGGCCACGATGACAGCCGAGCTCCAAAAGTCGTATGAAGATTTCTACCCTTTTGAGATGCACCAAGACCTGATGGAAAGGTACCATCAGAGTGCTCGTCAGGAGCGGTATGAAATAATCTCCTCCATAATAACTACCCGCATGAAGGATGGTGAATCCGTCACGGGCCACATGCAAAAGATGCAAAGGTATGTGGACCGTTTGCTGAAGCTGAATGTTAACATCCCCGAGGAGTTAGCGATTGACATCATTTTGCACTCCTTACCTTCTTGTTATGATTATTTTCGAATGACATATCATATGAACAAGGAGGAAGTTACCCTCAGCAAGCTTCAAGGACTCTTGAAGACCGCGGAAACCGGTCTTAAGGGTAAAGCGGTTGTTACCTCTACTACTCCTACTCCAACTTCTACCCCTGTTTTAGCTATTGGGCAAGGCAAAGGGAAAAAGAGGAAGCACCCTTCGAAGGGTACCAAGGGAAAGTCTCTTGAAGGCTCCTCATCAAAGACTAAGAACGGTTCTGTCACTCCTTCTGCCATTCCCAAGGATGCTGAATGCTTTTATTGCCATGAAAAGGCACACTGGAAGCGAAACTGCCCTAAGTACTTGCAGGATCTAAAGGATGGGAAAGTGAAACCCACCTATGCAGGTATTTACACTATATTGTCTAATTACTCAACATATTCTAACTCTTGGGTGCTTGATACAGGATGTGGTATTCACATATGTTCTGATTTGCAGGGCCTAAGAAGAAGTGAGGATGTGGAGCACGGGAAGATAAACTTAATCATGGGGAATAGGAAGGCTTCACCTCTTTCCAAGATTGGGGTTTATACTTTGTTGCTTAATAATGGGTTAAAATTAGATTTGAATAAATGTGTGTACTCGTCTGAAATGGCGAGGAATATTATTTCTTTTCATGCTTTGTACAAACAAGGTTTTACCTTTTCGTTTGATAATGAATGTGGTGGTATTAATGCTTTCTTTAATAATGTGTTTTATTTTAAAGCATTACCTTGTGATGGTGTGTATGAAACTGTGTCGATTGTAGACAACTTAGGAAATAATGTGTTGTATATTGATTCTTCCACTAGCCTAGATAAAGCATCATTGTGGCATTGTCGTCTTGGACATGTAAACAAGAAACGCATAGGCCAACTCCAAAAGAGTGGAGTCTTGGAATCATTTGACCTTAAATCAGATGATAGTTGTGAATCTTGTCTACTTGGAAAAATGACAAAATCACCCTTCACTGGAACTTGTGAGAGGGGTGAGGGTTTGTTGGACCTAATACATACTGATGTATGTGGGCCATTCAAAACCGCCACAAGGGATACTAATCGGTATTATGTGACTTTTATTGATGATTTTAGTAGATATGGGTATGTCTACTTAATCAAACACAAGTCCGAAACCTTTGAAAGGTTTAAGGAATTCAAGCAGGAAGTGGAAAATCAATTGGGCAGGAACATTAAGATGCTTCGATCCGATCGAGGTGGTGAGTATCTTAGTACCGAGTTCCTTGACTACCTTAAGGAGTGTGGGATTGTCTCACAATTGACTCCTCCCAGGACACCACAACTGAATGGTGTAGCTGAGAGGCATAATCGAACCTTGTTGGACATGGTTCGCTCTATGATGAGTCGAGTTTCGTTACCAATCTCTTTTTGGGGTATGCCTTAGAGACTACCGCCCATATCCTTAATCTAGTCCCTACAAAGAAGGTTACCAAAACATCTCATGAGATGTGGACTGGGAAGGTTCCCAATTTGGACCACATCAAAATTTGGGGTTGCGAAGCCTTCGTGAGGCGTGAAACTCATGATAAGCTTGAACCCCGAAGTGAAAGGTGTATTTTCATCGGCTACCCACAGAAATCCTTCGGTTACCTTTTCTACAGACCCAGTGAGAATGTGGTTTTTGTAGCACGAAGAGGGATCTTTCGCGAGAAAGAATTTATAAGCCAAGGAGACAGTGGGAGGCAGATTGATCTTGAAGAAATTCAAGAATCAATTGGTGAATGAACCTCAGACACTAGCAATCAACCTGAGGAAGAAACTCCTGTTGATCCAGCTGACGAGTCTGTACCTCCGAGGCGTTCCACACGGGTTAGGAACACACCTTCGTTTTATTATGGTTTTCATATTACTACGGAAGGTGATACGTTTATTAGTGATAGTACACTAGTAAATTTGGATGAACCTAGCAGTGTTAAGGAAGCCATGGCAGGCCCGGAGTCTGCTAAATGGAAGGAGGCTATGGACAGCGAGATACAGTCCATGTATGACAATCAAGTTTGGAACTTGGTTTACAATGTACCGGGCCGTAAAACAGTCGGGTGCAAATGGATCTTCAAAAAGAAGACCGACATGGAAGGAAAAGTGCATACTTATAAGGCTCGACTGGTTGCGAAGGGTTTTACTCAAACTCAAGGTGTTGATTATGATGAAACCTTCTCGCCGGTGGCCAAGATTAAGTCTATTAGGGTTATGTTGGCCATTGCAGCATTTCATGATTATGAAATATGGCAAATAGATGTCAAAACCGCTTTCCTTAATGGAAAGTTGGCTGAGGATGTGTACATGAATCAGCCAGATGGTTTTGTCAATGCAGAGTACCCTAATAGAGTATGCAAGCTTGAGAAATCCATTTATGGATTAAAACAAGCATCTCGTAGCTGGAATCTTTGTTTTGATGAGAAGGTAAAAGAGTTTGGCTTCTTGAGAAGCGAAGATGAGTCTTGCATGTATGTCAGAGCTAGTGGGAGTATAGTTAGCTTCTTGGTACTGTATGTGGATGACATACTACTCATAGGAAATGACATCCCAACCTTGCAGGAGGTTAAGTGCTGGCTTGGGAAGTGCTTTGCTATGAAGGACCTAGGGGAGGCTACCTATATCCTAGGGATAAGGATATTAAGAGAAAGGAGTAGAAGACTAATTGGACTTAGTCAGAGTATCTACTTGGATAAGGTGTTGAAAACGTTCAACATGGAGAATTCCAAGAAAGGAGATTTACCGATCCAAAGCAATACCAAACTGAGTAAGACTCAGAGTCCGAGTACAGAGGCAGAGATAGCTGAGATGAGCCAATTACCATATGCTTCCGCAGTTGGCTCGATCATGTATGCTATGAATTGTACCCGTCCTGATGTGGCATTTTCTTTGAGCATGGTCAGCAGGTTTCAGGGGAACCCTGGCAAGGCTCATTGGACCGCGGTAAAGAACATTCTCAAGTACCTGCGGAGGACTAAGGATTGGATCCTTACCCTTGGTGGCAGTGATGACTTGAGAATATTAGGGTATAGTGATGCTGGTTTTCAGACTGATAGGGATAATTTCCGCTCTCAGTCGGGCTGGATCTTTACCTTAAATGGAGGGGCAATTTCTTGGAAGAGTTCCAAACAGGAGACGGTGGCTGATTCGACTTGTGAATCAGAGTATATAGCAGCGAGTGAAGCAGCGAAGGAGGCGATATGGCTAAAGAACTTCATCGGAGACCTTGGAGTTGTACCAGCTATTAAGGAACCTATAGAGATTTTCTGTGACAACAATGCTGCGGTTATCTTAGCCAAGGAACCGAGAGATCATGGCAGATCCCGACACATTGACAGAAAATATCACTTCTTAAGACACAAGATTGAAGAAGGACTCCTTGTGACAAGGAGGATATCGTCAGATGAGAATCCTGCAGATCCCCTTACGAAGGGACTGACGAGGGTTAAGCATTTTCAGCATGCGAGACGCATCGGGCTGAGGGACGATATTAGTTTTACAGATTAGATAGTTTTCCTGAAACTTGTAAAATGTAATCGACGTTTGATGATGAATAAAATTTGTGATTTATTTATGAGTAAAGTGTTACTATCATTGTCAATTATTTACTATTGTTTCAGTTTTGCATGTTTTGACTTCCAGAATAATTAATTTATTCAAACCTCCACAATCGATCATACGTCGGAAGTAGGTATGAATCAAGATTGTCATGAATTGGGTTTGTAGATGCCTTAAAGGTGTTTAGACATGGCAATGGTTGCTGCAACATTCATGAGTACTCATAAGTTATGAGTATTGGTATAAACCCACGCTCACTTGTATCACTTCATGGAATTTATCTCGAGTGATCGTGAGACGATAACATCATATAAATCTTTAAACCTAGAGATATGAGTTGTTACCTATGAGTTGGTTGTGCATTGATTGCACGTAAACGCATCAGTAACTTGATGTTATAAAACGTGCCTTTGTGTACAATTCAATAAGTAGTAGAACAAGCATATCAGTCGAAGTTTATCTGTTCCTTCTAGAAATAGAAGCGATATCTGGGCCCCTCGATGATTTTGTGTTGACCCATGTACCAGGCCTGGTCAGAACTAAACCGATGTGTTCAGTGAAGTTCTTCGTCAAACAAATCGGAAAATCGAGAAACAACTGCTAGACAATAAGCAAGACATAGTTCCATGTGTTTGTCCGGCTGATATCATGAGAACAGAGGATTATGTGATCACTTATCTAAAATGGCGCTTCATAGTTCGACAGAGTCTTCATTGTTCGAGGGAGTTTTCGAGAGCTACAATTGTTGGTTGGTTCCTGAAGTTATAGGCAAATATAGTTATTAGACTTATCCAAGTGGGAGTCTGTTGGATAAGGTGTCTAAGTCCATAACTTATTTGGTATATACTTGACCCGACCGGCATGGTCCATTTGGGTTGCATCTCATCCAAACTATTATGGATAATTTTATGAGAGTTATACACATATGTTTATTAATATATTATGAGTTATAATATATTAATATGAAGTTACGTTATTTAATTAGTTTTTAGTCTTAAATTAATTATGGATTAATTTAGAGATTAAAAGGAATACTAATTAAATTATGGGCTATTTGTTTTATATAGTGTGGGCTATTACTCATTTGTTAATGGGCTAGGCTTATGTGGAAGTCCATGGATGATCCATGGAGCTTTTAACCCATGGATCCTTGGAAAAGGAAAAGACATGGGCTATTAGGGTTTCACCCTAACCATGCATACTATATAAGCATGCTTATGGAGCATGAAAAAGAGCCTAAGATAGCCTAAGAGAAAGCTAGTGTTCTAGTGTGTGTGTGCATGTGTGTGGCCGAAAATACAAGAGTGTGTATACTCTCTCAAAGTTTTCCAAGAGTTTGTGGTGTTTGTGATTCCATTTGAGGCATTCACACTATTGGTGCTTGGCCCTCAAACTCCTAAGAACCCAACACACCAAAAGGTATGTAATCTCTTCTAACTCTTTTATGTTGAAATGTTCCCCATGCCATGTTAGATAGGTTATAAACCTTGGAAAATTATTATTTTGCATGTATTTAGACAAACATAGATCCAAGGTTTATTAGGGTTGCATGCACACTTAGGAAGTGTTAGATTGCTCAAAACCCAACAGATCATAGAATCATAAAGACTTTTATGACTACAATTGTTCAAGGATGAAACCATGGCTTAGAAATAGACTACTCGCAGTATCTGTGTGAATACAGAGGAACGCACTACGATTTTTTGAGTATCGGAGAACTACTCGAGGCTAGTTTTGATGTTAGCCCCTATATATCCTAGATCAAAGATCTCAATACAACTTTTCAATTTACAAGTTAACTTTGCCCTTGGTGAGACGTTCATCAATATATGTTTCTCGATTAGGTGAATCATCATGGTGTCGTGACAGTTCTTAGGTTAAGAAAGATGACAAGACCAATTTGACAATTTGTGCAGTTTCAAAATTTCAATCCCTTAAACACGATAGTTCTTAAAAAGAAACTGTCTAACTGACATTTTGTACAGTGTCACACCAGACATGAACCATTATTTGTCAATTCATGTGTGAAAATATCTCGAACATTAAAATGTTCACCGAAAATTTAGAAATAAATGGATTTGGATTTTGGGTTTCACTTACATTCAGGTTGATAATGACATCTAAGATCATCAACACATAATTTTTGGTAACCGTCAGCCGGTTTGTTTTATACTCGAACCTCAAGGGGTACCGGTACGTGGAAATGATTTAATGGAGAAATTTTAGAGATGGGTGAAGAATGGTTGGGTGTTTCACATTAGTCATGGTAAAAATGACCTTTGATCATTCACATTTGATGTGAAGACTCTTATTAAGACTGGTATATGTCTCAATATGGAAGTGTCTAGTACCCACATTTTCAATCTTCGGTCAATTCATTGTTTAAGACTGAAGTTCATTGTGAAAGTAGTGTGAGGTGTAATGACCGTCAATTCCTTTCCATGTTTCTTCTCCTTGCTCTGAATATTCCAATACAATCTCCTTGAGTCTCGTCTTCTTCTGAATTCACTTTCCAAGAGAAATGAAATTTTGAGATAAAAATAAAATAAAACTAAACTCAACACAAAAAATAGATGTAATTAAGAAATAAAAATGAAGCTTAAAAAACAATATTTTTGGAGTTTTGATTTTTCTGAAAAAAAATGAAAAACAAAAATAATCATATTTTTGGATTTTTGCAATTTTATGATTTTTTTTTTTTTTTTTTTTTTTTTTTTTTTTTTTTTTTTTTTAAATTCTCCCCCTAAATTTGTGCATGGGAAAGAAAGAAAATAAATGTGCAAATTTAAACCAAACAAAAATGAAAATTTGTCTTTGAAACGGATCATTTGAATAAAAATTAGGAGTATCTAAAGAATTTAAACAATATTTCAGCAATTGAAGATGTATCCAGATGACTTAATAATATCAAGCAGATGCAGCAACAAATTCAACCTTAGCTATGTTTCAATTCTGGAACGAAGTATGCAAACTCAAAAATTCTTCACACTGTTAAGTACAATCCCCATTTGTGATCCTCTTCTTTGTTCCTTTCCTGCGAAGGACACATACTCTCAAATATTTTTCTGAATGTTGTATAGTTGATAGATGTCCTCTATCATTTGTTTGGAACAGCCACTATCAACAATCCGAAGTTTGATGATATTCCTCTAGAGTTGCTTCAACACATAGTGCGAGATTAGTTGGTCTTTGGAACCTAATTTGTTTTGAAGTTGGGTTAACCTTTATCATCTACACAAGGTACTCTCTCCCATGACATATCATGTTTATCAGACATAGAAGATGAAGAAATGTATGAATCATTAGATGATTTGGGAGAGTGAACCTTTGGTACCTATTTGTAGTTGGGTTTAACCCATTTTTTGTTTGATCGGATGGATGCCTCAGCACTCGTTTTAGAACTTGAAACCGACCGCCGAGATGTCTTTGACCTAACTGATATTGGTTTAATCGGACCGTCTTTTGAATTTGGCTTCTTGTCTGACATTTCCTTCTTGTCCTTGGGAGATGGATTCTTGGCCTTTTTCGTGTTCCAGTCACCACTGCACGATTGTGACCTCAAATGATTTCCTTTGAAGAATCCCTCTTAGCACATTCTGAAAACTTTGTGCATAGTAGGGAACATATGCATGATTTGCAAAATTTCTAGCAATGTGTACAGGTGTTCCACAATGGAAACAAGTCTGTTTCTTCACGTGGAAGTTGCTTATGACTTCCCCTAGTAGCATGCCCATGCCTTGTTTCTGATTGTTCCTATAAGCAGTGCGTTTCGATTGTTTTGGTGGCATGTATTTATCAACAATATGTTTATTAGAAGTAACAAATTCAGAGTTCAAAGAGACAATTGTTTGACAATCAACAACATCAACAGAACTAGAATTATTAATGTTCTCCTTGTTCTCATCTTCCACTACTTTACCTGCACATGAAGTAGAATCATTAGAATCCTTTATCTCAAATATCTTAGTTGGGCCTAATTTTTCAGTCTTAACTGAAGCTAGTACAGGGGGCGGACCAAACTGAACATGTGTCTCTTCCTCATTGGTTTCAATGGGTGGGGTATAGTTGTCATTTAAGGGAGGTGGAACACCATGATACGCTAGACCGTTAGTTTGATTATCTTTAAATTGTAATTGCTTTTCTATCATGGACACAACTACCTCACTAGACACGTCAAATTACTTAATGTTGAATTCAATATCTTTATATTTAGCTTTCAATGCATCAAGTTTGGAAGTTAATTTGACAATTTCCATTTTTGCATAGCTCAAATGTTCACATTTATTACTATTTTCTTCTTGAAGTTTTCTAAACTCCTTCGTTTTGGCCTCTAGTTGTTCTTTCAAAGGTTTTTGGGCCTTCCTAAGTGCATATCCTTCATATTTATGGTCCTCAATTTCCCTTTTTGATAAATCATGTTTATCACGATAAAGATTAATTTTAGCTTCATAAGACTGATAACATGAAGCTTCATTGACCTTCGTGATTAAGGAACTCATTTTTTACCAAAAATGCCCTTTGACTTGTGAAGAGATTAAAGTTTCTTTTAATCTATGAAGATCGATAAGATCTTGAACAAGTTATGAAAACAATGACGATATAAACACAGTAAAATTATAGAACAAGAATGAATCAAACGTGTTGAATGATTAAAACAAAATCCTCAGAAGAGCTCGATTAAGAACATCAACTGTAGAGGATTGGAAGGTTACAAGTATGATCAAAGAAACCTTTAGTCGTCTGGAAAATATTGTATTCTCAGATCTCTAAAACCTTAACCTAATATGCATGCAAGCATAAGCTTATATACAAAGCATAAAAGATACACGGTTGGACAGGCCCAAACCGTAGTACAAAACAATATAAACCAACGAGCCCAAAAGACGCAATCTTCTAAGCCCAACAATCTCCCCCTTTGCGTCAATTTGGGGCGAGATCTTCACTCTGTCTTCAAAGCAGATGGCTTCTTTACCGTTTGAAAAATTTTTGGTATCAAAGCCAGAATATGATGCCTGAAGGTAATATACCAACGAAGCATGTCTGTAAAGTTCTTCTTATCTGCTGTTGTGTTCTGTTTGCATCGGTGAATGATATTGATGATGTGCTCCAGACACTCTGTAGAGAACAGATGCTTGTCTACCAACGCAAACAGAAACTTGTGCTTATCACCCCTTGTGAACATAACTGTCAGATTGGAAGAATCAATCTGCCCCAACTTCATTTTATGGACATCTCCGGTTTTGGAAGTGGGCTTGACAGTTGGTTTCTTGTTCATCACCTTTGCTATTTCCTGATCCATAGTGGCGAGCTCATGGACATAGGAAGCCAACATTCTTTTAAGATGAGAAAGAATTGGTTCATATTCTCTCTGGTTGGAGAGAAGAATGTTGTATAGCAAGATCCAATCGTGGGGGTTCAGACTGGGAAGATCTGCCAGAGAAATAAGATGTTCGGTGTTGGCAGTTCCTCTGTTGATTTTGAAATTGACATTCACAAATTTCCCAGCCTGGGTTGGTTTCAGTACCTTGACTTTAATAATTTTCTGGGCACTCCATGTCAAGTACTGAGGTTGACCGAATTTCAGATAGAAATCGATAAGCTCCCTGTCAACCTTCGGGTTCGGATGAGGGACGTTTGCAGTGACATCAAAGCAGTGAAAAGTGAAGGATTTACGCGTAATGGGCATGTCGAACTGCGAGTCTCTGGAATTTTCACACTCAAAAGATGCAATCGGTTCCAACCAATAAATAGAAGGAAACTCAATTGCTTGAGTGATGAGTGTGTCTCTGTCCCAATCTGGGAACAGAGTCTTTTTAGCTTGAATAGCCTCCTCATCCTCCCGGATTTTCCTTTCTCTGGCTTCTGCCTCACGAGCTATTTTCAATGTTTCATCAAGCTCTCTGTCTCGTTTCTTGCGTTGAAGAGCTTCAGTAATGTTTTCATCTGATTCTGATTCGCTCTTAACTTGGACATGTTTACCAGAACCCGAAGCTACATTACCCTTCGGTTCTGTTTTGGACACACCTTCCTCTCCCCCTTGTCTCGGAAGAACAGGCTTCTCCGAGACACCCTTCATTTCACTTAGGATAGTGATTGCCGGAAGGAGTTTCGCCTGGAGATGCTGACGAATAGTGAGGGTTAGGAAGGGATCATGGGAGTCAAGAACACCTGTTAACAGATTTTTAACGTCACCGGCGCAACTTTGAAGAACTGCCCGTTGAGTTTGAAGCAAAGTGATTTCTTGTTGTGCCTGGGCCAGTTGAACCTTCTGTAAGTCAATAGTCGCCTGGTGCTTGATAACTTCATCCTTCAGGGTGCTCTCGGCTGCCAGAGAGGCAAAACGTGAATCCAAAGATTTGAGGAGTGAAGTGGATTCAGTTTTGAGGTCAGCACGCAGAGCCTCAAATTTCCTGGTTTCTCCCTGAAGGGTGGCTGTGAACGAGTCTACTGACGCTTGAAATTTGGAAGCATTAGAGTCAGCATGAGCCTTGAGAGAATCAAGAAAGATCTGAGTTGTATGAACAACCTCAGAAACTTCCTTAGTGGCTTTGGAGCATGAGGCCGCTGAATTCTCTACGGCGTCAGTAGAACGATCCAAGGCTTCGGTGTAAGTCTGGATCGCTGACTCAATAAAAGCCTTCAGCACAGCACTCCCATAGGCTTTACTGTCAGCCAGCAGACTGTCGAGTTTGGCGTGAATCTCTTGAAGTTGCTGACTTGACACAGGGGTATCTGCATCGGTGTCGGTAGGGATTCGGTAAGGGCTGTAATAGATGGAATCAAATTCTTCATCATCACCCCCTAAGGTGGCACCGGAGTTGGAAGAAGGAGAAGGGGAGGATTGAAGATTGATGACCGAGGTTTCAACCACAGAAGCAGCCCCCGTATCAGATACGTTGACCGTTACTGGTGGTGGGGTTGTGGTGATGGTGACAGATTCTGTGATAATAGGTTGGGAGATAGAAGATGAAGGTTGAGAAACGGTGAAGGGAATAGTAGTTTCGGTTGAGGATTGGGGAATTGATGTTGGAACAGAACTTGAGATGTTCTGTTTGGGTGATTGGGTTGGGGTTGGAAATTTTGGGGAAGTAGGAGGAGAAGGTGATTTGGTAATTTGGGGAGATTTAGGTGGGGTAGGTGAGTTTTGTGGAGACGAAACGGGAGTAGTTTCGGGTTGAGGTGAGTTTTGTGGAGACGAAACGGGTGTAGTTTCGGGTTGAGGATCAACGGCTTCTGTTTCGGATGGTGCATTCTGTTTTGATTCAGAAGGAGATCCTTTGGCTCTTTTAGCCATCTTCTTGACCTTTTTCGGTCTGGACGGAGAAGGTGCCTCTGCCTCGGATTTGCGTTTGGAGGACCTTCTCTTTTTCTCCTTTTGGGTTGCGGGTTCCTTCATCTCAGCCTTCTCCTTTTTGCTCACTCTTTTGCCCCGGTTAGCAGGCTGATCCAGAGCCTCAAGAGCAGCACGTTGTTCCTCGGAAAGAACCCTAGGAGGCAGGGGGGTTCTGGAGCTGTAGTCCGCCATAATCTTGCTGTGGGGCGTGACGCATCTGTACATGGACTCATGGATTAGTCCATAGTGGAGGAACTTACTTGGATCTGAGAGAATGATTTTCTTGGTGTGGTATGTGGCAATTGAAGCCGTAAGAACATCCTTCATGACAGGGATGTCAAGAGAATCAATGGCTCTCCTGGTGATGAGGGTCCAAAACCTGGCGCATGAAATCTCTGAGTGCCTGGCGGTAGTGTTGAGACTCTGAACCACTTGAGACCAGAGAATCGACCCATAGTCAAGATTAATGCCGTTGTAAAGACCGTACAGCATTGTAAGAAACCCTTTGCTGGTGGTGTCGGAACCACCACATCGCTCCGCTAAACCCTTAATTAAAAGGGTAAGCAATCCATTCCACTGAGATGGAAGACATGATTTCTTGACTTTGGCAATAGATGTTAGAACATCTGTATACCCCATCTCATACATCATCGTAAAGATCTGGGCGGTGGTGATGAAGTCTGGTGAGATGACAGAAGCGTCCACGGCAAGCCCTAGAAGAGAGCAAAACCGTGTTTTGGAAACGGAAGTCTTCTTGTCGTGAATAGAAAAGTAGATACGGTCTTTGTTTCTGTCGTAGCTAGCCGTGGTGTAGACTTGAGATAGCAGGGACATAGGAACGGTCTCCACCTGCGTCAGTGCCAATACCAATGGGGAATATTTGAGGCATTCCACCACATAGAGCATGTATGAGTCATAGAGGAATGGAGACAACTCTATGATCATGTTCTGATTTGGTTTGATTGTAAGAAAAGAAGAAGAAGCAGATTGATCGTGAGAAGAAGAAGAAGTCGCCATTGTTGAGTTTTTGGAAGAAGATGAACAGTGGTAACTTTTTCAGAGAGATAATGCTTTGAGAGGTAACTGCCAAAGAACACGATCACGTCTTATTTATACCGTTCTCAGGAGAGAGAAAATCGTGATGATGAGGAACCCAAAACGTCGCCTGTAAAAGCGCGATTAGAAGTTATGGTGTATTCAATGAATACGTCAGCACACGTGGGGTTTATCTGTTCCTTCTAGAAATAGAAGCGATATCTGGGCCCCTCGATGATTTTGTGTTGACCCATGAACCAGGCCTGGTCAGAACTAAACCGATGTGTTCAGTGAAGTTCTTCGTCAAACAAATCGGATAATCGAGAAACAACTGCTAGACAATAAGCAAGACATAGTTCCATGTGTTTGTCCGGCTGATATCATGAGAACAGAGGATTATGTGATCACTTATCTAAAATGGCGCTTCATAGTTCGACAGAGTCTTCATTGTTCGAGGGAGTTTTCGAGAGCTACGATTGTTGGTTGGTTCCTGAAGTTATAGGCAAATATAGTTATTAGACTTATCCAAGTGGGAGTCTGTTGGATAAGGTGTCTAAGTCCATAACTTATTTGGTATATACTTGACCCGACCGGCATGGTCCATTTGGGTTGCATCTCATCCAAACTATTATGGATAATTTTATGAGAGTTATATAGATATGTTTATTAATATATTATGAGTTATAATATATTAATATGAAGTTACGTTATTTAATTAGTTTTAGTCTTAAATTAATTATGGATTAATTTAGAGATTAAAAGGAATACTAATTAAATTATGGGCTATTTGTTTTATATAGTGTGGGCTAATACTCATTTGTTAATGGGCTAGGCTTATGTGGAAGTCCATGGATGATCCATGGAGCTTTTAACCCATGGATCCTTGGGAAAGGAAAAGACATGGGTTATTAGGGTTTCACCCTAACCATGCATACTATATAAGCATGCTTATGGAGCATGAAATGGAGCCTAAGTAAGCATAAGAGAAAGCTAGTGATCTAGTGTGTGTGTGTGCATGTGTGTGGCCGATTTATACAAGGTGTATATACTCTCTCAAAGTTTTCCAAGAGTTTGTGGTGTTTGTGATTCCATTTGAGGCATTCACACTATTGGTGCTTGGCCCTCAAACTCCTAAGAACCCAACACAACAAAAGGTATGTAATCTCTTCTAACTCTTTTTATGTTGAAATGTTCCCCATGCCATGTTAGATAGGTTATAAACCTTGGAAAATTATTATTTTGCATGTATTTAGACAAACATAGATCCAAGGTTTATTAGGGTTGCATGCACACTTAGGAAGTGTTAGATTGCTCAAAACCCAACAGTTTGATGTTTTGTTGCTTTCAAGTTTTAGGAGCTCATTCCTTTTGCAGAGGATACTGAAGTGAAAATAAAGATGTTCTTCATTGTTTCTATAGTTAATAGTTTTTTTTAGATTCGATTGTTCCAGTCTCCAAGAAAGTTCTTCCGCCACTGGTTCAATGGCTACTAGTAAGAATTCTTATTTTGTCTATAATGATTTAGAATCGACAAGGATCCTGAACTAATAAGGATCTTGCATAATGTATAAGATTCAAGTTTACTCGCTCCAATGCTTTATTTGGTTTGTCTGATCTCGATGATGATTTGTCCAGTGGCCTGATTGTAGTCATGATGGAAAACAAATTCCTTCCTTCTTCCTCTCAAGAAATCTCATATTGATCTTATTGTGAAGACCCCGACCCGGGCTCTCGAAAGAGGAAGACCCCAGAATTCACAGATTTGAACCTGGAGAATCTTGGAGCTTAGGAGGTGCTTCAAAATTTTCTTTCCTTTTCCCAAACTGTAAGTATTTGCATAATTTTTTAATTTATGACTCTTACTTGCTTTTACTGATGCCACGTCTATTTTAAGGTTATGCTCATGTCTCCTAATCTAAAACCGATCTAAGGATTCAGGCTAAGGGTGTCTAGCAAGCCCTAAAGGAGCGGGAGAAAGAATGGAAAGTGATAAATGAAGATCTTGTCAGGAGGGTAGAGTTGTTGAGCAAGGAGAAGGATAAGAAAGAGGAAGAGCATGTTGCGTGGATGGAGGAGGTGATTTACAAGGAAAAGTCTAGTGTTGCTATGGCCATCTGGGATACCAAGATCAAATTAGTTGAGGATGTGGCCAATGCAGGATCTTGGGACCTGGATGGGTGGCATGAAATTCTTGCCAAATTGACTAGGAAGCTTGTAACTATCATTCAGGATCCTAAACAGGAGCCATCAAAGGAGGACGAGGTGGAGAATACCACATGCGATGATAACCAGTTAACAATTTAGACATGCAAGAATTTGGTTAAGTAGTTTTTGATGTTGAAGGATGTAAGACAATATTACTTTTTTTTGTGGTTAGTATCCAATCCCATAATTCTATGGTTGTTTAATATTTCTTTGCATGTTTGATTAAATTGTGTCTTTGTAGCAGTAGGATTTTCAATAACTTTTATAATCAGGATCCTAAGTAGTTCATGGTTTACAAGAACTCTCAAGATCCGAATAACTTCAAAATAGATAGTAATCCATTTAGGATCCTAAAATAGTTGAGATCCATTTAGGATAAATCTTCGATCATTATTTACAAAATACAACTTCAAGAATAAGGATAGATAGAACCTGATTATCTATGGAGTTTATGACCCACTTTCAGCAGAAGTGTAAAGTTACAATTATTTTCTCTCTATAGGGTCCTAGAGTTCGTTCATGGAAGCATCCTTGGTTGTCAAAGAGGATCCTTGATTGTCTTTAACTTAGCGAATTTCAAGGAGGATCTCTCTTTAGGAACCAACTGGAAATGACTCTAATTTGGAAAATAACTGAAAGAACTTTCACAACATTATAATGCTACCAATTCTACATATAGTCTAGTAAATTTCCAATTTTCAAGCAATACGTTTGTATCATAATTCTCGAAAAACCTTGGGGAAAATTCCAAATTAAGTAAATTGATGGGTGGGGGGATCCCAAATCATATGATAACATAAAAATGTTATAAATCTTATTTATTTTCTAGGGAAGATCCCAACATGAAAATGTTATGAACCTCGTGTGTTTTATGGGGAAGATCCCAACTTGAGATAACATGAAAATGTTATAAACCTTGTGTATTTTCTAGGGACGATTCCAACTTGAGATGACATGAAAATGTTATGAACCATAGGAATTATCTAGGGAGGATCCCAACTTAAGATATCATGTCAATGTTATAACCTTAGATTTCAACTTTAGGATCTTAACTTATGTTCAGAAATAAGATGGTTCCCAAGTCACTACACCATGAAATGATCCCCTTATTGACATCCCATAGTTAGATAATGTGCGTCCAAGCGAGGTGTATAAACCTTAACTCTTGTGAAAGAGGTAATTAACTCTTTAAACCTTAGAGGGGATTAAGTACCCTTTTTCATAGGAGATATAATCAATCTATATTATTAGGATACTCGTGTTATGAACCATAGGACCTTTGTAGTTATGGAATTCTTAGGCGCCATGGTCTTGAAACATCAGGATCCTTGTTCATAAGGATCCTTGAATTTTCACATGTTAAGATCCTTGTACGTTAGGATCCTTATTTTCTAGGATCCTTGAGTGTTAGAATCCTTGAGTCCTTTCACAAGAAACATTAGCTAAGGGTGGGCATTATTTTAGCTAACGCCCCTCTGATGCTTACGTTAGTAATGGCATTCGAATAGAGAAAATAATAAAAACAAAGGGTAAAAGGTAAATAGTATGTGTACCTTGAGTGTGTTGGAAAATGACTAATCTAACTTACATGAAATAAGCTTTAAGATGTATAGCATTCTAGGATCCTGGAAGGACATTTCCATGTAAGGTAGCCAACTAATATGGCAATTTCCTGCTTCGACATCTATGAGATATGGTCTTTCCCATTTACATGCCAGTTTACCTGCACTAGGATCCTTGTTGTTTTGGAATGTTTTCCTTACTACCAAATCTCTATTTGGAACCTTCTTACTTTTATATTTTTGTTGTACGCCTTGGCGATCCTCTATTGATGAGCAACTATGCGAATCTTGGCAAAATCCCTATGTTCATCTATAATATCAAGATCATTGGCCAAGATCTTGTCTTTGTTTTCTTGGTATTGATGTAGGTATCTTGTTGTTGGGATCACCACTTCAGTGGGACTCATTGTTTCCATTCCAAAAACCAAGGAGTATGGAGTTTAGGCTATGTCTACTTTGGAAGTGGTCCCATATGCCCACAGTACGAAAAGAAGTTCTTCTGACCATCTTCATTTTTTCTCATCCAGTCTTTTCTTTAAATTATTGACTATGACTTTGTTGTTGGATTATGCATGACTGTTGGCTTGAGGGTGGATAGGAGTGGACATTACCATCTTGATTCCCGAACTTGTGCAAAATTCCCTTCTCCTTTTACTTATGAATTGGGATCTGTTGTTGCATCTAATTTCGGCAGGGATCCCAAACCTGGTCAAGATATTACAGCTAATGAAGAAAACTACCTCTTTTTCTCTTACTTGGATGAAAGATTTGGCTTCTATCCACTTTGAGAAGTAGTCAGTCATTACTAGCATGAAGAGATTTCCTCTTGGAGCCACTGGCAATTGTCCCATTATATCCATCCCCCATTTCAAGAATAGCCAAGGGAGATGATAGGATGTAGAGATTCTGCTGGTTAATGCAAGATATTGATATGCCTTTGATAAGCATCACATTTATGAGCATGAAGGAAGGAATTTTTCATCATAGTTAGTCAGTAGTATCCTGTCCTCAACATTTTGGAGCATAAGGATCTGCCCTTAGTGTGGTTGTCGCAGTCTCTTTCATGTATATCCTTTAGAACTTTTGCAGCTTCATGATCTTCTAAGCATCTAAGGTATAGACCTACCATAGATTTTTGTATAACTTACCTTTGATTATACGAACCTTGATACCCTTGCTCTAAATGTTTTTTCACTTTCTTCTTCTTTAGGGATCGTGCCATTCTTGAGGTATTCCATAATGCATTGAATCTAGGATCCTAAGGTTGGAGAGGGATCCTTGATGTTAGGATCCTAATATGGAAGCGTCGAATCAGGATTTTCGATTGTAGAAACGTTAGTAGTTTCCAAGTGATCGTCGGGATCCTTTTGTCTCTTGGAAGGATCCTCAATTATTTGGATTAATACATGGGTTATCGGGATCGTAGTTTCTGGTGCGATCATTCCAAAAGATCCTAGATTAGCTAAAGCATCTGCTTCAATACTATCTTCTCTAGGAACCTAGTTTATGCTAAATTCTTTGAATTTTAATTCTATGTTTTTGATAATTTGGAGGTATAGTGCTAGTCTCCCTCCTTCTAAGCTGATTTCTTGGTGTAGGATGTCCCCCTGTGGCGATTTCAGTATTATCCCTGGGCCAGTTCCTACTTGGTTTGATGCTCCATCTGTGAAGAGCGTCCATCTTCCCATGTTCTCTTCTTCTAGAAGTTGTGTGGCTTCTATTTCTACTAGAGCTTGTAGATCATCACTAAAGTCAGCCATAAAGACTACCAATGCTTGAGATTTATAGTAGATCTTGGCTCATTCTTTATGTCATGTGTTCGTAATTTCACGGACCACTTTTCCATTCTTCCTAACATTTCTAGTTTTCTCATAACCTTCTTAATGGGATAATTAGTTCTTACAGTTATATGGTGTGTTTCAAAATAGTGTCTTAATTTAGTAGAAGCATTTACTAATGCAAGTATAAGTTTTTCAAGGTCGGAGTATCTGGTCCCACGATTGAAGAGACTTTTACTAACATAGTAGATGGGATGTTCGTCCCCATGAATATCTTTAGCCAATATTTCACTCGTCGTGTTTGAGGATACTGAGAGGTAGAGAAGAGGTAGTTCCCCATATAATGTTTTAACCAATAGGGGTGTTGAACTTAAATATCTTTTAAGTTCCAGAAAGGCATCTTCATGTTCCTTGGTCCACTCGAATCTTTTGTTCTTCTTCAAGATGTCATAGAAAGGCTTGCATCTTTCTGAGGATCTTAAGATGAACCTGTTAGGGCTTCCACTCTTTCTGTTAGTCTTTGAATATGTTTTTTCAAGGATGGTGATATTAGATCGAGGATTTCCTTGATTTACTCTGAGCTTACTTCAATTCCTCTTATGGACACAATGAATCCAAGGAACTTGTCTGATCTCAACCCAAAGTGGCACATGGGGGGATATAGCTTCATGTTATATTCGCCTAGGATGTCGAAGGCTTCTTCAAGATCCTTGAGGTGATCCTCAGCTTTATTGTACTTGACCACCATGTCATCAATGTAGACTTCCATGGTGTCCCCCAGTTTCTCTTTGAAGATCTTGTTGACTAGCCTTTTGTATGTTGCACCTGCATTTTTAAGACCAAATGGCATGGAAGTATAACAATAGATACATGTTGGAGTTATAAAAATCATGTCCTCTTGGTCAGATGGTTCCATCTGGATCTATTAGAATCCCGCTGATGCATCAATGAATGTTAACAATGCATGGCCCGCAATCGTGTCTATCATGGAGTCTATGTGTGGTAGAGGGAAATGATCCTTAGGACACGACTTGTTGAGATCTGTGTACTCTACACATACTCTCCATTTACCATTCTTTTTTTGCATTACGACCACATTCGCTAGCCACCTTGGGAATTTCACCTCCTAGATCATTCCAGTTTTGAGAAGTTTTTCTACTTCTTTTTGTATAACTTTGTTTCTCTCTGTTGCGAATTTCCTTCTCTTTTGGTTTTTTCCATTTTCTGAGAGATGGACCAATATTAAGTTTATGGGTTATTATAGTTTTTTCAATACCTATCTGTCCTCGTGCTTCCATGCAACGTCTTGCTTCTACCTTTGAGGAACTTTATAAGATCATGTTCGACTTGTTCAAGCATTGAGGATCCTATGAGAAATTTGGCTTCAGGATACTTAAGGTTCAGGTTAACTTCTTTTATATCTTTTTTTCTTGTTTTTAGTATGCCTTTTGCCCCCTTCTTTAATTTCTATGCTTGTCATGGTATAGTCGAGGCTTTCATCAAATTTTTGTAGTATTCTATAGATTCTTATGTCCTCCATGGGATGGGCATCTATACATATTAATGATATGTTTATGGAATGGCCTTCATTTTTTGGATCCATAGTCTACCTAGTATAACATTTTAAGAGGATAATATATCAATTACACAAATACATTGTATAGAGTTTACTCCCTCTATATAGATAGGTAGCTTTATATCGATGACGATGTGTTTGGTTTCGCCGCTGAATCCGATCAGCACTCAGGATCTTGTGACTATTTTAGACTCTGGGATGTTCATTCTTTTTAATGCATCTAGGAGTATGATGTTGACTAAGGATCCCCCTGTTGGATAAGGTGTCTAAGTCCATAACTATTTCTGGTATGTACTTGACCCGACCCGGCATGGTCCATTTGGGTTGCTTGGCACCATGCAATTGGATAGACTAAATGAGAGAAATAACACTTGGAGATTATTAATATATTATAAGTTCTAATATATTAATAATATTATTTGATTATTTTGATCAAGAATTAATTTAGAATTAATTAAGTGATCAAAAGATAATTAATTAAATATATGGGTTGATTATGAAAAATCATCCATATCTTGTATAGTGGGCTAAGAGGCTCCATGGATTATCAAGTTGGGTTCCACCCATAAGATGCTCCATGGGAGTTACAAACCCATGGGTCATGGAAATGAAGAGTCATGACACATTAGGGTTTACATTGTGTAACCCTAGATGTGTCAACACTATATAAGAATCATTTTCTCCACCAAAATCGGCTACACATGTGAAACAAGCGGGCTAGGCCGATTTCAAGTAGTGTGCATTCTCTCAAAAGTCTTTCCAAGAGCATTTGGTGTTGTGTGAAGCATTTGAGGCATCACACTTGGGGTGCTAGGCTCATAAGGTTACAAGGAACATAAGCAACAAGGTAAGTTATTCTATCTATCATTCAAGTTAAAATTGTTCCCCATGTATAGTAGATAGGAATATAGCCTTGGAATTCAACTTTGCATGATAATTAGACAAACATTGATCCAAGGTAATTAGGGTTGCATGTACACTTAGGAAGTGTTAGAATGCTCAAAACCCAATAGTGGTATCAGAGCCTAGGCTTGTTTGTTTGTTATTTGTGCTAAAAAGTTGAAGAAAGTCGAAAAATTTGATGTCTAACTGTTGGACTCGTCGAGTCCATGGAGGGACTCGTCGAGTTCACTTGTATCTTCAACCTACTCGTCGAGTAGGTTAATGCACTCGGCGAGTAGGGTCGACAGAGTGCAGATTTTCAACTTTAGTTGCTGGAAATGGATTAGAAACATTACCCTAAACTGTTTTGGTACTTGAAAACTTGTTTTAGATGGTGTAATGTCTTTGCTAATTCATTTACAACAACTAGTTATCAAAATTACAAAGTTTTAAGTGTAATTTTGATTTATGAAAGTGTTCATATTCATGTTCTTGTTCTTATGATGCTTTAGATTATCATAGGAATTATTTGTAACCTACGTGGTAGATTAATTCTTGATCATAATGTGTTTTAATGGAGTCCATAACTTGTCCTCAAGTTATGGAAAACCAAGAGTCACACTTGAATTAAAACCATTAAAAGAACACAAGAGTTAGAAAAATGAAGAGTCTTCATTTTACTACTCTATTAAACTCATAAGTTACAAGAAATGAAAGGTTTTGAAAGTTACAAATCTTGCCCTCATGTTTTGGAACAAGTAAAGTCTTATTAAAACTTTAGTTCCAACCCTTAGAATTTTAAAAGTTAGAATTCAACCCTTATACTTATATTATTATAATTTAATAATTATATATATATATATATATATATATATATATATATATATATATATATATATATATATATATATATATGTATAAGAACAAAGTCGTCTTACCGCTAGTACGCCTCATTCACGAAGTCGGTCTATAAGGTGGGTATAAGGTTGTTGCCTATAAAATGACAACTTAATGGGTGTCCATTCTCACCCACCGCTCGGTTGACTGGTGGAGGGTCGTTAGCCGAACGGGTAGGACAAGGACTTATAAATTCTCATTAAAAGTATGATGAATATTGTCAAGTAACTAAATGTTTTATTAAATTCCCAGTCCTAGTTACTTTAGGAAAATGTGAATAAGGTGTTAATCCATGAAATTACACTATACACTTTGTCTAAGTCGTTGGTGGAGCGTGTGTGGTTAACCGACACACTAACTTGGACTTAACAAGGTAGGTAAATGGTGAATTAAGATTTATTATAGTATTGGTGGAGTGTGTGTGGTTTATCGGCACATCGATTGAGTGATAAACTTTAAGGGTACCAAGTGATTTGCAAGGTTACTTCACACCTCGTTTTGTGATCCTCGGTATCCCAGTCACAAAACTTGGAGGGCACACTCGAGATTGAAACAAGCCTTTGAAAAGTTCATTGAATCTCAAAGAATCTAGGAATTTCTAAGAACCAATCAAAAACCTAATATCTAATATTTCGGTTTTCATGGTGGAAATTAGTGAATCGTCATTCACCTACCTTTCAAATATGTTATAGCTTGGTTTACAGCATACCTCTTCTAAGTTATAATATATTGTGATTGGATCCTAGCCTTAATATTACATTTGGGTGTTTTATTAAGGACTCTCCATATCTAAACTAATCTTGTCCTCTTCCTTCAGATGTCTTCAAACAATGCTACTTCTGGCTCTAATCCTAATGGCTCCTTTACCCTTATGAGCTTGTGCGGGAAAGTCACTTTTGATGGATCCAACTTCAATGAGTGGATCAAAAACATCAGGATGAGTACCCGCTACGAGGACAAAGAATATGTCCTTGACAAGGAGCTTAAGGAGATTGATGAGACCACGGCAACTCCTTAGGAGATCGCTGACTTTCAGGCACATGAAAGGGATGCTACAAAAGTAGCATGTATCATGATGGCCACGATGACAACGGAACTCTAAAAGTCCTATGAGGATTTCTACCCTTATGAAATGCACCAAGATTTAATGGAAAGATACCATCAAAGTGCATGACAAGAGAGGTACGAAATCATCTGCTCCATGATAACAACCATGATGTAGGATGGGGATTCCGTCACGAGCCACATGCAGAAAATGCAAAGGTATGTGGATCGATTGCTGAAGCTTAATGTGAACTTCCCTCAGGATCTTGCAATAGATATAACTTTGCGCTCGTTACCATCTTGTTATGATCAATTCTGCATGACATATCACATGAATAAGGAAGAGGTCACACTCAGCAAACTTCAGGGACTTCTCAAGACCGCAGAATCAGGTCTTAAGGGGAAGTCGGTTGTTAACACTCCTACTCCAAACTCCACTCCGGTTTTGGCAATCGGGAAAAGTCGAGGGAAGAAGAGAAAGATTTCTTTGAAGGGTACCAAGGTTAGGACCCTTGATGTCTCTTCTTCAAGTGGAACCAATAAATGTTTCGTCACTCCCTCTTCTGACCCAAAAGAGGATGAATGCTTCTATTGCCATGAAAAATCACATTGGAAGCAGAACTGCCCAAAATACCAGCAATATGTGAAGGATGGGAAAGTTAAACCCAACCATGCAGGTATTTACACTATCATTTCTAGTAACTCACCCCATTCTAAATCTTGGGTCCTTGATACCGGTTTTGGTATTCACATTTGTTGTGACTTGCAGGGACTAAGAAGAAGTGAGAATGTGGAGCAAGGAAGAATAAACTTAATCATGCGGAATAGGAAAGTTACACCTGTCACCAAGATTGGAGTTTATACTTTATCGCTAAGTAGTGGGTTAAATTTAGATTTGAATAAATGTTTTTATTCGCCAGAAATGGCAATAAATATTATTTCCTTTCATGCATTGTATAAACAAGGTTTCATATTTTCATTTGATAATGAAGTTGGTTCGATTAATGCTTTCTTTAATAATGTTCTTTATTTTAAAGCATTACCTTGTGATGGTATGTACGAAGCTGTATCTGTTGTACATAACTTAGGAAATAATGTTTTGTGTATTGATTCTCTTAATAATAATAACTTGGATAAAGCATCATTATGGCATTGTCATCTTGGACATATAAGCAAGAAACGCATAGGCCAACTCCAAAAGGATGGAGTCTTGGAGTCGTTTGACCTAAAGTCAAATAATAGTTGTGAATCATGCTTACTTGGAAAAATGACGAAGTCACCCTTCACAGGCTCGTGTGAGAGGGGTGAAGGTTTGTTGGACCTTGTACACACGGATGTGTGTGGACCATTCAAACATGCCACAAGGGATGTTAATCGTTATTATTTGACTTTTACTGATGATTACAGTAGATATGGATATGTCTACTTAATCAAGCATAAGTCAGAGACTTTCGAAAGGTTTAAGGAATTTAAACAGGAAGTCGAGAAACAATTGGGCAGGAACATTAAGATGCTTCGATCCGATCGAGGTGGTGAGTATCTTAGTTCAGAGTTCCTCGACTATCTAAGGGAATGTGGGATTGTCTCACAATTGACACCTCCCAGGACACCGCAATTGAATGGTGTGGCTGAGAGGCGTAATCGAACCTTTTTAGACATGGTTCGTTCCATGATGAGTCGAGCTTCGCTACCAATCTCATTCTGGGGGTATGCCTTAGAGACTGCTACCCATATCCTTAATCTAATCCCTACAAATAAAGTTGCCAAAACTCCTCACGAGATGTGGACTGGTAAAGTACCCAAACTAGACCACATCAAGATTTTTGGTTGCGAGGCATTCGTGAGACGCGAGACTCATGATAAGCTCGAACCTCGAAGTGAGAGGTGTATTTTCATCGGCTACCCACACTACAAGAAAAAGGGGTATCAAAGACTGACATATTCAGTCTTAGATGGTTAATAATCAGTCTCTAATGAGAATCCAGGACTGATTTCGCTAGTCCTAAGCTAGTCCCAGAAACCTAGTCCTAGATAGTGTTTTTTTTTAATATCTGGGACTGAAAATCAGTCCTTAATATGTAATTGTATCAAAGACAGATAATCAGTCCCTCATAATACCAAATTCAGTCTTAAATGTGTTTTCTTTAAATCCACGATTTCATATAAGACCAGTCCCTGATAATAACTTTTGGGGACTAAAATTCAGTCTTACATACTACATTATTCAGTCTCTGATACGCTTCATTAAAATCCTTACTCAATTCATATCAGTCCCTGATAATATCTATTTAAGACTGAATATCAGTCTCAAATGTTATCATCTTCTATCTCTAACCTGATTTTTATTGACTGCATATCAATCTCATATACACTTTCATTCAGTCCCTAACCTAATTTTTTAGTTACCGAATGTCAGCCTCAGATACATTTTCATTCAGCCCCCAACCAGATTTTTCAGTAACTGAATGTCAGTCTTAGATAGAATTTCATTTAGTCCTAACCTGGATTTTTAGTGACTGAATATCAGTCTCAAATACAATGCCATTTGCTCCCTAACCTGATTTTCTAGTGACTGAATATTAGTCTCAAATATAATGTCATTCGGTCCCTAACCTGCTATTGTTTCAAACTAAAGTTTAGTCTTAAACTAACATATATAGTGAGTAATATAAACAATACGCTTGTTAATACACCAAATGAACTAGTACTAGATAAATAAAACGTAATTTAGACATCATATCCAAATTTAAAACAACAAACAAAAATGTCTAAGAAACTAGTCAATAACTAAACCATACGTGAAAGAAGTTCCAAATTTTAATAACCGGTCAAGAATGTTACGCTTGCTATGCTTGCTCTGATAGATCTGTTATGTCATCGTACGCACGAGCTTCATCTTCATCGGGTGGACATAATATGTTTTGAGAATCCAGGAACTTCGAGATAATAAACTGCAACATTTTTTCACATTTTTCCTCACTTTGTTTGACTTTTTGTTCATTTATTCGAACCTCCTCCTCAAGTGCAACAATCTTACTTTTCATATCTTCTTCATCTTTTGAGGCTGATTGAGATGTCTCTGCGGTTGATAAGAGATGTATATCTTTTTTCCTCATAACAGGTCCACTTGAAGCCTCCCATCCAGATTGTAATGTTTTATGTTTGGCACAAATAGTTTTAATGACTTTTTTCTCTATGTCATATTCCATTTCTTGAGTAATGCTTGTTCCCGCCGAAACTAATTTGGCACATTCTTCCTCCTTGAGTTGGAGAATATTTTCCTAATACAACATAAAAACATATTATAAAAACTTATAACACCAATATCAATATATTATAACTATAAATAAATATTAGTCAAGAAATCATTCTTACGTATTGAATGCGTGACTCATTATTTATCCATTTCTTTATAGGATCAAAATGCAACTTATGATATAACTCGATTGGGCTGGGGGGCATTTGAGTCTCTTTATTTGTCTGCAATAATAAAAATTAATATAAGTAAAGGTAAAAAATAAATTTTCTTGAATATATTAATTTAAATATGAATTAATTTGATAGTTTACCATGGCAAATTTGTGATTTGCTATCGATCTTGAGCCTCCTCTACTTGGAATAACAAGTTTTCCCCGATTGTGTTTAATTTGTTCAGCATATTGCTACAAAATTTGAACTATACGTGGTTAATAATATATAAATAAGATTTAATTACATAAATTAAATGTGTATGTGCAAGATTGAGAGAATTTTGTTATAAGTGTATATTATTGTGTATTTGACAGCACATGTTTTATAATACTACAAGAAATAAAATAAGAATTCGAAGATGAAATTATAAGGTTTATAGAATTTAATAATTACCTTTGCTTTATCCGATTCCCAATAATCGCACAAATAACCCCAATCTTCTTTGCTACGACAATCTGGCTTCATTTTAGATCTTGCAAATTGTGGATCTGTCATTCCTCCATTTTTCTTCCAATAATCTTTGAAAATATTTCGTGTGCGTTTCTATTGCCTCCGCATTTGTTCATCTACATACTCCATCAGAACTTTATCTTCGTGCGACAATTCAAATTTTTCCTACGTTTAATACAAAAATTTAAATTGAACATTATTAATTAAATTATAATAATAAATTACTTCCATTTATGAATTTTAAATTTTAACAAAAAAATGAATAGATTTAGGAAAATGATATGTAACTTACACGCAATCTGTTAATCATTTCTTCTTTATTTTCTTTTGCTACTTTCTCCCATGTATGGAATTCCATTTCACAAAAGCTCCGCATCACAATTCCAACCTCCGTTGCAAAAGATATTGCTGAATCCCCAATGAATTTCTTTGTATAGGTATCTCTTGTCAATGTAATTTGAGCACCAGGTTGTTTTTCCAAAATATGTGATGCCTTTTTATTAATATTAGGGCCCCGCCTCCGCCTCTGTGGTTGATCTACACGTTAGAAAGTATACATCAGCTAATGCATAATCTGTAATATTATAAATAAAAGAATAAATTGTCTACTATTACTTGGAACGACTTCATCTGTGGCTAATGAAGCTGGTTGAGTATTTTCTCTAGAACCACTCCCTCCTGCTTTTTTAGTCACGTAAGTGTGTAAATGTATAAACATAAGTGGAAAGAAAGAAAGAAACACATAAATCACAGCTGGCCAGAGACATAAAAACAAGATACAGAGGTGAAATAGGTGAAGAACAAAACAGCGGAAAATTTTTCTGGGAAATTTTTCTTGTACTCCAAGTTTTGTTGAGAAAAATATGAATAAAACTTAATTAAAACATCATAGATACATTTACAGTTCATACTAAACCAAAAAAAAAATCCTAATCTAACAAAAAAAACTAAAAATACGATGGTTTTTCCCAAAATACCCCTGGGTGAAACCTGTCCTAGATTTTGATTATTCCAACAGATGCCATGAAAGGATGTAACAGTTCTATGTTTATGATGAGAGGATAGATAGAGACAAAGAGATATAGACTAAACTGAAGTAGATAATTAATAAAACAAACAAGGATTTGGTTTTCGTTCTGGTTTTGTTTCTGGTTTTCTTCTTTGGCAATCACAGTGGAATTATTGTTATTTTGTATAAGAAAGCATGGGTTTATATGCATGGTCTGGTGATCTTTAAAAACTAAAAATATGATGCAAAAGAAGACATAGCAGTGACTTTTATAAAATAAAAAAGAAAATGATATTGTAATCCATCTTCACTAAATTGTGTTAAGCATGGGTGTATATCCATGGTTTGATGATCTTTACCTGTAGTGCCGGATTTGGGAAAAGAATCCGTATTTTGGCAAACTACTAGCTCAGTTGTGTTAGAGACAGTTCCTTCACCAACAAGAAAATTTGATGTTGATTGAGGATTTTTTCTCGGACCACTTCCTCCTGCAGAAATTTGAAAGTACATTTCCCAAACCCGAATAAAAAGAAAATAGAATTACATAACTGAATAACACCCATACATTGTGTAAGTTGTTGATAAGGTTGTAAAAAGTACATTGTCCAAAATTTCAGATTTGAAGTGAAAAACACAAATCAGGTCAAAAACAGAAATCTGAAATCCATTACATTTAAAATTTTCTTTAACTCAACTTTTAGTAAACAGTAAAAACATATAAGGTTTACATGTTGCATCAATGGATGCCATAGCATGTTTACGTCGACGAAGCATACACAATTTTGGATCGAGTTCACCTTCACTTCCTTCACCTGATGACGTGACTGAAATTTGTCGAGGTTCTTTTCTTACACGCTTAGTACCTCCGAGATTAACAATTGTCATCATCACCAGAAATATCCACATTTTATCTGCAAAGGATGTGATTTATAGACAAGTTAGTCAGGAGTACAGTTATTTATATTCATCGTCTAAAAGTTTTAAATATTAACAGATTAAAAACACACCAATGAAGTAGAACTATAGTACAAATATCCATAATCATAGTAAATAAGTTTTAAAAATGTAACTAATTACAAAACACACCAATAAAGTAGAAAAAGATTACAATTATTCATATTCATCGTCTGAATCATCAAATAGAGCTACATTTGTTTCATTGCTATCATCTAAACCTTCTAAATCTTCAGGTTCCTCACTAATTTCTTTGGGGATAGTATCATAATCAATAAAATCCTCTAAATTGTCTTCAAAAGCTTCAACATCAACAATTTCCACAAACTCTTCTTCACCGTCTTCTACATGAAACTCGAAATTTTCACAATCTGATGTTTGAAAGGGGATTGTGTCCGACGATGTTTCTACATGTTCAAACATATCCTGTACATCCTCATTATCCGGAATATCCCATAAATGCCTATGTGTGCTTCTTTCTATGATTTTCCAGCCTGAGTCACGCGTGGGATCGTTTATATAGAAAACTTGTTTTGCTTGATTTGCCAACACAAAAGGATCTTCATCATAAGCTTTTTTGGTTGTATCTATAGATATGAAATGAGGTTCAAACATCACGTGCTTCCTTTTACGGTTGGTATCAAACCAAATGCATTTAAATAAAATAACTCGGTATCCTTTTATGAACGAAAATTCAAGGACTTCATCAACATATCCATAATAATCTTCTTCAACACCATTGTGAATTCCTACAGCTGTGACTCCACAATTTTGAGTCCTCCTATGATCATCTCGTGACTTAACAAGAAATTTTACTCCATTTACTATGTATCCACTATGTGATATAACTCGATTATCTGGACCACGAGATAGTGCATATAACTCTTCGTTGATTTCTGATGAATTTTGCTCATACATTGTTCCTATCTGTTCACCATTTCCAAAAAAAATAAGGGTAGGTTGATTGTTCTGACATGAGAAAATGATATAAATTATGTCATAGTAACATTACCCGTGATGAAAACCAAGATGGAAATGTAGATTGTTGTAATTCACTTAAATCTAGGGCTCCTTGATGTTGTCTTTCCAAGAAATTCAAGTGCTCACTGTTAAGTGCAAGTAAGCTTTAAATACCTTGAGATACAAAAAAGTGAATTCACTGTGAAAGGGAAAATGTACTTACTTCAGGTACGGTTCAACTTGTGAACAATTAGTTAACATAAACCACAATGCTTTCTTTATTGAAATGTTTGAAAGCCTAACAGTTTCTCGCTTCCCAATTCCTCGACCATTTAATCTGAAAATATCTAATTTATAGTCTCGAACATCACTTGTAGTTTCATCGTCATGTCTACCTCGCTTATCTAATCTTGAACCAACACCACGTAAATAGTGTGAACAAAATATCAAATCTTCTTCAACAACATAACCTTCTGCAATTGAACCTTTGGGTCTTGCTTTGTTTCTAACATATTTCTTTAAATGGCCGAGATACCTTTCAACCGGATACATCCACCTTGATTGTACAGGTCCTCCTAAAATAGCTTCTTGAGGTAGATGAACGCACAAGTGCATCATAACTGTAAAAAATGAGGGAGGAAATATGCGTTCAAGCTTGCAAAGAATCTTAACTATCTCTTCTTGCAAAGTTTCCAACTCTCTCACAAGTAATGTGGCTGAAGTTAGAATCTTGAAAAATTGAGACAACTCGGTCAATGTATCACGTATACGCTAATCTAAAAGCCCACGAACAGCAATAGGGAGTATACGTAACATGAAGACATGATAATCATGTGATTTAAGCCCATATATCTTATTTTGCTCGAGAATAACATTTTTACCCAAGTTTGCAGCATATCCATCAGGAAAACGCACAGACTTAACTAGAGAGCAAAATTGTTTCCTTTCTATTGGAGTTAAGACATATGGAGCGGGCGGTTTAATCCAACGATCATTTTTCTTCACCAAGTGCAGATTCTTGCGTATTTTCATATCTTGGAGATCTCGGCGAGCTAGATCAGTGTCTTTTGTCCTCTTTTCTATGTTTAATAAGGTTCCCAAGAAGTTCTCACCCACATTTTTTATAACATGCATGACATCAATGTTATGACGCATTAACAACTTACACCAGTATGGTAGTTCAAAGAATATGCTTTTTTTTGACCAATTTAACTCGCGTTCGCTCCTTCTACGTTTTTGGCCAATGTGAGACTGTTTCTTTCCATGTGGAAAGTAAGGGACATTTTCTAATTGGCGCAAGCAATCTTCTCCACTGATATGTTTGGGTGCAATCCTAGACTCTTTTTTCCCATTAAAATCTCGTGCATTCCTCCAAGGATGATCAGGGGGAAGAAATCGCCTATGACCTACATATGCTATTTTCTTTCGTATACGAATACTAGAAGCATCTTCGTTGCATGTTGGGCATGCCATGTACCCACTTGTGCTCCATCCAGACAAGTAACCATATGCAGGAAAATCGTTTATTGTCCACATAAGTGCTGCACGCATGTTGAATGTACATCCCGATTCAGAATCATATGTTTCAACACCATTCTCCCATAGAAGTTTCAACTCATCTACCAGTGGACGTAAATATACATCAATATCCTTTCCCGGTGAATCTTTTCCAGGAATCAACAAAGCCATCATAAATGAAGCATCAATCATAGACTTCCAAGGAGGCAGATTGTACAATATAAGCACAACGGGCCACATACTATATGAAGTACTCATTGTACCAAAAGGGTTGAAACCATCGCTCGCAAGACCTAGGCGTACATTTCTTGGTTCTTTGGCAAAATCAGGGTAGATTGTATCAAAGTGCTTCCATGCTTTTCCGTCTGCTGGATACCTAAGAACTCCATCTTCTTTAGACTTGTTGTGAGCGTGCCACTGCATGTCCTTTGCAGTATACCTAGAGGCATATAGTCGCTTAAGTCTACTTGTGATGGGAAAGTAACGCAAGACTTTGGTTGGAATCTTCTTTTGATGCATTTTATCATCTACCCAACGACTAGAACCACAAACAGGACATAATTGTAATTCCGAATTTTCCTTCCAAAACAATGCACAATCATTCTTGCAAGCATGTATTGATTCGTATCCAAGTCCAAGAGTACGCAAATACTTTTTTGCCTCATAGTGGGATTTAGGGATTGTTGTGTTCTTGAATGCCTCACTCAATAACTTCAGTATCATATCCATGGACACATTTTTCATTTTACATGTTACCTTCACGTGCATCAATCGTAATATAAATCCTAGTACAGAGAAAGTATCACATCCTGGAAATAAAGGTTTCTCCATATCAGCGAATAACTTGTCCACATTTGGATTACTAGATCGATTATAAGACTCGTCCTCATCGTTCTCATCTACTCCTTCAGTTTTAGCTCCCACATGAAACGCATCACCAAGTAAAGCATCGACACCATCATCTGATTCATTATCACTTTCATCATGTTCGTTGTTTATTTCATTTTCCTGGCGACTTTCCCCGTGAAATGTCCATATTTTATATCACTGTTGAAAGCCATGATGTATGATATGACTACAAACTACATCAGGTGCATGCTTTCTTACATTTAGACAGCTTTTACATGGACAGTGTGTACGACCTTCACTATCAACGTAACCTTTAGCCATCTCTGCAAAAGCAATTGCCCCCTTCATGAACTTTGGATCGACCTTATTCGTGATTTTAGTCCAACTCTTGTCCATCTTATCTTAGTATGAAGTAGTTGAACTAAAAGGAACCAAAAAGTAGAAACATAAAAAACTACCATTAATGTTAAATAGATAAAATCTATTTACATTTTGGTTTGTGGAATGCAAAAAAGACTATTCTACCCTTTGTTTATTTGATGTAAATTTCTTCAATAACTAGAGATATAACTTATTATTATGAGTTAATTATGTCTTGTAATGTATACATGAAGTCCCAGAGAGTGATGGAGTTTGTGTATTGTGTTATGTGGTCCCTTTGCATAAATCATGTGGCGTTGAATAAATAGGTAACTAGATGACTGAACACCATACAACTTAAACCTAGAGAATTAATTTAGGTGGGTCATGCAGGCTTAGGTTTAGTTTTTACTTCTTACATCTGACCATTGGGGGCATATATCATAGAAAATAATAAGTAAACCCAATTTATAATATCAAATATATGGTCATTAAAAAGTCACTGGGGACATCTGCCCCCACTCTTCAAGCACTAAATTCGCCCCTGTATTCAACCATCTTCCAGTAGCAACGCTTATTTAGAAGAAGATAATTTGTATGCATGGTGGCATACGGAGGGAGATTTTGTATACGTGGTGTTGTTTTCAAAAGTAGCTGTCAAAATGGTGTTGTTTCAAAAGTAGCTGTCAACCTTTAATATTTCATTTTTTAATCTTTTAAGTTTTATAAGATGTCATATTTATATTATATTAATTTGAAGTTTATTTTTTAAATTGTTTTTGTCTTTAATATAATATATAAGTTATTTATTTACGGATCGTTAAATAACATAAAATTTTCATTTATATATTATATTATTATATGTTCCAAAATATTTGCAAAATCAACTTCATGATACTTATATGTTATATAAGTATATATTTCATTTATAGCCCCTTAATTTAAATAGTATATATATATATATATATATATATATATATATATATATATATATATATATATATATATATATATATATATTCATAAACAATTTATATTTTATACCATTGTTTTATTTTTATACATAAATTTTTATCTAGAATAGAAAAAAGTTGTCATAATTGAAAAAATTGATACCAACTTAGTCATAATTTTTATGCATAAGGAGGTCCATACATTTAGTTTAACAGAATGGGAAAATCGAATGTACAGTGTTGATATTGTGATTGATAAAAAGCCTTTACATTATGGACAAGATTGTTGATAAAAAGCCATGTTTTCAATTTGTTTGATTCCTTTAAAATGAGATTTTAATAGATGATATATTACTTATCTGAGAACTAATTCACTTAATTCACAAAGATTATCACACAAAATAAACAAACATAAAAATCACAGCAGGACATGGACAGAAAAACATGATACAAAGGGATGAACAAAACTGGGGAAAAAATTCTGGGAAATTTTGCTTGTCCTCTAAGATTTGTTTAGAAAAACATGAATAAAACTTAATTAAAACGTCATAGATACATATCCTATTCATACTAAACCAAAACAAATCCAAATCTAACACAAAAATTAAAAATATGATGGTTTTACCCAAAATACCCCTGGGTGAAACCTGTCCAAGATATTGTGTTCATCAAACAAAGTTAACTATTATTATTGATTATGTAATGGGTTTGGAATTGATTTTACAGTTAAATACTTTTATATTGAAAAGAAGTCCTGTAGTTGCTAATGCTTTATGTAATTTATTTAATAATCTTCATATTAGACGACCTATATTTGTTGACAATTAATCAAATCTAAATGGGAAAAGATTTCTAGCAGAAAAGAGTATCATCTTCAAGGCATAATCATATTCCAAATCATATCAATTCATATTATATGACATGTATTTGTTGACAATTCATATCGCACTTTTTGGAATTGACTTTCAATATGTTATTCAAAGGATAACCATATTTCAAATCAAAGTCGATTAAATTAAAGCTACAAACAGTTAATGTTACCTTGAATTGACGAATACTTCACAAAGCCCTTGACTCCTTCAAATCGCTAGTCTTCCTTCAATTTTGGTAAGGTATTGATAGGGTTTTGTGCGGCCGAATGTGATTGAATAACCGTACCATTAATCTATATCCATGCTCTCGGCAATTCCGAAAAAGACTTGTTGATCCCGTATCCCATCCAAACCACAGGAGTGTTCCTCCTTATTTGCAATATGCATACTTTATTTGTTAGATTTTTTAATAATTTTGGACTCGTACTTTTCCAAAGAATTAAATGTTTTTATATTTTTTAATTGAATTTCAATGTTTTTTATTTCCGTTTTATACAAATTGCTATAAATTTTTGTTTTTTACCATGTTTTTAAAATCCGATGGGACCGGCCGGTTCAATCGGGAATGGTCACGAACCCAGTTCTTAGAAGCCAAAAAATTGCTCGTCATGTGAACCGCTAAAAAATGGTAAGAATCGGTTAAACCTGTAAGAATCGGTAAAAAACAGAAATTTAAAAAATATTTTTTTTATGTAATTTTCTATATAATTTAAATTAATAATAATGTAATTATGACATCATCAGGTTTTCCTGGCTTTTGAGACCGGTCCAATCGGTTGGACAAGTTGGACCATCGAACATGTAAGAGGGCTGGTTCGTTCTACAATACGATTTTCAAAACCTTCTTTTTTAAAAGTAAATCACATGAATAGTCTATATGGTTTGTATTAATTTACACGTTTAGTTTCCAACATTTTCTATTCTAGCTTGAATCGTCCTCATTGTTTGTTTTTATTAAAGTCTCGGTTCATACCATATATCAAATGTCCTCATTGATTCTTATTATTTATATATTGTTAATAAATAAGAAAATGACCAAACCACTCATCTTCCCATCACACCCTTCTTGAAAATGATCACATGAGTAGCACAAACTAAAACACGAAGTAATGCTCCATAGTTGCAGCTTAAAGATGGTGGTTATATGTGTTGACTAAGTGGTGGTTATTGGAAGTGAATGGAATAGATGGGATGATGTGGAGTGGAGGGCATGGGTGTCTCAAAGACTAAAATTCAGTCCATAATGATTTCTCTTTGAAGCCAAATGTGTTTAGTTTATCCAAGACGGAATTTCAGTCCCTAATAACTTTCCTTCGAATTAGTATCCGTGACTGATTCATCAGTCTCTGATATATGGCATCTATGACTAAATAATTATTCTTAAATACAAATATCTAGCCAACTATATGTGTTCATTCGAATGTCAAATAGTGCATGTCTATTAGAGACTGAAATTCAGTCTTTAAAATGTTTCTCGTCTGTAGGATAAATTGGTGCAATTGTATCAATGACTGAACTGCAGTCCCTAATAAGTTCCTTACATAATCAAGACTGACACAAGTCTATCAGTGACTGAAAATCAGTCCCCTATAACTTCCCCTCCAAAGTCAAAGTTTGCGCTAAACTATTCGAGACAGAAATTCAGTCCCTAATGTGTTTCCCACCAAACCTAAATCGATGCAAACATAATAGGGACTGAATTTTAGTCTCGGATAATTTTGGCCAGACTCTAATAATCCGCAAATTAAAATCAGTCCTAGATAGTATCTAAGACTAATTTATCAGTCCTAGATACATTGTATTCAAGACTGATTAATCAGTCTTTGATATTTTAGTCACAGAACCACCTTTTCTTGTAGTGCGACAACAATCCTTTGGTTACCTCTTCTACAGACCTAGTGATAATGTGGTCTTTGTAGCAAGAAGAGGAGTCTTTCGAGAAAGAGAGTTTATAAGCCAAGGAGATAGTGTGAGGCAAATTGATCTTGAAGAAATTCAAGAGTCAAGTGGTGAAGGAACTTCAAACTCTAGCCCTCAACTTGAGGAGGAAACTCCTGTTAAGCCAATTGACGAATCTATACCTATGACGCGTTCCACGAGAGTTAGGAGTGCACCTGAGCATTACTATGGATTCTATATTACTACAGAAGGTGAGACCCTTATTAGTGATGGGACACTAGTAACTCAAGATTACCCTAACAACTACGAGGAAGCCATGGCAGACCCCGAGTCTGCTAAATGGAAAGAGGCTATGGATAGCGAGATACAATCCATGTATGACAATCAAGTTTGGAACTTGGTTGAGAATGTACCAGGTCGTAAGACAGTAGGGTGCAAATGGATCTTCAAGAAGAAGACCGACATGGATGGTAATGTACAAACTTATAAGGCTCGACTGGTCGCAAAGGGATTCTCTTAAATTCCTGAAGTGGATTATGATGATACCTTTTCTCCAGTAGCCAAGATTAAGTCTATTAGGGTTATGTTAGCCATAGCCGCATTTCATGACTATGAAATTTGGCGAATCGATGTCAAAACTGCTTTCCTTAATGGAAAGTTGGCTGAAGATGTTTACATGAGTCAGCCAGAAGGTTTTGTCAGTAGCGAGTACCCTAATAGAGTGTGTAAGCTTGAGAAATCCATCTATGGATTAAATCAAGCACCTCGCAGATGGAATCTTTGCTTTGATGAAAAGGTCAAGGAATTTGGCTTTTCTAGGAGAGAAGATGAATCTTGTGTGTATGTCAAGGCTAGTAGGAGTATAGTTAGCTTTTTGGTATTGTATGTGGATGACATACTACTCATAGGAAACGACATTCCAACCCTACAGGAAGTAAAGTCTTGGCTTGGGAAGTGTTTCGCTATGAAGGACCTTGGTGAAGTTGCCTATATTTTAGGGATAAGGATCTTGAGAGATCGGAGTAAAAGACTAATTGGACTTAGTCAGAGTACCTACTTGGATAAGGTGCTGAAGAGATTCAGCATGCGGGACTCCAAGAAAGGAGAGTTACCCATCCAGAGTAATGCCAAATTGAGTAAGACACAAAGCCCTAGCACTGAGGTTGAGATAGCATAAATGAGTTGAATACCTTATGCTTCGTCTGTAGGATCGATCATGTATGCTATGACGTGTACTCGACCTGATGTAGACTTTGCACTGAGCATGGTTAGCAGTTTTCAGGGAACCCTGGCAAGGCACACTGGACTGCGGTAAAGAATATTCTCAAGTACCTATGAAGGACTAAGGACTGGGTCCTTACCCTCGGTGGGAGTGATGACTTGAGAGTTGTAGGGTATAGTGATGCTAGCTTCCAGACTGATAGGGATAATTTCCGCTCTCAGTCGGGCTAGGTCTTTACCCTAAACGGAGGAGCAATTTCTTGGAAGAGTTCCAAGCAAGAGACAGTGGCTGATTCAACTTACGAATCAGAGTATATTGCAGCGAGCGAGGCGGCAAAGGAGGCTATATGGCTAAAGAACTTCATCGGAGACCTTGGAGTTGTACCAGCTATTAAAGAGCCAATGGAAATTTTATGTGATAGTGAAAGCGATGTTGCCTTAGCCAAGGAACCAAGGGATCATGGGAGATCCAGACACATCGACAGAAAATACCATTTTATTAGACATCGAATAAAAGAAGGACTCCTCGTGGAAAAGAGGGTATCATCGGATGAGAACCCAGCAGATCCCCTCACGAAGGGACTGACTCGGGTTAAGCATCTCCAGCATGCTCGAAGCATAGGGCTCAAGGATGATATTAGATTTAGTAGTTAGATAACCTCGAAATTTGTAAAGTGTAATTGACATTAGATGATGAATAAAAGGTGTTTTATTTATGAGTAAAGTGTTGCTATCTCTTGTCAATCGTTTACTATATTTCTTTTGCATGTTTTGACTTCCAGAATAATTTTGTTTGGTATAACATATTATTCAAACCTCCACAGTCGGTCATATGTCGGAAGTAGGTATGAATCAAGACTTTCATGATTGGTTGCAGAGGTCTAAGGTGTTAGACAAGGCTACAACAATCATGAGTGCTCATAAGTTCTGAGCATTGGACTCAACCCACGCTCACTGGAATCACTTCATGGAATTCTATCTCAAGTGATCGTGAGACGGTAATATCATATAAGTCTTCAAACCTAGAGATATGATTTGTTACTTACAAGTTGGTTATGCATTGATTGTACGAAAACACATTGGTAACTCAATGTTATAAAACGTGCTTTTGTGTGTAATTTAATGAGTGGTAGAACAAACATATGAGTCGAAGTTTATCTGTTCCATCTTGGATTTGAAGCTGATATCTGGGCCCCTCGATGATTTTGTTTTGACCTGTGTACCGGGCCCGGTTAGAACTAAGTTGATGTGTTCAATTAAGTTCTTTGTCAAACAAATCAGAAATCGGGAAACAAACTTTTGGACAATAAGTAAGACATTGTTCCATGTATTTGTCCAACTGATATCTAGAACAGAGGATTATATGATCACTTATCTTAAATGGCGTACCATCATCTTCTCAGTTCCGAGAAACCTTGAAAAGAGCTACGATTGCCGATCGGTTCCTAAAGTCATACTTGCAGTAATAGTTATTAGACTTATCCAAGTGGGAGACTGTTGGATAAGGTGTCTGAGTCCATAACTATTTCTGGTATGTACTTGACTTGACCTGGCATGGTCCACTTGGGTTGCATGGCACCATGCAATTGGATATACTAAATGAGAGAAACAACACTTGGAGATTATTAATATTTTATAAGTTCTAATATATTAATAATATTATTTGATTAGTTTGAGCAAGAATTAATTTAGAATTAATTAAGTGATCAAAAGATAACTAATTAAATATATGGGTTGATTATGTAAATCATCCATATCTTATATAGTAGGCTAAGAGGCTCCATGGATTATCAAGTTGGGTTCCACCCATAGGATGCTCCATGGGAGTTACAAACCCATGGGTCATGGAAATGAAGAGTCATGACACATTAGGGTTTACATGGTGTAACCCTATATGTGTCAACACTATATAAGAATCATATTCTCCACCAAAATCGGCTACACATGTGAAACAAGAGGGCTAGGCCGATTTCAAGTAGTGTGCATTCTCTCAAAAGTCTTTCCAAGAGTATTTGGTGTTGTGTGAGGGATTTGAGGCATCACACTTGGGGTGCTAGGCTCATAAGGTTACAAGGAACATAAGCAACAACAAGGTAAGTTATTCTATCTATCATTCAAGTTAAAATTGTTCCCCATGTATGCTAGATAGGAATATAGCCTTGGAATTCAACATTGCATGATAATTAGACAAAGATAGATCCAAGGTTACTAGAGTTGCATGTACACTTAGGAAGTGTTAGAATGTTCAAAACCCAACACCCCCATCGATGATGATTCGTCTGAAGAAATGGTTGGTGATGTAGAGAGTGATCACCAATCCGTCATGGTGAGGATCCTGGATGTCTTGTCTCTCTGCTTCTTCGAAGGTGATCTCCTTCTTGTTTGTGATTAATGTGTGCTTCTGTGGTCCTTTTTCCTTCCCCGTTTTGGATACCTTGGCATGCCTCTTTGCTGTAGAATAAGAGGTACCAAAAATTTCAGATCCTCTAGAGATCACATTGATTACCTTGGCGTCGGTAAGGGGGGATCTTGATCTGCGAAGGATCTTCTAAGGATTCTGATCTTCTCTTTGGATCTCTCCTTTCTTCTTCCAAGGATTTCTTTAAGGTATCATTTGCCTAGGATTTAGTTGATCTCCTTCCTGAGAGCTATGCAATCCCCTCTGATGGATGATTTCTTGGTTTACCTTGATCATTCCAAACATACACACTTCTTAACCCCTCAAGAAAGCCTCTTTTTCTCTCTACTTCCAGCCACTTTTTGGAAGTGTTCTTGAGCTATTACTTCAATTTTTGGTAATTATTTCATGTAGACTCAAGTGTTATTTCATGTTTTCAAAACACTCTTGGATCAACAACACACATTTTAACACCAAAAATCATTCTTTGGATCATCCAAGACTTCACGTGTTCATCAAGTGTTCCTGACTTGATACTCCTCATCTTCGACCTTCCGTTCTTCAAGAAATCACTCAAGGTTTGTTCCTACCCCTACATTTTCCTGTTTTCTTTAGTTTTTAGGGGGGATACAAGTTAAAACACCAAAACATATTTAAAACTTAACTTGACAACTTACAATAGAAAAGTTGTGACCTGTTCAGGAACTGTTTTACCCAACTTAAGCTTAATATTTCTCAAAACTATTTAATATGAAAATAGTTCAGGTTGATACCTTTAAAATGACTACTTGCACATATTCATATGATTTTTCTACAATTTATGGTAATTTTTACAAAACTGTCTATCACTGTAACATCAAAGTCGGACCAGGTTGTGAAGATGAACATTTTCACACTGGTAATTTTTACAATTTATGGTAATTTTTACAAAACTTTCCAAACACTCCGAGTTTACGGATATAGTTGACTTACGATGATTTTTCTATAAATATTCAAAAATAGTGACAGATTAGGGCAAAACTGTCAAACACAAGTTTAAGAGTTATTCACACCTTGTAACATGTTGAGCAAGGTGTGTACGATCTACACTTAGTATTTTTCAATGTCATTTTATTGAAATACAAAGACATACATAACAAGGATTCATTCAAACACGCAACACTTTTGATAAGCTATAATAGGTATAGTTTGAGCACTTCGTTTAACAAAGAAAACAATAACACAATCAATCTACAAAACGGGTATTTCATTACAAATTATGTGAACTTGTTAATAAATAAATTTGTGAGACATTCTCCTCCGGGGTACTCTTAAGTACCACATAAAAGTCCTGTAGTTATAATCAAAATCTCCAGGAAGGACAATATGATAGTTGTGTATAGATCTATATTGGGTCTGACAAACCCGCACCTAAGATGCTTGCAACAACTACACCGGCAGGTCTGGGGTGACAAGGGTCATAACATTCCGATGCCTGAAGAACATCGAGTACGAGGTCTTTGAGTTTTCAGTATGGTTATAACATATCACATGAGGAATTAACAAAATGCACAGTTCACGGGGAGTTAAGGAGTTTTATTTAAATATAAAAGCACACACATAAGTATAACGATTTACTTACATATACTAAGTCTTGGTCCAGTTAAGACTGCGACAAACCTTTTAGAAAATATTAGATTTTCTGGTAACAAACATGTAACAAACTTTAAGGACAACATTCATTTTTCATTCATAAATTGCTTATGAACTCACCAGCTTTATGCTAATACTCTTTCAAAACAACTTGTATTCTCAGGTATTCAGTAATACACGTGACCACAGGATTTTTGAAGGCAAGACGCTAAGGCGCATATTTCATTTGAGCTATTTTGACATCATATGTAATTTATTTGGAAACGTGTATTTTTGCAACAATGTAACCTTTTAAATTATACTTATGATGGTTGTGTTTACTTTCTTCACTATGGTTATGATATTGAGCATGACCTCCTCCACCCCCCGAACGTTTCCACCGTTCCGGTTTGGGGGTGTGACAGCACACCATTTGGACTTCTCTTTCCAAGAGTCGGATTTTTCTCCTTTTCTTGGCCATCTTGCTTTGTCTCCAAGATCCTACATAGAAAATATTACATCTGAAATATCCACAGTAAAACAATAGTCAGTGATTTTAGGAAAATCTTATTCCTCTCGATCATCTTCAAGGGCATTCACCCTATAACGGTTAGGTTTGGAATACGATTTTGACTTATAGGATCTTTGGTTCGAGGTGTCGGCCTTTCTATTGGTTTGATCATAAGAGCTTGGTGGATTGATCTTTTTTGGATCTCCTTGTCTTTTTCGAGCCTAATGAACCTTAATGCTCTGCTTCTGACTTCGTCCATCCTCTTTCATGTAGTTATTACAAGGTCTTCATAAAAAAGAGAATATTTCTTTAAGCCCATTTTAAAGGCTTCAACAACCATTATCTGGTCGATGTTGGGGATACTGATGGGTTTTATGCATAAGAATAATCCTATGTGCTCATACAAACCCTGATGCTTGGATCTAGGTTTCTCTATAGTACATGCTTTGAATCCAAGACTAGCAACCCTAGATTATCATATAAAATTCGAAATCAACATCATAAGAACTGATCTAAGTGTTTTCCTCTTCCAAAAAGCTTGAAATCCTTGTAGTCTTCTTGATATTGATCTTAGAGTCACAATTGTAACACCTCTAACGGTTCACAAACCCCACAAGCAAGAAGGAAATATGAGAGAGGGTGAGAGATGCTAAAATCGGCCCTAGGTTCTCTTGGAATCAAGTGTAGCCGATTTTCATAGCCTAGGGGCCATATTTGTACTGTAGGCTGTTAGGGTTTAAGTCTAAACCCTAATAGACAGCTTAGCCACCAAGTAGCCAATGAACCTTCTGGAATAAGGCCTTGGACGAAAATATGATGGATTCCCATCATAATTTCGTTTCCCTTTAGTCCATTAGGTTTCCTTAGCCCAAAACTTAACTGTCACACATTTGACAGTTTATACCCCTTTATTTAATTAATCTCTTTTAGTCACCAAATTAATTCTTAATTAACTTATGATCAATACTAATTAAATAAATATGATTTCTCCTTTAATATATTTTTCTTATAATATATTAATAAACCATAATATTCTCTCTCTCCTTAAATTACCTTGTCAATTTGCGTTGGTGAAGGCAACCAAAAAGGACCATGCACAACTAGGTCAAGTACATACCAAATATAGTTACGGGCTTAGACACTAATCAAACAGTCTCCTACATGGATAAGTCTAGTAACTATATCTCACATATCACTTCAGCATCCGATTAGCAATCATAGCTCTTACACGTCGCCATCAACTCTGATCAGTAACTCGTCCTTCAGATAAGGGATCGTATACTCCTCTGTTCTATATATCATGCTGACAATACTTATTGTCCAGCACTTGTTTCTCGATCTCCGATTTGTTCGACATAGAATCTAGTTCAACACATCAACTCCATTCTGACCAGGACCGACACATAAGTCAAACCAAATCATCAAGTGGCTAAGATATCACCTTTATTCTCATAGAATAAAAGGAATAGATTAACTTCGACTCATATGGATTTATTGTTCACCAATTAAATCATGCACAACAATGTGTTTTATAACATCAAATTACTAATGTGTTTACACATCGTCAATGCATAACTAATCAGTAAACAATAATCATATCTCTAAGTTTTAAGACTATATGATATTATCGCTTTGCGATCACTTTAGGTAAAACACCACGAAGTGATACCAGCAAACACGGGTTTATTCCAATGCTCAAATCATATTCATAAGCACTCATGAACTTTGCAGCAACCCTTTGCTATGCAAAAACCTTTTAGACAGTCTACAAACAATTCACGACAGTCTTCATTCACACATACTTCCACCATATGAACGACTGTGGACTGTTCAAATAATCTTATTATTCAGGAAGTCAAAACATGCAAAATTGAAACAATAGATAAATAACCAACACAAGATAGTAGCTTTACTCATAAATAACACAACTTTATTTATTCATCAAAATGTCAAGTACAAAATATCTAATACATGTTTCTTATCTATCTAATCCAAACTTATATCATCCTTCAGCCCAATGCTCCTAGCATGCTGCAAGTGTTTGACCCTACTGAGTCCCTTCATATGGGGATCTACCAGGTTTTCTTCTGACGATACCCTATTCACAAAGAGGAGTACGTCTTCTACTCGATGTCTGATAAAGTGGTATTTTCTGTCGATATGTCGAGATCTACCATGATCTTTCGGTTCCTTGGTTAAGGCAACCGCTTCTTCATTATCACAAAACATTTCCATCGGCTCCTTTATGGATGGCATAACTCCAAGGTCTCCAATGAATTTCTTCAACCATATAGCCTCCTTTGATGCTTCAGTTGTCGTAATGTACTATGATTCACACGTTGAATCAGCTACGGTCTCCTGCTTGGAACTTTTCCAAGTCACTGCTCTTCCATTTAGGGTAAAGACCCAGCCCGATTGCGATTGGTAAATATCCTGATCCGTCTGAAAACTAGCATCAATATACCATCGTATCCTCAATTCATCACTCCTACCAAGGACTAGAAACCATTCCTTGGTCCTTCGTAAGTACTTAAGAAGATTCTTAACTGCAATCCAATGAGCTCTACCAGGATTCCCTTAATATCTGCTGACCATGCTCAAACCGAAGGCCACATCAGGGCGAGTACAAGTCATAGCGTACATGATAGAGCCTACTTCGGAAGCGTAAGGTACTCAGCTCATATCAGCTATCTCTGCCTTTGTACTCGGGCTTTGAGTCTTACTCAGCTTGGTATTGCTTTGGATTGGCAACTCCCCGTTTTTGGAATTTTCCATACTAAAACACTGTAGTACCTTATCCAAGTATGTATCCTGACTGAGTCCTATTAGTCTCTTTTCCCTATTTCTTACTATCCTTATTCCCAGAATATAAGCAGCCTCTCTGAGGTCCTTCATAGCGAAAATTTCCCAAGCCATGACTTGACCTCCTGCAAGGTTGGGATATCGTTTCCTATGAGTAGTATTACATCAACATACAATACGAGGAAGCTTACTATACTCCCACTGGCTTTGACATATATATACAAGATTCATCTTCGCTTCGTAGAAAGCCAAAATCTTTAACTTTCTCTTTAAAACAAAGATTCCATCTGCGAGATGCTTTCTTCAATCCATAAATGGATTTCTCAAGCTTACACACTCTATTTGGATGCTTCGCATCGACAAAACCCTCTGGCTGATTTATGTACACATCCTCAGCCAACTTCCCATTAAGGAAAGCGGTTTTCACCTCTATCTGCCAGTTTTCATAATCATGAAACGCAGCTATTACAAGCATTACCCTAATAGACTTTATCTTCGCAACTGGTGAGAAGGTCTCATCATAGTCAACTCTGGGAGTTTGAGTAAATCCCTTCGCAACCAATCATGCTTTATAAGTGTGCACTTTCCCTTCCATGTTCGTCTTCTTCTTGAAGATCCACTTGCACCCGACTGTCTTACGACCTTGTACATTATCGACCAAATTCCAAACTTGGTTGTCGTACATGGACTGAATCTTGCTGTCCATCGCCTCTTTCCATTTAGTAGACTCTGGGTCTGCCATGGCTTCTTTGTAGCTGCTAGGTTCGTCCAAATTAATTAGTGTTTCATCACTAATAAACATATCCCCTTTAATAGTAATATGAAAACCATAAAAGTAGGGTTGAACACAAACCCTATTAGAACATCTAAGTCGTAAGAACTCGTCAACGGGCTCAACAGGAGTTTCCTCCTCGGGTTGAGTGCTAGTGTTAGAGGTTCCTTCATCGCTTTGCTCTTGAATCTCTTCAAGATCAATTTACCTCCCACTGTCCTCTTGGCTTATCAATTTCCTTTCTTGGAAAACTCTTCTTCTATCAACGAAGACAACTTGTCACTCATTCTATAGAAAAGATAGCCAAAAGACTTATGTGGGTAGCCGATGAAATAACACTTCTCACTATGAGGTTCGAGCTTGTCATGAGTCTCTTATCTTACGAAAGCCTCGCAACCCCAAACCTTAATATGTGCCAACGAGGGAGCTTTCCATGTCCACATCTCGTGAGGAGTCTTGGTAACCTTTTTGGTGGGAACTAAGTTAAGGATGTGGGTGGCAGTCTCTAAGGCATACCCCCAAAAAGCTATTGGTAACAAAGTCCGACACATCATAGAACGAACTATGTCCAACAAGGTCCGATTACATCTCTCAGCCACAACATTCAATTGTGGCGTTCTTGGAGGCGTCAATTTTGAAACAATTCAGCATTCTTTAAGATAGTCGTGAAACTCAAGACTTAAGTACTCTCCTCCTCAGTCTGACCGAAGCATCTTGATTTTCCTGCCCAGTTGATTCTCCACTTCATTCTTAAACTCTTTGAACTTTTCAAAGGTTTTTGACTTTTGCTTGATCAAATAGATATATCCATATCTGCTATAATCATCCGTAAAAGTCAAGTAAAAGCAGCAAGCATCTCTTGTGGTGGAGCTAAAGGGCCCACACACATCGGTGTGTATGAGATCCAATAGACCCTCACCCCTTTCACAAGTTCCAATAAAGGGTGACTTGGTCATCTTCCCAAGTAAACAAGATTCACACGTGTCATCGTCCCTAAGGTCGAATGACTCCAACACTCCATCCTTTTGGAGTTGGGCTATGAGTTTATTATTGACATGGCCAAGGTAACAATGCCACAAGGATGAATTGTCTACGATAGTAGATGAATCAATATTCAATATATCTTTTCCTAAATTATCAACAACCATCACAAATTCATAAATCCCATTACAAGGTAATGCATTGAAATAAAAGATACCATTCAAATAAACATTAATAGAACCATTACTATTATCAAAAGAATATATGAAACCTTGTCTAAACAATCCATGAAAAGAAATAATGTTTCTTGCCATATCTGGCGAATAACAACAAATTTCTAAATCTAACCCTAACCCATTACTGAGCACTAAAGAATAAACTCCGACTCTGGTCACAGGTGACGATCTTCTGTTTCCGATAATCAAGTTTATCTTCCCATGTTCCATCTCCCTACTTCTTCTTAGGCCCTGCGAATCAGAATAAATGTGGTAACCACACCCTGTATCAAGAGCCCATGAAGTAGCAAATGATGAGTTATTAGATTTAATAGAATGCATACCTGCAAATGTGGGCTTAATCTTCCCATCCTTTATGTCTTGTAGATACTTAGGGAAGCTTCGTTTCCAGTGGCCCTTCTAGTGTCAATAATACCACTCTGCTTCTTTGGGGTCGGAAGAGGGTTTGACCAAACCAGCTTTGCTTCCACTAGAAGAGGAACCATCTTGGGTCTTACCCTTCTGGTGGCCCTTACATGGAGCCTTCCTCTTCTTTTCCTTTCCTTGACCAATTGCCAACACGGGAGCAGCCACAGCATGGGATGGTGCAACAGATTTGTCTTTGAGGTTGCTCTCAGCAGTCCTCAGCAATCCTTGGAGCTTGCTCAAGGAGACCTCTTCCTTATCATGTGGTAGGTCATTCTGAACTGTTTGTAGCATGAAGGCAAGGAGTTGAGGATTATGTCGATAGCCAAATGCTCATCAAACTTAACATTATGTTTGAGAAGATGATCAACATACATCTGCATTTTCTGCAAATGAGTGGTTAGGGATTCTCCACTCCCCATCTTAGTGATGATGATGTTAGTAATGATATCATAGCGCTCTTGCCTCGTGCTTTGGTGGTACCTGTCCAGCAAATCCTGATGCATTTCATAAGGAAACATGTCCTCATAGGACTTTTGGAGTTTGAGGTTCATGGTGGCCAACATGATGCAATGAACTTTCGTAGCATCACGCTCGTGGGCCTCAAAGGCGGCCAACTCTTCAGGAGTAGCAACATCTCGGATGATCTTTTCAAGCTTTTCATCGAGGACATATTATTTGTCCTCGTAGCGTGTAATCATGCGAATGTACCTCATCCACTCGTTGAAGTTTGACCCATCAAATGTCACCTTTTGATATAGGTTCATCAACGAGAATGACCCAGAAGCGTTGTTGTTGTTGTTAGCAGACAACTGAAAAAGAAAAGGAACAAAGTTTGATTAGAAATGAGTCCCTAATTAAACACCAAAATGAGAAGTTAGGGTAGGACCCAACAACATTATTTACAACTTAGAAAGGGATGTCGTACTCTAAAAGTAAATTATTTGAAGGTAAGTGAACGACGATTCACCAATTCTCACCATGAAAAACGAAAAAAGAGATTAAGTTTTAAATGTATTTGAAAACTCCTAGATCTTTGAGATTCATTGAACTTTTCAACGGCATGTTTAAATCTTGATATGCACTTCAAATTTGCGACTCGGATGTCGAGGATCGCAAACATGTTGTGAATAACCATGCGAATCAACATGGTGCACTCAATGTCTATATCACCTAATCAATGTGTTGGTTAGCTACGCACGCTCCATTGATCTATCATAAACATCGAGCCACCCTTTGCCACCAATGCCAATCCCAAATTAGTGTGCCGGTTAACCACGCATGCTCCACTAACGTTTGATAATGGTATAAAGTGTAATTCCATGGAATAGCATCATTTTCACATTTTGCCCTAAAGTAACTAAGACTGGGAATTTGAAAAAAAAAAACATGTTAGTTACTTTGCGATATTCATTATACTTGTAAAGAGGTACTAAGTGCCCTTTCATATCCATTCGGCTAACGACCCTCCACCAATCAAGCAAATGGTGGGTATGAGTGTACTCCCATTAAGCGCTATTTTATAGGCAGCAACCTTATACCCACCTTATAGATCGGCTTTGTGAATGAGGCCTATTAGCGATAAGACTAGCTTTAAACTTATATATATATATATATATATATATATATATATATATATATATATATATATATATATATATATATATATTAATCTTGTAATAATATAATAGTATAGGGTTGAATTTTGAACTTGTAAAACTCTACAGGTTCGAAATTTAAATTATTAAACAATTAATTTCATAATTATCTATATTTGACATAATCCAATTTTAGTTACAAGATGATTACCAAATAATTTAAATAATCCATATTTATCATATAAAGAAACTATCATTCAAAAGATTTGAAATTATCTATTATTTTGGCAGGGTAATCATTCAATTACAATACAATACGGATTTTATCATCAAAAAATGATTTAGGCATTAATCCCATGACAAAACAGCAACAAAATCCTGAAATATCCTCTATCTGACAGCTAAACTTGTCGAGTCCACATTGGAACTCATCGAATTCCTCATGGAACTCGTTGATTTCATCAAACAATTAGCACAAAAAAATGATTTTCAGCAATCAAACAGTTAAAGCATCACATACAATTAAAACCAATCATGGCTCTGATACCACTGATGGGTTTTATGCATAAGAACAATCTTATGTGCTCATAAAAACCCTAATTCTTGGATCTAGGTTTATGTATTGTACATGCTTTGAATCCAAGATTTGCAACCCTAGATCTATCATATAAAATTTGAAATGAACATCATAAGAATATATCTAAGTGTTTACCTCTTTAAAATAGCTTGAAATCCTTGTAGTCTTCTTGATCTTGAGCTTAGAGTCACAATTGTAACTCCTCCAATGGTTCATAAACCCCACAAGCAAGAAGGCAATATGAGAGAGGGTGAGAGATGCTAAAATCGGCCCTAGGGTTATCTTGGAATCAAGTGTAGCCGATTTTCATAGCCTAGGGGTCATATTTATATTGTAGGTTGTTAGTGTTTCAGTCTAAACCCTAATGGACATCTTAGCCACCAAGCACCCCAACGAACCTTCTGGAATAAGACCTTGGACTAAAATATGATGGGTCCCCATCGTAATTTCATTCCCCTTTAGTCCATTAGGTTTCCTTAGCCCAAAACTTAACTATCACACATTTGACAATTTATCCCCTTTATTTAAATAATCTCTTTTAGTCACCAAATTAATTCTTAATTAATTTATGACCAATACTAATTAAATAAATATGATTTCTCCTTTAGTATATTGTTCTTATAATATATTAATAAACCATAATATTCTCTCTCTCTATCTCTCTCGTTAAATTACCTTGTCAAGTTGCTTTGGTGAAGGCAACCCAAAAGGGCCATGCACAACCGGGTCAAGTACATAGTAAATATAGTTATAGGCTTAGACACTAATCCAACAGATACTTAGAGCTTCCTTGCCAAACCTATTCACAAAAGTCCTAAGGGATTCCTTATGATCCTGGATCACACGATAGGGATCACTAGTGATCTTTTCAAATGTTCTGCTACAAAAAAAACTGATGGTTAAATAAATTAATTAAATGTGCAAACAACGTAATAGAATAAGGAGGAATCTCAAGAAGCCATTTTAAAGCTGATCCTGTTAGGATAGACCCATAACCCTTCAACAAGCAAGCTTCTTTCAAGTGAGTCGGGATGGGAACGATCTCCACCCTTTCCCAATATTGTGCCACGTACTCCTCAAGATCTGTAGTCCCGTCATAAGGCTTCATCTTAAGGGTCTAAAAGTGCTTTGTGACTTCTCTATCAGCTATCACCAGAACGAATCTAGAGATCCTGCAGTTTGTGGGGGATACTTTTGGAGTTCTGTATAGGTTGATGGGGTTACCACGATCATTTCGCCGGAATGAATCTAGAGATCATGCTTGAGATCATTTGCCTTAATTGTTGAAGCTCCTTAGCCACGATCAGGATTAAACATGTATCAAGATCCATAGAGTTGGTAGTAAAGATATTATTATTGACGGGGTTACCAGGGTACTTGTTATTGGGAGTAAAAAAGGTTACGTTGGGATCCTGGGTTGTATAGGTTTGTTCTTTTGGAGACGCGCCCCGATCGGGAACAAATGTCGGTATTGAGGATCCTATCTCGTGGTGAATCGTTGAGGATCCCGTGTTGTCAAAGTTTAGGATCTTGGGCTGCAAGATCAAGGGTGTTACCTCCTGAGGCTTGTGGATTTATGTCCTCATTCTCTCCATTCCCTTGAGAATTTTCCTGTTATCCTCCTACTATTGGGTAAATTGCCATTCTACTCTCTTCATCATTGTGAATATTTCATTGTTGAAAATTAGCACATGAGGATACTGGAGTCCTGTGGTAACAACCGAAGATGTATTTTTCTTCGGTGCTTCTGAGGCTTTCTTAGGAGCTCTAGTTGGAGGAGGTGGAAGGTTTTTGGAGGAAATGGGAGGAAATTGAGGAAGAGGACAAGGTCGATTATGTAGACATGATTTTTTGAGTGATTTTGAAAACCACTGCCCCACGGTGGGTGGCAAGTTGTTTTTGTCTAAAAGTGAACAAGCAAGAATCAACCAATTTGTATGACAAGTTGTGATGTTCAAAATAAAAAAAAATATGAAATGATGATATAAGTAAAACAAGTCATTTACAAGGAAAGAGCTTGATCCTTTCTAGGATCTATGGCACAAAACCTTAGGAGGTGATGACTATCACCTTCCTTGATGATTATATTTATTAAAAATGTCAATTACAGAGGTGAATGTCTGAAAAGTAAGTACAAGTATTGTATATCAGCTAAGTGTTGTGTGTAGTGTGATGAATACATGTGTTTTTTAAAGTTTAAACCTAATAACAAGAAGTCCAACAATTTTGGGATCCTCTTAAATCAACTTAAAGATGTTATTTGACTTGCTCTTTCGGGTCTTTTGCATGGTCACGATGACTATTCATTGAGAATAAGTCTTTAGCTGACCATTTCTGCACATGTGAGAAAAAATAACAAAGCATAATCCCATTATAAATGTTAGGAGAATAAACGATAATAGTCAGGATCTTGAAGTATGTTTAAGGATCCTGAATGTAATTCTAGGATCCTGGCCCTAACACTTATGATTCTCAAAGCTTTTAGGTTGCTAATCAATTTTTCTCTCTCCACAGAATCATTTTGATTATCATCAACAATGATAGATTCAAAATTTTCTTGAGTTAAGACTTCCTTCTTCGTCTTAGAATACTTGTTCTCTCCTTTTGTGATTGCTAGCCAGATGCTAGATCCATAAATGTCAATCCTTAGAACAGAATCTTCAAAGTGAAGAACCCAAACTTCATAGTCTTCAGGAAACAAAATATGAATTCTTGATGTGGAACTGATATTGTTTAGATGGTTGAATGTGACTCAGTATGAATCCTCTTTTTACATTTTGAATGAAATAAGATGTGAATCACATCAATGAACTTGAAAAAGAGTAAATCAAATGATTCAAACAAAGAAATAAAGACCAATTTGCAAAGCGATTTGCAAAATCTGGAACACATCTATAATTTGATGGACAGATCTGAAAAAACAAGATGAACATGAAGGATACGATGAACATTATGAAATAGTTAAATCGAGATCTAAAAAAGCTAAAATGAACACATGCTTTGATACGAGCTGAAGGAACATTTAGATTTATGATTAAAACTAAGATAAGATTCACAAGAACATACAAAGTAAATAAGATTTCACGCTCACTAACAAGTAAGTTAGAACAATTCGATACAATAGTAAAGAACTATTTTATGCACAAAACTCTTACCATTCTTCTAACCAATATTCCTTTATATAGGTTTCACATGAATTAGAAAGGCATCTCAGGTCAACTGCTAAGCTACGAACTTAAGGTAACAAAAATGTACAAGATCATAATATCACTCACATTAAGTAAAGACAATATCAAACTATGAATAGAACCATTAAAAATGGCATAACAAAAAATATGAACACTACAACTTGGTATAAGGATCTATATAGATAGATCAAAACGCCTAATATGACTTAGCCAAAGTTCATACTTGGATAATATATTGAAGAGGCTCAAGATGCAAGATTCTAAGAAAAGGTTTCTACGCATGCAACATGGCATAATATTAAGTAAAGATCAATCTACCGGTACACGTGAAGAACTGGACAAATTGATTCGAGTCATATATGCTCCTATTATAGAACTAATTATGTATGCTATGATACGTGCTTGACCTGAAGTCTCGTTTTCCTTGAGCATGGTGATTCACTATTAGGAGAACCCTTATGATAGCCATTGGACAACAATGAAGAACATTTTCAAGTATCTAAGATGAACAGAAGATATCTTCTTAGTATATGGAGGCAGATAAGAGTTTAAAGTAACATGTAACGTTGATGCAAGTTACTAATTATAAAGATGACTCTTGTTCACATTATGTAACATCCGAAAAATACAACCAATTTATTTTTTTTCAAAACAACCTGATTTTCATTAAAATGTTTACAAAAAGGTTTTCAATACAAGTCATTAGAGTTTTCCCAGAATCACATTGCTACAAAATCATGAGGAGCGGTACGATCGCGCCTTCGCCTTGCCACAGTCTCCTGAAGAACCTGAAAAACATTAAACCACAACTGTAAGCCCGAAAGCTTAGTGAGATACCCCCAAAATACCAACCACGTATACGCCCTTCCAGGCTACGACCTTCCGGTCCAAAACATATAAAACATACAGAACATAACAGAACATAGAACAACCATGCATATCGAGTCTACCGTGTGACTGGTCCGCCGTATCGGGCCTTCAGTCCAACGGATCCATCCTCCGGGTCTAGTCATGTCCTTCGAGTCTACAGTGGGGTTGGTCCGCCCGCATCGGGCCTTCAACCCACCTGGTCCACTCTCTGAGTCTACAGTGTGACTGGTCCGCCCGCATCGGGCCTTCAGTCGGCCTGGTCCACTCTCCGAGCCTCGGCATGTCTGGTCTGCCCTCGTGGGGCCTACAGCCTATCCGGACCGCTCGCTGGGCCTTCGGAACAACCGGTCCGCCCTGGGTATCTTGGCCTACAGCACAAAGCAGGACCCGCCTCAACCCATCTCCAGTCCAAACAACCATGTGCACAAAACATACATTCATATAACAGTCATAGTCAACAAACCGAACAAGCAGATCACATAGCATATCATTACCCTAACCGGATTACCGACCTAACCGGTCGCTAGCATAGCATCACTCTGTATATCGGGAAAACTGACCTTAACAAGGCCTCCTAGCATGAACCATCCTAGCTACTAGGATGCAGACACATCAAACAATAACATAATAACCATAACCGAATCTCAATACAATAAAGGGCTGGCCTTGGTGCCTTAGACCCTGTTGATATAGTGAGGATAACTCACCTCGAAACTGCCGGCTGAAAAGATAAGATCCCGCTGCTCCGAACTCTGGCACGAACTCCTTCACTAAACATCAAAACATACCACTCAATAAATACCCTTAATTACCAAAATACCCCTGGAAGACAACTGGTCAACCTTGGACGAGTCAAAGTCAACCCCTGACTGACCCTACTCGCCGAGTCATCCCTTGACTCACCGATTCATCGACTCAACCAGAAATATTGGGACTTCCTCGACAAGACTCGCTGAGTCCAAATGGACTCGTCGAGTCCAAGGCCATCTTCAACCTACTCGCCGAGTTGTTCTTCCAACTCGTCGAGTCCCAGGCCATCTTCAAGCAACTCGTCGAGTCCACCCATGTGACTCGTCGAGTTCCACCTATCTGAATCCATACAGAAGCATTTCAGGCCATGCAATTGATCCAAAACATAGATCCAACCTCCTACAATCCATCCATCACGTAAAGTGGCAACCTTTACGTGAATCTAACGAGATTTAAGCCATATTCACCTTAAAACCAAGGTTTGAGACATGGTGGCTTCACTAAGCACACAAACACAGGAACTTTAATGCACTCTAGGCCTTCAATATTCCAGATCTGAGGTAGCAACCTCAGATCTATCCTCCAAACTCCAAAATATTCCAAGACATACTCCCCACAAACCCCAAAATGATGAAACTAGGAATGCACAGCCTAAGGACGAAGATATTGTTGGATTAATGTCTAAGTCCATAACTATAATTGGTAATACTTGACCCGACCCGGCATGGTCCATTTGGGTTGCATGGCATCATGCACTTGGATAGACTATAGTGAGAGAAATAAGACACTTATGGTTATTAATATATTATAAGTTCTAGTATATTAATAATAAGAATAATAAGATTATTTAATTAGTATTGATCAAGAATTAATCTAGGATTAATTAAGTGATCAAAAGAAGGCTAATTAAATATATGGGTTGATTGTGTAAATCATTCATTCTTATATATGTGGGCTTGTGATCCAAGATTCCTTATGTTGGACTAAGTCCATGGGGTGACCCATGGATACTCCATGGAGGTTAAAATCCATGGAGCATAAGGAATGGGTAAAGTCATGAGTTACATGGTGTAACCCTAATAGCCACCATATAAAAGAAACCCATGGCTCAAGAAATCGTGACTATGACTAACACTAGGTGTATGTATGAGGGCTACACGATTTCATGAAGTGTTCTAATTTCTCTCTAAGTTATTCCAAGTGCTTATGGTGTTGTGTGAACCATTTGAGGTGTCACACTTGGGGCACTAAGCACTCAAGCTTCATGAAGACAAGCACTATCAAAGAGGTATGTATTCTATCTTGTTATATCCATTATTTTGTATGCTAGATTAGGATAATACCTTGGATGTTCATATTTGCATGTATAATAGAGAAAACATAGATCCAAGGTATTTAGGGTTGCATGTACACTTACGAGTGTTAGAATGCTCATAACCCAACAGTGGTATCAGAGCCTAGGCTTGTTTTCTTGTTATACTTGCAATAGAAGCTGAAAAATCGAAATTGATGCTGTCAGCCCAGCAGACTCGCCGAGTCCATGAAGGGACTCGACGAGTCCAAGGCAAAATGCATCCAACTCGCCGAGTTGTGTTCATGCACTCGACGAGTTGGACCCCAGACAGCATACTTTCGAGGTTTTTGGCTAGAAATGGACTAGGAACATTACCCTAAGTTGTTTTTGAACTTATAAACTTGTTTTTTGATGTGGTAATGTTCATGCTAATCCATTTTCAAAGATAATTGTCAATAGATTCATGTTTTGTATTAGTTTAAAGGTTAGACTAATTACATGAAAAAGTTTGATTTGAATTATCTTGTTCTTATGAGTTGCTTAGATTAATAGAAAAGTTGAGTGAAAAAGTTGTTTTCATTCCAAATTAATCTAAGAGTTGAGTATAAAATGTGTTTGTGTAACTTATCCTTAAGTTACATGAAGAGACATTAAAGACTCATAAAACTCATAAAGTTGGCAAAGGTTACAAAAAAAAGATGAAGAGTCTTGTCCTTAAGTTATGGAGGTTCAAGAGTCACTTCATTAATAAATAAATAAATAAAATATGTAACCTTAATTAATTCCATAAGTTATAAAATAAAGAAAAAGGTTAATTCTTTATTAGTTTAAAGTCTTCCATAATTTGTCCACAAGTTATGGAACTTGAAGAGTTTTTGGATTAAAACTACTTTAAATACATAAGTTATGGAATTAATTAGTTTTGAATAGTTTCAAAACTTGCCCTCAAGTTTTGGAATTTGTAAAGTTTTCTCTTATGAATACTTTAATTCCAAGTTAGCCCTTAGAATTTTAAATGTTAAAATTCAACCCTTATACTTTATAATATTATAAGTTATATATATATATATATATATATATATATATATATATATATATATATATATATATGTATAAGAGTAAAGTCGGTCTTACCGCTAGTACGCCTCATTCACGAAGCCAGTCTATAAGGTGGGTATAAGGTTGTTGCCTATAAAATGGCAATTTAATGGGTGTTCACTCTCACCCACCGCTTGCTTGACTGGTGGAGGGTCGTTAGCCGAACGGGTTTGACATGACTATAATTCTCCCTTCACTAAAAGTATTAATGATAAATACTAAGTAACTAAACTTTTAATAATACCCAATCTTAGTTACTTAGAAAAATGTGAATAAGGTGCTAATCCACGAAATTACACTTTGCACTTTGTTTGAGTCGGTTAGTGGAGCGCGTGTGGTTAACCGGCACACTAACTCGTATTTAACAAGGTAGGCAAAGGGTAACTTAATGTTTATCATAGTATCGATGGAGCGTGTGTGGTTAACCGGCACATCGATTGAGGGGTAAACACTTAAGGGTACCAAGTAATTTGCATGGTTACTTCACACCTTGTTTTGTGATCCTCGGCATCGCAGTCACAAAAACCTGAAGGGCACACTCGAGATTGAAACATGCCATTGAACAGTTCAATGAATCTCAAAAGATCTAGGAGTTTCAAAACCAATTAAAACCTAATAATACATTTCGTTTATCTTGGTGGAAATTGGTGAATCGTCATTCACCTACCTTCAAATTGTTTTATAGCTTGGATTACGGCATACCTCTTCTAAGTTATAAAATAGTTTGTTGGGTCCTAGCCTTAATATTTTCATATTGGGTGTCATATTAAGGACTCAAAGATCAACTATCTTGAATATCTCCCATAACATGTCTGGATTAGACATTTATGATCTTCCCAAATCTCTTGAAACAAGCTTTCCTAAATGAAGATGATGTCCCATGGATATCATACTTCTTTCTCCTCCTCCAATTATTCTCCCTACCCCACAAGTTCTTTAAAAGTTTAAAGTCACTCGAGCCCTATTAGCAAGTAAAGGTCTTGGTGTGGTCACATCTTGGAGATGTAGTCACATATTGACAAGCCGGGAGAGAAGGGTGTCAAAGTCTTGAGAAAGTTGGTGGTTCAATCACTTTCTAAGTCACATAGTGAGTTCCTTTGGGACACCTATGAAATAGACTATGACAAGACCCTTAATGATCTTATCTATTGTTAAGATCAACTTCCTGAAACTTTATGGACATTGACAATGGTGACACTGGAAATACAGAAAAAAAAACATTCTCTTCCCAATGGAAAGGGATTGGCCATAGTCAACTCGGTTGAACAAATGGTAAAGAGAAAAGCTAAGTCTGTAATAGTCCTGTGTACCATTATCAAAGGGTCCATATGTTTATATTTTGCCAAAGTAAGGGTCATTAGTTGCGAAGCTGCCTAATTTACCTAAGGATGTTAAAGTCAATAAGATTGACTCTACTTCAGGTAAAGTCCACTAATCTAACTCTGTTAAGTTTCTATTCTGAGATTCCTGATACATGATGTGACTGGGTCACATGGTAATGTTTTAAGAATCAAAGAAAAGTAAAGGAACTTAAAGAAAGAATATGCTGAATCTGATCGCATAGATGGATTTCTATCGCGTAGTTTGAAGATCGGATTCTTGAGCTAATTCTTAGGAGTTATAAGATATTGCTAAGGAATAGATAACAACAAGTTTTTCATATGGGTTGTAAGGATAAGTTTTTCCGCATAGTTTTAAAATAAAAGAAAGTTTTTGATTTTATTTATTTTAAAAATATCCTTACAATGGCATTTGAGGAAAAAAAAAATTGTTGCTTATATGATTCCATTAATAGCAAGAGTGGAAATATGAAATTAATTCCTTCATTTGTGGTAATGTCTAAATTTACCAAATAAGGAAAGATTCTCATCACCCAAGTCTCAATTGGACCGGAACTTGGAATCATGCGAGTTGTATAGCATGATGAATGAGAACTCTCAAGTACTGGAAAATTAAGACTAATTACTTATTCACATGGATGTGTGAGTCAAGTAATGGACTAAGGAATCGAGTACATAGTAATGTGCACTGATTAAGTCCACCACAAAAGATTAATAAGACTATTCGTCATAGTTTACTAAAGCTCAGTAAATATGATTATAATTACAAGCTTAAGTGTAACTCTGAGACATTGGAAAAGGTTCCAATGCATGGCAGAGCGAATAAGAAGAACCAAATTGGGCAGAAGGATAAAAGTCTCTCAAATCTGAAAAAATGGGAGAGTACTTTAGTATCAGCTTTGTGATCATCTCAATGATTAAGAAACCATATCAAAATTAATTCTCCAAGGAAGTCTTAGTGCATTCTTATGACTAAGAAGAAGGGATCTTAAATTGTTGAAATGGTTAAATCAAGAAGATGAGTCATACTTCGTTCCAATACAAGTCTAAGAGTCATACTCCAAGATTGTAATATGAGTGACATGTCTTAAATAAGGTTTAAAACACTTGACAAATGTAAGAGTAAAAGTTTTCTACTCTTGTACATTTGAAATTGGTAAGTTGTGATGTTTTGGATAAAACAAAGACCAACTAAGGCCAATTGTGTGAAGTGTCTGTCTTGATTAGAATCCACACTATCTCTTGGATGTTTGACAAGGGAGTCTTATAGGTCAAGAGGACAGTGGGAGTCTTAAAGGTCTTGAAATTCTCAAGAACTAATCAAGAATGAAACCTAAAGTTCTTCACTAGCACACGACTTGAGGTTTATAACCTATCGTGTTGACATATTCTGTGCCCATTCTAGTTAAAGTTGGCTTTGCATATGAGTTCTTAGAGTTCTCAATGTGTTGCACAACAACTTGGAAGCAATGGTAGGCCCTTGAGCTGCCAGGTGGCAAGAAATTAAGATTGAGTTCAATCCATATGGTTTTGGATTTGTCATTATCCTTGTCTTGTGATTATGGTTTTGACAAATTCATATGGGTAGGAACTCATACACCAATAAATCTAAGTGTCATAAGGTTTCTCTCCGATTCATGAAAATGATGGTGAGGAAACACTTCCACTAAGTAGATTTTACCTAGATAGCAATTGGGATATTTGCATTCTCAAAGTCGTTAGTGGAGCGCGTGTGGTTTACCGGCACACTAACTTGGACTTGTGAGAAATGGCAAAGGTCAAAACGATCAAGACTATGATTACGGCATCCCTTTTCATAGTTCTTAAAATTGTTTTGACACACCCATGAGCTATCTAAGGGAAGGTGTATGTTTTTGATAAAGTCTTATCAAAACAATCTAGTATCAGAAATCTGAACTTTGGTAAGAAAGTCAATAAAGTATTGATTTCTAGAAGTCGAGCTTTCTGAGTATATGTCAAAGCTAGTGGGAGCATAAGTGTTATGCTAATAATCATCATGTTAGTGGGAGCATGATAATTACGATAAGTATTGCAAGCTAGCAATGTTAATTATAGAAAACAAAAGGTTTCAATTGGGAAAAAGTTGTTTTGCTATAATTAAGGGAGAGGAAATTATACTTCATCTCAAATCTATAAGCTTAGATCGTGAGGTTTTAATCATTTAGTCAAGGATATATATGAATTTCATGTTGAAATGGCTCAACATAAGGAAATTCTGTATATGGGTCCATTATTTGCGTTCTTAAATTCGATTATGATTACGGCATCCCTTTTCATAATCTGAATTATGAGAACTTGGCAAATTGAAATGGAAATGTTATAGCAAAAGACTGGTTTAGTCTTTATGTGAGACATCATGAATCGTGTCCCATATGCTTCGGATATAGGACCGGTTACATGTGCTATATTCATTCTTTCTAAAAATTTCCAAATGCCTAGGGCATTAAGAATGAAAAAGGTTTAGAACTGGATATGACTAAAAAGGATTAAGCAATTGTCGAGGACAATCTAAGGTTTACCAAAGACTGGTTTCTCAAGGACAATTGGAAGTATAGTGATAAATCTGGAAGGACCATATTGACATAATCTGTAAGGAGGCAACTCTTGTTCAGAAGTGATAGTCGAAATGGAATCTGGAAATGTTTCAAAGTTAGAATTTTCAATCTGTTTAAGATTAAGGAAACTTAATGCAAGAAGGATGGTTCCAAGGACTTGATCTCCTTTGGAATGCTCTGTAATGATTGTCGTTAAGTCTTTCTGACTTTGTGCATAATCATTACAAGAGGATCGATGCATATAAGTTTAGAATCTAACAGATTTCAGTAAATGGCATGAATTTGGAATTCTTGCATTTGCAGTAAGGATTTGGGAGTGTGAAAAGAGAATCATTGAAGTTATGTTCATTTGATCTAGTTCACAAAATAAAGATCATAGTCAAACATATTATGCATACTTGGTGTATGGCATGACTATTGTTTAGAAAACATAGTGTGCATGCTTGGAGCATGGGACAACTATTGTTTTAAATTCAAGAATAATGTTGATAGCTGAAACAATATACAATGAATAATGTGTAATCATATGGTGATAAATAAAAGGAGTTTTATTTATATTCATAAGTTCTGAGACCATATTGGATTCAATTATTATTGTGTTTCACTTTGCATGTTTTGACTTCCCGAATAAACTAGGTTATTCTTCTGGAATGACTAAGTTATTTAAACCATCCACAGTCGGTCATATGTTGGAAGTAGATATGAATTAAGACTGTCATGGGTTGGCTTGTAGAGGTCTAAGATGTTGGACAAAGGGCTACAACACTCATGAGTGCTCATAAGTTCTGAGTATTGGATTCAACCCGCGCTCATTGGAATCACTTCATGGATTTTATCACGAGTGATCATGAGACGATAATATCTTATATTCTTCAAACCTAGAGATATGAGTTGTTACTATGAGTTGGTTGTACATTGATTGCACGAAACTGCATTTGGTAACTCGGTGCTATAAAACGTGCCTTTGTGTATGATTCAACAAGTAGTAGAACAAGCCATATGAGTCGAAGTTTATCCATTCCTTTTACCTTCGGGATAAAAGCGATATCTGTGGGCCCCTCGATGATTTGATGATGACAAATGGAAGTGCTCGGCCAGGCCAGGACTGATTTGATTTGTTCAATTAGTCAGCCATCATAAATCGGAAATCGGGAAACAACTAATGGACAGAGAGAATGATTATAATCCATGTCTCAGTCCATATGATATCTAGAATGGAGGAACATATGATCCCTTATCTAATGGACAAGTCGTTGACAAAGATCAGAGTTCATCTACAAGGTCAGAGTTCGACAGAAGCTTTTGAGAGCTACGATTGCTAGTTGGTTCCTGAAGTCGTACGCAATAATAGTTTTAGACTTATCCAAGTGGGAGACTGTTGGATTAATGTCTAAGTCCATAACTATAATTGGTAAGACTTGACCCGACCTGGCATGGTCCATTTGGGTTGCATGGCATCATGCACTTGGATAGACTATAGTGAGAGAAATAAGACACTTATGGTTATTAATATATTATAAGTTCTAGTATATTAATAATAAGAATAATAAGATTATTTAATTAGTATTGATCAAGAATTAATCTAGGATTAATTAAGTGATCAAAAGAAGGCTAATTAAATATATGGGTTGATTGTGTAAATCATTCATTCTTATATATGTGGGCTTGTGATCCAAGATTCCTTATGTTGGACTAAGTCCATGGGGTGACCCATGGATACTCCATGGAGGTTAAAATCCATGGAGCATAAGGAATGGGTAAAGTCATGAGTTACATGGTGTAACCCTAATAGCCACCATATAAAAGAAACCCATGGCTCAAGAAATCGTGACTATGACTAACACTAGGTGTATGTATGAGGGCTACACGATTTCATGAAGTGTTCTAATTTCTCTCTAAGTTATTCCAAGTGCTTATGGTGTTGTGTGAACCATTTGAGGTGTCACACTTGGGGCACTAAGCACTCAAGCTTCATGAAGACAAGCACTATCAAAGAGGTATGTATTCTATCTTGTTATATCCATTATTTTGTATGCTAGATTAGGATAATACCTTGGATGTTCATATTTGCATGTATAATAGAGAAAACATAGATCCAAGGTATTTAGGGTTGCATGTACACTTAGGAGTGTTAGAATGCTCATAACCCAATAGATATTACCTCCAAAAGATGCCTCAATAGCAGTCAAACTCGAATCCAAGCAAAGCCCTTTGATCCAAGCCACTTCTCCTTCAAGATCTCTTCAAACAACACCTCTCCAAACTCTAATTTGCTCCACAAATGATCTCTCCACGTATTTAAGGTTTCTGGAACTCAAGGGGGGAATAAGGGAGGCTGTGGAGGAGTATAATGCTCTTTATATAGGGCTCAACCCTGGAATTTAGGGTTTTCTCCATACAGCACCTACTCGCCGAGTCCATCCCATGGACTCGCCGAGTAGGCCACTTGACACGCGACCATGACCGCGACCTGACTCGCCGAGTCACCCATGGACTCGCCGAGTCATCCTCTAAAACTTACACTTTCAGCCCTTCAACTCTACTCTTGCGATTCCGGGATGTTACAATTCTCCCCCACTTAAATTAGGCTTCGTCCTCGAAGCCTTCGGCATCTCTTCTCCAAATTACTTCTCACGATGCACCACTTGACCTTGATCGAACCAAGTCCCTCAAGGTACAACCATAGAACCAGAAGCTCACTCTCTCCTTCCATACGGTGTCCCCACCACCTACTCAAACCGGGCACCAACTGTACCCTCCGATAACCACACTCACAACCGAGAATCACCCATGATGCCTTACTGCTCCAATTCTCATTCTTCCATTTCGGAGCAACTCCCCAAAGTTCTCCTCTCGCAATCACACACGCATGCTGATCTAGCTCTAGCACCCTCAGGTTTGGAAAAACTGATACACTGATGATATCCTCGAACATCCTTCCAGGATGAACTGCTAAAACGTAGCCAAAACCCTGATCAGAATCACACTGAGAGTCCAAGAATCTTTCTCTTGCTCTACATCGCGGTATTCCCTCCGCGCCCAAAGCAACATATCAAGTCGAATGAGCTTTTATTCCACCGACGTAACACACTACTCAGGGACCATCGACGGACCACTCCAATCATAACTCTACACTGCCGCTTTCACTTCCGTGAATTCACACTCCCTTTGGGATTTCATTCCTCCCTCTTTCCTTACCAAGGAACCGCTTGTCCACCCAGTCACCATGATAGGCACCATGGTGCTCATCCCACGCTACATTACCTCCTTAAAGCGTACCCAACATCTATGCATCACCACTACTCTAACTCTCATCACAGGGACTCTCAAGCCCATGCACTACCTTCACTGCTCAAGATTGCTACCCGGGGTCAGACCTCCCAATGTAATCACACTGCAACATACGCAACCCATAACCTTAATCCAATCCAACAATACTCACAGAGTCTTCAGCATGACTGGACCGCCTCCCCAGGCCTTCAGTCAATCTGGACCACTCTTAGAACCTTCAGCCAATCTGACTGGACCGTCCTCCGAGCCTTCGGTCTGACTGGTACGCCTGCCGGCTTACAGTCTATCCGGACCGCTCAACTAGCATTCATTACTCCGAACCATCCCTTCGGGAAATCCTCCCGCACATACCGTTCTAGCCCTCTAGGGGTTCCGAACTCTATCTCCATCATACATGCTCGAACCCGTCCTGCTCCCATGCCTTCCTCAATCAACTGTTCTAGGTCTGTATTCCACCCCGCACGCCTGTTACTCACTCATACGAGTCTGCTCTCGACTAATAGAAATACCGTTGAATTTCCCAAGCAGCTAAACAACCTCTCAGGCCCAACGATCATCCGGAGAATTTCCAATTCTCCCCCACTTAAGACACTGACAGTTAGTCACCGGTCGCCATCACCGATCTCCCCAAGCAACCTTGCAGGAATCGACGCATGCACTCAAAATGTTTTTCACCAACACCAACAACTTTCATACAATCATATTCCCATGCTGCACAACCTGCTCGAAAGGAACCCAATCTTCAACTATCAATTCCTCAGACTACAGAATCTAACTGGCCTTCAAACCAACGCCGCATCCGCCACCAATCCTCACAAAGATAATCAACGATAGCTCGAAGCACAAATCCATAACCATAACGATCCTTCAGGGAACAAAAGATACTAAAACGAAATCTCGATCACAACTCGCCAAACCCTCAAGGAACAACGGATACCACACAAAAACCCGAAACGCAATTCAACGAAACCAACAGATAACAATACTCCACAACAATCATAAATAATCAAACATCAGAAAGAAACATACCCGCAGCAGCAAGCTGAAAAAAAAACGACCCTAAGCCCTTGGGGGCTCAGCTCCACCCTGATCTCCACCTGTGATCCTCAACATAGCCGGTGCTGGAGCCTGCACCGGCCCTGTAGCAAGCCGTGGACAGTTGACCTTCAAATGTCCAACCTGATGACAATGATAACATATCCTTAAATCCCGAACCGGCACTGACTGCCGACAATCCCTCGCATAGTGTCCCTCCTTTCCGCACTTGCGGCACGCTCCACCGGACCGACAAACCCCGGCGTGACCCCTTCCACACTTTCCACAGACGTGGCTACCCTGATCTCCCATCTTGGAATCAACGGTCTTAGACCGTTTCGTCGCCGGCTGCGACTGAACCAGAGCTTGCCTCAGCTCACGCATTTGTAACTCAATCTCTAACTCACGCCGCCTGGCAGCCTCCTGCAACTCCAGCAAAGTCTCGCACCTCTGCGTAGACACAAACTGTCTGATGTCTCTCTTTAGCATACTCAGATATCGGGACATCTGAGCCTGCTCCGAAGCGAACTCAGGGCAAAACATCGCCCTCTCAGTAAACATCCTGGTGATTTCCGTCACCGATTCCGAATCCTGTTTTAGCTCCAAGAACTCCTGAGCCAACCTCTCCCTCTCGACATGCGGAACATAACGAGTGCTGAACATCTCCCTGAACCGATCCCATGAAATCGCAGCCCTCTGCGCATCCGAGTACGACCCTGTGGTCAGTCTCCACCAATCCTTTGCTCCGAGCCTCAACAGGTTCAAAGCACACCTCACCCTCTAATCAGCAGGGCATGAACACGTGAAGAAACATCCCTCCACATCTGATAACCATCTCATAGCAACGATCGGATCCTGAACTCCATCAAAAGTGGGAGGCTTCGTATTATCGAAGTCCCGATACTGAAAACCTCTACTGGCTCCTCCCCCTGCCGCTGCTACTGCTGCGGTAGCCGCCGCGGCAGCCGTCTCCGTGAGAGCCGCATAGCGCTCATCGAAATACTCCACCATGGCGGTCTTGATCGACCCAAACAACTCCGGCAGCTCAGCCCCAAACAATGCAGCAACCTCATCATGCAGGATCTCACGGATCCTCGCATCCAACTCGTGCGTACTCATCTGACTGACATCCTCGGGTTGTACAGACCCACCCGGAACTCCCTCCTCGGCTCCTGTTCTTGACCCGAATCCACTCCCAGCGTGCCCTGAAATCTCCATACTGAAAATAAAACACCAAATCTCAGACATATTCCACTATCCCAGGAACCAGCCCTCATCCCAACCCTAGAGGTCATGGTTTCCCTGATACGCGTATGAGTCCGTGCTTTCAGTAGTACGGGCCCATACTACTTTCCACACCAACCCATATTTGTATGAAGTACTCCCACAACACCCTAGCGACACACATAACATCGCTCTATCCTCACAACTAGAGGAACACTAGAAATCTCTCACAAGGAACCCTAGGCTAGCAGGCATCATAAATCAGGCAACTCATCAATAAATCCTAAAGATCCCTAGCCTAACTCTAGCATGCTGTTCTATCAAAGCTCGATAAAACAATTGTCATGTATGGTAATTTGGGGTTACTTACTGGCTCCGGCTGATCGTACCTCCGCGTCCTCCTTTACTTATTTTGAAAACCATTTTAAATTCTCTTTTTGAAAGCTCTCCTCGATTTGAGACTGGAGTCACACAAGTGTTCCTCCAATTCACTCAAACCAAGGCTCTGATACCAACTTGTAACATCCGAAAAATACAACCAATTTAATTTTTTTCAAAACAACCTGATTTTCATTAAAATGTTTACAAAAAGGTTTTCAATACAAGTCATTAGAGTATTCCCAGAATCACATTGCTACAAAATCATGAGGAGCGGTACGATCGCGCCTTCGCCTTGCCACAGTCTCCTGAAGAACCTGAAAAACATTAAACCACAACTGTAAGCCCAAAAGCTTAGTGAGATACCCCCAAAATACCAACCACGTATACGCCCTTCCAGGCTACGACCTTCCGGTCCAAAACATATAAAACATACATAACATAACAGAACATAGAACAACCATGCATATCGAGTCTACCGTGTGACTGGTCCGCCGTATCGGGCCTTCAGTCCAATGGATCCATCCTCCGGGTCTAGTCATGTCCTTCGAGTCTACAGTGGGGTTGGTCCGCACGCATCGGGCCTTCAACCCACCTGGTCCACTCTCTGAGTCTACAGTGTCACTGGTCCGCCCGCATCGGGCCTTCAGTCGGCCTGGTCCACTCTCCGAGCCTCGGCATGTCTGGTCCGCCCTCGTGGGGCCTACAGCCTATCCGGACCGCTCGCTGGGCCTTCGGAACAACCGGTCCGCCCTGGGTATCTTGGCCTACAGCACAAAGCAGGACCCGCCTCAACCCATCTCCAGTCCAAACAACCATGTGCACAAAACATACATTCATATAACAGTCATAGTCAACAAACCGAACAAGCAGATCACATAGCATATCATTACCCTAACCGGATTACCGACCTAACCGGTCGCTAGCATAGCATCACTCTGTATATCGGGAAAACTGACCTTAACAAGGCCTCCTAGCATGAACCATCCTAGCTACCAGGATGCAGACACATCAAACAATAACATAATAACCATAACCGAATCTCAATACAATAAAGGGCCGGCCTTGGTGCCTTAGACCCTGTTGATATAGTGAGGATAACTCACCTCGAAACTGTCGGCTGAAAAGATAAGATCCCGCTGCTCTGAACTCTGGCACGAACTCCTTCACTAAACATCAAAACATACCACTCAATAAATACCCTTAATTACCAAAATACCCCTGGAAGACAACTGGTCAACCTTGGACGAGTCAAAGTCAACCCCTGACTGACCCTACTCGCCGAGTCATCCCTTGACTCACCGATTCATCGACTCAACCAGAAATATTGGGACTTCCTCGACAAGACTCGCCGAGTCCAAATGGACTCGTCGAGTCCAAGGCCATCTTCAACCTACTCGCCGAGTTGTTCTTCCAACTCGTCGAGTCCCAGGCCATCTTCAAGCAACTCGTCGAGTCCACCCATGTGACTCGTCGAGTTCCACCTATCTGAATCCATACAGAAGCATTCCAGGCCATGCAATTGATCCAAAACATAGATCCAACCTCCTACAATCCATCCATCACGTAAAGTGGCAACCTTTACGTGAATCTAACGAGATTTAAGCCATATTCACCTTAAAACCAAGGTTTGGGACATGGTGGTTTCACTAAGCACACAAACACAGGAACTTTAATGCACTCTAGGCCTTCAATATTCCAGATCTAAGGTAGCAACCTCAGATCTATCCTCCAAACTCCAAAACATTCCAAGACATACTCCCCACAAACCCCAAAATGATGAAACTAGGAATGCACAGCCTAAGGACGGAGATATTACCTCCAAAAGATGCCTCAATAGCAGTCAAACTCGAATCCAAGCAAAGCCCTTTGATCCAAGCCACTTCTCCTTCAGGATCTCTTCAAACAACACCTCTCCAAGCTCTAATTTGCTCCACAAATGATCTCTCCACGTATTTAAGGTTTCTGGAACTCAAGGGGGGAATAAGGGAGGCTGTGGAGGAGTATAATGCTCTTTATATAGGGCTCAACCCTGGAATTTAGGGTTTTCTCCATACAGCACCTACTCGCCGAGTCCATCCCATGGACTCGCCGAGTAGGCCACTTGACACGCGACCATGACCGCGACCTGACTCGCCGAGTCACCCATGGACTCGCCGAGTCATCCTCTAAAACTTACACTTTCATCCCTTCAACTCTACTCTTGCGATTCCGGGATGTTACACATTAAGGATGTTATGTTGATGCAACTTGGAAAAGGTTCCAAGTAGAAGATAGTGGTAGACTCCACATGCGAGTCCGAGTATACAGCAACTAGTGAAGCTGCAAAAGAGCCTACATGGCTGAAGAACTTCATTGGATCTTGATGTCATTCATAGCATTAATAAACCCATTAAAATCTTTTATGATAACGAAGATGTAGTTTCTTTGACTAAATAACCCAAGGATCATGAGAAGTCGAGAGATATACTCAAGATGTACCATTATGTTCCAAAGCGGGTTGAGGATGGATATACCATAAGTAAAAGAGTATCATCATAGGAGAAGACGTTTGATCCCTTCATAAAGCCATTATTAAGGACTAAGAATGATAGACATACAATGTCCATAGGTATTAGATTTGCAACTGATATGGCATAAATGTTGTCACACCCCCGGACTAGACGGTGGAAACGTCCGGAGGTGGGTGACTTCATTGTGCAGTATCATAACAATTGGATATAAACGAAACAGAGCAATCTAAACATCATACATTGAGATAACAAGCTTACATGGTTTACATAGTGTATTTGTTCTTCAAGTCACACAAAAGATACATAAGTAGAAAACTTCAAACTACAGCTAAATAGTCCTACATCCGCATCCCTCATTTCATGCTTACTAGATCCCTAAGAATACAAGTTGTTTTGAAAAGCGTCAACTAAAAAGTTGGTGAGTTCATAATCATTTTGTACAAAATCGTTTACACTTGTTTAGAATCGTTCTTATTGTACTTTCAGAAAATCTGATATTTTCTATCATATCGTTTGAAACCTTGCTTTGAAAATCATGGATATATGTGTGCATATCATTACTTTTCTTCATCCTTAAATGGAGTGATTTTGAAAAGTAGTGAAATTTGTAAAGGCGGCCGGTGTTCGAGAATAGTCCTTTTGAATAGTATTACTCAACCGTTTCTGTAAAATCTCCTATTTTCAAATAGAGAATAAAGTTGTAAATCTTGATTTTCTTATCGGGCATAATTGATTCTGCGCGTTCTAGTTTATCGTTAACAAAATCGCGAAAAATCGTTTTCTTCAGAAAATCCTATATTTCCTGTTATAAAATATTCATATGTTCTATTTCCAACTATATAAACTTGCATATGTGAGTGTGTTAGTTTATCCTTTTCAAAATTGTATACAAATGTTCTCCATAAAGTCCTGCGTTTTCTGATTTGTAAAAATAGCAGTAATTAGACTCTAATACTTGTTAGGTGAAAGAAATCAATCATGGCGATTGTGGAAATTCTACGCAATGAAAAAGGACAGTCAACACAACAAATGTGTACCAACACTACCATGCATAGTACAGTCAACACAATGAGCCAAAATTTATTTATAAGGTTTTCCTTACATAAATTTCTAGTTAAAATAACATATTCTAGTGAGTCGTTATAACCATACTAATCATGATGTAGGCCTGTTATGGCGTTTCTCAAGTGCTCTCGGTTTAATAAAGACATTTGTCACCCTACACTTGTTGGTCTAGTTGTAGTGAACAGCGAAGGTGTGGGGTGTCAACCCCATATAGATCTATACACAAATTTCCGCTCTCCCTCCAGGAGACTCTGGCTATAACTCCTTACAAGACTTTAGACGTACACTAATATTTTCATATTTAGGTACTTTTGAGATTTGTCTTACTAGAATATTGACAACCTTTCGAGCAATCGTTCGGGATTCATTATTTGTTAGATAAATAATGATATCAGTGCTCATTGAATAGAAATACCGTTCTCATCCCATATCGTTATGTGTACTTGTCAATTGGGTACTTCATGTTTGTTCCATTTCGTTTATTGAAAAATAAGCCATTTTGAACTCTTGTCAAAATGACCATACATTGTTGGAAACGGTCTTTCCTGTTTATGAATTGTCGGCTCAGGCACATATTAGTCAAAATAAAGGTGTCAAGTTATAATTTTTGTAAATTTATAACTGCAGATTGTGACACACATTTTCTGTTTTAAGACATATAGAACATTACTTATGTTCTTAAAGGTTTTACGACAACAGTTTATGCATGCAAATATTTTTTTCATGAAAACTCTATTTTCGTATATTGTTGTTGACAAAATTATTTATATTAAAATATTTATAAATAATCACAAATAGTTTATTAATGTGATAAAAAGTCATGAGTATGACATAGTATTCCAAGATAACCTTATATTTATGTTTGACCAACAATGATTCCAAAATATTGTTATTTCCATAGTTTAATCACTTTCCAAAATATTTTATCTACAACGTGTTTAAGTAAAGCTTGAAGCAATTCCTTATAGTTGTTGTTATAAAAATCCATGACTTATACTTGGTATATACTAGTTCTAGTTTCTAAACATGTTTTGTAAAATATAATCCAAACTCTTGAGACTTAACCAAATCTCAAGTTTTTAGCCTATTTACAAGGGTTTCATACTTCAGCACATGTAAGCAGGCATGCATACGCAAAATAAACAAATAGATCATGATTTATGCAAGGTTTGATGTGTATTCTCCCCCCAAAAACAATAAAAACTTTGAGATAGAGGTGGGGGTATGAAGCTCACCTTGAGTTAGTTGAGGAGTTGTTTAAAGTGATGGAGTGGAGACTCCAAGCCTAAACTTTGGCTGAGATGAGGAACTTCCCTCGGAAGAATATTTTCTTTAGAAATTTCTAGGAAGAATTTGAGAAATTTTCTTTCAGTAAGATCCTTGTTCTTGCCTTGGAGATGAGTTTTGAGGGAAAATGGGAAAAGTGAGAGAAATGTGAAGTCTAAACCCCTTTACTGTCGTTGCCTTGAGGAGTATAAGAAAAAGGGAGGGAATCTTTTGTTCATGGGGATCTGATGGTCCATGTATTGTTATTTGGTGGGTAAAGCATTGAATACTGTGATTTACATGGGGAAATGGAAGATTAAATCAAAAGGTCAAACCTCCTTGTCCTTATCTTGATTTAGGATAGGATCTTCCTAAATCCTAAACTTTTATTTTATGTAAATATGATTTAAATTATTAAATTTGGCATAAAATAGAGGTTTTAGGGGTCTCAGTTAAGAAAAACAAGAGTTTGGTGGGGTTCCCGACGTCAAAATGCCTTAAAATGATGAAAAGTTCCGAAATAGTCCAAAATCCGGAGCTAAAAGATGAATTTCGGAGTCATAGGGTAATTTCCGAAGTTATATCTGAAATTTTGGAGGGAAGGGTTAGGGTTGCGAGGGTCCGAAGTGGAAACCAAGAAGTTCCTGAGGTGCTGGGCGAGGTCCGAAGCGTTCTTCTCGGATCCGAGGTTAGGAGCGAAGCTATCCGGTTCAGCTTGGAGGTCCAAACCGCTCCACATGTTTCGGAGTCAGAAGAAGGTTCTGAAGTAGGAGGATAGTCTGGACTAAGGGAGATCCGAAGTAAGAAGCTTCTTGGTTTCATAGAAGGTATCCGGACCAAGAGGAGTCCGGACCAAGAGGGTCCTATTGGGTTTTCTCTTTTTGTTTTGAGCTGTTTTCGACTGAGGAAGGTACTTAAAGAGATTTGAGAGAGATTTGCGATACGTGGAGATATTTGGCAGAGATTTCACATACTTGGAGAGATTTCACATACCTGGAGAGATTTGGGAGAGATTTGATATACTTGGAGAGATTTGGGAGAGATTTTACATACTTGGAGAGATTTGGGAGAGATTCGATTTACATGGAGAGATTTCATATAATTTGGAGAGATTTGGGATAGATTTCACATACTTTGAGAGATTTGGGAGAGATTCGATATACTTGGAGAGATTTCACATACTTGGAGAGATATGGGAGAGATTTCCCATACTTAGAGAGATTTGGGAGAGATTTGCATTCTAACACTACATGGCTCATTAGGATCTAATATTATACACTTGGATGTGTTAGCACAACTCTCACAATAGTCTTTACTTACCTGAGGACGAAATTTCATAGCCAAAAATGCTATTTGTGACAAATGTGTAGTTGTTAGTTTGATATTTGAAATTTATTGAAGTATAAAATCTAACTGATTTAGTGATTATTTTGTGGCGACTTAATATTAAGCTAGTTTGCTACTATTTTTGTGTTGATTTATTATTGTGTTTTGTTTTATATGTGCAGAACCCACTTCCTGATTATTAATTTACTTAAACATCCACATCCGGTCATACTCTTTGAAGTAATTTGTGATTTAAGACTACCAATGAGTATCAGTAGAGTGTCCATAGTGATTAGACATAGCACAAAGATTCTGACTAACCCTCATGATTATTTAATGGAGCTTTAAGTATTTGAACAACTCGCACTAAGATATTACTTCATGAATAAATTCACGAGTAATTCTAACATGATAATATGTTGGATTAGTGTCTAAGTCCATAACTATAATCAGTATGTACTTGACCTGACTCGGCATGGTCCATTTGGATTGCATGGCATCAGAACATTTGGATAAACCGTTTATGAGAAGAAGACATTTGTGACATATTAATATATTATAAGTTCTAATATATTAATATGAAATCATGTTATTCAATTAGTATTGATCAAGAATTAATTTGGACTTAATTTAGTGATCAAAAGAGACTAATTAAATATATGGGGATTGATTGTGTAAATCATTAATTCGTATATATATGGGCTTATGATCCAAGATTCCTTATGTTGGGTTTAACCCATGTGGTGACCCATGGATAGTCCATGGAGGTTAAAACCCATGGAGCACAAGGAATGGGTAAAGTCATGAGTTACATGGTGTAACCCTAATAGCCACACTATATAAAGACCCCTTTAGTTCAAGAAATTGGAACTAGTGATACATATATGAGGGCTAGCCAATTTGAGCATAAAGTGTCTTCTTCTCATGGTTATTCCAAGTGTTGATGATGTTGTGTGAACCATTTGAGGTGTCACACTTGGGGCACTAGGCTCTCGAGCTTCATGGAGTCAAGTCACATCAAGAGGTATGTATTCTAACTTGTTATATTACCCAAGTATTAAAAGATTGTATGTTAGATAGGGTAATACCTTGGAATATTCATATTTGCATGGTTAATAGATAAAACATAAATCCAAGGTATTTAGGGTTGCATGTACACTTAGGAGTGTTAGAATGCTCAAAACCCAACAGTGCTATCAGAGCCATGGGTTGTTTTATGTTATATTGATGCAAATGTTTTATTTTCAAAGTTGAAAAAAAAAGGAAAAATAAAACATGACAGTGTCAAATTTTAAGATAATTACTTGTTTTTGTGAAAAACTAATTATTTGTAAAATTTGAATCATTTTATATCTGAGTTCAATTTGGTCAAATTTAGTAAAAGATAAAATGACATGATTATTTTATTACTTTTAAAAGTTTGATCTAAAGAGTTTATTTTTGAAACCTCCATAAGTTATGGATATGAAAAGATTTAAAAAAAAAAATGATTCAAAGTTTTTATGGAGTTACAGAATTTGGTGTTAATGTTTTAAAGAATTCCATAACTTATTCTTAAGGACATGAAAAGTTTCATCATAAAACAAACATTTAACTCCAACAGTTATGGATTACCACAAGTTTTATGTTTCCTTGATTTATGAGTTAGTTTAGATTAATGGAAAAAAATTATGTTTTAGTTGTTTTCAATCCTAATTAATCTAGAGATAGTTCATAAAATGTGATTTTGTAACTTGTCCTCAAGTTACATAAAAGGTCACATTTATGAATCTTAAAACTCATAAAGGTGTCATAGGTTACATAAAAATGAAGAGTTTTTTTTCATTAAATAGTATTATGACTCCATAACTTTTCCTCAAGTTATGGATATTTAAGAGACACTTCTTTAAAAATGTTATTAAAGAATAAGAGGTTACATAAAAAAATGAAGAGTCTTCATTTTAATGAACCATTAAACTCATAAGTTATGAACTGAAAAGTTTTGAATAGTTACACAAACTTGCCCTCAAGTTTTGGAATTTGTAAAGTTTTACCATAAATACTTTAATTCCAAGTTAAGCCCTTAGAATTTTAAAAGTTAAAGTTCAACCCTTATACTTTATAATATTATAAGTTAATAATAATAATAATATATATATATATATATATATATATAAGAGCAAGTCGTCTTACCATTAGTAGGCCTCATTCACGAACCCGATCTATAAGGAGGGTATAAGGTTACTGCCTATAAAATGGTAGTTTAATGGGTGTCCACTCTCACCCACCGCTTTCTTGACCGGTGGAGGGTCGTTAGTCGAACGTGTAAGAATAGGACTATAATTCTCCCTTCATTATAAGTATAATGATAAATACTAAGTACCTAAACACTTATAAATTCCCAATCTAGTTACTTAGGAAAATGTGAATAAGGCGCTAATCCATGAAATTACACTTTGCACTTTGTTTAAATCGGTTAGTGGAGCGTGTGTGGTTAACCGACACACTAACTCGTATTTAACAAGGTAGGCAAAGGGTAACTTAATGTTTATCATAGTATCGATGGATCGTGTTTGGTTAATTGGCACGTCTATTGAGGGGTAAAAACTTAAGGGTACCAAGTAATTTGCATGGTTACTTCACACCTTGTTTTGTGATCCTCTACATCCCAGTCACAAAAACTAAAGGGCACACTCGAGATTGAAACATGCCACTGAAAACATCAATGAATCTCAAAAGAATCTAGGAGTTTCAAAACCAATTAAAACCTAATAATATATTTCGTTTATCTTGGTGGAAATTTGTGAATCGTCACTCACCTACCTTCAAATATTTTATAGCTTGGACTACGGCATCCCTCTTCTAAGTTATAAAATAGTTTTTTTGTCCTAGCCTTAATATTTCATATTGGGTGTTATATTAAGAAATTTAAATCAACTATCTTGAATATCTCCCAAAAGTTGTCTAATTCAGACATCTATGATCTTCACAAATCTCTTGGAACTTCACTTCCTCCATCTCCTCCAATTATTCTCCCTAACCCACAACTTCAAGGTCACTCAAGACCTATTGGCAATCAAAGTCTATGTGTTGTTACCTCTTGGAGATAAAGTCACATATTGACAAGCCGGGAAGTTGGGTGTCAAAGTCTTGAGAAAGTTGGATGTTCAATAACTTTCTATGTCACATAGTGAGTTCCTTTGGGACTAATATGGAACAGATTATGACATGACCCTTAATGACCTTAACTATTTGCTTGGTGCTTCTAAATCAGCAATGATTAGGAAGACTAGTAAAGCAAATTTGATTAGAAGATCAACTTCCCAAACTTCCATGGACATTGACAATGGTACATGGTAAGGGGCATTGGTTACGAAGCTGCCAAATTTACCTAAAAGATCTTCAGGTAAAGTCCACTATCAAACTCTTTTAAGTTTCTATTCTGAGATTCTTATTACATGATGTGACTGGGTCACATATTGATGTTTTAAGAATCAAAGAAAAGTGAAGAAGGAAGTATATGATGATTCTGAACGCGAAGATGGGTTTCGATCGCATGGTTCAGTGATCAGAATTTTGAGCTATTACTTAGGAGTTGTGTAATATTGCTTAGGAATAGATAACAACAAGTTTTTCATATGCTTTGCATTGTAAGGATAAGTTTTCTGCAAAGTTTTAAAATAAAAAATTTTGGTTTTATTTATTCTAAGTATCCTTACAATGGCATTTGTTAAAATTTGTTGTTTATATGATTCCATTGATAGCAATATTGGAAAGTGGATTTGATTCATTCATTTGTGGTAATGTCTAAATTTACCAAACAAGGAAAGATTCTCATCACCCAAGTTTCAGTTATATAGAAACTTGGAATCATGCAAGTTGTATGATGAATGAGAATTTTCATCTTTGGAAAATTAACACTAATTCCTTGTTTACATGTTTATGTGAATCAAGTGAAGGACTAAGGGATCGAGTACACATTCTTGTGCATTGGTCAAGTCCACCACAAAAGATCGATAAGACTATTCGTCATGATTTACTAAAGCTTAGTAAATATGGTTATACTTACAATTTTAAAGTATAATTTTGAAACATTGGAAAAGTTTCGATGTATGGTAGAACGAATGAGAAGAATCAACTTCGGCAAAAAGATAAAAGTTTCTCAAATCTGAAAAGATGGGAGAGTATTTTAGCATCATGTTTTGTGATCATCTTAATGATTTAGAAATCATGTCACAAATAGTCCTCTAAAGACATCTTAGTGTATTTTTATGACTAGGAAGAGGAATCCTGAATTCTTGAAATGATGAAATCAAGAAGATGAGTCACGCTTCGTTCCAAAAACAATTCTTAGAGTCATACTCCAAGATTGTAACTTGAGTGATATATCTTAAAGAAAGGTTTATTAAAACTAGTCAAATGTAAGAGTAAAGTGTGTCCTACTCTTGTACATTAGAAATTGGTAAGTTGTGATGTTTTGGATAAAACAAAGACCAACTAAGACCAATTGTGTGAAGTGTTTGTCTTGATAAAGAATCCAAACTATCTTTCGAATATTTGGCAAGTGAGTCTTACGTGTCAACACGATAGTGGGAGTCTTAAAGATCCTGGAAGAATTTCAAGATCTAATCAAGAATAAAAACTTGTAGTTTAACAATAGCACACGACGTGAGGCTTATAAGCTATTGTGTTGACATATATCTATTTCTTTGCCCATTCCAGTTAAAGTTGGCTTTGCATATGAGTTCTTAGAGTTCTTAATTGGTTTCATAACAACTTGGAAGCAATGGCAGGCCCTTGATCTGCCAGGTGGCAAGAAAATAAGATTGAGTTCAGTCCATATGAGTTTGGATTTGATATTACCCTTGTCTTATGACAATGGTTTTGACAATTCACATGGATAAGAACACATACACCATAAAATCTAAGAGTCATAAGGTTTCTCTCTGATTCATGAAAATGATGGTGAGGAAACACTTCCACCAAGTAGATTTGAAGCAGATAGCAAAGATCTAAACAACTGAGACTATGATTACGACATCCCTTTTCATAGTTCTGAAATTGTTTAGACACACCTGTGGGCTATCTAAGAGAGGTGTATGATTTTGATAAAGTGTTATCAAAGCAATCTAGTATCAGAAATCTGAACTTTGGTAAGAAAGTCAATGAAGTATTGATTTCTAGAAGTCCAGCTGATTTCTGAGTACATGTCAAAGCTAGTGGGAGCATAAGTGTTATGCTAATAATCATCATGTTATTAGGAGCATGATAATTATGATAAAGGTTGCAAGTTAGCAATGTTAATTATATAAAACAAAAGTTTCAATTCTTGGAGTTGCATGGTTTGAAAAGTTGTATGGCTATAATTAAGGGAGAGGAACTTATACTTCATTTCAATTCTAAAAGGTTTAGATTGAGTTTTAATCATGTTTAGTCAAGAATATATATGAATTTTATGTTGGTTTGGTTCAACTTAAGAAAATTCATATATATTGCGTTCTCAAAATTCAATTATGATTACGGCATCCCTCTTCATAGTCAAATTTTTTAAAACATGGCAAATAAAAATATTGTAGCAAAAGACTGATCTAGAATCAAGTCTTTATGAGAAACATCATGAATCGTGTCCCATTTGCTTTGGGTACAGGATCGATTGCATGTGCTATAATATTTATCCTTTCTAAATTCTTCCAAATGTGCAGGGCATTAAGAAGGGAAGGTCTAGAATTGGATATGACTAAAATGATTAAGCAATTGTCGAGAACAACCTAAGATTTAGCAAAGATTAGTTACTCAGGGACGGTTGGAAGTATAGTGTTAATTTTTGGAATGACCATATTGAAATATTCTGAAAAGAGGAAACTCTTGTTCAGAAGTGATTGTCAAAATGGGAATATGGAAATGATTCCATAGGTGGAAGTTATTCAATTTGTGTAAGATTAGGAAACTTAATGCAAGAAGGACGTTTCCATGGATTTGATCTCCACTGGAATGCTCTGTAATGTTTGTTGTCAAGTCTTTGTGACTTTGTGCATAATCATTACAAGAGGATCAATGCATATAAGTTTAGAATCTAACAGATTTCGGTAAAATGGCATGAATTTGGAATTCTTGCATTTACAGTAGGGATTTTGGACTATGAAATGAAAATCATTGGAGTTATGTTCAATCGATATATTTCACAAAGTAAAGATCATAGACAAACATAGTGTGCATACTTGGTGTATGGCATGACTAGTGTTTAGAAAACATAGTGTACATGCTTGGAGCATGGGAAATTTATTTTACTTCAAGAATAAAGTTTATAGCTGAAATAGTATGCAATGAATAATGTGTAATCATATGGTGATAAAAAAAAAAGAAGTTTTATTTATATTCATAAGTTCTGAGACCATATTAGATTCGATTATTCTTGTGTTTCACTTTGCATGTTTTGACTTCCAGAATAAACTAGGTCATTCTTCCCGAATGACTAAGTTATTCAAACCATCTACAGTCAGTCATATATTGGAAGTAGATATGAATCAAGACTGTCATGGGTTAGCTTGCAGAGGTCTATGTTGTTGGACAAAGTGGTGCTACAACACTCATGAGTGCTCATAATTCTGAGTATTGGATTCAACCCACGCTCATTAGAATCACTTCATGGAATTTATCACGAGTGATCATGACACGATAATATCTTATATTCTTAAAACCTAGAGATATGAGTTGTTACTATGAGTTGGTTATACATTGATTTCATGAAAACGCATTGGTAACTCGATGTTATAAAACATGCCTTTGTGTATGATTCAACAAGTAGTAGAACAAGCCATATGAATCGAAGTTTATCCATTCCTTTTACCTTCAGGATAAAAGCGATATTTGTGGGCCCCTCGATTATTTAATGATGACACATGTGAGTGTCTGGCCAAGCCAGGACTAATTTGATCTGTTCAATCAGTCAGTCGTCATAAATCGGAAATCGGGAAACAACAAATGGACAGAGAGAATGATTTATAATCCATGTCTCAGTCCATATGATATCTAGAATGGAGGAATATATGATCCCTTATGTAATGGACAAGTCATTGACAAAGTTCAAAGTTCATCGACAAGTTCAGAGTTCAACAGCAACTTTTGAGAGCTACGATTTCCAGTTGGTTCCTGAAGTAATACTCAATAATAGTTTTAGACTTATCTACGTGGGAGACTATTAGATTAGTGTCTAAGTCCATACTATAATCAGTATGTACTTGACCTGACTCGGCATGGTCCATTTGGGTTGCATGGCATCGGAACATTTGGATAGAACGTTTATGAGAAGAAGACATTTCTGACATATTAATATATTATAAGTTCTAATATATAAATATGAAATCATGTTATTCAATTAGTATTGATCAAGAATTAATTTGGACTTAATTTAGTGATCAAAAGAGACTAATTAAATATATGGGGATTGATTGTGTAAATCATTAATCCGTATATATATGGGCTTATGATCCAAGATTCCTTATGTTGGGTTTAACCCATGTGGTGACCCATGGATAGTCCATGGAGATTAAAACCCATGGAGTACAAGGAATGGGTAAAGCCATGAGTTACATGGTGTAACCCTAATAGCCACACTATATAAAGACCCCTTTAGGTCAAGAAATTGGCACTAGTGATACATATATGAGGGCTAGCCGATTTAAGCATAAACTGTCTTCTTCTTATGGTTATTCCAAGTGTTGATGATGTTGTGTGAACCATTTGAGGTGTCACACTTGGGGCACTAGGCTCTCGAGCTTCATGGAGTCAAGTCACATCAAGAGGTATGTATTCTAGCTTGTTATATTACCCAAGTATTAAAAGATTGTATGTTAGATAGGGTAACACCTTGGAATATTCATATTTGCTTGATTAACAAATAAAACATAGATCCAAGGTATTTAGGGTTGCATGTACACTTAGGAGTGTACATGAGGGGTTTTGCTTTACAAGTTTCTTATGCATTGGTTTAGTATAACATTTTTTGTAACCGGTAGTAATACATAATATGTCCATGTGTGATATGATGAGTGGACAAAAAGTATGTAATGGAAGTTTATTTTTCCCTTAGGTCCTAATAGGAGAAGTGATATATATAGGCCCCTCGATGATTTGGTGTTGACATCTAAAGTGCTTGGTCTAGTCCCGACATAAATTGAAGTGTTCAATTTAGTAATCCGATGTAGTCATCACAAATCTTTATCAAGTAACATAATCTTGAACATATAGATTGACCCTCTTCCATGTCTCAGGTTCATCTACATATCTTGTAGAAGAAAGGAATAATTGATCAGTTATCTATGGGTTGAATATTGATTAGATCAGAATTTGATAATTGCACTGGATGACAGACTCTATGTTGATTATTTGAGAAGTATTAGACCTTCTATAGTTGATGACTTGTCTACGTGGAAGGCTATTGGAAAGAGTGTCCAAGGTCATTAACTATTGGTAATATTTTTAATAATAGCAGAGTCCTTTTGGGTTGCCTTCATGATCCATTTGAGCAATTAAAAGACAAAGAGAATTTATTAGAAATTAGTTTATTAATTTTTTTTTCATATTTTGATAATTTAATTAGAAACTATTTTGGAATTAATTTTCCAAGTCCTATCGTGGACATAGGTGGAATTAGGTGTTAGTTTATGAGTAGTTAAGGTGGAATTAGTTTATTAATTTTCCATAATCCATATATGATAGAAATCGACAAAAACTGATAGGAATTATCTAGGGTACTTTAGTTGCTTTAGTATTAAGCAACTATAAATTAAAAATAGGGAGTTAAAGGTTAAACCAAGGTACTCCAAATCCCTAAAAATCGATCTCTGCACCCCTTCCTCTCCTTTACTAAATGTTCCTAACCCTTCTGGGTTTTGTGAGATTTTTTTAGCCTCATCTCTGTTAGGGTTTTGTAATTTTTTTCTCTCTAAGTGTTTTGGGTGCGAACCATTAGAGGAATTCTAGTTTGGTTCCTTTCATTCAAAACAAGGTGGCAAGAACAATATCTCAAACAAATAGATCTCTAGCTTCAAAAGTGGTGATAGTGTGTTTTTCTTATTGCTCTAGTAGTTTAGGTGGAATTAGTTTATTAATTTTCCATAATCCATATATGATAGAGATGGACAAAAACTGATAGGGATTATCTAGGGTGCTTTAGTTGCTTTAGTATTAAGCAACTATAAATTAAAAATAAGGAGTTAAGGGTTAAACCAAGGTGCTCCAAATCCCTAAAAATCGATCTCTGCACCCCTTCCTCTCCTTTACTAAACGTTCCTAACCCTTCTAGGTTATGTGAGATTTTTTTTAGCCTCATCTCTGTCAGGGTTTTGTAATTTTTTTTCTCTCTAAGTGTTTTGGGTGCGAACCATTAGAGGAATTCTAGTTTGGTTCCTTTCATCCAAAACAAGGTGGCAAGAACAATATCTCAAACAAATAGATCTCTAGCTTCAAAAGTGGTGATAGTGTGTTTTTCTTATTGCTCTAGTAGTTGTAAATAATAGTGTTAAACTTAGATCCTCAAAGGTGGCATGAACACATAAAATTTAAGTCTTCCGCTTCTATAATCATGTGTTTAGAACGCCCTATAACCCAAAAAAATGCTTAAAAAGGTGCAAGAACAAAGGCCTAGAAAATAATTGTGTATAAATCCAATAGTTGTTGTGTTGTAAAAATCGTATAAATTATAAAAAAATCATGTGAACATGAGGTTGGTATTATTTAGTAGTCTACTTTATTTCTTATTTAGAAGTGAAAAAGTGATTTCGAATGTAAAATGGTTAACAGGAGATAGAATGGAGGGATGTAAAATGAATTTACACAAACATCTGGTTTCAAAATCGCTAACCAGCACCAGCATCGAAATAGGTTTAGGATGTGGTGGTCAGGTTCTTGGTTCTACTTTTCTCCTTCAACCGGTTCCTGACTGACCCCATTTTCGATTCGGTTCATGTTGGGTTTGGTCCTTTTCTCATCCAACCAATAGGGATAAGGTAATAGGGGTGACAACAATGTATTAGTGACAAAGTATTAATGGTGACTTATCTTCAATCAACGCAATTGCGGCGGCTTTTATAAGTATTAGGGGCGACATGTATCGCAAAATCATTATTTTCTTATATAATCCTGTAATGCAAAAACATCTAACACACACACACACACCGATATATATATATATATATATATATATATATATATATATATATATATATGTAACACCGAAAATTTTCAAAACAAATTTTTCGATTTTTATAAAACATAATTCCATTGATATTCATAAAAACAACCATTTTAATTATCCAAACAAGACAATACAAAATCCCAAGATCATGATATCAAGCTCCGAATGTGTGTGTGTACGGATCAAGCCGGTTCCTTCCCGCGGTCGTCACTAGTACCTGAAACAATAACATCAACACTGTAAGCACAAGGCTTAGTGAGTTCCCCAAAATACTACATATAACACATATTAGCCACTCGAGGCTATAACTCTGCGGGTCCGTGCACCCAAACTCTGTGAACCCTCAGGTTCTAACTCTGTGAACCTTCCGGTTCTAACTCTGTAAACATGCACAGCATCAATCACATAGAAATAATGCAGTACAACACATAACATACATAGCATACAAATACTCTATCACATAACTCTGGTTACCTACTCAAGGTAAAGTATAGTGAGAAGACTCACCTCGCGTGTCTCGGTAAATCGTAAACCTGAAATCGCTAATCACTCGACCTGTCGAGCTGTCGTCCCCCTATAGCACAATACACCTCTAATTAACACTTTCCCAACTAGGGTTGACCACACTATAACAAGTCAATCTAGGTCAACGCTGGTCAACGGTCAACGGTCAACTTTGACCGGACTCGGCGAGTACCCAGGCGACTCGGCGAGTCTGGGCGTGTACACCAATTTCCCTGGAATCCTCCCTTGACACGTCGAGCATTCCCTCAACTCGACGAGTTCCACCTGGCACGAGTTGTGGGGGCACCACGACTCAACTCGCCGAGTCTCAAGAACAACTCGGCGAGTCCAGTTAGACTCAGTCCACCTGTCCATTCTGACTCCCCCTTGACTCACTGAGTCCACCTTTCCCAACTCGGCGAGGCCACTCACAGAGTGGTCGGGCAACATTCATGCTACTCGCCGAGTCTGTTCTTCGGACTCGGCGAGTCCATGCCATGCACTGACTCAATCTTTCTCTAAAGGTCAGATCCAGTTCATTAATCCATAGATCCAGTCCCTCCAAGCTCATTTAGCACGTAAAGTTACAATCTTGATGCACCTACAACCTCTATATGACCATATATGATGTTTATGACTCAAATACTACAACACAAGGTCAAAGACTCTATTGTCACTCATAAAGCTTGATGAGTGAGGCTCTCTGGACCTTTATGGATCCAGATCCATGGCCTCAACTCAAAGAGGGAACCAATGGGCATCAAATCATCCCATAAATGACCACCACAAGCCCTAAGTTGCATCATGCTTCACTAAACAGAAAATGGTCCGAGATAATACCTCTAGAGTGATGATCTAAGCTCCAAATCCACGAAATAGCAACCTCCTTTGCTTCCTCTTGCCTAGGGTCCCCTTCTTCTTGCTAAATAACACACACAAGATCAAGAATGGCTCCTTTCTCTTCACAAATAGCTCAAGAACACAAGGGTCACTCACTGAGGGTTGGGTGAGCACAAATGACGGCCATAAGACCCTTTAAATAGGCCTCAAACCCGGAGATTTAGGGTTTCATTACACAGCGCAGACTCGCCGAGTCCATATCCTGGACTCGCCGAGTCCAGGCGCGCACCAATGTTCAATTCCGCGTCTCTACTCGGCGAGTCTGGGCTCCAACTCACCGAGTCCCTCTCACAATATGACAAAATTAGATTTACAATATACCTGGTAAAATCCGGATGTTACAACTCTCCCCCACTAGAACTAGACTTCGCCCTCGAAGTCTCGCTCTAAAATAGCTCCGGATGCTGCTCCCGCATCATACCCTACCGCTCCCAGGTCATTTCTGATCCCTTCCGATGTTGCCACTGTACCAATACCAGAGGTACCTCCTTGTTCCTCAAAATCTTGATCTTCCGATCCCTAATAGCCACTGGTCTCTCAGCATAATTCAGGCTTGCATCTACCTGAATATCCTCTAATGGAACCACTGCCGACTCGTCGGCTATACATTTCCTCAACTGCGATACATGAAAAGTGTTGTGAATCTGTCCCAACTCTGCTGGTAACTCCAGCCGATAGGCTACCCGGCCCACCCTTTCGATCACACGAAATGGACCTATAAACCGGGGCCCCAATTTGCCGCTCTTCCTGAACCGGATCACTCCTTTCCAAGGAGAAACCTTCAGGAGAACAAAGTCGCCGACCTGAAATTCCAGCTCGGACCGGCGTCTATCCGCGTAACTCTTTTGTCGGCTCTGAGCGGTCAATAACCTCTGTCTGACCAGCTGTATCTGCTCTGTCGTCTGATTCACGATCTCTGTACTGCCCATTACCCTTTGCCCAACTTCTCCCCAACATATGGGAGTTCGACACCTCCTACCATACAACAGCTCAAAGGGCGGCATACCGATGCTCGAATGATGGCTGTTATTGTAGGAAAACTCCGCCAAAGGCAAATACCTATCCCAACTACCCCCAAAGTCCAATACACATGCCCGAAGCATGTCCTCAAGTGTCTGAATCGTCCGCTCACTCTGGCCGTCGGTCTGGGGGTGGTATGCGGTACTAAAATGCAGCTTAGTATCCAACTCCTCATGAAATTTCTTCCAGAAGCGGGAAGTGAAACGCACATCGCGGTCTGAAACGATCGAGATCGGTACCCCATGCCGAGATACAACCTCCCTCACATAAATCTCCGCCAACTTCTCCGCCGAAGAACTCTCACTGATGGCAAGAAAGTGAGCGCTCTTCGTTAACCTATCCACAATCACCCAAATTGCATCGACTCCTCTGGCAGTCCTCGGCAATTTGGTGATGAAATCCATAGTGATCTGTTCCCACTTCCATTCGGGAACCTCCAATGGCTGCAACTTGCCATGCGGTCTCTGGTGTTCGGCCTTCACCCTTCGACAGGTCAAACACCTCTCGACAAACCATGCGACATCCCTCTTCATACAAGGCCACCAATATTCCTTCCTTAGGTCCAAATACATCTTTGTAGCCCCGGGATGGATCGAAAATTTCGATCTATGAGCCTCCTCCATCAATGTAGTACGTGTACCGCCTACAAACGGTACCCAGATCTGGCCCTGATAAGTCATAAGGCCTCGACTATCCGATACGAACTCCGAAACCAACCCAACGACCCGCTCTCTCTTCTGCATCTCCGGACGCACAGCCTCGGCCTGTGCCCCACGAATGGCGTCCAGAACTGGAGCTATCACAGTCAGTCGCAAACATACATTTCGCAGTGGAGCACTCTCCGCCCTGCGACTCAATGCGTCGGCTACCACATTAGCCTTGCCCGGGTGGTACAAAATCTCGCAATCATAATCCTTGACCACATCTAACCACCTTCTTTGCCGCATGTTTAGGTTAGGCTGATCCATCAGGTACTTCAAGCTCTTATGGTCCGTGTAAATCGTACAACGAACCCCATACAAGTAGTGCCGCCAAATCTTGAGGGCGAACACCACTGCCCCCAACTCCAGATCATGTGTGGGGTACCTCGTCTCGTGAGGCTTCAACTGCCTCGATGCATATGCTATCACATGTCCCTTTTGCATCAGTACCGCTCCCAGTCCTAAAATCGATGCATCACAGAATACCACAAAACCCTCCATCCCTTCCGGAAGAGCTAATACCGGAGCTTCACACAACCTCTGGCGAAGCGTCTCAAAGGAGGTCTACTGCTCGGGACCCCATAGAAATGTAACACCCTTCCGGGTCAATCTGGTGAGTGGAACCGCAATCTTGGAGAAATCCTTAATAAACCTCCGATAATACCCTGCCAACCCAAGGAAACTCCGGATCTCAGAAGGTGACCTTGGCACCTCCCACCTCATCACTGCGTCAACCTTGGCCGGATCGACCAATATCCCCTTCTGGTTAACGAGATGTCCCAGAAACTGGACCTCCCGTAACCAAAAATCGCACTTGGAAAACTTTGCATAAAGTTTCTCCGATCTCAAAACTCCAAGAACCTCCCTCAAATGCTCCTCGTGCTGCTCTCTAGATATCGAATATACCAGAATATCATCAATGAAAACAATCACCGACCGATCCAACATCGGCCGACATACCCTGTTCATGAGGTCCATGAACACAGCCGGGGCATTGGTGAGCCCAAAAGGCATCACCACAAACTCATAATGCCCATAACGCGTCCTGAATGCTGTCTTCTGGACGTCCTCGTCCCGTACTCTCACCTGATGATAGCCCGACCTCAAATCAATCTTGGAGAACCAAGATGCTCCCTGTAACTGATCGAATAAATCGTCGATCCTCGGCAACGGGTAACGGTTCTTGACCGTCAACTTATTCAGTTCCCGATAATCAATACACATGCGATGCGAGCCATCTTTCTTCTTCACAAACAGGATGGGTGCTCCCCACGGCGAGCTACTCGGCCGAATAAACCCCTTCCCCAGCAACTCCTGAAGTTGCGAGGATAACTCTTGCATTTCTGGAGGCGCAAGGCGATACGGCACCTTAGCGATAGGCGCAGCTCCCGGAACCAAATCGATACCAAACTCCACTTGCCTCACGGGAGGCACACCTGGTAACTCTTCGAGAAAGACATCTGGAAACTCACGCACCACCGGAACTTCATCCACCGAACTCGGTCTCTCGAAGATCACTCGCGTATCCATCACATATGCCACAAAACCCTTACAGCCCTGCTGCAAACACTGCCTCACCCTAGCAGCCGAACAAAAGGCTGATCCAGAACGTGTACCCTCGCCGTAAACCGAAAGAACTCCCCCACTAGGATCTTGTATAGTCACCAGCTGACGCTCGCAATCGATAACCGCGCCGAAACGGCTCAACCAGTCCATGCCCACTATAACGCAGACATCACCCATCGCAATAGGAATCAGGTCGATCGGGAACTCAACCCCAAAAATCTCCAATACACATCCTCGGAGGACCTCCGTGGCACAAATCACTCTGTCGGCGGCTATGGAAACCCGTAGGGGCCGACTCAGTGCCCCACGACTAACACTGATATGCTGACTAAATGTCAAAGATACAAAAGATCGACTCGCACCCGAGTCAAATAACACTAAAGCAGGTACAGAATTCACAAGGAAGGTACCTATGCATAGCATAATATAAGCATAATATCTCGACACCATAAATAAATAATAAAAAGAAAGCGTACCAGCCACAACGTCGGGTGCAGCGCGGACCTCTTCCGCAGTCAGCTGAAAGGCTCTCCCCCGAGCCCTCGGTGCCTCGGCCTTCACGGGCCGACTCTCTGCAGCAGTAGCTCTGATGGCGGCGAGAGCAGACCCCTGAGATGCTCCGCGCAGCAGCGGACACTCTGCCTTCCGGTGTCCGGTCTGGTTACAGTGAAAGCACACTGTAAACCCCTTGGGGCAGTCCTTGGCCATATGCCCCTCCTTGCCACATTTGTAGCAAGATCCCGCTCGACAGACTCCATCATGACTAGGGGTGCAAACGAGCCAAGCTACTCGTGAGCTACTCGAGATCGGATCGTTAAAAGCTCGACTCGAAATCGATTTTAACCGAGCCCGAACCGAGCTCGAGCTCGAGTCCATGTCACTAAGCTCGATTAGGCTCGCGAGCCTAAACGAGCCTTTATATAATATAATTTATTATTTTGTTTATATATTAAAATAAAAACATATTTCGGGATTAGGGATTTAGGGTATTAGTAAACGAGCTTCTTAACGAGCTCAAGCCGAGCTTAAGCTTATTTAGACACGTCAGACAGAAAACAAGCCGAGCCCGAGCCCGAGTCGAGCTTGTATAATTATTCACGAGCTCGAGCCGAGCACAGTACAAGAAGCTCGAATCGAGCCGAGCTCGAGCTCGAGCCTCGTATAACTTAAACGAGCCCGAGCCGAGCCTGACCAGGCTCGGGCTCGGCTCGGCTCGTTTGCACCCCTAATCGTGACCCTTGCCGCACTTTCCACAAGTGCGGCTCTTCTGGCTCCCGGGTCGGGGATCAGCGGGCTTGGCCCGCTTGGCTACCGGCTGGAACTGTGCCGGCCGCCGATCCCTCCCCAGAGACTCCGCCTCCTCCCTGGCCTGAGTCTCAAGCTCAATCTCCCTCTTCCGAGCATTTGCCTGAAGCTCGGCAAATGTCCGATACGAGGAGTTCGCAGCGAACTCCCGAATATCCCGTCTCAGAATGCTCAGGTAACGGCTCATACGTGCCTGCTCGGTGGACACGTGCTCAGGGCAGAACATCGCCCTCTCATGAAACATCCTCGTAATAGCTGTGACTGACTCGGTACCCTGCTTGAGGGTCAGAAACTCCTATGTCAGACGTTCCCTCTCCACATGAGGAACGTACTCATCTCGGAACATGGTAGTGAACCTCTCCCAGGTCACTGCCGAAAGCTCAGTCGGTGTGAAGTGTGCCGTCACAAACTTCCACCAGTCCTTCGCTCCCAAGCGAAGCTGGTTCAGCGCGAACCGAACCTTCAAATGCTCAGGGGACGAGCAAGTGAAGAAGCATCCATCCATATCAGATATCCACCTCATAGCTGCCACCGGATCCTGCGTACCATCAAACTCTGGTGGCTTGGTGTTGTTGAACTCCCTAAACAATGTCGCATCACCTCCCTGGGGTCTTGCCGCAGCAATCGCTGCGGTAGCCACTGCAACCGCAGCCTCAGGAAGAGCGGCATAGCGCTCGTCAAATGTCTCAATAAACGCTGTCTTAATGGACCCGAACATCTCTGGTAACTCAGCTCTAATGACCGCAACCACCTCCTCATGAATGATCTGTCGAATCTCCTCATCGCTAGTTCTAGCATCCTCCGGCATGTGACATGTCCTCACCATGATCAACCTCTGAAATACAACATGCGATAATTAGAATTTACTCGAACACTCTTACATTCGACAATCCACCCCTCCTTGATTCTTGGTATCCCAAGATTCTTATTTGGACTATGTACCGCACCGGTGCTTTCAGTAGTACGGGCCCAATACTACTGTCCGCACCGTCTCAGTACACACCCCAAATCTTCCTCTTCGGATCCCAATCCCCAAGTACTCTATTATACTTAAATCGCTCTGTAACAGGTCTCACACGAAGTCCTAGCTGCTACCTAATTACTCTCAGCATCTCATAGCAGCTCACCCCTCCCTAGGCTAAGGCATCACAAAACAGGCCACTCTAGTCCTATTAGCAATACCTAGCCTACTCTGGCATGCAAATACACCACATTAATAATAATTATCACATAATATAGAGGTATTTTGGGGATTCACCGTTCGGGCGCTGGCTGATCGTACACACGTTTCTTCCTGGAAAATCTTTTACTCTTAGAAAACTTTGGTTTTATTTTGAAATATCTCTTCAATTCCTCAGTTTGAGTTCAAATACCCCCGAAGGTGTACCCGAATCCCTCAAACCAAGGCTCTGATACCAATTTGTAACACCGAAAATTTTCAAAACAAATTTTTCGATTTTTATAAAACATAATTCCATTGATATTCATAAAAACAACCATTTTAATTATCCAAACAAGACAATACAAAATCCCAAGATCATGATATCAAGCTCCGAATGTGTGTGTGTACGGATCAAGCCGGTGCCTTCCCACGGTCGTCACTAGTACCTGAAACAATAACATCAACACTGTAAGCACAAGGCTTAGTGAGTTCCCCAAAATACTACATATAACACATATTAGCCACTCGAGGCTATAACTCTGCGGGTCCGTGCACCCAAACTCTGTGAACCCTCAGGTTCTAACTCTGTGAACCTTCCGGTTCTAACTCTGTAAACATGCACAGCATCAATCACATAGAAGTAATGCAGTACAACACATAACATACATAGCATACAAATACTCTATCACATAACTCTGGTTACCTACTCAAGGTAAAGTATAGTGAGAAGACTCACCTCGCGTGTCTCGGTAAATCGTAAACCTGAAATCGCTAATCACTCGACCTGTCGAGCTGTCATCCCCCTATAGCACAATACACCTCTAATTAACACTTTCCCAACTAGGGTTGACCACACTATAACAAGTCAATCTAGGTCAATGCTGGTCAACGGTCAACGGTCAACTTTGATCGGACTCGGCGAGTACCCAGGCGACTCGGCGAGTCTGGGCGTGTACACCAATTTCCCTGGAATCCTCCCTTGATACGTCGAGCATTCCCTCAACTCGACGAGTTCCACCTGGCACGAGTTTGTGGGGGCACCACGACTCAACTCGCAGAGTCTCAAGAACAACTCGGCGAGTCCAGTTAGACTCAGTCCACCTGTCCATTTTGACTCCCCCTTGACTCACTGAGTCCACCTTTCCCAACTCGGCGAGGCCACTCACAGAGTGGTCAGACAACATTCATGCTACTCGCCGAGTCTGTTCTTCGGACTCGGCGAGTCCATGCCATGCACTGACTCAATCTTGCTCTAAAGGTCAGATCCAGTTCATTAATCCATAGATCCAGTCCCTCCAAGCTCATTTAGCACGTAAAGTTACAATCTTGATGCACCTACAACCTCTATATGACCATATATGATGTTTATGACTCAAATACTACAACACAAGGTCAAAGACTCTATTGTCACTCATAAAGCTTGATGAGTGAGGCTCTCTGGACCTCTATGGATCCAGATCCAAGGCCTCAACTCAAAGAGGGAACCAATGGGCATCAAATCATCCCATAAATGACCACCACAAGCCCTAAATTGCATCATGCTTCACTAAACAGAAAATGGTCCGAGATAATACCTCTAGAGTGATGATCTAAGCTCCAAATCCACGAAATAGCAACCTCCTTTGCTTCCTCTTGCCTAGGGTCCCCTTCTTCTTGCTAAATAACACACACAAGATCAAGAATGGCTCCTTTCTCTTCACAAATAGCTCAAGAACACAAAGGTCACTCACTGAGGGTTGGGTGAGCACAAATGACGGCCATAAGGCCCTTTAAATAGGCCTCAAACCCGGAGATTTAGGGTTTCATTACACAGCGCAGACTCGCCGAGTCCATATCCTGGACTCGCCGAGTCCAGGCGCGCACCAATGTTCAATTCTGCGTCTCTACTCGGCGAGTCTGGGCTCCAACTCACCGAGTCCCTCTCACAATATGACAAAATTAGATTTACAATATACCTGGTAAAATCCGGATGTTACAATATATATATATATATATATATATATATATATATATATATATATATATATATATATATATATATATATATATATATATATATAGGGTTAGGTTCATGTGGGACGACCTAATTTTGTGAGACCGTAAGAAACATTTATTATTATTTTTTTTATGTTTTTTATTTTTTTAGTTAATTCAAGTTCCGAAAATAATATTTAAAAAAAGAATTTTTGGATTTTTCCATTTATTTTGCATTTTAAAACTATTTTTTAGAATATGTACAATATAATATTCTATTATAATATTTCACGTATTTTTCAAAAAAAAAAACGGGATTTTTTTTTGAATTTTTTTTATTTTTTTTAGTTAACTAAAGTTCAGAAAATAATATTTAAAAAAAGAATTTTTAGATTTTTTCATTTATTTTGCATTTTAAAATTATTTTTTAAAATATGTCAGTATAATATTCTATTATAATATTTCACATACTTTTAAAAAACGGGATTTTTTTTTAATTTTTATTTTTTTTAGTTAATTCAAGTTCCGAAAATCATATTTAAAAAAAGAAGTTTTGGATTTTTCTATTTATTTTGCATTTTAAAATTATTTTTAGATTTGGTTTCACGGTCTCACAAAATTAGAATGGTCTCAAATAAACCTAAACATGTATATATATATATATATATATATATATATATATATATATATATATATATATAAGTGAATATACCCTTAAGGGTATATAAGCTTAGGTACCCAAACTCACTATATTATATCGTTTTGTATCATATATGGATATTGTAATTGTCCAATGTTCATATAATTCAACTTCTAACTTAAATTACTTCAAAGATTTTTATAAATTTCATATTTATCTTCTTCTTACATAATTGTCATTTTCAACAATAATATATATAGCTTAGTAAGTGTTCGACAAAAAGATGTGATGTAAGAGGAAGATAATAGTGAAAATTTAAAAATATTGAATATAAATCAAGTTAAGGATTGAAGTTTAACAATATTATAATAATATATCAAACGAAACGACGTATTATTATGAGTTTTGGTACCTAAGCTTATATACCCTTAAGGGTATATTCACTTTTCCCATATATATATATATATATATATATATATATATATATATATATATATATATATATATATATATATATATATATATATATATTGTTATAAATTTGATGTAATTATAACAAGATTAGTAAAACTAAACTAGGAACCTTTAAGAAAGAAGAAAGAAGAAAGGAGATTTGGAGAGAATTTGATAACTTATATAAAGTATTCAAATTGGTGTATCTTTTACATATGTGATAATGCTATTTATACTAGTTAAATCACTAGACATAATTAATGAGTTCTTACACATATTTGACATATTTATCATAAGAGTTGAAAATAACTCTTACACATTTGACATTAGGAAATGTTGTCATTCAATTATTTACAACACTCCCCCTTGGATGACATCATTTCAAATTAGAGTTCAACCTTGAAGTACTGCCTCATTAAAAACCTTGCTAAAGAAAACCCAGTGGGAAAAAACTTTAGCGAAGGGAAAAAGAGTGCAGTGTATAGTTGACTTCCCCCTTATTTAGACATCTGTCACATTATATTCTATGCACATGTCGCATTCCGATGCCATGGACATGTTTCCTGAATATTGCAGTAGGAAGTGCCTTCGTAAAAAGATCTGTTGCATTGTTACTGGATTGAACATATTTGATTTCAACTTGATGGTTCTTTATAAGCTCTTGAGTGTACTCAAAAAACTTTGGAGGTATATGTTTTGTCCTGTCGCTCTTGATATATCCTTCTTTCATTTGAGCGACACATGCTGAGTGATCTTCATATATTAAAGTTGGACATATATCCTTTTCAAGTCCACATGAAGTTAAAACTAGTTGTGTCATTGATCTTAACCATGTACATTCTCTACTAGCTTCATTTAGTGCAATTACTTCAGCATGATTTGAGGATGTGGCAACAAGTGTTTGCTTTTGAGAACGCCAGGAAATTACAGTACCTAAATTCATGAATACATATCCAGTTTGAGATCTAGCTTTATGAGGATCGGACAAATAACTTGCATCTGCATAACCAATCAAACCTTGTTTTGAATCGTTAGGGTCAAATAACCCTAAATCACTAGTTCCTCGAAGGTATCGAAAAATATGTTTGATTCCATTCCAATGTCTTTTTGTTGGGGCTGAACTAAATCTTGCTAGCAAGTTTACTGCGAAAGAAATATCAGGTCTAGTACAATTGGTAAGATACATAAGAGCTCCAATTGCATTTAGATATGGCACTTCTAAACCAAGGACTTCTTCATTTTCTTCGCATGGACGAAATGGATCCTTGTCAATATTTAATGATCTAACAACCATTGGAGTGCTTAAAGGATTTGCATTGTCCATATTGAAACGTTTCAAGACTCTTTCTGTGTAATTTGATTGATGCACAAGTATTCCGTTAGGCATATGCTCAATCTGTAAACCAAGACAATATTTGGTTTTTCCAAGATCTTTCATTTCAAATTCTTTCTTTAATGTCCATAATGTATAAGTTTTATTAATTCATTAGTATTATTATTTATTTTAATATGATAAGGGTTTTTATAATTAATAATGTTTTTACTAAGTAATACATACCTTGATTAAGATAGATGTGATTTCCACTTCTAAATAACCTTTGTTTGATCACATTTATGTCAAGCTTGAGGAATAACTATATAAAATGTTTTATGTCTTGCCACAATTAGAATGGTTGGGACAGAAGAAATCAATTGATTTGGAGGTGCCTTGTGGAAGCGTTCTTCCTCAACAACTAAAAATACACTTTGTTTTTCATTTTTAAGTTTTTGGTCTTAAACATAATATCAAGAAAATAAAAAGAAAAAAAAAAAAACTTAAATGAGATACCAATTACGACACATATTGAATTTATGATAGACAAAAACATATAAATAAAAATAATGTCATCTTTTAAGAAATCAGAAGCATATATATAATTATCTGTCATAAATTTTTGTTATCCTTTAAAAATATTTACGACATAGAGAAATGTATTTCGTGTTTTAGTATCATAAATCAAAATTTAATATATATATATATATATATATATATATATATATATATATATATATATATATATATATATATATATATATATATATGTTACAATGTGGACGGACAATTATGGTCCGGACGTGTGGACAGTGCTATTTTATGAGAATTACTAAGAGAATAAGTCATTCTCACTAATTCTAATTCATTTTTATTCTCACACATCGTTTTTCACTCATTTTCATCTTGACAGAATACGATTATATAAACACTCTGACAACATTCCCATAGAATAGAAATAATAATAAAAAGTCTATAATAACCTTATAGACGATTTAATTAATGAGATTGTGTGATAATGACAATAGTTATATAACATTGAACGTATTCATATTATCAAACAATATATTTTCTTTGTTATTTTTACAGAATAGCATTGTCCACACATCTACACAATAGATATCAATCCACCTTCTGAATCTCATGCATTTGAAATATATACATATATATATATATATATATATATATATATATATATATATATATATATATATATATATATATCCGTATTCTAATAATATATACTTATAAAGCTATAATCTTTTTTTGAATCTCATACATTTGAAACCCCCATTTTTTAACTTCCTCAAACCACATTCATTTGAAACCCTTTTTTTTAACTAATGCAACTCAAAAGTTTTTTTAATTATAATTTAACACTCAAAAGTTTTATAACTTATATTATGTTTAATTAGCATTTAGTGAAAAGTTTACTATAAAAAGGTTAATCTTTTGTGTCTTTTGTGTTATATAAAATATTACATGTAAGAAGGATGTCATAACATCCATATTTTGCTTGGAATATCTTTCAACCAAAACAAATGAAGCTTTTCTATTCGTTCTTTACATTTAGTTTCTCATTTAATCGTTATATGTGATATATATGTATTAGTCAATCTTGAATGTGACTCTCCAAATATCAATGTTTTGCTTGGAATATCTTTCTTATTCTTCTTTTTCAAGAAAAATATTTTAATTGCAGGTTAGTGAAGAATTATCATCAAGTTTCTATAGTTGAATGATGTTAAATGAAAAAGAAAATTCAGAAAACGGATATAGCTTTTTTTTTTGTTTGAGCAAAGCTAATGAATATTAGTTTTTTCTTTTGATTTAAATGTATGTTTATGTAACATCTTTATTTATATATTCAACCACTCAATGCTCTTATTTATTTGATTGTAGTTTTTCTATTCTGATCATGTTTATTTTCTATTATTTTTTTGTTGAGTTATCTTGCACAACATATTTGAAAGATAATATTTAAAAAATAACATAATTTTTAACATTTGAAATGTAATTATGTTAGACTTATCATAATATGTTCTTCATATGAAAATAATTTATCCATATTACTACGACAAAAATTACATATGATATTTACGAAAATATAAATATTATATGTGATTTTTTTAACATGTATATGCGCTTATGTATGTTATAAATTTATAATTAAATATCTTTGTGTTTAATAATTGAAGGGATTAAAATGATGTATCAAAACCAATTATTTAGGTGAATATAATAATAATAATAATAATAATAATAATAATAATAATAATAATAATAATAATAATAATAGTAATAATAATAATAATAAATACAAATTTTCAAGTACCGCATTCATTTGAAACTAACACTACAACTCAAAAGTTTTCTAATATATGTATATTTATTAGTTACAACTCAATAGTTTTTAACTTATCATTATTAATTAGTAATCACTAATAACTTTTTATTTTCCTTTCTTTTATAAAGTTATAAAATTTTGTTCATTAAAAACATTAACGTATTTAAATATATTTGTGATTTAAACATGAAAAGTTAATATAAATGTTATAATAGATCTTTTTGTGTTTTTATATTATTAAAAGTTATAGTGTTTATTTCTCATATTTTTTATTATTCATTGTATTATATCTTTTTTAATACAAATGTTATAATAGATTTTTTCCATTTTTATGTTTTTAGAAGTTGCAGTTCATATTTTTGTTCATACGTTTTGTTACCCGTTATATTTTAATTCATTTGATATATAATTTACACAATTTTAAACGGTTTATAAAATTATCAAATAGTAGTATATATCACAATGACTTAAAAATTGAACTATAATGTTTAATAAAACTAATATGCTAACTATATGTTTGCTTTACTACTAACATTTTGTTTCAATGTAGAAATATTAAATAATAATTTGGTAAAAGTTATTATTTTAACTATATAATTCTATTCTTGTGTAACGCGTGGAGATTCGTCTAGTAAAAGAATAGTTTTATTCTCCTTTTCACACGTGTCATCATATTAAGCATCATAATTAATGCAAATTTTATTCTTCTTTTATCATGTATCACCTTATTATGTCTCATAATTAATGCATACCACTTATCAACATATTGATTCTCCATTTCAAATTTCAAAATTTAAATTTCTCACTCTAATTACATTAAATTAACAATATTAGAATAAAAATTAAAATAAAATTAATACAAATTATAAAATGATATAATTTTACATATTTATTTAAATCAATGATTATAATTTTATATAACTAAAAAGCCTCTTAATTGATAATTTATTTAAAATAACTTATTAATAATTTTAAATTTTAACTATTAAAGTTTAATTAATTTTATAATCATGGTTCCCACAGGTTATAAACTTATATATATATATATATATATATATATATATATATATATATATATATATATATATATATATATATATTATATATATATATATATATATATATATATATATATATATATATATATGACCTTTAAAAAATATTGTATATTGTCTTGAAAAAACAAGTCTTCGTCTTTTTACTATCCCAGTAGCTTATTAATTCCATACTAACATCTAATTCCTGAATTTAAAATTGATGAGAATGAAAGAAAAATAAAGGGAAGGAAAATGCAAGAAGTTGCTTCATTTCCTTTCATTCTCAATCATCTCTATTTTTAGGTGATAAATTTTGATCCAAAAAAAAGGGGGAAATGACTTATAAGTCCAATGAAGTTTTCAAACCGTTCAAAAAACCCAAATATGTTTTGTCTGTTCAAGAAAATACAACAAACTTTACCTTTTGTCTAAAAAGCCCAACAAACTTATACTTTCGTCCACTTCTCATTTAGGGTCAACTGGCTAATGAATGTCAATCAAGGACATGGCTGATGATATGTAATTAAATATCGGAAAATGAGTTGTAAGACCAATGAAGTTTCAAAACTTTTCAAAAACACCAATCATGTTTTGTTTGTTGAAAAAACCCAATGAACTTACGCTTTTGTTCAATTTACACTAGAGGTAACCAGATTCATTAGGTATACAACTGGTTAGCAAATGACATGACATTATAGTTATTGACATGGAATAAACAGATTAGAATTTCCCTTTATATATTGATTTAGGGCTTGGAGAAGAGAAAAATGAATGACATTGATGTTCGATCTCATTTAATAGCTACTTCTTATTCTTCGTCTCTCAATCGTTGATGTCCAACTCAAGATCTAAAAAGAAGATATTTTATGATGAAAACCATTGTGGATGTGGGCGCCCTTCTTGGATTTGGACATCTAGAACAGAGGATAATCAAGTGAAAAAAAGTTTAGGGTTTGTTTGAACAAAGTTCAGGGCTTGGTCAAACATATGGGTAAGTATAATTGAAAGCCTTATCATGTCCATATTCTATGTATTTTTTTGGTTTATTTCAAAAACAAAAACTTATAAAAATGGACATGATAAAGCCTTCAATTACACTTACCCACCTGTTCGAATAAGCCCTAAACAATCTATGGATGATCCTCCATTCTAGATGTCCAAATCTGAAAACGGCGTCTACATCCACAAGAGTTTGCATTATCAAATATCTTCTTTGTAGATCTTTAGTTGGACATCAACGATTGAGAGGAAGAAAAAGAAGTAGCTAGTACAAGAGATCGAACATAGATGACGTTCGTTTTTCTCTTCTCCAAGCCCTAAATATATAATGGGTAAAATTCTAATTTGTATATTCCATGTCATTAAATATAATGTCTTGTTATTTGCCAACTAGTTGTATACCTAATGAATATGGTTGCCTCTAACTAAAATTGAACAAAAGCATAAGTTCATTGGATTTTTTTCAACAAACAAAACATGATTAGGGTTTTTTGAAGGGTTTTGAAACTCCGTTAGTCTTACAAGTCATTTTCCGATATTTAATTACACGTCATCAGTCATGTCATTCATTGACTTTGATTAGCCGGTTGACCCTAAATGAGAAGTGTAAGTTGGTTGGGCTTTTTTAGACAAAATGTTAAGTTTGTCGGATTTTCTTGAACAGATAAAACATAATTTGAGTTTGTTGAATGGTTTGAAAACTTGGTTAGCCTTATAATTCATTTTCCAAAAAAAACAATTTATTTCCTTCCATTTCATTTCCTTCCCTTCCTTAAATAAAAGGTCGTGATATGTGATATTTCCACCGAAGGTTTTTATACTTCCACTTAAATAACAGTGCAATGACAAGTGTACCATTGATTTGAATTTATAGATAATTAAGAGAGAAACTTCCTTTTGTTTCTAAAAGATGCACAGAAAGTAGATCTTCCTCATTCGGTACTTGCACGAAAAGTGAACCGTTCAATCACATAAATACTTTGCTTTGTTTCAAATGATAACAATGTAACGAGTGCTCTAATTAGATTCTCTATACATTTAATGTGTTATGAAAGTTCATCGTTTTCCATCATTATAGAAATTTAATTCATGGTTGAAATGTGAAAGCTGATCGGCAATTCTCAGAAGAAAAATATCAACTCAGACCAAACCCATGCTAAAACTGGATTGTTACTTGCAATTGGGGATAACAATAAAACAGCGTCGGAATCCCTGTCGGTGTCTAATATGCCAAGCAACCATTTTATGTAACTATTTGATGCATCAAGAAGGTTAAACATTTTCCTAAAACCAACAACGTTTACTATACTAGAACATCACTTCCTACTTTACAACAACCAAATGATACTGCCAAAATAAGAGGAAAAACATGTTCCCTATATGACTTTTCTACGTGCTTTTTAGTGCACAAATATAGTTTTTGGTGCTTTTGAGGTTTTTGGGGTATTAAATAAATAAATACTTTAGGAATTGGTACTAACCTGTAAATATAAATATCAACATCTTCTGCAAGATGCTAACTACGCGTATGACGAAAACTTTAGAAACTTGCGCATGGTAGTTTCAGACCATGCTTATTCGGCTTACCCTTGTGCATCATATTTTGTTTTGAAAGAGATAGATAGAAATCAATGGCTCTTATGGTGTATTGATGGCATGGAGAAACACACTTCGACAATGATCGCAGAAGCAAGATTGGTAAAAGAAGGAGGATACTTTATGATGGAGAACGTGTCGTTTGATTTTGGAAACAAAATCTCTTTCTTAAATATTTATAAATAAAATCAAGGGTATAATTGTCAATACACTATTTTTTAGTGGAAGAATAAAAAAATTTAGTGAAAAAAAAAAAAAATATCATGAATGAAACTCAAAAACACATTTCATGATACTTTCTTTAAAAAAAAAAACTTTACTGTGTTATTCTTTAATAAAAAGTCGGTGTAACTTCCCACTTTTCTCAATTATTCTCAGACACACCTCAAGAAAATCGATCGCCAGGTATTAATTGGCTCGGTTATTGCCTCACTTTAGTAACACCTCACCAAATTGATCGTTGTTCTACTTTTAGGTGAAATAATCATCCTCCATGCGTATCTCAGTAACAACCTCGGGAACTAAGGTTTTTGGTGGTGAAAGAATCGAATGAGGCATGTTGTTTTATCTCTAAGTTACCACTACTATGCTTATCTCATTTTTTTTTTCATATTTCCATTTTAGGACGTTTTTTAGTATACGTATCATTGATAAGATTTTATGAGTTCTTTGAGATTGAGGTTCTTTGTGCACAGTAAATTAGATGTTGACTTGTTAAAACCGTGCAGGCGGGTAAACATGTTGTAGGAAAGTATTACAGAAATCTACAAAATAAAACGAGAATATAGAAAAGGTCGAGGTGTGTATTTAACACTTTTTCCTTAAAACAAATTTGTCAGCTATCAGATGTTTGTTTCCCAATAGACAACAGCTTAGAACGATTCTTCAAGATCGTCGAACCTAAAAAATGCCTAAATTTTACCTTCTATGTGGCAAGAAAACTAATCAGAAGTAGTAGAATGTGAGAATTTTTTTTCCTTGAATTCTAGTCTCTAACCCTTTACAATTGGTTGTAGAGTGGTGATATTTATATTACACATTCTATAACTTCCCATTTATGATGAAGTTAATCACATCTATTAATCACAAGATTATTGTATGTGTAATATAATTTTTGTAACTAAAATCATAATAAATTAACAGTTAAGGAAAAAAAATATTTTGCAAAAAGTTCCTGAAATTTTCTAATTGCACATACTAGAACGGGCCTTGGTTTCATAAGTCTTGCAAGGCTTAAAGTCTTTATACTTATAAACCCACTTGTTTTTCCTTCTACCTATGTGGGATGGCTAAACACTCACTTGACATCCTTTCCTAATTCATCAAATTGTCTCACTTTAATGATTAATTTCTCATTCACACTGAGTCCATTTTGGACGTGTGATATACTAAAATGAAGGTATCATGGAGGAGAACACAAACATATAACCATTTATTCAATATAACAATGTTTATGGTTCAAATTTCGTATTCAAAAAATGCGAAAACCCATTTTTAGAAATTGGTTAAAACCAATTTTCTAACACTTGTTACATATTTGACTCACCAATGACTCTGTCGTTGAGTGTTTACAGCTATTATATGTGCTAATGTAACATCCCCATCTGGAACATATCACAATATTGTCTTCTTTGGGCCACTTGGGATGAGGACTTCCCAGGGGGTCACCCATCACGGTACTATTCCCGCCCGAGCACGCTTAACTGCAGAGTTTCTACGGGATCTTCCGTCCTCATATCTTTAAAACACATTGTGAAAAGGAACGTATCAACATCCCTTTTAAGAAAATGCTTCATTCTCCTTCCAAGCCGATGTGGGATCAGGTGCAACCCACCTTCACCCCCATTATAGGGTACAACATCCCCGTCGAACACATCGACTCGTGCCCTAGCTCTGATACCATTTGTAACATTCCCACCTGGCATGTATCACAATATTGTCCGCTTTGGGCCACCCGGTACGAGGAATTCCAATGGGGTCACCCATCCTGGTACTACTCCTGCCCGAGCACGCTTAACTGCAGAGTTCTGATGGGATCGGCTACCATTACGTCTTTAAAACGCATTGTGAAAAGGAAGGTATCCACACCCCTTATAACTTATAAGGAAATGTTTCATTCTCCTTCCAAGCCCATGTGGGATCAGGTGGAACATCACCTTCAACCCCCCCCCACCATTATACGGTCCGATGTCCCCGTCGAACACATCGAATTTGGGATCTTTTGTATTGTATCTGGAAGGAAAAAAGTTCCAGATGGTTTTCTAAACCGAATATAGCCATTTAAATAAATAAAATACATAATCTCTATTTCAGTTCAACAAATTTGAGAATCATTTGAAATAGAGAACTAGCATTTGGATACAAAGGGTTGATAATTCAAAGATTTGATTCCGTTAATCATCATCAAAGTATTTTGTATGTTGAAAGCTGATATTTACGCATGAATCTAAAGCTTGGAAATAGAAAGTATAACCAAGTTTACATATAATTAAACATCAAGCCATATCATTCAAGAATTCTAGATATATCACATTGCTTCCTTTCACTATAGCCAAGATTAAGAGAAAATGAGTGACATAAAAATCCTAGTTAAACTGAATTGAACAAAGACACAATAATTGTTGAATCCTTACAAAATGTGGGTTCATGTTCTAGGTTCTCCATTATAACACCTGTAAGTCAGGGCTAGACGATTTATGTAATTATAATAAATAATTATTTATTTTATAGAATAATTAAATAGGATAATTGTTAGTCGTACACATTACAAAATATATCGGCCTTTTTATCACTAAGCAATACAAATAACATTTTTGATAGAAGATTCTATAAGATAAATAATCTTGATGAAATTTTAGTTGTCGTGATGACAATTCGGAGAGTATAAAGAACGCCAAATCTGACTTTGTATCAACAAGTTATGATTTACGAAGTTTTGCGTTCAACCCTATACGGCAAGTGTCTCATAAAATGTAAATCACGGATAGGTTGTTTATTAGCCTAAGTGATCTAAATGAAAGTCGTAGTAATCGTTATTCCGAGAGTGTGCATATAAAGAATGCCAAAATCAGACTTCGTAAGAAGAATTTAGGACTTTTCGAAGTTTCAATGCAGCAGTGTCCGACAAATTTCATGGACCAGATCTGGACCCCAAAGTTCGACAGTTACTGGGAGGTTGTCATGAACGAAGCTCACAAGACTAGATACTCCATTCACCCGGGTTTGGATAAGATGTACCTGGATCTCAAAAAGCTCTATTGGTGGCCGAACATGAAATCTGAGATCGCTACCTTCGTGGGCAAGTACCTGACTTGCACCAAGGTGAAGGTGGAATATCAAAAGCCCTCGTGTCTACTTCAACAGCCAAAAATACCTAAGTGGAAGTGGGAAAGGATCACGATGGATTTCATCACTAAGTTGCCCAAGTCTCCGAGTGGTACAATACCATTTGGGTAATTGTCGATCGACTGATTAAATCCGCCCACTTCCTACCAATCAAAGAGACATTCAAGATGGAGAGACTTATACAAATCTATATCCAAGAGATAGTTTGTCTGCATGGTGTACCTGTATCCATTATTTCAAATCGAGATAGCAAACTCACCTCGAGCTTTTGGCAGTCACTGCAGAAGGCTCTTGGAACTAAGCTAGATATGAGCACATCATGCCATCCACAGACAGATGGGCAGAGTCAGAGGACCATTCAGACATTGGAAGACATGTTAATAGCATGTGTCATAGACTTTGGTAAGTCGTGGGACGCCAATTTGGCCTTGGTGGAGTTCTCCTACAAAAACAGCTACCATACCAGCATCATGGTTGCGCCATTTGAAGCCCTCAATGGCCGTAAGTGCAGATTCCCTCTGTATTGGGCTGAAGTGGGTGGCACGCAGCTAGTTAAAGGTCAAGTCCCCAATAGCACTCTCACAAGCCCATAAATCATCCGATAAAACTACAGAAAAGATCATACAAATCTGGGAACGACTAAAAGCTTCAAGAGATAGACAAAAGAGCTACTTTGATAAGAGACGAAAACCTTTCGAGTTCCAGGTTGGTGACCGTGTTCTTTTGAAGGTCTCAACTTGGAAAGGCATGATACACTTTGGAAAGCATGGAAAGCTAAATCTGAGATACACAGGACCATTCGAGATCCTCGCTAGGATCGGTCCCATAGCATGCAAACTTTAGTTAACCCAAGAACTTAACAACATTCATCCTGTCTTCCACATCTTGAACCTTAAAAAGTGTCTATCCAACAAAACCCTTGTGATCACTCTTGATGAGATCGAGATCAATAAGAACCTCAATTCGTTGCATAACCAATCGAAATCATGGATTGGTAAATCAGACAAACAAAACAAAGTCGCACACCAATAGTGAAGGTCCGCTGGAATGCCAAGCGGGGACCTGAATTCACTTGGAAGCAAGAAGATTCCATGAAATAGAAATACCCTCATCTTTTTCTGAGTCAATGATTTGTATTCTGTGTTTGAATGTCGGGACGAAATTCCCTCTAACGGGGGATAATGTGACAACCCGAGCTTTTTCTTCGTTACCGTTAGTCAATTTCTGTTAATAAAATTTGAATTTTATTGAGTTCCGTCAAATTCTTTTGGTTTGGAAAATCATTTAGTTATATAATTGAATTGTCTATATATATATATATATATATATATATATATATATATATATATATATATATATATATATATATATATATATATATATATATATATATATATATATATATATATATATATGATTTGGAACAAAAATCACACGAAAAACCCAAGTTTCCTTTGTAAAATCAATAGTTTTCGGCCTAAGTGATCTTCACAGCCGTAAACCCGTTTACGGCTAGCAACAGGTGCCCCCCACCACCGACTTTGAAACCCCCCTTATAAATATGAGCATGTACCCCTCATTTACACTTTTCTGGCTGAAAACTCTTTCATTTCTCTCTCTAACCTCTGAATTGTAAACACCAAAAACATCCTTTTTTCTTCCGAAAATAATCAAGAGTCACCTTTCCAGGTTGTTTTGGAGCATCTAAAACGCGTTTTTCATCGAATCCAACATCATTGTTCTTGAGTTTACGGTCGTACACCCTTAAAAACTTCAAATCTTCAAAGGCTGTAAACCCGTTTACGCCCGTAAACCCTTCAAAGATTCATAAATCCTTCAAGAACACTATTCATGGCCGTAAACCCTTCACGGGGCGGTTCACAGCCGGAAACCCTTCACGGCCGCAAAGTCCTTCACACAGTGAATCTTGGTCACAAATCCACTTTTCCACCTCGATAGAGTCTCAGTAACATTCCTAAACCAAAAACAGGTGTTTTTCCAACACTATAAATAATGGTTTTGCTAATAAAATACAATTATGTATTTAATTGTTGATTAGGATCCTGTTGAGTAACGTGTGCATCCAAGCAAGGGTTTCCACTACCAGTCTTGCTATCCGACTAATCACACGACCAAAAATAAGTTCATACCCCTATGCTTTTACTATTTTTCATGTTTTCAGTGGGGATACAAGCCAGACACAAATGATTTTGCGAACTTATACAAAAGAAGTTCAACGAGTTTAAAACTTATGCAATTGATACAACCAAAAGATTTTCTGTGTTTTATAAAATATTTAGATATTTTATCCCTTTTGTAACATGCTGAGCATAAGGGACGTTTTCAACTTATGAGCGTAATTTCATAGTTTTTTCAGATCAATACATAAACCAAAGTACATAACAAACATATAAACTATAATAGGTATAGTTTGGAATTCAATACACGGTTTTACATATACAAGCATACAAACTATAATAGGTATAGTTTTGGAATTCAATAAACAGTTTTACAAAGTTCTCTTTTATAAACTTATCCGCTATTTCTAAAAAGGGTTTCCCATATTATTACTTGTAAAGTCGTTAATCTAGTTTAACAGACACGTCTTTAGGTACATCTACATGTACTAGTGGAAGACTACCCTTATGAACCCGAGTCTACTCGAGGGAGAGCGTGAGTTTGTGTATAGATCTATATGGGACTGATAACCGTGCAGCTTGTTGTTAGCTACAGTAGGACCGGCAGGTCTACGGGTGACAAAGTCATAGAGGATATTGGCGTCCGATTCACATCGTATCAGTTAGTATGGTCATAAAACTCACAAGTAGATAACAACAATTTATTTACGTAGTAATATACTTTTCATGAACAATGCTTATTTAATATAAGTAAGGAAAATACATGGTTTCATTTTAAGTAATGAAACTACTATACATAGTGGCGCTAACCAGGGCTTTCCAACAAAACATTCTATACATTACTGGTGATAGCCAGGGTTTTCATACAAAGGGTTTTCATTCAAAACAACGTTATACAATATAGCTGGCGGTAACCAGACATTATCACACCCCAAAAACCGAAGGCGGAAACATTTCCGGGGCGGACTCCACGTTGAGTATCAAATCCAATGTACATAGTAACACAGTAAACACAAAACATTACAATACATAGAATTGTTTACATCTGTTTGAAAGAAAAGTTGTACAAGTGTTATATACATATATCATATGAACAAAAACGAAGACGAGTCTTCTAACGCTCCGTCTTCTCCAAAAGGTGGCGTTGTACCTGTCTAATGCTGACGTGAGTATACAAGCATTTTGAAAATCAACATAAAGCTGGTGAGTTCATAAGCAGTTTAGTTTTGAAAAGAATGAGTTCCCTTTTTGTTTTCTGAAAAACTTGATATCCAAGAAAATCCCATATTTTCTTATGTAAAAACAGTTTAGTTATCATTTCGTTACTTAATTCGTTTACAACTTGTTACGTTATTCCAGGAAAATCCCATATTTTCCTAAGTGTTTAGTTGTCCATATGATACTTAATTAGTAGTTTAGATTTCGATGTACCAGTAACTACCTTACTTATAGTATTAGTTAAGTATTCTGATATCTTATTTATCCTACATTTGATTGTTGATTATCTGCTATACTTAGTGGTATTTTCGAATATTTGGATTCACTCAGAAACGTACATTAACAGTATTTTCGATGTTCTGGTGATTTCCAAAAGAGTACCTTAGACATATTTTTGAATCTCTGTCGACATCCTAAGGCATATATATTTGAAACTCAGTCGATGTCCAAAGGCGTACTTTCGAATTAACTTAGAAACTCTGGTGACACTCAAGGCGTACACTAATTGTATTTCCGAAGTCTTGGCATCATCCAAAGGCATTATTTCGTATTCGTATTCGTTCTATCCTATTATCTATATTCATATTCGTATTCGTTCTATCCTATTAGACGTATTCGTATTCGTATTAGTTGTATCCTATTAGTTATATTCGTATTCGTATTCATATCCGTTCTATCCTATTAGTTATCTTCGTATTCGTATTCGTATTTGTTCTATCCTATTAGTTATATTCGTATTCGTATTCGTATTCGTACTATCCTATTAGTTATTTTCGTATTCGTATTCGTTTTGTCCCTAGTTGTATTTTATTAGTATTAATCTTAATTTACGATTAGTATGATTCCTTATACAAGACATAATATGAAACATAACATCTGTTAAATGAATCTACATTTAGTTTGACAATTTACTCTGCAATTCGAACCAATGATTAGTACGATTTTCAGTATTAAAAGTATACAAAATATGAAACATTTGAACAGAAAATAATAAGTTTAAGTACAAGATTTCCTTGTACTTTTGCTTGTATTCCCCCTGAAAACAGTGAAAAACATTGAAAAAGGGTAGGGGTATGAACTCACCGGTTGAGGAACACGTCGGTTTGGATCCTAAACGTCAGTTCTGGGTTTGCAAACGCACAAGATTCCTATGTATTATGAAAAGATACACATTTGTATCTAATTAGGACTTGAATTATTTATTAGCTAAGGAAAAACACTTCTAATCGCGAAAACACTCCATTACAAGCGTTTAGAGGGACCCGGGTGACATCTAGGGACGTATATGGCTTGGATAATGTGTTTACTCTTCGAGAGTAAACTCCTTATGGAGTTTACAGCCCTAAGACCATGTCCATATGAGTTCACAGCTGTGAACTCATGGATGGTGGGTTTTAAGGTGCTAAATGGTCAAACATCACTTGGGGAAATTAGCTAGGACCAAATCTAAGGCATAGGAATGTATTAAACTTAATTATGGACCATTTAATGGAGTTTACGGCAGTAAACTAGGAGTTTACTGCCATAAACTCCCCATACCCTTTCCTTATGTGTTTTGGTGGTGTTAGGACAATCACATGTGATTTAAACTCATTTTACAAGCCTTGGATGGAATTTAGAGCATCATTTGACCTTGAATTAAGAGTTTACGGCCCAGGAACCCATCCTTGGGGGGTTTACAGCCGTGAACTTCTAAGGGAGTTGTTTTCATTGAGTTTAAGGCTTCCAATTCGTTTGTGGTTGATTCTAGAATTTATTCCAAGGCTATTGGTGTGTTTAAATGGCAATTTAACACTTAAAAATGAGTTACTCTCCATGGTATGGAGTTTACGGCCCAAGCATGTTCTTGGGCAGTAAACTCATGTTTACTCTCCAAAAATTAAGTTCAAGGTGTTCTAAGTCCATTTTGGTAAGCCCCTAAGTCACATCTAAGCTCCAAAGGTCGATTGGAAGGGTTTAAAGGCTCAAAAACCCATTTTATATGTGTTCACGGCCCAAGGGTGTCCCAGGGCCTTAAACACATGATTATGGTCTTATCCATGATTTGAACTCGAATTTGAATGTCTAAGATGCTATACTAGGAGTTAGAGTGGTTACCTTGAAGATTTGGGGCTTGAATTTGATGTTTTTGGACCTTAATCTTGAGTTAGAGGAGAGAGGTTAGAGGGAGAGTAGTGAGAGAGAGGAAAGGGTTCAAATGAAGTGTTTTGAGCTTTAAATAGGTCCTAAGTTCAGGACACGGTGGAATTCTACTCGATACCGATGTTAAACAGGGCTTTTGGTCGCACCCGATTAAGTTACCGTAATCCGGCGGGATAGAATTTAGAAATTTTCAAATTAATGATTTTGGGCCATTTTCATGAGTTTCTAAGGGACTTGAGCACTCATAAGATTAAAAAAAACTTATAAGTTTAAATAACTTAGCCCAAAAACGGAATCGGAACGAACCGCTATAGACGGGTTTTATGGATGAAATGGGTTTCGGCGATGCACAACTTCGGGTTGTTACAGACATGCAAACTAATACATTACACACTACTACAGAACACAAAAATAAACATATATGTTAGAAAATATCGGATTTTCTTGGAAATCATACAAACATTTTACAGATTCAATGACAAGATTTCATTACAAAAATATGCTTATGAACTCACCAGATTTAATGCTGATACTCTCTTTTTCAAAACCGCTTGTATTCTCAGGAAATCAATAGACAGGTACCTCGGCAAACTTTTGAGAAGACAGAGCGTATAGAGTCTCATCTTTATTTTTGCTACTTTTGGTGTATATAAATATGAAGCGAACAGATGTAAATACCTTTTTATATATTTAATGTAATGGTTGTGTTTACTTTGATTACTATGATGCAATTGTTGTGATACTACACATGATGTCACCTACCCCCGAACGTGTCCGCTGTTTCGGTTTGGGGGTGTGACATGATGTAGCATTACAATTTGAGGGTTTCAGGAAAGATAGGGTAGGACTGAATTTTCTCTAGGGTTTTTAATAAAACTCATCTTCTTATTTCGTCCATATGCCTTTCTATTTATATGGAAGGATAGAAAACCCTAGAAGATAACTATCTACTCAACTAATAATTATCCATATAAATCGTAACTATCGAACTGTTTAATTATCCTCTCTGATCCTTCCAGAGTTCTATATTTTGTTTAATTAATTAAATACTATTAATTAATTAACAAATCAGGTCCCTATAATTTTCCCATTGTCATTTATTGCTTATTTATGTCCTTGTGTGTAACCAAAAAGGACCCTACTATTAATAGTAATACTACCAACTGTTCTAACTGTGTTAGCACTATGGGTATCATTCACCATCACTCCCACTTGCACAAGTTACCAACACTATATGGTCTAATATTCACTAGTAATGAGTAGAGAGTATAAATCCAAATGTATCTTTCATAGTCACAACTTACAGTCATGATATAGACCTTAGATAAGTGATTAAATATTACCTTGTTTCTTCAAGGTATCTATATGAATGTGAGATATGGATATAGACAATCTCAAACATCCACGATCCTGTTTCCGAAAAATGACTTGTTTCGACGAAAAAAAAAACTATAAAATTGATCTATAAATTCAATTTGAGCACAACCATGCATTTTAACGTCAATGCCAAACCATCAAGGGTCCCAAGGATATCGACTCCAAATATTAAAGAATAAGTGGAGAAATAAACTTTGACTACATAGATTTCGCCTATTCCTTAGGTCATATCTAGTAAAACCATGTATGATTTCCATTCACGAACAACTTTTGGGAGAATCTAGGACAAAACAAATTGTAGGAGAAAATCTCATGCATCTATATTTGAAGAATATATGATATTATCATCTTAGAATTAGTTGTGACAACATCCATGACTTAATATCAAAGTGCGGGTTACTCCAATACCTTAAAATATCCATTCAAAGTACTTGTGAGTATTGGTCATAAAACTATGTTATGTTCATCCCCATGAACAATCTACCAGTGCTCCATGTGTAATGTCCCAAAAATGCTAAGTAATTTTTTTTATTTTAAGTCAACCAAAATAGCTATTCATTCATTCCAAATACCAAAATATTGTGTTAGGACCTTTTATCAAAGTTATCAAAGTACAAAACAAAATCATAGAAAGCGGAACACTGGTGGATGTTATGCGACCATGTCGGGCCCTTCCCTTTCAAATCGGAAGTACCTAAAATCATAAACATAAAAACGTAAGCACAAATCTTAGTCAGTTACCCAAAATACCACATAAAATTCAAGTATCAGGCCCCACCGGTATTCATCAGTCCCTGCCTAGTATTACATCGGGCACCGCACCTTTCCAAAACTAATAGTTAACCAAAAGTAAACTCAAGTCAAAGAGACAATGTTTAAAGGCAATGAGGTCAAAGTTTCATTAGCACCCCTCCATGTCGTGACCTTCCTAGGCCATGTCGTGGGCTCAAAACAATGAAATAGTCGACTGGTCATTGGTCTCCATGTCGCGGGATCAGTTTGAATGGCTTATTCGAGGTAAGTTGCCCTTAACTCATTTTTAGAGTCTTAAAAGCCCATATCTACTCCTTCTCAACGTCCTGATGGATAAATTTTCGAAGTTTATCCATTAAGACAATATCTCGAAGCCTAGGTTCTAATGGTCATTTAAGAGGTATAACTCATCCATTAAGTCCATAATCACAAGAGATACAAACCCAAACTTTCCATAAAGCTTTTAGGGGTCATATTAATCCCTAAAAATGTAAAATTGTTGGACATGCATGCCCTATGCATGTCCTTCCTCAAATCTTTGTCAAAAGAAGAAAATTGACCTAAAGCTCATACAAGATTTCCAAATCACAACCATTTCTCAGATCTATGAGATATAATGTCCTTAGGGCTCCTAAGAGTCATAAAGTTGTAAATTTTATCTCCTTGCTCCACTCAAAGTCCAATAAAATAGTTTATTAGAAAAAATAACTCTAGATCTTTAAGGAGAAGATAAAATACTAGATCAATAGCCTGACAAATAGTCTAACAATGTGCTTTCAAAGGTTGGGGAGTGTTGCTTTTTGGTCTCTTGCACAAAATCTTCCTCCACTTCCTTTGAAAGCACCAAAAGCTAGCAATTGAGATCCCAAAGCTTCAAAGAAGATAAGGGTTAGGATTTCTGGGGTTTTGAGAGTAATGGAGGTTGAGGATGAATAAACCCTAGCTTCCTCATTCCTTTAAATAGGGCGCAAAGCCCGAAAATTAGGGTTTCATTAAAATTAGATGCCACATCATGGTGGGTCTTTTAAACTCCGTGATCAATGAAAACATTGCCACATCATGGAGAGGCTCCACCACTTCGTGGTACCCAAAATGAAGACTTAACAATATAGTGGATTAATTCTTACGTAGAACAGGTGTTAAAATTCTCCCCTACTAGAATCAGACTTCATCCTCAAATTCCTTTACTACAAATATCTATGTATGATGCTCCCTAGTCTCCTCCTCAGGCTCTCATATCCATTATGAGCCCTTCCAGTGCTACCATTGCACCTTCACCAAACCCATCACCTTGTTTCGCAGAGTCTTCGTCTTCGTATTGAGGATCGCAACTGGTCTCTCTATATAGTTCATGCGCTCATCAACCTGAATATCCTCTAATAGCACTACTGAGAAATCATCAACTAAGCATTTCCACAGCTGAATGGCGTGGAACATTTTACGAATCCGACTAAGCTCGTCGGGTAACTCCAAATGGTATGCAACCTGCCCACCCAGGAAACAACCATGAATGGACATGTGTGTGTGTGTATATATATATATATACACACACACACACAGAGAGAGAGAGAGAGAGAGAGAGAGAGAGAGAGAGAGAGAGAGAGAAAGAGAGAGTCAAGATCAAATAAGAAGGAAATTTTTGGTAGGAAGGTAAGGAATTTTTTTATATGCATATTTTCTTAGCAAAAAATGAAATGAATCATTAGATAATTCAAAAGTAAGATGATTCACAAGAAAAAATTCCGAAAAAAACACCTTCATGATTCATTTTTAGGTAAATCAAAGAAAAAAAATTCACTTTTATGACAATTTTAGTGAATATCAACAAAATTATTATAACAATGAATCATCGAAATGTTTTTTCGGAATTTTTTTTGGTGAATAATGTTATTATTGATTCATTTAGTGATTCATTTGTTTTTTTAGCCAAAAAAATAAGTCGAAAAAAAATTTCTTACGGGATCTATATATATATATATATATATATATATATATATATATATATATATATATATATATATATATCGGGCCTGGCTTTCCACGCTTCCTAAATCGTATGAAACCATTCCAAGGTGACACCTTTAGAAGTACCATGTCACCAACCTAAAACTCAAGATCAGATCACTGCCGATCCGCATAGCTCTTTTGTCGACTCTTTGTAGTCTACAATCTCCCGCGTACCTACTATATCAGTTTGATAGTTTGGAGCACCACCTCCATGCTACATATGACTCGCTGATCGACCTCGCCGCAAAAAATTGGGTACCATAACTTCCTCCTATAGAGCATCTTGGAAGGATGTTGATCAACACTGGTGTGGTAGTTGTTGTTATAAGTAAACTCAACAAATAGGAGGTACGAATCCCAACTACCACCAAAATCCAAAACACATGCTCGAAGCATATACTCTAATGTCTGGATAGTTCACTCACTCTGTCCATCTATCTGCGGGTGGAAAGTCATGTTTAAGTGTAATCAAGTGCCTAACTCCTCGTGAAATCTCTTCGAGAATCTGGAAGTGAAACATACATCCCGATCAGAAACCACTGATTTTGGGACTCCACGAGGCGCAACTACCCCACGAATATGGATGTATGCTAACTTCTCTGCTGAGATGCTCTTCCGAATAGGTATGGAATGCCTACTCTTGGTCAAACGACCCATAATGACCCAAATTGAATCCACCCCTTGCATTTTTTGTGGTTACTTCGTGATGAAATCCATCATGATCTCTTCCCATTTTACAAACGGGGATAGCCAAAGGCTCCATCTTATCTTCAGGTCGCTGATTCTCGGTCTTTATTTACTTCCAAATTAGGCACCTCTCCACATACCAAGCCACATCTCGCTTCATGTAGGGCCACCAAGAATCAGTTCACATACATTTGTACATCTTTATCGCTCCCTGACGAATAACAAACCTTGACTTGTGTGCCTCCTACATTAGGATCTTCCGTGCACCACATAAATAAGGAACCCAAGCCCTCTGATGGAAGGTCACCAAACACCGACTCTTTTAATAAAAAAGGAAACCTGAACCACTATTCGGTCACTAATCCAGTGCTCCTCCTTCAAGCCCTCGACCCAACCCTCGCAAATCCGGTCTAGCAACAGGGTAACCACCGTCACATCAAACATAGATCATCAATTGGTGTGCTAGTCACTTTGTGACTCAAAGCATCTTCAACTTTATTAGCATTCTCAAGGTGGTACAAAATCTCGAAGTCGTAGTCTTTTACTACATCAAGCCATCCATACTGCCTGATATTCAGATTTGGCTGATCTATTAAGTACCTAAAACTCTTGTCATTTGTATAAATGGTACAATAGAACCCATAGAGGTAATGACACAAAATATTGCGTGAAAAAACTACAACCACCAACTGCAAATCATGCATAGGATAATTATCCTCATGAAGCTTCAACTGTCTCGATACAGAAGCGATCATGCGGCCCTGCTGCATAAGCATTTTAACCAATCTTGTAACGGAAGCATCACAGTAAACAACAAAGGCATCAAAACCCTCAGGAATAGTTAGGATCGGAGCCTCGCACAGTCTCTACCTCATAAAATCAAATATTTCCTTCTGCTTAGGCCCCCAACAGAAAGTAATTGACTTCTTCATCATCCTGGTCAATGGAACTATGATCCTGGAGAAATTCTCTATGAACCTTTGATAGTACCCACCTAGGCCAAGGAAACTCCAAATCTAGGATGGAGACCTCGAAACCTCCCACTGCATCAATGCATCGATCTTGGCCAGATCGAACAATATAACCTTCTGATTGATGAGGCTCCCCAAAAACTTCAACTCGTACAACCAGAACTCGCACTCAGAGAATTTGGAAAAAAGCCTTTCCCTCCTAAGAGTCTTTAGAACCTCTCACAAGTGATCATCATGTTGCTCCTTGGTTGTAAAATAGACCAAGATATCATCAATGAAAACAATCAATGACCAATCCAGCATCAGTATACAAACCTTGTTCATGAGGTCCATGAACATTGCTAGTGTGTTGGTGAACCCAAAAGGCATCACTACAAACTCGTAATGACCATTACAAATCCTGAAAGCTATATTCTGAATATCCTCATCTCGAACCCTTATTTGATGATAGCCTGAGCATAGATTAGTCTAGGAAAACCAAGACGCACCCTGTAGCTAGTCGATCAAGTCATCGATCCTCGAAAGTGGATAATCGATCTTCACTGTTTGCTTGTTCAGCTCCCGGTAGTCGATTCACATCCTATGGGAACAATACTTCTTCCTCACAACCACTATCAGTGCTCCCCAGGGTGAAATACTCGGCCTGATAAACCCTTTTTATAAAAGTTCCTATAGTTATGTAGACAACTCTTGCATCTCAGGTGGTGCTAACCAATAAGGTGCCTTGGCTATTGGAGTCGAACCTAGAACCAGATCAATAAGCAACTTGACCTGCCTTCCTGGTGGCACTCCAAGAAATTCCTCCGGGAACACATCAAGATACTCTCGAACAATCGGTACATCATTAATTGTCCTGTTTCCCTCCTCTCGGATATCCAATACATAACCCACAAGCATCAAAAAACCTTTTTGAAGATACCTCGTACCCCCGTGCATGAATAGAATGTGGATCCATGTTGAGAACCCTCACCATGAATAATTAGTTCTCCCTTACTTGGGGTTCAAACCTGAACTAAGTGGTGCTCACAACCAATCATTTCCCCTATTTGGGCTTAACTAATCCATACTGATGATAACCTTGCTCTCATACAGAGGTATATCAACCAAATCAATCGGATATTACTCATTAAATAACTCCATCACACAACCACGATGAACCCTCGATACACGTATTGGATGGTCGTCGTGGATCTCCACTTCTAACGGGTAGACCTGGAAATTTCCTACACAACACGATTTATACGACACGAACACAATACGAGTTTTCCATGTATGTGTTTTAGAAATTCATGTTTCGTGTCTATTCGTGTCTGGCACATATTTTAAATTCGTGTTCTTGTCTTACACGTGTCAAACACGAATTTACCTGTTTAGACACGTATAAGAAAAGATAAAATTTGTGTTGACACGTGACACATATAAACACACACACACACACACACACACATATATATATATATATATATTATAGGGTTAAATTTTATATGTATAAAATACTACGGACCGATTACGTAAAACATAAAATCGTGTTTATTTGCATGTTATTTTCATCCTAGCTAAAAATACATTAAAATTGTGTTTATTCGTGTATTCGTGTAACACGGTTAAAAACGTGTCTATTCGTGTCGTGTCACGTGTCACACAAATATTTTACATGTCGTGTTCGTGTTTGACACCCCAAACACGTTTTATAATTCGTGTCGTGTTCGTGTTTACCAAATTCATGTTGTGTAAATTCGTGTCTGACACGAATACACGACACGCAGACACGGATTGCCAGGTCGACTAGCGGGTAATCAAGCTCTCCGGGAGCATCACCGAACTTCTTGCTGAAATCAAGATATATAAATGATCGGGTGGCGCCTGAATAAAAAAGGACCAAGGTCGGAATTCCATTCACTGGGAATGTCCCAAAATAGCAACATACACAATAAGCATAATCAAATAAGCAATAAATGAAACAAGAAGAAGATGCATACCAGTAGCACACCAGGTGTTGAATAAGCCTCCTCGGTTGTCAACTGAAAATCTCTACTGCTTACAACTGCCGCCTCCGCCTTTCCATAGTGTTTGTTAGTGATCCTAAATGTCACAGAAGCAAATCAAACTCAGTCAGTGAGTATTAGAGGTGGTGGAAATGCAATCCTTGATGTAGTGACCCGTCTTGCCGCACTTGAAGCAACCAGAACGACCCACCTTGCAAATACCCTCGTGTATTTTTCCATAATTTCCACATTGGCTCTGGACCTGCTGGCCTCTCGAACGTTAATCAACAATACTAGGGTTCTTTTCTTCCCCCTAAGATATATAAGCCTAAACCGGACCCCTCTTCTAAGAAGCTCCAATTCAATCGCCCGCTCTCAGGCTCTCGCTATCATGTCCTTCGAGGTCTTGTAGCTGGACATGCTAACAAAATCCCGAATCTCATCCTTCAGCATATCATGATACCTTGAATCTTCATATCCTCATCCACTACATACTGTGGAGCTAGAAAGTCCCTCTCACAGAACATGGAAGTGATCTCCGCCACAGAATCAGTAGTCTGAAGAATGTCCTGAAACTCCCTCGCTAGCTGCTGGACCTTAATGCTAGTGCAAAATCATCCTTGAATCTCATCAAAAAATCCTCCCCTGTCATTGTCTCAACAACCTCGCCTCCTAAGGCGAGGTCTACCTACTCCCACCAATCACGAGATATGTCCCTTCAAAGACAGGATGCAAACCTGACCTTTGACCCCTTGAGGCAAAAGCTAGTCTGGAAAGTGTTTGCGATGTCCGCCAACCATTGGCTACTGACGATATGGTCCTTCCTCTCGAAGAACGTAGGAGCCTCACATGCACGAAATTATAGAAAGGTCGGAGAGCATGCACCTATCATAGCCACAATCTCAGTATGGAATGTGCCCAGATGTTTATCTAGCATCTCCATAAGGTCATCCTTGATCATACCAAAGATGATATAAGTTTGCTATAGAATATCGCGAATGATCTCTGATGAAATGAACTCTCACATATGATCATCCAAGAGTCTGGCTCTAGAGCTAGCACGTGATCCTTCACCAGCACGTGAACCACCACGAGTGACCATCATACTTAAAATAAATAATGAAATCATCAGAAACACTTAAAGAATTTTCCACACCTAGCAAGTTCGTTAGTATCCTCGTGGCTTCCCTTGTTTCGAGTATGGATCATGTGCTTTTAGTAGTACGAGCCTAATTCTACCTTCCACACCTTTCTGTATTTTCCTCAAGGACCACCCCTAATCCTCTAAGTTACTTCCTCACCATAAAATACTCTCCAAATCTGATAAACTATGCATTCGGCATGCTAACATACTTCCTAAATTCTCTTTAGATTTCCTTCGCACCTCTCTCTGCCATCAGCTATAGAAGAAACTCCCAATAATACCTATTAATTACCTTACGATTATAATTACATGCAACAGAAACTAGATAATCCTTTAACTGTAAGGTCTCATACTACAACCGTTGGACTCAAACAATAGCAGCACAATAGAGTTAAACCTAACCTTCTAAAGTTATCTAACTTATGTAACATGTAACCTAGCATATTCGTTGGATATTTAATTGATACTAGTGGCGGTTCCTAAAAGCACAAAGCAAGCAGCATTCGAGCATCGAGTTCTAAACCAATTCACAACCTAGTCAGGTCACTCTAACCAATCCTTTGGAATCCATACTAGCATGCAGTTCTAAAGGTTCATACAACATGCATACAAGGTATCTCTCCTAGTATCTTATCATGCAATCTTGAGCAGATCCTTAGCCCTAATCTAGCAAGATATACACATGTACACTTACTGAAATAAATAAACATGTATTGGTATTTTGCGAAATACTTACTTGAGCTCGGATGATTACACGCATTGGAACCCTTTTTTTTTTTTATAAAAATCTTTTAGAATATTCATTGTTTTCAAGAAGATTATCAATTCCTCAATTTGAGTTTAGACACACCCGAGAGTGTGCCCGAATCCCTCAAACCAAGGATCTGATACCAACTTGTAACGTCCAGAATATACTAAGTAAAATTTTTTATTTTAAGTCAACCAAAATAGTCATTCATTCATTCCAAATACCATGTGTAAGGAATTTGTATCAGAGTTATTAGAGTACAAAACAAAATCATTGAAGCTGGAACATTGGTGGATGGTGTGTAATCATGTCGGGCCCTTCCCCTTTGAAACAAAAGTACTTGAAATCAAAAACATAAAATCGTAAGCACAAAGCTTAGTGAGTTCCCCAAAATACAACATACAATACAAGTATCGGGGCCTTTCCGACATTCATTGAGCCCCGTGTGGTATAGATTGAGCCCTACCCGGTATTCATCAAGCCCCGTTCGGCATCGGCCCCACCCGATATACATAGAAATACACGCAAGAGTCACAAATACAACTAGTATCCTACATACATAAACCATTGGACCAACATTGGTGCCTTTGACCCAGAAGTACAGTGAAGACACTCACCTCTCAGACAATAATAAACTACTACTACTCCCACTGCCGAATCAAAGGTGATAGACCCCACCTAGACATTAATACAAGGTAAAACCTTAGTCCACCGTCCCAAAAAACAAAGAGTTTACCAAAAGTCAACTCATGTCGAAGATTCAACAATCAAAGGGAAGCAGGTCAAAGTGTCATCAGCACCCAGCCACTTCGTGGGCACAAAATGATGGAACAGTCTGCTGGTCTCTGATCGCCATGTCGTGGGGATCAGTCTGAATGGCTTTTTCGAGGTAAGTTGCCCATAATCATTTTTCAAGGGCTCAAAATCCCATATCTACTCCTTCCTAATGTATTGATGGATAAAGTTTCCAACTTTATCCATTAATCCTCTCTATTAAGACAAGATCTTGAAACCTATGTTCTAAAGGTCATTTAAGAGGTATAACTCATCTAATAAGTCCTTAATCACAAGAGACACAAGCCCAAAATTTCCAAAAAGTTTTTAGGGGTCTTGTTGGTCCCTAAAAAAGTAAACTTTATGGGCATGCATACCCCATGCATGTCCTTCCTCAAATCTAGGTCAAAAGAATGTAGGTTCCTATTTTATCGATTGGATTTGTGTGGAATAATATTATCAAGAGGATAATCGTAGTAACAATGAACATGGTGAACATAATATATGAGTAAATTGATAATGGATAGATAGAGAGATATAAAATATTACATGAACAACACTCATGGCTAGGGAGAATCCCCATCCAAACACACACTCTCTCTCCCTCTCTAAAGTCTTCATGGTGCACACATAATAAAAGACCACCCACCTCTACTTTATATACTAGTGGAGGGAATACGATTTCTATATAAAGGAATATTCTAACCTGATAAATCACTCATCATTGTAGAGAATTTTTCATGCATCAAAAATCTCCCCATAAATGCTCAGAAATGGTGAAGGTAAAGTAGTGATAAAAGGAAGAACATCCGACAAGCAGGTCCGGTAGGTCTGATGTTGAAGTGTCTCGGAAAAGTGAAGCTGTCGTGATCTCGAAATCTGGCAATTGAATTTCTAGCATCAAAGAACATACAGAGAAACCCAATCTCTGAATAAGATTACAAAATCCGAATGTTTGAATATGATCAGTCCCAAAAACGAATCACGTTCACAGTCTCCCCCTCCACTGTTGAACGGAAGACCATAATGCCGAATCAATGAACCAAATAAAATCTGAAGAATAACTTGTTACACATGTGAATCATCCAAAAGTAAATTCCGAAAGATAAATAGAGTGAATCCAAGCACATGGTCTAGCAATGCCAAAAATTTGATCGAAAGATAAAAAATAAGTGTCATGTCACATCGCCAAAATAATCTTCATCATCCAAATATCGCAAATCCAAACTTGAGAAATCAGAAAATCTAATCCGGATGCAGACACAAATGAGACATCCCAAAATGTAGAGTCTAAAGATAAATAATCATAATCCAAAGAACATCTAGTAATGCTAAAAATTCAATTTGTAAATATCAAAAATCAGTGTCACATCACACTACTAAATCAATCTCCGTCTTCAAATGTCTCTAACAACAAAACTGCAATAATAAACTCAAAATGGATTCTCATGATTATTCCCATATTTTTTATCGACCGTGCAATAAAGATAAAAAATAATCATGAAATCGGGCAAGAGAAAATGTCGGATATGATGGATGATTGCACCCCTCCCCCTTGATGTGAGCATCTACCCGTAAAACGAGGATATTATTTTTCGGTCATGGGTGGACTTGGTATTGTATTGCCGAACTAAACAAACACTATATAATATATATGATAAAATCCTGTTACTGAAGAATCCTAATGTTGAACCGAAGTAATGATGATAACCAAAATGCAAACCCGAACTCCCAAATCACAACCAGTGACTCATCAATAAAGGCCGAAAAGGAATTGGTCTAGACCTCTAATTGGTCCGTATAATGGTCTGAGACCATATTTAACCATTCCAAAGGAAGTAAAAATATGAACCTCTGAAAAGATCCAAACCTCGGAAAACGTTGTTGATCATGCAAGTTTTCGAATGAAAATTTGTGGTTTCGAATCTCTGAAGCATATAAATCGAAGACTGCAAATGCGAGTTGCTCGGTAGTAGGAAGAACACACAAACAAAAATCTTTGAACTAAATGTGTCTTCACTCGTAATCAACAAGAATAATGAAGCCTTGAACCATGGGCTAAAATTGGTATTAAAACAATAATTAGTTTTACGAAAAAATGGTTTTAATAAAAATATTTGGTTTAAAAAAATAATGGGTTTTAATTTAAAAAATTGGTATTAAAAAAGTGGTTTGGGAAAATAGTGGGTATTAAATAAAATTAAGTGGGTAAAAAGAAAATGGAAATTGGTTTTAAAAAAGGCTTAAAAATGAAATGAAATAAAAAGGAAGAATTTCATAATTAAAACAAATTTCGGAAATGGATTGGAAGGTGGATCCACATTTGAATGTGAATCTGAGGTGGGCTAGGTGGGTCCGAAATAGGATAGGGTACAAAATGTTTTGGATCTCGGAATGGGTTGGATGGGTGAATCCGAAATTGGAAATGGATCAAACTAGTGAAGATGTCTCGGATTAGTTAGGGTTAGAGGTGCATGGGTAGGACATGAAAAACAGACTCAGGGTGATGGGTATGGTTCAAAAAGGGACCCAAATGGATTCAACTAGGAAATAGGGTTGGTCTAGATGCGACCAAGCACAAGTAATTCTCGGAATTATTAAATGCAAGTGGGTGAGGTCCATCTCGGAAGGACTTTATGGCATAGGAAATTCAATGCTCGAAACTCGTGACATGCTGTGTGGGCTTTAGGAATTTACGAAAAAAGTTTAAAGGCTTCATTAAATGCCCATAGCCAACAAGGCTTGATGCGTGTGGCAGAAGGTTTGATCATCCAGGTGGTCAGAACCTTGGTGAGGGAACTCGGCAAATACATATTTGACTTTGGTACACGCATGCAACAACTTGAGTGGGATGGATGGCAGATGCCTTTTCAGTTGATTGGAGTGTGTCTCTTACATACAAGGATGGCAGGTGATGTTATGGCTTTTTCAGGAATGATAACATGTCATATTCCCACTCACAATCAACCCAATTAAGTCAATGATGTGCACATAAATCAAAAAAATTGACCAGGCATGTTTTCCAATCCATAATATAAACCTGACATATCCCCAATTTATCTATGAAAAAATACACACAACTCAAGTTTGTACCATAGCACAAATCACTTGTAATCTCGTAAATTTTATACCCAAGCACACTAAAATCAATCTTGTCTTAGAATAGCATGGATTTAGCATATGTATCATCGGCTCAATCACCTTGTACATTTCAAAATAACTACCCAAACACTTCTAAAAATCATATAATCCGAACAAATAACCGCTGTTTAATCTTTTATCCCACAACCATATTTTTTTCTTTTTTAAATACCTTTTCGCATGGTATAACAAGATCAAACACCACCTTGTTAAAAGGAATTTCATCTTCTTTAATAGCAGCAAAATGTAATGAACAGTAGCAGCAAAATATTTATTTTTCTAGCAACATCACCCACAAAACAGTAAATAACTCACATAAGATTTTTCAGTTGTGAAGGCTGAGAAATGCTTCAAGAATGTTGAAAATCTTCAAGATAATAAACTGATCAGGATCGTTCCAATGAACTAATCGTGAAATCTTAAAGGTTTCACTTTAATACCACTTGTATGTTCCCATTTATCGATTGGATTGGTCTGGAATAATATTATCAAGAAGATAATCGTAGTTACAATGAACATGATGAACATAATATGTGAGTAAATTGATAGTGGATAGACAGGGAGATAAAAAAATGTTACATGAAAAACACTCATGGCTAGAGAATCCCCATCCAAACACACACACATACACACACACACTCACTCACTCTCTCTCTCTCTCTCTCTCTCTAAAGTATACATGGTGCACACATAATGAAAGACCACTCACCTCCACTTTATATACTAGTGGAGGGAATATGCTTTCCATACAAGGGAATATTCTAACTTAATAAATCACTCATCATTGTAGAACATTTTCATGCTCAAAGAAGAAAAGGGACCTAAAGCTCATACAAGATTTCCAAATCACAACCATTTCTCATATCAATGAAATATAATGTCCTTGGTACTTATAAGAGTCATAAAGTTGCAAACTTTATCTCTTTTCTTCAATTAAAATCCAATAAAATAGTTTATTAGGAAAAATAACTCTATATTTCTAAGGAGAAGATAAAAGACTAGATCAAGAGCCTTAAAAATGGTCTAACAAGGTGCTTTAAGAGGTTAGGGAGTGTTGCTTGTTGGTCTCTTGCACAAAATCTTCCTTTACTTCCTTCAAAATACCAAAAGCTAGCAATTAAGCTCCAAAAGCTTCAAAGAAGACAGGGGTTAGGGTATTTGGGGTTTTGAGAGTGATGGAAGTCGAGGAACATATGGCCATGCCGTGGCGGGTCTTTTAAACTCCATGATTAATGAAAATATCGCCACGTTGGGGTGAGGCTCCACCATGCCATGCCCACCCCAAATGAAGAATTAATAATATAGTGGTTTAATTCATACCTGGAATGGGTGTTACACCATGTCAATCTTAACTCACTAATTTCTTCTAGAAGTAGGACTGATTGTGGAAGTTTGAATAAATAAATATTCTGGAAGTGGTTCTAAACATGCAAAAGTGGAACACATTGATAATCTAAATGAAATGACCGAATTCCATAATATATTAAGTTATCCACTTAATAATCTCCAAATCAACTAGAAATCACAATTACATCAGTTCCAAAATTAAAAACAAGAAAATACTAAATTGCTCAAGGTAATACACAGGCAAGTCTAGTAATATTAGATCTCTATGTTACTAACCTTGTTTAGTGACTATAGTTTAAAGGAATGATTTAAGAAGATTTTCTTTAGCTGAATATGATGTCCTCTTAATCGTGAAGGTACTTACTGAGTATTTACTATTTAATCTAATGTGACTTGGGATCTAGAATCGAGGTAATCTCACCTTTTAGTCACAAGAAACTTCAAAAGAACCATCAAGGATTGAATACAACACTGGGGTCAGTAATGAATTTGTTTTCATCATATAGTTTGTCTTTGGAATCTAGCTAACTGCAATATACTAAAAGATTATTATCAAATCCACTTAGGTGTATTAATTGGTACTCTTCCAAGCTACTACTACATTATTTAATGAGAGCACAAACTCTAACTGCTAAACAAAAATTTATCTATTAGTAAGGAATTCACCATCAATATAACTCTTTCATTGATTTCTTCCATACTATCAAGATTATCTCTCTCTTCCTTTTAGGATTCCAAATAATATTCTTGATTATTGACTCTTTGATTATATCTAAAAGGATCTTATACGACTTGTCATGAATAAGGCATATAAGTCATTAGATTTACTAGCACAAACTCCTTAAGAATTATGCATCTTGAAATTTCTCAAGATTCCAAGCATTTGGCTTAATCAATGATTTTCCTAGATCTATCTCCATAGAATCTAAGTATGCATTCTTGTTCGTCCCATGTGTTATATAGTGATACAATTCCTAAGCTATGTAAATATTTTACACTTAGCAAAGTTAGGAAATCATTTCGTATTTCAGTATAAGGGACAACATTACTCACACTAGCTTATACATTTATGTGGACTATCTTTTCATTCTTGTAAATCAAGTTTCGAATATCTCATCGAAGAAAATAATCAAAACATTAGATGCTTGTTAGTATCCATCAACAGACTTCTCAAGCCTACATATCTTTCACAAGCAGTCTTGGTTTGAATATATGTGTGGTCCTATTCATGCTTTTCATCCTTTGAATGTCCAAAAACACTAAGTTTTGATCAATTCAAATTTCAAACAACATGGACTGAATCTCATTCCTCATACTTGTAACGCCTGCAGATCCGGGCTAGTCAATTTAGAAACAATGAGCATCAAAAATGACTTTTTTGATAGAAGATTATTTAGAATGAATAATCTTAACTAAGTCATAGTATATGTCACAGGGGTTCCGTCCATGACCCAACGAAGTTTTTGCGACAAAACCGTCACGATGTCGTGTAACGTAAAGAGTGAATTTTTGATTAATTACTTTTTAGCCTTAGCGAATCTCATCCCTTATATAAGGACACGCGTATCTGATATGATCAGAGTTGACAGCGGCTTTGGAAAGGTACGATTGTAGATCAGGATCTGAAGTCATACGCAGAATAGTTGTTAGACTTATCCAAGTGGGAGACTGTTGGATTAGTGTCTAAGTCCATAACTATTTTGGTATGTACTTGACCCGATGGTGCATGGTCCTTTTGGGTTGCCTTCACCAAAGCAACTTGATAGGATGAATTATGGAGAGTAAGGATTAAATGTGATTTATTAATATATTATGGGAATAATATATTAAAGGAGAAATCATATTGTTTAATTAATATTAGTCAATAATTAATTGGTAATTAGTTTTGTGACTAAAAGAGATTAATTAAACTTAAGGGACTGGAATTGTAATTATAAGATAATTGCAATTTGGGCCATGGATTGCCTTATATTAAGGGATGGACGAATTCTAATGGGAAACCCATAAGGAAATCGTCCATGGGCTTAATTAAAGGAGTCTATGGGTTGCTTAGGGCTTAAGCATCCAAATTAGGGTTTCCTTGTTAGATAACCCTAATAGCCCAACTATATAAAGACCCATTAAGGCTCAAAACGTGGCTAATGATCTTTCTAGGGTTCTACATGTTTTTGGCAGCCTCCAACCTCTCTCCTCTTCATCCTCTTGCTTATGGTGTTTGTGAACCATTAGAGGAGTGACACTTGTGACTCTAAGCCTTCCAAAGTCAATACAAGGAGATTTGGGATTGTTATTGCTACATAACAATCAAGGTATGATCTTAAACCTAATTACATATTAATATGATTACTTGTATGCTAGAATTAGGGTTTATAGTCTTGGATTCAAAGCATGTACAATAGAGAAACCTAGATCCAAGCATTAGGGTTTGTATGAACACATAGGATGTCTTATGACCAAAACCCATCAGTGGTATCAGAGCCTAGCTTGGTTTCAATTGTATTGATGCATTGTATAACTGGAAAATTCGATTTTTTGGATTCTGGAGGCTGAACTCGCCGAGTCCATGCAGACTCGACGAGTCCATGCCTGACTCGACGAGTCAACTCGTCAGATAATGCTTATCTCGGGATTTCTTGCTGTTTTTGCATATGGATGGTTACCTTATCATGTTAGATCAATATAAATCCGATTTTATGATATATATATATATATATATATATGACTATATTCTTGATCTAATTAAAGATAATTATCAATTAATAAGATAATTGTTTCCTTATAAGATAATTGATTAATTATTTTGAGTAATTGATAAATTGTTTTGCAAGAAATCATTAAATAAATCAAATATGGATAATTATGTGATTAAATGTTAATTTAAAATTATTTGTTATTTGATCCTTGTTGTTATGAAAGGTTTCATATTTTCCCCTTTAGGTTTTATATTTTAAATTTGAACCCAAAAGTTTTGAAGTTTTGAAATTTAAATAGTTAATACCCTAATGTTTTGAAAAAGGTTTCAAAACTTGCCCTCAAGTTTTGGAATTTAAAAGTTGATTAAAAGTTAATTAGGAATGTTGAATTCTAAAACCCTAGAAATGTTTTGAAAAGTTCAAATACACCCTTATGGTTTTATTAATTAATTAACGAGTATAATTAAAAGAGATTTAATAAATCCATAAAAGTTTAGGTTAACCATTTAATTGAATTAAAAGTGTAATTGTTAAAGTTAACCACATAGTATTTTAAAAGTGTAAAATGCACCCTATACTATATATAATATTAAAAGTCTAACATTATATATATGTATGAGTAAAAGTCAGTCTTACCGTTAGTAGGCCTCATTCACGAAGCTGGTCTATAAGGGGTGTTTAAGGAAATTGCCTATAAAATGGCGATTGAATGGGTATCCACTCTTACCCACCGCACTCTTGACTAGTGGAGGGTCGTTAGCCGAACTGGTAGGATAGGACGAAACCTTCCATTATAAGTATAATGAATTACTAAGGTAACTAAATGTTTTTCTAATTCCCAATCTTAGTTACTTAGGAAAAGTGAATTGATGCAATTCCATGAAATTACACTTTGTGCCCTTGCAAAGACGTTAGTAGAGCGTGTGTGGTTTACCGGCACACTAAATGGTTCTAAGCAAAGGTAGCAAAGGGTGACTCAATGTTTGTCATAGTTCGGTGGAGCGTGTGTGGTTTACTGGCACATCGAATAGGTGACTGTAACATGTGAGGGCACCATGTAAGTTTGCATGGTTATTCACACCCGCTTTGTGATCCTCGGCATCCCAGTCACAAACAAGAGGGGCATATCGAGATTTAAACATGCCATTGAAAGTTCAATGAATCTCAAAGGATCTAGGAGTTTTCATAGATTTAAAACTTGAATTTCTTTTTCGTTTTTCATGGTGGAAATTAGTGAATCGTCATTCACTTACTTTCAAATATTCTGCAATTTGGGTTACGGCATCCCTCTCCCGAGTTGTAGAATATTGTGTTGGGTCCTAGCCTTGGAATTTCATTTGGGTGATTTACCAAGGACTCAATCAATCAACTAACTTGAATTCGTTTTTCTCCCGTTTTGTAGATGTCAAAGTTCGACAACTATGGTCTTCCCGAATCCCGTGGAACAAGCATTCCACATGAAGATGATATTCCACGATTCGATCGAGGAACAAGAAATCATGCTTCACTTCCTCCTCATCCTCCTAATTATTCTCCCTAACCCACAAGATTGTAAAATTGAAAGGTTCAATATCACTCAATCCCTTTTGGCAAGTAAATGTAAAAAAAAGGAAAGTCCGTGTGTGCACACGTCCTAGGGATGAAGTCACACATTTATAGGTTAAGAATGTTGGGATCTGTTGTCTGTGAGGAAATGGCTGTTGATTGGGTTCTTCAGTCACTTCCCAACTCATATAGTAAGTTCGTAAGAGAGTACTATATGATGAGCTACGATGTGACCCTTATATATCTCACCTATATGCTTATTGTTGCTGAATCTGCAATGATTTGGCACAATAGAAAAGCAAAGTTGATTGGTGAATATGCCTTCAAGACCTCTATGGATATAGACAATGGCAATGAAATACATGCAATGATCGAAAAGTTTGATCATAAGAGAAAGGCGATGTCTGAAGTAGTTCCATGTGTTGTTCCAAAAGAGTCAATTCGCTTTTATTGCCAAGAGAAGGGGCATTGGAGACGAAGTTGCCCTATTTACCTAAGAGATCTAAGAGATGGGAGAGTCAGAACGTATGGCTCTAATTTAGGTAAAATCCATTGACTAACTCTTTTAAGCTTCGTTCTAGATTCTAAATATATAATGTGATAATATTACAATTGATGTTTAGAAGGATCAAAGAAAAGAAAAGAAGCTTAAGGGAAGAAGTGAGCAGAATCTAACCGTGAAGGAATGTATTTCGATCGCGTTTCTTGAAGATTAGATTCTTGAGCTACTACTTAGAGTTAGAATTAGGTTGCTAAGAAAGATGTATTAGCATAAGTTTTTCAATGAGTTGCATTGTAAGGACAAATTTTTCCGCAATAAAATAAATTTTTGATTTTAAATTTTATTTATCCTTACAATGGCGTGTATGATAATTGGTGTTAAAATTATTAGCAATAATAGATTTGTTTCTTATTGTGTTATGGAAAGTCAAGAATTTACCAAATAGGGAGAGTTTTCTCATCGCCCAAGTTTCAATTGGACCGAAACTTGAAATCATGCAACTTGGTTGCACGATGAATGATAAATTTCATATTTTGGAAATTAGACTAATTCATTGACAAAGTGTCAAGTGAAGGACTAGGAGATCAAGTACACAAAGTTGTGTGTTGATCAAGTTCACCATAAGAGTAACAAAGATATTCGTCATGATTTACTAAAGGCTTAGTAAATATGATTACACTTACAAGATTAAGTGTAATTTTGAATTGATTAAAGGGTTTAGATCAATAGCAAAACGAATAAGAAGAATAGTGTAGGCAGAAAGATAAGAGTTTCTCCATTCTAAGAAGAAGGGAGAGTAGCTTTTATGCTTTATGATAGGTCTTAATGATTAAGAACCATATCTCAATTGATCCTCTAAGTAAGTCTTGGTACAATTGTATGTCCAAGAAGAGGAATCAAAGATTGAAGAAATGGTCAAATCAAGAAGTCAATCATACTTCGTTCCAAAACAAGTCTTAAAGTCAAGATTGTGACATTGAGTGAATAGTATTAAGAAGGTTTATAACATTCATCAATTGTGGAAAGTTGTGATGTCTTGGATAAGACAAAGACCAACTAATACCAAAATTATGAAGTGTTTTGTTTTGATAAAAGCTACACTAACTCTTGAATATTTGTTTGTCAAGAAATGTTTTGATAAGAGAATCGACTATGTCAAGGAGTCAGTGGGAGTCTTAATAGTCTTGAAAAGTTTCAAGAACAAATCAAATAAACCTTACCGATCATCACTAGCACACGATTTGAGGTTTACAACCTATCGTGAAGACATTATTTTGTTTCTGTGCCAATCCAATCGAGTTAATTATGCATGTGAGTCCTATGAGTTCTCATTTGAATGCATAAAAGGCAAGGACCTTGATCAATGGAAAGTACATTGATAGGAAAAGGTGAGCTTCTTAACTACTTGGAAGACGTGGTGGGCAGCTGTGCTACCATAAGGCAAGAAATCAAGATTAAGAAAGTTCGATCCATATGAGTTTGAATTTGTCGTAAACTTTGGTTTTTAACAAATTCACATGGATAGGAACACATACACCGTTTAAATCCAAGTGTCATAAGATTTCCTCCTTCATGAAAATGATTGTGAGAAAATGCTTTCACTAAGAAAGATTTTAAGAAGATAGTGATTGTAAAATTGCATTCTCGAATTCGATTATGGTTACGGCATCCCTTTCCATAATTTGAGGTTTGGCAATTAGTCTTAATTGTTTAGACACACATATGAACTATCGAAGGAAAAGGTCTATAAGTTCAAGAAGCCTTGATAAAAGATTATCAAAGCACTAAGTATTAGAAACATGAACTTAAGAAATTCAATAAGTATTGTTTTTCTGAAAGTTAAGATGTTTATTAATACATGTCGAAGCTAGTGGGAGCGTAAGTGTTATGTTTTATAATAATCATCATGATAGTGGGAGCATAAATGTTATGATTGTATGATTATTAAGGCGCGTATTGCATAGTTGGCAATATTAATTATAGAAAACAAGAGTCATACTTTGCAAAGTTGTAAGAGTTGAAAGGTTGTTTTGCTATAATTAAGGGAGAGAATATTATGCTTCATTTCACATCTAAAGGATTAGGTTGAGAAATGTTAATAAACTTAGTCAAGGGTGCAGAGTGTGTTCTTAAAATTTCGATTATGATTACGACATTCCTCTTCACAATTCGAATTTTGAGAACATAGCAAATTAAACGTTGTGCATCGTGTCCCATACGCTTCGGGTATAGGATCGATTGCAAATGCTTTAATATTTGACCATTCTAAAATTTTCCAAATGTCTAGCGCATTTAGAGGGAAAAGGGACTAGAATTGGTTTTGACAAATATAATTAAACAACTATCAAAGGACAATCCAAAGTTCGACGAGGATTGGTTGCTTATGAGTAGTTGGAAGCATGGTATTAATGGACCATATTGACATTATGATGAATAGAAAAGATTCTATTAAGAAATTAGTTTTCATATGTAAAATATGGAAGCGTGTCCATAATGGGAAGTAAATATTGAAAATCTATGACTAGATTAGAAACCTTTATGCAAAAGGATGTTCAAATGAATGTACTTTGAGTGAGAGACATCGTATCTAAGGAATTGTCTTGTAACAATCTCCGATAGAGGACTTTGTAATATCATTGGCAATAGTCTTTGAGACTTTGGTGCAGTGACATTACAAAAGGATCGTTGCATAAAGTGTTAGAATCTAGTATATTCTATAAGTAACAAGAATTTGATATTCTTACACTTAAGAAAATGGATTTGGAGTTGTAAGATGAGAATGATTGGAAATGTGTTCAATTTGTCTATTTCACAAAAGTAAGAACCATAGGTAAACATTGTGTGCATGCTAGGAGCATGGGACAAGTGTAATAATTCAAGTAAAAAGTTGATTACCCGAAACGACAAATAATGAGTAATCGATATGGTGATACATAAAACGTGTTTTGTTTATACTCAAAGGGTTGAGGCCATATGGGATTAGTATTATTCTTGTGTTTCACTTTCCATGTTTTGACTTCCAGAATAATTGAGTTTATTAAGAATAATCGAATTATTCAAATGGGCCACAGTCGTTCATATGTTGGAAGTAGATATGAATGAAGATTGTCGTGAATTGGTGTGTGGATTGTCTAAAAGAGTATTAGACATAAGCAAATGTTTGCTGCAACATTCATGAGTGCTTATGAATACGATTTGAGCATTGGATTAAACCCACGCTCACTTGGATCACTATCTCAAGTGATTAGTGAGACGATAATATCTTGTAGTCTTGAAACTGAGATGTGTGAGTTGTATCTTGCTAATCGGTTGCACATTGATAATATGTAAATGCACTAGTAACTTGGTGTTATAAAACATATTGTTGTGTGTGATTTGGTTAGTGAGTGCATGCAAGCATTGTATCAAAGTTTATCCGTTTTATCCAAGTAGGATAAAAGCGATATCTTTGGGCCCCTCGATGGTTTAGTGATGATATACGTAAATGCTCGGTCGGGCTAGGGCTAATTTGATTTGTTCAGTTAGTCTGTCGTCATAAATCAGAAATCGAGATATAGTACAAAGAGAATGATTTGAAATCATATCTCATACGATATCTAGAATGGAGGAATATATGATCCCTTATCTAAGGACACGCGTATCTGATATGATCAGAGTTGACAGCGGCTTTGGAAAGGTACGATTGTAGATCAGGATCTGAAGTCATACGCAGAATAGTTGTTAGACTTATCCAAGTGGGAGACTGTTGGATTAGTGTCTAAGTCCATAACTATTTTGGTATGTACTTGACCCGATGGTGCATGGTCCTTTTGGGTTGCCTTCACCAAAGCAACTTAATAGGATGAATTATGGAGAGTAAGGATTAAATGTGATTTATTAATATATTATGGGAATAATATATTAAAGGAGAAATCATATTGTTTAATTAATATTAGTCAATAATTAATTGGTAATTAGTTTTGTGACTAAAAGAGATTAATTAAACTTAAGGGACTGGAATTGTAATTATAAGATAATTGCAATTTGGGCCATGGATTGCCTTATATTAAGGGATGGACGAATTCTAATAGGAAACCCATAAGGAAATCGTCCATGGGCTTAATTAAAGGAGTCTATGGGTTGCTTAGGGCTTAAGCATCCAAATTAGGGTTTCCTTGTTAGATAACCCTAATAGCCCAACTATATAAAGACCCCTTAAGGCTCAAAACGTCGCTAATGATCTTTCTAGGGTTCTACACGTTTTTGGCAACCTCCAATCTCTCTCCTCTTCATCCTCTTGCTTATGGCGTTTGTAAACCATTAGAGGAGTGACACTTGTGACTCTAAGCCTTCCAAACTCAATTCAAGGAGGAATTGGGATTGTTATTGCTACATAACAATCAAGGTATGATCTTAAACCTAATTACATATTAATATGATTACTTGTATGCTAGAATTAGGGTTTATAGTCTTGGATTCAAAGCATGTACAATAGAGAAACCTAGATCCAAGCATTAGGGTTTGTGTGAGCACATAGGATGTCATATGACCAAAACCCATCAGTTGCTTTGTCCACTTGACCTCTCGGTTGAGGGTCATTACAGTTCTAATATGAAGGCGAGGATCTCGTTAATCTCGATCTCGTCGAGTGGCTTACGAGAGTCCTAACGGAAAGGTACGGTTGTAAAAATCGAGACGCAAAGGGTAAAATGTACGTTACTAAGTTCGCGGAGTAGGTCTAGTTTGTGAGATACAGGACCGATTCTGGTAAGAATCTCGGAGGTCCTAACTATATTGGATTTAGCTTTCCACACTTTATGAAGCGTATTAAGCCATTCCCAGAGTGAGACTTCCTATAGAATTTGGTCTCTCACTTGGAATTCCAAAGGTTCTTTCTCTCGCTTAACTTCGCAGTCAAGGGCCACCCCTTGCTGAGTCAAAGTCGAAAGGGTTTCTGTAATTTGCGAGGATTTCTGAATGGACTACGATAGTAGATCTACACGACCTAGAATTTGGAGGATTTCTGTCGGCGTCTCTGGTGTTGACAAATTCTCAACGGTTTTGACAAATTGAAAGAGTACTCATAAATTCCCACATCACTAACAGTGTCTTAGAAATCTGACTCTTCAATTTCAAAACTCGTGTTTAGAGAACTTCGCGAAAGTTCCTCCGAAGGTAATGTTTCTATGGGTTCTTTCTTACTACTAGGGTAGATAAGTAATTCATTACAAGTCGAATGACGAACCGATCCCAGTAAGAAAGACGTACCCTACTCATTTAGCTCATGAATACTATGGGCGTATTGGTCCTATCCGAGGGGTATCACTACGAACTCAAAGTGTCCGCATCGAGTTCGGAGGGTAGTCTTCAGGACATCCTTTCCTAACACTCAAACTAGTGATATTCGGATCTCAGGTCCATTTCTGAAAGTAATTATTTCCCTGCGTTTGCTAAATCAACTCATCTATGTGAGGCAGAGATAACGATTTCTAAAGGAAAATCATAACGGAGTCCCCAATGGTCGAGGTACATATGATGAAATCCGTCGAGTTCAGGAAGAATAAGGCCGGAGCTCTCAAGGGTGAGAAGCCTGGTCTTCCAATTCTATTGTTGAGTAGTTCGCTGAGTCGTACGGGCTGTTCTTGTATCTCTGTAGGTGTTTAGACTGTGAAGCGATCTGGTTACAAGAGTCATACTGGGTTCTAAGTTTGTTCACATGTCAATGCAATTACCTGAAATCTTGGGCAGTCTCCATCCTGAAGTTCATATTAAAATTCATAAATGGTTCAATGATCACAATTTTGTGTATACGAGTCGTATATAATTAAGATTGAAAAGGTAGTCGAATAACTAATTCTTCTTGAAGATCACATCCTTTTGAGAGAAAAGAAGTTAAAGTGGAATCATCAATTCTAAACCCGTAGAACCTTGATTATATATCACCCCTATGTATACATTCTTCAGTGATAGATCAATCGTATGAATCTTTGGATTGAACTTCACGTACTGTACGAGTGATGCTACAGGGATTCCTTCGGAAAGGAAAACAACTATAAGGTACTCCATGCATGAGTACTTCGGTGTTCTGATATGACGGCTTCACTAGAAAAGAAATCTCGAAGAAAGAGATGTACGTATGAAGTTGGTATTGCAAGGATCAAATTTGCTCGAGTCGTATGATGAATTCGGAATCATACGGAAACAAAAGACATAAGATTTGAACATAAGGCGTTACAGACAAAACACAACAGTGCAACCATTAACAGAGTTATTGTACTTAAGCTTTACTACAAAACTATTGTTGCGAACTAGGTATACTACAAAAGAAAAGTATATGTAGCACGAGCATCCCGTAACGGACGGGATCTCGCTAAAATATAAGACTCTTGTTGCACTAGTTTTGGATGGTTCATAAGTCTGTTACAACAAAACGCCTAAATTACATTAACGTGGGTCCGGAGTAGCCTCTCCTGCAGTGGTGGTTGGTAGTATACTTCCGTCTGTACCAGCATTTGCTACCTCAAGGCAGTTCCTTTTGTAGTGACCCACCTTGCCACAACCGTAGCAAGCCTAGTTCACACCGATGTTGGGAACTTGGTTGATCGGCCTTGTTAGGCTTTTGCAGTAACGTATGGTGTGCCCCTTTCTGTTGTAGTTTGAGCACTACATCTCCCGACAAGGTCCGTGGTGGTGATAACTGCATTTGATGCATTTCGGGAGATTTCCAGCATATTGTCTGGCTGGGTTAGGGACAATTGGGATGCCCGAAGGGATGGTAATAGGAGGTACTGATGTCGTGGCTGTGAAGGTTGTTACTGGTGGTTGTTTCCTGTTTGCCCTCTGGAGCGATTTGTCCTTAGATTTAACCCAAGACTTCCGTTTGTTACACTTGGTCTTGGGACTCGGGGCATCGTGGTAGTTTGCTGCTCGTTGAGGTGCTTCATTGTTACTCGGATTGGAATTTGTGTTAACAATCCCGCTAATGTTTGCGTTGTTAGCGTTAAGGTGGGTTAGAATAGCTGACACGATAGCCGAGACTGCAGCTTGACAGGTAGCTGCATCAATCTGAAGAGTTGGTGGTTGGTTGATGGGCTGATCGTTTTTCTTTGGCGACATGATTCTGTTACACGCAAAGAAAATGAATTTGTGAGCAAGAATGGTTGAAGCTAGACGTAGTTCGATCGCTCATGTACAGAATAGAAGTATGTTCTCTAAGGTTCGACCTACATCCATATGATGCAGTCCTATTACGAAATGGAAGTATGTTCACGAAGGTTTGACCTATATCCCTATGATGCAGTCCTAGCAAAGATCGGAAGTAAGTTCGTACAATGGTCTCAAGATGTTTGTCGTTCTAGCCGAGGTATCGTTGGTTGGTGAATAACATGATCCAACCATTACAAGAGACGTGGAGATGTCTCCAGAGTCAATTTGCTATAGTCCCATGACTTGACTAGAGCATGTTTCAGATAGACTCTAATGAAAGTATGATAAGAGTATTTGAATAAATAATGACACAACAGTTAGACGACTGTCAATATCTTTGATATTCATGACATACAAGTTTGGGAAAATGACCTTGTAAAAGGTCTTACATCATATCCAGAGAAGATAGTTCTTGACAACATAAAGACCTAACCAAAAGTTCTTACAGTACAAGATACTTTCATGGAAAATGCCACATCGGGCATAGATAGAAAAACGATTCCTTTATAACAAGGAAAATAAAGTAAGGCATTTACTACTAGCGACGGTCATCCCTCTGGTGAATTCTAAGTTCAGCCAGTTGGCGTTCCACATCAAGTAGGTGTCTTTTGTACACCCTCTGGCGTACTCGAAGTTCTATGACTTCGACTCGTGATTCAGCCAGTGCTTACAGCAGGGTTTCGTGGTCTCTCTCAGATCTCTCACGAGTATGTTCCAGGCTATTGCTGCGAAGGATATGCATCTCTCCATTGGTGTCAACTTCCGCGATACGACGTAGAGCTGTCCTTCCCTGAATTTTGTTTTGGGCAACTCTACGGATCGGGATTGGTAGAACTCTATCTGCTGTGCTCCCTTCATTTAAGTTGTAGAAGCTTCAGTCTCCATTAAACGACATAGGTTGATCTTGATCTTCGCTCCATGCTTCCAAACTTTCGACCCATGGAGGCGTCGGGCCATGAAAAGTCGGATGAGGGTTAGGAGTCGGAAAAGGAGATTTCGGAACCTCCCACTGCATAACTGCCTTGATTTTCACCGGGTCGACCAAAATCCCATCCTGGTTAACAAGGTGTATGAGGAACTGGACCTCTCGTAACCAAAACTCGCACTTCAAGAACTTAACATATAGCCACTCTCGTCTCAGAGGTCCCAACAACTCCTTGAGATGCTCCTCGTGCTGGTCTTGAGTCTTGGAATACACCAAGATATCATCTATAAATACGATGACCGAGCGATCCAACATCGGTCTGCATACCTGGTTCATCAGATCCATAAATATTTCTGGCACGTTGGTGAGCCCAAACGGCATCACCACAAACTCCTAATGACCATAACGAGTCCGAAACGTAGTCTTCTCCACATACACCTCTCTGACCCGGACTTGATGATATACTGACCTCAAATCTATCTTGGAGAACCAAGATACCCCCTACAACTGATCAAAGAGATCATCTATCCTCGTGAGAGGATAACGGTTCTTCACCGTCAACTTGTTCAACTCCCTATAATCAATGCACATCCGGTGCGAGCCGTCCTTCTTCCTGACGAAGAGGATCGGTGCTCCCCATGGAGAACTGCTAGGTTGAATGAACCGCTTGCCCAACAGTTCCTGAAGTTGCGATGACAACTTCTGCATCTCGGGTGGCGCCAAACGGTACGATGCCTTGGCAATAGGAGCCGCACCCGGAACTTGGTTGATCCGGAACTCGAGTTGCCTCTCCGGAGGTATCCCTGACAACTCCTCTAGAAACACGTCGGCAAAGTCCCTAATCTCTGAAACTGAATTCTGGTTTCCAACCAGCATGCCTACCACGTATGATAGGTATCCTGCACACCCGTGTTGAATATACTGTTGAGCTCTGGCGGCTGAACTCCGCTCTGGTGCCCTCACCATATACAATCAGCTCTCCCTCACTTGGGGTTCGAACTACCAATCGTTGGCCCTCACAATCTATCATGTTACCGAAGCGACTAAGCCAATCAATACCCACAATCACGCATACTTCCCCCATGGGAATTGGAATCAACTCTATTGGGAAGACCACTCTGAAGATCTCCAAATGACATTCTCGGTAGACCGATGAATCAAAAACCCCATGTTCGTTGGCAATAGAAACTCGCAACAGACACTCTAACTCGCCCATCGACACACCAAACTCCCTACTAAAGGTTTAAGATACGAAAGACCGACTCGCTCCTGAGTCAAATAAAACCAAAGCAGGCAAGGAGTTCACTAACATACCTAATCGCAGGTACAAAATAAGCATAAAACAAACATAATAAATGAGATAAAGGTTAGAAACATAGCAGCAACCAGATCCGATGTTGCTCTGGCCTCCTCTGCTGTCAGCTAGAAAGCACGCCCCTGGGCCCTCGGGGGCACTGTTCAACCCTGACTCCCATCAGTAATCCTCAATGTAGCCAGCACTGGAGCCTATGCCGGCCTGACTGCAAGCTGTGGACAGTTGGTCTTCACGTGACCAACTTGGTGACAGTGGTAGCAGATCCTCATATACTAAACCTAGCCGCATTTGCAGCATCCGCTACCAGACCTACAATCACCCAAGTGCCCTTTCTGCACTTGCCACAAGTGCGGCCGTTGCTGTCCCCCTGACCTAGAATCAGCGGTCTTAGACCGCTTTGGCGCTGGCTGCGACTATGTCGGGCCCGACCCTACTCTCTCAGTTTTAACTCAATCTCAAGCTCCTGCCGCCTGGTGGCCTCCTATAACTCCAGAATTGTATCACAACGATGGGTCGCAACAAACTAACGAATATCCGTCTTGAGCATGATCTAGATAATGAGTCATCTAAGCTTGCTTAGAAGCAAATTCCGGGCAGAACATCTCCCTCTCAGTGAACATATGAGTGACCTCTGTCATCGTCTCCCGATCCTGTCTCAACTCCAAAAACTCCTGAGCTAACCGTTCCCGATCGACTCGAGGAATTTAGCGAGCGTGGAACATATCCCTGAACTACTCATAAGTAACAACAATTTTCCGCTCGTCCGAATATGACCCAGTCATCAACTTCCACCAGTACTTTGCCTCGGACCTCAGCAAGTTCAGGGCACATCTGACCTTCTGGTCAATAGGACATAAGCATGTGAAGAAACATCCCTCTACGTCAGATAGCCACCTCATGGCTTTGATTGGGTCCTGTGTACCATCAAAAGTAGGAGGCTTGGTATTGTCGAAGTCTCGATACTAAAAAGCCCGATCGGCTCCCAACCCTATCGCCGATACAGTTGCCGCGGCAGCCACGTTGGTGAGGGCTGCATAGCAATCATCAAAATACTCCACCATAGCGGTCTTAATAGACCCGAATATCTCCGACTATTCCACCCGGAACATAGCAACGACCTTATCGTGCAGGATCTCCAGGATCCTGTCATCCATCTCATCTGGCCGATAGCCTCGGGCGTTTTCGGTGCCCCCTGTCCGCCCTTTCCCTCTCCTAATCCTGATCCTGAACCGGATCCAGTCACCAAGCGCCTGGTCATCACCATTCTAAAACATAACACAAAGTATCAGATAATCCAGACAAGGAACTGGGAACCAACTCCCAACTAAACCCTAGGGGTTGTGACTTCCTTGCTACGCAGATGGGTCCTACGCTTTCAGTAGTACGGGCCCATACTACCTTCCACACCTACCCATATTTGTCTCAAGTATCACCACAACACCCTACCATACATATCATAGCTAGCGCTCAAACCTCACTCCTAAAGGAATGCTAAATATCACATGACTGACCTCCCGGCCTCACACAACCCACCCATCAGTGAAACTTCCACCAACCCTGCAGCACTAGTGTATGCTAGCCATACATAGAGTTGGACCATATAGACTTTTGAATATCCAATCCTACCCTAATCTCCCAATCAAACAAGAATAGAACATAAGGCCAAATCAAACATTCTCAGGTTATAAGATCTTAATTTATGTATAACCGTGGTGCATACACTAAGGAACTACAGTAATGATGTCAATCTCATATAGAGGAAACCCTAGGCTAGCAGGAATCATGTAATCAGGAAATTCTATCATATAATTCCTGAGGATCCCTAGCCTAGCACTAGCATGCTACTCTAACATATCACATAATCAAATACCGTATAGTATTTTGGGGTCTATCCGCGAGCTCCGGCTGATCGTACTCTTGCGTCCTCCTTATTTTATTTTGAAAACATTGTAAGAAAATCGTTTTGTAACCTTTTCCTCAGTTTGAAACTAGAGACACAGGAGTGTTTCCTCCAATTCACTCAAACCAAGGCTCTGATACCAACTTTTAACACCCATAAAAATCATGCCAAATTTAAACTTTTAAAAACATTTCAAACCACATGATTATTACAAAACTTGTTTTCAAACAAGTATATTGTTAGAGTATCCCATAATCAAATTGTAAATCATAAAATGTGAGGAGCGGTACGATCACGCCTTCACCTTCCCGCGATCATCAGAAGTACCTGAAACATAATCAACAACTGTAAGCCCGAAACTTAGTAAGTTTCCCCTAAAATACCATCATCATACATATATAACCATATCATTCAAACACATAAACTGATGGGTTTTAGCCATAAGAACTTTCCTATGTGCGCATGCAAAACCCTAATGCTTGGATCTAGGCTTTCTAATTAAACATGCTTTGAATCCAAGACTTTTAATGGCTAATTAGGTTAAATAACAATATTGAAATAGATCTAGAATCATACCTTTGAGTTCCTTGTTGAACTTGTAGTCTTGGAGCTTCTAGAGTCACAAATGTCACTCCTCTAATGGCTTACAAACACCAATAGCAAGCAAGATGATTTAAGAGAGAGGAGAGGGGAGGAATTCGGCCAGAGTATCTCTACTTTAGATGGTGTGTCGAATTCCCTCACCCCTAGGGTCTATTTATACTTGTAGACTCCTTAAGGGTTACAACCTAAACCCTAATTGGATAATCTTCTCTTAAGGCTATCCGAATCCATTCCATAGATAACCCTATGGATGATTTTGGCTTATCCAAGCCCTAGAAATCGTCCATTCTATCTAGGATAAGGATTTATAGTCTAAAGTGTAACTATCAAACAATTAACAGTTTATACCCTCTTATTTAATTAATCTCTTTAAGTCACCAAATTAATTCCAATTAATCTATGACTTATATTAATCAAATAACCATATATTATTCCTTATAATATTTACTCTCTTTTAACAAATCATCCATCAAGTTGCTATGGTGAAGGCAACCCAAAAGGACCATGCACAACCGGATCAAATACTTGCCTATCATAGTTGCAGCCTTAGACACTATTCCAACAGTCTCCCACTTAGATAAGTCTAGTAACTATACAAGTACAATTCGGTTTGCAATCGTAGCTCTCAAAGACGCTGTCAACTCTGATCTAATCAATCTTGTCCTTTAGATAAGGGATCTTACAGTCCTCTGTTAGATATCATGCTGACAATCCTATGGAATGGTTAGTCAAGCATTTTATTTCTCGATCTCCGATTTATTTGACATAGAACTTAATCAAACACATCAATTCAGTTCTGACCGGGCCCGACACATAAGTCAAATCAAATCATCGAGTTGCCAAGATATCTCTTCTACCCTCTTAGGATAAAATTTACAGATAAACTTCGACTTATATGCATTTACTTATTCATTAACCAACCATACACAACAATGCGTTTTATAACACCAAGTTACTGATGCGTTTTCGCATTATCAATGTACAATCAATTAACAAATAATAAACCATATATCTAGGTTTTAAGACTATATGATATTATCATCTTGCGATCACCCTTTATATCGTATTCCATAAAGTGATTCCAGCAAGCGCGGGTTTATTCCAATGCTCAAAACCAGTTCATAAGCACTCATGAACGTTGCAGCAACCCTTGCTATGTCTAACACCATTTAGACATTCTACACACCAATTCATGACAATCTTCATTCATATCTACTCCCAACATATGAACGATTGTGGACCATTTGAATAATTCGATTATTCCTAATAAACTCAATTATTCTGGAAGTCAAAACATGCAAAGTGAAACAATAGTTAAACAATTAACATGTGACAGTGAATTTACTCATAAATAAAACTCTTTTATTTAATCATCAAATGTTAATTACATTTATCTATTATACATTTCTAATACTATCTAATCTATACTAATATCATCCTTCAGCCCAATACTCCTAGCATGCTGCAAGTGCTTAACTCTACTCAGTCCCTTCGTAAGCGGATCTGCTGGGTTATCTTCTGATGATATCCTCTTCACTACGAGTTGTCCTTCTTCTACACGATGTCTAATGAAGTGATATTTTCTGTCGATATGTCGAGATCTACTATGATCCCTCGGTTCCTTGGTCAAGGCAACCGCACCTTCGTTATCACAGAAAATCTCCATCGGCTCCATTATGGCCGGCACAACTCCAAGATCACCAATGAAGTTCTTTAGCCATATTGCCTCCTTCGACGCTTCGCTCGCTGCGATGTACTCTGATTCGCACATTGAATCAGCTACGGTTTCTTGCTTGGAACTTTTCCATGTCACTGCTCCTCCATTTAGGGTAAAGACCCAGCCCGACTGCGAACGATAGTTGTCCCTGTCGGTCTGAAAGCTGGCGTCACTATACCCTCGCACCTTCAAGTCATCACTCCCTCCAAGGACTAAGAACCATTCTTTCATCCTCCGAAGGTACTTAAGGATGTTCTTCACCGCAATCCAATGTGCTTTGCCAGGGTTCCCTTGATATCTTCTAACCATGCTCAAAGCGAAGGCTACATCAGGGCGAGTACAAGTTATAGCGTACATGATTGAGCCAACTGCGGAAGTGTATGGTACTCGGCTCATTTCTGCTATCTCAGCTTCGGTGCTCGGACTTTGAGTCTTACTCAACTTGGCATTTCCTTGTATCGGTAGTTCTCCCTTCTTTGAGTTTTCCATACTAAAACGTTTTAGTACCTTCTCTAAGTAAGTATTCTGACTAAGTCCAATTAGTCTCTTACTTCTTTCTCTTACTATCCTTATTCCCAAAATGTAAGAAGCCTCTCCGAGGTCCTTCATAGCGAAACACTTCCCGAGCCAGGACTTAACCTCCTGCAGAGTCGGGATGTCGTTCCCTATGAGTAATATGTCATCGACATATAGAACGAGAAAGCTTACTATACTCCCACTGGCTTTGACATATACACAAGATTCGTCTTCGCTCCGTACAAATCCAAACTCTTTGACTTTCTCATCGAAGCAAAGATTCCATCTACGAGACGCTTGCTTAAGTCCATAAATGGACATCTCAAGCTTACACACTCTATTCGGATGCTTCGGATCCACAAATCCCTCTGGCTGAGCCATGTAAACATCCTCAGCCAACTTTCCGTTAAGGAAAGCGGTCTTGACATCCATTTGCCAGATCTCATAATCATGAAATGCGGCAATTGCTAGCATCACTCTAATAGATTTAATCTTCGCAACTGGTGAGAAGGTCTCATCATAGTCAACTCCGGGAGTTTGAGTAAAGCCCTTCGCGACCAATCGCGCCTTATATGTGTGTACATTCCCATCCACGTCGGTCTTCTTTTTGAAGATCCATTTGCACCCAACGGTCTTACGTTCGGGCACATAATCAACCAAATTCCAAACTTGGTTATCGTACATGGATTGGATCTCGCTATCCATTGCCTCTTTCCATTTCGCAGACTCCGGGCCTGCCATGGCTTCCTTATAGCTATTAGGTTCATCAAGATTTACTAGTGTACCATCACTAATATACGTGTCCCCTTCGGTAGTAATATGAAAACCATAAAACTGGGGATGAACTCTAACTCTATCGGAACGTCTGATAGGTAAGCATTCGTCAATCGGTTCAACCGGAGTTTCCTCCTCGGGTTGAATGCCAGCGGTAGAGGTTCCTTCATCTATCGACTCTTGAATCTCTTCAAGTTCGATTTGCCTCCCACTGTCTCCTTGGCTTATGAGTTCTCGCTCTCTGAAAACTCCTCTCCTCGCAACAAAGACAACATTGTCTTTCGGTCTATAGAAGAGATATCCAAAGGATGTTTGCGGGTAGCCGATGAAAATACATCGCTCACTTCGAGGTTCAAGCTTGTCGTGAGTATCTCGTCTTACGAAAGCCTCGCAACCCCAAACCTTGATATGTGCCAACGAGGGAGCTTTCGCTGTCCACATCTCGTGAGGTGTTTTGGCAACCTTCTTAGTAGGGACTCGGTTAAGGATATGGGCGGCAGTCTCTAAGGCATACCCCCAAAAGAAGATAGGTAGTGAAGCATGACTCATCATAGAGCGAACCATATCCAATAAGGTTCTATTACGCCTTTCTGCCACACTATTCAACTGCGGTGTCCTAGGAGGCGTCAATTGCGAAACTATTCCACACTCCTTGAGATAATCGTGGAATTCAAGACTTAGGTACTCTCCTCCTCGATCGGATCGAAGCATCTTGATTTTCCTGCCCAATTGATTCTCCACTTCATTCTTGAACTCTTTGAACTTTTCAAAGGTGTCTGACTTTTGCTTGATTAAGTAGATATACCCATATCTACTATAGTCATCGGTAAAAGTCACATAGAAGCGGTTCCCATCCTTCGTGGTCGATCTAAAGGGTCCACATACATCGGTATGTATTAGGTCCAATAGTCCCTCACCCCTTTCATAAGTACTTGTGAAGGGTGACTTAGTCATCTTTCCAAGTAAACAAGACTCGCATGTGTCATCTTCCCTAAGGTCGAATGACTCCAACACTCCATCCTTTTGGAGTTGGGCTATGCGTTTCTTGTTGACATGTCCAAGACGACAATGCCATAACGATGCTTTATCCATACTAGTGGAAGAATCAATATTCAAAACATCATTTCCTAAGTTATCAACAATCATAACAGTTTCATATATTCCATTACATGGTATAGCTTCAAAGTAAAAGACACCATTTAGATAAACCAAAATAGAACCATTCTCATTATTAAAAGAAAATCTAAATCCTTGTCTATATAAACCATGAAATGAAATGATGTTTCTAGCCATTTCTGGCAAATAGCAACAATTGTTCAAATCTAAAACCAAACTATTCCTAAGCTCTAAAGAATACACTCCAATCTTGGTCACAGGCGACGATCTTCTGTTCCCCATGATTAGATTGATCCTTCCTTGCTCTACATCCCTACTTCTTCTTAGTCCCTGCACATTAGAACAAATGTGATAACCACAACCGGTATCAAGAACCCAAGAAATATCATGATTAGAATCGTTAGATTTGATTGTGTATATACCTGCGAAAGATGGCTTGATCTTTCCTTCTTTGATCGCTTGCAGGTAATCCGGGCAGCTTCTCTTCCAATGTCCTATCTTGTGGCAGTGGTGGCACTCTGCCTCCTTTGGGTTGGAGCAGGGCTTAGCGGGATCAACTTTGGTCCCACTAGAAGAGGCACCATCTCGGGCTTTCACCTTGCGATAGTTATTCGATGAAGCTTTCCTCTTCTTTCCCTTCCCTTGACCAATGGCCAAGACAGGAGCAGCGGACGGATTGGGAGTAGGTGCAACAGACTTGTCCTTGAAGTTGCTCTTAGCAACCCTCAAGAGACCTTGGAGTTTGCTTAGGGTGACCTCTTCTTTGTTCATGTGGTAGGTCATCCTAAATTGGTTGTACATTGGAGGCAAAGAGTGAAGCACCATGTCGATCGCCAAGTCTTCACCAAAGTCAACATTTAACTTGCGAAGGCGGTCGACATACCTTTGCATCTTTTACAGGTGCACGGTAAGAGATTCTCCATGACCCATCTTAGCGGAGATCATGTTAGTGAAAATCTCGTAACACTCTTGTCTCGCGTTTTGGTGGTATCTCTCCAACAAGTCTTGATGCATCTCGTATGGATACATGTCCTCGTAGGACTTTTGGAATTCGGAGTTCATGGTGGCGATCATGATGCAATGTACCTTCATTGCATCTCGCTCATGAGTTTCAAAGGCGGTGATTTCTTCGGGAGTAGCAACTTCGGGGTTGATTTTCTCGAGCTTCTCATCGAGGACATACTCTTTATCCTCATAGCGAGCAATGGTGCGAATGTATCTTATCCATTCGCTAAAGTTCGTTCATCGAAGGTGACCTTTTGGCAAAGGCTCATCAACGTGAAAGAACTAGCAGCAGCGTTGTTTGCGTTCGACATCTTCAATTAGAAAAGGACAAAGATAGATTAGAATAATAATCCCTAATTATCACCCAATAAGAAAATTAGGGCTATGATCCAACAATAACATTTACATACTAGAAAAGGGATGCCGTAATCTAACATGCAAATAAATTGAAGGTAAGTGAATGACGATTCACCAATTCTCCATCACAAAACTTAAACTATTGGTCCTAAGTGTTTTTGAGAATTCCTAGGTTCGGATGAGATTCATTGAAACTATTCAATGGCATGTTTAAATCTCGATATGCCCCTCTTGTTTGTGACTGGGATGCCGAGGATCACAAAGCGGGTGTGAATTACCATTCAAATTCACATGGTGCCTTCATTGTAACGATCACCTATTCGATGTGCCGGTAAACCACACACGCTCCATCGAACAATGATAAACAATGAATCACCCTTTGCCACCTTCGCTTAGAACCAATTAGTGTGCCGGTAAACCACACACGCTCCACTAACTTCTTAGCAAGGTGAAAAGTGTAATTTCATGGGATTCCATCAATTCACTTTTCCTAAAGTAACTAAGATTGGGAAATTTTTAAAACGTGTAGTTACTTTGTATTTCTTATTATACTTTTAATGAGAGGATGAGATTGCCCTATCCTACCCGTTCGGCTAACGACCCTCCACCAATCAAGCAAGCGGTGGGTGTGAGTGTACACCCATTAAGCGCCATTTTATAGGCCGTAACCTTATACCCACCTTATAGATCGGCTTCGTGAATGAGTCCTACTAACGGTAAGACTAGCATTTAGTTATACATATATATACTATTCTAGTAATATCATATTAGTATAGGGTTGTATTTTAAAACCTTTTTTCAAAATCTAGGGTTTGAAATTTAAGTTGTCTAAATTAAACTTTTAATTACAAATATAAATTTCAAAAAACTTTAGGGTGGGTTTTAAACATTTAAAACATGAAGGATCAAATAACAAATAATTCCAATTAACAATTAATATCCTAATTATCTTTATTTGATTTATCCAAGATTTCTTTTAAGATAATTATCAAAATAATTAATCATTTATCACATAAGGAAATTAAATATTTTATTAGATGATAAATATCTTTAATTAGATCAAGATAATAGTCATATATATCAAAAAATCGAATTAGGGTTGATCTAATATGATTAAGGTAAGTTTCCATAAGATAAACATGAAAAAATCCCGGTTTTGCCTAATCCAGACGCTTGGACTCGCCGAGTACAGGCCTACTCGCCGAGTCCACTTTGGAACTCGCCGAGTACATGACTCATAAACCCAAAATCGAATTTTGCAGGTTTGTTTCAGTTAATCAAGCAACAATTTAAAGAAAACCAAGCTAGGCTCTGATACCACTGATGGGTTTTAGCCATAAGAACTTTCCTATGTGCGCATGCAAAACCCTAATGCTTGGATCTAGGCTTTCTAATTAAACATGCTTTGAATCCAAGACTTCTAATGGCTAATTAGGTTAAATAACAATATTGAAATAGATCTAGAATCATACCTTTGAGTTCCTTGTTGATCTTGTAGTCTTGGAGCTTCTAGAGTCACAAATGTCACTCCTCTAATGGCTTACAAACACCAATAGCAAGCAAGATGATTTAGGAGAGAGGAGAGGGGGGAATTCGGTCAGAGTATCTCTACTTTAGATAGTGTGTCGAATTCCCTCACCCCTAGGGTCTATTTATACTTGTAGACTCCTTAAGGGTTACAACCTAAACCCTAATTGGATAATCTTCTCTTAAGGCTATCCAAATCCATTCCATAGATAACCCTATGGACGATTTTGGCTTATCCAAGCCCTAGAAATCGTCCATTCTATCTAGGATAAGGATTTATAGTCTAAAGTGTAACTATCAAACAATTGACAGTTTATACCCTCTTATTTAATTAATCTCTTTAAGTCACCAAATTAATTCCAATTAATCTATGACTTATATTAATCAAATAACCATATATTATTCCTTATAATATTTACTCTCGTTTAACAAATCATCCATCAAGTTGCTATGGTGAAGGCAACCCAAAAGGACCATGCACAACCGGATCAAATACTTGCCTATCATAGTTGCAGCCTTAGACACTATTCCAACATAAACAACAATTCAGCATGCATAAGGATCCATCAATCTGACTGGACCGACTCCCGGTCCTCAGTATATCTGGACCGCTCTCCAAGCCCTCGGCACGTCTGGACCGGTCTCCTCAGGGCCTTTAGCCTTTCCCGACCGCTCGCTGGGCCTTCGGCCTGACTAGATTTTCCTGGCCCGGGCCTACAGTCTACCCGGTCCCCCCAGGGTGTCTTGGCCTACTGTACATAGCAGGACCGACCTCAAACCTTTCCCCAACCAATAAACATGTGCACATAAATATCATACGCTAGCATGCAATACTAGACAGACATACAGATCTAACCAATCTCTAACATAACAACCATCCAACAACCAGGATATCAATCTAACAGACTACTAACAGAGCAACCATCCTAAAACCATGATGAAATCTAACATAGTAACCATCCTAAAACCAGGATGAAAGCTAACATAGCAACCATCCTAAACCCGGATGAAATCTAACATAGCAACCATCCTAAAACTAGGAAGAAATCTAACATAGCAACAATCCTAAACCAGGATGTAAATCATAAAGGGTCGGCCTTGGTGCCGTAGACCTTATTGATATAGTGGGGAGAACTCAGCTCGAAAAAATCAGCTCGGTAGATAAACTCCAACTCTCAGATCGCTGCCACAAACTCCACCACCTATTATCATAATAAAACCATAATCGTAAGTTCTCAACCTTTCAAGGTACCCCATAAGTCAACTAGTCAACCCTGGTCAAGGTCAAAGTCACAGTCAAGGTCAACAGTCCATGTTGACCCTAACTCATCGAGTATCCTCAGCTACTCGCCGTGTTCCTTGTGATACTCTTCCACTCGCCAAGTCAGGAGAGTGACTCGTCAAGATCTTAAGGCTCATGATCAAAACTCTAAGGTAACTCGCCAAGTTTCCTCCTTGCAACTCGACAAGTTCACATGCATCCATCAATTGGGGAAACCTTAACCGACTCGTTGAATTGTTTAAACAACTTGTCGATTGTACGACAACCTTCATCGGACTCGCCGAGTTGTTCATCCAACTCGTCGGGTTCATGCCCATCTTCATCTGACTCGCCAAGTCGGCTATACGATTCGCCGACTCCCTTCAGCCCTTTAACCATGCAAACAATTTTTAAGCCATGCCAAGCCCTAAATTGCATATCCAAATTCCTTAGACTCATGCACAAGAGGGTTTAGGAGAAAATGAGGCAAGGAAAACGATCTAGTACCTTCAAGAGAGTGCTTGCTGATGCAGAACTTGAATCCCACAAATTCTTGCTTCAACTAGCTTGTTTTCCCAAGTGATTCCTTCACCAAAATCCTTCATCCAAGCTTAAACTCTCCAAGAGAACACACACACTCGAATTAGGGTTAAAGAGAGACAAGAGGATGTAAAGGGGAGGCAGGGGGAGGCCAATGATCCTTTAAATAGGGTGCAATTCCCCGAAATTTAGGGTTTCATCTGCCAGCTCCTACTCGTCGAGTCTCTCCTCAGACTCATCGAGTAGGTCACTAAAAACGCGTGGACCATCCCGCTACTACTCGACGAGTAGGGCAACCAACTCATCGAGTAGACCCAAAGACCAAAAAGGATTCATACATAAATCAATACCTGAGAATCGGGGTGTTACAAATGCCAACATACTACGAGTCCGATCATCCTCGGATGGAATACTCCCGGCCCACAACCATCTAGAATGCCCACACTCGTACATATACAATAACTACTATGGGTCCAATCATCCATCTGGATGGAATACCCCAAACCCTCAACCATTGCGTTGGAATACCATCATACTACGAGTACAATTATCCTCGGAATGGAATACACTCGGCCCACAACCATTGGGTTGAAATGCCCACCTACTATGAGTCCAATCATCTTTGGGATGGGATACTCTCGGCCCACAACCATCGGGTTGGATTGCCCACATACTATCAAACAAACATGTGCACTTATATTAGATAAGCATATAACAATCTACCAAAACACCATACTAGGGCTCTAATATCATCGGGATGGAATACCCTCCACTACCAATTGATCAAGTGCACATATAACAGGTAATCTCCTACCAACATACAGACAGTCAAACCTACTATACGTCACTAGCATAACCACATTTGATCTACCAGGATACTAATCTAACCAATCGTACTAGCATGTAACCATCCTATCTACTAAGATATCGATCTATAATATCACAATAATAATTATCTCAAATAACAAATCAAAGGGTCGGCCTTGGTGCCTTAGACCGTTGACTATAGTGAGGATAACTCACCTTAAAATGTCGAAATGAAGAGATAAGGTCAAATCCTCTACTCACAGCCACGAACTCCACCACCTAACACTTTGTGACACCCAAATTTTTTTGCAAAAAATTTAAACTTTTAAAACCCATCTTACATTAAATTAAAACAACTGAAATAGTCATAACATAATCCATCTACTTAATAATATTATAAAATAAGTGCGGAAGTAATAATAATAATAAGGTCCCAACAAAAATAACTAGTAGTGATGTCCCAGTACTCCATGTCAAGCCCTAGCCTCTTTAATCTTAACACCTGAAAAGTTATAAGGGAAACCATAAGCACAAAGCTTAGTGAATTCAAACATAGACATTGTACTAATACTCATATTTACTAACCCTAATCCATTTTCCAATTATAGTTTTATAATAAGGGCAAAGAACAAATTAACGCCAATAATACAAGAAGAACTTGTAGGTTTAAGCTGCACCGGTAGATCCCGTATCACTTGGCCCTAATCACAGCACCTCACAATGAGTATTACGTTGGTGATCTTACCTACCCACCGCACCGGTAAATTCATATCCTTTGGTGGTGTCCCCATATCCATGATTACTTACATACAGTGCACATGTACGAATTAAAACAATACTTATATAGCATGCTTTTATAATAAATTCAAATAATCACACACGAGCTAACTAGCAAACACAATCATCAATACAACGGTGTGAGAGAACTCACCTTGAGTGAGTAGTAAGGATAGCTAAGAATCAAATAATGCTACCAAGCTTGAGCAAACTTCAAAACCCCACCTAAGAAGGACTAAAGGTTAGAAAAGAGAAGTAATGAAGCTATGAGTTGAGAAAGAGTAATCACAGCAAGGTCTCTAAAACAGACCTGCTGTTTAAAATGAATTTACTCCAAAATCTAAAACAGAAACATAGCTTCAACTAAATTTTATAGGAAACTATGATTTCTCAGGATTCCACAACTATAAATAATTCATTCTAACTCCAAAAGATGAATTAAATATGAATGACATATCAGAACAGACCCGGATCCGACCTAACAGAAAAGATGCCACTCTTTCCCATAGATAAAGTCCTTATCAGTGAGTTCGGTCTTCTTAATAAAGTTATCCAACTCAATTTGTGAACATTTGGAACTGGTTTGGTGTCCTTTTGAGTTCTACAGCTCAAGATATGAGTTTTACAAAATGACTATAGATCTGACGGAAAACAGAATTGTAGCCACCCGTGATTCCTTTTTGGCTTATCCATCCTTCTCCCTTTGAAACACATTTTAAGATGTGTTCATCATACGAATTTAGTCCCCATGATCATGGTGGTACTAAAAAGGGTTAGGTATCATTATGATTTCATTTTGCCACAAGATTGTAATAACAATCAACATGAAAATGAACATAAAGCACATAAAATCACCATTCTCCCTTTTAGGGTTTCCATGATCTTTTGCCACATGTAAAAACCTAGATCCATCATCCACCATATATGGGGTGAAGATAGGACCTTGAGATGATGTATAACATACAATTACAAATAAAATAAGAAGGAGAAGAAGTAAAGATGAAATCATAAAACTAGAACAAGGTTATGAATCAAGTTGTAAGAAATGATAAGGAGGTTCATACCAATATGACTCAAGGCTGGAAATGAACAAGAATTAAGCTCCAAACAACATCCCCTTGGCTGCTCTTGATCCCAAAGAGATAAAGGATGATTTTAGAGAGAGAGATAGAGGGAGGTTTTAGAGTTTTTTTCTTGTGTGTGTGTTCCAAATGGCTCAATTAACACATTAAGTACTATTTACTAGATGGACTTTGCAAATAGGCCCATAGTCCATGGACTTCAATAAAAGGACTTTACAAGATGATCAAAAGATTCCAATAACATAAGAAATCAGACATTGGTTAAATAAATTAACCCAAGGTTACAAGGATAATTAAATTAAAATAACCAAACGTACCGACGAAAACTAGGGCGTTACAACTCTCCCCCACTAAGAACGGACTTCGTCCTCGAAGTCATCACCTAGAAATAGATCTGGATAATGAGCCCGCATCTCGCATTCCGGTTCCCAAGTCCATTCCGAACCCTTCCTATGTTGCCACTGCACCTAAACCAGGTTTATAGTCTTGTTGCGGAGAGCTTTCATCTTTCATTCTAAAATAACGATTGGTTTCTCAACATAATTGAGACGCTCGTCAATCTGTATGTCCTCCAGTGGTATCACAGCGGTCTCATCAACAACGAATTTTCGTAACTGAGACACGTGGAATGTATTATGAATTAGACTAAGCTCGTCAGGAAGCTCTAAACGGTATGCCACCTTCCCCACATGGGCTATGACCTTGTAGGGTCTAATGAATCGGGGTCCGAGCTTTCCCCGCTTCCGAAATCGTATCACACCTTTCCAGGGGGAGACTTTAAGCAACACATAATCTCCCACCTGGAACTCAATATTAGAGCGTCTTTTGTCGGAATAACTTTTCTGACGACTGCTCGCTGTGACCAAATGATCCCGAATCACTTGGATTTTCTCTGTCGTCCGTAGCACGATATCGGTACTCCCAAGTACCCTCTGCCCAACCTCGCCCCAACAAATGAGCGTCCTGCACTTACTCCCATACAAGGCTTCATACGGAGGCATTTTAATTCTTGAGTGATAGCTGTTGTTATAAGAAAACTCAGCTAGATGTAGATGGTCATCCCAACTACCCCCAAAATCAATCGCACATGCCCTAAGTACTGAACTTCTTCCAACCAAAATTCACATTTTGAGAATTTAGCATAAATCCTTTCTCTTGCCAGAGTTTCCAGAATCTCTCGAAGGTGTTGATGCTCCTCTTTGCTCTTAGAATAGACTAAGATATCATCTATGAACACTATGATCGAACGGTCAAGCATTAGGGTACACACCCGGTTCATGAGATCCATAAACGTTGTGGGTGCATTGGTGAGCCCAAAAGGCATCACCACGAATTCAAAGAACCCATATCGAGTAAGGAATGCTTTTTTCTCAATGTCTTCTTCACGAACCCGCATCTGATGGTAACTGGAACGTAAATCAATCTTGGAAAACCAAGATGCTCCCTGAAGGTGATCGAAAAGATCGTCAATACATGGGAACAGGTACGTATTCTTTATCGTGCGCTTGTTTAGCTCCCTATAATCAATACACATTCGCTGGGATCCATATATCTTGTTCACAAAGAGAATAGGAGCACCCCAAGGTGAGCAGCTTGGCCGTATAAACCCTTTATCACTTAGTTCTTGAAGTTGATCTTGGAGCTCTTTCATTTCAGGTGGTGCCAAGCGGTACGGAGATTTCGCTACCGAAGTCGCACCTGGCACCAAATCAATGCGAAACTCCACTTGCCGAATAGGTGGCAAGCCAGGGAGTTTCTCCGGAAAAACATCGTTGAAGTTGGAAATGATAGGAACGTCGTCTAGTGCTATAGCAGAAGAGCAAGAAGCCATAGCCAGGCGGGGAATGTTCCCCTGAATAATAAGTTCTCCACCTCTAGGGTTTCGAACACGAACTTGCTTCTTACGACATAAATAGTGTGGTTGTCGGGAACTTCGACAACCATTGGGTGAGCCAATTTTTCGATACTACACCCTAACCAATTAATAAACGTGCGAGATACAAAAGAATGCATAACACCGCTATCAAACATAACAACAGTGGGCTCGGAATGTAGCAAATAAGTGCCTGATTTACCACATACAATCATGTAAACAATTCTAACTACCATTTATTAAATAATGGCAGGAGAGAAAAGAAAAAAAAAATTACCTGCCACTATCGCGGTAATCACCGGCTCATCAGCAGTCATCTGGTGAGCACGACCTCGTGTCACCATAGTGGGTCCCTTAGAAGATGATGCAATTGCAGGATTTGTACCCCCGCCACCTTTACCAGCCTTCAACTTCGGGCATTCGGGCTTCTTGTGTCCCGTCTCGTTGCAGTGATAGCAGATGGGAGCAGCAGAAGTAATCTGAGGAACTGCACTCGCAGAGGGAGCCCTACAATTCTTCCAATGATGCCCTGGCTTTTTGCAGTTGTAGCATATCAACGGATTTTTCTCGCCCTGAACTGAAGACGGCCTGTACTCATACCTTGACTTACCACCCTGCTTTTTCTTTTTCTAGGCATCTCCCAATATCTTGGAGGAGGTGTCATTGGCCTTCCTCTTGGACTGGGTCTGCAACTCGATTTCCCTCGTCCTCGCTGCATCCATGATCGCGGATAAAGTCGGGAACTCCTGCAGGCTAACGAATTCCCGAATCTCGGTACGTAGAATGGTAGTGTATCGGCTAACCAACCAGGCCTCATTCCCAGCAAACGAGGGACAAAAAGATAGAATCTCCAAGAACTTGGCATTCAGGTCGCTAACAGACTCGGTAGTTTGTTGTAAGTCCATGAACTCTTGCTGCATCCGCTACTGCTCCACCTTAGGCACATATTGTGCCTTGAACCACTCCACAAATTGGGCCCAAGACATGGCCCTCACTTCTTCATTTAATAGAGCAGTGATGGTGTTCCACCATGTCTTTCCCCTTTTTCGCAGCTGATTCATGGCGATCACAACTTTGTACTGGTCTGGACACCCAACAGTCATGAAGGCGCCCTCAACATCTGACACCCACTGCTTAGCAGCAACTGGGTCAGATTCACCGTTCCAAAGAGGAGGGCTACACTTGCTGAACTTCTCGAAGTAGTATGCTGAATCCCGAACGGGTGGAGCCGGTAACGCTCCCCCGGGAATAGCTGCAAGGCGCTCATCCAGAAGAGCTTTGACCTGGTTGATTATGTTATTGGTCATGCCTAGGATGAGTTGGTTGAAAGCGTTATTGAATTCCTTAGCAACAATATTCCTAACTTACTCCATTTGGAGCTGATTAAGGCAAACAGGCGGAGCCATCTGTATCCGTAGAAGGAGGAAAATATTTAGAAATAATTCTGTAACAACCCGAAATTTGTTCGTCGCTAAGAACCGTTCTACCCGGAAAGTCGCCGTTATCGGATTCGTTCCGATTTCTCTTTGAAAATTTATTTGTATAAATTATACGTTTATTTTATCCTAATGAGTGTCTAAAGCACTCAGGAACTTATGTTATTCGCCCAAAATGATCATTTCACGAGTTTTTAAAATGTTCCCGTCGGGTGACGGAAACTCAATCGGGTGCGACCAAAAGCCGCGTTTAGCGTCGGTATCGGGTAGAATTCCACCGCGTGAAAATTTTAGGAACTATATAAACATGTTTTCACCTTCATTTGAAGCTTTTCCTTCTCTCACTACTCTCTCTCTAACCTCTCTCCAAATCCAAAGATTTAGTGTCCAAAACTCAATTTTAAGGCTTCAAATCCTTAAGGTACCTTCCTAGCCTTAATCTATAGCATGTTTAGCTTCCAAATTAGACACTTAAACATGAAATTGGACAAAATACATGAGTTTACGGCCTAAGAAGGTGCTTAGGCCGTGAACACCCAAGATGGTGGGTTTTGAGCCTTTAAACCCTTCCTTGACTAGTTTGGACCTTGGATATGGCTATGAGACTTTAAAATATGGATTCTAAACATGTAAAACTTGCATTTTGTGATGTTTAGAGGAGTTTACGGCCAAGGAATATTCTTGGGCCGTAAACTCATATAATGAGGGTTTTTATGCCCTTAAACCCTTCCAAATCACTCCTATAGCTTAGATATGAATTATGGGACTTTGATTCTTGCATTTGGACACTTGAAACATTAATTTAGAGGGACTTAGATGAGCTTACAGCCAAGGAGAGTTCTTGGGCCGTAAACTCCATAAAACTTGACATAAATCTCATTCTAAGGTGTTAGAAAGCCATCCAACACCACCAAAAGCCTTGGAATAAATCAAGGGACCAACCAAAAATACTTTGAGGGCCAAAAACACAACATTTATGGGGTTTCTAAGGGTTTACGGCCAAGACATGTTCTTGGGCCGTAAACTCCAAAATTTTTGGTGTTAGAATGCAAACTACACACCCCTAAGGCCCTTAGATGAATTTTAGAAGTCCATTCATGCATGTTCTAGACCTTGAAACACCTTGTAGCATCACACACTAGAGTTTACGGCCATGAAGGGGGTTTCATTGGCCGTAAACTCCACAAATCATTCATATGTCCCTTACAAACTCATGTTAGGCCCTGGATTAATTCTACTAATCACATGTGATTTGTTCTAGCACCATTTAACATCATTTTCTTGGACAAATAAGGGTTTACGGCCTTGGAGCCATGCTAGGCCGTAAACTCCCTTAAAGGGGGTCAAATTGATGTTTTGAATCATTCCAAGTTCTTAAACCTAGCCTAGAAATTATCCCCTAAGTGTTGGAAGTCCAAAATGCACCATAAAACACCCATCATGAGTTTACGGCCGTAAACTCATGGGGAAGGGTGTTTTGGCCGTAAACTCCCTTAAAGGGAGTGTTCCTTTGATGTCCCAACTCATTTCCCAAGTCCCTTGTGCCATTCATGTCCCTAAACGCCACCCGGGTCCCACCAAACACTTGTATCGGAGTGTTATTGCGTCCTGAAGCAATTGTCCCTATCCGACAATCAATCTAAGTCCTAATTAGATACAAATGTGTATCATTACTTCATAATTAGGAACCTCGTGCGTTTACAAGTCCCGGCTCAACTCTTAGCATCCAAACCGTCTCGTACCTCGTTCGGTGAGTTCATACCCCTACGGTTTTTTTCACTGTTTTCAATGTTTTCAGGGGGGGAATACAAGCAAACCATAACCGTTTTCCAATCACAACATTGATGTGTTTCAAACAATATATGACAAATCTATAAACTCTTTTACTCCTTATGTATTATGTCGAGCATAAGGAATGACTACTCGATTTCAACTAAATGGATTTTAGTTAAGAAACAATCAAACTAATCAAATTATTATGGGAATAATTTGGGGGTCTTTACTGTTCTTTCTATCGTATACTGATATCTATACTAAATTATTAGATAAACTATGTCTGTTCAGTTTATCTCCGTATCATTTGAATGTATTATCTGATGATTTCATGTATGTATCTATACTTTACTGTACTATGTTTCATAACTTTCTGTATGTCAATATCTTATAAGAACCCTGTGAATAGTTTAGTACTAGCTTGTGAGATAGTCACTACCCTATATGGATGATCAGTAAATCCTCTTCGGAAGTGTAACCATAGCCTCCTGGAGGGAGAGCGCGGAATTTGTGAATAGATCTATTCGGGACTGACAATCCCACACCTTAACTGCTAGCTACAGTTAGGCGGGCACGCCTAGGGTGACAAATTTCTGGATATCGTTCGACGTTTGACAAGCATCAAGGAGGTCACGTTGTCGTATCAGTATGGTTACCCGACTCACAATATGTATTAATACCAGCTTATTCACAGTTTGGGTTCAGGATCTTTATTTCGTTCGGGATAGTGATCCCATGGTTTTGTATCTATATTCTATGTCTCTTTCGGGATCGTGATCCCATGGTATTGTTTCTATATCTCTTTCGGGATAGTAATCCCATAGTATTATCAAACTATTCTATATCTATGTCCTATACGGGATAATGATCCCATGGTTTATTCTTATATCTCTTTCGGGATAGTGATCCCATGGTATTAACTAAACTATTTGGCATCTAGTTCGGGATAGTGATCCCATGGTTTTATGTCTATTATCTGTACGGGATGTCTTTCCCCATGATCTTTAACTATATCTTATACGGGATAGTGATCCCAAGGTTTCATATCGATAACTTATACGGGATAGTGATCCCATGGTTTTCTAAATCTTATACGGGATAGTGATCCCATGGTTTTCTAAATCTATATACGGGATAGTGATCCCAAGGTTTTCTAAATCTATATCTTATACGGGATAGTGATCCCATGGGTTCTAAAATTTGTATCTTATTCGGGATAGTGATCCCATGGTTTCAAATCTATATTTACATACATACATTAACTTATCTCGTGTTAGTTCGGGATGATAGTCCCATGATCTTGAACCGTACTTTCGAATATCTCAAACTAACTTATATGTCTTTCGGGATAGTGATCCCAAGATTTTCATTATATAGTTTTGTGTGCTAAACTATACTTTGTGATATACTATTGATCTTACAATTAGGAAAATATGGGATTTTCCTGGGGTAAATACAATACATATTCGAATTGGTAACAAATGATAACTTAACCAACTTCACATAAGAAAATATGGGATTTTCTTGGATAACAAATCTTTTCGGAAACTAAAGGAAACCGATACATTTTCACAAAACAAAATCGCTTATGAACTCACCAGCTTTATGCTGATTTTCAAATCGCTTGTATTCTCAGGTCCAAGTTAGACAGGTACCCGGTGATCTCTTTTGGCGAAGACGGAGTGCGTAGAAGACTCGTCTCAACGTTTGTTAACATGATGCATATGTATATTTGTATAACTTTACTTTTGAAACACATGTAAACTTTCATATATATATGTATTGTAATGTTTGTTTACTGTGAATACTATGTACATTGGATTTGATACACAACGTGGTAGTCAACCCCGGAGACGTTTCCGCCTTTGGTTTTCGGGGTGTGACAGATTGGTATCAGAGCCCTTGTTTATAGTGAACAGAGTATACCAAACCTTACATGGTATAAAACTATAAACACTAAAGGGCCTCAGTGCTCTGAATTAAAAGTATCTTCAAAAACTACAAGTATTTTCAAAAGTATACAAGTATACTGAACCGTCGAAATCCGTAACTACGAGTAGAACAAAACATAAGTAAATGGGTGTTTCACACTGCGGTTAAACCTGGGCAGTTATGTAGTTGCGTCTAGGGTCAATATAGCCTGGCCAACTATATTCATTCGAGACACGGCCAACATGTGCTTAGGAGTGACTGTGGTACGCAGCATGCCTAAAACTTACCTAATATCTCAAACAACGAATCGCCGCTGCAGCGAACCATGAAATACTATGGGAGTATTTCTCGAGCTAATCCTTCGTAGAAAATCCTCGTATACGCGATGTTACTTGATCATTCCGCTAGCGATAAAATGTTCTGTCTTGATAACTCCTTCCTGCTTTATCGCTTAGTATGATGCCATATCTGTCTTGATGAGATATCCCCAGTTCAATATCTCTTGATTCAATTCAGAGGACTTATAATCCTCTCTTTCCTGATCTTTTTAGATCAAGATGCCTCCGAGAAAGAGACCTAGCTCGAAGAACAACGATAATCCTCCTCCGCCAACACCTTCTCCTCAATTTGATCTAGCATCACTTCAAACAGTTCTGACTGCTGCAATGGTGGCAGCTATGTCTCAAATGAATCCCGGTGGCTCCGGAGGTGGTCCCCAACCTCAAAACCTAGAAGGCAGCCAGGAACGCCGAAGAGGGGGTTCCTACTAAGACTTCATGAACGCGAAACCCACAACCTTTGATGGCACTGGAGGTGTCATTTCCCTGACTCAATGGTTCGAGAAAATCGAGTCAATCTTCGAAATATGTGCCTGTTCGGAGTCTGATAAAGTCAAGTTTGCTGCCTGTACTTTCCTCGATAAAGCCTTGACTTGGTGGAACGGCCGAGTCAAATCCTTAACTCTACCTGTAGCAAACGCCATGGGTTGGGAAGCTATGAAGGAGCTTCTTCTCGCAGAGTATTGCCCTCGGGGCGAAATCCAGAAACTGGAACACGAACTCTGGAACCTTAAGATGAAGGGTTCCAACATAGCTGCTTATACTTCAAGATTCGATGACCTGGCTTTACTCTGTCCGGGAATGGTTACCCCGGAGAGTAAAAAGATCGAAAGATTCATCTGGGGATTGACCCAGCCAACCAAGGGGAATGTCTTGGCTGCGAAGCCAGACACGTACGACAGTGCTAAATGTCTTGCGAAAATCTTGATCGATCACGAAGATAACTATGATGAAGAAGCTACCACTCCTGAGTCGGACACAAGTGGAGGTGAAAATAGAAAGAAATCTCGGAACAAGCGAAAGGCCCAGAGTACAAGGGGGTCTTCGAAGAAACAGCAAACGGTAGCAGTCCATGCTGCTACTATTCCTATTGCTGTCTCAGCTGTCGGTTCTACAGCCCAAACTCCCACCAGTGGATACACTGGCAATCTTCCTTGGTGTGGTAAGTGCAATTACCATCACCGCATCACTGGTCCGTGTCGCGAAAAGAGCTGCGACAACTGTGGCAAGAAGGGCCATCTGTCTCGAACCTGTAGGAAACCGGCCAAGTCAACGAACCAATCAGCGGGAGCAGGAATCAGTCCAGCCTGCTACAATTGTGGTGAAGCAGGACACTTCAAGAGGAATTGCCCCAAGACAACTACCACCACTGATCCCTCTGTCGCCGCAGGTATAATTCTCTTTGATAACTCTTATACCTGCAACTCTTTTCGATTCCCGTGATTGAAGGGAAACCTGTTATCCATCTATTTGAATGTTTTCTAAACCCGATTCCTCGTGTGTGATCGAGATGTACATCATCGAGACGACTAACCAATGAGATGGAGAACACTAACTTCGCGCCTATAGATTGAATCCTCGGTCCGGAGGACTATTCTATTCCATTTGGTTAATTGGGAAACCTTTCGCGACAATACCTTGATGCTATGTTTAGCATGGAATGACGGAGTTCCATTCATGCTATTATCCTGGTTTCGAGAGGGTCGCCTGTCTATATCTCTTTCCTCGACCTAACTCTCATGATTTTCGGCATCAAGCTTTCGTATTGTGTCATGCTTTACAACTCCAGAGTTTTTCCTGGTACGAATTACCGCATTCCTCGTTTCTGTGGTCATTTAGAAACGAGAAGTTAGTAGCTCTTTCTACTAAATGTCTGTCCCGAAGTGTTTCCGGGAATTTCATTCGAACGTCTAAAGATTAATTCCATATCGTATGTTTCGAAATCGTCGTAGAGACCCGATTCCACTTGAGAAAGTGATGATCCAAAATATCGAATCCATTCGAGTTTCATTTCAAACTCATGATCTACATCCTATTCTTTGAATTTCGGGACGAAATTCCCTCTAACGAGGGGATAATGTAACAACCCAAAATTTGTTCGTCGCCAAGAACCGTTCTACCCGGAAAGTCGCCGTTATCGGATTCGTTCCGATTTCTCTTTGAAAATTTATTTGTATAAATTATGCGTTTATTTTATCCTAATGAGTGTCTAAAGCACTCAGGAACGTATGTTATTCGCCCAAAATGATCATTTCACGAGTTTTTAAAATGTTCCCGTCGGGTGACGGAAACTCAATCGGGTGCGACCAAAAGCCGGGTTTAGCATCGGTATCGGGTAGAATTCCACCGCGTGCAAATTTTAGGAACTATATAAACATGTTTAGGCCTTCATTTGAAGCTTTTCCTTCTCTCACTACTCTCTCTCTAACCTCTCTCCAAAATCCAAAGATTTAGTGTCCAAAACTCAATTTTAAGGCTTCAAATCCTTAAGGTACCTTCCTAGCCTTAATCTATAGCATGTTTAGCTTCCAAATTAGACACTTAAACATGAAATTGGACAAAATACATGAGTTTACGGCCTAAGAAGGTGCTTAGGCCGAGAACACCCAAGATGGTGGGTTTTGAGCCTTTAAACCCTTCCTTGACTAGTTTGGACCTTGGATATGGCTATGAGACTTTAAAATATGGATTCTAAACATGTAAAACTTGCATTTTGTGATGTTTAGAGGAGTTTACGGCCAAGGAATATTCTTGGGCCGTAAACTCATATTTTATGCCCTTAAACCCTTCCAAATCACCCCTATAGCTTAGATATGAATTATGGGACTTTGATTCTTGCATTTGGACACTTGAAACATTAATTTTGAGGGACTTAGATGAGTTTACGGCCAAAGAGAGTTCTTGGGCCGTAAACTCCACAAAACTTGACATAAATCTCATTCTAAGGTGTTAGAAAGCCATCCAACACCACCAAAAGCCTTGGAATAAATCAAGGGACCAACCAAAAATACTTTGAGGGCCAAAAACACAAAATTTATGGGGTTTCTAAGGGTTTACGGCCAAGACATGTTCTTGGGCCGTAAACTCCAAAATTTTTGGTGTTAGAATGCAAACTACACACCCCTAAGGCCCTTAGATGAATTTTAGAAGTCCATTCATGCATGTTCTAGACCTTGAAACACCTTGTAGCATCACACACTAGAGTTTACGGCCATGAAGGGGGTTTCATTGGCCGTAAACTCCACAAATCATTCATATGTCCCTTACAAACTCATGTTAGGCCCTGGATTAATTCTACCAATCACATGTGATTTGTTCTAGCACCATTTAACATCATTTTCTTGGACAAATAAGGGTTTACGGCCTTGGAGCCATGCTAGGCTGTAAACTCCCTTAAAGGGGGTCAAATTGATGTTTTGAATCATTCCAAGTTCTTAAACCTAGCCTAGAAATTATCCCCTAAGTGTTGGAAGTCCAAAATGCACCATAAAACACCCATCATGAGTTTACGGCCGTAAACTCATGGGGAAGGGTGTTTTGGCCGTAAACTCCCTTAAAGGGAGTGTTCCTTTGATGTCCCAACTCATTTCCCAAGTCCCTTGTGCCATTCATGTCCCTAAACGCCACCCGGGTCCCACCAAACACTTGTATCGGAGTGTTATTGCGTCCTGAAGCAATTGTCCCTATCCGACAATCAATCTAAGTCCTAATTAGATACAAATGTGTATCATTACTTCATAATTAGGAACCTCGTGCGTTTACAAGTCCCGGCTCAACTCTTAGCATCCAAACCGTCTCGTACCTCGTTCGGTGAGTTCATACCCCTACGGTTTTTTTCACTGTTTTCAATGTTTTCAGGGGGGGAATACAAGCAAACCATAACCGTTTTCCAATCACAACATTGATGTGTTTCAAACAATATATGACAAATCTATAAACTCTTTTACTCCTTATGTATTATGCCGAGCATAAGGAATGACTACTCGATTTCAACTAAATGGATTTTAGTTAAGAAACAATCAAACTAATCAAATTATTATGGGAATAATTTGGGGGTCTTTACTGTTCTTTCTATCGTATACTGATATCTATACTAAATTATTAGATAAACTATGTCTGTTCAGTTTATCTCCGTATCATTTGAATGTATTATCTGATGATTTCATGTATGTATCTATACTTTACTGTACTATGTTTCATAACTTTCTGTATGTCAATATCTTATAAGAACCCTGTGAATAGTTTAGTACTATCTTGTGAGATAGTCACTACCCTATATGGATGATCAGTAAATCCTCTTCGGAAGTGTAACCAGAGCCTCCTGGAGGGAGAGCGCGGAATTTGTGAATAGATCTATTCGGGACTGACAATCCCACACCTTAACTGCTAGCTACAGTTAGGCGGGCACGCCTAGGGTGACAAATTTCTGGATATCGTTCGACGTTTGACAAGCATCAAGGAGGTCACGTTGTCGTATCAGTATGGTTACCCGACTCACAATATGTATTAATACCAGCTTATTCACAGTTTGGGTTCAGGATCTTTATTTCGTTCGGGATAGTGATCCCATGGTTTTGTATCTATATTCTATGTCTCTTTCGGGATCGTGATCCCATGGTATTGTTTCTATATCTCTTTCGGGATAGTAATCCCATAGTATTATCAAACTATTCTATATCTATGTCCTATACGGGATAATGATCCCATGGTTTATTCTTATATCTCTTTCGGGATAGTGATCCCATGGTATTAACTAAACTATTTGGCATCTAGTTCGGGATAGTGATCCCATGGTTTTATGTCTATTATCTGTACGGGATGTCTTTCCCCATGATCTTTAACTATATCTTATACGGGATAGTGATCCCAAGGTTTCATATCGATAACTTATACGGGATAGTGATCCCATGGTTTTCTAAATCTTATACGGGATAGTGATCCCATGGTTTTCTAAATCTATATACGGGATAGTGATCCCAAGGTTTTCTAAATCTATATCTTATACGGGATAGTGATCCCATGGGTTCTAAAATTTGTATCTTATTCGGGATAGTGATCCCATGGTTTCAAATCTATATTTACATACATACATTAACTTATCTCGTGTTAGTTCGGGATGATAGTCCCATGATCTTGAACCGTACTTTCGAATATCTCAAACTAACTTATATGTCTTTCGGGATAGTGATCCCAAGATTTTCATTATATAGTTTTGTGTGCTAAACTATACTTTGTGATATACTATTGATCTTACAATTAGGAAAATATGGGATTTTCCTGGGGTAAATACAATACATATTCGAATTGGTAACAAATGATAACTTAACCAACTTCACATAAGAAAATATGGGATTTTCTTGGATAACAAATCTTTTCGGAAACTAAAGGAAACCGATACATTTTCACAAAACAAAATCGCTTATGAACTCACCAGCTTTATGCTGATTTTCAAATCGCTTGTATTCTTAGGTCCAAGTTAGACAGGTACCCGGTGATCTCTTTTGGCGAAGACGGAGTGCGTAGAAGACTCGTCTCAACGTTTGTTAACATGATGCATATGTATATTTGTATAACTTTACTTTTGAAACACATGTAAACTTTTAATATATATGTAATGTAATGTTTGTTTACTGTGAATACTATGTACATTGGATTTGATACACAACGTGGTAGTCAACCCCGGAGACGTTTCCGCCTTTGGTTTTCGGGGTGTGACAAATTCAGCCTAGATATTTCTAGGAAGACAAAACACTTAGCTTGCCGAAAATTTCTCAACCTTGCCCCGACCCGAAATTGGCACCGATGTTTCAAATAGTAGGGGACCTTCTACTACCTTCCACACAAGTTACAATTTCGCATTCGCGTCTAGTTTCAAAATTTCCAGCTCGCTCTAGCCGTTAGTTGTACAACTCTCTCCCATGTTAACATTAAATAAGTGTGTAATCTAACATTTTAAGACTAGTAGAATCCAATTCATAGTCAACAATTTAACATAAGAAATAAGGCTTACTTGGCTGGCCGACTGACACACCGTGACATCTTCCACTACTAGTCTTCAGAAAGTTTTGAAAAATCTTTTAAAAAGAAAATAAACTCTTACAGTGCCTCAAATTTGAGTCTAGAACATCCACAAGAATGCCTAGTTCCCTCAAATTGTGGCTCTGATACCAACTTGTGACACCCAAATTTTTTTGCAAAAAATTTAAACTTTTAAAACCCATCTTACAGTAAATTAAAACAACTGAAATAGTCATAACATAATCCATCTACTTAATAATCTTATAAAATAAGTGCGGAAGTAATAATAATAATAAGGTCCCAACAAAATTTACTAGTAGTGATGTCCCGGTGCTCCATGTCAAGCCCCAGCCTCTTTAATCTTAACACCTGAAATGTTATAAGGGAAACCATAAGCACAAAGCTTAGCGAATTCAAACACAGACATTGTACTAATATTCATATTTACTAACCCCAATCCATTTTCCAATTATAGTTTTATAATAAGGGCAATGAACAAATCAACGCCAATAATACAAGAAGGACTTGTAGGTTTCAGCCGCACAGGGAAGATCCTGTATCACTTGGCCCTAATCACCGCACCTCACGATGAGTATTACGCTGGTGATCTTACCTACCCACTGCACTGGTAAATTCGTGTCTTTTGGTGGTGTCCCCGTATCCATGATTACTTACATACAGTGCACATGTACGAAATAAAACAATACTTATATAGCATGCTTTTATAATAAATTCAAATAATCACACACGAGCTAACTAGCAAACACAATCATCAATACAACGGTGTGAGAGAACTCACCTTGAGTGAGTAGTAAGGATAGCTAAGAATCAAATAATGCTACGAAGCTTGAGCAAACTTCAAAACCCCACCTAAGAAGGACTAAAGGTTAGAAAAGAGAAGTAATGAAGCTATGAGTTGAGAAAGAGTAATCACAACAAGGTCTCTAAAACAGACCTGCTGTTTAAAATGAATTTACTCCAAAATCTAAAACATAAACATAGCTTCAACTAAATTTTATACAAAACTATGATTTCTCAGGATTCCACAACTATAAATAACTCATTCTAACTCCAAAAGATGAATTAAATATGAATTTTACAAAATGGTGTATCACTTCTATCTCCAACAATACAATCAATTGATGTTGGCCAATTCTATCTAACTTGTGAGTAGAATTCGTCCAAACCAAAACTAACAGAAGTAAAGGACATACAAGTGAAAGTCTCAGAGTTGGAATTGAATGCAAAGCATCTCCCAAACTCCAGATATAAAATTCACATTGTGGACAATCACAGCACTAGCAAAAGCTGGTGACTGCCCACTGATCTAGAGTGTGGATCCATTCTAGCCAATTTATAATTGGAATTAACACCCCATCTTCTCCAGATCTTAAATTCATAATATAAGGAACATATAGAAACTTGGAATCACTCTGGATACTTTTCCAAGCCTTAGAAATGATGAAAACAAAATGACATATCAGAACAGACCCGGATCAGACCTAATAGAAAAGATACCACTCCTTCCCATAGATAAAGTCCTTATCAGTGAGTTCGGTCTTCTTAATGAAGTTATCCACCTCAGTTTGTGAATATTTGGAACTGTTTTGGGGTGCATTTGAGTTCTAGAGCTCAAGATATGAGTTTTACAAAATGACTACAGATCTGATGGAAAACAGAATCATAGCCACCCGTGATTCCTTTTTGGCTTATCCATCCTTCTCCCTGTGAAACACATTTTAAGATGTGTTCATCATACCAATATAGTCCCCATGATCATGGTGGTACTAAAAAGGGTTAGGTATCATTAGGATTTCATTTTGCCACAAGATTGTAATAACAATCAACATGAAAATGAACATAAAGCACATAAAATCACCATTATCCCTTTTAGGGTTTCCATGATCTTTTGCCACATGTAAAACCCTAGATCCATCATCCACCATATATGGGGTGAAGATAGGACCTTGATATGATGTATAACATACAATTACAAATCAAATAAGAAGCAGAAGAAGTGGAGATGAAATCATAAAACTAGAACAAGGTTATGAATCAAGTTGTAAGGAATGATAAGGAGGTTCATACCAATATGACTCAAGGCTGGAAATGAGCAAGAATTAAGCTCCAAACAACATCCCTTTGGCTGCTCTTGATCCCAAAGAGATAGAGGACGATTTTAGAGAGAGAGATAGAGGGAGGTTTTAGAATGTTTTTCTTGTGTGTGTGTTCCAAATGACTCAATTAACACATTAAGTGTTATTTACTAGATGGACTTTGCAAATAGGCCCATAGTCCATGGACTTTAATAAAAGGAGTTTACAAGATGATCAAAAGAGTCCAATAACATAAGAAATCAGACATTGGTTAAATAAATTAACCCAAGTTTACAAGGATAATTAAATTAAAATAACCAAACGTACCGAGGAAAACCAGGGCGTTACACACTTTGATGAAACCATATGTATAACTATCCAAATTACCAGAATACCCTTGGAAGTCAAATTGGTCAACTCTTGGTCAAAGTCAAAGTCCTGGTCAAAGTCAACCTTCCTGGTTGACCCTACTCGCCATGTTAGCCTAGTGACTCGCTGAGTTCATGAACTCAAAAACCCAACAATTCGCAACTCGACTGGCCGAGTTACCCCATGACTCGTCGAGTCCTTCAATCCGAGCCCTAGCTTGTCCAACTCACTGAGTTCACTCAGCTCACTAATCCGCATCATAATCGGATGGGTTAGGGTTTGCGACCCAACTCATTGAGTATAAGAACAGACTCACCGATTTCACTTAATTCATCCCCAATCAGACGATTTCAGTCCGTCTCACTGCTTCCAATTCAAAGATCTGGACTCCTAAAACTAGTTTTACATGTAAAGTTTCCTACATTACGTGCATGCAAGATGGTATTTGCTTATCACAAGCTACAGAGAAGGTCCAAGACAAGAATACTCACATTTATGCTTAATGATTAATACTTTATGCTTCCATGGACTCAAACAAGTCTAGATCTAAAGTTCCAACCCTAGATCTAGACCCAACACCCAAAATAGATCCTAACTATCCTAAATAGCCCCAAATCATCACCCATGAATAGATCTAAAAGGGAAAAGCTCAAGGTAATGACTTGTTACCTCATAAATGTGCCCAAGATAAAGTAGATTCTAGATCTACACTAACTCCTTGATGCTAGCCTCTTGATGTACAAGTGTCCTTCACTAAAATCCTCTTAAATCACTCAACAATGGAGGTTTACATGTTTTAGGGTTTACTGATTCTCAAGGGGTAACAAAGAGGCTGAGGTGAGGACATAAAGTCCTTTAAATAGGGTGAAAACCGTAAAATTTAGGGTTTTCTCTTCCCAGCTCCGACTCGTCGAGTCCCGCCACCGACTCGGCGAGTCGGGTCACTTAACACATTCCCAACACCCGCTCCGAATCGACAAGGTAAGACAGCTACTCGTCAAGTCTACTCCTTTATTTACATACAACACCCCGAACATATATTCTTGAACTTGGGATGTTACAATTCTCCCCCAATTAAATTAGGCTTCATCCTCGAAGCCTGCTGCAATACATGATTTCGGATAATACTCCTACATTGCAGCCCCCAAATTCCCCAAACCTACCCAATTCTCTTCAGGCACTACTACCGCGTCTTTTCTACGGAAAATCCTTCCGGTGCAGGATCCTTGCCTAACACTCCAAACCGTCCACCGGCCTCTTCTCCTTAACGTCCGCACACATTAATCTAAGTATCACTCGATGATACTTCCTATCATACACACACTTTCATGACTTGCGAAAGTTGGATACCACTATAATTTACTGGGCTCTCTCTCAAAGTACTAATCTGTCTTTCCTTTCCAAAAATGGCGATAACCCAGGTAACTTGCAATGTTGGAAACTCATCTTGATCCCTTCCTGAATCTAGTCCCTTCCCTTACTGACAGGATGATGCATTCTTCGGCTTCCGAGAAACTCTCATGAACAACCAGCTCTATCGCATAAATACTCATACATGGCCCAATCAGCATCGGGCTAGAATACCAGGTACACCTACGATAGGTCCATACATCCCTAGGATGGTATGCCCTTGTATCCTCATGCATGTTTGGCCCAATAAACCTTTGGGTTAGAATACCAACACATCAGGTCCAATCAATCATAGGGTCCAGTCATTCTCATGATCGAATACCCTAGATTGGAATACCACTACATACTTAACCCAAGTCTACAACCATACCTGGAAACGAAGGATCTATCCTTGTATCTCCTTCAAACCCCTCTGATTTGACACAATCGAGTACAACTCACCCAAACCTGAACAATACGCCTATCCCAAACACACTACAATAGCGAACATAACTATCATGATCTCTACACCCATGACCCATGACTTGAATACCCTCACATGGTTCTCAGCATAGGTCTGGATTGCTTCCGAGTTTGTTCAAAAATCCATTCTAGAGATACTCACCTCCTTCACCACCAAGGAAGCTTAACCCACAACCTTGCAGCATCAATCATTGCCACAACATCGAAACTCCTTTCTACACTATCCACTTTTAGATCACGATGCCATACCATAACACTTATACTCAGAACTTGAACACAAAACTAATAAACCTATACAAACCCACTGGTTAATATTACCATAACACTTATCCTCATCACACTTCCTCAACATATTCATCACTTGAAGACAAACCCACTGGTTGCTATTAGCATAGCAGTATACTCCATATCTGCGCATAGATCTACCATTCATACAGAGTCTTCAGCATAACTGGTTTGTCTCCTTACTCCACCCTAGTAACCGCCATCTAACTGCATCAGGGAGCATCTTCCAACGCAAACGCCTCATCTGAGAATTTCCAATTCTCCCCCACATAGAGCACTAACTGTCACACCCCCAAACCTGAACAGCGGAAACATTCGGGGGCGGATGACTTCATGTGGTAGCGTAACAAGTGAATACATAGTAAAGAAAGCAATACAACCATCATATATATATAATTGAAAGTTTACATTTGTCAAAAGTTTACATGTTCAAAATCAATTACAAATATGATGTCAAAATATGAGATTTAAACTGGCGCCGCAGCATCTCTTCATCAAAAGCATAATGATACTTGTAGTTACTGAATCCCTGGGACATACAAGTAATTTTGAAAGAGTAGATCAGCATTTAAGCTGGTGAGTTTCATAAGTATTTAATGATAATGTTTGTATGAAACGAAATATCTGGTCCTTGTTTGTTTGTGTTTAGAAAATCCTGTATTTTCTACTAGTATAAAAGTAGTCTTCCTCCCAGACCAAAGTTTGTTTCCAAAATGTTTGTAAGTGTAAAAGTAACCAATATGTTTGAAAACCTCGTAAATCAATGTATTTTTAATACCTCCTGTGAGCTTTATAACCATACTATTGACTCGGATTGCCTATATACATCGTTCTTCAGGCGTTGGAATGTTATGATGTTTATCACCCCAAACGGTGTACTGTAGCTAACAGTCAGGGCGCGGGTTGTCAAGCCCATATAGATATATACATAAACACCATGCTCCCCCTCCAAGGGATTCTGGTATATAATATAGGACTTGAAATGTGTACTCGAACGTACGTGAAGTAAATGTCTCACAGAACCGTAGTATAAAAATAGATTTACGTATTGAAATGTTCGTTTGTTATCGTACATGAAAGTGATTTCTCGAAAATCGTGTTTCTAGTATGTAAAAGTTAGCAATGTCCTCATAAAACTATACCTATTATAGTTTTCTAAAAGTGTGCCTCATTTGTTTTTAGAATATATAGAAAAGAATCATTTGTTATGAAAACATAGATTTTCGTAGCATCTAAGATAGACACAACATACTTTAAATCTAAGAAAATGTTTAGTTTATACATGCATTACAACCATTTATAGTTTTTAAAGATAGCATCTATTGTAATATATTTTCTATATGGGAGTTCCCTATAAAGTTTGTAAATCACACAAGATTCCACTTAATAAAACTGTATAATAATCTTTATATATAACACCCGATATTAGTCGTGTGTTTTACTTGTATTTCCCCCCTCTAGAAAGCATATAAAAGCGTATAGAATATCAAAAGGTTAATTAAGGGGTATGAACTCACTTGAAAGTTTGAAGATAGCGAGATGGAAAACCTGGTAGAGTTTCGTCTCGGGAAACGGATTTTCCTTTGGATTCTCGGGAATCACAGGAGTAAAATCGACCTTCGGGACTTGCACAAAATGGCCAGGGCTTCGGGGTAGTGCGAGCACGGAAAACGAGGTAAAACGCAAGAAAAGTGAGAGAGAATGAGCAAATTTTTTGGGAACCCTCGCATCCTATTTATAAGATGCTGGAATCGCCTTCGTACGCGGGGCGTACGCTCGTACACGGGGCGTACGCATACGTCACGCATGACCGAGTCCTCGACTGCCTCGCACTTCGGATGGGACGGGGGTAGGCTCGCATAGGGGCGACGTGGACGATCCGAGGCCGTGGCCTCGAGTACGCTGGGCGTACTCGTGTACGCGGGGCGTACGTGCGTCACTCAGACTTCGGGTAATACCGAAGTTTTTAATAAAAATTATATATAAATTTTTTATCAAACTTCAAAAATTCATATCTCCTTCATACGAACTCCATTTTCGACGTTCTTTATATCCCCGCGAAGGTGAGACTACGATCTACAACTTTCGTTTAGATTCTGTCGGCAAATTCCGAAATTATTTTTATTATTTATTTATTAAAATGACGTGATTAAGGAATTTCATTAAAAATTCATAACTTCTTTATCTGACGTCGGTTTTTGCCAGACTTTTTACCGCTGAACAACCATTGTCGAGACCTTCGATTCTCGTTTAGGTCATTCCGGCCAAAAGTCGCTCGATCTCTTATTCGAGTTTCAGTTGATTGTTCCTAAGCCGAATTTGGAAAAATCTTAACTTCAGTATACGAAGCCGAGTTTGGGCATTCTTTTAATGTACGATCCCGGTTTAATGATGTAAAACATAGTAGGTAGTTAAATAGAAACTTTTGGGACATTTTATTATCAACGTTTATTTTGATTAACTCAAAAATGGTTACAATACTTGACCTATTAGGCCATTACAAAGAGTTGAAATATCGAGTTGTCACATCATCCCCCCGTTAGAGGGAATTTCGTCCCGAAATTCAAAGTAGTAAAGACACTAGTGAATATGAAAGAGATGAGGGTATTTTTGTTTCATCTGATCTTCACGTTCCCATGTGAATTCAGGTCCCCATTTGGCGTTCCAGCGAACCTTCACGATGGGTATGTGACTTTGTTTTGTTTGTTTGACCTCTCGGTCCATGATTTCTACTGGTTCTTCCACAAAGTTGAGGCTCTCGTTGATCTTGATTTTGTCGATTTGAATAACAAGAGTCTCATCGGACATACACTTTTTCAAGTTTGAGATGTGGAAGGTTGGATGTATGTTACTAAGTTCACGCGGCAGGTTAAGCTTGTAAGCCACAGGGCTGATTCTGGCAAGAATCTCGAAAGGCCCTATGTATCTCGGATTTAGTTTCCCACGCTTTCCAAAGCATATTAAACCCTTCCACGGTGAGACCTTTAATAAAACGTGGTCTCCTACCTGGAATTCCAAAGGTTTCCTCCTTTGGTCAGCGTAGCTTTTCTGTCGGTCTCTAGAGGCTTTCAATCGTTCACAAATCTGAACGATCTTCTCTGTTGTTTTTCATATGATTTCTGGACTGGTGAGAGCGCTGTCAGGAACTCTTCCTTTTAGCTAACTGGGTATCGCCAACTTCAGCCCATCATAGAGGGGATCTGCACTTTCAACCATAGAGGGCTTCAAACGGAGCAACCTTTATGCTTGTATGATAACTATTGTTGTATGAAAATTCGACAAGGGGTAAATGGATATCCCATACCTTACCAAAGTCAATCACACAGGCTCTCATCATATCATCTAAGGTCTGTATCGTTCTCTCACTCTGCCCGTCTGTTTGTGGGTGGTAGGCTGTACTCATGTCTAGCTTAGTCCCCAGGGAACCTTGTAGTGACTGCCAGAATCTTGAAGTAAATCTACTATCTCCATCGGAGATAATGGATATCAGAACACCATGCAGTCGCACTACTTTCCTTAAGTAAGTTCTTGTAAGCTTTTCCATTTTGTCAGTCTCCTTGATGGGTAGGAAATGCGCGGATTTGGTCAACCTGTCCACGATGACCCATATGGTATCGAGTCCACCCGTCGTTTTGGGCAACTTGGTTATGAAGTCCATAGTAATCCGTTCCCATTTCCATTCTAGTATTCCGGTTGTTGTAGCAATCCTTAAGGTTTCTGCTACTCCATCTTAACCTTAGCGCAAGTAAGGCATTTACTTACGAAGGTAGCAATTTCTGCTTTCATGTTAGGCCACAAGTATAAGTTTTTAAGATCCAGATACATCTTATATGAACCTGGGTGAACGGAATACCTCGTGTTGTGTGCTGCAGTCAATACTACGTCTCTAAACCCGCCATGTTTCGGCATCCAGATTCGGTTCATAAGATAATATGCTCCGCCACCCTTGACTTCTAGATTATTTTCCATTCCCCGCACGGATTCACCCGCCACATTTTCAGGTCGCAAAGCTTCCATGTGTGCCTCTTTAATTTGTGTGGATAAGTGGGAATGGATAGTCATAGTTAGAGATCTGACCCTCCGACCAGTGTATTCCTTTCGACTGAGGACGTCAGCTACCACGTTGGCCTTTCCAGGATGATAACGAATCTCGCATTCGTAGTCATTGAGTAACTCAACCCATCGTCGTTGCCGCATGTTAAGTTCCTTCAGATCAAAAATGTGTTGAAGGCTCTTGTGATCGGTGAAAATAGTGCTCTTTGTTCCGTATAACTAGTGTCTCCAGATCTTCAGAGCAAATACCACTGCTCCTAACTCAAGATCGTGTGTCGTATAGTTCACTTCATGGGTCTTAAGCTGTCGGGAGGCATAAGCAATAACTTTCCCTCTCTGCATAAGAAAACAACCAAGTCCTTGATTTGACGCATCGCAATACACTACGAAGTCTTCTATCCCTTCGGGGAGGGATAGTATCGGTGCGGTGCACAAGGCCTGTTTCAGTGTTTGGAACGCCTTTTCTTGTTTTTCTTCCCAGTCAAAGGACACGCCTTTCTGGGTTAGTGTAGTAAGAGGTTTCGCAATGCTAGAGAAGTTCTTTATAAATCTGCGATAGTAGCCAGCGAGACCTAGAAATTGACGAATTTCTGTAGGTGTCTTTGGTGCCGACCAGTTCTCGATGGCCTTGATTTTGAAGGGGTCCACGTGTATCCCTTTCTCGCTAACCACGTGGCCCAAAAATTCAACTCTTCGAATCCAGAATTCGCATTTAGAGAACTTCGCATAGAGTTTCTCCGATCGTAGTGTTCCTAGGACTTTTCGTAGGTGTTGACTATGCTCTTCCTTACTTTGGGAGTAGATAAGTATATCACCGATAAAGACAATGACGAACTGATATAAGTAGGGATGGCATACCCTATTCATTAGGTCCATAAATACTGCTAGTGCGTTGGTTAATCCAAATGGCATTACGACAAATTCGTAGTGCCCATAACGAGTTCAGAAAGCTGTCATAGGAATATCCCCCTCAAGTACCCGTAATTGGTGATATCCGGATCGTAGATCTATCTTCGAGAAGTAGTTTTCTCCTTGTAGTTGATCAAACAAATCGTCAATGCGGGGTAGGGGATAACGGTTCTTGACAGTAAGTTTGTTCAGCTCTCTGTAGTCTATGCACATACGGAACGATCCGTTCTTCTTCTTTACGAACAAGACCGGTGCTCCCCAAGGTGAGAAACGTGGTCTTATGAATCCTTTTTGCAGGAGTTCATTAAGTTGAATGGAAAGTTCTTGCATCTCTGCTGGTGCCAGACAATAATGTGATTTCGCTACTGGGGTAGCCCCTAGAACTAAGTCGATTCTGAATTCGACTTGGCGTTGTGGTGGTAATCCTGGTAGTTCTTCTGGAAAGATATCAGGAAAATCGCGTACTTCTGGAATGTTCTTGATGTCCTTCAGTTCCTGGCTTGTATCAACTATGTGCGCTAGGAATGCTCGACAATCCTTCCGTAACCACTTTCGAGCCTGGATGCATGAAATGATACGAAGGTTCGTACTTGATTTGTTGCTGTAAATTACTAATGTTTCGTTGTTAGGAAGATTAAGGCGAACTGCTTTTTCAAAACACTTAATGTCGGTGCGAAGAAGACTTAACCAATCCATACCGACTATGACGTCAAAACATTTAATAGGAACCGGCATGAGATTGATTGGGAAAGAATGACCATCTAAAGTTAACGTACAATCCTTGTATATGTAGTTAGTGTTTTCGGTTTTTCCGTTGGCCATCTCTACAATGAATGCTTTTTCTAGTTTGCTAGGTTTAGGTTTAAGTAAGTGAATAATGTTTTGACTCAAGAAGCTTCTCTCCGCTCCACTATTGAATAATATGCATGCATATGAATTATCGAGGAGGAACATACCAGCAACTACAGTTGGGTCTACTATAGCTTCGTCGTGGCCTATAGTCAAAACTCGTCCCACACCGCTGGTGCCTGCTGCCTTAGGGAAGTTCCTCCTGTAGTGGCCCACCTCGCCACAACCGTAGGAAGTCTGGCCTATACCTGCACTGGGAACTTGAGTGATCGGCCTTGCGGGATCCTTGCAAAAACGGGTTGTGTGTCCCTTTCTGTTGCAGTTGGCGCACTGCATTTCCCGACAAGGTCCATGGTGGTGGTAATTGCATTTGGTGCACTTTGGACGGTTAACTTCATAAGGCTTTGTTGGGTAGGTGATTGTAGGAGTTGTAGTAGGTACCGTGGCAGCATTTACCGAAACCAGTTGTTTCTTTGTGGGTTCTTGGGAAGACCCACCCTTCCCTTTATTCCATGGTCTCTTCTTATTGTTGTTGTTGTTGTTGTTGTTGTTGTTGTTGTTGTTGTTGTGGTTGTTGTTGTTGTTGTTGTCGTTGTTGTTGTTGTTGTTGTTATTGTTGTTGTTGTTGTTGTTGTTTCCTCTCTGTGGTTCTGGTGCAGAAACAGTTGAGCTCCGATGGCCTCCGTAGTCAATCAGAGATTGTGCCAGTTCCTTAGCACTTTCAAAGGTGTCAGGTTTGGAGGCTAACACGCTTGACCGTAATTGGGTCGTCAGTCCCCATATGTACCTCTCTATTTTCTTGCTCTCAGGAGCAATCATATCTGGGCAAAGGATTGCCAGCTCGCAGAATTTGTTGGTATATGTTGCGATGTCGGTACCAACCATTCCGAGAGTCCAGAGTTCATGTTCGAGCCTTTCAATCTCTCCCCTTGGGTAGTATTCTCTCATCATCATGGCCTTGAGGTTCTCCCAGCTAATGGAGTTTGCCACAATTAGAGTAAGTACTTTAACACGGCCGTTCCACCAAGTCAAAGCTCTATCAATGAGTGTGAAGGTTGCAAATTTGACCTTGTTGTGCTCGGGGCAGGAGCAGATTTCAAAGACTACTTCTGTCCTTTCAATCCACTGTCTTAGAGCCATCACACCACCATTTCCATAAAACATACGGGGTTTGGCAATAGTAAAGTCCTTATAAGTGCATTCTCGGGGTTGCCCATAACTCTCGCCATGGTTGGAAAGGTGTGTGCCAGTTGTCGAGTCATTGGTACTCGAGTTATTTATTTGTGACATGGCAGCTGCTACCGTTGCGGTGACTGCTGCTTGGAACATGACAACATCAAATTGAGGAGGTGAAGGTGAAGGTGGTGGTATCGGTGTTTCATTGATAGGGTTTCGTCTTGTATTCCTGCGTGGCGGCGTCTTTAACTATACGTTTAAAAGATGATGATATGGATAAGAATAAGTGACAAATGAATGTGTCTCATGAACCAAATCACCATGGTTCAACAACAAAATGATAGCATAAAAATGAAAGTTATTTGTAAGACTGAAAGTATGAAACAAGTATTTGGTTTCTCAATGACTTTTCAAGGTTTGAACGGAATACTCAACGTAGTTATAATAGTGTCACTTATATTAATATAAGAGTTGATACAACGATCATGAAAATTTGACCCTTATAAGGGTCTCCGATTACAAAGTTCGAGAAATTTAAAGACTTTTAGCCAAGGTCCTCAGTTATAACAAAATTTGAGGATTTTCACAAGTACTACTAGCGAGGGGTGTTGTGCTTGGAGCTCGATTCTGCATCTGATTGCTTCAACTCAATAAGACGCCTATTAAGGGCGGCTTGTTGTTCACTCAATTCTGCGAAGGCTGCATTCGCTTGTGCTTGGAATGCCTCAGCACAGATATGGATGTCGTTCTGCAACATCTCTAGGCGATTGATATCGACCGTGTGGATTTGTACTTCCACATTTACCTCTCGGATTCGGTTTGCTTGAACCCCCGATTGGTAGGACTGATTGGCGAGTTTGCCCACCATAACCGGGAGTGCCCGATCGGCTGAACCTCCACCTCGGACATCGTAGAAATCTCGGCACATGCCATAGGGAGAGCGGATACTTTGTTGCTGGCTCCAGTGGACGAGGTGACTCCCCCAGACGGGAGTCGGTCCTTGAAAGTTCCTCCTAATGGGTGGAGGGTTGACTATTTCCGGTTCTGAGTCTGTCGCGGAGTCGTCCCCGCCATCCAACTCAATGGGCTCCTCGTTCTCCTCGGGATCCTCTTCAATCCATCCTTCGTTGCCTTGTTGTGGGTAGTAGGGGTCTCCATGCAGGTGAAATCCAGCCATTTGACTATACGAGAATAAGGTTATAAGATTTGAATAAAACTTAAGAAATGTAATACTAATTAATCTAGCGTATGCACCAAATACTCCTATAGTATTTAAATTCTTGTGTTCGATCTTTGTGATGTTTTTGGTAAGTTTTGACTCGTTGCTCACTACGAACGTTCCTCGATATACATTGGTCCAATTTCGGGCAAATATAGTTGATCACACTATATTTGTCCCAAATCTGATTACATATACCGAGTTTTAATCGTAGTGTCCACCTTGTCTAAATACTTGTATATTTAATAAACATTAAACTAATTTGTTGTATGCATGTATTTGTACTTGAATGAACTAACGTTTTTAAGTTATACGAAACGCGGCTCAGGCGTAAATAAAATTGTTTTGTCAGAGAGTATTAGTCCCTTAAGCATTTATAGTTTGTATATCTCATGTGGTTCGATATACTTAGTTCACTATAAACATTGCTCTGATACCAATCTGTCACACCCCCAAACCTGAACGGCGGAAACGTTCGGGGGCGGATGACTTCATGTGGTAGCGTAACAAGTGAATACATAGTAAAGAAAGCAATACAACCATCATATATATATATATATATATATATATATATATATATATATATAATTGAAAGTTTACATTTGTCAAAAGTTTACATGTTCAAAATCAATTACAAATATGATGTCAAAATATGAGATTTAAACTGGCACCGTAGCATCTCTTCATCAAAAGCATAATGATACTTGTAGTTACTGAATCCCTGGGACATACAAGTAATTTTGAAAGAGTAGATCAGCATTTATGCTGGTGAGTTTCATAAGTATTTAATGACAATGTTTGTATGAAACGAAATATCTTGTCCTTGTTTGTTTGTGTTTAGAAAATCCTGTATTTTCTACTAGTATAAAAGTAGTCTTCCTCCGAGACCAAAGTTTGTTTCCAAAATGTTTGTAAGTGTAAAAGTAACCAATATGTTTGAAAACCTCGTAAATCAATGTATTTTTAATACCTCTTGTGAGCTTTATAACCATACTATTGACTCGGATTGCCTATACACAACGTTCTTCAGGCGTTGGAATGTTATGACATTTATCACCCCAAACGGTGGACTGTAGCTAACAGTCAGGGCGCGGGTTGTCAAGCCCGTATAGATCTATACATAAACACCATGCTCCCCCTCCAAGGGATTCTGGTATATAATACAGGACTTGAAATGTGTACTCGAACGTACGTGAAGTAAATGTCTCACAGAATCGTAGTATAAAAACATATTTACGTATTGAAATGTTCGTTTTTTATCGTACATGAAAGTGATTTCTCGAAAATCTTGTTTCTAGTATGTAAAAGTTAGCAATGTCCTCATAAAACTATACCTATTATAGTTTTCTAAAAGTGTGCCTCATTTGTTTTTAGAATATCTAGAAAAGAATCATTTGTTATGAAAACGTAGATTTTCGCAGCGTCTAAGATAGACACATCATACTTTAAATCTAAGAAAATGTTTAGTTTATACATGCATTACAACCATTTATAGTTTTTAAAGATAGCATCTATTGTAATATATTTTGTATACGGGAGTTCCCTATAAAGTTTGTAAATCACACATGATTCCACTTAATAAAAGTGTATAATAATCTTTATATATAACACCCGATATTAGTCGTGTGTTTTACTTGTATTTCCCCCTCTAGAAACCATATAAAAGTGTTTAGAATATCAAAAGGGTTAATTAAGGGGTATGAACTCACTTGAAAGTTTGAAGATAGCGAGATGGAAAACCAGGCAGAGTTTCGTCTCGGGAAACGGATTTTCCTCGGGATTCTCGGGAATCACGGGAGTAAAATCGCCCTTCGGGACTTGCACAAAATGGCCAGGGCTTCGGGGTAGTGCGAGCATGGAAAACGAGGTAAAATGCAAGAAAAGTGAGAGAGAATGAGCAAATTTTTCGTGAACCCCGCATCCTATTTATAGGATGCTGGAACCGCCTCCGTACGTAGGGCGTACGCGTACGTCACGCATGACCGAGTCCTCAACTGCCTCGCACTTCGGATGGGACGGGGGTAGGCTCGCATAGGGGCGACGTGGACGATTTGAGGCCGTGGCCTCGAGTACGCTGGGCGTACTCGTGTACGCGGGGCGTACGTGCGTGACTCAGACTTCGGATAATACCGAAGTTTTTAATAAAAATTATATATAAATTATTTATCAAACTTCAAAAATTCATATCTCCTTCATACGAACTCCGTTTTCGACGTTCTTTATATCCCCGCGAATGTGAGACTACGATATACAACTTTCGTTTAGATTCCGTCGGCAAATTCCGAAATTATTTTTATTATTTTTTTATTAAAATCACATGATTAAGGAATTTCTTTAAAAATTCATAACTTCTTTATCTGACGTCGGTTTTTGCTAGACTTTTTACCGCTGAACAACCATTGTCGAGACCTTCGATTTTCGTTTAGGTCATTCCGGCCAAAAGTCGCTCGATCTCTGATTCGAGTTTTCAGTTGACTGTTCCTAAGCCGAATTTGGAAAAATCTGAACTTCAGTATACGAAGCCGGGTTTGGGCATTCTTTTTACGTACGATCCCGGTTTAATGATGTAAAACATAGTAGGTAGTTAAATAGAAACTTTTTGGACATTTTATTATCAACGTTTATTTTGATTAACTCAAAAATGGTTACAATACTTGACCTATTAGGCCATTACAATGAGTTGAAATATCGGGTTGTCACACTAACTATTGTCTATTGGCGGTGAAACTGGTACACAACTCAATTGTCCTTATCCAAGGCAACGAACTTCAAAGTACCCAAGTTTCTGTCAATGATTTCTAAATCCCTGAGTCACGGTTGCTCGTCATGGTCTGGCGATTTTCTATCCTATCTCTACCTCTTGAATGCACCACTAGAGCCTACCATCTATGATCCCCTAACAATAAATTCTCCCTAGCATTTTCTATGCCCTAATAACTTACACCAGAAAGAAATGGATACTCATAATACAAATATGCAAAAAAGATGGGAGAAAAGACATATCGGTCATCACCTCCGGCGTTGCCCTGGTCTCCTCAGCCATAAGCTGATAAGAATGTCCTTGAGCCTTCGAAGGCTCTGCTTTTCCCTGACCCCCGTCAGTAAGTCTCAAAGTGGCTGGGCTTGCGGAATGCACTGGCCTGGTAGCCAAAAGAATACATTGGCCCTTCATATGGCCCACCTGATCGCAATGATAACAAAGTCGGACTCCGGCAGCTGGAGTCTGCTATCTGGAGTCCTTGGCTATGTGACCCTCCTTGCCACACTTGTGGCACCCAGAAGACGACCGGAAACCTCCATCATGCACCTTTCTGCACTTCCCACAAGTGCGAATCCTCTGACTTCCTTGTCGATAATCAGTGGCCCTCAACCGTTTCACCGCAGGCTGAGGTTGCACCGGGGCCTGCCTCTGCTCCCTCAACTAGAGCTCGATCTCTAACTCTAGTTGTTTGGCGGCCTCTTGTAGCTCCAACAAGGTATCGTATCTCTGCATGGACAAGAACTGCCTGATATCCCTCTTGAGTATACTCAAATACCGGGTAATCTAAGCCTGCTCTGAAGCAAACTCAGGGCAAAACATCACCCTCTCCGTGAACATCCTGGTAATCTCTATCACCGACTCTGAATCCTGCTTCAGCTCCAAAAACTCCCGAGACAAACTCTCCCGCTCAACGCACAGAACATAACGAGTACTGAACATGTCCCGAAACTGATCCCAAGTAACCGCAGCCTGCTGTGCGTTGGAGTATGATCTTGTAGTCAATCTCCACCAATCCTTTGCCTCGACCGTCAACAGGTTCAAAGCACACCTCACCCTCTGATCACTAGGGCATGAACACGTGAAGAAACATCCCTCCACGTCCGACAACCATATCATAGCAATAATCAGGTCCTGGACCCCGTCGAAAGTAAGGGGCTTCGTATTATCGAAGTCCCGATACTGAAAGCCCCAACCGGCTCCTCCCCCTGCCACTGCTACAGCTATTGTAGCTACCGTGGCAGTCGTCTCAGCAAGAGCTGCATAGCACTCATCAAAGTACTCAACCATAGTGGTCTTGATCGACTCAAACATTTCCGGTAGCTGAGCAGAACATAGCAGCAACCTCATCATGCAGGATCTCACGAATCCTGGCATCAAACTCATCCATCCTCATCTGACCAATGACATCGGGTGGTGCTGATCCATCCTGACCACCCTCTCCTAATCTTGATCCCGAACAGGATCCCTCCCCGAAGCGTCTCGTGACCACCATATTGAAATACATCCAAAAAGGACATTAGACATTCCTCATAACAGCCCGGAAACTAACTCCCAATCAAAACCCTAGGGGTTGTGACTTCCTTAATACGCGTATGGGTCCTGTGCTTTTAGTAGTACGGGCCCATACTACCTTCCAAACCTACGCATATGTGTCTCAAGTATCATCAAAACACCCTAAAAACAAACATAGACATAACGAGCGCTCAATCCTCACTCCTAGAGGAGTGCTAAATATCTCATAACAGACCTATCGGTCCCACAAACCACACATCCATGAAACTTCCACCAACCCTGCAGCACTAGTGTATGCTAGTCATACATAACGCTGGACCTTATGCACTTTCGAATATCCAATCCTACCCTAAGCTCCCCATCAGACAAGAACGGAACATAAGGCCAAATCAAACATTCTCAAGCTATAAGATCTTAGTTATGTTAATTGTGATGTGTACACTAAGCAAGTACAATAATTATCTCAATTCCATATAAAGAGAACCCTAGGCTAGCAGACATCATGTAATCAGGAAATTCTATCATGCAATTCCTGAAAATCCCTAGCCTAGTACTTGCATGTTGTTCTATCATATCACAAAATCAAACAACTGTATGGTATTTTAGGGTCTACTTTCTGGCTCCGACTGATCGTACATCATGCAACCTCTTTTACTTATTTTAAAAACCATTTTTAGAAATCATTTTGAAAACTTCCCTTGATTTGAGAATGGATTCACACAAATGTTCCTCCAATTCACTCAAACCAAGACTTTGATACCAACTTGTAACATCCAAAAAATTTCAAACCAATTTAAACTTTTCGAAAACAACCCAATTCCATTAGTTATTACAAAAAGGTTTCCAAATAGTTTATTATCAAAGTATCCCAAAAACAACATCACAAAAGTGAGGAGCGGTACGATCACGACGTTGCCTTGCCACGATTTCCTGAAGTACCTTAAACAATAAACTGAAACTATAAGCCCGAAAGCTTAGTGAGTTACCTCCAAAATACCCATACACATACAACAATGAGCAACATAAAATGGGTCCAGTCAACCATCGGGTTGGAATGCGAACATACTATGAGTCTAATCATCCTTCGGATGGAATACTCCCGGCTCACAACCATCAGGTTGGAATGCCCACACTCCTACACATACAATAACTACTATGGGTCCAATCATCCATCAGGATGGAATACCCCATGCCCTCAACCATCGCGTTAGAATGCCAGCATACTACGAGTCCAATCATCCTCGGGATGGAATACTCTCGGCCCACAACCATCGGGTTGGAATAACCACCTACTATGAGTCGAATCATCCTCAGGATGGGATACTCTCGGCCCACAACCATCGGGTTGGATTGCCCACATACTATCAAACAAACATGTGCACCTATATCAGATAATCATATAACAGTCTACCAAAACACTATACTAGGTCTCTATCATCCTCGGGATGGAATACCCTTGATTACCAATCGATCATGTGCACATATAACAGGTAATATCCTACCATCATATAGACAGTCAGACCTACTATAGATCACTAGCATAACCACATCTGATTTACCAAGATACTAATCTAAACGATCGTACTAGCATGTAACCATCCTATCTACCAGAATACCAAGTTATCATATCACAATAATAATTATCTCAAATAAAAAATCAAAGGGCCACCCTTAGTGCCTTAGACCCTTGAGTATAGTGAGGATAACTCACCTTGAAATGTCGAACTGTAGAGATAAGGTCAAATCCTCTACTCACGGCCACGAACTCCACCACCTAACACTTTGAAGAAACCATATCTATATGTGCCCAAATTACTAGAATACCCTTTGAAGTCAAACTGGTCAACTTTTTGTCAATGTCAAAGTCCTGGTCAAAGTCAACCTTCCTGGTTGATCCTACTCACTGAGTCAGCCTATTGACTCGCCGAGTTCATGAACTCATAAACCCTAAAATTCACGGCTCGTCTAGCCGAGTCAACCCATGACTCATCGAGTCATTCAATCCGAGCCCTAGCCTGTCCAACTCACTGAGCCCACTCAACTCACTGATTCGAATCATAATTAGATGGGTTAGGGTTTGTGACCCAACTCATCGAGTCCAAAAACAAACTCACCGAGTTCACTTAATTCATCCCCAATCAGAGAATTTTAGTCTATCCCACTGCCTCCAACTCATAGATCTAGACTCCTAACGCTAGTTTTACACGTAAAGTTTCCGACTTCACATGCATGCAAGGTGGTATTTTCTCAACACAAGCTAGAGAGAAGGTCCAAGATAAGAATACTCACATTCATGCTAAAGGACTAATACTTTATGCTTCCATGGACTCAAACAAGTCTAGATATGAAGTTCCAACCCTAGATCTAGACCCAACACCCAAAATAGATCCTAACTGTCCTAAATAGCCTCAAATCATCACCCATGAATAGATCTAAAAGGGAAAAGCTCAAGGTAACGACTTGTTACCTCAGAAATGTGCCCAAGATGAAGTAGATTCTGGATTTACACGAACTCCTTGATGCTAGCCTCTTGATCTACAAGTTTCCTTCACTAAAATCCTCTTCCAAAGCTTCAAGTCACTCAATAATGGAGTTTTACACGATTTAGGGTTTACTGACTCTCAAGGGGTAACAAAGAGGTTGAGGTGAGGACATAAAGTCCTTTAAATCGGGTACAAACCCTAAAATTTAGGGTTTTCTCTTCCCAACACCGACTCGTCGAGTCCCGCCGCCGACTCGGCGAGTCGGGTCACTTAACACGTGCCCAACACCTGCTTCGACTCGACGAGTTAAGATACCTACTTGTCGAGTCGACTACTATATTTACACACAGCACCCTAAATGGAGGAGCAGTTATGTAACATCCCGTTTATTAAATAAATAAGTAGATAAAGAGTTATAAATGAATAGTAGTCCATAAGTCAATAATATTAAGTGGGGTGTTGGTTTTGGTGAGCCCATTGATGTAATTTTGCATCTTGGGGGTTAAATTGTAAGTTTTGGATTTAATTTGAAAAGGGTTTCAGAAGTTGGGGTGTGTTTGGTAATTAATGGACTTAAATTGAAAGGATTTGAAGGCTTAGGGTCTGAATGGTTAATATGGGGGTTATATTGAGAAGTGTTGGTGGATTAGGGGCCAAACTTGTAAAAAATGGATGGATGTTTGATTGAGAAGGGGTTTAGACCCGAACTACCTTCTTTTCTGCTTCAAGTTTAAGCAATCGATAATCCTAACCCTAAATCTTTGTTCCATCGGCTACCACCATCAGTTGTAGCACCTCTAGCCGCCGCTCGTGTCGTGATCGGGCACCACTCTCCGCCAGCCACCGCTTTGACACCAAGAATGCAACCCTTATGCTGGAGATGTCGTGGTAGTTGAAGGAACCACCGAGACTGATTGTGAAGCTTCGATTCATAACTGTGTTGGGCGTGTGCGAAGGGGAAGCTATCGGTAAGTCTCAGCACCACCCACCTTCTCTCCCTTTTGTTCTTGTTGTGAGTTGCGACGTCGTGAACAGCGACAGTGATCGCTGGTGGCCTTAGGTCGCCATTTTTATGTTTCAATTGCCATCTGTCACCAATGAGGCTGAGTTGGATGTGTTTGAGTGTTTGGATCACACATGTGAGCGTGTTTATGGGTTTGCTCGGTTGAAAATCAAATGAGACGCCACCACCACCACTGTGAGGTGGTGGCTGCCACTCATTATCGTTTTCTGCCACCCTCTGCCATCACCAGCTACCATGGGAGGTGGCTGTGGGTGTATATAACTGTATGCTCTAGTGTTTTCACAATTTTCTGTAAATTAGAGGTTGTATGTGTGTTTTTGTGGCCGGAAAACCCACCACAACCACAGTGAAGTGGTTGTCGCCGCTGTGAGCCACCATTGACCACCACTACCTGAGGTGGTAGTGGGTGGTTCTTGGCATGGAGAACCCTAATTGGCCTAAATGCTTAATCTTGCACTGGGATGCTTTATGTGTCACACCCCAAAACCCGAACGGCGGAAACGTTCTGGGGTGGATGACGTCATGTCAAGTATCACAACACATGCATTATAGTAATCAAAGTACAACAAAACATTGCATTAATAGTAATAGTTTTACAAGGTTTCAGTACAACGATTTAAAGTAATACAAGTAATAGAATAAATACAGCGTGGTACTAGCTATCTTCATCAACAGCTCCGGGGATGTACCTGTCTAATGCTAACCTGAGAATACAAGTTATTTGAAAAGCGAGTATCAGCATTTTTACAAATGCTGGTGAGTTCATAAGTATTTAGTGTCATTTAGTCAAATAACTTTAATAAGCAGTAGTTTAAGTGTTTTCAAGGTATTTGTGTTCTTTCCAGAAAATCCTATATTTTCTTTAACAAAAGCAGCCTTCTACCAAGACTGGTCAGTGTAATATGGTAAAAAGAAGTTTCCCTTAATTGCTATTATTATCAAAATAGTGAATTTGATTATTAAAGAAAGCAAGAGGCATCAGGGAATAACATATGCCTCAGCAGTGAGGACTGCTGGCTAAGGCAAAAGAATCATAGACTCCAGGGGAGTATCGAACTAACATCACGCCTGGTTCAGTCTAACAAATGGAGACACAGACCCCAGAAGGTACCAAATGAAAGGTACAGCTGGTAAGGTCTAAAACAGTGAACGTAGACCGAAGACGATACCAAATGAAAGGTACATATTGCAAGGTCATAACAGTGAAGACAGGACCACAGACGATACCAAATGAAAGGTACATCTCGCAAGGTCAAAACAGTGAAGACAGACCGCAGACGATACCAAATGAAAGGTACATATCGCAAGGTCAAAACAGTGAAGACAGACCGCAGACGATACCAAATGAAAGGTACATCTCGCAAGGTCAAAACAGAGAATACAGACCACAGACAGTATCACATGAAAGACACATCTAGCAAGGTCAAACAGTGTGACTCTGAAAAAGGTGACATCAGCATACAGTGTAAATCGCTGACGAAATACCGTTACCTTAAAGCCATGAATCATAAGGCAACCCAGGATACTCGTAACCATACCGACTAGAGTTCTAGACGCCCTACAAGCATCTATATAATGTGATATTTGTCACCCCTTGGCTTGGTAGGCTGTGGACTGTAGCTAGCAGTCAGGGTGCGGGGTTGTCAATCCCGTATAGGCCTATACACACAATGTCCGCTCTCCCTACAGGAGACTCTGGTTACCAACTAGACGACGGAGAAGGCCGCGTCCCGAAGATGCATCCCACATAGAGGATAGTGTGTTACTAGGAGGGAGTGGTTTTCTAATGTAAGTGTAGACTAGAGGTAGAGACTCTTAACAGAACTGACTGGAGTACTTCCTGTATGTCCATACTCATATACATAGTATATAACTAATGAACCAAATGACTTTCGGACGGCCACCCGATCCCACCAAACCACTTCTCAACGAAGAAAAGGAAATAGGGCGGATGAGCCTTCCTAAGTCATTCAATCGTTACTTATATGTATCTATATAAGCATAGACGTACATCTAACTACGACTGAGTGTGTAATAATTGAGGACATATCATCGTGGTGTGAATTCATACAGTGTGGAATACCAGAATCGTAAAGTATAAGTGTATCAAGTATAAGTGATTCTTGTGAAGTAGGAGTGTCTAACGAGTGAAGTAGGAGCGGTCGCAAGTGAAGTTTAAGTGTCGAACAAGTATAAGCGTATCAAGAAGTAGAGGCGACAATAAGTGGAGCGAGAGCGTATCAAGTATAAGTGAAGTAGAGTAGATATCCAGTATAAGTGAAGTAGAGTCGATATCAAGTATAAGTGAAGTAGAGTCGATATTACTAAGTACGAGCGTGAATAAGTATAAGTGTCATCAAGTATAAGCGACTATAGGTATAAGTGAAAGTGTTACCGAGTCAGAGTATAAATTAAGTATAAGCGAAGTAGCAGTATTTAACAAGTAAAAGTATACATAAAAAAGGGAAATCTTAAATGAAAAGCCTTTATGTACAGAGAAAATCACAAATTGTATTCTTTTGTAAAATATGTTTAAAAACCTTAGAGGATCTTTCATAAACCAATTCAGAATGGATTTGGATAAATCAGTATAAGTAAAAGCTATGAAATAAGTAAAAATCATTATAGTGTCCCACTTGGTAAAACAGTGTAAAGTGGTAAAATCTTGTGCATGCAGGTTATCAATCACATGTGATTGACATGATAACTGGCATGTTTAACTTGTATTCCCCCCCCCCCTACTATAAAACATTTAAAAACATTAAAAGGTTCATTCAGGGGTATGAACTCACCTGGTGTAAGTAGATCCAACGAGAGTGTTGTTTGGGCGTTCGGTGCCACGTAAGGACTCGAACACACTCAATGACCTATTTAACATATGATAACATATGTTTACATACAATTATATACATTTAATGCTAATTACACAAATATACGCGCTCAAAGGAGCGGAAAACACTTTTGGTTAAGTGTTTGGGGTCCCGGGTAGCGTTTAAGGGTGCTACGGGTCTCCTATCAGTTGTGGAACTTTGGTAAACTCAAATATCAAGTGTGTGAATGGTTTTAAAGCATTAACATGGACCATTTTGGAGTTTATGGCCTAACTCAAGGGAGTTTACGGCCGTAAACTCCCAAGGTCATATTCTTTTGTGTTTTATGCTTCTAGCTTGCTCATTGATTTATTCTAAGCATTTTTCCCAAAAGGCATGAGTGGATTTGAGGCTTCTAAGGGCATTATATTGGAGTTTACAGCCTAGGAACACTCCCATGGGAGTTTACGGCCGTAAACTCTCATACCTTGGATTTTGTGAAGTCTTAAGCCCTAACTACCTTCCTAGCAATTTATAATGAAGTGTGATGCTATTTTGGGGGATTAAAACTACCATTTGAGTGGATTTTGGGGAGTTTATGGCCTAGAGAATTTCTTGGGCCGTAAACTCCTTTTTACCCCTCTATTTCATGTGTTTAAGTCCTTAAATCCTTCCTAGCATTTTATAGAAATAGACTAAGGTCATTTGGGGGGCAAAAACCACCTTTTGGGCATGTTTTGGGGAGTTTACGGCCTAAGCATGTGCTTGGGCCATAAACTCATTTTCATCCTTCATTTTGATGTGTTTAAGTGATCTAAACCCAAAGGAATAAGCCCTTAATTTATGTGTTAAGCCCTAGTGTGGTTTGGGAGTGTTTTTGGGGTCTTTTAACATGATTTTGAGGTGTTTACGGCCTAAGCTTGTGCTTGGGCTGTAAACTCTCTTTTAACCCCCAAATCATTGTGTTTTGATGTTTAAACACTCCTAGGCAATCCCCTTAATTTATTTCCAAGCCATTAGGGACAAGTTTGGGTTATTTTGGACTTGTTTTGGGTGTTTACGGCCTAAGGAGGTTCTTAGGCCGTAAACTCCTATTCCATTGCTTCTAAGTCCGATTTTTGGGCTATAAACACAAATCAATATGTTTAGAATAAGCTAAGGTAAGCGGACTTACAATTTGGAAGCGTTTGGTTGCGAATTCGGGGCTAAAACGAGTCTAGAGAGAGAGTATAGAGAGAGAGTGTAAAAAGTCTCCAATGGACTCCACTCACCCTTACATAGGGTTCTGAGTCTGGGTTCAGTGGAATTCTACCCGATACTGCCGTTAAACGGGGCTTTTGGTCGCACCCAATTTAGTGGTCATGATAATAAACTAATATTTTCCGAGTAAATGGAAATATGTGTTATGTATTTTTATTTCCTTTTATCATGAGTTAACGGCATATAAACATACACAATTGAAATGTTTATTAAATTTGACGGCTTCTCATTAATGGAACTTTTGAACAGTGGAATATTCCGTTAACGGTAACGGAGAAATGTAACGGGACAACTTGGATTGTCACATCATCCCCCCGTTAGAGGGAATTTCGTCCCGAAATTCAGATCTAGGCAAGGTAGTAGGTATGAATGGCCAAGTAGAGGTAAGAGAGTACTTCCTATGTGGTTGTCCTTGCATCCCCAAGTGATCTCTGGTCTGTGTTTGTCATTTCAACAAACCCTTGCGTACGGGATGCAGATTTCGTCTCGTGTAGCTAGTGGGTTCCAACTGGTGTATCTACAAGGTTAGGGTTCTCGATGGATTCTATCAAGATGAGTGAGGCACGAAGAGTGTTTTCGGGAAATCACCTGTCAAGTCAAGTATAAGAAATGGGTCGTCCGGGTGTGAATCCTGTGGTATATCCGAAGGTAGTAGCGGCCTGAAAAGGGGTTGGACCATGTCTCCATGAGGATTTTCGGATGGTCCTACACTCTCGGAAAGGTAGAGCTTTTCATTACTTAGAACATAGTGTACTTCTATGGCAAGACCATCATTGGCGTGATCGCCATTCCGAAGTTCCTAACGTTCTCTCTCGTACAGGTAGTGTAGTCCTTCAGGTTGGTTCTTAGAAATCTCGAGGGGTCTTCGGTTTCGTGTTTTCTTTCAACTGGCTGATAGAGACTTTCTAGATTGTCGTGAGGATTGCGTGACTATGGTCATCGGATTGCTGTAGAGTGTCTATCTCAAGCTCGTGCAAAGTGGATCTGCACTTAAGAATCTCGAGATACGGAAACCCTGAGGGTCGGAGAGATAGGGCATCACCAAACGAGTGTTGGACTATCTCGGGCGGTGGTTCTACTATCTGTGCATGATAGCGTATTTGTGGAACACCTAACAATCCAATGAATCTCTAAGACTTCGGTTTATTCTAGCATGGAAAGTGCGTGCTCCTGCATAACTCCTCGACTAGCACCAAGGCTGGTATCGAGTCTATAATCTCTTCGGGATCCGGGTCACGAGGCTTAACGTAACTATGTTCGCACTTTACTAAGTATTCTTGGCTGCGAAGGTTATCCTGTGGTTCTCGGTACCCTAGTGTCCTCTTCGAAGAATGTATTTTATCGTCTACCGGGTGACGATGGTTTCCTCCATGCAAGAGTGGAGGATGATAGGCACTACCTGTCGGTAACAGGGTGGGCAAAGTGCCTGAGTAGTTAGAGCATCTACTGCCTCTACTCTTCCCAAGGTTCTGGGTTTTCTTGGTCTAGGTCGAATCTAGTGAGTATAAAGTCTTCTCACCCGGAACTTTAATAGTTCAACTCGTAGTGATTTTCTTGACTCCGGCTCCTATTTTATGGATTAGGGTGAAAGTGTTTTGCGAAGTGGTTCGTGGTAGAGCTCATGCTTAGTCTACCCACAAATATCGGGTGTATGCGAGCAGTATACATTTGAGGTCGGCAGGACGTTCAGCTGTGCGACTCCACCCCAAACCCACAACCCAACGAGGAACAGGGAATAGGGAGGAAACACACACCTTAAATATTTTTGATCTCAATTATATACCACCTTTATGCATATACCTATTTATAGTGGTCAGTCTCACAAGTTCTGTTCTCTAGGTTCACGAACCTAAGGTGCGAGGTGCAAAGGGTCTCTCGGGACAAATCTACGGAGTATGCTTCGGTCGGTTGTCGTCTTCTAGAGTCTCTGCAATGTCCTTCGCTTTTGTGTTCATCTGAATACGAGGGGTCGGTCGATGGTGCGTGGTACTCTCACTTGGGTACCTTGGAAGGTCTTAGATAAGAGGAACTATTAACGGATCACATTGGTTTTGTTTATTTGTGTTATGTTCAGGTTCGGAAGAGCCTTTATTTTCCGATATGGCTATGGAGAAAGCTCTTTTTACACAACACTAGGAATGTACACATGGTTGTACGAAGTCAAACCATGATCAATAGAGTCGTCGAAGTTGTCACACTCCGACATGATGTAAAGTGAAGATCGATAGAGTCATGTGCCGAACAGGAACACTAGTTCTAGGCGTCTCAGGTTCTGTCCTACGTATCACTACCACGGATACTTGGACCGGTAGAGTCGATGCGGAACTATAGAGAGTTCTAAGTGTTTCCGAATAGAGTATCTTTTCATGAACGGAATTTCACGAGGCATTTCTATAATCGCCTCACATATACTAGTCCTGTATATTTAAGGTGGGGAGGACTGTTGACTGAGCGACCCCGCCCTAAATCCACAACCAAACGAGGAACAGGAAATGAGTCGGCATTCGCTCACTCTAGGTCTGTCCATCTTAAATATACATGGCCGTAACGTATACGTTTAGCCATTATAGTTTTACCTAATGAATTTTAAATTTTATAACAGTGCTGCGACTTTCGCCTTACTGGAAAGAATTTACATTTGAATTAGTCTTTTATTGTTCTTAGTTTAGTTATCCGAGGTCGAGAGACGTACCAAAATCTAATGAGTTCCTTGCCGCTTCTCCCTAATCAGTAGTGTCAAGCTTCTTCTGTGTCTTTGTCTTTCCCTTCGGTTGGGCAGTCCTTCTTGAAGTATCCAAATTCGCCACATAGGCGGCAAACCTGTGTGGTCGCCGCATTGGCGATTGATGCAATACGTTCCACCAGAGTTCTGCATACACGAGCAGTATGCCCCTTCATGTTGCACCTAGCACAATAGAGTTCCCGGCAGGTACCATGATGATGGTAGCTGCACTTGCTGCATTGGGGGAGGTCTCCTAGGTACGGTCTCCTTGAGATCGGGAGGGAAGGGTTGACAGGAGTATAGGCTGCCTCAACTCGTTGTCCTTCTGAAGGTCCTTAAGCCGAGGTACTTCCTTCCTCAAACCTGAGTTTTCTCTTTAGTGGGTTCGGTTGAGGTTCTTGGGTGGCTGAGTATGGAAGAGTTGGCTGCTGCTGTCCATCGCCAGGATGGGAAATCCCGACAGGGCCCTTGCTAACCTCGGCGGTGTTAGCATTCAGGTGAGCCATGACAGCTGCTACGGCTGCTGAAACTGCAGTTTGGAACGTAGCTTCATCAAATAAGAGAGTAGGTTTCTTGCTTGTGGATTGGTTACGCTTCTTCGGTGGCATGGTTTTCCTACACGGAAAGGAATACAAGGTAATGAAAGACGATAGTTAACCCTGGACATTTCTGTCCTGAACATATTAGGCATAACATTTTTCCCGTGCCTTGGGTATTGGTTGTCTGAGTGTCGACCTACATCCGTATGATGTAGTCCTGGTAATCGAAGTGGGTGTATGAGTATCAGAAAAAGGCCATAAGATGCGAGTTGTTCCTACTAAGTTACCTTTATACTGAGAAAGGTTTCACTCTCTGGCCTGGAGAGATTTGAGAACAGTTCGGAACGAAGCTACAGAAAGAGAGGCTCATGAGGGCTTATGGCTAAACAACCTCACAGAGGTGTGGGGATCCGCTCTAAGCGTATTACTGGTAACGGGAACAAGGCGATTCACCTAACACATAGCGTGAGCAGTGTAATCACTAACTCACTAAATTGTATTATTTTATGGGTGTATTAGCGTGACGAACACGAGGAAAAGACACTTTTTGGGTTCCACGTACTGGCTCCCTCGGTCTGCCTCGTATCTTTGACTGGAATCGGCGTTGGTTTCCTTCGGGTAGTTTCCTAGGGTTCTCTTCTCGTATGGACATATTAAATTTCTACTCCGCCTTTCTTCTAATTCCAACTATGGGTGTCATCACCTCATGATGGATGACTGGGAATCTCAGAAGTTTAGGCGAATTCCCCACCGATGTCCCTAAAAGAATATGGGCACTTGGTGCATTCAATAGTCTCGATCCAGTTCATTTATTTCCAAACAGGAAGTCTTTTAAATGAACCTCTTCAGGGTCGGAATCAACTCTTCTGTTATGCACTGAAGTGGGTAGGGTTTTCTACAGGGTTCATGCGAGAATGGAAATGTCTAAAGAATCCTAACAGATTATTAACATTTCGCTGGATGATCCATATCGAGTCCTACTACGATTACACAGGGTATATAAATCATATATAGTTTAGATCCGATAGGCCTTCGAATACGTGATACTACTCTAGGACCACATCCCAACGAGGAAAACGAAATAGAGCGAAACCACACATTCTTAGCCTATGGGATCCTTATTAAATATAACCTTAGAAGTACACCCTCTGTAGTTGTAGGTATATCAATAAGGATCTTTTAGTTCTCACACCAGGTTATCTATGTATTCTAAATACCCCTATGGTATTTTAATTTTTGTTTGGTTCTCGTCTTTGAATTATGATTCTGGTTTTAGTGTGAATCTTTGAGCGTTCTAAAATACTCCTATAGTATTTTAACTTTATGTTTGGCTCTAACAAATCGTAGTTGGTAAGTTTCAGACCTGTTGCACACCACAATCACTCCTGAGCACACGTTCATTGCATCTCGAATAAAGGTAGTTGATCAGGTTACATTTATTCCAGCGTACGATTACATAACTGCCCAGATTTGTCTGTAGTGCTCAACATCCGAAGACTTTTATTCTTGTTCTTCTTGTGATACTTGTGTTCGAGTGCTTAGATTCCGGATGTTATTATACTTTGGTAAAATATGGTTATATTTTAAAGTATAATTCTTGGTAAGAGTGTTTTATCCCTTTTGTATTTATAGGCCGTATATCTTTTATGAATTGATATACTTAGCTCACCATAAATAATGCTCTGATACCAATGTGTCACACCCCAAAATCCGAACGGCGGAAACGTTCTGGGGTGGATGATGTCATGTCAAGTATCACAACACATGCATTATAGTAATCAAAGTACAACAAAACATTGCATTAATAGTAATAGTTTTACAAGGTTTCAGTACAACGATTTAAAGTAATACAAGTAATAGAATAAATACAGCGTGGTACTAGATATCTTCATCAACAGCTCCGGGGATGTACCTGTCTAATGCTAACCTGAGAATACAAGTTATTTGAAAAGCGAGTATCAGCATTTTTACAAATGTTGGTGAGTTCATAAGTATTTAGTGTCATTTAGTCAAATAACTTTAATAAGCAGTAGTTTAAGTGTTTTCAGTGTATTTGTGTTCTTTCCAGAAAATCCTATATTTTCTTTAACAAAAGCAGCCTTCTAACAAGACTGGTCAGTGTAATATGGTAAAAAGAAGTTTCCCTTAATTGCTATTATTATCAAAATACTTAATTTGATTATTAAAGAAAGCAAGAGGCATCAGGGAATAACATATGCCTCAGCAGTGAGGACTGCTGGCTAAGGCAAAAGAATCATAGACTCCAGAGGAGTATCGAACTAACGTCACGCCTGGTTCAGTCTAACAAATGGAGACACAGACCCCAGAAGGTACCAAATGAAAGGTACAACTTGTAAGGTCTAAAACAGTGAATGCAGACCGAAGACGATACCAAATGAAAGGTACATTTTGCAAGGTCATAACAGTGAAGACAGACCACAGACGATACCAAATGAAAGGTACATCTCGCAAGGTCAAAACAGTGAAGACAGACCGCAGACGATACCAGATGAAAGGTACATCTCGCAAGGTCAAAACAGTGAAGACAGACCGCAGACGATACCAAATGAAAGGTACATCTCGCAAGGTCAAAACAGAGAATACAGACCACAGACAGTATCACATGAAAGACACATCTAGCAAGGTCAAACAGTGTGACTCTGAAAAAGGTGACATCAGCATACAGTGTAAATCGCTGACGAAATACCGTTACCTTAAAGCCATGAATCATAAGGCAACCCAGGATACTCGTAACCGTACTGACTAGAGTTCTAGACGCCCTACAAGCATCTATATAATGTGACATTTGTCACCCCTTGGCTTGGTAGGCCGTGGATTGTAGCTAGCAGTCAGGGTGCATGGTTGTCAATCCCGTATAGGCCTATACACACATTGTCCGCTCTCCCTACAGGAGACTCTAGTTACCAACTAGACGACGGAGAAGGCCGCGTCCCGAAGATGCATCCCAAATAGAGGATAGTCTGTTACTAGGAGGGAGTGGGTTTCTAATGTAAGTGTAGACTAGAGGTAGAGACTCTTAACAGAACTGACTGGAGTACTTCCTGTATGTCCATACTCATATACATAGTATATAACTAATGAACCAAATGACTTTCGGACGGCCACCCGATCCCACCAGACCACATCTCAACGAAGAAAAGGAAATAGGGCGGATGAGCCTTCCTAAGTCATTCAATCGTTACTTATATGTATCTATATAAGCATAGACGTACATCTAACTACGACTGAGTGTGTAATAATTGAGGACATATCATCGTGGTGTGAATTCATACAGTGTGGAATAACAGAATCGTAAAATATAAGTGTATCAAGTATAAGTGATACTTGTGAAGTAGGAGTGTCTAACGAGTGAAGTAGGAGCGGTCACAAGTGAAGTAGAAGTGTCGAACAAGTATAAGCGTATCATGAAGTAGAGGTGACAATAAGTGGAGCGAGAGCGTATCAAGTATAAATGAAGTAGAGTAGATATCCAGTATAAGTGAAGTAGAGTCGATATCAAGTATAAGTGAAGTAGAAACGATATTACTAAGTAAGAGCGTGAATAAGTATAAGCGTCATCAAGTATAAGCGACTATAGGTATAAGTGAAAGTGTTACCGACTCGGAGTATAAAATAAGTATAAGCGAAGTAGCAGTATTTAACAAGTAAAAGTATACATCAAAAAGGGAAATCTTAAATGAAAAGCCTTTATGTACAGAGAAAATCACAAATTGTATTCTTTTGTAAAATATGTTTAAAAACCTTAGAGGATCTTTCATAAACCAATTAAGAAAGGATTTGGATAAATCAGTATAAGTAAAAGCTATGAAATAAGTAAAAATCATTATAGTGTCCCACTTGGTAAAACAGTGTAAAGTGGTAAAATCTTGTGCATGCGGGTTATCAATCACATGTGATTGACATGATAACTGGCATGTTTAACTTGTATCCCCCCCTATAAAACATTTAAAAACATTAAAAGGTTCATTCATGGGTATGAACTCACCTGGTGTAAGTAGGTCCAACGAGAGAGCTGTTTGGGCGTTCGGTACCATGTAAAGACTCGAACACACTCAATGACCTATTTAACATATGATAACATATTTTTACATACAATTAGTACATTTAATGCTAATTACACAAATATACGCGCTCAAATGAGCGGAAAACACTTTTGGTTAAGTGTTTGGGGTCCCGGGTAGCGTTTAAGGGTGCTACGGGTCTCCTATCAGTTGTGGAACTTTGCTAAACTCAAATATCAAGTGTGTGAATGGGTTTAAAGCATTACCATGGACCATTTTGCAGTTTACAGCCTAACTCAAGGGAGTTTACGGCCGTAAACTCCCAAGGTCATATTCTTTGGTGTTTTATGATTCTAGCTTGCTCATTGATTTATTCTAAGCACTTTTCCCAAAAGGCATGAGTGGATTTGAGGCTTCTAAGGGCATTATATTGGAGTTTACGGCCTAGGAACACTCCCATGGGAGTTTACGGCCGTAAACTCTCATACCTTGGATTTTGTGAACTCTTAAGCCCCAACTACCTTACTAGCAATTTATAATGAAGTGTGATGCTATTTTGGGGGATTAAAACTACCATTTGAGTGGATTTTGAGGAGTTTACGGCCTAGACAATTTCTTGGGCCGTAAACTCCTTTTTACCCCTCTATTTCATGTGTTTAAGTCCTTAAATCCTTCCTAGCATTTTATAGAAATAGACTAAGGTCATTTGGGGGGCAAAAACCACCTTTTGGGCATGTTTTGGGGATTTTACGGCCTAAGCATGTGCTTGGGCTGTAAACTCATTTTCATCCTTCATTTTGATGTGTTTAAGTGATCTAAACCCAAAGGAATAAGCCCTTAATTTATGTGTTAAGCCCTAGTGTGGTTTGGGAGTGTTTTTGGGGTCTTTTAACATGATTTTGAGGTATTTACGGCCTAAGCTTGTGCTTGGGCTGTAAACTCTCTTTTAACCCCCAAATCATTGTGTTTTGATGTTTAAACACTCCTTGGCAATTCCCTTAATTTATTTCCAAGCCATTAGGGACAAGTTTGGGTCATTTTGGCCTTGTTTTGGGTGTTTATGGCCTAATTAGGTTCTTAGGCCGTAAACTCCTATTCCATTGCTTCTAAGTCCGATTTTTGGGCTATAAACACAAATCAATATGTTTAGAATAAGCTAGGGTAAGCGGACTTACAATTTGGAAGCGTTTGGTTGCGGATTCGGGGCTAAAACGAGTCTAGAGAGAGAGTGTAAAAAGTCTCCAATGGACTCCACTCACCCTTACATAGGGTTCTGAGTCGGGGCTCAGTGGAATTCTACCTGATACTGCCGTTAAACGGTGATTTTGGTCGCACCCGATTTAGTGGTCGTGATAATAAACTAATATTTTCCGAGAAAATGGAAATATGTGTTATGTATTTTTATTTCCTTTTATCACGACTTAACGACATATAAACATACACAATTGAAATGTTTATTAAATTTGATGGCTTCTCATTAACGGAACTTTTGAACAGTGGAATATTCCGTTAACGGTAACGGAGAAATGTAACGGGACAACTTGGGTTGTCACATTATGATTGGGCTAGAAACCCTAATTAGGGTTAAGAAAGCCCTAATTTTGGGTTTGTTAGTTTGGATTTTACCGGGACCCACGATTGGATTGTTAGATTGATATTGTGAATTATGTCTGACTTCATTGTGTGAATGACATAGTGGGTGATGGACTTAATGGGTTAAGTGAGAAACACTTAACCCTAATTGTCATTTTATGTGAAAACCCTAATTTTGCTTGGGCCTTAAGTTGGGCCTTGTATTGGGCTTTGGTGACTAGGCTACTGATGGGCCATCCAAGAACAATCATGTGGACTAGCATATTTAGATGGGCTTCAGAGTAGGGCCCATATGAGTAGTGGGCCTAATTTGGAAAATTGGGCCATAGTTGGGCCATTAGTGGACTCTTGTGGACCCATTTGGTATTGGGCCTTGGTGGGCCCATTGGGCTCGACCTTGGCCGGATCAACCAGAATTCCGTTCTGGTTGACGAGGTGTCCAAGAAATTGCACCTCGCGCAACCAAAACTCACCCTTGGAGAACTTGGCATACAAGCTCTCCCTCCTCAGGGTCTTCAATACCTCCCTCAGATGCTCCTCGTGTTCCTCCCGAGTCTTGGAATAGACCAAGATATCATCGATAAAGACTATCACAGACCGATCCAGCATCGGTCTACACACGCGGTTCATGAGGTCCATGAACGTGGCAGGAGCATTGGTGAGCCCAAACGGCATCACCACGAACTCGTAATGACCATAGCGCGTCCGAAACGCGGTCTTCTGCATATCCTCCTCCCTGACCCTCATCTGATGATACCCCGAACGCAAGTCAATCTTGGAGAACCAGGATGCTCCCTGAAGCTGGTCAAATAGGTCGTCAATCCTTGGAAGCGGGTATCGGTTCTTCACCGTTACCTTGTTCAGCTCCCGATAATCTATACACATCCGATGCGACCCGTCCTTCTTTCTTACGAACAGAATCGGGGCTCCCCAGGGTGAACTGCTCGGCCGAATAAATCCCTTGTCCAGCAGCTCCTGCAGCTGCGTAGACAACTCCTGCATCTCGGGAGGAGCCAACCAATATGGTGCTTTGGCTATCGGAGCCGCACCGGGAATGAGGTCAATCCTGAACTCCACCTGTCGCTCCGGAGGTATCCCAGGTAGTTCCTCCGGGAAAACATCAGCAAAATCTCGAACCACCGGGACCTCGCTCACGGTCACCTTACCCGCCTCTCGGGTATCCATCACATACGCGACATAACCGCGCATCCCTGCTGAAGGTAGCGCCTAGCCCTCGCTGCTGAACATACAGTGGGTCCACACTGCGGCCGCTCTCCATGAATCACTAACTCTCCCCCGCTTGGGGTCCTGACTCGCACTAGCTGCTGCTCATGACCTTCTTGAGAGTAGGAAAACTCTTTTTCCTCCGTGGACTCTTGAGAAGCTTTTAAAAGAGGCAATTGAAACTCCCAGCATTATGTGGCTCGAACCAGTGATTTCATTGGATCGAATCAATTCTGTCGATTCTCAGTTCGACATGCCACTGACCCGAAAAGCCATCATCTTCCATGCATTTGATAACGTTGCTGATGTCCCTCATCCTTATCCAAAAGTTGATAGGGAACTCGTCGAATTCTATCTGTTGTCTGCTCAACCACAGTATCAAACTTGGAGCGCTCAGAAGATCGTCAACGTTCGGGTCCTCAAACCATTTCGTGAGGGGAACTTCACGAACGTTTGGTTCAAAGTGCTGAGGGGTTCTGCTAAAACCGAACATGCTATATCACTTGCTGATCTTCCCAACCTGAATCCACATGACTGGATTATTTTGCATAACATCCTCCTCACCAATGAAGCTGAGTATGGTCCAATTATTGATCACTTCAAGAGAATGCTCGTATGCTACATTATGGAGGTTGCCAAGATGGATCAGGAGATCGCTAGCATATTCAAGAAAAAGCCCATTATTTCTCCTGTTGGCTCTGCTAGTGATTTGAACATGATGCAGATGGGAATAATCGACCCGAAACGGAATTTTGTCATGTTTACAAGGAACGAAGGCCAAAAATGCATGTTCGCCTTGGCAGATAAGCACCTTTACACCACTGCATGCTTCGAACATGTTCTGGGAATCATTCGTCGATGCAAGCAGAATTCAGTAGACGACAAGATGTACTTTGATGACATGAGCCACTGGTACATTCGCTTCAAACAGATCATCCTTGCTCTCATCCCTCGTATGTTTGAAACCACTAAGAAAGTTCCTGCAGCTGGACCCAGCAAGCCGAAGTGATAGTCTCGCTCCAATTGACGCAAAGGGGGAGATTGTTAGGTCAGGTGTTGCATCTTTGGATCGCTATTTAGTCCATTTAGTCTCCGGATTGGGCCTGTCCATCCGTGAGTTATTTTCTAGGGTTTTGTATTTATAGGTGCTTGCATGCATCTTAGTACGTAAGATTTAGAAGTTATTTTTCAAGGATTTGATCTTTATCTTTTGTAACCCTAATATCCTATACAACGGAAGTTCTTTATCGAGCTCTGCTGAGGATTGAATCAATTGAATCATTCGACATATTTTGATTCATTCTTGTGTTTTATATTGTTGTTTTCGCTTTTGTGATTAACCTGTTAAAAGATCTAAATGATCAAATAGTTTCTTAACTCTTTACATTCCTTGCTCATGTGGTTGATGTGAGCCAAGAAACGAAAGACATTCAGAACATTCCAGTAGTACGCAACTTTCCCGACATCTTTCCGGAAGAATCCTAGGATTACCTCCGCAACGTCAAGTCGAGTTCAGAATCGACTTAGTTCCAGGGGCTACCCTAGTAGCCAAATCACCCTATCATCTAGCATCTGCAGAGATGCAAGAACTGTCCTGTCAACTTAACGAACTACTCAACAAGGGCTTTATAAGACCAAGCTTCTCACCCTGGGGAGATCTCGTCTTGTTCGTCAAGAAGAAAGACGGATCGTTTCGTATGTGCATCGACTATAGGGAGCTCAACAAACTGATAGTCAAAAATTGTTATCCTCTACCTCATATCGACAATTTATTTGACCAACTTACAGGGGCGAACTTCTTTTCAAAAATTGAATTAAGATCCGGATATCACCAACTACGAGTGCTAGGGGAGGATGTTCTGAATACAACCTTCTGAACTCGATATGAGCACTACGAATTCGTAGTGATGTTGTTCGGATTAACCAACGCGCCCGTAGTACTCATGGATTTAATGAATAGGTTGTGTCGTCCTTACTTGGATCAGTTCGTCATCATCTTCGTCGATTACATACTCATCTACTCTCGTAGTAAGGAGGAACATAGTCAACATCTGCGACTAGTCTAAGAAACATTGCGTTCGGAGAAGCTCTATGCGAAGTTCTCGAAATGCGAATTTTGGATCCAACAAGTCGAATTCTTAGGGCACGTGGTTAGCGAAGAGGGAATACACGTGGACCCTTCCAAAATTAAATCCATTGAGAGTTGGTCAGCGCCAAGGACGCCTATAGAAATTCATCAATTTCTAGGCCTCGCTGGCTACTATCGAAGGTTCATTCAGAACTTCTCCTGCATTACGAAACCTCTTACAACACTGACCCAGAAGTGCGCGGCCTTTGACTGGGAAGAGAAGCAGGAGAGAGCGTTCCAAACACTCAAGCGAGCCTTGTGCATCACACCAATACTATCCCTCCCCGAAGGGATAGAAGACTTCAATGTCTATTGTGATGCGTCTAATCAAGGGCTCGGCTATGTTATGATGCAACGAGGAAAGGTCATCGCCTATGCCTCGAAATAGCTGAAGACACATGAAGTTAACTACACTATCCACGATCTTGAGCTAGGAGCAGTTGTGTTTTCTCTGAAGATCTGGAGACACTACCTGTACGGTACAAAAAGTGCTATCTTTACAGATGACAAAATCCTACAACACATATTCGACCAGAAAGAGCTCAACATGAGACAACGACGGTGGGTCGAGCTACTTAGTGATTACCAATGTGAAATTCGCTATCATCCTGGAAAAGCCAACGTAGTAGCTGACGCCCTAAGTTAGAAAGAATATTCTGGTCGTAGGATAAAATCATTTACTATGTCAATCCTTTCACACTTGTCCGCACAAATTAAGGAGGCTCAGCTTGATGCTTTGAAACCTAAACATGTGGTGGGTGAATCCCTATGAGGGATGGATAAGAACTTGGAAGTCAAGGGTGGTGGAGCTTATTATCTCATGGATCGGATCTGGACCCCGAAACACGGAGGTTTCAGAGACTTGTTCATGAATGAGGCGCACAGCACTCGTTATTCTATCCACCTAGGATCAGATAGGATGTATCTGGATCTTAAAAAGTTATACTGGTGGCCTAACATGAAAGCAGAGATTGCTACCTTTGTGAGTATATGCCTTACTTGAGCCAAGGTCAAGGTCGAATACCAGAAACCCTCCGGTCTACTGCAACAACCAGAGATACCAGAATGGAAGTGGGAGTGGATCACTATGGACTTCATAACCAAGTTGCCCAAGACAACAGGTGGACTTGATACCATATGGATCACTGTCGACAGATTGACCAAGTCCGCACACTTCCTGCCTATCAAAGAAAAAGACAAGATGGAGAAGCTTACAAGAACCTACATACGGGAGATTGCACGACTGCATGGTGTTCGCATATCCATTATCTCAGAAAGAGATAGTAGATTCACTTCGAGGTTCTGGCAGTCGCTACAAAGTTCACTAGGAACTAGGCTGGACATGAGTACAACCTACCATCCACAAACCGACGGGCAAAGTGAGAGGACGATCCAAACCTTGGAAGATATGTTGCGAGCCTGTGTGATCAACTTTGGGAAAGCATGGGATACTCATTTACCCCTTGTCGAATTTTCCTACAACAATAGCTATCACACGAGCATAAAGGCTGCTCCATTCGAGGCCCTCTATGGCCAAAAGTGCAGATCCCCTCTGTGTTGGGCTGAGGTGGGTGATACCCAGTTAGCTAAAGGACGAGTTCCTGAAAGCACTCTCACGGGTCCGGAGATCATACGGGAAACGAAAGAGAACATCATTCAGATTCATGAATGATTGAAAGCCTCTAGCGACCGACAGAAAAGCAATGCTGATAAACGAAGGAAACCGTTGGAATTCCATGTTGGCGATCGTGTTCTATTAAAGGTCCCACCCTGTAAGGGCTTAATACACTTTGGAAACCGTGGAAAGCTAAATCCAAGGTACATAGGGCCTTTCGAGACTCTTGCTAGAATCGGCCCTGTAGCTTACAAACTTAACTTACCCGGCAAGCTCAGTAACATACATTCTACTTTCCACGTCTCCAACTTGAAAATGTGTCTGTCCGACGAGACTCTTGTAATCCCACTCAACGAGATCAAGATCAACGAGAGCCTCAACTTCATGGAAGAACCTGTAGAGATCATGGACCGAGAGGTTAAGCAAACGAAACAAAGCCGTATCCTGAAACTGAAGGTTTGCTGGAACGCCAAGAGAAGACCTTAATTCACTTTTGAGCGTGAGGATCAAATGAAATTGAAATATCCTCATCTATTTGCTTATTTTTTTTGTAACTACTTATTTGCTTAAACTATAATTTCAGCATGAAATTCCATCTAACGGGAGGATGATGTGACAACCCGAAATTTTCACTTGTACAAACCCTACAGTCTTGAACTTCAATTAAAAGTTAAATACTTTTCTGCTAAATTTTAGCTGGTTTGAAGTCTGTTTGAGTATTTTTATTAATTATTCATGAAATGAACGGATTAAAGGAAGTGAGTTCTAGAATATTGGAATAGTAATGGAACAATCAACACCTTGTTTAGGTGTTCACGGCCAAACAAGGAGGGTTTCGCCGTGAACTCCCTTAAGGCCGCAAACTCATGCCTTAGGCATGAGTTTACTCTCCATTTCTTTTATTTCCAACTTCCAAACTCAATAACACTTAGCATTCTCTCTCAAGTAGCATCCCGTTCTTCACCCGATCTTCCAAAAATTTAAGTTTTACTTGACTTGATTTGTTGTTATAACCTATCACCTAGTGTTTATACATCATTTCATCCATTCATTATTGATTTTCACTTAGATCTTCAAAACACCAAGAACACACACTAGTGTTCTTGGACCTTAAACACCCAATCAAGATTCTATCTTGTAAGTACACTTGCCCTAGCTTCTTTTATTCTTAATATGAACTTGATAACACTTGAATATCATCATGAATCATAAGAAAAAAGGAGTTTATGTCCAAGGATGTTCTTGGGCCGTAAACCCTTCTTAAGGTGGTTAAATGGACCCTGGATACTAGTCTTGATGCTTCCTAGAAGTGTTTAAGACCATAAAAAACAAATAAAACATATCCCCATAAGATTTTATAGCCATAAACACATAAGGAAATGGTCCTTAGGCTGTAAACTCTATAAAGAGGTGTTATTGTGCCCCTAAAGCCTCCTAAGGCTTGGACTTGATCATAGAATGCTTTCTCTTGACTTATAAGGATTTAAATCACCAAATGGAACTAAGTACCATGTGTTTATGGCCGTATACTAATGGGGGAAGTGACCTTAGGCCATAAACTCCATAAGGAGTGGTCCTTGGGCCACAAACTCCAATGTCATGCCATACAACCTTTAGATGCAACCCTTTGGTACCTATAACACTTGAATCAAAGTGTGTCCATGTCCTAGGGTGTTTTAACTTAGCTAATTAGTTGTTAAATGAATAATTAGATACATTTATATTTCTATTATATGTTAACTAGGATCATTGTGTGTGTCCAAGTCCTCACTTGATACCTAGCATCCTTTACCGATCCTACTATCGCATCACTCATTTTAGGTGAGTTCATACCCCCTTAATTAACCTTTTAAATGTTTTAAATGCTTTTATGGAGGGGGATACAAGTTGAATTCTTATAGTTATTATATCAATCACATGTGATTAATGACTGCCACACAAGTGGATTTTCATACTTTTCAAACTGTTTTACAAACCCTTTTTCATATCAAATACCTTTATCAAACTCTTTTACAGGTCAATTACTTTTAGTTAAACTCTTTTATACTTACATTCTGTTACATGTATATCTTTATAGATATAGTTATATAAGTAGGATTGAAAGGACTTAGAACTCATAACTCACCTTACCTCTTGTTCCTCGTTTGGTTGTGGACTTAAGGTATAGGTTATTTGTCCGAAGGTTGTTTGAATCCTAGTTATATATTATGTATATGTATATAGATATAAAATTTCCTTCATTCTATTCAAAACCTTTGGGTAGCAAAGGTATACATACAAGTTTATACATTCAAATCATATTACTAGTAAGCTACTATAGGTGTAGTTTAGGGTATTAGTAATACTATTATCAGAACACTGAAACATACAATGAGTCAGTTCATACATGAGTCAATACATGCTAGACAAAGAGAGAACACACAATACAGCTAGTACATACTATACATTACAATATATGCTAGACAAAGAGAGAACAGACAATACAACTAGCACATACTATACATTAGAATACATGCTAGAAAGAGAGAAAACACACAATACAGCGAGTACATTCATTACATATACATTATTATAGTTATGTGAGCCACGTAACGGGGCATGGCACTACCTGCAATGACCGTTTTGTATCCAGAATCTCCTTAAGTGGGGATCGTATGAGTTTGTGTATAGATCTATACTGGATTGAGTATCCTACACCTTGCTGCTCGCTACAGTGGGACTTGCAAGTCTACGGAATGTCATTTCTTACGACGTCTTACATCATCGTTTTTCTATAGTCGGTAGCAGGGTACAGGCCGATCACATGGTACTTTAAATTACAATTGGTTTAAGGTAGTTAGTACAGTAGTAGTTACTTAATACAACACTACAATACTTTTTCATTTTCCCATTGAATTCAATTTCTGATCTCCACACAATATACAGTAACGTAAAAGCTATATTTTTGGTTAATGATAGTCAGATTTTGGAAAATACATACTCTTACAAGAGACACACACACAACCACTAGATGCCTTGGTAGAAGGCTACTTTTAGTAGGAAACATAGGGTTTTCTAGGAGAGTTCAATACATCTTACAAAACGTATTACAAATACATACACTAATATACTTATGATCTCACCAGCTTTAAAGCTGATACTCGCTTTCAAAATAACTTGTATTCTCAGGTCACCAGTAGACAGGTACCAAAACCAATTTCTGAGAAGATGGTGCCTCGTTCAAGACTCATCCTTTATTTTGATTTTTATTTCGGTGTCTATTTAACTTGACAGTACACACTTGTATTAAAACATATATTATTAATGCAATGGATGATGTTGTTACTTGTTTACTACTTTGCACTGTTGTGATACTGAACATGACGTCCTCCAGCCCCGAACAATTCCGCCGTTCTTGGTTTTGGGGTGTGACACGCATGAACCGCGACAATCTGTTTTTGCATTGAGGGCTCTTGTGTTGGTTTCCCCTTCCTTTTTCTCCCTAACTTTCTCTTGTGGTTTCCTCCTTTTGTTAGCTCTGGAGTAGGGGTTATCGCGCCATAGCTGACTCCATGGTCGATGAGTTGCTGGGCCAAGAGTTTTGTTCTATCGAAGGTGGTTGGGTTAGAAGATAGTACATTTCCTTGAATCTTGGGAGATATCTCCCAAATGTACCTTTCTATCTTCTTACTCTCTAGGGTAACCATCCTGGGGCATAGTGTTGCTAGGTTGCTAAACCAGTTAGTGTAGGCCACTATGTCTGAGCCTGCCATGGTAAGGTTCCACAGCTCATGCTCCAGCTTTTGTACTTCGTCTCTTGGGCAATACTCTTCCACCATCATCTCTTTCAACTTCTCCCAACCCATAGAGTTAGCCACTAATAGGGTCAGTGACTTAACATGGCCATTCCACCACGTTAGGGCTCTGTCGGAAAAGGTGCAGGATTCACTTTTCTCCATTCTGGGAACGTGAAGATTTTGAAAAGTGATTCTGTTTTCTTGAACCATTTCATCAGAATGATGACTCCTCTATTTCCATTGAAGGATTTGGGTTTGTAGTTCATGAAGTCCTTGTATGAACACTCCCGTGGGTGCCCGTGGGTATCTCTGTGATTGATTGGGTGAGCACCGCTACCAGATCCACTGGTAACACTAGCGCATATTCGAATTATAGCAGTTGTCGTTGCGGTGGTTACCGCTGCCTGAAAAGTATCAAGATCATAATGCGGTGGCGACAGTGGATTTGAAGTTATCGGTATATTGTTGTTGGGACGCTTATTCTATTTATGAGGCGACATCTTTTAGCTATAAGATTTACAAGACAAAACGGTGGAAAGTCTTTAATAGCGGCTATAAGTAGAGTGTTATTTAAACTAAGTTATTTCAGTTACGAGTGTATCATGTGTTGGGTATAGTATCTAAGTCCATAACTATATTTGGTATGTACTTGACCTAACCCGACATGGTCCACTTGGGTTGCATGGCATCATGCATTTGGAATAACCAAAATGAGAGAAGTAGCACATAAGGATTATTAATATACTATAAGTTCTAATATTTTAAGAATATTATTTAATTAGTATTGCTCAAGAATTAATTTGGAATTAATTAAATGATCAAAAGGAGGCTAATTAAATATATGGTTGATTGTGTAAATCATCCATACTTGTATAGTGGGCTAATGATCCATGGTTTATTAGTTGGGCTAAACCCATAGGGTGCTCCATGGATAGTCCATGGAGGTTATAAACCCATGGATCATGGAATATAGAAAGCCATGTCATTTAGGGTTTACATGGTGTAACCCTAATTATGACACACTATATAAGCATCATGTTATTCACCAAAATCAGCCACTAAGCAAGAAGATTGAGGGCTAGCCGATTTTAGAAGTGTTTTATTTCTCTCTAAGTTATTCTAAGTGCATTTGGTGTTGTGTGAGACATTTGAGGCATCACACTTGAGGTCCTAGGCGTACAAGGTTCTCAAAGAATCCAAGCAACAAAAGGTATGTAATTCTTAGTAACTCTTATGTTAAAAGTTCCCCATGTATGCTAGATAGGTTATGAACCTTGGAAAATCAAAATTATATGTATCGTAGACCAAACATAGATCCAAGGTTTCCAGGGTTGCATATACACCATAGGAGTGTTAGAATGCTCAACACCCATTAGTGGTATCAAAGACTAGGCTTGTTTGCTTGATACTTGATGCAAATTGTTGAAAAAACTCAAGAAAAATGCAATCTGCTGATTGAACTCGCCGAGGCCATGGGGGGGGGGGGGGTTCGACAAGTCCATGAGTAAATTCATCCTACTCGATGAGTCAGTTCATGCACTCGACGGGTAGGAAGCACCGAGTGCAGTTTTCGAGTTTTGCTGCTGGAAATGGACTAGAAACATTACCCTAAACTGTTTAGGTGCTATAAAACTTATTTTAGATGGTGTAATGGTTATGTTAATCCATTTTCAATAGCTATTATCATAATTTCAAGTTGTGTATGGTTAATTTATGATTCCTGAAATTATTAATATGAATATTCATGAACTTATGAGTTTAGAAGATCATAGGAATTATTTGCAACTTGCTTGGTGGTGTAATTCTGGATCATTGATGTGTTTTAATGGAGTCCATAATTTTTCCTCAAGTTATGGATTACCAAAAGTCATTCTTTTAAAAAAACATTAAAGAAACACATAGGTTACATAAAATGAAAAGTCACTCATTTTAATAAACCATTAACTCATATGTTATGAAAGATGAAAAGTTTTGAAAGTTTATAAAACTTGCCCTCAGGTTGTGGAACATGTAAAGTCATATTAAAAAGCTTTAGTTCCAACCCTAGAATTTTAAAAGGTAAAATTCAACCCTTATACTTTATAATATTATAGGTTAATAGCATATATATATATATATATATATATATATATATATATATATATATATATATATATATATATATATATATATATATATATATATATATATATATATATATAAGATCAAGTCGTCTTACCATTAGTAGGCCTCATTAATGAAGCGGGTCTATAAGGGGGATATAAGATTGTTACCTATAAAATGACAACTTAATGAGTGTCCAATCTCACCCACCGCTTCCTTGACCGGTGGAGGGTCGTTAGCCGAACGGGTAGGACAAGGACTTTAATTCTCATAAAAGTATGATGAATAATATAAAGTAACTAAAATTTTAGAAATTCCCAATCTTAGTTACTTTAGGAAAATGTGAATAAGGTGCTAACCCATGAAATTACACTTTGCACTTTGCTTAAGTCGTTAGTGGAGCGTTTTTGGTTAACCGGCACACTAACCTGAACTTAAAAAGGTAGGAAAAGGGTGACTTAAGGTTTATCATTGGTCGGTGGAGCTTGTGTGGTTAACTGGAACATCGATTGAGTGATAAACATTAAGGGCACCAAGTAATTCGCATGGTTACTTCACACCTTGTTTTGTGATCCTCGGCTTCCCAGTCACAAAACCTGAAGGGCACACTCGAGATTGAAATATTCCATTAAAAAGTTCAATGAATCTCAAAAGAATCTAGGAGTTTCTAAGACCAATTAAAACTTAATGAAATATTTCGTTTTTCTTGGTAGAAATTGGTGAATCGTCATTCACCTACGTTTAAATATTTTATAGCTTGGATTATGGCATCCCTCTTCTAAGTTATAAAATATTGTGTTGGGTCCTAGCCTTAATATTACATTTGGGTGTTTTATTAAGGACTATATTGTAATCTAATCTAAACTTGTCCTTCTTTCATATGTCTTCCAATAATGCTGCTTCTGGCTCAAATCCTACAGGCTCCTTATCTCTCATGAATCTTTTTGGGAGAGTCATCTTTGATGGTTCCAACTTTATGGATTAGATCCAGAACATCACGATGGTCACTCATTATGAGGACAAGGAATATGTCCTCGACAAGGAGTTTAAGGAACTCGATGAGTCAACTGCTACTCCCGAGGAGATCGCTGAGTATAAGGCACATGAAAGAGATTCTATCAAGGTAGCATGCATCATGACAGCCATAATGACTCCCGAACTCCAAAAGTCCTATGAGGATTATTACCCTTTTGAGATGCACATGGATTTGATGGAGCGCTACCATCAAAGTGCTCGACAAGAGAGGTATGAAATAATCTCCTCCATGATTACAACCCAAATTAAGGATGGTGAACCCATCACGGGCCAGATGCAGAAGATGCAATGATTCATGGGCTGTTTGAAGAAACTGAATGTGCACTTTCCCGAGGAGTTGGAAATAGATATCATTTTGCACTCCTTACCTTCGTGTTATGATAAATTCTAAATAACATATCACATTAAGAAGGAGGAAGTCACTCTCAGTAAACTTCAAGGCCTTTTGAAGACCACAGAAAGTGGTCTTAAAGGTAAAGCGGTTTTTACTACTCCTACTCCTACCGCGGCCTCTCTCTTGGCAATCGGGAAAGGCAAAGGGAAGAAGAGGAAGAGCCCCTCGAAGGGTACCAAGGGAAAGTCCCTTGAAGGCTCCTCTTCAAACAAAGCCAAGAAAGGTTTTGTCACTCCTTCTGCTAACCCTAATGAGGCTAAATGCTTCTAATGCCATGAAAAGTCGCATTGGAAGCGAAACTGCCCAAAGTACCTGCAAGATGTCAAGGATGGGAAAGTAAAACCCAACCATGCAGGTATATACACTATATTGTCTAATAACTCACCCCATTCTAAGTCTTGGGTCCTTGATACCGGTTGTGGTATTCATATATGTTCTGATTTGCAGGGACTAAGAAAAAGTGAGAATGTGGAGCATGGGAAGATAAACCTAATCATGGGGAATAGGAAAGATTCACCTGACACCAAGATTGGATTTTACTCTTTGTTGCTAAGTAATGGGATTACATTAGATTTGAATTAATGTTATTATTTTCCTGAAATGGCAAGAAATGTTATTTCCTTTCATAGTTTGTACAAAAAAGGTTTTAACTTTTCTTTTGATAATAAAAGTGGTGGTATGAATGCTTTCTTTAATAATGCTCTTTATTTTAAAGCATTACCTTGTGATGGTGTGTATGAAACTATGTCTGTTGTAGAAAACCTAGGAAATAATGAGATGTGTATTGATTCTTCCATTAGATTGGATAAAGCATCATTATGGCATTGTCGTCTTGGACATGTAAGCAAGAAACACATAGGCCAACTCCAAAAGGATGGAGTCTTGGAGTCATTTGACCTAAAGTCAGATGAAAGTTGTGAATCTTGTTTTCTTGGAAAAATGACAAAGTCACCCTTCACTAGTACATGTGCTAGGGGTGAAGGTTTGTTGGATCTTATACATACTGATGTATGTGGACCCTTCAGAACCGCCATAAGTGATGCTAACCGCTTCTATGTGACTTTTACTGATGATTATAGTAGATATCTACTTAATCAAGCATAAGTTAGAAACCTTTGAAAAGTTCAAAGAGTTTAAACAGGAAGTGGAGAATCCATTAGGCAGGAAGATTAAGATGCTTTGATCCAATCGAGGTGGTGAGTATCTTAGTACCGAGTTCCTTGACTATCTTAGGTAATGTGGGATTGTCTCACAATTGACACCTCCTGGAACACCACAACTGAATGGTGTATCTGAGAGGCGAAATCGAACATTGTTGGACATGGTTCATTCCATGATGAGTCGAGCTTCACTACCAATCTCATTATGGGGGTATGCCTTAGAGATTGTTGTCCATATCCTTAATCTATTCCCAACAAAGAAGGTTGTCAAAAAACCTCACGATATGTGGACTGGAAAAGTTCCCAATCTAGACCACATCAAGATTTGGGGTTGTGAGGCTTTCATGAGGCGCGAGACTCACGATAAGCTTGAACCCTGAAGTGAGAGGTGTATTTTCATCGGCTACCCATAGAAATCCCTTGGTTACCTCTTCTACAGACCTAATGATAATGTGGTCTTTGTAGCAAGGAGAGGAGTCTTTCAAGAAAGAGAGTTTATAAGCCAAGGAAACAGTGGGAGGAAAATTGAACTTGAAGAAATTCAAGAGTCAAGTGATGAAGAAACCTCAAACCCTAGCCATTAACCTGAGGAGGAAACTTCTGTTCATCCGACTGAAGATTCTGTACCTTTGAGGTGTTCCGCTAGAGTTAGGAATGCACCTGAGCATTACTATGGTTTCCATATTAATGCAGAAGGTGACACACTTATCGGTGATAGCACACTGGTAAGTCTCGATGAACGTAACATATACACGGAAGCCATGGCAGGCCCTGAGGCTGGCAATTGGGAAAGAGGCTATGGACAGAGAGATATAGTCCATGTATGGATTTTTAAGACGAAGATCGACATGGATGGTAATGTACATACTTATAAGGCACGACTGGTTGAAAAGGGCTATTCTCAAACTCCGAGAGTTGATTATGATGAGACGTTTTCTCCAGTGGCAAAGATTAAGTCAATTAGGGTTATGTTAGCCATTGCTGCATTTTATGATTATGAAATATGGAAAATGGATGTCAAAACCGCTTTCCTTAATGGAAACTTAGTTGAAGATGTTTACATGAGTCAGCCATAAGGTTTTGTCAGTACACAGTACCCTAATAAAGTATGTAATTTTGAGAAATCCATCTATGGATTGAGACAAGCACCTCGCTGTCGGAATCTTTGTTTCGATGAGAAAGTCAAACAGTTCAACTTTTCGAGGAGCGAAGATGAATCTTGTGTATATGTCAAGGCTAGTGAGAGTATAGTTAGCTTCTTGGTATTATATGTGGATGACATACTACTCATAGGAAATGACATCCCAACTTTGTAGGAAGTTAAGTCCTGGATTGGGAAGTGTTTTTTTATGAGGGACCTTGGATAAGCTGTCTATATCCTAGGGATCAGGATTTTGAGAAACATAAGTAAAAGACTAATTGGACTTAGTCAGAGTAACTACTTAGATAAAGTGCTGGAGAGGTTTAGTATGCAGGATTCCGAGAAAGGAGAGTTACCTATCCAGAGTAACACCAAACTAAGTAAGACTCATAGCCCGAGTACAGAAGCTAAGATAGTTGAAATGACTCGAGTACCTTATGCGTCCGTTGCAGGCTCGATCATGTATATTATGACATGTAATCGTCCTGATGTGGCCTTTGCTTTGAGCATGGTCAGCAGATATCAGGGGAACCCTGGTAAGGCTCACTGGACTGCAGCAAAAAATATTCTCAAGTACCTGTGGAGGACTAAGGAGTGTGTCCTTACCCTCGGTGGGAGTGATTGTGACATCCCTATTTTCACGGCCAGAAAAGACCGATTTGTTTATGCTTTATTTGAAAATCAAAGTATCCATTTAAATAAAAATGTTGCAGAATTTGTTCCCAGAAAAACATTACATTATCAAAGCATCTCCAAAGAAATGTATTTTTATTCTTTTTAAAACACTTGGGATGTCATCGTCAATACAAAAACATAAGAATAAACAGAACTTACATTTATTTACACTAGTGATCTACATCTCTTTTAAATCTCTCAGTGTAAAGTAGCTTCATATCGACACCTATGATACAAATCAGCTTGAGTGGGTCAGGTTGGGAAACCTGGTGAGTACATAGGGTTTTCAACCCACAATAATATAATTATTATGCTTAACATCATACAACCAACCCAATTACCCAATCCCCATTATCTTACTCTTAAGGGTCTATCCTAAGAGTCACCTATCCTGCATGTGTTTATTCCGAAGACCCTTGCTTCCAGGGTTTATAAGACAGGAACTAAGTCTATGGCTGCCAATGCTCATTCGTAAAGCACTAATTCCATAGCTGCTAAAGTTCATTGATCGGGTACTAAATCCATAGCTACCAGTGTAGGTATTAAGTCCATAGCTACCAATGTTTATCTATCAGGTACTAAGTCCATAGCTTCCAATGTTTATCTATCAGGTACTAAGTCCATATATAACAACCAAAAATTTCAACCAAATTTTCATTTTCAATTTCATAAAACAAATGTTATATCATTAATTTCTCAAAAATTAATCCAAAAATGTGTGTACAAACATAAAACAATTATTCAAATCCAGGATCCACAAACATAGTTCCATATCAAAAATGTGTGTACAATCACGCCGGTGCCTTCCTACGATCCTCTGAGGTACCTGAAACACATAACACATAACTCGGTAAGCATGAATGCTTAGTGAGTTCCTCAAAATACCATATACACATAACACCACAGCCACTCGAGGTTGTGACTCAATAAGACCGTCTTGGTCAATGTGTCTCAATAAGACCCTCTTGGTCAATGTGTCTCAGTGGGACCCTCTTGGTCCTAATTTTGTGGACCCTCTGGGCCTAACTCTGTGAACTCAAACATACCGCATAACACAATGCATAATATCACAACACTCAAATAAGCACATAAGACCCTCTTGGTCATACATAACTACCACTCTAGGTAGAGTATAGTGAGAAGACTCACCTCTGCAAATCTCGGGTAGTCTCGAACTCGAAACACGGATCTAGCCTTCGCCTAATCACATATAGTAATTACCTCTAATATGAAACAATTCTCAAAGGCTAGAATAAACCTTTCCTACAATCTCTCAGAAGGGGAAAAGACCATTTTACCCCTCCAATGGTCCAAATGACCAATTATTGTCCAAACCATAAAAGTCAACGAAAGTCAACAGAAGGCAGTACGCGGTGCCTACCAACTCTGGACGCGGGGCGTACTCCAACCATCTAGAATCGGGGATCTCGACCCCTACACGGCACGTTCTAGGATTTACGCCCAGCGTAAGTCCCAGTTTCATGATCTTAATTGTTTTGGTCTGAATCAATTAAGATACAAGCTCATATCCCAGATGTAGTCCTTCTAATGCCTCTTAACCCGTAAAGTCGAAGCCTTTAAGCCTTTGCATGGCTGAAGGGTCACCAATCATTCCAAACTCTTAACCTCATTCCTCATTAAGTCCTTGACTCATGCATGGCTTAATATTAAGGATCAAGATTGGATTTTTATGGATCTACAATATACTCTAAGCTGAAATGGGGTAGATCAAGGTCTATGGAGACCATTTACTCATAAAGTCTCCATCTTGGGGACAAAAACCAAAAAAATGGTCCATAATACACAAATACCAAAAGATGAAGAAATCTTTAAGCTTTTTACCTCCAAGTGATGCTCCAACCTCTGTAAAGCTCATATCCAAGGCTTGCACTCCAACTCTAGCTTCTACAATGGTCTTCTCTTCTTATTCACAAGCACACAAGGAAGCTTCAAGCTTAAACACACACACACACACAGGTTTAGACCAAACGCTAGCTCTCTTGGGATTTCACTCTCTAGAAATGGTAGCTGGGATGGAGGCCATAACATTCCTTTTATAGTGCTCATGTCTCATTTAGGGTTTTGAATCTGGGCCCATTACTCCCAGCGTAAGCTAAGGTACACCCAGCATGCCGGGTCAAGTCCGTGTCCAATGCACACCCATGAGTACGCGCAACGTACTCTTCAGTACGCCCAGCGTACTTGGTTGCTATAGTTTTCCTTTTTTGGCTAAATTTGACAACTTGGAAAAGAAGAAGGATTAAAGAGATATAGTTGAATTTTGGGATGTTACAGTTCTCCCCCACTAGAATTAGACTTCACCCTCGAAGTCTCCTGCCGTAAATAACTCTGGATGCTGCTCCCACATCTCCGACTCCAGTTCCGAAGTCAGCTCCGACCCTCTCTGATGTTGCCACTGGACCTGAACCAGAGGCACCTCCTTGTTCCTCAGAACCTTGACTTTCCGATCCAAGATCGCGATTGGTCTTTCAATGTAATTCGAGATCGCATCCACCTAAATATCCTATAGTGGCACTACAACCGTCTCATCAGCTATACACTTCCTCAACTCGGATACGTGGAAAGTATCGTGGATTTGACTCAACTCCTCGGGTAGCTCTAAATGGTTCGGTACCTTGCCTACTCTAGTGATCACCCTGAAAGGTCCAATGTATCGGGGCCCCAACTTGCCCCTCTTCCTAAGTCAGATCACTCCTTTCCAAGGAGATACCTTCAAGATTACAAGGTCTCCAACCCGGAACTCAAGCTCAGATCGTCGCCTATCCGTGTAACTCTTCTGGCGACTCTACGCTATCAGTAACCTCTGTCTGACCTGCTGAATCTACTCAGTCGTCTTAAGCACTATTTCAATTCTACCCATCACCCACTGTCCTACCTCCCCCCAACAGATGAGAGTCCGACACTTCCTCCTATATAAAAGCTCAAAGGGAGGCATACCAATACTCGAATGGTAGTTGTTGTTGTAAGAAAACTCAGCCAAAGGTAGGTATGTATCCCAACTTTCACTGAAGTCCATGACACATGAGAGAAGTAACTGATGGGTTTTGATCATTCTAACACTTCCTAAGTGTACATGCAACCCTAGTAACCTTGAATCTATGTTTTCTCTATATACATGCAAATTTCTTTTTCAAGGTTATTTCCTAACTAGCATAGCATTGGGATTACATAAAACATAAAGAACTAGTAGAAATACATACCTTGTTGTTGCTTGGATTCCTTCAAGACTTTGTGAGCCTAGCACCCCAAATGTTGTGCCTCAAATGCTTCACACAACACCACAAAACTTTGAATAACTTGAGAGAATATTTCTTACACTCAAAAATTAGTTATGCCCTCTCTAGTAACACTAGTGCCGATTTTGCATGCTATAGGGTTTCTTTTATAGTGTGTCATAATTAGGAGTTACAAATGTAAACCCTAATTGTCATGACTCTTCATTTCTCATGAACCATGGATTTGTAACTCCCATGGACTATCCATGGAGATCCAAGTGGTTATAACCAAACCCATAAACCATGGATCATTAATCCACCATAAAAGAATTGATGATTGTCATAATCAACCCTATATATTTAATTAGTCTCACTTTGATCACCAAATTAATACTAGATTAATACTTGATCAAATACTAATTAAATAATACTATTATTAATATATTAGAACTTATAATATATTAATAATCATAAGTGCCTTATTCTCTCATTTAGTCTATCAAAGTATTGCAATGCCATGCAACCCAAATGGACCATGCAGGGTCGGGTCAAGTTCATACCAAATAAAGTTATGGACTTAGACACTATATCCAACAGTCTCCCACTTGGATAAGTCTAATAACTATATTTGCAAATATGACTTCAAAATCCGACTAGCAATCGTAGCTCTTTCAAAGTCTCTCAGAACTAAGATGATGACGATACGCCATTTAAGATAAGCGATCATATAATCCTCTGTTCTCATGATATCAGCCGGACAAACACATGGAGCATGGTCTTACTTATTGTCCAACATTTGTTTCTCGATCTCCAATTTGTTTCGACATAGAACTAAATTGAACACATCAATTAGGTTCTGACCGGGCCCGGTACATAGGTCAAAACCAAATCATCGAGGGGCCCAGATATCGCTTCTATTTCTAGAAGGAACAGATAAACTTCGACTGATATGCTTGTACTAACTACTTGTTGAATTATTCACAATGGCACGTTTTATAACATCGAGTTACCAATGCGTTTTCATACAATCAATGAATAACCAACTCATAGTCAACAACTCATATCTCTAGGTTTGAAGATTTATATGATATTACCGTCTCACGATCACTCGAGATAAATTCCATAAAGTGATGCAAGTGAGTGTGGGTTGAATCCAATACTCAACACTTATGAGTACTCATGAATGTTGTAGCAACCATTGCATTGTCTAAATCACTTTAGACAAATCATACAAGCCAAATTCATGACAGTCTTGATTCATATCTACTTCCAACATATGACTGATTGTGGATGGTTTGAATAATATGATATATACCATAACATAATTATTCTGGAAGTCAAAACATGCAAAGTGAAACACAAGAATAATACTTAATCCTATATGGGCCCAACACTTGGGTGTAAATAAGACAACTTTTATCTAAGCACCATATTGATTACTCATTATTTATGTTTTGATTAATCAACTTTATGCTCGAATTAAAACATTAGTTGTCCCATGCTCCAAGCACGTACACTATGTTTTTCCAAACAACAATTATGCCATACTCCAAGTATGCATACTATGTTTACATATGGTCCTCTCTTTATGAAATAGATCAATTGTCAATATTCCAATGATGCTCATTTCACAATTCCAATCCTTGTTGTAAATGCAAGAATACCAAACTCTTGCCATTTACTGTAATCTATTAGATTCTAAACTTATATGCAATGATCCCCTTGTAATGACTATGCACAGAAGTCATAAAGACTTGGCAACAGACATTACAGAGCATTCCAATGGAAAACAATTCCATGGAAATGAAGTCTCAAATTCAAAGTACATTCCTTTGAACATCCTTCTTAGCATTAAGCTCTTTAATCTTACACAGATTCAACGAATAACTTCCACCTATGGAGACAATTCCATATTACCATTTTGACCATCACTTCTGAACAAGTGTTACCGCTTTTCAAAATATGTCAATATGGTCCTTACTCTATACTTCTAATTGTCCATGAGCAACCAATCTTTGGTAAACCTCAGATTGTCCTCGACAATTTTGCTTAATCATTTTAGTCATTTCCAGTTGTATTCCTTTTTCCATATTAATGCCCTAGGCATTTGGAAAATTTAGAATGGATGAATATTGTATCATATTCAATCGATCCTATATCCGAAGCATATGGGACACGATTCATGCTATAAAATTTTTATTTGCCATGTTCTCACAATTCGAACTATGAAGAGGTATGCCGTAATCATAATCGAATTTTGAGATCGCAACATATATAAAATTTCCTTATATTGAACCATTCCAGCATAAGATTCATATATATTCTTGACTAAAGTAGATTAAAATATCAATCTAAGCTTGTAGAATTAGAGTGAAGTATAAAATCCTCTCCTTTAATTATAGCAAAACAACTTTTCAAAGCAAATTGAAACTTTTGTTTTCTATAATTAACATTGCTAAGTTGCAACACTTAACATAATCACCATGCCCCCACTAGCATAATGATTACCAGCATAACACTTTATGCTCCCATTAGCTTTGACATGTACTCAGAAATCAGCTGGACTTCTAGAAATCAATACTTTATTGACTTTCTTACCAAAGTTCATATTTCTGATACTAGATTGCTTTGATAAGACTTTATAAAAAATATACACCTTTCCTTAGATAGCTCACATGTTTTTCTAGACCTTTTGCAATTCTCACTAGTTAGTGTGCCGGTTAACCACACACGCTCCACTAACTATATGAGAATGCAAATATCACAACCACTATCTACTTAAAATCTTCTTAGTGGAAGCGTTTCCTTACCATCATTTTCATGAATCGAAGAGAAACCTTATGACACTTAGATTTTATGGTGTATGTGTTCTTTTCCATGTGAATTTTGTCAAAACCATAATCACAGGACTAGGTTAGTGACACTTCCAAATTCATATGGACTGAACTTGTGCAAGCTTAATTTCTTGCCACCCGGCAGCACAAGGGTCTACCATTGCTTCCAAGTTGTTATGCAAACAATCGAGAACTCTCAGAACTCCAACGCAAAGCCAACCTTAACTGGGATGAGCACAGAATATGTCAACACGATAGGTTACAAACTTCAAGTCGTGGGCTAGTGATTAACAAAACTCTTGATTAGTTCTTGAAACTATTCCAGAATCTTTTAGACTCCCACTATCCTCTTGACATATAAGACTTCTCTTTGACAAGAACCATTCCTTGATAATACAAAATTCAAGAGCTAGTGCGGATTCTTATCAAGTTAGACACATCCCGTAATTGGACTTAGTTGGTCTTTGTTTTATCCAAAACATCACAACTAACCAACCTCAAATGTATGAGAGTAGGACACATCTTACTCTACATTTGATAAGTGTTATGAACTTCCTAAAGACTATGTCACTCAAGTTACAATCTTGGATTATAACTCCAGGATTTGTTTTTGGAACGAAGTATGAATTATCTTTTGATTTAACCATTTCAACAATTCATGATTCCTCTCCTTAGCTAACATACACACTAAGGTGTCCTTAGAGGATCAATTGTGATATGGTTCCATAATCACTAAGATAATCAGAAAACAAAATACACAAGTACTCTCCCATCTCTTCAGATTGGAGAAACTTTTATCTTTCTGCCTTATTTGATTCTTCTCATTCATTCTGCCATACATCGAAACTTTTCCAAGGTTTCAGAATTACACTTAAATTCGTAAGCATAACCATATTTACTAAACTTTAGTAAATTATAATGAATAATCTTATCTACCTTTGTGGTGGACCTGACTAGCACACAACCAAGTGTACCCAATCTCTTAGTCCTTCGCTTGACTCCCATGCGAATGTGAACAAGGAATTAGTCTTAATTTACCAAAGATGAAAATTCTCATTCATCACACAATACAACTTGCATGATTCCAAGTTTCTATCCAACTGAAACTTGGGTGATGAGAATCTTTCCTTATTTGGTAAATTATGACACTACCACTAATGAAAGAATCAAATCCATTTACCCATATTGCTTATCAATGGAAACATATAAGCAACAACCTTTTTCACAAATGCAATTGTAAGGATACTTAAAATAAATATAATCAAACCATTTTCTTTTATTTTAAAACTTTGCGGAAAACTTATCCTTACAATACATATGGAAAACTTGTTGTTATCTATTCCTAAGCAATATATCTAACTCTAAAGTAACAACTCAAAATTCTGATCACCGAACCATGCGATCGAAATCTATCCTCACGATCAGAATCAGCATATACTTCCTTCAAGTTTCTTCACTCTTCTTTGATTCTTAAACATCAATATGTGACCCAGTCACAACATGCAATAAGAATCTCAAAATAGAAACTTAATAGAGTTAGACAATGGACTGTACCTGAAGTAGAGTCAAACATTTGACTTTACTATCCTTATGGACTTTTAGGTAAATTTGGGAGCTTCGCAACCAATTCCCTTCCTTTAGAATCATATGGAATCTTTGGAAACAGTACACGGGACTATCAAAGACTTAGCCCTTCTCTTTACCATTTGGTCAATCGAGTTGACTACGGCCAATCCATTTCGATTGGGAAGAGAAAGTTTTTCTGGAATTCCAATGTTACCATTGTCAATGTCCATGGAAGTTTGGGAAGTTGATCTTCCAATCAAATTTTGCTTTACCAATGCTCCAAATCATTGCTGATTCAGCATCGTCAAGCAAATAGGTAAGATCGTTAAGGGTCATGTCGTGATCTGTCATCAGGGAGAGACCAAGTCAACAACTAGCTACCTTGAGACTTCGACACCCGATTCTCCTGGATTGTCAATATGTGACTTAATCTCCAAGACCTAAGCACATATAGACTTTGTTTTCCAATAGGGATTGGGTGACTTAGAACTTATCAGATCTTGAAACTTGTGGGATAGGGAGATTTATTGGAGTAGGTGAAGGAAGTGAAGTATGATTTTCATTCCCACTAATGCACAACAAAGGGATTGATCTTTCACCTTGATTGCCATTCGAGATATCATCTTCATTAGGAGGCTTCTTCCTGAAGATTTGGGAAGACCATAGCTGTCTAAAGTAGACATCTATAAGGGGAGAAATTCAAGTTAGTTGATTTAAAGTCCTTAATATAACACCCAATATGAAATATTAAGGCTAGGACTCAATAACCTATTTATAACTGGAAGAGGGATGCAGTAATTCAAATTATAAAATAGTTAAAGGTAGGTACATGATGATTTACCAATTTCCACCATGAAAAACGAAATATAATTAAGTTTTAATTGGATTTGAAACTCCTAGATCTTTTGAGATACATTGAACTTTTCAATGGCATGTTTGAATCTCGATTGTGCCCTCTCAAGTTTGTGACTGGGATGCCGAGGATCACAAACAAGGTGTGAATAACCATAAAAATTAACTTGGTACCCTCAACAATATTACCTAATCAATGTGACGGTTAACCACACATGCTCCACCAATCTATAATAAAGTCAAGTTACCCTTTGACACTCTTACTAGTCCATGTTAGTGTGCCGGTTAACCACACACACTCCACTAACGACTTGGTAAGGTACAAAGTGTAATTTTATGGGCTAGCACCAATTTCACATTTTCCTAAAGTAACTAAGATTGGGAATTTATAATGTATAATTACTTTATAATTCATTATACTTTTAATGAGTATTTAAAGTCGTATCCTACCCGTTCGGCTAACGACCCTCCACCGATCAAGGAAGCGGTGGGTGAGAGTCGACACCCATTAAGTCACCATTTTATAGGCAACAACCTTATACCCCCCTTATAGACCGGCTTCGTGAATGAGGCCTACTAACGGTAAGAATGACATATTCTTATACATATCTATATAATTAAAATTATAATAATAGTATAAGGGTGTATATTAAACAATTAAAATACTTGGTGGTTTAATCTATTAATTAAACTATACTCTTAATTTAATTAAACTTAAACCATGTATTTATGGAATTATTAACTCTTTTAATTAAACACATTAATTAATTTAATGAAGTCCATAAAGTTTGAATTTTTTTTTTTAACTTTTAAAAAAAAATTGGAATTAAAGTGTAAGACTTTACAAATACTAAAACTTGAGGGCAAGTTTTGAAACTATTTCAAGACTCTTCAATTTTGTAACTTATGAGTTCTAATGGTTCATAAAGTTGAAGACTCTTCATTTTATGAAACCTACTATTCTTTAATGACAACTTTTAAAGAAGTGACTTTTGGTTATCCATAACTTTAGGACAAGTTATGGACACAATCATTAACATTAAGATCATGAATTAAACAAGCATGTAGGTTACACACAATTCCTATGATCTTCTAAAGCTCATAAGAACAAATATTAATATCAAACAATTTCAAGAAATCATATTAACACATATAAAACTTAAAAATTGATAATAGTCATTTAAAATGGGTTAACATAATCATTATCACTTTGAAAAAAAAAATTACAAATCCAAAACAGTTTGGGATAATGTTTTTAATTCATTTCCAACAACAAAACTCAAAAAACCGCCCAACACGCTCCTACTCGTCGAGTACATGAATTTGTTCATGGACTCGGCGAGTCCTCCCCATGAACTCGGTGAGTCCAGTCGTCAGTGAGCAGATTTTTCGATTTTTAAGCAGTTTTGCATCAAGTATACAGAAAACAATCCTAGGCTGTGATACCACTGATGGGTTTTGATCATTCTAACACTTCCTAAGTGTACATGCAACCCTAATAACCTTTAATCTATGTTTTCTCTATATACATGCAAATTTCTTTTTCAAGGTTATTTCCTAACTAGCATGGCATGGGGATTACATAAAACATAAAGAACTAGTAGAAATACATACCTTGTTGTTGCTTGGATTCCTTCAAGACTTTGTGAGCCTAACACCCCAAATGTTGTGCCTCAAATGCTTCACACAACACCACAAAACTTGGAATAACTTGAGAGAATATTTTTTACACTCAAAAATCAGTTATGCCCTCTCTAGTAGAGATGCAGAAAACCCAAATCCGATCCGATCCGATCCGGATCCGAATCCGATCCGGTTTCGCTTACGTCATCAAAAATCCGATCCAGTCAAAATCCGATCCGAATCCAGTCAAAATCCGATCCGGTTCTAACCAAAATCCGAATCCGATTTGAAACCGGTTTAAACCAATTTTAGTGGGTTTTAATCGGATTTTGGGGCGGATTTGGATCCGGTTTTAGCGAATCCGGTTTACGATCCAGTATCAAATCCGATTTGGAATATAGGATTAGGATCCGATTGAAAATCCGGTTTTAAATCCGATCCGATCCGGTTTGGTCAAAACCGGTTTTGACCCAATCCGGTTTCGAATTGGATCCGGTTTTGAATAGTGAAACCGGTTTTTGTGTGCATCTCTACTCTCTAGTAACACTAGTGCTGATTTTGCATGCTATAGGGATTCTTTTATAGTGTGTCATAATTAGGAGTTACAAATGTAAACCCTAATTGTCATGACTCTTCATTTCTCATGACCCATGGATTTGTAACTCCCATGGACTATCCATGGAGATCCAAGTGGTTATAACCAAACCCATAAACCATGGATCATTAATCCACCATAAAAGAATTGATGATTGTCATAATCAACCCTATATATTTAATTAGTCTCACTTTGATCACCAAATTAATACTAGATTAATACTTGATCAAATACTAATTAAATAATACTATTATTAATATATTAGAACTAATAATATATTAATAATCATAAGTGCCTTATTCTCTCATTTAGTCTATCAAAGTATTGCAATTCCATGCAACCCAAATGGACCATGCCGGGTCGGGTTAAGTTCATACCAAATAAAGTTATGGACTTAGACACTATATCCAACAGTAACACATAAGGATTATTAATATACTATAAGTTCTAATATTCTAATAATATTATTTAATTAGTATTGATCAAGAATTAATTTGGAATTAATTAAATGATCAAAAGGAGGCTAATTAAATATATAGGTTGATTGTGTAAATCATCCATACTTGTATAGTGGGCTAATGATCCATTGTTTATTTGTTGGGCTAAACCCATAGGGTGCTCCATGGATAGTCCATGGAGGTTATAAACCCATGGATCATGGAATATGGAAAGCCATGTCATTTAGGTTTTAAATGGTGTAACCCTAATTATGACACACTATATAAGCATCATGTTATTCACCAAAATCGGCCACTAAGCAAGAAGATTGAGGGCTAGTCGATTTTAGAAGTGTTCTATTTCTCTCTAAGTTATTCTAAGTGCATTTGGTGTTGTGCGAGACATTTGAGGCATCACACTTGGGGTGCTAGGCATACAAGGTTCTCAAGGAATCCAAGCAACAAAAGGTATGTAATTCTTACTAACTTTTATGTTAAAAGTTCCCCATGTATGCTAGATAGGTTATGAACCTTGGAAAATCAAATTTGCATGTATTGTAGATCAAACCTAGATCCAAGTTTTCCAGGGTTGCATATACACCATAGGAGTGTTAGAATGCTCAAAACCCATCAGTGGTATCAGAGACTAGGCTTGTTTGCTTGATACTTGATGCAAATTGTTGAAAAAACTCAAGAAAAATGCAATCTGCTGATTGAACTCGCAGAGTCTATGGGGGGCTCGACAAGTCCATGAGTAAATTCATCCTACTCGATGAGTCAGTTCATGCACTTGACGGGTAGGAAGCACCGAGTGCAGTTTTTCGAGTTTTCCTGCTGGAAATGCACTAGAAACATTACCCTAAACTGTTTTGGTGCTATAAAACTTATTTTAGATGGTGTAATGGTTATGTTAATCCATTTTCAATAGCTATTATCATAATTTCAAGTTGTGTATGGTTAATTTATGATTCTTGAAATTATTAATATGAATATTCATGAACTTATGAGTTTAGAAGATCATAGGAATTATTTGTAACTTGCTTGGTGGTGTAATTCTTGATCATTGATGTGTTTTAATGAAGTCTATAATTTTTCCTCAAGTTACGGATTACCAAAAGTCATTGTTTTAAAAAAAACATTAACGAAACACATAGGTTACATAAAATGAAAAGTCACTCATTTTAATAAACCATTAACTCATATGTTATGAAAGATGAAAAGTTTTGAAAGTTTATAAAACTTGCCCTCTGGTTGTGGAACATGTAAAGTCATATTAAAAAGCTTTAGTTCCAACCCTAGAATTTTAAAAGGTAAAATTCAACCCTTATACTTTATAATATTATAGGTTAATAGCATATATGTATATATATATATATATATATATATATATATATATATATATATATATAAGATCAAGTCGTCTTACCATTAGTAGGCCTCAATAATGAAGCGGGTCTATAAGGGGGATATAAGGTTGTTACCTATAAAATGACAACTTAATGAGTGTCCACTCTCACCCACTACTTCCTTGACCGGTGGAGGGTCCTTAGCCGAACGGGTAGGACAAGGACTTTAATTCGCATAAAAGTATGATGAATAATATAAGGTAACTAAAATTTTAGAAATTCCCAATCTTAGTTACTTTAGGAAAATGTGAATAAGGTGCTAACCCATGAAATTACAGTTTGTACTTTGCTTAAGTCGTTAGTGGAGCGTGTGTGGTTAACCGGCACACTAACCAGAACTTAAAATGGTAGGCAACTGGTGACTTAAGGTTTATCATAGGTCGGTGGAGCTTGTGTGGTTAACTGGAACATCGATTGAGTGATAAACATTAACGGCACCAAGTAATTCGCATGGTTACTTCACACCTTGTTTTGTGATCCTTGGCATCCCAGTCACAAAACCTGAAGGGCACACTCAAGATTGAAACATGCCATTGAAAAGTTCGATGAATCTCAAAAGAATCTAGGAGCTTCTAAGACCAATTAAAACTTAATGAAATATTTCGTTTTTCGTGGTAGAAATTGGTGAATCGTCATTCACCTACGTTCAAATATTTTATAGCTTGGATTACGGCATCCCTCTTCTAAGTTATAAAATATTGTGTTGGGTCCTATCCTTACTATTACATTTGGGTGTTTTATTAAGGACAATATTGTAATCTAATCTAAACTTCTCCTTCTTTCATATGTCTTCCAACAATGTTGCTTCTAGCTCAAATCCTACAGGCTCCTTATCTCTCATGAATCTTTGTGCGAGAGTCATCTTTGATGGTTCCAACTTTATGGATTAGATCCTGAACATCAAGATGGTCACTCGTTATGAGGAAAAGGAATATGTCCTCGACAAGGAGTTTAAGGAACTTGATGAGTCAACTGCTACTCCCGAGGAGATCGCTGAGTATTGGGCACATGAAAGAGATGCTATCAAGGTAGCATGCATCATTACAACCATAATGACTCCCGAACTCCAAAAGTCCTATGAGGATTATTACCCTTTTGAGATGCACATGGATTTGATGGAGCGCTACCATCAAAGTTGTGACAACGGTCAAAATTCGAGTCGGTTCTAGATTTGACTAAACTTAGTTGCACGTATAGGCACGACACATACTAGACTTAGTAACTAGAATCTAATTTATAACCTACTAGGAACTTGGAAACAATTAGAAACAATGGATAATGCACTTAGATTTCACATTAATATGTGAATTCTACAACTACTTAACTGTAGAGGCTATCCATATTCATGTCACTCTTTGACTTGAACACAATTTCATTAATCATATACACCCATCTTTCACTTGACCTAGTGGTAGAAATTAGGTCATAGTCTCATAGAAACTTACGTTAAAGTTGAAAACTAGGACTAGTATACTTGATTTCCTCAATTTTGCTTGAATCTCGAAACCACTACATACAAATGCCAATAAGCCAATAAAATAAGTTATAAACATTATTATAACTATAAAAGAGTTATAATACCATAAGATAAATTTAATTCTCAAAGATTCTATTGATTTGGATATCCAAAGATTTACAAACTCTCAAAAACCCTAAATGCCCTAAAAACCTAAATTTATGAAATTTATCCTTAAAAATTCTATAAAAATAGTTATGAACCTCATAATATGATCTTATAATAATTAAAATTATAAAAATGAATTCATGGAAAATAAAATTTAACTCATTAACATTTACCCTTAATTTATCAATTAAAAATTAAGGTTTTATGAATAAAAACTTGTTTTTAGTGCACATTTTATATAAAAATTGAGATATTTTATAAAAGAACTTAAATTTTATAAGATAAAATGAATGAGAAATTGGCATTATACTCCAAAAATTCGGATCCCTCTCTCCCCATATCTCTCTCACACTCTTATTCTCCAACACACACACATCTCTCTTCTTTCTCTCTCTAGAAAACTATCTTTACCTTCTCTCTAATTTTTTTCTCCAAACACCACTCCATTCTCTCTTCCTCCCTCTAATAACCACGAAGTTTTCCAGTAAACAAACCCAAGAACACTCTTCAAACTCGAAATCTTCATCATCTTGTGGTGTTCTTGAAGGTAAAATCGATTTCTACTTCACTTTTCCTTCAAGTTTTGCTATTTTTCTTACATTTCTACTTCTTCATCTTCTTCAAACTTGTTTTCTTTTTTATTAAAATGGATTTTATAACATCATGGATGTGTTCTAACACCATGCATGTATGATAAACAAGGTTGCATGTTCATGATCTTAGTGCAAACATCAATTCTAAGGACTAAAACATCAAACTCAAGTTAAGAGTTTTATAGAAACAAACTTTTGTTCATAAATGCATGTATACATTCTGATAAGTTTTAATCTTTTGATCTCTGGAAACATGACTATAATATGAGTTTATCATGATATATTTAAAATATTTCAAAATATTTACTCAAGGAAATGATGAAACCTCACTTTTCTAACCAATCATCATGCATGCAATCTGCCAGATTTCGTTACCTGACTTAAATTGTCATATCTTACTCATTTCTTAACCAAAATTCGTGATTCTTTTTCTGAAATATAATATTTTGAGTTAGCTTTTAAACCCATCTGACCTCATTGGAAAATTCTAATATTTCGATTTTTAACAATTTTTACAAAACTGTTGCTCAAACCGCACTTTCCTTATGAACATTTGTTTTGTGTTGCATGTTCAAAGGACTTATTCATCACTAAAAATCATTCAAAAATTATTTTGAACTCTTAACATCATTTATTAAGAGTTACGAAAAGATAATGATTTAAAAGTCTTTGGAACATGTTGCAAAAATTCTCAAAGTAACATCAATAATCTTTACCAAAATCAAAAGAACCAAGTTTTTTCTATAATTTATTGAGCCTTTAGGCATGTTTTTCGACATCAAAAACAAGAAAACAATTTTTCATTGTTTTTCAATTGTATGAAGATATGTTTTGGAAATTTTCAGCTTAATATATATTTTCTTTATTTTTACATGAAAATAATAAAAAAATAGAGTGTTAAATCATATAAAATACTTATAATAGTAAATAAATTCTGTAAAAATACTTGGATGATACTTTAAGTTAATAAACATCTCCCATTAAGTTTCATCCATTTTTATTACTGTTTAATATGGTTTGGAATTTTCTTTTTGTTTAGCTCTAATAAATCATAAAACCACATTAGGGAATATAAAAATGGTATCTAATAATTTTAGCAGCTTATACTCTCTGTGGAAGACTTAGAAAAATATTTCCAGAATTTTTCATAATGTATTCCTATTTTTCTCCGATTTTTGTATTTATAATGGATTAAAACAGGAAAAATAGTTTTACTCATCCAAAAATTATGTAAATTTACCATAACACCTTGTACTACATTAGGAGGCTACATAAAAATATTTATGATTTTTCTCTTCTGTATTCTATTTTTCTTCTATTTTCCCAAGATTAAATACACTTAAACCTAATTTTTGTTAGAATAAATGCTCAAAAATCATAAAATTGGGTTAAACAGCTTAGAAACTCATTTTTATATTTTTCTCAGCTTAATAATATTTAATAACAGTCTTACAAAAATTTTGGGCAATTTTGGAAACTATTTTCTATTTATTTCAATTGTTATTAGAATAAATGCTCAAAAATCATAAAATTGGGTTAAACAGTTTAGAAATTCATTTTATACTTTTCACAGCTTAATAATGTTTAATAACAGTACTACAGAAATTTTGGCAAATTTTGGAAACTGTTCTCTATTTATTTCAATTTTTATTAGAATAAATGATTAAAAATCATAAAATTGGGTTAAATTGTTTGGAAATCCATCTTTATATTTTTATCGACTTAATTATGTGTAATGGCAGTATTATAAAACGTTTGGTGTATTTTATTAACTGATTGCTATTTTTCATGAATTTTTATCTATTTAGAGAATTAGATATATGAAAAATGGTGAAAAATAGTTAGACGAATCAAAAATTCAAGAAAATTTATCTTCAGGTCTTTGACTTCAATTAAAACTGAAATGCAAAGTTTGGGAAATTTTAGAACTAAATTGATTTAGTTTTAGAATATTTAACCATTAGAACGCCTCTTAAAATGTTAAATATTAGCATTTCAATAATGGGAATTTTCCACTTAAATTGTTATATAACAATTGATTCATTGAAATTCAATTTTCACTGAAAAATGTTTGTAACTTATCAATATTAAAATTTGACAGACTATTGGCATAATTCTATTGTATTAGTAAAGTATACTAGTGTTAGATTTCGATTAGAGACTCACTAGCGAGTACCATTAATGTAAGAATCGATTGTGGTACGAGTAGAGCATAGTCAAGGCACCATTTGTATCATCTCAATGCATATTGTGAGTATTCACGCACTCCCCTATTTTAAGTTTTTATGTTTTGGGGTGCAAAAGCATGTCTCGAAAAACTATTATTTAAATGTTGTAATTAAATTGATTTGTATCAAACATGATTGCTATTTTATTGCTATATCTCTCTATGTATGTCTATGCAACATGGAACATGAGAACTTATCATATTAAGGCCCTTCCCTTAACTCTAACCATTAACTCTTTGAGCCAATGGTCATTATGGATAGCGCTATTAGGAATTGACAACTCCTCACTCGCCCTATTGCTGGAGTGCATGATACCATATTCATCTATGGAACGATAAGCATAGATCTTGATAGGGCTTCAGCCATAGGTTTAGTTGAGAAGTCATTGTTTTCTCATACACATACAAACTTGTTATTTATTATGGCAATAAGCTTGTTTATCAATTATAGCAATCAACTTTGTTTCTTATTATAGCAATGAACTTTGTTTCTCATTAGAGCAATAAACTTTGTATCTCATTATAACAACGAACTTTTGTTACTAAATACTTATTTAATTGTTTTAGAAACAAACTTGGTTGCTTCTTATAGTAACAAACTTGTTTGCTCCTTGTAGCAATGAAACTTATTTACTCATTTTAGTATCAAACTTTATTTCCCATGAGGATATGAACGTTGCATCTCTTTTGGGCAACATACTTTATTTCTCATGATGACAACGAACTTTGTTTACAAAAACTTATTTACTTATTTTAGCAATGAACATTTGTTTATGGAAACTATTATAAATATTCAGATTATCATGAATTTCAAACTATATTATGTTATTAACTTGTGAGTACTCACCAACTATTTTTATAGTTGACGCTCGTTTTACATGCTTTTTCAGGAATCATCGAGTAAGTGGCACTTAGGGACACTTCACTTTTAGGATCATTCGCATGTGTTGTATTTCTATTTTCATTGTAATTTCTTTTAAAAGTTGTTCAAACCCATTGTTAATTTGTAATGATTTTTAATAGTATGGTTGGTGTTATCTTTTAACTTTTGCTATGAAACCCTTTACACTGTCATGCCTCGTGTTTCCGCTTTAGCAGGGTGTGAAAGAAGATGGTATCAGAGCCGAAGGTTATAGAGAATACCGGTTTTCCTTTGGAAAACCACAACTATAGCCGAAAAATTTCTTAACGTTTTTTTTAAAATAATGAACATACTACTAGTATAACTAATTCGAGTACGCATTATTGGACTTTAATTAAGTATAGCCTGGCCAACTATGCTTATTTAAGGAAAGTTAATGTGAGGCTAGAAATAGTTATACTAGAATTATGTTCAAAACAATTTTCAACTTTGAAAAAAAAAAAATTTCGGTGTGCGTACGGGTGCATATTATAGGAATTCATCTAGATACACTTAGAAACTAAGTGAACTATTATAACAATGTCTTTATTTAGAAATATTCTTGTCCCTTATCAAGTGCTAGGTTAACCACTTAGGTTATATCACTAGCCACTCTAGGAGCAATGCACTTAGTACTGAGAATGGGTATTCCTTGGTAGCTATTGACTTTAGATATAAGGTTAGTAGCAAGATATACACTAGTAATAATCTTAACTCGAAACCTATACCAATTATTCCTGAATACCTCTTCATCGTCTTCGTACTCGAGTTACAACTAGGAAAAATCATTTCGATATCGACACAAATGATAATTGGAGCATCGCGTAAGTAGGTAGATGAGTCGCCACTAAGTAATCACTTGGATACCATTAGTGAACATTCTAGATTCGACTCACGAGGAGACATAGAGGTTTAACCCATTACTACCCATACGTGAGAGCTTATTAATATGCTACGATTTAACTCTACATTGTTTCCACCTTGAGCTTAAAACTTAACATAGGATGTCCCTTTGACCTCTATAAAAGGCTGTGAAACTGCATTGACACCATAAAACGTTTTTCAAATAATTTTTTTTCTTGTTCTTTATCTTGGGGAAAAGACACTGGTACTCGCCTTAGACTTGCCTTGTACTTGCCTTAGTATTTAGGTACGATCAGCTACACTAACATACTTATTCCTTATTTCTTAATCTTCCATCAAAAAGTTAATTCATTTCATCGGTTTTATTTATCATCGATAAAATACTTTATAACCACTTCATACAACTTACTAGACATTTCCTAGCAATGTAAGCCATATTCTCGCTAAAAATCTTTTTACAACTTGCTTTAACTTAACACTTTTCTTCAAAACTCAATTTAATCAATATTGGTTTTAACATTGCTATTTCAATTTCATTTCAAATCCATTTCAATGGATATATGTGCTTTTAAGGGCATATAAACCATTTTAAACCTTGCTTACCATTTTGGCACGTTTTCGAAAAACTTAGAAACATTTTCTTTTATAAAAGTGTTTAAACTCTATGCTACAAAACTTAAACATATGATGTTAAAGTTCATATTATGTGTAAAAGCTTCATCGAATCATCAAACCACTTTTGTTTTAAGTCTTTTGACTACTTTCTCATTTAAGCATTGTACTTACTTAAATGTGTTTTCTTTAATCCCAACATGATCTTTTCATAACTTTCTACTTCACACATGTTTCTAAGATATCTCTAATTCCTAAATTTCCAACACACATCATTTGGCTATTTTATTTCATATTAGTTTTATAATCAGTGTTTATAAAACTTATAGCATTGCAAAACTTAGTGTTCACTATTAAACTTCCAGCGATGTACTTTTGACAATGCACAGTTATTCATCTAAATACGTTAAGTATTTACCTTATCCCTTTTAACCATTGTTGGACACCAGTCAAAAAGGTCAAAACTGTCATATTTCAATTGCAAGTTTTGGTGTTTCTTCTTTTTCACAAATGGCGTTTAACTTAATAGATAACTCGTGAATATTTAGCAAAACTTAGAAAACACTTTAGAAGTTCTTCATTTCTATTTAACCATTAATATACATCAAATATTAAAGTTTGAAATATATCTCAACCTGTTTTTAAATCGACACATATGTATTGTTCTTATAATTTTAACAATAACAATCATTGCCGCCGCTACCTTCCTTTTTTTTCTTTCGTCCGAACTTTATTTCTCGCTCTCCTTCTAATTTTAGATCTTCTGTCTATTTTGCTTCTCTTGGTATCATGTTCGGATACATAAAGACTAGAAGTCTACCCTTTCGTTTTGAGCGATTAATATTTGTATAGTTGTGAGGCATAATTTTGATTTAGTCAACTTTGATGTATTCAATTACGCCTTTTACCATATACATCTTGTTTTTATTTTGAAATCTACAATAAACAAGTAATCCTTATTTACATTTTATCTTTCGTTCTAAATTCAGAAACTTGATATAAAATGCAATTTCCATTATATTTTTCCTTATAATTAATACACAATATGAATACTCTTATGGTTATCATTTTTCTATATTCGGAAATTATATGTAAAGGATATGTTTTCTTATGTTTCTTCTTTTATTTAAATACATCAAAAGTCTTGAATTTTTATTATATATTCTCTAAATGATTGTTTTTGTAGAAACACTAAATTAAGAATCCCCTATTTTCAATGATAGATATTTTTACACCTTTCTTAAAATAGCATTCTACTTTGTAATTTTCATTGAGTTCCTAAACTCTTAACTTTGTTCACATAAATATTTTGACTCGTAAGCTTGAATTTGTCCCGACTTAGACAATTGAACAATTTCTCAAAAATTTAATACAAATATTTCTATACAAATTCCTTTATTGACGACTTAAATGTGACATCCCTACTTTTACAGTCAGAAAAGACCGATTTTGTTTATCCTTTGTAAAAATCAGAGTACTTCTTCTCATAAAATGTTGCGGAATTTGTTCCCAGAAAAACATGATAAATACATTATTAAAACATTTTTGAAGGAACGTATTTTATTCGTTTCAAAACGTTTGGGATGTCATCGTCAATACAGAAACATAAGCATAAACAGAACTTACATATATTTACACTAGTGATCTACATCTCTTTAATTTCTCAGTGTAATGTGACTTCATATCAACACCTGTGATATAAATAAACTGAGTGGGTCAGGTTGGAAAACCTGGTGAGTACATAGCATTTTCAACCCACAATAATATAATTATTATGTTTAAACATCAAACAATCAACCCAATTACCCATTCATGTTATCCTCACATTACGTCCCTAAAACATCTAACACAAGGGACCTAGTCTAAGGACTATCATCGGGATGGACACTACTGCTAGGGGATTCCTCAGCAATAAATATCCTAAAGGCAACCATGTGGGGGATGGAGTACACCTGGTGAGTACATAGTTCAAGTAAACACACAGTTCGAATAAACACCTACAGGTTGCGAGGCTGCTAGTGTTCCACTGGACTGTCTAGAATAGTCCGTGGTTGTCATCTATACTCCGCTAGATGACTGGATCACAATAACATCTATAATGAGGCCTCTCGTTATTTTATTTTATCACACAGCAACTATTACATCTACCCATGTTTTACCCAACACATTTTGTAGATAGAAAATATATATACAGTTTAAGTCATTAAAAACGTGTATAAAATCATTCATCCAGCATAGATAGCAAGTATACAGATAATATGCACACACAACATGTAATTTATATAAAATACTTCATATCTATGTGTAAGCTGAAAGTAACTATGCACTCACCTGGGAAGGTGGTGACCCAACACTCGGATGGCACTTCGTTACTCTTACAACAATTATCCCTCGATAAAACCTAGTATCATTACCACTAGAGTTTAGTCTAACGTTTGATGAGACTAATTTAATAGTCTAGCTATTATTATTACAATATAAGCGTTAAAAAATACTTATATAACCCATAATAATAGCCCAAATACTTCTTATAAGGTCCTAATAACATTACTATATTGTAACATAAGCTATACTAAAGGTAGGATAGGTACAGCTCACTTACAATGGGTTTTTCGCAAAACCGGGCTTCACTGGAGCAGCGTTCCTGAGCCAAAAGGCTCTTTTGTCGGGATTCTGGGAGCCTCGGGGCTTCCTTCGGGTGCTAGGGAGGTTCCCTAGGGTTTTAGGGGGGTTAGGGAGGCTTAGAGAGAAGTTTTAGAGAGAGAAAGAAGGGTTTGAAGGTGTGAGAATGAATGGAACCCGACACCTCTATTTATAGTGGGAATTCCTGATGGACTTGCCGAGTAGGAGGATCTACTCGCCGAGTTGGTGCCATGTGTCAGCATCTGATGGCTTTCCTTAGAGAGAAAGCAATGGCTGTGATCGCGCCACGTCACCCAATATCGCGTATCAGCCTTCAAACTTAGAAAAATCATAACTCTCGCATACGAGTTCCATTTTCGATGTTCTTTTTTCCACGCGTAGGTAAGAACAAGATCTACAACTATCGTTTAGAATTTGTTGGCTAATTCTCGACCGATCTCAAATTTAACAGTAGGAGGCGTTTAGATTGTTAAATGACCGCAAAGAATTCGTAACTCCTTCATACGAACTCCGTTTTCATCCATCTATCAGGTACTAAGTCCATATATAACAACCAAAAATTTCAACCAAATTTTCATTTTCAATTCCATAAAAAAAATGTTATATCATTAATTTCTCAAAAACTAATCCAACAAGTTTTCAAAACAATTATTCAAATCCAGGATCCACAAACATAGTCCCATATCAAAAATGTGTGTACAATCACGCCGGTGCCTTCCTACGATCCTCTAAGTACCTGAAACACATAACACACAACTCGGTAAGCATGAATGCTTAGTGAGTTCCTCAAAATACCATATACACATAACACCACAGCCACTCAAGGTTGTGACTCAATAAGACCCTCTTGGTCAATGTGTCTCAATAAGACCCTGTTGGTCAATGTGTCTCAGTGGGACCCTCTTGGTCCTAATTCTGTGGACCCTCTGGGCCTAATTCTGTGAATTCAAACATACCACATAACACAATGCATAGTATCACAAAACTCAAATAAGCACATAAGACCCTCTTGGTCATATATAACTACCACTCTAGGTAGAGTATAGTGAGAAGACTTACCTCTGCAAATCTCGGGTAGTCTCGAACTCGAACCACGGATCTAGCCTTCGCCTAATCACATATAGTAATTACCTCTAATATGAAACAATTCTCAAAGGCTAGAATAAACCTTTCCTACAATCTCTCAGAAGGGGAAAAGACCATTTTTACCCCTCCAATGGTCCAAATGACCAATTATTGTCCAAACCCTAAAATTCAACGAAAGTCAACAGAAGGCAGTATGTGGGGCGTACCAACTCTGTATGCGGGGCGTACTCTGACCATCAAGAATCGGGGATCTCGACCCCTACGTGTCGCGTTCTGGGATTTACACCCAGCGTAAGTCCCAGTTTCATGCACTTAATGGTTTTGGTCTGAATCGATTAAGATACAAGCTCATATCGCAGATCTAGTCCTTCTAATGCCTCTTAACACGTAAAGTCGAAGCCTTCAAGCCTTTGCATGGCTGAAGGGTCACCAATCATTCCAAACTCTTAACCTTATTCCTCATTAAGTCCTTGACTCTTGCATGGCTTAATATTAACGATCATGATTGGATTTTCTAGATCTACAACATACTCTAATCTGAAATGGCGTAGATCAAGGTCTATGGAGACCATTTACTCATAAAGTCTCCATCTTGGGGACAAAAACCATAAAATGGTCCATAATACACAAATCCAAGAAGATAAAGAAAGCTTTGAGCTTTTTATCTCGATGTGATGCTCCAACCTCTATAAAGCTCAGATCCAAGGCTTGCACTGCAACTCTAGATTCTACAATGGTCTTATCTTCTTCTTCACAAGCACCCAAAGAAGTTTCAAGCTTAAAAACACACACACACACACACAAGTTTAGATCGAAGGTTAGCTCTCTTGGGATTTCACTCTCTAGAAATGGTAGCTGGGATGGAGGCCAAAGCATTCCTTTTATAGTGCTCATGTCTCATTTAGGGTTTCGAATCTGGGCCCATTATGCTCAGCGTAAGCTAAGGTACGCCCAGCGTGCCGGGTAAAGCCCGCGTCCAATGCGCAGCGTACTCTTCAATACACCCAGCGTACTTGGTTGCTACATTTTTCCTTTTTGGGCTAAATTTGACAACTTGGAAAAGAAGAAGGATTAAAGAGATATAGTTGTATTTCGGGATCTTACAATTCTCCCCCACTAGAATTAGACTTCACCCATGAAGTCTCCTGCCGTAAATAACTCTGGATGCTGCTCCGGCATCTCCGACTCCAGCTCCCAAGTCAGCTCGGATCCTCTCCGATGTTGCCACTGGACCTGAACCAGAGGCACCTCCTTGTTCCTCAGAACCTTGACTTTCCGATCAAAGATCGCGATCAGTCTTTCAATGTAATTCAGGATCGCATCCACCTGAATATCCTCTAGTGGCACTATAGCCATCTCATCGGCTATACACTTCCTCAACTCGGATACGTGGAAGGTATCATGGATCTGACTCAACTCCTCGGGTAGCTCTAAACGGTTCGCTACCTTGCCCATTCTAGCGATCACCCTGAAAAGTCCAATGTATCGGGGCCGCAACTTGCCCCTCTTCCTGAGCTGGATCACTCCTTTCCAAGGAGATACCTTCAGGAGTACAAGGTCTCCAATTCGGAAATCAAGCTCGGATCGTCGCCTATCCGCGTAACTCTTCTGGCGACTCTGGACTATCAGTAACCTTTGTCTGACCTGCTGAATCTACTCAGTCGTCTTAAGCACTATTTCAGTTTTACCCATCACCCGCTGTCCTACCTCCCTCCAACAGATGGGAGTCTGACACTTCCTCTTATATAAAATCTCAAAGGGAGGCATACCAATACTCGAATGGTAGTTGTTGTTGTAAGAAAACTCAGCCAAAGGTAGGTATGTATCCTAACTTTCATCGAAGTCCATGACACATGTGCGAAGCATGTCCTCAAGCGTCTGTATCGTCCGCTCACTCTGCCCGTCTGTCTGTGGGTGATAAGCGGTTCTGAAGTTCAGTCTCGAGCCTAACTCCTCATGAAATTTCTTCCAGAATCTGGAAGTGAAACGTACATCTCGGTCTGACACAATCGAGATTGGCTCCCTATGCCGCGACAAGACCTCCTTCACATATATCTCTGCCAGCCTCTCTGCAGAAGAGGTCTCACTGATAGCATGGGAGTGGTACGCATCGACACCGAACCCCATAAAGATAATGGTGTCATATCTTGAGGGTGAACACCACTGCCCCCAACTCTAGATCGTGGGTGGGATACCTCATCTCAGGAGGCTTCAGCTGTCTCGATGCGTATACTATCACGTGCCCTCTCTGCATAGGCACCGTACCCAACCCCGATATAGACACGTCATAATACACCATAAAATCTTCCATTCCCTCCAGAAGAGCTAACACCAGGGCTTCGCATAATCTCTGGCGAAGAGTCTCGAAAGAGTTCTGTTGCTCGGGACCCCAAATAAAAGCAATGCCCTTCCGGGTCAATCTGGTGAGGGGAACGACAATTTTGGAAAAATCCCTGATAAATCTTCGATAGTAGCTGGCCAACCCCAGAAAACTCCTGATCTCGGTGGGGGATCTTGGCACCTCCCAACTCATAACAGCATCAATCTTGGCTTGATCGACCAATATCCCATTCTGGTTAACGAGATGCCCTAAAAACTAGACTTCTCGTAACCAGAAATCACACTTGGATGATTTGGCGTAAAGCCTCTCTGATCTTAACACTCCGAGGATCTCCCTCAGATGCTCCTCATACTGCTCTCTAGATCTCGAATACACCATAATATCGTCGATGAATACGATCACTGAACGATCTAACATGGGTCTGCATACTCGGTTCATGAGATCCATGAACGTTGTCGGTGCATTGGTGAGCCCAAAAGGCATCACCACAAACTCGTAATGCCCATAATGAGTCCTAAATGTTGTCTACTGAATATCCTCCTCTCGCACCCTCATCTGATGATATCCAGATCTCAAGTCAATCTTGGAAAACCAAGACGTGCCTTGCAACTGATCGAACAAATCGTCGATCCTTGGAAGTGGACAACGGTTCTTGACCGTCAACTTATTCAACTCCCGATAATCAATGCACATCCAGCATGAACCATCCTTTTTCTTGACAAAAAGGATTGGTGCCCACCACGGTGAGTTGGTTGGTCGAATAAAACTTTTCCCCAACAATTCCTGCAGTTGTGAGGATAACTCTGCATCTCCAGCGGCGCAAGGCGATATGATGCCTTGGCGATAGGTACCGCCCCCGAAATCAGATTGATCCGGAACTCTACCTGCCTCTCGGGAGACACTCCCAGTAACTCCTCAGAGAAAACATCCGAGAACTCACTCACAATCGGAACCTTCATGATAGAGCCCGGTCTCTCAGTAACAACTCGCATATTTGCCACATATGCTACGAAACCCATACAACCTCGCTGTAGACTTTGCCTCGCTCTGGAAGCCAAGCAAAATGCTAATCCAGATCATATACCCTTGCCGTATACAGTAAGTACTCCCCCAGTAGGGTCTCGTATGGTCACCAACCGGCGCTCGCAGTTAATAACGACTCCGAATTGAGTAAACCAGTCCATGCCCACAATGACACATACATCCCCCATCACGATCGGGGCCAGATCTATCGGAACCTCAATGCCAAAAATCTCAAGTACACATCCCTGGATCACATCGGTAGCAACGACTGTACGCTCATCGGCTATAGAAACCCTCAGTGGTCGATTCAACGCCTCCCGCCGAATGTTGATGTGACGACTAAACGCTATAGATAAAAAAGATCAACTCGCACCTGAGTCAAATAACACCAAAGTAGGTACAGAATTCACAAGGAAGGTACATATACCCAACACTTATATAAGCACAAAATATCTCAATAGAATGATAAATAAGAATACATACTGACCACAATGTCAGGTGTTGCGCGGACCTCCTCTGATGTTAGCTGGAAAGCTCTCCCCTGACCCCTAGGTGCCTCAACCTTCACTAGTCGGGCCTCAGTATGTGACATCCCCAATTTCACAGCCAGAAAAGACCGGTTTTGTTTATACTTTATTTCAAAATCAGAGTAAGCTTTTAATAAAAGAATTGCGGAATTTGTCCCAAAACAATAATATGATAAAGATTTATCAAAAGCATTTCCTTAGAAATGTATTTCATTAAAAGACTTGGGATGTCATGTTCAATACAGTACATAAGTATAAACAGTACATATAAGTCTTACAACAGTTATTTAAAACTAATGGCCTATAATCCAAAAGTCCCTCATCATCATCATAATTATGCTCTGAGTCCACTACCTGTAAAACAGTAAGCTGAGTGGGTCAGGCTTGGGAGCCTGGTGAGCATATAGGGTTTTCAACCCACAAATAATAATAAATTTATTAATTTCATAGATCAACAATAAATTTATTAATTTCATCAATCAACAATAACCCTGATTACTCATTCCCGTTATCCTCACTTTACGTCCCTAAACACCTATACAAGGGACCTAGTCTAAGGATTTTATCATCGGGATGGACACTACTGCTAAGGGGGTTCCTTAACAATAAATGTCCTAAAGGAAACCATGAGGGGGATGGAGTACATCGGTGAACACATCGTTCACAACACCTACAGGTTGCGAGCCTGCTAGCATTCCACTGGACTGTCTAGAAGAGTCCGTGGTCGTCATCCATACTCCGCTAGATGACTGGAACAACAATAACATCGAGGCCTCTCATTATTTTACCAGACATCAACTATTTTGTCTACCCATGTTCTACCCAACATATTTCTAGATAAAATACATATACAATTTATAGCTTGTATAAAACATTGTATTCAACAATCATCTCAAATAAATAATCAGTTGAAAAATATTCTTATGTAACCTTGTATGTGACCATAACTGAAATAAGATGAACTGTTTTTATACAATCTAACAAATATTATCAGTTATTTCAGGTTGCATGAATGCGTGATAAAACGGAAAATACGAAAACACGCGAATGACGAAGACACATATGTGTGACTAAACATTTTCAACAATATATATATATATATATATATATATATATATATATATATATATATATATATATATATACATATGTATGTATTATATATGTATATATGTATTATATAAATATGTATATGTGTTGAATAGTCTACAAGAAATGGTCAACAAAGTCAAGGAAATGAGAAGCCAAACCCTTCCCACGTTTTTTTGCTCCTACTACTCTACATCAACTTGCATGACCAGCCATACACTTCAACTTACACTCAAGTACAAGTGAAGAAGATATTTGTCTCTCATATATATGTATACGTGAGTATGTAGTGTGTGTGTGTGTTCATTTTGTAAGATATTGTAACACTTCTACAAACTACAAACTCTCCCAAGAACATCACCATTCTTCATCTTCCTCAAGAACAAAGACAAATCCCTGGAGAAAATGAAGAACACCAAGATCAAACAACAATGAAGTGAAGAACACCAAGATCATCAACAAGCTAAATGAAGAACACCATCAACCATCTTCATCTTCTTCATTGAAACTAAAGGTTTTTCATCTTCATCACCTTTGATCATCACATCATACACCACCAAACACTTTCCTTACATCAAAACACCAAAACACAACCATGAAACAACCCAAAACCTTCTACATCAAGATCAACCACAAAACCCATCACTATTCATCATCATCTTCATGAGAAATTTCACCACCTTTACCACCTTATATAAACCTCCTTCCAACCTCTAAACAACCTGGAAAACATCCTCAAAACACCTTAACACCATTACCCTAGCCAAAACATCACAAACAAAACTTACCTTCAAATCACAAAAATCCCGAAATTGACTCTGACACGAACACGCCCCGTGTTAAAAACCAAGGCAAAATCAACACGCCCTGTGTTGCTCTCTGATTGCCTTCTTCATACTTCTGAACCTCAACACGCCCCGTGTTCAGCAAGGCTAAATAAACACACCCCGTGTTAGCATCTGCATCATGAATACGCCCCGTGTTCAGCAAGGCTAAATCAACACGCCCCGTGTCAGCATCATTCTTCAAGAAAACCCTCCAAAACCCTCCTACACGACCCGTGTCACTTGTGCCTTATCTTACACGACCCGTGTGCATGTTTTTACCCAAAATACTTCAAATACAAATACATAAACCCATGTATTTTGTACCCTTTTGTAAACACTTGTTTTACATAAAATCGAGCTTTAAATGAACTTTTTGTTACTTATCCAATGCCGGATTGATCTTTGAACAAATATAGACCAGTCGCTCCAAGAGTCCCAATATCGACCAGTCCATTCAAAGAACATATATCGACCAGTCGCTCCAAGAGTCCCAATATCGACCAGTCCATTCAAAGAACAAATATCGACCAGTCGCTTCATGAGTCCGGTTCAGTCAATTTATTGACGAACCTACTTGATATATATTTATATATTTATATACTTTATTATAGCTTTATGTCATTTAAATATAGTCATTTATATTATTTATAGCTTTATGTCATTTAAACACAGTTATTTATATTATTTATAGCTTTACGTCATTTAAATACAGTCATTTATATTATTATAGCTTTCAGTCATTTACAGCTTTCATATTTATACTTATTCCGCAATTATTATTCTTTATATATATATATATATATATATATATATATATATATATATATATATATATATCTTATATCTTAAACTAATATATCTATCACACAGTAACTGGTAACCGAGCCTTTTGTTGTGGTGATCAGATTGTTATATTTCCAACAAATCGGTATCTGAGCTGATATATAAAAGGAATAATATCCAACAATTGGTATCAGAGCTTGTGTGATTTACCTTGAAATTTTTGTCGAAAAACTTTTGGTTATAGCGTTTATAAACCTTCCATAAGCTTTTCTTTAAAAACTTCATTTTAATATTACTTGTTCAAAATCCTTTCAAGAAAATGTCTTTGGCAAATTACTCCAACATGAACTCTGTCTCCATTGCAAATAGCTTAGGATCTGGTTCACGGGAACCCATACTTATTCCTGAAGAGTATAATTCGTGGGTTGGCCGTATGAATCTTCATCTTAATGCTATAAATGAAGATGTCTGTAAGTGTGTAGAAGGAACATTTGTTACTCCAGAAAATATGGCTACTCTTGCTACAAATCAAGCCACTCAAGTTGAAATTACAAAAAAGTTGGAACTCTAAGCCAAAAAGGAACTTGTTTCTGGAATACCTCACAGTATTCTAAGTCAAATGGATGACATTATACTGTTAACCGCAAATCAAATTTGGGAGAATTTGAAAAATCGTTTTTGTGGAAATAAAAGAATTATCGGAAACAAAAGAACATCTGTTTTGAATGAATTCGATAATTTCAAAATGCTTTCATCAGAAACCATCCATGATGCTCATGATAGGTTCAATTTGATTATGGTTAAGATGAACAATTTGGGTATCAAAAAGACACAACACGAGATAAATCTCAAGTTTTTAAACAATCTTTTCGAAAGCTGGAAAATGGTTAAACTCATTATTCAGGGAAATCCAGCTATTCATACTGAAACTTTGTACAACTTGTATGGAGAACTTCAATCGTATGAATCCTCGATTGACCCACCAACCACTGCAGCTTTTGGAGGACCACTTGCACTTGTGTCCACAACTTCTCAAAGCCAAACACCTTTCAATGATCAAAACTTTAATCCTTTTAATCAGACTACATCTTTTCAAAACCAAGCCTTCCAGTCTGATTCAAATGATGAAGCAGATTATCAACAACTGTGTGCGTTGGTTGCAAACACAAATCTCCAGAGATTTATCCCAAATCATGGTCAATCAAATTTAAGACCAAATTTTCAACCAAGAACATCTTTTGGACAAAATAACTCAAGTTTTCAACCAAGGCCATCTTTTGGTCAAAACAACTTAGGTTTTCAACCTAGACCTTACTTTGGACAAAATTCTCAAAGACCTTCTTTCCAAAATAACTCAAACCAAGGTTTTCAAAACCAGGGATTTCAAAACGATCCCAACTCAGGTCATAATCACAATCCAAACAACAGTTTTCAAAATCAAAACAGAGGTTTCCAAAATCAAGGTTACAACAATCAAAACAATGGTTTTCAAAACAACCAAAATTTTGGATTCCAACAAAACCATTCTCAACCTTCCCAATAAGCCCAAACTCAAACACCTGAAAGACTTCCGATTAAAAGTCAAAAGGATGATAGTGATGAAGAAGTGATCATTTGTCACAACTGCAAAGGAACAAATCACTATGCTAGAGAATGTCGAGCCAAAAACAAAACCAAAATCAAAGACTCAGCATACTATGTTCAAAGAGCCGATGAATTGAAGAAACTGGAAAACCAAGAAAAGCAAAGAGCATTGATGGCAATCCATGAACCAAGTGTGGAATACTGGCCAACTTCTGATGACGAAGCTGAACACGAACCAACACAATCAAACTTCTGCTTCGTAGCTGGTGTTGAAATACCTTCAAGAGCTCCAAACGTCATAGAACAGGTATGGTCTATGATCTCTGAACTTGGTTTTTCCAAAACAATTTTTGAGTCTCACATAACCAAAATTGAGACTAGTCTGGAAGTTGATCTCAAAACATATCATGACACAATGGTCAATTATGATATTTGCAAATCTGAGTTACAAACCTTGCAACTCAAATTTGGAGAATCAACAAGAACGAAAAGCAAATTGGAAAGAGACGGTGAAAGAAAATCAGAAGATTATAATCACGTCTTGGAACAATTAAATCAGACCCTAATTCAGAAAAGGGATTTGGAACAAAAAAATCAGTCAGTCATTTCTTCTGAAATAAAAGATGTTTTAGAAATGGAAATCCTTCAGTTGAAACAAGACTTTCAAGAATCAACTGACAAATACAATGTTTTAAATGAAAAGCTGACTGATTCTTTAAAACAAATCAATTCTCTTGAAACCGAGAATAAAAGACTGATATGGAATATGGATTCTATCAAAGTTGCCAGAAAGCTAAGTGATGATATTTTCACCAAGGCAAACACCTTGGGAACTGACAAAATTGATACGAATTATAGACCAGGAATTGGAAGAGAATCCTTTGAAATTGAACAAGCAAAACAAGAAAACATGACGAATTGTGAAAACTCTGAATCTACTCTACCTAATCTTTTCACATCTGTTAATGAGGAAGATTTAGATGAAGAAACAGTTATCAACTGTAGTCCAGATGATACTGCTTTCAGTGTTTCCAAAAAGTCTTTCAAAAGAGTTGTAAATTCTGAAACAGACTCTGCAAGTTCTTTAACTCACCAAATCAAAAATACCGATGGAACCACTAAACTCAAAAACTTTTTGAATGGAGAAAATTCCTCTTATGAGGATGGTAGTACTTCTATACCAACTGCTTTTCCTACAATGACTTCATCAATTGTTGGAAAAACTAGTCTGGGACAAAAATACTCCAAGAAACAACAAACAAGCAAAAAATCCATTCAAGTCACCAAAACCCCACTAATCAAGCCAAACATTTTTGAAAAACAACCAAAGAAACCAGTTAAACCATACGTCATACCTCATAAACAGGTTTCCAAACAAAAACCAAAATCTTTTCAAAAACCTTTTGAAAACCGCTTTCAAGATATTACTTTTAATCATTCAAGGAACTTTCAAAAACCATCACATCAGAAAGTTTCAAACCATCATCATCAAAAATCTTTTCAAAATCGCCCATCACATCCCAGATATGAAGAAAATTTTTCAAACAAACCTTCACATCTAGGATATCTTTCACCAAATCACAGATCTTATCAACCCACAGGTTTTCAAAAACAAATCGCATTTTGGGTAAAATTGATAGATCAAATCAAACCTCAACCATTCCATCGTTATAAACCAAACCATTACAATAATGTGAAGTCAAATGATAAAAGAAATTCATTAAGAAAAGCACCCAAAATAACAACTGACAAACCAGGACCCATTCAGATTTGGGTACCTAAACTTCTTGTCTGATTGTAGGTACTTAATGCTGGAGAACCCAATGATGATACATGGTATATTGATAGTGGCTGCTCCAAGCATATGACAGGAAACCGGAACTACTTACGTGACTTCAAACCTATACAAACCAATCAAGATGTTACCTTCGGCAACAACATGAAAGCAAAAATCAAAGGTTATGGAAACATAACAAATGGTAATTTTACCATAAAGAAAGTTGCCTTCGTCGATGACCTAAAACACAACCTCATCAGTGTTTCTCAACTGTGTGATAACAATCTTGAAGTTCTTTTCACCAAACAACGAAGCTTGATTATGGACGCCAAAACCAAAGATGTTATAGTTGATTCTGACCGTGCCGGAAATATGTATCCACTTGACATGGATCTTATCTATGGTAAACCCGATATCTGTTTGTTATCTAAAGCCCCAGCAGATATTAGTTGGTTATGGCACCGCCGCCTTTCCCATCTAAACTTTGGGTACATCAACAAATTAATCGGCGATGATCTTGTTCGAGGGCTACCACTTCTGAAGCTTGATAACAAAACTCTTTGTGCTGCATGTGAAAAAGGAAAACTTTCCAAATCCACTCACAAAAGCATCTCAGAATCTAGTGTGTCCGAACCACTAGAGTGGTTGCACATAGACCTTTGTGGCCCTGCCAAAACCCAAACCATACAAGGGAAGAAGTACATTCTTGTTGTCGTTGATGGTTTCTCGCGCTTTACTTGGGTCTTTTTCTTAAGACTAAAATCAGAAGCACCTGAAGAGATGATCAACTTCATCAAACAAATCGAGCTGAAGCTGAAACGACCTGTTCGAAGAATCTGAAGTGATAATGGTTTAGAGTTCAAAAACAATACTCTAGATTCATTTCTCAAAGACAAAGGAATTGAACACAACTTCTCAGCCCCATACACTCCACAACAAAACGGTGTTGTCGAAAGAAGGAACCGAACTTTATGTGAAGCTGCAATACTCAAAATCGTTCCTTAATCCATAAACATCTTCATAAAACACCATATGAAGTCATTAACAACCGAAAATCAAACATCAAATTTTTTCATATTTTCGGTTGTTGATGCTTCGTAAAGAATAATAAAGATCACCTTTCAAAATTTGAATCATGGTCGGATGAAGGAATTTTCCTTGGTTACTCTTTTTCTACAGCTGCTTATCGAGTACTGAATAAACGTACTAGAGTAATTGAAGAAAGTACCGATGTTCATTTCGATGAATTGTATGTTAGGAAATTGGATCGTGAACACTTTGGTTCAAAAATGATTGAAAATATTTTTCAAAATCCAATTCAACAAACACCTTCTCCTGACATAGACATTGAAATCGATCTTGATTTGCTTTTGAACAACCAAAAACCGCTTACAATTCTGAACTTCTAACTACTTTAATTGACCCTACAGGAACACCCAGTGAAGTAATTCCACAAACAAACCAAAATGATGCAAATCAATTCGAGGGGGAACCACCAACACATACTTCCTCTTTGGAAAAAACACCAAATCCTCCTTTAAACACCCCAACCCCAAATCCCAAATAGCCAAAACAATCCCGATGCATCATTTATGGGGGAACCTTCAAACCTATTCCAAGATGAAACGCCCGGAGAAGAACAATGGGATACTGAAACTCCAATTATTATAGCGGAAGAGAATCGCTTAATAAAGTGGACCAGAAATCATCCAACAGACCAAATCATCGGAGATCCCAACATAGGCATTCAAACTAGAGGCGCATCCACAAATGAATGTTTATTTGGAGCCTTCTTATCCACGACCGAACCCAAAACGCTACATTCTGCTATAAAAGATCCAGATTGGGTAAAAGCTATGCAAGAAGAGCAAGCAGAATTTGAAAGAAACGACGTATGGAATCTTGTTCCTACTCCACCCGATGTTACTGTTATAGGTTCAAGATGGGTATACAGAAACAAGACTGACGATCAAGGAATCATTTGTCGAAACAAGGCACGTCTTGTAGTCAAAGGATATTCACAACAAGAGGGAATCGACTACGATGAAACATATGCTCCAGTTGCCCGAATTGAAGCAATTCGCATCTTTCTTGCATATGCTGCACATAAGAATTTCAAAGTATTCCAAATGGATGTTAAATGTGCATTCCTACATGGAGTGATAGATCGCAAAGTATACATCCAACAACCACCAGGTTTCGAAGATCCCAAATTTCCAGATCACAGCTTTAAATTGCAGAAAGCTGTCTACGGCTTGAAACAAGCACCTCGAGCTTGGTATGCCACGTTGTCAACCTTTCTCGAAGAATCAGGTTTTAAAAGAGGTTCAATTGATCAAAACCTCTTTCGTAAAATCTTTAATAAACATCTGTTAATCGTACAAATATATGTTGATGACATTATTTTCGGTTCTACTGATGAATCTTTAAGTGTTAAGTTTGCAGATCTAATGAAGAGCAAATTTGAAATGAGCATGATTGGGGAGATGACTACTTTTCTCGGACTTCAAATCAAACAGTCAACTGATGGCATTTTCATCAACCAAGAGAATTATGTCAAAAACCTACTCACTCGTTTTTCAATGGAAAAATCCAATATCGCAAAAACCCCAATGGCTTTTGGATACAAAATTGATGCGGACTTAAATGGCAAACCCGTTGACCAGAAAAGATATCGTGGAATGATCGGATGACTCTTGTACCTCATTGCCAGCAGACCTGACATCATGTTTTCTACATGTGTTTGTGCGAGATACCAAGAAAATCCTATGGAATCCCATGTAGTTGCTGTGAAACGCATCTTCAAATACCTTAAAGGCACTCCCAAACTTGGCCTTTGGTATCCAGCTAAATCCTATTTTCAGCTGAACGCTTTCACCGACTCAGACTACGGAGGATGCAAGCTAGATAGGAAGAGTACATCTGGTAGCTGTCAATTCCTAGGAGGTAGACTAGTGAGTTGGACTTCAAAGAAACAGACTTGTGTATCCACATCAACAGCAGAAGCTGAATATGTCGCTGCCGCCAGCTGTTGTTCACAAGTCATATGGATGCAAACTCAACTGCGTGACTATGGCTTCAAAATCTCACAAATTCCCATATTTTGTGACTCAACCAGTGCAATTGCCATTTCTCACAATCCCGTTCACCATTCCATGACAAAGCACATCGACATTCGATATCACTTTATCAAAGACAACATTCAAAAGGGTCATATCGAACTACACTTCATCAACTCCGAAGATCAAATTGCCGATGTCTTCACTAAGGCTCTCGATGAAACGAAGTTTCAATACTTCCTAGGCCGTCTAGGAATGTTAAATCCAGATAACATCCATCCTTAAACTTTTACTTTTTGTTTGTACAAAAGTGTGTTTACTTTCATTCAAAAAGAAAATTCAAAAACAATTTGAAAACTACTTTCTTTTCAAAAAAAAACCAAAAACATTGAAATAACCAATATTTCCAAAAACATTCAGAAAAACAAATCTTCAAAAATTAATAAAAGACTTGCCATAATAAGCTTTTATAGAACCTTGTGATTAATCGTCTTTTGACTTAATTTTCAGATGCTTATGCTCGATGAAGATTTTAAGTCATATTGATTCTCAATTGGAGTGAAGGTTCAAATCTCCTACTTTTCATAATGTACATAACTTTATTTCCTTCAATTTTATTTCATTATTGATGATTTTAAAAAGGGACATAAGGTTAGGAGGTTCAGATGAAAACAAAAACCCATGTGAGAATTTGTGCCTCATCAATCTGAATCATTGTGGAATTCATTTCTTGTGAGCTTAGGTGTGTCACTATTGCTTATAAGGTATATCCGATTATACCTTGTCACGGTCTCATTTTTGCTTAGATATGAAAATGACCAGGGACGATACATTCATTTCTTACATACTAGACAAACTGTCTTTTATGCCACTAATCCCTACCTAGATATAAGCCAACCAAAAATGATGTCTTGAGATCCCGTGATCCATCAACAAGAAAAGATGAAACAAGATAAAGAAGAATCAACAAGAAAGCCAAATCATTCACCGAAGAAATACCAAACAAAACAAAAAAAAAAACTCTACATTTGGTATTTTCAAACAAAGTTCAACCAAATGGTTATTTCAAAGCAAACATCAAAAGATCTCGTGATCTGTTTTTAACCATTTTTCACAAAAAGGGATATCTTAATCCCGCAAGATAGATACTCTCAAAAATCCCAATTTTCTCAAATGTAGCAAGTACTCGATGCTAAAACAAAATATCCTTTTACAACAAAAAGGATATTGATCAACAAAAAGGATACCATCAAAGAAAAAGCTGCAACCACAATGGATTTCCCGGGATACTGTAGCCTTCATCAATGAAAGTTCTTAGTTGCAAACTGCACTATGAAAATTGCTAAACCCCTCTACATGTATTTCCCGACGGAGAGAGAGAGAAAGTTAATGGCATGAATGAAGAAACCCGCTGGGTAATGCCGAAACCAGTCTTATGTGATTGATTATCTAATAATGAGACTAAGTGACCTTTCAGGAAAAGCATAGTTGAACACCTCCAATATGAGTGTGAGTCGTCAGAGAGAGATATCACACGTTTTTAGTGATCATTAACTTGTTCTGCTGCCAGAACAACCAAACACCCAAGTGAAGTGTGAGCTATACCTATGAGCGTTCATCTGAATCGACCTGTTAAACCACTTGTCGTCATTAATAATGCTATAAAATCTTAAGAAATTTCTTTAGATACATATATGGCTACCCTTTGATAACCGAACCCGAGACTTTGATTCGGAAACAAATTTCTGAAAATCTTTTACATAAGATATGTTAAACCAAGTCACAAACTTTCAAATCAATTGCTATGGTTTTATATATATCTTATCTATTGACAAATATTTTATCTCGAATCTTCAAAAGTTAAACTGTCAATATGATTATATCATACCTGTCCTTATTTCAGCAATGATCACATAGGGGGAAATTGTTCAAAAATGTTCTTATGTAACCTTGTATGTGACCATAACTGAAATAAGATGAACTATTTTTATACAATCTAACAAATATTATCAGTTATTTCAGGTTGCATGAATGCGTGATAAAACGGAAAATACGAAAACACGCGAATGACGAAGACACATATGTGTGACTAAACATTTTCAACAATATATATATATATATATATATATATATATATATGTATTATATACATATGTATGTATTATATATGTATATATGTATTATATAAATATGTATATGTGTTGAATAGTCTACAAGAAATGGTCAACAAAGTCAAGGAAATGAGAAGCCAAACCCTTCCCACGTTTTTTTGCTCCTACTACTCTACATCAACTTGCATGACCAGCCATACACTTCAACTTACACTCAAGTACAAGTGAAGAAGATATTTGTCTCTCATATATATGTATACGTGAGTATGTAGTGTGTGTGTGTGTTCATTTTGTAAGATATTGTAACACTTCTACAAACTACAAACTCTCCCAAGAACATCACCAATCTTCATCTTCCTCAAGAACAAAGACAAATCCCTGGAGAAAATGAAGAACACCAAGATCAAACAACAATGAAGTGAAGAACACCAAGATCATCAACAAGCTAAATGAAGAACACCATCAACCATCTTCATCTTCTTCATTGAAACTAAAGGTTTTTCATCTTCATCACCTTTGATCATCACATCATACACCACCAAACACTTTCCTTACATCAAAACACCAAAACACAACCATGAAACAACCCAAAACCTTCTACATCAAGATCAACCACAAAACCCATCACTATTCATCATCATCTTCATGAGAAATTTCACCACCTTTACCACCTTATATAAACCTCCTTCCAACCTCTAAACAACCTTGAAAACATCCTCAAAACACCTTAACACCATTACCCTAGCCAAAACATCACAAACAAAACTTACCTTCAAATCACAAAAATCCCGAAATTGACTCTGACACGAACACGCCCCGTGTTAAAAACCAAGGCAAAATCAACACGCCCTGTGTTGCCCTCTGATTGCCTTCTTCATACTTCTGAACCTCAACACGCCCCGTGTTCAGCAAGGCTAAATAAACACACCCCGTGTCAGCATCTGCATCATGAATACGCCCCATGTTCAGCAAGGCTAAATCAACACGCCCCGTGTCAGCATCATTCTTCAAGAAAACCCTCCAAAACCCTCCTACACGACCCGTGTCACTTGTGCCTTATCTTACACGACCTGTGTGCATGTTTTTACCCAAAATACTTCAAATACAAATACATAAACCCATGTATTTTGTACCCTTTTGTAAACACTTGTTTTACATAAAATCGAGCTTTAAATGAACTTTTTGTTACTTATCCAATGCCGGATTGATCTTTGAACAAATATAGACCAGTCGCTCCAAGAGTCCCAATATCGACCAGTCCATTCAAAGAACATATATCGACCAGTCGCTCCAAGAGTCCCAATATCGACCAGTCCATTCAAAGAACAAATATCGACCAGTCGCTTCATGAGTCCGGTTCAGTCAATTTATTGACGAACCTACTTGATATATATTTATATATTTATATACTTTATTATAGCTTTATGTCATTTAAATATAGTCATTTCTATTATTTATAGCTTTATGTCATTTAAACACAGTTATTTATATTATTTATAGCTTTACGTCATTTAAATACAGTCATTTATATTATTATAGCTTTCAGTCATTTACAGCTTTCATATTTATACTTATTCCACAATTATTATTCTTTATATATATATATATATATATATATATATATATATATATATATATATATATATATATATATATCTTATATCTTAAACTAATATATCTATCACACAGTAACTGGTAACCGAGCCTTTTGTTGTGGTGATCAGATTGTTATATTTCCAACAAATCGGTATCTGTGCTGATATATAAAAGGAATAATATCCAACACAATCAATATAATTACAAATAACACGTATTTTATAGAAAATACTTCATATCTATGTGTAAGATGAAAGTGACTATACACTCACTTGATTTGATGATAATCGGGCAGTAATTCGTTCCTTAAAATGATCGTTTCTGATAAAACTGGGAGTTTTATTGAGAAACCGGGCTCTGAGAGAGTTGGAGCTTCAAAACCGAAAAGATAAAATTTTCTGGGTTTTCGGGCACTTCGAGACGTATTCTGGGCTTTAGAAAAGATACCGGGGCTTCGGGGGAAGTGAAAATAGTCAAAATATAAGTTTAGGGGTGTAAAATGACAACTTTTCAAAAGTAGTCGGGAGATCTCGCAGTCCCCCTATTTATAGGGTGCGAGGCTGAGGTCTTCTTGGCTGAGAGGCTTCCACGCAGCTGCTTGCGAAGTTCGGTGACGAAGGGAGGCGTGGCTGCGAGGGGAGGAGGCGCGTGGCATCAGCGAGGCGAGACACGGAGGCGGCTACGAGGGTCGGACGTGGCTGTGCGAGGTTCGGCCATGAGGCGGCTTCTGATTGGCCGAGGCTTCGGTCCGAGGGCGTTGCGACACGCATCTGGTCCGGATTCGGCCACGTCGTCGGTGACGCAGCAGCTTCGTGCGAGGTGACGTGTCGGTTACTGTTCATGCGAAATTTTTCGAATTTTGAACCGCGAACTTCTAAAATCCATAACTTTTGCATACGAGCTCCGTTTTTGACGTTATTTATATGCACGCGTAGCTAAAATCATTCTCTACAACTTTCGTTTAGACATCGTCGGCTAATTTTGAGTTTAATTTTAATATTATTTTTTTCAACAGACCGGGACAGGAAAATCCGTTAAAAATTCATAACTTCTTCATCCGACGTCCGTTTTCGTCAGTCTTTTTACCGTTGTACTACTATTGACGAGACCTTCGATTCTCGTTTAGGTTGTGTCGGCTAAATTTCTTCAGTATTTTTACCATATGTCCCTCCTTGCCACATTTGTAGTACATCGCTGCTCGGCATGCTCCCTCGTGGCTCTTGCCACACCTACAACAAGTGCGGCCCTTCTGGCCCCCAACTTTGGTATCTGCAGGCTTGGCCCACTTCGTCACCAGCTGTGACTGCACTGGTCTCCTGTCCCTTCACCAAGACTCCTCCTCGTCTCTGGCCTGTAACTCGAGCTCAATCTCCCTACTCCTAGCATTGGCCTGGAGCTCGATCAATGTCCTACAAGATGAGTTTGCAACGAACTCCCGTATATCCCTCCTCAGTATGCTAAGAAATCGGCTCACACGTGCCTGCTCAGTAGGCACATGCTTAGGGTAGAACATCAGCCTCTCGTGAAACATCCTCGAGATCTCAGTAACCGACTTTATCTTCTACTTGAGAGACAAAAACTCCTGTGAAAAACATTCCCTCTCCACCGGGGGAACATACTCATCCCTAAACATCTCAAAAAACCTCTCTCATGTCACTGCATCATGATCTGCAGTGCTAAAGCTGGTGGTCACGAACTTCCACCAATCCTTCACTCCCAAGCGAAGTTGGTTCAGTACAAACCGAACCCTCAAGTGACTTGGGCAAGAACAGATGTAGAAACACCCGTCAATGTCTGAGATCTATCTCATCGCAGCAATTGGGTCCTGTGTACCATCGAACTCAGGTGGCTTCGTGTTGCTGAACTCCCTGAACAACACCGAGTCACCTCCATGGGGTCGAGCAATGACAACAGCTGCAGTGGCGGTAATAGCCGCAACCTCAGTGATAGCGGCATACCTCTCATCGAATGTCTCAATCAAAGTGGTTTTGATAGACCCAAACATCTCGGGGATCTCCACCCGAATAGCTGCAGCCACCTCCTCTTGGATCATCCTCCTTATCTCATCATCGCTGGTCCCACTGCTCTCAGGGTGGTGGCACGTCCTCACCATGATGTCTCTGAAATACAACATAATAAAATAATTAGGAACCCACTCGAGTATACTCACACTCAATCACTCATCCTTACTTGATCCCTAGTATCTTAGAGATTCTTACTTGGACTACTCATTGACCTGGCGCCTCCAGTAGTATGAGCCTAATACTAACTTCCCCACCATATTAGTGTTCACTCCAAGTCCTCCTCCTAGAATTCTAGCTTACAAGTACTCTGTGTCTTGTCGAGTACCGGCTACACTCTAGTAAACCTCTCATATACTTCTCTCTACTACCTACTCACACTCAAAGAATTCTCAGTAGTAGAAACCCCTTGGCTAAGGCATCAAAAATCAGGCCACTCTAGTCCTAAATCATGAAATACCTAGCCCATTCTCTAGCATTCATATCATATCTCATAATATCTCATAATCTCATAACACATAAGGTAAGGGTATTTTGGAAAATCACCGTTCAGGCGCTGGCTGATTGTTCACACTGCTCGTTTTCTGTTTCTCTTGAAACCTATGATTTGTTTTTAGAAAATTATTTTATTTTGAAAAATTTTCCCAAATCCTCAGTTTGAGTCCAGACATATGTTGGATTAGTGTCTAAGTCCATAACTATTTTGGTATGTACTTGACCCGATGGTGCATGGTCCTTTTGGGTTGCCTTCACCAAAGCAACTTGATAGGATGAATTATGGAGAGAAAGGATTAATTATGATTTATTAATATATTATGAGAATAATATATTAAAAGAAAAATCATATTGTTTGATTAATATTAGTCAAGAACTAATTGATAATTAATTTTGTGACTAAAAGTGATTAATTAAACTTAAGGGACTAGAACTGTCAATTGTATGATTGTTGAATATTGAGCTAATGGACTCCATATTAAAGGAGTGGACGAATTCTATGGGGAAACCCATTAGAAAGCATCCTAGGCCTTTAAGGAAGGAGTCCATGGGTTGCTTAGGGACTAAGCATCTAAATTAGGGTTTCCTTGTTAGATAACCCTAATAGCATCTCTAATTAAAGGACCCTTAAGGCTCAAAAATGTGGTGAACTTGTTGATTAGGGTTTCCACATGTTTTAGGCAGTCTCCTTCTCTTCTCTTCTTCATCCTCTTGCTCTTGGTGTTTGTGAACCATTTGACGAGTGACATTTGTGACTCTAAGCTTTCTAAAGTCATTACAAGGAGGATTTTTGATTGTTATTGCTACATAACAATCAAGGTAAGTTCTAAACCCCATTCATAAGTTAATTTGATTAACTGTATGCTAGATCTAGGGTTTAAAGTCTTGGATGAATTGCACGTACAATAGAGAAACCTAGATCCAAGCATTAGGGTTTGTATGAGCACATAGGATGTTCTTGTGGCTAAAACCCATCAGTGGTATCGGAGCCTTGATTGGTTTCTATTGTATTGATGCCTTGTATGTTTGTTCAAGCTGCAAAATCATTTTTTGGCCAATCTTCCTGATGAACTCGGTGGGTCCCATTGTGGACTCGGCGAGTAGGGTCCTACTTGGTGAGTCCATAGGCGTACTCTGCGAGTTCAAGCGTCAGAAAGAGGGGATTTCGGGATTTCTTGCTGGTTTACTCATGGATACTTGCATTATCTGTTTTAGGTCATTGAAATCCGATTTTAACCATATTTATGAGTATATCCTTGATTAAACAAAAGATAATTACCAATTGATTAGATATTAACTTCTTTATATGATTAAAGTTTGATTATTTGTATTAATTGGGTAACTTATTTTACAAGAAATTGGAATTAGGTCAAATATAGATAATGATAAAATTAATTGTTTAATTTATATTATTTGTTATTTGATCCTTGTGTGATGAAAAGTTTCAATTTTCCCCTTTAGGTTTTATAGTTTAAATTTGAACTCAAACGTTTTTGTTTTGAAATTTAAATAGTTGAAACCCTAATGTTTTGAAATGTTTCAAAACTTGCCCTCAAGTTTTTGGAATTTAAAAGTTGATTAAAAGTTTAATTTAGGAATGTTAAATTCTAAAACCCTAGTATTGTTTTGAAAAGTTCATATGACACCCTTATGGTTTTATTAATTAAATAAGGTGTATAATTAAAGGAGGTTTAATAAATCCATAAAGTTTTGGTTCACAATTTAATTGAATTAAAAGTATAATTGTTAATTTTGACCACTTAGTATTTTAAAAGTATAAAATACACCCTATACTATATATAACATTAAAAGTCTAACATTATATATATGTATGAGTAAAAGTCAGTCTTACTGTTAGTAGGCCTCATTCATGAAGCTGGTCTATAAGGGGTGTTTAAGGAAATTGCCTATAAAATGGAGATTGAATGGGTATCCACTCTTACCCACCGCACTCTTGACTAGTGGAGGGTCATTAGCCAAATGGGTAGGATAGGACAGAAACCTTCCATTATAAGTATAATGAAGTACAAAATTAACTAAATGTTTTACAAAATTCCCAATCTTAGTTACTTTAGGCAAAAGTGAATTGATGCAATTCCATGAAATTACACTTTGTACCCTTGCGAAGACGTTAGTGGAGCGTGTGTGGTTAACCGGCACACTAAATGGTTCTAAGCAAAGGTAGAAAAGGGTGACTCAATGTTTGTCATAGTTCGGTGGAGCATGTGTGGTTAACCGACACATTGAATAGGTGATTGTAACATGTGGGGGCACCATGTAAGTTTGCATGGTTATTCACACCCGCTTTGTGATCCTCGGCATCCCAGTCACAAACTAGAGGGGCATATCGAGATTTAAACATGCCATTGAAAAGTTCAATGAATCTCAAAAGATCTAGGAGTTTTCAAAGAATTTAAAACTTAATCAAATTTTCGTTTTCATGGTGGAAAATTAGTGAATCGTCATTCACTTACCTTCAAATGTTCTGCAATTTGGGTTATGGCATCCCTCTCCTGAGTTGTAGAATATTTTGTTGGGTCCTAGCCTTAGTATCTCATTTGGGTGATTTATTAAGGACTCAATCAATCAACTAACTTGAATTTATTTTTCTCCCATTTTGTAGATGTCAAAGTACGACAACTATGGTCTTCCCAAATCCCGTGGAACAAGCATTCCACATAAAGATGATATTCCATGATTTGATTGAGGAACAAGAGATCATGCTTCACTTCCTCCACCTCCTCCAATCATTCTCCCTAACCCACAAGATCGAAGAATTGAAAGGTTCAATGTCACTAAATCCCTATTGGAAATGAAACATGAAGATGGTAAACCCGTGTGTGCCCACGTTCTAGGAATGAAATCACACATCAATAGGTTGATAATGTTGGGTGCGTCATTCCCTGATAAGTTGGCTGTGAACTGGGTTCTGCAGTCACTTCCTGAATCATATAACGAGTTCAAAAGAAAGTATTATATGATGGATCATGACGAAAACCTCATTGACCTAACTTACATGCTCATTATTGCTGAATCAGAAATGATTTGGCAAAGCAATGGAGCGTATTTGTTGGGAAAGTGAACCAACTATGCTTCGAAGGACGTTCTAGGAGAACCGACCTACATTTGCTGCCAAGTGAAAGGGCATTGGATACAAGTCTGCCCTAAGAGCCTGAAGAGTCCAGAAGATGGGAGAGTCAAAAAGTATGGTTGTGCTTCAGGTATAATCCACTATCTAACTCCATTAAGTTCCTATTCGTTGATTCTTAATACATGATGTGATAAGATTGCATTTGAATGTTTTGCAGGATCGGTGAAAAAGAGAGGAAGCTTGATGGAAGAGCAAGATGAATCTAATCATCAAGAAATGGATCTCGATCACATGGACTTGAAGATTAGATTTTGAGCATAGAAATTTATGATAGAGTTGTTAGGAATTTTGACTATATAGTTTTTCAGTTGATTTTGCATTGTAAGGACAAATGTTTTTCGCTGCTTTTATGAATAAAATGAATTTTGGTTTGACTCGTTTATTTATTTATCTATTTCCTTGCAATGAAATCGTTATGAAAAATTGATGTTCGTATAATTCTACAACGAATGGATGTGATTCTTAATTATGTTAATAGTGGAAATGTCAAGAATTTACCAAATATGGAGAGTTTCTCATCGTCCAAGTTTCAATTTGACAGAAACTTGGAATCATGCAACTTGGTTGCACGATGAATGAGAAATTTCATATTTGGAAATTAGACTAATTCATTAACAAAGTGTCAAGTGAAGGACGAAGAGATCGAGTACACAAAGTTGTGTGTTGATTAAGTCCACCACTAATTCATTAAAAAAAGTGTCAAGTGAAGGACTAAGAGATCGAGTAAACAAAGTTGTGTGTTGATTAAGTCCACCACAAGAGTAACAAAGATATTCGTCATGATTTACTAAAGGTTTAGTAAATATGACTATACTTATAAGATTAAGTATAATTTTGAATTGATTGAAAAAAAGGTTTAAATCACTAGCAGAACGAATAAGAAGAATCAAGTAGGCAGAAAGATAAAAAGTTTCTCTATTCTAAGAAGAAGGGAGAGTACCTTTTATTATGTTTTATGATAGGTCTTAATGATTAAGAACCATATCTCAATTGATCCTCTATGTGAGTCTTAGTACAATTGTATGTCTAAGAAGAGGAATCAAGAATTGAAGAAATGGTTAAATCAAGAAAGCAATCATACTTCATTCCGAAACAAGTCTTAAAGTTAAGATTGTGACATTGAGTGACAAGTCTTAAGAAGGTTTATAACATTCATCAAATGTAGAATTTCGAAAAAGGTTTTCTTATTCTTGCACATTTGAAATTGGTAAGTTGTGATGTCTTGGATAAGATAAAGACCAACTTGGACCAATTGTATGAAGTGTTTTGTCTTGATAAAAGCTACACTAACTCTTAAATATTTGGTTGTAAAGAAATGTTCATTGACAAGAGAATCTTATATGTCAAGGAGTCAGTGGGAGTCTTAATGGTCTTGAAAGGTTTCAAGAACAAATCAGAATAAACCTTATCGATCATCACTAGCACACGACTTGAGGTTAATAACCTATCGTGTTGACGTTATTTTGTTTCTGTGCCTTTCCGATTAAGTTAATTATGCATGTGAGTCCTATGAGTTCTCATTTGAATGCATAAAAGGAAAGGACCTTGATCAATGAAAAATACATTGATAGGAAAGGGTGAGCTGCTTAACTACTTCGAAGACATGGTGGGCAGCCGTGTTACCATAAGGCAAGAAGTCAAGATTAAGAGGTCGGTCCATATGAGGTTGGATTTGTCACAAACCTTAGTTTTGACAAATTCACATGGATAGGAACGCATACACCATTAAAATCTAAATGTCATAAGATTCCCTCCTTCATGAAATTGACTATGAGGAAATGCTTTCACTAATAGAGATTTTAAGAAGATAGTGATTGTGAAATTGTATTCTCGAATTCGATTATGGTTATAGTATCCCTTTCCATGATTCGAATTGTGAGATTTAGGAATTAGTCTGAATTGTTTAGACACACATATGAGCTATCTAAGATAAAGGTGTATAAGTTCAAGAAGCCTTGATAAAATATTATCAAAGCATTGGGTATTAGAAATATGAACTTAAAGAAAGTCAATAGGCATTGTTTTTCTGAAAGGTAAGTTGTTTCTGAATACATGTCAAAGCTAGTGGGAGCATAAGTGTTATGCTTATAATAATCGTCGTGATAGTGGGAGCATAAATGTTATGCTTGTATGATTATTAAGGCACGTATTGAAAGTTAGCAATATTAATTATAGAAAACAAGATTCATACTTTGCAAAGTTGTAAGGGTTGAATAGTTGTTTTTCTATAATTAAGGGAGAGAATATTATGCTTCATTTCAAATCTAAAGGCTTAGGTTGTGGAATGTTAATAGAATTAGTCAACGATACATAGTGTGTTCTTAAATTTCGATTATGATTACGGCATTCCTCTTCATAGTTTGAATTGTGAGAATATAGCACATAAAATATTATGGTAGAAGATGATAAAGTATCAAATCTTGATGTAAGACATTATGCATCGTGTCCCATACGCTTCGGGTATAGGATCGATTGCAAATGCTATAATATTTGACCATTCTAAAATTTTCCAAATGTCTAGCGCATTTAGAAAAGGACAAGAATCGGTTTTGACTAAGATAATTAAACAACTATCAAAGGACAATCCAAAGTTCGCCGAGGATTGGTCGCTTGTGAGTAGTTGGAAGTATAGTATTGGATGGACCATATCGACATTATTATGAATAGAAAAGATTCTATTAAGAATGAGTTGTCATCTGGAAAATATGGAAACATTTCCATATTGGGAGTTCGATATTGAAAGTCTATGTCTAGATTAGAAATTTTATGCAAAAGGATGTTCAAAGGAATGTACTTTGAGTGAGAGACATCACATCTATGAAATTGTCTTGTAACAATCTCCGATAGAGGACTTTGTAATTTCATTGGCAATAGTCATTGTGACATTAGTGCAGTGACATTATGAAAGGATCATTGCATAAAACGTTAGAATCTAACATATTCCATAAGTGGCAAGAATTTGATATTCTTTCACTTGTGGAAAGGATTAGGAATTGTGAAATGAGTATGATTGGAAATGTGTTCATTTGATCTATTTCCCAAAGTAAGAACCATAGGTAAGCATTGTGTGCATGCTAAGAGCATGGGACAAGTGTAGTAATAATTCAAGTAAGAAGTTGATTACCCGAAACAACAAATAATGAGTAATAAATATGGTGATAAATAAAAGGTGTTTTATTTATACTCAAAGGTTTGAGGCCATATGAGATTAGTATTATTCTTGTGTTTCACTTTGCATGTTTTGACTTCCTGAATAATTTAATTGGTTTAAGAACAATCAAATTATTCGAACGGGCCACAGTCGTTCATATGTTGGAAGTAGGTATGAATAAAGACTATCGTGAATTGGTGTGTGGATTGTCTAAATTGTATTAGACATAAGCAACTGTTTGCTGCAATGTTCATGAGTGCTTATGAATATGATTTGAGCATTGGATTAAACTCACGCTCATTTGGATCACCTCATGGATTTTATCACGAGTGATTGGTGAGACGATAACATCTTATATTCTTGAAACCGAGATGTGTGAGTTGTATCTTGCGAATCAGTTGCACATTGATAATATGCAAACGCACCAGTAACTTGGTGTTATAAAACATATTGTTGTGTGTAATTCGGTAAGTGAGTGCAAGCAAGCATTGAATCAAAGTTTATCCGTTCCTTTTATCCAAAGTAGGGTGAAAGCGATATATGTGGGCCCCTTGATGATTTAGTGATGACACCTAAGCGCTTGGCCAAGCTGGGACAAAATTGATGTGTTCAATTGTAATCTGTTGTCAGTCGTCATAAATCTGAATTCGGGAAACAACACATAGATAGAGAGAATGATTTAGATCCATGTCTCAGTCTATACGATATCTAGAATGGAGGAATATATGATCCCTTATCTAAAGGACATGCGTATCTGATAAGATCAGAGTTGACAGCGACTTTGGAAAGCTACGATTGTAGATCGAGATCTGAAGTCATATGCAAAATAGTTATTAGACTTATCCAAGTGGGAGACTGTTGGATTAGTGTCTAAGTCCATAACTGTTTTGGTATGTACTTGACCCGATGATGCATGGTCCTTTTCGGTTGTCTTCACCAAAGCAACTTGATAGGATGAATTTTGGAGAGAAAGGATTAATTATGATTTATTAATATATTATGAGAATAATATATTAAATGAGAAATCATATTGTTTGATTAGTATTAGTCAAGAATTAATTGATAATTAATTTTGTGACTAAAAGAGATTAATTAAACTTAAGGGACTAGAACTGTCAATTGTATGATTGTTGAATATTGAGCTAATGGACTCCATATTAAAGGAGTGGACAAATTCTATGGGGAAACCCATTAGAAATCGTCCTAGGCCTTTAAGGAAGGAGTCAATGGGTTGCTTAGGGCCTAAGCATCCAAATTAGGGTTTCCTTGTTAGATAACCCTAATAGCCTCTCTATTTAAAGGACCCTTAAGGCTAAAAAATGTGGTGAACTTGTTGATTAGGGTTTCCACACGTTTTAGGCAGTCTCCTTCTCTTCTCTTCTTCATCCTCTTGCTCTTGGTGTTTGTGAACCATTAGAGGAGTGACCTTTGTGACTCTAAGCTTTCTAAAGTCATTACAAGGAGGATTTTTTATTGTTATTGCTACATAACAATCAAGGTAAGTTCTAAACCCCATTCATAAGTTAATTTGATTAACTGTATGCTAGATCTAGGGTTTAAAGTCTTGGATGAACTGCACGTACAATAGAGAAACCTAGATCCAAGCATTAGGGTTTGTATGAGCACATAGGATGTTCTTGTGGCTAAAACCCATCAACATACCCGAAGGTGTATCCAAATCCCTCAAACCAAGGCTCTGATACCAACTTGTAACAACCAAATTTTCATTTTCAATTCCATAAAACAAATGTTATATCATTAATTTCTCAAAAATTAACCCAACAAGTTTTCAAAACAATTATTCAAATCCAGGATCCACAAACATAGTTCCATATCAAAAATGTGTGTACAATCATGTCGGTGCCTTATCGCGATCCTCTGAGGTACCTGAAACACATAAAACATAACACGGTAAGCATGAATGCTTAGTGAGTTCCTCAAAATACCATATACACATAACACGACAGCCACTCGAGGCTGTGACTCAATAAGACCCTCTTGGTCAATGTGTCTCAATAAGACACTCTTGGTCAATGGGTCTCAGTGGGACCCTCTTGGTCCTAATTCTGAGTGTAACATCCGGATTCCTAGGTACAATATTATTTATTTATTTTTTTGGAGATTTTAGAGGGACTCGGCGAGTTAATGCTTAGACTCGCCGAGTAGGGTTGCGAATTCCATCCAGGTTAATGACCGGACTCGGTGAGTCGACTAGTGGACTCGGCGAGTCCGTGCTGTTTAATGAAGCCCTAATTCCCGTGGTTTGGGACCTAGATAAAGGGGCTTATAGCCACCACTTGAGGCTACCAGACCCCTGAGCGAAACCCTAAGAGATCTAGAGCGTTTGTGAGGAAGAAGAGGCCATTTTTGATCTTTGTGTGGGTGTTTTTGCAAGAAGAAGGTGACCAAGGAAAGAGGGAACTGAAGAGGGTACTATTATGTGGATTTTAGAGCCTAGGGGCTTCATGTTGAGGTACATATTCGATCCTTCTTCAGTTTTGGTGTTAATCTTTGAGAGTTAGGGTTTCTAGCCCCTTTAGAGTATAAATTGTGGAGCAATTGGTCCCTTCTTGCATCGAGACTTTGGATCTGGATCCAAAGAGGTCCAAAGACCTTAACTCCTTTATCTTTATGGGTGTCATTAGAAGTTATGAGCATAGGGTGACATTTTGAGGCCATTTCTTCAAATAGAGCCATTAGGTCCTTGCATGGGCATCAAGATCCAGACTTTACGTGTGTTTATTGCTTAAAGAGGCCAAATCTATGGGTTAGAGGAACGGATCTGACCTCAGGAGGTCATTTGAGTTTAAGCATGTCATGAACTCGCCGAGTCTAAGAACAGACTCAGCGATTAGGATGGTTTTTCTCCATGAATCGCACAGTTGGTGAATCACTGAGTTAGGGAAGTGACTCGGTGAGTCATTGGGGATTTAGTGACCTGAGTCATGAATGAACTCGCTGAGTCACAATTGTGCACTCGACGAGTCTGGTCAAAGGGTTGACCGTTGACTTTTATTGATTTTTAGGGTTTGGTCAACAATTGGACTTGTGCACTGTTTGAACGGTAAAATGGCCTTTTAGCCTTCTTAGAGGATGTGTGAGGATTTAATTTAGCCTGGAGAGCCATTACTAATTGAGATGATCATTTATGTGTTTAGGCAAAGGCTAGATCAATGTTATGCGAGCGAGATATTACCGAGACATCTGAGGTGAGTCTTCTCACTGTATTTTACCTTGAGTGGTAATTAGAGTTATGTCAAAGAGTATTGTATGCTATTTATGTGATGTGTTTCACTGCATTATTTCTATGTGATTTATGTCGTGTGTATATCAGGGTATGTCAGAGTTAGAACCGGAAGGTTCACCGAGTTAGGACCAGAAGGTCCACAGAGTTAGGGCCCAATAGCCCACAAAGTTTTAGCCTCGAGTGGCTAGTATGTGCTATGTGTGGTATTTTGGGGAACTCACTAAGCTTCACGCTTACAATGTTTTGTGCTATGTGTTTCAGGTACTAGTGAGGATCGCGGGAAGGAGCCGACATGATCAGTACACACACGCGTAGAGTTTTATTTATATGATATGATCTTGGGATTTTTGTCTTATGATTGAAAATATGAAACAATGTGTCTTATGATATTGTGAATTAAATGGTTTTAAAAATGGGAAAAATTGTTTGAAATTTTACGGTGTTACAAGTTGGTATCAGAGCCTTGGTTTGAGGGATTCGGGATACACCTTCAGGCGTATCTGAACTCAAACTGAGGATTTGAGAGATATTTTTCAAAAAACTGAAACAAAGTTTTCTAAAAGAGTAAAAGAAATTGAAAAAAATAGAGCAGAGTCGTGTGTACGATCAGCCAGCGCCCGAATGGTGATTTCCCAAAATACCCTTATGTTATATGTTTATGAGACAATATGATATGTGTTGCATGCTAGAGCAGGCTAGGTATTCTAGTAGGACTAGGGTGGCCTGATTTGTGATGCCTTAGCCTAGGGGTTGCTGCTAGGAGATGCTTGAGAGGAGGTATATAGCAGCGAAAGGCTGATGAGAGATCCGCTGGAGAGTAGACTGTGCTTAGTGAGAATAGAGTACTTGGTATTTGGGATCCTAGGAGGAGGACTTGGGGTGTTTGCTGATGCAGTGTGGACAGTAGTATTGGGCCCGTACTACTAAAGACATTGGAGCGGTGCACAGTCCAAGTAAGAATCCTTGGAGCATCAGAGATCAAGTAGGGTAGATTTATCGAGCGCAAGTATACTCGACCGGGTCCCTGATATTTTCTTATGTTGTAATTTAGAGACGACATGGTCAGGACACGCCTTAATCCAAAGAGCAGCGATGCTAGTGATGAGGAGATTCGTAGGATCATTCACAAGGAGTTGGCTGCGGTCATCAGGGTAGAGATACTAGAGATGTTTGGGTCTATCAAGACCACACTGATAGAGACTTTTGATGAAAGATATGTTGCTCTTTCTGATGCTGCTGTTGCTATGACCACTACAGCTGTAGCTGCGTCTAGACCGCAAGGTGGTGATGCATTGCTGTTCCGGGAGTTCAGCAACACAAAACCACCAGATTTTGATGGTACGCAGGATCCGATTGCAGCGATGAGGTGGATTTCGGACATTGAGGGGTGTTTCTTCACATGCTCATGTCCAAAGCATCTAAAAGTTCGGTTCACGCTGAACTAGCTTCGCTGGGGAGCGAAGGACTGGTGGAAGTTTGTGACGGCGCACTATTCGTCTGTTGAGCTTGCTGCAGTGACCTTGGAGAGATTCACCGCTATGTTCCGAGAGGAGTATGTTCCCTAGGTGGAGAGGGAGCGTTTGGCCTAGGAGTTTTTGACCCTCAAGCAGGGTACTGAGTTTGTTGCAGTGATTACCAGGATGTTCCAGGAGAGGGCAATGTTTTGCCCAGAGCACATGTCTTCCGAGCAGGCACGCATGAGCCTATATTTGAGCGTTTTGAGGAGGGAGATATGAGAGTTCGCAGTGAACTCGTCATATCGAACATTTTCCAAGCTTCAGGAAAATGCTCGGAAGAGGGAAATAGAGCTGGATACTCCAGCTAGGGAGGAGGCGGAGTCTCAGGGGAGGGACAGGCGACCGATACAGTCGCAGCCGACAACCAAGCGGGTCAAGCCCGCCGATTCAAGGGCAAGGAACCAGAAGGGTCGCACTTGTGTGTCACACCCTAAAACCACGAACGGCGGAAACGTTCAGGGGTGGAGAACGTCATTTACAGTATCACAACAGTGTAATATAATAAACAAACAACAACATCATCCATTGCATTATAAGTAGAGTTTTAATACATGTGTGTTCTTTCTTAATGTACAACGATAAAATGAATAATCAAAATAAGGCGAGTCATGTATGTGCTCCATCTTCTCGATAACCTGGCCATCTCACTTGTCTAACTGATGACCTGAAAATACAAGTTATTTTGAAAGCGAGTATCAGCTTTAAAGCTGGTGAATTCATAAGTAATTAAGGTGTCATTGTCTGGCTTATGAAAATCTATTATGAAGGCCATGTAAACCTTTAATGAAAATGTTGATGTAATTATGAAAAACCATAGAAAATCCCTTATTTTCTATCAGTTTGAGATGTAGTCTTCTACCAAGACCCGAATGTTTTGTTTATGATAATGTAGTCTTCTACCAAGACCCGAATGTTTTGTTTATGACAATGTAGTTTTCTACCAAGACCCGAATGTTTTGTTTATGACAATGTAGCCTTCTACGAAGACCCGAATGTTTTTTTTATGACAATGTAGTCTTCTACCAAGACCCGAATGTTTTGTTTATGACAATGTAGTCTTCTACCATAACCCGAATGTATTGTTTATGAAAATGTAGTCTTCTACCAAGACCTGAATGTTTTGTTTATGACAATGTAGTCTTCTACCAAGACCCGAATGCTTTGCAAGTAAATTGGTAGTTTTTCCTTTCTATTGACTAGTACTAACAGTGCTTAGTCTAACTCATCCTTTATGTGAATATATCACAAAATAAAGTAAACAGGAAAAATCATAATCATGTAAGTGTTATCACTGGGTACTAGGACTAACACAACATCGCGTTAAGCGAAATATGTAACCTAATGAACATCTGAAGATTGTAGCAGCAGAAGGTGGGTGGAAGGGTTAGTCCCCATCGATCTACCTAATATAACTAGTAACCTTAGACCTCTGTAGATGGTCATCGACCACTGGTGCTAATCAGTGGGGTTCGGAATGGTAAGTCCCGCTGAGCTATCCCATTGAACCGAGATAGGAAAGATAATTTACACAGTAAGTACTAACAAATCATCCTTGTAGTCCTATGTACAAGTATCCAGGTAAGTGAATACAGGATAATGCACATATGTAACAGTGTTCCTGTATGGTATTCATGTAATGTAGCAGGCAAGTATACGTAAACATATTCATGTATCATGTAATCCTAAGTAAGTGTACTCATGTATCATGTAAGGGATCGGTATAGACTCATGAATGAACTGACTCTTGTGTGATTCCTTGTAGTAGTAATAATGTTTGATATCTTCTAACTATCCCTATGATAGTAAACTGAAAGGTAATTGGTTTTTTACGTAGGTTTATGCACTCTTTCTACCCAAGAGTATTGGAAACTAAATGAAGGGTGAAAACTATAATCTCTAACATATATATGAACATATGCGCATAAGTATAGTTTAAGCCAATAAGGTAAAATAATGGTTTTGCAAGATACATAGGAGTTTTGAACAATAATTAAGAATGACTTGATGTCATTTTAATAAACATTTCAAAAAGTAAAACATTTGATAACAACGTATTTTTAAGATTTAAAACCATTTCATGCATCACATTTTGTAGTATGTGAAATCTGTTGAATGACAAACACAGTTATAAAATACATATCAATGATTTAATAACATGTTTGTTTCTACTTGTACCCCCCCCCCCATTAAAGCATTTAAAATCCTTTAAAACATTGATTAGGGGTATGAACTCACCTGTAGATGGTGATTCGGATGAACCGGACGGTGTAGGATTGTTAGGTGTCAAGTGAGGACTTGTACACACACTACGATCCTAATGAACATATAATCACACATATATGCATTCAATTAGTCTTAAATCATTAATTGATAATGTTAAGACATCCTAGACACAATAAACACTTTATATAAGTGTTTTAAGACCTAAGGATTGCATCTAAGCTATTGAGGGACAAGGTACTTATGTTTAGGGTTCCAAAGGACCCCATATATGAGTTTACTCCCCATATACCATCACACATGGAGTTTACAGTTGTAAACTCTTGAGTTTACGGCCGTAAACTCCCAATCATGGGGGTTTGTTGTGTTTTGAAGTCCCTAATGATTCCTAGAATTATTCCAACTTGGTGGCTAAGTCCTTGGAAAGGTTTAAGGTCTAGAAACACTCCCTAGGGGAGTTTACGGACCCTAGGCCATTTCCCTTGGAGTTTACGGTTGTAAAATCCCTTGGAATGTTGTTTTTGTTGTTTTCAAGCCTCATGCACAAGTGGTATTCGTTCTAGGCTTTTATTCCAAGAATATGAAGACCCTTGACACACTTTGGTGTCCTTAAATCATGTTTACGGCCCATGAACCATGTCATGGCTGTAAACTCATATTGAAACGTGTTTTTGATGTGTTTAAGGCCTTAGTTTAAATGAGAACAAGTCTAGGTAAAAGTCTAGGGCTTTAGGTGCCTTAAAAGCACCATTTTGAGCTTGAATTTGGAGTTCACAGCCTAAGATATTCTTGGGCCGTAAACTCCCAAACTTGGGTGTTTCTAGCTTGTTTTCATGTCCCTAATACACTTATAAATGACTCTAAGGCAGTAGCATAACACAAGGGTCGGTCTAGGCTTTGTTTCGGGAGTTTACCGCCCAAGAACACCTTGGGGAGTAAACTCCTAAATCTAGTGATTTAGCCTTCTAAATCATGTTATAACTACATATAAAGCTTTCTAACACTACTAGACAGAGTTACTCACCTTTTGGTAAAAATACCCGAAGATCCGTGAGAGAGAAAATGGCTTTTCTCTAGTTGGAAATGCGAATAATGAATGAATTTGGTTCAGAATTCTATTTATAGTCCTGAGATATTTTTGGTAGAAAATATTTTTATTCCTGAAATGATCTCTAATATAATAGAGTGTTGGAATAGCAGTGTTGCACAAAACCCTAGTGCAACCACTCTCCTGATATCTCCTTAAGTGTAAATCCTGAAATACTGCCAAACTTATACCCGAAGTCTGGAATTTCCTTGAAATTGTTCTAAGCTCTATTGTCTTGATATGGGTTGTTCAAAATGGAAATTTTGGGTTGTCACATCATCCCCCTGTTAGAGGGAATTTTGTCCCGAAATTAAAATTTAGATAAGGAAGTAGGTAGAAACGATCGAGTCGTTAGTTGAAGACTTCCTAATCGATTTGCTCCTGCGCTTCCAAGTGAAATCGGGTTCTCAGTTGGTATTCCCACGAACCTTCACTAATGGGCGATGACATTACTTCGTCCACTTGACCTCTCGGTAGAGGGTTACTACGGTTCTAATACGAAGGCAAGGATCTCGTAAATCTCGATCTCGTCGAGAGGGATTACGAAAGTCCTATTGGAAGGATACTATTTCAAGTTTAAGACACGAAGGGGAAAATGTACGTTACTGAGTTCGCGGAGTAGGTCTTGTTTGTGAAATGTAGGACCGATTCTGGTAAAAATCTCGGAGGTCCTAACTATATTGGATCTTAGCTTTCCACGCTTTATGAAGCGTATTAAGCCGTTCCGAGAGTGAGGTTTCCTAATGAATTTGGTCTCTCACTTGGAATTCCAAAGGTTCTTTCTCTCGCTTACTTCCCAGTCAAGGGCCATCCCTTGCTGGGTCAAAGTCCAAAGGGTTTCTAAAATTTGTGGGGAGTTCCGAATGGACTATGATAATAGGTCTGTAAGACCTAGGATTTGGCGAAGTTTCCGTCGGTGACTACAGTGCCGAAAAATTCCCAACGGTTTCGGATAATTTGGCAGAGTACTCAAGAATTTCCACAACACTAATAGTGTGTCTCAGGAAATTTGTCTCTAAATTCCAAAACTCTTTTTCAGAGAACTTTATGAAGAGTATTTCCGAGGGTAATGTTTCTATGGGTTCTTTCTTACTACGAGGGTAGATAAGTAGTCATTATATGGAGAAATGACGAACTGATCCCAACAAGAAAGGCGTACTCCACTCATATAGCTCAGGAATACTATGGGTGTATTGGTCCTATCTGAGGGGTATCACTACGGACTCGAAGTGTCCGTATCGAGTTCGGAGGGTAGTCTTTAGGACATCCTTCCCTAACACTTGAATTGGTGATATTCGGATCTCAGGTCCATTTCTGAAAGTAACACTTTCCCTGTGGTTGCTCAATTAGCTCTTCTAGGCGAGGCAGAGATAACGGTTTCTGAAGGAAATCTAAACGAAGTCTCCGGTCGTCGAGGTATGTATGATGCACTCCATCTACTTCTGGTAAGAATAAGAGCGGAGCTCTCAAGGGTGAGAAGCCTGGTCTTCGAATCCTATTGTTGAGTAGTTCGTGGTGTTGTCCAAAATGTTCTTGTATCTTCCGTAGGTGTTTAGACTGAAGGCGATATGGTTATAAGAGTCATACTGGGTTCTAAGTTGGTTCCTATGCCAATGTAATTACTCGAACTCCTGGATAGTCTCCGTCCTGAATTTCATATTAGAATTCATACGTGATTCAGTGATCACAATTTCGTGTATACGAGTCGTATATAATTAAGACTGAACAGGTAGTCGAATAACTGATTCTTCCTTAATCTCACATCCCATCGAGGGAAAAGAAATTAAAGTGGAATCATCAATTCTAAACTTGTAGAACATTAATTATATATCATTCTCATGCATACATTCTTCAGTGATAGATCAACTGTATGAATCCTGGAATTGAATTTGACGTACTACACGAGCGATAATGTGGGGATTCCTTCGGATAGGAAAAGAACTATAAGGTACTCCTGTTATGAGTACTTCAGTGTTCTGATATGACGGCTTCGCTAAAAGACGTTTACTGAGAAAGAGATGTACTTATGAAGCTGGTATTGCGATGATCGAATTGAATCGAGTTGTATGATAATGTGGGAATCATAAAGAAACATAAAGACATTAGATTTGAGCACAAAACATTTACAGACAAAGACGACCGTGCAACCATGATTAGATTTACAGTACTTTAGATTTGCTACAAGACTATTGCTGCGAATCAGATATACTACAAAAGACAAGTATACGCAACACGAGCATCCCTATACCGACAGGATCTCGCAAAAGATAAGACTCTAGTTGCACTAGTTTTAAACATGTTTTTGAACATATAGAATACTGACGATTTGGAGGGAACCTATACTATATTAGGGTCCTTAACTGTCTCTTTGCATTCTGAGGTCAAACTCCTCTGAATTCGTCGTTGCCCTTCCCTGCTGGACAGTCCCTCTTGAAGTGTCCCATGACGCCACATAGATGGCATATCTGAGAGGTTTGGACATTGGTGTTTGAAGAAATGTGTTGGATCTGGATCCTATAGTAACTGGCAGTATAACCATTCCTGTTGCACTTATAACAGTATAATGGTCGGCAACCACCCAGATGATGAAAGCTACACTCATAGCATTTCGGTAGATTTCCGGCATATCGTCTGGCTGGTGTAGGGACAATTGGGACACCAGAAGGAATGGTAGTAGGAGGTGCAGATGTCGTAGCTGTGTTCTTATTCGCCCCTCGAAGTGATTTGTTCTTCCTTTTGGCCCAAAACTTCTGGCTGTTACTCTTGACCTCAGCACTCGGGGTACCGTGGTAATTTGTTGCTCGTCGCGGGGCTGGATTGTTACTTGGATTGGAATGATTGTTAACAATCCTGCTAACACTTGTGTTGTTAGCGTTCAGGTGGGTCAGAATAGCTGACACGGCAGCCGAGACTGCAGCTTGAAAGGTAGCTGCATCGATCTGAAGAGTTGGTGTTTGGTTGATGGGCTGATCGTTTTTCTTGGGTGACATGATTCTGTTACACTGAAAGAAAATGAATTTGTGAGCAAGAATGGTTGAACCTAGATGGAGTTCGATCGCTCACGTAAAGAATAGAAGTATGTTCTCTAAGGTTCGACCTACATCCCTATGATGCAGTCCTAGTATGGAATGGAAGTATGTTCATGAAGGTTTGACCTACATCCCTATGATGCAGTCCTAGCAAAGATCGGAAGTAACTTCATGCAATGGTCTCAAGATGTTTGTCGTGCAAGCCGAGGTATCGCAGGTTGGCGAATAACATGATCTAACCATTAAAAGAGACTTGGAGATGTCTCTGGTGTTAAATTGCTATAGTCCAATGACTTGACTAGAGCATGTTTTAAATAGACTCAAATGAAAGTAAGATAAGAGTATTTGAATAAAGAATGACACAGAAGTTAGCCGGCTGTCAATAACTTTGATATTCATGATGTACTAGTTCGGGAAAATGACCTTTTAAAAAGGTCTTACATCATATCCAGAGAAGATAGTTCCTGATAGTATAAATACCTAACTAAAGTACTTACAGTACAAGATAGTTTCATAGAAAATGCCACATCGGGCATAGACAGAAAGACGATTCCTTTCTAACCAGGAAAATAAGGTAAAGTATCTACTACTAGCGACGGTCATCCCTCTGGTGAACTCTCAGTTCAGCCAGTTGGCGTTCCACATCAAGTAGGTGTCTTTCGTACACTCTCTGGCGTACTCGAAGTTCCATGACTTCGGGTCGTGATTCAGCCAATGCTTGCAACAGGGTTTCATGGTCTCTTTCATACCTCTCACGAGCATGTTCAAGTCGACTGGTGCGAAGCATATGCATTCCTCCATTTGTATCAACTTTTGCGATACGTTGTAGGGCTGTCATGCCCTGAATCTAGTTTCGGGCAACTCTACGAATCAGAATTGGTAGAACTCTATCTACTGAGCTCCCTTCACTTATGTTGTAAAAGCTTCGGTCTCCATTAAACGGCATAGGTTGATCTTGACCTTCGCTCTATGTTTCCAAGCATTCCACCCATGGAGGTATCGGGCCATGAAAAGCCGGATGGGGGTTAGGAATTGGAACGGGAGCTTCCTAGGGTAGGTCTTCAACCTCGGGTTCGGAGTTAGCACCATCCGAAAGGTCTTCATCATGGTGATCATTCACAGGGATAGGATGATCATTATTTGGCTCTTCTTCAAACCATCCAGCAATAACCTCATTCGGAAGGTACAGGTTGCTGTGGGGATGGAGTCCAGCCATGTTATCTACGCGAGAATTGGGGTAAGAGAATAATTATTAGACGAAGTATCTAGATAATTATTTAGGAAATCTTCATTAGTTCCATCGCTATTTGTAAAGTGCATACCAGTTATATGTAATCAACATAGGATAGGCCTTCGAATAAGTGACCTCAACTCCAAATTCACAAGGAATAGGGGTAAAGAAAAAATTTCATCGATTCCAAGTCTATAACATCCTAGTTACATATAATTTTAGCGTATCCACTTAGCAATTATCAACTTAGGAATGAAGATTCCATTTTAGTTCTCAAGTATAAAGTACTTATAGTAACACAAAACACCCCTATGGTATTTTAGATTTAGGTTTTGTTATAATGTTCTCATTGTGGCAATGTTGCTAAGTTTTTAGACTTGTTGCCATATCACAACCATTCTTGGGCATGTGCTAATCACTCCTTGGAACAACATAGTTGATCAGGCTATGCCATTCCCAAGACTGACCATATATCCCCAGGCTTACTTGTGATATTCAACAATCATAATACTTTTGTTCTTGTCATTGTGACACTGATTTTAGTATGAATGCAGACACGTATACTTTGTTAAATATTTTATTATTTAAAAGTATAACTCTTAGATAGAGTGTTTTAATCCCATGTATTTATAGTTAGTATATCTTTTATGGGTTGATATACTATATTCACTATAAACAATGCTCTGAAACCAATCTGTCACACCCCAAAACCACGAACGGCGGAAACGTTCAGGGGTGGAGGACGTCATGTACAGTATCACAACACTGTAATATAATAAACAAACAACAACATCATCCATTGCATTATAAGTAGAGTTTTAATACATGTGTGTTCTTTCTTAATGTACAACAATAAAATGAATAATCAAAATAAGGCGAGTCATGTCTGTGCTCCATCTTCTCGATAACCTGGCCATCTCACCTGTCTAACTGATGACCTGAGAATACAAGTTATTTTGAAAGCGAGTATCAGCTTTAAAGCTGGTGAATTCATAAGTAATTAAGGTGTCATTGTCTGGCTTATGAAAATCTATTATGAAGGCCATGTAAACCTTTAATGAAAATGTTGATGTAAGTATGAAAAACCCTAGAAAATCCCTTATTTTCTATCAGTTTGAGATGTAGTCTTCTACCAAGACCCGAATGTTTTGTTTATGACAATGTAGTCTTCTACCAAGACCCGAATGTTTTGTTTATGACAATGTAGTCTTCTACCAAGACCCGAATGTTTTGTTTATGACAATGTAGTCTTCTACCAAGACCCGAATGTTTTGTTTATGACAATGTAGTCTTCTACCAAGACCCGAATGTTTTGTTTATGACAATGTAGTCTTCTACCAAGACCCGAATGTTTTGTTTATGACAATGTACTCTTCTACCAAGACCCGAATGTTTTGTTTATGACAATGTTTTGCAAGTAAAATGATAGTTTTTCCTTTCTATTGACTAGTACTAACAGTGCTTAGTCTAACTCATCGTTTATGTGAATATATCACAAAATAAAGTAAACAGGAAAAAGCATAATCATGTAAGTGTTATCACTGAGTAGTAGGACTAACACAACATCGCGTTAAGCGAAATATGTAACCTAATGAACATACGAAGATTGTCCAGAACAAGTATTAATGTAAGTGTCATCGATGGGTACTAGGAGTAACACAACATCGCAATAAGTGAAAAGTATAACCTAATGAACATCCGAAGATAGTCCAATTGTCCTCTGTAGCAGTAGCAGGTGGGTGGAAGGGTTAGTCCCCATCAATCTACCTAATATAAGTAGTAACCTTAGACCTCTGTAGATGGTCATCGACCACTGGTGCTAATCAGTGGGGTTCGGAATGGTAAGTCCCGCTGAGCTACCCCATTGAACCGAGATAGGAAAGATAATTTACACAGTAAGTACTAACAAATCATCCTTGTAGTCCTAAGTACAAGTATCCAGGTAAGTGAATACAGGATAATGCACCTATGTAACAGTGTTCCTATATGGTATTCATGTAAGTGTGTTCATGTAGCAGGCAAGTATACGTAAACATATTCATGTATCATGTAATCCTAAGTAAGTGTACTCATGTATCATGTAAGGTATCGGTATAGACTCATGAATGAACTGACTCTTGTGTGATTCCTTGTAGTAGTAATAATTTTTTATATCTTCTAACTATCCCTATGATAGTAAACTGAAAGGTAATTGGTTTTTTACGTAGGTTTATGCATTCTTGCTACCCAAGAGTATTGGAAACTAAATTAAGGGTGAAAACTATAATCTCTAACATATATATATGAACATTTGCGCATAAGTATAGTTTAATCCAATAAGGTAAAATAATGGTTTTGCAAGATACCTAGGAGTTTTGAACAATAATTAAGAATGACTTGATGTCATTTTAATAAACATTTCAAAAAGTAAAACATTTGATAACAACGTATTTTTAAGATTTAAAACCATTTCATGCATCACATTTTGTAGTATGTGAAATCTGTTGAATGACAAACACAGTTATAAAATACATATCAATGATTTAATAACATGTTTGTTTCTACTTGTACCCCCCCATTAAAGCATTTAAAATCCTTTAAAACATTGATTAGGGGTATGAACTCACCTGTAGATGGTGATTCGGATGAACCGGACGGTGTAGGATTGTTAGGTGTCAAGTGAGGACTTGTACACACACTACGATCCTAATGAACATATAATCACACATATATGCATTCAATTAGTCTTAAATCATTAATTGATAATGTTAAGACATCCTAGACACAATAAACACTTTATATAAGTGTTTTAAGACCTAAGGATTGCATCTAAGCTATTGAGGGACAAGGTACTTATGTTTAGGGTTCCAAAGGACCCCATATATGAGTTTACTCCCCATATACCATCACACATGGAGTTTACAGTTGTAAACTCTTGAGTTTACGGCCGTAAACTCCCAATCATGGGGGTTTGTTGTGTTTTGAAGTCCCTAATGATTCCTAGAATTATTCCAACTTGGTGGCTAAGTCCTTGGAAAGGTTTAAGGTCTAGAAACACTCCCTAGGGGAGTTTACGGACCCTAGGCCATTTCCCTTGGAGTTTACGGTTGTAAAATCCCTTGGAATGTTGTTTTTGTTGTTTTCAAGCCTCATGCACAAGTGGTATTCGTTCTAGGCTTTTATTCCAAGAATATGAAGACCCTTGACACACTTTGGTGTCCTTAAATCATGTTTACGGCCCATGAACCATGTCATGGCTGTAAACTCATATTGAAACGTGTTTTTGATGTGTTTAACGCCTTAGTTTAAATGAGAACAAGTCTAGGTAAAAGTCTAGGGCTTTAGGTGCCTTAAAAGCACCATTTTGAGCTTGAATTTGGAGTTCACAGCCTAAGATATTCTTGGGCCGTAAACTCCCAAACTTGGGTGTTTCTAGCTTGTTTTCATGTCCCTAATACACTTATAAATGACTCTAAGGCAGTAGCATAACACAAGGGTCGGTCTCGGCTTTGTTTCGGGAGTTTACCGCCCAAGAACACCTTGGGGAGTAAACTCCTAAATCTAGTGATTTAGCCTTCTAAATCATGTTATAACTACATATAAAGCTTTCTAACACTACTAGAAAGAGTTACTCACCTTTTGGTAAAAATACCCGAAGATCCGTGAGAGAGAAAATGGCTTTTCTCTAGTTGGAAATGCGAATAATGAATGAATTTGGTTCAGAATTCTATTTATAGTCCTGAGATATTTTTGGCAGAAAATATTTTTATTCCTGAAATGATCTCTAATATAATAGAGTGTTGGAATAACAGTGTTGCACAAAACCCTAGTGCAACCACTCTCCTGATATCTCCTTAAGTGTAAATCCTGAAATACTGCCAAACTTATACCCGAAGTCTGGAATTTCCTTGAAATTGTTCTAAGCTCTATTGTCTTGATATGGGTTGTTCAAAATGGAAATTTTGGGTTGTCACATCATCCCCCTGTTAGAGGGAATTTTGTCCCGAAATTAAAATTTAGATAAGGAAGTAGGTAGAAACGATCGAGTCGTTAGTTGAAGACTTCCTAATCGATTTGCTCCCGCGCTTCCAAGTGAAATCGGGTTCTCAGTTGGTATTCCCACGAACCTTCACTAATGGGCGATGACATTACTTCGTCCACTTGACCTCTCGGTAGAGGGTTACTACGGTTCTAATACGAAGGCAAGGATCTCGTAAATCTCGATCTCGTCGAGAGGGATTACGAAAGTCCTATTGGAAGGATACTGTTTCAAGTTTAAGACACGAAGGGGAAAATGTACGTTACTGAGTTCGCGGAGTAGGTCTTGTTTGTGAAATGTAGGACCGATTTTGGTAAAAATCTCGGAGGTCCTAACTATATTGGATCTTAGCTTTCCACGCTTTATGAAGCGTATTAAGCCGTTCCGAGAGTGAGGTTTCCTAATGAATTTGGTCTCTCACTTGGAATTCCAAAGGTTCTTTCTCTCGCTTACTTCCCAGTCAAGGGCCATCCCTTGCTGGGTCAAAGTCCAAAGGGTTTCTAAAATTTGTGGGGAGTTCCGAATGGACTATGATAATAGGTCTGTAAGACCTAGGATTTGGCGAAGTTTCCGTCGGTGACTACAGTGCCGAAAAATTCCCAACGGTTTCGGATAATTTGGCAGAGTACTCAAGAATTTCCACAACACTAATAGTGTGTCTCAGGAAATTTGTCTCTAAATTCCAAAACTCTTTTTCAGAGAACTTTATGAAGAGTATTTCCGAGGGTAATGTTTCTATGGGTTCTTTCTTACTACGAGGGTAGATAAGTAGTCATTATATGGAGAAATGACGAACTGATCCCAACAAGAAAGGCGTACTCCACTCATATAGCTCAGGAATACTATGGGCGTATTGGTCCTATCCGAGGGGTATCACTACGGACTCGAAGTGTCCGTATCGAGTTCGGAGGGTAGTCTTTAGGACATCCTTCCCTAACACTTGAATTGGTGATATTCGGATCTCAGGTCCATTTCTGAAAGTAACACTTTCCCTGTGGTTGCTCAATTAGCTCTTCTAGGCGAGGCAGAGATAACGGTTTCTGAAGGAAATCTAAACGAAGTCTCCGGTCATCGAGGTATGTATGATGCACTCCATCTACTTCTGGTAAGAATAAGAGCAGAGCTCTCAAGGGTGAGAAGCCTGGTCTTCGAATCCTATTGTTGAGTAGTTCGTGGTGTTGTCCAAAATGTTCTTGTATCTTCCGTAGGTGTTTAGACTGAAGGCGATCTGGTTATAAGAGTCATACTGGGTTCTAAGTTGGTTCCTATGCCAATGTAATTACTCGAACTCCTGGATAGTCTCCGTCCTGAATTTCATATTAGAATTCATACGTGATTCAATGATCACAATTTCGTGTATACGAGTCGTATATAATTAAGACTGAACAGGTAGTCGAATAACTGATTCTTCCTTAATCTCACATCCCATCGAGGGAAAAGAAATTAAAGTGGAATCATCAATTCTAAACTTGTAGAACATTAATTATATATCACTCTCATGCATACATTCTTCAGTGATAGATCAACTGTATGAATCCTGGAATTGAATTTGACGTACTACACGAGCGATAATGTGGGGATTCCTTTGGATAGGAAAAGAACTATAAGGTACTCCTGTTATGAGTACTTCAGTGTTCTGATATGACGGGTTCGCTAAAAGAAGTTTACTGAGAAAGAGATGTACTTATGAAGCTGGTATTGCGAGGATCGAATTGAATCGAGTCGTATGATAATGTCGGAATCATAAAGAAACTTAAAGACATTTGATTTGAGCACAAAACATTTACAGACAAAGACGACCGTGCAACCATGATTAGATTTACAGTACTTTAGATTTGCTACAAGACTATTGCTGCGAATCAGATATACCACCAAAGACAAGTATACGCAACACGAGCATCCCTATACCGACAGGATCTCGCAAAAGATAAGACTCTAGTTGCACTAGTTTTAAACATGTTTTTGAACATATAGAATACTGACGATTTGGATGGAACCTATACTATATTAGGGTCCTTAACTGCCTCTTTGCATTCTGAGGTCAAACTCCTCTGAATTCGTCGTTGCCCTTCCCTGCTGGACAGTCCCTCTTGAAGTGTCCCATGACGCCACATAGATGGCATATCTGAGAGGTTTGGACATTGGTGTTTGAAGAAATGTGTTGGATCTGGATCCTATAGTAACTGGTAGTATAACCATTCCTGTTGCACTTATAACAGTATAATGGTCGGCAACCACCCAGATGATGAAAGCTACACTCATAGCATTTCGGTAGATTTCCGGCATATCGTCTGGCTGGTGTAGGGACAATTGGGACACCAGAAGGAATGGTAGTAGGAGGTGCAGATGTCGTAGCTGTGTTCTTATTCGCCCCTCGAAGTGATTTGTTCTTCCTTTTGGCCCAAAACTTCTGGCTGTTACTCTTGACCTCAGCACTCGGGGTACCGTGGTAATTTGTTGCTCGTCGCGGGGCTGTATTGTTACTTGGATTGGAATGATTGTTAACAATCCTGCTAACACTTGTGTTGTTAGCGTTCAGGTGGGTCAGAATAGCTGACACGGCAGCCGAGACTGCAGCTTGAAAGGTAGCTGCATCGATCTGAAGAGTTGGTGTTTGGTTGATGGGCTGATCGTTTTTCTTGGGTGACATGATTCTGTTACACTGAAAGAAAATGAATTTGTGAGCAAGAATGGTTGAACCTAGATGGAGTTCGATCGCTCACGTAAAGAATAGAAGTATGTTCTCTAAGGTTCCACCTACATCCTTATGATGCAGTCCTAGTATGGAATGGAAGTATGTTCATGAAGGTTTGACCTACATCCCTATGATACAGTCCTAGCAAAGATCGGAAGTAACTTCATGCAATGGTCTCAAGATGTTTGTCGTGCAAGCCGAGGTATCGCTGGTTGGCGAATAACATGATCTAACCATTAAAAGAGACTTGGAGATGTCTCTGGTGTTAAATTGCTATAGTCCAATGATTTGACTAGAGCATGTTTTAAATAGACTCAAATGAAAGTAAGATAAGAGTATTTGAATAAAGAATGACACAGAAGTTAGCCGGCTGTCAATAACTTTGATATTCATGATGTACTAGTTCGGGAAAATGACCTTTTAAAAAGGTCTTACATCATATCCAGAGAAGATAGTTCCTGATAGTATAAATACCTAACTAAAGTACTTACAGTACAAGATAGTTTCATAGAAAATGCCACATCGGGCATAGACAGAAAGACGATTCCTTTCTAACCAGGAAAATAAGGTAAAGTATCTACTACTAGCGACGGTCATCCCTCTGGTGAACTCTCAGTTCAGCCAGTTGGCGTTCCACATCAAGTAGGTGTCTTTCGTACACTCTCTGGCGTACTCGAAGTTCCATGACTTCGGGTCGTGATTCAGCCAATGCTTGCAACAGGGTTTCATGGTCTCTTTCATACCTCTCACGAGCATGTTTAAGTCGACTGGTGCGAAGCATATGCATTCCTCCATTTGTATCAACTTTTGCGATACGTTGTAGGGCTGTCATGCCCTGAATCTAGTTTCGGGCAACTCTACGAATCAGAATTGGTAGAACTCTATCTACTGAACTCCCTTCACTTATGTTGTAAAAGCTTCGGTCTCCATTAAACGGCATAGGTTGATCTTGACCTTCGCTCTATGTTTCCAAGCATTCCACCCATGGAGGCATCGGGCCATGAAAAGCCGGATGGGGGTTAGGAATTGGAACGGGAGCTTCCTGGGGTAGGTCTTCAACCTCGGGTTCGGAGTTAGCACCATCCGAAAGGTCTTCATCATGGTGATCATTCACAGGGATAGGATGATCATTATTTGGCTCTTCTTCAAACCATCCAGCAATAACCTCATTCGGAAGGTACAGGTTGCTGTGGGGATGGAGTCCAGCCATGTTATCTACGCGAGAATTGGGGTAAGAGAATAATTATTAGACGAAGTATCTAGATAATTATTTAGGAAATCTTCATTAGTTCCATCGCTATTTGTAAAGTGCATACCAGTTATATGTAATCAACATAGGATAGGCCTTCGAATAAGTGACCTCAACTCCAAATTCACAAGGAATAGGGGTAAAGAAAAAATTTCATCGATTCCAAGTCTATAACATCCTAGTTACATATAATTTTAGCGTATCCACTTAGCAATTATCAACTTAGGAATGAAGATTCCCTTTTAGTTCTCAAGTATAAAGTACTTATAGTAACACAAAACACCCCTATGGTATTTTAGATTTAGGTTTTGTTATAATGTTCTCATTGTTGCAATGTTGCTAAGTTTTTAGACTTGTTGCCATATCACAACCTTTCTTGGGCATGTGCTAATCACTCCTTGGAACAACATAGTTGATCAGGCTATGCCATTCCCAAGACTGACCATATATCCCCAGGCTTACTTGTGATATTCAACAATCATAATACTTTTGTTCTTGTCATTGTGACACTGATTTTAGTATGAATGCAGACACGTATACTTTGTTAAATATTTTATTATTTAAAAGTATAACTCTTAGATAGAGTGTTTTAATCCCATGTATTTATAGTTAGTATATCTTTTATGGGTTGATATACTATATTCACTATAAACAATGCTCTGAAACCAATCTGTCACACCCCAAAACCACGAACGGCGGAAACGTTCAGGGGTGGAGGACGTCATGTACAGTATCACAACACTGTAATATAATAAACAAACAACAACATCATCCATTGCATTATAAGTAGAGTTTTAATACATGTGTGTTCTTTCTTAATGTACAACAATAAAATGAATAATCAAAATAAGGCGAGTCATGTCTGTGCTCCATCTTCTCGATAACCTGGCCATCTCACCTGTCTAACTGATGACCTGAGAATACAAGTTATTTTGAAAGCGAGTATCAGCTTTAAAGCTGGTGAATTCATAAGTAATTAAGGTGTCATTGTCTGGCTTATGAAAATCTATTATGAAGGCCATGTAAACCTTTAATGAAAATGTTGATGTAAGTATGAAAAACCCTAGAAAATCCCTTATTTTCTATCAGTTTGAGATGTAGTCTTCTACCAAGACCCGAATGTTTTGTTTATGACAATGTAGTCTTCTACCAAGACCCGAATGTTTTGTTTATGACAATGTAGTCTTCTACCAAGACCCGAATGTTTTGTTTATGACAATGTAGTCTTCTACCAAGACCCGAATGTTTTGTTTATGACAATGTAGTCTTCTACCAAGACCCGAATGTTTTGTTTATGACAATGTACTCTTCTACCAAGACCCGAATGTTTTGTTTATGACAATGTTTTGCAAGTAAAATGATAGTTTTTCCTTTCTATTGACTAGTACTAACAGTGCTTAGTCTAACTCATCGTTTATGTGAATATATCACAAAATAAAGTAAACAGGAAAAAGCATAATCATGTAAGTGTTATCACTGAGTACTAGGACTAACACAACATCGCGTTAAGCGAAATATGTAACCTAATGAACATACGAAGATTGTCCAGAACAAGTATTAATGTAAGTGTCATCGATGGGTACTAGGAGTAACACAACATCGCAATAAGTGAAAAGTATAACCTAATGAACATCCGAAGATAGTCCAATTGTCCTCTGTAGCAGTAGCAGGTGGGTGGAAGGGTTAGTCCCCATCAATCTACCTAATATAAGTAGTAACCTTAGACCTCTGTAAATGGTCATCGACCACTGGTGCTAATCAGTGGGGTTCGGAATGGTAAGTCCCGCTGAGCTATCCCATTGAACCGAGATAGGAAAGATAATTTACACAGTAAGTACTAACAAATCATCCTTGTAGTCCTAAGTACAAGTATCCAGGTAAGTGAATACAGGATAATGCACCTATGTAACAGTGTTCCTATATGGTATTCATGTAAGTGTGTTCATGTAGCAGGCAAGTATACGTAAACATATTCATGTATCATGTAATCCTAAGTAAGTGTACTCATGTATCATGTAAGGTATCGGTATAGACTCATGAATGAACTGACTCTTGTGTGATTCCTTGTAGTAGTAATAATTTTTTATATCTTCTAACTATCCCTATGATAGTAAACTGAAAGGTAATTGGTTTTTTACGTAAGTTTATGCATTCTTGCTACCCAAGAGTATTGGAAACTAAATTAAGGGTGAAAACTATAATCTCTAACATATATATGAACATATGCGCATAAGTATAGTTTAATCCAATAAGGTAAAATAATGGTTTTGCAAGATACCTAGGAGTTTTGAACAATAATTAAGAATGACTTGATGTCATTTTAATAAACATTTCAAAAAGTAAAACATTTGATAACAACGTATTTTTAAGATTTAAAACCATTTCATGCATCACATTTTGTAGTATGTGAAATCTGTTGAATGACAAACACAGTTATAAAATACATATCAATGATTTAATAACATGTTTGTTTCTACTTGTACCCCCCCCCCCCCATTAAAGCATTTAAAATCCTTTAAAACATTGATTAGGGGTATGAACTCACCTGTAGATGGTGATTCAGATGGACCGGACGGTGTAGGATTGTTAGGTGTCAAGTGAGGACTTGTACACACACTACGATCCTAATGAACATATAATCACACATATATGCATTCAATTACTCTTAAATCACTAATTGATAATGTTAAGACATCCTAGACACAATAAACACTTTATATAAGTGTTTTAAGCCCTAAGGATTGCATCTAAGCTATTGAGGGACAAGGTACTTGTGTTTAGGGTTCCAAAGGACCCCATATATGAGTTTACTCCCCATATACCATCACACATGGAGTTTACGGTTGTAAACTATTGAGTTTACGGCTGTAAACTCCCAATCATGGGGGTTTGTTGTGTTTTGAAGTCCCTAATGATTCCTAGAATTATTCCAACTTGGTGGCTAAGTCCTTGGAAAGGTTTAAGGTCTAGAAACACTACCTAGGGGAGTTTACGACCCCTAGTCCATTTCCCTTGGAGTTTACGGTTGTAAACTCCTTTGGAATGTTGTTTTTGTTGTTTTCAAGCCTCATGCACAAGTGGTATTGGTTCTAGGCTTTTATTCCAAGCATATGAAGACCCTTGACACACTTTGGTATCCTTAAATCATGTTTACGGCCCATGAACCATGTCATGGCCGTAAACTCATATTGAAATGTGTTTTTGATGTGTTTAAGGCCTTAGTTTAAATGAGAACAAGTCTAGGTAAAAGTCTAGGGCTTTAGGTGCCTTAAAAGCACCATTTTGAGCTTGAATTTGGAGTTCACGGCCTAAGATATTCTTGGGCCGTAAACTCCCAAACTTGGGTGTTTGTAGCTTGTTTTCATGTCCCTAATACACTTATAAATGACTCAAAGGCAGTAGCATAACACAAGGGTCGGTCTCGGCTTTGTTTCGAGAGTTTACCGCCCAAGAACACCTTGGGGAGTAAACTCCTAAATCTAGTGATTTATCCTTCTAAATCATGTTATAACTACATATAAAGCTTTCTAACACTACTAGAAAGAGTTACTCACCTTTTGGTAAAAATAACCGAAGATCCGTGAGAGAGAAAATGGCTTCTCTCTAGTTGGAAATGCGAATAATGAATGAATTTGGTTCAGAATTCTATTTATAGTCCTGAGATATTTTTGGCAGAAAATATTTTTATTCCTGAAATGATCTCTAATATAATAGAGTGTTGGAATAACAGTGTTGCACAAAACCCTAGTGCAACCACTCTCTTGATATCTCCTTAAGTGTAAATCCTGAAATACTGCCAAACTTATACCCGAAGTCTGGAATTTCCCTGAAATTGTTCTAAGCTCTATTGTCTTGATATGGGTTGTTCAACATGGAAATTTCGGGTTGTCACATTGTGGCAAGTGTGGCAATAGTCATGACGGGGTGTGCAGAGCAGGGTCTTGCTACAAATGTGGCATGGAGGGGCGCATGGCTAAGGATTGCCCCAAGGGGTTTGCAGTATGTTTCCACTACAACCAGACCGGACACCGGAAGACAGAGTGTCCGCAGTTGCGAGGGTCGGCACAGGGAGCATCCCAATTATCTACCCCTGCTACTATCAGAGCAACAGTGAGCCGGCCGGTGAAGGTCGAGGTACCAAAGGCACGAGGGAGGGCCTTCCAGTTGACCGTGGAGGAGGTTCGCACAGCACCCGACGTTGTGGATGGTATGTATACTTTCAGGCATCTTTTTTTATGTTGAGATTTGCACTTATGTTTTGATATGCATAAGTACTTTTCTTGTGAATTTTGTGCCTGCCTTGGTGTTATTTGACTCGGGTGCGAGTCGGTCTTTTGTATCTTTTGCCTTTAGTCATCACATTAGTATTAGTCGAGAGGCGTTGAGTCGACCTCTGATAGTTTCCATAGAGGACGAGAGAGCAGTGTATGCCACTGAGGTGATTCGAGGATGTGTACTCGATATCTTTGGCGTTGCGTTCCCTATTGATTTGGTCCCGATTGCGATGGGGGACGTCTGTGTTATCGTGGGCATGGATTGGTTGAACAGATTCGGAACGATTATTGACTGCAAGTAACAGGTGGTGACCATACGAGACCCTAGTGGGGGAGTTCTTACGGTGTACGACAAGGGTACCCACACCGGTTCAGCGTTTTGTTCAGCTGCTAGAGCGAGGCAGAGTCTACAACAGGGTTGTAGTGGGTTTGTGGCTTATGTGAGGGATATGAGAGTTGATTCAGAGAGACCAAGGTCAGTTGATGAGGTACCGGTAGTGCGCGAGTTCTGGATGTTTTCCCCGAGGATTTGTCGGGTGTGCCTCCCGAGAGGCAGGTAGAGTTTCGTATCGATTTGACTCCAGGGGCTGCTCCTATCGCCTTGCGCCACCAGAGATGCAGGAGTTATCCTCCTAGCTTCAGGAGCTACTGGGGAAGGGGTTTATTCAGCTGAGCAGCTCGCCGTGGGGAGCGACTATCCTTTTTGTCAAGAAAATGGATGGTTCACACTGGATGTGCATTGATTACCAGGAGTTGAACAAGTTGACAGTCAAGAACCGTTACCTGTTACCGAGGATCGATGATTTTTTCGATCTGTTACAGGGAGCGTCTTGGTTATCAAAGATCGATTTGAGGTCTGGATATCATTCGGTGAGGGTGCGAGATGAGGATATCCAGAAGGCAGCGTTCAGGACTCGTTACGGGCATTACAAGTTCGTGGTGATGCGTTTCGGGCTCACGAATGCTCCAGCAGTGTTCATGGATCTCATGAACAGGGTGTGCAGGCCGATGTTGGATCGCTCGTGATCGTGTTCATCAACGACATATTGTTGTATTCGAGATCCAGAGAGCAACATGAGGAGCATTTGAGAGAGATTCTTGGAGTTTTGAGATCAGAGAGGCTTTATGCCAAATTCTCCATGTGTGATTTCTGGTTACGAGAGCTCAAATTCCTAGGGCACCTTGTTAACTAGAAAGGGATATTGGTCGATCCGGCCAATATTCAGGCGGTGATGAGTTGGGAGATTTCGAGGTCACCTACTGAGGTCAGGAGTTTCCTAGGGTTGGTTGGGTATTATCGAAGATTTATCAGGGATTTCTCCAAGATCGCAGTACCACTCACCAAGTTGAACCGGAAGGGTGTTGCTTTTTCATGGGGCCCAGAGCAACAAGCCTCCTTCGAGGCACTTCGCCAAAGTCTATACGAAGCCCCGGTGTTAGCCCTTCCGGAGGGGATGGAGGACTTCGTGGTGTTTTGTGACGCGTCGATATCGGGGTTAGGAGCGGTGCTTATGCAGAGGGCATGTGATAGCATATGCATTGAGGCAGCTGAAATTTCATGAGTTGAGGTATCCCACCCATGATATGGAGTTGGGGGTGGTGGTGTTCTCCCTCAAGATTTGGCATCACTATCTGTATGGGGTTCGGTGTACCATATAACGGACCATAAGAGCTTGAGTTACGTGATGGATCAGCCCAACCTGAATATGCGCTAGAGGAGATGGTTGGATGTGGTAAAGGATTATGACTGCGAGATCCTCTACCACCCGGGCAAAGCTAATGTTGTAGCTGATGCCCTGATCCGTAGCGCGGAGGGCACCCCGATGCGAGATATTTGCCTGAGATTGACAATGATGACACCGGTGTTGGACACCATTCGTGGAGCCCAGGCTAAGGCCGTGAGACCAGAAAACCGTAAGAGAGAGCGGGTTATCAGACAGGTATTGGAGTTCGTTACCGATAGTTGAGGGCTTATGACATTTCAGGGTCGGATTTGGGTACCGTTTGTAGGAGGAACGCATACCATTTTGATGGAGGAAGCGCATCGATCGCGGTTCTCGATCCATCCCGGGGCTAATAAAATGTATTTGAACTTGAAGAAGGAGTATTGGTGGCCCTGTATGAAGAGACATGTCGCATGGTTAAGGCCGAGCACCAGCGTCCGCATGGTAAGTTGCAGCCGTTAGAGATTCCCGAGTGGAAGTGGGAACAGATTTCCATGGGTTCTATCACCAAATTACCGAGGACTGCTAGGTGTGTTGATGCAATTTGGGTGATTGTTGATAGGTTGACGAAGAGCGCTCATTTCCTTGCCATCAGTGAGACTCTTCTGCGGAGAGGTTGGTAGAGTTGTACGTGAGGGAGGTGGTATCACGGCACGGAGTACCGATCTCGATTGTCTCAGATCGAGATGTACGATTCACTTCCAGATTTTGGAAGAAATTCCATGAGGATTTGGGCACGAAGTTGCATTTTAGTACTGCCTACCACCCACAGACTGACGGACAGAGCGAACGGACGATTCGGACGCTCGAGGACATGCTTCGGGCATGTGTATTGGACTTCAAAGGGAGTTGGGACACGTACTTACCCTTGGGTGAGTTTTCCTATAACAACAGCCATCATTCGAGCATTAGTATGCCACCCTTTGAGCTGTTGTATGGGAGGAGGTGTCGAACTCCCATTTGCTGGGGAGAGGTAGGGCAACGTGTGATGGGTAGTACAACGATTGTGCTTCAGACGACCGAGTAGATTTAGCAGGTCAGACAGAGGTTATAACAACCCAGAGCCTTCAAAAGAGTTGTGCGGATAGACGACGGTCTGAGCTCGAGTTCCAGGTCAGTGACTCCGTACTCCTGAAGGTATCTCCTTGGAAAGGAGTGATCCGGTTCAGGAAGAGGGTCAAGCTGGGACCCCATATATTGGTCCATTTCGAGTGATTGCGAGGGTAGGCAGGGTAGCCTACCGATTGGAGCTACCTGCAGAGTTGGGCCAGGTTCATAACACCTTTCAAGTATCGCAGCTGAGGAAGTGTATATCCGACGAGTTGACACTAGTACCATTAGAGGATATTCAGGTGGATGCGAGCCTGAACTATGTTGAGAGACCGGTTGCGATTATTGATCGGAAGATGAAAGTTCTGAGGAACAAGGAAGTGCCCTAGGTGCAGGTCCAGTGGCAACATCGGAAGGGGTCCGAGCTGTCTTGGGAGACGAAGCGAGAGATGCGCGAGCAGTATCCCGAGTTGTTTACGGAGTAAGACTTTGAGGATGAAGTCTGATTCTAGTGGGAGAGAATTGTAACATCCGGATTCCCAGGTACAATATTATTCATTTATTTTTTTGGAGATTTTGGAGGGACTCGGCGAGTTGACGCTTAGACTCACCGAGTAGGGTCACGAATTCCATCCAGGTTAATGACCGGACTCGGCGAGTCGACTAGTAGACTCGGCAAGTTCGCACTATTTCATGAAGCCCTAATTCCTGGGGTTTGGACGCTATATAAAGGGGCTTATAGCCACCATTTGCGGCTACCAGACCCCTGAGCGAAACCCTAAGAGGTCTAGAGCATTTGTGAGGAGGAAGAGGCCATTTTTGATCTTTGTGTGGGTGTTTTTGATAGAAGAAGGTGACCAAGGCAAGAGGGAACTGAAAAGGGTTCTATTCCGTGGATTTCAGAGCCTAGGGGCTTCATATTGAGGTACATATTCGATCCTTCTTCAGCTTTGGTGTTATTCTTTGAGAGTTAGGGTTTCTAGCCCCTTTAGAGTATAAATTGTGGAGCAATTGGTCCCTTCTTGCATTGAGACTTTGGATTTGGATCCAAAGAGGTCCAGAGACCTTATCTCCTTCATCTTTATGGGTGTCATTAGAAGTTATGAGCTTAGGGTGACATTTTGAGGCCATTTCTTCAAATAGAACCATTAGGTCCTAGCATGGGCATCAAGATCCAAACTTTACATGTTTTTATTGCTTAAAGAGGCCAGATCTATGGGTTAGAGGAACGGATCTGACCTTAGGAGGTCATTTGAGTTTGAGCATGGTATGAACTCACCGAGTCCAAGAACAGACTCGGCGAGTAGGATGGTTTTTCTCCATGAATCACACAGTTGGTGACTCACTGAATTGGGAATGTGACTCGGTGAGTCATTGGGGATTTGGGGACCTGAGTCATGAATGAACTCGCTGAGTCACAATTGTGCACTTGGCAAGTCTGGTCAAAGGGTTGACCGTTGACTTTTGTTGATTTTTAGGGTTTGGTTAACAATTGGACTTGTGCACTGTTTTAAGGGTAAAATGGCCTTTTAGCCTTCTTAAAGGACGTGTGAGGATTTAATTTAGCCTGGAGAGCCGTTATTAATTGAGATGATCGTTTACGTGTTTAAGCAGAGGCTAGATCTGTGTTACGTGAGCGAGATATTACCGAGACATCTGAGGTGAGTCTTCTCACTATATTTTACCTTGAGTGGTAATTAGAGTTATGTGAAAGAGTATTGTATGCTATTTATGTGATGTGTTGCACTGCATTGTTTCTATGTGATTTATGTCATGTGTATATCAGGGTATGTCATAGTTAGAACCGGAAGGTTCACCGAGTTAGGACCAGAAGGTCCACAGAGTTAGGGCCCAAGGGCCCATAGAGTTTTAGCCTCAAGTGGCTAGTATGGCTATGTGTGGTATTTTGGGGAACTCACTAAGCTTCGTGCTTACAGTTTTTTCTGTTATGTGTTTCAGGTACTAGTGAGGATTACGGGAAGGCGACGGCACGATCAGTACACAGACGCACGAAGTTTTGTTTATATGATATGATCTTGGGGTTTTTGTCTTATGATTGAAAATATGAAACAATGTGTCTTATGATATTGTGAATTAAATGGTTTTAAAAATGTGAAAAATTGTTTGAAATTTTACGGTGTTACACTGTGGACCCTCTTGGCCTTAACTCTGTGAACTCACACATACCACATATCACATAACACAATGCATAATTACACAATACTCAAATAAGCACATAAGACCCTCTTGGTCATACATAACTACCACTCTAGGTAAAGTATAGTGAGAAGACTCACCTCTGGAAATCTCGGGTAGTCTAGAACTCGAAAACACTGATCTAGCCTTCGCCTAATCACATCTAGTAATTACCTCTAATTAGCAACAATTCTCAAAGGCTAGAATAAACCTTTCCTACAATCTCTCAGAAGGGGAAAAGACCATTTTACCCCTCCAATGGTCCAAATGACCAATTATTGTCTAAACCCTAAAAGTCAACAAAAGTAAACAGAAGGCAGTACGCGGGGCGTACCAACTCTGTACGCGGGGCATACTCCGACCATCCAGAATCAGGGATCTCGACCCCTACGCGTCGCGTTCTGGGATTTACACCCAGCGTAAGTCCCAGTTTCATGCTCTTAATGGTTTTAGTCTGAATCGATTAAGATACAAGCTCATATCCCAGATCTAGCCCTTCTAATGCCTCTTAACCCGTAAAGTCGAAGCCTTTAAGCCTTTGCATGGCTGAAGGGTCACCAATCATTCCAAACTCTTAACCTTATTCCTCATTAAGTCCTTGACTCTTGCATGGCTTAATATTAACGATCAAGATTGGATTTTTATGGATCTACAATATACTCTAAGCTGAAATGGCGTAGATCAAGGTCTATGGAGACCATTTACTCATAAAGTCTCCATCTTGGGGATAAAAACCATAAAATGGTCCATAATACACAAATCCAAAAAGATAAAGAAAGCTTTGAGATTTTTACCTCCAAGTGATGCTCCAACCTATATAAAGCTCAGATCTAAGGCTTGCACTCCAACTCTAGCTTCTACAACGGTCTTCTCTTCTTCTTCACAAGCACCCAAGGAAGCTTCAAGCTAAAAACACACACACACACACAATTTTAGACCTAAGATTAGCTCTCTTGGGATTTCACTCTCTAGAAATGGTAGCTGGGATGGAGGCCATAACATTCCTTTTATAGTGCTCATGTCTCATTTAGGGTTTCAAATATGGGCCCATTATGCCCAGCGTAAGCTAACGTACGCCCAGCGTACCGGATAAAGTCCACGTCCAATGCACGCCCATGAGTACGTGCATCGTACTCTTCGTTACAGCCTGTGTACTTGGTTGGTACACTTTTCCTTTTTGGGATAAATTTGACAAATTGGAAAAGAAGAAGAATTAAAGAGATATACCTATATTTCGAGATTTTACACAGTAGCTACCAACATTTATCTATCAGGTACTAAGTCCATACCTACTAACGTTTATCTATCAGGTACTAAGTCCATAGCTACCAATAAGGATGAAAGTGGGTCCAAACTCGGACCGGATGGACCCAATCCAGAAAACCCGGAACCGTTTAACGATATTATTTAGAACCGAAAACCAGACCGGTATATAGGAACCGGGTCCGGTTCGGTTCCGGGTAAAGTGGGTCTAGAACCGAAAAACCCAGAAATAGGAAAGTGGGTAAGGTAGAACTGGGTCAAATGGGTTTAGAACCGGAAAACCCGATTTGCCAATGGTTTTGAAGTCAACGACACCAATTTTATTTTAACCTTAAAGTTCTCAAGAAAGGAGACCATTGCTCGACAAGTTACAAAATCTTCACTCACGGGGGTTACCACATCTCGTGCAAAGGAACGATCTATCAAAACAGATTCAAAATAGCTTTGATATGTCATTTTTGGAGGGCTGTAAGTGACTCAATACACATGAAAATTAGGTGTTTCCAGAGTCTATAACTATTGTCAAACAGTGAACTACAATTTAAAAAAAAAATCAGCCTAAACGGACTCATAACGAAGTAGATATGACAATTTAAAGTTAACTAAAATTCTACAATAATGTTGTAACAGATTCAAAACAGCTTTGGTATATCATTTTTGGAGGGTTGTAAGTGACTCAATACACATGAAAATTAGGTGTTTCCAGATTCTATAAACTATTGCCAAATAGTGAACTACAATTTAAAAAAAATCAGCCCAAACGGACTCATAACGAAGTAGATATGACAATTTAAAGTTAACTAAAATTCTACAATAATGTTGTAACAGATTTAAAATAGCTTTGATATGTCATTTTTGGAGGGCTGTAAGTGACTCAATACACATGCAAATTAGGTGTTTCCAGAGTCTATAACTATTGCCAAACAGTGAACTACAATTTTAAAAAAAAAAAAAAAATCAGCCCAAACGGACTCATAACAAAGTAGATATGACAGTTTAAAGTTAACTAAAATTCTATCATAATGTTGTAACAGATTCAAAACAGCTTTGATATGTCATTTTTGGAGGGCTATATGTGACTCAATACACATGTAAATTAGGTGTTTCCAGAGTCTATAACTATTGCCAACCAGTGAACTACAATTTTTTTTAAAAAAATCAGCCCAAACGAACTCCGAATGAAGTAGATATGACAGTTTAAAGAGGGCTAAAAATTCAGCAACAATGCAGAAAAAAATTACCTTCCATTTCATACTCGTAGAAAGGTTTTTCTAAATCCACCGCGATCTTCAATAAGTCGTAAGTTGAGTTCCAACGAGTGGGACAATCGTTGCACAAAAATTTGGTTCATTCCACATCTAAATCGGTTCTTTGGCCCACTAAACCCGGACCCAGTCCATTTAACCCGGTTCTGGTTTTTTAAACAAATTCAGTTAAAAACCCCGTATTAACCGGACCCGTTAGACCCATACCCAAAATACCCGGAACCCGGATAAGAGTAATTTTGAAACCCAATACCCGGACCGTTTAAGCATTTTCCAGTTATAGCGGTTCCGGTTCCGGTCCAGTTTTCCGGTTCTAAATCTCATCCCTAGCTACCAACGTTTATCCAATAGGCAGTAAGTCCATAGCTGCCAATGTTCACTCATATCATCCTTTATCTCTCATCATTCATCTACCCATATTATACCCAACATATTTGTAGATACAAAATACATATATAGTTTAAATCATTTAAAAACATGTATAAAATCATCCATCGATCATAGACAGCAAGTATTCAGATAATATATACACATAGAACGTAATTTATATAAAATACTTCATATCTATGTGTAAGATGAAAGTAACTATGAACTCACCTGATAAGGTGGTGACTCGGTACACGGACATCACTTCGTTACTCTTAAAACAATCTTCCTCGGACAAAGCCTAGTATCATTACCACTAGAGTTTAGTATAATGCTCGACGAGACTAATTAATAGTCTTGATATTATTACTATTATATAAGCACGAAACAATATTTCTCAACCACTATGTACAGACAGGGGCCATGCATGAAACACCGGAGGGCAGGATCATTTCAGCATAAAAGCACGTCTGAATCCAGCAACCCAAGCGACCCTTCAAACCAGATTCCCCGTACCACAAGCGGTTAAAAAGATATTATAACGATACTTATATAACCCATAATAATAGCCCAAATAATTATTATAAGGTCCTAATGACATTACTATATTTAAATAAAAGCTATATTAAATATAGTATAGGCGTAGCTCACTTACAACGGGTTTTTTTATTAAAAATTGGGCTTCACTGGAACAGTGTTTCCTAGCTGAAAGCTTTTCTTCTTGGAGCTGTCGGGCACTCCGGGGCTTACTTCTCGTGCTAGCGAGGTTCCCTAGACTTGGGAGGGGTTTAGGGAGTCTAGAGAGAAGTTATAGAGAGAAAGAAAGGTTTATGATGTGAAGAAAATATGAAAAGTTCACCCTTTATTCATAGGGTTTTTATAGTAAAGTAGCCCCTAAGTTTTGTTCGTATCTTCCGCGTAAGAGCTTTGTTTTCTACGTTCTTTATATCCAAGCTTTGGTATTTACGAGTACTACAACTTTCATTTAGATCCCATCGGCTAATTCTTCTTCTATCTTAAATTTACAAAAACTTTATCGTATTTATCGTGCACGAAGAGTAGCGACTAAGCTTCATCCATATTTTTCGCATACGAGCTCCATTTCTGACGTTATATATATCCACGCATTGGTATTTATGAGTAATACAACTTTTGTTTAGACCCCGTTGGCTAATTCTCATTCTATCTTAGATTTACAAAACTGTATCGAGTTCGCCGCGCTCAAAAAGTAGAGACTAAGCTTCATCCATAACTTTCGCATACGAGCTTCGTTTTTGACATTATTTATATCCACACGTAGGTAAAAATAAAATCTACAACTTTCCTTTTTACTTCGTCGGCTAATTTTCAACCGATCTTAAATTTAATAGTAGGAGGTGATTACACTGTTAAATGTCCGTGTAAAATTCATAACTTTTACATACGGACTCTGTTTTCTTCTGTCTTTTTGTCGTTGAGTTCATATAAATGAGATCTTCCATTTTCATTTAGGTCGCGTTGGCCAAAAACCGCTCGATCTAACATTCGAGTTTCGGGCGGTGCACTGTTATGCCAAATCTTAGAAAAATTCTAACTTCCTCATACGAAGTCAGATTTGGGCGTTCTTTTTATGCACGCTCTCGGTTTAACGTATACTACGACTTTTGTTTAGATCACTAAGGCCAAAACTTCTACGGGCCATAACTTCTTCGTTATAACTCGGATTTCGACGTTCTTTATATGTACAGAACCTTTGTAACATATACTATTACTTGGTTAAGATTACTCCTTATAAATAATCTTCCATAAAAACTCATTTTTTGATGCTTATTTTCTCTAAATTGACTAGCCAATTCTACGGGCGTTACAGTGATGACTTGAGAGTAGTAGGGTATAGTGATGCTAGCTTCCAGACTGATCGGGATAATTTCCACTCTCAGTCAGGCTGGGTCTTTACCTTAAACGGGGGAGCTATTACTTGGAAAACTTCCAAGCAAGATATAGTGGCACATTTAACTTCCGAATCAGAGTACATAGCAACAAGTGAGGCAACAAAGGAGGCTATATGGCTAAAGAACTTCATTGGAGACCTTGGAGTAGTACCATCTATACAGGATCCTATGTAAATTTTCTGGGATAGTGAAAATGCAGTTGCCTAAGCCAAGGAACCAAGGGATCACGAAAGATCCAGACACATTGAAAGAAAATACCACTTTATCAAACATAGAATAGAAGAAGGACTCCTCGTGGCAAAGAGGGTATCATTAGATGAGAACCCGACATATCCCCTCATGAAGGGACTGGGTAGGGTTAAGCATCTTCAGCATGCAAGGAGCATAAGGCTGAAGGATGATACTAGTTTTAGAAGTTAGATAATTTTTGAAATATGTAAAGTGTAATTGATATTTGATGATAAATAAAAGTTGTTATTTATAAGTAAAGTGTTTCTATCTCTTGTCAATCGTTTAATAGTATTTTATTTTGCATGTTTTGACTTCCAGAATAATTATGTTATGTTATATCATATTATTCAAACCTCCATAGTCGGTCATATGTTGGAAGTAGATATGAATCAAGACTGTCATGAAGTTGGCTTGTAGATGTCTAAGACAACACTTCATGAGTACTCATAAGTTCTGAGTATTGGAATCAACCCACGCTCACTTGTATAACTTCATGGAATTTATATCGAGTGATCGTGAGACAATAATATCATATAAATATTCAAACCTAGAGATATGAGTTGTTGACTATGAGTTGGTTATACACTGATTGTGTGTAAACGCATTGGTAACTCGATGTTATAAAACGTACCTTTGTGTATAATTCAACAAGTAGTAGAACAAGCATATGAGTCGAATTTTATATGTTCCTTCTTGGATTAGAAGCGATATCTGTGCCCCTCAATGATTTTGTTTTGACCTATGTACCGGGCCCGGTCAGAACTAAATTGATGTGTTCGATTAAGTTCTATGTCAAACAAATCGGAAATCCAGAAACAAACTGCTTGACAATGAGTAACACAGTGTTCCATGTATTTGTACGGCTGATATCTAGAACAAAGGATTATAGGATCACTTATCTTAAATTATGTATTATCATTGTAACGCCCTCATATTTGGGCTAGTCAATTTAGAGACAATAAGCATCAAAAATGAGTTTTTGATGGAATATTATTTAGAAGGAGTAATCTTAACCAAGTGGTATTATATTTTACAAGGGTTCTGTACGTATAAAGAACAGCGAAATCCGAGTTATAACGATGAAGTTATGGTTCGTCGAAGTTTTACGGCTAAACCGGCATGACACCGAGAGACATAAATAGAGAATTTACGATAGAGGACTTTTTGGCCTTAGTCATCTAAACAAAAGTTGTAATATATGTTAAACCGAGAGCGTGCATAAAAAGAACGCCCAAATCTAACTTCGTATGAGGAAGTTATGAATTTTCTAAGAATTGGCATGGCAGTGCACGACCCGAAACTCGAATTTTAGATCGAGCGGTTTTTGGCCTACGTGACCTAAATGAGAGTTGAAGATATCATTAATAGGAAGTCAACAATAAAAAGGCAGACGAAAATGGAGTCCATATGAAAGAGTTACGAATTTTTCGCGGTCATTTAACAATATAATCTCCTACTACTGTTAAATTTAAGATCGGTCGAGAATTAGCCAACGGAGTCAAAATGAAAGTTGTAGATCTTCTTTTTACCTACGTGTGGATATAAAGAACGTTAAAAACAGAACTCGTATGCGAAAGTTACGGATTTTAGAAGTCGGAAGTGTGTTGTGCGAAAATGGGTGATGTTGCACAATCTTGGCCATTGCTTTCTCCCCAAGTCTTGCCACCAGATGGTGACATGTGGCACCAAGTTCAGCCATATTTCACCCTATAAATAGAACCTCTCACACCCTCATTTTCTTCATACCTTTCTCATTCTTTCTTCTCTCTACACTCTCTCTAAACCTCTCAAAACTCCCCTAGCGCTAGAAGAAAGCCCTGGAGCGCTCGACGGCTCCGAGAAGAAGAACTTTCGGCTCGGAAGTTCTACCCCTGCAGAGCCTGGATTTTAGCCAAAGCCCCTCATAGGTAAGATACGCCTACCTAATTTTTAATATAGATTTTATTTAAATATAGTAACGTTATTAGGGGCTTATAATAATTATTTGAGCTATTATTATGGGTTATATAAGTGTCGTTATAATATCTTTTTAACCACTCGTGGTACGGGGAATCCTGTTTGAAGGGTCTCCTGGGTTGTTGGATTTCAGAAGTGCTATATGCCAAAATGATCCTTCCCTTCGGTGTTTCATGTCTGGCCCCTATCTGTACATAGTGGGTGAAGAGTATTGTTTAACACTTATATAATAGTAATAATAGCTAGACTATTAATTAGTCTCGTTGAACATTAGACTAAACTCTAGTGGAAATGATACCAGGTTTTGTCAACAGAAATTTATTTTAAAGTAAACGAAGTGTTGTCCGAGTACCAAGTCACCACCTTTGTAGGTGAGTGCATAGTCCCTTTCATGAACATGATTTTAAATACAAGTATTGATTGAAGTATTAATTATATGTTTATGTGCGAGTTAACTGATGTTGCCTGAAATACGTGTTAAAGAACATACCTGATTATATATGATGATTTAGGATAAAGAGTAAACCTAAATTAATTATGTGGAATATTGGGTAGTATTTTCTTACGAGTACGAGTGAGTTATACTCAGAGAATAGAACTTTAGTATATGTCATTGATCCGGGAGCATGGATTAGACATAGTTATTATCACTAGTCCGATAGTATGGATTGGACATAGTTAACTGTCATTAATCCGGGAGTATGGATTAAGACATAGTCAGTTGTCCTTAGTCCGGGAGTATGGATTAAGAGACAGTCAGTCATCCTCAGTCCGAGAGTATGGATAGGGCATAATCATTCGTCGTTAATCCGGGAGAATGGATTTACATGTAGACACTTGTCCCTAATCTGAGAGTATGGAATGGGCACAATTATTGATCTGAGAGCATGAATTAGATCTGAGAGTATGAGTTAAGTAACAGGTAAAATTTAAGGTTCGAGAGTATGGATAGCCTCGTTGTAAGGATTAACGGGGTGGGGTAAGAGTTGCTTATATATATGGTGAAATTGTATATTTTGTGAGTTCTAAATTATATATATGATATAACATTGTGGGATTGAAATCCTTGTGTACTCTCCAGGTTTCCCAACCTGACCCACTCAAGCTTATTTGTATCACAGGTGTTGATACGAAGTTACATTACACTGAGAGATTAAAGAGATGTAGATCACTAGTGTAAATGAATGTAAGTTCTGATTATGCTTATGTTTCTGTATTGACGATGACATCCCAAATGTTTTAAAATGAATAAAAATACATTTCTTCGGAAATTTTTTGATAGCGTATTTATCATGTTTTACTGGGAACAAATTCCACAACATTTTCACTAAATAAGGTACTCTGATTTTTATAAAGCATAAACAAAATCAGTTTTTTCTGGCCGTGAAAATGGGGATGTCACAATCATCATCTTAGTTCCGCGAGACCTTGAAAGAGCTACGATTGCTAGTCGGTTCCTGAAGTCATACATGTAACTATAGTTAGTAGACTTATCCAAGTGGGAGACTATTGGATATAGTGTCTAAGTCCATAACTATATGTGGTATGTACTTGACTCGACCAGATATGGTCCATTTGGGTTGCATGGCATCACGCATTTGGATTAACTAAAATAAGAGAAATAACACTTAGGGATTATTAATATATTATAACTTCTCATATATTAATAATATTCTTTAACTAGTATTGATCAATTATTAATTTTGAATTAATTAAGTGATCAAAAGGAGGCTAATTAAATATATGGGTTGATTATGTAAATCAACTATACTTGTACAGTGGGCTAATGATCCATGGTTTATTAGTTGGGCTAAACCCATAGGGTGCTCCATGGATAGGCCATGGAGTTTATAAACCCATGGATCATGGAATATGCAAATCCATGTCATTTAGGGTTTACATGGTGTAAACCTAATTATGACACTTATTATAAGCATCATGTTATTCACCAAAATTGGCCACTAAGCAAGAAGATTGAGGGCTAGCCGATTTTAGAAGTGTTCTATTTCTCTCTATGTTATTCTAAGTGCGTTTTGGTGTTGTGTGAGACATTTGAGGCATCACACTTGGGGTGCTAGGCTCACAAGGTTCTCAAGGAATCCAAGCAACAAAAAGGTATGTAATTCTTACTAACTTTTATGTTAAAGGTCCCCATGTCTGCTAGATAGGTTATAAACCTTGGAAATTCAAATTTTCATGTATCGTAGATCAAACATAGATCCAAGGTTTCTAGGGTTGCATGTACACCATAGGAGTGTTAGAATGCTCAAAACCCATCATCATGATCCGACTTCTATAGTGTTCTGAAAACAATCCATAACGGAAGTTTATATAAAATAAACTTATGAATTAGTAGTGACTACTCTTGAAGGATTTTTCTATATCCTAGATTAATGTAATTAGTTGCAAGGAAAGAAGCAATAATCCTAACACATAATGTGAGTAGTGTAATCACCAAATCACCAAATCATATCATTTTATTAGTTATTAGTGTGTCGTATAAGGTGTTCGGTGTCTTCGCATGTATTGTGAGTGGTTTCCTCTGTTCTCTTTCCTTCCTATGTTCGCTTTGGTTCTATCTGTAAAGGTTTGTTGTCTCTGGACAACATAGGTGTGTTTCGGTTCTCCGTAGGTGTGTTGAATCTTCGCTTCTTCTTGGTTCGGGTTCTGTCACTGATCTCCATTACTGACTCCGAATGTCCAAGTGGGCTTCCCACGTCTCTTCTAGCAAGGGTAAGGTTCGTCAATGATCACTCTAGTGCCTTTCTCTTTGGTTGATCCCTTCTCGGAATCCTTCCTATGAACCTCTTCTTGTTCCTTGTTGACTCATCTGTTGACTGTTGTTGCAGAGTGGTTTCCTCTATCTATGTTGGTTATGCGAGAATGGGAGTGTCTAAAGAATCTATGAGATTTAGTAAAACATTTTTATCTTACGGGGTGATCCCTACCGGGTCCACCTATAATAAAGCAGTGTATAGAAGTTGTATATAATTTAAGATTAAATAGACCTTCAAATAAGTGATCCTACTCTAAGAGCACAACCAAACAAGGAACACGAAGTAGAGCGTAGATCACCCATTCAAAGTCTATAAAATCTCAATTATATAAAACCTTGGGAGTATACACTCCACAATTATAGACCTACCAGTAAGGGTCCTTTAATTTTCACATAAGTTATTTATAGAGCCTAAAATACTCCTATAGTATTTTAATTGTATGTTTGATTCTGTAGTTTCTTAGTATATGAACTTGGTATGTTTTCCGACTTTTTGTTATCTTATAGTAACTAAAATACTCCTATAGTATTTTAACTTTGTGTTTTGTTCTAGAGACCTTTTGTATATAGAGTTAGGTAACTTTAAGCCTACTGCAACACCACATCACTCCCAAACACATATTGGCCGTATCTCAAATAAATATAGTTGATCGGGCTATACTTATCCCATATATGATTGCATAACTGTCCAGGTTTGACCGTAGTGTTCAACATTTAAATACCTATGTTCTTGTTCTTCTTGTGATACTTATTCTAGTATGTATATATACATGTATGCATACTTATATAAGATTACTTATATTTTAAAAGTATAACTCTTGTTCAGAGTGTTTTAATCCCATTGTATTTATAGTTTGTATATATTTTATGGGTTGATATACTCAGTTCACTATAAACGATGCTCTGATACCAATCTGTCACACCTCCAAACTGAGATGGCAGAAACATCCAAGGGCGGAGGACCTCATGTAAGTATCACAACAATTGTAGAATAGTAAAACAAGCAACAACATCCATTGCATTAATAGTATAGTGTTTACATTGTATTTGAATCACATATGATTGACATCAAAAGTAAGTAGCAAAATAAAGACTTAAAGCTATTATGCTACGTATTCTAGAATCCCTAAGCGCACCTGTCTATTAGTTTCCTGAGAATACAAGTGATTTTGAAAGTGTATGAACATTTAAGTTAGTGAGTTCATAAGTATTTTGTTTTAGAATATATGTTCTTTGTTCTTTGAAAACCTTAGTATGTGCCTTGAAAACCTTAGGTTGTTCTTTGAAAACCTTAGTTTGTTCTTTGAAAACCTTAGTTTGATCCTCAAGAAAATCCAATATTTTTTTATGTAATAAAATGTAAGAAAATGTGACCCATAATAGTTCCTTCTACATTTACCTAGTGTATACAAGTTATATACACTATAGATCGAAAGGATAATCGATTGCGTGGTTCTGCCCTAAGCCCACAACCAAAAAAGGAATAGGAAATGAGGCGGAAGCCTCACATTCCACTATTTTTCGGATCTACATTGTATAAATCCCTGGTGTATGCACTAGATAATTATAGAATTAACAGTGTTGGTCCTTTTGAGTGATATCTTCATTATACTTTAAGAATTAATGTAGTACCGTTGTATTTATATGCAATCTTTTGTATTTGTATGCACCTAGTGAATCGTTCTTTCCAAAGTATGTTTTGTACTAGAAAATAGTGTATTGTTCTTGTATATGTATATGTATGTTCCTTTTTCTCTTGTATATGTAAATTTATGTTCCTTTTTCTTGTATATGTATCAACCTGACCTATACCTGATTCCTCCTATGATTTATTAGTGTATACGAGTTATACATATAACCAAGATCAAATAGATAGTAAACTGTGTGTATCTACTCTAAGCCCATAACCAAAAAATGAACATGAAATAAAGCGAAAGGCACACATTCTACTGTCTATCGGCTCCTATTTATATATAACCCTAATGAATAAGCTAACAAATCATAGAATTAGCATTATAGATCCCTTCTCAAATGTGTGTTCATGTACTAGTGTAGTAGTGTAGTGTAGTGCCCTGGTGTTTATGAAAACTCTTGAAATTATGAAATCTCATAATCTAGACGTCAAAATGTTGGTACAACATTTGTCACCCGTGGACCTGTCAGTCCCACTGTAGCTAACAACGAGGTTTGGGATTGTCAGTCCCATATAGATCTATACACAAATTCATGTTCCCCCTCCAAGAGACTCTGGTTATAAATGATCGTACCCCAATGGGCACAACTCTTTATTAACTAGACACGTAGAGAATACTAATGTTCTTTTGTACTTGAAATTGTATATGTTATCTTGTACTAGTAGTGCACAATAATTATAGTTAAATAATCATTTTAGTATGATAAACCTGACTTAGTAAAATAGTATTAGTGTTCCCTAAACTATACCTATTATAGTTTACTTATATGTTCTAAATGTAATGTAGAATCTTAGTAATTAAACACTTTGTATAACATAATGAGTAACTTGAGGATAAATACCTTTTGCTTGACATGTTACAAAAGGGTTTAAAACTTTATTTAAATACATTTCATCTCCAATATATATATATATATATATATATATATATATATATATATATATATTGGACAAGTGATTCCAACCCTAGTCCACAACCAGAGAAGGAACATGAGGTAACGTGGGCACATTAGTCCTAAACATGTTGGATCTTAATTATATATATATATATATATATATATATATATATATATATATATATATATATATATATATATATATAACATGCATATCTGGGAAAAATATATGTATGAAACAATTTAAGTAGTTTGAACTATTCTTTTATAAATAGTTTACAACACTTGAAAGAGCTTGACATGTTTTTAAACTATTTGAAATCATTTGAGTTATAACACAAGATTTCCTTGTGTTTTTAATTGTATTCCCCACTAATACATTGAAAACATTAAAAACATCAGGGTATGAACTCACCTCGAGCGAGTGATTCGATTGAAGAATGAAGTAAAGGTGTTACTTCCAGGAGTGGAGTTTCATAGAACAAACGAGTCCTAACTAGCATATTATCACACATATATGTATACAGTTAGTGCATTTAACATCTAAGGTCTAAAGGAAACAACCTATGAAGTAGGCAACACTTACGGAGAAGTGTTAGAATCGAAATTGGAAGGTTGAAGAGGTGTTCATGGCCACCATGAAGTGTTCACGGCCGTGAAGGCTTCACGACCCTTGAAGATTTGAAGGGTTTTTAGCTGGCACTATTGTGTGTTCTTGGTGTAATGCTAAGGATGAAGGGTTCATGGACAGCAGGAGGGTTCGTGGCCCAAGAACACATTTAAGATCTTGATGAAAGGTGATGAATCAATGATTGTTTGAAGACCCTAAGTTGTATTCTAAGGAGATACAAAGGAGATGGGTGTTTTAAGAGTGAAAATAGGTGTTTTTGGGTATGATACTAGAGAGAGAATGGGAGGATTGCGGCCAAGAGATGAAGAAGTGAAGAGAAAATGAAGTAAACTTATATATATAGGGTGGGTTCACGGCTAAGGAAGGGTTCACGGCTGTGAACCTGGTTTGCGGCCGTGAACCTCACTTGATGAGGTTTAAGGCCCAAATGCAGTACTCCGAACTCGTTTCCTTAGTTGTTCACTTCTTAACACACAACCCTGACATATACTAGGCTTAGAAACCTATAATTTTGACCTTCGATTTGATGTGTTTGACTTTAAAAGATAGAAATTTCGGGTTTTGACAAATAGTAATAAAGAAAAAGGAGTTTCCGATCCATTAGGGTTTAAGAACCCATTTACGGCCCATTAGGCCCATGATAATAAAGTGAGTTATTGTAGGCCTAACATGGCCCAAATGTAATTATTCAAAGAATGTGGGTCCAATTAGAGCCCAAATGGGGTTCCTTGGCCCAAAATAGTCAAATGAAAAGTTTAATGGCCCCTTAGGCCCAATAAAAGGATTTCTGGCCCATCCTAAGTTTGAACCAGGACATTAGGGTTTCAAACCCACAATTTAGTATATGAGATGTATTAAATTAGGTTTTGGACTTCACTCAGAAGTTTTGATTCAAATGGACGTTTTTGATTAAGTATAGGACATGATATCCACTTAGATTACAAGTTACATTGGAGTTGGTTACATGCATGCAAAATTTCCTAGCCAAAAATTACTAGTTGTGACACTTAGAGTTCTTAATCTTTTTTTGTTATATATATATATATATATATATATATATATATATATATATATATATATATATATATAAACAAATTTGTTTATTGAAAAAACACCACTTCATTTTGTTAATTTTTAATATTTACACTTATTTTTTATCATAAAAACAAAAGAAATATATCAATATTCATATTTTTTGGTACACTTGAAATAGATATTCATATCGATGTAAACAGATTCACACTGGGAACGGATTCACACTGGAAATTAGATTCACGCTATAAAATGTGATATGCATATAATTTTGTTTTTGGGATTCACAATATAAATCAAACTTACTATTTGAACATTTATTATCATTCACAAATTAATTTAGTGAAATTTATATGTGAATCGAAGTATATTTCATTATAATTTTATAATATTTTAACGTTTTAATTACTCGCAAGTTGGCTTTGTAAAATTCACAAGTGAATTTATTCACCGTAAATGCTAAAAACAAGATTATATGCAGATCAGATTCATAGTATGAATCTGTTCATAGTTTGAGTCCAATTCACAACGTGATTAGATTTAGAGTGTGAATATGTTCACAGTTTCGATTTTTTTTTTACAATCATAAGAATGTCTATTTAAAAAGTACCAAATTTATGAATTTTGATCTATTTGTTTTATTTTTTCGATAAAAATAAGATTAAATATTATTAAAAAAATAACTAACAAAATGACATGGGCTTTTTGAAAAAAAAAATTATTTTTTTGTATATCAATATGGATGTCTATAAAAAAAAGAGAAAAAATTATGAACTTTGATATATTTGATTTTTTTTCGATAAAAGATTTGTCATAAAAAAAACATAAAAAAATGAGTTCTTTGTTACGATGTGGTGCATATTCGTCCAACCTTTTTAATTTGCATACCTTTTTTTGGGCCCTTGGTCAATTTCTTTTGGGAGCCAAGATTGGTTCATTGGTTTTATGGTTTTTTTGTTGAACTTTTGCCCATCTATAATGAAAATAAAGTTTATAAAATCTATGGAATAAAGATTTAATTAGACTTAAGGGAGTAAAATGAGGTATTTACAATGAGAAGGAATTAGAAGAAAGGGGTATATTATGCATAAGGGAATTAAAATGAGGGATCATAATGCTATCTTTGGATTTCATCAATCTCACAAGAATCTCGTGCATAGTATGCACGTCGAGGTTTACCCCAAAAATTCACGTGAGATGTAGGATACGGTCGATTCGCGTCGAAAGGTAGATGATATTTGCCACAAAATAACCACATCTTCGTTTATATAGACGCATATACATTAGGGTTTCAAAGGATGCTCCGCATAGAGAGAAACCAAACGGAGAGAAAGAAAGTGAGACTTTGAGTACGTACAAATATTGTTTCTCTGATGAGTTTCTCATGGTGGTTTGAGGAGTTTCTAGATGCTACGACGAAGAGGATTTTGTTGCATTAATGGAGTAGTGATAAATCATGAGAGTTCGAGAGAGAAAAGAGTACGTGGAATGGAAGAGAGTAATAGATCTGAGCATGACGGGATCTGTCAAACGGAAGAGAGTCATAAATCATTAGAGGAAAGCAATGTTGTCACGTGCTTGATCAAAAAAAAAAAAATCCGTTACTACAAAATTGGGCATTACCGACAGAATTTTCGCGACGGAAAAAATTCCGTCGGAAAAGCAACAGAATACTAACAGATTTCCGATGGACGAATAATTAGGATAATAGTATTGCGACGGTTTACCGACGGAAAACAACAAATTCGTAATTCGTTTGCTATTTCGTTGGTCAAATAAACACCTTTTATTATTATTTATAAATTTATTAATTGTCGGGCATTTTGGTAAATCTACAAATAGAAGGTTGTTTAAGCGGGTTGTATATCGGCTTAACCTAAGCTAGTTCAAAGCAGGGATTCCCTTCACGACGACCCCACATCACCACCATCATTTAAGAACGACATAACCCTAGCCCTCGTCGCCGGAGGTTGCGTTTCACCTTCGCGGGAACCAAGAACCCTGACGTCGTTGCTCACTGACGTCCATTGCACCTTCAATACTCTGCCATCAATCGACTAAGTGATTGCCTCATGTCCGCCTCCTACTCGACGTTCTGTTGCACCAAAGCCACTGTCTGCCGCCAGCGATTGCTTCCGTTTCACCGTCATTTACCTCCGACAACAGTCAATCTTACCGACATTCATTAATTACAGGTTTGTTACATTACCTGAATATTTAGGTCATGTTTACTATAGTTAGTAACTGTATGAGCTGCTCTAGATCTTCAACTAAAGTATAATTATTGGTAATTCCTTATGAAAAGTAGAAAGATTTTGTTATCAAATTGAGCATATAGTCCACATCGAATTTGAATTAGGGGATGTGGTTTGACTTCAGAACTCAAAGATTATTTATGAATCTAGTTCTGCGCATACCTTCTGAGCATATCAAATTTGAACTTAAAAACGTGGTTTCTTGATAAAATTTGACCTGGCGTAAGACAGTTTAAACATTCTAGGACTAATGTCATCAAGAACGATGGGGAAAAGACTCCGTCATGGAACTGTCGGTGGTAAAAAAACATAAGCATTTATTAGGTGCATATTTGGATGAACTACATTAACCTTTACTTGGGAATAACGATGACAACAAGCCTATAACCAGTTAAAGGTGCTTTCATGATTTCAACTTCCCAATTTCCTTTTCATCACAATATATAGACTATGATATTATCATGGATATCTAATCTTTGTGTTTTAGGTACAAAAGTATGAAGATGTTTTGTATGATAAAAAAAGAAAAGAAAACCTCCACTGGGCATTTCTATTCTCTAATATAGTTTCAGAATGGGCATAATGGTTAGGTATGACTTGTTACTTAAAGAATCCCTCTTGGTTTATTTTTTTGTAATGTTAAGTTTTAATTGATGAGAAAATTCCATTTTGTTTCTTGTCGAAAGAGTTCTACTTGGATCCGGATCATTCATTGCACAGATTTGACTTTGTCTTCAACATATGGAAGTGGACCAACAAAGAAGTTTCTTCCACCGTTAGTTACTCCATTACAGGTATGAACTTTGACCTATGATAAAATAGATAATTATAAATATAAAATATATTAGAATACTCAAATTACCACTTATCGATGCTTGCTTTACTATCCATAGGTTGTTTAACGATAATCCTCATAATAATTAGCAATTTAGCATTCTCATCAATCTCTCAATGCTACTGTAATACAACAAATTATGTACACGTCCTATATCTTAGCCAACTTTAATCCATGTTTTCCTCTTCAATTGTTTCTAGTTTCATGTTATGCTTCTTATATGCTTCACACTTTGTTGCAGGTTAGCTATTGGTTCATCTTTGTTTAAGCAGTGGATAAAGAACATTCAAAGTGAAAAAAGACTCCTTGTGGATGGATTTTTGTGTGCCAACCGTCAATTTCTGGTCAAGTCAAAGTCAAATAAAGTCAACAAGTCAAACCGGTCAACTCAACTAACCCTTGTATATTAGGGTTTACTCCATTGGTACTAATGAACAACTACCTATCTCAATATAAAGTATCACGTAGATGTTCCATACGTTCAGGAAATCTAAACCCTAATCGGGGAAAAGCAATGTATGACTCGATAAAACGTAACTACACACCTTTGAGGGGAGTAAAACATCTCATAACAAGTCATAACGGGACTTACAAACCTTGCATTGCGAAACTAAACACCGAAGAAGGTCACAAACGAAGTCTCTCTCACTCTATCAAATCTCTCCCAAATCTCTCTCAAAATCTTTTTCAACTTTTTATAATCATTCGGGCCATCCCGACCCTTAACTTGGTTAAAAATCACTTGAAACGGGAATTTTATTTGAAAAACAGCCTTATAGAACCGAAACCTGCATAAAGGACCGAAGCTGCTTTAAGAACCGAAACTAGCCTTAAGAACTGAACCTACCCTTGATGAACCGAACCCTAAGCAACCGAGCCTTATAAGACCGAAACTCTAGGAACCAAAGCTATGTAGAACTGAAGCCAGGTAGAACCGAACCTGCTTCTTGGAACCGAACTACTACGGGACCGAACATCATAGGACTGAGCCTACCTTCGGTTCGGGTGCCACTCTCGGTTCGGTTGCTGCCTTCGCTTTCGTTTCCTTTCCCCCATCAGCTTCTCCTTCAGTTCTCAATCTAGAGGATCGAGACCTCCCTTTCAATTCTAACCCTCATGGACCGAACCTTCGGTCCTGATCAGGGAATTTTCGCATCCTTTACTAGTTTTCGATCCCGACTCCATTTTAAGCTCGTTTTTCATGATTTTAACGTGGGATTTTCACCCAAAATCATATTTTAATATTTTTAACCATCTAGAATCATTATTGACCCATATCTTGGTGATTTCTATGATCAATATCTTTACAACTAAGTTAGACAAGATTCAAGTACAAAAGGTGCTCCTTGACTTTTGCTTAAAGTTATGACACCTTTAGCTTACTATTCATGCTTTATATCACTATTTCCCCATCAGCACTCTCTTATTCATTGTACTTTCATACTTCCGCAACAAGTTTCCCTTACTTACACACACAAAGGATCATTATCCTCATATCCTTTAGATCTCACCAAATCCCACCAAAAGTAAAATCACTCTCTCTCTTTCTCTCTCTTTCTCTCTCTCTCTCTCTCTCTCTCTCTCTTATTTCTCCCAAGAACTCGAGACTTCCAAGGGCTGATCCCGAGCTTTCCATTCACTCTTAGTAAGTATCTTCATCCTACACTTGATTATCTTACATTCTTCCACTCAAATCATAGATTCCTTACACAAATATCGTCATATTTGTTCCTAGATCTTCAAATCTCCAAGCTTCTCCCAAGTGTTCTTGACTTGGAAACCCCCTTTCCTCATCATCCTTCTATTGAAATCAGTCAAGGTGAGTTCATACCCCTATATTTTCATGTTTTCTTCAAGTTTTAGGGGGGTGGGGGGGGATATAAGTTAAAACATCTTAATATAACTTAAACTCATTCATAAGCTTTTCACAAAAAAGTATAGTTCCATTCACAGACTGTTTTGAACATATTAAACTTTTTAGTTTTCAAAACTGTTTTTTATGCAAATAGTTATACCTTTAAAATGACTACTTCCACATCTCCATATATGATTTTTCTACAATTTATGCCTAAAATTTCATAAACCCTTTCGGACCAGTCTGTGAATATGGACATTTTCACACAAGTTAGAGGTTACTAAAAATCATAATAAAAATTATGAACAAACTAGACACATTTTCCAAACTCTCAGAATTTACGGATTCTGATTTCAACCAAAAATGATTTTTCTATAATTGTTCCAAGAACAGGAACAGAAAAGTTAAAATTAACAAAACTGTTAATAATTGCATTTACACATTGTAGCTTGCTAAGTAGGGTGTGTATTAGTATATATAAATACATGTTTATATTACATGTCTTTTACCTTCGTATACCGGTTTATATCATATACAAAAAGGATTTCTATCATTACAAAATGTTTTTAATAAGCTATAATAGGTATAGTTTATGTTCTATTTACACAACAAACACATTACGGAATGTTTTATTTCCACATAAAAAGGTTTTACACTTACACACTACACATAAGCTCGTTATTTTAAGTTGTGAGACATTCTTCATCGTACTCCTAGAGTACGGGTTATAATTCGTGATAGTTACAACCAGAATCTCCTGGAGGAGAACGTGATAGTTATGTATAGATCTATATTGAGATTAACACCCCACACAGGAGCTGCATGCAACAGCTAGGCCTGCAGGTCTGAGGTGACAAATGTCATACCTTTCCGATGCTTGAAAAACGTCGCAGTAGGTGCAGTTCGTCATAGTATGGTTATAGAGACTCACATAGGTTGTTAACTAATCATAAAGTTTACGGGGATTTTGTAAATCACAAAGGGTTTTATGTCGATTTACAGCCACTTTTATAACGATAAGTATGGATATTACTCGTACACTTTCGGTCTTGGAATTTGAGACCACATATCATTTTTATAAGGAAAATACTGGATTTTTCTTGGCAACACACAATTCATTACAAAGAACGGTTTTCAAAATCTTCATATAAAAGCTTATGAACTCACCACCTTAATTGTTGACACTTTTTGAAACTACATGTATTCTCAGGAAACAGTGAAATGGGAAATCAACAGCTTTTAAGGATGGGACGCTAATATGTTGTAATCAATTATTGAAACATGTAACACTTTGAAACTATGTAACCTTTTTCAGATTATATTTATGATTGGTTTTATATACTATGCTCACTTATATACTCATTGCCATGATACTACAAATGAAGTCCGCCACCCCCCTGACCTTTCCGCTATCCTTGGTTTGGGGGTGTGACATTTTGTTTCTAAAACAACTCCTTATTAAGGTATTATCTTCAAGCTTCTTGTTCATCAATAATAAGTACCTTATCACTCAATCTCTTTTAACAATTTGATACTATACTTTTGATATAGGGGTTGACACGTTTGGCAATCGACTTGGCTTTCTCGAGTTTAATGCAAATGTAATTGAAAAGGAAACAGGACAAAAGGTATGGTATATTTATCAAAGTGGGTGGTGTCAATTATGAAATTGACCATCTTTTTAAACTTTTGAACAATTATTTTACAATGGGTAAAAAAAAAGTAATTGAACAATTATATATTCCAATTTATTGACATTGTAGGAATGCAATAATTCAGATGTTGTCCACGATGACTTTTGTAACACTCGTGTTTCTAGCCTAGGAATTTATATTGAGTTGATAGTCTAGGTTAACCTTTGTAACTCATTTTGAAGAAATGAAAAGGAATTATGTGAATTATGTGTTTTATGCTTAATTATTAGGGCTTAATTAATTAAGAATAAAAATAAGCATCAAAATTAAAGTATTAGATAAGCCTGATATCTTTACACAACGTTGTAGTGGTCGAAACAAGGATTTCAGGGATATAAAGAATGCCGAAATCCGAGTTATAACGAAGAAGTTATGACCTGGCGATGTTTCGCGACAAAACCGACACGGTACTGAATATCGTAAAAAGTGAGTTTTTGATAAACTACTTTTTAGCCTTAGTAATCTAAACGAAAGTCGTAGTATTTGTTAAACTAAGAAGTTCGATAAAAAGAACGCCCAAATCTGATTTCGTACGAGGAAGTTATGATTTTTCGAAGTTTCAGCTTAGTAGTAGATAGCTAAAAAACTCGAATTTTAGATCGAGCGATTTTTAGCCGACACAACCTAAACGAGAATCGAAGGTCTCGTCATTAGGAGCACAACGGTAAAAAGTCTGATGAAAACGGACGTCAGATGATGAAGTAATGAATTTTTAACGGATTTCCTATCCCGGTCTATTAAAAATAATAATATTAAATTTAAAGTCAAAATTACCCAACGAAGTCTAAACGGAAGTTGTAGAACGTAACGTTAGCTACGCGTTCATATAAAGAACATCAAAAACGGAGTTCGTATGCGAAAGTTATGGATTTTAGAAGTTTTGGCGCGAAAATCGAGAAAATTCGCATAGTCACGAGTTGCCACGTCACCCTCGCTGAAAAACTGCCACGTGTCCTGCGGAGTGTCACAACTGTAAATTTTGAGCCATGTAATCTATGCATTCAAGTACATGTGAATCAAAAACTTCAATCAAATACAAGATACGAGTACTATAAGTAGTCATCAAACGATTGGAGACCCTAGAAGTTCTTGTTAAGTCCAATTAGGACTAGGACTTCCTTATTGGATCCAAATGGACCAATAAACTTCCAATTGGACTATCATGGGTTTAGGACCCTAATTGGGCTCTAATTGGACTCACATTTGTTTATTTCAATATTTTGGGCTAGGTAGAACCTAGAATAAAATAAATCACAAGTTTGATCCATAATTTAATCTAACCTAGCTTAATAAAGCATAAAAATTACAATTTTATTTTATAAGGCCAATAAATACCCTAAACTACCCCTAATGTTGGGCTTAGGGGCAAAAGCCCAAAATTTTCCTCTTTCCCTTCATATTCTCGGCCCAAGGCCCAAATCCAAGGGAAGTTGACCTTGGGTTGCCACCTCATCTTTACATGTTGGACTTCCATGCATATAACTCATGTTTCCAAGCAAACATCATATCAAAGATCACTTCTTTTCTTTCTTCCCTTCTTGTTTCGGCCGAGGATAACCAACACACACACACATCTCACAAATTCTCTCAAAAATTCTCTCAAGAAACTCTCTCCTTCCTCTCCAAAAATCTCGAAATTTAGGGACTTTCCAAGAGGATTTTGCAAGTAAATCATCATCTAAGGTAAGATTATGCATAGATCTATGGTTTAAATTCTTTTGTTATCAAAATCCTTTCCTAATCTATGCAAAAATCGTGATCTTGCACCCTAGAACCATCTCAAAACTCGAGATCTTCATCAAAGGGAGCCAAGGCCAAAAACACTTCATTTTTCCTTCCATTTTCCTTGCAAAAACCGAACCAACACCCCAAGGTGAGCTTCATACCCCCTATTTTCTGTTTTCACTTGTTTTTGGGGGGAGAATACAAGTCATAAGTGTAGATCTATATGTGTTTGTATGCTTTGTATGATTTCCATGCTTATATGTATGCTTTTATGTGTTTTTATGTTGGATCTAGCCTCAAAACTCATCAAAACCGAGATATAACTTGTGCTACATGATTTTAACTTCAAATATAGTTCTAAATACAAAGTGCTTCAAGAAAAATGGCTAAGTAGTTTAGTAATAATTTCTTTGGGTTAAAAACACAAATTTTGGGCCTAAAATGTGAAAAATGCAAAAATAAGGGCCCAAATCGTCATTTCACAGATTCTGATGGATGAAGTGTGCCAAAACAGTTTTCATAAGTAAATTTCTGGAAATATACTCATTTAGGGGACTAAAATCATAAATTTTAAGCTTAATGGGCTAAAAATGTAATTTTCGGCCCAATAAGGCCCATTATGCGAATTTTTCTGTTTTGGAGGGCCAAAACTGTAACTTTCTGTGAAACAGTGGACTATAAGTGTTCAAACTCCTTTTCAAAGGTTAAAAATGCTTTTTAAATTTAAAAAGGACCAAAGTTGCAAAAATTTTCCAAATTGGGCCAAAATTGTAAAAGTTGCGAAAAGAAGGGGTTAAAACCGTGAAAACTGCAAATTTCAAGGACTTAAACTGTTTTTATGAAAAATATGTTGAAAAATATTAATTTCAATAATTTTTGGTGTTAAAATGTCAAGAAAAATAGTTTAAGGACTAAACGGGGAAGTATTTAATATAAAGGGTTGAAAATGTAAATTTTACAAATGATGAGGGGCTGAAAACAGGAATATTTCAAGGCTAGTTCAACATACACAATTTGATCAAATAACAATACTGCGACTATCAACGAAATACAATACATTACAATACCAAAAGTCGTTGTTAAACGAATTGGCTCGGTCTCGAGCCAATAGAAATCTACAACTACTAACACTACGACACTATAATTCATACAAGTAACGTTTGGTTATACATACACATGCGAGTGTGCACAGACGTCTATGCACCATCTTTGGGCCCCACAAGTGTAAAATCTTGTTCGTTGAGCCTAGCTAGCCCAATGACCTGATCTTAAGGCCCGAAGACATTTTTTTACGGAGTGTTGGGTTTTACCGATCCGACACAACGTAAATGGACTTTCAATGGCTTGTTTACCACCGGTCCCCAAGGGTCCTTTGGTCTTGCTAGTAAGGTCTACATTTTATGCGAGGCGGGTCTGGGACCCCTCGTACATTTTATCCCCAACCGGCTAATGGAGTTACCGGGGTCTTCGTGACCTCTTTCTCTTCGGATGTGGGACTACACCTAGTCAGGGCGATTGGATAACGCGATTAGTACTGACGACGCCTTCGGAGTCGTTAGTATAACTTTAAACTGGGCGTTTGTGTAACGCGGGTTTTTAGTAAATAATCCTGCTCGAGAACCTTCCAACGTCGCCCGGGACTGACACTATACGCTATGCAATGGTTTCAATGTAACATCATGTAATTCAAGGAACTAGGAGAACATCGGGTTTTCCTAGGGTTTTCAACACATACAAATTTAAAAGGCATACAACTTCAATGAACATTTTTTTTTTAGTATAGAAACAAACAAAGCATACCTATGGATCTTCACAAACCTTTTTAAAAGCTTTTCTTTTCAGAAAATATCGGATTTTCTGGTGGTTTTTCAAACAATACAAACATTCGATTTTAAACACTACTTATGAACTCACCAACATTTCATATGTTGACGTTTTTCAAAATACTTGTATTCTCAGGGAACCAGTGAATCAAAGGAAATCACATTCAGTGACGGTTGCAGTTTATTTATGTACGAATCAAACAATTTAACTTTTGGGAATGTAATGTTTAAACAATGTTTGACATGTAAACACTACTGGTTGTACTATGTTGATGAATGGTAACGAATGTTGTTATGTTTCATATATATTCAATGTTATGGTATACAATTGAGTCACGGAAAGCCCCCGGACGTTTCCGCCGTCTGGTTCGGGGGTGTGACAGGTTGGTATCAGAGCTTTGTTTATAGTGAACTAGCATGTCGAGCCATACATTGATATGCAACTATAAACCAAAAAGAGGGACTAACATAACTCTGAACAGAACAAGTAAATAAAACACACTTGCTTGCATTAGGAATACGGACCTAACGCTGAATCAAACACAATAATGCTGGTATCTCGGTTAATTCGGGACTGTTCTTAGTGATACCAAGGAGTGAATGTAGCCTGATCAACTACATTCTCTTCAAGGTAAAACTAACACACGTCTTGATGAGAACGGGATAGCTAGGGAACCTAAAACTATACCCTTCTAGCACCAAAAAGAGAACGTCTGTTTAGTCTGCAATAGTGGAAGAGGCATAGGATGATATTAGTGAACTCTTACGTGTTTTGCTATGTGTTGCGAATCTATGATTGTATGCTAAATGATAGAAGTACTTAAGTTCGTGCCATACACCTAGTCAGTAGGACCACGACCTCACGGAAACCACGTACACCCAACATCTTTACGCTTCGTGACTAGAAGATGCCTCTCCGACCTACTCGCGGAAACCCAGGACCAACCCCGCCCGAAGCTGATTCCACTGCTTTCCAGGCAGCCGTGTCTGCTGCAGTCACAGCAGCGATGGCACAACTTCACCGAGGGAACAACGGAGGAGGTAACGGGCAAGGATCCGGAAGTTCGAACAACGGGACGAACCAAGGACTCACTAAAACGTGCACCTACAAGGATTTTGCGAACGCTAAACCCCGAACTTTCAACGGTACCGGAGGAGTGATCGCCCTAAAGCGATGGATCGAGAAGGTAGAGTCGGTATTTGAGATATGTGAGTGCCCCGAGCAGATGAAAGTGAAGTTCGCGGCCTGCACTTTGGTGGACCAAGCACTCACTTGGTGGAATGGTCATGTGGAAGCTATGACACTCCCGGTCGCCAACTCTATTCCCTGGGCAAAGATGAAAGAGATGTTGACGGCTGAGTACTGCCCCCGAGGCGAAATACAGAAGATGGAGCAGGAACTATGGAATCTCACGGTGCAGAATGGGAACATCGATGCTTACATATCGAGATTCAGCGAACTATCTCTGTTGTGCCCAGGTATGATCACTTCAGAGGGGAAGAAGATTGAACGATTCATTTGGGGACTGACATCCCCCATTCAAGGGAATGTGATAGCTGCGAACCCCGAAACTTTTGACAGTGCGAAGAGACTGGCAAAGAGGCTATATGATCATAACCACAAAAAGGGCGAGAAACCGGTAGAGACTGAGAAGAAAAAGGAGGGTGATGGTAAGAAAGGATGGAACAACAAGAGAAAGGGGCGTCAGGGCCCCGGGGCCTCTAAAAAGCAGCAAACAGTGGCAGTTAACGCTGTCACTGCACCGGTTCCAGCCACACCACATGCTCCAGCCTCAGCTACTTCAAACACTTCAAGACCCTATTCCGGTACTCATCCCAAATGCAACAAGTGCGGTTTCCATCACCAAGGAGAATGTAGGGAGTTCCATTGCACCAGTTGCAACCGAAGGGGACACACTGCAAGGTTCTGCAGGACTTATCCTTCTCAGAACCAGAATCAGGGAATCAACAACAATAACCCTCGCTACAACAACAACCCTCATGCCAGCGGCAACAGCGCAGGACCTAGTTACACCTGCTACGGATGCGGGAAAACTGGACACGTCCGCCGAGACTGTCCTAACAACAACAACTCAGGAAACAGAGGAGCAGGAAGAATGCTGACTATGGGTCAGAGTGATGCAGTTCAGGACCCCGCAGTTGTGACCGGTACGTTCCTCCTAAACCACACTTATGCATGCATCTTATTTGATACCGGAGCGGAGCGAAGTTTCGTAAGCGCGAAGTTTAAACACTTATTAAAACAACAACCCCAAAAGCTAAATGAAACCTATACGGTGGAAATGGCCAATGGGAAGACCGAATCCACTAGGGAAATCTACACTGGATGTACCCTAACCCTTAACCAACACGTCTTACGAATAGATCTGATGCCAGTGTCAATTAGGAGTTTCGACGTGATTATCGGCATGGATTGGTTAAGCCCCCACCATGCTAAGGTTTTGTGCCACGAGAAGGCCGTTCGCCTTCGTCTCCCGAATCACGAAACCCTAGTAATTTACGGAGACAAGCCTAGCACGAATCTTCGTCTTATCTCGTGCATCAAAGCACAAAAACATCTGCGAAAGAACAACTTAGCGTTCTTGGCCCCCATAGTGGACAAGACCAAAGAAGAAATTAACATCCAAGACATTCCGGTAGCGTGTGAATTCCCGGACGTGTTTCCTGAAGATCTTCCAGGAGTACCCCCAGAGAGACAGGTTGAGTTCCGAATCGACCTCGTCCCAGGAGCAACTGCTCTCGCTAAATCACCATATCGATTGGCACCTGCTGAGATGCAGGAATTGTCCAGCCAACTCAGTGAGCTTCTGGACAAGGGATTTATCCGACCTAGCTACTCGCCATGGGGAGCTCCGGTGCTCTTTGTTAAGAAGAAGGACGGATCTTTCAGAATGTGCATCGATTACAGAGAGTTGAATAAACTCACTGTTAAAAACCGCTACCCACTCCCACGAATCGATGATCTATTCGACCAGCTCCAAGGAGCTAGCTATTTTTCTAAAATTGATCTACGGTCCGGATACCACCAACTCAAGGTCCGAGAAGAAGATATCCCTAAAACCGCTTTCCGAACCCGCTATGGACATTATGAATTCGTCGTAATGCCCTTCGGTCTAACAAATGCACCCGCCGCATTTATGGACCTAATGAACCGAATCTGTAGACCGTTCTTGGACAACTTCGTCATTGTGTTTATCGATGACATCCTCTTCTATTCTCGAAGCAAAGAGGAGCATGGCCAACATCTCCGACAAATCCTAGAGACCCTGCGAACGGAAAAGCTGTACGCCAAACTCTCCAAGTGCGAGTTCTGGCTCCGGAGTGTGAATTTCCTAGGCCACGTAGTAAGCCAAGACGGAATTCATGTGGATCCTTCTAAGGTCAAAGCGGTGGAAGGATGGGCAACTCCGACTACGCCCACAGAGATTCGTCAGTTCTTAGGCCTAGCAGGCTACTATAGAAGATTCATCCAAAACTTCTCTAAAATTGCCAAGCCACTTACCTTGCTTACGCAAAAGAGTGTACCATTCAAGTGGATAGACCGACAAGAGTTTGCGTTTCGAGCCTTGAAGCAAGCTCTTTGTAGCGCCCCTGTACTATCTCTACCCGAAGGAACGGAAGATTTTGTAGCTTACTGTGACGCGTCAAATCAAGGCTTAGGTTGCGTTCTCATGCAACGTGGAAAAGTGATAGCATATGCGTCCCGCCAACTAAAGACGCACGAAGTAAATTACACAACCCATGACCTAGAACTAGGAGCTGTGGTCTTCGCCCTAAAAATTTGGAGGCACTACCTGTACGGTACGAAGTGCACCATCTTCACAGACCACAAAAGCCTCCAGCACATCTTGAATCAGAAGGAGCTGAACATGAGACAGCGAAGATGGGTGGAGTTGTTAAACGACTACGAATGCGAGATCAAGTACCATCCAGGCAAGGCCAACGTGGTAGCTGACGCATTAAGTCGGAAGGAGTACACAAATCGCCGTACGAAAACGCACTCGATAACCATTCAGTCTCATCTGACCGCTCAAATTGCATCAGCCCAGGCAGAGGCTATGAGAGCGGAAAATAGAACTAGCGAGGCATTACGCGGTATGGAGAAGAACCTGGAAGTCAAAGAGAAAGGGGGTATACTACTTCATGAACCGTATTTGGGTTCCAAAAATCGGAGGATTCAGGGAGATCGTTATGAAGGAAGCCCACAAGACACGATACTCCATTCATCCTGGTTCGGACAAGATGTATTTGGACATTAAGCAGCACTATTGGTGGCCTAACATGAAGGCGGAAATCGCAACTTATGTTAGTAAGTGCCTTACGTGTGCCAAAGTAAAAGTGGAATACCAGAAACCTTCCGGATTGTTACAGCAACCGGAAATCCCTGAGTGGAAATGGGAGGGGATTTCTATGGACTTCGTGACCAAGCTGCCTAAGACGTCGGACGGTTTGGATACCATATGGGTAATCATCGACCGACTGACGAAATCCGCCCATTTCCTGCCGATCAAAGAATCCTACAAGATGGAGAGGCTGACGCGGTTGTACCTACGAGAGATTGTAAGACTTCATGGAGTGCCAAAATCTATCATCTCGGATAGGGACAGTAGGTTCACGTCACGCTTTTGGCAGTCGCTCCACAAGGCAATGGGAACTCATCTTGATATGAGCACCGCGTATCACCCACAAACGGACGGTCAAAGCGAACGAACCATTCAGACGCTTGAAGACATGCTTCGTGCATGTGTGATAGACTTCGGAAAGTCTTGGGATACCCACCTACCGTTGATTGAGTTTTCATATAACAATAGTTATCATTCGAGCATTAAGGTGGCCCCTTTCGAAGCACTGTACGGGCGTAAATGTAGATCACCGTTATGTTGGGCTGAAGTAGGTGACACCCAGCTAGCAGGAACACATACGTCGAACACAGCATTAACGGGACCGGAAATTATTCGCGAGACCACAGAAAAGATTGTCCAGATCAAAGCTCGATTACAGGCATCGCGTGACCGGCAAAAGAGCTACGCTGATAAACGGCGAAAGCCCTTAGAGTTCCAGGTCGGTGATCGAGTAATGTTGAAGGTCTCACCCTGGAAAGGGGTTATACGTTTCGGAAAACGGGGAAAGCTGAACCCGCGATACGTTGGACCTTTCGAAATCGTCGCCCGAATAGGTCCAGTAGCTTACAGACTACAACTACCCTCAGAGCTAAATGGTGTACACCCCGTGTTTCATGTTTCTAATCTGAAAAAGTGCCTGTCAGATGAAACCCTTGTCATTCCTCTTGACGAAATCGAAATCAATGAGAATCTCCTGTTCGTCGAAGAACCAATCGAAATTATGGACAGGGAGGTGAAGCGTACTAAGCAGAGTCGCATCCTGATCGTGAAGGTACGGTGGAACGCAAAGCGTGGGCCAGAATTCACGTGGGAACGCGAAGATCAAATGAAGCAAAAGTACCCTCACCTATTCTAGTTTTCTCAAATCTAGCTTTCAAACAGAATTTCGGGACGAAATTCCCTCTAACGGGGGGATGATGTCACAACTGTAAATTTTGAGCCATGTAATCTATGCATTCAAGTACATGTGAATCAAAAACTTCAATCAAATACAAGATACGAGTACTATAAGTAGTCATCAAACGATTGGAGACCCTAGAAGTTCTTGTTAAGTCCAATTAGGACTAGGACTTCCTTATTGGATCCAAATGGACCAATAAACTTCCAATTGGACTATCATGGGTTTAGGACCCTAATTGGGCTCTAATTGGACTCACATTTGTTTATTTTAATATTTTGGGCTAGGTAGAACCTAGAATAAAATAAATCACAAGTTTGATCCATAATTTAATCTAACCTAGCTTAATAAAGCATAAAAATTACAATTTTATTTTATAAGGCCAATAAATACCCTAAACTACCCCTAATGTTGGGCTTAGGGGCAAAAGCCCAAATTTTTCCTCTTTCCCTTCATATTCTCGGCCCAAGGCCCAAATCCAAGGGAAGTTGACCTTGGGTTGCCACCTCATCTTTACATGTTGGACTTCCATGCATATAACTCATGTTTCCAAGCAAACATCATATCAAAGATCACTTCTTTTCTTTCTTCCCTTCTTGTTTCGGCCGAGGATAACCAACACACACACACACATCTCACAAATTCTCTCAAAAATTCTCTCAAGAAACTCTCTCCTTCCTCTCCAAAAATCTCGAAATTTAGGGACTTTCCAAGAGTATTTTGCAAGTAAATCATCATCTAAGGTAAGATTATGCATAGATCTATGGTTTAAATTCTTTTGTTATCAAAATCCTTTCCTAATCTATGCAAAAATCGTGATCTTGCACCCTAGAACCATCTCAAAACTCGAGATCTTCATCAAAGGGAGCCAAGGCCAAAAACACTTCATTTTTCCTTCCATTTTCCTTGCAAAAACCGAACCAACACCCCAAGGTGAGCTTCATACCCCCTATTTTCTGTTTTCACTTGTTTTTGGGGGGAGAATACAAGTCATAAGTGTAGATCTATATGTGTTTGTATGCTTTGTATGATTTCCATGCTTATATGTATGCTTTTATGTGTTTTTATGTTGGATCTAGCCTCAAAACTCATCAAAACCGAGATATAACTTGTGCTACATGATTTTAACTTCAAATATAGTTCTAAATACAAAGTGCTTCAAGAAAAATGGCTAAGTAGTTTAGTAATAATTTCTTTGGGTTAAAAACACAAATTTTGGGCCTAAAATGTGAAAAATGCAAAAATAAGGGCCCAAATCGTCATTTCACAGATTCTGATGGATGAAGTGTGCCAAAACAGTTTTCATAAGTAAATTTCTGGAAATATACTCATTTAGGGGACTAAAATCATAAATTTTAAGCTTAATGGGCTAAAAATGTAATTTTCGGCCCAATAAGGCCCATTATGCGAATTTTTCTGTTTTGGAGGGCCAAAACTGTAACTTTCTGTGAAACAGTGGACTATAAGTGTTCAAACTCCTTTTCAAAGGTTAAAAATGCTTTTTAAATTTAAAAAGGACCAAAGTTGCAAAAATTTTCCAAATTGGGCCAAAATTGTAAAAGTTGCGAAAAGAAGGGGTTAAAACCGTGAAAACTGCAAATTTCAAGGACTTAAACTGTTTTTATGAAAAATATGTTGAAAAATATTAATTTCAATAATTTTTGGTGTTAAAATGTCAAGAAAAATAGTTTAAGGACTAAACCGGGAAGTATTTAATATAAAGGGTTGAAAATGTAAATTTTACAAATGATGAGGGGCTGAAAACAGGAATATTTCAAGGCTAGTTCAACATACACAATTTGATCAAATAACGATATTGCGACTATCAACGAAATACAATACATTACAATACCAAAAGTCGTTGTTAAACGAATTGGCTCGGTCTCGAGCCAATAGAAATCTACAACTACTAACACTACGACACTATAATTCATACAAGTAACGTTTGGTTATACATACACATGCGAGTGTGCACAGACGTCTATGCACCATCTTTGGGCCCCACAAGTGTAAAATCTTGTTCGTTGAGCCTAGCTAGCCCAATGACCTGATCTTAAGGCCCGAAGACATTTTTTTTACGGAGTGTTGGGTTTTACCGATCCGACACAACGTAAATGGACTTTCAATGGCTTGTTTACCACCGGTCCCCAAGGGTCCTTTGGTCTTGCTAGTAAGGTCTACATTTTATGCGAGGCGGGTCTGGGACCCCTCGTACATTTTATCCCCAACCGGCTAATGGAGTTACCGGGGTCTTCGTGACCTCTTTCTCTTCGGATGTGGGACCACACCTAGTCAGGGCGATTGGATAACGCGATTAGTACTGACGACGCCTTCGGAGTCGTTAGTATAACTTTAAACTGGGCGTTTGTGTAACGCGGGTTTTTAGTAAATAATCCTGCTCGAGAACCTTCCAACGTCGCCCGGGACTGACACTATACGCTATGCAATGGTTTCAATGTAACATCATGTAATTCAAGGAACTAGGAGAACATCGGGTTTTCCTAGGGTTTTCAACACATACAAATTTAAAAGGCATACAACTTCAATGAACATTTTTTTTTAGTATAGAAACAAACAAAGCATACCTATGGATCTTCACAAACCTTTTTAAAAGCTTTTCTTTTCAGAAAATATCGGATTTTCTGGTGGTTTTTCAAACAATACAAACATTCGATTTTAAACACTACTTATGAACTCACCAACATTTCATATGTTGATGTTTTTCAAAATACTTGTATTCTCAGGGAACCAGTGAATCAAAGGAAATCACATTCAGTGACGGTTGCAGTTTATTTATGTACGAATCAAACAATTTAATTTTTGGGAATGTAATGTTTAAACAATGTTTGACATGTAAACACTACTGGTTGTACTATGTTGATGAATGGTAACGAATGTTGTTATGTTTCATATATATTCAATGTTATGGTATACAATTGAGTCACGGCAAGCCCCCGGACGTTTCCGCCGTCTGGTTCGGGGGTGTGACACGGAGTCACCAAGCTGCTGAGTCACCAAGCTACAGAGTCACCGAAGCTGCTGAGTCATGCGAAGCCACGTGTCCGATCCTGATTCGACCGAGGAGGAGGCCCAATCCGAAGCAGCCAGCTCTCCGGCTGAAGCTTCGCCCTGCTGCCGCGCGTTCCGAGCCTCGCATAGCCTAGCTTCGAGCCTCACATAGCCTACCTCCAAACCTCGCATGTGAACCAGTAGGCTGCGGTCCACTTAGAAGCTGCCAGCGAGCCCTCGCAGGTGTGACCCATGTGCGAGCCATGCGCAGCCTTGTGCGAGCCACCCCCCTGCGAAGCCTCTCAGCCGTCGGATCAGAGCCCTTGGATCAGAAGCTTCACCCTATAAATAGAAGGCTGCAAGCCTTCTCGGATATTTTTAAGAAATTGCCATATTTAGCCCCTTTCTTTATATTTTCTTCACCTTAACCTTCCGCGAAGCCCCGGTATCGATTGTAAAGCCCGGAATACTCCACGAAGTGCCCATGAAGCCCGGAAAATTTATCTTTTCGGTTTCGAAACCCGACTTTTGCATAGCCCGGTTTCTCAATAAAACTCTTGGTTTTGTTAGAAAGGATCGTTTTAGGAAACGAATTGTTGCCCAGTTTTCATCAAAATATGTGAGTTTGTAGTTACTTTCAATTTACACATAGATATGAAGTATTTACTTTGAAATACGTGTTATGTGTAAATAAGTTAATTGTTTATTTGAGGTGACTATTGAATTGATGTTTTATACAAGTTTTAAACTGTATATGCTTTTTATCTACAAAATATGTTGGGTAGAACATGGGTAGATGAAATAGTTGATGTGTGTTAAAAAGGTGAGAGGCCTCGATGTTGTTGTTGTTGTTGTAGTCATCTAGCGGAGTATAGATGACTACCACGGACTTTATAGACAGTCCAGTGGAACACTAGCAGGTTCACAACTTGTAGGTGTTAATGAATTAAATGTTCATTGGCGTACTCCATCCCCCTCATGGTTGCCTTTAGGACATGTATGGCTAAGGAAACCCCTTAGCAGTAGTGTCCATCCCGATGAAAATCCTTAGGCTAGGTCCCTTGTTATAGGTGTTTAGGGACGTAAAGTGAGGACAACGGGAATAGGTAATCAGGGTTATTGTTGATTGGTGAACTTAATAAGTATATTATTATTGTGGGTTGAAAACCCTATATGCTCACCAGGCTCCCAAGCCTGACCCACTCAGTTTTTATGATTACAGGTAGTGGACCACAAGCATAGTCGGAGGACTACAAGAGATTTTTGGATTATAGGCCAGTAGTTGTAAATCCCTGTTGAAAGGCTTATAATGTCGTGTTTATGCTTTTGATCTGTATCGGAACATGACATCCCGAGGTTTTGATATATATATGGAAAATATATACCTTCTTAATGAAGGGTTTTGATAAACTTTTATCATATGTTGTTTGGGGACCAATTCCGCAACATCTTTTAAAAAGATTTCTTTGATTTTGTTTTAAAAAACATAAAGTAAATCGGTCTTTTCTGGCCGAGAAATTAGGGGATGTCACAGTTGGTATTAGAGCATTAGTTTAAGCGAACTAAGAAATTGTAGAATTTCTAGACTTGAACTTAGAATGCTAAGTGATGATTGTGAGATGAGTGTCTACCATATTTTAGACACGAGCACTAGTTTATTTTAGGGAAGATGCCTAAAATGCCCTTATGTGCTAAATGCTATGTGTGCCATTATTTGTTCGGATCTATGGTCTGTTGCCGACCGGATCTGTAAACCTTATGTGTGTAGGATTCTAAGCGTATAATTACGAGATTAGAACTAACATGTAAACGTTTCGGAGTTATAAGGGAATTAAAATGTCTAACAAGGATAAAGACCTAAATTCGCCTTATTTGGTATATAGATTGTAATGGCAAGAACTCGGAGTGGAGCTGGAAATGCAAACAGCAACCAACAACCTCAACCCCAAGTGGTGGAACAGGTGTCTATAGTAGGAGCTGCACCCGAACCCATCACCATGGCTGGAGTACGAACTATGATTCAGACCATGTTGGCTGAACAGAGGGAGGAATTGAGGCAAATGTTGCTGAACGATAGGGATGAACGTTCAGTTCCTGTTGAACAACGTGAACTAAATGATGATCGATCTGAAGAAGGGAACAATAGTAGATCGGTTGGTCATAGTGAACCGCTTGTGGTTGGGAGAAATAACCACAAGGGTAGAATGGAGAGAAATGGGTGCAAGTATAAGGACTTTATGACTTGCAAGCCATCAACCTTCAATGGAAAAGAAGATCATGTCGGAGTAATGTACTAGATCTCGGAAATGGAGTTGGCTTTCATGACTTGTAATTGCCAAGGCAAGTTACAAACTACCTTTGCAGTACGTCAATTCAGGGGTAGTGCTGCTCGTTGGTGGAGCACTTTGGGGAAAACCCTAAGTCCTAATGAGCCACTACAATTAACTTGGGCAGAGTTCTTAGTGCACTTCAAGTGCAAGTACTGCTCGGCCCAAAATGTACTTGAGTTAGAAAACCAATTTCTAACGTTGCAGAAGGGGAGTATGACCGTTGACAAATATACGAATAACTTCACAGACAAAATGGAGTTTGCTTTGCGTATTGTCCCATATGAGTTGGCAAAAATTGACAGGTACACAAAGGGACTACCATGGGAGTACGCGGTGCCAGTGCATCAGGCAATTACTTTGGAGGCAACTATGTAGGCTGCCAAGTCTGTTGAAGATATGATAAAAGGGACAGCCGCCAGCAAGGTTGAAGTTGGCGAAAAGAGAAAGTTTGAAGGAACTTTAGGTTCCAATAAAAAGAACAAATTCTCGAAGACTGGTTCGAGAAAGTTTGGAGGAGGAAGCGAAGCCAAGTGGTGTGACAAGTGTAGGAAGAAACATGCTGGGAAGTGCAGTGTGGAAGTCACTTGTTACAAATGTGGAAAGCCAGTGCATTATGCCAATGAATGCACCTTCAATAAGAATGTATGTTTTGGGTACAATGAAGAAGGGCATATTTTGAGGGACTTCCCGAAGAAGAAGGACGCAACAAAACCCAATCTACCACCAAAGCCGAAGGCGAGAGCCTTTCAGATGACACTCGAAGCTGCAAAAGAAGAAGCCGATGTTGCTTCAGGTACCTTTCTCGTAAACGAATTGCCTGCCCAAATTTTGTTTGATTTTGGAGCCAATTACTCCTTTATATCGCATGAATTTGGTAGAAAGCTAGCTTTGCCTGTAGATATGCTAGTTAATGCTATAATAGTCGAGATTGCTAGTGGCAAGTTTGTACCTGTTAGCTATCGTATGAAAAACATCCTCAATGACTTCGATGGGAATAAGTTCCAATATGAATTATTGCCTATCGAGTTAAATGGATTCGACATAGTTTTAGGAATGGATTGGCTTAGCGCCAACGATGCAGAAATACTATGTAGAAAGAAGATAGTAAAAGTAAACTCGCCAAGGAAAGAGTCGTTTATGGTGTATGGAGACAAACGTAGAGTAAATTCTGGAATCATTTCCCTAATGAAAGCCAGAAAGTGTTTGGCCAAGGGATGTACATCATATCTAGCGTTCGTGATTGATGCTAAGATGGAAAAGAAGGAGGTGCAGCATATTCCGGTGGTGTGTGAGTATCCGGAAGTCTTTCCTGAAGATCTTCCCGGATTGCCCCCTAATCGACAAGTAGAATTTCATATCGACTTGTTACCAGGAACGACGCCGATAGCAAAAGCACCTTATCGATTAGCGCCAACCGAAATGAAAGAACTTATGACACAACTTCAGGAGTTAATGGACAAAGGTTTCATTCGACCTAGTTCATCGCCCTGGGGAGCCCCTGTGTTATTTGTAAAGAAGAAAGACGGAAGCATGAGAATGTGCATCGATTACAGAGAGCTGAACAAAGTGACGATAAAGAACAAGTACCCGTTGCCAATGATCGATGACTTGTTCGACCAGTTGCAGGGTTCGAGCTATTTCTCGAAGATCGATCTTAGGTCGGGATACCATCAACTAAAGGTGAGAGAGCAGGATATCGAAAAGACTGCGTTTAGAACAAGATATGGACACTATGAATTTTTGGTTATGTCGTTCGAACTAACCAATGCCCCAGCAGCTTTCATGGATTTGATGAATAGGGTTTGTAAACCATGCTTAGATAAATCCGTGATAGGATTCATAGACAATATCTTGATTTATTCGAAAAGCAAGCAGGAACATGAAAAGCATCTACGTGAAGTGCTAGAAGTCCTGAAAAAGGAGAAGTTGTACGCAAAGTTCTCCAAATGTGAATTTTGGATTCAAGAAGTCCAATTTTTAGGTCATGTGGTTAACCAAGAAGGAATAATGGTTGGCCCAGCAAAGATTGAAGCTATAATGAAGTGGGAACAACCAAAAAGTCCTACGGAGATTTGAAGCTTTTTAGGATTAGCTAGATATTACCGAAGGTTTATCCAAGGCTTTTCTTTAATTGCTACTCCATTAACAACTTTGACCCACAAAGGAGCCACTTATGCTTGGAATGAGAAGCATAAGGAAGCCTTTGAGAAGTTGAAGAAGAGATTGTGTGAAGCACCGATTCTTTCATTGCCTGAAGGAGTTGATGACTTCGCAGTTTATAGCGATGCATCTGGAGTTGGGTTAGGTTGTGTTCTGACCCAAAGGGATAAAGTGATTGCGTATGCATCGAGGCAATTGAAGGAGCATGAAAAGAACTACCCCACTCATGATTTGGAGTTGGTAGTGGTAGTATTTGCCCTAAAGATATGGATGCATTATCTTTATGGTACTAAATGCAAACTTTTCACTGATCATAAGAGCCTCCAATATCTCTTTAATCAGAAGGAATTGAACATGAGGCAACGACGCTGGCTAGAGTAACTCAAGGACTACGACTGTGAGATACTTTATCACCCTGGTAAAGCAAATGTTGTTGCTGATGCTCTTAGTTGGAAGGTAAACCTTGAAAAGAAAAGGCCAAGAGCATTGAGAATTGATGTTGTCTCGACAATTGTGGAAAGTATAAAGAAAGCTCAAAAGGAAGCTTTAGAGAAAAGTGAACGAAAGGAAGAACGTTCGGGAAAAACGTTAGTATTCGGTACAAACAACCAAGGGTTGAAGGTATTCCAAGATAGAATTTGGGTACCTAAGACGGGCGGAGTAAGAGATCTTCTGATGGAAGAAGCTCACAAGACCATGTACTCGATTCATCCCGGCAGTACAAAAATGTATAGGGATCTAAAACCCTATTATTGGTGGCCGAAGATGAAGCTCGATGTTGCTAAGTATGTGGCCGAGTGTGTAACTTGTGCTAGGGTTAAGGCACAACATCAGAAACCATATGGGAGTTTAGAACCTTTACCCGTACCCATGGGTAAATGGGAAGACATCACCATAGATTTTTGTGACTAAACTGCCCAGAACAAGGAACGGTCACAACATGATTTGGGTGATCGTTGATCGCTTCACTAAGAGTGCGAATTTCATAGAAGCCAAAGAGAAATGGTATATGGATAAACTTGCAAATTCTTATGTGAAGGAAATTGTGAGGCTTCATGGTGTTCTGTTAACGATTGTGTCCAATCGTGACAGCCGTTTTACCTCAAGGTTTTGGAGGAGTCTACAAGAGGAATTGGGTACCAAGTTGTGTTTGAGTACAGCTTACCATCCGCAAACCGATGGTAAGAGCGAACGAACGATTCAAACATTAGAGGATATGTTGAGAGCATGTACCCTAGAATTCCAAGGTAACTGGGATGAACACTTACCTCTAGTAGAATTTTCCTATAATAATAGTTTCCACTCAAGCATCAAGATGGCACCTTATCACGCTTTGTATGGGGAGAAGTGTCGAACGCCATCATGCTGGCTGGAAGTTGGGGAAAAGCAGTTTATGGGACCTGAAATAGTCCATCAGACTGCTAAAAAGTTGAAAGTGATAAGGGAAAGGATGTTAGCTGCTCAAGATCGACAAATGAGTTATGCTGACAAGAAAAGACAACCAATATCCTTCGATGTTGGAGATTTGGTTTTACTTAAAGTCTCGACGTGGAAGGGACTTATAAGATTTGGTAAGAGAGGGAAGTTGAGTCCAAGGTTTATTGGACCATTTAATGTTCTTCAGAGGATCGGGAATCAAGCTTACAAGCTAGAATTATCGGAAGAACTAGAAGGTATTCATAACACCTTTCATGTGTGTTATTTGAGAAAGTTCACATGAGATGTGCCCGACATAATTCTGATTTCTGAGTTAAGGTTGGATGAAAACAAGAGGTTGATCGAAGAACCTGAGGCAATTGTTGACCGTAAGACTGTGAAGTTACGACGCAAGATGGTCAATTTAATGCTTGTGCACTGGAAACATACGAATGGACCAAATCTCACTTGGGAAATGGAGAGTGACATGATGAGTCGCTACCCGCAGTTGTTTGGTGACATGTGATTCCGGGGACGGAATCATCCTAAGGGGGAGAGAATTGTAACACTCGTGTTTCTAGCCTATGAATTTATATTGACTTGATAGTCTAGGTTAACCTTTGTAACTCATTTTGAAGAAATGAAAAGGAATTATGTGAATATTATGTGAATTATGTGTTTTATGCTTAATTATTAGGGCTTAATTAATTAAGAATAAAAATAAGCGTCAAAATTAAAGTGTAAGATAAGCCCGATATCTTTACATAACGTTGTAGTGGTCGAAACAAGGATTTCGGGGATATAAAGAATGCCGAAATCCGAGTTATAACGATGAAGTTACGACCTGTCGAAGTTTCGCGACAAAACCGGTATGGTGCTGAATGTCGTAAAAAGTGAGTTTTTGATAAACTACTTTTTAGCCTTAGTAATCTAAACGAAATTCATAGTATTCGTTAAACCGAGAAGTTCGATAAAAAGAACGCCCAAATCTTACTCCGTATGAGGAAGTTATGATTTTTCGAAGTTTCAGCTTAGCAGTAGACAGCTAAAAAACTCGAATTTTAGATCGAGCGATTTTTAGCCGACACAACCTAAATGAGAATCGAAGGTCTCGTCATTAGGAGCACAACGGTAAAAAGTCTGACGAAAACGGACGTCGGATGATGAAGTAATGAATTTTTAACGGATTTCCTATCCCGGTCTGTTAAAAATAATAATATAAAATTTAAAATCAAAATTACCCGACGAAGTCTAAACGGAAGTTGTAGAACGTAATTTTAGCTACGCGTTCATATAAAGAACATCAAAAACGGAGTTGGTATGCGAAAGTTATGGATTTTAGAAGTTTTGGCTCGAAAATCGAGAAAATTCGCATAGTCACGAGTTGCCACGTCACCCTCACTGAAAAACTGCCACGTGTCTTGCTGAGTCACCAAGCTGCTGAGTCACCAAGCTACTGAGTCACCGAAGCTGCTGAGTCATGCGAAGCCACGTGTCACATCCTGATTCGACCGAGGAGGAGGCCCAATCCGAAGCAGCCAGCTCTCCGGCCGAAGCTTCGCTCTGCTGCCGCGCGTTCCGAGCCTCGCATAGCCTAGCTTCGAGCCTCACATAGCCTACCTCCAAACCTCGCATGTGCACCAGTAGGCTGCGGTCCACTTAGAAGCTGCCAACGAGCCCTCGCAGGTGCGACCCATGTGCGAGCCATGCGCAGCCTTGTGTGAGCCAACCCCCTGCGAAGCCTCTCAGCCGTCAGATCAGAAGACTCTCAGCCCTTGGATAAGAAGCTTCACCCTATAAATAGAAGGCTGCGAGCCTTCTCGGATATTTTTAAGAAATTGCCATATTTAGCCCCTTTCTTCATATTTTCTTCACCTTAACCTTCCACGAAGCCCAGATATCGATTGTAAAGCCCAGAATACTCCACGAAGTGCCCGTGAAGCCCGTAAAATTTATCTTTTCATTTTTGAAGCCCGACTTTTGGAGAGCCCGGTTTCTCAATAAAACTCTCGGTTTTATTAGAAATGATCGTTTTAGGAAACGAATTGTTGCCCGATTTTCATCAAAATATGTGAGTGTGTAGTTACTTTCAATTTACACATAGATATGAAGTATTTACCTTGAAATACGTGTTATGTGTAAATAAGTTAATTGTTTATTTGAGGTGACTGTTGAATTGATGTTTTATACAAGTTTTAAACTGTATATGCTTTTTATCTACTAAATATGTTGGGTAGAACATGGGTAGATGAAATAGTTGATGTGTTTTAAAAAGGTGAGAGGCCTCGATGTTGTTGTTGTAGTCATCTAGCGGAGTATAGATGACGACCACGGACTTTCTAGACAGTCCAATGGAACACTAGTAGGTTTGCAACTTGTAGGTGTTGATGAATTAAATGTTCATTGGCGTACTGCATCCCCCTCATTGTTGCCTTTAGGACATGTATGGCTAAGGAAACCCCTTAGCAGTAGTGTCAATTCCGATGAAAATCCTTAGGCTAGGTCCCTTGTGATAGGTGTTTAGGGACGTAAAGTGAGGATAATGGGAATGTGTAATCAGGGTTATTGTTGATTGGTGAACTTAATAAGTATATTATTATTATGGGTTGAAAACCCTATATGCTCACCAGGCTCCCAAGCCTGACCCACTCAGTTTTTATGATTACAGGTAGTGGACCCCGAGCATAGTCGGAGGACTACAAGAGATTTTTGGATTATTGGCCAGTAGTTGTAAATAACCGTTGAAAGGATTATAATGTCTTGTTTATGCTTTTGATCTGTATCGGAACATGACATCACGAGGTTTTGATATATATATGGAAAATATATACCTTCTTAATGAAGGGTTTTGATAAACTTTTATCATATGTTGTTTGGGGACCAATTCCCTAACATCTTTTAAAAAGATTTCTTTGATTTTATTTTAAAAAGCATAAATTAAATCGGTCTTTTCTGGCCGAGAAATTAGGGGATGTCAGAACTTTGCAGAGGAAAGAATCTGAAAATAAACTAAATTAATCCTGCTACTACTGATATGAAAAATGCATTAAATCGGAAATTATATATACACATAAATTTCGAAAGGATTACATGATATTTGAAATTGTTTATTTTGATTTGCATGATTGATATAATACCATAAATTGTGGCATTCCATATATTGAAACCTAATAAATAGGCTTATAATTATTTTGAGAAGTTTTTATGATTGGTGGTCAAATTGGAATGAATAAATTGATTTAAAATAATATAAGAATCACGAACGAAATAAAAACTTGTGGAGTATATGCTCGTGTTGAATTCTTTAAATGGTCAATGTTAATGTAAGTAATTATGTTATTTTAAAAAAAGCAAATGATAAGAAAATGACACGTGCCAAATTGCTTTTGCGTGTGATTTTTCATCTTACAGGTGTTCATTGTATATATAACTCACTTTAGTATTAGTATTGGTTTTCCGATGTCCATCAAAAAGATATTAGATGGATATCATCAAGATGATATTAGATTGTGATACCAATATGATTCGATTTTGATTTTGATTTCAATAATTTTAACATTAAATGTTACTTATTCTCTCTTTGCATATATAAAATGTTGTAACTAAATGCAACATTTTTATATGACGTGTGGCAAAGATTAAATAAATTCAAAGTAAAATCTAACTTGTACAATCATGCCCTTGTAGATTTTTGCGGATGTGGGCACCGTGTTCATGGTTTAGAAAATGACCACGTTGCAATAAACACATTGTTTTATCGCATTAAGTCAAATATACCCTTGAAGGTCTTGTACTTTAGAGATTTATGTGTATGTGATGTTGATGGTCCTGATCATTGTCCAATAAAAAGTATTGCTTTTATAGGAGTTTATATGTTGATGTTTAAAAACAATGGCATGTTATCCTTTGTGTATAAAAACTTTATTCCTATTATTGGTGGCGTAGAAAAAATATGTTTCCACTTAAACTGTTTATATCATTTAGTCCATAATCGGTTGAAAGTTTTGTCGGGTATGTAATTTATTTTTGCATCATTCATAAGGGTACGTCGGGTTCCTAAGGGTACTTTCGGGGTACTATGGGAGGAGGATCGCGAAGCAGCCTTGTGTACGCGGGGCGTACGTAAGGGTACATCGGGCGTACGCAAGAGAGGGCCAATACCCTATTATCCAGACTTAAGACATATATATATATATATATATATATATATATATATACATCCTTAACTCATTTGAGCCTAACCCTAAACAGCCTCCTTCACCTTCAAACGTCTCTGGAAACCCTAATACCATTCACGAGTGCATTTTGAGCTTTAAGAGTGCATCGTGGTCCTTTTTAGTGTTCATTCAAGGAAGAGATGTTGTCAAGGAAGCTTGGAGTGTCATTTGGCTTCAAGAATCTACATATAGTCGACCTTGAGAAGCTTTTGGAGGTATAAAGCTTGGACATTGCCATCTTATTCATTTGATTTAGCTAGGGTTTCTAGTTTTGTCCCTTTGGTTGATTTTGGACCTCCTCTTATGAGTTAAGCAACTCTAGAGGATGGAAATGATAGATCTGAGGTCCCTTGGTATTTTGTCAACATAAAAATGGAGTGTTGGTGAATGTTTTGACCTCATGCATCTGTTAAGAACCTTCGAAAGGTCTTAAAGGTGGTGTTGGGAGCATAATAAGCATGCAAAGGCATAAAGTTGCCAACTTTATACCTTAGGTTGTCTTAATAAGCTTAGATCTGACTTTTTGATCTAAAAGAATCGAGTATTAAGAACTTAATGGAAAAAGTGCCTAATCTGTTTGTAGGCAGGGCGTAATCCAATGTACGTTGTGTGTAAGTACCCCGAACCCCATTACACTGCGGGTACCACGGTGGTACGCTAAGCGTACGCACCACATATGGGCTTGGATCTGTTTTGGGGCTTTGAGCTGTTGGGCCTCATTTGGTTATTGGACTTGATTGCATTATGAGAATAGTGGGCCATTTTATCTATATTGGGCCATTGGTGTTATGGTAGTGTCTTATTGTGCCAAGAGGCCCATTAATGATTTTGGACATTGACTTTGGAAAGAAAGTCAATAAGTATTGAATTTCTAGAAATCCAGTTGATTTCTAAATACATGTCAAAGCTAATGGGAGCATAAGTGTTATGCTGGTAAGGATATAATTATCATGATAATGGGAGCATGACTATTATGTTGCGAGTTAGCAATATTAATTATAGAAAAACAAAAGGTTCAATTCGCAAAGTTGTCGAGGTTGAAAAAGTTGTTTTGTTATAATTAAGGGAGAAGAACTTATACTTCATTTCAAATCTACAAGCTTAGATCGAGAAATTTTATCAAATTTAGTCAAGGACATATATGAATACTATGTTGAAAAGGTTTAGTGTAACATCTCGTTTAAAATAAAACAATTAAATAAAAAAATCTAGAACCCCGAGAAGTGATTTTATTAATTTTTTATACTATTATGGTCCTAAATCAAATAATAATTAGTGGGGTGTTGGTTTCGGGAAGCCACATGATAAGATTTAAATCTCTAGGGGGTAAAGTGTAATTTCGGGACTTAAATTGATATGAGTTTTGGATACTAGGGGCTGATTGGTAATTTTTGGACTTGTGCTGAAGAGAATTTTGTAGAGCAGGGGTTGTTATGTAAATATGGGATCTTAACTGAATTAAGTTGGGGAGTCGGGGGGGCAAATGTGTAAAAATGTATCATAGTTTCATTTAGAACACGGGACTTAAAACTGACTCCCTTCTCCCGTCACTAGGGATATCAACGGGGGAAAAAGGGAGTGAAATAGGTGCCCCCACCCCCGAAATCAGTTGTTGCCCTTGCCCCCGCTCTCGCCCCCGGATCCCCTGTTTACAAAGCCCCCGGTCCCGCCCCCAGTTACCTCCATCGCGCATGGTCCCGCCCCCGTTCCCCCGTTTCCTCGGTTTAAAATTGGACTTTTTTTTGCTAAAAAACTGCTTGGTTTTTGGCAAAAATACAATCTTACAATCTTACAAAGACAAATACAAGAATCTTACAAAGACAAATCCAACAATACAAATGCTAAATACGACAAATTATGAAACCCGGATAAGCTTAATTGCAAGCAGCAGAAATTAATAGCAACAAGTGGTAGAAATTGATAGCAGCAGAAATTGATGTGAAGCAGAATTACAGAAATCGTGAGGCAAGTGGTACATTACCGTCAAATGCGGAAGGCGCCAGTGGTGGTGAAGGAAGAATGCTGAAGTCGTAGGTTGCCAGTGGGAGTTGGAGTGTAACATCCCAATTTTCAAGTCCAAAATTTTATTTTTAATGAAGTAATTCATAAAACAGTTTACCCAAGCATTACCAATTGTTACATCAATTTATAAAAACATAAATTCGTGTCTCAAAACCATATCATCAAGAGTAATGTAAATCAGAGTACAATCCCAGAAAACCCCATGCGGAAATCATGTATGTGTGTGTGATGTTATGCTACGCCGCCAGCTCCTTCCCCTTGGGTGAAGTGGTACATGAACCAAAATTGAAACTGTAAGCACAAACCTTAGTGAGTTCCCCCATCATACCACATACCATATAATATCATCGGTGTCTTTCAACCGGTATCTGCTATCGGTATCTTTTAACCGGTATCTGCCATCGGTATCTTTCAACCCATAACCGCCATCAGTATCTTTTAACCGGTATCCATCATCAGTATCTCTCAACCAGTAATCGGGGACTATTTCACCCACTACCACTATGATACAATAACATGATATAATCATACAGTCAGGCATATCTGGGGTACTGACGTACCCTTCGGTTCTAACGACCGAGTCAGGGAAAAACTACTACCTGCTACTACCACTAATACACATAGCATAACATATAGGCATATCTCATAAACATATCACATAACCATACAAAGATAATTACCACAAAGACAATTATCTACCAAATACCCCTGTTAGTGGGCCAGCATTGTGGCCTTAGACCCACCCCTACTGGAAGGTAACTCACCTTGATGTCGTGTAGTGTCTGAACTATCCTCGGCGTGCAAGTCGACTCCCCTCAACTCCTCAATCCCTAAACGACAACCGCTTTAAGTTATTCATTTAAATTTGCAACCTAAACCAGGGTCAATCCAATTCAGTCACAATCAACATTGGTCAAAGTCAACTTCCAGTTGACCTGACTCGCCGAGTTGGTCTACCAACTCGTCGAGTCCATGTTGCCCCAACCCGATACAATTCCCGACTCCACTCATCGAGTTTGGGAAGAGCTCGACGGGTTCTCCTTCAATCTTATCCTTAGAGCCAACTTCATCTGACTCGTTGATTTTACCCTTGAACTCATCGAGCCCATCTCCTTTTTATGAACACGTCCAATCTACGACTCGCCGAGTTGTATGAACAACTCGTCGAGTTCATCTTCAAAGGTTGGGATATTCCCTTGGACTCGTCGAGCTTGATCTAACACTCGTCGAGTCTGATGACTCCCAGGCCCCCTAATGAGCCTGAACAACTGAGGGACCTTCCTTACTTTCATTTGATCCTACGACTGAAGGATTTGATGGTCATTGCGCTCCAACTCGTTGAGTCCCAAGAACGACGCACTAAGTTCACTCTTGACCACCACCATACAGTTGATCTAAATGGGTCTTAACACACCAAAACCATAGATATGGCCTCCTAATGTCCATTTTACACGTAAAGTCCCGAACTTGATGTACATGCACGGGGTTTTTGGCTCAAAAAGCTATAAGAAATGTCCTACAAGAGACATGGGGCTCTCATGGCCATAAAGTTGGCACCTTTATGCCATGAGACCCCTCCTAAGGCCCAGATCTAAAGTCAAACTCCATACAACACTTCATAATCCGAAAATGGCTTAGAAAGCCCCAAAATCCAACCCCAAAGATGAATAAGCACATGGAAGACCAAGGCAAGATATTTTTACCTTGAATGAGCTGGAAATGGAACAAAGCTCCTGGATCTCTAGGTCCCAACTTGCACTCCCAAGCTCCTTTCCTCTTCTCAAGCTTCACAATCCACCAAAATTCACCAAAATGACCTTAGAACACACAAAGAAGGCTAGGTCTTCGATATGATGTCTTATGGGAGTGATAGGGACAATGGAGGCTAGAATAAATTCTTTAAATAGGGTGGAAACCCTCAGATTTAGGGTTTTTACTCAAGCAGCACCTACTTACCGAGTCAGGTGTGACAACCCGAAGTTTCTATCTAGTACTATTATTCAAATCAATTAAAGTTAGACTCATTTCTGTTACTTTCTAGCTTTGTTTTGAGTCAATTGAGTGTACTAAACCTAGGAGTTTCAAGTTAGAAGTTTGGATTTGTGCTCCGCAAGTTCACCCTAATCAAAATATGGCCAAACACTCCAACTTAAGGAGTGTACAGCCACACACTTGGGTGTGTGGCCACACACACACTCCTGGTAACACACACTTGTGTATAAGGTTAGAACTCAGCTTTCCTTTCACTTTATTACATTCCTAAGCCAACACTTCTCTCTCAACTATCATCAAAATTTTCTTCATAGATCTTCAAATTGTAAGGGTTTCTCCTTAAGTTTAGTTGAATCGTTACACTTCCTAGTAAGAATACATGATTTCATCCATGAAATTACTCCTTTTGATTAGATCTTCAAGTGTTCTTCAAGAACACCGACTAAGTTCTTGGACTCCAAACACCCCTATACGATTCTACACTATAAGTACCCTACTTCTACATGTGTTTAGCTATATTTGAGCCATGGTAAATGTCCAGAACTCGATCTTCAAGGAGTGTACAGCCGCACACACCAATGTGGCCGAATACCCCTTATATTAAGTGTTTTAAGGCCCCAAACTCAACTAGTATACTAGCAAACGATCAAAAACACTTAAGGAATACAAGATATTACCTTAGAAACATGTTTTGGACATTTTCCTAGGAGTTTGCGGCCGCACACTCCCTGACCACACACACCTGGCCGCACACCCAATTGGCAGCACACCAGGTGGCCGCACACGACCCTATGCGGTCGTACACCCATTTCAGGAGACTTTTGATGCTTCTAACACTTAAATATAAGTGTTTTCTAAGTCATAGGGTGTTTAATTTTCATGATTAGTGGTATATAGACTAATTATATTCATATATGTGCCAATATATGCTCATTAAGATCCGTTGTGCTCAAGTCTACACTTAGCACTTAGCATCCTGCAACCCGATCTTTTATTCGAACCACTCACTGCAAGTGAGTTCATACCCCTTTAACTTACCTTTTAAAAGAGTTTAAATGCTTTTATGGGGGAGAATACAAGTAGATACTTTATAGTTATTAGAGAAATCTGATGTGATTGAAAACTATCAAACAAAGGGATTCCTTATACTTCAAACTGTGTTTTCAAAAAATTGCTTCAAATCATTTTACCAACTCTTTTTAGATGCAAAAATTTTAATCAAACTCTTTTTAACTTAGGTTTTGTCAAAAACATATCTATACAGATATAGTTATATAAGTAGGATTGAAAGGACTTAGGAATGATAACTCGCCTTTCTTTTTGTTCCTTGTTTGGTTGAGGAATTAGGGTACCGGTTGTTTGTCCAAAAATCGTTTGAATCTGAGTTATATATCAAGATTATGTATATAGATATGAAAGTTCTTCTTTCAATTCAATCCCTTTGGGTAGCTAAGGTGTACAAACTTGTTCATACATACAAACAACATTGCTAGTAAACTATAATAGGTATAGTTTAGGAAGTTACTAATACTATTTCTAGAATTATGAAACATACAAAGAGTCAGTTCATACATGAGTCAGAACATGCTATAACGAGAAACAAATAGAGAACATACTATAACGAGAGACAATACTCACTATAAAGAGAAATAGTACATACTATGATGATAAACAATACATACTAAACACCTACATACTAGAGAACATACTACATACTAGACAGAGAGAATACTACACTAGTACATACTTTACAAATACAAGAATACTATAACATTAATGTGAGATACTACTTCATGGCTTGGCATATACTGCGGTGTCATGTTTTGTACCTAGAGTCTCCTGGAGGGAGAGCGTGAATTTGTGTATAGATCTATATGGGACTAACCATCCTACACCTTGCTGCTAGCTACAGTGGGACCTGAAGGTCTGTAGGTGACGAATGTCATATCATTTCGACGTCTCGAACATCATGTTTCACTGGTCGATCGAGTATGGTTACAATCATATCACATTTACCTGAATTAACTAACAAGTTTAAAGGTAGTTAGTACATTAGTAGTTACCTAGATAAAACTACTAGTACATCTTTATTTTTCCCATTTCATTCACATTGTGATCTTCTCACATAAACAGTAATGAGAAACTATATTTTGGTAATGATACTCATACTTTGGGAAAATGCACACTTTTACAAAAGAACAAACATAGAGAACAGTTGAAGTCTTGGTAGAAGACTACTTCAGTAGAAAATATGGGATTTTCTAGGAAGTTTACAAACATTTACATCAAATAGATACAAACATTTACATTAAACATTTACAAGTACATTCTTCAAACTTGTACAAACATTGACACTAAAATACTTATGAACTCACCAGCTTAAATGCTGATCTACGCTTTCAAAATAACTTGTATTCTCAAGTTGCCAGTAAACAAGTACTGGTGATCAGGTTTTGAGAAGATGGAGCACATTCAGGACTCATCTTTTATTTTGATATTTATTTTTGGTGTCTTATTAAACTCCACAACACACTTGTATTAAAATTATTACTATTAATGCGATGGATGATGTTGTTGCTTACTTACTATTATGCATTGTTGTGATACTGTACATGACGTCCTCCACCCCGAACGTTTCCGCCGTTCCGGTTTTAGGGTGTGACAGATTGGTATCAGAGCATTATTTATAGTGAATTGAGTATATCAACCCATAAAAGATATAAAACTATAAACACAACGGGATTAAAATACTCTGATCAAGAGTTTATACTTTTAAATAATAAAATATTTAACCTAAGTATACATACGTACATTCATACTAAGATCGGTGTCACTAGGACAGAACAAAAGTATTACGATTGTTGGACAACGCGAGTATTATTGGGGACATATAATTAGATCTGGGAGTGATATAGCCTAATCAACTATATATTTCCGAGAAGTGATTAGCATGTGTCTAGGATTGTTTGTGATGTTACAGCAAGTCTAAAAATGTACCAACACTACTGCAGTGAAAACATCAGAACATAAAAAACTTAAAATACTATAGGAGTATTTTTTGTTACTATAATTACTTATGTGCAAACTAAAAAGGTCCTTATTAGTATGTCAATACTTGCTGAGTGGATGCACTAAGGTTATATGTGACTAGGGTGTTATAGACTTAGAATTTGTGATATTTTCTTTACTTCCTGTTCCTTGTTTGGTTGTGGGCTTAGAGTTAGGGTCACTTATTCGAAGGTCTATCCTATCTTGGTTACATATGACTGGTATGCACTACGCAAATGTTGGAGTGACTGGTTAGGATCATCTTATAATTATCTTAATTAGTTCGTCTATTAATTATTTCTTTTACCCCTATTCTCACATAGATAACATGGTTGGATTCCATCTCCCCGGAGACCCGTACTTTCCCAACCAAGGCGAAGGAGGATGGCTTGATGTTGAGCCTGGAGAGGAACCTGAAATTCCACTTGATGATGACCTTGCTGAGAACTTCCTGGAGGATTCTAACTCTGAGCCAGAAGTCAATGATCAACCCCTGGTGGCTCCAAACCCACGCCCGACTTTTCAAGGCCCGATGCCTCTGTGGGTGGAGAGTCTGGAGACCTGGAGTCAGGAACAGGGGCAACCTATCCCATACAATGGAGACCAATGTTTTTACAATGTGAGCGAAGGAGGCTCATCGGACAGGGTCGTGCCTATCCTGGTCCGCAGGGTTGCTTGTAACGAAATCCAGGGAAGGACAAACCTCCAACGCATTGCGGAACTTGATACCAATACAGTAATCAACACTGTTCGCATTCGTCGACTGGAAGACGCTCGTGAGAGAGCTGAAAGAGAACGTGAGTCTATACTTCAAGCACTAGCTGAGACTAGGGTTGAAGTCATAGAGCATCGCGTACGCCAGCGAGTGTATGAGCGACGCCTTCTTGAAATGGAGCGTCTGATGGATGAACTAAGGGTTCACCCAAGGGGTTCCCGAAGTCAATTGGGGATGCTCTACTCATCCCTTTTCTTTTGGATTAAGGATTAGCCTTCTTATCTATGCTCTAAGTAGCACTTTTACCTGTAAATTCCTATTACTGTAAGACCTTGTACTTTTGGTCGATAGGTCTCTATTCTGTCAAAATTTTCTCATCTTGGTTTGACGTAAGAGCTACATTTAGGTCGTTTTTACTGAACTAATTTCATCTGTAATACCTGTATTATTGGTAGATATTATATCTTGTGAAAATTATTATCTAAATACTTTCATCTTTCCAGTACTAGATTTCTATTCAATCATACTCTCATTTGTGTCGTTGGATTATGGAGAGTTAGTCCATGAGTGACTTTCATCATTCTCTCTATTAAATTCTTATCAACATCTTTATCTTTGTGATTTTTAGCTTCAAGATGTCTCCACGTCGATCAGCGAGACACACTACTCCAATCACTCCAATTCCAAGTCCTCCTCCTCAATACAACCCATCGACTATCCAAGCTGCTGTGAATGCGGCTGTTACGGCAGCCCTAGCTCAATTCAACTTAACCAGTACCAGTGGAATGGGACTAATGTGCCTCCCACCTCAGTTGAAGCACCAGTGCGCTCTAGAGAGTGCTCATATAAGGATTTCACCAGCTGCAAACCTAGGGCCTTCAATGGAACTTGCAGAATCATTTCCCTCTCGTAATGGTTCGAGAAGACGGAGTCGATCTTTGAGATCTGCTCCTATCCAAAAGGGATCAAGGTAACATTTTCCACTTGCACCTTCGTGGACTGAGGTTTAACTTGGTGGAACTACCACGTGAAGTCACTATCCCTCATAGTGGCTAATGCTATCGGCTAGGAAGCTCTTAATGAGCTTATGATCGAAGAGTACTTCCCAAGGGGCGTAGTACAGAAGTTAGAGCAGCAGCTTTGGAGCCTAACCATGAAGGGATCGAACATAGTTTCCTACACTGCCAGGTTTAGTGATCTGGTAGCGCTATGTCCGAGAATGGTCTCCTCTGAGGCCATTAAGGTGGAGAGGTACATTTGGGGGCTGGTGCCTACATTTTAGGGAAATGTTCTAGCTTCCAACCTAAATACATTCGATAGTGCCAAGCGATTGGAACAACGGATCATTGACCATAGGGTCCGAACTCTGTCAGCAACAACAACCCTAGCCATATCAGAACCCTCCAAAGTCGCCGACAACAAGTGGAAATTCTGGGATGAAAAGAAGAAGAAGAAGAAGGCTGCCAAAAAGTAGCAGGTCATAGTTGTCCACCCTGCGATAGCACCTGCCGCTGCTGCACCGGTAAAGAAGTACGCGGGAAACTTGCCGAAGTGCAACAAATGTAGCTTCCACCAGAATGGACCCTATCGTGAAATGCAGTGCTCTAGCTACAACAGGAAGGGGCATGCCGCCCGTTTTTGTGATGCTCCGGCAAAGCCAATTACCAAAGTCCCCCAATGCTGGTGTGGGCCAGGCTTGCTTCGGTTGTAGTGAGGTGGGCCACTATAAGAGGAACTGCCTAAAGGTAGGGAATGTCGGTAGCATGGGAAGAGTTTTGGCTATAGGCCACGAGGAAGCATTTGCTGAACCCATAGTGGTCACTGGTACGTTTCTCCTTAATAACTCATATGCATGCATACTGTTTGATAGTGGAGCGGAGAGGAGTTTCCTGAAACAGAAATTTGCTCACTTGCTTAAAAATAAATCGCATGCACTTAAAGTACTAGCTGCATATTCATAGGTTGTTCCCTAACATCAGATAGCCATTCATTTCCAATTGACCTGATGCCGGTCCTAATCAAAAGTTTCAACATCATTATCGGCATGGATTGGTTGAGTTCTCATCTTGCCGTCATTATGTGTTACGAAAAGGCTGTTCGCCTTAATCTGTCGTCTACTGAAACCCTAGTAATCTATGTCGACAAACCCGACACCAACCTTCGCCTCATCTCGAGCATTCAAGCCCGGAAATTCTTGCGAAAGGAATGTTTCGCATTCCTTGCTCATGTTGTCGATGTGAGCACAGAAGCGTAGGACCTAAAGAACATTCCAGCAGTACTCGATTTTCCCAACATCTTTCTAGAACAACTCCCCGAATTACCTCCGCAACTTTCAAGTCGAGTTCAGAATTGACTTAGTTCTAGGGGCTACCCTTGTAGCCAAATCACCCTATCGTCTAACACCAGCTGAGATGCAGGAGCTATCTGGTCAAATTAATGAATTGCTCAGCAAGGACATCATTAGGCCAAGCTTCTCAACCTAGGGAGCATTGGTCTTGTTCGTCAAGAAGAAACACGGATCGTTCCGTATGTGCATCGACTACAGAGAACTTAACAAACTACCCATCAAAAATCGTTACCCTCTGGCTCGCATTGACGATTTGTTTGACCAACTTCAAGGGGCGAACTTCTTTTCAAAAATTGACCTGAGATCCGGGTATCACCAGTTACGAGTGTTGGGGGAGGATGTTCCGAAGACAGCCTTTCAAACTCGTTATGGACACTACGAGTTTGTAGTGATGCTGTTCGGATTAACCAATGCGCCAATTGTATTCATGGATTTAATGAATAGGGTGTGTCGTTCTTACTTGGATCAGTTCTTCATCGTCTTCATCGATGACATACTTATCTACTCTCGTAGTAAGGAGGAGCATAGTCAACATCTTCGAAAGGTCTTAGAAATGCTGCGATCGGATAAGCTCTATGCCAAGTTCTCAAAATGTGAATTTTGGATCTGAAGAGTTGAATTATTAGGGAACGTGCTTAGTAAGGAGGGAATACATGTGGACCCTTCCAAAATCAAAGGCATTGAGAACTGGTCAGCAGCAAAGACACCTACAAAAATTCGTCAATTTCTAGGCCTTGCTGGCTACTCGCAGGTTCATTCAGAACTTCTCACCGATTGCGAAACCGCTTATGACATTGACCTAGAAGGGCGTGGCCTTTGACTGAGAAGAGAAGCAAGAGAAAGCGTTCCAAACGCTAAAGCGAGCCTTATGCACCACACCAATACTATCCCTCCCCGAAGGGATAGAAGACTTCGTGGTCTATTGCGATGCGTCCAATCAAGGGCTCGGATGTGTTCTGATGCAACAAGGTAAGGCCATCGCCTATGCCTCAAGGCAGTTGAAGATACACGAGAACAACTACACCATACACGATCGTGAGTTAGGAGCAGTGGTGTTTTCTCTAAAGATCTAGAGAGACTACCTGTATGGTACAAAAAACACTAACTTTACAGACCACAAAATTTTGCAACACATATTCGACCAGAAGAAGCTCAACATGAGACAACAATGGTGGGTCGAGCTACTCAGTGATTACGAATGCGAAATTCGTTATCATCCCGACAAGGACAACGTAGTAGCTGATGCCCTAATTCGGAAAGAATACTCTGGTCGTAGATTCAAATCATTGACTATGACTATCCATTCACACTTGTCCACACAAATTAATGAAGCTCAGCTTGAAGCTTTGAAACCTGAAAACGTGGCGGGTGAATCCCTGAGAGGGATGGATAAGAATTTGGAAGTCAAGGGTGGTGGAGCCTTATATCTCATCGATCGGATCTGGACACCGAAACACGGTGGTTTCAGAGACTTGGTCATGCCGAAGCTCACAACACTCGATATTCCATCCACCCAGGTTCAGATAAGATGTATCTAGATCTTAAAAAGTTATACTGGTGGCCTAAAATGAAAGTAGAGATTGCTACCTTCGTGAGTAAATGCCTTACTTGCGTGAAGGTTAAGGTCGAATACCAGAAACCCTCAGGTTTACTTCAGCAACCGGAGATACCTGTATGGAAGTGGGAGTGGATCACGATGCATTTCATAAGCAAGTTGCCCAAGACAACTGGTGGTCTTGATACCATATGGGTGATCGTAGACAGGCTAACAAAGTCCGCACACTTCCTACCAATCAAAGAAACTGACAAGATGGAGAAACTAACAAGAACATACATTAGGAAGATAGTACGACTGCACGGTGTTCCCATATCCATTATCTCTGATAGAGATAGTAGATTCACTTCGAGGTTCTGGAAGTCGCTACAAAGTTCCCAAGGAACTAGGATGGACATGAGTACACCCTACCATCCACAAACAGACGGAAAAAGTGAGAGGACTATCCATACTTTAGAAGACATGTTACGAGCCTGTGTGATAGAATTTGGGAAGGCATGAGATACTCACTTACCCCTTATCGAGTTTTCCTACAACAATAGTTATCACACGAGCATATTGGCTGCTCTCTTTGAATCCTTCTATGGCCGTAAGTGCAGATCCCCTCTGTGCTGGGCTGAGGTGGGCGACACGCAGTTAGCTAAAGGATGAGTTCCTGACAGCATGCTCACAGGTCTAGAAATCATTCGGGAAACGACAGAGAAGATCGTTCAGATTCGTAAACGATTGAAAGCCTCTAGAGACCGACAGAAAAGCTACGCAGACAAACGAAGGAAACCATTGGAATTCGAGGTGGGCTGTCACAACTGGAAATTTTGATACCTTGTAAAACCCTTAACAAAGATAACATTGTAGTTAAATCTTGGAAAAACATGTATGATGCTTGTTCAATGATCACAAAAATTCCATCAAATACTCTACACAAACATTTAAGTGGTGAACAAAAGGTTGGAAACCCTAAAAATCCCGGTTTAAGTCCATTTTGGACTAGGATTTTCTTATTGGGCCTAATGGACCAATAAGTTTCCAATTTGATTACTTTGGGCTTAGAACTCTTATATGGGCTCTAATTGGACCCACTTTCTTTTATTTTAACATTTTCAGCCATAATGGGCGTATAATGAAATAAAATACCCTTATTGGGCCATAACAAATTTAATTAAACCCAAAAGGCCATAAAACTCATGCTTTGATGTATATTGGACCCATATCTTGGACTTAAGCACTCAAGGCCCAAGTTCTTTTCTTTCTTTCCTCTTTCTTGGTCCAAGAAGAAAACAAAAAAAAATTAGAAATTCATGAAATAAGGAGGGTTAGCCACCTCCTCATTACACCATAAACTTCCAAGCAACATTACATACCTCCATGCAACCATCCTATCACCTCTCTCTCTCTCTCTCTCTCTCTCTCTCTCTCTTCTCCTTTCTTCTTCTTAATTATCGGCCAAAGGAAAAACACACACACACACACACATTTCACCAAATTCTTTCAACCTCATTCTCTCAAGAAAGTCTTCATTTTCCTTCTCAAATTTTCGAAGATCTAAGGTGGATAAGGAAGGTTTCCACCAAAAATCATCAATTCTTGGTAAGTCCTACCACACTTAAGTTGTATAACTTCATCTTCATGTTAGATCACTCATTCTAAGTAAGTTTTTGGTGATCATACTCCTAGAAACCTACTAAGTTCGAGATCCATCCGAAAAAGCTTGCTAGGGACGAAAATAGCATCAAACTCTTTCACTTATTCTTCAAAACTGAACCCACAAACTCAAGGTGAGTTCGTACCCCCTTGTTTTCGGTTTTATAATGTTTTTGGGGGAGAGTACAACTGCTTTTGTGTAATACCCTATTTATTTATTAGATAAATAAACAAATTAATGAACAAATGGTAGCCTTAAAATAAATAATTGTATATCAAATGATGGTCTTGTAGAGCTAATTGTCACACTTCAAGAGATTGGGGATTAAAAGTGTTGAGAGAAAAACTTAGAGACACACTTGAACAAACGTTAGAACAAGTATATTGCGGAATAGTTAATCTCAAAGGCTCTAAAAGTTCAACAATAATATACTTAGATAGTTAGAGTGTTAGTTGCGGAAAGTAAAGAAATATAAATGACAACAATTGTTATATCAAGAATACACTTAAGCCGATTCGTAACAAGGAATGCATTCACTCCGAGTTAATAAGGAAGATCAAACTTAGTGATTAAGTCTTAAAGACTTGCTCCAAAGAGAGGTTATAGTCAGATATGTTTCAGTAACAATTTAGAGTAAGAAGAGTGAAAGATAGAGAAATGAAGAAGATAACATAGAAATATATTCAGAATAATTCATAAGTCATCAGTGATGAGAGTGATAAGAGTAAGTAGTGTAGAGGTAGTAGTGAGAATTGCAAGAGTAAAGAGTATTTAATACAACAGAATGAGTTTCTATTTATAGAGTCTCAGAACTAAACTACAACTCTATAAGCAGCTGTGCAAGGCATGCTGGATAATAGAGTGTATTACATAAAGATAAGTAAAGTAATTAAGTAGATTGCGGATTGATTGCGGTTGTTGATGAAAAACTGACTCCGGGTGCTGATTTGATTATGGGTGCTGAACTGTTGCGGTAGAGAGATGGTTGCGGTAGCTGAGTTTAAGAAGGTCACTTTTATTATTCAACAATTTCCCCTAAGTGACCTCTTTAACTCCGGTTCAGTTATCAAGTTTGAGGAACTTGATCAAAATCCACCAGAACTTCCTGACACTTTCCAATCATGTGATTCTTCTTAAAATTTCAATTTTGACTTCTGCAGTAGTATGCTTTGATCTTTCAACTACGGTCAGGTAGATGTCAAGTTGTGTCTTGGGCAGGCGGTGCATGGCATTAATCGGAATGAAGTATTTGACGTTGTCAGTCTTCCGTTTGAATATGATTCCAAGTTCAAGAAAGTTTGATGCGCCTAGTGATCTTTCTTCGAAGCCTTCGGTAGGCATTGGCACAGGTTCAAGTGGTGGGAGATCAAACTTCTTGATGATGGTGGGGTAGATTTCCATATCTATCTTGGCAAAGTCACAAACTGTATCCCTCAGAAAAGATTTGGATTTTTCAAGTGCTATCTGCATTTTCGGGTGCTTTTCTGCCTTGTTCTGGAATACCCTAGCAATAAGGATGATTTCTTCCGGATTCATGCTTGGGAAGTTTGCCTGGGTGCGGATGTAGTCATGCTCCCTTCTAGTGAGGGTATACTGAACGAAATCAGCCTTCATGAACTTCTGCATCTCGTAGTTCTTGACTGCGGACGGTCTATCATTAGACCAAACATTTTCGATGGAGGATCCATGCTTAGCATAAAAACGGTTAAGTCTTTGAAACTCCATTGGCTGTCGTTTGTGGGCAAGGAGACTACAGTCAAATGACTCAAATACTGCAAAATATTTAGCATTGGGAGAAATTGGAATATCCCAATATCCATCAATAGGAGGTTCAGCATATGTGAGACGTGGGGTGTAGTCTTCATCCAGTAGCTTGCGGTGCAGATTGACCCATGAGTTAATCAAAGACTCATCAATCATAGTATCGAATCCGCATTCTCTCCAGATGAGTTCAACAAGCTTGGCCGCCTTCCAGTCATGTTTTCTTTGGGTTGTGGCAGGGGAGTCTGTGGAGCTTACGGATGACATGTTCTCCTCAAGGTTTTTGAAGTGAGGAGGAGTCTCAAGCTTTTTGAGAGTGTTTTTTAGAGGTGAAGAGTGGGGAGATGGAGTATGTTTAGATGGTGGAGGTGAGGGCTGCGGTGTGGGGATTTTCTTTGTGATGATGGGGGGACTCTGATGGATGGAGCTGTCAGAGTGGTGGACTTCTTCATCTTCACTTCCCCCTCTTGAGGGATGCAACGGAGCTGCTTCCTCAAGCCATTACTTAAGTCCATCCACCTTGGCACAAACTTCTTGAAATTAAGCTTTTATGGTCTCGGCCAATTGAGAATTGTTTGGAGTGGAGGAGTTGAAGAGAAGCTTGTGTATGTCTTTGGTAAGCTGGAGGATCTCAGGGCCATGAAAGTTAGAGGTAAGTGATTTCTGCATTCGGTTGATGGTTGCATGAAGAACAGAGATAGTGGACTCATAAGCAGTATGAGTCTCATCTATCACTTTCTGAGACTGTGCACCTTGATCCACAATGGCTGCTTAAAGATCCTGTTTGATTGTGGTCACCTCAGTAATGAGGCGTTTCGCTGCAGCCATGAAATGCTTATGGTCAGCCTTGCGATTGTTGTCAAGGGACCGGATTCCCATTTCTACCTTGAGAGAGATGCGCTCAGCAGCCATACACTCTCTTGTCTCAAGTCATTCAATGCGTTCAATCAATGACTGCGGACCTGGAGTGTCTTCAGGTAGAGGTTGGGTAGGTTTAACCATAGCTAAATTTTGATCTACTTTGGCTTGGAGACTTAGGAACTCCTTCTGGGTGACAACGTCCTTCTTCTTCTTCTTTTTCTTTTCTTTAGGCTTGGAAGTGGAATGCTGAGAACCACTGGACTCCTCTTCTTCTTCAAACATCATTAGGTCGTTGTCTGAAGGGTTCGGTTTGTTAACCTCTTGGATGTCATCATCATCAAGACCGAAGGTAAGGGCTGAACTGAGTTCGATTGCAGGCCCTTCGTCTTGTGATGGGTTTACTGTAGGAGAGGAATAGGAGTTGGAGTAGGAGGAACTCTGGAGGTACCTACAGCTGCACCAGCAGCTTGAGCTTTTAACATGGTTTCTGCCATCTGATCCATCCAGTTTTTAATGTTTTAAAATGTGGATACGATATTGGCATTGCTGATGGCATTTGCCCAATACCTAGCAACCATCTGGATTTCACGTTCCTTTTGTTGTTGCTGTTTTACTTGTTGATCCTTTCGTGCTTGGAATGCCCTTCAAAAGGCAGCATATTTATTGATCTCGGCAACAATAGTGAGTTGATACTGACTCCAAGAATCACTTGAGTCATCTCCGTCAATTCGTTGAGTGCGCACCAAGGTGTCCCTTGGGTTCACGGATCCTTGCACATGTGTGCTCACCGTGCCTAAACCACCTGTGGAAGAGGAAAGCAGAGTAGGATTTTAGGGCGTGAGCCAGTGGCATCCTCTTGGGAGTTCACTGGGGGAGTCTCCACGTTCAGATGATGATGATGATGAAACAAACTCACATGATGAGCTTGAGTGGTATTCGATTGTGGTATTGAATGGGTGTGCGGCCACCCTAAGGACCACCGTAGCCTTTTCAGAGGCTTCAGCATCTGTCCGGGCACAGATATGGCTAGTGGTTTCGGTTGTTTTCCTTTTCTTGAGGATGGAGATAGGTTGTCTATCCTCATCTGAATCAGTGTTAGATACAGTTGGGGGAGATTTTGTCTTTCGTTTCTTTGAGGGTGCGGTTTGTTTTGTAGCATCCTTCTTAGGTGTGCTTTGTTTCTTTTTCGATGCCACTGTCTTTCTCCTTTGAGAAAGGTTAGATAGTGTAGTAGCAGAGGGGACTGCGGTACCCTCAGGGATAATGGTTGCGGATGGAAGAGGTGGGGTAGAAGGGTATGTGATAATACCCTCCGTAGCCTCTATGTGGTCCGAAGCAGTCTCAAGACCAAGAAAAGTAAGAATGTGGGTAGGAAGCATGCGGATAGGTCCAAATAAAGTTTGATCAGAATAGGGGTTGTACCTTTTTAGATCCTTAGTGACAAAGAAGTTGATGTCACTGCCCATGTCAATGCCAGCATCCGCATGCAAGTCTGAGATGCATAAGGACCAGAAGCGAGCAAATATGAGCTCTGTTGGGTTCTCCCTTGGGTGCTCTTTGGGGATATATTGGAGAAATCGTCCCAAAGAATCTGCCCATAGTTGACATCGTGGCCTGTGTAGATGCTCCACACTAATTCAAGCAGCTTCAAACGCATGTTGTCGATGCCTCCGGTGCTGCCAGATAAGCAACAAATGACGAAATGGCACGCAAACTACCAAACCGCAGGCAGTTGGTTCTTCTTAAACTCACCAATCCTCGGATTGGTTTCTGATACCCCATCTGGTAGAGTGCGGTTGTGATGTCAGATAATGATGGTGTGAAAATCTTGATGGAGGGGTGAATCAAAAGATTAATGGCAGACAAGAACTTCTCTTTGGTCAATATGACCAAAGAATCATTGATGAGGTTGCGGTGCACTTCTTAGGGTTCTCCAATGGGCGATATGCAGAAAAAGCACATTTGAAGAGTGTAGAAACGGGAACGACGTCTGTAATAGCATCAAATGGACCAAATACAATATGGTTCTTGAGAAACTTGATCATCAGCTTAGTTGGGGCATTATATGATGGGTGATCTTCAAAAACTGCTCTGAATTTGCTTGAAGCTAACATTGGAGAGTCGGAACCAGTTGGATTCATAGAACCTGAAACCTTGGATTGCTTCTTAGATGCACCTGTCTTCACCATTGTGAGATGAAAAGCAAGAAACACAGAGTTCTTGAGAGTTATGGGGTTTTTGAAGGTTGAGAGAACAATCGATAATCAGAGAGCGTAAAGGATTATTAGGGAAGAAGACGGGTTTATAAAGGGGGGTGAAAAGGTTTTAACCCTAGGTAAAAAGATAGAAGAGGGTAAGAAGTCGAATGGGGTTTTTTAGTGGGAATCAATGATTTTGTGGATTAAACCTCAGCCACACGAAATTAAAATGGGTTTAAAAAGATTTTGAGAGATTTCCAAAAGGGGTTTGCATTTAATGTAGGATCAGACGCATGTCAATACGTCAGGTAATCGTGAGGGTGATGAGAGATAAATTTGTAACTGATGGGACGTGGTAGGGAGAGGAAAGGACAAATTAAGGACGAGTTTATTGGAAAATCATTCTTTTTGTCATCATCCCTAAAATAGGTCTTATACGGGGATTATTCATAATGAGAATGTTACAGTTTCTAAAGGGAATGTTTTATTTTATTTAATGAAGGATCATTAAATAGCACACAAAGATTCGAGAGTTAATGAAACAGTTGGGAAATTATCATGATGGTTGCGGATGGAAACATCACTGCGGTAGAGAGTCTTCATCGCGGATGAACAAAGGAAAGACTAGAGTGAGGAACTAAGAGAAAAACACTTGTACAAAAGTTAGAACACAAAGACAATTTAGGACCCAAGAGAGATACGTATGACATATGGTTGTGGTACCCAGAATGCGGTACCAAAACCATCTATCATATGTAATTCTCAGTTAGAACCGCAATGGAGACCAATGATGGTCTGCGGTAGCTAACAAGTCAGAAAGAACTGCGGGTCTGGATTCATCATTCCTAACATTTGTAAGAATGCATTGAGTTTTTGTAGAGTCAAGTGCTTTCGTAAAAACATCAGCAATCTCTTCATGAATAGGAACAAAGATGAGTTCAATATTACCTTTCAAAATATCATCCTTGATGAAATGATACCATAAATCAATATGTTTTATCTTGGAGTGCTGAATAGGATTATGAGAGATCGCTATAGCACTTTCAGAGTCACAGTAAATTGGTATCCGCAGCATTCTGTACTTGTAAACTAGCAATTGTGTCTTCATCCAAAGAACTTGGGAACAGCAACTGGCTATGGCCACATACTCGACTTTTGCAGTAGATAGAGATACACAAGTTTGTTTTCTCGAGGACCAGCTAACAAGTCTTCCTCCTAAAAATTGGCATCCACCAGGTGTACTTTTTCGATCGACCTTGCATCCGGCATGATCCACATCTATGAAGGCTTAAAGGCTGAAATCATTGCCTGCGGGATACCATAAACCCATAGATTTGCTTCCTTCAAGATACCGAAGAATTTGTTTGGTTGCGGTCATGTGTGACACTTTTGGATCAGCCTGGTATCTTGCACACACACCAGTTGCGAAGACAATGTCAGGTCTGCTTGCGGTGAGGTACATCAGCGAACCAATGATACCTCTATAAGTCTTATGATCCACAGATTCACCAGAGGGATCAGCAGAGATCTTATAACCAAAGGCCATTGGGACCTTAGCAGAAGAACAATTGTCCATTGAATATTTCTTCATAAGTTCAGTGATGTATTTCTTTTGATGAATGAATATTCCTTGCTGAATTTGTTTGACTTGGAGACCAAGAAAAAAGTTAATCTCTTTATTCATGCTCATTTGAAATTTGATTGTCATGAGCTTAGCAAATTCGTCCACCATTCCTTGATCAGATGACCCGATGATGATATCATCCACATATATTTGTACCATCATAAGGTGGTCACCATTTTTTTTTTGAATAGTGTGTGATCAATCACTCCTCTCTTGTACCCAGATGAGAGAAGGAATTTAGAGAGTGTCTCATACCAAGCTCTTGGAGCTTGTTTCAAACCATGGACTGCTTTTTCAAGCTTGTAGCAGTGGTCTGGAAATTCAACATTTTCAAATCCTGGAGGTTGCTGAAGATAAACCTCTTCCTTTAGTTCCCCATTGAGAAAAACACTTTTAACGTCCATCTGGTGTACCTTGACGTTTTTGTGGGCAACGTATGCTAGAATGATCCGGATGGCTTCAATGCGGGCTACCGGAGCATATGTTTCATCGTAGTCGATGCCTTCCAATTAGCTATAACCTTTAGCAACTAGCCTTGCCTTATTCCTTGTGACAACCCGATATTTCAACTTTATGTAATGACCAAAAAAGTCAAGTATTGTAACCACTTTTGATATAATGAAATTAACTTCAAAAATAAAATGTCCAAGAGTCTCTAATTGATTTCCTACTATGTTAGATATCATTAAACCGTGATCATACATAGAAAGAACGCCCAAATCTGACTTCGTATAAGGAATTTATGATTTTTCCAAGTTCGGCCTAGCGACAGACAGCTAAAAACTCGAAACAGAGATCGAGCGACTTTTGACCGGAATGAAATAAATGAGAAGCGAAGGTCTCGATAATGGTTTTTCAACGGTAATAAGTCTGGCAAAAACAGACGTCGGATAATGAAGTTATGAATTTCTAACGAAATTTTCTTACCGCGACCTTTTAATAACTAATAATCAAAATAATTTCAAAATTTGCCGACGGAGTCTAAACTAAAGTTGTAGAGCATAGTCTCACCTACGCGTGGATATAAAGAACGTCGAAAATAGAGTTCGTATGAAGAAGATATGAATTCTTGAAGTTTACTAAATAATAAAAATATAAATATTAAATAAAAATTCGGTATTATCCGAAGGAGGAGTCACCAGGCCAATTCGAGTTACGTCCAGCGTACACTCGTATGCCCAACGTACTCGAGGACTAGGCCTCGGATCATCCACGTCACCCCTATGCGAGGCTATGCCCCGTCCCATCCGAAGTTCTGAAGCAGTCGAGGATGTGGTCATGCATGACGCACGCGTACACCCAACGTAACCGTGTACGCCCATCATACCGAGGTGGTTCCCAGCCCCTATAAAAGGGATGCGAAGGTTCTTAAGAAAAGGCCCAATTCCTCTCATCTTTCTTGCGTTTTTGCCTCGTTTTCCATGCACGTGATATCCTGAAGCCCCGGTTTCCTCAGTCAAGTCCCGAAGGTCGTTTGTGCTCCCGAGATTCCCGAGAATCCCGAGAAAATCCGCTTTCTCGAGTCGAAGTTCTGCGCAGTTTTTCATCTCGCCTTGTTCGATCTTTCAAGTGAGTTCATACCCCTATAATCCACAATTTTAAAAGTTTTATAGATACTTTTATATGATTTTAAGGGGGGAATACAAGTAAAACACACGATTATTATCGTGTGTTATATAAAGTTTCATTATACACTTTTTATCAATGGAATCATATGTGATTTATAACTATTATGGGGAAACTTTCATATGCAAAATATATCATGATATCATCTTGTCTTTTGAAATGAAAAATGTTGTTATATATATAAGTCAAACACCCTGCTTGTACTGTATGTATGTGTGTCCATTTTTGGCACTACAAAAATTATACTTTCATAACAAGTGAGCATTTCACTAGGGTTTACAATTCAAACGAGACACACTTTTAGAAAACTATAATAGGTATAGTTTTATGAGAACATCACAAACTTTTACATACTAGAAACACTATTTCAAAGAGATACGTTCATATACAATAACAAACGAACATTTTCATACGTAAAGCTGTTTTATGCTAAATTTTTGTGAGACATTAAACTTCACGTACGTTCGAGTAAACATTTCAAGTCCTGTATTGTATACCAAAATCCCTTGGAGGGCGAGCAAGTGTTTGTGTATAGATGTATACGGGATTGACAACCCCACGCCCTGACTGTTAGCTACAGTACACCATTTGGGGTGACAAACGTCAGAACATTCCAACGCCTGAAGAACGTTGTGTATAGGCAAATCCAGTCAATAGCATGGTTATAAAACTCACATGGAGTATTAAAAACGCATTGATTTACGGGGTTTCTCAGACGTCTTGCCGACTTTACACACACATAAATTTAACTACTTTAGGCATGAAAAACATTATTGTGTTACAGTTTTGGAACTTCTAAACTGCCACCCACATACGGAAAAACATAAATTTTCTAGAAATAAACATTGGTCTTGATAGAAGGCTACATTTATACTAGTAGAAAAAATGGGATTTTATAGGAAGAAACAAACAAAAACAAAACATTTCATTTTAGTTCATACAAACATTGTCATTTAATACTTATGAAACTCACCAGCTTAAATGTTGATCTACTCTTTCAAAACTACTTGTATGTCCCAGGGATTTAGTAAATACAGGTAACAAACAACTTTTGAAGAAGGGATGTTGCGGCGCCAGTTTAAATTCATATTTTAACATCATATTGTAAGTGGTTTTGAACATGTATCTTTCAACAATGTAAACTTTCAATTATATATATGATGGTTATGTTACTTTCTTTACTATGTATTCAATTGTTACGGTACTACATGAAGTCATCCGCCCCCGAACGTTTCCGCCGTTCCGATTTGGGGGTGTGACAGATTGGTATCAGAGCATTGTTTATAGTTAACTAAGTATATCGAACCACATAAGATATACAAACTATAAATTCTTAAGGGACTAATACCCACTGACAAAACATTTTTTTTGTTTTATGCCTAAGCCGTGTTTCGTTTAACATAAATTGTTAGTTCATTTAAGTACAAATACATGCATACAATAACTTATTTTCATGATTATAACTATACATGAAGTATTTAGACAAGTTGGACACTATGATTAAGACTCGATATATGTAATCAGATTTGGGCCATACATAGCATGATCAACTATATTTGTCCGAGATCGGACCAATGTATATCGAGGAATGCTCGTAGTGAGAAACAAGTCAAAACTTACCAAAACATCAAAAGAATCAAACACACGAATTTAAATACTATAGGAGTATTTGATACATAAAATAGTTTAACATACATGTTTAGTCCTACATGTTCCAAATTTTGTTCAATTCTTATAACCCTATTCTTGTATAGTCAAATGGTTGGATTTCATCACCCCAGCGACCCCTACTATCCCAACCAAGGCAACGGGGGATGGATCGAAGAGGATCCTGAGGAGGCCGATGAACCCATAGGATTGGATGAAGAGGAGGACTCTGGTACCGACTCAGAGCCGGAAGTAATCAACCCACCACCTGCACAACCTCCCGTCTTCGTGAGAAACTTTCAAGGACCGACTCCCATTTAGGGAAGTCACCTCTACCATTGGAGCCAACAACAAAGTCTATGCCCTCCCTACGGCATGTGTCGACACTTCTACGATGTCTGTGGCGGAGGTTCAGCCGATCGAGCACTCCCAGTCATGTAAGGAAAACTAGCCAACCAGTCCTACCAATCCGGAGTTCAAGCTAGCCGGATTCGGGAAGTCAACGTGGAAGTACAGGTTCACACTTCTAACATCTGTAGGCTGGACAAAGCTCAGGACAATGCCCAACTCCAAACCGAAGCATTCCAAGCGTAAATGATTGCAACCCTCTCCGAATTGAGGGAACAACAAGCCACCTTCAATTGGCGCCTTATGGAATCAAAGCAATCGGATGCAGAGTCAAGCTCCAAGCGCAACCTACGTCGCATGTAGTGCTTGCCAAAATCCCAAATTTTGTTATAAGTTAGGACCTCGGCTAAAAGTTTTATTTTTCTTAAACTTTGTAACCGGAGACCCTTATAGGGGTCAAATTTTCGTGATCATTGTATCAACTATTATATTAATATAATTGGCACACTATTATTACTACATTAAGTATTTTGTTCAATCCTTAAAATATTATGGAGAAACCATACGCTTGTTTCATATATTCGGATTTACGAATAACTTCCATTCTTCTATCTTTGAAAGTCATACTATTATCTGTTGTTGATCTATAGCGATTTAGTTCATGAGGCACATTCATTTTCTATGCTATGGAATTCTTATCTTTATCTTCTCAACCTATAGTTGAAGGATGCCTCCGCGTAGAAACCCAAGACGAAACAACGGTGGGGAAGCACCGATACCACCACCGCCTCCACCTCCTCAATTTGATGCTGCCATGTTCCAAGCAGTAGTCACAGCAGTTGTGGCGGCTGCCATGTCACAAATCAATACCCCTGTTACTACTGGTTCGAGAATTGGCACACTTCCTTCCAACCATGGCAAGACTCATAGGCAGCCCCGAGAGTGCACCTATAAAGACTTTACGAATGCCAAACCCTGGATGTTTAATGGAACTAGTGGTGTGATGATTTTGAGGAAGTGGATCGAAAAGACATAATCAGTCTTTTAAATCTGCTCCTATCCCGAGCACAACAAAGTTAAGTTTGCAACTTACATGCTTACTGATAGAGCTTTAACTTGGTGGAATGGCCACGTTAAGGTACTTACTTTGACATTGGCGAATTCAATAAGCTGGGAGAGCTTAAAAATCATGCTGATGAGAGAGTACTGTCCACGAGGAGAGATTCAAAAACTCGAGCACGAACTCTAGACTCTTGGAATGATTGGTACTGACATAGAAACTTATACCAACAGATTCTGCGATCTGGCAATCCTTTGCCCATATATGATTGCTCCTGAGAGCAAGAAAATAGAGAGATACATTTGGGGACTGTCGCCCCAAATTCAGTCAAGCGTGTTAGCTTCAAAACCTGAAACTTTTAAAATTCCCAAAGAGGTGGCACAATCTCTTATTGATCACAGAAGTCATCAGAACTCAACAATTTCTGCACCAGAACCAAAAAAGGGAAACAACAAAAACAATAACAAGAAGAGAGGATGGAATACGGGGAATGGTGGGTCTTCCCAAGAATCCTCAAAGAAACAACTAGTTAGAGTGAATGTTGCTACTGTACCTACTTCCATTCCTACAAATCTCTACCCAACAAAGCCTTATGTGGGTAACCTTCCAAAGTGCACTAAGCGCACTTACCACCACCATGGACCTTGTCGGGAAATGTAGTGCTCCAACTGCAACAAAAAGGGACACACTGTTCGTTTCTACAAGGCCCCCATAAAGCCGATCACTTAATTTCCCAACGCTGGTGTACGCCAAGCTTGCTACGGTTATGGCGAGGTGGGACACTACAAAAGAAACTACCCGAAGGAAGCGAATACCGGCAGAGTGGGATGAGTTTTGGCTATAGGCCATGAAGAAGTTGTAGCTGATCCTACAGTAGTTACTGCTACATTTCTTCTCGATAATTCATATGCATGCATACTATTCGATAGTGGAGTAGAGAGAAGCTTCGTGAGCCAAAACTTTATTCACTTACTTAAACATAAACCTAGCATGTTAGAAAAATCATTCACTGTAGAAATGGAAAATGGAAAAAACAGAAAACACTAACTGCATATACATGAGTTGTACATTAACTTTAGACGGTCATTCTTTCCCAATCAACCTCATGCCGGTCTAAATTAAAAGTTTCGACGTCATAGTTGGCATGGATTGGTTAAGTCTTCTTGGCGCCGACATCATGTTCTTTCAACAAGCAATTTGTCTTAATCTCTCTAATGATGAAACATTAGTGATTTACGGTGACAAATCAAGTACAAAACTTCACATCATTTCGTGCATCCAAGCTCGAAAGTGTTTGCGGAAGGATTATCATGTATTTCTTGCACACATCGTTGATACGAGTCTGGAAGTAAATCACATTAAGGGCATTCTAGAAGTACACGACTTTCCCGATATCTTTCTAGAAGAACTACCGGAATTACCACCGCAACGTCAAGTCAAGTTTAGAATCGACTTAGTTCCAGGGGCTACCCCAGTAGCAAAATCGCCTTATCGTCTGGCATGAACAGAGATGCAAGAACTTTCCAGACAGCTTAATGAACTCCATGAAAAAGGATTCATTAGACCAAGTTTCTCACCTTTGGGAGCACCAGTCTTGTTTGTAAAGAAGAAAGACGGATCCTTCCGTATGTGCATTCACTATAGAGAACTTAACAAGCTTACCGTCAAAAATCGATACCCTCTGCCCCGCATTGACGACTTATTTGATCAGATTCAAGGAGCAAACTACTTCTCGAAGATAGATCTATGATCCGGATATCACCAATTACGAGTACTAGAGGAGGATATTCCCAAGACAGCCTTCCGAACTCGTTATGGACACTACGAATTTGTAGTGATGCCATTCGGATTAACCAACGCACCAACGGTATTCATGGACCTAATGAATAGGGTGTGTCGTCCTTACTTGGATCAGTTCGTCATCGTCTTCATCGATGATATACTTATCTACTCCTGAAGTAATGAAGAGCATAGTCAGCACCTACGAAAAGTCTTAGAAACATTACGATCGGAGAAGCTCTATGTGAAGTTCTCTAAATGCGAATTTTGGATTCGAAGAGTAGAATTTCTGGGCCACGTTGTTCGCAATAAGGGGATGCACATGGACCCCATCAAAATTAAGGCCATTGAGAACTGGTCGGCACCGAAGACGCCTATAGAGATTCGTTAATTTCTAGGTCTTGCTAGCTACTATCTCAGATTCATAAAGAACTTCTCTAGCATTGCGAAAACTCTTACTACATTAACCCAGAAAGGCGTGGCCTTTGACTGGGAATAAAAACAAGAGAAGGCGTTCCAAACACTGAAACAGGCCTTGTGCACCGCACCGATACTATCCCTCCTCGAAGGGATAGAAGATTTCGTAGTGTATTGCGCTGCATCAAATCAAGGACTTGGTTGTGTTCTTATGCAAAGAGGGAAGGTTATTGCCTATGCCTCTCGTCAGCTTAAGATACACGAAGTAAACTATAAAACACAAGATCTTGAGTTAGGAGCAGTGGTATTTTCTCTGAAGATGTGGAGACACTACTTGTACGGAACAAAGAGTACTATTTTCACCGACCACAAGAGCCTTCAACACATTTTCGATCAGAAGGAGCTCAACATGCGACAACGAAGAAGGGTTGAGCTACTCAATGACTACGAATGCAAAATTCATTATCATCTTGGCAAGGCCAATGTAGTAGCTGATGCGCTCAGTCGAAAATAATACACTGGTCGGAGAGTCAAATCTTTGACTATGACTATCCATTCCCACTTATCCACACAAATTAAGGAGGCTCAACTGGAAGCTTTGGAACCTGAAAATGTGACGGGTTAATCCCTGAGAGGAATGGAAAAGAATCTAGAAATCAAGGGTGGCGGAGCATATTATCTCATGGACCGTATCTGGTGTGACAACTGTCAATTCAGGTCATTCTCGGACTCATGTATCTTTATAAAAACCATTCATGCACAACATTCCATGGCCTAGTAGTATAAATTAGGTCAATATCTTGCATAAACTAGGATCCAACTAAGACCTAGGACTAATATATTTGACACTTACGATTCTAGTAAGTTGCTTAACTATAATAGGAAATGCCAATGCTATAATTTGAATGAAACTTCAAGCTTTGTTATAATTGAAAAAGGGTATAAAACCCTAAAAATAAATTAAAATATTCTAATTATACTTCATTATGATGATGAATATCAAACAATATTCTAAAAACCTTAAAGAGCTAAAAATCCAAATTTATAAATCATAAAGCTTAAAAACTTTATAAAATTTGGCTATAAACTTTCTAATATCAAATTTTTATTAATCAAATTATGGATTATAATCAATGAAATAGAAATTAAATTATCATGCAATAATCATAATTTATTAGTTAAACACAAGATTTTTAAATAAATCAAGAATTGCTTAATCAACACTTTTATAAAAATTAGGGTTTTTATAAAAATCTTGGAGGGAATTTTATAAAATTTCAATTTAGGAGAGAGGAGGCTTAATGCATGAAAGAGCCGGCCATTCTCCCCTCCCCATGCCCTCTCTCTTCCCAAAACTCAATCATTAAGCTCATTCCCTCACACTTCCTCTTCTTTCTTCACTCTCTCACACTCCACCCTCCTAACTTACAAACTCTCTTCCTCTCTCTCTCTCTAACCCACGAAAATCCTCCCTTCCTGTGCCATAATTTCGAGATTTAGGAGACCTTGAACTGTTCTTTCTTCTCTCAAGATCAAAACCAAGGTAAACAACACAATCCTCTCTCATAGTTTCATGATTTTACTTCCTCTTCTTCATAGTTTTCTCTTCTTTTCGGATTATATGCCTTTTCATGGCTGGAAATCCTTATTTTTCCCTTGTGGTTTGTAGATTCTCACCATAACACAATGCATGTGTTTGAGATGGTGAAAATCTGGGATCAAACCCATGCAAGGAGTGAAAAAGATGCACATATATTCATGTGACTTCAAAACCAAGTATTACATCTTCTTCTCCATTTCTTTTGTGTTCTTGCATGATCAAAATCATTTAAACCATTTCTAGTACATCTTGGATGCTCATTCACTCCATGCATGTGCTAGAAATCAGACCTTAACAAAGGCATGCATGATGTTCTTGTCAAAATATCCTAAGAATGCACTCAAAGCAAATATGCAATCTGCCAGATAACTTTGTTCATCTTTGAACGACCATAACTCGGTCATTACTTAACCAAATCATGATATTCTTTTTTTACTGGATAGTTCCACGAGGTAACTTTCCAACCCAACTGGTCTCACTATAAAATATTAAATATCCGATTTTTGGCAATATTTACAAAATGGTTGCGCAAACAGCTCTTTTTCTATGATCATCATTTTTGCCTTGCATGATCAATGGCCTTAAACCCAACCATAAATCTGGGGAAAAATACTTTAGAAACTTAACATATCGAGTGAATGATGGCTGAAATTTCGTGGCTTAAAACCCCACTGAATCGGCTACACAAATTCATGAACTTCAGCTACATTTACATCTTATGCACCATTGCATGCAACATTTCTTAACTTTTGGGGTTCAATACCCCTTGTTTCCCTTCTGAATAAATTTTGAACATTTTTCCTTTTGAAAGCCCTCACATGCATGCGATAATCTGTACAATACCAAAAGCTTTTATTATTTCTTTGATTTATTAAAATTATTGCTAGAAACCAAGGACATAAATCACATAAAATACTTCCAGAGGTCAATAAATCCAGAACAAATTCATGGATGACCCTCATGATGAATAACGACCCCTCACTAAATTTCATCAATTTTTGTTGCCGTTTGGTATGATTTCCGATTTTCTTTTTGTTAGGATATAATAAATCACAAAACCACTTTAGAGAGTTTCAAAATTTTATCTAACAATTTTTGCGTACCTTACCTGTGATGGGTGACTCAAAAAAATAATTTCAGAACTTTTTATCATGCCTTGCTATTTTTCCCAGTTTTTGGTAATTATAATGGTTTAAAAATGGGAAAAATAGTTCTAATTATCCAAAATTCATGAAAATTTCCCAGAATATCATGTTGTACAGTCGGAGGTTACATACAAATTTTGAGGATTTTTCTCCACTGTAAACTAATTTTTTCTTAATTTCTAAAGTTAATTATAGTTAAATACACATAAATACCCAAAACCGGATTATACAATATGAAAACCACTTTTGATATTTTTTTTTCCAGGTTATTTATACTGTAAATGATGTTACAAAATTTTTTAGTAATTTATTTTAACTGTTTAATATTATTTCTTCAATTAATGATTATTTAAAGGAATAAAACAAGGAAAAATATAAATACCCACTGAAATATTTTTTATATTTTTCCCAGCCTATTTATGTATAATCACAGTTAAATAAAAAGTTTGGGTAATTTTGGAAACTGTTTTCTATTTATTTCAATTTTTATTGGAATAAATGCTCAAAAATCATAAAATATAATTAAACAGCTTGGAAATCCATTTTTATATTTTTCCGAGCTTAGTATTGTGTAATAACAGATAAATAAAAAGTTTGAGAACTTTTATCCTTTGAATGCTATTTTTCGTGAATTTATGTTGTTATAAAGACTTAAAAATTTGGAAAATTTATATTCCAAAGTTGTAATTAATCGCACGACTTGTAGAATTTCATTATTTCAGAAAAAGTGTAACCAATTAATATAAAATCAAATACTAAAAGATAAATTGGCATTTCACTATATGTAGAGTTTAGTATATTAGCATTAGAAATCGACATGGAAACTCACTAGTGTGTGTTTGATGTCATAGGATCCCGGTGGTAAGATGTTGGTGCATTCCGAAGTACCACTTGTACCTACTCGAAACATTGTGAGTATTCACGCACTCCCCTATTTTTAGTTTTTATGTTTTGGGGTGGAAAAGCATGTCCAGAAAAACTATTATTTGCATGTTGTATTTAAATTGATTTGTATCAAACACGATTGCTATTGTATTGCTATGTTTCTTTATGTATGTCTATGCAACACGGAACATGAGAACTTATCGTACTAAGGCCCTTCACTTATCTCTAACCATTAACCCTTTGAGCCAATGGTCATTATGGATAGCACTATTAGGATTTGACAACTCCTCACTCACTCTATTGCTGGAGTGCATGATACCATATTCATCTATGGAACGATAAGCATAGATCTCGATAGGGCTTTACTCATAGGTTTGGTTGAGACTCATTGTTTGCTCATACACATACAAACTCGTTTCTCGTTATAGCAATAAACTTGTATTCATTAATAGCAATCAACTTTGTTTATCATTAAAGCAATGTACATGTAATTACGAAAAGCCTTATTTCAAGCTCGATTTCATAAACCTGTGAACTCACCAACTATTTTCATAGTTGACGCTCGTTTTACATGCTTTTTCAGGAAATAATTAGTAAGTGGATATAAAGATTCATCATCGTAGAGCATGCTGCATCGTGTTGAATTTATTTATGAAGTTATCTTTGAACAGTCTTATTTTGGAAAAACTTATATTTTGTTTCTTTTGAAGCTATGGGTTGTAAATTTTTAAATACTACTATGGTGATGTATCATTATCTTTTGCAACGAAACCGTTATCGCTGTCATACCTTGCGTTTCCACTTTAGCGGGGTGTGACATCTGGACACCGAGACATGGTGGCTTCAGAGACGTGGTCATGACCGAAGCACACAACACGAGATATTCCGTTCACCCAGGTTTAGATAAAATGTATCTAGATCTTAAGAAACTGTACTGGTGGCCTAACATGAAAGCAGAAATTGCTACCTTCGTAAGTAAATACCTTACTTGCGCTAAGGTTAAGGTCGAGTATCAGAAACCCTCAGGATTACTACAAAAACCGGAGATACCGGAATGGAAATAGGAACGGATTACTATGGACTTCATAACCAAATTGCCCAAGACAACGGGTCGACTCGATACCATATGGGTCATCATCGACAGATTGACCAAATCCGTGCATTTTCTACCAATCAAGTTGACTGACAAGATGGAAAGGCTTACAGGAACTTACATAAGGGAAATAGTGCGCCTACATGGTGTTCCAATATCCATTATCTCCGATAGAGATAGTAGATTCACTTCAAGGTTCTGGCAGTCACTGCAAAGTTCCCTGGGGATTAGGCTAGACATGAGTACAACCTACCATCCACAAACAGACGGGCAAAGTGAGAGAATGATACAAACTTTGGAAGATATGCTGAGAGCCTGTGTGATTGACTTTGGACAGGCATGGGACATCCATTTACCCTTTTTCGATTTTTCATACAGCAATAGTTATCATACAAGCATAAAGGCTGCTCCATTTGAAGCCGTCTATGGCCGTAAGTGCATGTCCCCTCTGTGTTGGGCTGAAGTTGGCGACACACACTTAGCTAAAGGACAAGTTCCTGAAAGCACTCTCACCGGTCCGAAAATCATACGAGAAACGACAGAGAGGATTGTTCAGATTCATGAACGATTGAAAGCCTCTAGAGACCGACAAAAAAGCTACGCTGACCAAAGGAGGAAACCTTTGGAATTCCAGGTAGGAGACCGCGTTCTATTGAAGGTCTCACCGTGGAAAGGCTTAATACGCTTTGGAAAGCGTGGAAAGCTAAATCCAAGATACGTAGGGCCTTTCGAGATTCTCGCCAGAATCGGCCCTGTAGCTTACAAACTTAATCTAGCACGTGAACTTAGTAACATATATCCAGCCTTCCACGTCTCAAACATGAAAAAGTGTCTGTCCATTGAGACTCTTGTTATTCCACTCGACGAGATCGAGATCAACGAGAGCCTCAACTTCGTAGAAGAACCGATAGAAATCATGGACCGAGAGGTCGAACAAACGAAACAAAGTCGCATACCCATCGTAAAGGTTCGTTGGAACGCCAAGTGAGGACCTGAATTTACATGGGAACGTGAAGATCAGATAAAACAAAAGTACCCACATCTTTTTCTCTGATTTCCAAGTATCTTTCTTAGTTTAAATTTCGGGACGAAATTCCCTCTAATGAGGGGATGATGTGACAACCAGATATTTCAACTCTATGTAATGACCTAAAAAGTCAAGTATTGTAACCACTTTTAATATAGTGAAATTAACTTCGAAAATAAAATGTCCAAAAGTCTCTAATTGATTTCCTACTGTGTTAGATATCATTAAACCGTGATCATACGTAAAAAGAACGCCCAAATCTGACTTCGTATAAGGAAGTTATGATTTTTCAAGTTCGGCTTAGCGACAGACAGCTAAAAACTCAAAACAGAGATCGAGCGACTTTTGACCGGAATGATCTAAATGAGAATCGAAGGTCTCAACAATGGTTTTTTTTTAACAACCCGACATTTCGTATCATTGCTTGTAACCCTTTTCGTAATCCATTTCGATCAACCAATCATTGTTTCCAAATTTATTTCTGATTTCGTCGTTAAATTAATTCGTTAATTAGAGATTATCTAAAATGACTTAATGGGTATCCTAGTGAATTTATAACTCATTCTAACACCCCGTATTAGTAATCGGAACATTTATAGAATCAGCCATATCGGGTTACGGCAACTTGATCGGGTGCGACCAAAAGCCCCGTCTGAAGCCGGTATCAGGTAGAATTCCACCGTGTCCAAATCCTCAACACTATTTAAAGTGTTCTAAGCTTCCATTTGAAGCTTTTTCTTCATCTCACTACTCTCTCTCTAACCTCTCTCCTCAACCAAAGATTCAAGGTCCAAAACATTGAATTAAGGCTCCAAATCTTTGAGGTAACATCCCCAACTTGTTGTTTAACCTCTTAGGCCTTCAAATTCGTGTTTAATTTATCAATTTGGACCTGGATCATGTTATTATGGCCAAGGAGCATGCTTGGGCCGTAAACACATAAAAACATGGGTTTTTGAGCAATTTAACCCCTCCAAACCAACATTGGGACTTAGATACGACCTTATGGCTTACAAATCCGGACTTATAACACCCTAAACATGAACTTTGAGGAGCAAATAAGAGTTTACAGCCAAGGAATAAGCTTGGGCCGTAAACTCCTCATTCATGGGGAGTAAACTCATTTAAACATGTTAGAAAGCTATACAACTCCACCAAAAGCCTTGAAATAAATCCTAGAATCATCTAAAAATAGTTTGGGGACCTTAAACATGTTAAACACCATCCAAATGAGAGTTTACAGCCATGAGACCTCAAGGACAAGTTGTAGGGCCGTAAACTCCACTTTATGAGTCAAATGATGCCCAAAACTCATACCAAGGCTTGGAAAAATAGTTGGAATCACATGTCATTGTCCTAAGCCTCACAAAATAATTATGCATTGAGCTTGGGGGAGTTTACGGCCGTAAACTCCATGTTTACAGCCATGAACTCCCATAAATGGTGTATATGTTCATGCAATCCATTCCTAGGTTTTAGAAAAATCCATTCCATCATTTCCCATAAGTATTCAAGCCATTTAGCACTCTAAAATACCGAAACATGAGTTCACGGCCGTGAACTCATATGTGTATGTTGTATGAGGCCTAAAACTCCCTAAGGAGTTTACTCTTGAAGAGTAAACTCAATTCCCTAGTCCCTCGCATCATTACACGTCCGTAGATGTCACCCGGGTCACTATAAATGATTTATTAATATGTTCAAAGATTAATATATTAATTAGAAATCATAAGGTTTAATTAATAATTAGCCAGAAATTAATTACAATTAATTTTGCAATCATCAAATAGTTTAGTGGAAGGTTCCAGAACCTCCTTGGAAAGTTGTGGATGAAATCTATAGGGGAAACCCTAATGATTTTGTCCAAGGGGCTTGGATAAGGCCTTTGGATAAGCTTAGGACCCAAGAAAAGGAACATTAGGGTATTCCCATAACCCTATATCCCTCAGCTATATAAAGAGCCTCCTGGCACCAAAAATAGGTCACTCATTCCTTGAAGAAACCCTAGGGCCGAAAGTTGCATACCATACTCTCTCTCTCTCTCTCTCTCTCTCCTTCAAGTTTCCTTGGTGCTAGTTTTTGGGTGTGACTCCATTAGAGGCATTACATTTGTTGTGCTAAGCTTCCAAGAAGATCAAGATAAAAAGGATTACCAATTGTTGTCTATAACAATTGAAAGGTATGTAACTCTAAACCCTAATTTTTTTATTTACAAAATAGCCTCTCTCCTTAGGGTTCTTTTTTTGCAATTCAAAGTATGTGTTCAATAGTTAAAACATAGATCCAAAGTAGGTTACATGTGAACATAGAAATTGTTTTTCTAGTTTATTTGTTTTACCTAAAACCCATCAGCTACAACCTCGACTGATCAATCAAAGCAGATAATAGGTGTCTATAATTGGTGCTACAACGTCAAACGAAGCGTTGTAGAGGGTACACTCAGTCACATAGGACTCACTATAAACATTAACTATAATAACTCTCTCTCTCTCTCTCTCACTACAACCATGGGCTTGGTTGCTTTCAAAACTATTTTAAGTATGAAATTACTTATGTAAAAATAGAGTTTCATTTTCAAGGATATTCAAAGATACTTTAAAAACACAGTTTTTAAGTATAGATTACTTATACAAAGAGACATTTTGACTTTCAAAGACTCTTTGAAAAAACAGTTTTAACTATTTTTTATAGCTATAAAGATAACATTTTGAACTTTTTAAAAGTATTACTGTTTTTAGCAGAAAACCTATAACACTCACTATCCTTGTGTTGACCCTCAAAACTACATGTATTCTTAAGAAATCACTAAACAGATATTCAAGGCGGATTGGATTACTGGTGACCTAGGTTACTTGTTGTTGTATTATATGCCTGTCTATTAAGGCAATTCATGTATTATTATTATTGTAAGAACCTTGTATTCAAATATCAAGATGGAACACGAATGATATATTGTTTTTATGTACTTGTGCTATATATGCAGTTTACATGTGATCCATGAAACTAGTCGCAATCCCGGCGTGTTTTGCCGCCTCGGCCGGGGGTGTGACAGATTGGTATCAGAGCTAAATTGGCTATCGAGAACTCGTATTCTCGAAAGAGGAATACAACTATAGCAACTACCTTCTAATAAAAGTATTATTAATATTAATTACACTACTTCTTGTCTTCTTACAGTACGGGGAAATCAGGTTTGAAGGGCCGCATAGGGTTGTTAGATTTCAGAACGGCTTAATTGCAATGTCTGGCCCTCGTCTGTACTTGGTAGTCTTGGAGTACAAAACATAATTTACTAATACTGCTAATCCCACCAACAATAATATATAAGATTTACATATACTCTGACCCACGATGAGAACATTTAATAAAACTCTAACATACCTCTAACTAAAACTACCAACTCAACCCTTTAGGTCAAACACCTCAATTAAGGTTATTATTGTACATAATCCACACCATAAATAAGCCTGGAATGTACGCCTATGTTATTTATGGTCGGTCCGGTGCACAACAAACCTTAAGCAAGGAGTTTGACAGACTACAATGGTTGAAAGTTTTAGAGATTGAAGGATGTTCTCAAGATTCAGTGCAGAAACCTAGTACCTTAGAAACCATATATAAATTCCAAAGCAATGTATACATTTTATAAATACTTAAAAATCTGAGATAACGTTCATATTTTCCTTTTTTGTCTAAACCCAAATAAGAACGAAGAACGAATAGCTTCGTTGTTGTCGTAGCAGAGAATCCCATAGTTTCCAAGCAATCATTTAGTAGTCGCCAAACTTCTCTCAATATTATCTGGAATCGGTAGGATTCCGATTCTCTCTCTATCATTTAGCAATCTATAGGATATCTGGACCAATCACTCTCTATAATTTGGACCTTACCATGAAAGGATCGGAGGTGACTGCTTACACCTCCTGATTTAACAACCTCCCAAACATTTGCCCAGGGATGGTGAACCCGTAATACAAAAATATTGAAAGGTACATCTAGGGATTAGCTTCACCAGTTCAAGGTTTTTTTTTTATTTCATCCAAACCCAATACCTTTGATAATGGTAATCAAATGGCCTATCAATTGACGGAGCAGTATATCCGTCAAGATTCCATGACCCGACAAACAAAAAAGAACCATGATGGGAGTACAAAAGGGAAGTTCCATGAAAAGTCAAAGGATAACTTCAAACATCGCAAACCCAATCCAAAACCAATAGCTATGTATGCCATAATCACAACACTCCCACTCCATCAAAGCCATACTCTAGGACTTTACCTCACTATACCAAGTGCAATTTCCACCAAGTAGGAAATGGTATGACCTACATCATCTGTAACTTAAGAGTTCAAAGGTCTAAGTACTATAGAAAGGCCCTAAACAACACAACCTCAACCATTGCTGCAGGAAGAAGCCGAAGTTGCTTCAAATGCAATCAACTAGGGAATTTCAAGAAACACGCCCCAAAACTAAAGAACTAGGATGGCAAAGGAAGAGCATTCGTGATAGGTACCGGAAATGATCTCCAAGACCCAACTATGGTCACTAGTACGTTCTTATCAATAATATTTATGCTTCAACATTATCTTATATTGATTCTAATAGAAGCTTTATTTCTTATAAGTTTAGAAGCACGATTAACCCTAAATCATGCAAACTTAATGAAGCTTACACGGTAGAAGTAGCAAAAAACTAGTTAGAAAGCCCCTTAGAAATACTCATTAATTGCATTCTCATCCGAATAACCATGTCTTTCATGTCAACCGAATACCTATGACCATTGGAAGTTTCGATGTCATCATTGGAATGGATTGGTTATCACTTCATCGAGCAGAGATCTTATGTTACGAAAAAAAATCCATCCGACTAGCTTTACCCAACAATGAAGCTCTCAAGAATTACAGAGATAAATCAGGAAAAAATCTAAAAATCATCTCATGATGAAGGCATGAAGGTGTTTGTAGAAGAAATGTTTCACTTTCTCGGACCACGTGGTGGAAATGCAAGACAAGGGAAAAGGAATCAAAGACATACCGCAAGTGTGCGACTACACGGACGTCTTTCCAAAAGAGGTGCCTTGGGTACCTCCGGTCAGAAAGGTTGATTTCTGAACCGACCTAATATCTAGTACAACACCAATGGTAAGATCTCCTTATCATTTGGCTCCATCAAAAATGCAAGAACTATCCAATCAACTCCAATAACTTTTTGACAAAGGATTTATCCGGCCAAGCTTCTCTTCATGAGAAGTTCTTGTATTGTTGTTAAATATAAGGATGGACCGTTCAGGATATGCATCGATTATCGAGAGTTGAAAAAACTCGTCATCAAGAACCGATATCCACTCCCGAGGATCGATGACATGTTAGACCAACTACAAGGATACTATTGTCACACCCCGCTAAAGCGGAAACACGAGGCGTGGCAGTATAAAGGGTTTCATAGCAAAAGTTAAAAGACAACACCAACCATAGTATTAAAAATCATTACAATTTTTCAATGGGTTTGAACAACTTTTAAAAGAAATTACAATGTAAATTGAAATAAAACACATGTGAATGCTCCTAAAAGTGAAGTGTCCCTAAGTGACACTTACTCGATGATTCCTGAAAAAGCATGTAAAACGAGCGTCAACTATAAAATAGTTGGTGAGTACTCACAGATAAACAAAATAATATTGGTCTCATGAATTGAAATAAAAATTTTGATATAAGTTTCCATAGATAAAAATATATTGCTAAAATGAGTAAATAAGTTTGTATAAACAAAGTTCGTTGTCATCATGAGAAATAAAGTATGTTGCCCAAAAGAGATGCAACAATCATATCCTCATGGGAAATAAAGTTTGTTACTAAAATGAGTAAATAAGTTTCATTGCTACAAGGAGCAAACAAGTTTGTTACTATAAGAAGCAACCAAGTTTCTTACTAAAACAAGTAAATATGTATTTAGTAACAAAAGTTCGTTGTTATAATGAGATGCAAAATTTATTGTTATAATAAGTAACGAGTTTGTATTTGTATGAGCAAACAATGAGTTCCCAACCAAGCCTATGATTGATGCCCTATCAAGATCTATGCTTATCGTTCCATAGATTATATGGTATCATGCACTCCAGCAATCGGGCGAGTGAGGAGTTGTCAATTCCTGATAGCACTATCCATCATGACCATTGGCTCAAAAAGTTAATGGTTGGAGAAAAGTGTAAGGAAATGGACTTAAGACGATAATTTCTCATGTTTCGTGTTGCATAGACATACATAGAGAGATATAGCAATAAAATAGCAATCAAGTTTGATACAAATCAATTTAAATCCAATGAACAAATAATAGTTTTTCGGACATGCTCTTCCACCCCAAAACATAAAAACCAGAAAAAGGGGAATGCGTGAATACTCACTATATGTATTGACATGATGCAAATGGTGCCTTCAACTATGATCCACTTGTACCACTATCGATTCCTACATGATGTTACACACTAATAAGTCTCTAATAGAAAGTTAACACTAGTATACTTGCTACTACAATAAAATTATGTCAATATTGTGTCAAAATATAGTATTGATAAGTTACCAACATTTTTCTAAAATGGTGAAATTTTATAACTCATGTGATTAAGACAAATTTGGATATTAATTTCCATATTTTGTAATATTAATTAAGGGTATCTCAATATATTTAAAGGTGTTTTAAACTCCTAAAAATCCAAAATATCATCAAACAATTTCCAAAAATTGTCAAACTTTCCATTTCCATTCTAAATACAGTAGAGGTGTTCCAAAAAAATTTCCTTCGAATTTTTGATATGATTAACTATTTTTTAAAAAATTTTAAGCCTTTATATCAATATAAATGCGTGAAAAATAGAATCCAGATGATAAAATTCCCAAACTTTTTATAATACTTCCATTAGACATACTTAAGGTGGGAAAAATATAAAAACGGATTTCCAAACTATTTAACCCAATTTTATGATTTTTGATCATTTATTCTAATAAAAATTGAAATAAATAGAAAACAGTTTCAAAAATTGTCCAAGCTTTTTGTATTAATGTTGTTAAACAATATTAAGCTGGAAAAAATATAAAAATGGGTTTCTAAATTGTTTAACCGAATTTTATGATTTTTGCGCATTTATTCTAATACAAACTGAAATAAATAGAAAATAGTTTCCAAAATTGCCCAAAATTTTGTTAACACTGTTATTACATATATATATATATATATATATATATATATATATATATATATATATATATATATATATATATATATAAGTTGTGAACAATATAAAATATATTTTTCAATTAGTGTTGCTATTTTTTTTTGTTTAATCCTCTTAAATAATCATTAACTGAAGAATAATTATTAAATAGTTAGAGTAAATTACCAAAAAAAAATTGTAAAGTTTATTTACAGAGTAAATAATCTGGGAAAAATCCCAAAGGTGATTTTTATCTACTCGAATCCGATTTTATGAATTTAAGTGTATTTAGAGTTCTAATATATTTTAAGGTCTTCTGGTAAATTTTCATAAATTTTGGATGAGTAAAACTATTTTTCCTGTTTTTAGTCCATTATAAATACAAAAATCAGAGAAAAATAGGAATACACTATGAAAAATTCTGAAAATATTTTTGTTAGTCTTCCACCTCTGATAGAAACTGCGAAAAATGTTAGATATCATTTACACATTCTCTAAAGTAGTTTTATGATTTACTGGGACTAAACAAAAAGAAAATTCAAAACCATACTAAAAAGTAACAAAAATCTATGAAACTTAATGAGAAGTCATCATTTAGCATAGGGGTCATCCACAAATTTACCTAGGATTTATAGACCTCAGAAATTATTTTATATGATTTATTGCCCTATTTCATTGCAATAATTATAATAATTCTAGAAAAATGAATTATTTTTTGAAAATTTGTAGAACATCTCATTTTGTTGGTGGAATATGGGGAAAAATCATATTTGATCAGAAAAGGAGTTTTAGATATTTATTTGGAAATAAATCATTCATGAACCTATTTGAAAGCTTTTTAACAACAAACTTTGATCATCAAGCATCTAAGCTTGAAGATCATCACATGCATGTTGGTTTGAAGACCATTCATGAGTTTGAAATGTTCAAAAATTGTTTTTTATTGAAAACTTTGGATGCATGTGGTGTTTTCTACCCAAAACTTGTAGAAAAAGTGCATTATGTTGATTTCGACTTAGGTTTTTGGTCCTTAGATTTCACCATTTACAACATGCATGTTGTTTTTGGGTGAAATACTATCACCATCATCATCAAAAACGTGATTTTGAGCAAGTGTTCATGATTTTACAATGGAATGGAGTAGAAGAAGGAGAAAGTGTAAGAAAAACCTTTAAAACTAGAAAGAAAAGTGAAGGAGATTGAAGGATTTTCGGATTTACCTTTAAGAATACTTTAAGATGATGAATATTTCATGATAATAGGTGTTATTTGATCTTATTTTTCCAAAAATTTCGTGGGTTTGTGAGAGGTAAAGAGGAGAAATGGAGTGGTGGTGATGAAGAGTGTGATAGAGAATAAGAGGTAGAGTGAATAAGTGAAATTGATTAATGACATGGGAAAATGGTGTATTGGGGGGATGGGTCCGATTTTTGGGAAAAGGAGAGAGGATTTATCTCTCATAAATCCCATTTAAATCATTTCCCCCAATTTTTAAAAATTTCTAAAGTTTTTATAAAATATGCTTAAGCTTTACATTGTTTTCTAAAATCCTTGATTTTCCACTTATAAAATAAGGATAGATGTTGGTACACTAAACTATGATTTCCTTCACTATATTTCCCAATTTGATTAATTTAAGATAATATTAGAAGTTTCATAACTATTTTTATAGAATTCTTGATGTTAAACTTTATAAAATTTAAGTTTTAGGGTTTTTAGGGATTTTGAGAGTTTGTATATCTTTGGATATCAAAATAAATAGAATATTTGAGACATTAAATTATCTTATGGTATTATAACTCTTTTATAGCTCTAAATAATGTTTGTAAATTATTTTTATTGGTTTATTGGCATTCTATGTAGTGATTTCGAGATTCAAGCGAAATTGAGGAATCAAGTATACTAGTCCTGGTCTTCAACTTTGACCTAAATTTCTATGAGACTTTGACCTAACTTCTACTTCTAGTTCAAGCGCATGATATATGTGTATGATTTATGAAAAGGCGTTCAAGTCAAGGAATGACCTGAATGTGGATAGTCACTCCAGTTAAGTAGTAGTAGAATTCACATATCAATGTGAAATCTAAGTACACTATCCTTCAATTCTACTTGTTTCCGAGTTACTACTGGGTTATAACTTAGCTTCTAGTCACTAAGTCTAGTATGTGTCGTGCCTACACGTGCAACTAAGTTTAGTCAAATCTATAACTAAATCAAATTTTGACGGTTGTCACAACTGTTACTACTCAAAGATCGATCTAAGATTCGAGTACCACCAACTCAGTGTGCAAGAAGTAGACATTGCAAAGACGACATTTAGGACTCGATACAGTCAATACAAGTTTCTGGTTATGTCATTTGGACTAACCAATGACACCAAACAAAGTACAGCAATTCCTAGGGCATGAAGGCTATTAGTGGATATTCATTAAGAACTTCTCGAAAATAGCCAACCCTCTCATCGCTCTAACCTAGAAGGAAAATAAGTTCAATTAGGGTGACAGACAAGACTCTTCCTTCCATAAATTGAAAGTATTGTTGTGCATTGCACCAATTTTGTCTCTTCCAGAATGAACACAAGACTTTTTAGTATTCTGCAGTTCCTCACACCAAGGGTTAGGATGCATACTGATGCAAAGGAATAAATTCATTGCATATGCATCCAGACAACTCAATCCAAACAAGACCAACTACACTACCCATGACTTAGAGTTGGGAGTTGTAGTGTTTGCCTTAACGATTTGAAGATACTACCTCTACGTAACAAAGTGCGACGTGTTCACCGACCACAAAAGCCATAAAAAATCTTCGACTAGAAACAGATCAACAAGATACCTCGAAGATGGGTTGAGTTACTAAATGATTATGAATGTGAAATTTGTTATCATCCTAGAAAAGAAAATGTCGTGGCAGATGCTTTAAGAAGGAAAGAGCAAGCAAAGCCTCTTCGTGCAAAGGTTGTAACCCTAACCATGTACTCGAACCTCACCATTAAAATTCTTGATACTCAACGAGAAGCACTCAAACCCGAGAATATCGTGGAAGAAAACCTTCGAGGAACGGATAAACAGTTCGACCTCAAGGAAGATAGAACTCGATATTTCAAAAACTGAATTTGGACCCCAAAGTTTGGTGAAGTTAGGAGTTTAATCCTAGAAGAATCTCTCAAGTCACGATATTAAATACATACCAGATCAGATAAGATGTATCTTGATCTCAAAAAGATTTATTAGTGGCCCAACATGAAAGTAGAGATTGCCATCCATGTCAGTAAAAGCTTGACATGTTCCAAAGTCAAAGCAGAGTACCAGAAGCCGTTTGGTCTAATACAACAAATGTCAATCCCGGAATGGACATGAGAATAGATAAGCATGGACTTCATAATGAAGTTGCCAAGAACTTCAAGCGGTTATGACACCATTTGAGTAGTGGTTAACCTTTTGACCAAGGAAATAGCCATACTGCATAGTGTCCCAATATCTATTTTCTTGGACCGAGATAGCATATTCACTTCCAGATTTTGGCAATCATTGCAAAGGTTCCTAGGAACCAAACTCGACATCAGTCCAACATATAATCCATAAATGGATGACCAAGGAAAAATAAAGATACAAACATTGGAAAACATGCCCCATGCTTGGGTGACAGACTTCAGTAATTCATGGGATACCCACTCACCATTAGTTTAATTTTCATATAACAGTATTTATCACACTAGCGTAAAGGTCGATCCATTCAGGGCCTTGTACGGACGTAAATGTTGTTCTCCGATTTATTGTGCAGAAATTGGAGATATTCAGTTAGCTATAAAGCATGCAGAAATTGTACGTAGAGTTCATAAAAGTAATGCATGGAATGAACCATAAAACCTTAGAATTCAAAATAAGAGATTGTGTCCTACTAAAGGTCGCAGTATTGAATGGTGTCATTAGATTTGGAAAAACGAGGTAAACTAAACCCCCATTATATCGGACGTATTGAAATCCCATCAAGGGTTGGCCCGGTGGCTTACAAACTCATTTCACCTCAACAACTAAATAAAGTTCGCAATACCTTCCACTTGTGTAATCTTAAGAAGTGTCTCTCTAATGAGAACCTTGTCTTTCCTCTCGATTAGATCCATGTCAACACTAAACTTCACTTCATGAAGGAACTAGTGGAGATCATAGATCAAGAAATCAAAAGCGTTAAACAAAGCTGCATACTTATAGTAAAGGTCCGATAGAACTCACGTAGAGATCTGGAGTCTACATCGAAACGCGAGAATCAAAAGAAACAAATATCCACAATTTTTCAATGGTGCTCCCTCCACTACTGGAACGAAATACTAGTTGAACAAAATGATACTGGAACAAATAATCTAGAACTAATTAATTTCAGGACAAAATTCCCATAACGGGGAGGTAACGTGACATCCCATAATTTAGGTCAAAGACTGTGAACAATCAAGTTCATAGTAAATCTCTTGTTAATTTAACCGATTCTGTTCTAGCGCATCTTATGTGAAATAAATGAGTTAGTTAAACTATTATAAGATACCAGATGGTATCTTACTTCCAAATATGTAATTTGGAAAACGAATCAAACAGCTCAAACTGCAGCCTTATGAATGTGTCTAAAAAACTGAAATTTCGTATTAAGCAGTTACGAGAATTACAAACACTTTAGTCTCGTAGTACATGTTTCCATGTTTCCAAAAATAGAAAGAACATTCAAAACGGAGTTCGTATGCAAAAGATATGGCCGTTTTAAGAATCCAAAACCAATATAATACTGATTTTTTTAAAATCACTAAAACCGATTCTATCCGTTGAAGAACTTGCATACCTCAAATGGAAATTCCAAAAGCATTTTTGGACTCAGACTATAGCATAATATTTAACTTCATACTTGAAATATTTTTAGCAAAAAAATATTTATAAAACTTGAAAAATCAGACGTTTTCAGATTTATTAATCTCGAAACATTAAACTATTGATTTCTACATGATTCCTATTATTAGTCATGTAGTCCGGAAAAATATTAAAAAAAAAAAAAATCAACGCCGGTTTATGTAAGTTTAACTATGAAAACAACATAATATTTGAAAGATCATGTGCAACTATATATATGGATGTGTGAGACATGTTTTATGGTCAGATGCAAATCATATTTACTAGAGTTTTTGTAAAATATACAATCAGTGAGAATCATATAAATACAATGCATATATATATATATATATATATATATATATATATATATATATATATATATATATATGTGTGTGTGTGTGTGTGTGTGTGTGTGTGTGTGTGTGTGTGTGTGTGTGTGTGTGTGTGTGTGTGTATATATATATATATATATATACGGTGAGGTTCAATAGCGAACCATAATTAACCAAGGAACCAATCTTTTTTTCAACTTTTAGAACTTATTTTTTATCAAAAAAATAACTAAAAATACAGAAATTCTTAACTTTTTATCCTTTTTCCAATGATATCAAATTCGATTTTTTTACGTCAAATTCACAATGTGAATTTTTGAAAATTCACAACGTGAATCCGGATTCACACGGTGAATCCGAAAAATATTTTTCACATTCACAATGTTAATATATGAATTTAGATATTTTTAGATTTTTTTTGATAAAGAATTAGCTCTAAAAATTGAAAAAAAAATTTGGTTCTTTGAAGAACCAATAATTATGGTTCTCTATTGAACTTTGCTCTACATATATATATATATATATATATATATATATATATATATATATATATATATATATATATATATATATATATATATATATATAGATAGATAGATAGATAGATAGATAGATAGATAGATAGGTTCAAGTGTTTAATGTATCTATTGTGTTATTGTATGCATAAATGTGGGCCAATAAAAATTTAAAATAACAAAAATAATTAAATAAATAAATAAGGGTAAATAGGTCATTTGATAATTAGTTTCCACAAATAATATCCTATAAGTATTGTAACCATTGACTTCAGCTACCTACCTAGGTTTTCTCCATCAGTTTTTTAAAACCACCGAAAGTGAACAAGATCGACATCACCATGGTCCCGATTGTTAAGATCGACATCATCCGAAGATTTTAGGAGGAGAAATCGACTGAACAGGAACGACATCATAAGCAACAAAATGATGCGGGTTCATGCTTGCGGCGAGTCAAGTGGTGGTTTCAAGTTCTCCGATGAGTTCTGTCTGTTCTTCTGATTCAAGCTACTTCAGATATGGTAGAGGGATTTAATTCTTCGAAACCCAAGGTTAGTAATTCTAAGACATCCTTCTTCTCACTGTAAATGATACGATCTAAGATAAGGTTATTTTGGGTGCTAAACCTGTGGCTCTTGATCCAAAATCCGTTACACCATCTGTGCCTATGAAGGTAGTGTTCTCTTTTGTTACAGTCTCTGTGCACATAAGGTGCTCGATGAAATGCCCAAATTGAGAAAACTGTAACTTGAATGCTTGATCGATGCTTTCTCCATTTCGTTTCCCACCTTCTCTCATAACTCTCTATTTCTTTCCTTCCTATAAACTTAATGCCACCTTCCTTTCACCTTCCTTTCTTCAAATTCACAGCAAACATATTCTAGGGTTACTCTCAATATCATATCTGAAATGAACTTCCTTACAGCCCCTCCCCTCTCCTCGAAACCCATCAAAACCAAAGGCAGAATTGGAGTTGTTTCCTCCTCTTTTTAGCCTGCAATCACAGCCACTTAGCATCAAATTTCAACATGTTTTTATCCTAAAAATACCCCTGAACATGCCTCCTGTTGCAACTGTGTTTGAAGCCATCATAATATCCCCAAAACTCCTCTTATTCTTGTGTTCTTGCTGAATTTTTGAGACCCAAAACAGTTCAACAAATTGTTGTTTTTCTGGTGGTTTATAGTAGCCCAAAAACCACCTATTTTGCTGTTAAAAACCTCATGTTTGCTGTCAAAAATTCAAGAACACATCAACCCTATACAAAACTGTTTTCAAGTGACCAAATGTGATCCAAAAACCACCTGTTTTACAATTAAATTTTGAGAAACCAACAACCAAGTATACCTCCGCCTTTTAGTGACCAAAAGAGACCCAAAAACCCCTTATTTTGCTAATTTTTCGAGAGCTAAACCACCCCAAACAGTAGCTAATTTTCGAACAACCTACAACACCTAAAAAGCTCATTTTCTTGTTACCATTTTCGAGTATCTAACAGCCCCATAAAAAGATATTTTTGAGTAACAATAAACCCAAAAAAGATCCATCTCTTTTACCTTTAGAAACTTGTATTAAATTCCTCTTGTGACAACATACTTTTAGTATAACAAGAACAAACGTACATACTTGACAACATACTTTATGTATTTTTCTTCCTGATTTAACACTTCATTTCTGTGGACAGTGCAAGATCTTGACAAGTTTGAATTCTGAAAAGGTATCAAGTATGTTGGCTTCTCTAAGTATGTTTATATAGATGATTCAATGGATGATATTGGTGAGATTCCAATTATATTAGAATGGAATGACGAATTCTAATTCTGTTGGAATGGAATGATGAATTCGAATTTTGTCGGAATCACAGAAGTTGATGCTTGAAGAACGGACTATATTATTCTTCTAGAATGTATTAGTCGTTGTTAGATTTTGATGTTTTCTTCCCCGTTTTGATTGTTTTTTGAGTTTTATTCTTTAACAATAAATGTAATTCTTAACAATTGTTACTCGTATTCTATAAGAAATAATGTATTTTTTGTTTTTATTCTTCAAATGATTGTTCAAGATTTTGTTATTCTACAAGAAGGTGTTATTCTTCAATGAGTTTTTAAAATCATCATCAAGAAATTGGTTCAAGAATATTTTTAATATTTATGGTTCAAGAATATTTTTATTTTTGAATATACTCATAAACATATTCTGTCAGAATGTCCGAATTCAAAGAATTATAATTCGTAGAATCGGATTTTTAAAATTAATAGAATCTACGATCCCTTAAAAATGCAATATTCCTTTATTAAATCTAAATTAATTGACTAAATTACCCTTGTAATTAATTAAGATGATTTTTTCAATTATATTTAACTCAATAATATATATTAATCACTTTCTTAAAATAAGTAAATTTGATTGGCGCCAATTTACGCATACAATAACACAATAATTACTTTAAACAAAATAACCTAAGCCTATATATATATATATATATATATATATATATATATATATATATATATATATATATATATATATATATATATATATATATATATATATATATATATATATATATATATATATATATATATATATATGGTGAGGTTCAATAGAGAACCGTAATTAGCCAAGGAACAAATATTTTTTTCAACTTTTAAAACTTATTTTTTATAATTTAAAAAAAAAAAAAAACTAAAAATCCAGAAATTCATAATTTTTTATCTTTTTTCCAATGATATCAAATTCGAAAAATATAAAAATAATTTTTTTTTCGTTAAATTCACAACGTGAATCTTTGAAAATTTACAATGCGAATCTAAATTCATACGGTGAATCCGAAAAATATATTTAACATTCACAATGTAATGTTATGAATTTAGATATTTTTAGTTTTATTTTTATCGATAAAGAATAAGCTTTAGAACTTGAAAAAAAAATGGTTCGTTGGAGAACCAATAATTATGGTTTTCTATTGAATTTTTCCATATATATATATATATATATATATATATATATATATATATATATATATATATATATATATATATATGGGATGTAACATTTTCAAATACCAATCAATAATATACGTGACAAATTTCGACATTTATTATGTATAAATCTTCAATTCTTTATATATCTCATAAATATATATATATATATATATATATATATATATATATATATATATATATATATATATATATATATGTGTGTGGGATGTAACATTTTAAAATACGAATCAATAGTATATTTGATAAATTTGGACATTTATTATGTACAAATCTTCAATTCTTTATATATCTCATAAATATACATTGTATATGTGTCAATTTTTAATTGGACAAACCAAAGTTTAACAAATTAATAAATTTTATATTTCTAACATATGGATTTCAATTTATATATATATTAAACAAATTTATGTAACAAACGAAAACAAATTACATTTATCAAGAAAATGCTTTGTAAAATTTTTTAAATATAAATGTGTATACAAGAGGAAAACAACCAATAATACATAACCAAAAAAATCATACACATAATACATGAAAAAATTCATTATTTTCCAATTTCACACAAAAATACAATGCACTTTATCTGTACACAAAATATCTTAAACTGTAAAAGCAAAAATCATTTATTTTATCAGCTTTATACAATTTCAAAATCTACTAAGATCATATCTTGATTTAAAATCAAGATCATGTGCTTAAGATCATTTTATACATAACCTAACCCAAATTCAAAAATCAAAGACTTCACAGAGGCTAGACACACTCAAAGATTTCACAGATACAAAACCATACAAGATTATAGCAACTGACTTCAAAATGATAACAACTGTCTTTGATCATTGTTCATCCCGTTTCCTTCTTCTTCTCCTTATTGAACGAAAAAAAAAAAAAAAAAAAAAAAAAAAAAAAACAGATTTCTTCCTTCTTCATTTCCTGTGAATCAACAAACCTAAATTCCCTTCGTTTTCATTGATTTCCCAGCAAACCCAAACACCCCAATGAATCCTATCAAACAAACATACAAAATCCCAAAAGAAATTTTTACCTGTGGTTGATTCGGAACTGCCAAAACAAGGATACATCATGATCTTCGTGCAAACACCGCCGAGGTCCTCACCTGCGATGAATGGCTGCCATCGGACCCCATTTCCCCTCGTTTTCTTACTTCTTTGCTGTTCCCATCGACCACAAAGCCCCGAAGGTTTCGCCTTGCTGCTTGCAACGTCCGAACCTCATACCTCGCAGCCGGAAGAGATGAGGAAGACTTCGCTGCTTCTTCACGCCCTCCGTCTCTTTGAACCTCATCCACCCTCGGACATTGCCACCGGAGATGCCTCTCCCTTCGATCTTACTGCTGTTTCCGTGTGTCCTCCTTCCTTTCTCAATCGAAAACCTCGTCCCTCGCATGCTTTCGTTCGTACATCCTTCGTGATTCTCCCCGATCGATTAAGCCTCCATCTCCCGTCTTCGTTCATTGCCTTGGTCTTCGAATCGTATCCCTATTCTCTTTATCCCGATCAAAACAAAAGAAAGGGGACTTAAAACCCCTAATTTCATTTTAGATTGCGAAAGGACCAAACTACCCCCTCTATTAAACCTTTATTCAAATCAGTCCTAATCCCCAAATAATAACCTTATTTATTCAAAAACAACCCATATTTTGATAATTAACAGCCAAAGTAGTCCCATTTATTCAAGAAGTTACATACCGGCCTCTATAGTTTGTTCAAGTTACAAAACCAGTCCCTCTTTTAATTATTTTAACCAAATCAGTCCTATTTTGGTTAATTAAATTACCAAACAACCCCCCAATAGTTTATATTTGTTATGAAACGGTTCCGAGAGTATTTCAAAGTACAAGAATAGTGGATTTGAAGTTTCTCAAAAGAAACGAATTCGAACAAATGGAACTCACGCTTCAAAGGTGAATTTTTCGGCCCCTTTCTAATATTTTAATTATTTTAGGGGGAATACATGTGTCTATATATTTTGTATATACAAATATATTATCCTTTATGCGAAAATAAAATAAATCTAGTTTATAAAAATGATATTTAAAATTTTAACATATTGTTACAATTAAATAATATAAACTTTTCGTGTATATATTATAGAATTTTCATCATGAAATAACTAGTCCACACGAAAAATGTTATATGATACAAAAATATATGATTTTTATGTGACATTGTACATTATGAATAACACGTTATAACACTTTATAGTAAATCACTTTGAAACATGTATCTTTATAAAATCAAGTACATTACACTTTTTCATGCATACCAAGCATACTCGGCTTTTATAAACTTTGTACAATTAAATTCATTATGTCTACCGACTTACTCACAATTAAGTTAGGGTTGAGAGCTATTCACAAAATTCTTGGTTAAGGGATTTTTAGTGAGACGTTATTCATTACTTGAGTCTAAACACTTAGCATACCCACACTACGATAACCATTAATCTTCAGAGCGAGCGAGATACATATGTATAGATCTGTACGGGGTTGACATCCCCACCCGCAATTGTTAGCTACAACATCGACCGATCAATCGAAGCAAATGATGGGTGTCTACAATTCTTTATGCAACGTCAAATGAAGCGTTGTAGGGGGTACAGTCAGTCACATAGCTTAGTTATAGAACTCTCTATAAACATTAACTAGAATAAGTCTCTCTCTTTCTATCTGTCTCTCTCACTCTCTCACTCTCTCTCTCTCTCTCTCTATTTCTCTCACTACAACAATGGGCTTGGTTGCTTTCAAAACTATTTTAAGTATGAAATTACTTATGTACCAGTAGAGTTTGGTTTTCAAGGATATTCAAAGATTCTGTAAAAACACGGGTTTTAAGTATAGATTACTTATACAAAGATACATTTTGACTTTCAAAGACTCTTTGCAAAAACAGTTTTAACTATTTGTTATAGCTAGAAAGATTACTTTTTGGACTTTTTAAAAGTATTACAGCTTTTAGCAGCAAGTCTATAACACTCACTACCCTTGTGTTTACCCTTAAAACTACATGTATTCTCACGAAATCACTAAACAAATATTCAAGACGAATTGGATTACAGGTGACCTAGGTTACTTGTTGCTGTATTATATGCTTATTTGTTAAGGCAATTCATGTATTATTATTATTGTAAAAATCTTGTATTCAAATATCAAGATGGAACACGAATGATGTATTGTTTTTTTTGTACTCACTACTAAGATGCACAATGCGTATCGTAAAACGCTCAGACGACGCGTAAATGTGTGTCAAGGAAGGCCCTGTCATAATGAGATATGACACGCTTTTGCTCGTCGTCTATAGATGATGCACACTACGCACGTATTTATGACACACATTGTGTAACGCCCGTAGGTCCGGGCTAGTCAATTTAGAGGCAATAGGGGTCGAAAATGACTTTTAGACAAAAAATTATTTATAATAAATAATCTTAACCAAGTTGTAGAATATGTCACAAGGTTTCCATACATATAAAGAACGCCGAAATCCGAGTTATAACGAAGAAGTTATGACCCGTCAAAGTTTCGCGACGAAATCAGCACGGCATCGAGAAGCGTAAATAGTGAATTTACGATAAAAGACTTTTTAGCCTTAGTGATCTAAATGAAAGTTGTAGAATATGTTACACCGAGAATATCCATAAAAAGAACGCCCAAATCTGACTTCGTATGAAGAAGTTATGATTTTTCTAAGATTCGGCTTAGTAGTGCACGACCCGAAACTCGAATTTTAGTTCGAGCGGTTTTTGGCTTACGCAACCTAAATGAGAGTTGAAGATCTTATTAATAGGAACTCAACGGTAAAAATACATACGAAAACGGAGTCCGTATGAAGGAGTTATGAATTTTTCGCGGTCATTTAACAGTCTAAACACCTCCTACTGTTAAATTTGAGATCGGTCGAGAAATAGCCGACGGAGTCTAAACGAAAGTTGTAGATCTTGATTTTACCTACGTGTTGAAAAAAGAACGTCGAAAACGGAGCTCGTATGTGAGAGTTATATTTTTCTAAGTTTGAAGGCTGATACGCAATAGGGGGTGACGTGGCACCACCAGAATTGGACACGTGGCACCACCAGAAGGCCACCACATGCACCAACTCGGCGAGTAGGTCCCCCTACTCAGCGAGTCCATCAGATATTTTCACTATAAATAGAGGTGCTGGGTTCCCTCATTTCCTCACCCCTCAACCCTCTTCTTTCTCTCTCTAAACTCTCTCTCTAAGCCTCCCTAACCCCCTAAAGCCTAGGTAAACCCCCTAGCACCCGAAGGAAGCCCCGACGCTCCTGGATTCCTGAGAAAAAGGGTCTTTCGGCTCAAAAACGCTACTCCAGTGAAGCCCGGTTTTATGAAAAACCCGTTGTAAGTGAGCTACGCCTACACTAGTTTTAATATAGCTTCTAATTAATTATAGTAACATTATTAGGACCTTAAAATTACTGTTTGGGCTATTATTATGATTTATATTGAGTGTTATTTAACGCTTATATAATAATAATAATAGCTAGACTATTAATTAGTCACGGTTAACGTCAGACTAAACCCTAGTCATATTGATACTAGGTTTTGTCAAGGAAATCGTTTTAAGAGCAACGAAGTGTTGTCCGAGTGCCGACTCACCACCTAATCAAGTGAGTGCATAGTTACTTTCATCTTACACATAGATATGAAGTATTTTACATAAATTATGTGCTATGTGTGCATATTATCTGAATACTTGTTGTCTATGCTGGATGAATGATTTATATATGTTTTAAATGATTTAAACTGTATATTTGTTTTATATCTACAAATATGTTGGGATAAAACATGGGTAGATGAAATAGTTGGTGAGTGATGAAATAAAATAATGAGAGATAGGTGATGATAGGAAGGTGATGATAATTATGTGAGGATAGATAGGTGATTATGAATCGGTGATGTAGGATACTACAACCTTGTCCAACAATTTGGACATGTAGTCATCTACCAGAGTATAGATGGCGACCACGGACTATTATAAACAACCTCGTGGAAACACCAGCAGGCTCATAACCTGTAGGTGATGAATTACGAGTTCAGGCGATGTTGTAACTACGTATTCATGCGATGAAAGTCTAACCCTTATTATGAAGTACGAGTCCAGGCGATGTTGTGGCTACGTATTCATGCAATGATAGTCTAAACCTTATTATGAATTAAGAGTCCAGACGATGTTGTGGCTACGTATTCATGCGATGATAGACTAACCCTTATCATGATTTACAAGTCCTGGCGATGTTGTAGCTGCGTAATCATGCGATGATACCCTAACCCTTGCTAGACACATATTGAGGGAGTAATCCCCGAATTAGTATTGTCTATGCAATGTAGGCGATGATCCTTAGGTAAAGTTCGTAGGAACAATCATATAAGGAAATACCATGTAAGGTGATGAGACGTAAATATGATATAGGAGATGACCCTTGAGATAATATCTTTAGGGAAGACTAAAAGAAGATAATGGGGATGGGTAATTGGGTTGATTGTTTGATTGTTTAAACATAATAATTATACTATTGTGGGTTGAAAACCCTATGTACTCACCAGGTTTCCCAACCTGACCCACTCAGTTTATTTATATCATAGGTGTTGATATGAAGTCACAATACACTGAGAGATTTAAAGAGATGTAGATCACTAGTGTAAATAAATGTAAGTTCCATTTATGCTTATGTTTCTGTATTGACGATGACATCCCAAACGTTTTAACATAAATAAGATACGTTTCTTCGAAAATGTTTTGATAACGTATTTATCGTATTTTTCTGGGAACAAATTCCGCAATATTTTTATGAAAAGAAGTACTCTGATTTTTATAAAGCATAAACAAAATCGGTCTTTTCTGGCCGTAAAAATGGGGATGTCACACATTGCGTATCATTGAAACCCCTGTCAAGAAAGGTCATGTCATAAATGAAGATGACACACATTTTTGCGTATTGTAAATTTAAATGTTTAAAATAAATAAATATGTATATTTATTAATTTTTAAATTAAAATTTTCATTTAATGTCTCATAATAGAAATAAAATACCATATACAAAAACTACAATCATTGATATATATATATATATATATATATATGTGTGTGTATATATATATATATATATATATATATATATATATATATATATATATATATATATATAACAAAGACACATGTGTTAAACTTGTTACCATTAACATCTGATCATATGGACTCGAGTGTTAAACTTGTTACAATTAATATCTGATTCATATGGTCCACAGAAAGCCATGTGTTCTTCACCTCTAATTCAACAAGATTGTTACCTGCATAAATGAAAACAAACAGGAACATTAACAGCCCAATTATGAACAATTTCACAGGATGCCATATCATGTATTACCAAAAATGATGATCATTAATAAGTCCTTTCAAGGATAATTTGGTTTGGATAGAATATTAAACTAAATACAAATCATAAAGATTCTAAAAAATAGTCAACTACTTTGGAATTGATGTCTTATTAGAAGAATAAGATAGAAATAAAATAATAAAAGTTATAAATAACCATTGTGTATGAGGTACCGAGGGAATCTTTATCTGTACAGTCTATTTCTTGAAAGATGATAAATAGTTCAGCCTAAAATTCACAATAATTAAGTAGCAATCGACTACAGTTTGCAAACTTAGCGAGGCCAAAAATTCACAAATAAATAGCAAGCAACTATAGTTTAACATGTAACAACAGGTGATATTAAGAGCCATAGAAAGGTATAGAATTTCCTCTATTGTGATCAGATCTGTAACGGATCTTATCATTTCACATCACTAAAAGGACGACTTCACAATATAGCAACAACTTCACAAAAGAAAATGAAAAAATAAATCCAGCGTATAAAAAACTTACAGTAAGCAGAAACCAGAGACAAAAATTTGGGGTAATACACCTAATCAACCAACAGACCATTGTGTTGCCTCACTTTTTCAACCACTTCATAAGCTGCAACCTTCCTCAAATTTCTCTTGATAATAAAGAACAAGATGTTAACAGATAGCATAACCTAGGTCACTTGAGCAGTACATGAAATAGGAGACAAACACGGACCTCTACTCTTAGTATCTAGCTTTGTATCTCCTTTATCAAAGTCTTAGAATTTAACTCAAATTTTCAATTAATTTTTCAGCCTGATTATAATGAATGCAACAAAATTTGTTCTAAACTGTAATTGGTTGGTGAATTTTAAAAACTATCAAAGAGAAATACATGGAAATAGCTCTTGATCATCATTGTAATAACATTGAAATGAATAATACAAAATTTGGTCTAAACTGTAATAACCCCAACAAGCATATGATATGCGCAAAATCTCAATCAAATTCCACTAATAAACAAAATCAACATCCCAAAAAAAAATTCTTGATAAACGTGACATCCCCATTTTCACGGCCAGAAAAGAACGATTTTGTTTATGCTTTATAAAAATCGGAGTTCTTCTTTTAATAAAAATGTTGCGGAATTCGTTCCCAGAAAAACACGATAAATACGTTATTAAAACATTTTTGAAGAAACGTATTTTATTCATTTTAAAACGTTTGGGATGTCATCGTCAATACAGGAACATAAGCATAAACAATACTTACATTTATTTACACTAGTGATCTACATCTCTTTAATCTCTCAGTGTAATGTGACTTCATATCAACACCTATAACATAAATAAACTGAGTGGGTCAGGTTGGGAAACCTGGTGAGTACATAGGGTTTTCAACCCACAATAATATAATTATTATGTTTAAACAGTCACACAATCAACCCAATTATCCATCCCCATTATCTTCTTTACTGTTACGGATTTATCCTAAGAGTCATCTATTATGCATTCGTTTATTCCGAAGTCCCTTACTTCCAGGGTTATAGGACTGGCACTAAATCCATAGCTGCCAATGTTTGTTCATAAAGCACTAATTCCATAGCTACTATATTCTATTCATCGGGTACTAAATCCATAGCTACCAGTGTTTATCTAATAGGTACTAAGTCCATAGTTACCAATTCCTCAACAAGTACTAAATCTATAGCTACCGGTGTTTGTCCAATAGGCACTAAGTCCATAGTTGCCGATGTTTATTAGTTAGGCACTAAGTCTATAGCTGCTAATGTTTACTCACATCATCTTTTATCTCTCATCATTCATCTACCCGTATCATACCCAACATATTCATGTATATAAAATACGTATACAGTTTAAATCATCTAAAACATGTATAAAAACGTTCATCCAACATAAACAGCAAGTATACTGATAATATGCACACATAGCATGTAGTTTATATAAAATACTTCATATCTATGTGTAAGATGAAAGTAACTATGCACTCACTTGAAAAGGTGGTGATTCCGAACTCAGACAGCGCTTCACTTCTTGAAAAAAAAAATTCCTTCGACGAAACCTAGTATTATTACCACTAGAGTTTAGTCTATTATTCACCGAGACAAATAAATAGTCTAGCTATTATTACTATTATATAACCGTTAAATAATACTTATATAACCCATAATAATAGCCCAATTAGTTATTATATGTTCTTAATAACGTTAATATAATCAAATAAAAACTATATTAAAAATAACGTAGGCGTAGCTCACTAACAACGGGTTTTATAGAAAACCAGGCTTTGCTTGGAGCAGCATTCCCATGCGGAAAAGCTCTTCTTCTCAGAGCCGTCGAGCACTCAGGGGCTTCCGCCTTGTGCTAGGGAGGTTCCCTAGGCTTTTCGGGGGGTTTCGGGGCTAGAGAGAGGTTCTACATAGAAGAAAGAATGAGAAAGGTGTGAAGAAAATAAGAGTGGGAGAGGTTCTATTTACAGGGTGAAAATGGCTGAACTTGGTGCCACATGTCACCATCTAGTGGCAAGACTTGGGGAGAAAGCAATGGCCAAGATTGTGCCACATCACCCATTTTCGCACAACACACTTCCGACTTCTAAAATCCGTAACTTTCACATACGACCTCCATATTTGACGTTCTTTATATCCACACGTAGGTAAAAATAATATCTACAACTTTCATGTTGACTCTGTCGGCTAATACTCGACCGATCTTAAATTTAACAGTACGAGGCGTTTAGACTGTTAAATGACCGCGAAGAATTCGTAACTCCTTCATACGGACTCTATTTTCGTCTATCTTTTTACTGTTAAGTTCCTATTAATGAGATCTTCAACTCTCATTTAAGTCACGTAAGCCAAAAACCGCTCGAACTAAAATTCGAGTTTCTGGTCGTGCACTGCTAAGCCGAATCTTAGAAAAATCATAACTTTTTCATACGAAGTCAGATTTGGGCATTCTTTTTATGGATTTTCTCGGTTTAACATATTATACGACTTTAGTTTAGATCACTAAGGATAAAAAGTCCTCCATCGTAAAATCACTATGTACGCTTCCCGGTGCCGTGTTGATTCCGTCACGAAATTTCGACGGGTCATAACTTCTTCGTTATAACTCCGATTTCGACGCTCTTTATATTTACGGAAACCTTGTGACATATTCTACAACTTGGTTAAGATTATTTATTTTAAATAATCTTTTGTCGAAATGTCATTTTCAACCCCTATTACCTCTAAATTGACTAGCCCGGATCTACAGGCGTTACAATTATCTCCCCCTTAGGATGATTACGTCCCGGAATCATCAACGAAACATGGCTCGTATAATGACTCCATATGTCATCTCTTCATCCTAGCTAATAATTGTAACCTCTATATTCCTTCAAGTCTATCTCTTAGACTTATTGACTGTAAGCGGTACTCGATCGTGCACCTGCTGTTTACCTCAGGCTAGATTCCAAATTATGACCTTCAAGTCACAATCTCGATCCTTACTGGATACGAACTTGAGATAAGTTCTTTTATTACTACTATGGATCTATGTGTCATATTCTAATGACCTATCATCGTATGTTGCAACTCTTTAGACTTAGGTCTCTTAGAGTCAAACTCCAAAACAGAGTATACCTTCCTTCATGTTCTAATGTGATACAATCACATTTTAATATGTAGCATTTCTAGCTACCAACTTCTTTAACAATCATCACGATACTTCTACTGATCGCCCTGGGTTAGCTTTCTTTTCAATCTTTTGGTTTAAGTTAGATGCTACATCGAACTTGGTTCTCTGAACCACGTAACATACTCATCGTATTCGGACTCAATTTGATATGACCACTAGGGTCAGAATAACAACAATCTTCTTAGTCATTACCGAAACGATGGTAACTACATGCTTGAATAAAGCAGACTCAGTTATTGGCTTCTTGGTAACCTTGTGACTTTCCCTGATCCAAGCGTGAGTCATGTGCTTCCGGTAGTATATGCATCTACTACCTTTCACACCTACTCATACTCGTCCCAAGTATTCTCTCGCAGTTTTCCAAGTCACCATAAAGGAAAAATCACATAACAGTTTAACACATCAGATAACAAAACAAGGGCTTTATTATTTCTTGAAACTATTACATAGGTGTTCAAGTTCACCCTAGACTATGCCTCTAAGAGGATACATCATGTGGTTTTATCTATTAGGCTACCTCGTAACTCGATCTTCGGGTATAGATTCCTTATCCTTGGTTTCTCGCGTTGTTTTCCGCTTCGTCGAGGATCATGTGGAATGCCCTTGGCCTTGGTGGCGTTTCTGGTCTTGCTGCTTTATTTTTCCTCGGGCAGTCTCTGGACATGTGCCCCTTGCCTCCACATCCATAGCATACTTTATCATTATGTGTGCAATCCTTGGAATTGTGACCAGTCCTTCCACACTTGTAACAAGTCACTTCTTCGTTGCACTTCCCACAATGCTTATTCGCGCATTTATCACACCATCTCGCTTCACCTCCATTTCCTCCTCCAAGATTTGAGAATTTGGTTTCCTTGTTTGACCTTGAAGGTCCTTCAAACTTCCGCTTCTCTCCTACCTTATCTTTTTCTAGACCCTTTTCTCTTATCTGGGCCTCTACGTTCTTAGCTGCCCTAACAGCTGTTTTCAAGGTAGTTGCCATTTTGACCATTGGGCCAAAGTTTGTGGGTAATCCGTTAGCATACCTATCAATCTTGGAGAGTTCAGTAGGCACCAAGTAGGGGAATAGCTTCATCCTTTAGGTGAATGCAGTGGCATACTCATCAACACTCATCTTCCCTTTCTTCAGGTTCTGAAACTCGTTGTTTAGGTCTATCAGATCTATCTCTGAGCAGTACTGCATTTTCAACTGTTCCAAGAACTCTTTCCATGACATCCTTAAGGCTTCTCCTCGTGGCATCGTATCTTCCAATAGCTTCCACCAGCTCAAGACTCCAGTTTTTAGTTGTCTTACAGTGAAGACAGTTTTCTGTTTCTCGCTACAGTCGCAGCTCTCAAACACCATCTCCATCTCGGAGATCCAATCAATATCTCAACCGGCTTCGGGCTTCCTGAGAGACTCGGTGGTTTCACACCCAGGAAATTCTTGTACATTCGCCCATCCTTGTCGTTTCTCCCCTCCGGGCCTTCCCTTCGTTCGCCTTGAGTCCTCACTTGACTCGCTTGGCGGCTGTAGTTCCCTTCCTCAGATTGTTCGGGAATTGGCTCGGTTGGCTCAACATGTATGGTAGGTTCGTCCCTATTTTCATGGAAAATCTGTCTCATTTCTTCCCTTTGTTCAGCTAGCATAGCCCGAATCATGGCTTGAACTCCATCCATGGTGACTGGCTCAGGTGCAACTTCTTCTACAACAAGTATTTACTGAACCACTAGGGGTTGAGGGGGTTGGTTCCTATTTCCATTTGCGTTTACGTTTCCACTACGGGTCCTCGCCATCTTGATCTATACACTGAATAAGGTGAATCTAGATCCTTATTTAGGATTGACGTTTAAATCATCCTTATCACTCTGAAACGTTTATATACTAGTTCTAATATCATATTCGTACATTTAGAATCCTAAACACATAAGGTTTCCAGATCTGGTCGGCAACAGACCATAGCTTCGATCAAATTATAGCATAACAAATCATTTAACACATAAAAGCAATTTAGGCATCATTCCTAAATTAAGCTAGTGCTCACACCTCACAATCATTGCTTAGCATTCTAAGTTTAAGTCTAGAAATAAATCCATATTCCTAGTTCGCTTAAACTAATGCTCTGATATTAACTGTGACATCCCCATTTTCACGGCTAGAAAAGACCGATTTTGTTTATGCTTTATAAAAATCATAGTTCTTCTTTTAATAAAAATGTTGCGGAATTCGTTCCCAGAAAAACACGATAAATATGTTATTAAAACATTTTCGAAGAAATGTATTTTATTCATTTTAAAACGTTTGGGATGTCATCGTCAATACAGGAACATAAGCATAAACAGAACTTACATTTATTTACACTAGTGATCTACATCTCTTTAATCTCTCAGTGTAACGTGACTTCATATCAACACTTGTGATATAAATAAACTGAGTGGGTCAGGTTGGGAAACCTGGTGAGTACATAGGGTTTTCAACCCACAATAATATAAATATTATGTTTAAAAAATCAAACAATCAACCCAATTACCCATCCCCATTATCTTCTTTACTCTGAAGGATTTATCCTAAGAGTCATCTATTCTGCATTCGTTTATTCCAAAGTCCCTTACTTCCAGGGTTATAGGACTGGCACTAAATCCATAGCTGCCAATGTTCGTTCATAAAGCACTAATTCCATAGCTGCTATACTCTATTCATCGGGTACTAAATCCATAGCTACCAGTGTTTATGTAATAGGTACTAAGTCCATAGCTACCAATTCCGTAACAGGTACTAAATCCATAGCTACTGGTGTTTGTCCAATAGGCACTAAGTCCATAGCTACCGATGTTTATTAGTTAGGCACTAAGTCTATAGCTGCCAATGTTTACTCACATCATCTTTTATCTCTCATCATTCATCTACCCGTATCATACCCAACATATTCATGTATATAAAATACATATACAGTTTAAATCATCTAAAACATGCATAAAATCGTTCATCCAACATAGACAGCAAATATACAGATAATATGCACACATAGCACGTAGTTTATATAAAATACTTCATATCTATGTGTAAGATGAAAGTAACTATGCACTCACTTGAAAAGGTGGTGATTCCGAACTCAGACAGCGCTTCACTTCTTGAAAAAAAAAAAATTCCTTCGACGAAACCTAGTATTATTACCACTAGAGTTTAGTCTATTATTCACCGAGACAAATAAGTAGTCTAGCTATTATTACTATTATATAACCGTTAAATAATACTTATATAACACGTAATAATAGCCCAATTAGTTCTTATATGTTCTTAATAACGTTAATATAATTAAATAAAAACTATATTAAAAATAGCGTAGGCATAGCTCACTTATAGCGGGTTTTATAGAAAACCAGGCTTTGCTTGGAGCAGCATTCCCATGCGGAAAATCTCTTCTTCTTGGAGCCGTCAAGCACTTAGGGGCTTTCGCCATGTGCTAGGGAGGTTCCCTAGGCTTTTCGGAGGGTTTCGCGGCTAGAGAGAGGTTCTAGATAGAAGAAAGAATGAGAAAGATGTGAAGAAAATAAGGGTGCGAGAGGTTCTATTTATAGGGTGAAAATGGTTGAACTTGGTGCCACATGTCACCATCTAGTGGCAAGACTTGGGGAGAAAGCAATGGCCAAGATTGTGCCACATCACCTATTTTCGCACAACACACTTCCGACTTCTAAAATTCGTAACTTTCACATACGATCTCTGTTTTTGACGTTCTTTATATCCACACGTAGGTAAAAATAATATCTATAACTTTCATTTTGACTCCGTCGGCTAATTTTCGACCGATCTTAAATTTAATAGTACGAGGCGTTTAGACTGTTAAATGACCGCGAAGAATTCGTAACTCCTTCATACGGACTCTGTTTTCATCTGTCCTTTTACTATTAAGTTCCTATTAATGAGATCTTCAACTATCATTTAAGTCACGTAAGCCAAAAACCGCTCGAACTAAAATTTGAGTTTCGGGTCGTGCACTGCTAAGCCGAATCTTAGAAAAATCATAACTTCTTCATACGAAGTCAGATTTGGGCATTCTTTTTATGGATTTTCTCGGTTTAACTTATTATACGACTTTCATTTAGATCACTAAGGCTAAAAAGTCCTCCATCGTAAAATTACTATTTACGCTTCCCGGTGCCGTGTCGGTTACGTCGCGAAACTTCGACGGGTGATAACTTCTTCGTCATAACTCCGATTTCGACGCTCTTTATATGTACAGAAACCTTGTGACATATTCTACAACTTGTTAAGATTATTTATTCTAAATAATCTTTTGTTGAAAAGTCATTTTCAACCCCTATTACCTCTAAATTGACTAGCCCGGATCTACGGGCGTTATAATGAAGACAAAAACTACCTCTTGATTAGAACAATAACCACCATATTGTTGAGTGACTTCACAAATTGATACCTTAGTTGATCAAGCAATAAACCTAAGTTCCTACTTGCTTCAATTGATAAGTCACTAACATTATGTATGGGATCCCCTCTATGAAGCCATGTTATGTTAAATTCATCTGGCATCTCTACAACACACTCCTTTATAACTGAATCATTCAACCTCACTGTAATAAAAGGACAAATCAGTATTTTTTTGCTTTTTCCATAATAAATGTTATAAAAAATATTTAAAGCTCATCATGACCTTGTGGTTGTTCCATTTTCACTGCTTCTAATTTATCTTGTAGTTCCTGAAACATTCCATACAATCTTTCTCAGCTTATTCTTTTACAATAACAAGGGTATTTTTCGTCTTTTTAATAGCAAAATGGTGAAAACATGTATACCTTGAGTCTTCTTTCTTGACAAAGGGTTGAAGTAGTTAATAATGCAGAGTATCTGCAATTAAAATTTTTATTCACAATTCGCAATAAAAATAAATAAATAATCTTTTGTTTGGGGGGGGGGGGGGGTTACTTGCAATGGCTAGGTTCATCTATATTAACAACATCAACTTTTGATCCACATCTTAATCTCACCTGTAAAATGTTGAGTAAATATCATATGTTCAAAGGGGCAATTCTGTAATTTTTAATTAATGTAAAGATTTAAATATTGAGATAGGTATAATTAAGCTTCTTTGAGGCCCAACATTTGTCACCATTTGAGAAGAGCATGACTCTGTATGACTCATGGTGAGCTTGGTGAACCAGTTGGGTGAACAGAGACTGGAGTGATTTTGAGATCATGGAAATTGAACTGTTTGTTGTCGATCATTGGTGGTTGATCAACTGGTTCAGAATCTAAACTCGGTATCTGTAATTCCAAAATCACTACTTGTTGTATACAAGGTTACATTGACTCCACCACCAGCAAACATGTTAAAATTTTACCTGGGAATGCCCCTTTTTTCAACATTTTTCATACATTTTTTAAGCGCCACTACTTTCCTTAATTTGATATTCTATTATTTATATAAACCAAAGTCGGTCTAAGGCTTTTCAAAGAAAAATTAATGTTGCACTTATCAACATAAAGCACTCGATACTTGGTTTAGTGATGACATTATTGGAAAAAGAAGTACCTGAGCCTCCAATTGTTTGACCTGCATCCCATCTGTATGAAAAAATCCAAACTTTATATTCAACACAAACTATAATTCCATGTACAAAGAATTCATTTAATTATGTAACAATCTAGCTTCAAGATGTTTTGAGCAACAAAAGTTTGATCTAATTTACCTGGTGATTGGTTCCTCACCAAGTAGTTAGGAAATAGATTGATGCAATGCCAACATTTCCGGCAGCATCATCAAGAAAAGAATAAAAATAATACAACATGAAATATTAGAAGTGAAGACATAAGTCTTTATCTTCTTATTCATTCCTTTATCTGTCCTAAATGAGAAAGTTATTTAAAATTGCGAATTTAGGATTTCTACATGATTGCAATTTTTTTAGTATGACCAAAGATACACACTAAAAACATACACTTAAGGGATAATGCATTCCCTGAATCTACATAACAAATGAGTGTAAATGTTGTATGTGAAAAGGGGTTTGGTTAACCATTTCATAAGAGATTATTCGGTTATCATCTTAAGATTATGCGTTTTAATACATGAGATGTTTCCTTATTCGGACTAATGTGTGTTCATCGTGGAGATATATGTTAGACACACAGAGAATTAGCTAATTACCTGCATAGTCTCTGGTGAAGTCAGTTGGCTTTTACTAGTGAAGACAGGGTTTTGCGTTATCTCTCTGTATTGGGGATTGAGTATATGTGAAATTGTACCAGGCATGTTAGCAAAGTAAACCCTAACAAACAAATAAATCTAAAGATAATGAAAAAAGAAGCAGCCAAAAACCGGATTCGTGTTTTGTGGGTTTGAAAGTAGACGTTGAATGAAGTGTGCAATAGATGTTTCCTTAATTCGATATCGCTTCACCTCGAGGTCCTCAACTTCCTGATTTGATTTGGGAGACATGTATTCAAAAAGAGATGACGAAGAATTAGTCGAATGGGAAGGAGGATGAGCGGATATCCTTGTTCTTCCTGAAGACGTTGATAGCCCTAGTTCTTCGGTCCGCCCTTGTGAGGTCGGGAGCATAAAAGCCCTAGTTGTTCCTTGATATCGGGGAAAAAAACCTTAAAATCATCGACGTTGTGAGTGTGAGGGGTCGTAGATCTTCAATCGTTGGCTCTATGAAAGATTTTGTGAGGTCTGATTTTTGGGTAAGGTGGGGTTGGGAATCGCTAATTTGATGTTACAGAAGGGATATAGCGGTGTTGGTGCTGAAGGGTCGCATGAAAATGGAGGTGGGGTGACTCCGTTGAGACAATGATCGTTATCATCGCCGTCGCGAGGCATTTGATCATGAAAGCAAGAGCAATTCTGGTATGAAGATGAAGGCCTAGAGTTTTTCTTGCTAATTGGAAGAGGCGGGGGGTTTAATTTTTGGGATTCAATAGGCGGGTGAAATCCCGCCTTAAAAACGTGTGTTTCATTAAAATGTTATAAAGAGACACATTTAGACGATGCACATTTTATGAAAGGCGCCCTCCGTGTTTCCTTTTTTTTCTGATACTACTTTTAGGGCACGTACAAATGTGTGTTCTCTATCCTTCAAATTTTGCAAAGCTAACATTATTTTTTAGGGCACGGACAAATGCGCGTCCTCTATCAGCGAGTGTCATTGTTTGCGCATCAATAAAGGGTTGTTTTCTTGTAGTGACTTGTGCTACATATGCAGTTTACCTGTGATCCATGAACTTATTCGCATAGCTTGGCGTGTTTTGCCGCCTCGGTCGGGGGTGTGACAGATTGGAACATAGCTAAATTGGCTATCAAGAACTCTTATCCTCGAAAGAGGAATACAACTATAGCAACTAGCTTCAAATAAAAGTATTATTAATATTAATTAAACTAATTCTTGGTTACTTACAGTACGGGGAAATCAGGTTTGAAGGACCGCATAGAGTTGTTGGATTTCAAAAACAGCTTAATTGCTAAAATTATCCTGCCCTACAGTGTTTCCTGTCTGGCCCTCATCTGTACTTGGTAGCCTTGGAGTACAAAAAAAAAAAATAATACTGCTAATCCCAGCAACAATAATATATAAGATTTATATATACTCTGACCCACGATGAGAACATTTAATAAAACTCTAACATACCTGTAACAAAAACTACCAACTCAACCCTTTAGGTCAAACGCCTCAATTAAGGTTAGTATTGTACATAATCCATACCATAAATAAGCTTGGAATGTACGCCTATGTTATTTATGGTCGGACCGGTGCACAACAAACCTTAAGCAAGGAGTTTGACAGACTATGATGGTTGAAAGTCTTAGAGATTGAAGGATGTTCTCAAGATTCGCTGCAGAAACCTAGTACCTTAGAAACCATATATAAATTCCAAAGCAATGTATACATTTTAAAAATACTTAAAAATATGAGATAATATTCATATTTTCCTAGTTTGTCTAAACCCAGAGAAGAACAAAGAACGAATAGCTTCGTTGTCATCGTAGTAGAGAAACCCATAGTTCCCAATCAATCATTCAGTAGTCTCCAAACTTCTCTCTATATCATCTAGAATCGGTAGGATTTCGATTCTCTCTCTATCATTTAGAAATTTGTAGGATTTCTGGACCGATCACTCTCTATAATTTGGACCTTACCATGAAAGGATTGGCGGTGACTGCTTACACCTCCCAATTTAACAACCTCGCAAACATTTGCCAGCGGATGGTGAACCCGGAATACAAAAATACCAAAATGTACATCTAGGGATAAGCTTCACTAGTTCAAGGTTTTTTTATTTCATCCAAACCCAATACCTTTGATAATGCAAATCAAATGGCCTATTAATTGACGGAGCAGTATATTCGTAAGGATTCCATGACCCGATAAACAGAAAATAACCAGGATAAGAGTACAAAAAAGAAGTTCCATGACAAGTCAAAGGATAACTTAAAACATCACAAACCCAATCCAAAACCTATTGCTATGTACGCCATAATCACAACACTCTCACTCCATCAAAGCCATACTCTAGGACTTTACCTCACTATACCAGGTGCAATTTCCACCAAGTCGGAAATGGTATAACCTGCAGCATCTGTAACTTGAGAGGTCAAACATCTAAGTACTATAGAAAGGCCCTAAACAACACAACCTCAACCATTGTTGCAGGAAGAAGCCAAAGTTGCTTCAAATTCAATCAACCAGAAAATTTCAAGAAAGACTCCCTGAAACTAATGAACCAGGATGGCAAAGGAAGAGCTTTCGTGATAGGTACCAGAAATGCTCTCCATGAACCAACTGTGGTCACTATTACGTTTATTATCAATAATATTTATGCTTCAACATTATTTTATATTGGTGCTGATGGAAGCTTTATTTCTTATAAGTTTAGAAGCATGATTAACCTTAAAGCATGCGAACTTAACGAAGCTTACACTGTAGAAGTAGCAAAAAACCAGTTAGAAAGCCCCTTATTAGATTCCTTCTCACCCGAATAACGATGTCTTTCATGTCAACCTAATACCTATGACCATTGGAAGTTTCGATGTGATCATCAGAATGGATTAGTTATCACTTCAGCGAGCAGAGATATTATGTTATGAAAAAAATCCATCTGACTAGCTTTACCAAACAATGAAGCTCTCAAGAATTATAGAGATAAATCTGGAAAAAAAATCTAAAAATCATCTCTTGATGAAGGCATGAAGGTGTTTGTAGAAGAAATGTTTCACTTTCCTGGACCACATGGTGGATATTCAAGACGAGGGCAAAGGAATAAAAGACATACCGTAGGTGTGCGACTACACTAACATCTTTCCAGAAGAGTTGCCTTGGTACCTCTGGTCAGAAAGGTTAAATTCTGAATCGACCTAATCTCTAGTACAACACCAGTGGTAAGATCTCCTTATCATTTGGCTCCATCGGAAATGCAATAACTATCCAGTCAACTCCAATAACTTCTTGACAAAGAATTTATCCGGCCAAGCTTCTCTCCATGAGAAGTTCTAGTATTGTTGTTAAATAGAAGGATGGATCATTCAAGATATGTGTCGACTATCGAGAGTTGAAAGAACTCATCACCAAGAACTGATATCCACTCCCGAGGATCGATGACATGTTCAACCAACTACAGGGATAGTGTTACTACTCAAAGATCGATCTAAGATTCGACTAACACCAACTCAGCATGCAAGAAGTAGACATTCCAAAGACAACATTTAGGACTCAATATAGTTACTACAAGTTTCGGGTTATGCGATTTGGACTAACCAATGACACCAAACGAAGTACGCCAATTCCTAGGGCTTGCATGCTATTAGAGGATATTCATTAAGAACTTCTCCAAAATAGCCAAGCCTCATATCGCTCTAACCTGGAAGGAAAATAAGTTCGATTGGGCAGATAGAAAAGACTCTGCCTTCCATAAATTGAAACTATTATTGTGCATTGCACCAATTTTGTCTCCTCCAGAATGAACAAAAAACTTTTTAGTATTCTGCAACGCCTCCCACCAAAGGTTAGGATGCATACTGAAGCAAAGGAATAAATTCATTGCATATGCATCCAGACAACTCAAGCCAAGCAAGACCAACTACACTACCCACGACATAGAGTTGGAGTAGTAGTGTTTTAACGATTTGAAGATACTACCTCTACGTAACAAAGTGCGACGTGTTCACCTACCACAAAAGCCTTCAACACATCTTCAACTAGAAAGAGATCAACATGAGACCTCGAAGATGGGTAGAATTGCTAAATGATTACGAATGTCAAATTCATTATCATCCTAGAAAAGCAAATGTTGTGGCAGATGCTTTAAGAAGGAAAGAGCAAGCAAAGCCTCTTCGTGCAAAGGCTGTAACCCTAACCATCTACTCGAACCTCACCATTAAAATTCATGATACCCAACGAGAAGCACTCAAACCTGAGAAAATCGTGGAAGAAAACCTTTGAGGAATGGATAAACAGTTCGACCTCAAGGAAGACAGAACACGATATTTCATAAACCGAATTTGGACCCCAAAGTTTGGTGAAGTTAGGAGTTTAATTCTAGAAGAATCTTTAAGGTCACGAGATTCAATACATCCCAGATCAGATAAGATGTATCTTGATCTCAAGAAGATTTATTATTGGGCCAACATGAAAGAAGAGATTGCCATCCATGTCAGTAAATTCTTGCCATGTTCCAAAGTGAAACCAGAGTACCAGAAGCCATTTGGTCTACTACAACAAATGTCAATACCGGAATGGACATGGGAATAGATAAGCATGGACTTCATAATGAAGTTTTCAAGAACTTCAAGCGGTTATGACACCATTTGAGTAATGGTTAACATTTTGACCAAGTTTGCCCATTTCCTAGCCATCAAAGAAACCGACAAGATGGAGAAACTCACCAGGACCTATTTCAAGGAAATACCTATACTACATGGTGTCCCAATATCTATTATCTTGGACCGAGATAGCAGATTCACATCCAGATTTTGGCAATCATTGCAAAGGTTCCTAGGAACCAAACTCGACGTGACTCCAACATATAATCCATAGATAGATGACCAAGGAAAAATAAAGATACAAACATTGGAAAACATGCCCCATTCTTGGGTGATAAACTTCAGTAATTCATGGGATACCCACTCACCGTTAGTTAAGTTTTCATATTAATAATTATCACACTAGCATAAAGGTCGATCCATTCAGGGCCTTGTACGGACGTAAATGTCTTTCTCTTATATGTTGTGCAGAATTTGGAGATATACAATTAGTTGCAAAGCATATTGGAGATTCTTTAGACACTGATCCTGAGAACATTCATGCGACAACGGAAAAGATAAAGAATGATTAAAATATTGTACATAGCTGTCATAAAAGTAATGCATGACATGAGACATAAACCCTTAGAATTCAAAATAAGAGTCTGTGTCCTACTAAAGGTCGCAGTATGGAAAGGTGTCATTAGATTTAGAAAAACGTGGTAAACTAAACCACCGCTACATCAGACCTATTGAAATCCTAGCAAGGGTTGGTCCGGTGGCTTACAAACTTATTTCACCTCAAGAACTAAATAAAGTTCGCAATACCTTCCACTTGTGTAATCCTAAGAAGTGTCTCTCTAATGAGAACCTTGTCTTTCCTCTTGATTAGATACATGTCAACACTAAAATTCACTTCATGAAGGAACTGGTGGAGATCATGGATCCAAAAACCAAAAGCCTTAAACAAAGTTGCATACCTATAGTAAAGGTCCTATAGAACTCACGTAGAGATCCGGAGTTTACTTGGAAATGTGAGAATCAAAAGAAACAAATATCCACAATTTTTCAATGGTGCTCCCTCCACTACTGGAATGAAATACTAGTTAAACAAAATGATAGTGGAACAAATAATTTGTAACTAAATAATTTCGGGACAAAATTCCCTTAACAGGGAGGTAATGTGACATCTCAAAATTTAGGTCAAAAATGTGAACGGTCAAGTTAACAGTAAATCTCTTGTTAATTTACCCATGGAGTTCTAATGCATCTTATGTGAAATAAATGAGTTATTTCAACAATTATAAGGTACCATATGGTATGTTACTTCCAAATATGTAATTTGGAAAATGAATCAAACAGCTCAAACAGCAGTTACGAGAATTACAAACACTCTAGTCTCGTAGTACACGTTTCCATGTTTCAAAAAATATAAAGAACATACAAAACGGAGTTCGTATGCAAAAGATATGGCTGTTTTAAGAATCCAAAACCAGTATTATGTTGATTTTTTCTAAATCAACTTCTATCCGTTGAAGGACTTGCACACCTCAAATGGAAATTCCAAAAGCATTTTTGGACTCAGAATATAGCACAATATTTAACTTCACACTTGAAATATTTTTAGTAAAAAGTATTTATAAAACTTGAAAAATCAGATGTTTTCAGATTTATTAATCGCGAAACATTAAACTATTGATTTCGACATGATTCCTAATATTGGCCATGTAGTCTGAAAAAAATTTTAAAAAAAAAATTCAATGTTGGTTTATGTAAGTTTAAGTATGGAAACAACATAATATTTGAAAGATCATGTGCAACTATATATATAGATGTGCGAGACATGTTTTATGGTTAGATGAAAATCGTAGTTACTAGAGTTTTTGTAAAATATACAATCTGTGACAATCATATAAATACAATATATATATATATATGTGTGTGTCTGTGTGTGTGTGTGTATATATGGGATGTAACATTTTTAAATACCAATCAATAGTATATGTGACAAATTTGGACACTTATTATGTATAAATCTTCAATTCTTTATATATCTCAAAAATATACTTTGTATATGCGTCAATTGTTAATTCGACAAACCAAGGTTTAACAAACTAATCGTCTATTCTAATAAAACAGTACATTTATTGCCACATGGCGTCTTCTCCTCCTCTAAATTTCAAAGTGAACTACCAAATATCCCCTTCACCAAATATAATTTCAAATTTCAAAATAATCAATATTGTATCGCAACACATGATGCCAAAAAATCTGGATTGCCTTGATTTTCCTCCTCATCCACTTTCCTTTATCACAAAAAGATTTCGAAATCAGAAATTGAATTAAAGATATCTCCATCCTAATCTCAAAAATCAGGAAAGAAATCTTATGCACTTTTGAATATTTTTATTTCTCAGCTTGATATACATTGAATCGAATCATGGAAATCACACCATAAATAATTACATTATTCAAAAAAAAGGTATGACAACGATTGAATTTAAACTTTCTATCATTTTAATCTGTTTTTACTTGACATAATTAGTTGTTTAAATTACAATGAAGTATATGTGGTGTTAATTAGACTTGATATGTTGTGTATCAGGATGTTGATAATCTATTGCTTGGTGTCAATACAAGGGAATTCTTCTAGAGCTAATTAGTGAAATATGTCAGCCCCAACACGCGAAGACATTAGAAAAAGCTTCAACGGGCAATGACGGTCTCCATCCTTTTCAGTCTCAAATTCACCTGTCAATCATCCTGGCAAAAGAAAGATCAAACAATCAAAAGATTGTTTTTTTTATCCTTTTAAGGCACTAACCAATTGACATATTTATTTGAAATCAAAGTCATTCTAATCATGAATTTGAAATCGTAGTCATTCTAATCATAAAGATGCACGACCAGCTGACATATTTAATTGTAAGAGAAATAATAGGGACTCGATATGTTTTAGATTGGCTTGAAGAAGTGCTAAAATGGTAATAGACAAGGCAATGGTATGCTTAAAGCCTTAAATGGAATAAAATTAATTTCATTGCTTTAGGGACTTGATATGTTTTAGATTGGCTTTAAGAAGTGCTAAAATGAAAACAAACAAGGCAATGGTATGCTTAAAGCCTTAAATTGAATAAAATTAATTTCATTGCATTGTATAGATGCAATGTACTAGTTTTCTTACATTCTCTTTATCAGGTTTTTTTTTCGTTTCGTGAGATTGACCTTGGAAACAAAGTGAATGAAATGTTTTGTACATAGGAGACGGTCTTATTTAGTGGAACTGAAGAAGAACCATATGAGATGTCATGATGAGCAAATTATTAGGAGTCTAGGGTCTTACATTTTGTGAATGCCACTTTCCACACTCTACAAAAGCTACCAAACCAATGTCAAGAAGAGTTAAGGTGTTTGGCTACTGGGTTACACAGTAAAGCTGAGATTTTGCGGGATATTGAATTTCATAACCATGTATTATTCAGCAACCAAAGGGTTTTTAGCCCAATGGTATCCGTTCTTGCCCTCCCTTCTTCCCTTCGTGGATATAGGTGGATTCAAGGTGTAGATTCGGAGTAGGTTAGATTTGTCGTTTCAAAAAAATGTATTATTCAGTAAATTTTAAAATATTAGTTCAATTTTTTTGGAAAATATAGTTTTTAAAATTTTTAATGTTCACTTCTTCCTATTTAATATTTTTTAGTCAATCCGTATAATATACGGAAATAGAAAATGGACAATTTGTTTGTGTATAAACCATGTATTTAAATGTGAAGCCATGCATACTAACATTGGAACAAGAAATTCATATTTAATATTTTTGTGGACTACTTTGGAACTAAGGTTTGGTTAGGGGTGAACAAATCGTTTTTTTTTTCAAACCAAACCGGTTTAGTAAACCGGTTCGGTTCCGATTCTTGAATAGTAAAACTGGTTCAGCTATAAACCGGTTCCGTCATAAAAAAAATCCTTAACGGGTTTTTTTGTGCAAGCCTAGGTTTGGTCTAGAAACAGGAATGTTCTAAATGTACAAGCTCAACAAGGACATTATGTGCAATTTTAGTTAGGCGTTCACAAGCTAATGTAGTTGCTCAACAAGCATTGATTGAAATTCTATCATTTTGAATTTGTGTTAATGTTTTGATTTTTTTAATGAGATATATAACATTATTATTGGGTAAATCAGAATTAATGATTTTTAAAATCTGAACAATATGAATGAACATACTTTTTCATTTGGTTGTGTCTATTTTTGTGATCAAAAGATTTAAAAATTATGATCTTATGGAATTTTTTGAATAGTTGTGGCTTGAATGGCTTTCCAACTTCTATATATTTTTAGTTTAAAAGTGATAGATGAATACCTCGGTAGGTTCATAACACTATATTGGAATGGTGAAATATGAGATATATTCTATAAATTTATTCCATTGTCAAGTACTCTAATTTGAACTTTTAGCTAAATTTTTCTATAGATTTGAAACTGAAAGTCACCCATGCTAATAATCAACAATTAATATAAAAGTTTTAAAATATGTTATTAATTTATTAAATTTTTAAAGGGCTATTTAGGTAATTTGCTCTAAAATAGTTGTCATATAAATCAAATGATCATGTGATTTTAATTCTTTTTTAGGTGGTTTGTGGTTATATTATATATGAAATACTTGTGGGGTATTCACAATCTCAACATTGCGTTTAGAAGGGTAACTCGAACATTCTGAATTACGTTAAAATAACTCTAAATCATACATTCAACTATTTTATATATTTATAAACAATCGTATTTTAATTTGAGCATTATAAGAAACAATTTTTCATGATTTTTTTTATTTCGTATCTATGAAGGCTTGCATAAATGTTTTTTAGTATCTATTTGAAATGGTTAATTGTTACATTGCACTTTGACTCAATGATTAGAGAAACTGAGATTGTTACCATCACTAATTTGTGCAAGCAAAAAATATATAGAGAATTCTAAATATACATCTTCTTTTAACTGTTGATTAAGATGTTCGACATGTGACGCCATCATTTCTATTGTTATTACTAAAACTGGATACAAGTATGTAAAAAATGTATGTATTTAACTACATTATTATCGATCTTAATTTCTCTATCTTCATATTGGTCGTTGTTTCGATCATTTCTTAGCACTAAGAAACTAATTTGCAAATCCAATTATTTATCTAATTGTAGATTATTATCAATCTAAATCAAGTCGTGATCACTGATCAGTATGTTTACCCATTTTTTTAGCATTTCTAAATAAGCTTTGCACAAGTTGGGTTGATTGATTTTATTTTTTACAAAAATTTGGTTGAAAAAAAACTGACAGAAACAACAATAATTTCTATTAATTTCACCAAATTACTGTGTAATTAAATACTTAAAAATCACAAACTTATTAAAAAGTAAAATATTAAAATTCATAGGTTTTCTTAATTAATGATATATTATTTTATTACATAACTAATTTTTTAATTCTATTTGAAATTAATACCTGTGTGTTCCACAGGTTTTAACCTAATAAATTTTATATTTCTAACGTATGGATTTCAATTGATATATATATTAAACAAATTTAGGTAACAAACGAAAATAATTTACATTTATCGTGAAAATGGTTTGTGAAAATTTTTTAATATACATGTGTATACAATACAAAAACAACCAATAATAAATATCAAATCAAACAAATTCATACACAAAATACATGAAGAAATTCATTATTTTCCAATTTCACACAAAAATACAACGCATTTTATATGTGCACAAAATATCTTAAACTGTAAAAGCAAAAATCATTTATTTTATTAGCTTTATACAATTTCAAAATCTTCCCAAGATCATACATATACCTTCCATATCTTGATTTAAAATCAAGATCGTGTGCTTAAGATCATTTTATACATAACCTCCACACACTCTATCTATCATGTACATAACCCAAATTCAAAATCAAAGACTTCACAGAAGCTAGACCCACTCAAAGATTTCACAGATACAATACATACAAAACCATACAAGATTATAGCAAGTGACTTCAAAATGATAACAACTGTCTCTGATCATTGTTCATCCCATTTCCTTCTTCTTCTCCTTCATTTCCTGTGAATCAAGAAACCCAAATTCCCTTCATTTTCATTAATTTCCCTGCAAACCCAAACACCCCAATGAATCCTATCAAACAAACAAACAAAATCCTACAAGAATTATTACTTTTGGTTGATTCGGAACTGCCAAAACAAGGATACATCGTGATCTTCGCGCAAACACCACCGAGGTTCTCACCTGCGATGAATGGCTACCATCGGACCCCCTTTCCCCTCGTTTTCTAATTTCTCTACTGTTCCCATCGACCACAAAGCCCCGGAGGTTTCGCTTTGCTGCTACCCCTGCTTGCAACGTCCGGACCTCATACCTCGTAGCCGGAAGAGACGAGGAAGACTTCGCTGCTTCTTCACGCTCTCCGTCTCTTCGAACCTCATTCACCCTCGGACCTCGCCACAGGAGATGCCTCTCCCTTCGATCTTACTGCTGTTTCGGTGCGTCCTCCTTCCTTTCTCAATAGAAAACCTCGCCCCTCGCAAGCATTCGTTCGTACTTCCTTCGTGATTCTCCCCGATCGATTGAGCCTCCATCCCCGGTCTTCGTTCACTGCCTTGGTGTTAGAATCGTATCCCTATTCTCTTTATCCCGATCAAAACAAAAGAAAGGGGACTTAAAACCCCTAATTTCATTTTAGATTGCGAAAGGACCAAACTACCCCCCTCTATTAAACTTTTATTCAAATCAGTCCTAATCCCCAAATGATAATTCCATTGATTAAAAATCAACCCATATTTTGATAATTATCAGCCAAAACAGTCCCAGTTATTCAAGAAGTTACATACCAGCCCCTATAGTTTGTTCAAGTTACAAAATAAGTCCCTCCTTGAATTATTTTAACCAAATCAATCCTACTTTGGTTAATTAAATTAACAAACAACCCCCCAATAGTTTATATTTGTTACGAAACGGTCCTGAGAGTATTTCAAAGTACAATAATGGTGGATTTGCGGTTTCACACGTCAAGTTTCTCAAAAGAAACCGAATTCAAAAAAATGTAACTCACACTTCAAGGCTAAGTACTTACGGCCCCTTTCTAATATTTTAATTATTTTATGGGGAATTCTAAATATACATCTTCTTTTAACTGTTGATTGAGATGTTGGACATGTGACGCCATCATTTCTACTGTTATTACTAAAATTGGATACAAGTATGTAAAAAATGAATGTATTTAACTACATTATTATCGATCTTAATTTCTCTATCTTCATATTGGTCGTTGTTTCGATCATTTCTTAGCACTAAGAAACTAATTTGCAAATCCAGTTATTTCTTTAATTGTAGATAATTATCAATCTAAATCAAGTCGTGATCACTGATCAGTATGTTTACCTATTTTTTAGTGTTTCTAAATGAGCTTTGCACAAGTTGGGTTGATTGATTTTCTTTTTTACAAAAATTGGGTTGAAAAAAAACTAACACAAAACAACAATAATTTCTATTAATTTCACCAAATTACTGTGTAATTAAATACTTAAAAATCACAAACTTATTAAAAAGTAAAATATTAAAATTCATAGGTTTTCTAAATTAATGATATATTATTTTATTACAAAACTAATTTTTTAATTTTATTTGAAATTAATACCCGTGTGTTCCACGGGTTTTAACCTAGTAAATTTTATATTTCTAACGTATGGATTTCAATTGATATATATATATTAAACAAATTTAGGTAACAAACAAAAATAATTTACATTTATCGTGAAAATTGTTTGTGAATTTTTTTTAATATACAGGTGTACACAAGACAAAAACAACCAATAATAAATATCAAATCAAACAAATTCATACACAAAATACATGAAGAAATTCATTATTTTCCAATTTCACACAAAAATACAACGCATTTTATATGTGCACAAAATATCTTAAAATGTAAAAGCAAAAATCATTTATTTTATTAGCGTTATACAATTTCAAAATCTTCCCAAGATCATACATATACCTTCCATATCTTGATTTAAAATCAAGATCGTGTGCTTAAGATCATTTTATACATAACCTACACACACTCTATCTATCATGTACATAACGCAAATTCAAAATCAAAGACTTCACAGAAGCTAGACCCACTCAAAGATTTCACAGATACAATACACACAAAACCATACAAGATTAACAAGTGTCTCTGATCTTTGTTCATCCCGTTTCCTTCTTCTTCTCCTTATTGAACGAAAAAAAAAAAAAATTCTTCAACAAACCCAAATTCCCTTCATTTTCATTCATTTCCCAGCAAACCCAAACACCCCAATGAATCCTATCAAACAAACAAACAAAATCCTAAAAGAATTAGTACCTGTGGTTGATTCGGAACTGCCAAAACAAGGATACATCGTGATCTTCGCGCAAACACCACCGAGGTCCTCACCTGTGATGAATGGCTGCCATCGGACCCCCTTTCCCCTCGTTTTCTTATTTCTCTACTGTTCCCGTCGACCACAAAGCCCCGGAGGTTTTGCCTTGCTGCTACCGCTGCGTGCAACATCCGGACCTCATGCCTCGTAGCCAGAAGAGACGAGGAACACTTCGCTACTTCTTCACGCCCTCCGTCTCTTCGAACCTCATCCACCCATGGACCTCGCCTCCGGAGATGCCTCTCCCTTCGATCTTACTACTGTTTCGGTGCGTCCTCCTTCCTTTCTCAATAGAAAACTCGCCCCTCGCAAGCATTCGTTCGTACTTCCTTCGTGATTCTCCCCGATCGATTGAGCCTCCATCCCCCGTCTTCGTTCACTGCCTTGGTGTTAGAATCGTATCCCTATTCTCTTTATCCCGATCAAAACAAAAGAAAGGGGACTTAAAACCCCTAATTTCATTTTAGATTGCGAAAGGACCAAACTACCCCCCTCTATTAAACTTTTATTCAAATCAGTCCTAATCCCCAAATGATAATTCCATTGATTAAAAAACAACCCATATTTTGATAATTATCAGCCAAAACAGTCTCATTTATTCAAGAAGTTACAAACCAGCCACTATAGTTTGTTCAAGTTACAAAATCAGTCCCTCCTTGAATTATTTTAACCATATCAGTCTTATTTTGGTTAATTAAATTACCAAACAACCCCCCAATAGTTTATATTTGTTATGAAACGGTTCCAAGAGTATTTCAAAGTACAATAATGGTGGATTTGCGATTTCTCACGTCAAGTTTCTTAAAAGAAACCGAATTCGAAAAAACGTAACTCACGCTTGAAAAGTGAGTGCTTATAGCCTCTTTTTAATATTTTAATTATTTTAGGGGGAATACATGTGTCTATATATTTTGTATATACAAATATATTATCCTTTATGCGAAAATAAAAAAAATATAGTTTATAAAAAAGTTATTTAAAATTTTAAAATATTGTTACAAATAACTAATATAAACTTTTCATGTGTATAAATATATATATATATATATATATATATATATATATATATATAATGGAATTTTTCATCGTGAAATAACTAGTCCACACGACAAATGTCATATGATACAAAAATATATTATTTTTATGAGACATTGATCATAGTGATGAACATGTTATAATACTTTGTAGTATTTCAAGGATTCAAGCTATTACTATTCATGTATGTTAATATGTTTAAATTCATAAAGATTATAGATGCACATCAGTTCATTACTTTGAAACATACATATTTATAAAATGAAGTACATTACACTTTTTCATACATACCAAGCATACTCGGCTTTTATAAACTTTGTACAATTAAATGCATTATTTCTACAGACTTAATCACAATTATGTTCGGGTTGAGAGCTATTTAGAAACTTTTATGTTAAGGGAATTTAGTGAGACGTTATTCATTACTTGAGTCTAAACACTTAACATACCCACACTACGATAACCGTTAATCTTCGGAGCGAGATACATATGTATAGATCTATACGGGGTTGACATCCCCACTCGCAGTTGCTAGTTACAACATCGACCGATCGATCGAAGCAGATTATAGGTGTCTACAATTTTTGCTACAACGTCAAATGAAGCGTTGAAGGGGGTACACTCAGTCACATAGCTCATTTATACGACTCACTATAAACATTAACTAGAATAACTCTCTTTCTCTCTCTTTCTCTCTCTCTCTCTCACACTACAACAATGGGCTTGGTTGCTTTCAAAACTATTTTAAGCATGAAATTACTTATGTAACACTAGAGTTTGGTTTTCAATGATATTCAAAGATTCTTTAAAAACACGGTTTTTAAGTATAGATTACTTATACAAAGATGCATTTTGACTTTCAAAGAATCTTTGCAAAAACAGTTTTAACTGTTTGTTATAGCTATAAAGATAACTTTTTGGACTTTTTAAAAGTATTATTGCTTTTAGCACAAAACCCGTAATAGTCACTACCCTTGTGTTAACCCTCAAAACTACATGTATTCGTAGGAAATCACTAAATAAATATTCAAGACGAATTGGATTACAGATGAGCTAGGTTACTTGTTGTTGTATTATATGCTTATATGTTAAGGCAATTCAAGTATTATTATTGTTGTAAAACTCTTGTATTTAAATATCAAGATGGAACATGAATCATATATTGTTTTTTTTTTTGTGTACTTGTGCTATATATGCAGTTTACCTGTGACCCATGAACTTAGTCGCGCAGCCCGTCGTGTGTTGCCGCCTCGGCCGGGGCTGTGACTGATATCTATCAGAGCTAAATTGGCTATCGAGAACTTGTATCCTCGAAAGAGGAATATAACTATAGCAACTAGCATCTAATAAAAGTATTATTAATATTTATTATACCACTTCTTGGCTACTTATAGTACAGGGAAATCGGGTTTGAAGGGTCGCACAAGGTTGTTGGATTTCAGAACGGCTTAATTGTTAAAATTGTCCTACCCTCCAGTGTTTCCTGTGTGGCCCTTTGTAACACTTGTGTTTCTAGCCTAGGCATTAATATTAAGGTGATAGTCTAGTTTAACCTTTGTAACTCATTTTGAAGAAATGAAAAAGGAATTATGTGAATTCTATGTGTTTTATGTGTTTTATGCTTAATTATTAGGGCTTAATTAATTATGAATAAAAATGAGCGTCAAAATTAAATTTTAGATAAACCCAATATCTATTAAGAAACTTGTAGTGGGCGTGACAAGGATTACGGATAAATAAAGAATGCCGAAATCCAAGTTATAATGAAGAAGTTATGACTTCTTGAAGTTTCGCGACAAACCGGCACGGTGCTGAATATCGTAAAAAGTGAGTTTTCGATAAACTACTTTTAGCCTTAGTGATCTTAACGAAAATCGTAGTGTTCGTTAAACCGATAGTATGTATAAAAAGAACGCCCAAATCTGACTTCGTATAAGGATGTTATGATTTTTCAAAGATTCAGCTTAGCAGTAGACAGCTAAAAACTTGAATTTTAGATCAAGTTATTTTTAGCCGACACAACCTAAACGAGAATCGGAGATCTCGTCATTAGTAGCACAACGATAAAAAGTCTGACGAAAACGGACATCGGATGAAGAAGTTATGAATTTTTAACGGATTTCATGTCCCGATCTGTTAAAAATAATAATCTAAAAATTAAAGTCAAAATTAGCCGACGAAGTCTAAACGAAAGTTGTAGAGCGTAATTTTACCTACGCGAAAAAACGGAGTTTGTATGCGAAAGTTATGGATTTTAAAACTTTTTGTGCGAAAAACGAGAAAAATCCCCAAAACCGAGGAATTTCGCACACGTGGACTTCGGCCACGTTTCCTCGCTTCATATCCGACGCGTGTCCAGAAATTGGTTGAGTCACCAAAGCCAGCTGGCGAGACGTGTCGCCTACCCTCGCATCCAAAGTCCGGTCCAATGGGTGTCCGACGCGTGCCCTTTATTACATGTCCAAGCCTCACAAGGAATGCCACGTCCGAAGCCTCGGACTAGACCATGCTCCAATCAGGAGGTGACAGCGGGCGCCTCGCATGCGCAGATCATGTGCGAGCCACAAGCGTACCCTCGCCCAACTGCTGTTGCATGGCCTTCGCTCCTGATGCCACCTGCCCTCGCATGATGACTCCTCTCCTCCTTAAGCCGACTTCGGAACCCTATAAGAAGGGTATGCGAGCCTTCTCGGTTACTTTTGGAGTTTTGCCATAGTTAGCCCCTTTCTTCATATTTTCTTCATCTTAGCATCCCCTAAATCTCCGGTATCGATTATAAGCCCCGGAATACTCCACGAAGTGCTATAGAAGCCCGGAAAATTTATCTTTTCGGTTTAAAAGCCCAATCCTCACAGAGCCCGGTTTCTAAATAAAACTCTCGGTTTTATTAGAAACAATCATTTTAGGAAACAAATTGCTGCCTGATTTTCATCAAATCAAGTGATTGTATAGTTACTTTCATCTTACACATAGATATGAAGTATTTTATATAAATACGTGCCATGTGTATATATATATTGATTGTTTATTTGAGACAATTGTTGAATCGATGTTTTATACAAGTTTTAAACTGTACATGTATTTTTATCTACAAATATGTTGGGTAAAACATGGGTAGATAGGGATGTGTGATAAAATAAAAGTGATGAGAGGCCTCGATGTGATTTGAGATCCAGTCATCTAGAGGAATTTGGATGACGACCACAGACTTTCTAGACAGTCCAGTGGAACATTGGCAGGCCCACAACCTATAGGTGTAATGAACTAAGAGTGTTCATTCGTTGTACTCCATCCCCCTCATGGTTGCCTTTAGGACATCTATGGTTGAGGAAACCCCTTAGTAGTAGTGTCCATCCCGATGATATTCTTTAGGCTAGGTCCCTTGTGATAAGTGTTAGGGACGTAAAGTGAGGATAACGGGAACAGGTAAGAAGGGTTATTGTTGATTGATGAATTTAATAAGTTTATAATTATTGTGGGTTGAAAACTGTATATGCTCACCAGGCTCTCAAGCCTGACCCACTCAGCTTTTTATGTTACAAGTAGTGGACCCCGAGCATAGTCGAAGGACGACGAGAGATTTTTGGGTTATAGGTCAGTAGTTGTAAATAACTATTGAAAGGCTTATAATGTCTTGTTTATGCTTTTGATCTGTATCGAAACATGACATCCCAAGGTTTTGATATAAAATGAAACTATACATTTCTTAAAGAAGGTTTTGATAAACTTTTATCATCTTTTGTTTTGGGGACCATTTCCGCAACATCTTTTAAAAAGATTTCTCTGATTTTATTTTAAAAAGCATAAATTAAATCGGTCTTTTCTAGCCGAGAAATTAGGGGATGTCACAGTTGGTATCAGAGCATTAGTTTAAGCAAACTAAGAAATTGTAGGATTTATAAACTTAAACTTAGAATGCTAGGTGATGATTGTGAGATGAGTGTTTACCATATTTTAGACACGAGCACTAGTTTATTTTAGGAAAGATGCCTAAAATGCCCTTATGTGCTAAATGATATGTGCTTGCCATGTGTGCCATTATTTGTTCGGATCTATGGTTTGTTGCCGACCGGATTTGGAAACCTTATGTGAGTAGGATTCTAAAAGTATGATTACGAGATTAGAACTAACATGTAAACATTTCGGAGTGATAAGGGAATTAAAATGTCTAACAAGGATAAAGACCTAAATTCGCCTTATTCGGTATATAGATTTTAATGGCAAGAACTCATAGTGGAGTTGCAAATGCAAACGGAAACAGGGATCAATAGCCTCAACCTCAAGTAGTTGAGCAAGTACCTGTTGTAAGAGTTGCACCTACACCAATGACTATGGTTGGGGTACAAGCAATGATGCAGATGATGTTAGATTTCCAGATGGAGGAAACAAGGCGATTACTACAACAGCATAGGGAAGAGACTACGATACCTGTTGAACAGCCCGTATTGAATGAAGCGCAATCAGTACGAGGGAACAACAGTGGGACTCTTGGTCAAGCCAACCCACCGATAGTTAGACAAAACAACCAGGATGGAGGAGTTGATGGATGCAGATTCAAATACAAAGATTTCATGACATCTAAACCGTTGTGTCTATCTGGAAGTCCGACACCGGTGGAAGTCATGAACTGGATATCCAAAATGGAGAAGAGGTTTGAAAGCTGTGAGTGCAGCAAAAAACAAAAGACCGCACTTGCGATTCCTCTGTTAAAGTCTGGTGTGTTGAGCTGGTGGAAGTTACTAGCTGATTTGATGCCCAAGAGAGAAGCTAGTAAGATGTCTTGGGAAGATTTTGTGGTACAACTGAAATTGTTGTACTGCTCTGAGCAGGATCTTCTGGAAATCAACAATGAGTTCCAAAATTTAAAGAAAGGAAATATGAGTGTTACTGAATACGCTGCTAGTTTTACGGAAAAGATGAAGCTTGTTCCTCATCTAGTTCCAACTGAACTCTCTAAGGTCAACAAGTTTGCCCTCGGATTACCAGCGGACTTTGGTCTGATGGTAAAGCAAGCAACCACTTTGAAAGCCGCCATCTGGGCTGCTAAGAATCTTGAGGTTCAGATCAGAGAGAAGGGTCTGGAGAGGGCACAAGTCGGTGAAAAGAGAATATTTGAAGGAACTTCAGGTTCCAACAAGAAAAGAAAATTTTTTGAGTCCAACAAGTTTGGAGGAGGAGGAGGTGAAGTGAAATGGTGTGAGAAGTGCAAGAAAAAGCACTCTAAGAAATGTAGTGAGGAGGTAACTTGCTTCAAATGTGGAAAAACTGGGCATTATGACAACGTGTGTCCGTCCGACAAGAGGGTATGTTTTGAGTGCCATGAAGTAGGGAATGTTTTTAAAGACTGTCCAAAGAGGAACGATGTAGCAAAGCCCAATCTACCACAAAAGCTGAAGGCGATATCCTTTTAGATGACACTTGAAGCTGAAAAAGAAGAAGTCGATGTCGCTTCAGGTACCTTTCTCGTAAACAAACTCCCAGCCCAAATTTTGTTTGATTCTGGAGCCAATTACTCCTTTATACCGCATGAATTTGGTAGAAAACTAGCTTTGCGTGTAGATAGGCTAGTTAATGCTTTATTAGTCGAGATTGCTAGTGACAAGTTTGTACCTGTTAGCCATCGTATGAAAAACATCCTCATTGACTTGGATAGGAATAAGTCCCACGAGGAATTATTTCCTATCGAGTTAAATGGATTCGACATAGTTTTAGGAATGGATTGGCTTAGTGCCAATGATGCCGAAATATTGTGTAGGAAGAAGATATTAAAATTAAACCCGCCAGGGAAGGAGTCGTTTATGGTGTATGGAGACAAACGCAGAGTAAATTTTAGAATCATTTACCTAATGAAATCCAGAAAGTGTTTGGCCAAGGGATGTACATCATATCTAGCGTTCGTGATCAATGCTAAGAAGGAAGAGAAGGAGGTGCAGAATATTCCGGCGGTGTGAGATTATCTGGAAGTCTTTCGCGAAGATCTTCCCAGATTGCCCCCTGATCGACAAGTAGAATTTCGTATCGACTTGTTACCCAGAACGATGCCGATAGCAAAAGCACCGTATCAATTAGCACCAACAGAAATGAAAGAACTTATGACACAACTTCAGGAGTTATTGGACAAAGGTTTGATTCGACCTAGTTCATCGCCCTGGGGAGCCCCTGTGTTATTTGTAAAGGAGAAAGGCGAGAGCATGAGAATGTGCATCGATTACAGAGATCTGAAGAAAGCGACGATAAACAACAAGTACCCGTTGCCGAGGATCGATGACATGTTCGACCAATTACAGGGTTCGAGCTATTTCTCGAAGATTGATCTTAGGTCGGGATACCATCAACTAAAGGTGAGAGAGCAGGATATCGAAAAGACTGCGTTTAGAACAAGATATGGACACTATGAATTTTTGGTTATGTCGTTCGGACTAACCAATGCCCGAGCAGCTTTAATGGATTTGATGAATAGGGTTTGTAAACCATTCCTAGATAAATCCGTGATAGTATTCATAGACAACATCTTGATTTATCTGAAAAGCAAGCAGGAGCATGAAAAGCATCTGCGTGAAGTGCTAGAAGTCCTGAAAAAGAAGAAGCTATATGCAAAGTTCTCTAAATGTGAATTTTGGATTCAAGAAGTCCAATTTTTAGGTTGTGTGGTTAACCAAGAAGGAATAATGGTTGACCCAGCAAAGATTGAAGTTGTGATGAAGTGGGAACAACCAAAAAGCCCTACGGAGATTCGAAGCTTTTTAGGATTAGTTGGATATTACCAAAGGTTTATCCAAGGCTTTTCTTCGATTGCTACTCTATTAACAGCTTTGACCCACAAAGGAGCTACTTATGCTTGGAATGAGAAGCATAAGGTAGCCTTTGAGAAGTTGAAGAAAAGATTGTGTGAAGCACCGATTCTTTCATTACCTAAAGGAGTTAATGACTTTGCAGTTTATAGTCATGCATCTGGAGTTGGGTTAGGTTGTGTTCTGGCCCAAAGGGATAAAGTGATAGCATATGCATCGAGGCAATCGAAGGAGCATGAAAAGAACTACCCCACTCATGATTTGGAGTTGGCAGCGGAAGTATTCGCCCTAAAGATATGGATGTTGGAATAGTGTCTAAGGCTATAACTATATTCGGTGGTGCATGGTCCTTTTGGGTTGCCTTCACCATAGCAACTTGAAGGATGATTTGTTAAGAGAGAGTAAATATTATAAGGAATAATATTTAGCTATTTGATTAATATAAGTCATAAATTAATTGGTATTAATTTGGTGACTTAAAGAGATTAATTAAATAAGAGGGTATAAACTGTCAATTGTTTGATAGTTAGACTTTAGACTATAAATCCATTAGGATGGACTTTGGACGGTTTCTAAGAGCTTTAGGATAGCTCAAAATAGTCCATAAGGATATCTATGGAATGGATTTGGATAGCCTTAAGTGAAGATTATCCAATTAGGGTTTAGGGTGAAACCCTTAAGGAGTCTAAAGGTATAAATAGGCCCTTGGGATGTGGAATTCGTGTACAACCTTTCAGAACCTAAAGCAAGGAACCTCTGGTCGAATTCCATCCCCTCTCCTCTCTCCTAAATCATCTTGCTTGCTATTGGTGTTTGTAAGCCATTAGAGGAGTGACAATTGTGACTCTAGAAGCTCCAAGACAAGAAGATCAACAAGGAACTCAAAGGTATGATTCTAGATCTGTATTAATGTTGTTGTTTAACCTAATTAGCCATTAGAAGTCTTGGATTCAAAAGCATGTTCGATAGAAAGCCTAGATCCAAGCAATAGGGTTTTGCATGCGCACATAGGAAAGTTCTTATGGCAAAAACCCAACAGTGGTATCAGAGCCTAGATTGGTTTTCTACAAATTGTTGCTTGAATAACTGAAACAAACCTGCAAAATTCGATTTTTTGGGTTTTGAGTCACTGACTCGTCGAGTTCCCTGGTGGACTCGTCGAGTAGGCCTGACTCGTCGAGTCCCCTTGTGCACTCGGCGAGTCCAAGCGTCAGGAATGGCCAGATTCGGGATTTCTTTGTGTTTATCTTATCAAAACTTTCCATAAACTAATTAGATCAATATAAATCCGAGTTCTTGATAAATATAAGTGTTATCTTGATCTAGTTAAAGGTAATTATCAACTAATTAAATATTTAGTTTCCCTATATGATAATTAATTAATTATTTTGATTATTTTTTGGTAATTATCCTCAAAGAAATCAAAGATAAATCAAATAAAGATAATTAAGATATTAAATTGTTAATTGGAATTATTTGTTATTTGATCCTCCATGTTTTTAAATGTTTAAAACCTACCCTATAGTTTTGAAATTTATATTTGTGATTAAAAGCTTTAATTTAGACAACTTAAATTTCAAACCCTAGATTTTGAAAAGTTTAAAATACAACCCTATACTTATATGATATTATTAGAATAATATATATATATGTATAACTAAATGCTAGTCTTACTGCTAGTAGGCCTCATTCACGAAGCCGATCTATAAGGTGGGTATAAGGTTGCGGCCTATAAAATGGCGCTTAATGGGTGTACACTCACACCCACCGCTTGCTTGATTGGTGGAGGGTCGTTAGCCGAACGGGTAGGATAGGGCAACCTCATCCTCTCATTAAAAGTATAATAAGAAATACGAAGTAACTAAACTTTTTTTTTTAAAATTTCCCAATCTTAGTTACTTTAGGAAAAGTGAATTGATGCAATCCCATGAAATTACACTTTGCACCTTGCTAAGATGCTAGTGGAGCGTGTGTGGTTTACCGGCACACTAATTGGTTCTAAGCGAAGGTGGCGAAGGGTGATTCATTGTTTATCATAGTTCGATGGAATGTGTGTGGTTTACCGGCACATCGAATAGGTGATCGTAACAATGAAGGCACCATGTAAATTTGCATGGTAATTCACACCCGTTTTGTGATCCTCGGCATCCCAGTCACAAACAAGAGGGGCATATCGAGATTTAAACATGCCATTGAATAGTTCAATGAATCTCATCCGAATCTAGGAATTCTCAAAAACACTTAGGACTAAAAGTTTAAGTTTTGTGATGGAGAATTAGTGAATCGTCATTCACTTACCTTCAATTTATTTGCATGTTAGATTACGGCATCCCTTTTCTAGTATGTAAATGTTATTGTTGGATCCTAGCCCTAATTTTCTTATTGGGTGATAATTAGGGATTCTTGTTCTAATCTATCTTTGTCCTTTCTATAGATGTCAAACGCAAACAACGCTGCTGCTAGTTCTTTCACGTTGATGAGCCTTTGCCAAAAGGTCACCTTCGATGGAACGAACTTTGGCGAATGGATAAGATACATTCGCACCATTGCTCGCTATGAGGATAAAGAGTATGTCCTCGACGAGAAGCTCGAGAAAATCAACCCCGAAGTTACTACTCCCGCCGAAATCACCGCCTTTGAAACCCATTAGCGAGATGCGACGAAAGTACATTGCATCATGATCGCCACCATGAACTCCGAGTTCCAAAAGTCCTACGAGGACATGTATCCATACGAGATGCATCAAGACTTGTTGGAGAGGTACCACCAAAACGCGAGACAAGAGCGTTACGAGATCTTCACTAACATGATTTCCGCTAAGATGGGTCATGGAGAATCTCTTACCGTGCACTTGCAAAAGATGCAAAGGTATGTCGACCGCCTTCGCAAGTTAAATGTTGACTTCGGCGAAGACTTGGCGATCGACATGGTGCTTCACTCTTTGCCTCCGATGTATAATCAATTTAGGATGACCTACCACATGAACAAAGAGGAGGTCACTCTAAGTAAGCTCCAAGGTCTCTTGAGGGTTGCTGAGAGCAATTTCAAGGACAAGTCTGTTGCACCAACTCCCAATCCGTCTGCTGCTCTTGTCTTGGCTATTGGTCAAGGGAAGGGAAAGAAGAGGAAAGCTTCTTCAAATAACTATCGAAAGGTGAAAGCCCGAGATGGTTCCTCTTCTAGTGGGACCAAAGTTGATCCCTCTAAGCCCTGCTCTAACCCGAAGGAGGCAGAGTGCCACCACTACCACAAGATAGGACATTGGAAGAGAAGCTGCCCGGATTACCTGCAAGCCATCAAGGAAGGAAAGATCAAGCCATCTTTCGTAGGTATTTATGCAATAAAATCTAACGATTCTAATCATGCTATTTCTTGGGTTCTTGACACCGGTTGTGGTTATCACATTTGTTCTAATGTGCAGGGACTAAAAGGAAGTAGGGATGTGGAGCAAGGAAGGATCAATCTAATCATGGGGAACAGAAGATCGTCGCCTGTGACCAAGATTGGAGTGTATTCTTTGGTGCTTAAGAATAGTTTAGTTTTAGATTTGAACAATTGTTGCTATTCGCCAGAAATGGCTAGAAACATCATTTCATTTCATGGTTTATATAGACAAGGTTTTAGATTTTCTTTTAATAATGAGAATGGTTCTATTTTGGCTTATCTAAATGGTGTCTTTTATTTTGAAGCTATACCATGTAATGGAATATATGAAACTGTTATGATTGTTGATAACTTAGGAAATGATGTTTTGAATATTGATTCTTCCACTAGTATGGATAAAGCATCCTTGTGGCATTGTCGTCTTGGACATGTCAACAAGAAACGCATAGCCCAACTCCAAAAGGATGGAGTGTTGGAGTCATTCGACCTTAGGGAAGATGACACATGCGAGTCTTGTTTGCTTGGAAAGATGACTAAGTCACCCTTCACGAGTACTTGTGAAAGGGGTGAGGGACTATTAGACCTAATACATACCAATGTATGTGGACCTTTTAGATCAACCACGAAGGATGGGAACCGCTTCTATGTGACCTTTACCGATGATTATAGTAGATATGGGTATATCTATTTAATCAAGCAAAAGTCAGAAACCTTTGAAAAGTTCAAAGAGTTCAAGAATGAAGTGGAGAATCAATTGGGCAGGAAAATCAAGATGCTTCGATCCGATCGAGGAGGAGAGTACCTAAGTCTTGAATTCCACGATTATCTCAAGGAGTGTGGAATAGTTTCGCAATTGACGCCTCCTAGGACACCACAATTGAATGGTGTGGCAGAAAGGTGTAATCGAACCTTATTGGATATGGTTCACTCTATGATGAGTCGTGCTTCACTACTATCTTCTTTTGGGGGTATGCCTTAGAGACTGCCGCCCATATCCTTAACCGAGTCCCTACCAAGAAGGTTGCCAAAACACCTCACGAGATGTGGATGGGGAAAGCTCCCTCGTTGGCACATATCAAGGTTTGGGGTTGCGAGGCTTTCGTAAGATGAGATACTCACGACAAGCTTGAACCTCGAAGTGAGCGATGTATTTTCATCGGCTACCCGCAAGCTTCCTTTGGATATCTCTTCTATAGACCAAAAGATAATGTTATCTTTGTTGCGAGGAGAGGAGTTTTCCGAGAGCGAGAACTCATAAGCCAAGGAGACAGTGGGAGGCAAATCGAACTTGAAGAGATTCAAGAGTCGATAGATGAAGGAACCTCTACCGCTGGCGTTCAACCCGAGGAGGAAACTCCGGTTGAACCGATTGACGAATCCTTACCTCTTAGACGTTCCGATAGATTTAGAGTTCAACCCCAGTTTTATGGTTTTCATATTACTACCGAAGGGGACACGTATATTAGTGATGGTAAACTAGTAAATCTTGATGAACCTAATAGCTATAAGGAAGCCATGGCAGGCCCGGAGTCTGCGAAATGGAAAGAGGCGATGGATAGCGAGATCCAATCCATGTACGATAACCAAGTTTGGAATTTGGTTGATTACGTGCCCGAACGTAAGACCGTAGGGTGCAAGTGGATCTTCAAGAAGAAGACCGACGTGGATGGGAACGTACACACATACAAAGCGCGATTGGTTGCGAAGGGCTTTACTCAAACTCCCGGAGTTGACTATGATGAGACCTTCTCACCAGTTGCGAAGATTAAATCTATTAGAGTGATGCTAGCAATTGCCGCATTTCATGATTATGAGATTTGGCAAATGGATGTCAAGACCGCTTTCCTTAACGGAAAGTTGGCTGAGGATGTTTACATGGCTCAGCCAGAGGGGTTTGTGGATCCGAAGCATCCGAATAGAGTGTGTAAACTTGAGAAGTCCATTTATGGACTTAAGCAAGCGTCTCGCAGATGGAATCTTTGCTTCGATGAGAAAGTCAAAGAGTTTGGATTTGTACGAAGCGAAGACGAATCTTGTGTATATGTCAAAGCCAGTGGGAGTGTAGTAAGCTTCCTCGTTCTATATGTCGATGACATATTACTCATAGGAAACGACATCCCGACTCTGCAGGAGGTTAAGTCCTGGCTCGGGAAGTGCTTCGCTATGAAGGACCTCGGAGAGGCTTCTTACATTTTGGGAATAAGGATAGTAAGAGAAAGAAGTAAGAGACTAATTGGACTTAGTCAGAATACTTACTTGGAGAAGGTACTAAAACGTTTTAGTATGGAAAACTCAAAGAAGGGAGAACTACCGATACAAGGAAATGCCAAGTTGAGTAAGACTCAGAGTCCGAGTACCGAAGCCGAGATAGCAGAAATGAGCCGAGTACCATACGCTTCCGCAGTTGGCTCAATCATGTACGCTATGACTTGTACTCGCCCTGATGTAGCCTTCGCTTTGAGCATGGTTAGCAGATATCAAGGGAACCCTGGCAAAGCACATTGGATTGCGGTGAAGAACATCCTTAAGTACCTTCGGAGGACGAAAGAATGGTTCTTAGTCCTTGGAGGGAGTGATGACTTGAAGGTGCGAGGGTATAGTGACGCCAGCTTTCAAACCGACAGGGACAACTATCGTTCGCAGTCGGGCTGGGTCTTTACCCTAAATGGAGGAGCAGTGACATGGAAAAGTTCCAAGCAGGAAACCGTAGCTGATTCAACATGCAAATCAGAGTACATCGCAGCGAGCGAAGCGTCGAAGGAGGCAATATGGCTAAAGAACTTCATTGGTGATCTTGGAGTTGTACCAGCCATAAAGGAGCCCATGGAGATTTTCTGTGATAACAAAGGTGCGGTTTCCTTGACCAAGGAACCGAGGGATCATGGTAGATCTCGACATATCGACAGAAAATATCACTTCATTAGACATCGTGTAGAAGAAGGACAACTCGTAGTGAAGAGGATATCATCAGAAGATAACCCAGCAGATCCGCTTACGAAGGGACTGAGTAGGGTTAAGCACTTGCAGCATGCTAGGAGTATTGGGCTGAAGGATGATATTAGCATAGATTAGATAGTATTAGAAACGTATAATAGATAAATGTAATTAACATTTGATGATTAAATAAAGAAGTTTTATTTATGAGTAAAGTTACTATCACATGTTAGTTGTTTAACTATTGTTTCACTTTGCATGTTTTGACTTCCAGAATAATTGAGTTTATTAGGAATAATCGAATTATTCAAATGGTCCACAATCGTTCATATGTTGGGAGTAGGTATGAATGAAGATTGTCGCGAATTGGTATGTAGAGTGTCTAAATGGTGTTAGACATAGCAAGAGTTGCTGCAACGTTCATGAGTGCTTATGAACTGGTTTTGAGCATTGGAATAAACCCGCGCTTGCTGGAATCACCTTATGGAATACGATATAAAAGGTGATCGCAAGACGATAATATCATATGGTCTTAAAACCTAGATATATGGTTTATTATTTGATAATTGATTGTGCATTGATAATGCGAAAACGCATCAGTAACTTGATGTTATAAAACGCATTGTTGTGTATAGTTGGTTAATGAATAAGTAAATGCATATAAGTCGAAGTTTATCTGTAAATTTTATCCTAAGAGGGTAAAAGAGATATCTTGGCCACTCGATGATTTGATTTGACTTATGTGCCGGGCCCGGTCAGAACTAAATTGATGTGTTCGATTAAGTTCTATGTCAAATAAATCGAAGATCGAGAAATCTAAATGCTAGACTAACCATTCCATAGGATTGTCAGCATGATATCTAACAGAGGACTGTACGATCCCTTATCTAAAGGACAAGATTGATTAGATCAGAGTTGACAGCGACTTTGAGAGCTACGATTGCAAACCGTATTATACTTGTATAGTTACTAGACTTATCCAAGTGGGAGACTGTTGGAATAGTGTCTAAGGCTATAACTATATTCGGTGGTGCATGGTCCTTTTGGGTTGCCTTCACCATAGCAACTTGAAGGATGATTTGTTAAGAGAGAGTAAATATTATAAGGAATAATATTTAGCTATTTGATTAATATAAGTCATAAATTAATTGGTATTAATTTGGTGACTTAAAGAGATTAATTAAATAAGAGGGTATAAACTGTCAATTGTTTGATAGTTAGACTTTAGACTATAAATCCATTAGGATGGACTTTGGACGGTTTCTAAGAGCTTTAGGATAGCTCAAAATAGTCCATAAGGATATCTATGGAATGGATTTGGATAGCCTTAAGTGAAGATTATCCAACTAGGGTTTAGGGTGAAACCCTTAAGGAGTCTAAAGGTATAAATAGGCCCTTGGGATGTGGAATTCGTGTACAACCTTTCAGAACCTAAAGCAAGGAACCTTTGGTCGAATTCCATCCCCTCTCCTCTCTCCTAAATCATCTTGCTTGCTATTGGTGTTTGTAAGCCATTAGAGGAGTGACAATTGTGACTCTAGAAGCTCCAAGACAAGAAGATCAACAAGGAACTCAAAGGTATGATTCTAGATCTGTATTAATGTTGTTATTTAACCTAATTAGCCATTAGAAGTCTTGGATTCAAAAGCATGTTCGATAGAAAGCCTAGATCCAAGCAATAGGGTTTTGCATGCGCACATAGGAAAGTTCTTATGGCAAAAACCCAACAATGGAGGCATTATCTTTATGGCACAAAGTGTAAACCTTTCACTGATCATAAGAGTCTCCAATATCTCTTTAATCAAAAGGAATTGAACATGAGGCAACGATGCTAACTAGATTTATTCAAGGACTATGACTGTGAGATACTTTACCACCCTGGTAAAGCAAATGTTGTTGCTGGTGCTCACAGTTGGAAGGTAAACCTTGAAAAGAAAAGGCCAAGGGCATTGAGAATTGAAGTTGTCTTGACAATTGTGGAAAGTATAAAGAAAGCTCAAGAGGAAGCTTTAGACAAAAATTACCGAAAGGAAGAATGTTTGGGCAAAACGTTAGTATTTGGTACAAACAACAAAGGGTTGAAGGTATTCCAAGATAGGATTTGGGTACCTAAGATGGGCGGAGTAAGAGATATTTTGATGGAAGAAGCTCACAAGACCATGTACTTGATTCATCCCGGTAGTACAAAAATGTATAGGGATCTAAAATCCTATTATTGGTGGCCAACGAAGAAGCTCGATGTTGCTAAGTATGTGGCCGAGTGTGTAACTTGTGCTAGGGTTAAGGCACAACATCATAAACCGTATGGGAGTTTAGAACCCTTACCTGTACCCATGGATAAATAGGATGGCATCACCATGGATTTTGTGACTAAACTGCCCAGAACAAGGAACGGTCACGACATGATTTGGGTGGTCGTTGTTTGCTTCACTAAGAGTGCGCATTTCATAGCTGCCAACGAGAAATGATCTATGGATAAACTTGCAAATTCTTACGTGAACGAAATTGTGAGGCTTCACGGTGTTCCGTTAATGATTGTATCTGATCGTGATAGTCGTTTTACCTCAAGGTTTTGGAGGAGTCTACAAGAGGAATTGGGTACCAAGTTGTGTTTGAGTAAAGTTTATCATCCGCAAACCGATGGTCAAAGCAAACAAACGATTCAAACATTGGAGGATATGCTGAGAGCATGTACCCTAGAATTCTAAGGTAACTGGGATGAACACTTACCTCTAGTAGAATTCTCTATAATAATAGTTTCCACTCAAGCAATAAGATTGCACCTTATCACGCTTTGTATGGAGAAAAGTGTCGAACGCCATCATGTTGGTTGGAATCTGGGGAAAAGCAGTTTATATGGCCTGAAATAGTCCATCAGACTGCTGAAAAGTTGAAAGTGATAAGGGAAATAATGTTAGCTGCTCAAGATCGACAAAAGAGTTATGCTGACAAGAAAAGACAATCGATAACCTTTGAAGTTATAGATTCGGTTTTACTTAAAGTTTCACTGTGGAAGGGACTTATAGGATTTGGTAAAAGAGGAAAGTTGAGTCCAAGGTTTATTGGACCATTTAAAGTTCTTCAGAAGATGATGAATCAAGCTTACAAGCTAGAATTACCAGAAGAACTGGAGGGTAATCATAACACCTTTCATGTGTGTTATTTGAGAAAGTTTATGGGAGATGTGCCCGACATAATTCCCATTTCTAAATTAAGGTTGGATGAAAACAAGTGATTTATTGAAGAACCTCAGGCAATCGTTGACCGTCAGACTAAGAAGTTGCGATGCAAGATGGTCGATTTAGTGCTTGTGCGTTGGAAGCATACGAATGGGCCAAATCTGACTTGGGAAACAGAGAGTGACATGATGAGTCGCTACCCGCATTTGTTTGGTGATATGTGATTCTAGAGATGGAATCATCCTAAGGGGGAGAGAATTATAATACTCGTGTTTCTATCCTAAGCATTAATATTAAGGTGATAGTCTAGGTTAACCTTTGTAACTCATTTTAAAGAAATGAAAAGGAATTATGTGAATTCTATGTGTGTTTTGTGTTTTATGCTTAATTACTAGGGCTTAATTAATTAAGAATAAAAATGAGCATCAAAATTAAATATTAGATAAAGCCGATATCTATTAAGAAACTTGTAGTGGGCGTGACAAGGATTGCGGATATATAAAGAATGCTGAAATCCGAGTTATAACGAAGAAGTTATGACCTGTAGAAGTTTCGCGACAAACCGGCACGGTGCTGAATGTCGTAAAAAGTGAGTTTTTGATAAACTACTTTTTAGCCTTAGCGATCTAAAAGAAACTCGTAGTGTTTGTTAAACCGAGAGTATGTATAAAAAGAACGCCCAAATCTGACTTCGTATGAGGAAGCTATGATTTTTCGAAGATTCGGCTTAGCAGTGGACAACTAAAAACTCGAATATTAGATCGAGTGATTTTTAGCAGACACAACCAAAACGAGAATCGAAGGTCTCATTATTAGTAGCACAACGATAAAAAGTCTAACGAATACAGACGTCGGATCAGGAGGCGACAGCGAGTGACTTGGGAAACAGAGAGTGACATGATGAGTCGCTACCCGCATTTGTTTGGTGATATGTGATTCCGGAGACGGAATCATCCTAAGGGGGAGAGAATTGTAATACTAGTGTTTCTATCCTAAGCATTAATATTAAGGTGATAGTCTAGGTTAACCTTTGTAACTCATTTTGAGGAAATGAAAAGGAATTATGTGAATTCTATGTGTTTTTTGTGTTTTATGCTTAATTACTAGGGCTTAATTAATTAAGAATAAAAATGAGCATCAAAATTAAATATTAGATAAAGCCGATATCTATTAAGAAACTTGTAGTGAGCGTGACAAGGATTGCGGATATATAAAGAATGCTGAAATCCGAGATATAACAAAGAAGTTATGACTTGTCGAAGTTTCGCGACAAACCGGCACGGTGCTGAATGTCGTAAAAAGTGAGTTTTGATAAACTACTTTTTAGCGTTAGCGATCTAAAAGAAACTCGTAGTGTTTGTTAAACCGAGAGTATGTATAAAAAGAACGCCCAAATCTGACTTCGTATGAGGAAGCTATGATTTTTCGAAGATTCGGCTTAGCAGTGGACAACTAAAAACTCGAATTTTAGATCGAGTGATTTTTAGCAGACACAACCGAAACGAGAATCGAATGTCTCAGTATTAGTAGCACAACGATAAAAAGTCTAACGAATACAGACGTCGGATCAGGAGGCGACATCGAGACCCTCGCATGCGCATATCACGTGCGATCCACCTGCACACACTCTCACCAAGCTGCTGTCGTGTGGCCTTCGCTCCTTATGCCACCTGCCCTCGCATGCTGACTCCTCTCCTCCTTAAGCCGACTTCGGAACCCTATAAATAGAAGGGTATGCGAGCCTTCTTGGTTACTTTTGAAGTTTTGCCATATTTAGCCCCTTTCCTCATATTTTCTTCATCTTAGCATCCCCCAAAGCCCCGGTATCGATTATAAGCCCCGGAATACTCCACGAAGTGTCCGAGAAGCCCGAAAAATTTATCTTTTCGGTTTTGAAGCCTGACCCTCGCAGAGCTCGGTTTCTAAATAAAAGTCTCGGCTTTATTAGAAACGATCGTTTTAGGAAACGAATTGGTGCTCGATTTTCATCAAATCAAGTGATTGTATAGTCACTTTCATCTTACACATAGATATGAAGTATTTTATATAAATATGTGCTATGTGTATATATATTGATTGTTTATTTGAGACAATTGTTGAATTGATGTTTGATACAAGTGTTAAACTGTACTTTATTTTTATCTACAAATATGTTGGGTAAAACATGGGTAGATAGGGATGTGTGATAAAATAAAAGTGATGAGAGGCCTTGATGTGATTTGAGATCCAGTCATCTAGCGGAGTTTGGATGACGACCACGGACATTCTAGACAGTCCAGTGGAACACTGGCAGGCCCGCAACATGTATGTGTAATGAACTAAGTGTGTACATTCGATGTACTCCATCCCCCTCATGGTTGCCTTTAGGACATGTATGGTTGAGGAAACCCCTTAGCAGTAGTGTCCATCCCGATGATATTCTTTAGGCTAGGTTCCTAGCAATAAGTGTTAGGGACGTAAAGTGAGGATAACGGGAACGGGTATCAGGGTTATTGTTGGCTGATGAACTTAATAAGTTTATTATTCTTGTCGGTTGAAAACCCTATATGCTCATCAGGCTCCCAAGACTGAACCACTCAGCTTTTAATGTTACAGGTAGTTGACCGTGAGCATAGCCGGAGGACGACGAGAGATTTTTGGGTTATAGGCCAGTAGTTGTAAATAACTGTTGAAAGACTTATAATGTCTTATTTATGCTTTTGATTTGTATCGGAACATGATATCCCGAGGTTTTTATATGAAATGAAACTATACATTTCTTAAAGAAGTTTTTGATAAACTTTTATCATGTTTTGTTTTGGGGACCAATTCCGCAACATCTTTTAAAAAGATTTCTCTGATTTTATTTTAAAAATCATAAATTAAATTGGTCTTTTTAGGCTGAGAAATTAGGGGATGTCACACCCTTGTCTGTATTTAGTAGTCTTGGAGTACAAAACAAAATTTAATACTACTGCTAATCCCACCAACAATAATATATAAGATTTATATATACTCAACCCTTTAGGTCAAACACCTCAATTAAGGCTAGTACTATACATAATCCATACCAAAAATAAGCCTGGAACGTACGCCTATGTTATTTATGGTTGGGCCAATGCACAACAAACCTCAATCAAGGGGTTTGACAGACTACGATTGTTGAAAGTTTTAGAAATTGAAGGATGTTCTCAAGATTCATTGCAGACACCTAGTACCTTAGAAACCATATATAAATTTCAAAGAAATGTATATATTTTAAAAATACTTAAAAATCTGAGATAACATTCATATTTTCCTACTTTGTCTAAACCCAAAGAAGAACAAAGAACGAATAGCTTCATTGTCGTCGTAACATAAAAACCCATAGTTCCTAATCAATCATTTAGTAGTCTCAAAACTTCTCTCTATATCATCTGGAATCAGTAGGGTTTCGACCCTCTCTCTATCATTTAGAAATCTATAGGATTTCTGGACCGATCACTCTCTATAATTTGGACCTTACCATGAAAAGATCATAGGTGACTACTTACACTTCCCGATTTAACAACCTCGCAAAAATTTGCCTGGGGATGGTGAACCCGGAATACAAAAATATCGAAAGGTACATCTAGGGATTAGCTTCACCAGTTCATGGTTTTTTTATTTCATCCAAACCTACTACCTTTGATAATGCTAATCAAATGGCCTATCAATTGACAGAGCAGTATATCCGTCATGATTCCATGACCCGACAAACAGAAAAGAACCACGCTGGGAGTACAAAAAGGAAGTTCCATGACAAGTCAAAGGATAACTTCAAACCTCGAAAACCCGATACAAAACCTATGGCTATATATGCCATAATCACAACACTCTCACTCCATCAAAGCCTTACTCTAGGACGTTACCTCACTATACCAAGTGCAATTTCCATCAAGTCAAAAATGGTATGACCTGCAGCATCTATAACTTGAGTGGTCAAACATCTAAGAACTTTAGAAAGGCCCCAAACAACACAACCTCAACCATTGTTGCAGGAAGAAGCCGAAGTTACTTCAAATGCAATCAACCAGAGCATTTCAAGAAAGACTCCCTGAAACTAAAGAACCAGGATGGCAAAGGAAGAGCATTCGCGATAGGTACCAGAAATGCTCTCCAAGAACCAACTGTGGTCACTAGTAAGTTTCTTATCAATAATATTTATGCTTCAACATTGTTTAATATTGGTGCTGATAGAAGCTTTATTTCTTATAAGTTTAGAAGCATGATTAACCATAAGTCATGCACACTTAATGAAGCTTACACGGTAGAGGTAGCAAAAAACCAGTTAGAAAGCCCCTTACAAATACTCATTAATTTCCTTCTCACCCAAATAACCATGTCTTTCATGAAAAATTAATACCTATGACCATTGGAAATTTCGATGTGATCATCGGAATGGATTGGTTATCACTTCATCGAGAAAAGATCTTATGTTACGAAAAATATCCAACCGACAAGCTTTGCCCAACAATGAAGCTCTCAAGAATTACAAAGATAAATCAGGAAGAAATCTAAAAATCATCTCTTGATGAAGGCACGAAGGTGTTTGTAGAAGAAATGTTTCACTTTCTTGGACCACGTAGTGGATATGCAAGACAAGAGCAAAGGAATCAAAGACATACCGCAAGTGTGCGACTACACGGACGTCTTTCCAGAAGAGCTGCCTAGGGTACCTCCAATCAGAAAGGTCGAATTCTGAACCGACCTTATCTCTAGTACAACACCAGTGGTAAGATCTCCTTATCGTTTGGCTCCATCGGAAATGCAAGAACTATCCAGTTAACTCAAATAACTTCTTGACAAAGGATTTATCCGGCCAAGCTTCTCTCCATGAGAAGTTCTGGTATTGTTGTTAAATTGAAGGATGGATCGTTCAGGATATGCGTCGACTATCGAGAGTTGAAAAAACTCATCATCAATACCGATATCCACTCCCGAGGATCGATGACATGTTCAACCAACTACAAGGATAGTGTTACTACTCAAAGATCGATCTATTATCCGACTAACACCAACTCAACGTGCAATAAGTAGACATTCCAAAGACAAAATTTAGGACTCGATATAGTTACTATAAGTTTCGGGTTATGCCATTCGGACAAACCAATGACACCAAACGAAGTACGCCAATTCCTAGGGCTTGCAGGCTATTAGCGGATATTCGTTAAGAACTTCTCCAAAATAGCTAAGCCTCTCATCGCTCTAATCTGGAAGGAACATAAGTTCGATTGGAGAGATAGACAAGACTTTGCCTTCCATAAATTGAAACTATTATTGTTCATTGCACCAATTTTGTCTCTTCCAGAATGAACAAAAGACTTTTTAGTATTCTGCAATGCCTGACACCAAGGGTTAGGATGCATACTGATGCAAAGGAATAAATTCATTGCATATGCATCTAGACAACTCAAGCCAAACAAGACCAATTACACTACCCATGACTTAGAGTTGGGAGTTGTAGTATTTGCCTTAAAGATTTGAAGATACTACCTCTACGGAACAAAGTGTATCGTGTTCACCGACCACAAAAGCCTTCAAAACATCTTCGACTAGAAAGAGATCAACATGAGACCTCGAATATGGGTCGAATTGCTCAATGATTACGAATGTGAAATTCGTTATCATCCTAGAAAAGCAAATGTTGTGGCAGATGCTTTAAGAAGGAAAGAGCAAGGAAAGCCTCTTCGTGCAAAGGATGTAACCCTAACTATCTACTCGAACCTCATCATTCAAATTTCGTATTTGGAAATTGGACTAATTCATTGACAAAGTGTCAAGTGAAGGACTAGGAGATCGAGTACACAAAGTTGTGTGTTGATCAAGTTCACCATAAGAGTAACAAAGATATTCATCATGATTTACTAAAGGCTTAGTAAATATGATTATACTTACAAGATTAAGTGTAATTTTGAATTGATTAAAGGGTTTAGATCAATAGCAAAATGAATAAGAAGAATCAAGTAGGCAGAAAGATAAGAGTTTCTCCATTCTAAGAAGAAGGGAGAGTAGCTTTTATGCTTTATGATAGGTCTTAATGATTAAGAACCATATCTCAATTGATCTTATAATGAGTCTTGGTACAATTGTATGTCCAAGAAGAGGAATCAAAGATTGAAGAAATGGTCAAATCAAGAAGTCAATCATACTTCGTTCCAAAACAAGTCTTAAAGTCAAGATTGTGACATTGAGTGAATAGTATTAAGAAGGTTTATAACATTCATCAATTGTGGAAAGTTGTGATGTCTTGGATAAGACAAAGACCAACTAAGACTAAAATTATGAAGTGTTTTGTTTTGATATAAGCTACACTAACTCTTGAATATTTGTTTATCAAAAAATGTTTTGATAAGAGAATCGTATATGTCAAGGAGTCAGTGGGAGTCTTAATAGTCTTGAAAAGTTTCAAGAACAAATCAAATAAGCCTTATCGATCATCACTAGCACACGAGTTGAGGTTTACAACCTATCGTGAAGACATTATTTTGTTTCTGTGCCAATCCAATCGAGTTAATTATGCATATGAGTCCTATGAGTTCTCATTTGAGTGCATAAAAGGCAAGGACCTTGATCAATGGAAAGTACATTGATAGGAAAAAGGTGAGCTGCTTAACTACTTGGAAGACGTGGTGGGCAGATGTGCTACCATAAGGCAAGAAATCAAGATTAAGAAAGTTTGGTCCATATGAGTCTGAATTTGTTGTAAAATTTGTTTTAACAAATTCACATGGATAGGAACAAATACACCATTCAAATCTAAGTGTCATAAGATTTCCTCCTTCATGAAAATGATTGTGAGAAAATTCTTTTAAAAGATAGTGATTGTAAAATTGCATTCTCGAATTCGATCATGGTTACGGCATCCCTTTCCATAATTTGAATTGTGAGGTTTGGCAATTAGTCTTAATTGTTGAGACACACATATGAACTATCTAAGGCAAAAGTGTATAAGTTCAAGAAGTCTTGATAAAAGATTATGAAAGCACTAAGTATTAGAAACATGAAATTAAGAAATTCAATAAGTATTGTTTTTCTGAAAGTTAAGATGTTTATGAATACATGTCGAAGCTAGTGGGAGCATAAGTGTTATGTTTTATAATAATCATCATGATAGTGGGAGCATAAATGTTATGATTATATGATTATTAAGGCAAGCATTGCATAGTTGGCAATATTAATTATAGAAAACAAGAGTCATACTTTGCAAAGTTGTAAGAGTTGAAAGGTTGTTTTGCTATAATTAAGGGAGAGAATATTATGCTTCATTTCAAATCTAAAGGATTAGGTTGTGAAATGTTGATAAATTTAGTCAAAGGTACATAGTGTGTTCTTAAAGTTTCGATTATGATTACGGCATTCCTCTTCACAATTCGAATTTTGAGAACATAGAAAATAAAACATTGTGCGTCGTGTCCAGCGCATTTAGAGGGAAAGGGGACTAGAATTGGTTCTGACTAAAATAATTAAACAACTATCAAAGGACGATTCGAAGTTCGACGAGAATTGGTCGCTTGTGAGTAGTTGGAAGTATAGTATTGGAAATTATGGAAATGTTTCCATATTGGATGGACAATATTGACATCATTACGAATAGATAAGATTCTATTAAGAAATTAGTTGTCATATGGAAAATATGGAAGCGTGTCCATATTGGGAAGTAAATATTGAAAATCTAGATTAGAAACCTTTATGCAAAAAGATGTTCAAAGGAATGTGCTTTGAGTGAGAGACATCGTATCTAAGGAATTGTCTTGTAACAATCTCCGATAGAGGAATTTGTAATATCATTGGCAATAGTCTTTGAGACTTTGGTGCAGTGACATTACAAAAGGATCGTTGCATAAAGTGTTAGAATCTAGCATATTCTATAAGTAGCGAGAATTTGATATTCTTGCACTTAAGAAAATGGATTTGGAGTTGTAAAATGAGAATGATTGGAAATGTGTTCAATTTGTCTATTTCACAAAAGTAAGAACCATAGGTAAACATTGTGTGCATGCTAGGAGCATAGGACAAGTGTAATAATTCAAGTAAGAATTTGATTACCCGAAACGACAAATAATGAGTAATCGATATGGTGATAAATAAAACGTGTTTTGTTTATACTCAAAGGTTTGAGGCCATATGGGATTAGTATTATTCTTGTGTTTCACCTTGCATGTTTTGACTTCCAGAATAATTGAGTTTATTAAGAATAATCGAATTATTCAAACGGGCCACAGTCGTTCATATGTTGGAAGTAGATATGAATGAAGACTGTCATGAATTGGTGTGTGGATTGTCTAGAAAAGTATTAGACATAAGAAAATGTTTGCTGCAACGTTCATGAGTGCTTATGAATATGATTTGAGCATTGGATTAAACCCACGCTCACTTGGATCACTCCATGAATTGTATTACGAGTGATTAGTGAGACGATAACATCTTATATTCTTGAAACCGAGATGTGTGAGTTGTATCTTGCTAATCGGTTGCACATTGATAATATGTAAACGCACTAGTAACTTGGTGTTATAAAACATATTGTTGTGTGTGATTTGGTTAGTGAGTGCAAGCAAGCATTGTATCAAAGTTTATCCGTTCCTTTTATCCAAGGTAGGATAAAAGCGATATCTTTGGGCCCCTCGATGGTTTAGTGATGACAAACGTAAATGCTCGGCCGGGCTAGGGCTAATTTGATTTGTTCAATTAGTCTGTCGTCATAAATCGGAAATCGAGATAGAGTACAAAGAGAATGATTTGTAATCATATCTCATACGATATCTAGAATGGAGGAATATATGATCCCTTATCTTAGGACACGCGTATCTGATATGATCAGAGTTGACAGCGGCTTTGGAAAGCTACGATTGCAGATCAGGATCAAAAGTCATACGCAGAATAGTTGTTAGACTTATCCAAGTGGGAGACTGTTGGATTAGTGTCTAAGTCCATAACTATTTTGGTATGTACTTGACCCGATGGTGCATGGTCCTTTTGGGTTGCTTTCACCAAAGCAACTTGATAGGATGATTTATGGAGAGTAAGGATTAAATATGATTTATTAATGTATTATGAGAATAATATATTAAAGGAGAAATCATATTGTTTAATTAATATTAGTCAATAATTAATTGGTAATTAGTTCTGTGACTAAAAGAGATTAATTAAACTTAAGGGACTGGAATTGTAATTATAGGATAATTGCAATTTGGGCCATGGATTGCCTTATATTAAGGGATGGACGAATTCTAATGGTAAACCCATAAGGAAATCGTCCATGGGCTTGATAAAAGGAGTCTATGGGTTGCTTAGGGCTTAAGCATCCAAATTAGGGTTTCCTTGTTAGATAACCCTAATAGCCCAACTATATAAAGACCCCTTAAGGCTCAAAAACGTGGCTAATGTTCTTGTAAGGGTTTACACACGTTTTTGGCAGCCTCCATCCTCTCTCCTCTTCATCCTCTTGCTTATGGTGTTTGTGAACCATTAGAGGAGTGACACTTGTGACTCTAAGCCTTCCAAAGTCAATTCAAGGAGGAGTTGTGATTGTTATTGCTATATAACAATCAAGGTATGTTCTTAAACCTAATTATATGTTAATGTCGATTTCCATATGTTAGAATTAGGGTTTATAGTCTTGGATTCAAAGCATGTACAATAGAGAAACCTAGATCCAAGCATTAGGGTTTGTATGAGCACACAGGATGTCTTATGACCAAAACCCATCAATTTCATGCCCCATGCTTGGGTGATAGACTTTAGTAATTCATGGGATACCCACTCACCATTAGTTAAGTTTTCGTGTAACAATAGTTATCACACTAGCATAAAGGTCAATCCATTTAGAGCCTTGTACGAACGTAAATGTCATTCTACGATATGTTGTGCAGAAATTGGAGATATTCAATTAGCTATAAAGCATGTTGGACATAATTTACACACTGGTCCTGAGAACATTCATGAAACAACGGAAAAGATAAAGGAATGATTAAAAGATTGTACGTAGCCTTCATAAAAGTAATGCATGAAATGAGACATAAGCCCAAAGAATTCAAAATAAGAGATTGTGTCCTACTAAAGGTCATAGTATGGAAAGGTGTGATTAGATTTGGAAAAAAAAGGTAAACTAAACCCCCGTTACATCAGACCTATTGAAATCCCAGCAAGGGTTGGTCCAGTGGCTTACAAACTCATTTCACCTCAAGAAGTAAATAAAGTTCGCAATACCTTCCACTTGTGTAATCTTAAGAAGTGTCTCTCTAATGAGAACCTTGTATTTACTCTCGATTAGATCCATTTAAACACTAAACTTCACTTCATGAAGGAATTGGTGGAGATCATGGATCAAGAAATCAAAAGCCTTAAACAAAGTTGCATACCTATAGTAAAGGTCCGATAGAACTCACATAGATATCCAAAGTTTACTTGGAAACGCGAGAATCAAAAGAAACAAATATCCACAATCTTTCAATGGTGCTCCCTCCACTACTAAAATGAAATACTAGTTGAACAAAAAGATAGTGGAACAAATAATCTGGAACTAAATAATTTCGAAACAAAATTTCCTTAACGGGAAGGTATTGTGAAATCCCAGAATCAAGGTCAAAGACTATGAATGGTCAAGTTCACAGTAAATATCTTGTTAAAGTAACCCATTGAGTTATAGCACATCTTATGTGAAATAAATGAGTTATTTCAACTATTATAAGATACCAGATGGTATCTTACTTCCAAATATATAATTTGGCAGACGAATCAAACAGCTGATACTTCAGCCTTCTGAATGTGTCTAAAAAACTGAAATTTTGTATTAAGCAGTTACGAGAATAACAAACACTCTAGCCCCGTAGTACGCGTTTCCATGTTTCCAAAAAATATAAAGAACATTCAAAACGGAGTTCGTATGCAAAAGATTTGACTGTTTTAAGAATCCAAAACCAGTATAATACTCATTTTTTCTAAGATAGCTTATATCCCTTGAAGGACTTGCACACCTCAAATGAAAATTCCAAAAGCATTTTTGGACTTAGAATATAGCACAATATTTAACTTCACACTTGAAATATTTTTAGTAAAAAATATTTATAAAACTTGAAAAATCAGACGTGTTCAGATTTATTAATTGCGAAACATTAAACTATTGATTTCGACATGATTCCTAATATTGGTCATGTAGTCCGAAAAAATATTTAAAAAAAAAAAATCAATGCCGGTTTATGTAAGTGTAACTATGGAAACAACATAATATTTGAAAGATCATGTGCAACTATATATATAGATGTGCAAGACATGTTTTATGGTCAGATGCAAGTCGTATTTACTAGAGTTTTTATTAAATATACAATCTGTGACAATCATGTAAATACAATGCATATATATATATATATATATATATATATATATATATATATATATATATATATATATGGGAATAAACATTTTCAAATACCAATCAATAGTATATGTGACATTTGGACACTTATTATGTATAAATCTTCAATTCTTCATATATCTCATAAATATACATTGCATATGTGTCAATTCTTAATTCGACAAACCAAGGTTTAACACATTAATCCTCTATTCCAATAAAACAGTACATTTATTGCCACATGGCATCTTCTTCTCCTCTAAAATTCAAAGTGAACTACCAAATATACCATTCACCAAATACAATTTCAAAATAATTAATATTGTATCGCAACACATGATGCCAAAGAATCTGGATTGCCTTGATTTTCCTACTCATCCACTTTCCTTTATCAAAAAAAGATTTTGAAATCAGAAATTGAATTCAAGATATGTCCATCCTAACCTCAAAAATCAGGAAAGAAATCTAATGCACTTTTGAATATTTTTATTTCGTGTCTTGATATACATTGAATCGAATCATGGAAATCACATCATAAATAATTCCACTGTTCAAGAAAAGGTATGACAACGATTGAATTTAAACTTTCTATCATGTTAATCTATTTTTACTTGACATAATTAGCTGTTTAAATTACAATGAAGTGTATGTCGTGTTAATTAGACTTGATATGTTGTGTATCAGGATGTTGATAATCTATTGCTTGGTGTCAATACAAGGAAATTCTTCTAGAGCTTATTAGTGAAATATGTCAGCCCCAAAACGCGAAGACATTAGAACAAGTTTCAATAGGAAATGATGGTCTCCATCCTTTTCACTCTCAAATTTACAAGTCAAGGCAAAAGAAAGAGCAAACAATCAAAAATTTTCTTTTTTCCTTTTTTTATCCTTTTAAGGCACTAACCTATTGACATATTTATTTGAAATCAAAGTCATTCTAATCATGAATTTGAAATCGTAGTTATTCTAATCATAAAGATGCACAACCAGCTCACAAATTTATTTGTAAGAGAAATAATAGGGAGTCAATATGTTTTAGATTGGCTTTAAAAAGTGCTAAAATGGAAACAGACAAGGCAATGGTATGCTTAAAGCCTTAAATGGAATAAAATTAATTTCATTGATTTTGGGACTCGATATGTTTTAGATTGGCTTTAAGAAGTACTAAAATGGAAACAGACAAGTCAATGGTATGCTTAAAGCCTTAAATGGAATAAAATTTATTTCATTGCTTTGTATAGATGCAATGTACTAATTTTCTTACATTGTCTTTATCAGTTTTTTTTTTCTTGAGATTAACCGTGGAAACAAAGTGAATGAAATGTTTTGTACATAGGAAACAGTGTTATTTAGTGGAATTGAAGAAAAACCATATGAGATGTCATGATGAGCAAATTCTTAGGAGTCTAGGGCTTACATTTTGTGAATCCCACTTTCCTCACTCTACAAAAGCTACCAAACCAATGTTAAGAAGAATTAAGGTGTTTGGCTACTGAGTTGCATAGTAAAGCTGAGATTTTGCGGGATATTAAATTTCATAACCATGTATTATTCAGTAGCTAAAGGGCTTTTAGCCCAAAGGTATCCGGTGTTACCCTCTCTTCTTCCCGTCGTGGACATAGGTGGATTTAAGGTGTAGATTAGAAGTAGGTTAGATTTTTCCTTTTCAAAAAAAATGTATTATTAAGTAAATTTTAAAATATTAGTTAAATTATATTGGAAAATATAATTTTAGAATTTTTTAATGTTCACTTCTTCCTATTTAATATTTTTTTAGTCAATCCGTATAATATACGGAAATAGAAAATGGACAATTTGTTTGTGTAAAAACCATGTATTTAAATGTGAAGCCATGCATACTAACATTGGAACAAGACATCCATATTTAATATTTTTGTGGACTACTTGGGAATTGAATTTTGGTTAGGGGTGAACAAACCGTTTTTTTTTCAAACCAAACCGGTTCGGTTCCGATTCTTGAATAGTAAAACTGGTCAGCTATAAACCAGTTCGGTTCAAAACGGTTTCGTCATAAAAAAACTCGAACCTATTTAAACCAGTTCGATAGGTTTCACTACCAGTTCCAAACCGGTTCAGGATTATTAAACCGGTTTTAAACCGGTTTTAATGTCTAAAACCTCGAATGGGTGCAAACCGACGGTTCAGTTCTTAAATCGGTTCGATTCATAGTTTATTGGTTCGTAGTGAACCGGTTCGGACCCTGAACTGGTTTTTTTGTGCAAGCCTAGGTTTGGTCCAGAAACAGGAATTTTCTAAATGTACAAGCTCAACAAGGACATTATGTGCAATTTTAGTTAGGCGTTCAAAAGCTAATGTAGTTGCTCAACAAGCGTTGATTGCAAATTCTATCATTTTGAATTTGTGTTAATGTTTTGATTTTTTTTAATGAGATATATAACATTATTATTGGGTAAATCAGAATTAATGAATTTTAAAATGTGAACAATATGAATGAACATACTTTTTCATTTGGTTGTGTCTATTTTTTGTGATAAAAAGATTTAAAAATTATGATCTTATGGAATTTTTTGAATAGTTGTGGCTTGAATGGCTCTCCAACTTCTATATATTTCTAGTTTAAAAGTGATAGATGAATACCTCGGTAGGTTCATAACACTATATTGGAATGGTGAAATATGAGATATATTCTATAAATTTATTCCAATGTCACGTACTCTAATTTGAACTTTTAGCTAAATTTTTCTATAGATTTGAAACTGAAAGTCACTCACGCTAATGATCAACAAGTAATACAAAAGTTTTAAAATATGTTTTTAATTTATTAAATTTTTAAAGGGCTATTTAGGTAATTTTCTCTAAAATAGTTGTCATATAAATCAAATGATCATGTGATTTTAATTCTTTTTCTGGTGGTTTGTGGTTCTATTATGTATGAAATACTTGTGGGGTATTCACAATCTCAACATTGCGTTTAGAAGGGTAAATCGAACATTCTGAATTACGTTAAAAAAAACTCTAAATCACACATTCAACTATTTTATATATTTATAAACAATTGTATTTTAATTTGAGCATTATAAGAAACAATTTTTCATGATTTTTTTTTTATTTCGTATCTATGAAGGCTTGCATAAATGTTTTTTAGTATGTATTTGAAATGGTTAATTGTTACATTGCACTTTGGGTCAATGATTTGAGAAACTGAGATTGTCACTAATTTGTGCAAACAAAAAAGATATAGAGAATTCTAAATATACATCTTCTTTTAACTGTTGATTAAGATGTTCGACATTTGATGCCATCATTTCTACTGTTATTACTAAAATTGGATACAAGTATGTAAAAGATGTATGTATTTAACTACATTATTATCGATCTTAATTTCTCTATCTTCATATTGATCATTGTTTCGATCATTTCTTAGCACTAAGAAACTAATTTGCAAATCCAGTTATTTATCTAATTGTCAGTCTAAATCAAGTCGTGATCACTGATCAGTATGTTTACCTATTTTTTTAGCGTTTCTAAAGGTTGATTGATTTTCTTTTTTGCAAAAATTGGGTTGAAGAAAACTGACAGAAACAACAATTTCTTTTAATTTCATCAAATTACAGTGTAATTAAATACTTACAAATCACAAACTTATTAAAAAGTAAAATATTAGAATTCATAAGTTTTCTAAATTAATGATATATTATTTTATTACAAAACTAATTTTTTAATTCTATTTGAAATTAATATCCGTGGGTTCCACAAATTTTAACCTAGTAAATTTTATAATTCTAACATATGGATTTCAATCGATATATATATATATATATATATATATATATATATATATATATATATATATATATATATATATATATATATATATATATATATATATATATATATATATAAAATAAATTTAGGTAACAAACGAAAACAAATTACATTTATCATGAAAATGGTTTGTGAAAATTTTTTAATATACATATGTATACAAGAGGAAAAATACCAATAATACATATCAAATCAAACAAATTCATACACAAAATACATAAAGAAATTCATTATTTTCCAATTTCACACAAAAATGCAATGCATTTTTTATGTGCACAAAATATCTTAGACTGTAAAAGCAAAAATCATTTATTTTATTAGCTTTATAGAATTTCAAAATCTTCCCAAGATCATACATATACCTTCCATATGTTGATTTAAAATCGAGATCGTGTGCTTAAGATCATTTTATACATAACCTACAAACACTCTATCTATCATGTACATAACCCAAATTCTAAAACAAAGACTTCACAGAAGCTAGACACACTCAAAGATTTCACAGATACAATACATACAAAACCATACAAGATTATAGCAAGTGACTTCAAAATGATAACAACTGTCTCTGATCATTGTTCATCCTATTTCCTTCTTCTTCCTTCTTCATTTCCTGTGAATCAACAAACCCAAATTCCCTTCATTTTCATTGATTTCCCAGCAAACCCAAACACCCCAATGAATCCTATCAAACAAACAAACAAAATCCTAAAAGAATTATTACCTGTGGTTGATTCGGAACTGCCAAAACAAGGATACATCGTGATCTTCGCGCAAACACCACCGAGGTCCTCACCTGCGATGAATGGCTGCCATCGGACCCCCTTTCCCCTCGTTTTCTTATTTCTCTACTGTTCCCGTCGACCATAAAGCCCCGGAGGTTTCGCCTTGCTGCTACCGCTGCGTGCAATGTCCGGAACTCATGCCTCGTACCCAGAAGAGACGAGGAAGACTTCGCTACTTCTTCACGCCCTCCGTCTCTTCAAAACTCATCCACCCATGGACCTCGCCTCCGGAGATGCCTCTCACTTCGATCTTACTACTGTTTCGGTGCGTCCTCCTTCCTTTCTCAATCGAAAACCTCGCCCCTCGCAAGCTTTCGTTCGTACTTCCTTCGTGATTCTCCCCGATCGATTAAGCCTCCATCTCCCGTCTTCGTTCACTGCCTTGGTGTTAGAATCGTATCCCTATTCTCTTTATCCCGATCAAAACAAAAGAAAGGGGTCTTAAAACCCCTAATTTCATTTTAGATTGCGAAAGGACCAAACTACCCCCTCTATTAAACTTTTATTCAAATCAATCCTAATCCCCAAATGATAATTCCATTTATTAAAAAACAACCCATATTTTGATAACTATCAGCCAAAACAGTCCCATTTATTCAAGAAGTTACATACCAGCCCCTATAGTTTGTTCAAGTTACAAAATCAATCCCTTCTTGAATTATTTTAACCATATCAGTCTTATTTTGGTTAATTAAATTACCAAACAACCCCCCAATAGTTTATATTTGTTATGAAACGGTCCCAAGAGTATTTCAAAGTACAATAATGGTGGATTTGCGGTTTCTCACGTCAAGTTTCTCAAAAGAAACCGAATTCGAAAAAATGTAACTCACGCTTGAAAAGTGAGTGCTTACGGCCTCTTCTTAATATTTAAATTATTTTAGGGGGAATACATGTGTCTATATATTTTGTATATACAAATATATTATCCTTTATGAAGAAAAAAAAAATATAGTTTATAAAAAAGTTATTTAAAATTTTAAAATATTGTTACAAATAACTAATATAAACTTTTTGTATATATATATATATATATATATATATATATATATATATATATATATATATATATATCTTTACTATCTTATAAAAGAAATCCTATTATTTCTAAAAGTAGATTGAATATAATAATATTATTTTTTAAGACGTTCAAATTATTAAGCTAATAGTACAAGTAGTCATCAATAAAATAATATTAAATTTTAACTTGTGTTTTGAATCCTTATATTTCTCAACAAATTCTAGCTCCTTCCCTGAATTTCGGATAATTCAAAATTTGAAACCATCAGAAAATACATGTTGATTCAAATATCTCTCCTGCAGATGACTCTTTCTTAACAGGTTTTTATTTTAATCCTTACTTGTAATTGTTTCATCATTTTTAACTTTTTGTATATTTATCTTATAAATATATTGGGTGAAGGTTTTACTATACCAGGTTTGTTCCTAAAAAGGTTTTTACTATGTTTCTTTAATGTGTTGACTTTGCAGGTTCAAAGAACTATACCAAGAGGGACAGTTAGAGCATTGTATTATCATTAGTTTGTATATTTTGGCATCTTACTTTTGCAATAAAGAGCAGTTAAACACAAGATTTGACATGATTAAGGTAGTTTGTATATTTTTCATCTTGTTTAGTCTAAAAATGAAACATTTTTCATCATTGGTCCTTATAATATCAAGTTTCATTACATGGACTTCCTGATTACGGTGATTATTGTTCTTATTATAAGGTTCTATATAGATTTTATTCAATATTTTAAGGTTTCGAGAACCTAAATCAATATGAATCCTTGAATTACATACCATCGTTGAAAATGCTTTAATTTGTGACCAAACTTGGTTTAAAATCACAATAAACAAGTTGAGACCTGAGTATTTTGGCCTTCTCAAAGGCCTATTTATCGACTTTTGAATCACAACACCTGATATTCTAAAGGTTTATTTTTATAAACTATTATTTATATATTTTAGCATTTTACTTAGTAGGTCATTAAATTAATAAAGGAATTAAGGAAAACGGAAAAAAAAAAAAAAAAAGAGGACGATAAACAGTACAAGTGGTTTGGGTATGTATAAACGAAAGTAATAACATTTAGGGGGTGTTTGACAAAAAAAGCTTATTGCTTATTAGTTTATTAGCTTATAAGTTAATAAGTAAGTGTAGGGTAACTTATGAAAAAATGACGTATTAGAGGTTCCCCACCAAAATAAGTTATTTAAATCCAAACACTTTTTTAACTTATAGTAATGTGGAACCTAATAAGTTGTTTTAAAAAAAGCTTAGCCAAACACCCCCTTAATATGGTATGATAATACTTTTGAAAAATAGATGTCATTTAATATTCATTTCTCGAAGTGAACATAAAATGGTTTTAACTTTAAAGAGATCAAATTATTCGTCGTCCGCCGCTTTGCGCGGGTAGACGGCTAGTATATATATATATATATATATATATATATATATATATATATATATATATATATATATATATATATATGTGGAATTTTCATCGTGAAATAACTAGTCCACACGACAAATGTTATATGATACAAAAATATATTATTTTTATGAGACATTGATCATAGTGATGAACATGTTATAATACTTTGTAGTATTTCAAGGATTCAAGCTATTACTATTCATGTATGTTAATATGTTTAAATTCATAAAGTTTATAGATGCACATCAGTTCATTAATTTGAAACATACATATTTATAAAATGAAGTACATTACACTTTTTCATACATACCAAGCATACTCGGCTTTTATAAACTTTGTACAATTAAATTCATTATTTCTACAGACTTAATCACAATTAAGTTCGGGTTGAGAGCTATTCACAAACTTTTATGTTAAGGGAATTTTAGTGAGACGTTATTCATGACTTGAGTCTAAACACTTATCATACCCACACTACGATAACCGTTAATCTTCGGAGCAAGATATATATGTATAGATCTATACGGGGTTGACATCCCCACCCGCAGTTGTTAGTTACAACATCGACCGATCGATCGAAGCAGATGATAGGTGTCTATAATTTTTGCTACAACATCAAATGAAGCGTTGTAGGGGGTACACTCAGTCACATAGCTCAGTTATAGGACTCACTATAAACATTAACTAGAATAACTCTCTTTCTCTCTCTTTCTCTCTATCTCTCTCTCTCTCTCTCACTACAACAATGGGCATGGTTGCTTTCAAAACTATTTTTAGCATGAAATTACTTATGTAACACTAGAGTTTGGTTTTCAAGGATATTCAAAGATTCTTTAACAACACGATTTTTAAGTATAGATTACTTATACAAAGATACATTTTGACTTTCAAAGACTCTTTGCAAAAACAGTTTTAATTGTTTGTTATAGCTATAAAGATAACTTTTTGGACTTTTTAAAAGTATTATTGCTTTTAGCACAAAACCCGTAACAGTCACTACCCTTGTGTTAACCCTCAAAACTACATGTATTCTTAGGAAATCACTAAATAAATATTCAAGACGAATTGGATTACAGATGAGCTAGGTTACTTGTTGTTGTATTATATGCTTATCTGTTAAGGTAATTCAAGTATTATTACTATTGTAAAACTCTTGTATTTAAATATCAAGATGGAACATGAATCATATATTGTTTTTTTTTTGTGTACTTGTGCTATATATGCAGCTTACCTGTGATCCATGAACTTAGTCGCGCAGCCCGGTCGTGTTTTGCCGCATCGGCCGGGGGTGTGACTGATATCTATCAGAGCTAAATTGGCTATCGAGAACTTGTATCCTCGAAAGAGGAATATAACTATAGCAACTAGCATCTAATAAAAGTATTACTAATATTTATTATACCACTTCTTGGCTACTTATAGTACGGGGAAATCGGGTTTGAAGGGTCGCTTAATTGCTAAAATTGTCCTGCCCTCCGGTGTTTCCTATCTGGCCCTTTGTAACACTCGTGTTTCTAGCCTAGGCATTAATATTAAGGTGATAGTATAGTTTAAGCTTTGTAACTCATTTTGAAGAAATGAAAAAGGAATTATGTGAATTCTATGTGTTTTATGCTTAATTACTAGGGCTTAATTAATTAAGAATAAAAATTAGCGTTAAAATAAATTTTAGATAAAGCCAATATCTACTAAGAAACATGTAGTGGGCGTGACAAGGATTATGGATATATAAAGAATGCCGAATCCGAGTTATAACGAAGAAGTTATGACCTGTCAAAGTTTCGCGACAAACCGGCACGGTGCTGAATGTCGTAAAAAGTCAGTTTTTGATAAACTACTTTTAGCCTTAGTGAAACGAAACTCGTAGTGTTCGTTAAACCGAGAGTATGTATAAAAAGAACGCCCAAATCTGACTTCGTATGAGGAAGTTATGATTTTTCAAACTTTCAGCTTAACAGTAGACAGCTAAAAACTCGAATTTTAGATCGAGTGATTTTTAGCCGACACAACCTAAACGAGAATTGAAGGTCTCGTCATTAGTAGCACAACGGTAAAAAGTCTAACAAAAACGGACGTCGGATGAAGAAGTTATGAAATTTTAACGGATTTCATGTCCCGGTCTATTAGAAATAATAATATAAAAATTAAAGTCAAAATTTGTGACAACCTGAAATTTACATTCTATACAACATATCAAGTTAATAGAAGTCATAACAGTTACTGTTAATTTTCAGAGTATTTGGGATAAGTTTGAGCATTATATGATTAACACTTTAGGAGATGCCGAGAGAGGGGATGCTCTAAGGTTTATTGTGCAACAATAAACTTTCATACTACAAGAAATTGGAAATTTATGACCCAACCATCGAGTTTGCGGTCCTAAACCCCCAAGGGTATATATGTGGTCCTTAGCCATATTTATTCATTTGTTCCATTTTAAATTAGAGAAAAACCCGATTCTCTCTTCGACCTTTCGTCCCAAATTGTGAGTGCTTCTATCTAAGAGTAAAATATGGCTTGTTATGTGTCTAATAACCAAGAAATCATAAGAAAACAACACTATCAAAGAGTTTACGGCCCAAGAACACCTTGGACCGTAAACCCTTCTTTAAGGGCCAAAAGTGTGCCCTAGTCCCTTCATTTCATTGTGAAACTATCCTAGACTCGTACCCTAATGTGTGTAGGACTTGAAAGCACAAAAACACCATGTCCATGAGAGATTACGGCCGCAAACCCTAAGGGATTTGGTCTTGGGGCCGTGAAGTCCTCAAAGGAGTTAAAGGGTGCACTAATCTCTTCCAAGGACTAAACCATGTTAGGGTGCAAAGTTATTCATTCATGACTTTGTAAATGTTTGAATTTTGTAAAACCCACTTGCATGTGGTGCTTTAGCCTTAGACCCATTTGTTAGTTAGAGTGAGAGAGAGACATGTAAACACCTCTATAAATAGTGGGTTCATACCACTTGTAGAGGTGTGCTTGAGAGATGTAGAAGTGAGTGTGTAAGTGTGTGTTAATTATGTAGTCTAGATCTAGATCTTTTTTGTAACACAATATACATTCAATATATCTCTTAAACACCCAAATCACCATGTTCAATTGTGCAAGCTTTAATTTCGCATGCCAAACCATGTTCTTTGTCACTAAAATTGGTATCAGAGCGGGTCTTCAAGATCAAGGTGATTTTTGAAGAACGATTCTCGGTTTGGCAACTTTTGTCACAATTTTGAGCAATTTTAGTGGATTGACTTTCTAAAGTCAAAAGACGATCGATGATGAACAGTTCGAACTAATGATTGAAATCAAATTTGATTTGTTGATTCGTTTTATTTTTGAGTTCGTAATCTTGATTTTTGCTGACTCATATGATATCGATTGAAGTAATGAACGAACATATGATGTTTGATTTTGGATTCGCAATCGATGGCCGATGGTTGATGATTATTTTTGGATTCGTAATCAAAATGCGAAGATATTCGTGTTTGATTCGCAATCAAAATTGATGTTGATTTGCACGTTTGGAGTCGATTTCGTGCTTGTATGATTGTGGGTTCGTTCTCATCTACTAAGAAGAGTCGATATCGTAATTTTCAAAATCGACTTTTGATTTTGGAAATGTGAATTGAAGCACAGGAACGAACTTAGGAAGGCTGATGAAATCGATTGCGAAAGGTTGAATCTGGATTTTGATTATGATAACACGATTTGATTTTGATTTTGGATTCGAAATTGAAATGCGAAACTGGAAAATGGTTTGGGTTCGCATTTGTGAGAAACACTTTAAAGACCAAAACATATGTTCGCATCTATTTGTTCAATTCGCAAATTGGAAGTAAGAAAAATATTCATTCACATATGGGAGATATTCGCATTTGTGTCTCAATATCAAGTTCGCATTTGTTTAATGCGAAGGAATGAAGAAGAAAACAAAATTTTTTCGCATTTGGTCCCTGCTCTTTTCAAGAAATAATATAAGTGGTCCAACTTCGCAAAATGGGGTAATAAAAAGATAAAAGTGCAGAATTTTCATTTGACATCCCTGCAGTCTTCACAAGATGGAAAATTTTACCCAGTTTCGCATTTGGGGTAAAATTTTTGAGAAATGGGAATATTTTCGAATCAGGTCCCTGTAGTTTGTGCAAATTGATACTTTCTACCCAACTTTGGAAAAGGGGGAGAGTTTTGCATATTTTGCTGTTTTGGGCGCACCGGGTCACTGCAGAATTTTGAAATTGACAATTTCTACCCATTTTTGAGAAATTTTGTCAAAGGCGATCCGTGAACGGCAATAAAAATTGAATATTTTTTGGGTTTTCCGGATTGAAGCACAAAGTTTAAGCCACATGTTAAGGGGGAGTTTTGACACGAAAAATTCCGAATATAGCACGTTCTCTTTCCTTTGGAGTTTTATAATCAAATTTCGATTATAAAAAGGGGGAGAAGTTTTATATGGAAATTCGAACTTGAATTTTTCATATTACGCGGATTTGAAGACCGAAGTGATCTTGGAGTTTTGAAGTCACGAGATGATGCAATTGGAAGTTCGGAAGTGATGTATTCGAAATGGGTTTGGTTTTATTGAAGATTTTTGGGGTGTGTTTTTATGCGCAACTTGTTGGATAAGGTGTCTAAGTCCATAACTATTTCTGGTATGTACTTGACCCGACCCGGCATGGTCCATTTGGGTTGCATGGCACCATGCAATTGGATAGACTAAATGAGAGAAATAACACTTGGAGATTATTAATATATTATAAGTTCTAATATATTAATAATATTATTTGATTAGTTTGATCAAGAATTAATTTAGAATTAATTAAGTGATCAAAAGATAACTAATTAAATATATGGGTTGATTAAGTAAATCATCCATATCTTGTATAGTGGGCTAAAAGGCTCCATGGATCATCAAGTTGGGTTCCACCCATAGGATGCTCCATGGATGCTCCATGGGAGTTACAAACCCATGGTTCATGGAAATGAAGAGTCATGACACATTAGGGTTTAACCCTAGGTGTGTCAACACTATATAAGCAATATGATCTCCTCCCAAATCGGCTACACACTAAGTAATAGAGGGCTTGGCCGATTTTGAAGAGTGTGTGTTCTCTCATAAGTTCTTCCAAGAGCATTTGGTGTTGTGTGAAGCATTTGAGGCATCACACTTGGGGTGCTAGGCTCACAAGGTTTCAAGGAACACAAGCAACAACAAGGTAAGTTATTCTATCTATACTTTATGTTAAAATTGTTCCCCATGTATGCTAGATAGGAATATAACCTTGGAATTCAACTTTGCATGACAAATTAGACAAACATAGATCCAAGGTTATTAGGGTTGCATGTACACTTAGGAAGTGTTAGAATGCTCAAAACCCATCAGTGGTATCAGAGCCTAGGCTTGTTTGTTCTTATTTGTTCTTAAAAGTTGAAAACAGAATCGGAAATTTGCTGTCTGCGAAAGTTAAAACTTTAGTTCCAACCCCTAGAATTTTAAAAGTTAAAATTCAACCCTTATACTTATATTATGATGATTTAATAATTATATATATATGTATAAGAACAAGTCGTCTTACCGCTAGTACGCCTCATTCACGAAGCCGGTCTATAAGGTGGGTATAAGGTTGTTGCCTATAAAATGGTGACTTAATGGGTGAATATTCTCACCCACCGCTTGCTTGACTGGTGGAGGGTCGTTAGCCGAACGGGTAAGACAAGGACTTATAAATTCTCATTCAAAGTATGATGAATATATAAAGTAACTAAATGTTTATTAAATTCCCAATCTTAGTTACTTTAGGAAAAATGTGAATAAGGTGCTAATCCATGAAATTACACTTTACACTTTGTCTGAGTCGTTGGTGGAGCGTGTGTGGTTAACCGGCACACTAACTTGGACTTAACAAGGTAGGTAAAGGGTGACTTAAAGTTTATTATAGTATCGGTGGAGCGTGTGTGGTTTACCAGCACATCGATTGAGTGATAAACTTTAAAGGTACCAAGTGATTTGCATGGTTACTTCACACCTCGTTTTGTGATCCTCGGCATCCCAGTCACAAAACCTGGAGGGCACTCCCGAGATCGAAACATGCCTTTGAAAAGTTCATTGGATCTCAAAGAATCTAGGAATTTCTAAAACCAATAAAAACTAAATATTTAATATTTCGGTTTTCGTGGTGGAAATTGGTGAATCGTCATTCACCTACCTTTCAAATATGGTATAGCTTAGATTACGGCATACCTCTTCTAAGTTATATTATATTGTGATTGGATCCTAGCCTTAATATTACATTTGGGTGTTTTATTAAGGACTCTCTTAAATCTAAACTAAACTTGTTCTTCTTTTTCAGATGTCTTCAACTAATGCTTCTGGCTCGAATCCTAATGGCTCCTTTACTCTTATGAGTCTATGTGGGAAAGTCACCTTTGATGGATCCAACTTCAACAAATGGATCAGAAACATCAGGATGATTACCCGCTACGAGGACAAAGAATATGTCCTTGACAAGGAGCTTAAGGAAATTGACGAGTCCACTGCAACTCCCCAGGAGATCGCTGACTTTCATGCTCATGAAAGAGATGCAACCAAGGTGGCTTGCATCATGTTAGCCACCATGACAACTGAACTCCAAAAGTCTTATGAAGACTTCTACCCTTATGAAATGCACCAAGATTTGATGGAAAGATACCATCAAAGTGCACGACAAGAGAGGTATGAAGTCATCTGCTCCATGATAACAACCATGATGAAGGACGGAGAGTCCGTCACGAGCCACATGCAGAAAATGCAAAGGTATGTGGATCGTTTGCTGAAGCTCAATGTGAACTTCCCTGAGGAGCTTGCAATAGATATCATTTTGCACTCCTTACCATCGTGCTATGATCAATTCCGCATGACATATCACATGAACAAGGAATAGGTCACCCTCAGCAAACTTCAGGGACTTCTCAAGACCGTAGAAACAGGTCTTAAGGGGAAGTCGGTTGCTATCACTCCTACTCCAGAAACAACTCCAATCTTGGCAATCGGGCAAAGTCGAGGGAGGAAGAGAAAGAGATCTTCAAAGGGTACCAAGGCTCGGACCCTTGATGGCTCTTCTTCAAGTGGAACCAAGAAAGGTTTCATTACTCCTTCTTCTGACCAAAAAGAGGCTGAATGCTTCTATTGCCATGAAAAAGCTCATTGGAAGCGGAACTGCCCAAAGTACCAGCAAGATGTGAAGGATGGGAAAGTCAAACCCAACCATGCAGGTATTTACACTATCATTTCTAATAACTCACCCCATTCGAAATCTTGGGTCCTTGATACAGGTTGCGGTATTCATATTTGTTGTGACTTGCAGGGACTAGGAAGAAGTGAGAATGTGGAGCAAGGAAGAATAAACTTAATCATGGGGAATAGGAAAGTTACACCTGTCACCAAGATTGGAGTTTATACTTTATCGCTAAGTAGTGGGTTAAATTTAGATTTGAATAAATGTTGTTATTCGCCAGAAATGGCAAGAAATATTATTTCCTTTCATGCATTGTACAAACAAGGTTTCACCTTTTCGTTTGATAATGAAGTTGGTTCGATTAATGCTTTCTTTAATAATGTTCTTTATTTTAACGCATTACCTTGTGATGGTGTGTATGAAGCTGTATCTATTGTAGATAACTTAGGAAATAATGTTTTGTGTATTGATTCTGCTAATAATAATAACTTGGATAAAGCATCATTATGGCATTGTCGTCTTGGACATATAAGCAAGAAACGCATAGGCCAACTCCAAAAAGGATGGAGTCTTGGAGTCGTTTGACCTAAAGTCAAACGATAGTTGCGAATCATGCTTACTTGGAAAAATGACAAAGTCACCCTTCACAGGCTCTTGTGAAAGGGGTGAAGGTTTGCTGGACCTTATACACACGGATGTGTGTGGACCATTCAAACATGCCACTAGAGATGCTAATCGTTATTATTTGACTTTTACTGATGATTACAGTAGATATGGATATGTCTACTTAATCAAGCATAAGTCAGAGACTTTCGAGAAGTTTAAGGAATTTAAACAGGAAGTCGAGAATCAATTGGGCAGGAACATTAAGATGCTTCGATCCGATCGAGGTGGTGAGTATCTTAGTTTAGAGTTCCTCGACTATCTAAAGGAAGGTGGGATTGTCTCACAATTGACACCTCCCAGGACACCGCAGTTGAATGGTGTGGCTGAGAGGCGTAATCGAACCTTGTTGGACATGGTTCGTTCCATGATGAGTCGAGCTTCGCTACCAATCTCATTCTGGGGGTATGCCTTAGAGACTGCCGCCCATATCCTTAATCTAGTCCCTACAAAGAAAGTTGCCAAAACTCCTCACGAGATGTGGACTGGTAAAGTACCTAAACTAGACCACATCAAGATTTGGGGATGCGAGGCTTTCGTGAGACGCGAGACTCATGATAAGCTCGAACCCCGAAGCGAGAGGTGTATTTTCATCGGCTACCCACAGCAATCCTTTGGTTACCTCTTCTACAGACCTAGTGACAATGTGGTTTTTGTAGCAAGAAGAGGAGTCTTTCGAGAAAGAGAGTTTATAAGCCAAGGAGACAGTAGGAGGCAAGTTGATCTTGAAGAAATTCAAGAGTCAAGTGGTGAAGGAACTTCAAACTCTAGCCCTCAACTTGAGGAGGAAACTCCTGTTGAGCCAATTGACGAATCTGTACCTCTGAGGCGTTCCACGAGAGTTAGGAGTGCACCTGAGCATTACTATGGATTCCATATTACTGCAGAAGGTGAGACACTTATTAGTGATGAGACACTAGTAAGTCAAGATGACCCTAACAGCTACGAGGAAGCCATGGCGGGCCCCGAGTCTGCCAAATGGAAAGAGGCTATGGATAGCGAGATACAATCCATGTATGACAATCAAGTTTCGAACTTGGTTGAGAATGTACCAGGTCGAAAGACTGTAGGGTGCAAATGGGTTTTCAAGAAGAAGACCGACATGGATGGTAAAGTACACACTTATAAGGCTAGACTGGTTGCAAAGGGCTTCTCTCAAATTCCTGGAGTGGACTATGATGAGACCTTTTCTCCGGTAGCCAAGATTAAGTCTATTCGGGTTCTGTTAGCCATAGCCGCATTTCATGACTATGAAATTTGGCAAATGGATGTCAAAACCGCTTTCCTTAATGGAAAGTTGGCTGAAGATGTTTACATGAATCAGCCAGAGGGTTTTGTCAGTAACGAGTACCCTAATAGAGTGTGTAAGCTTGAGAAATCCATTTATGGATTAAAGCAAGCACCTCGCAGATGGAATCTTTGCTTTGATGAAAAGGTCAAGGAATTTGGCTTTTCTAGGAGTGAAGATGAATCTTGTGTATATGTCAAGGCTAGTGGGAGTATAGTTAGCTTTTTGGTATTGTATGTGGATGACATACTACTCATAGGAAACGACATTCCAACCCTGCAGGAAGTAAAGTCCTGGCTTGGAAAGTGTTTCGCTATGAAGGACCTTGGTGAAGCTGCCTATATTTTGGGGATAAGAATCTTGAGAGATCGGAGTAAAAGACTAATTGGACTTAGTCAAAGTACCTACTTGGAGAAGGTTCTGAAGAGATTCAGAATGCAAGACTCCAAGAAAGGAGAGTTGCCCATCCAGAGTAATGCCAAACTGAGTAAGACACAAAGCCCTAGCACTGAGGCTGAGATAGCAGAAATAAGTCGAATACCTTATGCTTCGGCTGTAGGGTCGATCATGTATGCTATGACGTGTACTCGACCTGATGTAGCCTTTGCCTTGAGCATGGTTAGCAGGTTTCAGGGGAACCCTGGCAAGGCACACTGGACTGCGGTAAAGACTATTCTCAAGTACCTACGAAGGACTAAGGACTGGGTCCTTACCCTCGGTGGGAGTGATGACTTGAGAGTTGTAGGGTATAGTGTGTTGGGTTTTAGCCATAAGAACTTTCCTATGTGCGCATGCAAAACCCTATTGCTTGGATCTAGGCTTTCTAATAAACATGCTTTTGAATCCAAGACTTCTAATGGCTAATTAGGATAAACAACAACATTAAAACAGATCTAGAATCATACCTTTGAGTTCCTTGTTGATCTTCTTGTCTTGGAGCTTCTAGAGTCACAATTGTCACTCCTCTAATGGCTTACAAACACCAATAGCAAGCAAGATGATTTAGGAGATAGGAGAGGGGAGGAATTCGGCCAGAGGTTCCTTGCTTTAGGTTCTGAAAGGTTGTCCACGAATTCCACACCCCAAGGGCCTATTTACACCTTTAGACTCCTTAAGGGTTTCACCCTAAACCCTAATTGGATAATCTTTACTTAAGGCTATCCAAATCCATTCATAGATATCCTTATGGACTATTTTGAGCTATCCTAAAGCTCTTAGAAACCATCCAAAGTCCATCCTAATGGATTTATAGTCCAAAGTCTAACTATCAAACAATTGACAGTTTATACCCTCTTATTTAATTAATCTCTTTAAGTCATCAAATTAATACCAATTAATTTATGACTTATATTAATCAAATAGCTAAATATTATTCCTTATAATATTTACTCTCTCTTAACAAATCATCCTTCAAGTTGCTATGGTGAAGGCAACCCAAAAGGACCATGCACCACCGAATATAGTTATAGCCTTAGACACTATTCCAACAGTCTCCCACTTGGATAAGTCTAGTAACTATACAAGTACAATACGGTTTGCAATCGTAGCTCTCAAAGACGCTGTCAACTCTGATCTAATCAATCTTGTCCTTTAGATAAGGGATCTTACAGTCCTCTGTTAGATATCATGCTGACAATCCTATGGAATGGTTAGTCCAGCATTTAGATTTCTCGATCTTCGATTTATTTGACATAGAACTTAATCGAACACATCAATTCAGTTCTGACCGGGCCCGGCACATAAGTCAAATCAAATCATCAAGTGGCCAAGATATCTCTTCTACCCTCTTAGGATAAAATTTACAGATAAACTTCGACTTATATGCATTTACTTATTCATTAACCAACTATACACAACAATGCGTTTTATAACATCAAGTTATTGATGCGTTTTCGCATTATCAATGCACAATCAATTAACAAATAATAAACCATATATCTAGGTTTTAAGACCATATGATATTATCGTCTTGCGATCACCTTTTATATCGTATTCCATAAGGTGATTCCAGCAAGCGCGGGTTTATTCCAATGCTCAAAACCAGTTCGTAAGCACTCATGAACGTTGCAGCAACTCTTGCTATGTCTAACACCATTTAGACACTCTACACACCAATTCACGACAATCTTCATTCATATCTACTCCCAACATATGAACGATTGTGGACCATTTGAATAATTCGATTATTCCTAATAAACTCAATTATTCTGGAAGTCAAAACATGCAAAGTGAAACAATAGTTAAACAACTAACATGTGATAGTAACTTTACTCATAAATAAAACTTCTTTATTTAATCATCAAATGTTAATTACATTTATCTATTATACGTTTCTAATACAATCTAATCTATGCTAATATCATCCTTCAGCCCAATACTCCTAGCATGCTGTAAGTGCTTAACCCTACTCAGTCCCTTCGTAAGCGGATCTGCTGGGTTATCTTCTGATGATATCCTCTTCACTACGAGTTGTCCTTCTTCTACACGATGTCTAATGAAGTGATATTTTCTATCGATATGTCGAGATCTACCATGATCCCTCGGTTCCTTGGTCAAGGCAACCGCACCTTCGTTATCACAGAAAATCTCCATGGGCTCCTTTATGGCCGGTACAACTCCAAGATCACCGATGAAGTTCTTCAGCCATATTGCCTCCTTCGACGCTTCGCTTGCTGCGATGTACTCTGATTCGCACGTTGAATCAGCTACGGTTTCTTGCTTGGAACTTTTCCATGTCACTGCTCCTCCATTTAGGTTAAAGACCCAGCCCGACTGCGAACGATAGTTGTCCCTGTCGGTTTGAAAGCTGGCGTCACTATACCCTCGCACCTTCAAGTCATCACTCCCTCCAAGGACTAAGAACCATTCTTTCGTTCTCCGAAGGTACTTAAGGATGTTCTTCACTGCAATCCAATGTGCTTTGCCAGGGTTCCCTTGATATCTGCTAACCATGCTCAAAGCGAAGGCTACATCAGGGCGAATACAAGTCATAGCGTACATGATTGAGCCAACTGCGGAAGCGTATGGTACTCGGCTCATTTCTGCTATCTCGGCTTCGGTACTCGGACTTTGAGTCTTACTCAACTTGGCATTTCCTTGTATCGGTAGTTCTCCCTTCTTTGAGTTTTCCATACTAAAACGTTTTAGTACCTTCTCTAAGTAAGTATTCTGACTAAGTCCAATTAGTCTCTTACTTCTTTCTCTTACTATCCTTATTCCCAAAATGTAAGAAGCCTCTCCGAGGTCCTTCATAGCGAAGCACTTCCCGAGCCAGGACTTAACCTCCTGCAGAGTCGGGATGTCGTTTCTTATGAGTAATATGTCATCGATATATAGAACGAGGAAGCTTACTACACTCCCACTGGCTTTGACATATACACAAGATTCGTCTTCGCTTCGTACAAATCCAAACTCTTTGACTTTCTCATCGAAGCAAAGATTCCATCTGCGAGACGCTTGCTTAAGTCCATAAATGGACTTCTCAAGCTTACACACTCTATTCGGATGCTTCGGATCCACAAACCCCTCTGGCTGAGCCATGTAAACATCCTCAGCCAACTTTCCGTTAAGGAAAGCGGTCTTGACATCCATTTGCCAAATCTCATAATCATGAAATGCGGCAATCGCTAGCATCACTCTAATAGATTTAATTTTCGCAACTGGCGAGAAGGTCTCATCATAGTCAACTCCGGGAGTTTGAGTAAGCCCTTCGCAACCAATCGCGCTTTGTATGTGTGTACGTTCCCATCCACGTCGGTCTTCTTCTTGAAGATCCACTTGCACCCTACGGTCTTACGTTCGGGCACGTAATCAACCAAATTCCAAACTTGGTTATCGTACATGGATTGGATCTCGCTATCCATCGCCTCTTTCCATTTCGCAGACTCCGGGCCTGCCATGGCTTCCTTATAGCTATTAGGTTCATCAAGATTTACTAGTGTACCATCACTAATATACGTGTCCCCTTCGGTAGTAATATGAAAACCATAAAACTGGGGTTGAACTCTAACTCTATCGGAACGTCTAAGAGGTAAGGATTCATCAATTGGTTCAACCGGAGTTTCCTCCTCGGGTTGAACGCCAGCGGTAGAGGTTCCTTCATCTATCGATTCTTGAATTTCTTCAAGTTCGATTTGCCTCCCACTGTCTCCTTGGCTTATGAGTTCTCGCTCTCGGAAAACTCCTCTCCTCGCAACAAAGATAACATTATCTTTCGGTCTATAGAAGAGATATCCAAAGGAAGTTTGCGGGTAGCCAATGAAAATACATCGCTCACTTCGAGGTTCAAGCTTGTCGTGAAAATCTCGTCTTACGAAAGCCTCGCAACCCCAAACCTTGATATGTGCCAACGAGGGAGCTTTCCCTGTCCACATCTCGTGAGGTGTTTTGGCAACCTTCTTGGTAGGGACTCGGTTAAGGATATGGGCGGCAGTCTCTAAGGCATACCCCCAAAAGAAGATAGGTAGTGAAGCACGACTCATCATAGAGCGAACCATATCCAATAAGGTTCGATTACGCCTTTCTGCCACACCATTCAATTGCGGTGTCCTAGGAGGCATCAATTGCAAAACTATTCCACACTCCTTGAGATAATCGTGGAATTCAAGACTTAGGTACTCTCCTCCTCGATCGGATCGAAGCATCTTGATTTTCCTGCCCAATTGATTCTCCACTTCATTCTTGAACTCTTTGAACTTTTCAAAGGTTTCTGACTTTTGCTTGATTAAATAGATATACCCATATCTACTATAATCATCGGTAAAGGTCACATAGAAGCGGTTCCCATCCTTCGTGGTTGATCTAAAAGGTCCACATACATCGGTATGTATTAGGTCTAATAGTCCCTCACCCCTTTCACAAGTACTTGTGAAGGGTGACTTAGTCATCTTTCCAAGTAAACAAGATTCGCATGTGTCATCTTCCCTAAGGTCGAATGACTCCAACACTCCATCCTTTTGGAGTTGGGCTATGCGTTTCTTGTTGACATGTCCAAGACGACAATGCCACAAGGATGCTTTATCCATACTAGTGGAAGAATCAATATTCAAAACATCATTTCCTAAGTTATCAACAATCATAACAGTTTCATATATTCCATTACATGGTATAGCTTCAAAATAAAAGACACCATTTAGATAAGCCAAAATAGAACCATTCTCATTATTAAAAGAAAATCTAAAACCTTGTCTATATAAACCATGAAATGAAATGATGTTTCTAGCCATTTCTGGCGAATAGCAACAATTGTTCAAATCTAAAACTAAACTATTCTTAAGCACCAAAGAATACACTCCAATCTTGGTCACAGGTGACGATCTTCTGTTCCCCATGATTAGATTGATCCTTCCTTGCTCCACATCCCTACTTCCTTTTAGTCCCTGCACATTAGAACAAATGTGATAACCACAACCGGTGTCAAGAACCCAAGAAATAGCATGATTAGAATCGTTAGATTTTATTGCATATATACCTGCGAAAGATGGCTTGATCTTTCCTTCCTTGATGGCTTGCAGGTAATCCGGGCAGCTTCTCTTCCAATGTCCTATCTTGTGGCAGTGGTGGCACTCTGCCTCCTTCGGGTTAGAGCAGGGCTTAGAGGGATCAACTTTGGTCCCACTAGAAGAGGAACCATCTCGGGCTTTCACCTTTCGATAGTTATTTGAAGAAGCTTTCCTCTTCTTTCCCTTCCCTTGACCAATAGCCAAGACAGGAGCAGCGGATGGATTGGGAGTTGGTGCAACAGACTTGTCCTTGAAATTGCTCTCAGCAACCCTCAAGAGACCTTGGAGTTTACTTAGAGTGACCTCCTCTTTGTTCATGTGGTAGGTCATCCTAAATTGATTATACATCAGAGGCAAAGAGTGAAGCACCATGTCGATCGCCAAGTCTTCGCCGAAGTCAACATTTAACTTGCGAAGGCGGTCGACATACCTTTGCATCTTTTGCAAGTGCACGGTAAGAGATTCTCCATGACCCATCTTAGCGGAAATCATGTTGGTGAAGATCTCGTAACGCTCTTGTCTCGCGTTTTGGTGGTACCTCTCCAACAAGTCTTGATGCATCTCGTATGGATACATGTCCTCGTAGGACTTTTGGAACTCGGAGTTCATGGTGGCGATCATGATGCAATGTACTTTCGTCGCATCTCGCTCATGGGTTTCAAAGGCGGTGATTTCAGCGGGAGTAGCAATTTCGGGGTTGATTTTCTCGAGCTTCTCGTCGAGGACATACTCTTTATCCTCATAGCGAGCAATGGTGCGAATGTATCTTATCCATTCGCCAAAGTTCGTTCCATTGAAGGTGACCTTTTGGCAAAGGCTCATCAACGTGAAAGAACTAGCAGCAGCGTTGTTTGCGTTTGACATCTATAGAAAGGACAAAGATAGATTAGAACAAGAATCCCTAATTATCACCCAATAAGAAAATTAGGGCTAGGATCCAACAATAACATTTACATACTAGAAAAGGGATGCCGTAATCCAACATGCAAATAAATTGAAGGTAAGTGAATGACGATTCACTAATTCTTCAAAACTTAAACTTTTGGTCCTAAGTGTTTTTGAGAATTCCTAGGTTCGGATGAGATTCATTGAATTATTCAATGGCATGTTTAAATCTCGATATGCCCCTCTTGTTTGTGACTGGGATGCCGAGGATCACAAAGCGGGTGTGAATTACCATGCAAATTTACATGGTGCCTTCATTGTTACGATCACCTATTCGATGTGCCGGTAAACCACACACGCTCCATCGAACTATGATAAACAATGAATCACCCTTCGCCACCTTCGCTTAGAACCAATTAGTGTGCCGGTAAACCACACACGCTCCACTAACATCTTAGCAAGGTGCAAAGTGTAATTTCATGGAATTGCATCAATTCACTTTTCCTAAAGTAACTAAGATTGGGAAATTTGAAAAAGATTTAGTTACTTCGTATTTCTTTTTATACTTTTAATGAGAGGATGAGGTTGCCCTATCCTACCCGTTCGGCTAACGACCCTCCACCAATCAAGCAAGCGGTGGGTGTGAGTGTACACCCATTAAGCGCCATTTTATAGGCCGCAACCTTATACCCACCTTATAGATCGGCTTCGTGAATGAGGCCTACTAGCGGTAAGACTAGCATTTAGTTATACATATATATATTATTCTAATAATATCATATAAGTATAGGGTTGTATTTTAAACTTTTCAAAATCTAGGGTTTGAAATTTAGGTTGTCTAAATTAAAGCTTTTAATCACAAAAATAAATTTCAAAACTACAGGGTAGGTTTTAAACATTTAAAAACATGGAGGATCAAATAACAAATAATTTCAATTAACAATTAATATCTTAATTATCTTTATTTGATTTATCTTTGATTTCTTTGAGGATAATTACCAAAAAATAATCAAAATAATTAATTAATTATCATATAGGGAAACTAAATATTTAATTAGTTGATAATTACCTTTAACTAGATCAAGATAACACTTATATTTATCAAGAAATCGGATTCATATTGATCTAATTAGTTTATGGAAAGTTTGGATAAGATAAACACAAAGAAATCCCGAATCTGGCCCTTCCTGACGCTTGGACTCGCCGAGTGCACAAGGGGACTCGACGAGTCAGGCCTACTCGACGAGTCCACCATGGAACTCGACGAGTCAGTGACTCAAAACCAAAAAATCGAATTTTGCAGGTTTGTTTCAGCTATTCAAGCAACAATTTGTAGAAAACCAATCTAGGCTCTGATACCACTGTTGGGTTTTAGCCATAAGAACTTTCCTATGTGCGCATGCAAAACCCTATTGCTTGGATCTAGGCTTTCTAATAAACATGCTTTTGAATCCAAGACTTCTAATGGCTAATTAGGATAAACAACAACATTAAAACAGATCTAGAATCATACCTTTGAGTTCCTTGTTGATCTTCTTGTCTTGGAGCTTCTAGAGTCACAATTGTCACTCCTCTAATGGCTTACAAACACCAATAGCAAGCAAGATGATTTAGGAGATAGGAGAGGGGAGGAATTCGGCCAGAGGTTCCTTGCTTTAGGTTCTGAAAGGTTGTCCACGAATTCCACACCCCAAGGGCCTATTTATACCTTTAGACTCCTTAAGGGTTTCACCCTAAACCCTAATTGGATAATCTTTACTTAAGGCTATCCAAATCCATTCATAGATATCCTTATGGACTATTTTGAGCTATCCTAAAGCTCTTAGAAACCGTCCAAAGTCCATCCTAATGGATTTATAGTCCAAAGTCTAACTATCAAACAATTGACAGTTTATACCCTCTTATTTAATTAATCTCTTTAAGTCACCAAATTAATACCAATTAATTTATGACTTATATTAATCAAATAGCTAAATATTATTCCTTATAATATTTACTCTCTCTTAACAAATCATCCTTCAAGTTGCTATGGTGAAGGCAACCCAAAAGGACCATGCACCACCGAATATAGTTATAGCCTTAGACACTATTCCAACATAGTGATGCTAGCTTCCAGATTGATAGGGATAACTTCCGCTCTCAGTCGGGCTGGGTCTTTACCCTAAATGGAGGAGCAATTTCTTGGAAGAGTTCCAAGCAAGAGACAGTGGCAGATTCAACTTGTGAATCAGAGTATATTGCAGCTAGTGAAGCGGCAAAGGAGGCGTTATGGCTGAGGAACTTCATTGGAGACCTTGGAGTTGTACCAGCTATTAAAGAGCCAATGGAAATTTTCTGTGATAGTGAAAGTGCTGTTGCCTTAGCCAAGGAACCAAGGGATCACGGGAGATCCAGACACATCGACAGAAAATACCATTTCATCAGACATCGGATCGAAGAAGGACTCCTCGTGGCAAAGAGGGTATCATCAGATGAGAATCCGGCAGATCCCCTCACGAAGGGACTGACTCGGGTTAAGCATCTCCAGCATGCTCGGAGCATAGGGCTGAAGGATGATATTAGATTTAGTAGTTAGATAATCTCGAAATTTGTAAAGTGTAATTGACATTTGATGATGAATAAAAGTGTTTTATTTATGAGTAAAGTGTTGCTATCTCTTGTCGATCGTTTACTATATTTCTTTTGCATGTTTTGACTTCCAGAATAATTTTGTTTGGTATAACATATTATTCAAACCTCCACAGTCGGTCATATGTCGGAAGTAGGTATGAATCAAGACTGTCATGTTTGGTTGTAGAGGTCTGGGACAAGGCTACAACAATCATGAGTGCTCATAAGTTCTGAGCATTGGACTCAACCCACGCTCACTGGAATCACTTCATGGAATTCTATCTCGAGTGATCGTGAGACGGTAATATCATATAAGTCTTTAAACCTAGAGATATGATATGTTACTTACAAGTTGGTTAGGCATTGATTGTACGAAAAACGCATTGGTAACTCGATGTTATAAAATCGTGCTCTTATGTGTAATTCAATGAGTAGTAGAACAAACATATGAGTCGAAGTTTATCTGTTCCTTCTTGGATTAGAAGCTGATATCTGGGCCCCTCGATGATTTTGTTTTGACCTATGTACCGGGCCCGGTCAGAACTAAATTGATGTGTTCAATAAAGTTCTTTGTCAAAGAAATCGGAAATCGGGAAACAAATGTTGGACAATAAGTAAGACATTGTTCCATGTATTTGTCCGACTGATATCTAGAACAGAGGATTATATGATCACTTATCTTAAATGGCATACCATCATCTTCTCAAGTTTCGAGAAACCTTGTAAAGAGCTACGATTGCCGATCGGTTCCTGAAGTCATACTTGCAGTAATAGTTACTAGACTTATCCAAGTGGGAGACTGTTGGATAAGGTGTCTAAGTCCATAACTATTTCTGGTATGTACTTGACCCGACCCGGCATGGTCCATTTGGGTTGCATGGCACCATGCAATTGGATAGACTAAATGAGAGAAATAACACTTGGAGATTATTAATATATTATAAGTTCTAATATATTAATAATATTATTTGATTAGTTTGATCAAGAATTAATTTAGAATTAATTAAGTGATCAAAAGATAACTAATTAAATATATGGGTTGATTAAGTAAATCATCCATATCTTGTATAGTGGGCTAAAAGGCTCCATGGATCATCAAGTTGGGTTCCACCCATAGGATGCTCCATGGATGCTCCATGGGAGTTACAAACCCATGGGTCATGGAAATGAAGATTCATGACACATTAGGGTTTAACCCTAGGTGTGTCAACACTATATAAGCAATATGATCTCCTCCCAAATCGGCTACACACTAAGTAATAGAGGGCTTGGCCGATTTTGAAGAGTGTGTGTTCTCTCATAAGTTCTTCCAAGAGCATTTGGTGTTGTGTGAAGCATTTGAGGCATCACACTTGGGGTGCTAGGCTCACAAGGTTTCAAGGAACACAAGCAACAACAAGGTAAGTTATTCTATCTATACTTTATGTTAAAATTGTTCCCCATGTATGCTAGATAGGAATATAACCTTGGAATTCAACTTTGCATGAAAAATTAGACAAACATAGATCCAAGGTTATTAAGGTTGCATGTACACTTAGAAAGTGTTAGAATGCTCAAAACCCATCACAACTTTGGGTGATTATTTGGAGTTTGGAATACTTTTAATCATTCGTTGCTGCTCGGATTGTAATGTCTCACATCCTAGAGCCCAAATTGAAGAGTCATGGAAGAATTGAAGATTGAAGTTCGTTTCGACATGTGTCACCTTTGAGGCTCGAACCGCGTAGTGCTTGATTTTGGAAGATTTGAAGTGGGTCATTCATTCCTAACATTGAGGGGGAGAATGTTAGGGTGCAAAGTTATTCATTCATGACTTTGTAGATGTTTGACTTTTGTAAAACCCACTTGCATGTGGTGCTTTAGTCTTAGACCCATTTGTTAGTTAGAGTGAGAGAGAGACATGTAAACACCTCTATAAATAGTGGCTTCATACCACTTGTAGAGGTGTGCTTGAGAGATGTAGAAGTGAGTGTGTAAGTGTGTGTTAATCATGTAGTCTAGATCTAGATCTTTTTTGTAACACAATATACATTCAATATATCTCTTAAACACCCAAATCACCATGTTCAATTGTGCAAGCTTTAATTCCGCATGCCAAACCATGTTCTTTGTCACTACAAACCATCAAGTAGAAATACTTCTAAGGAATATGTAAGGCTTCAAAACATCAAACGATCAAGTGCTATGGTTCTTGGGGAGTAAACTCATGAAAGGGGTTCTTCGGAACCCTAGACCCAATAGCTTTGTCCTACAACAACTTAGATGCAATCCTTAGGAATTATAACACTTATATAAGGTGTTTAACATGTTCTAGGATGTCTTAACATTGGCAATTAGTTATTTAAAGACTAATTGGATACATATATGTGTGATTATATGTTAATTAGGATCTTGAGTGTGTACAAGTCTTCACTTGACACTTAGTAATCCTAAATCGTTCAGTTCATTCAAACCACCATCTACAGGTGAGTTCATACCCCTTAATAAATGTTTTAAATGATTTTAAATGCTTTAATGGGGGGGGGGGGGGGGAATACAAGTAGAAAACAGCATGCTATAGAATCAATCACATGTGATTTATAACTATGTTTTCACCCTACTGATTCCACATGCTTCAAAATGTGATGTAAGAAATGGTTTTCTATCTTAAAAATATTTTGTTATCAAATGTATTACTTTTGAAATGTTTATTAAAATAACATCAAGTTATTATTATTTATTGCTCAAAACTCTTAAATATCTTACGAAACCATTTTCGTATTCTTGATCCAAACTATATCTATAAACTTATGTTGTTATATATATATGTATTTATATGATAGCTTTCATCCTTCATTCAGTTTCGACACTCTTTGTGTAGCAAGGGTGTATAAACCTTCTTGGACATTAATTACCTTCCAGTAAACTATTATCAGGATAGTTAGAGTATACAAAGCATTATTCCTATTACAAGGAATTACACCAGAGTTAGTTCATTCATGAGTCTATACTAACTGCTACATGAAGAGATACACTTACATGGACACACTTACATGGATACTTGTAACTAGATATTATATGATGAGTTACTATTACATATCATACGTTTAGTTTAGTTCTGTCTATCCTAGTACAAAAGGATATCATACGGGACTAACCATTCCGGCACCCACCTATTAGCAACAGATGTAATGAACATCTACAGATGCCTAAGGTTAATACTTATACTAGGGGTACCTTTACGGGACTAACCATTCTTTTAACCTGCTATTAGCTACGGATGTTCAAGGTTGATACCTTTCAGCAGTCGCAGTGTCGTGTTTATCCTAATACAAAAGGATAATACTTTTATGGCTATATTTTTCCTATTACTTTTATTTTGTGATACATTCACATAAACGATGAGGTAGACAATATATTGTTAATAGTAGTCATAAAGGCGAAAACCATCTTTGTTACAGCAAAACATTCAGGTCTTGGTAGAAGACTACTTTCAAAACATTCAAGTCTTGGTAGAAGACTACTTTCAAAACATTCGGGTCTTGGTAGAAGACTACTTTTATACTTGCTCAAAATATGGGATTTTCTAGGGTTTTCATACTTATATCAAATGTTCATTCAAAGATTTACATAGCATTCATAACAGCTTTCCAAAATTGAGTAATGACACTTAAATACTTATGAATTCACTAGCTTTATGCTGATCTACTCTTTCAAAATAACTTGTATTCTTAGGTCACCAGTAGACAGGTACGATGACCATGTTTTTGAAAAGACGGAGCACAGACAAGACTCGTCTTTTATTTTGATTTCATATTTTGGTGTCTTATTACTATTAAAGAACACACATGTATTAAATCTTTACTTTTAATGCAATGGATGATGTTGTTGCTTGTTTACTACTTTGCATTGTTGGGATATTGTACATGACGTCCTCCACCCTTGAATGTTTCTATTGTTCTTGGTTTTGGGATGTGACAGATTGGTATCAGAGCATTGTTTATAGTGAATAAAGTATATATAAACTCATAAAAGATATACTAACTATAAATACATTGGGATTAAAACACTCTGACTAAGAGTTTATACTTTTAAATAATAAAATATTTAAGTAAGTATACATGCCTGCATTCATACTAAAATCGGTGTCACAACGACAAGAACAAAAATATTACAATTATTGAATATCACAAGTGAGCTTGGGGATATATGGTCAGTCTTGGGAATGGCATAGCCTGATCAACTATGCTGGTCCAAGGAGTGATTAGCATATGCCCAAGAATGGTTGTGATGTGGCAACAAGTCTAAAAACTTACCAACATAACCACAAAGAAATACCATATGGGTATTTGGTCTTACTATAATTATCTTAGTTAGTTCGTCTAGTTAGTTATTTCTTATATCCCTCTTCTCGCGTAGATATCATGGATGGATTTCACCACGGCGACCCATACTTCCCAAACCAAGGCAAGGCCGGATGGATAGAGGAAGAGCCAGAGGATGATCACCATGCCGAAGGCTTCTTTGATAGTTCTGACTCGGAGCCTGAAGTCAACAACCTACCTCCAGCTGCTCAAAACCCAATCCTAAACTCCCGTCCCGCATTTCAAGGACCCACACCACTGTGGCCACAAACTTAAATACATGGAGCCAATAACATGGTCAACCTATCCCCTACAACGGAGACAGAAGCTTCTACAACCTCACTGAGGGAGGTTCTGCTGACAGGGTCCTACCCATCATGGTTTGTAGGATTTCTCGAAACACGATATTGGGTCAATCAACTATCAATCGAGGCTTGGAGATTGACGCCAACTCTAGCGTTAACAAGGTCCGCATTTGCCAACTAGAGTCTGCTCAGGAAAGGACTCTAGTACGCGATGCAGCTCTATAGAAAGAACTTGTTGAAACCCAAGCTGAAGTTAGGGAACTTCGAGCTTAGCAAGTGAGAGCTGATAGGCGTATAAGGGACATAGAACGCCTGCTGTGCGGATCAAGAACTTATGACAACCGTCAAATTCTAGTCAATTCAAAGTCAAATAAAATCAACAAGTCAAACCGGTCAGCTCAACTAACCCTTGTGTACTTGGACATACGTTCAGTATTTACTAAACAACTCGCTATTCTGATAAGAAAAAATAAATCGAAAAGTAGTTACAACTAGATCTCTTTAACCTAAAAACTGTAGTACGTGGCGAGCCAAACCGATAAAACAATAATGCATACTCATCGGGAGTGTGTAAGATCCTTAAACAAGGCTTAACAGGGTTTACGGACCATGCATTGCGGTGCCGGACACTCACAACTGTCCCACACGGAACCTCTCTCAATCGTTTTCACTCTATCTCTCTCTATGTCAAATCTCTCCCAAATCTCTCCAAGTATGTGAAACCTCTCTCAAATATCTCCTTGTATGAGAAATCTCTCCAAGAATGTCAAATCTCTCCCAAATCTCTTCAAGTATGTGAAATCTCTCTCAAATATCTCTCTGTATGAGAAATCTCTCCAAGAATGTCAAATCTCTCCCAAATCTCTCCAAGTATGTGAAACCTCTCTCAAATATCTCCTTGTATGAGAAATCTCTCCAAGAATGTCAAATCTCTCCCAAATCTCTCCAAGTGTGAGAAATCTCTCCCAAATCTCTCTCAAAAGTTTCCCTTAACTTTTTGGAATCATTCGGGTCATTCCGACCCTTAACCGGGTCAAAAACGGCTCAAAACGGGGCGAAAACGGGAAAAATAGGCTTTAGGAACCGAAACCAAGAGAGAAGCTTCTTAGGACCCGAAGGTCCTCTTAGGGACTGAGAGCAAGAGGAGCCGAACCGAACCCTCCTGAGCCGAACCGAACCCTCCTGAGCCGAACCCGAAGGTACTGTTCACCACTAACCGAAACCGAACCCTGCTCAAGAGGAGCCGAACCGAACCCTCCTAAGCCGAACCGAACCCTCCTAAGCCGAACCGAACCCTCCTGAGCCGAACCCGAAGGTACTGTTCACCACTAACCGAAACCGAACCCTGCTCAAGAGGAACCGAACCGAAGGTACTGTTCACTAACCGAACCGAAGGTACTGTTCACTACAGTCCGTTCGGTTCTGACATCCTCGCCTCTTATTCCCGAACCGAACCCCACCCTCGCTACTGACCCTTCAGACCGAACCCTCGCCCATCACTTCGCGCGTCTGACTCGCCCCTTTCGTTTCCCTCTGTTCTCTCTCTCCCTCTCGGTTCCTTCCTTCTCTCTTCCTCCCTCTCGGTTTCTGCCTCTCTCTCCCTCTCGGTTCAGCACCAGAAGGCCGAGCCTCGGCCAGAATTCGCATATTTGCCACTTTTAGCCCATTTTTGATATTTTTAACATTTTAAGCCCGTTTTTCATGATTTTAAAGCGGGATTTTCTCCAGAAATTATATTTTAACATAATAAACTCTAAATATTCATAATTTAAACATATTTTGATGAAAATCATTATTTAAATAATAAAAATCAAATGGGTGAATTATTAAAGGTGGAGTGTTGACTTTGCCTTATCCAATGTCACAAGCAACGACCCCACACCCACTCTTTGACTAACCACACCTCCCCACCTTACCTAGGTCACATCAATGTCATTTCCACTCAATTTACACTCATTCCCACGTTTTTAGAGCTGGAACAAACATCCTCTCTCCTCATTTTCTCTCATTTGCCCTCATTTCACTAAGTATCAAACACCATTTTCTCTCAAACTTTTCCCACTCCAAACTCGAGATTCAAGGCTGATCTTCACGTGTTCTTCCACTCTTAGTAAATATAATTCATCCTCCTTATGATTATTTCACTTCATTCTACTCAAATCATGAATATCTTACACAAACTCCATCATATTAGCGTTAGAGCTTCGAATCTTCAAGTGATTCTTCAAGTGTTCTTGGGTTGAACACTTCTCTTCTTCAACACTTACCTACTGAAATCACTTAAGGTGAGTTCATACCCCTAAATTTTCATGTTTTCTCAAGTTTTCAAGGGGGGAATACAAGTTAAAACACTAAGAACATAACTAAATTTTTCTAACAGCCTTCATCAGAAAAGTTCAACTCCATTCACGGACTGTTTTGGGCATCTTAAACATTTTTGTTTTCAAAACTGTACAAGGTGCAAATAGTTCAAGTTTCTAGCTTTAAAATGGCTACTTTCACATCTCCATACGATTTTTCTACAATTTATGGTGATTTTTACAAAACTGCCTATCATTTCAAACAACAATCCGGACCAGTCTGTGATTATGGACATTTTCACCCAAGTTGGAGGTCATTAAAAATAGTGATAAAAATTATGAGTAAACTAGACACATTTTGTGAACTCTCAGAATTCACGGATCTAGTTTTCGACTTTGTATGATTTTTCTATGATTTTTCCAAAACAGGGCAGAATTGCTAAATTTAGCCAACAGCATGTAAATATCATAACACTTTGTATTATGTTGAGCAAAGTGTGTAATCATAAGTTCTAATTTTTGAATGTGTTTCTTTGCTAGTTTATCATTATGAACTGAAACTAAGTCATTCATATTAAATATTATTCATTTATTTAGAACACGTATTATTTAACTATAAAAAGTATAGTTTGAATATATTTATAACACTAATGCATTTCCATAAAAGGGTTCATACATATTACATACATTTTAGATAAAATATAATTGGTATAGTTTATAATACATCACTCAACGCACTCGTACAAAAAGGGTACATTCATACAAGAAAGATTTATATTCACACACATTTCACGTAAACTTGTTAACCTATATTGTGAGACTCTCTCTCTCTCTCTCCCCGTACGTCCGAGTGCGGGATATAATTCCTGGTAGTTATAATCAGAATCTCCTTGAGGGAGAACGTGATACTTGTATATAGATCTATATTGGGTTTGACACCCCACACCTTGCTGCTAGCTACAGTTGGACCTGCAGGTCTACGGGTGACAAATGTCATTTTATTTTTCGCGACACTGAGAACGTCGTGGCAGGTTCACATAGTCATAGTATGATTATAGCGACTCACATAGGGATATAACAACCCATAAGTTAACGGGATTTTATTTTTAAAACCTAAATGAGTTTTATGTCGATTTAAAATCACCTTTTTATCTCTATGAGTACAGATATTACTGTACACTTTTGGTTTTGGTAGTTACGACTACACATCGTTTGAAACCACATTTATACTTTTAAGTATGGTCAATACTTGTTATTACTCGGTCCTCAAATTTAGGACTACATATATATAATGTATTAACAAACTATTTTTCATCTAAAATTGTTAGACTTCAACTATAGTCGCTGAGCGTATATGTTTTAGTCATATAAGAATTTAGTCTTGATTGGCCTAGAATTGGTGGTGCCCGCCTCATCTCCTGTTCCTCGTTGGGTTATGGACCTAGGGCAGACCCACTATATTCAACGTTTTATCTAATTTAAATCTTATATACACTGGACGATTATAGAGGAACTCTACGGGTCATTCTAGGGTTCATTAATGCATCATATAGGAATATTTCTATTCATACTTAACTAAGAAAATATTGGATTTTCTGGAAATCAAACTATATCGACTTTACAAGGAAAAGCGGTTTCTACTTCAAACAAAACTCTTATGAACTCACCAACCTTTGTGTTGACACTTTTTAAAACTACTTGTATTCTCAGGAAATCAGTGAAACAGGAAAACTTCATCGCTTTGAGGATGGGACGTTAAACCGTCAACAATTTATTTTGTCATCATAATGTAATTGCTTTTGAAACATATAAACATATACTTTGGTGTAACTTTTGCAATTATATATATGGTGGTTGTTTCTACTGTGAGCACTATTATACACGTTGTTGTGATACTGTACATGAAGTCCTCCACCCCCAGACGTTTCCGCCATCCTTGGTTTGGGGGTGTGACAGATTGGTATCAGAGCATTGTTTATAGTGAGCTAAGTATATCAAACCACATAAGATATACAAACTATAAATGCATTGGGACTAAGGTCTCTGATTTCAAGATTTTAAAACCACTATACCTTTAAGAATAAATAACTTTTGTTAAAGGTATACATGCATGCATACATACTAAGGTCAGCATCATTTTAGGACGAAACAAAAGTAATGATTGTTGGATATCACAGGTAAGCCTGGGGATGTATGGTCAGTCTTGGGAGTGGCATAGCCTGATCAACTATGCTGATCCGAGGAGTGATTAGTATATGCCCAAGAATGGTTGTGATGTGGCAACAAGTCAAAAAAAAAAAAAAAAAAAAAAAAAAAAAAAAAAAAACCTTACCAACACTACCACAATGAAATACCATAGGGGTATTTTGGCATTATTAAAATTACATATGTGAGAACTAAATAGATCTTTATCAATAGGTCAATAGTTGCTTAGTGGATACATTAAAATTTTATGTGTCCAGGACGTCATAGACTTAGAATCTGTGGATCTTTGCTCTACTTCCTGTTCTCGTTGGATTGGGGATTTAGAGTTAGGGTCGTTTATTCGAAGGTCTATCCTGTCCCGAATACATATAATTAGTATGCACTAAACAATTTGTTGAAGTACCTGATTAAGATCATCATATAATTAGCTAATTAGTAAGTTTGCCTAGTTATTTCTTATATCCCCATTTCTCGCAAAGATATCATCGCTGGATTTCCATCCACACGACGACCCGTACTACCCTAACCACGACAATACCTAATGGCTCGGAGAGGAGCCAGAGAATGATTTCCCAACCCCTGTAGACGGTCACCAAGTTGAAGGCTATGCTAATGGTTCTGACTCCGACCCCGAAATGGAGAACTTAACCTCGGTGACTCTTGTTCCGAATCCCAACCCTCGACTGGCTTTTCAAGGCCCGACGCCTCCTTGAGTAGAGTGCTTGGAAACCTGGAGCGAAGAACAAGACCAACATATGTCGTTTAATAGAGAACGAAGTTTCTACAACATAAACGAAGGAAGCTCAGCAGATACAATTTTTCCAATCCTGGTCCATAAAGTTGCCCGAAACGAGATTCAGGGTAGAACAACTCACTATAGTATCGTAGAGGTTGATAGAAATGCAAGGATACATACGATCCGCACCAATCGCCTTGAGCACACTCATGAAAAATCTAAGAGAGACCACAAAACCTACTAACTCGTGAAGTTCATTCATATGGACTTCCTTTATGAACTATATATAAGGAATTCTTAAATCGAAGAATAATGCAGGAAAAATCTAATTCTATAACAACTGACTTGTCTTTACTAGTAGGAACTTACCATCTGATCATTTTTCTTTTTGCAAACTCATCACAGAACGATGCCACCAAGGAAAAGACCCAGACCTTCGGGCAGCACAACGCCACCACCTCCGACGCCACCTCCCCAGTTTGATCCCGAAATGTTCCAAGCTGCAGTAACGGCAGTCGTGGTAGCTGCAATGTCACAAATTGGCACAAATAGCACTGGTGGTGTTGGATCTGGAGCCACAAACCCTAACCACGGGGATACTACAGGACGCACAAGGGAATGCACTTACAAGGACTTCACAAATGGCAAACCCGATTCCTTCGATGGAAGTGGGGGTGTCCTCGCATTAATTCAATGGTTCGAGAGGACCAAAGCAATCTTTGAGATTTGTGCTTGCCCCGAAGCGAGCAAAGTCAAGTACGCGACATTCACCTTCATCGGAAGAGCTCTCACTTGGTGGAACGGCAAGGTTAAGTCGCTTACGCTTGTAGTGGCTAACTCGTTAAGTTGGGAGGACTTAAAGAAGATGATGTTGAAGGAATATTGCCCAAGAGGTGAAGTGCAAAAGCTGGAGCAAGAACTATGGAATCTCAGAATGGCAGGCTCCGACCTTACAACTTACACCAACCGATTTTGTGATCTAGCACTCCTTTGTCCCGCTATGGTCACCCCGGAAGACAAAAAGTTGGAGCGTTACCTCTGGGGATTGTCCCCCGAAATTCAAGATAGCGTGTTGGCCTCAAGACCAACTACATTCGACAGCGCCAAGGAGTTAGCACAACAACTCATTGACCATCATGCCAACCATGACACCAGGACAACCACCCTTACCCAAGCAAGAGGAGGGAACAGCGAAAGAAAGTTTTGGGACAACAAGAAGGACCAATCAGCCCAAGGCCTCACTAAGAAGCAACAGATCCTTGCAGTTCACGCTGCCACAACCCTCACCACGCCGACTCCCAAGAAACCATACGCTGGAACACTTCCGAAATGCAACAAGTGTAACTTCCATCACATTGGGGCTTGCCAAAAGTTGCATTGCAAAAACCGTGACAGAGAGGGGCACACTGCTCGTTTCTGTAAGGCACCAGCACGACCAATCAACCAGGTACCTGGCTCTGGAGTAAGCCCAACATGTTACGAGTGTGGACAAACGGGACACTTTAAAAGGGTATGCCCAAGGACAAGAGATGCTGGTGGTGGTGGGAGGGTGCTTGCAATCACCGAGGGAGAAACCACTCCGGAACCGCCCGCAAATATCAGTACGTGTTTCTAACATCGACATTTAAATCCCGAATTTCTTTATATGCTAAATCTAGCATCGATTAAAGCATGCATAGTAGTAATCATGTGACATCGGGCGAGTTATTCCTCACCATAATCAAATTCTGGTACTACGAAAAGTTATCCCCACCTTTCCCCTAAATCCCTAGATCCCCATCCGAAGTGAAAATTTCGGGACGAAATTCCCTTTAACGGGGGGATGATGTGACAACCGTCAAATTCTAGTCAATTCAAAGTCAAATAAAGTCAACAAGTCAAACCGGTCAGCTCAACTAACCCTTGTGTACTTGGACTTACGTTCAGTATTTACTAAACAACTCGCTATTCTGATAAGAAAACATAAATCGAAAAGTAGTTACAACTAGATCTCTTTAACCTAAAAACTGTAGTACGTGGCGAGCCAAACCGATAAAACAATGATGCATACTCATCGGGAGTGTGTAAGATCCTTAAACAAGGCTTAACAGGGTTTACGAACCATGCATTGCGGTGCCGGACACTCACAACTGTCCCACACGGAACCTCTCTCAATCGTTTTCACTCTATCTCTCTCTATGTCAAATCTCTCCCAAATCTCTCCAAGTATGTGAAACCTCTCTCAAATATCTCCTTGTATGAGAAATCTCTCCAAGAATGTCAAATCCCTCCCAAATCTCTTCAAGTATGTGAAATCTCTCTCAAATATCTCTCTGTATGAGAAATCTCTCCAAGAATGTCAAATCTCTCCCAAATCTCTCCAAGTATGTGAAACCTCTCTCAAATATCTCCTTGTATGAGAAATCTCTCCAAGAATGTCAAATCTCTCCCAAATCTCTCCAAGTGTGAGAAATCTCTCCCAAATCTCTCTCAAAAGTTTCCCTTAACTTTTTGGAATCATTCAGGTCATTCCGACCCTTAACCGGGTCAAAAACGGCTCAAAACGGGGCGAAAACGGGAAAAATAGGCTTTAGGAACCGAAACCAAGAGAGAAGCTTCTTAGGACCCGAAGGTCCTCTTAGGGACTGAGAGCAAGAGGAGCCGAACCGAACCCTCCTGAGCCGAACCGAACCCTCCTGAGCCGAACCCGAAGGTACTGTTCACCACTAACCGAAACCGAACCCTGCTCAAGAGGAACCGAACCGAAGGTACTGTTCACTAACCGAACCGAAGGTACTGTTCACTACTGTTCACTACAGTCCGTTCGGTTCTGACATCCTCGCCTCTTATTCCCGAACCGAACCCCACCCTCGCTACTGACCCTTCGGACCGAACCCTCGCCCATCACTTCGCGCGTCTGACTCGCCCCTTTCGTTTCCCTCTGTTCTCTCTCTCCCTCTCGGTTCCTTCCTTCTCTCTTCCTCCCTCTCGGTTTCTGCCTCTCTCTCTCTCGGTTCAGCACCAGAAGGCCGAGCCTCGGCCAGAATTCGCATATTTGCCACTTTTAGCCCATTTTTGATATTTTTAACATTTTAAGCCCGTTTTTCATGATTTTAAAGCGGGATTTTCTCCAGAAATTATATTTTAACATAATAAACTCTAAATATTCATAATTTAAACATATTTTGATGAAAATCATTATTTAAATAATAAAAATAAAATGGGTGAATTATTAAAGGTGGAGTGTTGACTTTGCCTTATCCAATGTCACAAGCAACGACCCCACACCCACTCTTTGACTAACCACACCTCCCCACCTTACCTAGGTCACATCAATGTCATTTCCACTCAATTTACACTCATTCCCACGTTTTTAGAGCTGGAACAAACATCCTCTCTCCTCATTTTCTCTCATTTGCCCTCATTTCACTAAGTATCAAACACCATTTTCTCTCAAACTTTTCCCACTCCAAACTCGAGATTCAAGGCTGATCTTCACGTGTTCTTCCACTCTTAGTAAGTATAATTCATCCTCCTTATGATTATTTCACTTCATTCTACTCAAATCATGAATATCTTACACAAACTCCATCATATTAGCGTTAGAGCTTCGAATCTTCAAGTGATTCTTCAAGTGTTCTTGGGTTGAACACTTCTCTTCTTCAACACTTACCTACTGAAATCACTTAAGGTGAGTTCATACCCCTACAGTTTCATGTTTTCTCAAGTTTTCAAGGGGGTATACAAGTTAAAACACTAAGAACATAACTAAATTTTTCTAACAGCCTTCATCAGAAAAGTTCAACTCCATTCACGGACTGTTTTGGGCATCTTAAACATTTTTGTTTTCAAAACTGTACAAGGTGCAAATAGTTCAAGTTTTTAGCTTTAAAATGGCTACTTGCACATCTCCATACGAGTTTTCTACAATTTATGGTGATTTTTACAAAACTGCCTATCATTTCAAACAACAATCCGGACCAGTCTGTGATTATGGACATTTTCACCCAAGTTGGAGGTCATTAAAAATAGTGATAAAAATTATGAGTAAACTAGACACATTTTGTGAACTCTCAGAATTCACGGATCTAGTTTTCGACTTTGTATGATTTTTCTATGATTTTTCCAAAACAGGGCAAAATTGCTAAATTTAGCCAACAGCATGTAAATATCATAACACTTTGTATTATGTTGAGCAAAGTGTGTAATCATAAGTTCTAATTTTTGAATGTGTTTCTTTGCTAGTTTATCATTATGAACTGAAACTAAGTCATTCATATTAAATATTATTCATACATTTAGAACACGTATTATTTAACTATAAAAAGTATAGTTTGAATATATTTATAACACTAATGCATTTCCATAAAAGGGTTCATACATATAACATACATTTTAGATAAACTATAATAGGTATAGTTTATGATACATCACTCAACGCACTCGTACAAAAAGGGTACATTCATACAAGAAAGATTTATATTCACACACATTTCACGTAAACTTGTTAACCTATATTGTGAGACTCTCTCTCTCTCTCCCCGTACGTCCGAGTGCGGGATATAATTCCTGGTAGTTATAATCAGAATCTCCTTGAGGGAGAACGTGATACTTGTATATAGATCTATATTGGGTTTGACACCCCACACCTTGCTGCTAGCTACAGTTGGACCTGCAGGTCTACGGGTGACAAATGTCATTTTATTTTTCGCGACACTGAGAATGTCGTGGCAGGTTCACATAGTCATAGTATGATTATAGCGACTCACATAGGGATATAACAACCCATAAGTTTACGGGATTTTATTTTTAAAACCTAAATGAGTTTTATGTCGATTTAAAATCACCTTTTTATCTCTATGAGTACAGATATTACTGTACACTTTTGGTTTTGGTAGTTACGACTACACATCGTTTGAAACCACATTTATACTTTTAAGTATGGTCAATACTTGTTATTACTCGGTCCTCAAATTTAGGACTACATATATATAATGTATTAACAAACTATTTTTCATCTAAAATTGTTAGACTTCAACTATAGTCGCTGAGCGTATATGTTTTAGTCATATAAGAATTTAGTCTTGATTGGCCTAGAATTGGTGGTGCCCGCCTCATCTCCTGTTCCTCGTTGGGTTATGGACCTAGGGCAGACCCACTATATTCAACGTTTTATCTAATTTAAATCTTATATACACTGGACGATTATAGAGGAACTCTACGGGTCATTCTAGGGTTCATTAATGCATCATATAGGAATATTTCTATTCATACTTAACTAAGAAAATATTGGATTTTCTGGAAATCAAACTATATCGACTTTACAAGGAAAAGCGGTTTCTACTTCAAACAAAACTCTTATGAACTCACCAACCTTTGTGTTGACACTTTTTAAAACTACTTGTATTCTCAGGAAATCAGTGAAACAGGAAAACTTCATCGCTTTGAGGATGGGACGTTAAACCGTCAACAATTTATTTTGTCATCATAATGTAATTGCTTTTGAAACATATAAACATATACTTTGGTGTAACTTTTGCAATTATATATATGGTGGTTGTTTCTACTTTGAGCACTATTATACACGTTGTTGTGATACTGTACATGAAGTCCTCCACCCCCAGACGTTTCCGCCATCCTTGGTTTGGGGGTGTGACAGAACTCATGCTAGCAGTTCTCATCGCTGATAGAATCTCATCGACTCATCTTTTGGATATAACCTAGTTTATGTAAAAACTTTGGTCTAATTTCCTATCTTTGTAAATCTTAGACCCGTTAGGTCTTGATCTAGTCATAGTTTTGTCAACATTTTCTCATCTTGGTTGATGTAAGGCCTACTTCTAGGCCATTTTCCCCAAACTTATTACATCTGTAATTCCAGTATTATTGACAGACACCTAATCATATGGAATTTATTATCCAAATGCTATCATCTTCATTCAAACGTACTATTCATTGTGTTGTTGGACTATGGAGGGTAAGTCCATGAGTCACTCTCATTATTCGATGATTCTTATCAATGTTGTCATCTTTTTAAACGTATAGTTAAAAGATGCCGCCACGCAGATATCCAAGGCGTAACCCAAATAACGAAATACCAATACCACCACCTCCTCCACCACCTCAAACTCCTCAACCACCTCCTCCTTTCGACGCCACTATGTTCCAGGCAGCATTCAAAGCAACCATAGCAGTTGCTGTATCAGCCATCAATACTCCTGCCCCTAGTGGATCAATAGGTGTGCATCCCTCCAACCACGGCGAGAGCCATGGGCATCCACGGGAATGCACCTACAAGGACTTTAAAAATGCCAAACCCCAAAACTTTAATGGAACTGGTGGGACTTTGGTTTTAAGGCAAAGGATTGAAAAGACGGAAGCTATCTTTGAAATTTGCGCCTGCCCGGAGGGGAACAAGGTCAAGTTTGATACTTTTTCCTTCTCTGACAGAGCACTAACATGGTGGAATGGCCATGTTAAGTCTCTGACTATAGTTGTGGCAAACTCTATCAACTGGGAAAACCTGAAAGCCATGCTGATGAGAGAGTACTATCCTCGAGGGGAAATACAAAAACTCAAACAGGAACTTTGGGGTCTGGAAATGGTTGGTTCTGACATATCAACCTATACAAATAGATTATGTGATTTGGCAATTCTACGCCATGATATGGTTGCTCTCGAGAGCAAGAAAATAGAGAGATATATCTGTGGACTGTCGCCCCAAATCCAATCAAGTGTGTTAGCTTCCAAGCCTATCACTTTTGACAGCGCCAAGGAGCTGGCACAATCTCTCATAGACCACGGGAAACACTAGAACCCAACAATCCCTACAACCCAGCCACAAAAGGGAAACAACGACGACAACAAGAGGAAGGGGTAGAATATGAGAAAAAGAGGAGCTTCGCAAGAATCCTAAAAGAGACAACAACTTGTGGCGATCAATGTTGCCATGGTAACCCCTGTTGTCCCTGCAAACCCCTTACCAGCAAAAACTATGTTGGAACCCTTCCAAGGTGCAACAAATGCAACTTCCATCACCATGGACCTTGCAAGGAGATGAAGTGCTCTAACTGCAACCGGAAGGGGCATACAGCTCGTTTCTGTAAGACTCCAGTAGCGCCGACCGCCCAAGTTCCTAACGCCGGTTTGGGCCAAGCTTGCTACGGTTGTGGCGAGGTGGGCCACTACAAGAGGAACTGCCCTAAGGCGGGGATGGCTGGCGGAGTAGGAAGAGTTATGACCATGGGCCACGAGGAAGCAGTAGCTGATCCTACAATAGTTATTGGTACGTTTCTCCTCGATAACTCATATGCTTGCATACTTTTCAATAGTGGAGCGGAGAAGAGGTTTGTAAGCCATAAATTTGCACACCTACTTAAACAAAAACCCAGTGCCTTAGATAAATCATTCATTGTAGAGATGGCAAATGGGAAAATAGAAAGTACTAACTGCATATACGTAAGTTGTACTCTAACTTTAGATGGCCATACTTTCAAGATAGACCTCATGTCGGTCCCAATTAAATGTTTCGACGTTATCATCGACATGGATTGGTTAAGTCTTCTTCACACCGACATCATGTGCTTTGAGAAAGCAGTTCGTCTCAACCTTCCTAACAACGAAACCTTAGTTATATACGGCGAAAAACCGAGTACGGGCCTTCGCATCATCTCAAGCATCCAAGCTCAGAAATGCTTATGAAAGGAGTATCATTCATTCCTCGCACACATCGTCGATACGAGTCAAGAAGTAAAAGACATTCAAAACATCCCAGAGGTATGCGACTTTCCCAACGTCTTTCCAGAGGAAGTCCCAGGATTACCGCCACAACGCCAAGTCGAGTTCAGAATCGACTTAGTGCCAGGGGCTACTCCAGTAGCCAAATCACCTTATCGTCTGGCATCGACAGAGATGCAAGAACTTTCCATTCAACTTAACGAACTTCTCAAGAAGGGATTTATTAGGCCAAGCTTCTCACCATGGGGAGCACCGGTCTTGTTCGTCAAGAAGAAAGATAGATCGTTTCGCATGTGCATCGACTATAGGGAGCTCAACAAGCTTACCATTAAAAATCGTTATCCGTTGCCCTGCATTGACGATTTATTTGATCAACTTCAAGGAGCCAACTACTTCTCGAAGATAGATCTACGATCCACATATCACCAACTATGAGTGCTATAGGAAGATGTTCCCAAGACATCCTTCCGAACTTGTTATGGACACTACGAGTTTGTAGTAATGCTATTCGGATTAACTAACGTGTCTGCAGTATTCATGGATCTGATGACAAAGGGTGTGTCATCCTTACTTAGATCAGTTCGTCATCGTCTTCATTGATGACATGCTCATCTACTCTCAAAGTAAGGAGGAGCATAGTCAACATCTCCGTAGAGTATTGGAAACATTACGATCGGAGAAGCTCTATGCAAAGTTCTCTAAGTGCGAATTTTGGATCCGGCGAGTCGAATTCTTGGGCCACGTTGTCAGCAAAGAGGGAATACACGTGGACCCTTCAAAAATCAAGGCCATTGAGAACTGGTCAGCACCAAATACACCTACATAAATTCATCAATTTTTAGGTCTCGCTGGATACTATCGCAGGTTCATTCAGAACTTCTCCCGCATAGCGAAACCTCTTACAACACTGACCCAGAAAGGCATGGCCTTTGACTCGGAAGAGAGACAGGAGAGAGCATTCCAAACGCTCAAGCGAGCCTTGTGCACCACACCAATACTATCCCTCCCCGAGGGGATAGAAGACTTTGTTGTCTTTTGCGATGTATCAAATCAAGGACTCGGTTGTGTTCTGATGCAGCGAGGTAAAGTCATCGCCTATGCCTCGAGACAACTGAAGACACAGGAGGTTAACTACACCACCCACGATCTTGAACTAGGAGCAATTGTGTTTTCTCTGAAGATCTGGAGACACTACCTGTATGGTACAAAAATCACGATCTTTACAGACCACAAAAGCCTACAACACAGTTCGACCAGAAAGAACTTAATATGAGACAACGATAGTGGGTTGAGCTACTCAGTGATTACAAGTGCGAAATTCATTATCATCCGAGTAAAGCCAACGTAGTAGCTGATGCCTTAAGTCGGAAGGAATACTCTGGTCGTAGAGTCAAATCTTTGACTCTAACTATCCATTCACACTTGTCCACGCAAATTAAGGAGGCTTAGCTCGACGCTTTGAAACCTGAAAATGTGGCAGATGAATCCCTGAGAGGGATGGATAAGAACTTGGAAGTCAAGGGTGGTGGAGCCTTATACCTCATGGATCGGATCTGGACACCGAAACACAGTGGCTTCAGAGACTTGGTCATGACCGAGGCACACAACACTCGTTATTCCGTCCACCCAGGTTCAGATAAGATGTATCTGGATCTTAAAAGCCTAACATGAAAGCAGAAATTGCTACCTTCGTAAGTAAATGCCTTACTTGCACGAAGGTAAAGGTCGAATACCAGAAACCTTACAATCTTCTGCAGCAACCGGAGATACCAGAATAGAAGTGGGAGCGGATCACTATGGACTTCATAACCAAGTTGCCCAAGACAACGGGTGGACTTGATACCATATGGGACATCATCGACAGATTAACCATGTCTGCACACCTCCTACCCATCAAAGAAACCGACAAAATGGAGAAACTTACGAGAACCTACATTAGGGAGATTGTACGACTGCACGGTGTTCCCATATCCATTATCTCAGATAGAGATAGTAGATTCACTTCTAGGTTCGGGTAGTCGCTTCAAAGTTCCGTAGGAACTAGGCTGGACATGAGTACAGCCTACCATCCACAGACCGACGGACAAAGTGAGAGAACTATCCAAACATTAGAAGATATGTTGCAAGCCTGTGTTGGGATACTCATTTACCCCTTGTCAAATTTTCCTACAATAACAGTTATCACACGAGCATAAAGGCAACTCCTTTCGAAGCCCTCTATGGCCGAAAGTGCAGATCCCCTATGTGTTAGGCTGAGGTGGGTGATACCCAGTTAGCTAAGGGACGAGTTCCCGAAAGCACTTTCACGGTGCTGGAGATCATTCTCAAAATGACAGAGAAGATCGTTCGAATTCGTGAATGATTGAAAGCCTCTAGAGACCGACAGAAAAGCTACGCTGACAAGCGAAGGAAACCATTGGAATTCCAGGTGGGCGACCGCGTTCTACTGAAGGTCTCAACATGGAAGGGCCTGATACGCTTCAGAAAGCGTGGGAAGCTCAATCCAAGATACATAGGGCCTTTCTAGATTCTTGCCCGAATCGGCCCCTTAGCTTACAAACTCAATCTACTGCGTGAACTCAGTAACGTACATTCTACCTTCCACGTCTCTAACCTGAAAAAGTGTCTGTCCAACAAGACTCTTGTTATCGCACTTGACGAAATCGAGATCAGCGAGAGCCTCAACTTCGTTGAAGAACCAGTAGAGATCATGGACCGAGAGGTCAAGCAAACAAAGCAGAGTCGTATCCCGATAGTGAAGGTTCACTGGAATGCCAAGCAAGGACCTGAATTCACTTGGGAACGAGAGGATCAGATGAAACCAAAACATCCTCATCATTTTGCTTAGTTATTTATAACTACTTATTTGCTTAAATTCTAATTTCGGGACAAAATTCCTTCTAACGGGGGAATGATGTGAAAACCCGAAATTTACATTCTATACAACATATCAAGTCAATAGAAGTCAGAACAGTTATTGTTAATTTTCAGACTATTTGGGATAAGTTTGAGCATTATATGATTAACACTTTAGGAGATGCCAGGAGAGGGGATGCTCTAAGGTTTATTGTGCAAAAATAAACATTTATACTACAAGAAATTGGAAATTTACGACCCAACCATGGATTTTGCGGTCCCGAACCCCTAGGGGTATATATATATATATATATATATATATATATATATATATATATATATATATATATATATATATATATATATATATATATATATATATATATATATATGGTCCTTAGCCATATTTATTCATTTGTTCCATTTCCAACTAGAGAAAAACTTGATTCTCTCTCAAGGATCTTCGGCCTTTCGCCCCAAATCATGAGTGCTTCTATCTAAGAGTATAATAGGGCTTGTTATGTGTCTAATAACCAAGAAATCATAAGAAAAAAACAAGATCAAAGATTTTACGGCCCAAGAACACCTTGGATCGTAAACCCTTCTTTAAGGGCCAACAGTGTGCCCTAGTCCCTTCATTTCATTATGAAACTAGCCTAGACTCGTACCCTAATATGTGTAGGACTTGAAAGCACAAAACACCATGTCCATGAGAGATTACAGCCGCAAACCCTAAGGGATTTGGTCTTGGCACCATGAACTCCTCAAAGGAGTTAAAGGGTGCCCAAATCTCTTCCAAGGACTAAACCATCAAGTAGAAATACTTCTAAGGAACATGTAAGGCTTCAAAACATAAAATGATCAAGTGCTTAAGAGATTACAGCCGTAAACTCAAGGGCTTGAGACCGTAAACTCCTTGTGTTATGGTTCTTGGGGAGTAAACTCAAGAAAGGGGTTCTTTGGAACCCTAGACCCAATAGCTTTGTCCTACAACAACTTAGATGCAATCCTTAGGACTTATAACACTTATATAAGGTGTTTAACATGTTCTAGGATGTCTTAACATTGGCAATTAGTTATTTAAAGACTAAATGGATACATATATGTGTGATTATATGTTAATTAGGATCTTGAGTGTGTACAAGTCTTCACTTGACACTTAGCAATCCTACATCGTTCAGTTCATTCAAACCACCATCTACAGGTGAGTTCATACCCCTTAATCAATGATTTAAATGATTTTAAATGCTTTAATGGGGGGGGGGAATACTAGTAGAAAACAACATGCTATAGAATCAATCACATGTGATTTATAACTGTGTTTTCACCCAACTGATTTCACATGCTTCAAAATGTGATGTAAGAAATGGTTTTCTATCTTAAAAATATTTTGTTATCAAATGTATTACTTTTGAAACGGTTATTAAAATGACATCATGTTATTGTTATTTATTGTTCAAAACTCTTAAATATCTTACGAAACCATTTTCGTATTCTTGATCCAAACTATATCTATAAACTTTTGTTCTTATATATATGTATTGTTATGATAGCTTTCATCCTTCATTCAGTTCCCCCACTCTTGTGTAGCAAGGGTGTATAAACCTTCTTGGACATTAATTACCTTCCAGTAAACTATTATCATGATAGTTAGAGTATACAAAACATTATTCCTATTACAAGGAATTACACCAGAATCACTTCATTCATGAGTCTATACTAAATGCTACATGAAGAGATACACTTACATGGACACACTTACATGGATACTTGTAACTAGATATTATATGATGAGTTACTATTACATATCATACGTGTAGTTTAGTTTTGTCTATCCTAGTACAAAAGGATATCATACGGGACTAACCATTACGGTACCCACCTGTTAGCAACAGAGGTAATGAACATCTACGGATGCCTACGGTTAATACTTATACTAGGGGTACCTTTACGGGACTAACCATTCCTTTAACCTACTGTTAGCTACAGAGGAAAATGAACAATCTACAGATGTTCCATGTTGATACCTTTCGGCAGTCGCGGTGTCGTGTTTATCCTAATGCAAAAGGATAATACTTTTATGGCTATATTTTCCCTATTACTTTTATTTTGTGATACGTTCACATAAACGATGAGGTAGATTATATATTGATAATAGTAGTCATAAAGGGGAAAACCATCTTTGTTACACCAAAACATTCAGGTCTTGGTAGAAGACTACTTTCAAAACATGCAAGTCATGGTAGAAGACTACTTTCAAAACATCCGGGTCTTGGTAGAAGACTACTTTTATACTAGTAGGAAATATGGGATTTTCTAGGGTTTTCATACTTATATCAAATGTTCATTCATAGATTTATATATCATTCATAACAGCTTTCCAAACAGAGTAATGACACTTAAATACTTATGAATTCACTAGCTTTATGCTAATCTACTCTTTCAAAATAACTTGTATTCTCAGGTCACCAGTAGACAGGTACGATGACCAGGTTTTTGAGAAGAAGGAGCATAGACAAGACTCGTTTTTTATTTTGATTTCATATTTTGGTGTCTTATTACTATTAAAGAACACACATGTATTAAATCTTTACTTTTAATGCAATGGATGACGTTGTTGCTTGTTTACTACTTTGCATTGTTGTAATACTATACATGACGTCTTCCACCCCTAAACGTTTCCGCCATTCTTGCATTTGGGGTGCGACAAAATTAGCCAACGAAGTCTAAAGAAAAGTTGTAGAGTGTAATTTTACCTATGAGTGCATATAAAGAATGTCAAAACGCAGCTCGTATTCGAAAGTTATAGATTTTAGAAGTTTTTGTGCGAAAAACGAGAAAAATCCCCAAAACCGAGGAATTTCTCACACGTGGACTTCAGCCACGTTTCCTCGCTTCACATCGGCGCGTGTCCAGAAATTGGCTGAGTCACCAAAGCCAGCTGGAGAGATGTGTCGCATGCCCTCGCATCCGAAGTTCGGTCCAATGGGTGTCCGATGCGTGCCCTTTATCACATGTCTGAGCCTCACAGGTAGTGCCACGTCTGATGCCTCGGACTAGACCATGCTCTAATCGGGAGGTGGCAGCGAGCCCCTTGCATGCGCAAATCATATGCGAGCCACCTGCGCACCCTTACCCAGTTGCTGCTGTGTGGCCTTCGCTCCTGCTATCACCTGCCCTCGCATGATGACTCCTCTCCTCCTTAATCCGACTTCGGAACCCTATAAATAGAAGGGTATGTGAGCCTTCTCGATTACTTTTGGAGTTTTGCCATATTTATCCCCTTTCTTCATATTTTCTTCATCTTAGCATCCCCTAAATCCCCGGTATCGATTATAAGCCCCGGAATACTGCACGAAGTGCCCGAGAAGCCCGGAAAATTTATCTTTTCGGTTTCGAAGCCCAATCCTCACAGAGCCCGGTTTTCTAAATAAAACTCTCGGTTTTATTAGAAACAATCATTTTAGGAAACGAATTGCTACCCGATTTTCATCAAATCAAGTGATTGTATAGTCACTTTCATCTTACACATAGATATGAAGTATTTTATATAAATACGTGCCATGTGTATATATATATATATATATATATATATATATATATTGATTGTTTATTTGAGACAATTGTTGAATTGATGTTTTATACAAGTTTTAAATTGTGCATGAATTTTTATCTACAAATATGTTGGGTAAAACAAGGGTAGATAGGGATGTGTGATAAAATAAAAGTGATGAGAGGCCTCGATGTGATTTGAGATCCAGTCATCTAACGGAGTTTGTATGACGACCACAGACTTTCTATATAGTCCAATGGAACACTGGTAGGCCCACAACCTATAGGTGTAATGAACTAAGAATGTTCATTCATTGTACTCCATCCCCCTCATGGTTGCCTTTAGGACATGTATTGTTGAGGAAACCCCTTAGCAGTAGTGTCCATCCCAATGATATTCTTTAGGCTAGGCCCCTTGTGATAAGTGATAGGGATGTAAAATGAGGATAGCAGGAACGGTTAATCAGGGTTATTGTTGATTGATGAACTTAATAAGTTTGTTATTGTTGTGGGTTGAAAACCTTATACGTTCACCAGGCTCCCATGCCTAACCCACTCAGCTTTTTCTGTTACAGGTAGTGGACCCCGAGCATAGTTAGAGGTCTGTAACAACCCGAAATTTGTTCATCGCCAAAACCCGTTCTACCCGGTAAGTCGCCGTTATCGGATTTGTTCCAATTTCTCTTCGAAATTTATTTGTATAAATTTATATGATTATTTTATCCTAATGAGTGTCTAAAGCACTCAGGAACTTATGTTATTCGCCCAAAAATCATTATTTTATAAGTTTTAAAAATGTTCCCGTCGGGTGACGGAAACTCAATCAGGTGCGACCAAAAGCCGCGGTTAGCGTCGGTATCGGGTAGAATTCCACCGCGTGCAAATTTTGGGAACTATATAAACGTGTTTTAGCTTTCATTTGAAGCTTTTTCCTTCTCTCACTACTCTCTCTCTCTCTCTCTAACCTCTCTCCAAAATCCAAAGATTTAGTGTCCAAAACTCAATTTTAAGGCTTCAAATCCTTAAGGTACCTCCCTAGCCTTAATCTATAGCATCTTTAGCCTTCAAATTCGAGAATTAAACATGATTTGTGACCACATACATGATTTTACGGCCATGGAGCATGCATGGGCCGTAAACTCACAATAAGTGGGGTTTTGAGCCTTTAAACCCTTCCTTGACTAGTTTGGACCTTGGATATGGCTATGGGACTTTAAAATATGTAATCTAAACATGTAAAACTTGCATTTTGTGATGTTTAGAGGAGTTTACGGCCAAGGAATATTCTTGGGCCGTAAACTCACATAATGAGGGTTTTTATGCCCTTAAACCCTTCCAAATCACCCCTATAGCTTAGATATGAATTATAGGACTTTGATTCTTGCATTTGGACACTTGAAACATTAACTTTGGGGGACTTAGATGAGTTTATGGCCAAGGAGAGTTCTTGGGCCGTAAACTCCACAAAACTTTGGCATAAATCCCATTCTAAGGTGTTAGAAAGCCATCCAACACCACCAAAAGCCTTGGAATAAATCAAGGGACCAACCAAAAATACTTTGAGGGACAAAAACACAACATTTATGGGGTTTCTAAGGGTTTACGGCCGAGACATGTTCTTGGGCCGTAAACTCCAAAATATTTGGTGTTAGAATGCAAACTACACACCCCTAAGGCCCTTAGATGAATTTTAGAAGTCCATTCATGCAAGTTCTAGACCTTGAAACACCTTGGAACATCACACACTAGAGTTTACGGCCATGAAGGGGATTTCATGGGCCGTAAACTCCATAAATCATTCATATGTCCCTTACAAACTCATGTTAGGCCTTGGATTAATTCTATCAATCACATGTGATTTGTTCTTAGCATGATTAAACATCATTTTCTTGGACAAACAAGGGTTTACGACCATGGAGCTTGCTAGGCCGTAAACTCCCATCAAAGAGTGCCAAATTGATGTTTTGAACCATTCCAAGTCCTTAAACCAAGTCTAGAAATCATCCCCTAAGTGTTGGAAGTCCAAAAGGCACCATAAAACACCCATCATGAGTTTACGGCCGTAAACTCATGGGGAAGGGTGTTTTGGCCGTAAACTCCCTTAAGGGGGTGTTCCTTTGATGTCCCAACTCATTTGCCAAATCCCTTGTGCCAATCATGTCCCTAAACGCCACCCGGGTCCCACCAAACACTTGTATCGGAGTGTTATCGCGACCTGAAGCAATTGTTGTTGGATTAATGTCTAAGTCCATAACTATAATTGGTAAGACTTGACCCGACCCGGCATGGTCCATTTGGGTTGCATGGCATCATGCACTTGGATAGACTATAATGAGAGAAATAAGACACTTACGGTTATTAATATACTATAAGTTCTAGTATATTAATAATAAGAATAATAAGATTATTTAATTAGTATTGATCAAGAATTAATCTAGGATTAATTAAGTGATCAAAAGAAGACTAATTAAATATATGGGTTGATTGTGTAAATCATCCATACTTATATAGTGGGCTAATGCTCCATGGATTATCTAGTTGGGCCAAAACCCATATGATGCTCCATGGATGCTCCATGGTGTATTTGAACCCATGGATCCAAGGAAATGGAAAGTCATGACAATTAGGGTTTACCCTAATTGTAACACTATATAAAGATATTATTCTTCCCAAAATCGTTAACTAGATTATTCTAGAGAGGGCTAACCGATTTCATGAAGTGTTCTAGTTTCTCTCAAGTTATTCCAAGTGTATTTGGTGTTGTGTGAACCATTTGAGGTGTCACACTTGAGGCACTAAGCACTCAAGCTTCATGAAGACAAGCACCATCAAGAGATATGTATTCTATCTTGTTATATTGATAATATTGTATGCTAGATTAGGATAATACCTTGGATGTTCATATTTGCATGTATAATAGAGAAAACATAGATCCAAGGTATTTAGGGTTGCATGTACACTTAGGAGTGTTAGAATGCTCATAACCCAACAGTGGTATCAGAGCCTAGGCTTGTTTTCTTGTTATACCTGCAATAGAAGCTGAAAAATCGAGTTTTGGTGCTGTCAGCCCAGCTGACTCGCCGAGTCCATGAAGGGACTCGACGAGTCCAAGGCAAAATGCATCCAACTCGCCGAGTTGTGTTCATGCACTCGACGAGTTGGACCCCAGACAGCATATCTTCGAGGTTTTTGGCTAGAAATGGACTAGGAACATTACCCTAAGTTGTTTTGAACTTATAAACTTGTTTTTAAATGTGGTAATGTTCATGCTAATCCATTTTCAAAGATAATTGTCAATAGATTCATGTTTTGTATTAGTTTAAAGGTTAGACTAATTACATGAAAAAGTTTGATTTGAATTATCTTGTTCTTATGAGTTGCTTAAATTAATAGAAAAGTTGAGTGAAAAAGTTGTTTTCAATCCAAATTAATCTAAGAGTTGAGTATAAAATGTGTTTGTGTAACTTATCCTTAAATTACATGAAGAGTCACATTAAAGACTCATAAAACTCATAAAGTTGGCAAAGGTTACAAAAAGATGAAGAGTCTTGTCCTTAAGTTATGGAGGTTCAAGAGTCACTTCATTAATAAATAAATAAATAAAATATGTAACCTTAATTAATTCCATAAGTTATAAAATAAAGAAAAGGTTAATTCTTTATTAGTTTAAAGTCTTCCATAATTTGTCCACAAGTTATGGAACTTGAAGAGTTTTTGGATTAAAACTACTTTAAATACATAAGTTATGGAATTAATTAGTTTTGAATAGTTTCAAAACTTGCCCTCAAGTTTTGGAATTTGTAAAGTTTTCTCTTATGAATACTTTAATTCCAAGTTAGCCCTTAGAATTTTAAAAGTTAAAATTCAACCCTTATACTTTATAATATTATAAGTTAATAATATATATATGTATAAGAGTAAAGTCGGTCTTACCGCTAGTACGCCTCATTCACGAAGCCGGTCTATAAGGTGGGTATAAGGTTGTTGCCTATAAAATGGCAACTTAATGGGTGTTCACTCTCACCCACCGCTTGCTTGACTGGTGGAGGGTCGTTAGCCGAACGGGTTTGACAGGACTATAATTCTCTCTTCATTAAAATTATTAATGATAAATACTAAGTAACTAAACTCTAAATAATACCCAATCTTAGTTACTTAGGAAAAATGTGAATAAGGTGCTAATCCATGAAATTACACTTTGCACTTTGTTTAAGTCGGTTAGTGGAGCGTGTGTGGTTAACCGGCACACTAACTCGAATTTAACAAGGTAGGCGAAGGGTAACTTAATGTTTATCATAGTATCGATGGAGCGTGTGTGGTTAACCGGCACATCGATTGAGGGATAAACACTTAAGGGTACCCAGTAATTTGCATGGTTACTTCACACCTTGTTTTGTGATCCTCGGCATCCCAGTCACAAAACCTGAAGGGCACACTCGAGATTGAAACATGCCATTGAACAGTTCAATGAATCTCAAAAGATCTAGGAGTTTCAAAACCAATTAAAACCTAATAATACATTTCGTTTATCTTGGTGGAAATTGGTGAATCGTCATTCACCTACCTTCAAATTGTTTTATAGCTTGGATTACGGCATACCTCTTCTAAGTTATAAAATAGTTTGTTGGGTCCTAGCCTTAATATTTTCATATTGGGTGTCATATTAAGGACTCAAAGATCAACTATCTTGAATATCTCCCATAACATGTCTGGATTAGACATATATGATCTTCCCAAATCTCTTGAAACAAGCTTTCCTAAATGAAGATGATGTCCCATGGATATCATACTTCTCTCTCCTCTTCCAATTATTCTCCCTAACCCACAAGTTCTTGAAAAATTTAAGGTCACTCGAACCCTGTTGGCAAGACAAGGTCTAGGTGTGATCACATCTTGGAGATGTAGTCACATATTGACAAGCCGGGAGAGTTGGGTGTCAATGTCTTGAGAAAGTTGGTGGTTCAATCACTTTCTAAGTCACATAGTGAGTTCCTTTGGGACACCTATGAAATAGACTATGACAAGACCCTTAATGATCTTATCTATTGTTAAGATCAACTTCCTAAAACTTTATGGACATTGACAATGGTGACACTGGAAATACAGAAAAAGCATTCTCTTCCCAATGGAAAGGGATCGGCCATAGTCAACTCGGTTGAACAAATGGTAAAGAGAAAAGCTAAGTCTGTAATAGTCCTGTGTACCATTATCAAAGGGTCCATATGTTTATATTGCCAAAGTAAGGGTCATTAGTTGCGAAGCTGCTAATTTACCTAAGGATGTTAAAGTCAATAAGATTGACTCTACTTCCGGTAAAAGTCCACTACTCTAACTCTGTTAAGTTTCTATTCTGAGATTCCTTATACATGATGTGACTGGGTCACATGGTGATGTTTTAAGAATCAAAGAAAAGTAAAGGAACTTAAAGAAAGAATATGCTGAATCTGATCGCATAGATGGATTTCTATCGCGTAGTTTGAAGATCGGATTCTTGAGCTACTTCTTAGGAGTTATGAGATATTGCTAAGGAATAGACAACAACAAGTTTTTGTATGGATTGTAAGGATAAGTTTTTCCGCATAGTTTTAAAATAAAAAGAAAATTTTGATTTTATTTATTTTAAAATATCCTTACAATGGCATTTGAGGAAAAATTGTTGCTTATATGATTCCATTAATAGCAAGAGTGGAAATATGAAATTGATTCTTTCATTTGTGGTAATGTCTAAATTTACCAAATAAGGAAAGATTCTCATCATCCAAAGTCTCAATTGGACCGGGACTTGGAATCATGCAAGTTGTATAGCATGATGAATGAGAACTTTCAAGTATTGGAAAAAATTAAGACTAATTACTTGTTCACATGGATGTGTGAGTCAAGTAATGGACTAAGGGATCGAGTACATTGTCATGTGCACTGATTAAGTCCACCACAAAAGATATAAGGCTATTCGTCATAGTTTACTAAAGCTCAGTAAATATGATTATACTTACAAGCTTAAGTGTAACTCTGAGACATTGGAAAAGGTTCCAATGTAAGGCAGAGCGAATAAGAAGAATCAAATTAGGCAGAAGGATAAAAGTTTCTCAAATCTGAAAAGATGGGAGAGTACTTTAGTATCAGTTTTGTGATCATCTTAATGATTAAGAAACCATATCAAAATTTGTTCTCTAAGGAAGTCTTAGTGCATTCTTATGACTAAGAAGAAGGGATCTTGAATTGTTGAAATGGGTAAATCAAGAAGATGAGTCATACTTCGTTTCAATACAAGTCTTAGAGTCATACTCCAAGATTGTAATATGAGTGACATGTCTTAAATAAGGTTTAAAACACTTGACAAATGTAAGAGTAAAAGTTTTCTACTCTTGTACATTTGAAATTGGTAAGTTGTGATTTTTTGGATAAAACAAAGACCAACTTCGGCCAATTGTGTGAAGTGTTTGTCTTGATTAGAATCCACACTATCTCTTGGATGTTTGACAAGGAAGTCTTATAGGTCAAGAGGACAGTGGGAGTCTTAAAGGTCTCGAAATTCTCAAGAACTAATCAAGAATGAAACCTGAAGTTCTTCACTAGCACACGACTTGAGGTTTATAACCTATCGTGTTGACATATTCTGTGCCCATTCTAGTTAAAGTTGGCTTTGCATATGAGTTCTTAGAGTTCTCAATGTGTTGCACAACAACTTGGAAGCAATGGTAGGCCCTTGAGCTGCCAGGTGGCAAGAAGTTAAGATTGAGTTCAATCCATATGAGTTTGGGTTTGTCATAATTCTTGTCTTGTGACTATGGTTATGACAATTCACATGGATAAGAACTCATACACCATTAAATCTAAGTGTCATAAGGTTTCTCTCCGATTCATGAAAATGATGGTGAGGAAACACTTTCACTAAGTAGATTTTAGCTAGATAGCAATTGTGATATTTGCATTCTCAAAGTCATTAGTGGAGCGCGTGTGGTTAACCGGCACACTAACATGGACTTGTGAGAAATGACAAAGGTCAAAACAATCAAGACTATGATTACGGCATCCCTTTTCATAGTTCTTAAAATTGTTTTGACACACCCATGAGCTATCTAAGGAAAGGTGTATGTTTTTGATAAAGTTTTATCAAAACAATCTAGTATCAGAAATCTGAACTTTGGTAAGAAAGTCAATAAAGTATTGATTTCTAGAAGTCCAGTGATTTTTGAGTACATGTCAAAGCTAGTGGGAGCATAAGTGTTATGCTAATAATCATCATGTTAGTGGGAGCATGATAATTACGATAAGTATTGCAAGCTAGCAATGTTAATTATAGAAAACCAAAAGGTTTCAATTGGGAAAAGTTGTTTTGCTATAATTAAGGGAGAGGAAATTATACTTCATCTCAATCTATAAGCTTAGATCGTGAGGTTTTAATCATTTAGTCAAGGATATATATGAATTTCATGTTGGAATGGCTCAACATAAGGAAATTCTGTATATGGGTCCATTATTTGCGTTCTTAAATTCGATTATGATTACGGCATCCCTTTTCATAATCTGAATTATGAGAACTTGGCAAATTGAAATGGAAATGTTATAGCAAAAGACTGGTTTAGTCTTTATGTGAGACATCATGAAAATCGTGTCCCATATGCTTCGGATATAGGACCGACTACATGTGCTATATTCATCCTTTCTAAAATTTTCCAAATGCCTGGGGCGTTAAGAATGGAAAAGGTTTAGAACTGGATATGACTAAAAAGGATTAAACAATTGTCGAGGACAATCTAAGGTTTACCAAAGACTGGTTTCTCAAGGACAATTTGAAGTATAGTGATAATTCTGGAAGCACCATATTGACATAATCTGTAAGGAGGCAACTCTTGTTCAGAAGTGATAGTCAAAATGGAATCTGGAAATGTTTCAAAGTTACAATTTTCAATCTGTGTAAGATTAAGGAAACTTAATGCAAGAAGGATGTTTCCAAGGATTTGATCTCCTTTGGAATACTCTGTAATGATTTTTGCCAAGTCTTTCTAACTTTGTGCATAATCATTACAAGAGGATCAATGCATATAAGTTTAGAATCTAACAGATTTCAGTAAATGACATGAATTTGGAATTCTTGCATTTGCAGTAAGGATTTGGGAGTGTGAAAAGAGAATCATTGAAGTTATGTTCATTTGATCTAGTTCACAAAATAAAGATCATAGTCAAACATATTATGCATACTTGGTGTATGGCATGACTATTGTTTAGAAAACATAGTGTGCATGCTTGGAGCATGGGACAACTATTGTTTTTAAATTCAAGAATAATGTTGATAGCTGAAACAATATACAATGAATAATGTGTAATCATATGGTGATAAATAAAAGGAGTTTTATTTATATTCATAAGTTCTGAGACCATATTGGATTCAATTATTATTGTGTTTCACTTTGCATGTTTTGACTTCCCGAATAAACTAGGTTATTCTTCCGGAATGACTAAGTTATTCAAACCATCCACAGTCGGTCATATGTTGGAAGTAGATATGAATTAAGACTGTCATGGGTTGGCTTGTAGAGGTCTAAGTTGTTGGACAAAGGGCTACAACACTCATGAGTGCTCATAAGTTCTGAGTATTGGATTCAACCCGCGCTCATTGGAATCACTTCATGGATTTTATCACGAGTGATCATGAGACGATAATATCTTATATTCTTCAAACCTAGAGATATGAGTTGTTACTATGAGTTGGTTGTACATTGATTGCACGAAACTGCATTTGGTAACTCGGTGCTATAAAACGTGTCTTTGTGTATGATTCAACAAGTAGTAGAACAAGCCATATGAGTCGAAGTTTATCCATTCCTTTTACCTTCGGGATAAAAGCGATATCTGTGGGCCCCTCGATGATTTGATGATGACAAATGGAAGTGCTCGGCCGGGCCAGGACTGATTTGATTTGTTCAATTAGTCAGTCGTCATAAATCGGAAATCGGGAAACAACTAATGGACAGAGAGAATGATTATAATCCATGTCTCAGTCCATATGATATCTAGAATAGAGGAATATATGATCCCTTATCTAATGGACAAGTCGTTGACAAAGATCAGAGTTCATCTACAAGGTCAGAGTTCGACAGAAGCTTTTGAGAGCTACGATTGCTAGTTGGTTCCTGAAGTCATACGCAATAATAGTTTTAGACTTATCCAAGTGGGAGACTGTTGGATTAATGTCTAAGTCCATAACTATAATTGGTAAGACTTGACCCGACCCGGCATGGTCCATTTGGGTTGCATGGCATCATGCACTTGGATAGACTATAATGAGAGAAATAAGACACTTATGGTTATTAATATACTATAAGTTCTAGTATATTAATAATAAGAATAATAAGATTATTTAATTAGTATTGATCAAGAATTAATCTAGGATTAATTAAGTGATCAAAAGAAGACTAATTAAATATATGGGTTGATTGTGTAAATCATCCATACTTATATAGTGGGCTAATGCTCCATGGATTATCTAGTTGGGCCAAAACCCATATGATGCTCCATGGATGCTCCATGGTGTATTTGAACCCATGGATCCAAGGAAATGGAAAGTCATGACAATTAGGGTTTACCCTAATTGTAACACTATATAAAGATATTATTCTTCCCAAAATCGTTAACTAGATTATTCTAGAGAGGGCTAACCAATTTCATGAAGTGTTCTAGTTTCTCTCAAGTTATTCCAAGTGTATTTGGTGTTGTGTGAACCATTTGAGGTGTCACACTTGAGGCACTAAGCACTCAAGCTTCATGAAGACAAGCACCATCAAGAGGTATGTATTCTATCTTGTTATATTGATAATATTGTATGCTAGATTAGGATAATACCTTGGATGTTCATATTTGCATGTATAATAGAGAAAACATAGATCCAAGGTATTTAGGGTTGCATGTACACTTAGGAGTGTTAGAATGCTCATAACCCAACAATTGTCCCTATCCGACAATCAATCTAAGTCCTAATTAGATACAAATGTGTATCTTTACTTCATAATTAGGAACCTTGTGCGTTTACAAGTCCCGGCTCAACTCTTAGCATCCAAACCGTCTCGTATCTCGTCCGGTGAGTTCATACCCCTACGGCTTTTTCACTGTTTTCAATGTTTTCAGGGGGGGAATACAAGCAAACTATAACTGTTTTCCAATCACAACATTGATGTGTTTCAAACAATATTTGACAAATCTATAAACTCTTTTACTCCTTATGTATTATGCTGAGCATAAGGAATGACTACTCGATTTCAACTAAATGGATCTTAGTTAAGAAACAATCAAACTAATCAAATTATTATGGGAATAATTTGAGGGTCTTTATTGTTCTTTCTATCGTATACTGATATCTATACTAAATTATTAGATAAACTATGTCTGTTCAGTTTATCTCCGTATCATTTGAATATGTTATCCGATGATTTCATGTATGTATCTATACTTTACTGTACTATGTTTCATAACTTTCTGTATGTCAATATCTTACAAGAACCCTGTGAATAGTTTAGTACTAGCTTGTGAGATAGTCACTACCCTTTATGGATGATCAGTAAATCCTCTCCGGAAGTGTAACCAGAGTCTCCTGGAGGGAGAACGCGGAATTTGTGAATAGATCTATTCGGGACTGACAATCCCACACCTTAACTGCTAGCTACAGTTAGGTGGGCACGCCTAGGGTGACAAATTTCTGGATATCGTTCGACGTCTGACAAACGTCAAGGAGGTCACGTTGTCGTATCAGTATGGTTACCCGACTCACAATATGTATTAATACCAGCTTATTCACAGTTTGGGTTCAGTATCTTTATTTCGTTCGGGATAGTGATCCCATGGTTTTGTATCTATATTCTATGTCTCTTTCGGGATTGTGATCCCATGGTACTGTTTCTATGTCTCTTTCGGGATAGTGATCCCATGGTATTATCAAACTATTCTATATCTATGTCCTATACGGGATAATGATCCCATGGTTTATTCTTATATCTCTTTCGGGATAGTGATCCCATGGTATTAACTAAACTATTTGGTATCTAGTTTGGGATAGTGATCCCATGGTTTTACGTCTACTATCTGTACGGGATGTCCTTCCCCATGATCTTTAAATCTATGTCTTATACGGGATAGTGATCCCATGGTTTTCTAAATCTATATACGGGATAGTGATCCCATGGTTTCTAAATCTGTGAACTATTGGGGATAGTGATCCCAAGGTTTTCTAAATCTATATCTTATACGGGATAGTGATCCCATGGTTTCTAAATCTATGTCTTATACGGGATAGTGATCCCATGGTTTCTAAAAGTTGTATCTTATTCGGGATAGTGATCCCATGGTTTCAAATCTATATTTACATACATACATTAACTTATCTCATGTTAGTTCGGGATGATAGTCCCATGATCTTGAACCGTACTTTCGAATATCTCAAACTAACTTATATGTCTTTCGGGATAGTGATCCCAAGATTTTCATTATATAGTTTTGTGTGCTAAACTATACTTTGTGATATACCATTGATCTTACAATTAGGAAAATATGGGATTTTCCTGGGGTAAATACAATACATAACCGAATTGGTAACAAACGATAACTTAACCAACTTCACATAAGAAAATATGGGATTTTCTTAGATAACAAATCTTTTCGGAAACTAAAGGAAACCGATACATTTTCACGAAACAAAACCGCTTATGAACTCACCAGCTTTATGCTGATTTTCAAACCGCTTGTATTCTCAGGTCCAAGTTAGACAGGTACCCGGTGATCTCTTTTGGCGAAGACGGAGTGCGTAGAAGACTCGTCTCAACTTTTGTTATTATGATGCATATGTATATTTGTATAACTTTACTTTTGAAACACATGTAAACTTTCATATATATGTAATGTAATGTTTGTTTACTGTGAATACTATGTACATTGGATTTGATACAAAACGTGGTAGTCAACCCCGGAGACGTTTCCGCCTTTGGTTTTTGGGGTGTGACAAGGACGACGAGAGAATTTTGGGTTATAGGCCAGTAGTTGTAAATAACTGTTGAAAGGCTTATAATGTCTTGTTTATGCTTTTGATCTGTATCGGAACATGACATCCTGAGGTTTTGATATGAAATGAAACTATACATTTCTTAAAGAAGGTATTGATAAACTTTTATCATGTTTTGTTTTGGGGACCAATGGCACAACATCTTTTAAAAAGACTTCTCTGATTTTATTTTAAAAAGCATATTTTAAATCGGTCTTTTATGGCCGAGAAATTAGGGGATGTCACAGTTGGTATCAGAGCATTTGTTTAAGCGAACTAAGAAATTGTAGGATTTATAAACTTAAACTTAGAATGCTAAGTGATGATTGTGAGATAAGCGTCTACCATATTTTAGACACGAGCACTAGTTTATTTTAGGAAAGATGCCTAAAATGCCCTTATGTGGTAAATGCTATGCGTTTTCCATGTGTGCCATTATTTGTTCGGATCTATCGTCTATTGCCGGCTGGATCTGGAAACCTTATGTGTGTACGATTCTAAGCGTATGATTACGAGATTAGAACTAACATGTAAACATTTAGGAGTGATAAGGGAATTAAAATGTCTAACAAGGATAAAGACCTAAATTCGCCTTATTCGGTATATAGATTGTAATGGAAAGAACTCGTAGTGGAGTTGCAAATGCAAACGGAAACCGGGATCAACAGCCTAAACCTCATGTAGTTGAGCAAGTACATGTTGTAGGAGCTGCACCGAAGCCAATAATGATGGTTGGGGTACAAGCAATGATGCAGATGATGTTAGATCGCCATATGGAGGAGACAAGGCGATTACTACAACAGCATAGGCAAGAGACTACGATACCTGTTGAATAACCCGTATTGAATGCAGGGCAATCAGTAGGAGGGAACTACAGTGGGATTCTTGGTCAAGCCAACCCACCTATAGTTAGACAAAACAACCAGGATGGAGGAGTTGATGGATGCGGATGCAAATACAAAGATTTCATGGCATCTACACCGCCGTGTCTATCTGGAAGTCCGACACCGGTGGAAGTCATGAACTGGATCTCCAAAATGGAGACGATGCTTGAAGGCTGTCAGTGCAGTAACAAAGAAAAGACTGCACTTGCAATTCCTCTGTTAAAGTCTGGTGTATTGAGCTGGTGGAAGTTACTAGCTGGTTCGATGCCCAAGGGAGAAGCTAGTAAGATGTCTTGGGAAGATTTTATGGTACAACTGAAATTGTAGTACTGTGACATCCCCAATTTCACGGCCAGAAAAGACCGGTTTTGTTTATACTTTATTTCAAAATCAGAGTAACCTTTTAATAAAAGAATTGCGGAATTCATCCCAAAACAATAATATGATAAAGATTTATCAAAAGCATTTCCTTAGAAATGTATTTCATTAAAAGACTTGGGATGTCATGTTCGATACAGTACATAAGTATAAACAGTATATTATAAGCCTTATAACAGTTATTTACAACTAATGGCCTATAATCCAAAAGTCCCTCATCATCATCATAACTATGCTCTGAGTCCACTACCTGTAAAACAGAAAGCTGAGTGGGTCAGGCTTGGGAGCCTGGTGAGCATATAGGGTTTTCAACCCACAAATAATAATAAATTTATTAATTTCATCGATCAACAATAAATTTATTAATTTCATAAATCAACAATAACCCTGATTACCAATTCCCGTTATCCTCACTTTACGTCCCTAAACACCTATACAAGGGACCTAGTCTAAGGATTTTATCATCGGGATGGAAACTACTGCTAAGGGGGTTCCTCAACAATAAATGTCCTAAAGGCAACCATGAGGGGGATGGAGTACACCGGTGAACACATCGTTCACAACACCTACAGGTTGCGAGCCTGCTAGCGTTCCACTGGACTGTCTAGAAGAGTCCGTGGTTGTCATCCATACTCCGATAGATGACTGGAACAACAACAACATCTAGGCCTCTCATCATTTTAACAAACACCAACTATTTTGTCTACCCATGTTCTACCCAACATATTTATAGAAAAAAATACATATACAGTTTATAACTTGTATAAAACATTGTATTCAACAATCATCTCAAATAAACAATCAATATATTACACATAACACGTATTTTATAGAAAATACTTCATATCTATGTGTAAGATGGAAGTGACTATACACTCACTTGATTTGATGATAATCAGGCAACAATTCGTTCTTTAAAATGATCGTTTCTGATAAAACCAGGAGTTTTATTGAGAAACCGGGCAGTGCGGGAGTTGGAGCTTCAAAACCGAAAAGATAAAATTTTCCGGGTTTTCAGGCACTTCGGGACGTATTCCGAGCTTTAAAAATGATATCGGGGCTTCGGGGGAAGTCAAAATAGTCAAAATATAAGTTTATGGGTGAAAAATGACAACTTTTCAAAAGTAGTCGGGAGATCTTGCAGCCCCCCTATTTATAGGGTGCGAGGCCGAGGTCTCCGTGGCTGAGAGGCTTCCACGCAGCTGCATGCGAAGTTCAGTGACGAAGGGAGGCGTGGCTGCGAGGGGAGGAGGCACGTGGCATCAGCGAGGCGAGACACGGAGGGGGCAGCGAGACTCGGACGTGGCTGTGCGAGGTTCGGCGATGAGGCGGCTATTGATTGGCCGAGGCTTCGGTCCGAGGGAGTTGCGACACGCATCTGGTCCGGATTCGGCCACGTCCTCGGTGACGCAGCAGCTTCGTGCGAGGTGACATGTCGGTTACTGTTCATGCGAAATTTTTCGAATTTTGAGCCCCGAACTTCTAAAATCCATAACTTTCGCACACGAGCTTTGTTTTGGACGTTCTTTATATGCACACGTAGCTAAAATCATGCTCTACAACTTTCGTTTAGATTTTGTCGGCTAATTTTGACTTCAATTTTAATATTATTATTTTTAACAGACCGGGACAGGAAAATCCGTTAAAAATTCATAACTTCTTCATCCAACGTCCGTTTTCGTCAGTCTTTTTACCGTTGTACTACTATTGATGATACCTTCGATTCTCGTTTAGGTTGTGTCGGCTAAATTTCGCTCGATCTTAAATTCGAGTATTTAGCTGTCTACTGCTAAGCTAAAACTTAGAAAAATCATAACTTCCTCATACGAAGTCAGATTTGGGCGTTCTTTTTATCGAACTTCTCGGTTTAACAAATACTACGACTTTAGTTTAGATTGTTAAGGCTAAAAAGCACTTTATCGTAATATTTACTTTTTATGCATCCCGGTGTCGTGCCGGTTTTGTCGCGAAACTTCGACAGGTCATAACTTCTTCGCTTTAACGTGGATTTCGACGTTCTTTATATCTCCGGAATCCTTGTTTCGGCCACTACAACTTTCTTAAAAGATATCGGATTTTTATAATATTTATTTTAAATGCTTATTTTTATTATTAACTAATTAAATCACAATAATTAAGCAAATAAGCATATAATTCACATGATATTCACATAATTCCTCTTTACTACTTCAAAATGAGTTAAAAAGGTTGACCTAGACTATTACAACTTTATTAATGTTTTAGCCAAGAAACACGGGCGTTACAATTCTCTCCCTCTTAGGATGATTCCGTCCTCGGAATCACACATCAGCAAACAAATACGGGTAGCGACTCATCATGTCACTCTCCGTTTACCAGGTGAGATTTGGCCCATTCGTATGTTTTCATTGCACAAGCACTAAATCGACCATCTTGCGTCGCAACATTTTAGTCTTACGGTCAACGATTGCCTCTGGTTCTTCGATTAACCTCTTGCTTTTATCCAATCTGAACTCAGATATTGGAATTATGTTGGGAATATCTCCTGTGAACTTCCTTAAATAACACACATGGAAAGTGTTATGAATACCATATAGTTCTTCTGGTAGTTCTAGCTTGTAAGCTTGATTCCCAATCCTCCGAAGAACTTTGTGATGGGTTTTAGCCATAAGAACTTTCCTATGTGCGCATGCAAAACCCTAATGCTCGGATCTAGGCTTTCTAATTAAACATGCTTTGAGTCCAAGACTTCTAATGGCTAATTAGGTTAAATAACAACATTGAAATAGATCTAGAATCATACCTTTGGATTCCTTGTTGATCTTATTGTCTTGGAGCTTCTAGAGTCACAAATGTCACTCCTCTAATGGCTTACAAACACCAATAGCAAGCAAGATGATTTAGGAGAGAGGAGAGGGGAGGAATTCGGCCAGAGTATCTCTACTTTAGATGATGTGTCGAATTCCCTCTCCCCTAGGGTCTATTTATACTTGTAGGCTCCTTAAGGATTACAACTTTAACCCTAATTGGATAACTTAGACTTTAAGTTGATCCATATCCTTTCCTTGATAACCTTATGGACGATTTTGGCTTATCCAAGCCTTAGAAATCGTCCATCCTATCATGGATAAGGATTTATAGTCTAAAGTGTAACTATTAAACAATTGACAATTTATACCCTCTTATTTAATTAATCTCTTTAAGTCAACAAATTAATTCCAATTAATCTATGACTTATATTAATCAAATAACCATATATTATTCCTTATAATATTTACTCTCTCTTAACAAATCATCCATCAAGTTGCTATGGTGAAGGCAACCCAAAAGGACCATGCACAACCGGATCAAATACTTGCCTAATATAGTTGCAGCCTTAGACACTATTCCAACAGTCTCCCACTTGGATAAGTCTAGTAACTATACAAGTACAATTCGGTTTGCAATCGTAGCTCTCAAAGACGCTATCAAACTCTGATCTAATCAATCTTGTCCATTAGATAAGGGATCGTACAGTCCTTTGTTAGATATCATGCTGACAATCCTATGGAATGGTTAGTCTAGCATTTGATTTCTCGATCTCCGATTTATTCGACATAGAACTTAATCAAACACATCAATTCAGTTCTGACCGGGCCCGACGCATAAGTCAAATCAAATCATCAAGTGGCCAAGATATCTCTTCTACCCTCTTAGGATAAAATTTACAGATAAACTTCGACTTATATGCATTTACTTATTCATTAACCAACTATACACAACAATGCGTGTTATGACACCAAGTTACTGATGCGTTTTCGCATTATCAATGTACAATCGATTAACAAATAATAAACCATATATCTAGGTTTTAAGACTATATGATATTATCATCTTGCGATCACCTTTTATATCGTATTCCATAAAGTGATTCCAGCAAGCGCGGGTTTGTTCCAATGCTCAAAACCAGTTCATAAGAACTCATGAATGTTGCAGCAACCCTTGCTATGTCTAACACCATTTAGACAATCTACACACCAATTCATGACAATCTTCATTCATATCTACTTCCAACATATGAACGATTATGGAGAATTTGAATAATTCGATTATTCCTAATAAACTCAATTATTCTGGAAGTCAAAACATGCAAAGTGAAACAATAGTTAAACAATTAACATATGACGGTAACTTTACTTATAAATAAAACTCCTTTATTTAATCATCAAATGTTAATTACATTTATCTATTATACGTTTCTAAATACTATCTAATCTATACTAATATCATCCTTCAGCCCAATACTCCTAGCATGCTGCAAGTGCTTAACCCTACTCAGTCCCTTCGTAAGCGGATCTGCTGGGTTATCCTCTGATGATATCCTCTTAACTATGAGTTGTCCTTCTTCTACACGATGTCTAATGAAGTGATATTTTCTGTCGATATGTCGAGATCTACCATGATCCCTCAGTTCCTTGGTCAAGGCAACCGCACCTTCGTTATCACAGAAAATCTCCATGGGCTCCTTTATGGCAGGCACAACTCCAAGATCACCAATGAAGTTCTTTAGCCATATTGCCTCCTTTGACGCTTCGCTCGCTGCGATGTACTCTGATTCGCACGTTGAATCAGCTATGGTTTCTTGCTTGGAACTCTTCCAAGTTACTGCTCCTCCGTTTAGGGTAAAGACCCAGCCCGACTGCGAACGGTAGTTGTCCCTATCGGTCTGAAAACTGGCATCACTATACCCTTGCACCTTCAAGTCATCACTCCCTCCAAGGACTAAGAACCATTCTTTCGTCCTCTGAAGGTACTTAAGGATGTTCTTCACCGCAATCCAATGTGCTTTGCCAGGGTTCCCTTGATATCTGCTAACCATGCTCAAAGCAAAGGCTACATCAGGGCGAGTACAAGTCATAGCGTACATGACTGAGCCAACTGCGGAAGCATATGGTATTCGGCTCATTTCTGCTATTTCAGCTTCGGTACTCGGACTTTGAGTCTTACTCAACTTGGCATTTCCTTGTATCGGTAGTTCTGCCTTCTTTGTGTTTTCCATACTAAAACGTTTTAGTACCTTCTCTAAGTAAGTATTCTAACTAAGTCCAATTAGTCTCTTACTTCTTTCTCTTACTATCCTTATTCCCAAAATGTAAGAAGCCTCTCCGAGGTCCTTCATAGCGAAACACTTCCCGAGCCAGGACTTGACTTCCTGCAGAGTCGGGACGTCATTTCCTATGAGTAATATGTCATCGACATATAGAACGAGGAAGCTTACTATACTCCCACTGGCTTTGACATATAGACAAGATTCATCTTCGCTTCGTACAAATCCAAACTCTTTGAATTTCTCATCGAAGCAAAGATTCCATCTGCGAGACGCTTGCTTAAGTCCATAAATGGACTTCTCAAGCTTACACACTCTATTTGGATGCTTCGGATTCACAAACCCCTCTGGCTGAGCCATGTAAACATCCTCAGCCAACTTTCCGTTAAGGAAGGCGGTCTTGACATCCATTTGCCAAATCTCATAATCATGAAATGCGGCAATTGCTAGCATCACTCTAATAGATTTAATCTTCGCAACTGGTGAGAAGGTCTCCTCATAGTCAACTCCTGGAGTTTGAGTAAAGCCCTTCGCAACCAATCGCGCTTTATACGTGTGTACGTTTCCATCCACGGCGGTCTTCTTCTTGAAGATCCACTTGCACCCAACGGTCTTACATCCGGGCACATAATCAACCAAATTCCAAACTTGGTTATCGTACATGGATTGGATCTCGCTATCCATTGCTTCTTTCCATTTCGCAGACTTCGGGCCTGCCATGGCTTCCTTATAGCTATTAGGTTCATCAAGATTTATTAGTGTACCATCACTAATATACGTGTCCCCTTCGGTAGTAATATGAAAACCATAAAACTGGGGATGAACTCTAACTCTATCGGAACGTCTAAGAGGTAAGGATTCGTCAATCGGTTCAACCAGAGTTTCCTCATTGGGTTGAATTCCAGTGGTAGAGGTTCCTTCATCTATCGACTCTTGAATCTCTTCAAGTTCGATTTTCCTCCCACTGTCTCCTTGGCTTATGAGTTCTCGCTCTCGGAAAACTCCTCTCCTCGCAACAAAGACAATATTTTCTTTCGGTCTATAAAAGAGATATCCAAAGGATGTCTGCGGGTAGCCGATGAAAATACATCGCTCACTTCGAGGTTCAAGCTTGTCGTGAGTATCTCGTCTTACGAAAGCCTCGCAACCCCAAACCTTGATATGTGTCAACGAGGGAGCTTTCCCTGTCCACATCTCGTGAGGTGTTTTGGCAACCTTCTTAGTAGGGACTCGGTTAAGGATATGGGCGACAGTCTCTAAGGCATACCCCCAAAAGAAGATAGGTAGTGAAGCACGACTCATCATAGAGCGAACCATATCCAATAAGGTTCGATTACGCCTTTCTGCCACACCATTCAACTGCGGTGTCCTAGGAGGCGTCAATTGCGAAACTATTCCACACTCTTTGAGATAATCGTGGAATTCAAGACTTAGGTACTCTCCTCCTCGATCGGATCGAAGCATCTTGATTTTCCTGCCCATTTGATTCTCCACTTCATTCTTGAACTCTTTGAACTTTTCAAAGGTTTCTGACTTTCGCTTGATTAAATAGATATACCCATATCTACTATAATCATCGGTAAAAGTCACATAGAAGCGGTTCCCATCCTTCGTGGTTGATCTAAAGGGTCCACATACATCGGTATGTATTAGGTCCAATAGCCCCTCACCCCTTTCACAAGTATTTGTGAAGGGTGACTTAGTCATCTTTCCAAGTAAACAAGACTCGCATGTGTCATCATCCCTAAGGTCGAATGACTCCAACACTCCATCCTTTTGGAGTTCGGCTATGCGTTTCTTGTTGACATGTCCAAGACGGCAATGCCACAAGGATGCTTTATCCAAACTAGTGGAAGAATCAATATTCAAAACATCATTTCCTAAGTTATCAACAATCATAACAGTTTCATATATTCCATTACATGGTATAGCTTCAAAGTAAAAGACACTATTTAGATAAGCCAAAATAGAACCATTCTCATTATTAAAAGAAAATCTAAATCCTTGTCTATATAAACCATGAAATGAAATGATGTGTCTAGCCATTTCTAGCGAATAGCAACAATTGTTCAAATCTAAACACAAATTATTCCTAAGCACTAAAGAATACACTCCAATCTTGGTAACAGGCGACGATCTTCTGTTCCCCATGATTAGATTGATCCTTCCTTGCTCCACATCCCTACTTCTTCTTAGTCCCTGCACATTTGAACAAATGTGATAACCACAACCGGTGTCAAGAACCCAAGAAATAGCATGATTAGAATCGTTAGATTTAATTGTGTATATACCTGCGAAAGGTGGCTTGATCTTTCCTTCTTTGATTGCTTGCAGGTATTCTGGGCAGCTTCTCTTCCAATATCCTATCTTGTGGCAGTGGTGGCACTCTACCTCCTTCGGGTTAGGATAGGGCTTAGAGGGATCAACTTTGGTCCCACTAGAAGAGGCACCATCTCGGGCTCTAACCTTGCGATAGTTCTTTGATGAAGCCTTCCTCTTCTTTCCCTTTCCTTGACCAATTGCCAAGACAGGAGCAGCAGACGGATTGGGAGTAGGTGCAACAGACTTGTCTTCGAAGTTGCTCTCAGCAACTCTCAAAAGACCTTGGAGTTTGCTTAGGGTGACCTCCTCTTTGTTTATGTGGTAGGTCATCCTAAATTGGTTATACATCGGAGGCAAAGAGTGAAGCACCATGTCAATCGCTAAGTCTTCCCCAAAGTCAACATTTAACTTGCGAAGGCGATCGACATACCTTTGCATCTTTTGCAGGTGCACGGTAAGAGATTCTCCATGACCCATCTTAGCAGAGATCATGTTAGTGAAAATCTCATAACACTCTTGTCTCGCGTTTTGGTGGTATCTCTCCAACAAATCTTGATGCATCTCGTATGGATACATGTCCTCGTAGGAGTTTTGGAATTCGGAGTTCATGGTGGCAATCATGATGCAATGTACCTTCGTTGCATCTCGCTCATGAGTCTCAAAAGCGGTGATTTCAGCCGGAGTAGCGATTTCGGGGTTGATCTTCTCAAGCTTTTCATTGAGGACATACTCCTTATCCTCGTAGCGAGCAATGGTGCGAATGTATCTTATCCATTCGCTAAAGTTCGTTCCATCGAAGGTGACCTTTTGGCAAAGGCTCATCAACGTGAAAGAACTTGTAGCAGCTTCGTTTGTGTTCGACATCTATAGAAAGGACAAAGATAGATTAGAATAAGAATCCCTAATTATCACCCAATAAGAAAAATTAGGGTTAGGATCCAACAATAACATTTACATATTAGAAAAGGGATGCCGTAATCTAACATGAAAATAAATTGAAGGTAAGTGAATGACGATTCACTAATTCTCCATAACAAAACCTAGACTATTAGTCCTAAGTGTATTGAGAATTCCTAGGTTCGGATGAGATTCATTGAACTATTCAATGGCATGTTTAAATCTCGATATGCCCCTCTTGTTTGTGACTGGGATGCCGAGGATCACAAAGCGGGTGTGAATTACCATGCAAATTCACATGGTGCCTTCATTGTAACGATCACCTATTCGATGTGCCGGTAAACCACACACGCTCCATCGAACTATGATAAACAATGAATCACCCTTTGCCACCTTTTCTTAGAACCAATTAGTGTGCCGGTAAACCACACACGCTCCACTAACTTCTTAGCAAGGGTGCAAAGTGCAATTTCATGGGATTGCATCAATTCACTTTTCCTAAAGTAACTAAGATTGGGAAATTTTTAAAATGTGTAGTTACTTTGTATTTCTTATTATACTTTTAATGAGAGGATGAGGTTGCCCTATCCTACCCGTTCGGCTAACGACCCTCCACCAATCAAGCAAGCGGTGGGTGTGAGTGTACACCCATTAAGCGCCATTTTATAGGCCGCAACCTTATACCCACCTTATAGATCGGCTTCGTGAATGAGGCCTACTAACGGTGAGACTAGCATTTAGTTATACATATATATATTATTCTCGTAATATCATATTAGTATAGGGTTGTGTTTTAAACCTTTTAAAACGTAGGGTTTGAAATTTAAGTTGTCTAAATTAAAACCTTTTAATCACAAATATAAATTTCAAAACTTGAGGGTAAGTTTTAAACATTTTAAAACATGGAGGATCAAATAACAAATAATTCCAATTAACAATTAATATCCTAATTATCTTTATTTGATTTATCCAAGATTTCTTTTTAAGATAATTATCAAAATAATTAATCATTTATCATATAAAGAATTTAAATATTTAATTAGATGATAAATATCTTTAATTAGATCAAGATTATAGACATATATATCAAAAAAACGGATTAGGGTTGATCTAATATGATTAAGGTAAGTTTCCATAAGATAAACATGAAAAAATCACGGTTTTTCCTAATCCTGACGCCCGGACTCGCCGAGTACACAAAGGGACTCGCTGAGTCAGGCCTACTCGCCGAGTCCATGACTCAGAAACCCAAAAATCGAATTTTGCAGGTTTGTTTTAGTTAATCAAGCAACAATTTAAAGAAAAACCAAGCTAGGCTCTGATACCACTGATGGGTTTTATCCATAAGAACTTTCCTATGTGCGCATGCAAAACCCTAATGCTCGGATCTAGGCTTTCTAATTAAACATGCTTTGAGTCCAAGACTTCTAATGGCTAATTAGGTTAAATAACAACATTGAAATAGATCTAGAATCATACCTTTGGATTCCTTGTTGATCTTGTTGTCTTGGAGCTTCTAGAGTCACAAATGTCACTCCTCTAATGAATTACAAACACCAATAGCAAGCAAGATGATTTAGGATAGAGTAGAGGGGAGGAATTCGGCCAGAGTATCTCTACTTTAGATGATGTGTCGAATTCCCTCACCCCTAGGGTCTATTTATACTTGTAGACTCCTTAAGGATTACAGCTTTAACCCTAATTGGATAACTTAGACTTTAAGTTGATCCATATCCTTTCCTTGATAACCTTATGGATGATTTTGGCTTATCCAAGCCCTAGAAATCGTCCATCCTATCATGGATAAGGATTTATAGTCTAAAGTGTAACTATCAAACAATTGACAGTTTATACCCTCTTATTTAATTAATCTCTTTAAGTCAACAAATTAATTCCAATTAATCTATGACTTATATTAATCAAATAACCATATATTATTCCTTATAATATTTACTCTCTCTTAACAAATCATCCATCAAGTTGCTATGGTGAAGGCAACCCAAAAGGACCATGCACAACTGGATCAAATACTTGCCTAATATAGTTGCAGCCTTAGACACTATTCCAACACTTTGAATGGTCCAATAAACCTTGGACACAACTTTCCCCTTTTACCAAATCTTATAAGTCCCTGCCACGGCAAGACTTTAAGCAAAACCGAATCACCAACTTCAAATGTTATCGGTTTTGTTTTCTTGTCAGCATAGCTCTTTTGACGATCCTGAGCTGCTAACATCCTTTCCCTAATCATTTTCAACTTTTCAGCAGTTTAATGGACTATCTCAAGTCCCATAAACTGCTTTTCTCCAGCTTCAAGCCAACAAGAGAGCGTACGACACTTTTGTCCATACAAAGCGTGATAAGGTGCCATCTTTATGCTCAAGTGGAAACTATTGTTGTAGGAAAATTCTACTAAAGGTAAATGTTCATCCCAGTTACCTTGGAATTCCATGGTACATCCTCTCCGCATATCTTCAAGTGTTTGTATTGTTCTTTCCCTCTGACCATCAGTTTGTGGATGGTAAGCTGTACTTAAACACAACTTGGTACCCATTTCCTCTTGTAGACTTTTCCAAAATCGTGATGTGAAACGACTATCACGATCTGATACAATTGTTAGAGGAACACCGTGAAGTCTCACAATTTCCTTCACGTAAGGATTCACAAGCTTATCCATAGACCATTTTTCATTCGCTACTATGAAGTGTGCACTCTTGGTGAAACGATCCACGACCACCCAAATCATGTCGTGACCGCTCTTTGTTCTGGGTATTTTAGTCACAAAATCCATGGTGATGTATTCCCATTTACCCATGGGTACAAGTCAAGGTTCTAAACTCCCATATGGTTTCTGAGGTTGTGCCTTAACTCTTGCACATGTCACACATTCGGCCACATACTTAGCAACATTGAGCTTCATCGTTGGCCACCAGTAGTAATAGGGTTTTAAATCCCTATACATTTTCGTACTGCCGGGATTAATCGAGTACATGGTCTTGTGAGCTTCTTCCATCAGAACATCTCTTACTCCTCCGGTCTTAGGTACCCAAATCTTATCTTGGAATACCTTCAACCCATGGTTGTTTGTACCGAATACTAATGTTTTGCCTAAACGTTCTTCTTTTCGGTGATTCTTCTCTAAAGCTTCTTCCTGAGCTTTCTTTATACTCTCCACAATTGTTGAGACAACCTCAATTCTCAACGCTCTTGGCCTTTTCTTTTCAAGGTTGACTTTCCGACTGAGAGCATCAGCAACAACATTTGCTTTACCAAGGTGATAAAGTATCTCATAGTCGTAGTCTTTGAGTAATTCCAGCCAACGTCGTTGCCTCATATTCAGTTCCTTCTAATTAAATAGATACTGGAGACTCTTATGATCAGTGAAAAGTTTGCACTTCGTACCATAGAGGTAATGTCTCCATATTTTTAAAGCGAAAACTACCGCTGCCAACACCAAATCATGAGTAGGGTAGTTCTTTTCATGCTCCTTCAGTTTTCTTGATGCATATGCTATCACTTTATCTCACTGGGTCAGAACACAACCTAACCCTACTCTAGATGCATCACTATAGACTGCAAAGTCTTCAACTCCTTCGGGTAAAGAAAGAATTGGTGATTCACATAATTTCTTCTTCAACTTCTCAAAGGCTTCCTTATGCTTTTCACTCTAAGTATAAGTAGCTCCTTTGTGGGTCAAGGTTGTCAATGGAGCAGCTATTGAATAAAAGCCTTGGATAAACCTTCGGTAATATCCAGCTAATCCTAAAAAGCTTCGGATCTCCGTAGGACTTTTTGGTTATTCCCACTTCATTACAGCTTCAATCTTTGTTGGATCAACCATTATTCCTTCTTGGTTAATCACATGACCCAAGCATTGGACTTCTTGAATCCAAAATTCACATTTGGAGAACTTTGCATACAACTTCTCCTTTTTCAGAACTTCTAGCACTTCACGTAGATGCTTTTTATGCTCCTCTTGGCTTTTCGAGTAGATGAGAATGTCGTCGATGAACACTATTACAGATTTATCGAGGAATGGTTTACAAACCCTATTCATCAAATCCATGAATGTTGTAGGGGCATTGGTTAGCCCAAATGACATAACCAAAAACTCATAGTGTCCATATCTCGTTCTAAATGCAATCTTTTCGATATCCTGCTCTCTCACCTTTAGTTGATGGTATCCCGACCTAAGATCGATCTTCGAGAAATAGCTCGAACCCTGTAACTGGTCGAACAGGTCATCGATCCTTGGCAACGGGTACTTGATCTTTATCGTTGCTTTGTTCAACTCTCTATAATCAATACACATTCTCATGCTTCCGTCTTTCTTCTTTACGAATAACACCGGAGCTCCCCAGGGTGATGAACTAGGTCGAATGAAACCGCTGTCCAATAGCTCTTGAAGTTGCGTCATGAGCTCCTTCATCTCCGTCGGTGCTAATCGGTAAGGTGTCTTTGCTATCAGTGTTGTTCCTGGTAACAAGTCTATACGAAACTCCACTTGCCTATCAGGTGGTAATCCGGGAAGATCTTCGGGAAAGACTTCTGGATAATCACATACAACTAGTATATTTTGCACCTCTTTCTTCTCCTTCTTAGCATCAATTACAAATGCCAAGTACGTCGCACATCCTTTGGACAAACATTTCCTAGCTTTCATCAGGTAGATAATTCCATAATTCACTCTGCGTTTGTCCCCGTACACCATAAATGATTCTCTTCCGGGTGGGTTCACCCTTACAATCTTCTTCTTTCAAAGAATCTCAGCATCGTTGGCGCTAAGCCAATCCATACCCAAAACGAAGTCGAAACCGTTTAACTCTATGGGTAATAGCTCTTCGTGGAATTCGTTTCCGTTTAGGTCAATGACCATGTTCCTAATATGATTAGTAACAGCTACGAATTTGCCACTGGCAACTTCTACAATCAAGGCATTGTCAAGTTTTTCTATAGGTAATGCTAATTTCCCACCAAATTTATGCCACACAAAGGAGTAGTTGGCTCCGGAATCAAATAGTATGTTTGCAGGAAAACCATTTACAAGAAAGGTACCTGAAGCGACGTCTGCTGCCTCCTTTGCAGCCTCGAGTGTCATCTGGAAGGCTCTCGCCTTCGACTTTTGTGGTATGTTGGGTCTTCCTGCCTCCTTCTTTTTTGGGCAATCTTTTGAAATGTGCCCCTCCTCGTTGCACTCATAACAGACCTTCTTAGTGAATGTGCATTCGTTGGCATAGTGCCTAGGCTTTCCACATTTGAAACAATTGACCCCTCCATCACACTTCCCAGAGTGCTTCTTCTTACACTTGTCACACCACTTCACTTCTGATCGTCCTCCTCTCGAACCAGACTTCGAGAATCTACTCTTCTTGTTGGACTTCGAGGATCCATCGAACTTCTGTTTCTCACCAACCTCAGCCCTTTCTATACCTCTTTCCTTGTGTTGGGTCTCCACATTCTTAGCTGCTCGAACGGCTAATTTCAGAGTGGTTTCCATCTTGACTATTGGGCCAAAGTCAGCCGGCAGTCCGTTTGCGAACTTCTCAACTTTGGAAAGTTCGGTTGGCACTAGGTATGGAAACAACTTCATCTTTTCCGTGAATGCAACAGCATAGTCATCGATGCTCATTTTCCCTTTTTTAAATTTTGGAGCTCATTTTTCAGATCAATCAGATCTATCTCTGAACACTACTGCGTCTTCAGTTGTTCCAAGAACTTATCCCACGACATTTTCAGAGCTTTTCCTCGCGGCATTGTATCTGCCAATAGCTTCCACCAGCTCAAGACTCTAGTTTTCAATTGTCTCACAGCGAAGACAGTCTTCTGCTTCTCGCTGCAGTCGCAACTTTCAAACACCATTTCCATCTCGAAGATCCAGTCCATGATCTCAACAGGCTTTGGGCTTCCTGAGAGACTTGGTGGTTTCGCACCCAAGAAATTTTTGTACATCCGACCATCCTTGTTGTTTCTCCCTTTTGGGCCATCCCTTTGCTCACCTTGAGTAGCTATTTGACTCGCTTGGCGGCTGTAGTTCCCTTCCTCGGAATGCTCGGGAACTGGCTCCATCGGTTCAACATGTATGGTAGATTCGTCCCTATTCTCGTGGAGAATTTGTCTCATTTCTTCCATTTGTTCAGCTAGCATAGCCTGAATTACGGCTTGAACTCCAGCCATGGTGACTGGCTCAGGTGCAACTTCTTCAACAACAGGTATTTGCTGAACCACTAGGGTTTGGTTCCTATCCCCATTTGCGTTTACGTTTCTGCTACGGGTCTTTTCCATCTTGATCTATACACCGAATAAGGTGAATTTAGATCTTTATTCACTATAGACTCTGAAACATTTACATGCTAGTTCTAATATTGTAATCATACGCTTAGAATCCTACACACATAATGTTTTCCAGATCCGGTCGGCAACAGACCATAGATCCGAACAATAATATCATGTATAGCAAACACATAACATTTAGCACATAAAAGCATTTTAGGCATCTTTCCTAGAATATACTAGTGCTCATACCTCACAATCATTGCTTAGCATTCTAAGTTTAAGTCTAGAAATCCTACAAATTCCTAGTTCGCTTAAACTAATACTCTGATACCAACTGTGACATCCCCAATTTCACGGCCAGAAAAGACCGGTTTTGTTTATACTTTATTTCAAAATCAAAGTAACCTTTTAATAAAAGAATTGCGGAATTTGTCCCAAAAAAATAATATGATAAAGATTTATCAAAAGCATTTACTTAGAAATGTATTTCATTAAAAGACTTGGGATGTCATGTTCGATACAATACATAAGTATAAACAGTACATTATAAGCCTTATAACAGTTATTTACAACTAATGGCCTATAATCCAAAAGTCCCTCATCATCATCATAATTACGCTCTAAGTCCACTACCTGTAAAACAGAAAGCTGAGTGGGTCAGGCTTGGGAGCCTGGTGAGCATACAGGGTTTTCAACCCATAAATAATAATAAATTTATTAATTTCATCGATCAACAATAAATTTATTAATTTCATAAATCAACAATAACCCTGATTACCCATTCCCGTTATCCTCACTTTACATCCCTAAACACCTATACAAGGGACCTAGTCTAAGGATTTTATCATCGGGATGGACACTACTGCTAACGGGGTTCCTCAACAATAAATGTCCTAAAGGCAACCATGAGGGGGATGGAGTACACCGGTGAACACATCGTTCACAGCACCTACAGGTTGCGAGCCTGCTAGCGTTCCACTAGACTGTCTAGAAGAGTCCGTGGTCGTCATCCGTACTCCGCTAGATGACTGGAACAACAACAACATCGAGGCCTCTCATCATTTTAACACACATCAACTATTTTGTCTACCCATGTTCTACCCAACATATTTGTAGATAAAATACATATATAGTTTATAACTTGTATAAAACATTGTATTCAACAATCATCTCGAATAAACAATCAATTTAATTACACATAACACATATTTTATACAAAATACTTCATATCTATGTGTAAGATGAAAGTGACTATACGCTCACTTGATTTGATGATAATCGAGCAGCAATTCGTTCTTTAAAATGATCGTTTCTGATAAAACCGGGAGTTTTATTGAGAAACCGGGCATTGCGAGAGTTGGAGCTTCAAAACCGAAAAGATAAAATTTTCCGGGTTTTCGGGCACTTCGGGACGTATTCCGGGCATTAAAAATGATACCGGGGCTTCGGGGGAAGTCAAAATAGTCAAAATATAAGTTTAGGGCTGAAAAATGACAACTTTTCAAAAGTAGTCGGGAGATCTCGCAGCCCCCCTATTTATAGAGTGCGAGGCCGAGGTCTCCATGGCTGAGAGGCTTCCACGCAGCTGCTTGCGAAGTTCAGTGACGAAGGGAGGCGTGGCTGCGAGGGGAGGATGCGTGTGGCATCAGCGAGGCGAGACACGGAGGCGGCAGCGAGACTCGGACGTGGCTGTGCGAGGTTCGCCCATGAGATGGCTTCTGATTGGCCGAGGCTTCGGTCCGAGGGAGTTGCGACACGCGTCTGGTCCGGATTCGGCCACATCCTCGGTGACGCAGCAACTTCGTGTGAGGTGACGTGTTGGTTACTGTTCATGCGAAATTTTTCGAATTTTGAGCCTCGAAATTCTAAAATCCATAACTTTCGCATATAAGCTCCGTTTTTGACGTTCTTTATATGCACGCGTAGCTAAAATCATGCTCTACAACTTTCGCTTAGACTTTGTCGGCTAATTTTGATTTAATTTTAATATTATTATTTTTAACAGACCGGGACAAGAAAATCCGTTAAAAATTCATAACTTCTTCATCCAACGTCCGTTTTCGTCAGTCTTTTTACCGTTATACTATAATTGATGAGACCTTCGATTCTCGTTTAGGTTGTGTCGGATAAATTTTGCTCGATCTTAAATTCGAGTATTTAGCTGTCTACTGCTAAGCTAAAACTTAGAAAAATCATAACTTCCTCATACGAAGTCAGATTTTAGCGTTCTTTTTATCGAACTTCTCGGTTTAATGAATACTACGACTTTAGTTTAGATTGTTAAGGCTAAAAATCACTTTATTGTAATATTTACTTTTTACGCTTTCCGGTGTTGTGTCGGTTTTGTCGTGAAACTTCGACAGGTCATAACTTCTTCGTTATAACTCGGATTTCGACGTTCTTTATATCTCCGGAATCCTTGTTTCAGCCACTAAAACTTTCTTAAAAGATATAGGATTTTTATAATATTTATTTTAAATGCTTATTTTTATTATTAATTAATTAAATCACAATAATTAAGCAAATAAGCATATAATTCACATAATATTCACATAATTCCTCTTTACTACTTCAAAATGAGTTACAAAGGTTGATCTAGACTATGACAACTTAATTAATGCTTTTAGCCCAGAAACACGGGCGTTACAAGTACTGCTCTGAGCAGGATCTTTTGGAAATCAACAATGAGTTCCAGAATTTAAAGAAGGGAAAAAAGAGCGTTACTGAATACGCTGCTAGTTTTACGGAAAAGATGAAGCTTGTTCCTCATCTAATTCCTACTGAACTCTCTAAGGTCAACAAGTTTTCCTTCAGATTACCAGCGGAATTTGGTCCGATGGTTAAGCAAGCAACCACTTTGAAAGCCGCCATCTGGGCTGCTAAGAATGTTGAGGTTCAGATCAGAGAGAAGGGTCTGGAGAGGGCAGAAGTTGGTGAAAAGAGAAAATTTGAAGGAACTTCAGGTTCCAACAAGAAAAGCAAATTTTCTAAGTCCAAGAAGTTTAGAGGAGGAGGAGGTGAAGTGAAATGGTGTGAGAAGTGCAAGAAAAAGCACTCTGGGAAATGTAGTGAGGAGGTGACTTGCTTCAAATGTGGAAAGACTGGGCATTATGCCAACGTGTGTCCGTCCGACAAGAGGGTATGTTTCGAGTGCCATGAAGTAGGGCATGTTTTTAAAGACTGTCCAAAGAGGAAGGATGCAGTAAAGCCCAATCTACCACAAAAGCCGAAGGCGAGAGCCTTTTAGATGACACTTGAAGCTGCAAAAGATGAAGTCGATGTCGCTTCAGGTACCTTTCTCGTAAAGGAGATTGCCTACCCAAATTTTGTTTGATTCTAGAGCCAATTACTCCTTTATATCGCATGAATTTGGTAGAAAACTAGCTTTTCCTGTAGATAGGCTAGTTAATGCTTTATTAGTCGAGATTGCTAATGGCAAGTTTATACCTGTTAGCCATCGAATGAAAAACATCCTCATTGACATGGATGGAAATAAGTTCCACGAGGAATTATTGCCTATCGATTTAAATGGATTCAACATATTGGCTTAGTGCCAATGATGCTGAAATATTGTGTAGGAAGAAGATAGTAAAAGTAAACCTGCTGGGGAAAAAGTCGTTTATGGTGTATGGAGACAAACGCAAAGTAAATTTAGGAATCATTTCCCTAATGAAAGGTAGAAAGTGTTTGGACAAGGGATGTACATCATATCTAGCATTCGTGATCAATGCTAAGAAGGAAGAGAAGGAGGTGCAGAATATTCCGGTGGTGTGTGATTATCTGTAAGTCTTTCCCGAAGATCTTCCTAGATTGCCTGTTGATCGACATGTAGAATTTCGTATCGACTTGTTACCAGGAACGACGCCGATAGCAAAAGCACCATATCAATTAGCACCAACAGAAATGAAAGAACTTATGACACAACTTCAGGAGTTATTGGAAAAAGGTTTCATTCGACCTAGTTCATCGCCCTGGGGAGCCCCTGTGTTATTTGTAAAGAAAAAAGATTGGAGCATGAGAATGTGCATCGATTATAGAGAGCTGAAGAAAGCGACGATAAAGAACAAGTACCCATTGCTGAGGATCATGACATGTTCGACCAGTTACAGGGTTCGAGCTATTTCTCGAAGATTGATCTTAGGTCAGGATACCATCAACTAAAGGTGAGAGAGTAGAATATCGAAAAGACTACGTTTAGAACAAGATATGGACACTATGAATTTTTGGTTATGTCATTCGGACTAACCAATGCCCGAGCAGCTGTCATGGATTTGATGAATAGGGTTTGTAAACCATTCCTAGATAAATCCGTGATAGTATTCATAGACAACATCTTGATTTATCTGAAAAGCAAGCAGGAGCATGAAAAGCATCTGCGTGAAGTGCTAGAAGTCCTGAAAAAGAAGAAGCTATATGCAAAGTTCTCTAAATGTGAATTTTGGATTCAAGAAGTCCAATTTTTAGGTTGTGTGGTTAACCAAGAAGGAATAATGGTTGACCCAGCAAAGATTGAAGTTGTGATGAAGTGGGAACAACCAAAAAGCCCTACGGAGATTCGAAGCTTTTTAGGATTAGTTGGATATTACCAAAGGTTTATCCAAGGCTTTTCTTCGATTGCTACTCTATTAACAGCTTTGACCCATAAAGGAGCTACTTATGCTGTAACGTCCGAAAAACACCACCAATTTAAAATTTTCAAAACAACCCGATTTTCATTAAAATGTTTACAAAAAGGTTTTCAATACAATTCATTTAAGTATTCCCAGGATCATGTCGTTACGAAATCATAAGGAGCGGTACGATTGCGCCTTCGCCTTGCCACAGTCTCCTGAAGAACCAGAAAAAAACATTAAACCACAACTGTAAGCCCGAGAGCTTAGTGAGATACCCCCAAGATGCCAACCACGCATACGCCCTTCCAGGCTACGACCTTCCGGTCCAAAACATATAAATCATACATAACATAACAGAACATAGAACAATCATGCATGTCGGGTCTACCGTGACTGGTCCGCCGTATCGGGCCTTCAGTCCATCGGATCCATCCTCCGGGTCTAATCATGTCCTTCGAGTCTACAGTGGAGTTGGTCCGCCCGCATCGGGCCTTCAACCCACCTGGTCCACTCTCTGAGTCTACAGTGTGACTGGTCCGCCCGCATCGGGCCTACAGTCGGCCTGGTCCACTCTCCGAGCCTCGGCACGTCTGGTCCGCCCACGTGGGGCCTACAGCCTATCCGGACCGCTCGCTGGGCCTTCGGAACAACCGGTCCGCCCTGGGTATCTTGGCCTACAGCACAAAGCAGGACCCGCCTCAACCCATCTCCAGTCCAAACAACCATGTGCACAAAACATACATTCATATAGCAGTCATAGTCAACAAACCGAGCAAGCAGATCACATAGCATATCATTACCCTAACCGGGTTACCGACCTAACCGGTCACTAGCATAGCATCACTCTGCATATCGAGAACTGACCTTTACAAGGTCCCCTAGCATGTATCATCCTAACTACCAGGATGCAGACACAACCAAATAATAACATGATAAACGTAACTGAATCCCGATTCAAATAAAGGGCCGGCCTTGGTGCCTTAGACCCTGTTGATATAGTGAGGATAACTCACCTCGAAACTGACGGCTGAAAAGATAAGATCCCGCTGCTTCGAACTCTGACACAACTCCTCCACTGAACATCAACAAAAACCCAATAAATACCCATAATTACCGAAATACCCCTGGAAGACAACTGATCAACCCTGGACAAGTCAAAGTCAACCCTGACTGACCCTACTCGTCGAGTCAACTGATGACTCGCCGAGTCCTTATGCTCAGACTTCCCTCAATTAGCGACCAACTCGCCGAGTCACCCCAAGACTCGTCGAGTACAACAACTCTGAGTCCACTCGCACCCAACTCACCGAGTCGTCCCTCGACTCACCGATTCATCGACTCAGCCAGAAATATTGGGACTTCCTTGACAAGACTCGCCGAGTCCAACCGGACTCGTCGAGTCCAAGGCCATCATCAACCTACTCGCCGAGTTGTTCTTCCAACTCGTCGAGTTCAAGGCCATCTTCAAGCAACTCGTCGAGTCCACCCATGTGACTCGCCGAGTTCCACCGGTCTGAATCCATACAGAAGCATCTCAGGCCATGCAGTTGATCCAAAACATAGATCCAGCCTCCTACAATCCATCCATCACGTAAAGTGGCAAACTTTACGTGAATCAAACGAGATCTAGGCCATTTTCACCTTAAAACCAAGGTTTGGGACATGATAGCTTCACTCATAGCACAAAGGTTGGGACTTTAATGCACTCAATGACTTCTCCACTCCAGATCTGAGGTAGCAACCTCAGATCCATCCTCCAACACCAAAATGTCACACAACCAAGCATCCCACACAACCCCAAATGATGAAACTAGGAATGCACAGCTTAAGAACGAAGATATTACCTCCAGAAGATGCCTCAATAACAGCTAAACACGAATCCAAGCAAAGCCCTTTGATCCAAACCACTTCTCCTTCAAGATTTCTCCAAGCAACACCTCTCCAAGCTCCAATTTGCTCCACCAATGCTCTTCTCCACGAGATTAGGGTTTCTGGAACTCAAGGGGGGAATAAGAGAGGCTGTGGAGGGGTATAATGTTCTTTATATAGGGCTCAACCCCGGAAACTAGGGTTTTCTCCATACAGCACCTACTCGCCGAGTCCATACTTGGACTCGCCGAGTAGGCCACTCGGCACGCGACCATGACCGCGACCTGACTCGCCGAGTCTATCCATGGACTCGCCGAGTAATCCTCTAAAACTTGCACTTTCAGCCCTTCAACTCTACTCTTGCGATTCCGGGATGTTACAAATCTCCCCCACTTAAATTAGGCTTCGCCCTCGAAGCCTTCGGCATCTCATCTTCAATTTACTTCCCACTATGCGCCACTTGACCTTGACCGAACCAAGTCCCTCAAAGTACAACCATAGAACCAGAAGCTCACTTTCTCCTTCCATACGGTGTTCCCACCACCTACTCAAACCGGCACCCCCTGTACCCTCCGATAACCACACTCAACAACCGAGAATTACCCATGATGCCTTACTGCTCCAATTCTCATCTTCCACTTGACTCACATGGCTATAGAGCCACGAACCCTCGGATTCCCGATCCAAATTCCACTCTACCCTTATCATAACGACCGAAAGACTCATTCTTCCATTCCGGAGCAACTCCCCCGAGTTCTCCTATCGCAATCACACATACATGCCGATCTAGCTCTAGCAACCTCAGGTGCGGATAACCCGATATACAGACGATATCCTCAACATCTTTCCAGAATAAACCACTGGCACATACCCAGAACCCTGATCATGATCTCACTGAGAGTCCAAGACTCTTGCTCTGCATCCCTTCCGAACTCCCCTCCCTGACTCCACGTTGCGATATTCCCTCTGCGCCCAAAGCAACATATCGAGTCGAATAAGCTTATATTCCGCCGCCGCAACACACTACTCAAAGAGCATCGACGGACCACAGTGATCGCAACTCCACATTGCCGCTTTCACTTCCGTGAATTCGCTCTCCCTTGCCGGAGTTTCATTCCTCCCTCTTCCCTTACCAAGGAAACCACTCGTCTGCCCGCTCATCATGACAGGCACCCTGGTGCCCATCCTGCGCCACATTACCTCCCTACAGCGCACTCAACATCCATGCGCTACCGCTACTCTGCCTCTCATCACAAGGGCTCTCAAGCCCATGCACTACCTTTACCGCTAAAGATCGCTCGCCGGGGCCAGACCTCCCAATGTATTCCCACTGCAACATACGCAACCCATAACCTCCAACCGATCCAACATTACCCGCAGAGTCTTCAGCATGACTGGACCGCCTCCCCGGGCCTTCAGTCAATCTGGACCACTCTCAGAACCTTCAGCCAATCTGACTGGACCGTCCTCCGAGCCTTTGGCCTGACTGGTACGCCTACCGGCCTTCAGTCTATCCGGACCGCTCAACAATCACTCATCATTCCGAACTATCTCTTTAGGAAATTCTCCCGTGCGTACCGTTCTAGCCCTCTAGGGGTTCCGAACTCTATCTCCATCATACATACTCGATCCCGGCCTGCCCCCATGCCTTCCTCAATCAACTGCTCTAGGTCTGTATTTCGCCCCCGCACGCCTATTGCTCACCCATACGAGTCTGCTCTCATCTGATAGAAATACCGCTGAATTTCCCCAAGCGGCTAAATAACCTTCCATGCCCAACGACCATCCGGAGAATTTCCAATTCTCCCCCACTTAAGACACTGACAGATAATCACCGGTCGCCATCACCGATCTCCCAAAGAACCTCGCAGAAATCAACACATGCACTCCAAGTGCGTTTCACCAGTACCAACAGCTTTCATACCAATCATGCTCCCCCGCTGTACAACCCGCTCGAAAGCGACTCAACCTTCATCTTTCCATTCCTCAGATTGCAGAATCCAACTAGCCTCCAAACTAACGCCGCATTCGCCACCAATCCTCACAAAGATAATCAATGATGGCTCGAAGTATAATCCCATAACCATAACGATCCCTCAAGGGACACAAGATACTAAAACCAAAATCTCGATCACAACTCGCCAATCCCTCAAGGAACAACGAATACCACAAGAAACCCGAAACGCAATTTCCATAGCCAACCAATGAAACTAGTAGATAACAATACTCCACAACAATCATAAATAATCAAAACATCAGAAAGAAACATACCCGCAACAGCAAGCTGAAAAACACGACCCTAAGCCCTTGGCGGCTCCGCTCCACCCTGACCTCCACCTGTGATCCTCAACGTAGCCGGTGCTGGAGCCTGCACCGATCCTGCAGCAATCTGTGGAGAGTTGACCTTCAAATGTCCAACCTGATGACAATGATAGCATATCCTCAAATCCCGAACCGGCACCGACTGTCGACAATCCCTCGCATAGTGTCCCTCCTTCCCGCACTTGCGGCATGCTCCACCGGACCGACAAACCCCGGCATGACCCCTTCCACACTTACCACAGACGTGGCCACCCTGATCTCCCATCCTGAAATCAACGGTCTTAGACCGTTTCGTCGCCGGCTGCGACTGAACCGGAGCTTGCCTCAGCTCCCGCATCTGTAACTCAATCTCTAACTCACGCCGCCTGGCGGCCTCCTGCAACTCCAGCAAAGTCTCGCACCTCTGCGCAGACACAAACTGTCTGATATCCCTCTTTAGCATGCTCAGATATCGAGACATCTGAGCCTGCTCCGAAGCGAACTCATGGCAAAACATCGCCCGCTCAGTAAACATCCTGGTGATTTCCGTCACCGATTCTGAATCCTGTTTCAGCTCCAAGAACTCCTGAGCCAACCTCTCCCTCTCGACCTGTGGAACATAACGAGTACTGAACATCTCCCTGAACCGATCCCATGAAATCGCAGCCCTCTGCGCATCCGAGTACGATCCCGTGGTCAATCTCCACCAATCCTTTGCTCCGAGCCTCAACAGGTTCAAAGCACACCTCACCCTCTGATCAGCAGGGCATGAACACGTGAAGAAACATCCCTCCACATCTGATAACCACCTCATAGCAACGATCGGGTCCTGAACTCCATCAAAAGTGGGAGGCTTCGTATTATCGAAGTCCCGATACTGAAAACCTCTACTGGCTCCTCCCCCTGCCGCTGCTACTGCTGCGGTAGCCGCCGCGGCAGCCGTCTCCGTGAGAGCCGCATAACGCTCATCAAAATACTCCACCATGGCGGTCTTGATCGACCCAAACAACTCTGGCAGCTCAGCCCGAATCAACGCAGCAACCTCATCATGCAGAATCTCGCGAATCCTCGCATCCAACTCGTGCGTACTCATCTGACTGACAACCTCTGGCTGTGCAGACCCACTTGGAGCTCCCTCTCCTGCTCCTGATCCTGACCCGGATCCACTCCCAGCGTGCCCTGGAATCTCCATACTGAAAATAAAACACCAATCTTAGACATATTCCACTATTCCGGGAACTAGCTCTCATCCCAACCCTAGAGGTCATGATTTCCCTGATACGCGTATGAGTCCGTGCTTTCAGTAGTACGGGCCCATACTACCTTCCACACCAACCCATATTTGTATGAAGTACTCCCACAACACCCTAGCGACACACATAGCAACGCTCTATCCTCACCACTAGAGGAACACTAGAAATCTCTCACAAGGAACCCTAGGCTAGCAGGCATCATAAATCAGGCAACTCATCAATAAATCCTGAAGATCCCTAGCCTAACTCTAGCATGCTGTTCTATCAAAGCTCAATAAAACAATTGCCATGTATGATATTTTGGGGTTACTTACTGGCTCCGGCTGATCGTACCTCCGCGTCCTCCTTTACTTATTTTGAAAACCATTTTAATTTCTCTTTTTGAAAACTCTCCTCGATTTGAGACTGGAGTCACACAAGTGTCCCTCCAATTCACTCAAACCAAGGCTCTGATACCAACTTGTAACGTCCGAAAAACACCACCAATTTAAAATTTTCAAAACAACCCGATTTTCATTAAAATGTTTACAAAAAGGTTTTCAATACAATTCATTTAAGTATTCCCAGGATCATGTCGTTACGAAATCATAAGGAGCGGTACGATCGCGCCTTCACCTTGCCACAGTCTCCTGAAGAACCTGAAAAACACATTAAACCACAACTGTAAGCCCGAGAGCTTAGTGAGATACCCCCAAGATGCCAACCACGCATACGCCCTTCCAGGCTACGACCTTCCGTTCCAAAACATATAAATCATACATAACATAACAGAACATAGAACAATCATGCATGTCGGGTCTACCGTGGCTGGTCCGCCGTATCGGGCCTTCAGTCCATCGGATCCATCCTCCGGGTCTAGTCATGTCCTTCGAGTCTACAGTGGAGTTGGTCCGCCCGCATCGGGCCTTCAACCCACCTGGTCCACTCTCTGAGTCTACAGTGTGACTGGTCCGCCCGCATCGGGCCTACAGTCGGCCTGGTCCACTCTCCGAGCCTCGGCACGTCTGGTCCGCCCACGTGGGGCCTACAGCCTATCCGGACCGCTCGCTGGGCCTTCGGAACAACCGGTCCGCCCTGGGTATCTTGGCCTACAGCACAAAGCAGGACCCGCCTCAACCCATCTCCAGTCCAAACAACCATGTGCACAAAACATACATTCATATAGCAGTCATAGTCAACAAACCGAGCAAGCAGATCACATAGCATATCATTACCCTAACCGGGTTACCGACCTAACCGGTCACTAGCATAGCATCACTCTGCATATCGAGAACTGACCTTTACAAGGTCCCCTAGCATGTATCATCCTAACTACCAGGATGCAGACACAACCAAATAATAACATGATAAATGTAACTGAATCCTGATTCAAATAAAGGGCCGGCCTTGGTGCCTTAGACCCTGTTGATATAGTGAGGATAACTCACCTCGAAACTGACGGCTGAAAAGATAAGATCCTGCTGCTTCGAACTCTGACACAACTCCTCCACTGAACATCAACAAAAACCCAATAAATACCCATAATTACCGAAATACCCCTGGAAGACAACTGATCAACCCTGGACAAGTCAAAGTCAACCCCTGACTGACCCTACTCGTCGAGTCAACTGATGACTCGCCGAGTCCTTATGCTCAGACTTCCCTCAATTAGCGACCCAACTCGCCGAGTCACCCCAAGACTCATCGAGTACAACAACTCTGATTCCACTCGCACCCAACTCACCGAGTCGTCCCTCGACTCACCGATTCATCGACTCAACCAGAAATATTGGGACTTCCTTGACAAGACTCGCCGAGTCCAACCGGACTCGTCGAGTCCAAGGCCATCATCAACCTACTCGCCGAGTTGTTCTTCCAACTCGTCGAGTTCAAGGCCATCTTCAAGCAACTCGTCGAGTCCACCCATGTGACTCGCCGAGTTCCACCGGTCTGAATCCATACAGAAGCATCTCAGGCCATGCAGTTGATCCAAAACATAGATCCAGCCTCCTACAATCCATCCATCACGTAAAGTGGCAAACTTTACGTGAATCAAACGAGATCTAGGCCATTTTCACCTTAAAACCAAGGTTTGGGACATGATAGCTTCACTCATAGCACAAAGGTTGGGACTTTAATGCACTCAATGACTTCTCCACTCCAGATCTGAGGTAGCAACCTCAGATCCATCCTCCAACACCAAAATGTCACACAAACAAGCATCCCACACAACCCCAAATGATGAAACTAGGAATGCACAGCTTAAGAACGAAGATATTACCTCCAGAAGATGCCTCAATAACAGCTAAACACGAATCCAAGCAAAGCCCTTTGATCCAAACCACTTCTACTTCAAGATTTCTCCAAGCAACACCTCTCCAAGCTCCAGTTTGCTCCACCAATGCTCTTCTCCACGAGATTAGGGTTTCTGGAACTCAAGGGGGGAATAAGAGAGGCTGTGGAGGGGTATAATGTTCTTTATATAGGGCTCAACCCCGGAAACTAGGGTTTTCTCCATACAGCACCTACTCGCCGAGTCCATACTTGGACTCGCCGAGTAGGCCACTCGGCACGCGACCATGACCGCGACCTGACTCGCCGAGTCTATCCATGGACTCGCCGAGTCATCCTCTAAAACTTGCACTTTCAGCCCTTCAACTCTACTCTTGCGATTCCGGGATGTTACATATGCTTGGAATGCGAAGCATAAGGAAGCATTTGAGAAGTTGAAGAAAAGATTGTCTGAAGCACCGATTCTTTCATTACCTGAAAGAGTTAATGACTTCTCAATTTATAGCGATGCATCTAGAGTTGGGTTAGGTTGTGTTCTGACCCAAAGGGATAAAGTGATAGCGTATGCATCGAGGCAATTAAAGGAGCATGAAAAGAACTACCCCACTCATGATTTGGAGTTGGCAGCAGTAGTATTCGCCCTAAAGATATGGAGGCATTATCTTTATGGCACAAAGTGTAAAATTTTCACTGATCATAAGAGTCTCCAATATCTCTTTAATCCGAAGGAATTGAACATGAGTCAACGACGCTAGCTAGAGTTACTCAAGGACTACAACTGTGAGATACTTTACCACCCTGGTAAAGCAAATGTTGTTGTTGATGCTCTCATTCGGAAGGTAAACCTTGAAAAGAAAAGGCCAAGGGCATTGATAATTGAAGTTGTCTCGACAATTGTGGAAAGTATAAAGAAAGCTCAAGAGGAAGATTTAGAGAAAAATGACCAAAAGGAAGAATGTTTGGGCAAAACGTTAGTATTTGGTACAAACAACCAAGGGTTGAAGGTATTCCAAGATAGGATTTGGGTACCTAAGACGGGCAGAGTAAGAGATCTTCTGATGGAAAAAGCTCACAAGACCATATACTCGATTCATCCCGGCAGTACAAAAATATATAGGGATCTAAAATCCTATTATTGCTGGCCGACGATGTTGCTAAGTATGTGGCTGAGTGTGTAACTTGTGCTAGGGTTAAGGCACAACATCAGAAACCGTATGGGAGTTTAGAACCTTTACCCGTACCCATAGGTAAATGGGATGACATCATCATGGATTTTGTGACTAAACTACCCAGAACAAGGAACGGTCACAACATTATTTGGGTTGTCGTTGATCGCTTCACTAAGAGTGCGCATTTCATAGCTGCCAACGAGAAATGGTCTATGGATAAACTTGCAAATTCTTACGTGAAGGAAATTTTGAGGCTTCATGGTGTTCCGTTAATGATTTTAACCGATCGTGATAGTCATTTTACCTCAAGGTTTTGGAGGATTCTACAAGAGGAATTGGGTACCAAGTTGTGTTTGAGTATAGCTTACCATCCGCAAACCGATGGTCAGAGCGAACGAATGATTCAAACATTGGAGGATATGCTGAGAGCATGTACCCTAGAATTCTAAGGTAACTGGGATGAACACTTACCTCTAGTAGGATTCTCCTATAATAATAGTTTCCACTCAAGCATTAAGATGGCACCTTATCACGCTTTGTATGGAGAAAAGTGTCGAACGCCATCATGTTGGCTGGAAGCTGGGGAAACGCAGTTTATGGGACCTGAAATAGTCCATCAGACTACTGAAAAGTTGAAAGTGATAAGGGAAAGAATGTTAGCTACTCAAGATCGACAAAAGAGTTATTCTGACAAGAAAAGACAACCAATAACCTTTGAAGTTGGAGATTCGGTTTTACTTAAAGTCTCGTTGTGGAAGGGACTTATAAGATTTGGTAAAACTGGAAAGTTGAGTCCAAGGTTTATTGGACCATTTAAAGTTCTTCAGAAGATCGGGAATCAAGCTTACAAGCTAGAATTACCGGAAGAACTGGAGGGTATTCATAACACCTTTCATGTGTGTTATTTGAGAAAGTTTACGGGAGATGTGCCCGACATAATTCCCATTTCTGAATTAAGGTTGAATGAAAATAAGAGGTTGATTGAACAACCTGAGGCAATCGTTAACCGTCAGACTAAGAAGTTGCAACGCAAGATGGTCGATTTAGTGCTTGTGCGTTAGAAACATACGAATGAGCCAAATCTCACTTGGGAAACGGAGAGTGACATGATGAGTCGCTACCCGCATTTGTTTGGTGATATGTGATTCTGGTGACGAAATCATCCTAAGGGGGAGAGAATTGTAACACACGTGTTTCTAGCCTAGGCATTAATATTAAGGTGATAGTCTAGGTTAACCTTTGTAACTCATTTTGAATAAGTGAAAAAGGAATTATGTGAATTCTATGTATTTTTATGTGTTTTATGATTAATTACTAGGGGTTAATTAATTAAGAATAAAAATGAGCGAAAAAATTAAATTTTATATAAAGCTGATATCTACTAAGAAACTTGTAGTGGGCGTGACAAGGATTACAAATATATAAAGAATATCAAAATCCGAGTTATAACGAAGAAGTTATGACCTGTCGAAGTTTCGCGATAAACTGGCACGGTGCTGGATGTCGTAAAAAGTGAGATTTTGATAAACTACTTTTTATCCTTAGTGATCCAAACGAAACTTATAGTGTTCGTTAAACTGAGAGTATGTATAGAAAGAACGCCTAGATGTGACTTCGTATGAGGAAGTTATGATTTTTCGAAGATCCAGCTTAGCAGTAGAGAGCTAAAAACTCGAATTTTAGATCGAGTGATTTTTAGCCGACACAACCTAAATGAGAATCGAAGGTCTCATCATTATTAGCACAACCGTAAAAAGTCTGACAAAAACGGACGTTGGATGAAGAAATTATGAATTTTTAACGGATTTCCTGTCCAAGTCTGTTAAAAATAATAATATAAAAATTAAAGTCAAAATTATCCGACGAAGTCTAAACAAAAGTTGTAGAGCGTAAATTTACCTACATGTCCATATAAAGAACCTCAAAAACGGAACTCGTATGCGAAAGTTATGGATTTTAGAAGTTTTTGTGCGAAAAACGAGAAAAATCCGCAAAACCAAGGAATTTCACACGCGTGGACTTCGGCCACGTGTCCTCGCTTCGCATCCGACACGTGTCTAGAAATTGGCTGAGTCACCGAAGTCAGCTGGCGAGACGTGTCACCTGCCCTCGCATTAGAAGTCCGGTCCAATGGGTGTCCGACGCGTGCACTTTATCACATGTCCGAGCGTCGCAGGGAGTGCCACGTCCGAAGCCTCGGACTAGACCGTGGTCCAATCAGGAGGCGACATTGAGCCCATCGCATACACAAATCACGTGCGAGCCACCTGCACACCCTCGCCAAGCTGCTGTCGCGTGGCCTTCGCTCCTGAAGCCACCCGCCCTCGCATGCTGACTCCTCTCCTCCTTAAGCCGACTTCGGAACCCTATAAATAGAAGGGTAGGCGAGCCTTCTCGGTTACTTTGGGAGTTTTTCCATATTTAGCCCCTTTCTTCATATTTTCTTCATCTTAGCATCCCCCAAAGCCTCGATATCAATTATAAGCCCCGGAATACTCCACGAAGTGCCCGAGAAGCCCGAAAAATTTATATTTTCGGTTTCGGAGCCCGACCCTCGCAGAGCCTGGTTTCTAAATAAAACTCTCGACTTTATTAGAAACGATCGTTTTAGGAAACGAATTGCTGCCCGATTTTCATCAAATCAAGTGAGTGTATAGTCACTTTCATCTTACACATAGATATGAAGTATTTTATATAAATACGTGCTATGTGTATATATATTGATTGTTTATTTGAGACAATTGTTTAATTGATGTTTTATACAAGTTTTAAACTGTATATATGGATTTTTATCTGCTAATATGTTGGGTAAAACATGGGTAGATAGGGATGTGTGATAAAATAAAAGTGATGAGAGGCATCGATGTGATTTCAGATCTAGTCATCTAGCAGAGTTTGGATGACGACCACGGACTTTCTAGACAGTCCAGCGGAACACTGGCAGGCCCGCAACCTGTAGGTGTAATGAACTAACAGTGTTCATTCGCTGTACTCCACCCCCCTCATGATTGCCTTTAGGACATGTATGGTTGAGGAAACCCGTTAGCAGTAGTGTCCATCCCGATGATATTCTTTATGCTAGGTCCCTTGCGATAAGTGTTAGGGACGTAAAGTGAGGATAACGGGAACGGGTAATCAGGGTTATTGTTGGTTGATGAACTTAATAAGTTTATTATTATTTTGGGTTAAAAACCCTATATGCTCACCAGGCTCCCAAGCCTGACCCACTCAGCTTTTTATGTTACAGGTAGTGGACCCCGAGCTAAGTCGGAGGACGACGAGAGATTTTTGGGTTATAGGCCTGTAGTTGTAAATAATTGTTGAAAGGCTTATAATGTCTTGTTTATGTCTTTGATCTGTATCGAAACATGACATCCCGAGGTTTTGATAAGAAATGAAACTAGACATTTCTTAAAGAAGGTTTTGATAAACTTTTCTCATGTTTTGTTTTGGGGACCAATTCTGCAACATCTTTTAAAAATATTTCTCTGATTTTATTTTAAAAAGCATGAATTAAATCGGTCTTTTCTGGCTGACAAATTAGGGGATGTCACACCCTTGTCTGTATTTAGTAGTCTTGGAGTACAAAACAAAATTTAATACTACTGCTAATCCCACCAACAATAATATATAAGATTTATATATACTCTAACCCGCAATGAGAACATTTAATAAAACTCTAACATACCTCTAACTAAAACTATCAACTCAACCCTTTAGGTCAACCGCCTCTATTAAGGTTAGTAAAATACATAATCCATACCATAAATAAGCCTGGAACGTACGCCTATGTTATTTATGGTTGGGCCGGTGCACAACAAACCTCAATCAAGGGGTTTGATAGACTACGATGGTTGAATGTTTTAGAAATTGAAGGATGTTCTCAACATTCCCTGCAGAAACGTCGTACCTTAGAAACCATATATAAATTCCAAAGAAATGTATATATTTTAAAAATACTTAAAAATCTGAGTTAATGTTCATATTTTCCTAGTTTGTCTAAACCCAAAGAAGAACAAAGAATGAATAGCTTCGTTGTCGTCGTAGCATAGAAACCCATAGTTCCCAATCAATCATTCAGTAGTCTCCAAACTTCTCTCTATATCATCTGGAATCGGTAGGATTCCGATCCTCTCTCTATCATTTAGAAATCTATTGGATTTTTGGACCGATCACTCTCTATAATTTGGACCTTACCATGAAAGGATCAGAGGTGACTGCTTGCACCTCCCGATTTAAAAACCTCGCAAACATTTACCCGGGGATGGTGAACCCGAAATACAAAAATACCGAAAGGTACATCTAGGGATTAGCTTCACCAATTCAAGGTTTTTTTATTTCATCCAAACCAACTACCTTTGATAATGCTAATCAAATGGCCTATCAATTGACGGAGCAGTATATCCATCAAGATTCCATGACCCGACAAACAGAAAAGAACCAGGCTGGGAGTACAAAAAGGAAGTTCCATGACAAGTCAAAGGATAACTTCAAACCTCGCAAACCCGATCCAAAACCTATGTCTATGTATGCCATAATCACAACACTCTCACTCCATCAAAGCCTTACTCTAGGATATTACCTCACTATACCAAGTGAAATTTCCACCAAGTCGGAAATGGTATGACCTGCAGCATCTGTAACTTGAGAGGTCAAAGGTTTAAGTACTATATAAAGTCCCTGAACAACACAACCTCAACCATTGCTGCAGGAAGAACCCGAAGTTGCTTCAAATTCAATCAACCAGGGCATTTCAAGAAAGACTCCCTTAAACTAAAGAACCAGGATGGCAAAGGAAGAGCATTCGTGACTGGTACCGGAAATGATCTCCAAGAACCAACTATGGTCACTAGTACATTTCTTATCAATAATATTTATGCTTCAACATTATCTGATATTGGTTCTAATAGAAGCTTTGTTTCTTATAAGTTTAGAAGCACGATTAACCCTAAATCATGCAAACTTAATGAAGCCTACACGGTAGAAGTAGCAAAAAACCAGTTAGAAAGCCCCTTAAAAATACTCATTAATTGCCTTCTCACCCGAATAACCATGTCTTTCGTGTCAACCGAATACCTATGACCATTGGAAGTTTCGATGTGATCATTGGAATGGATTGGTTATCACATCATCGAGGAAAGATCTTATGTTACGAAATAAATCCATCCGACTAGCTTTACCCGACAATGAAGCTCTCAAGAATTACAGAGAAAAATCAGGAAAAAATCTAAAAATCATCTCTTGATGAAGGCATGAAGGTGTTTGTACAAGAAATGTTTCACTTTCTCGGACCACATGGTGGATATGCAAGACAAGGGAAAAGGAATCAAAGACATATCGCAATTGTGCGACTACACGGATGTCTTTCCAGAAGAGCTGCGTAGGGTACCTCCGATTAAAAAGGTCGAATTCTGAAACGACCTTATCTCTAGTACAACACCAGTGGTAAGATCTCCTTATCGTTTGGCTCCATCGGAAATGAAGGAACTATCCATTCAACTCAAATAACTTCTTGACAAAGGATTTATCCGGCCAAGCTTCTCTCCATGAGAAGTTCTGGTATTGTTGTTAAATTGAAGGATGGATCGTTCAGGGTATGCGTCGATTATCGAGAGTTGAAAAAACTCGTCATCAATAACTGATATCCACTCCCGAGGATCGATGACATGTTCGACCAACTAAGAGGATAGTCTTACTACTCAAAGATCGATCTAAGATCCGGCTAACACCAACTCAACGTGCAAGAAGTAGACATTCCAAAGATGACATTTAGGACTCGATAGAGTCACTAAAAGTTTCTATTTATGCCATTCGGACTAACCAATGACACCAAACGAAGTACGCCAATTCCTAGGGCTTGCAAGCTATTAGCGGATATTCGTTAAGAACTTCTCCAAAATAGCCAAGCCTTTCATCGCTCTAACCTGGAAGGAACACAAGTTCGATTGGGGAGACAGACAAAACTTTTCCTTCCATAAATTGAAACTATTATTGTACATTGCACCTATTTTGTCTCTTCTAGAATGAACAAAAGACTTTTTAGTATTCTGTAATGCCTCACACCAAGGGTTAGGATGCATACTGATGCAAAGGAATAAATTCATTGCATAGGCATCTAGACAACTCAAGCCAAACAAGACCAACTACACTACCCATGACTTAGAGTTGGGAGTTGTAGTATTTGCCTTAAAGATTTGATGATACTACCTCTACGTAACAAAGTGTGTCGTGTTCACCGACCACAAAAGCCTTCAAAACATCTTCGACTAGAAAGAGATCAACATGAGACCTCGAAGATGGGTCGAGTTGCTAAATAATTACGAATGTGAAATTCGTTATCATCCTAGAAAAGCAAATGTTGTGGCAGATGCTTTAAGAAGGAAAGCGCAAGGAAAGGTCAATCCATTCAGGTCCTTATACGGACGTAAATGTCATTCTCCGATATGTTGTGTAGAAATTAGAGATATTGAATTAGCTACAAAGCATGTTGGACATAATTTACACACTGGTCCTGAGAACATTTATGAAACAACGGAAAATATAAAGGAATGATTAAAAGAGTGTACGTAGCCTTCATAAAAGTAATGCATGACATGAGACATAAACCCTAACAATTCAAAATAAGAGAATGTGTCCTACTAAAGGTCACGGTATGGAAACGTGTCATTAGATTTCGAAAAAAGAGGTAAACTAAACCCCCGTTACATCGGACCTATTGAAATCCCAACAAGGGTTGGTCTAGTGGCTTACAAACTAATTTCACCTCAAGAAGTAAATAAAGTTCGCAATACCTTCCACTTTTGTAATCTTAAGAAGCGTCTCTCTAATGAGAACCTTGTATTTACTCTCAATTAGATCCATTTAAACACTAAACTTCACTTCGTGAAGGAACTGGTGGAGATCATGGATCAAGAAATGAAAAGCCATAAACAAAGTTGAATACATTTAGTAAAGGTCCGATAGAACTCACGTAGATATCCGTAGTCTACTCGGAACAAAATTTCCTTAATGGGAAGGTAATGTGAAATCCCATAATTTAGGTCAAAGATTGTGAATGATCAAGTTCACAGTAAATCTCTTGTTAATTTAACCCATTGAGTTCTAGCGCATCTTATGTGAAATAAAGGAGTTATTTCAACTATTATAAGATACCAGATGGTATCTTACTTCCAAATATATAATTTCGTAGACGAATCAAACAGCTCAAACTGCAGCCTTATGAATGTGTCTAAAAAACTGAAATTTCGTATTAAGCAGCTACGAGAATTACAAACACTCTAGTCTCGTAGTACGCGTTTCCATGTTTCCAAAAATATAAAGAACATTCAAAATGGCATTCGTATGCAAAAGATATGGCCGTTTTAAGAAACCAAAACGAATATAATACTGATTTTTTCTAAAACAACTTCTATCCGTTAAAGGACTTGCACACCTCAAATGGAAATTACAAAAGCATTTTTGGACTCAGAATATAGCATAATATTTAACTTCACACTTGAAATGTTTTTAGTAAAAAATATTTATAAAACTTGAAAAATCAGACGTGTTCAGATTTATTAATCGCGAAACATTAAACTATTGATGTCGACAAGATTCCTAATATTGGTCATGTAGTCCGGAAAAATATTTTAAAAAAAATCAATGTTGGTTTATGTAATGTAAGTGTAACTATGGAAACAACATAATATTTGAAAGATCATGTGCAACTATATATATATATATATATATATATATATATATATATATATATATATATATATATATATATATATATATATATATGTGTGTGTGTGTGTGCAAGACATGTTTTATGGTCAGATGCAAATCGTATTTACTAGAGTATTTGTAAAATATACAATTTGCGACAATCATATAAAGACAATGCATATATGTTATATTATATTACATTATATTATATTATATTATATTATATATATATATATATATATATATATATATATATATATATATATATATATATATATATATATATATATATATATATATATATGGGAACATTTTCAAATACCAATAATGTGACAAATTTGGACACTTATTATGTATAAATCTTCAATTCTTTATATATCTCATAAATATACATTGTATATGTGTCAATTCTTAATTCGACAAACCAAGGTTTAACAAACTAATTCTCTATTCCAATAAAACAGTACATTTATTGCCACATAGCATCTTCTCCTCCTCTAAAATTCAAAGTGAACTACCAAATATACCCTTCACCAAATATAATTTCAAATTTCAAAATAATTAATGTTGTATCGCAGCACATGATGCCAAAAAATCTGGATTGCCTTGATTTTCCTCCTCATCCACTTTCCTTTATCCCAAAAATATTTCAAAATCAGAAATTGAATTCAAGATATGTCCATCCTAATCTCAAATATTAGGAAATAAATCTTATGCACTTTTGAATATTTTTATTTCTCGGCTTGTTATACATTGAATCGGATCATGGACATCACACCATAAATAATTCCATTATTCAAGAAAAGGTATGGCAACGATTGAATTTAAACTTTATATCATGTTAATCTATTTTTACTTGACATAATTAGTTATTTAAATTACAATGAAGTATATGTGGTGTTAATTAGACTTGATATGCTGTGTATAAGGATGTTGATAATCTATTGTTTGGTGTCAATACAAGGGAATTCTTCTAGAGCTTATTAGTGAAATATGTCAGCCCCAAAACGTGAAGACATTAGAACTAGCTTCAACTGGCAATGAAGGTCTCCATCCTTTTCACTCTCAAATTCACCAGTCAATCATCCTGGCAAAAGAAAGAGCAAACAATCAAAAAATTTCTTTTTTTCTTTTTTTTATCCTTTTAAGGCACTGACCAATTGACATATTTATTTGAAATCAAAGCCATTCAAATCATGAATTTGAAATCATAGTCATTTTAATCATAAAGATGCACGACCAACTGACATATTTATTTGTAAGAGAAATAATGAGGACTCAATATGTTTTAGATTGGCTTTAAGAAGTGCTAAAATGGAAACAGACAAGGCAATGGTATGCTTAAAGCCTTAAATGGAATAAAATTAATTTCATTGCTTTAGGGACTCAATCTGTTTTGGATTGGCTTTAAGAAGTGCTAAAATGGAAACAAACAAGGCAATGGTATGCTTAAAGCCTTAAATGGAATAAAATTAATTTCATTGCTTTGTATAGATGCAATGTACTAATTTTCATACATTGTCTTTATCAGGTTTTTTTTGTTTCGTGAGATTGACCGTGGAAACAAAGTGAATGAAATGTTTTGTACATAGGAGACGGTCTTATTTAGTGGAACTAAAGAAAAACCATATGAGATGTCATGATGAGCAAATTCTTAGGAGTCTAGGGTCTTACATTTTGTGAATGCCACTTTCCACACTCTACAAAAGCTACCAAACCAATGTCAAGAAGAATTAAGGTGTTTGGCTACTGAGTTACACAGTAAAGCTGAGATTTTGCGGGATATTGAATCTCATAACGATGAATTATTCGGTAACCAAAGGGCTTTTAGCCCAAAGGTATCCGGTGTTGCCATCCCTTCTTCCCGTCGTGGACATAGGTGGATTCAAGGTGTAGATTAGGAGTAGGTTAGATTTGTCGTTTCAAACATATGTATTATTCAGTAAATTTTAAAATATTAGTTCAATTTTATTGGAAAATATAGTTTTACAAATGTTTAATGTTCACTTCTTCCTATTTAATAATTTTTTTAGTCAATCCGTATAATATACAGAAATAAAAAATGGACAATTTGTTTGTGTATAAACCATGTATTAAAATGTGAAGCCATGCATACTAACAGTGGAACAAGATATTCATATTTAATATTTTTGTGGACTACTTGGGAACTAAGGTTTGGTTAGGGGTGAACAAACCGTTTTTTTCTAACCAAACCGGTTCAGTAAACCGGTTCGGTTCCGATTCTTGAATAATAAAACTGGTTCAGCCATAAACCGGTTCGGTTCAAACCGGTTCCGTCATAAAAAAACTCGAACCTATCTAAACCGGTTCGATCGGTTCTAAACTGGTTCGATCGGTTTCACTACCAATTCCAAACCGTTTCACGGTTAATAAACCGGTTTCAATATCTAAAATCTCGAATAGGTGAAAACCAACGTTTCGGTTCTTAAATCGGTTCGGTTCATAGTGGACTGGTCTGTAGTGAACCGATTTACCGGTTCAGTGAACGGTTTGGACCCTAAACTAGTTTTTTTGTGCAAGCATAGGTTTGGTACAGAAACTGGAATGTTCTAAATGTACAAGCTCAACAAGGACATTATGTGCAATTTTAGTTAGGCGTTCACAAGCTAATGTAGTTGCTCAACAAGCATTGATTGCAAATACTATCATTTTGAATTCGTGTTAATGTTTTGATTTTTTTAATGAGATATATAACATTATTATTGGGTAAATCATAATTAATGATTTTTAAAATGTGAACAATATGAATGAACATACGTTTTCATTTGGTTGTGTCTATTTTTGTGATAAAAATATTTAAAAATTATGATCTTATGGATTTTTTGAATAGTTGTGGCTTGAATGGCTCTCCAACTTCTATATATTTTTAGTTTAAAAGTGATACATGAATACATCGGTAGGTTCATAACATTATATTAGAATGGTGAAATATGAGATATATTCTATAAATTTATTCCACTGTCACGTACTCTAATTTGAACTTTTAGCTAAATTTTTTTATAGATTTGAAACTGAAAGTCACGCATGCTAATAATCAACAATTAATATAAAAGTTTTAAAATATGTTATTAATTTATTAAATTTTTAAAGGGCTATTTAGGTAATTTTCTCTAAAATAGTTGTCACAATCTCAACATTGCGTTCAGAAGGGTAAATCAAACATTCATAATTACATTAAAAAAACTCTAAATCATACATTCAACTATTTTATATATTTATAAACAATCGTATTTTAATTTGAGCATTATATGAAACAATTTTTCATGATTTTTTTTATTTCATATCTATGAAGGCTTGCATAAATGTTTTTTAGTATGTATTTGAAATGGTTAATTGTTACATTTCACTTTGGCTCAATGATTAGAGAAACTGAGATTGTTACTGTCACTAATTTGTGCAAACAAAAAAATCTATAGAGAATTCTAAATATACATCTTCTTTTAACAGTTGATTAAGATGTTCGACATGTGATGCCATCATTTCTACTGTTATTACTAAAATTGGATACAAGTATGTAAAAAATGTATGCATCTAACTACATTATTATCGATCTTAGTTTCTCTATCTTCATATTGGTCGTTATTTCGATCATCATTTCTTAGAACTGAGAAACTAATTTGCAAATCCAATTATTTATCTAACTGTAGATAATTGTCAGTCTAAATCAAGTCGTGATCACTGATTAGTATGTTTACCTATTTTTTTAGCGTTTCTAAATGAGCTTTGCACAAGTTGGGTTAATTGATTTTCTTTTTTACAAAAATTGGGTTGAAAAAAACTTACGGAGATAACAATTTCTATTAATTTCATCAAATTACTGTGTAATTAAATACTTACAAATCACAAACTTAATAAAAAGTAAAATATTAGAATTCATAGATTTTCTAAATTTTTGATATATTATTTTATTACATAACTAATTTTTTAATTCTATTTGAAATTAATACCCGTGTGTTTTAACCTAGTAAATTTTATATTTCTAACATATGGATTTCAATTGATATATATATTACACAAATTTAGGTAACAAACGAAAATAAATTATATTTATCATGAAAATGGTTTGTGAAAAATTTTTAATATACATGTGTATACAAGACGAAAACAACCAATAATAAATATCAAATCAAACAAATTCATACACAAAATACATGAAGAAATTCATTATTTTCCAACTTCACAGAAAAATACAATGCATTTTATATGTGCCCAAAATATCTTAAACTGTAAAAGCAAAAATCATTTATTTTATTAGCTTTATACAATTTCAAATTCTTCCCAAGATCATACATATACCTTCCATATCTTGATTTAAAATCAAGATCGTGTGCTTAAGATCATTTTATACATAACCTACACACACTCTATCTATCATGTACATAACCCAAATTCAAAATCAAAGACTTCACAGAAGCTAGACACACTCAAAGATTTCACAGATACAATACATACAAAACCATACAAGATTAACAAGTGTCTCTGATCTTTGTTCATCCCGTTTCCTTCTTCTTCTCCTTATTGAACGGGAAAAAAAATAATAATAAAATAAAATAGATTCGGAACTGCCAAAACAAGGATACATCGTGATCTTCGCGCAAACACCACCGAGGTCCTCACCAGTGATGTATGGCTGCCATCGGACCCCCTTTCCCCTCGTTTTCTTACTTCTCTGTTGTTCCCATCGACCACAAAGCCTCGGAGGTTTCGCCTTGCTGCTACCGCTGCTTGCAACGTACGGACCTCATGCCTCGTAGTCGGAAGAGACGAGGAAGACTTCGCTACTTCTTCACGCCCTCCGTCTCTTTGAACCTCATCCACCCTTGGACCTCGCCTCCGGAGATGCCTCTACCTTCGATCTTACTGCTGTTTCCGTGCGTCCTCCTTCCTTTCTCAATCGAAAACCTTGCCCCTCGCAAGCTTTCGTTCATACTTCCTTCGTGATTCTCCACGATCGATTGAGCCTCCATCTCCCGTCTTCGTTCACTGCCTTTGTGTTAGAATCGTATCCCTATTCTCTTTATCCCGATCAAAACAAAAGAAAGGGGACTTAAAACCCCTAATTTCATTTTAGATTGCGAAAGGACCAAACTACCCCCCTCTATTAAACCTTTATTTAAATCAGTCCTAATCCCCAAATAATAATCCCATTTATTCAAAAACAACCCATATTTTGATAATTATCAGCCAAAACAGTCTCATTTATTCAAGAAGTTACATACCAGCCCCTATAGTTTGTTCAAGTTATAAAATTAGTCCCTCCTTGAATTATTTTAACCAAATCAGTCCTATTTTGGTTAATTAAATTACCAAACAACCCCCAAAAGTTTATATTTGTTACGAAACGGTCCTGAGAGTATTTCAAAGTACAAGAATGGTGGATATGCGGTTTCTCACATCAAGTTTCTCAAAAGAAAACGAATTCGAACAAATGGAACCCAGGCTTCAAGGGTGATTGCTTACGGCCCCTTTCTAATATTTTAATTATTTCAGGGGGAATACATGTATCTATATATTTTGTTTATACAAATATATTATCCTTTATTCGAAAATATAATAAATCTAGTTTATAAAAATTTGATTTAAAATTTTAATACATTGTTACAAATAACTAGTATAAACTTTTCGTATACATATTATGGCATTTTCACCGTGAAATAACTAGTCCACACGACAAATGTTATATGATACAAAAATATATTATTTTTATGTGACATTGTACATTATGAAGAACATGTTATAACATTTTGTAGTATTTCAAGGATTCAAGCAATTACTATTCATGTATGTTTATATGTTTAAATGCATAAAGTTTATACAACATCATCAGTTCATTACTTTGAAACATACATCTTTATAAAATCAACTACATTACACTTTTTCATACATACCAAGCATACTCGACTTTTATAAACTTTGTACAATTAAATTCATTATGCCTACCGACTTAATCACAATTAAGTTAGGGTTGAGAGCTATTCACAAACTTTTTGGTTAAGGGATTTTTAGTGAGACGTTATTCATTACTTAAGTCTAAACACTTAGCATACCCACACTACGATAACCGTTAATCTTCGTAGCATGATACATATGTATAGATCTATACGGGGTTGACATCCCCACCTGCAGTTGTTAGCTACAACCTCGATCGATCAATCGAAGCGGATGATAGTTGTCTAGAATTTTTTCTACAACGCCAAATGAAGTGTTGTGGGGGTTTCTCCACATAATTCAGGCTCCTATCGACTTGAATATCATCCAAGGAAATGATTGTGGCCTCATCAACAACACACTTCCAAAGCTGAGATACATGGAAGGTGTTATGGGTCTAACTTAGCTCATCCAGAAGATCCTATCGATAAGAGACCTTGCCGACTCAGGTAGAAATCCTACACGGTCCAATAAATCGAGGCCCCATCTTGCCCTTCTTCTAAAACTGAATGATACCCTTCCAAGGTGACACTTTTAGCAAAACAAAATCTCCCACCTGAAACTCAACATCCGAACGACGCAGGTCAGCATAACTTTTCTGACGGCTCTGTGCGACTCACAGCCTATCACCCACTTGTTAGATCAACTCTGTGGTCTTAAGCCCCACCTCAATGCTTCCCATAACTCGATGCCCAACCTCCCCCCAACAATCTGGAGTCCTACATCTCCGACCATACAAATCTCGAACGGGGGTTGGTCAATAATAGCATGATAACTATTGTTATATGAAAACTCCGCTAGAGTAAGGTATGTATCTCAACTCCATCCAAAATGCAATACACATTCCCAAAGCATATCCTCGAGCATCCGGATTGACCGCTCGCTTTGACCATCGGTCTGGAGGTGCTAATCAGTGCTGAAATGCAATTGAGTGTCCAACTCCTCAAGAAACTTCCTCCAAAATCTGGAGGTGAAACGAACATCACGGTTTAAAACCATAGATACCGGCACCCTGTGCCTGACTACCACCTCCCACACATAAATGTATGCTAATTTCTCGGCGGAGATACTCTCGAAAATCAGAATAAAATGCGCACTCTTAGTTAACCTGTCCACAATGACCCAAATGGAATCCACACCTCGCGCCATCTTAGGTAACTTCGTGAAAAAAATCCACGGTGATCTCCTCCCATTTCCACATGGGAATAGGTAACGGATGTACCTTTCCGTGAGGCCTCTGATGTTCGTTTTTGACCTTCTTGCAGGTTAAACACTGCTTAACAAACCACGCAACCTTCCACTTCATGCAGGGCCACCAATAACTCAACCTCATGTATCGATACATCTTTATGGCCCCCGAATGAATAGAAAACTTGGACTTATGTGCCTCTTCTAGGAGCTTTTGGCTCACACCCCCAAATATCGGAACCTATACTCCGCCACACTTAGGTCTCGTTTGATAGTTGCTGATTGAGAAAGTACTGACTGGGAAAAAGTCTGTCTGAGTAAGAAATTCTGACCGAGTATGAAACCATGTTGTTTGATTGTACATTTGCTGAATGTGTTGACTGATGCAAAATGACCATTTTACCCCTGATGTTGTATACAATGATGGATGAAATTGCTTTATACAGAGGATTAAACTTTGACAAAAATAAGCTTTCTACTACAATTTATGATGCAAAAACATTAAAAATTACAAAGAGAAGTGAACTAATAAACATTGGAATATATAAATTCAGTATTTAAACACAAAATCTGAAATTCACATTAAATATGCAATGCAATGAATTGTAATATTAAAATCGTGCCAATTGTCAAATTCATCTCCACACCCTCAAACTAATATTCACATTTCATGAAAGGACTAGAAAAAAAAGATCGCATCTTTTTTGTTAAGAGTTTGACTTTCAGTAATGGATTCACATTTCTTGACTCCCAACAATTTCAGACTCCAACTTCTCAATTCATCAAAACCCGAATTCAATTCACCTCTCAAATCATCTAATCGGTTTCAATTAAGTATACCCACATCCAGATTTTCTTCTTCAATTTGCGGATTCTTCATCTTCTTCATCTCAGAAACAAAACAGAAATGTTAAAAAATCAAACAGCAAGCAAGAACATAACATCAAAAATTAGAGTTTAATTGGAACATAACAAAAAAAAAATCGGAACTTTAAACAACAACATCACATCAATCAGCAACATCAACAACATCACAGCAAACAACATCACAGTAACATAACAGCAACATAACAACAATATTCAGTTATAAAACAAGATTATAACAACATAACAACAATATAACAGCAACAGCAACAGAACAACAATTGTTTCAACAAATAAGAAGAAAGCACGAAGGAAGTGATTAGAAGGAGGAAAAAGGTTAAAGTTTACCTAATGAGAGAAGATGAAGGAAGAAGATGAAGGAAGATTCAATCTATCGGAGAGGAAGAGGTTTCTGCTGATGCTGAAAGAATAAGAAAGAAAGAACGGGGGAGGCGCTGAAAGAAGAAGAAAGAATGGAGGCATTGTTGGAAGAGAAGAAAGAATGGAAACGTTAGGTCAAGAGTGATTTTGGAAACCGCATATGCCTTTCTCACTCAACAAGTTTTCATCTTCTAACCCACTCAGATGTTTCTTTCCGAGAAAGACACCCGAAATTAAATTATCAAACGCCTTCAACTGATCAAGTCAGCCAAAATGGTCTCACTCGACTCAGTCAGACACTCATCAAACACAACCTTAGTCAATAACCCCCGGCTATCTCGAACAAACAAAGGAATTTGCCCCCGAATCTGCTCCATTTTCCATATTTCCCTTTTTAAATCCTCCACCTGAGCATCCTTAATCATATCCAATAAAGGTGAAATCACCGTCATCCTCAAGGAGACGTCTCAGATCAGATCACTTGCCATCTTACAGCTCAAAGCATCGACCATCACATTGGCCTTCCAGAGATGATATTGAATCTCGCAATCATAGTCTTTTACCACATCCATCCATCTCCTTTGTCGCATATTCAAATTCTATTGATCCATTAAATACTTCAAACTCTTGTGATTGGTAAAGATTGTGCATCGTACCCCATAGAGATAGTGCCTACAAATCTTGAGGGCAAAAACCACCGCCCCCAATTCCAAATCATGAGTGGGGTAATTCGCCTCATGAGGCTTCAGCTACCTCGAGGCATAAGTGATCACATGCCTTCTCTGCATCAGGACAACTCCAAATCCTGAAATAGAAGCGTTGCAATACGCTACAAAATTATCCAATCCCTGGAGTAGTGTTGATCTGTTTCAAAGTCTCAAAGTCTCGAAAGCCAATTTTTGATCTGGTCCCCACCGAAAAATTAAACTCTTCTAGGTCAAATGGGTCAAGGGTACAACGATCTTGGAGAAATCCAAGATAAATCTTCAATAGTACCCTGATAGACCTAAGAAACTCTGGATCTCGGATGCGTTCTTTGGAACTTCCTAATGCATTACCGCCTTAATCTTGTCCGGATCAACCAGAATACCCTCTTGGTTGATGACGTGTCCCAGAAAACTGCACCTCACGCAACCAAAACTCACATTTGGAGAATTTGGCATAAAGCCTCTCCCTCCTCAAAGTCTCCAATACCTCCATGAAGTGCTGCTCGTGCTGCTCCTCGGTTTTAAAATAGACCAAGATGTTACCAATGAAAACAATCACAAAACGATCTAACATCGATATGCAAACCTATTTCATGAGATCCATGTGTTGGGCTTTGAGCATTCTAACACTTCCTAAGTGTACATGCAACCCTAATAACCTTAGATCTATGTTTGTCTAATTATCATGCAAAGTTGAATTCCAAGGCTATATTCCTATCTAGCATACATGGGGAACAATTTTAACTTGAATGATAGATAGAATCACTTACCTTGTTGTTGCTTATGTTCCTTGAAACCTTATGAGCCTAGCACCCCAAGTGTGATGCCTCAAATGCTTCACACAACACCAAATTCTCTTGGAAAGACTTTTGAGAGAATGCACACTTCTTGAAATCAGCCTAGCCCTCTTGTTTCCTTAGTGTATCCGATTTTGGTGGAGAATGAGATCCTTATATAGTATTGACACATCTAGGGTTACACCATGTAAACCCTAATGTGTCATGACTCTTCATTTCCATGACCCATGGGTTTGTAACTCCCATGGAGCATCCTATGGGTGGAACCCAACTTGATAATCCATGGAGCCTCTTAGCCCACTATACGAGATATGGATGATTTACATAATCAACCCATATATTTAATTAGTTATCTTTTGATCACTTAATTAATTCTAAATTAATTCTTGATCAAAATAATCAAATAATATTATTAATATATTAGAACTTATAATATATCAATAATCTCCAAGTGTTATTTCTCTCATTTAGTCTATCCAATTGCATGGTGCCATGCAACCCAAATAGACCATGTCGGGTCGGGTCAAGTACATACCATAAATAGTTATGGACTTAGACACCTTATCCAACAGTCTCCCACTTGGATAAGTCTAATAACTATTACTGCAAGTATGACTTCAGGAACCGATCGGCAATCGTAGCTCTTTTCAAGGTTTCTCGGAACTAAGAAGATGATGGTTTGCCATTTTAAGATAAGTGATCATATAATCCTCTATTCTAGATATCAGTCGGACAAATACATGGAACAATGTCTTACCTATTGTCCAACAGTTTGTTTCCCGATTTCTGATTTTTTTGACAAAGAACTTAATTGAACACATCAACTTAGTTCTGATCGGGCCCGGTACATAGGTCAAAACAAAATCATCGAGGGGCCCAGATATCAGCTTCTAATCCAAGAAGGAACAGATAAACTTCGACTCATATGTTTGCTCTACCACTCATTGAATTACACACAAGAGCACGATTTATAACATCGAGTTACCAATGCGTTTTCGTACAATCAATGCATAACCAACTTGTAAGTAACAAATCATATCTCTAGGTTTGAAGAATTATATGATATTACCGTCTCACGATCACTCGAGATAGAATTCCATGAAGTGATTCCAGTGAGCGTGGGTTGAGTCCAATGCTCAGAGCTTATGAGCACTCATGGTTGTTGTAGCCTTGTCTAACACCTTAGACCTCTGCAACCAATCATGACAGTCTTGATTCATACCTACTTCCGACATATGACCGACTGTGGAGGTTTGAATAATATGTTATACCAAACAAAATTATTCTTGAAGTCAAAACATGCAAAAGAAATATAGTAAACGATTGACAAGAGATAGCAACACTTTACTCATAAATAAAACACCTTTTATTCATCATCTAATGTCAATTACACTTTACACATTTCGAGGTTATCTAACTACTAAATCTAATATCATCCTTTAGACCTATGCTCCGAGCATGCTGGATATGCTTAACCCGAGTCAGTCCCTTCGTGAGGGGATCTGCTGGGTTCTCATCCGATGATACCCTCTTTGCCACGAGGAGTCCTTCTTCTATTCGATGTCTAATAAAATGGTATTTTCTGTCGATGTGTCTGGATCTCCCATGATCCCTTGGTTCCTTGGCTAAGGCAACAGCGCTTTCACTATCACAGAAAATTTCCATTGGCTCTTTAATAGCTGGTACAACTCCAAGGTCTCCGATGAAGTTCTTTAGCCATATAGCCTCTTTTTCCGCCTCACTCGCTGCAATATACTCTGATTCGCAAGTTGAATCAGCCACTGTCTCTTGCTTGGAACTCTTCCAAGAAATTGCTCCTCCGTTTAGGGTGTTGGATAAGGTGTCTAAGTCCATAACTATTTCTGGTATGTACTTGACCCGACCCGGCATGGTCCATTTGGGTTGCATGGCACCATGCAATTGGATAAACTAAATGAGAGAAATAACGCTTGGAGATTATTAATATATTATAAGTTCTAATATATTAATAATATTATTTGATTAGTTTGATCAAGAATTAATTTAGAATTAATTAAGTGATCAAAAGATAACTAATTAAATATATGGGTTGATTAAGTAAATCATCCATATCTTGTATAGTGGGCTAAAAGGCTCCATGGATCATCAAGTTGGGTTCCACCCATAGGATGCTCCATGGATGCTCCATGGGAGTTACAAACCCATGGGTCATGGAAATGAAGAGTCATGACACATTAGGGTTTAACCCTAGATGTGTCAACACTATATAAGAAACATAATCTCCACCAAAATCGGTAGCAACAAAGAAATAGAGGGCTTGGCCGATTTGAAGAAGTGAGTATACTCTCATAAGTTCTTCCAAGAGCATTTGGTGTTGTGTGAAGCATTTGAGGCATCACCACTTGGGGTGCTAGGCTCACAAGGTTTCAAGAACACAAGCAACAACAAGGTAAGTTATTCTATCTATACTTTATGTTAAAATTGTTCCCCATGTATGCTAGATAGGAATATAACCTTGGAAATCAACTTTGCATGACAAATTAGACAAACATAGATCCAAGGTTATTAGGGTTGCATGTACACTTAGGAAGTGTTAGAATGCTCAAAACCCATCAGTGGTATCAGAGCCTAGGCTTGTTTGTTCTTATTTGTGCTTAAAAGTTGAAAACAGAATCGAAAATTTGCTATCTGCGAACGGACTCGTCCAGTCTATAGGGGGGACTCGTCGAGTCCATGTGTATCTTCAACCAACTCGGCGAGTCATGTTCATGCACTCGGCGAGTAGGGTCGAATGAGTGCAGAATTTCGATTCAGTTGCTGGAAAATGAATTAGAAACATTACCCTAAACTGTTTTAGTAAATGTAAACTTGTTTTTGGTGGTGTAATGTCTTGCTAATTCATTTACAACAACTAGTTATCAAAATTACAAAGTTTTATGTAATTTTTGATTATGTTCATATTCATGTTCTTGTTCTTATGATGTTTTAGATGATCATAGGAATTATTTGTAACCTATTTGGTAGTTTAATTCTTGATCATAATGTGTTTTAATGGAGTTCATAACTTATCCTTAAGTTATGGAAAACCAAGAGTCACACTTGAGTTAAAACCATTAAGAAAACACAAGAGTTATAAAAAATGAAGAGTCTTCATTTTATGACTCTATTAAACTCATAAGTTACAAGAAATGAAAAGTTTTGAAAGTTACAAAACTTGCCCTCAAGTTTTGGAACAAGTAAAGTTAAGTTAAAACTTTAGTTCCAACCCCTAGAATTTTAAAAGTTAAAATTCAACCCTTATACTTATATTATGATGATTTAATAATTATATATATATGTATAAGAACAAGTCGTCTTACCGCTAGTACGCCTCATTCACGAAGCCGGTCTATAAGGTGGGTATAAGGTTGTTGCCTATAAAATGGTGACTTAATGGGTGTATATTCTCACCCACCGCTTGCTTGACTGGTGGAGGGTCGTTAGCCGAACGGGTAAGACAAGGACTTATAAATTCTCATTCAAAGTATGATGAATATATAAAGTAACTAAATGTTTATTAAATTCCCAATCTTAGTTACTTTAGGAAAAATGTGAATAAGGTGCTAATCCATGAAATTACACTTTACACTTTGTCTGAGTCGTTAGTAGAGTGTGTGTGGTTAACCGGCACACTAACTTGGACTTAACAAGGTAGGTAAAGGGTGACTTAAGGTTTATTATAGTATCGGTGGAGCGTGTGTGGTTTACCGGCACATCGATTGAGTGATAAACTTTAAGGGTACCAAGTGATTTCCATGGTTACTTCACACCTCGTTTTGTGATCCTCGGCATCCCAGTCACAAAACTTGGAGGGCACTCCCGAGATTGAAACATGCCTTTGAAAAGTTCATTGGATCTCAAAGAATCTAGGAATTTCTAAAACCAATAAAAACTAAATATTTATTATTTCGGTTTTCGTGGTGGAAATTGGTGAATCGTCATTCACCTACCTTTCAAATATGGTATAGCTTAGATTACGGCATACCTCTTCTAAGTTATATTATATTGTGATTGGATCCTAGCCTTAATATTACATTTGGGTGTTTTATTAAGGACTCTCTTAAATCTAAACTAAACTTGTTCTTCTTTTTCAGATGTCTTCAACTAATGCTTCTGGCTCGAATCCTAATGGCTCCTTTACTCTTATGAGTCTATGTGGGAAAGTCACCTTTGATGGATCCAACTTCAATAAGTGGATCAGAAACATCAGGATGATTACCCGCTACGAGGACAAAGAATATGTCCTTGACAAGGAGCTTAAGGAAATTGACGAGTCCACTGCAACTCCCCAGGAGATCGCTGACTTTCATACTCATGAAAGAGATGCAACCAAGGTGGCTTGCATCATGTTAGCCACCATGACAGCTGAACTCCAAAAGTCTTATGAAGACTTCTACCCTTATGAAATGCACCAAGATTTGATGGAAAGATACCATCAAAGTGCACGACAAGAGAGGTACGAAGTCATCTGCTCCATGATAACAACCATGATGAAGGACGGAGAGTCCGTCACGAGCCACATGCAGAAAATGCAAAGGTATGTGGATCGGTTGCTGAAGCTCAATGTGAACTTCCCTGAGGAGCTTGCAATAGATATCATTTTGCACTCCTTACCATCGTGCTATGATCAATTCCGCATGACATATCACATGAACAAGGAAGAGGTCACCCTCAGCAAACTTCAGGGACTTCTCAAGACCGCAGAAACAGGTCTTAAGGGGAAGTCGGTTGCTATCACTCCTACTCCAGAAACAACTCCGGTCTTGGCAATCGGGCAAAGTCGAGGGAGGAAGAGAAAGAGATCTTCAAAGGGTACCAAGGCTCGGACCCTTGATGGCTCCTCTTCAAGTGGAACCAAGAAAGGTTTCATTACTCCTTCTTCTGACCCAAAAGAGGCTGAATGCTTCTATTGCCACGAAAAAGCTCATTGGAAGCGGAACTGCCCAAAGTACCAGCAAGATGTAAAGGATGGGAAAGTCAAACCCAACCATGCAGGTATTTACACTATCATTTCTAATAACTCACCCCATTCGAAATCTTGGGTCCTTGATACAGGTTGCGGTATTCATATTTGTTGTGACTTGCAGGGACTAGGAAGAAGTGAGAATGTGGAGCAAGGAAGAATAAACTTAATCATGGGGAATAGGAAAGTTACACCTGTCACCAAGATTGGAGTTTATACTTTATCGCTAAGTAGTGGGTTAAATTTAGATTTGAATAAATGTTGTTATTCACCAGAAATGGCAAGAAATATTATTTCCTTTCATGCATTGTACAAACAAGGTTTCACCTTTTCGTTTGATAATGAAGTTGGTTCGATTAATGCTTTCTTTAATAATGTACTTTATTTTAAAGCATTACCTTGTGATGGTGTGTATGAAGCTGTATCTATTGTAGATAACTTAGGAAATAATGTTTTGTGTATTCATTCTACTAATAATAATAACTTGGATAAAGCATCATTATGGCATTGTCGTCTTGGACATATAAGCAAGAAACGCATAGGCCAACTCCAAAAGGATGGAGTCTTGGAGTCGTTTGACCTAAAGTCAAATGATAGTTGCGAATCATGCTTACTTGGAAAAATGACAAAGTCACCCTTCACAGGCTCATGTGAAAAGGGTGAAGGTTTGTTGGACCTTATACACACGGATGTGTGTGGACCATTCAAACATGCCACAAGGGATGCTAATCGTTATTATTTGACTTTTACCGATGATTACAGTAGATATGGATATGTCTACTTAATCAAGCATAAGTCAGAGACTTTCGAGAAGTTTAAGGAATTTAAACAGGAAGTCAAGAATCAATTGGGCAGGAACATTAAGATGTTTCGATCCGATCGAGGTGGTGAGTATCTTAGTTCAGAGTTCCTCGACTATCTAAAGGAATGTGGGATTGTCTCACAATTGACACCTCCCAGGACACCACAGTTGAATGGTGTGGCTGAGAGGCGTAATCGAACCTTGTTGGACATGGTTCGTTCCATGATGAGTCGAGCTTCGCTACCAATCTCATTCTGGGGGTATGCCTTAGAGACTGCCGCCCATATCCTTAATCTAGTCCCTACAAAGAAAGTTGCCAAAACTCCTCACGAGATGTGGACTGGTAAAGTACCTAAACTAGACCACATCAAGATTTGGGGCTGCGAGGCTTTCGTGAGACGCGAGACTCATGATAAGCTCGAACCCCGAAGCGAGAGGTGTATTTTCATCGGCTACCCACAGCAATCCTTTGGTTACCTCTTCTACAGACCTAGTGACAATGTGGTCTTTGTAGCAAGAAGAGGAGTCTTTCGAGAAAGAGAGTTTATAATCCAAGGAGACAGTGGGAGGCAAGTTGATCTTGAAGAAATTCAAGAGTCAAGTGGTGAAGGAACTTCAAACTCTAGCCCTCAACTTGAGGAGGAAACTCCTGTTGAGCCAATTGACGAATCTGTACCTCTGAGGCGTTCCACGAGAGTTAGGAGTTCACCTGAGCATTACTATGGATTCCATATTACTGCAGAAGGTGAGACACTTATTAGTGATGAGACACTAGTAAGTCAAGATGATCCTAACAGCTACGAGGAAGCCATGGCGGGCCCCGAGTCTGCCAAATGGAAAGAGGCTATGGATAGCGAGATACAATCCATGTATGACAATCAAGTTTGGAACTTGGTTGAGAATGTACCAGGTCGAAAGACTGTAGGGTGCAAATGGGTCTTCAAAAAGAAGACCGACATGGATGGTAAAGTACACACTTATAAGGCTAGGCTGGTTGCAAAGGGCTTCTCTCAAATTCCTGGAGTGGATTATGATGAGACCTTTTCTCCGGTAGCCAAGATTAAGTCTATTCGGGTTCTGTTAGCCATAGCCGCATTTCATGACTATGAAATTTGGCAAATGGATGTCAAAACCGCTTTCCTTAATGGGAAGTTGGTTGAAGATGTTTACATGAGTCAGCCAGAGGGTTTTGTCAGTAACGAGTACCCTAATAGAGTGTGTAAGCTTGAGAAATCCATTTATGGATTAAAGCAAGCACCTCGCAGATGGAATCTTTGCTTTGATGAAAAGGTCAAGGAATTTGGCTTTTCTAGGAGTGAAGATGAATCTTGTGTATATGTCAAGGCTAGTGGGAGTATAGTTAGCTTTTTGGTATTGTATGTGGATGACATACTACTCATAGGAAACGACATTCCAACCTTGCAGGAAGTAAAGTCCTGGCTTGGAAAGTGTTTCGCTATGAAGGACCTTGGTGAAGCTGCCTATATTTTGGGGATAAGAATCTTGAGAGATCGGAGTAGAAGACTAATTGGACTTAGTCAAAGTACCTACTTGGAGAAGATTCTGAAGAGATTCAGAATGCAAGACTCCAAGAAAGGAGAGTTGCCCATCCAGAGTAGCGCCAAGCTGAGTAAGACACAAAGCCCTAGCACTGAGGCTGAGATAGCAGAAATGAGTCGAATACCTTATGCTTCGGCTGTAGGTTCGATCATGTATGCTATGACGTGTACTCGACCTGATGTAGCCTTTGCCTTGAGCATGGTTAGCAGGTTTCAGGGGAACCCTGGCAAGGCACACTGGATTGCGGTAAAGAATATTCTCAAGTACCTACGAAGGACTAAGGACTGGGTCCTTACCCTCGGTGGGAGTGATGACTTGAGAGTTGTAGGGTATAGTGATGCTAGCTTCCAGACTGATAGGGATAACTTCCGCTCTCAGTCGGGCTGGGTCTTTACCCTAAATGGAGGAGCAATTTCTTGGAAGAGTTCCAAGCAAGAGACAGTGGCAGATTCTACTTGTGAATCAGAGTATATTGCAGCTAGCGAAGCGGCAAAGGAGTCGTTATGGCTGAGGAACTTCATTGGAGACCTTGGAGTTGTACCAGCTATTAAAGAGCCGATGGAAATTTTCTGTGATAGTGAAAGTGCTGTTGCCTTAGCCAAGGAACCAAGGGATCGCGGGAGATCCAAACACATCGACAGAAAATACCATTTCATCAGACATCGGATCGAAGAAGGACTCCTCGTGGCAAAGAGGGTATCATCAGATGAGAATCCGGCAGATCCCCTCACGAAGGGACTGACTCGGGTTAAACATCTCCAGCATGCTCGGAGCATAGGGCTGAAGGATGATATTAGATTTAGTAGTTAGATAATCTCGAAATTTGTAAAGTGTAATTGACATTTGATGATGAATAAAAGTGTTTTATTTATGAGTAAAGTGTTGCTATCTCTTGTCGATCGTTTACTATATTTCTTTTGCATGTTTTGACTTCCAGAATAATTTTGTTTGGTATAACATATTATTCAAACCTCCACAGTCGGTCATATGTCGGAAGTAGGTATGAATCAAGACTGTCATGTTTGATTGTAGAGGTCTGGGACAAGGCTACAACAATCATGAGTGCTCATAAGTTCTGAGCATTGGACTCAACCCACGCTCACTGGAATCACTTCATGGAATTCTATCTCGAGTGATCGTGAGACGGTAATATCATATAAGTCTTTAAACCTAGAGATATGATTTGTTACTCACAAGTTGGTTAGGCATTGATTGTACGAAAAACGCATTGGTAACTCGATGTTATAAAATCGTGCTCTTATGTGTAATTCAATGAGTAGTAGAACAAACATATGAGTCGAAGTTTATCTGTTCCTTCTTGGATTAGAAGCTGATATCTGGGCCCCTCGATGATTTTGTTTTGACCTATGTACCGGGCCCGGTCAGAACTAAATTGATGTGTTCAATAAAGTTCTTTGTCAAACAAATCGGAAATCGGGAAACAAATGTTGGACAATAAGTAAGACATTGTTCCATGTGTTTGTCCGACTGATATCTAGAACAGAGGATTATATGATCACTTATCTTAAATGGCGTACCATCATCTTCTCAAGTTTCGAGAAACCTTGTAAAGAGCTACGATTGCCGATCGGTTCCTGAAGTCATACTTGCAGTAATAGTTACTAGACTTATTCAAGTGGGAAACTGTTGGATAAGGTGTCTAAGTCCATAACTATTTCTGGTATGTACTTGACCCGACCCGGCATGGTCCATTTGGGTTGCATGGCACCATGCAATTGGATAAACTAAATGAGAGAAATAACGCTTGGAGATTATTAATATATTATAAGTTCTAATATATTAATAATATTATTTGATTAGTTTGATCAAGAATTAATTTAGAATTAATTAAGTGATCAAAAGATAACTAATTAAATATATGGGTTGATTAAGTAAATCATCCATATCTTGTATAGTGGGCTAAAAGGCTCCATGGATCATCAAGTTGGGTTCCACCCATAGGATGCTCCATGGATGCTCCATGGGAGTTACAAACCCATGGGTCATGGAAATGAAGAGTCATGACACATTAGGATTTAACCCTAGATGTGTCAACACTATATAAGAAACATAATCTCCACCAAAATCGGTAGCAACAAAGAAATAGAGGGCTTGGCCGATTTGAAGAAGTGAGTATACTCTCATAAGTTCTTCCAAGAGCATTTGGTGTTGTGTGAAGCATTTGAGGCATCACCACTTGGGGTGCTAGGCTCACAAGGTTTCAAGGAACACAAGCAACAACAAGGTAAGTTATTCTATCTATACTTTATGTTAAAATTGTTCCCCATGTATGCTAGATAGGAATATAACCTTGGAAATCAACTTTGCATGACAAATTAGACAAACATAGATCCAAGGTTATTAGGGTTGCATGTACACTTAGGAAGTGTTAGAATGCTCAAAACCCATCATAAAGACCCAGCCCGACTGAGAGCAGAAATTAACCCTATCAGTCTGGAAGCTAGCATCACTATACCCTTCAACTCTCAAGTCATCACTCCCACCGAGGGTAATGACCCAGTCCTTAGTCCTTCGTAGGTACTTGAGAATATTCTTTACCGCAGTCCAGTGTGCCTTGCCACGGTTCCCCTGAAACCTGCTAACCATGCTCAGGGCAAAGGCTACATCAGGTCGAGTACACATCATAGAATACATGATCGATCCTACAGCCGAAGCATAAGGTATTCGACTCATTTCTGCTATCTCAGCCTCAGTGCTAGGGCTTTGTGTCTTACTCAAGTTGGCGTTACTCTGGATAGGTAACTCTCCTTTCTTGGAGTCCTGCATGCTGAATCGCTTCAGCACCTTATCCAAGTAGGTACTCTGACTAAGTCCAATTAGTCTTTTACTCCAATCTCTCAAGATCCTTATCCCTAAAATATAGGCAACTTCACCAAGGTCCTTCATAGCGAAACACTTCCCAAGCCAGGACTTTACTTCCTGCAGGGTTGGAATGTCGTTTCCTATGAGTAGTATGTCATCCACATACAATACCAAAAAGCTAACTATACTCCCACTAGCCTTGACATACACACAAGATTCATCTTCACTCCTAGAAAAGCCAAATTCCTTGACCTTTTCATCAAAGCAAAGATTCCATCTGCGAGGTGCTTGCTTTAATCTATAGATGGATTTCTCAAGCTTACACACTCTATTAGGGTACTCGCTGCTGACAAAACCTTCTGGCTGACTCATGTAAACATCTCCAGCCAACTTTCCATTAAGGAAAGCGGTTTTGACATCCATTTGCCAAATCTCATAGTCATGAAATGCGGCTATGGCTAACATAACCCTAATAGACTTAATCTTGGCTACTGGAGAAAAGGTCTCATCATAATCCACTCCAGGAATTTGAGAGAAGCCCTTTGTGACCAGTCGAGCCTTATAAGTGTGTACATTACCATCCATGTCAGTCTTCTTCTTGAAGATCCATTTGCACCCTACTGTCTTACGACCTGGTACATTCTCAACCAAGTTCCAAACTTGATTTTCATACATGGATTGTATCTCGCTATCCATAGCCTCTTTCCATTTAGCAGACTCGGGGCCTGCCATAGCTTCCTCGTAGCTGTTAGGATCATCTTGACTTACTAGTGTCCCATCACTAATAAGTGTCTCACCTTCTGCAGTAATATGGAATCCATAGTAATGCTCAGGTGCACTCCTAACTCTCGTGGAACGCCTCAGAGGTACAGATTCGTCAATTGAATTAACAGGAGTTTCCTCCTCAAGTTGAGGGCTAGAGTTTGAAGTTCCTTCACCACTTGACTCTTGAATTTCTTCAAGATCAATTTGCCTCCCACTATCTCCTTGGCTTATAAACTCTCTTTCTCGAAAGACTCCTCTTCTTGCTACAAAGACCACATTATCACTAGGTCTGTAGAAGAGGTAACCAAAGGATTGTTGTGGGTAGCCGATGAAAATACACCTCTCGCTTCGAGGTTCGAGCTTATCATGAGTCTCGCGTCTCACGAAAGCCTCGCAACCCCAAATCTTGATGTGGTCTAGTTTGGGTACTTTACCAATCCACATCTCGTGAGGAGTTTTGGCAACTTTCTTTGTAGGGACTAGATTAAGGATATGGGAGGCAGTCTCTAAGGCATACCCCCAGAATGAGATTGGTAGCGAGGCTCGACTCATCATGGAACAAACCATGTCTAACAAGGTTCGATTACACCTCTCAGCCACACCATTCAACTGCGGTGTCCTGGGAGGTGTCAATTGTGAGACAATCTCACATTCCCTTAGATAGTCGAGGAAATCTGAACTAAGATACTCACCACCTCGATCGGATCGAAGCATCTTAATGTTCCTGCCCAATTGATTCTCGACTTCCTGTTTAAATTCCTTAAACCTTTCGAAAGTCTCTGACTTATGCTTGATTACGTAGACATATCCATATCTACTGTAATCATCAGTAAAAGTCAAATAATAACGATTAGCATCCCTTGTGGCATGTTTGAATGGTCCACACACATCCGTGTGTACAAGGTCCAACAAACCTTCACCCCTCTCACACGAGCCTGTGAAGGGTGACTTCGTTATTTTTCCAAGTAAGCATGATTCGCAACTATCATTTGACTTTAGGTCAAACGACTCCAAGACTCCATCCTTTTGGAGTTGGCCTATGCGTTTCTTACTTATATGTCCAAAACGACAACGCCATAATGATGCTTTATCCAAGTTACTATTATTAAGAGAATCAATACACAAAACATTATTTCCTAAGTTATCTACAACGGATACAGCTTCATACACACCATCACAAGGTAATTCTTTAAAATAAAGAACATTATTAAAGAAAGCATTAATCGAACCAACTTCATTATCAAATGAAAAGGTAAAACCTTGTTTATACAATGCATGAAAGGAAATAATATTTCTTTCCATTTCTGGCGAATAACAACATTTATTCAAATCTAAATTTAACCCACTACTTAGCGATAAAGTATAAACTCCAATCTTGGTGACAGGTGTAACTTTCCTATTCCCCATGATTAAGTTTATTCTTCCTTGCTCGACATTCTCACTTCTTCTTAGTCCCTGCAAGTCACAACAAATGTGAATACCACAACCAGTATCAAGGACCCAAGATTTTGAATGGTGTGAGCTATTAGAAATGATAGTGTAAATACCTGCATGGTTGGGTTTAACTTTCCCATCCTTCACATCTTGCTGGTATTTTGGGCAGTTCCGCTTCCAATGTGATTTTTCATGGCAATAGAAGCATTCAGCCTCTTTTGGGTCAGAAGAAGGAGTGACGAAACCTTTCTTGGTTCCACTTGAAGAAGAGCCATCAAGGGTCCTAACCTTGGTACCCTTCGAAGAACTCTTTCTCTTCTTCCCTCAACTTTTCCTGATTGCCAAAACCGGAGTGGAGTTTGGAGTAGGAGTGTTAACAACCGACTTCCCCTTAAGACCTGATTCTGCGGTCTTGAGAAGTCCCTGAAGTTTGCTGAGTGTGACCTCTTCCTTATTCATGTGATATGTCATGCGGAATTGATCATAGCACGATGGTAAGGAGTGCAAAATTACACCTGTTGCAAGCTCCTCAGGGAAGTTCACATTAAGCTTCAGCAATCGATCCACATACCTTTGCATTTTCTACATGTGGCTCGTGACGGAATCCCCGTCCTTCATCATGGTTGTTATCATGGAGCAGATGATTTCGTACCTCTCTTGTCGTGCACTTTGATGGTATCTTTCCATCAAATCTTGGTGCATTTCATAAGGGTAGAAATCCTCATAGGACTTTTGGAGTTCCGCTGTCATCATGGCCATCATGATGCATGCTACTTTCGTAGCATCCCTTTCATGTGCCTGAAAGTCAGCGATCTCCTGAGGAGTTGCAGTGGTCTCATCAATCTCCTTAAGCTCCTTGTCAAGTACATATTCTTTGTCCTCGTAGCGGGTAATCATCCTGATGTTTCTGATCCACTCATTGAAGTTGGATCCATCAAAAGTGACTTTCCCACACAAGTTCATAAGGGTAAAGGAGCCATTAGGATTAGAGCCAGAAGCAGCATTGTTTGAAGACATCTGAAGGAAGTGGACAAGATTAGTTTAGATATTAAGAGAGTCCTTAATAAAACACCCAAATGTAATATTAAGGCTAGGATCCAATGACAATATATTATAACTTAGAAGAGGTATGCCGTAATCCAAGCTATAACATATTTGAAAGGTAGGTGAATGACGATTCACCAATTTCCACCACGAAAACCGAAATATTAGATATTAGGTTTTATGATTGGTTCTTAGAAATTCCTAGATTCTTTGAGATTCAATGAACTTTTCAAAGGCATGTTTCAATCTCGAGTGTGCCCTCCAAGTTTTGTGACTGGGATACCGAGGATCACAAAACGAGGTGTGAAGTAACCATGCAAATCACTTGGTACCCTTAAAGTTTATCACTCAATCGATGTGACGGTAAACCACACACGCTCCACCGATACTATAATAAACCTTAAGTCACCCTTTACCTACCTTGTTAAGTCCAAGTTAGTGTGCCCGTTAACCACACACGCTCCACCAACGACTTAGACAAAGTGTAAAGTGTAATTTCATGGATTAACACCTTATTCACATTTTCCTAAAGTAACTAAGATTGAGAATTTAATAAAACATTTAGTTACTTTACAATATTCATCATACTTTTAATGAGAATTTATAAGTCCTTGTCCTACCCGTTCGGCTAACGACCCTCCACCAGTCAAGCGAGCGGTGGGTGAGAATGGACACCCATTAAGTTGCCATTTTATAGGCAACAACCTTATACCCACCTTATAGACCGGCTTCGTGAATGAGGCGTACTAGCGGTAAGACGACTTTGTTCTTATATATATATATATATATATATATATATATATATATATATATATATATATATATATATATATATATATATATATATATATATATATATATATATATTATTAAATTATAATAATATAAGTATAAGGGTTGAATTTTAACTTTTAAAATTGTAAGGGTTGGAACTTTATTTGTTCCAAAACTTGAGGGCAAGTTTTGTAACTTTCAAAACTTTTCATTTCTTGTAACTTATGAGTTTAATAGAGTAATAAAATGAAGACTCTTCATTTTTCTAACTCTTGGTTTTCCATAACTTGAGGACAAGTTATGGACTCCATGAAAACACATTATGATCAATAATTAATCTACCACATAGGTTACAAATAATTCCTATGATCATCTAAAACATCATAAGAACACGAACATGAATATGAACACATTCATAAATCAAAATTACACTTAAAACTTTGTAATTTTGATAACTAGTTGTTGTAAATGAATTAGAAAAGACATTACACCATCTAAAACAAGTTTTCAAGTACCAAAACAGTTTAGGGTAATGTTTCTAATCCATTTCCAGCAACTAAAGTCGAAAATCTGCACTCTGCCGACCCTACTCGCCGAGTGCATTAACCTACTCGATGAGTAGGTTGAAGATACAAGTGAACTCGACGAGTCCCCCCATGGACTCGACGAGTCCAGCAGTCAGACAGCAAGTTTTTATCGACTTTCTTCAACTTTTTAGCACAAACAACAAACAAACAAGCCTAGGCTCTGATACCACTGTTGGGCTTTGAGCATTCTAACACTTCCTAAGTGTACATGAAACCCTAATAACCTTGGATCTATGTTTGTCTAATTATCATGCAAAGTTGAATTCCAAGGCTATATTCCTATCTAGCATACATGGGGAACAATTTTAACTTGAATGATAGATAGAATCACTTACCTTGTTGTTGCTTATGTTCCTTGAAACCTTATGAGCCTAGCACCCCAAGTGTGATGCCTCAAATGCTTCACACAACACCAAATGCTCTTGGAAAGACTTTTGAGAGAATGCACACTTCTTGAAATCGGCCTAGCCCTCTTGTTTCCTTAGTGTAGCCGATTTTGGTGTAGAATGAGATCGTTATATAGTGTTGACACATCTAGGGTTACACCATGTAAACCCTAATGTGTCATGACTCTTCATTTCCATGACCCATGGGTTTGTAACTCCCATGGAGCATCCTATGGGTGGAACCCAACTTGATAATCCATGGAGCCTCTTAGCCCACTATACAAGATATGGATGATGTACATAATCAACCCATATATTTAATTAGTTATCTTTTGATCACTTAATTAATTCTAAATTAATTCTTGATCAAACTAATCAAATAATATTATTAATATATTAGAACTTATAATATATCAATAATCTCCAAGTGTTATTTCTCTCATTTAGTCTATCCAATTGCATGGTGCCATGCAACCCAAATGGACCATGCCAGGACGGGTCAAGTACATACCAGAAATAGTTATGGACTTAGACACCTTATCCAACACCATGAACGTTGCTGGAGCATTGGTGAGCCCAATGGCATCACCAAAAACTCGTAATGACCATCATGAGTCTTGAAAGTCGTCTTCGGTATATCCTCATCCTAAATCCTCATCTGATGATACCCTGACCGAATATCAATCTTGGAGAACCAAGATGCACCCTGAAGCTGATCGAACAAGTCATCAATCCTTAGAAATGGATAACAGTTCTTCAACGTTAGCTTGTTCAGCTTCTGATAATCAATACACATCTTGTGTGACTCATCCTTCTTTTTCACGAACAAGATCGGTGCTTCCCATGGGGAACTGCTCAGACGAATGAATCCCCGGTCTAGCAGCTCCTGAAGCTGTGTAGACAACTCCTGCATCACAAGTGGAGCTAGACGATATGGATCCTTGGCTATTGGAGCCGCACCAGGCACTAAATCGATACAGAAATTGCCTTTTAGGAGGCACCCAGGCAATTCCTCTGGAAATACATCCAGAAAATCCCGCACAATCGGTACCCTGCTCATATCTGGTGTGACATCCACCATTGTATCCGAAACATAAGCCAAAGAGCCTTGAACAACCCTGCTGAAGGAGTCTCCTAGCCCTCGCAGCCGAATAGAGAGTTGGCCCATGTGAGGCTCTCTCTCCATGAGTAACCAGTTCTCCCCCACTTGGGGTATGAAATCTCACCAACTGATGCTCACTATCATGGCCCCATTAGGCCCCAACCAATCCATCCTGACGATTACCTTCAAACCACTAAAGGAATTGGAACCAAGTCGATAGGAAACCTCTCACCGAACATATTCAGAACACTCCTCCAAAATACCCTCATAGCACTCACAGTGCGATCATATACAATCTCTACCTTGAGTAGGGAATCCAAAGTCCCCGGGGCATCTCGAACTTCTTGCTGAGTGCAAGAGATAAAAATGATCGGGTAGCCGCCAAATCAAAAAGAATATGAGCCAACAAACCATTGACCAAGAAGGTCCCTATACAAGATCATAATAACATGAGAATAAAAATAAAATAAACAAGATAAAATTAGATCACATACCAATCACGACGTTTGGCATTGCTCGGGCCTCCTCTGAAGTCAATTGAAATGCATGGTTATTCACCGCAGGAGCTTCCTCCTTGATCGGTCGACCATCAGTGATCCTCATTGTGACGGGTGCAGGCGACACCATTGCTCCCCTCCTCTATCCAACCTCAGAGAATCAACCTTTTTATGACCGGTCTGGTTGCAGTGGAAATAAATCAAGCACTTCTTGGGGCAATCCCAGATCATGTGACCTGGATGGACACATGCATAACATACCGAGTTTACCACTCGACAAGCTCCATTGTGCGGCTTACCGCACTTGTTACATTGGTCACGGCCCTGCTTCCCCCTGCTGGGAGGATCGGAAGTCTTAGGCTTCTTGGCCTGACCTACTGTTTCCTGAACCTGATCCGGCATCTGCTTAGTCCGGAGCTCCAACTGAAATTCCCGCTCTCGAGCCTTCTCCACCATGTCATTCAGGGTCTTGAACCTCGAAAGCTCAAAAACTCCTGAATATCATTTCTCAGCATGTAATGATACCTCGTCTTCTTCATCTCCTCGTCCGCAGCGTACTGCAAGACCAATAGTGCTCTTTCCCGAAGCTTGGCGGTAATCTCTGCCACAGTCTCTGTAGTCTACTGCAAATCCTGAAATTCTCTCACCAAACGTTGCACCTTAATGGAAGGTGTAAACTCCGGATCAAACCTCCTCACAAACTCCTCCCAAGCCATCTCAGCCACACCTGTTGATCCCACCTCCCAGGTCACCTCCTCCCACCAGTCTCGTGCTCGATCCCTTAACATGCAAGATGTGAACCCCACATTTTCCGCCTCGGGGAAAAAGCTCATGCGCTGGGTGGGCCTGTTGAAATACCCAATACCCGATTACCCGACCTGACCCATTTTGAATTTGGGTAGATCGGGTTGGGTAAATCGGGTTTTAGGTTTGAAAATTCGAGTAATCGGGTAACCCGATATTTAAATAGGTCAGGTATTGGGTAGGTTTAAAAAAATTCGGGTATACTCGATTTAGAAAAAAAACTAATTAATACACTAGTTATAATAACTATTAAAGTTGTATCATTATTTTACATAATTATTGTTCCTTAGAGTTTAAACCAAATGTTATATGCCTTCGTTATTTGAACGGTATATAATAAATACAAAACAAAGTGTTAAAAATGAAATGAAGTTTTGAACATAATGTTACAACAAATATAATGAAAATGAATAAGATGTTAGATTCCCCTTTATTTTCTTTGTGCACTAGGGATCTGTTTCTTTTTTTTTCAACTATGCATGTGTTTTTTTTTTTTTTTTGTTATTTTTTCATTGTGAAGTGAAATATAGCTATATAATTGGTCCCTTCAATTTAGATAACATGCTAATTTTTTTTATAACTTTTATGTACTCACCTTTTGCATTAAATCATGTAACATGTTTGGTTAGTCCAAATTTGATCAAACATTGATCATGTACTCCATAAACTGTTTTTTTATCAAAATTTGAAATGGAATGCAAAATCAGATAACATATTATAATGACTTGTATTGTTATCGTATATGTACTTGTATTTGCATGGAATATTTTGTTACCCAATTTTTTATTAAAGCTACCGAAATGCAAAAAAGAATAAAAAAATCAATAAGTGACACTTAAGTAATTTTCGGGTATATGCAAAAATACCCGACCCGACCTAAAACCCGAATATCAGAAACCCGAGAACCCGAATTACAATATAGGTCGGGTATCGGGTATTATTATTTTAACGAAATACCCGAATTACTCAACCCGTTCTACCCGAAAATTTTACCTGATCAACACCCCTAGCGCTGGGCATTCTTTATGTCTGCCACCCAGTGTCGACTAGTGATAGAATCCCTGACCCCGAAGAACTCAGGCGTACCACACGCCTTAAACTCCCGGAATAAGGGAGCTCGGGCCCCAACCTGTCCTGTAGCAATCTCGGCTTGGAAGGACCTGAGTCACTCCTCCATGATCTCCATGATGCCCTCCTTGAAGGTACCAAATATCACCGGTGTAGCGTCAAGGATGCCACGAGTAACCTCAGTTGCGATAAGATCACGCAACCTCTCATCAATGGGCTCTGCACTGGAGCCCAACCCTAATCCTGATCCTGATCCTTATCTTGAACCTCGAGTGATCATCACCATCCTCAAATGAAAATACAGCATGACAAAATGATAAGGAAATTCGAAGGGGATTCCTCCTCACCAGACTCATTAGAGCTTCCAGGTCCAATATTGGTTCGGGTACAGGTCCAATACTTTCAATAATACCTACCTAATACTACTTCCACACCTACGTACACATTCCCCAAGGCTATACCTGCTACATCTAATTCACCCAAAAACAATAACATGTCCCACAGAATACAACGTGAACTCAAATCCTAGGTTGTTCTAAGATTTCTCAATCCTCATCGAACCAGGACCTCAAGTCAATCATAGTAGGTTGCCATATGCATGCAAGTTATACACAAATAGAATCACATAGACTCTCAAATAAGCTTCTACCCTAAACCACAACCAAATAAGGAACATGAATAAGGCAGAATTCATCATTCTAGGGCTATGCAATCCTAAACATATACAACTTTGAAAGCATACATATAGCAAATACTCAATTCATCATCAATACCCAAATATGACTATAGCATGGCTAACACATTGGAAAAACACTTACTTGAGCTCGGCCGATTACAAGCATTGCATTCTCCCCTTTTTACTTACAAAAACCGTTTTCAAGAAACTTCTTATACTTTGGTTGCTTTTGAAAAAGGATTTACCATTTCCTCAGTTTGAGTTCTGACACACTCGAGAGTGTGCCCGAAACCCTCAAACCAAAGCTTTGATACCAACTTGTAAAATCCCAAAAAACATTATAGAAAAATTTTCATTTATTTAATTGAGATTACCAACCACAAATGTTACCAAAATCCCATTACATAACCACGGTGTTTTAAAATTTAGAGTATCAAAAACTAAATGCGGAAATATTGCAGAATGCATGCCACCCCATCAAGCCAGACTCTTGCCCTTAGAGCTAGAAGTACATGAAATATCCAACAAAACTGTAAGCACACACTTAGTGAGTTTCCCAAAACACATAATCACATAATGACATGAACACATACATATAAGTTTTCCATGAACTCGCTCAATGGTCTTCATTTGGAATGCCATGGGATACCCTCATGGTCTTATATCCCCGAGCCATGGGCTCCTCCCATGGTATTGTCAAGTGCCATGGGCTCCTCCCATGTTCTTCACATAAGTCCAAACATAAATCAAAGTAGCAAAACAATACATACTCAATTACCAAACATTTCATATGAATTAATGGGTCGACCTTGGTGCCTCCGACCCATGAGTGTAGCGAGAAGACTCACCTTGAACACTGAACAATAGTTGACTAAGTCCCAGCTCCGGATATCAACTCTACAACACCCCTAAACAAAAACAATCCCTTAATTACAACTCAAAATGTCCCCAAAACCTCTTATAGGTCAAACTTGGTCAAAGACTAAAGTCAAAAGTCAAAGTCAACGACCTGAGTTGACCCAACTCGTCGAGTTTCTCCATTAACTGCACAGATCGGGAAAATCCTATCAACTCGCCGAGTTCTCTAATGAACTCACCGAGTTGGCCATTAATTCAACAACTTAATGCATTAAGCTATTTCCATCGAATCTAGAAACTCCAAATTTCATATCTCCTTCAAAATGATATCTAGAAGGGTAAAGTTTCCAACTTTACCCTTAGGAACCATCCATAATGAGTCAAACCCGAACCCTAGACTCATTAGAGTGAGGCTTGACCCATTAAGCCCTTAATCTCTCAAATAATAGACCCAAAACACAGATTTGACATCCAAAGGCTGGAAAATCACGTAAAGTTTCCAACTTTACGTCCATGCATGCCAAAAAGAAACCCTAGGGTTCAAGATGGGCCAAACAAGAACTTATTGCATAAATGGGACCTATGACTTAGAAAAACTTGCAACTTTAAGCCAAATGAGGCCATGAAAGGGTTAGGTCTAACTTAATAACCCCTGGAACCCTCAACTACTTGGACTACCCAACCATAAGCCCAAAATCAAGACAAAACTCCACACAAAGAGATCTATATGAAAAGAAAGCAAGGTATCAACTTTATACCTCAAAAAGACTGGAACAAGTGGAGAGTTTATGGATCTATAGCCCTTCTTACAAACTAGACTCCTCCAACTTCAAGATACCTTCCAAATAATACCAAAATCAACTCTCAAAGCTCCCCACAAGCTCACACACTCAACCTTGAAAGATGATGCACAAAATTAGGGTTTTTGGACAGAGGAGGCTGGTAAGGAGGCTAGCCAATGGACTTAAGGCCTTTAAATAGGGTGCAACACCCTAAAAATTAGGATTTCTTTCCTAGCCGCCAACTCACCGAGTTGGGACACCCCAACTTGCCGAGCTTGTCCATTAATATACGCGGCCAAAACTCTCTCGACACGACGAGTTGAAGCTTCCAACTCGTCAAATCCGAAAGGAAATGTAAATAATTAAAGAAATGCACTTACATCGGAACCAAGCGTTACAGTGTAATAGTGAAGCGACCATGCCAAGTTACATGATATTCAGCTCAAGTAACACTTGAGAATCACGATTACCATATACCTTACTTCAAAAATTCTCATTTGACGTACCGGTAAACCACCCACGCATAACGCCAAAAAGAATACACGACAAGGCATAGTTTCCATGGGAAGCATCAGATTCACATATTCATATAAAATGGGGTTTTGTTTTAATACTTATAATGTTAATACTTTTAACAAGCCAAGTGACCTACCAAACCCTTTCATTAGCTCTACTCACAAAACGCAAGATGGCGGTGAGGGTGGCGAGCACGAAATGTCACTTAAAAGCCGACCTCATTAAGAATCAAGTAGACATCCTTGAACCTTAGCATTTAGAGTAGGTGAGTCTATTCATGGTGAGACTGACAATGCTTTTAAAACATGCGAGGACACAATGTTTACATTTTTTGTCATATATATACATACAATTTTACCATATATAGCATAATTTAAAAAAAAAATTAAGTCTATTAATTCTAATTGGACAAGTGAGGATGCAATGTTAATATTTAATAAATTCAATCAAGATATAAATTTTTGACGTTTAATTAGTTAATTAAACAATTAATTGACTAATTAAACCAATAAGCATAAGGTTTTCCAACTTTAGTAAAATTGACAAATTTTCATATTGAACTAAATCGAGGCACATAACTTAAGGGGCAGGTAATGAGGCAATAATATATTTTATTTTGAAACAATATATATGAATAGCATCACTACATCGTGGCATAGAAGTCACCATGTCGTGGCAAAGAGATCACCACGTCGTGGCACAAAAGTCACTATGTCGTGTTGCAACACAAAAACACGTTTTCTAATCAGATCCCCACATCGTGTTGATAGAATGGATTCATGCAAAATCAATTTTTCAAAAAATTCAGTTTCTAAAAACAATTAAAACTACTTAACATTCAGAAAGTAGATTAGATCTAAGCATGCAAGCTCAATTAATCCTATAAGAACGACATTAATAGGACAGTAGAAGCAACAACTTTAATCCTCAATGGGCCCAAAATTCGGATCTACATACAACCTATCTGGTGCAACTTCATTATGCAAGAAAACATATCTTTTAGGGTTTGTAGAAACCCTCGTAGATCTTTGATTGTTTGATGAGAGCTAAGAGTCCAACATAGAACTCCTCTTTCGTAGTCGCACCCAAGGCAATCAAATCAACAACATCTGACAAAAACCCAAGCAATAAACACCATGAACGAGGCTTTACAAATTTGAATATGCTGGAACTACAGGTTCCACATCGTGGCACAAAAGCCACCACGATGCGACATCACGATTTGAGGGTTTCAGGAAATAGGAGGTAGGACCGAGTTTTCTGTAGGGTTTTTAGAAAACTTATCTTCTTATTTCATATATATGTCTCTCTATTTATAGGGGATGGTAGGAAACCCTATAAGATAATTATCAAGTAAACTAATAATTATACATATAAATGGTAATTATCTAACTGCTTAATTATCATCTTGTATCCTCCAAAACTTTGTAGAACTTCTAGATTTCATTTAATTAATTAAATATTATTAATTAATTAACAAATAAAGTTCCTATAATTTTTCCATTATCATTTATTGCTTATTTTTGTCTTTACTTGTAACCCAAAAGAACCCTACTATTAATTAATAATATTACCAACCGTTCTAATTGTGTTGGGACTAAAGGCACCATTCTCGAGATGGTGGGGAGGGACCGAGTGGAGCACGACACTCAGAAGAGGATGACGAGTGACTTTATCCTTTATTTTTATGTTTTTATTTGGTTTGGTTTGGTTTGGTTTGGTTTATAATTTTTTCTATTTTTATTTTTCTGTTGTGTGTTTTTATTTTGTTTTGTAACCAATTGATTGTTATTTCCTTCATATTACTGTACATCTTGTTTAAATTTTGGTCTCATAGAGTTTAGAGGAGCTGAAAATGAATTTAATTTTCGAAGAAAAACCGAGAGAGAGTTTGATGATTATAATCCAGAGGTGCGGTGAATAATTAGTTTAGGGTGTGATTCGATATCGTGAGAAGTTTTATTTTGAGCATTATGTGTATAATAAGAGTCTAAAACAAGCATTATGAAGATTATAAGTGGGGATTATTTCATAAACATGAACCATAATTTGAGTTGAAGTTGTTTTGAAGATCCACGAAACCACAACGTGATGGGACTATTACCACATTGTGTAGCAACGCGTGTTTGAGATTCAGGAATTCTCATACTTAACGCTACGACGTGGTCGACGCTTTCCAATTACTTAATTACTGTGCATTGCAGTTTTTGCCATATTTTGCACCACAAGACAACAAGTCTATCTCCTTGATTCATTTTTTCGGCGACTTTTGATTGCATCCAAAGTCAATTTTTTCCAGCTAAATATCGAGATGTCAACCCACAACAATCCATTCAATCTCACCATTACTATCTCATGAGAGTTTGTTTCTTTTTCTCCCTTATAGTTTTTATATGTTTTCAACTATTTTATGCATACAATGAGGACGATATATAAAATAAGTGTGTGGTAGAGGTCGAAAAAAATACTACAAGCATACTTGAAAAAAAATGATTAATGCTAAATTTTAAAATTTAGAAATAAAATATAGACTTGAAAAAATAGTCTAATTTAGAAAATCTAGAAAATTTAAAATTTTGATATTATTGTGTTAAAGCTAGTTTGCTAATGTTGTGCGGGATGATTCGATGTGAACTCTAAATTTGAGTTAAACATATTTGTTATAGTATATTTGTGGCTTTTTAGGTCTAATGAAATTACAAGACAAAAACGTGTGTAGTTTAAGGGATATAATATGTTTTGCATTGTGTTAACAACACTTTTTTGTAAAGTGTGGACAAAGTTCGAATTTTCTCTAAAATTGTTCTTAAAATAATAATAATAATAATAATAATAATAATAATAATAATAATAATAAACCCCTTTACAGGAATCCAATTGCTCCATCTCAAATCCAAAAGGAAAAAAAAAAAAAAAAACAATTGGCCCATTAACAATAAATCTAGTTGACATGAGAAGAAGTTGTTTAAGTGATCTAGGCACACCACTCATTCAACCGAATACTAACCTTCATGAGGTGACCTTTACCAATCCCACAACCACATAGGCACATACCTCTTGATACTTTCACAAGTTGACTTCAATTGCTAGTTAAGGTGACAAAACTTTGGGCATACTATAGGCTATAAATTTAAACCAATTATAAAGTTTGAATTTTCTATAAACTTGTTCTTAAAAAAAATTAACCTTTAGGTAGGTAGTGGTGCACAAACCGTTTTTTTTTTTTTTTTTGAAACCAGTTCGGTTCAAGTCAACATGGTCAACACCGGTTCGGTTTCAAACCGGTTCTTCAATAAAAATATATGAATTTTATAGACCGGTTCGGTTCCTCGAAAACCGGTTAAGGAGAAAACCGGTTCTTCAAACCGGTTAATTTGATTTTTTTGTTTCTTTCTTTGTTTTGGTGATTTAATTTAAAACGGAGAATAAAAAAAGAGTTGCTTTATACTATTGCTTTCCTGCAAAAAATAGAGTTTTTAGTAGTCATGTCTTTGTCCATCATGCAATATATATATATATATATATATATATATATATATATATATATATATATATATATATATATATATATATATATATATATATATATATATATATATATATATATATATATATATATATGGAGTTCCTTTCTCTAGTATTTTGTTTTCGGAGTTCCTTTGCCTGATGAAAGCAAACACGACAAGTGGTGGCTTGGAGAAGCTGCAATAGCAGTTGTGGTTTATGGCGCTGATTCCAGTGGAGATGATGAAGGTAGGTGATGATGGTGGTGTTCGAAGGCGATAAGGAGTTGTGATGATGATGGTTCTAAACCGTTTCTAAATCGGTTCCTACTAAACTGTTTCTAAACTGGTTCCAACATCTATAATCTCGAACCTGTCCAAACCGAAGGTTCGGTTTTCAAACCGGATCGGTTCTTTTTGAATCGGTTCACATCAAATCGGTTCACGTCAAACCGGTTTATGATGCGGTTCGGTTCCCGAACCGGTTTTTTTGTGCACACCTACCTTTAGGTGAATCCAATTGTTCCATATCAAATCCAAAAGAAGGAAAAAAAAAAAAAAAAAAAACAATTGGCACATTAATGGTGAAGCTAGTTGACACGAAAAGAAGTTGTTTAAGGGATCTAGGCACCCACTCATTCAACTTGAATATTAACCTTCAAACCGTTGCCAATTCCACAACCACATACATCTTGATACCTTCACAAGTCGACTTCAATTGCTAATTATGGTGACAAAACTTTGGGCATACTATATGCTATAAATTTAAACCGATTATAGTGATCTTTTTTATGGTAAAGTTAAAAAAAACTAGCTTCTAAAATGAGTCTTGGTTCTACCCACCGGCAAGAACTTTTCGACTTGATTTGTAAAGCTACAGCTCGAAAGCCGACCTTACCTTCTATGTTTTTAGTAAAGGGCCTTTTCAGGCTCTCGCTAGATGCTTATGTTTTTTGGCTTCCCTAAAATAGCAGATTGAAAAGTTGGTAAAGACAAATAATAGTTGATAAAAACTAACTTACAAATTAGTTGGAAAATATAAAATAACATTCAGAAAAAGGAAAAGTATTAGAAAAATCTTAATATTTTCGGAAAAATTCACCTTAGTCCCAAAATTTATTTTTTGAACATAAAAGTTTCAATTATTTCCTTTTAGCTCAAATTACCAAATAAATCTTTTTTTTCTTTTAACCGGAAATAACATACTATCGTGTAAAATCAAATAATCAAGACTTTTCTGTTAAAAAAAATTGAGATTAAAATGAAACCTTTCCGAAAATATTAGGATTTTCTGACAATTTCCCTCAAAAAAATAATTTTTTATTTAATAAATAGTATATTTAAAAAAATTATATGTTTATTGATATATTAATCTTAATATACTTTTAAAAAACTAATTTATAAGCTATTTTTTAATTTAATAACATAGGAACTTAAATTTTCAAAATATAAACTAGTCACGACCATTCAAATATTAGTTATCTTAATTTTCAGACTTTATGGAAAACTGTTTTTATTTTCTAAGAAAATATTTTTAGAAAATAGAGTTGAGTTTTCGTTTTCAACTTTCAATGAAAATTATAAAAAACGTGTTTGGTTGAAACCGAAACATTTTTCATTTTTCATCTTAGAAATTTGAAAAATCTTGAAAAACTGTAAAAATCACTTTTCTAATTTACATATAATTTGGAAAACTAAAAATTTTCATTTTCTTAGAAAATTTAAAAAAACCGAAAGAACCAAACACTTTTTCAAAATTTCAATTTTTTTGAAAAATTTTCTTAAAAAACTAGAAAACGTGCACGTCCAACTTAGTTTTTCTTTAAAAAAAAGAATATAGCAATTAACAAACCTAAGAACTTAAGAGTTAAGACAGCCTTTTTATCAAAAATAATAATGATGATAATTAAACACAACCTGTTATATTCGTATTATATTCGTATCATAAAATGAGGAAGGTTGTCTCTTCTAAATATCCACTTGTGATCAGTCTCTGTCTCTGTCCCCCTAAACATCATGAAGTCCCACGCTCCTTCCATTCTCTTTCTTCTTTTCTCGCTGTTTCTTGCCGTTAAACCAGACCTCTCCGCCGACAGATCAGCCATCCTCGCCATCCGCTCCTCCGTCGGCGGCCGTTCCATACTCTGGAACATTTCCCAACCCGCCACGCCATGCACATGGCCAGGCGTCGTCTGCGACAACCAAACAAACCGCGTCGTCGAGCTCCATTTCCCCGGAATGGGTCTCTCCGGCGTCCTCCCACCAAACACACTCGGCAACTTGACCCAGCTCACCACTCTATCCCTCCGTTACAACGCCCTCTCCGGTCAACTTCCCGTCGATATCTTCTCACTTACAAACCTTCGAAACCTCTACCTCCAAGACAACCTCTTTTCCGGTCCTATTCCGGATTTATTCTCGTCGCTCGGGAATCTCGTTCGTGTCAGCTTCGCCGGAAATAACTTCTCCGGTCCCATTCCTTCTTCTGTTAATAATTTGACTCGTTTAGCTAAGTTCGATGTGTCAAACAACCAATTAACCGGTGAAATACCTTCAAAATTCGTGGGTTTCCCAGAATCCGAATTTTCTGGGAATTTTCTCTGCGGGAGTCCGGTTGAAGCTTGTAACGGGTCAGATACCGGGTCGAGTTCATCTAATAAACTCTCCGGCGGCGCCATTGCTGGAATTGTCGTCGGATCTTTGTTTATTCTTCTGTTAGTTTCGCTAATCTTCTTCTTTTTGTGTTGTAAGAAGAGGAATCAAAATGAGGAGTTGAAATCGAAGGATGTGGGTGAGGTGAAGCAAATGCAAATTGAGATTCCACATGAGAATGCCGACAGTTCTAGCAGCGGATTTCCGTCGTTGACTGCGGCGGTGGGTGGTAGTGGTGGTGGTGGAAAAGCGAAATCCGGGGAAGTTAGTAAGAAACTAGTGTTTCTGGGCGGAGGTAAAAAACAGAGGAAATTCGATTTGGATGATCTATTGCGGGCGTCGGCGGAGGTGTTGGGGAAAGGGACGTTTGGGACGGCGTACAAGGCGGCGTTGGAGGTGGATCTGACGGTGGTTGTGAAGCGATTGAGGGATGTAACAATGTCGGAGAAGGAATTGAAAGAGAAAATTGAGGGTGTTGGGAAAATGGATCATGAGAATTTGCTTCCTTTGAGAGCTTACTATTTTAATGGCGAAGAGAAGCTTCTTGTTTGTGATTACATGCCCACAGGAAGCCTTTCTGCACTCTTACATGGTAAAAATCATTTCTTTCACTTTTTTTTTCCATGTTTTTCTTCTTAAATTTTTTTCAAAATCCATTTTTTCAAACGGATCTTTTTCGTACACATCATGAATCTGGAATTTTGTTAGTCAAAATTGAAAATATGTGTAGTTCAACTGTCTTTTTCAGATCTTAGATCCATTTTTGTGTTCTCATATGTGTTATGGATTTGCTGGATTAATCATTTCTGGTGAATTGGCAAACGGGTGGATATCATTTGCCTCTTTTGTTTAAAACTATATTTTTTATACTTTACCTGTTTGACGTTGAAACATAAGTTCATTTATTTGTTTATTAAAATATTATAGTTTTGAAATGCAAGAAGTAGCAACGTAAGTTCATTTATTTGTTTATTAAAATTAAAATATTATAGTTTTGAAAAATCTACCTGATTACAATATTTTACTTCCAAAAAAATAAACTATTAGGACGTATTTTGAAAAATCTACTCAATTATACTAATGAAAATTATTTTGTATTTAAAAATATTTTTTATATGTAGATAAATTTTTCTAGTAAGATGAAATGAAAGTATAGACAAATAAATGAAAGTATGTTGTTATTTCTTGTATTTAACACTAATCTGTAAACCACACGACTTCATTGGTAGGTGTAAATGGGTCAAAATTCCTATATATATTTGCATTTTGTACAAAGGGTCATGTTTGAGTATATTACTTTGATAAATCTATCTTTATTCAAATAAAGAGTAATTTTCACTTTGGTAGTTCGGTAGATTTTTCATAGTATATTATCTTAATAAGATTAAAAAAACAAAAGTATAATGCTATAATTGGGTTGACTTTTAAAAGGTGCAGTGCTTTAATAAGAAAAAAAAATGAAAATACAATGTTGTAACAAAAAGAAATGAAGAAAGGATTTTATAATGCACACATTAAGGGCTAATTGCAAAAAATAGCATTGCACTTATATTTATCTGTGTATTATAGAATCGTGCTTTCATTTCTTTATATTACACATTCACACCCTTGTAATTTCAATACATTTCTTATTAAGGCAATGCATTTTGAAATTCCAAATATGGCATATACTTGTTTGGAAAATCCAATAATAGTATTATACTTCCATTTTTTCTTGTTAGATATCATACTAAAAAGTTCCATCCAAAGTACAATGTTGTAATAGGAAGACATTAAAGTAGAATGATAGAACAAAAAATCAATAAAAGCATGTTGCAATTTCTTTCATATAACCACACAAATAAACTAAAACTACTTTGCTATTTCTTGCATTTAGCCCTTGTTTTTAACCTACTTTTGGTCACACAACAGGCAACCGTGGAGCCGGTCGAAAGCCATTAAATTGGGAAACACGATCCATAATCGCGCTAGGAGCCGCCCGAGGGATCACATACCTCCATTCACAAGGACCAAAAGTTTCTCACGGAAACATAAAATCATCAAACATCCTGCTAACTCCATCCTACGAGTCACGGGTCTCTGATTTTTGCCTGGCGGGACTCGTGGGTCCCGCCATGACGCCGACCCGTGTAGATGGATATCGGTCACCTGAAGTGACCGATATCCGAAAAGTTTCTCAAAAAGCAGACGTTTATAGTTTCGGAATTTTATTATTGGAATTACTCACGGGTAAATCCCCGATAAATAACGAAGAAGGGGTTGACCTTCCAAGGTGGGTCCAATCGGTTGTTAGGGAAGAGTGGACTTCCGAGGTTTTTGATCTTGAGCTTTTGAGGTATCAAAATGTTGAAGATGACATGGTTCAAATGTTACAGCTGGCAATAGAATGTACAGCTAAGTACCCGGATAAGAGACCATGTATGGATGACGTGGCTAGTAAGATTGAGGAGATTTGTCATTTGAGTGGATCGCAAGAAGCACACACACCAGAAAGTGATAACGTGAGCAACTCGTGACAGTTAGGGGTATTTTCGTCATTTTGAAAATTGTTGTATTGTTTGTTGTTTGTTTATTCATATTGTTTTTTTGTATTATTTTCTGGTTGATATTTACTAGAGCAATATTCTTTTCCTTGTATGATGTAATTTTGTGGGTAAATTGTATTTATCAAAATGGAATATCCCAATAAAATGTTTAATTAATCAGATTTTGTTTTTTTTATTATCCACGTTCTTAGTTGCATATACAAATATAACAATATAATACTAATCAAATATAGACTTATTAAAAACAAACTTACGTTTGATCAATTCATTATTTGAAGTTTTTAAAACACTCAACCTAAAATCCTTGTATTTGTAAAACCGAAAAATCAAGCCATGAAACTTTATGTAACAGTTAAAAAAAAATAACCTAAGTAGACATAATTAGCAAAAGTTCCATTTTGTACTAAAAAGTCTCGATTTAAAAAAGCTTTTTAATCCAAACAGACAATAATCCGCGACAAAAATGTAGTACTTTCAATTTCTATCACTGACCTAAATCCACAACAGGTGTCAAAACCACAACAAGAGTCAAAAAGTCACAACATACTCAACAGTCAACACCAAAGCTCTGAGAGGCAGAAGTTCGCACTCTTCACGAGTCCGGTTGTCTTTAAAACCAACCTAAAAAAAACCTAAACCATTTGCCGCCAAAAAAAAAAAAAGAAAAAAAAAAGTCTGAATAATTCTCATTCTTCAATCACATACAAACACGGATGCTAATTTATATCCATATTTGTTCTTTGCGGAATTCACGCACAATCACAGGAACACTTGTTGGAGGTATCTGAAAAAATGAACAAAATTTGCAAATAGTTGGATAGATTTTTCAAAAATACAATGTTGTTAAAGGAAGAAATTAATGTAAGATGCTATGATTAGAAAAGAAAAAAACAATGGAAGTACGTTGCTATTTCTTGCATTTAACCTTTAAAAAACTCACCATGCCATAATCTGTTATAATCATTGAGACATAATCGGAAGGCGTTGCATCATACCTTCAACAAAACATATAAAAAAATGTCAACAATTTGACATAAAGAATGAAAATTGAAGCAATAGAGTAAAACTTACGTTAAATTAAGAATTTGGAGGTTTTCATCATTTGCAATATCCTTCAAATCATTTATCTCCTCACGACCATGAACTTTAGCTATAGCATCCGGATCCCCTACAATTTCAAGTAAAAAAACAAAAAAAAAAATTAAATAATAATAAACGTATAGATACAAGAAAGCAACAAAAGTCCATCGAACACCATACCAAGTTCATTACAACAAATCGAATCAAGTTGCACTCTTTCATGAAACTTATACGCTTCACAACACACAATAACCGGGACCCCACACGCATTAGCCACCATAGCAACACACGCGGTCCCCACCCTCGAATAAACAGTTCCATTAGCCAAAACCGAAGAAGCCCCAAGAAAAACCCTAGTAACTTCATGCATGATATAAGAAATCCCATTTATATAAACATAAGTACAACTTATACCCTTCCCAATAAGTCTCCTAACCAATAACCTCCCTTCAAGTTTCGGGCGCGAATCCGCTACAACAACCCTAAATTTCTTCCCGAGTTCGTGGGCCCGCAAAAACACCATCTCGACCGCGGAAGACGATCCGTATGTTAAAAGGACGTCTCCGTCCCTAACTTTGGTGACCGCATGGCGTACGATGACTTTGTCTGCTAAGAGGATTTTTTCGTTGATGAAATGGTTGATTTCGGATAAGAGATTTTGTTTGGCTTCGGATTCTGAGAGGGTTAATGGGAGATTTGCAATTCGGGTTTTGACAAATTTGATTGCGTTTCCCATTGAGATGGAAAGGGGGCGGCAGTTGATGAGGAAGGAGATGTAGCTGTTGATTTTGGTGGTTAGGTCACGGTTTAGGGCTTTTTCCGGTGGTGGTGAGTATTCCATTATGGCTTCTTGGAAGGCTTGGAGCATTGCAATGCAACGCGCGTTTCCGCCGGATATGTCGCCGGCTAAGTAACGTAATCCGACCTGGGATTAAAAAAGTTGTTAGTCTGTTTGGTGTGATGGAATGGAATCACAAAGGAATGGAATGGAATGAGCAAGGGAATGGAATGTGTCGTTACATTCCATTATCATGTTTGATTGGCCTGAAGGAATGGAAGGAGCCGTTCAAACATGATGCTTGTTATGTAGAATAAGAAAAGTATATGGAATTAAATTTATAAAGAATGAAAAAGATATTAGTTTGTAAAAATGAACTTTAATCACATAAAGATATATTGCCAAATAAATTACATATCTCCATGTCATTTGAAATATATATATATATATATATATATATATATATATATATATATATATATATATATATATATTCATTAAAATAAGGGTTTTATGCAGAAAAGTCCCGTTATTTTGGGAATTTTTTTGAACAGAAAGTCCCGATAATTTAATATTGTGCAAAAAATTAACGAAAAAGTCATTATTTTTATTTTAACAGGAAATGACAGATTATCGTGTAAAATTAAACAATCGGAACTTTTTTGTTCAAAAAAAAAAATTATTACTGTATCAAAAAATTTCCCAAAATAATGGGACTTTTCTGTATAAAACCCTTCAAATAATCAAAAAAAAAAAAAATTTGTCACCCTCCCCCATGTAACTGAAATTTTTATATTTTTGAAAAAATAGTTATTGAAGATTATATAAACAAGATTTCATTCCGCCATAATGCACAATTCCATTCAACCTTCAATTATTGCACACAATTCAACAATTGAATACAAAACCAACCAAAACAAAATATGAATAACTAAAAAACAAATGATTGAACTAAAAAAAATATATGAAATTTCTAAAAAATTACCTTGTAGACTGCGGGATGAACGGAATTAAGACGGAAGAATTTTTTTTCAAGATCGGGAAGCTTTGTTCCATGTTCATATTGAGGTAAATGTCTAAAAAGCTCAACTCGATTCCTAACCTCAGTTTGTTTAACCACTGCACGTTTATTAGCTTTTTCCACACGACTCATATCATCAAACTGCATTCGAGGATGTGGAATCTCTTTCTTTCTATCCTTATCTATTGCCCTATCACCACCTCTTTTCTCATGAGTTGCAATCGAGGCGTTGTCTTTCTTTTGAACTGAAGCCTTTGAGGGTTTCACCGATTTTGTTGACCCTGAATTTCCTTCGCCTGGATAAAGATCCATGAAATATAATGAGAAACATATGATAATGGAGTTAACAAGAGTTGTTTGTTTTTTACTTAATAGAAGAAACTACAGAACTTAATTGATTAAGTGAAAGATTGGCCACTTAATGTATTAAGGGTTAAGACAATAAGACCCTTTTAATTACATTTTTCAAAAACATGGAATTGTTTTACTTGTTTGTCTCAAAATTTGGAACAAAGGATGGGAATTTAAATTGATGTTAGTAAATATTATGTTGAGTTTTTAAAAGATTTTTGAGTTTCGAACCCTGTGTTTAGATATAACTATATTTTTAAAAAGAAAATTAATTATATTGATATCAAATTAACAGTTACTTTTGATTTAAATTTAAAATGGTGCTGAAATAACCGTCCATATGTAATTGGCCTGTTTTTAAACAAAAGGGTAAAATAGTCATCTATTCGTATTTAAACAGTTCATTTGGATTTTGGACCAAAAACAAAACAGAATTTCTAATGGGCCAAACTAGTTTAATTAAAGAGAATAGATGACTGTTTTACCCTTGCAGAATGTTTTGTCATATGTTTGATTGGCAAAAAATGGAATGAAAATCAGTTAAATTTCTGTTTGGTTTCTAAATATATAAAAGGATTTGGAATGTAAATAATAATAATAAATGACAAATTCTCCCTTTATTGACATCTTGTTCGCAAAACTTTTTTAATGCTTGTAAATATAATCAAATTACATGCTAATGTTTTTTTACAAAAACTATTTTTAGGTAAAAAACAAATTCTACATATCGGTAAAAAAAAAAAAAAAAAGATTATTCACACATTATTAAAAAAACCCACATACTACAAGTCTACAATATTAAAAATATGATCTAGAAAAGGGTAATTCGGTTATTTATACAAATGAGGAAGGATTCAAAGTGATTGTTGCACCATGAAAAATCATATTCATCTTTCGATTATTTTTACTCGATATGATAATTTTGACTCAAAATAATCATAAAAGGAGAATTATTATCCATTTTTTCCAACCACTCTAACCTGATAATTGCAAGCTAGATTTGCAATAAAAGTGATAAAGTACTAAAATATTAAAAATAATAATAATAACAATAATAATAAATAAATAAATAAACTCACCTTTTGCAGCAGCTTTTGCTGCTCTTTGAGCCTCCTGAAGAGCACGTCTTTCAGCCTTTGACATTTTCTCTTTCAGTGGCTTTGAATTTGTTCCATGTCCATCATGAGACTCATTAGATTGATCTCCATCTTTTTCTGAAAATATAAATAAACATCTATTAAGTCACATCTTCTTCATTTTTCCAATTATAGCATCAAACTTAAAAAAAAAAAAAAAAAAAAAAAAAAAAAAAAAATCTTATCACCTTTTAAACATTTTTAACCAAAAAAAAAAAACATAAAAAAGAATCTTCATAGTTCATACCAGTTACATCATTTATGATTTTTTCCGATGAAGTTTCCGGCTTTATCAAAGCCAAGTCAAATCCACCATTAGATGGAGAAGAAACAAAATTTCCCATTTTACCCCCAAGCAAAAGACTCATTCCCTGAACACCACTAAACTTACAATCCAAAGGATGGCTGCTGCCCGTGGACTGAATCGGGCAGCATTGACCGGAAAAACAGGGCAGCGGTGTAGGGAGGATCATCACCGGAGATCGGAGATTTTCCGGTGGGAGTTCAGATAACAGGGGAGAAGATGAAGGGGTATTTTGGTCCGAAGGGAGAAAGAATCCAACATGCCTAACTTTTGGAACAAATGCCGCCCCACGTGGGCGGCGTGAATCCATTGCAGATTTGAGAGTTAGGGTTTAGAGGAAGCTCAGAAGGACATAAAGATTTGGGGGTGTTTGGTTGAATTGAAAATGAAAGAAATCATAATTGTAAAAATAAAGGATCGTACATGGATTTTAATGCACAGAATCTAATATTTTTATTATTGTAATATTCGACTATGGAAAATCGAAAATTTGGACATTTTTATGGGTAATGATGGAGAAGGAAAATCATAAATTCATAACTGCAACAAATATTTATTACATGTTCTAGGAAAAATGTAACCGTTTACATAAAGTAGATTGTTAGGTTTAGCAATAAAGAAAAGGATGTTGACTTATGGCATTGGTCAAACTTAAAAGCGGACAAAAAAATAAATAATCAAAGGTGTTAATATTTTATTAGAATGATGGTGAAGTACGCAGGAGAAAACAAGACAGAACAGATAAAGTTGTACTGTGTTTGACGTGCATAGGACTGAGACTGATGTCAATGGAACAAAAGTTGCAATTTGCAATGATGAGGATGAATCATAGTCCAATCTATCATGTCATGTCAGGTCATGTCATGCAGTCTAATTGAAGAATTACTAGATAGATATATAGAGTTATAAGCTACAAAAATAGAAAGTCAATATTTTTATGAATAGAAAGTCAATTTCTTAAACAAAAATAGAAATATACCATTGTAAGTATAAAAATTCATGAAGGCTAACTAAAAGAAGCCTAAGTCCTAGCCACTTTGGATTAAAGAAAGTCAATCTTTTATGAATAGAGGCCTAATTGCAACAAAATATTTATATTTTTAATGCTTGTATACCTCGTCCCAACTTTCACTTGATTAAACAACAAAAAAAAATAAGAAAACATGACAAGATTTGAAAGTTGTGATTTGGGAACATCGGAATATCTTCAAAATGGAATTTTCTTTAAAAAGGCAACATCTTTTGGTCATTCGTATAAATGTTCATAAGTTAATAGTTGATGAAAAATAAATACTTAAGATACAATCTTAACCTACTTCAGCTCATAATCGGTTTAATACTAGTTGAAAACACAATGGATTATCACATAGTATAATAAAATTACTTGCTTTATAGTTATTTGATGATTTGATCTATCACTTGCTTAAAACATAATAATTTTCCAAACAAAAAGCAGTATTATAGTGATTACTACATCTTCATGCAGCAAAACCACATCAAAAACCCATCCTAAACCTTTCTGGTAAATCATTTCCTTCGATTCTTGCCCTATCTATGAAAAGATAGCTCATTCTTAATTGGAATTATCAATGTACAATGTAAGAATCTACATAATCGAAACAGAAATAGCAGAAAATAAACGGGGGAGAAAAGCTAAAAGATTGCATACCAGTCACATTAGGTTGCAAGTTGCTAACAACCGAAACGGTGGTCAAGCTCTTTGGTTTAACTTCCGGCGGCAACTCAAAACCGCCGGCAGGCAAAGAAGACGCGAACTTCCCAGACCCACCAACTCCACGACTCCGACGCGGCCCCGGCGACCGTGCATTTTTATCCTCGAAAAAATCTGCGACCGATGGAGATGCAAACTCCGAGGGGTTGTAACTGCCAACAGGGATAATGGACTCACCGGAGAATCGGTGAAGCGGCGATACTAAACGATTCGGAGGGAACCCCGCTGGAATGGTACGGGAGGAGAGGTCAGAGAGATGACGGGGAGGTGGGATCATAACCGGGGAGATTGAGTTACCGGAGGGAGAAATGTCCGATAACGGTGGAGATGAGGGGGAATCGGAGGATTGAGGTAAGGGGCCTGATTGGGCGCGGTCAGGTGGAGCGAAAAATCCGACTTGACGGACTTTGGGGTCAATGACGGTGCGAGGGGCACGGCGGGGATCCATTGATTGACAGAATGGAGGTGGGTCTAGGGTTTAGTGTGGAGATGATGGAGGACGAAGAGAAGGGAGTGATAGAGTGGACATTTGTACGGTGTGTTTGGCTAGTGATGGAAGGAATTTTGGACACTTATCATAAACCTTGAAAAGAAGAGGATAAACAAAAATAATTGACTAAAAAAATAAAGTTCCTTACTTTTTATTTTTGGGCATTTAACTTTGAATGTCCAAAATGATAAAACAATTTAAGCTCAAACGAAAGTTAAAACTCCCACTTTTGTCATTGTCATCATACTTTACACCGAAAGACAATCATCGCTTTCAATGTCTTTTCTTTGTTATCATCAATCGATCAAATTGTTATTCTAACATTTAAGTTACTTTCGGTTACCGAAAATGTCTGTTTCAAACTAGATTACAGTATCTTGCCTATTAAAAAAGACTACCAAAAAAGATAATTTTTTCTTTGTATATAGCAATTTTAGTCATCGCATTAGTTATATAAGACTTCGAACTAGATAATTCGCTAGTGGTGGGTGATAATTCATTTTTGTCATTGTAATTCACAATGGATGTATGTATATAGTAAGTGTTGTCTATCATTGTTAAACATTCAATATAACGTTTAAAGAGTTTTTGTTTAATGTAATATTTTATTGTAATAATTTTTGAAAGAGTATTTAAGTTCAATCATGATAGTTTAGATGTTATCAATGTTTGTGTTACGTCAATCTCATTAGGTTTCAAAGTCGATATGTCATCAATGTTTCACATATTGAATGGCCAAGTAGCGGGATTTTTTCTTTATTAGTTTTATGTTTCATTGTCATTTAGTTATTTAGTACGTTCAAGATTAACTCGAGACAAGTTGAGTAGCATTGATATATATTATGAATTCAGGGGGTGCAGAGTATACATTCAGATGAGTTACTTTATTTTGAATAACATAGGGGTCATATACAATTTTCAAAACATACACATTGCAGTTACAAATACCAATTATCATTCTCATTCCAGCATGACATCCAATATCCTCATGGCTACAAACACCACATATCAGGCCAACATATTGCTGACTGCTCAGCACTAGCATGCAAATCAATAAGCTCATACAACATATACATGCATCTCCCCTAGTCCTAACTAGCATGCGATTCACGGGTTCATAATCAAATCTAATAGATAACAAATGTGGGTATTTTGGGGAAACTTACTCGAGCTCGGTTGAGTGCATGCACCACACCCTTTCTTGTCTTAGAAATTCTTTACTTAAAACAATTTTCTTTTGAAAGCTTTACACATCCTCAGTTTGAGTTCAGACACACCCGAAAGTATGTTCGAATCCCTTAAACCAAGGCTCTCATACCAACTTGTAATGACCCAAAAATCAAAGGTAAAAATTTCATTTTTAATATAGCTAAAATATTGAGTAAAACATTTATTAGAGTTCATCCCAAAATCATTCATTACGGAAATTATAAGTGTGTGCACTGCGACCAATCCGAGTCCTTCCTTTCCAAAACGATGATACCTGAAACCATAAACAAAACATGTAAGCACAAAGCTTAGTGAGTCCCCCAGAGCATACCCCACACACAATACACACAACATATATCATATCAGATATAAAAGCTACCTCTACCACATAATAAAGAACAATTAGCTACAAAGGCTACCTCTACCACATATCACAGATCAATTAGCTATCGAGTTATCTCTACCGTTAGCCACAAAGGCTATCTCTACCCTTAGCCCCAAAGGCTAGCTCTACCGTTAGCCCAAAGTTTATCTCTATCGTTAGCTCCAAAGGTTAGCTCTACCGTTAGCCCAAAGGTTATCTCTAGTGTTAGCCCCAAAGGATATCTCTACAGTTAGCCCAAAGGCTATCTCTACCGTTAGCCCCAAAGGCTATCTCTACCCTTAGCTACAAAGGTTATCTCTACCATTAGCTATAAAAGCTATCTCTACCACTTATCACTGCATAAATATGCCACGCAAATCTATACAACAAGTATACCAACTATCATAAAAATGAGCCGGCCTTGGTGCCTTAGACCCATTGGTATGGTGAGAAAACTCACCTCGCACTGTCGAAGCTTCCCGCACGAATTCCTTTGTTGCTGTCTCGCCAACTTCCCGATCTTCCTCTACCAAACAATATACCCAATTAGTAATTGGGTCCCAACCCATAATCCTTAATCCATGCATGGGGTAAATTGACCATTCTACCCCTAGCCCAGTATGATCCAAACTTAGGCCCAATCCTCAAAATAAAACCCAACATTAGGTAGGCTTTCCAAGCCCACTAGTGGTCCACCAATGGTCCAACTTGCTCAGTTAGATCCAATCCCTTTAATGAGTCTTACCCTAAGCCCAAATATATTCCTGGCCCAAAACATCTGACTCCTGATGGCCCACTGAAGCCCAAAGACCCAAAGTCCATTGCTTGGCCCAACCCGAGGCCCAAAACACTACAATCCCAAAACTTATGAGTATTTGAGGCGTACTCTTATTTATGCTAAGCGTACTGGCTGGAAGTGGTATACACGGCGCATACTTGCATGTACGCCCAATGTATTCCTCTGTTAAGCTACTTCCCATTAAGTGCTTAATACTCGGGATTTCCAACATCAAACTTCAGATCTAGGTCCATTAAGACGTCTTAAGGCATAAAGTTGGCAACTATATGCCTTTGCATGCTCCATATGCTCTCAACAACCAATTAAGACCTTTCCAAGGGTCTTGATCCATGCATGAGGTTAGAATACTCATCAAGATTGCATTTTTATGAAGTAAATAGACCAAAGGAGCTCAGATCTACTCTCCCTAAGCTCTGGGGTTGCTCAACTCCCAAGAGATAGTCCAAAAGCTCATAAAAACACCAAACAAGCCGTAATCTAGATCTCAAGCTATGAGATAACAAGGTAGAAACTTTATACCTTCTAAGACTTGCAAATGAGCTGGAGAACCTGGATCCAAAAGCTTTTCCCTGATCAATGAAACTCAAAGATGATCACTCCTCTTCAAGAACACCAAAATGCACTCCAAGATGGCCTTACAAGCTTACACTCTCAGTATTAGGGTTAGGGTTTCGAAGAGGGGTTTAAGGATGAGAAGGAGGCTGACCCTAGAGGGTGTAATGCTCTTTATATAGTGTCACACCCTAAAATTTAGGGTTTAGTGACTCTGGGCATACGTTGGGCGTACGTCTTCAATCACCCGCGACCATTTTCTCCATCTACGCTGGGCGTACCCCAACTTACGTTGGGCGTACTCTCGAGTTGGCCACCTTGCATGCATGGGATCATCTTGTCACTAATTTCCATTAGGGGCTAAAATCGACAATAAGTACTAAGTGACATAACTCATTTATTCCAAGTCTGTTTTTGATGAACTTTATATCCACGCAAAGGTGGCGGGAAGCCCTACGCTCCCCTCAACACCTCCAAGCATAAAACCTTTTAGCTAAATCTCGGGACCCATAAAAGACCGAATCGCCCCTACCCCTTTGGTTTCTAAGGCCCCAACCGAGTAATTTCAAACAGGGCGTTACAGAGTGGCTGTCATTACGCCTTGGCAGACACCATGATCGACGAGTCGTTGTGCCAAGCGTGATGCGCTGTTGAAGGTAATATGGTTAGAAGCTAGTATGTTCCCTTAATCTGAGGATATAATCCCCAGATGTACCTTTCTATTTTCTTTTTCTATGGAGTAACCATCCCTGTACATAACACGATTAAATCACTAAATCTTGCAGTGTAAGCGACGATATCGGAACAGGTCATGTTGAGATTCCAAAGCTCTTGCTCTAGTTTATGTACTTAACCCCTTGGGCAATACTCCGTTATCATCATCGCTTTTAAGTTCTCTCAACCCATAGAATTTGCGACTGGTAGAGTTAGTGACTTGACATGGTTATTCCACCATGTTAGGGCTCTATCGGCGAAGGTGTAGGCTGCAAATTTTACTTTGTTTATTTCAGTGCATGCGCATATCTCAAATACTGACTTTGTTTTCTCAAACCACTACATAGCGGCAATGATACCCCCGCCTCCATTGAAGTCTTTGAGTTTTCCATTCGTGAAGGCTTTATGTTACCACACGTTGGGATTTTTCCGAAAAAAAATACACACGAATCATAACATTTTCATGTATCATAAGTAGGGATCTTCCCCATAAAATATGTCATAAATTTGGATCCTCCCCGGTATATAACATTAACGTGTTATCAATTGAACTTATGGTGTTACCGAAGAATATTGTCAAAGTTTATAACCTGAATAGATTATCCTAAGAAGGTAATTTCCCTATAGGATCTTTATCATTAAGGATCCTCATCATTATGGATCCACGTTGATGAAGAGCCTTATCATCAGAAGTCAATAGCGATCCTAAGTTCTTTTAGAAGTTGGGGTTTATACTCAGTAGATTTTAAGGTTGAAGAGCTCATGAAGCTTAAGGAAAAACCTGAAGATAATCAGGTTTCGTCTATCCTTTTTCTCAAAAAGCTCTAAGTAAAATTTAAGGATCCCAAACTTTCCAAGATCCTAAGCAAAAATCATTTGGTTATCACAATCCAAGCACAATAAAGATAATCCACTAAGAAGTTTTTGCCTCAGGATTATTTTCAGGAACCAAGTTTTCTGGGATCCTAATTATTTAAAGATCCTAATATCATAACAATCATGCAGAAAAAATGAAGAGATATAGAAGGAAAATATTACCATATCATTCATAAAAGGGGTTGCGCACCAACCCGACCAAAAGATTCATGGTTTTACATCACTAATAAAAATAGAAACTACCTAAACTAATTTTCTACATACCTAGACCTTAGCATAGTCATCATCAGCTGCGTCTTTTTTCTCCCTTCCATCGGTCAACAGTAGTACGGGATCCTAATTGACAGTATTAGGCTTGCCAATCAATTTGGCCAGTGCCTTACGACAACCATCCACATCCCAGGAACCTGCATTCTCCATATCCTCCGCCAACTTGATCTTAGCCTCCAAAGTAGCCATTGCAACACTTGTCTTCGCATTGGCAATCACCTCCTTGAGATCCGAGTAATGTTTCTCTTCCTTCTTATCCTTTTGTTTGCTTAACAACTCCACCCTCTGGAGGAGATCTTCATTGATGGCCCTCCAAATTTTCTCCTGCTCTTTTAGAGTGGACTCAACTTTCTCAGCAAGGATCCGAAGATCATTGGTGAACTGAGAAACAAGAGTGGAGACCTGAAAGAAATGCAAACATCATCAAAAGAATAGATATGTATGATAAACTAACAATGCTTATACCCAGGACACTTACAGTTTGGAAAAACAAGGCTAACTTTCCAAGACCATCCTCGGTGCTGAGATTCTCAAGGCTGAAATCTATGGCCTCAAAAGACTTTCTCTTATGGGATCCTGAAGCCTTAACTATAAGATCTATATGAGATCTCTAGGGAAGAGGAAGGTTGATACCTTTTTATTGCTTAACCTTGATCAAACCACTGGTCATATCGTCTTCAAGATCTGCTAAACCAAAACGAGCCTTGGATTGAGTAGTCTTTGAACCTGCCAAAGATCCCCATCGATTCAGGTTCCTTATCAATCTAAAGGAAATATTCAAGAGAAATAATATTACCGATAGCCATAGAAGTGGTAGTAGAAGAAGCCTCCTAGAGACTGGAATGTTCAAGCTTGAATGACCTCTCAAATGCAGGAAGTGCAAAAAATTTGGAAATCTTATCCTCAGAATAACCAGTATTAGGAACAAGCTCCCCAAATTTAAATGTTGCATCAAAGCCAACAAAGTAAGGGAAGTAAATTTCAAGATCTTTAAAGTCTAAATTTAAATCCCACCCTTTTTAATCCATGTTTTCGGTAGGGAATTCCCATTGGGAATCGAATCACGTCTCACGAAGAAGTGTTTTTCCTTCCAAGCACCATCATTTTGTTTTGATCTCAGAATAAGGTGATGCTTGTTTGTCTTAACTCTTAGCAGGAAACAGAAAGAACCAAAAGTGGAAAGATCATAAATGTAAGCCAGCTTGGGTGATCCAATGTCCATATTCTTGGATTGATTCAAACGATCAATCCAAAATAGGATCCTCCAAACCACATGCATAGTTTGAATGTAAGAAATTTGGGTAGTCGTATAGAAATCATGAATGATACCGGTAAAAGGGTAAGTTAAACCTAGAGTAAATGGGTATTCAGGGAAGCAAACCCACGTAGGGGAAACAAAATTTGGTTGAACATTAGCCTCAAAAAGTTAAAAAACTACATCAGAAGGAAAAGCCCCAATGACTTTCAACAATTCCATATCCTTATCATTGAAGGATCAAACCTCTTCATAAGATAAGATTGCCTGATCACTAAATTCGTTCTCAGGAGGGGTAACGACACTAGCTTAAGGACAGCTAGTTTTCTTATCCATGACGAGGGAAATTAGAAAACAAGTAAGAGGAAGAAAATTACCTTCACAATGAGATGAGGGCAACTTAAAAGAGTAAAAACGAAATTACCGGAAGCCCACGTTTATAGCATAGAAGGGATAAGAAAGATGATTTGACTGCTTCTCGGTTACATTGAGACGGATAAAACTTATCCATTAAGAGATAATTTTTGAACTCTCCTTTTATCTCTTTAATATAAGTTATTCCTTTAATATTTTCGAAATTAATTTTTACATTTTCAGGAATAACTTGGGGATAGTTGTTGGGGCCAGGATCCTCAAACCTCATCGGATATTCAGGATCCTCACCTATCTCAGGATCCCGACTATTACCATTATTATTATTATTATTTAACATTTATAACAGTTATATTTCATTCATAACTAACACAAGATGAGTCTTATTATCAACATAGTTTCGTTTCAACTATGATAAAGACACGAAATACCAAGTCAAATAACGTTCACAAAGCTGGTCATAGAGGGTCCCAAAAATATCAAACATCTTGTTAGCTAGTTTAGACTATAAATTGACACATATATATCCCACACACGACACTCTTCTTACACTTAGCTTACTTGACAAACCTTTTCATTTGTTCTTATTGGAATACTCTCTGTAATCATCATTTTAAACTAATAAAATCATCAAGGCAAGTGATCATTATTACGTCCCAAGGTTTTGTGTCGGAGATCCTAGAAAGAATCAAGGGCTTTCCTTGTAAACAATTGTGTCCTTCTCTTTATCTTTTTCTATTGCACAATTTGAACATCATGACCACTCATTCAATTTGGTTGATCAAAAACTTGTGTAGTTTTTACTAAAACAATAGTAAATAATCATTATCTACTTCTGAGGATTGATGGCCTTTTTGATTAACTGTAGGGCGCATATTGGTTTTCCAAGATTGATTTGAGGTCATATTATCATCAGATGAGGGTCAAAGAGGAGGACATTAAGAAGACGGCCCTTCAGACTCATTATGGTCATTAAAAATTCATAGTGATGCCATTTGGACTCACCAATGTACCGAGAACGTTCATGGATATGATGAAATGGGTGTGTAGGCGAATGCTCGACTAGTCATTTATCATGTTTATTGATGATATTTTAGTCTATTACTAGACCAAAGAGCAACAAAAGGATCACGTTCAGGAGATCCTTGGGGTTTTGACGGCAGAGAGGCTATATGCCAAGTTCTCCAAGTGTGAGTTTTGGTTGCGTGAGGTTCAGTTTTTAGGATACATCTTCAATCAAGACAAGATTTTGGTCGATTCACCCATGATTGAGGCAGTGATTCAATGGGAGGTTCCGAGTTATCCATATGAGATTTACAGTTTTCTTGGTTTAGTAGGTTACTACAAGAGATTTATTGAATATTTCTATAAGATTGTTGTTCCCCTCACCCGCCTGACAAAAAAGAGTGTTATTTTATGGTGGAGCTCTAAGCAGCAAGCATGATTTAATACATTGGGGCATACGTTATGTGAGGCTTCAATGTTAACCCTTTCAGAGTGTGTCAAGAATTTTGTGGTATTTTGTGATGCTTCGATATTAGGGATGGGAGCGGTACGTATGCAATGTGGTATAGTGATTGCTTATGCTTCTAGTCAGTGACACTACCTTTACGTGGTCCATTATACCATCTACATGGATCACAAGATTTGAAATACCTGATGGACCAGCCAAATCTGAATATGAGGCAGCGTAGATGGCTTGACATAGTGAAGGATTACGATTGTGAGATTTTGTACCATCCGGGGAAGGCCATTGTGGTATCCGATGCTTTGAGTAGCATGATGGCTAGTGCACTGATTCGAGACATTTATTTGAGGATGACCATTGTGAGTCCAAAATTGGATACGATTAAGGAAGCATAAGGTGAGACAAATAAGGAAGATAATCGAAAAAGTGAAAGGGTGGTTGGTCAAGTTTCAGTTGGCTTTTGTATATTACAACATCCTATGGTGCACATACAACCATAAAAGCTTTGGATCTATGTTTTCTCTAATTATACATGCAATATTGTTTCCAAAGCTTTAAGCCTACAACTAGCATGCAATTTATATAAACCACATAAAATACTAGTTAGGAGTTTACATCTTTATGTAACTTATAGAACTTGTTGTATTTGGCCTTTAAGAACTTAGCACCAATAGTATGAATGCCTCAAATGGACCATGCTCATCTCAGGTCAAGTACATACCAATTATAGTTATGGTCTTAACCACCTAATCCAACAGTTTCTACGTTTGATATTGATAGTAGGGGACTACTGACCTTACATGGTAGGATTTGGGTATCTTATTCAAGCGGGGCCCAACAGACATTGATGGAGGAAGCCCATAAATCAAGGTTTTTGATTCATTTAGGAGCGATTAATATGTACAACGATCCAAGGCACAACTATAGGTGGTCATGCATGAAGAGAGATATAGCTTGGTATGTGGAGCAGTTCTTGACTTGTTGGAAATTCAAGGCTAAACATTAAGCCCACATGAGAAGTTGCGGCCTTTAGACATCCCATAATAGAAATGGGATCAAATTACCATGGATTTCATCATGAATCTACCAAATATTGCTAAGGGATTTGATACTATTTGGTTTATCATGGGTTGTTGACCATGATTGCACACTTCCTTGCTATCTAGGAGAGCTCTTCAGCCGAGAAATTAGCCGACATTTATGTTTGAGAAGTGGTTGCTCATCACGATGTGCTGAATTCTATAGTTTCAGATCGAGATGTTCGATTTACTTTTAGATTTTGGAAGAGGTTCCACGATGAGTTGGGCACTCGATTACACTTTAGAACTACTTATCATCCTCACACAGATGGGCAGAGTGAGTGGACCATTCAAACACTAAAGGATATGTTGAGAGCTTATATCATCAACTTTGGTGGGAGTTAGGATACCTACCTTCCTTTGGTAGAGCTCTTGTACAACAATAGATATCATTCCAGTATTAGAGTGCCTACTTTCGAGTTTCCCTATGGGAGGAAGTATCATACCCTGATTTTTTAGGGAAAGTTTGGAAAGAGGGTCATGGGGATCACAGAGGTGGTGTTCAAGACAACAGAGCTCATTCAGAAGGTAAAATAGTGGCTGCAAACAACACAGATCCAACAAAAAACTTATGCAGACAGACATTACTCGGAGTTGGAGTTCCAGGTCGGGGATATTGTACCATTGAAGGTGTCTCCCTTTAGGAACTGGGACAAGCTAGCTCTAGATTCCTTATACCTTTCATAGTGATTTCCATGGTGGGAAAGGTGACCTATTGATTGGACCTACCAGAGGAGCTTAGTGTCACACCCCCAACCGAGTAGCGGAAACATTGGGTTGTGCAAGGTTGTGATGTTGGATTTTAGGCCAAAGACATACATTGAATAATATGTCGTAATATCATACAACTTTAGTTTTTCTTCATTAAATAAAATACATTACATATCTGTTTGAGATATAAATAGGTCATAATGGCAAAATACAATAGTAGAGTACATAAACTTCTAGCTGCAACACTAGGGTTACTTCCCTCATCGTCCAGACTCATTCTCCTGAGAATACATGTGGTTTGAAAGTCAACATAATGTTAGTGAGTTCAGATGGTTTATTATTATAAAACATGCTATAGTTGTTTAGTTATTTCAGTTATATTGTAACTGCTCCTTCGTGCTTTAACAATAAGAATGTGGCTCTATTTAAGTCTTTTTACTTTGTGATCCATAATCTCGATTGGCTCCTCGAAGAAGTAAAGTTTTACGTCAAATTTTATCTCTTTGAGAGTTATAATAAGTGTGTCCTCAGAGATATATTTCTTAAGGTTTGACATGTGGAAGACAACATGCATACTGTTGAGTTCTTGGGGCAATGCTAGTCGGTAGGCTACCAGACCTACTCTAGCACAAATCTCGAAGGATCCTTTGTATCTCAGGTTGAGTTTTCCCAATTTTCCAAATCTTATAATTCCTTTCCAAGGAGATACACTTATCTTGACTCTATACCCGACTTTAAATTCAAGTGGTCTTTGTTGAAAATCGACGTATTTCTTTTGACGGTCATGAGTCATTCTTAATCGTTCTTTGATTCTCACAATCTTCTAGGTGGTTTCATGAATAATTTCTGGTCTAGTTAGCAAAGTATTTCCCACGTGTTGTTTTTTCTAACTGTCACCGACTTCTATCCAACAAATTAGCGAATGACACTTTCTTCCATAAAGTGCTTCAGATGGTGAGCCTTTATGCTTGTGTAATAGTTATTGTTTTAGGAAATCAACCAAGGGTAGGTGAGTATCCTAAGCATCTCCAAAGTCTATAATGCATGCTCTGAGCATATCCTCAACTGTTTGTATAATCCTTTTTCTTTGACCATTTGTCTGCGAATGGTAGGTTGTGCTCATATCGAGACGTTACCCCAATGCTCGTTGCATTGTTTTCTAGAATTGAGATGTAAATATGCTATCTCTGTAAGAGATTATAGATGCTGGTATTCTGTCCAGTCGGACGATCTCTTTGCTGTAATTCCTGGTTAGCTTTTCCATTTTATTAGTCTCTTTGATGGGTAGGAAATGGGAAGACTCAATTAGACTATCGATTACTACCCAAATCGTGACACACCACTAGGTATATTGGGTAGTTTCGTGTTGAAGTCCATGGAGATTTGCCTTGACCACCAATACCTCTTATTTAATTCAAGGTACATCTTATCAGCCCTTGGGTGAACTGATTACCTTGTTCTGTGAGCTTTGTCCAAAACCAGACTCCTGATATCGCCAAATTTTGGCACCCAGATTCGTTCCATGAAATGTAAGGTTCCATCATCCTTGGACTCAAATTTTTTCTCCATTCCTTGCAAGTATTCCTACGGCCTGTTTTCTTCCTTAAGTGTCTCAGGTCGTGCTTCTCAGATTTGGGCATGAAGGTTTGACTGAATTGTCAAGGCGAGTGCTTTGACTATGCGAGGTTTGGTTCATTCTATTCTACTCATGGCATTTGACTACCACATTAGCCTTGTTGGGATGATATCAAATATCACACTCATAGTCATTCAACAGCTCTGTCCGTCTTTGTTGCCTCATATTGAGTTCCTTTTGATTAAAGATGTGTTGCCAAATCTTGTGGTCTGTGTATATGATACACTTTGTGCCATACAAGTAGTGTCATAAAATCTTTAAGGTGAAAATTACAGGTCCCAATTCCAAATCATGGATGGTGTAATTATTCTTGTAAGCCTTAAGTTGGCGTGAAGCATATACGATTACTTTGTCTCTCTGCATAAGTACACATCCCATGCCCTGGTGTGACGCGTCACAATAGACGAAAAAGTCTTCAGTTCTTTCTAGGACTAAAAGAATCGATGTGCTACACATCATGTGTTTCAATTTCGGAAAAGTATATTCTTACTTTTCTTCCTATTTAAACTTCGTGTCCTTCTACGCCAATGTTGTGAGGGGTTTAGCTATTTTTGAGAAATTCTCTATAAATCTCCTATAGTAGCCTACCAATCCTAGAAATTGGCGCACCTTAGTTGGCGTTGTGAGTACTCCCCAATTCTTTATTACCTTGATTTTGGAAGGGTCTACGTGAACGCCTTGATTGCTGACTACGTGTCCTAGAAAATGTATTCTCTGATCCAAAATTCACACTTTGAGAATTTGGCGTACAGTTTCTCTCTTCTTAGCCACTCCATAATGTTTGTAGGTGTTGGCCATGTTGTTCCACTAGTCATCAGTATATCAATATGCTATCGCTAAATATGATTACGAACTAGTCTAAGTAGAGTTTACAAACACGGTTCATCAAGTCCATGAAGACTGTGGGGGGTTTGGTTAGATTGAATGGCATAACTAAGAACTCATAGTGGTTGTAGCAAGTCCTGAATGCTGCTTTCAGAATGTCTTCTTGTTTTACTCGAAGTTGATGGTTCCCTGACCTCAAATCAATATTCGAATAAAAGTTAGACCCTTATAGTTGGTCGAATAGATCATCGATCCTTGGGAGTGGATATATATTCTTGATTGTTAATTTTTCCAGCTCTCAATAATCGATACATATCCTAAAAGTTTTGTCCTTCTTCTTTAAAAATAGCATCAGGGCTCCCCAAGGTGAGAAGCTTGGTCTTATGAAGCCCTTATCAAGATGCTCTTGAAGCTATCCAGATAGCCTTTTCATTTCTGAAAGGGCTAAACAATAAGGAGATTTTGCCACTAGCACTACCCTTGGCACTAGGTCAATTCGAAATTCCACCTTGTGAATTGGCGGTAGTCCAAGTAAGTCCTGCAGAAATACATTGGGAAAATCACATACTTGAAGTATGTATTTGATTTCCTTCTTTTCTCCCCTCTTTTTTATGATGTGAGTTAAGAACGTGTAATACTTACTTATGCGCCTTCATGCATGAAATAATTATATGGTTTTTCTCGGCTTATCTCCGTAGATCACTAAGGATTCTCTGATGGGAAAAGATAATCATATTGATTTGTTGTAGCATAGGATTTCAGATCGGTGGGGTAACAACCAATCCATACCAATTATGACATCGAAGCTCTCGATGATCATAGGCATGAGATCGATGTGAAAGGTGTGGCCGTTTAAATGTACAAGGAAAATTTCTAATATTCATGAGTACTACTAGATTCTCTGTTAACCAATTCTACTACGTAAGAATCATCTAGGATCTTAGACTTATGGCTTAAAATTACTCTAAACTTAGGTGTAATAAAGCTTTTCTCAACAGCAGAATCAAAGAGTGTAGTTACATATAAACTGTTAACAGGAAACATACGTGTTACAACGTTCAGGTCTTGTATGGCGTCCCTTGTGCCAATCACAAATGCTCTACCCCGAGCATTTCACCCCTCATTCCTCAGCTTTGGGCAATTCCTCTTATGTGCCCAGTTATTCCGCATTCAAAAAATGCTCGACCTTTAGGCACGACAACAGTTCCTGGATTGGTCGTGGTGGCAGGTGCACTCATGGGCTGTTTGTAGTACTTGATGGTGTGCCCTTTCCTATTGTACCTTCTGCAAAACATGAAGTTTCTCGAGTGATTTTAGAGGCACAGGTTGCATTTTTGGTGTTTTACCGCATACTTTCCTTGATGGGTGGGGGCTGTTACCGATGTTGAGGTTGGAGTGACTACATATGCCTTGATAGTCTCCTGTTTCTTACTCGTATCCTGCTTGAGAGTACCATTAAATACATTTCAAGACTTGCGTTTATTCTCTCCTGATTTTGGGAGGTCTACCCTATGGAACAAAGTGCCACGTCTTATCTCTTGGTTGGTTAAACTGAGCGCCAACCACTTGGCACTGTCATACGTTATTGGTCGAGATTTCGTGACCAACCCTTGTATGGGTTGAACCAACCCCCATATGTATCTTTCAACCTTCTTGTACTATGGATCCACAAAACTGGGACAGAGAGCAACGAGATCATTGAACCTATTCATGTAGGTTGAGATGTCGATGTTGGTCATGGTTAGGTTCCGTAACCCTTGATCTAATGGCTGCATTTCTCCCCGAGGGAAACATGTCTCGATATGGGATGAGCAAAAATATACGTATCAACTCTTAAGTTTATAAACCCAACTAATTTAACTAACTAATGCTCCTATATGTAATGAACCTAGTCGGATTATAGTATAGTTGGGTAAGTCGGGTGTCGATCACAATGAACAATATTTAATTAATAAAATAACTGCTAACATTTAACTAAACAAAACAAGTAAATAGGGGGGGGGGGTTGATTACTGCTTTTGCAAGTTTAGCTAACTTAAATCAAACAATTGCGGCTAAGGAAACAAAGAAACAGTTTTTACATCAAATATTAAAGAGTACTCATGTTATCTCCGAATTCCCTTTCCCCTATGGTTGATTTCTTTTAGAACAGTTTATATTGGCTTCCAATTAATTAAAACTAGTTACTATGATCTAGAATTCTAGTGTTTATCAATTTATGAATTACCATGCAATGATTAAGCACAAGTTGAACACAAAACTGATATAAAGATAAATTGGACTATAAAATGATGAAATTGGGAACTACTAATATATAATCAAGATAGCAATTCAAGCACATAATATGGATAATTAATGCTCTTTGTACATAGTGGGTGAAAAGTATTGTGTTAAATAATAATAATAATAATAATAATAATAATAATAATACTAAGCCTATTAATTAGTTACGATGAACGTTAGACTAAAATGTAGTGGTAATGACACTAGGTTTGTCAAAGGAAAATTATTTTTAAGAAGCGAAGTGCTGTCTGAGCTCGAAGTCATCACTTTATCAGGTGAGTGCATAACGACTTTCATATTACACACATATATGAAGTATTTTATATAGATTACGTGCTACGAGTGCATATTATCTCTATACTTGTTATCTATGTTGGATGAACAATTTTATACATGTTTTAAATGATTTAAATTGTAATGTATTTTATATCTACAAAATATGTTGGGTAAAACTTAGGTAGGTGACATATTAGTTGGATGATAAGATGACAGGTGATATAGACCATGAGATAAGGATGAGAGATGAACAACAAAAGAATCCTTTTACCCAAGCATTGGGCCCGCCATCTAGCAGAGTGTGGATGATAACCACAGACTATTCTAGACAGGCTGGTGTGTGACATCCCCAAAATCTCGGCCAGAAAAGACCGATTTTCATTTATGCTTTTAAAATAATTTCAGAGTAAATCCTTTTGATTTGAAAGAGTTGCGGAATTTGTTCCCAAAAACAAAACATGATAAAACAATGTTTACCAAAGCATTTCATAAAAGAAACGTATTTTCATTATATAATCAAAACTCGGGGTGTCATGTTACGATACAAACCAATAAGCATAAACGATAACATTACAAGTCATTCAACAAATATATACATATACAAACTTGTAAACAAAACAACTTGATGGTTCATCCATCTTACGCCCTCGCGCCACTTCCTATAATACAAATAAAACTGAGTGGGTCAGGCTTGGGAGCCTGGTGAGCATATAGGGTTTTCAACCCACAATAAATAATTAAATTAATTTTCATCAACCAACAATAACCCAATTACCCATTCCCGTTATTCTCACTTTATGTCCCTAAAATAACTAACACAAGGGACCTAGTCTAAGAATATTTCATCGGGGTGACAACACATGCTTCGGGGGTTCTTCAGCAATATAAGTCAAATAAGGCAACCATGAGGGGGATGGAATACAGCGAATGAACACCCAAGTTCATTAACACCTACAGGTTATGAGCCTGCTAGCGTTCCACGGGACTGTCTAGAAAAGTCCGTGGTCGTCATCTAAATTCCGCTAGATGACTGGATCAAAACAACATCGAGGCCCCTCATCTGTTTATTACACACCAACTATCTACCCATGTTCTACCCAACATATTAGTAGATAAAACATACATTTTTATACATAGTTTCAAAACCTGTATAGCATGCTCAATCAATACATTTTCCACATAACAGATGAGGCACACCCACATAACACGTATTTCATAGAGAAATAATCAGATCTATAAGAGAGAAGAAAGTGAATATACATTCACACACATAACAACAAAATATACACATAACACGTATTTCGTATAAAATACTTCATAGTTATGCGTTAGAAGAAAGTAACTACACACTCACTTGATCAGAAGATGATCGGACAGCACTACGGCTCGTAGAAGTAGTAATCCTCAGCAGATCTGGAAGATCTTCACAAAAATCGAACTTCTCGCGGGCAGAGCTTCTGCTCGGAAACCGCAATTCTCGGGATCTTCGGGATCTCGGGACTTGCTTCGGGGCTCGAGAATAATACTGGGGCTTCGGGGTACTTCTGACATGAAAATCGATGCAAAACGGGAGAGAGAAGGGAGAAAAATAGCAAAAGAGTCGGCTGCCCTCGCATCCTATTTATAGGAGGCTGAGGCCTCGCAGTACGCGGGACGTACGCCTTGGTTCGTAAGCCCATGCGTCATCCGAAGAACTCGAGTGCGAGTGTCGACATACCTTGGGTACGCGGGGCGTACTTCGGATGAGTCCGATGACTCGTCTTCGGATAATACCGGGATTTAATAATTAAATTTAATTATTAATTATTTAATAAACTTCGAAAATTCATATCTTCTTCATACGAACTCCGTTTTCCACGTTCTTTATATCCACGCGAAGGTGAGACTATGCTCTACAACTTTCGTTTAGACTCCGTCGGCTAATTTTGAATTTATTTTTATTATTTATTTTTAATAGACCGGGACAGAAAATTTCATTATAAATTCATAACTTCTTCGTTTGACTTCCGTACTCGCCTAACTTTTTATCGCTTCGATACTAACAATGAGATCTTCGATTCTCGTTTAGATCACTAAGGCTAAATATCACTCTAACGTAAATTTCACTTTTTACATCATTCAACGTTGCCGGTTCTGTCGCGAAACTTCGACAGGTCATAACTTCTTCGTTATAACTCGGATTTCGGCATTCTTTATATCTTCGGAAACCTTGTTTCAACTACTACAACATTATCCAAAGATATCAAGTTTATTTTATACATAAATTTTGACGCTTATTTTTATTCTTAATTAATCAAACCACATAATTAAGCAATTAAGCACAAAACACATAATACTCAAATAATACACTCTTATTATTTCAAAACGGGTTACAAAGGTTAACCTAAACTATTATATCAACATTAATGACAGGCCCAGAAACACAGGCGTTACAATTCTCTCCACCTTAGAATGATTTCATCCCCAAAATTACACGTCAACAAACAAATGCGGATAGCGACCCATCATGTCACTCTCCGTCTCCCAGGTGAGATTCGGCCCATTCGTGTGTTTCCATCGGACAAGCACTAACTCGACCATCTTGCGTCGCAACTTCTTAGTCTTTCGGTCAACAATTGCCTCTGGTTCTTTAATCAACCTTTAGTTCTCATCGATTCTCAACTCCGAAAGTGGAATCATATTGGGAACTTCCCCCGTGAACTTCCGTAAATAACACACATGAAAAGTGTTATGAATTCCATTTAGTTCTTCTTGTAGTTCGAGCTTGTAATCTTGGTTCCCAATCCTCTAAAGAACTTTAAACGGTCCAATAAACCTTGGAATTAATTTTCCCCTTTTTCCAAATCTTATAAGTCCCTTCCACGGTGAGACTTTAAGCAAAACCGAATCCCCAACTTCAAAAGTCATCGGTCTTCGCTTTTTGTTAGCATAGCTATTTTGACGATCCTGAGCTGCTAACATTCTTTCCTCAATTATTTTCAACTTTTCAGCAGTTTGATGAACCAACTCCGGTCCCATAAACTGCTTTTCCCCAGCCTCAAGCCAACAAGACGGTGTACGACGCTTTTGTCCATACAAAGCTTGGTAAGGTGCCATCTTAATGCTCGAGTGAAAACTATTATTATAGGAAAATTCTACCAATGGTAAATGTTCATCCCAATTACCTAGGAATTCCAAGGTACATGCTCTCAGCATATCTTCAAGTGTTTGTATCGTTCTTTCACTCTGACCATCAGTCTGCGGATGGTAAGCTGTACTTAAACATAACTTGGTACCCATTTCCTCTTGTAGACTTTTCCAAAACCTTAAGGTGAAACGGCTGTCACGATCCGATACAATCGTTAACAGAACACCGTGAAGCCTCACAATTTCTTTCACGTAAGAATTTGCAAGCTTTTCCATAGACCATTTCTCCTTGGCTGCTATGAAATGCGCACTCTTAGTGAATCGATCAACGACCACCCATATCATGTCGTGACCATTCTTTGTTCTGGGCAGTTTAGTGACAAAATCCATAGCAATGTCTTCCCACTTACCCATAGGCACAGGCAATGGTTCTAAACTCCCGTATGGTTTCTGATGTTGTGTCTTGACTCTTGCACAAGTCACACACTCAACCACATACTTTGCAACATCAAGTTTCATCGTCGGCCACTAGTAGTAGGGTTTCAGGTCCCTATACATTTTAGTGCTACCGGGATGAATCGAGTACATGGTTTTGTGAGCTTCTTCCATCAGAAGATCCCTGACTCCTCCTTTCTTAGGTATCCAAATCCGATCCTGGAACACCTTCAGTCCATGACTGTTTACACCGAACACTAACGTTTTGCCCAAACGTTCCTCGTTTCGGTCATTCTTCTCAGAAGCTTCACTTTGAGCTTTCTTTATACTTTCCAAAATAGTTGAGACAACTTCAATTCTCAACGCTCTTGGCCTTTTTCTTTCAAGATTGACTTTTCGACTGAGAGCATCAGCAACAACATTAGCTTTACTGGGATGGTAAATTATCTCACAATCGTAGTCCTTTAGTAATTCCAGCCAGCGTCGTTGCCTCATATTTAATTCCTTCTGATTAAAGAGATATTGGAGACTCTTATGATCAGTGAAAAGTTTGCACTTCGTGCCATAGAGGTAATGCATCCATATTTTCAAAGCGAAAACTACCGATGCCAACTCCAAAACATGAGTCGGGTAATTCTTTTCATGCTCCTTCAGCTGTCGAGACGCATATGCTATCACCTTTTCTCTTTGGGTTAAAAAACAACCCAATCCAACACCAGACACATCGCTATAAACAGCGAAGTCTTCAACTCCATCGGGTAGAGAAAGTATCGGTGCCTCGCATAGCTTCTTCTTTAGCTTCTCGAATGCTTCTTTATGCTTCTCACTCCAAGCATAAGTAGCTCCTTTGTGGGTCAAAGCTGTCAACGGAGTAGCAATCGAAGAAAAACCTTGGATAAACCTTCGGTAATATCCGGCTAATCCTAAAAAGCTTCGGATCTCTGTGAGACTTTTCGGTTGTTCCCACTTCATTACAGCTTCAATCTTTGCTGGATCAACCATTATCCCTTCTTGGTTGACCATGTGAACCAAGAATTGGACTTCACGAATCCAAAAATCACATTTGGAGAACTTAGCATACAACTTCTCCTTCTTCACGACTTCTAACACTTCTCGCAAGTGTCTGCCATGCTCCTCCTAGCTTTTTGAGTAAATCAGAATGTCATCTATGAACACTATCACAGATTTATCAAGGAACGGATTACAAACTCTGTTCATTAAATCCATGAATGCTGCCGGAGCATTGGTTAGTCCAAACGACATAACCAAGAACTCGTAGTGTCCATATCGGGTTCTGAATGCAGTCTTCTTTATATCCTGCTCTCTTACTTTTAGCTGATGATATCCTGACCTAAGATCGATCTTCGAGAAATAGCTTGAACCTTGCAATTGATCAAATAGGTCATCAATCCTCGGCAACGGATATCTATTCTTTATTGTTGCCTTATTTAGCTCTCGGTAATCGATGCACATCCTCATGCTTCCATCTTTCTTCTTCACGAATAACACCGAAGCTCCCCAGGGTGATGAACTAGGTCTAATGAAACCTTTGTCCAATAACTCCTGAAGTTGCATCATCAACTCCTTCATCTCCTTCAGTGCTAATCGATAAGGTGCTTTTGCAATTGGCGTTGTTCCGGGCAACAAGTCAATACGGAATTCCACTTGTCGATCAGGCGGTAATCCAGGAAGATCTTCGGGAAATACTTCCGGATAATCACACACCACTGGAATACTCTGCATCACCTTCTTTTCCTTCTTAGCATCAATCACGAATGCTAAATATGATGTACATCCCTTGGTCAAACACTTTCTGGCTTTCATTAGGGAAATGATTCCAGAATTCACTCGGCGTTTGTCCGCATACACCATAAACGAATCTTTCCCAGGCAAGTTTACTTTAACTATCTTCTTCTTGCACAATATCTCGGCATCATTGGCACTAAGCCAATCCATTCCCAACACGATGTCGAAACCATTAAGTTCGACAGGTAATAATTCTTCGTGAAACTTATTCCCATTAAGGTCGATTAAGATGTTTTTCATACAATGGCTAACAGGTACAAACTTGCCACTAGCTACTTTGACTAATAAAGCATTATCTAGTCTATCAACAGGCAAAGTTAATTTTCTACCAAATTCATGCGATATAAAGGAGTAGTTGGCTCCAAAATCAAATAAAATTTGGGCAGGCAATGTGTTTACGAGAAAGGTACCTGAAGCGACATCAGCTTCATCTTTAGCAGCTTCCAGTGCCATCTGGAATGCTCTCGCCTTCGGCTTTGGTGGAATGTTGGGCTTATCTGCCTCCTTCTTCTTCGGACAGTCTTTCAAAATGTGCCCCTCTTCATTACAACCAAAACACATCCTTTTGTTGTTCGGACATTCATTGACAAAATGTCCAACCTTTCCACACTTGTAGCAGGTTACATCCTCGCTACATTTCCCAAAGTGCTTTTTCTTACACTTATGACACCACTTCGCTTCGCCTCCTTTTCCTCCAAACTTTTTTGAATTGGATTTCGAAAATTTTCCTTTCTTACCAGAACCAGATGTTCCCTCAAACTTTCTCTTCTCACCAACTTCAACCTTGTCGGTGGTTCTCCCCTTAATCATGTTCTCCACATACTTGGCAACCCAGATAACTGCCTCTAGAGTATGTGCCTGACGTACTGGCACCTTGTACTCCCATGGGAGTCCCTTCGCATACCGGTCCACCTTTGTCAGCTCGTCTGGAACGATACGCAAGGCAAACTCCATCTATTCAGTGAAGTTATTGGTGTATTCATCAACTGACATGCTGCCTTTCGTCAATGTCAGAAACTTGTTCTTTAGTTCCAATAGATTTTGAGCCGAGCAGAACTTGTGCTTGAACTGCACCAAGAATTCTGCCCATGACAATTGTAGTGGCTCATTAGGGCTCAAAGTCTTCCCTAGAGTATTCCACCAACGAACGGATCCACCTCGGAACTGACGTACTGGGAACGTGATCTGCAACTTGCCTCTGCAGCCACAAGTCATGAAGGCCAATTCCATTTCTGTGATCCAATCCATAAATCCAATTGGATCCTGCTTTCCATTGAAGGTCGATGGTTTGCAAGTCAGAAAGTCCTTGTACTTGCATCCCATTCCATCATTCCTTCCATCATGGTTGTCTCGCCTAACTATTGGTGGGTTGGCTTGACCAACAGACCCACTGAAGTTTCCAACTTCCGAGTGCCCTTCATTTAATTCGGGCTCTTCCACACGAATTGACAGTTCTTCACGATTCTGTTGAAGCAACCGCCTAGTTTCATCCATCTGACGATCCAACATTGTTTGAATCATCATTTGCACACCAGCCATGGTTATTGGGTCAGGTGCTGCTGCTACGACAGGTCTTTATTCAATCACTGGTGGTTGATTCCTGTTTTCATCAGCATTTCCAACTCCACTTCTTGTTCTCGCCATTTTTGATCTACACACCGAATAAGGTGAAATTAGATCCTCATTCACGATAGATATTCAGATCATCCTTATCACTCCGAAACGTTTACATATTAGTTCTAATATCGTAGACGTACACTTAGAATCCTACACACATAAAGTTTCTAGATCTGGTCGGCAACAGACCATAGATCCGAACAAATAATATCATATATGGCAACATATAACATTTAGCACATAAAGCATTTTAGGCAACTTTCCTAAAATAAACTAGTGCTCGTGTCTAAAATATAACAGACACACATCTCAAAACTCCACTTAGCATTCTAAGTTTAAGTCTAGAAATCCTATAAATTCCTAGTTCGCTTGAACTAATGCTCTGGTAACAACTGTGACATCCCCAAAATCTCGGCCAAAAAAACCGATTTTCATTTATGCTTTTAAAATAATTTCAGATTAAATCTTTTTGATTTGAAAGAGTTGCGGAATTTGTTCCCAAAAACAAAACATGATAAAACAATGTTTACCAAAGCATTTCATAAAAGAAACGTATTTTCATTATATAATCAAAACTCGGGGTGTCATGTTACGATACAAACCAATAAGCATAAACGATAACATTACAAGTCATTCAACAAATATATACATATACAAACTTGTAAACAAAACAACTTGATGGTTCATCCATCTTATGCCCTCGCGCCACATCCTATAATACAAATAAAACTGAGTGGGTCAGGCTTGGGAGCCTGGTGAGCATATAGGGTTTTCAACCCACAATAAATAATTAAATTAATTTTCATCAACCAACAATAACCCAATTACCCATTCCCGTTATTCTCACTTTATGTCCCTAAAATAACTAACACAAGGGACCTAGTCTAAGAATATTTCATCGGGGTGACAACACATGCTTCGAGGGTTCTTCAGCAATATAAGTCAAATAAGGCAACCATGAGGGGGATGGAATACAGCGAATGAACACCCAAGTTCATTAACACCTACAGGTTATGAGCCTGCTAGCGTTCCACGGGACTGTCTAGAAAAGTCCGTGGTCGTCATCTAAATTCCGCTAGATGACTGGATCAAAACAACATCGAGGCCCCTCATCTGTTTATTACACACCAACTATCTACCCATGTTCTACCCAACATATTAGTAGATAAAACATACATTTTTATACATAGTTTCAAAACCTGTATAGCATGCTCAATCAATACATTTTCCACATAACAGATGAGGCACACCCACATAACATGTATTTCATAGAGAAATAATCAGATCTATAAGATAGAAGAAAGTGAATATACATTCACACACATAACAACAAAATATACACATAACACGTATTTCGTATAAAATACTTCATAGTTATGCGTTAGAAGAAAGTAACTACACACTCACTTGATTAGAAGATGATCGGACAGCACTACGGCTTGTAGAAGTAGTAATCCTCAGCAGATCTGGAAGATCTTCACAAAAATCAAACTTCTCGCGGGCAGAGCTTCTGCTCGAAAACCGCAATTCTCGGGATCTTCGGGATCTCGGGACTTGCTTCGGGGCTCGAGAATAATACTGGGGCTTCGGGGTACTTCTGACACGCAAATCGATGCAAAACGGGAGAGAGAAGGGAGAAAAATAGCAAAAGAGTCGGCTGCCCTCGCATCCTATTTATAGGAGGCTGAGGCCTCGCAGTATGCGGGGTGTACGAGGGTACGCGGGGCGTACGCCTTGGTTCGTAAGCACATGCGTCATCCGAAGAACTCGAGTGCGAGTGTCGACATACCTTGGGTACACGGGGCGTACTTCGGATGAGTCCGATGACTCGTCTTCGGATAATACCGGGATTTAATAATTAAATTTAATTATTAATTATTTAATAAACTTTGAAAATTCATATCTTCTTCATACGAACTCCGTTTTCTACGTTCTTTATATCCACGCGAAGGTGAGACTACGCTCTACAACTTTTGTTTAGACTCCGTCGGCTAATTTTGAGTTTCTTTTTATTATTTATTTTTAATAGACCGGGACAGAAAACTTCGTTATAAATTCATAACTTCTTCCTTTGACGTTTGACGTTCGTTCTCGCCTAACTTTTTATCGCTTCGATACTAACAATGAGATCTTCGATTCTCGTTTAGATCACTAAGGCTAAATATCGCTCTAACGTGAATTTCACTTTTTACGTCATTCAACGTTGCCGGTTCTGTCGCGAAACTTCGAGAAGTCATAACTTCTTTGTTATAACTCGGATTTCGGCATTCTTTATATCTTCAGAAACCTTGTTTCAACTACTACAACATTATCCAAAGATATCAAGTTTATTTTATACTTAAATTTTGACGCTTATTTTATTCTTAATTAATCAAACCACATAATTAAGCAATTAAGCACAAAACACATAATACTCAAATAATACACTCTTATTATTTCAAAACGGGTTACAAAGGTTAACCTAGACTATTATATCAACATTAATGACAGGCCCAGAAACACAGGCGTTACATGGTGGAACACTATCAGTCTCGCAACCTGTAGGTATTGTGAACGAGATGTTCACCCGGTGTACTGTAAAAACCCATTCACATGTATTGCGAGTGGACTCTCGAAAACGATACCGTTAATAAACGAGATAAACCCTGGCGACTATGTAGACTTAGTTCCTATATGTCAAAACCCGAACCGTCTAAACAAATGGCGAAAACGTCCGAGGGTTGGTGATATCATGCATAGTATCACAATAATTGCATCAAAGTAATCAAGTAAACACAACCATTACATTGCATATGAATATTTATATCTGTTTAAAAACATAGTTTGTATACATCAAAATGTGACAAAAGTAAAAGACGTGACTCCATACTACTCCATCTCCTCCAAAAGCCGGCAAGGGTACCTATCTATTGTTGTCCTGAGAATACAAGCGGTTTCGGAAACGTATCAGCATAAAGCTCGTGAGTTCATAAGCATGTTTTTATATTGAAAACTATGTACAAATGATTTATTTTCATTATAAGTAAAATATCATTTGTATCGAGACTCTGGTTACCCCCAGTATGTAAAATGTATTCCATTTGAAAACCCTAACTACCACCAGTAGGTAAAGTATGTTCTGTTAGAAAACCCTGGCTACTACCAGTAGTTAAAGTATTAACTGTTAGAAAACCCTGGCTACCACTAGTAGGTAAAGTATGTTCTGTTAGAAAACCCTGGCTACCACCAGTAGGTAAAGTATGTTCTATTAGAAAACCCTGGCTACCACCAGTAGGTAAAGTATGTTCTATTAGAAAACCACGACTACCACCAGTAAGTAAGTTCTTGTTTGAAAGACCCTGAATACCACCAGTAAGTAAAGTAGTTTTATTACTTAAAATAAAACCAAATGTTGTAATCCCTGGAATACCCTCCAGTGTAGTATGTAGGTAGTCTTATATTTAAAATAAAACTATTGAAGAATGAGAATCCCATAAAAAAAGGTTAGTTTATACTATTGTGAGTTCGAATAACCATACTAATATGACTAATGACCTCCTTGATGTTTCTTCAGGCGTTGTACGTTACAAAATTTGTCACCCCAGGCATGCCTGCCTAATTGTAGCTAACAGTTGAGGTGTGGGATTGTTGGTCCCGAATAGATCTATTCACAAATTTCACGCTCTCCCTCCAGGAGACTCTGGTTATACTAAAGGTGAGGATTTACTAGTACCCCGAGGGTACATTGAAGAGAGGTCTCACAATCCTGTATTAACTAGTTTACGTGTTGTTCTGTTGTTCACACGTTTGGAATCATTTGTATACCGTGTAGAGTATAAATAATTATATGTAAAATAATTATTTAGCAAAATACTCTTGTTATCTGTAGGTAGTAATGGATAAACTAAATATGTCATAGTTTATGTGTTCAACCTTGTACGTAGTTTGAATCTGTAAAACTGATAATGAATTTCCCAAACTATACCTATTATAATTTGACTGGTATGTTCTGTTCATGTAGTGTTCTGAAAACTATGCAATTATGTTTTAGAAAGCATCCCTGATGCTCCGCATATTACAAAATGGATAAAGTATCTAAATGTTTGATGTAAAACCGTTAAAATTGCATTAGTTATTAACTTGTGAAAACCTTTATGTCTGGCTTGTATTCCCCCTGAAAACATTTTAAAAACTATAAAAGCATAGGGGTATGAACTCACAGTTTGTTGGGTGCAAAGGATTCAACTGGAAGATCCTCAAGTCAACACACGTAGCACTTAATGGAATCCTAATATCAATAAATACATATATGTATCTAAATTAGCGATTTCGTTAGATAAAGTGTTAGAGAAACACTTGTTTTCGGTTAAGGAATGTTACCGGGACTTGGTTGAATCGAGGGAACAGGCTTTTCACCCCTTGAGAGCTGTTTACAACCGTAGATGGGAGTTGAAGGCTGTGAACTGAGTTTGCGGTCGTGAACAGGGTATACGGCCGTAAATAGGGTTTGCGGCCATGAACTGTCCTTTGAGGGGTTTATGGCCTTTAAAGATTTGAAGGGTTTACGGCCGTAAACTCAAGAACAAGGGTTGACGGAAAAATCAATAAAACTCAAATTTTATTAACGGACATGGGTGAAAATAACGAAAGAAATTTTGGGTTATCACCCATTAGAGGGATTTTCGTCCCGAAATTCAAACATAGAATACAGATCATGGACTCAGAAAGAGTTGCAGATACTTCTGTTTCATCTGATTTTTGCGCTCCTAAGTGAATTCAGGTCCCGCTTGGCATTCTAGCGAACCTTCACTATCGGGATGCGACTTTGTTTCATTCGTTTGATCTCTCTATCCATGATTTCGACCAGTTCTTCCACGAAGTTTAGGTCCTCATTGATTTCAAACTCATCGAGAGGGATCATAAGGGTCTCTTCGGATAAGCACTTCTTAAGATTCAAGATGAGGAAGATGGGATGGATGTTGCTATGTTCTTGAGGTAAACGAAGTTTGTATGCTACGGGACCAATCCTAGCGAGGATCTCGAATGGTCGTATGTATCTTGGATTTAGCTTTCCATGCTTTCCGAAGTGTAACATGCCTTTCCAGGGCGAGACCTTCAATAGAACACGGTCTCCAACCTGGAACTCCAAGGGTTTTTGTCTCTTACATGCGTAGCTCTTTTGTCTGTCTCGTGAGGCTTTCAGTCGTTCCCAAATTTGTATGATCTTTTTTGTGGTTTCACGGATTATCTTTGGGCCTGTGAGAGTGCCGTTGGGGACTTGTCCATTGGCTAGCTGCGTGTCGCCCACCTCAGCCTAGCACAGAGGGGATCTACACTTACGGCCATACAGGGCTTCAAAAGGCACCACCTTGATACTGGTATGATAAGTGTTGTTGTAGAAGAACTCAACCAAGGGAAAATGAGTGTCCCACGAGTTACCAAACTCGATGACACATGCTCTTAACATGTCTTCCAAGATCTAGATGGTTCTTTCACTCTGCCCAGATGTCTGAGGATGGTAAGTTGTGCTCATATCCAACTTAGTTCCAAGTGCTTTCTACAGTGACTGCAAAATCTCGAGGTAAACCTGCTATCTCGATCAGAGATAATGGATACCGGCACGCCATGCAGTTGGACTATATCTTGGATGTAGATTCGCGTGAGTCTCTCCATTTTGAATGTTTCCTTGATCGGTAGGAAGTGAGCGAATTTTGTCAATCGATCGACTATTACCCAGATGGTGTCGTACCCACTCGGAGATTTGGGTAATTTGGTAATGAAATCCATTATAATCCTCTCCCACTTCCATTCAGGTATCTCCGGTTGCTGAAGTAAATATGAGGTCTTCTTATATTCGACCTTCACCTAGGTGCAAGTCGGACATTTGCCCATGAAGGTAGCGATCTCCGCTTTCATTTTTGGCCACCAATACAGCTTCTTGAGATCAAGGTACATCTTGTCCGAACCATGGTGAATGGAGTATTTAGTCTTGTGAGCTTTGTTCATGATAACCTCTCCATAACCACCGAACTTTGGGGTTCAGATCCAGTTCATGAAATAGTAGACTCCATCTCCCTTGACCTCTAAGTTCTTCTCCATTCCTCTTAAGGATTCATCCGCCACGTTCTTTAGTTTTAAGGCTTCCAGCTGAGCCTCTCTGATTTGTACGGATAAGTGGGAATGGATAGTCATTATCAGTACCTTCACTCGACGACCTAAGCATTCCTTTCGGCTAAGGACATCCACCACCATATTGGCCTTGTTGGGAGGGTAGCGTATTTCGCACTCGCAATCGTGGAGCAACTCTACCCATCGTTGTTGTCTCATGTTCAGCTCCTTCTGGTCGAAAATATGTTGCAGGCTTTTATGGTTAGTGAAGATAGTGCACTTGGTTCTGTAGAGATAATGCCTCCCTATCTTCAATGTGAAGACCACTGCTCCCAACTCTAGGTCATGAGTTGTATAATTGACTTTGCGTGCGTTCAGCTGTCTCGAGGCATAAACAATAACTTTTCCTCTCTGCCTGAGCATACAGCCTAGGCCCTGATTAGATGCATCACAGTAGATAACAAAGTCCTCCGTCCCTTTGGGCAGAGACAGGATAGGTGCATTGCATTGGGCCTGCTTTAACGTTTGGAACGCAATGTCTTGCTTTTCACTCCAAATAAAGGGTACACGTTTCTGAGTTAGAGTGGTTAAGGGTTTGGAAATTCTGGATAAACCTGCGATAATAGCCAGCGAGACCTAAGAATTGATGAATTTCCCTGGGCGTCTTCGGTGCTGACCAGTTCTCTATCGCTTTGATTTTGGAAGGGTCCACGTGTATGCGTTCCTCTATTACCACGTGACCTAGGAAGGTTACTTTTTGAATCTAGAATTCACACTTGGAGAATTTCGCATATAGCTTCTCCGTCCTTAGAGTTTCCAGCACCAATATCAAGTTCTGTCTGTGATCTTCCTCGCTTTTGGAATAGACAAGTATATCGTTGATGAACACAATTACGAACTTGTCCAGGAAAGAACGGCACACCCAATTCATCAGGTCCATGAATACCGCTGGTGCATTGGTTAGACCAAAGGGCATTACTACGAACTCGTAGTGGCCATATCGAGTCTGAAATGCTATCTTAGGAACATCATTCCCATGGACTCGCAGCTGATGGCACCCTGATCTTAGGTCTATTTTGGAGAAGTAGCTGGCTCCTTGAAGTTGGTCGAAAAGGTCGTCGATTCGAGGAAGAGGATAACGGTTTTTTACGGTGAACTTGTTCAGTTCGCGGTAGTCAATGCACATCTGAAAAGATCCATCTTTTTTTTTTTTACGAATAAGATCGTGGTTCCTCAGGGTGATGAACTCAGTCTGATGAATCCCTTGTTGAGCAGCTCATTGAGTTGGCTCGATAATTCTTGCATTTCTGCTGGTGCTAGGTAGTATGGGGATTTAGCTACGGGAGTAGCTCCGGGGATTAGGTCGATAGGAAACTCTACTTGGCGCTCAGGAGGGATTCCCGGAAGCTCTTTGGGAAAGACATCAGGAAAATTGCAGACTTTGGGGATGCTCTCAAGGTCCTTTACTTCCTGTTTCTCATTAACCACATGGGCTAGAAATGCATGAAACTCCTTTCGCAGAAAATTTTGGGCTTTGATGTATGAAATGATACGGAGGTTCGAGCTGAGTTTATCTCCATAAATCATGAGGATTTCACCAGAGGGTAAATTGAGATGGATAACTTTTTCATAACAAAGGATATCAGCACGATTGGGGCTCAACCAATCCATGTCGATGATGACATCAAAGCTCTTTATGGAAACTGACATAAGATCGATTAGAAAGGAATTGATCATTTAGGGTAAGGGTACAGCCGACGGATATGTCGTTAGTGCTCTCTTTCTCACCGTTAGCCATCTCGATGGTAAATGTTTTGGTTAGAGATTGGGGTTTATGTTTGAGAAGATGCTTCAATGCATGACTAACAAAACTTCTCTCCGCACCATAATCGAAAAGAATGCATGCATAAGAGTTGTCGAGGAGGAACGTACCCGTAACAATGGTAGGGTCAACAACTGCCTCCTATTGCCCCATAGATAGTACTCTCCCTGTGTTGCCGGTTGTTGTTGCCTTGGGGCAATTTATCTTATAATGCCCAACTTCCCTAATGCCATAATAGGCTTGACTGATACCTGCTCCAGAGGCTTGATTGGTGGATTGGACTTGTGTCCTGTAGCCTCGAGCCGTGTGACCCTTCTTGCCATAATTGCTGCAAAGCATTTCACGGTATGGGCCGGAATTATGATGAAGATAATTGCACTTGTCGCACTGGGGAAGGGTAACATCATATCTACTGGTGGGTGCTTGAGTGGCAGGAACAGTAGTGGGAGCAGTAGCAGCGTGAACTGCCATCATTTGTTGTTTCTTTGAGGGCTCTCTCAAAGGCTGGCGCTTTTGCTGCTTCCAGAACTTTCTCTTCTCACCACTCCCTTTTGCTGGCTCGGGAGCGGCTATCACTTTATCAAGATCAACTCCGTGATCCATGAGAGTCTATGCCAGGCACTTGGCGCTGTCAAAAGTGGTTGGCCTAGCAACCAAAACATTTCCTTGTGTTGGGGGCGTCAATCCCTAAATGTACCTCTCTATTTTTTTGCTTTTCGGGGTGACCATTCTTGGGCAGAGAAGTGTTAGATCTTCAAACCTAGTAGTGTAGGCAGCAATGTCGGAACCCTTCATCTTCAAGTTCCATAGCTCGTGCTCCAGTTTCTGCATCTCGCCCCGTGGGCAGTATTCAGCAAGCATGAGCTCCTTCAAGCTCTCCCAACCCATAATATTCGCTATTGGCAGGGTTAGGGATTTAACCTGACTATTCCACCAGGTCAGTGCTCTGTCTGTAAAGGTGCAAGCAGTGAACTTCACCTTGCTCGCTTCCGAGCATGCGCAGATCTCGAAGACCGATTCAATCTTCTCGATCCATCGGGTTAGGGCAATGACGCCTCCATTGCCGTCAAAGGATCTGGGCTTTGCATTCATAAAGTCCTTGTAGGAACACTCCTTCTAGTGTCCCTGGTTTCTATTGAGATTGAGGGGTTGGGCACCACTTCCCGACCCGCTAGAGCCGCCAGAATTTATCTATGACATTGCGGCAGCTACAACGGCAGTAACAGCTGCCTGAAACATGGCAAGATCGAACTGACGAGGTGGTGGAGCTGGATCTGTTGGAGGATTGAAGGTCTTTCTATTGGGTCTTTTCTTTGGAGGCATCTTGTTCTATATCAGGAAGAAAAAGATGGTAAGTCCTTTAGAATTTCGAATCAAGATATATAAAACAAGGTATATCCCTTATCTGTTAGATAAAGTGTTATACTAAGCGATAATTAAGGAAAAGTTACTAATACAAGTAAACTATCGCTAAGAAAGAATGAGTAGCAACACTTGGAATGAAACTCTACAATGTATTTGGCTCTTACTAAAATACTCCTATAGTATTTTAAGTTGTCTGTTTTGTTCTATCGACATCTTGTGGTAGAAATACTTGGTAAGTTTTAGGCCTGCTGCAACACCACAGTTACTCCCAAGAACATGTTGGTCATGTATCGAATAAATATAGTTTATCAGGCTATATTGACCCTAGATATGATTACATAACTACCAAGGTTTAACTGCAGTGTCCAACATCCAAATACTTTTGTTTTGTTCTACTTATGATATTGTTTCTCGTATGTAGGTATACTTGTATACTTCTTGTAAAATACTTAAATTTTAAAGTATACTTTTAGTTCACTTCGGCCCCTTAGTGTTTATAGTTTTATACAATGTAAGGTTTGGTATACTTAGTTCACTATAACAATAGCTCTGATACCAATCTGTCACACCCTTGAACCGTTAGAACAAACGGCGGAAACATCCGGGGGTGGGTGGCGTCATGCGTAGTATCACAACAATTACATCATACTAATAAAGTAAACACAACCATTACATTGCATATGAATATTTACATCTGTTTAAAAACATAGTTTGTATACATCGAAATGTGACAAAAATAAAAGACGTGACTCCATACTGCTCCGTCTCCTCCAAAAGCTGTCAAGGGTACCTGTCTATTGTTGTCCTGAGAGTACAAACAGTTTTGAAAACGCATCAGCATAACGCTGGTGAGTTCATATGCGTTTTTATATTAAAAACTAGTCACTGACTTTGTACAAATGATTTATTTTCATTATAAGTAAAATATCGTTTGTATCGAGACTCTGGTTACCCCCAATATGTAAAATGTTTTTCGTTTGAAAACCCTGGCTACCACTAGTAGGTAAAGTATGTTCTGTTAGAAAACCCTAGCTACCACCAATAGGTAAAGTATGTTCTATTAGAAACCCTAGCTACCACCAGTAGGTAAAGTATGTTCTATTAGAAAACCCTGGCTACCACCAATAGGTAAAGTATGTTCTGTTAGAAAACCATGGCTACTGTTGGGGTTGCAAAGTTATTCATTCATGACTTTGTAAATGTTTGACTTTTGTAAAACCCACTTGCATGTGGTGCTTTAGCCTTTAGACCCATTTGTTAGTTAGAGTGAGAGAGAGACATGTAAACACCTCTATAAATAGTGGGTTTGTCCACTTGTAGAGGTGTGCTTGAGAGATGTAGAAGTGAGTGTGTAAGTGTGTGTTAATTATGTAGTCTAGATCTAGATCTTTTTTGTAACACCATATACATTCAATATATCTCTTAAACACCCAAATCACCATGTTCAATTGTGCAAGCTTTAATTCCGCATGCCAAACCATGTTCTATGTCACTACAATTGGTATCGGAGCTTGGTTTTCACGATCAACGTAACTTTTGAAGAACGATTCTCGGTTTGGCAATTTTTGTTGCAATTTGATCAATTTTGGTGAGTCTCTCTCTATGATCTCTCATAATCATTAAATCATGCATTGCGTTTTTTATTTGTGATCGTTTGACTTGTTGGATCAAATTTTTCTTGAAAAATCCCATTGATGATCCAATAAATTATTGTTTAGATCAAACTCAAACAAGAACAAAATCTCAAAATCTCGTTACTGTACATCATTCCAAAATTTGTTCATAGAATATTCTTGAAAGTCCATTTTAATTTGAAGCCCAAATCTGTTAATGTTCATGAATGCAATTGATCCAAAATTCATTGAGCCCAAAATCAAAATTCAAACACTGGTCATCGATAAAAATATCCATATCCGATTTTTCTTAAAGTCAAACTATTTCTTAATTTCGTTGATTTTTTCGCTGTTCATTCGGTTCGTGTTTATGGATTGTATCAATCCTTGATTCAATTTATTAGTTGACTAAATGTGTGAATCTAAGTTCTTTCTCAAATCGTTTTTTTAAAACATTTAACGATTCGTGAATCACTCAGATTAATCGAATGTTCTTCATTGTCGTTTTTATCAACTGAATTTCAAAACATCTAGTTTCTTGTTTTTGGTTTACATCACGTTGAACTTTATAATCAAGAAATTGGAGATAATTTTCGGATTCTTATTGTTGATTGATAAAAACGTTGAAGAACTGATGATGAAGTGTAGTCAAGAATTTGGGAAGAACTGTAAAAACTTTTGGTTGAAAGTGGAAGTTTGATCTGAAATTGTTCAATGAATCGTTGATGTCGATGTTTATGGTTGCAAGCAGTGAATCGATACTTCCTTTTGGTTCTTGTGATTTCGATGTTTTTGGATTTTGATAAGCAAAGGTTTGGATTTAATATCGCTTGTCGAACAGAAATCAAAGGGGTATTTGTTGATTTTGGCTAATGAAGAACTGTAATCGAAAGATTTGGAGTTCAAATTTTGTGTCGATTGTTTTTGTTGCTTGGGTATTAGGATCGATAGTCGATTGAAACCAAAAAGGATTTGGATTCGATGGCTAATCGTTGATGTTTATTTGATAATCGTTGAATATTCGACTGGTCTTTTTCGTTTCACTTTAAACGAAAACTGTGAAATTGATTTGGGTTTGCTTTCGAAGGGGTATAAGAAATTCGCATGAAATCGTGATTTGGTTTGTTCATTCTGTGAGTTCGCAAGATTGATTTGTGCAAGTTCGCATCTGGGTCTCAAAACCAATTCGCAAATAAGGTCAATAATGTTCGCATTTGGCTAATTGGGTTGGTATAAAAGTGTTTCATTCGCATCTAAGATTGATGATTGAGTTCGCATATGTGAAAGTTGTTCATTCGCATCTGTTTTGCAAGTGATTTGCGAAGATTACGATGCGAAGAATTTGACTGAATATGAATATGCGAAGCGTTCCTGTTATGAGTCGTTCAATGAAGAAGAAAACAAATATTTTCGAATCGGGTCCCTGATCTTTTCACGAAATGACACAATTGGTCCAACTTCGCAAATGGGGTTATAAAATGACAAAAATTCAGAATTTCCATTTCGCATCCCTGCATCCTTCGCAAGATGATAAATTTTACGCAGTTTCGCATTTGGGGTAAATTTTTGAGAAATGGGGATATTTTCAAATCTGGTCCCTGCAGTTTGTGCGAATTTATACATTCTACCCAGTTTCGCAAATGAGGGTGTGTTTCGCATATTTGACTGTTTTTGGCGCAACGGGTCACTGCAGAATTTTGAAATTGACAATTTCTACCCATTTTGAGAAATTTTGTCAAAGGCGATCCGTGAACGAAGCTAAAAATTCAATATTTTTTGGATTTTCCGGATCGAAGCACAATGTTTATACCACATGTTAAGGGGGAGTTTTGATACGAAAAATTCCGAATAAAGCACGTTCTTTTCCTTGGAGTTTTATAATCAAATTTCAATTATAAAAAGGGGGAGAAGTTTTATATGGAAATTCGAACTTGAATTTTTCATATTACGCGGATTTGAAGACCGAAGTGATCTTGAAGTTTTGAAGCCACGAGATGATGCGATTGGAAGTTCGGAAGTGATGTATTCGAAATGGGTTTGGAATTATTGAAGATTTTTGGGGTGTGTTTTTATGCGCAACTTTAGGGTGATTATTTGGAGTTTGGAATACTCTTGATCATTCGTTGCTACTCGGATTGTATTGTCTCACATCCTAGAGCCCAAATTGAAGAGTCATGGAAGAATTGAAGATTGAAGTTTGTTTCGACATGTGTCACCTTTGAGGTTCGAACCGCGTAGTGCTTGATTTTGGAAGATTTGAAGTGGGTCATTCATTCCTAACTTTGAGGGGGAGAATGCTGTGGTTGCAAAGTTATTCATTCATGACTTTGTAAATGTTTGACTTTTGTAAAACCCACTTGCATGTGGTGCTTTAGCCTTTAGACCCATTTGTTAGCTAGAGTGAGAGAGAGAGACATTGGGGTTTGTCCACTTGTAGAGGTGTGCTTGAGAGATGTAGAAGTGAGTGTGTAAGTGTGTGTTAATTGTGTAGTCTAGATCTAAATCTTTTTTGTAACACCAATTACATTTAATATATCTCTTAAACACCCAAATCACCATGTTCAATTGTACAAGCTTTAATTCCGCATGCCAAACCATGTTCTATGTCACTACAGCTACCACCATGTAACGCCCGGGTTTTCAGGGCTAAGCATTTTTGTCAATATAATAGTCTAGGTCAACTATTGTAACTCTTTTTGAAGTAATAAATATGAAATATTTGAGTATTATGTGAATTATGTGTGTTTATGTGTTTATTATTTAATTATAAATGTATAATTAATAAAGAATAAAAATGAGCGTCAAAATTAAAGTGTGAGATAATCCCGATATCTCTACATAAAGTTGTAGAATATGTCTCAAGGTTTCCGTACATATAAAGAATGCCCAAATCCGAGCTATAACGAAGAAGTTATGGCTCGCCGAAGTTTTACGGCTAAATCGGCACGACACCGGGAGACGTAAATAGTGAATTTACGATAGAAGACTTTTTAGCCTTAGCAATCTAAACAAAAGTCGTAGAATGTGTTAAACTAAGAACATCGATAAAAAGAACGCCCAAATCTGACTTCGTATGAAGAAGTTATGATTTTTCTAAGATTCGGCTTAGCAGTGCACGGCCTGAAACTCGAATTTTAGTTCGAGCGGTTTTTGGCTTACGCAACGTAAATGAAAGTTGTAGATCTTATTATTACCTACGCGTGGATATAAAGAACGTCAAAAACGGAGGTCGTATGTGAAAGTTACGGATTTTAGAAGTCGGAAGTGTGCTGTGCGAAAATGGGTGATGTGGCACAATCTTGGCCATTGCTTTCTCCCCAAGGCTTGCCACCAGATGGTGACATGTGGCACCAAGTTCAGCCACATTTCACCCTATAAATACCACCTCTCCCACCCTCATTTTCTTCACACCTTTCCCATTCTTTCTTCTCTTTACTCTCTCTCTCTCTCTAGAACCTCTCTCTAGCCCCGAAATCCCCCGAAAAGCCTAGGGAACCTCCCTAGCACGAGGCGGAAGCCCCGGAGTGCTCGAAGGCTCTGAGAAGAAGAGCTTTTCGGCTCGGGAACGCTGCTCCAAGCAAAGCCCGGTTTTCTATAAAACCCGCTGTAAGTGAGCTACGTCTACGCTATTTTTAATATAACTTTTATTTAATTATAGTAACGTTATTAGGAACTTATAATAAATACTTGGGCTATTATTATGGGTTATATAAGTATTTTTTTGACGCTTATATAATAATAATAATAATAATAGCTAGACTATTAATTAGTCTCGACGAATAATAAACTAAACTCTAGTGGTAATAATACTAGGTTTCGTCGAAGAAAAAATTCTTTTTAAGAAGCGAAGCGCTGTCTGAGTTCGGAATCACCACCTTTTCCGGTGAGTGCATAGTTACCTTCAACTTACACATAGATATGAAGTATTTTATATAAATTACGTGTTATGTGTGCATATTATCTGAATACTTGCTATCTATGCTAGATGAACGTTGTTATACATGTTTTCAATGATTTAAACTGTATATGTATTTTATATCTACGAAAATGTTGGGGTAAAACATGGGTAGATGTAATAGGTGATGTGTGATAAAATGATGAGAGGCCTCGATGTTGTTGTTGTTGATCCAGTCATCTAGCGGAGTATAGATGACGACCACGGACTCTTCTAGACAGTCCAGTGGAACACTAGCAGGTTCGCAACCTGTAGGTGTTGTGAACGATGTGTTCACCGGTGTACTCCATCCCCCACATGGTTGCCTATTAGGACATTTATTGCTGAGGAATCCCCTTAGCAGTAGTGTACGTCCCGATGATAATCCTTAGGCTAGGTCCCTTATGATAGGTGTTTAGGGACGTAAAGTGAGGATAACGGGAACGGGTAATCGGGTTATTGTTGATTGATGAAATTAATAAACTTATTTATTGTGGGTTGAAAACCCTATGTGCTCACCAGGCTCCCAAGCCTGACCCACTCAGTTTTATGTATTACAGGTAGTGGCGCATGAGCATAGGTGTGATGTTTTGGACGAGGGATTACGGATATAGACCTGTAGATATGAAATAATGTAGTAAGGCTTATATTGTACTGTTTATACTTTTGATCTGTACGAACATGACATCCCGAGTCTTTTAATGAATACATTTCTATGGAAATGCTTTTGATAAATCTTTATCATATTATTGTTTTGGGACAAATTCCGCAAACCATTTATTAAAAGATAACTCTGATTTTGAAATAAAGTATAAACAAAACCGGTCTTTTCTGGCCGTGATTTTGGGGATGTCACAGTTGGTATCAGAGCATTAGTTTAAGCGAACTAGGAATTTGTAGGATTTCTAGACTTAAACTTAGAATGCTAAGCGATGATTGTGAGGTGTGAGTACTAGCTTATTTTAGGAATTGTGCCTAAAATGCTTTTATGTGCTAAATGCTTTATGCATGATATGCCGTTATTTTGTTCGGATCTATGGTCTGTTGCCGACTGGATCTGGAAACCTTATGTGTTTAGGATTCTAAATGTACGACTACGATATTAGAACTAGCATGTAAACGTTTCGGAGTGATAAGGACGATTTAAAACGTCTCTCCTAAATAAAGATCTGAATTCACCTTATTCGGTGTATAGATCATGATGGCAAGGACCCGTAGCGGAAACGTGAACGCAAATGGAGTTAGGAACCAACCCCCAGTAGTTCAGCAAATACCTATTGTTGAAGAAGTTGCACCTGAGCCAGTTACCATGGCTGGAGTTCAAGCCATGATTCAGGCTATGCTAGCTGAACAAAGGGAAGAAATGAGACGGATGCTCCGCGAGAATAGAGACGAACCTACCATACATGTTGAACCGACGGAGCCAGTTCCCGAGCCATCTGAGGAAGGGAACTATAGCCGTCAAGTGAGTCAAATAGGGACTCAAGGTGAACAAAGGGATGGCCCAGAAGGAAGAAACAACAAGGATGGGCGGATGTACAAAAATTTCTTAGGTGCAAAACCACCAAGTCTCTTAGGAAGCCCAAAGCCTGTTGAGATTATGGACTGGATCTCCGAGATGGAGATGGTGTTTGAGAGTTGCGACTGCAACGAAAAGCAGAAGACTGTCTTCGTTGTGAGACAATTGAAAACTGGAGTCTTGAGTTGGTGGAAGCTATTGGCAGATACGATGCCACGAGGAAAAGCCCTGAAAATGTCATGGGATGAGTTCTTGGAACAACTAAAGGCGCAGTACTCTTCAGAGATAGACCTGATTGATCTGAACAATGAGTTCCAAAATTTAAAGAAGGGGAGAATGAGCATCGATGACTATGCTGCTGCATTTACAGAAAAGATGAAGTTGTTTCCATACCTAGTGCCAACCGAACTTTCTAAAATTGAGAAATTCGCAAACGGACTGCCGGCTGACTTTGGCTCAACAGTCAAGATGGCAACCACTCTGAAATCAGCTGTTCGAGCAGCTAAGAATGTGGAGACCCAACAAAAGGAAAGAGGTCTGGAAAGGGCTGAGGTCGGTGAGAAACGGAAGTTCGATGGATCCTCGAAGTCCAACAAGAAGAGTAGATTCTCGAAACCTGGTTCGAGAGGAGGAGGATCAGAAGCAAAGTGGTGTGACAAGTGCAAGAAGAAGCACTTTGGGAAGTGTGATGGAGGGGTCACTTGTTACAAATGCGGAAAGCCTGGGCACTATGCCAACGAATGCACCCTTAACCAGAAGGCCTGTTATGGGTGTAATGAAGAAGGGCACATTTTGAAGGACTGCCCGAAGAAGAAGGAGGCAGGAAGACCCAACATACCACCAAAGCCGAAGGCGAGAGCCTTCCAGATGACGCTCGAGGTTGCAAAGGAGGCAGCAGACGTCGCTTCAGGTACCTTTCTTGTAAATGGTTTGCCTGCAAATATACTGTTTGATTCCGGAGCCAACTACTCCTTTGTGTCGCATAAATTTAGTGCGAAATTAGCATTACCTGTAGAAAAACTTGATAACGCCCTAATTGTAGAAGTTGCCAGTGGCAAATTCGTACCTGTTAGTAATCGTATTAGGAACATCGTCATTGACCTAAACGGAAACGAATTCCAGGAGGAACTATTACCCATAGAGTTAAACGGTTTCGACATCGTTTTGGGTATGGATTGGCTTAGCGCCAACGATGCCGAGATATTATGCCGAAAGAAGATAGTTAGGATAAACCCACCCGGAAAGGAATCATTTATGGTGTACGGGGACAAACGCAGAGTGAGTTCTGGAATCATATCCTTGATGAAAGCTAGGAAATGTTTGTCCAAGGGATGTGCATCGTACTTGGCATTCGTAATCGATGCTAAGAAAGAAAAGAAAGAGGTGCAGAATATACCGGTTGTGTGCGATTATCCGGAAGTCTTTCCCGAAGATCTTCCTGGATTACCACCTGATAGGCAAGTAGAATTTCGTATAGACTTATTACCAGGAACAACACCGATAGCAAAGGCACCTTACCGATTAGCACCGACGGAGATGAAGGAGCTCATGATGCAACTTCAGGAGCTGTTGGATAGCGGTTTCATTCGACCTAGTTCATCACCCTGGGGAGCTCCGGTGTTATTCGTGAAGAAGAAGGACGGAAGCATGAGGATGTGCATAGACTACCGAGAGTTGAATAAGGCAACGGTGAAGAACAAGTATCCATTACCGAGGATTGATGATCTATTCGATCAGCTGCAAGGTTCGAGCTACTTCTCAAAGATCGATCTTAGGTCAGGATATCATCAGCTGAAGGTGAGAGAGCAGGATATTGAGAAGACTGCATTCAGAACAAGATATGGACACTACGAGTTCTTGGTTATGTCGTTCGGACTAACCAATGCTCCCGCAGCATTCATGGATTTGATGAATAGGGTTTGTAAACCATTCCTCGATAAATCCGTGATAGTGTTCATCGACGACATTCTCATATACTCGAAAAGCCAGGAGGAGCACGGCAAGCATCTACGAGAAGTGTTGGAGGTGTTAAAGAAGGAGAAGCTTTTTGCAAAGTTCTCCAAATGCGACTTTTGGATACGGGAAGTCCAATTCTTGGGTCATGTTGTTAACCAAGAAGGAATAATGGTTGATCCTGCCAAGATCGAAGCTGTAATGAAGTGGGAACGTCCGAAGAATCCCACGGAGATTCGAAGCTTTCTAGGATTAGCCGGATATTACCGACGATTTATCCAAGGCTTTTCTTTGATAGCTGATCCATTAACAGCTTTGACCCATAAAGGAGCTACGTATACATGGACTGAGAAACATGATGAGGCGTTCGAGAAGCTAAAGAAGAAGTTATGTGAAGCGCCGATACTTTCTCTACCCGATGGAGTCGAAGATTTCGCAGTTTATAGTGATGCATCTGGAGTCGGGTTAGGTTGTGTTCTGACCCAAAGAGAAAAGGTGATAGCATACGCATCTAGACAATTGAAAGAGCACGAAAAGAACTACCCCACTCATGATCTGGAGTTGGCAGCGGTAGTATTCGCCTTAAAGATATGGAGGCATTACCTCTACGGCACGAAGTGCAAGCTCTTCACTGATCATAAGAGTCTCCAGTATCTCTTTAATCAGAAGGAGTTGAACATGAGGCAACGACGCTGGCTAGAACTTCTCAAGGACTACGACTGTGAGATACTTTACAACCCAGGTAAAGCAAATATAGTTGCTGATGCTCTCAGTCGGAAAGTCAATCTTGAAAGAAGAAGGCCAAGAGCGTTAAGAATTGAAGTCGTCTCGATGATTGTGGAAAGTATCAGGAAAGCTCAAGAAGAAGCCTTAGAAAAGAATGACCGAAAGGAAGAACGTTTGGGAAAAATGTTAGTGTTCGGTACGAACAGTCGAGGACTGAATGTATTCCAAGATCGAATTTGGGTACCTAAGACGGGAGGAATAATAGATCTTCTAATGGAAGAAGCACACAAGACCATGTACTCGATTCATCCCGGTAGCACTAAAATGTATAAGGACCTAAAACCCTACTACTGGTGGCCGACGATGAAGCTCGATGTTGCGAAGTATGTGGCTGAGTGCGTAACATGTGCGAGGGTTAAGGCACAACATCAAAAACCGTATGGGAGTTTAGAACCCTTACCTGTACCCATGGGTAAATGGGAAGACATCACCATGGATTTTGTGACTAAACTGCCCAGAACGAAGAATGGTCACGACATGATTTGGGTAGTCGTGGATCGTTTCACCAAGAGTGCACACTTCATAGCCGCCAACGAGAAGTGGTCTATGGATAAGCTCGCAAATGCTTACGTGAAGGAAATTGTAAGACTTCACGGTGTCCCTCTTACGATTGTATCAGATCGTGATAGTCGTTTCACGTCAAGGTTTTGGAGGAGTCTACAAGAGGAGTTGGGTACAAAGTTGTGTTTGAGTACTGCTTACCATCCGCAAACTGATGGTCAGAGTGAAAGAACGATTCAGACGTTGGAAGATATGCTGAGAGCATGTACCCTCGAATTCCAAGGGAATTGGGACGAGCAATTACCTCTGGTAGAATTTTCCTACAACAATAGTTTTCACTCGAGCATCAAGATGGCTCCTTATTAAGCCTTGTATGGGCAGAAGTGTCGTACGCCGTCTTGTTGGCTTGAAGCCGGAGAGAAGCAGTTTATGGGCCCCGAGATAGTCCATGAGACTGCTGAGAAATTGAAGGTGATTAGGGAAAGAATGTTAGCAGCTCAGGATCGTCAGAAGAGCTATGCCGACAAGAAAAGACGACCGATAACCTTCGAAGTTGGGGATTCCGTTTTACTTAAAGTCTCACCGTGGAAGGGACTTATACGATTTGGGAAACGAGGAAAGTTGAGTCCAAGGTTTATTGGACCATTCAAAGTTCTTCAGAGGATTGGGAACCAAGCTTACAAGTTGGAATTGCCCGAAGAACTCAATGGTATTCATAACACCTTCCATGTGTGTTATTTGAGGAAATTCATGGGAGATGTTCCCGACATAATTCCAATCTCGGAATTAAGGATGGATGAGAATAAAAGGCTGATCGAAGAGCCTGAGGCAATTATTGACCGTAAGACTAAGAAGTTACGACGCAAGATGGTCGACTTGGTGCTAGTCCGATGGAAACATTCGAATGGGCCGAATCTCACTTGGGAAACAGAGGATGACATGATGAGTCGCTATCCACATCTGTTTGCTGATGCATGATTCCGGGACGGAATCATCCTAAGGGGGTGAGAATTGTAACGCCCGGGTTTTCAGGGCTAAGCATTTTTGTCAATATAATAGTCTAGGTCAACTATTGTAACTCTTTTTGAAGTAATAAATATGAAATATTTGAGTATTATGTGAATTATGTGTGTTTATGTGTTTATTATTTAATTATAAATGTATAATTAATAAAGAATAAAAATGAGCGTCAAAATTAAAGTGTGAGATAATCCCGATATCTCTACATAAAGTTGTAGAATATGTCTCAAGGTTTCCGTACATATAAAGAATGCCCAAATCCGAGCTATAACGAAGAAGTTATGGCCCGCCGAAGTTTTACGGCTAAATCGGCACGACACCGGGAGACGTAAATAGTGAATTTACGATAGAAGACTTTTTAGCCTTAGCAATCTAAACAAAAGTCGTAGAATGTGTTAAACTAAGAACATCGATAAAAAGAACGCCCAAATCTGACTTCGTATGAAGAAGTTATGATTTTTCTAAGATTCGGCTTAGCAGTGCACGGCCTGAAACTCGAATTTTAGTTCGAGCGGTTTTTGGCTTACGCAACGTAAATGAAAGTTGTAGATCTTATTATTACCTACGCGTGGATATAAAGAACGTCAAAAACGGAGGTCGTATGTGAAAGTTACGGATTTTAGAAGTCGGAAGTGTGCTGTGCGAAAATGGGTGATGTGGCACAATCTTGGCCATTGCTTTCTCCCCAAGGCTTGCCACCAGATGGTGACATGTGGCACCAAGTTCAGCCACATTTCACCCTATAAATACCACCTCTCCCACCCTCATTTTCTTCACACCTTTCCCATTCTTTCTTCTCTTTACTCTCTCTCTCTCTCTAGAACCTCTCTCTAGCCCCGAAATCCCCCGAAAAGCCTAGGGAACCTCCCTAGCACGAGGCGGAAGCCCCGGAGTGCTCGAAAGCTCTGAGAAGAAGAGCTTTTCGGCTCGGGAACGCTGCTCCAAGCAAAGCCCGGTTTTCTATAAAACCCGCTGTAAGTGAGCTACGTCTACGCTATTTTTAATATAACTTTTATTTAATTATAGTAACGTTATTAGGAACTTATAATAAATACTTGGGCTATTATTATGGGTTATATAAGTATTTTTTTGACGCTTATATAATAATAATAATAATAATAATAATAGCTAGACTATTAATTAGTCTCGACGAATAATAAACTAAACTCTAGTGGTAATAATACTAGGTTTCGTCGAAGAAAAAATTCTTTTTAAGAAGCGAAGCGCTGTCTGAGTTCGGAATCACCACCTTTTCCGGTGAGTGCATAGTTACCTTCAACTTACACATAGATATGAAGTATTTTATATAAATTACGTGTTATGTGTGCATATTATCTGAATACTTGCTATCTATGCTAGATGAACGTTGTTATACATGTTTTCAATGATTTAAACTGTATATGTATTTTATATCTACGAAAATGTTGGGGTAAAACATGGGTAGATGTAATAGGTGATGTGTGATAAAATGATGAGAGGCCTCGATGTTGTTGTTGTTGATCCAGTCATCTAGCGGAGTATAGATGACGACCACGGACTCTTCTAGACAGTCCAGTGGAACACTAGCAGGTTCGCAACCTGTAGGTGTTGTGAACGATGTGTTCACCGGTGTACTCCATCCCCCACATGGTTGCCTATTAGGACATTTATTGCTGAGGAATCCCCTTAGCAGTAGTGTCCGTCCCGATGATAATCCTTAGGCTAGGTCCCTTATGATAGGTGTTTAGGGACGTAAAGTGAGGATAACGGGAACGGGTAATCGGGTTATTGTTGATTGATGAAATTAATAAACTTATTTATTGTGGGTTGAAAACCCTATGTGCTCACCAGGCTCCCAAGCCTGACCCACTCAGTTTTATGTATTACAGGTAGTGGCGCATGAGCATAGGTGTGATGTTTTGGACGAGGGATTACGGATATAGACCTGTAGATATGAAATAATGTAGTAAGGCTTATATTGTACTGTTTATACTTTTGATCTGTACGAACATGACATCCCGAGTCTTTTAATGAATACATTTCTATGGAAATGCTTTTGATAAATCTTTATCATATTATTGTTTTGGGACAAATTCCGCAAACCATTTATTAAAAGATAACTCTGATTTTGAAATAAAGTATAAACAAAACCGGTCTTTTCTGGCCGTGATTTTGGGGATGTCACACACCAGTAAGAAAGTTATTATTTGAAAGACCCTAGATACCACCGGTAAGTAAAGTAGTTTTATTACTTAAAATGAAACCAAATGTTGTAATCCCTGGAATACCATCCAGTGTAGTATGTAGGTTGTCTTATACTTAAAATAAAACTATTGAAGAATGAGAATCCCGTAAACAAAGGTTAGTTTATACTATTGTGAGTTTGTATAACCATACTAATATGACTGATGACCTCCTTGACGTTTCTTCAGGCATTGTCCGTTACAAAATTTGTCACCCCAGGCATGCCTGCCTAACTGTAGCTAACAGTTCAGGTGTGGGATTGTCGGTCCCGAATAGATCTATTCACAAATTTCACGCTCTCTTTCCAGGAGACTTTGGTTATACTAAAGGTGAGGATTTACTAGTACCCCGAGGGTACATTGAAGAGAGGTCTCACAATCCTGTATTAACTAGTTTACGTGTTGTTCTGTTGTTCACACGTTTGGAATCATTTGTATACCGTGTAGAGTATAAATAATTATACGTAAAATAATTATTTAGCAAAATACTCTTGTTATCTATAGGTAGTAATGGATAAACTAAATATGTCATAGTTTATGTGTTCAACCTTGTACGTAGTTTGAATCTGTAAAACTGATAATGAATTTCCCAAACTATACCTATTATAGTTTGACTGGTATGTTCTGTTCATGTAGTGTTCTGAAAACTATGCAATTATGTTTTAGAAAGCGTCCCTGATGCTCCGCATATTACAAAATGGATAAAGTATCTAAATGTTTGATGTAAAATCGTTAAAATTGCACCAGTTCTTAACTTGTGAAAACCTTTATGTTTGGTTTGTATTCCCCCTGAAAACATTTTAAAAACTATAAAATCATAGGGGAACTCACAGTTTGTTGGGTGCAAAGGATTGAACTGGAAGATCCTCAAGTCGACGCACGTAGCACTTAACGGAATCCTAATATCAATAAATACATATATGTATCTAAGCGATTTCATTAGATAAAGTGTTAGAGAAACACTTGTTTTCGGTTAAGGAATGTTACCGGGACTTGGTTGAATCGAAGGAACAGGCTTTCCACCCCTTGAGAGTTGTTTACAGCCGTAAATGGGAGTTTACGGCCGTGAACTGAGTTTGCGGCCGAGAATTGGGTTTGCGGCCGTGAACTGTCCTTTGAGGGTTTATGGCCTTTAAAGATTTGAAGGGTTTACGGCCGTAAAGTCAAGAACAAGGGTGCTTGATTTCGACGAAAATGTGTTCCAGATGCTCCCAAACAGCCCCAAATGACGATTTCTGGTGTTTTTCGGATGAAAGGAGGGGTTTTATGTGTTTACGGTCGAGAGAGTTAGAGAGAGAAAGAGGGTGTTTCCAGCCGAAGGTTCAAATGAGGGTGAGGGTCTTGTATTTATAGTATGGAGGGTATGGTCGGTGGTGGGGTCCACCTGGCACCCAACCGCAAACGGGTTTACAGCCATACACGAGTTTACGGCCGTACACTCGTCCTGGCCGTGAACATGGTATTTTTTTTCGAGAAAATACGGGTTTTTCGCGTGATTTTTGGTTTTGCGACTCGTATAGAATTATAACTATATCCTTAGTTGATTTTCTAATCCTAAAAGTTTGACGGAAAAATCAATAAAGTTCAAATTTTATTAAAGGATATGGGTTAAAATAACGGAAGAAATTTCAGGTTGGCACACTAAAACCATGGCGACTATGCAGACTTAGTGCCTAAACCCTTGTGATTATGCATAATTAATGCCTAAACCCTGGTGACTATGAAGACTTAGTGCCTAAACCCTGGTGACTATGGACTTAGTGGCTATTGTATAAACCCTGACGACTAGGCAAACCTAGTGTCGGTTGTATAAACCTTGGCGACTATGCAAACTTAGTGCCTAAACCCTGGTGACTATGGACTTAGTTCTTGTTGAATAAACCATGGCAACGATGGACTTCATGTCTATTCCTTAGGATAATCCATAGGAATGAATGAGCGAAGAATAGCTGATTTTTAAGCTAGATCCTAAAGAGTAAAGAAGATAATAGGGATGGGTAATTGGGTTGATTGTTTGATGTTTAAACATAATAATTATATTATTGTGGTTTGAACACCCTATGTACTCACCAGGTTTCCCAACCTGACCCACTCTAGCTTATTTGTATCACAAGTGTCGATACGAAGCTACTTTATACTGAGATATTTAAAAGAGATGTAGATCACTAGTGTAAATGAATGCGACTTTTGTTTATGCTTATGTTTTTTGTATCGACGATAACATCCCAATGTTTTAAAGTGAATAAAAATAAATTTCCTTGGAAATGCTTTGATAACATATTTATCATGTTTTTCTGGGAACAAATTCTACAACATTTTTATTAAAAGAGGTACTCTGATTTTTATAAAGCATAAACAAAATCAGTCTTTCTGGCCATGAAAATGGGGATGTCACTGATGGTATCAGAGCATTACACTACTAGAAAAACAGTCTTTTATGATGGTCATTGTGCGTCGTAAAAGGGTCAGACGACGCGCAAATGCGCGTCAAGGAAGGCCCTGTCATAAAGAAAGACGACGCACATTTACGATGCGCGTTTACGACACGCAATGCGTATCAAGAAAGGCCCTGTCATAAAGGAAGACGACATGCATTCGCATGTCGTAACCTTACGACGCGCATGTTAATGACACGCAATGCGTATCAAGAAAGCCCCTGTCAAGAAAGGCCATGTCATCAATGAAGATGACGCACATTTTTGCGTATCGTAATTTTAAATTAAATTTTTTTTATGGATTTACGTATTTTCCTATTAAATTTGCATTTCATGTCACATAATGGAAAATAAAATACCATATACAAATAATACAATGCATTGCACAAAAGTTAATGTTATACAAATAATCATTACAATAGTAGACAAATGTAACATTTCAACATTTTTTATATAATAAAGACTTGTTTAACAAAAAGAAAAATGATTTCTCACGTGACATCACTATCAAGAATTGATGTAAGAGGGTACTCCACACTGTATTGCCAACAAGCTTGACACCAACACCTGAAAGCTGGAAAAAACAATAACATAAATAAAAATAAATGTAAGATTTGAGATAACAGATGCATGTGTATGAAAGAACCAATAGATGATAGAATTAGTGAAAAGGAATCATGGAAACAAGGAGTTAAAGGGTCTTTAAGCATACCATTTGCAAAAATTGGTCGATGTTGATCTTTAACATTCCCTAAAATAGGAAGAGCTTGGGAAAGCACACCTTTAAGTCTTGGGGTAAACTGCAAAGCTTCAAATAAATGATCATAACACCAAAAGATATTCAGTTTCAGGACTCAGTTTTGAACACATGAAAGAAGACTCATAAGGATGCCAAAGAGTTGGATAGAGGAGTAACCATAAGAAGTAGCAAATCCTGCAAGTATTTGAACCATAGTTGGAAGAGCTGAGTTTTGTGCATACAAGTGAAGAAATAGTTCTTTCATCATCTATGGAAGTAAATCAGAAATCTTGAACAATGCATGAATTACACACCAAAAGGGTATTTTGGTCTTTTCAATACACCAAAAAGGCAGAATTGTTGAATTCCAACTTATAAGATTGCATGAATTAATGCCTTCTCCTGGAAAGCAGCAAGTTTGTGGAGCCAACCCACATCACCACCATCACCATCACCTTCCCCAACATAAAAATGTCAAAAAACATAGAAGTTTAATCAAAACAAAAAATAAAATAAATTTAGTGTTTAATGGATTTGTTTTTAGCAATTTACCTAAGGTATGTGATGGAAGCAGACAATTTAATCTATCAGCAATTGTCCCAGATCCAGAAGATGAAGGGGCTTATCAATATAATCAAAGATTAACCAACCTCCCACCCTGGTTTAGGCCCAAGGGCAACTACCACCATGGAGCTTGCTTTACCCTAAATAAAAACAAGAAATCATATTTAATGTAATTATGTATCGAAAAAGATAATGAAATAAAATAAATCACAATGAAAAAAATTACTAAATCTTACTTGCATAAATACACTCAAAACAAGCTTACACAGATAAACAACTAAAACTACCTTCAGGAAGGGCATTGTCTAAGTCGAAAAACCACCTTGAACATCTAATAAATAAATAAAAAGGTAATCAAGTTTAGAATTTCTTTATTTGACAATTTTATTTATTTTATTTATAAACAAAAAAAGGAGTGCAATTTACTTGAAAGGCAACAGTGGATTGCACCTGATGTGGATGTCAAAGCCTGAAACTGTGAGATTGGATCATTATAGCAGTTTACTCGTTTTTCAAGGAGTTGAAGTTCTTCCACTCGACTTAATACATCATCAGCCTTCACATGAACACCAAAAAAATCCAACAATGGCCCCTGATTTGATTAAACATTAAAACAAATCATTTTTAAAGTTACCCACAATCCCATTTCTATTCATGTATTTGATAAGAAACTCTAATGGAATAGAATAGAGCAATTTAAGAAAGTTAGTTAACCTTAGGGTCCATAGTTCTTCCTTTAACTGCTTCTCTGCAACCATAACAAAATGAATTAGGTGATTCCTTAAAATTCATTCGCACACACACACACACACACACACACATATATATATATATATATAACTACTAAAAGCATATATATATATATACCAGGGGTATAATGGTCTTTTGTAGGTATTATAGTTGTTGTTGGCTGCTTTCTTATGTTGGGAGTACTAACTTTGTCCTAGGTCTGTTTTAGGGGACCATTCCCTTGAGTCCTGTTTAGTATTTATTCCCATTTTTGTGTTTTTGTTGACTAATATTTTATTCAATGCTTACTTGCATCAGAAATAAATGGAGGAACTAAGGGACATACCTGATTGTAGCGGCCCACAGTGGTGACTGGTGAGAGGTGGAGCAGGGTGATTGATTGCAGCGATGGTGATTTTTGTTTTCTTTTGATTCAAGTTTTCTTTTTTTTTTTCTTTTGATTCAAGTTAGAATGCTATAACTTGTTCATCATGATAAAAGTGATTACATGTAATTTTTTTTCCTTGAAGCTCAGATACTTAAAGGATAGAAGTTCAATGTATTTTGTATTTAGAATGAAAGTAGAATGCAAACTATGCCCAAATATTACATTAAAATTACATCTATATCTGATTAGAAGATGTCTAAAATCACTTCAAATTGGTTATATTCTCTCTAGTTAAGTTAGTTTAATTTTAGTGCATCTCAAATAACGTATCTATATACTATTGATATGGAAGTTTAAAGGCAAATCTTTTCAAAAAAGTCACATTTCTTCTTTGGATCTAGATAACGAAAAAAATATATATGGTATTCTTCAATTTATTGGAAAAGAAAGTCTCGAAAAGAGCCAAAGAAAAAAAAGTTTATATGTTTACCAATACGTGGTTTGATGTGTAGAGAGTCCGATTTTCGTTTTGCAATATTAGCACGAAAACCTCTTACTACTTGTTCTCAAGAAAACAAGTTAGCACTGATTTGATGTGTAGAGAGTCCGATTGAACCAACTTTCTAAGGCTATTTTTATTGATGAGTCATTTTTATACATGATTTGGAAAGAAATAATAAAAAAGGGGACTTACAGAGGTCCATTTTTTAGCTTATCAAGAAGTCCATCTTTAACAAGTGCGTCAACATCAACTGTCTCTGTGTTGAAATGCACCGTGATATTTGGATTATCAAAAACCCTGAAACATTCGCCATAATCAACCTGTTATACAAACATATTTCAGGCAATTCAAAACTTATAAATAAAAGAAACCATTAGTAGTTTCATGGAAGGAGGACAAAATGGAACTACAACAAATGAGAAATAGCATGTTTAAACTATAACATGAATAAAATCACGACCAAAATTAGGAAATAAAGAGAAGAGAAATACATATTTTTTCTAACCTATCCTGCATAGCTCGTGAGGCCTTTAATTGATCCCTGCGTACAAGTAACTGTACATGTCTTGCATATTTAGTCAAATATATTTCTTCCTCAGTTCCTGTATCACCTCCTCCAACAATAGCAAGAACTTCACCCTTAAAAATTGGTGAAGCTCCATCACAGATTTCACAGGCACTAATTCCCCTACTCCAGAACTCATCTTCACGAGGTAATTTAAGCCTTTTGACAGTCGCCCATGTAGCTCCATCATAGATTGCACCGCCTATTTGATATCCCTTGAACACTACATGCTTCAAATTGGCACGACCTGCGTAGATTGCTGTTGTGTAACCAACAGGTCCTGAACCTGTAATCACCAAATTTTCAACACCTGAAAGCATTCCATGGAATACTGGTTAGACGCTCAAAGTTTCCTTCAGATCAATGCAAAGCACATCCTCTTTCTACTTCGCTTAGTTTGATTTTAAGGTTTAAACATACACATGGATACATACGTAGAGGATTTTAAAAATAATAAGTAGAAACCTGGAGAAGTAGACTGATCTGCCGAGTAAGCTTTAACGGTTACTGATGACCTGGCAGGCGAGTCAGATAAGAAAAAAATGGAACTCGATTAGCTTGGAGAGGGGCGTGAATGAAGACTAGTTATCGTTTTTACCTTATTTCCAGATTTCTCTCATGTTTCCTCATCTTCTGTTAACCACGTCTACACTCCATGGCAATCAACGTCTTCATGATTCCAAAGGAATGAGACAAGATCGATTCTAGCTTTGCCCAAAAACCCTAGCTTCTGTGGCCCTGTGAGCATTCATTGACAAACGAGACCCTAACCCTTTGATCATGGTGACCAGAAACCCTTCAATTTCAATTGGAACCGAAACCCAAGTTCCAGAAATAGTAGATTTTGTTGCCATGTGAATGTAAAGTGTTCATTTTCTTGTGAGAAATGAAACAATAAGGATCAATCTATGGAGGATGTGGGTCGTAATTTGAGGGATGAAAAAAACCCTAATTTGAGGATGTGGGTCGATTCCGGTATGCAAAGCCGACGGGCGGCTTATAAAAAGCTTTGAGAAGCAACTGAGCCAGTGTTCTTATCAAAAGCTTTGAGAAGCTTTGAGAAGCATCATAAGTCGTAACAACGATAGGTGCATTCTTCATGTTTCTTTCTCTTTTTGTCTCTACCTCAGAGGGAGACTAGGGCTTGAAATTTCTTGATCTTCAGAGAGACATTAGAGCAGAGATCCGATGAGATGATTAACAAGTAAGGTCACGAGTAGGGGAGAAGCGGATTGGAGAGGAGAGAGAGGATAGAATCGATTGTGAAGATGAAAGATAGAAAAAAGGTAGAAAAGAACAAGGCGGGTTTTCAAAATTTTGGGGATTTCATTTCCCCTATCTACTAAACGAACGCGCATTCATTAAAATTATAAAGCGACGCTCACAGACGACGCGTGTTTAAGATACGGTGCCCTCTGTGTTTTTAATTTTTTTTTTCTTATAACACTAAATTAAGGGCACGCAACAATGCGTGACCTAAATCCTTAAACTTTTTGAAGAGATGACACTTTTTTAATGTCGCTCTCTTTTGCGTAACATAGATCAATGAACGTTGTGGTTTTTGCGTCGTAAAAGGGTCTTTTTCTTGTAGTGTTAGTTTAAGCGAACTAGGAATAAGGATCTATTTCTAGACTTAAACTTAAAATGCTAAGTGATGATTGTGAAGAGTGTGGTAATACACCTGTATAGACACAATCACTAGCTTATTTAGGGAAAATGCCTAACATGCGTTTATGTGCTAAATGATTTATGATATCCATCGGATCTATGATCTGTTGACGACCGGATTTAGAAACTTTATGTGTTCAAATTTCTACACGTTCAATTATGGTATTAGAATTGGCATGTAACTTTTCGGAGTGATAGGGAAAATTACACGTTGATCGTAAATAAAATCTTCTCTATCTAAATTCTTGTCACTTCACACCGAATGTCTAAATTAGATGTATAGATCGACATGGTAAGCACTCGAAGCGGTTTCATAAATAGTAACCTGCAGCTTGAACCTCAAGTAATTGAGTAAGTACCTAGTGTAGTAGCTGCACCTGAGCCAATCACAATAGTCGGGTTACGAGTAATGATCCAAATTATGTTCGATCGTCAAATGGAAGAGACAAGGCGTCTACTTCAACAAAGTGAGGACGAAATTACTGTGCCAGTACGCCAGACACCTACTCTTGAGGAAGCCATCTGGGATGGAGTTGGCAATAAGAGGAAATTTGAGGGATCTTTAAGGTCCAACAGGAAAAACGTGTTATCATAGTCCGGAGGAGGAAGAGATGAAGCAAAATGGTGTAACAAGTATGGAAGGAAACACAACAAGAGATGCTCTAAAGAAGTGACCTGCTTCAGATGCAGGAATACTGGTCACTATGCTCACAAGTGCTCAACCAAGGAGGAAGATTGCCTTAAGTGTAGTGGAGAAGGACACTTCAAGCAAGATTGCCCAATGAGAGCTACAATGCTAAATGTGCCATTGAAGCACTATGAGAGATCCGAAGAAGAATTGAATTGTTACTGGTGTGGAAGAATCGGTCACTATTCCAAGGACTTTACACATAGGGATAAAGTATGCTACGGATGCAGAGATAAGGGGCACGTGTCTAGGGACTGCCCAAAGAAAAATGAAGCAGCAAGACCGAATGTGCTGCCAAAGCCGAAGGAAAGGGCATTCCAAATGATCATTGACGAAGCTACTGGCGATGAAAGGATTCAAGAGTGAAGGCTTGATATCCAAAGATCGAGTTATAAAGTAGCCAAGGGGATTGTATCATATGATGTAGCCTATTAGAGGCATAGTCTTGGGTGAACTTGAACACCTATGTAATCGTCTCAAAGAATAATATAAAACCTTCGTTTTGCTAACTGATGTGTTAATTTGTTGTGTGATTTTCTTGTATGGTGACTTGGAAAAATGTGAGACAATACTTGCGACGAGTATGAGTAGGTGTGAATGGTAGTAGAGGCCTATACTACCGGAAGCATAGGACTCACACTTGGATCAGGAAAAGTCACAAGGTTACCAAGAAGCTAGTAATTGATTTCGTTTTACTCAAGTATGTTGTTTCCACTGTTTCGGTAATGATTAAGAAGATGATTGTTATTTCGACCCTAGTGGTCATATCAAATCTAGTCCGAATAAGATGAGTATATTACGTGGTTCGGAGAACTAAATTCGATGTCGTATCTAACTTAAGCCAGACGATTGAAATCAAAGCGATCAATAGAAGTATCGTGCTTGTTGTTAAATAAGTTGGTAGCTAGAAATGCTACATGTTTAAATGTGATTATATCACGTTAGAACATGAAGGAAAGTATATTCCATTCTGGAATTTGACTCTAAGAGACCTGAGTCTAAGCCTTGCAACACACGATGAGAGGTCATTGGAACATGATCTATCGATCTATTGTGGAAATCAAATAACCTATCTTAAGTTTGTTAAGAAGAAGAGGGAGTGTCCATTAAGGATCAAAATTGTGAATCGAAGGTCATGATTAAAGGTATAACATGAGACAAAGAGTGGGAGTGAGATCAAGCACCGCCTGCAGTCAAGAAGTCGAAGAGTTAAATCAAAGGAACATAGAAGTTACGATTATTACCTAGGATGAAGAAATAATGTGTGGAGTCATTATACAATACTGTTTCATTGATGATTCTGGGACGTAATCATCCTAAAGGGGAGATAATTATAACACCCGCAGATTCAGACTAGTCAATTTAGAGACAATGAGCATCAAAAATGAGTTTTTGATGGAAGATTATTTAGAAGGATTAACTTTAAACAAGTTATAGTATATGTTACAAGGGTTCCGTACATATAAAGAATGCCAAAATCCGAGTTATAACGAAGAAGTTTTACGGCAAATCGGCACGACGTTGCGTGATGTAAATAGTGAATTTATGATACAATGCTTTTTAGCTTTAGAGCCCTAAATGAAAGTTGTAGTATACGTTAAATCGAGATAGTGCATAAAAAGAACGCCCAAATCTGACTTCGTATGAGGAAGTTATGATTTTCCTAAGATTTTGCATAACAGTGCACAACCAGGAATTCGCATTTTAGATCGATCCATTTTTAGCCAACACAACCTAAATGAGAATTGAAGATCTCATCATTAGTAGCGCAACTGTAAAAAGACAAACAAAAATGGACGTCAGATGAAGAAGTTATGAATTTTTAATGGACTTTTCCTGTCTTGGCATGTTAAAAATATAACTTTAAAAATAAAGTCAAAGTTAGCCGACAGAGTCTAAATGAAAGTTATAGAGTACGATCCAGGCACGTAAAAAACATAACTCGTATGCGAAAGTTATGGATTTTAGAAGATAATTAGTTTTAGGGGTAATCTGCAAGTGGCACGTGGCACAATCTGGGCCACAACATCTTCCCCACGGCTTTGCATGAGATTGTGACACGTGACACATTACACCCAACGTAATTTTGAGTACGCTTAGCGTAACCCTTAAATATCCATTACGCTAAGTATAATTCTTGAGTACGCTCAGCGTACTCGGTGTTGGTAGCCTATAATTAGAGGCGTTTTTCCTCATTTTTCTTCACACATTTTCTCAACTTCTCTCCCCAAAACCCCCAAATCCCCCAAATCCTCAAGGGTTTTCTCTAGCCTTTATAAGGAGTTAGTAGCAAGTCCTGGAGTGCCAAAAGTCCGTAAGAAGAAGAGCTTTCGACTCAGAAGTTCTGCCCTCGCAAAGCCCAATTCTTCGCTAAACTCCAATATAAGTGACGTATGCTTACCCTAATTTAAATATAGCTTATATTTAATTATAGTAATGTTATTAAGAACTTATAGTAAATATTTGGGCTATTATTACGAGTTATATAAGTTTTGTTATAATATATTTTTAACCACTCACGGTACGGGGAACCTGGTTTGAAGGGCTGCTTGGGTTGTTGGATTTCAGAAGTGTTATATGCCAAAATGGTCCTACCCTCCGGTGTTTCATGTTTGACCCTGTCTGTACATAGTGGGTGAAAAGTATTGTGGTAAATCTTATATAATAGTAATAATACTAAGCCTATTAATTAGTTACGATGAACGTTTGACTAAAATCTAGTGGTAATGATACTAGGTTTGTCAAAGGAAAATTATTTTTAAGAAGTGAGGTGTTGTCTGAGCTTGAAGTCATCACTTTAACAAGTGAGTGCATAATGACTTTCATCTTACACATAGATATGAAGTATTTTATATAAATTACGTGATATGTGTACATATTATCTGTATACTTGCTATCTATGCTGGATGAACGATTTTATACATGTTTTAAATGATTTAAATTATATATGTATTTTATATCTGCAAAATATGTCGGGTAAAACATGGGTATGTGAAATATTAGTTGGATGATTAGATGAGAGTTGATATAGACCATAAGATAAGGGTGAGAGGTGAATAACAAGAGAAGGCTTTTACCCAAGCGTTCGACCCGTCATCTAGCAGAGTGTGGATGAAAACCACAGACTATTCTAGACAGTCCAATGGAACACTACAAGGCTCGCAACCTGTAGGTGTTGTGAACGAGATGTTCACCCGGTGTACTCTAAAAACCCATTGACGTGTATTGCAAGTGGAATCTCGAAAATGATACTGTTAATAAACGAGATAAACCCTGGTGACTATACAGACTTAGTGCCTAAACCCTGACGACTATGCAGATTTAGTGCCTAAACCTTGGCAACTATGCATAATTAGTGTCTAAACCCTGGCGACTATGCATAATTAGTGCATAAACCCTGATGACTATGAAGACTTAGTGCCTTAACCTGGTGACTATGGACTTAGTGCCTGTTTTATAAACCCTGACGACTATGCAGACTTAGTGCCTGTTGTATAAACCCTGGCGACTATGCATACTTAGTACCTAAACCCTAGTGACTATGGACTTAGTTCATGTTGAATAAACCATGGTAATGATGGACTTCGTGCCTATTCCTTAGGATAATCCATAGGAATGAATGAGCAGGGAATAACTAATTCTTAGGGTAGATCCTTAAGAGTAAAGAAGATAATAGGGATGTGTAATTGGGATGATTGTTTGATGTCTAAACATAATAATTATATTATTATGGGTTGAAAACCCTATGTACTCTCCAGGTTTCCCAACCCGACCCACTCAAGCTTATTTGTATTACAGGTGTCGATACAAAGCTACTTTACACTGAGAGATTTAAAAGAGATGTAGATCACTAGTGTAAATGAATGTAAGTTCTGTTTATGCTTATGTTTTTGTATTGACGATGACATCCCAATGTTTTAAAATGAATGAAAATACATTTCCTCGGAAATGCTTTAATAACATATTTATCATGTTTTTCTGGGAACAAATTCTGCAAAATTTCTATTAAAAGAGGTACTTTAATTTTTATAAAGCATAAACAAAATCGATCTTTTCTGGCCGTGAAAATAGGGATGTCACAATATATATATATATATATATATATATATATATATATATATATATATATATATATATATATATATATATATATAGGTATACACATATCAAAATACCCCACACTTAACCTTTGCTTGTCCCCAAGCAAACTGATTTTTAACATACCAATATCACATAAACAAATCAATTTTAAACCCAACCATTATCCCAAGACCGCAATGAATGTATTTGTGTCTATAACTCCTAAAAACTTCCCAATACTAAATACTCACAATCCTTATGAACATTCACCACCTTAGTTTATACGACACTCATTTTTGCAACCCTTTGAATCCATCCTCGGATATCTTTCTTAACTTCAATGTATTTTTGGTTAAGCTTCCCAAGCATGCATATGATCTACAAAGAATTACAATTTTGATATCACAATGGATCTCATTGAATTCATATTTTCTCTTCGATTTTCTTTGAATTCAACACCTTCTTGTTTGATTTTTGGCATCTTCAATTTTTGATTCTTCTGAATTTTTTATCTTTTGATCCTCATAGTTTGATAGCTCCAAAATTCTTTCATCTTTTTCAATCTCTCTTATTATATATATATATATATATATATATATATATATATATATATATATATATATATATATATATATATCTCACTTTTTTCGCTCATATAGCTTAACATCAACTTTTATTGGTTAGAGGTATTAGTCTAAGTGCAATGACTACATAAGCTTTCCTAGATAGATTTCAGGTACACGCTGCAAAACTTTTTACATCATACAAACTACCAGATACGTTTCACATCTCATGACTTTTCATTAAGAATGGGAAGCCACAAATACATTATAACATATATTGGATTTTGTAAACATTTGAGCTCTCATCGGAACATCCCACACAATACTTGCAAAAATTTTCTAATTGGCTAGATTTTCCTAAATTAAACTATTATTTCAAGTTTGTGTGAGTGCATATTGTCAAAACTAGCATTTTTTTTTTATGATAATGCAATCTTTGTAAAAATCATATGATAATGCAATCTTAGTAAAAATCAAATGTTTGTAGTCTAATGTAATCAACCCCCTACCACACACTTATTTTATAGAATGTACCCATTGCATACTATGCAAAACATAAAAGTAAAAAGGGTGAAAAAGGAACAGACTCTCGTGGTACTAGTACAAAAATGACCTACGAACACACCATAAAAGGGTGACCATATGCATATAGTGACATTTTATTTTTTCACTGAAAGTGTGACGGAAGGTGACGCCATCGTATGGGACTTATGGTCACTTTAAAATGTAGTGTCCGTATGATATGAAAAAATATGGCCGTATTCTAAAAGTGTGGCTATCGGGTAGCGAATTTTGTTCCAAAAATCAATCATTTTATCTAATATTGTGGCTTTAAACCGTTAGTAGACACACTTATTAGTAATTGTAGTAACTATATATCAACAACTTGCGACATGCATGTTGTTTCAGTGTGGCGTTTTAGTAATAAATTGTCACACAGTGTAAGGTTTATTAAGACTATAGGTATCTTTTGAAGACATTTAATTATGGTGAACATGACCATGTTCACTAAATCGTCACATGTAATTAATTTCATAAGTGGCTATTTGCTAATAATTAGTTACAAAAACAATTAGTTTTGGTGACTATTGTCTATCGTATAGAAACACACAAATAAGTGAAAATGATCATAAGTATTATAAAGACACATATTTTATTAAAATTATGGATTTAGTATTAGCTTATATCCCTATTTATATTACTAATCATGACCAATGCTATCATTAAGACATATAAAAACTTGTACCCATGACTATTTTATATCATTTCAACATACAAAATCATTTAAAAATAACTGTAATTAATTTATAGACACAATAGCATTTTTAATTGTGACCAATATTCAATTTATTACGATAAAAATTTATTATTAGTATAACCTATTTTATCGTTTAGACATGCAAACATTATGGAGTGTGGCTATTGTTTGTACTACAAACATAGACAAGTAATTAAACCGTATCAACACACATGCAAACATTATGGAGTGTGGCTATTGTTTGTACTACAAACATAGACAAGTAATTAAACCGTAGTCATTAGTGTCCTATCAACACACATAATTCAAATGGACATGACTATTATCTTCCATATTGTCACGTTATTTCTAGACACAATTGTTTTTTTATAGTGACTATTATTGAAGCACACCAATTAATATAAAATGTGGCTATTCTTTTGCCTTTTTGGCCATGACATTAGTTTGGTTTTAGGCCCATTAACTTTTCACAACTGCAAGTTTTTTATATATTTTGGCACAAATATAAATACATATAATAACCACATATTATTATCAAATTCAGAAAATAGAAATATACAATAAATGTAATAAAAAGAAATTTTTTTTAATAAGAATATAAAATTCATTCATAAATTTTCCTGTTAATAGTTGACCAAAAAATAATAACCAAGATAAAATCCAGATAACATCAAAAGGGAAAAATTTTAAGAAAATATTAAACCAAGAATGAGAACTTCTACATTGTTTTCTTAATAACATTGGTCATTGTTTTCTCTATTATCCCATGTAGTGTTGTTGAACTTTTTTTCCCCTTCTTAGACTTGGTTGTCTTAATCTCAAGTCTCGAGTTACTTGTGGTACCGTTAATAATAAAATGAGGCGTTAAAACCCATAATGAACCATGATCCATCAATTTATATTGTTCTGAGATTAAAATCTACTAATTTTGTTGATCAAAAATTCTTAAATCATCACACAAACAATACCTGCAATTCACATCAGTAATGATGGCTTTACTAGTTCTTGGATGGTTGAACCTGTTGTAGCTAAGGTTCTTTAGGGCCTAAAAAATATAAAAAAAGTTAGGTTCTTTAGGACCAAAATCAAGCTACACAACAAAATTTACGGTAATCCTCCAGTTCAGCCAAAGAAATAAATTTTATAGAACTCAAGGTACCTGACAGAAAGATATATCAATATAAACCCATATACCTGTAAGTCAGATTCTTTGAGCTGATTAATCAAACACCTTCCTTTCATAAAAAAAAGATGCAAGTTAACAAAAATTACATGTTGTTAATCAACAAGACTAAAGTTAATCAACTTTCTCCATTATGTTAAATTGATAAGCATGCAACGTTTCATGTGATACAAAAATGGGAAGTGATTCGTACACAAATTTTTTTTGCCGTACACAACAATTTATGCATTATAGAGTTGTATAATACAATACTTTAAAGCACAAATTGTTGTGTGCGTAGAAAAAGTGTTGTGTACAAATCAGTTCCCTACAAAAATACAAGTTAAAAGCAAGTAACCAAACATTAGAATTTTTCATTGAATAAAGTTTACCAAAAGTGAATGACAATTACCTGGCTCATAAATGTCGGCATCAACAGGACTTAAGACACCCACAATTCTGATTTATTCCGGAAGTAAAAGATGTAGAATCAAATCTATAGTTACAATTTACACCAACCACAACTTTAGGAGTAAAAAGTAAGAGGTTTAAAAGTAAATATACCCAAACACCATTTGTCCAGCAGTGAGCACAACTAAGCTTACAATATAAAAAAGCACCACCATGCCTATAACCAGTGTTCTAAAAGGCGCGCCATGGCGTGAGGCGTGGCTCCGCCGTTACGAAAAAGCCTCATAACGTTATTGTTAGGTGTGGTGCGTGGCAAGGCGTGATATGGCGCGCCATGGCGTGTTATGGTGCGTGTTTTTTCGTTTGAGACACGGTTTTTTGCTCTTTGATATGTCTTTTATAATCGGAGATATAGGTATTGTGGTTTTCGTTAAATTTTTGTTACTAGTTATTGATCTAACACTTATAAAAAGTAGTTATATTTAATATAAATTTAAATTTATGTGGTAATATAATTTTAAATTAATACAAAATCGCCGCCTTACATCACGCCTTGAAAAACGCCATGGCTCGCCATGACTCGTTAAGCTTGAGGTTTGACCTTGCCGCCACGCCATGCCTCACGCCCTTTAAAACCTTGCCTATAACCACCAAAGCTAGGACAAATAAGGCAATCAAGAGCAAAACAATCAATCTAATAGGGGAAAGCAGTCAAAACTATCGTATGACAACAAACACCAAATAACAACATGGAAAGAAGTTGATAGCATCAAGGGTTGCCACCGAACAAGATACCTAATAGGGGTAAAACGGACAAATTTCACAAAGTTCTCATAACAGCTGTCACCATCATAGGAAAATTATTAAATTGTAATCAATAATCCAAAATACCATTCAATCCTTGATAAAACGAGTAGACCGCTTCCATCATCTACAAACAGAAAAACCAAAAAGACAAGAATAAGATATATATATATATATATATATATATATATATATATATATATATATATATATATATATATATATATATATATATATATATATATATATATATATATATATATATATATATATATATATATATATATATATATATATATATTTATGTGGTAATATAATTTTAAATTGTGATTTCTGGCTCAACACTTGTATCAGGTTTGGGGGGAAACCAAATGTAGCACCTGGTTCTTGCTACCTATCCTTTTTATTAATTCCTTAAATATTTTGCATTTTGGCCTTGGACTCGGCGAGTTGAAGGACCAACTCACCGAGTAGAAGCGGGATGGGACGCGGGACTTAAGTGACGGACTCGGCGAGTAGGTGCTGTTCGGAAAAAAACCCTAAACCGAGGGTTTGCACCCTATTTAAAAACCTTAACTCGGCCTCCTTCATCCCATTTGCTCCCAGAAGACCCCCATAGCAAACCCTAGCCGTTATTGAAGCAAGCTAAGGCATTTGGTGTGATTTTGGTGTTTTTGTGACCCAAGGAAGGAAGGAAAAGCTTGAAGGATCAAGAGGAGGCTAGAAGGATCCGATTTTAAGCACCATTTACAGTCTTTAGAAGGTATAAAGTCTATACCTTGTTTGTTCTTTTGATATATCCCATTTTGTGGAGTTTTAGGGCTTTTCTAAGCCATTTGGTCACCAACCATAATTACAAGCATGGTTAGGAATTGATGTTTCAGATCTAGGTCCTTAGAGGGGTTACAAGGCAGAAAGAAATGGCTTTTTCACTCAAAGAAGGCCCCATGCATTGTAAGAGGTTGTTTTAGGACCTCTTGAGCTCAAAGTCCCATGCATGCACGTAAAGTTTGTAACTTTACGTGCTAGATCAATGGTAGAAGCACAGATCTGCCTTTTGATCAAGGGTTGTACGTCAGAAATCGAAGATTTAGTGAGAGGATGTGACCGACTCGACAAGTCCAGGGTGTAACATCCCCCTCTGGCACGTATCATAACGTTGTCCGCTTTGGGCCACTCGGCACGAGGACTTCCCAGGGGGTCACCCATCCTGGTACTACTCCCGCCCGAGCATGCTTAACTGCAGAGTTCTTATGGGATCTGCTGCCCTCACAGCTTTAAAACGCGTTGTGATAGGGAAGGTATCCACACCCTTTATAAGGAATGCTTAGTTCTCCTTCCCAGCCGACGTGGGATCAGATCTAACCCACTTTCACCCTCCATTATAGGGTTCGACGTCCCCGTCGAACACATTGACTCGTGCCCTAGCTCTGATACCATTTATAACATCCCCCTCTAGCACGTATCACAATATTGTTCGCTTTGGGCCACTCAGCACGAGGACTTCCCAGAGGGTCACCCATCCTGGTACTACTCCCGCCCGAGCATGCTTAACTGCAGAGTTCTTATGGGATCTGCTGCCCTCACGGCTTTAAAACGCGTTGTGATAGGGAAGGTATCCACACCCTTTATAAGGAATGCTTAGTTCTCCTTCCCAGCCGATGTGGGATCAGATCCTGGTACTTGTAACGACGTAAATTTTAAACCAATTTTTTTTTTTCATTTTTACAATCATCAAAAACATCGAGTAATAATTTAAGTTCCAATGTAAACAATATTGTCACGACCGATTACATAACAAAGATCACAAAATAGTTTTCCCCGAGTGTGTGTATGATCACGCCGGCGCCTTCCCACGATCCTCGCTAGTACCTAAAACACATAACACAACAACTGTAAGCATAAATGCTTAGTGAGTTCCCCAAAATACAACCTACGCCCATACGCCTTTCCAGGCCCTGACCTTCCGGTCCATATGTCTCAGGGGACTTCCATCCCGACTGGGTGAACCTTCCGGTCCTACCCACGTCAACCTTACGGTCCATTTTACAACGCCTTCCGGCCCATAACATATTCGCCTTCCGGCCCATAATATAATGCCTTCCGGCCCATATCAAGCATATCATACATGGCACATATAACGAATAACTTATCACACATAACACATATATCTCATAGCATATCCGACCTTCCGGTCACACAGTCAAACCCTTCCGGGTACAGTATAGTGAGAAGACTCACCTCGTATATCTCGATAACTCGTGAACCCTGGAAATCACTCGTGCTCGAACCCCCGAGCTATAATCCTCCTATAATATCACATATATAATTAATACACTTACCACTAAGGTTGACCATCCCTATCAAGTCAACACTGGTCAACAGTCATTGGTCAATTTGACCGGACTCGGCGAGTGCACTAGAGCGACTCGGCGAGTCTACGCGTTTTCACCAACTCGCAAGGATTTCCCCTTGACACGTCGAGTACTCCCCCGACTCGACGAGTTCCACCTAGTCATGAATCACGGGGCCACCGCTACTCAACTCGCCGAGTTGCAAGGACAACTCGGCGAGTCCCAACTCGACTCGGTCCACCTGTCAATCCCTCTCTAACTCTCTGTGACTCACTGAGTCACCCATAACTCAGCAGGACTACTCACTGGGTGGTTTTAAGGGCAATCTTCAAGCTACTCGTCGAGTCTGTTCTTCAGACTCGGCGAGTCCATGCCATGCATCAGCTAAAACTTGCTTCTGCGGTCAGATCCGTTCCATACACACATAGATCTGGCCTTCCCAAGCTCATTTATCATGTAAAGTCTCAGTCTTGGCCGCCATGCAACACTTACAAGGCTCTTTTTGGGGAAATAACCTCTAATATGGCAACCCTAGTCTCCAACTCAAAAGAATGGACATAAAGCATATCATTTGGGGCCTTCTGGACCTGCTAAGGTCCAAATCTAGGTTCCATATCTCCATGGGACCTTTCACACTTCAAATCCAAGTCAAATAAGGCAAGAAGAAACCCTAGATTTAACATATCAACCAAAACACGAAGATTAGCTTTGATAATAATCATCATGATAGTGGGAGCATAAAAGTTGTGCTGGTATGATTATTAAGTCAAGTATTGCAAGTTAGCAATATTAATTATAGAAAACAAGAGTCATACTTTGCAAAGTTGTAAGGGTTGAATAGTTGTTTTTCTATAATTAAGGGAGATAATATTATGCGTCATTTCAAAAACTAAAGGCTTAGGTTGTGGAATGTTAATAAACTTAGTCAAGGATACATAGTGTGTTCTTAAATTTCGATTATGATTACGGCATTCCTCTTCATAGTTCGAATTATGAGAACGTAGCACATAAAATATTATGGCAGAAGATTGCTAAAGTATTAAATCTTCATGTAAGACATTATGCATCATGTCCCATACGCTTCAGGTATAGGATCGATTGCAAATGCTATAATATTTGACCATTCTAAATTTTTTCAAATGTTTAGCGCATTAAGAGGGAAAAGGACAAGAATCGGTTTTCACTAAGATAATTAAACAACTACCAAAGGACGATCTAAAGTTCGCTGAGGATTGGTCGCTTGTAAGTAGTTGGAAGTATGATATTGGATGGAGCATATCGACATTATTATGAATAGATAAGATTCTATTAATAATGAGTTGTGGTATGGTAAGTATGGAAAGGTTTCCATATTGGGAGTTAGATATTGAGAATCTATGTCTAGATTAGAAACTTTATGCAAAAGGATGTTCAAAGGAATATACTTTGAGTGAGAGACATCACATCTATGGAATTGTTTTGTAACAATTTCCGATAGAGAGCTTTGTAATTCATTGGAAATAGTCATTGTGACCTTAGTGCAGTGACATTACAAAAGGATCATTGCATAAAATGTTAGAATCTAGCATATTCTATAAGTGGCAAGAATTTGATATTCTTACACTTGTGATAAGGATTGGGAGTTGTTAAATGAGTATGATTGGAAATGTGTTCATTTGATCTATTTCACAAAATAAGGACCATAGGTAAACATTGTGTGCATGCTAAGAGAATGGGATAAGTATAGTTATAGTTTAAGTAAGAAGTTGATTACCCGAAACGACAAATAATGAGTAATCGATATGGTGATAAATAAAAGGTGTTTTATTTATACTCAAAGGTTTGAGGCCATATGGGATTAGTATTATTCTTGTGTTTCACCTTGCATGTTTTGACTTCTTGAATAATTTAATTGGTTAAGAATAGTCAAATTATTTGAATGGGCCACAATCGTTCATATGTTGGAAGTAGGTATAAATGAAGACTCTCGTGAATTGGTGTGTGGATTGTCTAAAGAGCATTAGACATAAGCAAATGTTTGTTGCAACATTCATGAGTGCTTATGAATATGATTTGAGCATTGGATTAAACCCACGCTCACGTCGATCACTTCATGGATTTTATCACGAGTGATTGGTTAGACGATAACATCTTATATTCTTGAAACCGAGATGTGTGAGTTGTATGCTGCGAGTCGGTTGCACATTGATAATATGTAAATGCACCAGTAACTTGGTGTTATAAAACATATTGTTGTGTGTGATTTGGTGAGTGAGTGCAAGCGAGCATTGAGTCAAAGTTTATTCGTTCCTTTTATCCAAAGTAGGATAAAAGCGATATATGTGGGCCCCTCGATGATTTAGTGATGGCACCTAAGCGCTTGGCCAAGTCGGGACTAAATTGATGTGTTCAATTGTAGTCTGTTGTCAGTCGTCATAAATCTGAATTTGGGAAACAACACATAGACAGAGAGAATGATTTAGATCCATGTCTCAGTCTATTCGATATCTAGAATGGAGGAATATATGATCCCATATCTAAAGGACACGCGTATCTGATAAGATCAGAGTTGACAGCGGCTTTAGAAAGCTACGACTGCAGATCAAGATCTGAAGTCATACACGGAATAGTTATTAGACTTATCCAAGTGCGAGACTGTTGGATTAGTGTCTAAGTCCATAACTATTTTGGTATGTACTTGACCCGATGGTGCATGGTCCTTTTGGGTTGCCTTCACCAAAGCAACTTGATAGGATGAATTATGGAGAGAAAAGATTAAATATGATTTATTAATATATTATGAGAATAATATATTAAAGGAGAAATCATATTGTTTAATTAATATTAGTCAAGAATTAATAAGAATTAAGTTTGTGGCTAAAAGAGATTAATTAAACTTAAGGGACTAGAATTGTAATTATAAGATAATTGCAATTGGGCTATGGATTACCTTATAATATAAGGTTGGATGAATTCTATAGGGAAACCCATTAGAAATCGTCCAAGGCTTATTAAAGAAGTGTCCATGGGTTGCTTAGGGCCTAAGCATCCAAATTAGGGTTTCCTAGTTGAAAACCCTAATAGCCTACATGTATATATAGTACCCTTAAGCCCCAAAAACGTGGGGAACTGGTTCTTTAGGGTTTCCACACGTTTTGTGCAGCCTCCTTTCTCCTTATTCTTCATCCTCTTGCTCTTGGTGTTTGTGAACCATTAGAGGAGTGACATTTGTGACTCTAAGCTTTCTAAAGTCATTACAAGGAGGAATTATGATTGTTAATGCTACATAACAATCAAGGTAATATCTTAAACCCATTCTTATGTTAATATTGATTATCATATGCTAGATTTAGAGTTTAAAGTCTTGGATGAATAGCATGTACAATAGAGAAACCTAGATCCAAGCATTAGGGTTTGTATGAGCACATAGGATGTTCTTATGGCTAAAACCCATCTGGTTTTATGTAATAACTTATTTAAAAATGAAAATTTTTGCCTTGAAAATTGGGATGTTACACCCTGTCTCACCTTGTTCTATCTTTTTCAGTGGGACAAAAAGTTACAAATTTGTCAGGTTGATATCGGTCTTAGTCCCAGTCCAATGCATGAAAAACAAAGTATACAACTCTCATGCTGTGTCTGGTCCAGGGGAGGGGCATAACAAATTTTTTTTTTATTGATGTTTATATACAATTTCTAGAAGGGGATTCAACAGCGAGAGCACCACCGACAAGTAAAGAGGTGGTTGCAAAGCTTCCGGTTATTGTTATTACAATTGAGATCTTGGCCAAGTTGGAGTTTATTAGATATATGTACTTATAACATTTTAGTAAATATTTATATTCTTTTAATTGTACTATTTCAAGCACACATTTCTGCCAATTCATGTTTGATACTGTTATAACACACTTAATTTTTACTCAAATAACAAAAAATGACGATCTACTTTTGTTAATCTTTTTTTACCATATTATACCATCAAACTTTCTTTTGTAATACTATTATAACACAAAATTAATTTTTTTTTCAGTTTTTTACTGTAATGGTGGATGACATGTTATAACATAAACTACATATTATAACAATGTACTTTCGTTATGGAATGTTAGACAAAGATGTATTCTTTTCATTTATTTATCATACTTTTCTGTTAAAGAAAGTTGTATTTTTTTTTTCATTTTTTAATGGTCTATGATCTGGTGCAATTAAAAGAATACATCACAAAAAGGGCAATTTGGACCTTTATTATGGCAGTTACCGAAACTCCACCATTCAATACAACTATATTGTTATTTGTTTTTGTTTTTATATTCATTTTTTTTTTGTTTTTTTTTTCACAAATTGTTTCTATTAAGGTAACTTTACGAAACTACTATTCAATTTGTTTCATTTATTTATACATCCTTTTAAATGCAAATAAAGCAATGTACTTTTGTAAAATGACATGATTGACCTTTTCGTTCATTTTTAATTCTGCCAAATGATATCAAAGAAAAAATCGTCAATTTTATCGGTCGTCCAAAATGTCTAAAATTGTCATTTTTTGGAATAATAAATTAACCAAGAAACAATTTCAGTTTTACAACAACAAAATTTCATTTTATGAAGACTATTCTTTAAACTTACAAATACAATAGTACAACCAGAATGAACATTACAAAATTATAGTAACATATTCAATTAACGACCCCTAATTATACCGATAAGACATGATTGTTCTTTTGTAACTATATTTACATATAGACACATATAATAGTTGTAATCATAACTAAATGCTACCTACACTCACATATAACTGCCTCATGTCACAATACGTTTATCTGTTGTCTAAAAAGGCACCAGGTTATAGACACACATATAACTGCCTCATGTCACAATACGTTTATCTATTGTCTCTTATAAAAAAAAAAGTATGACAATCTTAATCGATACATGTGGCTGATTGTGACCTATGTCCTCAATGTTCGAGTGTGACTAATATTTGTCACATTTGGTGTAATTAAGCGTAGCTAAAGTTTTGATTATCTATACAATGGTCACACAAACTAATTTAAATGTATCCAAAAACAGTTTGTAAATTTTTTTGATGACCTTTGGCCACACTTTTAATAAAAAGTGTGACATGCGGTTTCTCGGAAAGTGTGACTGTAGGTCATTTTTGTACTAGTGTGGGATAGAAGTGGTGAGGTTGAATTCTGATTGTTGATGGGAAGCCTGAACATCTCAACAATGTAACTGGGAACTGGACCCATGCAACTACTCATATAAATGCACTGGAAAATGTGAAACAAAGACTTGCATCTTTAAAAAGTATGGTGCAAAAAACGTCAAAATATTTCACCGAAGCCTAACCAGAACGTGGGAAAGCGACGCCATGTTGTGATGTCGATGGTGGAAAAATATGGCCGTGAAAATAAGAAATGTCAGATCGTGGTATATGAGGGCCACTACGTGGTGATTAGTCAAAACTCGTTTGATCACGGAAATCTGAATTGCCACGACGTGGTAATGATGACAACGTTTGGGTATCTTCAAAGAATGTTTTTCTTCAAAACTCTTCCTGTTATGTGCCCCACACTTATTCAAAATGTGGCTTCTAGGTTCTAGTCTTCTAAAATCTCCCTACTATTTCCAATTAAGATCCTTTACCGTTTCACTTTATTCAACACTACAAAATAAGATCAAAAGACCAAGAAACACATTATCAATCGGTTAAGCTAAAATAAAAGTAAAACTAAAACAAAATAGAAAAGTAAAGAAAATGCAAACTCTAAAAATATCGGGTTGCTTCCCGAGAAGCACTTCTTTTTAATGGAGTCGTGAGTCGAACTCCTTCCCCTCTATGTTGTTGCGGTTGGGAGTGTAATCTCCTATTTCTCTTTCTACTCCTTCTACCTCCTTTTGTAGGCTTGAACCCTTCTTATGTACATCTTTTTCAAATTCTCCATTTTCTTTTTAGTGGCTGTTTCTTCATGTTTAAGTTTCATTCACTTGCTTTTGCTTTATATACTTCATTCTCCCTTTTCTCGTCCTTTGGTTTCCACTTCCACCTTATTAATTTCTATCTCTTTGTATTTCTCGGTTTCCTATTCACTTGAAATAAACTCTTCTTCTTTACTTTTGATATCCTCCTCAACTTGAAATTGTGGCGTGGTAAAGGCAAAGACTTTAAAGATCATCGGTATCAAAGCTTTTGGTTTAGTGGGCTTGACTTGTTCTTTATACTTTTCTCTTGTTTAAATCTCTTCTTCCATTAATTTCTCTAATTCTTCAAGCTCATTGTCTTCATCCATAAAGAACACTTCATTTTGAATTTTAAACTTCTCAAATCCTTCCTCAACTCCAAAGGTCATCTCTTCTTTTCCCACTCGCAAGGTGAGCTTAGATTCATGAATATCTACCAAGGCTCATGTAATATTATGTAATGGCCGTCCAAGGATAATAGGAACATCCTCATCCTCTTTGATGTGTATTACCACAAATTCGATTAGAAATACAAAATTTCCAATTTTTACTAATATATCTTCAATTATGCCTTGAGGACGAGTCACCGAACGGTTTTCCATATGAATTGTCATCCTTGTGGTCTTCAATTTTGGAAGGTTAGGATTTTGATAAAGCGAATATGACATTAAATTAATACTTGCTCTAGAATCGGCTAAGGCAAATGTTTTCGTGTTATTTCCAAACTCGCATGGTAGAGTAAGGCATCCGGGATCTCCCATTTTCTTTGGTATTCCTACCGTAATTACCATTTAATATTGTTCGTTAAGAACCATGTTGGAAGTCTTCTCTAGTTGTTGGCAAGTGTCTAGGAGATCTAGAAGAAATTTTCCGTATTTGGGCATCTTTTCTAATTATTCAATCAATGGGAAATTAACTGGAATACCATTGACTTGTTGTATAAATATCTTTCTTCTAAAGGATGTAACTTTGCTCGAGAAGGAAACAGTAACGGAGTTTTATACGGATTGATAGAAGAAGAATTTTTCCGATCACACCCTGTCCATGACGTAAGCATGTAATCCTTACATCGTGAGACCTGAACACCGATTTCATCTTTTTTGTTTATCTTACTTCATTTCGGCTGTGGATCGGGCTGCTTTGTGCCTTCATCTAATGCCTCTAAAAACTCAAAGATGGTGTCTTCTTCAGTGGATATGGCCATAACATGTATTTTTGGTTTGCGATCTGGAATTTTAGGTGGTAACCGTTCATGAACTTGTGTAGTTAATTGCCCAAGTTATGCCTCAATGTTTTTGATGGAAGCTTGATGATTTCTTATTGTGGCATCAGCTGCATCGTGACGTTTTTCAGAAGCCTCCATGAACCTATTAAGCATCAACTCAAAGTCCACCTTATTCTCGGGTTGTGGTTGTTCTTTTTGGTAAAATCCCCGTCTGGTTTGCCTATATTTTTCTTCTTTTGTTGCTTGTACTCTTCAAACGACAACCATTCTTTCTTTTGATTTATTCAACCATCATCAAATTGGTCTCCACTAGAGTAACAAACTTGAGCTTTTCTATTCCCATTTTCATCTAAATGGCAATCTTTAGATAAGTGTGGATCTTTGCAATTTTCACAACCCACAAGTATTGTGTGTATGGATTGATCCATCTTTGTTATTCTTCGATCCATGTTATTTAACATTGGCAAAACTCTCACCATGTCTTCCGAAGTGCCACTTCCGATTCCCTTTGCTCAATCTTGTTGAGGGTTGTGGTATTCCCTTGAATGCCTGGAGAATTCTTTGATTAGCTCCTTAATTTCCGTGGGATTCTTCTTTGTTAATGCACCTGAAGAATCAAGGAGTTGCCTTGTCATCATGTTTACCCCCATCGTAGAAGATCGAGACTTCTTGTTGTACATTAACATTAAAGAATTCTCCAGGCATTCTTTGATGTTAATGCACCTGAAGAATCAAGGAGTTGCCTTGTCATCATGTTTACCCCCATCGTAGAAGATCGAGACTTCTTGTTGTACATTAAGATCATTTTGGGGACAATTTCTTAGTAACCCCTTGTATCTCTCCCATGCCTCATACAAAGATTCCCCCGCTTGTTGCTCAAAATTGGCAATAGATTTATTTAATTTAGAAACCTTCTATGGTGGGCAAAATTACTAGATGAATTCTTTACGCATTTGTGCCCATGTTGTGATTACACCGGATAGGAGTGCCTTCAGCCAATCTTTAGCCGCTCCTTTGAAAGTGAGCGGAAGTATTCTTAACAACACTGTTTCTCATGGTACATTTAAAATATTAATTTGTGATGTCATTGAATTTATCGAAGTGTTTGTATGCATTTTCATAAATTTTCCATAGAATGTGATATCTTTTATCGCGGAAAGGATGTATCCATTGAGCTTGAAGTTAGCGGTGGTGGGAATTTCAGGTTGCACAAGGCCTGAACTGGTCTCCTCGGGCATCCGCTTCTTGTATGCCTCCATAGTCATGCTTGCAATATTGGCCATCTCGTCTTTTGAAAAAAAAAACGAAACAAAAATGTAAAAACAAAGTAAAATAGAAAAATAAAAACTCACTCTTTGATGACCATGACGTGGTGATTATTGCCACGATGTGGTAAATCAAATAGAAGAGAAAAATAAAACGTAAATTAAGAAAATTAGAACGAAAAATAGCAGATAAAAATTGTAACATCCATAAAACTTTTGTAAAATTTAAACTTTTCAAAACAACCCTTTTTCTATAGAAGTGTTTACAAGAACCGATGTTTCCAAATCATTATTTACAAATCAGAATCTCTTTCAACGTAGTTTTCAAAACATTTACATTATTAGAGTTTCCCAAAAATTATAAGTCGAAAACGCGAGGATGGGTGCGGTCATGCCTTCAGCTTGCCATAATCCATTGAAGTACCTGAAACCATAATCCAAAACTGTAAGTACGAAGCTTAGTGAGTTCCCCCAAAGTATGAACACCCAAACAGATAATATATACAAATAAGAGAATGCATGCAGAGCCTTCAGCATGTCTAGACCGCCTCACCAGGCCTTCAGCCTATCTGGACCGCTTACAGAACCTTCAACATGTTTGGACCACCTCACTGGGCCTTCAACATATCTGGACCGTTCTCTGGGCGTTTGGCCTGACTGATCCGCCTCACAGGCGTTTTGTCTATCCGTGTCACCCTGGGACTGTTGGCCTTTAGCCAAAGCAGGTCCGCCTCAACATAACCATACACACAAAACATGTTGACATATACATAACAAATAAGAATACATGAAATGTACCGATATAAACACTACTGGGATTGTTGACTGGCATCATAAAGTAGTATAATCTCAACCCAACCACTCTACATCAACCCAAGCTACTGGAAAACATATAGCAAGAACAGATAACAGACAGATCTAACAGATCACTAAGCATATAATCATCCTATCTACCAGGATACAGATCTAACAAATCACCACAGTACTCAATCATATGATAAACTTGGATAACAATCCAAAGGGTCGGCATTGGTGCCTTCGACCTACAAGTACAGTGAGGAAAACTCACCTCGAATGTAGCTGCTTCCCGAAAGAAAACCCTTGGCTGTTGCCCTACCGGCTTCCCGAGCTATCAATACTAACAACACACCCAATTAGCAATTGGGTTCCATGCTATAATCCGTAATCCATACAATAGGTAAAATAACCATTTTACCCCTGACCCAACATGAACCAAAACAGAGGCTCAAAACAAAAAGATCCACAAAGGCCCACTAATGGCCCAATTTTTCAAATTGGACCAAACCCTATATGGGCCTTATCCTAAGCCTAGAATTTTCCTTATTACAATTCAGATTACTTCCAACACCCCTTAGGAAAAAGTTGGTGAAAGACATTAAAATAAAATCAAAGTCAACAGTCCAAGTTGACCCAGCTCGCTGAGGTTTCATTCAACTCGTCGGGTTTCTCAATCAATCTGCATAGATCGGGAAAAACCTAGTCAACTCGCCGAGTCGACCGTCCAACTCACTAAGTTCCCCAATCAATCTGAAAATGTCGGGGAAAACCGAGCCAACTCGTCGATTTTATCCAACAAACTCACCGAGTTCACCACAAACCCACCTCTTAACACATTAAGCACTTAATCCATGAGGTCATGACTCCAAAACATAGATCTGACTTCCTCGAGCTGGAAAACCACATAAGGTTGCCAACTTTAAGTTCCTGCATCTTTAAGCAAAAGGGTACCAAAAAAAACTCAGATATGAAGGAACAACCCCTAAAATGAATTTACTCCATCATCATTCCAAAAAGAGGCCAAAACACAACAGAACCCCAAAATAAGGAGATCTAATCATCCATAAGTCAATGTATGAACTTGATACCTTAAAGTCACTACAAGAAAGGGAGTGATTCTGGATCCAAGACTTCCTTCTCCAAGCTAGAAACTTGAAGGTCTTCTAATTCCTTCACAATGCACAAAAAAACACCAGTCTTTCTTCAAAGGCTCCAAAAACTTGATAACGGAGGCTACAACTCGATTTAGGGTTTAGAAAAAAATGGAGGCTGATAAGGAGGCCAGAAAAAGGACTTAAGGACTATAAATAGGGAGTAAGACCTTAAAAATTAGGGTTTCCTTTCGAGCTGCCAACTCGTCGAGTTGAGGCTTCCAACTCATCGAGTTGGTTCATTAAACCCTCGCGATCCATCCATCTTCAACACGACGAGTTGGTCCCTCGAACTCGTCGAGTTGACCAAGAAATGGGGTGATTCTCAAGAATTTCTCTTCACGATTTCGTATGTTACAAATCTCCCCCTATTAAATTAGATTTCGTCCTCAAAATCGATCCTTACTAACACTCATAACAAAACAATACTTGAGGAATGCACCCAAAAATTCTGCATATAAACGACATTCCCAAAACAATAAATCCCAAATAGAAATTGCCAACCTGAAGAAGAACAACCCATAATCCTATGAAAAGACCAAACCTTATATATCCGAACTTGGGTACCGAATTGGTCTAACTCCCTGACAGACCTCCTAAACTAAACCAATTGCTAAAACCATGACACTTATCCATTGAACAATCTATTCAACTTTAGATGATAACAACTCCATAAACACACAAGAGATACAAAATACAGACTTCCTCGACTGTCGAGCCGATAAACTGCCGCTAAGAACCCAAAACCTCATCACTTGCCCTTCGTTCACAAGATGGAACCACCCTAGAGTGCAGACACATAAAATAGACTCTGAATCCTCCAACTGATGCCTTTGATATATATATTTTTTAACCCCCTCCGCTCTGGGTATGAATCTTTCACGGTCCCACACGAATTTCCACCAAAAGCCTGCTCGAAAATGGCTACCCATGATACCTCTTCACGGAATCTTCCCTAAAACTGATGAACATCCATTTGAATCTAACCCCAATCCCTAACTGGGGCATTACCAGAACCATGAAGAATGATCCTCGAAACACACCAACCACCAACTTACCCCAAAATCAAACGATATGAAGAACCCAAAATCTTAACACCCTCAACCCTTTGCTAAGCCATTACTGACCACTGCTTTGACGAGAAACAATGGTCAAACCATGAACTCTTGCGATACATCCAACCCTTACAACTGCATAAGAAATTTCCAGCGTGACAATCACAAATCCAACAACCACTTGCAAACAACTGGAATTATTGCATACAACATGTCGAGACTTTCTGATACCTGACTGATACTTCCCTCAATCTTACTGTTCCATTATCCAACGAACAGTTTTACGATTTTCCTAACCGTCCGTCAATGCGTCCACACCGGAAGGCTACAACCAGAAGAAATGAACCATCATGATCACTAGGCCCACAACCTATGATTGGAATACCCCCGATAACCTACGAACACTGCCGTCCTCACATCATTGGTCCAACACTCCAGGCTGAAGATACCCACCTCATTCCATTACCTTGAAGGGACCTAAGAAACTCCGTTACAATGCCAACTAAGCACCACAAAATAGCTACCAAGCAAAACCTTACAAAAACAAAGTCGCTCACAATCTGCAGATAGGATAAAGATTACACTCTTCGTCTAAATCGGAAGCTAAAACACAAAAGAACCATGCATAATATTCGAACCAAAAGCCCCAATGCCATCTTGCCCATCTCACATGGAATACCCCCATACACATACCTAAGAGACCCAAAATCTCATCCGAAGAGAAAAGAAACACCAAATATAATCGAAATGGCACCTTAAACAAACAGGAAAAACATCTTCACGACCGGTCAAAACAAGACCCCATACTAGACTAGGAGTAAACGGATTTCATCACTACACCACTAACTTGTGAAAACGCCTAAGATGATCATGAAGGTTCCCAGAACCTGAGTATGCTATGAACTAATCTTCCACTCTACCATTGAGGGTAACCACACCTAAAGACCAAAAGAACATAAGATATATTGAATAAGAGGGTAGTTGACGCATTCCTTGACCTTTTACTGGAACCACTTAAATCCTTTGGACAATTCCTGCTAAATAATGAACTCAATGGCCAATGGTCTAGGACATCTTGACATCTAAACTACAAAAACCACAACCCACCTGGAGCTGAACATACTAGCTTCTGAAAAGGTTTCACCAACCAACATCTGCCCAATAAATCTGAAAGCAGCATACCAAACAACAAACTGATAGAAACCTCAATAACTGATGCTTAACCTAAGAATCCTAAGTCTCCCCCACTTAGAACTCGAACCACCGCCTACTGGGGGTGAAAACAAAACATAACCCAAATAGCCCAATCAGGTACAACCCTACTTGACCATGAAATGAACATCATTCACCGAATGGTCCTCCATATAAGGATCAAAATAACCCCATGAGAAACCTACATTACAGTTGAAAACCTCGAAACTTCCCATAATAACCACTTACAAAGCATAGGCAACTATCGATTTACGGTCCAAACATACACCTCTGTATGCAACCCACATGTCAATCCATCACCCGTCTTTCCCATCTCCCATGAATACTGCCCTTGCTCGCATCACCAAGGCACTCATTCCACATCAGTCAATTTGTGCACACAGGTGCTGACGCACTATCGCCAACTACTGTGACCAATAGAACCGGAGCTGATAATCTAACCTAACTCGGGAGATCACATGCATGCCCACTCCTTCTTACTTCAAAAGGAAAAAAATAGCAAGATACTTTCCACAGATAACGACAATTGTGGCAATGAAAATCCAATCTGACAATCTGCCACTTAAATCCCAGATGCAATTCCAAACCGATCATATCAATTGCTTCCTCCCTATGCCTCAAGGATCGAGGCACAACCTCTAACAAAACCCTCAAGACTTCCAATAAACATACTTATCAGGGTCTAAACAACTCAACCCACATCAATATCACCACAGGGGCCTGGACAAACACAAAACCCATCCTCGTCTGGGCAGCCCACTCCAAAAGACCGATAGATACACAACCACTGCCTCGATCCATAGCATCCAACCATGCTATCATCTTTGGCTAGTCCTTAGAATCCCCGAAATCTTCCTTGAATCGAGTATGGCTCCTGTGCTTCCAGTAGTACTGGCTCAATACTACCTTCCATATCTATCCATACCTTCCTCAAAAATCATCTTGGGTCCTCTAAGACTTAGTCACAAAATACTCCTAAAACCTACTCAATAGCGAAACAACTACACTAAAGGACTCCCTAGGCTATCCTAGGGTTCCACACTTCTCTACCATCAACTACTAAAGAACTCCTTACAATGTCAAGTATCCATTCCATGAATACAATCACATGTAACAAAGCTCAGATAACCCTTCGAGTAACCAACTCATCCCTACAACGGTTGGACTGAGACAAGAGCTACGCAGCAGGGTCAAATCCATCACTCTGAGATTATCCAACCTTTTTCACATGTGACTTGACACTTAATGAATAACTCAGATCACTCACAAGTTCCACAAAGCACAAAGCAATCAACATTCGAGTAGAGGAATTGACTGACACTAAAATGCAATAAGATCTGACAGATCCTCCTAGGAAATCCTCGATCTCAGACTCCCAACATCTCGTGCTCATCTTTGCCCTGCCCTCACTTTCTCAAGAGTGGTTAATCCTTCCTCATGGCGACCCATTATGAATTGCTCCTAATACAGAGAAACAATCGTTACCTCATCCAATAACACTACTGGTCGACTGACCCTATACGACTCACCGTACCATATTTTCCACACGGCTCTCTATTGGTGCCAAACAAATATCGCATGAATACAATCACATGCCCCACAATTTAAAAAATATTAGGTTAAAATATTCAATCCCATAATGGTTGGACTCAAACAAGAGCTATGAAGCAGGACCAAACCCCTCAGCCTAAAATCCTTTAAACCATGTAGCATGTGACTTAGCGTATCCACTCAATTGCCAGTTCACATGCGAAAGAGTCACACAAAAGCCAAAAAAGGGAACTATATAGGAACTAAGGCACCACATAATCAGGCAATTCTATCATGTGATTCTTGAAGATCCATAGCCTATTACTAGCATGTCATTGTAACATATCACAATATCAAATAACAATAGGATATTTTGGGGTCTACTTACTGGCTCCGAATGATCGTACACATCGCATCCTCCTTAAGTATCTTGAAAACCATTTGAAAATCTTTTTCCTTAGTTTGAGACTGGATTCAGACGAGTGTTCTTCTAATTCACTCAAACCAAGGCTCTAATACCAACTTGTAACATCGATAAAATTTTCATAAAATTTAAACTTTTCAAAACAACCCATTTTCTATATAAGTGTTTAAAAAAATCGGTGTTTCCAAAACATTATTTAAAAATCGGAATCTCTTTCAACATAGTTTTCAAAACATTTACATTATCAGAGTTTCCTATAAATCATATGTCCAAAACGCAAGGATGTGTATGGTCATGCCTTCACCTTGCCACAATCCACTGAAGTACCTGAAACCATAAACAAAAACTGTAAGCACGAATCTTAGTGAGTTCTTCCAAAGTACTAACACCCAAAAAGATAACATATACAAATAACAGTATGCATACGAAGCTTAGTGAGTTCTTCCAAAGTACCAACACCCAAACAGATAACGTATACAAATAATAGCATGTCCGAACTGCCTCACCAGACCTTCAGCCTATATGGACCGCTCACAGAACCTTCAGCATGTCTGGACTGCCTCACCGGGCCTTCAGCCTATCTGGACTATTCTTCGGGCCTTCAGCCTGACTGGTCCGCCTCACAGGCCTTCAGTCTATCTGGGCCGCCTTGGGTCTGTTGGCCTTCAGCATAAAGCAAGCCCGTCTCAACCCAACCATACACACAAACCATGTGACATATACATAACAGATAAGCATACATATAATGTACCGATATAAACATTACCAGGTTTGTTGACTGGCATCACAAAGGAGTACGGTCTCAACCTAACCACTCTATATCAACCCATGCTATTGGAAAACATATAGCCATAATAGATAACAAGCATATCTAACAGATCACTAAGCATATAATCATCCTATCTACTAGGATACATATCTAACAGATCACCACAATACTCAATCATAAGATAAACTAGGATAAAAATCCAAAGGGCCGATATTGGTGCCTTCGACCCGCAAATATAATGAGGAAAACTCACCTCGAATGCAGAAGCTTCCCGAAAGAAAATCCTTAGATGTTGCCCTGCCGGCTTCCCAAGCTATCAATACCAACAACACACCCAATTAGCAATTGGGTTCCATGCTATAATCCATAATCCATACTTTGGGTAAAATGACCATTTTACCCCTAACCCAACATGAACCAAAACTGAGGCCTAAAACCAAAAGAACCACAAAGGCCCACTAATGGCCCAATTCTCCAAATTGGGACCAACCCCATATGGGCCTTATCCTAAGCCCATAATTTTCCTTAATAAAATTCAGATTACTTCCAACATCCCTTTAGATAACTTGGTCAAAGACATAAATCAAAAATCAAAGTCAACGATCCAAGTTGACCCAACTCACCGAGTTGTCCTTTAACTCATCGAGTTTCTCATCTGCACAAATTGGGAAAAACCAGGTCAATTCGCTGATTTGACCCACCAAATCGCCGAGTTCCTTAATAAATCTGAAAATGTCAGGGAAAACTGAGCCAACTCGTCGAGTTTATCAAACAAACTCACCGAGTTCACCACAAACCCACCTTTTAACATGTTAAGCACTTAATCCATGAGGTCATGACTCTAAAACATAGATATGACTTCCTCAAGCTGGAAAACCACATAAGGTTTCCAAATTTACGTTCTTGCATCTATAAATGAAGCTCTTAAGCTTGGAATTGACTTAATGATTGACTTAATGCATGAATGACACTAAAATCCTCATAATGTTTGCACCTTTAAGCAAAAGGGTACCAAAACAATCTCAAATATGAAGTAACAACCCCTAAAATGAATTTACTCGATCATCATTCCAAAAAGAGGCCAAAACACAACAGAACGACAAAATAAGGAGATCTAATCATCCATAAGTTAAGGTATGAACTTGATACCTTAAAGTCACTGCAAGAAATGGAGTGATTTTGGATCCAAGACTTCCTTCTCCAAGCTAGAAACTTCAAGGTCTTCTAATTCCATCACAATGCACAAAAGAACACCAATCTTCCTTCCAAGGCTCTAAAAACTTGATAAGGGAGGCTACAACTCGATTTAGGGTTTGGAAAAAAATGGAGGCTGATAAGGAGGCTAGAAAAAGGACTTAAGAACTATAAATAGGGTGCAAGACCCTAAAAATTAGGGTTTCCTTCCCAGCTGCCAACTCGTCGAGTTGAGGCTCCCCAACTCATCGAGTTGGTTCATTAAACCTTCGCGATCCATCCATCTTCAACACCACGAGTTGGTCCCTCCAATTGGCCGAGTTGACCTAGAAATGGTGTTATTCTCAGTCATTTCTCTTCAAGATTTTGGATGTTACAAAAATTAACTAAAAATTAACGGTTCCCCGGTAACAACGCTAAAAACTTGTTGAAGAAAAAACATACCTATCAACTTTTAAACTTATGAACCTAACTAATTTAACTAACTAGTGATCCTATAGGCAGTTACCTAGTCGGATTATAGTATAGTTGTGTAAGTCAGGTGTCGATCACAAGAAACGATATTTAATTAATAAAATAACTACTAATAATTAACTAAATAAAACAAGTAAATTGTCATTTTTTTAGCTGATTTTGCTAGTTCAACTAACTTAAATCAAACAATTACGACTAAACTGATGGAAAACGTAGGTTACAAAAATTCTATGCACTAAGCAGGAAAAACATTTAAAAATTAAATTATTGGGGCACATGAAACCTATGAAGAGTCTATGTCTTTCTCATAAAGGAAACATACTATGAACTATCAAAACTACAAAACTTCTTATCTAAATCTGAATTAATTAGATGGAATACATACCTTAATGATTGTGTAAGCAAATAATCAAGAAACCCTTTTCTTGATCTTTTGGAAGTAAGCACCACAAGCGTCATGCCTTCAGTGGTTCACACCCAATATAAGCAAGAATGATATTGAGGAAATAGGAGGAAGAAGATTAGAATTTCGGCGTATGCTCTCTAAGGTATGAGTGGCTGAAAATCATATCCATTAGGGTTTCTATATATAGAATCAAGTTAGAGTGTTTGCATAATTGTGTATTTGGGAAGAGTAACCATTAGGTACTAAAATTATCCAAAGGTTGGCTATAATAAAGACTAGAGTATCGGCGTTTCTTGGAAACTGGTTCGTGTAACAATTAGGTATGATGTTTTCTATCAGTGCGGGTTAGTATAACAACTAGGCATAACAATGTCTTTAAAAGTTTGGCAGGGTATCTACTGGCATAATATCATCCTAATGTTATGAGCATATTTATCTAACTAATATTATACGGTTAGTAATAATTATGAAATAGTTTTATTTTAACATGTATCCCCCCTAAAAGTTTTAGAAAATGGGGCCGTGAACTCACTCGTGAAGTGTGAAACCGTTGATGTAGAGTAGAACACCGGGAGTCCATAACTTCGAGAGACACTCGGGGGGGGGGGTAGTGGCACACATATCGAGAGTTTGAGAAGGTGTTGTGATACCGAATTCACGGCTGAGACTTAACCTGCTCCCTTTCCGAGTCGAACTCTATCCCTTCCACGCTGACAGAATGACACATCCTTCAGCTTCAGAGCAACTCCCATGAGTTCTCTGCAATCACATGCACATGCTGAACTAACTCTAGCATCCTCGGTTTGGGAAAACCCGACACACTGACGACACCTCCAAACATCCCCTATGATGAATTACCACTACGTGCATAATTTCTTGTTCACACAAAACTAGGAATCCAAGGCTCCATCCTTGCATCCATTCCGATCCTCTTTGGCTCTACACCCTTGGAACTCCTTCCGAGACCTCCGCAGACATCCAATCTGGATTCCATACCACCAGCGCAAACACACTGCTCAACAACCATGATTGGAACACCTCAATCATGCCTCCACGCTACTGCTTTCACTTCTGTGAACTTACACTCCCTCTCGGGGCTACATACCTTTCCCTTTCCTTATCCAAGGAAATCTACTTGGCCGCCTTATCACTACGACAAGTGCCACGGTGGTCGCCCAACGTTACACCATTCCCTTATAGCATAACCTCTATCCCATGCATCACACATGCTCTGAATCTACTCACAAGGACTCTCGAGTCCAGGCACTACCCTCCACTAATCATGATCAATACCCGGGGCTAGACCTTGTGATGCTATCACATCGCAACATACTCATTCCATCTCCTCATACAGATCTATCAACACATGCAGAGTCTTCAGCATGATTGGACCGCCTTACCAGGCCTTCAACCAATTTGGACCACTCTCAAAACCTTCAGCATGTCTAGACCGCCCTCTAGGGCCTTCAGCCTGTCTGGACCGTCCCCGAGCCTTCAGCCTGACTGGTACGCTCACCGGCCTTCAGTCTGTCCGGACCGCTCTACTAGCATTCATCAACCTGAATTATCCCTTTGGAAAACTCTTCCATGCATACTGTTCTAGCCCTCTAGGGGTTCCGAAATCTAACTCCATCCTACATCCTCAATCCCAGCCTGATCCTAGGCCTTCCACAATCGATCGCCCTTTACAAAACCCTTGGTCTGTATCCTACCCCGCTTGCCTGTCACTTGCTCAAACCAACCTATGCTCTTGGCTGATAGAACCACTGCTGAATCCCAGACAGCTAATCAACCTCTCATGCTTGTCGATCTTCCGGAGAATTTTCCAATTTTCCCCACTTAGAGCTCTGACTATCAGCCACCAGTTGCCATAACCGACCTCCCTTAACATCCCTACACAACATATTCCCTTTCACGTGAACCGAACCCCACTAGAATGAACAACCTTCACAAAATCCCATATCAATACTGATCATCTCGGACTTGAAAGAAGTCCGACCTTCAGCTAACCATTCTTCAGACCACATATGCTACCCGACATTCAGACTAGGAATCTGATTCCCCACTGATAAACCCCATGAATGATAACCAACGAAACTCCCAATACCAAGACCCTTAACCATACCATAACCCTCGAGGAACAACAATTACAATACCAACAATCACACCACGAGACTAGCAGATATACAATACTCCATAATAATCACAAGATAAACAAATATCAAAAAGGAAACATACCCGCAGCTGTATCCGGCACTGCCCTGACCTTCTTTGCTGTAAGCTGAAAAGCACGACCCTAAGCCTTCGGGGGCTCTGCTTCACCCTGACCTCCACCCGTAATCCTCAACGTGGCCGGTGCTGGAGCCTGCACCGGTCCTGCAGTAAGCTGTGGACAGTTGGCCCTCATGTGACCAACCGGATAGCACTGATAACAAATCCTCATATCCTGAACTGGGGTTGACTGACGACAATCCCTCGCATAATGCCACTCTCCTGCACTTGCGGCATGCACCTCCAGTCCTACAAACTCTGATGTGACCCTTCCCACACTTCCCACAAGTGTGGCTGCCCTGACTACTCAAACTGAAATCAACGGTCTTAGACCGTTTCGGTGTCGGCTGCGACTGTACCGGAGCCTATCTCTGTTCTCTCAACAGCAACTGAATCTCCAACTCCCGCCGCCTAGAGGCTTCCTGCAACTCCAACAATGTCTCACACCTCTGCGTAGATACAAACTGCCTGATATCCCTCTTCAGCATGCTCAGATATCGGGACATCTGGGCCTGCTCAAAATCAAACTCAGGGCAAAACATCGCCCTCTCAGTGAACATCCAGGTGATCTCCGTCACCGACTCAGAATCCTGCTTCAGCTCTAGGACCTCCTGGGCTAAAATCTCCATCTCAACTCGCGGAACATAGCGAGTACTGAACATCTCTCTGAACTGATCCCAAGAAAACGCAGCTCGCTGCACATCAAAATACGATCCTGTGGTCAATCTCCACCAATCCTTCGCCCCGAGCCTCAAAAGTTTCAGAGCACACCTCACCCTCTGATCACCAGGGCATGAACACGTAAAGAAACACCCCTCCACGTCTGACAACCATATCATAGAAACAATCGGGTCTTGAACTCCATCGAAGGTAGGGGGCTTCGTGTTATCGAAGTCCCGATACTGAAAACCTCTACCGGCTCCACCCCCTGCCGCTGCTACAGCCGATGTAGCTGCTGCGGCAGCCGTCTCTACAAGAGCTGCATAACGCTCATCAAAATACTCAACCATAGCGGTCTTGATCGACCCAAACAGTTCCGGCAACTCAGCCCGGAACATCGCAACAACCTCATCATGTAGGATATCACGAATCCTAGCATCCAACTCGTCTGTGCTCAGCTGACCGATAACCTCGGGTGGTGCTGACCCACCCTGACCGCCCTCTCCTGCTCCCGATCCTGATCCGGATCCGCTCCTAGCATGCCTCGTAACCACCATACTGAAAAACACCGCAAACATCTGATACTTCCCTACTAACCCGGTAACCGACTCTCAACACCGTCCTAGGGGTTGTGACTTCCTTGATACGCGTATGGGTCCTGTGCTTTCAGTAGTACGGGACCATACTACCTTCCACACCTACCCATATTTATTCTAAGTATCACCACAACACCCTAGTGAAGAACAGGCATACCAAGCACTCAAACCTCACTCCCAGAGGAACACTGGAAATCTCATACAGAAAGAAACCCTAGGCTAGCAGGCATCACAAATCAGGAAATACTATCATGTAATTCCTGAAGATCCCTAGCCTAGTACTAGCATGTTGTTCTATCATATCACATAAACAAATAACTTGCAGGGTATTTTGGGGCTACTTACTGGCTCCGGCTGATCGTACCTCCGCGTCCTCTTTTACTCATTTTGAAAACCATTTTAAATTCTCTTTTGAAAACTCTCCTTGATTTGAGACTGGATTCACACAAATGTTCCTCCAATTCACTCAAACCAAGGCTCTGATACCAACTTGTAACACTCTAAAATTTCAAACCAATTTAAACTTTTAAAAAACAACCCAGTTTCGTTAAATTATTACAAAGAGGTTTTCAATACAATTATTATTAGAGTCTTCCCAGAACCATATCGTAAAACATAAACATGAGGAGCGGTACGATCACGCATTCGCCTTGCCACGGTCTCCTGAAGTACCTGAAAAACATTAAACCACAACTGTAAGCCCGAAAGCTTAATGAGATACCCCCAAAATACCAACAACATATACCACGCATAACATATCATAACTGAACAGAACAACCATGCACTTCGGGTCTACTGTGTGACTGGTCCGCCGCACTGGGCCTCAGTCCACCTGGTTCACCCTCCGAGTCTAGCCATATCCATCGAGTCTGCAGTGTGGTTGGTCTGCCCGCACCGGGCCTTCAACCCACCTGGTCCACTCTCTGAGTCTAGAGTATGACTGGTCCGCCCGCATCAGGCCTTCAATCGGCCTGGTCCACTCTCCGAGCCTCGGAACATCTGGTCCACCCTTGTGGTACCTACAGCCTATACAGACCGCTCGCTGGGCCTTCGGGATAACCGGCCCGCCCTGGGTACGTTGGCCTACAACACAAAGAAGGACCCACCTCAACCCATTCCCAGTCAAACAACCATGTGCACATAAACATACAATCATATAACAATTCACATCCAATCAAACCGATCTAGCAGATCAACATAACCTAACATACTCTAAACAGAATACCGACCTAACCAGTCACAAGCATAGCATCATCCTATGTACCAGGATACCGACCTTAACCAGGTCTCTAACATATACCATCCTAACTACCAGGATGCAAACATAGCAAGACAACAACATAACACGTTACCCGGATTACAATCCGATAAAGGGCCGGCCTTGGTGCCTTAGACCCTGTTGATATAGTGAGGATAACTTACCTTGCAACTGCTGACTGAAAACATAAGATCACGCTGTTCCAACCTCCAACACGAACTCCAACCCTGATAATACTAAAAGACTGAACCCAATAAATACCAATAATTACCAAAATGCCCTTGGAAGTCAACTGGTCAACTCTTGGTCAAAGTCAAAGTCAAGCTTCCTGACTGACCCTACTCGCCGAGTCAGCCCGCTAACTCGCTGAGTCCTGCAACTCTAAAAAATCCCATCTCAACTCACTGAGTCATCCCTTGACTCACCGATTCTCAGCTTAACCAGAAAAGGCTAGAGCCTCAAGACCAGACTCGCCGAGTCCAAGAACAGACTCACAGAGTCCAAGGCTATCTTCAACCAACTCTCCGAGTTTCTTCCCATCTTCAATAAACTCACCGAGTACACCCATGTGACTCACCGAGTACCACTAGCTCTTAACTCATACAGAGGCTTTCCATGCCATACAGGGTTTCCAATCCATAGATCTACTCTTCCACAAGCTATTCCTCACGTAAAGTTGCAAACTTTACGTGAATCCAAAGAGATCTAAGCATAATATACTCTAGGGCTAGAATTTGGGACAAAAGAACTTCACCAACAACTCTTGAGCATAGACTTTATGGTTTTCTGGATCATTAACAACTTAGATATGAGGTAGCAACCTCAGATCTTACACCAAACATGAGATGGACCTCATACATACCACAAAAAACCCCAACAATTGATAGATCTAGATGCACAAAAGCTCAAACAGCAGATTATTACCTCAAATGAAAGCTCCAACTGAAGAATAAGCTAAATCTCTACAAACCCCCCTTGCTCCAACCTTCTTGTTCTTCACTTCCCCTCCAAGACTGTATATGCTCTCCAACTCTCTCACAACCGAAAGTTAGGGTTTCTAGACATCAAGGGAGAGTAAAGAGACTGGGGAGAGGGTATTATGTTCATTATATAGGGCTCAACCCCCAGGATTAGGGTCTTCTCCATACAGCACCAACTCGCCGAGTCCACCAATGAGACTCGCCGAGTTGGTCACTTATCACTCGACTTGAACGTGACTTGACTCGCGGAGTCTCTCCATAGACTCGCCGAGTGCGACCTTCTTATTTACACTTTTAGTCCCTCAACTTTACTTATGAATTCCGGGTTGTTACAGGTCCACCGGATTTTCGCAGGGTGAAGGACCCTATAGCTGCCAGGCGGTGGATTATAGATATCGAGCCTGCACAGTTGACTAGCTTCTACCCCAAGGGGTCGAAGGTGAGGTTTGCAGTGAGATGTTTACGAGACCAAGCTAGTGATTTGTGGGAGTCTGTGTGTGACTCATTGGGAGCCTCAGTTGTCGAGGCTATGACCTTGTCGGACTTTGTGACTAGATTCAGGGTAGAGTTTGCACCGGATGTCGAGCTTCAGCAGTTGGCCAGAGAGTTTTTAGATATGAGGCAGACGACGGAGACTATGGCGGAGATCACTGCCAAATTCTGGGAGAAGGCGTTGTTAGTGCCCCAGTATGCAGGTGATGAGGATATGAGGAGGACCCGCTATCATGACATGCTACGAGCGGACATCCGGGAGCATGTTAGTTTTTCAGCTTGCCCTACCCTGGATTCCATGATTGCCAGGGCTAGGGAAAGGGAGATTGATCTGGAGCATATCCGGAAGAGGAAAGCAGAGGAGGGACAGGTTATAGGGGCTTCGGGGTAGAAGCCTAAGGGATCAGATGTTGGGCCAAAAGGCCAACAGGGGCGAGGCTGCTGCAGGAAATGCGGCAAGACGCACGAGGGAGCGTGCAAGTTGGGATCGTCGGGCTGCTATAAGTGCTGCAAGTTAGGGCATTTTAGCAGGGATTGTACCGCCCCTGCACCTGTCTTCTCAACATCTGAGTTGTTGTGCTTCCACTGCAACCACAGGGGCCACAAGAAGGGAAATTGCCCCCAGTTGACAACAACATCAACGCTAGTGAAGGCGCCAGCTCCAGCGACCCTGCGGATCACTGATGGCCGGCAAGGCAAGGCAGAGGCTCCAGTGGTGAGGATTCGGGCATTCCAGTTGACTACTGAGGAGGCACGCGTCGCACCCGATGTGGTGACTGGTATGATTATTTATTTATGCTTTTATGTTATGCTGCTGTAATGTTGATATGTTATATGTATGTGCTCTGCTTAGGATCATTCCATGTGAATGGTATCCCAGTTCAAGTGTTGTTCGATTCGGGGGCTACCCGATCATTTGTTTCTCTTGCACTTAGCAAGAAGTTTCCTGAGTCTTCGGGCAGGTTGGATTGCCCTTTAGAGGTGGAGATTGCCGACGAGCGATTGGTGCGAGCATCAGAGGTTTTCCGGGATTGCGTATTGAGATTGTTTGAGGAGCGTTATCTGGTGGATCTATTTCTCATACCTTTGCGAGGGAATAAGGTTATTATCGGTATGGATTGGTTAAGCCCCAATGGGGCAATGATAGACTGCGTGCAACAGCTAGTGCGAGTCAGAGCCCCAAGTGGGGGAGAGTTGGTGATTCAGGGTGAGAGACCACAGCGAGGGCCAGCCTTATGTTCGACGGTGAGGGAAAGGCGCTACCTCTAGCGGGGATATGCATCGCGTATGTTATGGATACCCGGGAGGCGGGTAGAGAGACGGTGGATGAGGTGCCCGTAGTACGAGAGTTCACAGATGTCTTCCGCGAGGAGCTGCCTGGGATACCTCCGGAGCGCCAGGTGGAGTTCAGGATCGACCTAGTCCCTGGTGCAGCTCCCATAGCCAAGGCACCCTATCGGTTTGCTCCTCCTGAGATTCAGGAGTTGTCTATGCAGCTGCAGGAGCTGCTAGACAAGGGATTTATCAGGACGAGCAGTTCACCCTGCGGAGCCCCGATTTTATTTGTGAAGAAGAAGGACGGGTCTCATCGGATGTGTATAGACTATCGGGAGCTGAACAAGGTAACAATGAAGAACCGTTACCCACTCCCGAGGATTGATGATCTCTTTGACCAGTTACAGGGAGCATATTGGTTCTCCAAGATCGATTTATGTTCATGTTATCATCAGATGAGGGTCAGAGAGGAGGATGTGCAGAAGACCGCGTTTCGGATGCGCTATGGCCATTATGAGTTCGTGGTGATGCCGTTTGGGCTCACCAATGCTCCTTTCGTGTTCATGGACCTCATGAACCGCATGTGCAGATCGATGTTGGATCGGTCTGTGATAGTTTTCATTGATGACATCTTGGTTTATTCCAAGATGCAGGAGGAGCACGAGGGGCATCTCCGAGAGATGTTGGAGACCGTGAGGAGAGAGAGCTTATATGCTAAGTTCTCCAAGTGTGAGTTCTGGTTGTGCGAGGTGCAATTTCTTGGGCACCTTGTCAACCAGGACGGGATTTCTGTAAACCCGGCCAAGGTGGAGGCTGTGATGAGATGGGAGGTTCCGAAGTCTTCATCCGAGATTCGGAGTTTCCTGGGTTTAGCGTGCTATCATCGGAGATTCATCCAGGACTTCTCCAGGATAGCCGTACCATTGACCAAGTTAACAAGGAAGGTCGTGGTCTTTCATTGTGGGCCTGAGCAGCAGGCAGCGTTCGAGACACTGAGACAGAGATTGTGTGAGGCAGCAATCTTAGCCCTGCCAAAGGGCAAAGAGGATTTTGTTGTGTACTGCGATGCGTCCATCTCAGGTTTGGGCGCGATATTGATGCAGAGAGGGCATGTCATCGCCTACGGGTCGAGGCAGCTAAAGCCTCACAAGGAGAATTACCCGACACATGACTTGGAGCTCGGGGCTGTTGTGTTCGCCCTCAAGATTTAGAGGCATTACCTCTATGGGGTTCGCTGTACCATTTACACAGACCATAAGAATTTGAGGTACCTCATGGATAACTGAATCTAAACATGAGGCAACATCGGTGGTTGGATGTGGTAAAGGATTACGATTGCGAGATCCTTTATCACCCTAGGAAGTCCAATGTGGTGGCCGGCGCGCTTAGCCGTAAGGCAACACCGATCCGAGATATCTTCCTACGGATGACAGTAGTGACTCCACTGTTGGATCGGATTCGGGAGGCTCAGCGGGAGGCTATGAAGGAGGAACATCGGAAGAGTGAGCGGATTGTGGGACAGGTTTCTTCTTTCAACTATGATAGTCGAGGGTTATTGACTCTTCACCGTAGGGTGTGGGCCCCTTATCATGGTGGCATGCATCAGGTTCTGATGGAGGAGGTGCACAAATCCCGGTTCTCTATTCATCCTGGGGCGAAGAAGATGTATAGGGATCTTCGTCTAGACTATTGGTGGCCCTGCATGAAGCAGGATGTAGCTTGGTATGTTGAGCGGTGTTTGACCTGCAGGAAGGTCAAGGCCGAGCATCAGAGACCGCATGGCAAGATGCAGCCGTTGGACATCCTGTTGTGGAAATGGGAAGATATTACGATGGATTTTATCACAAAGCTTCCCAGGACCGTGCGACGAGTGGATTCGATATGGGTCATTGTGGATCGATTGACCAAGAGCGCCCATTTTATTCCAATTCAGGAGAGCATATCGGCCGAAAAGTTAACCGACATCTATATCACGGAGATAGTGGCGTGGTACGGGGTGCTAGTATCCGTGATTTCAGATAGGGGTGTGCGTTTTACTTCCAACTTTTGGAAGAAATTTCATGACGAGTTGGGCACTCGTCTGCATTTTAGCACCGACTTTCACCCACAGACAGATGGTAAGAGTGAGCGGACCATCCAGACTCTAGAGGATATGTTGCGGGCATGCGTGCTAGACTTCGGTGATAGCTTGGATACCTATCTTCCTCTAGCTGAGTTCTCATACAACAACAGCTACCCCGCGAGTATTGATCGACCTCCCTTCGAAATGTTGTATGGGAGGAGGTGTCGGACCCCGATATGTTAGGGTGAGGTTGGCCAAAGGGTTATGGGGAGCACCGAAGTGGTGCTCAAGACGACCGAGAGGATTCAACAAGTTCAGAGCAAGCTTCAGACTTCACAGAGTCGGAAGAAAAGTTATGCCGATAAGCGTCGTTCAGACTTGGAATTCCAAGTTGGGGATATGGTTCTTCTGAAGGTGTCGCCATGGAAAGGCGTCATCTGATTCAGAAAACGAGGCAAGTTGGGCCCAAGGTACCTCGGTCCATTCAGGGTTGTAGCCCGGTGGCCAAGGTGGCGTATAGGTTGGATCTGCCAGCCGAACTCAGCGAGATCCACAACACTTTCCACGTCTCTCAGTTGCGTAAGTGTTTGGTGGATGACTCGGCAGTGATGCCTTTGGAGGATATTCAGGTCTATGACAGCCTGAATTACATCGAGCAGGCTGTGGCAATCCTCGATAGGAAGTCGAAGGATCTGAGGAATGAGAGGGTGGAACTCGTAAAGGTGCAATGGCAGCACTAGAAGGGATCAAAGTGGACTTGGCAGCCGGTGGAAGAGATGATGGAGCACTACCCCGAGCTGTTTCAGGATCGAGTAGCAGACTTCGAGGATGAAGTCTAAAATAAGTGGGGGAGATTTGTAGCACTTGGTTCCCGGTACGTATTTCTTGTAATTAATAATCCTTAATTCATGCATTTTGCCTTGGACTCGGCGAGTTGAAGGACCAACTCGCCGAGTAGGAGTGGGATGAGACACGGGGTGTGAACCTTGGACTTGGCGAGTCGGTTCCCCGACTCGGCGAGTAGGCCTTGTTTGGTCAAAAACCCTAACCCGAGTGTTGGCAGTCTATTCAAGCACACTAACTCGACCTCCCTTGTCCCTAACACTTCCAAAGAGCTGTAGAGAGAACCCTAGCCCCCATATTGTTCTTGTGAGTGATTTTTGCTTGGTGAAGGAAGTTTGGAGCTTAGAAGAAGAAGGAGGAGGTTGAAGAGTGCAAGGAAGGGAGTAGATCCGAAATCTACACTGTGAGAAGCTTCCATTCAGGTAGAAAAGTTCCTACCTTGATCACTAGTTCATTAGATACCATTTTTTCCCTAATTGGTGGTTTTCAAGCCCTAAACACACCAAACTCCATGTGTTTTTTCTTAATGATCCAAAACGGCTTCAGATCTAGACCATGTGGACGTATTAGAAGCATAAAGTTTCTATGGTTAAAGTGATTGAGGTCCCCATTGAGTGTATGACCTCATAAAGAGCTTGGATTTGCATTTTGGAGCTTGTAGGGCCATGCATGAACGTAAATTTTGCAACTTTAAGTGATAAGCATGCCCTAGGAACATAGATTTATGGTTTTGAAGCATTGCATGTCTTAGATTTGGTCTATATGGGAAATGGGTCAAGGGACTCAGCGAGTCCCAAAGTGGAATTCGGCGAGTTCTTTGATGATGGCCTTGAGCTCGACAAGTCGGATGAACAACTCGGCGAGTCCTATGAAGATTGCTTGGTACTCGACGAGTTGTTCTTCAAACTCGGCGAGTCAGATGAATAGTTAGTAAGTAAGAGGGGTTTAGGTGTTGAAGGTCAAACCCTTCGTATTTGCACGCAGAATTAGCAATCTACGTGTAACAATAGTCTCACAAACCCAAATCCTCAAAAAGGATGCTCTGGTGAGGATTTGGAAGCGAGTAGGAGATCTGCTCGTATGGACTCGGCGAGTCGGATCGCGAGCCGGTTGTATCGTCCCAAGTAGTGACTTAAGGGTGACTCAGTGATTGGGAAGGAGGAATTGTAGAGTAGGAGCGGGTTAGTGGGAGAAGGACTCGGCGAGTCGGTGCCATGACTTGGCGAGTCCAGTCAACTGCAAGTTGACTTTTACCAAGGAGTTGACCTTGGACCAGGGGTGGGTCAGTCATCTAACCTAAGGGTATCTATGAGTGGCTAATCTATGTTTATGATTTATAGCCGGAGGATTACCGATTCAGCAGTCAGGTGCTTAGCAAGCTGACTTTCAGCAGCTACTTTTCGAGGTGAGTTACCTTCCAGTAGTAGTGGGTCTAAGGCCACAATGTCGGCCCGCTGGTAGGAGTTGTATGATTAGATGATTGTCTCTGTGATATTCATCTAGGGTTGCTACTACCTGTGATATGTTTATCTGCTAGTATGATATGATGCTATGTGTTAGTGACAATAGGGGAGATAATCCCCTGATTACCGGTCGATAGGACCGAAGGGGCAGTCATGCCCAGCCATGCTAGATAGATTATATGATACGTGTTATGTGGTAGTGGTAGGGGTGGAATAGTCCGCAACATCCGGTCAAGAGGACCGAAGGGGAGACCAGCACCCAGGTATGCTAGTCAACATCCGGTCGAGAGGACCGAAGGGGAGACCAGCACCCAGATATGCTAGTCAGTATCCGATCGAGAGGACCGAAGGGGTAGGTCGGGCACCCAGATATGCCTGACAATATATGTATGTTATGTGGTACGGTGGGGGAACTCACTAAGCTTCGCGCTTACGATTTTCAGTTGTTGTTTCAGGTGCCTCTTCAGCGAAGGGGAAGGAGCTGGCGCGATAGCAGCATATCACACACACGCTCTTTGTTTTCCGTACTACGAGATATTCTGCGATATGTACTCTGACATTATGGTTGTTATTATGTTTTGGTTTTAGACACGAAATATGTTTATGAAACGATGATGTTTATTCACAAATGTTTTCCAAAGTGATGATTTAAAAATGAAATTTTTGGCTCTGAAAATTAGGACGTGACACACAAAGGTACCCAGAGTGTTATATGTTCTAGATCTGGACTCAAAAGTTGTTTTGGTGCCATGCATCGGGATGTTGACCCTATGTATCACCATTTTCACCTATTTTGATGAACGCCATGCTTCCAACATGCATGTCCATAAAATTACAATTTTTATGGACCATTAGGGTGTCGTGAAGCCTTTTGAATGCATTAGGAATGGACTTGATGGTTTAAGAGCTGAATAAAGATTTGAATTTCCCAGGCGGACCGCGGCTTGGTCAAAGACTGACCACGGTGTGGTGGGCAAATTCATCACGATTATTTAAACTAATCCAGAACATGGCATTGCCAAGGTCTCTTCATGGCATGATGGTCTAGGAAGGTTGACTGTTTATATTTTATCAAACCTTAGGGTTTTAGGTCCTATATAGAGGTTTGACATTCTATTTCATGTTTAGGTGGTTGTTATAGTGGCCTTCACATTCTGCGAGTTTTCGTAATTGTCTGATGGTCTGTAAGGTGAGTTTTCTTTCAACACCTTGTGCTACTGTATATGAGACATCCGCATTTTCACGGTCAGAAAAGATCGATTTTGTTTATGCTTTATAAAAAACAAAGTACCTCTTTTAATAAAAATGTTGCGGAATTTGTTCCTAGTAAAACATGATAAATACGTTATCAAAGCATTTTTGAAGAAAAGTATTTTTATTTATTTTAAAACATTTGGGATGTCATTATCAATACAGAAACATAAGCATAAACAGAACTTACATTCATTATCACTAGTGATTTACAGCTCCTTAATCTCTCAGTTTAATGTGACTTCATATCAACACTTGTGATATAAATAAACTGAGTGGGTCATGTTGGGAAATCTGGTGAGTATATAGGGTTTTCAACCCACAATAATATAATTATTATGTTTAAACATTAAACAGTCAACCCAATTTCCCATCCCCATTATCTTCTTTACTCTTAAGGATCTACCCTAAGAATGAGTTATTCCTCGTTCATTTATTCCTAAGGATTATCCCAAGGAATCATCACGAAGTCCATTATTGCCACGGTTTACACAACAGGTACTAAGTCTGCATAGTCACCAGGGTTTAGGCACTAAGTTTGCAAAGTCACCAGGGTTTAGGCATCAAGTCTGCATGATCACCAAGGTTTAGGCACTAAGTGTGCATAGTCACCAGGGTTTAGGCATCAAGTTTGCATGATCACCAAGTTTTAGAGTACACCGGGTGAACACGTCGTTCACAACACCTACAAGTTGCGAGACTGCTAGTGTTCCACTGGACTGTCTAGAATAGTCCGTGGTTGTCATCCATACTCTGCTAGATGATGGGGCTAGCATTTAGGAACAAGGCTTCTCACATTGTCCACCTCTCACCCTTACCTCATGGTTTATATCACATCTCAACTCATCATCCAACTCATATTTCATCTACCCATGTTTTACCCAACATATTATGTAGATATAAATACATATACAGTTTAAATCATATAAAACTTGTATAAAATCGTTCATCCAGCATAGATAGCAATTATACAGATAATATGCACACATAGCACGTAGTTTATATAAAATTCTTCATATGTATGTGTAAGATGAAACGGACCATGCACTCACTTGATAAGGTGATGATTCGGTACTCGGACATCACTTCGTTTACTTTAAAATAATTTCCTTCGACGAAACCTAATATTATTACCACTAGATTTTAGTCTAATATTTATCGTGACTAATTATTAGTCTTATTATTATTACATAAGCGTTTAAACAATAATTTCCAACCACTATGTACAGACAGGGGTCAAACATAAAACACCGGAGGGCGGGACCATTTTGGCATATAACACTTCTGAAATCCAACAACCCTATGCGGCCCTTTAAACCAGATTCCCCGTACCGCGAGTAGTTGAAAAGATATTATAACGAAACTTATATAATAATAGCTCAAATATATATATTATAAGTTCATAATAACAATACTAAATATAAGCTATATTAAAATAGGGTAAGCATAACTTACTTACAATGGGGTTTTAGCTAGGAGTCGGGCTCTGCAGGGGCAGAACTTCGTCGCTGAATCTTTCTAAGAAAGATTCGTGCAACGCTTCGACGCTCACATTATTATACTAAAACTACAGAAAGAGAAGTGGAATCACGAGCGACCGAAATGCTCGGGGGATAAGAAGAGAAAGACTCTTGAATCAACAGAATGGTGCAAGAAATATGAGAGCCCAAGCCTCTTATTTATAGTAATTGAAATTACAAAAACTACACTTCATAATTACTTAATGACCTTATAGTTATATAAACGACTAAACACCCATTCATAATACTATTTTAAATAGATTTAATGATATTTGTACTAAACTAATGTCCAAAGTACTCAACACTAGTTTTATAATAACCGCATCGTCGATACATTTCTAATGATATATACATCCGTATATATATGTGTACGTATATATGATTTATACTTTATTTTAGTACATAAATATACTATTATAATTTGTAACTTGTTTATACGAACTCCATATTTGACGTTCTTTATATCCACGCGTTGGTATTTACGAGTACTACAACTTTCATTTAGACGCCGTTAGCTAATTCTCATTTTATCTCCGATTTACAAAACAATATCGATTTTCTCGCGCTCGAAGAGTAGGGACCAAGTTTCGTCCATATATTTAACATACGAGCTCTAATCTCGACATTCTTTATATCCGCGCGTAGGTAAAAACAAGATCTAAAACTTTCATTCAGACTCCGTTGGCTAATTCTCGACAGATCTTAAATTTAACAGTAGGAGAAGATTATACAGTTAAATGTCCGTGTGAAATTTATAACTTCTACATACGGACTCCATTTTCAACTGTCTTTTTACCGTCGAGTTCCTATTAATGAGATCTTCAACTCTCATACGGACTCCGTGCGCTGTTATGCCAAATGTTAGAAAATTCATAACTTCCTCATACGAAGTTAGATTTGGACATTCTTTTTATGGACGTTCTCAGTTTAACATATTCTACGACTTTTGTTTAGATTACTAAGGCTAAAAAGTCCTCTATCGTAAATTCACTATTTACATCTCCCGGTGCCGTGTCGGTTTTGCTGAAAAACTTCGACGAGTCATAAGTTCTTCGTTATAACTCGGATTTCGGCATTCTTTATATGTATTGAACCCTTGTAACATATACTAAAACTTCGTTATGATTAATCCTTCTAAATAATCTTCCATCAAAAACTCATCTTTGATGCTTATTGTCTCTAAATTGACTAGTCTGGATCTCGGGCGTAACAGTATAGATCCTCTGTATGATAGGATGTTGATATGTTGTAATGAATTATTAGGAAAATAGATTTATTAATAATTACCTGTGATTTCTTGTTGTTTTTTTTTCTATTTATATACGTCGACATATAATGGAGGAGTTGAAGGCGGTCCAGCTGTGTGCTGAAGGCGAATATACTTGGCGGACCAACTTAATGTTGTAGGCTAAAAGGAGCGGTACAACCTAATAATGTAGGTTGACAGGACGTATCAACCTTGTGTTAAAGGTCATTGTATGCATGAGTTGTATGTGTATTGTTGTGTGAGTACTTTTGGGAATTAATTAAGTTTTGATTTACAGTTGTGGATTTAAATGTTTCAGGTACTTCTGAGTATCGGGAAGGAGCACGTGCATGATTGTACACCCTCGCCAACTTTTATCATGATATTTGAGAGATGTTTTGTTATGATAATCTGATTTTGGGTTTATGTTGTGAAACAAATATTTGGTGATATGAAAATGGCTTTTATCTCTTTTAAAATTTGAAAATTTTTTATTACAATTTTTAGGAGGTTACAATGTATATTCAGAAACCTACAAATACCCCAAGTCAAATGATACAAAGAATCCAAAAAATTTATTCAAGATTCAATCACATACACAAATCCATGAAGTGAAATATTTAACTAGGTCGTTCAATATTTACCAATAATGAATACATGTGAATTTGGATACTTCATTAAGAATTTTACATCTCATCAATATCAGTACCCTTCACATTAGACGTACTTCATGACCTTTCATATAGTAAATAGAGATTTAGAAAAAGCTCAGTTGTTTCATGTATTAAACATGCTAATACTGAGGACAATGATTTTAATGGAAACAACACACCACATGCATTAACTCATCCTTATAAAAACATCACTAGTTAATGCCACAATATTTAAATGCAAAATTCTTAAAAATATGACTTCACCATCATAACTTGATTAACCCTAATGTCATCATGAATCTCAAATTATGTGAAGAAAGGCATGGCGTTACGTCACATATCATTAATTTCATATAAGTGAACCTTTCATGAACCACTAACTTCATTTGATCTAATTTATTATGAACATCCTGTGTGAAACGGTGTTGGATTTCTCATGAAGCCACTCATCATTTTCAAATGTCTCCATAAACACATATGTATTTGTTCAATATATCTCAATTGTTCAAACAACACTTTATTTTCTTAGAACATTGACTTATCTTTCATGTTGCTTTTAAAAAGGAATATGAATGCCTTAAAAGTATATCCAATTTTTTTGTCAGTGTGGTCATGATGCTCTTCTATAAGAGAAGAGTGATTTAGTTTGTTTGGTGTATCATACTATATGATACATATTTGGAATACAATCATTAAGATTTCTCTCAACGATGATAAAATTTTGTATGACTATTACAATTTAATGTTGATCTCACCATTTAGGTCTCAATAATATTATTAGTTCTTATATAACATAAGAATAGTCTCCATTGTATACAATTTATATTGAATCTATAATCCTCTAAAGATTTTGAATATCAGATAAGTACATGACATATCATTTGAGGTGGATTCAGTGGAAGAAAAGTCTAATGATCCACATACATCATCAAGTTGTGGATCCAAAAAGGCATGTCACACTAGTATGACTTTGAAAATAGAAATTATACATCTTGAACTACTTTTAAGATTAAATGTTTGTACTTTGTTTGGACATTTTCTTTTGTCTATGTTTATCTATTATAAACCTTGATTCCAGAACATGTTTCCCGATCTATTTACAATAGTGCATTTATAAAGACTATGACGACATTTTGTAGAGATTGAGAAATACCAACTTCTTATAATCAATACCATATGTTATATCTAGGTCATTATCGATGTTCTCACTAGCTTCAATGAAAAACTATAATTCTTCATGTATGAGAAAGATTAAATACATAAAATAAAGATCAAATTTGTTTAATATCCAAGTAAGAGAAGGATCACACTTGGATTGTATACCTACGATGAAGCTTGTAGATGTCATTTGGATTGATGGACTTCTTTAGTCATTTTGATGCATCAACAGATCGTATTCCCTTTAGTTGGGCCTTAACATGAACTCTAAAAAGTCTTGTCATATATGTATAATCTATTTTATCCATTTATGACAATGACCATCTTTATGACTACTTTACTTGTTACCCGAGGAAAATTTTCCTCATAGTCTATAATTTGGTCAGAAGGATCAAACCTAATCGACGATAGTAAAACATTATCGTATCTTGTACATATAGGGCATTTACATTAAATGGTCCATGTATCTCATAGACACATCTTTTTCTTAGAAAAGGATTAACCATGTTTTATATTTAACTAGGTGAGAGACTCATGTATTACATGAGTTTAATTAAAAAAAAAACAAATATAAAATTTTAACAATTTGAAAAGTTTGAATTTATAAGAAAAATGAGAAAAATTTGAATTATTAAAATTAATGAGACTTTAATGTGTTGATTACATTACATATATAAACTTTTTGTAATAAATACTTTACATATATATTACCTTACACATTAAATGTGGAATTTTAAATTAATAAAATGAAAAATACAATAAAATGACAAGTGGAAAATAGAAAATTTAAAAAATGTAGAAAATATCATGTATCCAAATGAATGAGAAAATGACATTTGGTAAAAAAACCTTCATTTATTATAGTAGAAGATTATTTTTTACTTGTGGAATCTTGATAAAAAAAAAGTACCGACCAATGAATTGATCTACTATCATTAAATTTGGATAGTTTATATAGATAAAAATAATTTCATTTCCTAATTTTTATTTCAAAGATTTGTCAAGAGATTCATATGCAAGATGGATTTTTGTTGTGCCTCGGCACATCAAATGACAAGGCCTCAACGTGATATTTTATATTAACTATGAAAGGTACAATACCATGAAGTTATTACATTTATTCAAGGTTTATAAGCACCCATGTGTCTCTTACATGAAGAAAATATAAAAACTATTATTGTGTTGTGTTTAATAAGACGTTTTACCACAATATATTAGAAAATCTCGTGACAAAACTTAAAAAGTAGGTCATGTAGTTCCTATTGGTGTCAGATACTCCTTATAGGCAATCATCCTAAAATCCATAAATTATTATGGTGTCTTAGCTTATCATCTTTAGCTTGAATCATAAAAATTACATCACAAAATAATAACTCTCTAAGACTTAAGATAGATAGTGTATCCACGTGTAATTATATTGGGGCTATTTTGCTTTATATACATTAGTCTTAAAAGAACCATAAGCACCACTTTCTATAATAACGACCATGTTTGGGTGATCCTTATATGAATTTTGGAATCATAACAACTCTTAGTTGAATCAATATAGAGTTTCCTCTAAATGGAAACCTTGCCAATAGTTTATATATCAAGATGATAAAATTTCAATTAACATGTTTCAAGTCTATACTTTATTCATGTTACATGCAGGCCCGGTCCGGAGAATTCAAATACCTAGGACGAGCCGTAAAAAAAACCCTTAGGCCTTAAAGTGTAACGAAATAATATTACATAAGCTAATATATATATATATATATATATATATATATATATATATATATATATATATATATATATATATATATATATATATATTAAAAACGACAAATAACTTTATAGCAATAAACATAGTAAAATCATAGTATTTTAATGAATACTTACATATCGTAACAGTTAACCAACGATTCGTGAAGCTCTCCTAGCGTTCTTGATAGCAAATTTGTTGAACTCCGTATAAAGTTCCTCAACATCAATATACAATCTTTCTTCAAACTTGAGTGTTTTTTCAAGACAATGACAAGATGACTTAAGATCTTTATCTTCAATTCCCTTCAAATTATGTGGAAATAAAAAACCAAATACTTTATCATACTCTTTTACTTGTTCAAATCTTGTCTCAAGAGAAGAAATAACTTGATCAACAATGTATAAGAAATAATTAACTCTGAAATTCTCTTCAGGTGTAAATGAAACTTCTTTTCTACTTGAACTCTCATCAAACCTTTTTTTTTTCCTTTCAATCAAACGCTTTTGTGGAAATATTGGATCAATATTCATTTCAATAGCAATGTCCTTAGCTTCATCAATCGCTTTTAAAAAAACTAGGTTCTCTATAATACTTGAAGTAACTGATCAATTTGTTTATTTATGTAATAGCATTATCAAGATACATATCCTCTGACTATAACTTTTTACTCACAATATTTACAGGGTTTAGCACTTCATGCCAGATAATAGTTGATACCAAAAATTCAAAATCACCAAGTTCATTTCTGCTAGTGAATTTGCTTCACTTGCAATTGCAACATCATTATCTTATTCTCCAACTTAAAGTAAAGCTTCTCGTACGTCAACAAGTTACATTTTAATAGCCTTTACACTCTCAACTCGAATTTCCCAACGAGTTTGACATAATGACTTAAGACTCTAAGCTTTTACATTATCTTTTAGGATTTCCCACCTCTTAGTAGAATTTGCAAAGATAGTATAAATGTGTTGGATGAATCCAAAAAAGTTCTTTCCTTTAACACACTTGTTAGCCATATCACGTAATGTTAGATTAAGAGAATAACAACCACAAGGAGTGTAAAATTCTCTAGGATTTATATTTAAAAATCTCTTTTGCACTCCTTAGTGTTTTCCATTTATGTTTGCTCCATTATCATAGCCTTGACCATGCATATCATCAATTTCAAGACCAAAAGACTTTAACTCCTCAAGTGTAATATCAAATAGTCCTTTTCCGGAGGTATCATCAACATTCACAAAACCTAAAAATGACTCCTCGACAGTAACAAAATTATATGATAACTTTAAATATCTCACTATTATAGTCATCTGCTATTGGTGATTTAAATCGGGAGTACAATCAAATATGATTGAGTAGTACTTTGCTTCCTTTATTTTCCTGATAAATTCTTTTTTAATTTCTTGAGCTATCAAAAGTATTAGTTCGTTTTGGATCGTGTGCCCAAGATAATGCACATGAAGCTCGTCATTTGTGATCCGCCACACATGCTCTTTGATAACTGGTTCAAACTCTTCCAACATTTCAATGTTTGAGCACAATAATCTCTTTCCTATTCAATATTTTTAAGATTCCCACTGACCTCTTGACATATAAGATTCACTTTGTCAAGAAAAATTACTTGACAAACAAATATTCAAGAGTTAGTGTGGTTTCTTATCAAGACAACTCAGCAAAGGTCTTCAAAAGGTATTTGACAACTTTATAGATTTGAAAGACTCATTAATGCTTGCATCTGTTTCAAAAGCCTCCAGTACAAGAGGGGGAGAAGGTCCAAGTACTATACGGAAACCTACCTCGGAGTTTACACTCTGGGATGAAAAGGAAAGTGATGACGATGATCTGAAGATTCTTTCCAATCCTAAAATTTCTGAAGGAGAAGATAGTGAAGAAGAAGAATATGTTACCAATGGGGTTATTGATCTTGAAGCTCTAAGGAAGCTTTTCCCAAAGGAAATCACTGAAGAAGAAAAGAGGATCTAATTTGCCGTTTCTTGGCCATCCTCTCTTCCTGATTCTCATTAGAGGCAATCAAATTGGCTAAGGCAAAAACTTTCCTAACAGATTAAGCCTTCCGAGCCACTCCTTTAATTTTGCTACCAATTTCGGCTCCAAAGATAGATCCTATTGACCAAGGTTCCCTACTTTGGATCCCTGATGAAATTCCGGAAGAAACTCTTCCAACGCCCACTCTGGAATTTGTTATTGATGAAAACATGGCGCATATCATCTCTGCACTAATGGAAGACAAAGGCAAGAAACCCATCACAGCTGAACATCAAGCCTTCCACTCCAAACCTCCACTAAAGCTAAAATTTGGATGGTCTCAGGAGGAAATCAACAAGCCTTAGAGGACATCATCCGGATCCAAGCTCTTAAGGATAATCCGATCCGATGCGTGAAATATCCCCTCTATGCCGTGAAGGCATTCTGCATGATTCTGATATAGCACCCTTCGTGTACTATGATCTTCCAACAAATGATTTCGAACAGCTCGATCTTCCTCTCTCTCTCTCTCTCTCTCTCTCTCCATATAACAAGTTCTACATTAAGTTTGCTCCTATTCACCCAAATGATACTCTAGAGATGATTATCCGGACTGAGCGAGAAAGATTAAAAACCTTCTACTATAAGAACACACAACCTGAAAAGGAAGTGTGGAGAAGGAAAAGATAAAACAGATTCAAGGATTCAGAAGAAAGATTTTGGTGAAATTTGAACCCAATTGTCCATTGTTCCGATATCACATCATCTAGAACAAACCTGGATACCACACGATCACCGATGCTAACTTCCCAGTAATGAATCTGAATGACATTCTCACTTTAGCTGCTCACTTTCGAGGACTCCAAAAGGATGATATCACCATGGGTGCTTACCATACTGCTCTGAGCTTCCTCAAAGATTATGTCGCAGAATTTTGTTGCAAAGATTGATTATGTGCTTCCTAAAGTTGAATTGCTTGCTGATGGCCCAATTGATGAACCCGTTCTAGGGTTTGTCTACACAAAAAACAAGACAAACAAGAAATACTTTTTTAGAGTCCTTGATAAACACCTAGTTCCTACCAAATCTCTTCGGAAGTTCATCAGCAGTGCGTCCAAGGCTGAAGTTCCAGAACAAGTGAAAGAAAAGTTTGTGAGTCAGCTGACCTGGTACATCGAAGTACGAGAATGGTTGTTCCGAGCCTACATGTTCATCAAGGAAGAATCAATATAAGCTGACTTGATTGCTACGTCCACTTAGGGGAGATTGTTAGAACCTGAAAGCGAACCTTTAGTAATCCCAAATCCTTTTGTCAATTCGGCAGTCAGCTATAGTTCCGAAGTGAAGTCTGCTCCCAAATCTGTTTGTGTTCAGACATGATGTTAAGTTGGTGATAAGAAGAATGAGAGTGAAGATATTCCGGAATGCACTTTGTGTCCGGAATGTTTATTGTTCCGAAATCTGTATTTTTTCTTTATGCATTAAATGTATTTGTCCTTTGTTTGATTTAACTAGTCATAGGACTTAGCTTTATTTGTCAAACACGAATATTCAGAGTGTCAGATATAGCTCTTTTATCCAGTCCTATGTTTGTAATTGGTCAGTACCATGTTTCATGTACTCCTATTTATAGGAGATTTCAATGTTAAATCAAATGACAGATTGTTCAAACTTTTTAAGCAATATTTCATTTACTTCACTTTCTCGTTCTTTAAAACATTCTCATTGTTCTATATTTATTAAATTTACTTTGATCTTGATTCTCATTCTTCGTTTATGGCTTGAATATTGTTGAATGCATTAACTCAAACTTGAGTGGTCTATCCATACTTGAGTAGAATACTCTTTAGTAAGCAGACATTGATCTTAAGCATTAACTCAAGGTTTGAGTTTTCAAACCTCGTCCCTGCGCATCAGATCTATTTTTTCTCTCAATTCTGATCACCGGACCATGCGATTGAAATCCATCTCTTCGCGATCACAATCAGCTTGCTTTTCCTTTAAGCTTCCTTTCTTTTCTTCGATTCTACAAAACATCAAAATGTAATTACATTACATCATGTATTAAGAATCTCCAATTAGGAACTTAATAGAGTTAGATTGTGGAATTTACCTAAAGTAGAGTCAAACATTTTGACTTTACCATCCTTGCGATATTTCAGGTAAATATGGAAACTTCACAACCAATGCCCTTTCTCTTGGCAATAGAAACATATGGACTCTTTGAGAATGGTACATGGGACTATCTCAGACTTAGCCTTTCTCTTTACCATTTGGTCAAATGACTTGATCATGGGCGATCCCTTTCCATTGGGAAGAGAAAGCTTTTCTGGACTTCTAATGTTACCATTATCAATGTCCATGGAAGTTTAGGAAGTAGATCTTCCAATCAGATTTGGTTTACCAGTGCGCCAAATCATTTCTTATCATCAAATATATAAGATCGATAATGGTCAGATTGTGGTCTGTCATATAGTAGTCCTTAATGAACCCGCTATATGACTTAGGGAGTGACTGAAGAACCAAGTCAACAGCCAGCTTCCTCGAAACATCGACTCCTAACATTCCCAGCCTATCAATGTGCGACTTCATCTCTAAGACATGTGCACATACAGACCTTCCATCTTGGTTTTTTCTAGCCAATACTGCTTGAGTGACCTTCAATTTTTCAAGTCTTTGAACTTGTGGGTTAGGGAGTATTATTGGAGGAGGTGAAGGAAGTGAAGTATGATTTCCTTTTCCACAAATTTTCAACAAATGGATTGATCTTTCACCTTGATCGACGTGTAGAATATTATCTTCATTAGGAAAGCTTTTTCCAAAAGGATGATGAAGACCATAGTTGTCAGAACTAGACATCTATAAGCGAGAATTCAAGTAAGTTGATTTAAGTCCTTAATATAACACCCAAAATGAAATATTAAGGCTAGGCCCAACACAATATTTTACAATTCGGACGAGGGATGTCGTAATCCAATTGCAAAATATTTGAAGGTAGGTAAATGACGATTTACCAATTTCCACTACGAAAAACGAAAATGAACATTAGGTTTTAAATAAATTGAAATTCCTAGATTCTTTGAGATTCATTGAACTTTTCAATGGCATGTTTAATCTCAATTATGCCCTTCAAGTTTGTGAGTAGGATACCGAGGATCACAAATAAGGTGTGAATAACCATGCAAATTAGGTTGGTACTCTCGATGTAATTAATCACCTAATCAATGTGTCGGTTAACCACATACGCTCCATTGATCTATGATAATTTACTAGAAACCCACTGCCATCCTTTATTAGTCTATATTAGTGTGTTGGTTAACCACACACGTTCCACTAACTGACCAATAAGGTGCAATGTGCAAGTTCATGGGTATCATGAAATTCACATTTTTTCCTAAAGTAACTAAGATTAGGAATTTATATAGTGTTTAGTAACTTTGTATTTCATTATGCTTTTAATGAGGATTTAAGTGTCCTATCAAACCCTTTCGGCTAATGACCCCCCACTAGTCAAGAGTGTGGTGGGTAAGAATGGATACCCAATGGCGGTCATTTTATAGGCCGCTTCCTTAAACAACCCTTATAGACTAGCTTCATGAATGAGGCCTACTAATGGTAAGACTGACTTGTCTTATACACACACACACACACACACATATATATATATATATATATATATATATATATATATATATATATATATATATATATATATTAAAATTTTAATATTATAATAGTATAAAGGTGTATTTTAAACTTTTAAAATATTTGATGGTTTAATCTATTAAAAAATTATACTCATAATTTAATTAAACTTAAACTATGTTATTATGGATTTATTAATCTCTTTTAATTAAACACATTAATCAATTTAATAAAGTCTATAAGGTGTAATTGAATTTACAAAAACATCAAGGTTCTAAATATAAAAAAATTCAAAATTAAAAACTGTTTAATTAATTTTTAGGTTATGAACCTAAGAGTTGCACCTTTTAACTACAAGAGTTTTAGAACTAATTGTTCATAATTTGAGACTTTTCAAATACCACAACTTGAGGACAAGTTTTGTAACTCTTTATAACTTTTGCTTTCAATAACTAATGAGTTTAATGCATTTTTATGAATGAGACTTTTCATTTTCCATAACTTAATGAAAAGTTATGGAATTCTTTAAAATCATTTAGATCACTTTTAACCAATAAATCTATTATGTAATTTGTCATTGATCTAATCTAACTCATAAGGCAAGATAATTCCAATCAACAATTTACAAGTAATTAGCCTATTATATAAACTAACATTTATCTCAAAATTTTGACAATTATCTTTTAATTGGATGAGAATAATCAATACCATATCAGAAAAAAATAGATTTTATGATACAAAACAGTTTGTGGTAATGATCCTAATCCAATTTAGGCCAAAACACCAGCTATATGATGATCCAATTCGTCGAGCCAGGCTATAGACTCGTGGAGTTCAAGACCAAATTCAACCTACTCGTTGAGTCCAATAGTGGACTCGTGGAGTACATGCTGACAGAAACAAATTTTCATTTTGCTTCAAGTTTGATCAATTAGCCATGCATAAATATAACCGGAAAACTACCCATGGCTCTGATACTACTGTTGGGTTTATCTACTCTAACATCCTTATGGTGCACATACAACCCTAATGATTTGGATCTAAGTTTTCTCTTGTTATACATACAACAAATATCCAAAGCATGAAGCCTACAACTAGCATACAATTCTATATTTGAATCATAAAAATAGTTAGAATAATACCTCTTTGTTGTAACTTGATGTATTTGGCCTTTAAAAACTTAGCACCCCATGTGTGATACCTAAAATGGCTCACAAGACACCATGAACAAAGGAGGACTTTGAGAGTGAGATTTGGAGACGCAAAATCAGTTATATGAACTCTAAGAACACTTAAGTCAATCGATTTTTGCTAATGGGTAACATATATATAGTGTAGGATTCCAAGGGTCATGTGTAAACCGTAATCCATACACATAGGCTTATGATCCATAACTCATGTGGACTAACTCTTTGTAGATTCTTACATAAACTTAGCCCATCATGGGTCAATAGCCCAATCCATATGTATCACTAATTTACACAATTATTTCCCATTAATTTAATAAGTGTAACATACGTGTTAATAATCTTGTTTAGTTATCGTTTTGTAAGCATGTTAGCTTAAAAATGAATATTATTAAATATATATGGTTTTGAACGTTGAGTTCTAACATATAGTTTTTACGAGATTGAAGTAAAACTATGTTTAGAATCATCTGAAAAGTATTGAATGTATTGGAAGTCTTATGAGATTCCGATCAAAAGTTAATTATCGAAATTAACAAAAATATAATGTTTGAAATAAATAAAAATAATGTTATTGAAAGTTGTAGTTTATCTTGTTAGAAACATTTAGTCAAAAACCTCATCAAAATCCAAGTTATAACGAAGAAGTTATGATCAATCGAAGATCCGCGACAAAATCGGCAAAACATTATTTAGCGTAAAAAGTGACTTCTCAATAAACTACTTTTTAGCTTTAGTGATCTAAATGAAAGTCGTAGTATTCATTCAACTGAGAACTTTCATAAAAAGAACGTCAAAATATGACTTTGTATGATGAAGTTATGATTTTTATAAGATTCGATATAGCAGTATAAAGCTAAAAACTCGAAATAAGGATCGAGTGATTTTTAGCCGACACAACCTAAATGAGAATTGAAAGTCTCTTTAAAAGTAGTACAACAGTAAAAAGACGGATTAAAATGGACGTGGGATGAATAAGTTATGAATTTTTAATGGATTTTCCTGTCCCGGTCTATTAAAAATAATAATATTAATAATAAAATTCATAATTAGCCAACGGAGTCTAATAGAAAGTTGTAGAGTATAATCTCATCTACGCGTGGATATAAAGACCATAAAAAACGGAGCTCGTATGCGAAAGTTATGAATTTTTGAAGATTTGGGCAAAAAATCCGAGAAGCTTCGCATGCTTGGCTCGGACTAGCCATGTACAAGCCTCACATGTGTGACACGTGTCTGAGTCGTGGCGCGTCCGAAGAACATAATAAGGATACTGATAAAGGAGATATTCCAAATTTGCAGAGAAATGGTTGAACAGGCAAGTAGTCATACACCAAATATGGGAGGAGATTCTCATCCTGATGAAGAACACAAGAAGGATAATGATAAAGGCAAAGAGAAATCCACTGGATAGTCTTCGAAAGAAAAGGTGAAGGGTCCCTCATTCAAGACTTTCAAGAGTAGTGGTGCTACGGAGTTTACATGTGCTCTCGATCCTATTGTTGTACTTACATGGATCCAAAACATAGAGAAAGTATTCCGTATCTCTCATGTAATAAATGAAGACAAGGTTAACTATGCCTCTACAATGATCATTAGAGAAGCTGTGGTCTGGTGGGAAGCAACATTTGAAGCTCTCAACGAGTATGACTAGGAGAACTTATCCTGGGAGATGTTTAAAACTCCCTTGCTTGGAAAGTATTGTCCTCTAGACATCAGGGGAATACTGGAGAAAGAGTTCCTCGAGCTTAAGAAAGGAGGAATGACTGTGAATGAGTATGAAACCCAATTTAATCAAGGAGTACGGTTTGGTGCAAAGTATATTCCAACTGAAGACGATACAATTCAGTTATTTATGGAAGGATTACGGTATAAAATCCGTGATTTCGTGATCAATCGAGATATTCTGACATTTGACAAAGCTGTAGAGTATGCCCAAAAGCACGAACATGACCTAGAAATACGTGGTGCCACTCTTTCTGTTCCGAAGCATCCACGTATTGATTGAACTATTGTTGTTTCCTATATTCCATCAACTCGATCTGTTCGACGGGATTCTAATGCAAGAGTGCAATCTCAGAACACCTTTCATGGCCGCAGTAGGTCACAATCTTTTTCTCTTCAGTTGCCATCGTGTTGAAGTTGTGGAAAGAATCACCAAGGCGAATTCAGATTAGAAAAAGGATCAGTGGTCTATTATGGATGTGGAGAAGTGGGTCAGATAAAGCCCGTTTGCCTAATGAAGAATGCTACTTGCTATGCATGTGGTGTTACTGGACACAAGAAGTGTTTCTGCCCTACTCTTACTAGTCAAATGGTAGGGTACAAGCTTCTGTTCAACAACCAAAGAGTACTCTAACTAAAAAGGAGGAGGTGCCAAAAGCTAAAGGTCGTGCATTCCAGATTACAACAGAGGAGGCACGTGAAGACCCAAATGTTGTGACTGGTACATTTCTATTCAACTCTAGACCTGTTCACATCTTATTTGATTCTGGTGCCTTCGATTCTTTTGTGTCTCATGAATTTGTGCATTCCTTTCAAATTGCTTGTTATGCACTCACACAACCATTTCATGTAGATACTGTGAGAAGTATATAATTACTTGCTGATAAAATCTATAGGGATTGTGTCATAGAAATTCAAGGCTACAATTTTCTTGCTAATTTGATTCCTATCTCCTTTCCCAACTTTGATATTATTCTCGGCATGGATTAGTTGTCAAAGAACCATGCATAACTCTTATGTTACGAAAAGATGGTACACATTCCTATCGAAGGGGGGAATCCTATTTATGTATACGGTGAACAAAGACTTAAAATTGTAAAAATAATTTCATTCCTAAAAGCTCATAAATTTATATCGAAGGGGTGTTCTATCTATCTGGCCTATACAGTTGATATCTAAAAAGAGGAGAAGAAAACTGTAAATGATGTTCCGGTTGTTAATGAATATCCTGATGTTTTCATCGATGATTTTCCTTGACTTCCTTCATATAGGCAAGTAGAATTCTGAATTGACCTCGTGCCTGGTGTTGCTCCAATTGCAAAGACTCCTTATCGTCTTGCGCCAGTTGAAATGAAAGAAATGATGATCCAACTACAGGAATTACTTGACAAAGGCTTTATTCGACCAAGTACCTCTCCTTGGGGTGCTCTAGTGTTGTTTGTCAAGAAGAAGGACGGGTCAATGTGAATGTGTATTGATTATCGTTAGCTAAATAAGGTGACTATCAAGATTAGGGATGAGAATTTGGCTCGAAAACCTGAACCGAACCGAACCGAATTCGGTCTGAATCATCAATTCGATTTGGTTTTCGGGTATCTATATAAGGCTTATTCAGTTTTCAGGTTATTCGATCTGGTTACCCAAATAAGGGCTTATTCGGTCCAAAAGGGACCGAACAGAATATCAAAAGTTACATTCTTTTTCCCCTTGCACGATTGCTTATTCGGTCTTGTGTTCTAACAATCGTCACCCAAAATACCCACGTAATGTTTAATGTTTAACTTATATATTTATAGATAGATTTTTGGGTGTTTAATTTTTAGTGTGTAATATGTTGCTTAATAACTATATCTTAAGATTGTGGTGGTTGGATTTTGAATTTGATATATCAAAAATAGTTAATTTGTGTTATTTGTGTTATTCGTGTTTATCATGTGCTACAAAAGTCATACAAAATACAATATTTATAATCATATTGTAAATGTCATTTGTAAATGGTTTTTGGTTATTTGGGTTATTCGGCTCCTTAATCATCTTGTACATGTTATTTGGGTTATTCGGGTCGAAATCAAACCGAACCAAATAATACTCGAACCGAACCGAACCCGTATTGCTTATTTGGTTTGGTTTTCGGTTCATACAATTACCCTTATTCGGTTTTCAGTTTATTCAGGTTTGGGTCGATTCGATTCGGTTCCGACCCGAATAACATCCCTAATCAAGAACAAGTATCCACTACCTCGCATTGACGATCTGTTTGATCAACTTCAGGGTGTTAGCTATTTCTCGAAGATTGATTTGAGATCTGACAATCATCAGTTGAAAGTATACGAGCAGGATGTACCGAAGACTGCTTTCCGTACTCGATATGGGCATTATGAATTCCTTGTCATGCCATTCGGTTTGACAAATGCTCCTGCTATATTCATGGATATGATGAATCGCGTATGCCGCCCAATGCTCGATAAATTTGTCATTGTATTCATTAATGATATTCTAATTTATTCCAAGTCTGAATCTGATCATGCCATTCATATTCGTGAAATATTAGAACTTCTTCGAAAGGATAAATTATATGCTAAATTATCGAAATGTGAATTTTGGCTTCGCCAAGTTTAATTTCTCTTTCATGTGATTTCTGGTGACGGTATATCCGTAGATCCTACTAAAATCAAAGCCATTTAGAATTGGGGAGCGACATAATGCTTCTGAAATTCACAGTTTCTTGGGTCTCGCGGGGTATTACCCCAGATTTATTAAAGATTTTTCACGGATAGCTGTACCTCTCACAAGTCTTACACGAAAGGAAGCACAATTCGAATGGAGTGAAGGCCAAGAAAAAGATTTCTCAACTTTAAAATATCTTTTGACTCGTGCTCCAATCTTATCACTTCCAGAAGGTGATAATGATTTCTCCGTAAATAGCAATGCTTCTGGGTTGGGACTCGGTTGTATATTGATGCAACGTGGTAAAGTGATAACATATGCCTCAATACAACTGAAAGATTATGAAAATAATTATACCAATCATTACCTTGAACTCGCAGCAGTAGTATTTTCCCTAAAACTTTGGAGTCATTATCTATTTGGTACAAAATGCCAATTGTTTACCGACCAAAAAAGTCTCAAGTATATATTTAGTCAGCAAACTTTGAATATGACACAACAACGGGCCATGGAGCTGATCAAAGACTATGACTATGAAATCTTGTATCATCTTGGAAAGGCCAATGTAGTTGCTGATGTTCTTAGCAGAAAAGTTTATCCTAATAGTATGTGTTATACTATTACTCACACTACAGTAAAGTTCCATATTCTTGATGAACTATAGAAATAGCAAGTAGAGGCCTTAAAGCCAGAAAATGTGAAGAAAGAAGGGATGATACATTATAATGATATTTTACTAGATGATCCACAAGGATTGAAGGTATTTCAGAATCGGCTATGGATTCCAAAGATTGGTGGATTAAGAAAGAATATTTTAGATGAAGCTCATAAGTCTAAGCTATCAATACATCATGGTATAAGTAAAATGTACTATGATGTAAAAGCTGATTATTGGTGGCCTGGATTAAAGAAAGACATTGGAAGATACATATATGAATGTTTAGTATGCGTACAAGTCAATGCAGAGCACCAAAAACCTTACGGAATTCCAGAAAGTCTTAGTGTTCCCGAGTGGAAATGGGAAGAGCTGTCTATGGATTTTATTACTAAATTGTCAAAGACTGCTAGACAGAATGATAGTATTTGGGTAGTTATCGACCGATTGACTAAGAGCACACATTTTCTTGCCATGCGTGAAACGGCTCCAATGGAGAAATACGCATAAGTGTACTTGGATGAAATTGTTGCGAGACATGGTGTTCCACTAAAGATTATTTTCGATCGTGATACTCGCTTCACTTCTCATTTTTGGGCGAGTATGAAATGTGAATTGGGATCTCGATTTGCTCTTAGCACAACTTATCATCCCCAGACAGACAATCAAACAGAGAGAACAATCCAAACAGCAGAAGATATGCTTTGTGCATGTGTCTTAGAGTTTGGTGGTAACTAGGACAAGTACTTGCCTCTGGTTAAATTTTCATATAATAACAGTTACCACGCTTCAATCAAAATGCCACCATATGAAGCACTATATGGACGTAGATGTTGTACTCCATTAAATTGGTGTGAAGTAGGACAGAAAATCCTTGGAGGCCCTAAATTTATTCAAGATACGACTGAAAAAGATTCAAATTGTACGAGAAAGAATGAAAGCGACACAGGATCGACAAAAGTCCTATGCAGAAAGGAGGAGACGACCCATAGAATTCCAGATGGGTGATTTCGTAATGCTGAAGGTATCCCCATGGAAAGGCATTATGCGATTTGGAAAGAAATGAAAACTAAGTCCTAGATTTTTTGGTCCTTTCAAGATCATCCAGAGAATTGGTAAACAAGCATACCGCTTAGAGTTGCTTGAAGATTTGGCAGGTATTCATGATGTTATTCATGTGAGTTATCTGCGTATACACTTGAGCATATATGATGAACAGTCCCGTTATCCGAACTAAAACTGGATAATAAGTTAAGATATGTAGAAGAACCCGAAGAGATTGTAAACAAAAGAACGACTAATCTACATAATAAAGAAGTGGAGTTGGTGCTTGTCAAGTGGAAACACAATAGAGACCCAAATTATACTTGGGAACATAAGAATGAGATAAGAACGAAATACCCCCATTTGTTTTAATCGTTGTAACTTTGGGGACGAAATCCTCAAAAGGAGGAGGTATTTGTAACGTACGTGTTAATAATCTTGTTTAGTTATCGTTTTGTAAGCATGTTAGATTAAAAATGAATATTATTAAATATATAGGTTTTGAACGTTGAGTTCTAGCAGATAGTTTTTACGAGATTGAAATAAAACTATGTTTAGAATCATCCGGAAAGTATTGAATGTATTGGAAGTCTTATGAGATTCTGATAAAAAGTTAACTATCGAAATTAACAAAAATATAAAGTTTAAAATAAATAAAAGTTATGTTATTGAAAGTTGTAGATTATCTCGTTAGAAGCTTTTAGGCGAAAACCTCATCGAAATCCAAGTTATAACGAAGAAATTATGACCAATCTAAGATCCGCGACAAAATCGGCAAAACACTATTTAACGTAAAAAGTGGCTTCTCAATAAACTACTTTCTAGATTTAGTGATCTAAATGAAAGCCGTAATATTCGTTAAACCGAGAACTTTCAAAAAAGGAATGTAAAAATCTGACTTCATATGAGGAAGTTATGATTTTTCTAATATTCGATATAACAGTATACATCTAAAAACTCAAAATAAAGATCGAGTGATTTTTATCCGACACATCCTAAACGGGAATCGAAGGTCTCATGAATATTAATACAACGGTAAAAAGACAGATGAAAACGGACGTTGGATGAAGAAGTTATGAATTTTTAACGGATTTTCCTATCCCGGTCTATTAAAAATAATAATATTAAAAATAAAGTCAAAATTAGTCAACGGAGTCTAAACGAAAGTTGTAGAGTATCGTATGCGAAAGTTATGAATTTTTGAAGATTTGGGCACAAAATCCGAGAAGCTTCGCATGCTTGGCTCGGACTCGGCCACGTACAAGCCTCACATGCGTGACGAGTGTGCGACTTGTGGTGCGTCCGAAGGTCCGAAGCAAGCCACCTCGCCCTCGCATCCGCCACCTTCCTCGCCTTTCATCCGACGCGTGCTCCCTCCTTTTAGGATCCGTAGCCTCGCAATCCTCTATAAGGGAGGTGCGAACCCTCCCGGTTTTGGTTGGATTTTTGCACATTTTTTCACCTTAAACCCTTTTTTAAGCTATTTTACATCCCTCGAAGCCCCGAGATCATACCCAACACCTGAAGAACGTCCCGAAGTGCCCGAAGACCCCGAGAAATTTATGTTTTCGATTTGAAAGTCAACCCTCGCAAGAACCGGTTTTCAATAAAGCACTTAGTTTTCATTGAAGAAAGTTATTTATAGAAACGAAGTGCTGCTCAAATTACCATTTTAACCTTCAGTTATTTCACGGTGAGTTCAATATATAGGAACAACTGTATGTTATGTGTAATATGCTTTCCCGTGTTATCCAGAATATGGATTTATACATTTGGCCATGTAGAGCGTGTCTTGTATAACTTCTGGTATTGGAAATGGGCCTTTGGCCATGTAGAGCATGTCTCGTATCACTTCTGGTATTGGTATTATGTAACAATTGGCAAAAATATAGACTTTTGTACGATGATCTATATTAATAATAAATAACGAATAATATATTATCTAAAAATGCTAAGAAAATTTGTTACAAGTTTGATAATAACGTGAGGAAATTTCATGATGTAGGAATTTGTCGAATAACGATGTTATTTTATAATCTGAACTAGAACCGGGTTCTTGAAAACGACCGACTAATAACTGGGCGTTCAACATATTATAATTACACAGCTTCTGGTAATGACAAATTTTATTAAAGTGACGTGTGATACTATCAACGGACAAATACACAAAATTGAAATGTATCAAACTTAAACGTTTATCAACAAAGGTGACAAAAAAAATGTTATTTATAAATGTAATTATAAAACACATATCGTATTAAAACTAGTTGTATATAATTTAAATCCATAACTTTTATATATGTATATAAATATAAGGAATATATTTAAGTAAAGAAACATTCAAAGATAGGATGTAGGGAATAACATGTCAAATATATCTACTTTCACTTGGAAGCATTATTAGCTGTTCATTTATATCCCATTCACATACACAACAGCATTTAATATTTTATATACACATAATACAAATTCAAAAGATCTAACTTACAAATATAAGATATAGAGTACTCATTGATGCACATGCAAGTAACTAAAAACAACCTACAAAGTCTATGGCTCATTACTTCACATCACCTCTCAAACTCTAGATTCTAGTTTCTTAAGAATTGAACTGTATTTACTCAATTAACAAATATAGAAATCCAAAGATATGGCAAGTTGCTTTCATCTCTTCTTCTCACCTTATTACTCAAGAGATCTCATACCCATCTCCTCTATTTTTACCTTCTTATATGTAACGACCCAAAATTTAAGACCAAAAATATCTTTTAATAAATCATTACTTAAAGTAAAGTCATCGTTCCAAAACATAATATGAGTATAAGTTTTCAAAACACATGTTCATTATCAGAGTAAACATTCCCAGGCTGTCTAATCTATGGTGTGTGCCATAAGATCACCCCGAGCTCTTCCCTCCGCTACCGGAAGTACCTGAAACCAAAACTGAAAACCGTAAGCACGAAGCTTAGTGAGTTCCCCACCCTACCACATACCATGCATAACCACATACTGCACATACTGGGCCACGCCCACTTTCTTGGGCCTAGCCCCCTACCTCGGGCCTCGCCCGCTACAACGGCCCAGCCGTTCCAGGCCCCGCCTGGCTTCGAGCCCCGCTCGGATACAAATCTGTTTTACTTAGGCCCCGCCTATCATAGGGACTCGCCTGCCAACAAATAATAACACATAAACATTTCTTAACTAACACATACAACTGGTTCTGTCCTAAGGCCTCGCCTATCCTGGGCCTCGCCCATGTCCTGCTACTGATGAGTCATGGGACCCCATCCACGCTCCTAATGGTAGTGAGGTACGGGCCTAGCCCACTCTCACTCCTATTCTAGTTCGGGCCTCGCCCCTATTCTGCTACTAATGAGATATGGAACCCCATCCACATTGTGCTACTGGTGAGATACGGGACCTCGCCCACACTCACCTCCCTACCAGGTACATACATGTATCACACAGACAACAAGTATAAACTATCATATAAATAATTCCTTGGGCACCCGCCCGCTATTACTGGACCTCGTCCTGGAAATAATACTAGCATACTGTGCCTAGGGCTAACCCTGGGTCTTCTACTCATAACTACATGGGCCGACATTGTGGCCTTAGACCCATTCACATAAAGGGAAACTCACCTGCACTGGCTGAACTTGCTGATAATCTCACTAGCTGCTGCCCGACAACTCACTGAACTCCTGCTCCCCTTGCTCCCCGAACTACCAATATCAAAGCAACACTAAGTCTAACTGACCCCCGAAAGACAACCTAGTCAACTCTGGTCAAAGTCAAAGTCCTAGTCAAAGTCAACCTTCCAGGTCAACCTTACTAGCCGAGTCACCCTATTGACTCGCCGAGTTCAAATGTTCAGATTCCTTCCATTCGCGTCTCGACTCGCCGAGTCAGTCCATGACTCGCCGAGTCTACCGATTTCTGAGTCCAGACCTGTCCAACTCACTGATTCGAGTCACAACCCGAAGGGTTTGGGGTTTCGCGACCTGACTCGCCGAGTCTAAGAACACACTCGCCGAGTACAAGGCAATCTGCATACGACTCGAAGAGTTGTTCATCCCACTCGTCGAGTTTCTCCACAACTTCATGCTACTCGCCGAGTCCACTCAAAGGACTCGCCGAGTCCCTTCAGTTCTCCTTACATGCAGAGGACTTTAGAGTCATGCATGGACTCCAAACTGTAGATCTACCCTTCCCAAGCCTATTCCACACGTAAAGTTGCAAACTTTACGTGTAGAGAAGGAGATCTAGGCAAAACATGCCAAAAACTAGGGCTTAAGGCAAAAAGACTCCATGATCCACTCAAGGGCTGATACTTTACGGAATTCTAGACCAAAAAAAGCATGGATCTGAGGTAGCAACCTCAGATCTGGACCTCAAGCTCGAGATTGATTTCAAACATGGCTTAAAAGCCCCAAAACTCATAACCAAGGAAAATCTGGAGGAGAGAAACGACTTAATACCTTCAAATGCTCTGAAATGATCCCCAAACTTCGGATCAATGCCACTCCTTGATGCTTCAAAGATTCCCACTTCTTCTTCTTCCTATAAATCACTCAAAAATGGCCAAAAGCATGAATGAGCACAATGGGGGCTTAGGGTGCGGCGTTCTGGGTGTGAGGGACAGTAAAGGAGCACTAGGAAGAAGAATGAGGCGATTAAATAGGCTCCAAGTCCCGGATTTAGGGTTTTCCTCGCACAGACCCTACTCGCCGAGTCGCCTTGGCCGACTCGCCGAGTTGGTCACTTATTCCTTGACTCAGATCCTGCTCGGACTCGTCGAGTCCTTCCTTGGACTCGCCGAGTCGACCCTTAAATTCGGGCTTTTCTTTCCTTTCTTGGCCTTTGAAACTTTGGGTGTTACAACTCTCCCCCACTTAAACTAAACTTCGTCCTCGAAGTTTATTATACTCTACTGCCGACGATCAGCCTCCAAAGCCCCCACCATCCATTCCAACACCAGGTGCCTAACTTTGCTGGCCTTCCATTCAATCATTCAGACTAATGTCAATCCTTACTGATAATAATCTCGGGTGTATCCCGACCCTGAACATTCTGGAAACACAACTTACTCGACCGACAATCTTTCTGATATTCTCCGAGTACTGCAACATAGGGGTTCACTCCTTCTTTCCTTTCCCTCCCGAGGCAACGTTCCATAACCATTTATCTCCTCTGCCACTGTGAAGAACCTGTCTTCACCCAATCTATTACTTCCGCTACGCTGTACGGGTCATCATTGCTAGTATCCACTTGGCATTCTTTCTACTATCATTCGGTGTCGAGCACCCCACGATCAACTAACTGAATTCCACCATACTCTGCATCCCCGCACTGCTACTGGCTAGAAATCCTGCTATTCCTTATCTAGTTTCCGAATGAAATGAGACCATCCTGGTCCCTACCAACCTATCAATATCTGGATTACCGACTCTCACCGATTACTGACCCAGCACAACCACTAGTCACTCGCAGCGGCATTCGAAGATACTCCCGCCACCTATACTGCTCAATCTATTCTACCATGCTGGCAATACCATTTCCTGGGATCCCCAATCCCCTTGCCTAGATGCTAAGATCCTTACCAGGTCCCACCTGTACTGCTAAAACTCACGGGCCTCACCCACGGGTCTCACCCAACCATACTACTGAGCCACCCTGCTCTCAGGTCTCACCTATACTGCTATCCTCATACGGGCCTCGCCCACGGGTCTCACCCGACTATATCCTAGAGCGGCCTCTTCCAAGGTCTCATCTCTCAATGGCTATACAGGCAACTCCATACCATTCTCATCCATTCCCCATTCCCGATCCCTATCTGAATGCTAGGAGATAAGGGCCTCGCCCCGACTCCGCCAATGAAGCTACTACAAAATGCTACGGATGCCCTGTATTCTGACAACACTTCCACCACTGACTGCTAGTGAATGCTACGGCCGCCCCGCAGTCTTACATCACTTTCCACCACTGACTGCTAACACGAAAACATCTCCTGCTATTTGACCTCAAGATCTCCATTCCGACTCACACGAGTTCTACATGCGGCCCTTCAACCTGAATCCGAACCACATACCCACCATTACCCTTTACACGCACGCACTGATGGGAAGTTCTCAAACTCCCAACCCTGAACTACTCGATTTGTCAAACGTTGAACTACCTTCTTTCCTTCTCAGAATCATATACCCGATCTGGATTTGCATGCCCTTACCCTTATGCACTCGGAGGATTCTCCCCCACTTGATCCTGCTTACCTCGATGATCGATGAGAAGAAATCTCAATCCTTGCTACCATAATCAATTCGCTGAGGAATCCCAAGCTTACCATAGCTAAGAATCTAACCTGTCCATTCTAAAACTTATACGGCTCCGAACTAGCGAGACATACCGAGTCTCTCCAAGGCATGCCACGGATACTGCACTCAAAGTAACCTTCTTCGATACAACCCATCCCTTAATTACTAACCAATAACCAAGGTATCAAAATGGCATATAACTCGATCACAATGAACACGCTCGAAAATAAAATGCTCAACCGCTAATGATGCAGAACCATAACAATATAATCATGCACAAAATAAAAGAATTGAAAACGGAAGTCGGATACCTACAATGTACGGTGCTGCTCGCATCTCTAGAGTAGCCATCTGAAAAGCTCGACCTCCTACCGCAGGCGCCTCCGCATGGCCCTGACGGCCGTCTATGATCCTCAAAGTTGCAGGGGCAGGTGCCATCACCCATCCTGCTGAAAGCAAACTGGGGTATTGGGCCTTCTTGTGGCCCCGCTAATTGCAGTGAAAACATATCAAGTCTGATCGCTGAGTGATGGTAGCAGTACAATCTCTGCTAAAATGACCAGTCCGACCGCACCTGAAACAGCCAGACTCACCACCACTACCACTCCTGCACGCGCCCCCGTGCGTCCTGCCACACCTTCCGCATTGTCTGCGGTCCTGATAATCCCTCGATCTCGACTCTGATCCCTTGGGCCTTTTTCCCAAACTCGCGGCTACCTGAACCTCATCTGGCTTCCTCTTCCGGATTTGCTCCAAATCAATTTCCCTCTCCCTGGCCCGAGAAATCATATCTTCCAGCGTCTTACAACCGGACCGGCTCACGAACTCCCTGATGTCATCCCTCAGCATCTCGTGATATCGTGCCTTCTTCATCTCCTCATCCGCGACATACTGCAGAACAAGAAGGGCTCTCTCTCTGAACTTGGCGGTGATCTCCGCCACAATCTTAGTACTCTGCGTCAAATCCTGAAACTCCCGGGCCAACTGCTGCACCTCAATAATCGGCGAAAACTTCGCTGTGAACCTAGCTGAGAAATCACTCCAAGTCATCGCGTCCAACGCGGCATCATCACCCAAAGCATGACCAATCTCCTCCGACCAATCCTTCGCTCTGGCCTTTAGAAGATAGGAAGCGAGTCTGACCTTGTCCTCCTCAGGACACCGGCTCATACAGAATGCGTTGGCAACATCAGCCAACCATCTACTGCTAGCGATGGGGTCCCTAGCCCCATGATAATCTGGTGCCCCGCAAGCCCTGAACTCCCGAAATGTCAAGGTACATGCTCCCAACAAAGCCATCATCTCAGTACGGAAGGCTCCCAACCTCTCATCCAAAATCTCCAATATACCCTCCTTGATCGTGCCAAAGATCACAGGAGTCTGAGCTAGAATACTACGCGTAACCTCCGCTGATATCAACTCTCTCATCCGCTCCTCCAGCTGCTCGGCCCCTAAACTCGAGCCTAATCCCTCTCCGGTGCCTGATCCGCCCGCTGGTCCCTCTTGCAATGTCACCATACTGAAACATATAACATAACCACTATCAGAATACTCCTCACTGCTGCGAGACCAAACATACTCACTACCAGGTTCCCGATCTTGTCTCGGCCTTTCCCGAATCGAGTACGGATCCTCTACTTTCAGTAGTATGGGCTCATACTACCTTCCACACTATCCGTACTTTCCTCATGAACTGCTTTGACTCCACCAGGTCCCTTTTCTACTTCTACTGCTCCCAGCACTACCTCATCCTAGGCTTACCCTAGGGAAACCTTTGACTTAACTCAAACCAGTCCTCAGCTGCTGAAGGCCTCCTCGCAATGCCAATTAGCCATCACCCGGATACCGTCACATGTGACGAGGCTCAGATAATCCTTCAAGTAAAAGACTCGTTCCTACAACGGTTGGACTCAAACAAGAGCTGCGCAATAGGACAAAATCCAAAACTCTGAGATTATTCAACCCTGATCATGTGTGACATGACGTATCCACCTAATGGCTAACTCCCATCACTTAGAATCCCGCAATGCACAAAGCAAGCAACATTTAGACAAGGGAAAATCTAACCATAACATACTCAAGCAATCATATCCACATAGCAAGAATCTGAACTAGCATGCAACACAACTCATAAACTCAGGCATAACCTAATCAGGCTATCCTACTACTGACTATTCAGCACTATCATGCAGATCAACATCACATATAACAGGCACATAAGGCATCCTCCCTAGATCTGTAGTCCTAATCTAGCATGTTGTTCTATTAACTGATAATCAAAACATAAACTTGTATGGGTATTTTGGGGTACTTACTTGAGCTCGGTTGATTGCATGCACCACACCTCTTTTCTCTTTTCAAAGTTTTTATCTTTCCGAATTCTTTTTGCTTTTCTAAAACTATTTTCTTATCAAAACTCCCTTTTTACAAAACTGTCTTTTCATTTGAAAACTTCTTTACCAATTCCTCAGTTTGAGTTCAGACACCCCCAAGGGAATGTTCGAATCCCTCAAACCAAGGCTCTGATACCAACTTGTAACGACCCAAAATTTAAGACCAAAAATTTCTTTTAATAAATCATTACTTAAAGTAAAGTCATCATTCCAAAACATAATATGAGTATAAGTTTTCAAAACACATGTTCATTATCAGAGTAAACATTCCCAGGCTGTCTAATCTATGGTGTGTGCCATGCGATCAGCCCGAGCTCTTCCCTCCGCTACCGGAAGTACCTGAAACCAAAAATGAAAACCATAAGCACGAAGCATAGTGAGTTCCCACCCTACCACATACCATGCATAACCACATACTGCACATACTGGGCCACACCCACTATCTTGGGCCTCGCCCCTTACCTCGGGCCTCGCCCGCTACAACGGCCCCGCCATTCCAGGCCCCGCTTGGCTTCGAGCCCCGCTCGGATACAGATCTGTTTTACTTAGGCCCCGCCTGTCACAGGGCTTCGCCCGCCAACAAATAATAACACATAAACATTTCATAACTAACACATACAACTGGTTCTGTCCTAAGGCCTCGCCTATCCTGGGCCTCGCCCATGTCCTGCTACTGATGAGGTGGGACCCCATCCACGCTCCTAATGGTAGTGAGGTACGGGCCTAGCCCACTCTCACTCCTGTTCTAGTTCGGGCCTCGCCCCTATTCTACTACTAATGAGATATGGAACCCCATCCACACTGTGCTACTGGTGAGATACGGGACCTCACCCACACTCACCTCCCTACCAGGCACATACATGTATCACACAGACAACAAGTATAAACTATCATATAAACAATTCCTTGGGCACCCGCCCGCTATTACTGGACCTCGTCCTGAAAATAATACTAGCATACCGTGCCTAGGGCTAACCCCGGGTCTTCTACTCATAACTACATGGGCCGGCATTGTGGCCTTAGACCCATTCACATAAAGGGAAACTCACCTGCACTGGCTGAACTTGCTGATAATCTCACTAGCTGCTGCCCGACAACTCACTGAACTCCTGCTCCCCTTGCTCCCCGAACTACCAATATCAAAGCAACACTAAGTCTAACTGACCCCCGAAAGACAACCTAGTCAACTCTGGTCAAAGTCAAAGTCCTGGTCAAAGTCAACCTTCCAGGTCAACCTTACTCGCCGAGTCACCCTACTGACTCACCGAGTTCAAATGTTCAGATTCCTTCCATTCACATCTCAACTCGCCGAGTCAGTCCATGACTTGCCGAGTCTACCGATTTCTGAGTCCAGACCTGTCCAACTCACTGAGTCTCCACCCGACTCACTGATTCGAGTCACAACCCGAAGGGTTTGGGGTTTCGCGACCTGACTCGTCGAGTCCAAAAACAGACTCACCGAGTACAAGGCAATCTGCATACGACTCGACGAGTTGTTCATCCCACTCGTCAAGTTTCTCCACAACTTCATGCTACTCGCCGAGTCCACTCAAAGGACTCGCCGAGTCCCTTCAGTTCTCCTTACATGCAGAGGACTTTAGAGTCATGCATGGACTCCAAATTGTAGATCTACCCTTCCCAAGCCTATTCCACACGTAAAGTTGCAAACTTTACGTGTAGAGAAGGAGATCTAGGCAAAACATGCCAAAAACTAGGGCTTAAGGCAAAAAGACTCCATGATCCACTCAAGGGCTGATACTTTACGGAATTCTAGACCAAAACAAGCATGGATCTGAGGTAGCAACCTCAGATCTGGACCTCAAACTCGAGATTGATTTCAAACATGGCTTAAAAGCCCCAAAACTCATAACCAAGGAAAATCTGGAGGAGAGAAACGACTTAATACCTTCAAATGCTCTGAAATGATCCCCAAACTTCGAATCCAATGCCACTCCTTGATGCTTCAAAGATTCCCACTTCTTCTTCTTCCTTTAAATCACTCAAAAATGGCCAAAAGCATGAATGAGCACAATGGGGGCTTAGGGTGCGGCGTTCTAGGTGTGAGGGACAGTAAAGGAGCACTAGGAAGAAAAATGAGGCAATTAAATAGGCTCCAAGTCCCGGATTTAGGGTTTTCCTCGCACAGACCCTACTCGCCGAGTCGCCTTGGCCGACTCGCCGAGTTGGTCACTTATTCCTTGACTCGTATCCCGCTCGGACTCGTCGAGTCCTTCCTTGGACTCGCCGAGTCGACCCTTAAATTAGGGCTTTTCTTTCCTTTCTTGGCCTTTGAAACTTTGGGTGTTACATTATAACCCATGCATTACAATCATTTAGCCATTCAAGATCACTCCCAAATTCAGCCCCTCCCTCACTCATTTCCCAACAGAAAACGAGAGCAAGAGAGGAGCTCTTGCCCTCTCGGTTTGGACAGCAAAACAAGAACAAAAAAGGTTGTTGTCCACCTTCCCTTTTCTCCATTCAAACCATCCCCATCACCACCTTTCTCCTTAATGTTTGATCAGGTCCATAAGCCAAAATGATGGCTTAATCACAACCCCTTTTTCCTTGTTTGTTACTTGACTGAAATCATCCAAATATACTCTTTAGTTGCTGAATTTTCGAGAACCTACACACACATAGTTGCTGAATTTCAGGGACCAAATAAGCTCCTAAAAACCTTCCTATTGCTCCCATTTTTCGAGATCATAACAAGCCATTTGGAGCCATTTTCATGCGACATAGATCCCATGACAACCTCTTTCATGATGCCTAGAAAAATGGTGTTCAACTCATGATATAACAATCTTTTATGATAGTATTAGAACAAAGGTATACATAAAACTTTTACTTATGTTTTACATCTTAAAAATGACCCACAGGGTGTTATGAATAACTTGTTATAATGTCTAACTAAACTATCATCATCTATGTTAAGTCCTCCCAAAGAATACTTCCGTCATGAGCCTTGGAGTAACCGGGAACATCTCGACATCTTTGAACCCGATAACGACATGCAACTAAAGTGAGTTTTCTACGTCCCCTCTTTTATGTTTTACAATTTTTGGGGGAGAATACACACTAAACAAATATAGTTGAAAGATTTAAAAGGCTTTGCTAGCTAAAAATGCAAGTTATGTCACTAAACATATATAAGCTTAAATTTCAGCTTTTCACAGAAAAGTTGTGCTCTGTTCACGGATTGTTTTGCCCTTCTTAAACTTAATGGATTTCAAAATTGTACGATATGCTAATAGTTCAGGTTTATACCTTTCCAAGGACTACTCGCACGTGTTCATGTTGGGGAAAACTAAATAGGGTTATTGGAAATCTGGATTACAAACACGAATCATGTTAACACTTTCCTTATTTGATATTTCGACCCTATATGCCTTGGGTATCACGAAACCCAAACTGGGATAATTCCTGATGTAACAATTCTGATTTGAGGCACAAAATCAGAATCAATTTTGAGAAGAAGATGAAGAAGAAAGCGTTTCCAGTTTTCTGTGTTTCAAAAGAATCGTTATTTTCCTGGATTTATCCACTCAACGGATAAACCATAACAGTTTGCAACTTTCAGAAAAAACAGATTAGTCCTTGAATTTACAGTTTCAAGAATGACAGATTAGTCTTGAAACAGTAGATTAGGGTTTGGTACTAGCAATGTTTAGTAAATACAAGTGTGCACTCCCACACCTCCTAACTTGTATTATAACTAAAACATTATTCTTGAAACACTTGTTAAATCCATTACACTAAAATATATTTGGTGATAAAATCGCCAACAGTTCATACGATTTTTCTACAATTTATAATGATTTTTACAAAACTACCTATCATTTCAGAACATTTTCGAACCAATCGGTAAAAATGAACATTTTCACTCTAGTTAGGAATCACTTAAGTTCAGGGTAAAAATTACGGACAAAGTAGACTCATTTTTTAAGCTCTGGGAGTTTACGGATCCAAATTTTGACTTACGATGATTTTTATATGATTTTCTAAAAACGTGGATAGATTTGCCCTTTTTATTTATCTTGTTGTTTGGTTTTCACAAATATCTACAAAGTGTTGTGGTAAATAAGAAATACACCAATTATGATATTTTTTAGTTCACACATACTTTAATAGTTACAAAAGTGTAAATTATAACAAGTATTTCTAATATGATCACGTTGAAAACCTCATAAGATATGATGATTTGGACTATGTCGATTTTGGTCACTCATAGCCAGGGTGCTATATAAACTTTGTTATTCACTTACAGTCGGAGTACTGTCTAAACATATATATGGTCACTTACAGTCAACGTACTGTTTAAAATCGTATAGGGACACATACGACTGTTGCCCCGTTAGAACTTTGGTGGCTTTACATTTTTAAACATTACAGCCAAAAGTCTTTAAATCCAAACAATCGGGAATTATAACAGAGTCCCAGAAATAAATATACTAAGACGCACTGGGATGAGGTTGTATGTAGTATGAATATTGTTTGTAGATTGTTAAAACGATTGTTAGTGTCTATCTATACAAACACTAAATATTTTGGTTCTCAAAAAATATGTTAAAATTTACTTTTATTGTAAGTAAGTAACATGGGTACTCGTACTAGATTTCAAGTATCGGTTCTCACACGAAGCATATAGGTAACATTGTTGACCATGTTTTGCACAATTTATTTCGTTAAACATCCCACGTTTTATGAAGATTTCATGTTATAAAACTTACAGAGTCAAAACCTGTGGAACTCACCAACAATTTTTGTTGATGTATTTTAAAAATGTGTATTCTCAGGTAACTAAGGAGCCGGAGGTAGGACATCGGTTCTAAGGAACCTATAGTTCCTTTCTTTTGGGAATAATCTTGAACTGTTTGTATTTACTGTTGTGTGTTTAAACTATGAATATGTAATTTCAATTCCAACACTTTAAGGTTTGTAATATATTGATTTTAATATATATTAAGTGTTCGATATATGTAGTTAACTGTGATCCAATTGTTATAACGTTGCAACCCCGACGCTTTCCACCGTCGTTCGGGGTGTGACATATTATGTCTTTGGCTATGTAGAGCATGACTCGTATAACTTCTGGTATCGGCTTTGTGCCTTTGGCCATGTTGAGCATGATTTGTATCACTTCTGGTATTGACATAGGGCTAAAAGCCTCTATATTCTAGCAAAATGATAATCAAAAATTGTATATTTTATGTGCCACTTGGGCTGAAGCTTTGTTGATGTATATTAAGCTGAAAGTGTTATGTCTCATTGATTGTAAATCTTGAAATCAATTTATTGATTAAAATGGAAAGCTTGTCACACGATTCACATATTGGTATATATATATGGCATAACATTATATTGTATCTGTTATTGAACTCACTAAGCATCACCCTTATCCTTCTCAGTTTTTAACTATTGCATTCAATAAGCATCCAATATAGACATATACTGTTGGAAGATCTAGAGTAGTTAATACTATTACTATTTTAATTAGTGTTCATGTATTTATAAAATTATAATTTCCTGGGTAGTTATGTAATATACTAAAACTTAGTCGGTTTGTATCCAGCCTTTTGTAATTAAACTATCAATGTATAATATTGTTTTATAAATATGCATGTAGCATGTTTTGGAGTAACTTGGAATAATATGATGTAGTTTTAGAGAGGGGTTCTCTAAATTAGTCTCTTTTGATCACTATATTAATTTCAAATTAATTATTGTTCAATACTGATTAAATTATATGATTTCTCAATTAATATATTATACTTATAATATATTAGTGAATCACAAATAACCTATTTCTAAAATATTCATCCTATCATATTGTCCTGGTGAATGCAACCCAAATGGACCATACTACTCTCGGGTCAAGTACATATCAATTATAGTTATGGGCTTAGACACCTAATCCAACAAGTTTTGTTGGAATTCTGGATTGTATGAGCTTGCTCTTTTGGAGTTGCACCCCACGCGGCAGTTTACTGAGGATCCTAGATTGTCAAAGTTCAGGATCATGGGCTGCAAGATCGAGGGTGCTGCTTCTTGGGGTTTGTGGATCTCTGCCCTCAATCTCTTTATTTCATTGAGTGCTGTCCTGTTTTCCTCCTAATATTGAGTGACTTGTCGTTCCAATCTCTTCATTATAGCGAAGAATAGGAAATCAGTGCAGGAGGATCCATAAATCCTTGTGTAGCGACCAGAGAGTTGTTTTTCATCGGCGCCTCAGAAGTTTTCTTGGGAGCTCCTCCTAGGGGTGGAAGAAGGTTTTTAGATGAAATAGGAGGAATGTAAGAAGAGGATAAGGTCGGTTGAGTAGACATGATTCTCGAATGATTGTGAACACCACGGCTCACGGTGGGCGCCAAATTGTTTTGGTCAAAAATTGATTAAGTATAATTCGACCAAATTATATGAGAGGTTGTGGTGTTAATTTAATGTAATGCAAGTATAAAATGATGATCTAAAAGAGACAATTGAGTTACAAGGAAAGCCCTTGATCCTATATAGGATCTCCAGAATAAAACCTTGGGAGGTGATAATAATCACCTGCCTAGTTGTATCTTATTGATTTAAATATGAGATTACAGAGATTACGAAGGTAATACAAGTACAAGTTTAGTAGTAGCGCTAATCGTGTATGTAGTGTGTGAGTTACATGTGTTATTTATAGTCTAAGCTAATTAACAAGAAGTTCGAGATTTCTAGGATCCTCATTGAACAAGTATTTGCACGTTCTTTGACTTGGTATTCCCGAGTCTTAAGCTTAGTTGATATGCCTCTCCATTGAGAATGAGCCTTGTGTTGACTAATTCTGCATATATGAGAAAAAGAAAGAAGAACACAGCCATTGCAAGTGTTAGTAAACATTAGTGATAATAATCAAGATCCTGTGATATATTTAAGGATCCTAAGGTTTCAGAAATATTAAGGATCCTGAATATAATTTTAGGATCCTAACCCTAACACTATGTACCCTAGATAAATGGCTAGAGAAATGACTAGATACAATACTATTCCTTAGACTTGGCCGACTTTAAGCATTATGTTAACCTAATGAAATGGATAGAGTATTGTCTAGATTCAACACTATCTTTTAGATTTGGCTGACTCTAGGTACCATGATACTCTAGAGAAATGGCAAGCATAACGATTAGATATAATGCTATTTATTTAGATTGGGCCGTCACTAGGTACTCTCTTACCCTGGAGAATTGGCCAAAGTTACAACCAGGTATAATGCTATCCAAGAGATTTAGCCAAAATAACAACTAGGTACTGAGTTACCCTAAAGATTTGGTCAGTATAACTACTAGGTATAATATTAATAATGAAAATTGGGCAGAATATCTACCAGGCATAATATTATACCCTAATGTTTAGCAGATTAATGATATATACTATAATTTCCAAAGTTCCTCACCTTTATGCACGAATTATTGTATAATCTATCTTCCTATCAAGGTTAAGGCGACAACCGGTCTATTCATAAATCTTTCTATAATACAATGAAAACATAATGATGACTCATTAGATATGAAAAACTCATATCACGATTTAATTTTCATAAACCAATTGAGAACATATCATTTACTGTAGGATAGATTTCATGAAATATACCAACGAAACACGAATATATGACTTCTTTATGGGATCAAGATTTTGATCGCTAATGCAAAATAATGAACGAATGTTTTTTTTATAAATATTATTGTGGTTGTATAAATTATATTTTAGTATTGTAAACTAGAATTATTTAAATTTCAATGTAAAAAAACTCTTTTAAGTTAAAAAAAAAAACAGTTTATTTAAATTGCAGTTTATTTAGTTTATTTTAATAGTGTGCAAACATTAAAAAACAAACAATCTTCTTCTTTTGAATCTATACATGTGGTCCACCTTTTATTATGTAGATATTGTCCGCACATCGCCTTTTAAAAAACAAACAACATCTTAGACAACATTGAGAGAACGGTAAGTAATATACACCATCAATGGGCTTTCACCAGAATTAGATTACATTGCAAAATTAATCTGTCATCTCAATCCATTTCTATCCTTTTTTGAAACACACTCCATGCTTGTTCTTGAAGAATAATGCATGAAAGAGTTACAATATCTCTCCTTTCATTCATCTCACTTTCATTCATCTCATGTTAATCCCTCTTCATCAAATATAGTTCTAACTTTCGAGCATTTTTCTAATGGTCAAACTTATCATGTGGGAAACAATAATCGTTGAGGCATCGTTTGCAAGAATTGAGATGGAAGGTGCTTGTTTAACATTGGAATTCAACCACCATTCAGATAAGAAAACAACGCTCCACATCTTTCTCGGCTCCACAAGGATAGCAACACAGATGGATGTCATGGGCCTTCCCCCACCGGTTTTTCCTACTGCACAAGTACCATTGAATTGCCCTGGTCCGACTTAATGTTGACGTTACCAGAGAAAACCCAACAACAACTAGTCACGTTGCCCCTACCTTCTCGACCCATTCAGACGACATTTAACCCATTTCTTCTTCTCCATCCTAGTTCAATGACACTCTCAATAACTTGGTAGCCCATCGTCAACCTATCTTCTATTTTAGGGCAGCAGGCCCAAATAACTCCAACGAGGGCACCATTCTCCCACAATTGTTCAATGCCATGTTAAATGACCCAACAATCGGTGGGTGGTACATGGATTTTGGACTATATCTCATTTTCCTTTTTATTCATGATTTTTGAAGACCAATACTTCTAAGTGTAACGCTTTTCTATGTTGGTCATGATTGATCCATAATACATTAATACCCATGACCAAAACGGGACACTCCAATCTTCCTTCTAATTCCCAACGAGCTCTCCAGTTATAACACATCTTCAAATTACATCATAATATATGAAGATACAACATGGATAATTGGGCTATACACAAGACCACGGGCCGAGGATATACATAAATACAAAATATTGTTTACTAACAAATAACAATCATGATTCATGGAAGATCCACAATGCCTCCTATATGATACACAAAATTTCACATACTCACATGGATTGTGGTATTAGTGATCAAATTTTATTATAGTAAAAATATCTTAACATACCGTGTAGTTAAAAATATTTTTACTAGTACCGGAAAAGCATAAAAAAGATGATAAAAAGAGGAAACAAAGATTCCATAAGTTTTCATGCTCCCCACATGAGGAAAGTTGTGTAGTCGATTCATTTGAGGATATTATATCTTATTTATAATTTTAGTTTAGGCCCCGTTTGATAGTTGCTGACTGAGAAAGTACTGACTGAGAAAAGTCTGTCTGAGTAAGAAATTCTGACTGAGTAAGAAATCATGTTGTTTGATTGAAAATCTGACCGAATGTGCTGACTGGTGTAAAATGACCATTTTACCCTGATGCTATACACGTTTCTATGCAATATTATAATAATAATAATAATAATAATAATAATAATAATAATAATAATAATAGACATTAATAATAATAATAATAATAATAATAATAATAATAATAATAATAAGAATTTATACAAAAACCTCCACCATAATAGACATTAAATATATTATTTTAAAGATAAAACACAAAAAACCTTTCAACTTGCTGGTAAACACCATTGCTTCTACAAAAGAGACTTGAGTTCTATTCTTGTAGCCTTCATTAGTTGTGAATTTTTATCCAAGCCAAGGGTACTATTGAAAAGCCTTGTTTTCTTTCTCAGTCAGCCAACTCCCAACTTCTTTCTCGGTCAGACATTGCTTTCCGAGTCAGACGACAAGATTTTATCTATCAAACACCTTTTGTCTGACCTGACTCAGTCAGATGCCATATCAAACAGGGCCTTAGTGTTGCTTTTCCATATAATAACTCAGTCTTTGTATAGAATAATATAATATTTGACTTATTATATAATCTTTTGAATTTTCAATGGCTTGATGTATATTTACAATATTTAGTACAAGATTATCAATATATCAATATACAACCAATGACTCATCATCTTATTAACGACCTTATCAAAAAGAATTTTGGTCGTGAAAAATGACACTTGCCCTCTCTTGTGTTCATTTCAAAGAGAGAGTTTTTTTATATATTAAGTAAATGCTTACGTGTTGCACATGTTAAAATTAATTGGTTTAAAATATTGAAAAATATGTGTTGAAAATAATTGTAATCGAGATGAGTATCCAATTCATATCTTATTCTATTAACCCATTTTAAATGGATGTTGATATATTATAATTAATCAAGTTGTACAAATACATAATTTAAACTTTTTATTGACGCCTTATAATACACATAATACAATTAGATTATCACTACACGTTCTTCTTGATATGAAGAAATTGAATGACTCAAAATTTTCTATAATATACACCACAAGCGCATACTTGAGAATTTTTCTCAAGTAAGAGTAGAAAATCAATATACTTGATGCACCACTCTCTTACGAGCTTGATGCAAGTAAGACTAGATTCGAAAGTAACTTGCATAAAAAGCACCTTAATGATTTGGTTGATGTTATGTGACTAATGTGAGCCACTATGATATCAAGTCTTTAAAGGGGTCAAGAGTTATCAGAGATCTATGTTATCAACAAAAATATTCAGGAAAAGTTCCATACTAAAGCACAACATGAGGATTTTTAGACCACTATGGCCATCACTCATGACAAATGGTCGAGACTACATCAATGAATTATCATATCTTTAAAATAAAAGGGCACATTGATCACATTGATAAGCTTTATATCATATTATGCAAAAACTAAATAAATAATCTTATCACTAATTCTCTTATAAAAAGTTCTAATTTTATTAGTTCATGTTTAATTTCATATATATATATATATATATATATATATATATATATATATATATATATATATATATATATATATATATATATATATATATATATATATATATATATATATTAATGCTTTAAAATTCAGTCTACTCGGTTGAGTACTTGCAATCGGATATATGCCTAGACAGTTTTTGAAAATAGGTTAAAAAAATGGATTCGATCATACTCGGGTCAACTCAGGCCAATCTTATTTCATCAACTTCTAATTTATTATATTTAATTTATTAATTGAAATATGTTATAAAAATAAAATATTATAATATTAAGGCCTTAATGGTATTTGTTAAGATCATATAGTTAATTTGGTAATTTAAAAGTGAATATACCCTTAAGGGTATATAAGCTTAGGTACCCAAACCCCTCATATTACATCGTTTTCTATCATATATATAAATTGTAACTGTCTAATATTTTTATAATTCAACTTCTAACTTGAATTACTTCTAAGATATTTAAAATTTTCACATTTATCTTCCTCTTAAATAATTTTCATTTTCAACTATAATATATATATAGCCTAGTAGGTGTTCGACAAAAATGTGATGTAAGAGGAAGATAATAGTGAATTTTTGAAAATATTGAAAGTAAATCAAGTTAGAGGTTGAAGTTTAAGAACATTATAATAAATATATCAAACAAACCAATGTATTTTAATGTGTTGGATACCTAAGCTTATATACCATTAAGGGTATATTCACTTTTCCCTATATATATATATATATATATATATATATATATATATATATATATATATATATATATATATATATATATATATATATATATATATTAGTGCTTTAAAATTCAGTCTACTTGGTTGAGTACTTGAAATCAGATATATGCCTAGACAGTTTTTGAAAATAGGTTAAAAAATGGATTCGATCAAACTCGAGTCAACTCAAGCCAATCTTATTTTATCAACTTCTAATTTATTATATTTAATTTATTAATTTAAATATGTTATAAAAATAAAAATATTATAATATTAAGGCCTTAATGGTATTTGTTAAGATCATATAGTTAATTTGGTAATTTAAAATATGATGTTAAATCTCAAAACTAAATCTAATTATTGAATAAATTTTAGATGTATGTAACATACTATTTTTAAAAATAGTTAAAAATGTTTAAATATTTTAAATATTTAGCTTATAGTTAATTTGGTAATTTAAATATGATCTTAAATCTCAAAACTAAATCTAATTTGGTAAGATCATATAATTAATTTGGTAATTTAAATATGATGTTAAATCTCAAAACTAAATCTAATTATTGAATAAAATTTAGATATATGTCAAAGACTATTTTTTAAAAATAGTTAAAAATGTTTAAATATTTAGCTTAAATTGACATGTGAAATTAAGTAAAAAATATCAAAAACCAATTTTTTTTATTAGTCGTTTTTTAAATAAATAAAATTTAAATTAATTAAAAATAATAACTACTAAAAGTACATAAGTTACATTACAAATAATGATTTATATTTTAAAAAATTATCAAGATTGAAATTTAAAAAAAATATTCAAATAAGTAATTTATATATTAATTAATTAGGATAATATCAAGTAAAGTCCTAGAATTTTGTCTCAGTTTACGTTGTAGTCACAAATTATTTTTTTTACAAAAAAAATCCTAAAAACCGACAAAATGTTTCATTATGACTCTTTTCTACCGATTAGAATTGATAAGAAATTAATTTAGGATTATTTCATAAATTGATCAAAAAATATTGAGATTTTTATTAAAAAAAAGCTTTATTACTATTACCACTATTATTATTATTATTATTATTATTATTATTATTATTATTATTATTGTTGTTGTTGTTGTTATCATTTTGTTAGAAATGTAAATTAATATATTATTTTTGAAGTTAGTTATTATTAGTATTATTAAATTATATATATATATATATATATATATATATATATATATATATATATATATATATATATAATTCATAAGATAACCAAGTATGGAACTTGATGGATCAGACACCGACTGGAAAACAATGGGTTGTAAATGGATGTTCAAGAAGAAGATCAACATCGATGAGAATGTACACACTTTTAAAGCTAGGTTGGTTGTGAAGGGTTTTACTCAAACCCAAGGGATTGACTATGATGAGACATTCTCACCAGTAGCCAAGATCAAGTCTATTTAGGTAACGCTCACTATAGTTGTCTTCTATGATTATGAGGTATGAAAAATGGATGTTAAAACCGCTTCCTAAATAGGATGTTGACTAAGGATGTTTACATGACTTATCTAAAAGGTTTTGAACATGCCACATATCCTAATAAATTGTGCAAGCTTGAAAAGTTCATATTTAGGCTAAAATAAGCATCTTGTAACCAGAATCTTTGTTTCCATAAGAAAGTAAAAGAGTTTGGATTCTTTAAAAGTGAAGATGAGTCTTGCATGTATGTCAAAGCTAGTAGGAGTGTTGTAAACTTCCTGGTCTTGTATGTTGATGACATACTCCTTATATGAAATACCATTCCAACCTCGTAAGAAGTAAAGTTTTGGTTTGGAAAGTGTTTCACTATGAAGGACTTAGGAGAGACAACATACATTCTTGGAATAAGGATTTACATGCATAAAAGAAACGTGTAATTGGACATAGCCAGAGTACATACTTGGAGAAAATATTGAAATGTTTCAGTATGGAAAATTCCAAGAATAGGGATTTACCTAATAGTTATACTATTAAATTGAGTAAGATTCAATGTCCTAATAATGATGAAGAAATAAAAGCTATGATTCTTGTCCCATACGCTTAGAGTATTGAATTGATCATGTATGTTATGACTTGTACTTATCCTGATGTGTCTTATGCTTTAAGCATGGTAAGTCATTTTTAGGATAATCCTTGTAGAGCTCATTGGACAATAATTAAGAACATTATGAAACATTTGCGGAGAACCAAAGAAACGTTTTTAGTTCTTGGTGGAAATGACGAGTTAAGAGTGAGTTGTTATAGTGATGCCAACTTTCAAACAGATAGAGCCAATTATTGTTCACAATCTCATTTGGTATTCCTTATGATGGTGGGTGTAACATCCGAAAATTGTAGGCCAAAATTTTCATTTTAAATTATTAATTATAAAACCCGTTTTTCTAAAAACCATCATAATATCGATCATAACAAAATGAGAGTATCAGTAGCAAATACATATCATGATAAAAACTATCAAAGTAAAAAATCCCAGGAAGCTCATATGCGGAAATAGTGTGTGTACGATGCGTTGCAGTCAAGCCGGCTCCTTTCCCCTGGAAGAAGAGGGACTTGAAACAAAAACTGTAAACCGTAAGCACGAAGCTTATTGAGTTCCCCCATCATATCTCATACCATATAAGCACATACTATCAGGCATACAGGGGTGCCTGACCTACCCCTGTCAGGTATATCTAGGTGCCCGACCTACCCTGTTGAGCATACCGGGGTGCTCAACCTACCCCTTGCCAGACATACTGAGGTGTCTGACCTACCCCTTCCAGTTTATCTCAACCGGTTTTGGGGACTGTTTCACCCCCTGCCACTACTGCATAATAACATAATATAACATACTGCTAGGCATGCATGGGTACTGACTAACCCTTCGGTATCTTTCAACTGGTATTTAGGGACTATTCTACCCCTAATACTACTAACATGTATATCAGCCCATCCTAGCACATAAAGCATATCAAATAGTGGAAAACCAGACAATTATCATAAAGACAATCATCTCATACAACATTTCTTACCAGTGGTCCGACATTGTTGCCTTAGACCCACTTCTAGTGGAAGGTAACTCACTTCGTAAAGCTGAGTGTCGAATCCCACAGGAAGTAATCCCTAACAACTGCTCTGGTAACTCCCGTCTATCATAATCATAACAATACTCAATCAGAATTTATAATACTGCTTAGGGTAAAATGACCATTTTACCCCCTTGGCCTAATTTGAACCATCCCTAATTCCCAATTCTAACTTATTATACATAGTCCACCTATGGCCCATAAAAGGCTCCTTAAGGGCCCACTAATGGCCCTATTTTCTAAATTAGGCAATATTCCTCAAATGAGCTCATTACAATTCCTAAAGTCCTTAGCCTAAGTAATAATTTCAAAAGGCCCAACATGCCCCAATAGGCCCAATACTCTAATTCCAAATTCCCAAGCCAGGAAATATACTTTATAGTGGGCCACGGGGCTCAATAGTCCTGTCCCAGTCCTCTAAGGCCCAAAAATCCTAATGAAGCAACTCTGCACGTGTACGCACGACATACCGGGCACGTACGCCCAACGTATGCTGGCTTTAACCGAAGACGGTAAGTTGACCCAATACGCGTAGCGTACCAGGGTGTATGTCTAATGTATTGACCAACTTCCTAAGGCTTCTATTTGTTACTTAATCCATTAAGTCGTCACATCCAGAATGTAGATCCAGGTCCTCTAGGCCATCCTAGTTCATAAAGTCATGGACTTTATGAGCTTGTTGTTGGATAAGGTGTCTAAGTCCACAGCTATAATTGGTATGTATTTGACCCGATTTATCATGGTCCATTTGGGTTACATTTCACCAGAACAATTTGATAGGATGGATATTTGAGAAAGAGGTTACTTATGATTTATTAATAAATTATGAATATAATATATTAATATGAAATCACATTATTTAATTAGTATTGATCAAGAATTAATTTGGAATTAATTTAGTGATCAAAAGAGACTAATTAAGTCATGGATTCTTATAGTGTGGGCCATTTGTTATTTAGGATCGGCTAAACCTATGTGGTAGTCGATGGAGGTTTTTACCCATGGATCCTAAGTAATGTGAAAGTCCATGGGTATTAGGGTTTATATGGATGTAACCCTAATCATGACACACTATATAAGAAATCCTATAGCTCATGAAATCGACACTAGTGAACTTTAGAATAGCATAACCGATTTTTGGGTGCTAGATACTTTATCTCAAGTCCTCCAATTGTTGGTGGTGATTTGTGGTTCCATTTGAGGCATTCACATTATTGGTGCTAGGCTCTTAAAGCTCCAAGTTAACAAGCTACAGGAAAGGTATGTTATCTAACTAGTTTTATTATACAAGTATCCATGTTTTGTATGCTAGTTAGGATAATGCTTTGGAAAATAAAATTTGTGTATAATTAGAGAAAACATAGATCCAAAGCATTTAGGGTTGTATGTGCACCTTAAGGTTGTTAGAGTACTCAAAACCCATCACTTGCATGCATGATTGGGGCCAAAACATGATTTTGGGTCCTTAAACCAACTCCATGGTCATCAAACACTTTCATGGTTGAGGCTAAACCATCAAGGTCTGATTTTTTTATGACTCCAAAAGCCTATAAGAGCCTAAATAGACAACTATTATGGTCTGAAACAATGAAGATGCAAGAAGCCTCAACAATGGAGTCTAAATGTGACATAAAACACCCAAAGATCAAATCTAAGAATGCAATGATCATGTTTGAAGCTTGATACCTAAAATTAGTCAAAAATGGTGCCAAACTCCTGGACCTACAAGCTTGTTTTGAATCATTGACTCTTCTTCCATCTCCTTTTCTTCTAAAACACCAAAATCACACAAAGAAGCTCTCAAATGGCAAAAAAAATACACAAGAGTGGGTTAGGGTTTTCGAGGTGGCTGCTTAAGGGTGATAGAGAGGTTAGTCCAAGGACATAAGGTCCTTTAAATAGGGATCAAACCCTAAAATTTAGGGTTTAGGATCTGTGCACGTACATTGCGCGCTTTGGTATGTTGGGCGTATGTGCATGGACTCCGTGCCCAAAACTCGTTAGTATATTGAGCGTACCTGGCATGGTACACCCCACGTAATGTCCTTCTCAGCCCAATTCTTGAAGACCAACGGTCCTGGCCCAAACCAAAACAAACCTATTACTCAATAATATAAATAATATTAATACATGGTAAATCTCGGATATTACAAATCTCCCTCACTTGAATTAGACTTCTTCCTCGAAGTCCGCTGTTGCTACTGAAAATAACTCGGGGTAGTGCTTTCTCATCTGATCTTTCAGCTTCCACGCCCATTTTGAACCCTTGCGATGCTACCACTGCACCTTCACCAGTTCTACTTCCTTTTTTCTCAGTGCCTTCGTCATCCTATCTAGAATGTCTATCAGTCGCTCGATGTAGTTCAGGGTGTCGTCCACTTAAATATCTTCTAGAGGCACCACTGCAGAGTCGTCTACCAGGCACTTCCGCAGCTAGGAGACGTGGAAGGTACTTGAATCTGGCTAAGCTCGACTAACAGATCCAACCTATATGCCCCCTGCCCACCCTGGCTGCAACCCTAAAGGGACCGATGTACCTGGGACCCAACTTGACTCGCTTCTTGAACCGGATCACAACTTTCCAAGGTGACACCTTCAGGAGAACCATATCCCCGACCTGGAATTCTAGGTCCGGACGGCGCTTATCGACATAACTTTTCTGCCGACTCTGAGCAGTCTGAAGCCTGCTTCGGAACTGTTGAATCCTCTCCGTCGTCTTGAGTACCACTTTGGTACTCCCCGTGACTCTTTACCCAACCTCACCCCAACATATTAGGGTCCTACACTTCCTCCCGTACAATATCTCAAAGGGAGGACGATCGATACTCGTGTGGTAGATATTGGTGTAGGATAACTCAACCAATGTAAGATAAGTATCCCAACTACCACCGAAGTACAAGACACACACCCACAATATATCCTCCAAGTTCTGGATGGTCCGCTCGCTCTGACCATCCGTCTACAGGTGAAAGGTTGTGCTGAAGTGTAGGTGAGTACCCAACTCGTCGTGAAACCTCTTCCAGAATCTGAAAGTAAACTGCACGTCTCAGTTAGAAATCACGGAAACTGGCACTGCGTGCCCAACTACTGTCTCCCTGATGTAAATGTCGGCCAACTTCTCGGCTGAAATGCTCTCCTGGATCGGAATGAAATCGAAACTCTTGGTCAATCGATTCACGATGACCCAAATGGAATCCACTCCCCGAGCGGTCATGTGAAGGTTCGTGATGAAATCCACAGTGATATCCTCCTCTTTCTACATAGGGATATCCAACGACAGCATCTTGTCGTGAGGCCTATGGTGCTCGGCCTTGACCTTCCTGTAGGTCAAGCACCACTCAACGTACCAGACTACATCCCACTTCATGCAGGGCCACCAATAATCGGGATGAAGATCTCTGTACATCTTCGTCGCCCCAGGATGGATAGAAATTTTGGATTTGTGCGCCTGCTCCATCAAAACCTGGTGCACACCTCCATGATATGGCACCCACACCCTACGATGAAGTGTCAACAACCAATGAGTATCATATTCGAAGGAGGAAATCTGACCCACAGTGTGCTCAATCTTCCGATGTTCCTCTTTCATAGCATCCTGCTAGGCCTATCGGGTCTGCTCCGAAAGTGGAGTCAGTACTGTCATCCTCAAACAAATATCTTTGATCCGGGTTGTCTTGTAGATAAGTGCATCGGCCACAACATTGGCCTTCCCCAGGTGGTAGAGGATTTCACAGTCATAATCCTTCACCATGTCTAGCCACCTATGTTGCCTCATATTCAGATTCAGCTAATCCATGAGGTACCTTAAATTCTTGTGATCCGTGTAAATGGTACAACGGACCCCATAGAGGTAGTGGAGCCAAATCTTGAGGGTAAAAACAATAACCCGCAACTCCAAGTCATGCGTCAGATAGTTTGCCTCATGAGGCTTCAACTGCCTCGACGCATAGGCGATGACATGCCCTCTCTACATCAACACTGCACCCAAACCCGAGATGGATGCATCGCAGTATACTACGAAACCCTACATGCCCTCTGATAGGGCTAAGATTGGCACCTCGTACAATCTCTATCTCAATGTCTTGAACACTGGCTTCTGCTTAGGCCCCCAGTGAAATACAATGGCTTTCTTCGTCATCCAGGTCAAGGGTACTGCTATCTTGGCGAAATCCTGAATGAATCTCCGGTAATAGCCTGCTAACCCAAGGAAACTCCAAATCTCAGATGGAGACTTCGGAACCTCCCATCTCATCACGGCCTCTACTTTGGCCGGGTAGATAAGAATCCCATTCTGGTTGATAAGGTGCCCAAGAAATTGCACCTCGCGCAACTAGAACTCGCACTTTGAGAACTTGGCATACAAGTTCTCCCTCCTCTGGGTATCCATTACCTCTCGCAAGTGCTCTTCGTGTTGATCTCGTGTCTTGGAGTAAACCAAGATGTCGTCGATGAATACTATCACTGAATGATCCAACATCGGTCTACATACACGGTTCATGAGATCCATGAACGCGGCAGGAGCATTGGTGAGCCCGAAGGGCTTAATCATGAACCCACAGTGGCCATAGCGAGTCCGGAAGCTGTCTTGGGTACATCCTCATCTCTGACCTTCATCTGATGGTGGCCTGATCATAAATCTATCTTGGAAAACCAATATATGCCTTAAAGTTGGTCGAAGAGATCATCGATCCTCGGGAGTGGGTAACGGTTCTTCACTGTTTCCTTGTTCATCTCCTGGTAATCTATACACATCTGATGCCTCCCGTCCTTATTCTTCATAAATAGGATCAGGGATCCCTAAGGCGAACTGCTCGGCCTGATAAATCCCTTGTCTAACAACTCGTGCAACTATGTAGACAACTCCTGCATCTTAGGAGGAGCCAACCAATAGGGTGCATTGGCTATTGGAGCCGCAACAGGAACTAGGTCAGTCCAGAACTCCACCTGTCTCTCCGGAGGTATCCTAGGGAACTTCTTTGGAATTACGTCCGAGTACTCTCACACCACATACACATCACCTATCGCTTCCTTACCCGTCTCCCGGGTATCCATAACATAGGCGACGTAGCCTACGCAACCCTGCTGAAGGTAGCGCCTAGCACTTGTTGTTGAGCACAAGGCTGGTCCTCGATGAGGCCTCTCACCCTGAACTACCAGCTCTCCCCCACTAGGGGTCCTGATACGTACCAACTGCCTCACGCGGTCGATCACTGCCCCATTAGGGATTAACCAATCCATGCCGATGATGACCTTGTTCTCATGCAACGGAATAGGAACCAAATCTACGAGGTATCGCTCATCGTACAACCTCAACACACAATCTCGGAAAACCTCTGATGCCCAAACAGATCGGTCATCAGCAATCTCGACCTACAAAGGACAATCTAACACGTCGGAAGGATCGGAAAATCTCTTGCTAAGACCAAGAGAGAAAAATGACCGGGTAGTCCGCGAGTCAAATAACACTTGCACTGCGATGTCGTACACATGGAACGATCCTAAACAAAACACATACACGTGGAACATGAATAACATAACCGACATATAATAAAAGTTAGGGAGAAGAAAACATACCCGTCACCACATCTGGTGTGGCATGCACCTCCTCGGCGGTCAGCTGAAAGTATCGTCTCCTCACCACTGGAGTCTTTGTCTTGGCCTGTCGGCCATCCATGATCCGTAGGGTTGTTGAAGTTGGCGCCGTTGCTGCTGCTGTCAATCTTGGGTAGTTGACCTTTTATCGCCTCACTGGTTGCAATGGAAACACAACAAATCTGATGTCTGAATAGTGGGGGTAGGGGCAGTATAATCCTTGGTAAGGTTCTCCATCTTGCTGCACTTGTAGCAGACCGATCCCTAGCCCTGCATACTCCCTCATGTGGCTTGACATACTTTTTGCAACGGCTCCGGCCCTGATGGCCCTTCGACCTCGAGTCGAATGCCTTGGGTTTCGTCCTAGAAACCGCAGTCACCTTCTTAGCCTCTGCCTTCCTCTTCCAGAGGTGCTCTATATCAATCTCCCTCTCCCTCGCCCTCGCAATCATGGAATCTAGTGTCGGGCAGGCTGAGTAGTTGACATGCTCCCGGATGTCAGCCCTCAACATATCATGGTACCGGGTCTTCTTCATCTCCTCGTCACTCGTGTGCTGCGGTACTAATAAGGCACTCTCCCTGAACTTGGCGGTAATCTCCACCACCGACTCAGTAGTCTGTCTCATGTCTAGAAACTCCCTGGCCAGCTGTTGAAGCTCCACAGCCGGTACGAACTCAACCCTAAATCTGGTCACAAAGTCTGACCAGGTCATAACCTTAATGGTTGGAGCTCCCAATGAATCCCTGACTGCCTCCCACCAGTCCCTCACCCTATCCCTCAAACATCCAGCAACATACCGAACCTTTGACCCCTCAGGACAGAAGCTCGTCCAAAAAGCAGACTCTATGTCTACAATCCATATCCTGGAAACAATGGGGTCCTTCACCCCGTGGAAGTCTGGCGCACCACATCCCCTTAAGTCCTTGAAGCATAGTGTGTTCGTGCCTGACGAGCTAGGTTCCATGTCGCTCCTGAACGCCCTGAGGCGATCCTCTATTAGCTCACTAATCCCAACCTTGATCGTCCCGAAAATCAATGGGGTCGCCTCAAGGATGCCTCTCGTGATCTCAGACGCGATGAAATCATGTAGTCTGTCATCAACTGGCTTGGAACCTACACCCGAACCTGAACCTGATCCTGACCCAGACCCTGATCCTCCTGCTCTGTGTCACCACCATTCTGAAACAAAACACATAATCATCAGGATCATACATAACCACGAGAGGTCTCATACATTCTACAAGTTCCTTGGTTCTATCTCAACCCTCCTTGACTCGAGTATCGATTCTCTTCTTTCAGTAGTACCGGCCCATACTATCATCCACATCTATCCGTACTTTCCTCAAGGATTACATTGACTTCACCAAGTCCCTCCTCCTACTACTACTACTTACTGCACTAAACTCATCCTAGGCTCTCCCTAGGGTAATTTTCCAAACTAATCTTCGCCATAAGCTGCATAAGGAATCCCTACTACCTTCACATAACTAGCTCACGAATACCATTACATATTACTAAGACCAGATAATTCTTTGAATAAGAGGTCCTATCCTACAACGGTTGGAATCAAACAAGAGCTGCAAAATAGGGCTAGACCTAACCTTCTGAAATTATTTAGTCCTCACAACATGTAACTTAACGTATTCATTTACTAGTTAGTTAAAGATAACTAGAATTTCCTAGGAGCACAAAGCAAGCAGCATTCGGGCATTAAGTAACCCAAACTAAGCATATTCTAATCAGGCTATCATGTTACTAACTAACCAGTTCTAGCATATGATTCAATAAGCACATAAAGCAGGCACATAAGTCATATTCCTAGATCCTTAGCCCTAATCTAGCATGAAATTCTCATAATCATATATCATAATAAACATGTATTGGTATCTTGGGGAAACTTTCTTAAGCTCAGCCGATTTCACGCAACACACATCTTGTTCTTTTCAAAATTCTTTCTCCTTTCAAATTGTTTTCCAAATTATTTTATAAAAATTGTTTTTCCTTTTGAAATTTTTCATACCAGTCCTCACTTTGAGTCCAGACACACCTGAGAGTGTGCCCGAATCTCTCAAAACAAGGCTGTGCTACCAACTTGTAACATCCCAATATTTAAGGCTAAAAATTTAATGTTAAATTCTTAATTATAAAACGCATTTGTCTAAAAACCACCATAATATCGATCATAACAAAATCAGAGTATCAGTAGCAAATACATATCATGATAAACAATGTCAAAGTAAAAAATCCTAGGAAACTCATATGTAGAAATAGTGTGTGTGTGTGTGTGTGAAGTGTTGCAGTCAAGCTGGCTCCTTTCCCCTGGAAGAAGAGGGGCCTGAAACAAAAACTGTAAACTGTAAGCACGAAGCTTAGGGAGCTCCCCCATGATACCTCATACCATGCAAGCACATACTTTCAGGCATACCTGGGTGCCCGACCTACCCTTGCCAGGCATATATGGGTGCCCAACCTACCTTGCTAAGCATACCAGGGTGCTCAAGCTACCCCTTGTCAGAAATATCGGGGTGTCTGACCTACCCCTTCCAGTATATCTCAACCGGTTTCAGGGACTATTTCACCCCTGCCACTACCACATAATAACATAATATAACGTACTGCTAGGCATGCATGGGTACTGACTACCCCTTCGGTATCTTTCAACCGGTATCCCGGGACTATTACACCCCTACTACTACTAACATGTATAGCAGAGAATCCTAGCACATAAAGAATATCTAATAGTGGCAAACCAGAGAATTACCAGAAATACAATAATCTCATACAATATTCCCTCCTAGTGGGTCGACATTGTAGCTTTAGACCCACTTCTGCTGGAAGGTAACTCAGCTTGTACAACTGAGTGTCGAATCTCACAGAAAGTAATCTCTAACAGCTGCTCCGATAACTCCCAACTATCATAACCATAACAAAACTCAATTAGAATCTATAATACTGCTTTGTGTAAATGACCATTTTACTCCCCTTGGCCTAATTTGAACCATTTCTAAGGCCTAATTCTAACTTATTATACCCAGTCCACCTATGGTCCATCAAAGGCTCCCTAAGGGCCCACTAATGGCCCAATTTTCTAAATTGAGTGATATTCTTCAAATGAGCTCATTACAATTCCAAAAGTCCTTAGCCCAAATAGTAATTTCAAAAGGCCCAACATGGCCCAATAGGCCCAGTACTCTAGTTCCAAATTCCCAGGCCGAGAACTATACTCTATAGTGGGCTACGGGACCCAATAGTCCAGGCCTAGTCCTCTAAGGCCTAAAAAGCCCAATGAAGCCACTCTGCATGCGTACATGCATCGTACCGGGCACGTACACCCATCGTACGATGTCCTTGACCGAACACGGGAAGTCGACCCAGTACGTGCAGCATAACAGGGTGTACGCCCAGTGTACTGACCAGCTTCCTAAGTGTTACATTTGTGACTTAGTTCATTAAATCCTCACGTCCAGAATGTAGATCCAGGTCCTCTAGGCCATCCTAGTTCATAAATTCATGGACTTTATGATCTTCCATGCGTGATTGGGGCCAAAACATGATTTCGGGTCCTTAAACCAACTCTATGGACATCAAAAACTTGCATGGTTGATGCTTAACCACCAAGGTCTGAATTTTTTTATGACTCCAAAAGCCACAAAGAGCCTAAATAGATAACTATTATGGTCTGAAACTATGAAGATGCAAGAAGCCTCAACAATGGAGTTCAAAGTGACATAAAACAGCCAAAGATCAAATCTAAGCATGCAATGGTCAAGTTTCAAGCTTGAGACCTCAAATGAGTCAAAAATATTTCGAAACTCCAGGATCTACAAGCTCCTTTTGAATCCTTGCCTCTTCTTCCACCTCCATTTCTTCTTAAACACCAAAACCACACAAAGAAGCTCTCAAATGGAAAAAATACACAAGAGTGGGTTAGAGTTTTCGAGGTGGCTTCTTAAGGGTGATAGGGAGGCTGGTCTAAGGACATAAGGTTCTTTAAATAGTGTCACGCCCCCGAACCAGACGGTGGAAATGTCTGGGGGCTCGAGTGACTAAGAATTGAATTATCATCACAATAAATACACATGAAACATAACACATTCATCACCAACATTAAATATAACAACCACCATTGCTCACATCAAGTACATTGTTATAAGTTACATAGTTTCAAAGTATTAAAAGTACGATGAGTGATGTTACACAAAATAAATCCGTATATTCTTGAAATTCTTCCCGCTTAACGATTACCTAAGAATACAAGTTATTTTGAAAACGGTGAACATATATAATGTTGATGAGTTCATAAGTATGGTTGAATAAAAGTCTTTGTATCTTTCGTAAAAACACAGAAAATCCGATATTTTCTGTAAAATGTCCAAAAATGATGTGAAAATCAAGTATAAATGCATGTGTGAATTTCATAGTTGTAACATATATGAATGTAGTTTAGGTTTCTTGTTCTGTGAGTAAGTGATAATTGTATATGAATATTTTCCCCATAAAATCCAATAATTTTTGATTTATAACAATGTTGACGTTCTTGTATCGTTGAATAAGTCGTTTTGCATTAACACAATCCAAGGGTTAATCTTCGAAATGTTAAATTTGGTATGTAATCTCTATATGAGCCGTTATAACCATGTATGATAATGATTAGGTCGCCTGTTTTGCCATTTTCCAAACGCCAGTATCGGCTCAGGGTCTTGTCGCCCTAGACTGGCCTAGTCTAGCTGTAGCGAACAACTAAGGCGTGGGGGCTCACCCCGTATAGATCTATACACAAAATTCTGCTTTCCCTCCAAGAAACTCTGATTATAACTATAAGCTACGATTGTACACTCAAAGGTGCCAAACGAAATGTCTCACTAGATTCTCAACCTTTCATGTTCGTTATGTTTTTCATCATGTTTAATGTTTACATGTATGTTAGAGATTTTCAATTCCAAAGGTATGTATATAAGTATACGAAGTTCATGAATTATGTAAATGTATAATTATGATATACTAATCTTGTGAATCTTAGTCCAAGCCCAATTAGCATGTAAATGGACCACAAAGGTCCAATAACACGTAAGAAGGTAATTTAGGCCTAATAGGCATGTAAATGGAACACAAAGGCCGAACAAACATGTAACCCATAACTCAGGCCCAAATTAACATGTAAATGGGTCACAAGGCCCAATGCACATGTCAAGGAAAAGTATTGGGCTCATCTATTCGTTATTGTTCCGTTGTTTGTTTTAGGTCGAGGTTAACAAATTGATGATAAAAAGTCCTCTTTTTGTAAAAACGACATTTTGGGCCAATAATCCTCAAATTTTCAATTAAGGCCCAAAGTTTTGTAAAAATAATACATTAGTCCATGATTTATAAAAATTTGTAATTTCGTCCCAAATGTTTACAAATTTACGGATTTAATCCAAAATTTTATATTTTGACATTTAAGGCCCAGTTTTGCAGAAAATTACATTTTCAGCCTCTTGTTTGTAAAAATTGTCACTTTCGGCCCAATTTTGATAAAAGTTACATTATTGGTCCAAATTAGAAATAAATATTATTTCCACCCCTAAATTTGGTTTATTTACATTTATGACTCAAACTTTGGCCAAATAACATTTTTAATCCTAAAACTCCATTTTTTCGCAAATTTGGGCCCAAAACCGTGAGGCCCAAATGTTTGGCCCATTAAGCTCAAATTTACATTTTTGGCCCTTTTGAAAGTATGTTTTTCATAAAAATCCCTTTTTATACAAGTAGGACCTTTTTGGTCCCTATAAAAACATAAATGTCACTTTTTATACAAGTTTCTAAGGTGTTAGATCATGAAATGAAGCTTCATAAGAAAGTGTTCTTAACTTAAGGATGAAATTCAAAGACTTAAGTATAATAACAACTTACCAAAGAGTAATGATCTAGATGAGAACCTCTTGAAGACACACACCAATATCGAAATTTTTGTGGAAGAAGTGGGATGTTCTTGAGAATGTTAGAAGGAGTGATTTGAAGATTTGTGTGTGTGGGTGCTTATCTTCGGCCGAGAAGGAGAAGTAGGGGAGGGAAAAAGGAGTGGCTTGCCTAGATTATTGGTGAGTATTATCCTTCCTAGGAATATGGTGCTTAGTGCATGGATACCCCCATGCATTAATGAGGTGTCAAAAGCTCAAGTGATCTTCCTGTTTTTTTTTATAAGTATGGGCCGAGAATTGGATTAGGAAGGAGGAAGTGAATTAATTTGGGCTTAAGCTTAGTCTTTGCTCGGACTCATGAGTCCCTTAGAGAGGATTTCGGCCCAATGGGCTTATTAAATGGTTCACGAACCATTTTGGAAGAAGAAAGGGTGTTTATGGTCCATTTGGGTTAATTGGAGTTGTTATGGACCAATAAGGCCCATTAGGATTAGAATGAATCATTATAGGCCCAAATGGTCCAAAATGTTATAGATTTATGAATTGGTTCCAATTAGAATCCAAATAGGTTTTCAAAGCCTAATATAGTTAAATTAGATGCTTATTGGTCCATTAGGCCCAATAAGGAAGTCCTAGTCCAATATGGACTTAAACCGGAATTCTTAAGGTTTTCAGACTCTTTGTTGAACATGAAAGGTGAATTTAAATGAGCACTGAGTGATATTGACTTAGAGTATATGTTTTACAATAGTTGAATGGTTACACGAGAATAGAATTTCCTAGCTAGAATGCTAGTTGTGACATCATCCCCCCGTTAGAGGGAATTTTGTCCTGAAGATCTTTTGAAAACTGAGTTTATGAAGGAAGGAATAAGTGAGGGTACTTTTGCTTCTTTTGGTATTCTCGTTCCTATATGAATTCCGGTACACATTTAGCGTTCCATTGAACCTTCACAATCAGAATGCGAATTTGTTTTGTACGCTTCACTTCCCTATCTATAATCTCGACTGGTTCTTCGACGAACAGGAGATTCTCGTTTATCTCAATCTCTTCCAAAGGGATGACAAGGGTTTCATCTGATAGACACTTTTCAGATTTGAGATGTAGAACACTGTGTTTACGTTGCTGAGCTCGGTTGGCAGCTACAGCTTGTAAGCCACTGGACCAACCCGGGCAAGAATCTCGAACGGTCTAATGTATCGCGGGTTTAGTTTTCCTCATTTCCCAAAGCGAATCATTCCCTTCGAAGGAGATACCTTTAATACCACACAATCATCGACTTGAAATTCCAATGGCTTTCGCCACTTGTCACCATAGCTCTTCTGTCGGTCTCGCGATGCTTGAAGTCGAGCTTTGATTTGGACTATCTTTTTGGTCGTTTCATGGATGATTTCGGGTCCTGTAAGAGTGCTAGCCAGCGGTTTCCCTTTTTCTAGTTGAGTGTCACCCACCTCGGCCCATCATAGGGGAGATCTACATTTACGACCATAGAGAGCCTCAAAGGGAGAAAGCTTGATGCTCGTGTGATAACTGTTGTTATAAGAGAATTCGATCAAAGGCAAGTGGGTATCCCATGACTTGTCGAAATCAATCATGCAACCTCGGAGCATATCCTCGAGTGTCTGGATGGTACGCTCAGTCTGACCATCCGTCTTTGGGTGGTAGGCGGTGCTCATATCTAGTTGTGTTCCCATTGCCTTCTGAAGAGATTGCCAGAATCTTGAAGTAAATCTGCTATATCGATCCGTGATAATAGAGACTGACACTCTATGGAGTCTCAGAACCTCCTTGATGTAAATTCGGGTCAGACTTTCCATCTTGTAGGATTCTTTTTTTCATAGGAAATGAGCGGATTTTATTAGTCTATCTACAATTACCCATATTGCATCCAACCTGTCAGTTCTCTTGGGTAATTTTCTCAAAAAGTCCATGTTAATCCTCTCCTATTTCCACTCGGGTATCACTGGTTATTACAGTAGTCCCGAGGTCTTTTGGTATTCCACTTTCACCTTGGCGCAAGTAAGACACTTTCCCATGAAAGTGGCTATCTGTGACTTCATATTAGGTCACCAATATTGTTTCTTGGTATCCAAATACATCTTATCTGACCTCGGATGAATAGAATATCACGTCTTGTGGGCTTCATGCATGATTACTTCTCTGAATTCCCTAACTTTGGGAACCCAAATTCGATTCCTGAAGTAGTGAGTTAAGTCATCTTTAACTTCGAGCTCCTTCTCCATTCCTCATAGTGATTCACTAGTGATATTTTTTGGCTTCAATGCATCCAATTAGGCTTCCTTGATCTGTGAGGCTCGATGAGATTGGATGGTGATTGATAGGGTCTTCACACGACAACTTGAATACTCCTTTTGGCTCAGGGCATCGTCTATCACTTTAGCCTTGCCTGGATGGTATTTGATCTCACACTCATAATCATTTAATAGTTCAACCCATCTTCTTTGCCTCATGTTTAGTTCCTTTTGATTTAAAATGTGTTGGAGGCTCTTGTGGTCTGTTAAGTTGGTGCACTTGGTACCATATAGGTAGTGCCTCGAAACTTTTAAGGCGAAGACCACCGCCCCCAATTCGAGATCATGCGTGGTATAATTTTCTTCATGTGTTTTCAGTTGTCTGGATGCATTAGCAATTACCTTCCCAAGTTGCGTAAGGACACAACCTCAACCCTGATTCGAAGCATCACAGTAATCTATGAAGTCTTCTATTCCCTACGGTAAGGATAACACTGGAGCACTACAGAGGGCTTGCTTCAAGGTTTGGAAGGCGATCTCTTGCTTCTCCGTCCAGCTGAAAGGTATGACTTTCTATGTCAATGTGGTGAGGGACTGACTATCTTAGAAAAGTTCTGAATGAAACTTTAGTAGTAGCCTGCTAGACCCAAGAATTGGTGTATCTCTATTGGTGTTGTCAGAATTTCCCAGCCTTCAATGGCCATGACCTTGGAGGGATCTACGTGGATTCCTTCCCGACTGAATACATGTCCCAAGAAATTTACATTGCGGAGCCAATACTCACACTTGGAGGGTTTCGCATACAACTTTTCAGCTTGAAGGGTCTCTAACATCTGTCAGAGATGTTGACTATGCTCTTCTTTGATTCGAGAGTATACGAGAATATCATCGATAAAAATGATCATGAATTTTTCAAGGAATGGGAGGAAGAATCGATTCATGAGGTCTATAAATGCAACAGGGATATTTGTTAGACCAAAGGGCATCACGACAAATTTTGATGACCATACCGAGTTCGGAAAGTAGTCTTGGGAATGTCCTCATCTCTAAATTTGAGTTGATGATAACCGGATCTCAGATCTATCTTTGAAAAGTAACTAGCCCCCTTGAAGCTAGTCAAATAGATCATTGATTCATGGAAATGGATACCGGTTTTTGATGGTGAGCTTATTGAGTTCCCTATAGTCAATGCACATCCTGAATGATCCGTCTTTCTTTTTAATGAAGAGAACCGGAGCTCCCCATGGAGAGAAGCTTGGTCTTATGAATCCTTTATTCAAGAGTTCAGTTAGTTGGCTTGACAATTATTGCATTTCAGTAGGAGCCAACCTATAGGGCGATTTTGTGATCGGAATGGCTCCATGCACTAGGTTGATTCAAAATTCGATTTGTCGTTCTGGGGGTATTCCTGGGAGTTATTCTGGAAACACATCCAGGAAGTCACATGCCACTGGGATGTTTTGAATGTTCGCTTCTTCTTTGGTTTTATCCACCACATTAACAAGGAATGTGTAGTTCTTCTTTTTTAGACACTTTTGTGCCTTTATACTCGAGATAAGGCGAAGGTTTGCGCTGGGTTTATCTCTGTAGATTATTAGGGTGTCATGATTAGGAAGATGAATGCAAACGACCTTCTCGTGACACATAATATTGGCATGATGGGGGCTCAACCAATCCATGCCGATAATCACATTAAAACTTCTAATATTTACATGCATCAAGTTTATTTGGAAGGTGTGATTGTTTAGAGTTAGTGTGCACCCTACATAGATATCCCTAGTTGATTCAGTCTTCCTATTAGCCATTTCCACCATGAAGGCTTCATTAAGCTTTTGGGATGTTGTTTTAGTAAATGTTTGAAATTATTACTCACAAAACTTCGCTCTATTCCACTATAAATTAAGATGCATGCATACGAGTTGTTAAGTAGGAACGTACTGGTGATAACGACTGGGTCCTAAACTGCTTCACCCTTACCCATTGTCAGCACTCTCCTTGCTACTCGTGTCCCTTGATTGTTTGCGTTGGGTTAATATCGCCGGAAATACCCGGTTTTCCCACACCCGTAACAGGTATAGTTTGTTGGATTAGTGTCTAAGTCCATAACTATTTTGGGATGTACTTGACCCGATCATGAGCATGGTTCTTTTGGGTTGCCTTCACCATAGCAACTTGTAGGATGAATTATGGAGAGAGAGAGAGAGAGAGGATTCATTATGATTTATTAATATATTATGAGAATAATATATTAAAGGAGAATCATATTGTTTAATTAATATTCACCAAGAATTAATTAAGAATTAATTTTGTGGCTAAAGGAGATTAATTAAATATAGGGGACTGGACTGTAGTTATTGGATAATTGAGTTATTGGGCTAGGGAATGCTAAAGGAACAAGGGGTGAATGAAATTATGATGGAAGCCCATCATATTTTCGTCCATGGCCTATTCTAGAAGGTTCCATGGGCTTCTTAGAGTTTAAGCTATCCATTAGGGTTTAGACTGAACCTAGCAAACCACACAAGTATATAAAGGACCCCTTAGGCCCCAAAAATGTGGGTAACTGATTCCTTAGGGTTTCTAGACGTTTTTGGGTGCCTCTTCCCTTCTCTTCTTCATCTAGTTTCTTAGTGGTCTTTGTGACTCCATTAGAGGTGTAACACTTAAGGCACTAAGCTTTCTGAAGCCAAGGATTAGGTTGTTATTGCTATATAACAATCAAAGGTTAGATCTAAACCCTATTTTATGTTAATATGATTAATTGTATGTTAGATATAGGGTTTATAGCTTTGGATATTCAATTGCATGTTCATTAGACAAACTAGATCCAAAAGCTATTTGGGTTTGGATGTACACCATAGGAATGATGTCTTGCTCGAAACCCATCATAGTTGGCCCCGACATTTGTGTTGTTATTATTGTTGCTGTTGTTATTGTTGTTGTTGTTTGGCATCTGGTTTTGTTGAAGCTGATCCCTACAATACTTTTCTGTATGGCCCTTCCGGTTGCACCTTGTGCAAATCATCTCTCTGAATTCCCCGTGATGGTGGAAGTTACATTTGTCACACTTAGGGAGATTTCCTGAGTACTGCTTCGGAGCATTTGGCGTGGATGAGGCTGGAGCATGTGGTGTGGTGGTAGCTTGAGTTGAAACATGGACGGTCACAATTTGTTGTTTCTTAGATGATTCCGAGTTCTGTTTTCCCTTTCTCTTGTTGTTTCTCCCTTTTTACTCTCTTCTTCCTTCTTACCCTCTGCTTCCACTGTTTTGGCACCCTTCTTATTGCCATGATCATACAGTTTCTTGGCCAGTCTCTTGGCGCTATCAAATGTCTCAGGGTTTTCCGCAATGACATTCCTTTGGATAGGTGCAGTCAATCCCCAAATAAACCTCTCAATCTTTTTCCCTTATGAGGTGATCATTCCGGGACACAGAAGAGATAACTCACTAAATCTGGATATGTATGCATCGATATTGGAGTTTTGAACCGTGAGATTCCACAACTCTTGTTCCATCTTCTGAATCTCACCTCTAGGACACTATTCTGCCAGCATCATCTCCTTCAGCTCTTCCCAGGGCATCGCGTTCGCCACCGGGAGTGTCATGGCCTCTACATGGCCATTACACTAGGAGAGGGCTTGATCAATGAATGTTCAGGATGCGAAATTGACCATACACTCATCCAAACACCCACATATTTCAAAAACGGATTCTACCTTCTCGATCTATCGCTTCAGGGCTATTACGCCTCATGTCCCATTAAAGGTTCGAGGTTTGGAATTGGTGAAGTCCTTGTAGGTGCATGGTCGTGCAACTCCATGGTTTGTTCCTTGATTTGTGCTTCCAGTTCACTGTCCGTTGCCTTCTCCAATTGTTTCCATTGAGAATCTGCGCAAGTGTTGTAGTGACCGCAACAGACACTGCTGCCTGGAATGCAACCAAGTTTATTTACAGCGGGGTTGGTGTTGCGTTGTTTCCACGGTTGGCCTTTGAGGCATCTTTCTGTCATGGAATGGAAAGATGCTGAGTGCCTATTGTTTTGCGTGTTCGGAATTTCCATAGACTAGGCGTATAGTGTGTTTTTAAGTAATTTCATTAATACTAATTGTTTTGATACATTAAAATTGTCAGAAGGCATATAGTACATAGGAAATATAAAATCTGGCAGCATGACGACCCTATGAGTAGTATAGTCACTTAAACATAGAGTCGATAGTACATGGCATAGTACACTTAAGAGAAACCTAATACTAATAGATATACTACTGATCCCGTTCATACTAAGGTGTTCCTAATGGTGGTAGCGAAATCATATCCCGAAATGCTACACCAACAACTGATCCATCTCGGTTGACTCTCCGATGACCTCATCCCTTTCCAGCTCAATTTTCACGACTCATGCTTCCATAGCAAATATTTGTTGTTGAAGTGTGGCAACTTCTGCTTCCAGAGAACGATCCTCAGTAACGGGATCCCTTAGTGGAGCAGGATGGTCCTGGGGGGCCTCATCGGTTGATAGTTCGATGGGGGCTTCATTTGTGCCCTCATCCTTCTCTATGTCTTCGTCAGTCTTATCAAACTCGTAGTCTGTATTAGTGTACTCGTCGGACCCGATGCCAGGGTCTCCCCTTTGTTCTTTTTCAGGATTCTCCTCTAGCATCCCATGAGCCACTAGGGCTTGATAAAAATGTACCCCTTGCTGATCATCTTCCTATAGTATATTTAATTATTTAGGTTTGGGTTCCCTAGAGTTATTGGAGAGTGAGGTAGACTATTGGATTCATTTCCTACTATGATTACTCTTCGAACACATGTTGGTCATATTCTGAATAAATATAGTTGATCAGGCTATACTTATCCCTAATATGACTACATAACTATCTAGGTTTAATCACCTCGTTCAATTTCCTCCAGAAGCTTTTATTGAAGACACACACCAATCTCGGAATTTTTGTGGAAGAAGTGGGATGTTCTTGAGAATGTTAGAAGGAGTGATTTGAAGATTTGTGTGTGTGGGTGCTTATCTTTGGCAGAGAGGAAGAAGTAGGGGAGGGAAAAAGGAGTGGCTTTCCTAGATACGTGGTGAGTATTATCCTTCCTAGGAATATGGTGGTTAGTGCATGGATACCCCCATGCATTAATGAGGTGTCAAAAGCTCAAGTGTTTTTCCTGTTTTTTTATAAGTATGGGCCGAGAATTGGATTAGGAAGGAAGAAGTGAATTAATTTGGGCTTAACCTTGGTCTTGGTTGAAGACACACCCCGAAATTTGGTTTATTTACATTTATGACTCAAAATTTGGCCAAATAACATTTTTAATGCCAAAACTTCATTTTTTCGCAAATTTGGGCCCAAAACTGTGAGGCCCAAATGTTTTGCCCATTAAGCTCAAATTTACATTTTTGGCCCTTTTGAAAGTATGTTTTTCATAAAAATCCCTTTTTATACAAGTAGGACCTTTTTGGTCCCTATAAAACATAAATATCACTTTTTGCCCTTATCTTTTTTTTTTTTTTTTTTTTTTTGACAATTTTGACCCTTAACAAGGTTTTTGTTGTAAACTTTTATATCTTAAACATATAATCACTTTTGACTTAATAATATGATGTATAAAGTGTCCTAAATCATGGATCTTTGCTCAATATTACTTAAAATATCGAGATTGTTAAGATCTAACACATTTTTACAAAATAAACTAAGAAATCACACAAGACATGCATATAACACATAGATCTACACATGTTACTTGCATTCTCCACCAAAAATCATATGAAAACCGAAAACAAGGGGTATGAGCTCAGCTTTGCTTGATGTTTTGGATTTTGAAGAAGAGATGATGAGGTTTTTAGTACTTGCAATACCTTGAAGCAGTTTTCGAGCTTATGAAGTTTCTAAGGTGTTAGATCATGAAATGAAGCTTCATAAGAAAGTGTTCTTAGCTTAAGGATGAAAATAAAAGACTTAAGTATAATAACAACTTACCAAAGAGTTATGATCTAGATGAGAACCTCTTGAAGATACACACCAATCTCAATTTTTTTTTTGGAAGAAGTGGGATGTTCTTGAGAATGTTAGAAGGAGTGATTTGAAGATTTGTGTGTGTGGGTGCTTATATTTGGCCGAGAGGGAGAAGTAGGGGAGGGAAAAAGGAGTGGCTTGCCTAGATTATTGGTGAGTATTATCTTTCCTAGGAATATGGTGGTTAGTGCATGGATACCCCCCATGCATTAATGAGGTGTCAAAAGCTCAAGCGATCTTCCTGTTTTTTTTATAAGTATGAGCCGAGAATTGGATTAGGAAGGAGGAAGTGAATTAATTTGGGCTTAACCTTAGTCTTTGCTCGGACTCATGAGTCCCCTAGAGAGGATTTCGGCCCAATGGTCTTATTAAATGGTTCACAAACCATTTTGGAAGAAGAAAGGGTGTTTATGGTCCATTTGGGTTAATTGGAGTTGTTATGGACCAATAAGGCCCATTAGGGTTAGAATGAATCATTATAGGCCCAAATGGTCCAAAATGTTATAGATTTATGAATTGGTTCCAATTAGAATCCAAATAGGTTTTCAAAGCCTAATATAGTTAAATTAGATGCTTATTGGTCCATTAGGCCCAATAAGGAAGTCCTAGTCCAATATGGACTTAAACCGGAATTCTTAGGGTTTTCAGACTCTTTGTTGAACATGAAAGGTGAATTTAAATGAGCACTGAGTGATATTGACTTAGAGTATATGTTTTACAATAGTTGAATGGTTACACGAGAATAGAATTTCCTAGCTAGAATGCTAGTTGTGACAAATAGGGATCAAACCCTAAAATTTATGGTTTAGGATTTACGCGCATATCCTATGCGTACCCTTTGGTACATTGGGCGTACATGCATGGCCTCCGCATACAAAAATCTTGAGTACGATGAGCGTACTTGGCATGGTACCCCCGGGTAATGTCCTTCTCAACCCAATTCTTGAAGCCTATTGGTCCTGGAACAAACCAAAACAAACCTATTACTCAATAAGATAAATAATATTAAAACCTTGTAAATCCTGGATGTTACGGTGGGGTTGTAACTTTGAAAAGTTCCAAGCAGAAAATCTTGCCTGATTCTACATGTGAATCAAAGTACATTGTAGCTAGCGAGGTGGAAAAGAAAGCGACATAGCTAAAGAATTTCATCATTGATCTTAGAGTTCTTTTGTCAATCCAATAATCCATAGAATTTTTTTGCGATAATTAAGGTGTGATTGCTTTGACTAAAGAAGCAAAAGATCATGGGAGATATAGGCACATTCTAAGGAAATACGATTACGTACGACATAGAGTTGAACATTGTAACGCCCCAATTCTCAGGTATTGCTTAAATAAGATTTATTGGGTTAAGCTCTACTCGACAAGTTGGTTGACCTACTCGTTGAGTAGCAGCTGGATGAGATCGCATTTTAAGTGACCTACTTGGCGAGTCCATGTTGGGACTCGGCAAGTAGGAGCTTGCAGTGGAAACCCTATATCCCGGGGTTTGCACCTCTATTTAAAGGAGCCTTAGACTCCTTTGGCCTCTTTGCAGTCTTTGAGAGCCCCTTAAAACCGTAATTCATGTGCGTGTGCCTTGGTGTGTTGTTTGAAGCTTGGAAAATAGATTCGTGGAGGAAGAAAGCCAAGAGTGCAAAGGAAATTGAAGCAAGGAAGGAGTAGGAGGCAGGAATTACCTCAGCTAGCATCCTTTGGAGGTATTAAAGTGCCATCCTTACTTCCCTTTTTCCTTTTTATTGAGTTTCTAGGGTTTTTATGGTTTTTCAAGTTGGTATGATGAGATATGGGCTAGATCTGAAGTTGTAACTTCAGATCTGGACCTACCTTGGATTCTAGAAGCATAAAGTCATAGTCTTGGTTGTGATTAACGTCCCTCTTGAGCATGAAGTTCCATTAAGAACTTAAAATAGACATTTAGAGCCTTTATAGCCATGCATGCAAGTAAAGTTTGCAACTTTACGTGATAAGCATGCCCTAGAAGCTTGGATCTATAAGTTGGAGCCGTTGCATGGCTCAAAATATGTTTGTATGGCAAAAAGGACTGAATGGACTCGACGAGTCACAAAGTGACTCGGCGAGTCACATGAAGATGGCCGTGAACTCGATGAGTTGGATGAACAACCTGGAGAGTCCAATGAAGATTGCCATAAACTCGACGAGTCGGATAAGTTTTCTCTTGGATATGTATGAGTGTGTATCAGTCGAGTTGCAAGGAGCGAACTCGACGGGTGGCCTTAAAGATTGATCAAGAATTAAAGGAACTCGACGAGTCACCCCGATGATTCAACGAGTTGGAATGTACTTCAGGGAACTCGGCGAGTAGCCAAGGGTACTCGGCGAGTTAAGCTCAACATGGACTATTGACCTTGACTGAGGAATTTGACTTTGACCAAGGGTTGACTAGTGAGTTATGGAGTACCTTATAAGGTTAAGGAATTATGAGTATGATGTACTATGATAATAGGTGGTGGAGCCTGTGTCAAGTGATCCAAGAGTTGGAGTTTACCTTTCGTGTCGACATCTGCGAGGTGAGTTATCCTCACTATATCGATAGGGTCTACGGCACCAAGGCCGACCCTTTAGTTATTATCGTTATGGTATGCTACATGTGGTTATGATATGTTAGATCGGAATCGGGGTAGACAGTATGTTATGCTCTTATGATCCGTAGGGATTGGTATGTTAGTGACCTGCTAGGTCGGTACTCTAGTTACAGGAGTATTCTTTGATTGATGATTAGTGTGACAAATATGTTTGATGTTTGTATATGCCCGTATATGATAGTATGTGCACATGGTTATTTGCTTGTGGTTGGGTTGAGGCGGTCCTGCTTTGTGCTGAAGGCTAATATACCCTATGAGTGATCCGGGGAGACTGTAGGCCCACATGGCGGACCAGTCATGCCGAAGGCTCGGGACAGATTTAGACAGACTGTAGGCCCGGTAGGGCCATCCAGTCAGGCCGATGGGCCAATATTCATGTTGATTGATTAATTATTACTGATATGGTATTGTCAGTGTGGTATTGGTATTTTGGGGGTAGCTCACTAAGCCCTCAAGCTTACAGTTTTCAGTTTATTGTTTCAGGTACTTCAGGAGATCAGGGAAAGGCGAAGGCGTGACCGTACCGCTCGTCATCCTTATGTTATGATTTTTGGGACACTCTGATGGAAAATGATTTGAAAACATTTTGTAAACAATGCTATTTGGTTTTTATTTATGATTGAAAAAGTTTAAATTTGGTGTAAAATTTATGGATGTTATAAACATGGAGACCTTTTGGTGAATCGAGTATCATTAGAGGATACTCTAGCTCCATTGAGTTAGGCCAACTAAGCACATTGAGCATGCTAGGAGCATAGGATTGATAGATGACATTAGTTTTAGTAATTAGTTGATAGGTTAAAACAATGTAACAAAATAAATTGTAATTAATTTTGGTGATTAAATAATAGATATTTATTTATGAGTATCTGTATTGCCTTCTTCGATTTTTTGTTTTGAGTTTCATTTTTGCATGTATACTTCCTAAGTATTTGTTTATTCAAAATACCACAGTCAGTCATACTCTTAGGGAGTGGGTATTGTTTCAAGACTGTCATGGAGTAGTAGTAGATTGTTCATGGAGATTGGACATGTCATAGAGATTACTGCTATGCTCATGAGTGTTTAAAATGGGGATTTTAAGTAATGGTTAAACTCACGCTTTGAGATTACTTCATGGATTCAATAACAAGTAATTCTAAGATGATAATCTCTTATATTCCTCAAGAAAAGATACATAAGTTATACTTTGCAAATATGTTGTGCATTGGTCTTACATAAATCCATCCATACTTGATGTCATAAAATGTAATTCTACGTATAGTATGATGAGTAATTGTTATAATTATGTAGTAAAAGTTTATTCGTTCCTTTTATCTATTAAATGACAAGATATATCTTTAACCCCCTCGGTGATTTGATGTTTACATTATAGTGTTGGGTCCAACCTAGTTGATGTGTTCAATTCGTAGTCTAATAAGGTCATCATAAATCGGAAATCAAGAAACAGAATCTTGAACTATGAGATTGATTTGTATCCATGTCTCGTGTTTATACGATATCTTATAGAACGAAGGAATAGTTGATAACTTATCTTAGGACTGATATTTGATTTAAATCAGAGTTCAACAATGCCTTTCAAAAGCACTCTTTGTTGGTTATCCAGAGTTTATACGAGCAATTGCAATTAGCAACTTATCTAAGTAGGAGACTATTGGATTACATGTCTAAGGTCTTAACTAAATTGGTATAATCTTTTGAATAAAATCAAAGTCTCTTTTGGGTTACCCTCATAACCATAAATAGTTAGGAATGAAATTAAAAAAGAGACTAAATGATTTATTAATTTCTTATGTGATTAATAAATTAATTAGAAATTGATAATAATTAATTCATAATCAATCAGAATTAACTATCAATTAAATCTAGTTTAGTTATAATTAATTAAAGATCCAAGGGTTAAGCTATAGTTGTTTAATGTTTGAGCAAATGAGAGGTTCTAGAACTTTCTTGCATAGGACGGTTTTGGAGGCACATCAAGGAGTTATGTAAGCCTCCATTTGCATAAAAGGAAACTAATTTGAATAAGGATTAAAATGGATTATTTTAATATTGAAATTATAAATAGGGCCCTTAAGGCTAGGACGTCTGGTGACTATTCTCTTGCAAAACCATAGCCGAAAACTCCATCACCTCTCATTTCTCCAAATCGTTCATTTAGATTTATAGGGTTTTGAGTGTGAACCATTAGAGACATTATACTTTTGGTGCTTATTTTACACGGAAGAACTTGAATAATAGCATATTGCTATTTTCGAAATAGCAAAGTTGTATTTCTATGTTAGGCGAGTACGAAATTAAATTCCATTGAAACCTACAAAATCCGTCAACTGGTGAATTTTATGATTCCTTCTTAAAACCCATGGAATTCAACTCCGGGTATTTTTTTCACTTTTAAAAATTACTAAAATACCCTTTGGATAATTACACAAGTAAACACCTGTTGACTGTCCATCTCCTTTCCCTATTTTCTCTCACCGTTTCCATTCTTGTTCCTGCCAAATCCAAAATACCCTTTGGATTATATCTTAATTCCAAATTAGATAATTTCATATTTTCAATCCTTCAAATTCTTTATATAAGAGTCTAAATAACTTGTTTTTTTAGAATTGGTCCACTTCAGCTTAAGAAATTAGTAAATTTACAAGTGTTAGTAAGATTTTTTTTTTTTTTTTTACTTTATATATTTTTTTATGATTGTAACAAGACACATGTAGTGGAATGGAGCATTCATTTCATAATGTGATTCCTTATCCTAGGTTGATTTTAGTTGCATAGGGGAGGAGTGTTTTTTCCAAAATAAATAAAAGTTAAACTTTTTTGACCTGTTTGTGTTTTTATGTATTTTACAGAAATTTTTTGTGGATTAGTAAGATATTTTAATAGATTTACTTTTTTAGGCTGAAGATTTGGTACTTTATCCAAGAGAAGTTAGCAACCTAGTAGTTGTAGAACACACATGAGTTACCATTTTGCCCCTCCTTCTACACGTGAAGCCTTAATGTCTTTTCACTAAAGAACAAACCGAATACTTAACCTAGTGCATTGAAGATCGTAGAACCAAAGTTGTTCATGTAAATCCCACATCATTTTCTCTCTTTAAAAGTTATATTTAATTATTTATAAACTTATGATAATTTAAAATGATACAATACTTTCAACGCTAAGCCGTATAAAGAATAATTGATGTATTTTGTGAAATTTGTTATTTGGATAGAAGGGTAAACGGTCATTTATTGTAATTTAGACAGTTTGTTCGGTCTAGGAACAAAAAAGAGATTTTGTGTATACAATACTGATCCAGCAAAACACTGTTATTCATTCAGCCAAATTCTTATTTTATACTAATAACCAATGAAATTAAAGTAGATAATTTATCAAATTTACAGGCATATGTAGCGGTTAAACTGGTAGATTGTTCTCTTCGTGGCATACGAGGCGATGCTCGCATTATGGAGTGTGCTTTTGTAGCTTCTCAGATATAAAACTAATATAACACCCCTATACCATTAATAGAATTAATGAGCTTGATTGGTTAAGCATTCGATTTAGGAAACTATATATGGTTGATGGTTGTTTATTTTTTACTTAATGGACTAAGCCAAAAGAACCTAATATAATGTATCAACACATTGAACTTTTTTTTTTTTTTTTTTTTTTTTTTTACTTTCGGACATTTCTAGGTTGCCTACAAGAATATACAGCTGTATAGGTAGCTTAGAATGTTAAAACAAAATTTTGTTAATATTTTATAAATCCCAACCATGTCATGTTGTATATTTTGTGAGTGCAGACATAACATTCTTAGGTAACTGCTGATGTGGAATTTCTAAATCAGTAGAGTATTATTCTAGACATGGAAAATAAAGTGCTGAAACAACGGTTAGAGAGTTTGGTTGAAGTGAAATAAATAAAATATAGTAAGTTTGTACACATGTTGATATAATTACAAAAAATTCTTTGATAGAATAAAAAATTCAAATAAGAAATTCGAAAAGTGTAACACCAAAAATCTATTCTATACTATAAAGGAGGCCATTGAAACTCATATGATTAGAGATAAACTTTTAACTCAAACCATATTAATTTGAAACCTATGTCATTTTGTATTTCTTAAATTAATGAAAATTATTACAATAGTTATAAATTTCAAATAAATTTTTGTATTCCACTTATACATATTATATTACTATTTAAAGGATCAATCATTTTTATAAACATAACCATACACAAATCGCATATAAAATTTAGATAGAATACAAAGATAAAAAGATAAAGAAGTAATAGATAAACAAGGTTAAAGGTTTTTGAAGTGTTAATTTGAAAAAGAAAAAGTTGAATGTTGAAGTATATATCATAATTAAGGTTTTGAAAGACTAAAATCTATATGATGTTATTTTTTTCTTTTCAATTTATATCCATATATTTTTCCGTCTACGTTTTTTACATTTAAATAAAAAAAATTATGGTTGTATATTTAAAGCTCAAAGGAAAATGCCCATGTGTCAGTGTAATTGTTATAATTTCTTGAAGACGTATGCTCATAGTTTCAATTGTCTTATATAATTGTTTGATTGGGTTTACGTGTTAGAAATATAGGGTAAGAAATAACACTTGGAATTATGAAAATCATGATTATCACTTTCAAATCGAAGTATTTGGGTGGTACTACCAAAATCCTCAATTGGACAAGACTCCGAAATAAGAGAAAATAGAAGAAGAGTATATGATGTTATGATTTTCGTGAGTACCAAAAAATGATGACCAAAATTGGTTATTAACCATCAATGTCGAAAAACTGCCACCAAACAGTTTTCTCTATCTGAAAACTACCAAAAAAGTTGTCTCTAATAGTGATAATGTGTGACAAAAACAGGCATTGTAATAAGAGTCAAAACAAAGTGAAAAACATGGTTTATTTTCAATAATTCGGATTTCTAATGGATTTTCTTTGCCCCTTGGACCCTACTCCTAGGGGCGCTGCCCCGGACCCTCGTTTGTTTAGGAGATTCTCCCCTAAAAGACATTATATTTTAAATCTTGAATAAACTTAAACAAGTGTGCACTCTGCATATTCTTTACTTGTTTAATATTTATCAAGATTGATTTTAATTTGATCAACAAGTCAATCCATCACACTTAAATATAATTAATGAAACATATTACCAACATTTTGTATACTTACAAAAGTAGAATTATATTATTAACGAATATATTAATAGAACATATGAATTAAAAAAAAATATGAGAACATGAGGGGGTGTTCAATATATATATATATATATATATATATATATATATATATATATATATATATATATATATATATATATATTAATATTATAATAACGTCAATTCTATTGCAATATATTCATTTGAAACTATAATTGTAACTTAAAATTCTTTTTAACTAGAACTAATTATATATTACAACTCAAGAGTTTTGTAATTTGTGTGTATATATGATTAGTTATGTGTACTTATGACTTCAACTTTAAAATAATTAATTACTACAAATGAACAAATGAAATGTATAAATTTAGATAAGCGAAATATACAGACTTTGTTTATATTGTTCGAAGATAATATGAAACAAAATTTATGGTTATTTGTAAAACATAGAATCCCTTACATTAATTTTTTTTTAACACAAATAAGATTATCTAAAAAAAATTCTACAGTAATAGATATTCACATATGACATTTATATTATATTATATTATATTATATTATATATATATATATATATATATATATATATATATATATATATATATATATATATATATATATATATATATATATATATTATTTTGACTGTAATACTTCATAGATATTATTAAATATATTCTTGATGATTATCTTATTATGTTGAATATGAGATTATGTTTTTTCATTCGAGTTTTATGATTAAAATATTATTATTGTTAAATATATACATTGTGATGAGCAAGTTATAATTTGTTTCATATTAAACAAATTCAACCTGTTTAATGATAAATGTATTCGTTAAATTCAGTTACAAAGTAATAATTACCATAGAATTAAAGTAAATAAAAATAAGAATGTAAGTTGACATCATAAAGGAAAAAAGGAAAAGCAATGAGACAAGAAAAGTGATGAGGTGGTGGAAGCCGTCCATGCAACCCTTTTAACTTTTGATAAAGTTTTCATTTATTTACCTGCAACAAAACAAAAAGATTATATATAAAATTTATAAATAGATAAAAATATATGTTATATACAACTTTATATAAAAAAGTAAAAGTGTAAAAGAGAAAAAAAGTGAAAGTATATACCAAAAAGTTTGCTTTGAAAAAGGTACGTATATACACTTAAGGTGCAACGGAGCTCAAAAGCACACTGATTAAATTAGTAACGCATTTTCTTTTTATTAAGTATTTTTGTATATATATTATATTCTTTTCTTAGTATCTTGTTAAGGTTTCCAGGTCATGTTTCGTGCAATGACTATAATATTTTGCCTAATGTCCTGCAATTATTTTAGACAAACATCTACGACTACAGATATTTAGCAGTGCCATTAGTTAAACATGGGTCATTATAGTTTATTTTAGAATGTAATTAATGTTCTAAAGTTGCAATAAGATTAACTAAAAGTATAATGCTAAATAGAAGAAAGTAAATTGCATAGAAATTGAAGTACATTAATTGCATAGAAGCGAAGAACATTTGTTTTGAAACGATTTTAAATATGATTAATAATATATATGTTTTTAGGACACATTTTAAAATTCGATTATGTAAGACTTACCATATAATATGAAAAAGTTATTTTATTTTATATCACCGTATTATATTTGGATGGATCTTTTATATACGGTTTTATAGTAATAATAAAAAAAATATACTGTTTTACAAACAAAGGAATATGAAAATAAGTTACCGTTTCGGCCGAAAGCTTTTCTCATGAAAGTTAAGAATATGATAATGAGTGCAACACCAGCTAATAATCCAATTATTATTGCAAATGTCTTCTCGGCTTCATCATGCCCATCTGCTAAGAAAAGTAAATTATATACGTAAAAACTAATTTTTAACTGATTATTATTCTAAAGAATATATGCTTAGACTCGATGTTAATAACGTGACAATAAGTTAAAAATACTAATTTACTTTACTAATCCACTTTTTCATTTAATTAAAAGATAACTACTAACTACCAATTCCAATTTTCGGCTACCATGTAGCTTTGACGAATCACACAACTCTTTAAGTATATTGGTTTTGAAAATATATCTTACAAAATATTTACTAAAAGTACATATACATTTTACGTGTAACTTTTGAAAATGTAAAACTTTTATCGAAAAGCAAAATACTAATAAAAAATGAGGCAAATATCGTTGTGATGAATAGTTTACGTAGTACATGGATAAAGTGTAGATTTATGAACATGCATGAAAAGCATCAAAAGTATCAAATTTCGATTCAAATGTACTATCCTTTAACAAGCCAATATTAAACTATGTTTTCTATATATCAAACGTTAAACTAATTGTTTTAGATTTATATTTATCAAACTAAACACACCTAACAAAATCAAGTTCATAATCTGTTCTAAAACCAAATTGTTTCTCAACCGAAATGAACTTGTTTATAATATTTTACATGGGAAAATGACTTAAAAGTCCAACGAAGTTTCCAAACGGTTTAAAAAACTCTAATAATATTTTGTCTGTTCAAGAAAACCCAAAAAACTTTACATTTTATCTAAAAAGCCCAACTAAGTTACACTTTATCAAAAGTCAAATAAGAGAAACAGATGACGTGGTTTATTACCATATCGGAAAAATGACTTGTTAGACCAACGAAGTTTCCAAACGTTTAAAAAACTCCAATCATATTTTGACTGTTCAAAAAAAACCCAACGAACTTAAACAAAACAAAATTGGAATTTTCTGAACGGTTTGAATCTTTGTTGGACTTTTTAGATAAAAGGTTAAGTTCGTTGGGTTTTTTTCAACAGACAAAACATGATTGAGGTTTTTTGAATTGTTTGGAAACTTCATTGGGCTTTTAAGTCATTTTCCCTATTTTACATTTATAATCTAGATGACTATTCATGAGACTTTTTAGTTAAAAACTATCTTTTCAGTTAATTTTGAAACACCTAAATGTCTAAATTACTGCCATTATCTTTTTCTAATGATCTAGTGAACAACGTCAGTAAAATGCTAAAGGTAAAAGTAATTACCATGATGATGAGAACTAGCATAAGCATGAGCTCCACTCGTTGAATACCTTGCATAACACTTGGCCAAAAACATATCTCCAAACACCGCACCGCCGCAATCACTTTTCAACCGTCCAATCGCCTCCGTCACACAATCTTGACACTTGCCATTACTCAAATCCCCGACACACTGAGCCACCCCTTCCACATCAGCGGAACCACCAACCCTATACAACCCACTGGAAGAACCCAAGCTCGCCAACACCGCATCCCTCCGCCCCATCACCTCCGGATCATACCCAACCGACGGCGCACATTTCTTCATCACCACCGTCTTATCCTCCACCCCAATGAAACTAGTGTTGTCATACTTGACGAAACAACCTTCTAGTTGCAGAGCACCACCGCAAGCTTGAGAGCAGAGTGGGCCGAGTTGGGTCACTGCACGTGCAACGCAGGTGGCGCAGTCCGGCATGGCTAAGTCGCCTCTGCATTGGTAGACACCGTTGATTACCTCTTGTTGGGTGGAGCCGGAGATGCTGTATTTGTTGTAGGACGAGTAGGTGGCTGAGTTGACTAGGGAAGTGAGGAGTGAGTTAAGGTTTGACTCGTATGGTGAGCCAGGTGAGTATTTGATCTGTGAACAACCTCCATAGATGAATGAGTTCGTGGAGGAATGTGAAGAGTTTAAGAGAGAGAGAATGATCATAGAGAGAAGAGGAGTAGCTAGTGCTTTGGCCATGAGAGTGTTAGTGTGTGTTTCTTGGTATGGTAGGGTTTGATTGAGTGGTTAAGTAGATGAAGAAAAGCTCTTTTTTACTTAGCTAAGTATACAAACGAATTAATGGCCAGTCTAGCCATGCAAGATTGAGGTGGTGGTTGGGCCCACTATCTTTGCTTGGGGGCATATATTTTTATATCTCCATTATATGCCTGAAACTCATTAGAGTAAACTCACCTTTAATAGTACTGTTAATATACATATTAAAAGCATAATATGGTTAGGAACAGTGTAGTTTAGATTTCTCATGTTTATGCCATACTGTTTGCATGTAATGCTGCTATTTGTCCATACATCTCTCTCTCTCTCTCTCTCTCTCTCTCTCTCTCTCTCTCTCTCTCTCTCTCTCTCTCTCTCTCTCTCTCTCTCTCTCTCTCTCTCTCTCTCTCTCTCTCTCTCTCTCTCTCTCTCTCTCTCTATATATATATATATATATATATATATATATTACTTTTTTTATATTTTATTATTTTTTGTTTATTGACAATTTTTGTCCTTGATTATTTAGTTATTTAGGATAATGATTTGAAAGGTAGCGAACTTTCAACTTTGTTCACATTTAATCATTAATTTTTTTTATATTAACTATTTGTCATTGAACTATTGAAATTATTTTTATTTTTACCCTTATGACCGGTAACAAGCAGTCATAAGGGTAAAATATGAACAGTTTCAATAGTTCAGTAAAAAATATATAATCAAAAAGAGTTTAGTGACTAAATGTGAACACAATCGAAAGTTCGTTTCACTTTAAAAAAAGTTGAATGACTAAATGTGAACAAACTTGCTTTTCTATTATTTTTTAGCAAATTATTTATTTTTGTTAAATTTTATCAACATCTGTTGATAAATAAATCTATGAAATAAAAAAACAAAACCCTGAAAAATATATTAAAAAAAATGAAAAACCGAAACCTAAATAAAAAACCAATAGTTTGATATTTTCCAAAATAAAAAAAAAATCAAAATTTACAATCTGATTTTGGTTTCATAAATATGTAAACCATTCTCACCCACAACTATTAAGAAATTATAATTGTTAGAAATTACGTTGTATTCTGAAGAAAAAAATTGAAAAGCTTATTTTTTTTTTAAACTAGTTATTTAAATATGAATTATTTTTCTAAATCCTTTTCAAATTATGAGTGATTTTTTTGAAAGAAAAAAAATATTACCGTCTTAATTGTTGAATATATTGTTACCTTTTTCATAAATAAAAAAATATTTCTGTAAATGTAATGTGGATGGGATGGTTTGGATGCAACACTTTATAAAACATGTTAAAGGTTGTACTTAATTTTATATGTCTAGTTAAATAATCATAAATTTCAATAATTATTCAACTTGACTTTCATTTTCAATATCATTTTTAATAGTAAATATACTAATATGATTTATGTCAGTACATGAAGTATAACAACATATATAATATATCAATGTATATATGTATTCTTTTATAAACAACGTATATGATTTATTGTATGTCAATTTATATATTGCATAATTTTATAACACAAAATTCATACATATAATATTAGGATACTTTATATATATATATATATATATATATATATATATATATATATATATATATATATATATATATATATATATATATATATATATTGTTGTCATTTTTCATTTTTATACCTTTTTCAGGGTTTTGTTTTTTTATTTCGTAGATTTCTTCATCTACAAATGTTGTTAAAATTTAACAAAAATACATAATTTGCTAAACGATAATACAAGAGGAAAGTTTGTTCAAATTTAGTCATTAAGGTTCTTTGAGAGGGAAATGAACTTTCGACTTTTTTCATATTTAGTCACTAAACTTTTTTTCATTATCTATTTTCCACTGGACTAATGAAACTGTTCACGTTTTACCCTTATGATCGGTTGTTATCGGTCATAAGGGTAAAATATGAACAATTTCAATAGTTCGGTGGCAAATAGATAATGAAAAAACGTTTAGTGGCTAAATGTGAACAAAGTCAAAAATTCATTACCCTTTCAAGTCATTATCCCTAGTTCTTCTATTTTGCTCCATAGGGTTGAGTCGTCCACCGACTTTAGTATGTTGCTATGTTTCAATTTGTTTTCCGATCGTAATCGGCGTTGTACACGCAATTCATCCCCAGCAACGTGTCTTTCCCTGCTCATCCACCGTCTTCTTGCTTCCAATCAACCTCTTCTATCACCTTCTAAATTGACTAACACTTCAATCTCACATACTAAACCCGTCTGCATACTGTTGTTCCTCTAAGCCCCTCTCATATTAGAATTCCCCAAGATTTGTAGATAAGGATCGTTTTAGTGAAATGATTAGACCCTATTGTGCTAGCTTCTACTTTCTCCGCGACCGCCATCAAAGGACCAATGCACCATCCCTCTGTCTTTCCTCTCACACTGTAACATCCACAAAAATCATGCCAAATTTGAACTTTTTAAAACATTTAAAAATCATTAAGTTATTACAATTCGTTTTCAAAATAGTATTATATCAGAGTTCCCAGAAATCATAATAATAAATCGAGGAAGTGTATGGTCATGCCTTCGCCTTCCCGCTACGTTTGTAGGTATTCAGACCTAAAAGATAACGGTGACACTAGGGTTTGGTGATTTGAATGAACTCTAACTTTGACTTTCCATATCCAAAGATGGCGATACACTACGGGTTGTGACGAAATATTACTATGATTGAAGTCATTGCTATGATCAACGAATCTGATGAAGGGTTTGCAAGACTACCGAAGAGCTCAGACCATCTATTTGTTGTCGGAGCTAGATATATGTTCGTTGTCAGAGGTTGAACTGCCCTTATTTGTCATTTTAGATCCTGAACCAAACTGACCGTATATATATATATATATATATATATATATATATATATATATATATATATAGAGAGAGAGAGAGAGAGAGAGATTCTAGTTTGGTTAGGGTTTGAATGATTTTCATGTTCTTAATCTTGAATAACTTCATTTTTTGTAAATTTGTCAAGGGTTTGTATATTAGAAGAATAGGACATTCTGTATCAGTCTGATTTCTGGATTCTGTTTTGAGAAGGCTAGGGCTCTACTAGTTTGCTAATTAGTTCTTGTGCTTTTACAAATCCGGTTGTTCTTGTGATTTACAAATATGGTAATATACTACCAACAATGTCTTTTTTCGTGCGTTATTGTGGCTCCTTAGAGATAGCAACATGCATATGGTTTCTAATAGCCAGAGGTTGTGACCCGTAAATCTGGTTAGTCGGCCAGCTGAGGTTTGGATACATTCTCTCCATTCCCTGGGAAGGTGTTTGAAGCAATGTTCGTTAATTATGTCCGTGAAGCTTCCTGTGTCTATCTACACTCTGCGGATCGCAATGTTATAAATATATGCTTGAATTATCATCGGATCAATTCCATTCTAGACTGAAGGTTTGGGATCATCTATGGAAAAGATAAGATTCACCATGGTCTTTGCTAGGGAATCTACATCTTTTGCTCATGAGTAACTCTATCGATGTGTGTAGATAGCTAATACTTCATATTATATACTTTCTCAGTCCTTTCAGTATTTTCTTTTGTTTGTCTATGTGGTACCCTTTTTTCTTCTCATTGGGTTCGCAGGATTCGCGCTATCTCGATGATACTTCCTTTTAGTTTCTTATCCTCCATTTCCCGTTGGAGGGAGTGCAATCATCTATGTCATGTGCTGTATTGCAGTGATACTCATTGTATCTGGGTTTTCCTTTGGCCTATTTCTCGTGTTGCCTATTGGTTACTGCATATACATTTGTCTGTCATGATTTTTTGTCGTCTCAGCGGTATGGTTGGTACCGCCTTGAAGATCTAGCCAACTAGAAAGACTAGCTGAGACTATTACTACTGTGTCTAGCATGGTAATTGTCATGTTGATCGATGTGTTGGGATTTGGCACCAACTATTGCTTTGAGGTATGCTTGTTTTCCACCGTTTCTGTTTCTTGTTGTAGGTATTTCTTTACTCTTTCTTTGAGCTCATGACATGTCTGAGGTGTCTTCCCTAGGACCTTTTTGGATAATTCACTTAGCAATAATCGCCATGTGAATACGCCAGTGACCATACCTTCATCCTGTCCTGGTGTGGCGAGAGTCGCTTTGGTGAATCGATCAAAATAATGCTTTACTGACTCTCCCTCCTTTTTCTTACATCGAATGATTGCGTGTGTATCCCTATGGTACTTCCTCAATTGCATTAAGTTTGTTAAGAATACATATTTTAGTTGTGGAAAGTTTCTTATACTTCCTGGGGCCAATGTTTTGAACCATATTCTAGCGTTCCCATCTAATGTTGTGGGGAAATATATGCACCAAAACCTCTCGTCCAATTTCAATGATGTCATCGTCCACTCATAAGTGTCAATGTGATTGTTTGGATTCGTCGTTCCATTATATGTTTTCAGCATTTTGAGCTTGGAGGTGTTTGGAACTTCGTAATTCAATAAATCCGATGTGAATGGAGAGATTACGCTATGACCTACTGTTTTGTGGGGAGAATAACATTGATAAAGTGGTACGTAGGTGAAAGCATAGTGAGTGTTGTAAGGATATGGACGGTTTTGAAAAGGTGTATAGGGATTTGTATTGACATTAAGGAAGGCTGTGGGCATTACTGTTGAGAGTGCCAGTGGTGCTGTCTGAGATGTACTTGTGACAACTCGAAATTTATTCCGTTGCGGTATCCCATTTCCGTTAATAGAATATTTATTTTATTATTATTGTTATTAAAATTTCCGTTAACATTTGGGTTAGACAAATCAACTAATGATTTATTTTATTTTTAGTGTCGAAATGAAATAAATAAAAACACATGTAATACCCTCAAATTTATTTGGGAAAAATTTTAGTTTGCAACTAAGTCGGGCTACGACCATTTAATCGGGTAAAAAATTAAATTCCGTTTAATGTCAGTATCGAGTAAATTCCCACCTGGCCACAAACCTAACCCCTATATAAGGGTTGAGTGGGCACTAAATGGAACTTTTCCCATTCTAGTCACTCTCTCTCTCTACTCTCTATTTTCAAGGCTCGGTTCTTCCAAAAATCCGCAAGTATTAGCTCCCAAATTGTAAGTTCTCTTACCCTAGAGTGTTCTAAAGCTCATTACATGTATTTAAAGCTTGAAAATCATCCAAGAAGGCCAAGAACAAGGAGTTTACGGCCCAAGAACCCTCTTAGGCCGTAAACCCCTAAAAGGGTGCCAAAATACCCCCAAATCCCTTCCTTAGGCTTAGAGGCTAACATAGAACTTACCCTTAAAGTGTTTTAGACATTAAACATTATGTTTGGAGGCTGGAAAGAGGGTTTACAGTCCAGGAACACTCTTAGGCCGTAAACTCCCTCAAATTATGCAAATTGAGCCCTAAACCCCCTACTTAGCCTTGGACCTTCACTTAGAAACTTGCATAAATGACCTAAGGACCCCAAATCACGAATATATTAGGCAACTTGATGGATGATTTGTTAAGAGAGAGTAAATATTATAAGGAATAATATATAGTTATTTGATTAATATAAGTCATAGATTAATTGGAATTGATTTGGTGACTTAAAGAGATTAATTAAATAAGAGGGTATAAACTATCAATTGTTTGATAGTTAAACTTGAGACTGTAAATCCATACAGATATGGATTGGACGAATTCTAGGAGCTAAAGGATAGATCAAAATCATCCATGATGTTATCTAGGAATGGATTTGGATAGCCTTAAGAGAAGATTATCCAATTAGGGTTTAGACTGTAACCCTTAAGGAGTCTGCAAGTATAAATAGACCCTATGGGTAAGGGAAATATATATCTCATCTAAAGTAGGAGAACTCTGGCTGATTTCCTTCCCTCTCCTCTCTCCTAAATCATCCTCCTTGCTATTGGTGTTTGTAAGCCATTAGAGGAGTGATATTTGTGACTCTAGAAGCTCCAAGACAACAAGATCAACAAGGAATTCAAAGGTATGGTTCTAGATCTATTTCAATGTTGTTATTTAACCCAATTAGGCATTAGAAGTCTTGGATTCAAAGCATGTTTAATTAGAAAGCCTAGATCCGAGCATTAGGGTTTTGCATGCGCACATAGGAAAGTTCTTATGGCTAAAACTCATCACTAAGGACCCCAAATCACGAATTTGATGGAGTAGCCATAAGTTACTGCCATAAACTCATGGGTTTACAGTAGTAAACTCCCAAGAAACATTCAAGAACCGTAAACACCCCAAAAAGGGTGTTTTGATGACCTAACTCCCTATCTAGCATGACTTATGGACTAGGAACTTGCTTGGATGATCTAGGAACCCCAAAATTCGAATTGGATGGATAAACCATGAATTTACTGCCGTAAAATCATGGGTTTATGGTAGTAAACTCCCCAAAAAGGGTCCAAGGACCGTAAACTCCAAAAAGTGGGCAATTCATGGCCTAACCACTTTTGCTAAACCCTTGAAATCAACCCTAGAACCTTCCTTAGTGAGGCATGAAGCTAAAAAGCACACAAATACACCTCTCCCATGAGTTTACGACCGTAAACTCATGGGGGAAGGGTCCTTCAACCGTAAACTCACCTAAGGTGGGTATTTGAGGAGTAAACTCCATAGTGAGGTCATATGCTCCTTAGATGCAACCCTTGGCACTCCTAGCACTTAAAACAAAGTGTTTTCATGCATTAGGGTGTAATTACTTACTTATTTAGTGATTAAATAACTAATTAGACACCATTATGTGTCACTACATGTTTCATAGGATCCGTGTGGGTGTTCAAGTTCTCATTTGACGCCTAGCATCCTACCCGACATTTTCATCCACTCAACTCATTGTAGGTGAGTTCATACCCCTTAATTAACCTTTCAAATATTTTTAAATGTTTTAGGGGGGATACAAATTAAATACAACAAGTTATAGTTTCAAATCATATGTGATTTATGACTTGCAATCAAAAAGGATTTCTATACTTTTAGCTATTTCTCAACAAAACTGTTTTAAATCTTTCTCAAATGCATTTTTCTATGTTAAATTGTTATTAAACTGTTTTCAAACTGTATTTAAACTACTTTTCTTTTAAAACTATATCTATACCAATATATTTATATAAGTAAGACTTGAAGGACTTAGGACCGATAACTCGCCTTATTTCCTATTCTTGTTTGATTGTGGTCTTAGGTTATGTTGTTATCCGTCCGACTGTCATGGAATTCTTAGTTATATATCATATATATTTGTGTTAGATATGAAAGTCTTCACCTTATTTAATACCTTTGTAGATCAAAGGCAACCAAACCCACACACTAATTAACTATAATAGGTATAGTTAAGACTACTGCTCATTACCTCTATTACTATGATACTCTCTATAATTACTACTATTACAAGTTAATGCATGTTAAAGAGAACACTCTATATACTATACTAAAAGTTCACTATACTATAATACAAGAGAATACACTAATCCAGAATATGACACACTATCCCTCTATACGACACTCTACTGTGCAAATACCATGTAACCAGAGCTTCCCGGAAGGAAAGCAACACTACATGTATAGATCTATACCGGACGGATGCTATTACATCCCAACTGATAACTACAGTTCGAGCCGACTAGGCCCAGGGGTGACAATACATCGCTACACTACGTATAACCGGGAAGGTCATCGGACCCTCTATTATCACTCAGGTTGGTTACATGAGAGATCACATCCATATCTAAATTAACACACTAAGAATTGAAGTCTAAGCTAACTTCCCGAAGTAAATAAATATATATTACAAATCGAAGTTTGCAACACTACTACAGCCAGTCGGCGATATCTTTCCTCATATACTTTACTGAATGAAATCTATTACCTTATATTTTTTATATAACTGAAAGTTTCAATAGAAATACTTTTACACACTTAGAGGATTAAACTTACAAATGCTCAAATCTGGAAAATATAGGATTTTCTAGGGATTTTTACTATTTTCAAACATTAATCACAGCTTTTATATTACATGATTATAAACACTTTTATACAAGCAACGGCACTAAATTCTTATGAACTCACCAGCTTTATGCTGATACTCGTTTTCAAAATAACTTGTATTCTCAGGTCAAAAATAGACAGGTACTGGTGTAGTTTTTGAGAAGATGGAACATATACAAGACCATCTTTTATTTTTGTTTATACTTTTGGTGTCTATCAAACTGTATAGAACACACTTGTATTTACAATTACTATATTAATGCAATGGTTGTTGTCGCTTGTTTGTACTATTATGCAATTGTTATGATACTGTACATGACGTCCTCCACCCCAAAACGTATTCCGCCGTTCTCGGTTTTGGGGTGTGACAGTACTGATTTCCAGTATGAACATGTAGCTTTGTAGAATGAACGATGGTGGTATTGGTGTCATCAATGGCAGCATCTGAGTGTGATGTTGGAACGGAGTAAATGTTACCCTGGTTGCTATACTGCTAGATGTGTTTGTAACATCGGTTTGGTTTGGATTTCTCAGTAGTGTTTGTAACCTTGTTACTAGTGGGAATAATAGTGCTGTTAGGATGTGGGTAAGTCCAGGCATCCATATTTTGCTTAATGGTTCTGTAAATGTGGCTTGAGTGGTTATTTGGTTCAATATTAGTAAGGAGGTCGGTGGTATTTTTGGTTACACTGATTGCATTTGGTGAATTGGACTTTGGGCATCTCCACTTCCTTTTCATGTTTCTTCTATTGCCATCGCTTGATGGAGGTGATCGTGTAGCTTTTGTTCATTTCTGCACACAAAGGATGGCGCCAAATTATGTGACGTCGATCCCACTGGCCCAAGTACTGTGAAATCCTTCGATATATACAATCACACTCAATAGATGAAATTGTCAATCATGCCCTAGGAGGAGATCCCAGGGGAGGCGCTCTAATGATCAAGTCAGTGATGGTGGTTGGTGAAATTAGATGATAGTTTGAGTAGGATTCAGAACATACCTGAGAAAAGCTTCCTTTTTCCTTATATAGGTAAGGTTTAGTGTATATACCCTTCTAGAGGCATGTGGGTTTGGTACAACTGGATTATTCCCTGTAACATCCCTTCATTCCTTATTGGTCCATGTGGATATCAGGAAATATGTTGTGGTGTCGATTTGGTAGGGATAGAATCTCTGTTAATGGAACGAGACGATCCTTTATCTGACGTCAGTTCCACACATTTTGACCAACAATTCCTTATTCTTCCAGCAAGACAGGCTTGCAAAGGCATTTCGTTTTATCGGTTAACCAGACCAATATGCAACAAGATTGTCACAACAGAATCCGCCTTGCTCTATTCGGGCTGCCTAGCAGTAGAACATCCAATGGATACGTCATTATATATTATTGTTAGAAATTTGATTGTTCTTGTTGATTTACATTTTTTGGTTGTTCTTCAGTTTAAGTTTGAAAATAAGGAAAAATGGAATGTTTTATTCTTCAGATCTAAAAAAATTATATTTGAATTCATCAGATGGTGGTGGTAGTTCTTCAATTTTAGTTTGAAATTGCAGATATGGAATTATCTGAGTGTTTTGTTATTTTGATATAGAGAAATTATGTTTGAGTTCATCACATGGTCGTTGTGTTGATCGTTCTTAGTTATATATTCGTTTTGTGAATCTCAAATGAGGTAGATATGTAATACCTATTTTCGTAATTGAGGGGTGTAAATTGTGATAAGACATGTATGTAAATGAGCATGAAATTGCTTAAAATCGTGTATTGTTATTTAGCAAAATATAGTTGGAATGTTATAGTGCATGTGATGACGAGTCTATGGAAATAAATTTTGTTACAACAGAGTTCGTAAGAGAAAGTTATGGCTTTTTGAAGTTGTTATGAAAGTGCATTGCTATTCTAAGTAGCTCAACATAAGTTAAGTCAATTGTTAGCTTTATGATCACCACGCCATGGTGGTATGATAACACGACATGGTTAGTGGTGATTCAATGTGACACATGTCAACCAGAGAGCAACACGTGGTGAAATGAGGTGATACATGGTGAAAGCAGGTTCTAGTTGATCACCACGACGTGGTGTATATATAACCACAACGTGGTGCATCCCAAACTATAAATGTGTGTTTTATGAGAGAGTTTTTTTTATGTAGGATCGGGGATGCTGCTCGAGAATTGTTCTTGCGAGATTATAACAGTTGAGATATATCGTTGTACAAGAGATACGAGATTGAGTATAAGATTTACTGAGGTATCTTTTACCTCGTTATTATGTAATTATGATATGTGATAGTTTTTAGGATTTAATAAACCCGAGTATATGTTACGGGTGTTCATGATGTGGTGCTATTACGGACCTGTTGATACGATTCGTAAGTAAACCTTATGGTGAGACAGTTAGTTGGGACGGTAAGGGTTGTAAACCATAATTTACTGGAATTACCCAATGTGGTAGAATTAGTAACAACTTATGGGTTAAGGTTGTTGTGATTGTATTATGTAGTTTAACAAGTTTGGTGACAAATGGAAACACATGGTAGTTAGTAGTGAATTGTAATAGGTTCTGATGAACTTGATAATTGTTGATTTGCTTTGTGATAAGCTGGAAGGAAACGTAAGTCGGGAACCAAATTTGGAATGTCTGCCAACTAATCAGGTTAGTAACACTATTCTAACGTCTGTTGTTGTTGATATCTGTGTAGCACAATATGTGAGTTATTATGTTGTGTAAACGATTGAATTTCATTGTGGTGTTATAAGAATATATATATATATATATATATATATATATATATATATATATATACATATCACATGACGATATGAGTTATGTTGTGATGATCATCGTGATGTTATAGAAATATATACGTACCACGAGATGGTATGAGTTATGTTATAATGATTGTTGTGATGTTATAGAAATATACAGATACCACAAGATGGTATATTATTACATATATGTGAATACAACAAAACAGGGGTGGTGATCTGATTTGATTGATATATCGATTACGATTGAGACATGGATCATTTTTAGTAAATTAATTATGGTTAAAAGATTGATCATTTATGAGATAAATCAGTTTCGACTAACTAATTATATTAGAACTGTGATATATGTAATATATATGATTTATCTGATTTATGAGATAGATCAATTTTGACTAATTAATTATATTAGAGCTGACAAAAATTGACCAACCCGAGCCCAACCAAAAATTAGCGGTTTGGTTTGACATTTGCAACCCATGAAACTTAAATGGGTCAACTCGTTAAACTTATTTAATTAAGTAGGTTGGGTTGACTAAAAATTATCAACCTGTTTTCAACCCATCAATCCATTTACTTTAATATATATATATATATATATATATATATATATATATATATATATATATATATATATATATATAATTTAATAACTATTTTAATATTATCATGTATAAATGAAAGTACTAATTTTTAAATTATAATGTTTTAATATTATTTATGTTTAAAAAATTTAATTGTAACTATCATTCTTTTTATTTTATCACCGACAATATTAGTTACTCTCTCAAATCATTTCGAAATCAAATATTTTTAATGTTATTTAAACAATTTATTTGTATTTGTGAATTAAGATTGTGATTTTGTCATACTTTGAAATTTCATTTATGTTTGGAACTAATATAAGTGATATAATCATTACTTAATTTTTTTTTTAATTTTAAATTGGTTAAGCCAAGTTTAACCAATTTATGTAGTTGGTTAGATCGGAAACTACATAAACTACATACTTTGAAACTTCATTTACGTTTGGAACTAATATAAGTGATATAATCATTAGTTAATTTTTTTTATGTTAAATTGGTTAAGCCAAGTTTAACCAATTTATGTAGTAGGTTGGGTCGGAAATTACATAAACACGTCAACCTGGTAACAACTCATTATCTAAAATATTAGGTTGGGTTGGAAATATCAACCCATTTAAATAAACATGTTGAGTTAGATTGAAAAATTCAACCCAATTAATAATGGGTTGAACCTAAACCCAATCCAAATCGACTCATTACCAGCTCCATGTTTTATGTTGTTGAACTTTTTATTGTATTGTTTGGACTAAAATGATATTTTTTAAAAACTAGTGGCCATATTTACAATATTGTCACTGTTTTATATTTGTTTTCCCATTCTTTCGTAACAAATTAATCCCATTGAAATGTGACGTGCGTGATCACAGAACTTAGGGTTTTTTTTTCTTACAAAAATACAAAAATGTTCTCTCTGTGTTTGCATTTTTTTTAAGGAAACACGTTCAAGCTTTGAAAAAATTGAATAGATGATCATTTTAAACATCTTTCGTTGTGTATTTGGTCCCTCAAAAAAATGAAAAGACTAATATAACCATGATATATTTATTTTCTAATTTACTTTCATTTTTAAAGTTATTATTAATAAATATAAAAGTGGGGGCCGCATACCCCCCCCCCCCCCCCTCTCTCTCTCTCTCCCTCCCTGAAGCATCCTAAAATATAGAGTAAAATTTTCATTTTAATATAATTAAAATCCTTCTAGTACAATCCCCTTAAAAATAAAACAAATTATAAGTTTGAAGTTCCAATCAAAGATCAAGAGTAAAATCATAACAATAGATAGTGCGACAATCTCCGGTGGACGCAACACAATCATACCTAACTTTTCCGTTTAGTACTAGAAGTACATGAAACATTTAAACATAAAATAATAAACAAAGAGCTTAATGAGTTTCCCAAAAGACCATATACCACAATACAACAATACATAACCATACTGAGACTGTTTCAACTCATGTAGATGCTATGCGCAAAATTATAGTCTTACAACCATTTCCTACCACGGGCTAAACATGGTCTTTCCTTCTATGTGCCAAAATATAATCTTTCATACAAGTGTTATGTGCCAAACATAGTCTTTCATACAAGTTATGTGTGCAAAACATAGTCCATAATGCAAAAGTCACAAAGACAATCTAGCTTACCATGACACCATGTGTCCTACGTAGTATAGTGAAAAGACTAACCTCACACACAAAGTAGAAAATCACCATATCTCGTAAGTAATAAGAAGGTTGGTATTACAAAGCTGATAGCATTACTCAAAATGTCAACCCTCAGTCTATGACCTAAAACCCTAAAGTTTGACACATGGTCAAACTTAGTAAAAAAATCAACAAGTATATATTCTGGTAAAACAGATATGTCATGCCACATTCTAGGCACCCTACACCCATAAAAGGACAAAACAGACGGGTCACTGGGTCGAACATAGTCACCGAGCAATTTACTAAAAACGCGCCGCGACTTTAGAAATCGTGTTGTGACAAGGCCAACTCAGTTAATTAGAAACAACTTAATGCATTAAGACCAAGCTTCCAATTCTTAGATATGGTCTTAATTGATTTCTTAATGGAAAAAGTTTCCAACTTTATCCATTACCAAGCCCCAAGACAACTAGATCTAGAACCCTAATCTAATAAAAGTCAAATTTGCATTTTTATACATGCATTGAGAACAAGAAAGCATGCATCCATTAAAAGCTCAAACCAAGAACTCCGATTTGAAGTGTTAAATGATCCTAAGATCATGGAGTTGCCAAAATCCATAGATCAAGCCATAGAGGGACCAAAACATTATAAATATGAATATAAACACCCATTATTCCTAGATCCTAAGATGGACATATATAAAGCAATGAACTTTAAGACTTACAAAGGTCCAAACGTGTAAGGATGACTGAATCTTCACTTGCAACAATACCAATTTCTAACCTTTGGATGATTTCTTCACTTTATGCATAAATACACATACATACAAGTGGATGAGAGGAGAGAGGATGGCTTAAAATACTCAAAAGATATTAGGGTTTCACACAAAGGATGAATTAGGGTTGATGGAGGATGAGATTGATCAATCATTGGGGTTAAGGGTCCATAAATAACCCACCAAAACCCTAAATATTAGACAAACCCGTGGGCTTGAATCACGTCATGATTCATATAGTCGCGCCATGATTATTGGTCTAAATAGGCCAAAAAAATTAACTTCTCGATCAACAAAGGCCCGATAAGTTAAGTTTAATTTAAGAATACATACCAGGAACTTGGATGTTATAATTCTCTTCCATTTGAATCATATTTCGTCCTTGAAATTGGACGTGCCAAATAATTCTGGTAATACCCCAAAGTCCACTCGAATCCCTTCCAGTGCTGCCGCTGCACCTTCGCCAAATCCACCACCTTGTTGTGCATGGTCTTGATCTTTTTCTCTAAAGTCATGATCGGCCGCTCAACATATTTTAGACGCTCATCAACTAGAATTTCTTCCAATTGAACAACCGTAGACTCATAAGCTAAACACTTTTACAACTAAGAAACATGAAAGGTGTTGTGGATCTAACTAAGCTTCTCAGGCAGATCCAACCAAATACGGAACCCATACCCTACCTTGCAATGTCAACAACCCACGGCTATCATAATCAAAAGAGAAAATATGTCCCATAATCCTCTCGCTATCTTGTTTCTCATCTTTAAGTGCCTCAGCCTGAGCTCCCTTAATTAATTCCAACAATGGAGTAATAATAGTCAGACGCAAGCACACGTATCAAATCGGTGCGCTAATCGCCTTGGGATTCAATGCACTAATCGCCTTGGCCTTCCTTAGATGATGCAAACTCTCTGAATGTTAGGGTGCGAAGTTCTCCTTGGAAGTGATGTAGGCTTACCCTCTTAGGGATGTGTAATAGGTTGATCTTTTCCTATAAATAGGAAATGAGATTCTCCCATTTGTGTAACAACATGATAGATTAGTCTAGTAAGAGAAATATTGCAAGGCCCACTTTGTAATAACTTTCTATACTAATGAGAGCTTAAACCGTTTTACTTACTTTTCGTGTTCTTGATATTGTTTGATTCTCACAATCATTACATTTCCACATTCATCATCATTCATGGGATATTACATGTGTTATCATAGTAGGTTCTTGAAGGTTTCACAACTATTTCAAGAAATTGATCCATGATGAGATTTTTGAATTGGTGAATCATTATTTAAACTTTATGTTGTAAGTCTTCTTTCTTTAAGAGATTTTTTGTTTCTATAAATCGAATTAGTTCTTTGATCTTGATTTAGATTCTATTTTCCCTCTCTAGAATTCATCTGATTTTTGCTTTCTCTCTCTATATATTTCTTTCAAATTCACTTTCTCTGACTAGAAATATTCAAGTTCATGTGATATTTTTCATTTTTGGATTTGAAATGGATTTTTTTTATGAACGATGGTTTGTATTTCCTTGAGATGATCCATATCCATATAGTTTTAAAAGGAGATATCAATTGCTTTACAACTGAGTATTTTAAAGAAAATTCACTAACTTCTTGTGGTAAAGAGATAAATGTGGAAAGATGATTGGTTATCCTCTTGATCATGATACTCATAAAGTTTTTCTTAATCGTTTGGTTACAACTTATGATGAGAGAAGAATGACGAAGAAAGAATATGAAATCATTAAATGAATTCGTCTTAATGAATGCAAATATGGTCTAAATGTGCTTCTACTTTACCCGAATGTTCATGATGTTAAAGACAAGGGGATTCAATGCGATTCTCATGAAGTTGTGGAAGTTTTTTTTGTTCAATTGGAGTTCAAACCAATGATTGTTTGTGTTCTTGTGATTCATTTGAAGGAATGGTGCCTTATAGAAAGCCTTCAATCCTAGATGTTCAAATGTATCAAACTCCAAAAAATTTGATTCAAAATTGTAAAGTTGAAGTTGTGAAGAATAATGTTGTTTTTAGATTTAAAGCTTCTAGATCCAAAAAAATGAAGAAGAAGAAGTAGAAGAAGATAAAACTCAACAAAATTTGGTTACCCAAGCAAAATTCATCAAATGTTTGTTTGATGTCGAAATCTGTGAAGAAAATTTTGGTTCCTAAGAAAAATTTGTCAAATGTTGCTATGGTATTGAGTTTCAAAGCCAAAATTGTTGAAGATTATCAAGTTAAACGTGATGATGAAATTAGATCTTGGAAAAATGAGAAGAATCAACATGGTTGGTACAATGTGAAATTTGGAAACTTCTTAGTTCCAACCAAAGAACCTAGATGTTCATATCATTCTCAAGGATATGAAGTTGGATCTTCCATGTTCGATTGGTGTATTTCAAATGGGAAAAGGTTTTCAAGGAATTTTCACAAATTCTCATATGGATTTCAAAAATATCTTGAAAGTTACTGTTTATTCGAAATCAAACTCCACTGTTCATTGATCCATCTATCATTTGAGCCCAAAATTCGTGATCAGATACTATTCATTCACTTTTTAATCAATGATTCATTCCTATTAAGTATTGATTGACTTGATTCCATTCGTGAATATTCTTCATCGATACATCATCGAGATTATACTTTTTTTCAATTTAACATCTTCCTGATGATACAACCTCAGGAAACAATCTCAATTAAGTTTCAGTATGCTTGCAAATGACACTTGAAATGGAAATTGAAGCTTGCAACTCTTCCGATTCAAATTAGCTGGTCAATGTTAAGTAACACTGAAAGTGATCTAAGACAATTCTCATTCTGATATTGATTGAGGTTGGTTGATGATGATTTGAGAAATCAACTCTATTGAATTGAATTTTAATAGTCAAGATTCGTTGAAAAGTCAAACTTGGATTTTTGTTCGTGGTTCAGTGAATTAAATGTCGAAAGTAATGATGATTTGATAGTGAGCAGGTGTTTGAGACAAAAGAAAATGTGTTGGGTATCGAATACAAATGTGAAGGTTTTTATTGATTTTCTATATCAAAGGTTGATTTCAATAAGGAAGAAGAATTCAATATTAGGAATGGTCGATTGGGAATTCTGATATCCAGAATCACTTTTGATGTTTGGAATTCTAAATTATCGTCTGATTCTCTTATTCCCATTCCCAGACATATTTCTTTCCTTTCATGTTTTTATTCTTTCCTTACTTTGGGCTCAATTATAGGCTCTTGTTTTGTATTGTCCCTATATATATTTTGTATCACTTCGTTGAATATGAAAGACAGAAAGACTGTTCATACCAAAACTTATATGGTATCCGAGTGGTTCTATACTCTCGAATAAACAACCCTAATATCTTCTTCTTTGAAGTCAGTCATGACAGTCGATACATCCTAAGGGAAGAAAGCCGAAGATAATCATGTTGATTCCAATTCACCATACTACATTCACGCTTCCGAATACCCAAGGCAGATGCACGTAAATGATGCATTAACCAACAACAATTACAACGACTGGTCACAAGAAATGATGAACTTCCTATTTGCAAAAAATAAAATCGGGTTCATTGATGGGAAAATCGTTAAACCAGAGAAGACGAAATCAACTTACATGCAGTGGATGCGATGCGATGCCATGATCAAAGGCTGACTCACTACCGCGATGGAGAAAAACATAAGAGACAACATCAAATACGCTGGAACAGCTTTCGAATTTTGGAACGATCTCAAGGAAAGGTTTGGGAAGGAGAGTGCGCCAGGAGCGTATGAACTCAAACAAACCCTAAACAATACCCGTCAAGATGGCTCATCTGTATCTATTTATTACAATCGTTTACGGGCACTATGGGATGAAATTCAAAATGTTTTCCCAGCCCCACGATGCTCATGTGGGAAGTGTTCTTGTGATTTCGGGAAGAAGATTGGTGAACAAAAGGAAAAGGAGAGAGTTTATGAGTTTCTTATAGGACTAGATGGGGAGTTCTCGGTTATAAGAACTCAAATATTAGCAATGAATCCTACTCCATCCTTAGGCACCACCTATCAGTTTGTGGCAGAAGATGAACAACAACGAACAATATCAGGGGGGGGGGGAGTAGGAGCCGAGACAGCTGCTTTCCATGCGTACGCCCCAGGCAAGCACAACTAGCAAAAGGGGTTCTACATGTTCCAAAATTCAAGTGCAATTTATTGTCTGTGAGCCAATTAGCAAAAGATCTCCAATGCTATGTAACCTTTTTCCTGGATTTTTGTTTCATGCAGGATTTGAGTTCGAGGGAATTGATTGGAGTGGGTAATTGCAAGCATGGACTCTATCGAATGCAGATGGTGGAAAATAAAAGAAGGGAAATGATGACTACAAAAAGGTTATGGCACAGGAGGCTTGGCCACACCTCTAGTAATAAATTATCTCATTTTGATTTTATTGAGAATGTTGATTTTAAAACTTTGGATTGTGATTCATGTGGTAAAACTAAACACACCAAATTTCCTTTCCAATTAAATTTTATTGAAAGCAAAGAATACTTTGAATTATTGCACTGTGATATATGGGGGAGATATAGAAATCCTTCTCTTACTGGATCAAGATATTTTTTTAACAATTGTGGATAATTATAGTCGGTCCGTTTGGATTTTTCTTCTTAAAAACAAATTTGAGGCAAGTGATTGTATAATGAATTTTCACAAAATGGTCAAGACACAATTCGGCAAAATGATTAAATGAATTCATTGCGATAACGGATGGGAGTTCACATCAAACCGCATGAATGACTTTTATGTTGAGCATGGCATCTTACTCGAAACCACCTCTCCACATACCCCACAACAAAATGTTGTGGTGGAACAAAAGCATAGGCATATTCTCGAGACTGCATGAGCCTTCAGATTTGAAGCAAATCTACCAATTAAATTTTGGGGAGAGTGTGTCATGATGGCTGCTTACATAATTAACCATCTCCCTTCGAAGGCTATCAACAACAAGACCCCGTTTGAAATTATTTTTCGACAAAAACCAAGCTATGAGCACATGAAAGTATCGGATGTCTTGCTTACTTTCGAAACAAAAATACGAAGGGAGATAAATTCGAGTTAAGGGGGAGGCTAGGGGTATTTTTAGGGTACCCACCAGGTTCAAAAGGCTACAAAATATATGACAAAACTCTTAACAAAATTGTCATATCAAGAGATGTGAGTTGTTGAAAATATTTTTCCTTATGCCAATTCTAAAGTCGTTGATGTACAAGAAAACAAAGTCCTTTTTAATTTCCCTCCATGGTACTACAAAGAAAACATTGGGGTGGTTAAAGAAGCAATGGACCAAAATAAAGGCCCACATGAAAATGAGACATATGAAAGTGGATCTGATGTATTAGAACAAAATGATAATGCACAACCAAGAAACAATGGTTGGCCCCATTAAGATGAAAATGGGCCATGTGAACCTGCTGTTGCACAAGAAGAATACACATCAGATTTTCCAACTGAGAATATAAGTGAGCATGTAGACGTAAATGAAGAACATGAGCCAGTAAGGCAGCAGCGAGTTAGAACCAAGCCGAGATGACTAAACGATTTCGTCGTTAACCTTGCACCATCCATTAATCATGCATCACCCAATCTTAATCAAGAACCTTCGACGGTACATCCTTTAGCTAATTTCATCTCTTATGAAAAGTTCACCAAAAATCATAAAGGTTTTTTGGCGGCCACTGGCACAACCGATAAGCCGGAATCCTATAATGAAGCTGTATAGGACGAGAAATGGAAGGAAGCAATGGAAAAGGGAATACAAGCTCTAGAAGAAAATGAAACATGGATGCTCGAAGAGCTACATGAAGGAAAACATGTTATCGATTCAAAGTGGGTCTACAAGGTAAAATAGAAACCCAATGGTGAAGTGGAGAGATACAAAGCAAGGCTTGTTGCGAGAGGGTTCACCCAGTTAGAAGGAGTTCATTTTCATGACACATTTTCCCCCGTTGCAAAGCTTGTCACAGTTCGCACTCTTCTTGCCGTGGCAGTTAAAAAGGATTAGCTAATCCATGAATTAGACGACAATAACGCCTTCCTACACGGAGACCTAAACGAAGATGTTTACATGAAAGTCCCACAAGTTTTTGAAAGGGGAAAGAAAACAAAGTTTGCAAGTTAAAAAAAATCGTTATACGGCTTGAAACAAGCATCACAGAATTGGTACCACAAGTTCACTTCTGCCCTCCTGGTTCTTGGTTTCAAACAGTCAAAGGCCGATCATTCTCTCTTCATTTACAGAAGGGGAAACATATTTGTGGCTGCTCTTATCTACGTTGATGACGTGATTATCATTAGAAATAACCCCTCGAAAATTAATGAGACGAAGGAATATCTCAACAAGAGATTTAGCATCTAAGACTTAGGGAACCTAAAATACTTCCTAGGGATTGAAGTGGCGCGAATGAAGGAAGGTTTAGTCCTCAGCCAACGGAAATACACCCCAGATATACTAAAAGACTGTAGTGCTCTAGGTTCACGACCAAGTGCGTTTCCCATGAAGCAAAATATGAAGGTGGGAAAGGACGAAGAAGGGTCGCGAGTTGATGCAAATCAATATAGACGTCTCATTGGGAGACTGCTTTAATTACAAGCAACTTAACCAGACATTGTCTATTCAGTTAATGTTTTAAATCAGTTCATTTCTGACCCACGACACAGCCATATGGAAGCAGCAACAAGGATCTTGAAGTATCTAAAATCCACACCAGGCGAAGGAGTTTTACTACCAAAAGAAGGTGGTTCAAATTTAGTTGCATATTCCGATTCCGATTGGCTTGGATGTCCTGATTCAAGAAGGTCTAGAACTGGTATTTTTTAATTTTAGGAGGAGCGCCAATCTCATGGAAATCCAAGAAACAGTCGGTTTTTTCTCGTTCATCTGCGGAGGCGGAATATCGGGCAATGGCGACCACAATTAGCGAAATATTGGCTGTTAAGCGAACTTGAACTAACTCAAGATCAACCAACATCGCTCTTTTGCGACAACCAAGCAGCTAGACACATTGCTAACAATCCAGTATATCATGAACGGACCAAACACGTTGAAATGGACTGTTTTTTTGTCCGTGAGCGGGTAGAATCAAAGGAAATTCAACCAAGATAGATCGATACTAAGGCCCAAATTGCAGACTTGTTTACTAAAGCTTTGGGTTCGCAGCAACTGTAATTCATTCTTGGCAAGTTAGGCATTTGGAACCTTCACACTCTAACTTGAGGGGGAGTCTGAATTATCTTCTAATTCTCTTATTCCCAAACATATTTCTTTCCTTTCATCTTTTTATTCTTTCCTTACTTTGGGCTCAATTATAGGCTCTTGTTTTGTATTGTCCCTGTATATATTTTGTATCACTTCGTTGAATATGAAAGACAGAAAGACTGTTCATACCAAAACTTAGAGGAATGGATTCGATTGTCAAAGAAAATTGAATGGTCGGAGCATTTGTAATCATTGTGAGTTGTTGGAGAATCGAAATTGATTTTAATGAACAAATGTTTGGAAATGAAAGTGAGTAACTTTCATCTGTGAATTTGATTGTTGATAGTGGAACCAATGTTGAAAGCTTGAAGTTTTAGTTGTCATTGTTTGAAATTGAGATTAACAATCGAAACTTGGAGTTATGCAGTCGAAAGTACAGATTGATAGTTGAAAGTTTGATTGATAACAAAAGCATATGGAATCAAAAGTATTTTTAGTTTGATTGTCGAGAGTGAAGTCTCGAATCGGTTGTAATTGAACTGAAGGGTCGAATGATTGGTTAATAAGTCGAAAGTATTAGACTCGATTTTGGTTTATGACTTTATATTCGAAATATATTAGATTAGGATTTAAAGTTGTGAAAAATGTTTGATATCGTAAGCTAAATGGCTTAAGGGATTGAAACTTGGTAATTTTGAGTCGAAAGTGGTTTCGATTGGTGCTGCTGTGTTCTTTCCCATTTGGAACGTTATGGGAAGAAGATGAACTTTTTTCGAAAATTGTCCCTAGATTTTTATTGGATTGGAAAATTTTACCCAGTTTATCAATTTCTTGCAACTGGAATGGAAAAATGGAAAGGTGTTGGAAAGATTACATAATTATTTCTTGGAGTTTCAGAATTCTTGCAGCTTTCACCGAAAACTTGAAATCTTCACACTTTTCTGTTGGATTTTCGTGATTGTTTTTGGTGCAAGATTGTTTGTGGTTTATGAAAAATTTTTGTTCATTTTGAAGTCCGGGAAGTCAAATATTTGAAGATGTTGGCGTATTTTTTTTGGATTTTCTCGGAATTGAAGCGTTTCATTTTTTCACAGATCGAGGGGGAGTTTCATATCGTTTATTCCTTGAGCGTTTCTCCAACCCTTTTGGTGTTTTATAATCATTTGTTGATTATAAAAAGGGGGAGAAAATTGAAATAGGTATTCTATACTTTTTGGATATTCTTTTTCAAAGCGGATTTGAAGACCGATGTTACTTTGAGTGGGAGTTGGTCTTGATCGCTTGGTCCTAGTTTGGATATTAAAGTTGTGATATTAAATCTAACTTTGAGAGGGAGAATGTTAGGGTATAAAGTTCTCCTTGGATGTGATGTAGGCTTACCCTCTTAGGGATGTGTAATGGGTTGAGCTTTTCCTATACATAGGAAGTGAGATGTTCTATAGCATTTTGTTTAAAGCAAAATAAGTAATTAAATAAATAAATAATGATAGTTAAAAACTTCGAGATGTAATTTTTTATATTTTATTTTAATTATAAGTCATATTATTATCGAGGTGTATGCATTGGGGTGTTATAGTTATATTTGTGAATATTGTGGGTTAAATTGTAACTTGTGGACTTAAATTGTAAGGAATTCTAAAGGCTGAGGGCTGTTTCGTAAAATATGGATTTAAGTTGAAAAGAAATTGAGAGGAGGGGCTGGAAGTGTTAAAAATGATTAAGTTGATCATGCACGGGTTTATACCCCGTTATCATCCTCTTATCCTCCATATTTAAGGGGATATGAACCTTAACCCTAATCGGATGCAATAGTCGCCACCTTTATATCCCCTACATTCGGCTGCCACCTCCAACTTCGTTGTCGCCGCCTTGCACCACCGAACCGCCACCGTTACACCCCGCCACTGAAGACGAAGGCTGCCATTAGGCGTCATGGAAGTAGATGATCGGAAGAAGCCAATCGTTGGTTGTCTTTGATGTTGTTCGCTGTTGGTTCGCACTCATCCTCTTCCTTGTTTCTTCCTTGTCTGGCTCAGCTCATGTTATGCCGTTCGGATTGCCGGCGCTGCTGCTATTTCATTTCTTTGTCCCTTTCGGCGCACCACCTTCACCCCCTCCTCCAAGATTGAAGTTTAGGCGTGGTGTGTATTTATACTTGTGTATGTATGCATGTTTTAGTATGGTTGACATGTGTTGTTGCCCGGAGAACAAGAAGACAACCATGATAGCTAACCATGGTGGCTGTCACTGTTTCTAATCTTTCTGCTGCTACCAACCACCGTGAGTGGTGGTTGTGTGTGTGTTTGTGTGAGAGAGAGAGAGAGAGAGCATATTTCATAGGCTTAATGTTGTACAGATTTTGCTTGGCCAGGAAACAAAAGAAAACTCATCACCACCAACATGAGGTAGTGGCTACCAACTTCTACCACCGTTCTGCCACTGCTAGCCACCATCTCCAATAGTTGTGTGCTTTCGGGTGCATTTAAATAGATGTTGGAGTGATTTTTGTATTGTTTTCGCCTAAAATAATAACCACCACCACCATGAGGTGGTGGTTGTCATCGTGATCCGCTGTTGACCACCACTACCCGAGGTGGTAGTGGGTGGTGCCCGACTTATTTAACATTAATTAACCCAAAAACTTAACCAATGGACTAATTAGCATACCATTATATTGGAAACTCTAATTAGGGTTTCGAAAACCATAATGTTGGATATGTTTGTTTGTAATTGTTGGGACCCGCGTTTTGGACCATTGGATTGATGTTATGACTTATGCCCGATTACATTGTATATTTGGCCTAGTGGGGTGATAGACTTAATGGATTGAGTCCTTAATGGGTTAAGTATGAAAACTTAACCCTATCATCATTTTATGTTAAAAACCCTAATTAGGTTTGGGTTCTTGTTGGGCCATTTTTTGGACTAAGTTACTGTGGGCCTTCGTGGGCTAATTGGGAACATGTTTATGGACTAAGGAAATTATTGGGCTTTAGGATAAGACCCATTGGAGAGGCTTCGGCCAAATTTGGAAAATTGGGCCATAGGTGAGTGATAATTGGGCCTTGGTTATTATGAGATATTGGACCATCAGAATACTATGTGTTTGGAGGTAAAATAAATGGTTAAACCATGTAGAGGTTTTAGCCTAATTTGGAAAATTGGGCCAGATGTTGGGCCTTGGTTGATTATATGGCTTTTGGGCCTTCAGAGTGTAAGTTTGGGCCTTGGTTTTGAACCAAGCTAGGCTAGGAGGTAAAATGGTCCTTTTACCCCAAATATGGATTTATGGTTATGCATTGAAACCCAAATTGAAACCTAAATGGTTAATTGGGTGTTGTTCGGGAGTTTGTCATCCAGCAACTAGAGTTTTATCTATGGGACTTCGGTAATGTGAGGTGAGTCTCCTCACCATACCAATGGGTCAAAGGCACCAAGGACAACCCATTATATGTTATGTGGTATGCTAGTTGATTGTATGTTATGTGGTATGATAGTTGATTATGTGTTATGTGATATGCTAGTTGTCTTTGTGATACTTGCATGGAAGACCCTTGGGGGTTCCTGAGGCACTTGGATATAAGACCATGTAGGGGTTCCCATAGCATTCCAGGCTAAGACCATGTGAGGGTTCCCATGGCACCCGGTGTAAGACCTTGGAGGGTTCCTATGACATCCTTAGTTAAGACCATGTAGAGGTTCCCATGATAGTTGGCTAAGATCATGTGGGGCTCCCATGGCACCCGGTGTAAGACCTTGGAGGATTTCCATGACATCCTTAGTTATGAACATGTGGTGGTTCTTATGGCAGTTGGTTAAGACCATGCGGGGTTCCCATGATACCCGATGTAAGACCTTGGAGAGTTTCCATGGCATCTTTATATGTTTGCATGCATGGCTTATGTGGTTGATGTGACTTATGTAGCTTATATAGCTAATATGGTTTATGTGATTATGTGGATTGTATGGGGTATCTTATGGGGAATTCACTATGCTTTGTGTTTACAATTTTCTTTATGGTTTCAAATATCATTGGTTTGGAAAGGAAGGGACCGGCTTGATCGCAGCGTGCACACACACGCACGTGTTTTTCACATTATGTGATTTTGGGATGTAACTATCATAAATGTTTTAATTAAGAAATGTTTTTGAATGGTTGGATTAAGTAGCTATTGTGTTTGACTATAATAAAAAATGAAAATTTTAACCCTGGATTTTTGGGTCGTTACATGCTCCAATTTATCTAACAACATGAGAGATTAGTCTAGTGAGAAAAATATTGCAAGACCCGCTTTGTAATAACTTTCTAGAATAATGAGAGGTTAAAATTTTTTATTTACTTCTCGTGTTATTGATATTGTTTGATTCACATAATCATTACATTTTCACATTCATTATCATTCATGGGATCTTACACCCGGTCATAATGTTTGACCATGTCGAGCCACCTACGCTGCCTCATATTCAGATCCGTGCAATCCATAAAATATCTCAAGCTCTCATGGTTGGTGTAGATGGTATACCAAACCCCATACATATTATGATGCTACATATTTAGGGGAAAAACCATTACCCCCATCGTAAACATTACAATTCTCCTCGTGAGGCTTCAACTGCCTAGAAACATACACGATCACATGACCATTCTAAATAAGCACAACACCCAAAATAAAAATTGATGTATCATAGTAAATGTAATGGCTGTGTTTTTGGGCCTGTCATTAATAGCAATGTATTAGTCTACGTTAACCTTTATAACTCATTTTGAAATAATAAGAATGTATTATTTGAGTATTATATGTTTTGTGCTTAGTTGTGTGGCTTAAATGAATTAAGAATATAAAATAGTAGATAAGGCCTATATCTTTGGATAATGTTGTAGTAGTTGAAACGAGGTTTATGAATATATAAAGAATGTCGAAATCCGAGTTATAACGAAGAAGTTATGATCTGTCGAAGTTTCGCGACAAAACCGCCACGACGCCAAATGATGTAAAATACGAATTTAAGATAGAATGATATCTAGCCTTAGTAATCTAAACGAAAGTTGAAGATTTCATTAAACCGAGAGTGTGCATAAAAAGAACGCCCAAATCTGACTTCATATGAGGAAGTTATGATTTTCTGAAGTTTCGACTTAGAAGTATGCAACCCGAATACTCGATTTGAGATCGAGCGGTTTTTAGCCGAAACAATCTGAACGAGAATTGAAGATATCATTAATAGTAGTGAAACGGTAAAAAGATAGGCGAAAACGAACGTTGGATGAAGAAGTTATGAATTTATAACGGAGTTTTCTAGTCCCGGCCTACTAAAAATAATATATATATATATATATATATATATATATATATATATATATATATATATATATATATATATATATATATAAGTAATATACTTATAATATATTAAAAATAAAGTCAAAATTAGCTAACGGAGTCTAAACGAGAGTTTTAGATCACAATCTCACCTACGCGTCGATATAAAGAACGTCGAAAACCGAGTTCGTATGTGAAAGTTGTGAATTTCTGAAGTTCGGGGCGCGAAACCCCATAACTGTCAGATACCACGACGTGGCAAGCAGTGCCACGATGTGGCAAGTCTTCTGACACCTCCTGGAGTCCCTCAGACGCAACTTGCGATGACACATGCAGTTACAACCAAGCCCACGACGTGGAAAAGGTGCCACGACGTGGCAAGGGCAAATTTTGCCTTATAAATAGATTTGAAGGGCCATCCGTTTAGGGTTGATATTTTCTCTCCTCTCTCTCTCCCGTTCTACCTCACTTTACGTGCAAAGAAGTACCCCCAAAGCCCCGGTATCATACCGAGACCCGAAGCGAGTCCCAAAGCCCGAAGATCCCGAGAAGAAAAGAGTTTCCGAGCCGAAGCTCTGCCCGTGAGGAGCCCGGTTTTTGTGAAGATCTTCCAGATCTACCAAAGAATACTACTTCTCCAAGTCGTAGTGTTGTCCGGTCATCTTCTGATCAAGTGAGTGTGTAGTTACTCTCTTCTAACACATAATTATGAAGTATTTGGTATGAAATACGTGTTACGTGTATATTTTGTTGATTATATGTGTGAATGTATATTCACTTTCTTTTAACTAATAAATCTGATTTATTCTCTATGAAATATGCGTTATGTGTGTGTGCCTCATCTGTTATGTGGAATATGTATTGATTGAACATGCTATACAGGTTTTAAACTATGTATAAAAATATATATTTTTATCTACTAATATGTTGGGTAGAATATGGGTAGATAGTTGATGTGTGATAAATAGATGAGAGGCCTCGTTGTTGTTGTTGTTGTTGACCTAATCATCTAGCGGAGTATGGATGATGACCACAGACTCTTTCTAGACAGTCATGTGGAACACTAGCAGGTTCATAACCTGTAGGTGTTGTGAACGATGTGTTCACCGGTGTACTGTATCCCCCTCATGGTTGCCTTTAGGACATCTATTGTTGAGGAAACTCCTTTGTAGTAATGTTCGTCCCGATGAAAATCGTAGATTAGGTCCCTTGTAATAGATGTTGTCTTAGGGACTTAAAGTGAGGACAACGAGAATGCGTAATCAGGTTATTGTTGGTTGGTGAAATTAAATATAATTATTTATTGTGGGTTGAAAACTCTATATTCTCACCAGACTCCCAAACCTGACCCACTCAGTTTATTTGTATTACAGGAAGTCGCGCAAGGGCATAAGATGGATGAATCATCAAGTTGTTTTGTTTACAAGTGTGTATATGTATATATTTGTTGAATGACTTGTAATGTAATCGTTTATGCTTTATGGTCTATATCGGAACATGACATCCTGATTTTTTATTATGAAATGAAATTATATTTCTTTCTGAAATGTTTTGATAAAAATCTATTTTATCATGTTTTGTTTTTGGGAACAAAATTCCGCAACTCTTTTAAATCAAAAGAATTTACTCTGAAAATTATTTTCAAAGCATAAATGAAACCGGTCTTTTCTGGCAGTGATTTTGGGGATGTCACAGTTGGTTTTAGAGCATTAGTTTAAGCGAACTAGGAATTTGTAGGATTTCTAGACTTAAACTTAGAATGGTAAGTGGAGATTGTGAGGTGTGTGTCTGTTATATTATAGACACGAGCACTAGTTTATTTTAGGAAAGTTGCCTAAAATGCTTTTATGTGCTAAATGTTATATGTTGCCATATATGATATTCTTTGTTCGGATCTATGGCCTGTTGCCGACCGGATCTAGAAAGCTTATGTGTGTAAGATTCTAAGCGTATGGTTACGATATTAGAACTAGCATGTAAACGTTTCAGAGTGATAAGGATGATTTGAATATCTATCGTGAATGAGGATCTAATTTCACCTTATTCGGTGTATAGATCAAAAATGGTGAGAACAAGGAGAGGAGTTGGAAACGTGGACGAAAATAGGAATCAAATACCTGTAATAGAGCAAGTAGCTATTGCATCAACAACACCTGAGCCAATAACAATGGCCAGAGTGCAATTGATGATTCAGATGATGTTGGATCGTCAGATGGAGGAAACTAGACGTCTGCTTAGGCAGAATCGCGAAAAACTATCAATTCACGTCGAGAGCCCAAAGTAAATGGAGGGCAGTCTGAAGGAGGAAACTTTAGTGGATCATTGGTCAAGACGACCCACCGATTGTTAGGCAGAATAACTAGGATAGAGGAAATGATGTGCGTGGGTGCAAGTATAATTATTTCATGGCGTCCAAACCACCATGTCTATCTGGAAGCCCGATGCCAGTGGAAGTGATTAACTGGATCTCCGAAATGGAGACTATGTTTGAAAGTTGCAAGTACAGAAACCAACACAAGATCGCTCTTGCAATCCCTCTGTTAAAATCTGGGGTACTAAGCTGGTGGAAGTTACTAGGTGACTCGATGCCCAAGGGAGAAGCTAGCAAGATGTCTTGGGAAGATTTTGTGGAACAGTTGAAATTACAATACTGCTCAGAGCAGGACCTTCTGGAAATCAATAATGATTCTCAGAATTTGAAGAAGGGAAAGATGAGCATTATTGAATACGCTGCAAGCTTCACGGAGAAGATAAAACTGGTTCCATACCTAGTTCCAACTGAACTAGCAAAGGTTAACACATTTGCTCGCGGTTTACCAGCAGACTTTGGTCCAATGGTTAAGCAAGCAACGAACTTGAAAGCTGCCATCTGGGCTGCTAAGAATGTTGAGACCCAGATCAGGGTGAAAGGTCTTGAGAGGTCAGAGGTTGGTGAAAAGAGGAAGTTCGATGGACCTTTAGGGTCCAACAAGATAAACAAGTTCTCGAAGTCTAGTTCGAGAGGTGGAGGAGGCGAAGCGAAATGGTGCGAAAAATGTAAGAAGAAGCATCATGGAAAATGTGAGGTAGTCGCCACATGTTTTAAATGTGGAAAGCCAGGGCACTAAGCCGACGAATGCACCCTCACCAAGAAAGTCTGCTATGGGTGTGGTGAGGAGGGGCACATCTCAAGGGATTGCACGAAGAAGAAGGAGGCAACTAGACCCAATATTCCACCAAAGCCAAAGGAGAGAGTCTTCCAGATGACACTGGAAGTTGCTAAAGATGAAGCTAATGTTGCTTCAGGTACCTTTCTCATTAACAAATTGTCTGCCCAAATTTTATTTAATTATGGAGCCAACTACGCCTTTATTTAGCATGAAACTGGTAAAAACTAGCTTTTCCTGTTGATAGACTAGATAATGCCTTGTTAGTCGAATTTTCTAGTGGCAAGTTTGTACCTGTTAGCCATCGTATGAAAAACATCTCAATTGACTTGAATGGGAATAATTTTTACGAGGAATTATTACCTATCGAACTTAACGGTTTCGACATCGTGCTTGGAATGATTGGCTTAGCGCCAATGACGCCTAGATATTTTGCAAGAAGAAGATAGTCAAAGTAAACCCACCTGGGAAATATTCGTTTATGGTGTATGGAGATAAATGCAGAGTAAATTCTGGAATCATTTCATTGATGAAAGCCAGATAGTGTTTGGCCAAAGGATGTACCTCGTATCTAGCATTTGTGATGGATGCTAAGAAAGAGAAAAAGGCGATGCAGAGCATTCCTATCGTGTGTGATTATCCGGAAGTATTTCCCGAAGATCTTCCTGGATTACCGCCTGATACACAAGTGGAGTTTAGAATAGACTTGATACCAGGGACGACGCCAATAGCAAAAGCACCTTACCGATTAGCACCGACGGAGATGAAGGAGCTGATGATGCAACTTCAGGAGTTATTGGACAAAGGTTTCATTAGACCTAGTTCAATACCCTGGGGAGCTCCGGTGCTATTTGTAAAGAAGAAGGACGGAAGTATGAGAATGTGTATTGATTACAGAGAGCTGAATAAAGCAACGATAAAGAATAGATATTCGTTGCCAAGGATTGATGACCTTTTCGATCAACTTCAAGGTTCGAGCTATTTCTCAAATATTGATCTTAGGTCAGGATATCATCAACTGAAAGTAAGGGAGCATGATATAGAGAAGACTGCATTTAGAACACGATATGGACACTACGAGTTTTTGGTTATGTCATTTTGACTAACCAATGCTCCAGCAGCATTCATGGATTTAATGAATAGGGTTTGTAATCCGTTCCTTGATAAATTTGTGATAGTGTTCATAGATGACATTCTGATTTACTCAAAAAGCCGAGAGGAGCATGGCAGACACTTGTGAAAAGTGTTAGAAGTATTGAAGAAGGAGAAGCTGTATGCAAAGTTCTCCAAATGTGATTTTTGGATTCGAGAAGTCCAATTCTTGGGTCACGTGGTCAACCAAGTAGGGATAATGGTTGATCCAGCATAGATTGAAGCTGTGATGAAGTGGGAACAACCAAAAAGTCCCACCGAGATCCGAAGCTTTTTGGGATTAGCCGGATATTACCAAAGGTTTATCCAAGGATTTTCTTCAATCGCTAGTCCATTAACAGCTTTGACCCACAAAGGAGCTACTTATGCTTGGAGTGATAAGCCTAAAGAAGCATTCGATATGCTAAAGAAAAATCTATGCGAGGCACCGATACTTTCTCTACCCGATGGAGTTGAAGACTTCGCTGTTTATAGCGATGCATCTAGTGTTGGATTGGGTTGTGTTTTGACCCAAAGAGATAAGGTGATCGCGTATGCATCTCGATAGTTGAAAGAGCATGAAAAGAACTACGCGACATATGGAGGCATTACTTTTACGGCACGAAGTGAAAACTTTTCACTGATTATAAGAGTCTCCAATATCTCTTTAGTCAGAAAGAATTGAATATGAGACAACGACGCTGGCTAGAATTACTTAAAGACTACGACTGTGAGATACTTTACCACCCCAGTAAAGCAAATCTTGTAGCTGATGCGCTCAGTCAGAAAGTCAATCTTGAAAGGAAAAGGCCAAGAGCCTAGAGAATAAAAGTTGTCTCGACCATTGTGGAGGGTATAAATAAAGCTCAAGAGGAAGATTCAGAGAAGAATGACCGAAAGGAAGAACATTTGGGCAAAACGTTGGTGTTCCGTGTAAACAGTCATGGACTGGAGGTGTTCCAAGATCGGATTTGGATACTTAAGACAGGAGGAGTTATAGATATTCTAATGAAAGAAGCTCACAAGACCATGTACTCGATTCATCCTGGTAGCACTAAAATGTATAGGGACCTAAAACCCTATTAATGGTTGCAGACGATGAAGCTTGATGTTGCAAAGTATGTGGCTGAGTGTGTGACTTGTGCTCGAGTCAAGACACAGCATCAGAAACTGTATGGGAGTTTAGGACCTTTTCCTGTGCCTATGGATAAGTGGTAAGACATTGCTATGGATTTTTGTCACTAAACTGCCCAGAACAAAAAGTGGTCACGACATGATTTGGGTGGTCGTTGATCGATTCACTAAGAGTGCGGATTTCATAGCAGCCAATGAGATATGGTTTATGGAAAAGCTTGCGAATTCTTACGTGAAGGAAATTGTGATGTTTCACGGTGTTGCGTTAACGATTGTATCGGATCGTGATAGCCGTTTCACCTCGAGGTTTTGGAAAAGTCTACAAGAGGAAATAGGTACCAAATTGTGTTTAACTACAGCTTACCATCCGCAGACTGATGCTCAGAGCGAAAGAACGATACAAACACTTGTAGATATGCTGAGAGCATGTACCCTGGAAATCCTAGGTAATTGGGATGAACATTTACCTTTGGTAGAATTTTCCTACAATAATAGTTTTCACTCGACATAAAGATGGCACCTTATCAAGCTTTGTACGGACAGAAGTATCGTACGCCCTCTTGTTGGCTTGAGGCTAGGGAAAAGCAGTTTATGGGACCCGAGATGGTTCATCAAACCGTTGAAAAGTTGAAAATAATTACGGAAAGAATGTTAGCCGCTCAGGATCGTCAAAAGAGCTATGCTGACAAAAAGCGAAGACCGATGACTTTTGAAGTTGGAGATTCAGTTTTGCTTAAAGTCTCACCGTGGAAGGGACTTATAAGATTTGGTAAAAGGGGAAAACTAAGTCCAAGGTTTATTGGACTGTTTAAAGTTCTTCAGAGGGTTGGGAACCAAGCTTACAAGCTCGAACTACCAGAAGAACTGAATGGAATTCATAACACTTTCCATGTGTGTTATTTGAGGAAGTTCACGGGAGAAGTTCCCGACATGATTCCAATTTCTGAGTTAAGAATTGATGAGAACAAGAGGTTGATTGAAGAACTTGAAGCAGTCGTTGACTGAAAGACTGAGAATTTGTGACCCAAGATGGTCGGATTAGTGCTTGTCCGATGGAAACACACAAATAGGCCGAATCTTACTTGGGAAATGGAGGGTGACATGATGAGTCGCTACTCGAAGTTGTTTGTTGATCTGTGATTCCGGGGATGGAGTCATTCTAAGGTGGAGAAAATTGTAATGCCTGTGTTTCTGGGCTTGTCATTAATAGCAATACATTAGTCTACGTTAACCTTTGTAACCTATTTTCAAATAATAAGAATGTATTATTTGAGTATTATATGTTTTGTGCTTAGTTGTGTGGCTTAAATGAATTAAGAATAAAAAATAAGTGCCAAAATAAAATAGTAGATAAAGCCGATATCTTTGGATAATGCTGTAGTAGTTGAAACGTGGTTTTCGAATATATAAAGAATGCCGAAATCCGAGTTATAACGAAGAAGTTATGATCTGTTGAAGTTTCGCGATAGAACCGGCACGACGCCGAATGATGTAAAATACGAATTTAAGATAGAATGATATTTAGCCTTAGTAATCTAAACAAAAGTTGAAGAGTTTTTTAAACCGAGAGCGTGCATAAAAAGAACGCCCAAATCTGACTTCGTATAAGGAAGTTATGATTTTATGAAGTTTCGACTTAGCAGTATGCAGCTCGAATACTCGATTTGAGATCGATCGGTTTTAGCCGAAACAAACTAAACGAGAATCGAATATCTCGTTAATAGTAGTGAAACGATAAAAAGATAGGCGAAAACGGACATCGGATGAAGAAGTTATGAATATATAATGGATTTTTCCTGTCCCGGCCTACTAAACATAATATATAAGTAATATATTTATAATATATTAAAAATAAATTCAAAATTAGGCAACAGATCCTAAACTAGAGTTGTATATCATAATCTCACCTATGCGTCGATATAAAGAACGTCAAAAATGGAGTTCGTATGCAAAAGTTATGAATTTCTGAAGTTCGGAGCGCGAAACCCCAAAACCATCAGATACCACGACGTGGCAAGCAGTGCCACGACGTGGCAAGTCTTCTGACACCTCCTGGAGTCCCCCAGATGCAACTTGCGATAACACATGTAGTGACGACCAAGCCCACGACATGGAAATAGGTGCCACGATGTGGCAAGGGCAAATTTTGCCCGATAAATAGATTTGAAGGCCCAACCGTTTAGGGTTGCTATTTTCTCTCCTCTCTCTCCCATTCTACCTCGATTTACGTGCAAAGAAGTACCCCCAAAGCGACGACATCATCCCGAGACCCGAAACGAGTCCCAAAGCCCGAAGATCCCGAGAAGAAAAGAGTTTCCGAGCCGAAGCTCTGCCCGCGAGGTGACCGGTTTTTGTGAAGATCTTCCAGATCTACCAAAGAATACTACATATACAAGTCGTAGTGCTGTCCGATCATCTTCTGATCAAGTGAGTGTGTAGTTACTTTCTTCTAACAGATAATTATGAAGTATTTGGTAGAAAATACGTATTATGTGTATATTTTTTTGATTATATGTGTGAATGTATATTCAGTTTCTTCTAACTCATAGATAGTATTTGTTCTCTATGAAATATGTGTTATGTGTGTGTGCCTCATCTGTTATGTGGATTATGTATTGATTGAACATGCTCCACAAGTTTTAAACTATGTATAAATATATACTTTTATCTACTAATATGTTGGGTAGAACATGGGTGGATAGTTGAAGTGTGATTAACAGAAGAGAGGCCTCGTTGTTGTTGTTGTTGACCTAGTCATCTAGTCGAGTATGGATGACGACCACAGACTCTTTTTAGACAGCCCTGTGGAACGCTAGCAGGTTCATAACCTGTAGGTGTTGTGAACGATGTGTTCACCGGTGTACTGTATCCCCCTCATGGTTGCCTTTAGGACATCTATTGTTGAGGAAACCCCTTTGTAGTAATGTTTGTCCCGATGAAAATCATAGATTAGGTCCCTTGTAATAGATGTTGTCTTAGGGACGTAAAGTGAGGACAACAAGAATGTGTAATCGGGTTATTGTTGTTTGGTGAAATTAAATATAATTATTTATTGTGGGTTGAAAACTCTATATGCTCACCAGACTCCCAAACCTGACCCACTCAGTTTATTTGTATTACAGGAAGTGGCGCAAGGGCATAAGATGGATGAATCATCAAGTTGTTTTGTTTACATGTCTGTATATGTATATATTTTGTTGAATGACTTGTAATGTTATCGTTTATTCTTTATGGTCTGTATCGGAACATGACATCCCGATTTTTGATTATGAAATGAAATTATATTTCTCTATGAAATGTTTTGATAAAAATCTATTTTATCATGTTTTGTTTATGGGAACAAATTTCCGCAACTCTTTTAAATCAAAAGGATTTACTCTGAAAATTATTTTAAAAGCATAAATGAAACCAGTCTTTTCTAGCCGTGATTTTGGGGATGTTACAGTAAACCACAAAATCATCCACACCATTAGGAAGATTCAATACAGATGCCTCACACAACTTCTTTCTTAGATCCTCCAACATTGTCTGCTGTTAAGGCCCCTATTGATAAGTGATATTCTTCTTCTTCAACCTAATAAAGGGAACTGAAATCTTGGTGAAATCCTGAATAAATCTCTTGCCAGAGTCTGCTAATCCAAGAAAACACCAAATCTCAGATGGAGACCTCGGAACCTTCCATAACATCATTGCATCAATCTTTTTTAATTGACTATGTTAATATTTTAGTTGATGAGGTGACCTAAGAACTGCACCATGAGCAACTGAAATCACATTTGGAGAACTTGTCATAAAGTCTCTTATTCCATAGATTCTCAAGAACCTCCCTTAAACGCTTCTCGTGCTGCTCCTTGCTCTTAGAATAGACCAATATATCATTGATAAATACAATCATAGATCGATCCAACATCGGCTTACACACAACCGACTCATGAGGTCCATGAATGTTCCGGCTGAATTGGTGAGTACAAATGGCCTCAGTACGAACTCGTAATACCCATAACAAGTCCTAAAAGTCTCTTATGAATATCCTTGTCCATGACCATCATCTGGTGGCTTCCTAACCTCAAATCAATCTTTAAAAACCAAGGTGCACCATGTAATTGATCAAATAAGTCGTCCATCCTCAAATTTGGTCAACATTTCTTCACTGTAAGGTTATTCAACTCCTTGTAATCAATGCACATCCTATAATCTGTCTTTCCTCAAAAAAAAAAAAAAAAAGTGCTCCCGAAGGTGAATCACTCAGCCTGATAAACTCCTTGTCTAATAGCTCCTGAAGTTGTATGGACAAACCTTGCATCTCTGGAGGTGCAAGTCGGTAAGATGGCTTGTCTATCAAAGCCACACTTTGAACTAGGTCAATCCAGAACTGAACCTAACTCTCACAAGGCACTCCCAAAAAATCCTTAGGGAATACGTTAGGAAACTCTAATACGACAATCACGTCTACAATGCTCTTGGTTTGCTCGACTTGAGTATCCAACACATAAGCTAGGAACCCTGAGCATTCATGTTCTAAGTGCTTCCTAGCCCTCATGGCTACACAAATGGTTGTACCACTCCATGCACCCTCACCATGACTAATCAATTCTCCCCCACTTAGGGTTCAAACTCGCAACAATTAACTCTCAACATCAATCATATCCCAAACCGCTGAGCCACTCCATACCCATAATCATCTCTATCTATCCTAAAAAAATATGAACGAGATCAATCAGAAAGTTCATCTGGAACATCTCCAACACACAATTTCGGTAAACCTTAGATGTAATCACAGTAAAATCATCGACAATCTCTACAACTATATTGTAATCTAATTCTAGCATAGTAACATCGAAATTCTTGCCGAATGCAAGAAATACAAATGAACGACTAGCCCTCAATGTAAACTATATAAGAGTAGGCCTACAATTAACAAGTAAAATTCCTAATCACAAGAAAACAATAATATGAATAAATAATGAAAACCACAATACATTAAGTACAATAACACACACCGATAACAACATTAGACGTTGCCCCAACTTCCTCTATAGTTAACTGGAAAAATTGGCTCTTTACCACAGGGGCCTCCGCCTTGCCCTGCTGGCCATCAGTGATTGTTAGGGTGGATGGAGCGGGTTTCCTCACTGCCTTACTAGATAAACTCAAACAATCGTCCTTCTTATGGTCAATCTGATTGGAATGGCAACACATCAACCCAAACCCCAACTTGGAATCCCTGCTAATTGTAATAGCCCGGATTCCCAGGTATTTATTATTATTGTATTTTTGGTGAATTGTGAGGGGACTCGGTGAGTTGGAGCTTAAACTCACCGAGTAGGATCGCGATTTTGGACGCGGATTCACTTCTGGACACGGCGAGTCCAAGGAGTGGAGTCGGCGAGTCCACGCTGTTTAATGAAACCCTAATTTCCGGGGTATGAGACCTATTTAAGGGGGCTTATGGCCATCATTTGCGGCCACCAACCCCAGAGAGAACCCTGAAGATCCTGTGAGTACTTTGTGAGAGAGAAGAGGAAGATCCTTGACTATTTGTGGGTGTTTTTGCACATAGAAGAGGATCAAGGCAAGAGGAGACCAAAGAAGGTGCTAATCCAGTGATTTCTGAGCTCAGAGACTTCATTTGAGGTATCCATTCGTTCCTTTCTCAGTCCTTGATGTGAATCATAGAGTTAGGGTTTCTTTGTGGAGAGATCCATGGAGTAATTGGCCTCTTCTTGTGTTGATGCTTTAGATCTGGACCCAAAGAGGTCCAGAGACCCTTTTCCCTCAAGCTTTATGAGTGTTATTGGAGGCTATGAGCTTAGAATAACATTCTAGAGACCATATCATCAAATATGGCCCTTGGACCTTTGCATGAGCACCAAGATTGTGACTTTACGTGATGAATGTGCTTGGAAGGACTGGATTTAGGAGTTATTGGAACGGATCTGACCTCAGGAGTGAGTTTGAGTTCATGCATGGCATAGACTCGCCGAGTCCGAAGAACAGACTCGTCGAGTAGCATGAAGATTGTCCATAACCACTCAGCGAGTGGTCTTGCCGAATTAAGGGGCTAACTCAGTGAGTTAGGGAGAGTCAGAGAGGGTTGACAGGTGGACTGAGTCAAGCTGGAACTCACCGAGTTGTTTTGAGACTCGGCGAGTTGAGTCACGGTGGCCCCGCAATTCATGCCAGGTGGAACTCGTCGAGTCAGGGGAGTACTCGACGTGCCAAGAGAGAATCCGAGGGAGTTAGCGAACACATGTAGACTCACCGAGTTGCTCTAATGTACTCGCCAAGTCCGGTCAAAGTTGACCGTTGGCCGTTGACCAGAGTTGACATGTGTTGACTTAGTGGGGTTAGCCAACCTTAGTTGTGAAAAATGTTAATTAGAGATGTATTGTATTATAGGAGGATTATAGCTCGGGGGATCGAGCACGAGTGGGTTCAGGGATTTGCGAGCTATCGAGATACACGAGGTGAGTCTTCTCACTATACTTTACCTTGAGTAGGTAACTAGAGTTATGTGATACAGTGCTTGTATGCTATATTTGTGTTATGTGTTGTGCTGCACTATTCTTTGTGATTTATGTTGTGCATGTTTACAGAGTTAGAACCTGAGGGTTCACAGAGTTTGGGTGCACGGACCCACAGAATTATAGCCTCGAGTGGCTAATATGTGTTATATGTGGTATTTTGGGGAACTCACTAAGCTTTGTGCTTACAGTGTTTGGTGTTATTTGTTTCAGGTACTAGTGATGACCGTGGGAAGGCGCCAGCTTGATCAGTACACACACATGGGATTTTATGATTATGAGATCTTGGGATTTTTGTATTACTTGGATTGAATTTCAAACATGGGTGTTTTATGAATATTAAGTGAATTATGTTTTTATAAATTTTGAAAATTTTGTTTTGAAATTTACGGTGTTACAAGTTGGTATTAGAGCCTTGGTTTGAGGAATTCGAGTACACCTTCGGGAGTATTTGAACTCAAACTGAGGATTTGGAAAATATTTTCAAAAGAGAACCAAATTTTCTAAAAGTAAAAGATTTTTAGAGAAATTCAGAGAAGAAACGTGTGTATGATCAGTCAGCGCCCGAACGGTGATTTCCCGAAATACCCTTATATTATATGTTTATGAGATTGATATGATGTATTCTCTTGCTAGAGTAGGCTAGGTATTCCTATTAGGACTAGAGTGCCCTGACTTGTGATGCCTTAGCCTAAGGAGAGGTGAGCTGCTATGAGATGCTTGAGAGTGAATAGGTAGCAGTGAGGAGCTTATGAGAGATTTGTTAGAGAGTGATAGAGTACTTGGAAATTGGGATCCGAAGAGGAGGATTTGGGGTGTATACTGAAATGATTTGGACATAGTATTGGACTCGTACTACTGAAAGCACCTGGGCGGTGTACAGTTCAAGTAAGAACCTTTGGTATGCCAAGGATCAAGGAGGGAAGAGTTATCGAGTGTGAGTATGCTCGAATGGATTCTAATTTATCGTATGTTGTATTTCAGAGGTAGATCATGGTGAGGGCACGTCTTATGCCAAAGAGCAGTGGGGCTAGTGAGGAGGAGATCCGTCGGATCATCCACGAGGAGGTGGCTGCGGCCATCAGGGCAGAGATACCATAGATGTTTGGGTCTATTAAGACCACGCTGATTGAGACTTTCGAAGAGCGTTATACTGCTCTTTCTGAGGCTGCTGTTGCGGTGGCCACCGCAGTTGTTGCTGTTGCGAGGCCGCAGGGTTGTGATGCGTTGCTGTTCCGGGAGTTCAGCAACACGAAACCACCAGAGTTTGATGGGACCCAGGACCCGGTGGCGGCTATGAGATGGATTTCTGACATAGAGGGGTGTTTCTTCACTTGCTCATCTCCTGAGCATTTGAGAGTACGGTTCGCGCTGAACCAGCTTCACTTCGGAGCGAAGGACTGGTGGAAGTTTGTGACGGCGCACTTTACGCCTGCTGAACTTGCGGCGGTGACCTGGGAGAGGTTCACTGCCATGTTTCGAGATGAGTACGTTCCCCAGGTGGAGAGGGAGCGTTTGGCCCAGGAGTTTCTGACCCTCAAGCAGGGCACTGAGTCTGTTACGGTGATTACCAGGATGTTCCACGAGAGGGCGATGTTCTGCCCTGAGCACGTGTCCACTGAGCAGGCACGTATGAGCCGGTAATTGAGTATCTTGACGCGAGATATTTGGGAGTTCGTGGCGAACTCCTCGTACCGGACATTTGCTGAGCCTCAGGAAAATGCCCGGAAGAGGGAGATCGAGCTGGAGACTCAAGCTAGAGAGGAGGCTGAGTCTCAGGGGAGGGATCAGCGACCGGCACAGTCCCATCCGGCAGCCAAGTGGGCCAAGCCCGCTGATCCCAAATCTGGGAGCCAGAAGGGCGTGCACTTGTGGAAAGTGCGGCAAGGGTCATGATGGAGTTTGTAGAGATAGATATTGCTACAAGTGTGGCAATGAGGGGCATATGGCCAAGGACTGCCCCAAGGGGTTTGCAGTGTGTTTCCATTACAACCAGACCGGACACCGGAAGGCGGAGTGTCCGAATTTGCGAGGATCCGCTCAGGGATATGCCCCTGCCGCCATCAGAGCTACCGAGATTTAGCCAATGAAGGCCGAGGCACCGAGGGCACGAGGGAGAGCTTTTCAGTTGATCGCGGAAGAGGTCCGCGCATCGCCCGATGTTGTGGCTGGTATGTATTCTTTCGTGTATTTATTTTAATGTTGAGATATTATGCTTATATAATGTTATACGTAGGTACTTTTCTTATGAATTCTGTACCTGCCTTGGTGTTATTTGACTCGGGTGCGAGTCGGTCTTTTGTATCTTTCGCTTTTAGTCAGCACATCAGTGTTAGTTGCAAGGCGTTGAGTCGGCCTCTGAGAGTTTCATAGCTGACGAGAGGGTGATATATGCCACAGAGGTGATCCGTGGGTGCGTACTCGAGATTTTAGGTGTTGATTTCCCGATTGATTTGGTTCCTATTGCCATGGGGGATGTCTGTGTCATTGTGGGTATGGATGGGTTGAGCAGGTTTAGTGCGGTTATCGACTGCGAGCGACAGCTGGTGACCATACGAGACCCTAGTGGGGGAGTTCTTACAGTGTACGGTGAGGGTACCCATTTTGGATCAGCGTTTTGTTCGGCCGCTAGGGTAAGGCAGTATCTACAGCAGGGCTGTAAGGGTTTTTTGGCGTACGTGTCGGATACGCAGGTTGATTCCGAGAGGCCGAGGTCGGTGGAGGAGGTTCCTATAGATTTTATGGTGTACGTGTTCCTATCCATGTGAATTCGCCAAAACCAAAGTTTGTGACAAATCCAAACTCATATGGACTGAACGTGCTTAATCTCGATTTATTGCCTCATGGTAACATGAATGCCCACCATGTCTTCCAAGCAACTCACCCTTCCATATCAATGTACTTTCCATTGATCAAGTTGCTTTGTCTTTATGCATTCAAATGAGAACTCATAGAACTCACATGCATAATTAACTCAATTGGAATGGCACAGAAATGAAATAATGTTATCATGATAGGTTGTAAACCTCAAGTCGTGTGCTAGTGATGATCGATAAGGTTTATTCTTGATTTGTTATTGAAACCTTTCAAGATCATTAAAACTCCCACTGACTCCTTGACATATAAGGTTCTCTTATCAAGAAACATTTCTTGATAAACAAATATTCAAGAGTTAGTGTAGTTTTTATCAAGACAAAACACTTCACATAATGGGTATTGAGTAATACATCAATCCTATGGTGTACATGCAAACCCTAATAGCTTTGGATCTAGTTTGTCTAATGAACATGCAATTGATTATCCAAAGCCATAAACCCTAGATCTAATAAGTTATAATTGAAATTAGGGTTTAGATCTTACCTTGATTGTTATGTAGCTATAACAATCAATCCTTAGCTTCAGAAAGCTTAGTGCCTCAAGTGTTGCACCTCTAATGGAGACACAAACGCCACTAAGCATCTTGGATGAAGAGGAAGGAAAGAGGAGGCACCAAAAACGGCTAGAAAACCTAAAGGAATGCTTAGCCACGTTTTTGGGGCATATGGGCCCTTTATATACATGTAGGCTATTAGGGTTTACAGCTAGGAAACCCTAATCTGACTCCTTAAGCCCTAAGCAACCCATGGACTCCTTTAACATATCCCTTGGACAAATTCCTTATGGGCTTACCATAGAATTCATCCAACCTATACATTATTAGGTGATCCATATCCCAATTGCAATTATCCTCTAATTACAAATCCAGTTCCCTAATTTTAGTTAATCTCTTTTCGTCACAAAATTAATTCTTAATTAATTATTGACTAATATTAATTAAACAATATGATTTCTCCTTTAATATATTATTCTTATAATATATTAATAAATCATAAGTAAACCTTTATCTCCTTAATTCATCCTACATATTGCTATGGTGAAGTCAACCCAAAAGGACCATGCTCATAAGCGGGTCAAGTACATACCAAAATAGTTATGGACTTAGATACAAATCCAACAGTATGTTCCTCAGGTGGAGAGGGAACGATTGACACAGGAGTTTCTATCTCTCAAGAAGAAGACAGAAATAATGATATAGGTTACAAGGATGTTTCATGAGAGGGCGTTGTTCTGCCCTGAGCACGTGTCTACTGAGCAAACACATGTGAGTCGATACATGAGCATTTTGAGAAGGGATATTCAGGAGTTCATGGCGAACTCATCATATCGGATATTAGCTAAGTTACAGACCAATGCCAGGAGGAGGAAGATTGAGCTATAGACTCAGACCAGAGAGGAGAGAAAGTCTTAGGAGAGAGACAAGAGACTAGTGCAGTTGCAACCGGTGATGAAGCGGGCTAAGCCCGCTTATTCGAGAGTTGGAAACCACAAGGTCCATACTTGTGGCAAGTGAGGCAAGATCTGTGAGGGATCTTGCCAAGTAGGTATTTGCTACAAATATGGCAAGGAGGGTCATATGGCGAAGGACTGACCCAAGGGATTTTTGGTTCGCTTTCATTGTAGCCCGACTGGCCACCGGAAGGCTGAGTATCCTCAGCTCACTCAGGGATCGGCCCAGGCTTCTGTTCCTGCTACTTTGCGCGTTACTGATGGCTGACTGAGGAAGGCCTAGGCTCTGAGAGCTTGTGGGAGAGCTTTCCAGATGAATGCGAAGGAGGTCCGCACAACACCAAACGTTGTTGCTGGTACATATCTCCTTACCTATGTTATTTTGATATTTGTGTATGCTTATATTGTGTTTCATATAGGTACTTTTCTTGTGAATTTTGTGCCTCCCTTGGTGTTATTTGACTCGGGTGCGAGTTGATATTTCATATCTTTATCCTTTAGTAGTCACATTAGTGTTAGACACGAGGTATTGAATCGATCACAGAGGGTTTCTATACCCAACGAGCATGCAGTTTTTGCCACTGATGTATTCCGGGGATGTGTTTTAGAGATTTTCGGTGTTGACTTTCTGATAGATCTAATGCTAATAGCGATGGGCAATGTCTGTGTCATAGTGAGCATGGATTGGTTGAGTCGGTTTGGAGCCATGATTAACTGTGAGCGTCAGATGGTGACCATTCGAGACCCTAATGGGGGAGTACTTACTGTTTATGGTGAGGGAACTAGATCGGGATCAACTTTCTGCTCTGCCGCCAGGGCGAGGAAGAGTCTATAGTAAGGATGCATGGGGTTTTTAGCGTATGTGATGGATATGCGGGTAGACACTGAGAGGCCGAGTTCTGTTTCCGATGTTCCAGTAGTATGAGAGTTCCATGAAATTTTCCCCAAGGAACTATCAGGTGTGCCTCTTGAGAGACAGGTAGAGTTCCGGATCGACCTAATTCCGACGGTGGTGCCTGTTGCCAAGGTACCTTATCGCTTTGCGCCGCCCGAGATGCAGGAGTTATCCTAACAGCTCCAGGAGCTATTGGGGAAGGGTTTCATTAGACCGAGTAGCACACTGTGGGGAGCACCGACCCTTTTGGTCAAGAAAAAGGATGGTTCACACCGGATGTGCATCGACTATCGGGTTTTGAACAAGTTGATGGTCAAGAACCATTATCCACTACTGAGGATCGACGATTTGTTCGATCAGTTGCATGGGGCGTCTTGGTTTTCCAAGATTGATTTTTGAGATCCGGGTATCATTAGATGAGAGTTTGCGACGAGGATATCCAGAAGACGGCCTGTTGGACTCGTTATGGGTTTGTAGGCCCATGTTGTATCGGTTGGCGATCGTGTCCATCGATGACATTTTGGTGTACTCGAGGACTAGGGAACAGCATGAGGAGAATCTTCTGGAGATTCTTGGGGTATTAAGGATGGAGAGGCTTTACGCCAAATTCTTCAAGTGTGATTTTTGGTTACGAGAGGTCTAGTTTTTAGGACATGTCGTTAACAAGAATGAGATTTTGGTTGACTCGTCAAGATTGAGGCAGTTCTACGATGGGAGGTACCAAGATCCCCATCCTAGATCAGGAGTTTTCTGGATTTGGCGGTTTACTATCGGAGGATTATCAAAGATTTCTCCAAAATTATTGTTTCTCTAACCAGATTGAGTAGAAAGTGTGTTACTTTTATTTGGGGGCCTGAGCAGTAGCCTTCATTCGAGACTCTTCGCCATAGATTGTGCGAGGCACCAGTGCTAGCCCTACCGGAGGGCATAGAGGACTTCGTAGTCTACTATGATGCATCCAAATTGGGAATGGGTGCCGTGTTGATGCAGAGAGGGCACATGATAACATATGCATCGAGGCAACTGAAGTCTCACGAGATGAGGTATCCCAACTACGAATTGGAGCTGGGGGTGGTGTCACACCCCAAAACCGAGAACGGCGGAAATGTTCTGGGGCGGAGGACGTCATGTAATGTATCACAACAATGCAAAGTAGTAAACAAGCAACAACATCATCCATTGCATTAATAGTATAATTTTAATTACATTTTAGTTCATTCATAGTATAATTCTACAAAATGAATATTCAAAAATAAAAGACGAGTCTTGATTGCTTCGTCTTCACAGAACCTGGTAGTCGTACCTGTCTATCCGTATCCTGGGAATACAAGTTATTTTGAAAGCGAGTATCAGCAAATATGCTGGTGAATTCATAAGTATTTATGTGACTTTGATTTGTAAAGATGTAATTCAAAGACTTGTAAATGTTTTTGAAGGAAAGTTTGTACCAATGAACATGTTTGTAAATATCTGTAAACGTTTGAAAACTCTAGAAAATCCCATATTTTCTACTAGTATAAAATGTAGCCTTCTACCAAGACCCAACTGTTTTGAATGTTTGCTTCAGAATTCCAATATTTGCTTGTAAGTGAGTGATAGTTTAAAAGTCCCAAAATGAACTACCATGATGTTTTTCATGTCATAAAATAGTAGATTTGTGTATAGTTATAATCGCTAAGATATATGAAAACTCCGTAAATCAGCGTGTTTTTAATACTTCATGTGAGTTTTATAACCATGCTATTGACATTGATGGCCTGTAACAACGTTCTTCAGGCTTTGGAATGTTATGACATTTGTCATCCCAGACCTGCCGGTCTAACTGTAGCTAACAGTTTAGGTGCAGGATTGTCAATCCCGTATAGATCTATACACAAGTGTCATGCCCCCCCCCCTCCAAGGGATTACGGTATATAATACAGGACTTAAAATGCATACTCGAACGTACGTTAAGCTGAAATGTCTCACAGTTCTTAGTATTAAATAGATTTACGTATGAAAGTCCATTTTGTTTTTGTATATGAATATACCTTCTTGATATGGTACTTGTAGTAAATAAAATGTTATGAATATCTAGTATAATATCTCATGTAATTATATTCCTTGAAATGGTATGTCTTGAAGTTGTATGCTTCTGTAATTGTATGTCTTAAGATTGTATGCCTTTTTAATCGTATATAATTGTATCTCTTCGCGTAGTATGTAATGTATTTGTATTGACTCATGAATAGACTGAATCTTGTATAAATCTTGGTACTTGGAATGGTAAATAGTATGTCTTAACTATACCTATTATAGTTATTGATAATGTGTGTGTATAACTCGAAATATGCCTTTGCTACTCAAAGGTACTGAGCGAACTGATGGAAACTTTTATGTCTATATATGTACATATGATATATATAACTAATATTTAGACGACATTCGGACGAATAACCGATGCCCTAAGGCCACATCCCAACGAGGAAAAGGAAATAAAGCGAGCTAGCCGTCCTAAGTCCTTCAAACATTACTTATATAAGTATACATATATAGGCAAGCACAAAAATATAAAAGAAGTTTTGTAAAACCTTTTGAAAAGTTTAATAAATAAGAAATGATGACTTGATGTCAGTTTATAAAATGATTTGAAAGCAGTTTGGTTGATAAGAATAGTTTTATTATAGTTATTGATAATGTGTGTGTATAACTCGAAATATGCCTTTGCTACTCAAAGGTACTGAGCGAACTGACGGAAACTTTTATGTCTATATATGTACATATGATATATATATCTAATATTTAGACGACATTCGGATGAATAACCGATGCCCTAAGGCCACATCCCAACGAGGAAAAGGAAATAAAGCGAGCTAGCCGTCCTAAGTCCTTCAAACATTACTTATATAAGTATACATATATAGGCAAGCACAAAAATATAAAAGAAGTTTTGTAAAACCTTTTGAAAAGTTTAATAAATAAGAAATGATGACTTGATGTCAGTTTATAAAATGATTTGAAAGCAGTTTGGTTTATAAGAACAGTTTTAAATATAGGAAGACCTTTGTTAGAAACATGATTCTAACAGCGTTTGAAAGGAATCATAAAGTATGTAAGACAGTTTGATAAAGAGTTTTTAACATGTAAAAATGTCTTTCGTAAACTAATATAGTTTTTTCAAAAGTTTGTTTCGTTTGTATAGTAAACCTTAGTGTGATGCTCACTTGTATTGTAATGTGTAACTTTTGTGATGACATAAATGAACACATCTACTCCAGGTATAAATAGACCGTTTGATTCGTATACGTATAACCACCTATTTAATTTCAACGGATAATATGATATCGTGTTATGTTTTCCGTACGATGGATTTCATATAATGGTTATGGATTACACATGCTTTACTTGATAAAAATGAGTATTTAGTGAATCTTTGAGTTACACACGATAATAATCGTGTGTTTACTTGTATCCCCCCCCCCCCCTTAAAAGTGTATATTAAAACAATATTGATAACGCATTTAAAAATGTAGATTATAGGGGTATGAACTCACCGAAGAAAGTGCGTGATTTGAAGAAAACGAGATTTTCCAGAGCGGCACCTCGACCGGAAAGTGACGAGATTCTCGGGAATCTCGTGGCTTCGGACTTTCTTCGGGGCTTGAATATGAAACCGGGGAGTCGGGATGTTGTCGGCACGAAAAACGAGGCGAAAATGAGAGAGAAATGAGGTATTTTTGTGAAAACAGCCGGCACCCTCGCAGCCTATTTATAGGAGCTGGATGTCCTCGGTACGCAGGGCGTACTTCGGACTTACGCGAGGCATTCGTTTGGGTCACTGCTTACGATTCGGGCCTAGCTACGCGTAGAGGGGGGCAGCCGATGGGACTTGACTCTGGGTCTAGTACGCGGGGCGTACTCCCATATTACGCGGGGCGTAATTCTGGCTTCCGTCTTCTAAATTCCGTAACTTTCGCGTATGAGCTCCGTTTTTGACGTTCTTTATATCCACGCGAAGGTGAGAAAATACTCTACAACTTTCATTTAGACTCCGTTGGCTAATTTTGAATTTATTTTTAATTATATTTTAATTAATAGGTCGGGACACGATAACTGCATTAAAAATCCGTAACTTCTTTATCCGAAGTCCGTTTTCGTCAGACTTTTTATTGTTATACTCCTATTGTTGGGCTCTCCAACTTTCGTTTAGGTTGTGTCGGCTAAAGATCGCTCGATCTCTGTTTCGAGTTTTTAGCTGTCTACTGCTAGGTTAGAAACTTTGGAAAATCATAACTTCCTCATACGAAGTCAGAATTAGGCGTTCTTTTTATGCATGATCACGGTTTAACGTAATCTACGACTTTCATTTAGATGCCTAAGGCTAAAAACTATTATATCGAAACTTTGCGTTTTACGTCTACCAGCGTTGCCGGTTCTCGCCGTGAATATTTGATTGGTCATAACTTCTTCGTTATAACTTGGATTTTAGTGTTCTTTATATGTATGAAAACCTTGATACGAGTCCTACCACTTTATTTAACCCAAATATGATTTTAGGAAAGTTAAGTTTTGGCTTAAATTTGACTGGCGTTACATTTTATCATCTCAAAATATCGGGTTGTCACATCATCCCCCTGTTAGAGGGAATTTCGTCCCGAAATTCGAGTTTTAAGTAGTATTAACAATTATGCTACCGATAGGAGTTCTATTTGATACTCGTATTCTTAAGCAAACATTCGTCTTCGCCTGGCATTCCAGTGAATCTTTCACTAATGGGATACGACTTTGCTTCTTTCGTTTGACTTCACTGGTATGATATCCTTTCCTTTTCGAAGGTGTGTTGTGTGTTTTTGTGTTTGGTGAGAGTATTACACCTTGTACCCTACAAGTAGTGTCTCCAGATCTTCAGAGTAATCAACGCTGCTCCTGAATCAAGGTCATGTGTTGAACAATCAAATTCTTGGGTCTTAAACTGTCTTGAGATATAGGTAGTGATCTTTCCCCTTGCATAATAACACAACCAAGCCCTTGGTTATATGTATCGCATTACACCATGCAATATTCTATCCCCTTTTTGGGAGGGATAATATTGGTGCGATGCATCAGACTTACTTTAGCGTTTGGAACGCTCTTTCTTGTTTACAGACGAATCCGGTGCTCTTCCAAGTGAGAAATTTGTCCTAAAGAATCCCCTTCTGAGGAGTTTGTTAAGCTTGTTAGGAAGTTCTTGCACCTCGGTTGGAGCTAGACAATAAGTTGACTTGGCTACTGGAACTAAGTCGATTCTGAATTTGACTTGACGCCGTGTTGGTAGTCTCGGTTGTCCTTTCGGAAAGGTGTTGGGAAAACCCGTGTACTTCTTGGATGTTCTGAATGTCCTTCATTTCTTGGCACGTCTTGGCGATGTGTGCAAGGAATACATGATATTCCTTTTGTAAGCATTTCTGAGCTTCCATACACGAATTTGATGAGAGGGTTCGTACTTAGTTTGTCGCTGTAAATAACTAGAGCTTCGTTGTTTTAGGGAGGTTAGGACGAACTGCTTATCATAGCACCTGATGTCGGTTCAATGTAGACTTAACCAACTCTTGCTAATCATGATGTTGAAACCTTGGGGTGGATTAGCTGTCGTGAATATCTAATAGAAGTATGACTACTCATGAATTAGGGGAAAAAGATAGGTATTTCTAAGTTTATTTTTACGGACGCACGATCACTTGCAGTCTTGGGTAGTCTCCGTCTTGAAGTTCATAGTAGAATTCATACCTGGTTCATCCATCACAGTCTCGGTTATACGAGTCGTTTATAATTAAGGTTGAAAAGGTAGTCGAATAAATGATTCTTCTTTAAGCCCTCATCCCCTCGAGGAAAAAGAAGTTAAAGTGGAATTGTCAATTCCAAACTTGTAGGACCTTGATTATATATCACCCCTATGTATACGTTCATCAGCGAAGTTCAACCATATGGACTCTTTGGATTTGAACTTGGCGTACTGTACAAGTGGTAATTTGGAGATTCCTTTGGAAAAGAAAAAAAACTATGAGGTATTCTATATATGGGTACTTTGGTGTTTCGGGATGATGGTTTCGCTAGAAAGACGTTTTCGAAGAAGGAGATGTATGTATGAAGCTGTTTTTGTGAGGATCAAATTGAATCAAGTCGTAAGATAATGTTGGAGTCATAAGGAAACTTAAATACGTTTGATTTGAATATGAAACGTTTACAGACAAAACATAACCGTGCAACCATCAACAGAGTCACAGTACTTTAGACTACTACAAGTCTATTGTCGTGAATAAGGTATACTATAAATGGCAAGTATACACAGTACGAGCATCCCTATACCGACGGGATCCCGTAAAGGATAAGACTCTGATTTGTGCTAGTTTTGGATGATTTATAAGCCTGTTACAATGAAATGCCTAAATTACATTAACGTGGGTTCGTAGTAGGTTCTCCTGCAGCTGTGACCCTGAGAATCCTACCTTCTGCGCCAGAGTTCTTTGTTATAGGACAATCCTTCTTGAGATGTCCTATCTCCCCGTATTGGTGGCATGACTGGCTAGTACTTAGCCTTGGTGGCGAGAGTGAGGTGTTTAGCTAGAGCTATGTGGACGCGAGTGCCTTCCTCATTATACCACCTTGGAAACTGCTTTCTAAGGCGTCCTGCAGGAGTTGCCAATTGTTGCTGTGGTATGCAAGTCTTTGGGATCTCTTGCGCTCCTTTAGGGCTTGACGATATCGCCCCTTCCTTTTGGTCTTATGGCTTCGTGAGTCTATGACTGTTGCCATTTGTTGTTTTGTGTAAGGAAAGTTGTCACCGCAGCTGCTACTGCAGCTTGAAATGAAGCGACGTCGATATGGAGGATAGGGTTTTCATTGCTCGGCGGATCGTTTCCGGATGACGACATGATTTTTGTAATACGAAAGATAAAGATTTTTGTGAGCGATTATGGTTGACTCTAGACGTACTTCGATTGCTTTAAGTAAAGAGTACAAGTATGTTCTCGAAAGTTTGACATACATCCCTATGATGCAGTACTAGTACGGATTGGAAGTATGTTCATGATGGTTTGATCTACATCCCCATGATGCAATCATAGTATAGAGTAGAAGTATGTTTGTAGAATGGTCTTTTTAAGACGTTTGTCGTTCAAGCCGAGGTATCGTTGGTTGGTGGATAACATGATCCAACCACTAGAAGGGACATGGAAATGCCTCCGAAGTTAAATTACTATAGTCCAATGACTTGACTAAAGCATATTAACGAAGGTATGATGAGGGTTTTTGAACAAAAGGCGACACGGGAGTTAGCCGACTGTTAATATCATCGATGCTTTACGATGTAATAAGCTTAGGAAATTTTTGACTTTGAAGAAGGTCTTACATCATAACCAGAGTAGAATGGTTTAGGCCGCATAAAGGCCTAACTAACAGTACTTACAGTACAAGATAGTTTCATAGAAAATGTTGCATCGGGCATAGACAGAAAATAATTCTTTTAACAAGGGAAATTAAAGTAAGGCATCTACTTTTGGCGACGGTCATCCCTCTGGTGGACTCTCAGCTCAGTCAGTTGACGTTCCATATCAAGTAGGTGTCCTTCGTATACCCTTAGGAGTTCTATGACTTCGGCTTGTGTTTCAGCTAATGCTTGCAGCAGGGTCTCATGGTCTCTTTTAGTTCTCTCACGATTGTTTTCAAGATGATTGGTGTAGATGGTGTGCATTATTGCGTTGGTATTTATCCTGTTTGATACAATGGAGAGTCGTCCTGCCTTGAATTTCGTTTCGACCAACTCTACGGATCCGGATTGTTAGAACTTTGCCTGCTGATCTCCCTTCGCTTAAGTTGTAGTAGCTTCGGTCTCCTTTTGACGACATAGGTCGATCTTGCTCTTCGCTCCATGTTTCCAAGTATTCTACCTAAGGAGGCGTCGGGCCATGAAGAGCTAGACGGGGGTTAGGGTTTGAATTCGGAGCTACCAGGGGTAGGTTCTCCTTCTCGAGTTCAGAGTTATCATCATCCGAAAGATCTTCAGTATGGTGATCATTCAAAGGGGATTGGATGATCATTCTCTGGTTCTTCTCTGAACCCTCCAGCATTGCCTTTGTTCGGGAGGTACGAGTTGTCGTGGGGATGGGGTCCAGCTATGTTATCTATACGGTAATTTGGGGTATAAGAATCTAACACATAAGTAGTTTATAGAATACACAAAATACTCCTATAGTATTTTAGGTTTACGTTCTATTGTTCCCATTGTGGTATTGTGGGTAAGTTTTTAGACTTGTTGCAACTCACAACCACACTTAGGCACATGCTAGTCAATCCTTGGAAAATATAGTTGATCAGGCTATATCATCCCAGTTTTGACTATATGTCTCTAAGTCTACTTGTGCTGCCCAACAATCGTAATACTTTTGTTCTGTCTTAGTGAAACTGATGAATGCAGACATGTATAATTCAAATACTTTATTGCTTAAAAGTATAGACTCTTTATCAGAGTATTTTAATCCCTACTGTATTTTTAGTTTGTATATCTTTTATGGGTTGATATACTTAATTCACTATAAACAATGCTCTGATACCAATCTGTCACACCCCAAAACCGAGAACGGCGAAAACGTTCTGGGGCGGAGGACGTCATGTAATGTATCACAACAATGCAAAGTAGTAAACAAGCAACAACATCATCCATTGCATTAATAGTATAATTTTAATTACATTTTAGTTCTTTCATAGTATAATTCTACAAAATGAATATTCAAAAATAAAAGACGAGTCTTGATTGCTCCGTCTTCACAGAACCTGGTAGTCGTACCTGTCTATCCGTATCCTGGGAATACAAGTTATTTTGAAAGTGAGTATCAGCAAATATGCTGGTGAATTCATAAGTATTTATGTGACTTTGATTTGTAAAGCTGTAATTCAAAGACTTGTAAATGTTTTTGAAGGAAAGTTTGTACCAATGAACATGTTTGTAAATATCTGTAAACGTTTGAAAACTCTAGAAAATCCCATATTTTCTACTAGTATAAAATGTAGCCTTCTACCAAGACCCAACTGTTTTGAATGTTTGCTTCAGAATTCCAATATTTGCTTGTAAGTGAGTGATAGTTTAAAAGTCCCAAAATGAACTACCATGATGTTTTTCATGTCATAAAATAGTAGATTTGTGTATAGTTATAATCGCTAAGATATATGAAAACTCCGTAAATCAGCGTGTTTTTAATACTTCATGTGAGTTTTATAACCATGCTATTGACATTGATGGCCTGTAACAACGTTCTTCAGGCGTTGGAATGTTATGACATTTGTCACCCCAGACCTGCCGGTCTAACTGTAGCTAACAGTTTAGGTGCGGGATTGTCAATCTCGTATAGATCTATACACAAGGGTCATGCCCCCCCCCCCTCCAAGGGATTATGGTATATAATACAGGACTTAAAATGCATACTCGAACGTACGTGAAGCTGAAATGTCTCACAACTCTTAGTATAAATAGATTTACGTATGAAAGTCCATTTTGTTTTTGTATATGAATATACCTTCTTGATATGGTACTTGTAGTAAATAAAATGTTATGAATATCTAGTATAATATCTCATGTAATTGTATTCCTTGAAATGGTATGTCTTGAAGTTGTATGCTTCTGTAATTGTATGTCTTAAGATTGTATGCCTTTTTAATCGTATATAATTGTATCTCTTCGCGTAGTATGTAATGTATTTGTATTGACTCATGAATAGACTGAATCTTGTATAAATCCTGGTACTTGGAATGGTAAATAGTATGTCTTAACTATACCTATTATAGTTATTGATAATGTGTGTGTATAACTCGAAATATGCCTTTGCTACTCAAAGGTACTGAGCGAACTGACGGAAACTTTTATGTCTATATATGTACATATGATATATATAACTAATATTTAGACGACATTCGGACGAATAACCGATGCCCTAAGGCCACATCCCAACAAGGAAAAGGAAATAAAGCGAGCTAGCCATCCTAAGTCCTTCAAACATTACTTATATAAGTATACATATATAGGCAAGCACAAAAATATAAAAGAAGTTTTGTAAAACCTTTTGAAAAGTTTAATAAATAAGAAATGATGACTTGATGTCAGTTTATAAAATGATTTGAAAGCAGTTTGGTTTATAAGAACAGTTTTAAATATAGGAAGACCTTTGTTAGAAACATGATTCTAACAGCGTTTGAAAGGAATCATAAAGTATGTAAGACAGTTTGATAAAGAGTTTTTAACATGTAAAAATGTCTTTCGTAAACTAATATAGTTTTTTCAAAAGTTTGTTTCGTTTGTATAGTAAACCTTAGTGTGATGCTCACTTGTATTGTAATGTGTAACTTTTGTGATGACATAAATGAACACATCTACTCCAGGTATAAATAGACCGTTTGATTTGTATACGTATAACCACCTATTTAATTTCAACGGATAATATGATATCGTGTTATGTTTTCCGTACGATGGATTTCATATAATGGTTATGGATTACACATGTTTTACTTGATAAAAATGAGTATTTAGTGAATCTTTGAGTTACACACGATAATAATCGTGTGTTTACTTGTATCCCCCCCCCCCCTTAAAAGTGTATATTAAAACAATATTGATAACGCATTTAAAAATGTAGATTATAGGGGTATGAACTCACCGAAGAAAGTGCGTGATTTGAAGAAAACGAGATTTTCCAGAGCGGCACCTCGACCGGAAAGTGACGAGATTCTCGGGAATCTCGTGGCTTCGGACTTTCTTCGGGGCTTGAATATGAAACCGGGGAGTCGGGATGTTGTCGGCACGAAAAACGAGGCGAAAATGAGAGAGAAATGAGGTATTTTTGTGAAAACAGCCGGCACCCTCGCAGCCTATTTATAGGAGCTGGATGTCCTCGGTACGCAGGGCGTACTTCGGACTTACGCGAGGCATTCGTTTGGGTCACTGCTTACGATTCGGGCCTAGCTACGCGTAGAGGGGGGCAGCCGATGGGACTTGACTCTGGGTCTAGTACGCGGGGCGTACTCCCATATTACGCGGGGCGTAATTCTGGCTTCCGTCTTCTAAATTCCGTAACTTTCGCGTATGAGCTCCGTTTTTGACGTTCTTTATATCCACGCGAAGGTGAGAAAATACTCTACAACTTTCATTTAGACTCCGTTGGCTAATTTTGAATTTATTTTTAATTATATTTTAATTAATAGGTCGGGACACGATAACTGCATTAAAAATCCGTAACTTCTTTATCCGAAGTCCGTTTTCGTCAGACTTTTTATTGTTATACTCCTATTGTTGGGCTCTCCAACTTTCGTTTAGGTTGTGTCGGCTAAAGATCGCTCGATCTCTGTTTCGAGTTTTTAGCTGTCTACTGCTAGGTTAGAAACTTTGGAAAATCATAACTTCCTCATACGAAGTCAGAATTGGGCGTTCTTTTTATGCATGATCACGGTTTAACGTAATCTACGACTTTCATTTAGATGCCTAAGGCTAAAAACTATTGTATCGAAACTTTGCGTTTTACGTCTACCAGCGTTGCCGGTTCTCGCCGTGAATATTTGATTGGTCATAACTTCTTCGTTATAACTTGGATTTTAGTGTTCTTTATATGTATGAAAACCTTGATACGAGTCCTACCACTTTATTTAACCCAAATATGATTTTAGGAAAGTTAAGTTTTGGCTTAAATTTGACTGGCGTTACATTTTATCATCTCAAAATATCGGATTGTCACAGGCGGTGGTATTCACCCTCAAGATTTGGCGCCACTATCTTTATAGTGTCCAGTTTACAATTTACACGGACCATAAGAGCTTAAAATTCCTTATGGATCAGCCCATCTTGAATATGAGACAGAGAAGGTGGCTGCATGTAGTGAAAGACTATGACTTTGAGATTTTATATCACCCTAGCAAGGCTAATGTGGTAGCCGACGCCCTGAGTCGTAGAGCAGCAGGTGCTCCGATCCGAGATGTTTGTATGAGGATAACAGTGATGAATCCAGTCTTAGATACCATCAGAGAGGCCCAAGCGGCAGCCATGAGACCAGAAAACCGTAAGAGAGAGTGGGTGGTTAGGAAGATTTTTGAGTTTGAGATAGATAGTCTGGGGCTTATGACCTTTCGTGGGTGGACATGGTTGCCATATATGGGTGGAGATCAACATATTTTGATAGAGGAGGTGTTGGATAAGGTGTCTAAGTCCATAACTTATTTGGTATATACTTGACCCGATCCGGCATGGTCCATTTGGGTTGCACTTCACCCAAACTATTTATGGATAATTTTATGAGAATTGTATACTACGATTTATTAATATATTATAAGTTATAATATATTAATATAAAGTCATGATATTTAATTAGTTTTAATCTTGAATTAATTATGAATTAATTTAGTGATTAAAAGGAAGACTAATTTAATTATGGGCTATTACATTTATATGGTGTGGGCTAATACTCATTTGTTAATGGGCTAAGCTTATATGGAAGTCCATGAATGATCCATGGAGCTTTAACCCATAGATCCTTGGAAGAGGAAAAGACATGGGATATTAAGGTTTCACTCTAACAATCACACTATATAAACAAGCTTATGTTGCATGAAAAACCACCCTAGTGTGTGTGTGTGTGTAATAGTGGTCGCCGAATTCTAAGAGTTAGTATACTCTCTCATATATTTTCCAAGTTTGTGGTGATTTGTGATTTCCACTTGAGGCATTCACATTATTGGTGCTTGGCTCTCAAACTCCAAGGAATCAACAATCAACAAAAGGTATGTAATTCATCAGTGTTCTTTTATGTTTAAAAGTACCCCATGCCATGCTAGATAGGTTATAAACCTTGGAAAATAATATTTTGCATGTACCTTAGACAAACATAGATCCAAGGTTTATTAGGGTTGCATGTACACTTAGGAAGTGTTAGAATGCTCAAAACCCAACAAGAGGCCCATAGATCGAGATTCTCAATCCATCCGAGGTCCACCAATATGTATTTGGACTTGAAAAGGGATTATTGGTGGCCATGTATGAAGAGAGACGTGGCATGGTAGTCGAGAGTTGCTTGACCTATCGTCAGGTCAAGGTAAAGCACCAGCGTCCCCATGGCCAGTTGCAACCTTTGGAGATTCCCCTGTGGAAGTGGGAATAGATATCCATGGATTTTATTACCAAGTTTTCGAGCACTTCTCGAGGTTTCGATGTGATATGGGTAATTGTAGATCGGTTGACGACGAGTGATCACTTCCTGGCTATAAGCGAGGGCTCTCCTACAGAGAAACTAGTCGACGTCTATGTTCGAGAGGTGGTGGCAAGACATGGGGTGCCAACATCGATAGTGTCAGATCGTGAAGTGCATGTTACTTCCAGGTTCTGGAAGAATTTTCATGAGGAGTTAGGTACCCGACTGCATTTCAGCACCGCATACCACCCATAGACAGACGGACATAGTGAGCAGATGATTCAGATGCTCGAGCACATGTTGCATGCATATTTTATGGATTTTGGTAGGAGTTGGGACAACTACCTACCATTGGCTAAGTTTTCGTACAACAGGAAACCATCACTCCAGTATCGGTATGCCTCCCTTTGAGCTTTTGTATGGGAGGAGATGCCAGACTTCCATCTGTTAGGGAGAGGTAGGGCAGAGAGTGATGGGAAGCACTTAGATGGTGCTCAAGACGATAGAGCAAATCCAGCAGGTTAGACAGAGATTATTGACGACCCAGAGTTGTTAGAAGAGTTATGCAGACCGGAGACGTTCCAGGCTAGAGTTTCAGGTTGGTGATTTTGTCCTCCTGAAAGTGTCTCCATGAAAAGCGGTGATCCGATTCAGGAAGCGGGGCAAGCTGGGCCCTAGATACATTGGTCCTTTTAGAGTGATTGCTCGAGTGGGTAAGGTAGTTTATTGGTTAGAGTTGCCTTCAGAGTTAAGCCAGATCCATAACACCTTCCACGTATTCCAACCGAGGAAGTGTGTAGCCGAAAAGACAGCAATGGTACCGTAAGAGAACATTCAGGTTGATGATAGCCTGAACTACATTGAGAAGCCAATTGTGATTTTGGATAAAAAGGTGAACGCATTGAGAAATAAGGAGGTGTCCTTGATGAAAGATTAGTGGCAACATCGGAGGGGATCCGAATGGACTTGGGAGCTAAAGTCTGAGATGCGTGAGCAGTACCCAGGTTTGTTTCCGGAGAATAACTTCGAGGGTGAAGTCTGATTTTAGTAAGGGAGAATTGTAACATCCCGACTCCTAAGTATAAATATAAAATGTTTTTAATCATTTTAATAGGGAAACTCAACGATTTGGAGGTCACAACTCGTCGAGTAGAGATTTAGATAGACGTGTGAATTTTAGAATCAACTCGACGAGTTGGAGGACCCCAGCTCGATGAGTAGGAGCTGAATGTGAAAACCTTATTTTTCATGGTTTGTACCCTATTTAAAGGAATTTAAGCCCTTCATTCCGCCTCCCTCGTCACCTTAGCACCCTGAGAGGAACCCTAAACAAATCTGTTCTCATCTATAAGAGAGAGAGATAGAGAGAGAGAGAGACTAAGAGAGTGTATATTCGTGCATTCTTTGAAGGATATTGAGGAACAAAAGTCTTGGAATGAGAAAGACTCTGTGGATCTGGCATTCTTTAAGTGTTATCAGCCAATTGGAGGTAAAAAGGCACTATCTTGATCACTTGATTGTTAGATCTCTCCATTACGGAGTTTATGGCCATTTTAGCTTTTCCTTTGGGTCCTTATTGGCTTTGAGCTTATCCTAAAGCTGAGACTTCAGATCTGGACACTACTAGGTCCCTTAGGCCTAATGATTCAAGATTTATCAAGCTTTGGCCACCTCTGTGCCTTAAACCCTTGCGGAGCTTGGTTTTTTCCATATTTAATCCTAGATTCCATGCATGGACGTGAAGCTTGCAGCTTTACGTGACACTTCATCCTTAAAAGGCTAGATCTAGATTTTGGGACCTTAGTGTTGCTTAAAAACGTTTGAATGGGAGAATGGCTTTAGGGAACTCGATGAGTTGGTGAGCCAACTCGACGAGTTGGTTAGGGTTTTCCCCGTTATTCTAGACATTATAAAAACTCGACGAGTTGGTGAGACAACTCGGCGAGTTGAGTTGGATTTTCCCGAGTTTTTTAAGAACAGAAGGAACTCGACAAGTCGCATAGATGCACTCGCCGAGTTGGGTCAACATGGACTGTTGACTTGAGCGTTGACTTCCGTGACTTTTAGGGTTTGGTCAAGATGTGGACGTTGGAGACCATGGAGGGGTAAAATGATCTTTCACCCTTTTCGAGAGTTAGTAAAGGAGTTAGCTTAACGTCCTTGGAGTTGTTGTTATAAAGTGTTAATTAGAGATGATTATGATATGTAGGCGGAGTTTAGACGATCGTTGAGTACGAGACCTACTTGCTTACTTACGAAGTGAGTATTTTCACTATACTTACCTGAGTGGTAATATTGTGTGACTGGAGGGTCTTATCTGAGTTATTAATCGGAGGGTAATATCTAAGTTATTGACCGGAGGGTTTTATGTGCTTATACTGAGTTATGTGATATTATGCATTTTGTCTTTGTGATTTATGTTGTATATTATTTTGTGCTTTATTAAGTTAGGACCGAAGGGTCCAAACCGAGTTGTGAGACTGGAGGGTCTTCACTGAGATACCGAACTGGAGGGTCCAACCCGAGTTTGAGACCGGAGGGTCCTCACTGAGACACATGACTGGAGGGTCCTTATCGAGTATAGCCATAAGAGCCTAATTATTTGTGTGTGGTATGTTGGGGAACTCACTAAGCTTCGTGCTTACAGTGTTGTGTGAAATGTATTTTAGGTACCTCTCAGGATAGTGGGAAGGCGATGGCATGATTGTATACACCAGCTAGAGATTATGTTTTGAGGATTCTGGGATACTGTCAAACATTTTACTGTCTTGTGTTTTGAACAAATTATAAACTTGGGTTTGAGAAATGTAAAACTGTGTTTTGTATGGTTTTAAAAATGAAAATTTTATTTGAGAATTTTAGAGTGTTACACTATGTCCAATAAGTCACTCAAAGCTCAAAAACTCATGCATGTATGGATAATAGTGCTCAAGCTCTCATTTTTACGGCTAAACAACCCTAAAATCGACTAGAAATGACACTTCAATGGTTTGGAGTATCTCTTACTGATACACACCATGGTTGTGGGGACAAAAGCATGATAACTTAAAGCAAATCTAAATCTATCATAAAAGCTCATCAAGGTGGAGACTTTATACCTCCTAGAGATGGATGAGGGAAAGGAACTTCTGGATCCAAAGTTGATTCAAGCTCCCAAGCAACTCCACCACCTTTTTCTTACTTCAAAATGCACACAAAACACTCTCAATCACAAAAATAAACCAAAAAAGGAATTAGGGTTTCAAAGCGAATGTTTGAGAGGATGGAGACTGGTGAAGGAGAGGCCACAAGGTTATAAGAGCCTTTAAATAGGCCTCAAAACCCAAAAATTAGGGTTTTGGTTACGGGTCACTGCCCGCTGTGTATCTACGTAGGGCGTAAATCATTAAGTCCCCAATGATAGATTCCCTCCTATGTGATGCGTAAGAGGCTACCCTACCCCCCATGTAGGAGAAAACTTAGAAAATTAAAGGTTTTAAATGAAGAAGGAAATTTACCTGAGATAACCGACTGTTACACAAAGAAACTTGTTAAAAAAGAAACCTATTGTTCCAAGATTCAACATGAGATACAGAGGCTTACAATCGAACCAAGTACAAAAAGAAACATGTTATCAGAAGCATTCAATGAAAGGAAGGCGGAGGTCATCAGTGGAAGGGTGGTGGAGGTCACCGATAGAAGTGGAAGCACCGTTGGGAGTAGAAGAAAGAATAAGAGAGTGATTGTTGGGTGGGTTAGCATTCATACGAAAAGAAGAAATAAGGAAGGAGGTTGGTCGATAGAGTGTATGGGTTTGTGACGGTACAAAAGAAAAACAAAGGAGTACTCAACACATTTGTTGTTCATTTGGACCTTTGATAAGATCAACATTGATTTCCCTATGCTAAAGATCATCGCACCCTCGTTTTCTTCTGGAACGGAGTACTGAGACGATTTGGTTTCTACTAAAATGATGATCTCGCCAAGACTCATCGAAAAAACTAACGGGATCATTGGGTTTCCGAGCGCGCGCGCGAGAGAGAGAGAGAGAGAGAGAGAGAGAGAGATGTGGCCCGTTTCTTTTTAATATATATTAAATATTAAAAAATTCTTAAAAATAAGAAAGAATGGTATAATAGTTATTTTATTTTATTTTATTTATTTATTTATTTTTTTTGGTTTAGATGGAGACCAAAACCACAAACAAACTTGATGAAAATGCAAATCATATGATCCATTTTTAGTTTTGTCTACAATATATTTTGCACTAATTACCATACAAAAAGATGATGGTTTTCAAACTTTTGATACTTGACTGTATTGTTATTTTGGTTTAAATTAATCCGTATACCATATTGAATATACACCAATAATATACAGGTATATAGTAACAGAGTCAAAGAGAGGCCAGCAGATTTGGTCTCTCCACCTTGCTTTCAAAATTTATCAATCGGGAAGTATTACAACTTACTGTATATACGTTTGCATGAACCGTAAACAAAATGCACATATCTTTGATATTTGTTGTAACTGGAATTATTCACGTCAACCATAGTTATCTTTCAAAAGGATTTTAGTAGTATGATGCATGCATTCAAGAATTCGATGGAGTTATATTTTATAAAACCAAGTCAAGAGTATATACAAACCACAGATTTATTCTAGGCCAAAATGACCGTTTCAACCCTTATTTAATTTGTGGCCGACCATCTCGAACCAAGTATTTCTAGAACTCTTGTAACGTTTATTTCACGTGATTTGATAAAAACAAAATTAAAAGAGACAAAAATCTTTGAATTTTTGGAAACTAAGATATGGGCTTTAGATGATCTCGATTTTGAGCCACACTTGGCAAGTGGTTGTCCGTGTGTTTGGTTAAACGAGAGCTTAGTCATACATCATTACTGAAGTCATGTATGTTAGAAGTTCAAACATCTTTTCTTGGATTTGCCATACATCTTAACAGGATGGAGTAGGTGTTGCCGGTGTCATATTTTTCTTTTTACGTAGTGGCACAAATATAGGAAAAACAAAAAATTCGAAATTTTTTACACTAAAAAAAAAACAAACAGGAGTTACCGATGCCACTATGAGCACCATAGTGAAACCGTCCCTCCATACTAAAGTTGTGTTTTTTTAGCTATGTTTAGGGGTGTTTGATGGCCTTTTAAATTTTCAATTAGAAGATTGATTTATAACTTTTTAGATTTAGAACCATTGATTAGATTTTTAATTTTTATATGTTGATTGTTGAGTAGGTTCTAAATTTTTAAGAGAAATAGTTGTATCTGAATTTTTTTAAACAGAGCATGTTCCGATTTTTTTAATTTTTCAGTAATCTTTTTCCATCTTTCTTTTCTATTTCACAGACTACCTACTTTTCCATTCCCACTGTGACTTTTTAAAAATTCAAATCTTAAAATTTTAGATTTAGTCAAATAGTCTTTATTATATTATATACTAGTTTATAACCCGTGGAAACCACGGTTATAAAATTATTTAAACTTTTATAGTAAAACTTCAAAATTATTAATTAATTATTTTAAATAAATTATCAATTACGAGATATTTTTATTAGTTATGTGAAATTATAATCATTGATTCAAATAAATATATAAAATTAATTTTCAATATATATTAGACATTTTTTATTTGTAAATTAATTAAAAGAATAATATAAAATTTAAAATTTAAAATGGAGAATAAACACATTAACAAATAACATCACATTAATTAGGAGGTATAATAAATTTAAAATTGAGAACTAATAAATTGACAAGTGGCATCATATTAATTAAGAGATCTAATATAGTAACACATGACAAAATAACTACTCTTTTATTAATACAGAGATTAAATATTATTGGATTCTACAAAAGGTTAATGTGAAACTTTTCTTTTAAGAAGTAATGATATATATTGCGGTAATTAAGAGAGATTTAGAAATGTGTGGTTAGAAAGACGAAGCAAAACTTATTTAATTTATGATTTTATACTAGAATTATATCTGTTATCTACTTTTATATTAGTTGTAGGACTCATTTACTTATTTTAATACTGGTTGTAAGACCTCTTACGATAAAATTTCATTTAGCAAATTAAATGAAAGTGTGGCTATTGACAAAAAAACATTCATTTATTATATATATATATATATATATATATATATATATATATATATATATATATATACACACACTATTTGTGAGACTGATGTACTATAAAAGTTAATTTTTTTTAAAAAGTTACATATAAATGTTAAAATATTTGACAAGTTTGAATTTAAAAGAAAATAAGAAAATTAATTAATTATTATAATGGAAATGTTTTTTATCTTTTAAATTTAAAAAAAAAATAATTTAAATAAAAGAAAATAATGAGTTTTAATTTGGAAAATTTTGAAATTAAAATGTAAGTTCATTAATAAAATTAATATCAATTTATTACTATATTTATTACAATTATTATATTAAATATGAATTTAATAAAATATAAAAACTTATAAAATGATATATAGAAAAAAAAATCAAAATAACCACAAAATGATATTTTTACAAATTGAATGAAAATGTTATAAGGGACAAAAAAAAAACATTCATTTATTAAGATATGTAAATATATACATACTAAAGCATGACTTCATTAATTACAAAAATGCGATATTTAATTTTGCAGATTCGATTATGCCACGAACAATTTCAAATACAAGAAAAACTTGTAAAATCAAGAAAAAGAAAGTTTCATTGTATTGATCAAAATTGTACAAATCTAGAAACATTTAAAAGACGAGACTAAACTATCGACCACTTCCTAACCTGTCTCTAGAAGTATGAATTCCCAAAAGAAAACAAAATTATTGTTAATAATGATCCCTAAATAATCAATCTCTCTTCTATTTCCTTTTTGTTTCTTTGTCTTGTAATTTGTCAAATCTCTTCATATTTACATATCGCCGAATGTTTATAAATTGCTTGAAGGATTTGACTCTAGTCTTGTTACTAACAAATCCAATGCTTCTTTCATCCAAGAATATTGACAAACTTCTTTAGCTTTTGGTACACTCACCTGAAACAAGTAATCAAGACACATTAGTCTCTTGAAATCAACTATTATTTCTTTGTAAATGACCATTTTGCCCTTAAAAACTTACCCAAACTCTTTGGCGAATATCTTTCTCTGGCCAAAAATCAAGTTGCTCTTTCACAAGTAATGGAAACATGTGACCTTCATAATATCCATCGTTGCCTTTGCTCTTGAAGGACCATTTACCCAATTGACCCTATAAAATTCAAGAAAGATATGTTAACAAACTAAACTGTGTGAATGATGAAGAATAATAATAAAGTTGCCCGATTTGACTTTTTGCTTATTCTGAAATTGGGATTTTTTAGAAAGATTCTTTTTACGCGGAAAATTATCATGATTATGAAGAACAAAAAAAATGTCAAATTTGTGTTGCGAGAATGAAGAACGAGAACCCACCTCAACAGTTCCAAATACTCCAGCTTCTTCTAATGATTCTCTTAAAGCAGCTTCTTTGATTGATTCATCGGATTCCCAACCACCCTTTGGGAACAACATTCCTTTGCCTTTTCTTTGTGCGCTAATCACAAGAACTTCTAATGCATCTTCTAAGTTCTTTTCGGATCCCATGTTGCTACCTTTTAATCTGTAAGGTATGCATCTGTATATCAAATTGGAAAGACGATTAATTAGTAAACAAGCAAATTCTTGATAAAATTTTCATAAACTTAAACAAAATGTTATGATTTTCAGCATTTAGTATCCCCAAAAGTTCAATCATTGAAAAAAAATCGAAAATTCGAGGGGTTCCTTCAAATCTGAAGATCAAAGGGAAGGTAGAATGAAGAACCCTAATTTCAAATTTAATAAAGAACGAGTTTCGTTCAAATTGTTGCTATTTGATTGAATTGTTTTAACTTTCAACATCTGGGTGTTGGATGTTACCCTCTAATTTCACAGATTTGAAAAGTTAATTTTTTTTTTTAACGATTATCCCCAATTCAAAAAACTGGGAAAACGGAAGAAACGATTCCGAATTTGGGGAAAAACCCGAAACCCAATACGAAAAGATCGATCAAATTAAAGAACAAGAACTAACCCAACAACTTGGCGTTGGCCTTTATTGTAACGCTGCAACTGTCTACCGCTGCGAGAAACCATTGACACCAAATTTTTCAATTCCATTTCGATAATTATCTCTTCAAATTCAACACCCACGAATCAAATGAACAAAAGGCAGAAAAAGCAATAGAAGAGAAGATCAGAGAGTGATGAAGATATGAAAGATTGAGAGGCGGATGAAGTTGTATATATAGATGGAGGGAAGGAAAGGAGGAAGTAGTAGATAAAGCAGTGTTGTTGGTGGTGAAATGAGATGGATGCACGGTTGATATACGGAGGATGAGAGAGACATCGCAGCGTTTTTTTGCATGTGGGTCAGCCGGGGGGGGGGGGGGGGGGGGGTGGATGGGATCATACGCAAATAAAAAGCGCGGATGCGGGCGTAGTGAATGCGTGTTACGTGGCACGTGTGGGGTTCTGCGTCGGCTCATCCAAGAGTCCAAGTCGACTCTGTAAAAACAAATTAATTATATTCTTATAATATTAATAAATATATGCATTATTAAGCACACATTTACGTTGTCCCTATCTTATCCATATTTACAACAAAGTATCCAAAAGCATGAATTACATATTCACATGACATATCACAACCTTGCTAAGATATTTAGTTTAGTATTGTAGTCGCAAAGGGACTTGCATAGCAAGGTCATAAAGATTTACAAAAGTTATGATGATGTGCTTGAACAAAATAAATCAAAAGATTTTCATTGCATTAGTCAACACTTTGATAGAAGCTATAACGGCCTCTTGCCTTTTGTTCTTGAACTTTTATTGAAATTTATAAGTAATTCAATAAGTTAACACTTTATGGTTAACCAACTTACTTCCATAGTAGCAAATAAGTGTCCCAAAGAGGTATTTTTATTTTTTATGTATCATTTGGTTTCCATTTAAACCTATAAAATAATAACTCACTATAGATCTTTTGAACATAGCTTCCCATAGACAAAACTACACAAATGGTCCCTGTGATTTGCTGAAAATTGCTACTTTTGTTTAAAAAGTTTTGGACTAACATCACAGGTCCAAAGTTTTCATTTTGTTGCGAGTTCGGTTCAATTTACTTTAAACTTTTTTCTAATGACGATTTTACACTTCTTTTTTGTTTTTTCAGTTTTTTTATTTATTTAAATATTTCAATGATTAAAAGAAAATACTTCCTCTCTCTCTCTCTATCTCTCTCTCTTTCTCTCTCTCTCTCTCTCTCTCTCTCTCTCTCTCTCTGTAACAGCCCGGAATTTCCAGGTATTTATTATTAGTGTATTTTTGGAGAATTGTGAGTGGACTCGGTGAGTTGGAGCTCAAACTCGCCGAGTAGGATCGCGATTTTGAATGCGGGTTCGCATCTGGACTCGGCGAGTCCATGCTGTTTAATGAAACCCTAATTTTCAGGGTTTAAGACCTATTTAAAGGGGCTTATGGCCGTCATTTGCGGCCACCAACCCCTAAAGAGAAACCATAAAGAGATTTGAGTGTTTTGGGAGAGAAAAGAGGCCATTATTGACCTTTGAAGCTTGGTTTGGCAAGGCAAAGGAGATTCTAGCTAAGAGAAGGCAAGGGAAGTGGACATTCTTCGATTTTGGAGCTCAGAGCATCATCTTGGAGGTATATCTTGGCTTCCTTTTTCGTTTTTATGATGAACATGGGGGTTTAGGGTTTCTTGACCCCTTTGTTGGTTAGATTTGATGTCCATTTCATCCCTATTCATGATAAGGCTTGAGATGAGATCCATAGAGGTCCAGAAGAGCTGTATTCCTTAAGCTTTATGAGGGTTCATGAGAGTATTGGCCTAGAGTTATGAGATATGGGGCTAAAACATCATTTATGAGCAAATAGTTGTTGTTTGAACCCCAAGGTTTGGACTTTACATGATTATCATGCTTGGGGAGGCCAGATCTATGAATGTATGGAACAGATCTGACCTCAGGAGTGAGTTTGAGTTGATGCATGGCATGGACTCGCCGAGTCTGAAGAACAGGCTCGGCGAGTAGCATGAAGATTGCCCAGCACCACTCAGCGAGTGGTCTTGCCGAGTTAAGGGATTGACTCAGTGAGTCAGGGAGAGTCAGAGTGGGTTGACATGTGGAGTGAGTCAAGCTGGAACTCGCCGAGAGTGGGTTGACATGTGGAGTGAGTCAAGCTGGAACTCGCCGAGTTGTTCTTGAGACTCGGCGAGTTGAGTCGTGGAGGCCCCACAACTCATACCAGGTGGAACTTGTCGAGCTAGGAGAATACTCGTCATGTCAAGTGAGGATCCCAGGGAAATCAGTGTATGCGCATAGACTCGCCGAGTCGCTATAGTGCACTCGCCGAGTCTAGTCAAAGTTGACCGTTGACCATTGACCAGTGTTGACCTATGTTGACTTGTTAAGGGATAGTCAACCTTAGTTGTGAAGTGTTATTTAGAGACGTATTATGTTATAGGAGGATTATAGATCGGGAGATCGAGCACGAGTGATTTCAGGGACTTACGAGTTACCGAGATACGCGAGGTGAGTCTTCTCACTATACTTTACCTTGAGTAGGTAACTAGAGTTATGTGATATAGTGCTTGTATGCTATATATGTGTTATGTGTTGCGCTGCATTATTCTTTGTGATTTATGTTGTGCATGTTTACAGAGTTAGAACCTGAGGGTTCATAGAGTTTGGGTGCACGGACCCACAGAGTTATAGCCTCGAGTTGATAATATGTGTTGTATGTGGTATTTTGGGGAACTCACTAAGATTTCTACTTACAGTGTTTGGTGTTATTTGTTTCATGTACTAGTGACGACCGTGGGAAGGTGCCAGCTTGATCAGTACACACGCATGGGATTTTATGATTTTGAGATCTTAGGATATTTGTATTACTTGGATTGAGTTTCAAACTTGGTTGTTTTATGAATATTAAGTGAATTATGTTTTATAAAAAAAATTGAAAATTTTGTTTTGAAATCTACGGTGTTACACACACACACACACACACACACACACTCTCTCTCTCTCTCTATCTCTCTCGCTCGCTCTCTCTCTCTCTCTCTCTCTCTCTCTCTCTCTCTCTCTCTCTCTCGCGCGCGCGCGCGTTCCAGACTCGATTTCCCCATCATCATCTTCTTCTTTATCATTAGCTCATAACGTAACCATCATGAGCCACTATCACCACCGATCTCTAGATTCTTACTCCACAGGTCAATTCTGCAAACAACATCTACAAACAAGATCTGGTTCAAGGTGGAAAAACCAAACGTTCAAATGGTGGAGAAATTGAGCATGTCAACTAGTTCAAGGTTAGATTTACGAACGAAGGTTGAGATTTACGAACCCATAAATTCGAATTTTACTTCACATTTTGCAAATCACTAGTATTGATTTCTCGATTCCAATCGTGTGCAGATGAATTTTCATTTTTGCAACTTGTTTTACAGTTTGTCAACACCGATTTAGAAGATGCTTAGTGTAAGATCTGGATGAGTTGGGCAAGAAAACTGACCGATTTGACATTTAAACTTGGTGATCCACCATTTTTTTTTCTTGATTCGAATGTCGATAAGGTTAGAAACGACAAATCCGGTGAAGATTCGAGTTTCAAATCATTGGTTCAGAAATGACAAACCCTAGACATTCTTCACCATCAACAACATAAATGGAATCTTCCATTCCTGGGATAATTTTTTGGGTGTGCGATGGAGAGGGGTGAACTCATGAATAAACCCATATTTTGTGTAAGGTTTTTGATTTTGGGATGATTTTTAGGTGTAGATGAAGTAGAAAAAAATTCAGGTGGAGATAGAGGTAGCAGATGGTGGTGGCAACAGTTTGTGGTGGTGATAGACATTGGTGGTGGCGGATGGTAGTCTAACGATGGTGGTTCTTCTTTTCAATTGATTTAACCTCTCGACTATGTGTAAAAAAAATCCTAGCACTGTCTACTCACTTCTAGAACTTTTTGATAGGAAAATATTATGGTTCTTCTTTTCATGGCTTATAAAATACTAAGTAAAAATGCAACCAAGTGTAATCATACTCTATGAATAATATCAAAATATTTATAAGTGTTCGGGATAATATCAATTCTTTTTTAGGACTATGTACTAAGTATTTAATTTCATTTTTCAGTAATGTGACTTTATGCTAAGGTTAAATTTTAGACTTGCAAACTTCATCATATCCATTCACAAGTACATAGCTTTAATATTTCACTTCCTACATACATTTCACATATACGTACATCCCTCCACATGCATACTTCAATTAGTCATAACATTTCCCACTATAGAATCACACTTTGCATTTCTTTCCTCTTTTGCATTGTCTTATCATTTTTACATATATTAATCAATAAATAGTATAGGTTTAAGTATCATACTATATCCCATTTTGAACTCCTTTTCTTAAGTATGTTTTCCTTAAGGCATCATACTTTAAGATTTGGATCTAAATTCATGTTTTCAATTTAATAACCATCCTCACTCTAACTGATATTGTAAGATAATTTAACATCTAGAATACTTCCAAACATAACATTTCATCATTCTCTTATCGTTAGTAAAATATGGGTGTTACAAAATACCCATCTCAAAAATATTATTATTATGTCCCATTTTAAACCCTCTTTCCTAAGTATGTTTTTATTAAGGCATCATACTTTAAGATTTGACTCTAACATCATGTTTTAGATTTAATAATCATCCCTACTTTAATTGATATTGTACGTTAATTTATCATTTAGCATACTTCCAAACATAACATTTCATCATTTTCTTATTGTTAGTAAAATAGGGGTGTTACAAAATACCCATCTTAAAAATATTATTATGTCCATCGAATCAGTTATGCAAAAGAACTGGGGATATTTTAATTTGAAACCTAGCTCTAAATCCTATGTCACGTCACCTGCTCTATGATGATGCCATTATATTTTCACCATGGCTACATCCTTGTTTCTTAGCTTTTTCACCTTTCTTTCTAGTAGGCTCTCGAGCTCTTCCATATGTTTCAACTTTTCATCAACTTGAATATTTGAACATAATATTTTTGGAATTTCTTTTAGAAGACTCTTGTAAAGATAGGAAACATATAAAAAATTATGTATTTTTTCTAATTCTTCAAGTAATTCTAACTTTTACACCACTGCTCCTACTTTTTTCAAGATTTTAAATGATCCAATAAATTTAGGAATATAATTTCTTCTTTTCCTAAAAAAAAAATAACATCCTTCAACAGGCTACTTTCACTATTATCATGTCTCCCCCTCATAACCCCGATAAATTCCTTTTATATTTACATATTATTCTAGTCTATTTTGTGAAGCATGCAAATGTTGTCGATTTTTTTTATCATATTCTCGATTTCTTGTAGTTGTTTGATGCCTACAGAAGGTCTTTCACCAACTTTCATCCAACACATGGAAGTTATACATGGTTTTACCTACAATGCTTCAAAGGTTTCCATATTAATGTTAGAATGATAGTTATTATCACATGCAAATTCTACTAGCATTATGTGCATTCAGCTTCCTCTAATAATCCACACTCTAAGCATATATTGAAGAGTTTGAGTGGTACTTCATTTTACCAATCTATTTGAGGATGATATACAATGTTAATGTAACAATTGAATTGGATATGTTTCCTTTTAGCCGTTTTTATTTAAATATTGCAATACGGTTAGTAAGTGGGGCGTACCATTGGGTACGCTTAGTATACTAGCTGAGAAGCTAGTACGCTTAGCGTACTAAGGGGGAGGTTTGATCGCAGAGTCGATCCTCGTACGTTGGGCTTACGAGGGTATAATGAAACCCTAATATTAGGGTGTTTCACTCTATATAACCTCCTTAAGTCTCTAGGGCTGGCCTCTTTACCATCCTTCATACCTCCTAAACCCTAAATTTCAACCCTAAGCCATCATTTTCTGTCTTTGAGCTCTTGAGAAGAAAGTCCGTGCTTATTTGCTCATTTTGAAGGGATAGAAGACGCTTGAAGGTTCATTGCTTAGTGTGAAGCTTAGAGATTGTTGGGCTTATTAATGTGTTGTGTCAATTGTATATGTTATTATAGTCTCATTTACAGCGGTTTGGGCCTATCCATAAGTGTTTTTACTTTCTAGGGTTATACTATTTAATGTGCATGCATGTAACAATTAGGGTTATCGATTGTATCGCCCTACTTAGATTTTACAGAGAAGTTCATGTTGAACTCTTCTAAAGCTATTCAATATAAGTATTCAACACTATTTGATCTTTATTTTTCTTTTTATTTATTCACATCATTTATAGAATCTATCGATCCAAGTAATTATTGTTTTCTACAATTGTAGAAAACAATAATTACTTAGATCAATATATTTATATAAACGATGTGAATAAATAACAAGAATAATGAAGATCAAATAGTGTCGAGTGCTTGTATTGGATAGCTTTAGAAGAGTTCAATGTGAACCTCTCTATAAAAGCTAGGTAAGATGATATAATTGATAACCCTAATTGTTACATGCATGCACATTAAATAGTCTAACCCCAGAATATTAAAACACGGATGGACATGCCCAAATCGGTGTAAATGCCAAACAATCTCCCCCTTCATGTCAAATTGTGAAGGATATTGTTCATTGTTGTTGCCTCATGTGAACCTTGAATAATTTCGGAATTAAACCTAGAAGAGTGTTTCTGACAATGATGTTCCACTTGATCATATCTGAGAAGCACTTCTGATTAGCACTATCATTCACTTTACAGGTTTCGATCAGATCGATGATGTAGTTCAGAGCATATGTTGAGTGTAAGTGTTTGTCTAGCAAGAAGAACATACACCTCTGAACCTTTTGATTAACCTTCCTTTGATATATGATGCTTCGGTTGTCCTTTTGAATTTTTCCTAGCTTCATATTGTTGAGGTCCTTCGATTCCTCTTCAAGTTTCTAAGTTGTCTTCTTTTTCAGAATAGATGCAATTTCCACATCCATCTTTGCGAACTCATGGATGTAGCAAACAAGCATCTTCTTCAGATGAGCTATGATTGGCTTGTATTTTTGTTCATCCTTTGATAGAATCAGAAACAAACAAATCCAATAGTATGGATTCATGCAAGGAAAATAAGCAAGTGAAAAATTATCTTCAACACGTTTTGTTCCTATGAATCCTTTGAATTTGACGTTTATGAAGTTTTCAGCCCAACGGGTGCATAAACCTTCACAAAAACAATCTTCTATAAACTCCATGATTTGTATTGAGGCTTTCCACAATTGAGATAGAAAGAGAAAAGCCTATTATTAACATCATAAATCCTAAAGCGGTGCTTTCTCAATATTCTCGAAGCATCTGAATAGAAAATCCCTAGGAGTGATTGGAAAGTTGAGCTGAGAGTCAACCTCTTTTCGAAGTTTTAGAATATCATCAAGCTCCTTGTATCGTTTCCTTCTCACAAGTTTTTCACATTCAGAAAATTCTTCCTCTTCTTCTTTATTGAACATAACTTTCTCTTTACCTTTAGATCCAGAAGCTTCGTTATCCTTTTGATCATTTGGATATTGTTTCGGTTTTTGCTCATTTTCATCAGTAGGTTCACCAGTATTTTGCTTGGGTTGTTCTTTATCATCTCCCCCTTGTTTCATAATAACATCACGTTCCAAAACACCCTCAAATATGTTCATTATAGAGAACACTTGCTTGAGTTTGTCTGCTAGATGTTGTCGTACCGAGACCGTAAGCAAGGAATCACGAGTCTCAACAATATTTTGTAGCTATTGATTGAACTCCGAAACACAGCTCTTCAGTACAGTTTTCTCTGATTCCAGATCCTCAAGATGCTTGTTGGCATAGGTCAACTTCACTAAAAGAAGTTTGGCTTTCTCAGTCTTTTGATACAATTTGTCCATGAGGTTGTTTTTTGTTGCAAGGTCGACCTGATGCTTTTCAGTCTTAGACTCAGTATCGATATTGAGCTCAGAGTTATCTACTTGGATTGTGGAGTGAACACGCGAAAGAGCTTCCTTCTTAGCATATAGTGTATAGCCAAGACCTGTAATGACTTTGTTGACTGATTCAGTGTTTTCATCGAAAGATTTCGGAAGTCAGCCATGAAATTTATCACATCATCATGTAGTTTTTCGACTTTTGCGATCGCCTCTGAAATGGTTGACTCTGATGCTTGGATATTTTTTGTAGCTTCATCAAGGACTTTTGCATTCTCTTTTGTAAGGATCTCAACTATTGTTCTGTGTGACTTGAGCATGAACTCATAGTTAGAAGAAGTGACTATGACTCCAAAATTGAATCCAACTTGGCACTGAGTCTGGGCTATGTCATCATCACCTTTTTGATGGATGGTAAAAGGGCCGAAATTAAAATCTTGAAATGCTTCCTGGTCATCACCAAAAATGATGTATGGATCGTCATCTCTAAAAGGTGAAGCTATAGATGTTCTTGGACCCTTAGTAACACCAAAATGGACATGTGCCCCCATATCAGATACGTTTACAGTAGTCATCAGAGTACTAACAGAGGTTGTTGTGGTGTAACAACGTAAATTTTAAAACAAATTTTTAATTTTTGCAAACATCAAAACCATCGTTTAATATTCCAAAATTCAAATGTGTAACAATGTTATCATGACAAAATACATCCGATGATCATAAAAATAGTTTCCTCCATCAGTGTGTACAATCACACCGGCGCCTTCCCACGGTACTCGCTAGTACCTGACATAACACAACAACTATAAGCATAAATGCTTAGTGACTTCCCGAAAACACTACTTACGCACATACGCCTTTCCAGGCCCTGACCTTCTGGTCCATGTGTCTCAGGGGACTTCTATCCCGACTCGGTAAACCTTCCGGTGCTACCTGCGTCAACCTTACGGTCCACATCACAACGCCTTCCAGCCCATAACATATATGCCTTACGGCCCATAACATAATGCCTTCCGGCCCATATCAAACATATCATACATAGCACATAATAACGATTAACTTATCATTTACAATGCATATAACACATAACATATCCGACCTTCCGGTCACACAATAAAAACCCTTCCAGGTACAGTATAGTGAGAAAACTCACCTCGTGGAAAGTCTAAGATCTCGCGTACTCGCTAACTCCAAATCCCAACGTCGATTCTACCTCGCCTAATCATAAAAAATATCATTTCAATAATTAAAGACTTCCACAACTAAACTTTACTCCTTATCATCATTCCTCAGAGGGTAAAAGACCATTTTACCCTTCCTTGACCCAAAGTCTTCATGTTGACCAAAACCCTAAAAGTCATCAAAAGTCAACCTTTTGAGTACGCGGGGCGTACGTCGTCAACCCATGGATCAGGGTTTCCACCCAGTACGCGCAGCGTACTGGGAGTTATGCCCGACGTAACCACCAGACTTTAGCATACATCATTTCTAGTCTTAATCGGTTAAGCCATTACTCCAACTTCTAGATCCGGCTTTATTTATGCATCTATACCCATAAAGTCGAGTCCTTTAAGCCTTGGCATGGTAGTAAAGGCTCCAACACTTCTTAACATCATTCTATTCCAACTCAAGGACCTAGATCTCATACATGGTTCAACATTCACGCCCAAGATTACATTTTTATGAGTCTACAACTCAAATAGACCAGAAATATGATGGATCTAAGCTTATGGAGACCATTTGCTCAAAAAGTCTCCACCTTTGGGACTAAAACCCTAGAAAATGGTACTTGAAGCACATAACATGAACTATATGTCAAGATCCGAAATTTTTACCTTATAATGAAGCTTCAACCTTTGCAAAGCTCAGATCCACACTTGAACACCACTTTTAGCCTTCCCAATGAGCTCTTCTTCTCCTTTGGTACCTTGAAATGGCACCACCAAGCTTAGACTACTCACAAATGGCCTAAGAACAGATGCACACTCTCTTTAGGGTTTCTTTTTGAGGGATGGTGGCTATGGAGTCGAGCCACACATCCCTTTTATAGCCATCCGAAATAATTAAGGTTTTTAGGTCTAGACCGGTTACGCCCAACGTACCCGAGGGTGAACGCGTCCAAATGAAGCGTGCGAGTACGCACAGTGTACTCCTTGTACGACCAACGTACTTGCCTAACATGCAAACCCTAAATGGAACAAATCAAAAGATGAAGGGCTAAATAGAAGGGTACCTGGATTTCGGGCTGTTACAATTCTCCCCCACTAGAACCAGACTTCGCCCCCGAAGTCTCACACTGAAAACAATTCCGGATACTTATCCCGCATCTCAGTCTCGGACTCCTATGTCAGCTCGGACCCCTTCCGATGTTGCTACTGCACTTGTACCAAGGGTACTTCCTTGTTCCTCAGAACCTTAACCTTTTGATCCCTGATCGCCACTGGTCTCTCAACATTGTTCAGGCCTACATCCACCTGAATATCATCTAATGGCACCACTGCCGACTCGTCGGCAATACATTTCCTCAATTGCGAGACATCAAAGGTGTTATGGATATGTCCGAACTCAGCAGGTAGATCCAACCGGTAGGCTACCCTGCCTACCCTAGCAATTACCCTGAAAGGTCCAATATACTGGGCTCCCAACTTGCCCCTCTTCCTGAATCGTATCACTCCTTTCCAAGGAGAGACCTTTAGGAGCACAAGGTCACCAACCTGAAACTCGAGCTCGGAACGACGCCTGTCCGCATAACTCTTCTGGCGACTCTGCGCGGTCAACAATCTCTGCCTGACCTGCTATATTTGCTCGGTCGTCTGAAGTACAATCTCCGTGCTACCCATCACCCGCTGCCCCACCTCTCCCCAGCAGATGGGGGTGCGACACCTCCTCCCATACAACAGCTCAAAAGGTGGCATACCAATGCTCGAATGATGGCTTTTGTTGTACGAAAACTCTGCTAAGGGTAAATAGGTGTCCCAAATCCCTCCAAAATCCAAAACACATGCTCGGAGCATATCCTCAAGTGTCTGGATCGTCCGCTCGCTCTGTCCGTCCGTCTGCGGGTGGTATGCGGTACTGAAATGCAGCCTCGTACCCAACTCCTCATGAAACTTCTTCCAAAACCTGGAAGTAAATCGTACATCCCAATCTAAAATGACCGACATCGGAACCCCATGCCGCGATACCATCTCCATGACATATAACTCTGCCAACTTTTCCGCAGAAGAGCTCTCACTGATGGCTAGCAAATGAGCGCTCTTCGTCAATCTATCCACAATCACCCAAATTGCATCGACCCCCCTTGCAGTCCTTGGCAATTTGGTGATAAAATCCATGGTAATCTATTCCTACTTCCATTCGGGAATCTCCAGCGGCTGCAATTTACCGTGCGGACGCTGGTGCTCGACCTTAACCTGACGACAAGTCAGGCACCTCTCGACGAACCATGCAACATCCCTCTTCATACAGGGCCACCAATACTCCTTCTTTAGGTCCAAATACATCTTAGTAGCCCCAGGATGAATCGAGAATTTCGATCGATGCGCTTCCTCCATCAAAATAGTACGCGTACCGCCCACAAACGGTACCCAAATCCGACCCTGAAAAGTCATGAGTCCCCATCCATCCGTAACAAATTCTGATACCTGACCGACAACCCGCTCCCTCTTTTGGTTTTCTGGTCTCGCAGCCTCAGCCTGAGCTCCTCGGATGGTGTCCAAAATCGGAGTCATCACCATCAACCTCATACAAATGTCTCGGATCAGGGCGCTTTCCGCCCTATGGCTTAACGCATTGGCCACTACATTCGCCTTTCCCGGGTGGTATAGGATCTCACAATCATAATCCTTCACCACATCTAACCATCTCCTCTATCACATATTCAGATTTGGCTGATCCATCAAGTACTTCAGACTCTTGTGGTCCGTGTATATGGTACACTGAACCCCATAAAGATAGTGCGGCCAGATCTTGAAGGCAAACACCATAGCCCCCAATTCTAGGTCGTGGGTGGGATATCTCGACACATGAGGCTTCAGTTGCCTTGAAGCATATGCTATAATGTGTCCCCTCTGCATAAGCACCGCCCCTAATCCAGATATAGATGCATCACAGCATACCACAAAATCCTCCATTCCTTCCGGGAGTGCAAGCACCGGGGCCTTGCACAATTTTTGACGAAGGGTCTCGAATGAGGACTGCTGCTCCGGTCCCCATGAAAATGCAATACCCTTCCGGGTAATGTTCGTAAGTGGCACGGCGATCTTGGAGAAATCTTTGATAAATCTTCGATAATAGCCGACCAATCCTAGAAAGCTCTTGATCTCAGTGGGTGATCTCGGCACTTCCCATCTCATCACGGCCTCGATCTTGGCCAGATCGACCAATATCCCTTTCTGGTTAACAAGGTGCCCTAGGAACTAGACCTCTCGTAACCAGAAATCACACTTGGAGAATTTGGCATACAGCCTCTCCGATCTCAATACTCCAAGAATTTCCCTCAAATGCTCCTCATGCTGCTCCCTAGACCTCAAATATACCAAAATATCATCAATGAATACGATCGCTGACCGATCCAACATCGGCCTGCACACCCTGTTCATAAGATCCATGAACGCAGCCGGGGCATTGGTGGGCCCAAAAGGCATCACCACAAACTCGTAATGTCCATAACGAGTTCTGAATGCAGTCTTCTGAATATCTTCATCCCGAACCCTCATATGATGATAACCCGAACTCATGTCTATGTTAGAGAACCAAGATGCCCCCTGCAACTGATCGAACAGATCATCGATCCTAGGTAATGGATACCGGTTCTTAACCGTCAACTTGTTCAACTCCCGGTAATCGATACACATCCGGTGTGAACCATCCTTTTTCTTGACAAATAGAATCGGCGTTCCCCAAGGTGAGCTACTCGGTCGAATAAACCCCTTTCCCAATAGCTCCTGAAGCTGCGAGGATAACTCCTGCATACCTGGTGGAGCGAGGCGATAAGGCGCCTTGGCAATGGGTGCCGCTCCCGGAACCAGATCGATACGGAACTCCACTTGCCTTTCCGGCGGCACACCTGCTAATTCTTCGGGGAACACATCCGAAAACTCGCATACTACTGGAACCTCATCAACCGAATTTGGCCTCCCCGCGGCCACTCGAGTGTCCATCACATAGGCTATGAATCCACTGCAGCCCTGCTGCAAACTCTGTCTCGCCCTGGCAGCCGAACGAAACGCTGACCCACACCGGGTCCCCTCACCATACACAATAAGCACTCCCCCACTAGGGTCTCGTATAGTCACCAGCTGTCTCTCGCAGTCAATGACTGCCCCAAACTTACTCAACTAGTCCATGCCCACAATGACGCAGACATCCCCCATCGCTATAGGAATCAAGTCTATAGGGAACTTGACACCAAAAATCTCGAGCACACATCCTCGAATCACGTTAGTAGCGTATACCGCTTTCTCATCCGCTATAGAAACCCGCAGGGGTCGACTCATCACCTCCCGATCAATACCGATGTGCTGGCTAAAAGCCAAAGATACAGAAGACCGACTCGCACCCGAGTCAAATAATACCAAGATAGGTACAGAATTCACAAGAAAAGTACCTACGCATATCATAATATAAGCACAATACCTCATCATAAAAGTAAATACACGAAAGAATACATACCAGCTATGACATCGGGCGCCGCGTGGACCTCCTCCGCAGTCAACTGAAAATCCCTCCCACGAGCCTTCGGAGCCTCGACTTTCATCGACCGAGTCTCGGTAACCCTAGCAGTAGGCGCAGATCCCTGGTGAGGCTGAGGGCACTCGGCCTTCTGATGGTCAGTCTGGTTGCAATGAAAGCAAACCATAAATCTCTTGGGGCAATCCCTAGCAATGTGCCCCTACTTGCCACACTTGTAGCAAGCACCTGTTCGACATGCCCCCTCATGATCCTTGCCGCACTTTCCGCAAGTACGCCCTTCTGACCTCCCGTCCTCTAATCGGTGGACTTGGTCCGCTTGGCTGCCGGCTGGGACTGAGCCGGCCGCCGATCCACCCGCTGAGACTCAACCTCCTCCCTGGCCTGAGTCTCCAACTCGATCTCTCTCTTCCTAGCATTTACCTGGAGCTCAGCGAAGGTCTGGTATGACGAGTTCGATACGAACTCCTGAATATCCCTCCTCAGTACACCCAAATATCGGCTCATCCGAGGCTGCTCAGTGGACACCTGCTCAGGGCAAAACATCGCCCTCTCATGAAACTTCCGAGTGATCACAGTAATCGAATCATTACCCTGCTTGAGGGTCAAAAACTCCTGGACCAACCGTTCCCTCTCCACCGGGGGAACATACTCGTCTCTGAAATCTCTGCACGAGTGAAGTTCGCCGTCACGAACTTCCACCAATCCTTTGCTCCCAGGCGGAGCTGGTTCAAAGTGAACCGTACCCTCAGATGCTCCGGACATGAACAAGTGTAGAAGCATCCCTCAATATCAGCAATCCATATCATTGCAGCGATCGGATCCTGCGTCCCGTCAAACTCGGGTGGCTTCGTGTTGCTGAAATCCCGGAATAGCAACGAGTCACCTCCATGTGGTCCGGCAGCGGCCACAGCTGCGGTAGCTGCAGCGGCTACGGCCTCAGTCACTGCGGCATGCTGCTCATCAAAAGTCTCTATCAATGTGGTCTTGATAGACCCAAGCATCTCCGGAATCTCAGCCTGGATCGCCGCAGCCACCTCCTCGTGAATCATCTGACGAAGCTCCTCGTCACTCACACTGCTCGTACCAGGTCTGTGGCATGGTCCAACCATAATGCCTTTGAAATACAACATAAAAATATCATAGACTTCATCAAGCATAATCGCACTCGATAACGCAACCCTACTCGGTCTCCGGTACCCAAGGATTGTTACTTGGGTTGCCTACTGACCTGGTGTCTTCAGTAGTACGGGCCCAATACTACTGACTACACCGCATCAACATTCACCCCAAGTCCTCCTCCTCGAACCCCGGATCATGAGTACTCTATTCTTGCTATGCACTAGCTACCCACTCGCTCTCAAAGCATCTCAGAGCAGCAAGTTCCCCTAGACTAAGGCATCACAAATCAGGCCACTCTAGTCCTAATATGAATACCTAGTCTACTAGCATGCGTATCATATCATAACATATCTCATAACACATATTGTAAGGGTATTTTGGGGATTTTACCGTTCGGGCGCTGGCTGACCGTACACACTGCTTCCCCTTTGGTTGTTTCGAAATCTCTTATCAAATTTTTATTGCTTTTATTAATTAAAATTTTTCCTCAAATCCCCGGTTTGAGTTTAGTTACGCCCGAAGGTGTATCTGAATCCCTCAAACCAAGACTCTGATACCAACTTGTAACAACGTAAATTTTAAAACAAATTTTTAATTTTTGCAAACATCAAAACCATCGTTTAAGATTCCGAAATTCAAATGTGTAACAATGTTATCATGACAAAATACATCCCATGATCATAAAAACAGTTTCCTCCGTCAGTGTGTACAATCACACCGGCGCCTTCCCACGGTCCTCGCTAGTACCTGAAACACATAACACAACAAATGTAAGCATAAATGCTTAGTGAGTTCCCCAAAATACTACTTACGCACATACGCCTTTCCAGGCCCTGGCCTTCCGGTCCATGTGTTTCAGGGGACTTCCGTCCCGACTCGGTAAACCTTCTGGTACTACCTGCATCAACCTTACGGTCCACATCACAACGCCTTCCGGCCCATAACATATACGCCTTCTGGCCCATAACATAACGCCGTCAGGCACATATCAAACATATCATACATAGCCCATAATAACGATTAACTTATCATTTACAATGCATATAACTCATAACATATCCAACTTTTTGGTCACATAATAAAAACCCTTCCTGGTACAGTATAGTGAGAAAACTCACCTCGTGGAAAGTCTAAGATCTCGCGTACTCGCTAACTCCAAGTCCCAACGACGACTCTACCTCGCCTAATCATAAAAAATATCATTTCAATAATTAAAGACTTCCACAACTAAACTTTACCCCTTATCATCATTCCTCAGAGGGTAAAAGACCATTTTACCCTTCCTTGACCCAAAGTCTTCATGTTGACCAAAACCCTAAAAGTCATCAAAAGTCAACCTTTTGAGTACGCGGGGCGTACTGCTTGATGTACACGGGGCGTACGTCGCCAACCCATGGATCGGGGTTGCCACCCAGTACACTGCGCGTACTGGGAGTTACGCCCAGCGTAACCATCAAACTTTAGCATACATCATTTCTGGTCTTAATCGGTTAAGCCATTACTCCAACTTCTAGATCCGGCTTTAGTTATGCATCTATACCCATAAAGTCGAGTCCTTTAAGCCTTGGCATGGTTGTAAAGGCTCCAACACTTCTTAACATCATTCTATTCCAACTCAAGGACCTAGATCTCATGCATGGTGCAACATTCACGACCAAGATTACATTTTTATGAGTCTACAACTCAAATAGACCAGTAATATGATGGATCTAAGCTTATGGAGACCATTTGCTCAAAAAGTCTCCACCTTTGGGACTAAAACCCCAGAAAATGGTACTTGAAGCACATAACATGAACTATATGTCAAGATCCGAACTTTTTACCTTATAATGAAGCTTCAACCTTTGCAAAGCTCAGATCCACACTTGAACACGACTTCTAGCCTTCCCAATGAGCTCTTCTTCTCCTTTGCTACCTTGAAATGGCACCACAAGCTTAGAATACTCACAAATGGCCTAAGAACAGATGCACACTCTCTTTAGGGTTTCTTTCTGAGGGATGGTGGCTAAGGAGTCGAGCCACACATCCTTTTTATAGCCATCTGAAATAATTAGGGTTCTTAGGTCTGGACGGTTACGCCCAGCGTAACCTTGGATACGCCCAGCGTACCCGAGGGTGAACGCGTCCAAATGAAGCGCGCAAGTACGCGCAGTGTACTCCTTGTACGCCTAGCGTACTCGCCTAACATGAAAACCCTAAATGGAACAAATCAAAAGATGAAGGGCTAAATAGAAGGGTACCTAGATTTCGGGCTGTTACATGTGGTAGCTGTGGAATCTGTATAGAGTGGGGTGGAGAGCGGAACAAAAAATTTATGGTAGAGAAACACCCACATAAATCTTTGGTAGAGGAGCAATGGGATGTGTATTGTGGTGGTGATTGGTGATAAAGGGGTTATCAGAGAAGATAGAGGAGTGTGCATCTGAAAGAAATTAGAGATAGGTTTAGAAGATGTAAGTAGAGTAGATACCTTCGGAATTGGAGTTGTAGTAGGTAGTACCGAAGTAGAGGTAGTATCATCCACTTCATTTTGAACTTGATCACCCTCACGAAGATCAGAATGTGTTTTGGATTTCGAAGCCTCCTAAACCATTGGAGATGGTGACCTTGGTTTCCGAGCAGTCTTCTTAACCTTTTTCTTTAGAGTTTTAACGACATCGGAAGGGCCAAATTTTCCATTTCTCTTTGCACCCCATTTCGGCTTGTGTGCCTTCTTAATTGCCTTTCGCAATTCTTCTGGCATAGGGCGAGCACAAGAAATAGGCATCTTGCAATACACATTTATGATCACATTATCAGAAGGCACCTTTGCAAGCATCACCTCGGGAATTGATCCCACAAATGCGAGCTTAGTTGGATCAGACATCATGAATGTTGACGTCTGAAGGATTATAATTGCATCAACAATAAAGTTATCTGAGATGGGAACTTTGAAGTGAACCAGTGCCCGTTTAACGATGATCGATAAAAATGTGCAGATCTCAGTGTTGCAAGTTCAAGACAAAGTGCTTTAAATGAGTTGTGTCCAGAGGATGGAGCCATAGTCCAGATTAATGTTTTTTTTGAGGTATAAAGATCTCATCTTGACAAGTTCTCTAATGGATCTTTTTATTGGTCTTGTTTATGGCCATTTTATTCCCTTTTGGTTGGTCTTGATGAGTTAAGACCGTTTTCGAAGCTAAAGCGTGTAGATCTGGATGTTTAGAGGGTTCCTTAAGCTTAAAGGTGCAAACTTTATGGTGTTTATGGTCTCATGCATGAATTAAGTCATTTTTAAGCTCTTTTGAGCTCTAAGAGCCTCATTAAGCCATGCATGTACGTAAAGTTGGAAACTTTACATGACAAACCATCTTTAGGGAGTCAGATCTGAGTTTGGATTTTTAACACCGTAAATTTCCAAAACAATTTTTCGCATTTATAAAAGCATAATTCATTTGTAAATCATAAAAACATCATTGTTTGAAACTCAATTTATAACATATAACAATCCCAAGATCTCATAGCATAAAAATCCTGTGTATGTACTGATCAGGCCGGTGCATTCCCGCGATCCTCACTGGTACCTGAAACACATAACACAAAACATTGTAAGCACAAACCTTAGTGAGTTCCCAAAAAATACCACATATAACACATATTAGCCACTCGAGGATATAACTCTGTGGTCCGTGCACCCAAACTCTGTGAACCCTCAGGTTCTAAATCTGCATGCATGCATAGCATAAATCACATAGAAGAATGCAGTGCAACAACAATATATGTAAAACACTGTATCACATAACTCTATTTACCTACTCAAGGTAAAGTATAGTGAGAAGACTCACCTCGTGTATCTCGGTAAATATCTATCTCGGAATAAATGTGATCTAGCCTCCGCCTATTCACACAAAGTAATACACTCATAAATACAACTGAACTCAACCCTAAAGGTTAACGGTCAACTTTGACCGGACTCAGCGAGAGCACTAGGGTGACTCGGCGAGTATATACGTGTCCACTGACTCCCTTGGATCCTCTCTTGTCACGCTGAGTACTTCTCTGACTCGATGAGTTTCACCTGGCATAAATTGCAGGGCCAGCACGAGTCAACTCACTGAGTCTCAAGAACAACTCGGCGAGTTTCGGCTTGACTCAGTCCCCCTGACTCTCCCTGACTCACTGAGTCGACCCCTCAACTCGACAAGACCACTCGCTGAGTGGTTACGGGAAAACTTCATGCTACTCGCCGAGTCTATTCTTCAGACTCGGCGAGTCCATGCCATGCATAAAATCAAACTCACTTGTGAGGTCAGATCTGTTTCATACAATCATAGATCTGGCCTCCCCAAGCATGATAATCACGTAAAGTCCAAACCTTGGTGATCAAACAACAACTATTTGCTCCTAAATGATGTTTTAGCCCCATATCTCATAACTCTAGGTCAAAACTCCAATGAATCCCCATAAAGCTTAAGGAATAAAGCTTCTCTGGACCTCTATGGATCCCATCACAAGCTTCATCACAAATAGGGATGAAATGGACATCAAATCTAACCAACAAAGGGGTCAAGAAACCCTAAACCCCGATGTTCATCATAACAACAGAAAAGGAAGCCAAAATATACCTCCAAAATGATGCTTTGAGCTCCAAAATCGAAGGATGTCCACCTCCCTTGCCTCCACTTAGCTAGAATCTCATTTGCCTTGCCAAACCAAGCCTTAAAAGTCAACAATGGCCTCTTCTCTCTCCTAAAACGCTCAAAATCTCTTTAGGGTTTCTCTCTAGGGTTGGTGGCCGCAAATGACGGCCATAAGCCTCTTTAAATAGGTCACAAACCCTGGAAATTAGGGTTTCATTAAACAGCGTGGACTCGCCGAGTCCAGACGCGAACCCGTGCACAGAACCGCGATCCTACTTGGCGAGTTTAGACTCCAACTCGCTGAGTCCCTCACAATCACCCAAAAATAAAAGAATAAAAATAATAACTAGGAATCCGGGGTGGTACAATTCTCCCCCACTAGAATTAGACTTCACCCTCGAAGTCTCACTCCACAAATAACTCCGGATGCTGCTCACGCATGTCACGCTCCAGCTCGCAAGTTAACTATGACCCTTTCCGATGTTGCCACTGGACTTGCACCAGTGGCACCTCTTTATTCCTCAGGACCTTAATCTTTCGATCTCTGATCGCCACTGGTCTCTCACCATAATTGAGGCTCGCATCCACCTGAATATCCTCTAGTGGCACTACTGATGACTTGTAGGCTACGCACTTCCGCAATTGCGACACGTGGAAAGTGTCGTGAATCTGACCCAACTCTGCTGGCAACTCCAAACTGCCTACCCTCGCGACCACCCTGAAGGGACCAATATATCGGGGCCCCAACTTGCCCCTCTTCCTGAATCGAATCACTCCTTTCCAAGGAGAGACCTTCAGGAGTACAAAGTCGCTGACCTGAAACTCAAGCTCGGACCGACGTCTGTCCGCATAACTCTTCTGACGACACTGAGCGGTCAACAACCTCTGTCTGACCTGCTGGATCTGCTCTGCCATCTAAAGCACGATCTCGGTACTACCCATCACATGTTGCCCTACTTTTCCCCAGCAGATAGGGGTCCGACACCTCCTCCCATACAACAGCTCACAGGGCGGCATGCTAATGCTTGAATGATGGCTGTTGTTGTAAGAAAACTCTGCCAAGGGAAAATACGTGTCCCAAGTCCCACCGAAATCCAACACACATGCCCGGAGCATATCCTCGAGCGTCTGAATTGTCCGTTCACTCTGTCCGTCAGTCTGGGGGTGGTATGCGGGTACTAAAATGCAGCCTAGTACCCAATTCCTCATGAAATTTCTTCCAGAATCTGGAAGTGAAACGCACATCTTGGTCTGAGACAATCGAGATCGGCACCCCATGCCGTGATACCACCTGCCTCACGTACATCTCGACCAACTTCTCTGTGGAAGAGTTCTCGCTGATAGCAAGGAAGTGGGTGCTCTTTGTCAACCTGTCCACAATCACCCAAATTGCATCGACTCCCCTAGCAGTCCTTTGCAAGTTGGTGATAAAATCCATGGTAATCTGTTCCCACTTCCATTCGGGAACTTCCAACGGCTGCAACTTACCATGCGGCCTCTGGTGCTCGGCCTTAACCCTACGACAGGTCAAGCACCTCTCAACAAACCACGCGACATATATCTTCATACAGGGCCACCAACACTCTCTCTTCAGATCTAAATACATCTTAGTGGCTCCGGGATGGATCGAGAATCTCGATTTATGTGCCTCCTCCATCAAGATGGTACACATTCCTCCAACAAACGGGACCCAAATCTAACCCTGGAAGGTTATAAGCCCTCTGCTATCGGTCACGAACTCCGTCACCTGCTCGATAACTCGTTCTCTCTTGCGGTTCTCCGGTCTCACTGCCTCAGCCTGAGCCCCTCTGATGGTGTCCAATACCATAGTCATCAATGTCAATCTCATACAAATATCCCGAATCATGGCGCTCTCTGCTCTACGACTCAGGGTGTCGGCCACCACATTAGCCTTGCCCGGGTGGTACAGGATCTCGCAATCACAATCCTTTACCACGTCCAACCATCTCCTCTGACGCATGTTCAGATTCTGTTGATCCATCAAATACTTCAAACTCTTGTGATCCATGTATATCATACACTGAACCCCATACAGGTAATGGCGCCAAATCTTGAGGGCGAACACCACAGCCCCCAACTCTAGATCGTGGGCAGGATATCATGCCTCATGGGGCTTCAGCTGCCTCGATGCGTATGCGATCACATGCCCCCTCTGCATCAAAACCTTGCCCAACCCAGATATCGATGCGTCACAGTACACCATGAAGTCCTCCAACCCCTCTCGAAGAGTCAACACCGAGGCTTCGCATAATCTTTGGCGAAGAGTCTCAAATGAGGCATGTTGCTCTGGGCCCCAGCTGAACACCACACCCTTCTGGGTCAATCTAGTGAGAAGAACAGCAATCTTGGAGAAATCCCTGATGAACCTCCAATAATAGCCGGCCAACCCTAGAAAACTCCTGATCTCAGAAGGAGATTTCGGCACCTCCCAACTCATTACCGCCTCGATCTTGGCCGGGTCGACCAAAATCCCTTCTTGGTTAACGAGGTGACCAAGGAAATGCACTTCTCGTAACCAAAAATCGCACTTGGAGAATTTGGCGTAAAGCCTCTCCGATCTCAGCTCGCTGAGGATCTCCCGCAAATGCTCCTCATGTTGTTCTCTGGACTTTGAGTACACCAAAATGTCGTCAATTAACACAATCACTGATCGATCCATCATCGGTCTGCATACCCTGTTCATGAGATCCATGAATGTTGTAGGCGCATTGGTGAGCCCGAATGGCATCACCACGAACCCGTAATGCCCATAACGAGTCCTGAACGCAGTCTTCTGGATATCCTCCTCGCGCACCCTCATCTGATGATATCCATATCTCATATCAATCTTGGAAAACCAAGATGCTCCCTACAGCTGATCGAACAAATCATCGATCCTCGGTAAAGGATAACGGTTCTTGACCGTTAACTTATTCAGCTCTCAATAATCTATGCACATTCGGTGCGAACCATCCTTTTTCTTCACAAACAGGATCGATGCTCCCCACGACGAGCTGCTCGGCCGTATAAACCCCTTCCCTAGCTGCTCCTAAAGCTGCAAGGATAACTCCTGCATCTCTAGAGGTGCAAGGCGATAGGGCGCCTTAGCGATAGGTGCTGCCCCCGGAATCAAATCAATGCGAAACTCCACCTGCCTCTCGGGAGGCACACCCGGTAACTCCTCAAGGAACACATCCGGGAATTCACACACTATCGGGACCTCCTCAACCGCACTTGGTCTCTCTGCACCAATCCTCGTATCCGTCACATACGCTACAAAACAACTATAGCCCTGTTGTAGACTTTGCCTCGCTCTAGCAGCCGAACAAAACGCTGAATAGGGATGAGTACCCTCGCCGTACACAATAAGAACTCCCCCACTTGGGTCTCACATAATCACCAGCTGTCACTCGCAGTCAATAACTGCTCCAAATCTGCTCAACCAATCCATGCCTATGATGACAAAGACGTCCCCCATTGCAATCTGGACCAAATCAATAGGAAACTCTACACCGAAAATCTCAAGTACACATCCTCAAATCACCTCCGTGGCATGTACTGCTCTCTCGTCGGTGATGGAAACTCTCAGAGGTTGACTCAACGCCTCTCGACTAATGTTGATGTGCCGACTGAAATCCAACGATATAAACGATCGACTCGCACCCGAGTCAAATAACACCAAAGCAGGTACAAAATTCACAAGAAAAGTACCTACGCATATCATAATATAAGCATAAAATCTTAAACATTAAATAATTACATGAAAGAATACATACCAGCCATGACATCGGGCACTGCGTGGACCTCCTCCGTGGTCAACTGGAAGGCTCTCCCTCGCGCCTTCGGTACCTCGGCCTTCACTGGCCGGCTCTCAGTAGCTCTGATAGCAGCAGGGGTAGATCCCTGTGGTGCTCCCTGGGTAGTTCCTCGCAACAGCGGACACTCTGCCTTCTGGTGTCCAGTCTGGTTGCAGTGAAAACACACTGCAAACCCCTTTGGGCAGTCTTTGGCCATATGCCCCTCCTTGCCACACTTGTAGCAAGATCCCGCTATACAAACTCCGTCATGACCCTTGCCGCACTTCCCACAAGTGTGGCCCTTCTGGATCCCTGCCTTGGAATCAGTAGGCTTAGCACGCTTGGCTGCCAGCTGAGACTTTGCCGGTCGTCGATCCCTCCCCTGAGACTCCGCCTCCTCCCTCGCCTGAGTCTCTAGCTCGATCTCCCTCTTCCGAGCATTTTCCTGAAGCTCGTAAAATGTCCGGTATGAGGAGTTTGACACGATCTCTCAAATATCTCTCCTCAAAATACTCAAATAACGACTCATTCGTGCCTGCTCAGTAGACACGTATTCAGGGCATAAAATTTCCCTCTCATGAAACATCCTTGTAATAGCCGTAACAGACTTCGTACCCTGCTTGAGGGTCAAAAAATCCTGTGCCAACCGATCTCGTTCCACCGAGGGAACGTACTCATCACAAAACATGGTGGTGAACCTCTCCCAGGTCACCGCAGCAAGCTTTGCTGGAGAATAGTGTGCTGTCGCGAACTTCCACCAGTCCTTCGCCCCTAGGAGAAGCTGGTTCAGCGCAAACTGAACCTTCAAGTTCTCCGGACAAGAGCAAGTATAGAAACATCCCTCAATGTCAGATACCCATCTCATCGCTGCAATCGGATCCTGCATCCCATTAAACTCTGGTGGGTTCATGTTGCTGAATTCCCTGAACAACAACGAGTCACCCCCTTGCGGCCTAGCAGCAGCGACGGCTGCAGTGGCTGCTACGATAGTAGCCTCAGAAAGAGCGGCATAATGCTCATCAAAAGTCTTAATCAGCATGGTCTTAATAGACCCAAACATCTCTGGTATCTCTACTCTGATGGCCGCAGCCACCTCCTCATGGATGATCCGGCGGATCTCCTCATCACTAGTCTCGCTGCTCTCTAGCATAAGTCATGTCCTCACCATGATGTACCTCTGTAATACAACATACGATATATTAGAAATTCATTCGAGCATACTCGCACTCGATAACGCATCCCTCCTTGATCTCTGGCAATTTGAAGATTCTTACTTGAATTGTACACTGCCCCGATGTTTTCAGTAGTACGGGCCCAATACTACTGTCTGCACCGTATCAGTGTACACCCCAAGTCCTCCTCTTAGGACCCCAAGTCCCAAGTACTCTATTATGCATAATCCACTCTCTATAGATCTCTCATAGCTCCTCACTGCTACCTACTCACTCTCAAGCATCTCATAGCAGCTCACTTTCCCCTAGGCTAAGGCATCACAAATCAGGCCACCCTAGTCCTAATAGGAATACCTAGCCCATTCTAGTAAGAGAATACATCATATCAATTTCATAAACATATAACATAAGGGTATTTTGGGAAATCACCGTTCGGGCGCTGACTGATCGTACACACGTCTCTGCTCTGTGTTTCTCTAAAAATCTTTTACTTCTTTTAGAAAACTTGGTTCTCTTTTGAAAATATTTTCCAAATCCTCAGTTTGAGTTCGAATACTCTCGAAGGTGTACCCGAATCCCTCAAACCAAGGCTCTAATACCAACTTGTAACACCGTAAATTTCCAAAACAATTTTTTGCATTTATAAAAGCATAATTCATTTGTAAATCATAAAAACATCATTGTTTGAAACTCAATTTATAACATATAACAATCCCAATATCTCATAGCATAAAAATCCCGTGTGCGTACTGATCAAGCCGGCGCCTTCCCGCGATCCTCACTAGTACCTGAAACACATAACACAAAACACTGTAAGCACAAAGCTTAGTGAGTTCCCAAAATACCACATATAACACATATTAGCCACTCGAGGCTATAACTTTGTGGGTCCGTGCACACAAACTCTGTGAACCCTCAGGTTCTAACTCTGCAAGCATGCACAACATAAATCACATAGAAGAATGCAGTGCAACAACAATATATATAAAACACTGTATCACATAACTCTATTTACCTACTCAAGGTAAAGTATAGTGAGAAGACTCACCTCGCGTATCTCGGTAAATATCTATCTCAAATTAAATGTGATCTAGCCTCCGCCTAATCACACAAAGTAATACACTCATAAATACAATTGAGCTCAACCCTAAAGGTCAACAAGGTTAAAGGTCAACTTTGACCGGACTCGGCGAGTGCACTAGGGCGACTCGGCGAGTCTATACGTGTCCATTGACTCCCTTGGATCCTCTATTGTCACGCCGAGTACTTCTATGACTCGACGAGTTTCACCTGGCATAAATCGGTGGGCCACCACGACTCAATTCGCCGAGTCTCAAGAAAAACTCGGCGAGTTCCGGCTTGTCTCAGTCCCCCTGACTCTCCCTGACAAACTGAGTCGACCCCTCAACTTGACAAGACCACTCGCTGAGTGGTTAAGGGCAAAATTCATGCTACTCGCGAAGTCTATTCTACAGAATCGACGAGTCCATGGCATGCATAAACTCAAACTCACTTCTGAGGTCAGATCTGTTCCATACAATCATAGATCTGGCCTCCCCAAGCATGATAATCACGTAAAGTCCAAACCTTGGTGCTCAAACAACAACTATTTGCTCCTAAATGATGTTTTGATGGGTTTTAGCCATAAGAACTTTCCTATGTGCGCATGCAAAACCCTAATGCTCGGATCTAGGCTTTCTAATTAAACATGCTTTGAATCCAAGACTTCTAATGGCTAATTAGGTTAAATAACAACATTGAAATAGATCTAGAATCATACCTTTGGATTCCTTGTTGATCTTGTTGTCTTGGAGCTTTTAGAGTCACAAATGTCACTCCTCTAATGGCTTACAAACACCAATAGCAAGCAAGATGATTTAGGAGAGAAGAGAGGGGAGGAATTCGACCAGAGTATCTCTACTTTAGATGGTGTGTCGAATTCCCTCACCCCTAGGGTCTATTTATACTTGTAGACTCCTTAAGGTTACAACCTAAACCCTAATTGGATAATCTTCTCTTAAGGCTATCCAAATCCATTCCATAGATAAGTCTTTGGACGATTTTAGCTATCCTATATCTCATAGAATTCGTCCAAAGCATATCCCAATGGATTTACAGTCTAAAGTTTAACTATCAAACAATTGACAGTTCATACCCTCTTATTTAATTAATCTCTTTAAGTCACCAAATTAATTCCAATTAATTTATGACTTATATTAATCAAATAACCATATATTATTCCTTATAATATTTACTCTCTATTAACAAATCATCCATCAAGTTGCTATGGTGAAGGCAACCCAAAAGGACCATGCACAACCGGATCAAATACTTGCCTATTATAGTTGCAGCCTTAGACATTATTCCAACAGTCTCCCACTTAGATAAGTCTAGTAACTATACAAGTACAATTCGGTTTGCAATCGTAGCTCTCAAAGACGCTGTCAACTCTGATCTAATCAATCTTGTCCGTTAGATAAGGGATCGTACAGTCCTCTGTTAGATATCATGCTGACAATCCTATGGAATGGTTAGTCAAGCATTTGATTTCTCGATCTATGATTTATTTGACATAGAGCTTAATCAAACACATCAATTCAGTTCTGACCGGGCCCGGCACATAAGTCAAAGCAAATCATCGAGTGGCCAAGATATCTCTTCTACCCTCTTAGGATAAAATTTACAGATAAACTTCGACTTATATGCATTTACTTATTCATTAACCAACTATACACAACAATACGTTTTATAACACCAAGTTACTGATGCATTTTTCGCATTATCAATGCACAATCAATTAACAAATAATAAATCATATATCTAGGTTTTAAGACTATATGATATTATCGTCTTGTGATCACCTTTTATATCGTATTCCATAAAGTGATTCCAGCAAGCACGGGTTTATTCCAATGCTCAAAACCAGTTCATAAGCACTCATGAACGTTGCAGCAACCCTTGCTATGTCTAACACCATTTAGACATTCTACACACCAATTCATGACAATCTTCATTCATATCTACTCCCAACATATGAACGATTGTGGACCATTTGAACAATTTCTATTATTCTTAATAACCTTAATTATTCTGGAAGTCAAAAAACATGCAAAGTGAAACAATAGTTAAACAATTAACATATAACAGTAACTTTACTTATAAATAAAACTCCTTTATTTAATCATCAAATGTTAATTACATTTATCTATTATACGTTTCTAATACTATCTAATCTATACTAATATCATCCTTCAGCCCAATACTCCTAGCATGCTGCAAGTGCTTAACCCTACTCAGTCCCTTCGTAAGCGGATCTGCTGGGTTATCTTCTGATGATATCCTCTTCACTACGAGTTGTCCTTCTTCTACACGATGTCTAATGAAGTGATATTTTCTGTCGATATGTCGAGATCTACCATGATCCCTTGGTTCCTTGGTCAAGGCAACCGCAGCTTCGTTATCACAGAAAATCTCCATGGGCTCCTTTAGCCAACACAACTCCAAGATCACCAATGAAGTTCTTTAGCCATATTGCCTCCTTCGATGCTTCGCTCGCTGCAATGTACTCTGATTCGCACGTTGAATCAGCTACGGTTTCCTGCTTGGAACTCTTCCATGTCACTGCTCCTCCATTTAGGGTAAAGACCCAGCCCGACTGCGAACGGTAGTTGTCCCTGTCGGTCTGAAAGCTGGAGTCACTATACCCTTGCACCTTCAAGTCATCACTCCCTCCGAGGACTAAGAACCATTCCTTCGTCCTCCGAAGGTACTTAAGGATGTTTTTCACCGCAATCCAATGTGCTTTGCCAGGGTTCCCTTGATATCTGCTAACCATGCTCAAAGTGAAGGCTACATCAGGGCGAGTACAAGTCATAGCGTACATGATTGAGCCAACTGCGGAAGCGTATGGTACTCGGCTCATTTCTGCTATCTCAGCTTCAGTACTCGGACTTTGAGTCTTACTCAACTTGGCATTTTCTTGTATCGGTAGTTCTCCCTTCTTTGAGTTTTCCATACTAAAACGTTTTAGTACCTTCTCTAAGTAAGTATTCTGACTAAGTCCAATTAGTCTCTTACTTCTTTTTCTTACTATCCTTATTCCCAAAATGTAAGAAGCATCTCCGAGGTCCTTCATAGCGAAACACTTCCCGAGCCAGGACTTGACTTCCTGCAGAGTCGGGATGTTGTTTCCTATGAGTAATATGTCATCGACATATAGAACGAGAAAGCTTACTATGCTCCCACTAGCTTTGACATATACACAAGATTCGTCTTGGCTTCGTACAAATCCAAACTTTTTGACTTTCTCATCGAAGCAAAGATTCCATCTGCGAGACGCTTGCTTAAGTCCATAAATGGACTTCTCAAGCTTACACACTCTATTCGGATGCTTCGGATCCACAAACCCCTCTGGCTGAGCCATGTAAACATCCTCAGCCAACTTTCTGTTAAGGAAAGCGGTCTTGACATCCATTTGCCAAATCTCATAATCATGAAATGCGACAATTGCTAGCATCACTCTAATAGATTTAATCTTTGCAACTGGTGAGAAGGTCTCATCATAGTCAACTTCGGGAGTTTGAGTAAAGCCCTTCGCGACCAATCGCGCCTTATATGTGTGTACGTTCCCATCCACATCGGTCTTCTTTTTGAAGATCCATTTGCACCTAACGGTCTTACGTTCGGGCACATAATCAACCAAATTCCAAACTTGGTTATCGTACATGGATTGGATCTCGCTATCCATTGCCTCTTTCCATTTCGCAGACTCCGGGCCTGCCATGGCTTCCTTATAGCTATTAGGTTTATCAAGATTTACTAGTGTACCATCACTAATATACGTGTCCCCTTCGGTAGTAATATGAAAGCCATAAAACTGGGGATGAACTCTAACTCTATCGGAACGTCTAAGAGGTAAGGATTCGTCAATCGGTTCAACCGGAGTTTCCTCCTCGAGTTGAATGCCAGCGGTAGAGGTTCCTTCATCTACCGACTCTTGAATCTCTTCAAGTTCGATTTGCCTCCCACTGTCTCCTTGGCTTATGAGTTCTCGCTCTCGGAAAACTCCTTTCCTCGCAACAAAGACAACATTGTCTTTCGGTCTATAGAAGAGATATCCAAAGGATGTTTGCGGGTAGCCGATGAAAATACATCGCTCACTTCGAGGTTCAAGCTTGTCGTGAGTATCTCGTCTTACGAAAGTCTCGCAACCCCAAACCTTGATATGTGCCAACGAGGGAGCTTTCCCCGTCAACATCTCGTGAGGTGTTTTGGCAACCTTCTTAGTAGGGACTCGGTTAAGGATATGGGCGGCAGTCTCTAAGGCATACCCCCAAAAGAAGATAGGTAGTGAAGCACGACTCATCATAGAGCGAACCATATCCAATAAGGTTCAATTACGCCTTTCTGCCACACCATTCAACTGCGGTGTCCTAGGAGGCGTCAATTGCGAAACTATTCCACACTCCTTGAGATAATCATGGAATTCAAGACTTAGGTACTCTCCTCCTCGATCGGATCGAAGCATCTTGATTTTCCTGCCCAATTGATTCTCCACTTCATTCTTGAACTCTTTGAACTTTTCAAAGGTGTCTGACTTTTGCTTGATTAAGTAGATATACCCATATCTACTATAGTCATCGGTAAAAGTCACATAGAAGCGGTTCCCATCCTTCGTGGTTGATCTAAAGGGTCCACATACATCGGTATGTATTAGGTCCAATAGCCCCTCACCCCTTTCACAAGTACTCGTGAAGGGTGACTTAGTCATCTTTCCAAGTAAACAAGACTCGCATGTGTCATCTTCCCTAAGGTCGAATGACTCCAACACTCCATCCTTTTGGAGTTATGCTATGTGTTTCTTGTTGACATGTCCAAGACGACAATGCCACAAGGATGATTTATCCATACTAGTGGAAGAATCAATATTCAAAACATCATTTCCTAAGTTATCAACAATCATAACAGTTTCATATATTCCATTACATGGTATAGCTTCAAAGTAAAAGACACCATTTAGATAAGCCAAAATAGAACCATTCTCATTATTAAAAGAAAATCTAAATCCTTGTCTATATAAACCATGAAATGAAATGATGTTTCTAGCCATTTCTGGCGAACAGCAACAATTGTTCAAATCTAAAACCAAACTATTCCTAAGCACTAAAGAATACACTCCAATCTTGGTCACAGGTAACGATCTTCTGTTCCCCATGATTAGATTGATCCTTCCTTGCTCTACATCCCTACTTCTTCTTAGTCCCTGCACATTAGAACAAATGTGATAACCACAACCGGTATCAAGAACCCAAGAATTAGCATGATTAGAATCGTTAGATTTGATTGTGTGTATACCTGCGAAAGACGGCTTGATCTTTCCTTCTTTGATCGCTTGCAGGTAATCCGGGCAGCTTCTCTTCCAATGTCCTATCTTGTGGCAGTGGTGGCACTCTGCCTCCTTTGGGTTGGAGCAGGGCTTAGCGGGATCGACTTTGGTCCCACTAGAAGAGGCACCATCTCGGGCTTTCACCTTGCGATAGTTATTCGATGAAGCTTTCCTCTTCTTTCCCTTCCCTTGACCAATAGCCAAGACAGGAGCAGCGGATGGATTTGGAGTAGGTGCAACAGACTTGTCCTTGAAGTTGCTCTCAGCGACCCTCAAGAGACCTTGGAGTTTGCTTAGGGTGACCTCTTCTTTGTTCATGTGGTAGGTCATCCTAAATTGGTTGTACATCGGAGGCAAAGAGTGAAGCACCATATTGATCGCCAAGTCTTCACCGAAGTCAACATTTAACTTGCGAAGGCGGTCGACATACCTTTGCATCTTTTGCAGGTGCACGGTAAGAGATTCTCCATGACCCATCTTAGCGGAGATCATGTTAGTGAAAATCTCATAACGCTCTTGTCTCGCGTTTTGGTGGTATCTCTCCAACAAGTCTTGATGCATCTCGTATGGATACATGTCCTCGTAGGACTTTTGGAATTCGGAGTTCATGGTGGCAATCATGATGCAATGTACCTTCGTTGCATCTCGCTCATGAGTTTCAAAGGCGGTGATTTCGTCGGGAGTAGAAACTTCGGGGTTGATTTTCTCGAGCTTCTCATCGAGGACATACTCCTTATCCTCATAGCGAGCAATGGTGCGAATGTATCTTATCCATTCGCTAAAGTTCGTTCTATCGAAGGTGACCTTTTGGCAAAGGCTCATCAACGTGAAAGAACTAGCAGCAACATTGTTTGCGTTCGACATCTTCAATTAGAAAAAGGACAAAGATAGATTAGAATAATAATCCCTAATTATCACCCAATAAGAAAATTAGGGCTAGGATCCAACAATAACATTTACATACTAGAAAAGGGATGCCGTAATCTAACATGCAAATAAATTGAAGGTAAGTGAATGACGATTCACTAATTCTCCATTACAAAACTTAAACTATTAGTCCTAAGTGTTTTTGAGAATTCCTAGGTTCGGATGAGATTCATTGAAACTATTCAATGGCATGTTTAAATCTCGATATGCCCCTCTCGTTTGTGACTAGGATGCCGAGGATCACAAAGCGGGTGTAAATTACCATGCAAATTCACATGGTGCCTTCATTGTAACGATCACCTATTTGATGTGCCGGTAAACCACACACGCTCCATCGAACTATGATAAACAATGAATCACCCTTTGCCACCTTCGCTTAGAACCAATTAGTGTGTCGGTAAACCACACACGCTCCACTAACTTCTTAGCAAGGTGCAAAGTGTAATTTCATGGGATTGCATCAATTCACTTTTCCTAAAGTAACTAAGATTGGGAAATTTTTAAAACATGTAGTTACTTTGAATTTCTTATTATACTTTTAATGAGAAGATGAGGTTGCCCTATCCTACCCGTTCGGCTAACGACCCTCCACCAATCAAGCAAGCGGTGGGTGTGAGTGTACACCCATTAAGCGCCATTTTATAGGCTGCAACCTTATACCCACCTTATAGATCGGCTTTGTGAATGAGGCCTACTAACGGTAAGACTAGCATTTAGTTATACATATATATATTATTCTAGTAATATCATATTAGTATAGGGTTGTATTTTAAAACTTTTTAAAATCTAGGGTTTGAAATTTAAGTTGTCTAAATTAAAACTTTTAATCACAAATATAAATTTCAAGACTTTAGTGTAAGTTTTAAACATTTAAAACATGGAGGGTCAAATAACAAATAATTCCAATTAACAATTAATATCCTAATTATCTATATTTGATTTATCCAAGATTTCTTTTAAGATAATTATCAAAATAATTAATCAATTATCATATAAGGAAATTAAATATTTTATTAGATGATAAATATCTTTAATTAGATCAAGATTATAGTCATATATATCAAAAAAATCGGATTTAGATTGATCTATTATGATTAAGGTAAGTTTCCATAAGATAATTATGAAAAAATCTTGAATCTGACCATTCCTGACGCCTGGACTCGCCGAGTGACCAAGGGGACTCGCCGAGTCAGGCCTACTTGCCGAGTCCACCTTGGGACTCGCCGAGTCAGTGACCCAAAAACCTAAAAATTGAATTTTGCAGGTTTGTTTCAGTTAATCAAGCAACTATTTAAAGAAAACCAAGCTGGGCTCTGATACCACTGATGGGTTTTAGCCATAAGAACTTTCCTATGTGCGCATGCAAAACCCTAATGCTCGGATCTAGGCTTTCTAATTAAACATGCTTTGAATCCAAGACTTCTAATGGCTAATTAGGTTAAATAACAACATTGAAATAGATCTAGAATCATACCTTTGGATTCCTTGTTGATCTTGTTGTCTTGGAGCTTCTAGAGTCACAAATGTCACTCCTCTAATGGCTTACAAACACCAATAGCAAGAAAGATGATTTAGGAGAGAGGAGAGGGGAGGAATTCGGCCAGTGTATCTCTACTTTAGATGGTGTGTCGAATTCCCTCACCCCTAGGGTCTATTTATACTTGTAGATTCCTTAAGGTTACAACCTAAACCCTAATTGGATAATCTTCTCTTAAGGCTATCCAAATCCATTCCATAGATAAGTCTTTGAACGATTTTAGCTATCCTATATCTCATAGAATTCGTCCAAAGCATATCCCAATGGATTTACAGTCTAAAGTTTAACTATCAAACAATTGACAGTTCATACCCTCTTATTTAATTAATCTCTTTAAGTCACCAAATTAATTCCAATTAATTTATGACTTATATTAATCAAATAACCATATATTATTCCTTATAATATTTACTCTCTTTTAACAAATCATCCATTAAGTTGCTATGGTGAAGGCAACCCAAAAGGACCATGCACAACCGGATCAAATACTTGCCTATTATAGTTGCAGCCTTAGACACTATTCCAACAGTTTTAGCCCCATATCTCATAACTCTAGGTCAAAACTCCCATGAATCCTCATAAAGCTTAAGGAATAAAGCTCCTCTGGACCTCTATAGATCCCATCACAAGCTTCATCACAAATAGGGAAGAAATGGACATCAAATCTAACCAACAAAGGGGTCAAGAAACCCTAAACCCCCATGTTCATCATAGCAACAAAAAAGGAAGCCAAAATATACCTCCAAAATGATGCTCTGAGCTCCAAAATTAAAGGATGTCCACCTCCCTTGCCTCCTCTTAGCTAGAATCTCATTTGCCTTGCCAAACCAAGCTTCAAAAGTCAACAATGGCCTCTTCTCTCTCCCAAAACGCTCAAAAGCTCTTTAGGGTTTCTCTCTGGGGTTGGTGGCCGCAAATGACAACCATAAGCCCCTTTAAATAGGTCACAAATCCTGGAAATTAGGTTTTCGTTAAACAGCGTGGACTCACCAAGTCCACTTTTGGACTCGCCGAGTGCAGATGCGAACCCGTGCACAAAACCGCGATCCTACTCGACGAGTTTAGACTCCAACTCGCCGTGTCCCTCACAATCACCCAAAAATAAAAGAATAAAAATAATACCTGGGAATCCGGGGTGTTACAGGATTGAGGTCTTAATCAATTAAAAGATGGAAAAACTGAAGTTGGCCAGATAGGGGAGTACGCTAGGCATACATGCAGGTACGCTTAGCGTACAATCCCTAAAGCGAGTACACTGCATGTACATGTTGAGTATGCCCCACATACTCAAACAGTTTGGGCTTCAAACAATTGGGCTTTATGTTTGGGCCATGTTTGGACTTAGATGCTTAGCCCCTTGTTGGGCCATCAGGTTTTTGGGCTAATGCTTGTTTTGGGTTCGCTTGGAAAAGGCCCATGAAAGAGATTTTAGGTCCAATTTGGAAAATTGGGCCATAATTGGGCTTGAGCTGATTACTTTGGAATTTGGGCTTTTGGACAATTAGATTGGGCCTAGGAATCGTGCCAAGTTAGGTAAAGGGTAAAAAGGTCTTTTACCCTAGTTTAGACTCTTTGTGTGAGTCAGGATCCAATTATTGTTTGGATTATTATTCTATGACTGACAGTGCAGGGATTTTAGCAGGCCATTAGGCAGAGATTCTTTTTGAGAGATTTGGCAGTGCGAGGTGAGTTTCCTCCCATGTTTAGCAGTTCGAAGGCACTAATGTCGGCCCATGGTGTTTGGTTATGTTAGGATGCTAGATGTCTGTGTGACTGTTGTATGGTATGTATCTTCGAGATTGTTGCATGTGTTATGTGTTCATATGTTTATATTGTTTATATGTATGCTGAGCGGGGCCCGATAACTGACATATTTGTATACCGAGTGGGGATCAATGCAGGGTGAGGCCCATTATATGTTTATTTATGTATGTATGGTATGTGGTATTTGGGGAACTCACTAAACTTTGTTCTTACAGTTTTCAGTTTATGTTTTAGGTACTTCTGGTTCCAAAGGGAAGAGCTCGGGATGATTGTAGAGCACATACCACTTGATTCCGCATTTTGTGATTGATGATGTATCGATACATTTTGATAACTTTGGTTTTATTATAATGATATGGTTTGATGTTTTATTAATCTAAAAATGAAAAAATTTATAGTTTTTTTTTGGGACATTATAAGTTGATATTAGAGCCTTGGTTTGAGGGATTCAAATATACTCTCGGGTGTATCTGAACTCAAACGAGGATTTGGTAAAGTTTTTGAAAGAAAAAATAATTGTTTTAAAAGGCAAAACAAGCTTTCTAATACAAGAAAGGGTATGGTGCATGCAATTGACCGAGCTCAAGTAAGTTCCAAAAAATCCCCTACATGTCATCTGATATGATTTGATCTATGAATTTGTGAATCGCATGCTAGTTATGGCTAAGTATTTGCTCAATATTTTGAATGATATAATACTAGGAGAGATACCTTTGTATGCCTGTTGTACGAGCTTATAGACTTGCATGCTAGTACTGATCATTCAGTGATAGGATGGCCTGATTAGGTGATGCTTCATTTTGATTACTTGATGCTCGAATGCTGCTTGCTTTGTGCTTTTAGGAGTTCTCGCTAGCTTCAACTAACTAGTAAGCGAATATGCTAATTTACATATTATGGGAACTAGATAATTTTTGAAGGTTAGTTTTTAACTCTATTGCGGAGCTCTTATTTGAGTCTAACCATTATATCATGAGACCTTTCATTCGAAGAATTATATGGTTTGAGTGATATGTATTTGTATTCGTGAGCTAGTTAGAGGAAGTTAGCAGGAGTTCCTTCTGTAGCTAATGGCGGAGAATGGTGTGGAGTTTTACCTAGGAAAACCTAAGATGAGATCTAGTGCTGGGAGCCTTATTTTGATGAGGGTTGATTGTATAGATATAAGGTGACTTGGCAAAATTGAGGCAATCTTTGAAGAAAGTACGGATACATATGGAAGGTAGTATGGGCCCATACTACTTGAAGCAGAGGATATGTACTCGAGTCAAGGAGAGAAGCGATGAAACCAAGAAGCTTGTAGAGATTGTGATCCCTTGATATATTCCGATTCTTATTCTAATGGTTTATATGGTCAATTTTTAGTATGGTGACATTGTGAGGTAGACCTGTTGGTAGTTTTGGTGCTACAGAGGGCTCGGGACCAGGTTTTGGAACCGGGCAGCTAGATGATCAGACTAGGGAGTTCATCTGGTTTTGCGATTACATGTTGCATTCTTTAGCAGACTCCTATGATCTTTGGTATGGTCAAGGAGGGCATTCTAAAGATTCTATATGAGCGGTTGAACAACATTCATTCCGAGATGGTGGCCTTGGTTAGAGCGCATTCATTGACCTTTAGGGAGTTTCGGGCATGTGGAGTTCCAGACTATCATGGGGTGAAGGACATGATAGTGAGCAGGAGGTGTTTAGCTGATGTTGCTAATGGATTCTGCACCAGCAGTTGCCCCGAGGGGGCAAAGGTCATACTTGCCTCCTATCTTCTAAAGGATACGGAAAGGTATTGGTGGGAGGAGGTCAAGCATACAGTTGGTGATGATGTTGTTGATTCGTTGAACTGGGATGATTTTTTGACCAGGTTCAGAGTTGAGTTTGCACCAGTGATTGAGGTGCAGCAGTTGGCGCGAGACTTTCAGGAAAGGGCACTTTTGGTTCTACAGTATGTGGTGGGTGAGGAGATGTAGAAGGCTAGGTATCATGAGATGTTGAGGAGTGACATTCGGCAGGTTGTAAGTCGATCTCGCTGCAAGACGCTAGAGGATATGATAGCAAGGCCTAAGGAGAGGGAGATTAATCTAGATATGGAGAAGAAGAGAAAGCTAGAGAATGTGATGAGTGCTGAGGGTTTGGGAAAAACGCCCAAGGTATATGATTCCAACATGATAGGCGGTAGGGTCGGAGCCGTTGTGGATAGTGCGACAAGATGCACGAGGGAGTGTGCAGGATGGGTGGTTCGGTCTGCTTCAAGTGTGGCCTGGCATGTCATATTAGTAGAGATTGCACTGTTACTACCACCACCACCCCAATATCTGATTTGATTTGCTTTAATTTCAATCAGAGGGGCCACAAAGAGCCCTATTATCCGAGTTTGGCTGCAGAACGACCAATGTCAGCACCTGCTCCTACAACTCTTCGGATTATTGATGGCTGCCAGGGATGGGCGGATACACCTATGGTAAAGAGCAGGGCTTTTTAGCTTACAACCGAGGAGGCCCGTGTAGTTCTTGATGTGGTGATGGGTATTTATATTCTCATTGTTTCTTTATTTATATTGTTTTGTCTACTTATATTTATGTGTTTTATTATAGGGTCATTCCTCGTGAATGGTACTTCGGCTTTGATATTGTTTGATTTAGGGGCTACCCGATCCTTTGTATCGCTTGCGCTTAGCAAGAGGTTTGTCGGAGCTCTGAGGGGAGGGGGAGCTGGATTGTCCTCTAGATGTTGAGATTATAGATGATAGGTCTGTTAGGGTTGCAAGGGTTCATCGGGGTTGTACTCTTCGGTTATTTAGCAACCAGTTTCTGGTTGACTTGGTTCGTATTCCTTTGCGTGGGAACTAGGTTATCGTGGACATGGATTGGTTGAGCCCTAATGGGGCGGTGATTGACTGTGAGCATTAGTTTTTGCAGGTACGAACCCTAAGTGGGGGAGAGTTAGTGGTTCATTGAGAGAGATCTCAATGTGGGCCGATTTTTTGTTCAGCAGCAAGGGTCAGTCGCTATTTTCCGTAGGGTTGTTATGGATTTGTCACCTACATTATATAAACCTAGGATAAGGGTAAAACAACTGTGGATGATGTTCAGATTGTGCGAGATTACCCAAATGTGTTTTCAGAGGATTTTCCCGGGGTGCCTCCGAAGAGGATAGTTGAGTTCAGGATTGATCTCTTTCCTAGTGCGACTCCTATAGCCAGAGCACTCTATCGGTTGGCTCCTCCCGAGATGTAGGAGTTGTCTACACAGCTGCAGGAGCTGTTAGACAAGGGATTCATTTGACCGAGCAGTTCCCCTTGGGGAGAACCGATCTTGTTTGTGAAGAAGAAGGATGGGTCTCATCATATGTGCATTGACTATCAGTAGCTAAATAAGGTTGTTGGATAAGGTGTATAAGTCCATAACTATAATTGGTATGTACTTGACCCGAACATAGTATGGTCCATTTGGGTTGCATTTCACCGGAACAATTTGATAGGATGGACTTTGGGAAGAGGTTATTTATGATTTATTAATATATTATAAGTTCTAATATATTAATGTGAAATCGTATTATTTAATTAGTATTGGTTAGGGATCAATTTGGAATTAATTCAGTGATCAAAAGAGACTAATTAAATATAAAGGGACTGATTTGGTAAATCAATGATTCTTATAATGTGGGCCAATGGTTATTTAGGATGGGCTATAAGTTCATGGATAGTCCATGGTGGTTTAAAACATGGAGCCTAAGTAATATGAAAGGTCATGTCCATTAGGGTTTACATGGATGTAACCCTAGACTTTGCTACACTAAAAAAAAGCTCCTTAGCTCCTAAAATCGGCACTAGTGGTTCAAGAAGATCATAAGAGCCGATTTTTGTGCAAGTCACTCTCTCTCAAGTCCTCCATTGTTTGTGTTGTTTTGTGAAGCATTTGAGGCATCACATTTGGGGTGCTAGGCTCTTAAAGGTCCAAGTTAACAAGCTACAACAAGAGGTAAGTCCTCCAACTAGTTTTTGTTGTTCAAGTAACCATGATTTGTATGCTATTTAGGATAATGCTTTAGAAAATCAAATTGCATGTATATTTAGAGAAAAGATAGATCCAAAGCATTTAGGCTTTCATATGCACCATAAGGTTGTTAGAGTGCTGAAAACCCATCAAAGGTAACAGTGAATAACCGTTATCTAGTCTCGAGGATTGATGATCTTTATGACCAGCTTCAGGGTGTAACTTGGTTTTCCAAGATTGATTTGCGACCAAGTTATCATCAGATGAGGGTTAGGGATGAGGATGTGCATAAGATAGCTTTCCAGACTCGTTATGTTCATTACAAGTTCATGGTGATGCTTTTTAGGCTCACCAATTCTCTAACCACGTTCATGGATCTCATGAACCGCGTGTGTAGGTCGATGCTGGATCGGTCTGTGATTGCATTTTTCGATGATATCTTGGTTTATTCCAAGACTCAAGAGCAACATGAGGAGCACTTGAGGGAAGTGCTGGAGACTTTGAGGAGGGAGAGACTTTTTGCAAAGTTCTCTTAGTGTGATTTCTGGTTGTGTGAGGTGCAGTTTCTGGGGCACCTTGTTAACTCGAATGATATTTTGGTCGATCCGGCCAAAGTTGAGGACGTCATATAGTGGGAGGTTCTGAGGTCTCCATCAAAGATTCAGAGTTTCCTTGGTTTGGCGAGTTATTATCAGAGATTCATCCAGGATTTCTCCAAGATAGTTGTTCCTTTGACCCGGATGGAAAAGAAAATGGTTACATATCGATGGGGGCCTGTGCACCAGGCAACTTTTGAGACGTTGATACAATGGTTGTGTGAGGTGCAGATTTTGACCCTGCCGGAGGGTGTTGAGGACTTCATGGTTTATTGTGATGCACCGATCTCTGGTTTGGGAGTAGTATTGATGCAAAGGGGTAGCATGATCACTTACGCTTTGAGGCAGTTGAAGCCTCATGAGGTGAATTATCCGATGTATGATTTGGAGTTGGGGGCTATGGTTTTCGCCCTCAATAGTTTATATCATTAGCTCCATGGGGTCCATTGTACTATAACACGGGTCACAAGAGCCTGAGGTATTTGTTGGATCAGCCGAATTTGAATATGAAGCAACGACAATGGTTGGATGTGGTGTAGGATTATGATTGTGAGATCCTTTATCACTCTGGGAAGGCCAATGTGATTGTAACATCCCAAAATCCATGACCAAAAATTTCCTTTCAAAACATTAATAAAATCATAAGTATCAAATCGTTTCATCCATAAACAAAAGTTTATATATCAAATCAAAGTATCATCTTAAAAATGTTCTATTTATCAGAGTAAAACATCCCAGGCTAAAACTTCTTGCGATCATCCCGAGCCCTTCCCTACGCTACCGGAAGTACCTGAAACCAAAACTAAAAACCATAAGCACGAAGCTTAGTGAGTTCCCCAACCTACCACATACAACATACGCATAACCACATACTGGGCCCTCGCCCGCTACATCGGGCCTTGCCCGACATCAGGCCCCACCTAACATCGAGCCCCGCTCGGTATACATATATTTCTCTCTTATGCCCCGGTTGTCTCTAGGCCTTGCCCACTATACACATACATACAATCAAATAACATACTAGTGCATACTTAAACATACCCTAACTGGACTCCTGAGCTAAGGCCTCACCGATCTTGGGCCCCACCCCTGGTCTGCTACTGAGAAGTCGTGGAAGGCCGTCCATACTCCTACTAATCGTGAGATACGAGCCCCCACCAACACTCACTCCCTTCCTAGCACCGGCCTCACCCCGAATATGCTAATATTGAGATATGGAACCTCATCCATACTCAAATAGTGATGAGATACGGGACCTCGCCCACACTCACCTCCCTACTAGGCACATACATGTATCACAGAGACATCAGACTCCTGGTCTGGAAACATATTATCATCTAATATACTTCGGGATTTCCCCGACATCGGACCCTTGATCCGGAAGCTATCATACCTACACATGCAAGAATCACAAAGACCTCTAGCATTCTAATATTCCTCGGGCCTCGCCTGACATCAAGTCGTAACCCGAAACATATACAATAAGTGCCTAGGGTTAACTCGCGGTTCTTCCTATGATACATAAACATAATGGGCCAGTATTGTGGCCATAGACCCATGCACATAGTGAGGAGACTCACCTCGCACTACTGAAGAATAGCTGAACACTTCTGACTGCTAACCGAGAACTCCTGAAGTACTAATCCTTCAGCTCCCCAAACTATCAATACCCAAAATAACACTTAGATCACAATACCCTCAAAAGTCAAACCAGGTGAAACTTGATCAAGGTCAATGGTCAAAGTCAACGCTGACATTTGACGCAATTCATCGAGTTGACCCACCAACTCTTCAAGTCCCACAATCCACATGTAATTTTGGACTTCGATCCTAGTCGTCGTGTCTTCCTTGAGCTCATCGAGTTCAACTTTAAACACATAGGGACACTTCTACACCTGACTCGCCGAGTGCACCTTGAGCTCGTCGAGTCAATCTTCATAAGTTATGGATATTGCCTTGGACTCGCCGAGCATCCTTGAACTCGTCGAGTACGATGATCTTCAAGTCCATAATGAACCCAACTAGCTGAGTCCTCTACCAACTCAACACACACCCGCATTCTGAAGGGTTTTGGGCAAGAAAAAATCCTGACTCGTCGAGTCCTAAGAACAACTCGTCTAGTCCTCCTAAGTCTAATTCTATTCAGACGATTTCAGTCAGGCACAAATCATCCAGGACCCAGATCAAACCTTCTAGGGTCGAAATAACACGCAAAGCCTTTGACTTTACATCCATTCATGGCCCTTGCATGGGGAGTTCTAATGGCATAAAGCTTGCACCTTTATGCCTTAACCTCACTAAATACTTCCAAATCTGAAAGGATCTTGCTTGGGGACGTCCAAATGCTAAAAGATACCATTCTTGGACCAAAATCTCCATAAAAGGGGAAAATAATACATCTAATGAATTAATGATCAAGTTAGAGACTTGACTACCAGAAAATGATGAGATTGAGAAGCTAGTTCTAGATCCACAAGCCTTTCCTTGATCCTTTAAGTTTCCTCTTCTTCTTCTTGACTTCAAGAACACAAAATACTATAAAAAAATGGCTCACAAGCATTAGGGTTTCGAGATTTGTGGGTTTTGGTCTTGGAGGCTGGAGATGAGACCAAGAGAAGGGGAATAAGATCCTTAAATATCATACAAAGTCCTGAATTTAGGGTTTTCCCAGCCCAGACCAACTCGTCGATTCGGTCCCCCGACTCGTCGAGTAGGTCACATAACCTGTGACCCAAACCGTGCTCCTACTCGTCGAGTCATCCCAACTGCTCGACGAGTTGCTTCCTGATTTTGAGGTTTTCCTTTCCTTTCTTGGTATTCTGGATTTGGAGTGTTACAGTGGTGGTCGATTCTCTCATCCGCAAGGTGGTTGGGGCTCCGATCAGAGACATATGTTTGAGGATGACTGTGATTACTCTGTTGTTGGAGAGGATTCGTGAGACTCAAGTCAAGGCTATGAAGGAAGAGCACCAACAAAGTGAGCGTATTATGGGTTAGGGGGCTTCCTTCGATTGTGATAGTCGTGGGTTTTTAACTCTGCATCAACGAGTTTGTTTCCGCACTGGGATAGTGTGTGTCTGGTTTTGATTGAGGAGGCACACAAGTCTAGATTCTCCATTCATCCCGAGGCGACAAAGATGTATAGGGATCTTCGTCCTGATTATTGGTTGCCTTGCATGAAGCGGGATGTGTCTTGATATGTGGAGCAGTGCTTGACTTGCAGGAAAGTCAAGGTCAAGCGTTAGATACCTCACGTCAAGATGCAGCCATTGGAAATTCCCATATGCAAATAAGAGGATATTACAATGGATTTCATCAAGAAAGTTACCCCATACTATGCATGGAGTGGATTCGATTCGGGTCATCGTGGACTGGTTGGTCAAGAGTGCACATTTCATTTCGATTCAGGAGAGTATTTTTGCAGAGAAATTGGTTGGGATTTATATTAGTGAGGTTGTGACACATCATGGGGTGCCGTTTTCGATGGTTTCTGACAAATATGTTCGGTTTACTTCTAGGTTTTGGAAGAGGTTTCATGAAAAGTTGGGCACTCGTCTCAATTTCAATAAAACATTACATCCGCAGATTGATGGTTAGAGCAAGAGGACTATTCATACCCTAGTGGATATGCCGTAAGCATGTGTTTTGGATTTTGGTGGGAGTTGGGATACATATCTTCTGTTAGCAGGGTTTTCATATAACAACAACTATCATGCTAACATTGATCGTTCCCTTTTTTAGATGATTTACGGAAGGAAATTCCAGACCCCGATTTGTTGGTGTGAGGTTGGTCAGCGGGTTATGGGGAGTACCGAGGTGGTACTTCAAGACAACTGAGCTGAATCAGCAGGTTCGGAGCAGGATCTAGATAGCTCAAATTAGGCAGAAGAGTTATGCCAATAGAAGCTGATCAGACTTAGAGTTCTAAGTGGGGGATATGGTTCTCTTGAAGGTATCACATTGGAAAGGTGTCATCAAAATCCGGAAGTGGGGAAAGCTGGGCCCAAGGTATATTGGTGTTTTTAGGTTTTTGGCTTAGGTGGTCCGAGTTGCTTATCACTTGGATCTTCCAGATGAGCTCAGTTAGATTCATAGTACGTTCCACGTCTCTCAGATGCGGAAGTGCTTAGTGGATGATTCTGCAGTGGTACCATTGGAGGATATTCAGGTGGATGACTGCTTAAACTATAATGAGAGACCGGTAGCGAATCTGGATTGGAAGACAAAAATATTGAGGAACAAGGTTGTGGAGTTAGTGAAGGTGCAATGGCAGCACCACAAGGGTTCAAAATGGACTTCAAAGTTGGGGGAGGAGATGAGGTAGCACTACCCAGAAGTATTCAAAGCAACGGACTTCGAGGAAGATGTTTGATTCAAGTGGGGGAGAATTGTAGCACTTAAATTGGGTATGTTTCCTTTTAGCCCTTTTTATTTAAATATTGTAATTTGGTCCTTAGGGTTAGTACACATGGCGTACCATTGGGCATGCTTATCGTACTAGCTTACAAGCTAGTATGCGGGGCATACCATATGGTAGGCTTGGTGTACTAAGGAGGAGGTTTGATCACGGAGTCGAGCCTCATACCTTGGGCATATGAAGGTTATGCTGGGCGTACAAGGATTTAATGAAACCCTAATTTTAGGTTGTTGCACCCTATATAAACTCCTTAAGTCCCTAGGGATGGCCTCTTTACCAGCCTCCATATCTCCTAAACCCTAAATTTCGACCCTTAGCCGTCATTTTGTGTCTTTGAGCTCTTGAGAAGAAAGTTGGTCCTTATTTGCTCATTTTGAAGGGATAGAAGAAGGTTGAAGGTTCATTGCTTAGTGTAAATCTTAGAGATCTAGAATCATCACTCCTTTTGCAAGTAATTTGAGGTATAAAGATCTTACCTTAATAAGTTCTCTTATGGATCTTCTTTTGGACTTGTTTGTGGCCATTCTAGTCCCTTTTGGTTGGTATTGATAAGTTACAACCATTTTAGAATCTAATCTTGTAGATCTTGATCTTTGGAGGGTTCCATAAGCTTAAAGGTGCAAACTTTATGGTGTTTATTGTCTCATGCATGCATTAAGTCATTTATTAAGCTCTTTTGAGCTCTAATAGCCTCATTAAGCCATGAATGTACGTAAAGTTGGCAACTTTACGTGATAAACTATCTTAAGGAAGTCAGACATGAGTTTGGATTAAGATCTGAATCAATTAAGAGCTGGAAAAATGGAAGTTGGCAAAATGTGGGAGTACGTTGGGTGTACAAGCAGGTACGCTTAGCATACAAGCCCTAAAGCGAGTACGCCCCACCTACTCAACACGTTAGGCTTTAGACACTTGGGATTTTGGTTTGGGCCATGTTTGGACTTAGATGTTTAGGGCCTTGTTGGGCCATCCGGATTTTGGGTTGATGCTTGTTTTGGGTTCGCTTGGAAAAGGCCCATGAAAGAGATTTGGACCCAATTTGGAAAATTGGGCCATAATTGGGCTTGAGGTGATTATTTTGGAATTTGGGATTTTAAACAAATGGATTGGGCCTATGTATTGGGTAAAGTTAGGTAAAGGAAAAAAGGTCTTTTACCCTAGTTTAGACTCTTTGTGTGAGTTGGGATCAAACTATTGATTGGATGATTATTTTATGATTGATAGAGGGCTAGCAACCAGAGATTCTTTATGTGATATTTGACAGTGCGAGGTGAGTTTCCTCACTGTGATTAGTAAGTCGAAGGCACCAATGCCAGCCCATGGTTTTGGTTATGTTAGGATGATAGATGTCTGCGTGACTCTTGCATGTGTTGTGTGCTCGTATGCTTACCGGGTGGTGCCCCATGATCATTTTGTATGTTATGTATCTTTGTAATTATTGCATGTGTTATGTGTTTATATGTTTATATGTATGCTGGGCGGGGCCCAATAACAGACATATATGTATACCGAGCGGGGAACGATGTAGGGCGGGGCCCAATATATGTTTATTTAGGTATGTATGGTATGTGGTATTTGGGGAACTCACTAAGCTTTGTGCTTACAATATCTAGTTTATGTTTCAGGTACTTCTGGTTCCAAAGGGAAGAGCTTGGGATGATTGCAGAGCACACACCACTCGATTCTGCATTTTTTATTTACTCTAATATTGATGATGTATCGATACATTTTGATAACTTTGGTTTTATGATTATGATAGGGTTTGACTTTTTATTAAGCTAAAAATGAAAAAATTTATGGTCTTATTTATAAGACGTTACAGTTAAATAATTTTTTTGACCGCATTTGTTATTGAAATCTATTCCAAAGTTTTGAAGTGAAACCGGTATCTATGTCCCAAATAATAGAAAGGTTCATGAAGTTTAATACCACATCTATTAAGATTATTTGCAATCCCTCCATGGATTAACTCTCTTTGTACTTATAGAAAATATGTGATTTGTATCAATCTATAGAGACAATGATTGATACCAAATCATGAAATTAGGAGTGCATGTAGTTTTGTTATGAAATCCATTATGATTTTGTCACATTTCCTCATAAGGAACCAATGAACTTCTCTATGTGATTTTTTATGGTTAGTTTTGACTTGAAATTAAGTCAAATTCTCATCTTACAGACTTTTTGACATATCTTTTCATATTCAACCACCAATATATTTCTAAAACTTTCTATACATCTTTGTACATGTCAGGAGTATGGAATGCCAAGAGAAATAAGGCGTATTCCAAAAGCAATTGTCGCACTACACCATACTTCAGAATCTAAAGTCTTCACATAACCATACTTCAGAATCTAAAGTCTTAATTACTCACTGAGAGTTCTTTAAATATTATTCATTTTCATTAAGAAATTTCACATAATTCACCATTCTTTGGCTATTTAATGCCTCATCATGAGCTTCTTTATTCATTGGTTGATGACATTAATATGTGTCGTTTTTATTCTAATGAGATTTCATATGTTTGTGATAAAGTGAGGATATCTTACGTGGCAGACATGTTAATTTGAATTATTTATTAATTTATAAAAAAATTAATTTATATGATAATATTACTTATTCAAACAAATTCGATTGATTTGTACGAGTTGATTTTCTGTTACGATAAATTGATCAAACAATAACGAGCCCAATAGCAGATTCAGCAGTTGCAATAGCTATAACAAAAATGAAGAAAATTGCCCCTTTTAATTGACCACTATCAAAAAATAAGAAAAATTTACAAAATCAAGATTAACCGTATTTAATATAAGTTCAAGACACAGAAAAGCCCTAACCATATTTAGACTTGTAAGCTTTAACGCATCTACCACATTGGTCTTATCAAGATGATATTACAATTTAGTCCTTCATGTTAGATTTCACAATCTCTAGAACATGATAAACTATATATGTTGTAAAACAATGTAAATTGAGTTCTATTTTTTTTTTTTATGTAATTTAAATGTTATCGTCATATAATTCATTAGGGATATTTAAAAAAGGTTTTGATCATTTAATTAAATATAACAAAATTTTCGAACTTCTTTACCTAATTTTTTTTTTTCGGACTCAAAAATCAAAATGTCTTCGTCTTATTCATCCATTTTCATCAATTTTCTTTCATACCCTAACATTCCAAAATGTCATTTACATTTTAAACCAAATCAAATGAAAACAGATCTAATCACAAGTAACGAATCTACAATCAAAGAAATGTTTGGAATACAAAGAATCGAAAGATTATTAAACGCCATGTTTTATACCACTCGAGACATGTGTTAGACGTGTTCCGAGTTTGAAATCAAGGGTTGACTTTTGTTTATAACTAAAACTATTGAGGAATAGTTTGAACCTAATATCATATATGACCAAAGTCCAAAGAGTAGAGCTTTGATACATTTTCAAAATAAAGTATTTAGTTATTTACAAATCGTCCTTTCTATTCAAACAAAACTGGTTTCACATTTATTAGGACAAAACTGATCACGAAACCTTGTGACCCGTCTTTACATCCATGTATTTGATATGTTACCCAAAAAATGCAAATAAATATTTATCGACCTTCTTATAGTTATTTACAATTCATGTACATAATTTTCTATGTGGTCAACTTCTACCCCTCATAAATTTATACCGCTGTCACAAATTATAAAATCACGTTTTATTATGTTAAATACGTTTCAAATAAAATCTTACGTATTTCGAATCTAAATAAAATAAGGTTGTAAATTTCGTATAAAACAGCCAAAAATTATATAGAGTAAAGTTCTATTAAGAAGATCAATAAGTATTTTAAGATCATTAGATTACTATTCAATAATTGTTTTAGAGTTTATCTTCCATCGGAAAAAAATAATTAAATTATATAAATTCATCATTTTTTTAAACCTTTATCCATATTGATATTTATTTTATTTTATGTTAATATTTATTTTTACATATAACGAAAAATATGCACCATATGTATTACACTTGAAAAAAAATTGATCTTTTTTTCAACGAATCATTTCTATAATAGCGTCTTTAGTCAATTAGGATGTTTTTTTAATACCTACAAAATGAAATATTTGCATATATGCACAAACTCAAATGTGCAAGTATATATTTTTTGATGTACACATGTAAAATGTTATTTATATACATCACAACAACAACATCAACAAAACCCTTAATCGTGAGTTCAATGTAAGGTTGACGCTTGCATGTTGGACGAGTATGTTGATGACTATTGTTTATTAATTGTCCAGGGTGTTGAGTTACCTCTGTCATCTGCTTCTATAGTCGAACCTCTCATAGGTAAACTTTGATTTTTCCTAAGGCACTTAGACTGTGGTTTGAGTCTCCTTCCTACTTAGTTCTTCATTGAAGTTTAGCGTATTATGACATCCATTTGACATAGCTTTGCCAAAATGTTGTTTCTAAGTTTATTGATTTCGAATTCTTCTGCAAGTTGGTTGGCATTCCTCTTGGTGTTTCTTTGCTATGGTATTTTTATCATTTGAAAAAAAAAAAAATTCTGATTGGTTTTCTTTCTTGTTTCAGCATTTCCCCCCGTTGAGGAATCTTCCTGGCACTAATAGCAGTTGGAAGATTAGGTTTTATTGGGTTGATGTGTCTGTTATTTGTTTAACACATGTTCTTTACTTGAGACCGTGCATTGACAATGATCCAGAGTTGAGTCCTAACTTGCATGTTTTTCTTTTATGTTTTAGACATTATAGTATTCAACATGCTACTTCATTGAAGTTTTTTTTTTATTTAATTGTGGCATGACTCTGCACTGGAAAGCTCGTGAGGAGGTACCTGTCTTATTAGTTGATTCTCCAGGTGAGAAGCTTTGAATGTTGTTCCCTCTTTTTTGGTTTACCTTCTTATTACTTGATATGGTGTGTATTAAATGCTTTGCCTTAATGATATTGCATTTATGTTTGTAGGTATGAAAAATATCCTTTCAATCTCAAGTCGTACTTGTCTGGTACAATTAATCCTCGAGATATATTGATGGATAATATCGTTCTTGCTGATACATTGTCATCTACTCCCAATCCCCCACCTGGCTCCCCGATTTATCTTGCCAATTTTGGGTCCAAAATTCATTCTTTAGGGGATTTCAACCTTAGTGATGGTTCCTTTCATGATGATGGTTCTTCTTATCTGTTACATAGGTTCCCTAGTGATGTTAACAACAATTTTTTTCTTGACCAAACTGTTGGTACTCCTTGGAGTCCTCTTCAAATATGTTGGGTAAAGTTAAATGCTTCTCATGTGATGGAACATTTGATGGTTTTCTTAATGCTCTTAATGTTGCTGCTTTGAAGGATGTCGAGGTGGAACCTTCAGTTAGCTCTAATGGATGTGTTTCCTCTTTTTCTCATGGTATATGGTAGCGAATTTTGCACTCGTAGTCACTGAGTAGCTCGATCCATCGTCGTTGTCTCATGTTTAACTCCTTATGATTAAAGATGTGTTGTAAGCTCTTATGGTCGGTGAAGATAGTGCACTTGGTTCCATAGAGATAGTGTCTCCAGATCTTTAACGCAATGACCACTGCTCCCAACTCCAAATCATGAGTTTTGTAATTGACCTCATGTGTTTTCAACTGCCTTGAGGTATAGGCAATAACCTTTCCTCATTGCATGAGCACATAACCTAGGCCCTGATTGGATGCATCATAGTAGACCACGAAGTCTTCCGTCCCTTCGGGCAGGGACAAGATAGGTGCGCTGCACATGGCCTGCTTCACTGTTTGAAAAGCGGTGTCTTGCTTGACTCCCCAACTGAAGGTTACACCCTTTTGTGTCAGGGTAGTTAAAGGCTTAGCAATTCTTGAGAAGTTTTGGATGAACCTGCGATAATAGCCCGCGAGACCCAAGAATTATCGGATTTCTATGGGTGTCTTTGGTGTAGACCAGTTCTCAATCGTTTTGATCTTGAAAGGGTCCACGTGTATTCCTTCTTTGCTAACCACGTGACCAAGGAAATTCACCCTCCTTATCCAAAACTCACATTTCTAAAATTTTCCCTATAGCTTTTCCACCCTTAATGTTTCCAACACCTGCCTCACGTGTTGTTTATGATCATCTTCACTCTGCGAATATACAAGTATATCGTCAATGAACACAATCATGAACTTGTCTAAGAAAGGGCGAGACACCCGATTCATCAGGTCCATGAATGTTGCCGGTGCGTTAGTCAGACCAAACGACATTACTACAAACTCGTAGAGTCCATAGTGAGTTAGGAATGCTGTGTGACATCCCCATTTTCACGGCCATAAAAGACCGATTTTGTTTATGCTTTATAAAAATCAGAGTATCTCTTGTAATAAAAAAATGTTGCGGAATTTGTTCCCAGAAAAAACATGATAATCGCGTTATCAAAGCATTTTTAAAGAAATATATTTTTTTGTTCACTTTTAAAACATTTAGGATGTCATCGTCAATACAGAAACATATGCATAAATATAACTTACATTCATTTACACTAGTGATCTACATCTCTTTTAAATCTCATTGAGTAATGTGACTTCATATCAACACCTGTGATATAAATAAACTGAGTGGTTCAGGTTGGGAAACCTGGTGAGTACATAGGGTTTTCAACCCACAATAATATAATTATTATGTTTAAATAATCAAACAATCAACCCAATTACCCATCCCCATTATCTTCTTTATTCTTAAGGATCTACCCTAAGAATCAGCTATTTCTCATTCATTCATTCCTAAGGATCATCCTAAGGAAACAACATGAAGTCCATTGTTGCCAATGACACATTGGTCAAGCGCAACTGCTAATATTGTCACTTAGGCGCAGCTACCAAAATTGAGACATTTTCCATGAGGCCCTTCTGTCGGTATTGACCTTAAAACGCTACTGTCATGGTCATAAGGCTCCCTATTAGGCGCAGCTGCCGATGTTGTACTTAGAGCGTAGTTGCTAGGACGTTTACCGTAGATCTAAATAATCTACGGGTTGTGGCGTAGCTGCCAGTGCTCATGTATAAGGTACTAGGTCCACTGCTGCCAATGTATACCTATAGGGCACTAGGTTCGTACTACTAATGTTCCTCTATTTCAGCTTTTATCCCTCATCATTCATCTACCCATGTTTTACCCAACATATTTTGTAGATATAAAATACTTTATACAGCTTACATCATTTAAAACATGTATAAAAATCTTTCATCAGCATAGACAACAAGTATTCACACAATATGCACACATAGCATGTAATTTATATTAAAATACTTCATATCTATGTGTATGATGAAAGGAACCATGCACTCACCTGTAAGGAGGTGACTCGGCACTCGGACAACACTTCGTTATCTCAAAACAATTTCCCTCGACAAAACCTAGTATCAACACCACTAGGGTTTAGTCTAACGATAAACGCGATAAATTAATAGTCTGACTATTATTACTATTATATAACCATTAAATAACACTCAATATAACTCATAATAATAGCCCAAAAAATTATTTTAAGGACCTAATAACATTATTATAATTATTTGAAAGCTATATTAAAAGCTGCGTAAGTGTAGCTCACTTACAGTGAATTTTAAAGAAAACCGGGCTTTGCTCGGAGTAGCGTTTCCGAAACCGAAAGACCCTTTTTCTCGGGACTTCGAGAGCCTCGGGGCTTCCCTTGGGTGCTAAGGGGTTTTCCTAGGGTTTAGGGGGATCAAAATAGGCTAGAGAGAGAAAGTAATTAGAGAAAGAAAGGGAATTGGTGTGAAAAACTCGGAACACTTTGTATGCCTTTGATAGGTGCCTGATCTTGAATATACGCTGGGCTTACCGAGGGTACACTGGACTTACGCCTCAGATAAGGCCACCAGCTCGGATCCAGCTGTCTTCGTACGTCGGATGGATAAGGAAGAAGGTACGCGGGGCGTACTGACTTCGGATGCGGGGCGTATGCGAGGGCGATGTGGTGACCATTGGGTGCGAGGCTAGAACAACGATGGACGGACAAGATCGCGCCACGTCATCGGCTTTGCAACAGGCTTCGCCAATTCATGCTTCAACTTTAAAAATTCATAACTTTCGCGTACGAGCTCTGTTTTTGACGTTCTTTATATCCACGCGAAGGTGGGAACGTACTCTACAACGTTCGTTTAGACTCCGTTGGCTAATTCTGACTTTATTTTAAAAATTATATTATTAACAGGCCGGGACAAGATTGGTCCATTAAAAATTCATAACTTCTTCAACCGACATCCATTTTCACCCATCTTTTTCTCATTATGCTAATCTTAACGAGGTCTTCGATTCTCTTTTAGGTCATGTCGGCTAAAAACCATTCGATCTATTATTTGAATTTCGGGTTGTACACTACTAATCTGAAACTTTGAAAAATCATAACTTCCTCATACGAAGTCAGATTTGGGCATTCGTTTTATGGATGCTTTCGTTTTACCGTTTTCTACAACTTTCATTTAGAATGCTAAGGATAAAACTCGCTTTATCATAATTTCACTATTCATGCTTCCCAGTGTCGTGTTGGTTCCGTCGTAAAACTTCGACGGGCCATAACTTCTTTGTTATAACTCGGATTTCGGCGTTCTTTATATGTACGGAACCCTTGAGACACATTATAAAACTTGGTTTAGATTATTTTTTCTAAATAATCTATTGTCGAAAAGTCATTTTCGACCCCTATTGTCTCTAAATTGACTAGCCCGGATCTACGAGCGTTACAATTATCTCCCTCTTAGGATGACTACGTCCCGGGATCATCAATGAAACAGGATAGTATAATGACTCCATACGTTATCTCTTCATCCTAGGTAATAATCGTAACTTCCTTGTTTCTTCGAATGAGTATCTAACTCTTGGACTCCTTGACTGCAGGCGGTGCTCGATCTTGCGCTTGCTCCCTATCTCACGTTAGACTCCAAATTATGACCTTCAAAAGACAATCTCGATCCTCACTGGATATGAACTTAAGATAAGTTCTTTTATTACTACAATGGAACGATGTGTCATATTCTAATGACCTATCATCGTATGTTGCAACGCTTAGACTCAGGTCTTTTAGAGTCTTCCATAACAGACTATACCTTCCTTCTTGTTCTAATCATATCTTAAAAGCTAGCCTTTCTAGCTATAAGCAACTATCGTGATACCTCTACTGATCGCTTTTGATTGTCTTTTACTTCAAGCTTTTAGCTTAAGTCAGATGCTACATCGGACTTGGTTCTCTGAACTATTTAACATACTTATCGTACTCGGACTCAATTTGATATGACCGCTAGGGTTGGAATAACAATCATCTCTTTAGCCATTACTGAATCGATGGTAACGACCTACTTGAATAAAATGGTATCAATTACTAGCTTCTTGGTAACCTTGTGACCTTCCCTGATCCAAGTGTGAGTCCTGTGCTTCCGGTAGTATAGGTGTCTACTACCATTCACACCTACTCATACTCGTCCCAAGTATTGTCCCGAGTTTCCCAAGTCGCCATGTAGCAAATCACACAATCATTCAACACATCAGATAACAAAACGAAGGTTTTATATTATTTCTCGAAACGATTACATAGGTGTTCAAGTTCAACCTATACTATACCTCTAATAGGCTACACGTGGTACTTTTTACACGACTACTTCATAGATCCTCATTCCCAATTCCTTGCATAATCAGCTGCTTCGTCTAGGATCATATGAAATGCTCTTGCCTTATGTTTTAGCGGCACATTTGGCTTTGTTGCCCCTCCTCTCTTTGGGAAATCTTGCTTGAAGTGCCTTCCTCATTACATTCGTAACACACCCTTTTGTTGAATTTACACTCGTTGGCATAATGCCCATGCTTCCCACACTTGAAACAAGTCACCTCATCACCGCATTTTCCAGGGTGTTTCTTTTTGCACTTCTTACACCATCTTTCTTCACTCCCTTCTCCTCTAAACTTCCTTGTACTGGACTGGCTTCTCTCATTGGGCTTCGCAGACCCCTCAAACTTCCTCTTTTCGCCAACCTCGGTCTTGTTGGCGGCTCTTCCCTTGATCATCTCCTCAACCGACTTGGCAACCCAGATAGCTACCTCCAAAGTAGGTGCCTGACGCACTGGCACCGCGTACTCCCATGGAAGTCCTTTTGCATACTTGTCGATTTTCGTCAGCTCATCCGAAACAAGACGTAAGGCAAACTCCATCTTCTCTGTGAAGTTGTTGGTGTATTCATCAATCGACATGCATCCTTTCTTCATGTTAAAGAATTGGTTTTCTAGCTCGAGAAGATTTTGGGCTGAGTAGTACCTACGTTTGAACTGCACCAAAAAATATGTCCACGTTAGTTGCAGGGGCTCATTGGGGCTTAAAGTCTTCCCCGGAGTGTTCCACCAACGAACCGCACCTCCTCTGAACTGGCGTACCGCAAACGTGGTTTGTAGTTTGCCACTGCAACCACACGTCATGAAAGCTAACTCCATCTCCGAGATCCAATCCATGACCCCAATCGGATCTTCCTTTCCAGTGAAATTCGATGGCCTGCAAGTCAGAAAATCCTTGTACTTGCATCCATTCCTCTAGACTTCGTAATCTTGGTTATTTTGTCGATCTATTGGTGGATTAACTTGACCAACGGTTCCACTGTAGCTCCCCTCCTCAGTCTGCCCTTCGTTTAATTTGGGCTGTTCGCTCTGTATGGTCGCTTCTTCGTGATTCTGTTGGAACAAACATTTTGGTTCCTCCATTTGGCAATCCAACATCATCTGGATCATCGCTTGCACTCTAACCATCGTTATTGGCTCAGCAGCGGCCACCACAACCGGTATTTGCTCAATTGCTGGGGGCTGATCTCGGTTCCCATTTGCATTCACGTTTCCGCTACATGTCCTTGCCAGCTTGATCTATACACTGAATAAGGTGAATCTAGATCTTTATTTAGGATTGACGTTTAAATCATCCTTATCACTCTGAAACGTTTATATGCTAGTTCTAATATCTTAGTTAAACGCTTAGAATCCTAAACACATAAGGTTTTCTAGATCCGGTCAGAAATACACCATAGATCCGAACAAATAACAACATATCAGGCACAAGCATTTAGCACATAAAAGCATTTTAGGCATAATCCCTAAAATAATCTAGTGCTCACACCTCACAATAATCGCTTAGCATTCTAAGTTTAAGTCTAGAAATAAATCCATATTCCTAGTTCGCTTAAACTAATGCTCTGATACCAATTGTGACATCCCCATTTTTCACGGCCAGAAAAGACCGATTTTGTTTATGCTTTATAAAAACCAGAGTATCTCTTTTAATAAAAAAAATGTTGCGGAATTTGTTCCCAGAAAAACATGATAATCGCGTTATCAAAGCATTTCTAAAGAAATATATTTTTTTATTAACTTTTAAAACATTTGGGATGTCATCATCAATAAAGAAACATAAGCATAAACAAAACTTACATTCATTTACACTAGTGATCTACATCTCTTTTAAATCTCTCTGTGTAATGTGACTTCATATCAACACCTGTGATATAAATAAACTGAGTAGGTCAGGTTGGGAAACCTGGTGAGTACATAGGGTTTTCAACCCACAATAATATAATTATTATGTTTAAACAATCAAACAATCAACCCAATTACCCATCCCCATTATCTTCTTTATTCTTAAGGATCTACCCTAAGAATCAGCTATTTCTCATTCATTCATTCCTAAGGATTATCCTAAGGAAGCAACATGAAGTCCATTGTTGCCAATGACACATTGGTCAAGCGCAACTGCTAATATTGTCACTTAGACGCAGCTGCCAGAATTGGGACATTTTCCATGAGGCGCTTCTGCTGGTATTGACCTTAAAACGCTACTGTCATGGTCATAAGGCTCCCTATTAGGCGTAGCTTCCGATACTATCCTTAGAGCGCAGCTGCTAGGACGTTTCCCGTAGATCTAAATCATCTACGGATTGTGGCGCAGCTGCCAGTGCTCTACATCTCTTTTAAATCTCTCTGTGTAATGTGACTTCATATCAACACCTGTGATATAAATAAACTGAGTAGGTCAGGTTGGGAAACCTGGTGAGTACATAGGGTTTTCAACCCACAATAATATAATTATTATGTTTAAACAATCAAACAATCAACCCAATTACCCATCCCCATTATCTTCTTTATTCTTAAGGATCTACCCTAAGAATCAGCTATTTCTCATTCATTCATTCCTAAGGATCATCCTAAGGAAACAACATGAAGTCCATTGTTGCCAATGACACATTGGTCAAGCGCAACTGCTAATATTGTCACTTAGGCGCAGCTACCAGAATTGAGACATTTTCCATGAGGCCCTTCTGTCGGTATTGACCTTAAAACGCTACTGTCATGGTCATAAGGCTCCCTATTAGGCGCAGCTGCCGATGTTGTACTTAGAGCGTAGTTGCTAGGACGTTTACCGTAGATCTAAATAATCTACGGGTTGTGGCGTAGCTGCCAGTGCTCATGTATAAGGTACTAGGTCCACTGCTGCCAATGTATACCTATAGGGCACTAGGTTCGTACTACTAATGTTCCTCTATTTCAGCTTTTATCCCTCATCATTCATCTACCCATGTTTTACCCAACATATTTTGTAGATATAAAATACTTTATACAGCTTACATCATTTAAAACATGTATAAAAATCTTTCATCAGCATAGACAACAAGTATTCACACAATATGCACACATAGCATGTAATTTATATTAAAATACTTCATATCTATGTGTATGATGAAAGGAACCATGCACTCACCTGTAAGGAGGTGACTCGGCACTCGGACAACACTTCGTTATCTCAAAACAATTTCCCTCAACAAAACCTAGTATCAACACCACTAGGGTTTAGTCTAACGATAACCGCGACAAATTAATAGTCTGACTATTATGGCTATTATATAAGCATTAAATAACACTCAATTTAACTCATAATAATAGCCCAAATAATTATTTTAAGGACCTAATAACATTACTATAATTATTTGAAAGCTATATTAAAAGTTGCGTAAGCGTAGCTCACTTACAGCGGATTTTAACGAAAACCGAGCTTTGCTCGGAGCAGCATTTCCGAAACCGAAAGACCCTTTTTCTCGGATTCCGGGAGCCTCGGGGCTTCCCTTGGGTGCTAGGGGGTTTTCCTAGGGGTTAGGGGGATCAAAATAGGCTAGAGAGAGAAGGAAATTAGAGAGAGAAAGGGAATTGGTGTGAAAAACTCGGAACCCTTCACATGCCTTTTATAGGCGCCTGATCTCGGATTTACGTTGGGCGTACGCCTCAGATAAGGCCACCAGCTCGGATCCAGCTGCCTTCGTACGTCGAATGGATAAGGGCGAAGGTACAGGGGGCGTACTGACTTCGGACGCGGGGCGTATGCGACGACAACGTGGCGACCATCGGATGCGAGGCTAGAAAAGCGATGGACGGACATGATCGAGCTACGTCATCGGATTTGCAATAGGCTTCGTAAATTCATGCTTCAAATTTAAAAATTTGTAACTTTCGCGTACGAGCTCCGTTTTTGACGTTCTTTATATCCACACGAAGTTGGGAACGTACTCTACAACTTTCGTTTAGACTCCATTGGCTAATTTTGACTTTATTTTAAAAGTTATATTATTAACAGACCGGGACAAGATCGGTCCATTAAAAATTCATAACTTCTTGATCCGACGTCCGTTTTCACCCATCTTTTTCTCATTACGCTACTCTTAACGAGATCTTCGATTCTCTTTTAGGTCGTGTTGGCTAAAAACCGCTCGATCTATTATTCGAATTTCAGGCAGTACACTACTAATCTGAAACTTCTCATAACTTCCTCATACGAAGTCAGATTTGGGCATTCTTTTTATGGATGCTTTCGGTTTACCATTTTCTACGACTTTCATTTAGATTGCTAAGGCTAAAACTCGTTTTATCATAATTTGACTATTCACGCTTCCTGGTGCCGTACCGGTTCCGTTGTAAAACTTCGACGAGCCATAACTTCTTTGTTATAAAATGGATTTCAGTGTTCTTTATATGTACGGAACCCTTGAGACATATTATACAACTTGGTTTAGATTATTTATTCTAAATAATCTTTTGTCGAAAAGTCATTTTCGACCCCTATTATCTCTAAATCAAGTAGCCTAGATCTACGGGCGTTACATGTTGTCTTGGGCACATCACTCCTGTGAACTCGCAACTGATGGTACCCTTATCTTAAATCGATCTTTGAGAAATAACTGGATCCTTGAAGTTGGTCGAAAAGATCATCGATTCTGGGTAAAGGATATTAGTTCTTGATGGTCAGCTTATTCAGCTCTCGGTAGTGAATGCACATCCGAAAGGATCCATCCTTCTTTTTCACAAATAAGATCGAAGCTCCCCAGGGTGAGGAACTCGGCCTTATGAATCCTTTGTTGAACAGCTCATTGAGCTAACTAGATAATTCTTGCATTTCTGCTGGCGCTAAACGGTAGGGAGATTTAGCTATAGGAGTAGCTCCAGGGATCAAGTCGATACGAAACTCAACTTGACGTTCTGGAGGGATTCATGGGAGATCTTTAGGGAAGACATATGGAAAGTTACAGACTTTGGGGGTGCTCTCGAGGTCTCTAAATTTTCGCATTTCGTTGACAACATGAGCTAGGAATGCATAACATTCCTTCCGCAAATACTTCTGAGATTTGATGCATGAAATGATACGGAGGTTCGAACTAAGCTTATCACCATAAATCATAAGGGTTTCGTCAGAAGGAAGATTGAGAGGGACATCCTTCTCGAAGCAAAGAATATCAGCATGATTGGAGCTTAACCAGTCCATGCCGATAATGATGTTGAAGCTCTTGATGGACACATGCATAAGATCGATAGGAAAAGAATAATTGTCTAGAGTAAGAGTGCAACCTATGAATATGTCGTTAGTGCTCTCCTTCTTTCCGTTAGCCATCTCGATGGTAAATGTTTCGGTTAGATATTGGGATTTACACTTGATTAGATGTTTGAATGAATGACTAACAAAACTCCTCTCCGCACCAGAATCGAAGAGTATGTCTGCATAAGAATTGTCAAGGAGTAACGTACCGGTAAAAATGGTAGGAACAGCAACTGCTTCTTCCTGACCCATTACCAGAACTCTCCCTATGTTGCCACCAGTCTTTGCCTTGGGTCAGTATCTCCTGAAGTGCCTAGGCTCTCCACATCCATAACAAGTTTGACCAGCATCCGCTCCCGGAACCTGGTTAGTTGGTTGAGCTGGTGTCTTGCAGTATCGAACTGTGTGTCCCTTCTTCCCACAGTTGTTGCAGATAAACTCACGGTAAGGACCGTGATTATGGAAGTTACACTTGGTGCACCGAGGCAGTTTTCCAGCATAAACACCTGTACGGGATTAGGTGGTTGGAACAATAGTGGGAGCAGTAGCAGGAACAGTAGCAACATGAACTACTACTATTTGTTCTTTCTTGGAGGGCTCCTGCAAAGACTGACCCTTTCGCTTATTGCCAGGCTTCTTCTTCTTCCCATCGCTATCCTTTTGGGGTGCAGGGACAGTTGTCACTTCATCCAGATCGATTCCATGATCGATCAGAGTCTGTGCCAGATCCTTGGCACTTTCAAACGTAGTTGGCCTAACAGCCAAGACATTTCCTTTTGTGGGTTGCGTCAGTCCCCAGATGTACCTCTCGATTTTATTGCTTTCTGGGGTGACCATTCCCAGACGGAGAAGCACCAGGTCACAAAATCTAGCAGTGTAGGCAGAGATGTCGGAACCCTTCATCTTCAATTTCCAGAGTTCGTGCTCCAAATTTTGCACTTTGCCCCTAGGGTAGTACTCTGCGAGCATGAGCTCCTTTAGTCTTACCCAGCCCATAGCATTAGCCACTGGCAGGGTTAGGGTTTTGACTCGACCATTCCACCAGGTCAAGGCTCTGTCGGTGAAGGTGCAGGCGGCGAACTTCACCTTGTTTGCTTCAGAAAAGATGCAGATTTCGAAGATGGATTCAATCTTCTCGAACCATCGAGTCAGGGCGATGACGCCTTCATTTCCGTCAAAGGACTTGGGTTTCACAGTCATGAAGTCCTTGTAGAAACACTCTTTTTGATGTCCCTGACTTCCATCTTGTCTCTAGGGGTCGGTTTTGTAGGGTTATGAGCATTCTAACACTCCTAAGTGTACATGCAACCCTAAATACCTTGGATCTATGTTTTCTCTATTCTACATGCAAATATCAACTTTCCAAGGTATTGTTCTATTCTAGCATACTAAACGTTGAATAACACAAGTTAGAATAACATACCTTTTGTTAGTGCTTGTCTTCATGAAGCTTGAGTGCCTAGTGCCCCAAGTGTGACACCTCAAATGGTTCACACAACACCATAAACACTTGGAATAACTTAGAGAGAATTCTACACTTAATGAAATCGGCTAGCCCTCTCTAGAATCATACTAGTGCTGATTTTGTCAAGAATAATATCTTTATATAGTGTTACAATTAGGGCAAACCCTAATTGTCATGACTTTCCATTTCCTTGGATCCATGGGTTCAAATATACCATGGAGCATCCATGGAGTATCATATGGGTTTTGGCCCAACTAGATAATCCATGGAGCATTAGCCCACTATACAAGTATGGATGATTTACACAATCAACCCATATATTTAATTAGTCTTCTTTTGATCACTTAATTAATCCTAGATTAATTCTTGATCAATACTAGTTAAATAATCTTATTATTCTTATTATTAATATACTAGAACTTATAATATATTAATAACCATAAGTGTCTTATTTCTCTCATTATAGTCTATCCAAGTGCATGATGCCATGCAACCCAAATGGACCATGCCGGGTCAGGTCAAGTCTTACCAATTATAGTTATGGACTTAGACATTAATCCAACAGTCTCCCACTTGGATAAGTCTAAAACTATTATTGTGTATGACTTCAGGAACCAACTGGCAATCGTAGCCTCAAAAGCTTCTGTCGAACTTTGACCTTGTCGATAAACTCTAACCTTTTTAAATGACTTGTCCATTAGATAAGGGATCATATATTCCTCCATTCTAGATATCATATGGACTGAGACATGGATTATAATCATTCTCTCTGTCCATTTGTTGTTTCCCGATTTCCGATTTATGACGACTGACTAATTGAACAAATTAAATCAGTCCTGGCCCGGCCAAGCACTTCCATTTGTCATCATCAAATCATCGAGGGGCCCATAAATATTCTCTTTTATCCCGAAGGTAAAAGGAATGGATAAACTTTGACTCATATGGCTTGTTCTACTACTTGTTGAATCATACACAAAGACACGTTTTATAAAATCGAGTTACCAATGCGTTTTCGTGCAATCAATGTACTATCAACTCATAGTAACAACTCATATCTCTAGGTTTGAAGAATATAAGATATTATCATCTCATGATCACTCGTGATAAAATCCATGAAGTGATTCCAATGAGCGCGGGTTGAATCCAATACTCAGAACTTGTGAGCACTCATGAGTGTTGTAGCCCTTTGTCCAACACCTTGGACCTCTACAAGCCAACCCATGACAGTCTTAATTCATATCTACTTCCAACATATGACCGACTGTGGACGGTTTGAATAACTTTGTCATTCCAGAAGAATAACCTAGTTTATTCGGGAAGTCAAAACATGCAAAATGAAACACAATAATAATTGAATCCAATATGGTATCAAAACCTATAAACATAAATAAACCACATTTTATTTATCATCATATGATTACACATTATTCATTGTATACTGTTTCAGCTATCAACTTAATTCTTGAATTTAAAACAATAGTTATCCCATGCTCCAAGCATGTACACTATGTTTTCTAAACACTAGTCATGCCATACACCAAGTATGCATACTATGTTTGTCTATGATCTTTACTTTGTGAACTAGATCAGTTGAACATAACTTCAATGATTCTCTTTTCACACTCCCAAATCCTTACTGTAAATACAAGAATTCCAAATTCATGTCATTTACTGAAATCTGTTAGATTCTAAACTTATATGCATTGATCCTCTTGTAATGATTATGCACAAATTCACAAGGACTTGGCAACAATCATTTATAGAGTATTCCAAAGGAGATCAACTCCTTGGAAACATCCTTCTTGCATTAAGTTTCCTAATCTTAAACAGATTGAAAAATCTAACTTTGAAACATTTCCAGATTCCATTTTGACTATCACTTCTGAACAAGAGTTACCTCCTTACAGATTATATCAATATGGTCCTTCCAGAATTATCACTATACTTCCAACTGTCCTTGAGCAACCAATCTTTGGTAAACCTTGGATTGTCCTTGACAATTGTTTAATCCTTTTAGTCATATCTAGTTCTAAACCTTTTCCCTTCTTAATGCCCCAGGCATTTGGAAACTTTTAGAAAGGATGAATATAGCACATGTAATCGATCCTATATCCGAAGCATATGGGACACGATTCATGACGTCTCACATAAAAACTAAACCAGTCTTTTGCTATAACATTTCCATTTCTATTTTCCAAGTTCTCATAATTCAGATTATGAAAAGGGATGCCGTAATCATAATTGAATTTTAGAACGCAAATAATGGACCCATATACAGAATTTCCTTATGTTGAGCCATTCCAACATGAAATTCATATATATATCCTTGACTAAATGATTAAGACCTCACGATCTAAGCTTATAGATTTGAGATGAAGTATAATTTCCTCTCCCTTAATTATAGCAAAACAACTCTTTCCCAGTTGAAACTTTTGTTTTCTATAATTAACATTGCTAACTTGCAATACTTATCATAATTATCATGCTCCCACTAACATGGTGATTATTAGCATAACACTTATGCTCCCACTAGCTTTGACATGTACTCAGAAAGCTCGACTTCTAGAAATCAATACTTTATTGACTTTCTTACCAAAGTTCAGATTTCTGATACTAGATTGTTTTGATAAGACTTTATCAAAAACCTACACCTTCCTTTAGATAGCACACTTGTGTGTCTAAACAATTATGAAGAGAGATGCCATAATCATAATGGTTAGACCTTTTTGCCACTTCTCACAAGTCCAGGTTAGTGTGCCGGTAAACCACACACGCTCCACTAACGACTTTGAGAATGCAAATATCACAATTGCTATCTAACTAAAATCTACTTAGTGAAAGTGTTTCCTCACCATCATTTTCATGAATCGGAGAGAAACCTTATGACACTTAGATTTAATGGTGTATGTGTTCTTATCTATGTGAATTGTCAAAACCATAGTCACAAGACAAGGATAATGACAAATCCAAACTCATATGGACTGAACTCAATCTTAACTTCTTGCCACCTGGCAGCTCAAGGGCCTGCCATTGCTTCCAAGTTGTTGTGCAACACATTGAGAACTCTAAGAACTCATATGCAAAACCAACTTTAACTGGAATGGGCACAAAATATGTCAACACGATAGGTTATAAACCTCAAGTCGTGTGCTAGTGAAGAACATTAGGTTTTATTCTTGATTAGTTCTTGAGACTTTCAAGACCTTTAAGACTCCCACTGTCCTCTTGACATATAAGACTTCCTTGTCAAACATCCAAGAGATATTGTGGATTCTAATCAAGACAAACACTTCACACAATTGGCCTAAGTTGGTCTTTGTTTTATCCAAAACATCACAACTTACCAATTTCAAATGTACAAGAGTAGAAAACTTTTACTCTTACATCTGACTTGTGTTTTTAAACCTTCTCGAAGACTTGTCACTCAAGTTACAATCTTGGGGTATAACTCTAAGACTTGTATTGGAACGAAGTATGACTCATCTTCTTGATTTAACCATTTCAACAATTCAAGATCCCTTCTTCTTAGTCATAAGAATGCACTAAGACTTCCTTAGAGAACTAATTTTGATATGGTTTCTTAATCATTAAGATGATCACAAAACTGATACTAAAGTACTCTCCCATCTTTTCAGATTTGAGAAACTTTTATTCTTCTGCCTAATTTGATTCTTCTTATTCGCTCTGCCTTACATTGGAACCTTTTCCAATGTCTCAGAGTTACACTTAAGCTTGTAAGTATAATCATATTTACTGAGCTTTAGTAAACTATGACGAATAGCCTTATATCTTTTGTGGTGTACTTAATCAGTGCACATGACTATGTACTCGATCCCTTAGTCCATTACTTGACTCACACATCCATGTGAACAAGTAATTAGTCTTAATTTTTCCAATACTTGAAAGTTCTCATTCATCATGCTATACAACTTGCATGATTCAGAGTCTCGGTCCAACTGAGACTTTGGATGATGAGAATCTTTCCTTATTTGGTAAATTTAGACATTACCACAAATGAAGGAATCAATTTCATATTTCCACTCTTGCTATTAATGGAATCATATAAGCAACAAATTTTCCTCAAATGCCATTGTAAGGATATTTTAAAATAAATAAAATCAAAAATTTTCTTTTATCTTAAAACTATGCGGAAAAACTTATCCTTACAATCCATATGAAAACTTGTTGTTATCTATTCCAAAGCAATATCTCATAACTCCTATGAAGTAGCTCAAGAATCCGATCTTCAAACTACGCGATAGAAATCCATTTACGCGATCAGATTCAACATATTCTTTCTTTAAGTTTCTTCACTTTTCTTTGATTCTTAAAACATCACCATGTGACCTAGTCACATCATGTATCAAGAATCTCAGAATAGAAACTTAATAGAGTTAGATAGTGGACTTTACCTGAAGTAGAGTCAAACTTATTGACTTTAACATCCTTAGGTAAGTTTGGCAGCTTGCAACCAATGCCCGTTCCTTTGGCAATATAAACATATGGACCCTTTGATAATGGTACACGGGACTATTACAGACTTAGCCTTTTTCTCTTTACCATTTGGTCAACCTAGTTGACTATGGTCAATCCCTTTTCTTGGGAAGAGAATGCCTATTCTGTATTTCCAGTGTCACCATTGTCAATGTCCATAAAGTTTCAGGAAGTTGATCTTAGCAAATATATAAGATCATTAAGGGTCTTGTCATAGTCTGTTTCATAGGTGTTCCAAAAGAACTCACTACGTGACTTAGAAAGTAGTTGAACCACCAACTTCCTTAAGACTTTGACACCCAACTCTCCCGGCTTGTCAATATGTGACTACATCTCCAAGATGTGACCACACCTAGACCTTCACTTGCCAATAGGGTTCGAGTGACCTTAAACTTTTTAAGAACTTGTGGGTTTGGGGGAATAATTGGAGGAGGTGAAAAGAAGTATGATTTCCAAGGGACATCATCTTCATTTAGGAAAGCTTGTTTCATGAGATTTGGGAAGATCATAAATGTCTAAACCAGACATGTTATGGGAGATATTCAAGATAGTTGATTTATAGTCCTTAATATGACACCCAATATGAAATATTAAGGCTAGGACCCAACAAACTATTTTATAACTTAGAAGAGGTATGCCGTAATCCAAGCTATAAAATATTTGAAGGTAGGTGAATGACGATTCACCAATTTCCACCAAGATAAACGAAATGTATTATTAGGTTTTAATTGGATTTGAAACTCCTAGTTCTTTGAGATTCATTGAACTGTTCAATGGCATGTTTCAATCTCGAGTGTGCCCTTCAGGTTTTGTGACTGGGATGCCGAGGATCACAAAACAAGGTGTGAAGTAACCATGCAAATTTCTTGGTACCCTTAAGTGTTTACCCCTCAATCGATGTGCCAATTAACCACACACGCTCCATCGATACTATGATAAACATTAAGTCACCCTTTACCTACCTTGTTAAGTCCAAGTTAGTGTGCCGGTTAACCACACACGCTCCACTAACGACTTAGACAAAGTGTAAAGCGTAATTTCATGGATTAGCACCTTATTCACATTTTCCTAAGTAACTAAGATTGGGTATTATTAAGAGTTTAGTTACTTAGTATTTATCATTAATACTTTTAATGAAGGGAGAATTATAGTCCTGTCAAACCCGTTCGGCTAACGACCCTCCACCAGTCAAGCAAGCGGTGGGTGAGAGTGGACACCCATTAAGTTGCCATTTTATAAGCAACAACCTTATACCCACCTTATAGACCGGCTTCGTGAATGAGGCGTACTAGCGGTAAGACCGACGTTACTCTTATACATATATATATATATATATATATATATATATATATATATATATATATATATATATATATATATATTAACTTATAATATTATAAAGTATAAGCGGTTGAATTTTAACTTTTAAAATTCTAAGGGCTATCTTGGAATTAAAGAATTCATAAGAGAAAACTTTACAAATTCCAAAACTTGAGGGCAAATTTTGAAACTATTCAAAACTAATTAATTCCATAACTTGAGGACAAGTTATGGAAGACTTTAAACTAATAAAAGAATTAAATTTTCTTTATTTTTATAACTTATGGAATTAATTAAGGTTACATTATTTTTTTATTTTTTTTATTTAATGAAGAGACTCTTGGTCCTCCATAACTTGAGGACAAATTATGGAGTCATAACTCCAATTAATTAGAACTAGACTCTTCATTTTTGTAACCTTTGCCAACTTTTATGAGTTTTATGAAACTTAAATGTGACTTTTCATATAACATGAGGACAAGTTACAAAAACACATTTTAGAATCAACTCTTAGATTAATTTGGATTGAAAACAACTATTTCATTCAACTTTTCTATTAATCTAAGCAACCCATAAGAACAAGATAATTCAAATCAAACTTTTTCATGTAATTAGTCTAAACCTTAAACTAATACAAAGCATGAATCTATTGAGAATTATCTTTGAAAATGGATTAGCATGAACATTACCACATTAAAAAACAAGTTTATATGTTCAAAAACAACTTAGGGTAATGTTCCTAGTCCATTTCTAGCCAAAAGGATCGAATTTATGCTGTCTGGGGGTCCAACTCGTCGAGTGCACTAACCAACTCGGCGATTTGGATGCTTTTTGCCTTGGACTCATCGAGTCCCTTCATGGACTCGGCGAGTCTGCTGGGTAGACAACAACAAAACTCGATTTTTCAGCTTCTATTGCAAGTATAACAAGAAAACAAGCCTAGGCTCTGATACGACTGTTGGGTTATGAGCATTCTAACACTCCTAAGTGTACATGCAACCCTTAAATACCTTGGATCTATGTTTTCTCTATTCTACATGCAAATATCAACTTTCCAAGGTATTGTTCTATTCTAGCATACTAAAAGTTGAATAACACAAGTTAGAATAACATACCTTTTGTTATTGCTTGTCTTCATGAAGCTTGAGTGCCTAGTGCCCCAAGTGTGACACCTCAAATGGTTCACACAACACCATAAACACTTGGAATAACTTAGAGATAATTCTACACTTCATGAAATCGGCTAGCCCTCTCTAGAATCATACTAGTGCCGATTTTGTCAAGAATAATATCTTTATATAGTGTTACAATTAGGGCAAACCCTAATTGTCATGACTTTCCATTTCCTTGGATCCATGGGTTCAAATACACCATGGAGCATCCATGAAGTATCATATGGGTTTTGGCCCAACTAGATAATGCATGGAGCATTAGCCTACTATACAAGTATGGATGATTTACACAATCAACCCATATATTTAATTAGTCTTCTTTTGATCACTTAATTAATCCTAGATTAATTCTTGATCAATACTAGTTAAATAATCTTATTATTCTTATTATTAATATACTAGAACTTATAATATATTAATAACCATAAGTGTCTTATTTCTCTCATTATAGTCTATCCAAGTGCATGATGCCATGCAACCCAAATGGACCATGCCGGGTCGGGTCAAGTCTTACCAATTATAGTTATGGACTTAGACATTAATCCAACAGGTTTCACCTCCAGCTCCGCCAACGTTTACTTGTGCCATTGATGTGGTCACGGAGGTGGTAACTGCTGCCTCGAACATGACAGGGTCGAACTGAGGAGGTGGTGGTGGTGTCGGAGTGTCGTTGTTCCTTCTGATGGGTCTTGTTCGGGGAGGCATCTTGTTCTAAAAACAATCAGGAAGAAGAGGATGGTAAGTCCTCGAGATATATATAAAACAACAAAATATTTCTCATCCTGATAATGAAAGTACTCTACTGAGTGATACTCATAGAAAGGTTACTAACACAAGTAAGTTATCGCTTAAGGACGGAGAAGTAGCAATACTTAGAGTGAATCTGCATACTAAGTTTAGCTCTAGCGAAAATACTCCTGTAGTATTTTATGTGAGATGATTCTTGTAAGTTTTAGGCCTGCTGTAGCACCACAGTCACCCCCAAACACATGTTGGTCATGTCTGGGCTGAATATAGTTGATTAGGCTATATTCACCCTACACATGATTACATAACTGCCCAGGGTTAACCGCAACGTTCCAGCATCCAAATACTTTTGTTCTGCTCTACTAGTGATACGAATCTTGTTATGTATGCATGCCCGTATACTTCTTATAAAAATACTTATATTTTGAAAGTATACTTTTAGCATAGAGCACTTAGGCCCCTTAGTGTTTATAGTTGTATACCACGTAAGGTTCGGTATACTAGGTTGCAATAAACATGGAATCTGATACCAATCTGTCACACCCTGAAACTGATGGCGGAAATATTCCGGGGCAGAGGATGTCATGTATAGCATCAAACCAATGAATAACAACAATAACAGCAACACAACGATTACAATGAATACTTAAGTAAAAACGTTTACATCTGTTTTGAAACTTAGTTTGAATTACATCCAATAGTTTTGCATTGTAAAAACTTAAAAACTCTTAATGCTTCAGTTCCTCAAAAATCCAGCAAGTACATGTCTACGGATTTCCTAAGAATACAAGCATTTTGAAAAAAAAAAAAATATTAGCATAAAGCTTGTTAGTTCATAAGCAGTAATTTGTAATGAAAACTTGTTGATGAGTGAGCCGAAATGTTTGTGTGGTCTCAAGAAAATCCGATATTTTATTTAGTGAAAAACGTAGCGTTATTGATTTCGTATAAAACCATAAATGTTCGTTTCTGAAAAACCGTAGTGATATGCGAAAATACTACCTTATGTGACTAGCTATAGCTAATCATGGAGTATAAGTATTTAATATGTAAAACCGTAGCATAAATGATTCGTTTTTGAAAAACCCGGGCTCGGCCAGTATGCATAGTGTGTTTAGTTCTATTTGGTATAAATAAAACCGTTGAAGAAGTTGGGTTGGTAAACTAAAGGTGATTTATACATAATGTGAGTCGAATAACCATGCTTGGTATCACTAGTGACCTTTCCAACGTTCCCGCCTAACTGTACATCTCAGGCGTGCCCGCCTAACTGTAGCTAGTAGTCCAGATGTGGGATTGTCAGTCCCGAATAGATCTATTCACAAATCTCACACTCTCCCTCCACTAGGAGACTCTGTTTATATAGTGGTAGGATTTATCCTTGTACAACTAAGGGTACAGTAGTGAAGTAGCACCTCACAATATCGTACAATCTAGTTTACATGTAGTGCAGTAGCGTTCTACCGTAGTGAAAAATCCGTAGGTATAACGTATCTAGTGATATTTACAGTTATGAAAGTCACGATAAAGCAGTGATGTAAACTGCAAACGGTTTTTGTACCAGTGCATATGTTTAGTAGTGAAAGTTTCTATGCTTGATAAGTTTTAGAGAAATCCCAAACTATACCAATTATAGTTTTCATGTATAACGTAGCGAAAAACGTGTCCAGAAAAACAATGCAATTTTTGTGAAAACGTCCCTTATGTTCAGCATAATGCAAAAGGGATTTAAAGTATGAGATTTGCATAAGTTTTATGTATATTCAAGAAAATGTTTATATTGAGCTTGTATTCCCCCCGTAAAAACATTAAAAAAATATGCGGAAAAATGTAGGGGTATGAATTCACAGCTGTTGCGTGGGGTTGTTGACTGAAAAGAAGATTCCTGAGTTGTTGCACGCGACACTTAAACAAATCCTATTATCAAATAAATACGTATATGTATCTAAATTAGCGATTTCGATAAATAAAGTTTCGGAAAACACTAGAATTTGGTTGAGGAATGTTACCGAGACTTGCTTGAATCGAGGAAATGGGTTTTCAGCCAAAAGTACCACCGAAAAGGTGTTTACGGCCGTGAGCAAGAGTTTACGGTTTCTGAAGACTTGGCGAGTTTACGGTTTCTGAAGACTTGACAAGTTTATGGCTATAAAGTCAAGAACAGAGTTTTCGGTCTTTGAAGGTTGGACCGTAAACTCAAGAACAGGGTTTACGGTTCTTGAAGGTTGGACTGTAAACTCGGAAGAATGATGTTTGGATGATGATTTTGACAAGATGAGTGTTTCCAGACGTTCCAAAGAGCTCCAAACGTGGTTTTCTCGATGTTTTCCGGATTTTGAATGCGCTTTGAGTGTTTACGGTTGAGATTCTTAGAGAGACGATGAGAGAGTGTGGCCAGAAATGTCCTAATGAAGTCGGAGGCATCATATTTATAAGGGTGAGGTGAGTGGTCCACTCGTCACTAACCGTAAACAGGTTTACGGTCGTATACGAGTTTTATGTCATAATCTCACTTCGACTATAAATGTTTGATTTTTTTTCCAGATTTTCGGGTTTCCGCGCGATTTTTGGTTCCGATTCATAAATAATTTAATTAAATATAACTAGGTTATTTTAATAAACCAAAGAGTTTGATGGAAAAGTTAACAAAATTGAATTTTTATTAACAGAATCGCATAACGGAAACGGGATAAGTTTCGGGTTGTAACAAAAATACAGCTGATTGAAGTCTTTATTCTCTATCTCATAACTCTTATTTGATATTTTATGAAATCATACATCTCACCAAATGAAAGAATCTGTTTAATTGTCTCATAGCAGTACAACTTGGTTGGATCTCCTTTCTCAAGACCTGGAGGATCACCTTGCCTTTGCCTTAAAATGTTGTTGATCTGTCTTTTTTTTTTTCAATTTCGTTTTCTATATTATTCTTTTTCTCTTCTTCCGAAATATCCCTCACAATCCCCTTCCCTCTATCACCCTTATATTAAGTAGAAAGTGGTGGCTTCAAACTCGAACGTCCAGCAGTTGAACCAATGACTATTCCTTTGGTCAATGGCTTTGAAGTCACTGTGGTTTAGATTGTTGACATAGAATTAGGAAGAGTAGTTGAAATTTGTGTGCTTATTACCTTCCTAACCACCTTTCCTTGACCAAGATCATTTAATGAACCAACCCCCTTTTCTCCCTCTTGCAACCCTGTTTTAAAAGGTGAGGTGTCTGTTGGCATCAAATTCACCAGCTTTAGAAGAGGAGCAAGTTTATTCCAAAGAAGAAAACATCTGAGATAAAGACTCCTGAGAAGGAGGTGATTCGGGAGATGAATAAAGCTTTAAAATGGACTCCTTCAATCTTGCCAAAAAGTCTTCCGTCTTGGTGAACACTTGCGGATCCTTTATTGAGAAGGCAGTAAAATTCTCAACAAGCTTTCGAATTTCCTCTGAAAAAACATTTAGTTTTGTTTGAAGTGATAGATGACATTGTTCAACTTTAGTAACCTCCTTCAACAGTTCTGACTTGAGGGACTCCACCTTTAAATTAATATATTCTTGAACCTTCTTGACCTCTTCGAAAAACAGAATATGTTGTTCTTCGGCTACTTCACGAAGCTGTTTAAATTCACTTTGAAAATTCTCAACATGATGCTTTACACGCTCTTCGTATTTCGATTCTATCTGTTCAATAACAACCTTCAACCTATGCTCTTGAGATCTCAATAGAACATCAACCTCAATTCCAGACACTGTATTGCGACTCCGTGTGTTAGCCTTGATATATCGCAAAAAATTCAACTTCTGGTTCAAGATTTTGAACTGCTTTCCTGACATGAGCATGTGATCAGGAATATTCTCCTCTTCATGGTCAAATTGAATGTCAGCAAACGAGAACATGACATCATCTTCATCTTGTTCAAACTCAGGAATTGATTTTTCACCTCTAGTTGATTAAGATGGGAAAAAGGAAGTAACAGGTTAATTCAAGATATTGTCGTAGGTAGGTCAAAAAGTGGAAGCATGTAACAAAGTGGTAGTGGGTGTATGAAAGGGTGGTCATGAAGTAGAAGTGTCAATAAGAGTTGTTTCGATGGTAGATGAAAGAACAAGTGAAATAGGAACAAAAGATGTTGTAATAGGAGGTTTGCCTTGAGCTTTGAATGTTGACATCCCATCACCCTTGTTGACATTTGTGTCCATATTAGATATGTTCACAGGAATGCCTGAAGTTTGAACCTCCTCCAAAACAGATTCAACCATCAAAACTTCGGGTGGTATGACAATAGTGTGCTCAGGGATGGAAATGGTTGAATGATCACCCAATGGAGGGGTTGTGTCTGTAGTATATACTTTCACAGAGCCACCAGAACTTCCAGTTGGCTTGAAAGTCAACTTGACAGGAGAGTCCCTATGAGGTGATGCGAAGCAAATGTCTTTATTGCGAATAGGATGTAGAGTAGCATTATCTTCGAAGTCGGTCTCTTGTACAGCCTCATCCAGAGGATCTTTCAATTGCTTCTTCTTCTTTTTGATTTTCTTAACCATGGCATGTGCTCTTCGTTTCTTTGAAGCAGGAGACACAAGAGCAGTAATTTCTCTGATGATAACACCCCTTCGATTGAGTTGGGGTTTGTGAATCTTCGTGATCTTCGACACATAATCCTCCTTAAGTGAAGAAAGAGACTTCTTAGGAAATTATTCGATAATAGTTCACCTTTTTGGTGAATGACAAGGTCTGTGGGCTAACTTCTTCATTCATTTAAGGACACCTATTCTCAAAGGCACTACTTCTTTTTGAATTTCTTGAACAACTGGGTCTTATAATGGCTTCGTGATGTCCTTCTCCACTGTCTCAGGTACTGATTTAGGTTGTGCAACCTTAGTGGATTTCTTGGAGCATTTACCATGTTTCGAAGTCCCTTCAATTCGTTTAGGAAACAAAACCCCTCTTTGTACATTAGGTTTGATTGTTGAAATTTAAGCAACAAGAACAGGGTTCATTGAATCTACCTTTCGAAGCATGACATCCATAATTCTTGGAACAAAAGGAAAAATCTCTGAGTCATCTTCAATGATCTTTGGATGTCGATAGATGGTGAACTTCGCATTTGGAACATTAGATGGAATAAGAATGTCTTCTTTCTCATAGACATCTTGAAGAATTAAACTCCTGTATCTTGCACACAAAACACCATTGGCAACATTGGTATGTGAGATACAAGTTCCAAACTCCTTCCATAACTATGAAACATAGTCCATATTTAAGTCATAATATAACCCACAAATCAGGGCATAGATCTCCAACTTAGCTTTGTCAAGACCAACACTTCAACCTTTGAGACATCGAAGAAAATTTCCAATGAGAATATTCCATGATTCCAATTCCATCGAAGGAAACGATTCCAATTCCATCTAAGGAAAATTCCAATAAGAAAATTCCAAGAAAAATTCCAAATCCATCGAAGGAAAAGATGAGTTCTTGAACTGATTGATTCCAGTGAGTGGAGGTTGATGACCCATCTTGTTGAACATATGGATCACCTGTTCATTGGTTACCTCATAAAACGGACTAGTGTTGGGACGTTTCATGATCTGGGTAAAGTGTTTCTTTGTGAGCTTGTAATTTTTCTCATTCGTAAGTTTGAATGTTACAAATTTGGAGGTTTTGTTGAAGACAACAATGGAACCAGCCAAAGATAACCAGGTCATTGTCACTGCAAAGAAGAAGTCATGACCATTGAAAGCACAGAGTGATTAAGAGCCACAATCAACATTTGTACCCCTTCTGGGTACTTTGAAACATCTGGTTGAACTCGATAATTTGAACTCTAGATCTTCAATAAGGGTTGAGATGTTGCTTTATCAGTGGTTTGGGATGGATCAACATGAACAATTGTTGCCTCCATTGTTAGGGTTTTGGATATTTGTGTGAGGCGATATGTATAATGAAAGAAGATTTTGGGTAAAATATTCCACCAGGCTACATAAAGTTTTGATTTGATACCCCCAATTCCCTTTTATAATTAGTACACAATTTGAATTTGAAACGATTATCAATGAAATCATGCCACATTTATCATAGGATAATGGATCAGTTGCCAGTCTAAAAAGTAATCAAAATTTTTTCCTTGAAAACGGTGAAGCAACAAAACCGTCACATCAATCAACTATTTAGTTTGGCTCAAGAGGATAAGAAATGTCATTGAACCTTCATTTCGAGGCAAGGCTCATTCGCTTTTGGGATGAGAACTGAAATCATAGCTAGACTTTCGAAATCCAGGTTTGAGTTGGTAGTACCCAAGACCTCAAGGTTGTCTTATGCAAATGTGTAACAAAGACATAGTGAGAACCAATGGTAAAAAAAATATTTGCGAATACTGACATCAAAAAAATATTCTATGTAAAAGCAGATGGATCCCATACAAAGATCACTTCATTAAATATCAAGATAGATATTAAACTGCTTGTGTGGTATCCCATGAAATACAATCGAATATTCATAAAGGAATATCAAAGGGCTTCTTTTATATAGGCTTCATAGGTAGGCTCAATTTTGTTGATGATCACAACTTAACATAAGTGTGAATTTAATGATCAAAATTACCTATATGACCAATGTAGTCAGTGACAAGAAAAGGTGAGATAAAAGTGTAAAGTGACAAGAATACTAACAACTATTCAACTGGAAACCATATTCCAAAAAAAAAAGAACTGGATCCTCTTGGGAAAAAGTGTCTTGGTTAAAGAACATTTTATCAAGATCACACAAACTGAGAGGAATACAATTTTGAATATTGAAGAAAGGTACTGAAACAAATGTTTCGTGATAATCTTCAAGATAAAGTTCACCATCAATTCCTTCATAATTTGGAAGTATTGGGTTTCACTATCATCATGGACTCATGAATCAAGATCATTAATACAGACTTGTGCAGTATCTACATTCTGATCGGTTTATGCCATAGATCTCGAGGATTTACAAGTGATCTGTGTGAATCATGAAGAATTAAGTTGATGAAAAAGATTGGTTAAGAAACATAGTATACCTCTACGAATGATGAGGACTAAGCAGAAATCTCTTAACTCGAAATGAGAAGAGAAAGGTAGCTCATCGACTAATGTGAATATAGCCTAATTGGGAAGGAACCCTCATAGTGAGTGATCCATTAAGGCTTCAAAACACACTGATTCTATGAGGCTTAGGTTGACATACAACTGCATGGTTCTGGGGACACTTAACTAGTACAAAGATTCTGAATAATACCTGTCCCTTCTTTGCAAAGCAATATCTACCAAAATATGTCGATTGAGAACTACACAGAAAATCATTAAACACACAAAACAAAAAAAAATATTTTTGGATTTTTGTTTTTGAAATGAAAAATACAGAAATAAGATAATCTTTTTGGAATTTTTTTTGAAATTTCAAGACAAAAGAACAAATATTTTTGGAGTTTTAGGGTTTTTGAAAATTGAAAATAAAAGAAATAAAATCTTTTTGGTAATTTTGATTTATAAAAAAAAAGTAAATGTCACTAGATAATCGAAGTGAAGAGTATCAAAATTTAGACATTGGACTTCGAAATAGAAAGTCTGATTAGACAAAAAAAAGTATGTTCGAAACCATTCAGAGAAATGTCGAAAACAAAGCACGTCAAACGTTGAATAGTGAACAGTAACTTCTGAATCATTTAGCAATGTTTTGACTCCTCGTTATTTCACAATGAAGTTAAACTTGGAACAACGATTACATCAAGCATTCCTAATCCAGACAAGAGCCTTAGAAAATACTTCTCATCCAAAGTTTTTGTAAAGATGTCAGCAAGTTGATCCATCGTTTTCACTAAGTAAACCTCAATATTTCCATCCTCAACATGATCTTTGATAAAATGATAGCGAAGTGCTATATGCTTGAATTTCGAATGTTGCACCGAATTATGGCAGATACGTATTGCACTTTGTGAATTGCAATAAAAAGGTATATTTTTTCATGTTGATTTCATAATCAAGAAGTTGATTTTGTATCCATATGACTTGAGAAGTGCAAGCTGAACAACAATATATTCTACTTCTGCTGTGGAAATCGAAACACAAGGTTGTTTCTCCGATTGCCAGTTAACAAGATTCTCGTACAAAAGTTGATATCCATCACTAGTGTTTTTCTTCCATGTTGACATCCACCAAGATATGCATCGGGAAATTCCTAAATGAAGATTCATGTCTTCAAAGGGTACCATAAACCCAACGACACCATCCCTTTGAGATATTGAAAAATATTCTTTACAGCTATTATATGGGGTTCCTTGGGATTCGACTGATACCTGGAACAATTGCAAAGAGAGAACATAATGTCAGGTCTACTAGCAGTTAAGTATAGTAACGAACCAATCATGCTCCTATACAATATAATATCGACATCAGACTTATCCAATGAAAGCCCAAAGCGTGTGCCGACAACCATAGGCACTCACAATTTTGAACTATTCATTATTCCAAAACTTCTCAAGCATATTACAAGAACACTTCTCTTAATTTATGAAAATTTCATCTATGTTTTGATGAATATTCAATCCTAGAAATTTATTGATCTTACCCATCATACTCCATCTCGAATTGACTTTTCATCGTATGTTCAAATTTACTAGATAATAAAGAGTCAATCGAACCAAAAATAATATCATCTACATAAATTTGAACAAGCATCAAGTGATCCCCCACTTTCTTTCGAAATAGAGTAGGATCAACAAATCCTTGTTTAAATTTCAAGAATTTCAATAAATTGGTAAGAGTTGCTTACCAGACTTGAAGTGCCTGTTTTAATCCATAAATAGCTTTTTTTGAGAACACATCAATGATCAGGGTATTTATCATTTACATCCATCTGATAAACATCGAAATTTTTTTTATGTTGTATAAGCAAGAAATATTCAAAGAGCCTTGAGTCTCGAGACAAGAGCAAATGTTTCATCATAGTCGATACCTTCTTGTTGTGAATATCCCTTGACAACCAACCTAACTTTGTTTTGAACCACATTTCCTTCTTTGTTTGTTTTATTTTTAAAAATCCATTTTAAGCCTATAACTGATACACAATCAGGTTTTGGAACTAGTCACTAAACCTTGTTTCTTTCAAATTCAGTAAGTTCAGATTGCATGGAAACAATCCAATCAGGAACTCCCAAGGCAGCCTTGACTGATTTAGGTCTAATTTTGGAGATCAAAACATTAAACATGCAAAATTCTTGATTTCGGTCTACTTTTGAGATCACCAAGGACTTGTTCTTTATGATAATTTCGAGTCCATGTTCCCCCTCGACATCTTCGTGAGAATTCAAGTGCTCCCCCTCCACTTGATCATCCTGAAACATCGTTTGACTTTCAACATGAATTAGGGAGTTTGTTCTTGAATGTGAAACAAAATCTTCAAGAGTAATTGTCGAATCATCTGAATGTTTCGATGCTTCAGTAATTTGATTATCATCAACATGAATTTATGCATCTGTAGCCCTATTAGGAATACAAAAAATTAATTCATAATCAAAATTGAAAGAATCGGCAATATTAGACTCATCATTTGTATCTGTGAGGTTTGGGTTTTGTTCAAAAGTCTTTCCGACACGCTTAACATAGTAATCATCAAAAGTTATATTGAAATTCTCTTGAATCTTTTTCTTCGCTTATTCAACACCCGATATGCGACATAGTTGATTGAATATCCCAAGAATATCCCATCATTAGCTTTGGACTGAAATTTTGAAAGGTTATCTTTGAGATTTATGATAAATCATCTACAACCAAAAGCATGGAAAAATTTTAAATTTTGTTTTTGATTGTTAATTATTTCATAAGGTGTGATATTAAAGCGATAATGAATAAATGATCGGTTTTGAGTGAAACATGTTGTCCAAACTGCTTTTGCCCAGAGATATTGTGGTAAATTCGCATAGGTCAGCATAGTTGTAGCTGCTTCGCAAAGAGATATGTCTCTCCTTTCGGAAACACCATTTTGTTGAGGTGTGTAAGTAGATGAAAAATTATTTGCAATCCCTAGATCACTAAAAAACGAATCAAGAACATGATTTTTTAATTCTGAGCCAATATCACTTTTGATCTTCCTGACATTCTTTCTCAAACCGAGTTCAATGTGCTTGATGAAATCGATGATCACTTGAATAGTTTCATACTTCTGATGAATAAAGAAAACCCAAGTAAACCGTGAAAAATCATCGACAATGACCAAGATGTACCTTTTCTTTTGAGAATCTCAACAGTCGAAGGTCCACAAAGGTCAATGTGAAGAAGTTCCAAAGGTTCGATGATCTTTGAATCGATGACTATTGGATGACCTTGATGGTGTTGCTTCCCCTGTTCGCATGCTGCACATAATAAATCATTATCAAATTTTAAATGGGTAAGTCTCGAAGAAGATCATTTACCACTAATTTATTTTGATTTTTGAAATTCAGATGCGATAGTCTTTGATGCCATAGCCAACTCAAATCAGATGATGCCTTCGAAAGAAAGCAAACATATGGTACACCAACGACTGACTTGATGTCAAGAGTGAACATATCACCTTTCCTCTTGGATTTTAGCAACACTTCCTTGGTTTCCTTGTTAGAAATGACACTACCTTCCTCATTTAAGACTACTTGATGAGACTAAAAGTCTTTAAGATCGATTAGATTCTTAACAAGCAACTCAAAAACATGAAGTAAATAAGAACACATATAAAATCAAACAGACGTCGAATGATTAAAAAGCCACAACCTCAGAAGAACTCTATGAAGACTTGCTACTGTCGAGGTGTGGTAGGGTTACAATATTGTTTTGAATTATCAATTCAACAGTTAACTTAATACGGTGCATGCATGCACCGTATATATAATAACCCTAATAATAAATGACTGGACGGGCCTAAAACTGTATAATGGACTTATACAAACAGGCCCAATGACCCAATCTAATTATCCCCAACAATCTCCCACTTTGTGTCATTTGCGGCAAGAGATCTTCACTCTTGTGTCTTCTTGACAGTCTTGAAGAGTTTGGGAAACACAACAAGAAAAGTCCTGCGAAACTGGATGTACCAGCGAATCATGTCATTAAAGTGCCTCTTTGCAGCATCATCATTCAGGTTGCACTTCTTGATAATTTCCAAGACATGTTCCATACAAGATGTAGAGAAGAGGTAGAGAAAAAAAAACATTTTTGAAATGTTCCAACAAATTTGGTCTGTTGCTGAAACATCACCGTCAAATGAGCCATATCAAAATTTCCCAAAGTCATTTCGCTCATATCGCTGGCTTTGGCGATTGGATTAATAATAGGCTTTTTCTTCATAATGTTCGCTATCTAAATTTCGAGTTACGTTGCTTTATAAATGTACGAAACCAACATTCTCTTCAGATGAGCAATGACTGGTTCATATTTCTGTTCTTCGATCAACAGCAAGATTTATTAACGCAATCCAGTCATGAGGATTAATGTTCGAAAGATCAGCAAGAGAAAACTCATGTAGAGAATTGTCCGAACCCCTCGTTACCTTGCATTTGACGTTCACGAAACCGCCAGCTGGAATGGGTTCGATGACTTTGACTGTTGTGATCTTCTGGGCACTCCATGTTAAATATTGAGGTTTAGCGAAGGTAAGATAAACAACGGATGTGTCTACTTTGGCATCAGGAGAAGGAACTTCGGCTATTTTATCAAAGCAGTGGAACATGAAGGCTCTCATTGTAATTAGCATATCAAACTGGGAGTCCTTGGTATTAACCAGATCGAAGGAGGCAATTGGTTCCAACCAGTGTACACTTGGCAGATTAACAGCTTCGTGCATTATTCTCTCTAATGTCCATGGAGGAAACAATAGTTTTCTGCATTCCAATGCGTCATGAGCTTCTTTTTCCTTTCGCTCTTTCTCTCAAGCTTCCTTTGTTATGTGAGCATTTACATTGAGTACATGATCATGAGCCTTTCTTTTTAATTATTCTTCCTCAGAATCATCATCTTCATCATAATCGCGCATTGGTGTCTTCCCTTTATCAGTCGTTGTTTTCTCCTTTTTTTCTCTCCCCCTTGTTCTAGAAGGACAAGGACCTCTGGAACACCCTTGTTCTGTTTAACATAGCAATTTCAGGGCGAAGCTTGTTATCAAGATACCGTCTGATGGTGATTGTCATAATTGGGCCATGAGCTTCAAGGAGGCTGGATAACAGTGAGTTAACATAACTCACAAGGATTATTATACCAATTCACTTAGATTTGAGCTCTTCTATCTCCTGCTGTGCATGCTTTAGCTTAACGGATTGAGTCTTGAGTTGAGTTGTATGAATGGGAAGTTGGCCCATAATTTTTCTTTCAACTACTAGGGCTTCTTGAAATTTAGAAATCCTTGAAGAGATAGACTCTTTAAATGCAGAGTTTAGCAGAAATATCAGCCTAAAGCTGTGCAATGAACTCTTCTTCTTTTTGCAGTGAAGCATTGAGATGGATGATGGCATCATTCATGGTAGCAGCGTTGTTTCCAGCAGCTATGTGAATCTCGGTTAGACACACTTTTTTTTTTCAGAGACTATAGTATCACTTTTTCGGTCATTTATAGACAAGATTGAGTAGAATTCTCAACTGCTTTGTTGGCTTTGTCAAAATTAGCAGCATGTTCCTTAACAAGAGTGTCAAGCATACCCTTGACAGTGGCTTCAGAGTAAGCTTTGCTGGAAGAAATAGTGGAAGAAGCAAGAATAGAATCCATTTTCTTGTTCAGGGCCTTCAAGTCCTTCTGAGTAATAGGAGCATCTTTGTCACTATCATCTTGAATAGAGAAAGGATTGTACTGAAATGTTTCGAAATCAAAGTCTTCTTCCCCAAGAACATCTTCGGAACCATGCTGTTGAGGAGAAACTAGAGATGTAGTAGATGTGGTGAATCTTGATGTCTTTGCCGCTGCATAAGATGTGTTGACATTAACAAAAGGTCTGACTGAGGTAGTGGTAGACGTGGTTGTAGCTGTTGCGGTGAAAAGTGGTGGTGGTAAAGGTGTAGAAGGGGGTGGTTGAGATGAAATAGGAGGTGGGAAACGAGCAATAAAAATAGGATCAATAGTGTGTTTAGGATAAGGAGGTGGAGATGGAACAACTTCAATAAAGATTACATCAGGTGAGTATTCACAACCCATATCCTCAGACTCGTTGTGATCCTTTTTGTGTTAAACCTGATCGTCCTAATCCGAGGGAATGTAGTCGCTATCGCTTGATGACAGAGCTTTCGGCTTGAGAGTCGTCTTTCTCAGCTTTCGTTTTTTAGGACCCGAAGGTTTGGTTGTTTGAACCTTTCACTTCTTAGGCGTGACAGGTTTAGATGAAGGTCCCTCTTTTATCCCTTTTCTTTGACTTCTCAGCCTTATCGATGGAGTTTTGCATTTCAGAAGTAAGGGGCCTTGGACCCGAAGCTAGAAGTTTCTTGTATTCATTTATAATTTTGCTTGCATCTGAAACACACCTATACATAGACTCAGGAATTGACCTGATAAAAGAGAACTTTGAAGAGTCTGAAATGATGATCTTTGTGGTGTGGAAAGTAGCAATAGCAGACATTAAAGAATCTGACATAACAGGAACTCGAAATTTCTCCATCGTCCTTTGAGTAATGATGGTCCAGAATATCCCACATGAAATCTGAGGGTGACGAGAAGAAGAATTCAAACATTAAACCAAATGATTCCAGAGATTTGATCCATAATCAAGATTGATGCCATGATATATACCATAAAGAATGGTCATGAAAGCTTTGCTATCACCATCAGATCCAACAACTAGTTCAGAAAAGCTCTTGAAGAGAAGGGTAAACAACCCATTCCATTAAAGAGGAAGGAAATATTTCTTGACCTTTGTGATAGTAGAGACAAGATCAGTATATCCTATGTTGTAGAATATTTCGAAGAGATGAGCTGTAGAAATCGAGTCAAGATTCACCATGGACTCTGTATAAGGTAACCCTAACATATAGCAAAACCTAATTTTGGATACGGAAGTTTTCTTATCGAAAATCTCGAATATAATACGTTCCTCATCCTTAAAATACTTCACCGAAGAGTAAACCTGAGATATAAGTGAAATAGGAACAATATCTGCTTTGGTTAAAGCGATTACCAGTGGTGAGTATTTCAGACATTCAACAATCTGGAGCATGAATACATCATACTTGAAATGCATCAAGTCGATGATTAGGTTCTGGTTCGGTTTGATTGTGAGTAGAGTGGATTGAGCAGTGTGTTCTTGAAGTGAAGACGATTTTGCCATTGCTGAAGCTTGGTGAAAAAGATGAACAATAGAGAGTTTCTACCGTTTGAATGCTCGAGAGTGTTTTTAAGTGGTGAAGAAGAAAAGGAATTATGAGAAATCATTTTATACATATACCAAGAGAGAGAAAATTGGTAATTATGACATGTGTGAGATTTTCTGGAACAACGCCTGATTTGACAATTGTTACCGTCGAAAAAGCATGGCAGGCGGTGTGATGGTAGGTGACGTTTCATTGGTCAGACGCCTTTATTCAAAACTTATCTTTTTACCGGCTCTTCACGTTATCTTAACAGTTTAAATTCCATTCAAAGAGACAAATCTGTCTTTCACTACATAGTCCAAAAAATAGACTAAGTTACATTCGCTTCAATACATAAAAGAACATCATTAAACTAGCAGGGAAACTGAGAATGCCCTAAGTGCCATGTACAAGACTTTTGGAAAATCAAGAGATTCTCGTGCCAGAGTGTGAGAAGAGTAAGGTAGCTCATGACTTAAGTGAATTTAGCAGCCTAATTAGGAAGAATCGATTGGTGTATATCGATCCATTAAGGCTTCACTTTAGAGTTAAATGAGGCTTTGGGCAAGATACATCAACATGCTTCTAGGGACAGTTAGCTAGTTTATGGATTAAGTGTTTATACCTTCCTCATGATGCATTGTTGACACAAACAGAAAATCCATAATCATTTAGATTAAACAAACAAGTGAGAATATTTTTGCATTTTTGAAATTGCTGAAAAAGAAATAAAAACAGAAAGGAAAAATATTTTTGTATTTTATTTTTTTATGAAAAAGAAATAAAAACAGAATGGGAAAATATTTGTACAAAAAGTATACACAAAGTTTCAACCGAACGTTCACCTTTTGATGGATGAAGCGAATTATACCGAGCGTTCGGTACAATTCGGTTCCCAGAAAAATTAGTTTTGAAATAGGCCGAGCGTTTGTTCTATTTTGCTTGCTTAAATTCTAATGAGGCGAAAGTGAAAAGTATACTTATGGAAGTGAAGGTGATTTTGGTATGGATTCGGCTTCCATCATTCCTAGGACTTGGAGTATTCTATTGAAGGTTGCTTCTCACAAGGCTTTCGTGAATATGTTAGCCAATTGATCAGCGATACGCACGAAGTGAATTTCAATGTTACCATTTTCCACATGATCCTTGATGAAGTGGTATCTCAGTGCAATGTGTTTTGTCTTTGAGTGATGCACTTGGTTGTGACATATTCGGATAGCGCTTTCAGAGTCACAATAAAGTGCGATTCGCTTCATGTTTAGGCCATAGTCTCTTAACTGACTTTGAATCCAAAAGACTTGTGAAGCACAAGATGCAGCAGCTATATATACAGCTTCGGCTGTGGACAAAGATACACATGTTTATTTCTTGGACTGCTAGCTGACGAGTTTACCATCCAGAAATTCACACCTGCCTATGGTACTTTTCTTATCTCGACCATATCTTCCAAGATCAGCATCTGAGAATACTTGTACAAAGAATCCCGATTTCATTGGATACCATATGCCGAGAGATGAGGTTCGCTTAAGGTAACAAAAGATGTTCATAACTGCTACCATATGAGGTTCGCGTGGATAGGCTTGAAACTTGGCATAGTAATAAATAGAAAACATAATATATGGTCTACTAGATGTAAGATACATTAGTTATGCTATCATTTGTCGATAGAGTGTCATATCAACAACTAGTTATTCCAGAGATGGTGTTAGCTTCATTCTGAATGCCATTGGAACCTTCACTCTTGAGTCTCCCGTCATGCCAAACTTCGCCGCTAATGTCTTTGTGTAAGCCTCCTAATTGATGAAGATGCCTTCTGGTCCATGTCTTATGTCAAATCCAAGGAAAAAGTTAATTGGATCCATTGAGCTCATCTCAAATTTAGTCTCCATCAACATCCGGAATTTAGTGGTTAGGCTAGAATTTATGGAACCGAAGATGATGTCATCGACATAATTTTGGATGATCATTAAATGGTCACCATCTTTCTTGCGAAAGAAGGTTGGGACAACCAAACCTTGTTTAAACTTGGACATTTCAAGAAAATGAGTTAAAGTTTCATACCAGGATCTAGGAGCTTGTTTCAGACCATAAACATATTTGTCCAAAATATAGCAATGGTTGGGATACTTTTCATTCACAAAACTCGGTGGTTGCTCAACATATACCGTTTCTTCTAATTCTCCATTCAGGAAAGCACACTTGACATCCATTTGAAATATCTCGAAGTTTTTGTGTGATACATATGCTAGGAAGATTCGAACTGATTCTAACCATGCTACTGGAGTGAAAGTTTCTTCATAGTTAATCCCTTCTTCCTAACAATAGCCTTTCACCACCAGCCTGGCTTTGTTCCTTATGGCATTGCCTTCTTTATCCCTCTTGTTGCGAAACACCCATTTTAGACCGACCACAAATGCATCAAGTGGTGTGGGAATCAATCTCCAAACCTTGTTTTGTTTGGACTCATTGAGTTCGTCTTGCATTGCCTGAACCCAATCAGAGTGATCGAGTGCAATATTAACTATTTTTGGTTCTACTTTGGAGACAGAAGAATTATAGATTCAATATTCCACTTGAGAGAATAAAGTTGTTTGCTTCGCTTTCAGTTGAGATCGGGTAAGAACTCCCTCAGATGATTCACCAATAACTTGAGTATTTGGATGATCTTTTGTCTATTTTGTGAGTGGATGGTAGTTTGGATCATATGCAAGATCCAGTTCAGCATTGACTTCCTCTTTGAATTTTGATTGAACATTTGAATCATCATTTGTAATTTTATTCACCCCCTCACACGATAAGAAGGTTTCAACATCAAGTTCAGAATTCTCTCGCTGGAATGGACTTTCATGGGTCATGTTTGGAGATGGGTTCTCCCCCTGGACAGGCGAATATGGTTTATTTGCCATAAACGAACCCTCCCCTGCAATGAAGTGCTTTCTTTTGGTGGTTTGTTTGAGGTTAGAGGTCCACTTTCCATTTCTTTTGTGGCATCGTCGATTATCTTCTTTATTTCATCGACTTTATTATCTGCTGCTTTTGCTTCAGAGTTGATGGCCTTCTATGGCTCATCAAAAAGTAACATATATTCCTCATATAGATCAGCTATTGGGATTATGGCTAGACTTGGTTTTGGAAATATTTCCTGCATTTGACCTTCGCTTGATTGAGGTTTTTTCAGATAATTATCATCAAACGTGACATAATAGGTTTCTTCTATTTTATTGGATCGTTTTTTGAGAACCTTATATGCCTTGGAGGTCAATGAATAACCTAAAAAGATAGATTCGTCTACTTTCACATCGAACTTGTTTCGGTTTTCTTTATAATTAAAGATGAAACACCTGGAACTAAAGACATGGAAAAACTTGACGTTAGGTTTGTGATTATTTAAGATTTCATATGGAGTAAGAGTAAATCGCTTGTTCAATAGGGATCTATTCTGAGTGTAGCAAGCAGTGGCGATAGCATCAGCCCACAAATATCGAGGTAAGTAAGAGAAACTGACCATGGTTCGGGATGCTTCACACAAGGAACGATTTCGTCTTTCAACTATGCCATTCTGTTGTGGAGTATAGGGAGTAGAGGAGTTGTGAGTTACTCTCTTTTCAGATAAGAATTCTTCAAACTCATTGTTTTTTAATTCCAGTCTGTTATCGCTTCTGATGTTGCGAACCATCTTTCGCAACTGAACTTCGCTTGCTTTATAAAGATCTTAAGCTTTGGAGTAGCCTCTGATTTCTATTTAACAAAGTACATCGAAGTAAAACGTGAAAAATCATCAACCATTAATAGTATATACTTACCACCACTAACACTTTCAATTGCAGAAGGGCCACAAAGGTCGATTGGTAGAAGTTCAAAAGGTTCAATGATCTTCATGTTTACACGAGTTGGATGACTTTTTTTGCTTTGTTTTCCCATTTCACATGCAACACATAGATGATCTTTTTCAAACTTTAAGAGAGGAAGCCCTCGCACATGATCACCAAGAACAGGCTTGTTGATGTCTTTGAAGTTTAGGTCCGAAAGTCTTATGTGCCATAGCCAACTATCATCAGTATTAGCTTTCATTAGTGGGGATATAGTAAGCTTCCATCTTATCGGGTTTAAGTTTAAGGGATACATTTCCCCTTTTTGCTATGACTTCAGTAGAACTTCTTTCGATTTCTTCTCTATTATCACAAATCCTTCATCGTCAAAAGATACTTTCAGTCCAGTCCCCACAACTAATTGTGAAACACTAATCAGATTGTGTTGAAATCCTTCCACATAAGCCACCTTTCAGATTGAAACGTCTCCATTTGTGATCATTCCATATACCTTTATCGTTCGAAAGGAATTATTTCCATATTTGACACATCCAACATCTTTAAGAGCCCGAAACTCTCTCAGCTCTTTCTTTCTTCCTGTCATGTGATGCGAGCAACCACTATCAATATATTATTCTTTTTCAAACTACTCGTCACATATAACCTGCAAAAATTAAGCAAATTTAGGAACCCAAAGCTGCTTGGGTCCTTGTGAGCATTTTACAGAACAAGGAAAAGTAATAGAAGGATCAACCAAATACACTGGTTTTGTTAAAGTGGTTTCATCTTTCCTTTTAATGGTGGAAACCTTGATTTTGTTATTCGTTTTGTTTTAATGGGTTTGGTTTTCTTTAGGTTGATTCTTAACGAATTATTTCTTATCATCCCGAAGGTTAGTAGTCATCTTCGTTGTTGGAACTTCAGAATCTGAGATGAGCTTTCCCTTCCCTGTAACATCCTTGACATGAGTTTTCTTTGATTAAGAATGAGGAAGATTGATTTTTTCATATAACTTTTTAGGAACAAATGGCATATGAGCAAAACTTCCCTTTTGTTTCTATGAAGCACAGGAATGACGATGTGAACACTGTGCAGGTTTCGCCTGTGAATGTGCTTTTCCTTTTTTACTAGTTGGAGTTTTGGTATTGCCAAAAAGTGCTTCGTCTCATTAATATTTTTTCTAATCTCCTATTTCGCTGACATTTTTGCTCTGCAAGTTGTTTGGATGATTTGTGAATAGTCACATTCGGTTTTGGTTTCCTTGCATGAGTTTTCCTTCTTACTGATTGAGATTCACCTATATTTTTGGTTTCGTTTCGATCCCCCTTAGTACAACTTGTATTGCCTTTCTCGAAGCTTGATGGCTTGTTTATTGGTTCTATAACGTAACGAAATTTCTGATGGATTTTGAGCATTCTAACACTTCATAAGTGTACATGCAACCCTAATAACCTTGAATGTATGTTTTCTCTATATACATGCAAATTCCTTTACAAGGTTATTTCCTAACTAGCATGGCATGGGGAATATATAAAACATAAAACTAGTAGAAATACATACCTTGTTGTTGCTTGGATTCCTTTATGACTTTGTGAGCCTAGCACCCCAAATGTTGTGCCTCAAATGCTTCACACAACACTACAAAACATGGAATAACTTGGGAGAATACTTCTTAGACTTGAAAATCGGTTATGCCCTCTCTAGAAACACTCTAGTGCCGATTTTGCATGCTATAGGTTTCTTTTATAGTGTGTAATAATTAGGAGTTACAAATGTAAACCCTAATTGTCATGACTCTTCATTTCTCATGACCCATGGGTTTGTACCTCCCACGGACTATCCATGGAGCTCCGTATGGTTATAACCAAACCCATAAACCATGGATCATTAATACACCATAAAATAATTGTTGATTGTCAAAATCAACCCTATATATTTAATTAGTCTCACTTTGATCACCAAATTAATTCTAGATTAATACTTGATCGATAATAATCAGATAACACTATTATTAATATATTAGAACTTATAATTAGGGATTGAGTGAGTTAGAACTTATCAGGTCTTGAAACTTGTGATATATGGAGATTTATTGGAGGAGGTGGAGGAAGTGAAGTATGATTTCCAGTCCCACTAATGCACAACAAAGGGATTGATCTTTCACCTTGGTTGCCATTTGGGATATCATCTTCATTAGGAAGCTTGTTCATAAAGATTTGGGAAGACCATAGCTATCTAAACTAGAAATCTATAATGAAAGAAATTCAAGTTAGTTTATTTAAAGTCCTTAATATAACACCCAATATGAAATATTAAGGCTAAGATTCAACAACCTATTTATAACTGGAAGAGGGACGCCGTAATCCAAGTTATAAAATAGTTGAAGGTAGGTAAATGACGATTTACCAATTTCCACCCTGAAAAACGAAATATAATTAAGTTTTAATTGGATTTGAAACTCCTAGATCTTTTGAGATACATTGAACTTTCAATGGCATGTTTGAATCTCGATTATGTTCTCTCAAGTTTGTGACTGGGATGCTGAGGATCACAAACAAGGTGTGAATAACCATACAAATTGACTTGGTACCCTCAACAATATTACCTAATCGATGTGTCGGTCAACTAGACACACTCCACCATTCTATAATAAAGTCAAGTTACTCTTTGCCACTCTTACTAGTCCATGTTAGTGTGCCAGTTAACCTCACACGCTCCACTAACGACTTGGTAAGGTACAAAGTGTAATTTTATGGGCTAGCACCAATTTCACATTTTCTTAAAGTAACTAAGATTGGAAATTTATAATATATAGTTACTTGATAATTCATTATACTTTTAATGAGTATTTAAAGTCGTATCCTACCCGTTCGGCTAACGACCCTCCATCGATCAAGGAAGCGGTGGGTGAGAGTGGACACCCATTAAGTCATCATTTTATAGGCAACAGCCTTATACTCCCCTTATAGACCGGCTTCATGAATGAGGCCTACTAACGGTAACAATGACATATTCTTATACATATCTATATAATTAAAATTATAATAATAGTATAAGGGTGTATTTTAAACATTTAAAATACTTGGTGGTTTTATCTATTAATTAAACTATACTCTTAATTTAATTAAACTTAAACCATGTCTTTATGGAATTATTAACTCTTTTAATTAAACACTTTAATTAATTTAATGAAGTCCATAAAGTTTGATTTTTTTTTTAACTTTAAAAAAAAATTAATTTGGAATTAAAGTATTAAAGTGTAAGACTTTTCAAATTCCAAAACTTGAGTGAAATATTTGAAACTATTCCAAGTCTCTTCAATTTGTAACTTATGAGTTTTAATGGTTCATAAAGTTGAAGACTCTTCATTTTATGAAACCTACTATTCTTTAATGACAACTTTTAACTAAGTGACTTTTGGTTATCCATGACTTAAGGACAAGTTATGGACACCATCATTAACATTAAGATCATGAATTAAACAAGCATGTAGGTTACACACAATTCCTATGATCTTCTAAAACTCATAAGAACAAATATTAATATCAAACAATTTCAAGAAATCATATTAACACATATAAAACTTGAAAATTGATAATAGTCATTTAAAATGGGTTAACATAATCATTACCAGTTTAAAAAACAATTTTTTTTACAAGTCCAAAACAGTTTGGGATAATGATTTTAATCCATTTCCAACAAAAAAAACTCGAAAAACTACCCAACACGCTCCTACTCGTCGAGTGCATGATTCTACTTGTCGAATAGGATGAATTTGTTCATGGACTCAGCGAGTCCTCCCCATGAACTCGGCGAGTCCAGTCGTCAGAGTGCAAAATTTTTGATTTTTAAGCAGTTTAGCATCAAGTATACAAAAAACAATCCTTGGCTCTGATACCACTGATGGGTTTTGAGCATTCTAACACTTCCTAAGTGTACATGCAACCCTAATAACCTTGAATCTATGTTTTCTCTATATACGTGCAAATTTCTTTACAAGGTTATTTCCTAACTAGCATGGCATAGGGAATATATAAAACATAAAACTAGTAGAAATACATATCTTGTTATTGCTTGGATTCCTTCAAGACTTTGTGAGCCTAGCACCCTAAATATTATGCCTCAAATGCTTCACACAACACTACAAAACTTGGAATAACTTGAGAGAATACTTCTTTCACTTGAAAATCAGTTATGCCCTCTCTAGAAACACTATAGTACCGATTTTTCATGATATAGGGTTTCTTTTATAGTGTGTCATAATTAGGAGTTACAAATGTAAACCATAATTGTCATGACTCTTCATTTCTCATGACCCATGGGTTTGTAACTCCCATCGACTATCCATGGAGCTCCATATGGTTATAACCAAATCCATAAACTATGGATCATTAATCCACCATAAAAGAATTGATGATTGTCATAATCAACCCTATATATTTAATTAGTCTCACTTTGATCACCAAATTAATACTTAATCGATACTAATTAAATAATACTATTATTAATATAGTAGAACTTATAATATATTAATAATCACAAGTGTACCTTCTCTCATTTTGTCTATCCAAGTATTGCAATGCCATGCAACCCAAATGGACCATGCCGGGTCGGGTCAAGTACATACCAAATAAAGTTGTGCACTTAGACACTATATCCGACAGTTACCTACTTGGATACGTCTAATAACTGTATTTGCAAATACGACTTCAAAATCGGACTAGCTATTGTAGCTCTTTCAAAGTCTCTCGGAACTGAGATGATGATGATACATTATTTAAGATAAGTGATTGTATAATCCTCTATTCTCATGATATCAGCCGAACAAACACATGGACATAATTTGCTTCTTCCTCAACCACATGGACTTAATATGTTCTCACTAGTCAAATCACATTCAGAAAGATCTGAATCTGCTTCTTCTTCAACCACATTCTAACTCTTTGAGATAAGGGCCAAGAATCCCATGCTCGAAACTAGTTTCTCTTCTTTTGTCATGACACATTCATGTGACTTTAGAATCCCCACAAGTTTTGCCAATGAGTAAGCCTTGAACTGTTCATGAGCTTTAACGATTGAAACTACCACCATATAATCGGGTATTAGACCATTCATGAAAGTGACCTTTTTCTCGATCACTTCTCTGCCAATTTCGTGCTTGATTATCTTGCTGAGTAGATGGTTGTAATGATTGAATGTTTGAACAAGAATTTCCTCTAGTTTTTGCTTAAAGTCACCAAACTCTGAGAGTAGAAGAGTTTGGAATGAATGCTCGAGATCCGCATCAGTGGAGTACAACTCTTTAAGCCTTTCCCATATCTTATTTGCAGTAGTACAAGAACTCACCAGACGAAAGGTATCAAATTGCAAAGCAAATCTGATCATCCTCATTGCTATTACATTGCTAATCAGTTTGTCCTTCTCATCTTGAGGGACTTCTTTTACATCTATTATCAGCTGATTGTACTCTTTCTATGTCTTAATGGATCTATTGGTTCCAGAATGAACTAAAGGGCCCAAAGTGATTGATTCCTAGATTAAATACCCATTATCTTGTGAGTCGAGAACATAGTATTCAAAATGAAGAGCCAAACTTCATATTCGTGAGTATATAGATTCAAAATCCTTGTAGTTGACCCAATGCTGTTGAAGATGTTGATGGGTTTTGTTTGAGATTCGTCGTGAGACATGATGACTTGATCTGCTTACCTGTCAAGAATCAGACTTGTAAAGATTGAGTTATGATAAAATCGAAATCAGGATTATCGTCAATAAAGTGTTGATGGCTCCAACAAATTCGATAAAAGCGGAAACCGTAAAGATTTTCTTCAAACAGAAGAGATGTGTATGAATTACAGAGCCTCCTGCTCTGATACCAATTGATGAGACTAAAAGTCCTTAAGATCGATTAGATTCTTAACAAGAAACTCAAAAACACAATGTAAATAAGAACACATAACAAATCAAACATATGCCAAATGATTAAAAAGCCACATCCTCAGAAGAACTCTATGAAGAATTGGTACTGTAGAGGTGTGGTAGGGTTGGAATATTGTTTTGAATTATCAAATCAATAGTTAACTTAATACGGTGCATGCAGGCACCATATATATAATAATGTTAATAATAAACGGCCGGACAGGCCCAAAACCGTATAATGGACTTATACAAATAGGCACAAAGATGCAATCTAATTATCCCCAACACTTATTGATTACCAGTACCCATAACAAGTTGTGAAACACTTACCAAGCTGTGTTTAAGACCTTTAACGTATGCTACTCGATTGAGTGTGAACTTTCCATTTGTAACATTCCCATAGCCTTTAACCTTTCATTTCTAATTACTTCCAAATTTCACAACTCCTACATTATCCAAAATTCGATAATCTTGTCGATTTTCCTTTCGACCTGTCATGTGATGAGATCAACCACTGTCGATGTACCAGTGTTCATTGTATTGCTCATCACTTAACACCTGCGACCAATTAAAGAACCTTGAATGTATGTTTTCTCTATATACATGCAAATTCCTTTACAAGGTTATTTCCTAACTAGCATGGCTTGGGGAATATATAAAACATAAAACTAGTAGAAATACATACCTTGTTGTTTCTTGGATTCCTTTAAGACTTTGTGAGCCTAGCATCCCAAATGTTGTGCCTCAAATGCTTCACACAACACTACAAAACTTGGAATAACTTGGGAGAATACTTCTTAGACTTGAAAATCGGTTATGCCCTCTCTAGAAACACTCTAGTGCCGATTTTGCATGCTATAAGTTTCTTTTATAGTGTGTAATAATTAGGAGTTACAAATTTAAACCCTAATTGTCATGACTCTTCATTTCTCATGACCCATGGGTTTGTACCTCCCATGGACTATCCATGGAGTTCCGTATGGTTATAACCAAACCCATAAACCATGGATCATTAATCCACCATAAAATAATTGATGATTGTCAAAATCAACCCTATATATTTAGTTAGTCTCATTTTGATCACCAAATTAATACTAGATTAATACTTGATCGATACTAATTAAATAACACTATTATTAATATTTCAGAACTTATAATATATTAATAATCACAAGTGTACTTTCTCTTATTTTGTCTATCCAAGTATTGCAATGCCATGCAACCAAAATGGACGATGCCGGGTCGGGTCAAGTACATACCAAATAAAGTTATGGACTTAGACACTATATCCAAAAGTCTCCAACTTGGATAAGTCTAATAACTATATTTACAAATATGACTTCAAAATCTGACTAGCAATTGTATCTCTTTCAAAGTCTCTCGGAACTGAGATGATGATGATACGCCATTTCAGATAAGTGATCATATAATCCTCTGTTCTCATGATATCAGTTGGACAAACACATGGAACATGGTCTTACTTATTGTCCAGCATTTGTTTCTCGATCTCTGATTTGTTACGACATAGAACTAAATTGAACACATCAATTAGGTTCTGACCGGGCCAGGTACATAGGTCAAAACCAAATCATCTAGGGGCCCAGATTTCGCTTCTATTTCTAGAAGGAACAGATAAACTACGACTGATATGCTTGTACTAACTACTTGTTGAATTATTCACATATGCATGTTTTCGTACAATCAATTAAAAACCAACTAATACTCAACAACTCATATCTCTAGGTTTGAACATTTATATGATATTACCATCTCACGATCACTCGAGATAAATTCTATGAAGTGATGCAAGTGAGCGTGGGTTGAATCCAATACTCAGCCCTTATGAGTACTCATGAATGTTGTAGCAACCATTACATTGTCTAAAGCACTTTAGACAAATAATACAAGCCAAATTTATGACAGTCTTGATTCGTATCTACTTCCAACATATGACTGACTATGGATGGGTTAAATAATATGATATATACCATAACATAATTATTCTAGAAGTGAGAGAAGAAGTATGGAGGCAAGTCAGGGAGGAAGCAGAAAGTCTCAAGAAACTTTATGGTAAGAGCCCAGGAGCAAGAACCAGTGAAAACTCAAGGACAAGAAGTGCAGGAGCGAAAGCAGTACTCAGGGCCGCTTCCGAAGTGCAATAAGTGTAACTTCCATCACAAGGGAGCTTGCCCGGTGTGCCAAAACTGTAAGCAAACAGGCCATTACTCGAAGTATTGTAAGGTGAATAAGGAGGGAAAAAGGACATGTTACGAGTGCGGGAGTAATGATCATCTCCGTAGAGCATGTCCTAAACTGAACAATGGACCTGGTAACAATGGACAAGGCCAAGCCAGGCAAAACTTTCAAGGAAATCAAGTTGGACAGCCAAGAGGTGTAGCCTTTGTGATTGGTGCAGAAGAAGCTCGTCAGAACCCTGAAGTGATAACAGGTACGTTCCTCCTGAACAACCATTTTGCATCAGTAATCTTCGATGCGGGAGCAGATAGGAGTTTTGTTTCTTTAGCATTTAGACCGTTAATTGGCTTGAAATCGGTAAAGATGAGGAATGCTTATGCTATTGAACTTGCTGATGGGTATGAAATTAGGGCTAGTGATATAATTCCTGGTTGTACTTTGAATTTAGCTGATAAACTCTTTAGCATTGACCTAATTCCTATAGAGCTAGGTAGTTTTGATGTGATAGTAGGGATGGATTGGTTATCCAAAAATAGAGTGGACATTGGTTGTTATGAGAAAGTCATCAGAGTGCCTCTCCCTAATGGAGAAACCCTTATCATACACGGTGAGAAGCCAGGAAGAAGTTTAAACATAGTATCAAGCGTGAAGGTTCACAAGTACCTGAAGAAGAATTGTATTGCATTCATGGCCCACGTGCTAGAAAGAGAACCTGAAGCTAAGCAACTCAAGGAGATTCCAGTGGTTCAAAACTATCCCGAAGTATTTCCGGAGGAATTGCCCGGTCTACCCCCTTATAGACAGGTCGAATTTCGGATAGACTTAATTCCCGGAGCGACACCGGTAGCAAAAGCACCATATCGCCTTGCACCATCCGAGATGCAAGAACTATCCGGAAAACTTCAAGAACTTCTAGACAAAGGGTTTATTCGACCAAGTTCTTCACCTCAGGGTATCATCAGCTAAGAATTCACGAAGAGGACATTCACAAAACAGCATTTAGAACCCGTTATGGACATTATGAGTTCGTAGTCATGCCTTTTGGACTAACGAACGCACCCGCTGTATTCATGGATTTGATGAATAGAGTCTGTAGACCATACCTAGACAGGTTTGTAATTGTATTTATCGATGACATACTTGTTTACTCGCGGACCAAAGAAGATCACAATAGACATCTAAAGCTAGTGTTGGAGCTGTTGAAGGAACAGAAATTGTATGCCAAGTTCACTAAGTGTGAATTTTGGATTCGGGAAGTTCATTTTCTTGGTCATGTGATCAGTGAAAGAGGAATCCATGTAGATCCAGCTAAGATAGAGGCAATCAAGAAATGGGAGGCCCCCAAAACCCCGATAGAAATACGACAATTCCTAGGATTAGTTGGGGTACTACAGACGCTTCATTGAGAATTTCTCTAGGATTGCTCAACCATTAACATCTTTGACCCAAAAGGGATAGAAAATTTCTCTGGGAAGAGGAACACGAAGAGGCATTTCAAATCCTGAAAAACAAGCTGTGCAATGCACCAATTCTGGCTTTACCAGAAGGATTAGAGAACTTTGTGGTGTATTGTGATGCGTCTCATCGAGGATTAGGATGTGTGCTAATGCAAAAAGATAAGGTCATTGCATATGCTTCCAGACAACTCAAACCGCACGAGAAGAGTTATACCACCCATGATCTAGAACTAGGAGCAATAGTTTTCGCCCTTAAGATATGGAGGCATTATTTGTACGGAACCAAGTGCACCATTTATACCGATCACAAAGCCTTCAGTATATCCTGGATTAGAAAATGTTAAACATGCGGCAGAGAAGATGGGTAGAGTTGTTTAGTGATTATGATTGTGAGATACGATATCACCCAGGGAAGGCTAACGTAGTAGCCGACGCTCTTAGTAGGAAAGAAAGAGTGAAACCTTCCCAGGTGAGAGCTTTGGGAATGGTAATTCAGACAAGCTTGAAATCTCAAATCATTAATGCCCAGGAGAAAGCGTTATGCAAGGAAAATCTTCCAGGCGAAACTTTACATGGTTTGGAAGAAAGATTTGAAACCAAACCTGATGGAGTTCGTTATTTTAAAGACAAGGTCTGGATTCCAAGGGTTAACAACCTGAGAGACATGGTACTAGAGGAGTCTCATCGATCTAAATACTCCATCCACCCTGGAGCAGATAAGATGTACAAGGATCTTAAAGAGTACTATTGGTGGCCTGGAATGAAAAAGGATATTGCCTTGTACGTTGGGAAGTGTTTGACATGCTCAATAGTCAAAGCTGAACATCAGAAACCATCCAGGTTGTTGCAACAACCTGAAATTTCCCAATGGAAATGGGAGCAAATATCTATGGACTTTGTTACCAAACTTCCTAGAACTGCTAAAGGTCATGACTCAATTTGGGTCATAGTGGATCGACTGACGAAATCTGCACACTTTCTCCCCATTCGAGAAGATTTCAAGAAGGAAAACTAAGCCCAAGATATGTTGGACCCTTTGAAATCCTTGAAAGGATTGGTCCAGTAGCGTATAAACTCCAATCGCCCCAAGAGTTAAGCGCCATTCACGACACATTCCACGTCTCCAACCTTAAGAAATGTCTAGCCGACGAAACATTGATAGTACCCCTGGAGGAAATTAAGATCAATGATAAGCTGAGCTTCATTGAGGAACCGATAGAAATCCTTGACAGGGAGGTAAAACAACTTAAGCAGAGTAAGATCCCGATTGTGAAAGTTCGATGGAACTCAAAACGCGGGCCGGAGTACACCTGGGAGCGCGAGTACTTCATAAAGGAAAAGTATCCACAACTTTTCCCTTGCGACGACAAACGATGACATAGAATGAATTTCGGGACGAAATTCTTTTTAAGTGGGGGATACTGTGACAACTGTCAATTCAGGTCATTCTCGGACTCATGCATCTTTATAAAAACCATTCATGCACAACATGCCATGACCTAGTAGTATAAATTAGGTCAAAAATCTTGCATAAACTAGGATCCAACTAAGGTCTAGGACTAATATACTTGATACTTACAATTCTAGTAAGTTGCTTAGCTACAATAGGAAATGCCAATACTATAATTAGAATAAAGCTTCAAGCTTTGTTATAATTGAAATAGGGTATAAAACTCTAAAAATAAATTAAAACATTCTAATTATACTTCAACATGTTGTTGAATATCAAACAATATTCCAAAAACCCTAAACAGCCAAAAATCCAAATTTATAAATCATAAAGCTTAAAAACTTTATAAAATTTTGCTATAAACTTCCTAATATCAAATTGTTATTAATCAAATTAAGAATTATAGTCAATGAAATAGAAACTAAATTACCAAGTATTAATCATAATTTAATTGTTGAAAACAAGATTTTAAATAAATCCAAAATTACTTAACAAGCACTTTTATAAAATTTGGGTTTTTATAAAATATAGGAGGGAATTTTTATAAAGTTTAAAAATTAGGAGAGAGGAGGCCAAACCCACTCAAAAATCTGGCCATCTCCTCTCCCCATGCACTCTCTCTTCCCCAAAACTCAATCATTAAGTCAAAACCCTCACTCCACCTCTTCTCTCTTCACTCTCTTACACTCCACCCTTCACACACTTCACTCTCTTCTTCTCTCTCTCTAAACTCACGAAATTTCTCTCATTTCTCTGCCAACTTTCGAGACTTTGAAGACCTTGAAGTGTTCTTACTTCTCTCAAGATCATAACCAAGGTAAACAACATCATCTTCTTCCATAGTTTCATGATTCTAATTCTTTTCCTTCTTAGTTTTCTCTTCTTTTCGGATTCTATGCCTTTTCATGGCTATAAATCTTTATTCTTACCTTGTGGGTTGTAGATTCTCACCATAACACAATGCATGTATTTGAAATGGTGAAAATCCGGGATCAAACCCATGTAAGGAGTGAAAAAGATGCACATATGATCATGTGACATCAAAATCTAATATTTCATGTTCTTCTCCATTTCTTTATTCTTACCTTGTGGGTTGTAGATTCTTTTCCATTTCTTTTGTGTTCATGTATGAACAAAAGCATTTAAACCATTTCTAGTACATCTTGGATGCTCATTCATTCCATGCATGTGTTAGAAATTGGGCCTTACCAAAGACATGCATGATGTTCTTGTTGAAATACCCTAATAATGCACACAAGCAAACATGCAATCTGCCAGATTACTTTGTTCGACTTTGAACAGTCATAACTCAGTCATTTCTTAACCAAATCATGATATTCTTTTTTTATTGGTTAGTTCCACGAGTTAACTTTCAAACCCAACTGGTCTCACTGTAAAATATTAAATATCCGATTTTTAGCAGATTTTACAAAAAGGTTGCGCATACAGCTCTTTTTCTGTGATCACTATTTTTATCTTGCTTAAACAATGGCCTTAAACCCAACCATAAATCTGAGGAAAAATACCTTAGAAACTTAACATATCTAGTGAATTATGGTTGAAATTTCGTGGCTTAAAACCTCACTGAATGGGCTACACAAATTCATGAACTTCAGCCACATTTACACTTCATGCATTATTGCATGCAACTTTTCTTAAATTGTTTGAAATCATTACCCTCATTTCTCTTCTGAATACATTTTTTTACATTTTTCCTTTTGAAAGCCCTTGCATGCATGAGATAATCTGGAAAATTTCAAGAGCTTTTGTTATTTCTTTGATTTATTAGAATTATTGCTAAAACCAAGGGCATAAATCATATAAAATACTTCCAGAGGTCAATAAATCCTAAATAAATTCATAGATGATCCTTATGGGGAATAATGACTCCTCACCAAATTTCAGCAATTTTTGTTACTGTTTCATATTATTTCTTATTTTCTTTTATTTAGGACATGATAAATTACAAAACCACTTTATAAGATGTAAAAATTGTATCTAACAATTTTCGCATACCTTACCTGTGATGGGTGACTCCAGAAAATAATTTCAAGATTTTCCATCATGTTTTACTATTTTTCCCAATTTTTGGTAATTATAATGGTCTAAAAATGGGAGAAATAGTTTTGATTATCCAAAATTCATGACAATTTACCAGGATATAATATTAGAGAGTATGAGGTTACATAAAAATTTTGAATATTTTTCTCTACTGTAAACTATTTTTCTCTTATTTTCTAAAGTTAATTGCACTAAAATACACTTAAATATACATAAATACCCAAAACCAGTTTATACATTATGAAAACCACTTTTGATATTTTTCCCAGGATATTTATACTGTAAATGATGTTACAAAAATTTATGGTGATTTATTTTAACTGTTTAATATTATTTCTTTAATTAATGACTATTTAAAGGAATAAAGCAAGGAAAAATAGAAATACCCACTGAAAAATATCTTTTATATTTTTCCCAGCCTATTTATGTATAATAACAATTAAATAAAAAGTTTGGGTAATTTTGGAAACTGTTTTCTATTTATTTCAATTTTTATTGAAATAAATGCTCAAAAATCATAAAATATAATTAAACAGCTTGGAAATCCATTTTTATAATTTTCCCAGCTTAGTATTGTGTAATAACAGTTAAATAAAAAGTTTGAGAATTTTTATCCCTCGAATGCTATTTTCGTGAATTTATGTTGTAATAAGGACTTAAAATTTTGGAAAGTTTATATTCTAAGGTTGTAATTAATCGCCCGATATATAGAATTTCATTACTTCAGAAAAAGTGTAACTAATTGATATAAAATCCAATACTAAAACATAAATTGTCATTTCCCTATATGTAGAGTTTAGTATATTAGCATTAGATATCGACATGGAAACGCACTAGTGCGTGTGTTTGATGTCGTAGGATCCCGGTAGTAAGACGTTGGTGCATCCCGAAGTACCGCTTGTGTCTACACAAAACATCGTGAGTATTCACGCACTCCCCTATTTTCGGTTTTTATGTTTTGGGGTGGAAAAGCATGTCCAGAAAAACTACTGTTTGCATGTTGTATTTAAATTGAATTGTATCAAACATGATTGCTATTGTATTGCTATGTTTCTTTATGTATGTCTATGCAACACGGAACATGAGAACTTATCGTACTAAGGCCCTTCCCTTATCTCTAACCATTAACTCTTTGAGCCAATGGTCGTTATGGATAGTGCTATTAGGAATTGACAACTCCTCACTCGCCCGAATCGCTGGAGTGCATGATACCATATTCATCTATGGAACGATAAGCATAGATCTCGATAGGGCTTCAGTCATAGGTTTGGTTGAGACTCATTGTTTGCTCATACACATACAAACTCGTTTCTCGTTATAGCAATAAACTTGTATTCATTAATAGCAATCAACTTGTTTATCATTGAAGCAATGTACTTGTATTTACGAAAAGCCTGATTGTATGCTCGATTTTTATAAACTTGTGATACTCACCAACTATTTTCATAGTTGACGCTCGTTTTACATGCTTTTTCAGGAAGTAATTAGTAAGTGGATGTAAAGATTCATCATCATAGAGCATGTGCATCGTGTTGAAGCTATTATGAAGCTATATTTTGAACAATGTTATTTTGAAAAACTTGTATTTTGTTTCTTTTGAAGCTATGGGTTGTAAACTTTTAAATACTGCTATGGTGATGTATCTTTATCTTTTGCATTGAAACCGTTATCGCTGTCATACCTTGCGTTTCCGCTTTAGCGGGGTGTGACACATACTATGTATACATATGGTCCTCTCTTTGTGAAATCGATCAATTGACAATATTCCAATGATGCTCATTTCACAATTCCACTCCTTGTTGTAAATGCAAGAATACCAAACTCTTGTCACTTACTGTAATTTGTTATATTCTTAACTTATATGCAATGATCCCGTTGTAACGACTATGCACAGAAGTCACAAAGACTTGGCAACAGACATTACAAAGTACTCGAATGGAAAACAATTCCATGGAAATGAACTCTCAAATTCAAAGTACATTCCTTTTAACATCTTTCTTAGCATTAAGTTCTTTAATCTTACATAGATTCAAAGAATAACTTCCACCTATGGAGACAATTCCAAATTACCATTTTGACCATCACTTCTGAACAAGAGTTGCCTCTTTTCAAAATATGTCAATATGGTCCTTACACTATACTTCTAATTGTCCATGAGCAACCAATCTTTGCTAAAAGTCAGATTGTCCTCGACAATTTTACTTAATCATTTTAGTCATTTCTAGTTTTATTCCTTTTTCCATCTTAATGCCCTAGGCATTTAGAAAATTTAGAATGGATGAATATTATAGCACATGTAATCAAACCTATACCCAAAGCATATGGGACATGATTTATGCTATAAATTTTTTATTTGCCATTTTTTCATAATTTGAACTATGAAGAGGGATGCTGTAGTCATAATCGAATTTTGAGAATGCAACATATATAGAATTTCCTTATGTTGAACCATTCCAGCATAACATTCATATATATATTCGTGACTAAAGTAGATTAAGTTCTCAATCTAAGCTTATAGAATTGGAGTGAAGTATAAAATCCTCTCCCTTAATTATAGCAAAACAACTTTTTCAAGGCGAATTGAAACTTTTGTTTTCTATAATTAATATTGCTAACTTGCAACACTTAACATAATAATCATGCTCCCACTAGCATAATGATTATTATCTTACTAGCATAACACTTATGCTCCCACTAGCTTTGACATGTATCCAAAGATCAACTGGACTTTTAGAAACCAACACTTTATTGACTTTTCTACCAAAGTTCAGATTTATGATACGCAATTTCTTTGATAAGACTTTATCAAAACCATACACCTTTCCTTAGATAGCTCACTTGTGTGTCTAAAAAATTATGAAGAGGGATACCGTAATCATAATGTTTAGACCTTTTGTCATTCTCACAAGTTCTATCTACTCAAAATCTACTTAGTGAAAGAGTCTCCTTACCATCATTTTCATGAATCGAAGAGAAACCTTATGATACTTAGATTTTTATGGTGTATGTGTTCCAATCCATGTGAATTTGTCATAAACATAATCACAAGACAAGGTTAGTGACAAATCCAAACTAATATAGACTAAACTTGTTCAATCTTAATTTCTTGCCACCTGGTAGCACAATGCCCACCATTGCTTCTGGGTTGTTATGAAAACATTTGAGAACTCATTGAACTCACAGGCATAATCAACTTTCAACTGGAATAGACACAAAAATAAGAATATGTCAACATGATAGGTTACAAACCTCAAGTCGTGGGCTAGTGATTAACCAAACTCTTGATTAGTTCTTGAAACTATTTCAAAATCTATTAGACTCCCACTGTCCTCTTGACATATAAGACTTCTATTTTTCAAGAACCATTCCTTGACAATACAAATATTGGTCTTAGTTGGTCTTTGTTTTATCTAAAACATCACAACTTACCAATCTCAAATGTACAAGAATAGGAAACATCGTACTCTACATTTGACAAGTGTTATTAACTTTCTAAAGACTATGTCACTCAAGTTACAATCTTAGTGTATAACTCCAGGATTTGTTTTTGGCACGAAGTATGAATTATCTTTTGATTTAACCATTTCAAAAATTCACTATTCCTATCCTCGGGCAACAAACACACTAAGGTGTCCTTAGAGGATCAATTGTGATATGGTTCCATAATCACTAACATAATCATAAAACAAAATACACAAGTACTCTCCCATCTCTTCAGATTGGAGAAACTTTTATCTTTCTGCCGTATTTGATTCTTCTTATTCATTCTTCCATACATTGAAACTTTTCCAATGTTTCAGAATTACACTTAAACTCGTAAGCATAACCATATTTACTAAACTTTAGTAAATCATAACGAATAATGTTATCTACCTTTGTGGTGGACCTGACTAGTGCACAACTTAATGTACCCGATCCTTTAGTCCTTCCCTTGACTCACATGCGAATGTGAACAAGGAATTAGTCTTAATTTACCAAAGATGAAAATTCTCATTCATCACACAATACAACTTGCATGATTCCAAGTTTCTATCCAACTGAAACTTGGTTGATGAGAATCTTTCCTTATTTGGTAAATTATGACACTACCACTAATGAAAGACTCAAATCCATTTACCCATATTTCTTATTAATGGAAACATATAACCAACAACCTTTTTCACAAATGTCATTGTAAGGATGCTTAAAATAAATTAAATCAAAACCATTTTCTTTTATTTTAAAACCTTGTGGAAAACTTATCCTTACAATCCATATGGAAAACTTGTTGTTATCTATTCCTAAGCAATATATCCTAACTCTTAAGTAACAAATCAAGATTCTGATCACCGAACCATACGATCGAAATACATCTTAACGATCAGAATCAGCATGTACTTCCTTTAAGTTTGTTCACTCTTCTTTGATTCTTAAAACATCAATATGTGACCCAGTCACATCATGCAATAAAAATCTCAGAATAGAAACTTAATAAAGTTAGATAATGGACTTTACCTAAAGCAGAGTAAAAAATTTGACTTTACTATCCTTATGGACTTTTATGTAAATTTGGCAGCTTCGCAACCAATGCCTTTCCTTTGACAACAAAAACATATGGACTCTTTGGAAACGGTACACAGACTTAGCGTTTCTCTTTACCATTTGGTCAACCAAGTTGACTATGGCAAATCCCTTTCAATTGGGAAGATAAAGTTTTTCTAGACTTCCAATGTTACCATTGCCAATGTCCATGGAAGTTTGGGAAGTTGATCTTCCAATTAAATTTTGCTTTACCAATGCTCCAAATCATTGTTGATTCAGCATCTTCAAGCAAATAAGTAAGATCATTAAGGGTCATGTCGTGATCTGTCATCAGGGAGTGACTGAAGAACCAAGTCAACAGCCAGCTACCTCGAAACCTCGACACCCGACTCTCCCAGCTTCTCAATATGGGACTTAATCTCCAAGACTTAAGCACATATAGACTTTGTTTGCCAATAGGGATTGAGTGACTTAGAACTTATCAAGTCTTGAAACTTGTGATATAGGGATATTTATTGGAGGAGGTGGAGGAAGTGAAGTATGATTTCCAGTCCCACTAATGCACAACAAAGGGATTGATCTTTCACCTTGGTTGCCATTTGGGATATCATCTTCATTAAGAAGCTTGTTCATAAAGATTTGGGAAGACCATAGCTATCTAAACTAGAAATCTATAATGGGAGAAATTCAAGTTAGTTTATTTAAAGTCCTTAATATAACACCCAATATGAAATATTAAGGCTAAGATCCAACAACCTATTTATAACTGGAAGAGGGACGCCGTAATCCAAGTTATAAAATAGTTGAAGGTAGGTAAATGACGATTTACCAATTTCCACCCTGAAAAACGAAATATAATTAAGTTTTAATTGGATTTGAAACTCCTAGATCTTTTGAGATACATTGAACTTTCAATGGCATGTTTGAATCACGATTATGCCCTCTCAAGTTTGTGACTGGGATGCTGAGGATCACAAACAAGGTGTGAATAACCATACAAATTGACTTGGTACCCTCAACAATATTACCGAATCGATGTGTCGGTCAACCACACACACTCCACCGATCTATAATAAAGTCAAGTTACCCTTTGCCACTCTTACTAGTCCATGTTAGTGTGCCAGTTAACCACACACGCTCCACTAACGACTTGGTAAGGTACAAAGTGTAATTTTATGGGCTAGCACCAATTTCACATTTTCCTAAAGTAACTAAGATTGGAAATTTATAATATATAGTTACTTGATAATTCATTATACTTTTAATGAGTATTTAAAGTCGTATCCTACCCGTTCGGCTAACGACCCTCCATCGATCAAGGAAGCGGTGGGTGAGAGTGGACACCCATTAAGTCACCATTTTATAGGCAACAACCTTATACTCCCCTTATAGACCGGCTTCATGAATGAGGCCTACTAACGGTAACAATGACATATTCTTATACATATCTATATAATTAAAATTATAATAATAGTATAAGGGTGTATTTTAAACATTTAAAATACTTGGTGGTTTAATCTATTAATTAAACTATACTCTTAATTTAATTAAACTTAAACCATGTCTTTATGGAATTATTAACTCTTTTAATTAAACACTTTAATTAATTTAATGAAGTCCATAAAGTTTGATTTTTTTTTTTAACTTTAAAAAAAACTAATTTGGAATTAAACTATTAAAGTGTAAGACTTTTCAAATTCCAAAACTTGAGTGAAATATTTGAAACTATTCCAAGTCTCTTCAATTTGTAACTTATGAGTTTTAATGGTTCATAAAGTTGCAGACTCTTCATTTTATGAAACCTACTATTCTTTAATGACAACTTTTAACTAAGTGACTTTTGGTTATCCATGACTTAAGGACAAGTTATGGACACCATCATTAACATTAAGATCATGAATTAAACAAGCATGTAGGTTACACACAATTCCTATGATCTTCTAAAACTCATAAGAACAAATATTAATATCAAACAATTTCAAGAAATCATATTAACACATATAAAACTTGAAAATTGATAATAGTCATTTAAAATGGGTTAACATAATCATTACCAGTTTAAAAAACAATTTTTTTTTACAAGTCCAAAACAGTTTGGGATAATGATTTTAATCCATTTCCAACAAAAAAACTCGAAAAACTACCCAACACGCTCCTACTCATCGAGTGCATGATTCTACTTGTCGAATAGGATGAATTTGTTCATGGACTCAGCGAGTCCTCCCCATGAACTCGGCGAGTCCAGTCGTTAGAGTGAAAATTTTTCGATTTTTAAGTAGTTTTGCATCAAGTATACAAAAAACAATCCTTGGCTCTAATACCACTGATGGGTTTTGAGCATTCTAACACTTCCTAAGTGTACATGCAACCCTAATAACCTTGAATCTTTGTTTTCTCTATATACATGCAAATTTCATTACAAGGTTATTTCCTAACTAGCATGGCATAGGGAATATATAAAACATAAAACTAGTAGAAATACATACCTTGTTATTGCTTGGATTCCTTCAAGACTTTGTGAGCCTAGCACCCTAAATGTTGTGCCTCAAATGCTTCACAAAACACTACAAAACTTGGAATAACTTGAGAGAATACTTCTTTCACTTGAAAATCAGTTATGCCCTCTCTAGAAACACTATAGTACCGATTTTTCATGATATAGGGTTTCTTTTATAGTGTGTCATAATTAGGAGTTACAAATGTAAACCCTAATTGTCATGACTCTTCATTTCTCATGACCCATGGGTTTGTAACTCCCATCGACTATCCATGGAGCTCCATATGGTTATAACCAAACCCATAAACCATGGATCATTAATCCACCATAAAAGAATTGATGATTGTCATAATCAACCCTATATATTTAATTAGTCTCCCATTGATCACCAAATTAATACTTAATCGATACTAATTAAATAATACTATTATTAATATAGCAGAACTTATAATATATTAATAATCACAAGTGTACTTTCTCTCATTTTGTCTATCCATGTATTGCAATGCCATGCAACCCAAATGGACCATGCCGGGTCGGGTCAAGTACATACCAAATAAAGTTGGGCACTTAGACACTATATCCAACAGTCACCCACTTGGATAAGTCTAATAACTATATTTGCAAATACGACTTCAAAATCGGACTAGCAATTGTAGCTCTTTCAAAGTCTCTCATAACTGAGATGATGATGATACGCTATTTAAAATAAGTGATCGTATAATCCTGTATTCTCATCATATCAGCTGGACAAACACATGGACATAATTTGCTTCTTCTTCAACCACATGGACTTAATCTGTTCTCACTAGTCAAATAACATTCAGAAAGATCTGAATCTACTTCTTCTTCAACCACATTCTAACTCTTTGAGATAAGGGCTAAGGATCCCATGCCCGAAACTACTTTCTCTTCTTTTGTCATGACACATTCACGTGACTTTAGAATCCCCACAAGTTTTGCCAATGAGTAAGCCTTGAACTGTTCATGAGCTTTAACGATTGAAACTACCGCCATATAATCGGGTATTAGACCATTCATGAAAGTGACCTTTTTCTCGATTTCGTGCTTGATCATCTTGCTGAGTAGATGGTTGTAATGATTGAATGTTTGAACAAGAATTTCCTCTGGTTTTTGCTTAAAGTCACCAAACTCTGAGAGTAGAAGAGTTTGGATAGAATGCTCGAGATCCGCATCAGTGGAGTACAACTCTTTAAGCCTTTCCCAGATCTCATTTGCAGTAGTACAAGAACTCACCAGACGAAAGGTATCAAACTGCAAAGCAAATCTGATCATCCTCATTGCTATTACGTTGCTAATCAGTTTGTCCTTCTCATCTTGAGGGACTTCTTTTACATCTATTATCAGCTGATTGTACTCTTTCTATGTCTTAATGGATCTATTGGTTCCAGAATGAACTAAAGGGCCCAAAGTGATTGATTCCTAGATTAAATACCCATTATCTTGTGAGTCGAGAACATAGTATTCAAAATGAAGAGCCAAACTTCATATTCGTGAGTATATAGATTCGAAATCCTTGTAGTTGACCCAATGCTGTTGAAGATGTTGATGGGTTTTGTTTGAGATTTGTCGTGAGACATGATGACTTGATCTGCTTACCTGTCAAGAATCAGACTTGTAAAGATTGAGTTATGGTAAAATCGAAATCAGGATTATCGTCAATAAAGTGTTGATGGCTCCAACAAATTCGATAAAAGCGGAAACCGTAAAGATTTTCTTCAAACAGAAGAGATGTGTATGAATTACAGAGCCTCCTGCTCTAATACCAATTGATGAGACTAAAAGTCCTTAAGATCGATTAGATTCTTAATAAGAAACTCAAAAACATAATGTAAATAAGAACACATAATAAATCAAACATATGCCAAATGATTAAAAAGCCACATCCTCAGAAGAACTCTATGAAGAATTGGTACTGTAGAGGTGTGGTAGGGTTGGAATATTGTTTTGAATTATCAAATCAATAGTTAACTTAATACGGTGCATGCAGGCACCATATATATAATAATCCTAATAATAAACGGCCGGACAGGCCCAAAACCGTATAATGGACTTATACAAATAGGCACAAAGATGCAATCTAATTATCCCCAACACTACTTGATTACCAGTGCCCATAACAAGTTGTGAAACACTTACCAAGCTGTGTTTAAGACCCTTAACGTATGCTACTCGATTGAGTGTGAACTTTCCATTTGTAACATTCCCATAGCCTTTAACCTTTCATTTCTAATTACATCCAAATTTCACAACTCCTACATTTTCCAAAATTCGATAATCTTGTCGATTTTCCTTTCGACCTATCATGTGATGAGATCAACCACTGTCGATGTAGCGGTGTTCATCGTATTGCTCATTACTTAACACCTGCGACCAATTAATGAATTTAGATTCCCAAGGCTTTTTGGGTCCTTGGTGATTAGAATGAAATGCATTATCAAAATGATGAAACTAATTCCCAATTCTGAACCTTGGATTTCAAACTATCAATCAAGTCAACTTCAATAGACTTAGGTATTAAAATGAAATTATTCATTGGTTTAGGTTCAATACTGACTTTCCGTTTCTCTTAAATAGTTCGTTTACTGTAATTTTTGCTTTGGGAACAACTTTCCAATTTCAAACATAAGGATTGGATTCCTTTGATTATGTGCTTCCAGTTTAAGACTCGTTCAAGTGGCTTTCGTAGGCATACTTGATTTCCTCTTGTGAAAACTTCCCTGATTGATATTACTTTGACTTGTTGCTTCAAATATGGATTGGGAAAGGGAGGTGGTTTTGGTTTAAATGGTTCATTTCTCTCTCCTTTGACGTCCATTTTTTGAATTCTCATTTTGGAAAGGATGGTTTTGCATGGATTTGAAAACGGTTTTGAATTTTTTTTATAACCGACAGATGTTCGATTACTTGTTGCATATTAAAAAAATTATCTTTGATTTTGAAATTGATGAAAAATTCTTTTTTCATTTTGTTTAAAACAATTTCTATGAAAATTGTTTTGTGAAAACCTTGCATTTTGATGGTTAGGAACAAAATTCCTTTGTTGTTGGTTTTTGTTAGGATTAAATAACCCTAAAGAGATCGTTGAGGTTCAAAACAAGTAAACAAGAACACAACAATGGTTCAAAGATGTTGAATGATTAACAGTCACGCCTTAGAAGAACTCTATGAAGAATCGCTATTGTAGAGGCGTGATTAGGGTATAGCATAAAAAATGAACGTTAACAAAAATATGATGTGTGCAAGCATCTTAAATACTATAACCCTATTAAATACGATGGAAAGGCCCAACCATTTATATAAAAGACTCAAGCAAAGGCCCAATGACGCAACATAATAATCGTAACAGTTTTGAACAAAATTCTCATATCTTGGTTTTTGAACATTCGGTTTTTGAATTGGTTTTTTAACTTTTGAATGACTTTTTGAGAAACGCATTTTGTTTTAGAGCAGGTTTTTGTTGAACAAAAGACTTATTTTGTGGAGAAGTCTGAGCTTCTTCCGTCATTTTCTTATAGGATGAGTTTTGTGCAAATTTCTTTGATTTCTTAAGAGACTTTTTATTTTTCTAGTACACGTTGTTTCGAGCTTTTGACATCGAAATTCCTTCTTATTCTGAAACATTTTGAATTTGTTCATTGAAAATTTGCGTTTTTGTCTTCTCATTTTGAGAAACCAATTCATTTGATTTTTTATCATCATTTGCTTTTTTCGTCTTAACTTCCCAAGTTGTTTTTGGTTTTTACCTTTGAAAAGTGGATGTGTTCTTATTAAGAGTATTTTCAACCATGCTTTGGTTAGAGAAAAACCCTTCTTTCAATACTTCTTTGTTATCTTCAACAACAATTTTGTTGATCTCAGGATTCACTTTGTCTCTATTGCCTGTAGTGACAAAAACCTAATTAGGAAACACCATATCATCGATGCATTTGAAATTTGGATAAAAAATTAAGTTTGATTTGAGATAGTGAGGAACTTTTTCCTTCATTACTTTTTCGAGTTTTTATGTTTCCTCATAAATTGATCCGCAACAATTATGGGAATAGTTGTTTTGATTGGAACGCCTTCTTCATCATTATCACTATCATTTTGACTATCTTCGACAATCACACAGTCATAGTCATGAACTTTTGATGTTGAGGGTTGGTCAGTGTTAACCTTTTCCATTAATTCATTACACATTTCTTTACCCTTAGCCATTGAAGTGACATTAATGATAGATAACTAAGAACAATCAACAACTTCTTCCTCCCCAATTTCATTGATATTGTAAGAATTATCTTCGATATCAGCAAAATTGTGTTGAGAGTCAGCTGTCGAATTCTCAGTCTTTTTCAGAATTTTATTTGTTTGGTCTTGGTCAAAGTCTCATTCACAATATGAACCAAATTATTAGCATCTAAACATTCATGTATTTTAACAATACGATATGCATACGAATCATTTGGGACATTGTCAAATTCAGAAATCTTTTTTTCACAATCATAGGATGTCGAATATATTTTCTCCCTTTCAAAGACCAAAAAGGGAAATAGCTTCCAATGTTGTTCTTTACTAATGTCAGAGGAATGATGTAAATCTATTAGTTTAGCATACAATCTCTTGGCTGAATTGTAGTAGATGTTACGTTGATTCATCAAAATACAATTATCAGATCTTATATAATCCCTATCAATAGTAACATTATTCGAGTGAAACTCAAGATTTTCTATTCTATTCCACTTTGACTCCAATCATTTTGTGTTTCTAGCAGTAAGGATTTCGATTTTTCAGCATCACTACGAACAGAGATAAGCAAGTCATTAACATACGTAATAGTATCATCGAAGTCAGAAAAAATAGTATCATATGAATTAAAAGGAATATTAAAGGATTTGAGAATAGAACGTACCTTCGAAGTCATTCGATACTTGTGTGCTCCAGTAGAAACGAAAAATTTTCTGGTCACTTTCTCCTCATCCTAACTTCCCTCTTCATACCAGATTTGATAGGTACCATCCCCATCACCACATCCCTTTGCTACCAACGACAACCCCTTTGTCCTTGCTCTCACTTCCTCTAGCCTTTCAATAGAATAGGCTTCATCCTTCACTTTATCCTTCTTTTTGTCTCTCTTCCTCAATATGTAGTCAACTGCCATATGATTTCCACCATTGTAGTAGTGACAATCAAAACCACAATCTCCTTTTAACTTCTTCTCACCAGTAACCTTACTCCCTTTCTTCTTAACCTTCAACTATTCTCTAACATTCTTCCAAGATGATGAGTTTCCTTTGAAATCACTATTTCATTTGAACTTCGGATTGAGTGGCTTCTTAAAGAACTTTTTTAACTTTCTTGTTTGAATAATAAGCCACAACTTCATCTTTAGAATTAATGAGAAAACCTTCGTCACAAGAACCATCAACATCAACATATTCGAGTTCAGACTCTTTTCTTCACACCTTTGAAACCAATGATAGAGGACCTCCTTAATTAATTTTTCCTTCTTCAACTTTTTCATTGATCTCACTTTCATGAGCCTTTAGAACATTACAGAGATCTCCCAGCAAGTACTTATCGATGCTTTCTTGTGTCTTAATCATCAAACTGATGTTTCTCCACACCTTTCAAACACCCATCAAGAAGGTGAGATTGTACTCAAGAGTAGAACGATTAACTCTATATTGATTGCATTTAAAGATCAACTCGTTAAGACGATGATAATAGAGTTTGATAGTCTCATCCTCTTTCTGCTTGAATTCTCCTTACTCAAGAACGTATTGCTTCATATAGCTTTTTCTAGTCTTCTCACTTCCTTGATACTTCTCTTTCAATTTATCCCGGATCTCATTTGTTGTATTGTATCCACATACATAATTGTAAACCACTAGTGGAAGAGCATTGCGTTGTTCTCTTAAACATCTCTTGTCATTTGCCTTTTGTTTATCTATTTGCAGTCCAACAACAGGATCAGAACGAGCAGTTCTAGCTTGATCTAGTCTATTTGTAGGATGATTTTCACCAGTAGTTCCAGACCACAAATCTTCATCAATCCTATTGAAATAATCTTCCATCCTATTAGCCTATTGCTCGTAATTTTTAGGAATCAGCATCGGAATATTTGTTGAAGAACTGAGAAGATGGGAGAAACCAGTCATTCTGTTCATGTTGAAGTTCACCATTGATGTACGGACAATAATTAAGAAAAGCATCAGAAAGAAGAATCTAATGACCAAATCTTCCAGAAAACAAACAACGAACACTCAGTTTATCAAACAAAATGCATAATCAAATAAAATAGTTGACCAGAGAAGATTTTCTAGATCAAAAGTATGGAATATTTTTGAATATAAATAGAGATTCAAAAACTTTTTACAACATGGGAAAATCAGAAATCAACTAAGAGAATCCTGCCCTAATACCAAATGTAGTTCTTATGAATCGAGTGTAAGAATGAAATCAGAGTATGAATTAATTCAAGAACACAAAATTTAAATCTAATTTGTTTGGCTCTTTTATTGCTGTTGAGAGAGTACACAATATGAAAGAGTAAAGTGTTTTTCTAGTTCACCAAAGTTACTCTAATATGTATGCTTACCCCTATTTATAGGTGTTAACAGAAGCACAAAAAATACATAAGGGCTAAGACAATGAAGCTTTGAAATCTAAACTACCCGTATGAAATGCATATAACGAATACATCAAAGCAGACTTCGACACAATACATGACAAAAGACACTTTGAAATCTCACAACATATATCTAACTCTACAATTTCAATCCTTACTTTGATTTTGAAATCTTGGGAGGAAAGAAACCATCCAAGATCGAAACTTATAGGGCAAGACAAAGGGTTACAACACTTTCCTAATTTGAAAACTTAGGTCCTTAGAAACCCTAATCTCGAAAATCCCTTAGTCCAAAAGGTTTTAATTTCCATAAAACCTAATTAAACATATTTAACAATTGTAATAAATTCAACAGAAAACAAATCTGGATCTGATATAAATGATGGGTTTTTAGCATAACAATCAAATTCCTATATGTGCATGCAACCATAACTCTTCGATCTTTGTTTTCTTTAATTAAACATCCAACTTTTGAACATCAAATGGAAAACCCTAATTGGACTAGTATATTTTCAAAATATATAAAAAAATAAGGTTAAGAAAATATACCTTGATTGTTATATCGCAATAACAATGAAATTATAGTCTTCTTGAAACCATGAGAGCAAGCGTCACAAGTGTCATGCCTCTAATGGTTCACACCCAAACAAGCAAGATGATGAAAAGGGGTAAGTCTCCTTCTATAGGTAAGGTAGCTTAGAGCCAAAGCTAGGGTTTTAGGAGGAAACCTTAATCCCTTAGCTTAAGGACTAAACAGCCCAAGAATCCCCATCGAAGAGCCCTTGGACGAAAATTCTACGGCCTTCCTAGAAGTTTTCGTACTACCCTTTCTAGGGAGGTTCTAGAGCCTCTTTCCTCAGCTAAATAAATTGCCAAATAACCCTTCACTTTTAATTAATTCAATTAATCCCAAAATTAATTGCAATTAATTTCTGATTAATCATTAATTAAATAATATGATTTTTAATTAATATATTATTTCCATAATAGATTAATAAATAATTTATTTCAATTTATTAATCAAATAACAAATTCGACCTCTGTCCAAAAGTCATTCTGTCTAGTTGTTAGTTTTGACAGCAACCTAAATGGACCGTACTACTATCAATTCAAGTATATACCAATTATAGTTATGGGCTTAAACACCTAATCGAAATGGAAAGTGATGACCAGGATTTTTGATGTAAGAAAGAAGTAAGGAAGGGGTAAAGGCTAATTGTTGATCATTCAAGCAAGGTGACATGATTTGGTGATGTCATCTTTTCCATAAAGTCTGTAAAACGCTTATAGATTTGTGTGCCAAGATCCTGATGTCTAATATTCTTTTTGAAAATGGAGAATGATAGAACCGAGTTTTGTATTTAAAAAACCTGAACATATTAATTCTTCGAGTTGTAGAACTCTGGAAAGTCGCATTTAAAGATTCACATTTAATTGGCCCGAAATGTTCGATTTTTCGACTCTTAAAAATATTTTTGCTAAAAATATTTGAGTATAGAACTAAATAATAGACCATAACCCGAGTCCATAAACGTTCTTGAAATTTTCATCTGAGGTGTGCAACTATGTCAACGGATTGAAACAGTTTATGCAGTTTAAAGAAAATTTTGGTTTGGTATCTTATAATGGTGATATCTTTTGCATATGAACTCCGTTTTGGACGTTCTTTATATGTCCAGAACCAGGTGAACATGTACTATGGGACTAGAGTATTTTCTTCGCACACAAACGCTTAATACGAAATTTCAGTTTTTCAGACGTATTAACTACGGTTACAATTTTTGCTTTATGATTCGTGTGAGATTTTACACAATTGGAAGTAAGATACCATCTAATATCTTATTTTAATTGTAATAACACTACTTATTTTACAAAATATTCATTAAATCAAAATAGTTCTGGTTACAAAGAAGTTCGTGGTGAATTCACTGTCTGCTGTTTTAGACCTATGTTATGGGATGTTATAATGTGTATGTTCATGAGTGTTAATGGTTGAACCAAATTGTTGAAAAATTAACGTTTTGTCAAAAGAATCATGTTTTCCTGGTTGACTAAAGCTACAATGGTTGATAATAATGGTATGTATATTCTGAACACCGTAATGATGTGTGGTTATCTATATATAATTATGAATAAAGTTTTAAGCTTATAAAACTTATTTTATCACATGTTGACTATAACTCACACTAGCTAGTGTACTGAATAGTGTAGCAGTATGGTTGGTGTAACATCCCGAGATAAGGTATGTATCGATGACACTTACTTTTATTGAATTGTCAAAACTAGCCCTTAATTAAGAAAAAGGTGGTAAATCAGTACGTGGGGCGTACGTTTGTGAACGCTCAACATACTCAGGTGCGTATTATGAACGCGGAGGCCACCAAGTATGTCACACCCCAAAACCAGGAACGGCGGAAACATTCTGGGGCGGAGGACGTCATGTATAATATCAACAACAATGTAAAGTAGTAAACAAGCAACAACATCATCGATTGCATTAATAATATAATTATTATACAAATGTGTTCTGTCAAACTTTGATAAACACTAAAGAATAAATCAAAATGAAAGATAAGTCTTGAACAAGCTCCATCTTCCTTTCTCCTTGCATCAGTACCTGTCTATGATGACCTGAGGATACCAGTAATTTTGAAAGCGAGTATCAACTTTAAAGCTGTTGAGATCATAAGTATTTAGTGTCTTAATTTGTATGTAAGAATATGTAAGTATATGTATTGTAAGTATTGAAAGTGTATATGAACTGTAAGTGTTCGAAAAACCCTAGAATCCCTATGATTCCTACTAGTATATGATGGTGTCTTCTACCAAGACCTAACTGTTCTGAATGTAGTCTTCTACCAAGACCTAACTGTTCTGATTGTATGTTTCTTGTAAGAGTATGTATTTTCCCAAGTATAACTATCATTATCCAAAAATATAGTTTCTACATTAATGTGTGTCATGTGAATGTTCACGAAGTGAATGTAATGGGAAAATGAAATAGTACTATGGTGTAGTGTTGTAAGAACTACAGCCGTACTAATTACCTTAAACCGGATTTTATATTAAGGCATTATGTGATAAATTGCACCATAATATCGACTAGTAACAACGACATAATGAATGGTCATAATAACGGAATGACATTTGGCACCCACAGATCTGCAGATCCCACTGTAGCTAGCAGTAAGGTGTAGGATAGTCAATCCAGTATAGATCTATACACAAACTCATACAATAGACTGGTTACATCGACATAAGAATGGTCGAACTTAATCTATGACGTTTGGCACCCGCAGACCTGCAGGTCCCGCTGTAGCGAGCAGCAAGGTGTAGGATAGTCAGTCCATTATAGAATCTATACGCAAACTCACGCTCTCCCTCCAAGAGAATTCTGGCTACAACTCGAGCCATGACATGTAACTCATGCTCCGATTTAAATCACAATAATTAACGTATTCTTGTATATGTACTTTAATGAACTGTTCTAGTTGTAATGTAATGAACTATTCTAGCTGTAATGTACGTGCTCTCTACCTAGCAAGTATAGTAATGTAATCGTTGTAGTATAGTTGTATATGTTCTCGTCCTAGTATAGTTGTATATGTGATGTACTGTATTGTTTTAGAAAGTATTGACTCATGAATGAACTGACTCATTGTATGATATCGCGTTCTAGTAATGGTTCTAGTCTCTTCCTAAGCTACCCATATGGTAGCTTTCTAGTAACCTAAGTGGTACGTATGGACATGGATGTATACCCTTGCTACCCAAGGGCATATGTTGAACTGGAAACACCTTTTATGAGTATATATGTACACATGATATATAACTAATATTTAAACGACTTTCGGACGAATACCCAATATCCCACCAGACCACATCTCAAGGCGCGGAAAGGAAATAGGGTGGATAGCCTTCCTAAGTCTTTTAAACATTTCTTATATAACTATACATATACATGCATGCAATTTATAATATAAAAGCATAAATAAGTTTTGTAATACATTTGAAATATAAGTATTATTTTAAGAAAAGATCGACTTGATGTCAATCTATAAAACAATTTGAAGGCATAAGTTTAATAAAACAGTTTAAGTATAAGGAAACATTTGTTTGAAACACAGTTGTAAATAAGTTTGAAAGGAAATGTACGGAGTAAGCTGTACAGTGTAAAAAGGAGTTTAAAACATATAAAATGTTTATAAAAAGTCATTTGAAGGAAACTGTTTGGTAAAACGGCTAATGAGTAGCCGAATCATTTGAATGCTGTATATTAATCACATGTGACTGATGTAATAAGTAATACAATCCTCCCTACTAATCACATGTGATTGACATAATAAGTAGCATGATTCTACTTGTATCCCCCCTCCCATAAAACATTTAAAAAGAGTTTAAAACATTAGTTAAGGGGTATGAACTCACCTGTAGTTGGTGATTGGAATGAACTGAACGGTATAGGATGGCTAGGAGTCAAGCGAGGACTTGTGAACACACTACGATCTTAATGAACATATAATCACACATATATGCACTCAATTAGACACAAATGACTAATTGATAATGTTTAAGACATCCTAGACATAATAAACACTTTATATAAGTGTTTCAAGCCTTAAGGATTGCATCTAAGCTATTGTGGGACAGGGTATTTGTGTTTAGGGTTTCCAAAGGACCCTATGTGAGAGTTTACTCTCTATAAACCATCACACATGGAGTTTACGGTTGTAAACTCTTGAGTTTACGGCCGTATACTCCCAAATATGTGTGTTTGGTGTGTTTTGAAGTCCCAAATTCTTTCTAGAATTGTTCTAACTTAGTGGTTAAGTCCTTGGAAGGGTTTAGGGTCTAGAAGTACTCCAATTAGGAGTTTACGGCCTCAAGGTCATTCCCCTTAGAGTTTACGGCCGTAAACTGTGAGTAACGTGGGTTTTTGTTGCTTTCAAGCCTCTTGCACTTGTGGGATATGTTCTAGACTTTTATTCCAAGTATATGAAGGCATTACGCACACCTTAGTGCCCTTTTTAGGAGTTTACGGCCCAAGAACTATGTCTTGGCCGTAAACTCACTTGGTTAAGTGATTTTGATGTGGTTTGGTCCTTCCATTAAGTGTGTAACAATTTCTTGTAAAGGCCTAGGGCTTTAGGTGTCATTAAAACACCGTTTTGTCCATTTAAGTGGAGTTTACGGCCTAAGCTTCTCTTGGGCCGTAAACTCACTTTTGTTTGTGTCATTTGATGTGTTTAAGACCTTATGCTACTTGGGAAAATAGCCTAGATACAAGCCTTAAGTCCTAGTGTCCTCAAAACACCATTTGGTGTTAGAATATGGAGTTTACGGCCTAAGAGAGTTCTGGGCCATAAACTCCCAATCTTGGGTGGATTTTGGCTTGCTTTCTTGTCCCTAGCATGCATACATAAACATCTAAGGCCTTATCATAACACAAGTGTCGGTTTTGGCTTCGTTTCAGGAGTTTACCGCTCAAGAACACCTTGGGGTGTAAACTCCTAGATTTCATCTTTTAGCCTTCTAAATCATGTTATAGACACATATAAAGCTTTCTAACATTACTATAAAGAGTTACTCACGTTTTGGTATAAAAACCTGAAGATCCGTCAGAGAGAAAATGACTTTTCTCTAGTTGGAAATGTGAATAACGAATAAATTTGGTTCAGAAAACTATTTATAGTCCTGAAATATTTTGGCAGAAAATATTTCTATTCTCAGAATGGATTCTAATGATCTAGGGTAATGGAATTTAAAGTTTTGCACAAAATCCTAGTGCAACCACTCTCCGAATACCCCTTTTTGGTGTAAAACCCTGAAACTGCCAAACTTATATTCTAAGTCTGAATTTTTACTGTAACTGCTCTACTTCTATTGGATTGAAATGGTTTGATTAGAATGGAAAATTTCAGGTTGTCACATCATCCCCCTGTTAAAGGGAATTTCGTCCCAAAATTAGAATTTAGGCAAGGAAGTATGCACGAATGATCGAGTCGTGAGGAGAAAACTTCCTAATCGATTGGTTCTAGCGCACCTAAGTGAAATCGGGCTCTCGGTTAGCATTCCAACGAACCTTCACTAACTGGCGACGACGTTGCTTCGTCCGCTTGACCTCTCGGTCGAGGGTCACTATGGTTCTAATACGAAGGTGAGGATCTCGACGAGTGGACTTGCAAGAGTCCTAACGGAAAGGTATAGTTTCACGATCGAGATGCGAAGAGTAGAAACTATGTTACTGAGTTCGCGGAGTAGGTCTAGTTTGTGCGAGGCACAGGACCGATTCTGATAAGAATCCCGGAGGTCCTGTTTAACTTGGATTTAGCTTTCCACGCTTTACGAAGCGTATTAAGCCATTCCTAGAGTGAGTTATTCTAAAGAACTTGGTCACTCACTTGGAATCTCAAAAGTTCCTTTTCTTGCGTAACTTCCCAGTCAAAGGCCACCCCTTGCTGGGTCAAAGTCGTACGAGTTTCTGTAGCTTGCGAGGAGTTCTAAATGAATTAAGGCGGTAGGTCGGTAAGACCTATAATTTTGTAAATGACTGTCGGCATCTTTGGTCTCGATAAATGCTCAACGGTTTTGACAAATCGAAAGAGTACTCAAAATTTCCCACACTACTAATAGTGGGTCTTAGAAATTTGACTCTTCAATTTCAAAACTCGTGCTTTGAGAACATCGCTAAAAGTTCCTCTAAAGGGAATGTTTTCCCATGGGTTCCTTCTTACTACAAGGGTAGATAAGCACGTCATTACATGGAGAAATGATGAACTGATCCAGGTAAGAAAGACGTACCCTACTCGTTTTTAGCTCATAAAAGCTATGGGTGTGTTGGTCCTATCCGAAGGGTATCACTACGGACTCGAAGTGTCCGTATCGAGTTCGGGAGATAGTCTTTCGGATATCTTTCCCTAACACTCGAACTGGTGATATTCGGATCCCGGATCCATTCCTGGAAGTAGTTTCTTTCTTTGCATTTGCTCAACCATTTTGTCTACGCGCGGCAGAGATAACGATTTCTAATGAAAAATCTCGACGGAGTCCTCGATAACCGAGGTACATGCAATGCGATCCGTCGATCTCTGGAAGAATATGACTGAGGTTCTCTAGGGTGAGAAACCTAGTCTTCTAATTCTATTTATGTGTAGTTCGCTAAGTTGTCCAAACTGTTCTTGTATCTCCGTGGGTGTTTAAACTATAAGGTGATCTGTTTACGAGAGTCGTACCGGGTTCTATGCTTGTTCTCATGACGATGTGATTACTCGTACTTAGGCAGTTCTCCGTCCTGAAGTTCATATTAGAATTCATACTTAGTTTCACAATCACCCTTTTGTGTATACGAGTCATATATAATTAAAGTTGAAAAGGTAGTCGAATAACTAGTTCTTCTTTAAGTTCACATCCCATCGGGGAAAAAGAATTTAAAGTGGAATCATCAATTCTAAACCTGTAGAAGCTTGATTATATCACTCTTATGCATACATTCTTCAGTGATAGATCAACCGCATGAATCCCTGGATTAAACTTGACGTACTGCACGAGTGGTACTTCGGGGATTTCTTCGGAAAGAAATAACTAATAGGTACTCCTGGCATGAGTACTTCGGTGTTCTGATGTGACGGTTTCGCTGGAAAAGTGATCTAGAAGAAAGAGGTGTACGTATGAAGCTGTTTTTCTGAGGATCAAATTGAGTCGAGTCATATGATAATGTCGAAATCATACCGAAACTTAAAGACATTAGATTTGAACATAAGACGTTTACAGACAAAACACAACCGTGCAACCATGAACAGAGTTACAGTACTTTAGATTTACCATAAGACTATTGCTGCGAATAAGATATACTACAAAAGATAAGTATACGCAGCACGAGAATTCCTATGCAGATAGGATCTCGCAAGAGGTAAGACTCTAGTTGCACTAGTTTTAGATAGTTTATAAGTCTGTTACAACAAAACGCCTAATTTATATATAACGTGGTTCCTGAGCAGGCTCTCCTGCAGCAGTGATCCTGAGAATCTTCCCGTCTGCGCCAGAGTTCTGCGTTATCGGGCAATCCTTCTGGAGATGTCCAATTTCACCGCATTGGTGACATATCTGGACAGTACCCACGTCAGTGGAGGAAGTGAAGTGTCGAGCAGGAGTTATGGGGACACAGCTGCTTTCATTGATCTCCCCTTTTAGGCAATTTCTATAATAGTGCCCCGCCTCACCACAACTATAGCAAAGTAGGCTTGCTCCCGTGGTGGAGGTAATTCTACAGAAGTGAGCAATGTGTCCCATCTTGTGGCAATTATTGCATTGCCAAGCTCGGCAAATTCCCTTGTGGTGGTGGTTCCACCGGTCGCACTTCGGGAGTGTTCCTTTATATGGTCTACTTGGTACTGGGATGGTAGAGGTTTGTGGTTGTTGCCTGGCAATTCTCTGAAATCGTTTGCGTTCCACTTTTGCTTGATGTTTTCTTTTCTTGAACTCTGAGTTGTTGTTTCGGGTGGTGGCGACTGTTACTATTTGTTGATTCCCCGGATCATTAATACGATTGGGATTTTCAACTCCTTTTTTAGCCTTGTCTGCATTGGCAGTGCTGCGGTTTGCCAGGACTGCTGTCACGGCAGCCATCACGACAGCTGTAACGGTGGCTTGAAAAGTCGTGGCGTTCATAGGAAAAGTAGAGGTCTCGTTGCTTGGCTGGTTGTTTCCGGATGACGACATGATCCTATAACACGGAAGATAAGAGTTTTGTGAGCGATCCTGGGTGACCCTGATGTACTTAAATTGTTCATGTAAAGAGTAGAAGTATGTTCTAGAAAGTTTGACGTACATCCCTATGATGCAGTCCTAGTCACTGGTGGAAGTAAGTTCGTAGAATGGTCTCAAGACATTTGTTGTTCAAGCTGAGGTATCGTGGGTTGGTGGCTAACAAGATCCAACCACTGAAAGAGACATGGAAATTTCTTCGGAGATACATCACTATAGTCCAATGACTTGACTAAAGCATGATTCAGATATACTCTAATGGAAGAATGATAAGAGTACTTAAATGAAGAATGACACAGAAGTTAGCCGGCTGTCAATATCTTTGATATTCACGATGTAAAGATTCTGGAAAATGACCTTGTAAAGGTCTCACATCATATCAGGAGAAGATAGTTCCTAACAGCATAAAGGCCTAGCTAAAGTACTTACGGAACAAGATAATTTCATAGAAAATGCCACATCCGGCATAGACAGAAAAATAAGATTCCTTTTTATAAGGGAAATAAAGTAAAGCGTCTACTACTGGCGATGGTCATCCCTCTGGTGAACTCGTAGTTCAACCAATTGATGTTCCATGTCAAGTAGGTGTCTTTCACACACCATCTGGCGTACCTGGAGCTCTATGACTTCGGCTCGTGATTCGGCCAGTGCTTGCAGTAGGGTTTCATGGTTTCTCTCTGATCTCTCGTGTGCATCTTCTAGACGAATGGTGTGGAGGATATGCATTTTAGCATAGGCTACTACTTCTGTAATCTGATGTAGGGTTGTCCTGCCTTGAATCTCATTTCGGGCCACTCTACGGACCAAAATTGGCAAGACTATATCTGCTAAGCCCTCATTGCTCAAGTCGTAAAAGCTTCGGTCGCCATCAAATAGCATAGACTGATATTTGATGGGTCTTATACAAACAATCATATGTGTGCATGCAACCCTAGTATTGGATCTATGTTTTCACTATTAGTTATACAACTTTATGAACACAAAAAGAAACCTGGCATGCTACTATAATTTTCGAAATTCATATATAAAGCTAGAATACATACCTTTTGTTGTTATATAGCAATAACAACTAGTTCCTTGAATTTCCTTAGCTCTTGAAAGCAAGTACCACAAGTGTAGTACCTCTAATGGAGTCACAAACACCATATGCAACTTGGATGAAGAGGAGAAGAAAAAGAGGCACCAAAAACGGCTGGAAACCCTAATGGAAGTGTTGTTCACGTTTTTGGGGCTTACGGGTCCCTTTTATACATGTAGGCTATTAGGGTTTACAACTAGGAAACCCTAATCTGACTGCTTAGGCCCTAAGCAGCCCATGGACTCCTTAAACATATCCCTTGGACGATTTCTAATGGGCTTCCCATAGAATTCGTTCAACCTATATATTATTAGGTGATCCATAACCCAATTATAATTATCTTATAATTACAACTTCAGTCCCCTAAGTTTAATTAATCTCTTTTAACCACAAAATTAATTCTTAATTAATTCTTGACCAATATTAATTAAACAATATGATTTCTCCTTTAATATATTATTCTCATAATATATTAATAAATCATATTTAAACCTTTCTCTCCTTAAATCATCCTACATATTGCTATGGTGAAGGCAACCCAAAAGGACCATGCTCATAATCGGGTCAAGTACATACCAAAACAGTTATGGACTTAGAAACTAATCCAACAGTCTCCCACTTGGATAAGTCTAATAACTATTTTCCGTATGACGTCAGAACCTGATCAGCAATCGTAGCTTTCAAAATCCGCTATCAACTCTGATCTTATCAGATAGCGTGTCCTCTAGATAAGGGATTATATATTCCTCCATTCTCAAGATATCGTATAGACAAAAGACATGAATTTCAATCATTCTCTCTATACTATTTCCCGACTTCCGATTCATGACGACTGATAACAGACTACAATTGAACACATCAACTTAGTCCCGGCTTGGCCAAGCGCTTAGGTGTCATCACTAAATCATCAAGAGGCCCACATATATCGCTTTTATCCCACTTTGGGTAAAAGGAATGGATAAACTTCGACTCAAATGCTCGCTTGCATTTACTGATCGAATCACACACAACAATAAGTTTTATAACACCAAGTTACTGGTGCGTTTACTTATTATCAATGTGTAACTGACCAACAAATAACAACTCACACGTCTCGGTTTCAAGAATATACAATATTATCGTCTCACTAATCACTCGTGATAAAACCGTGAAGTGATCCAAGTGAGCGTGGGTTTAATACAATACTTTAATCTTATCAAAGCACTCACGAACTCTGCAGCAAACTTGTGCCATGTCTAAACACTTCAGACAATCTACAGACAGATTCATGACAGTCTTTATTCATACCTACTCCCAACGTATGACCAACTGTGGATGTTTGAATAACCTAGTTATTTTGGAAGTCAAAACATGCAAATTGGAACATAACAACAATACTTAATCCTATATGGCCCCAAAACTTGTGAGAGTAAATAAAACCCTTCTATTTATCCACCATATTGATTACTCATTATTTATCATTTAATGTTTCGGATAATCAACTCATTGCTTGAATTACAACAACAATTGTCCCATGCTCTAAGCATGCACACCGTGTTTCCTATGGTCCATGCTTTGTCAAAATAGAACAATTGAACACATTTCCAATCATTCTCATTTCACAACTCCAAATCCATTTTCATAAGTGTAAGAATATCAAATTCTCGTTACTTATAGAATATGCTAGATCTTAACACTTTATGCAACGATCCCTTCATAATGTCACTGCACTATTGCCAATGATATTACAAAGTCTTCTATCGGAGATTGTTACAAGACAATTCCTTAGATATGATGTCTCTCACTCAAAGTACATTCCTTTGAACATCCTTTTGCATAAAAGTTTCTAATCTAGACAAAGATTTTCAATATTCACTTCCTAATATGAACACGCTTCCATATTTTCCTCATGACAACCCATTCTTAATAGAATCTTTTCTATTTGTAATGATGTCGATATGGTCCATCCAATATGGAAACATTTCCATATTTTCCAATACTATACTCCCAACTACTCACAAGCGACCAATTGTCGTCGAACTTTGGATTGTCCTTTTGATAGTTGTTTAATTATTTTAGTCAAAACCAATTCTAGTCCCTTTTTCCCTCTAAATGCGCTAGACATTTGGAAAATTTTAGAATGGTAAAATACTATAGCATTTGCAATCGATCCTATACCCAAAGCATATGGGACACGATGCATAATGTCTTACATAAAGATATGATACTTTACCAATCTTTTGCCATAATATTTTATATGTCATGTTCTCATAATTCGAACTATGAAGAGGGATGCCGTAATCATAATCGTTTTAAGAACACACAATGTATCCTTTGACTGAAAATATTAAAATTTCTTAATCTAAGCTTTAGATTTTGAAACGGAGTATAATATTCTCTCCCTTAATTATAGCAAAACAACTTTTCAACCCATGCAACTTTGGAAATTGAATCTTTGTTTTTCTATAATTAATATTGCTAACTTGCAATACTTTCCATAATAATCATACAATCATAACTTTTATGCTCCCACTATCATGATGATTACTATAAAACATAACACTTATGCTCCCACTAGCTTCGACATGTATTCATAAACATCTTAACTTTCAGAAAGACAATAACTACTGAATTTCTTAAGTCCATGTTTCTAATACTTAGTGCTTTGATAATCTTTTATCAAGGCTTCTTGAACTTATACACCTTTGCCTTAGATAGTTCATATGTGTGTCTTAACAATTAAGACTAATTGCCAAACCTCACAATTCAAATTATGGAAAGGGATACAGTAACCATGATCGAATTCGAGAATGCAATTTTACAATCACTATCTTCTTAAAATCTTTCTCAGTGAAAGCATTTCCTCACAATCATTTTCATGAAGGAGGAAATCTTATGACACTTAGATTTAAATGGTGTATTTGTTCCTATCCATGTGAATTTGTTAAAACCAAAGTTTATGACAAATTCAAACTCATATGGACTGACCTTTCTTAATCTTGATTTCTTGCCTTATAGTAGCACAGCTGCCCACCACGTCTTCCAAGTAGTTAAGCAGCTCACCCTTTCTTATCAATGTATTTTCATCGATCAAGGTCCTTGCTTTTTATGCATTCAAATGAGAATTCATAGAACTCACATGCATAATTAACTCGATTGGATTGGCACATAATCAAAATAATGTCAACACGATAGGTTGTAAACCTCAGCTCGTGCACTAGTGATGATCGATAAGGTTTATTTGATTTGTTCTTGAAACTTTTTCAAAACATTAAAACTCCCACTGACCTCTTGACATATATGATTCTCTTTGTCAAGAAACATTTCTTGACAATCAAATATTCAAGAGTCAGTGCAGTTATTATCAAGACAAGAACACTTCACAAGTTGGTCCTAGTTGGTCTTTGTCTTATCCAAGACATCACAACTTACCAATCTCAAATGTACAAGAATAAGAAAACTTTTCCAAGTTCCATATTTGATGAGTGTTATAAACCTACTTAAAACTTTTCACTCAATGTCACAATCTTGACTTTAAGACTTGATATTGGAACGAAGTGTGATTGACTTCTTGATTTAACCATTTCTACAATACTTGATTCCTCTTCTTAGACATGCAATTGCACTAAGACTCACTTAGAGGATCTATTGAGACATGGTTCTTAATCTTTAAGACTTATCATAAAACACAATAAAAGGTACTCTCCCTTCTTCCTAGAAAATAGAAACTTTTATCTTTCTGCCTACTCGATTCTTCTTTATTCGTTCTGCTATTCATTGAAACTCTTTCAATCAATCTCAGAATTACACTTAATCTTACAAGTATAATCACATTTACTAAACTTTAGTAAATCATGATGAATATCTTTGTCACTCTTGTGGTGGACTTGATCAACGCACAACCTAGTGTACTTGATCTCCTAGTCCTTCAACTGACACTTTGCCAAAGAATTAGTCTAAGTTTCCCAAATGTGAAAGTTTTCCATTCATCATACAATGCACATTGCATGATTCCAAGTTTCTGTCCAATTGAAACTTGGGCGATGAGAAATTCTCCCTATTTGGTACACTTTTGACATTTCCATAATTAAGAATCAAATCCATTTTGCTAATAATAGAAGTACATGAACATCAATTTTTCATATATTTCGTTGTAAGGATAAATAAATAAGACAAAATCAAAATTTATTTTATTGCGGAAAAAACTTGTCGTTACAATGCAATTCAACTGAAAAACTATGTTAACAATCTATTCTAACTCCAAGTTGTAGCTCAAGAATCCATTCTTCAAGTAATGCGATCGAAATCCATTTCTTCATGATCAGATTCAGCTCACATCTTTTCTCAAGCTTCCTCTCTTTTCTTCGATCCTACAAAACATCAAAATGTAATATTATCACATCATGTATTAAGAATCTAGAATAGGAACTTAAAAGAGTTAGTTAATGGATTTTACCTGAAGCAGAGCCATACATCTTGACTCTCCCATCTCTTAGATCTCTCAGGTAATTAGGGCAGCTTCGTCTCCAATGCCCCTTCTCTTGGCAATAAAAGCAAATAGACTCCTTTGGCACAACACATCGGACAATCACAGACTTAGTTCTTTCTGGACTTCCAATGTTGCCAGTGTCCATTGAAGTTTGGGAGTTTGATTCACTAGACAAATTTGCTTGACCAGCATGCCAAATCATTGCTGATTCAGCAGCTATAAGCAAATAGGTGAGATCAATTAGGGTCACATCGTGGTCCATAATATAGCACTCTCTAACGAACTCACTATATGATTCAGGAAGTGACTGAAGAACCCAGTCAACAGCCAACTCACTTGAAATCTCGAAACCCAACATGTTTAACCTATCAATGTATGACTTCATCTCTAAGATGTGCGCACATACAGGTTTCCCATCTTCGTGTTTACTTGCCAAAAGGGCTTGAGTGAGCTTGAACTTTTCAAGCCTTTGAACTTGTGGGTCAGGGAGAATAATTGGAGGAGGTGGAGGAAGTGAAGCATGACTTTCATTTCCTTGATCGTATCTCATAACGTCATCTTCATTTGGAAAGCTTGTTCCAAAGGATTTGGGAAGACCATTGTAAGATTCAGAAATCTACAAAACGGGAGAAAATTCAAGTTAAGTTGATTAGAATTCTTGATGCAACACCCAAATGAAACGTCAAGCTAGGATCCAACACAATACTCTACAACCTAGAAGAGGATGTCGTAATCTAGTTGCAGAATATTTGAAGGTAGGTAAATGACGATTTACCAATTTCCACCATGAAAAACGAAAAGAAGTTTAAGTTTTAAATGAATTGAAACTCCTAGATCTTTTGAGACTCATTGAACTCTTCAATGGCATGTTTAATCTCGATTATGCCCTACTATTCGTGACTGGGATGCCGAGGATCACAAACAAGGTGTAAATAACCATACGAATCACGTGGTGCACCCAATGCTACTATCACCTAATCAATGTGCCGGTTAGCCACACACGCTCCATTGATCTATGATAAGCATCGAGCCACCCTTTGCCACCAATGTCATCCCCAAATTAGTGTGCCGGTTAACCACACACGCTCCACTAACGTTTGACAAGGGTACGAAGTGTAATTCCATGGGTTAGCATACAATTTCATATTTTGCCTAAAGTAACTATGATTTGGGAATTTGAAAAAGCATTTAGTTACTTTGTACTTCATTATACTTATAATGGAAGGTTTCTGTCCTATCCTACCCGTTCGGCTAACGACCCTCCACTAGTCAAGAGTGCGGTGGGTAAGAGTGGATACCCATTCAATCGCCATTTTATAGGAAATTTCCTTAAACACCCCTTATAGACTAGCTTCGTGAATGAGGCCTACTAACGGTAAGACTGAATTTTTAGTTATACATATATAATATTAAACTTTTAATGTTATATATAGTATAAGGGTGTATTTTACACTTTTAAAATACTAGGTGGTTTAAATTATACTTTTAATTATCCAAAATCATTATGGATTTATTAAATCTCTTTTAATTATACACTTAATTAATTTAATAAAACCATAAGGGTTTAATTTGAACTTTTCAAAATCAGGGTTTTGGAATTTAGACTTTCAAAATTAACTTTTAATCAACAATTTAAATTCCAAAACTTGAGGGCAAGTTTTGAAACTCTTCAAAACAATTAGGTTTTAATCTCACTTAAAATTTTCGAATTTAAGACATTTAAATTAAAATTTTAAATATTAAAACTCTTGATTTAATAATTATCATAAATTAAACAATTAATTTAAATTATTAAATCACAAGGGATTATCTAGATCATGAGGATAATTACCAATTATACATCTAAGATATCCTAATCCCTTGAATCCCTCTCTAAATCTCGAAAATAAGGGATGGGATAATTCAAGATCTTTAATTCCCATATTTAACAATTAAAAGATAATTACAAGATATGGGATTATCCAAATCCCTAAAATTTAGGATCTAACCTTGGGGAAGGAGGTAATTTCGAAATCCAAGGGTTGGATAACCCTAGATTTCAAAATCTTGGAGGCTAAGGAAAGGATTTGGGAAACCCTAGCAAAGATCATCATCTAGGGTTTTGCAACCCTAATTGCGAAAATTACCTAGCCTTTAGGGTTTATTAGCCATACACCCTAATATGTCAAGTTCACAAATTTGAATAAAAGCTAATTGAAAACAAAAACCAATGGCTCTGATACCACTGATGGGTCTTATACAAACAATCCTATGTGTGCATGCAACCCTAGTATTGGATCTATGTTTTCACTATTAGTTATACAACTTTATGAACACAAAAAGAAACCTGGCATGCTACTATAATTTTCGAAATTCATATATAAAGCTAGAATACATACCTTTTGTTGTTATATAGCAATAACAACTAGTTCCTTGAATTTCCTTAGCTCTTGAAAGCAAGTACCACAAGTGTAGTACCTCTAATGGAGTCACAAACACCATATGCAACTTGGATGAAGAGGAGAAGAAAAAGAGGCACCAAAAACGGCTGGAAACCCTAATGGAAGTGTTGTTCACGTTTTTGGGGCTTAAGGGTCCCTTTTATACATGTAGGCTATTAGGGTTTACAACTAGGAAACCCTAATCTGACTGCTTAGGCCCTAAGCAGCCCATGGACTCCTTAAACATATCCCTTGGACGATTTCTAATGGGCTTCCCATAGAATTCGTTCAACCTATATATTATTAGGTGATCCATAGCCCAATTATAATTATCTTATAATTACAACTTCAGTCCCCTAAGTTTAATTAATCTCTTTTAACCACAAAATTAATTCTTAATTAATTCTTGACCAATATTAATTAAACAATATGATTTCTCCTTTAATATATTATTCTCATAATATATTAATAAATCATATTTAAACCTTTCTCTCCTTAAATCATCCTACATATTGCTATGGTGAAGGCAACCCAAAAGGACCATGCTCATAATCGGGTCAAGTACATACCAAAATAGTTATGGACTTAGACACTAATCCAACAATATTATCCTTGGCTCCTTGTTTCCAAGCATTCCCCTCACTCAGGGGGGTCGGGCCATGAAAAGCCAGACTAGGGTTAGGAATTGGAAAGGGAGCTGCTCGGGGTAGGTTTTCAACCTCTGCTTTGGAGTTAGCATCATACGAAAAGTCTTCATCATGGTGATCATTCAAGGTGAAAAGGATGATCATTCTCTGGTTATTCTCCAAACCAACCAACTATGACTTCATTCGGAAGATACTGGTTGTCAAGGGGATGGAGTCCAGTTATGTTTTCTATGCGAGAATTTAGGGTAAGAGAATAATTATTAGACGAACTATTTATGTATAATTATTTAGAAAATCTTCATCAGTTACATCGCTATTTGTGAAGTGCATACCAGCTATGTGTAATCTAAACAAGATAGACCTTCGAATAAGTGACCTTAATTCCAAATTCACACAGAATAGGGGTAAGGCAAAATTATCACAGATTCTAAGTCTATAACATCCTAATTACATGTAGCCTTAGTGTATCCACTTAGCAACTATCAACTTAGTAATGAAGATCCCGTTTTAATTCTCAAGTATAAAGTACTTATAGTAACAACAAATACTCATATAGTATTTTAATTTTAATGTTATGTTCTATTGTTCTCATTGTGGTAGGGTTGGTAAGATTTTTGCATTGTTGCAACCACACACTTAAACTTAGGCACATGCTAGTCAACCCTCGGATAATATAGGTGATCAGGCTATATCTTCCCAGTTTTGACCATATGTCTCTAAGCCCACTTGTGTTTCCCAACAATCTTAATTCTTTTTGTACTGTCCTAGTGACACTGATTTTAGTATGAATGCAGCACGTATACTTACTTAAATATTTTACTATTTAAAGTATAAACTCTTGGTCAGAGTATTTTAATCCCTTATGTATTTATAGTTAGTATATCTTTTATGGCTTGATATACTTAATTCACTATAAACAATGCTCTGATACCAATCTGTCACACCCCAAAACCAGGAACGACGGAAACGTTCTGGGGCGGAGGACGTCATGTATAATATCAACAACAATGTAAAGTAGTAAACAAGCAACAACATCATCCATTGCATTAATAATATAATTATTATACAAATGTGTTCTGTCAAATTTTGATAAACATTAAAGCATAAATCAAAATGAAAGATAAGTCTTAAACAAGCTCCATATTCCTTTCTCCTTGCATCGGTACCTGTCTATGATGACCTGAGGATACCAGTAATTTTGAAAGCGAGTATCAGCTTTAAAGCTGGTGAGATCATAAGTATTTGTTGTCTTAATTTGTATGTAAGAATATGTAAGTATAAGTATTGTAAGTATTGAAAGTGTAAATGAATTGTAAGTGTTTGAAAAACCCCAGAATCCCTATGATTCCTACTAGTATATGAAGGTGTGTTCTACCAAGACCTAATTGTTCTGAATGTAGTCTTCTACCAATACCTAACTGTTCTGATTGTATGTTTCTTGTAAGAGTATGTATTTTCCCAAGTATAACTATCATTATCCAAAAATATAGTTTCTACATTAATGTGCGTAGTGTGAATGTTCACGAAGTGAATGTAATGGGAAAATGAAATAGTACTATGGTGTAGTGTTGTAAGAACTACAGCCGTACTAATTACCTTAAACCGGATTTTATATTAAGGCATTATGTGATAAACTGCACCATACTATCGACTAGTAACAACGACATAATGAATGGTCGTAATAACGGAATGATGTTTGGCACCCGCAGATCCCACTGTAGCTAGCAGTAAGGTGTAGGATAGTCAATCCAGTATAGATCTATACACAAACTCATACTATAGACTGGTTACATCGATATAAGAATGGTCGAACTTAATGTATGACGTTTGGCACCCGCAGACCTGCAGGTCCCGCTGTAGCGAGCAGCAAGGTGTAGGATAGTCAGTCCATTATAGAATCTATATGCAAACTCACGCTCTCCCTCCAAGAGAATTCTGGCTACAACTTGAGCCATGACATTTAAGTCATGCTCCGATTTAAATCACAATAATTAACGTATTCTTTTATATGTATTTTAATGAACTGTTCTAGCTGTAGTGTATTGAACTGTTCTAGCTATAATGTACGTGCTCTCTACCTAGCAAGTATAGTAATATAATAATTCTAGTATAGTTGTATATGTTCTCGTCCTAGTATAGTTGTATATGTGATGTACTGTAATGTTCTAGAAAGTATTGACTCATGAATGAACTGACTCATTGTATGATATTGCGTTCTAGTAATGGTTCTAGTATCTTCCTGAGCTACCCATATGGTAGCTTTCTAGTAACCTAAGTGGTACGTATGGACATGGATGTATACCCTTGCTACCCAAGGGCATATGTTGAATTGAAAAGATCTTTTATGACTATATATGTACACATGATATATAACTAATATTTAAACGACTTTCGGACGAATACCCAATATCCCACCAGACCACATCTCAAGGCGCGAAAAGGAAATAGGGTGGATAGCCTTCCTAAGTCTTTTAAACATTTCTTATATAACTATACGTATACAGGCATGCAATTTATAATATAAAAGCATAAATAAGTTTTGTAAGACATTTGAATTATAAGTATTATTTTAAGAAAAGATCGACTTGATGTCAATCTATAAAACAATTTGAAGGCATAAGTTTAATAAAACAGTTTAAGTATAAGGAAACATTTGTTTGAAACACAGTTGTAAATAAGTTTGAAAGGAAATGTACGGAGTAAGCTGTACAGTGTAAAAAGGAGTTTAAAACATATAAAATGTTTATAAAAAGTCATTTGAAGGAAACTGTTTGGTAAAACGGCTAATGAGTAGCCGAATCATTTGAATGTTGTATATTAATCAAATGTGATTGATATAATAAGTAACATAATCCTACTTACTAATCACATGTGAATGACATAATAAGTACCATGATTCTACTTGTATCCCCCCCCCCCATAAAACATTTAAAAAGAGTTTAAAAGATTAGTTAAGGGGTATGAACTCACCTGTAGTTGGTGATTGGAATGAACTGAACGATATAGGATGGCTAGGTGTCAAGCGAGGACTTGTGAACACATTACGATCCTAATGAACATATAATCACACATATATGCACTCAATTAGACACAAATGACTAATTGATAATGTTTAAGACATCCTAGACATAATAAACACTTTATATAAGTGTTTCAAGCCTTAAGGATTGCATCTAAGCTATTGTGGGACAGGGTATTTGTGTTTAGGGTTTCCAAAGGACCCTATGTGAGAGTTTACTCTCTATAAACTATCACACATGGAGTTTACGGTTGTAAACTCTTGAGTTTACGGCCGTAAACTCCAAAACATGTGTGTTTGGTGTGTTTTGAAGTCCCAAATGCTTTCTAGAATTGTTCTAACTTAGTGGTTAAGTCCTTGGAAGGGTTTAGGGTCTAGAAGTACTCCAATTAGGAGTTTACGGCCTCAAGGCCATTCCCCTTAGAGTTTACAGCCGTAAACTCTAAGTAACGTGGGTTTTTGTTGCTTTCAAGCCTCTTGCACTTGTGGGATATGTTCTAGACTTTTATTCCTAGTATATCAAGGCATTAGGCACACCTTAGCACCCTTTTTAGGAGTTTACGGCCCAAGAACTATGTCTTGGCCGTAAACTCACTTGGTTAAGTGATTTTGATGTGGTTTGGTCCTTCCATTAAGTGTGTAACAATTTCTTGTAAAGGCCTAGGGCTTTAGGTGTCATTAAAACACCCTTTTGTCCATTTAAATGGAGTTTACGGCCTAAGCTTCTCTTGGGCCGTAAACTCACTTTTGTTTTTGTCATTTGATGTGTTTAAGACCTTATGCTGCTTGGGAAAATAGCCTAGATACAAGCCTTAAGTCCTAGTGTCCTCAAAACACCATTTGGTGTTAGAATATGGAGTTTACGGCCTAAGAGAGTTCTGGGCCGTAAACTCCCAATCTTGGGTGGATTTTGGCTTGCTTTCTTGTCCCTGACATGCATACATAAACATCTAAGGCCTTATCATAACACATGTGTTAGTTTTGGCTTCGTTTCGGGAGCTTACCGCTCAAGAACACCTTGGGGTGTAAACTCCTAGATTTCATGTTTTAGCCTTCTAAATCATGTTATAGACACATATAAAGCTTTCTAACATTACTATAAAGAGTTACTCAAGTTTTGGTATAAAAACCCGAAGATCCGTCAGAGAGAAAATGGCTTTTCTCTAGTTGGAAATGTGAATAATGAATAAATTTGGTTCAGAAAACTATTTATAGTCCTGAAATATTTTGGCAGAAAATATTTCTATTCTCGGAATGGATTCTAATGATCTAGGTTAATGGAATTTAAAGTTTTGCAAAAAATCCTAGTGCAACCACTCTCCAAATACCCCTTTTTGGTGTAAAACCCTGAAACTGCCAAACTTATATTCTAAGTCTGAATTTTTATTGTAACTGCTCTACTTCTATTGGATTGAAATGGTTTGATTAGAATGGAAAATTTCAAGTTGTCATAAAGTATGATGTGGGTACTAAAGGGTACGTTGGGCATACTAGGCTACGAGTGTAAACCCTAATTGTATTGTGTGTCCCTATTTAAGGAACATGATGGCCTCATTTCCAACCACCATTTCCAACCTTCTACTCCCGTCAAACCCTAAATCCTATTTTCATAGCTTGTGTGAGAATTGAGGCCTATTGTGTGATCTTGTAGGATTCTTTGTGAAGAAGGAGATTTGAAGGAAGAAGAGTTAGTGTGCAAGATTTTGGATCCGAGTTTCCCTATGGTTGGTACATAATTAAGATGTATCAAGCTCAAAGCTTTCTCATTGTTTTGATTAGTTCATGTTTTTGTCCATTTTTAGGGTTTTATGTCCCAAGCTTGATGCTTTAAGAGTTTGATGAACTCCAGAGCATAATACATGTCGATTTAGGTGTTTCTAGTCATTTGGACTCATAAAAATGAGATCTTAGTCGTTAAGATCTCTCCATGCATGAGATGTGAGGACCTTTGTGAGTAAAGGATTATATTTCATGAGTTTTAGACTTGTCCAGCCATGCTAAGGCTTAAAGTCACTAACTTTATGGAGTAATGGACTTTATTTATCCCAGACATGTAGTAGTATCAATGGTCTTAACGGATTAAAACTAAAGGAATGAAAAGAGGAAATACGGGGAGTACATCGTGCGTACTCCCAACTATGCGCAACATAGCACTGAACCACCCCGACGCATGCAAGGCTGGCTGTACACCCAACATAGAGGGAAGTACGCCTAGCGTACGATTTAGGTGTTGACTTCCATTGAGTTTTAGGGTTTTTGTCAAGTTGTGGACTTTGGAGGCCATGGAGGGGTAAAATGGTCTTTTACCCTTCTAAGGTTTAGTAGAGAACCTTATCCTAACATCTTTTGGGGGTTGTTAGTATCAAATATTAATTAGAGGTTTATGTGATATATGTTAGGCAGAGTCTAGACCGGTAGACTGGGTACGGGATATACTTGCTTTACTTTATGAGGTGAGTCTTCTCACTACACTTACCTGAGTGGTAATTACTATGAGACCGGAGGGTCTTATTTGTGTTATTGACCGGAGAGTCTTATTTGCTTATACTGTGATATGTGATATTATGCATTCTATCTTTGTGATTATTGTTGCATATTACTCTGTGCATTTATTGATCCATGACCGGAGGCTCCATAACGAGTAGTGAGACCGAAGGGTTTTCAGTGAGACATAGGACCGGAGGGTCCATACCGAGTCGTGAGACATGAGGGTCTTCACTTAGACACATGACCGAAGGGTCCTTATCGAAATATAACCATGAGAGGCTAACTATTTGTGTGAGTGGTATTTTGGGGAACTCGCCAAGCTTCATGCTTACACTATTTGTGTAAAATGTGCTTCAGGTACATCTTAGGATCGCGGGAAGGCGCCAACGTGATTGTACAGACCAGCTTGTTGAATTGTGTTTATGTGGATTTGGGACATTTGACAACAAACTCTGACGTTTTATGATTGGGAAAAATAATAAATTTGGCATGAGAATTGTTAAACTATATATTGTGTGAACTTTTAAAAGTGAAAATTTTGTTTAAAACTTTTGAGTGTTACAGTTGGTTTATGTCTAAGTGTAGATCACAAGTGGAACGAGAATGATTACTATAAGATAATTTAAATATTAATTAAAGTATAAAAAATAAATTAAAAAAGAGGATTTGTATAAACTCAGTAAAACTAAATAAGAAATGTACAAATCAAGAAATTAGATTTAGAGACAAAGACAATCAAAATTCATTCACATAGATTTCATTACATCTTTTTCATTTATAGATGACTCTAATAGATTGCAATGGATATTAGTAATATTCACCGATTTTTATTGCTTTCAATCATCTTGGTCTGATTAACTAATATTATAATTATTAAGTTAATTAACACAATGAACATGCAATTAACTATCTAACAATTATTATTATGTTCGTACCATGAGAGATTTGATGGAGTGAAATGATCATAGGGGTCATGGTAATCAATTTGATACACATATTTGGTTGTCTAATGCGCTAATATTTATTAAATTTAAAAACTTTATTAAACTAGCCCTAGGATTTGGTCTATCTATAGTCACAATTGGCAATGGTTATTAACAACTATGATTCAAGTCATCAAAGTTAGATTGGTTCTTCTAAATCTATTAACTTAGCAATAGGCAATAAAGATATCAAATAAAACACATATGGATCTTTAATGAAACAATCATGATAAATTAAATAATAATTTGATTAAAGGAATCACAACAAAAACTTTAAGGTTAAATCTACTAAGTGAAAGCAAAAAGGTTTTACTTTATAATCAATTGATAAAAACATATTAACATAAAAAAAAATTGTTAAAGATGATCATAAAGCACACTAATATGACTAACTAATGCTCCTAACTTCTGACTCTTCAAATCTTTTTTCCAAAGTTCTTCTCCAACATTGAAATAGACCCAAACGGGTTTCTGGATGAATATATTTCATAAGATATTCTCTAGAATGTGTTGGATATGTGTCACACCTATTCTATATCTTATATATGAAATTGTGGAAAAAGTTCGAATACTTATAGATTCAGCAAAGTCCTGTTGCGTAAGGGAATGGGTCACTTTCCATCGGGTGTCTTCATTATACTTTACTTGGGAAGCTTCAAAGCAGCTCTTAAGTGAATTTGACGTGATGTGTTTTCTAATTTTGAGCCTCATGTAATATTTTGTCCTTATCAGCTCTATTCATGTCTCAATCCTTTCCTTTTTCTCTAAGCCATAATTTTTCCGGTAATCTTCCAATTTTAAGGATATTAAATGTCATTAATCCCTAAATATATTAATTAAGATCATAAATATTAAGATAATTGCCAAACATTTATGATTGACTATGGCAACATCAAAATACCTTACACTTATTCTTTGTTTGTCCGCAAGAAACCAAAGAATCATTATAGTTATAATTGCAATTTAACTTCAATATCACAACACCAAAACTTCATTTACCATTATTACACAAGATAACCCAATTCAAATCCACAAATTATACCTTGCTTGATTACGCATATTTGTGTCTAAATCCTAATTAGTTTCCAAGTTTTAAATAATCATTAATAGGATATAACTTAGCTCAATCTACATATATCCCTCTTCCCTACCAAACCATTCACATACTTGACTAGGTATATACGATACCAAGTATATATTGGACCAGGTATATACCAGACCAAGTATGCACCATACCAAGCATATGTTGAACTAACAATATTTCGAACCATGTGAAATAACGAACAAAGTACAAGAACACATCACAATAGTCTAACACTACATAGGAACTCACAGAAAATAACCTATATAAGGATGTTTGATTGATAGGTCCTTAAACAACAACACACCACAGCTGTAGAAACCGCTAGCAAGTTCGGGGGTACAACTATTATTACGACACAATGGAAAACTTGATCGTTCTAGGAAGATGGCATGACCCCTCAATATCAGTTATAAATATATGATGAAGAACACTCCAAGTTACACGCATTCGATCAGATTAGTTCTCATTTGATCTTACCTTAATTACTTTTGTTCCCTCACGATTTCATAAATCACCTTTATCGTAAAGAAATCCCCTTTGATGACCTTATCATCAGAGTGTTGGCCCGAGATCACATCCTGGTCAATTGACTTATGAGATTTTTTTATTGTCTCTTGGTTGTCTGTTTCGATAAGGGACCAACGATCCTTGTAACATATACAAGGTGTACCCGGAGGTGCATCAAGTGGCGCCATCTATGAGACTCTACAACAAATAGCCAATGACGAACACACTGGTGTTGATGTGAGTCCTATCACGAAAATGCAGACTGTTAAGGGAAATGGAACAACATCACAAATCGTGATGGTAAAAAGAAGCAAGAACATAATGCTTGAAGAGGCAGAAGAATGATGAAAGGGAACGAGTCAAAGGCGGTTGGAAGAAGAGGAAAAAGAGATAAAGGAATTCAAAGCCTTTCAAATTTTCATAGTCATGAATAAACGGTAGATGGAAAGAAGAAAACAAAAGGAAAAAGAATGGGATATAGTCTCGATACACAAAAACCAAATTAAAGAATCGCACTAAACAGAAACAAGAGTAAAATGGAGCGAAGCAGAAGGTAACAAGAAAGAAAATAAGAAGAAAGGAGAAAGCTCGACCCCCACCTGGCATAAGAAAACAAAGAAGAACTAATCGGAAGAGCGAGAAATATCACCAGAGGTAGTGGATGTAAAATGATACAATCAAGCTTTTAATGACATGATCTTTCAGTCACCTTTCACAGATTATATCAATGACACACCTATCTGGAAAGGGTTGAAGGGGCCTAGAGTACTTGTGTATGACTAAACTTGATATCCAGAAGATCATGTCTCTAACTTTTGATCGGCCATTAAAATGATTCCGATGGACGCAAAGTGATGGAGCTTATATTTCATAGGGACTTTAGATGGAGAGACTTGATACTGGCTGATGAGTTTACCTCCTAATAACATAGGAAGCTTCAAAGAATAATGTGAGAAATTCTGCAACAACATTAAACAACAAAGAAGATTCCAACATCAAGCGCATACAATATTCACTTTCCGACAATGAGAAGGAGAGTCCCAGATGGCTTACTTTAAGCGGTTTAACAAGACTAGCTATAAAATGCAAACAAGGGATGATCCCATAATCATAGTTGCCTTCACTTATGGACTTCTACAAGGAGATTTGTTTCAAAAACTGGTGGGGGGCCGAGATTGGATAAACACAGAAGAAATGATATGTAAAGTCGATCGTTTCTTTAGAGAATAAGCAAAGAGTGCCAAAAAGAAAGCATGGAGGGAAAAGCTTTCGCGAAGGGGTGGGGAAGAAGAGAAGAACGGACCAGACAGCGTCATGTGTCGTTCGTTAATAATAACACTCATTTACCACAAAATCAAAAGTACAATTAGAGGGGAATAATGAAACAGTATAACAGATACCAATCATATAGGCAAGAAGCATACAAAGCATATGCCCCCGAAGGCTAAAAAAGAGAAGATAACAATGATAAAAGTAGGAAGTACGTACGGGATCCAAACAATATTTGTTATTTTCTTAAGAAACTAGGGCATGCAACCAAATATTGTGAAAGATCAAAAGCAGGTAAAGGAAAAGGTCAAATACCTAGGAGAAAGTAAGAACAAGTCTGAAGAATGGAATAAGAAAATACGTATGACGATGAAATCACAATGATACAAGGAGGGCCCCCTTTACAACCATCAGTTTTAGGGGGGAAATCCGAAACAACCTAATCAATAAGTGTAAAGAGGTTAACATCGAGTTTAACCTTCATGACCTAATACCTTTCGACCATCATGGTACCGAGCCATTGGTAATTGTGAGAGCATTAGTAAGGATGTTGAAACGCGTAATGTATATAGTGGAAGTTCAGTCAACATTATCTACGAAAATTGTTTAAATTATTTACCAAGAGACGTCAAGAACTATGTACAACCAGTCACTTCAGCCGTCATAGGTTTGGCAGGTCAATCCATGTGGCCAGTGGGAGAGTATCGTTGCCATGCACGCTAAAGGATTACACGGGATCAATGCAGAAGACCATTCTAATGGAGTTCATTGTAATAATGACTCCCTCCCATTACAACCCGTAGTTAGGAAGGACATGTCTGCGGAATTTACAGGTAGTACCATCAACATTGCACGATCTACTTAAATTTCCTTCTGATGGGGAAAACATGATAATCCAGACACAATAATGGGACCCCCGGAGTGTAGCTACACCATGCAGCCCCATATGGCCAAACCAACCATGGAAGAGGGTAGTGCATCGGGAAATACCGGAGAAGTGGTAATCAATGAGAAATATAAAGATCAGAAACGTAGAATCGGTGTAGTGTTACCTAAGGGTTTGCAAAAAGGTTAATTGCTATGATAAAAAAGTACAAAGATACATTCGCATTGAAACCTGAAGACATGGTAGGGATTTCTTAGTCGGTGATAGAGCATCGAGTCAACATTAAACCCAGTCATGTGCCTATTATACAAAAGAACCGCATGACGGAAAAAGAAAGAAATGAAATAGTGAATAACGACGTAAAAGACTTGGTGCCAACGTGAGTTTTGAGGGCTACACAATTCCCTAAATGGGTAGCAAACTCAATGTTAGTAACGAAGCACATGCGAATGTGTTTCGACTTCAAGGACCTCAATAAGGGTTGCTTAAAGGATAGTTATCCCCTTTCGGAGATAGAACAAAAGATCGAGTCATTAGGATGTTTTGGGTAGAAATCCTTTTAGACTCTTATAAAGGATACCACCATGTGAAAATGGCAATAATAGATGAAAATAAAAAAATTTCCACATATAAAGGGGAACCTTCTATTATACAAAAATGTCATTCAGACTAAGGAATACAAGGGTCACATACCAACGGTTGGTGGATAAAGTTTTTGAACAACAAATAGGAAGGTACATCGAGCTATATATTGATCATATGGTCGTAAAGAGCAGAAGGGAGGATGATTTTCTAGTAGACATAGAGGAGACATTGAAGAAGTTAAAACGAACCAATATGAAGCTTAACCCCAAGAAATTTATGTTCGGGATGCAAAAGGGAAATTTCCTCGGTCATTTCATAACCACAGCTGGAATAGAAGCAAATCTTGAGAACATGGAAGCATTACTAAAATCGCAGACACCAAAAATGGTGAAAGATGTATAGAGCTTGAATGGAAAGCTAGCAGCGCTAGGAAAATTCTTGATGAAGTCCGCAAAGCAAACCCTCCCTTTTTTCCAAGCATTAAAATTGCATGCATGAAAGAACAATATCGAGTGGTCGGTATAGGCCGAAGAAAGACTCTAAATGCGAAAACTTCAACTTTTATGTTTTCCAACATTGGCTAGTCCGATCACTAATGAAATATCGATCATATACTTGTCATCATCAAGTCAAGAAGTGATTAGTGCCATTTTGGTAGCTAAAAGAGATAAGAAGCAAATACTGGTCTATTCAATAAGTAGGGTGTTACTAGGGGCCGAACGAAATTATTCCATAATTAAGAATTTAGTTTATTCTTTAGTCTTTGCAGCTAGAGGAATATGCCAGTACTTTCAGGTTCATTCAATCCAGGCATTGATGAACCAACCGATTAGACAAATTCTAACACAACCAAAAAGGTCTGGATGCATGACCAAGTGGGCAATCGACTTAAGGGAATATGACATTGACTACGAGTTAAGGGTCAATATCAAAGCGAAGGCATTAACAAATTTCCTAATAAAAATACCCGAAGATCAAGCTCAAATGGTGGCACATACAAGAGGAACTGAACTGTTAGCACTTGACTAGACCTTGATAAAAATCACAGAAACCATGAAATGGATATTGCATACAGACGGGGCCTCAATTGAAGATGGTTCGGGAGCCGGTATCATCCTTGTTAGGCCGTAAGGATATATATTGACTTATGGATTATGGTTTATATTCTCATATTCCAATAATAAGGTGGAATACGAGGATTTTCTTGTAGGATTACGTTTGGCACGAAGCATGAACATCATAAAAATAAAGGTATTCTGCGACTCTATGTTGGTAATGAATCAGATTAACAGGGACTGCAAAGCGAAAGAAACACATATGCAGAAATACTTAAGTCAAGCGAAAGAATGGGTGAAGAAATTTCAAAAATTTGAGATCACTCAAGTGTCATGACCAAAAAACATGGAACCAGATGCTCTAAGAAAATTACCATCGGTGGTGTTCATTCACCTCCCGAAAAAAGTTCTAGCCAAGCTCCAACAAAAGAGAAGCATCGAAGAGCCAATTCTAGAAGCCTTATCAATCATCAAAGAGGAAAAATCTTCGATAACAACATATATCATTTTTCTTACAAAAGGAACTTTACTTACCAATGAAGGAGAAACACGAAAGGTGCGGATCAACATAGCACGAAGTAACACCCCGTTTCGAATCGTTTCATAATTCGGTGTCGTGACCCGAAGATCAGTTATCATAAGGTTTCGGGCCATGGGAGATATATATATATATATATATATATATATATATATATATATATATATATATATATATATATATATATATATATATATATATTAGATCGTCATAACATCTTTGTTCCAACTCCGTTTTTTACGATCTTTATATCCACGAAAAGTTAATGAGAAGCTCTACAATCCTATGAACTCTCCTTTTCCTTGAAACACTATAAATTTAAATCCAAAATTTATAAAAGGAGAGTTCATAGGATTGTAGAGCTTCTCATTAACTTTTCGTGGATATAAAGATCGTCAAAAACGGAGTTGGAACAAAGATGTTATGACGATCTAAATTTAGGAGGGTTTTGGGTCTTAGTCTAGTACGCTGGGCATACCTAGAGTACATTGGGTGTATCTAGAGTACGTATGTCCAAATCCCTCAAACCAAGACTCTGATACCAACTTGTAACAACCCTAAAGTCAGGGGTAAAAATTTCATTTTATTTATAGTTAAAACACAAATATCATTTGAATTCAAGCGTTCCAAAAACATTACTGACTAAACCATTTATCAGAGTTCATCCCAAATTCACATATTAAGGAAACACGGGTGTGTGCGCTGCGATCATGCTGAGTACATCCTTTCCAAACCAATGATACCCGAAACCATAAAAAACATGTAAGCAAGAAGCTTAATGAGTTCCCCAGAGCATACCCCACACAATCCGCATAATCACATAATCATATAAGATATATCAGCTACATTAACAACATAATCCATGCATAAAAACATATAAGGATGTTATGGACTCCCACTAGGGTCTCATACCTATGTGCTATGGGCTCCCCCATGGTCTTTACCTCGAATGCCCTGGGCTCTCCCCATGGTCTATTATCCAACTGCCATAGGCTCCTCCCAGGGTCTTCCATGCAAGTGTCACAAAGACAACTAGCATATCGCACATCACATAAACAATTAGTATACCATATACTGCATAAACTATTGAATAAAACAGATAAACAAACAACTTTTGAAGAAGGGATGTTGTGACGTCAGTTTAGTTTCATTTTGACATCATAATGTAAATCCTTTTGAAAACAGTACCTTTCAACAATGTAAAATTTCAAATTATATATATGATGGTTGTATTACTTTCTTTACTATGTATTCAATTGTTACGATACTACATGAATCATCCGCCCTCGAACGATTCCGCCGTTCTGGTTAGGGGGTGTGACAGATTGGTATCATAGCATTGTTTATAGTGAACTAAGTATATCGGACCACATAAGATATACAAACTATAAATGCATAGGGACTCAAAGTCTCAGACAAAATGTTTTTACACCCGAACCGCGTTTCATTTTAACTTAAAATATTTGAGTCGTAGAAGCATGAATACATGCATACAACGATTTATTTTCTTACTTAGAGCAATATAGAAGTATTATAAATAAATTGTGTAGTGCAGTTGTGCCTTGGGATATGTAATCGGAATTGGTATGAATATATCATGATCAACTATATTTGTCCGAGAGCCAACTAACATATGCCAAGGAGTGTTTGAAGTGGACAACAAATTTAAAACTTACCAAGAGCATATCATTAAGAATACTATGAGAGTATTTGGGTATCTTCAACCGTCAACCTTAGGGGTAAATTTTACGTGCTTTAGCTTATAGTCAATTCTTAACCCTATTCACGTATAGACTCAATGGATGGATTTCATCACCCCAGCGACCCCTACTACCCCAACCAAGGTAATGAAGGATGGATTGTAAACGACCCCGAGGAGGAACCCATGGAAGACGAGGAAGAGGAAGATTTAGATAGCTCAACTTCAGAGCCCGAGGTAATCAATCCGCCAGCCGTCCGACCTCCATCGGTTCGACCTCCTTTCAGGATAGGATTTCAAGGACCAACTCTCGTCTGGGGAAGCCACATTCACCATTGGAGCCAGCAGCAAGGATTGCATCCTCCTTACGGTATATGTCGGGACTTCTACGATGTTAGCCGAGGAAGTTCAGATAATCGAGCACTCCCAGTTGTGGTAGGCAAACTTGTCAATCAGGCTTATCAATCTGGAGCCAAGCAAACAGGACTCGCGAGGTTGGTATAAGGATGGAAGAGAACACAGTTGATATCCATCACCTAGACATGCTACAAGGGAATGCTTAACTCCACACCAACTCCCTCCAGGAACAAATTACTACAACTCTCTCCGAAATGAGAGATTTGAGGGAGCAACAAGCTGCCATTGACAGGCATCTCATGGGAGCCAAGCAATCAGATGCGGAGTCAAGCTCCAAGCGTAATCCACACAGCAAGTAGTGCTCGCCTAACTCCCAAATTTTGATATAGACTAGGACCATCGGCTAAAAGTCTTACCTTCTTTAACTTTCAGTAATCAGAGACCTTTAGAAAGGTCAAAATCTTCTAACTTCGGATGTAACCCAACCATATGTTTAATATATATATAGGACATACCTCTTTCGTGTGTTAATTATGTGCATTTCATTCGAGTTCATTAGTTTGTTTATTGTTATTCAAACTCCATTGGTGAATCAAACTCAAAGCCCTGTGTTGTTCAAACCAAATTCTTGAACTATTAAAGATAGTTAACTCATTATCATTCAACTCTCAACCACCAAAACTTATAATCTTTTATTTTTATTTCTTGGCAGCGTGATGCCTCCTCGTCCAAACCTAAGACGCAGGCCGGGCACGATACCTCCTCCACCACCACCTCCATCAACGGAAAATGCCGCATTGATTGTTGCTGTAACAGCTGCAGTAACAGCAGCAATGTCACAGATGAGTAATAATGGGTCGGGAGGAGGAGTGAATAGGTCTACGAATGGCCAATGTCCAAGTTGTTCACGGGATTGTACCTTCAAGGACTTCACCAATAGAAAGCCAATGACTTTTAATGGATTCAAAGGGATAATGGCTCTATCACAATGGATAGAGAAAACAGAAGAGGTTTTCAAGATCTGTGCATGTCTGGAAGTGAGCAAGGTAAAATTTTCCGCTTGTACATTCTCCGAGAGAGCCCTGACGTGGTGGAATGGACACGTCAAGTCACTAACCCTGGTAGTGGCAAATTCTATGGGCTGGGAGAATCTAAAACAACTGTTAATGCAAGAGTATTGTCCTAGGGGCGAAGTAAAAAAGCTAGAGCAGGAACTTTGGGGCCTTACTATGGGAGGCTCGGTCATCACGACCTATACTAATAGGTTTAGTGATTTGGAAATCCTTTTCCCACGAATGGTTGCTCTAGAGAGCAAGAAGATCGAAAGATACATCTGGGGACTGTCACCCCATATTCGAGGAAGTGTACTAGCTTCCAAACCAATCACTTTCGATAGCGCCAAACAGTTGGCATAAGCTCTCGTTGACCATGGAATTTGTCAAGGCTTCGCAACTGCTGTCCCAGAGCAAACCATAGGAAACAATAACAGCAACATTAGTACCAACAACAAAAGCAAGAAGAAGTTCTGGAACAAGAGGAAGGGTCAGTTTTCACAGGAACCTTCCAAAAGGCAACAAATAGTGGCAGTCCATGCCGCTACTACCCCCACTACTGTTCCGGTTACCCCTGCACCAGTGAAGCAATATGCAGGGAGCCTAACAAAGTGCAACAAATGTAATTTCCATCACAACGGAAATTGTCGGGAGATGCACTACAACAATTGCAACAAGAAAGGGCACACTGCCCGTTTCTGTAAGGCACCAACATGACCAATCACCCAAGTCCCTGGAGTTGGGGTAGGTCAGGCATGTTATGGAGTTCCAATCGGTTGTACACTACGAGCATCATGTTCTCTACTAGATCTACAGCTTCATAGATCTTCATCAATCCGACTTAGACAGTCTTCCATCCAGTCTGCTCATTGCTCATAGAATTCAGGAATCAACATTGGAATTTTGGTTGATGAACCGAGAATTTGAGAAGAAGAAGTCATCGTCTTCATGTTGAATTTCACCATTGTCGTACGGACACAAATGATGAAAAGCTTCAAAAAGAGGAATCTAAGGAATGTATCCTTCATAAATCTGTCACTAAACTCTCGATTTATTAAATGAGAAATAGAATCGAATCAAAACAATTAAACATAAATGATTTTATGGATCAAAAGTGGAGAATATTTTTAAATCTAGAACAACGAATCAAAAACTTTTGAAACAAGGAGAAAATCAGAAATCAATTGCTAGAATCCTGATCTGATACCAAATGTAGTTCGTATGAAACATGTAAACGAAATGAAATCAGAGTATGGATTGAATTGAGAACAAAAGACGTAAATATAATTTGTTTGGTTCAATTAAACTTTTGAAAGATACAAGAGGGTTTTTAGAATAAGAATGTCGAAGGCTCAAAAGTTACTCTATCTGTAGTACCTATCCCTATTTATAGGAATGAAAAAAGTTAACAAAAAGTACATAAGGGCTAAATCTAATACACTTCGACATACAAAGGTGCCCCTATGAAATACATAAAACGAATATTGCATTACAGACTTCGACACTAACAAGGACATAAGACACTTCGACACCTCACAACATAATTCAACCTCAACACTAAACCTTACAATTTTAGGCCACTTGTTCTTTGTAAGACCTAGCCGAACTTTTCAACCTCTCTCCTCCTCCTTAATCATCCTTCATTACTAGTATTGGGTGTAAGCCATTAAAGGCGTGACAATTAGGATGATTGCATTCAAATCTTTTACAATACTAAGGATTTAGATTGTTATTGTCATATACTAATTAAGGTATGTTTCAATAGCCCTAATTGTGTATTTTTTTACTATATACTAGTATTCTAGGGTTTCTACATTGTTGTTCGTATTGTATGTCTAATTAGAGAAAACATAGATCATATTATAGCGTCACATGCACTCATAGAATTATATGTTTTGCATAATTCCCATCATAAAGTTCATACCTTGCTCTTTAGTTCATTACATCTAGTTATTTGTTGTATTTGTCTCTTTTTGGTCCATTTGGCTTATGTTGTTGGAGTTGAGAGAAATCAAAAACCTTATGAGCACTTTGGACCTTTCAAAGTTGGAAAGTTAGGATCTTGTGCATTTTTATTAAGTCATGCAAGAATTATTGTCCATTTAGTCATTTTACATACTTAAAGTTTAGATCTTGGTTGTTTTGGCCATCCTACATTAAGAAGCTCTTAAGAATCAAATCTAAAAAGTTAGAGCATTGACTTAATGGAATAAGTCATAAACCATTTTGATTTGGACATATAAAAGATATGTCTTTCTGAGGGCGCCATGATGTCTCTGATTACTCTGAAATGCATCTGATTTTTGGTTGGAATTGAATTTTTTGTCAAATAATGGGCGTTGGGTGGCTAGTAGAGAACCCATGGGTGAAATTTGACCATAAGTTGACTTTTTGACTTTTTGAGTAAGTTTGGCCCTTGGTCAAACATTAGGGTTTTGATTTATAGATTGAGGTTTGACCTTGATTAATGTTTAGGTGGTTCGTAAGACTGGCCTTTACATTTATTTGCATGCAATTGAGATTTCTAGATTTTATTCAGGTGAGTCTTACCACTATATTACTTATGACATAGTTGATATGTCATGACTCTGTGCTTTGCTAGAAGAATAGGGTATTGGTCGTTTCTTGTATTCTTACATGCTTGTTTGGTTGAGGCTTGAAACAAACTCGTTACTGGTATGTGTGTGTGTGTGTGTATATATATATATATATATATATATATATATATATATATATATATTAGATATTTTTAGGTACTTATTCGAATCGTGGGAAGACGAAAGCATGACTGTACACATATACATCATATGTTTTTATGATTTGAGATTCCATAAAGTTTTATTTATAATTCTAATTTTGGATTTTGGTTTATGAAAAAATAATTTTATCTTGATTACAGCATTGTGAAAATGGATATTTACCATGATTTAAATTGAAAAACGTATTGTACAAATTAGGACTGTACTGAGTATAAGCATATATATATATATATATATATATATATATATATATATATATATATATATATATACAGAGAGAGAGAGAGAGAGAACGAGAATGAGAATGAGTATAGAGATAGTGAGAAATAGAAAAAGATTGAGGACAAAGAGTGTAAAGAGAAAGAATGAGAAGAAGTATAGAGAAAGTAGAGAGAGAAAGAGAAAGAGAGAGCAAGTGTAGAAAAAGAGTACAATGAGTTACGTAACGAGTAATTATGAATGTAATTGACAAGTTTAGTTGAAGACTATGACTCTTATAGATACTATTAGTTGTGAATGATTAAATGTTACATCTTGCTAAGTAGTCACAAGTGAGTATAACCATCGTAGTTGTTTATAACTATTGTATGTGAGAATAGCGAGGAGTCTATGGAATTACAAAATAAGTATCTTGTGAAAGTCTAATGATAGTTTGTGTCCATTAATATTTTCACTAAAGAAAAGGTTGGAGTTGTGAACTTTAACTAATAAAAGAGACTCAGGAAGCTATACACACAACGATTGGTGTACACGAGTGTTATACACTTTATGAGTATATACTGAGTTGTGTGAAAGGTATCTAGAGATTATAAATGAGCTTGAGCTATATTGTTCATATAACAAGTGTTATGATTATCATGTGCACTATTGTTAGGGATTACTTACTAAGCTCTTTATAGATTACTTTTTTGTTGTTGTGTGCTTTGCATGTACGTCTATTAAAGAAGGGTTCTAGAAGAGAGATAGCGATGTCCAACTTGGATCATTGTATTTTCTTTCTTTGATGCGATTTTGGTGATTACTACTTGTACCGGTTGTTGATACGAGTGTATACCAATGTAATTTACAAATAAAATGATAAATTTTCTTTATGTACATTGTGTTGAAAAGTTGGGTATTACACGATCTCTAACAGTTTTTAAGAAATTGTTCCATATAGAAACATCATCAACTAATATATATTATTTTAAAAAATTTCTTAAATTGTTATAATAAAAATATATTCAATAATAATTTGAATATATATATATATATATATATATATATATATATATATATATATATATATATATATATATATATATATATATATTACTATCTTATAAAACAAATCCCACTATTTCTAAAAATAGATTGAATAAAATAATATTATTTTTTTAAGACGTCCAAATAATGAAGCTAATTGTACAAATAATCACTAATAAAATAATATTAAAATTTAAACAAATTCCTATAAATCTTCTCTTCCAAGGTTTTGACCAGATCTTTTTTCATCAAAATAAATACTCAACACCCTATAATTTAGTAATTTCATGAATTTTCTTTATTTTTAATATGACATGCTTCCTAAAACAAACTAATGATTGAATTGAAAATAATCATTTTCCATGGAAAATAAATAAATTGTCGAAACAAACTATTTGTCACCCGCCGCTTTGCACGGGTAAACGGCTAGTATATATATATATATATATATATATATATATATATATATATATATATATATATATATATATATATATATATATATATATATATATATATATATATATATATGCGCATAACATCTCGATTAAATATCATGTCAAAATAGGTTGTCTTTATATAACTGTTTATATACTTATATACTTTATCTTTTTGTTATATATATATATATATATATATATATATATATATATATATATATATATATATATATATATATATATATATATATATATATATATATATCAAATTTATATTATTTTTCTTGATGAATTGATATTATTGTATTTCACTTAGTTAAATATATATTTTAATAAAATATTTTTAAGATAGAAATATATTTATATTACCAATAATTTGTATAATAATTAATAAAAGAATATTTGAAAATAATAGGGTGAATTACAACATTCTTCCCTTATACAAGTGCGAAAAGACATGTTCAATCTCTATTTTCAAAAATTAACTCGGATCGTACTTCAGTTGGTTTAAACTTGAATGTATCATGCATCATTATTTTAAATCGTGAAATTCGTCATTTGCCTAACATAAAATGACTACATTGTCCATACTGTTTTATTTTGTATTTATAAGAAAATAAAAAATAAATTTTAACACTTTATTTTTACATTTCTTAATAATTTCTAAACAATTAAGTCTACCATCCCACCCTCATTTACCTAGAAATACCAATAATTCTCCATTCACACTATTCATTGTCCCTCACCTCTCCTTAAAATTAAAATTCGGCCACCGGAGATATAAGCACCACTGGAACCTGCTTCACCACTGCCGCTAGCCACCACTTCACTTCCCTTCCATGAATCATGTTGGAAATGTGAATTTAACTGCCGACGGACTCAACTATCCAATTTCTTGAAATCGACTATGATTATCTCCGGATCTACAACTATCTCGCCAGAAAAAGAAAACGAGAGAAGGTGGTGATGTGTAGATCTGTAACCCTCATTGCAACTCCGACATTGACTGAAGGACACCTTGTGACCACCGTTGGTTGCCCTTGATCGATCCACCAAACCATATGGCGACCAAGAACAACAACTATTTTTGGAACCCGACTTGTGGCGGCCAAACCCTAGATCTCGTTGATGCCTTAGTTGTTTCCGATCAAACCCCCATCTCTATCTCCTTCTTTTTCTCCCCACGATTGCACCTAATATTTGATTGTTTAGAAGAAATTGAACCAATACCCGACTGATTAGTCATAAGTAATCGAAGTTGCATCAAAAATGTTTTTTTTTTTTCATATGGGGGTTTCTTCTTCATATTCATACGAATATATAATCCAAATTTGTAGTTTTTTTTGTGTATTTATGTGTGTGTTAGTTTATGTAAGTATTGATTTATGATTTTCATGTCGTGAATTGATTTCTAGATTTGATATTTTAAATGGCTTTCATGTCTTGAATAGATTTAGATTTTTGGATTAGCATTTTTTTGGATTAGAACATGGGTTATGTTTTCTCCGGTGACACAGGTAGCGGTGATGGTCGTCGGAGGTTAGTGGTGGTGGGGATCTGAAAATAGTGGTGATCTTGGTCGGAGGTAATTTTCCAATGACCGAATACAAATGACCCACACATTTAATAAATAAAATTTTTAATGGATTAATAATTAATCATTAATAATAAAATAAATAAAATAAATATGGGCAAATCAGTCTTTTTATATCCAAATGAATGAAATGTATAAGTTGTAAACAATGGAGGGTTCGAATTAATTTTTAAAACTAAAAACTAAATATGCGTTTTTGCACATATATGAAAAACGAACAATATAATTTACACATAATAATAATAATAATAATAATAATAATAATAATAATAATAATAATAATAGTTATTCTAATGAATATATGCGACCAAACACAAGTGGGTTTTCAAGGGATGAAAAACGAGAGATGACATTTCCAAACCATTTGAACAGCGTTATGGACTATCTAAGTATATATTCATACACATACACTCCAACAAACCTTATTTATTTTTTTTCAATTAAATAAAAAAGTAAAACAATCCAATTTCTTATTTAAATATATTATACGTGATTTATTTTATTTTATTTGAATTATAAAAAATATAAAACAATTATATCATTCAACAACAAACTAAATAAAATAAATTTATATAAATATTAAAATAAACTTAAACACAATATAAAATGACAAATTTAGACAAATTATATCAGTATTGATCTATATTTATTGAATCAACTTATACATTTTTTTTTATAATCAACACATGCAAAATTATAAGTAGCATACTCTTATATATATATATATATATATATATATATATATATATATATATATATATATATATATATATATATATATATATATATATTCATTTTTTTGTTAATAATATCATACCATCCCAAGTGATTACCAATCAAAACTTTATATAGTATTATTACCATCGTGAAGCAATTTGGCCATATATTTACTAGACAAAGAACTTTACATTTAAGTTAATGAAACTAGGGGTAGTCTAGAAACATATATTGAAAATGTAATTAAATCATATTTAGGAGCCCAAGAACTTACACTTAAACTAATTGTAAGTTTGACGTTAATAAGACAAGGGGTAGTCTAGAAACATAGATTGAAAACGACAACTAGAATTTATTGATTTGTTGTAGAAGAAAAAGATGGACATATTTTTTATTTTCTTTGTAAATAGAAAAATGTAAAATTAATAACCAAGAGCGGCAGATGCAACCTTATGAGTGCTGCTTAATTAAGGACATCTTGTGGACGATAGATCGACTCGTGTAGTCGTGTTGATGGTTTATTTAATTTTCAAGGAAGGAAGATATGGGATGGTCATAGGGAGTGTAGTGGAGGTCATTAACGATCCTTTGCAAGCTCAAAAGGATCCCCTCACGGATTTTATATTCATGAAAACTTAACGAGTTTGATTGGAATTAGTCGTGCTATTAGGTATTTTATGAAAGAGAGCGAGTAAAATTTGTGGGCGATACTCACTAGTGTTGGAGTGATGAGATGTTTTAATGAATTTTTGTTGGTGATTTGAACCACTAATATTATTTAAGTGTAATGAGATTAAGCTCTTGATCAATGTTGCATTGATAAATATTTAAGAAGGTAGGGTGGTGCAGAGTACATATTTGTTTTTGAGGTTGTCTTGGGTGAATGTGCACTGCTATTTAGAGGCGAAGCCCTAAACGGACGGGGTTCCGGGGTACCGCCCCTGTGATTGGGTCCAAGGAGTGGGAACCCTTGGCGGGGTACAAGGGGAAGAACTCATGGCTGGGGTCGAGAAAATGAACCCAATTTTGTCATCCTAATTATAGGCCTGATTGAAGCTGGTTAGGGATAGTTTTTCAAATAGGGAAGTTACTTTCTTATAACTATGTTATGGCAGTTTTTATACAAGTAGTTATCTCAGGTTTTATTGATCATTTCTAATTCAGATTGGTACATACATAAGACTATATTATATTCTTCGTTCTCTGTTCTTGAACATTGACTTTTATCTGATTAGAGATTTTCGAGTGTACTCTTGAAATGATTTAATCTGAAAGTGTTTTTCACTAGTCTCATTGATCCAATCATTCTAATACCCCTATTTTCTAACAAAGATTAAATCATTTAATGTGATAATGGCGAATGAAGATTCTTTGAAGGACACGACAAGCAAGTTTGATAAATTGGTGAAGTTTAAAGGGAAAGATTTTCATAAATGACAGAATAAGATGTATTTCCTCCTAACTACTTTAAAAGCAGTGTATGTTATGAGTATGCCAATACCTAAATATGATGAAGATGACCCCTTGGAAGAAACTAAGAGGATATCGAAGTGGAAAAATGATGACTACATCTATTGTGGCCACATTCTCAATGGCATGTGTGAGTCTCTTTTTGATGCTATCAAAATGTCGATTTTCTAAAAGAACTTTGGAATTATTTGGAATCCGAGTACATGGATGAAGATGCTTCTAGTAAGAAGTTTTTGGTCAATAATTTCATGCTTTACAAGATGGTTTATACCAGGCTTGTAATGGAAAAATTCCTTAAGATATTAAGGATTCCGGAACAGTTTGCTCAACATAATATTAAAATAGATAAAGCCATTTCGGTGACCATCATCATTGACAAACTGCCCCTTCCTGAAAAGAGTTTAAACATACTCTGAAACATAACAAGGGAGAGTTAACTTTCGTTCAAGTTGGAAGTCACTTAAGGATTGAAGAATCTTTGAGGACTTAAGAACTTGATAATAATCCTAAGGGTAAGAACCAAGTTTGTTATTCTTCTGTGAATATGGTGGAAGGTGATAGATCAAAGAACTCCAACAAGTCTAAAGGAAAAAGTGTAGTACAAAGGGAAATATGATAAATCTTCAAAGAAAAAGGCAAAACTGGTTTATTGGAACTGTAGCAAACTTGGTCATTTCAATAGCGATTGTCATATTTGTAAGGTTAACAAGTTACTGGTCCAAATTGATCTAAGGATCTAGAAAGGTAATAAGGTTGGATTTCTGATTTCATGCAGAATGCTAACCATATTCGTAATTATGTTTATGTGATTTCTGAGACATTTTATATGCATGATGATGATGTTGGTGCAACAAGTCATTTTTGCAATGATCTTCATTAGTTTAAAGAATGTCAACCAAGTGAAGATGGATCTATTGTGAAGATGGGAAATGTTGCAAATGAATCAATCAACGGTTTAGGATCTGTTTTACTTAACTTTACTTCTAGGAAATGTTTGTGTTTAGATAATGTACTGTACGTACTAGCGATTCGAAAGAATCTCTTATCTTAAATAATTTTAAATAAGTGTGGGTATAAACAAGTGTTGGAAAGTGACCAATATATATTGTCAAGGCATGGTACTTTTTTTGCATTTTGGTATGTTTATAATGGTAAGATTAGGCTTAATCTATATTATCCTTATGATAATTCGATTTGCATGGCTTCAACTAGTACTAACAATAACTTATATAAATTAGATTTATGTCATGCTAGATTGGGACATATTCATTACAAAATATTAGAATACATTTCTAAAATGAGTTTAATTCTTGCTTTTGACATGAATAATGAAAAATGCAAAACTTGCATGTTAACTAAAGTCATTACACAACCTTTTAAGGATGTTGTTAGTGAAATCAAGGTGTGGAACTCATATATAGTGATTTATATGATTTTCATGGAACACCTTCCCTAGGAAACAAAAGGTATATCATTACGTTTATTGATGATGCCTCTAGATATTTGTATGTATATTTGTTACATTCAAAAGATGAAGCTCTTGATAAATTTACAATTTATGAACAACAAGTAAAGATACATTAAAATGAATAATACAAGTTTTGCATACTAATAGAGGCAGTGAGTATTATGATCCAATTTATTTCAAATCTACTTGAATAATACATCAAACCAAATCTCCTTACACTCTATAGAAAAATGGTGTGGCTGAAAGGGAGAATAGGACTTTAAAGAAATAGTTAAGTCCATGTTATGTTATTCCAATTTGAGTGAAGGATTTTGGGGAGAGGCTATGTTGACTACATGTTATATCTTGGATAGAACTCCAAAGAAAAGGAGTAAGAATGCACTTATGGACTTTGGTATAAAAAGGTACCAAATTTGAGTTATCTCAAAGTTTGGGGTTGTAAATAAGTTGTAAGACTTACTAAACCTAAAAGGAAAACCTTGGTTAAGAAAGGTATAGATTATGTCTTCAGTGGGTATGCTAAGCATTCAAAAGCATATTGATTATATGTTTTAGAATCTAATGACTGTATATCTGTGAACACTGTTATAGAGTCAAGAAATGCTATCTTTGATGAAGATAGATTTACATCTAAACCTAGACCAAGGAACATGATTCAACAATCTTTTAGCAAGAACTCAACTCACGTTGAAGATATTTCTTGTGTTAAAGATATTAAACCTAAACTTAGGAAGAGCACCAGAGCTAGAAAAGCTAAGTCATTTGGATCTGATTTTCAACTTTATTTAGTTGAAGGAATAACGATAAGACTGCGTCTCAACATGAATATTGTTTTATTATTGAAGAGGATCCAAACACTTTTAGTGAAGCTATGTCTTCTAGGGATGTTCATTTCTGGAAAGAAGCAATTTAAGATGAGACTGATTTTATCATGCATAACAATACTTGGGTATTGTCTGATTTATCTATTAGATTCAAAACATTATAATGTAAATGGATCCTCAAAAAGAGAATGAAAGTGGATGGAAAAATAGATAAGTACTAAGCCAAATAGGCTATCCAAGGCTTTAAGAAAAGGAACGCATTGACTTATTTAATACTTATGCACCTGTTGCTAGGATTTTTACTATTAGATTATTGTTAGCTCTTGTAGATATACACAATATTCTAATTCATCAATGGATATGAAGTCTACATTATTGAATGGTGAATTGGATGAAGATATTTACATGAAACAACCTAAAGGGGTTGTAATGCTTGGAAAGGCAAAACAGGTTTGAAAGTTGGAGAAACCATTGTATGGTTTGAAACAACACCAAAACAATCACATCAAAAGTTTGATGATGTGGCCTTGTCTAATGGTTTTGCACTAAACCAAGTTGACAAGTGTGTGTATAGAAAATTTAATAATTATGGTGAAAGAGTTATAATTTGTCTATATGTAGATGATATGCTGATTTTTGGTAGAGATCTAGATCAAGTTGATGAAAATAAGAAATTATTATCATCTAGTTTTGATATGAAAGACTTGGTGGAGACTGAGGTTATTCTTGGAATGAGAATCAAGAAAGTAAACATTGGTATTTCAATTACTCAATACCATTACATTGATAATTTATTGAAAAATTTAACTTTGAAAATTATTCTCTTGTAAATACTCCTATAGATAATAGTCTTAAACTTCTACTTAATAAAGGATCTTTAATGTCTCAACGTGAATACTCAAGAACTATTGGCTTTTTTATGTATGCCATGATTAACACTAGGTCTGATATAGTATATGTTGTAGGAAAGCTTAGTAGGTATACTAGCAATCCTAGTTCACATCATTGGTAAAGTATAAATATATTATTCAAGTATTTGAAAGGAAGCATAGATTATGGGTTGACTTACGATGGACTCCCTTCTGTTTTAGAAGGTAATTTAGATGCCTGTTGGATTACCAATTTGGAGGATTACTCATCTACAAGTGGTTGTGTATTCCTTCGGTGAGGAGGTGTGATTTCTTGGTCATCCAAGAAACTGACTTATATTACAAACTCAACCATGGAGTCTAGATTTCTAACATTATCTGCTGCTAGTAAAGAAGTTGAGCGGAGAATGAATTTGATATATGAAATTCCATTATGGCCCAAACTGATATCTACCAATTCTATTAGGTGTGATAGTTCTTCAATATTTTCTAAGACTGTCACACCCCAAAATCAAGAATGGCAGAAACGTTATGGGGGCGGAGGACGTTATGTAATGTATCACAAGAATGCAAAGTAGTAAACAAGCAACAACATCATCCATTGCATTAATAATATAATTTTAAATACATGTGTGTTCTTTCATAGTATAAAATAACATAATGAATGTTCAAAATAAAAGACGAGAGTTGACTGCTCCATCTTCACAAAACTTGGTCGTCGTACCTGTCTATTTGTGACCTGAGAATACAAGTTTTTTTGAAAGCAAGTATCAGCAATAAAGCTGGTGAATTCATAAGTATTAATGTCTCTTCGATTTGTAAAATTGTAAAGAAAGAATTGTAAATGTTTGGAGAAAAGTTTGTATTAGTATGAGAATGTTTGTAAGTAATTGTAAACATTTGAAAACCCTAGAAAATCCCATATTTCCTACTAGTATAAAAGGTAGTGTTCTACCAAGACCCGACTGTTTTGAAAGTAGACTTCTACTAAGACTCGACTGTTTTGTATGTTTGTTTCTTGTAAAAGTGTGTAATTTTCCCAAGTGTAACTATCATTATCAAAATATAGTTTGTACATTAATGTTTAAGTGAATTAATCACCAAATAAATGTAAAGGGGTAAATTAATGTAGTACTGTAGTATTGTATTAAGTGACTATTATTGTACTAATTGCCTTAATTGAGTATTAAGGTATAATGTGATGGCTAGATCCCATACTAAACGCTCCCATGTCAAGAGATTATAGGAACCAAACGTGACCACTGCAATGATTGCAAGTCGTTAACATCAACATTATGATTATATGAGCATGTATACCCAATATAACTGTCACCTTTTGTTTAAAACAATGAACTAATGATTCATTGGTATAGTTAGATCATGTACTTGTTCCGTGCTATAGCACCTTATTATGTTTGTTCTGTTATCGTGTATTCTATCCTCCTCCATGTTTCTCTTTATACTAGTAGGAAATATGTATTTTATTAGTATAGACTCATGAATGAATTAACTCTTGTGTGATTCCTTGTACTTGGAATAGTAAGTAGTATCTCCTAACTATACCTTTTATAGTTACTAGTAATGTACGTGTATAATCGAAAGTATGCCTTTGCTACCCATAGGTACTGAACCGACTGATGGAACTTTTATATCTATATATGTATACATGATATATAACTAATATTTAGATGACATTCAGACGAATAATTGATACCCTAATGCCACATCCCAATGAGGAAAAGGAAATAAAGCGAGCTAGCCATCCTAAGTCCTTTAAACATTACTTATATAACTATACATATATGGCAATGCATTTGACAATATAAAAGTATAAAATAAGTTTTGTAATACCTTTGAAAAGTTAATAATGAAGAAATGGTGACTTGATGCCAATTTATAAAACGATTTAAAAGTAGATTGTTTGATAAGAACAGTTTAAAGTACAAGAAATCCTTTGTTTGAAACACAATTGTAACAGAGTTTGAAAGGAAACATACAGTATGTAAGACAATTTGATAAAGAGTTTTAACATGTAAAAACGTTTGACAAAGTCATTTGAAGTAATATGTTTGGTAAAACAGCTAAAAGTTTAGTTAATCCATTTGTATACTAGTTATTAATCACATGTGATTGATCTAATAACTAACATGGTTCAACCTGTATTCCCCCGATAAAGCATTTAAGAACATTTAAAAACATTTCAAAGGTTAATTAAGGGGTATGAACTCACTTGATAAATTGAAGAAGGTGAGACGAAAGTCGGGCAGAACTTCGACTGGAAAGAAGTCAATTTCTTGGAAATCTCGGGACTTCGGGACTTACGTCGTGTGTTAGAGGCGTTACCGGGGCTTCGGGTGCTCTCGGGATGCTTAACACAGAGTGGAAGTGGGAGAGAGGATAGAAATGAGCAGCCAAACTCGAAAGGCTTCAATTTCTATATATAGGCTAAAAATGGAAGTTCACATCGTGAGTTTTACCAATTCACGTCGTGAGTTTGTCCCGAATCGTCATGGAATGCGTCATTTGTCAAATGGCTTGGAAATGGCCAGTCACACAGTTCACGTCGTGAATTCACACAAGTCTGACTCAACGTCGTAACTCGTGCCTCGAACTTCAGAAATTCATATCTTTCGCATACGAGCTCCGTTTTCGACGTTCTTTATATCCAAACATAGGTAAGATTATGCTCTACAACTCACATTTAGAATCCTTCTTCTAATTTTGATTTTATTTTTAATATTTTATTTTTAACAGGTCGGGACAGGAAAAGTCAATTAAAATCCATAGCTTCTTCATCCGGTATCTGTCTTCGTCAGACTTTTTACCGTTGCGCTACTATTGTTGAGACCTTCGATTCTCATTTAGGTTGTTTCGGGTAAAAGTCTCTCGACCTATATTTCGAGTTTTTAACTGTCTACTGCTATATCCGGATCTTGGAAAAATCATAACTCCCTCATACGAAGTCAGATTTGGACATTCTTTTTATGTAAGTTTATGGTTTAATGATGTCTACAACTTTCATTTAGATACCTAAGGCTAAAAATTATTGTATTGAAACTTCATGTTTTACGTCTATCATTGTTGCTAGTTTTTGCTGCGAATCTTAGATTGGTCATAACTTCTTCGTTATAACCCGGATTTTAGTGTTCTTTATAAGTATGAAAACCTTGATACGATTACTACCACTTTATTTAACCCAATAAGATGTTAGGAAAGTTAAATTTTGACCTAAATTTGACTGGTGCTACATTACATTGTCTTGAAATACTAGGTTGTCACAAAGACTTATAGTCAAGTGTATAATGGGAAGTCTAGACATTTAGGTGTTAGACATAACATGATCTATAAGCTCATCCTGCATGGTGAGATATCTATGGAGTTTTTGAGAACTCAGTTGAATTTAGCCGATCATCTAACCAAAAGGTTATCAAGAGATCTTATCTTTTATATTGAGATACCAAATTCCTATCTAATATAATATTAGGTTCCGAATCAAATGTGTAAAGATTGGTATTTAAAGATTGAAACACATTATTAACATCATTCCAATGTATATTTTTAGTACTTCAAGTAAATGAGGTTGAATTTTTATTTCTTAATAGCTCTTTTAAAAAAAATGCATTTTCAGGTGCAAGAATAAATGATTACGTATATAGGCATTATGTTTAGCCGCTTCAAGAAGTTTGGGACTTAGCTTTGATATTCTTATTAAAGGATATGACACAAGATAGTAAAATATATTGTCAAGTTAGAACTTATGAGAATGTAAATTATTATGTATACTATCTGCATGTGTTCACTATGAATAGAAAGGGTTCAATCCTCAGTGATGCCCATGATACTCGAATATTCAGAATAAGTAATATACTAATGTGAAATTCAGTCGCCACGACATTCCATTTATGAAACACTAATAATATTGAAGTTTAATGGGATTACTTTTTTGATCAATATTTCTTTGACAAATATTAAACAAGTTAGGTGGTACAAAGTACACGTTTGTTTAAGGTTGTCTTGGGTGAAAGTAAATTGCTATCTTAAGGTTGTCTTGGGTGAAAGTAAATTGCTATCTAGGGGTGAAGCCCCTGAACTGATAGGGGTACAAGGGGTAGAGCCCCTAGGTGTGGTCGAGAAAATGAACCCGATTTTATGATCCTAATTCTACACTCGATTTTAAGGTGGTTAGTAAAAAACAATTGTGGTAGTTTTCAAACAAGGAAGTTAGTTTCATATAACTATCTTATGTCAGTTTTAGGATATAAAGTTAGCTCATGTTTTATTGATCATTTTGGATTCATATTGGTACACACAGAAGATAAAATATAATCGTCTTCATTCTCTGTTCTTTAACATTGAGTTTTATCCGATTAGAGATTTTTCCAGTGTACCCTTGAAATGCTTTAATATGAAAGTGTTTTTCACAATTATCATTGATCAAATCATTCCAATACCTTGATTTTATAAACCACAAATTGTCCCTAAATGTCTATGGTTCAGGAAAAGTAGTGAAGCGTAGGTGGGTTCAACATATATGTAATGTGAATAGCGTTAATTTTTTTTTTATCTGAGAGACTCGAATGTTATATATGGGTATGGTTTTGATAACATCTATGTAGGGGAATTCTTTTTTCGAATTTTCTTTCAGTTCAGTTAAAGGTAGATCGTGTGGCACTATTACTGACTGGGATCCAACAATGACATCCCCTATTTTTCAGAACCAAATAAAACTTTTTATTTACACTTTAAAATATCATGTTGTCTCTGTTGCATAAATTTTGAGTTTAATAAATCATTTTGATAAAACAAAAATGTTTTAATATACCAAAACATTAAGAATGTCATAATTAATATATAATATAGGTTACATTGTAAAGACATAAGGTCTTGAATACTATTATAAGTTTCTCTCTTATTTCATTTAAAATCCTATTGAAACTTTAGAAGCCTTAGTACCTCCTCTATAAGTGATGTATATAAATTGAGTGGGTCAGGATGGAAAACCTGGTGAGACACATACGTTTTTTGATTCCATAATATTTATACTGATAAATAATGATATACAATAACCCTTCAAAACAAACATTACCAGACAACATAGATAAATAATCCAACTTAGATATCTATAAAACAATCTTCCCATACATACCCTACCCAATCCATTCTCACATCTCCTTGTTTAATGATCATATCAAAGAATCAACTTACCTAGTGAATCGTTTCATAAATATGCAATCCCATTTTATCTACGTATGTGCGTTATAAGTCCACACTAGCACCATAATTCATCCGACCATGAAGAATAATCAAGTGTTGTCATCTTACTCTAGGAGATGACCTAGACATACCTACTGGTAGTCCAATAAGGACCCACCATTTTTGGTTGTATAGAACGAGGAGGACCATTACACTCTGCTTGAATATAACACTTTACCCATAATGAAACTCTTGATTTATTCAGATTATTTTTACTAAGAATCCTTTACAAATCCTAGTATATAACTAAAACAAGATTATTGTATAAGTAATCGACTTCCAATACAGGTTCCTGTTCATGCAATACTATAATAATACATGATATCATTTAGCACATAACAAAAGTAATAAGAATTTAGTATATATATATATATATATATAATCTTTAAAGTAATAAATACATTTATTAATATTATACTATTGAATTTAATTATGCACTCACTTCATTAGAGGTGAAAGTCTCTTGGTTAAGTCAACTCTTCTCCTAATACCTTAGATTTTTCTTTTAAAAGAACTATATACTATTATTACTAAGTCTCATTCTTTGTTTATATAAATAAAAACTATAATAACAATAATTCAGATTTCTCATTAATTCTAAGAATTATCGAGTTCTATCATATAAGGAACGACAATACAAGATCACATTGTAGGTAGGATTTGTTTGGTATACATAGTATACTTTTTGGATAATCCACTTCAGACACCTCACTCAAATCTAGCATAGACACCACTCCCATAAGTAGATCGATCAATATTATTGTTGGAATTACTAATAATTCTTATTTATGTGTTTATAATAAGGACTATGAACATTTTCTAGCGAAATCTAGGAAAGTCGTGGGCAAAAGTTCAATACTGAATACTTCTTTTTGTTCGGATTTCCAGCACTAAAATGTCCTGCTAAATTACCCAAAATTATGAAGTCGGATCATAGGGGTTGGGATCTAGTTTGAGAGAGAAATTTGAATGGAAATGTGCAAGAAATGAGGAATGCTCGACTGCTATATATAGTAGTATTGATGTGGAGGGCGCATCGCACCCTTATCCTAGACATGGTTTGTCTCTAGTCGTGACAAGTGGTGTGATATGGTTGGAGCTGCATCGCTTTTTGTAGGAAGTCTCGAAATCCTTAAAAATTCATACCGGCGAGTACTACCACTTTTCTTTCGACTTAAACAAATAATTCACATTCTAATTTCAATTTACATTCTATGAAGGCTACATTGTAAAGGACTTCAATAATTGATAACTTCTTTATATGAGATCTGTTCTTGACTTCCTTTATATTCACAGATTGTTATTTATGTTGACATTAAATTTTGTTAACATTATTTTTCCTAACGAGTAACCGATCTTCGTTTTATATTTTATGACACACATTCGTGTATTGTGTCAAACACGAAACTTCAAAAATCATAACTTCCTCATACGAAGTTAGATTTTACGTTATTTATACTTACATCTTCATAATTATGAATACCACTACTTTCATTTAAATAATTTAACCTAAATAATCTTTTAATCATACGAGTTTATTTACCTCTTTTCGTTATGTTTCTAACTCTATTTTATACAAATATTATATCACCATAATATTTATCTGCATAACATATAGACAGTAATCATATTAAAATAAACTTTGTAAAGACCGAACATGTAAGAGTAATTATCATTCATTCATTTATTTATAAAATAATTTACATTAATTCACCAATATAAATGAGGATCTATCTACGATATGTCTGACGAAAAATGTGTGCGTTACAATTATCAAACACTTTGGATGATTTTGTCCCAAAATAATGTTGCAGAAAACATATATGGATAATGACTTTTTCGTGCCACTTTCTATTTCCCAAGTAAGGTTCGACCTAACAGTATGTTTCCAATGCAAAAGTATCAAATTCATCATCTCAAGCCGTAACTTTTTCCTTTTACGATCGACAATCGCTTCAGGATCCTCAATTAACTTCTTGTTTTCATCAATTCTTAATTCTGAAACTGGAATTCTATCAGGTTCTCCTCCCAAGCACTTCCTCAGATAACAAACATAAAAGGTGGTAAGAATACCTTCCAGTTCAACAGGATATTCAAGCATGTATGATTGCTTCCCCATTTCCTAAAGTACCTCGAATGGCCGAATATTATGAGGACTTAACTTCCCATGTTTTCTAAATATGATAAGTCCCTTCCATGGATAGACTTTAAGTAATACTTGATCACCGACCTCAAAAGTTACAAGTTGTTGCTTATGATCTACATAGCTCTTCTTGCGACTTTGAGCAACTAGTATTCTTTCTCGAATGCTAGCTAGCATTGTTTAGAGAGGGAGTTTGCATTATTCGATTATTTCAAAAGGGTATGAGTTCTAAATTTGTAATTTTCGATTTAGATAGGTTAGAAGTTTTTTTCATAAGTATATTGCTTTAAATTTAGAAAATTTCATAGTCTTCTAGGTTGCATGTGCTCATAAATGTTTATGTAAATTCCGTTGTGAAAATATTTTGATTGTAACCTTGAAAAGCCATTAGTGGAATCATAGCCTATGAGTTTCTATTATTTGTGCATATACGAAACATGAAATCGATACCTGAAGAAACCGAAAAAAAAAATTATCAATCGCAGGGTGCGACATGCTTTTGGCTGCAGTAGGGTTTCGTGACTTACTTGCCTTTTTCGAATTATAGGATAATTATTAGATCCTAATTGTTGTTTTATCTGAAAAAAATCTGAATCTTTGTACTAGATAATTATGAAACCCTAATTTAAAAATTAAGGAAGTATAAAAAGAAATAATATTATCTAATTATAAGATTAATATAGTTGTTTAATCCTTAAAAGATTTAATATATTTAATTAAATATTTAATTAAAAGATAAATATTAAATCTAAAACTGGTTTATTAATTAATTAAAAGTAAATTAAGTTAATTGAATTTAAACCTTATAGTATTAATATGTGTGTATATATAGGGAAAAGTTCAATAGAGAACCATTATTAATAAAGAAACCAATGAACCAATCCAAAGAGTCGAAATTTAAAATGATCAATGACAAAAAGAAGGGTTGTAGACATTTACACTGGACGCACATACACCGTATTATAACAAAACTTACTTCCTTTTTTTTAGCTTAATTTTTTTAGCCAATGTTTTTGTCACACACCCAAACCAGAACATCGGAAACGTTCGGGGGCGAAGGACATCATGTATAGTATCATAACAATGCATAATAGTAAAACAAGCAACAAGATCATCCATTGCATTAATAGTATAATTTATACATGTGTGTTTTCAATGTATTTGTAAGACACCAATATATATATATATATATATATATATATATATATATATATATATATATATATATATGTATGTGTATATATATATATATATATATATATATATATATATATATATATATATATATGTCAAAATAAAAGACGAGTCTGAAAGTGCTCCGTCTTCTCAAAACCTGGCCATCTGTACCTGTCTACCGATGACCTAAGAATACAAGTTATTTTGAAAGAGATGATCAACATTTAAGCTGGTGAATTCATAAGTATTTTAGTGTTAAAAGTTTGTATAAGTTTGATGAAAGTGTTTGCAAATGTTTGTATCTCCAAGAAAATCCAATATTTTCTAATTGAAATGTAGCCTTCTACCAAGACCCAAATGTTCTGCATGTTTTTTGTTTGTAAATGTGAGTATTTTTCCCAAGTATGACTATCATTACCAAAATATAGTTTACATTTATGTTTATGTGAGAAGATCACAATGTGAATGTAATGGGAAAATAAAGATGTATTGTAGTATTGTATATAGTAACTACTGTTGTACTAACTACCATAAACCAGTTGTTAATTAAGGTAAAATGTGATGAGATTATAACCATGCTTGATCGACTAGCAAAACATGACGTTCAAAGACGTCGAAATGGTATAACATTCATCACCCTGAGACCTGTAGGTCCCACTGTAGATAGTAGCAAGGTGTAGGATGGTCAATCCCATATAGATCTATACACAAATTCACGCTCTCCTTCTAGGAGACTCTGGTTACAAAACGTGACACAACAGTACATTGCCATGCCATGAAGTAGTGGCTCACATTAATGTTATGGTATTCTTGTATTTATATAGTATGTTCTCTCTGTTCTAGTGTATTTGTATGTTCTCTTTGTATAGTATGTTCCTCCTTGTTTCTCATTATAGTATGTTTGAACTGACTCATGTATGAACTGTCTCTTTTATGTTTCATTATACTAGAAATAGTGAGTAGAGGTCCTCTAAATTATACGTATTATAGTTTACTAGTAATGTTGTTTGAATGACTGAGTATGCCTGTACAACTTTGTTACCCAAAGCTGTTGAGCTGATAAAGAACTTTTATATCTATACACATATACATAACATATAACTAATATTCAAACGACACTCGGACAAACAACCGATACCCTAAGTCCACAACCAAACAAGGAACAGGAAATAAAGTGAGTTATCAGTCATATGCCCTTTCAACCATATTTGTATAACTATATCTACTTAGACATGATTTTACCAATATATATAATTTTAAAATAGTTTGATAAAGAGTTTAGCATATAAAAGAGTTTTAACCATTTGAATGGTTACAGATGACCTAATGTCAGCTTATAAAATGTTTTGAAATAGTTTGATTGATAACACAATTTAAAATATAAGAAATCCACTTGTTTGATAGTTATTAATCACATGAGATTGGTTCGATAACTAAAATGTTTTCTACTTCTATTCCTTACCCCCCCACCCATAAAAAGAATTTAAAATCATATAAAATATAAGTTGGGGGTATGCACTCACTTGGTAAGAGTGATGGTTTAAAGAAGACGATGTTTAACTCAGGCATCACTTTGACTGGAAAGAAGCAAGTTTCTCCGGAACTGCGGGAATTGGATTTCCGTCAAGGGTTGGATACGTAACCGGGGCGTTGGGGTAGTCTCGGGATGTTTAACACAGAGTAAAAGTAGGAGTGAGGATAGAAATGAGCAACCAAAACCGAAGCCCTTGATTTCTATTAATAAGGTCCATTTTTGGGATTCACGTCGTGAACATGGGATGGTTCACGTCATGAGTTTAGTTCTTATCCCTTCCTTAGATGCAACGTCTGATAGCCCGTCTTTGGCACCCATCAGTCACTGGCTCACGTCGTGAGTTCTGGCTCACGCTGTGAGTCTTTAACAGTGTTGGGTTTCGTGTCCCGAAATTCATAAATTCATATCTCTCGCATAAGAGTTCCGATTTCTACGTTCTTTATATCCACACGTAGGTGTGATTATGCTCTATAACTTTCGTTTATACTCTATCGGCTAATTTTGACTTTATTTGTAATATTACATTTTTAACAGGCCTGGACAGGAAAGTTCGTTAAAAATTCATAACTTCTTCATCTGGCGTCCGTTTTTGTCTGTCTTTTTAACGTTGTACTACTATTCTCGAGAACTTCGATTCTCATTAAAGGTTGCATCGGATAAAAGTCGTTTGATCTCTATTTTGAGTTATTTAGCTATCTACTGTTATAAATGAAAATTAGAAAAATCATAACTTCCCCATATGAAGTCAGATTTGGACGTTCTTTTTATGCACGTTTACGGTTTAATGATATCTACGACTTTAATAGGTTTTGTTGCGGATCTTTGATTGGTCATAACTTGTTCGTTACAACTCGGATTTTAGTGTTCTTTATATTTCTGAAAACCTTGTTATGATATCTATCACTTTATATATCCCAATTGAGAATTTTGAGCATTTTCATTTTTGAAGCTATTCTTATTATTTCAACAATAGGTTACAATACTTGACTTTAGATCGCTACATTGACATGGAAATATTAGCTTGTTTCATTGTCCCACCGTTAGAGGGAATTTCATACCGAAATTATTTCTAGAATAAGCATTTATGGACTAGGGAAGAGGTGCGGGTACTTCTGTTGCATCTGATCTTCTCACTCCCAAGTGAATTGAGGTCCCCGCTTGGCATTCTAGCGAACCTTGACTATTGGTATGCGACTTTCCTTTGTTCGTTTTTATTTCCCTATCCATTATTTCAACGGGTTCTTACATAAAGTTGAGGCTCTCATTGATCTCGGACTCGTCGAGTGGGATTACAAGAGTATTGTCGGACAAACACTTTTTCAAGTTTGAAACGTGGAAAGTAGGTTGTACGTTACTAAGTTCGTGAGGTAGTTTGAGTTTGTAAGCTACAGGGTCGATTCTAGCGATAATCACGAAAGGCTCTACGTATCTTGGATTTAGCTTTCCACTCTTTCTGAAGCATATCAAGCCCTTCCAGAGTGAGACCTTCAAAAGAACCTCAGTCACCAACCTGGAATTCCAAAGGTTTCCTTCTCTTGTCTGTGTAGCTCTTCTATCGGTCTCTAGATGCTTTCAATCGCTCACGAATTTGAACGATCTTCTCTGTCATTTCCCGTATGGTCTCTGGACCTGTGAGAGTGCTATCAGGAACTCAAACTTTAGCTAACTGTGTGTCACCCACCTCAGCCCAGCATAGAGGGGATTTGCACTTTCGGCCATAGACGACTTCAAATGGAGCAGTCTTTATGCTCGTGTGATAACTGTTATTGTAGGAAAACTCGACAAGGGGTAAGTGAGTATCCCATGACTTCCCAAAGTCTATCATACATGCTCACAACATGTCTTCCAAATTTTGAATATACCTCTAACTTTGTCTCTTGGTTTGTGGATGGAAGGTTGTACTCATGTCCAGCCTAGTTCCTAGGGAACTTTGTAGCGACTGCCAAAACCTTGTTGTGAACCTGCTATCTCTATCATAGATAATGGATATGGTAACACCATGTAGTCGTACGATCTCCCTAATGTATGTTCTTGTTAGTTTCTCGATCTTGTCAGTTTCCTTCGTAGGCATGAAGTATGCGAACTTTGTTCACCTGTCTATGATAACCCATATGGTATCGAGACCACCCGTTGTCTTGGGTAACTTGGTTATGGAGTCCATCATGATTCTCTCCCACCTCCATTCCGGTATCTCCGGTTACTATAGTAAGCCTGAGGATTTTTGGCATTCGACCTTAACCTTGGCACAAGTAAGACACTTACTCACGAAGGTAGCGATCTCTGCTTTCATGTTAGGTCACCAGTATAGCTTTTTGAGGTCAACATACATTTTATCTGAACCTGGGTGGGCGGAATATTGACTGTTGTGCGCTTCAGTCAAGACCAACTTTGTGAAACCACCGTGCCTCGATATCCAGATGCGATCCATGAGATATAAGGATTCGCCACCCTTTACTTCCAAGCTCTTATGCATCCCTCTCAGGGATTCACCAGCCACATTTTCAGGTTTCAAGGCTTCTAGCTGAGCCTCCTTAATTTGTGTGGACAAGTGTAAATGGATAGTCATAGTCAATGATTTGACTCTACGACCAGATTATTCTTTCTGACTTAGGGCATCCGCTACTAGGTTAGCCTTACTGGGATGATAACAAATTTCGCATTCGTAGTCATTGAGTAGCTCAACCGACCGTCGTTGTCTCATGTTGAGCTCCTTCTGGTCGAATATGTGTTGAAGGATTTTGTGGTCTGTAAAGATAGTGCTTTTGTACCATACCGGTAGTGTCTCCAGATCTTTAGAGCAAACACCATTGCTCCTAACTCAAGATCGTGCGTGGTGTAGTTGACCTCGTTTGTCTTTAGCTGTCTTGAGGCATAGACGATGACCTTACCTCGTTGCATAAGGACACAACAAACCCTTTGGTTGGATGCATCGCAATAAACTATGAAGTCTTTTATCCCTTCTGGGAGGGATAGTATCGGTGCGCTGCATAAGGCTTGGTTTAGTGTTTGGAACGCTTTTTCTTGTTTCTCTTCGCAGTCAAAGACCACGCCTTTCTGGGTCAATGTAGTAAGCGGTTTCTCTATCCAAGAAATGTTCCGAATGAACCTGCGATAGTAGCCAGTGAGGCCTAGAAATTGACAAATTTCTGTAGCCGTCTTCGGTGCTGGCCAGTTCTCAATGGCCTTAATTTTGGAAGGGTCCACGTGAATTAATTATTCGCTAACCACGTGACCCAAGAATTCGACTCTTCAAATCCAAAAGTTGCACTTTGAGAACTTCACGTAGAGCTTCTCTGACCGTAGTGTTTCTGTGATCTACCATAGATGTTTACTATGCTCTTCCTTACTTCGAGAGTAGATAAGTATGTCATCGATGAAAACAATAACAAAATGATCTAAGTAAGGATGGCACACCCGATTCATTAAGTCCATGAATACTGTGGGCGCATTTGTTAATCCGAATGGCATCACTACAAACTCGTAGTGTCCATAACAAGTTTGAAAGGTTGTCTTCGGAACATCTTCCTCTAGCACTCGTAACTGGTGATACCCGGATCTCAGATCAATCTTTGAAAAGTAATTCGCCCCTTGTAGTTGGTCAAACAAGTCTTCTATGCGAGGTAGAGGGTAATTCATTACAGTAAGTTTGTTTAGTTTTCTGTAGTCGATGCAAATACGAAACGATCCTTCCTTCTTCTTCATGAACAAGATTGGTGCTCCTTATGCTGAGAAGCTTGGTCTAATAAACCCTTGCTGAGCAGTTCGTTCAGTTGACCGGATTGCTCTTGTATCTCATCTGGTGATTGTCGATAAGGCGATTTCGCTACTGGGTAGCCCGTGGAACTAAGTCGATTCTAAACTCGACTTGACGCTGTGGTGGTAATCCTTGTAGTTCTTCCGGAAAGATGTCGGGAAATTCGTGTACTTATGGGATGACCTTTATGTCTTTCATCTCTTGGCTCATATCAACCACATGAGCAAGGAATGCGTGACATTCCTTTCGTAAGTAATTATGGGCTTGGATAATCGAGATGATACGAAGGTTTGTGTCGGGTTTGTCGCCATAGATAACTAGAGTTTGGTAAGACGGTTGATTAAGGTGAACGGCCGTTTCATAGCACATGATGTCAGCATGATGAAGACTCAACCAATCCATTCCAATAATGATATCGAAACTTTTAATTTAGACCGGCATGAGGTCGATTGGAAATGAATGGCTATCTAGAGTTAGGGTGCAACCTATGTATATACTGCTAGTGCTTTCAGTCCTTCCGTTAACCATTTCTACAGTGAACTGTTCTTCAAGTGCACATGCTTTTTCTGTTAGTAAGTGAGAAAATTTATGGTTCATAAAACTCCTCTCCGCTCCACTATCAAACATTATCCATGCATAAGAGTTATCTAGGAGAAACGTACTAGTGACAATTGTAGGGTCCGCTACCGCATCCTCATGGCCTATAGCCAAAAACCTTCCCATTTCGCCAGCGTTCCCTGCCTTCGGGCAGTTCCCCTTGTAGTGACCCACTTTGCCACATCCGTAGAAATCCTAGCCCACACCAACGCCGGGGAATTGGGTGATTGGCCTAGTCGGAGACTTGCAGAAACAGGCAGTGTGCCCCTTCCTGTTGCAGTTAGCGCACTGCATTTCCCGACACGGTCTATTGTGGTGGAAGCTCCAGAGTTCCTATTCAGGTTTCTGAACCTCCCCCTTGGGCAGTGCTCTTCAATAATGAGTTCCTTCAGAGCTTCCCAACCCATAGCATTAGCCATTATCAGGGTTAGTGACTTGACATGGTTATTCCACCACGTCAGGGCTCCGTCCGCGAAGGTGGAGGCAGCAAATTTAACTTTGCTTCCTTCCGGACAGGAGCAGATCTCGAAGGTCGACTCTATTTTCTTGTAAGGTCCTGAAAACGGATCTTACCAGTGATCAAATAGCAAACACAATCAGTAAAACAATCAAGAATGAGTAGAATAAAGAGCAAACAAGCTTGCCCACTGTTTTCTATTAGAATCACGTCTGGTACAACTTGTGGTTACAAGAGCTGAGAATATCGAGGCATCAACAACTACAAAAGACCTAGCAAACCCCTATTTATACAAGACTGGGCCGGCCCTTGGTTTACGACCGTAAACAACTTACGTCCGTAAACTCCTTTACAACCATCAACTCCAAGAACAACATTAACAATGCTATCAAATAACAAAAATGACCTATTACATAGAAAGCCTAGACTAAACCACTAATTAGACCCTTCAATCTCCCCCTTGGTTTGGTGCTAGCTTTAGGTCAATCTTTGTCCACGAGCATTATATCATCCATTCCCATGGCTCCATTCCACATTCTCTTATTAATGATCACGACAACCATCGCAGTGTACTCCTTCGCAGCCGACTCGAAAATCTCCCCAGTAACCTGAATCTGAAAATTGCTCAAGTGATGAATGTCCCATTTTCTGAACTGGAACAAATCCCTTCTGTCGTATAGACGAATGCATCCTTCTTTAAGTTTGATGACAGTAGATGTTGTTGTCTCTTCAAATACCCAGTAAAGCATCAAACTCAAGGATCCATCCAGATAGCTCTGAAATACTGGAATTTGTTTGACCTGCTTTGTAGAAGGCCACATCATCACTTGAAGCGGATGACAAGTTTTAGGGTCTATGACATCTAGATAATATTTTATCACAGATTCAGTAGTTTTCATCGATGGGAATCCTTTCTTCACATGGTATTCAAGGAAGTGTTTGAAGTTGGTTGCTTGTTGGTTGTTTGTTGGATTTGAGAAGGGAGATTGAGATAGCTCTGAAAGATCTACTCTGGTCCAAGAATTGAAATCATGACTGTCCTTGTAGAGTTCGGTATTTCCACTCTTCCTCTTTACAATCCACATTTTCAAGGGATCATGATAACCCCAAGAAATAATTCCTGACCTATCACCGTATGTGTCTTTAAACCTTGCGGTCTCGAGATCTGTTACGGTGATTGTGGATTTGTTCCCAGGTGCATTTGTATCGGAACTCCTCTTGAATAAGAGTTGTCCCTTCTCAGCTGCTTCAGCTTGTCTATCTCTGATTATCTTTGTAACGTAAGGAGTAGCAGTAGTGTTGTACTTAACACCAAAATCTTCTTCTAGTTTCTTCTTCAGATCAATGTAGCTGGAGGTCAAAAGATTGAAGTGAGCTTGTAGCTTAGAAATCTGCTTGGTCTTGATAACTCCATCTTCTTTGAGATCAGAGGCTTGAATCTTTAGATTTGTATTTTCACTCAAAAGATCTTCAACTTGGATGCTAAGTTCGATGTTTTTCTGATCAAGCGCATTGCCTCTTTTCTGAAGTTCGCTGATTACAGAACCTTCATCTCTAGACCAAACCTCATTAAAAACTATCCCTTTCACTTTAGAGGTAGTGGCAGTGGTTTGCTGTTGAGCCAAAAACTGAGCCATATAAATTGAAGCTTCTTCAAGATCTGCCCCGGGGGGACAGAACCCTGGTGGTACAGAAGAGCCACCAGTTTCAAATACGGTACTGGGACCTTCGCTGAATGGTTCTGTGATTATGATAGTCGGAGTGATAGTTGGAGGAGTAGGCACGCCTTGAGAAAGTCTAGAGTCCAAAAGCCCGACCCTAGGATCTCTTCTTCCTCTCTTTACAGGGGGTTGCATAGCCAGGTCTGTTTGTTGATCATCTTCAAGTGGTTCAGATGTTGGTAATGCACTATCAAGGGGAGGAAACCCTGACACCGTCACCGTTGGAATTAAAGAAACAACCACTTGAGCTTGAGAAACGGGGGTTGAATCAAAAGCATCTTCTTGTTCCCTTGTCTCCGTTGTGGGGATAGCAACATCACTGATAGTATCTAGCAAGGTATTGAGATTTACACTTGATAGAAAATCATCATTTTTCCAAAAGTCTCTGGAATATCATCTTGATCAAAGACGATGAGATCAAGATCTTTAAATTGACTGGGCTTGGCAGTATTCTTAGATGACCCTTCGTTATAATCTCCTTCAACTTGAATATTTTGTAGATTATGCTCTTTTGCAACTGATACAACATGAGCAGCAGTTTCTTATTCTTCATGATCTGATACCGTTACCACATCACCCTATGAGATAACCTTTTCTGATGAAGTATGATCTGACGAAATCTTATCTGACGATTCGTGAGATTCGACTGCTTTGTTTGGTTTTGCGAATCGTCCAAACTTAACCAAAGGATGTAACTCCTGAAATACCACCTTCCCCTTTCTGTTTTGCTTAATGAGTCCAATGGTGTGAGGACCCAAAAACTTCATATCCAAAGTTTCTCCATCCTTCACCATATTAGGAAACAGCTTGTTGATGAATACCTGAATACATCGCGAATACATTAGAAAAGCATCCCAAGTAGTAGCATTGATATTCACCACAAACTCATCCGGAATAAATCTAGAAAAGTTAAAACCTATCCCTGCAGCAAGAGAAACAATCGCGCCAGTGTTTCTCAGGGAAATCTCATCGGCATCTGATCTTCTGCCGGAGATACACCTCACGAACACGTGAGTTAGAAATCTCCAATAAGGCGGAAGAAGTTTCTTCATAGTTGGTGGAGAATCGCCCTCGTATCCCATCTTTCGTAAAATTCTCTAAGCATTACTAATCCCAATTTCATTGGGAAAGGTCGGAAGGTCGTTTATCAGCAAAGTCTCTCTCACGAAGGTCTCGTCAATAACAATCTTGCATCCTTGAACGATCGCATCTACAGTTACAGCTCCATTATCGTCCCTTGTCATCTTGGCAGTTTGCCAGAATTCTCAAATAATCTTCTGATATACAACCGCGTTGATTGTGATAACAGAAGCTTGACAGCACTCATGTAGCCCGTGAATCATCGACTTGAAGTCCCCATGAGTCAGCGAAGGATAAGCGAGAACTATAGCTAGATTGTGCATATCTGCAAATTTTAAAGTTGCCATCTTATCTGCACTGAAACATACCATGTAAACTAATGTTAAACCCAATAATTAGTTAATAGTTTTTTTTTATTTATTTAAAAAACTCTGGTCAAAGTCCAAGTTTGGGGTCAAAAGGGGGTTTACGACCGTAAGCCCTTGGCCGCATGCTATTGATCATTTGGGGAGTTTACGGCCGCAAACACCTTATGGTCATAAGCTTCGACCGTAAACTACGAAACCCATTTTTCGTCGATTTCAGCTTTAAAACTCGGTTAAACACAGAATGAGATGCATCTCCCTGGTCGAAAACACAGTACCTTCAAGGCTATCAGATTAATTTTGCGAAATTTGATGAAAACATTTTCGTGGAGAGAGAGAGTATTTGAGAGTTTGTGGCCGGAATCAAGAAAGTGATAGGGATTCTGGCTATAAACCCCTTTATATACCACCTTTTTCATTTACCTGATAACCGGACACTATAAGGCAGGATCCAACACAATCCAATATTTTTGAAAAAAAATTTAAAAACAATTCTTTTTGAGGATTAATATTAAAACTAAAATTTAAAATAAAATCAAACAAAATAAAATTAACTTTGCAAAATTTAAAATTAAAAATAATTGTTAAATTTTAATAGTTAATAAAATAAAATGAAAATAAAATTATAATTAAAATTAAAATTAAAATTAAATTAAATTAACTCCAACTAAAATATACATCTTAAAGTTTAATTACTGAGAATGAATTTGTGACGCTGGGATCAAAGTTGTTGGACAACCTTATTCCACTTGTCGCTACCCTTATCTTCACATCTTCGTCTTATCGATCGCCAGTATTGTGGTCCACTTAAACACGAAAAATTTGTGACAATATTTGGACAATTTACCAATGACATGATACACACTCATATAGATGATTATAATTTTATTATCATGATTGGCCCTAATTCTTAAATAAAATTTTTTCTTATGACCATTTAACTGACTACGACCAGGGATATTGTTGTCCACCTAAATTGAGCAACGAGATCTACAGATAACCCGTATGTGTTCAATTTCAATTATACTAGAACGTTTTCCTGCTTCCTGTCATGCCCCAGCCATCAAGGACTTCCAAAATACTCCTTACACCGGGTGAGCAGACAATTATTAAGAGATAAGATAGATTTAGAATGCATATGTTGTATATCCAGGTCAGATCTCTTCCAATCAAGTAAAGGATGAAACATATGACTAACTGAAGTTTCGGAGGGATTGAGAAGAGAACGTTGCATATACTGTGTACCAGGTCGGATTTTGAGTCACGCAGAGGAGACAGTATATGGCTAACAGATGGAAAGACTTGCATAGATAGAAGACGCAGAGAGATACAGTTGCATATGCTACAGTCCAGGTCGGATCTCTTCTAATCACGCAAAGGATGTAACATATGACTAACAGACAGAAAGAAAGAAAATAACCTTCTACAGACCTAGTTTATTGGAATTCCCCAGTCACCACATCCAACCGGAACTAAGGATAGAATCCGCACATCGAGTAAAAGTGAATCCACAGTTCTAAATACGAGTTATTTAATGTGAAAGATAGATTCCCATGTATATCTCCCTGCTCAACCTATCTGAGTGTTGTCATGTCAGGCTAAACAGATCTAACTAGGTAAAAGTTTGTCAAGTCCTTAAATTCATTAGGTTCAACTCTCCTTAGTCAAGTCAATTTAAAAAATTTTGTGCCTACCAGTGCATCGAGCACAGAGCGTAGACGATTCAACTTAGGTACGTTACGCAGATTCATATTGCCCGTTATCACATGCTAATTTCACTTCCCATCATAACACCTGCAAACATAACTGTTAGCAATATAATTTTTTTTTTCTAATTTTCTAGATTTTTAATGTTTTTGGATTTTCTGATTTTTTTATTGTTTTTGGATTTTTGATTATTTCTCCCCTTAAATTTGGCCGTGGGTGAGAATAGTATAAAATAGAATAAAAAATAAAATGCGCAAATTTAATCTATCCTACCTAAAAAACTTAAAAATTTGAAGAATTAAGAAAAGAAATAAAATGTAAAAAAAAAAAAAAAAATTAATCCTCAAAACGAATCATTTTCAGAAAACCCACAAGCACATCAAAACGAGCTTTGTTAAATGGCTTAGTGAATAGATCCGCCACATTATTAGCAGTAGGAACCTATTCCAGTCGGATTAGTGAACGTTCATAACAGTCTCTGATAAAATGAATTTTAATATCGATGTGCTTGGTTTTAGAATGTTGGACTGGATTTTTGGCAATTTGAATGGCGGCCTAATTATCACAGTAAATGGGGGTTTCTAAATAATTCAAACTGTAATCCAACAACTGATGTTGGATCCAGATAACTTGAGAACAGCAGGCCGATGCAGCAACGTATTCCACCTCCACTGTGGAACTTGAGACAGTGTGTTGCCTCTTGCATTGCCACTAGACAAGTCTGTCACCTAGGTATTGACACCCTCCTGAGGTTGATTTCCTATCAAGCTCACAGCCTGCATAATTACTGTCAGCAAAAGCATATAGATCAAATTCAGAATTCTTCGGATACCAAAGATCTAAATTTGATTTGCCTTTGATATACCGAAAAATTCTTTTGATAGCAATAAGATGTCAAAGTTTAGGATTAGCCTGATAGTGTGCGCATTGACAAAATGCAAACATGATGTCAGGTTGGTTTGCAGTAAGATACATCAGCGATCCGATCATTGATCAATATTGAGTCTGATCTACGGATTCGCCATCAGGATCTGGAGTCAGAAGAGGTCTTTCAGCCATTGGTGTTGAAGCGGATTTAGCGTCGTGAAACCCGAACTTCTCAATAATATACTCCACATACTTGGCTTGATGTAGTAGGATTCCAGTTGAATTATGTTTAACCGAAGCCCCAAAAACATGGTCATTTCTCCCAACGAACTCATTTCGAACCGCTTCTTCATTACACCTTCGAATTCTTTGCTGAGTTGCGGACTGGTTGACCCAAAGATAATGTCGTCAACATAGATTTGTACAAGTATCTGATCATTGCCGACATGCTTGATAAACAAAGTCTAATCGATAGTGCCATGAGAGTAACCATGCTCGAGCAAATGCTTTGTTAGAGTTGTATACCACGCTCGAGGAGCTTGATGTAACCCATACAATGCCTTGTCCAACTTGTAGACATGATTAGGAAATTTTGAGCAACGAACCTAGGAGGTTGATCAACGAAGATTTCTTCCTTCACCTTGCTATACAAGAAGGTGGTCTTGACGTCCATTTAATAAACGGTAAAGTTCATGTAAGAAGCATATGCTAGGAAGATACGAATGGCCTCCAGGTGAGCTACTGGAGCATAAACTTCAGTGTATTCAAGACCCTCAACTTGTCGAAACCCGCGAACCACCAATTGAGCTTTATTTCGCACAATAACCCTTGAATCGTCTTGCTTATTGTGATAAACACATCATGTGTCAAGAGACTTGTTGCCCTTTGGTAACTCAACTAACTTCCAAAAACTGAGTTTTTCAAATTGATGCAGTTCCTCATGCATTGCATCTACCCAGCTGGGATCAATTCATAGCCATTTCAACATTCTTGGGCTCTATTTGAGAGATAAAGCAAGACTAAAGACAAGTATTAACATCTTCACTCTGACTTCTGGTTTTAACACCGTCGTCCGGCTGACCAATGATGTTATCGATCGGATGATCACGTTGAATCCTTGAAGGTATATCTTGGCTGGTATCATTGAGAGAGACAGGAAGAGTGTGAATGTTGATACCTCCTTCATTTTCTGATTGAGCCGCTCCAGAAGGCTCTGCTACAAATTCATTTGAGATAACTTCAGGAAAGAGTAGTTCCATAAAAGTTGAAGAGTCAGCGGAAGCATCATTAGGCATGAACTCTCTTTCTATAGGAGTAAGTGGTGTAGTTTCAGCATCAAGAGTATCATTTTGGGCTGAAGATTTAGGACTATCATGTTGCACAGATGACTCCCCCTCAGGCATAGTAGAGGACTCCCCCTCAGGTGTAGCAGAGGACTCCCATTCAGGCGTAGTAGAGGACTTCCCCTTAGATGATGAAGAGGATGCAAATGGAGGTCTGTAGACAAATTCTTCATCTTCATCATCAGAAATATTCTTAAAACCAGAAACAGATCCAGATGAGCTACTCGAAGACACATTTATTGCTTTGAACAGGGATATGTAATGGAACAACCAATCCGGACCCACTCTAGCGTCCATCTCATTTTCTTCCAACCAACGCACGTTATAAGATTCCACAATCTGCTTTGTTTTCTTATTGTAGACCCAATAGGTGGTGCGAGCAGCATACCCTACAAAGTAACAGTCATCGGCCTTGGCATTAAACTTCGGGTTGGTATCTAAGTGAAGAAGGGTACAAGGGCAGCCAAATACACGGAAATGAATGACTGATGGCTTGTGACCATATAAAATCTCATACGGGGTCTTCATCTGAGCTTTGTTGATCAACACGCGATTCTGAACGTAGCAGGCAATGTTTATCGCCTCAGTCCAAAAGAAAACTAGCAGTTTTGAATCACATAACATCGTCCTTGCAGCATCTTTTAATGTTCTGTTTCTCCTTTCAGCAACACCATTTTGTTGGGGTGTGTGAGCAGAGCTATATTGACGCATGATACCCTTTTCTGCGCAAAAATAAGCGAGTACAGAATTCTTGAACTCTGTTCCGTTGCAGGTACGAAGCGCCTTCACCCGATTGTTAGTTTGGTTCTCAATTAATAAAATGAATTTCTTAATCAAATTAGCAACTCCAGATTTTTTGGATAGAAAGAAAACCCACGTAAACCGAGAGAAATCATCAATCACAACCAGACAATAAGAATTTCTGTTGATGCTGAGAACGTTTACTGGACCAAGCAAATCCATATGTAGCAACTGAAGCACCTGGCTAATTGAGTTGACCTGTTTTGGCAGGTGTGGTTTTCTATGATGCTTACCTTGGGCACATGACACACACTGTCACACCCCGCTAAAGCGGAAACGCAAGGTATGACAGCGATAACGGTTTCAATGCAAAAGATAAAGATACATCACCATAGTAGTATTTAAAAGTTTACAACCCATAGCTTCAAAAGAAACAAAATACAAGTTTTTCAAAATAACATTGTTCAAAATATAGCTTCATAATAGCTTCAACACGATGCAGCATGCTCTATGATGGTGAATCTTTACATCCACTTACTAATTACTTCTTGAAAAAGCATGTAAAACGAGCGTCAACTATGAAAATAGTTGGTGAGTATCACAAGTTTATAAAAATCGAGCGTATAATAAGGCTTTTCGTAAATACAAGTACATTGCTTCAATGATAAACAAGTTGATTGCTATTAATGAATACAAGTTTATTGCTATAACGAGAAACGAGTTTGTATGTGTATGAGCAAACAATGAGTCTCAACCAAACCTATGACTGAAGCCCTATCGAGATCTATGCTTATCGTTCCATAGATGAATATGGTATCATGCACTCCAGTGATTCGGGCGAGTGAGGAGTTGTCAATTCCTAATAGCGCTATCCATAACGACCATTGGCTCAAAGAGTTAATGGTTAGAGATAAGGGAAGGGCCTTAGTACGATAAGTTCTCATGTTCCGTGGTGCATAGACATACATAAAGAAACATAGCAATACAATAGCAATCATGTTTGATACAATTCAATTTAAATACAACATGCAAACAGTAGTTTTTCTGGACATGCTTTTCCACCCCAAAACATAAAAACCGAAAATAGCGGAGTGCGTGAATACTCACGATGTTTTGTGTAGACACAAGCGGTACTTCGGGATGCACCAACGTCTTACTACCGGGATCCTACGACATCAAACACACGCACTAGTGAATTTCCATGTCGATATCTAATGCTAATATACTAAACTCTACATATAGGGAAATGCCAATTTATGTTTTAGTATTGGATTTTATATCAACTAGTTACACTTTTTCTGAAGTAATGAAATTCTATATATCGGGCGATTAATTACAACCTTGGAATATAAACTTTCCAAATTTTTAAGTCCTTATTACAACATAAATTCACGAAAATAGCATTCGAGGGATAAAAATTCTCAAACTTTTTATTTAACTGTTATTACACAATACTAAGCTGGGAAAATTATAAAAATGGATTTCCAAGCTGTTTAATTATATTTTATGATTTTTGAATATTTATTTCAATAAAAATTGAAATAAATAGAAAACAATTTCCATAATTACCCAAACTTTTTATTTAATTGTTATTATACATAAATAGGCTGGGAAAAATATAAAAGATATTTTTCAGTGGGTATTTCTATTTTTCCTTGCTTTATTCCTTTAAATAGTCATTAATTAAAGAAATAATATTAAACAGTTAAAATAAATCACCATAAATTTTTGAAACATCATTTACAGTATAAATATCCTGGGAAAAATATCAAAAGTGGTTTTCATAATGTATAAACTGGTTTTGGGTATTTATGTATATTTAAGTGTATTTTAGTGCAATTAACTTTAGAAAATAAGAGAAAAATAGTTTACAGTAGAGAAAAATATTCAAAATTTTTATGTAACCTCCTACTCTATAATATTATATCCTGGTAAATTTTCATGAATTTTGGATAATCAGAACTATTTCTCCCATTTTTAGACCATTATAATTACCAAAAACTGGGAAAAATAGTAAAACATGATGGAAAATCTTGAAATTATTTTCTGGAGTCACCCATCACAGGTAAGGTATGCGAAAATTGTTAGATACAATTTTCACATCCTATAAAGTGGTTTTGTAATTTATCATGTCCTAAATAAAAGAAAATTAGAAATCATATGAAACAGAAACAAAAATTTCTGAAATTTGGTGAGGGGTCATTATTCCCCATAAGGATCATCCATGAATGTATTTAGGATTTATTGACCTCTGAAAGTATTTTATATGATTTATGCTCTTGGTTTTAGCAATAATTCTAATAAATCAAAGAAATAACAAAAGCTCTTGAAATTTTCCAGATTATCTCATGCATGCAAGGGCTTTCAAAAGGAAAAATGTAAAAAAATGTATTCAGAAGAGAAATGAGGGTAATGATTTCAAACAATTTAAGAAAAGTTGCATTCAATAATGCATGAAGTGTAAATGTGGCTGAAGTTCATGAATTTGTGTAGCCCATTCAGTGATGTTTTAAGCCACGAAATTTCAACCATAATTCACTAGATATGTTAAGTTTCTAAGGTATTTTTCCTCAGATTTATGGTTGGGTTTAAGGCCATTGTTTAAGCAAGATAAAAATAGTGATCACAGAAAAAGAGCTGTATGCGCAACCTTTTTGTAAAATCTGCTAAAAATCGGATATTTAATATTTTACAGTGAGACCAGTTGGGTTTGAACGTTAACTCGTGGAACTAACCAATACAAAAAGAATATCATGATTTGGTTAAGAAATGACTGAGTTATGACTGTTCAAAGTCGAACAAAGTAATCTGGCAGATTGCATGTTTGCTTGTGTGCATTATTAGGGTATTTCAACAAGAACATCATGCATGTCTTTGGTAAGGCCCGATTTCTAACACATGCATGGAATGAATGAGCATCCAAGATGTAATAGAAATGGTTTAAATGCTTTTGTTCATGCATGAACACAAAAGAAATGGAGAAGAACATGAAATATTAGGTTTTGATGTCACATGATCATATGTGCATCTTTTCCACTCCTTGCATGGGTTTGATCCCGGATTTTCACCATCTCTAACACATGCATTGTGTTATGGTGAGAATCTAAAAACCACAAGGGGAGAATAAAGATTTCTAGCCATGGAAAGGCATAGAATCCGAAAAGTAGAGAAGACTAAGAAGAAAAAGAGGTTTAACCATGAAACTATGGAAGAAGATGTTGTTGTTTACCTTGGTTTTGACCTTGAGAGAAGTAAGAACACTTCAAGGGCTTCACAATCTCGAAATTTTGCAGAGAAATGAGAGGATTTTCGTGAGTTTAGAGAGAGGGAAGAAGAGAGTGAAGTGTGTGAAGAGAGTGAAGTGAGAGAGTGAAGAGGGAAGAGGTGGAGTAAGGGTTTAAGCTTAATGATTGTGTTTTGGGGAAGAGAGAGGGCATGGGGAGAGGTGATGGCCGGTTTTTGCATGCATTTTGGCCTCCTCTCTCCTAAATTTTAAACTTTATAAACTTCCCTCCTATATTTTATATAAAAACATTCATTTTTATAAAATGTTTATTAAGCAATTTGATTTATTTAAAAATCTTGTTTTCAACAAATAATTTATGATTAATACTTGTAATTTATATTTCTAGTTCATTGGTTTAATCCATAATTTGATTAATAAAATTTGATATTAGGAAGTTTATAGCCAAATTTTATAAAGTTTTTAAGCTTTATAATTTATAACTTTGGATTTTTGGCTCTTTAGGGTTTTTGGAATATTGTTTGATATTCAACAACATGTTGAAGTATAATTAGAATGTTTTAATTTATTTTTAGAGTTTTATACCCTATTTCAATTATAACAAAGCTTGAAGCTTTATTCTAATTATAGTATTGGCATTTCCTATTGTAGCTAAGCAACTTACTAGAATTGTAAGTATCAAGTATATTAGTCCTAGACCTTAGTTGGATCCAAGTTTATGCAAGATTTTTGACCTAATTTATACTACTAGGTCATGGCATGTTGTGCATGAATGGTTATTATAAAGATGCATGAGTCCAAGAATGACCTGAATTGGCAGTTGTCACACACACTTTTCGAACGTGATGAAGTCTTTGACAGGAAAACCATGGACCATCTCATTTTTCGCAAGACGATTCAAGTTCTTGGCGTTAGCATGACCAAATCTTTTGTGCCACAACATTGCAGTTTGTTCGGAGATCTTGGAGAAAAGGCACGTAACTTGTTCTGGAAGATTGCTGTTCATATCAATGATATAGGCATTCCCATCTCTTTTAGATTTCACAAGTATCCACTCTTCTGGAATGACAAAGTCTGGCTTGAGAATCATGCATTCCTTATCAGTGAAATGCGTAGAATAGCCTCGATCACATATCTGAGATACACTCAATAAACTATGCTTCAACTCGGGAGCAAAGTTGACATTTTCAAAACTCAACACCCCATTTGTAAAAGTTTTTTTTGCGTGATCTTTCCTCCATCTACACCCGCAAAGGAGATATATCCCCCATTAAATGATTGAATGTTGTGCAGTTGGGTGATATCTCCTGTCATATGCCGGGAGCAGCCACTGTCGACGAACCAAGTTCTGACGACATTCCCTCACAACTGTCCCTGCAAAATGTGTGGGTTTAATTATATTTGGGAAACTAGCCATAATTTTCCTGGGTGGTCCCGATGCCTTCTCAAATGTATTATCATTTAAATATTTTTCAGAGGACACAGATGATAATTTGGAAGCTAGTTTGGGCAGCCATTGATAATTAGTTTTTCTAATAGTCCCGGGTGATTTTGAGATTAAATGATTATCAATTTTCTTGAAGCATGTGGGTTTTCTACCAGAGTAGGTTGAAGACCCACTGCTGCTTCTTGACGAAACCGAGCTTGGCTTGGCCATGCTCGATTTTGGAAAACTACCTGGGACTTTGTGATGAAAAACCTTTTTACGCTTTTGAAAAACGGACCGTTTTCTACTCCGATCATCTTTCCAATCATGATTCTGGGAATGATTTCTTGAGGACTTTCTAGTTAAAGACCTTCCTTTGAATTCGTTCTTTACTCTTGAGGACTCAAAGTGTACAAACATATGATTTTGATAATTTCTAGCTATATGACCACCAGTACCACAATTGAAACAAATCTGTTTGTTATTGTTATAACTTGTACTACATTGATCAGATTTGTTTTCCATACTAACACTCTTGCTTCTCTCACAAGAACAAGAATTATTATTAGGTTGTGAGACAAGTGAGGGTATATTACATGGAGAAGCATGTGAGACTGATGGTGTTTCAATATTTTCATCACAAACATCAAAATTGCCAACCACATTATTTAATCAGTATCAGACACTTGAAAACCATTCAAAGCAGTATCAGAAGAAATAGAAACACCACAAAAACCATTTTCACTTAAAACATCAGAAAATTATTGTCTTTATTAAAAGCTAAAACTTCAGGTTCGGACTCAGTTTTATTTTCAGAAATGTTAGTATTTTCAACATTAATAAATCCTCCCGAAACAAAACCAAATGGCTTGCCATAAACCATAAATGATTCATTGGCAATCTCTTCTTTGGACAAAGGTTGAAACTGATATGTATGATTGAATGGAGGAGGAACTTGATTATATCGTACACCCTTAGGCTGATTTCATTCAAATTGCATGTAGTGGTCTATCATATTTTCAACTACCTCACTTGAGACATCAAATTTTCTAAAATCAAAATCAGCGGTTTCAAATTTGCCCTTTAAAGATTCAATTTCAGCCACTAGTTCAGCGTTCTGTTTCACTATATAATCATAATTCTCGCATTTATTACTCTAGTCCTCCTGAAGTCTCCTAAAGTCCTTTATTTTAGATTCTAATTGGGATTTAAGAGGTTTTTGACCCTTTCTGAGTTGGTAAGCTTCATATCTAAGATCCTCTACTTTCCTTTTTAGTAAGTCATTATGTTCACAAAGGGTTTCAAGGTTTTCTACATCTCTACCTAACATCTCAATTTTCTCATGCAACATTCTAACATAATCAATACAAGCTTGAGAGCATGAGGGTATACTTACCTCGTTTTTAATAGCTTCATGAGAAGAAGATACCATCAGTGCAACCTATGCCAAGTGGGCATTTTCGGGTCCAGATATGTTCAATGCCTGTATCTGATCCTACCAGTCAAAATATTTGGCAACCATGGTCTTCTTGTTGTTGACCTGAGCACCACTTCTATTGTTTCCAACTGCAACCATAGTTTTGTCATTACTCAATCTTCTATCTGGCTGTGGACAGTCACGGGCAAAATGTCGCAGCTCGTGGCAGTTGAAACATCGCAGCTTCCCTTTGCTGAACCCAACCTTCTTATCAGCACTCATCCCCTAATTGTTCTTTCCGGTCTTCTTGGCAAATTTTTTTGCCCTGAAGAATGCCATGGCTATTTTCCATGTGATATCCATCTCTTCGACGTCTTCAGGGTGAATCTGGTCGAGATCGGTAAATGATAGTTGGGGTGGAAGATCTCCGGCCACAAGTGCATTGTAGCAGTTGAAAAGCCCTGTAGCAAGACCAAGGTTTTCATCACCCTACTTTCCTTTTGAAGAAGAAGTTATATTGGAGGAGGTGGAAGCAGCTTGAGCATCCATGAAAGATTGATTTTGAGAGAGAGGCACGGCTGATGCAGCAAGAAGAGAAGATGTTGATGGAGTGGAGAAGGACTGAACCTGAGCTTGCTGAGGAGCAAATGATTAACCTGCAGAAGAAAAAATGAGAGATGAATGAGCATTGTTAGAGCAGATCCCAAGATTCACAGTTGAGTATGAGTTCACATGATTTATCTCTTACTGCTTGTCATCAATATCACAGGCCTTGATGATGGCCATTACTTTAGCAAGAGAAAGCCGGCTAAGATCCTTAGTCTTCTTTATGATAGCTACATTCATGTCCCAAGACTTTGGGAAAACATTTAGTAGCTTCTTGTTTATTTCAGACTTTGTGTAGAGAATTCCGGCTACAGTCATTTCGGTGTTAAGAGAAGTGAACCGTTGTAGCTGAGCTTCAAGAGTCTCTCCAGGAATGTAGTTGAACATGTTGAAACGTTGTCGCAACATATCTTGGCGACTCTCCTTCATATCTTCATTCCCTTCATAGACTTCAATTAGGGCTTCCCACAAACACAGTCAAATTTTCTTGAGCAATGTTTGGAGATAGGGCCATGGTCAAGGTGGCCAAAGCCTTTTCTTGCTCTTCAACCTTCTTGAAGTCTTCATCTGTATAATTTTCAATTTTCTTGTCAACCAATTGACCTCCGATAGTAGAGGTTATTCTTACAGGATCTTTTATTATGCTTCTCCAGATTTTAAAGTCTTTCATCTTGATGTACTTTTCAATTCTATACTTCCATTCTGGGAAGCCTTCAGCAAACAAAAGTTGAGGAATTCGGGTGGTTGTGCCCATTACAGAATCCAGCTCGTGGTGGTGTGTTTGACTTTGAGAATCCACTATAATTATTAAATTAATGTGAAATAGAGATTAAATTATTTAAAATTAAATTAAGTTTCCGATCAAACACAGTCAAATCACAGTTTGCGGCCGTAAACAATGTTTACGGTCAAGTCTAAGTTTGCGGTCGTAAACTCTGAGTTTACGGTTGTAAATTGTTTATGGTCGTAAATTGTTTACAGTCTTGAGGTTTAAGGTCCAAGAACAGGTAGTTTCCGGTTAATGAATACTCTTTATTTACGGCTCAGGAACACACTTTACAGTACACGAATTGCGAGGAACTTGCGGCCGTAAACTGAGATTGGGGCCGTAAGCTAAGGCCGTAAGATTCAAGAACTTGCAGATTTTACGAAATCTAAAACGTTTTTCCAGCAATTTCCAACCCCAATCGCAAACAGATGAGAAACTGATCCAAAGTCGATTATAGAGTGCCTTTGACGTTGGTTTTGCTCTTATACCAATTGTAAGGTCCTGAAAACGGATCTTACCAGTGATCAAATAGCAAACACAATCAGTAAAACAATCAAGAACGAGTAGAATAAAGATCAAACAAGCTTACACATGATTTTCTATTAGAATCACGTCTGGTACAAATTGCGGTTACAAGAGCTGAGAATACCGAGGCATCAACAACTCCAAGAACAACATTAACAACACTATAAATAACCAAAAGGACCTATTACATAGAAAGCCTAGACCAAACCACTAATTAAACCCTTCATTTCTCGAACCATTGCGAGAGGGTAATGATTCCGTCAGTCTCGTTAAAGGACCTGATCTTGCAGTTTGTGATGTCCTTATACGAACACTCCCTAGAGTGCACGGGAGCATCACCTTGAGTAGATTGCACAGTTGCACCACTCCTGCTAGTACCGCTAGCGTTGAATTGAGCCAAGTCTACCACAACAACCGCATATACCTGGAGTACTACATGATCGTATTGTGGAAGAGGTGGTTGAGTTGGGGTTATCGGAGGATTACGCCTTCTCACTCTTCGTGGAGGCATTGCTCAACTAAAAGTTTACAAAGATGAAGATATTGGTAAGAATTCAAATGTGAATACAATGAAAGTGGTCCATGGACTAAGTCGCCATAGCCGAACAAAACAGATGAGAGTATAATTGTGACAACCCAAAAAAAATTCCTTGTAAGTCCAGCCATTCAATTCAACCAAGTGTCAGACCCGTTTCTGCTATCTTTTAGCATTTCTTAGAGTATGTTTAAGGGTCCTAAATGCAGTACAATCAAGCTATTGGGTGAGGGATGTGTCAGCTAAAGTTCTTCGCATTGAAATCGAGCTGAACACTCCATCCGAGGGAGTGTACGGCCATACGGATGGGTGTACGGCCGTACACCCATCATGACCGTACACCCCCTCCATAAGTATGATATCCTTCCATTTCTATGTTATTTCTTCAGTTTTCAAATCAAGAACTCGAGTTTTCTCTCAACTATCATCAAGCTTTTCACCCCGATCTTCAAGAATGTAATCTTTTATTCCATTTTGATTAGTTATTATTCTTCTTAACCTAGTAACAGCCTTTGATTTCATCCATGAAAATCATCTTTTGGGTAGATCATCAAGATCTTCATCTTTCACCAAGAACACACACTTGTTCTTAGTGGTTGTGAACACCCTTATGAGCCTCCAAAGTGTAAGTATCCTTTCCCTATGATTATTACATGATGAGATTTGATTATAAACACCTTAGAATCAACAAGAACTCAAGAACATATGGAGTGAATGGTTGTACACTCATGTGTGGCCGTACACCCCTGAAACACCCCAAAAGGGCTTCCAAAATGCAAACCTAGTCCATGCACTTGTTAAGCAATAGTCCCACAAGCTTCACTATCATTCAGAACACACTTTTTACCATGAGTGTATGGTCGTACACTCCATGGTCGCACACCCATGGCCGCACACTCCTCATTGTTGTCGTACACACCCCTTAGATGAATCACATGTGATTCTAACACTTGGTCCATGTGTTTCCTAGTCCCTAAGGGTGTTTCCTTGCATACAGTTGCTTCTAAACACTATATTCATGCCACCATATGCCTTTATATGTCATTTAGGACTCTTTTGTGTCTCGGGACTTCATTCGTGGAACTTCTCATCCTTACGCGTATATTCATTTGAATCACCCACATAAGGTGAGTTCATACCCCTATAATAAATCTTTAACTGTTTTAAATGCTTTTAGGGGGGGGGGGGAGGGGGAATACAAGTTGAACACAATGTTAATTGTGTAAATGTTTTGTTATGAACATCTTTTAAAGGATTGCATATGTTTTATTAAGTGATCAAAACGTTTCAAAAACTCTTTTAAAGTTATGTTACTTTATAGTTTACAAAACTCCATCTTTAAAGTACAATCATAACTTAGTAGATAAAACGAGTATTTTCTTCTAGTCAGTATCAACTGAACTAAGCATACTAGTAAATTATAATAGGTATAGTTTAGTGGTTTAGTTCACACTAGAACATAAAGAACATACTATAAAGAGAAACATGGAGGAAGATACAATACACGATAACTGAGAGAACATATTAAATACTATAACAGAATAACAAATCATGATTAACAACATTATACCAATGATCACTAACTTGTTGTTCTAAACAAAAGGTGATAATAAATGTGGTATACAAGAACAAGATAAATTTAATGTGAGACTACTTCACAGCTCAGTAATTTGTTTGCTGAAGTCGCGTTTTGTAACCAGAATCTCTTAGAGGGAGAGTGTATAGTATTGGTACAACCACATCACATTATGACATTAATAAAATGAGCTACTTTTATGATATTCAATACTTTAGTTGTGTCAATTTAAAAGACAACTACAAACTTACATAAATACAAGCGATAAGTAGAACAGTCGAGTCATAGTACATTCAGTAGAAAGGGGCATATAATGCTAACTTTATGAATCCTTAGTAGATACATTAGGGATCTACATTAATTGGATGCGACAACAATAGAATGCGTGCTTTCCGCTTCATTTCCTATTCCTTGTTTGGTTGTCGGCTTAGATCAGATGCACCCAGTCTAATATCTATTCGATCTTTTATATAACCATGCTTGATCGACTAGCAAAACACGACATTCAAAGACGTCGAAATGGTATGACATTCGTCACTCGTAGATCTGCAGGTCCCACTGTAGCTAGCAACAAGGTGTAGGATGGTCAATCCCGTATAGATCTATACACAAATTCACGCTCTCCCTCCAGGAGAATCTTGTTATAAAACATGACACAGCAGTACATTTCCATGCCATGAAGTATTGGCTCACACTAATGTTATAGTATTCTTGTATTTGTATAGTATGTTCTCTCTATTCTAGTGTATTTGTATCTTCTCTTTGTACATTATGTTCCTCCTTGTTTCTCATTATAGTATGTTTGAACTGACTCATGTATGAACTGACTCTTGTATGTTTCATTATACTATAAATAGTGAGTAATGGTCCTCTAAACTATACGTATTATAGTTTACTAGTAACGTTGCTTGAGTGACTGAGTATGCTTGTACAACTTTGCTACCCAAAGGTGTTGAGCTGATAAAGAACTTTTATATCTATACACATATACATAATATATAACTAAGATTCAAATGACACTCGGATAAACAACCTATACCCTAAGTCCACAACCAAACAAGGAACAGGAAATAAAGTGAGTTATCAGTCCAAAGCCCTTTCAACCATATTTGTATAACTATCTCTATATAGACATGGTTTTGACATTATATATAAGTTTAAAATAGTTTGATTAAGATTTTAGCATATAAAAGAGTTTTAACCATTTGAATGGTTATAGATGACCTGATGTCAGTTTATAAAATGTTTTCAACCAGTTTGATTGATAACACAATTTGAAGTATAAGAAATCCACTTGTTTGATAGTTATTAATCACTTGTGATTAATTCGATAACTAAAATTTTTTATACTTGTATTCCCTACCCCCCCCCCCCCCCTCCCCCATAAAAAGAATTTAAAATCATATAAAATATAAGTTAGGGGTATGAACTCACTTGGTAAGAGTGAAGGTTTGAAGTAGACGATGTTTAACTCAGGTAACACTTCGACTGGAAAGAAGCAAGCTTCTCGGGAACTATGGGACTTCAGACTCCCTTCAAGGCTTAAATACATAACCGGGGTGTCAGGGTAGTCTCGGGATGCTTAACACAAAGTAAAAGTAGGAGAGAGGATATAAATGAGCAGACAAAACTAAAGCCCTCGGTTTCTATTTATAGGTTGCATTTTTGGGATTCTCATCGTGAACTTGGGACGGTTCACGTCGTAAGTCTGGTTCTTAGCCATTCCTTAGACACGACGTCTGATAGCCCATCTCTGGCACCCATTAGTCACTGGCTCACGTCGTGAGTCTTCTGACAGTGTTGGGTTTCGTGTCTCGAACTTTAAAAATTTATATCTCTCGCATACGAGTTCTGATTTCTATGTTCTTTATATCCACGCATAGGTGAGATTATGCTCTATAAGTTTTGTTTAGATTCGGTCGGCTAATTTTGACTTTATTTTTAATATTATATTTTTAACAGGCTACGACAGGAAAACTCCGTTAAAAATTCATAACTTCTTCATATGACGCCCGTTTTTTTCTGTCTTTTTACTGTTGTACTACTATTGTCGAGATCTTCGATTCTCATTGAGGTTAAATCGACTAAAAGTCGCTTGATCTCTATTTCGAGTTTTTAGATGTCTACTCCTAAAACCGAAACTAAGAAAAATCATAACTTCACCATATGTAATCAGATTTGGACGTTCTTTTTATGCACGTTTACGGTTTAGTGATATCTATGACTTTCATTTTAATACCTAAGGATAAAAAGTATTTTATTTAAATTTCGCGTTTTATGCTTAACAGTGTTTTACAGGCTTTGTTGTGGATCTTTGATTGATCATAATTTCTTCATTACAACTCGGAGTTTAGTATTCTTTATATTTCTGAAAACCTTGTTATGATATCTATCACTTTATATTTCCCAATTGAGATTTTTAAACATTTCATTTTTGACGCTATTCTTATTATTTCAACAATAGGTTACAATATATGACTTTAGATCATTACATTGACTTAAAAATATTGGGTTGTTACAGTTTTTTATCCAAAAAAAAAACACCCGAACATACCATTGTTCATGATTTTTCATTGTCTTTCCACAGATATCCATATTGATATATATTAAAAACCCACTTTATTTCCATTCTTTGTTGAAAAGTAGGTCTATTTTTTTATAGAAAAAAATTAATAAATATATCAAAGTTTATACTTTTTGGTACTCTTTAAACATAAATTCATATTGATGTTAAAAAAAATCGATATTTCAATTCAGATTCACACTATAAACCTATTCAGATTCACATTATGAATCTGTTCAGATTCATATTGTGAAACTTCTCAGATTCAGAGTGTGCATAATAGTAAGTTAGATTCTCAATGTGAATCTGAACTGATCGAGCTTTTTCACATTGTGAATGTTCAAAATTGAAATATATTTAAAGTTTAGATTCACAGTGTGAATCTACACTGATCGGGGTTTTTAATATATTTAATTAAATATTTAATTAAAAGATAGATATTAAATCTAAAATTGGTTTAAATATTAAGTATTTAAAAGTAAATTAAGTTAACTGAATTTAAACCTCATAATATATATATATATATATATATATATATATGTGAGTTATAATAATATATGTATGTGATTAATAAATATGTCACTCAAACAGAGACTAAGCCTTATTCATGAAGGCATGTTATAAGAGAGGTATAAGGAAATAGCTTATAAAATGATTGTTGAATGGGTGTCTTTTTTACCCACTGCTTCTTTGTGTGGTGGATTGTCGTTAGTCAAATGGTTAGGACACGATATTAATCTCGTTAAATGTATCACATATAAGTACCAAAAAATACATTAAAATCCCACTCTTGTTAGTTATGAAAAATGTGAAATTCTATGCTAATCCATGAAAATGCACATTATTTATTTTTGAGTCATTAGTGGAGCATGCGTTGTTAACTAGCACACTAATTTGGGACTAAAAAGTTGAAACAATGTTATAACTTAAAATTTATGATTATCAATGGAGCGTATGTGATTAACCGACACATCAATGTGAGATCATAAATGACGTCGTGGGTGTCATGCGAGTTTACATGGTTATTCACATATTTGTGATTCTCGGTATCTCAGTCACAAATTGAAGAGTATAATCTTAGATATACTTCAATGAATCTCAAAAGATCTAGGAGTTTCATAGAGATTGAAATTGGTAAATTTCATTACTTATCTAAATTAAATTCGCAATTTAATTACATCATCCCTCTTCTTATTACGAGTTGAAACTATCAATCCTAGCCTTATATATTAATTTGGGTTAAATATTAAGGATTGAGTCAACTATCTAAAACTTTATCTCATATTATAGATGTATGGAACTAATGATCATCCTCCTCATCCTCCACCCAATCAAAAATTAAATTTCACTCTTCTTTCGATTTTGTTAAAAGACAAGCTTACTTGTCCAAACTAGATGGATTGTATGCGAAATTTAATGATGACACTTTGCTATGAGAACAAAGAGTATGTTCTCAAAAGCCATGTTCCTGAAATTAACAATGCAATTGCTACTCCTAAGGACATTGATGAGCATAAACAACATATTGATGACACCACCAAGGTTGCTTGGATAAGGATTGCAACCATGGCACCTGATCTGCAAAAGTTCTATGAGGACTATTGGCCCTATGAAATGAACTTGGATCTGGCTCTAATGTTCCACAAGAAAGCGAGACAAGAGCGTTATGAGGTTATCAAAGCCCTAATGGCTTGCAAACTGAAAGAAGGGGAATCCTTGTGTGCTTATGTGCAAAAGATGTAAAAACACATAGAAAGAGTAAAAAAGCTCAATGTGAATTAGACAAGGAGCTGGCCATTAATACGGTCCTAAAATCCTTGCCATGTAGCTATGATCAGTTTATCCTAACTTATCATTGGAACAACATGGAAATGACACTGATTGAGTTGCATAGTCTGTTGCAAACTACAGAACCGGAATAAACAAGTATCATTCCAACAAGACTACAACAACCACTATTCTAGTCATTCAACAAGACAAGGGGAAAAAAAAGAATGCTTGCTACCAAACCAAATAGAAAGGGAAAGCCCACATTAAAGATTCTAGTGTTGGGTCAGTGGAAAAAAGTCAACTTTGTTGCTCCTCCTGTCGATGATCTAAAAGAGGTTGTGTACTTTCCTTGTGGCTAGAAGGGACATTGAAAGAGAAGCTACCCCAAGTACTTACAAGAAGTGAGAGAAGAAAAGGGAAAGGTGTGTGGCTCCACATATTGCATGTACATTATAGAAATGAATAACACTTAAGTTTCAAATTCTTGGATACTTGGCACAAGATGTGGTTTCCACATTCATTTTGATATGCAAGGAGTAAGTAATTGAAAGGGTCGAGCATGGGAAGTTAAACCTAATCATGGGGAATAGACGTACTTTAGTTGTTATTGGAATTCAGACTTTTGAGCTTGTCTTTAATAGTAGTGTTAGGAATAATTTAGACAATTGCTTTTATTCAATAGAAATGACAAGAAATATAATTTATTTTCAAGATTTATTTAGACAAGGTTATAGTTATGTGTTTAACAATAATGATTGTGACAACCTGAAATTTATTCCGTCACTATAACCTATTTATGTTAATAAAACTCGTCTTTGTCGAATTTTTCTGTTATCTTTTGGATTAAGTTAATTAAATTGAGACTTTTATCATGACTTCATGAGTATCCAAATGCATTAGAAACACACGAAAATACCCTCGATATTCTTTTTAAAAGTTTCTAATTCACGACCACGTCGGGTTACGAAAACTTAATTGGGTACGACCATAAGCCCCGTTTAACGTCGGTATCGGGTAGATTTCCACCAGGCCACAAACTCAAACCATATATAAGGTTGAGTGGACTTCATTTGAAGCTTTTTCACTCTCTCTCACTACTCTCTCTCTCTCTCTCTCTCTCTCTACAAGCCAATTTTAATCCAAAATACCCCCTTTCAAGCTCTAAATTGGTAAGTGATCAATCCTAGCTTATAGTTTAGCTTGCTTAGCATACAAATCCGTCTTTAAATCATCCAAAAGTGCCAAAAACATGTGTTAACGGCCCAGGAACAACCCCAAACTGCAAACACCCATAAATGGGGTTTTGAATCCCCAAAACCTTTTCAAATCACTTATGGTGCTTAGCTATGACCTAGGGACTTACATGCACGACCTTAGAACACCAAAAACTTGTTATTAGTAAACATGAGTTTATCGCCCAAGATCATGCTTGGACCGTAAACCCTCCTTCATAGGCCGTAAACACCATTTAAGGTGTTAAATTGCCCCTTAAACACCTCTTTGGCTTGGAATAATGTCTAGAACCAACCACCATTGCATTAGGGACCTTAAACTTGAAGGAAACCATGTCCTTAGGAGATTACAGCCGTAAATCCCGAAAGAAATGGTTCCTTGGCCGTAAACGCCTCTAAGGAGGTCAAATGGTGCACTAACTTGCTTCCATGGATTGTACATTGGAATAGAATCATTTATACTTAACCTAGGACCATCAAAATACAAAACGAAAGGGGAAGTAAGAGTTTACGGCCGTAAACTCTATGTTTACACCCATAAACTCCCCAAAATGGTCCATTTGATGGTTTAATCACTTCCATTGCCCTAGAACTGAACCTAGCCTAATTCCAGAAGTCATGTAAGACCTTTAAACTTCCAAGAACACACCACCCATGCGTTTACGGCCATAAACTCATGGGGATATGGTCTATGGGCCGTAATCTCCCCTAGGAGTTTACTCTTGAAGAGAAAACTCCATATCTAGGCCTTACACCTCCTTAGATGCAACCTGAATCACTCTAACACTTGAGATAAAGTGTTTCCGCATCTCAGAGTGTATTATCTCAATTAATTAGTGGTTCAAAGTATAATTAGATACAATTATGTATCTCTTCATATTACATAGGAACCTCTCGCATGTTCAAGCCCTAAACTGACACTTAGCATCCTAACCGGCACATTTCTCGTCTGGGGAGTTTATACCCCTACACCTTTTTCCGTGTTTTTCATGTTTTCAAGGGGGGAGGGGGAATACAAGCAAATGTACAAGGAAATATTGTACTCAAAATTATTATTTCATATGAAATGTTTCATGTGTAGTATGCTTTTATCAATAAAAACCATATTAACCAACCGTTTGACTTGCAGAGTTAGTTTTCAAATTAATTGCGAAACTCATTATAAAATGTTATATTTTATATTTCACAAATGATTTTCCACATCATTACTGTTAAAGTCATTAATCTTGGAACTCTTGATACGTCCTCTGAAACACTTCACAGAGATACGCGAGTGGAGGACCGCCCATGTAACTAGAATGTAAAACAGGATTTTCCGTATTATTACTTGTAAATTCGTTATTCTTAAGATTGGAGACACGTCCTCTGTAACACTCCACGAAGATACATGAGTGGAGGACCGCCCCTGTAACCAGAATCTCCTAGAAGGAGAGCGTGACTTGAGTGTATAGATCTATACGGGGCTGACTACCCTGCACCTTGGTATTAGCTATAGTGGGACCGACAGGTCTACGGGTGACAAAATCCATAAAATGATACTGGACTTCTTGTTGCCATATCTAGTCTATCGTATGGTTATGGAACTCGCAAACTTAGATAATGGAGATTTACTTTTAAGTAAGAAAGAACTTAGTAAAATTAATACCCTTAGGAAATAGTTTACTACCTACTTAATAGTTTTAAATATGTGTTAAAACTAACACACTTTTCAAGGATAACCGGGCTTTCAGGAAACTTCACTTAAACGCTACAAGTATGGTAGATACTTGTACACTGCAATCCGAACCGATAACCAACCACCAACTTTTAAGGAAAATAAGGGTTTTTCCTGAGATAACTTAACTATTCTTAACCAAGCTGTGTAACAAATGGATAACTCAACTTTTCTTATAAGAAAATATGGGATTTTATTGGACAACTACTTTTTTAGAAAACCAAGAGAAACTTGTTCTTTTATAGAAACAAACCGCTTATGAACTCACCAGCTTTATGCTGATATTTTTAAAAACTACTTGTATTCTCAAGTCCTCGTTAGATAGGTATCGCGCGTTCTTTGGGAGAAGACGGAGCATTTTAGCAGACTCGTCTTTACTTTTGTTATACTGCCGTATATATATAAAACATGTATTACTTTGTTTTCAAACAAATGTAAATATTATTATGTAATGTAATGGTTGTGTTTACTATGCTTACTATGTACATTAGTTGTGATACTTTACATGACGTCCTCCACCCCGAAACGTTTCCGCCATCAGTTTTGGGGTGTGACAGATTGGTATCAGAGCCCTTGTTTATAATGAACTAAGTATATCGAACCTTACATGGTATATAACTATAAACACTAAAGGGGCTGAAGTGCTCTGAACTAAAAGTATACTTTAAAAATATAAGTATTTTACACCAAGTATACAATAATTCCTAAACGCTAGAAACCGTAACCAAGAGTAGAACAAAACATAAGTAATTGGGTGTTGTACGCTGCGGTTAAACCTGGGCAGTTATGTAGTCGTGTCTAGGGTCAATATAGCCTGATCAACTATATGCATTCGAGACACTGCCAACATGTGCTTGGGAGTGACTGTGGTGTGCAGCGTCCCTAAAACTTACCAAATATCCAAACAATGAGTCATCGTCGTAGCAAAACATAAAATACTGTAGGAGTATTTTAGCCAAAACCGAATACATTGTAGAAATTCATTCCAATTGTTGCTACTCATTCTTTCCTTAGCTATAAATTCCCTTGCTTTGGTACCTCCCCTATATATTATCACATGGTAGAACACTCTATCTGTCATAATGAGATATCTCTTGTTCCATATCTCTTTATTCAATTCAGAGGATTTAACATCCTCTCTTTCCTGATCATTTTAGATCATTATGCCTCCAAAGAAAGGACCCAGCTCAAGGAGCAATAATCCTCCGCCACCACATCCTTCTCAATTCGAGCATGTGATATTTCAGGAAGTTGTTACTGCTGCAATGACGGCTGCAATGTCACACTTCAACCCCGGCGGGTTTGGCGAAATAGGAAGTAACACCTATCCCCAAAATCATGAAGGTAATGAGGGGCACCGGAATGAGTGTAGTGAGAGTAAGAAGATTTTTTTGAACAAGCGAAAGGGTCAGAGTTCGCAAGGGCCCTCCAAGAAGCACAAAACTGTGGCAGTCCACGCTGCTACTACTCCTGTCGTTGCTCCTACAGCTCAAGCACCTACCAGTAGGTATGTAGGTACCCTCCCAAGGTGCAACAAGTGCAACTATTATCATCTCACTTCCAACCCATGCCATGAAGTGCTTTGCAACAACTGTGGCAAAAACGGTCACACTGCAAAAAACTGCAAAACACCAACCCAGTCAAGCAATCAAGCTTCCGGAGCAGGTGTTGGTCAGGCCTGCTACGACAGTGGTGAAGTCGGGCATTTCAAGAGAAACTACCCCAAGGCAGCAACAACCAACAACACTGGGATAGTTCTAACTGTGGGGCGCGATGAGGCAGTCGCCGATCCCACCGTCGTCACGGGTACGTTCCTTCGCAAAAACTCTTACACTTGTATCCTTTTCGATTCTGGTACTGAAAGAAGTTTTGTTAGTCATTCATTCAAACATCTTCTTAAACCTAATCCTCAAACATTAACTGAATTGTTTATCGTCGAGATGGCTAACAGTGGGAAAGAGAACGCTAACGATATATTCATAGGATGTACCCTTACCCTAAATGATCATTATTTTCCCATTGACCTAATGCCAGTTTCCGTAAAGAGCTTTGATGTTATCATTGGCATGGATTGGTTGAGTCCCAATCATGCTGATATCCTTTGTTACAAAAAAGCCATCCGTCTCAATCTTCCCTCTGACTAGACTCTCATGATCTATGGCGATAAACTTAGTTCCAATCTTCGGATCATTTCATGCATCAAAACTCAAAAGCTTCTTCGAAAGGAGTGTTACGCATTCCTAGCTCATTTAATCAATGAGAAGCAGGAAGTTAAAGACCTCGAGAGCATCCCCGAAGTCTGCAACTTTCCTAAAGTCTTTCCCGAAGAGCTTTCGGGAATTCCTCCCGAATGCCAAGTCGAGTTTCTCATCGACCTAATTCCTGGAGCAAATACTATAGCCAAGTCTCCATATCGCTTAACACCAGCAGAAATGCAGGAGTTATGCAGCCAGCTCAATGAGCTGCTTGACAAAGGGTTCATCTGACCGAGTTCCTCACCCTGGGGAGCCCCGATATTGTTTGTATGTAACGACCGAAAAATCCAACCAATTTAAATTTTTCAAAAACCATCCACTTTAATAACATTATTACAAAAGGTTTTCAATACATTATTTATCAGAGTATTCCCAGGTTCATTTTATAAACATAAACGCGAGGAACATATACCGTCCTAACTCTCAGGATGTAAGCCCAAAAGCTTAGTGAGATACCCCCAAAATACCAACCTCATATACCATACACATATCGCACTATCTCATAACGAATCAGATAACAGTCATGCATAACGGGTCTACTGTGGGACTGGTTTGCCTTGACGGGCCTTCAGTCCATCTGGTCCACCCTCCAAGTTAAATCAAGTACCTCGACTCTACAGTGTGGTTGGTCTGCCCGCACTAGGCCTTCAACTCACCTGGTCCACTCTCGGAGTCTACAGTATGACTGGTCCGCCCGCATCAGGCCTTCAGTCGGCCTTGTCCACTCTCCGAGCCTCGGCACATCTGGTCTGCCCGCGTGGGGCCTACAGCGTATCCGGACTGCTCGCTGGGCCTTCGGAACAACCGGTCCGCCCTGGGTATCTTGGCCTACAGCACAAAGCAGGACTGCCTCAACCCATCTCCAGTCCAAACAACCATGTACACATAAACATATAATCATATAACAGTTCACATTCAAACAAGCCGATCTAGCATATCACATAGCATAACATACTCTAAGCAGGATACTGACCTAACAGGTCATTAGCATAGCATCTCCCTATCTCTCAGGATATTGATCTCAATCAGGTCTCTAACATATACCGTCCTAACTCTCAGGTTGCAAGCATATCACAACAACAAAATAACAACAACTACCCGGATCTCAATCCGATAAGGGCCGGCCTTGGTGCCTTAGACCCTGTTGATATAGTGAGGATAACTCACCTCGAAACTGTCTGCTGAAAGGAAAAGATCCCGCTGCTCCAACTCTGACACGAACTCCTCCAATGAACACCAAAACACTCAATTCAATAAATAACCTTAATTACCAAAATACCCCTGGAAGACAAGTGGTCAACCCTTGGTCAATGGTCAAAGTCAACCCCTGACTGACTCTACTTGCCAAGTCAACCCGATGACTCGCCGAGTCCCCATAGTCAGAACTTCCCTTAATCCGCGACCTAACTCGCCGAGTCACCCCGAGACTCGTCGAGTCCAACAACTTTGAGTCCACTCACACCCAACTCACCGAGTTATCCCTTGACTCACCGATTCTTGGCTCAACAGAAATATTGGGACTCTTCGACAAGACTCGCCGAGTCCAAGAACAGACTCGCCGAGTCTAAGGCTATCTTCAACCTACTCGCCGAGTTGTTCTTCCAACTCTCTGAGTTCCAGGCCATCTTCAAGCAACTCGTCGAGTCCACCCATGTGACTCGCCGAGTATCACCGGTCTGAATCTATTCAGAAGCACTCCAGGCCATGCAATTGATCCAAAACATAGATCTGACCTCCTACAATCCATCCATCACGTAAAGTGGCAAACTTTACGTGAATCCGAAGAGATCTAGGCCTTATTCACTTTAGAACTAAGGTTTGGAACATAATAGCTCCATTAACAACACAAGAACAAGGACTTTTATGCTCTTAAGACCTTCTCCACTTCAGATCTGAGGTAGCAACCTCAGATCTATCCTTCAAACTCAAGATTGCACATAACTAAGCTTCCCACACAACCCCAAAGTGAAAATCAAGGAGAACACAGCCCAAGAACGAAATATTACCTCCAAAGAATGCCCCAACAGCAATGAAACTCGAATCCAAGCAAAGCCCTTTGATCCAAGTCTCTTCTCCTTCAAGATTTCTTCAACAAGCACCTCTCCAAGCTCCAATTTGCTCAACAATGCGGTTCCTCCATGAAATTAGGGTTTCTGGGACTCAAGGGGGATCAAGGAGATTGTGGAGGAAACATAATGATCTTTATATAGGGCTCATTCCCCGGATTTAGGGTTTTCTTCACCCAGCACCTACTCACTGAGTCCATCTTTGGATTCACCGAGTAGGCCACTTGACATGCTACCACAGTCGCGACCCTACTCGCCGAGTCCATCCATGGACTCGCTGAGTTGCCCTCCACAACTTACACTTTTAGCCCTTCAACTCTACACTTTCTATTCCGGGATGTTACATTGTGAAGAACAAAGATGGATCCTTTTGGATGTGTATAGACTACCGTGAGTTGAACAAATTGATCGTCAAAAACCATTATCCTCTTCCTTAAATAGACGACCTTTTCGATCAACTTCAGGGAGTCAGTTACTTCTCAAAGATAGACCTTAGATCAGGGTACCATCAACTACGAGTTCACGAGAATGATGCTTCCAAGACAGCATTCAGGACTCGATATGGACACTATGAGTCCGTAGTGATGCCCTTCGGTCTAACCAACGCACCGGCAGTGTTCATGGATCTGATGAACCGGGTGTGTCACCCTTTTCTGGACAAGTTCGTCATCGTGTTCATTGACGATATACTTGTCTACTCCAGAAGTGAAGAAGATCACAAAAACCACTTGAGGTTAGTGTTGGAAACACTTAGATTGGAGAAGCTGTACGTGAAACTCTCCAAGTGAGAATTCTGGATTCGGAAGGTAGCTTTTCCTTGGTCACGTGGTAAGCGAGGAAGGTATATACGTGGACCCGTCCAAAATCAAGTCAATAGAAATTGATCGGCACCAAAGACACCCACAAAAATCCATTAATTCTTGGGTCTCGTTGGCTACTATCGCATGTTCATTCAGAAGTTTTCCAGAATCTCCAAACCCCTAACTACTTTGATAGAGAAAGGTGTACCCTTTTGTTGGAGTGAAAAGCAGGACATATCATTCCAAACGTTGAAGCGAGCCTTGTGCAGCGTACCTATCCTGTCCCCGCCCGACGGGACAGAGGATTTCGTTATCTATTGTGATGCGTCTAATCAGGGCTTAGGCAGTGTGCTTATGCAGAGAGGAAAAGTTATCGCTTATGCCTCGAGACAGCTGAATGCACACGAAGTCAACTACACAACTCACGACCTGGAATTAGGAGCAGTGGTCTTCGCACTGAAGATTTGGAGACATTACCTCTACGGAACTAAGTGCACGATTTTCACCGACCATAAAAGCTTTCAACATATCTTCGATCATAAAGACTTAAACATGAGACAATGGTGGTGGGTAGAGTTGCTCAGTGACTACGAGTGTGAAATTCGCTACCATCCCGGCAAGGCCAATGTGGTAGCAGATGCCCTTAGTCGAAAGGAAAGATCAGGCAACAAGGTGAAAACATTGACGATGACCATGCATTCCCACTTATCCGCACATATCCAAGAAGCCCAGTTGGAAGCTCTAAAACCAGAGAACGTGTCGAACGAAGCATTGAGAGGAATGGATAAGAAACATGAGATCATAGGTGATGGAGTCTACTGTTTCATGGATCGAATATGGACCCCAAAGTTCGGAGGTTTCAGGGAGGTTGTTATGAATGAATCTCACAAGACCAGATACTCTGTTCACCCAGGTTCGGATAATGTAACGCCCATGTTTCTGGGCTTGCCATTTTTAGCAATGTAATAGTCTAGGTTAACCTTTGTAACCCCAATTTGAAATAATAAAATGTATTATTTGTGAATTATGTGAATTATGTGTTAATTTCTTGATTTTTATAATTTAATGAATTAAGAATAAAATAAGCGTCATAATTAAAGTGTGAGATAAGCCCGACATATTTGCATAAATTTGTAGTGGTTGAAACAAGGATTCCAAAGATATAAGGAATGCCAAAATCCGAGTTATAACGAAGAAGTTATGACCTGTCGAAGTTTCGAGACAGAACCGGCACGACGCCGAGTGACGTAAAATATGAATTTAAGATAGAGCGATATTTAGCCTTAGTGATGAAAACGAAAGTCGTAGATTTCGTTAAACCGAGAGCGTGCATAAAAGGAACGCCCAAGTCTGACTTCGTATGAGGAAGTTATGATTTTCTAAAGTTTCGACGTGGCAGTATGCAGCCCGAATACTCGATTTGAGATCGAGCGGTTTTTAGCCGAAACAATCTAAATGAGAATAGAAGATCTCATTGTTAGTAGCGAAACGATGACAAGTTAGGCAAGAACGGACATCAGACGAAGAAGTTATGAATTTATAACGAAGTTTTTCTATCCCGGCTTTCTAAAAATAAATAATAAAAATAAAAGTCAAAATTAGCCAATGGAGTCTAAATGAAAGTTGTAGAGAATGGTCTGGCCTTCGCGTGGATATAAAGAACGTCGAAAACAGAGCTCGTATGCGAAAGTTACGCAATTTAGAAGTTTGACGAGTCAATTACGCCCCGCGTAATTTGAGTACGCCCGGTGTACTCACTCGGATGCAATTTGTCTGACCGATACTCGAGTGCCACCAGTCGACGCACGCAGTGACGTCAAAGTACGCCCTGCGTAACCCGAGTACGCCCCGCGTACTGAGTACACCCCGCGTAATCCCAGACCCTCAGCCTATAAATAGAACTCGAATTCAGCCATTTTCTCTTGTTCAAACTCTTCCCTCTCTCTAAGTTTTTCCTCGTTTTGCATTCTGTTTGTACCCCGAAGCCCCGGTAATATTCCCGAGCCCTGAAGTAAGATCCGAAGCCCCAAGGATCCCGAAGAGCGTTATTCCCGAGCCGAAAGGCTGCCCGCGAGGAGCCCGGTTTTGTGAAGATCTTCCAGATCTACGGAGAAACACCTCTTCTGCAAGCCGTAGTACTGCCCAATCATCTTCTGATCAAGTGAGTGTGTAGTTATTTTCATTCCAACGCAATATTATGAAGTATTTCATATAAAATACGTGTTAGGTGTATATATTTGGTTGTTATACGTGTGAGTGTATATTCACTCTCTTCTATCTTATAGATCTGATGTATTCTCTATGAAATACGTGTTATGTGTGTATGCCTCATCTGTTATGTGGAATATGTATTGATTAAAGCATGTTATACAGGTTTTTAAACTATGTATAAAAATGTATATTTTTATCTACTAATATGTTGGGTAGAACATGGGTAGATAATTGGTGTGTAATAAACAGATGAGAGGCCTCGGTGTTATTGGTGTTATTCTAGTCATTCAGCAGAGTATGGATGACGACCACGGACTATTCTAGACTGTCCTGTGGAACACTAGCAGGCTCATTACCTGTAGGTGTTGTGAACGACGTGTTCACCGGTGTACTCTATCCCCCACATGGTTGCCTTTAGGACATTTAATGTTGAGGAAGCCCCTCAGCAGTAATGTCCGTCCCGATGAAAAATCCTGAAATAGGTTCCTTATAATAGACGTTATTTTTAGGAATGTAAGGTGAGGATAACGGGAATGGGTAATCGGGTTTATTGTTGATTGTTGAAACTAAATATAATTATTGTGGGTTGAAAACCTTATATGCTCACCAGGCTCCCAAGCCTGACCCACTCAGTTGATTTATTTTACAGGAAGTGGCGCAAGAGCTTAAGATGAGCGAACATCAAGTTGTTTTGTTTACAAGTCTGTATATGTATATATTTGTTGAATGACTTGTAATGCTATCGTTTATGCTTTATGATCTGTATCGGAACATGACATCCCGACTTTTGATTAGGAAATGAAATCATATTTCTTTATGAAATGTTTTGATAAATATCTATGTTATCATGTTTTGTTTTTGGGAACAAATTCCGCATCTTTTTTAAAATTAAAAGGATTTACTCTGAAAATTATTTTAAAAAGCATAAATGAAATCGGTCTTTTCTGGCCGAGATTTTGGGGATGTCACAGTTGGTATCAGAGCATTAGGTTAAGCGAACTAGGAATTTGTAGGATTTCTAAACTTAAACTTAGGATGCTAAGTGGAGATTGCGAGATGTGTGTCGGTTGGATTTTAGACACAAGCACTAGTTTATTTTAGGAAAGTTGCCTAAAATGCTTATATGTGCTAAATGTTATATGTTGCCATATATGATATTATTTGTTCGGATCTATGGTTTATTCCCAACCGGATCTGAAGGTTTATGTGTTTAGGATTCTAAGCGTATATGTACGATATTAGAACTAGCATGTAATCGTTTGGAGTAATAAGGTGAAATTATTCGGTGTATAGATCAAAATGGTGAGAACAAGAAGCGGAGTTGGAAATGCTGATGAAAACAGGAATCAACCGCCTGTAATCGAGCAAGTACCTGTCGTAGCTGCTGCACCTGAGCCGATAACAATGGCTGGTGTACAAATGATGATTCAAATGATGTTGGATCGTCAGATGGAAGAAACAAGACTCCTGCTTAGGCAGAATCGTGAAGAACCGTCAATTCAAGCGGAAGAGCCCGAGGAGAATGGAGGGCAGTCTGAAGGAGAAAATTTTAGTGGGATCATTGGTCAAGACGAACAACCAGTGGTTAGACGCAATAACCAGTATGGAGGAAATGATGGTCGTGGGTGTAAGTACAAGGATTTCATGGCGTCCAAACCACCATGCCTATCCGGAAGCCCGACGCCGGTACAAGTTATGGACTGGGTCTCCGAAATAGAGACTATGTTTGAAAGTTGTGAATGCAGCAACAGGCAGAAGACCGCTCTTGCGATCCCTCTGCTAAAATCTGGCGTGTTGAGTTGGTGGAAGCTGTTAGCTGACTCTATGCCCAAGGGAGAAGGAAGCAAAATGTCTTGGGAAGACTTTTTGGAACAACTAAACTGCAATACTGCTCCGAGCAGGACCTTTTGGAAATCAGTAATGAGTTTCAGAATTTGTAGAAGGGGAAGTTGAGCGTTACTGAATACGCTGCAAGTTTCACAGAAAAGATGAAGTTTATCCCATATTTGGTGCCTACAGAACTCTCTAAGGTCAACAAGTTTGCCCTTGGACTACCAGCGGACTATGGTTCAATGGTTAAGCAAGCAACCACATTGAAAGCCGCCATCTGGGCTGCTAGAAATGTTGAGACCCAGATCAGGGAAAAAGGTCTAGAAAGGTCAGAGGTTGGTGAGAAAAGGAAAATTGATGGATTTTCAGGGTCCAGCAAGAAAAGTAAATTCTCGAAGTCTAGTTCGAGAGAAAGTGGAGGAAAGGTAGAGGCGAAATGGTGCGACAAGTGCAAGAAGAAGCATCATGGGAAGTGTGGCGGGGAAACCACATGCTTCAAATGTGGAAAGCCAGGGCATTATGCCAACGACTGCACTTTCACCAAGAATGTTTGTTATGGTTGTGGTGAGGAGGGGCACATCTCAAGGAATTGTCCGAAAAAGACGGAAGCATCAAGACCCAACATTCTGCCAAAGCCAAAGGTGAGAGCATTCCAGATGTCACTAGAAGCTGCTAAAGATGAAGCTAATGTCGCTTCAGGTACCTTTCTCGTTAACAAATTTCCTGCCCAAATTTTATTTGATTCTGGAGCCAACTACTCCTTTATATCGCATGAATTTGGTAAAAAACTAGCTTTGCCTATTGTGAGACTAGATAATGCTTTATTAGTTGAAGTTGCTAGTGGCAAGTTGGTACCTGTTAGCCATCGTATGAAAAACATTTTAATTGATTTGAATGGGAATAAGTTCCATGAGGAATTATTACCTATAGAACTTAATGGTTTCGACATTGTTTTGGGAATGTATTGGCTTAGTGCCAATGATGCCGAAATTTTATGCAAGAAGAAAATAGTGAAAGTGAATCCGCCTGGAAAGGAATCGTTTATGGTGTATGGAGATAAACGCAAAGTAAATTCTGGAATCATTTCCCTAATGAAAGCCAGAAAGTGTTTGACCAAGGGATGTACATCATATTTAGCATTCGTGATCGATGCTAAGAAGGAAAAGAAGGTGATGCAAAATATTCCTATTGTGTGTGATTATCCGGAAGTATTTCCCGAAGATCTTCATGGATTACCGCCTGATCGACAAGTGGAATTTCGTATTGACTTGTTTCTCGGAACAACGTCAATTGCAAAAGCACCTTATCGATTAGCACCGATGGAGATGAAGGAGCTAATGATGCAACTTCAGGAGTTATTGGACAAAGGTTTCATTAGACCTAGTTCATCACTCTGGGGAGCTCCGGTGTTATTCGTAAAGAAGAAAGATGGAAGCATGAGGATGTGCATTGATTACTGAGAGCTGAATAAGGCAACAATAAAGAATAGATATCCGTTGCCAAGGATTGATGACCTATTCGATCAACTACAAGGTTCAAGTTATTTCTCAAAGATCGACTTGAGGTCAGGATATCATCAGCTGAAAGTAAGGGAGCAGGATATAGAGAAGACCGCATTCAGAACGCAATATGGACACTATGAGTTTTTGGTTATGTCGTTTGGACTAACCAATGCTCCAGCAGCATTCATCGATTTAATGAACAGAGTTTGTAATCCGTTCATTGATAAATCTGTGATAGTGTTCATAGATGACATTCTGATTTATTCAGAAAGCCAAGAGGAGCATGGCAGACACTTGCGAGAAGTGCTAGAAGTCTTGAAGAAGGAGAAGCTATATCCAAAGTTCTCCAAATGTGATTTTTGGATTCGAGAAGTCCAATTCTTGGGTCACATGGTCAACCAAGAAGGTATAATGGTTGATCCAGTAAAGATTGAAGATATAATGAAGTGGGAACAACCAAAAAGTCCCACGAAGATCCGAAGCTTTTTAGGATTAGTCGGATATTACCGAAGATTTATCCAAGGCTTTTCTTCGATCGCTAGTCCATTAACAGCTTTGACCCACAAAGGAGCTACATATGCTTGGAATGATAAGCATAAAGAAGCATTCGAGAAGCTAAAGAAGAAACTATGCGAGGCACCGATACTTTCTCTACCCGATGGAGTTGAAGACTTCGCTGTTTATAGCGATGCGTCTGGTGTTGGATTGGGTTGTGTCTTGACCCAAAGAGATAAGGTGATCGCGTATGCATCTCGACAGCTGAAAGAGCATGAAAAGAACTACCCGACTCATAATTTGGAGTTGGCAGCTGTAATTTTCGCTCTGAAAATATGGAGGCATTACCTCTATGGCACGAAGTGCAAACTTTTCACTGATCATAAGAGTCTCCAATATCTCTTCAATCAGAAGGAATTGAATATGAGGCAACAACGCTGGCTAGAATTACTTAAAGACTACGACTGTGAGATACTTTACCACCCTGGTAAAGCCCATGTTGTCGCTGATTCTCTCAGTTGGAAAGTCAATCTTGAAAGGAGAAGGCCAAGAGCGTTGAGAATTGAAGTTGTCTCGACTATTTTGGAAAGTATAAAGAAAGCTCAAAGCGAAGCTTCTAAGAAGAATGACCGAAAGGAGGAACGTTTGGGCAAAACGTTGGTGTTCGGTGTAAACAGTCACGGACTGAAGGTCTTCCAAGATCGGATTTGGATACCTAAGACAGGAGGAGTCAGAGATCTTCTGATGGAAGAAGCTCACAAGACCATGTACTCGATTCATCCCGGTAGCACTAAAATGTATAGGGACCTGAAACCCTACTACTGGTGGCCGACGATGAAGCTTGACATTGCGAAGTATGTGGTGGAGTGTGTGACTTGTGCGAGAGTCAAGACACAACATCAGAAACCGTACGAGAGTTTAGAACCATTGCCTGTGCCTATGGGTAAGTGGGAAGACATTACTATGTATTTTGTCACTAAACTGCCCAGAACAAAGAATGGTCACGACATGATTTGGGTGGTCGTCAATCGATTCACTAAGAGTGCACATTTCGTTGCAGCCAGGGAGAAATGGTCTATGGAAAAGCTTGCGAATTCTTATGTGAAGGAAATTGTGAGACTTCACGGTGTTCCGCTAACAATTGTGTCAGATCGTGATACTCATTTCACCTCAAGATTTTGGAAAAGTCTACAAGAGGGATTGGGTACCAAGTTGTGTTTAAGTACAGCTTACCATCCGCAGACTGATGGTCAGAGCGAACGGACAATACAAACACTTGAAGATATGTTGAGAGCTTGTACCTTGGAATTCCTAGGTAATTGGGATGAACATTTACCTTTGGTAGAATTTTCCTATAATAATATTTTTCACTCGAGCATAAAGATGGCACCTTATCAAGCTTTGTATGGACAGAAGTGTCGTACGCCATCTTGTTGGCTTGAGGCTGGGGAAAAGCAGTTTATGGGGCCGGAGATAGTCCATCAAACTGCTGAAAAGTTGAAAATTATTAGGGAGAGAATGTTAGCAGCTCAGGACCGTCAAAAGAGCTATGCTGACAAAAAGCAAAGACCGATGACTTTTAAAGTTGGAGATTCGGTTTTGCTTAAAGTCTCGCCGTGGAAGGGACTTATAAGATTTGGAAAAAGGGGAAAGTTAAGTCCAAGGTTTATTGGACCGTTTAAAGTTCTTCAGAGGATTGGGAACCAAGCTTACAGGCTCGAACTACCAGAAGAAGTGAATGGAATTCATAACACTTTCCATGTGTATTATTTGAGGAAGTTCACGGGAGAAGTTCCCGACATAATTCCACTTTCGGAGTTGAGGATCGATGAGAAAAAAAGGTTGATTGAGGAACTAGAGGCAATTGTTGACCGAAAGACTAAGAAATTGCGACGTAAGATGGTGGAGTTTGTGCTTGTCCGATGGAAACACACGAATGGGCCAAATCTCACCTGGGAGATGGAGAGTGACATGAGGAGTCGCTATCCGCATTTGTTTGTTGATGTGTGATTCCGGGGACGGAATCATTCTAAGGTGGAGAGAATTGTAACGCCCGTGTTTCTGGGCTTGCCATTTTTAGCAATGTAATAGTCTAGGTTAACCTTTGTAACCCCAATTTGAAATAATAAAATGTATTATTTGTGAATTATGTGAATTATGTGTTTATTTTCTTGATTTTTATAATATAATGAATTAAGAATAAAATAAGTGTCAAAATTAAAGTGTGAGATAAGCCCGACATCTTTGCATAAAGTTGTAGTGGTTGAAACAAGGATTCCGGAGATATAAGGAATGCCAAAATCCGAGTTATAACGAAGAAGCTCTGACCTGTCGAAGTTTCGAGACAGAACCGGCATGACGCCGAGTGACGTAAAATATGAATTTAAGCTAGAGCGATATTTAGCCTTAGCGATCTAAGCGAAAGTCGTAGATTTCGTTAAACCGAGAGTGTGCATAAAAATAACGCCCAAATCTGACTTCGTATGAGGAAGTTATGATTTTCTGAAGTTTCGACGTGGCAGTATGCAGCCCGAATACTCGATTTGAGATCGAGCGGTTTTTAGCCGAAACAATCTAAATGAGAATCGAAGATCTCATTGTTAGTAGCGAAGTGATGACAAGTTAGGCGAGAACGGACGTAAGATGAAGAAGTTATAAATTTATAACAAAGTTTTTCTGTCCCGGCCTTCTAAAAATAAATAATAAAAATAAAAGTCAAAATTAGCCAATGGAGTCTAAATGAAAGTTGTAGAGTATGGTCTGACCTTTGCGTGGATATAAAGAACGTCGAAAACGGAGCTCGTATGCGAAAGTTACGCAATTTAGAAGTTCGACGAGTCAATTACGCCCCGCGTAATTTGAGTACGCCCAGCGTACTCAGTCGGAAGCAACTTGTCTGACCGATACTCAAGTGCCACCAGTCGACGCACGCAGTGACGTCAAAGTACGCCCTGCGTAACCCGAGTACGCCCCGCGTACTGAGTACACCCCGCGTAATCCCAGACCCTCAGCCTATAAATAGAACTCGAATTCAGCCATTTTCTCTTGTTCAAACTCTTCCCTCTCTCTAAGTTTTTCCTCGTTTTGCATTCCGTTTGTACCCCGAAGCCCCGGTAATATTCCCGAGCCCCGAAGTAAGATCCGAAGCCCCGAGGATCCCGAAGAGCGTTATTCCCGAGCCGAAAGGCTGCCCGCGAGGAGCCCGGTTTTGTGAAGATCTTCCAGATCTACGGAGAAACACCTCTTCTGCAAGCCGTAGTGCTGCCCGATCATCTTCTGATTAAGTGAGTGTGTAGTTATTTTCATTCCAACGCAATATTATGAAGTATTTCATATAAAATACGTGTTAGGTGTATATATTTGGTTGTTATACATGTGAGTGTATATTCACTCTCTTGTATCTTATAGATCTGATGTATTCTCTATGAAATACGTGTTATGTGTGTATGTCTCATCTGTTATGTGGAATATGTATTGATTAAAGCATGTTATACAGGTTTTTAAACTATGTATAAAAATGTATATTTTTATCTACTAATATGTTGGGTAGAACATGGGTAGATAATTGGTGTGTAATAAATAGATGAGAGGCCTCGGTGTTATTGGTGTTATTCTAGTCATTCAGCAGAGTATGGATGACTACCACAGACTATTCTAGATTGTCCTGTGGAACATTAGCAGGCTCATTACCTGTAGGTGTTGTGAACGACGTGTTCACCGGTGTACTCTATCCCCCACATGGTTTCCTTTAGGACATTTAATGTTGAGGAAGCCCCTCTGCACTAATGTCCGTCCCGATGAAAAATCCTGAAATAGGTTCCTTATAATAGACGTTATTTTTAGGAACGTAAGGTGAGGATAACGGGAATGGGTAATCGTGTTTATTGTTGATTGTTGAAATTAAATATAATTATTGTGGGTTGAAAACGTTATATGCTCACCAGGCTCCCAAGCCTGACCCACTCAGTTGATTTATTTTACAGGAAGTGGCGCAAGTGCTTAAGATAGGCGAACATCAAGTTGTTTTGTTTACAAGTCCGTATATGTATATATTTGTTGAATGACTTGTAATGCTATCGTTTATGCTTTATGAGCTGTATCGGAACATGACATCCCGACTTTTGATTATGAAATGAAATCATATTTCTTTATGAAACGTTTTGATAAATATCTATTTTATCATGTTTTGTTTTTGGGAACAAATTCCGCATCTCTTTTAAAATTAAAAGGATTTACTCTGAAAATTATTTTAAAAAGCATAAATGAAATCGGTCTTTTCTGGCCGAGATTTTGGGGATGTCACAGATAAGATGTACCTGGATCTCAAGAAACTATACTAGTGGCCAAATATGAAAGATGAAATCGCTACCTTCGTGGGCAAGTGTCTGACTTGCGCCAAAGTAAAGGTCGAGTACCAGAAACCCTCGGGTCTACTCCAACAACCTGGGATACCTGAGTGGAAATGGGAGATGATTACTATGGATTTCATCACCAAGTTAACAAGATCTCCGAGTGGGTACGATACCATTTGGGTAATTGTCGATCGTTTGACAAAATCCACTCACTTCTTTCCGATTAAAGAATCATTCATGATGGAAAGACTTACGCGAATCTACATCCAAGAGATAGTCCGACTGCACGGTGTGCCTCTTTCCATTATCTCCGATCGAGATAGCAGGTTTACCTCAAGGTTTTGGCAGTCCCTTTAGAAATCTCTTGGAACTAAGCTGGATATGAGTACAACTTATCATCCTCAGATAGACGGATAGAGTGAGAGAACTATCCAGACCCTGGAAGACATGTGGAGAGCATGTGTCATCGATTTTGGAAAGTCATGGGACACCAATTTACCCTTGATAGAGTTTTCTTAAAACAACAGCTACCACACAAGCATCAAGGCTTCCCTGTTCGAAGCCCTCTACGATAATAAGTGCAGATCCCCTCTATGTTGGGCCGAGGTAGGGTACACGCAGCTAGCCAAGAGTGGAGTCCCCGACAGTGTTGTCACTAGTCCCGAAATCTTCTGCGAAACCACCGAGAAGATCATCCACATCCGAAAACGAGTGAAAACTTCACAAGACACACAGAAGAGTTACGCCGATAATCGACGAAAACGCTTGGAATTCCAGGTTGGAGATCGTGTCCTGTTGAAGGTCTCACCCTAGAAAGGCATGATATGCTTTGGAAAGCACGGAAAACATAACCCGAGGTACATAGGACCTTTCGAGATCATCGCTAAGATCGGTCCTGTAGCCTACAAACTCCAACTACCACAAGAGCTTAGCAACATCCATCATGTCTTCTACATCTCTAATCTTAAAAAGTTTCTATCCAATGAAACCCTCGTGATCCCTCTTGATGAGATCGAGATCAACGAAAAACCTAAACTTTGTGGAAGAATCCATCGAAATCATGGATCGAGAGATCAAACGTACGACACGAAGTCACATCCCGATAGTGAAGGTTCGCTGGAATGCCAAGCGGGGACCAGAATTCACTTGGGAGCGCGAAGAATCAATGAAACAGAAATATCCGCTTCTCTTTCCAAATCCATGATTTGTATCTTAATTCTAAATTTCAGGACGAAATTCCCTCTAACGGGGGGATAATGTGACAACCTGAAATTTATTCCGTCACTGTAACCCGTTTCTGTCAATAAAACTCGTCTTTGTCAAATTTTTCCGTTAACTCTTGGATTAAGTTAATTAAATTGAGACCTTTATCATGACTTCATGAGTGTCCAAATGCATTAGAAACACACGAAAATACCCTCGATATTCTTTTTAAAAGTTTCTAATTCACGACCACGTCGGGTTACGACAACTTAATTGGGTACGACCATAAGCCCCGTTTAACATCGGTATCGGGTAGATTTCCAGCAGGCCACAAACTCAAACCCTATATAAGGGTGAGTGGACTTCATTTGAATCTTTGTCACTCTCTCTCACTACTCTCTCTCTACAAGCCAATTTTGATACAAAATCACCCCCTTTCAAGCTCCTAATTGGTAAGTGATCTATCCTAGCTTATAGTTTAGCTTGTTTAGCATACAAATCCGTGTTTAAATCATCCAAAAGTACCAAAAACATGTGTTTATGGCCCAGGAACAACCCCAAACCGCAAACACCCATAAATGGGGTTTTGAAGCCCCAAAACCCTTCCAAATCACTTTCGGTGCTAAGCTATGACTTAGGTACTTACATGCACGAGCTTAGAACACCAAAAACTTGTTATTTGGGGAGTAAATATGATTTTATGGCCCAAGATCATGCTTGGACCATAAACCTTCCTTCATAGGTCGTAAACACCATTTAAGGTGTTAAATTGCCCCTTAAACACCTCCTATGGCTTGGAATAATGCCTAGAACCAACCACCATTGAATTAGGGACCTTAAACTTGAAGGAAACCATGTCCTTAGGAGATTACGGCCGTAAACCCCCAAGAAATTGTTCCTTGGCCGTAAACTCCTCTAAGGAGGTCAAATGGTGCCCTAACTTCCATCCATGGCTTGTACATTGGACTAAAATCATTTATGCTTAACCTAGGACCATGAAAACAATAAAGGAAAGGGGAAGTAAGAGTTTACGGCCATAAACTCTACATTTATAGCCGTAAACTCTATGTTTACAGCCGTAAACTCCCGAAAATGGTCCATTTGATGGTTTAATCACTTCCATTGCCCTAGAACTGAACCTAACCTAACTCCAGAAGTGATGTAAGACCTTTAAACTTCCAAGAACACACCACCCATGAGTTTACGGCCATAAACTCATGGGGATATGGTCTATGGTCCATAATCTCCCCTAGGAGTTTACTCTTGAAGAGCAAACTCCATATCTAGGCCTTACACCTCCTTAGATGCAACCCGAATCACTCTAACACTTGAGATAAAGTGTTTCCAAGTCTCGTAGTGTATTATGTCAATTAATTAGTGGTTCAAAGTCTAATTAGATACAATTATGTATCTCTTCATATTACATAGGAACCTCGTGCGTGTTCAAGCCCTAAACTGACACTTAGCATCCTAACCGGCACATTTCTCGTCTGGTGAGTTCATACTCCTACACATTTTTCCATGTTTTTCGTGTTTTCAGGGGGAATACAAGAAAAAGTACAAGGAAATCTTGTACTCAAACTTATTATTTCGTATGAAATGTTTCATGTTCATTATGCTTTTAACAATAAAAACCATATTAACCAACTGTTTGACTTGCAGAGTTAGTTTTCAAACTAATAGTGAAACTCATTATAAAATGTTATATTTTATACTTCACAAATGATTTTCCACATCATTACTATTAAATTCATTAATCTTGGAACTCTTGATACGTCCTCTGAAACACTCCACAGAGATACGTGAGTGGCGGACCGCCCATGTAACTAGAATCTAAAACAGGATTTTCCACATTATTACTTGTAAATTCGTTATTCTTAAGATTGGAGACACGTCCTCTGTAACACTCCACGAAGATACGTGAGTGGAGGACCTCCCCTGTAACCAGAATCTCCTAGAAGGAGAGCATCGCTTGAGTGTATAGATCTATACGGGGCTGACTACCCCGCACCTTGGTATTAGCTATAGTGGGACCGGCAGGTCTACGGGTGAAAAAGTCATAAAATGATATTTGACTTCTTATTGCCATATCTAGTCTATCGTATGGTTATGGAACTCGCAAACTTAGATAATGGAGATTTACTTTTAAGTAATAAAGAACTTAGTACAATTAATACCCTTAGGAATTAGTTTACTACCTACTTAATAGTTTTATATAATTGTTAAAACTAAAACACTTTTAAAGGATAACCAGGCTTTCAGGAAACTTCACTTAAACGCTACAAGTATGGTAGATACTTGTACACTGCAATCCGAACCGATAACCAACCACCAACTTTTAAGGAAAATAAGGGTTTTTCCTGAGATAACTTAACTATTCTTAACCAAACTGTGTAACAAATGGGTAACTCAACTTTTCTTATAAGAAAATATGGGATTTTCTTGGACAGCTACTTTTTCAAAAAACCAAAGGAAACTTGTTCTTTTACAGAAATAAACCGCTTATGAACTCACCAGCTTTATGCTGATATTTTTAAAAACTGCTTATATTTTCAGGTCTTCGTTAGACAGGTATTCCGCGTTCATTTGGAGAAGATGGAGCATTTTAGCAGACTCGTCTTTACTTTTGTTATATTGTCGTATATTTATAAAACATGTATTACTTTTTTTCAAACAAATGTAAATATTATTTTGTAATGTAATGGTTGTGTTTACTATGTTTACTATGTACATTGGTTGTGATACTTTACATGACGTCCTCCGCCCCAGAATGTTTCCGCCATCAGTTTCGGGGTGTGACAATGATGGTGCAATCTTGGTTCATAAAAATGGTGTTTTTATTTTCAAAGATTATCCTTGTAATGACGTGTATGAAATTGTTTTGTATGTAAATAGACTTGGAAATTTTGTATTTAGTATTGATTTTTTCTAATCGTTTAGACAAGGAATATTTATGTATTTTCGTCTTGGGAATATAAACAAGAAATGCATCGCCAACTCCTAAATGATGGAATGTTGGAATTATTTGACATAAAATCATATGATGAATGTGAATCTTGTCTACTAGGCAGGATGACTAAGTCACCTTTCATAGGAACCTGTGAAAGAGGTGAAGGAGTATTATACCTCATCCATATTATATATGTGGTCCTTTCAAGTCTACCACAATGGATGCTAATTGCTTCTATGTTACATTTACAGGTGATTATAGTAGATATGGCTATATCTATTTAATCAAGCATAAATCGAAAACCTTTGAAAAGTTCAAATAGTTTAACCAAAAAGTATAGAATCAATTGGGGAAGAAGATAAAGATTCTTTGATTTGATGGAGGTGGAGAATATCTTAATATCAAGTTCAAAGACTATGTTAATGAATGTGGAATAGTTTCAAATTTGATCGCTCCTAGGACACCACAACTTAATGGTGTAGCTGAGAGGAGAAACCGGACAATGCTTGAAACAGATTGTTCCATGATTAGTCAAGCTTCACTACCTATATCTTTTTAGGAGTAAGCCTTAGAGCCACCTGCCTACATCCTCAATGTTTATTCTATTGGATTTGGTGTCTAAGCCCATAACTATAATTCGGACGTACTTAACCCAATTGTAGCATGGTCCTCTTTGGTTGCCTTAATCATTGCAATTTGATAGGATAGACTTTTGATAAAAAGGTTGTTTATGGTTTATTAATATATTACAAGAACAATATATTAATATGAAATCATATTATTTAATTAGTATTAATCAAGAATTAGTTCGGAATTAATTTTGTGGTGAAAAGAGACTACTTAAATATATGGGGATTGATTGTGTAAATCAGTGATTCTTATAGTGTAGGCTAATGATCCATGATTATTTAGATAGGCTAAACCAATGAGATAATCCATGGATAGTACATGGAGGTTGTCACACCCCAAACCGAGAACGGCGGAAACATTCTGGGGCGGAGGACGTCATGTAATGTATCACAACAAATGTAAAGTAGTAAATAAGCAACAACATCATCCACTGCATTAATAGTATAATTTTAGTTACAATTGTTTTCTTTCATAGTACAAGACAACAAGATAACTGATCAAAATAAAAGACGAGTCTTGACTGCTTCGTCTTCTCTAAACCTTGCATCGGTACCTGTCTATTTGTAACCTGAGAATACAAGTTATTTTGAAAGTGTAGGTCAGCATTTAAGCTGGTGAGTTCATAAGTATTTAATGTCATTGCTTTGATTAGTTGATATGAAAGACTGGTGAATGATTGATGAAACATTTAGTATAAGTATGAAAACTCTAGAAAATCCCATATTTCCTACTAGTATAAAAGTAGTCTTCCACCAAGACCCGAATGTTTTGAAAGTAAGCATCACTTGAAAATGTGACGGTTTTTCCCTGTTTAACTATTTTTATTATAAAACTCTAAAAGTAACAATATAATAACTTATGTTGTATCCTTTGGTACTAAGATACACACGGCGTGGAAACTCGCCGTAAACAGATCAGCCGTAGACATCCGTAGATGTGCATTTACCTCTGTTGCTAACATTCGGGTTTAGGAATAGTTAGTCCCTTAAGTATACTTGTAATGGTATCAACCTAAAACATCCGTAGACTGTTCATTTACCTCTGTAGCTAACAGTGGTTCTAGGAATGGTTAGTCCCTCAAAGTATCCTTTGGTACTAGGATATAAAGTCCAATCTATCTCGTCGATGATGTGATTGTATCACAAGGTAAAGATAGAAAGGAGAACTATATAACAGTATCTAGACATATAACATGTAATAGTAATTTGCCATATAATGTCTATGTAAAAGTATTCATGTAAGAGTATTCTTTCATATAGCATGTAGTCTAGACTCACGAATGAACTGACTCTGGTGTAATTTCTTGTAGTAGGGATAATGTTTTGTTTACTCTAAACTATTCCTATAATAGTTTACTAGAATGTAATTGATGAGTGTCCAAGTAGGTTTATACGCTCTTGCTACCCAAGAGTATCGAAACTAAATTAACTGATGGAACATTTATGACCATATATGTATACATGATATATAACTAATATGAAAACGACCTTCGGAGGAGTACCCGATATCCCACCAGACCACATCCAAATCGAGGAAAAGGAAACAGGGTGGATAGCCTTCCTAAGTATTTTAAACATTTCTTATATAACTATACATATAGAGGCATGCAATTTATGATATAAAAGCATAAAGAAGTTTTGTAAATCCGTTGAAAAGTCTAATAAAGAATTTGTGACTTGATGTCAGTTTATAAAATGATAGAAAGTATTTTGTTTGAAAAGACAGTTTAAGTACACGGAAAACCACTGTTTGAAAACACCTTTGTAACCGAATTTGAAAGGAAGCTTACAGTGTGTAAGATAGTTTGATAACGAGCTTTAATCATGTAAAAACGTTTAAGAAAGTCATTTGAACTAATATGTTTAGTAAAACTGTTAAACGTGTAGTAAATCCCTTTGTATACTAGTTATAAATCACATATGATTTCATTGATAAAAAGCGTATAATGAACTTTATTATATAACACACGACAGTAATCGAGTATTTAACTTGTATTCCCCCCCCCCCCCCTTAAAAGCATATAAAAGTATTTATAAAACATTTAAAAGTGTAGTTTATAGGGGTATGAACTCACCTGATTGAAATGGTTGATTTGAAGTAGTCGAGAGAAGAATCGAGCAGAACTTCGACAGGAAGAGTTGAAAACATGGGAAAATCTCGGGATTCTCAGGAATCTCGGGAACACAAAACCTTCCTTCGGGACTTGAAGGTCAAAACCGGGGCTTTGGGAGGGTCTCGGGGGCTTAAACGCAGAGTTTCGGCGCGAGAAAGAAGGGAATTGAGCAATGGAAGTCGGAGCCCTTGAAATCTATTTATAGGGGCATTTCTGGGGTGTGCCACGTTGTGGCAAGGTATGGCCACGTCGTGGGGAGTCAAACTTATCATCTTCCATTGATTGGACGACCTCAGTCACTTGCCGAGTCACGGCAAGCTTGTGCCACGTCGTGGGGGCCTGACAGCCTCGGATTTTGGACCCCGAACTTGTAAAATCCATAACTTTCGCGTACGACCTCCGTTTTCGACGTTCTTTATATGAACGCGTAGCCGAAAACATGGTCTACAACTCTCGTTTAGACTTCATTGGCTAATTTTGATTTTATTTTTAATTATTTATTTTTAACGGGTCGGGACACGAAAATTCCGTTAAAAATCCATAACTTCTTCATCCGATGTCCGTTTTCGTTAGACTTTTCATCGTTGCACTACTATTGTTGAGACCTTTGATTCTCATTTAGGTTTTTTTGGCCAAAAGTCTCTCGATCTCTATTTTGAGTTTTTAGTTGTCTACTGCTATATCCAGATCTTGGAAAAATCATAACTTCTTCTTATGAAGTTAGACTTGGACGTTCTTTTTACGTACGTTTACGGTTTAATGTTATCTACAACTCTCATTTAGATATTTAACGCTAAAAACTATTGTATTGAAACTTCGCGTTTTTCATTTAATCGGTGTTGCCGGTTTTGCCGAGAATCTTCGGTTGGTCATAACTTCTTTGTTATAACTCGGATTCTAGGGTTCTTTATATGTACGAAAACCTTGATACGATTCCTAATACTTTATTTAACCCAAATAAGATTTTAGGAAAGTTTAATTTTTACCTATATTTGACTGATGTTATATTTCATTGTCTCGAAATATCGGGTTGTCACAGAGGTTAACCCATGGAGCTAAGTAATATGAAAGGTCATTAGGGTTTATAAAGTGTAACCCTAGCATTTGCTACACTATAAATAAACCCCTTAGAGCCAAAATCGGATACATGAGTGGCTACATTCATTCTAAGAGAGTGAAGTTGATTTTGTGCTAAGTAACCTATTCTCTCAAGCCTCCTCTTGCATATTGGTGTTTGTGAACCATTAGAGGCATCACACTTGGGGTGCTCAAGATTTCAAAGGTCAAGAACTACAAGTCCTTCTAAGAGGTAAGTCATCTAACTAGTTGTATTGTTCATTCAAGAATTTGTATGCTAGTTAGCTCAATGCTTTGGAAAATTGAAAATATGCATGTATAATTAGAGAAAACATATATCCAAAGCATTTAGGGTTGCATGTGCACCATAGGAGTGTTATAGTGCTCAAAACCCAATAGTGGTATCAAAGCCTAGGATTGTTTTCTGTTATACTTGATGCTTATTAGTTTTTAAAGTTAAAAAAAATCGATTTTCTACCTTCTGACTGTTGAACTCGCCGAGTCCACTGGCTGACTTGGTGCTCCTGTGTGCAGAATTTTGAGTTTTTGGCCATCATTACTCCAAACTGTTTTTTGAACCATGAATTCCATTTTTTGATATGGTAATGATCGTGCTTGTCCAAGTAAAAGATAATTGTCATAATTTCAATATTTTTACTAGTTTATATGATTAGGCTAATTTGTTGAAGATTGTTGATATGAATTATCTTGTTCTTATGAGTTTAACTACATTATGGATGAATTATTTTATTATTGTATTAATTAAAATACCGATCTAAATGCCTTTAATGGACTTCATAACATGTCCTCGAGTTATGGAAAATGAAATTCTCATACATTAAAATGACATTAAACTCATAAGTTATGGAAATGAAAAGACAGTTGTCAAATATTAAAATAATAGGTTAATTATTTGTATTATTTGATATGAATTACCTTGCTATATTAGTTAGATTAGATCAATAGAATATTATATTATAATTTTTCTTATTTAAATGATCTAAATGTTCTTTAATGAGTTCCATAACTTATCCTCAAGTTATGGAACATGAAAAGTTTTATCATAAATGTTTTAATGAACTCCATATCTTGTCCTTAAGTAATGGAAAATTCAAGAGTCTTTTCATAAAAGCAACATTAAACTCATAAGTTGTAGAATTAAAGAGTTTTGACAAGTTTCAAAACTTGCCTTTTGGAATTTGTAAAGTCTCACTAATGAAACTTTAATTCTAAACCCTAGAGTTTTAAAAGTTAAAATTCAACCCTTATACTTTATAATATTATAAGTTTAATAATATATATATATATATATATATATGTATGTGTGTGTATATATATATATATATATATATATATATATATATATGTATGTGTGTATATATATATATATATATATATATATATATATATATATATATATATATAAGATAAGTCAGTCTTACCGTTAGTAGGCCTCATTCAAGAAGCCAATTTATAAGGGGCGGGGGTATAAGGTTACTACCAATAAAATGGTGGTTTAATGGGTGTCCACTCTCACCCACCACTTCCTTGACTGGTGAAGGGTCGTTAGCCGAACGGGTAGGATAGAACATTAATTCTCCCTTATTAAAAGTATAATGATAAAAATAAATAAAGTAACTAAACTTTTATTAAATTCCTAATATTAGTTACTTTAGGAAAACGTGAAAATGGTGCTAATCCATAAAATTGCACTTTGCACCTTGTTAAGTCGTTAGTGGAGCGTGTATGGTTAACCAACACACTATCTAGGACTGACAATGTGTGGCAAAAGGTAACTTTATGTTATTCATAGTTCAATGGAGCGTGTGTGGTTAACCGACACACTGATTATGTGATTTGTAACATTGAGTACACCTAGCTAATTTCCATCGTTATTCACACCTTGTTTGTGGCCCTCACAATTCCAGTCACAAATTTGAAGGCACAATCGAGATTTAAACATGCCAATGAAAAGTTCAATGAATCTCAAAGGATCTAGGAATTACAATCCAATTAAAACCTAATAATCTATTTCATTTTTCATGGTGGAAATTGGTAAATTGTCATTTACCTACCATCAAATATTTTACATTTGGATTACGACATCCCTCTTCGCAATTGTAAAATATTGTGTTCGGTCCTAGCCTTAATATTTCATTTTGGGTGTTATATTAAGGAATTAAATCAAATAACTTGGATTTCTCTCTTTATAGATGTCTGGGTCAGACAACTATAGTCATCCTGAACCTGCTGGAAAAGGCTTTCCCTAAGAAGATGATATTCCAAAATATCATACTTCACTTCCTCTACCTCCTCCAATTGTTCTTCCTAACCAATAAGTTCAAGGTCATTCAAGCCCTATTGGCTAGCAAACATGAAGATGGAACATCTATGTGTGCACATGTTTTGCAGATGAAGTCACACATTAACAGGCTGGGAATGTTAGGAGTTGATTTCTCAAGGTAGTTGGTTGTTGACTTGGTTCTTCAGTCACTTCCCAAGGTGTATAGTTAGTTTGTTAAAGACTACTGTATGACAGACCACGACATGTCCCTTGTCAATCTTACATATTTTCTTATTGTTGCATACTTAGCAATGAAAACATTGGAAGTCCAGAAAAGATATCTCTTTCCAAGGGAAAAGGAAAGGATAAGACTGAGATTGTACCAATCCTAAAGAGTCTATATGTTTCTATTGCAAAGAGATGGGGTATTGGTTGCGAAGCTACCATATCTACCTGAAGGATCAAAAGAATGGTGAGGTTAAAAAGTTTAACTCTACTTAAGGTAAGTCCACTATCTAACTCTATTAAGTTCCTATCTGTAGATTTTGTATACACGATGTGATAAGATTACATTTTGATTTTTTTTTATGATTAAAAGAAGCTTAAAGGAAATGCATGTTTAATTTGATCGCGAAGAGATGGATTTCGATCACATGGTTTGATGATCGGATTTTTGAGCTACTGCTTAAGAGTTATGATGGATTGCTTAGGAATTTGAAATAAAATCGTTTTCATTTGTAATTAAATTCTAAGGAAAATATTTTCCACAATTATATAAATAAAGAAAAAAAGTTATTTTATTCTATATTTCCTTGCAATAGCATATGTGAAAATTGATGTTTGTATTTTTTAGCAATATGGATTTGATTCTTTCGTTTTGTGGTAGTGTTTAGATTTACCAAATAAGGAAAGATTCTAATCACCGAGTGTCAATTGGAAAAAAAAAAACTTGGATCATGCAACTTGTATTGTATGATGAATGAGAAACTTCGTCTTTGGGAAATTAAGACTAATTCCTTGTTCACATGTATATGTGAGTCAAGTGAAAGACTAGGGGATCGGATACACTTGGTTGTGTGTTGGTCAGGTACATCACAAAGAACAATAAGACTATTCGTTATGGTTTACTAAAGTTAGTAAATATGGTTATGCTTACAAGATTAAGTATAATTATAATTCATTAAAAGGTCTCAATGTATAGTAGAAAGAATAAGAAGAATTAAAGTCAGTAGAAAGATAAAAGTTTCTCCAATCTGAAAAGATGGGAGAGTACTTGAGTATAGTGTTTTATGATCATCTTAATGATTATGAAAACAATATCAAAATTTGATCCTCTAAGGACGCCTTAGTGCATTTGTTTGGCTAAGAAGAGGAATCAAGAATTGTTGAAATGGTTAAATCAATTAAGATGAATCATACTTTGTTCCAAAATGAAATCTTAGAGTCATCCTCCAAGATTATATATTGAGAGACATATCAGCAAATGTAGAGTAAAATGTTTTCTACTACTTGTACATTTGAAATTGGCAAGTTGTAATGTTTTGTATAAATAAAGAACTAAGACCGATTGTCAATAGTGTTTGTCTTGATAAGAAATCGCACTAACTCTTGAATATTTGTTTGTCAAGTAATGTTCTTGACAGAGAGAAACTTATATGGCAAGATGTCAGTGAGAGTCTTAAATATCTTGAAAAGTTTTAAGAACTAATCAAGAGTCAATATATTGTTAATCATTAACACATGACTTGAGGTTTGTAACCTATCGTGTTGACATATTCTTGTTCATGGTGTTTGTGACTTTTTTGAGGCATCACACTTGGAGAGTTAACCTATTGAAAGGCCAAAAATTCTACATGCTACAACTAAGAGGTATTCTTCTAGCTAGTTTTTATGTTTCAAGTAACAAAGTTGTATTCTATTTATAGGTTTCATGCTTTGGATAATTTTTGTTGCATGTATAACTAGAGAAAAGTTAGATAAAAAGCTATTAGGGTTGTATATGCACCATAGCAATGTTATATTACATTAAACTCAATAGTGGTATCAGATCCACGGGTGTTTTCTGTTATATAGATGCATTAGTTAATTGTTCAAAGTTGAAGCAAATCAAAAACTACTCTCTGCATGATGAAATCGACGAGTCCATAAGGTGACTCGATAAGTTGGGCCAACTCGACGAATCCATTGATTAACTCAATGAGTTGGATCATCAGTTTGCAGATTTTCAAGTTTTTTGGCCATAATTGGATTAGGATCATTACCATGAACTATTTTGTATCATAAAATCTGATTTTTCTGATATGGTAGTGACTATCATCATCCAATTAAAAGATACTTGTTAAATTTTACGATAATTACTAGTTTATATGAAAAAGCTAGTTATTTGTAATTTTTTATTTGAAATTATCTTGCTACAAGAGTTACATTAGGTCAAATTGGAAAAAGATAAGTATATATATATATATATATATATATATATATATATATATATATATATATATTATTAGTTTAAATTTGATCTAAATGGTTTAAGAGGTTAGAAAACTTGCCATCAAGTTTTGTAACTCAAAAGTTTTTTTTGAAGGAGTTACAAAACTTGTTATCAATTTTGGAATCCAAAAGTTTTTCAAACTTGTTATCAACTTTGGAATCCAAAAGTTTTTCAACAGTTACAAAACATGTCCTCAAGTTTTGGAAATTGAAAAGTCTCATTTATGAGACATTGATTTCTAAAAAAAAAACCTACTAATTTGAAAAGGTGCAACTCTTGGGTTCATAACTTAAAAATTAATTAAATAGTTTTTCATTTTGAAATTTTATAACCTTGATGTTTTTTTAATAGTTCAATTAATTCTTATGGACTTTATTAATAGTTAATTAAATATTTAATTAAAAGAGTATTATTAAATCTATAATCATATGGTTTAAGTTTAATTAAATTAAGAGTATAATTTATTAATAGATTAAACCATCAAGTATTTTAAAAGTTAAAATACACCCTTCTACTATAAAAAATCAAAAGCCTAATATATTATACGTGTATAATTAAAAAGTCAGTATTACCGTTAGTATGCCTCATTTGTGAAGCCAATCTATAAGGGGGGTATAAGGAAACTGCCAATAAAATGGCAATTAAATGGGTGTCCACTTTCACCCACCGCTTCCTTTATTGGTGGAGGTTGGTTAGCCAAATGGGTAGGATAGGATACATCCTCCCACTATAAGTATAATGAAATACCAAGTAACTAAAAACTTTATAAATTCCCAATCTTAGTTACTTAGGAAAAATATGAATTTGGTGCTAACCTATGAAATTGCACTTTGCACCTTGCTAAGTCGTTAGTGGAGCATGTGTGGTTAAGCGGCACACTAATTTGGGGCTAGCAAGGGTGGCAATGGGTATCTTGATGTTAATCATGGATCAATTGAGCATGTGTGGTTAACCGACACATTGATTAGGTGACACGTAACATCAAATGTACAAAGCTAATTTACATGGTTATTCACACCTTGTTTGTGATCACCAGCATCCCAGTCACAAACTTGAATGACATAATCGAGATTAAACATGACATTGAAAAGTTCAATGAATCTCAAAGGATCTAGGAATTTCAATTCGTTTAAAACCTAAAGTTCATTTTCATTTTTCATGGTGGAAATTAGTAAATCATCATTTACCTACCTTCAAATATTTTTCAATTAGATTATGGCATCACTTTTCCGAATTGTAAAATATTGTGTTTGGTCCTAGCCTTAATATTTCATTTTGGGTGTTATATTAAGGACTTAAATCAACTAATTTGAATTTCTCCATCGTAGATGTCTAGTTCTGACAACTATGGCCTTCCCGAATCTTTTGGAAAAAGCTTTCCTCGTGAAGATGATGTTCTTAGAAATCATACTTCACTTCCTCCACCTCCTCCAATAATTCTCCCTGACCCACATGTTCGTCGACAGGAAAAGTTCAAGGTCACTCAAACCCTATTGGTAAGCAAACACCAAGATGGAGGGTCTATGTCTGCACATGTCTTGGAGATGAGGTCACACATTGACAGGCTGGGAATGTTAATAGTTGTGTCGAGGAAGTTGGTTGTTGACTTGGTTCTTCAATCACTTCCTGAGTCATATAGTGAGTTCATTAAGGATTACAATATGACAGACCACAACGTGACCGTTATCGATCTTACCTATTTGCGAATTGTTGTTGAATAAAAAATAATTTGGCACACTGGTAAAGTAAATTTTATTAGAAGACATACTTCCCAAACTTCCATGGACATTGACAATGGCGACAATGGATGTCCAAAAACGACTTCTCTTCCCAATGGAAAGGGATCGGCCATGGTCAAACCATAGGACCAAATGGTAAAGAGTTTGTTTAACTCTACTTCAGATAAGTCCATTATCTAACTCTATTAAGTTTCTATTTGGATATTCTAAATACATGATGTGATAAGATTACATATTAGTTTTTAAAAATTATCGAAGAAGAGAAAGGAGGCTTAAAGAAAGAGCAGACTGAGTCTGATCGTGAAGAGATGGATTTCAATTACATGATTTGATGATCATAATTTTGAGCCGCTGCTTAGGAGTTATGATAGATTGCTTAGGAAAATTTAGAAACATAGTTTTCATATGTACTTGCATTGTAAAGAAAGGTTTTCCGCATTTTATAAATAATGAAAATTTTTTATTTTATCTTACTTTATATTTCCTTGCAATGGCATTTAGGAAAATTGATGTTTGTATGTTTCTATTTTTAGCAATATGGATTTGATTCTTTCGTTTGAGATAGTGTCTAAATTTACCAAATAAGGAAAGATTCTCATCACCAAGTTTCAATTGGACAGAAACTTGGAATCATGCAATTTGTATTGTATGATGAATGAGAACCTTCATCTTTGGGAAATTTAGAATAATTCCTTGTTCACATATAGATGCGAGTCAAGTGAAGGACTAGGGGATCTAGTACAAACTGTTGTCTACTGGTTAGGTCCACTACAAAGAACAATAAGACTATTCATCATGATTTACTAAAATTTTAGTAAATATGGTTATGTTTACAAGTTTAAGTGTAATTTTGAAACATTGGTAAAGTTTCAATGTATAGCAAAACGAATAAGAATATTCAAATTAGGCAGAAAGATAAAATTTTCTCCAATATGAAAGGAAAGGAGAGTACTTTAGTATCATGTTTTATGATCATCTTAATGATTATGAAAACCATATCACAATTGATCCTATAAGGACACCTTAGTGCATTTGTATGGCTAAGAAAAGGAATCGGGAATTGTTCAAATGGTTAAATCAAAAAAGGTGAATCATACTTCGTTCCAAAATCAAGTCTTAGAGTCATACTCCAAGATTGTGACTTGAGTTATACATCTTAACCAGGTTTATAGCACCGAATAGGATGTGGAGTAGAAATGTTTCTTTCTCTTGCACATTTGAAATTGGTAGTTGTCATGTTTAGATAAGACAAAGACCAACTAAGACCAATTATATGAAGTGTCATCCTTGATAAGCATCCGCACTAACTCTTGGATATTTGCTTCTGTTGGGCTAAAAATTATTTTGAAGATTGCATCTTTTGGGCTCGACTGATTATGCTACTTTGTATTCCGGTTTGGGCCTGTCCAACCGTGAACCTTTTATGTTTTGTATATAAGTTTACACTTGCATGCATATTAGGTTAAGGTTTTAGAGATCTGAGAATAGCGATACATCTAGACGACAACAGGTTTCTTTGATCGTTCTTGTAACCTTCCAATCCTCTACAGTTGATGTTCTTAATCGAGCTCTTCTGAGGATTTTGTTTATTCATTCGACACTTTTGATTCCATCTTGTCTTGTTCTTATTATTGTGTTTATATCGTCTTTGTTTACTTACTTGTTCAAGATCTAATCGATCTTTATAAATTAAAGGTTAGTTTAATCTTATCAATTGGTATCAGAGCAGGAGGCTGTGTAATCGATACACATCTTTCCTGTGAAAAAGATTTCCATTAGGGTTTTTCCGCAATTATCAATATTTATTGAGCCGTCATCTCGTTATTGACGTATCTTGATATTTATTATTTTTCCCTAATCTGCTTTATTACAAGTCTGATCTTTGAACAGGTCTTTACGATCATAATGGACGCGGCACAATCAAACCTTATTAATATTTCCAACAGCATTGGTTCGACGACAAAGATTCCAATCTTATACACCCATGACTATGAAGTATGGGCGCATCACTTCGAAGACTACGTTATTGGGTCGGAGGATAATGCGTACCTCATTTGGGAAGCCATCACCAATGGACCGTTTTCTCATTCTGCAACGTCCAGAATCATCAAGACACAAAAAGAGTACAATGATCTGCTAAAGGACGTGAAGGATATTGCACAAGATGAAAAGGATAAATTCCAGTGCAATATCAAGGCATTAAGGTTGATCAGATTCGCTCTTCAGTCCGACACATTCCGGTTGGTCAGCTCATGCACGACGGCAAAGGAAGTTTGGGATAGACTTCGGGAACTGTATTCTACAGACGAGGATCTTGAACATTCTATTCAAACCTTGCTTTTATCTGAGTTTGGAGAATTCAGGCAAGGAGTCGAAGAAACCGTGACCCAGACGTTTGATCGCTTCAATCATCTTCTCAGCAAGATGATCAAACACGATATTGAAAGGAAGCTTATCGAACAGAAGGTTACTTTCTTGAATGGTCTGAGGTCCGAATGGAGAGCAGTAGTTTCCACAGTCAAAGCCCATGAGCAGTTTAAATCATACTCTTTGGCGAAACTGGTGGGTATTCTCAAGTCCCAAGAGAAGATTGTGGTGCAAGAAAAGAATGTTGCTACTAGTCTCGGTTCGTTGGCCCTCCTATCTAAAAGTAAAGTTGTTATGGAGGACGAAGACCTCAACCTGGAGGATTATGATCTCACATCAGAGGACTATGCCATGATGGTGTGCAATCCCAAGAGGTTCATAAAGAAGAGATTCCCCAGCAACAAAAACCGAAACTGGCAGGGGAGTTACAGCTCTGAAAAGGTGAATAATGAACCGAAGACTGAGGAGCACAAGAAGGAACCGAAGGTGGATGGTGATTCCGGAGTAAGCTGTTTCTACTGTGGTGGGAAAAACCACTATGTTAAGGACTGCGTCCTTAAGAAGATGGCTGAAAAAGATGATGGGAATGACGAGGAAGCTGTGTTGCAGAAAAGACTGGACGAGTTGAGAAAGAAGAAGTCTACCACTAACCCTTCTATTAATGCTCTTATTGTGCAGGGTTCGGTTAAAGGTGATGAGTTCGGTAGCACGGAAGTTTGGTCTACCAACTCAGAAGACGAGGAAGTGAGGCAGCCTACCCATGGAAAGGCCTACGTGACTAAGGAAGAAAGTAGTGGTGGAAGATGCCTCATGGTAACTAACATATCTCAAATGAGGGGATACAACACCGATGGAGGAAGTGATGGACCGAAGGCAAAGGAGGACATGTGCTTTACGGCCAAACCGCTCAGCCAGCAGTTCAATGAGCTCGATGAACTGATAAAGAAGGTACAATCTGTTTTTATTTCATGCAAAGTACCATCATCCTCTTATGAGAAAGAACTAAAAAACGTCAATACAAGAATTTCTCATCTAGATAGTAGCTTAACTCAAACTCGAGTCACAAACTCTAACCTAACTGATCAATTGAGCAGGGTGGCATCGAAGAGTGAGGAGCGGAGAATGTGGATCGAGTTAAAAGAGTCGGAATTAGTTAAAGTTAATGATGAAAACATTTATTTGCAAAGAGACAATTTAAAATTGTTAAAACAACGGAATGTTTTTTGTTTAATTGCTAAACGTCTGTATTCTAATATTACTCAGCTTCACTTGGATTGTGAAATAGGCCAAAAGATTCACCGCATGATTTTGCCCTTCCTAGAGTTTAAGGAAGATGAAATCGATGCCGAAGCCTACAATTGTGAGAGTGTGATATCGTCTGATGATGTCAACCGACCTACATGTATGGACTGGACAAAATTGAGTCCTTCATTAAATCCAAAGACCACAAGGACATGCTTAAAAATCTTTTGGATGAAAATGACAGACTTAAACTGAGAACCGAAACCATGAAAAAATTTGACTCTTTAAACGCCAACGTAAGCTCAGAAAACAAAATTGATGTTGAAAATGCATCTGAGCTTGACGAGGACGAAAACATGAGTGAAATTTCTGTAGAGGACACGGTTGACTGCTCAGAATTTATTAAAACCGAACCTGAAAACCACAAGAATCTTATTTCTGAAAATTCAGTGGAGTTCGCTCGGTTGTCCCATCAAAAGTCCCCAAAATTAGTTGAGAAAGCAGTTGTGTATCAAAAGGTCAGGACCACTCCAAACCAAGTATACAAGGTAACAGGAGTAACCGAACATCAAACAGCTGAACTTGTAGCCATTGTAAACGAAGACAATGCTGATGGCTGCGATGAGTACTTCTGGGAAGCTCCAATTGATAATGCAGACGAAACCATTGGTCTATCTGAAAGAACTTCCTGGAAGAGCAAAGGTAGATACATACCTGAACCCTTGAATAAGCCGAACAACTTCGATGAGCCAAGCACCAGTGGTACAAAAGATATCCCTGAGAAGAATGATCACTCGGCAAAAGAAGACATTCCCTCGGCTCCTTCAGCTCAAAGTAAAACTCCTGCAATTCAAAAGTGACCAGCCAAGGAGACACTGAAAACGAAAGCAAATGTTCATCATCAACCTACACAGATGAGGAATAGGAAGAGAGAAAGGAACAATAGATACAGGAAGAACCTTTCTGAAAGGAAACAATTCTGGCATTCCCATAATGCATATTTCTCTCATCAAGACAAGAATCTGAAGTATGAAAACAATCCTGTAGGAAAGCTTGAAAGTCACAAAAACCGAAAGCCAAAGTTCGGTTCACAAGAAGATATCAAACGAAAGCCAAGGTTCGGTTCACAAGAAGATATCAACCGAAAGCCAAGGTTCGGTTCTGAAAAGGACTTCAACCGAAACCAAAGGTTCGGTTCCAAAGACAGCTCCAACCGAACACAAAGGTTCGGTTCTGAAGTCAAAAGAGAACAACACTCCAAGGTCGTTCCCTCCAATGATCAAAAGCAAAAGGGTCACCTAGAGTCTCCAGCCAGAAAATCCTCTCAATCCAAACCCTCTCGTTCAAATTCTTCTCGTTCCTCTAATTCTTCTTCTCGTTCTTCTAATTCTTCTACTCCCACTGACTCGTCTCCGTCTTACTCTGAAGCTGATTCCTCTTGCTTTCAAAAATCTCGTTTGTCTGCTGAGCAAAAGGGGAAGCAGAAGGTGAATGTATCCAAACCAAACACACCCAATCCTAACAAAGTAAAAGTTTTCACCATTAAAAGGAAAGATGAAACAACTATTATAAAACGAACTTATCTTGTTGACGTCTCTCTCACTGTTCCCTTTTCCATGCAAAGCTCACGTGGACCCAAGAAACTTTGGGTTCCTAAATCTGTCTAATTTTCGCAGGTTATAAGTGACGAGCAGTTCGACGAAGAATGGTACATCGATAGTGGCTGCTCGCGTCACATGATAGGGAGGAAAGAGGAGCTTAGGGAATACAGATCTCTTGCAAATGGTGGCAACGTCAAGTTTGGAAATAATTCTTTCGGCACCATAAAGGGATACGGGATGATAACAAATGGGGACTTTACTATAAGGAAGGTGGCTTATGTGGAAGGACTCCAACACAACCTAATTAGTGTATCTCAGCTTGTTGGAGGTACAGGTCTCAAAGTCTCGTTCGATGATGAAGGTTCTGAAATCATAGAGAAAAAGTCAAAGAAAGTGATTCTCAAGTCAGAGCAAAAGGGTGAAATGTATCCCTTAAACCTCAAACCCATCAAAGGAAACCCAGCTATATGCTTGTTGTCAAAAGCTCAATCCGACGAAAGCTGGTTGTGGCACCGAAGATTATCTCATCTCAATTTTAAAGATATCAACCGACTTGTCACTGGAGGTCATGTTAGGGGTCTTCCATTGCTCAAGTTCGACAGAGATCATTTATGTGCTGCATTCGAAATGGGGAAGCAGAGTCGTCAAAGTCACCCATCTATAATCAACACAAAAGTTGTTGAACCACTCGAATTACTGCATATCGATTTGTGTGGTCCTTCATCTATCGAAAGCATCGGTGGTAGCAAGTATATTATTGTTATTGTTGATGACTTTTCACGATTTACATGGGTGTTCTTTCTAAAGCTCAAATCTGAAGCGACTCAAAAGCTGAAAGTGTTTATCAACCAAATTGAAGTACAGCTCAAGAAGGTTGTACACAACATCAGAAGCGACAATGGTCTCGAATTCAAGAACAGGGAGTTTGAAGAGTTTCTTGCAGAAAAGGGAATAAGTCACAATTTCTCAGCTCCCTACACACCGCAACAGAACGGAATAGTCGAAAGACGAAACCGATCTTTGTGTGAAGCTACCCGAACCATGCTAAGTTTCGCTTCTTTACCTCTTTATTTTTGGGCTGACGCTATTTCGGCTGCTTGTTTTACACAGAACAGGTCCTATCTCAACAAGAGGTTCAAGCTCACTCCATATGAGATACTGAACAACAGAAAGCCAAATGTGAAATTTTTCCATGTGTTCGGCTCAAGGTGTTTCATCTTTAATTCTAAAGAACATCGCAACAAGTTTGATGTCAAAGCCGACGAGGGAATATTTCTGGGTTACTCGCTCACATCCAAGGCATACAGGGTCCTACACAAGCGTTCGAGAAAGATTGAAGAGACATACTATGTGACCTTTAATGACATCTATGTCAAGAAGCTACAGGCTAAAGAAGACATCGCTGGGGAAATCTTTCCTCTAAATGGCCAGGTTACAGTCTCGATCGCCAACTTATTCGAGACATTTCTGGAGCTCTTTGACGAACCAGACAACGCGTCACTCTCCGAAGCAGGTGCAGCAGACAACAAAGTTGATCACATGAAGCAGATTGTCGAAGATGCTGCAAGAAGAATGCATGAAGAAATATCTACCTCTAACGACTCTCCTTCCAACAACACTCAAGTCGAGGGGGAGCCAAGCTCACAAGTCGAGGGGGAGCCAAGCTTACAAGTCGAGGGGGAGCCGAGCTCACAAGTCCAAGGGGAGCCAAATTCTACAACTTCAACCAAAGGTCCTTCATCAACCGAAGAGGCCTCAACACCAGGAAGCTCAGAACCACAAGAAACACCTGAACCACATATCTTTCAAAGCTCATCAACTGAGGAGGAACATAATGATATGACACTCGGTTACGATAGCCAATCTGAGCTAGACGAAATAATTAATGCTGAACTAGACCCAACCTTTGATCCGAATTACCCTCCTCTTATCAAATGGACCAGAGATCATCCTGTCTAACAAGTAGTTAGCGATGTTTCTGAAAAGGTTTTGACCCGATCACAACTGAAGGCAAAACAGACTTCCTTATTTTCAAAGGTTGAGTTTTGCATGTTTAACTCATTCGTATCAAAAGTTGAACCAAAGACAGTTAATACTACCCTGGATCACTCTGATTGGGTTCAAGCAATGCAAGACGAGCTGAACGAATTTGAAAGGAACAACGTCTGGCGCCTCATTCCAACTCCTCCAGATGCTTCGGTTGTTGGTCTCAAATGGGTATTTAGGAACAAAATGGACAACGAAGGTAATGTTATACAGAACAAGGCTCGTCTGGTGGTAAAGGGATATTGTCAGGAGGAAGGGATAGACTATGAAGAGACTTTCGCTCCAGTAGCTAGGCTAGAATCTGTTAGAATATTTCTGGCTTATGCTGCTCACAAGAACTTTGAGGTTTTCCAAATGGACGTCAAGTGTGCATTTCTCAATGGAGAACTCGAAGAAACTGTGTACGTGGAGCAACCTCCTGGGTTCGTGAATGAGAAGCATCCAAATCATTGCTATATTCTGGATAAAGCTGTGTACGGCCTCAAGCAAGCTCCGAGGGCCTGGTATGAAACGCTTACAAAATTTTTAAAGATGTCTAAATTCAAACAAGGTTCGGTTGACCCAACCTTCTTTCGCAAAAAGGAAGGTAACCACCTTATGATAGTTCAAATTTATGTCGATGACATCATCTTTGGCTCCACGAATCCCAGCTTAATAGCTGAATTCAGAAAGCTGATGGAGACTAAGTTTGAAATGAGCTCAATGGGTCCAATTAACTTTTTCCTTGGTTTAAACATAAGACAGGGACCCGAAGGCATCTTTATTAATCAGGAAGCTTACACGAAGACTCTCCTAGAAAAGTTCGGTATGATGGGAGACTCAAAAGTCAAAGTCCCAATGGCATTCGGCACCAAGCTTACCCCATCTCTAGACAAACCGGCTGTCGATATCACGCTCTATCGTCAAATGATTGGCTCATTAATGTATCTAACTGCTAGCAGACCTGATATCATGTTTTATGTGTGTTATTGTGCTCGATTTCAGGCAAACCCACGCGAACCTCACATGCTTGCAGTGAAGAACATCTTACAATATCTTAAGCGAACCACCTCCTTAGGTCTATGGTATCCATCCAACTCAAGCTTCTTTGTTCAAGCCTATTCTGATGCTGACCTTGGAGGATGTGGACTCGACCGTAAAAGCACAACTGGTGGTTGTCAATTTCTTGATGGGAAGTTAGTCAGCTGGCAATCCAAGAAACAAACGTGCGTGTCGCTATCTACTGCCGAAGCGGAATACATTGCAGCTGCATCCTGCACATCACAAGTGATTTGGATCCAAAGTCAACTTCGAGACTATGGACTCAATATGAAGAAGATCCCACTATATTGTGACTCTGAAAGTGCAATTAGGATCTGTCATAACCCAGTGCAACACTCCAAAACCAAACACATAGCACTACGGTATCACTTCATCAAAGATCACGTGGAAGATGGAAACGTCGAAGTTCACTTCGTAAGAACCACTGATCAACTGGCTGACGTCTTTACAAAAGCTCTTCCTGAAGCATCATTCAATAAAATATTGCAAGGCTTGGGTATGATGGTTGCAGAGTCGGTCCCAAATCCTCAAATCTCTATTTAAAATAAAGGAACCGAAACAACCAGACCGCTCGGTCACTCTCTGCTCTGGTAAAATAAAGGAACCGAAACAACCAGCCCGCTCGGTCACTCTCTGCTCTGGTAAAATAAAGGAACCGAAACAACCAGACCGCTCGGTCACTCTCTGCTCTGGTAAAATAAAGGAACCGAAACAACCAGACCGCTCGGTCACTCTCTGCTCTGGTAAAATAAAGGAACCGAAACAACCAGACCGCTCGGTCCCTCTATGTCCCAGTAATTTAAAGGTGCTCAAGCAAACAGCACGCTTGGTCTCTTCTCGATTCCTAAACTATCACCGAAATACACAGATCGATCGGTCTATCTCTACTTCCTAATTTTGTACAAATTTTATCTTTTTGTTTTTATTTATTTTTCAGAAAATTCCAAAATTACAAAAATATTTTATCTTTCAGTTTTTATTTATTTTTCAGAAAATTCCAAAATTACAAAAATATTTTATCTTTCTGTTTTTATTTATTTTTCAGAAAATTCCAAAATTACAAAAATATTTTATCTTTCTGTTTTTATTTATTTTTCAGAAAATTCCAAAATTACACAAATATTTTATCTTTCAGTTTTTATTTATTTTTCAGAAAATTACAAAAACTTTTTATCTTTCTAGTAGGTGTACGTTTTGCACAGGTGAATACATGCATCTCCTTCTATAATGTTTACCCAGGTATGTTTTATCTTCATCAGACTAGTTAGACGTCCCTAGAAGCATGCTGTTGTATGTTGTCGCAAGCCTCTATGACCTCGAACATGCCTTAATGATTCGATCAACACCTATCGTTTCTTCCCAATCAGGCTATTCTCTCACACTCGGTCTAGAGCTACCTTCTTCTACTCATCTGAAACATGAGTTGCTCTGCTTTGTCCTATTTCTGTAGCAGAAGGTACGTTTGGTCTCTTAACCCTCTCATCATCTTCTTCATTTGCCTTCGATTCCTCAAAAGTAACCCTTGATGCTTTCGGTCTTTACCACTAAGGCTTATGGTTGCACAACATCTGTGTTTATGATCTTAGATTCGTTTACCACGTTCTAAGTGAAACCTAAAATCCAACACCTAAAATGAATTGACGGTGAGTAATAATCTCAAGCTATTACTTGGAAATCTCCTTTTCTTTTTGTGTGATCTTTTATGAAATTGTCTCGACCTAAGACATTTCTTCCCAAAGAGGTCCAGTTTAATTTTTTTTGAGATTTCTGTCGATACCATTCACGTCACGAAATACTTCCCACCTACCTGTTCAACAGATCTTATCGGTCTCACAGGTAACTCTGCCAACACTCAGTTTTATGTCAAGACTTGATGCTTGGTTTGAGGTCATCCACCCTTCAGCCATTAGCAAAAGATGCCTTTCATTGTTTGTTAAAAGACAACTGATCGTATTTCTCGGGAAACCACACAAGCACTTCAGGTCACTCTTGGCTTTGAAGGAAGCGATTCTTGCCCGGAATCTTCCGCTTTCTGTCTTCTTACTAGACAACACTCACATTCCAAACACATTTGATTTATTTCTTTGTCTTTCACACTCTTTTGCACGAAAATTACATTTTTCCAACATTCTGATTGTCGGTTGGCATATGGTTTTAAGTTTCAATTGTAACCAAACAAGGGCACAAGGAATTTCAAACGGTACGAAAATGATTTGGGCGCGTGCAAATGATTCGTTTCACACCCACGTGTGCTGACGTATTCCTAGGATACACCATAACTTCCAATCGCGCTTTTTCAGGCGACGTTTTGGTTTCTTCATCATCACGATTTTCTCTCTCCTGTGAACGGTATAAGTAAGGCGTGATCGTGTTCTTTGGCAGTTACCTCTCAAGCATTCTCTCTCTGAAAAATTTACCACTGTTCATCTTCTTCCACAACTCAACAATGGCGACTTCTTCTTCAGCACAAGATCAATCTGCATCCTCTTCTTTGCTCTCAATCAAACCAAATCAGAATTTGATTATAGAGATGACCCCGTTCCTTTATGACTCCTACATGCTACATGTGGTGGAATGCCTCAAATATTCCCCATTGTTGTTGGCACTTACGCAAGTGGAGGCCGTTCCCATGTCCCTGCTCTCCCAAGTCTACACCACGGCCAGTTACGACAAACATAAAGACCGCATCTTCTTCACCATTCACGATAAGAAAACTTCAGTATCCAAAACCCGGTTTCGCTCTCTTCTAGGGCTTGCTGTCGACTCCTCCGTCATCTCACCAGACTTCATCTCCACGGTGCAACTTTTTTCGATGATGTATGAGATGGGGTATACGGATGTTCTTACCTCCATTGCCAAAGTCAAGAAATCCTATCTTCCGTCTCAATGGAACGGATTGCTTACCCTTCTAATTAAGGGTTTAGCGGAGCGATGTGGTGGTTCTGACACCACCAGCAAAGGGTTTCTGACCATCATGTATGGTCTTTACAACGACATTAATCTCGATTATGGGTCCATCATCTGGGCTCAAGTTGTTCAGAGTCTCAACACAACTGCCAGGCACTCTGAGATATCGTGCGGCAGGTTTTGGACGCTTATTACCAGAAGGGCCATGGATTCCCTTGACATCCCGGTAATGAAGGATGTTCTTATGGCTTCAATTGCCACTTACCACACCAAGAAGATCATAGTCTCCGATCCAACTAAGTTTCTTCACTATGGACTAATCCCTGAGTCCATCTATAGGTGCGTCACGCCACACAGCACAATTATGGCTGACTACAGCACCAGAACCCCCCTGCCTCCTAGGGTTCTGTCTGAGGAACAACGTGCTGCTCTTGATGCCCTGGATCAACCTGCCAACCGTGGCAAGAGGGCGAGCAAAAAGGAGAAGCCGAAGAAGAAAGAAACCGCACCAAATAAGGAGAGAAAGAGAAGGTCCTCCAAACGCAAATCTGAGGCAGAGGCACCTTCTCAGTCTAAATCGAAAAAGGTAAAGAAAATGGCTAAAAGAGCCAAAGGGTCTCCTTCTTCTGAATCAGAACCGAATGCACCTTCAGAAACAGAAGCTGCTGATCCTCAAACCGAAACAACACCCATTCAGTCTCCTCAACAACCATCCTCACCAGCATCTCCTCATATTCCCAAATCACCCTCTCCACCTAAATCTCCCCATCTTACCAAATCACCTACTCCTCCTACTTCCCCAAACCTTCCAACCCCACCCCAATCACCCACACAGAAGGTCACACTTTCTGTTCCTATATCTATTCCCCAAACCACAACAGAACCTAATATTCCATTATCTGTTTCTCAACCTTCATCCTCTATCTCCACGCCCATTATCACCGAATCTGTTACCATCACCTCTTCCCAACCACCAGTAACGGTCAATGTATGTGATACAGGGGCTGCTACTGTGGTTGAAACCCCGGTTATCAACCTTCCCTCATCTCCTTCTCCATCCTCCAACTCCGGTGCTACATTAGGGGGTGATGATGATGAGTTCGACTCTATCTATTATAGCCCCTACCGGATTCCTACAGACACCGATGCCGATACCCCTGTGTCAACTCAGCAGCTTCAGGAAATTCACGCCAAACTTGACAGTCTGCTAGCTGATAGCAAAGCCTACGGGGGTGCTGTGCTCAAAGCTTTCATTGAGTCTGCGATCCAGGCGTACACTGAAGCCTTGGATCACTCAACTGAATCCATAGATAACTCAGCAGCTTCATGCTCAAAAGCCACCCAGGAAGTTTCCGAGGTTGTTCATACAACTCAGATCTTTCTTGATTCTCTCAAAGCTCACGCTGACTCTAGAGCGTCCAAATTTCAAACGTCAGTAGACTCTTTTTCGGCTACCCTTCAGAATGAAACCACAAAATTTGAGGCTCTGCGCGCTGACCTCAAAACTGAATCCACTTCATTTCTCAAATCTTTGGATTCACGTTTTGCCTCTCTGGCAGCCGAGAGCACCATGAAGGAAGATCTTGTCAAGCACCAGGCAACCATCGAATTACAAAAGATCCAACTGACCCAGGCACAACAGGAAATTACTTTGCTGCAGACTCAGCGGGCAGTTCTTCAAAGTTGCGCTGGTGATGTCAAGAATATGCTAACAAATGTTCTTGACACCCATGATCCCTTCCTAACCCTCACTATTCGACAGCATCTCCAGGCGAAACTCCTTCCTGCTATTAATATCTTAAGTGAAATGAAGGGTGTCTCGGAGAAGCTTGTTCTTCCGAGACAAGGGGGAGAGGAAGGTGTGTCCAAGACAGAACCAAAGGTTAATGTAGCTTCGGTTTCTGGTAAACAAGTCCTAGTTGAGAGTGAATCAGATTCAGACGAAACTATCACTGAAGCTCTTCAACGCAAGAAAAGGGACAAAGAGCTTGATGAAACTCTAAGGATAGCTCGTGAGGCCGAGACCAGGCAAAGAAAGATCAGGGAGGATGAGGAGGCCATTCAAGCCAAGAAGACTCTATTCCCAGATTGGGACAGAGACACACTCATCACTCAAGCGATTGAGTTTCCTTCCATTTATTGGTTGGAACCGATTGCATCCTTTGAGTGTGAAAATACAAAAGACTCGCAGTTCGACATGCCTATCACGCGCAAAGCCTTCACATTTGATTGTTTTGATGTCACTGCCGATGTCCCTCATCCGAACCTGAAGGTTGACAGAGAACTCAGAGATTTCTATCTGAAATACGGTAAACCGCAGTACTTGACATGGAGCGCTCAGAAAATCATTAAAGTCAAGGTACTGAAACCGACACAGGCTGGGAAATTTGTGAACGTTAATTTCAAAATCAACAGAGGAACAGCCAACACCGAACATCTTATTTCTCTGGCAGATCTTCCCAGTCTGAATCCGCATGATTGGATTTTGCTATACAACATTCTTCTCTCCAACCAAAGAGAGTATGAACGAATTCTTAAACATCTTAAAAGAATGTTGGCTTCCTACGTCCATGAGCTCGCCACTATGGATCAGGAAATAGCAAAAGTTATGAACAAGAAACCGACCGTCAAGCCCACTTCCAAGACCGGAGATGTTCATAAAATGAAGATAGGGCAAATTGATTCTTCCAATCTGACGGTTATGTTCACCAGGGGCGACAAGCATAAGTTTCTGTTTGCTTTGGTAGACAAACATCTGTTTTCTACAGATTGTCTTGAGCATATTATCAATATCATTCACCGATGCAAACAGAACTCAACAGCAGACAAGAAGAACTTTACCGACATGCTTCGTTGGTATATTACCTTCAGGCATCATATTCTGGCTTTAATACCGAAGATATTTGAAACGGTAAAGAAGCCCTCTGCTGTGAAAAGAGAATGATGGTCTCGCTCCAAATTGACGCAAAGGGGGAGATTGTTGGGCTGAAAATTATTTTGAAGATTGCATCTTTTGGGCTCGACTGATTATGCTACTTTGTATTCCGGTTTGGGCCTGTCCAACCGTGAACCTTTTATGTTTTGTATATAATTTTACACTTGCATGCATATTAGGTTAAGGTTTTAGAGATCTGAGAATAGCAATACATCTAGACGACAACAGGTTTCTTTGATCGTTCTTGTAACCTTCCAATCCTCTACAGTTGATGTTCTTAATCGAGCTCTTCTGAGGATTTTGTTTAATCATTCGACACGTTTGATTCCATCTTGTCTTGTTCTTATTATTGTGTTTATATCGTCTTTGTTTACTTACTTGTTCAAGATCTAATCGATCTTTATAAATTAAAGGTTAGTTTAATCTTATCAGTTTCTCAAGGAATTTTTCTTGACAGAGAATCGTATATGTCAAAAGGTCAGTGGGAGTCTTAAAGACCTTGAAAAGTTTCAATAACTAATCAAGAATAAACCTATTGTTTACCACTAGCACACGACTTGAGGTTTGTAACCTATCGTGTTTACGTATTCTTGTTTCTGTGCTAATTCCAATTAAAGTTGACTATGCATGTAAGTTCTGTGAGTTCTCAATTGTTTGCACAAGGCAAGGCACCTTCATCAGTGAAAGTTTATTAATCAGTAAGGGTGATCTGCTTAACAACTTGGAAGACAGGGTACGCCCTTGTGCTGCCAAGTGGTAGGAAATTAAGATTGAACAGGTTCAGTCCACATGAATTTAAATTTGTCATAGATCTTATCTTATGATAATGACAAATTCACATGGATAGGAACACATACACCATAAAATCTAAGTGACAAAGGTTTCTCTCCATTTCATGAAAATGATTGTGGGGAAACACTTTCACTAAGAAGATTTTGAGAAGATAGCAGTTGTATTAATTGCGTTCTCAAATTCGATTACGATTACGGCATCCCTCTTCATAGTTCGAATTTTGAGAAATGGAAAAAGGTTTAAACACTCTGAACTTATTGATGTAAGTTCTGAAATAGTTTAGACACACATGTGAGCTTTCTTTTAAAAGGTGTATGAACTTAGATAAAGGATTATCGAAGCATCTCATATCAAAATCTGAACTTTGGTAAGAAAGTTAATAAACTATTGATCTCTTGAAGTCCATCTGATTTTGGATACATGTCAAAGCTAGTGGAAGCATGTGACAACTGTTAATTCAGGTCATTCTCAGACTCATGCATCTTTATAAAAACCATTCATGCACAACATGCCATGGCCTAGTAGTACAAATTAGGTCAAAATCTTGTATAAACTAGGATCCAACTAAGATCTAGGACTAATATACTTGACACTTACGATTCTTGTAAGTTGCTTAACTACAATAGGAAATGCCAATGCTATAATTTGAATGAAACTTTCAAGCTTTGTTATAATTGAAAAAGGGTATAAAACCCTAAAAATAAATTAAAATATTCTAATTATACTTCATTATGATGATGAACATCAAACAATATTCCAAAAACCCTGAGGAGCCCAAAATCCAAATTTATAAATCTTAAAGCTTAAAAACTTTATAAAATTTGGCTATAAACTTCCAAATATCAAATTTTATTAATCAAATTATGGATTATACCAATGAAATAGAAATATAAATTACAAGTATTAATCATAATTTAATTGTTGAAAACAAGATTTTAAATAAATCCAAAATTACTTAATAAGTACTTTTATAAAATTTGGGTTTTTATAAAATATAGGAGGGAATTGTTATAAAGTTTAAAAATTGGAGAGAGGAGGCTTAATGCATGCAAAAAAACCGGCCATCACTTCTCCCCATGCCCTCTCTCTTCCCCAAAACCCAATCATTAAGCCAAAACCCTCACTCCACCTCTTCTCTCTTCACTCTCTTACACTCCACTCTTCACACACTTCACTCTCTTCTTCCCTCTCTTTAAACTCACGGAAATCCTCTCAATCCTCTGCAAAATTTCCAGATTTTGAAGCCCTTGAAGTGTTCTTACTTCTCTCAAGGTCAAAACCAAGGTAAACAACATCTTCTTCCATAATTTCATGGTTAAACCTCTTTTTCTTCTTAGTCTTCTCTACTTTTCGGATTCTATGCCTTTCCATGGCTAGAAATCTTTATTCTCACCTTGTGGTTTGTAGATTCTCACCATAACACAATGCATGTGTTTGAAATGGTGAAAATCCAGGATCTAACAATTCTCACCTTGTGGTTTGTATCTAACAATTTTCGCATACCTTACCTGTGATGGGTGACTCCAGAAAATAATTTCAAGATTTTCCATCATGTTTTACTATTTTTCCCAATTTTTGGTAATTATAATGGTCTAAAAATGGGAGAAATAGTTTTGATTATCCAAAATTCATGACAATTTACCAGGATATAATATTAGAGAGTATGAGGTTACATAAAAATTTTGAATATTTTTCTCTACTGTAAACTATTTTTCTCTTATTTTCTAAAGTTAATTGCACTAAAATACACTTAAATATACATAAATACCCAAAACCAGTTTATACATTATGAAAACCACTTTTGATATTTTTCCCAGGATATTGATACTGTAAATGATGTTACAAAAATTTATGGTGATTTATTTTAACTGTTTAATATTATTTCTTTATTTAATGACTATTTAAAGGAATAAAACAAGGAAAAATAGAAATACCCACTGAAAAATATCTTTTATAGTTTTCCTAGCCTAGTTATGTATAACAACAATTAAATAAAAAGTTTGGGTAATTTTGGAAACTGTTTTCTATTTATTTCAATTTTTATTGGAATAAATGCCCATAAATCATAAAATATAATTAAACAGCTTGAAAATCTATTTTTATATTTTTCCCAGCCTTGTATTGTGTAATATCAGTTAAATAAAAAGTTTGAGAATTTGTATCCCTCGAATGCTATTTTTCGTGAATTTATGTTGTTATAGAGACTTAAAAATTTGGAAAATTAATATTCCAAAGTTTTAATTAATCACAAGACTTGTAAAATTCAATATTTCAGAAAAGTGTAACCAACTGATATAAAATCCAATATTAAAACATAAATTGGCATTTCCCTATATGTAGAGTTTAGTATATTAGCATTAGATATCGACACGGAAACTCACTAGTGTGTGTGTTTGATATCGTAGGATCCCGGTAGTAAGACGTTGGTGCATCCCGAAGTACCGCTTGTGCCTACACGAAGCATCGTGAGTATTCACGTACTCCCCTATTTTCGGTTTTTATGTTTTGGGGTGGAAAAGCATGTCCTAAACTATTTATATCTGTTGTATTTATTTAACTCGTATAAACATGGTTGCTATATTTAGCATATTGTGAGTATTCACGCACTCCCCTATTTTCAGTTTCTATGTTTTGGGGTGGAAAAGCATGTCCAGAAAAACTATTGTTTGCATGATGTATTTAAATTGTTATTATCAAACTTGATTGCTATTGTATTGCTATGTATCTTTATGTATGTTTATGCAACACGGAACATGAGAACTTATCGTACTAAGGCCCTTCCCTTATCTCTAACCATTAACTCTTTGAGCCAATGGTCATTATGGATAGCGCTATTAGGAATTGACAACTCCTCACTCGCCCGAATCACTGGAGTGCATGATACCATATTCATCTATGGAACGATAAGCATAGATCTCGATAGGGCTTCAGTCATAGGTTTGGTTGAGACTCATTGTTTGCTCATACACATACAAAGTCGTTTCTCGTTATAGCAACAAACTTGTATTCCTTAATAGCAATCAACTTGTTTATCATTAAAGCAATGTACTTGTATTTACGAAAAGCCTTGTTGTACGCTCGATTTTATAAACTTGTGAACTCACCAACTATTTTCATAGTTGACGCTCGTTTTACATGCTTTTTCAGGAAATAATTAGTAAGTGGATGTAAAGATTCATCATCATAGAGCATGCTGCATCGTGTTGAAGCTATTATGAAGTTATATTTTGAACAATGTTATTTTGAAAAACTTGTATCTTGTTTGTTTTGAAGCTATGGGTTGTAAACTTTAAATACTGCTATGGTGATGTATCTTTATCTTTTGCAATGAAATCGTTATCGCTGTCATACCTTGCGTTTCCGCTTTAGCGGGGTATGACAAAGCATAAATGTTATGTTGTTAACAAAATAATTGTTATGCTAGTGGGAGCATAATTATTATGGTAAGTGTTGTGAGTTAGCAATACTATTGATAGGAAACAAAGTTCTAATTTGCAAAGTTGCAATGGTTAAAAAGTTATTTCGCTATAGTAAGGGAGAGGATACTTATACTTTATTTCAAATCTAAAAGTTTTGATTGAAGTATTAATCAAACTTAGTCATGGATATATGTATATATATATATATGTATATATATATATATATATATATATATATATATATGTATGTGTATATATATATATATATATATATATATATATATATATATATATGAATACCATGTTGAAATATTTCAACATTGGAAATTCTATATATGGAAATATTATAGCAAAAGACTGGTCAAGAATCATGTCTTTATGTAAGACATTATGAATCGCATCCCATATGCTTTAGATATAGGATCGATTGCATATTCTATAATATCCACGTGTTTTAATTTTCCAAATGCCTAGGGTATTAAGAGGGAAAAAGGGCTAGAACCGAATATGACTAAAAAGGATAAAAAATTGTCAAGGACGATCTAAGGTTCACTAAGGAATGGTTACATAAGGACAGTTGGAAGTATAGTAATAGATGGACCATATTGACATTATTATGAATAGACAGAATTCTATTAATAATGCATTGTCATCTGGAAAATAATGTTTTCATAATGAGACTTGGATATTAACAATTTATATGTAGGTTAGAAACTTTTATGCAAGAAGTATGTTCAAAGGAATGTACTTTGAATTTGACACTTCGCTTCCTTGGAATTGTTTTGTTATCAATCTCCAGTTGAAAGTTTTTTAATATTGTCGAAAAAGTCTCCGTGACTTTGGTACCTCAACATTGCAAAATATACATTGCATGATAGTTTAGAATCTAACACATTCATATACTGGCAAGAAAGTATTCTTACACTAAGTAATAAGGATTTGGAATTGTGAAATGAGCATCATTGAAATGTTTTCAGTTGATCTATTTCACAAAGTAAGGACCATAGGTAAACATAGTGTGCATGCTTGGATCATGGGATAAATATTGTTTTAATTCAAGTATTAATTTGATTAATTGAAAGATTATACAATACATAATGTGTAAGATATATGGTAATTAAATAAAAGGTGTTTTATTTATATTCAAAAGTTTTGAGATCATATTGAATTCGATTATTCTTGTGTTTCACTTTGCATGTTTTGACTTCCCGAATAATAAGATTCTTCAAAATATCTACATTCGATCATACTTTAGAAGTAGGTATTGAAGCTAGACTATCATGATTAGGTTTGTAGATTGTCTAAAGGTTTTTAATTAGAGATAGCACAAGTTTGTTGCAGTATTCATGAGTACTCATGTAATAAGATTTGAGTATTGGACTAAACCCACACTCATTTGAATCACTTCATGGATTTTTTCACGAGTGATCATGAGACGATAATATCTTATATTTTTTAAACCAAGACATGTGAGTTGTAGTTTACAAGTCGGTTGCACATTGATATATGTAAACGCACCAGTAACTTGGTGTTATAAAACGTATTATTGTGTAAGATTTGGTGAGTAAATAAAGAAAGCATATGAATCAAAGTTTATCCATTCCTTTTACCCTAAGAAGGATACAAGCGATATCTGTTGGCCCCTCGATGATTTTGTGATGACAACCCTAAGCGCTTGGCCAAGCCTGGACTAATTTGATTTGTTCAAGTAGTCGGTAATCATAAATCAGAAATCAGGACACAACACATGAACATAGAGAATGATTATAATCCACATCCCAGTTCATAAAATATCTAAAAGGAGGAATATATGATCCCTTATCTAATGGACGCGTTATTGATCAGAGTTCGACAACGACTTTTGAGAGCTAAGATTGCTAGTCGGGTTTTGAAGTCATAATTACAATCATAATTATTAGACTTATCCAAGTGGGAAACTGTTGGGTTAGGTGTCTAAGCCCATAACTATAATTGGTATGTACTTGACCCGAGAGTAGCATGGTCCATTGTAGTTTGGCTTCACCAGAACAATTTGATAGGATGGATATTTGAGAAAGGGGTTATTTATGATTTATTAGTATATTATGAGAATAATATGTTAGTTGAAAAATCATATTATTTAATTGGTATTGATTAAGAATTAATTTCGAATTAATTTAGTGATCAAAAGAGACTGATTAAATTTACGGGGACTGATTAGGTAAATCAGAAATACTTATAGTTTGAGCTAATGATCCATGTTGATTAGGATTGGACTAAAACTCTTTGTGAGGGTCGATGAAGAGTTAGTCCAAAAGGCTAATGAGTTATTAGTCCTAAAGCCCAAGTGAATTAGGGTTACAAGTTGAAACCCTAGGAATTCCAAACTATAAATTAAACCGTTAAGCTTGAAAATTAGCCACTAGCACTTCAAGGTGTAAACCTAGCCATTTTTTGGTGCTCCTCGCCTCTCTCTCATTATCATCCACTTGTTCATGATGTTTGTGACTTGTTTGAGGCATCACACTTGAGGTGTAAAGCTCTTGAAAGGCCAAAAATTCTACATACTACAACTAAGTTGTATTCTAACTAGTTTTTATGTTTCAAGTAACAAAGTTGTATTCTAGTAATAAGTTTCATGCTTTGGACAATTTTTGTTGCATGTATAACTAGAGAAAACTGAGATCCAAAGCTATTAGGGTTGTATGTGCACCATAGGAGTGTTATATTACATTAAACCCAACAAAATCTCCTTCCTTAATGGGAACCTGACTGAGGATGTTTACATGGCTCAGCTAGAAGGTTTTGAACACCCCAAATTCCCTAATAAGGTGTGAAAGATTGAGGAGTCTATGGACTTAAACAAGGATCTTGTAACTAGAATCTTTTCTTTCATGAAACGCTCAAGGCGTTTGGATTTTGTAGAAGTGAAGATCAGTCCTCTTTGTATTTTAAAGCTAGTGGGAATGTAATGACCGTTCTAGTATGTTGATGACATAATACTGTTGGGTTATGAGAATTCTAACACTCCTAAGTGTACATGCAACCCTAAATACCTTGGATCTATGTTTTCTCTATTATACATGCAATTATGAACATCCAAGGTATTATCCTAATCTAGCATACAAAACTATCAATATAACATGATAGAATACATACCTCTTTGATGTAGAATGTCTTCATGAAGCTTGAGTGCCTAGTGCCCCAAGTGTGACACCTCAAATGGTTCACACAACACCAAATACACTTGGAATAACTTGAGAGAAATTCTACACTTCATGAAAATCGGCTAGCCCTTTCTTTCTCTCTCTAGTATGATACTAGTGCCGATTTTGTCAAGAATAAGATCTTTATATAGTGTTACAATTAGGGTAAACCCTAATTGTCATGACTTTCCATTTCCTTGGATCCATGGGTTCAAATACACCATGGAGTATCCATGGACCATCCTATGGGTTTTAGCCCAACTTGATTATCCATGGAGCATTAGCCCACTATACAAGTATGGATGATTTACACAATCAACCCATATATTTAATTAGTCTTCTTTTGATCACTTAATTAATCCTAGATTAATTCTTGATCAATACTAATTAAATAATCTCATTATTCTTATTATTAATATACTAGAACTTATAATATATTAATAACCATAAGTGTCTTATTTCTCTCACTATAGTCTATCCAAGTGCATGATGCCATGCAACCCAAATGGACCATGCCGGGTCGGGTCAAGTCTTACCAATTATAGTTATGGACTTAGACATTAATCCAACAGTCTCCCACTTGGATAAGTCTAAAACTATTATTGCGTATGACTTTAGGAACCAACTGGCAATCGTAGCTCTCAAAAGCTTCTGTCGAACTCTGACCTTGTCGATAAACTCTGACCATTGTCAATGACTTGTCCATTAGATAAGTATCATATATTCCTCCATTCTAGATATCATATGGACTGAGACATGGATTATAATCATTCTCTTTGTCCATTTGTTGTTTCCCGATTTCCGATTTATGATGACTGACTAATTGAACAAATCAAATCAGTCATGGCCCGGCCGAGCACTTCCATTTGTCATCATCAAATCATCAAGGGGCCCACAGATATCGCTTTTATCCCGAAGGTAAAAGGAATGGATAAACTTCGACTTATATGGCTTGTTCTACTACTTGTTGAATCATACACAAAGGCACGTTTTATAGCACCGAGTTACCAAATGCGGTTTCGTGCAATCAATGTACAACCAACTCATAGTAACAACTAATATCTCTAGGTTTGAAGAATATAAGATATTATCGTCTCATGATCACTTGTGATAAAATCCATGAAGTGATTCCAATGAGCGCGGGTTGAATCCAATACTCAAAACTTATGACCACTCATGAGTGTTGTAGCCCTTTGTACAATACCTTAGACCTCTACAAGCCAACCCATGACAGTCTTAATTCATATCTACTTCCAACATATGACCGACTGTGGATGGTTTGAATAACTTAGTCATTCCGGAAGAATAACCTAGTTTATTCGGGAAGTCAAAACATGCAAAGTGAAACACAATAATAATTGAATCCAATATGGTATCAAAACCTATGAACATAAATAAAACACCTTTTATTTATCACCATATGATTACACATTATTCATTGTATATTGTTTCAGCTATCAACTTTATTCTTGAATTTAAAACAATAGTTGTCCCATGCTCCAAGCATGTACACTATGTTTTTCTAAACACTAGTCATGCCACACACCAAGTATGCATACTATGTTTGTCTATGATCTTTACTTTGTGAACTAGATCAATTGAACATAACTTCAATGAGTCTCTTTTCACACTCCCAAATCCTTACTGCAAATGCAAGAATTCCAAAGTCATGCCATTTACTGAAATCTGTTAGATACTAAACTTATATGCATTGATCCTCTTGTAATGATTATGCACAAATTCAAAAAAACTTGGCAACAATCATTACAGAGTATTCCAAAGGAGATCAACTCCTTGGAAACATCCTTCTTGCATTAAGTTTCCATAATCTTACACAGATTGAAATTTCTGACTTTGAAACATTTCCATATTCATTTTGACTATCACTTCTGAACAAGAGTTGCCTCCTTACAGATTATGTCAATATCGTCCTTCCAGCATTATCACTATACTTCCAACTGTCCTTGAGCAACCAATCTTTGGTAAACCTTAGATTGTCCTCGACAATTGTTTAATCCTTTTAGTCATATCCAGTTCTAAACCTTTTCCCTTCTTAATGCCCCAGGCATTTGGAAACTTTTAGAACGGATAACTATAGAACATGTAATCGATCCTATATCCGAAGCATGTGGGACACGATTCATGATGTCTCACATAAAGACTAAACCAGTCTTTTGCTATAACGTTTCCATTTCTATTTGCCAAGTTCTCATAATTCAGATTATGAAAAGGGATGCCGTAATCATAATCGAATTTTAGAACGCAAATAATGGACCCATATACAGAATTTCCTTATGTTGAGCCATTCCAACATGAAATTCATATATATCCTTGACTAAATGATTAAAACCTCACGATCTAAGCTTATAGATTTGAGATGAAGTATAATTTCCTCTCCCTTAATTATAGCAAAACAACTTTTTCCCAATTGAAACCTTTTGTTTTCTATAATTAACATTGCTAACTTGCAATCTTTATCATAATTATCATGCTCCCACTAACATGATGATTATTAGCATAACACTTATGCTCCCACTAGCTTTGACATGTACTTAGAAATCAGCTGGACTTCTAGAAATCAATACTTTATTGACTTTCTTACCAAAGTTCAGATTTCTGATACTGGATTGTTTTGATAGAACTTTATCAAAATCATACACCTTCCCTTAGATAGCACACTTGTGTGTCTAAACAATTATGAAGAGGGATGCCATAATCATAATGGTTAGACCTTTTTGCCACTTCTCACAAGTCCAGGTTAGTGTGCCGGTAAACCACACACGCTCCACTAACGACTTTGAGAATGCAAATATCATAATTGCTATCTAACTAAAATCTACTTAGTGAAAGTGTTTCCTCACCATCATTTTCATGAATCGGAGAGAAACCTTATGACACTTAGATTTAATGGTGTATGTGTTCTTATCCATGTGAATTGTCAAAACCATAGTCACAAGACAAGGATAATGACAAATCCAAACTCATATGGACTGAACTCAATCTTAACTTCTTACCACCTGGCAGCTCAAGGGCCTGCCATTGCTTCCAAGTTGTTGTGCAACCAATTGACAACTCTAAGAACTCAACTTTAACTGGAACGAGCACAGACTATGTCAACACGATAGGTTATAAACCTCAAGTCGTGTGCTAGTGAAGAACTTTAGCTTTTATTCTTGATTAGTTCTTGAGACTTTCAAGATCTTTAAGACTCCTACTGTCCTCTTGACCTATAAGACTCCCTTGTCAAACATCCAAGAGATAGTGTGGATTCTAACCAAGACAAACACTTCACATAGTTGGCCTAAGTTGGTCTTTGTTGTATCCAAAACATCACAACTTACCAACTTCAAATGAACAAGAGTAGGACACTTTTACTCTTACATTTGACACGTGTTTTAAACCTTCTTAAAGACATGTCACTCAAATTACAATCTTGGAGTATGACTCTAAGACTTGTATTGGAACGAATTATGACTCATCTTCTTGATTTAACCATTTCAACAATTCAAGATCCCTTCTTCTTAGTCACAAGAATGCACTAAGACTTCCTTAGAGAACTAATTTTGATATGGTTTCTTAGTCATTAAGATGATCACAAAACTGATACTAAAGTACTCTCCCATCTTTTCATATTTGGGAAACTTTTATCCTTCTGCCTAATTTGATTCTTCTTATCCGCTCTGCCATGCATTGAAACCTTTTCCAATGTCTCAGAGTTACACTTCAGCTTGTAAGTATAATCATATTTACTGAGCTTTAGTAAACTATGACGAATAGCCTTATATCTTTTGTGGTGGACTTAATCAGTGCACATGACTATGTACTCGATCCCTTAGTCCATTACTTGACTCACACATCCATGTGAACAAGTAATTAGTCTTAATTTTTCCAATACTTGAAAGTTCTCATTCATCATGCTATACAACTTGCATGATTCCAAGTCCTGGTCCAATTGAGACTTTGGATAATTAGAATCTTTCCTTATTTGGTAAATTTAGACATTACCACAAATGAAGGAATCAATTTCATATTTCCACTCTTGCTATTAATGAAATCATATAAGCAACAATTTTTCCTCAAATGCCATTGTAAGGATATTTTAAAATAAATAAAATCAAAAAAAATTCTTTTATTTTAAAACTATGCGGAAAAAACTTATCCTTACAATCCATATGAAAACTTGTTGTTATCTATTCCTAAGCAATACCTCATAACTCCTAAGAAGTAGCTCAAGAATCCGATCCTCAAACTAGGCGATAGAAATCCATCTATGCGATCAGATTCAGCATATTCTTTCTTTAAGTTCCTTCACTTTTCTTTGATTCTTAAAACATTACCATGTTTCAAGAGATTTGGGAAGATCATAAATGTCTAAACCAGACATGTTTTGGGAGATATTCAAGATAGTTGATCTTAAAGTCCTTAATATGACACCCAATATGAAATATTAAGGCTAGGACCCAACAAACTATTTTATAACTTAGAAGCGGTATGTCGTAATCCAAGCTATAAAACAATTTGAAGGTAGGTGAATGACGATTCACTAATTTCCACCAAGATAAACGAAATGTATTATTAGGTTTTAACTGGTTTTGAAACTCCTAGATCTTTTGAGATTCATTGAACTGTTCAATGGCATGTTTCAATCTCGAGTGTGCCCTTCAGGTTTTGTGACTAGGATGCTGAGGATCAGAAAACAAGGTGTGAAGTAACCATGCAAATTACTTGGTACCCTTAAGTGTTTACCCCTTAATCGATGTGCCGGTTAACCACACACGCTCCATCGATACTATGATAAATATTAAGCCACCCTTTACGTACCTTGTTAAGTCCAAGTTAGTGTGCCGGTTAACCACACAAGCTCCACTAACGACTTAGACGTACCTTGTTAAGTCCAAGTTACTCTTATACATATATATATTATTAATTTATAATATTATAAAGTATAAGGGTTGAATTTTAACTTTTAAAATTCTAAGGGCTAACTTGGAATTAAAGTATTCATAAGAGAAAACTTTACAAATTCCAAAACTTGAGGGCAAGTTTTGAAACTATTCAAAACTAATTAATTCCATAACTTATGTGTTTAAAGTAGTTTTAATCCAAAAACTCTTCAAGTTCCATAACTTGAGGACAAGTTATGGAAGACTTTAAACTAATAAAAGAATTAACTTTTCTTTATTTTGTAACTTATGGAATTAATTAAGGTTACACTTTTTTTTTATTTATTTAATGAAGAGACTCTTGGTCCTCCATAACTTGAGAACAAATTATGGAGTCATAACTCCAATTAATTAGAACTAGACTCTTCGTTTTTGTAACCTTTGCCAACTTTTATGAGTTTTATGAAACTTAAATGTGACTTTTCATATAACTTGAGGACAAGTTACAAAAACACATTTTAGAATCAACTCTTAGATTAATTTGGATTGAAAACAACTATTTCACTCAACTTTTCTGTTAATCTAAGCAACTCATAAGAACAAGATAATTCAAATCAAACTTTTTCATGTAATTAGTCTAACCTTTAAACTAATACAAAACATGAATCTATTGACAATTATCTTTGAAATTGGATTAGCATGAACATTACCACATCAAAAACATGTTTATAAGTTCAAAAACATCTTAGGGTAATGTTCCTAGTCCAATTCCAGCCAAAAAAAAGTCGAATTTATGCTGTCTGGGGGTCCAACTCGTCGAGTGCACTAACCAACTCGGCGAGTTGGATGCTTTTTGCCTTAGACTCGTCGAGTCCTTTCATGCACTCGGCGAGTCTGCTGGGCAGACAGCATCAAAACTTGATTTTTCAGCTCCATTTGCAAGTATAACAAGAAAACAAGCCTAGGCTTTGATACCACTGTTGGGTTATGAGCATTCTAACACTCCTAAGTGTACATGCAACCCTAAATACCTTGGATCTATGTTTTCTCTATTATACATGCAATTATGAACATCCAAGGTATTATCCTAATCTAGCATACAAAACTATCAATATAACAAGATAGAATACATACCTCTTTGATGTAGAATGTCTTCATGAAGCTTGAGTGCCTAGTGCCCCAAGTGTGACACCTCAAATGGTTCACACAACACCAAATACACTTGGAATAACTTGAGATAATTCTACACTTCATGAAAATCGGCTAGCCCTTTCTTTCTCTCTCTAGTATGATACTAGTGCCGATTTTGTCAAGAATAAGATCTTTATATAGTGTTACAATTAGGGTAAACCCTAATTGTCATGACTTTCCATTTCCTTGGATCCATGGGTTCAAATACACCATGGAGTATCCATGGACCATCCTATGGGTTTTAGCCCAACTTGATTATCCATGGAGCATTAGCCCACTATACAAGTATGGATGATTTACACAATCAACCCATATATTTAATTAGTCTTCTTTTGATCACTTAATTAATCCTAGATTAATTCTTGATCAATACTAATTAAATAATCTCATTATTCTTATTATTAATATACTAGAACTTATAATATATTAATAACCATAAGTGTCTTCTTTCTCTCATTATAGTCTATCCAAGTGCATGATGCCATGCAACCCAAATGGACCATGCCGGGTCGGGTCAAGTCTTACCAATTATAGTTATGGACTTAGACATTAATCCAACAAATAATTATAGGAAGCAATGTTCCATGTTTTTAAGAAGTAAAGTCTTGGCTTGGAAAATGTGTCGCTATTAAGGATCTAGGTGAGGCAATGTACGTTCTTGGAATATGGATTTATAAAGATAAAGATAGATGTTTATTAGCACTTAGCCAGAGTACTAAGTTGGATAAAATATTGAAACAGTTCAATACGGAGAATTCCAAGAAGGGAATTGGCCCATGCAACATATTGCAAATTGAGCAAGGATTAATGTCCCAATAGTGATGAAGAAATAGATGCAATTAGTCGAGTCCCATATGCTTCGACTATAGCATCGATCGTGTATGACTGACTTGTACTCGCCCAATGTGGCTTATTCTTTGAACATGGTTAGCCAATATCAAGGAAATCATTGCATAACTCATTGGAAATCAGTGAAGAACATACTTAAGTAATTGCAGAAAACCAATGATATGATCTTAGCTTTCGGTGGAAAAGATGAACTTAAAGTGAGTTGTTATAGTGATGAAAAATTTTAAACGGATCGAGATAATAGTTATTTGTAATCTGGATGGGTATTCCTATTGGATATAACATTAACTTAGAAAAGTCCCAAGCAACAAACAGTGGTTGATTCTACTTGTGAATCAGAGTATATCACAACGAGCGAGGTGGAAAAGGAAGAGGCGTGGTTAAAGAATGACATTGGAGACCTTAGAGTTGTTCCATCAATCCAAGAGCCCATGGTGATTTTCTATGAAAACAATGGTGCAGTTTATTTGACAAAAGAACCAGAGGGTCATGGGAGATTAAGGCACATCAAAAGAAAATCCTTTATATCTAACATCAATTTGAAGAGGGAAAGCTCGTGGTGAATAATGTACATCAGATGATAATCATTTTGATCATTTCGCAAAGGGGTTGAGCAAGATCAAGCTCTTCGAACATGTTAGGAGCATCAGATTAAGAGATGACATTAAGTTGTAGTGGTTAGTTGATGGTTTTTGAAACAATGTAACAAAGAAAATGCAATTGTTTTTGGTGATTAAATATTAGAAAGTTATTTATGAGTTTTGATTGCAATCTTCATTTTTTTATTCTTTTGTTTCACTTTACATTTCTACTTCCTAAATATTAATTTATTCGAAATGCCACATTCAGTCATACTTATGGGAGTAGGTATTAGTTTAAGACTGTCATGGAATATTTGTATATTGTCCATGGCAATCAAACATTACATAGCGGTTGTTGCAATATTCATGAGTACTTAATATATATACTTTTTAGTATTGGAAAAACCACGCTTAGAGATTTCTTCATGGATTCAATCATGAGTAATTCTAAGATGATAATATCTTCTTTTCTTAAAATAGATATATAAGCTATAGTTTGCTAGTCTGGTGTGTTGTAACACCTGTTCCTTAGGTACATTTCTTTAAGTTATTAAATCTTATTGTTTTTCCAGAGAATTATGGTCTACGCAGGGCATAAATGGTCATTTATGCAGGTTGTAATTCATCAAAACCATGCAAGGGTTTTATGCCCTACGCAGTACGCAGAGTCCAAACCCTAATTTTCGGAGTTTTAAGCCCGATTTATCATCAGCCTCCACCCTCTTTGACACCCAAGTCGAAACCCTAATCCTCTTGAGCTAGATTTGAGCCTCTTGTGTTTTTTATGGTACATTGTGAAGAAGGAGAAGCCCATCTTTGAAGCTTGGTGAAGCTCAAGCTTGTAGATCTAGAGCCTTCATTTCATATTCCAACTCCAGAAGGTATAAAGTGTTTACCATGATGTTTCATTGAATTAGATATTGTTAGTTTCTAGGTTTTCATGCTTATTATTTTGGTTCTTGTTAGTATGAGCTACTCCAGACCTTAGGGTTGCTATTTCTTGTTGTTTTGAGGTTTTATGTCATAAAAGTGGGATCTTGGTTACTATCTTTCACCCATGAAAGATTTTTGGTCATTAGAGGATGTTATGGGACTATGGTTTAATTAAGACGTTTATTAAAACTAGATTTGAGCAATAGATGGTTGACCTTTATGGATTAAGGGCTAGAAATGGAAATGGCTTAATAACATGATATGCATGGCGTAAATTGGCTACGCCTAGAGTAGCCTGATGATTCTCCAATCCTTCCATATGAGGCTCTATGCAACACATAAAGCATGGTGTACGCAAGGAGTAGCAGTAGAGAGTGTAATTAGTCAAAATTGGACTTTTGGTCAAGATAAGTGGGGTCTAGCCTTAGAAGGGTAAAATGGTATTTTACCCTAGAAAGAGAAAATGTAATTATGACCCTTGATTATGGATAACCACCTTAATTATTAAATAGGGTTTGGTTTTGAATATGTTTAGTAGGAGGGATTTTAGCATCGGCAACTCGTGTATGAGATCTATTCGTTTACCGATTGAGGTGAGTCTTCCAATTATACTCTTGGGTCAAAGGCAACAATGGCAACCTAATGGATTGTGCTAGTTGTCTTGGCTCTTGTTGTTATGAATGTATTTTATATGTATGTAGGGGTGAAATAGAACGAGGGGTGAAATAGACTCGTTCAGTTGGAAAACACTGATTGAGTTGAAATAGATTGTGGGGTAAAATAGACTTGTTCGGTTGAAAAATACTGATTAAGTGTAGACTCAGGGGTGAAATAGAATAGGGGTAAAATAGACTCATTATAGCATCAAGATGACATGTATGTATGGTATGTAATATTTTGGGGAACTTACTAAGCTTTGTGCTTATGGTTTCATGTTTATGTTTTAGGTACTTCTGGTTCCAAAGGGAAGAACTTGACGTGATTGCCTCACAACCATCAATGGTCCACATTCTATGACTTGTTTTGTACTCTGATAACTAATTGATGCATTTTTATAATTTCATTGGGTATTTGGTATGAATGGATGGTTCTCTTGGGGTAACTTAACAAAAAAAATTATTTATTATTTTTGACACGTTAGAAGTTGGTATCAAATCCTTGGTTTGAGGTATCTAGACACACTTTCGGGTGTGTCTAAACTCAAACTGAAGATTTGATAATCCTTTTGAAAATAAATAAATCTTACAAAAATATTTCAATAAAGAAAAGGGGTGTGATGCGTGCAATCATCCACAATCAGGTAAGTGATTCCCAAAAATACCCATGCCTAAGTATTATGAATAGTATGCCTATTATGTTAATTGCATGATAGAGTTGGGCTAAGGATACATTCATGAACTGTATGCTAGAATTGCTTGATTTGTGTGATGTCTTATAGGGTAGGAGTATTAAATGCTAGGTATTAGTCAGGATTTATATCGGCTTAGTTAATTTCTAAATGTATCCTTTAAAATTGTATACGATTAGGATCACAAAGCCCTAGAATGATTGGTTTGGCATTATGTCTCGTTCCTTGTCTAGTTGTGGGCTTAAGGTAGAATCATTTTGTGCCAATTGGTAAATTTTTTTCATCAACCAACATTATAGATTATCATCAAAAAATGATGACAATATATCTTTTCATATTTTAGGAAAAAATATGATCGGTTAGGGTAAAAAATAAGTGATCAAAAAGTTACACCATTTTAACAATGGTTAGTGTACTTGGAAAGTACACAACATAGTGATCCCAAAGTTAGTTCTAAAAATCTGACTCCGATTGGAGGAGTTATCATTTTATAAAAAGTAAAAATCAACTGTGTTAATAACACTATTAACGTCAAAATTGTAGAAAGAAATCGATTGAGTTTTGGCTAAGGTTGTCACACCCCCAAACCAAGGATGGCGGAAACGTCCGAGGGTGGAGGACTTCATGTAGAGTATCACAACAATGAGTATAATAGTGCTCAAAGTAAATACAACCAACACAAATATAATTGAAAACGTTACATCAAAGCACATGTTTACATGATTCACATCAATTACATTATAATACACAATGAACTGTTTGACGATTTATCGTCCCATCCTCAAAACGTTGTTGATTTCCTGTTTTCACTGAATTCCTGAGAATACAAGTAGTTTTGAAAAGTGTCAACACAAAGGTTGGTGAGTTCATAAGAGATTTCGTTGGAAAAGTAAATCGTTTTCCTTGTAAAAGCGTTAGAATATGTATCCAGAAAATTTGATATTTTCTTTAAAATCTGCGTAATGTAGTCTTATGACTGAAGACCAAAATGTATAAATAACCTTTCTTATTAATAGAAAATGTTATGTACTTAAATGGACATGGACGCGTTTGAAATAAATGAAATTTCTGTATGTTCTCATGTTCGTTAATACTTTATATATATGTAGTCCTAAATTAGAGGACCGAGAAATAACAAGTATTGACCATACTTAAAAGTATAAATGTGGTTTCAAATGATGTGTAGTCGTAACTACCAAAACCAAAAGTGTACAGTAATATCTGTACTCATAGAGATAAAAAGTGATTTTAAATCGACATAAAACTCATTTAGGTTTTAAAAATAAAATCCCGTAAACTTATGGATTGTTATATCCCTATGGAGTCACTATAATCATACTATGACTATGTGAACCTGCCACGACATTCTCAGGCGTCGCGAAAAATAAAATGACATTTGTCACCCGTAGACCTGCAGGTCCCACTGTAGCTAGCAGCAAGATGTGGGGTGTCAAACCCAATATAGATCTATATACAAGTATCACGTTCTCCCTCAAGGAGATTCTGATTATAACTACCAGGAATTATATCCCGCACTCGGACGTACGGGGAGAGAGAGAGAGAGAGTCTCACAATATAGGTTAACAAGTTTACGTGAAATGTGTGTGAATATAAATCTTTCTTGTATGAATGTACCCTTTTTGTACGAGTGTGTTGAGTGATGTATCATAAACTATACCTATTATAGTTTATCTAAAATGTATGTAATATGTATGAACTCTTTTATGGAAATGTATTAGTGTTATGAATTTATCAAACTATAGGTTAACAAATTTACGTGAAATGTGTGTGAATATAAATCTTTCTTGTATTAATGTACCTTTTTTGTACGAGTGTGTTGAGTGATGTATCATAAACTATACCTATTATAGTTTATCTAAAATGTATGTAATATGTATGAACTCTTTTATGGAAATGTATTAGTGTTATGAATTTGTCAAACTATACTTTTTATAGTTTAGTATACGTGTTCTAAAATGAATGAATAATATTTATTATGAATGACTTAGTTTCAGTTCATGATGATAAACTAACAAGGAAACACATTCAATAATTACAACTTAGGATTATACACTTTGCTCAACATAATACAAAGTGTTATGATATTTACATGCTGTTGGCTAACTTTAGCCATTCAGCCCTGTTTTGGAAAAATCATAGAAAAATCATACAAAGTCGAAAACTAGATCCGTAAATTCTGAGAGTTCACAAAATGTGTCTAGTTTACTCATAATTTTTATCACGATTTTTAATGACCTCCAAATTGGGTGAAAAAGTCCATAATCATAGACTGGTCCGGATTGTTGTTTGAAATGATAGGCAGTTTTGTAAAAATCACCATAAATTGTAGAAACATCGTATGGAGATGTGCAAGTAGTCATTTTAAAACTAAAAACTTGAAATATTTGCACCTTGTACAGTTTTGAAAAAAAAAATGTTTAAGATGCCCAAAACAGTCCGTGAATGGAGTTGAAATTTTCTGATGAAGGCTGTTAGAAAATTTTAGTTATGTTCTTGGTGTTTTAACTTGTATTCACCCCCTGAAAACTTGAGAAAAACATGAAAATGTAGGGGTATGAACTCACCTTGATTGATTTCAGTAGATAAGTGTTGAAGAAGAGAAGTGTTCAACCCAAGAACACTTGAAGAATCACTTGAAGATTCGAAGCTCTAACACAAATATGATGGAGTTTGTGTAAGATATCCATGATTTGAGTGGAAATAAGTGAGATAATCATAAGGAGAATTGATTATGCTTACCAAATGTGGAAGAACACTTGATAATCAGCCTTGAATCTCGAGTTTGGTGGAGAAAAAGTTTGAGAGAAAAGTGGTGTTTGATACTTAGTGAAATGAGAGAAAATGAGAGAAATGAGGAGAGAGGATGTTTGTTCCAGATCTAAAAACATGGGAATGAGTGTAATTTGAGTGTAAGGGACATTGAAGTGACTTAGGTAAGGTGAGGAGGTGTGGTTAGTCAAAGAGTGGGTGTGGGGTGGTTGCTTGTGACATTGGATAAGGCAAAGTCAACACTCCACCTTTAATAATTCACCCATTTGATTTTTATTATTTAAATAATGATTTTCATCAAAATATGTTTAAATTATGAATATTTAGGGTTTATTATGTTAAAATATAATTTCTGGAGAAAATCCCGCTTTAAAATCACGAAAAACGGGCTTAAAATGTTAAAAATATCAAAAATGGGCTAAAAGTGACAAATTTCCGAATTCTGGCCGAGGTTCGGCCTTCTGATGCTGAAACCGAGAGGAGGGAGGGTAGAAACCGAGAGGGAAGAAGAGGGAGAGTAAGAACCGAGAGGGGAGAAAGGAGAGAGAGGGAACCGAGTGAGGAGAAGAGAGACCGAGAGAAGAGAAGAGGGGGAGCAGAGACCGAGAGGAGGGAAGAGACAGAGAGGTGCGAGAAGACAGAGAGGAGAGAAAGAAGCAGAGACCGAGAGGAGAAGAGTGGCGGAATAGAGACAGAGTGGCGGAGTAGAGACAAAGTGGAGAGAAGAAGAAGAGACCGAGAGGCGGGTAGAGACAGAGAGTGAATAAGCGACAGAGAGGAGAGGAAGCGACAGAGCGACGGAAGGCGAACAGAGAGTGCGAGAAGCGAACAGAGGCAGAGGCTCGGTCTCAGCTACAGGGGCTCGGTCCTCCGGATTCAGCCAACAGAGGCTCTGTTCGGTCCTGGGGCCTTTTTGGTTCCTAGTCTCGGCCTTAAGGAGCTTCGGCTCCTTAAGAAGGGTTTCGGTTCCTAAGGTCCCGTTTTCTCGTTTTTACCCAGTTTTAAGCCGTTTTTGACCCGGTTAAGGGTCGGAATGACCCGAATGATTCCAAAAAGTTACGGGAAACTTTTGAGAGAGATTTGGGAGAGATTTCTCACACTTGGAGAGATTTGGGAGAGATTTGACATTCTTGGAGAGATTTCTCATACACAGAGATATTTGCGAGAGTTTTCACATACTTGGAGAGATTTGGGAGAGATTTGACATTCTTGGAGAGATTTATCATACAGAGAGATATTTGAGAGAGATTTCACATACTTGGAGAGATTTGGGAGAGATTTGACATTCTTGGAGAGATTTCTCATACAGAGAGATATTTGAGAGAGATTTCACATACTTAGAGGGATTTAGGAGAGATTCGACATTCTTGGAGAGATTTCTAATACAGAGAGATATTTGAGAGAGATTTCACATACTTGGAGAGATTTGGGAGAGATTTGACATAGAGAGAGATAGAGTGAAAACGATTGAGAGAGGTTCCATGTGTGACAATTGTGAGTGTCCGGCATCGCAATGCATGGTTCGTAAACCATGTTAAGCCTTGTTTAAGGATCTTACACACTCCCGATGAGTATGCAACATTAGTTTATCGGTTTGGGTCGCCACGTACCACAGTTTTAGGTTAAGGAGATCTAGGTGTTCGCACTTTTTGCTTTATGATTTCTCATTAGAATAGAGAGTTATGTAGAAGTTTCATAATGTAAATTCTAGTACCCAAGGGCAAATTGAGTCAAACGGTTTGACTTGTTGACTTTAGTTGACTTTGACTTGACCGAAATTTGATAGTTGTCACAAAGGTCGCTCAAAGGAAAATCATAGTACTTCGAGATATAAAAAAATAAATACAGGTTAAAAATAAAAGTTAAGATTTGGCAACGCACCCTTAAGGAAAGTTGTAGTACTAACAGATAGCTGCAAAAATATATAAAGAGTGTCAGAAACAAAATTTATATAAGGAAGATATAAATGTTTATAAAATATTTATAGGTGCATGCCATGCTCGATGCGCATGTCAGACACCCATATTCGTCAAATTAAAGAGACGTGGTTCATTAGAAGTGTGACACATGGCAAACGATGGATGGAGCCACGAGTCAAGTGCACATCGCGTGAAGTGTGCCACATGCACAAGCACTATAAATAGCGGTGCTCACTTTCTAATTTCTGCAAACCCAAAATTGTTTCTCTCTAACTCTCAAGGTATTTCAAAAGTCTTCCTAATGGTGCGAAGCTTCGTGTGCAGTAGCATGGATGCTTCAGATTATGCTACTAGAGTGAGTTCATGGCCCCATTTTACTACTTTAAAAGTTTTATGAGGGTCAATACATGCTTATCAAACTGTTTTATCAATATATATATATATATATATATATATATATATATATATATATATATATATATATATATATATCAATCATTATAAAGAACATGAAACCAAATGATAATATAGCTATAGATACAATACCTAGTTGTAAACAATCATATTATGCCTAAGAGTTATGATACCTAATAATCTAGAAAGAGATATTACTTAGACGTTATAATGGCAAATTTCCTAAGATAACATAGTACCTAGAAGTAATGTTGCTCAAGTATTGGGATATGCACTTTACCTAATCATTACTTTGCTGAAATATCTAGTTTTCAAATTAACCATAATAGGGTATATATGTATGGTAAACCATCCCTAGCATCACAACGGCCACCGCCACCACCATATCTGACACCAGCCGAACCCACCACTATCACCTCCGTCACTTAACCACTTTTTTGCCACCAACTGTCATAATCATATACGATTACTCAGTTTGTGAACAGACATATATATATATATATATATATATATATATATATATATATATATATATATATATATATATAATCATTTATGATTACGCATACATTGTTGTTGCCGGTACATTGGAATGTTGGAACAACAAATGAGAAATGTATGGTTCATGTTGAATTTGAAGATCTCTATAATTTTTTAATCTCAAGTGAAACGTCCCATATATATATATATATATATATATATATATATATATATATATATATATATATATATATATATATATATATATAATACTATATTATAAAGCATATTAGTCATATCTTGAATTTTAAGATGTATAAGTTACAAAACTTTTTGTACAAATCAATTATACATAAATAATTCATTAATAGTTGTCAAAAGTTTGAAGAATTGAATTAAGGCAAGGAATTAATAGTTGTCAAAAGTTGTCATGTATATAAATTTATTTACGGTTCTTAAAGTAAACACCAATATTAATTAATTATATCAATAGATAAACATTCAAAATAAATACAAAGTATAAAAGTAAATATTTTATTTAAAAGTGTAATTTTTATTATATAATAACTAGTTATAAAATATAATAATTATTTCCCTGTAAGAAACTCTTCGCTAAAAAACTAATACAGCTAGTATATATATATATATATATATATATATATATATATATATATATATATATATATATATATATATATATTAAATTGCCATATAATCACTTTAGTTAATTTTCCAAATCTATAAATTGAGCTGGATAATAAAAATGTCAACACGAGAGCGACCTAATTATATATACTATTATTTTTTGTTTCTGGAAGGCATGCCACACACGATCTCATTTCTTAAATTATATATGTTTTTTTTGACTTAAAGATGGATACAAAAAACCTGTTGCCTACCTAAATTTGATACAACATTTTTTTTTTTTTTGTGTTAGTAGTTCAAACCTAAAGTTGGTCATATAAAAGGTGAAATTTACTACCTTAGATACAGTGATCGATAAATTGATTGTGTATGATTAAGTCATGTTTACTGAAAGCTAGATTTTATTTGTATAAAAGGGTTTGAAAAAGTAAGTAAAATTTTAAAAGATGTAAAGTTACATATAATACAAAAGTTAAAAAGTAAAAGTTTATAAAACCTCTTAAAATCTATTTGAAGTATGAATTTTTTATTTAAGTTTTAAAAACGAATGATGTTATCTTTTCTTTATCCGATTTTTTTTAATATAAAATCTAAAAATTTATAAAATTTTGCGGCAGAACATAATATGGACAACACTAGGTGTGAGACTCATGTATTATATGAGTTTAATTAAAAATATATATATAATTTTAACAATTTAGAAAGTTTGAATTTATAAGAAAAATAAGAAAAATTTTGAATTATTAAAATTATTGAAACTTTAATATATTGAATACATTACATATATAAACCCTTTCTAATAAATACTGTACATATATATTACCTTACACATTAAATGTGAAATTTTAATTTAATAAAATAAAAAATATAATAAAATAACAAGTGGAAAATAAAAAATTTAAAATTTTTAGAAAATATCAAGTATTCAAATGAATGAGAAAATGACATGTAGCAAAAAAAACCTTAATTTATTATAGCAGAGAAAAAAAGAAAACCAAAATACCTCAAAAATTAGGAAGATCTGAATTTGAAGCCTTATAAATGGATTTGAGTCAATCGGTTGAGCCAAACCATCAAGGTTAGTCGGTTACCATTTTTCTTACGCATGCTAATTTGGTAGGATGGAACCAGAAAGAATTTAGTATAACAAAAATAACGGTAAGCAACACTAATATTAAAAAAAAAAAAAAAAAAAATTTACTATACTTTTATATAAGTACAGACAAACAATTAATATTAATAAAAAATAATAAAATAAGAAAATAGGAAATAAATCTTATTTATACATTTGTCTTCTTTAATGATAGCCACTAGGTGTTACACACGTATACTACACGGGTTTATTAAAGCTAAAAATTTAATATCAATAATTAAACATTAAATAATTTATAAAATAATATTTTTAAATAACATAATGTAATTTTTTGGAACATTTATAAAAAAAAATCAAATATACTTTAGAATATTTATGAGACTTTATTATCAAATTAATAGAATTATTTTATTTTCTTATAAAGCTGATTATAATTTTATGGAATTTTATTTTTAAAAAAATGAAAATTCCTAAAAAATGACAAGTGGAAAAATAATAGTTCTAAAATTTCCACAAAATGACATGTAGCACGAGTCTCGAGAATTTGAAAAGCGGTATAAGAAAACCTTCATTTGTTAGAGAAGATATATATATATATATATATATATATATATATATATATATATATATATATATATATATATATATATATATATATATATATATAGTTAATAAAAAAAACTCGATTCTTTTTATTTATATATTTTTAGCTCTTAGTTTTATCATAAAAACAGAATATATATATATATATATATATATATATATATATATATATATATATATATATATATATATATATATATATATATATATATATATATGATCAGGTTCAAATGTTTTTAGCATCTATTGTGTGCTCATTCGTATAAATCTGGACCAATTGATGGAATAAAATCAATTTGTCATGATCTGAGGGTCTAGGATATTAGAATAAGTTAACATATACCATATAATCACACAAATTTCTACATAAGGGTATTTTTGTCAATTAACCTATAGTAAAAAAGGAAAATTTCGGATTTTTAGGGATAATAATTCTCTTAATTTAATAAATATGAATTTTTTTAAATTAATTCAATTTTAATTCTATCATAATTCTTTAAAATAACCCGAATTTATTCTGACAGAATGTCGGTCATAAACTAGTAACAATATTTCCGATTTTATTCTTACAGAATATAATTCCAATTCCGATATTTTTGATAACTAACCATATTTAAGAATACTACATATTCTTCATATATTCGACCTTAAATACAAGTTCATACATATTCTTATATACTAATAGTCTTATACATTTTAATATAGTTACATAGATTCTAACAGAATATCATAAAAAATGAGTACATTTATTAAGAAATATAATTCTTAAATATACAATTATTGAACAAATTCACTTGATCTTCCTCAATGGTCCAACTAATCCACTTAATTCCAACTATTCTTACGAAAATATGATGTATTATCGTAAGAATGTAATTCTTCGCAAATATACTTGGTGTTGAATTCGATTCCAAGTCTTTCTCTTGTATGATTAATATTAGATTCCTTCTTCAAGCCATTCTGAAAGGATAACATGCATTACTCATTAACATTACCAATTAAGCTAATATACTTATTATTAACAAACATTCTTAAAAACATTCTGACAAAATACAATATAGAATATTCTATAAGAATACATATACTTTATTCTAGCAAGATACTACGTAGAATCTAATAGCTATAAAAAAAAACTTGTTTATTCTGCAAGAATGATGCCATAAATATTCTCCCAGGATGGTTTTGATTATTCTTAAAGAGTATGAAATTAATTCAAAGAAATAAAACTAAATCATCATGTTTATGGAATAACTAACCATAAGAAAAGCTAAAATAGAGAAAATAAAGACCCCATTAGACCAACACAAACCATATTAACAAAACTACATTAGCTAGTTTTCAAATGACTTATCAGTGGACATCATATACAAATGGATGGATGAAATATTTGGTTCAAGCATTTTAAGAAATAGTTGGTGGGAAAAATCAGATGTCGTTTTAGTCTGAAGCTAGATACTAGTTTACAGAACAAGAAAATCAAAGTTTTCTGTTAATCTAGTCATTTAAAAAAATAACTTAGAAAGTCGAGATTTGGGACTATAGCACAATAAGACTTTGTCATTTAAGAAACATTAACAATATTTAAACTAACTAGGAAAGGAACAGACCTGTTGAATTAATCAACTTATGCTGGTCGATGCTCAAGATCGACTACAAATCCTTCTTGATGATCTTGATATATATTCATACACACACAAATACGCATATATATAGCTCGTCTTTAGTCTTTGTGCCTTCATTCTTGCATCGAGTTAAAGAAGATGAGAAGGTACCTACGAGGTCACTAGTGTTTGCAACAATCTCCTTGTTTACTAGAGAGAAAATTGAACATAATGGAGGTGAGTGATGGTAACGACTAATGGAGGACCGACGGTAAAGATTGCCACTGAGCTTTTGTTGTTGGCAGTTGAAGGATTTAGGGTTGTGGTCGAAGACGACGTTTTTCTGGTGATGATAATGAAAGAGACATCTAATTTAACAAACAAATTCACCCAATTTAAAGGAGATTAAAATGTTTTAAATATTTGCCATAATTAAGTGTAGCCAAGATTACTATTATACCATTTTATAATTTATATTGAATTTATTTGTTTTATTATGATTGGTTGTTAGAGGCACACAATACTTATTGAAAACATTTGAACCTAATTCTATATATATATATATATATATATATATATATATATATATATATATATATATATATATATATAGGGACGGTGCACTTGAGATTAAAAAAAAAGTAGAGATCTTGAGATTAAACATGAACCAAACATTTCTCATTTACCATTCTAACGCTCTAGTATACTGACAGCATCAGTGTATGCGTAATCATAAATGATTATACATATATCTTTGTTCACATATTAAGTAATCATATATGATTATGATAGTTGGTGGCAGAAAATGTGGTGGTGATATATGTGACAGTGATATAAGTGACAGAGGCGACAACGGTGAGATCGGCTGGTGTCAGAGGTGGTGGCAGTGGCAGTGGTGTTGGCAGTGTTGGTGGGATGGTGGAAGAGGAGAATGGAACGGATGACGCTATATAATCAATTACGATTATAACAAGACTGACACGCTGGTACACTGAGGGGTTAGAGTGGCAGACTTGAAATATATGGTTGAGGTTGAAAATCAAGATTTCTATTTTATTTTTAATCTCAATGGAACCTACCCCTCTGTGTGTGTGTGTGTGTGTGTGTGTATATATATATATATATATATATATATATATATATATATATATATATATGTTTATGTGAGACCACTATATTTAGTTAGATGGAAAGAAACAATTTTAGCCACTCATTTTGTAGATAAAAAAACATTTTTAAAGTGCAAAATAATAAAAATCTTCGAATTGTTTTAAATATTATTTTCGCTATTTATATATATATATATATATATATATATATATGTGTGTGTGTGTGTGTGTGTGTGTGTGTATGAAATATTCTAGTAGAATATTATAAAATCCTAGCATTTTAAAAATCACATTAGAATATTTAGAATGTAATATTCTATTAGAATATCTCATGTATTTTTCAAAAAAATAAAAAAAACGGTATTTTTTTTATTTTTCTTTTTTAATTTTTTTAGATAAATAAAATTAACTTATTGAAGGCATGATCATCATCTTACCAATCTCATTTAATGTTTAATGTTTTATTTTATTGGAAATATTAATAAAAAAAGTCTAAATATTAACATTAGAAATCAAATATTTTTGTTTTTTTTATGAAAATCATTTAGAAATAGTAACGAGGATTTGATGATGCGAAATGCAAGAACTAACACACTCATGAAGAAGTATTTGGTTAACAAGATATTGTATTCAACTATGATGGTGAAATTACACAAAAAAAAATTGTAATCTAACTAATTTAAGCTAAGAAATCTTAACTTATTCAAAGACAACATCTTGCTATACTCAATAAATGAATACAACATGTCTATTTATAGGTGTACAAACAAGTCTAGTTAATTAACTCACATGTCATAGAAGGAATCACATTGTCATCATACATAGAAGACTTTGAACCTTACATTCCCCCCCCCCCCCCCCCCCCCTCTCCCTCTCAAAGTATGGAATGGATGACAAGGCTTCAAATTCCAAAACAAGCCTCTACCAATAAGAAAAGTAAACATGACAAGGCATCAAAGCGATACATGAATCTTGATTCTTCAATAGTCTTCAAAATCTAGGATATAGGAATGAGAAACCAAGCACCAGAGTAAAAATATCAACTTCAATCTCAAACAAGCTTTTAGAAGTTATATTTTCAATCTTCATCTTCTAATGTAATCCTAAAGATTGTCAAGAAATCCAAACTCGCCACAAAAAACCCATTTCTAAATTGAGAAACTAAATCACTTCATATCTTTTAAGAACTCCCCCTCCAAGTCACAATGATCTTCAAATAAGCTAATGATATAAGTCATCAAAAAATATCATGTAACAAACTCAACTCAAGATTCTTGACTTCACTTGATCGAGAAGTCCATAAAAGATAGAGTTAATCAAAGCGCCATGGTCATTAGTAGAACTTATGGGATCCCCATCCTAAAGTTCATCAATGCCAAAAAATGATATACCAAATTTCATATCTCTACCACAAGCTTCATCAATAATCACCAATTTGATAAGTCACAATCCAATTGTAAATGGCCATATCAAATTCTCCCCCTTTTTATAATAATAAAAAATTGATTATAAAACCTTAAAATGGTTATGAGATTAATATTGAATGGGATAAATCAGTCATATAATCCCCTCAACAAAATAGAATAAACTTTAAAGCTTGAAATCCGAAATAGGCGACAAAAAATGTGACATTTTGCGAAACTCAACCTCCCAAACCACCATGACTTGTTGGAATCCAATATTTATTGTTCATGAAAAAAATCCATGAATAATTTCAATTTTGCTCATCATCCCTTAAATTTGTAACCATTTTGGAATTTGAATTAAAATTGTCATGTTGTTGAAGTAGTGAAGTTACAGGGACACAATGTGCAATATGAAGTTGGAGCTAGATTCTCCCTGATTATCTTGATGAAAGGTTGTAGTCATGTTAGGAATAGTCTTAGCTTAAGGAGGAGGAGACTATGACTTTGGAGAATTGACATCTTGAATCATTGGCTCAGTAGTTTCCACAATAGGAGGGGTTAACCCACATTGTGCAACATCATCGACGGAGGAAGAGGATGGAAGAGGTAATTAAAAAAATGTGCTTGTTCATCCTTATAGGTGAGTTAATTTTTTGAGTAAAGTCTTCTCCCATATCAGCTGCTTATTGTTCTTCATCTTTATCAGTGTCTTCTTCCTCATCATCCCCTTCTTTATTACCATATTCTAGATCATTATCATTCTCATCATCATCCTTATTATTCTCTTCTTCATTTCCAGCATCATCATTCTCATCACCATCATCTTTGGAGTTTGAGGATTTAACCACATATGGTTTTTCAATCCACTTTTGCATCCTTGTAGCAATAGGAAAGTCATCTCGAGATGGATCATCATTAATAATTTTTTAGGAAAGGGAATGAATTCTAATGATAATCCCATGCAATTCAACATAGCCTTCTTTTCGAGACAAGATTAGACTAAGGCAATGAGGATAAGGAACATTAAAAGGCTTCTTGTTCCCGTAATGCAGTGAACCATTTTATCAAGAAAAAGTTGAGCAAAATCTAGTTTCTTGTTGTAAACAACAGAATATAAAATCCTTTGCTCAAAGAGATTCAATTGATCCAAACTTCCAGTCTTGTGACCAAGACATTTTCCAATCACACCTGTTAAGTACTTCCACCCTACTTTAAAACACTGACACAGAGTGTTCTTTTGTGGATCACGAGTGAGGCCTTGAAGATTGAAATTATACCCTAAATTTTCACGATAAATTTGCAGCTTTCTTCAGAGGGAGTTTTAGAGTAACTTTCAAATCGAGGAAGACGAAGAGCAGTTCAAAAGGATTCCACATCAATGGTAACCCTATATTGACCATCTCCAATGGTTCCAGTGATGGTTCAAGCATCATTATCAACAGAGCATGTATAGTAAAACTCACATACTTGTTTAGGGTAGAAAGGGTTTGGAAAGTCGTAGAATGCATATTGAAGAGGACTGCTCTTGACATAGTCGACAAAATCTTCGAATCATGAGTTTACTAATAGCTTTAGGAATTCATCCGAGAACGCCACATTTGTCGATTGAATGATGATGGTAGATTTAAGAGCATGAGGACCTTTTATGATGTTAACGCTCACGGTAAACTCGTACAATGGCTTTGACATGGTGAAAGATTTGAGGGAGATGACGATTTGAAGTCTTTTTGAGAGAGAGAGAGAGAGAGAGAGATGGAAAGGGAAAGAGAGAGTGAAAGAGAAAGAAAGAGAGAGAGAGATAGAGAGAGAGAGAGAGCTTAATTGTTTGAGTTGCTTGTAAAAGTGACATAGGATGCATAATTCCCAATTTCCACCCAAAAAGTTTCTTCCTTTTTTACGTAATCATGAGTGATGATTTATGTGTTGCAAAGATATCGTATCTCAAGATAATGAAGAATCTTTTTAAAAGATATCCAAAAAGTTACCATTAAGACAAGGAAGTTACATTAGTAAGACAAATCATCAACAACAATGAGTATCAACTTAAGTGATCAGAATGAATTTATGATGGGCATATAGTTTTTTGTAATATCTCCTGATAGTGTGGGATAAAAATACCATTCAATGACATAGTATCTCATCAGCATGTGGTTTTATACGTTGAATCATAAATCTCTTTTATTAGAAAGGAAATCGCAAGAGTGGATAGTTATATGTATCATATCATGAATACTGATATACCCATCGACACAGATTTGTTAAGCTCTCATTAGCGTATGGTACATTATGCTGAATCATAAAACTTTAAAGAAGAATATAAGGGCAAGAATGGATTGGTCCATATGATAGCCTACGGTACATAGAATAACCATTGACACATACTTTAGAACTTTTATCAGTGTGTGGTTTTACAAAGTGAATGATCAAGTTCTGTTTTTAAATACTTGTGGAGAGAATGGATTATTTTAGTTACGTTGAGGTGAAATCAACATAAATCATTAATAGTTTAACTCATCAAAAAGAAGTGATTTAAACTTCTATATCATAGAGTACGTTTCAATCTAGAATCAAAGATTCAACGTTAAATCATAATGGTACCATGATACCTCAGACTAGGAGGTAATGGATATGAACAACCCTTTGTCATTTAAGGACCAGACAAGTAACTCTTATACTGATGACTATGCAATCAGGGTAAGTCATATGGTTTTGCTTAATGTTTCAGCAGATAATGGGACTTGATGCATACGACAAGCATGCTTCCAAGGACATGATTAGGTGAGAGATAATTTGAATAAAAAAGAACACCCAAGCCTTTTTATCTATTTTTTATTTGAACCAGGCAATCTCACATAGAAAATTTAGACAGTGCTAGCAGTTAGCGTGAGGGTATGACTCAATGCTCCCAACAGATGGTCTCGCTGATGAGAAACTTAGAGAGATTTACAACGACATGCATCTAAGGATGATGAAATGGAAAAATTTGAATACTAAACTTAAAGTTTCTACCATTAGATTCATTTTTAAAAAATGGTACAAAAGAATAAACAATGTAAGAATACAAACAAGAGAGTTAGTCAAACAAGAAAATAGTTTAAACAGGGAAGTATATGCAGCTTTTCCAGAAATGTGATAAAGACTCGTTCCATAAAATCTTTGGAATTAAATGGTCATAATTTCTATTCCATTTTTCAAGATTTATACCCCTTGAATTTTTAGTTATAAAAGAGAACAAACAAAATGAACCATATCACACAAAAACAACACAATTCATAGTAAACAAAGAGAGAGAGAGAGAGAGAGAGAGAGAGAATGTCTTTCATCATTGAGATTCTGCAGATTGATTCCACGCTTCATGTTCACCAAGAACAAAAGAACATGAACCAGTCCTTGTAACCAATGAGTTAGAAGGACCTAATCTTCGTAACCTTCGAGTTATGAGAGTCACCAAGACATTACTCAAACGTTTCATTCTTTGTGATCCATGAAGGAAGAAAATGTGAGATCACTATATGTTTGAAGACGACTTTGGATCTTTGAGGTGATGGAGTTGTAGTGACCTTTGAAATTCCACCCCTAATCTTCATAAGTGTCCTCTTCTTCTACCTCTTCTTCATGATCGTCTTATCTTGCAATGAAAGCTTTCAGTAAAGAAATGTTTTCCTTCTTCATATGAGCCACCAGTTTCTTGTACAAGACTTCATAGTTCTCAAGGCTCTGGGCATCTTTCTTCTCCATGTAGTCCGTGGCAAAATGGTCAGAGCTTCCATAATTAAATCTATTGCATGAGTTCTCTTCTCGGAGGTAGATCTCGTTGCTGAACTTCTTCCCTTGAGTTGAGCTCTTCTAACCCTGTTTGTGCTACTTTCTTCATAGCGCTTGGCAATAAGTGCAATGCTAGAAACAAGCACATCGGTGAGATCTTCATCATTCTCTTCACCTGATCTGCATTATCTGAGTCATTGATGTGCTTCATTTCTTCCGTTCGAGACATAAAGACAAAAGAATTTTCCTTGTTCGATTCCTTCCTTATTTCTTTACGAAGAGCTTAGATCTCTTCATAATTCTGCAAATTATCGAACAAAGAATTCAGATCCATGGTATCGATCTTTTCACCATTGTTGAGAACATTAATATGATATTCCCATTTTTTTCCAAGAGAATTGAGAAATTTCAAAACCAACTAAGATGAACGCTTGACGATTCCTTGCCTAAACATATTATTAACAAAGCAATTAAACCTATTGAAGGTATGGGTAAGAGATTCATCTTGTTGATCAAAAAAATGCTCGTATCTGCGATTAAGGTTGTTGATGGTTATAGCTTGGACTTCCATGGTGCCTTCATAAGCCATTGTCAGCATATCCATCATTTCTTATGCTAACTAACAATTTTTTACGAGATGATACACGTGGTAGGGAAGAGATTTTCCAATAGCATAACTGGCTCTCACATCAAGACAGAGCAGTCTCTTGTCATCGTCATCATAACTGGTTTCTGGATTTTGCTTCAGTGGGCCAACAAGAGCGTTGTTGACCATGGGTTGGTACATAGGAACATGGGGGACATTTTCTACATTATTTCTCATCTCATAGTAAATGGTTTCAAGAATAACCATGGCTTCTGTCTTCCAAAAAGTGAAATTGTGTTCATCAAAGGGAGGAATTTTGTTGAGGCCAAAGGATTTGAGATTCCACATGATTACATGAGTGTATCACAAAATCGATCTGATACGAATTGATGGTTTGTATCAATCAGATACACTTCAAGTATAAAGACAAAATAGAAACTTAATCAAAGAAAATTAAGAACATAAATTAAATGACATAGATAGTTCTCCAAATTTTTCTTACACCAAGAAAGAGTTTTGTCTTCAAGAAGAAAATGGTTTGTCACCAAGATGATTACAAATTATGCCTATTGTATAACATTAGGGTTTTCCCTAATATTGTGTCTGTGTGTGTATATGTATATATATATATATATATATATATATACACACACACAATCCCATGATTCAAGGGATTATATATATATATATATATATATATATATATATATATATATATATATCAATCCCATGAAATCCCATGATTCAAGGGATTATATCTAATCTATACTAAGAACTGGTCTTATGACAAAGATAACGGTCTTGTTGGATTAGGTTTTTAAGCCTATAACTATAATTGGTATATACTTGCATTGATAGTAGCATAGTCCTTTTGGTTTGCCCTCAAACCTAGCAATTGGACATGATGACTTTTATAGAGAGAGATTAATTTATTATTTGATTAATAAATTAATATAAAAAGTTTATTAATGTATTATGAAAATAATATATTAATTATAAAAACTATTATTTAATTAATTTTTAATCAGATTTAATTTTGGGATTAATAGAATTAGTTAAAAGTGTAGGGTCTGAAGTGTAATTGCTCAATTGTTGAGAAAAAGGTTCCATAGCCATCCTTCTTAAGGGTTAGATGGTTTTTGGGGATATTCTAGGGTTTTTAGAATATCCCATGTTGATGAATAAGGAGTTGGATAATTACCAATTTGAATTATTATTATCATACTCCAATTAGGGTTATCCAAGGTTTCCTTGTACCATTATATAAAGGACCCTAAGGTCTTCATTTTCCGTCCACTCATAATTCCAAAGGGATAGCCGAATTTTATACCTCCTTTCTCCTCCTTCAAGTCATCTTCTTGTTAGTTTGGGTGTGATTCCATTAGAGGCATGCCATTTGTGGTGTTAACTTTCAAGAGATCTACATTTGAAGAATCATTGTTATTTGCTACAATAACAATTAAGGTATGTAATCCTAAACCCCAATTTATGATTTTCAAAAATTACCTAGGATTCTTAGGGTTTCTTGTTTGATGTTCATAGTTATAAGTTGAATAGTGAAAATATAAATCCTTTAGGTTGCATGTGAACTTGAGGGTTCTAAGTTTATTTGTTTTACCTAAATCCCATAAGTGGTATCAAAGCCTTTGGTTTTTTCTCAATTGAAATGCTATAATTGCTTAATTGTGATTAATTAGGGTTTATAGAAATTAAACCGTAAAAGGCTAAGAATTTATACTAGGGTTAGGGTTTTTCAAAACCCTAGCCCATCCCATTGGATTTCAAAATTAGGGTTACGGTTTCGAAACCCTAACCTTCCTCCCCAAGTTTCGAAAATTTCTATATGGTTAGGGCTTCCTATTTTTTAATAATGGTTAGTTTAATTTGATTAAAAGAGATAATTATAAAATTGGATAAATCCTACATACATAGTTTTTGAAAATTTAGAGGGCAAGAATTAGGATTAAATTATTTGATTAATTTAATTATTTAATCCTTAATTGATTTAATATATTTAATTAAATGTTAATTAATAGATAAATATTAAATCATTTGGTTTATTTTTTTTATTTTAAATTAATTATTTATTAATTTCAAAATTTAAATAGAGTAAACCTAATATTTTGAAAAGTTTAAAATACATCTTATATATATATATATATATATATATATATATATATATATATATATATATATATATATATATATAGTATTATTAATTGTTGATATATTATATGTATAAAACTAAGTCAGTCAAGTTGCTATTTTACCTCATTCACGAAGTCGTTGTTGAGTATTTGTGATATTGAAAGTGATTTAACATTTTTGGTTATTTTGGGAATCCTTTTTAGGGTTTCATATTATTGGTAAATGTTTTTTTCCCTATAAATAATCATTAGATTAGATTTTGATGTAAACTTTTCCCAGAAAAGGGTTTCTTTGTACATCCCATTCCAAATCAATAAGAAACAAAACCTTTGTCAGATTACTTGCATATTATGGTGATTAATTCATTATTGTTCTTCAGATTCCGCATTCATCATCTCGTCATTATTCCTAACAAGTGGTATCAGAGTGAGTTCTTGTAGATCTCAATGATTATTGCAAGAATCGATCAGATACGGCGAAATTTTATCATGAATCTCACTTTCTTCTTCAAGTTTTGTAAGTTCTGTAAAAAGAAAAAGTTAAATATCTCTTATTATTGCAAAACCCAATTCAGATCTGTTATCTTCAACACATTCTATCATCTGATTTGTTCTTAATTCGTGTTTTCAAAGAGAGATAGAAGACGAAATTTGTGTTTTATATTCTTATATACGTGTTTAGATCTAGTTTCCCTCTCTAGAAATCATCTCATATTTTTTCTCTCTATAGAAAATCATGTCAGATTTGTTTTCTCTTTCTAGAAACTTTATCAAATTTATTTTCTCTCTCTTCAAATTTTGATTCTTGTTGAAGATTTAGTGGCGGATTGGAGGGTATTAAAACCCATTAAAGGACTAGGATTAACAGTTATAGATCCAAATTTTTGTCTTAATTAAAGAAGGATATTTGTTTTGGGATGTTCCTGTTCAATCTATGATGAAGAATGCCATTGAGATGTATAATCTCTATGTTGATGAGAATATTCGTGACTTCACACAGATTCTTGTGGTGGATTTCAAAGTAATCGTGTAGAGTAAGATAAAGATTTGTTAAAACAATTTTCCATTATCAAAGAATATTTACTTCTGAAGAAAATACAACAAAACTTAGAGAAAGAAAGAAAAGAAAAATAAGGTGTTATTGATAGAGTTCATGAACTTCTTCAAGTTTCTGAAGAAAAAGTGACTCCATATGTTTTTGTTGAGGGCAATCAAGTGTTTCTACAAAGTCATGTGATTCAGAAGCCTTACATTATGAATCTGGTGTTTCAAATAGTGAATCCCAAAGCAAATCTCCTAAAATCGTGAAAGTAAAGATGTTTTGTTCTATTGGAACTCAAACAAAAGATTTTTCATGTTCTGATGATGTTTTTGAAGGAATGGTTCCTTACAGAAAGTCAATCACTTAAGACGTTCAAATGTATGAAACTCAAAAAGTTTGTGTACCAAAGGCTTGTGATGTTCAAATACAAAAATGTGATGAGGTTGTCCATATTCGAAAATCTTTTCTAGAAGCCTCAAAATCTGAAAAGAAAGAAAGAAAGAAGAGTAAAGAGAAGAAGGTTTGGATGCAAAAAGGACAAGTCTCTAATGCTTATGAAAAAGCTCAAAAAGTTGAAGCCAAACATGTTGAAAGAAAACTGAATTCTCATTTTTGTTCAACTGAAGATATTAAAAGATGGATAAAAGAGAAAACTGTTCATGGTTGGGTCATTGGAAATTTTTGTTTTCGAACTAAAAAGCGGATATCGTTTTTTGAAGATGATCGTTTTTCTTCAACGCAATGGGTGTGCAAGAAACCAACTTCAACTTTGAATCTCAAATAGATCCCAAAGGTTTCATTAGTCTTTATAAAAAAAGGACAAAATCTGACGAAAATTCAGTAAAACGGATGAAAAGTTGTTTTTTCTGCAAAAAGGAGGCTGAAATCTAACATTTCTGCAAAAAAGGGTGCAAGCTATAAGATTTTTCTGAAAAAGGGGTCAGAATTGGAATTTTAATGTCTCAAGGGGTCAAATTTGGAATTATTGATAAAAGAGGTTACTTTCAGAATCTTGGGTAAAATCTGCCATTTCTTTAAAATTTAAGGGTTCATTCCAGAATTTGAGGTCAAAATCAGAATGCGTTCGAGTTCTGTTATCGGAATCGGAATTTCATTGAACATCATAATTATCACTCGGAGAAAGCAATTCAGAAATCAGAATTACTGTTCATCTTCCGAGCTTCGGAATCATTCGGAGTTCTGAAATAAGGAAACTTGTCAATTGGAATTACAACATCAAAAACCGAAATCTAAATTTCCGAAATCAAAAACAGAATTCGGTATTGAACAGGAGCTTGAATTTGGAAATCGGAAATCAAAACCGCAATCGGAACGAAACACCATCAATACAGTAAACTGGTATTGTATTTTTTTCCGGAATTGATTCTTCTGTCGAATCGGACTTCTTAATTCAGAAACCGAGCCTAACTTAAAATCGGAATCGGTATTCAATAGCAATCGGACTTTCAAAATCAAGATCGGAATTTATAAATCGGAAGAGACTAATTTCGGAACATGGAATTGAACATCATAACCGAAACCTGATTTGAGTCTAAAATCCGAAATCATAAATCAAATTCAGAAATCGATTTTGCATCGGAACAAAAATTACAATCGAAATTCGTTCATCGGAACAATCTCACTCGGAAATCTCTAACTGAAACAAAACCGAAATCAGAATTATATTTAGTATTTGATGATCGCTATAATCCTAAATAAGGATCTGAAATCGGAATCTGAATGCAAACATATTTCAATTTTGATTTTTTTAGTCAAAGAACGTGTTCATAATCTAACTCAAGAAGATGACACATTTTTCAAATTAAGTCCCCAATCTTTCTAAACATCACAGTTTCTACCCGACATCCAATATTCTTTAAAATTTCTTGGATTTTACCACTTTTACCCCTTCTTCCAAAATATTTTCATTTCTTATCCTTTTCATTTGTCAAATACATTCAAACCCTTCTAAATAATTGTTTCTTATTCTATTCTTTTTGTCCAAAATTAAAAAAAAAAAATGAAAAATACAAAATAACTTTTGTTATTTTTCCATTTTTATTTTCTAAAAACTTAGAAAATCCAAAAAGAAATTATGTCAACATTTGTTCAAATCTGACGGGTTTTGAAGATCCATTTAGGCAAACTAGCTCCTTGTGACAGAGTAGGTTATACGAAGACTTACACGATGAGATAGTGTAGGTTGTTGATGATTCTTCTTAGCTTTTCGGATTCTCTTCATGGTATTTGTTGAAGATTCAAGGGGAAGTGATGATTATTCAAGGGGGAGTTCACTTTTGGAAGATGATATTTATTTCTCTCACTTTGTAGACCCTATTTATTGACGAGTCTCATAATTTAGGGGAGAAATGCCAAGAAGATCGAAAATCTTGATCTTCATCAATTTCAACATCTAGGGGAGATTGTTGAGTATTTGAGATATTGAAACTGATTTGGCATTTTTGGTTATTTAGGGAAGCCTTTTTAAGGTTTTATAATTTTGGTAAATAGTTTATGTTCCTTATAAATAATCATTAGGTTAGCTTTTGATGTAAGCTTTTCCCGGAAAAGGGTTTCTTTGTACATCCCGTTCCAAATGAATAAGAAACAAAACCTTTGTCAGATTACTTACATATTATGGTGATTGATTCATGATTATTCTTCTAATTCCTCATTTGTTCAAATCTGACGGGTTTTGAAGATCCATTTAGGCAAACTAGCTCCTTGTGACAGAGTAGGTTATACGAAGACTTACACGATGAGATATTGTAGGTTGTTGATGATTCTTCTTAGCTTTTCGGATTCTCTTCATGGTATTTGTTGAAGATTCAAGGGGAAGTGATGATTATTCAAGGGGGAGTTCACTTTTGGAAGATGATATTTATTTCTCTCATCTTGTCATTGTTCCTAACAATCGGTCTATAAGGGGGTATAACGAAACTGCTTATAAAACGGTAGTTGAATGGGTGTCCACTCTCACCCTCCGCTTCCTTGATTGGTGGAGGGTCGTTATTAGAACGGACTTGATAGGCCATCATATCTCATTAAAATTATAATGATATTGAAAAGTACCAAAACCTTATTTTATTAAATTCCCAAATCTAGTTACTTTAGGAAAAATGTGAGTTAGTATGCTAACCCATGAAACTGCACATTACACTTTATAAGTTGTTAGGAGAGAGTGTGTGGTTAGCTAGCATACTAATAGGGACTAATAAAGAGTTTTAATGGGTATCTCATAAGTTATCATTGTTGATGGTGCTTGAGTGGTTTACAAGTACATCAATTGGGATGATAAATGGCAATGAGGTTACCAAGCACATTTGCATGGTCATTCACATCTTGTATGTGATCCTCGGTATCCCAGTCACAAATAGAAGAGCGTAATATGAGATTAAACATGCCATTAAATAGTTTCAATGAATCTCAAAAGACCTAGAAATTTCACTTAACATAATGTCATTTCCTATTGATGGAATTGGTAAATCGTCATTTACCTACCTTTATAAAATTACAATTAGATTACGACATCCCTTTCTATGATGTGTTATATTGTTGGATTCTAGCCTTAATATTTTATTTTTTATTAATATATTAAGGATTATTCTTACTTGCTCTAAAGTCATATTAGATGGCTTTAATTATAATTATTGGATGCAAAATCTGAAGATGGCCTTTTGATTTGAAAACAAAGAGTATGTTTCTCGAAAAGGAGCTTATTGATCGAAGAAGGAAAATCTACTCCTGAAGAATATGCCTCCTACCAAAAGCACTATGATGATGTAATAAAATTTGCTTGCATCATGGTAGCAACCATCACCCTTGAGTTGCTGTCACACCCCCGAACCAGACGGCGGAAACGTCTGGGGGCTGTTGTGACTCAATTGAATACCATCACAATGAATATACATGAAACATAACATCATACATCACCAAGCATTGGAATAATACAACTGGTAGCGTTTACATTTAGTACATTGTTCCCTAACATTACTTGCCCAAAATGTAGATTGTTCGGTGCTAATTAAACAAGCAGCAAAACGTCACTGAGTACAGTTATCCCTTCGATTTATCTGTTACCTGAGAATACAAGTATTTTGAAAAACGTCAACATATAAAATGTTGGTGAGTTCATAAGTAATGTTTGAAATCCAATGTTTGTATTGTTTGGAAAACCACCAGAAAATCCGATATTTTTTGAAAATAGTATAGCGTAAAAAAAAAGTGTGAAGATCCGTGAGTATGCTTGTTTGCTTTCTATAGATGTAAGCGTACGAGTTGTGAAATTCGGGTGTAGTTCGTAAGTGTACTAGTTGAAAACCCTAGGAAAACCCAACGTTTTCCTATCACTTTGCTTTACTTAGTTTATGTGTTGTTGTTTCATTACGTTAGAGGTGTTCGTTGAGCTCCGAAGGCATTGAGTATACAGAGGGTGGTGAATTGTTGTAACGTACGTTAATGAAAACGTCCAGTTGACAACCGTACTAGCGATCCCTTAGGCGTCACTCGCACTTATTCACACAACTCAATCCTCCCGGACTTGTGTAGTCCCACGACCGAAGAGAAAAAGAGAAGGTGCGAAACCCTCGGTATTTCCCTACGTCGTTCAAGACCATTGCAATTGCGAAGGGCCCGAAGCCCAACCCGCAATCGTGAGTTCCCGACTTTACTAGCAGCACCGAAGGACCCTTGGGGACCAGCAGCACGTTTGCCATTGAAAGTCCTTTTACACACGGTTAAGTCGTATTAGACCCAACTACATGTAAGCAAGTATCCTTTGGGCCTAAAGATCATGTCATCGGGCTAGCTAGGCTCAACAAGCATGATTTGCAACTTTTGGGCCTAAGGAGTGTACATCGACGTATTGAGTAATTTCCACGAGAGTATAGAGTTCCGAGAGTTCCATATGTGTATTGAGCGTTGTAGTGTTAGTAGTTTTGGATTTGTTATTGATTCGAGACCGAATCAATTCGTTTGATAACGATTGTTTGTGATATTGTGTATTGTAATTCATCGAGAGTCATAGTGTCAGTCTTTGTTCACAACGAGTGTATTGAATTATCATTGAAAATTTTCTGTTTACAACCTCTCTTTATTTTGTAAATTTACTTTTTCACCCCTTTAGGTAAATTAATTTCCGGTTTAGTCCTTAAACCATTTTTCTTGACATTTTAACACCAAAAATTATTGAAATTAATATTTTTCAGCATATTCTTCATTGAAAACAGTTTAAGTCCCTGAAATTGCAGTTTTCTCGGTTATAACCCTCCTTTTTCGCAGTTTTTACAATTTTGGCCCCAATTGGAAAATTTTTGCAACTTTGGTCCTTTTTAAATTTGAAAAGCATTTTAAACCTTTGAAAAGTACTTGTAACACTAGTAGTCCACTATTTTACAGAAAAACACAGTTTTGGCCCTCCAAAACAGAAAATTTCGCACAATGGGCCCTATTGGGCCGAAATTGTCATTTTTAGCCCATTAAGCTTGAAATTTATGTTTTTAATCCTCCAAAAGAGTCTATTTTCAGAAAATACATTATGGAAACTATTTTGAGTCATCTCACCCATCATATTTCGAAATATTTCATTTTGGGCCCTTCAACTTTGTATTTTTAACATTTTATGTCCAAAAAAATGAGTTTTTAGCCCAAAGTATGTGTTGTTAAGCCACTTAGCTATTTTTCCTGGTATACTTTGTATGTAGTAGTATATTTTATGCTAGTATCATTTAACATAAAGTATATCTCGGTTTTTAGTGATTCATGACTAGATCTAACATCATAATCATACAAAACACACATATAAGCATAGAAATCATACAAAGCATACACATAATGATAGATCTACACCTTTGCTTGTATTCTCCCCCACAAAAACTTATAAAAACCGAAAATAAGGGGGTATGAAGCTCACCTTTGCTTTGATGTTTCGGTTTTGAAGAAGAGATGAGGAGATTTTTAGTCCTAGCAACACCTTGAAGTAGTTTTCGAGCTTATGAAGTTTCTAAGGTGTGATCATGGAATAAAGTTATGTAAGAAGGAGTTCTTAATGTTACATTGAAAGGAGATGTTGGTGTTTGATAATAACTTACCAAATATGGAGATTGTGGTGAAAAATCCTCTTGTAAACACCCTACATCTCGAAATTTTTGGGGGATGATGGAAGAGTTGTTCTTGAGAGCTTGAGAGAAATTTTTGGAAGTGAAGTGTGTGTGTGTGCTCTTCTCGACCAAGAGAAATAAGAAGAGAAAGAGAGGAGATAAGGAGTATTACATGAAGGGTAATAAGTGTCTAGATGTATGTGATTATCTAGATATATGCTAGATAATCATGTGTTGGCAAAGTCTAAATCAACCTCCTTCCATTTGTTTATTTCTTTTTTTTTTGTTTTTTTTTTGTTTTGGAATGATCTTGGGCCGAGATTGGGCTAAGGTAAATTACGATGAGGTGATTTTTGCCCATTTTTGGTCTTGATTGAATTTATGAAGCCCAAAAATCATTTTTTGGCCCATTGAGCCCATAAGTGCATTTTTGGCCCACTTTGACATAGAGGAACAGATTTATAGCCCATTAGGGTTAATTGGATAAGTTATGGCCCAATAAGGCTCATTAGAGATAAGATGAATTATTTTAGGCCCACATGGCCCAAAATGCTAAGGTTTTATGAATGTGGTCTATTTAAAGCCCAATTAGGGTTTCTAGGCCCAAGATAGTCAACTTGAAGGTTTATTGGTCCATTAGGCCCAATAAGGGAATCTTAGGCCATAGTGAACTTGAAATGGGATATCTAGGGTTTCCAACCCTTATTTGAGCATATGAGATATATTTGAATAGGATTGGAGCATAGTATTTCACTTAGAGTACAAGTTATCACACTAGGTGAATGATTGCATGAGAGTAGAACTTCCTAGCAAAAATGCCAGTTGTGACATCATCCCCCCGTTAGAGGGAATTTCGTCCCGAAATTCTGTTTGAAAGCTAGGTTTGAGAATGCTAGAATAGGTGAGGGTACTTCTGCTTCATTTGGTCTTCGCATTCCCATGTGAATTCTGGCCCACGCTTCGCGTTCCACCGTACTTTCACGATCGGGATGCGACTTTGCTTAGTACGCTTCACCTCCCTGCCCATGATTTCAACCAGTTCTTCAACGAACAGGAGGTTCTCATTGATTTCAATTTCGTCAAGGGGAATGACGAATGTTTCATTCGATAGACCGTTCTTTAGAGTAGAGACATGGAACACGGGGTGTGTACTGTTTAGCTCTGCGGGCAGTTGCAGCCTGTAAGTCTTTGGACCAATCTAAGCAAGAATCTCGAACAACCCGACGTATCGTGGGTTTGTTTTTCTCATTTTCTAAGGAGAATCATTCCTTTCCAAGGAGATTCCTTTAATAACACGCGATCCCCGACTTGCCATCCTAATGGCTTACGCCGCTTGTCGGCATAGCTCTTTTATCGGTCTCGCGATGCTTGAGGTCCAGCTTTGATTTGGATTATCCTCTCTGTTGTTTCGCTAGTGGTTTCTGGTCTCATGAGAGTACTACCGAGTGATATGCATTTATGACTATAAAGAGTTTTCGAAAGGAGCATTCTTGATGCTCGCGCGATAGTTGTTATTGTATGAGAATTTAGTCAAGGGAAACCGGGTATCCCCTGACTTGTTGAACTCAAACACCTAGACTTGTAGCATGAATTTGAGTGGTCGAATGGTTCGTTCACTTTGGCTATTGGTTTGAAGGTGGTAAGCAACGCTTATGTCTAGTTATGTGCCCATAGCCCTCTGAAGTGACTGCCATAGTCTTGAAGAAGATCTGTTATCTCGATCCGAGATAGTAGATACCGATATTTCATGGAGTCTCACAATCTCCTTGATATAAATCCCAACTAATCTTTCCGTCTTGTTTGATTTCTGTATTGTCAGGAAACGGGCAGATTGGGTTAACCTATCGACGATCACTCGGATAATGCCCATCTCAACTTTCGTAACTATAAGTTCGTTCCTCGACTTCAAGAGTTTTATCCGTCCATGTAGTGTTTTCTTCACGATATTCTCCGGCTTTGATGCCTTCAAGGCTGGTCGTAGGTGTTGACAGTGTTTGTTCTTGTTTTGTGAGCAGACGAGTATGCTATTGATAATAAAAAGGCTAACTAGGAGTGGTTTATAGAACTTGGTTCGTAGGATCCATGAATAGCATGAGAGCATTCGTTAGACCGAAGGGTATCGCAATGAATTTGAAATGGTCGTGACGAGTTCGGAAAGTAGTTTTTTAAATGTTGTCTTCTCGGACTCGAAGTTGTTGATAACCGATTCTTAGATCTATTTTAGAGGAGTAGCTAGCTCCTTGGAGCTGGCCAAATAGATCGTCAGTCCGAGGGAGTGGGTATCGATTTTTGATGGGAAGCTTATTCAATTTCCAAAAATCGATGTACCTTCTGAAGGATCCGTTTTCTTGAAGAACAAGATCGGAGCTCTTCAGGAAGAGAAGTTTGGTCTGATGAATCCTTTACACAACAATTCTACTCAGCTAACTAGATAACTTGTGAATTTTTGGCAAGAGTCATCCTATAGGGTGAATTAGCAATTGATGTGGTTCCCGATATGAGGTTGATTCGAAATTCGACCCGTCTCTCTGGGATATTCCCAAAAGTTCATCGGGAAACACATTTGGAAAAATCACATGCCACTAGAATCCCTTGTATGCCTACCTCTTCTTCGGTCTTATCCACAACATGAGTGAAGAGAACGTAGTTCTTCTAGTGCCGGCACTTCTGCACCTTGATGCATGAGATAGGAAGAGGATTGGCGCCAGGTTTATCACCATGGATTATTAGAGTTTTTGTGATTAGGAAGGTGAAGGCAAACGGCCTTCTCGCGACACATAGTATTAGCACGGTGGGGGCTTAACCCAACCATGATGATTATCACATTAAAACTCCTAATATTTACTGGCATGAAATCTATTTGTAATGAATGGTTGTTTAGTGTTAAGGTGTACTCCACATAAGTACCCTAGGTTAAATCAGTTTTCCCCATTTGCCATGTCCATTGAGAAGGCTTAGCTTAGCTTTGGGGATGTTGTTTTAGTAAGTGTTTGAATATGTTACTAATCGAAACTTCACTCGGATTTACCATTGAATAAGAGGTAAGCGAAAGAGTTGTCAAGTCGGAACATACCAATAACAACCGTTAGGTCTTGGACTGCTTCGCCTTGACCCCAAGTCAGGACCATTTCTGATCTTTCTGCACCTTGATTGTTATTCTTGGGGCAACTACGCCAGAAGTGACTGGTTACTCCACACCTATAGCAGGTGTGAATGGTCTCATTATTGGTGTTGTTGTTAGGGTTGTTGCGATTTTTATCGTTTTCATTTGGCTAACGCTTCTGGCATGGATAAGTTCTACAGAATTTGGCGGGGTGATTCTTTCGGTTGCATTTGTCACAGTGCATCTCCCAGCGGGCTCCCTTATGATGGAATTTGCACTGGTTGCATTTTGGAAGGATTCCAACATATGGTCTCCTGGTTGTTGGTGTAATAGGGGTCATGGTCTCATGAACAGCAACAGCATGTTTCTTCCTTGAGAACCCTTGAGTGGGATGTCCCTTTCTCTTACTTCCAGACCTCAGCTTCCTGCTCTTAAGCTTGGGGTTTGGAGTTCCTTGATAGGTTTGGTTTCCATGTTCGTCCCTTTGGCTGGAGTTGTCAATGCTATTCCCGCCTCCATTTGGGTTGTTTGCATCGATTTGTGCCATAGTAGCGGTTACTGCTGCCATTACAGCAGCTTGAAATGTAGCAGAGTCCATCTGCAGGAGCGGTGTCTCGAGGGCGTGCTTGTTATCCTTGCGGGATGGCATTTTCCTGTGTTTCCATCTACATCGCTATGATGTATTTGTGGTAGTACGTAATCACATATTTGGCATGATCGTTGCGTCTATCCTTAGAGTATATAGGTTGTTTTGGTTTTGAGATCCTTGAGTGTCTAGCGGTCTCGAGGGTTCGCATGTGCATATTATTGAGTCTTTGCAGTAATGTGAAATCAATATAGCACCTAATTGTTTCAGGGGTAAGTACCATCTCAGTACACGAAAGAGAGTCATGTCGGATAGTAGGGGGGAACTAGAAAAGGCTGATCCTAATCGTGGCGGGAAGTGTCTGGTGGTGGTGCTGGTGAAGTGGATGCACCTTGGGGACGAGCTACTTGTTGCTCGGTATCTCGTAGGCGTACTTCCCAAACTAACTGTCTCGCTCGAGAGTCTCCATTCACTTCCCGTGTTTGCCTTTCATCCCTCCTATTAGCAAACCACATTTGTTTCGTTCGATTTGGGGTGTCCTGAGCTTGGTTATCAATACCTCGGGTGCGTCGGGCCATGACTGGGAGAGCTTGGTCAGCGGGTCTTTTATGGCCAATGGTTGGAGAGACCTCGGTTCCTGCCTTAGTGTGGTCGTATCCCCTGCTGGTGACTCTATTTCCAAATTTCGTATGCCCAAGGGGGGGCATGGGGCCACTGGGGCCCACACGATAAGTCGGTATTTTGGCTTTTCATGGATGGTTGATGACATCAGATTCTGCATCCGAGTCATCATCATCTCTGCCCTTGGGCTATACCTCCTTGAGGTCCACTATTGTCTCAGCGGGTTCACCTGCGAGTTCTACTCCGTGTTCCTTCGGTGGTTCTTTCTCTGGGTCGAGCCACCCTACTATATCTTGACTAGGGAGATAGGGTTTCCTGACTAATGATACTTGTCTATAGCGTATTGCACGAAGGACTATGAATACTAGAATCAAATAGCATACCAATTACTCCTATAATCCTACAACTATTGCATAGATTTAGTTGGGGTTCCCTTCTTGGAGATTAAGGAGTATGATTTTAGACTCCCTAGCTATCACGATTTATTCAAGACATGTGATGGTTGTACCTTGGAGGGAATGTAGTTGATCAGGCTACATCCGCTCCTTGATACAACTAAGAACAGTCCTGGATTAACCGAGATACTAGCATTATCTTGTTTGGTTCGGTGTTAGGTTCTCGTTCCTAATACAAGCAAGGGTGTTTTATTGTTATGTTTTACTTGTTTTGTTCAGAGTTATGTTAGTCCCTCTTTTGGTTTATAGTTGCATATCAATGTATGGTTAGATATGCTAGTTCACTATAAACAGAGCTCTGATACCAACCTGTCACACCCCCGAACCAGACGGCGGAAACGTCCGGGGGCTGTTGTGACTCAATTGAATACCATCACAATGAATATACATGAAACATAACATCATACATCACCAAGCATTGGAATAATACAACTGGTAGCGTTTACATTTCGTACATTGTTCCCTAACATTACTTGCCCAAAAAGTAGATTGTTCGGTGCTAATTAAACAAGCAGCAAAACGTCACTGAGTACACTTATCCCTTCGATTTATCTGTTACCTGAGAATACAAGTATTTTGAAAAACGTCAACATATGAAATGTTGGTGAGTTCATAAGAAATGTTTGAAATCCAATGTTTGTATTGTTTGGAAAACCACCAGAAAATCCGATATTTTTTGAAAATAGTATAGCGTAAAAAAAAAGTGTGAAGATCCGTGAGTATGCTTGTTTGCTTTCTATAGATGTAAGCGTACGAGTTGTGAAATTCGGCGTGTAGTTCGTAAGTGTACTAGTTAAAAACCCTAGGAAAACCCGACGTTTTCCTATCACTTTGCTTTACTTAGTTTATGTGTTGTTGTTTCGTTACGTTAGAGGTGTTCGTTGAGCTCCGGAGGCATTGAGTATACAGAGGGTGGTGAATTGTTGTAACGTACGTTAATGAAAACGTCCAGTTGACAACCGTACTAGCGATCCCTTAGGCGTCACTCGCACTTATTCACACAACTCAATCCTCCCGGACTTGTGTAGTCCCACGACCGAAGAGAAAAAGAGAAGGTGCGAAACCCTCGGTATTTCCCTACGTCGTTCAAGACCATTGCAATTGCGAAGGGCCCGAAGCCCAACCCGCAATCGTGAGTTCCCGACTTTACTAGCAGCACCGAAGGACCCTTGGGGACCAGCAGCACGTTTGCCATTGAAAGTCCTTTTACACACGGTTAAGTCGTATTAGACCCAACTACATGTAAGCAAGTATCCTTTGGGCCTAAAGATCATGTCATCGGGCTAGCTAGGCTCAACAAGCATGATTTGCAACTTTTGGGCCTAAGGAGTGTACATCGACGTATTGAGTAATTTCCACGAGAGTATAGAGTTCCGAGAGTTCCATATGTGTATTGAGCGTTGTAGTGTTAGTAGTTTTGGATTTGTTATTGATTCGAGACCGAATCAATTCGTTTGATAACGATTGTTTGTGATATTGTGTATTGTAATTCATCGAGAGTCATAGTGTCAGTCTTTGTTCACAACGAGTGTATTGAATTATCATTGAAAATTTTCTGTTTACAACCTCTCTTTATTTTGTAAATTTACTTTTTCACCCCTTTAGGTAAATTAATTTCCGGTTTAGTCCTTAAACCATTTTTCTTGACATTTTAACACCAAAAATTATTGAAATTAATATTTTTCAGCATATTCTTCATTGAAAACAGTTTAAGTCCCTGAAATTGCAGTTTTCTCGGTTATAACCCTCCTTTTTCGCAGTTTTTACAATTTTGGCCCCAATTGGAAAATTTTTGCAACTTTGGTCCTTTTTAAATTTGAAAAGCATTTTAAACCTTTGAAAAGTACTTGTAACACTAGTAGTCCACTATTTTACAGAAAAACACAGTTTTGGCCCTCCAAAACAGAAAATTTCGCACAATGGGCCCTATTGGGCCGAAATTGTCATTTTTAGCCCATTAAGCTTGAAATTTATGTTTTTAATCCTCCAAAAGAGTCTATTTTCAGAAAATACATTATGGAAACTATTTTGAGTCATCTCACCCATCATATTTCGAAATATTTCATTTTGGGCCCTTCAACTTTGTATTTTTAACATTTTATGTCCAAAAAAATGAGTTTTTAGCCCAAAGTATGTGTTGTTAAGCCACTTAGCTATTTTTCCTGGTATACTTTGTATGTAGTAGTATATTTTATGCTAGTATCATTTAACATAAAGTATATCTCGGTTTTTAGTGATTCATGACTAGATCTAACATCATAATCATACAAAACACACATATAAGCATAGAAATCATACAAAGCATACACATAATGATTGATCTACACCTTTGCTTGTATTCTCCCCCACAAAAACTTATAAAAACCGAAAATAAGGGGGTATGAAGCTCACCTTTGCTTTGATGTTTCGGTTTTGAAGAAGAGATGAGGAGATTTTTAGTCCTAGCAACACCTTGAAGTAGTTTTCGAGCTTATGAAGTTTCTAAGGTGTGATCATGGAATAAAGTTATGTAAGAAGGAGTTCTTAATGTTACACTGAAAGGAGATGTTGGTGTATGATAATAACTTACCAAATATGGAGATTGTGGTGAAAAATCCTCTTGTAAACACCCTACATCTCGAAATTTTTGGGGGATGATGGAAGAGTTGTTCTTGAGAGCTTGAGAGAAATTTTTGGAAGTGAAGTGTGTGTGTGTGCTCTTCTCGACCAAGAGAAATAAGAAGAGAAAGAGAGGAGATAAGGAGTATTACATGAAGGGTAATAAGTGTCTAGATGTATGTGATTATCTAGATATATGCTAGATAATCCTGTGTTGGCAAAGTCTAAATCAACCTCTTTCCATTTAATTATTTCTTTTTTTTTTGTTTTTTTTTTTTGTTTTTTGTTTTTTTTTTTTTTTGGTTTTGGAATGATCTTGGGCCGAGATTGGGCTAAGGTAAATTAGGATGAGGTGATTTCTGCCCATTTTTGGTCTTGATTGAATTTATGAAGCCCAAAAATCATTTTTTGGCCCATTGAGCCCTTAAGTGCATTTTTGGCCCACTTTGACATAGAGGAACGAATTTATAGCCCATTAGGGTTAATTGGATTAGTTATGGCCCAATAAGGCTCATTAGAGATAAGATGAATTATTTTAGGCCCACATGGCCCAAAATGCTAAGGTTTTATGAATGTGGTCTATTTAGAGCCCAATTAGGGTTTCTAGGCCCAAGATAGTCAACTTGAAGGTTTATTGGTCCATTAGGCCCAATAAGGGAATCTTAGGCCATAGTGAACTTGAAATGGGATATCTAGGGTTTCCAACCCTTATTTGAGCATATGAGATATATTTGAATAGGAATGGAGCATAGTATTTCACTTAGAGTACAAGTTACCACACTAGGTGAATGATTGCATGAGAGTAGAATTTCCTAGCAAAAATGCCAGTTGTGACATCTGCAGAGGTTTTCTGAGGACTAGTGGCCCTATGAGATGAACAAGGACCTTATGGAAAATTACCATAAGCGAGCTCGTCAAGAAAAGTACAAAATAGTCAGGTCCCTGATGGCATGCAAGATGAAGAAGGTAGAATCTGTCTGTAGCCACGTGCAAATAACTCAACATTACATGGAGCACCTTGTGAAGCTAAATGTGCATTTTGATTAGGATTTGGCTATTGATATAGTCCTAAAATCCTTACCTAGTTGTTATGATAATTTCATTCTGACTTATCATCTTAACAACACTGAGACCACCTTGGCTCAATTGACAAACTTCTTGTAGACATTTGAATTAGGAATGAAAGGGAAAAGGTTTAGCCTCCATTCCTGCTAGTGTTGCCATTCTAGCCATTGGATAGCGAAAGGGTAAAAAGAGGAAAGATCCTCCTAAGAAAAATTGGACCGGAAAGTCTCAAGTAGGGTCGTCTAGTAGTTTCCCTAAAGGAAAATCCAGTTCTGATAACCCACCCTCTTCTAATCCCAAAGAGGCTATTTCATTTTACTATAACAACAAGGGGCATTACAAAAGAAGTTTCCCGAAGTATTTGGAAGATATCAAAGATGGAAAAGTGAAGCCAACTTCTGCAGGTATATACACTATTTCATCTAATAACTCGTCATCTTCTTCTTCTTGGGTGCTTGATATAGGATGTGGATTTCACATTTGTTCTGATTTGTAGGGGCTAAGAAGAAGTGAGGAGGTGGATCATGGTAGAATGAACTTGATCATGGGTAATAGGCAATCATATCCTGTTAGCAAGATTGCAGTTTATAGTCTATTTCTTAGTAATGGTGTTTGTTTAGATTTAATAAATTGTTGCTACTCGTCAGAAATGACAAGAAACATTATCTTTTTTCATGCATTGTTCAGACCACAGTTTAGATAATCATTTAATGATTTGAATGGTTCTATTTTGGTTATAAAAATGGTGTTTTTATATTTGAAGCTTTACCTTGTGATGGTGTGAATGAAACTGTGACGTGTGTTGATAATTTAGGGAATAATGTGTTTCATACTGATTTGTCTAATGGTGTAGACAAAACGTGCTCGTGGGATTGACGTCTTGGACACATTAACACGAAAGACATCACCCAACTCCGAAAGGATGGAGTCTTGGAATCATTTGACCTAAGGTCAGATGATACATGTGAATCCTAACTTTTGGGAAAGATGAAAAAATCACCTTTCAATGGATCTTGTGAAAGAGGTGAAGTTTTGTTGGATCTCATATGCACAAATATGTGGGGACCCTTCAAATCATCCACAATGGATGCTAATTGATTCTATCCAACTTTCACTGATGATTATAGTAGATATGGTTATATTTAATTAATCAAGCATAAGTCAGAAACCTTTAAAAATTTCAAAGAGTTTGAACAAGAAGTCAAGAATCAATTAGGAAGGAAGATAGAGATGCTTAGATCCGATAGAGTCGGAGAGTATCTTAGTATCGAGTTCAACGACTACCTATAAGAATGTGGAATAGTTTCAAACGTGACTCCTCATAGGACACCAAAATTGAATGTTGTGGTTGAGAGACATAATTGGACCTTATTAGACATGGTTCGTTCCATGATGATTCGTGCTTCTCTTCTCATTCACTTCTAAAGGGTATTCCTTAAAGAAAAGCCGCCCACATCCTAAATCTTGTCCCTACAAAGAAGGTTACCAAGACACCTCACGAGATATGGACATGGAAAGTTACCTCATTAGCACATATCAAAGTCTGGGGTTGTGAAGCTTTTATAAGACAAGATACTCTTGAAAAGCTATCAACTAGAAGTGATAATTGTATTTTCATTGGTTACCCAAAGCAGTCATGTAGATATTTGTTTTACAGGCCTAGTGATAACATGGTCTTTATAGCACAAAGGGGAGTCTTTCGAGAGAGAGAACTCATATTCAAAGAGGACAGTGGGAGTACCTTTAACCTTGAATAAATTCAAGAGTCATCTAGTGAATGAACCTTAGATGATACTAGCACTTAACCAGAAGAAGAAGTTCATGTTGAACCGATAGAAAATTCAATACCTCTTAGTAATTCTAGTAGAGTTAACTTGCCACCTGAGTCCTATGGCTTCCATATTACTACAGATGGTGACACGTGTGTCAGTGTTGGGACACCGATAAATTTGGATGAGCCAGCGAACTACAAGGAAGCAATGGCAGGCCCTGAGGCTGCTAAATAGAAAAAGGAAACAGAAAGTGAGATCAAGTCCATGTATGAAAACCAAGTTTAAAATTTTGTTTATAGTGTACTAGGTTGAAAGATAGTTGGGTGCAAACGGATATACAAAAAGAAGAACGAAATGAATGGAAAGGTACACACTTTCAAGGCTCGACTGGTTGCGAAGGGTTTTTACTCAAACCCTGGGGTTGACTATGATGAAACCTTCTCACCAGTAGCCATGATAAAATCTATTCGGATAATGCTCGCCATAGTAGCATTTAGACTATGAAATTTCGTAGATGGATGTCAAAAGCGCCTTCCTTAACAGAAAGTCTGATGAAGATGCTTACATGAGTCAGCCAGAGGGTTTTGTAGATTCAAATAATCCAAATAGAGCGCACAAGCTTGAGAAATCCATCTACGCATTGAAACAAGCATCTAGAAACTGAAATCTATGCTTCCATGAGAAAGTCAAAGAGTTTGGTTTCTATAGTATTGAAGATGAGTCATGTGTGTACATCAAGGGTAGTAGGAGTATAGTGACTTTTTTGGTGTTGTAACTTGACGACATACTACTCATGGGAAATGACATTCCAACTTTACAAGAAGGCAAGTCTTGGCTTGGAAAGTGTTTTGCCATGAACAACCTTGGAGAAGTTGTCTATATTCTCGGGATAAGAATCTTGAGAGATAGAAAGAAGAGACTAATTGGACTTAGTCAAAGTGCATACCTTCATAAAGTACTAAAGAGGTTTAGTATGGAAAACTCTAATAAAGGAGAGCTACCTATCTAGAGCATTACCAAATTGACTAAGACTCAAAGACGTAGTATAGATAAAGAGATAGCAGATACGAGTCGAGTACCTTATGCTTTCGCTATAGGGTCGATCATATACGCTATGACATGTACTCGCCCTGATGTGTCATTTTCCTTGAGCATGGTCAGCTGTTATCAAGGAAATCTAGGTAAAGCTCATTGGACAACGGTTAAAAACATTCTCAACTATTTACGGAGGAAGAAGTACATGCTTCTAGTCATGGTAGCTGTGATACATTGAGAGTAAGTGGATACAGTGATGCCAACTTTTATAAGGACAGAGACAACTTCCGTTCTAGTTAGGTTGGGTGTTCACTCTGAATGGTGGAGCAGTAGCTTTTAAGAGTTCCAAGGAGGACAAAGTGATTGATTCAGCAGGTGAGTCAGGGTACATAGCTGCAAGTGAAGCATCAAAGGAAGTAGCTTGACTGAGGAACTTTATTGGTAACCTTGGAGTTGTCCCGACAATTCAGAAGCCAATGGAACTTTTTAGCGATAATGAAAGAATGGTTTTCTTGACTAAGGAACCAAGAGATCATGGAAAGTCTAGACATATCGAAAGAAAGTGCCATTATATCATATATAGGGTAAAATAAGGTCATCTCTTCATAAAGAGGGTATCATCAGAAGAGATCCTACAAATCCTATAATGAAGGCTCTATGTAGGGTCAAACATAGTCAGCATGCTAGGAGCATTGGTCTGAGAGATGATATTAGTTTTATTAGTTAGATAGTTAGTTTAAAACTTGTAACAAAGTAAGTGTAATTGACTTTTGGTGATTAAATAATAAAGAATTATTTATGAGTTTATTTACTACATTTTGTCAATTGTTTATTCTTGTGTTTCATTTTGCATGTTTTACTTCCCGAATAATATGATTATTCAAATTCCACAGCCGATCATACTTTTGGAAGTAAGTTGTGAATTAATACTGTCATGAACTGGTTTGTAGATTGTCTAAGCGTATTAGACATAGCGATGTTGCTGTAAAGTTCATGAGTACTTAGACATGGAGATGTAAGTATTGGATAAACCATGCTCAGAGAATTACTTCATGGAATCTATCATGAGTAATTCTGAGAAGATAAGATATTATGATCTTGAAATGGAGATTTATGAGTTGTCATTTACAAGTCACTTGAGCATTAGTAATATGTAAGCGCATTAGTAACTTGATGTTATAAAATGTATTGTCATGCATGATTTGATTATTAAAGGATGCAAGTAGTGAGTCAAAGTGTATCCGTTACTTTTTCCTGGACAGGAAAAGCGATATCTTTGGGCCCCTCGGTGATTTGGTGTTGACTTATAGTGTCAGGCTCAGCCAAGATGAAACTGATCTGTTCGATTTGAAGACCTATATCATCAAAATCAGAAATTGGGAAAAAATTCTTGGTCAATGAGATTGATTCTATTCCATGTCTCATGTCCGAATGATATCTTGCAGAACGGAAGATTATAAGACCACCTATCTTAGGACGCGTAACTTACTGTGTTAGAGTTTGGCAGTGGCTTTTAGAAGCTACAATTTGTTAATCGATTCAAAAGTTAAAGTAGCAGTTATAGTTATAGACTTATCCAAGTGGAAGACTGATGGATTAGGTGTCTAAGCCTATAGCTATAATTGTTATATACTTGAATTGGTAGTAGCACAATCTTTTGGGTTGCCGTCAAACCTAGCAATTGGACATGAGGACTTTTAGAGAAAGAGATTAATTTATTATGTGATTAATAAATTAATATGAAAAGTTTATTAATGTATTATGAAAATAACATATTAATTAGAAAAATATTATTTAATTAATAATTAATCAGAAAGTAATCAAAATTAATTTTGGTATTAATATAATTAATGAATATGCAGGGTCGGAAGTGTAATTGTTCAATAGTTGAGCAAAAAGTTCCAAAACCTTCCTTCCTAAGAGTTGGATGGTTATTGGGGATATTCTAGGGTTTCTAGAATATCCCATGTGGATAAATAAGGAGTTGGATAATTACCAATTTGAAATATTATTATTATATTTCAATTAGGGTTATCTAGGCTTCCTTGTACCACTATATATAGGACCCGAAGGCATTTATTTTTCGTCCACACATAATTCCAAAATGATAGCCAAATTTTATACCCCTTTTATCCTTCTTCAAGTCATCCTATTGCTACTTTGGGTGTGATTGCATTAGTGACACAACATTTGTGGTCCTAGCTTTCAAGAGGTCTACGTTTGAAGAATCATTGTTATTTCCTAAAATATCAATTATGTTATGTAATACTAAACCATAATTTATGATTTCCAAAACTTACCTAGGGTTCTTAGGGTTTCTTATTTGATGTTCATAGTAATAGGTTCAATAGTGAAACACATAGATCATTTTGGTTGCAAGTGAACTGAAGTGTTTTAAGTTTATTTGTGTGACAACCCGATATTTTTACATTGTGAAATAGATCCATATATCTATAATTCACGTGAATTTAGCATCTTTAGCAAAATGTTGGGTCCGCATGAGTGTTTTAGGCTTAGCATATCATAGACGTGGGCCATAGGAAGGGTTAGGAAGGGTGTTGCATCGAAAAATCAAGCCAAACACACCAAGAGAGGTGTGTGCGGCCACACACTAGTGTGTGCGGCCAACCCACCGCACACCCAACCACAAACCCCATCCAGCCTCACACCCGACCCTATATATATAGTAAAGGACCCTTTCCATTCACTTTTGGCTACACTCTCTTCCTCTCTCTACTTTCTCTCTCTAAAAATATCACCCAAGAACATTTAGAAGGCCTCCAAAACATGAAGAACATCATCTTTCAGCTTGCTATAGAGGTAAAACACTTGAATCCAAGCCCAAAACTCATAGTGTTCTTCGTGTTCTTCACTCTTTGAAGAAGTTCGGCTGCACACCTTCATCAGGTGGCTGCACACATTCAAAACACCCTATAAAGTGAGAGTATAGCCACACAATCGACAAATAGGACTCAAACAAGGAGTGTATTGTCGCACACCCCTGTGTACGGCCGCACACACACCCTGTACGGCCGCACACTCTAGTGTGCAACCTCATACATAAGTCTGACCGCATTTCTCAACTGCACACTCACCTTTATGGTTATACACCCACCCTAAAACTCATATTTGGCCTTAAACTTGCATAGATTATTGAGTATAGAACATAGGACACTTATTCCTAGTGATTCCAGGTCCTTAGGGTGATTTTCCCATCATTTTTGTCTTGAAACAGCCTAGCTCTAACTTATATATGTGTCACCATATGATTACTAGGGGCTACTTGCATTCAGAGCATCCGTTGACACTCGACACTCATATCGATAGCACACTTGAACCCTACGTCAAACAGTGAGTTCATACCCCTTAATTAACCTTTCAAATGTTTTTAATTGTTTTATGGGGGGAATACAAGTTGAATTCAATACATTGCAGAATCAATCACACGTGATTTAAGGCTTACTATCATAAGGATTTTTACATTTTTAAAGTATTTTGTCAGTAAAGTTATTGCAAATGTTTACCAACCTTATTTTCACAAATCAATTGTCTTAAAACCATTTTTCAATATTTTCAAAACCTGAAATTATTTCCAAATCATATCTACACTAATATATTTATATAAATAAGTATTGAAGGACTTAGAACTGATAACTGACCTTATTTCATGTTCTTGTTTGATTGTGGGCTTAGGGCATTAGGTTATCTGTCCGACTGTCGTTTAATATTTAGTTATATATATATATATTGTATATTTGTGTTAGATATAAAAGTTTTCATTCTAGTTCGATACTTCTACATATCGAAGAAACTAAATCAAGTACTCAATTTAACTATAATAGGTATAGTTAAGGATTACCACTCATTTTTTATATTACTATGATACACACTATGGTCAGTACAATTACAAGACTATATGTATAATACACGATGTGAAGAGAAGATTATACACTATACACTATACAAAGGGAACACTACCCACTATAAGAAGAAATACTATAAACTACATTAAGAGAACAGTACATAGTATACTAAGAGAACACTATATACCATACGTAAGAAAATACTATAACATAATGTGATGCACTATCTTTCTATACGACCTATCGCTATGCAATCGTCGGATAACCATCGTCTCCTGGAGGGAGAGTGACCACTACGTGTATAGATCTATACGGGACAGATTTTCCCCTATCCCGACTGCTAGCTACAGTCCGAGCCTTTTGGCCCAGGGATGACAAATACTACTACACTATTGGTGACCTGGAGGGTCGGCCACCGTACTACTATCACTCAGTATGATTTCATACGAGCTCACATTCAAACTGTAATTAATAACACATCCCGAGGTGCATACAAAATTAATACTATCCAAAGTTTACATTCACTATTACATTTAACCGGCAGGGATGCTGCTTGGGTGAAACTCCATTCCTTCTCTAAAATGAACGAGCTAAAACTACATTTTCATTACTGATATTTACACGAGAATACTATCATATTTTCAAAGAAACGAACTTACTAATAACCTAGTCTTGGTGAAATACTACTTTTTTTTGGAAAATATGGGATTTTCTATGAATCAAACTACTTTCAATTTTGATAACAATAATTACACTACAAGATTGTAAACACTTTTATAATGATACTAAATACTTATGAACTCACCGGCTTTATACTGATTCTTGTTTTTCAAAATAAATTGTATTCTCAGGTCAACAATGAATAGGTACTGGTGCAGTTTTTGGAAGATAGAGCACATATAAGACTCATCTTTTATTTTGTTTATACTTTTGGTGTCTACATAAATGTACAAAACACGCTTGTATTACAATTATTATATTAATGCAATGGATGTGGTTGCTTGTGTTTACTATTATGCATTGTTATGGTACTGAACATGACGTCCTCCACCCCAGAACGTATTCCGCCGTTCTCGGTTTTGGGGTGTGAAAGATTGGTATCAGAGCATTGTTTATAGTGAATCGAGTATATCAACCCATAAAAGATATACTAACTATAAACACTTCGGGACTAAAACACTCTGACTAAGAATATATACTTTTAAATAATGAAATATTTAACTAAGTATATATATATATATATATATATATATATATACATTCACGAATACAAAGGGTCAGTATCATACTAGAACAGAACAAAAGTAATAAGATTGTTGAGCAGCATAGTTAGGCTTAAAGACATATAGTCACATCTGGGTGGATGTAGACTGATCAACTACATCTTTCTAGGAATGACTAGCATGTGCCTAAGAGTGGTTGTGGTGCTACAACAAGTCTAAAAACTTACCAACACTACCCCAAAAACTCTAACACGAGAATACTATAGGAGTATTCTGCATCACTATAAGTTACATATATGAGAACTAAAAATGTCATTATTAGGAGAGCAATAGTTGCTAAGTGGATACACTACGGTTACATGTGACTAAGACATTATAGACTTAGAATATGTGATCTTTGCTTTACTTCCTGTTCCTTGCTTTCTTGTGGATTTACAGTTAGGATCGCTTATTCGAAGGCCTATCTTGTTTCGGTCGCATAAAATTAGTTTGCACTATACAAGTATTGGTCTGACTAATAATGATTCTCTTATAAGTATCTTAGATTAGTACATTTATTAACTATTCTTCCCCTTTTTATCGCATAGATATCATGGCCGAATTTCATCATGGTGACCCATACTTCCCAAATCACGGCAATGCGGGGTGGCTTGAAAGAGATTTTGATGAGGAACATCAAATCCCTTTGGATGACCACCAAGCAGAAGGCTTCTCGGATGGGTCTAACTCCGAATCCGAAGTCAAAAATCTACCCCCTGCGGCCCCGACCCCAAACCCTAACCCCGGCCAGGTCTTCCACGGCCCGACGCCTGCATGGGTGGGATGTATAGAAACGTGGGGTGAGGAGAAAAATAAAATTGTTCCGTTTAAAGGAGAGCGAAGCTTTTACAACACAAGTGAAGGAGGAGCAGCGGACAAAGTCTTGCCCATTCTGGTCCGAAGAGTTGCCCGCAATGAAATTCAAGGCATGATTGCTCTCCAGCGTATCGCGGAGGTTGATACGAATGGAGGACTGCACTCCCTTCGCACCAGCCGCCTGGAGCATGCTAATGAAAGGTCTGCAGTAGGCCACGAGGCCTTGCTACAGGAATTGGCCGAGACCCGGGCTGAAGTCATAGAACTCCGAGTTCGCCAGAGGGTTTATGAGCGACACCTCCTCGACATGGAACGCCAACTGGCTGATATCCGAGTCCGCCCGAGAAACATCCGCCGCCGCCGATGAAAGATGCCTAACACATCTTTCCTTTTGACTTAGGAATAGATTTTAACATCTGATTTTGAATGAAACACTTGTATATATATAATATTCTCATCTTTCAATATGCTATGTAGTCATCTAGACTGTCAATCATTTTCTCCTTATGGTTTGATGTAAGGTCTACCGTTATGCCATTTTTCCAGAACTTATTTACACCAGTAATACCATTAATATTGATAGTTATCTAACCTATTGGGAAAAGTCTATACTCTTATGTCTCCCTACTCGGTATATGACTTTGTCTGACAACTTGCATATGGTGATTTAATTCATGAAAGGCTCTCATCATACTCACCATTTTTTCTTACTATTATCATCATCCTTATAAATTCAACAAAAGATGCCTCCCTGTAAGTGTCCAAACAAAGGCAGACCTGCTGCTCAAACTCCTCCACCACCCCCTCCACATTTCGATCCAGTGATGTTTCAAACAGCTGTAACTGCAACAGTGGCTGCAGCTCTGGCTCAAATAAATTCCGGTGATGCAAGTGGCGTTGGAATGGGCGGAAATTCTAGACATGGTGAAGATCATCAACGGACACACGGATGCACCTATAAGGATTTCATGAACTACAAACCAACCTTCTTCAATGGGACTGGGGGAATCCTTGCATTATCTTAGTAGTTCGAAAGAACGGAGGTCGTCTTCGAGTTGTGCTCGTGCCCCGAGGAAAGCAAGATTAAATTCGCTACTTGCACCTTCACCGAAAGGGCCTTGACATGCTGGAGTAACCATGTTAAATCGATCTCCCTAGTAACAATCAATGCTATGGGCTGGGACACACTGAAGGACCTATTGATGAGAGAGTACTGCCCTAGGGGCGATGTTCAGAAACTCGAAGAGGAACTCTGGAACCTCAAAATTAAGGGGACCGACATAGTGGCTTACATGGCCAGGTTATGCGACGTGGTAGCTATGTGTCCTAACATGATCCCTTCTGAAAGCAAGAAGATTGAGCGATACATCTGCGGTTTAGTGCCCCCGTATCGAGCGAACGTTTTAGCATCACACCCTACAACCTTTAAAAGCACCAAGGAATTGGCTCAAAGGTTGATTGATCATGAAGTTCCTTTCACCCCATCAACAAATACAACGATTGCCACTGCACCAACCACGTCATTCGACAACAAGAGGAAACAGTGGGACCGGAAGAAGAGCAAGTCAACTCAATCATCCTCTAAAAATAAGCAGACGGTGGCTGTCCATGCTGCCACTACTCCTGCTGCCCCTACACCAACCAAAACCTATGCTGGAAACCTACCCAAGTGCACCAAGTGCTCTTTCCATCATCACGGCCCCTGTCATGAAATGCACTGCACTAACTGCAATCGGAAGGGTCATACCATACAGTTTTGCAAGTCTCAACCCAAACCCATGAGTCAAGTTCCCAGTACCGAAGTGAGTAAAGCCGGCTATGGTTGTGGAGAGGTCGGACATTTCAAAAGAAACTTCCCGAAAGCTGGGAATATGGGAGGAACAGGAAGACTACTTGCTATCGGTCACAATGAAGCGGTGGCAGAACCCACAGTAGTCATGGGTACGTTCCTTCTCGATAACTCTTATGCTTGCATCCTCTTCGATAGTCGAGCAGAAAGAAGTTTCGTAAACCAAAACTTTATCGTAATATTCAAGATCATTAATACCTTCCCCTTTCTTCTTCTTGCACATCCTTGTGACCTTCATTCATTTCCTCATCTACACCATCCATGAAAAACATTTCATCTTCGCTTGCTTGTGAATGGTTATCGGCTTTATTAACTCCAACAATAATGGCTTCTTCTCCCACTCATAGTGTTAGCTTGGATTCACGAATGTCAACAAGGGCCTTTTTGGTATTTAGGAGTGGTCTTCCAAGGATGATTGGAGTTTCTCCATCTTCTTTCATGTCAATCAGTACAAATTCAATCAGGATAATGAACTCCCCAATCTTAACTAGTAGATCTTCAATTAATCCCTTCAGATAGGTAACAAATTGGCCTGCCATATAAATCGACATCCTTATCTGATTCAATGTCATAGTAAAATGAGTATTCCAGGAGATTGATGATGGGTTTTGAGCATTCTAACACTCCTATGGTGTGCATGCAACCCTATGTGCCTTGGATCTATGTTTCCACTATTATACAAAATTCCAAAGCATCATCCTAACTAGCATATTATGGAGCAACTATACTACAAAAGCCTAGTTAGACGACATACCTTTTGATGGATCTTAAAGTCTTGAACCTTTAAGAGCTAAGCCCAAATAGTTTGGAAGCCTCAAATGGAATCACACAACACCATCAACAAATGGAATAACTTGAGACGAAGGTTACTTTGGTTCTCCATATGAAAATCGGCCCTTGCCCTCACTTTGTGTATCCACTAGTGCCATTTCAAGAACCTTGGGATCCTATATATAGTGTGGCTCATTAGGGTTACACCATGTAAACCCTATTGTGCATAACTTTCCATTTCCTTCATGATCCATGGGTTTTAACCTCCTTGGAGTATCCATGGGTTACCACATTGGTTAAGCCCAACATGAAGGACAATGGATCATAAGACCATATATATAAGAATGAATGATTAACATAATCAATCCCCATATATTTAATTAGTCTCTTTTGATCACAAAACTAATTCCAAATAAATTATCGATCAATACTAATTAAATAATATGATTTCGTATTAATATATTAGAACTTATAATATATTAATATAAATCCTAAATAAGCTTTTCTCACTTGTCTATCCAATTGTTCCAATGACATGCAACCCAAATGGACCATGCTACCCTCGGTTCGAGTACATACCAATAATATTTATGGGCTTAGACATCTAATCCAACACTCTCCCACTTGGATATGTCTAAAACTATTATTCAAGTATGACTCCAAGATTCCGACTAGTAATCGTAGCTCTTAAAGCCAGTGTCGAACTCTGACCTAGTCAAATGATATGTCCATTAGATAAGGGATCATATATTCCTCCATTCTAGATATCATATGGACTAAACATGGATTATAATCATTCTCTCTGTCTATTTGTTGTTTCTCGATTCTGATTTATGACAACTGACTGATTGAACAAATTAAATCAGTCGAGGCTTGGCCAAGCACTTAGGGGTGTCATCACTAAATCATCGAGGGCCCATAGATATCACGTTTATCCCTCCAAGGGTAAAATGAATGGATGAAATTCGACCCAAATGCTCGCTTGTACTTACTTATCAAATCACACACAACGATATGTTTTATAACAACCACGTTACTGTTTGCATCTATATATGTCAATGTGCAACCAACTCGCAACTACAACTCACACGTCTCCATTTAAATAATATAAGATATTATCATCTCATGATAACTCGTGATAAAATCCATGAAGTTATTCAAATGAGCGTGGGTTGAATACAATACTCAAATCTCATTCCACGAGCACTCATGAACACTACAACCACTTTATCCTAGACAAACTACAAACCCTTTCATGACAACATAACACTTATGCTCCCACTAGCATAATAACTATTATCTTACCAATATAACACTTATGCTCCCACTAGCTCTGAAACGTACTTAGAAATAAGTTGGACTTCTAGAAATCGATGCTTCGTTGACGTTCATTCCCAATGTTCAGATTTTTGATACGAGATGCTTTGGTAAAACTTTATCTAAGCTTCTCAAAATCATACACCTTTCCTTAGATATCTCACGTGTATGTATGAACAATTATGAAGAGGGATGACATAATCGTAATGTTTAGAACTTTTTCCATTCTCACAATTCAAATCATGAAGAGGGATGTCGTAATCATGATCGAATTTTAGAATGCAAACATCACAATTGCTATCTCCTTAAAATCTACTTAGCGAAAGCATTTCATCACAATCACTTTCATGAAGTGGAGAGAAACCTTATGACACTTAGATTTTATGGTGTCTGTGTTCCTATCCATGTGCATTTGTCAAAAACATAATCACAAGACAAGGTTAGTGACAAATTCAAACTCATATGGACTGAACTTCTTCAACCGGAATTTCTTGCCACCATGAAGCACAAGGGCCTACCATTGCTTTGAAGTTGTTATGCACACAATTGAGAGCTCATAAAACTGACATAAATAGTTAATTTTACCAAAATTAGCACATAAACAAAAATTATGTAAGCACGATAGGTTACAAACCTCATGTTATGTGCTATTGATAAACTACATGTTTTATTCTTAATTAGTTCTTGAAACTCTTTTAGGATCTTTAAGAATCCTACCGACCTCTTGACATATAAGTTTCTCTTTGTCAAATACCATTACTTGACAACAAATATTCAAGAGTTAATGCATATTCTTATCAAGACAAACACTTCACACAATTGGCCTTAGTTTGTCTTTGTTTTACCCAAAACATAACAACTTGCCAATTTCAAATGTACAAGAGTAGAAAACATTTTACTCTACATTTAAAAAGTGTTATAAACCTATTTTAAGATATGTCACTCAAGTTACAATCTTGGAATATGACTCTAAGAATTGTTTTGGAATGAAGTATGACTCATCTTCTTGATTTAACCACTTCAACTATTCATGACTCCTCTTCTTAGCTATAAGAATGCACTAAGATGTCCTTAGAGGATCAATTGTGATATGGTTTCGTAATCATTAAGATGATCATAAAACATGATACTAAAGTACTCCCCTATCTTTCTAGATTTGAGCAACTTTTATCTTTCTGCCTAATTTTATTCTTCTCATTCATTTTGCCATACATTGAAACTTTTCCAATGTTTCAGAATTATACTTAAAATTTTAAGTATAACCATATTTACCAAAATTTAGTAAATAATGATGAATAATGTTATCGATCTTTGTGGTGGACTTGACCAGTGCACAAGAATGTGTACTTGATCCCTCAGTCCTTCACTTGACTCACATATACATGTGAACAAGGAACTAGTCTTAATTTTCCAAAGATGAAAATTCTCATCCATCATACAATACAACTTGCATGATTCCAAGTTTTTGTTCAATTGAAACTTGGCTGATGAGAATCTTTCCTTATTTGGTAAATTTAGATACTACCACAAATGAAAGAATCAAATTCATATTTCCAATATTTCTAGAAACATACAAACATCAATTTTTCATAAATGCCATTGCAAGAGAATATAGAACAAAGCCACAATTTAATTTATTTATAAAATGTAGAAAAACTTTTCCTTACAATGTAATTATAAGTAAAAAACTATGTTATTACATATTTACTAGCAATCTATCATAACTCCCAAGCAGTAGCTAAAAATCCGATCTTCGAACCATGCGATTGAAATCCTTCTTCGCGATCAGATTCAACATACTCTTCTTTTAAGCTTCACACAATCTATCCCTTTGCTTGATCCTGCGAAACATCAAAATGCAACCTAGTCACATTATGTATTAATAATCAACAATTAGGAACTTAACCGAGTTAGATAGTAGACTTACCTGAAGTAGAACCATACATTTTGACTAAAGTTCTAAGGTAGTTAGGGCACCTTTGATTCCAATGTCCTTTTCATTGGCAATAGAAACACACAGGCTCATTTGGTACAATATTAGTACTAGCCTTTCTCTTATGATCAACACCTTTGATCATGGCCAATTCATTTCCTTTAGGAGAAAGAATCTTTTCTAGGATGTCCATGTTAGCTTGAGAGGCAGACCTTCCAATCAAATTTGCTTTACCATTACGCCAAATCATTGCTGATTCAGAAGCAATGAACAAATATGTATGATCTATTAGGTTCATGTCCTGATCTGTCACATAGTAGTTTTTGATGAACTCAATATATGACTCACAAAGTGACTGAAGAACCCGGTCAATAGGCAACTTCCTTGAGAGAACGACACCCAACATTCTCAGCTTATAATTGTGTGCCTTCATCTCTAAGACATGTGCACACACTGGCCTTCCATCTTCATGTTTCATTGCAAGTAGGGCTTGAGTGACCTTGAATTTTTCAAGTCTTCGAGCTTGTGGGACATGGAGAATAATTGGAGGAGGTGGAGGAAGAGAACTATGATTTCCATGATCCATCCGTGGGACATCATCTTCATTAGGAAAGCTTGTTGCAATGGATTTGGGAAGACCATAATCGTCTGAACCAGACATCTACAATGGGAGAAATTCAAGTTAGTTGATTTAAATCCTTAATATAACAACCAATATGAAATATTAAGGCTAGGACCCAAAACAATATTCTATAACTTGGAAGAGGGATGCTGTAATCCAAGCTATAAAATATTTGAAGGTAGGTAAATGACGATTTACTAATTTCCACCATGAAAAACAATTTTTTTTCATTAAATTTTATTTAGATTGAAACTCCTAGATCCTTTGAGATTCATTAAAATATTCAATGGCACGTTTAAATCTCGATTGTGCCCTCTCAAGTTTGTGACTGGGATGTCGAGGATCACAAAGAAGGTGTGAATAACCATGCAAATTAATTTGATACCCTTAGCTTTTATCACCTAATTGATGTGCCGGTTAACCACATGCACTCCACCAATCTATGATAAACATTAAGTTACCCTTTTCCACTCTTACTAGTCCATGTTATAGTGCCGGTGAACCACATACGCTCCACCAACGACTTGGTAAGGTACAAAGTCTAATTTCATGGGTTAGCACCAAATTCACATTTCCTAAAGTAACTAAGATTGGAAATTTATAAGTGTTTAGTTACTTTATATTTATAATTATACTTTTAATGAATGGAGAATTAGAGTCCTATCCTACCCTTCGGCTAACGACCCTCCACCAGTCAAAGAAGCGGTGGGTGCGAGTTGACACCCATTAAACTGCCATTTTATTGGCAGTAACCTTATATCCCCCTATAGACTGACTTCGTGAATGAGGCCTACTAACGGTAAGATTTACTTTTACTCTTATACACACACATATATATATATATATATATATATATATATATATATATATATATATATATATTAAAACTATAATATTATAATAGTATAAGGGTTGAACTTTAAACTATTAAAATTCTAGGATTTGGAACTAAAGTATTCAAAAGTGTAACTTTACAAGTTCCAAACTTGAGGGCAATTTTTGAACAATTCAAAAACTTTTGGATTCTATAACATATGGGCTTAATATGGATTTCATAAAACAATTTATGGGAAAAAATACTTCAAAACCATAACTCATGACTTTTAAAGACTCACCAAGAAAGACTTTTAATTTTCCATAACTTGAGGACAAGTTATGGAATCCATTAAAGGCCATTTAGATCATCTAATAATAAACCAAACATGTCAAAAAAAAACTATGATCTAGATTAAATTCATATGAACAAGACAATTCCAATCAAACAATTTTCATGTAATTAGCCTAACCATTTAACTAATACAAAACATGAAACTTTTGACAATTATATTTTGAATTAGATTAGAATGATCATTACCACATCAAAAACAGGCTTATAAGTTCAAAAACAGCTTAGGGTAACGATTCTAGCCAAATTCCAGCCTTGAAAGTCGAAAATCTACACTCTGGGCCTCCAACTCGTCGAGTGTATGAACAAACTCAGCGAGTTGGTCAGTTTTTGTATTAGACTCGGCGATTCCACTATCCAGAAAGCCAAATTTTCAATTTTTTCAGCAATTACATCAAGTATAATTGAAAACCAAGCCTAGTCTCTGATACCACTGATGGGTTTTGCGCATTCTAACACTCCTATGGTGTGCATGCAACCCTATGTACCTTGGATCTATGTTTTCACTATTATATATATATATATATATATATATATATATATATATATATATATATATATATATACACAAATATACAAAATTCCAAAACATCATCCTAACTAGCATATTATGGAGCAACTATACTACAAAAGTCTAGTTAGATAACATACCTTTTGATGGAGCTTGAAGTCTTGAACCTTTAAGAGCTTAGCCCTAATAGCGTGGAAGCCTCAAATAAAATCACACAACACCACCAACAAATGGAATAACTTGAGAAGAAGGTTACATTGGTTCTCCCAATGAAAATCGACCCTTACCCTCACTTTGTGTATCCATTAGTGCCATTTCATGAACCATGGGATCCTTTATATAGTGTGGCTCATTAGGGTTACATCATGTAAACCCTAATATGCATGACTTTCCATTTCCTTCATGATCCATGGGTTTTAACCTTCATGATCCACATATATAAGAATGAATGATATATATAATCAATCCCCATATATTTAAAGAGTCTCATTTGATCACAAAATTAATTCCAAATTAATTCTTGATCAATACTAATTAAATAATATGATTTCATATTAATATATTAGAACTTATAATATATTAATATAAATCATAAATAACCTTTTCCCACTTGTCTATCCAATTGTTCTGATGCCATGCAACCCAAATGGACTGTGCTACTCTCGGGTCGAGTACATATCAATAATAGTTATGGGCTTAGACATCTAATCCAACAATTGATGCTAGCTCCTAATTTGACAAGTGCATTTGTTTTCATAGAGTTTCCAAAACACAAGGTAGTGTCAATCAAAATGGATCTCCTATTTTTGAGGAACCTCATGAATGATTGTTATCGAACACTGCTCGTTGAGGACCACTTTTGATGCTCACTCCAACTCTTTGTGATTATCAACGAGATCTTTAAGAAACTTCACCTATTTTGGCCCTTTTGATGCTCAATCTTGAATTACCATAATGGGATATGGGAGAGGCAGCTTATACAACTTGATAAATGGTGAATCAAAGTTGTGTTGGGCTTGCTGCGCCACGATGATATCATCACCATGCCGTGAAAACTGGGCACTTGCAATTCTTGTTTTTCGTCTTCATTTTCAGGCTTTGGATCATAAGGTGCAATGGTTGTATTTAATAAGAATATAAAGGATCAAAATTCTTTACTTCTTTAGTGGATATATCCAAGACATGTGCTTTTGGATTTGGATCAGTATTATTAGGTAACATGCCCGATAATCTTTCTTGTAAAAGCCTTGATAGTTTCCCGAATTGTGTTTTGATATTCAAGATGGAATCTTAATGATTTTGGGGAATAGCTTGTTGGCCTCTAAGAGCTACTTCAATGGTGTTGTATCTTTTCTCACTAGATTCAATAGAAAGAGCTATCATTGATCCAACGTCACGTTTCTTTTCAGGTCATGCTTGGTCCTTTTGATAAAAGCATTAACCTTGTTGTTGATATTTTTTATTCTTTTCCTTCGTATACTTGTCATAGGGCTTCCACTATCTCTTCGGTTTCCTCCAATCATCATCCAATCGGTCTCTACTCAAGCAACACACTTATGCCTTTTTATTCCCGTTTTCGTCATGATCACAATCTTTTATAATATGTGGCCCATTGCAATTATCGCACCCAACTTGAATATCATTTACTGATTTACCCATCTTTGTAATTCTTTGATCCACGGTGTCTAGTTTCATGATTATAGATGCCATCCCATCATAAACTCCATGTCTACTTAACTTCCTTCGAGTAATATGTTCTTTCAGATTGCGATACTCTCATTAGTGTTTTTAGAATTCTTCAATCAGTTCCATGTTAGTAGCCAAATCTTTCTTCATTAAAGGCCCTTGGGAATCAAGAAGTTTCCTTGTGCACAAATTGATTCCATTGTAAAAATTCAACATTTCTTGTTGCACATTAAGATCATGTTGTGGGCAATTTCGTAACATTCCTTTGTAGCATTCCTAAGCCTCGTATAGTGATTCTCCATTTAGTTTTTGGAAATTGAGGATGTTGTTCTTGAGCTTTGTAATCTTGGATGAAGGGATAAATTGTTGAATTAAATTCCCTTTATAGTTGTCCCAAGTTCTAATACTTCTCGGTGGAAGTGACTTTAACCAAATTTTAGCATCATCTTTTTTGTGACTAGGAGGATTCATTGCATCTTCTCATCGCCGCATCTCTTGTGATATTCGGAAAGGTAAAGTAGTAAGCTATCTGCAAGACTTCATGTATATGCTTGTAAGTGTCTTCATAGTCTTTTCTGAAAATTGGTGTATCCTTAAGCATTTTAGGTATATGCTCCTTGATCTCAAGATTTGTGACGTCTAGGATTTTCAGTTACACAAGACTCGATCCATTGTCTTCGCTCATTCGTTGATGATATTATTCCATGGTCATGTTCGTTATGTCACTCATGTTGTCTTCGAGTTCGCTTTTTTTGATGTTGCTTTTGGTTTTTGTTTCTGGTTCGTACCCACTTTCCTTCTTGTTTGGTGTTCTTTTAAAAAGAGAGATCATGTTGGATTTTAACCCTTTGATTCATCTTCTTCTACCTCCTTATCTATCTTTTTCTTGTGAAAGTTGGATTCAGGATCGTTGAAAGGTGGTACTATCTTCGAGGAGGATCCCCTCGTCATGTACTACTGAAACAAAACACAAACAAACATGTAAAACAAAAAAAAAACTTATTACCAACAAAAACTAGAACTCACTAACTGCGGCACAGTAATTGACTTACCGTAGCGTAAAAGCTAATTTTTCAGAAAACATAAATTAAACGACAACAAAAATAACTTTTTACAGATTTAACCCCACAAAAAGGATCAGTTAACTAACATCAAATAATTTCTGTTAAAATTAAACCATTCCTCGATAACGTTCCGAAAAACTAGATGTGTTTTATTTTGACTAAAAGTTTTAAATTTATTATCCTATCTAATTTAAACTAGCTAAAACACAATAGGAAGTGTGTAACATCCAAAAATTCAAGACCAAAATTTTCATTTTTAATTTATTAAATATAAAACCATTTGTCTGAAAACATCCATAATATGAACTCATATCAAAACCAATGTATCAATAGTCAAAGCATGTCATGATAAGACAATATAAGTGTATAACTCCTAAATATCTCATGTGCGGAAAATGTAGTGTGATGTGTTGCGATCATGCCGACTCATATCCCTTCAAAGAGGAAGTACCTGAAACAAAAACTGAAAACTGTAAGCACAATGCTTAGAGAGTTCCCCCATCATACCACATACCATACAATAACATATTGCCTATCATATATGGATGCTGACCTGCGCCTTCAGTCTCTCTTTCAACCGGTAACTGGCTAGCATATTAGGGTGTTGGCCTACCCCTTCGGTGTCTTTCAACCGGTAACTACCAAGAATATCTGGGTGCTGACCTTCCCATTCGGTCTCTTTCAACCGATATTAGGGACTATTTCACCCTCTATTACTAACACATATCATCCTTGTACATAAAGACATAAGTCAGATACTGCCTAGCATATTTGGGTGTTAGCCTACCCCTTCAGTCCCTTTAACCGGTAACGAGGTCTATCCCACCCTTCCTACCACTATCACATAATATCATAGCATACTAGCACATAAAGAATAATAGATAGTGACATACCTTACAATTATCACAAAGACAATCATCTCAACTATAATTAACTACTAGTGGGCCGACATTGGTGCCTTCGACTCACTTCTACAGGAAGGTAACTCACCTCGAATACCGGAAGGTAGCTAAAGATCCTCGACTCCGAAAATCCACCCAATTCAAGCTCCTATACATAAAAGATTTCCTTAATTACCCTTTCATACTCATGACCCCTTAAGGGTCAACTTTGGTCAAAGTAAAAGCCAAAGTCAACACCATGGTCAAAGTCAAGATTATGGGTTGACTCAACTCGCCAAGTTAACCCATAAAGTCGTTGAGTTCCATAAATCAGAAAAACCTGAAATCACGATCCAACTCATCGAGTTCTTTCATGACATCGTCAATTTCCTCCTATCAACAGAATTAGGACTTTCCCACTCAGCTCGTCGAGTACATCCTTGAAAACGTGGAGTCTTTCCTTTTACAGAATCGGGACACTTCGACCCAAGTCGTCGAGTTCCTTATGAACTCATCGAGTTCTTCAATGTATTAAGCTTTCTTAATGTATTAAGCCACTATTCTTTGAATCTAAGTCCCATATTCCAGATCTGGATAAAATACATATCTAGGAGGGTAAAGTTTCCTACTTTATCCATTAAGACACACCCTAGAAGGAATGAGCTCTAACCCTAACTCAAAATCATTTAGATTCAACTCCAAAACCCCTCAAAACTTAACGATAAGCCAAGAGGTAATAAATTTGGACTCTAGGGACAGTTTGGCCTCGTAAAGCTCTTATCTTGACTTGGCTCAAAAGGACAAAAAGATGGTCCACAAGTTGCATGGGGATTCCATGGCCATAAAGATGGCACCTTTATGCCATGAAGTCCCCTAAAGACCCTAGATCTGAAGCATTTTCCCACAAAGGACGTTCAAATCCCAAATGCTAACGTTCTTGAACCAAAATACGGAGAAAAAGTCCTAAAAATAGATCTAAGAATACTATAGAGAAGATAGGAGCTTTATACCTTAGATGAACCAGAAATGAAGCTCAACTTCTGGATTTCCTCTTCTCCTACACGTCCTTGCTCCTTCTTCAAGTATCCTCTTCTTCAAAATCACAAAGAATGCACAAAAATGGCTCAAAACTCTCAAAAGTGAACTAGGCTTTCGTGTATAGGATTAGGGACAATGGTGGCTGCAAATGATGCCATTTTATGGGGGTTAAGGTGTTTAAATAGGGTGCAAAATCCTAAAAATTATAGTTTCATTCTTCCAGTCCTACTCGTTGAGTTGAGGCATCTCAAATCGTCGAGTAGCCTTCACAACCTGCATCCTAATCCATCCGTACTGGATGAGTTTGGGGACTCCAATTCATCGAGTTTCTACAAAAAAATGAATAAAATTTTGAATTAAATACATACCAGGAATTGGCCATTACAAATCTCCCCCAATTATTTCAAACTTCGTCCTCAAAGTCTGATGTGTCTGGAAATAGCTTTGGGTGGTGCTCCCTCATCTCATCCTCTGGCTCCCATGTCCATTCCGAGCCCTTCGATGCTTCCACTGGTCTCTCAATGTAGTTCAGGTTCTCATCAACTTGAATATCCTCTAAAGGCACGAGTTCGGAGTCGTCTACTAAGCACTTCTGCAGCTAGGAGACATGAAAGGTGTTGTGGATCTGACTAAGATCGGTTGGTAGATCCAGTCGATACGTCACCCAGCCCACCCGGGCCAATACCTTGAACGGACCAATATAATTGGGGTGCAGCTTGCCCCGCTTCCTGAAACGGATGACACCATTCCAAGGTGACACTTTCCGGAGGACCATATCTCCTACCTGAAACTCCATGTCTGATGGACGTCGGTTAGCGTACCTGTTCGGGTGACTCTGGGCCATCTAGAGTCTACTCCATACCTGAAGGATCTTCTCTGACGTCTTAAGTACCACCTGGGTACTCCCTATAACCCTCTGACCAACTTCACCCCAACATATCAGGGTTATGCACTTCCCCCCATAAAGCATCTCGAGGGGAGGACGGTCGATGCTGGCATGGTAGCTATTATTGTAGGAGAACTCTGCCAAGGGAAGGTAAGTATCCCAACTACTAACTAAGTCTAGAACGCACGTCCGCATCATATCCTCCGTGGTCTCGATGTTCCGCTCGCTCTGACCATCTGTCTGTGGGTGAAAGGCCGTGTTAAAGTGCAGATGAGTTCGCATCTGGTCATGAAATTTTGTTAAGAATCGAGAAGTGAACCGTACATATCGGTCATAAGTCATGGAAACTGGCACCCCGTGTCGAGAGACTACCTCTCTGATCTAGATGTCAGCCAGCTTCTTGGCTGAAATGCTCTCCTGAATAGGAATGAAATAGGCATTCTTGGTCAACTGATCCACAATGACCCAAATTAGATACACTCCCCTTACGGTCCTGGGAAGCTTCATCTTGAAATTCATAGTAATATCGTCCCATTTCGATACAGGGATATCCAATGGCTACGTCTTATCGTGAGGTCTCTGGTGTTCGGCCTTAACCTTCCTATTGGTCAAGCACCTCTCAACGTACGAGACCACATCCCGCTTCATGCAGGGACACCAGTAATCAGGACGAAGATCTCTATACATCTTCATCTCCCTAGGATGGATGGAAAATCTAGACTTGTGTGCCTCCTCCATTAGGATCTGGTGCACTCCACCCGCATACGGAACCCACAATATGCGATGGATTGTCAATAGCCCACAACTATCATAATCGAAGGAGGAAATCTTACCAATGATATGCTCACTCTTTCGATGTTCCTCCCACATAGCCTCCTGTTGGGCCTCTCAAATCCGCTCCAAAAGCAGAGTCACTACTGTCATCCTCAGATAGATGTCTCAGACTGGGGCTGCGAATGCCTTGTGGCTAAGTGCATCAGCCAAAACGTTTGCTTTCCTCAGATAGATGTCTCACAGTCATAATATTTCAACACGTCTAACCATCGCCGCTGTCTCATGTTCAAATTTGGCTGGTTCATCAGATACCTCAGGCTCTTGTGGTCTGTGTAAATGGTACAATGGACCCTATAGAGGTAGTGTCGCTAATTCTTGAGGGCAAAAACAACCACCCCTACCCTAGGTCGTGCGTTGGGTAATTTTCCTCGTGAGGCTTTAGATGCCTTGAGGCGTACGCAATGATGCGCCCCTTTTGCATCAATACTACGCCCAAACCTGAGATGCACACATCACAGTACACTACAAAATCCTCGACGCCCTCTGGCAGGTCTAACATCGGTTCCTCGCACAACCTATGCCTCAAAGTCTCGAACGCTGCCTGTTTCTTAGGCCCCCAGCAAAATACAACAGTCTTCTTCATTAGTCGGGTCACGGGTACCGCTATTTTGGAGAAATCCTAAATGAACCTCCGATAATAGCCTGCTAAACCGAGGAAAATCCAAATCTTAGATGGAGACTTCAGAACCTCCCATCTCATCATGGACTCTACCTTGGCCGAGTCGACTAAGAATACCGTTTTAGTTGACAAGTTGCCCTAGAAACTTCACCTCGTGCTACTAGAACTCACACTTGGAGAACTTGGCGTACAAGCTATCCCTCCTCATGGAATCCAACACCTATCACAAGTGCTCCTCGTGTTGCTCCTGCATCCTGGAGTAAACCAAGATGTCATCAATAAAGAATATCACAGACTGATTCAACATCGGTCTGCATACGTGGTTCATGAGGTCCATAAACGCAACATGGACATTGGTGAGCCCAAAGGGCATCACCTCGAACTCGTAATGACCATAGCGAGTCCGGAAAACAATTTTCTATACATCCTCATCTCTGACTCTCATCTGGTGATAGCCTGAACGCAAATCGATCTTGGAAAACCAAGATGCCCCATGTAGTTGGTCAAAGAGATCGTCAATCCTCGGGAGTGGGTAACGATTCTTCCTATTACCTTATTCAACTCCCGGTAGTCTATACACATTCGATGTAACCTATCCTTCTTCTTCACATGCAGGATCGGGCCTCCCCAATGTGAACTAATCGGCCTAATAAATCCCTTGTCTAACAGCTCCTACAGTTGTGTAGACAACACCTGTATCTCAGGAGGAGCCAACCGATATGGTGCCTTGGCTATCGGAGCCGCAGCCAGAACTAGGTCAATCCTGAACTTCACCTGTCTCTCTGGAGGTATCCCAGGCGACTCCTCCTGAAACACATCCGGGTACTTCCACACAACTGGCACATCACTCATGTTCGCTTTACCCATCTCCCGGGTATCCATAACATAGGTGAGATAACTTGCGTAACCTTGCTGACGTTAGCGCCTAGAATTCGCTGCTGAACACAAAGTTGGCCCACATTGCAACATCTCGCCCCGAATCACCAACTCTCCCCCACTTGGGGTCGTGACACGAAACAATTTCTGCTCACAGTCGATCACCACCCCATCAGGGCTCAATCAATCAATGCCTATGATGACTTTTTTCCCATGCAAAGGAATGGGAACCAAATCCACGAGGTAACGCTCATCATACATACTTAAGACACAATCTCTGTAAACCTTGGATGCCCAGAAAGATAGGTCATCAACAATCTTGACCTCTAGAGGACAATCCAACATTCTAGAAGACTCAGCAAACCTCTTGTTGAGTGCAAGATTTATGCATGATCGGGTAGCCCCTGAGTCAAATAATACGTATATTGGGATGTCGTTCACTTTGGAACGATCATAAACAAAACATATAAAATATAAATATAAAAACTGACATGTAATCAGAGTTAAGGAGAAGAAAACATACTCGTCACAACACAAGGTGTGGCACGCGCCTCCTTGGCGGTCAACCGCAACGCTCAACACCTCACAACTGGAGCATTTGTCTTGCCCTATCGGCCATCTGTGATCTGTAGGGTCATTGGAGTTGGCATCGGCAATGGTGCTCCTTATGTCAATGTCAAAGAGTTAGCCTTTTATGGCGCTTTTGATTGCAATGGAAGAAAATCAGGTCTGATGTATGAATGGTGGGTTAAGGGTAGTACAATCTCTGCCAAAGTGCCCAAGCTTGCTGCACTTACAGCAGCCCAATCCCCTTAATCTGCAAACCCCCTCATGCATCTTGCCACTTTTCCCATAGCAGCTCCGGGCCTCCTAGCCCTTTGACCTTGAGTCGAATCCCTTGGGCTTCTTCCCTGAAACCCCAGTCGCCAGCCTAGTCTCTTCCTTCCTCTTCCTGATATGCTCTATATCAATCTCCCTCTCCCTCTCCCTTTCTATCATATTGTCCAAGGTTGGGCATGCCGAGTAGCTGACATATTTTCGAATGTCAGCTCTCAACATGTCATGGTACTCGGTTTATTTCATCCACCGAGGCACCAATAAGGCCCTCTCCCTAAGCTTGGCTGTAACCTCCACCACTGACTCAATGGTCTGTCTCATATCTAAAAACTCCCTGACTAGCTGCTAAATCTCCACAACTGGTGCAAAATCAGCTCGGAATATCATCATAAAGTCTGACCAGGTCATAGCATCAATGGCTAGAGCTCCCGAAGTATCATTGACTGCCTCCAACCAGTCTCTAACCCGCTCTCTCAAACAACCAGTAACAAACCTGGCCTTCGACCCCTCAGGGCAGAAGCTCGTCAACTGTGCAGACTTGATGTCTGCAATCCACAGCCTAGCCACAATGGGGTCCTTCACCCCACTGAAGCATGACGCTCAACATCCCCTGAAATCCGCATAGGAGAGCGTGCGAGTCCCTAACTGGCCAGGTGCCATGTCACTCCTGAATTCCCTAAGGCGATCCTCCATCAGCTCAATGATACCCTCGTTGATCGACCCGACAATCACCGGCATCGCCTCAAGGATGCCTCTCATAATCTCAAATGTAATGAACTCGCACAATATGTCATCAACTGGCTTGGAACCTATGCCCGAATTAACCCAGACCCTGAACCTCCTGCTCCATGACGTGTCATCACCATTTTGAAACAAATCACACAATCATCAGAGTCATACATAATATCGAGAGACCTCATGCTCACTATAAGTTCCCTGGTTTAATCTCGGCTCTCCTTCACTTGAGTAGGGATCCTCTACTTTCAGTAGTACAGGCCCATACTACCTTCCACATCTACCCATATTTTCCTCAAGGATTGCTTTTACCTCACCAAGTCCCTTTCACTATTATTTCTCTGTGCTAATCTCATCCAAGGCTTACCCTAGGGTAATCTCTTACCCACTCTCCATCATTAGCTGCATAAGAAGTCCCTACTATCTCTCCCTAACTAGCTCGCGAGTACCTTTACATATTACAAAGACCAGATAATTGTTCGAATGAGAGGTCCTACCCTACAACTGTTGGAGTCAGACGAGAGCTGAGAAACATGGATAGACCTAACCTTCTGAAATTATTTAGTCCTTGTAATATGTAACTTAACGTATTCGTTTACTAGTTAATTAAAGATAACCAGGACTCCTAAAATTTGAAAGCAAGCAACGTTCGGGCATTGAGTAACCCAAACAAAGCATATCCTAATCAGGTTATCATATCACTAACTAGTCAGTACTATCATGCAGTTCAATAAGCACATACAACAGGCACATAAGGCATCTTCTTAGACCCTTAGCCCTAATCTAGCATGCAGTTCTCATACATATACAATAGGCATATAAGGCCTCCTTTGTTGATCCTTATCCCTAATCTAGCATGCAGTTCTCATACACATACAATAGACATATAAGGCTTCCTTCCTAGATCCTTAGCCATAATCTAACATGCAGTTCTCGTAATCATATCATATATCATAGTGAACATGTATCGCTATCATAGGGAAAACATACTTGAGCTCGGCCGATTGCATGCATCACATACCTTGTTCTTTCTCAAAACTCTTAATTTTAGTTTTTGAAAAATTGTTTTCGTGTAAAATTTTTCCAAACCCTTGATTTGAGTCCAGACACCCCCGAAGGTGTGCCCGAATCCTTCAAACCAAGGCTTTGATACCAACTTGTAACATCCCAAATTTCAAGACAAAAAATTTCATTTTTAATTTATTAATTATAAAACCATTTGTCTGAAAACATCCATAATATCAAATCATATCAAAACCAATGTATCAATAGTCAAAACATGTAATTATAAAACATTAGAGTACAACTCCCAAAGATCTCATGTGCATAAAATGTAGTGTGATGAGCTACGATCATGTCTGCTCATTTCCCTTCGAAGAGGAAGTACCTAAAACCAAAACTGAAAACTGTAAGCACAAAGCTTAGTGAGTTCCCCCATCGTACCACATAACATACAATAAGATACTCTCTATCATCTCTGGGTGCTGTCCTACTCCTTCAGTCTCTTTCAACCGATAACTGCCTAGCATATCAGGGTACTAGCCTACCCCTTCGATCTCCTTCAACCGGTAACTGCCTAGCATATATGGGTGCTGGCCTACTCGTTTGGTCTCTTTGTACCGGTAACGGGGACTATTTTACCCTTATTACTAACACATATCATCCTAGTACATAAATATATAAGTCACATACTGCCTAGCATATCTGGGTGCTGGCCTACCCCTTTGGTCCTTTCAACCGGTAACGGGGTCTATCCCACCCCTCCTACCACTATCACATAATATCATATCATACAAGCACATAAATCATAAAATATAGTGGCATACCAGACAATTATCACAAATACAATCATCTCAACTATACTAAACTACTAGTGGGTCGGCATTGGTGCGTTCGACTCACTTCTCCTTGAAGGTAACTCACCGCGAATACGGGAAAGTAACTGAAGATCCTCGACTCTGAAAATCCACCTAATTCAAGCTCATACACAAAAATGATTTCCTTAATTACCTTTTCATAATCATGACCCATTAAGGGTCAACATTGGTCAAAGTTAAAGTCAAAGTCAATACAATGGTCAAAGTCAACATTCTGGGTTGACTTAACTCGCCGAGTTAACCCATCAACTTGTCGCGTTCCATAAATCAGAAAATCACAATCCAACTCACTAATTTCTTTCACAAACTCGTTGAGTTCCTCATATCAACATAATTGGTACTTTCCCACTCAGCTCGTCGAGTCCATCCTTAAACTCTTCAAGTCTTTCCTTTTACTAAATCGGGACACTTCGACCAAACTCGTCGAGTTCCTCTATGAACTCATTGAGTTCTTCGATCTATTAAGCTTTCTTAATGTATTAAGCCATTATTCTTCTAATATAAGTCCAATGTTCCAGATCTAGGTAAAATACATATCTAGGAGGGTAAAGTTTCCTACTTTACCCATTAAGACCCACCCTAGAGGAAGGAGCTCTAACCCTAACTCCAAATAGCTTAGATTCAACTCCAAAAGCCCTCAAAACTTCAAGATAAGCCACGAGGTCATAGATTTGGACTGTAGGAACAGTTTAGCCACGTAAAGTTTCTATCTTTACTTGCATGCATGGTCTATTTGGCTCAAAAGGCCAATAGATGGCCCATAGGTTGCATAGGGCTTCCATGGCCATAAGTTTGCACATTTATGCGAGGAAGTCCCCTAAAGACCCTAGATCTGAAGGGTTTGCCCACAAAGTATGTCTAAATTCCAAAAGCTAACATTCTTGAACCAATATATGGAAAAATGTCCTAAAACTAGAGCTAAGCATACTATAGACAAGATAGGAGCTTTATACCTTATATGAACAAAAAATGAAGCTCAACTTTTGGATCTCCTCTTCTCCTACATGTCGTTGGTCCTTCTTCATGGACCTTCTTCTTCAAAATCACAAAGAATGTACAAAATGGCACAAAATTCTCAAAAGCGAATTAGGTTTTTGTGGCTAGGTTTTGGGACAATAAAGGTTGCAAATGAGGCTAGCTTATGGGGTTTAAGGTGTTTAAATCGGGTGCAAAACCCTGAAAATTGGGGTTGCATTCTGCGAGTCCCAGTTGTCAAGTTGAGGCTTCTTAACTCTTCGAGTAGACTTCACAACCCGCATCGCAATCGATTCCAAATCTACAAATTTGGGGCCTCCAGCTTGTCGAGTTTCTATACAAAAATGAATAAAATTTTGAATTAAATACATATGAGGAATCGGGCGTTACACAGTGTACCTAGTCACGTAATAGTATAGTAAAAGTAAGTAGGGTGTCGAACTGCAGAGGAATATGTGTGATTTTAACAAGAAAATAATTGTAGTAATTAATCTAAATAAAATACTTTAAATTGGGGGGGGGGGGGGGGAGTTATCTGATTTTTCAAGTTCAGAAATACTGAATTTATCAACTTTAACAATTAAACTAGCTACAATTACTTTAACTAAAGAAAGCAAAGAAAAAAAGATTTTAAACCAAGATTAAAATGCACTTTCGTTTAGCTTCGAGTAACCTTTATCCTCTAGTTTATTACTAATACAATGGATTATTAATGTTGGTTAACAAAATTTGAAGTTAGTAGTTACGTTGTTTTGATTTCCTAGTGTTATATCAATTCATGAACTACTATTACAACAGTCATAAAACAACTGGACACAAAATAGATTTTAAGGTTAGTTAAACTACAAATAACAAGATCTAGTGATTTACTATCTATGATCAAGACAATCAATCAAGCACATAATATTGGTAATTAATGCTCTCTAACACAATAACAATTACTAGTTATTACCATAGGATATGTTCAATCATTAGATCTAGCAATTTAATAATCATAAATAACTAGATATCAAGTTCATCCAACCAGGATGATTCTCTAACTACACAAAACTTGCAAATATGTGATAAAGATTAGAACTTTAACATGCAACACAAGTAAAAAACAACACCAATTAATCAATAAAAATCAAAATCAACACATAGTTATTAGGTTCATCTACACTAAACGAAAATTAGTGGGTCTTAGATCTCTCAATCATTGTTCTTCAATCAATCTCTTCACGTCTAGATCTCTTAATCCATGTTTTTCAATCAATCTCTTCCTTCTTACAATTTCCAATTATAGGGGTTTAGTTGCTTCTAGGTACAAAAAATACAACATACCTCTTAGTTTTGACCTAAAAGTCGTATTTATAATAGTACCAAAAATACGCCATCGCACTATGGAACCTCATATACCGCGGTGCGAAATTGCTTTCTTCACGTTGCCTCCATGAAACCATGCACTTCAATTGGGCATCTTCTAATGAATGAAATGTCATCGCGATTTGGACATATGATTGTCGCGCTTTGGTGCACTTCCTTTGTTGATTTCCAGTCTTTGATGTTTGTCTTTAGTTTTCCAGCTTCCAACATCATAGTTTAGCTTCTTTTTCCTCGATAATGCCTTTTCCACTACAAAAACAAAATATAAAATATTAACTATCATTTATACCAAATAATCATTAATTGCAACTAAAATAACACCATAATATTTCCTAGAATATACAACTAAATATGACAATATCAAAATACCCCACAATTGTCTTTTGATTTCCCCAAGCAAAACCTATTTTAATACATCACATCAAAAATTTGTTCAATATCATCACACAAAACAATTCAAATTAAACTCACCATTTACACCTGACATCAGTGCATATATTTGTGTCTAAAAGATCCTATGTACTTCTCAAGTCCTAAATATTCATAATCCTCATAAAAGTTTCTCACTTATTTTGAACACCATTCATTTATGCATCTCTTTAAATACATCCTTAGAAAACATTATTAACCTCGAGGTATTTTTGTTAAATTCCCCAGCATACATATGGTAAAATAACCTAGAAAGAAAAATTATAATCAATAATCCCTTGACAATTTGCCTTATTCTTCAAGATCTTCATACTTTGATAGCTTTTATTCACTCAAAAAACTTTTGACAATTTTTTTTTCTTTTCTAATTTTTTTTCTCTTTTTTTTCTTTTCTTTTCACTACATTATTATTTTTTTTCCTTTTTTTTTATTTTTTTTCATATCTCATTTTTTTCACTCAAAATAAAAACATAAAATGAAAAACATATTCTTAAGTTTGTATATTTACCCTGAACCCTTATTGATTAAACACATTGGTCTAGAGTGCAATGACTATATAAATTTTCACAGTTACATTTCAGTACACGATGACAAACTTTTTATGTCCCTAAAACTACACATGTTCATGTTTTTGTCTCATGGTTTTACTAAAACTGCGAAGCCAAAAATATGTTGTACCACAAGTTCGAGTTTTTATCAAATTAAAAGATCGATTTCATCCATATATGTACTTGTTCTTTGAGTTTATCTAGATTTCCAATCCATTTGGAAGTTATTACATCGCTGATCAGTGGTGGTTTTGGTTGAACGCGGATCAATATGGGAGCTAGATTAAGTCTCAGGAAAATGTGCTAAGATAAAAGGGAAGTGGGAGAAAAGGATTGAGATGTTTGTGCCAGTGCAGAGTTAATAACATATCTTTTGAGTTTTGACTAAGAAAATTTTCTTGTACAGTTGGAAAACTTTCAAGAATAAGGAGATGAAGTGATAAAGTGACATATGTAACACCCAAAGTTTTGAAGGCCAAGAAAGGAAAGAAAAGCCCTAATTTTAAGGGTAGACTCAGCGAGTCCAAGGAGGGACTCGGTGAGTCCGAGCGGGATCCGGGTCAAGGTGTAAGTGGCCAACTCGGCGAGTCGGCCAAGTGGACTCGGCGAGTCTGGTCTGTGCGAGGAAAACCCTAAATCCGGGACTTTGGGCGCTATTTAAGCTTCTTATTCTCTTCATTAGGGTTCCTTAGAGCATCCCTCATTCAGAAAACGAAGCCTAAGCCTCCATTGTTGTACATTCAAGCTTCCAAGGATTGGCTTCAAATCTGGAGTTTGTGAAGTCTTTTTGAAGTATTGAAGGTATTAAGTCATTTCCTTCCCTTAGATCTATTTTGGTTGTGAGTTTTGGGCTTTTTAAGCCATGATTAGCCACCCTTATGGGTTAGAAGCCGGATCTGGAGTTGCTACTTCAGATCCAAGTGTGTTATGGTCTGGAGAAGCATAAAGTATCAGCCATTAAGTCGATTTTGAAGCCCCTTGGCCTTAAACCCTAGTTTACGGCATATTTTTCCTAGATCTCCTTCTCTACACATAAAGTTTGCAACTTTACGTGTGGAGTAGGCTTGGGAAAGGTAGATCTACAGCTTGGAGTCCATGCATGACTCAAAAGTCCTCTGCATGTAAGGAGAACTGAAGGGACTCGGCGAGTCCTATGGGTGGACTCGGCGAGTAGCATGAAGTTGTGGAGAAACTCGATGAGCGGGATGAACAACTCATCGAGTCGTATGAAGATTGCCTTGTACTCGGCGAGTCTGTTCTTGGACTTAGCGAGTCAGGTCGCGAAACCCCAAACCCTTCAAGTTGAGACTCGAATCAGTGGGTCGGGTGGAGACTCAGTGAGTTGGACAGGTTAGGACTCAGAAATCGGTAGACTCCGCGAGTCATGCACTGACTCGGAGAGTCGAGTCGTGAATGGAGGGAATCGGATCATTTTGAACTCGGCGAGTAGGGTTGACCTGGAGGGTTGACTTTGACCAGGACTTTGACTTTGGACCAGCGTTGAGTTGGTTGTATTTCGGGGGTCAGTTAGACTCAGTGTTGCATTGATACTGGTAGTTTGGGGTGCAAGGGGAGCAGGAGTTCTGTGAGTTGTCGGGCAGCAGCTAGTGAGATCATCAGCAAGTTCAGCCAGTGCAGGTGAGTTTCCCTTTGTGTGAATGGGTCTAAGGCCACAATGTCGGCCCATGTAGTTATGAGTAGAAGACCCGGGGGTTAGCCCTAGGCACAGTATGCTAGTATGATTTTCAGGACGAGGTCCAGTAATAGCGGGCGGGTGCCCCAAAGAATTGTTTATATGATAGTTTATATTTGTTGTCTGTGTGATACATGTATGTGCCTGGTAGGGAGGTGAGTGTGGGCGAGGTCCCGTATCTCACCAATAGCAGAGTGTGGATGGGGTTCCATATCTCATTAGTAGCAGAATAGGGGTGAGGCCCAAACTAGAACAGGAGTGAGAGTGGGCTAGGCCCATACCTCACTACCATTTGGAGCGTGGACGGGGTCCCATGACTCATCAGTAGCAGGACATGGGCGAGGCCCAGGATAGGCGAGGCCTTAGGACAAAACCAGTTGCATGTGTTAGTTATGTGTTGTGAAATGTTTATGTGTTATTATTTGTTGGTGGGCGAGGCCCTATGACAGGCGGGGCCTAAGTAAAACAGATCTGTAGCGAGGCTCGAAACCAGGCGGGGCCTGGAGCGGCGAGGCCATTGAAGCGGGCGAGGCCCAAGGTAGCGGGCGAGGCCTAAGATAGAGGGCATGGCCTAGTATGTGCAGTATGTGGTTATGCATGGTATGTGGTAGGGTGGGGAACTCACTAAGCTTCGTGCTTACGGTTTTCAGTTTTGGTTTCAGGTACTTCCGGTAGCGGAGGGAAGAGCTAGGGGTGATCGGATGACACACACCATAGATTAGACAGCCTGGGAATGTTTACTCTGATAATAAACATGTGTTTTGAAAACTTATAGTCATATCATGTTTTGGACATGATGATTTTACTTTAAGTAGTGATTTATTAAAAGAAATTTTTGGTCTTAAATTTTGGGTCGTTACAAAACAGGGGGTGGTGATGGGGTGGGGGATTTACATATAGTTTTTATTAATAAAAATGTTACAAATTAAAAATAACAGCAAAAGAAATTAAAGGGTAAAATAGACATTTCAAATTTTTTTTGGTCCAAATCTTTTATGAAGCTTACTAAAAAGGACCATGCATCCAGTTTTTTCATGGTTTGGACATTGTTCTTGAAAAAAACTACATACCATATGGACTATTTTTGCATTTCTGTCATACATCTATGTGGAAGTCAACGGGATATTGTTTTGTCTAGTTGTCTTTTTCAATGACAATTTAATTACATGTTACCAGATAAATAAATTAGATTACCTTTTGTAAAAAGTCATTTACATGTTAAATAACCATTTAACGAAAACAAAAAAAGCTCATTGTATTTTTATGACAATAACCCTTTTAAATAAACATCCATATCAACATATAAAACTTAAAATTTTGATTTCTTCAAAAATTCAGTTTAGATTCACATTGTCAATGTGAATATGAGTTGTGCTTTGTACATGAGTCATACTGTTTCAGTTCGAATTCACTGTACTTTGTATATGAATTATACCATTCATATTGGTCACATGTGAATGATCAATATCTATGTAAATAATCAATTATCTATACATATCGAATTTACATTATAAATAATATAAATATTTGCATTTACAAGTGAATATGAATTGACTCCATTCACATGTGAATATGACTAATTTCACACGTGAATCTAAGTATATTCATTTTTTTTACTATTTCATTATTTTGATCATATAAAAATAAATTCTACTGAGATTCAGAATCAAATTATTCAAATTCCCATTTAAAACGATTAAGAATTATTGGAAAACTAGATACCATTCAGATTCAGATTCATAATGTGAATATACACGAGCTATAACTATATGTAAAAACTAGTTCCAATTCGGGTTTACAATGCGAATTTAAGAATGTTGAGACTATATGTAAAACTAGACGCAATTCAGATTCATAGTGAACCTAAATGAGAAAAAAAGATTATACAACTTTTTATCGATATGGATATCTTTTTATAGGAAACAAAACTATTAATTTTGATGTATGTTTTGGTCAAAAATTAATTATCTAATTTCATACCAAATTAATAAGTCTGGTGTGATGTTGAAATTATAATGCTAGAACTTGAGTGTTAAAGATCTTAAAATATGTTAAAAGATGTTGGAAGTGCCCATGATCTTGGGAAGAAGATAATGATATTTAGAAAAGTGTTGAACTGAGTTGATTCATTTTAAGGTGTAAAATAGTGGATTTCAGGTAATTGGGACAAAAATAGTGTTAAAATGATTATCACATGATTATTATTAATATATTTGTGTAGAACTCAAAAAGATATCAAGATATCACAAAATATCTTGATAATCCAATATATAAATAGATTAGCAAGCAAACAAGTATTCAAAAAGTATTGTAATCGATCAAACAATGACAAGTGAGTAAAATCAAAGCAAGTATATGATGATTTAAGAGGAAAATTATCACATCCCCGAACCAGGATGGCGGAAACGCCCGGGGGTGGATGACCTCATTCTATAGTATCACAACAATTGAATATGAATGAAACTTAACAACCAAAAAACATGCATTAAAAGATACCAACACACATTCTTTACAATTATTTCTTCATTAAATTACACAAAAGTGACATAAAGTGTGTGAATTCAATAACTCGCGAATCAGGTTCCTAGGTACCTGCTTATCGGTTCCCTAAGAATACAAGTAATTTGAAAACCGTCAACATTGAATGTTGGTGAGTTCATAAGCATTTTTGTAAGAAAGGGGCTTGTAACATATTTGTTTGTAATAATTTGTAAGACTCCAGAAAATCTGATATTTTCTGTAAAAAAAATGGTTTGTAAGTCTTATTCTAGAACTGTGAATAATTGCATGCATGTCCGTTGTTTTCTTTTTGTTTGTAGTTGTAAAGTGTAGTTAAAAACCTGTAGTCATAAACCCTAAGACTGGAGTGGTGGTGATAGTGTACTGAAAAATGAAGTGTAGTTTTTTATTTTATAAAAAAATCCAGTGAAGTGTATACTTTTCGTAAATCCAAAATAACAATGACAATCCCTATGTGAGTCGTTACAACCATGCTTGATGTGACTGATATGCTTGTCAAGATGTTCTTCAAGCATCGGTTTCGGTAAGATATTTATCGGTAAGATATTTATCACCCTAGATATTTATCACCCATTGGTCCATGCAATTATCCAACGGTTAAACGAAACTTGATTTGTATCCCCCCTTCCCCCCAAAAAAGTATGAAAAACATGAAAATAGTGGGGTATGAAGCTCACCTTGAAGATCTCGTGTGGTAGAAGAGAGGAAAGTGAAGAGATTTTCAAGCCTAGCCTTGCACCACTTGATGATATTTTCAAAATTTCAAGTGTTTCTAAGAATTTAACACACAACAAAAATGTGTAAACAAGAGTTTTAGCTTGGAAAGATGTAAGAATACTTGGAGTTTAGAAGGACACATACCAAATTCATCAGAGTTGCTTGAAGAAAGCACCCTTGAGGATAACACACACACACCTGCACGAAAATTTTGGGAGAGAAAGAAGAGAGGTTCTTCAGAGTAGAATATAGTCTTGATGGGATACATGCCTAGATATATGATGGTCCAAGACTTTGTTATTTGGGGGACAATATTGAGGTGGCAAGAGTTTTTCCCCTTTTCTTCTTTTTTTCAACCCTAACGGAACCCTATAGGGTTTTCGGTCCTCAAAGCTTTTAAATGGGTTTTCGGCCCAATAAGATGTGTATGGCTTTCGGGCATATTTAGGCCCAATAAGAGAGTTTTCGGTCCAATATAAGGCCCAAAAGAAGTTTTCGGTCCAATAAGGCCCAAGGGAAGAGTAATCGGTTGTGACAACCCGATATTTCAACTCTTTGTAATGGCCTAATAGGTCAAATATTGTAACCATTTTGAGTTAATCAAAATAAACATTGGTAATAAAATTTCCAAAATGTTCTATTTAACTACCTACTATGTTTTATATCATTAAACCGGGATCGTACGTAAAAGAGAATGCCCAAACCCGACTTCATATATTGAAGTTAAGATTTTTCCAAATTCGGCTTAGCAACAGTCAACTGAAAACTCGAATCAGAGATCGAGCGACTTTTGGCCGGAATGACCTAAACGAGAATCGAAGGTCACGACAATGGTTGTTCAGCGGTAAAAAGTCTGGCAAAAACCGACGTCAAATAAAGAAGTTATGAATTTTTAAAGAAATTCCTTAATCACGTCATTTTAATAAATAAATAATAAAAATAATTTCGGAATTTGCCGACGAAATCTAAACGAAAGTTGTAGATCGTAGTCTCACCTTCGCGGGGATATAAAGAACGTCGAAAATGGAGTTTGTATGAAGGGGATATGAATTTTTGAAGTTTAATAAATAATTTATATATAATTTTTATTTAAAACTTCGGTATTATCCGAAGTCTGAGTCACGCACGTATGCCCCGCGTACACGAGTACGCCCAGCGTACTCGAGGCCACAGCCTCGGATCGTCCACGTCGCCCCTATGCGAGCCTACCCTCGTCCCATACGAAGTGCGAGGCAGTCGAAGACTCGGTCATGCGTGACGTACGCGTACGCCCCGCGTACGAGCGTACACCCCGCATACGGAGGTGGTTCCAGCCCCTATAAAAGGGATGCGAGGGTTCCCGGAAAAATTGCTCATTCTCTCTCACTTTTCTTGCGTTTTGCCTCATTTTACATGCTTGCAAAACCCCGAAGCCCTGATCATTTTACTCAAGTCCCGAAGGTCGATTTTACTCCCGAGATTCCCGAGGATCCCGAGAGAAATCCGTTTCCCGAGACGAAACTCTGCCCGGTTTTCCATCTCGCTATCTTCAAACCTTCAAGTGAGTTCATACCTCTAATCAATGTTTTAAATGATTTTAAATGCTTTAAAAGGGGGGGGGGATACAAGTAGAAACAAACAGGTCATTAAATCATTGATATGTATTTTATAACTGTGTTTGTCATTTAACAGATTTCATATACTACAAAATGCGATGCATGAAATGGTTTTAAATCTTAATAACACATTGTTATCAAAAGTTTTAACTTTGAAATGTATATTAAAATGACCTCAGGTTATTGTTAATCATTGTTCAAAACACATAAGATATTTTACAAAACCATTTTTACATTCTTGAACTAAACCATGCATATACACTTATACTATTATATATGTATTGATGTTATAGTTTGCATCTTTCATTTAGTTTCCCACACCCTTGAGTAGTAAGCGTGTGTAAACCTACATGATCAACTATTTAGATTACAGTAAATTATCATAGGGATAATTGGAAGATAACAAAACATTATTCCTATTACAAGGAATCATACAAGAGTCAGTTCATTCACGAGTCTTTACTAGTACCTTACCTGATACATGAGTACCTATACATATGTTTACCTGATACATGAACACATTACCTGAGTACCTTTACGTTGGTACCTTTACCTATGTATACTTATTTGAATATTTGTATCACGAATTGCGAGGATAATTTATTAGTACCTTCTGTGTAAATTATCCTGCATATCCCCAGTACCTCGGGATATCTAGAATAGGACTCTATCCCCAGTACCTCGGGATATATGGACGGGACTAACCATTCCAGAACCCATCTGTTAGCAACAGTGGGTAATGAACATCTACGGATGCCTACGGTTATTACTTATACTAAGAGTAGCTTTACAGGGACTAACCCTTCCTCCCCCCTGCTGCTGCTACAGAGGACAATTGGAGAATCTTCGGATGTTCATTAGGTTATATAGGTCGTGTTAACCCTAGTACCTTGGGATAACAGTTACATATGCTGTGTTAGTCCTAGTACCCAGTGACAACACTTGCAGTAGTTCATTTTCCTGTTTACTTTATTTTGTGATACTTTCACATAAACGATGAGTTAGACTAAGTACTTTAGTACTAAACAATTAAAGGAAAACTATCATTTTACAAACAAAACATTCGGGTCTTGGTAGAAGACCACATCTCAAACTGATAGGAAATAAGGGATTTTTTAGGGTTTTCAAACTTACATCAATATTTTCAATTAACAATCCACAAGGAATTCATAACAGCTTTTCACAAACAAGGCAATGACACTTATATACTTATGATTTCACCAGCTTTAAAGCTGATACTCGCTTTCAAAATAACTTGTATTCTCAGGTCATCAGTAGACAGGTACGGAGGCCAGGTTTTGAGGAGACGGAGCAGACAAATCTCGTCTTTTATTTTGATTGTATATTTTTGGTGTCTTACTACAATGAAAGAACACACATGTATTAAAACTTTACTTATTATGCAATGGATGATGTTGTTGCTTGTTTATTATATTACATTTGTTGTGATACATTACATGACGTCCTCCGCCCCAGAACGTTTCCGCCGTTCTCGGTTTTGGGGTGTGACAGATTGGTATCAGAGCATTGTTTATAGTGAATATAGTATATCAACCCATAAAAGATATACTAACTATAAATACATGGGATTAAAACACTCTGTCTAAGAGATATACTTTTAAATAATAAAATATTTAACAAAGTATACGTGCCTACATACATACTAAAACCAGTGTCACAATGACAAGAACAAAAGTATTACGATTGTTGAATATCACAAGTAGGCTTGGGGATATATGGTCAGTCTTGGGAATGGCATAGCCTGATCAACTATGCTAGTCCAAGGGGTGATTAGCATCTGCCCAAGAATGGTTGTGATGTGGCAACAAGTCTAAAAACTTACCAACACAACCATAAAGAAATACCATAGGGGTATTTGGTCTTAATGTATAAATCTTAGGCCTGTTAGGTCTTGATCTAGTCGTAATTCTGTCAAAATTTTCCATCTTAGTTGATGAAAGGCCTACTACTAGGCCATTTTTCCCAAACTTGCTACACCTGTAATTCAAGCACTATTGACAGATATCTAATCTTATGAAAATTATTATCCAAATGCTATCATTGTCAGTTAGTCATTCTATTCATTCTGTGGTTGGAGTATGGGGGGTTAGTCCATGAGACACATTCATAAATCGTTTATTCTTACCCATGTCGTCATCTTTTAAACGTGCAGTTAAAGATGCCGCCACGCAGAAGTACAAGGCGTAATCCAATCAACGAAACACCGATACCACCACCTGTACCCGTTCAACCACCAAATCCTTTCGATGCCAGCATGTTCCAGGCAGCTTTCACAGTAGCAGTTGCAGCTGCTGTGTCAGCAATCAATGCTCCTGTCCCTAGTGGATCAGGAACAAGTGCACCCCCTCAAACCACGGAGAAAGCCATGGACACCCTCGGGAATGCACTTACAAGGATTTCATGAACGCCAAACCCCGCAGCTTCAACGGAACTGGGGGTGTTATGGTGTTAAGACAGTGGATCGAGAAGATGGAATCTATCTTCGAGATCTACGGATGCCAAGAAGGCAACAAGGTCAAATTCGCAGCTTTTACCTTTGCTGACAGAGCATTAACATGGTGGACCAGCCATGTTAAGTATCTGACTCTGGTGGTGGCGTATTCCATTAACTAGGAAAAGTTGAAAGACATGCTGATGAAGGAGTACTGCCCTCGAGGCGAAGTACAGAAACTCGAGCAGGAGTTTTGGGGTCTGCAAATGGTAGGATCTGACATCACGACCTACACTAATAGGTTTTGTGACCTGGATAACTTATGCCCTGACATGGTTGCTCTTGAGAGCAAGAAGATCGAAAGGTATATCTGGGGACTATCGCCCCAGATCCAGTCAAGTGTACTAGCTTCCAAGCCTATCACTTTTGATTATGCCAAGGAACTGGCACAATCTCTCATCGATCACCGAAAGCCTCAGAATCCACCAATCCCTACACCCGTGCCACAAAAGTCCAACCCCGACTACAACCAGAAGGGGTGGAATAAGAGGAAAAGAGAGGCTTCGCAAGGATCCCCCAATAAACAACTTGTGGCGATCAATGCTGCCACAGTGACTCCTGTTGTCCCTGCGAACCCCTTACTAGCAAAAACTTATGCTGGAACCCTTCCGAAGTGTACCAAGTGCAACTTCCACCACCACGGACCCTGCAAGGAGATGTTCTGCTCTAACTGCAACACGAAGGGGCACACCGCCCATTATTGCAAGGCTCCAACAGCTCAAGCCGCCCAGGTCCCTAATGCCGGTATGGGCCAAGCCTGCTACGATTGTGGCGTAGTGGGCCATTACAAGAGGAACTGCCCTAAAGTGGGGACGGCTGGCAGAGTAGGAAGAGTTATGGCCCTAGGCCACGAGGAAGTAGTAGCTGATCCTACGATAGTTACTGGTACGTTCCTCCTCGATAACTCATATGCTTGCATACTTTTCGATAGTGGAGCCGAGAAAAGCATTGTGAGTCACATATTTGCACACTTGCTTAAACAAAAACCATGTGCATTAGATAGTCCATTCACGGTAGGAATGGCTAACGTGAAAACAGAGAGTACAAACTGCATATACGTAGGTTGTACCTTAGCTTTAGATGGCCATACTTTCAAGATAGATCTCATGCCAGTCCCAATTAAATGTTTCGACGTTATCATCGGTATGGATTGGTTGAGTCTTATTCACGCCGACATCTTGTGCTTTGAAAAGCAGTTCATCTTAACCTTCCTAACAACAAAACCTTAATTATCTACGGCGACAAACCTAGTACGAGCCTTCGTATCATTTCGTGCATTCAAGCCCAGAAGTGCTTGCGAAAGGAACATCGTGCATTCCTAGCACACGTCGTCGATACCAGTCAAGAACTGAAGGACATCAAGAAAATCCCAGAAGTATGCGACTTTCCTGACATATTCCCAGAAGAACATCCCGGTTTACCACCGCAACGCCAAGTCGAGTTCAGAATCGACTTAGTGCCAGGAGCTACCCCAGTAGCCAAATTTCCTTATCGTTTGGCACCGGCAGAGATGCAGGAACTTTCCAGTCAACTTAACGAACTTCTCAAGAAGGGATTCATTCGACCAAGCTTCTCACCATGGGGAGCACCGGTCTTGTTCGTCAAGAAGAAAGATGGATCATTTCGCATGTGCATTGACTATAGAGAACTCAATAAACTTACCATTAAAAATCGTTATCCCTTGCCCCGCATTGACGATTTATTTGATCAACTTCAAGGAGCCAACTAATTCTCGAAGATAGATCTGCGATCCGGATATCACCAACTACGAGTGTTAGAGGAGGATGTTCCCAAGACAGCCTTCCGAACTCGTTATGGGCACTACGAGTTTGTAGTGATGCCATTCGGATTAACTAACGCGCCCGCAGTATTCATGGATCTGATGAATAGGGTGTGTCGTCCTTACTTGGATCAGTTCGTCATCGTCTTCATTGATGACATACTCATCTACTCTCGAATTAAGGAGGAACATAGTCAACATCTTCGTAAAATCTTAGAGACATTGCGATCGGAGAAGCTCTACGTGAAGTTCTCAAAGTGCGAATTTTGGATTCGGCGAGTTGAATTTTTAGGCCATGTAGTTAGTGAAGAAGGTATACACGTGGACCCCTCCAAGATCAAAGCCATTGAGAACTGGTCAGCACCAAAGACACCTACCGAAATTCATCAATTTCTAGGTCTCGCTGGCTACTATCGCAGGTTCATTCAGAACTTCTCCAGCATAGCAAAACCTTTTACAACCCTGACCTAGAAAGGCATGGTCTTTGACTGGGAAAAGAAACAAGAAAGAGCGTTCCAAACGCTCAAGCGAGCCTTGTGCACCGCCCGGATACTAGCCCTCCCCGAAGGGATAGAAGACTTCATTGTCTATTGCGATGCATCCAATCAAGGGCTCGGATGTGTTCTGATGCAGCGAGGTAAAGTCATTGCCTATGCCTGGAGACAGTTGAAGACACATGAGGTCAACTACACAACCCATGATCTTGAACTAGGAGCAGTTGTGTTTGCTCTGAAGATCTGGCGACATTACCTATATGGTACAAGAAGCACGATCTTTACGGACCATAAGAGTCTACAACACATTTTCGACTAGAAAGAGCTCAACATGAGACAACGACGGTGGGTCGAGCTACTCAGCGATTACGAATGTGAAATTTGTTATCATCGAGGTAAAGCCAATGTAGTAGCCGATGCCTTGAGTCGGAAAGAATATACTGGTCATAGAGTCAAATCCTTGACTCTAACTACCCATTCACACTTGTCCACGCAAATTAAGGAGGCTCAGCTCGACGCTTTGAAACCTGAAAATGTGGTTGGTGAATCCCTTAGAGGGATGGATAAGAACTTAGAAGCCAAGGGTGGCGGAGCCTTATACCTAATGGATCAGATCTAGACACCGAAACACGGTGGCTTCAGAGACTTGATCATGACAGAAGCTCACAACACTCGTTATTCCGTCCACCCGGGTTCAGATAAGATGTATCTGGATCTTAAAAAGTTATATTGGTGGCCTAACATGAAAGCAGATATTGCTACCTTCATGAGTAAATGCCTTACTTGCGCAAAGGTCAAGGTCGAATAACAGAAAACCTCCGGTCTTCTACGACAAACGGAGATACCAGAATGGAAGTGGGAACGCATCACTATGGATTTCATAACCAAGTTGCCCAAGACGACGGGTGGACTTGATTCCATATGGGTCATCGTCGATAGACTGACCAAGTCTGCACACTTCCTACCGATCAAAGAAACAGACAAGATGGAGAAACTTACCCAAACTTACATTAGGGAGATTGTAAGGCTAGACGGTGTCCCTTTATCTATCATCTCAGACCGAGATAGTAGATTCACTTCGAGATTCTGGCAGTCATTACAAAATTTTCTAGGAACTAGGCTGGACATGAGTACAGCCTACCATCCACAGACCGACGGGCAAAGTGAGAGAACTATCCAAACCTTAGAAGATATGTTGCGTGCATGTGTGATTGACTTTGGAAATGCTTGGAATACCCATTTACCTCTTGTCGAGTTTTCCTACAACAACAGTTATCACACGAGCATAAAGGCATCTCCATTCGAGGCCCTCTATGGCCGAAAGTGCAGATCCCCTCTGTGCTGGGTTGAGGTGGGCGATACCCAGTTAGCTAAAGGAAGAGTTTCTGAAAGCACTCTCACCGATCCGGAAATCATACGAGAAACAACAGAGAAGATCGTTTGAATTCATGAACGATTGAAAGCCTCTAGGGACCGACAGAAAAGCTAAGCTGACCAAAGGAGGAAACCTTTGGAATTCCAGGTAGGAGACCACGTTTTATTAAAGGTCTCACCGTGGGAGGGTTTAATACGCTTTGGAAAGTGGGGGAAGCTAAATCCAAGATACATAGGGCCTTTCGAGATTCTTTCCAGAATCGGCCCTGTGGCTTACAAGCTTAACCTACCGCGTGAACTTAGTAACGTACATCCAACCTTCCATGTCTCAAACTTGAAAAAGTGTCTGTTCGATGAGACTCTTGTTATTCCACTCGATGAAATCGAGATCAACGAGAGTCTCAACTTTGTGGAAGAACCAGTAGAAATCATGGACCGAGAGGTCAAACAAACAAAACAAAGTCGCATACCCATCGTGAAGGTTCGCTGGAACGCCAAGCGGGGACCTGAATTCACATGGGAACGCGAAGATCAGATGAAAAAAAAGTACCCTCATCTCTTTCATGTTCACTAAGTCTCCTTACTACTTTAAATTTTGGGACAAAATTCCCTCTAACGGGGGGATGATGTGACAACCCGATATTTCAACTCTTTGTAATGGCCTAATAGGTCAAATATTGTAACCATTTTGAGTTAATCAAAATAAACGTTGGTAATAAAATGTCAAAAAAGTTCTATTTAACTACCTACTATGTTTTATATCATTAAACCGACATCGTATGTAAAAGAGAATGCCCAAACCCGACTTCATATATTGAAGTTAAGATTTTTCAAAATTCGGCTTAGCAACAGTCAACTGAAAACTTGAATCAGAGATGGAGCGACTTTTTGCCAGAATGACCTAAACGAGAATCGAAGGTCTCGACAATGGTTGTTCAGCGGTAAAAAGTCTGGCAAAAACCGACGTCAGATAAAGAAGTTATGAATTTTTAAAGAAATTCCTTAATCACATCATTTAAATAAATAAATAGTAAAAATAATTTTGGAATTTGCCGACGAAATCTAAACGAAAGTTGTAGATCGTAGTCTCACCTTCGTGGGGATATAAAGAACATCGAAAACGGAGTTCGTATAAAGGAGATATGAATTTTTGAAGTTTAATAAATAATTTATATATAATTTTTATTAAAAACTTCGGTATTATCCGAAGTCTGAGTCACGCACGTATGCCCTGCGTACACGAGTACGCCCAGCGTACTCGAGGCCACGGCCTCGGATCGTCGACGTCACCCCTATGCGAGCCTACCCCCGTCCCATCCAAAGTGCGAGGCAGTCGAGGACTCGGTCGTGCGTGACGTACGCGTACACCCCGCGTACGAGCGTACGCCCTGCGTACGGAGGCGGTTCCAGCCCCTATAAAAGGGATGCGAGGGTTCCCGGAAAAATTTCTCATTCTCTCTCTCACCTTTCTTGCATTTTGCCTCGTTTTCCGTGCTTGCACTACCCCGAAGCCCTAATCATTTTACTCAAGTCCCGAAGGTCGATTTTACTCCCGAGATTCCCAAGGATCCCGAGAGAAATCCGTTTCCCGAGACGAAACTCTGCCCGTTTTCCATCTCGCTATCTTCAAACCTTCAAGTGAGTTCATACCCCTAATCAACGTTTTAAATGATTTTAAATGCTTTAAAAGGGGGGGGGGATACAAGTAGAAACAAACAGGTCATTAAATCATTGATATGTATTTTATAACTATGTTTGTCATTTAACAGATTTCATATACTACAAAATGTGATGGATGAAATGGTTTTAAATCTTAATAACACATTATTATCAAAAGTTTTACGTTTGAAATGTATATTAAAATGACCTCAGGTTATTGTTAATCATTGTTCAAAACACATAAGATATTTTACAAAACCATTTTTACATTCTTGAACTAAACTATGCATATACACTTATATTATTATATATGTATTGATGTTATAGTTTGCATCTTTCATTTAGTTTCCCACACCCTTGAGTAGTAAGCGTGTGTAAACCTACACGATCAACTATTTAGATTACAGTAAATTATCATAGGGATAATTGGAAGATAACAAACCATTATTCCTATTACAAGGAATCATACAAGAGTCAGTTCATTCACGAGTCTTTACTAGTACCTTACCTGATACATGAGTACCTATACATATGTTTACCTTATACATGAACACATTACCTGAGTACCTTTACGTTGATACCTTTACCTATGTATACTTATTTGAATATTTGTATCACGAATTGCGAGGATAATTTATTAGTACCTTCTGTGTAAATTATCCTGCATATCCCCAGTACCTCGGGATATATGGATGGGACTAACCATTCCGGAACCCATCTGTTAGCAACAGTGGGTAATGAACATCTACGGATGCCTACGGTTATTACTTATACTAAGAGTACCTTTACAGGGACTAACCCTTCCTCCCCATACTACTGCTACAGAGGACAATTGGAAAATCTTCAGATGTTCATTCGGTTATATAGGTCGTGTTAACCCTGGTACCTTGGGATAACAGTTACATATGTTGTGTTAGTCCTAGTACCCAGTGACAACACTTGCAGTAGTATATTTTCCTGTTTACTTTATTTTGTGATACTTTCACATAAACGATGAGTTAGACTAAGTACTTTAGTACTAAACAATTAAAGGAAAACTATCATTTTACAAACAAAACATTCGGGTCTTGGTAGAAGACTACATCTCAAACTGATAGGAAATAAGGGATTTTCTAGGGTTTTCATACTTACATCAATATTTTCAATTAACGATCCACAAGGCCTTCATAACAGCTTTTCACAAACAAGGCAATGACACTTATATACTTATGAATTCACCAGCTTTAAAGCTGATACTCGCTTTCAAAATAACTTGTATTCTCAGGTCATCAGTAGACAGGTACGGAGGCCAGGTTTTGAGGAGACGGAGCAGACAAATCTCGTCTTTTATTTTGATTGTATATTTTTGGTATCTTACTACAATGAAAGAACACACATGCATTAAAACTATACTTATAATGCAATGGATGATGTTGTTGCTTGTTTATTATATTACATTTGTTGTGATTCATTACATGACGTCCTCCGCCCCAGAACGTTTCCGCCGTTTTCGGTTTTGGGGTGTGACATCGGTCCAATAGGGCCCAAGGAAAGAGTTTTCGGCCCAAAATGAGGCTATTTTGACTTGCTTCTCAATGTATGAACATTTGAACTCAAATAATATTGTAGTTTGAATTTCACTAATTTGATGTTGCAAGGTTACATAGAGGAAGTTTTGTACATGAAACACGATCTTGACCATAAATTTTCTAGTTGTGACATCATCCCCCCGTTAGAGTGAATTTTGTCTCGAAATTTGGTTTAAAGTAGTCTTCCGAAACTACGGAAAAGATGGAGGTAGTTCTGCATCATTAGGTGTTCGTGTTCCCACGTGAACTCTGGTCCTTGTTTCTCATTCCATTGGACCTTCACAATGGGAATTCAATTGTGTTTCATTCGTTTAATTTCTCTATCCATAATTTCTACTGGTTCCTCGATGAAGTGAAGGTTCTCATTCACCACAATCTCATCAACCGGAACAATGAGAGTATCTTCAGAGAATCATTTCTTCATGTTTGACCCATGAAAGACGGGGTGTATATTGTTGAGTTCCGGCGGTAACTGCAGCTTGTAAGCTACTGGACCAATCATGACGAGGATTTAGAATGGTTCGATGTATCTTGGGTTCAACTTTCCCTACTCCCCAAAGTGTATCATCCCTTTCCAAGTAAAGACCTTTAGCAATACGTGATCACCCACTTCAAATTCCAAAGGCTTTCGCCTTTTATCCGCGTAGCTCTTTTGTCTGTCCCTGGACGCTTTTTGTCGTTCCCTAATCTGCAAGATATTCTTAGTTGTTTCTTGGATAATCTCAGGACCCGTGAGAGTGTTGTTGGGTACCATTCCCTTTTCCAGTTGTACGTCTCTTACCTCTACCTAATAGAGAGGCAATTGACATTTTCGTCTATAAAGGGCCTCAAAAGGAGCGACCTTGATACTTGTGTGATATCTATTGTTGTATGAGAATTCAATTAGTGGAAAGTGGACATTCCATGCCTTGACGAAGTATATCACATAGGCCCTTAGCATACCATTCACTATTTCGATGGTCCTCTCACTTTCCCATCTATCTGGGGATGGTAGGTGGTGCTCATATCGAGCTGGGTTCCCAACAACCTCTGTAGCGACTGCCAAAATCGAGAGGTGAACCTACTATCTTTGTCCAAGATAATAGATATTGGCACACCATGTAATCTCACAACCTCATTTATGTAGATCTGGGCCAGATTTGCCATTTTATATGTTTCCTTTATTGGCAGGAAATGGGCAGATTTGGTCAACCGATCGAAAATCACCCAGATGGCATCTAATCCGTCTGTCATCTTGGGTAATTTGGTTATGAAATCCATCGTTATCCTCTCCCATTTCCGCTCGAGTATTTCAGGTTGTTGCAATGGACCCGAGGGCTTTTGATACTCTACCTTCACTTTAGCGCAAGTCAGGCGCTTGCTCACGTAGGTAGTAATTTCAGCTTTTATATTCGTCAACCAATAATGTTGTTTGAGATCCAAGTACATTTTGTCGGAACCCGGATGGATGAAGTATCTTATCTTGTGGAATTCATTGATGACCATATCCCTGAAACCTCCGAACTTAGGGGTTCAGATCCGATCCATGAGGTAATAGGCTCCATCATCCTTGATTATGAGGTTCTTATTCATTCGATGCATGGCTTCATTTGCGATGTTTTCTGGTTTCAAGGCTTCAATCTGATCCTCCTTGATTTGTAAAGACAAGAGGGAATGAATGGTCAACGTTAGTGTCATCACTCGGCGACCTGAGTATTATTTTTTGCTTAGGGCATTGGCCACCACATTGGCCTTGCCCAGATGGTACCAGATCTCATATTCATAATCGTCAGCAGCTCAACCCATCGTCGTTGTCTCATGTTTACTTCTTTCTGGTTCAGGATATGTTGGAGGCTTTTGTGTTCTGTGAAAATGGTGCACTTCGTCCCGTAGAGGTAGTGCCTCCAAATCTTTAGAGCGAAGACCACCACTCCCAGCTCAAGATCATGAGTGGTATAATTCACTTCATGGGTTTTCAGCTGCCTTGACGCATATGCTATAACTTTTCCATGATGTATAAGTACACAGCCTAACCCTTGATTGGATGTGTCGTAATAAACAATGAAATCTTCTATTCCCTCTGGAAGTGACAACACTAGAGCACTGCAGAGGGCTTGTGTCAGGGTTTGAAAGGCAGCCTCATGTTTCTTCTCAAAGGTGAAGGGTGCACCCTTTTGGGTTAGAGCGGTGAGTGGCTTGGCGATCTTGGAGAAATTCTGAATGAACCTCCTGTAATAGCTAGTGAGGCCTAAGAATTGTTTGATTGTCGTCGGGGTTCTGAGGGTGGCCCAGCCCTCAATCGCTTTGATTTTGGATGGGTCCACATGTAGTCCTTCTTCACTGACCACGTGTCCTAGAAACTCCACTCTGTGGATCCAAAACAAGCACTTGGAGAATTTCGCGTACAGCTTCTCCGCTCTATGTGTTTCCAAAACCTGTCCCAAATATTGGTTGTGTCCATCTTTACTTCGTGAATAAAATAGTATGTCCTCGATAAAGACTATCATGAAGTTTTCAAGGAAAGGTCGGCAGAATCGGTTCATCAGGTCCATATATGTTGCAGGCACATTCCTTAGACCAAAAGGCATTACCACAAATTCATAATTCCCATAACGAGTTCAGAAGACGGTTTCGGGGACATCTTCTTCTCGAAATCGCAGTTGATGGTATCCAGACCTCAAATCTATCTTCGAGAAGTAACTAGCTCCTTGTAACTGGTCAAATAGATTATCGATCCGAGGAAGAGGGTATCGATTTTTGATAGTGATCTTGTTGAGTTCACGGTAATCGATAGACATGCGGAAAGAACCATCTTTCTTTTTGACAAACAAAACCAGAGCTCCACAAGGAGACAAACTGGGTCTTATGAACCCTTTGTCTAGTAACTCGCTCAATTGGCCAAAGAGCTCTTGCATTTCTATAGGGGCTAATCTATATTGTAATTTGGTGATTGACATGGCTCCGGGTACCAGGTCAATCTGAAATTCAACGTGTCATTCAGGGGGTATTACTGGGAGGTGTTCAGGAAATACTTTTGGAAGGCTTGGGGCTTTTCTCTTCCTTTTTTTTATCCACCACGTGGGCTAGGAAGGATTGGTTCTTTTTGTGCAAGTACTTCTGTGCCTTGATGCACGAGATGAGATGGAGGCTCGTACTGGGTTTGTCACTGTAAACAAAGTATCGACATGGTGGAGGCTTAACCAATCCATACCGATGTTGAAATTATAAGTGATTATTTAAAGTTAACGTGCACCCTTGAAATACTTCGTTAGTGGTTTCAGTTTTCCCATTAGCCATTTCTACCATGAAGGTTTCACTTAACTTTTGGGGACTTTGTTTGAGTAAGTTTTTTAATTTATGACTCATGAAACATCATTCCGCCCCACTATAAAATAAGATGCATGCATAGATATTGTTGAGGAGGAACGTACCAGTGACTATTATCGGATCCCTTACAGCCTCCTCATGTCCCATCATGAGGACTCTACTTGTTCCCCCTGCATTCCGATTATTGGCCTTGGGATAATTTCTTTTGAAATGGCCAGTATCTCCGCACACATAACACGATTGAGTTGCCCCTGCATTGTTGGGTTGGTTGTTTTGTTGTGGTGGTGTTCTAAAATACCGAGCGGTATGCCCTCTTTGGTTATAGTTGGTGCACTGCATATCTCAGCATGTGCTGTTATAGTGGAAATTACATTTATCACATTTTGGGAGAGAACATGCATATGGCTTTGCAGGTGCTGGTGCAGCTGTTGTTGATGTAGCAGGAGTGGTAGCAGCGTGAACTGCTATGATTTGTTGCTTCTTCCCAGACTATTGAGTTTGTTGCCCCTTCCTTTTCTTTCCCAATAATGTGTTGTTATCATACCCCTTCTTTGATTCAGTGATAGAAGTCTTCGTGCCCTTTTATTCTCCGTGGTCGTAAATCTTTTGCACCAGGTGCTTGACACTGTCGAATGTTGTTAGGTTTGCAGCAATCACGTTCCCCTGAATCAAGGGAGTTAGCCCCCAAATGAATCGTTCAACCTTCTTACTTTTAGAGGTGATCATTCTCGGGCACAAGAGAACCAGATTGCTAAACCTGGCAATGTAAGCTTCAATGTCGGATTCCTTTACACTGAGATTCCATAGCTCTTGCTCAAGCTTATACACTTCACCCTTGGGGCAGTATTCATCTAGCATCATGTTTTTGAGCCCCCCTTAAGCCATAGAGTTTTCTATGGGTAGAGTTAGAGCCTTGACATGGCCATTCCACCATGATAGGGACCTGTCGGAAAATGTACAAGTTGCAAACTTCACTTTACTTTCTTCCAAACAGTTGCAGATTTTTAAGATTTATTCGCTCATTTTAAACCATCGGGTGAGAGTTGTCACCCCTCCACTCCCATTAAATGGCCTTGGCTTTGCATTGGTGAAATCCTTATATGTGCATGTTCTCTGCTGTCCTGGGTTATCTTCGTGATTGGAACTCCCTATCCCATTTCCATTTGCTCCTCTGTTCGTGCAATTGTTGTTTATATGTGCCAGTGCTGCAGTAACTGCAGCTGAAACTACCGCCTGGAATGCGGCCGAATCCATTTATGGTGGAGAAGGCGGTGGCAGTGCTGCTATTGTGTTGTTTTTGTGATTGTACCTTCGAGGCATTTCCTGCTATAAGGTGAGAATGATGATAAGTTTATAGAGACCGTTTTGTTTTGTTTTTTTAATGGTTATGGTGGTTCGATTGTACTTATAATTGAAGTTGTATTATATCAAATAAGAATGAGATGAGGAAACATAGCAAATAACAAAATTACAAATAAAACACATATTCATTTCATTAATGATAACGTTTTAGTACATAATGCATGAAAATTGACCTTTTAAAAAGGTCTACAGTACATCAATGGTTCAAATATAACAGTGTAATGACCCTGAAAGTAGTGTCATCACTTAAACGTAGGGTCGATTACATACATAGAGAAAAGAAAAGGGGTAGCACCAACGCATACCCATAACCAAATCTATAGCAAGTGGTGAGTAGGATAAGTCGTACTCACGACGAGTGATCCCTGGTGGTGTCTGTGATGAGGTATAAGCGCCCTGGAGCTCGGCTCCCTTACCTCTGCTTAGAAAGTGGTGAGTAGGATAAGTCCTCCAAAGCAGCATGTCACTCCTAGTACTCCCTTACCTCTGCTTGGGCAACGGTAAGATCATCGATGAGTTGCTCCCTCGGATAGTGGTCTATCTAGAGCTGTCGAGTGCGTGCGGTAGTGACCTCCAGAGCAACCCTCCTCTCCATGACTCGATGGGCCGTCGAATGCACCTGGTCCCCGAAGTCGGTAATCCTCCTGACCATAATAGGAAGGGCGCGGTCCGTTGGCCCTCCTTGGCGAAGATCGTTGAACCCCCGCTCCATCCCGAACGGTTGACATTGTACCTGGTGCCGGCTCCATCACTCCAGGTCATAGGCCCAAGGAGGTGTAGTGTCATTGGATCGTAAATGATGTGCTGGTACCCTCGCCTTGTAGGGAGGGTCGATGACTTCGGACTCGGCATCCGAATCATCATCCTCTTCAGCCTGATCGCCAATCCTCTCGTGTATCTCCTATTCTTCGATCTCTTTCGGATCCTCCTCGGGATCTTCCCACCGTTTCCCTGTTTGGGGAAGTATGGGTCTCCTAGGTGATGGAAGTCTGCCATAGTGTCTGCATGAGAATATGTAAGTACGAGAAAATAGAAAGAATGTTAAAATACACCTATAGTATTTTATGTCTTATAGTTTTGTTCTTAGACCCCCTTTTTGATTTACAATTGATAAGTTTTACATTTGTTATCCACCTTGACCACTCCTAGACACATGTTGGTTGTATCTCGAATAAATATAGTTGATCAGGCTATATTTACCCTAGATATGATTACATATCTATCGAAGTTTAGTCGCGATGTCCAACTCTTCTTATTGTTCTCTAATATACATGTATGTTTATACACTTTTATAAAATACTTTTATTTTTAAAGTGTTAGGGTCGAAGTTAGGTTGTAAGGTGTCGAAATTGTAATGTTATTTTACAAAGGCATTATATGTAGAAACTGAATGTCTAGTCGTTTGTAATTTTTTGTACGCTTTAATGTTCTCCTATAAATAGGGGAGTTACTTAGAGTTAGATAAGAACTTTAAACTTAATCTTGTCTAGTTTTCTCTCTGTAACCTTGAAGCATGATACGAGCTGAAACAAGATCTTATTTACATTCAGTGTTCGTAATTCTCATTACTCTGATCTACTTTACATTTCTCGGTTCAATACTTCATCAATTGGTATCAGAGCATGAATCATATCTCTGCAATCTGATTTTCATTCTGAATCAAAAGGTTTTTGAATCAATTTTGGATTCAAAAGTTTCCGCACCTTTTGTACTGAAAATTGTTCCTGATCTACAGTTATGATTCGATTCTGCAACTGATTTGTTGAATCGAGTGTTCTGCATGAATTCTCTGATAGTTTCATCTATTTCCTTTCAAAATCTCTTAAGGTTTTCAGAAAAAATTCATTCTTACATTCATGGCTAATTTCAACTTCAATTCAATGACATCCTATTCTCATCTGCTAGGATCTTCAACAAAGATTCTTATGCTCATCCCTGAATACTATGATCAGTGGGTTGATCGCATGCAAAACTCTTTGAATGGGATTGATGAGGTGCTTTGGTTATGCATAACTGGAAATGGAATTCCTCCATCAAATGTTCAACCAATTGGATCTTCTTCTAGTACTCCAAGTGTTGAAAATAAATCTGATAGACTGAAAAAGCATGAAAAAAGATGTATAAGATAATTACGTGTTGCTTTGCCTCTGGTTGTCTATAACTATGTCAGAAGTTGTACAACTATAAAAGACATCTGGAACACTCTCAAAGAAAAGTTTCTAGGAAGTGAGAAGACTAAGATCAATTCTGTTAAACACTATTTGATTGAATTAAAAGAATTCAAACAAAAGGATGGTGAATCGATTGAAGGCTACTATGATCGGCTGAATGAATTAATCTACAAGTGTCGTCGTCATGGAATTACACGAACAACCATGGAATTCAATCTGACATTCATTATGGGTTTGTGTAAAGAATGGAGAAATGTGACAATGGTGGTAAAAACCCAACAAAGCTTCGACATATAGACACTAAATGATTTGTACAATCTTCTAAAAACTCACGAATTAGAGGTGAATGAGATGGCTGAAGATTCGAAACTAAGTTTGGGAGGTCTATTGCATTAGTTTCGAAAGTTGCTGAGAAGCAGCAGATTGAAAAAGAGAGTTCTGATGAAGAAGGTTTTATTACAAATTCAGATGACGAGGCTGTTGATTTTTACTCTAATAATAGAGTAAAGAATTTTTTCAAGAAACCATTCAATAATAAGTCAAAAATTGGTGAGGGAAAAGGAAAATTTGTGACGAAAGCTGGAGGAGAAGAGAAAAAGAAGAGTGAAAAGAAGGATGTGGAGAAAGAAGAGTTGAAAGTTGAGAAGAAGCTTAAAGGAGATTCTGGCATTGATTGTCAACTTTGTAGGAAGGACGAAGCATACTATGTTGAGCGTTTGGAGGAAGTTCGGGCAAAAGCGAAAGGAATTTCTCTGGTAACGAAGGGTGAGGATGATGATGAAGGAACTTACCAGATTTGGTCGTCAGGGTCGGATGATGAGGAAATATGTAATCCTACACATGGTGCCATGTATACAATGTATGAGGAAGAAAATGATGAAGTGGTGACTGGTCACTATTTCATGAACGAAGGAGGAGATAAATCACCAATGACCACAAAGGTACGTTCTATTCTTCAATCTTTCAATATTCTTTTGAATGCTTATGGTTCTGAATTGATTGCATTTCATGATACTATTGCTTATTTCGATACATTGATTGTCTCTGCTAGTAACGAAGCTAAGAAATCAACTTCTCAGTTACTAGAAGTGTAGAAGCAGTTGGATTCCAAGAAGCTAAAAGTTGAATATCTAGAATTACAAATTACAAATTTGATGTCTGATAAGGATTCATTAAGTAGTGAAGTAAAATTGTTATTAGCCCAACATAACATCTATTGTAATTTTGCTAAACGTCTTTATGCTAAATTGACTGCTTTACATCATTCATCTTACATAAGCAAGGAACAACATAGAAAGTTATTACCTTTTCTAGTTTACAAAAGAGAGAAGGTTAATTGCATTTCTTATGATTGTGAGAAAACCATTGCAGAATTTGATAGAATTCCTGATGATAGATATGCTTATGGAATGTGAAAATAAACTAATCCTTTATGCAAACGAATTAGTTGATATTGTGAGCGATACCTTGAGCAAAACTGAACAAATTAAAATTTTGAAAAGGATGGAGAATTCGATAGACGACTCTCAATCTAATTTTGTTGATATCGAAGATCATGCTGATAGTTTTAGCGAAATCAGTGAAATTGAGGAGGAGGAAAGTTTTCTGTCATTAATGTCACATCCAAGGCTAAAGGTAAAGAAATTTTTAATGCTTCATTGGCTAAGATTGATAATGACAAAAATGTCAAGAGTTGTGATTTCGAATATGTGAGTCTCAGAGATAGTAAAACTGATAGCGGTGATGACAAAAATGATGATGAAGTTTCGAAAAAACCAACATCAACAAGAATAGATTAAAAAAAAACTGAAATTCCATGAATTGTTGTTGATCAGGTGTATGGAGATACAGAAAAATTCGACAAACTAATGGCTGAAAAGGGTGCTCATTATCTCGAAACAAATACTGTTGTATATGCAAATTTCAAGTGCACAGATGATGTTATTTTTCCAAATCAAGTGTTTGTCACTACTAGGAATGTTGATAAAATCAAACCTGAATTCAACAAAATGGTTGAAGAAGATAACAAGAAAATATCAGATGAAGGTTTCTTTTCAAATCAAAGTGCTGTCGAAAATGAACTGACAAAGAATTCTTATGTTTTTCAAAGACAAAACCACAACGAAAACGGGTTGAAAAATAAAAAGCTTTAAAAGAAGTTCAAAAACTAGTTGTTGAAAACATTGAAAAAGTTGTTAAAATCAATTCTTAGGAATTTAAAGATCAAGTTGAAAATTTTTAGAAAAGTGACAAGCATGGAAGAAAATTTTTTAAAAAACTATTGAGTATTGAATTAAATAAAAAGGTTTGAAAATCAACTTGTCTGAAAACACAAAGTCTAAATTTGTTCAGACAATCAAAAAAATAATGTTCAATTTAAAAAAATCTTTGTCTGAATCAATTCCACAAAATACTTTTTCGAAATCTAAACCTCAAACAATTACACAATTTTCGAAAAATTTCTATCATTCATTCACGAAATTTTAAAATAAAAATTTCACAAATCAAAATCAAAATTTCACAAATCAAAAACAATACTTCGAACACAAACATCTTCCAAATGTTTCAAAGAATTTCAAAATCAATTTTCACAAAACAAAGATGTTGAAGCAAAAGTTAACAATCGAAAATCTGAAAACATTCATCCTAAATCAAATATTCATTTCACTCCACAACTTCCAAAATTTCCAAATCCATCGATAAAACAAACTTCGAAAGTTTCATACAATAAGGGTTTCTCAAATGTGAAGAACATCAATCATTGGCTTGAACGAAAAGGAAAGATATATCAATCACGAAACTTCTCACAACAACAAATTAAAGAAGCTTATGAGAAGTATGTGAATGATTTTTCAAATGGAATTTCATCTTTGAAATAATCAAATGTTTCTTTGAAAACTTGGAAACCAGTTTCGAAAGAAAAGCTAGTTAAACGACAAACTGAGAAGATGAAGGCATATGTTAGTAGCAATCCTAAACCTTCGAAATATTATGTTTGTGTTCCTTTATCCAATGATGTGAACTTAATTGATATTTTCAAATCAAAAGTTCCTGATTGGGTTTTAGGTTCTTCATTTCACTCTGTTTTTAAAACTATTTTTTAAGGTGTAACACTAGTCAAAATAGGTTAATAGACAATCACATGTGATTATGCCAATCATGTAATGTGATTATGTTAACCTAGTAATGTGGTAAGAATGTTATGTAGTTCATGATAAATTCTAACACAAATATGAACTTTCTTTATGATACAACTCAAAGTATACATCCATACGATTCCAAAAATATAGAGAACGTCTGAATCTGACTTCGAATGAAGAAGTTATGATAACCGAACACTATAAATCTCTATAATAAGAGAAATTTAAAATAGACTTAGAATTAGCTATTTAAGTCTAAAAGAGAGTTGTAGTACTCATAAATACCTACACGTGTATATAAAGAACATCAAAAACGAAGTTCGTATGCAAATGTTATGGCCTTCCGAAGATTCAGATTTCAGAAACCCTAAGCTAACTAAATTCATGACGTGAGCTTTATGACACTCATGGCATGAGGAGTCATTTTGCCACATTTCATAATCTAGAAGGTGTGGCGAGGATGCAAAGGGATAGGATCCAAACTCACGACGTGAACAAGGTGTTTTTCACGACGTGAGGAGTCACATGACCACCTTCCAAAGCTAGGGACGCAAATGGAAAGTCTACGGGGTGATCATGCAAGACTCACAACGTGAGCCTTATGACACTCATGACGTGAGAGTCCTAAATTCTTACTATAAATAGCAGGTCCGACTTCAGCTAATCGTTACACCATTTTCTTATCTCGCACGCTGACCGTTTTTCTTAGATAACATAAAATAACGCTACTAGGGTGAGTTTCACGACCCCACTTTCTAATATTTCGATGGAAAACGCATGCTAGTCATTGTATATATGTTATTATTATGTCTATATTATAGTATATAGTTATGATAATCGAGATCTGATTGTTCTAAATATAACATTTTGAATACATACAACTATTATTAACATATCAGTATGTTAATTTACTAATGTAGATCTTGGGTTATACTTAGGATTCTACATATATGTTGCGTGCGATATAATACCAAAGTAATATTCGAAAGTTATAAATGTTAAATTATATAGTATGTTGTTATTAATAGTTTTATGCCAAGATAAAACTGGATATATTATATGTTGTTATTGTTAGTTTTATGTCAAGATAAAACTTGGTATTGTTATTGATAGTTTTATGTCAACATAAAGCTAGAAACGTTATATGTTGTTATTATTGGTTTTAGGTCAAGATAAAACCTATTTTTTACTTCAAGATATTGTTGTTATACTGCCTAAATATTATGAAGTTAGGAGTAATGTTTAAAACCAAAGTCTAGTAAATTAAGGTTGTATAGACATGAAGATGCTTTTGTTGTTAGAGTTATAGGAAGCCGTCAAATTCTACATGATTAATTGTATTCATCAACTAAGATTGGGGATCTTAGCGGAAATCCTCTGAACTGTAACCGTTAATCCCTTGTGAGCGAGGAAGTCGTGTATAATTAGTATACGGGATGACCACCCCACTTGTGACTATTAGCTACAGTCAACCAAAAAAAGGTGATGAACTATCCTTTTACTTGTTATTATTCGGGCGTCGATGAAGTGTACGGTGTTGTTTCTCATGTTAAATCATGAGTGTATTTGTTCTCATGGTAAATCATGAGTGTATTGTTCTATCAGAGGTATTATGTCATAGCAGCGGTTACAGGCTCATGGTAGCAAATTGTTAGAAACATTATACCTTGTCGTATACAAGTATTAATGTTAAGTATAAGTTTTCCCCTACTTATACCTTAAGATTAAGAAATGTTTAGGTATAACACTTAATTGATAAGTATACCATTATACCTAATGTTGGAGAGTCAAAATGATACTTTCAAAACTATACTTTTGAATGTGTAAAAATGTATTATTTTATGGAGTCAAAACCTGTGAACTCACCATCTTTATGTTGACGTATTTTAAAAAGCATTTGTTTTCAGGAACTTGAAAAGCTGGTATGTATTCGAACAGAAGAAGTTTTACTATTATCTTTTTGTTCTTTAAGAAGTATATCATAGTCGGATATTATGTAATAAATACTAGGAAAACAATAATGTAACTTTCAAACATCAATAAAGGTATGTATTTTCTGTAAGTATTGTTTAATGTATGTTATATAACTGTGATATGAAAAACGACGTTACACTACCCGTTGTTTCCGCCGATGGTCAGTGTGTGACACATTGGTATTAGAGCTATTAACTATAGTGAACTAGTGCTTTCTTAGGGAAGCACGTATATAGTTTAGGGCTTACTCTATTAGGTATAGGTATATCCCTTAGCCTATAAATAAAAAGTATTATTATTTATACTACTAAAGGACTACTTACAGGAGCGGTGACAAGGATAGACATGTCGATTTGGGTTGCTGGATTTCAGAACGGCTATATGCTAAAATGATCTTGCCGTTTCGATAGTCCTGACTGCCCGAAGCCTTATCAGATAGACATAAAGTAACAAACAATAGTAAAAGCGTGAATACAATAAATAAGAATTTAGAGTCATATATAAAGACTCAGACCCTCGATGAGAATACACCTTAATACCCGGAATGTTTTTGATCTCAAGGATTTAGATCAAATATTCCAACTAAAGTTTATATGTGCATAGATCCTATCACAACTAGGTGTAGGTACGCAACTACATTTTATTATGATCAGATCATATGAACTATTTAATTTGGGAGAAATAGTTGATAGACTAAACTCTTGGTGATCCAAAATGTATAGGAATCCGACATGGCACATTCACGAGAATGGATAATCATCGAGGATACGGGTGAAGAAGAGGAACTTTCATTCCCTATGATGGTAGGCGATCCTTACTACCTTGTAACTACAACCACCATTCATCCAATACCTTCTGACGATGGAGCACCTTTACCCTCAACGAATGGGAAGAGAGTGAAACAATGGAAGAAAGCGAATCCATGGAATAGACAGAGTCGGTGGCATCATCTCTACCACCACTGAACACTCTTTACCGTAAAGTTCCAGGAGGAGTAAAAATGAAATGCATTGCACGTAAATCTATACCGATATGGAAAAAGCTTAAGAAGAGTCAGAAGGCAACATCTTCAGGATGTCATAGAGTTCAAGATGAACTTGCACGGATCGCACAAACAATTGATAAATGGGTGGCGGAAGAAAAAGCTGCCAAGATGTATGAGACGCGTCAGTCATCTTGAACACATCTCCGACATTCTTTTGAAGATAACACTTTATCTTAATTGTTTGAGAAAAGTGTGAAAATTGAAGATAAGATGGAAATTGTTGAAGGGAGGGCTACTCATCTCTCTGGAAGAGTGCGAAGGCTAGAAGGACAAAGGACACGAGATCAGGAATCGGTGATGGATGTCCATCATCGTATAAATTTTGCTTATAATGACATGATTACTCACAATGCCAGGATTGCAGAGTTAGAGCTCTAAAATCAAACCTCAAGAAATGAAGAACGCACGGGAAGTCTTGAGCAGCGAACTCAAGCACTTGAAGAGCAAGTGGTTAATGACACTGATGTGCTGGGTCATCACTTAGGTTTCTGGTAGATAAGCTACAACTAGTGGTTACATAAATAGAGAAAATCAGACTAGTTAAAGAAAAAAGAGGAAAGTTTATAGCAAGGATGTAGAAAACCTTGCAAATTTTGCAATGTTTATAGAATCTTTTCTCTTATAAACCTAAATAAACTGATGTAACCACTGGTAATAATATGAAGCATACGTTATAGTAATCGTTATGTTGTCTATTATGTTTTACGTTGTGAATAATAACTAGAGTATTTAGTACTCGTGTATTAAATGATCAACGAAAATTATAAAAATTATTATTATTTATAATAGGAACTAAAACAAAATGCCTAGAAGGAATAATCGGCTAAACCCTAACCGACCATCAGCACCACAACACCAACCACAACCACCGACATAAATAAACCCATCAATAAGTATAGTGCAACTTGAAGAAAGCATAGCTCAAAGAATTGTTGCATCTCTATCTAATGTCACAAGAGATGGAGTTAGAAATTAAAGCCATGTAGGGACCACTAGAACATGTACCTACAAAGATTTCATGAATTCTAGGCCAAAAATCTTTCATGGAAATGAAGGGGTAGTGAATTTGACAAGGTGGATAGAAAAGACAGAATTCATCTTTCAAATAAGCTTTTGTCAAGATGATTGTAAAGTACGATTTGCAGCATGTACTTTCGCTGACGCAACACTTACATGGTGGAATATCCATGTGAATACAATGGGAATTGATACTGCAAATTCCATGAAATGGAAGGAGCTAAAAATGATGCTAGTAGTGGAGTATTGTCCTACGGGAGGAAATACATAAACCGGAACAAGAACTGTGGACCCTAACCATGAAGGGCTCAGAGATAAAAGCTTATACCGCTAGATTGAATGATCTTGTTGTAATGTGTCCAACACTTGTGACCCCTGAATATAAAAAGATTGAGCGATATATCTGGGGTTTAGCATCGCAAATCAAAGGCATGGTGATCACATCAAAGCCTACGACTTATGACAGCACCAAGAGGATAGCTCATCAGCTAACCCTCACAGAGATCCAGGGAACAGAAGTGGTCTCAAAGGATGAGTCTCCCAAAGCTAGAACAAGCAAGCGCAAGTTTAATAAGAAGAATCCCAAACAACCATTTAAGAAAACACAAGAAATGGCAACCAACTACGCAGCCACAACATCAATACCTACTCAACCAAAGTCTGCATGGTGCAACCACTACAACCGTTATCACCCAGGTGACTTTTTTGCTTGCACGAAATGCAAAAAGAAGGGTTATACTCCTAGTTACTGCAGGAGCACAACACTTGCAACAGTCAATCAACAAACAAATACTGGAACAGGTCGTGGTGAAGAAAGAAAGTGTTATGAGTGTGGAGAGGTTGGACACATCAAGAAAGAATGTCCTAAGTTAAGGAGTCAAGGAGGCATAGGGCATGGTAGGGCATTTGTGATCGGAAGCAGAGAGGCTATCCAGGACCCTTCGGTTGTATCTGGTATGTTTCTTATAGATAATTTATATGCTAGCCTACTCTTTGACTCTGGAGCAGATCAAAGTTTTATAACTCCGACATTTAGAAAATTGTTAAGTCATAAGTCTAGCATATTAAAAGAAACCTATAAACTAGAAATTGCTAACGGACAAACCGAGAAAACACATGAAATCCTAGAAAATTGTCTGTTAACTCTTAATAACTACCTTTTTCACGTCAACCTCATGCCAATGCCTATCGGTAGTCTTGATGTCATAGTTGGCATAGATTGGTTATCTTCACACCGCGCCGAAATTCTATGTCATGAGAAAGCCATACGACTACCCTTACCAAACGGCGAAGCCCTGATTATCTATGGTGATAAGTCTGGGAAAAACCTCAAAGTCATTTCTTGTACCAAGACACAAAAATATCTACATAAGAAATGTAGCGCATTCTTCGCCCACATTGTAGATAAGAGAAGAAAGATAAAAAGAAATCAAGGACATACCTCAAGTATGTGATTTCCCTGACGTATTTCCTAAAGATCTACCTGGAATACCTCACGTCCGACAAGTCGAGTTTCGAATCGACTTAATTCCAGGAGTAGCACCAGTAGCGAAATCTCATTATCGGTTGGCTTCATCCGAAATGCCAGAACTGTCTAGCCAACTACAAGAGCTTCTTGACAAAGGCTTTATTAGACCAAGTTTTTCACATTGGGGAGCACCAATCTTGTTTGTCAAAAAGAAGGATGGATCCTTTCGAATGTGTATTGATTAGCGGGAGCTAAACAAGCTAACGATCAAGAATCGTTATCCGCTTTCAATAATTGATGATTTATTCGATCAACTGCAAGGATCTAGCTACTACTCAAATATGGATCTTAGATCAAGATACCATCAACTCAGAGTACACAAAGACGACATTCCAAAAACAGCATTTAGAACCCGTTATGGTCATTATGAGTTCTTAGTTATGTCTTTTGGATTGACCAATGCCCCACCAATGTTTAAGGATCTCATGAATCGTGTTTGCAAACCATACTTGGATAAATTCGTGATTTTATTTATCGATGATATATTGATATATTCAAGAACCAAGGAAGAACATGGTCGACACCTACAAATAATCTTGGAACTACTAAGAAAAGAAAATTTGTACGCTAAACTCTCCAAATGTGAGTTTTGGATTAGAGAAGTATAATTTTTAGGTCATGTAGTTAGCAATGGAGGAATTCATGTTGACCCATCCAAAGTTGAAGCAATCAGGAATTGGGAAGCACCAAAGACGCTAACAGAGGTGCATCAATTCCTAGGACTTGTTGGCTATTACCGCAGATTCATAGAGAATTTCTCCAAAATAGCCAAGGCGCTTACAACACTAACCCAGAAGGATACGAAGTTCAACTGGGAAGACAAACAAGAAGATGCTTTTTAGAAACTGAAGAAAATGTTGTGTAGTCCACCAATCCTATCCCTTCCAGAGGGGACAGAAGATTTCGTTGTATACTGCGACACATCAAATCAAGGATTGGGATGTGTGTTGATGCAAATAGGAAAGGTTATCGCGTACGCATCACGACTACTTAAGGTGCATGAGAATAATTACACTACCCATGATCTTGAATTGGGAGCTGTAGTTTTTGCACTAAAAATCTGGAGACATTACCTATACGGTACTAAGTGTACTACTTTTACCGACCACAAGAGTCTCCAACACATCTTCGACCAAAAAGATCTTAATATGAGACAACGAAGATGGGTCGAATTGTTGAATGATTACGATGTGAGATTCGTTATCATCCTGGAAAGGCAAACGTGGTACAGATGCCTTGAGCCGGAAAGAATATATTAAACCCCGTTGGGTACGAGCGTTAACTATAACGATCCATTCTACCTTTACCGCACAAATTAGAGAAGCTCAACTTGAGGCTCTAAAAGAAGAAAACATCAAGAGCGAAGCTTTGCGAGGAATGGAAAAGCAACTTATACAAAAAGATGATGGAACGCGACACTTTATGAACCGCATTTAGATGCCTAATTTCGGTGGAATTAGGGACTTGGTCTTAGAAGAAGCCCACAAGTCCAGATATTCCGTGCATCCAGGTTCTAACAAAATGTACTTAGATTTAAAAGTACATTATTAGTGGCCAAACATGAAGGCAGAAATTGCTACTTATGTGAGCAGATGTTTGACTTGTTCTAGAGTGAAGGCAGAACATCAAAAGCCTTCAGGTTTACTTCAACAACCGGAAATACTTGAATGGAAATGGGAGCAGATTTCAATGGACTTCATCACTAAGTTACCCAAAACTCCTAGCGGGTTTGACACTACTTGGGTAATAGTCGATAGATTGACTAAGTCCGCCCATTTCTTACCAATTAAGGAGAACGACAAGATAGAGAAGCTGACTAGAGTTTATCTTAAGGAAATTGTTAGATTGCATGGGGTTCCAAGTTCTATTATTTCTGACCGAGATAGTAGATTCACTTCATGATATTGGGAATCTCTACAAAGATCCTTAGGAACACGTCTAGACATGAGTATAGCTTACCATCCACAGACTGATGGTCAGAGTGCAAGAACCATTCAAACTTTAGAAGATATGCTCCGAGCCTGTGTAATAGACTTTGGAAATGTGTGGGATACTGATTTACTGTTAATTGAGTTTTCCTACAACCATAGTCATCACACCAGCATCAAGGCTGCACCGTTTGAGGCTCTTTATGGACGAAAATGTCGTTCCCCAGTATGTTGGGCAGAAGTTGGAGATACGCAGATGGCCAGAGAAGATACATGTGATACCTTACGTACTGGACCAAAAATAATCCATGATACAACTGAGAATATCGTGCAAATTAAGGATCGATTAAAGGTTGCACGTGATCGTCAAAAGAGCTATGCTAACGTAAGATGTAAGCCTTTAGAATTCCAAGTTGGAGATAAAGTAATGTTGAAGGTCTCACTTAGAAAGGTGTAATTCGAGTCAGTAAGCGAGGCAAACTAAACCCACATTATATTGGACCTTTTGAAATTCTAGCTAGAACTGGTTCTGTCGCATACCAACTCAAGTTGCCTCAAGAGCCAAGTAATGTACACGATGTTTTTCAACTATCAAATCTCAAAATGTGTCTATCCGATGACACTCTTGTGGTACCTCTCGACAAGATACAAGTCAATACCAACTCAACTTTGTAGAAGAACCTGTTGAGATCATGGATCGAGAAGTCAAATGATTAAAGAAAAGTCGTATTCCCATAGCGAAAATTCGATGGAACTCTTTGCGAGGCCCTGAATTTACTTGGGAACGTGAAGATCAGATGAAAGAAAAATACCCCCTACTGTTTGACAAAACCCTATCCACAAGATAAATTTCGGGACGAAACTGTTCTAACGGGGGGAGTATGTAACACTAGTCAAAATAGGTTAATGGACAATCACATGTGATTATGCCAATCATGTAATGTGATTATGTTAACCTAGTAATGTGGTGAGAATGTTATGTAGTTCATGATAAATTCTAATTCAAATATGAACTTTCTTTATGGTACAACTCAAAGTATACGTCCATACGATTCCAAAAATATAGAGAACGTATGAATCTGACTTCGCATGAAGAAGTTATGATAACCGAACACTATAAATCTCTATAATAATAGAAATATAAAATAGACTTAGAATTAGCTATTTAAGTCTAAAAGTGAGTTGTGGTTCTCATAAATACCTACGTTTGCATATAAAGAAAATCAAAAACGGAGTTCGTATGAAAAAGTTATGGTCTTCCGAAGATTCAGCTTTCAGAAACCCTAAGCTAACTAAATTCATGACGTGAACTTTTTGAAACTCACGACGTGAGGAGTCATTTTGCCATATTTCAGAATCTAGAAGGCGTGACGAGGCTGCGAAGGGATAGGATCCAAACTTACGACGTGAACAAGGTGTTTTTCACGACGTGAGGAGTCACATGACCACCTTACAAAGCTAGGGACGCAAATGGCAAGTGTACGGGGTGATCATGCAAGACTCATGAGGTGAGCCTTATGACACTCACGATGTGAGAGTCCTAAATTCTTAATATAAATAGTAGGTCCGACTGCAGCTATTCCTTACACCATTTCCTTATCTCCTCTCTCCTTGCTGAAGCCATCTTCCATCCCGACCCCCGACAATCTCGCACGCTGACCGTTTTGCTTAGATAACATAAAATCACGCTACTAGGGTGAGTTTCACGGCCCTACTTTCTAATATTTTCTGGGGAAAACGCATGCTAGTCATTGTATATATGTTATTATTATGTCTATATGATAGAATATAGTTATGATAATCGAGATATGATTATTCTAAATATAACATTTTGAATACATACAACTATTATTAACTTATCAGTATATTAATGTACTAATGTAGATCTTGAGTCATAGTTAGGATTCTACATTATACGTTGTTATTAGTAGTTTTATGTCAAGATAAAACAGGATATGTTATATGTTCTTATTTTTAGTTTTATGTCAAGATAAAACTTGGTATTGTTATTGATAGTTTTATGTCAAGATAAAACTAGAAACGTTATATGTTATTATTATTGGTTTTAGGTCAAGATAAAACCTGGTTTTTACTTCAAGATATAACTGTTATACTGCCTAAATATTATGAAGTTAGGAGTAATGCTTAAAAGCAAAGTCTAGTAACTTAAGGTTTTAGACATGAAGATGCTTTTGTTGTTAGAGCTCTAGGAAGCCGTCAAAGTCTACATGAGTAATTGTATTCATCAAATAAGATTGGGGATCTTAGCAAAAATCCTCTAAACTGTAACCGTTAATCTTGTGTGAGTGAGGAAGTTGTGTATAATTAGTATACGGGCTAACCACGCCACTTGTGACTGTTAGATACTGTCACACCCCAAAACCGGAACGGCGGAAACGTTCTGGGGTGGATGACGTCATGTCAAGTATCACAACACATGCATTATAGTAATCAAAGTACAACAAAACATTGCATTAATAGTAATAGTCTTACAAGGTTACATTACAAAGATTTAAAGTAATACAAGTAATAGAATAAATACAGCATGGTACAAAGCTATCTTCATCAACAGCTCCGGGGATGTACCTGTCTAATGCTAACGTGAGAATACAAGTTATTTGAAAAGCGAGTATCAGCATTTTTACAAATGCTGGTGAGTTCATAAGCATTTAGTGACATTTCATTCAAATAACTTAATAAAGTGATAGTTTAAGAGATTTCAGTGTATTAGAGTTCCTTCCAGAAAATCCTATATTTTCTTTAATAAAAGCAGCCTTCTACCAAGACTGGTCAGTGTAATGTGATAAGAAGAAGTTTCCCTTAATTGCTAATAATATCAAAATACTGAATTTGATTATTAAAGAAAGCAGAGGCATTAGGGAATAACATATGCCTCAGCAGTGAGGACTGCTGACTAAGGCAAAAGAGTCATAGACTCCAGGAAAGTATCGAACTAACGACACGCCTGGTTTAGTCTAACAAATGGAGAAACAGACCCCCGAAGGTACCAAATGAAAGGTACAACTGGTAAGGTCTAAAACAGTGAACGCAGACCGAAGACGATACCAAATGAAGGGTACATCTCGCAAGGTCAAAACAGTGAAGACAGACCGCAGATGATACCAAATGAAGGGTACATCTCGCAAGGACAAAACAGTGAAGACAGACCGCAGACGATACCAAATGAAGGGTAGATCTCGCAAGGTCGAAACAGTGAAGACAGACCGCATACGATACCAAATGAAGGGTACAACTCGCAAGGTCAAAACAGTGAAGACAGACCGCAGACGATACCAAATGCTAAGGGTCCCTTATCAGTTGTGGGACTTTGCTATACTCACATATCAAGTGTGTAAATGGATTTAAAACACCAACATGGACCAAACAAGGAGTTTACAGCCCAACCTAAGGGTGTTTACGGCCGTAAACTCCCAAGGTTAATTTCTTGGGTGTTTGATGCTTCTAGCTTGTTCATTGAATTATTCTAAGCATTTTTCCTAAAGGGAATGAGTGGAATTGAGGCCTCTAAGGGTACTAAACAAGATTTTACGGCCTAGGAACTCTCCCAAGGGAGTTTACGGCCGTAAACTCTCAACCTTTGAGTTTAGTGAAGTTTTAAGCCCCTATTGCCTTCCTAGAATTTTCTTATGAAGTTTGATGCTATTTTGGGTGATTAAAACCAACATTTGAGGGGGTTTTGGGGAGTTTACGGCCTAGACACTTGCTTGGGCCGTAAACTCCAAATCAAGCCTCATTTCATTGTGTTTAAGTCCTTAAATCCTTCCTAGCATTTTATAGAAATAGTCTAAGGCCATTTGGGGGACAAAAACCAACATTTTGGGCATGTTTGGGGAGTTTACGGCCTAAGCATGTGCTTGGGACGTAAACTCATTTTTATCCTTCATTTTGATGTGTTTTAGTGATCTAAACCCAAAATACCAAGTCCCTAAATTATGTATGAAGCCTAAGGGTGGTTTGGGAGTGTTTTTGGGGCCTTTTAACATGATTTTGAGGTGTTTACGGCCTAAGATTGTGCTTGGGCCGTAAACTCTCTTTTGTCCCCTAAATGATTGTGTTTTGATGTTTAAACACTCCTAGGCAATCCCCTTAATTTATTTCCAAGCCTATAGGGACAAGTTTGGGTCATTTTGGCCTCATTTTGGGTGTTTACGGCCTAAGGAGGTTCCTAGGCCGTAAACTCCTTTTTGATTGCTTCTTAGTCCGATTTTTGGGCTATAAACTCAATTCAATATGTTTAGAATAAGCTAGGGTAAGCGGACTTACAATTTGGAAGCGTTTGGTTGTGGATTCGGGGCGAAAACGGGTCTAGAGAGAGAGTATAGAGAGAGAGTGTAAAAAGTCTCCAATAGACTCCACTCACCCTTATATAGGGTTTTGAGTCGGGGCACAGTGAAATTCTACCCGATACTGCCGTTAAACGGGGCTTTTGGTCGCACCCGATTTAGTGGTCGTAATAATAAACTAATATTTTCCAAGCAAATGGAAATATGTGCTATGTATTTTATTTCCTTTTATCACGACTTAACGGCATATAAACATACACAATTGAAATGTTTATTAAACTTGAAGACTTCTCATTAACGGAACTTTTGAACAGTGGAATATTCCGTTAACGGTAACAGAGAAATGTAATGGGACAACTTGGGTTGTCACATCATCCCCCCGTTAGAGGGAATTTCGTCCCGAAATTCAGATCTAGGCAAGGAAGTAGGTATGGATGGCCAAGTAGAGGTAAGAGAGTACTTCCTATGTGATTGTCCTTGCATCCCCAAGTGATCTCTGGTCTATGTTTGTCATTTCAACAGACCCTCGCGTATGGGATGCGGGTTCCGTCTCGTGTAGCTAGTGGGTTCCAACTGGTGTATCTACAAGGTTAGGGTTCTCGATGGATTCTATCAAGATGAGTGAGGTACGAAAAGTGTTGTCGGGAATTCACATATCAAGTCTAAGAAGTGAGTCGATCGAATGTGAACCTTGTGGTATATCCGAAAGTAGTAGCGGCCTGAAAAGGGTCGGACCATGTCTCCATGAGGATTCTCGGATGGTCCTAAGCTCTCGGAAAGGAGTAGAGCTTTTCAGTACTAAGAACATAGTGTACTTCTATGGCAAGATCAACACTGGCGTGATCGCCATTACGAAGTTCCTAACGTTCTCGCTTGTACTGGATGTGTAGTCCTTCAGGTTAGTCCTTAGGAAGCACAGGTGGTCTTCGGTTTCGTGTTTTCTTTTAACTGGCTGATAGAGGCTTTCTAGATCGTCGAGTGGGTTACGTGACTATGGTTATCGGTTTGCTATAGAGTGTCTATCTTACGCTTGTGCAAAATGGACCTGCACTAACGAAGCTTGAGATACGGAAACCCTGAGGATCGAGGAGTTAGTGTTTCACTAGATGAATGTTGGACTATCTCGGGAGGTGGTTCTACTATCTCTGCGTGAGATAGTATTCGTGGAACACCTAACAGTCCAATGAATCTCCAAGACTGTGGTTTATTCTAGCGTGGAAAGTGCGTGCTCTTGCATAACCCTTTGACTAACACCAGGGCTGGTGTCAAGTCTATAATCTCTTCGAGATCAGGGTCACAAGGCTTAACGCAACTACGTTCGCACTTTACCAAGTATTCTTGGCTGTGAAGGTTATCCTGTGGTTCTCGGCATTCTAGTGTCCTCTTCGGAGAATGTATTCCATCGTCTACAGGGTGACGACGATTTCCTCCATGCAGTAGGGTAGAGGATGATAGGCACCACTTGTCCATAACGAGGTGGACGAAGTGCCGGAGTAGTGCGGGCATATACTGCAACTACTCATCCGGAGATTCTGGGTTTTCTCGGTCTAGGTTAAATCTAGTGAGTATAGAGTCTTCTCACTCGGAACTTTTAAGAGTTCAACCCGTAGTGATTTTCTTGACTTCGGCTCCTATGTTATGGAATATGGTGAAGGTGTTTTGCTAAGAGGTCCGTGGTAGAGCTCATACTAAGCCTAACCGCAAATACCGCGTGTATGCGAGCAGTATACAGTTGAGGTCGGCGGGACGTTCAGCTGTGCGACTCCACCCCAAACCCACAACCCAACGAGGAACAGGGAATAGGGAGGAAACACACACCTTTAATCTTTTTGATCTCAATTATATGCCGCCCTTATGCATATACCTGATTATAGCGGTCAGTCTCATGAGTTCTATTCTCTAGGTTCACGAACCTAATGTGCGAGGTGCGAAGGGTCTCTCGGGGAAATTATACGGAGTATGCTTCGGTTGGATGTCGTCTTCTAGAGTATCTTGTAGTGTGTTTCACTTCGGTGTTCATCTGACTACGAGGGGTCGGTCAACAGTGTATGGTACCCTCCCTTGGGTACTTCGAAAGGTTTGAGATAAGAGGGATGATTGACGGATCGTATTAGGTTGATTTATTCGTGTTAGATTCAGGTTCGGAAGAACCTTTATTTGCCGATATGGCTATGGAGAAAGTTCTTTTTACACAGCACTTAAGGATTTACACATGGTTGCACGAGATCAAACCATGATCAATAGAATCGTCGAAGTTGGCACACTCCAACATGATATAAAGTGAAGATCGATAGAGTCATGCACCGAACAGGCACACCAGTTCGAGGCGTCTCGGGTTTCGTCCTACGTATCACTACCACGGATACTCAGACTGATAGATTCGACGCGGAACTATAGAGAGTTCTAAGTATTTCCGAATAGAGTATCTTTTCATGAACAGATTCTCACAAGGCGTTTCTATAATCGCCTCACATATACTAGTCATGTATATTTAAGGTGGGGAGGACTGTTGACTGAGCGAACCCGCCCTAAATCCACAACCAAACGAGGAACAGGAGATGAGGCGGCATTCACTCACTCTAGGTCTGTCCATCTTAAATATACATGGTCGTAACGTATATGTTTAGCCACTATAGTTTTACCTAATAAATTTTAAATTTTATAACAGTGCTGCGACTTTCGCCTTACTGGAAAGAATTTACATTGAATTAGTCTTTTAATGTATTTAGCTTTGTTATCTGAGATCGAGAGTCGTACCAAAATCTAATGAGTTCTTTGCCGCTTCTCCCTAAGCAGTAGTGTTAGGTTCCTTCTTGAAGTGTCCAAACTCGCCACATAGGCGGCAAACCTGTGTGGCCGCCGCATTGGTGATTGATGCAATACGTTCCACCGGAGTTCTGCATGCACGAGCAGTATGCCCCTTCACGTGGCACCTAGCACAATAGAGTTCTCGGCAGGCACCATGACGATGGTAGCTGCACCTGCTGCAGTGGGGAAGGTCTCCTAGATAAGGTCTTCTTGGAGTCGGGAGGGAGGGTTTGACAGTGGTACAGACTGCCTCAGCTCGTTGTCCATTGGAAAGTCCTTGAGCCGAGGTACTTCCCTCCTCTATCTTGAGTTTCCTCTTTAGTGGGTTCAGTTGGGGTTCTCGGGTGGCTGAGTATAGAAGTGTGGATTGATGCTGTCCATCGTTAGAATTGGAATTTCCAACGGGCACCTTGCTAACATTGGCATTGTTAGCATTCAGGTGAGCCATGATAGCTGCTACGGCTGCTGAAACTGCAGCTTGGAACGTAGCTTCATCAAATAGGAGAGTAGGTTTCTTGCTTGTGGATTGGTTACGCTTCTTCGGTGGCATGGTTTTTCCTACACGGAAAGGAATACAAGGTAATGAGAGACGATGGTTAACCCTGGACGTTTCTGTCCTGAACGTATTAGGCATAATATTTTTCCGGTGCCTCAGGTATTGGTTGTCTGAGTGTCGACCTACATCCCTATGATGTAGTCCTGGTAATCGAAGTGAGTGTATGAATATCGGAAAAAGGCCATAAGATGCGAGTCGTTCCTACTAAGTTACCTTTATACTGAGAAAGGTTTCACTCTCCGGTCTGGAGAGATTTGAGAACAGTTCGGAACGAAGCTGCGGGAAGAGAGGCTCATGAGGGCTTATGGCTAAATAACCTCACAGAGGTGTGAGGATCCGCTCTAAGCACATTACTGGCAACGAGAACAAGGCGATTTACCTAACACATAGCGTGAGCAGTGTAATCACTAACTCACTAAATTGTATTATTTTATGGGTGTATTAGCGTGAAGAACACGAGGAAAAGACACTTCTCGGGTTCCATGTACTGGCTCCCTCGGTCTGCCTCGTACCTTTGACTGGAATCGGCATTGGTTTCCTTCGGGTAGTTTCCTAGGGTTCTCTTCTCGTATGGACATATTGAATTTCTACTCCGCCTTCCTTCTGACTCCGACTATGGGTGTCATCACTTCATGATGGATGACTGGGAATCTCCGAAGTTTAGGCGAATTCCCCACCGAAGTCCCTTAAAAGAATATGGGCACTTGGTGCTTTCAATAGTCTCGACCCAGTTCATTTATTTCCGAACAGGAAATCTTCTGAATGAACTTCTTCGGGGTCGGAATCAACTCTTATGTTATGCACTGAAGTGGGTAGGGTTTTCTACAGGGTTCGTGCGAGAATGGAAATGTCTAAAGAATCCTAATAGATTATTAACATTTCGCTGGATGATCCACATCGAGTCCTGCTATGATTACACAGGGTATACAAATCATATATAGCTTAGATTCGATAGGCCTTCGAATATGTGATACTACTCTAGAACCACATCCCAACGAGGAAAAGGAAATAGAGCGAAACCACACATTCTTAGCCTATGGGATCCTTATTATATATAACCTTGGAAGTATACCCTCTGTAGTTGTAGGTATATCAATGAGGATCTTTTAATTCTCACGCCAGGTTATCTATGTATCCTAAATACCCCTATGGTATTTTAATTCTTGTTTGTTTTCTCATCTTCTGAATGTCATTCTGGGATTAGTGTGAATCTTTTAGCGCTCTAAAATACTCCTATAGTATTTTAACTTTATGTTTGGCTCTAACAAATCCTAGTTGGTAAGTTTCAGACCTGTTGCACACCACAATCACTCCTGAGCACACGTTCATCGCATCTCGAATAAAGGTAGTTGATGAGGTTACATTTATTCCAGCGTACGATTACATAACTGCCCAGATTTGTCTGTAGTGCTCAACATCCAAAGACTTTTATTCTTGTTCTTCTTGTGATACTTGTGTTCGAGTATTTAGATTCCGGATGTTATTATACTTTGGTAAAATATGGTTATATTTTAAAGTATAATTCTTGGTCAGAGTGTTTTATCCCTTTTGTATTTATAGGCTGTATATCTTTTATGAATTGATATACTTAGCTCACTATAAACAATGCTCTGATACCAATCTGTCACACCCCAAAACCGGAACGGCGGAAACGTTCTGGGGTGGATGATGTCATGTCAAGTATCACAACACATGCATTATAGTAATCAAAGTACAACAAAACATTGCATTAATAGTAATAGTTTTACAAGGTTACATTACAACAATTTAAAGTAATACAAGTAATAGAATAAATACAGCATGGTACAAAGCTATCTTCATCAACAGCTCCGGGGATGTACCTGTCTAATGCTAACCTGAGAATACAAGTTATTTGAAAAGCGAGTATCAGCATTTTTACAAATGCTGGTGAGTTCACAAGCATTTAGTGACATATCATTCAAATAACTTAATAAAGTGATAGTTTAAGAGATTTCAGTGTATTAGAGTTCCTTCCAGAAAATCCTAGATTTTCTTTAATAAAAGCAGCCTTCTACCAAGACTGGTCAATGTAATGTGGTAAGAAGAAGTTTCCCTTAATTGCTAATAATATCAAAATACTGAATTTGATTATTAAAGAAAGCAGAGGCATCAGGGAATAACATATGCCTCAGCAGTGAGGACTGCTGACTAAGGCAAAAGAGTCATAGACTCCAGGAAAGTATCGAACTAACGACATGCCTGGTTTAGTCTAACAAATGGAGAAACAGACCCCCGAAGGTACCAAATGAAAGGTACAACTGGTAAGGTCTAAAACAGTGAACACAGACCGAAGACGATACCAAATGAAGGGTACATCTCGCAAGGTCAAAATAGTGAAGACAGACCGCAGACGATACCAAATGAAGGGTACATCTCGCAAGGTCAAAACAGTAAAGACAGACCGCAGACGATACCAAATGAAGGGTAGATCTCGCAAGGTCGAAACAGTGAAGACAGACCGCATACGATACCAAATGAAGGGTACAACTCGCAAGGTCAAAACAGTGAAGACAGACCGCAGACGATACCAAATGAAGGGTACATCTCGCAAGGTCAAAACAGTGACTACAGACCGCAGACAGTATCACATGAAAGACACGTCTAGCAAGGTCAAACAGTGTGACTCTGAAAAAGGTGACATCAGCATACAGTGTAAATTGCTGACGAAATACCGTTACCTTAATGCCATGAATTATAAGGCAACCCAGGATACTCGTAACCATACTGACTAGGGTACTAGACGCCCTACAAGCATCTATATATTGTGACATTTGTCACCCCTTGGCTTGGTAGGTCGTGGACTGTAGCTAGCAGTCAGGGTGCGGGGTTGTCAATCCCGTATAGGCCTATACACACAATGTCTGCTCTCCCTACAGGAGACTCTGGTTACCAACTAGACGACGGAGAAGGCCGCATCCCGAAGATGCATCCCAAATAGAGGATAGTGTATTACTAAGAGGGAGTGGGTTTCTAATGTAAGTGTAGACTAGAGGTAGAGACTCTTAACAGACTGAAGAAACCTCGTATGTGTATGCTCGTATACATAATATATAACTAATGAATCGAACGACCTTCAGATGGACATCCGATCCCACCAGACCACATCTCAATGAAGAAAAAGAAATAGGGCGGACAAGCCTTCCTAAGTCCTTCAATCATTATTTATATGCATCTGTACAAGCATAAACATACATCTAACTATGCTTGAGTGTGTATCATACAGTGAAGTATATGTGTACAGTGGAACATTTGAGTCGTGAAGTATAAGAGTACAGTGGAACATCTGAGTCGTGAAGTATAATTGTACAGTGGAACATCTGAGTCGTGAAGTATAAGAGTACAGTGGAACATCCGAGTCGTGAAGTATACGTGTACAATGTGGGATAATCGTACCATGAAGTATAAGCGTACCAAGTATAAGTGTATCACGAAGCAGAGATGACAATAAGTGATGTAAGAACGTCTATCAAGTATAAGGGGAGTAAAGTTGTTATCCAGTTTAAGTGAAGGAGAAATTGTATCACTAAGTAAGAGCGTGAATAAGTATAAGCGTCATCAAGTATAAGCGACTATAGGTATAAGTGAAAGTGTTACCGAGTCAGAGTATAAAATAAGTATAAGTGAAGCAGTAGTGTTTAACAAGTAAAAGTATACGTCAAAAAGGGAAATCTTTAATGAAAAGCCTTTATGTACAGAGAAAATCACAAATTGTATTCCTTTGTAAAATACATTTAAAACCTTAGAGGATCTTTCATAAACCAATTTAGGATGAATTTGAATGAATCAGTATAAGTAAAAGTTATGAAACAGGTAAAAGTCATTTTAGTGTCCCACTCGGTAAAACAGTGTAAAAGTGGTAAAATCTTGTGCATGCGGGTTATCAATCATATGCGATTGACATGATAACTGGCATGTTTAACTTGTATTACCCCCCTATAAAACATTTAAAAGCATTTAAAAGGTTCATTCAGGGGTATGAACTCACCTGGTGTAAGTAGGTCCGACGAGAGTGCCGATTGGGCGTTCAGGGTCACGCAAGGACTTGAACACACACAAGGACCTATTTTAACATATGATAACATATGTTCACATACAATTAGCATATAATATACTAATTAAACAATTATACACACTCAAAGGAGTGGAAAAACACTTTTGGTTTAGTGTTTGGGGTCCCGGGTAACGTTTACGGGTGCTAAGGGTCCCTTATCAGTTGTGGGACTTTGCTATACTCACATATCAAGTGTGTAAATGGATTTAAAACACCAACATGGACCAAACAAGGAGTTTACGGCCCAACCTAATGGAGTTTACGGCCGTAAACTCCCAAGGTTAATTTCATGGGTGTTTGATGCTTCTAGCTTGTTCATTGAATTATTCTAAGCATTTTTCCTAAAGGGCATGAGTGGAATTGAGGCCTCTAAGGGTACTAAACAAGAGTTTACGGCCTAGGAACTCTCCCAAGGCAGTTTACGGCCGTAAACTCTCAACCTTTGAGTTTAGTGAAGTTTTAAGCCCCTATTGCCTTCCTAGAATTTTCTTATGAAGTTTGATGCTATTTTGGGTGATTAAAACCAACATTTGAGGGGGTTTTGGGGAGTTTACGGCCTAGACACTTGCTTGGGCCATAAACTCCAAATCAAGCCTCATTTCATTGTGTTTAAGTCCTTAAATCCTTCCTAGCATTTTATAGAAATAGTCTAAGGCCATTTGGGGGACAAAAACCAACATTTTGGGCATGTTTGGGGAGTTTACGGCCTAAGCATGTGCTTGGGACGTAAACTCATTTTTATCCTTCATTTTGATGTGTTTTAGTGATCTAAACCCAAAATACCAAGTCCCTAAATTATGTATGAAGCCTAAGGGTGGTTTGGGAGTGTTTTTGGGGCCTTTTAACATGATTTTGAGGTGTTTACGGCCTAAGATTGTGCTTGGGCCGTAAAATCTCTTTTGTCCCCTAAATGATTGTGTTTTGATGTTTAAACACTCCTAGGCAATCCCCTTAATTTATTTCCAAGCCTATAGGGACAAGTTTGGGTCATTTTGGCCTCATTTTGGGTGTTTACGGCCTAAGGAGGTTCCTAGGCCGTAAACTCCTTTTTGATTGCTTCTTAGTCCGATTTTTGGGCTATAAACTCAATTCAATATGTTTAGAATAAGCTAGGGTAAGCGGACTTACAATTTGGAAGCGTTTGGTTGCGGATTCGGGGCGAAAACGGGTCTAGAGAGAGAGAGTATAGAGAGAGATTGTAAAAAGTCTCCAATAGACTCCACTCACCCTTATATAGGGTTTTGAGTCGGGGCACAGTGAAATTCTACCCGATACTGCCGTTAAACGGGGCTTTTGGTCGCACCCAATTTAGTGGTCGTAATAATAAACTAATATTTTCCAAGTAAATGGAAATATGTGCTATGTATTTTATTTCCTTTTATCACGACCTAACGGCATATAAATATACACAATTGAAATGTTTATTAAACTTGAACGGGAACTTTTGAACAGTGGAATATTCCGTTAACGGTAACGGAGAAATGTAACGGGACAACTTGGGTTGTCACAGATACAGTCAACCAAAAACAAGTGATGAACTATCCTTTTATTTGTTATTATTCCGGCGTCGATGAAGCATACGATGTTGTTTCTCTTGTTCAATCATGAGTATATTTTTTCTCATGGTAAATCATGAGTGTATTGTTCTATCAGAGGTATTATGTCATAGCAGCGATTACAAGCTCACGGTAGCAAATTGTTAGAAACATTATACCTTGTTGTATACAATTATTAATGTTAAGTATAAGTTTTCCCCTACTTATACCTTAAGATTAAGAAATGTTTAGGTATAACACTTAATTGATAAGTATACCATTATACCTAATGTTAGAGAGTCAAAATGATACTTTCAAAACTATACTTTTGATTGTATAAAAATGTATTATTTTATGGAGTCAAAACCTGTGAACTCACCAACTTTATGCTGATGTATTTTAAAATGCATGTGTTTTCAAGAACTTGAAAAGCTGGTATGTATTCGAACAAAAGAATTTTACTATTATCTTTCTATTCATTAAGAAGTATGTCATAGTCGGATATTATGTAATAAATACTAGGAAAACAATAATGTAACTTTCAAACATCAATAAAGGTATGCATTTTCTTTAAGTATTGTTCAATTTATGTTATATAACTATGATACGAAAAATGATGTTACACTACCCGGTGTTTCTGCCGACGACCAGGTTGTGACATAAGGACCCAAACAGCCTTTGGTACCTAAATTATTTCATTAATTGCAGGTTTTGTGTGACGAGCAATATGATGATAAATGGTACATTGATAGTGGTTTCTCTCGTCACATGACTGGAAACAAGGAGAATTTGTATGATTATTGAAGGTTACGGAATGAAGGAGTGGTTAAGTTTGGAAATAATCACAAGTGTCAGGTGAAAGGATATGGCAAAGTCACGAATGGCAAGTTTACTAGTAATAGAGTGGCGTATGTCGAAGGTCTTCGACATAACTTGATAAGTGTTTTGCAACTTTTTGTGGGCACTGGTAATCAAGTGGTGTTTAATGAAGAAGGTAGCATCATTTCGAATGTCCATACAAAAGAACTTTTGCTCAAATCTAAAAGAAAAAGAGACATGTTTACTCTGGATATCAATCCTATTCTTTGCAAGCCATCTGTGTGCTTACTTTTGAAGGCTTCATCTGACATTAGCTGGCTTTGGCATCACAGGCTTTCACATCTGAATTTTTGCAATTTGAATAAACTGGAAGTTCAAGATCTGGTAAGAGGATTACTTGTTTTAAAGTTTGATAATGATACTTTTTGTGCATCATGTGACCAAGGAAAGCATCATAAACAAGGTCATCCAATAACCATTATTCAAAAATTGTCGAACCATTGGAATTACTTCACATTGATTTATGTGGACCATCGACAGTTGCAACTCTTAACAAGAAACGGTACATTCTTGATATTGTTGATGATTTTTCTCGAGTTACTTGGGTTTATTTTCTCAGGTTGAAATCTGAAGTTGCACAAATAATGATTGATTTTATCAAAAAGATGGAAATAAGCTTAAAGAAGAATGTTTGAAAAATCAAAAGTGATCATGATTATGAATTTAAGAGCAATGTTCTTGATTCTGTTTTAGTGGACAAAGGAATTTCGCATAATTTTTCGCACCATATACACTGCAACAAAATGGTGTTGTATAAAAGCAAAATTGATCTCTTTGTGACATTGCATGAAAAATGCTCATATATGCGAATCTTCATTAATATCGATAGGCTGAAGCAGTTTTAACTGCATGTTTTACTCTGAACGGATTTTTTTCATTCATCGACGTTTCAACATCGCTCCTTATGATATTATCAATAACCGAAAAGCTAATGTCAAATTATTTCATGTTTTTGGTTTCAGGTGTTTTATAATGAATCTCCAGGATAATCTTTTGAAATTTCACTCCAAAGCTTATAAAGGAATTTTCTTGGGCTATTCTTATAATTAGGTTGCATATCGAGTGTTGAATAAACGAACAAGAAAAATTGAAGAAACTTTCAATCTCATATTCGATATTTTTATATCAAACAAGTTGACAAAATTTTCAAACAAATACCAATTATTTATGAATCAAAAGATACATCTGATAGTCTAGATTCATGTGATCTTGATTATGATTTAATTTTGGGTATTCCTGAAAGGGTTGTAGATACTGAGATAAATGTTCCAGATAATCAAATTCCTGAATTGTCAAAACATTCTGATTTTTCGATATCTAATCCAGTTGTTATTAATGAACAATTGTCATCATCCTCTTCTGCAAATGGAGAAAGTATGCTTAATAATCAAGTGACGGGGGAGCACTTGCCTTCGGATTCTAATGTTGAGGGGGAGTATTCTTTCCAGGGGGGAATAGAAGATTGCATTATAATGTCGAGGGGGAGCAACATTATAATGAATTTGTCGAAGGGGAGCAAAATATGTCAAATAATAATCACGATGAAATTTTTCATGATCTAAATGATAAGGTTTCTGTTACAGGTTTTGAAAATGAAGAAATGTTCGAGGATGCATCTTTAGATTTTGATCCAGCATATCCTCCAATGGATAAATGGGTTAAAAGTTATCCAAAAGATCAAGTCATTGGAAATCCTCAAGATGGAGTGTTGACGAGAGCTCATATTCGTGCAAAGAATGAGGTACTTAATACTCATAAAGAGTTTTGAATGTTTAATGTTTTTATTTCGAAAATAGAGCCTAAAACAGTAAAGATTCCAATGGAACACTCAGATTGGGTTGTTGCAATGCAATCTGAATTAGCTGAATTCGAAAGAAACAAAGTTTGGAGGTTAATTCCTAAACCTAAAAATGTTTGTCGGATTAAAATGGATTTTCAAAAATAAAACCGAAAAATATGGAAATATTGTTCGAAATAAAGCAAGACTAGTTGTAAAAGGATATTCGTAACAAGAAGGTATCAATTACGAAGAAACCTTTTCTCATGTCGCAAGATTCGAGGCTATTCGAATATTTGGGCTTGTGCAGCTCATAAATATTTCGATATTTATCAAATGGATGTGAAGTGTGCTTTTCTCAATGGTGAACTTGAAGAAACAGTTTGCGTTGAACAACCTCTAGGTTTTGTGAATGAAGTCTTTCCTGATCATGTTTATATCTTAGCTAAAGCTGTTTATGGGTTAAAACAAGCACCAAAAGCCTGGTATTCAACTCTTACCAATTTCTTAAAATAATTGAAATTAAAACAAGGATCAACTGTGTGAGATCCCCATTTTCACGGCTAGAAAATACCGATTTTGTTTATGCTTTATAAAAATCAGAGTACATCGTTTAGTGAAAATGTTGCAGAATTTCTTCCCAGTAAAACATGATAAATGCGTTATCACAGCATTTCCAAAGAAATGTATTTTTATTCATTTTAAAACATTTGGGATGTCATCGTCAATACAGAAACATAAGCATAAACATAACTTACGTTCATTAACACTAGTGATCTTCAATTCTTTAATCTCTCGGTGTAATGTAACTTCATATTAACACTTATGATATAAATAAACTGAGTGGGTCGGGTTGGGAAACCTGGTGAGTACATAGGGATTTCAATCTCACAATGTTATATAATATATATAATTTAGAACTCACAAAATATACAATTTCACCATATATATATATATATATATATATATATATATATATATATATATATATATATATATATATATATATATATATATATATATATATACACATATATATATAAGAAACTCTTACCCCACCCCGTTAATCCTTACAACGAGACTATCCATACTTTCGAACCTTAAATTTTACCTCTTACTTAACCCATACTCTCGGATCTAATTCATACTCCCGGATCAATAATTGTGCCCATTCCATACTCTCGGATTAGGGACAAGTGTCTATGTGTAAATCCATTCTCCCGGATTAACGACGAATGGTTATGTCCTCTCCATACTCGCGGACTGAGGACAACTGGCTATATCTTAATCTATACTCCCAGACTAAGGACAATTGAATATGTCTTAATCCTTACTCCCGGACGAATGACAGTTGACAATGTCCAATCCATACTCTCGGACTAGGGACAATGACTATCTCTTATCCATGCACCCGGATCAATGACATATACTAAAGTTCTATTCTCTGAGTATAACTCACTCGTACTTGTAAGAAAATACTACCCAATATTCCTCATAATTAATTTAGGTTTACTCTTTATCCTAAATCATCATATATAATTAGGTATTTTCTTTAACACGTATTTCAGGCAACATCAATTAACTTGCACATAAACATATAATTAATATTTTAATCAATACTTGCATAAAAATCATGTTCATGAAAGGGACTATGCACTCACCTGATAAGGTGGTGACTCGGTACTCGGGCGGCACTTCATTTACTTTAAACAACTCCTCTGACATAACCTAGTATCATTACAACTAGCTTTTAGTCTAATGCTCGACAAGACAAATTAATAGTATAACTATTATTGCTATTATATAAGTGTTAACACAATACTTTTCACCCACTATTTACAGACAGGGGCCAGACCTGGAACACTAAAGGGAAGGATCATTTTGGCATGTAGCACTTCTGAAATCTAGCAACCAAAGCGATCCTCCAAACCAGATTCCCCGTACCGCGAGTGGTTAAAAAGATATTATAACGACACTTATATAACTCATAATGATAGCTCGAAATTTATTATAAGATCCTAATAACATTAAAATATTTAGATAAAAAACTATATTTAAAATAGAATAGGTGTATCTTACCTATGAGGGGGTTTAGCTAGAAGTCGGGCTCTACAGGGGTAGAACTTCCAAGCCGAAGCTCTTCTTCTCGGAGCCATCGAGCGCTCCGGGGCTTTCTTCTAGCGCTAGGGGAGTTTTGGGAGGTTTAGAGAGAGTCTAGAGAGAAGAAATAACGGGAAATGTGTGAAGAAAATGAGGATGGGAGAGGATCTATTTATAGCGTGAAATATGGCTAAACTTGGTGCCACATGTCACCATCTGGTGGCAAGACTTGGGGAGAAAGCAATGGCCAAGATTGTGCTACATCACCCATTTTTGCACAACACACTTCCGACTTCTAAAATCTGTAACTTTAGCATACGAGCTTCGTTTTTGATGTTCTTTATGTCCACACGTAGGTAAAAATAAGATCTACAACTTTCATTTTGACTCTGTTGACTAATTCATGACCGATCTTAAATTTAATAGTAGGACGAGATTATATTGTTAAATGACCATGAAAAATTTGTAACTCTTACATATAGGCTACATTTTCATCTGTCTTTTTATCATTGACTTCCTATTAATGAGATCTTCAACTCTCATTTAGGTCACGTAAGCCAAAAACCGCTCGATCTAAAATTCAAGTTTCGGGTTGTGCACTGTTATGCCAAATCTTAGAAAATTCATAAAATCCTCATACGAAGTCAGATTTGGGCATTCTTTTTATGCACGCACTCGGTTTAACGTATACTACAAATTTTGTTTAGATCACCAAGGCCAAAAAGTCATCTATCGTTAATTCACTATTTACATCTCCCGGTGTCATGCCGGTTTTGCCGTAAAACTTCGTCGAGCCATATCTTCTTCGTTATAACTTGGATTGTAGCATTCTTTTTATGTACGGAACCCTGGTAACATATACTACCAGTTGGTTAAGATTACTCCTTCTATATAATATTCCATCAATAACTCATTTTTAATGCTTACTATCTCTAAATTGACTAGAACAAATCTGCGGGCGTTACAATTATCTCCACTTTAGGATGATTACGTCCCAGAATCATCAATGAAACATGGTTGTATAATGACTCGATACGATATCTGTTCATCCTACATAATAATCCTAACTTCTATGTTTCTTCGAATGCGTATCTAACTCCTGGTCTTGTTAACTGCAAACGGTTCTTGATCTTGCACCCGTTCTCTATGTCTTGTTACACTTTCAATCATGACCTTCATATCACAAACTCGCTCTTTACCAGAGACTCCTTCTTATTCTTAACAAACTTAAGATAAGTTTATTTGATTTCCACGATAGACCGATCGGTCACCTTCTAATGAACTCTCATCATATGTTGCAACACTCAGACTCAAGTCTCTTAGAGTCAAATTCCGGAATGGAATATACGTTCCTTCATGTTCTAATGTGATATAATCACATTTTAACATGTAGCATTTCTAGCTACAAACTTCTTTAACTAGCGCGATACTTCTATTGATTGCTTCGGTTACCTTTCACTTGAATCTTCTGTCTTAATTTAGATGCTACATCGAACTTGGTTCTCTAAACCCCGTAACATACTCATCTTAGTGGGTCTCAAATTGATATGACCACTAGGGTCGAAACAACAATCATCTTCTTAATCATTACCAAAATGAAGGTAAAGACATACTTGAATCAAACGAAATCAATTACTAGCTTCTTGGTAACTTTTTGATTTTCCCTGATCCAAGTGCCATACTTGCGCTTCCGGTAGTACAGGCCTCAACTACCATTCACACCTACTCATACTCGTCCCAAGTATTTTCTCTCAGTTTTCCAAGTCATCATACATGAAAATGATACAACAACTTAACACATCAGATTGTAAAACGATGGTTATATATTATTCTTTTGAAATGATTACATGGGTGTTAAAGTTCACCCTTGACTATGCCTCCAATAGGCTACACCTTAAGATATTATAACTTGATCTTCGGATATCGATCCTCACTCCTGATTCCATGCATTGTCTGCTGCTTCGTCTAAGATCTGATGGAATGCTATTACCTTCAGTTTTCGCGGCACATTTGGCTTTGCGGCTTCTTCTCTCATTGGGCAATTCTGCTTGTAGTGTCCTTCTTCACCACACCTAAAGCATACTTCTCTCTTGGTTGTGCATTCGCTAGCATAATGACCAGTCTTTCTGCATTTGAAGCAAGTCCTCTCTTTAGAGCATCTCCCAATGTGCTTCCTTCTGTACTTGTCACACCATTGTGCTCCTTCTCAGGACTTTGAGAATTTTATTTTCCCGTTGGACCTTGTGGATGATGAATCGTTAATTAAGTAATGCAAATCAAATGAGAGTGAAATCGAAATGAAAGAACACGAGATGTAAATATGATCTTGCTTCAGCTGTATTATACTTTCACATTTTTACAGAGAGTACAAAGATAAGTTCTGTAAAGACTTTTTCTCCAACTGTAAGTAAAGTTCCTATTTATAGGGAACAGGAAAGTGTACAAAAAATAATAAGACATTACATTTAGGCTTCGAACATATAGACGTCTTAGTAAATACATTACAAGTACACAAAGGGTATGGTCTTTGACTCATTACCAAATGTCTTCGACCCTAACAATCTCCCCCTTTGGAATGAAGTCAAATTCTCAGGTTGTGAGAATCTGGATGGTATACATCATCACCCTTCGAACTTCTGTGTACCAGGATATTATCTTCTTCAGCTCCTGCTTATCACCTTTTTTTATTTTTCTTGCAATTATTCATACGAACAATCACTATTAGAAAACATCCCTTTAATGACGCTCGAACAATGACACGCGCTGATAGACGACACGCATTTGTGGGCGCTCTAAAAATAATGTCAGTTTTCCAAAATATGAAGGATAAAAGACACACATATTTGCGTGCCCTAAAATTAGTGTCAGAAAAGAACAAAAAATGGAAACGCGGAGGGCGCCTGTCATAAAATGTGTGTCATCTAAGTGTGTCGCTTTATAATTTTTTAATGAAACACGCGTTTGAAGTGGGATTTCACCCACCTATTGGATCCCAAAAATTAACCCCCCTGCCTCTTCTAATTAGCAAGAAAAATCCCTAGAGTGCCTCGCGACGACGATTGTTTTCATGTTTCGAATTTTTTTTTTCTCAGTGTTGTAAGCCACTATAGGGAGTGGTAGGGAGTGGTGTTATGCATTTTCTTTACTCATTGACTCATACGCATTCTGCAACCAGGGAGCTGAACTCATGGAGTCAGTGATTGGGGGTCTACGACTACTCACACTCAAATTGGCGGTGATTTTAAGGGTTATTGTCCTCGATATCAAAGAAGGACTAGGGATTTTATGCTCTGGACGTCACAAGTGCGCATCCACAAACTAGGGCTTTTATATCGGCGTGTTCAGCCCCATCATTCAATTTCTCTCTCCATCGCTGGCATGATTCTTAGGGTTCTACAAGGGTTTCTCTCTAAATTCTTCATCAATTCAATCACTATGTGAATTGAAATTATATTCTGATTCCAAGTATATAGATACTATTTGTATATCTACACAATTGTAATTATATGGTTGCTTATCAGCCGATTAGAGGAAGCGGATCAAGTTTACAGTTCTTGAATCATCCATTTGGGGACACTACATTTACAAAGGTGTTCGTTGGAGAGCTTGCATGGGAGACACAGATCCAGACGCTACATTGTTATATTGAACAATTTGAGGAAATTTCGGAGGCTTTTATTATAACTGATAAGCATAGCGGAAGATCAAAAGGCTATGGATTTGTGAGTATTTATATTTATTCTATTTGGGTTTCACTCATATCCAATAACGATGATTGCAGATACCCATTTCTTTGTTTACTGCATTTCACAACTTCTAATATCACAATCTTATCACGTCCCCAAATTCAGGTTCAAATATAATTTGATACCTATATTCCATTATTTTGCCCTAATCTATTACTCAAGTGTTTACTGCAGATACCCGTTTCTTTGTTTACTGCTTTACTTATATTTCATGTAGAACATCTTAAAGATTCTTATTGGAGATCTCTACATCTTTTATAATCAGAAGATGATAACATAGATATCAATGGACTAAACAACAAATCTGAAAATCATGTATGACTGTTAAGACTAGTAAGATTAAGGATGTTCGCATATTCTTATTTATCGACTTAGCTCTATTATATTTTGAGATATTTTACATTTTACTAAATTACAAAAGAAAATGAAAAGAAACCTTACCAAGTCTATATAAATAAGACGTTTTTTACGAAATAACTAATCAAATTAATTGTCAATCAAACATTAGAGTTCCACTATAAAAAAAACATACACACCCTTACTAGATGCATCTTTTTTTTTTCTTCAGACATGATCAAGATCTTGATAATATGCTGAAGGAAAGAGTTAGATGGGGTGACCCCATACCACATCTAGTAAAGGTAGTAATGAAGTTAAACCCTAAACCCTAATTCAAATTCAACTGACTGATATTATTTGTGTAATTTTTCAGAAGAAGCAATCAGAAGTGATTCTTCAGATATAGGAGACAACAAGAGGATGAGAGAATCAAGGTTTATAGTTCCTCAACAGGTCCCTAATCACATCTGGTTGAAGAGAGGCTTTGAGGTTGCACCAAATTGCTATCATATCAGACCAGGGTGACACTGGGATGCGGTTGACCGCAACAACAGTTTGTCAAAAAAAAAATTTTGTTTTTTACTTATATCAGCCATGTGCTTTATTTGTTACATAATACATATTGCTATCATTAGTAAAAAATCAATGTACTTTGAATTTATTTTTGAATTGATTGCAATTGATGAACTAATGTTTGTTTGTTTTGAAGGATTTGAGAAGCAAATGTTCAATAGACAAAATGAAAAACAAGCTACAGAAAGAGAAGCTTACTTGTGGTCAGTAGCTGATATGGGAAGTGTGCTAAAATGGAAAATATTTTCCTCATTTTTGCTTGCTTTTAATGTCGCTCTTGATGACTTTTGTGTTGTATTTTAATTAAAGTTTCGATTGAAATGAGGCAAATGCTACGTGAAGTATTCTATGCTTTACAGTCTACACAGATGGGCCACCAATTTGAATCCAATCAATTGGATCCTTTGTCTTCACAATTGATGTTATATAAACTATCATGGGGAAGTTTATATCTGTTGGGTTTTGAGCAATCTAACACTTCCTAAGTGTGCATGCAACCCTAATAAACCTTGGATCTATGTTTGTCTAAATACATGCAAAATATTAAATTTTCCAAGGTTTATAACCTATCTAACATGGCATGGGGAACATTTCAACATAAAAGAGTTAGAAGAGATTACATACCTTTTGATGAGTTTGGTTTTAAGGAGTTTGAGGGCCATGCATCAATAGTGTGAATGCCTCAAATGGAATCACAAAACACCACAAACTCTTGGAAAACTTTGAGAGAGTATACACACTTGTATAATTTCGGCCACACACAAGCTCACACATACTAGTTCACTAGTTGCCATTTCATGCTCCATAAGCATGCTTATATAGTGTGCATGATTAGGGTGAAACCCTAATAACCCATGTCTTTTCCTTTCCAAGGATCCATGGGTTAAAAGCTCTATGGATCATCCATGGACTTCCATATAAGCCTAGCCCATTAACAAATGAGTCTTAGCCCACACCATATAAAACCAATAGCCCATAATCTAATTAGTCTTCCTTTTAATCTCTAAATTAATTCATAATTAATTTAAGACTAAAACTAATTAAATAACATAACTTCATATTAATATATTATAACTTATAATATATTAATAAACATATGTGTATAACTCTCATAAAATTATCCATAATAGTTTGGATGAGATGCAACCCAAATGGACCATGCCGGCCAGGTCAAGTATATACCAAATAAATTATGGACTTAGACACCTTATCCAACAGACTCCCACTTGGATAAGTCTAATAACTGTATTTGCCTATATAACTTCAGGAACCTTCCAGCAATCGTAGCTCTCGAAAACTCCATCGAACTATGAAGCGCCATTTTAAGACTAGTGATCATACAATCCTCTGTTCTCATGATATCAGCCGGACAAACACATGGAACTATGTCTTGCTTATTGTCTAGCAGTTGTTTCTCGATTTTCCATTTTGTTTGACAAAGAACTTCACTGAACACATCAGTTTAGTTCTGACCGGGCCCGGTACATGGGTCAACACAAAATCATCGAGGGGCCCAGATATCGCTTCTATTTCTAGAAGGAACAGATAAACTTCGACTCATATGCTTGTTCTACTACTTGTTGAATTGTACACAAAGGCACGTTTTATAACATCAAGTTACTGATGCGTTTACGTGCAATCAATGCACAACCAACTCATAGGAAACAACTCATATCTCTAGGTTTAAAGATTTATATGATATTATCGTCTCACAATCACTCGAGATAAATTCCATGAAGTGATACAAGTGAGCGTGGGTTTATACCAATACTCATAACTTATGAGTACTCATGAATGTTGCAGCAACCATTTCCATGTCTAAACACCTTTAGCCATCTACAAACCCAATTCATGACAATCTTGATTCATACCTACTTCCGACGTATGATCGATTGTGGAGGTTTGAATAAATTAATTATTTTAGAAGTCAAAACATGCAAAACTGAAACAATAGTAAATAATTGATAATGATAGTAACACTTTACTCATAAATAAATCACAAATTTTATTCATCATAAAACGTCGATTACATTTTACAAGGTTCAGGAAAACTATCTAATCTGTAAAACTAATATCGTCCCTCAGCCCGATGCGTCTCGCATGCTGAAATTGCTTAACCCTCGTCAGTCCCTTCGTAAGGGGATCTACAGGATTCTCATCTGACGATATCCTCCTTGCCACGAGGAGTCCTTCTTCAATCTTGTGTCTTATGAAGTGATATTTTCTGTCAATGTGTCGGGATCTGCCACGATCTCTTGGTTCCTAGGCTAAGGCAACCGCACTATTGTTGTCACAGAAAATCTCCATAGGTTCCTTAATAGCTGGTACAACTGCAAGGTCTCCGATGAAGTTCTTTAGCCATATCGCCTCCTTCACTGCTTCACTCGCTGCTATAGACTCTGATTCACAAGTCGAATCAGCCACCGTCTCCTGCTTGGAACTCTTCCAAGAGATTGCCCCTCCATTTAAGGTAAAGATCCAGCCCGACTGAGAGCGGAAATTATCCCTATCAGTCTGAAAACTAGCATCACTATACCCTAATACTCTCAAGTCATCACTCCCACCAAAGGTAAGGACCCTATCCTTAGTCCTCCGCAGGTACTTGAGAATATTCTTTACCACAGTCCAATGAGCCTTGCCAGTGTTCCCCTGATACCTGCTGACCATGCTCAAAGCAAATGCCACATCACGGCGGGTACAAGTCATAGCATACATGATCGAGCCAACAACGGAAGCATACGGTAGTTGGCTCATCTCAGCTATCTCTGCCTCTGTACTCGGACTCTGAGTCTTACTCAGTTTGGTATTGCTTTGGATCGGTAAATCTCCTTTCTTGGAATTCTCCATGTTGATCCTTTTCAACACCTTATCCAAGTAGATACTAGGACTAAGTCCAATTAGTCTTTTACTCCTTTCTCTTAATATCCTTATCCCTAGGATATAGGCAGCCTCCCCTAGGTCCTTCATAGCAAAGCACTTCCCAAGCCAGGACTTAACCTCCTGCAAGGTTGGGATGTCATTTCCTATAAGTAGTATCTCATCCACATACAGTACCAAGAAGCTAACTATACTCCTACTAGCTCTGACATACACGCAAGACTCATCTTCACTTCTCGAGAAGCCAAACTCTTTTACCTTCTCATCAAAACAAAGATTCCAGCTACGAGATGCTTGTTTTAATCCATAAATGGATATCTCAAGCTTGCATACTCTATTAGGGTACTCTGCACTAACAAAACCCTCTGGCTGATTCATGTACACATCCTCAGCCAACTTTCCGTTAAGGAAAGCAGTTTTGACATCCATTTGCCATATTTCATAATCATGAAATGCTGCAATGGCTAGCATAACCCTAATAGACTTAATCTTTGCTACTGGAGAGAAGGTTTCATCATAATCAATACCTTGAGTTTGAGTAAAACCCTTCGCAACCAGTCGAGCCTTATAAGTATGCACTTTTCCTTCCATGTCTGTCTTCTTCTTGAAGATCCATTTGCACCCGACTGTTTTACGGCCTGGTACATTGTCAACCAAGTTCCAAACTTGATTGTCATACATGGACTGTATCTCGCTGTCCATAGCCTCCTTCCATTTAGCAGACTCCGGGCCTGCCATGGCTTTCTTAACACTGCTAGGTTCATCCAAATTTACCAGTGTACTATCACTGATAAACGTATCACCTTCTGTAGTAATATGGAAGCCATAATAAAACGAAGGTGTGTTCCTAACCCATGTGGAACGCCTCGGAGGTACAGACATGTCAGCTTGCTCAACAGGAGTTTCCTCCTCAGGTTGATTGCTAGTGTCTGAGGTTCCTTCACCAATTGCTTCCTAAATTTCTTCAAGATCAATTTGCCTCCCACTGTCTCCTTGGCTTATAAATTCTCTCTCACGAAAGACTCCTCTTCTTGCTACAAAGACCACATTCTCACTGGGTCTGTAGAAGAGGTAACCAAAGGATTTCTGTGGGTAGCCGATGAAAATACACCTTTCACTTCGGGGTTTGAGCTTATCATGAGTCTCACGTCTCACGAAAGCCTCGCAACCCCAAATCTTGATGTGGTCCAAATTGGGAACCTTCCCAGTCCACATCTCATGAGGTGTTTTGGTAACCTTCTTTGTAGGGACTAAATTAAGGATATGGGTGGCAATCTCTAAAGCATACCCCCAAAAAGAGATTGGTAACGAAACTCGACTCATCATAGAGCAAACCATGTCCAACAAAGTTCGATTACGCCTCTCAGCTACACCATTCAGCTGTGGTGTCCTGGGAGGAGTCAATTGTGAGACAATCCCACACTCCTTAAGATAGTCAAGGAACTCGGTACTAAGATACTCACCACCTCGATCGGATCGAAGCATAATAATGTTCCTGGCCAATAGATTTTCTACTTCCTGTTTGAATTCCTTAAACCTTTCAAAGGTTTCTAACTTATGTTTGATTAATTAGACATACCCATATCTACTAAAATCATCAATAAAAGTCACAGAATACCGATTAGCATCCCTTGTGGCGGTTTTGTATGGTCCACATACATCAGTATGTATTAGGTCCAACAAACCCTCACCCCTCTCACAAGTTCCAGTGAAGGGTGATTTTGTCATCTTTCCAAGTAGACAAGATTCACAACTATCATCCGATTTAAGGTCAAATGATTCCAAGACTCCACTCTTTTGGAGTTGGCCTATGCGTTTCTTGTTTACATGTCCTAGACGATAATGCCACAATGATGCTTTATCTAGGCTAGTAGAAGAATCAATATACAACACATTATTTCCTAAGTTGTCTACAATCAACACAGTTTCATACACACCATCACAAGGTAACGCTTTAAAATAAAACACATTATTATAGAAAGCATTAATACCACCACATTCATTATCAAACGAAAAGGTAAAACCTTGTTTATACAAAGCATGAAAAGAAATAATATTCCTCGCCATTTCGTACGAGTACACACATTTATTCAAATCTAATTTTAACCCATTATTAAGCAACAAAGTATAAACTCCAATCTTGGAAACAGGTGAAGCCTTCCTATTCCCCATGATTAAGTTTATCTTCCCGTGCTCCACATCCTCACTTCTTCTTAGGGCCTGCAAATTAGAACATATGTGAATACCACATCATGTATCAAGCACCCAAGAGTTAGAATATGTAGAGTAATTAGACAATATAGTGTAAATACCTGCATGGGTGGGTTTCACTTTCCCATCCTTTAGATCCTGCAAGTACTTAGGGCAGTTTCGCTTCCAGTGTGCCTTTTCATGGCAATAAAAGCATTCAGCATCCTTGGGAATGGCAGAAGGAGTGACAGAACCGCTCTTGGTCTTTGATGAGGAGCCTTCAAGAAACTTTGCCTTGGTACCCTTCGAAGGGTGCTTCCTCTTTTTCCCTTTGCCTTGCCCGATAGCTAAAACAGGGGTAGATGTTGGAGTAGAAGTAGGAGAGGTAACAACCGCCTTGCCCTTAAGACCGGATTCAGCGGTCTTCAAGAGTCCTTGAAGCTTGCCGAGGGTAACTTCCTCCTTGTTCATATGATATGTCATTCGAAAATGATCATACCAAGAAGGAAAGGAGTGGAAAATGATGTCAAATGCCAACTCCTCAGGGATGTTAACATTCAGCTTCAACAAACGGTCCACAAACCTTTACATCTTTTGCATGTGGGCCGTGACGGATTCACCGTCCTTCATGCGGGTAGTTATTATGGAGGAGATTATTTCATACTGCTCCTGACGAGCACTCTGATGGTACCTTTCCATCAGGTCTTGGTGCATCTCAAAAGGGTAGAAATCTTCATATGACTTTTGGAGCTCGGCTGTCATTGTGGCCATCATGATACATGCCACCTTAGTAGCATCTCTCTCATGAGTCCTGAATTCAGCGATCTCGTCAGGAGTAGCAGTAGACTCATTAAGTTCTTTTAACTCCTTATCGAGGACATATTCCTTGTCCTCATAACGAGTAACCATCCTGATGTTCCTAATCCAATCCATGAAGTTGGAACCATCAAAGATGACCCTCCCACAAAGATTCATGAGAGAGAAAGAACCAGTTGGGTTAGAGCCTGAAGCATTAGTGTTGGAGGACATCTGAAAGAAGAAAGCAAGTTTAGATTAGATATATAGGATCGTTAATAAGACACCTAAATGTAATATTAAGGCTAGGACCCAATCACAATATATTATGCTTAGAAGAGGGATGCCGTAATCTAAGTAATAATATATTTGAAAGGTAGGTGAATGACGATTCACCAATTTCCACAATGAAAAACAAAATGTATTATTAGGTTTTAATTGGATTTGAAATTCCTAGATTCTTTTGAGATTCATTGAACTTTTCAATGGCATGTTTCAATCTCGATTGTGCCCTTCAAGTTTTGTGACTGGGATGCCGAGGATCACAAAACAAGGTGTGAATAACCATGCTAATTCACTTGGTACCCTTAATATTATCACCTAATCAATGTGCCGGTTAACCACACACGCTCCATTGATCTATGACAAATATTAAGTCACCCGTCGTGATCCTTACTAGTCCAAGTTAGTGTGTCGGTTAACCACACACGCTCCACCAATGACTTGGTAAGGTACAAAGTGTGAATTCCATGGGCTAGCACCATGTTCACATTTTTCCTAAAATAACTAAGATTGGGAATTAAATAAAAGGTCTAGTTACTTTATAATATTCATTATACTTTTAATGAGGATTTAAAGTCATTGTCCTACCCGTTCGGCTAACGACTCTCCACCAGTCAAGCAAGCGGTGGGTGAGAATGGACACCCATTAAGTCGCCATTTTATAGGCAACAACTTTATACCCACCTTATAGACCGGCTTCGTGAATGAGGCCTACTAACGGCAAAACTACTTGTTCTTATACATATATATAATAATTAACCATTAATGTTGTACATAGTATAAGGGTTGAATTTTAACTATTAAAACTCTAAGGGTTGGAATTAAATTTTATTAAAGTGTGTGAAACTTTACAAATTCCAAAACTTGAGGGCAAGTTTTGTAACTATGCAAAACTCTTCATTTCATAACTTATGAATTAAAGGTTCATAAAAATGAAGACTCTTCATTTTCATGTAACTTATGTGTTTTAAGTGTGTGTTAAATAAAAGTGACCTTTGGAAATCCATAACTTGAAGACAAATTATGGACTCCATTAAAACACATAAATGATCAAGAATTAATTCTAAACAATTTAGCAAATAATTCCTAAATTCATAAGAACATGAACAAGATCATCAAAATTTCAAGAATTATATGAACACATAAAATCATGGAATTTTGATATATGCTATTGTAAATGGATTAGAACAACCATTACACCAACTAAAATAAGTTTTAAAACACCAAACAGTTTAGGGTAATGTTTCTAGTCCATTTCCAGCAGTAAAAGTCGAAAATATGCACTCTCTTGATCCTACTCATCGAGTGCATGAACCTACTCGGCGAGTAGGTTGAAGATACACATGGACTCGGCGAGTCCCCCCATGGACTCGGTGAGTTCATCAGTCAGACAACAAGTTTTTCGACCTTTTCAACTATTTTGCATCAATTATCAAACAAGCAAGCCTAGGCTCTGATACCACTGTTGGGTTTTGAGCAATCTAACACTTCCTAAGTGTGCATGCAACCCTAATAAACCTTGGATCTATGTTTGTCTAAATACATGCAAAATATTAAATTTTTCAAGGTTTATAACCTATCTAACATGGCATGGGGAACATTTCAACATAAAAGAGTTAGAAGAGATTACATACCTTTTGATGCGTTTGGTTCTAAGGAGTTTGAGGGCCAAGCACCAATAGTGTGAATGCCTCAAATGGAATCACAAAACACCACAAACTCTTGGAAAACTTTAAGAGAGTATACACACTTGTATAATTTCGGCCACACACAAGCTCACACACACTAGTTCACTAGTTGCCATTTCATGCTCCATAAGCATGCTTATATTGTGTGCATGATTAGGGTGAAACCCTAATAACCCATGTCTTTTCCTTTCCAAGGATCCATTGGTTAAAAGCTCCATGCATCATCCATGGACTTCCATATAAGCCTAGCCCATTAACAAATGAGTCTTAGCCCACACCATATAAAATCAATAGCCCATAATCTAATTAGTCTTCCTTGTAATCTCTAAGTTAATTCATAATTAATTTAAGACTAAAACTAATTAAATAACATAACTTCATATTAATATATTATAACTTATAATATATTAATAAACATATGTGTATAACTCTCATAAAATTATCCATAATAGTTTGGATGAGATGCAACCCAAATGGACCATGCCGGCCGGGTCAAGTATATACCAAATAAGTTATGGACTTAGACACCTTATCCAACAATATATGCATCAATACAATCCAAAAATCACCAAGATTTGCATTTACAATATGAATCCTTGTGTTTTCATAGTTTTATCGCTTCTCGTGCTACTCCTTGTAACTGCAACTACCAACCAATTGGCAGCAGTGGGAGGAGGAGATGATATATATATATATATATATATATATATATATATATATATATATATATATTGGTGTTCTGAAGAAGTGTTTAGATAAGGAGACATATGCTCTCCTTCATTTCAAAGCTTCCCTCTAAGATCCCTTTGGTTTTCTGTATACATGGAAAGCTGAAGAAGATGACTGCTGTAAGTGGATAGGAGTTATGTGCAACAACAAAACAGGTCATGTCAGAGAGCTTGATATGAGCTTATGTGTCCTTGAAGATGTGATTAGCCATTCATTGCTAACGTAATTAGTATTTTCCTAGTTTTGTAATTCATATTGAAATGCTATGGTTTAAATATCAATAACTTAATTAGTATTTTCCTTGATCTATTGTTTTATAGTTATCATGGGTATAGTTTACTGTTGTTTTTTCCATAATCTCTCTTTACCATTGTGTAATTATTTTTTTCTCTCATCTTCGTGCACGAAAGCGAGGCGAGACCGCGAGATTGTTAGACAGATTGGTGATCCACTAAGAACCAAGCTTCAGTACCTTGGTAGGCTTCTATCACTTGAAATGGGATAAATTCTTCCAGATTAAGTATGTACTTAATCACTTTTAATTTTCAGTACCTTGTCAACAATTGTTGATGGTCTTCCTCTTGGCCCTGGAACTTCAACCTGTAAAGTTCCACACATCACCATTGGCATACAATTTAAAAAACTCTAAGCATCTATTTTTTTAGTAAACTTAGTTTTAAATCTTACAGGAGTAATTTCCCATTCAAAGGCACCACTATCGTAGGCAGCAATACCACGCTCAAAACTTCGAATAGCATAGTCATCCTGCATGTATCAGTTAATCATAAATATTTTTGTGAACAAAAAGTTGGTGAATTGAAGAATAGAAAAAAAAAAGGTTTAAATATACCATACCTGATGCTCTCTTGTAAGTTCATACATATCAGCGCATATTTCAGCAACATTTCCCATCTTAAAATCATTGAAAACATCCCACAACCCATCTTTCAATATTCCATCAACAAGGGTGTCATGTCCAAATTTAGATCCTTTCCTGAAATTCTAAACGGCTTCCACCTTTTTCTGTAAGCCCTTACTATAATGAGAAGAAAGTTTAAAATAACACAATAATGATTAAATTGAAGATAACATTCACCTTGCTTCTGAAATATATTTGGGGACATTAGACATGCTTTCCATGCCACCAGCCACAACTAAATCCTTTATTCCCAATTGGAAGCTTTGTGCTACCAACATAGTAGCTGCAATTACCAAAAACAAAATATATAAATTTTCCACAATTTAATCTCAAAAATGAATACATATCATATTTTACAATTGCATACCTTTCATCCTCAATGCACAAACTTTGTTGACTGTGGTGCTGACAACAGTATTAGGGATTCCATCACCTAATGTTGCTTGTCTGAGAGGACCTTGCCCTAAATTTGCACCAAGAACATTTCAAAAAAATAACTTCTTGTACCTAATACTGCACCTAATGGTGCTGATAAGGTACGGATTAAATGGTATTAAATAAAGTTTTTTCATGGCATGAAATCATTGTTATGTGAAACTTTGCGGTGGGCTTAAGCCGATAATTTAACGGATCTGTGATACCTTCTGAACGTAAGCTCTATTCCCATTTCCTTTCATATTACAAAAATAAAGTAAAATAATTTCAAGGGTGTGGGGGTGTTATGGGAAAAAACATTGTAGGGGAAATGAAGCCACCTTCTCTTGGTAAGTGGAAACATTTTCTTTTATAAAACTTTTAAAAGAAGGATAATAACAATTAACACAGTGGTAAAATTTTGTGTTTTGTAATGGCTTCTTCACGTGGATCTGGAAAGCATCCACAATTCATGCCATCTAGACCAAGGTGGGCTGTTGCTAATGGCGCACGTGTAATTTTAAGTGTATGTGATGAGGAAGTTGCTCGTTATGAAACGACTACTCTAACTGCAACTGTTGTTCCTGCTGTATTACTTCCTCCTCCAATAACAGCCATGGATGAGCATCTTGTTGCAGGGCTTCCTTCTTTAGAGCCTTATGCAAGTCTCTTCCATAGGTACTATGCTATTTCTAGTCCAAGTGCTACTCAAATACTTCTTCTTGGATTATCAGAAGTACCACCTTCATGGGCTCCAGATGCTCTTGATACTGCTGTTTAACTAGTCGAGCTTCTTAGGGCAGCTGAAGGTTATGCATCTGCGATGCGGCTAAGTTGACCTGAAACCCTAAAAGTCAAACTTTTATTTTTTAGAATATGGGGTAACCTTTGTTGTTCTTTTTATATTGTCTTGTTAATATCTCTATATTTGATTGTGCTAGATTCATTTCTTGGTATGTTCATGTCTAAATAAATTGGGTCATTAAACTATTAGGATATTATGTTAAAAATATTATTGTAAGATATTTCTCCTACGTTTTTTTGTTGACTTGGTCAACCATTAAATACCAAATGTATATCTTTCCAGGTGTTGATGGACATGATTCATCTACTGGATTGGGTATTTGAAAGTGCTGCTCATGAAATGAGAGTCGTGGAACAAGATGCCACCCCACATCATCCAGGAATTTACTTATCTGATGCTCAAGTTACAAATAATCTACAACAGAAAACCTTATTTTAAATTTTGAATCCCATCATCTTATTTGGACTGCGATCATGTATCAAATGAGTTTGGAAGGTTACCTATATAAATTTGGAGATTCTACACAATTTGCATTAGTTTTTGTGTTAAATGCAAGAAATAGCACCATGCCTTCATTGATTTATTTATTAACACACCTCTCTTGTGTAGCATAGGAAGACATCACTGTCCTTCAAAACTATGGATGATGACCAAGTCTTACTCTATGCAGTAAGTATTAAAGAAATAGCAACGCACTTTCATTCATTTGTTTCATATTTTTTTCACAGTTCTCTAGTGATGTTTTCCTTGTGTCATAGAATGATTGGCTCCTATCTTGTTTTTTGATATTTATACGCAATTTTTTTCTTAAGTCAGTGGTGGCGAACTTCAATACCATGGTGGGGTTGCAAGGCTTAAAGTTGCCATGAAGATTGTCAAAGGATAAATTACTTACCGGTTCCTTTTAATGTTGTACATGTTTTGCTTTTCTATAATAAATATTATGCAATATTAGCAATCTATTACATTTACTTACTATTTGAATGATAATATGTATTTGACATAATAATACAATGAATTATCTTTCTTATTTATTGTATTTTATTTTGTAATATAAGACTTTTAATGTGTTATTTAATGTGAAAATTACTAAATCTATCTAAATATATAATTTTTAACACATTTAAAATTATGACACGCAAAAATGTGTGTCGTCTTTCTTTATGACAGGGTCTTTAATGATACGCAATGCGTGTCTTAAACGCACGTCGTAAGGTTACAACATGCAAAAGTGTGTCATGTTCATTTATGACAGGGTCTTCCTTGACACACAATGCGTGTCGTAAACGCGCATCGTAAATGCATGTCGTAACAGCGCGTCGTAAATAGAGGACATGCAAAAGCGTGTCGTGTCTCGTTATGACATGGCTTTCCTTGACACACATTTGCGCATCGTTTGAGCGTTTTACGACACACATTGCGCGTCGTAAAAAGTTGTTAGTAGTGAATGAAGTTTGTATATTGAGATGTTGTATATCTTTCAATTTCAGCGAGTTGAAACAAAAATCTCTCCGACTTTCCATCTTTATCTTTACCAGCTAATACCAAACCAAAAGGCTTTAAACAAATTTCCCCATCAGCATATCTCTTCAATTCTTTTCGAGACTTGGAAATCTCCATGGGTACTTTGACTTCAAGTCCTTTCACTATTGGTAACTACACATCTATAAGTTCTAAACACTCATAATAATTCTCCAAGAAAATCTTGATGTAAGCCACTCCTAGTCGAAAAAATCTGGTTATGTTTCTCAAAGATATGAAGAATTTTTATCATACAGGAGAAGAGCCCTTTGAATAAGGTCATAAAGACTCATGAGAGGAAAATCTGTGACTGTGAAATCACAAGTCTTACCACTCGTGCTTGCAACAATGAACCTTGAATTTTGCATCATATCTTCAAATAATACGTCCTTGATGCTTATAACCTTCTTTATTTTAATCAGTGATCAAATATCTACAGGAGCCTTCGTAAGAACTACATGAAAACGAAGCTTCATGTAGTTGTAGTTATCTTCACTTTTGGATTTATTAGAGATGTTGAATTGAGGCATGAGGAACATCATCTCATTAATTGGAAAGTCCAACTGGCTCATGTCTACATTTGAAACCATGTAACTTTGTTTCGGTTTCTTCTCAAATGCATACATGTGGTTGTAAGCCATCTTCGCTTCTATCATTTCATAGTTATAAAGTTTAGTAGGATCTCCTTTGTCCAAACCGGGAGGATCACTCGCCCTTTTCCTCATTATGCTCAGAACTACCCTTAGCTTTTCCATCTATGCTTCAACTTCTGCTTTCTTCACTTCTTTTGATTTTTCAAAAACAATTGTCTTGCCTTTGTCTATTGATTTATCTGTAGCAGCCTTTATTTTTGAAGCTTCACCTTGACCAGTAGATGATCCAATAACAATCCCCTTTGTAATCGACTTTGTGATTGGCATGGACGTTACAACAGTTGAAGTAACTGGTCCAGCACTCAAAATTGTTGGCTTGGTCGTCGGAATTTTCGAAGGATAAACTTTACCCACAACCTTAGCTTCTCCATACGAAGCATCACCTCCAGTATTTGCATGAGATCCTTCTCCAACTCTCTTTTCTCCCCCTTGCACCCATGTTCGCACAGGTGGGACATCAGTTGCAAGAAGATTTGAAATACTTGACAGAGGAGCTAGTTGTTTATGAATAATGGATTCGAACTATGTAAACTTTTGTGAGAGGTACTGAGGAGTAATTATCGAAGATGTACCAAGATTTAACACTGATTCCTTTAGATCTTTAAGCATCGAGATTACCTCCCCACGTTGTTGATTGTTAGTTTTATAAAGTTGAGTAATTTAAGGAATCAAGCTTTCATACTATGTAACATACTTCGTGACAACATCAACGTAACATACTTCGTGACAGCATCACAAATGATATCAACTTTCTTATGCAGAGTGGCATAATCATTCTGAACAACTGTAATTTCACGAACCATGTATTCACGATGCTCTTGAAGCTTCAAATTTACATCTTCTCTCAACTTCTTCACATCCATTACGAACAAAGTATGTCTTTCTTTTTGAACATTTGTTAGCTCTTTAACAGCTCCCACATATTTGGTTGAAAGAATTTATCCTCAACTCTATTATCTGATCAGGATGATCTACCTTCTCAAGGATTCTCAACTCTGAGTCTTTAATGATACCACGCATTCTGCTCACCATTAGTGCCTCACAAGCCTTCATCAGTCCATCAATTTTGAAACTAGACACTGAACTTCCACCCCCATATCTGCTTGAGACTGAATAATTTAATTCATCTTTTTATTCAGTATTTTGAATTGTTTCATAGACATGAGCATATCGTCAGGGAAATCCTCCTTTTCTTCATCAAAAACCATATCTTCAAAAGTACCGCCAAAGCCACCTTCTTCATTATCAAATGCATCGTTCGTTTTGGGTGGATCAGTGGATTGAGATGAAAAAATGGATGTAAAGTGTTGGTCAATGATGTCTTGAAAGGTTGGTGAATCAGTGGTGGAAGAAGTAGGAATGATAAATGTGTTGGATTAATGTCTAAGTCCATAACTATAATTGGTAAGACTTGACCCGACCCGGCATGGTCCATTTGGGTTGCATACCATCATGCACTTGGATAGACTATAATGAGAGAAATAAGACACTTATGGTTATTAATATATTATAAGTTCTAGTATATTAATAATAAGAATAATAAGATTATTTAATTAGTATTGATCAAGAGTTAATCTAGGATTAATTAAGTGATCAAAAGAAGACTAATTAAATATATGGGTTGATTGTGTAAATCATCCATACTTATATAGTGGGCTAATGCTCCATGGATAATCAAGTTGGGCTAAAACCCATAGGATGGTCCATGGATGCTCCATGGTGTATTTGAACCCATGGATCCAAGGAAATGGAAAGCCATGACAATTAAGGATTTACCCTAATTGTAACACTATATAAAGATCTTATTCTTGACAAAAATCAGCCACTAGAATCACATTAGAAAGTGAAGAAGAGGGCTAGCCGATTTCATGAAGTGTAGAACTCTCAAGTTATTCTAAGTGTTTTGATGATTGTGATTCCATTTGAGGCTTCCACACTATTGGGGCTAGGCACTCAAGCTTCATGAAGACTTTCTACTTCAAAGAGGTATGTATTCTATCTTGTTACACTCATTGCTTTGTATGCTAGATTAGGATAATACCTTGGATGTTCTTATTTGCATGTATAATAGAGAAAACATAGATCCAAGGTATTTAGGGTTGCATGTACACTTAGGAGTGTTAGAATGCTCAAAACCCAACAGTGGTATCAGAGCCTAGGCTTGTTTTCTTGTTATACCAGCAAAACTGCTTAAAAATTGATCAAAACGATCCAACCCGCCGAGTCGGTTCATGCACTCGACGAGTTGGACCCCCAGATAGCATATATTCGAGGTTTTTGGCTAGAAATGGACTAGGAACATTACCCTAAGTTGTTTTTGAACTTATAAACTTGTTTTTAATGTGGTAATGTTCATGCTAATCCATTTTCAAAGATAATTGTCAATAGATTCATGTTTTGTATTAGTTTAAGGTTTAGACTAATTACATGAGAAAGTTTGATTTGAATTATCTTGTTCTTATGAGTTGCTTAGATTAATAGAAAAGTTAATTGAAATAGTTGTTTTTAATCCATTTTAATCTAAGAGCTGAGTATAAAATGTGTTTGTGTAACTTGTCCTCAAGTTACACGAAGAGTCACATTAAAGACTCATAAAACTCATAAAAGTTGGTAATGGTTACAAAATGAAGAGTCTTGTGTCATTGATTTTTTTTTATGACTCCATAACTTGTCCTCAAGTTATGGAAGTTCAAGAGTCACTTCATTAATAAATAAAGTGTAACCTTAATTAATTCCATAAGTTATAAAAAATAATGAAAAGTTAATTCTCTTATTAGTTTAAAGTCTTCCATAAGTTATGGAACTTGAAGAGTTTTTTGGATTAAAACTACTTTAAACACATAAGTTATGGAATTAATTAGTTTTGAATAGTTTCAAAACTTGCCCTCAAGTTTTGGAATTTGAAAAGTTTTCACTTATGAATACTTTAATTCCAAGTTAGCCCTTAGAATTCTAAAGAATTAAGATTCAACACTTATACTATTTATAACATTAATGGTTAATTATTATAAATATGTATAAGAACAAGTCGTTTTACCGTTAGTAGGCCTCATTCACGAAACCGGTCTATAAGGTGGGTATAAGGTTGTTGCCTATAAAATGGCGACTTAATGGGTGTATACTCTCACCCACCGCTTGCTTGATCGGTGGAGGGTCGTTAGACAAACGGGTAGGACAATGACTTTAAATTCTCCCTTCATTAAAAGTATTAATGATAAATATTAAGTAACTAAAATCTTAATAATTCCCAATCTTAGTTACTTTAGGAAAAATGTGAATTTGGTGCTAGCCCATGGAATTCACACTTTGTACCTTACCAAGTCGTTGGTGGAACATGTGTGGTTAACCGGCACACTAACTTGGACTAGTAAGGACCACGAAGGGTGACTTAATGTTTGTCATAGATCAATGGAGCATGTGTGGTTAACCGGCACATTGATTAGGTGATAATATTAAGGGTACCAAGTGAATTGGTATGGTTATTCACACCTTGTTTTGTGATCCTCGGCATCCCAGTCACAAAATTTGAGAGGGCACACTCGAGATTGAAACATGTCATTGAAAAGTTCAATGAATCTCAAAAGATCTAGGAATTTCAAATCCAATTAAAACCTAATAAATAATTTCGTTTTTCATGGTGGAAATTGGTGAATCGTCATTCGCCTACCTTCAAATATTTTATAGCTTGGATTACGGCATCCCTCTTCCAAATTATAAAATAGTTTGTTGGGTCCTAGCCTTAATATTTCATATTGGGTGTCATATTAAGGACTTTAAATCAACTATCTTGAATATCTCCCAAAACATGTCTAGTTTAGACATTTATGATCTTCCCAAATCTCTTGAAGATGATGTTCCTCAACATCATGCTTCACTTCCTCTATCTCCTCTAATTATTCTCCCTCACCCACAAGTTCTTGAAAAGTTTAAAGTCACTCGAGCCCTATTGGCAAGTAAAGGTCTTGGTGTGGTCACATCTTGGAGATGTAGTCACATATTGACAAGCCGGGAGAGTTGGGTGTCAAAGTCTTGAGAAAGTTGGTGGTTCAATCACTTTCTAAGTCACATAGTGAGTTCTTTTGGAACACCTATGAAAAGGACTATGACAAGACCCTTAATGATTTTATCTATTTGTTAAGATCAACTTCCTCAAAACTTGATGGACATTGACAATAGTGACACAGGAAATCCAGAAAAGCATTCTCTTCCCAATGGAAAGGGACCGGCCATAGTCAACTCGGTTGACCAAATGGTAAAGAGAAAAACTAAGTCTGTGATAGTCCCGTGTACCATTATCAAAGGGTCCATATGTTTATATTGCCAAAGAAAGGGGCATTGGTTGCAAAGCTTCCATAATTTACCTAAGGATGTTAAAGTCGATAAGTTTGACTCTACTTCAGGTAAAGTCCACTATCTAACTCTGCTAAGTTTCTATTATGAGATTCTTGATACATGATGTTTCTGGGTCACATGGTGATGTTTTAAGAATCAAAGAAAAGGTAAAGAAACTTAAAGAAAGAATATGTTGAATCTGATCGCGTAGATGGATTTCTATCGCGAAGTTTGAAGATCAGATTCTTGAGCTACTTCCTAGGAGTTATAATATATTGCTTGTGAATAGATAACAACAAGGTTTTCATGTGGATTGTAAGGATAAGTTTTTCCGCAAAGTTTTTTTAAAAAAAAAAAAGAAAAAAAAAAGGGTTTTAATTTTATTTATTTTAAAAAAATATCCTTACAATGGCATCTGTGGAAAATTGTTGCTTGTATGTTTCCAGTAATAGCAATATTGGAAAGTGGATGTGATTCTTTCATTTGTGGTAGTGTCTGAATATACCAAATGAAGAAAGTTTTTCATCACCCAAGTTTCAATTGGATAGAAACTTGGAATCATACAAGTTGTATTGTATGATGAATGAGAATTTTCATCTTTGAAAAATTAAGACTAATTTTTTGATCACATGTATATGCGAGTCATTTGAAGGACTAAGGAATTAGGTACACTGGGTGTGCACTGGTCAAGGTCCACCACAAAGATTGATTTGTCATGATTTACTAAAGATTAGTAAATATGATTATACTTATAAGGTTAAGTATAATTCTGTATCATTGAAAAGGTTCCAATGTATGGCAGAGCGAATAAGAAGAATCAAATTAGGCAGAAGGATAAAAGTTTCTCAAATCTGAAAAGATGGGAGAGTACTTTAGTATCAGTTTTATGATCATCTTAATGATTTAGAAACCATATCACAAATTCATACTCTAAGGACGTCTTAGTGCATTGTTATGGCTAAGAAGAGAGGTCATGAATTGTTGGATTGGTTAAGATCAAGGAGATGAGTCATACTTCGTTCCAAAACAATTCTTAGAGTCATACTCCAAGATTGTAACATTGAGTGACATAAAGTAAGGTTTAAAACACTTATCAAATGTAGTGTGAAATGTTTCTACTCTTGTACATTTGATATTGGTAAGTTGTGATGTCTTGGATGAGACAAAGACCAACTAAGACCAATTGTGTGAAGTGTTAGTCTTGATAAGAATCCGTACTATCCCTTGAATATTTGTTTTGTCAAGGAATGGTTCTTGACTAGGAAAACTTATATGTCAAGGGGACAGTGGGAGCCTTAAAGATCCTAAAAGAGTTTCAAGATTTAATCAAGAGTAAAACCTGTAATTTATCACTAGCACACGACTTAAGGTTTGCAACCTATCGTGTTGACATAATTCTTATTTCTGTAACTACTTCAAATAAGTTGAATTTACATGTGAGTTATCAGAGTTCAACTTGGAAGCATTGGTGGGCCTTGTGCTACCAAGGTGACAAGAAACTAAGATTGAAGAAGTTTAATCCATGTAAGGCTGAATTTGTCACTAAGCGTATCTTGTGATTATGGTTTTGACAAATTCACATGGATAGGAACTCATACACTATAAAATCTAAGTGTCATAAGGTTTCTCTCCGATTCATGAAAATGATGGTGAGGAAACGCTTTCACTGAGTAGATTTTACGTAGATAGCAATTGTGTTATTTGCATTTTGAAAAGTCGTTAGTGGAGCGCGTGTGGTTAACCGGCACGCTAACATGGACTTGTGAGAAATGGCAAATGCCTAAGCAATTGAGACTATGATTATGACATCCCTTTTCATAGTTCTGAAAATTGTTTAGACACACATGTGAGCTATCTAAGAAAGGATGTATGAATCTAAATTTCAGAAGTCCAACAGATTTTTGGAAATATGTCAGAGCTAGTGGGAGCATAAGTGTTATGCTGATAATCATCATGTTAGTGGGAGCATGATTATTATGATTAGTATTGCAAGCTAGCAATGTTAATTATAGAAAACAAAGTTTCAATTCGTGAAGTTGCAGGGGTTGAAAAGTTGTTTTGCTATAATTAAGGGAGAGGAAATTATACTTCATTTTAATTCTAAAGCTTAGATTGAGATTTTAATCATCTTTAGTCAAGAATATATATGAATTTTGTGTTGGAATGGTTCAACTTGAAGAAATTCTATATATATATTGCGTTTTCAAAATTGGATTATGATTACGACATCCCTCTTCATAGTTAAATTTTGAAAACATGGCAAATAAAAAATATTGTAGCAAAAGACTTGTCTAGTATCATGTCTTTATGTCAAACATCATGAATCGTGTCCCATATGCTTCGGATATAGGGTCGATTGCATGTGCTATAATATTCATCCTTTCTAAATTTTTCCAAATGCTTAAGGCATTTAGAAGGGAAAAATCTAGAACTGGATATGACTAAAGTGATTAAACAATTGTCGAGGACAATCTAAGGTTTACCAAAGATTGGTTTCTCAAGGACAATTGGAGGTATAGTGATAATTCTGGAAGGACCATATTGACATAATCTGTAAGGAGGCAACTCTTGTTCAGAAGTGATAGTCAAAATGGGATCTGGAAATGTTTCAAAGTTAGAAATTATTCAATCTATGTAAGATTAGGAAACTTAATGCAAGAAGGATGTTCCCAAGGAGCTGATCTCCTTTGGAATGCTCTGTAATGGTTGTTGTCAAGTCTTTCTGACTTCGTGCATAATCATTACAAGAGGATCAATGCATATAAGTTTAGAATCTAACATATTTCAGTAAATGACATGAATTTGGAATTCTTGCATTTACAATAAGGATTTGGGATTGTGAAATGAGTATCATTGGAATCATGTTCAATTGATCTACATCACAATGTAAGGATCATAGACAAACATAGTGTGCATACTTGAGGTATGGCATAACTATTGTTTAGAAAACAAAGTGTGCATGCAATGAGCATGGGACAACTGTTGTTTTATTCAAGTCTTAAGTTGATTATTTGAAATATTGAATAATGTGTAATCAATATGGTGATAAATAAAAAGTGGTTTTAGTTATATTCAAAAGGGTTCTGAGACCATATTTGATTCGATTATTATTGTGTTTCACTTTGCATGTTTTGACTTCCAAAATAGCTAGGTTATTCTTTCTGAATGACTAAGTTATTTAAACACTCCACAGTCATTCATATATTGGAAGTAGGTATGAATCAAGACTGTCATGAATCAGGTTTGTAGATGGCTAAATGGGTTTAGTCATGGCAATGGTTGCTACAACATTCATGAGTGCTCATAAGTTATGAGTATTGGAATAAACCCACGCTCACTTGTATCACTTCATGGAATTTATCTCGAGTGATTGTGAGACGGTAATATCATATAAATTTTCAAACCTAGAGATATGAGTTGTTACGTATGAGTTGGTTGTGCATTGATTGCACGTAAACGCATCAGTAACTTGATGTTATAAAACGTGCCTTTATGTACAATTCAACAAGTAGTAGAACAAGTATATGAGTCGAAGTTTATTTGTTCCTTCTAGAAATAGAAGCGATATCTGGGCCCCTCGATGATTTTTTTGTAACCTATGTACCGGCCGGTCAGAACTGAATTGATGTTTTCGATTAAGTTCTTTGTCAAACAAATCGAAAATCGGGAAACAAACTGCTGGACAATAAGTACGACGTTGTTCCATGTATTTGTCCAACTGATATCATGAGAATAGAGGATTATATGATCCCTTAACTAATGGACAAGTCATTGACAAGGTCAGAGTTCATCTACAAGGTCAGAGTTCAACAGAAGCTTTTGAGAGCTACGATTGCCAGTTGGTTCCTGAAGTCATACGCAATAATAGTTTTAGACTTATCCAAGTGGGAGACTGTTGGATTAATGTCTAAGTCCATAAATATAATTGGTAAGACTTGACCCGACCCGGCATGGTCCATTTGGGTTACATACCATCATGCACTTCGATAGACTATAATGAGAGAAATAAGACACTTATGGTTATTAATATATTATAACTTCTAGTATATTAATAATAAGAATAATAAGATTATTTAATTTGTATTGATCAAGAGTTAATCTAGGATTAATTAAGTGATCAAAAGAAGACTAATTAAATATATGGGTTGATTGTGTAAATCATCCATACTTATATAATGGGCTAATGCTCCATGGATAATCAAGTTGGGCTAAAACCCATAGGATGGTCCATGGATGCTCCATGGTGTATTTGAACCCATGGATTCAAGGAAATGGAAAGCCATGACAATTAAGGATTTACCCTAATTGTAACACTATATAAAGATCTTATTCTTGACAAAAATCGGCCACTAGAATCACATTAGAAAGTGAAGAAGAGGGCTAGCCGATTTCATGAAGTGTAGAACTCTCAAGTTATTCTAAGTGTTTTGATGATTGTGATTCCATTTGAGGCTTCCACACTATTGGGGCTAGGCACTCAAGCTTCATGAAGACTTTCTACATCAAAGAGGTATGTATTCTATCTTGTTACACTCATTGTTTTGTATGCTAGATTAGGATAATACCTTGGATGTTCTTATTTGCATGTATAATAAAGAAAACATAGATCCAAGGTATTTAGGGTTGCATGTACACTTAGGAGTGTTAGAATGCTCAAAACCCAACAAAATAGAGGTAAAGAAATAAAGGTACTTGAAATGGGTTCGATAGAAATAATAACTTGAGTTCCTTGTGAAGGTTGAGTAGTTTCCTTCGATAGATCTCCTTCACCCATGATGACATATACACCCATATCAGATACGTTTGCAGTGATGTCTGAAGTTCGTACTCCTCATGAGATGATTTGGTAGACGAAACTTCGGGTGATATGAGAATAGTCTTCTCAGGAGAAGTGGGCTCTATAATAGTTTCGGGTTCTGGTGTTTTAAGAACTTTTCTTCTTTGGATGATTCTGTTGGAATTACTAACTGCCTCTTCTTTGTCTTCTTCTATTTCTTTGAAATTTTCTTGGCCATATCCTCATCCCTTCGTTTCTTTAACTGAGGAGAAACTAGACCTAGCACTTCGTGCATAATTACCCCTTGATGAGTAACATGAGTCTTGCGAACCACATTCGAAGTAGGAGACCCACCATACTTCAACTTTAATCTTCGAAAAACTCTAGTCTTCGAAGGAATTGTAATTGAAGTTGGTTCTGTAACAACAGGTTCAACAGATTTTGTGAGAACTTTTGAAACTACCTCATCGAGCTTCGTTGTTTTCTTGGGAGACTTCGATTGCTTTGTTTCTTGAACAGTTGGCTCCAGATTAACAATCACAACTTTTGTTGACGTTTTAAATTTCTTAGAATGACCCATACCTTCTTTTGTTAACAACTTCCCAGTTTCAATTTTTGGATAAATTTTTGTCATATAATCAATAAGCATAAAATTTGTTGGATTAACCTTTTTCAACATAGCATCTGGGATTCGTGCAACATGTGATAAAATTTATGTATCATCAGACATTTCTTTCTGAAAATTATACTTCAAGAAATCTGCAGTTTCCTCCTCAGCATCCACCAGAATTCCCTCTTTATCATAAAAATTTCTGAGGATTAGACTCCAATATCGTGCACATGAAATACCTTGCACAACATTTGTATGCTCTACACTCTTTTTAAATTCCTTCCATAACTAGGTGGAATAATCAACCAGTATATCATAATAGATACCTGCAACCATTGCATAGACTTCCATCCGTCCTTTATCAAGCCCAACTGTTCGACATGTTAAACATCGTAGAAAGATTCCAAACAAGAAATTCCAGATCGTCGGAAGACTCGATTTTTTAAAATCACTAATCTTGGTGAGTGAGGATTGATGACCCATCTCATTGAACATGTAGTTCACTTAAGCAGTTGAAAGAGCATCGAATGGTTGAGAAGTTGGAATGTCCATAATTTGACAAAACAACTTCTTTGTCAACCGTACCTTCTTATCATTCACCAAGTTGAATGTGATGACATATAGGGATTTAGAGTAGGTTGTAGTAGAACCTTCTTGTGAATTCCAGTATAAAGTAATTGCAAAAGAATTAAACATAGCTATCGAAAGAACACAACTCTTCAGTGCAAACACCAACATCCTTAATCCTTTAGTGTACAAAGATTCATCCGATTCGACTTGATAGTTTGTGCTTTGAATCTTCATGATTGGTAAAGATGTAACATATTCTGTGGTTTGAGATGGTGAATCAACATTAGTTTGATCAGCCACCGCGAGGGTTGTGAAATCGTATGAAGAAAAATTGAATTTTTCAGAGAGAATTTGGAAAATTTTCTTCTGAAAGCGTAAGCTGATAACAAACCCTTGAATTCCTTTTTATATGTTACCTTGATGTTTGAATTTGAAGTATGATGTCAATTTAATGATATCCGACGTGGCACATTGAAACTCGCACCACTATGCCGATAAAGTAGCCACACATGAAAAATAACTGCCACTTCTCCTTGAAAACCGGAAATGTCACATCTCACAATCTTTTTATTTCCTCCAAGGTAATATGAACCGTCAGCAACCTTTGGATGGAGGTTAGGCTCTTTCACTTTTGGGATTTAAAGCGAAGCCATATTCCAGACTTTCGAAATCAACAGCCTGAGTTGGTAGTACTCAGAACCTCAAGGATTTCATGAGTGCAGTGTGCCAAAGAAAATTATTCGAATCAAATAAAAATAAACTTTGTATTTGTGATGTGAAAAATAATTTGACACGAAAGCAGTAAAACTTCAGGCAAAATTTTCTTCGTTAATTATCAAGAGATATAATCAACTGCTTATTGAGAAGTTTCGAAGGGCTACTTTTTCAAGGCTTCATGGGTAGGTACACGACTTCGTTACATATAACTTAAAACATAAGGTGAGAAATTGTAACAGAAATCACCTGTTTGACCAGTGTAGTCAGTGACAAGTATGTTTTGAATTGAATGTGAAAGTGACTTTGAAATCAAATGAAACTCACAAAGTAATCATACTCATAAAAAAAATTTGTGCTGGATCCCATTGGGTAACAAATATCGTGGGATTCGATAATTTGATCAAGATCACTCATGTGAAACGAATATGATTTGGAGTTTCGAATCTAGGTACAGAAACAAAAGTTTCGTTAAAAACTGGACAAAGTTTCCTATCAATTCCTTAAAATCTAGAGAATTGGGTTTCACTTTCGTCATAGACTCATGATGTCAGATCATTAACATCAATTTTTGATAAGTCTAAGTCTCGATGGGTTTGATCAAAGACCACTTGGACATATGGCTTTGTGTGTGATCATGAAAGAATTTTTAGATGAAAAAGATTGGTTTAAGAATTTGCATGTACCTCTGTTATTAAGGACACAACAGTAAACTCTTAACTCACGTGAGAAGAGTCAGGTAGCTCAGGTGACTAATGTGAATATAAGTCTAACTTGGGAAGAACTTTTCGTATGAAATATTTCATTAAGGCTTTCGGTAAACACACATAAAGTCATTCGAGGCTTTGGTCAACATGTTGCAGCGTGCTTCTAGTGACACCTTAACTACTTCAAGAGTTTCAAAGGATTTACCTGACCCTAGAACTGCAAGACTTAACCATTGAAAATCATTTTTGTTACCTGAAACAAAATGTGAAGACAAAACAATACAAAACAAAATATTTTTGTGATTTTTGATTTTCTGAAAATAAAATAGAAAACAAATAAAATCTTTTTGTTGTTTTTGTGTTTTTTCGAAAAGAAATGACAAAACAAATGAAAAATATTTTTGTTGTTTTTGAATTTTTTGAAAAGAAAACTACTTAACAAAAATATTTGAATTGTATCAGACATTCAAATTTTTTCAGTTCCAATTTTCGAAGATGAAGGATAATGAAGCGTTGACTATGAACAGTAACCGTTGAATTTGACAGTTGTTCCCCATTATCACTATTATTTCGAAATAGAACCCCCTTCGACCATTCCAAGTCCACCTAAAATTCTCACAAACGATTTTTCATCTAATGGTTTGTTAAAATATCATCCAACTGATCAGTGGTTTTCACAAAATGCACTTCAATATTACCATCTTCTACGTGATCTTTTATGAAATGGTAACGAAGAGCAATATGCTTAGTCTTCGAATGCTGCATAGTATTACGACAAATACAAATTGCACTTTGATAATCACAATATAATGGAATTCTTTTCATGTTTATTGCATAATCACACAATTGACTTTGTATCCAAATTATTTGTGATGTGCAAGCAACAGCAGCTACATATTCAGCTTCAGCAGTCGAAATTGATATGCATGTTTGCTTCTTTGATTGTTAGCTCACCAATTTCCCATCTAGTAATTGACATCCTCCAGTCGTGCTTTTGCGATCAAGATTGCAACCACCCAAGTAAGCATCTAAGAAAGCTTGAATAAAGAAACTAGTTTTCGAAGGATACCATTTTCCTAACGAAATTGAGCCTTTGAGATAACAAAAAATCTTCTTGACTGCAGTAAGATGTGGTTCTCGAGGATTTGACTAGTACCTAGCACAATTACACATAGAAAACATGATATCAGGTCTACTTGCAGTGAGATGAAGTAATGAACCTATCATGCTTCAATAAAGACTTAAGTTAATTATTGGTTTGTCTAACAAAGGTGTCAGCCTTGTTCTAGTTGCCATTGGTACTCGTAATTTTGTGATATTCGTTAATCCAAACTTTTCAAGCAAATTCTTCGTATACTTTTCTTGGTTGATAAAAATTCTTTCTCTGCTTTGACGAATATTTAGACCAAGAAAATTATTAATTTTTCCCATCATGCTCATTTCAAATTTGCTTTTCATCAAATTTTCAAATTCACTAGATAAAGAAGGGTCAGTAGAGCCAAAAATAATATCATTGACAAAAATTTGAACAAGAATAAGATGATTCCCAAATTTCTTTTGAAATAATGTGGGGTCAACTGATCATTGTTTAAATTTTGATTTTTTTAAGAAAGAGGTAAGAGTTGCATACCAGGCTCTTGGTGCTTGTTTGAACCCATAAACTACCTTCTCTAAAATATAACAATAATCAGGATAATCTTTATTGACAAAACCTGGGGGGTTGTTCCACATATGATGTTTCTTCGACTTCTCCATTAAAAAATGCACATTTCACATCTATTTGATATACATTGAAATCTTTGTGAGCTGCATAAGCCAGAAATATACGAACAGCCTCGAGTCTTTCGATAGGGGCAAAATTTTCTTCATAGTCTATTCCCTCTTGTTGTGATGAACCTTTTACAACAAGTATGGCGTTGATTCGAATAATGTTTCCATCTTTGTCGATTTTATTTTTGAAAATCCATTTTAACCCGACAATCGAAATATTTTCAGGTTTAAGAAATAATCACCAAACCTTATTTCGTTCAAACTCAGCCAATTCAGATTGCAATGCAAAAACCCAATCAGAGTGTTCCATTGCATCCGTAATTGTCTTTCGTTTAATTTTTGAAACGAAAACATTGAACATGCAAAATTATTGATGAGTATTTAATACCTCAATCTTTACACGAAGTTGATCTCTCGTTAAAACTCCATCATGTGGATTCACATTTACTTTTTCTTTCGGATGATCTTTTGTCCATTTTTTGAGTGGTGGATATGCTGGATCAAAATCTAAATGTGTATCTTTGTATAAATCTTCATTTTCTGATCCTGCAACAGAAAGATTATCATTAATTTCATGAAATTCATCATTTAGATCAAGACTTGTTGTATCACTATTATTTTGATCTCGTTGCTCCCCCTCAAGTAGATGCTCCCCCTCAACATCTCCATTCATTCTCCCTTTCTCCCCCTCTAAAAAATGCCCCCCCTCAAATTGCGTATTCGTATCCAAGTGCTCCCCCTCCACTTGTTTATTTAGCATACTTTTGCCAATTCTTGGGGAATTCGATGTTGAAAAAGTGTCATCAGGAGTTTGGATAAGATCCGATCCCTCAATGTGTTTCGAAGATTTTGATTGATTATTATCATTTGCACAAACTTCAGCATCAATTTCCCTATCAGGAACACCAAAAATTAAATCATAATCAAAATTAGATGAAGTTATATTTTCCGTTTCATCACTTGATTCATTAATAATTGACTTTTGTTCAAAAAGTTTGTCAACTTGTTTAACATAATAGTCATCAAAAGTAATATTGAATGTTTCTTCGACTTTTTTTGTTTGTTTAGTTAACACTCGATATGCAACATAATTGTGCGAATATCCCAAAAATACTCCTTCGTCATCCTTAGCTTGAAACTTCGAAAGATTATCCTTGAGATTCTTGATAAATCACCTACAGCTAAACACATGGAAAAATTTAACATTTGGTTTTCGATTATTGATTATTTCATATGGAGTGACATTGAAACGTCGATGAATAAATGAACGATTCTGAGTAAAACACGTTGTGGATACTGCTTCAGCCCAAGAATATTGAGAAAGATTCACATATGTCAACATAGTTCTTGCTGCTTCGCAAAGTGACCTATTCCTTCTTTCAACGACACCATTTTGTTGTGGTGTATATGATGACGAAAAATTATGTGAAATTCCTTTTTCAATTAAGAACGAATCTAGCACTTTGTTCTTAAACTCAAACGCATTATCACTTTTGATCTTTCGAACACACTCTTTAGAGTTTTCTCAAATTGCTTGATAATTTCAATCATCGTCTGAGAGACTTCATATTTTATCCTGAGAAAATACACCCACGTAAATCGTGAAAAATCATCAACAATAACCAAAATGTACCGTTTCTTATTGGGAGTTTCAACACTTGATGGTCCACAAAGATCAATATGAAGAAGTTCCAACGGTCCCACGATTTTCGAATCTATCAGAACTGGATGTCCTCTTCGATGTTGTTTCCCTTGTTCGCAAGCTGCACAGAAAGTATCATTATAAAATTTTAAAACTGGTAAGCCTCGAACAAGATCTTCTGTTACCAACTTATTTAAATTCCGAAAATTTAAATGAGATAACCGACGATGCCACAAGAAAATAACATCGGAATTAGCTTTCGAAAGTAAACAAATTGAAGGTTTTCCAACAATTGGTTTGATATCAAGAGTAAACATATCGCCATGTGGCTTTGATTTCAGCAACACTTCATTTCTTTCAATCTTCAAAATAATACTGCCTTCTTCATCAAACACAACTTGATTGCTAGTGCCCACAACTAGTTGCGAGACACTTATCAAATTATGTTTAAGGACTTCGACATACGCAACTCGATTCAGTGTGAATTGATCGTTCGTTACTTTTACATAGCCTTTGACTTGACATTTATGATTGTCGCCAAACTTCACAACTCCAGCATTATCCAGACTTTGATAATCTTGCAAATTCTCCTTTCGTCCTGTCATGTGATGTGAGCAACCACTGTTGATATAGCATTTCTCATCATCTGGCTCGTCACATAGAACTTGCTATCATTAAAAGAATTTAGGTACCCAAGGCTATTTGGCTTCTTGGAAATTAGTTTTATGAAGAGAATGAAATGCAGTACTCTTAACCCAATCATAAATTTTAGTTTTGAAACTATCGATTAGTTCCACATCACTAGGTAAAGAGCTCGAAATATTAGTTTTCGATAGTTTGAGAGTGTTAGTAACATCATCCTTCGTTCTCTTAGATTCTGATTCGATATTTGTTGCTTTCACAACTGCTCTCCACTTCTTTACTGAGACATTCAAATCATTTGACGATGAGCTTCCAATGGACGATGTATTCACATACTTCTCATAAGCATCTTTGATTTGTTGTTGAGAGTAGTTCCTTGACTGATACATGCGACCTTTTCCTTCAAGCCAATGATCAATATTTTTCGCTTGAGATAAACCTTTTGTGTACGAAACTTTTGAAGTTTGTTTCACCGAAGGATTTGGAAAGTTTGGCTTTTGTGGAGCAAAATCAACATTTGAGTTAGAACGAAATTTTTGAGAATAACTTCCATCAAATTTGTTTGTGACAGTTGTTTTCGAAATATCTCTTTGTTGAAAAATATTCTTTTGATTTGAAAAACGACTTTCAACATTTTGATTTTGAAATTTCTTTGAAAAATGATGAGCCTTTTTCGAAAATGATGTTTTCGACTCTATTGAAACCTTGTGTTGAATGAAAATTTTCCTTTTGTCTGAATAAGACGAAAATGTATTCTTATTTTTAACAAATTGAGTTTTTGGAAATTTAGAAGTTCTCATTTTCAAATCATTTTGTGTTTTTCGTGACTCAATGGTTTGCCAAAAAAATTTCTTTCTTGCTTTCCTTTTTGAAATTTTATAATCTTTCGAAAATTTGTCAATTTGTTCTTTGAATTCTTTTGAATTTTTGACAAAAATTTCATTTTTCTCAACCTGTTGTTTTAAAACCTCGTTCACAACTTTTGATTTCTCAACCCATTTTCGTTGAGGTTTTGTCATTGCAAAACATACGAGTTCTTTGTTAGATTATTTTCGATAGTGCTTTGGTTGGAAAAGAATCCTTCATCAGTCATTTTCTTGTTGCTTCTTCAATTAATTTCTTGAACTCAACTTTGACATTCTCAATGTTTCCAGTAGTAACAAACACTTAATTTGGAAATATCACATCATCAGTGCACTTAAAACTCGGATAAACCACGGTGCTAGTTTCCAAATAATGAGCACCTTTTTCAGACAACAACTTTTCGAATTTTCCAGTGTCTCCATACACTTGGTCCACAACTTTTCATGGAATTTCATTTTCTCATCATTTTCATCATCGTTGTCATCTGTTTGACTATCTCGTACATCAACCAAATCAGGATCACAAACTTTCGAAGTTAAAGGTTTGTTAGTGTCAATCTCAACTTTCGAATCCTTAACAATTTCTTTTCCTTTAGATTTTGATGTGACACTAATGACAAATAACTGTGAGCAATCAACCTCCTCAAACTCACTGATTTCACTAATATTATCAAAATCGTCTTCAATATCAGCAAAATTAGTTTGTAAGTTAGATGTCGAATTCTTAGTCTTTTTCAAAATTTTAAATTGTTTAGATTTGGTCAAGGTTGCGTTAACAATATCAACTAATTCATTCGAATCAAGACATTCATCTATTTTTACGATGCCATATGCATATCTATCATCTGAAATTTTGTCAAATTCAGCAATTATTTTCTCACAATCATATGAAATGTTATCAACCTTCTCTCTCTCAAAAGATAGAAATGTTAATAACTTTATATGTTATTCTTTGCTAATGTCACTAGAATGATGTAAAGCTCTAAGTTTTCCATAGTCTTTTTGCATAATTACAGTAGATATTTCTTTGTGCTAATAAGAGTTTTACGTCGCTTGAAAGAAAGTCTCTATCACACATGATGTTTGTGATTTACAATTCTAAAGAATCTATCTTAGTTATTTTCGAATCATGCTTCTTTTGTGTCTCTAAAAATTGTAAGCTCTGTTTCTTAGCTTCGTTACTAGCAGACACAACAACTGAATTGAAATAAGCAACAGTGTCATCAAAAGCAACAATTTTAGAGTTATATGCATTTAAAGGAATATTGAAATATTCGAGAATAGAACGTACCTTCGTAGCCATCGAAGACTTGTCAGATGATTTGGATACGAAGCATCTTCCTGTGACTTCTTTTTCAGAATCATCTGCGAACTTCACGTACAGAGCAGCGTACGTCGGATTATGCATTTCATCATCATCTGATCCATAAGACCAAATCTGATAGGTACCATCTTCTTCCTATTCTCCTTATGCCACCAACGAGATACCTTTCACCTTCGCTCTTACTTCTTCCGGTCTCTCCGTGTAGTACGCCTCATCCTCCACCTTATTCTTCTTCTCCTCTTTATTATGAAGCATACAATCATTCGCAAGATGATTGGCCCCGTTGCAATAGTGACAATCTATTCCAGAATCTCCTTTCAATTTGTTCTCTCTCTACTCCTCAACAACTTTCACTTCTTTCTTTTCTATCTTCTTCTTCTCCTCGCCACCGGCCTTGTTCAGAAAATTTCCTCTTCCTTGACTTTGCATCGACTTTGGATTAAACGATTTCATAAAGAAATTTTTGACTTTGTTGTTTGAGTAGAAAACTATTGCTTCATCATCGGAATTCATTAAAAGTCCTTCTTCAACATCCGATTCACCACTTTCAATAGTTTCTTTTTTAGTAACTTTCGAGACAAGTACCAAAGGACCACCTAGATTAAGCTTCAACTCCTCTACCATCTCATTGACCTCACTTTCTTGAGTTTTGAGTTGATTATACAAATCATTCAATGAAGATGTGTCGAAACTTTGCTGATTTTTAACCATCATACTCACGCTTCTCCACTCTTTTCGAAGTCCCATCACAAACATAAGATTGAATTCCATTGTAGAATGAGTGATACCAAATCGATTGCATTGATATATCATATCATTGAAGCAATCATAGTAGACTTCGATTGTTTCATTCTCCTTCTGTTGAAATTCCTTCAGCTCCACCAAACATTGCTTTACTGAGTTATTTTTTGTCTTTTCGCTTCCTTGATACTTATCCTTAAGAGTGTTCAATATTTCCTTTTCGCTTTTACAACCACGAACATATTTGTAAACCACTGGTGGCAATGCACCTCTCAACTCCCTCACACATCATTTCTCATGTTTCCTCATTCTATCAGCACGTTCATCAACAAAAGTAGTTGAATTCGAAGAACCAATGATTTTAACATTTGCAGGAGTTTGTGTAGTTCCAGAGATGCAACTCCATAATTCTTCATCTAAACCATTTAGATAATCCTCCATTCTGTCAGACCATTCATCGTAGTATTCTGGAATCAACATTGGAATTTTAGTAGAAGATCCTAAGAGATGCGAGAAAAAATTCATCGTGTTCATGTTAAAATTCGCCATTGTTGTACAGATTTGAATTTTTCAGAAAGTTTGAAGAATTTTGTATTTGGCATAATGAATTTAATAGAATTTCAAGAACAAACACTTGATTAAGAAGATTCAATGTAGAATCGAATCAAAAATTATGATCCTTGATGATTTTCTCAATCTAATTGTGCGGAAACTATTGAATCAAGTTTTACGATTCAAATACAACAGATTCAACAATAAATCAGATCGCAGTTACGAATCGTGCTCTGATACCAATTGATAAATCGTTAATCAAGTAATGCGAATCAAATCAGAGTGAAAATGAAATGAAAGAACACGAGATGTAAATATGATATTGTTTCAGCTCTATTATACTTTCACAGTTTTAAAGAGAGTACAAAGATAAGTTTTGTAAAGAATTCTTCTCTAACTCTAACTAAAGTTCTTATTTATAGGGAACAGGAAAGTATACAAAAAAAAAACTAAGCCATTACATTTAAGCTTCGAACATACAGACGTCTTAGTAAATACATTAGAAGTACACGAAGGGTATGGTCTTCGACTCATTACAAAATGTCTTCGACCCTAATAGTGGATCCTTCAAACTTTCTCTTATCACCAACTTCAACCTTGTTGGCGCCTCTTCCATTGATCATATCTACAATAGACTTGGCAGCCCAGATAGCTGCCTCTAGAGTAAGTGCCTGACGTACCGGCACTGCATACTCCCAGGGAAGTCCCTTTGAATACTTGTCAACTTTTTTCAGCTCGTCTAGGACAAGGCGCAAAGAAAACTCCATTTTTGTCCGTGAAGTTGTTGGTGTATTCATCGATGGACATGCTCCCTTTCTTCAAAGTTACGAATTGGTTCTCTAGATCGATTAGGTTTTGGGCTGAACAATACTTGCGCTTGAAATGCACCAAAAACTCTGCCCAAGTCGGATGCAGGGGCTCATTAGGGCATACAGTATTCCCCAGGGTGCTCCACCAGGGCACAACCCCACCTTGGAACTGACGTACTGCAAATGTAGTATGTAACTTGCCTCAGCATCCACACATCATGAAGGCCAACTCCATCTCCGAGATACAATCCATAACTCCGATCGGATCTTACTTTCCAGTGAAATTCGATGGCTTGCAAGTTAGAAAATCATTGTCCTTGCATCTGTTCCTCTCATCCCAATCATCTTGGTTTTTTCGTCGAACTATTGGTAGGTTGGCTAGACCAATGGTTCCACTGTAGTTCTCTCCTTCCGATTTCCGATCATTCAGTTCGGGATGTTTGATTAGTATTGTAGCTTCCTATAAATTCTATTAAAGCAAACATCTTGTTACCTCCATTTGACGATCCAATATCATTTGGATCATCGCATGTGCTCCGGTAATCATGATGGGCTCAATATTGGCTACCACAACAGGTATTTGCTAAATCACTGGATGTTGATTCTTGTTTTCGTTCTCTTTCCCGACTCCACTTTGGGTTCTTGCCATTTCGATCTATACACCAATTCAGATGTTTGGTGTGTAATGGGAAGAATTAAGATAGGAAAGATTTTATTCACGATCGACGTGTAAATCTCCCGATCACTTTGAAAAGTTATATGCCACTTATAATACCATAATTAAACCTTTAGAAACCTTAACACATAAAGCTTCTAGATCCGGTCAGCAACAGACCATAGATTCGATCATATAATGCATATCATAAATCATTTAACACATAAAATCATCTTAGGCATCTTCCCTAATTAAGGTAGTGCTTATGTCTATTCAGGCGTACTTCCTAAAATGTGTTAGACACGCTCCTCAAGATCATCGCTTAGCATTCGAAGTTTAAGTCTAGAAATAAATCTATATTCCTAGTTCATTTAAACTAATGCTCTGGTACCAACTGTGGCATCCCCATTTTCACGACCATAAAATACCGATTTTGTTTATGCTTTATAAAAATCAGAGTACCTCTTTTAGTGAAAATGTTGCGGAATTTGTTCCCAGTAAAACATGATAAATAGGTTATCAAAACATTTCCAAATAAATGTACTTTTATTCATTTTAAAACATTTGGGATGTCATCGTCAATACAGAAACATAAGCATAAATAGAACTTACATTCATTTACACTAGTGATCTACATATCTTTAATCTCTGAGTGTCATGTGACTTCATATCAACACCTGTGATATAAATAAACTGAGTGGGTCAGGTTGTGAAACCTGGTGAGTACATAGGGATTTCAATCCCACAATGTTATATCATATATATAATTAAGAACTCAAAAAATATACAATTTTACCATATATATATATATATATATATATATATATATATATATATATATATATATATATATATATATATACATCAGCAACTCTTACCCCACCCCATTAATGCTTACAACGAGACTATCCATACACTCGGACATTAAATTTTACCTCTTACTTAACCCATACTCTCGGATATAATTTAATGTCCGAGTGTCTATGTGTATGGATTTACACATAGACACTTGCCCCTAATTCTCGACTGGTCTTAAAATTAACGGTAGGAGGAGATTATACTGTTAAATGACCGCGAAAAATTCGTTACTCTTTCATACGGACTCCGATTTCGTCTGTCTTTTTATTTTTGAATTCCTATTAATGAGATCTTCAACTCTCATTTAGGTCACAAAGGACAAAAACCACTCGATCCAAAATTCGACTTTCGGGTTGTGCACTACTATGCCAAATCTTAGAAAATTCATAACTTCCTCATACGAAGTCAGATTTGGACGTTTTTTTATGCACGCTCTCGGTTTAACGTAAACTAAAACTTTTTCTTAGATCACTAAGGCCAAAAAGACATCAATCGTAAATTCACTATTTACATCTCCTGGTGCTGTGCCGGTTTTGCCGTAAAACTTCGATGGGTCATAACTTCTTGGTTATAACTCGGATTTTGGCGTTCTTTATATGTACGGAACCCTTGTAGCATACACTACCACTTGGTTAATATTACTCCTTCTATATAATATTGCATCAATAACTCATTTTTTATACTTATTGTCTCTAAATTGACTAGCCCGAATCTGCGGGTGTTATAATTATCTCTCCCTTAGGATGATTACATCGCAAAATCTTCAATTAAACAGGGTTGTAAAATGACTCCATGCGTTATCTCTTCATCCTAGGTAATAATTGTAACTTTTATGTTTCTTCAAATGCGTATCGAAGACCTGGTCTTCTTGACTGCAAACGGTGCTTGATCTTACACCCGTTCTCTATGTCTTGTTACACTTTCAATCATGACCTTCGTATCACAAACTCGCTCTTTATCAAAGACTCCTTCTTCTTCTTAACAAGCTTAAGATAAGTTTATTTGATTTCCACCATAGACCGATTGATCACGTTCTAATGAACTCTCATCGTATGTTGCAACGCTCAGACTCGGGTCTCTTAGAGTCAAAAATGCAGAACGGAATATACTTTCCTTCATGTTCTAATGTGATATAATCACATTTTAACATGTAGCACTTCTAACTACCAACTTCTTTAACTAGTGCGATACTTCTATTGACCGCTTCGATTATGTTTCACTTCAATCTCCTGGCTTAAGTTAGACGCTACATCGAACTTGGTTCTCTGAACCACGTAGTGTCCTTCTTCACCACCCCTAAAGTAGACTTCTCTCTTGGTTGTGCATTCGCTGGCATAATGACCAGTCTTCCCGTATTTGAAGCAGGTCATATCTTTAGAGCATGTCCCAATGTGCTTCCTTCTGCATTTGTCACACCATTGTGCTTGTTCTCCAGACATTGAGAATTTTATATTCTCATTGGACCTTGTGGATCCTTCAAACTTTCTCTTATCGCCAACTTCAACCTTGCTGGCGGCTCTTCCCTAGATCATGTCTTCAACAGACTTGGCAGCCTAGATAGTTGCCACAAGAGTAGGTGCATGACGTACCGGCACAGCATACTCCCAAGGAAGTCCCTTTGCATACTTGTCGACTTTTGTTAGCTCTTCTGGGACAAGGCACAAAGAAAACACCATTTTTGTCCATGAAGTTGTTGGTGTATTCATCGATGAACTTGCTCCCTTTCTTCATAGTTAGGAATTGGTTCTCTAGCTCAATCAAGTTTTGGGCTAAGCGATACTTGCGCTCGAAATGCACCAAAAACTATGCCCAAATCAGTTGCAGGTGCTCATTAGGGCATAGAGTCTTCCCCAGGATGTTCCACCAGTGTACAACGCCTCCTTGGAACTAACGTACTGCAAATGTATCCTATAATTTTCCTCAACATCCACACATCATGAAGTCCAACTCCATCTTCGAGATCCAATCCATAACTCCGATCGGATTTTCCTTTCCACTGAAATTCGATGGCTTGTAAGTTAGAAAATCCATGTACTTGCATCCGTCCCTCTTGTCTCCGTCATCTTGGTTGTTTCATCGAACTATTGGTGGGTTGGCTTGACCAATGGTCCCACTGTAGTTCCCTCCTTCCGACTGCCCATTATTCAATTTGGGTTGTTCGATTGGTATTGTAGCTTCCTCTTGATTCTGTTAAAGCAAACATTTGATTTCCTCCATTTGACGATCCAACATCATTTGGATCATCATTGTACTCTAGGCATCGTGATGGGCTTAGGAGTGGCTACCACAACTGGTATTTGCTCAGTCACTGGAGGTTGATTCTTGTTTCTGTTCACATTCCCGACTCCACTTCGGGTTCTTGCCATTTCGATCTATACACCAATTCAGGCATTCGGTGTGTAATGACGAGAATTAACATAGGAAAGATTTCATTTAAAATCGACATGTAAATCTCCCTATCACTTCTAAAAGTTATATGTCAGTTCTAATACCGTAATTAAACATTTAGAAACCTGAACACATAAAGTTTATAGATATGTTCGGCAACATACCATAGATCCAATCAGATACTACATATCATGAATCATTTATCACATAAAAGCATCTTAGGCATCTTCCCTAATTAAGCTAGTGCTTATGTATATTCAGACGTACTTCCTAAAATGTATTAGACTCACTCCTCATGATCATCTCTTAGCATTCTAAGTTTAAGTCTAGAAATAAATCTTTATTCCTAGTTCGTTTAAACTAATGCTCTGATACCAACTGTGACATCCCCATTTTCACGGCTAGAAAATACCGATTTTGTTTATGCTTTATAAAAATCAGAGTACCTCGTTTAGTGAAAATGTTGCGGAATTTGTTCCCAGTAAAACATGATAAATACGTTATCAAAACATTTCCAAATAAATGTATTTTTATTCATTTTAAAACATTTGGGATGTCATCATCAATACAGAAACATAAGCATAAACAGAACTTACATTCATTTACACTAGTGATCTACATCTCTTTAATCTCCCATTGTCATGTAACTTCATATCAACATCTGTGATATAAATAAACTAAGTGGGTCAGCTTGCGAAACCTGGTGAGTACATAGGGATTTCAATCCCACAATGTTATATCATATATATATACTTTAGAACTCACAAAATATATAATTTCACCATATATATATATATATATATATATATATATATATATATATATATATATATATATAAGCAACTCTTACCTCACCCCGTTAATTCTTTTAACGAGACTATCCATACTCTCGGACCTTAAATTTTACCTCTTACATAACCCATACTCTCGGATCTGATTCATGCTCTCGAATCAATAATTGTGCCCATTCCATACTCTCGGATTAAGGACAAGTGTATATGTGTAAATCCATTCTCCCGGATTAACGACAAATGACTATGTCCTATCCATACTCCCAGAGTGAGGATGGCTGACTATGTCTTTATCCGTACTCCCGGACTAAGGACAACTGACTATGTCTTAATCCATACACCCAGATTAATGACAGTTGACTATGTCCAATCCATAATCTCAAACTAGGGACAATGACTATGTCTAATCCATGCTCCCGGATCAATGACATATATTAAAGTTCTATTCCCTGAGTATTACTCACTCGTACTCGTAAGAAAATACTAGCCAATATTCCTCATAATTAATTTCAGCTTACTCTTTATCCTAAATCATCATATATAATCAGGTATGTTCTTTAACAAGTATTTCAGGAAACATCAATTAACTCCCACATAAACATATAATTAATACTTCAATGATTACTTGTATTAAAATCATGTTCATGAAATGGACTATGTACCCACCTGATAAGGTGGTGACTCGGTACTCGGACGACACTTTCTTTACTTTAAACAACTCCTTTGACAGAACCTGGCATCATTACCACTAGAGTTTAGTCTAATTCTCGACGAGACTAATTAATAGTCTAACTATTATTACTATTATATAAGGGTTAACACAATACTTTTCACCCACTATGTACAGACAGGGGCCAGACATGGAACACCGGAGGGCAACATCATTTTGGCATATAGCACTTCTGAAATCTAGCTACACAAGCGGCCTTCCAACCCATATTCATTGTACTGTGAGTTGTTAAAAATATATTATAATGACACTTAGATAACTCATAATAATAGACCAAATATTTATTATAAGGTCCTAATAACATTACTATATTTAAATAAAAACTATATTTAAAATTGCATAGGCGTATCTTACCTACAAGGGGGTTTTCCTAGAAACCGGGCTCTACAGGGGCAGAACTTCCAAGCCGAAAGCTCTTCTTCTCAGAGCCGTCGAGCGCTCTGGGGCTTTCTTCTAGCACTAGGAGAGTTTTGGGAGGTTTAGATAGAGTTTAGATAGAAGAAAGAATGGGAAGTGTATGAAGAAAATGAGGGAGGGAGAGGTTCTATTTATATAATGAAATATGGCTGAACTTGGTGCCACATGTCACCATCTGGTGGCAAATACTTGGGGAGAAAGCAATGGTCAAACATTGTGTCACGCCACCCATTTTCTCACAGCACGCTTCCGACTTCTAAAATCTGTAACTTTCTCTTACGAGCTCTGTTTTTGACATTCTTTATCTCCACACGTAGATAAAAGTAGGATCTACAACTTTCATTTTGACTCCGTCGGCTAATTCTCAACCGATCTTAAATTTAATAGTAGGATGAGATTATACTGTTAAATGACCGTGAAAATTTTGTAACTCTATCATACGGACTCCGTTTTTATCTGTCTTTTGATCGTTGACTTCCTATTAATGATATCTCCAACTCTCATTTAGGTCACGTAGATTAAAAATTGCTCAATCTAAAATTCGAGTTTTGGGTCGTGCACTACTATGTCAAATCTTAGAAAATTCATAACTTCCTCATACAAAGTCAGATTCGGGCGTTCTTTTTATGCATGCTTTGTTTAACGTATACTACAACTTTTTTTTAGATCACTAAGGCCAAAAAGTCTTCTATTTTAAATTCACTATTTACATCGCTCGGTGTCATGTCGGTTTTGCCGTAAAACTTCGACGGGCTATAACTTCTTCGTTATAACTCGGATTTCGGGGTTCTTTATACGTACAGAACCCTTATAACATATACTACAACTTGGTTAAGATTACTCATTCTACATAATATTCCATCAATAACTCATTTTTGATGCTTATTGTCTCTAGATTGACTAGCCCGAATTTACGGGCGTTACAAGTTGACCCAACGTTATTTCGAAAGAAAGTTGGGAATCATCTAATGATTGTTCAAATTTATGCTGATGGAATTATTTTTGGCTCTACTGAACTTGCTTTGTCTAGTGAATTTGAAATTTTGATGAAAAACCAGTTTAAAATGAGTTTGATGGGCAAAATAAACAATTTTTTGTGCTTAAATATTCAACAAAGCAGAGAAGGCATTTTCATCAATCAAGTAAAATATACCAAAAATTTTATAGAAAAATTTGGAATGAAAAATACCACGAAGTTAAGAGTACTAATGGCAGTCGGAACACAGCTAACTCCTTCGTTAGATAAACCGGTTGTTGTTCTCACTTCATACAGGAGCATGATTGGTTCATTACTTTATATAACTGCTAGCCGACCTGATATCATGTTTTCTGTTTTTAATTGTGCTAGGTATCAAGCAAATCCAAGAGAACCACATTTAACTGCTGTGAAAAATATATTTCAGTATCTTAAAGGATCAATTTCGTTAGGATTGTGGTATCCTTCAAAATCGAGATTTTTTTTCAAGCATTTTCAGATGCAGATCTGGGAGGATGTAATCTTGATCGGAAGAGTACAAGTGGAGGATGTCAATTATTAGACGGGAAGCTTGTAAGTTGGCAGTCGAAAAAGAAAATTTGTGATGCAATTTCCACTGTTGAAGCAAAGTATGTTGGAGCAGCTGCTTGCACTTCGCAAATCATATGGATCTAAAGTCAATTGCATCATTATGAAATTAATATGAAAAAGATTCCATTGTATTGTGATTCACAAAGTGATATACGCATTTGTCATAATCCAGTACAACATTCGAAAACCAAGCATATTGCTCTTCGATATCACTTTATAAAAGATCATGTAGAAGATGGCAATATCGAAGTTCATTTTGTAAAGACAACTGATCAGCATGCTGATATCATTACAAAACCTTTGGATGAAAAATCATTTGTTAGAATTTTGACAGAATTGGGAATGATCAAAGGAGGACTAGTTCGGAAGAATGTTTCGAAACAATAAAATGGTGAAGAAGATGGACAACTCTCAGAGTCAAAGGTTACTGTTCATAATCAACGATTCGGCAGGCTTCGATTTTGACATTTTGGTGAATTGCTCAAATGAACAACATTCTCAAGTTTGGTATTTTTTTCCTTTTCGAAAAATCAAAAACCCAAAAAGATTTTACTTTTGTTTTGTCTTTAAATTTTCGAAAAATCAAAAACACCAAAAAGATTTTAGTTTTGTTTTGTCTTTAAATATTCAAAAAATCAAAAACATCAAAAATATTTTACTTTTATTTTGTCTTTAAATTTTTGAAAAATCAAAAATACCAAAAAGATTTTACTTTTGTTGAGTCTTTTCATTTTCGAAAAATCAAAAACAACAAAAATATTTTATTATTTGTTTCGTATTGTATTTCAAGTTGTTTGTTACAGATTTCCATGATGATCCTTATTGGTTCATGCTTGCAGTTCTAGGGTCAGGTATTCTTTCGAAAACTTTGAACTAATTAGGTTGTCCCTAGAAGCATGCTCAAGCATGTCGACCCAAGCCTCGATCGACTTAATGTGTTTTCAAAAGCCTTAATGAAAATTTTCATTACAAAATTTTCTTCCCAATCAGGCTTATATTCACATTAGTCCATTGAGCTACCTTACTCTTCTTACATGAGTTAAGAGTTTACTGCTTTGTCCAAATATAGTAGAGGTACAACTCGATTCGAAAATCAATCTTTTTCATCCCAAACTTCTAACACAATCACACACTATGAAATACGTCCAAGAGATATTTGATCAAACCAATCAACATTTAGACATATCAAAACTCTGTGTTCATGATCTGGATTCATGAGACCATGATGAAAGTGAAACCCATTTTTCAATCTTTTTAAGGAATTGACGGGGAACTATGTTCCAGATTTTCAAGAAACATTTGTTTCTATACCGATTTTTTCGATACTCCAAATCATATTCTTTTATTTTTGACTGATCTTGATCAAATGTTCGAAACCCACGATATTTGTTTCCCAATAGGATTCAAATAAATTTCTGTTTTAAGAATATGATTTTTCGTGTGAGTATTAATTCTTATCTTTTGTCATTTCAAAAATCATCCAAAGCTACTTGGCACTGGTCAAACAAGTAATTTCTGTTACATTTGCTCACATTTATGTTAAGTGTTGATATGTAATGAATTTTTAAACCACCCACGAAGCTTATTCAAAAGAGGCCCTTCGATACTTTTCTCCAAGTATTCAATTGTAATTCATGGGGAGCCACACATGCAGTTGATCATCTCTCTTAATGATTAAACAAACAACCTTTTGATGGGGTTCAACTGCCTTTATGTTAAAATTTTGTTTTTCGATATCACAAATACAAAAAATTTGATTGTTTGCTTCTTATCTTATTTTTTGGCACACTGCGCTCACTAAATCCTTGAGGTTCTGAGTATTACCAACTCAGACTGATGATTTCGACAGTCTGGAATATGACTTCGCTTTTCATCTTAAAAGTGAAAGAGCCTTACTTCCATACCGAGGGTTTCTGGTGGTTACTATTCCATTGGGGTGTGTAAACACTCTATTTGACAAGACGTTTTGTATTCTTTCCGGGTTTTAAGGAGATGTGATGGTTACTTTATCACGCATGGCTAATTTATCGACATGAGGGTGCAATTTTCAAGGTACCACGTTGGATCTCATTTAATGTTGATCCCACTTCATATTCAAATTCAAGGGTCACCTATAAAAGGGGTTTCAATGGTTCTTTATTTGGTTACGCTTTCTAAAAATTTCCAAATTACCACAAAACTCTTTACTCGTTCCTCAGGATTCAAACCCTAATCATGGCTCATCTTGCTCATGATGATGCTCCATCTCAAACTACTAAAGATGTTTTTTCCCAACCCATTATGAAAATTCAAAGCACCAACTATCAAGTAGAGGGTGATGTTTCTGTGTACCATGAGGCACTGCAAATGTTGATCGTAGCTTTAAAACATTCTGTTTTATCAACTGCGATGTTCAACTCATTCGATATTCTGGTATCCTGGCTATCCCAAGCAGGATCCACAGCAACCTACAATAAAGTTTTGGATGTGATTACATTCAACTTGGTGAATGACAAGAAGGTTCGTTTTACTAATAAGCTATTCTGTCAAATGCTTGAAATTCCTAATTCTCCACCATATTGTGTTCTTACAAATGCTCAAGTCATCCACATGTTCAATGAGATGGGTCATCAACCCCCACTTACCAAGATCAGCAAGTTCAAGAAGTCAGGTCTTCCTTGTCTTTGGAGTTTTCTCTTTGGTAATTTTCTTTGATGTCTTACTGGTCGGAGTGTTGGCTTAGATAAAGGATGAATGGAGATTTATGTCATGGTTGCTGGTATTTACTATGATCTTGCAATAGATTATTCGACTCAGATGTGGAAAAAGCTTCTGAAGAGTGTGGAGAATACAAATGTTGTACAAGGCGTTTCATGTTCAAGGTACATGAGCTTAATTCTTCGGTATATGTATGAAAAGGAAGCGATGTGGTGCCTATTGATGAACAAAAAGATGAGTTTTTGAAGTATAACTTCCCGAAGGCGATTGAGGATGATGAAGAGGTGTTTCCTAATGTTGAATGGATTCCAGACGCAATGCTCAAGCATGTTGATCCAACTAATCCGGTGTTAATGGAGTATTTGGTTTCGATTAATCCGAATGATGTAACAGGTGTTTTGTTGGCCAAAACAGATGAAGGTTCTTCAATGAAATCTCGACGATCAAAGAAGGATGATAAGTCTACAATTGAGCACACTGTCTAAGAACCCGCAGTAAAGAAATCTCCGAAGAAACAACCTGAGGTGGTGGTGCAAGTTTCGAAAACTATTACTGAGCCTTTTGAGACTGAAGTTGTCGAACCTAGTACAGAAACCATTCCTTCGAAATCTACTTAAACGACTCAAGATGAAAGCTCATGGTTCACGAAAGTCTCCAGAACGGTCCTCAAGTTTTTCTCCATCTTTCACTTGAAAGCCTCATGTCAAGAAAAAAGGGGTTATTATTCGTGAAGTTCAAGCTCCAGTTTCTCCTTCATAAAAGAAACGAAGAGGTACAGATATGGCCTAACATATTTCTAAGAAAATTAAAAAGAAAAAGTTGGTTCTTCAAAAAGTATCCTCAGAAGAAGAAGAATTTCCCGAAACTCCAAAAGCTATTCATTCAACACACACTGCGACTCCTAAGCAGACTCCGGTCATACCACCCGAGGTTTCGTTAACCAAGTCATCTATTAAGGAGGTTCGAAACTCATAAATTATTACACACGTATTTGATATGGATATAAATTTCACTATGGGTGAAGGAGATTCGAATAAAGAACCTCCCATGATAACTCAAGGTATTATCGAAACTTCTACTGTCAATACCCTTGTTTCCTTACCACCATTTATCATTCCTACAATTCATGCCTCATCTTCACCAACTTTTGGTCATATTATTAATCAACCCATCACTTCGTTATTCTCTGCACAGTCCACTGATCCACCCAAACCTATCAATCATATTGAGACTGATGATGGAGGGTTTGGAGGTACTTTTTTTGATCTTGAATTCGATTAAGAAGAAGAAAACATTCCAGATCACATGTTAATGCCAGGGAAGCAATTCAAGATTATAAACAAGAAGATTAACTCTATTCTTCAATCTCAAGCCAATGCAGGGGTAGGAATTTTGTGTCCAATATCGAAGTTGATGTGATGCTCAAAGCATAAGAAGCTCGATTGTTCAACAAAGTCTCTGGTTTGATTCAAGACTCTGAATCTTGAATTCATAAGAAGGTGGATGTTAATTATAAAAATAATGAGTTAAGATTATAGTTACAGTCTTCGACTTTCAATGAGGAAATCAAGGATCTTAAGCGTGTTGCCAAAGAACGTCATGTTTTATTCATTCAAGATGTTAAAAAGGTTAGGGATGATGTGAATTTTAAACTTCAAGAAATTCGAGAAGATATGTATAAAGAGATTGATATTGTCCAACAAGATCATGCATCTCTCAATAAGAAAATGGACATAATTGCAGATGCGGTGACAAAAATTTTCAAGTTGTATGAAGCTCTAAGTCGTCAGATTGCTCAAATGTCCAAACATGAAGTTCAAAGCTTGTCTGAAATCACAAATTTGTTGACGGAATTGAAAGAACTTATATCATAATTCTTGTATCAGAAATTTCTCCTGTTTGAGTCAGTTCTTCATAAACAGTTAGCACCATTATCTCGAATTGTCAGCCTCTTACCAACGAATGCCCCGCCTATTGTTACAGGGGTGCAAGGGGGAGAGCAGGTGAAGGTTGGTAAAGGATAAGGTGCATCTAGTGTTTTAAATGAAGAAGCAAAGATTATTGGCAAGGTATACATAACTCAAATTCCGACATCAAAACCAACTGTGTGAAAACTGATCCAGTAAGTTCAACTATTGTTACTACAAGGCCAATCACGAAAGGCATTGTAATTGGTTCATCTGGTGAAGGGGGAAGTGGTTCAAAACCTAAAGGAACTTCGATAATTCAAGATAGATGGAAGAAGATTTTTATTGAAAAATCTAAAGAAGAAAGAAAGGTTGAGATTCAAGCGGAAATGGATAAATAGAGACAGATTCAAATCATCTTGAGGCTTCGACAAAATGATCCTACTCATTTGAATAAGGGAGATCCAAGGATATTGCACAGTTATGAGAATATTGAAGCCAATGTGTCATTTAATGAAATGTATGAATTCGAAAAGAAGCCCAGAAAAAGTTATGTTGTTGAGAAATCGGATCTGAATCAACTTGATTTTCCCATAAATGAAATGTTGTTTCTTACTGCACAGTATAAGGTGGTTGAAAGTTTCAAGAAAAAGGAGGATTTTATACAAATGAAATTAAGGTTTCATGCTGTCTTAGGAAAGGAACAAGATGATGTTTGGTCCTTAGTGAAAATTGTTCAAGTACTCAGCATATCGAAAGGTGAACTTTTTGAAAATATGCAACAAAATTTTTGATATCATGTGGTAAGGGCAAACAAGGTTCCTTTTGAGTTTTCGATTGTTGATTTCTCGTTGATGAACTTCAATGATTTGATTCAAGTTGCATACACACTCAAAGACATTGATGTTTCAAAACTTCAAAATACCAGCAAAGAAGTGTTGCATTTGGGATTTGGTCACATTAAATTGTTCATAGACAATTATTATGATTGTCTAGCATTGACTGATGTGGAATTGGCAGCTTCTATTAGAAAAGAAATTACAGTTCCTCAAGAAAATTTTTTAAGTGAAGCTCAGTTGAAGAAATATGTTGATGGTGAAACATGTTTGAAGCCATTTGGTTTAATTTTTGCTGGAAAGAGTAAAAAGGGAGAGTCATCAAAGTTCTCTTTCCAAACAAGTGAAATTGAAAGATATGCAACTGCTCACTAAACAAACTTAATTGTTTGTATGAATAAATTATAAGAAGAACAACGATAGAGATAAAGTTGAACTGAAGAAAGTAATGAATTGCTATGCAAAGATTCGAAGAACATTACACATGGCAGGTCAACTTTTGATCAATTGACTTCGACATTGCTTACAAAGGGGGAGATTGTTAGGGTCGAAGTTACTTAGACCTCTCATTCTTAGGTGACCTTTATCACACAAGATTCTGATCAAGTCTACCTACTTCAAACAACTTTTAGTATTGCAACTAACTACTTACAAGGTGACCCTTACGTCGCTATAAAATCCAAAACTATCCATAACATCATAAGACAATCCTAGTGGTTAGGTGACCCATCTCCCACTAACACCATACAAATGATCTCTATATGTTCTTTAAAAGGACGAAAATAACTTACATTTTTGAGAAAAAAATTTATATATGTTTTTCAAATATAGTTATAATGGTATCAAGAATATTGCATGCGTCCAACAATTCATGTAACCTTTTGTAAAAATCATATAACTTGTTATAAGGTTCTTTAGGTAGCAAATACAACTTCATTTTATTTAACATTTACCACAATCATATATAAATTAAAATCCAAAATTTAAAGTTTAGTCGTAGAGCGCTTAAGAATCGGTTTCTAGTATTTTAATAAAATATCATTTTATGCTTAATACATGGAGTTTTGGATAAGTTCTAAAGTCACAATTTTAATCTCTTTATATAATCAAAATCTTATGACTTTATGAATTTGTAGAATAAACTTGTTTTATTTTATAAACTCAACTTTATACAACTTATGATAAAAGTCATATTTGGACACACCAAAACATAGGTGATAATACTTATGTTTTAAATCTCATTTGGCATGCATAAAAAATAATATCAACATGTTGCGTTAAATTTAAAAAACTAATATCATATATTAAGTTTCAAAGAAAAAATAATCACTAGTTTTATTATTTTCCGTTATAACGCTATAAAACGATTTTAGTTTTTTTAATAAGACTCTTTATTCATTATAAATACATGGAGTTTATATAATGTTTAAACACTTTTTAAACCATTTTAAATATTTTGAAGTAACTAGGGCTATAAACGAACCGAACGAACACGAATGGGTGCTTGTTCATGCTCTTTCATTTAAATTAGTCGAACAAATTAACAAACACGAACGGATAAACGAATGAGTTTCTTGTTCATGTTCATTCATTTAACAAATTACATTGTTCGTGTTCGTTTGTTTGTATTCGTGAACGTGTTAAACAAACATAAATGAACGAACATAAACGAATAAATATAAGCAAACATAATTGAACATATATGAACATAAATGACCATATAATATAGTAATATAATCAAACACAATTAAATATATATATATATATATATATATATATATATATATATATATATATATATATATATATATATATGAGCATATAAGAAACTTATATGAACGAACGCAAACACACAACATAAACGGACGTTCAAGAACATAATTGAACGAACGAGACCATTGTTCATGTTCTTTTGTTTAACTAAACAAACAAGAATTTGTGTTCATGTACGTTCATTTATTAAATAAACAAACATAAATGAACTTCCTGCTGAACAGTTCACGAACAGTTCGTTGAACGTTCAGTTCGTTTATCGCCCTACCGGTAACCGTAACTGGTAAAATGTTTTTATAAATAGTCATTTATAAACATCTTATGTTATCTTTTAAATACTTTTTACTAAAAACTCAAAATGATATTATCTTATGTTAAAATTTTACTTGACATCTAAAAAATATTTTCATACATAAAACACAAACAAATAATAACATAAAATAAACATCACAAACTTGCACTAAAATGTGTATAAACCAAACTATATCTAGTAATAATTTTAATAAGCCATCACAATAACTATTAACTATTTCCAAAAGGAGTTAATGGGCTCTTTAAAATGTCTGCAAGCTCCCACTTACCAAGACAACTCTTTCTTGCAAAGGACCTTCGAATCTTCATGTTGTAAATGTTGTAATACTTAAACCATTAAGACTATAATTAAGCCCAAAAGCAGGTGTAGAAGCTCATGGTTAGGATTATGATCTCAAGTGGTTAAGGCATCTTCAAAATGGTCATATGTTTCTCTAGTTTCATTTTAAAAATAAAATACAACTAGTCTAACTAATTTATTACAACAAATGACATATTTATACATTACATCTTATGAATAAATAAGTATCAACTAAACATAACACAAAGGTCCAAATAGCTTATTTATACACAACAACATATCAAATATAATAACAAACAACTCTTGTTTTTTCGATGGCAACTTTTATATAACAAAAATGCATGAAAATTGGTTATAAATAAAAATAAACAATTTTAAACAACAAGCTGTAAAGAAGACAAATATGTGCTTTTCTTAACCAGAAGAAATTCATGCTAGTTTCCCAAGAACCAAATATTTTCAAACATAAAAATCATTCTAACATATAAAAGATGTTTCTAATAGCACTGATCAGTTTTGATACAAAATATAAGCGCAGTTTTTTCATAATAATCGACAACGGAAGCTTTTAAAAATAACAAGCTTATTTTTGAGTTTAAAAAAAAAACAAACCATCCAAGATCCATTTATAGATGTTAGAATGATATTAAAGACAACCATAGAGAGTTTTAGAATGAAAAACTTTGGAGCCTTTGAACCCACTTGGTTTTGGTGTGTTGATGAAGATAGAAAGATCAAAGAAGATGATCTTCTCTACAAGTATCCACCTTCATGATTAAGGCACATGGGTTGCTAGTTCCTTCTTGTATTCATTAGTCTCTAAAGCCTTTAAGTACTTAAATCCAATAAACACTAAATGAGACAACTCAAGGGGGATTCTAATCACAAAAAACTAGCTTCAAAAGGAGAGAGCTGAGGAGTAGAAGAACCTACAATTTTATGGTGAAGAAGAGAGGAAGAAGCACTTAAACAACTAACCAAAAACTCATGAAAAACACTTCCTTTTATACTCTCATGCAAGTAAAGTCTTTACATTATAATAATATAAAGTACCTTTAGCCTTTTAGAAGCATGGGGACAAAGGAGGGAGGTTGACAAGCAACCTCACATGGCTTGTTAAAGTTTCGGCCATCGAGTTAAAAGAAGACAACATTTGTCTTCTTCATCCTTTATATAAATGTTAAACATAACTAGTTAAGACATGGTATCCCAAAGTTTCTAAAACTTTGTACATGCCTTATTAAATCATACTATATGATAAAAAGTTATACTCTCTTTTAATTATTATTTTCACAAAACAATAATTATTCTCCAATTAAATACAAAAAATGATATTATTTATTAATAATCACATTAATAATAAACATACAAAATTTGCCAATTTGATAATGATGTGACCCTCTAGAATCATATGTTATTAGAAATTTGCCAAAATTTGCCACTTTATTGGATTTTACAATGATATCATCTATACAGACATCCATGGTTTTTCTAAGTTGATGCTTGAGCATTTTGTTCACTAATCTTTGGTAAGTAACACCTTCATTCTTCAAACCAAATGGCATCATGATATAACAATATATACTTGTTGGGGTTATGAAAGTCATATCTTTTTGGCCTAAAGAATCCATATGGATTTGTTGAAATCTAGTTGAGGTGTCCATGAAGGTGAGAATTTCCTGATGTATAGTTGCGTCCACCAAAGAATATATGTATGGAAGAACCTAAATATCGTTGGGGAATGATTTATTAAGGTCCATGAAATCACACACATTCTTCACTTTCCATTCTTCTTTTTGACTACCACTACATTGGCCAACCATCTTGGAAATTTGACTTCTTTAATCATTTTAGCCTTGAGGAATCTTTCCACTTATTATGGAATGATCATGTTTCTTTAGAGATACTTCCTTTTTTTTTTGATTGATTGGCCTGAAACTAGGATCAATATTAAGCTTATGTGTTATTACTTCTGTAACACCCCGAGTTCAGAAGTGCAAGTTCAGGGTGCTTGGTGTAATTAAGGAAGATCAACTTGGCAAGTCAATGGATAGACTCGGCGAGTTGAGTCATGATTTTGGTCACGTGCTTACTGACCAACTCAATGAGTCGGCGGCTGGACTCAGCGAGTCGGTGTTGGAATGAGAAACCTTATTTTTAGGGTTTGCACCCTATATAAGGAACCTTATGTTTTCCCCCTCAGCCTCTTTGCTGCCCCTTTGAGATCTAGAAAACCCTAATTCGTGAGGTAACCTAATTATGAGTGAATTAGAGTTTGGAGGAGGATCTTTCATATTAAAGTTTGAATGTTTGGAGGCTTGTATCAGGAAGCTTGGGGAGATCAGAAATCTACAGTTGGTTGGGCTCATTTCAGGGGTAAGGAACCATTTCCTTAAGCTATTTCTTCATGGATTCATGTATGGTGATTGATATGAGATCTAATTCGAGATAGAAGCTTGGATCCGAGGATGCTACTTCAGATCTAAGCTTGTGATGGTTCTATATGTCATAAAGTTCCTGTTTAAGAGTTATTGGTGAAGCCCTTTTGTCCTTAGCCTTAGCCCTAGAGTGTTTTGAGCTTATATCTCTTTGGTTTCACGTAAAGTTTGCAACTTTATGTGAGGGCTAGGTTGTAGAAGAGTGGATCTATAGATTTGAGTCTTTGTATGGCTTGAAAAGCCTCTATATGGAATGAGAACTGAAGAGACTCGGCGAGTTCCATGGGTGAACTCGGCGAGTTTGATGAAGGTAGGCATGGACTCGACAAGTTGGAAGAACAACTCGACGAGTCTATTGAAGATTGTCTTGGACTCGGCGAGTCTAGTCGTAGGGTCCTAACATCTTCTGGTTGATCGATGAATTGGTGATTTGAGGGATGACTCGGTGAGTTGAGCGTGAAGGGATTCAGAGTTGTTGGACTCGGCGAGTCTTGGGGCGACTCGGTGAGTTGAGTCGCGTCATGGGAAGTTTTTAGAGCATAGGGACTCGATGAGTCAGCGAGTTTACTCGGCGAGTAGAGTCATTCAGGAAGATTAACTTTGACTGAGGACTTTGACTTTGACCAAGAGTTGATCAGTTAACTTCCAAGGGTATTTTGGTAATTATTGGTATTGATCAGTGGTGGAGTTCGTGTCGGAGGTTGGAGCAGCGTGATCTTATCTCTTCAATCATCAGTTGCGAGGTGAGTTATCCTCACTATATCGACGGGGTCTAAGGCACCAAGGTCGACCCTTTATCGGATGGAAATCCGGGTAGTTGTTATGTTGTTGGTTTGCTATATGTTTGCATCCTGGTAGTTAGGATGGTATATGTTAGAGACCTGGTTAAGGTCGGAATCCTGGTATATATGATGATGCTATGTTAGTGACCGGTTAGGTCAGTATCTTGGTTAGAGTGTGCTATGTATGCGATCTGCTAGATTGGTTGATTATTGATAAATTGCTATATGATTATATGTTTATGTGCACATGGTTGGTTGATTGGGGTTGGGTTGAGGCGGATCCTGCTTTGTGCTGTAGGCCAACTAATGAGATATAAATCTCTTTGATCGATTAGATCTTTGCAACAGGTAGCTAATGAAAGTAAAACAATGAAACAATACTCAAGAATGGATCTGAATGAGTCGAATGATTAGAACGTTCAATCCTAAGCAGAGCTCGATAAAGAACTTTCGTTGTAGAGGATTTTACGGTTACAAAAGAGATCTTCTTAATTACACGTAAAAAACAATCTGTCAGTCCCCAAAAAGATGCATGCCAGCATCTATTAATACACAAACCCTAATAAAACAAGTTACGGATGGACAGGCTCATACCGTATACAAAATGGGCTAAGAGGCGAGCCCAAGACGCAACATCAAATACCCAACAATCTCCTCCTTTGCGTCAATTGGGGCGAGACCTCACTCCAGCTTGCTTACTCCTGCGGCATTGGCTTTCTTCACAGTCTTGAATAGGCAGGGAATGATAGCAAAAAGTGTTTGTTGGAAGTGAATGTACCAATTGATCATATCGTTGAAGTACTTTTGATCACTTTCCGAGTTCTGTTTGCACCGATTGATGATACCCAGAACATGCTCCAAGCTGGAAGTGGTGTAAAGATGTTTGTCAGCCAAAGCAAATAAGCATTTCTGACCTTCTGCCCTGGTGAACATGACTGAGTTTTCTTTCGGATCAATCTTTCCCATTTTCATTCGGTTTATATCGCTTGTAGAACCGACTGGAGTGATGATGGGCTTCTTCCTGAGAACATTAGCAACCTCTTGATCCAGCTTAGCAACCTCCAAAATATAACAAACCAACATTCTCTTGAAATGGTCTATGATCGGACCATATTCCACTTCATTGATAAGAAGAATGTTGTGCAAGACAATCCAATCATGAGGGTTTAAGTTGGGAAGATCAGCCAGAGAGATGGAATGCTCGGATTTGTCAGATCCCCTTAAGACCTTGAATCTGACATTGATGAAGTTGCCCTCCCGAACAGGTTTGAGAACCAGAGCGTTGATGATCTTCTGTCCACTCCACGTCTGATACTAAGGTTGAGCGGTCCTCAGATAATAGTCTACAAGCTCCCTATCAACCTTCGGGTGAGGATGAGGAACTTCAGCTATGTGGGTGAACGCATGGAAGATAAAAGCTTTTCTGGTCAGGGGCATGTCAAACTGGGAATTGACCGAATTGACCCGGTCCAAGGAGATCACCGGTTCTAGCCAAAGAGTGCAGGGGGACTCAATGGATTCTTTGATAAGCACTTCGAGAGTCCAAGGAGGAAATAAAGTTTTTCTGCTTTCAAGGAGATCATGAGCCTCCTTTATCTTCCTCTCCTTGGCTTCAGCCTCTCTGATAATGCGAGCGTTTTCATCCAGCTCCTTCTCTCTAGTCTGTTTCCTCACTAAGCTGACAATCGGTTCTTGATCATCACTGTCATCAATGATTTGTTTGTCTTTGCTTTGAGCACTCAAACCTGATGCAGGAACAGTTGTTGGGTTGGGTGCTTTCGGAGGGACAAGTGATGAAAATGGAAGTGATTGAGCTTTTGAAATCGGAGGGGGTTTTGATTGAGCTGTGGGCTTCCCTATCCCCCTTGTTTCGGATGGTCCTCCTGCTCAGGAATGCCTTTAATGTGGCTAAGCAGGGCAAGAGCAGGAGCGAGCTTCGCTGCAAGAGTGCGCCTCACCGAATAGTTAAGAATCGGATCATGGGCTTCGATAATGTTAGACAGAGCTCCATGGACATCTGAAACACAACTCCTGACCACAGCTTTCTCAGACCGAAGAGAATCGATCTCCTTCTCGGCTTGGGAGAGATGATGAGTTGCAAGAGTAAGCTTGGAAGATTTTCGAGCAAGCTCGTCCTTTGTAGTGGACTCGGCGGCAGGAGTGGCTTGAAAGGTAAGAAGACGATCCGCAACCGAAGATTGAAAAGATTGATTGTCTTCTTTAAGGTTCTAGCAGAAGCTGGAAAATTGGTCTTTTTCGGTTTCGAAAGAATGGACCAGCTTCTCCACAACGGTGCGAATCTTCTTGGTGTTTGTTTCTGATGCCGCCTGCAAAGACTCCAGCCAGATCTGGGCATCTTGAAATAGTTTTTCGACTTTTTCGGTCGCAGCAACACTAGCCTGTGTTGATTTATCAATGGCAACAGCAGCTGAGCTGATGGAGGCTTCGTGTGCTTTGGAGAGAGATTCCACCATGCCCTGAATGGCAGCCTCCGAAAAGTGAGATGTTGAGGAAGAGGAAGAAGCCACAAGATTATCAATCTTCTCGTGGAGTTCCTTGATGTGCTTTTTAGTAACTGAAGCATCATCATCATCATCACTTTGAAGTTGGTAGGGGCTGTAGTAGATGGAATCAAAAACCATATCCTCCCCTCCCAAAAAGGTTTCGGTTTCAGCATATGGAGTGGGAGATAAGGGTGCGGCGGATGGTTTGGTAGTGGTAGTGGATTCGGGAACGGAAGTGGGTTCGGGTTGTAATGTTCGAACCCCCGTATCAGATACATTGGTTGGAACCTCACTGGTGGTGGTTTTGGTGGCTTCTGTGAAGATTGGTGGGGGTATAGAGGTAGTTGTGGGTGAAATGGTAGTAGAGGTAGTTATGGGGGGAATAGAAATAGGGTTAGATATGGAGGGAATGGAAATGGAGGAGGTTATGATGGGAATGGAAGAGGTTATGGTGGGAATGGAGGAGGTGGAGATAGGAGAAGGGGAAGGAGGTTTTGATGAAACAGGTACCTCATGAGCAGGCGAGTGAGGAGGAGTTTCGCCTCTAGCCGACTCGTCTGAGTCAGAGTGGTTATCTTCTGAATCGCTGGATGAAGAAGAGAGAATAAGTTTCCTCTTCGGTTGTGCTTTCTTCTTCTTCGCTGGGGGGGAAGATCTGTCTTTGAGGGTTTTCGCTTCTTAGGAGAAGGACCCTTTGCCCCCTTTGCTGCTTTCTTGATCTTCCCTTTCTCGGGTTTCTTCCCTCTAGCAGCTGGTTTATCTGCGTCATTAATGGACTGAACCATTTCCGCAGAAGGTTCCCGTGGACCCGAAGGACGAAAGTCCTTGTAGGCCTTCATTAGAACGCTCTCCTTGGACACACCAGCGGACATAGAATCCGGAATGGATCCGACGAAGGAGAACTTGGTCGGATCAGTAACGATGATCTTGGTGGTGTGGAAGACACTGATGGAGGAGAGAAGGCAATCTGCAGCTGTTGGAACATGAAGTTTATCCATGGCCCACTTGGTGATCAGCGTCCAAAATCTGGCGTAGGACACTTCAATGTGGCGAGAGGAGGAGGCTAGGCTCTGAATGAGTTGTTGCTAGAGAACCGAGCCGTAGTCGAGGTTGATGCCATGATATAGACCATAGAGAATGGTCATGAACAACTTGTTGGCCCCATCAGAACCAGAACTGTGCTCAGAGAGCCCTTTGAATAGAATGGTGAAGAAACCATTCCATGGAGGAGGAAGACACGACTTCTTGAACTTAGTGACCATCGTGAGAATTTCCGTGTAGCCCATGTTGTAGAACATCGAAAATAACTGTCCTACTGTGATGGAATCGGGATTAACCCTAGATTCATTGGCTTCAAAACCTAGGAGCCAGCAGAATCGTTGCTTGGAGATGGAGGTCTTGTGAGAAAGAAGGTCGAAGTAGATTCGATCCACTAATCAATCATAATGGGCAGTGGAGAAGACCTGGGAAAGGCATACCATGGGCACAATCTCGACCTTGGAAAGAGCTAGCACCAATGGAGAGTATTTGAGACACTCCACCATGGGATACATATAATTTTCGTAAGCTTTAGGGTTTAAATCGATCACCAGACTTTGTTGAGCGCGGATGGGAAGAATGTTGGTGTGGGAAGAGGTTTCCTGAACAGAGGAAGAGTCCGCCATTGTTGAATGTGGTAGATGATGAACAGTAGAGTATAAATCGCCTGATTTTTCTCGTTTAATTTTTGATTGCTGTAAGTATGGAATGAAGCAGAGGTGTTCCTTTTATGCTGTGGATAGAGGAAAGAGAAGAATCATCCCCCAAATCTTCTTGATACACGAAACGGTTTCGGATGTGACAGAAGCACGACGGTTGGCACCCCCGATGATGACACATGAGAGAGAAAAACTATTCCGTTTTGCACGCGTGCCCGTCAACTCACTATTGAAGCCGTTACTCTATCGGCTGAGTCAGCATCTTATCTGTTAAATAGCTGTCATCCAAACACAGGATTATGATGGAACCAAACGAGATTTTTGGAAAATCAAAGATTTTCGTGCATAGAGTGTCAAAGGAAAGGAAATAAAGCAATATGTCTGTGGGAATTTGTGATGTCAATATAGACACAAAACAGTTGATCCCGGGCACGAATCACTTTCTTCAACGTCAAGAGAGACCTTAAAGTGTCTGTATAGATTCCCGTTGAATTATGATCAATCACTTATTAAGAAATGTTGAAAGGCATCTTTTTATAAGGCTTAAAAGGGTGGCTTTTGCTTCAGTTTAGAATCCCAGATCTTGACATAAGACCAAGAGTAAATGAAGTACTTGTGAGACCGATGTGGTATGTTGAACAAGTAGGTTGGGATTTGTATATAGTGACTTATTGAAGATGTGTGATGATGAAGTCTCAAAAAAAAATTTAAAACCGGATTCTAAGGGAATAAATGTTATGGTAAGTAACAATTTCATAAGAATCTCACAACAAAAAAGAGATTTCATGTTTATCGTCAATTCATGTTAGGTATTGAATTTTGGATTTCACTAAGCACGTAGTGACACGAGGCTCAGATCATAAACACGGAGATTGTGTAACCATAAAACCCAGTGGTTAATTCTGAGAGTCTCAAGGGTTACGATATGGGACCGAAATATGATGGAGAAAAATATTGAGGTTTTGAAGAGAAACTATAGTACCTCTGCTGAAAATAGTGACCAAGCAGTAAACTCTTAACCCATATGAGAAAAGAGTAAGGTAGCTCAGGATTAGAATAAATGGAGCAGCCTTATTGGGAAGACAAGGTTTGTATATACCTAGTAACTAAGGCTTTTATTCAAAATCGGATGAGGCTTTGGACAACATGCAGCAGCATGCTTCTAGGGATGCTTAACTATTATAAAGTATGAGAACGAAACCTATCCCATCGATATTTAAACAAGAATGAAAGTAAAAGAAAAAATATTTTTGGAGATTTTAAGTTTTTGAAAAGAGAAAAACCAAACAGAATAAAATAAATAAATAAATAATTAGAACCGAACCCGAAATGGACCGAACGCTCGGTTCATTTCGGTTCAAAAAAAATTTTGGATTTTTTGGAAAAAAACTTTTTACAAAAGGATACAACCATAGACAACACCTTTTTGAGATAGAGCGAAAATATGTGCAATGGGACCGAACCCGAAATAGACCGAGTGTTCGGCTCATTTCGATTCCCATGTGAACCGAACCCGAAATAGACCGAGCGTTCGGTTCATTTTGCTTCTAACTTTTAACTTTGAGATGGTGTTTTTGGTACCGATTCTGATTCCATCATTCCTAGTCCTTGAAGGACCTTATTGAAACTTGCTTCAGGTAGGGCTTTGGTGAAAATATCGGCCAGTTGATCAGTGGTTCGAACAAAGTGAATTTCGACATTTCCATCCTCCACATGATCCTCAATGAAGTGATACCTCAGTGCTATATGCCATGTCTTAGAGTGTTGCACCGGGTTATGACAGATCCTAGTTGCACTTTCTGAATCGCAATATAGTGGGATCTTTTTCATGTTGAGTGCATAATCTATGAGCTGGCTTTGGATCCAAATGACTTGAGATGTGCAAGAAGCAGTTGCGATGTACTCTGCTTCGGCTGTCGAAAGGGAAACGCAGGTTTGCTTCATTGACTGCCAGCTAACCAACTTCCCATCAAGGAATTGGCAACCACCTATGGTGCTTTTCCTATCTAAACTGAATCCTCCAAGGTCTGCATCAGAGAAGGCTTGAACGAAGAAGCCTAAGTTTGATGGATACCATAGACCGAGATAGGTAGTTCGCTTCAGATACCTGAGTATATTTTTCACTGCAAGCATACGTGGTTCTTGAGGATTCGCCTGAAACCTAGCATAATAACATACAGAAAACATGATATCAGGCCTGCTAGCAGTAAGATACATTAAGGACCCAATCATCTGGCAGTATAGCATAATGTCAACTGCCGGTTTCTCCAGCGAAGGTGTGAGTTTGGTGTCGAATGCCATTGGAACTTTGACTTTTGAGTCTCCCATCATACCAAATTTGGCAAGAATAATTTTGGTGTATGCTTCCTGGTTGATAAAGATGCCTTCGGGTCCCTATCTAATATTTAAACCAAGGAAAAAATTAATCGGACCCATGGAGCTCATTTCAAATTTAGTCTCCATCAGCTTTCTGAATTCAGCTGTTAAGCTGGGATTCGTTGAGCCAAAGATGATATCATCGACATGGATTTGTACAATCATAAGGTGGTTACCTTCCTTCTTACGAAAGAAGGTTGGGTCAACCGAACCTTGTTTGAATTTGGACATCTTTAAAAACTTAGTTAGCGTTTCATACCAGGCCCTAGGTGTTTGTTCCAGATTGTAAACTGCCTTGTCCAGAGTATAGCAGTGATTTGGGAACTTCTCATTGACAAAACCAGGAGGTTGCTCCACGTAGACCGTTTCTTCAAGTTCTCCATTCAGAAAAGCGTATTTGACGTCCATTTGGTAGACCTCGAAGTTTTCGTGCGCTGCATAGGCAAGAAATATTAGAACAGATTCCAGCCTTGCAACTGGAGCGGAAGTCTCTTCATAATCAATTCCTTCTTCCTGGCAATATCCTTTCACCACTAAACAAGCTTTGTTCCTTATTACGTTACCTTCCTTGTCCATTTTATTTCTAAAGACCCATTTGAGACCAACAACGGAGGCATCTTGAGGAGTTGGAATGAGACACCAAACTTTATTTCTTTCGAACTCATTAAGTTCGTCTTGCATAGCTTGAACCCAATCAGAGTGATCAAGAGCGGTGTTTACTGTCTTTGGCTCAACCTTTGAGACGAAAGAATTAAACATGTAGAACTCAACTTTGGAAAATAAAGAAGTTTGTTTTGCCTTCAGTTGAGATCTGGTCAACACCTTTTCAGAGACATCACCCACAACCTGTGAAACAGGATGATCTCTAGTCCATTTGAAAAGAGGAGGGTAATTTGGATCATAGGAAGGATCCAATTCAGCGTTCACCAATTCTTCCAATTCTGATTGACTATCTTCGTCATAAAACGTATTGGCATTCTCCCCCTCGAATGATGAGCTTTCTGGTGCAGTAGGACTTTCGGGTGTAGTTGTGCTCTCTGGTGGTTTTGAACTTTCGGTTGCTACAGTACCTTCAGGTGTTGTGAAGTGTTCGGGTGCTCCAGTGCCTTCAGGTGCTGTGGAGCATTCGGGTGCTATAGTACCTTCGGGTGCTACAGTGCCTTCGGGTGCTGTGGAGCGTTCGGGTGCTACAGTACCTTCTGGTGCTATAGGATTAGAGTGCTCCCCCTCAACTGGCAAGCTTGACTGTTTTGAAGAGGATGGATCCTCCCCCTCAACTGATGCATTGTGCTGAGAAGTTTTATTTGGAGCTGATTCTCCGTCACCCAGTCGTTTGGCAGCTTCATCGACGATTTGCTTCAGATGGTTGATTTTGTTGTCTGCTGCCTTGGCTTCCGAGAGAGTAGCTTTCTCAAGTTCATCGAATAACTCCACAAACTGCTCAAACAAATTAGCAATCGAGGCCGTAACATGACTTGTCTGAGTGAAAATTTCTCTAATTGCTTCTTCAGTAGCGTTTATTCTTTTGACGAAGCTGTCATCGAAAGTCACATAATATGTCTCTTCAATCTTCCTTGAACGCTTGTTTAAAACCCGATATGCTTTGGAAGTTAGAGAGTATCCCAGAAAATTCCTTCATCGGCTTTTATGTCGAACTTGTTACGATGTTCTTTAGAATTGAAGATAAAGCATCGTGAGCCAAACACGTGGAAGAATTTTACATTCGGTTTTCTATTGTTGATGATCTCATAAGGGGTGAGAGTGAAACACTTACTGAGATAGGACCTGTTCTGTGTAAAACAAGCTGCAGAAATAGCATCAGCCCAGAAATATAATGGTAAGGAAATGAAACTTAACATGGTTCTGGCCGCCTCACACAAAGATCGGTTTCGTCTTTCGACAATTCCGTTTTGTTGAGGGGTGTAGGGAGCGGAGAATTTGTGACTGCTTCCTTTTTCCGCTAGAAAGTCTTCAAATTCTTTATTTTTGAACTCCAGCCCATTGTCTCTTCTAATGTTCCGTACAACTTTCTTCAGCTGCACTTCAACTTGCTTGATAAACAGCTTCAGCTTGTGAGTTGCCTCAGATTTGTGCTTCAGAAAGAACACGCATGTAAAACGTGAAAATTCATCGACAATAACAAGAATATACTTGCTACCGCCTATGCTTTCAATAGAAGATGGACCACACAAGTCAATGTGAATTAACTCAAGCGGTTCAACAACCTTTGTGTTTATGATGGATGGGTGACTTTGACGACTTTGCTTCCCCATTTCACATGCAGCACACAAATGTTCTCGATCAAACATAAGCAATGGAAGACCCCTAACATGACCTCCCATGACGAGTTTATTAATATCCTTGAAATTGAGATGGGAGAGCCTTCGGTGCCACATCCAGCTTTCATTAGAATGTGCTTTGGATAATAGACAAATAGCTGGGTTTCCTTTGATAGGTTTGAGATTAAGAGGAAACATTTCGCCTTTGCACTCCGATTTGAGAATTACCCTTTTTGTCTTCTTCTCTATGATTTCCGAACCCTCATCATCAAATGAAACTTTAAGACCGGTGCCTCCAACAAGCTGAGACACACTAATGAGATTGTGCTGCAGTCCTTTAACATATGCAACCTTTCTTATTGTGAAGTCTCCATTCGTTATCATACCATAACCTTTAATCGTGCCATACGAGTTGTTCCCAAACTTGACATTTCCACCATTTGAAAGAGATCGAAATTCCCTCAGCTCTTCTTTCCTTCGTATCTTGTGACGCGAGCATCCACTGTCAATATACCATTCTTCGTCGAACTGCTCGTCACTGATAACCTGCAAAAATTAAGCAGATTTAGGAACCCAAAGTTTCTTGGGTCCACGTGAGCCTTTCACAGGAACGGGAATAGTGAGAGAGATATCAACGAAATATGTTATTTTTATTAATGGTGTTTCATTTTTCTTTTGAATGGTGTAAACTTTAATTTTATTGGGATTTGTTGCAGTTGGTTTGATTTCAGGTTCAGGTGTTTGAACTTTGGGATTCTTTTGATCACTCTTGACCGAGGAAACCTTCGATTTTCCTTTCAAATCTGTTGAAGATTTTGGATTATGAGTTTGAACAGAATTGGATTTAGAATGGGGTTGAGAAGAATTAGAAAGAGAGAATTTAGATTGAGAATTTTGCTTGACTTGATATTCTAGGTGACTCTTTTGTTGGTGGTCATGGGAAAGACCGAACCTTGAGCCTTGATAACCTGTGCTCTCGGGACCAAACCTGTGCTTTCGGTTGCTTGAGTGCTCTGAGCCGAACCTATGCTTTCGGTTGTGAATACATTCTTGCGGTCTAACTTCCTTTTTCTCTGACTTCTTATTATGATCAGAAAAATGATCGTTTTGAGATTGCCAGAACTGTTTTCGCTCTGGGAGATTCTTCTTGTATCTCAGATTCCTCTGTTGCTTTTGGTTTTTCACCTGTTTGGGTTGCCTGTGAATATTCGCCTGTTATTTTGGCTTTTGAACAATAGGTTCGTTTGTTGTAGATGAGTTTTCGATAGAAGGGGTGACTTCATCTAATGGGATTTCTGTAGTGCCACTAGTACTTGGCACGTCAAAGTTATCAGGCTTGTTCAGCGGCTCTGGAATATATCTTCCTTTTGTTTTCCTGGATGTTCGCTCTGATAGACCAACTGTTTCATCAGCATTGTCGATAGGGGCGGACCAGAAGAACTCATCACAACCATCATCATTATCTTCGTTTACAATGGCTGTGAGTTCGGCTGTCTGATGTTCGGTTACACCTGTGACCTTATACATCTGATTTGGAGTTGTCCTTATCTTTTGGTATACAACAGCCTTTTCTTCAAGGATCGGGGACTTTTGTTAGGACAAGCGAGCAAACTCCACAGAATTTTCTGAGATAAGATTTTTGTGGTTTTCGGGTTCGCTCTTGACAAACTCAGAACAGTCAACTTCATCCTCTACAGAAATTTCACTCATATCATCATCCTCATTAAGCTCAGATGCATTTTCAACATTAATTTTATTTTCTGAGCTCAAATTGGCATTCAATGAGTCAAACTTTTGTATGGTTTCAGTCCTTAGATTCAGTTTATCATTTTCATCCAAAAGGTTTTTCAGCATGTCCTTATGGTCCTTGGACTTTATGAAAGATTCGACTTTGTCTAGGCCATACATATAAGTCAGATTTACATCCTCAGACGAAACTACACTTTCGCAATTGTATGCTTCAGCGTCGATTTCATCTTCCTGAAACTCAAGGAAGGGCAAAATCATGCGATGAATTTTCTGTCCTATTTCGCAGTTAAGATGAAGTTGAGTAATGTTAGAATAAAGATGCTTACCAATCAAACAAAACACATTTCTTTGTTTCAAAAGTTTTAAATTGTCTCTTTGCAAATAAATGTTTTCGTCTTTGGATTTGATCAGCTCCGACTCCTTCAACTCTATCCACATCCTCCGTTCTTCACTCTTTGAAGACACCCTGCTTATTTGGTCAGTTAGGTTAGAATTGGTGACCCGTGTTTGAGTTAAACTGCTATCTAGATGAGAGATTCTTGAATTTACATTTTTTAATTCTTTTCCATATGAGTTTTGTGGGACTTTGAATGAAAAAAAATAGATTGTACCTTCTTGATTAATTCATTAAGCTCATTCAAATGCACGCTGAGAGGTTTTGCTGTGAAACACAAGTCCTCTCGCTCCTTCATGTCTCTATTCCCACTGTCTGTGTTGTCTTCCCTCATTTGGGATACATCCGACACCATCAAGCACTTTCCACCGCTTCCTTCATCTTTCGCAACATAAGCCTTTCCATGAGATGGCTTCCTGACTTCATCATCCTTAGAGTCGGTTGACCAGACCTCCACGCCACCGAACTCATCATCCGCTACAGAACCCTATACAATTAAAGCATTCATTGAAGGGTTAGTGATAATTTTCTTTCTCTTTATCTCTTCCAGATTTTTCATTAACATAGCTTCTTCATCTTTCTCCTCATCCTTTTCTGCCATTTTCTTAAGGACACAGTCTTTGGCATAGTGGTTCTTTCCTCCACAATAGTAGCAGTTCACTCCCGAATCTCCTTCAGCTTTCGGTTCTTTCTTTGGTTCTTCTGTCTTTGGTTCTTCCCTGACCTTTTCAGAACTATAACTTCCCTGCCAATTTCGGTTCTTATTGGTAGGGAACCTTTTCTTGATGAACCTTTTCGGGTTTGACACCATCATTGCATAGTCTTCAGAGGTAAGGTCATAGTCTTCTAAGTTAAGGTCTTCATCTTCCATCACGCCTTTGCTTTTGGACAGAAGTGCCAATGACCCCAAGCTCGAAACCACATTTTTCTCGTGCAAGACAATCTTTTCTTGGGATTTCAAAATCCCTACCAGCTTTGCTAATGAGTAAGATTTGAATTGCTCATGTGCTTTAACAGTGAACACAACTGCTCTCCACTCAGATCTAATACCGTTTAAAAACGTAACCTTTTGTTCAATGAACTTCCTTTCAATATCGTGTTTAATCATCTTACTAAGAAGATATTGAAGCGATCAAATGTCTGAGTGATAGTTTCTTTAGGATTCTGCTTAAATTCACCAAATTCAGACAAAAGTAAGGTTTGAATTGAATGCTCGAGATCTTCGTCTGTGGAATATAGCTTTTGCAGCCTATCCCATATTTCTTTAGGAGTGCTGCACGAACTCACCAGCCTGAAAGTGTCAGATTGAAGAGCCAATCTGATTAGTCTCAATGCTTTAATATTGCACGGAAATTTATCCTTTTCGTCTTGGGCAACATCTTTTACGTCTTTCAACAGATCATTATACTCTTTCTGAGTTTTAATGATTCTTGATGTTGCTGAATGATCGAATGGTCCAGACACGATTGCTTCCCAAATAAGATATCCATTGTCTTCAGATCCAATGATATAATCTTCAAAGTGATGTGCCCAGACTTCGTAATCCTGGGTGTAAAGGATAGGAATCTTTGTTTTTGACCCAATAATGTTTGAGATGTTGATAGAATTTGATTGAGAATCGTCCATGCTTGATCGTTTAACCTGTTTGAAAGATCAGACTTGTAATATATAATATTAGGGCAAAACAAATAAGTAATGAGATACGTCAATTATGGAGTGACGGCTCAATAAATATTAGTTAATGCAGAATAAACCCTAATAGCTTCTTTCACAGAAGAGATGTGTATGAATTACACAGCCTCCTGCTCTGATACCAATTGATGAGATATAAAAACTCTTTGATCGATTAGATCTTTGCAACAGGTAGATAATGAAAGTAAAACAATGAAACAATACTCAAGAATGGATCTGAATGAGTCGAATGATTAGAACGTTGAATCCTCAGCAGAGCTCGATAAAGAACTTCCGCTGTACAGGATTTTAGGGTTACAAAAGAGATCTTCTTAATTACACGTAAAAAAACGATCTGCCAGTCCCCAAAAAGATGCATGCCAGCATCTATTAATACACAAACCCTAATAAAACAAGTTACGAATGGACAAGGCCATACCGTATACAAAATGGGCTAAGAGGCGAGCCCAAGACGCAACATCAAATACCCAACACCAACATACCCAGGGCGGACCAGATATTCTGAAGGCCAAGCGAGCGGTCCGGATAGGCTGTAGGCCCCACGAGGGCGGACCAGACGTGCCGAGGCTCGAACAGTGGACCAGGCCGACTAAAGACCCGTTGCGGGTGGACCAGTCATATTGTAGACTCGGAGAGTGGACCAGATGGGTTGAAGGCCCGGTGCGGGCGAACCACCCACACTGCAGTCTCGATGTATATGGCTAGACTCGGAGGGTGGACCAGGTGGAGTGAAGGCCCGTTGCAGCGAACCAGTCACACAGTAGACCCGAAGTGCATGGTTGTTCTATTTATGATGTGATATGTGATGTGTATGGTATATGGAGTTGGTATTTTGGGGGTAACTCACTAAGCTTTTAGGCTTACAGTTTTCAGTGTATTGTTTCAGGTACTTCAAGAGATCGTGCCAAGGAAAAGGCGTGATCGTATCGCTCCTCATGTTTTATCTACTTATGATGTGGTTATGGGAAATACTCTGATATTAAATGAATTTGAAAACCTTTTTGTAATGAATTAATGAAAATGGGTTGTTTTTGGAAACTTTAAAATTGGTTGTAAATTTTTGGATGTTACAACTTCTTTAATGATACTTGTCAAATTTTCATGTTTCCAAGAGAACATAGATTTCCTGCTCTTCAGGAGCTTGGTAAGATTTTGCTCAAGATCTTGGCCGAGATTTACACCCAATTGTACTTTGATGCTAGGATCTAGTAAGTTTTCCTTTATGTCACATTTCTTGGCTTCCAATACATCTCGTGCCTTTTTCTTTAATTCTTATGGTTGTCTAGGAGTAGTTGAGTTTTTCATCGAAGAGATATTGCAATCTTTGACTTCTAGTTGGTCATTGTTGATTTTTACCACTCCCCAAGGTGTAGGAATCGTTATGCATTAGTGCTAAATTGAGAGGGCAACCTTCATCTCATGGATCCATAGCCTGCCCAAGATAATATAATAGCAAGGAAAAGAATCAACAACAAAAAATTGTTGGATAGAGTTTAATCCCTTAATGTGTATTAGCAATTTGATATCTCTAAGGGTATTCTTGGTTTCACCACTGAATCCCACCAAGACTGAGGATCTTTAGATTATCATAAATTCTAGGGTGTTCATCTTGTGTAGCATCTCCAATAGGATGATGTTAACCAAGCTACCACCATCTATTATTATTCTTCGAACGAAATGGTTTGCCACATAAAGTGTTATGCCTATTCCATCATGGTGTGGATCAAGTACATTCTCTCTGTCATCTTCATCGAAATAGATCTCGTTCTTTTGAGTGAAGAATGCATTATTTCTTGGCGTATCTTACTTTTCTATCTTAGAGCTTCTTCATGTCTCTCATGCGAAGAATAATATGTTCCACAAATTTTAGATCCACTAGAGATAAAGTTAATTACCTTGCTCAGTAGATAGCTAATCTCTTTCATGGTAAGAACCCTACTTGAATTTGTCTCTCCTTCCTAAGGTCTTCTGATTTTTCTTGGGTCATCTTGCCTTGTCGCTAAGATTTTGCATTGCATAGAGTAAACCTGAAACATTAACGGAAAACATTAGTCAACTATCTTAGGGTAGTTTTCATGTTCATCTTCATCATCTAGAATACTGAACTTATGGTTCTCGGATTTTAAGTAGGGTTTAGCTCTATAGGGTTTTTAGAAGAAGGTTCATTCTTCATCTTGTATAGTCGTATGAGCTCTATGTCTTCTTATGATTCTTCTTATCCTCTTCTATCCTGATGAATCTCAAGGCTCTCTTTCTAACTTCATCCAATTTTTTGCATGGGGTCATGACAACATCCTCGTAGAATGGGGAATCTATTTTTAGCCACATCTTGAATGCTTTTATGAATATCGTAACATCTAGATGGGGGATATCCAGAACTTCTTTCCTAAACCTACTAACATAATCTCTCAAGGGTTCACCAGTGCCTTGATTTACTCTGTAAAGATCACTAGTTAGTTTTTCAATGTTCCAACTGCAAAAAAAATAAATAAATAAATAAATAAAAAATAAAAAAAATAAAAAATAAAAAATAAAAAAAAACTGATTATTAAATACGTTAAATTAATGTGTGAAAGAAGTAGTTGAGTAAGGAGGTATATTTTGGAGCCATTTTAGGGCAGATCTTGTAAGAGTTGAATCAAAACCCTTACATAGCCAAGCTTCCATGAGATGTTGTGGAATCCGGATTATCTCCATCCACCCTCTATATTGGACGATATGTTCCTCAAGATCCGAGCTTCCATTGTACATCTTCATGTTTGGTGCATGGAACCTCTTAGGAACTTCGATGTTACATATAGGGGTTCAAATATTCAAATTATATGGCTGACAGGTGATACCTTTGGTATCGGTTTAATGACACCGGGTACACTTGAGATCATATCTCTTAGTTACCTGAGTTCCTTTGCCATGATTGGACTTATCCCACGATCTTGGGTATTATATGGGATATGGAATATCAATCCAAGATCTTAGGAGACAGGACCTCCTGTACTATGAGTCGCTCCATTTGTGAAGATGGGAGTCTACCTTGATATGAAATCTCCAACTTGACATTCTAAAGATGCACCAATCTTAAAGTTCAAGATCCTAGGTTGCAAGATTGAGGAATGAATGGGGATAGTTTTTGCAGATCTTCTTAAGTTTGAGCCTAATGTCACATTCTCTCGAACAACCTTTTATTGGTTTTAGTTTGTTCAGTGATGTGTCGGTCCATGTTGGCCAACATGGATATGATCTCATTGTTTGAGATCATGACGTGTATTTCTTAAGTTACACCTCATGGATATTAGACGAGGATGTTAAAATAGTCCTTATAAGGAATTCTAGATTCCTTTTTTGTGTCTTGACTGTAGGAGGCGAGGATAGGCTCTAACCATCTAAGATAAATGGAAAATTGCTAGAAGTGGATTTTGGTTAAGAATACATTTTTTGTGTAAATTTTTGTAAGTGATTCAAAATCTAAGAAGAGTTTTTTTGAGTAATTTTAAAAAGAACAATAATAATAACACTAATTGTACCATGGGTGGCCTTAAATTTTTTCGGTCAAAAAATTAATAATCTGATTCTGTAACGAAATTAGTAAGTGTTGTGTGATGTTAAAATTATGATGCGAAGAACTTGAGTGTTAACGATCTTAAAATATGCCAAAGATCTTTGTAGTGCCCAAGATCATGGGAATAAGGTAATGATATTCAGAAAACTGTTGTTGAAGAGAGTTGATTCATTTTAAGGTGTAAAAAAATGTATTTTAGGTAATTGCGACAAAAATAGTGTTAAAGCGATCGTAAAATGACTATTAGTAATATATTTGTAAAGAACTCAAAATGATATCAAGATATCACAGAATGCCTTGATAATCCAGTATGCAAATAGATTAACATTCAAACTAAGTTTGCAAAAAGTGTTGTAATCGACCAAACACTGACAAGAAGTAAAATAAAAAGCAAGCACACGATGATATAGGAGGAAAGCCCTTAATCCTTTTGGATCACCGGCCTAAAACCTTGGGTGATGATAAACTCAGCTGCCTTAGAACTTGTATTAAATCAATACAAAAAGGTTACGTTTGCTAACTGATCTTAGAAAGAAAAATCTCGTGCTCAAGTGTCGAGAGAATTAGAGAATAAGGAGAGGTGAATGTGTTTATGTGCTTGCAATCAACTAGTCTTTTATACATAACAATAATAACTACAAGTCCGAGAATCTTGGTATTCTCCTCGATCTTCGTTTGCCCTGACTTTCACAAAGGTCTTGAACATTCTTTTAGTATTGACCGTGTGACATTGACTTGTTTTTTGTTATTTTCTGTTAATTATTAAGCACTTGTATAAGATTTTATAAGAAAAACGATGGCAAACAAAGATACTAAATAAATCCAAGATTTTGGGTTTTCCCGAGATGTTAGTTGAAGATATAAATGGTAAGTCAAAATTTCTACCAACACTAATATATTTTTCCTATAGAAAACAATCTCTAAAAAAATAAGAAATAATAAAAAACAAAAATAAGTTTTCTTTGTTAAAGTCCAATAAATACGCATCCAACTTATATATATATATATATATATATATATATATATATATATATATATATATATATATATATATATATATATATATATATATATATATATATATATATATATATATATATATATGATCAATTGAGAATACCAAAAATGTTGAGAACACGAGAACTAAGCCATTTAAATCTTAAAATCAAATGTTCATAAAATCATAGTGCTTAAGAACAAGTGCACACCTACTCTCAATCTCTCCTGATTTTTTTTGGTTATACACTCATGCACACCTACTCTCAATCTCTCATGATTTTTTTTTTTAATTCTAAACACACAGTGCTTAAGAACAAGTGCTCAGGAGCACACAATGCTCAAGAACTAACATACGCTCATAAATCTAAATCTTTTTTTGAAACTAAAAAGAAAACCCATAAATCCAATCTATAATTGATTTATGTATGTATGCATGTGTAAGTTTCGTTCTGGAATCTAATTATGTATGTTCATCCCCAAAAATCGATTTGTATGTGTATGTTTTCGCTTTTGAAATCGATATGTGTGTGTATGAATCTGAAATCTACCATCTCCTCTTTCCTCCTCTTTGTCTACTCCGATTACTTAACTTCTGCCCACCGCCTCAGGTGGATTACGTTCTCGGAGATAACCCTAGAAGGGCGGTTGCATTAGTATCTTTGCAAAGGATGTCTTCGTAGAAGGAGGGAGAGGAAGTCCTCGTGGGCGAACCTCCGTAAAGAGAAAAGGTTTCTCTGGCTTCACCTTTGCCGCCTTTGTCGAGTCACATATGGAGTGTATGTGTCTGCTTAGAGATCTAAAGAAGAAACGAGACGCGGCAAACCTTAGTAACTCGAAAACACTGGCACTCCGATCTTCGACTCGTCATTTGGGAGGGACGCAGATTTGAGAAGGGGGCGAATGGTGAAGGACGAACTGAGAAAGAGGGACGAAGTGAGTCAGGTTTGTTGTCGTGTTCGTCAATATAGGGTTTGCAGAGGCGAAGTCGTTGGAGAAAAAGAAGAGATAAAGGACGACGGTGACAGTGATGGATTGTGGAGGGGCGATTTTCGGTGGGCACAATTGGCACAATCGATAGATGCACATATCTAGAGAGAGAGAGAGAGAGAGGTGGGTCCTTGTTATTTTTTTAATGGTTAAAATGAATAAATAAATTTTAAATTTTAAAAATAATGAAAGAAAAATGAAAAATAAATACCGGAAGGGTATTATAGTCATTTCAATTTTCAGAGGCACTATTTTTACATACAAACCACTCTAAAAGAACTATGAATCCAAAAAACTCAAGGTTTTGACTAATACCCTAAAAATTTGCATACCAGGAGACCATTTTTGCAATTTTGTCTAAAAAAAGATATAAAAACTCTAGTTAGAAAGCATATTTCAAAGAAAACTACAATGCTCAAAATTTCACAACCTCCATCACAAAACATTAATGGTCAACGTTTGATTACATCTCACTTGCAGACCTACATAACATTTAGGGCTTGAGAAGGGCAGTTGTGAAACAGCGTACCTGATTACGACTCTTAAGGATTGACTTAGCAAACGTCGGTCGACGTTCTAACATGGGGAGAAGTTCAGTTATAATAGTGGTTGAGTTTATTCGCCATAAGAATCAAATAGAAGTAACACCACATAGCTTTATGATAGTTTGAGTCTAGATTTACCCGAAGGCGCATCCGAATCCCTCAAACCAAGGCTCTGATACCAACTGTAACACCCCCCTCTGGCACGTATCACAATATTGTCCGCTTTGGGCCACTCGGCACGAGGACTTCCCAGGGGGTCACCCATCCCGGTACTACTCCCGCCCGAGCACGCTTAACTGCAGAGTTCTTATGGGATCTGCTGCCCTCACGGCTTTAAAACGCGTTGTGACAAGGAAGGTATCCACACCCCTTATAAGGAGATGTTTCGTTCTCCTTCCAAACCGATGTAGGATCAGGTGCAACCCACCTTCACCCCCCATTATAGGGTTCGACGTCCCTGTCGAACACATCGACCCGTGCCCTAGCTCTGATACCATTTGTAACACCGTAAATTTCAAGACAAATTTTTCATTTAAAATAATCATTTTACTCTTAGAAACACTTGTTTAAAATCTTATTCATAGTCGATTTACAAAACATAACTCCATTTTCACTTGCATAGAAAACCAAGATCCTCCAAAATATGACTCTTTCTCTGGTGTGTACAATCAAGCCGGTGCCGTCCCGTGATACTGAAAGAAACCTGTAAAACATCAAACAAAACACTGTAAGCACGAAGCTTAGTGAGTTCCCCAAAATACCACACATAACACATATTAGCCACTCGAGGCTATAACTCTGTGGGTCCGTGCACCCAAACTCTGTGAACCCTTAGGTTCTAACTCTGGGAACCTTTCGGTTCCAACTCTATAAACATGCACAACATAAATCACATAGAAATAATGCAGTACAACACATCACGTACATATAGCATACAAATACTCTAATCACATAACTCTGGTTACCTACTCAAGGTAAAGTATAGTGAGAAGACTCACCTGGCAAGCAGAAAGCAGATATCCCCACACTTGAATCTCGAACTCGCCACCGCCTAACACGTAAGGCAAATACTCTCATGAATATAACTCTCGAGGCTAGAATAAATCCTCTCATAACACCCTCTTATGGGTAAAAGACTATTTTACCTCTCTCTTGGCCCAAAGGCCACATCGCTGTCCAAACCCTAAAACTCAACATCCAACCCTTGGTCGAAATCAAAGTCCTCAGTCTAGGTCAACCCTTGACTGACTCTACTCGCCGAGTCAACCCTGTGACTCGTCGAGTTCCCATAATCAGAACTTTCCCATATCGCGACTCAACTCGTCGAGTCACCACGAGACTCGCCGAGTCCCACAACTCTGAGTCCACTCACACCCAACTCACCGAGTCATCCCTTGACTCACCGATTCTCGACTCAACTAGGAAATATTTGGGACTCTTCGTCAAGACTCGTCGAGTCCAAGAACAGACTCGCCGAGTCTACGGCTATCTTCAACCTACTCGCTGAGTTGTTCATACAACTCGCCGAGTTCCAGGCCATCTTCATCCAACTCGTCGAGTCCACCCATGTGACTCGCCGAGTACCGCCGGTCTGAATACATTCCGAAGCATTCCAGGTCATGCAACTGCTCCAAGACATAGATCTAGCCTCCTACCACTCATCCACCACGTAAAGTGGCAAACTTTACGTGAATCCAAAGAGATCTAAGCCGTTTGCACATTGGGGCTAGGGTTTGGGACATGCAAGCTTCACTAAACACTCCAACACAGGGACTTTCATGCTCTCTGATTCTTCTCCCTTCCAGATCTGAGGTAGCAACCTCAGATCTAACCTCTAGACTTCCCATTTCATCCATAGACAATTTCTCACAAACCCCAAAATGAAGAAACAACATAATCAACAGGTCAAAAACGAGATACTACCTCTAAGTGATGCCCCAACTGCAATGCAATTCGAATCCAAGCAAAGCCCCTTGCTCCAAGCCTTCAATCTTCCCAAAATTCCTTCAACCATTACTTCTCCAAGCTCCAATCCACTCAAAAATGGTGCTTCTCCGCGATTTAGGGTTTTCTGGGGCTCAAGGGGTGATAAAGAGGCTGGGAGGAAGACATAATGATCATTATATAAGGTTCAACCCCGAGAATTAGGGTTTTCTCCACTCAGCGCCTACTCGCCGAGTCCAATACTCTGACTCGCCGAGTCGGCCACTTAACACACGACCAAGTCGCGACTCTACTCGCCGAGTCCACACATGGACTCGCCGAGTCGCTCTTTCCCAATTTACTCTTTTAGCCCTTTAACTCTACTCTTGATATTTCGGGATGTTACAATTAATATTTTCGAATTTTGATATGGGCCACCAATGTAAATATTTATTGTGGATATGTTGGATTTGAAAAGAAATCATTCTACCTTAAGAAATTTTGTATACAAAGTGAGAAATCCTTTTATCTTAAACTATTTATACATAATTTTACAAATGTGCAACTTTTTTTAAATTGTTAAGTGTTAATATTATGAATTGAAAACAATAATAAGAAATGTGAAATGATCATATACAAAGTGAGGACATAGAAGCAGTGATTTCAATGCTTAAAGCATTACCATCACCACCACCTTCACTTTTAAATAATTTCTTTAAAATTTTTATTTAAGTGTATTTATATGTATTATTAAAAATATTAATAATAATGAATTTAAAAATTAGTGTACTTATTTATAATAATAATAATAATAATAATAATAATAATAATAATAATAAGGTTTTTGTTTGCAGAAAAGTCCTAATATTTTTTTGTAGAAAAAATCCCAATATTTTAGATCATTTTGTGAAATAGTCCCAATATTTTAGGTTAGTTTATGAAATAATCCCAAATTAATTTGTTGCCGGTTCCAACCAGTCAAAAGGGGTCAAAATGCATACTTTTGCCGGTTTTTAGGATTTTTTTCATAAACAAAAATTAGTTTAGGACTAAAACGTAAACCGGACCAAAATTTTAGGACTTTATTGAAGATTTCCCAAACTATAATCTAAAATCATGTACAAACTATAAACTATACTATGAAAAAAACCTCATGTCAATCCGACTTTAAACGAATGAGATATGCATGTTTTAAAACTATCACAAAATGCAAAAAATAAATAAATAAATAAAATAAAATTTCCAGTTTTGATATCTTAATTTTGAGAGACTATAAATCAATAAATATAAACTCAAAAATGACAAAATTATAGTCTAAAATCATATAAAAACTATAAACTATATTATGGAAAAAACCTCATGCCAAACCGACTTCATACGAATAAGATATATATGTTTTAAACTTTCCATAGAAACCGGTTCCGGCCCCTAAAATCGGTTCCGGTTCCTAACGCGGTTCCGGTTCTTTAACCCGGTTTACCCGGACCCGAAGGAGCCGAAACCCGGATTACCTGGAACCCGAATAGAGTCATTCTTTAAACCACCGACCCGGATCGATTTCACATATTCCAGTTCTAACGGTTCCGGTTTCGGTTCGGTTTTGCGGTTCTAAATCTCATCCCTAGATAAGATTTCTGAGAGATTTAATTGTATATAAAATCATTCGGCATTTACCATCCCTAATTTATTGATCGGTAAGCAACACTCAAATGGTTATTAATGGTTAAAGAAACACGAAAGGGCTTCTAGCCCAGCGGTATCCGATGTTGCCCCCCTCATTGAGATTGAGGGTTCAAGTTCCGTCGTGGAAATAGGTGGATTTAAGGTGTAGTTTAGGAGTAGGCTAGATTTGTCGTTCAAAAAAAAAAAATGGTTAAAGAAACATTTGAATGTCCATAAATAATATATATATATATATATATATATATATATATATATATATATATATATATATATATATCTAACTTCTTATACCTTATTTTAAATTTTAACCTTAAAAAGAAATGAGTACACTTGATATGGCTTGATATAGCTATACGGTTGGGCTAAAAATACATTTATTAAAAAAAATTAAATTTGCTCTCAATTTACAAAGAGAGCATACTAATAATTTTCACTATATTTTATTTGAAGGAAGCAAAGTCCGAGCTACTAAAGTCGTCCTTCTTTAATAAATTTGGAAAAATGGGAGAATTCGTTCAAATCATACAAACTCTAGAAACATAAAGATATACCCAACTTCCAACTAATTTGACGGTTTTGAAAAAGTCATTTAAATCACAAAAAGTCGTTTTTTTGACCTTATATGTATCTCTCTTTTTTTTATTACATTTTTTAATTACAACACTAATTATATCGTATGAATATTATCATAAGTATGGATATTTATTAAGAGGATATTAAACTTTTTTTTTTCAAACTAATGATTTGTATATAATTGTTTTTTCTAATACATAATATTTTATAGAATCCTACAATATAGCATTGGACAAAACCACACTAGAATAAGGGACTACATAAATAATGACTTAAGAGGGATATAACGTTTTCTGTTTGTCCATTTTACGTTTCTAAGGTATTTTTTGTGCATATTACACCATTAAGGTTATTATAACCATTTACAAATAGTCGTTTTAACAGGAAGAAGTCAGTAAAAGGATTTTTTATAAACGGTTATAACTACTTTGATGGTGTAATATACGCAAAAAATACGTTGGGAACCTAATATGGATACACGGGAAACGTTATTATCCTCCTAAGTCATTATCCCATGAAACTATAAACCTCTATAATAAATTTTTACTTTTTAAATAAGAAACTTATAGGTCTTGGGGTTGGTAGTTTGGATATTTTTAACCTCGGTCTTCTTTATAAATGGAAATGGCGGTTTCTTAATCACAATGGAGCTCTTCGGGTTAAAATTGTCAAATTTTGTCATGGGGAAGGTGGTGGTTTTTCGGACGATTCGAAAATAGGAATTGGAGGGGGTGTTTAGCAAAAGATTGTAGAATCCATTAATCATCTCCATGAGAATGGTTGTATTCCTTCTAATTACATGTATAGAGTGGTGGGGGATGAGACTCAAATGAGGTTCTAGAAGGATGTTTGGTGCTTGGATATTCCTCTTAAGGAGCGGTTCGGGAGGCTCTTTGCTTTGGCCTTTAATCAAGATGCTCGAGTAGCACCAAACATCCTTCTAGAACCTCATTTGAGTCTCATCCCCCACCACTCTATACATGTAATTAGAAGCAATACAACCATTCTCATGGAGGTGATTAATGGATCCTACAATCTTTTGCCAAACACCCCCTCTAATTCCTATTCTCGAATCGTCCGAAAAATCACCACCTTCCCCATGACAATTTGACAATTTTAATCCGAAGAGCTCCATTGTCATTAAGAAACGGCCACTGCCATTTATAAAGAAGGCCGAGGTTAAAAACATCCAAACTACCAACCCCAAGACCTATAAGTTTCTTATTTAAAAAGTAAAAATTTATTATAGGGGTTTATAGTTTCATGGGATAATGACTTAGAAGAGTAATAACGTTTCCCGTTTGTCCATATTAGGTCTCCAACGTATTTTTTGTGTATATTACATCATTAAGGTTGTTATAACCGTTTATAAACAATCCTTTTACCGGCTTCTTCCTGTTAAAATGACTATTTGTAAACGGTTATAATAACCTTAATGGTGTAATACGCACAAAAAATACGTTAGGGACCTAAAATGGACAAACAGAAAACGTTATTACCCTCCTAACTTTTTATCCCCACATATATTTGATTAGGCCTAACTCCAATGAAGCCCATCGAAACCAATTGAGTTGTGCTCTAGCGGCGCATGTAAAACAAATCATTGAAACCAATTGAGTTGTGCTCTAGTCGCACATGTAAAATAATAATAACAAGGGTAAAAAAATCCGGCCTTTGCCTCACACCGTTTTATTATTATTATTATTATTATTATTATTATTATTATTATTATTATTATAAAAGTTTTGACTGTAAATACCAAAAGTGTTAAAATAACTAAAGAATTAAAAAAGTATGATTTAGCAAGTCTTTAGAAAAGAGGCAAAAGTTGTCAAACCATTTAAGTTTGGCATTTTTTGTGTTTTTATGAAAAAATATAAAAGTTTTAACTGCAAGGACCAAAAGTGTTAAAATGGCTAAAAAATTAAAGGGTTAAGAAATATGAAGTTTTTAGAAAATAGACCAAAGTTGTAAAACTGTTAAAGTTTCGTGGCCAAACTTTAAATACTTAAAGGTTTCTAAAAAGTGTAAAAATTCTTGATTGCAATGATCAAAAGTATCAAAATGACTAAAAAAATAAAGGACAAAGTTTACAAAAAAACATCTAATTTTAATATTCATAAGGTTGGACTTTTTTAATATATATATATATATATATATATATATATATATATATATATATATATATATATATATATATAACAATAATAATAATAATAAGTAGATGGTAACCCCCGCTCCGCGGGGGCCAGAATCTCAATCTCATGTAGCTGAAAATAAATCAAACAGAGAAACATGCTTGATTAGTTGCAGCTCGTTTTCAGTCTATTTTCAGCCAACAAAGTTTTCCGTCTATTTTTAGCCAACAAAAGCCATAACAAATTATGTTTCTCTTATTCTACCCCCTAATTTCTTTCAATTCCTAAAAAAACATTGTACAAAAATAAAGGTTTTGTCAAGATGTATGACGTTTTAGACTTTCTAAGTTAAAAAAAATAAACTTATTAAGTGTATCCATATGGGAATCAAAACAACATTCCACCACAGAAGCAACCAATGGAAACGGAATGCACTATTCCATTCCTTATGTGATTCCCACATACTAAACTTCATGTCGAAATGGCTTTACACCCAGTTTTCTCCTTTGTCGAAACATGTCCCGCAAAGTAATTGTGCAACTGGGATCCAACAGCTTGCTATGTGTCTGTCGATAACTTTGCAAACTTTTGCATCCTCCTATCCCCTACCATGAAGTTAACTATTGTCATCAAAAATTTTGGTATTTTTTTCTAGAATGAGAATGTTGAAAAGATTGTGACCAGCACATGCTATCAGGTTACCTCCAAACAAACAAATTTTGATAAAAATAAATATAATTTAAAGTAACTTCACAGGCTATTGAAAATCAAATCCAATGTGAATATCCGATCAAAATGACGAATTTACCAAAATAACCAAAATAGAAAATTTAACCAAAATAGAAAATTTAACCAAAAAAGAAAAGACTTTTAAATTGTGAAAATAAGCATTAACGGTTTGGATGCTCGTTTTTGTTCCTGTAATGAGCTAAATTACAGAAAAGGGTAATTTTGACCTAAGTGACAAAAATAGCCTTAAATCTGATGTGTTTAAGGTTATTGAATTATGACATTTAGGATATCAAACTGAAACTCAATTGTTTTTTTTTTTTTGGACTTGAACATAGTTTCTCAATTGAGGTTTATTTAGCACAGTGGTCTAATAGAAAAGAGTCGACTCTCTACCTCTTCTCAAATGCCTCTTCCTTGTGCTTTCATGTGGATATCATCTCCCTTGTCAAATGTTTCCCATGTGTAGGGGCAATGCTCCACCTAAAAAGGCTCCAAGCTGTAGAATTTTATAAATTCCAGAGTAAGATAAAGATATGAAAATATTTATAAAATAAATAAATAAAAAATTAAAAAAAAAAAAAGAGAAGATTATTTACATACCTATAAGGAGGGGTTATTTTTTTCTCATGTAAAGGAGATTAACCACTTCTTTCACTGTTCCTAAACAATACGGGTCTTTGTGTGTCTACTAAATGGATGCTTCATACTTATTGGTAAGCTTTCTTGATCAAATCTGAAAATGAAAAAAAATCTAAACTCAAATTAAGCCATGGCTTCTCGGAAAACAAATCATATGTCTCATTGAGACAGTTTACCAAACATGTTAATTGCAAGTATCCAAGGCATGAACGAATAAAAAAAACATGCCCGTATCCAAAGTATAAACGGTGATGTTTTTAGAGATTTTGGAGTCATGTAGAAAAAAATGTTAATTTTTAATTTTTCTCCTCTTAAATCCATTATTTCATTAAGCCTAGAAACAGAAAGAAACAAAATAATTCTTTTTTCCTTCATTATTAGAATAAAGTTATTGAATACAAAGTATGAGATTTCTTACTAATTTCGTTATCTTGATTTCAACTGTAAAGACAAATTTGCATCAACCAATGAAACCTGTGTAAGATATACAACCAATGGAAATACAATCAGTTATACAAATAGACAAACTATAAAACGCATGAAACAGGTCGGATTTAACTGCTGTTATTGTTATGTTATAGGTGTTCCTCAAGAAGATATAAGGAGAGCTACATATAATTTCTTTGTAATTAAACTGTACAAATAATATTATTTTGGTTATTAATATTATAATTTATAAATTTATTGTAATCACAATATGCGAGTCAAATATTTTAAAAAAGCTGATAAATATAAAGGAATTATTAAAAATCAATAATAATAATAATAATAATAATAATAATAATAATAATCACAAATGATAAAAAAAAAAAGGATGAGGAAAACCTACTTACCTGATTCCTGATGGGATCCAGGGCAGTAAAACAATAAAATTCACCCTAATAGAAAATGGTAGAAAAAGGAAAGAATCAATTTGCAGACTGAAAAATAAAGAGAAATGGTACCCCGCATAGTGAACCAAAGGGCAAAAATGTAATCTATCAACGGGAGTTAGTTACTCGGTATATTTGATATTTGTAAAGTTCTTGAAGAAAACCCGATGGAAATAGAAAGAGTTCCTTTTGGAAGAAAAACATCATAGTAGAACTACAACTAACAACTTTTGCTCAATCACCTAAAAAAAAATGGAATTCAATAATACTATTAAAATCAGATTTTCTTCCACATTTATTAAAAAAAAAACCGAGATTTTTTACCTCTTCAAAGTACTCCAATTATTTTCTTAGTTCCACCTCCACATCAGTTGCTGCATGTATCAAGTCATCGCCATTTGCTGGCAGAGAGCCGCTAGTGTCTCTCACCACGTATCATAAATGAACAGATTTATATTTCCTAGAAATAATTAAATATGAAAACATCATATTGATTATTTATCAACTTAAAGCCTTGATGAGAATGTGAAAGTTGAACATCTTGAAAGCTCAAAGACTGGAATTGCTTTAGAGCTTATGACAAATGGATGATTGTACAATGAACTCTCAACTTCTACTTCATCTGTAAAAAAAAAATTCAATAAAAGTAAATTTTAATGAAAGTAATTTGTTATCTCTTGCATTTAGCTCTTCTTTTAAATAAAAATATAGTACCTCACGTGTGAATTCACATAGAGAATCATGATTAGGTTTCAGGGATTTCTTTCTATGATGCCTTGCATATTTAAGAACCATAATCATAAAAGAAGGAAAACAAACAATGCAAATTAGGTGATACATAATTACTCCCAAAATTATCAGTTGCAAAAAAACACACATCTCAGTAATGCCGCAAGACCGATGTACGCACCTTTTTTTTTGACTAATCCGGACATGTGACCTTCTGAGACAACAATGCTTGAAACAACAAACTAAGAAAGGGGAAAAATCAGTAAATGTGACTTTGTCATACACACGAAGGAAACATCAATCAATTCAGTTTCAAATCCCTGATGAAATACGCATCTAAAATGCAAATGTGACATCCCCAAAATCTCGGCCAGAAAAGACTGATTTTCATTTATGCTTTTAAAATAATTTCAGAGTAAATCCTTTTGATTTGAAAGAGTTGCGGAATTTGTTCCCAAAAACAAAACATGATAAAACAATGTTTACCAAAAGCATTTCATAAAAGAAATGTATTTTCATTATATAATCAAAACTCGGGGTGTCATGTTCCGATACAGACCAATAAGCATAAATGATAACATTACAAGTCATTCAAAAAATATATACATATACAGACTTGTAAACAAAACAACTTGATGGTTCATCCATCTTACGCCCTTGCGCCACTTCCTGTAATACAAATAAAACTGAGTGGGTCAGGCTTGGGATCCTGGTGAGCATATAGGGTTTTCAACCCACAATAAATAATTAAATTAATTATTTTCAACCAACAATAACCCAATTACCCATTCCCGTTATTCTCACTTTATGTCCCTAAAATAACTAACACAAGGGACCTAGTCTAAGAATATTTCATCGGGGTGATAACACATGCTTCGGGGGTTCCTCAGCAATATAAGTCAAATAAGGCAACCACGAGGGGGATGGAATACAGCGAATGAACACCCAAGTTCATTAACACCTACAGGTTATGAGCCTGCTAGCGTTCCACTGGACTGTCTAGAAAAGTCTGTGGTCGTCATCTAAATTCCGCTAGATGACTGGATCAAAACAACATCGAGGCCTCTCATCTTTTTATTACACACCAACTATCTACCCATGTTCTACCCAACATATTAGTAGATAAAAATATATATTTTTATACATAGTTTAAAACCTGCGTAGCATTCTCATTCAATACATATTCCAAAACAACAGATGAGACACATACACATAACACGTATTTCATACAGAATAAATTATATCTATGAGATAGAAGAAAGTGAATATACATTCACGCATATAACAACAAAATATACACATAACACATATTTTATATTAAATACTTGATAATTATGCGTTAGAAGAAAGTAACCACACACTCACACATATAAACAACAATATACTTAGTACACTCAAATCATACTTGTATTATTATCGTGTTTATGAAAGGTAGTATACACTAACTTGATCAGAAGATGATCGGACAGCACTACGACTTGCAAAAGTAGTAATCCTCAGTAGATCTGGAAGATCTCTACAAAAATCGAACTTCTCGTGGGTAGAGCTTCGTCTCGGAAACCGCACTTCTCCGGATCTTCGGGATCTCGGGACTTGCTTCGAGACTCGGGAATATTACCGGGGCTTTGGGGTACTTCTGGCACGCAAATCGAGGTAAAATGGGAGAGAGAAGAGAGAAAATAGCAACCCTAAACGGCTGGCCCTTCAAATCTATTTATAGGGCAAATTTGGCCCTTGCCACGTCGTGGCAACCTTTTTCCACGTCGTGGGCTTGGTCGTCACTGCATGCGTCATCCCAAGTTGCATCTGGGGCCTCCCGGAGGTGTCAGGACACTTGCCACGTCGTGGTCTCTGACAGTTTTGGGGTTTCGCGCCCCGAACTTCAAAAATTCATAACTTTCGCATACGAACTCCGTTTTCGACGTTCTTTATATCGCCGCGAAGGTGAGATTATGCTCTACAACTCTCGTTTAGACTCCACTTACTAATTTTGACTTTATTTTTAATATATTATAAGTATATTACTTATATATTATTTTTAGTAGGCTGGGACAGGAAAACTTCGTTCGAAATTCATAACTCCTTCATCTGAACTCCGATTCTGTCCGTCTTTCCGTTGTTGCACTACTATCGATGAGATCTTCAATTCTCATTTAGATCACTAAGGATAGATATCTATCTACCTTAAATTCACTATTTACATCGCGCTAGTTCGCGCTGGGTCGTGTCGGTTCTATCGCGAAACTTCGACATGTCATAACTTCTTCGTTATAACTCGGATTTCGGCATTCTTTATATATTCGGAAACCTCGTTTCAACTACTACAACATTATCCATAAATGTAGGCTTTATATAACATTTCATTTTGACGCTTATTTTTATTCTTAATTAAATTAAGACACAATTTAGCACATAACACATAATACTCAAATAATACACTTCTATTATTTCAAAACGGGTTACAAAGGTTAACCTAGACTATTATACCAACATTAATGACAAGCCCCGAAACACAGGTGTTACAATTCTCTCCACCTTAGAATGATTCCGTCCCCAGAATCACACATCAACAAACAAATGCGGATAGCGACCCATCATGTCACTCTCCGTCTCCCAGGTGAGATTCGGCCCATTCGTGTGTTTCCATCGGTCAAGCACTAACTCGACCATCTTACGTCGCAACTTCTTTGTCTTTCGGTCAACGATTGCCTCTGGTTCTTCAATCAACCTTTTGTTCTCATCGATTCTCAACTCTGAAAGTGGAATCAAGTCGGGAACTTCTCCCGTGAACTTCCTCAAATAACACACATGGAAAGTGTTATGAGTTCCATTCAGTTCTTCTGGTAGTTCGAGCTTGTAAGCTTGGTTCCCAATCCTCTGAAGAACTTTAAACGGTCCAATAAACCTTGGAATTAATTTTCCCCTTTTACCAAATCTTATAAGTCCCTTCCACAGTGAGACTTTCAGCAAAACCGAATCTCCAAATTTGAAAGTCATCGGTCTTCGCTTGTTGTCAGCATAACTCTTTTGACGATCCTGAGCTGCTAACATTCTTTCCCTAATTATTTTCAACTTTTCAGCAGTTTGATGAACCATCTCCGGTCCCATAAACTGCTTTTCCCCAGCCTCATGCCAACAAGACGGCGTACGACACTTTTGTCCATACAAAGTTTGGTAAGGTGCCATCTTAATGCTCGAGTGAAAACTATTGTTATAGGAAAATTCTACCAATGGTAAATGTTCATCCCAATTACCTAGGAATTCCAAGGTACATGCTCTCAGCATATCTTCAAGTGTTTGCATCATTCTTTCACTCTGACCATCAGTCTGCGGATGGTAAGCTGTACTTAAACATAACTTGGTACCCATTTCCTCTTGTAGACTTTTCCAAAACCTTGAGGTGAAACGACTATCACGATCCGACACAATTGTTAGCGGAACACCATGAAGTCTCACAATTTCCTTCACATAAGAATTCCCAAGCTTTTCCATAGACCATTTCTCCCTGGCTGTTATGAAATGCGCACTCTTAGTGAATCGATCGACGACCACCCAAATCATGTCGTGACCATTCTTTGTTCTGGGCAGTTTAGTGACAAAATCCATAACAATGTCTTCCCACTTACCCATAGGCATAGGTAAAGGTTCTAAACTCTCATACGGTTTCTGGTGTTGTGTCTTGACTCTCGCACAAGTCATACACTCGGCCACATACTTTGCAACATCAAGCTTCATCGTCGGCCACCAGTAGTAGGGTTTCAGGTCCCTATACATTTTAGTGCTACTGGGATGAATCGAGTACATGGTTTTGTGAGCTTCTTCCATCAGAAGATCCCTGACTCCTCCTGTCTTAGGTATCCAAATCCGATCCTGGAACACCTTCAATCCATGACTGTTTACACCGAACACCAACGTTTTTCCCAAATGTTCCTCCTTTCGGTCATTCTTTTCAGAAGCTTCCTCTTGAGCTTTCTTTATACTTTCCACAATGCTCGAGACAACTTCAATTCTCAACGCTCTTGGCCTTTTCCTTTCAAGATTGACTTTCCAACTGAGAGCATCAGCAACAATATTAGCTTTACCGGGATGGTAAAGTATCTTACAGTCGTAGTCCTTGAGTAATTCCAGCCAGCATCGTTGCCTCATATTTAATTCCTTCTGATTAAAGAGATATTGGAGACTCTTATGATCAGTGAAAAGTTTGCACTTCGTGCCATAGAGGTAATGCCTCCAGATCTTCAGAGCGAAAACAACCGCTGCCAACTCCAAATCATGAGTCGGGTAGTTCTTTTCATGCTCCTTCAGCTGTCGAGACGCATATGCTATCACCTTTTCTCTTTGGGTTAAAACACAACCCAATCCAACACCAGACGCATCGCTATAAACGGAGAAGTCTTCAACTCCATCGGGTAGAGAAAGTATCGGTGCCTCGCATAGCTTCTTCTTTAGCTTCTCGAATGCTTCTTTATGCTTATCATTCCAAGCATAAGTAGCTCCTTTGTGGGTCAAAGCTGTCAATGGAGTATCAATCGAAGAAAAGCCCTGGATAAACCTTCGGTAATATCCGGCTAATCCTAAAAAGCTTCGGATCTCTGTGGGACTTTTCGGTTGTTCCCACTTCATTACAACTTCAATCTTTGCTGGATCAACCATTATCCCTTCTTGGTTGACCACGTGACCCAAGAATTGGACTTCACGAATCCAAAAATCACATTCGTAGAACTTAGCATACAGCTTCTCCTTCTTCAATACTTCCAACACTTCTCGCAAGTGTCTGCCATGCTCTTCCTGGATTTTCGAGTAAATCAGAATGTCATCTATGAACACTATCATAGATTTATCAAGGAACGGATTACAAACTCTATTCATTAAATCCATGAATGCTGCTGGAGCATTGGTTAGTCCAAACGACATAAGCAAAAACTCGTAGTGTCCATATCTAGTTCTGAACGCAGTCTTCTCTATATCCTGCTCTCTTACTTTCAGCTGATGATATCCTAACCTAAGATCGATCTTCGAGAAATAGCTCGAACCTTGCAATTGATCAAATAGGTCATCAATCCTTGGCAATGGATATCTATTCTTTATTGTTGCGTTATTCAGCTCTAGGTAATCAATGCACATCCTCATGCTTCCATCTTTCTTCTTCACAAATAACACCGGAGCTCCCTAGGGTGATGAACTAGGTCTAATGAAACCTTTGTCCAACAACTCCCGAAGTTGCATCATCAACTCCTTCATCTCCTTCGGTGCTAATCGATAAGGTGCTTTTGCATTTGGCGTTGTTCCTGGTAACAAGTCAATACGGAATTCCACTTGTCGATCGGGCAGTAATCCAGGAAGATCTTTGGGAAATACTTCCGGATAATCACACACCACTGGAATACTCTGCATCACCTTCTTTTCCTTCTTAGCATCAATCACGAATGCTAAATATGATGTACATCCCTTGGTCAAACACTTTCTGGCTTTCATTAGGGAAATGATTCCAGAATTCACTCGTCGTTTGTCCCCATACACCATAAACGATTCCTTTCCAGGCGGGTTTACTTTAACTATCTTCTTTTGCATAAAATTTCGACATCATTGGCGCTAAGCCAATCCATTCCCAACACGATGTCGAAACCATTAAGTTCGATAGGTAATAATTCTTCGTGAAACTTATTCCCATTAAGGTCGATTAAGATGTTTTTCATACGATGGCTAATAGGTACAAACTTGCCACTAGCAACTTCGACTAATAAAGCATTATCTAGTCTATCAACAGGCAAAGCTAGTTTTCTACCAAATTCATGCGATATAAAGGAGTAGTTGGCTCCAGAATCAAATAAAATTTGGGCAAGAAATGTGCTTACGAGAAAGGTATCTGAAGCGACATCAGCTTCATCTTTAGCAGCTTCCAGTGTCATCTGGAATGCTCTCGCCTTCGGCTTTGGTGGAATGTTGGGCTTAGCTGCCTCCTTCTTCTTCGGACAGTCTTTCAAAATGTGCCCCTCTTCATTACAACCAAAACACATCCTTTTGTTGTTCGGACATTCATTGGAAAAATGTCCAACCTTTCCACACTTGTAGCAGGTTACATCCTCGCTACACTTCCCAAAGTGCTTTTTCTTACACTTATCACACCACTTCGCTTCGCCTCCTTTTCCTCCACCAAACTTTTTCGAATCAGATTTCGAAAATTTGTTTTTTTCTTACCGGAACCAGATGTTCCCTCAAACTTTCTCTTCTCACCAACCTCAACCTTGTTGGTGGTTCTCCCCTTAATCATGTTCTCAACAGACTTGGCAGCCCATATAGCTGCCTCTAGAGTATGTGCCTGACGTACTGGCACCTCGTACTCCCATGGGAGTCCCTTCGCATACCGGTCCACCTTTTCCAGCTCATCTGGAACGATACGCAAGGCAAATCCATCTTATCGGTGAAGTTATTGGTGTATTCATCAACTGACATGCTGCCTTTCGTCAATGTCAGGAACTTGTTCTCTAGTTCCAATAGATTTTCAGCCGAGCAGAACTTGCGCTTGAACTGCACCAAGAACTCTGCCCATGACAATTGCAGTGGCTCATTTGGTCTTAAAGTCTTCCCTAGAGTGTTCCACCAACGAACGGCTCCACCTCGGAACTGACGCACTGCATAGATAGTCTGCAACTTGCCTCTGCAGCCACAAGTCATGAAGGCCAATTCCATTTCTGAGATCCAATCCATAACTCCAATCAGATCCTCCTTTCCATTGAAGGTCGATGGTTTGCAAGTTAGAAAGTCCTTGTACTTGCATCCCATTCCATCATTCGTTCCATCATGGTTGTCTCGCCTAACTATCTGTGGGTTGGCTTGACCAACAGACCCACTGAAGTTTCCACCTTCCGAGTGCCCTTCATTTAATTCAGGCTCTTCCACACGAATTGACAGTTCTTCACAATTATGTTGAAGCAACCGTCTAGTTTCATCCATCTGACGATCCAACATTGTTTGAATCATCATTTGCACACCAGCCATGGTTATTGGCTCAGGTGCTGCTGCTACGATAGGTCTTTGCTCAATCACTGGTGGTTGATTCCTGTTTTCATCAACATTTCCAACTCCACTTCTTGTTCTCGCCATTTTTGATCTACACACCGAATAAGGTGAAATTAGATCCTCATTCACGATAGATATTCAGATCATCCTTATCACTCCGAAACGTTTACATATTAGTTCTAATATCGTAGACGTACGCTTAGAATCCTACACACAGAAAGTTTCTAGATCCGGTCGGCAACAGACCATAGATCCGAACAAATAATATTATATATGGCAACATATAACATTTAGCACATAAAGCATTTTAGGCAACTTTCCTAAAATAAACTAGTACTCGTGTCTAAAATGTAACAGACACACATCTCAAAATTTCAATTAGCATTCTAAGTTTAAGTCTAGAAATCCTAAAAATTCCTAGTTCGCTTAAACTAATGCTCTGATACCAACTGTGACATCCCCAAAATCTCGGCCAGAAAAGACCGATTTTCATTTATGATTTTAAAATAATTTCAGAGTAAATCCTTTTGATTTGAAAGAGTTGCGGAATTTGTTCCCCAAAACAAAACATGATAAAACAATGTTTACCAAAATCATTTCATAAAAGAAATGTATTTTCATTATATAATCAAAACTCGGGGTGTCATGTTCCGATACAGACCAATAAGCATAAACGATAACATTACAAGTCATTCAACAAGTATATACATATACAGACTTGTAAACAAAACAACTTGATGGTTCATCCATCTTACGCCCTTGCGCCACTTCCTGTAATACAAATAAAACAGAGTGGGTCAGGCTTGGGAGCCTAGTGAGCATATAGGGTTTTCAACCCACCATAAATAATTAAATTAATTATTATCAACCAACAATAACCCAATTACCCATTCCCGTTATTGTCACTTTATGTCCCTAAAATAACTAACACAAGGGACCTAGTCTAAGAATATTTCATCGGGGTGACAACACATGCTTCGGGGGTTCCTCAGCAATATAAGTCAAATAAGGCAACCACGAGGGGGATGGAATACAGCGAATGAACACCCAAGTTCATTAACACCTACAGGTTATGAGCCTGCTAGCGTTCCACTGGACTGTCTAGAAAAGTCTGTGGTCGTCATCTAAATTCCGCTAGATGACTGGATCAAAACAACATCGAGGCCTCTCATCTTTTTATTACACACCAACTATCTACCCATGTTATACCCAACATATTAGTAGATAAAAATATATATTTTTATACATAGTTTAAAACCTGCATAGCATTCTCATTCAATACATATTCCAAAACAACAGATGAGACACATACACATAACACGTATTTCATAGAGAATAAATCATATCAATGAGATAGAAGAAAGTGAATATACATTCACGCATATAACAACAAAATATACACATTACACGTATTTTATATTAAATACTTGATAATTATGTGTTAGAAGAAAGTAACCACACACTCACATATATAAACAACAATATACTTAGTACAATCAAATCATACTTGTATTATTATCGTGTTTATGAAAGTTAGTATACAATCACTTGAACAAAAGATGATCGGACAGCACTACGACTAGCAAAAGTAGTAATCCTAAGCAGATCTGGAAGATCAGTACAAAAATCGAACTTCTCGCGGGCAGAGCTTCGGCTCGGAAACCGCACTTCTCGGGATCTTGGGACTTGCTTCGGGAATCAGGAATATTACTGGGGCTTCGGGGTACTTCTAGCACGCAAATCGAGGTAAAACAGGAGAGAGAAGAGAGAAGATAGCAACCCTAAACAGCTGGCCCTTGCCACGTCGTGGGCTTGGTCGTCACTGCATGCGTCATCCCAAGTTGCATCTGGGGGCCTCCCGGAGGGGTCAGGCCACTTGGCACATCGTGGCACTGCTTGCCACGTCGTGGTCTCTGACAGTTTTGGGGTTTCGCATCCCGAACATCAAAAATTCATAACTTTCACATACGAACTCCGTTTTCGACGTTCTTTATATCGCCGCGAAGGTGAGATTATGCTCTACAACTCTCGTTTAGACTCCATCGGATAATTTTGAATTTATTTTTAATATATTATAAGTATATTACTTATATATATTATTTTTAGTAGGCTGGGACAGGAAAACTCCGTTCGAAATTCATAACTCCTTCATCTGAACTCCGATTCCGTCCGTCTTTCCGTCGTTGCACTACTATAGATGAGATCTTCAATTCTAATTTAGATCACTAAGGATAGATATCTATCTACCTTAAATTCACTATTTACATCGCGCTGGGTCGCGCTGGGTCGTGTCGGTTCTGTCGCGAAACTTCGACAGGTCATAACTTCTTCGTTATAACTCGGATTTCGGCATTATTTATATATTCGGAAACCTCGTTTCAACTACTACAACATTATCCTTAAATATAGGCTTTATCTAACATTTCATTTTGATGCTTATTTTTATTCTAAATTGTTGAGATTAAAACCCTAATTGAGATTTGATGAACAAGATGCGGAAAATAAGAACAAACACAAATATGAAGATTATGTCGAATGATCACTCGATTTATTGAAATATGAGGAATAAATTACACTTAAAGCATAGACTAAAGAATCTAACACTACATAAGAAACCTCACGTGGCGGCTACATTTTGCCTCACTCTCTTAACCCTAATAATGAATAATACATGACTATTAGGGAAAAGACAAGTCTTGGGCTTTTAACCTAGAATTCGTCAAAGGGGCCCATTGCCATCATCCATGGAGTGCTTTGAAACCCTACAATCTCCCCCTCAAAGTATGGAATGGATGACAATGCTTTAACTTCCAAAACAAGCATCTGGCAAATAAAAAGATCTGCAACGAGGAATATATGAAGCAATCCATGAATCTTGATTCTTCAATAGTCTTCAAACACGGGCTCTAGGATATATAAATCAGGTACTGAAGTAATGTCTTTAAACTTCATTTTCGAATGTAATCCCAAAGAATCTTCATGAAAACCAAACCCGCCATAAAAACCCATTTCAGAACAAAGAAACCGAATCACTTCTTGTCTTTGAAGAGCTCCCCCTCCAAGTCACAATGATCTTCAAATAAGTTAATGATATAAGCCATCAAAAAATATCATGTAACAACACAAACTTTATGATTCGTAACGCCACTTGATCGAGAAAATACAAGAAGTCGGAGATATAACAAGTCCTTAGTAGAGCTCGATAAAGAACTTCCGCTGTAAAGGATACTTCTCTGTAAAAGCTTTAGCAGAGCTCGATGAAGAACTTCCGCTGTAAAAGCTACCTTCATAATTCTACCACAAGTTTTATAAAAAATCATCAACTTTGAAAAGTCACAAATCCAATTTCGAATGGCCATACCAAATTCTCCCCCGATTTATAATCAAAAACATGATTATAAAGCCTTCAAATGGTCATGAGAATGATCTTGAATGGATAAAAAATTACTATGCTCCCCCGCGACAAAAAGATATACACAATGAAGTATAAAATCCGAAAAAATCGTGAAAATTTGACGTTATCACGAAAAACGACTTTCCGAACCGCCAAGACTTGATGGAATCCATAATTTTCTGTTCACGAAAAAAATATGTGCGTTAAAGAATTCAAAACTATTCACCAGCCCTCAAATTTGTAAACTTTTCTGAATATAGGGCAGAAAATGTCATTTGCTGAAAGTCAGGGGATTGAAATGGTAATTCAGCAACATTATCCCATTGATTCTATAAGAAATTCGAAAAGGGATGAAAACTGTCAATATGCTGTAGTTATAGGGACCAAAATTGAAGCTTAACACCTTCTTCCTCATTTACCCCTGATAAAAGAACGTATCCTCACATCACATAACGAAAACACGAACTCCGAATCCAAACTGCAATCCTCGATCAATCATTCATTCCCAGCTCTGAGTTCATTTGTGAGTTGCGAATCCAAGCCGACAGGGACATCGATTCTGAGTCCATTCGCAGTTTCGATTGCGACTCGGTTTACACTGCATCAAGCAATTTCTATCTCCAAACATACCAACATCGAATTTCAGTGCATAACAATCGCAATCCATAGTTTACTTCTGTTAACTTCTTCACAGATGAGAGCACCATTAAAAAAAAAATTCACAGTACCGATTCAATCTTCATAACTTTCAATTTTGACTTTTCGATTTTGACCAATGTTCATCCAGATGAGATCGATTCGTTCTTCATTCGTTCACAGGTGAGAACTTTTCACAACAATTGTGGCCTTGAAGTTTGACCACACTTTCAATTTAAGCCCCAACATACCAAACACATGCTCGTTTCCGAGACCTTAATATATTCTGATTGTTCTAAGCACTGATTGCAAGACCCACTTGGCGATGAGAATAAAACTTCAAAGAAATTCTAAACACAGTGAACTTCCGATCTTAACATCCGATCTTAATAGAAATTCCGACTAGTAACATTCATCAACACGATTCCGATTTGATTATGTAGTCCCGATAATCTGAACTATTTTTATTATAGTGTTCTTCATCCCAATGATAGATTGATCGATGTCCTCCAATCTCAACTCCGAAATCACTCTCCCTTGGCACTTACTTCCGAAATCTCATACACAATCCGATTGCGTGACCATCTGAACAATACTTGACAATCCGATTCCAAGATCAACTACTACATCATCTACAAAATTTTAGTGTGTTTATCATCGTCCTTCATCTGTTCATCATAAGGCATCAGAATTTGCATTCAACAAACACCCTCAAATTGTTTCTCCAAAGATCGATTTCATTCATAGATAGAACAATATCATCAGACATTTTCCAAGTTCAACGCAAAGCAAATTAATCGAAAAATCAAATCGATTATATGAATAGGAATGAGAAAATCAATTCAAAAAAAATGATCTTGGATGAAACTGAAAATAATCGATTAATGAGAATTGATAAACACACGATAACAAACAATAACCTCAGATAATTAATAAATAATCATCAATTGTTGATTTTGACAAACCCAGAATGATCGAACGGGATGAATGAAATATAGAACAGGGGACGCAAACGGTGTTTTAAAGAAAATAGGGCTTAGAGTGGATCAAGAACAGTAAAGGACCAAATCTTCGGGCCAAAACAAAAGAAATAAGATAGAATGATTTTGGACTTAACACACGAACATACCCAATCAGAAAATACGAACCAAATACAAATCAGATTTAAATAATACCCAGATGAACAGTGGAAGAACACCATAAATCTCCATGAACAGATCCTTGAACAAAATTTTGATTCCAAAACGCCACAACACCAATAATCTTCAATAACTTGTGCAGAAAATCATCAAATCAAGAACCAATACTTCGAAAATCAATAGATCTTCAAAGACCCGCTCTGATACCACTTGTTGAGATTAAAACCCTAATTGAGATTTGATGAACAAGATGCGGAAAATAAGAACAAACACAAATATGAAGATTATGTCGAATGATCACTCGATTTATTGAAATATGAGGAATAAATTACACTTAAAGCATAGACTAAAGAATCTAACACTACATAAGAAACCTCACGTGGCGGCTACATTTTGCCTCACTCTCTTAACCCTAATAATGAATAATACATGACTATTTATAGGGAAAAGACAAGTCTTGGGCTTTTAACCTAGAATTCGTCAAAGGGGCCCATTGCCATCATCCATGGAGTGCTTTGAAACCCTACATAAATTAAATTAAGACACACAATTTAGCACATAACACATAATACTCAAATAATACACTTCTATTATTTCAAAACGGGTTACAAAGGTTAACCTAGACTATTATACCAACATTAATGACAAGTCCAGAAACACAGGCGTTACAGCAAACATAAGCCCATCTATCCAAATTCAATCGAAGAACCGGAAAACATAATCCTATAGCATAACAATCTTAAAATTCTTGAGAATATGGAAATCTAAATGGAAAAATTACACACCAAATGGAAGTACAACTTAGTTCAAATCTGAAATCAAAGATTCGTTACCTGCAAATCACAAATAGATGGTGCTGTAGAGGTTGAACCCTAAATCGACAGTCAGATTGGGGAGAAAAATGATGAACATAGCAGGATCAAGCAATAACGGGAAGAGGTAGAGGAAGAAACAGATGCACAGTACCATGGAGGTGGTGGAGGTCAGAGGCGCTGCGATTGGGTTAAGAGCGGTGACCGTGACGACGGTAACCTGATGAACAGTACCAGGGAGGCGTTGGCGGTCAGAATGTGAGACAAACAAAACTGGGAAAAATCGCTTATGAGGAACATATTTCTATACCTAATCGCCATCACCATATCCCTCGTGAACTTTGAATCGCTGCCGGACCGATGGAGCCACCCGACCCTCCGCCTTGATGAAATTGAAGAAAACAATCTCTTACCTACAATTTATCGAAAACAATAAATGAAGAAATAATAGAAAATCGAAAACTAACCTTGATGAAATTGAAGAAATTGAGGTGTGATTACCATTCGGAACTGTTAGGGAAAATCGCAACCATTTGTTAGTTCAACTGCATTCCTTCTTCGACCATATTGTAATGGAAAACAGATAGATGACCAAAGAAAGAGAAACATCAATAAATTGACACATGCGTTCCATAAAAGCAAGAAACAAACAACCATAAGACACGTTGACAACGGTGGGAAAAATTTACAAATTACCCCCTAAAAATCAAATACAATGGCCACATAATATGTACAGGGACCAAACTTGGACAAATTTCAATAGTTTACTGTTGAAATTTATCACAAGTTTAATAATAATAATAATAATAATAATAATAATAATAACTAACATATAGAAGTTGTATGTAAAATATAAAGGCGTATTGACCTTTTTACTAGGGGTGTGCAAAAAACCGCATAAACCGCACAAACCACCCACACCGCACCGCATAATGCGGTTTAGAATTTCGCGGTGCGGTTTGCGGTTCGTAATTTTGTCAAACCGCACTATGCGGTGCGGTTTATAGTTACCAAACCGCGGTTCAAACCGCACAACGGCGTATATATATATATATATATATATATATATATACATATATATATATATATATATATATACATATAGGGTCCAAAAGACTCAACAAAAAATAAAAGGACTAAACATTCTTGCTTCGAAACTAGCAGTGCCTTGGAAATACATAGAGAGTCAAATCATTTGGATTTCGACTCCTTAAAGACTTAGACAATTTCAACTCCTCACTATTAACATTTCGACCCCTAGAATCTCCCCATTAGTGAGAGAAGTCAAATTTATGCCTTCAACTTTAGAGTCTGAAGAAGTACATTTCGAATCTCCATATACAACAGAATAGTCTTTCGAATCTCTGCATTGTCTTCACTTTCATTCTTCTTGCAGTTGTTAATTCGAACAAGGAGATTTGTATACTGAGAATTTGTATAGCTTTCAAGATCACTCACTTGGAACAAAAACTTTGTCATTATCCCATTCATGTTCTTTCCTCAAAACACAATCCTAAGAGGGTGATGAATTATCTCTCCATCTTCATAATCATTGATGTTAATCTTCCTTCTTAGCCAAGTTTGAGGGACTTTCAAAGGTTTGTTGATAGCTGAAGTAAGCTTAATATCAGGGATTGCCAAGTAATCATAATATTTGTCTATGAAAACCTTGATATGAGCAAAACTAATGAGGAAACCATCCTTGTTGGTCTCAACAATCTTGAAATTCTCAAGACTGCATGAAAACGAATCTTCAGTCTTTTGAATTCATCTTTATCATTGAAATTCTCAACAATCTTGAACTAAGAAGATGTGAATAACATATGGTTGAATGGGAAATCAAGCTGATTGAAATCAAAATTTTCAATGCCATAGTTCTTCTTAGGAACCTTTCAAAAGTAATCATTCAACCCAATCAAAAAAATATCTTCAATCGTTTCATAACACCACTACTTGCTAGGATCACGCTTGCTCAAGCCAGGTAGATCATTACCTCTTCGCCTCAAGATACTGTTGATTTGCCTTTGCTTCTTGATTTCAAGAGCTTGTTGCTTTTCTTCTCTTTTTCTGATGGAACAACAGATATAGCTTTTCCTTTATTAATTGGATCATCATCCGAAGTTGGCAGAATCGAACTCGAAATAAAACTACCTGATTCTTCGTTTATTGAGATCCCTTTTGTTAACGTTCTTATTCTTGTTGTTATTGTAGAACTTGTGGTCAGAGACATGGGAAATGAAGTCGGAATTTGAGTCGACCAAGACCTTCTCTAAACAGGAAGAAACCATATAAAATTGAGGAACAAATAGGGCAGATTCTTTTGCAGGGGTCTGATAATAGTAAGAAACAACTATCAGCAAATTCTTCAAGGTCAAAGAGGTTAGCAAAGATTCCTTCTTAACCAAACATCAAGTCAAAAAGTGAAAAATTGAAGGCAACCCAAAACTAAATGCAAGGTCTACTAGAATAGGTAACAAATAGAGTACAAAATGAAAGGAAAGATCCATATGTTATGTTGGTGGTAGGAAAATGAAGAAAATGACTATTATGGTTCGAAATATCCTTGAAATCCTGAAATGGTTGATACTAAAAAAATTGCTATCATATATTATAAAAATATGTTTTGGCCTTACTGTCATATTGTAGGGCAACTGATGCATTAATGGAGTAAAAACTTGTGTGCTCCTCACTATGATAAATTTTGAAGCATATGAGTATATTGATGGTTAGAAAAAATCTCCTTTTAATTAATAGTTATATTAATTATTTTTTGATATGTGGAATTCTTATGATGTTCTCTAGTTCTTGTATATGTTGAAACACATAGAAAATAAAGATAGAGGTAAGAGACAGCAGAAGGTCTTCAAGAGGATTGAATTCTTCGTATATTTATAAAGAATACTTGAATTCTTCATGAATTATTTCATTGTATAAAAAGGTTGTGGTGCGACAAACCTGTAAATCGATTTTAATTCTTCAATTACTAAATAATACCTTACATTTTCAAGAATTCTTCAGACCTGGATATCAGTTTTATTCAAGCTTTCTTCAAGAATTGGAAATTATCTTCAGATGCAATTTCTTACACAAGTTATATATTTTATTCTCAAAGAATGTAATTTATTTATATTTAAGTATATTTTGTGAGTACTATGTAAAAATAATGTTGCAACTTCATTAATAATATGTTATAATATATTGATATATTTTTAAAAAGATGTATGTGAAATGAATGTTGTATGCAATTGAAATTAATTTAATTAAGATTAAGATTGAATGTTATAGATACTTTAAAAATACTACATTCTTTAAAAATGTTTCATATAACTGAAAGTAATTAAAATCATATTATTAGTCAAAAATAAATATGTAAAATCTGCCATTCCTAATTTTTTTTTTAAACTAAAATATCCAATTTACCCTCTTAGTGGATTTAATATAGAAAGTAATTAATTTTTTTAAGTAATTAATTTTTCCACTTAATTACCATCATCTCCTTATTTATCCTAACGATCTAACCTTCTATTCCTTTAATCTAATGAATAAAATATAAACACACAATCTTATTATATTCTGAGTTCACATTTAAACGAATTCCCGCGCGTTGCGCAGTGAAGATTAAAAATATATTGTTAAAATATTGAAAAATATATGTTTAAAATGGTTATGTTATTGACATTAACTTTGAGATAATATTTTTACACTAATATATATACATATATATATATATATATATATATATATATATATATATATATATATATATATATATATATATATATTATTTTGAACAATAAAATTGATTGACATTAACCTACATTCCTCATTAATAGTATTAAATATAATTATCTATTTAGTATTATTTTTTTTAACAATTGTTATTATTGATGAATTATATTTTTACTTATTCGATCATTTTGTAATTTCAATAATGATGTTCATTTAAAATACAATTTATTTATAGCTAAATGTAATTTATAATTTGATGTTATTATCATTTAAAATTGTTATTCGTTAATTTTAAACAATTTATTATTAATAATAAGTTAAAGAAAGACTTTTAACAAAATAATTAATATTATTATTAAAATGTGAAACATACACTAAATAATAAAGTGATAAGATAGACAATTTATATCTCAAAAGAGACTTGCATGGATAATATGACATATCCATGTAATTTGATTTTATTATTTATAATTATTGCTTTTTTAATGTTGAAACCACTTGTTATTATTAATAAGTGAAGAAACTTTTAAAAAACACTTATTATTATAATTAATATGTGAAACATATACTAAAATATAAAGTAATAAGATAGACAATTTGCATTAAAAAAAGGCTTACATGGATAATGGATAATATGACATATCCATGATTTTTAGTTAATTATTGTTTTGAAGCAACATGAGCATACAAACAAGTATACAATAGTTAATTAAATATTATATATATCACCTTCATAACATATGATCGATAACATGAATCTAATCTAATTTACTTTAAAATTTCAACCCCAACATATAGTGATATTCTTACAAGATTACTTAAATCAAGAAAATACAAAAAAGAATTATTATATAAAAAACTTACAAATTAAAACTTCAACATAATAACATGGCACGAAAAATTGTTCAAAGCCCTCAAGCCAATACAAAATACTTTAAACTCATTTTCTTTGTGAATTTTGTATGTGATTTATATTTGTGTGTTTAGTCAAAAAGATTGACCTTTTTATAGTAGAGTTCCGTTAATTGTTTACTAAATATATTATATAAGTTATAAAACCTTTTGAATTGTTAATTATTATTAAGAGACTTTTGAGTGATATTCATTAAAATAGGAGGTTTCAAATGCATCAGGTGTTTGCAAATTTTTATGGGGGTTTCAAATGCATGAGGTTCAAGTAAAAATGTTTGCTTTATAAGTATGTATGTATGATATATATATATATATATATATATATATATATATATATATATATATATATATATATATATATATATATATATATATATATATATATGAAACAATTCTCTTGATATTAAAAAATATAGAGTTTGAGATTCAACCTCAGCCATATATTTCTCATTTGCTGCTCTAATGTTCCAACATACCAGCAACAACGGGGTATGACTAAACATAAATGATCATATGAGAGAGAGGTATAATCATATATGATTATACATGTTTATACGTATATGTTTAATCATAAAGGATTATACATATATGTTTGTTCACAAATTGAGTAATTATATATGACTCGCCGCACCGGTAGGCCGGAGGGTTCGAGCGGTAGATGTGAATTATATGGCTGAAATGGAATCTTAAGGTCTGTATTTTATTTTGAATCTAAAAGGAACACACACAGACATATATATACATATATATATATATATATATATATATATATATAAGATCAGGTGATGACTCTTTTTAAAGTGAGGACTCGTGATTAGTGATGTATCATCTATAAATTTTACGCCAAATATAAAATTGTCAATCATAAATAAAATCAAACAGCGTTTGTTTACAAAAATGTTTTCAAATCAATATCCATCAGAGTGTCCCAAAATCGTAACATAAGGATGAGGAGCGGTACGGTCACGCCTTCGCCTTACCATGATCTCCTGAAGTACCTGAAACAATAAACTGAAAACTGTAAGCCCGAGGGCTTAGTGAGCTACCCCCAAAATGCCAATTCTACACTAACAATACCATATCAGTAACAATCAATCAATCAACATGCATACTGGGCTATCAGCCTGAGTGGACCGCCCTAACAGGCCTACAATCTGTTTGGATCTGTCCCGAGCCTTCGATATGACTGGTCCGCCACGTGGACCTACAGTCTCCCCGGACCGCTCATAGGGTATGTTGGCCTTCAGCACAAAACAGGACAGCCTCAACCCAACCAACAAGCAAATAACCATGTGTGCATAACTATCATATACTGGCATCTACAAACATCAAACATATTTATCTCATTGATCATCAATCATAGAATTCTCCTGCAACTAGAGTACCGACCTAGTAGGTGACTAACATAGTAATCCCTACGGATCATAAGAGCATAACGTATGATCTACCCTTATTCCGATCTAACAGATCATAACCACATGTAGCATACTATAACAATAACAACTAAAGGGCTGACCTTGGTGTCGTAGACCGTATCGATATAGTGGGGATAACTCACCTCGCAAATGTCGACTTGAAAGGTAAAATCCAACTCTCGGATCACTTGACACAGGCTCCACCACCTATTATCATGTTACAACATTCTCATAAGTCCTTAACCTTATAAGGTACTCCATAACCCACTAGTCGACCCCTGGTCAAAGTCAAAGTCCTCAGTCAAGGTCAACAATCCATGTTGACCTTAACTCGCCGAGTACCCTGGGCTACTCGCCGAGTTCCTTGAAGCACTTTCCAACTCGCCGAGTCATTGGGGTGACTCGTCAAGTTCCTTCGATTCTCGATCAAACTTTATGGCCACCCATCGAATTTCCTCCTTGTAACCCGACAGATACACACGCATACATATCCTGGAGAAAACTCATCTGACTCGTCGAGTTGTTCTTCAACTCGTCGAGTCTTTGGCCATCATCATCGGACTCGCCGAGTTGTTCCTCCAACTCGTCGAGTTCACGACCATCTTCATGTGACTCGCCGAGTCAACCTTGCAACTCGCCGAGTCCATTCAGTCTTTTTTCCATACAGACCAATTTTGAGCCATGCAATAGCTCTAAATGACAGATTCAAGCTTCTAGGGCATGCTTATCACTTAAAGTTGCAAACTTTACATGCGTGCATGGCTTTAAAGGCTCTAAACGCCTATTTTAAGTTCTTAATGGAGCTTCATGCTCAAGAAGGACCTCAATCATGACCGAAACTGTAACTTTATGCTTTTAGAATCCAAGGAGGGTCCAGATCTGAAGTTACAACCTCAGATCTAGCCCATAGCTCATCTTACCAACTTAATATTCCACAAACACCCTAGACTCAACCAATATAAGAGATCTACAAGGAAAAATAGCGATTTGGGTACCTCTAGAAGATGATAACTGAGATAAGTGTTGATTCCCACACTCTACTTGCTTCAATCTCCTTCTCCGCCAAGCCTTCTCCCTCTAAGGATCCTCTTTTCAACCTTCAAACATATAATGGGCACATACACACGTATTAGGGTTCTCAAGGACTATCTATAACTGTAAAGAGGCCCAAGGGAGGCTAAGGTTCCTTTAAATAAGGTGCGAAACCCCGAGATTTAGGGTTTCATCTGCCAGCTCCTACTCGCCGAGTTCCAATATGGACTCGTCGAGTAGGTCACTTAACACACGATCCCACACTGCTGGTACTCGACGAGTAGCGCAACCAACTCGTCGAGTAGGGCTTAACCCAGGAAATATTTTTTAAAACAATACCTGAGAATCGGGGTGTTACAACTCTCCGACACTTGAATCTAGACTTCGCCCTCGAAGTCCGCTGGAATCAACAATATTAGGTAATGCTCACGCATCTCCTCCTCCGGCTCCCATATCCACTCGGATCCCCTCTGATGTTCCCACTATACCTTTACTAAAGGAATTTCCTTGTTCTGCAGAATCTTCTTCTTCCTTTCCAAAATAGCCACATGCCTCTCCACATAGTTAAGGCGCTCATTGACCTGAATATCATCCAACGATACCACTGCCTCCAGGTCCATATTGCATTTTCGCAATTGCAAAACATGAAATGTGCTGTGGATCCGGCTGAGCTCCTGCGGAAGCTCTAGCCTATAAGCCACCCTACCAACCCTGACAACAATCCTGAACGACCTAATGTAACAGGGACCCAAATTTCCCCTCTTCCTGATGCTGATCACACCCTTCCAAGTTGAGACCTTTAGGAGAACCATGTCACCTACTTGAAATTCCAGCTCAGATCGGCGTCGGTCGGCATAACTTTTTTGCCGACTCTAAGCGGTCTGGAGTCACTGTCTAATATGTTTTATCCTCTCGGTAGTTTGCAGAATTACCTCTATCCGACCCATCACCCTATGCCCAACCTCTCCCAAGCAAACTGGGGTCCTACACTTCCGCCCATATAACAGCTCAAAAGGCAGGGCGCCAATACTGGAATGATAGTTGTTGTTGTAAGCGAACTCTGCAAGCGGTAGGTGGGAATCCCAACTCCCACTGAAATCAATGACGCATGCCCTCAACATATCATCGAGGGTCTGAATGGTTCGCTCACTCTGCCCATCAATATGCGGATGGAACGCCGTACTAAAATTCACTCTCCTACCTAGTTCCTCATGGATCTTCTGCCAAAAACAGGAAGTAAACCTGATATCCCGATCGGAGACAATGGAAACTGGGATCGCATGGCGAGAGACAATCTAGAGGACATACAGGTCAGCCAACTTCTCTACTAACGAACTCTCCGATATGGCTAGGAAATTGGCACTCTTGGTCAATCGATTCACGATGACCCATATAGCATCGAACCCTTTTGCCGTGTTCGGAAACTTAGTGATGAAATCCATCACGATCCGTTCCAATTTCCACATGGGAATCTCTAGAGGCTGCAGCTTACCATGCAGCCTTTGATGCTTGCCCTTGACCATCCTACAGGTCAAGCACCTCTCAACAAACCAAGCGATATCTCGCTTCATACCAGGCCACCAATAAGTCGAACTCAAATCACGATACATCTTGGTGGCCCCCGATTGGATAGAAAAACAAGACTTACGAGCCTCCTCCAGCACTGTCTGTCGGACCCCTCCGGACATCGGCACCGGAACCCAACCGTAACGGATCAACAATCCGCGTCCATCCTGAAAAAATCGGGCGCTTTCGCCCTTAATCCTTTCCAACTTCTAATTATCTGGTCTCATACCCTCAATCTGAGCATCCCTGAAAAAACCTACTAGCGGGGAATCCACCACTATCCTCATACACTTGGCTGGGGTAGAGGACCTAGCTGACTTGCGGCTCAGAGCATCTGCAACCACATTCGCTTTACCAGGATGGTAAAGGATCTCACAATCATAGTCCTTGACCACATCCAGTCACTTGCGCTGCCTCATGTTTAGGTTCGGCTGATCCATGATGTGTCTTAAACTCTTATGATCCGTATATATAGTGTAACAGACCCCGTATAGATAGTGCCTCCAAATCTTGAGAGGGAAGACCACCTCTCCCAAGTCAAGATTGTGTGTGGGGTATCTCGTCTCATGCGTCTTCAACTGCCTCGATGCATAGGCTATCACTCATCCCCTCTACATGAGGACTGTCCCCAAGCCTGTGATGGATGCATCACAAAATACCACAAAGGCCTCAACTCCCTCGGGGAGTGTCAACACTGGTGCCTCGCATAAACATCGACGAATGGTCTCAAATGCCCTTTGCTGCTTAGGGCCCCACCGGAAATCTAGCCCCTTCCTCGTTAGACGAGTGAGGGGTACGACAATCTTGGAGAAATCACGAATGAATCTCCGATAATACCCTGCTAAACCCAAGAAACTCCTGATGTCTGAGGGAGATTTCGGAGTCTCCCACTACATAACCGCCTCTACCTTGGCTGAATCTACCAATATCCCCTCCTGGTTAACGAGGTGTCCGAGGAACTAGACCTCTCGTAACCAAAACTTGCATTTCGAGAACTTGGCATACATCTGTTCTCGCCTCATAACCTCCAACAACTCCCTAAGATGCTCCTCATGTTGCTCTCGAGTCTTGGAATACACCAAGATATCATCTATGAACACAATGACCGAGCGATCGAGCATCAGTTTGTAGACTCGGTTCATCAGATCCATGAACATCGCTGGCACGTTGGTGAGCCCAAACGGCATCACCACAAACTCATAATGACCATAACGAGTCCAAAATGCAGTCTTCTCCACTTCCTCCCCCCTCACCTTGACCTGGTGATATCTTGATCTCAAATGAATCTTGGAAAACCAAGATGCACCTTGCAGCTGATCAAAAAGATCATCTATCCTCGGGAACGGATAACGGTTCTTCACCGTTAAGTTGTTCAGTTCCCTATAGTCAATGCACATCCTGTGCAAACCGTCCTTCTTCCTGACGAAAAGGATCGGTGCTCCCCAGGGTGAACTACTCGAATGAATAAACTGCTTACCCAGCAGTTCCTGCAACTGAGATGACAACTACAGCATCTTTGGCGGTGCCATTCGGGTCCGGCGCCTTAGCGATACGGGCGGCACCCGACACTAGATCAATCTTGAACTTGACCTACCTCTCCAGAGGCACTTTGGGTAGCTCCTCCGGAAGCACGTCAGCAATCTCTCTGATCATGGGAACCTCTTAAACCAAGGGCTGCTCCCTAACCCGGATATCTACCACATACGCTAAATAACCGACACACCCGTGCTGAATATATTGTCGAGCCCTGGCTGCCGAGCAAAACCCTGATCCAAGCCTGGTTCCCTCACCATATACTACAAGTTCACCCCTACTTAGGGTTCGAACCACCACCCGCTGTCCCTCACAATCAATCATGGCACCAAAACGGCTAAGCCAATCCATCCCTACAATCACACACACTTCCCCCATGGGGATAGGAATCAAATCTATCCGGAAGGACTAGGGATGTCAACGGGACCAAACGGGAGCGGAAATAGCTGCCCCCGCTCCCGCCCCCGAAATCAGTTATTGCCCCCGCCCCCGGTCCCACCCTCGGCTCCTCCGTTTACATCGCCCCTGGTCCCGCCCCTGTTCCCCCGGTTTATAGGCTTAAAATTCGTTTTTCTTTGCTAAACAACTACTTTGGTTTAGGCTAAAAAGCTTATTTTTAATAACTTTAAAAGTTTAAAACCTAATCTTTTAGAAACTAAAAAATTAAAAATCAAACATTACGAATTCAACATTACAAAACGACAATTCCAACAATCTTAAAAATATAAAATATGACAAATCAAATATTACAAATATAAAATACTTACATATCCAAAAATATATGATCAATTCACTACCTCTTCAATATCAATTATTTGGAAACGAGAAAGTGAAACTAACCTACACCTAAAATTAGAAAATCTATTTTGTATATGTATTTTATATTAAATATATATTTTTTACATAAATATACAACCGGGCCCCCGCGAGAGTACGGGACGGAAATACCAACTCCCGACCCCGGTCCTGGAAATAAGTGGGGTTTAATTCTGCCCCCGCTCCTAGTTTTTTCAAAAATTTAGTCCCGTACGGGATCGGGGTCCCACTGGAGCAGGGTCCTATAGGGGTTTTTGACATCCCTAGGAAGGACACCCCGAAAATCTCCAACTCGCATCCCCGGTAGACCGAAGAAGCAGAAACCTCGTGCTCGTTGGCAATCGAAACTCGCAACGGACATTCAAGATCATCTATCGGCACACTGAACCTTCTAGAGAAGGTCTGAGATACAAACGACCAACTCGCCCCCGAGTCAAATAATACCAAAGCAGGCAAAGAATTTACTAAAAACGTACCTAAAGACAGGTACAACCAATAAGCATATTACAGATATAATAACTGAAATGGAAATATAGAAACACACCAGCAACCACATCTGATGCTGCCTTGGCCTCCTATTCCATGAGTTGGAAGGCGCGACCCTGAGCCTTTGGAGGCTCCACCTTGACTGGCCTCCCATATCTAATCCACACAGTAGCTGGCACAGAACCCTGCGCCGGCTTGGCGGCAAGCTATGGGCAGTTGGTCTTCACATGACCAACCTGATGACAATGATAATAAATCCTCATATACTCTGGAGGGGTGGACTGATGGCAGTCCCTGGCATAGTGCCCCTCTGTGCCACATTTGTGGCACCACCTCCGACTCGACAAACCCCCGAATGAACCCTGCCACACTTTCCACAAGTGCGGTTTTGATGACCCCCAGACCATGTATCAGCAGTCTTAGACCGCTTAGACGCCGGCTGAGACTATGCCGGTGCCTGACGCTGCTCCTTCAGCTGCAGCTCTATCTCCAACTCACGCCGCCTCGAGGCTTCCTGAAGATCCAAGAGGGTATCACATCGCTGTATAGACACAAACTGTCGAATATCAGTCTTGAGCATACTCAGATAACGAGTCATCTGAGACTGCTCTGAAGCAAACTCTAGGCAAAACATAGCCCTCTCCGTGAACATACAGGTAATCTCCATCACAGGCTCCCCATCTTGTGTCAATGTCAAAAACTCCTAAGCAAGCCGCTCCTACTCAACACGTGGAATGTATCAAGTGCGAAACATATCTCAAAACTGCTCCCAAGTAATAGCAGCCCGTTGATCATCAGTATATGACCCAGTCGTCAGCCTCCACCAGTCCTTTGCCCCAAGCCTCAACAGGTTCAGGGCACACCTGACCTTCTGGTCAGCAAGACATGAGCACGTGAAGAAACATCCCTCCACGTCAGATAACCACCTCATATCCCTAATTGAATCCTGTGTACCATCAAATATTGGGGCTTCGTATTATCGAAGTCCCGGTACTGGAAAGCCCTACTGGCTCCTCCTCCAACCCCTGTCGCAGTTACAGCCGAAGTGGCTGCAACGGCAGCTATCTCTTCTAGAGTTGCATATTGCTCATCAAAGTACTCAACCATCGAGGTCTTAATCGATCCAAACATCTCTGGCAGTTGCGCTCGGAACGTAGTAGCAATCTCGTCGTTCATAATCTCTCGGATCTTGGCATCCAACTCCTCGGTCCCTCTCTGTACAACGAGCTCAGGTGCTACCAGCACCTCCAACCCCCCGTCTCCCAACCCCGATCCTGATCCGGATTTAGAAGCAACACATCTCGTCACCACCATACTGAAATATATACACAAGTCATCAGATAAATAACATAATGTAGGGAGACCAAAACTTACAAACCCTAGGGGTTGTGATTTCCTTGCTACGTGTATGGGTCCTGTGCTTTCAGTAGTATGTGCCCATACTACCTTCCACACCTACCCATATTTGTCTCAAGTATCACTACAACGCCCTAACAATATCATCAACATAGAAATGCATTCAACCCTTACTTCTAGAGGAATATCAACTATCTCGCATCTAGTCTGACCACTTCTCATGAATCACACATCCATGAAACTTCCATCATCCCCTGCAGCGGTAGTGCATGCTAGTTGCACATAACGCTAGACCCAATAGACTTTCAAATATCTAATCCCACCCGAAGGCCGAATCAACATTGTATGGCTATAAGGTCTTTATTATGCACATCTGTGATGCATACACTAAACATCTATAGTTATGATGTCAATTCCACATACAAGAAACCCTAGGCTAATAGGCATCATATAATCATGCAAATTTATCATGCGATTCTCGAAGATCCCTAGCCTAGCACTAGCATGCTGTTCGAACATATCAGAATATCAAATAATTGTATGGTATTTTGGGGTTTACTTACATGATCTGGCTGATCGTACCCTCTGCTCCCTCCATCCTTTATTTTGAAAAACATTTTAAAAACTTACTTTCGAAAAATCTCCTTAATTTGAGACTGGATTCACAAGAGTGTTCATCCAATTCACTCAAACCAAGGCTCTGATACCAACTTGTAACATCCATAAAATTTACGCCAAAAGTAAACTTTTTTCAATCATAAATAAAATCAAACAGCGTTTGCTTACAAAAATGTTTTCAAATCAATATCCATCAGAGTGTCCCAAAATTGTAACATAAGGATGAGGAGTGGTATGGTCCCACCTTTGCCTTGCCATGATCTCCTAAAGTACCTAAATCAATAAACTGAAAACTGTAAGCCCGAGGTTTTAGTGACCTACCCCCAAAATATCAATACTACACTAACAATACCATATCAGTAATAGTCAATCATTTAACATGCATACTGGGCTATCAGTCTGACTGGACCTCCCTACCAGGCCTACAGTCTGTCTGGATCTATCCCGAGCCTTCAGTATGACTGGTCTGCCACGTGGTCCTACAATCTCCCCGGACCGCTCATATGGTATGTTGGCCTTCAGCACAAAGCAAGACCGCCTCAACCCAACCAACAAGCAAATAACCATGTATGCATAACTATCATATACTGGCATCTACAAACATCAAACATATTTATCTCACTGATCATCAATCATAAAATTCTCCTGTAACTAGAGTACCGACCTAGCAGGTCACTAACATAGCAATCCCTAAGGATCATAAGAGCATAACGTACTGTCTACCCTTATTCCGATCTAACAGATCATAACCACATGTAGCATACTATAACAATAACAACTAAAGGGTCGTACTTGGTGTCGTAGACCCTATCGATATAGTGAGGATAACTCACCTCGCAGATGTCGACTCGAATGGTAAAATCCAACTCTCGGATCACTTGACACAAGCTCCACCACCTATTATCATGGTACAACATACTCATAAGTCCTTAACCTTATAAGGTAATCCATAACCCACTAGTTGACCCCTGTTCAAAGTCAAAGTCCTCAGTCAAGGTCAACAATCCATGTTGACCTTAACTCGCCGAGTACCCTCGGGTACTCGCCGAGTTCCTTGAAGCACTTTCCAACTCGCCGAGTCATCGGGGTGACTCGTGGAGTTCCTTCGATTCTCTATCAAAATTTAAGGCCACCCGTCGAGTTTCCTCCTTGCAACTCGACGGATACACACACATACATATCTTGGAGAAAACTCATTCGACTCACCGACTTGTTCTTCAACTCGTCGAGTCTATGGCCATCATCATCAGACTCGCCGAGTTGTTCCTCAAACTCGTCGAGTTCACGGCCATCTTCATGTGACTCGCCGAGTCAACCTTGCGACTCGCCAAGTCCTTTCAGTCCTTTTTCCATACAGGCCTATTTTGAGCCATGCATCGACTCTAAATAACTGATCCAAGCTTCTAAGTCATGCTTATCACGTAAAGTTGTGTGGCTTTAAAGGCTCTAAATGCCTATTTTAAGTTCTTAATGGAGCTTCATGCTCAAGAAGGACCTCAATCATGACCAAAACTGTAACTTTATGCTTTTAGAATCCAAGGAGGGTCTAGATCTGAAGTTACAACCTCAGATCTAGCCCATATCTCAAATATACCAACTTAATATTCCACAAAAACCCTAGACTCAACCAATATAAGAGATCTACAAGGAAAAATAGCGATTTGGGTACCTCTAGAAGATGATAACTGAGATAAGTGTTGATTCCCACACTCTACTTGCTCCAATCTCCTTCTCCGCCAAGCCTTCTCCCTCTAAGGATCCTCTTTTCAAGCTTCAAACATACAATGGGCACATACACACGTAGGTTCTCAAGGACTATCTATAACTGTAAAGAGGCCCAAGGGAGGCTAAGGTTCCTTTAAATAAAGTGCGAAACCCCGAGATTTAGGGTTTCATTTGCCAGCTCCTACTCGCCGAGTTCCAATATGGACTCGTCGAGTAGGTCACTTAACACACGATCCCACCCTGCTGCTACTCGACGAGTAGGGCTTAACCCAAGAAATCTTATTTAAAACAATACCTGAGAATCGGGGCGTTACACGTGAAGATACCTTAAAAAACTGAAAAAAAAAATACACATCATAAAATCCAACATAGTACTATATCCGAGAAAAAAAAAATTAGAAACAAAGACATCGTTAAAATTGAAGCATTGATCATTTTTAAGATCCATGATTGAATTTTTATGATATGTGATTCAATTTTAATGATGCATTTTTTTTTCAATTTTTTCTCCTGGATATAGTATTACGCTCGATTTTATAATTTGTATTTTTTTTTTAGATTTTTTTTCTATTTTTTTAAGGTGTCCTCACTCACCGGAACCATGACCTTATATATATATATATATATATATATATATATATATATATATATATATATATATATATATATATATATATATATATATAATATCAGGATCATCTAAGGACACTTTTTTCGGTGCGTAGTTGTGAGAACACCTTAAAAAATTAAAGAGAAAATACAAATCATAAAATCGAACATAGTACAATATTAAAGAGAAAAAAATCTTGAAAATTTATTTACGATCATTAAAATTGAACCATAGATCATTTTTATGATCCATGATTCAATTTTAATGATCGAAAAGAAAATTTCCATTTTTTTCTCTCCAATATAGTACCATGCTCGATTTTATTATTTTTATATTTTTTTTCAAAATTTAAGGTATCCTCACCGTAAAAAGAGTCTTCAACGGAACCACACCATATATATATATATATATATATATATATATATATATATATATATATATATATATATATATATATATATATATATATATATATACATACAAGTAGGATCAAATGAGAACACCTAAAAGGTTGAGAACGCGAGAAGAGATATTGACCGTTTAAATACTTAAATCTAATGTTATTATTAAACGGATGATTTATTAAAAATTCTAAAACTATTAGCATTAAAGTGTAACTTTTAAATGGTCAGAAGAGCATAATTGAAAATCAACTTTACCAATTTTCTATAATTTCACATCCTTTCACCTTTTTCCTTTGATATTATCGTATCTTTATCACCCTCACTCTCTCACTAGGGTTTCACAATAAAGCCGCCTCCCTCTATGAATTCGGTTCCGTCTTTCCTCTCTTCAACATAGTCGCTGCAGAAGATAAACACCACCACTGCGGATAGCCAAATCCGTTGACAATATAACCACCGCTATCATCATTTTCAACTTAATCTAACCATCTCTTTCTATCACCTTAGTCGTATACCATCGCAACATCGCTATTATTAGGTTCACAGAAGCATCAAAACAATGGGTGTTGAGGTTTTTTTTCCTAGATTACATGTGTGTATGTATAATCGAGAAAAACGGAACTCACAGTTGTCCCACTTGAATATATTTATGCAGGTATGAGCTCTCTCCATCTCCCTCAACAAAATTAGGTTTTCAGCCGTCAACCATCCAACACAACGGTTCAATTTTTCTTATGTCTCGGTTCCAGACAAAATGGCAGTGCCAAAACCCCATTCCATTTGTTTTAATAGTGCAGGTCTGAGTATGATTTTATTCCGAGTAATATGGGTTGAAGAACAAAATGAAGAGCAGTCCTCCTCCTTTCTCACGCTTGTATGAAAAAAATAAATGATTAACACAATAAAAATAGGGGCTTGGCTCTGTGAGTTTCTTATAAGGCTTTAAAATTGGTTTTCTTTATTTTCTTCTAAAAATAAGGTGATAAAGATAACATTTACTGTTTTGGTTTTGTTAATATGAAGTAACCACATTATTGTTTTGGTTTATAATTGATTACCTTCATGTAGACCTGGAATCAGATTCATAGGAAAAGGTTGTGCATAGAAGGTATTTAATTGTGAGAGATATATGGTTCATTGAACTTAATGATATATGTAATATGGGTTTTTATGAACGTCCATTGGAATTGTTTGAGAAGATGAAATGTCAAGAATTTGAGCTAGAGGAGAATGAAAAAATGTATTATATTTTGATGTATTCATATATGATAAAATGTGTATTCAAATATGAATAGTAGTGTATTCATGTGTCAATGAGTGTATTCATGTTTGAATGAGTGTATTTATTTATGATTAGAGGTATTCATTTTATGAAGAAATATTAATTTTTACACTATTTTTTATTTTGTATTTATTTATGAATGGAAGTGTATTTAAGAAGAAATATATATATATATATATATATATATATATATATATATATAGAGAGAGAGAGAGAGAGAGAGAAAGAGAGAGAGAGAGAGAGAGAGAGAGAGAGAGAGGTAAGTTCAATTGAAAAAATAAAAAAGGTTGAGAATGAGGGAGTCATTCTCAGCCAATCATTTAATTAGCATATTGGTATAAAATACACGGTGACAAATTTGTAAATATGATATATTAACCTTCAATCACAGAGACCATTTCTTCTGGATCATTTATCTGTTCTTCATCAGCACCATCTATTATTCATTCATCTTGATTGTTCATTTGTGTTCTTCATCAACATCATATGTTCTTCATCAACATCATATGTTATACTACTTGTTCGCTATCAAAATCACATGTTCTTCATAAAAAAAGACATCTACACTTCATAAAAACATCAATTCTTCATCAAAAATCGTTGTTTATTCATCAAAATGTTGTGATTCATCATTAAAAACATTTATTTGTACTATTAAGTGTAACTCGTGACTCAATCTTGTTCAGTTTCGTTAACATCAAGCAAATCTTTAAAATAATTCACATTTATCGATTTCACATCATTTACTGATCACCAATCATCGAAACTTCATCAAAGGAACCTTCGCCAATATCAAACAATAGGTAGCAATCGAAAGTTCATCAACATAACCATATATTTGAAGATTTTTTTAAAAATCGTTTTTCATGTTTGAAAAACTTCGTTTTTCATATATTTTTTTCACAATTTTTGATATAAACCTATTAATTCTTAATCAATTTTGATAGGATTTGATTTGTTTTGTAACTATTCGCTTCAATTGTGAATTTTTTTTACCATAGTTATATAAGTTAATTTATTTACATGCCAACTGTTCAATGAAATGCATAAACTAAATATATCATGTAATATTCACAAGTGAATATGCCTTTATACGAGAATCAATGTATATCTTTTAAAAAACACAGAGCAAGTATGTAATTGATATGTGAATAATATATAAAAAAATATATTCACATGTGAATACATGTAATATTCACAAATGAATACAGGTAATACGTCATTTTAAGGACCTAAGCGAGTTTGTAATTAATAAGTAATTAACATATTTTATATATATATATATATATATATATGTGTGTGTGTGTGTGTGTGTGTGTGTGTGTGTGTATTATTCACAAATAAATAAAACTGTCAATAAAATCGAGGACTATAAAATATATAAAATTAAAGATAAAAAAATATTTGATAAGAATATATATTTATTCACATACAACTAATCTTTTTAGGTTAATAACATAATTATATAAGCATATATATTTTTATTAATGTTATTTTCATTTGTGAATAAATGATAATTTTTTTTTTTTTTTTTTAGAAAATAATAAAAATAGAAAAACGTCATTTTGAGTCCCCAAACAGTCCCGAATTGCCGAAAAACACCGTACGTCACAGCGAATCTGTGAGTTTTGTAAATCGCACCATTTTATATCAAATATGCGAATTTCGTCCAATCCGAGACTAAACTTCATTGCGACAAATTGTTTTGATGATGTCACTAAATTTTCATTCATATTAGTGATGACATCATTATTATTCATATATGAATAAAGTTTAGAAATCATTACGGTATATTTTCTGATGATGTTATTAACTTCAATCATACTAATAAAAACATCGTTATTGTAATTTGTTATTTTTATTTATGTGAATAAACTATACATGTTGATTTATTTATTTTGTGAATACAACATTTATATCTAAAAATAAATAATACACTATAAGAATTGGTTTGTGCATAGTTTTTTTTTTTTTTTTTTTTTTTTTTTTGTATAATGTAACAATATTAATTACACGTAAAATCAATATTATACTAAGATAAACAATATTGTACTGGTTAATGAATATCATTTGTATTTGAATTTAATACGATCAAAATGAAGAATATATTAAATTGTATAACATTTACACGTGAATATAAAAATATATTATCTTCGTCAATGATATATTCTCAATTACGTCAACCAATCGTAAACCACTGAGATATGTACCAACCATTGATTGAAATGTTATTCTTTTATTGAGTTATAACGACACCTGAAAAACATGTGAATACACATAAAAATGTTAAAAATATACTTTTAGTTCATAATAATAGCGATTTGTTACATTCTAATTATCACATGATATATTCACATATGAATGTATAATCATATGTGAATATTATATGATATATGTGTTTTATATTGTATATTTACATGTGATATTAGATGTTATATTCACAAATGAATATTACACATTATATTCACATATGAATATTATATGGTAGATTCATATTTGAAAATTGAAAATTATATGATATATTTACTTGTGAATATTACACATTCTAGTCACATCTAAATATTGCATGGTATATATTCATTCATGAATATTACACAGTATATTCATATATGAATAATATATAATATATACACTTGTGAATATGATACATGATATTCATATTTAAATATTAAACGATGCATTCACTTGTGAATATTATATAGTATTTTCACTTGTAAGTATTAGATGATATATTCACTTATGAATATTAGATGATATATTCATATGTGAATATTACACAGTTTATTTACATATGAATATTACACAGGGTATTAACATATGCATATTACAAGATATATTCACAAATATATATAATTTTTATATGTTATTCACATACAAATAACATATAAAATTGTATATTTGTTTTGTGTTTTAATAATCATACACTGATTAAGGTGCGAAAACATATTAATATGTGAATATAACGTAGTAAGTTAGTTTATGCATTTAATCAAACAGTTGGAGTGCATACAAGTAAGCATTCTTAAAAATGCTAAAAACATGATACTTTGATTATTTAAAACTTACATAATAGTAGATTGATAGAGAATTATATGAAATTTTTCAAAAAAAAAATTATTTGATGTTTTTCTAACTTTAATTTTGAAGATTTGTTTAATGATCGATGTTGAATGAATGATATGAAGTGAAACTGCTGTTGATTATCGATGATACTGATCTAATGACACTGAAAGTAAAATTAATCGTAGATATTGAAGATATTCTCATATTCAAGCATAGTTGAAGGTTGGATTGAAAGAACCAAAAACGAATTTTTTTTGTCTACTGTTGAATGATGTTGATGAACGTGCTTTTGACGAAGATGGATGATTGATTAACAATAGATGATGTTGAGCGATGATTTAATTAAAAAAATCTGGATGATCGTTGAACGTTGGAGAAGAAATTTGGATAATGAACGATCGAATAGTAATGAATTTGAATTATTATCAAATTATCCACAGTTACATATCTGTGATTGAAGGATATCATATCATATTTACAAGTTCGCTACCGTGTATTTTAAGTTAAGATGCTAATTAAATAATTGGTTGAAAATGATTCCTCCATGTTCAATCGTTTTTTTTTTTTCTCAATTGATCTCTCTCTCTCTCTCTCTCTCTCTCTCTCTCTATATATATATATATATATATATATATATATATATATATATATATATATATATATATATATATATATATATATATAGGTTTAGGTTTATGGAAAACAAAAAGCCTTAAAAAAAACCCTAAAAATCATTAAAATGCATAAAAAAAAAAATACTTAGAGATCACAAAACTTTTTTTTTTTGAATTTTTTTTATCAAAAAATCGCAACTTTTAGTTCAAAATCGCTGAAAAATTTCTTTGAAAAAAAAATATTTTTACAAAAAAAAAAAAGTATTGATTTTTTATTTTTTTTTTCAGCGAAATTGTAAAAAATGCTTTGATTTTTTGATAAAAAAAAAAAATCTTTCATGATGTCTTGGTATTTTTTTATGTATTTTTATGATTTTTAGGGTTTTTTAAGGTTTTTTTTTCCAAATAATCGTTTCCTATATATATATATATATATATATATATATATATATATATATATATATATATATATTACATCACTTTATTGTTATTACTCGTTTGTCTTGTATTCTTTTTATTGTTTTTTAAGGTCAAAATGATTATTTAAAAAAAAAACAAAAAACACCTTGTTTTGAGATTGATTTAAATGATCGACGAACCAAAAATGAAAGCAAACTTGAACAAAAAATTTTGGGTCTTTTTTTTTTTTTAAATGTGGATAATTAATGTGAATTTGTCATAAAATTATAATGACCAATACAAAGTATTTTGTTTTATGATAAACTTCACAGACTTTCGTAATTTATAAAGGATTTAGTAAGTTTTAGTAACATAATGATATACCATTTTACAAATGCCTTTGGAAGACCCATGCTCATGGCATTCTTCAACTCAAAATAAATAAATAAATAAAAATAAACAACTAAGATCAATATGCCAATAACTTCAATATTCAGAATCATACCAAATCAGATGAGCACAGAATCCGAAGGCCTGTTAATATGTTCTTATAATATCTCATGTGAAACCTCTCGAAACAGTATTTTTAGTTTCTTCAACAACCATATCTTGCACTCTTGAAAATTGCCACGTTCATACCTAATGTATTTGTTTTTCACATCGATTCGTTCTTCTTTTTTTCGAAACAGCCAAACTTGAACCAAAAATGTGAAAAAACAACTAAATAAATATAGTATTTTGCAATACTGGGATAGCAATGCAATAATTATTTGTAATAAATATCTTAATTAGAAAAGTAAATTACAAGAATAGACTCAATGATATGTGCATTTTGACACTATCATTTTTCACTTGGACTATCCTTGTTGATTTTTAAACGTGCATGTTTCATTTGTTCCTTTCAGCTATAAAAGAGGGAATGAAATTGAAATGCAATTGATTATTATTCAATGAATCGATACTGTTACATTAAGCTATTTTTACTTGCATCCACGCTAACTATAGTACTAATTGTGATCATGTAAACCAACCATCTTATTAACGAACTACTACACTACAAGAAATTAAAGTATTACCAGCGACGAGCGTCGCCGCTAAAGGTCGAAAATGTCGCCGCTATAGGGTCGCTGCTGTTGGTTCATCGCTAATGCTCCACTGGTCGACGATATTGCTTTCTATCGCCGTTAAAGGCGTGTCACTGCTAATAATATCTGTCGCTACTTAAGGTGTCGCCGCTATTTGTATGTATTTGTATACATACAAATACACATACATACATAATACACATACAAAATACACATATACATACAAAAAACACATACACATACATAATTTACATACATATACATATAAGTGAGCATACAAAAACATATATACATACATAAAATACATTCAAGATATATACACATATACATACGAATGCAAATACAAATATATATATTCACATCTACAAACACAAAATACAAATACACATCTAAAATATCAAAATTATCAATATTTCGTCATGAACAGTGGTGGTGGCGGTATACTCTGGCGAGAATGGTGGGGGGTCTCAAAATTCGTTGAAATTCCGATGGGGTTGAAGAGAAAAGGAAAAGAAAAAGGGGGAAAATAGAAAGGAAGAGAGGTGAAATATCGAAGATTTCGTTGAAATTCCGATGGGATCGAAGGTGGTGAGCAGAGAGAAGAGAGAAGAAGGGAAAACACAGAAGTAGATCAGGGAAGAAAGTGAAGACGAAGCAAATTTTTATTGTCGAACCTCTTTAGCAGCGACGCCATTAGCGGCGACGGGTAGCCTTTAGCGGCGACACATTGCAGGGAAAACAATCCGGAGTTTTCTACATCGTTGGATCATCAATTAAATCGACGGTTGGAGTTGAAATGATGCGGATCGCCAGAACATAACATGGGATTTTCTATGTCCTCCTAGTCGTTGGATCACCACCTAAATCGACGGTTAGAGTTGAAATGACGCGGATCACCAACATAAGCTTTTACCGGCGACACCTTTAGCGGCGATAGACACTTTTAGCGGCGACAAAAAACGCGTTTGTTTGATGTCGCCACTAAAAGTGTCTGTCGCTGCTATTTCCTATTATTCTTGTAGGGCTAACTAACTTCTAACAATAACATTACATGTGTTAAATATCAAAATCCTCCCCTCAAGTTAACCTTGATGAATGCCATGAAGTTTCAACATGGAAATCAAACTCTGAAATTGAGAATTGCATAACCCCTTTGTAAAAAACATCTACAATCTGATATCTTGTTGATATGTACAAATCCACGTTTATATATTGATCAAATACTAAATGATAATCAGTAACTAGATGCATGGTTTTCTCATGAAAAATGAGATTCTCAGTAATATGAATAGCAGCTTTGTTGTCACACAAAAAAAGAAACTGAAATCTTTAATGAAACTTTTAAAGATTTGAGGATATATTTGATCCATAGCAATTCATAAACTATGGAGGTTAAAATTTTGTACTCAGCCTCAGATGATAATCTAGAAATGATCTCTTGTTTCCTTATTTTCCATGATATCAAAGACGATCCAAGAAATATACAATATCCCGAAAGATATTTTCTTGAATCAGTAGATATTGCCCATTCTGAGTCACTATAAGCATTGATTGTTATTGGTGAGGATGTCCTTGCAAAAAACAAGGCTTTTGAAGAACTTCCTTGTGTTTATTTTAGAACATGTACTGCAATCACACAATGTAAATAAGTTTGGACATGTAAGAATTGACTTAATTGATGTACTACATAACTTATATCAGGCGTTGTAAACTTGAACGAAATTAGTCTACCCACAAATCTTCTATGTTGTAACACCAGTTAATCCATCATCTACAATAATATCTAAATTAAATACATTTTCTTTGATTCACATATAAACCATTCTATGTTTTGAGTAATTCTACTCCAAGAAATTAACTGACGTGTCCTAGATCTTTAGTTGTAAACATCTTGCTAAGTTATTCCTTAACATCTTCAATAATTTTTAAATCATTTTAGGCTTTTTTAAAACCCAAACTGACAAGTTTATTACAAAATTAAGTATGTCATTGCCTTCTTGGTTGTTTCGGGCCATGTAGTGATTTATTTAATTTGAATACTTCATACGCCCTTGCTTTGTGATAGCTTTTTGGTGGAGTAAAATACTCATCTTTATCAAGAAATCCATGGAAAAAAATGTATAGTTGATTTCTAATTGATATAAAGGCCACCTCTTAGATAATGACAATAAAGTTCTTACTGTTACAATCTTTGTCACTGGTGAAAAACTTTTAGCATAGTTATTTCCATATGCTTGATTATATCCATTTCTTAGTATTCTTGCTTTATACCTTTAATTTCAATAGTTCCATTGGATGTAATTTAACCTTATAAACCTGCTTTCAGCTAATACTCCATGTATTATTATTTTCTAATGCATTGAGTTAAATTTCCATGACCTTCACCCATTCAAAACTTTCCGAAGCGTCATCATAGAAAGTATGTTATATTACTTTTGAAATAGATGTTAGAAAGATTTTAGGCAGTTTGTAAGTATTTCAAATTGGATATATGGAAATGTTGGTGGAAAATTCGGTGAGGAAATTCTTTGGGGTTTTCGTTTTGATTAGCATAATTATCAGAACAACGCATCACTCAATCCTTATGACAATAAGTATTCTTCTTAACTCTTGTGTTGTTTCTTGTAACGTGAATTGTAGAATATTTGTAGCGTTATTTGCATGGGCCGTATCGCCAGTTTCATAAACTTCATCACCAATATCCACATGATCATGGTTGTAATCATTATCTTGTATATAATCATCTTCATGTGTCATAAATGGATCATCTTTTAGATTTTCAACAAAAGGAGTGGTTTGTATGTCTCTATCTTTATGAAATTCATCCATGTTGATGTTAGGAATAATTGGCTATGAAATGTCACCTGCCTTATTTTGAAATGGGAATTATTTTCATGGAAAATCACATACTAGGTCATAATGACCCTTTTGTCATTCAGATCATATAATTTGTAAGCTTTTTGTCTGGTGTTATAGACAATAAAACAATACATTATTACTCTTGAATCAAACTTTTCTTTATGAGGAATTACGTTAGCATATTTGACCGTATACATATGGCTCTGGCTACTTGAAGTAAATGTCGATGCTTTCTTTCAACTATACCATTTTGTTGGGATGTGTAAGAAAAAACCTTTGATGAATTATTCCTTTGGATGCTAAGAATTGTTGAGATTTTTTGTTAACAAACTCATATCCTATGTTAGTAAGAATTATCTTAACACTTGTGTTAAAATTATTGGTAACAAAAGTCACGAAGTTTAATAAAGTAAAAAAAAGTTTAAGTTTTATCATTCATTAGAAATTTCCATGTCGCCCTTGAAAGATCATCATCAACTATTGTTAGGAAATAGTTTCTTATGAAAAGAAATACATGGATTCAACTTTTTTTCTGAGTTAATGGTATAGAAATCAAAGTACTTATAGATTATGAAGAATGGCCATGTCTATGATGCCAAGTAACATATGAATCTTGATGTTGTCGCTTTCATTACAAACGATAACAACTATTTCGCAGATCTACTTCTTGTAATAGATTCCTTATCAAACACATATAGATCTAATATCCTTCCCTTTTGCCACATCCTCCTTAGTCAGAAGGTTCTGCAAGATGCAATTTTTTGGTTGGAAAACAAATTCAATTTTTTTGTAGTATCTAAAGCATTCATAAATAACAAATTATATTTCAAATCTGGAACATGAAGTGTATTTTCTAGAGTCAATCTACAGTTGAACACAACTGATCCCTTGTGAGTAACTATATTAGACGATCCATTAGGTAAAAATATAGGAGTAAACTAAGATATAGATTTAAGTGATGTTAAAGAATATAAGTTTTTACACATATGGGTTATGGCTTCAGTATGAAGAATCAAAGCATATTTGCCTAAGAGAAAATCTTAAGGAATTAAGAAAAGAAAACTTTAATTTCATACCTGCAAAGTCTCCCAAATGAGCGAATTTTTCACTATATATATATTGACATTGTGACCTTTTTTATAAATTTACTGAACTTATCCATTAGAGCACTAGTTTCTTGATCTGCCACCTCTTTGAAAGGATTAGAATATGTTCAGTATCAGTCATGTATGCAAAATTGTAATTGGATTTCTTCTTATCTTTATCTTTGTACTCCTCATACCATTCATGATGATAGTATGTTTAAAGCATTAATCCTTCGTATGCCACTAATTTTGCAAAAATTGCAATATCGATCATTTTGGACTTTCATGTTGTATTTATTCTCGCCATTAGATTGATAAATATTGTATTGTTTTTTATAGTTGTTATTCGAATTTGAACATTTAATAAACATAATAGAGACCTATATTAGAGCAGAAAAATTAATTTGTACTTCTTTTTATTTTTTTCAACTCGAAGAGTCATCGCATAAGCTTTGTGTACAGTAGGTAAAGGATCAAGTGCAACAACCCGTACTTTTCATAAAAAATTAATAATCAAAATACTGGGAATATTATCAGAGTTTGCATCATTGATGCCAAAAAGAAACCAAAATTTCAAAAGCTTTAAAAGTATTCCCAACAAAACATAACGGGTGTTACCAAATTCATATCATAACCATAACTAAGCAAACAACGATAAATGCTGAAACAAAAGTCTAGTCCATAGTCCTTGATAATTCTAAGTCCTTACTCTTTAATGCTTGCCACCAGAACCTATTAAACACATGTAAACAATATGTCATATTATAAGTCTGGTGAGTTATACATAAACATAAACAACATAATCATACATAACATAATCTGGCTTGTCATGTAAGCAACCAAGTATCTATACATATGTTGGGTGATAAACAACCGGTCATCTTCATCATCATCTTTATTTCCATGCATAATCTTATTGATTTTTCACGTTACAGTTAGTTTGTACATTCAGAATTTCACTTAATTCTTACGGGTATATGCAACCTAAATTGGAACCAAGTCTTTTCTCAATTAGTAGCAACGTACCTATGAAACAAAAACTATAAACTCGATGAAATAGAACCACATACCTCTTGCATGACTCGAAACAAGCTAATCAAATATCATTTGTAGTCTCCTTGAAAAAGTAGCTCCAAAAGTATGGCCGCCTCTAATGGTTCACATCCAAAACTAAAGAAACCCTAAGATTCAAGGAGAGAGAGGAAAGGAGGAGGAGAATTTCGTTCTTAACCTTATAGGTATGAGAAGCAAATAAATTAGGTGTCTCAATGTTCCTATTCATAGTTTAGGTAAATTGCAAACAAAACATATTTGAATAACTAAATAATAAATTTAATCTCTAATTCAAATCCTTTCTTTATTTGCTATCAGGAGGCTTCTGAAAACTCTAAAGAGGCTCCTAAAACTGTCCAAGCCTTGGTAGGTTCCAGAATTGCCTCTTTTATTCAATGTCCACTAACCATGGACAATCTACAAATAATTCATGATATTCTTAACTTAATACCTACTCCCATAAGTATAACCGACTGTGGCATTTCGAATAAATTAATATTCAATTACCCTAAAACATCATACTATTTGAATATAAATAATTCCAATTATTTAATAACCATAACAGTTACAGATTTATCTATAGTATAAATGTTTTAGGGTAATTGACATAACAACTAAACTTGTCAACATTTCTCATGTCATTGCTCTTAGAATGCATATCATATTTTCCTTTAGTAATCACTATTGTGAATGAATCATCGAAAAGATATTAACTTCACAACTAGATCTCCATTCTCAACATTGTCTTGGATGTAGTTGAATTTCCACCTTCTATGCATTGACCTTCTGTGATCTCAAGGATCTTTCGTCAACATGACTTCACCTTCACATAATATTTTGAATGACAATTTGTTACACAAAGTAAATCCAAAGTCAACTATGAAGTTTTATAGTCAAGGTATTCTCTATGGATACTTCACTTGCACTAATATGGTCTTACCTGCATTTTCGAATCTAACACCATCTTCTAGATGAAGCCTTTCATGCTACAACTCAAATGAATATCCATTTAGACTATGACTTAAAGTAATTTATAAAATTCATATCACTATAAATCTTCTCAATCATGTTCTCTACTGTCTACAAGAAACCATTCCTTGGTATCTTTCAATACTTCATAATGTTCTTGACAATCATTCATGATCAATCCTAAATCTAAATCATATAGAAGTCGACTCATCCTATCATTTTCATAATTAGTACAGAGGACTTTTGAGATTCACTCAACTCCTTGCTATGAAGCATATGAACAACCCCTTTGGAATTTTCCAAAAAACTTCCAACACATTATGCTTTGACTGAATCATATTAAAATTTTTGACATATACTCTTAGATCCAAATACCAAGTATCAATGTCACTTTCCCTTTTTCATGATAGCGAAACAATTTTCAAGATTTTGCACTTTGCTACTTAGAGACTATATGTCCTATGAGTAGTATTGTGATCAACATGCAATACTAGGAAGACAATGACACTCCGACTAGCTTTGATATGTACTCAATATTAATTTAAACTTCTTAAAAGACAACATTCTTTGACTTTCTTATGGAAGAACAGATTCCTTGCTATGTTGTGATTTCTTAAATCTATGAATAGATTTCTAGAGCCTACACTTCTTATTTGGATACTTTTCATGTTTAAATCCTTTCAGAATATGTCATATATCCTTTGAAAGTTTACTATTGAGGAAATTTTTTTAAACATCCACTTTACCATATCTTATATCAAAGAAGGCGATAAATAACAAAATAGGCCCTTTCTCAACTACTGGTGAGAATGTTTCCTCATAACCAATTTCTTGAGTCTGAGTAAAACTCGTTTCCACCATACTTGCTTTGAATGTGTGTATATTCATATCTATGTTAGTATTTACATTGAAGATCTAATTGCAAATCAATGTCACAAGACTAGGCTTTGGATTAACAAATTCCATACTTGGTTATCCTTCATGGACTATGTTTTGCTATCCTTAGACTCTTCTAATGGTAACCATAGGACCCACCATTACTTCCTAGTAGCTATTAGGATTATCCAAATAGATCATTGTTTTATCACTAATCAACGTTACTCCTTCCACGATTAGATGAAACTCATAAAACTTACGACGTGCTCTAACTCTACTAGATTTTGCGAAAAGGAAAGGAAATCTCATTTTAATTAACTGGTATTTCAACCTCAAGGTGAGAGGTAAATCCAACTCTAGGTTTATTTTCTGTCATATCTCGAATTTATTCAAGTCCCATATGGCTCCCATTAAATTCTTGATATGTATATGTTCTTTCTCTCAAGGAAGATTCGTTTCAAGCTATAAGCATCACATACATCAAAAGTATTTAGTGAATACTCGACAATGTAACACTTCTCAATTCTCGATTCAAGTTGATCATTGGTTTCTTGTCTAATAAAAGACCTTACAACACCAAATTTGAATGTGAGGGAGCTTTCCAACTCCACATTTCATGAGGTGTTTTCAAACCTACTTAGTTAGATAAAAGGTTCAAAATATGCTCTACTATTTCAAGTGTATATTCCCAAAAAATTTGTGATAGCGAATCACAATTCATCATATATCGAACCATATAGTGTCCGATTCTCCTTTTAGTAGCATGATTACATTATGGTGTCCTTGGAGAATCCAATTATGGAAACAATTCCACAATCGCTAAGATGATCGTAGAACTCGATACTAAGTCGTTTGCCTTTCCTTTCGGATTGGAGATGCTTTATTTTCATGCTCAATTAATTCCCTACTTTGTTTTGATACTCATTAAGACTTTTCAAAGTTTTAAAATTATGATTAATCCTATAAACATAACCACATCTACTGAAACTATCAACAAATATGACATAGTAGTATATATCGTACCTTGTGGTGGATCTGATGGGTCCACACATATTAATGTGTACAAGATTCAACAATCATTTATCTCAATTTCATGTCAATATGAATGGTGACTAAGTCTTCTTGACAACATACAAGGATCGCATACACCATTCAACTCAAAGTCGAATGATTCCAAGCCTAGTCCAATTGGATCTTGGTGATGCGATTCTTACTTGTAAAGGCGATTATGCCACAAGCGTGATCATATCTAAACTATTAGAGAAATCAATATTCAAGTCATCGATGTTATTATTGGAAACACAAACTACAATTTCATTAATTCTAGTTGCAAGAAGAATTTTTACAAATAAAAAAACCATCTTTACAAACTAGAATTGTCACCTTCCCATTATGAAATGAAAATTGAAATTCATGTTTCTACAACGCATAAAATGAAAATTTATTTTTGTAGACATCTCCGAAGATTGATAGCAAATAACTAGTTTTATCCTAACTCCATTACCAAGGATAAGCTCAAAATCCTTAATCATCAAGACATGTGACACTTGTCTATTCCAACGATTAGCTTTAGCTCTTATGTTTAGCTTCCTTCTTTCCGATAGATCCTACAATGCCATCAAAATGTGATTATCCATCATGCATCAAGGAAACATGAATTGGATGTATTTGGAGTTTGAATAATCAGGTACTTGATGTAGAGTCAAACATTTGACTTTACCATCTCAAATACTTAGGAAATCTTCTTTTCCTATGATCCTTGTCATTGCATTAACTTCAACTTGACTCTTTAGAATCAAGGTTGAGTGGAATAGAGGAGACACCAATTTCATTCCTTCATAGCGGAAAGTCGCGGTTGGATCTATTCCTTTCATTTAGGATTCGAGCTTTCCTTCTTCTTTCCATAAACATTTAGAAATGTGATAACTGTAACTTGGATAAGAAATATAATTCCTTTCTAGTTTTCTCATTAAGGAGAAAGTTTAAGAATATCATCAATGTTTTCTTCCACACTATTCATATGATAAATCAAGTCAGAGTTATCATAAGAACTAATGAAGGATCCAAGCACAAGATCTATAGCAAGAATCTTGTCAAGGATAACAGTAAGATATTAAGTTTGTCTATGTAGCTCTCATTCATTACATACAAAACTCATTTATTCAATTCGAATGAAATTAGGAACTTTTGATGTTTTTCAAATCAATATTTTCTTCTCTTTTTATAAAACAATTCACTCAAATACAAATTCATTTCATATGTTCACATGTTCACAAAATCCTTTTGGAACATCGAGGACATAGACATAATGATGCAAGAGACCTTTTTGACAAATCTACCTTTTATAGGGATAACAACTTTATCCAAGTGGAAACATTATTAATTTTAGGGATATACTCATTGTGGAGATCTTTCACAATATCAACATCGAGGAAGATCCCATAACAAATTAGCAATTCTCAATGGAGAACAAAGAGAAGCTAGAATTTGAAATTGAGCAAGGAGGTGAGATAGGATTTCCATATAACCTAAAAGAGAAATTTTAAAAAAGTTGACTCAATCCATATCTATTAACCCAATTTTTAAATTAAGGCTAAGATCCATAAATACGATTTGTAATATGAAGAGGGATGTCGTAGTCAGATCATGTTTTAAGTAGGTAAAGCATTTTACCAATTTTAATCGACATGGAGCTCTTAGATCTTCTGACATTCATTGAAAAATCAATCGCGTGTTAATCTCGAATTAAGATCTTTGATTTGTGTGTAGGATGTCTAGGATTACAAATAATATATGAATAACCATGCAATCCTGCGTGACATCCTCGAGTACGTTTATGATCTCGCATTGATGTACCGGTTAACCATACATGCTCCATCAACAACCATAAATTCAAGTATGTGCCATCATTTCATATTTTTAGTCCCACATTAGTGTGTCAGTTACCCACACACACACACTCCACTAACAACTGCAAAGAATGATGTGCGTTTTATGGATTATCATACAATTTCACATTTTTCCTAAAGTAACTAGAGTGAGATTTTATAGAAGGTTCAAGTACTTTATAGATTATACTTTTAATGCGATTAGTTTCCTATCAATCACGTACAGCTAACGACCATCCACCACACAAAGAAGCAGTGGATGAAAAGGAGACCCATTTAACAGTCATTTTGTAGGCCGCTTCCTTATACTTCTTTTAGAATGTGGCGTCGTGAATGATGTTTACTATTGATTTGACTGACTTTTTGTTATAAGTATAGTATTATGCTCTTATACATTTGTATAGGGTGTATTCTAAAATGTTTTAAATTAAAAGGTTAAATTCATACTAATTCAGTTAACTTGAATAATTAATATTTAAACTAAATAAGATTTAATAATTATCTTTTAATTAAACTTTTAATTATTAATATAAATCTTATTAAAGGATAATTATATTATCTTATAATAGATAACTACCTTGTTTAAAACTTCCTTTTATTCAAGTTAGAATTTCTAATTATCTAGTTATTATTTAAAATAATATTAGATAACTAATAATTATCTTATATTTTCAATAAGTCAAGAAAATACTGAAATTCAAATTTCAAACAGTTTCCACAACATTGTAGAGAACTGCCACATCATGGCAATACAGATTGACGATATTTTTTCTCGTTTCATCTTCTATATACCAAGAATAGAAAAGCGTGGCTCTGATACCACTATTGATGTTTTTAGGTTACTATTAATTTGCACATGCGAAATTTCACTTAACTCTTAATGGTACGTACAATATAAATTGGATTTATGTCTTTTCTCAATTAATAGAAACGTACTTATTAAACAAAAACTATCAACCCTATGAATCAAATTAATAAATAGAACAACATACCTATTGCTTGAGTCGAAGCAAGCTAATCAAATACCCCTTGTAGTCTCCTTGAAAATGTAGCTCCAAAAGTATGGCTTCTATTAGTGGCTCACTCCCAAAACTATTGAAACCTTAGGATTGGAGGGGAAAGTGAAGAGGATAGAGTAGGAGAATTTCATTATCCACCTTATAGGAATGAGAAGCCATGAATTTAGGTTCCCCAAGGGTCCTATTTATAGTTTAGGTAACTTGCAAACAAAGCCATATTCAAATAATTAAATAAAAGATTTAATCCCTAATTCAAATCATTTCCTTATCTGCTACCAGGAGGCTTCTAGAAACCCTAAAGAGGTTCCTAAAACCGTTCAAGCATTTGTAGGTTCTAGAATTGGCTCTTTTGTTCAACTATTGAACAATTACAATTCACCCATTAAACCTTCAATTAGTTTTAATTAATCCCGAATTAACTGTAACTTAATTATGATCAATAATTAATCAATTTTGACTATTTCTAATTAATTGTTAATTAATTAATAACCATTTCTAATTAATATATTAATCATATAATATACTAATAAATCTTTTATCTCTCTCATTTGATCAATCCAAGCCATTTCCTGGTTATTAGGCAACCCAAAAAGGGCTTTACTTTAATCCATAAACATTATACCAATTTAGTTAGGACATATGCCTTAATCCAACAAATATAACATACTCTTCCTAGGGATCTTTGACTTTACTCTTTGCATGCATAGCATACAAATCATACAACATAACACAGGTTATGTATCATATTAAAATCTAACAATGATGTAATTAACAACTACATCCAAACATTCACATGTTCTTTAACACATTATCATACTCTATAGAGAGTATAACTCACCTTAGGTTGAAGAATAGTAACCTAATTCCAAGTCTTCCAAAGCTTCAATTTTGAGGCTTCAAATCCTTCCTTATTATCACATAGTACATATACATACATTAAGCATTTGATACATGTCTTAATCCATTAAGACATCACTTGTGATATTTATCGAAAAACTTATATTTTGGACAAAAACCATATCTTGACCATTCTTTGCTCAAATGTTTCTAATCAAGCTCATAAACACTTATCTTAACTAGATTATAATACAAAATCATAATCTTCTTCATTTCCATTTCTAGGGTTTCAAACCCTAGAATCAAATATGGAATTTTAACCATTAAAACTTAATAAAACTCATGGATTAAGTTTGTAGACACTTAGTTAAATATAAACATAACGTTTACTTAGAAGAATCTGTCACACCCCAAAACCGAGAATGGCGGAAACGTTCTAGGGCGGAGGACGTCATGTAATGTATCACAACAATGCAAAGTAGTAAACAAGTAACAACATCATCCATTGCATTAATAGTAAAATTTTAATTACATTTGAGTTCTTTCATAGTATAATTCTACAAAATGAATATTCAAAAATAAAAGACGAGTCTTGATTTCTCTGTCTTCACAGAACCTGGTAGTCGTACCTGTCTATCCGTATCCTGGGAATACAAGTTATTTTGAAAGCGAGTATCAGCAATAACGCTGGTGAATTCATAAGTATTTATGTGACTTTGATTTGTAAAGCTATAATTGAAAGACCTATAAATGTTTTTGAAGGAAAGTTTGTACCAATGAACATGTTTGTAAATATCTGTAAACATTTGGAAACTCTAGAAAATCCCATATTTTCTACTAGTATAAAATGTAGCCTTCTACCAAGACCCGACTGTTTTGAATGTTTGCTTCAGAATTCCAATATTTGTTTGTAAGTGAGTGGTAGTTTAAAAGTCCCAAGATGAACTACCATGATGTTTTTCATGTCGTAAAATAGTAGATTTGTGTACAGTTATAATCGCTAAGATATATGAAAACTCCGTAAATCAACGTGTTTTTAATACTTCATGTGAGTTTTATAACCGTACTATTGATACTGATGGCCTGTAATAACGTTCTTCAGGCGTTGGAATGTTATGACATTTGTCACCCCAGACCTGCCGGTCTAACTGTAGCTAACAGTTTAGGTGCGGGATTGTCAATCCCGTATAGATCTATACACAAGTATCACGCTCCCCCTCCAAGGGATTATGGTATATAATACAGGACTTAAAATGCATACTCGAACGTACGTGAAGCTGAAATGTCTCACAATTCTTAGTACTAAATAGATTTACGTATGAAAGTCCATTTTGTTTTTGTATATGAATATACCTTCTTGATATGGTACTTGTAGTATATAAAATGTTATGAATATCTAGTATACTATATCATGTAATTGTATTCCTTGAAATGGTATGTCTTGAAGTTGTAAGCTTCTGTAATTGTATGTCTTAAGATTGTATGCCTTTTTAATCGTATATAATTGTATCTCTTCGCACAGTATGTAATGTATTTGTATTGACTCATGAATAGAGTGAATCTTGTATAACTCTTGGTACTTGGAATGGTAAATAGTATGTCTTAACTATACCTATTATAGTTATTGATAATGTGTGTGTATAATTCGAAATATGCCTTTGCTACTAAAAGGTACTGAACGAATTGACGGAAACTTTCATGTCTATATATGTACATATATGTAACTAATATTTAGACGACCTTCAGATGGATAACCGATGCCCTAAGGCCACATCCCAACGAGGAAAAGGAAATAAAGCGAGCTAGCCGTCCTAAGTCCTTCAAACATTACTTATATAAGTATACACGTATAGGCAAGCACAAAAATATAAAAGAAGTTTTTGTAAAACCTTTGAAAAGTTTAATAAATAAGAAAATGATGACTTGATGTCAGTTTATAAATGATTTGAAAGTAGTTTGTTTGATAAGAACAGTTTTAAATATAGGAAGACCTTTGTTTGAAACATGATTCTAACAGTGATTGAAAGGAATCATAAATTATATAAGACAGTTTGATAAAGAGTTTTTAACATGTATAAATGTTTGTCGTAGACTATTATAGTTTTTCCAAAGGTTCGTTTCGTTTGTATAGTAACCCTAGTGTAATGCTCACTTGTTGTGAAATGTGTAACTTTTTGTGGTGACATAAATGAACACCTGTACTCAAGGTATAAATAAACTGTTTGATTCGTATACGTATAACAACATATTTAATTTCAATATATATCAGACGATATCTTGTTATGTTTTCCGTACGAAAGATTCCATATAATGGTTGTGAATCACATATGATTTACTTGATAAAAATGAGTATTTTGTGAAACTTTGAGTTACACACGATAATAATCGTGTGTTTACTTGTATTCCCCCCCTTAAAAGTGTATATTAAAACAATATTGATAACACATTTAAAAATGTAGATTATAGGGGTATGAACTCACCGAAGAAAGTGCGTGATTTGAAGAAAACGACATTTTCCCGGGCGGCACCTCGACCAGAGAGTGACGAGATTCTCGGGAATCTCGGGGCTTCGAAATTTCTTCGGGGCTCGAGTGCGGAAATCGAGGTCTTCGGGATAGCTTCTAGTGCTTGGAAGTGTGTGAGAGTAATTGGAGATTTGAAAAAGTGTGTCTAAAATTCGAAGCTTATGCCATCTATTTATAGTGATGGGGGCGTGAGTACGCGGGGCGTAATTTTGGAGTACGCGGGGCGTACTCACTTACGCAGCGCGTACCTCGTTACGCTGGGCGTAAGAATGCGTCATGGCTTACGACTCCTGGCTAGCTAAGCGTAGAGTGGGCGGGCCGATGGGACTCGACTCTGGGTCTAGTACGCGGGGCGTACTCCCAGAGAACGCGGGGCATAATCCGGCCTGTCCTCTTCTAAATTCCGTAACTTTCGCGTACGAGCTCCGTTTTTGACATTCTTTATATCCATGCGAAGGTGAGAAAATACTCCACAACTTTCATTTAGACTCCGTCGGCTAATTTTGACTTTATTTTTAATTGTATTTTAATTAATGGGTCGGGACACGATAACTTCGTTAAAAAATCCGTAACTTCTTTATCCGGAGTCCATTTTCATCAGACTTTTTATGGTTATACTCCTATTGTCAGGCTCTCCAACTTTCATTTAGGTTGTGTCGGCTAAAGATCGCTCAATCTCTGTTTCGAGTTTTTAGCTGTCTACTGCTAGGTTAGAAACTTCGGAAAATCATAACTTCCTCATACGAAGTCAGATTTGGGAGTTCTTTTTATGCATGATCACGGTTTAACGTAATCTACGATTTTTGTTTAGATACCTAAGGCTAAAAATTATTGTATCGAAACTTTGCGTTTTACGTCTATCAGCGTTGCCGGCTTTCACTGTGAATTTTAGATTGGTCATAACTTCTTCGTTATAACTCGGATTTTTGTGTTCTTTATATGTACGAAAACCTTGATACGAGTCCTACCACTTTATTTACCCCAAATATGATTTTAGGAAAGTTAAATTTTGGCTTAAATTTGACTGGCTATTGTCTCAAAATATCGGGTTGTCACATCATCCCCCTGTTAAAGGGAATTTCGTCCCGAAATTCGAGTTTTAAGTAGTATTAACAATCATGCTACCGATAGGAGTTCTATTTGATACTCGTGTTCTTAAGAAGACATTCGTCTTCGCCTGGCATTCCAGTGAATCTTTCACTAATGGGATACGACTTTGCTTCTTTCGTTTGACTTCACTAGTATGATATCCTTTCCCTGTCGAAGTTGTGTTGTGTGTTTCCGTGTTCGGTGAAGGTATTACACCTTGTACCCTACAAGTAGTCTCTCCAGATCTTCAGAGTAATCAACGCTGCTCCTGAATCAAGGTCATGTGTTGAACAATCAAATTCTTGGGTCTTAAACTGTCTTGAGGTATAGGTAGTGATCTTTCCCCTTGCATAATAACACAACCAAGCCCTTGGTTAGATGTATCGCATTACACCATGCAATATTCTATCCCCTTTTTGGGAGGGGTAATATTGGTGCGACGCATCAGACTTACTTTAGCGTTTGGAATTCTCTTTCTTGTTTACAGACGAATCCGGTGCTCTTCCAAGTGAGAAACTTGTCCTAAAGAATCCCCTTCTGAGGAGTTTGTTAAGCTCATAGGAAGTTCTTGCACCTCGGGTGGAGCTAGATAATAAGGTGATTTGGCTACTGGAACTAAGTTGATTCTGAGTTTGACTTGACGCCGTGTTGGTAGTCTCGGTTGTCCTCCCGGAAAGGTGTCGGGGAAAGCCGCGTACTTCTTGGATGTTCTGAATGTCCTTCATTTCTTGGCACGTCTTGGCGATGTGTGCAAGGAATACATGATATTCCTTTTGTAAGCATTTCTGAGTATGCATACACGAAAAGATGAGAGGGTTTGTACTGGGTTCGTGGCTGTAAATAACTAGGGCTTCGTTGTTTTGGGGACGTTGGGACGAACTGTTTTATCAAAGCACCTGATGTTGGCTTGATGTAGACTGAATCAAGTACTACTGATTATGATGTCAAAATTTGGGGGTGGATTAGCTGTCGTGAAAAAGAAGTATGACTACTCATGAATTAGGGGAAAAGGATAGGTATTTCTAAGTTTATTCTTATGGATGCACGATCACTTGCAGTTTTGGGCAGTCTCCGTTCTGAAGTTCATAGTAGAACTCATACCTGGTTCATCCATCACAGTCTCGGGTATACGAGTCGTTTATAATTAAGATTGAAAAGGTAGTCGAATAAATGATTCTTCTTTAAGCCCTCATCCCATCGAGGAAAAAGAAGTTAAAGCGGAATTGTCAATTCCAAATTTGTAGAACCTTGATTATATATCACCCCTATGTATACGTTCATCAGCGAAGTTCAACCGTATGGACTCTTTGGATTTGAACTTGGCGTACTGTACAAGTGGTAATTCGGAGATTCCTTTGGAAAAGAAAAGAACTGTGAGGTATTCTATACATGGGTACTTTGGTGTTTCGGGATGATGGTTTCGCTAGAAAGACGTTTTCGGAGAAGGAGATGTACGTATGAAGCTGTTTTTTTTGTGAGGATCAAACTGAATCAAGTCGTAAGATAATGTTGGAGTCATAAGGAAACTTAAAGACATTTGATTTGAATATGAAACGTTTACAGACAAAACACAACCGTGCAACCATCAACAGAGTCACAGTACTTTAGACTACTACAAGTCTATTGTCGTGAATAAGGTATACTATAAATGGCTAGTATACACAGTACGAGCATCCCTATATCGACGGGATCCCGCAAAGGATAAGACTATGATTTGTGCTAGTTTTGGATGGTTTATAAGCCTGTTATAATGAAATGCCTAAATTACATTAGCGTGGGTTCGTAGTACCTTGAGAATCCTACCTTCTGCGCCAGAGTTCTTTGTTATAGGACAATCCTTCTTGAGATGTCCTATCTCCCCGTATTGGTGGCATGACTGGCTAGTACTTAGCCTTGGTGGCGAGAGTGAGGTGTTTAGCCAGAGTTATGTGGACACGAGTGCCTTCCTCATTACACCACCTTGGAAACTGCTTCCTAAAGCGTTCTGCATGAGTTGCCATTTGTTGTTTTCCCGTTTCGGTATTACCATCGGAACTCTCGACTTCTTTGTCGGTCTTGCTTATGTTGCCTGAGTTGATGTGTGTAAGGAAAGTTGTCACCGCAGCTGCTACTACAGCTTGAAATGAAGCGGCGTCGATATGGAGGATAGGGTTTTCGTTGCTCGGTGGATCGTTTCCGGATGATGACATGATTTTTATAATACAAAAGATAAAGATTTTTGTGAGCGATTCTGGTTGACTCTAGATGTACTTCGATTGCTTTAAGTAAAGAGTACAAGTATGTTCTCGAAAGTTTGACCTACATCCCTATGATGCAGTCCTAGAACGGATTGGAAGTATGTTCATGACGGTTTGATCTACATCCTTATGATGCAATCATAGTATAGAGTAGAAGTATGTTTGTAAAATGGTCTTTCAAGACGTTTGTCGTTCCAGCTGAGGTATAGCTGGTTGGTGGATAACATGATCCAACCGCTAGAAGAGACATGGAAACGCCTCCGAAGTTAAATTACTATAGTCCAATGACTTGACTAAAACATATTAACGAAGGTATGATGAGGGTTTTTGAACCAAAGGTGACTCGGGAGTTAGCCGACTGTCAATATCATCGATGCTTTACGATGTAATAAACTTAGGAAAAATTTGACTTTGAAGAAGGTCTTACATCATATCTAGATTAGGAAGGTTTTAGCAGCATAAAGGCCCAACTAAAAGTACTTATAGTACAAGATAGTTTCATAGAAAATGCTGCATCGGGCATAGACAGAAAAATAGTCCATTTAAACAAGGTAGGGAAACAAGGCCTTTCTTTCTGGAGGAGGTCATCCTTCTGGTGAACTCTCAGTTAGCCAATTAGTGTTCCATTATTATTAAGAAGGTGTCCTTCGTACACCCGTTGGAGTTCTTATGACTTCGGCTTGCGTTTCAGCTAATGCTTGCAGCAGGGTCTCATGGTCTCTCTTAGTTCTCTCACGAGTGTTTTCAAGATGATTGGTGTAGATGGTGTGCATTCTTGCATTGGTATTTAACTTCTTTGATATAATGGAGCGCCGTCCTGCCTTGAATTTCGTTTTGACCAACTCTACGGATCAGTATTGTTAGAACTTTGTTTGCTGAGCTCCCTTCGCTTAAGTGGTAGTAACTTCGGTCTCCTTTTGATGACATAGGTTGATCTTGCTCTGTGCTCCATGTTTTTAGGCATACTACCCAAGGAAGTGTCGGGCCATGAAGAGCTAGACGAGGGTTAGGGTTTGAATTGGAAGTTACCGAGGGTAAGTTCTCCTTCTCGAGTTCAGAGTTATCATCGTCCGAAAGATCTTCAGTATGGTGATCATTCAAAAGGGATTGGATGATCATTCTCTGGTTCTTCTCTGAACCATCCAACACTGCCCTTGTTCGGGAAGTACGAGTTGTCGTGGGGATGGGGTCCAGCTATGTTATCTATATGGTAATTTGGGGTATACGAATCTAACACATAAGTAGTTTATAGAATACACAAAATACTCCTATAGTATTTTAGGTTTACATTCTACTGTTCCCATTGAGGTGTTATGGGTAAGTTTTTTTTTAGATTTGTTGCAACTCACAACCATACTTAGGCACATGCTAGTCAACCCTTGGATAATATAGTTGATCAGGCTATATCATCCCAGTTTTGACCATATGTCTCTAAGTCTACCTGTGCTGCCCAACAATTGTAATACTTTTGTTCTGTCTTAGCGACACTGATTTTAGTGTGAATACAGGCATGTATACTTTCTTAAGTATTTCATTATTTAAAAGTATAGACTTTTTATCAGAGTATTTTAATCCCTATTATATTTATAGTTTGTATACCTTTTATGGGTTGATATACTAAATTCACTATAAACAATGCTCTGATACCAATCTGTCACACCCCAAAACCGAGAATGGTGGAAACGTTCTGGGGCGGAGGATGTCATGTAATGTATCACAACAATGCAAAGTAGTAAACAAGAAACAACATCATCCATTGCATTAATAGTAAAATTTTAATTACATTTGAGTTCTTTCATAGTATAATTCTACAAAATGAATATTCAAAAATAAAAGACGAGTCTTGATTTATCTGTCTTTACAGAACCTGGTAGTCGTACCTATCTATCCGTATCCTGGGAATACAAGTTATTTTGAAAGCGAGTATCAGCAATAACGCTGGTGAATTCATAAGTATTTATGTGACTTTGATTTGTAAAGCTGTAATTGAAAGACCTGTAAATGTTTTTGAAGGAAAGTTTGTACCAATGAACATGTTTGTAAATATCTGTAAACATTTGGAAACTCTAGAAAATCCCATATTTTCTACTAGTATAAAATGTAGCCTTCTACCAAGACCCGACTATTTTGAATGTTTGCTTCAGAATTCCAATATTTGTTTGTAAGTGAGTGGTAGTTTAAAAGTCCCAAGATGAACTACCATGATGTTTTTCATGTCGTAAAATAGTAGATTTGTGTACAGTTATAATCGCTAAGATATATGAAAACTCCGTAAATCAACGTGTTTTTAATACTTCATGTGAGTTTTATAACCGTACTATTGACACTGATGGCCTGTAACAACGTTCTTCAGGCGTTGGAATGTTATGACATTTGTCACCCCAGACCTGCCGGTCTAACTGTAGCTAACAGTTTAGGTGCGGGATTGTCAATCCCGTATAGATCTATACACAAGTATCACGCTCCCCCTCCAAGGGATTATGGTATATAATACAGGACTTAAAATGCATACTCGAACCTACGTGAAGCTGAAATGTCTCACAATTCTTAGTACTAAATAGATTTACGTATGAAAGTCCATTTTGTTTCTGTATATGAATATACCTTCTTGATATGGTACTTGTAGTATATAAAATGTTATGAATATCTAGTATACTATATCATGTAATTGTATTCCTTGAAATGGTATGTCTTGAAGTTGTAAGCTTCTGTAATTGTATGTCTTAAGATTGTATGCCTTTTTAATCGTATATAATTGTATCTCTTCGCACAGTATGTAATGTATTTGTATTGACTCATGAATAGACTGAATCTTGTATAACTCTTGGTACTTGGAATGGTAAATAGTATGTCTTAACTATACCTATTATAGTTATTGATAATGTGTGTGTATAATTCGAAATACGCCTTTGCTACTCAAAGGTACTGAACGAATTGACGGAAACTTTCATGTCTATATATGTACATATATGTAACTAATATTTAGACGACCTTCAGATGGATAACCGATGCCCTAAGGCCACATCCCAACGAGGAAAAGGAAATAAAGCGAGCTAGCCGTCCTAAGTCCTTCAAACATTACTTATATAAGTATACACGTATAGGCAAGCACAAAAATATAAAAGAAGTTTTTGTAAAACCTTTGAAAAGTTTAATAAATAAGAAAACGATGACTTGATGTCAGTTTATAAATGATTTGAAAGTAGTTTGTTTGATAAGAACAGTTTTAAATATAGGAAGACCTTTGTTTGAAACATGATTCTAACAGTGATTGAAAGGAATCATAAATTATATAAGACAGTTTGATAAAGAATTTTTAACATGTATAAATGTTTGTTGTAGACTATTATAGTTTTTCCAAAGGTTCGTTTCGTTTGTATAGTAACCCTAGTGTAATGCTCACTTGTTGTGAAATGTGTAAATTTTTGTGGTGACATAAATGAACACCTGTACTCAAGGTATAAATAAACTGTTTGATTCGTATACGTATACCAACATATTTAATTTCAATATATATCAGACGATATCTTGTTATGTTTTCCGTACGAAAGATTTCATATAATGGTTGTGAATCACATATGATTTACTTGATAAAAATGAGTATTTTGTGAAACTTTGAGTTACACACGATAATAATCGTGTGTTTACTTGTATTCCCCCCCCCCCCCCCCCTTAAAAGTGTATATTAAAACAATATTGATAACACATTTAAAAATGTAGATTATAGGGGTATGAACTCACCGAAGAAAGTGCGTGATTTGAAGAAAACGACATTTTCCCGGGCGGCACCTCGACCAGAGAGTGACGAGATTCTCGAGAACTCGGGGCTTCGAACTTTCTTTGGGGCTCGAGTGCGGAAATCGAGGTCTTCGGAATAGCTTCTAGTGCTTGGAAGTGTGTGAGAGTAATTGGAGATTTGAGAAAGTGTGTCTAAAATTCGAAGCTTATGCCATCTATTTATAGTGCTGGGGGCGTGAGTACGCGGGGCGTACTCACTTACGCAGCGCGTACCTCGTTACGCTGGGCGTAAGAATGCGTCATGGCTTACGACTCCTAGCTAGCTAAGCGTAGAGTGGGTGGGCCGATGGGACTCGACTCTGGGTCTAGTACGCGGGGCGTACTCCCAGAGAACGCGGGGTGTAATCCGGCCTATCCTCTTCTAAATTCCGTAACTTTCGCGTACGAGCTCCGTTTTTGACGTTCTTTATATCCACGCGAAGGTGAGAAAATACTCCACAACTTTCATTTAGACTCCGTCGGCTAATTTTGACTTTATTTTTAATTATATTTTAATTAATGGGTCGGGACACGATAACTTCGTTAAAAAATCCGTAACTTCTTTATCCGGAGTCCATTTTCATCAGACTTTTTATGGTTATACTCCTATTGTCGGGCTCTCCAACTTTCATTTAGGTTGTGTCGGCTAAAGATCGCTCGATCTCTGTTTCGAGTTTTTAGCTGTCTACTGCTAGGTTAGAAACTTCGGAAAATCATAACTTCCTCATACGAAGTCAGATTTGGGCGTTCTTTTTATGCATGATCACGGTTTAACATAATCTACGATTTTTGTTTAGATACCTAAGGCTAAAAATTATTGTATCGAAACTTTGCGTTTTACGTCTATCAGCGTTGCCGGCTTTCGCTGTGAATTTTAGATTGGTCATAACTTCTTCGTTATAACTCGGATTTTTGTGTTGTTTATATGTACGAAAACCTTGATACGAGTCCTACCACTTTATTTACCCCAAATATGATTTTAGGAAAGTTAAATTTTGGCTTAAATTTGACTAGCTATTGTCTCAAAATATCGGGTTGTCACAGAATCTGTCATCAAAACCCTAAACTCGAGTTTCACCATTAAAGCCTTCAAATGCTTGAAAATGAAGAAACTAACTACTACAAATCTTTGAGATGCCCTTACCTCATCTCTTGCAAGCTAATCACGTCTATATGTCCCTTGAATAATGAAATAACTGGAGAAGAGCTTTATATTAGATGAGGGGTGATAATGAACAAATGAGCCCTAACTCTCGAATTTCTTTCTGCTTGTAACCGTGTTGCGGGCAGGTCCCCACCGCTCCACAGTAGGTTAAACGAAGACAAGGTTTCCCATTTCGATACATCGTGGCAACCAATCTGCATAGAAATGTACTTTGCCCACTGCACCATGGCACCCAAATGCCACATCGCAGAACCAAAGTACATTTCCTACAACTTACGATAGAGAATGCACCAAATCACCATCTCGCTGTCCGCAAGGTGGCAATCCCTTTACTGCTCCTCGTTGACGTTCGATTCCTCAATTACATTCCTTTTTCATTTCATTTTCATTCCAACCTTGCATTAACTAATTCCATTACATTCTAATTCAACATAACTTATTCTAATAGTTTCATAATGCAAGATAATGACATAAACATAATCAAAATATTCCATAACTTTCATAATGCAAGACAATGACATCAGTCTAGTCATTGATATAATTTTAGATATATTCTTAGTGGTTCTTTAATTACATGGTGGTAGAGGTATTAGATAATTGAATTCATCCCATACATGCTTCAATTAAATATAATACTTTACCTTGAGTCATTGAAACAATTTGTCTCTACAATTGATAGATCAATGGTCCACTCCTTTCTTCGAAATATTCGTGAAGTTCTTCCCATAATTCTTTTGCTGTATTCCCAAAAATGAATGCTCTTGATATATCTTTCGAACTTGAGTTTAGTAGCCATAATCAAACCACACAGTTAGTACTTATCTAATTTAAAGTCTCAGTGTTTCTAGATGTAGGTTTCTAGTAGTTTCATCAATGAAACCAAGTTTCTTATTAGCTCCTAATGAGATCTGAGCAAAGAACTTCCAGTGAAGGTAATTATCATTAACAGTGAGGAGTATTGAAACAAGAAAAATATTCGGAAAATCATTTCCTTTCCATGAAGTATTATAACCAGAAGAATTAAAAGTAGAATTCAGATTATGAATAAGAATAGGGCTTCATGATGAGTCGTTAAGAAATTCATGAGAAAAAGTTGACCATGGAAAAAAGTATTTAATTCCCTAATACCATTTCAATTATAGAAGATTGAATGAAATTGAAATGTACCTTATTATTATCGAATACATTGATATTGTTACATTGAGTTATTGATACTTTCATCCACACTAACTGCAGTACTAACCGTGATTAGGGAAACTAACCATCATATTAATAAACTACTAACTAACTTCTTAGAATAACACTACACATGTTAAATATCAAAAATTTCGCACTTAAAATGAATATATTATCATTCCTAGATATTATTTTGCATTTTTTATTTTCTTTATTTAATTACTAAGAGACTATACAATGACGAAAATCTTAGGTACAACCATTACCCACCACCCCACCTATTCCTCATACATATCTTTCTCCACTTTTCTCTTAAGCCATGAACCCTAAATTAATTGAAGTCAAAAGTATGTTAGCCGCCATAATAGGATAGAGGTAGACAAATACATGTCAACCCTATCATTCTTGAAACCATCATCAATCCACTAAAACACATAAACCTATTGCCTGAAGAAGATGTAGGGAGGGTTGAGAGTTGATTCCAAGCTTCAATGAATTGAAACTTGAGAAGAAAATGAGAAAAAATTTAGGATTGAACCCTTGACAAGAAAACATTAGGAGCATTGGGGTTGATTTCAAACTTCAGCTCCTTGAAAAGGAAACATCTTTTGGGATTTTCATACATAAACCATGATACGAAAATGTGGAGTTTGATGAATATGTGGATTTTAACCTCTTTCAGACTCGTCTCTGCGTATCTTGATTTATCTATTTCAAATAACCACAAATCCTCTTAAACCCTTGACAAGAAAATATGGGGAGCGTCTGTCTTGATTTCTAGTTTAAGGTTTGATTCTAGGCTAAGCTTTAATTTCAGTTAAATTTAAGGGTTGATTTCGTGTAAGGTTTGATATTAAACTTAAGGTTTTATTTAGGCTTTGATTTTAAGTTTATGTTTTGATTTTGTTTTGTTTAATTTGATTTATGTAGGCGATAACTAATGGTGGTTATGATAGATGAACGACGAAGTTGATGGTGGTCACCAGGGGTGAACAGAAGCAGCAATAACAATTGGAAGTTGTTGGATCTTTAAACAAGGAGGGTAGGGCTAGATTAGATTGGTGGTTGATAGATTCCATTTTATGCATCTTTTAGGATTGTTTTTATTAGAAATTTTCAACATATTTTATGCTTTTTCATATGTATCAGTTCAATTAATGTTCAACTCAAGTTTGTCGCTAGAATTCCCGTACTGCTCATGTTTTTATGTTGTTTGTAGATAATTCGAGTGGGCGGTACTTTGGGAGAAACTTTTGATGGAAAATTGGAGATTAATTAGAGTTCGAACCAAAGAATGACGTTGAGGAATGACTGTAAGCTGCTTGAATGGAAAAATTACGACTAAACCGTGACAAAAAATGCGATCACATTTCACCAAAAATGTGATCGCTTAAATGTATCGAACATTGTTGGACTCAAAAATCAAATTGATGAAAAAGCCCAAAAATGTGACGCATTAATCGGGGTTCTGGTGATTTTGACAAAAAAAAATGCAATCACATTTTTTTTAAAAGTTCGATCAAGTATTTATGTTTCTTGCTCCGAAAGTTGTTGGCTTGCATATAAATTCGACCTCTCTGATCATTTTAAGCCCTACCGGTTCCCATACGATGAAAAATCCTTTTTAGTCGATTTTTTAGGTGATTTTTGTATGTTTTCATAAATTTCTGAAGATCTGAAGGCTTTGGATCATCTTATACATTTAGTTTAGTAAGATTTAGCTTATTAAAGTCTCTTTTTATTGTTCTAAATTAAATATTAGTCATGTCTCGCTAAACCCTAGATTTCAGTTCTACATAGATTATTACTTTTCATGTAATCAATCATTAGACCTGGTTTTTAGTTTGTGATTCTACAAAGATTTTTCACTTTTAATCATAATGAATGTTTGATTTTAGTTCTCTTTAGCTTGTTCACCTAATATAAGATTAAGTCATTCTAGTTAATCAGTTAATAGAATCCATAATTGTTCTAATCAACTAGTAATAAGTAACAAGTATCAGATTGGTTCCAAGTTATGATTAAACTTGGATATAAACTTAAATTTCATATTTTTACACTTCCAAGGTTGTGACAAGTATTGAATATTGTTGGGAATTTTACCAAAATCTTAGGGCTAATTTTTTGATTTTATTTAAGAGTTTGTTTAATTGAATTAGTAAAAAGTTAGGATTAACTAAAGAGATTGTTTTAGTTAATTAACTAGGTAAAAGAAAAGTTACTAGAGCTTGTTAGTAGTTTTTAGTATCAGCTTAGATAGAACACATTTTGAATAATCAGGTTTATGTTGATCGCATGACTAGGAAATTTGCATCAGAACTGAATTTGTTTTTTCTTACAGAATTTTATTTACTTTATTTCACTGCTATTTTAGGTTTTTATTATTAATAAAAAAATCCACCTTTTATATTTATCTGTTTTTCACTAGTATGTGCCTTATCCAAAGAGGCATTGGCTATTAGGCTGTGTCACAACCCCAAATCTGCACGACGGAAACATTCGGGGAAAAGGACATCATGTACAATATAACAATAATTACATAATAGTAATCAAAGTACAATAAATATGCATTGATAAAGTATAAGTTTTTACATATGTGTTCAAATCCTTGTATATTGACACCAAAATGCATAACAAAAGTTAACAGACATGAGTCTATAATGCTCTGTCTTCTCAAAAACTCGTAGATTTACCTGTTTTATCGGTTTCCTGAGAATACAAGTTATTTAAGAAAAATTGGCAACATTTAGGTTGGTGAGTTCATAAGCATTTGTATGAAAATATATGCCATTCAATGAGATAAAATCATGTTTGTTTCTAGATAATCAGATATTTTTTATAAAACTGAATTGTAAGTTGTTTGTTTGTAAGTAATCATATCTATCCCGGAAAATCCTATATTTTCCATAAAACTAAGTTGTAAACTGCTTGTTTTTAAAGTAATCGTATCTATCTCGGAAAATCCTATATTTTCCATAAAATTTAATTGTAGTCTTATATATACTCCGAGACTGAATAGTATAAGTATAAATTCCCTTACTTAATTTTGTAACATGTAGTTTTATTCGAAAATAAAACCATTTGATGTGCTGAGTAATTACGTAAAATAAATAAAATATTAATTTCACATAAAAATAACGTATTGCCATTTATCATGTGAGTTTTCATAACCGTGCTAACAAATGATTTTCTTGCTGCGATGTTCTTCAAGCGTCGTTATGTTTGATATTTGTCACCCATAACCTGACATCATGTTGTGGCTAACAGCCATGGTGTGGGGTCATCAATCCCGTATAGATCTATACACAAGTATCACACTCTCCGGGAGGAAACTCTACTTATAAAACAGGACTTCCATGTATACCTTGGGTAGGTACAACGAAGACGAATGACTCACAAATTTTCAACGAGATACATGTTTTGTTATTGAAAATATTCATGCATGAAACTGTTACCCAATTCATCATGTTTATAATATAAAAATAATCCTATTTTATATAATTGTTTCTTTGCCCTGAAAGGGGTAAAATAATGAGAATGTAACCCAACCTATATCTATTATAGTTTACAATATATGTTTCATTTGAACTGATAACTATTGTGACATAAGATGTTCTGTATGCATATGTTTTCACGTAACAGTTATATAAACTATTAGAAAACATAAATAATGGTTTGTATTTTAACACAAGTTTCCTTGTGTTTTACTTTTATTCCCCTGCCCCCTTTAAAACATTGAAAAAGTTATAAAAAGTGTAAGGGTATGAACTCACTTGATAAGTGGTGATTTGGGCAGCGCTTCGTTACTTGAAATCATGAGTTATGGTGGAAATCGCGTTCTGCTTAGGTAGAGTTTCGACTGAAAAATATTATTTTCTTGAGGACTTCGGGGCTCCGGGGTTTTCTTTGGGTGTTAGGGAGGTTCCCTAAACTTTGGGGGGTTTAAAATGGCTTAAAAGGGTAATTAGGGTGAAAGTGTGAGAGATTTTGTAACATAAACACGAATATCTCGCATCCTATTTATAGGTGGCTGAAGCCTCGCCTTACACTGGGCATACTTCAGTATCGAGAGCATACCTTCGTATGCAACACATTGGTACGTGTCCTCTGATCGGGTTTCGAGCTTCGGACGTGCTTAAGCTATATACACGCATCCCCCATGCGGAGGAATAGGGCAACGTGGTCAACTTCGGAGCAAGTTTCCTCGTACGTTGGGCGTACAGCTTCAGACTTTAATTTTTCAATCTTCAAAAATTCACAACTTTCACATACGAGTTCAATTTTTGACATTCTTTATACCCACACGTAGGTGAGACCGTACTCTACAAACTTTTGTTTAGACTCCGTGGCTGATTTTGATATTATCTTTAATATTATATTTTTAACAGGCCGAGACAGGAAAAGTTCATTAAAAATTCATAACTTCTTCATACGAAGTCTGTTTTCGTCTGTATTTTTACCGGTGAACTACTATTGACGAGATCTTCAATTCTGGTTTAGGTTGGGTCGGCTAAAAATTGCTCGATCTTTAATTCGAATTTCGGGTTGTATACTGTTGTGTCGATTCTTAGAAAAATCATAACTTCCTCATACGAAGTCAGATTTGGACGTTCTTTTTATGAACACTCTCGATATATCGTATACTACAACTTTTATTTAGATACATAAGGCTAAAAAGCATTTTATTGTAAGTTCACTTTCCACGTTACACAACATCATGTTGGTTCCGTCGTGAAATTTCGATAGGTCATAACTTCTTCGTTATAACTCAGTTTTCAGCGTTCTTTATATCTCCGGAATCCTAGTCACGACCACTATAAGTTTCTTTATTGATATAGAGTTTAGTTAAAATATTATCTTTGACGATTAATTTTTCTTAATTTATACATCTTTATAAATAAATAAATGCACATAATATTCAAATAGTTTCTCTTTATTACTTTAAAACTAGTTATAATGGTTGTCCTAAACTATTACACTGACTTCAAATATTGATTGTTACATTATCCCTCCGTTAGAGGGAATTTCGTCCTGAAATTGTTTCTAAAGTGATACTCATGGACTAGGGAAAAGGTGCAGATATTTTTGTTTCATCTAATCTTCCCGTTCCCAAGTGAATTCAGGTCCCCGCTTGGCATTCCAGCGAAACTTCACTGTTTATATATGACTTTGTTTTGTTTGTTTGACTTTCCTATCCATGATTTCTACTGGTTCCTCCATGAAATGTAGGCTCTCGTTAAACTTGATTTCATCAAGTGGAATCACAAGAGTCTCTTCAGATAGACACTTCTTTAGATTAGATATGTGGAAGATAGGGTGTACGTTTTTAAGTTCTCGAGGTAGTTCGAGCATATAAGCTACAGGGCCAATCCTTACGAGGATTTCAAATGGTCCGATGTACCTTGGGTTTTATTTTCCATGGGTTCTGAAGCGTATCATACCCTTCTAGGGTGAGACCTTTAATAAAACACGGTTTCCCACCTGAAATTCCAAGGGTTTTTGTCTCTTGTCTGCATAGCTCTTTTGTCGATCTCGAGAGGGTTTCAGACGTTCACGGATTTGAACAATCATCTCAGTCATTTTCCTGATGATCTCTGGACCAGTGAGAGTGTTGTTAGGAACTTGTCCTTTAGCTAAATGTGTATTACCCACTTCCACCGAACATAGGGGTGATTTGCATTTGCGGCCATAGAGGGCTTCAAATGGAGCAGCCTTGATGCTGGTGTGATAACTGTTGTTATATGAGAACTCGATAAGTAGTAAATGGTTGTCCCATGCTTTAACAAAGTCGATCACACAAGCTCTCAACATGTCTTCTAGTGTCTTGATAGTTCTCTCACTCTGCCTATCTACTTGTGAGTGGTAAGCTGAAACTCATGTCTAACCTAATTCCCAAGTATTTTTGAAGTGACTGCCAGAACCGAGAGGCAAATCGACTATCTCTGTTATAGATAATAGATATTGGTGCTCCATGTAATCATACTACTTACTTGATGTATGCTCTGGTCAGTTTTCCATCTTGCCTGTTTCTTTGATTGGTAGGAAGTGTGCGAACTTGGTTAACATGTCCATGATAACCCAGATTGTATCAAGACCACTCGTTGTGTTGGGTAATTTGGTTATAAAATCCATTGTAATCGGTTTCCACTTCCACCCAAGATTTTCTGGTTGTTGTAATAAAAATGAGGGCTTTTGGTATTCTCCCTTTACTTTGGAACAAGTCAGACACTTGCCCACGTAGGTAGCAATTTCTGCTTTCATGTTCGGCCACCAATACAATTTCTTAAGGTCCATATACATCTTTTTTGAGCCTGGATGAACAGAGTATCGAGTCTTGTGTGATTTGTTCATGAAAATATATCCATATATCTCTGACTCAAATTTATAAGAAGATAAAATATGGCAAAAGCTATACCAAAAAAAGGTTCATGTGGATGTATTGGTTCACGTAAGAGTACACGTAAAATACCAAAGGGGGTTATTCATATTCAAGAAAGTTTCAATAATACCATTGTGACAGACGAATCGGAGTTTGAAGAGGGGGACGACTGGCAAACAGAAAAGGATTCCATAATCAGCAATCAGATAATTCATGAGTCACTTAGTCATATTCGATCTACAGGTTGGACAAATTATTCACAGGTAGAAGAAGAAATGAAACATAGGATTGATAGACCCGAATTGATGGATAGTTGAACTGTAAAGTTGGTCTATCTATATCTATTTGGCTATTTTTATTGAGATCTTCTCTGAATCCACTAAACTTCAGTGTCTAGATTCGATTCATTAGATAAGAAACTCCATCATTCTTGATTTCTATGTTTTTATCCATTCCTCTTAGAGTTTCGCCAATCACGTTTTCTGGTTTCAGGGCCTCTAATTGAGCTTCTTTGATTTGTGTTGATAGATGGGAATGGATAGTCATGGTTAGTGCTTTTACTCTACGACCTGAATACTCTTTACGACTAAGAGCATCTGCTACTACATGGGCTTTGCCGGGATGATAACGAATTTTGCATTCGTAATAATTGAGTAGTTCAACCCATTAGCGTTGTCTCATATTGAGCTGCTTCTGATAGAATATGTGATGAAGACTTTTGTGGTCTGTAAATATGGAGCACTTTGTGTTGTAGAGGTAGTGTCTCCAGATCTTTTGAGAAAATACTACCACTCCCAACTCAAGGTCATGAGTAGTGTAGTTGACATCATGAGTTTTTAGTTGTCGTGAGGCAAAGGTGATAACTTTTCCTTGCTGCATAAGTACACATCCCAACCCTTGATTAAATACATCACAGTATACAACGAAGTATTCTATCCCTTCAGGTAGAGATAGAATAGGCGCGCTTCATAGAGCTTGTTTCAGAGATTGGAATGCAGCGTCTTGTTTCTCTCCCCAGTTGAAAGTTACACCCTTTTAATTCAGGGTAGTAAGTGGTTTAGCGATCATTGATAAGTTCTGTATGAATCTGCGGTAATAGCCAGCAAGGCCTAAAAATTGGCAGATTTCCGTTGGTGTCTTTGGTGCTGACCAGTTCTTGATTGCTTTAATTTTGGAGGGGTCCATGTGTACTCCTTCTTCGTTGACCATGTGACCTAAGAAATCTACTTTCTAAATCTAAAATTCTCATTTTGAGAACTTCGCATAAAGCTTTTCTGCTTGTAATGTTTCCATGACCTGTCGAATGTGTTGACTATGCTCTTCCTACCCTCATGAGTAGATAAGTATATCGTCTATGAACACAATCACAAATTTTTATAGGAAAGGATGGCATACCCTGTTCATTAAATCCATGAACATTGCGGGTGCATTCGTCAGTATGAAGGGCATCACTACAAATTCATAGTGACCATAACATGTTTGAAATGCCGTTTTAAGGAACATCGCTTTCCTGGACTCGTAATTTGTGATATCCGGATCTCAGGTCGATCTTTGAAAAATAATTTTATCCTTGGATTTGATCGAACACATCTTTTATTCGTGGTATCGAATATCGATTCTTAATGGTGAACTTGTTTAGTTCGCGATAATCGATGCACATTCGGAACGATCCATCCTTCTTTTTTACGAATAGGATCGGTGCTCCCTAAGGTGAGAAGCTCTATCGACTAAATCCCTTACTGAGTAGTTCGTTTAGTAGGATGGGCAATTCTTGCATCTCATATGGTGCTAGGCGATACGGGGATTTGGCTACTGGGGGTAGCTCCAGGAATAAGATCGATTCTAAATTCGACCAGTCGCGTAGGAGGTACTCCTGGAAGATCCTCAGGAAAATGTCAGGAAAATTACAGACTTCAGTAATTCTCTTGATGTCTTTCATTTCTTGCTTTTCATTCGCAATATGAGCTAAGAATACTTGGTATTCTTTGCGTAGGTATTTTCTGAGCTTTAATGCAAGAAATGGTGCGAAGGTTCGTATTGTGTTTATTGCCATAAATGATGAGGGCTTCGCTATTTGGTAGATTAAGGTGAACGGACTTTTCGTAGCATAGAATATCAGCACGATGGGGACATAGCCAATCCATGCCGATGATGAAATCGAAACTTTTTATTGAGACTGGCATGAGGTTTATTTGAAAAGAACGATTGTTTAGTGAGAGGGTACAGTCTACATATATGTCATTAGTGTTTTCCATCTTTTCATTTGCCATCTCGATGGTGAATGTTTCATTTAATTATTTTTGTGTTTGATTGAGTAAATGTTTAAACTGTTACCTCACAAAACTCCTCTCCGCTCCACTATCAAATAGTATGCATACATAAGAGTCATTGAGGAGAAACGTACCCATAACCACTATGGGGTCTGCCACTTCCTCCTCATGTCCCATCGTCATTACCCTTCGTACTACCCCTACATTCCTTGTTTTTGGTAAATCCCTCTTAATATGCCTTGATTCTTCTCATCCGTAGCAAGTGCGGTTCACTCCTGTATTCACGGTTGGGGCAGCTTGTTGAGCTGGTTCTTTGCAGAAACGGATTGTGTGTCCTTTCTTGTTTCACTTTGTGTAATAAATTTCCCGACATGCACCGACATGGTGGTAGTTACACTTATTTAATTTCAGAAGATTCCCAGCACATTGCTTAGAGGGTTTTGGGGCTGCTGGGATAATGATGGCGTGAGCTACCACCACTTGTTGTCTTTTGGAGTTTTCCTCTTTTGTTTTGTTCTTTCTTTTTTACCAAGGCCTTCTTCAATTTTCACTTTCCTTCGGTTGTTTAGGAGTGGCTGTTATCGTCCCCTGACGGACTCCATGGTCAATGAGTTGTTGCACCAAACGTTTTGCGCGGTCGAAAGTAGTATGCTTGGAAGCTATTACATACCCTTGGATCTGGAGTGACAATCCCCATAGGTATCTTTCCTCCTTTTTCATTTCCAGGGTAATCATCTCGGGACACAATATGGAGACATCACAGAATCTGGCCGTGTAGGTAGCGAGGTTAGATCCATTCATTTTAAGGGTCCACAACTCATGCTCCAATTTTTCTAGTTCGCCCCTCGGCCAATATTCTTCTAACATCAAGATCTTCAGGTCTTCATAGCTCATGAAATTTTCCACTGTGAGGGTTATATCTTTGACATGGCTCTTCCACCAAGTAAGAGCTCTGTCAGAAAAGGTGCATGCTACATATTTAACTTTACTTGTTTATGGACACACACATACTTTGAAGATTGATTTAGTCTTTTCGAACCATTGCATCAGTGCGATTACTCCTCCACTTCTGTTGAAGGTTTTAGGTTTCCCATTGGTAAAGTCTTTGTAGGAACACTCCTTAGGATGTCCATGGCTTTCTCCATGGTTCAAGTGGTTAGTACCCTTCCCTGTTCAAGTAGCACTGCATGCGTTTATTTAAGTTATAACGGCTACTATGGGAGCAGTTACCGCAGCTTGGAACACAACGAAATCATATTCTGGAGCTGTTGGCGATGGTGGAGATGGTGGAGTATTGTTCAAACGTCTAGTATTCTTTCTTGGCGATATCTTTTTCTAAAAGATTTAATGATGGAATGATGATAAGTTCTTTTATGGTAGTTATGAGTTAGGTGATATTGAATGAGATATATCTTGGTTTTAAATGCAACATATCCTGATTGATATAGTGTTTTATTAAGCGATTTACAATAAAATTCTACTAATATAAGTAAACAATCACCAATTTTGTTTATAGAAACACTTGTATTGGATTTGTATTGTGTATTCTATATCATTTCCTTTTAATTTCTCTTGGTGTATACAAGTTGTATGTAATTAAGGCTAAATATATTGTTGAACATAATGGGTCTGTTTTAAGTCTGCAACTAAGATGTTATGAAAAAAAATGTTTTAGAAAATTGTGCTAACTCCAATTGAAGTAGAATGCTTGTCATTTTCATTGATATATAGTTTTGTATATAAAGTTGGAAAAATTTGACTTGGATATAGGTCTATATTACATCAACATTAGGGAAAATTTGACAGCATTACGACCTACGAGTAGTGTATCTACTTAATCGTAGGGTGGAGTTTTACATATAGATAAAAGTAGTATACATATATGAGGTCGTAGTCTATATGAAAACTGAGAGTGTTGTAAGCACTACTTGCGGCTGGTACGAATCTAAGCAATGGATTTTGCCACATGGTGATCTTTTCCCATCAAGGCCTCTCTAATGTAGTTTGATGCTCCCGAAGTGCTCTTATTTCGACTTGAGTATCAGCCATCTCTTCTTGAAGCATCTCAGTGTGGTGTCTGGTTTGTTCATGGTCTCCGTCCAGGCGACGAAGATTAACGACATACTTAAGAGGTAGTGTTAACTTCCAGAATTTGGTTGATCGATAATTGTGAATTATCAGTCTGTGAAGAGAAGTGGCATATTATGATAGGGAGCGCCCTTTCGGCCGAACTTCCTCCTTAGAGTTTGTAGAAATTTCTTTCGATATCGAAAGGATGGCGTTGGCCCTATTCTCGACTCTATTGTCTCAATTACTCGGCCCATTGGGGCATTGGGCCTTGAAAGTGTTTTCCAAGAACAGGGATAAGAGCTGCGTTGTAGACCTTGGGCTCTTAGGGATGTCAACGAGGGAAAACGGGACGGGGAGTGCATCCCCTACCCCCGCCCCCAAAATTTCCCCGTTCCCCCGCCCCCGCCCCTAGAATGTTCAGCCTTTCTACCCCCGCCCCCGCCCCCGAATCCCATTTATTACCCCCACCCCCGTTCCTGTTCCCCCGCCCCCGATTAATTTTGAGCTACCTTTTTTTGGGCTAAAAAGAAGTTGTTATTTAGGCTAAAATAAGTTATTTTTTATGTAACAAACAATTATTTATAGCAAAATTTTACATGTTAAAAATAAAAAAGTTATAGCATTTTAAAAAAAATTATACTAACTTAAAAACATGTTTTTTGATGAATTTTGGAAGCTCAAAATCATGTTATTGTTTATTATATTTATATAATTAATATATGTAAATAAAATGGGGGTTAACCTTGTCCCCACCCCCGCCCCCGCCCCCGAAAATAATTTCGGAATTGCCTACCCCCGCCCCCGCCCCCGAAAATAAAATGGGGGTTAACCTTGTCCCCACCCCCGCCCCCACCCCTGAGTTTTTAAAAAAATCCCCCAAAAGGGACGGGCCCCCACGGGACTTATTGACATCCCTATGGGCTCCTCGTCGGAATCCTCATCCATCTCCTTTTTCATCCCCATCCTCCTGGGGATCCTCTTCAAGATCATCTTCAACCTAACCATTATTCCCTTGATCAGGGATGTGGGGATCTCTGTGTAGGGGATATCCTACCGTAATGTCTATATGAGAATAGAAAGAATGTAAACATATTGTTTTATAGTATTACAAAATACTCCTATAGTATTTTTATTGATAAATGTTCTCTGTATGGTTTATTGGTATGTTTTGGACTTGTTGCAAAATCACAATCACTCCTAAACACATATTGGTCATATCTCAAATAAATATAGTTGATCAGGATATATTTATCCCACATATGATTACATAACTGTCTAGATTTTACTATAGTGTTGGACATCTAAATACTTCTGTTTTTTTCTTCTTGTGATACTTGTCCTGGTATGTAAACATGTATGTATACTTTTATAAAAATATTGTTATATTTTAAAAGTATAACTCTTAGTCAGAGTGATTTAGCCCCATTGTATTTATAGTTGTATATCTTTATGGTTGGATATACTTAGTTCACTATAAACAATGCTTTGATACCAATCTGTTACACCCCCAAACCTGAACGACAGAAATATTCGGGGACGGAGGACGTCATGTACAGTATCATAACAATTGCATAATAGTAATCAAAGTACAACAACCATGCATTAATAAAGTATAAGTTTTTACATGTGTTCAAATCATTGTATATTGACACCAAAATGTATAACAAAAGTTAAAAGACATGAGTTTATAATGCTCCGCCTTCTAAAAAACTCATGAATGTACCTGTTTTACCAGTTTCCTGAGAATACAAGTTATTTGAGAAAAAAATGTCAACATTTAATTTGGTGAGTTCATAAGCATTTGTATGCCATTCAATGAGACAAAATCACGTTTGTTTCCAGAAATTCCTATATTTTCCATAAAACTGAACTGTAAGCTGTTTGTTTGTAAGTAATCGTATCTATCCCGAAAAATCCTATATTTTGCATAAAACTGAGTTGTAATTGTTTGTTTTTAAAGTAATGATATCTATATCGGAAAATCCTATATTTTCCATAAAACTAAATTGTAGTCTTATATATTCCAGGACTGGATAGTATATGTATAAATGCCATACTTAATTTTGTAACATGTAGTTTTATTCAAAAATAAAACCATTTGATGTGCTGATTAATTACGTAAAATAAATATAATATTAATTTCACATAAAAATAACGGATTGCCATTTATCATGTGAGTTTTCATAACCATGCTAACAAATGATTTTCCTGATGTGACATTCATCAAGCGTCATTATGTTTGATATTTTCCACCCACAACCTATCGGTCATGTTGTAGCTAACATCCAGGGTGCGAAGTCATCCATCCCATATGGATCTATATACAAGTATCACGCTCTCTGGGAGGAGACTATGGTTATAAAACAAGACTTCCATGTATGCTTTGGGTAGGTACAACGAAGAAGAATGACTCACAAATTTCCAACGAGATACGTGTTTTGTTATTGAAAATATTCATGCATGAAACTGTTACCCAATTCATCATATTTATAATAAAAAATAATCGTATTTTTATATAATCGTTGGTTTGCCCTGAATGGGGTAAGATAATGAGAATGTAACCCAAACTATATCTATTATAGTTTACAATATATGTTTCATTTTAATTGATAAATGTTGTATCATAAGATGTTCTGTATGCATTTGTTTTCACACAATAGTTATATAAAGTGTAAGAAAACATAAATAATGGTTTGTATTTTAACACAAGTTTCCTTGTGTTTTACTTGTATTCCACCTCCCCCCTTTAAAACATGGAAAAAGGTTTAGAAAGTGTAAGGGTATGAACTCACTTGTTAAGTGGTGATTTGGGTAGCGCTTCGTTACTTGAAATCATGAGTTTCTGGTGGAAATCGTGTTCTGCTCAGCCAGAGTTTCGACTGAAAAAGATTAATTTCTCAAGTACTTCAGGGCTCCAGGGTTTTTCTTTGGGGTTAGGCAGGTTCCCTAACCTTTGGGGGGTTTAAAATGGCTTAAAAGGGTACTGAGGGTGAAAGTGTGAGAGATTTTGTAACATACACCCGAATGTCTCGCATCCTATTTATAGGTGGTTGAGGCCTCGCCTTACGCTGGGCATACTCCAGTATCTAGAGCATACCTTCATACGCTATGCATTGGTATGTGGCCTCTAATCAGGTATCGAGCTTCGGATGTGCTTAAGCTATATACACGCACCCCCCATGCGAAGGAATAGGGTGACGTGACCAACTCCGAACCAAGTTTCCTCATATGCTGGTCGTATGACTTCGGACTTTCATTTTTCAAACTTCAAAAATTCAAAACTTTCGCATACGAGTTTTGTTTTTGACGTTCTTTATATCCACGCATAGGTGAGATCGTACTCTACAACTTTTGTTTAGACTCCGTCGGCTGATTTTGAAATTATTTTTAATAGTATATTTTTAACAGGCCGGGAAAGGAAAAGTCCGTTAAAATTTCATAACTTCTTCATACGAAGTCCGTTTTCGTCTGTCTTTTTACCGTTGAACTACTATTGATGAGAACTTCAATTCTCGTTTAGGTCGTATCGACTAAAAATTGCTCGATCTTTAATTCGAATTTCGGGCTGTATATTGTTGTGTCGATTCTTAGAAAAATCATAATTTCGTCATACGATGTCAGATTTGGACGTTCTTTTTAAGCACACTCTCGGTTTATCGTATACTACAGTTTTTATTTTGATACCTAAGGCTAAAAAGCATTTTATTGTAAGTTCACTTTCCACGTCACACAACATCATGTCGGTTCCGTCATGAAATTTCGATAGGTCATAACTTCTTCATTATATCTCGGTTTTTCGGAGTTCTTTATATCTCCGGAATCCTAGTCACTACCACTAGAAGTTTCTTCATAGATATCGAGTTTATCTAACATTTTATTTTTGACGATCATTTTTTTCTTAGTTTATACATCTTTATAAATAAATAAATGCACATAATATTAAAATAGTTTCTCTTTATTACTTTAAAAATAGTTACAATGGTTGACCTAGACTATTATATTGACTTGAAGTATTAGGTTGTTATAGGCTGTATCCTTGAGGATTCTATCTTGCTTCTCTATGCTACCCTTTAGTGCATTCGGACAATGAAATTATTATTTCCTTATGGCGCCCCATATAGCGTTTTAACAACTTGGCATTGTTGTCAAAGACATGATATTGCTAATAGTTTGTATGCCCATAAGTTTTTGTATAGGTACACCTCTAGTCTTCGATCCAGAAATTGAGAAAACCACAAGGAAGCTGAAGGCACAAACTGGATTCGAACCAGCACCTCTGGGAGCAAAAGACAGGCCCATCGAACTACCATTCATTCGGATCGCGACTTGGTTACCCGGTTCCCTTATTATGAGGGTACATCCGGAGCCAACTGTATGGACCTACTTACCATGCTAGTTGACCAGCGGTAGCGCTTTCCCTTTTATTGATACCAGCAAGACGAACCAAACTTAAGAAGTAACATGTGGGTTCCTTAGTTCCATCCTTCCTGATCACAAACTGAAATCACCACACTACAAGGCAGTGCCTTGTGGAAAGAACTATAAATTACCATCACATCCTTCCCAAAAGTACCACCATCTTCAACTTCTCACAACCTATTTAAAAAATATTCTTAACCATCTTCTAAAAAATCTAAATCCACAGACTCTTTAGAAACCGAATCTAAAAAATCAACCATGAGTGTCAGAGATGGCAAAGAGAAAACCCTCCGACATTGGGCCTCACAAGAGGTTACTTAGTAACCTCTTTGTATTACTTCTCAAGAAGCCCAAAATTTCGAACTGAAATCTGGGCTAATACACCTCCTTCCCATGTTCAAAGGCCTAGAAAAAGATGACCCGCATAAATTCATCAAGGAATTTCATGTGATTTGTTCAAGAATGAAGCCACACACCATAACAGAAGACTAGATATAGCTAAAGGCATTCCCCTTTTTAGTGTAAGACTCGGCAAAATAATGGTTGTATCATCTCCCATCAGGCTCCATAACCACGCGGAAAGCGCTTGCAAAGTTATTTTTAGAGAAGTATTTTTTGGAAGCGTGTGTATCAAACCTTCGCAGAGAGATCCTTGGTATCAAACAAGGAAAAAGAGAAGTTGTAAACATGTACTTGGAGCAATTTAAAAGTTGTAGGTTCGGTGTCAGCAACATAGGATAACCGATTATTAGTTGAACAACTGCTTCAAAGAAGGTTTAACACCTATGGAGAGACGTCTGATAAATGTTTCTAGTGGAGGGTCGTTAGAAGATATGGCCAAAAAAGAGATCTGAGTGTTAATAAAAAAATTGGCAACATTCTAAAATTGAAAAAGAATGGTATACGGATCAACCGTGAGGGATAAAGGAAATTAATTCACCTTATCTTGAAGGTCAGTTTTCTGAACTAGCAAAAGCAATTCTAGTGACATCCCCAAATATATGGCGATTTTAAAACTTTTTATTTATGCTTATTTTAAATCAGAGCAATCTTCATAAATGCAAATTTTTTCCCATTAAAAGTATTTCCGAAGAAAATGTTTTTCATTATTAAAACTTGGGATGTCATAACTGATACATCAACATAAGCACAAATATGCCATACATCAATATTTTTAGCATCCTATAAACTCCTTAAATCTCTTAACATCTAATTACATCATCTACCAGTACCTTCGTATCACTACCTATGATACAAAGAAACCGAGTGGATTAGGTTGGGAAATCTGGTGAGCACATAGGGTTTTCAACCCACAATATTATATTATTTTGATTATATAATATTTAGCATTTAAATATCCCAGTTACCCGATTCTCATTATTCTCTCATCTTCATCCTAGAATAATGATCTCTAAGGGATCCTTAACATTAGTTATGCATACTTTCCAAAGTGATGAGGCATAACAGTATGGTAATACTTTGGACACAGCACAACGGTACAATTGTACTTTGGGTAAGCAAGGCAGTATATTAATACTTTGGACATAGCATGGCAGTACAACAATACTTTTGATAGGCACGACAGTATGTTAGTACTTTGGATAGGCACAACAAGTCACAACTTATTAATTTGCACAACTCTCACTTAACCTATCACAATCACTATCTCACATGCCCTATCACAATCTCTTATTTATTATTTTGCACAACCCTTACTACCAAATCATATTACTAAGTATAATATACGATTAAATGAAGTAACAATCATATCATATTTTACAAATATACTAAAACACATCAAAGACAACACGCACAAGATTTAATCCTTTATAATAATTGTATCTATGTGTAAGCTAAAAGTAATTATGCACTCACCTAAAGGAAGTATATGACTCATTGTTGGGGCGGCACTTATCCTTTACTCTTTTCAAATACCTAAATGTATAACACTAAGCCATAGCCTAGTTTCATAATCATGGCAACTATTTAAATAATAGTCTGGAAACCTCAATAATCCCAATGTATTCTGGTAGTTATATCAAATACAGATCAGTCAGGCAGGACAGTTTGGGAGGCAGGACCATTTCGACATATAGTCTTTCCCGAAATCCAACAACCAAGCCAACATGACCATTCTAGACACCTCTCCTGTAAGTAGATCCATTAGTACTATGATTTGGAATTATTGATAAATCTTATGTATATGTTCATAATAACGACTTAAGACTATAAATATAAGTGACACTGAAAGAAAATGAATGTAGCGTAACTTACTGAGGTTTTCATGAAAACTAGAAAAAAAACACGCGGACAAAAGCCCTAAAAAAAGTCGAACTTCTAAATCCCACAGAGCCTGCCTAAAATACTTAGAAACCCAAAAAAAACGGATCTTAAGAAGGGAAAATGTTTGACATGAAATTGGAGGATTGGTGTGTAGGAAATGTGTACAAAAACTGCCATATATATATATATATATATATATATATATATATATATATATATATATATATATATATATATATATATATATATATATATATATATATATGCGCCTTAGGGCAGCACCCCACGTGGCGCATACTGGTGCTACTACATCATCAACGCATGCGATTCCATGCAGATCATATGACGACCGTAACTTTCACATATAAGCTCCATTTTCGATGTTCTTTATATCTCTAGAATCCTCTCGATGAGCTATACAACTATCATTAAGGTCACAAAATCTCATTCTTTCTTTAATATTAAATCAACTTTAGAACGATTTAGAGTGTTGAAGTCCATGTGAAATTCCTACCTTCTTCCTATGAACTCCATTCTAGACTGTCTTGTCATCAATGACTTCATATTCAAGAGATCTTCAATTGTCTTTTAGATTGTTTCGGCTAACGATCAACCTATTAGAATTTTGATTTATGTGTCGCACTGTTGTGCTGATACTTTGAAAAATTATAACTTCGTCTCATCAACTCAGATATGGATGTTCTTTATATACATGCTCTCAGTTTTATGACTACCAGGACTTTCATTTAGATCACTTATGCTAAAAGCTATCTATCTAAAATTCAATTTTTGTGACACGTAGAGTCGTGTCGGTTTAATCGTGAAACTTCAAAGAAGCATAACTTCTTCATACGCAGTTAGATTTCGAATTTCTTTATATGTGTGAAATCCTTGACACATATACTATAACTTTTGGTAACGATATTTATACTAAATAATCTTCTACCAAAAATCATTTTTATCACTTTATTATATCTTAACCGTCCAACCCAAATCTACAGGTGTTACAATTATCTCCCCCTTAGAAAATATGTCCTATAATTATTAGCAGAACAAGGATTACATAATGAATTTGCACGTTACCTTTTCATCGTAGGTAGTAAACATTACTCTTATGTCTCTTTTATTGAGTTTTCAACTCTTAGACTTGTCGACTGTTGATGGTGCTCAATCCTACACATGCTCTTTCTTCAAAATTACATATCCATTGCAGGCTCCTGTTCCTTTTAGAACTGACTTAAACTATGATAAGGTATTTACTTTAACTATCGTAACATATCAATGGGTCATGTTTTAATAACCTTTCATCATATGATGCAACAGATAGACTCAAGTCTCTTTGAGTCAGATTCTTACATGAAAGATATTGTCCTTTGTGTTCTAATGTGATATTATCACATTATTGCATGTAACACTTCTAGCTATAGGCTGATTAATCCTAACAGTGACTGTGATACTTCGATCGGTCACTTTGGTTATCTTTTCCTTCAATCTAAACTCGGACGCTACGTCGAACTTACTTCGTAGATTAGTTGGAATTAATTTGACATGACTACTAGGGTCAGAAATAACATTCATCTTCTTAGCCATTACCGAAATGATGGTAATGACAGACCTAAACAAACATATTCAACATACTAGTGCTTTGATAACCCTGTGACTCGTCTTGATTTAAGTACGAATCTGTGCTTTCGGTAGTACGAACACATACTTCCTTCCACACCTAATCATACTTATCCCAAGAATTTATCTGGCAGTTCTTAAGTTACTATTCCTAAAAATTACAAAAGCCATTTAATAGATATAGACATGTCCAAGTAATCATATACAAATATTTTTCCTATACTCCACTAGTATTACTCCATACGTATATTCTATAACAATTTCACCTCCCAATCCTTAGTATAAATTCTTTCTCGTGTAGTTTCCTATCTACAAGGCTCACTATACCAGAATTTATTCTTAACCAACCAAGAATGTTGAAATCCTATTTCTTATTGACACATAGCGAATAATGTAACATTATTAGTGTCCCAACTAACATTTTTAGCTATGAAATTCTGTTTTCATGTAACCATCAACTTTTGCAACATTGTAATCTAAGTGGATATCATATTCTATGCTCAATAAAAAATATCCAGTTGATTCAAAACTCCTGAGTGAAGTCCAAACCAAACTTAATACATCTCATATACTCAACTATTGGTTTCAAACCCTAATAACCCGGTTTAAACTTAGAATGGACCAGGATCCTCATGATTGGGCCTAATAGGCCAGTAAACTCTCAATTTAACTATTTTGGGTCGAGGAACCTTATTTGGACCATAAATAGACCCATATACATGAAATAATAGCATTTTTGGGTCATAAGACTTCTCATGGACCTTATTGGGCCTAAAATATCTCACCCTGTCATCATGAGCGTTAATGGGCTGTGAACCCCATTTCTTCATCATTTTGGGCCGTAAACCTATAAGAAGGACCCCATGGGTCGTGAACCACTATTGTGAACAATGATGGGCCATAAACCTATATGTATAATGTATTTAGGCCATAAACCCCAACCCTCCTCATTCACGACCCACACTCTAAAACAAAAAAAAATGGAAAATTATGGGGAAGAAACCTCACCATTTGCATCCTGAATATCTATTCATAATATCCACCATACAACTATGAAATCTCATACATATAGGAAGTCTCATCACTCACACACACACACACACACACACACACTCTCTCTCTCTCTCTCTCTCTCTCTCTCTCTCTCCCCCCCCCCTTTCCTTCTTATTTATGGCCAAGAACTCCCACCACCACCTTCACTCTCAATTCTAGTTACTTCAAACACTCTCTAGCATAATAACCCCTCTCCTTCATCCTCCAAATTATCGTGAGTTTTAAGGCTACATAAAGGACTCTCCATCAAAGCTAATACATCCTTGGTAAGTCATTGTTAAACTCTATAACTTTTGGTTCGAGTTACACTAGAAATCTCTTCTTAACCCACATCATTTCATGATCCATGCTCTAGATCCACCTTATGTTCGAAATATACTCAAGAAAGGTTAAAAACGGCCGAGATCTTCCCATTTCTTCATAAAACACTGAAATCTCCAGAGCAAAGTGAGTTCATACCCCCTATTTTCGGTTTTTACTATGTTTTGGGGGAGAATACAAGTTGTTTTGTGTAGATATATCTGTGTATGTATGATTTTGTTTGTTTTTCATGATATACATGTGATTATGTGTTGTAAATTCCATGAACTTGAAGATTTACTAAATATATGATGCTATTTGTAGAACATAACACTCATTTCCAACTTATTTTGCAAAGAAATGGGTTTAAAATACATCATAGTTCCTTAAAACTAAGAAAATTGCATAAGAGGGCCAAGAGTGACAAAATAACCAAAAATGGGGTATTTTTATGTAACTCATGATTTTAGGGGTTCAAAAAGGATTATTTTGTTAAATATGGATGTTTATGGAATTTGGGACCCTACAATGACTAAAAATGTAAAACATTTCACAATTGGGCGTTATTTGTGCTTCTCACGGCCTTGGGCTAAAATTGTAACTTTTTGGGCTTTTATGGGCTTAAGTGTCATTTTCAACATAGTTGTGCCAAAAATGAAATTTTTTGCTAAGACATACTAAAATGTGAATTTGTTAGAATTTGGGCTAAAAGATAAAATTATTTATAAATGGGCCAAGAATGCACATTTTCATAAAAATCAAGCTGAAAAATAATAGTTTTGACAAAAAGGGGAGTTAAAAATATTATTTTTACAAAAATTAGCTTTTAATGCAAATTTTGTCCTTAAAGGACCTAAAATGTCATTTAAACCAAAAATGGGCCTAATTGTAAATTTTTGGTTTTAGGACCGAATTTGTGTATGAAACGATCCAAAATCACGACCAAAAATTTCTTTAAAAGCATTACTAGAATCATATTTATAAGAACTGTATCATAAGTCATAACATAAATTCTCGAGTATTAATTCAAAACATAATATCATTATTAGAGACGAACATTCCCAGGCTAACTGACTACGGTGTGTGCACTGCAATCTCCCCGAGCTCCTCTTTTGAAAACTGGGTACCTGAAACCAAAACTGAAAACCGTAAGCACGAAGCTTAGTGAGCTCCCCCAATCTAACACATACCATACAAAAACATATAAAGCACATACTGGGCCTTGCCCACTGCATCGGACCAATGTCCGGACTAACTGGGGCCTTGCCCCCTACATCGGACCGAAGTCTGGAAACTGACTGGGACCTTGTCCCCTGCATCGGACCGAAGTCCGGACTAACTAGGGCCTTGCCCCCTGCATCGGACCGAAGTCCGGAAACTGATTGGGACCTTGTCCCCTGCATCGGACCGAAGTCCGGGCTAACTGGAGCCTTGCCCCCTGCATCGGATCGAAGTCCGGGAACTGACTGGGACCTTGTCCCCTGCATCGGACCGAAGTCCGGGCTAACTAACTGAACATAGCATAGCATAACATATCAACTAGCATGAACACATATACTGCATACTACATCGGGCCGTAGCCCGGAACACATAACACATAACACATAAAACATAGCACATAAATCCTGTCTGAGCCACGAAGGCATCAAACATACTAACTACTGCATCGGGCCGAAGTCCGCAAACTACTGCTAACTGGACGGGCCGACATTGTGGCCTTAGACCTATCCATACTGGAAGGAAACTCACCTGAGACTGCTGAACTGATGCTGCTAATCCTCTTGACTGCTACTTGACCTCTGATTTCGAACTGCTGCTCCACTAGCTCCTCAAGCTACCAATATCAATATAACACTTAGCCCGACTGACCTCCATAGGTTACTAGGTCAAATCTGGTCAAGGTCAAAATCCTGGTCAAAGTCAACCTTCCGGGTCAACCCTACTCGCCGAGTCTATCTACTGACTTGCCGAGTTCATATGCCCTGAGTCTTTCTTATTCGCGACTCGACTCACCGAGTCAATCCATGACTCGCCGAGTCCAACTAGGTCCAATTCCTGTCCTGTCCAACTCGCTGAGTCACCACCCGACTCACAGATTCGGGTCTCGACTCGAAGGGTTTAGGGTTTCGCGATCTGACTCGCCGAGTCGTAGACAATCTTCAACCAACTCGTCGAGTTGTTCATCCAACTCGCCGAGGCCATGCCTATCTTCATCCGACTCGACGAGTTGTTCATCCTACTCGTCGAGTTCCTCCTCATCTTCAAGCTACTCGCCGAGTCCACTCGAAGAACTCGTCGAGTCCATTCGGTTCTACATACATGCAGAGGACCTTTGAGTCATGCATGGACTCCAAACTGTAGATCCACTCTTTTAAGGTCTATTCCTTACGTAAAGTTGCAAACTTTACGTGTAAAGAAAGAGATCTAGGCAAGATACGCCATTAACTAGGGTGTAAGGCCAAGGGACTTCAAAATCGACACAATGGCTGATACTTTATGCTTCTCCAGGCCCTAAAACACTTGAATCTGAAGTAGCAACTCCAGATCCGGCTTCTAACCCAAAATAATAACATTATGGCAAAAGAGCCCCAACAACCACACATAGATCTAGGTGCAAAAAGGGTCCAGGAACTATTTTATTACCTCCAAGTGCTCAAAATGAACTCACAATCCCCGATCTATAGCTCCTTCTTGCTCCTCCAAGTTCCTTCTTCCTTTTCCAAGCTTTAAAGCACCTTCCAAGGCTCAACTAGGAGATATGATGGCTAGGGTTTGATATTCAGGGCTAAAGAGGCAGTAAGGAACTCTAGGAAGAAGATTAAGACATTTATATAGGCCCCAAGTCCCGAATTTAGGGTTTCCACGCACAGACCAGACTCGCCGAGTCACCCTGGTCGACTCACCGAGTCGGTCACTTACTCCCCGACCCGGATCCCGCTCGGACTCGCTGAGTCCCTCCTTAGACTCGCCGAGTCGACCCCTAAACTTAGGGATTTCTTTCCTTTCTTGGTCTTCGAAACTTTGGGTGTTACAACTCTCCCCCACTTAAACTAAACTTCGTCCTCGAAGTCAGCTATGGCCCACTGCCCGCGAGCTGCCTCTAAACCCAACCAACTATTCCAACACCAGCTACCTACCCTTGCTGGCTTTAGCTCGATCCTTCCGACTAACCTTAATCCCTGCAGATAACATCTCGGGTCAACCCTGACCCTGAACATCCTGGAGACCCAACTTACTCAACCGGCAATCCTCCTGGTACTCACCGAGTACTGAACTGAACCTATAGGGGTTCGCCCCTTCCTGTCCTTGCGCAAATCCCTTGCCTTCCCAAGGCAAGGTTCTATAACCAACTATTTCTCTGTAACTGTGAAGGTCCTATACTTCACCAACTCCATCACCCCCGCCAATTCCAGTACGGGTCAATACCGCCAACAACCACCGACGCCCCTATCTGACATAACTTGGTGCCGAGCACCCCCGGTCCTTACTGATGTCTCCATATTTGGGTTACCGAACCCTACCGGTTACTACACCCCTTCGCAATCTCCTAGTCGCTTCCAACGACTCCTGAAAATACTTCGACTATCTATAACTGTTCTATCCATTCTTCCGCTCATACTGAAACGATGTTGCTGGGAATAGCTTGCTTATATGCCATCTGATTACTCAGCTCCTACTAACTCGAGCCTTCCATCCTGAAAGAAAAGCTACCTGCCTAGCTATCTTTACATATCACTATACTCGGCCGAAGGCTCAGCTGATCCCACTGAGAGAGACTTGTCATTTCCAAATCAACCAACTATACCGTCAACACTTGTATTCCAACTCAAATACAATACTGACCCAAAACTCTGAAACCTTTCAAACACTGAATTGTCTGCAATACTGAACCTGCCTGAAACACTAAACTGCCTGAAAACGCTGATCTGGCTGAATCACTGAGCTGCCTGAAACACTGAGTTGGCCGAAACACTGAGCTGCCTGAAACACTGAGCTGCCTGAAACACTGAACTGGCTGAAACACTGAGCTGCCTGAAACACTGAACTGGCTGAAACACTGAGCTGCCTGAAACACTAAACTCAAATCCAACTGTGGAGTCAAAGGACTCCTCCCTTAGTCGCTTCCACGACTTCTGAATGAAATCTTCCTCAAGGACTAGTTTCCACTAGTTATCCTGTCACTGTGGCTCTAACAACCTTCCGATCCAACCGATCGGGTCCATACTTCACATCCTGACATCATCCATTCTATGACTAATAACATGATGGCTCCCAGACTGACGGTAGCCCTTAACATACCCGAACCTCAACGGTCCACTGCTACTCTGATCTCATAACTGATGTGACGATCTATAGCCAAGATTCGCTGACTTAGCCATAACTGAACCATTTGGGAAATCCGAATCTAATCCGTGGATTCCCATATTCCCACCGCTGCACCCGAACGGGTGGGAATTACTACATTCCCGCGTTTCAACCACGCGCTCATGCTGCTACCAATCTGATAAAAGCCACGGCTACACCCGCGGATTCACAAGTCTCAAATACTGTCTGGCTGCTAATGAACGCTACGGCTACCCCCGCAGGCTTACAACACTACTACTACTATCTGACTGCTAGTGAATGCTACGGCTACCCCCGCAGGCTTACAACACTACTACTACCAGCTGACTGCTAGTGAATGCTACGGCTACCCCGCAGGCTTACAACACTACTACTACCATCTGACTGCTAGTGAATGCTACGGCTACCCCGCAGGCTTACAACACTACTACTACTATCCCGAGGACATCCTGACTATCCCTAGACCCGCTAGTGATTCTTCATCCCGATTTCTCAAACCAGCCCTCAGTCTTTGAATTCTGCATCATCCTCGACATCTTATATCCTTGATATACTTAGTGCTTCGTCGAGGAATTCTCCGGCTTGGTTCCCAACCCAACTGTCTACTAATCCGGATACAAGAAGCTATTGTTGGGAAGTTTCCAACCTCCCAACTCCTGAATCTACGCAACCTACATGCTGCCTCATACACTGGCTACTAATACAAAACATCTCTTGTTGCCCGCTCTCGGGTTCCTCATTCCACTCACTTGAGTCTTTACAGGTGGTCCTCAAATCCTGGATTCCTAACCAGTTTCTAACCATCTCCATTACATGAACCCACTGCTGGGAAAAGTTCTCGAACTCTCAATTCTGAACTTCTCAATCCATCCAGCACTGTGCTACTACCACTTCTTCTCAGAGGCCGCGCACTCATCCTGAGTGACTCTTATCCATGTATACCCGGAGGGTTCTCCCCCACTTCGATCCTGCTTACCCCTTGCTGCTTCACATTCAAAAGAGGTCCCGACGTTTACTACCATTCCAAAACTTCTACTGGGGAACCCAAGCCCGCCAGGTAGGAATTTGACCATTCCATCCAAACCACAATCCACTCCGAACTAGCGAAACGAACCAGATCTCTCCCTACCATGCTACAGTTACTGCATCCTTCGAAACTTCTCCATATGAGCACATCCCCTAACTACCAACCAATTATCCGAGGTATGAAAATGGCATATGACGTAATCACAAGCAAGCCACTCCATAACACAACACTTATACCACAATTGATGCAGAAACCATAACAATATAATCATAACATAAGCTGACAAACACAAAGTTACATACCTCCATTACTCAGTGCTGCTCGAATCCCTGCTGAAATCTACCGGAGAAACTCGGCTCCAAGCCGTAGGCACCCTTGCCCGGCCTTGACAACCACTGACGGTACTTGAAGTTCCAAGGGCAGGAGCTGGCGCCTGCCCTGCCGAATACAAACTCGGACAGTGGGCCTTCTTGTGGCCCCTCTGACTGCAATGGAAACACAACGGATCAAGTCCCTGGGCGATGGTAACAACACAGTCTCTACTAAAATGACCAATTTGGCCGCACTTGAAACACCCAGCATCGCCACCACTTCTACGCCTACACACACCCATGTGCGTCCTTCCGCACTTCCCACATCGACTGCGGCTCTGATAGTTCCTCGTCCTCAAATCTGAACTCTTGGGCCTCTTACTCGAACCTGTGGCAACCTGAGTCTCATCCATTTTCCTCTTCCCTTCCGACTCCCTGCCCGACTCTCGCTCCTGTGTTACTCCAACGGTAACGTCTGCTGACTGAACAACAAATGTCTGATCCTGAAGCCTCGCTATCAATCTATCAGTGATCCTCACGACCATGTCTGGCAGACCCTCGCGAATGAATCGCGAAACTTCCTCAACTATCCAATCATGCAATGGTTTCTCTTGGAGACAGAATGCCCCACACACCCCTGCCCCCTGATAGCAGAGAACTAGGAATGGGATCTCCCTCCCTGATGGATCCCTGAACTCCATAAGATTCGGGACCTAGACGGGCCCCAATCTGTCCTGAAACTAACCCGGCCCTAAAGGCCTCAAGATGACTGTCCATGAGCTCCACAATAGCCTCTCTAACTGAACCGAAAATCACTGGAGTCTGGTCGATGATGTTGCGCATAATCTCTGCGGAAATGAAATCCCTCATTTGATCATCAAGCTGCCCGGCTCTAAAGCCCGAGCCAGACCCCTCCCCTGCACCTGAACTGCCAACTGATATCTCGCGCAACGTCACCATGTTGAAAATATAACAATCCCTGATCAATTACATACTACTGCTGAGGGATCTCTCACATACTCTACTAGTTCCTTGGTTTCGCCTCGGCCCCTCTTGAATCGAGTACGGATCTTCTGCTTTCAGTAGTATGGGCCCCTACTACATTCCACATCTATCCGTACTTTCCTCAAGAGTTATCTCAACTCCACCAAGTCCCCTTTACTCTTCTACTGATCTCTGCTACTCTCATCCTAGGCTTGCCCTAGGGAACCTCTAACTCTACCCAAACAGTCCTCAGCTGCTGAAGGCCTCCTTGTAATGCCAATTAGTCACCACCTGAATACCATCACATGTGACGAGGCTCAGATAATCCTTCAAGTAAAGGACTCGTCCCTACAACGGTTGGACTCAAACGAGAGCTGCGCAGTAGGGCCAAATCCAGCACTCTGAGATTATTCAACCCTGATCACATGTGATGAAACGTATTCACCTAATGGCTAACTCTCATCACTCAGAGTCCCACAAAGCACAAAGCAAGCAGCATTCGGATAAGGGAAACATACTCAGGCAAAACAATTCTCATAACAAGAAACTGCACTAGCATATAATGCTAAGCTTATACTTTCAGGCATAGCCTACACAGGCTATCCTACTACTGTCTACTCATTACTAGCATGCAATTCTCATCAAGCTGGAACACATAAAGCAGGCACATAAGGCATCATCTTAGATCCTTAGTCCTATTCTAGCATGTTGTTCTACTGAAGCTGGAACTGAAACTGAACTGAAACTGATACTGAAACTGATATTGAAAATAATAACATAACTTGTATGGGTAAATTGGGAGTACTTACTTGAGCTCGGCTGATTGCATGCACCACACCCTTTTCTCGTTTTCAAAAAAAATCTTTTCTTTCTATGTTCTTTTTCCAAAACCCTTTTTCAAAAATGTTTTTCTTTTGAAAATCCTTTATCGTGTCCTTAGTTTGAGTTCAAATACATTCGAACGCATATCTGAATCCCTCAAACCAAGGCTCTGATACCAACTTGAAACGACCCAAAATCACGACCAAAAATTTCTTTAAAAGCATTACTAGAATCATATTTATAAGAACTGTATCATAAGTCATAACATAAATTCTCGAGTATTAATTCAAAACATAATATCATTATCAGAGACGAACATTCCCAGGCTAACTGACTACGGTGTGTGCACTGCAATCTCCCCGAGCTCCTCTTTTGAAAACTGGGTACCTGAAACCAAAACTGAAAACCGTAAGCACGAAGCTTAGTGAGCTCCCCCAATCTAACACATACCATACAAAAACATATAAAGAACATACTGGGCCTTGCCCACTGCATCGGACCAATGTCCGGACTAACTGGGGCCTTGCCCCCTACATCGGACCGAAGTCCGGAAACTGACTGGGACCTTGTCCCCTGCATCGGACCGAAGTCCGGACTAACTAGGGCCTTGCCCCCTGCATCGGACCGAAGTCCGGAAACTGACTGGGACCTTGTCCCCTGCATCGGACCGAAGTCCGGGCTAACTGGAGCCTTGCCCCCTGCATCGGATCGAAGTCCGGGAACTGACTGGGACCTTGTCCCCTGCATCGGACCGAAGTCCGGGCTAACTGACTGAACATAGCATAGCATAACATATCAACTAGCATGAACACATATACTGCATACTACATCGGGCCGTAGCCCGGAACACATAACACATAACACATAAAACATAGCACATAAATCCTGTCTGAGCCACGAAGGCATCAAACATACTAACTACTGCATCGGGCCGAAGTCCGGAAACTACTGCTAACTGGACGGGCCGACATTGTGGCCTTAGACCCGTCCATACTGGAAGGAAACTCACCTGAGACTGCTGAACTGATGCTGCTAATCCTCTTGACTGCTACTTGACCTCTGACTCCGAACTGCTGCTCCACTAGCTCCTCAAGCTACCAATATCAATATAACACTTTGTCCGACTGACCTCCAAAGGTTACTAGGTCAAATCTGGTCAAGGTCAAAATCCTGGTCAAAGTTAACCTTCCGGGTCAACCCTACTCGCCGAGTCTATCTACTGACTTGCCGAGTTCATATGCCCCGAGTCTTTCTTATTCGCGACTCGACTCGCCGAGTCCAACTAGGTCCAATTCCTGTCCTGTCCAACTCGCTGAGTCACCACCCGACTCACTGATTTGGGTCTCGACTCGAAGGGTTTAGGGTTTCGCGATCTGACTCGCCGAGTCCAAGAATAGACTCGCCGAGTCCTAGACAATCTTCAACCAACTCGTCGAGTTGTTCATCCAACTCGCCGAGGCCATGCCTATCTTCATCCGACTCGACGAGTTGTTCATCCTACTCGTCGAGTTCCTCCTCATCTTCAAGCTACTCGCCGAGTCCACTCGAAGGACTCGCCGAGTCCATTCGGTTCTACATACATGCAGAGGACCTTTGAGTCATGCATGGACTCCAAACTGTAAATCCACTCTTTTAAGGTCTATTCCTTACGTAAAGTTGCAAACATTACGTGTAGAGAAGGAGATCTAGGCAAGATACGCCATTAACTAGGGTGTAAGGCCAAGGGACTTCAAAATCGACACAATGGCTGATACTTTATGCTTCTCCAGGCCCTAAAACACTTGAATCTGAAGTAGCAACTCCAGATCCGGCTTCTAACCCAAAATAATAACATCATGGCAAAAGAGCCCCAACAACCACACATAGATCTAGGTGCAAAAAGGGTCCAGGAACTAGTTTATTACCTCCAAGTGCTCAAAATGAACTCACAATCCCCGATCTATAGCTCCTTCTTGCTCCTCCAAGTTCCTTCTTCCTTTTCCAAGCTTTAAAGCACCTTCCAAGGCTCAACTAGGAGATATGACGGCTAGGGTTTGATATCCAGGGCTAAAGTGGCAATAAGGAACCCTAGGAAGAAGATTAAGACATTTATATAGGCCCCAAGTCCCGAATTTAGGGTTTTCCACGCACAGACCAGACTCGCCGAGTCACCCTGGTCGACTCGCCGAGTCGGTCACTTACTCCCCGACCCGGATCCCGCTCGGACTCGCCGAGTCCCTCCTTAGACTCGTCGAGTCGACCCCTAAACTTAGGGTTTTCTTTCCTTTCTTGGTCTTCGAAACTTTGGGTGTTACAGTGTATTTACAAAAAATGGGCTTTTCATGTCAATTTGGTAACCAATGAAGCTTATACCACTAACGTAACAAACAACGAATTAATTACATCATTCTTACCCTTTTGGGTCTAAAATTAATTTACATGCTTAGTGGGCCTTAGTAGTCCACTTACATGTTTATTGGTTCTGGGATGCTCCTTACATGCTATTTCGACCTGGAAATAATATACATGTTAAATGGGCCTTAGTTATCCTTTTGCATGTATATTGGGTCCATGATATATATTCTCATTCCTTTTAAGCCTGGAAATAATTCAATGCTTAGTGGGCCTTAGTTGTCCGCGTACATGTTTATTGGGTCTGGAATACACGTTATATGTTCTTTTCTCTTTTCGCGTAAATTTGATTAAGGATCTAGTGAGACGTTTCATTTGGCACCAAATGAGTGTATAAACGTAGCCTGTAGTTATAACTAGAGTCTCCCGGAGTGATAGCATGAGTTTGTGTATAGATCTATAAGAGGGTGATGCCCCAAACCTGAGTTGTTCGCTAAAGTTAGACTAGGCCAGTCTACGGTGACAAACAATACCTTAAACAAGTTGGCGTCTACCAAACATCAAGACAGGCAAAATTGCCATTATCAAGTATGGTTATGACGACTCACTTAGAGAAATTAATGTTATAAAATTTAAAGGAAACCATCTTTTCTGGATAACACGGTAACATACTCGTGCTGGTACTCAAACTCGGGTGTTGAGATTCCAACATTCTCATAAGGAGATAACATCAGGTTGTTTGGGATTATTCTCTCTATACTCACAAAAACATTAACACACATGCATTAATACAAGATTGAACACAAAAACATTTCAAATATTTCAAATTGTATTACATAAAATATCGGATTTTCTGCTGTTTACGAAGCAATACAAAACATTTTACTCAAAAACGCTTACGAACTCACCAAAATTTTTACGTTGACCTTTTTAAATTGACTTGTATTCTCAGGAAACCGTTGAGCAGGTGGGTCAACACGACTACATGGATATTTTGTTATGTTTTGATTTTCATCGTACTTTGAATATTTTGGCATGTAATATTGAAATACGATGTAAACATGAATGTTGTAATATTACATGTGTGATGATGATGATGTTATGTCTCAATTATATACTTTGTGATGATACTACAAGAATAAAGTCACCCAGGCTCCCAGACGTTTCCGTCGTCTGGTTCGGGGTGTGGTAGATTGATATCAGAGCATTGTTTATAGTGAATTGGCATATCTAATCATACAAGATATGAAACTATAGATACAATAGGACTAAAACACTTTGAATAAAATAATACCTAGGTGTGCATTAATATTATAATTCTAAGAGCTTCTGGAGGAAACTGAACACCGTGGTTATACCCGGACAGTTATGTAGTCGTATTGGGGATAAATAGAGCCTGATCAACTATATTTATTCAAAATATGGCCAACATGTGTTTGGCAGTGATCATGGTGGGCAATGAATCCAGAAACTAACCAACCTTTTATCCAAAAAGATTTTAAGGAACCCAAACATAGACAATTAAAAATAATATAGGAGTATTTTGAATGATATACACTCTCCATACATACTTCTCACCCCTCAAGTTTCTCGTGCAGTCATGATGGAAGAAGTCCAGCAAGGTATCCTTTACTATCAGGCCATGGTGGCCAATGGGTTGATTGAAGGAGAACCTGTTATGGGTCAGGAGGCAGATCTAGGTGTAGGACCTGAGGAATACATGGAGACCGAATATGAGCCGGGGAACCTGACGGGGATATGGAGGAAGATGGGGACATTAATGAAGTCCCCTGCAAGCCTCCAACTTCATAGGTGATGCAGGACTACCCCACAACACCGAGGGATCCCATCGGTCGGACTCGCTTATTAGAGGAGGAAGTTGCCACTCTTCGGCGACAATTATTAGTAGCCGAAGCCTGAGCCATGAAAGCAGAACATGAGAGGGATAAGGTCATTAGGGAGATGAGCGAGATGGATGACCTCGTGGCGCAGCATTTTAACATGTGAATTCACCACCAGACCCTTCCCACCTCTACTAAGACCAATTTTCACATACTACTACTACCATTATGATTTTATTTTATGTACTACTCTATGTACTACTGACTACATGATTAAGTGACTACACTACTCATGGAGTTGTTACGCTGTCGGATTTAATTTTCTTCGTGTATTGTATGCCTTATATAGGCAAATTTTCATGTACTCAAAAGATTATCACTAATGAAAAATCGCTATATCTTTTCTCATGATGTTGTTATGTTTTATGTGGTTTATTACTTTTATTACATGTTGCTTGTATGCACTCACTTACTTACACACAACCGAATCACTGATATTGTTCTATAATTAAGGAATCGTGAAACTAGAATGCACTGGAAACTCAACATCTTTCCGTTCCATGATAGAAGATGCCTTAGAGACCAAATCATGGAAACAACACGGCACTAACATCACTAGAGATAAATTCAGCCGCGTTCCAAGCAGTAGTGTCAGTTGTGGTCAATGCAGCACTGGCACAGACTCACAATGGGAATAACAGAGGAGGTAATGGGCAAGGAAATGGAAATTCAAACCAGGGGATGAACCAACGACCCACAAGGTTGCGTACCTACAAGGATTTCATGAATGCCAAGCCTCGAAACTTCAATGGGACAGGAGGCATAATAACTCTAAAGAGGTGGATAGAAAAAGTGTAATCAATATTCAAGATCTACGGATGCCCCAAGAAGTGCAAGGTCATGTTTGTAGCTTGCACATTCGTTGATCAAGCTATATCTTGGTGGAATGGTCACGTAGAGGCCATGACACTCGTAGTGGTGAATGCTATGCCTTGGGATGAGCTGAAATAAATGATAATGGCAGAATAGTGTCCAATAGGAGAAATCCAGATGATGGAGTAGGAACTGTGGAATCTCACAGCCTAAAACTCGGACATCGATTCTTACATCTCGAGGTTTAGTGAGTTGTCACTCTTGTGTCTAGGCATGATCACGTCTGAAGGAAAGAAGATTGAAAGATTCATTTGGGGACTGACCTCTCCAATTCAAGGAAATGTAATTGCAGCAGGCCCAAAAATGTATGACAGTGTTAAAAGGATAGCCAAGAAGTAGTACGACCACGACACCAAGAAGGGTGACAAAACCAGAGAAACTGAAGGCAAGAAAGAGTGAAAGAATAACTAGAAGAGAAAATACAACAAATGAAAGAGGCGAAAAAGCCAAGAGTCATCAAAAAAGCAGCAAACTGTGGCAGTCCACGCTGCTACCGCTTAGGTTGCCACAACACCACATGCTCCAGCCTCAACTACACAAACTACTACAAGACAATACTTAGGAACCCTACCCAAGTGTATCAAGTGTGGATTTCATCACCATGGAGAGTGTAGGGTGATTTATTACACAAATTGCAACCGCAAGGGCCATATCGCCCGATACTGCATATCTCAGCTCCAACAGAACCAACAACCAAACAACAACAACAACAACAACTGCAACAACAATGACAATAACAGTAATGTTGGGGATACTCACATATGTTACAAATGTAGAGGAATTGGTCATTTCAGACGTGATTGCCCCAAGGCCAACAATCAAGGAGCAGGAGGATCACGAAGGGTCCTGACTTTGGATTAGGGAGAAGCAATTCAAGACCCAAAGGTTGTTACTTGTGCGTTCGAACTTAACGACAATTTCACATGCGTCTTATTTGATAGCGGAGCCGAGTGTGGCTTCTTTAGTAACACATTCAAACACTTACTAAATCAACAACCCTAGAAGCTAAACAAAGCCTTCACAGTGGGAAAACCGAATCAACCAAAGATGTTCATGTAGGATGCACTTTATCACTAAACAACCATTCATTTCAAATGGATTTGATGCTAGTAAATATTAGGAGTTTTGATGTGATAATTGGCATGGATTGGTTAAGCCCCCACCATGCTGATATTCTGTGTCACGAGAAGGTCGTTCGCCTTCACCTCCCCAATCACGAAACCCTATTAATCTATGGTGACAAACCTGGCACCAATCTTCGACTTATCTCATACATCAACGCACATAAGTGCTTGCATAAGAAGAACTACGCATTCCTCGCCCATGTTGTAGATAAAGCCAAAGAATAAATAGACATTAAAGACATTCCACTAGCATGCGACTTCCCAGATGTTTTTCCTGAGGACCTTCCGAGAATACCCCCGGAAAGACGGGTTGAATTTCAAATCGACCTCGTACCAGAAGCCACATCAATTGCCAAATCACCTTACAGGTTAGCTCTTGCCGAAATGCAGGAGTTATCCAGCCAATTAAGCAAATTGTTGAGAAAATGATTTATTAGTCCAAGTTTCTCACCCTGGGGAGCTTCGGTCTTGTTTGTCAAGAAAAAGGACGGATCCTTCAGGATGTGCATCGATTATAGAGAACTGAATAAGCTCACTGTCAAAAACCGATGCCTACTCCCTCGGATGGACGATCTATTTGACCAACTTCAAGGAGCTAGTTAGTTCTCCAAAATAGATTTAAGATCCGGTTATGATCAACTTTGATTCCGACAAGAGGACATTCCAAAAACTGCCTTTTGAACACGATACGGTCATTACGAATTTGTTGTGATGCCCTTCGGTCTAACAAATGACCCCGCCGCATTTATGGACCTCATGAATTGATTTTTCCGCCCATTCCTCAATAATTTCGTGATCGTATTCATCGATGACATCCTCATATACTCCTAAAGCAAGGAAGAGCACGGTCAACATCTCCGTCAAATCTTGGAAATTTTAAGAGCTGAAAGATTATATGAAAAACTCTCCAAATGCAAGTTCTGGATTCGCAGTGTAAGTTTCTTGGGTCATGTAGTCAGTGAGGAAGGGATTCACTTAAATCCTTCCAAGATAAAGATCGTTGAACGATGGGCGATTCCGAAGATACCAACAAAAATTCGACAATTCTTGGGTCTCGCAGACTACTATCGAAGATTTATTCAGAAATTTTCTAAGATAGCCAAGCCCCTCACTACCTTGACACAAAAAGGTATAACTTTCAACTAGATGGACTAGCAAGAAGCTGCCTTCCAAACTTTGAAACGAGGCCTCTATAGTGCACCTGTGCTGCCCTTACCGGTGGGAACCGAAGACTTCGTAGTATATTGCGATGCTTCAAACCATGGGTTAGGCTATGTCCTCATGTAGCATGGAAAGGTGATAGCTTACGCATCTAGACAATTGAAGACACATGAATTAAGTTACACCATGCATGATCTCAAGCTGGGAGTTATGGTCTTTGACCTAAAGAATTAGAGGTACTACCTCTACGGTACAAAGTGCACCATATCCACGGATCACAAAAACCTCTTGCACATTCTAAACTAAAAGGAGCTTAACATGAGGCGACGAAGGTGGATTGAGCTACTAATTGATTACGAATGTGAGATCAAGTACCACCCATGCAAGGCTAACGTGGTAGCTAATGCCTTGAGCAGGAGAAAATACTCAGGTGGCCGGGTGAAGACATTATCAATAACCATCCACTCCCACCTAACCTCACAAATAAAGAGAGGCCAATCAGACCCGTTGAAAACAGAGAACCTCCCAAATGAAACGTTGCGTGTGATGGATAAAAGCCTTGATGCTAAAGAGGACAGATCTTACTACTTCATGAATAGAATGTGGGTCCCTAAATTTGGGGGATTCAGAGAGATAGTCATGAACGAGGCTCATAAAACACGATATTCCGGCCATCCAAGTTCGGATAAAATGTACCTGGACATTAAGCAACATTATTGGTGGCCAAATATTAAGGCAGAGATCGCCACTTACATGGGCAAGTGTCTCACTTGCACCAAAGTGAAAGTGGAGTATAAAAAGCCCTCGGGATTATTACAACAGCCAGTGATACACGAGTGGAAATCGGAAAGGATTACCATGGACTGCATAACCGAAATACCTAACACAACAGATGGATTGGATGCTATCTGGGTGATTGTCGATAGGTTAACCAAATCTGCCCCTTTCCTATCAATAAAAGAATCGTACAAGATTGAAAGATTAACACAAATCTATATAAAAGAGATCGTGAGACTCCATACAATCAACAATCAATCTAAAATAATTTCGATTTCAATCAATCGAACCCTTGAAATAGATTCGAAACTTTACATTTGGTTACAATCGAACAATCAATAAACTCTCAATTCGAAACCTATTTTTGACTATTGATCCTTCACTCTTAAGTCACCCAAAACATTGACTTCAAAATCGAACCTCAAAATCATCGATTGTTCAACTCGTTATCAAGCCATCTCCTTTGAATAATGATTAACAATACCAAATCGAAATCCCAAACATATTTTGACCGACATACGTATATGATTTCAAGATCTGACTTTGACTTTTTCATAGAATTCTGAAAACACTAAACAATACATATCAAATGTCACACCCCTAAACCAAGGATGGCGGAAACGTCCGGGGGTGGAGGACGTCATGTAGAGTATCACAACAACAAGTATAATAGGTCTCAAAGTAAATACAACCATCAAAATATATAATTGGAAAATTTACATCAAAGTATATGTTTACATGATTCACATCAATTACATTATGATATAAAATGAACTGTTTGACGAATTATCATCCCATCCTCAAAACGTTGTTGATTTCCAGTTTCACTGAATTACTGAGAAAACAAGTAGTTTTGGAAAAAAGTGTCAACACAAAGGTTGGTGAGTTCATAAGAGATTTCATTAGAGAAGTAAACCATTTTCCTTGTAAAAGCGTTAGAATATGTATCCAGAAAATCCGATATTGTCTTTAAAATCTGTGTAATGTAGTCTTATAACTGAAGACCAAAATGTATAAGTAACCTCTCTTACTGATAGAAAATGATATGTGTTTAAATCGACATAAACACGCTTGAATTAAATGAAATCCCCGTAAATTCTTATGTTTGTTAATACTTTATGTATATGTAGTCCTAAATCCCAGGACCGTGAAATAACAAGCATTGGCCATACTTAAAGATATAAATGTGGTTTCAAATGATGTGTAGTCATAAATACCAAAACCCAAAGTGTACAGTAATATCCATACTTATTGACATAAAAAATGATTTTAAATTGACATAAAACCCACTTAGGTTTTATAAAAATCCCGTAAACTTTATGTATTGTTATTTTCATATGTGAGTCGATATAATCATACTATGACTGAATGAACTTGCCACGATGTTTCTCACGCATCGCGAAACTGAAATGACATTTGTCACCCGTAGACCTGCAGGTCCCACCGTAGCTAGCAGCAAGGTGTGGGGTGTCAAACTCAATATAGATCTATACACAACTATCATGTTCTCCCTCCAGGATACTCTGATTATAACTACCAGGAATTAGATCCCGCACTCAGACGTACGTAAATACATGGTGGTTGTTGTCATTGTTATCGACATTCAACCATCGATCACGATTGACCAACAGGCATAGGTTCGATGTAGTCGAAACGGTTCGCGGAACACTTTCTATGCATGGAGGATCAATTATCTTCGGTTCCACTTCTGATTCTTCTCATATCCACTCACCATTCCTCGAGTTCGGATTAGGAAAGTAAGGGTCATCCGGTAAGTAGGATCTTGCTATGCTGTACTTGCAAGAATAGGAGTGGAAGAGATAATTACTAGGCGTCTAACTCTATAATCAATTACTTATAGGGGTGATCCTTATCAGTTACTTCTACAATGTCATAGTGCTTACTAATTACATATATCAAGATACGATAGACCTTCAAATAAGTGATCCCACCCTAGGTCCACATCCAAACAAGGAGAAGGAAGTAAGGTAATGACCACAATTTCTAAGTCTATGATTTCTAAGTTATATATAACCTTAAAGTAACCATTTAGGGACAATAGACCTATTATTAAGGATCTATTTAGCTTTCAGATAAGTTATGATATTACAAAATACTCCTATAGTATTTTAAACTCATGTTCTATTATAATGTTTTCATTGTGGTAGTGTTGGTAAGTTTTTAGACTTGTTGCCATATCACAACTATTCTTGGGCATGTGCTAATCACTCCTCGGACCAGCATAGTTGATCAGGCTATGCCACTCCCAAGACTGACCATACATCCCTAAGCTTAGCTATGATATTCAACAATCGTTACTTTTGTTTTGCTTTACAATGACACTGACCTCAATATGTATGCGTGCATGTATACTTTTAACAAGAAACTATTTATTTCTAAAAGTATAATTGTTTTAAAATCTTTAAATCAGAGACCTTAGTCCCAATGTATTTATAGTGTGTATATCTTATGTGGTTCGATATACTGAGTTCAATATAACCAATGCTCTGATACCAATCTATCACACCCCCAAACCAAGGATGGCGGAAACGTCCGGGGGTGGAGGACTTCATGTAGAGTATCACAACAACGTGTATAATAGTGCTCAAAGTAAATACAACCATCACAAATATAATTAGAAAAGTTACCTCAAAGTATATGTTTACATGATTCACATCAATTACATTATGATACAAAATGAACTATTTGATGAATTATCGTCCCATCCTCAAAACATTCTTGATTTCCTGTTTCATTGAATTACTGAGAATACAAGTAGTTTTGGAAAAAAGTGTCAACACAAAGGTTGGTGAGTTCATAAGAGATTTCGTTAGAGAAGTAAACCGTTTTCCTTGTAAAAGCGTTAGAATATGTATCCAGAAAATCCGATATTTTCTTTAAAATCTGTGTAATGTAGTCTTATAACCAAAGACCAAAATGTATAAGTAACCTCTCTTACTGATAGAAAATGATATGTGTTTAAATCGACATAAACGCGCTTGAATTAGATGAAATCCCCGTAAATTCTTATGTTTGTTAATACTTTATGTATATGTAGTCCTAAATCCCAGGACCATGAAATAACGAGCATTGGCCATACTTAAAGATATAAATGTGGTTTCAAATGATGTGTAGTCATAAATACCAAAACCTAACGTGTACAGTAATATCCGTACTTATTGACATAAAAAGTGATTTTAAATTGACATAAAACCCATTTAAGTTTTATAAAAATCCCGTAAACTTTATGTATTGTTATTTTCCTATGTGAGTCGCTATAATCATACTATGACTGAATGAACCTGCCACGACGTTTCTCAGGCATCGCGAAACTGAAATGACATTTGTCACCCGTAGACCTGCAGGTCCCACTGTAGCTAGCAGCAAGGTGTGGGGTGTCAAACCCAATATAGATCTATACACAACTATCACGTTCTACCTCAAGGATACTCTAATTATAACTACCAGGAATCCCGCACTCAGACGTACGAAAAGAGATTGTCTCACAATTTTGGGTTAACAAGTTTACGTGTGGTGTGCTTAAGTGTGAAACCTTTTGTATGAATGTACCCTTTTTGTACGATTGTGTTATGTAATTAATCATAAACTATACCTATTATAGTTTATCCAAAACGTTCGTAATATATAAGAACTCTTTTATGAAAATGCATTAGTGTTATGAATCCATTAAACTATCCTTATTATAGCTTAATATTCGTGTTCTAAATGAATAAATAATCATAGCATGAATGACTAAGTTTCAGTTTGTGATGATAAAATAACAAGGAAACACATTCAATATTTAGAACTTATTGTTATACACTTTGCTCAACATAATACAAAGTGTTATGAAATTTATATGACGTTAACTAACTTTAACCTTTTTGCGTTGTTTTAGAAAAGTCATAGAAATATCATACGAAGTCGAACACTAAATACGTAAATTCTGAGAGTTCCCAAAATGTGTCTAGTTTACTCATAATTTTTATCATGATTTTTAATGACCTCCAACTTGGTTGAAAAAGTCCATAATCACAGACTGGTCCGGATTGGTGTTTGAAATGATAGGCAGTTTTGTAAAAATCACCATAAATTATAGAAAAATCGTATGGAGATGTGCAAGTAGTCATTTTAAAGCTAAGAACTTGAAATACTTGAACCTTGTACATTTTTTAAAACAAAAATGTTTAAGTTGCCCAAAACAGTCCGTGAATGGAGTTGAACTTTTCTGATGAAGGCTGTTAGAAAAGTTTAGTTATGTTCTTGGTGTTTTAACTTGTATTCCCCCCCCCCCCTGCTGAAAACTTGAGAAAACATGAAATGTAGGGGTATTAACTCACCTTGAGTGATGTTAGTGGATGAATGTTGGACTAGGGAAGTGTTCAACTCAAGAACACTTGAAGATGCCTTGAAGATTTTCGAGAATCTAACACCAAAATGATGTAATTTGTGTAAGCAATCAATGATTGGAGTAGAAGGAAGTGAAATAATCATAGAGAGGATGAATTATACTTACCAAGAGTGTGAGAAAGCTTGATAATCAGCCTTGAATCTCGAATTTGATAGAGAAAGTTTGAGAAAAAAGTGGAATTTGATCCTTGGTGAAATGAGAGCAAATGAGAGAAGTGAGGAGAGTGGATGGATGTTCCATCTCTTAGAGCGTGGGAAATGGTTGGAAATAATGAGAAAGTACTTATGAAGTGACTATGGATGGGCTGATGGTGAATAGTGACATGTAGTGGGTATGGGAGTGGTTGCTTGTGTCATAAGGTAAAGCAAAGTCAACACTCCACCTTAATTATTCATCCACTAGATTTTATTATTTAAATAAGGATTTTCATGAAAATATGATTTAATTATGAATATTTGGGGTTTATTATGTTAAAATACGAGTTTGGGTGAAAATCCCGCGTTAAAATCTCGAGAAACGAGCTTAAAATGCTAAAAATATCAAAAATGGGTGAAAAGTGTCGCATTTCCGAATTCTGGTCGAGGTCTCGGCCTCTGATGCTTGGAACCGAGACTAGAATTGAAGACCGAGAGGTGGAGAGAAGAGTCCGAGAGTGCAAGAGGAGAGACCGAGAGTGCGAAGAAGAAGGAACCGAGAGGAGAGACTCGGTCTCGCGAGTTTCGGCCTGAGAGGCTTCTCTTCTCAGTTTCGGCCCGAGAGGCTTCTCTTCCAAGGTTCGGTCCGAGAGGTTTCTATTCTCAGATTCGGCTACTGAGTCTCAGCTGCTTAGGGTTTTGGTCGTAAGAGGGGTTTCGGTCCCTAAGAGGACTTTCGACCCTAAGAGGGGTTTCGGGCCCTTAAGCCTATTTTACTCGATTTTACCCCGTTTCAAGCCGTTTTTGACCCGGTTAAGGGTCGGAGACCCGAATGACTCCAAAAAGTTACGGAAACTTTTGAGAGAGATTTGGGAGAGAATTCACATTCTTGGAGAGATTTCTCATACAAAGAGAGTTTTGGGAGACATTTCACATACTTAGAGAGATTTAGGAGAGATTTGACATACGTGGAGAGATTTCTCATACAAAGAGAGTTTTGGGAGAGATTTCACATACTTAGAGAGATTTGGGAGAGATTTGACATTCATGGAGAGGTTTCTCATACAAAGAGAGTTTTGGGAGAGATTTCACATACTTAGAGAGATTTGGGAGAGATTTAACATACATGGAGAGATTTCTCATACAAAGAGAGTTTTGGGAGAGATTTCACATACATAGAGAGATTTGGGAGAGATTTGACATTCTTGGAGAGATTTCTCATACAGAGAGAGATTTGGGAGAGATTCTAAATAGAGAGAGATAGATTGAGTACGATTGAGAGAGGTTTTGTGTGTGGCATTTGTGAGTGTCCGGCTTCACCACGCAAGGTCCGTAAAACATGTTAAGCCTTGTTTAAGGATCTTACACACTCCCGATGAGTATGCAACATTGTTTTATCGGTTTGGCTCACCACGTACCACAGGTTTAGGTTAAGGAAATCTAGATGTTCGCACTTTTTGATTTATGATCTTTCATTAGGATAGCGAGTTGTTTAGTATTTACCTAACATAAACTCTAGTACCCACGGCCAAAATGAGTCGAACGGTTTGACTTGTTGACTCGGTTGACTTTGACTTGACCGGAAATTGACGGTTGTCACATCGTCCCCCCGTTAGAGGGAATTTCGTCCCAAAATTTGAATTTAGGCAAGGAGTAGGCATGAATAATTGAACCATGAGGTGGGGATACATCCTAATCGACTGATTCTCGCGCTCCCAAGTGACTCCAGGTCCTTGGTTAGTATTCTAGTGAACTTTCACTAATGGGAAGTGGCGTTGTTTCATCCGCTTGACCTTGGTCCATGGTCACTACGGTTCTTCCAAGAAGATGAGGCTCTTGTGGAACTCGATCTCATCGAGGGGAATTGCAAGAGTCTCGTCGGATAGCTACTTTTGTGAGTTTGGGATGTGTCGGGTAAAGTGTACTTTATCAAGCTTGTGAGAGTAGATTGAAGTAGCGAGTTACTGGGCTGATTCTGACAAGAATCTCGAAAGGCATAAATATCTGGGGTATTGGCTTTCCATGCTTTCCGAAGCGTACTGAGCCTTCCCAGAGTGAGGCTTCCAGAGGAATTTGGTTTCTTAATCTGGAGTTCTAAAGGTTTCTCCTGCTTGCTTCTCTTCCCAGTCAAGGGTTGCTCCCTTCAGGGTCAAAGTTGGGAGGGAGTTCCGTATTTTACGAGAAGTTCCAAAGGAACTAAGACGGTAGGTCAACGAGACCCAGAATTTTGGCGTATTCCTACTAACGTCTTTGGTGCTGACTATTTCTCAATGGTTTTGACCAATTGAAAGGGTCCTTATGAGTTTCCATCTTGATAATGATGTGTCTTAGGAATTGGACTCCTCAGTTCCAAAACTCGTATCTAGAGAACTTTGGGTAATGCTTCTCTGATCGTATTGCTTTCGTGGTTTGTTGTAGTTGCTCTCCTTGGTTTCCTTCTTACTACGAGGGTAGATAAGCAAGTCATTTATAATGACAATAACGAACTGATCCTAGTAAGAATGGCATATCCTATTTATTACGTTCATGAATTCTACGATTGGGTTGGTCCTATCCGAGGGGTATCACTATGAACTTTCAGCATCCGCATCGAAATTGGAGGATTGTCCTCGGACATCCTTCTTCAATACTCGCGACTGGTGATATTCAGATCTCAGGTCCAATTCCTGAAGGTTATCTCGTTCCTTGCGGTTGGTCGGCCTATTCGTCTATGCGAGGTAGATAGTAAAGGTTTCTACTGGAGATATTGTCGGGGCCTCTGAAGTCGATGGAATTACGAGTAATTTGCCTTTCTATTTGAAGAATAAGACCAGAGCTTTCCAGGGTGAGAAGCTTGGTTCTTCAATTTCATTGTTGAGTAGTTCGACAGGTTTGACCTGACAGTTCTTGTAGCTCGGTAGGAAGCATGTGGGTTTGGTTTACGGGACTAGGCCTTTTCGGATGGTAGGACATTCACTCGTCCTCCTAAGCAACCCTGGCCCGAAGTTCATGGCAGGACTCGCTCCTGGTTGTATTCGTCCCAAGCTTCCGTGCTTGAACCTTGTCTGTTGTATGTATGACATTCCCGAAAGGTCTCCTGTAAATACTTGTGATAAGGTTTCGGGAAGTATAACACTCCTCTGGTGTGTGTTTTGGAGTTTCATAGCGAGAGATGACCTAAAGGTCCGTGATGGATGTTTATGAGAGACGAAGGTTTCGATATTCGGGGGGTCAGGCAAAGGCTCCTTTTTGTAGTCGTTAAATCGGGAAGATGAGGGCTATATCAATCAAAATTGCATAACGACAACAATATATTTTTAGATAACATGAGATAAGTTGTATTCGTAAGAAGAGATCACTAGAGTGATAGAATGTCTTGTATTTCTTTTCCGTGTGTTCCGTTTTGTTTGATGTCATGATTATTGTAGATGATTCATACCATAGTGTCTAGCACTGGTAGTGGGTGTGTTTCGATAGCCAGTAATGATACTTGATATCATGATCCCTGAAAGGTCTCCGTACGATCGAGCGGTATATGAACGTCGTATATAAGTTGATGTTGGTGAAATCGTCGAGTGGGTGGCCCCACTCAATTCCTACTACTAGACATGGAATAGGATTCAGGATGGAATTATTTGTTTCAAGACTTCAGTATTTTGATTATAATTAACCCCGATGTATGTACGAAGTCATCACATCTTACAGGTAATGATCCTAAGGTCATATATGAATGTCTTGGGTTTGATTTGTATGAGAGAGAGTATTTTAACTACTTTTTTAGAAAGACGGTTACTTTAGTAAGCGTACCAAATTCATTAAAAACATATAGTGCTTAAACGTTCTTATCGTTGGAAACATTACAAAAGTCTTAACATGGTTCCCCTGCTGCTCCTGTTGGTGTGTTCATCACACTCCTCCTGCTCCTTCGTCATTCTTCTCAGTTGGACATTCTCTCTTGAAGTGTCCCGTTTCACCGCATAGGTAGCATACTGGGTCTACCTTGGTGCAGGTGATTGAAGGGAGGTGCTGGGTCAGGGCCTTACAGAAACGGACGATATGCTCTTTCCTGTTGCAGTTTTTACAGTGCATCTCCCGACAAGCCCCATAGTGATGAAAGCCACATTGGTTGCACTTTGGGAGTGATCCCTCATATGGTCTGGCCGGCGTTTGGGTGGCATACCCTGTGGCTAGTGTCGAGGCATGTGTCATGACTGCTGTTGTAATGGTAGGGGTCGCCATAGGTTGTTGTCTTTTAGTGGATCTTTGAGATTGGTGGCACGCTTTAATGTTCCAAAACTTTCTCTTCTTGTTCGTAGGTTTGTAGCCTGATGAATATTTGTTGGTAGACACCCATTGGTGTTCCTGATTGTTACCACAATTTGTATTGTTAGTACCGCTTCCACCCCTACTGACGTTGTTAGCATTGAATTGCGCCATGACGGTTGTCACAGCTGCCGTGATTGCAGCCTGGAAAGTAGCAGCATCTATCTGCAGTGTTGGCACCTTGCTAGTTGGTTGGTTGTCTCTAGGTGAAGACGTAACTCTGTTTCATGATGAAAAACGACTTCGTTAGTGGAAATGATTATCTTAAGTGCATCCTTACAATTTATATTTACGTATATAAATTTTTGCACATTACTGCACTATTCGTAGTGTTTCCGCTAATGCTCCTGAGATGGAGTTATGGTAGTAGGTAGGAGTAGGTTTCATACGGGCGTTAAGCTTACTCATCTTAGAATCATGTTTGTCCGAACACACTTGGCTGAGGAATTTTGATGGGACCAGGTGTATTAGTGCCTGAACGTTCGCACTCCATAGGTCTATGAAGAAGAAACTTCTCAACAAAATGTTTAAAAGTGAGACAATAATGAGTTTTTAGAATGGCTATATGTCGCGAGTTTTCTAACTAAGTTTATCTCATATCGATTTGTAACGTAATTCGGTTGGTGAGGGTGTTCTGAAAATAATTTATAACGAGGTTCTTTATATGGTAAACTAATGTATTTTAGTAGTTCTGTATCCAAGTGAAACCTTATTCTTGACCCAAGCTAGGTCCTTATCATGACCTATTGAAGTATACTTAGTTATATAGTTAAGGCTAAATAGACCTTCGGGTCTATTAGATCCTAAGCCCTTCTTGTTAATATGACTTTAGTAATCATGGTTTCAGTGAAAATCGTGACCTCGATGCAGGTCTACCTCACATTTGTGCATGGGCGGGTTTTGATAGTAACTAGATTTCTCGATTAGTATGACCACTTAATTTGTAGTGTCGTGATTTTACCTACAATAGAGTAGCACCAACGCATACTTATGAAGCTAACTTACCAGGTCTGGTGAGCGGTATGAACAATACTTACGACGATCCATCCCTTGTGATGCCTGAGGCAAGGTTGATGCAATCTTGTAGCTTTGCCAATCAACGCTTGGCTGCAATCATCCTTTCTTTGAATGCTGTGTTTCTACACTGTTACTCTCTTTCCTCTTCACGAGCGGCGATAAGGTCCTAAAAAGAGAGTTGGTCTTGGGAATAGTAGTCTAATTCTGAGTCACGAGTACATGAGATGGTAGGGTGCGTAGTAGCGCGCAGTTTTCTAAACTTGGATTGTAGTCTTCCTGTATTAATCCCTGATGTTCGCAATCCGTCGGGTCTTCTCCGAGAGGGCTCTGTCAGTCGGTCCCCTGTTGTTGAGGTCATAGCACCCTCGTTGGTCTCCACATGGTGGTTGTTGTCATTGTTGTCGACATTCAACCCTCGATCACGATTGATCAACGGGGCATAGGTTCGATGTAGTCGAAACGGTTCGCGGAACACTTTCTATGCATGGAGGATCAATTATCTTCGGTTCCGCTTCTGATTCTTCTCATATCCATTCACCATTCCTCGAGTTCGGATTAGGAAAGTAAGGGTCATCCGGTAAGTAGGATCTTGCTATGCTGTACTTGCAAGAATAGGAGTGGAAGAGATAATTACTAGGCGTCTAACTCTATAATCAATTACTTATAGGGGTGATCCTTATCAGTTACTTCTACAATGTCATAGTGCTTACTAATTACATATATCAAGATACGATAGACCTTCAAATAAGTGATCCCACCCTAGGTCCACATCCAAACAAGGAGAAGGAAGTAAGGTAATGACCACAATTTCTAAGTCTATGATTTCTAAGTTATATATAACCTTAAAGTAACCATTTAGGGACAATAGACCTATTATTAAGGATCTATTTAGCTTTCAGATAAGTTATGATATTACAAAATACTCCTATAGTATTTTAAACTCATGTTCTATTATAATGTTTTCATTGTGGTAGTGTTGGTAAGTTTTTAGACTTGTTGCCATATCACAACTATTCTTGGGCATGTGCTAATCACTCCTCGGACCAGCATAGTTGATCAGGCTATGCCACTCCCAAGACTGACCATACATCCCCGAGCTTACCTATGATATTCAACAATCGTTACTTTTGTTTTGCTTTACAATGACACTGACCTCAATATGTATGCGTGCATGTATACTTTTAACAATAAACTATTTATTTCTAAAAGTAAAATTGTTTTGAAATCTTTAAATCAGAGACCTTAGTCCCAATGTATTTATAGTTTGTATATCTTATGTGGTTCGATATACCGAGTTCAATATAAACAATCCTCTAATACCAATCAATCACACCCCCAAACCAAGGATGGCGGAAACGTCCGGGGGTGGAGGACTTCATGTAGAGTATCACAACAACGAGTATAATAGTTCTCAAAGTAAATACAACCATCAAAATATATGATTGAAAAAGTTACATCAAAGTATATGTTTACATGATTCACATCAATTACATTATGATACAAAATGAACTGTTTGATGAATTATCGTCCCATCCTCAAAAACGTTGTTGATTTCCTGTTTCACTGAATTACTGAGAATACAAGTAGTTTTGGAAAAAAGTGTCAACACAAAGGTTGGTGAGTTCATAATAGATTTCGTTAGAGAAGTAAACAGTTTTCCTTGTAAAAGCGTTAGAATATGTATCCAGAAAATCTGATATTTTCTTTAAAATCTGTGTAATGTAGTCTTATAACCAAAGACCAAAATGTATAAGTAACCTCTCTTACTGATAGAAAATGATATGTGTTTAAATCGACATAAACGCGCTTGAATTAGATGAAATCCCCGTAAATTCTTATGTTTGTTAATACTTTATGTATATGTAGTCCTAAATCCCAGGACTGTGAAATAACAAGCATTGGCCATACTTAAAGATATAAATGTGGTTTCAAATGATGTGTAGTGATAAATACTAAAACCCAAAGTGTACAGTAGTATCCGTACTTATTGACATAAAAAGTGATTTTAAATTGACATAAAACCCATTTGGGTTTTATAAAAATCCCGTAAACTTTATGTATTGTTATCTTCCTATGTGAGTCGCTATAATCATACTATGAGTGAATGAACCTGCCACGACGTTTCTCAGGCGTCGCGAAACTGAAATGACATTTGTCACCCGTAGACCTACAGGTCCCACTATAGCTAGCAGCAAGGTGTGGGGTGTCAAACCCAACATATATCTATACACAACTATCACGTTCTCCCTCAAGGAGACTCTGATTATAACTACCAGGAATTAGATCCCGCACTCAAACGAACGGAAAGAGATTGTCTGACAATTTTGGGTTAACAAGTTTACGTGTGGTGTGCTTAAGTGTCAAACCTTTTGTATGAATGTACCCTTTTTGTACGAGTGTGTTATGTAATTAATCATAAACTATACCTATTATAGTTTATCCAAAACGTTCGTAATATATAAGAACTCTTTTATGAAAATGCATTAGTGTTATGAATCCATTAAACTGTGTATATTATAGCTTAATATTCGTGTTCTAAATGAATAAATAATCTTATCATGAATGACTAAGTTTCAGTTTGTGATGATAAACTAACAAAGAAACACATTCAATATTTAGAACTTATTGTTATACACTTTGCTCAACATAATACAAAGTGTTATGAAATTTATATGCTGTTAACTAACTTTAACCTTTTTGCGCTGTTTTAGAAAAGTCATAGAAAAATCATACGAAGTCGAACACTAAATACATAAATTCTGAGAGTTCCTAAAATGTGTCTAGTTTACTCATAATTTTTATCATGATTTTTAATGACCTCCAACTTGGGTGAAAAAGTCCGTAATCACAGACTGGTCCGGATTGGTGTTTGAAATGATAGGCAGTTTTGTAAAAATCACCATAAATTGTAGAAAAATCGTATGGAGATGTGCAAGTAGTCATTTTAAAGCAAAGAACATGAAATACTTGAACCGTGTACATTTTTGAAATCAAAAATGTTTAAGTTGCCCAAAACAGTCCGTGAATGGAGTTGAATCTTTCTAATGAAGGCTGTTAGAAAAGATTAGTTATGTTCTTGGTGTTTTAACTTGTTCCCCCCCCCCCTGGCTAAAAACTTGAGAGAACATGAAAATGTAAGGGTATTAACTCACCTTGAGTGATGTTAGTGGATGAATGTTGGAATTGGTAGTGTTCAACTCAAGAACACTTGAAGATGCCTTGAAGATTTTCGAGAATCTAACAGCAAAATGATGTAATTTGTGTAAGAAATCTATGATTGGAGTAGAAGGAAGTGAAATAATCATAGAGAGGATGAATTATACTTACCAAGAGTGTGATAAAGCTTGATAATCAGCCTTGAATCTCGAATTTGATAGAGAAAGTTTGAGACAAAAGTGGAGTTGGATCCTTGGTGAAATGAGAGCAAATGAGAGAAGTGAGGAGAGAGGATGGATGTTCCATCTCTTAGAACGTGGGAAATGGTTGGAAATAATCAAAAAGGACTTATGAAGTGGCTAGAGATTCTAAATAGAGAGAGATAGAGTGAATACGATTGAGAGAGGTTTCGTGTGTGGTATTTGTGAGTGTCTGGCTTCGCCACGCAAGGTCCGCAAACCCTGTTAAGCCTTGTTGAAGGATCTTACACACTCCCGATGAGTATGCAACATTGTTTTACCGGTTTGGCTCGCCACGTACCACAGTTTTAGGTTAAGGAGATCTAGATGTTCACACTTTTTGATTTATGATCTCTCATTAGAATAGCGAGTTGTTTAGTATTTACCTAACATAAAGTCAAGTACCCACGGACAAAATGAGTCGAACGGTTTGACTTGTTGACTTCGGTTGACTTTGACTTGACCAGAAATTGACGGTTCTCACATCATATTTGAAATCTTCATTCCTTATCAAAGTCAAAATCAAATAACAAATCGATTCATACTTTAGAACAAATTCTGATTTTGACTTAAAAAAATAGTTTGATTGTGAATCGATCTTGTGGATTGATACAAGCAAGGAAATCAAATAATCAAATCGACACTACAATCGATTATTGAGATATGAGAGATTGAATAATCGATTGATAACAAAGCACCTTACAGATATGATTATACATTGAATACCGTATGCGTACAAGTAGAATGAAGAACAGTCATATACTTTGACTGGATATTATGATGCGATGGGCTTAACCTTTTTAAGATATAAGATTGAATTCGATGTCGGGCTCAATCCATTTAAATGAACAGTTATCAATCGGAATTTTGGGCTCAAATCTGGATTCAAGTGAACACTTAGCAATTTGAAAATCGAATCAAACAAACGAATAGGATTGGATCGGGATTTGATCAACAAAAAAAGATATTGGATCATCAATGGGGTTTTTCAAGAAAAATTTGATCCAACGTGTCAAACGATCAAAATTCAAGAATGTAACGCATGATTCAAAGAAATTTAGAGAGATCATAGAGAGAGACTCACCAAAAATTTATTCAATTGTGACAAAAGTTGCCAAACCGAGAATCGTTCTTTAAAAAATCACTTTTATCATTAATGACCCGCTCTGATACCAATTGAAGTGGTGTAGATTATTATGGCGTGTGCGGAATTTGTAAGATCTAGTGAATCATCATGCAAAATCAAGAACACAAGGAGTAAATAAATATTTGTAAGCTCATATTAGATCTAGAAAGAATAATATAAATGGGTTTGTACAAAGTTTCTCTCTCTAGTCTAACACTCCAAATGGTTCCTTACATAAAATGAGTGCCACTCACTTCCTTATAAAGGAAAGGTAACTCATTACACATACAAGTAGGTAAAGCGTCATCCAAGCGTGACTTTGCACCTTAGCATCCATGGGGTGCGAGTATCTATTATCTCAGAACAGGATAGTAGATTTACTTTATGGTTCTGGCAGTCACTCCAAAAGGCAATGGGAACACAATTAGACATGAGCACTACCTACCACTCTCAAACTGATGGCCAAAATGAGAGAACCATTCAAACACTTGAGGACATGCTTCGAGCATGTGTTATGGATTTTGGCAATTCAAGGGATACCCACTTGCCTTTAATTGAGTTCTCGTACAACAATAGCTATTACACGATCATAAGCTGCAGCTACTTGTAGAGCTCAGTAGCGTACACCCCGTATTTCACGTCTCTAATTTGAAAAAGTGCTTAGCAGATGAAAATCTTGTCATTCCTCTGGAACAGATCGAAATAAACAAGAATCTCATGTTCGTCGAGGAACTGGTCGAGATAATGGACAAGGAAGTGAAGCGTACGAAGCAGAGTTGTATTCTAATTATGAAGGTTCGATGGAACGCTAACCATGGATCGGAATTCACAAGCGAGCGCGAGGACTAAATGAAGCAGAAGTACCCTCACTTATTCTCTCGTTCATGATCCTACCTTTCAAAGGAATTTCGGGATGAAATTCCCTCTAACGGGGGGATGATGTTACAACTAGCATTTTTAGCTAGGAAATTCACTTTTCATGTAACCATCAACTCTTGTAAGATTGTAATCTAAGTGGATATCATATTCTATGCTCAATAAAAAACATCTAGTTGAATTAAAACTCCTGAGTGAAGTCCAAATGAAACTTAATACATCTCATATACTCTACAATGGGTTTGAAATCCTAATAACCTAGTTTAAACTCAGAAAAGACCAGGATCCTCACGATTGGGCCTAATGGGCCAGTAAACTTTCAATTTGACTATTTTGGGTCGCGGAACCTTATTTGGACCTTAAATAGACTTATCTACATGAAATAATAGCATTTTTGGTCATAAGACTTCTCATGGACCTTATTGGGCCTAAAATGTCTCACCCTGTCATCATGAGCCTTAATGGGCTGTAAATGGGTTCATAAGCCCTATTAGGCCATAAACCCCATTTCTTCATCATTTTGGGCCGTAAACCCATAAGAAGGAACCAATGGGCCGTGAACCACTCTTTTAAACAATGATAGGCCGTAAACCCATCTCTTTAATGTATTTGCGACGTAAACCCCACCCCTCCTCATTCACCGCCCACACTCTAAAACAAAAAACAAATGTGGAAATTTGTGGGGAAGATACCTCACCATTTGCATAGTGAATATCGATGCATAATACCCACCATACAACTATGAAATCTCAATACATAAGGAAGTCTCGTCACTCTCTCTCTCTCTCTCTCTCTCTCTGTCTCTCTCTCCCATCTCCTTCTTATTTACGACCAAGAACTCCCACCACCACCTTTACTCTCAATTCTAGTTACTTCAAACACTATCTAGCACAAAAACTCCTCTCCTCCATCCTCTAAATTCTCGTAAGTTTTAAGGGTACATCAAGGACTCTCCATCAAAGATAATACATCCTTGGTAAGTCATTGCTAAACTCTATAACTTTTTATTCAAGTTACTCTAGAAATGTTTTCTTAACCCACATCATTTCATGATCCATGCTCTAGATCCACCTTAGGTTCGAAATCTACTCAAGAAAGCTTGCTAAGGCCGAGATCTTTCCATTTCTTCATCAAAAACCGAAATCTCCAAAGCAAAGTGAGTTCATACACCATATTTTCTGTTGTTTTGTGTAGATCTATGTGTGTATGTATGATTTTGTGTGTTTTTTCATGATATGCATGTGGTTATGTGTTGTAAACTCCTTGAACTTGAATATCTACTAAAATATAATGCTATTTGTAGAACATAACACTCATTTCCAACTTATTTTGCAAAGAAATGGGTTTAAAATACATCAAATTCCTTAAAACTAAGAATAGTGCATAAGAGGACCAAGAGAGACAAAATAACCAAAAATAGGGTATATTTATGTAACTCATGATTTTGAAGGGTTCAAAAAGGATTATTTTGCTAAATATGGATATTTATGGCATTTGGGACCCTACAATGACTAATAATGTAAACTTTTTTACCATTGGGCTTTATTTGGGCTTCTCACAGCTTTAGGCAAAAATAGTAACGTTTTGGGTTTTTATGGGCTTAAGTGTGAATTTCAACATAGTTGTGCCAAAAATAAATTTTTTTGCTAAGACAAACTAAAATGTGATTTGTTAGAAATTGGGCCAAAAGATAAAATTATTTATAAATGGGCTAAGAATGCATATTTTCATAAAAATCAAGCCCAAAAATAATAGTTTTGACAAAAAGGGGAGCTAAAAATATTATTTTTACAAAAACTAGCCTTGAATGCAAATTTTGTCCTTAAAGGACCTAAAATGTCATTTTTCCAAAATGTGCCTAATTGTAAATTTTCGGTTTTAGGACCAAAAATATCTTTACAAAAAATGGGCTTTTCATGTCGATTTGGTACCCAATGAAGCTTATACCACCAACGTAACAAACAACTGATTAATTACGTCATTCTTACCCTTTTTGGGTCTGGAACTAATTTACATGCTAAGTGGGCCTTAGTAGTCGACTTACATGTTTATTGGGCCTGGGATACTCCTTATATGCTTTTTGGTCCTGGAAATAATATACATGTTAAATGGGCCTTAGTTGTCCTTTTGCATGTATATTAGGCCTAGTATATATATTCTCACTCCTTTTAAGCCTGGAAATAATTCACATGCTTAGTGGGCCTTAGTTGTCCACTTAAATGTTTATTAGGCCTGGAATACACATTATATGTTCTTTTCTCTTTTCGCGTAAATTTGATTAGGGATGTAGTGAGACGTTTCGTTTGGCACCAAATAGGTGTACAAACGTAGCCTGTAGTTATAACCAAAGACTCCTAGAGTGAGAGCATGAGTTTGTGTATAGATCTATACGGGGGTGACCCCCCCCCCCCCCCCACATGAGCTGTTTGCTACAGTTAGAATATGCCAGTCTAGGGTGACATATCGTACCTTAAACAAGTCGGTGTGTACCAGACGTCAAGACAGATGAAATTGTCATTATCAAGTATGGTTATAACGACTCACTTAGAGGAATTAATGTTATAAAATTTACGGGAAACCATAAGGTGTTGAGATTCCAGCATTCTCGTAAGCAGACAACATCGCATTGTCTGGGATTATTCTCTTTATACTCTCACAAACATTAACACACATGCATTAATACAAGATCAGACACGAAGACATTTCAACTATTTCAAACTGTATTTTAGAAAATATCAGATTTTTCTGGTGTTTACCAAGCAATACAAAACATTTTACTCAAACACACTTATGAACCCACCAACATTTTTATGTTGATCTTTTTAAATTGACTTGTATTCTCAGGAAAGGGTTGAGCAGGTGGGTCAGCAAGACTACAAGGATATTTTGTTATGTTTTGATTTTCATCAGACTTTGAACAGTTTTGCCATGTAATATTGAAATACAATACTTGGTGTAAACAATGAATCTTGCAATATTACATGTGTGATGACGATGATCCTATGCTTCAATTATATAATTTGTGATGATACTACAACAATGAAGTCACCCAAGCTCCCGAACGTTTCCGCCGTCTGCTTTGGGGTGTGATAATTATAAATTTATAACTTTTAAAAATGATTACAACCTTTATTCATACATCGTGCTTTTACATATCCTATTAGTATCTATGTAGGATGACTGCTTCAGATCTTTACTTTAGAGAAAAGGGATTCTTTCTCTTACTCAGGCGTCATCTAGTTCATCTCTCTCTACATCCAGGATCATTTGCAATGCTCGTGTCTTTGGTTTTCATGGCACACTATGCTTTTCAGCTTCCTTTTTCTTTGGGAAAACCTTCATGACATTCCCTTCTTTCCTACACTTAAAACACACCCTTTCACCGTGCTTCAACTCATCAGAATAGTTACATGGTCTTATGCACCTTTAGCAGGTCACTTCTCCCTTGAATTATCCAACATACTTCTTATTGAATTTATTGCACTAGTTTGACTCATTATTCCCTCCAAATCTCTTTTCGCTGGTTTCTGACCTTGATATTTTATTTTTCTTATAAGACTTTAATAGCCCTTCACCTTTCCTTTTCTTGTCGACTTTATTTTTGTTAGTAGATCTCCTATTGATCATATCTTCCACAGATATTGTAGTCCAGATAGTTGCTTCCAAAGTATGTTCCTACTTAATCGGCACATAATATTCCCATGCTAGTCCTTTGGAGTACTTATCAATCTTAGATAATTAATTGGGGACCACAAGCAAGGAAAACTTCTTTTTGTTAGTGGAAGCATTTGTATACTCTTCAACAGACATGCTTCACTTAGTTAATTCTAGGAGTTGATTCACTAACTTTAACATACTTTATGCTAAGCTGAACCTGCACATGAAGTGGGTCAAGAATTCTTCATAGGTCAATACCGGCGGATTTTTATGAATTAGGGTTTTTCCCAACAAATTCCACCACTAGATCATTCCACGCTTGAATTGCCTTACAGAGTAGGTGGTCTACAATTTTCACGTGCAACCGCAGGTTATGAAGGCTAGTTCAATTTCTGAAAGCCAATCCTTCACTGCTACTGGATCTTCTTTTCCATTAAATGATGATGGCTTGAAATTCTTGAAATCCATATATTTGCAGTAGCTTCTAGGCTCATCATTCCTTCGGATCTCTAAGTCTTTCATAGGAGGGAGTGGTCCATGATAAGTTTCCAAGTCATTGTTTCCTTCCTGAACTGTTGTTGTACGACATGGAATTGGTCCGTTCTTGACTCTTTCAATAACTATTTGTTCTTTCATCACTGGTACTCCACCCTTAGCGGTATCTAGTCCTTGGGTTAGGAGTTCCATAAACTCATGCTTTTGTTGATCTAGCATGTTCTACATCGTCAATCGAAGTTCATCCATCGGGAGCTGAGCAGCTCCTGATCCGGCGTTCTGAGGTGTTGGACCTCCTTCATTATTGAAGACCCTATCACTCCTTGTGACCTTCATATTGTTCTATACACCGAAGAAGGCGTTCAGTGTACCAAGATGGGAATATAGATAAGGAAGGTTTTAATTATGTTTAGATGTGTAATCATCTTTATCATTATGAAAAGTTATATGTGAGTTCTAATATCACAATTAAACATTTAGAAACCTAAACACATAAAATTTCATAATCTAGATCGACAACAGACCCAAAATCAAGTAATAGCAATTTTAGATAGGCAACATAAGGCATTTTATACTACAAATTATTTAGCACATAAAAGCATATTAGGAATCTTATCCTATCGTAAGCTATTTCTTGTGTCAATTCAGGTGTGTTACATAAAATATAATAGACACACATCTCACGATCTTCGCTTCACATTCCTAGTTTATATCTTCAAATCCTCTAAATAACTATTTCGCCTAAAATAACGCTCTGATACCAACTATGACATCCCCTAATTTAAGATCATTTTAAAACATGTTATTTATGCTTATTTTAAATTAGAGCAAACTTTATAAATTTGGAAGTTGTCCCATTAAAAGTATTTCTGAAGAAAATGTTTTTCATTATCAAAACTTGGGATATCATAACTGATACAGAAACATAAGCATAAATAGACCTAAGATTAATATTATAGCAACCTACAAACTCCTTAAATCTCTCAGTAAATAATTATGTTATCTATCAGCAGTTAAATGTCCCAGTTACCCCATTCCTATTATTATCTCTTCCTAAGCCTAGAATGATGACCTCTAAAGGATCCTTGACATTAGTCACCTATATTTTCCTAAATGCTTAGGCACAACAGTATGATAATACTTTGGACACAACATGGCAGTACAATAGTACTTTGGGTAAGCACGATAGTATAGTAATACTTTAGCAATAGAACGATAGTAAAATAGTACTTTGGATAGGCACGTCAATACAATAGTACTTTGGATAGGCATAGAAAGTAACAACTTATTATTTCGTACAACTCTTACTTAACCTATCAGAGTCACTATCTCACACAACTTTATCATAGCCCCCCCCCCCCCCATTTATTATTTCGTACAACCATTTACTACCCATACATATTATTAAGTATAATATATGATTAAATCGTGTAACAATCATATCGTTTTGAATAAATATATTAAACACAGCAAAGACAATGCACATAGAATTTAACCATTTAGAATACTTGTATCTATGTGTAAGTTGAAAGTAACTATGCACTCACCTGACAGATGTAGGTGACTCAATGTTAGGGCAATGCTTCGCCTTTTCACTTTTCAAGACCTACATGCATAACACTAAATCTTAGCCTGGTTTCATAATCATGGCAATTATTTAAATAATAGTCTAGATCCCTCAATAATCCAAATGTATTCTGATAGTTCTATCAAATAAGGATCATACATGCATGAAAATCGAGAGGTATGATCGTTTTGGCATATAGCCTTTCTGATATCCAACAACCAAGCCAACAAGACAATTTTAGACACCTCTACCATAAGTATGTTAATCAATATTATAACTTGGAATTACTAATAGATCTTATTTATAGGTTCATATTAACGACTTATGACTATACATATAAGTTACACTAAAAGCAAATGAGTGTATCTTAACTTACTCAAGTTTTGGTGAAAATCAGAAAAAAAAAAATGCATGGACAGAATCTCAAAACCGAAAATTTCAATTAGTCGGACCCCTAAAAATTGCAAAGCCTCGCTAAAATACTCAAAAACCAGGGAAAGGTCAGATCTTAAGAAAGGAAAATGTTTGAGAGAGAATTTGAGGATTAGTGTGTGGAAAATGAGTAGAAAAATTGCCATATATATATATATATATATATACATATATATATATATATATATATATATATATATATATATATATATATATATATGTGTGTGTATATATATATATATATATATATATATAATATATATATATATATATATATATATATGCCTCAGGGGTTTGCGCCATGACAGGTCCAGGAGATGCATGGCACACTCAGGCCTGGCTGGCTCCTTTGGATTTTTGACACGTGCCGAACTTTAGTCTTTCCAAATCATTCCTTCTATAAAAAAAGCCACAAGGCTAATTCTCATGGAGCCACGTATCTCAGCCATGTTGTGCTACGTCACCTTGACTCTTGGAAGAGTGGTCGGCCAATTTGCCACATGGCGCACTTCGATGCTGCCACAACGTTATTGTATGAGGTTTCTCATATATCTTCTGATGGATATAACTTTCACATACTAGGTGTTTTCGACGTTCTTTATATCCCCGGAACCCTATCGATGAGCTCCACAACTTTCATTAAGGTCATAACATCTAATTCTTGCTCTAACAAAATTCATATTTATGCCGCTTTAGATTGTTAACGTCTATGCGAAATTCATATCTTCTTCATACGAACTCCGTTCTCGACTATATTTTTATCAATGAGTACGAGATATTCAAATCTTGTTTAGATTGTTTTAGCTAACAATCAACCAATTAAAATTTCAATTTATGTGTCTTCACTGATGCGCTGATACTTCGAAAATCATAACTTCGTCTCACGAAGTTAGATTTGGACGTTCTTTATACACACACTCTCGATTATATGTGTACTGATACTTTCTTTTAGATCACTTAGGCTAAAAAGCTATCTATCAAAAAAGTTCACTTTTTATTATAAGTAGAGATGTGTCAGTGTAATGGTGAAACATCGAAGATGCATAACTTCATATGAATTCAAATTGCAGAGTTCTTTATATGTACAAAATTCTTGTCACATATATAGTAAATTTTTTTAATATTATTTATCCTAAATAATCTTCTTAGAAAAAGTCATTTTTATCCTTTTATTATATCGTAACCATCTAGCTCAAATTTGCCGGTGTTACAATTCTGTTGTCAACAAAAGAGAAGGGAATCATGTCTACAAAAAAACAGTGTGGTATTTGTTTAAAAACCAAACAACTAACTGATATGTGTCAATTACTTCGTGAGGATGTTGCTCCAATAAAAGTTGTCGGAGGATATCAACAAAAGAGGAATTTTAATCAACCTCCAAAGTATACCATAACAATAATTATCAACAATTTTAGCATCCTACTGGTTTCCACCGTAGAACTATTTGCAGAATCAACATCAGAATTTCCATAAGCAGCATCAGCAAAATTATCAACATTAAAATTTTTAGTAGCCTTCAAGTCAGCAGTGTGGTAGGTCCAGTGTGACCTTGGAAGACATAATGAAAATCCTAGCCACTAGCACCCATGTGTTCCATAATGAAACTAAAGCTACTATCAAGAATCTGGAACATCAAATGTCTTAACTTTCCACTTATATGAGTTGGTTGGAATCTCGAGGAAAATTACCAAGGCAAACTGAAAATAACCTGAAACATAACATGTGTGCAATTTCATTGAGAAGTGGGAAGAGATCCGAATGCCCAATCAAATGTGAACCAAAATTGGAGTCTAAAAAATAAACTGAAGAGATTTTGGGTAAGAAAGAAGCTAAAAAAATAGGTGGAAAAAGAGACTCCCAACCAATGTAAACCAATTCTATGGGAGTATAAGTCAATCCCACCATTCTAGTTGCGACTAAAGAGTACAAAGCGCGAGTGAGAGGATAAGTAAATCATGGATACCTTCCGTAAGGTAGAGGTAGAAATTTCTTTACTTGATATTATTAAACAAACTCCTCATTACTCTAAGTTTCTAAAACAATTGCGTGTTTCAAAGAAAAAATTGAAAACTGATGAAACAATTAAAGCTGGTGAAAGTATAGATCCCTCAATAATCCCAATGTATTATGATAGTTATATAAAAAAAGGATCAACCAAGCAGGATAGTTGGGAGGTAGGATCAGTTCGGCATATAACTTTTCTGAACTCCAACAATCAAGCCAATATGACCATTCTAGACACCTCTCCTATAAATAGATCAATCGGTATTATGACTTGAAGTTATTGATAAATCTTTTTTATAGGTTCATAATAATGACTTAAGACTATAAGTGTAAGTTGCACTGAAAAAAAAAAAAGAGTGTAGATTAACTTACTAAGGTTCTGGCGTAAACCGAAAAAAAATGTGCGGATAGAATATCAAAACTGAAAGCATTTATTAGCCGGACTTCTAAATCTCGCGTACCGCTAAAATACTCGGAAACCTTGAAAAAGTCGAATATGGTAAAGGATTATGATTGCGAGATCTTGTACCTCCTGGGAAGGCTAATGTCGTGGTTGATGCTTTAAGCCATATGGATGTGAGTTCTCCTATCAAGGATATCTTCTTGAGGAGGGTTGTCACTTCGAATTTGTTGGATTTGATCAAGAAGGCTCATATGGAGGGGTTGGAAAAGGAGAATTGGAAGGTCAAACAGATCAGGGGACAAATTCCCTTATTTGTTAGATATAGTCGGGGATTGTTGACCCAGTGTGGTAGAGTATGGGTTCCAAAAACAGGTGGGGTGAGGTAGACAATTCCTGAGGAGGCGCATAAGTCCTACCCTAGTTTCATAATAATGGGAAATATTTAAATAATAGTCTACATCCCTCAATAATCTCAATGTATTCTGAGAGTCCTATAAAATACAGATCAGCCAGGCATGGCAGTTGGGGGCAGGATCATTTCGGCATATAGCTTTTTTCTAAAATCCAACAACCAAGCTAACATGACCATTCTACAAACTTCTCCTGTAAGTAGACCAATCAGTATTATGACTTGGAATTATTGATAAATTTTATTTATAGTTTCATAATTACGACTTACTATTATGAATACAAGTTAAAAATGAAAGAAAAAAAGTGTAGCTTAACTTACTGAGGTTTTGTCAAAAACAGAAAAAACAGACGCACGGACAAAATCACAAAACCAAAAGCTTCTGTTAGCTAAACTCCTAAATCTCGCAAAGCCTCGCTAAAATACTCAGAAACCCCGAAAAAGTCAGTTCTCAAGAAGGTAAAACGTTTGAGAGAGAATTGGAGGACTGGTGTGTAGGAAATGAGTTGAAACAAAGTCATATATATAGGCCTCAGGGGCATGCACCGCACAGGTCCAAGAGACGCATCACACACTCACGCCTAGTTGAATCCTTTGGTTTTTTGACACGTGTTGAGCTTTGGTCCTTCCGTGTCATTCCTTTTAGCAACAAGCCATATGGCTAATTCTCATGGAGCCACGTGTCACAACTATGTGTTGCCATGTTACCTTGACTCTTGGAGGAGTGGGCGGCCAACATGTCACCTGGCGCACTCTGATGCTGCACGCCATCAGCGTAAGTGGTTTCTTGCAAATCTTCAGATGGCTCTAACTTTTACATACGAGCTTCATTTTCAACATTCTTGATACCCACGGAATCCTCTCAGCAAACTCTACAACTTTCGATAAGGTGTCAACATCTAATTCTTGCTCTAATAAATATTCATATTTAGATCGCTTTAGATTGTTAAAGTTCGTGTGAAATTCAAATCATGTTCATACAAACTCCATTTTCAACTGTCTTTTTATTGATGGGTTCATATTTATAAGATCTTCAATTCTCGTTTAGATTGTTTTAGCTAACAATCAATCAATTAGAATTTAGATTTCTGTGTCCACACTGTTGCAGTAATATTTTGAAAAATCATAATTTCTTCTCACGAAGTCATATTTGGATGCTTTTTATATACACACTCTCGGTTTATGACTAGTACGACTTTCGTTTACATCACTTAGTCTAAAAAGCTATCTATCTAAAGTTCACTTTTTGTGATATGTAGAGTAGTGTCGGTTTAATCGTGAAACTTCGAACAAGCATAACTTCTTCATATGAAGTTGGATTCCAGAGTTCTTAATATGTATGAAATCCTTGTCTCATAAACTATCAGTTCTTTTAATATTATTTATACTAAATAATATTCTATTGAAAAATCATTATTATCCCCATATTATATGTTACCTGTCTAGCCCAAATTTGTGCGTGTTATGGTTCTGTTTTCTACAAAAGAGAAGGTAATCGTGTTTGCAAAAAAACAATGTGGTGTCTGCTTATAAAATCGAACATCCAACTGATATGTTTGAATTCCTTCAATAGGATGTTGCTCCAATAAAAGTTATCGTAGGATACCATCAAAAGAAGAATTTTAATCAGCCTCCAAATTATTACTAGAAGAATCATTATCATCAATTTCAGCATCTTCCTAGTTTCCAGCAGTAGAATTATTTGCAGAATCAACATCGGAATTTCCATAATTAGCAGCAGCAAAATTATCTGCATCAGTGTAACGTCGTAAATTTTCGAACAAAATTATCATTTTTTTCAACCACGTAAATCTCATCAATGCGTTTGTCAAAATCCCCAAAATGTCAAATTATCAAAAACATATATTCATAATTGTGTGAATAAAATCTAGGATCCTCAAAAACATAACTCCATCACGTGTGTATAATCAAGTCAGCGCCTTCCCGAGATCTTGATAAATACCTAAAACACATATCACATAACATGGTAAGTACAAAGCTTAGTGAGTTCCCCAAATATCACTCATAACTCATTTCCATCTCATGGCTATATCTCAAATAAGACCCTCTGGTCGATGCGTCTAAGTGGAACCCTCCGTTCCTACAACTCGGGTGGACCCTCTGGTCCTAAATCAGTAAACTCAGCATAATACACAACATAAATCAAAAAGACATGATGCATGATATCACAATACTCAATAATAGCATACAAGACCCTCCAATCATACAAGGTTACCACTCATGGTAAGTATAGTGAGAAGACTCACCTCGTAAGCAAGCAAATGAACCTCGTACATGAATCAATGATCTAGCCTCCGCCTAACACATTCAATAATTATCTCTAATTAACACTTACATAAGAACTCTAAATAAACCAAACTATTTTCTCTCTCTAATCTCTTGGGATGGGTAAAAGACCATTTTACCCCTTCATGGTCTCCATAATCCTTATCTTGACCAAACCCTAATGTCAACCGAAGTTAAAACTCGAGTCAACATTCCATGTTGACCCAACTTGTCGAGTGCATCTATGTGACTCATCGAGTCCCCTCGCTCCTTCAAAAATGACATGAAAATCCAACTTAACTCGTCGAGTTACTCATGTCCAAACTCAACGGGGAAGACCCTAGCCGACTCGTCGAGTCAACCCATAGACTCGTCGAGTCCCTTCAATCTATTATCTCATTCATACATTTTAAGGCAGAGTTACAACCCCAAACTCTAGATCTAGTCTCCCAAGGCTGAGATACCATGTAAAGCTGCAAGCTTTACATCCATCCATGGAACTTAGGGCTTGAAATGCCAAAACAAGTTCCATTTAGAGTCCTAATCATAAAAGCTCTCCTCTAGCATGATAAAGCTTGGAGTTTTGGGCTTAAGGGACCTCAAAAGTTCCAGATCTAAAGTCTCAATCTCTTGGCAAGCTCAAAATACTCAAAGTCTCAAAAAGATGGAGAAGCCCTAAAACTTCCCCAACAGGAGATCTAGGCAAAATAATGAGCTAGGTAGTGACCTTGACCTTCAAACAGAAGCTAACCATCTCATCGACTACACACTTCCTCACCTGAGACACGTGGAAGGTGTTATAAATATGGCTCAACTCTGTAGGTAGCTCCAACCGGTAAGCTACGTTACCCCCTCGGATGATCACCCTGAATGGATTAATTTATCTAGGGCCCAGCTTGCCCCGCTTCCTGAATTGGATCACCCCTTTCCATGGGCATAACTTCAGGAGGACAAAATCTCCAACCTGGAACGCGAGCTTGGATCGTCGCTGGTCTGTGTAACTCTTCTAGCGACTCTGGGCCATCAGTAACCTCTTTCTGACGTACTTAATATGCTTAGTCATCTTTATCACTATCTTAGTGCTCCCAATCACTCTCTGCACTACCTCACCCCAACAAATGGGAGTCCGATATCTCCTCCCATATAAGAGCTCGAAGGGTGGCATACCGTTACTGTAATGATGGCTGTTGTTGTATGAAAATGTAGCCAAGGTAAAATAAGTGTCCCAACTTCCACCGATATCCATAACACATGCACGCAACATGTCCTAAGGCATCTGAATTGTCCGCTCACTCTATTCATCTGTCTGTGGGTGGTATGTGGTACTAAAATGCAACCGAGTACCCAACTCCTCGTGAAACTTCTTCCAGAACCTGGAAGTAAAGTGTGCATCTCGATCTAACACCATCGTTTTCGGAACTCCATGCCCTACTACCACCTCTCCCACATAAATCTCGACTAATTTCTCTACAGAAGAGTTCTCACTAATAGCCAAAAAGTGAGCACTCTTCATTAACTGGTACACAATCACCCATATTGTGTCGACACCTCACGCGGTTCTCGGTAATTTGGTGATAAGGTTCATAGAAATTTGTTCCCACTTCCGCTGGGGAATCTCTAGAGGCTGTAACGGGCCATGTGGATGTCGGTGCTCCGCCTTAACCTGACGAGGTCAAGCACCTCTCAACTACCCATGCCACATCTCTATTCATATAAGGCCACAAATAATCCCTCTTCAGATCCAAAGACATCTTAGTGGCCCCTGGATGGATCGACAATCTCGATCTCCTCCGCTATCAATATATGTCGATTCCCACCTGTATAAGGCACACAAATCCGCCCACGAAAGGTCATAAGCCCCTGACTATCCATCTCAAACTCGGGAACCTTTCCTATCACCCGCTCCCTCTTGCAGTTCTCTGGCCTCACAGCCTCCACCCGAGCCTCTCGGGTGGTATCTAGGACCGGAGTCATCACCGTCATCCTCATACACATGTCTCAAATCAGAGTACTCTCTGCTCTATGGATCAAGGAAACTGCTACCACATTAGCCTTGCTTGGTTGATATAAGATCTCGCAGTCATAGTCTTTCACTACATCTAACCACCTCCTCTATCTCATATTCAGGTTGGGCTGATCCATGAGGTACTTAAAACTCTTATGGTCTGTGTATATGGTGCACCGGACTCCATACAGATAGTGGCACCAGATCTTGAGGGCGAACACCACTGCCCCCCAACTCTAAATCGTAGGTAGGATACCTCGTCCCATGAGACTTCAACTTCCTCGATGCATATGCTATCACATGCCCCCTCTGCATCAAAACCGCACCCATCCCTGATATAAATGCATCACAGAAAACTACAAAGTCCTCTGCTCCCTCGGGAAGGGTTAACACTGGAGCATCGCAAAATCTCTGGCAATGAGTCTCAAATGAGGCCTACTGCTCGCCCCCCCAGGTAAAAGTAACACCCTTCCGAGTCAATCTGGTGAGAGCAACATCAATCGTAGAGAAATCTCTGATAAACCTTCGATAGTAGCCGACCAAACCAAGAAAACTCTTGATCTCGAATGGGGATCTTGGAACCTCCCATCGCATAAATACCTCAATTTTTGCCCGGTCGACCAAAATCTCATTCTGATTAACGAGGTGACATTGGAACTGGACCTCTCATAACCATAAATCACACTTGGAGAATTTGGCTTAAAGCCTCTCTGTCCTCAATACTCCTAGAATCTCCTGCAGATGCTCCTTGTGTTGCTCTTTGAACCTCGAGTATACCAGAATATTTTCGATGAATGAAATCACTAATCGATCCAACATGGTCCTGGACACATTGTTCATGAGATCCATGAACGTTGCCGATGTGTTAGTAAGTCTGAAAGGCATCACCATAAACTCGTAGTGCCCATAACGACCTAAAGGCCGTCTGCTGGATATCCTCCTCACAAACTTTCATCTGATGATAACCAGATCTCAAATCAATCTTGGAAAACCAAGATGCCCCCTGCAACTAATTGAATAAGTCTCCGATTCTCGGTAGTGGATCACGGTTCTTGGCCGTCAGCTTGTTTGACTCCTAGTAATCGATGCACATCCTGTGTGAACCATCCTTCTTCTTGACAAAAAGGATCGGTGCTCCCCATGGTGCGCTACTTGGTCTGATAAAACCCTTCCCCAGTAGCTCCTGGATCATGAGGATAACTCATGCATCTCAGGAGGCGCAAGGCGATATGGTGCCTTCGCAATAGGTGCCGCACCCTGAACCAAATCAATCTGGAACTCGACTTGCCTCTCGGGAGGCACACCCGACGACCCCTCAGGGAAAACATCCTGGAACTCGCACACTATCGGAACCTCGGAGATAGAACTCGACCTCTCTGTAGCAACCTACATTTCCATCACGTACGCCAAAAACCCCATACAACCCTGTTGTAGAGTATGTCTCACTCTAGCAGCAAAGTAGAATGCTGATCCAGATCTGGTGCCATCGCCATACACTGTAAGCACTCGCCCACTAGGGTCTCGTATGGTCACCATCTGATGCTCACAATCAATCACAACTCCAAACCAACTCAACCAATCCATGCCCACCATTACACATACATCACCCATCACTATCGACACCAGGTCAATCAGGAACTCAACACCAAAAATATCTAGTACACATCCCCAGAATACATGAGTGGAAAAAATCGCATGCTCGTTGGCTATAGAAACCCTCATAGTTCGACTTAACCCCTCATTTCTGATATTGATGTGATGACTAAAATCTAAATACACAAAGGATCGACTCACACTGTAACAACCCGAAGTTGTCTATCGCCGAAACCCATTCTACCCGTAAAAATTCGCCGTTTATCAATTCGTTCCGATTTCGTTTTTGGGCTAAATTATTTAAACTTATATGTTTATTTAATACTAATGAGTGTCCAAACCCCGTAGGAACTCATGAAATTAGCCCAAAATGTTTATTTCATAAATTTTAGAAACGTCCCCGCCGGGTTACGGAAACTTAATCGGGTGCGACCAAAAGCCCCGTTTAATGCCAGTATCGGGTAGAATTTCACCGTGTCCAAGTTTTTGGACCTATTTAAATGTGTTCAAGCTATCATTTGAAGCTTTTTCTTCTTCTCTCTCTCTCTCTCTAACCTCTCTCCTCAACCAAGTTTAAGGGTCCAAAATCTCAAATTTAAGGCTTCTAATCACCAAGGTACATTCCTTAACTCATTGTATAACATATTTGACCTTCAAATTCGAAATTTAAGCATGAATTAGGACCTTGTTTATGTGTTTACTGCCCAAGAACATGCTTGGGCCGTAAACACACATAAAGGGGGGTTTTAAGGCCTTAACCCTTCCAAAACACCAATAAGGCTTAGCTACGACTTGTAGAATTATGGAATTGGCCTTGGAACCCCATGAACATCAATTTAGAGGAGTAAACTTGAGTTTACTGCCCAAAAACATGCTTGGGCCGTAAACTCATAATCTTGGAGAGTAAACTCCTCTAAATGTGTTAAGATGCCACTTAAACACACCTTAAACCTTAGGATAAGTTCTAGAAGTGTCTACCATCAATTTAGAAGCCTTAAAACATAATAAAACACCCATCTAAGGAGTTCACGGCCATGAGGGGGTTCATGGGACGTAAACTCCTAAAACCATGCTAAAAGTCCCCTAAAAATCCATACAAGGCTTGGGAAAAATCATTGGAATCACATGTGATTGTTTAAGGACCAAAGCTTTAAGGATTAGATGTGAGGGGGAGTTTACGGCCGTAAACTCCATGTTTACTACCATAAAATCCAATAAATGGTCCTTAAGTGAGTTTAAATTCATCCCAATGCCTTAGATGCAATCCTAGCTAAATTATCCATGAGTTATGAAGCCATTTAGCACCCAAAAACACCTTCCATGAGTTCACGGCCATGAACGCATGTGGATGGGGTGTTTAAGGCCGAAAACTCCTCTTTGAGTTTACTCTTGAAGAGTAAACTCCATATCCAAGGCTTACATGACTTCAAATTCCACCCGGGTCCTTCCAAACACTTGTAATAAGGTGTTTTCGCGACTAGAAGTGTATGTCCCTAACAAATAAATTAATCAATTTCTAATTAGATAAAAATGTATATCATTTCATAATCCATAGGAATCTTGTGCGTTCGCGAACCCGGAACTGACGTTTAGGATCCAAACTGGCGTGTTTCTCAACCGGTGAGTTCATACCCCTACCCGTTATAAAATGTTTTTCAAATGTTTTTAGGGGGGAATACTAGCAAAAGTACAAGGAAATCTTGTACTTAAACGTATTTTAAGTCCAGATACTTTATTTTATGTATGCTTTTAATATCGAAAATCGTGATAACTAATGATTTGAATTGTAGGGTATACTGTCAGACTAAAGTCAGATTTCTTTCAAAAGTGTTTTAAACTATATTACATTTTGCAAAAGAAATCATACTAAACATAAACTGAGATTAGTACGAATACGAATACGAATATAATCAATTGGATAGTACGAATATGAATACAAATACGAATGCGAATACGAATATAATCAATAGGATAGTAAGAATACGAATACGAATATGAATACGAATATGAATGCGAATACGAATACGAATATGAATGTGAATATGAATGCGAATAGGAATAGGAATAGGAATAGGTATACGAATACGAATATGAATGCACACCTTTGGATGATGCCAAGACTTCGAATATACAACCAATGTACCCCTTGGGTGTCACCAGAGTTTCGAAATTAATTTCACAGTACGCCTCTGGACATCGACTATCGACAGAGCTTCGAAAATACATCTAAGGTACCCTTTTGGAAATCACCAGAACTTCGAAAATACTGTAATGTACGCTTCTGTGTGAATCCAAATATCCGGAAATACAACTAAGTTAGTAGATGATAGGCATTCGAATGTAGGATAACTAAGAGTTTAGAATACTTAACAAATACTGCAAGTATGGTAATTGTTAGTACTTCAAAATCAAACCTAAGAACCAACCTCAACACATAGGAAAATATGGGATTTTCCTGAAGTAACATAACAACTAGTAACGAGATTAGAAACGAATAGATAACTCAACACATAGGAAAATATGGGATTTTCCTGGGATAGTATAACAACTCATAAACGAATAAAGTAACAAACGAATAACTAAACTATTAGGAAAATATGGGATTTTCCTGGAATGACATAACGAACCGTTTTTGAATTGGTAACAAACTGTAACTAAACTGTTTTCATAAGAAAATAAGGGATTTTCTTGAACAACAACTTTTCAAAAGCAAAGGAAACTCGTTCTTTTCAAAACTAAACCGCTTATGAACTCACCAGCTTTATGCTGATTTTTAAACTGCTTGTATTCTCAGGTCAGCATGAGATAGGTACACAGCTACCCTTTGGAAAAGACGGAGCGTCCCGAAGACTAGTCTTTACTTTTGTTCATATGATATATGTATAACACTTGTATAAATTTTCTTTCAAACAGATGTAATCAATATTATGTAATGTAATGTTTTGTGTTTACTGTTGTACTATGTGCATTAGATTTGATACTCAACGTGGAGTCCGCCCCGAAAATGTTTCCACTTTCGGTTTTCGGGGTGTGAGACACACCCGAGTCAAATAACACCAAAGGAGTTACAGAACTCACATGAAAAGTACCTATATATAGCACAGTATAAGCACAACAAATCTAAAAATAATGAAAATAAGGAAATACAAACCAGCCACGACATCAGGTGATGCGCGGACCTCGTCCGCTGTCAGCTGAAAAGCTCTCCTGCAAGCCATTGGTGTCTCGACCTTCGATGGATAACTATCAGTAGCACATAAATCAGTAGGAGCGAAACCCTGGGCTGTTCCCTGAATAAGCTGAGGGCACTCAGCCTTTTGATGGTCGGTCTGGTTGCAATGAAAGCAAACTGCAAAACCCTTGGTGAACTCCTTCGCCATGTGCCCTTATTTTCCACATTTGTAGAAAATCCCAGCCCGACATGATCCCTCGTGACTCTTGCCGCACTTGCCACAAGTGCTACCCTTCTAGCCCACAGCCTTCGTATCAGTGGGGTTTGCCCGTTTCGTCGCCGGCTACGATTGTATCAGTCTCTTGTCTCTACCTCGGGACTCCTCTTCCTCTCTGTTCTGTAACTCTAGCTTAATCTCCCTCCTCCTTGCATTAGTCTGAAGCTCACCCAATGTCCGGTATGACGAGTTCACCATGAACACCCGTATATCCCTCCTCAGTATGCTCAAATATCAGATCACACATGTCTGCTCAGGGCAAAACAGCACCCTCTCATGGAACATCCTTGTGATCTCAATCACAGTTTCTGTCTACTGCTTGTGAGATAGGAACTCCTGGGTAACCGTTCCCTCTCCACTGAGGGAACATACTCATCTTGGAACAAATTTGTAAATCTCTCCCATGTCAGTGCATCATGATCTGCAGGAGTAAAGCTGGCTGTCATGAACTTCCACTAGTCCTTCGCTCCCAAGTGAAGCTGGTTCAGTACAAAACGAACTCTCAGGTGTCCGGGGTATGAACAAATGTAAAAACTCCCCTCAATGTTGGAGATCCATCTCATAGCAGCAATCAGATCCTGCGTCCCATCAAACTCTGGCGGCTTCGTGTTGCTGAACTCCCGGAACAACAACGAGTCACCTCCCTGTGGCCTAGCAGCAGCTACGGCTGCTGTAGATATAGCAGCAACAAACTCATTAATAGCAAAATATCGGTCATCAAATTTCTCAATCAGTGTGGTCTTAATAGATCCAAAAATCTCTGGTATCCCCTCTCGAATAGCTACGACCACCTCCTCATGAATGATCATGCGGATCTCCTCATCACTCGCAGTACCGCTCTCGGGATTGTGGTGTGTACCCACCATAATGTCTCTGAAACACAACACAAAAATCATCATAGGCTCGTTCGAGCATACTCACACTCGATTTCCCACCCTACATGCTCCTAAGTACCCTAAGAATTCTTTCTTGGGTTGCATACATATCTGGTGTTTTCAGTAGTACGGGCCGAATACTACCTTCCACACTAACCTGTAGTCACCCCAAGTTCTCCTCCTAGGATCCAATTTCACAAGTACTCTATCTCTCATGAATATCAGACAACTCTCTCAGTAGACCCTCATTTTCTCATCTAGGTATATCTCCTAGATTATCCCTCGACTTAGAACGCTTTCCAAGTGATTCTACTAGATACTCTTACTCAGCACTTACTCAAAGCAAATAACAGATAACATCGATCAATAGCATCTCCTAAGCTAAGGCATCACAAATCAGGCAACTCAAGCCCTAAGATGTAAAATACCTAGCTTATCCTCTAGCATGCATCCCTAATATCTCATGAATATCTCATAACACAAATAAGTAAGGGTATTTTGCGAAATCATCGTTCGTGCTCTGGCTGATTGTACATACTGCTCCAACTCGTTTTTCTCTTAAAACACTCTCTCATTTTGAAAAAATCATTTCTTTTGAATTTTTTTTTCAAATCCTCAGTTTCAGTCCAGACACACGTAAAGGTACATCTGAATCCCTCAAACCAAGGCTCTGATACCAACTTGTAACACCGTAAATTTTCAAACAAAATTTCCATTTTTTTTTAAAACGACATAAATCTCATCAACACGTTCCACAAAATCCCTAAAAATGTCAAATTATCAAAAACGCATATTCGTAGTTGTGTGAATAAAATCCAAGATCCTCAAAAACATAACTCCATCACGTGTGTACAATTAAGTCGGCTCCTTCCCACGATCATGAGAAGTATCTGAAACACATATCACATAACATGGTAAGCATAAAGCTTAGTGAGTTCCCCAAAATACCAATCATAATTTATTATAATCTCATAGATATATCTCAAATAAGACCCTCTGGTCGATGCGTCTCAGTGGAACTCTCCATTCCTACAACTCGGGTTGACCCTCTGGTCCTAACTCAGTAAAACTCATCATAATACACAGAATAAATCACAAAGACATAATGCAGGATATCACAATACTCAATCACAGCATACAAGACCCTCCGGTAACACAAGGTTACAACTCATGGTAAGTATAGTTAAAAGACTCACCTCATAAGCAAGCAAATGAACCTCATACACGAATCACCGATCTAGCCTCCGCCTAACATATACGATAATTATCTCTAACTAAAACTTAAATCACAACTCTAAATAAACCAATCTATTTTCCCTCTCTAATCTCTTGCGATGGGTAAAAGACCATTTTACCCCTCTATGGTCTCCATAATCCGTGTCTTGACCAAACCCTAAAGTCAACTGAATTCAACACTAGATTCAATAGTCCATGTTGACTCGAATCATCGAGTGCATCTAAGTGACTCATCGATTCCCCTCAATCTGTTAGAAATGTTGTGAAAATCCATCTTAACTAATTGAGTTGTCTCATCAACTCCTCGAGTTACTCATATCCAGACTTGTCGGGGAATACCCTAGCCGACTCGTCGAGTCAGCTCACCAACTCGTCGATTCCCTTCAGTATATTATCTCATTCAGACGTTTTAAGTTAGAGTTACAACCCCAAACTCTAGATCTAGCCTCCCAAGGATGAGATATCACGTGAAGCTACAAGCTTTACGTCCATGCATGGCACTTAGAGCTTGAAATGCAAAAACAAGTTCCATTTAGAGTCCTAAGCATAAAAGTTCTCATCTAGCTTGATAAAGCATGGACTTTTGGGCTTAAGGGACCTTACCAGGTCCAGATCTTAAGTCTCAATCTCTTGGCAAACTCAAAATCCTCAAAGTCTCAAGGAAAGATGGAAAAATCCCTAAAACTTCCTCAACACGAGATCTAGGCAAAATAATGAGAAAGGTGGTGACTTTTAGCTTCAAACAGAAGCTAAGGATGGATAAACACTGGATCCAACAGCATCTTGTCGTTCCAAGCATTGATACTCTTCTCTTCTCTTCAAAAAGTGCACTAGACTGCTCAAAGTTAGCTCTTCTTTCTCTCTTAGATCAATCTAAACGATCAGGGTTTCACACAGGGGGTAAGTTGACATTGGAGGCGGAGATGAGGACTTCAGGTCCTTTAAATAGGACACAAACCCAAAAAAATAGGGTTTTCTCACACAACTCCAAATCGTCAAGTTGGTCGTAAAACCCATGTGGTTAAAACCCTTCTCTACTCGACGAGTTAGGGAGTCAAACTCATTGAGTTACTCAGTTAAAATCATGAAAATTATATAAATATTATACCTGGGAGTTGGGATGTTACAATTCTTCCCCACTAGAATCAAACTTAGCCCACGAAGTCATGCTCCGAAAACAACTTTGGGTACTGCTCCCGCATCATGGACTCTGGCTCCCAAGTCCACTCTGATCCCCTGTGGCACTCCCACTGCACCTTAACTAGTCACCCCTCCTTGTTCCTCAAGGTCTTAACTTTTCAATCCAAAATTGCTATTAGTCTCTCAATATAGTTCAAGCTTCCATCAACCTGAATGTCCTCTAACGGTACCACTGTCGTCTCATCAGCTACACACTTTCACAGCTAAGACATGTGGAATGTGTTATGAATCTGGCTAAACTCTGCAGGTATCTCTAACTGGTAAGCTACCTTACCCACTCGGGCGATCAACCTGAAAGGACCAATGTACGTAGGGCCCAGCTTGCCCCGCTTCCTGAATCGAATCACCCCTTTCCATGGGGATACCTTTAGGAGGACAAAATCTCCGATCTAGAACCCTAGCTCAAATCATCGCCGGTCTACGTATTTCTTCTGGCGACACTGGGGCATCAGTAACCTCTGTTTGACCTGTCAAATCTACTCAGTCGTCTTGAGAACTATCTCAGTGTTCCCCATCACTCTCTACCCTACCTCATCCCAACAAATGGGAGTCTGACATCTCCTCCTGTATAAGAGCTCAAAGGGAGGCATACCAATACTGGAGTGATGGGTGTTGTTGTATAAATATTATACCTAGGAGTCGGCATGTTACAATTAGAATTTTTAGCAGCCTTCATGTCAGTACTCTGGTAGTTGGAGCATGGCCTTGGAAGACATAGTAAAATTCCTAGCTACCAACACCCACACATTCCATAATGAAACCATAGCTAATATGAAGAATCTGGAACAATAGATGTCTCAACTTGAGACTTCTGTGATTTGGATTGAATCTCAAGGAAAGTTACCACGGAAAACTGAAAATAACTCAAAACATAACTGTGACATCCCCATTTTTCACGTCCAGAAAAGACTGATTTTGTTTATGCTTTGTAAAAATCAGAGTACTTCTTTTCATAAAAATGTTGCGGAATTTGTTCCCATAAAAACATGTTAAATACGTTATCAAAACATTTTCGAAGAATCATATTTTATTCATTTTAAAATGTTTGGGATGGCATCGTCAATACAAAAACATAAGCATAAACAGAACTTAAATTTATTTACACTAGTGATCTACATCTCTTTAATCTCTTAGTGTAATGTGACTTCATAACAACACTTATGATATAAATAAACTGAGTGGGTGAGGCTGGGAAACCTAGTGAGTACATAGGGTTTTCAACCCTCAATAATATAATTATTATGTTTAATCGTCAAACAGTTAACCCAATTACCCATCCCCATTATCTTCTTTACTCTTCAGGGTTTACCCTAAGAATCAGCTACTCCTCGTTAATTCATTCCTAAGGATCATCCTAAGGAATCAGCATGAAATCCATCATTGCCTGGGTTTACTCAACGGGCACTAAATCTATAGCTGCCAGGGTCTGCTCAACAGGCACTAAATCCATAGTTGTCACGGCTATTTCGTTTATCGATAGTATCCACTCGCAATATGTGTCAATTGGTTTTTAGAGTACACCGTTGAACACATCGTTCACAACACCTACAGGTTGCGAGCCTGCTAGTGTTCCACTGGACTATCTAGAATAGTTCGTGGTTGTCATCCATACTCTGCTGAATGACGGGGCCATCATTTGGGAAAAACGCTTCTCATAGCGTCCACCTCTCACCCTCACCTCACGGTCTATCTCACCTCTCAACTCATCATCCAACTCATACTCTATCTATTACATCTACCCATGTTTTACCCCAACATTATCGTAGATCTAAAATAAATATACAGTTTAAATCATTAAAAACATGTATAAAATCGTTCATCTAGCATAGACAGCAAGTACTCAGATAATATGCACACATAGCACGTAATTTATATAAAATACTTCATATCTATATGTAAGATGACAGTAACTATGCACTCACTTGAAAGGTGGTGACTCAGCACTGGGACAGTGCTTCAATACTCTCAAAACAATTTCCTTCGATAAAACCTAGTATCAATACCACTAGGGTTTAGTCTAACGATAACCGCGACCAATTAATAGTCTGACTATTATTACTATTATAGAAGCATTAAACAACACTATATAACTCATAATAATAGCTTAAATAATTATTATAAGGCCTTAATAAAATCACTATAATTAAATAAAAGCTATATTAAATTTTTCATAGGTGTAGCTCACTTACAGCGGGTTTTAAGGAAAACCGGGCTTCGTTGGAGCAGCGTTTCTGAGCCGAAAAGCACTTTTCTCGGGGCTTCCTTCGGGTGCTAGGGGGTTTACCTAGACTTTAGGGGGCTTAAGGGGAGCTAGAGAGAGAGAGAGTTTAGAGAGAGAAAGTGGAAGAGAAAAGGTGTGAGAATCAATGGAACCCATCACATCTATTTATAGTGTGAAATCCTGATGGACTCGCCGAGTAGCAGGACCTACTCGCCGAGTTGGGGCATGTGGCAGCCTTCTGGTGGTGCCACGTGTCCAATTCTAGTGGTGCCACGTCACCCCCTATCGCGTATCAGCCTTCAAACTTAGAAAAATCTGAACTCTCGCATACGAGCTCCATTTTCGACGTTCTTTTTTTGCAACACGTAGGTAAAATCAAGATCTACAACTTTCATTTAGACTCCGTCGGCTAATTCTCGATCGATCTCAAATTTAACAGTAGGAGGCGTTTAGACTGTTAAATGACCGCGAAGAATTCGTAACTCCTTCATACGAACTCCGTTTCATCTATATTTTTGCCTTTGAATTCCTATTAATGAGATCTTCAACTCTTATTCAGGTCTCGTAAGCCAAAAACTGCTCGAACTAAAATTCGAGTTTCGGGTCGTGCACTACTAAGCCGAATCTTAGAAAAATCATAACTTCCTCATACGAAGTCAGATTTGGGCGTTCTTTTTATGGATGTTCTCGATTTAACGTATACTACAAATTTGGTTTAGATCAATAAAGCTAAAAGGTCATCTATCATAAATTCATTATTTACGTCTCCCGGTGCCGTACCGGTTTTGTTGAAAAACTTCGACGGGCCATAACTTCTTCGTTATAACTCGGATTTCGGCGTTCTTTATATGTACGGAAACCTTGAGACATATTCTACAACTTGGTTAAGATTACATATTTTAAATAATTTTTTGACGAAAAGTCATTTTCGACCCCTATTATCTCTAAATTGACTAGCCCGGATCTACGGGCGTTACAATAACATACGTGCAATTCCCTTTAGAAGTGGAAATAGTTATGAAGGCCCAAACAAATCTGAACGAGAATAGGAGACTGAGAAAGAAAATTAAGGGATTTTGGGTAAGAAAGAATTTGAAAAAGAGGTATAAAAGGAGACTTCCAAGCAACCCAAACTAGTTCTGAGGGAGTGAAAGTCAATCCCACCAGTCCCATCGTGACTAAAAAGCATGAAGCGTGAGTGCGAGAATAACGAAATCATGGATACGTTTTGTAAGGTAGAGGTAAATATTTCTTTACTTGATATTATTAAACAGATTCGTCATTACACTAAGTTTCTAAAAGAATTGCGTGTTTAAAAGAAAAAAACTAAAAACTAATGAAATAATTAAACTTGGTGAAAACCTTTCTCCTATTTTACAAAGAGGCTTACCCTCAAAGTGCATGGATTCAGGAATTTTTTTGATTCCTTGTAAATTTGAAAGTCTAATTTTTCCAAAAGCCATGCTTGATTTAGTTGCCACATTCAGTGTCCTCCCATTCTCCGTTTTTTTGAAAAATTAAAATTGGGTATTTTTAAGAAGATTAGGACCATCGTTCAGTTAACAAATCACTGAACAGTACACCCAAAAGGTGTATTATAGGATGTTTTGTCTGAGTGAATGAATTAATCTTTCCTACTTATTTTTACATATTAGACATGTGAAATTTTGGCGCATCAGAAAAAAGCCCAATCATTTCACGAAGACCTTTTATGAATACTACTAAAACCAAAATTGATTTATTTGCTGGTGCACTTTCCATGGAATTTGATGGTGATATTGTAAACTTTAATATTTATGATGCTGATATTTCTTCTGATAATTTTTCTATTAATTATATGGATACAAGCAGCCCTTTTCACGAGGTATGCTATTGTAATATCATGTTTATTAAATAAATAAATAGATAAAATTGATGAACGAATAGTCGCCCTAAATCCATATTATTTAGTGGGGTGTTCTTTTTGGGAAGCCAAATGTTATAAATCAGATTATTCGGGGGTAAAACATAATTTTGGAATTTATTTTGAAAAGATTTTGGAGGCTAAAGGACTATTTGGTAAGTATTAGACTTAATTTGTAAAGGATTTCAGGAGGCTGGGTTAAAAAGGTAAATTTCAGAATTAAAATGAAAAGAATTGGGGGAGCAGGGGTATAAAGAGTAAATTTTGGGCCTTGGTTGCAAAAATGATTATGGGGAGGGACCAGTTCTGCCATTATGGCAAGATGTTACAGGGTGTGTTGGGTATATAAGCTCTAATAAACCCTAACCCTAAAAGATATACAGCCGCACCACCCTTATACCTCCCATCTTCCAGCCGTCATCCTTACAAACCCTATCTCCGGCCAGCACCGTTACCCTTGTTGTCCGAGTCACAGCCACCACTGAGTTCCTGCTGCCGACGACAACGAGGGCCATCGGGAAAGACTGCCGACAAAGCTTCGAACAACCGATGTTACCCCTCCGATGTTATCGTTTTCCTCAACCTTTTGTCGCTGCTGCTACTGTCTTCCGCTTCATCCTCTCTTCTCTATCAATTCGGTGTTGCACCACAGCCATGTTCGCCGCTGACTTTCAATGCTCATTACCACCGTTAGATGTTGTTGTGGCCGCTTTCCGGTGTCACTGTCTTCTCTGTGCAACACTGTGCGGTGGGTGGTTGTATATATCCCCGAGCAAGGATGCGTAGATGTCGGAGGTATAGTTACTCCTTCATTGGTATGGCTACTTGACTGGGAACCAAAGAAAAACCACCGCCACCACCATAAGGTGGTGGCTGCCATCGCAAACTATAGCCTGCTACCGATGTGGCTGAGTTCATAGCTCGCAAGCAAGTGTATAACCTGATGTTCGGTGCTAATCTTCATGGGTGTATTTTTGTTACGAGTATGTGTTGTGTGTGGGGTTATTTGGCCAAAAAAGCCACCACCACCACCGTGAGGTTGTAGCTGCCACCACGTGCCACCGCCGGCCACCACTAGAGTGACTGTCTATGTGTTTGTATTAGTATAGGTGTGTGTTATTCGGGTTTTGCCTTGTAAGATTGCAACCGATGAAAATAATGAAAAGAGAACTCGTAACCACCACCGTGAGGTGGTGGTCTACGTGAACCGCCATGTGCCGTCGTTGATCACCACTACCCAAGGTGGTAGTGGGTGGTGCCCAACTAGCGAAACCCTAATGGGCTTAAGGACTAAGCTTTTGGGCCCAATTGGATTGTAATGGGTTAGAAACCTTAATTAGGGTTTAGAAAACCCAAATTTTAGTATTATTGATTTGGACTTATTGGGACCCGCACTTTGGACCATTGGAGTGAACATATGAGTCAAGCACGATTTCATTTTATGCTTGGACTTAATGCATTGAGTCCTTAATGGGTTAAGAAGGAACACTTAACCCTAATAGTTATTTCATGTGAATAACCCTAATTGGGTTCGTATTGGTCCATTTACTGGACTAAACTGTTATGGGCCATTATGGGCTAATTAGGAACATATTTATGGACTAAGGAAATTATTGGGCTTTAGGATAAGGCCCATTGGAAAGGCTTGGGACCAATTTGGAAAATTGGGTCATAAGTGGGCCATAATTAGGCCTTGAGGATTATTATCTGTTAAGCCATCAGAAGGCCAACTGTTTGGTCTAGAATAATTGTTTGGGCCTTAAAGTAAGTCCATGTAGAGGTTTTGGGCCCAATTTGGAAAATTAGGCCATATGTTGGGCTTTGACCCATTACTTGTCTATTGGTCCTTTGGAGTGTGAGTTGGACCTTTGGCTTGGATCCCAATTATTAATTTGGTGTTGTTTTGATGTTGACAATTCGGGAATCTGTCAACTAGCAGCTAGAGTTTTATCCGCGGGATTTCAGCAGTGTCAGGTGAGTCTCCTCACCATACCAATGGGTCTAAGGCAACAAGGCCGACCCATTTTATTATATGTGTTACGATAGTATCACATTTGCATGGAAGACCTTAGGGGGTTCCCGATGTAGTAGACTAAGACCATGTGTGGGTTCCCATGGAAATTAGTTATATGTGTTATGTGGTATGCTAGATATTATGTGATATGTAGTATCCTAGATATTCTGTAATATGTGGTGTTCTAGTTAACTCTGTATTGCTTGCATGGAAGACCTTAGGGGGTTCCCGAGGCAGTGGGATATAAGACAACCTGGGGGTTCCCATGGCGTTCCAGGCTAAGACCATGTGGGGGTTCCCATGGCTTTCATAGTTAAGACCATGTAGTGGTTGTCGTGACAGTGGGCTAAGACCACATAGGGGTTCCAGTGGCATCGGGTGTAAGACCTTAGAGGGTTTCCATGGCTTCCCTATATGTTTATATGCATGGCTTGTGTAGTTGATATGATTTACGTTAGTATGTGAATAAGACATTGGAGGGTTTCCATGGCATCTTTATATGTGTATATGCATGCTTATGCGAGTGTTATGGTTTATGTAGCTCTTATAGCTAATGTGGATTATGTGATTATATGGATTGTGTGGGGTATGCTCTGGGGGAACACTAAGCTTCGTGCTTACATTTTTGTTTATGGTTTCAGGTATCATCGATTTGGAAAAGGGCTCGGATTGATCACAGTGCACACACCTATGATTTTTGCAATAAATGATATTGGGATAAATTTTAATAAATGTTTTACTTAATGAGTATTTGACATGTTTGAAATAAATGGTATCAATGTTTTAGCTATAATAAAAATGAAATGTTTACTCCTTATGTTTGGGTCATTACATCTATGAGTTTTCTAATGATTATGTGCAAGAAATATTTATAGATGAAAAATTTGCTGATGACACATCAAAATAGCTGAAAAAGGGTAAGCTTACGGAAAAAGAGGACAAGGTGGCTATTGACAAGGAGCTAAAACAAAAACAAAAAAAAAAAAAAAAAAAAAAAAAAAAAAAAAAAAAACAAAAACAAAAAAAAAAAACAAAACAAAACAAAACAAAACAAAAACAAAAAAACAAAAAAAAAACAAAAAAAAAAAAAAAAAACTTGGGAAGGTAAAGGAGGATATGGTTTCTACTGAAAGAGATGATAAGAAGCTAATAGAAAAAGGCAAGTTTAGGGGAGAAAAAGAAAAGTTAAGTTCTAAAAAGAAGAAAGCTTGGGAAAAAAAGAAGAAGATTTCTAGTAAGAAGATCAGAAAAAGAACAAGATTTAAGAATTTGAAGAAATACTTATCTGATAAAAATTTGAGAACTTGCAGTCTTGTCTGTACGTATCAGAACCCCCACTTATGCCATTTCTGAAGGGATCTAGAGTGAGGAAGAAAAAAATTAAGTTGAAGATGGCCTCACATTCAACAACTAAAAATATGGTTGGGCACAATCGAGACAACGACTTTAAAAAAGGGTGGCTTTCCAGGAGGCAACCAGATAAGTAGTTTATTTTTATGCATTGAATAAAGAGTGGTCGTAGTTCTAAGCTAGCTTGGTGGAAACTAGAGGATCTTCTAGAGTTACTGGAAATCAGATTTTCCGTTAACATCTTTCTCAAAATCAGAATTTTCTGCAAGATATCAGATACATTCTTTCCTAGCTACAACGCTTTTGTGTTTATATGTGTGAAGAAGTAAAGCGGATAACTAGCAAAACCAAAAGATAACAAGATACAATATTTACATGGTTCGGTCAAGGTGACCTACGTCTACGGGCAGGAGGAGAGTATTGTTTATTTCAGAGCTCTCAACATAAAGGTTAAAAGTACAATTACACAGAGAATCACCTATCACTCTAGAATTGAAGATACAAAATGGCCTAGCATGCATCCGTATTTATACTTGAGGGATCAGACGTAAAACACTAATGAGCCAAGCCCATATGACCATAGGCCCATGAAGGGTGTCAACGAATCACAATCCTCCATGAAACATCTTCTGGAACATTCTTGAGCATTATCATCTTCTAGTCATACTTGGATCAACATGGAACATCAAAGGAATCAATATGGCTCATCATCTACCAAGATGGTCCATGATGGCACAGTAGCTACTTCATGGCACAACAACAAACCTGGTTGGCGCAACAAGGATCTAAATGGCGCAAGAGCATCAAGTATGGCGCACAACATTAATATTGGAGCAATAGCATCATCATGAGCAACAGGCACATACATGGCTCAACAAGAAAACAAGATGGCGCAAGAGGAGAACAAGATGGAACAAGAGCATCCCTCTTGACCCATCTCTTCATCATGTGGTGCAACAAGGACCTCTTGTTGCTCTATATCCCTTCCAAGGACTCCAAACCTCTTCCAAGGACTCCAAAATCCTTTTGTATATGTAATTTATATCTACAAATATGTTGGGTAGAACATGGGTAGATGAAATACTTGGTGTGTAATGAAATAATGTGATAAGAGATAGGTGAGGATATAATGGTGATAATAATTAGGTGATGGTAGAAAGGTAATGAATTATGAGTCCAGGTGATGTTGTGGCTGCGTATTCATACGATGATACTCTAACCCATATTATGAATTACGAGTCCAGGCGATGTTGTGGTTGCGTATTCATGCGATGATAGTCTAACCCTTATTATGATTTACGAGTCCAAACGATGTTGTGGCTGCGTAATCATGTGATGATACCCTAACCCTTACTAGACACATATTGAGGGAGTGATCCCCGAATTAGTATTGTCTATGCGATGTAGGCGATGATCCTTATGAAAAGTTCATAGGAACAAACATATAAGGAAATAAGATGTATGGAGATGAGAGGTAAATATGATATAGGAGATGACCCTTAGGATAATATCTTTAGGGAAGATTAAACGAAGATAATGGGGATGGGTAATTGGGTTGATTGTTTGATGATTAAATATAATAATTATATTATTGTGGATTGAAAACTCTATATGCTCACCAGGCTCCCAAGCCTGACCCACTTAGTTTTCTTTTCATTACAGGTAATGGCACAAGGGTATAAGTTGGTGGACTTGACGAGAGATTTTGGATTATAGATCAGTAGTTATAAATAACTATTGTAAGGTCTATTTTATATTGTTTATGCTTTTGGTCTGTATCAGAACATGACATCCCGGGATTTTGTTATTTAATGAAAATACATTTCTTTAAGAAATGTTTTGATAAATTTTATTTTATCATATTTTATTTTGGGAACAAATTCCGCAACTCTTTTAATCAAAGGATTACTCTGATTTTATAAAACAAAGCATAAACAAATCGGTCTTTTATGGCCGTGAAATTAGGGATGTTACAGTTGGTATCAAAGCATTAGTTTAAGCGAATTAGGAATTTGTAGGATTTCTAGACTTAAACTTAGAATGCTAAGAAATGATTATGAGATGAGTGTCTACCATATTTTAGACACGAGCACTAGTATATTTTAGGAAAGATGCCTAAAATGCTTTTATGTGCTAAAAGCTATATGTTTGCCATATATGAAATTGTTTGTTCGGATCTATGGTCTGTTGCCGACCGGATCTGGAAACCTTATGTGTTTAGGATTCCAAGCGTATGATTACGATATTAGAACTAGCATGTGAACGTTTCGGAGTGATAAGGATGATATATGTATCTATAATGAATGAGGATCTAAATTCAACTTATCCGGTGAATAGATCAAGAATGGAAAGAACTAGAAGCGGAGTTGGAAACGCAAATGAGAACAAGAATCAACCACCAGTGATTGAGCAAATACCTGTTATAGCTGCAACACCTGAGCCAATGACGATGGCTGGTGTACAAGCAATGATGTAGGCGATGTTGGATCATCAAATGGAGGAGACCAGGTGGTTACTTCAACAAAATCGTGAAGAACTATCAATTCAAGTGGAAGAGCCTGAAGTAGATGAAGGGCATTCAGAAGGAGGGAACTACAGTGTGACCGTTGGTCAAGCCAACCCACCAATAGTCCGCCAAAACAAATAGGATGGAGGAAATGATTGACGGGGATGCAAATATAAGGATTTTATAGTATCCAAGCCACCATGTCTTTCTGGGAGCCCAAAACCGATGCCAGTCATGGACTGGATCTACAAGATGGAGACAATGTTTGAAAGTTGCGAGTGCAGCAACAGACAGAAGACCGCTCTTGCAATTCCTCTTTTAAAATCTGGAGTATTGAGCTGGTGGAAGTTACCGGCTGGTTTAATGCCCAAGGGGGAAGCTAGCAAGATGTCTTCGGAAGAGTTTGTGATGCAACTGAAAATGCAATACTGCTCTGAGCAGGATCTTCTGGAAATCAACAATGAGTTCTAGAATCTGAAGAAGGGAAAATTGAACATCACTGAATACGCTACAAGCTATACAGAGAAAATGAAGCTTATTCAACGCCTAATTCCAACTGAACTTTCCAAGGTCAACAAGTTTGCCAATGGATTACCAGCGGACTTTGGCCTGATAGTCAAGCAAGCAACCACCTTGAAAGCCACCATCTGGGCAGCCAGGAATGTTGAGACCCAGATGAAGGTAAAGAATCTAGAGAAGGCTGAAGTGGGCGAGAAAAGAAAGTTTGAAGGATCTTCATGGTCCAACAAGGAGAGCAAATTTCTAAAGGCAAGAGGAGAAAAAGGAAGTGAAGCAAGATGGTGCGAGAAGTGCAAGAAGAAGCACTTCGGAAGATGCGATAGAGAAGTGATGTGCTATAAGTGTGGTAGAACCGGTCACTATTCCAGAGATTGTATATTTGACAACAAGAAGTGCTACAAATGTGGAGACGATGGGCATATTTCGAAGAACTGTCCAAAGAAAAATAAAGCAACAAGGCTAGAGGCACCGCCAAAGCCAAGGGCATTCCACATGCTCCTTGACATAGCAGAAAATGATGGGAGGGTTAAAAATTGAAGACTTCATATCAATATATAAAGTCTGTATCAGGAAGTGTAGCCTGTTAGAGGCATAGTATAGGGTAAACTTGAACTTTTGTGTAATCGTTTCAAGAATTAATATATAACCCTGGTTTTGTCATCTAATGTGTTGAATGGTTGTATGACTTATGTATGGTGACTTGGTTGACTGCGAGATAATACTTGGGACGAGTATGAGTAGGTGTGGATAGTAGTAGAGATCTATACTACTGGAAGCACATGACTTACGCTTGAATCAGGGAAAGTCACAAGGTTACCAAGAAGCTAGTGATTGGTCTCGTTTTATTAAAGTATTTCGTTAGCATTGTTTCGATAATGACTAAGAAGATGATTGATATTCTAAACCTAGTGGTCATATTAAATTGAGTCCGACTTTGATGAGTTGGTTACATGGTCCGGAGGACCAAGTTCGATGTAACATCTGATTTAAGTAAGAAGATTGGGATCATTTTACAAGCCCTATTTCATTGATAATTCCAGGACGTAATCATCCTTAGGGGGGTGATAATTGTAACGCCTGTAGATTAGGGCTATTTGTTGGGTCAAATTATGGTTTATACTTTACTTTTCTGGGCAATTATATTTTTTTGTAATATTTATGTGACATCCCCAAAATCACGGCCAGAAAAGACTGATTTTGTTTATGCTTTATAAAAACCAGAGTACTTCATTTTATAAAAAGGTTGCGGAATTTGTTCCCAGAAAAACATGGTAAATACGTTATTAAAACATTTTCGAAGAAACGTATTTATTTCATTTTAAAACGTTTGGGATGTCATCGTTAATATAGGAACATAAGCATAAACAGAACTTACAATTATTCACACTAGTGGTCTACATCTCTTTAAATCTCTCAGTGTAATGTCACTTCATATCAACACCTGTGATATGAATAAACTGAGTGGGTCAGGTTGGGAAACCTGGTGAGCACATAGGGGTTTCAATCCCACAATGTTATACCATATATATAGTTTAAAATTCACAAAATATACAATTTCACCATACATATATATAAACAACTCTTATCCTACCCCGTCGATCCTCACAACGAGGCTATCCATACTCTCGGACCTAAGATTAGTCGTTTTACCTACTCCATACTCTCGGATCAGAAATGAACGAATTTACCAAATCCATACTCTCGGACTAGGGACGAATGACTAATCCATACTCTCGGATTAAAGATGAATGATTATGCCTAATCCATACTCTCGGACTAGGGACAATAGCTAATCCATACTCTCGGATTAACGACGAATGATTATGCCTAATCCATATTCTCATACTAGGGACAATGACTATGTCTAATCCATACTCCTGGATAAGTGAAATATACTAACTTCTATTCTCTGAGTTTAACTCACTTGTACTCGTAAGAATATACTACCCAATATTCCTCATATTTAATTTAGGTCTACTCTTTATCCTAAATTATCAAATATAATCAGGTATGTTCTTTAACACGAATTTCAAGCAACATCAATTAACTCGCACATAAACATATAATTAATACTTCAATCAATAATTGTATTAAAATCATGTTCATGAAAGGGACTATGCACTCACCTGAGAAGGTGGTGACTCGGTACTCGCACAACGCTTCGTTTACTTTAAAATAATTTCCTTCGACGAAACCTAGTATTATCACCAATAGATTTTAGTTTATTATTCGCCCAGACTAATTAATAGTCTAGCTATTATTACTATTATATAAGCGTTAAAAAAAATACTTATATAACCCATAATAATAGCCCAAGTATTTATTATATGTTCTTAATACCGTTAATATAATTAAATAAAAACTATATTAAAAATAGCGTAGGCGTAGCTCACTTACAACGGGTTTTATAGAAAACCAGGCTTTGCTTGGAGCAGCGTTTCCGAGCCGAAAAGCTCTTCTTCTCGGAGCCGTCGAGCACTCCGGGGCTTCCGCCTCGTGCTAGGGAGGTTCCCTAGGCTTTTCGCGGGATTTCGGGGCTAGAGAGAGGTTCTAGAGAGAGAGTAAAGAGAAGAAAGAATGGGAAAGGTGTGAATAAAATGATGGTGGGAGAGGTGGTATTTATAGGGTGAAAATGGCTGAACTTGGTGCCACATGTCACCATCTAGTGGCAAGACTTGGGGAGAAAGCAATGGCCAAGATTGTGCCACATCACCCATTTTCGCACAACACACTTCCGACTTCTAAAATCCGTAACTTTCACATACGACCTCCGTTTTTGACGTTCTTTATATCCACGCGTAGGTAAAAATAATATCTACAACTTTCATTTTGACTCTGTTGGCTAATTCTCGACCGATCATAAATTTAACAGTACGAGGCGTTTAGACTGTTAAATGACCGCGAAGAATTCGTAACTCCTTCATACGGACTCCGTTTTCGTCTGTCTTTTTACCGTTGAGTTCCTATTAATGAGATCTTCAACTCTCATTTATTTCACGTAAGCCAAAAACCGCTCGAACTAAAATTCGAGTTTCGGGTTGTACACTGCTAAGTCGAATCTTAGAAAAATCATAACTTCCTCATACGAAGTCAGATTTGGGCGTTCTTTTTATCGACGCTCTTAGTTTAACATATTCTACGACTTTTGTTTAGATTGCTAAGGCTAAAAAGTCTTCTATCGTAAATTCACTATTTACGTCTTCCGGTGCCGTGTCGGTTTTGCCGTAAAACTTCGGCGGGCCATAACTTCTTCGTTATAACTCAGATTTCGGCGTTCTTTATATGTACGGAAACCTTGTGACATATTCTAAAACTTGGTTAACACTATTCATTCTAAATAATCTTTTGTCAAAAAGTCATTTTTGACCCCTATTGCCTCTAAATTGACTAGCCCGGACCTGCGGGCGTTACAATTATCTCCCCCTTAGGATGATTACATCCCGGAATCATCAACGAAACAAGGATCGTATATTGACTCCATACGTCATCTCTTCATCCTAGGTAATAATTATAACTTCTTTATTCCTTCAAGTCTATCTCTTAGACTTATTGACTGTAAGCAGTACTTGATCGTGCACCTGCTCTCTACCTCATATTAGACTCCAAATTATGACTTATCATCATGTGATGTACGTTTAGACTCAGGTCTCTTAAATTCTAAAACAGACTAAGCCTTCCTTCATGTTCTAATGTGATATAATCATACTTTAACATGTAGCATTTCTAGCTACCAACGAGCGCGATACTTCTATTGATCGCTTTGATTTTTTTAATCGTTTGGTTTAAGTCGGACGCTATATCAAACTTGGTTCTATGAACCACGTAACCTACTCATCGTAGTCGGACTCAAGGTGATATGACCACTAGGGTCGGGATAACAACAATCTTCTTAGTCATTACTGAAACAATGGTAACGGCATACTTGAATAAAACGAAATCAATTACTGGCTTCTTGGTAACCTTGTGACTTTCCCTGATCCAAGTGTGAGTCCTGTGCTTCCAGTAGTATAGGCCTCTACTACCATTCACACCTACTCATACTCTTCCCAAGTATTGTCCCGTAGTTTTTCCAAGTCACCATACAAGAAAACCATACAACAACTTAACACATCAGATAACAAAAAAAAGGTTTTATATTATTTCTTGAAACTATTACATAGGTGTTCAAGTTCACCCTAGACTATGCCTCTAACGGGCTACATCGTGAGGTACTATCTACACGATTACTCCATAACTCGATCCTCAGATGTCAAGCCTTCACTCTTGAATCCTTGCATTGTCATCTGCTTCGTCAAGGATCATTTGAAATGCTCTTGCCTTTGGATTTGGTGGCACATTTGGCTTTATAGCCCCTTCTCTCTTTGGGCAGTCTTGTTTGAAATGTCCTTCTGCTCCACACTTAAAGCAGACTTCTCTCTTGGTTGTGCATTCGCTGGCGTAATGACCAGTCTTCCCGCATTTAAAGCATGTCGTATATTTAGAGCATTTCCCGATGTGCTTCTTTCTACACTTCTCACACCATTGCGTTCCTTCTTCAAACTTCGAGAATTTTCTCTTCTCGCTGGACCTTGAAGATCCTTCAAACTTTCTCTTCTCGCCAACCTCCATCTTGCTGGAGGCTCTTCCCTTGATCATATCTTCGACAGACTTGGCAGCCCAGATAGCTGCCTCTAGAGTAGGTGCTTGACGCACTGGCACCGCGTACTCCCATGGAAGTCCTTTTGCGTACTTGTCGATTTTCGTCAGCTCATCCGGAACAAGATGCAAGGCGAACTCCATCTTCTCTGTGAAGTTGTTGGTGTATTCATCGATTGACATGCTTCCCTTCTTCAGGGTTAGAAACTGGTTCTCTAGCTCAAGCAGGTTTTGAGCTGAGCAGTACTTTCGTTTGAATTACACCAGAAATTCTGCCCATGTCAGTTGCAGAGGCTCATTAGGGCTCAGAGTCTTCCCCAAGGTATTCCACCAACGTACAGCGCCTCCTCGAAATTGACGCACTGCAAATGTGGTTTGTAGCTTCCCTCTACAACCGCATGTCATGAAGGCTAACTCCATCTCCGAGATCCAATCCATGACCTCGATCGGATCCTCCTTTCCAGTGAAAGTCGATGGCTTGCAAGTCAGAAAATCCTTGTACTTGCATCCATTCCTCTCGACCTCGTCATCTTGGTTGTTTTGTCGAACTATTGGTGGGTTGACTTGACCAACATTCCCACTGTAGTTTCCTTCCTCAGTCTACCCTTCGTTCAACTCGGGCTGTTCGATCTGAATAGTGGCTTCCTCACGATTTTGCTGGAGCAAACGTCTAGTTTCCTCCATTTGACGATCCAACATCGCTTGGATCATCTCTTGCACTCCGGCCATTGTGACTGGCTCAGCGGCGGCTTCCATCACCGGTATTTGCTCAATCACTGGGGGTTCGTTTCTGTTCCCATTTGCATTCACATTTCCGCTACGGGTTCTTGCCATCTTGATCTATACACCGAATAAGGTGAATCTAGATCTTTACTTAGGATTGACGGTTAAATCATCCTTATCACTCCGAAACGTTTATATGCTAGTTCTAATATCGTAGTCGTACGTTTAGAATCCTACACACATAAGGTTTCCAGATCCGGTCGGCAACAGACCATAGATCCGAACAACTAACAGCATATCAGGCACAAGTATTTAGCACATAAAAGCATTTTAGGCATAATTCCTAAAATAAGCTAGTGCTCACACCTCACAATCATCGCTTAGCATTCTAAGTTTAAGTCTAGAAATAAATCCATATTCCTAGTTCGCTTAAACTAATGCTCTGATACCAACTGTGACATCCCCAAAATCACGGCCAGAAAAGACTGATTTTGTTTATGCTTTATAAAAACCAGAGTACTTCATTTTATAAAAAGGTTGCGGAATTTGTTCCCAGAAAAACATGGTAAATACGTTATTAAAACATTTTCGAAGAAACGTATTTATTTCATTTTAAAACGTTTGGGATGTCATCGTTAATACAGGAACATAAGCATAAACAGAACTTACAATTATTCACACTAGTGGTCTACATCTCTTTAAATCTCTCAGTGTAATGTCAATTCATATCAACACCTGTGATATGAATAAACTGAGTGGGTCAGGTTGGGAAACCTGGTGAGCACATAGGGGTTTCAATCCCACAATGTTATACCATATATATAGTTTAAAATTCACAAAATATACAATTTCACCATACATATATATAAACAACTCTTATCCCACCCCGTCGATCCTCGCAACGAGGCTATCCATACTCTCGGACCTAAGATTAGTCGTTTTACCTACTCCATACTCTCGGATCAGAAATGAACGAATTTACCAAATCCATACTCTCGGACTAGGGACGAATGACTAATCCATACTCTCGGATTAAAGATGAATGATTATGCCTAATCCATACTCTCGGACTAGGGACAATAGCTAATCCATACTCTCGGATTAACGACGAATGATTATGCCTAATCCATATTCTCATACTAGGGACAATGACTATGTCTAATCCATACTCCCGGATAAGTGAAATATACTAACTTCTATTCTCTGAGTTTAACTCACTTGTACTCGTAAGAATATACTACCCAATATTCCTCATATTTAATTTAGGTCTACTCTTTATCCTAAATTATCAAATATAATCAGGTATGTTCTTTAACACGAATTTCAAGCAACATCAATTAACTCGCACATAAACATATAATTAATACTTCAATCAATACTTGTATTAAAATCATGTTCATGAAAGGGACTATGCACTCACCTGAAAAGGTGGTGACTCGGTACTCGGACAACGCTTCGTTTACTTTAAAATAATTTCCTTCGACGAAACCTAGTATTATCACTAATAGATTTTAGTCTATTATTCGCCCAGACTAATTAATAGTCTAGCTATTATTACTATTATATAAGCGTTAAAAAAAATACTTATATAACCCATAATAATAGCCCAAGTATTTATTATATGTTCTTAATAACGTTAATATAATTAAATAAAAACTATATTAAAAATAGCGTAGACGTAGCTCACTTACAACGGGTTTTATAGAAAACCAGGCTTTGCTTGGAGCAGCGTTTCCGAGCCGAAAATCTCTTCTTCTCGGAGCCGTCGAGCACTCCGGGGCTTCCGCCTCGTGCTAGGGAGGTTCCCTAGGCTTTTCGCGGGATTTCGGGGCTAGAGAGAGGTTCTAGAGAGAGAGTAAAGATAAGAAAGAATGGGAAATGTGTGAATAAAATGAGGGTGGGAGAGTTGGTATTTATAGGGTGAAAATGGCTGAACTTGGTGCCACATGTCACCATCTAGTGGCAAGACTTGGGGAGAAAGCAATGGCCAAGATTGTGCCACATCACCCATTTTCGCACAACACACTTCCGACTTCTAAAATCCGTAACTTTCACATACGACCTCCGTTTTTGACGTTCTTTATATCCACGCGTAGGTAAAAATAATATCTACAACTTTCATTTTGACTCCGTCGGCTAATTCTCGACCGATCTTAAATTTAACAGTACGAGGCGTTTAGACTGTTAAATGACCGTGAAGAATTCGTAACTCCTTCATACGGACTCCGTTTTCGTCTGTCTTTTTACCGTTGAGTTCCTATTAATGAGATCTTCAACTCTCATTAATTTCATGTAAGCCAAAAACCGCTCGAACTAAAATTCGAGTTTCGGGCTGTACACTACTAAGTCGAATCTTAGAAAAATCATAACTTCCTCATACGAAGTCAGATTTGGGCGTTCTTTTTATCGACGCTCTTAGTTTAACATATTCTACGACTTTTGTTTAGATTGCTAAGGCTAAAAAGTCTTCTATCGTAAATTCACTATTTACGTCTTCCGGTGCCGTGTCGGTTTTGCCGTAAAACTTCGGCGGGCCATAACTTCTTCGTTATAACTCGTATTTCGGCGTTCTTTATATGTACGAAAACCTTGTGACATATTCTAAAACTTGGTTAAGACTATTCATTCTATATAATCTTTTGTCAAAAATTCATTTTTGACCCCTTTTGCCTCTAAATTGACTAGCCCGGATCTGCGGGCGTTACAATTTATGGAGTTTATGGTCATGTTTACGGTTGAGTTTACAGCCGTAAACACCTTACGGTCGTAAACCCATTTACGGCCCATGTCCACCAAGCTAATGTTCCCCTTGTATAAATATAGGTGTTAGGGTGTGAGGAACTGATTGATGAACCCTAGAGAGTTTACGGCCAGAGAGACAGAAGCTTTTATGTGTGTGTGTGTGAATCTTTTGTATCCGGATCTTCATTCATATTAATACATACAAAGATTCATATTATTCTTCTTCTTCTTCTCTTCTATTTTATCTGACATCATCCGTTTGATCGGGATTCCGCACCATCAAACGGATCTGACTGATACACGGGCGAATTAGGGACTTACAATTGGTATTAGAGCCAAGTTGTATCAGTCAAAAGGATTATTGTTTCGTCTGGAATCTGAATAATTGGTGTTTACAGTCCAAGCTTATGGCCGTAAACACCGAGTTCTTGGGCCGTAAACTCTATTTGGAACATTATTTGATCTTATTTTCGAAATATTTTTGCGTTTTTGGATAGATCTCGCAAAAATAAGGGGGGTTTGTTCTTCGTGTTTTTCATAAAAAGGGGTTTTTGAGCTTCAAAGTCGAAAAATTGCTGTTTTTCACGTAATCTTGAAGGGTTTTCGGCCGGAGCTTACTGCCGGAAACAGTTCACGGGCGGCGGCGGAGTTAGTGTTTACGGCTAGGGTTTCCGAAGTTTGCGGCTCAGCTCGGCAGATTGGCTCGGATATCGGCTCGGCTCGGTGGCTTGCAGATCGAACGCTTTCGGCTCGGCTAAGTGGTTTGCGGCTCATGCAAGCGCTTCAATATAAAAGGAGAACGGCTTTGAAGGCTGCAAGGATCGAACTTGGATCCATTCTACAATCAGTCACGCCCCTTGCCAACTCCTCCAACAAATCACTTGTTGATTTAATTCCGATACGTTAAATTTACCCATTCCCAATCGCACCAATCTTTCACATCTTTGTCATTTTCAGCCCAAATTTGATTTTCCTTTAATTTTAAATTCCTTTTTCATCCAAAATTTTAAAAAAATAATAAATAATAATAATAATAATAATAATAAATTGTTTTATTTTATTTTTGAGTTTTTATTTCAAATTTTGATTTTGACTTCCAAGTTTGACCTTTCACTTTGAACTTTGACTTTTTCGTTTAATTTTTTTTATTTTCAAATTTAACTTTTCGGTTTGAGTTTCAAGTTTGATTTTTTCAAGTTTGATTTTTTCAAGTTTGACTTTTTCAAGGTTGACATTTTCATGTTTGACTTTTGAGTTCGATTTTTTATTTTGACTTTTAAGTTTTATTTTAGCTTCCAGATTTTTTTAATTGATTTTAAGGTCTACGAGGGAATTTGAAAACATGAAAGAGAGTCGTCAGGAGACGTTAAGACAAAATTTCAACTTTTTCGATTTTATCCCTGGAGAAACCCTTGAAACTCAGTTGCAGCGATTTACTACACTCACTACTGAGATGAATATTGTTGGGATCTTTTTGACCAAATCTGAGATAAACAAAAAGCTATTGAATTCACTTCCGAAATTGTGGGATATGAATGTAGCTGTCATCAAGAAGACCAAAGATCTCAATCGTCTTAGTATTGCTGAAGTAATTGAAGAGCCTGACGCTTTAAAGAGTTCTGTAAACCTTCCGGTCAATGAAGTGTCATGTTCTCATTCATGTGAAGTTTCATGTTCTCAATCATGTGAAGATATGATTAAGTTTCTTCGAGAACAAATTGAGTTATTTAAAAGAGAAGTTGAGGACCTGAGATATGAAGGATATCAACTCAGGAAAGGAAAGAAAAACCTAAAGGCTGAGTTGGAAGCAAAAACCAAGGACTTTCGGAAACTTCAGGAAGACTACAGTAACAAATGTGAAAACTATGATTATGTAGTCAAACAAAATGCTGAGCTAGTGGCTGAAGTTGAATCTTTGAAAGGAATGTTTGAAACCGCCAAACTTTATGTTAGAAAATATGATTTCTCAAGTGACGTTGTTGCAAATATGATAGACCAAAGCATGCAGTTTAAAAGGAATCAAAACAAGGGAATAGGGCATGATAGTGTACCTCCTCCTTACAATCATAACTACACATCCATCCCTATGAAACAAGAAGAAATTGACAGGGAGGCACATCTTAAATATGGAAAACCAGTTGGATTTGTGTCAGGAGGGGTTATTAATGTTGAAAATATTGATGCTTCTGTTACATGTGCAGGTAAAGTAGCAGAGGATGAGAACAAGGAGAACAATATTGAACAAACCGATAACTCCTTGAACTCTGAATCTGTTGCTTCGAACTCAACTGCTTCTGATCAACCTGCAGTTGAAAAATACAGGCCACCAATTCCAACGCAACAGAGTTCTTGTGGTAAGTGTGCATGTGGGAACAACAAGAAACGAGGCAAGAATACACTACCAGGGGCAGGAAGAGACAACTCCCCAGTGAAGAAAAGGACATGTTTTCATTGTGGAACACCTGGACACATTGCCAGAAATTGTCCTAATCGCGCGTATGTTCCCTACTACGCACAAGGCTGGCAGAACGCATCAAGAGGGAGACACTCCAAAAGATACCCCTCGAGATCACGATCAGACATTGACGACTGGACTGCCAAGAAGGCCAAGAATTCAACTCCTAAGGCCAAGCATCCAACCTACAAGGCAAAGAATTTGAATCCCAAGGGCAAGAAGGGAATGCCAGCCAAGAAGCCCAGTTCGAGAGATGCTCCTGTGAAGCCAAGACCGGTTAGGTCAAAGTCATCTCGGCAATCGGATTTAAGTTCCAAATCAAGTACTGAGCCACCCATAGGATCGAAAAAGAAATGGGTTAAACCCAACTACAAATGGGTTCCAAAGGCTCACTCTCCTAAATCTGCTAATGCTTCTAACGTTTCTACATCTTCTGCTTGTGATAAACAGAATATGTCATGGGAGAGAGTATCGTGCGTTGATGACAAAGGTCGACCCAGTTTCAAAATGGACTGGGTTCCAAAGACCAACTGATCCCGCTCTGTGTCGGAGCAACTATGGAGGCATATCATCAAACTTCAGTTTGTTGGTAGTGGCTGTTCCAGGCACATGATGGGGGATATCTCTCAACTGTACAACATTCAGACCTTTGTTTGAGAGTATGTGTCCTTGCGGGAAGGGAAGAAAGGAAGAGATCACTCATGGGGTTAGTTCTTAATGACGTAAAGAATTTTCGGATCTGTTATGAGATTACGCATGATGTTCTCAAACCTTCTGAATGCAGATTCAATCGGTGAATTACGGTTTGCATTTTCTTCTCTATACTCTTGTGTTTTTCTTAAGCTGATTCACTTTAAAGACTAATTTTTGTTTTAGGATAGTTTAAATTTGCACATTTATTTTCGTTTCTCTCCTATGCACAAATTTTGGGGGGAGAAATAAAAACAAAACAAAAATTAGAAAATTTAAAAAAAAAAAAAAAAAAAAAAAAAAAACCCAAAAACCAAAAACATAAGAAAATCAGAAAATAAAAAAATATATTCGTTATGAATCTGTGCTTGAGATAGATGTTTTGGGAAATGAAATTATTAAGTGATAACAGGTAACCTGAGTCTGCGTAACGTACCCAAAGTTGAAGGGTCTATGCTCTGGTTTGATGCGTCGGTAGGCACGAAAAATTTTAAAATGGACTTGACTAGGTAGAGTTGAACTTAGGAAATTTATAGACTTGACAAATCTTGACCGAGTTAGATCCGTTCAGCCTGACAATACGACGCTCGGATAGGTTGAGCAGGGAGATATATATGGGAATCTACTTGTCACATTAAATGAACTCGTATCTGGAACCGTGGCTTAACTTTTCCTCGATGTGCGGATTCTGTCCTTAATTCCGGTTGGATGGGGGTGACTGGTAAATTCCGATAAATTAGGTCTGTGGAATATCATTTTCTTTCTGTCTGTCTGTTAGTCATATGTTGCACCCTTTGCGTGATTGGAAGAGATCCGACCTGGATTGCAACATATGCAACTCTATTTCTCTGCAGGCTATATATATAAATGTGTGAAATACTTCTTATTTGTTAGCCATATGTTGTCTCCTTTGTGCGACTTCTAATCCGACCTGGTACACAACATATGCAACCTTCTTCTTCTCAACCCCTCTGAAGTAGTTAGCAATCGAATTCTGAATCTCTTCTCTCTCTGAATGGTTGTCTGCTCACCCGGTGTAAGGAGTACTCTAGAAGTTCTTGATGGCTGGGGCATATCAGGAAGCGGGAAACACGTTCCAGTACAATTAAAATTGAACACTCAAATATTGTCTGTAGATCTCGCTGCTCAATTTAGGTGGACAACAATATCCCTGGTCGTCAGATGAATGGTCCATAAGCTATAGTATTTAAAGAATTAGGATCATATGTAAATTTTAGGATTTTAAGTTCACCCTGTCTTGTAACAAATAGTATGTCATAAATCTGTCATAATTTTTCGTGTTTAAGTGGACCACAATACCGATGATCGACCAGACAAAGATATGAATATGAAAGGTACCGACAAGTGGATAAAGATTGTCTAACAACTTTGATCCCAAATCACTCTTAAAGTTAGATATCATTTTATTTTTGTTAAATTTGTTCATAGTTTCTTCTAATTTAAATATTAGGGGAGAATTAAAAATTAAAAAAAAAATCAAAAATTAAAAATCCAAAAATAGTGTTATTTGTATTTTATTTCTTGTTCAGAAAAATCAAAAAAAAAAAAAAAAAAAAAAAAAAAAAAACCAAAAATATTTTTGTTACTGTTTTAATTTGTGTGCTAAGTTTCCTTTTAGTTTTGTTTTGTCTTGAAAAGTGATTTCAGGTATAGATAAGACTCATGGAGTTTGTGTTGAAGATTTCTGAGCCAAAGCTTCGTCCGTGAGCATCGAAGAATTCTCATTCGAAGGAGCAAGAAATGAAGATTATTCTTTCAAATTCAATCTTTCAACCCCAGAAGCAAGGTGAAGCTGAAATTGAAGATTATGTGACAGATTGCATTGAAGTCTCCTCAATCAGTTTGCTGCTATCTATGAACCTGCTGAAGTGATCCAGAAGATTTGTTCTCTCTGATGTTTTCTCTGAAGATTCTCAAGCTGAAAGCACTATCTTTCAAGAATTAGTACGTCAAGCCTCCTCATCTAACGTGTGTTCAATGCCAAACTCTGAAGAAATGCTCAACCACTCAAGATGAAGTCATTCATTGAAGATTCATCAAGTTCATCCTGAAGTCGTGAAGAATTTGACGATTAATGTTGAAGCCAAACTCTCATTGAAGATTGACAAGAAGAGCCAGCTACCTTTTAAGGGGAGCTTGTTGGGCCATTAAGAAAAGAAAGCTATAAACCAAGGGGGAGATTGTTGGGTCAAATTATGGTTTATACTTTACTTTTCTGGGCAATTATATTTTTCTGTAATATTTATGGAGTTTACGGTCATGTTTACGGTTGAGTTTACGGCCGTAAACCCATTTACGGCCCATGTCAACAAAGCCCATGTTCCCCTTGTATAAATATAGGTGTTAGGGTGTGAGGAACTGATTGATGAACCCTAGAGAGTTTACGACCAGAGAGACAGAAGCTTTTATGTGTGTGTGAATCTTTTGTATCCGGATCTTCATTCATATTAATACATACAAAGATTCATATTATTCTTCTGCTTCTTCTCTTCTATTTTATCTGACATCATCCGTTTGATCGGGATTCCGCACCATCAAACGGATCTGACTGATACACGGGTGAATTAGGGACTTACACTAGTCAATTTAGAGACGATAAGCATCAAAAATTAATTTTTGATGGAAGATTATTTTGAACAAATAATCTTAACTATGTTGTAGTATATGTTAGAAGGGTTCCATACATATAAATAGCATTGAAATCTGAGTTATAACAAAGAAGTTATGACCTGTCGAAGTTTCGCGACAGAATTGGTACGACACAGCATGACGTAAATCCTGAATTTATGTTAGAGTGATATTTAGACTTAGCAATCTAAATGAAAGTCGTAGAATACGTTAAACCAAGAGTGTGCATAAAAAGAACGTCTAAATCTGACTTCATATGAGGAAGTTATGATTTTTTCTAAGTTTTAGCTTAGCAGTATGCAGTCCGAAACTTAAATTTGAGATCGAGTGATTTTTGGTCAAAGCAATCTAAACGAGAATCGAAGATCTCATTAATAGTAGTGCAATGGTGAAAAGATAGACGAAAACGGACGTCGGATGAAGAAGTTATAAATTTATAACGGAGTTTTCCTGTCCCGGCCTACTAAAAATAATATAATAAAAATAAATTTGAAATCAGCCGACAGAGTCTAAATGAAAGTTGTAGAGCATACTCTCACCTACACGTGGATATAAAGAACGTCGAAACTAGAGCTCCTATGCGAAAATTACGCAATTTTGAAGTTTGTTATGTCGGTGTACGCTAAGCGTGATGGAGTAAGCCTAGCGTACCCATATGAATGAACTGAAATGGACCACGTCGACCTGAACCAACACTCGAGTACCCGGGATCGTAAGCATTGACGTCTTCGGCTTGATTCGAAGCGTACGCCCGGCGTAGCACTTAGTACGCCCAGCGTAGCACTTAGTACGCCCAGCGTACTCTGAAATTACGCCCAACGTAATCCTAGTTTCGGCACCCTATAAATAGATGTCAAGGGCTACCGATTTCTTTTGTTCAAACTCTTCTCTCTCTCATTTTTGCATTGTTTTGCATGCAAGAAATATCCCGAAACCCCGGTATCATTCCCGAGCCTCGAAGCAAGTCCCGAAGCCCCGAAGATCCCGAGAAGTAAAATTCCCGAGAAGACGCTCTTCCCGCGAGAAGCCAATTTTTTTGAAGATCTCCCGGTTTCACCGAAGAATACTACTTCTACGAGCCGTAGTTTTGTCCGATCATCTTCTGATCAAGTGAGTGTGTAGTTACTTTCTTCTAACACATAGATATGAAGTATTTGCTATGAAATACATGTTATGTGTTTATATATATTGTTGTTTACTTGAGATGGATGTTGAATGAATGTTTTATACAGGTTTTTAAATAGTTTTAAAATGTATATGTAATTTATATCTACAAAAATGTTGGGTAGAACATGGGTAGATGAAATAGTTGGTGTGTAATGAAATAATGTGATAAGAAAAAGATGAGGATATAATGGTGATGATAATTAGCTGATGATAGATAGGTAATGAATTACAAGTCCAGGCGATGTTGTGGCTGTGTATTCATGCGATGATAGTCTAACCGTTATTATGAATTACAAGTCCAAGCGATGTTGTAGCTGCGTATTCATGCAATGATACTCTAACCCTTATTATGATTTACGAGTCTAGGCGATGTTGTGGCTGTGTAATCATGCAATGATACCCTAACCCTTACTAGACACATATTGAGGGAGTGATCCCTATATTTGTATTGTCTATGCGATGTAGGTGATGATCCTTAGGAAAAGTTCTTAGGAACAAACATATAAGGAAATAAGATGTAAGGAGATGAGAGGTAAATATGATATAGGAGATGACCCTTAGGATAATATCTTTAGGGAAGATTAAACGAAGATAATGGGGATGGGTAATTGGGTTGATTGTTTGATGATGAAATATAATAATTGTATTATTGTGGGTTGAAAACCCTATATGCTCTCGAGGCTCCCAAGCCTGACCCACTTAGTTTTCTTTGCATTATAGGTAATGGCACAAGGTTATAAGTTGGTGGACTTGACCAGAGTTTGTGGATTATAGATTAGTAGCTATAAATAACTATTGTAAGGTCTATTTTATATTGTTTATGCTTTTGGTCTGTATCGTAACATGACATCCCGAGATTTTGTTATTTAATGAAAATACATTTCTTTAAGAAATGCTTTGATAAATTTTATTTTATCATAATTTATTTTTGGAACAAATTCCGCAACTCTTTTAATCAAAGGATTACTCTGATTTTGTAAAACAGAGAATAAACAAATCGATCTTTTCTGGTCATGAAATTGGGGATGTCACATTTTGCATCATATTTTATGTTTTTTCATATGCATTAGTTCAATTAATGTTCAACTCAAATTTGTCACTAGAATTCCTGTACTGTTCATGTTTTTATGTCATTTTCAGATAATTCGAGTTAAGCGGTACTTTGGAAGCAGCTTTGGATACAACATTGAAGCTTAACTGGAGTTGGAACCAAAGAAGCACGTTGAGGAACGAATGGAAGCTGCTTAAATGGAAAAATACGACTAAACTGCAACAATAAGGAAATATGTGATCATATTTCTCCGAAAATGCGATCAGATTTCTCCAAAAATGCGATCGCATAAATGTATTGAAGATTGTTGGACTCAAAAATCAAATTGAAGAAAAAACCCAAAAATGCGATCGTGGAGACCTAAAATTGTGATCGCATTTCACTTACGATTTCATAAAAAGTTTGAAAACAGCAACGTACTTTATGAAATGGGGTTTTTGAGGATTTCGACCAAAAATGCAATCACAATTCTTAGAAAAAGCGATCGGCTTTTATATTTCTTGCTCTGGAAGTTGTTGGCTTGCATATAAATCCAACCTCTCTGATCAGTCTATAGACTGTTATGTGATTATCTGATATATGTACACATGTTTGATTGGTGGTTGGGGCTTATCTGCTCTGTGCGAGAGCCAACTGACATAGGCATTCCAACCCGATGGTTGTGGGTCGTGAGTATTCCACCTGAGGATGATTGGACTTATATTATGTGGGCATTCCAACCTAATGGTTGTGTGCCTAGGGTACTCCATCTCGAGGATGACTGGACACATAATATGTTGGCATTCCAACCTGATGGTTGAGGGCCTGGGGTATTCAACCCCGATGGTTGACTAGACCCATAGTATGTTGTTTGTGATTATATGTATATTGTTTTGTGTATGGGTATTTTATGGGTACTCACTAAGCTTTGGGCTTATAGTTTCAGTTTTGGTTTCAGGTGCATCAGATGATTGCGGAAATACGAAGGCGTGATCGCACAACACCTCAAATTTTATGATTTTGATTTCTGGGATACTCTGACATGAAAATATTTTGAAAACTCTTTGTAATAATTAATGGTTTTAGTTGGTTGAAAAGTTGTAAATTTTCTTGAATTTTATGGGTGTTCCAAGTTGGTATCATAGCCTTGGTTTGAGTGAATTGGAGGAACACTCGTGTGAATCTAGTCTCAAATCAACGAAAAGTTTTTCAAAATGAATTTTAAATGGTTTTCAAAATACCAAAGGAGGATGCAGAGTGTACGATCAGCCGGAGCCAATAAGTAGATACCATGCAGTTATTTGATTTTGTGATATGTTAGAAGATCATGTTAGTACCATGCTAGGGATATTTAGGAATTACATGATAGAATTGTCTGCTTGTATGATGCCTGATAGCCTACGGCTTTCCTTATATGAAATTGACATCATTATTGTAGTTTCTTAGTGTATGCATCATGATCGTACATTATTAAGATCTTATAGGCTGAGAATGTTTGGTTTGTCCTTATTTCCTGTTCTTATCTAATGAAGGGCTTAGGGTAGGATCAGGTATTCGAAATTCTATAGGGTTAAATGTTATGTATGGCTAGCATATACGAGTGCTGCAGGGTTGGTGGAAGTTTCATGGCTAAGTTGTGAGAGGTCAGTAAACCAATTATGAGATAGTTAGCTTCCCTCTAGAAGTGAGGATTGAGCGATCACCATGCATATGTATATTGTTAGGATGTTGTGATGATACTTGAGACAAATATGGGTAGCCGTGGAAGTTAGTATGGGCCCGTACTATTGAAACCACAAGACCCTAGGGTATAGTTGGGAGTTGAATCCCTGTTATTTGTGCAAATTATATGATATCTTCCTGGTGTATTTTTCAGTATGGTGGCTACGAGGTGTTTTGTGATTGGATCCGGATCGGGATCAGGGCAGGGCAGTGAGGATGCCCCTACAAGTCCCCAGACTATTGGCCAGGGTGGGCCAGTGTTGTCAAATGATCGTGTCGAGGAGATCATCTGTAAGGAGGTGGTTGAGATTGTTTGGGGTCAGATTCCAGACATGTTTGGTTTTATTAAGACCGCCAGAATGGAGTATTTTGATGACATATATGCAGCCCTAACTGAGACGGTTGCTGCAGCAGCACATCAGCTTTAACAACAGTAGGGGAGGAGCCAATCGGGGTTTTCAGATTCGGGACTTCGATAACACGAAGCCCTCAACTTTCCATGGGACTCAGGATCCGATCATAGCCATGAGGTAGCTATCTAACGGGGAGGGATGTTTCTTCATGTGCTCATGTCCTGCTGATTAGAAGGTTAGATGTGGCCTGAACTTGCTGAGGTCCGGGGCAAAGGACTAGTGGATATTAAGGGTTGGGTTATATACAGATGATTAGAGAGTTGCAGTTACTTAGGAGCAGTTCAGAGATATGTTCTGCGCTTGGTACATCCCACGCGTCGAGTGCGAGTGGCTGTCACAAGAGTTTTTGGATCTGAGATAGGGTATGGAGTCAGTGACAAAGTTCACCAGCATGTTCACTGAGAGGTGGATGTTTTTCCCGAAGTTTGCTTCCGATCAGGCTCAGATGACACGTTATTTGAGCATGCTTAAGAAAGATATATGTCAGTTTGTTGCTACCGAGTGTTGTCATACACTATTGGAGTTACAGGAGGGCGCTAGGCGGCATAAGCTAGAGATTGAGTTATAGATACGGGAGCAGATGCAGGCCCCAGCACAGTCGTAGCCGACACTGAAGAGATCCAAGACCGTTGATACTAGGTCTAGGGGACAGGTGGGCCTCACTTGTAGGAAGTGCGGAAAGGCTCATCCGAGGGTTTGCTGATCAGGGAGCGGGTGCCACCAATGTGGCAAGCAATGCCATCTTGCCAGGGATTACAGGCAGCATACTCTAGCTCCCAGAGTTCGAAATTGTTACCATTATGAGCAGGTGGGCCATTTGAAGGCCCAGTGTCCCCTACTAGCTGCCAAGCTAGCGCAGGCTCCAGTATCGACTACACTGAGGATTATTGATGGGAGTCAGGGTGGAACAGCGCCCCTAGGGACGCGACTTCCAGCTTACGGTAGAGGAGTCTAGGGCAGCATCAGATGTGGTTGTTGGTATGTTTCTATCCCTTATCTTACTGATTTTATATGTTTTATTCTTATATGTTTGTACCTGTGATTAAGTACATTTTTAGTGAACTCCATACCTGCTTTGGTATTATTTGACTCGAGGGCGAGTCGGTCGTTTCTCTCTCAGTCATTCAGTAGGGAGTTCGGTTTACCAGTAAGAGAGCTAGAGTGTCCGTTGCAAGTCTCTGTCGCCAAAGAACACGAGGTTTCTGCTTCTTTAGTTTATCGAGGTTGCGTGTTAGAGATCTTCGGGGTATCTTTTCTGATCGACTTGATTCCGATTCCCATGGGGATGTGCGTGTGATCGTGGTTATCGATTGTTTTAGTCGCTTTAGTGCCATGATTGACTGCGAGGGTCAGCAAATGGTAATTCGAACCCCAAGTTGGCGAGAACTGATTGTCTATGGCGAGGGCACCAGATTAGGATCAGGGTTTTGTTCAGCCGCCAGGGCTTGACAGTAGATTCAGCACAGATGTGCAGGTTATCTAGCATATGTGGTGGATATGCGGGTTAAGGATCAGGTTTCTGTATCAGAGGTTCTAGCGGTCAGGGATTTTGCTGATGTATTCCTGGAGTACCTCCGGAGAGGCAGGTCGAGCTTAAGATCGACCTAGTGCTAGGTGCGGCTCTTATTTCCAAGGCGTCATACCGATTGGCACCACCAGAGATGCAGGAGCTGTTATTATAGCTGCACGAACTGTTGGGCAAGCAGTTCATCTTTCTGATCAGTTCCCCATGGGGAGTGCCGATTCTCTTCGTCAGGAAGAAGGATGGTTCACACCGGATGTGCATTGATTACCGGGATTTAAACAAGTTGACGGTGAAGAACTGTTATCCATTCCAGAGGATAGATGATCTTTTTGATCAGTTGCATGGAGGATCTTGGTTCTCCAAGATAGACCTGAGATCTGGGTACCATCAGGTCAGTTTTATGGAGGAGGATGTGGAGAAGATTGTGTTACAGACTCATTATCTACATTACGAGTTCGTGGTGATTCCTTTTAGGCTCACCAACGCGCCAACAGTATTTTCGGACCAAATGAATTGGTTCTGCAGACCGATGCTCGATCTCTTGGTCATTGTATTCATAGATGATATCTTGGTGTACTCCAAGACTCGCGAGCAGCATGAGGATCATCTACGGGAGTTATTGGGAGTTTTGAGATGAGAACGGCTCTATGCCAAGTTCTCAAAATGCGAGTTTTGGTTACGAGAGGTTAAGCTCCTTGGACATCTCGTTAACCAAGAGGGGATTTTGGTCGATCCGGCCAAAATCAAGGCGGTTATGTAGTGGGAGGATCCGAAATCTCCCTCGGATATCAAGAGCTTCTTGGGATTAGTTGGTTCTATTGGAGATTCATACAATACTTCTCCAAGATTGCAGTACCCCTCACTCATCTAACGAGGAAGGGGGTGGATTTCTGATGGGAACCTAAGCAGCAGAGGGCCTTTGAGACCCTTCAACAACGACTTTGTGAAGCTCTAGTCTTGACTCTCCCCGAGGGAGTTGAGGATTTTGTTGTGTTCTGTGATGCATTTATCACGGGACTAGGAGCATTCCACATTTAGAAAGGATAGGTGATATCCTACGCATCTCGGCAGTTGAAGTCGCACGAAACGAGATACCCTACTCATGATCTGGAGTTAGGAGCGATGGTATTCGCTCTCAAGATTTGGAGACATTGTCTATATGGGGTCCGTTGTATCATATACACATACCACAAGAGCCTGAGACACATCATGGGTCAGCCAAACCTGAACATGAGATAGTGTAGGTGGCTGGATGTAGTCAAGGATTACGACTGTGAGATCCTTTACCACCCCGGTAAAGCAAACGTGGTTGCTGACGCCCTGAGCCGCAAGTCAGCTGGATCTTCTATACCAGTGATATGTATGAGGATATTAGTGGATTCTCCACTTGTAAACTTGATTCGGGAAGCTCAGACAGAGGGTATGTGTCAAGAGAACTGGAAGCTTGAGAGGATTAGGGGTGAGAACACCCAGTTTGTGCAGGATAGCTAGGGATTATTGACTCGTTGCGGCCGGGTCTGGGTTCGAATGTCGGGTGGGATCATACAGACTATTGTGGAGGAGGCCCATAAGACTCGCTTCTCTATTCACCCTTGGGCCAACAATATGTATTGGGATTTGCGATTGAGTTACTGGTGGTCGTGTATGAAGCGAGAAATGGCTTGGTACGTGGAGAGGTGTCTGACCTGCAGGATGGTCAAGGTCGAGCACTAGAGGCCGCATGGAAAGTTGTAGCCTCTAGAGGTTCCCATGTGGAAGTGAGAATATATCACGATGGATTTTATTACCAAGCTGCCAAGGATGGCGAAGGGCTTCGACGCTATTTGGGTCATCGTGGATCGATTGAACAAGAGCGTCGAGAAGCTGGTCAACTTATATATCCGCGAGATCATTGCTCGCCATCGGGTGTCGATCTCTATTGTCTCAGACCGCGATGTTCAGTTCACCTCTTGTTTTTGGAAGAAGTTCCCCAAGGAACTGGGCATGCAGTTGCATTTCAGTACAACTTATCATCCACAGACAGACGGTCAGAGTGAGCGGACCATACAGACTCCTGAGGATATATTGAGAGCCTATGTCATTGACTTCAGTAGGAGTTGGGACTCTACCTACCTCTTTCCGATTTCACCTGCAACAACATCTTTCATTCTAGTATTGGTGCACCACCATATGAGATGTTATATAGATGGGGATATCGCACCCCAGTCTGTTGGGCCGAGATCGGTCACAGGGTGATGGGATGGATAGAGCTAGTTCTGTAGACTACCGAGACGATGCAGAGTCGGTAGGGTGATGGGCGAGATCGGTTATATGGACGGAGATCTCGCACCCCAGACAACAGCTGTAAACTGTGACAACCCAAAGTTTTTCCATCGACGCAACCCATTTCGTCCGTAAAACTCGTTTTAGTCGAATTATTCTGATTTCATTTTTGGACTAGGTCAATTTAGTTAAGACTTTTATTTGACCTTGTAAGTATCCAAACATGTTGGAAACAACTGAAAGCGTCCCAAACTAGTAATTAGAAAAATTTTAGTTTCGACCATATCGAGTGACGACAATTTAATCGGGTGCGACCAAAAGCCTCGGTTAACATCAGTATCAGGTAGAATTCCACCATCTATCAAATTCACACCATATTTAAAGTGAAATCAGACTCATTTGGATCCTTTTCACTCTCTCTCTAACCTCTCTCCTCAAATCCAACTTGTTGATCCAAAATCATCCATTTCAAGCTTCAAAACACCAACGTAATCATCCTAGCTCCTAGTATAACATCCTTAGCCTTCATTTTCATGTTCAAATCATGGAATAGGACCATAAACATGTGTTTATGGCCCTGGAATAGCCTTAGGCCGTGAACACATGTAAATGGGGTTTTTTAGCCTTAAAACCCACCCAAATCAACATAGGAGCTTAGATATGGCTTAAGGACTTATTGGATTGGACTTAGAACACCTTGAATATCATTTTTGAGGAGTAAACATGAGTTTACTACCCAAGAACAAGCTTGGGCCGTAAACACCATTTCATGGAGAGTAAACTCCTTTTTGGGTGTTAAAATGCAACTTACACACCTCATAAGCCTTGGAATAAAATCTAGAAGCAAGCATGAAAAACCTAGAGGCCTAAAACATAAAGAAATCACCCCTCTAAGGAGTTCACAGCCATGAGGGGAGTCATGGGTTGTAAACTCCTAAAATCATGTTAAATGATACTTTTAACTCACTCATTGGCTTATAAAATTGAGTAGAATCACTTGGAATAAATCAATGACCTTCAAAACAATATAGAATGATGTGGGTGAGAGTTTATGGCCGTAAACACTTAGTTTACTGTCGTTAACTCATAAATCGGTCCATATGGTTGAGTTAATTCCTTGATAATGCCCTAGAACCATACCTAGCAACACCCCTCATTTGATTTAAGGCCATTTAGCACATAAAACACCCCACCATGAGTTTACGGCCATAAACTCATGGGGATGAGGTGTTTAAGGTAGTGAAAACTCCATAGAGTTTACTCTTGAATAGTGAACTCCATTCCTTAGCCATTCATGTCCTGAAAAGTCACCCGGGTCACTCCAAACACTTATTTTGAAGTGTTTTCGCGTCTAGGAGTGTATAATCGTATCTGATTAGTGTTTTAAAGTCTAATTAGATACATGTGTGTATCATTTAACATTACATAGGAACCTCGCTCGTTTTCAAGCCTTGATCCAACGTTTAGCATCCCCGTTGACACATTTCTCACCCAGTGAGTTCATACCCCTACACTTTTTCAATGTTTTTCACTGTTTTCAGGGGGGAATACAAGCAAAGTACAAGTAATACTTGTACTCAAAACTTATTTTATATGTGTTGTGTTTCATACTACATATGTTTTTAACACTATTAATCATATCAGATAACCGTTTGAACTTGCAGATTTCATTATCTTATTATTTGTGAAAAACATTATACAGTGTTGTACCTTGTATTTTCACAAATGCTCTTTCCACATTATAATAGTTAAAAACATAATCTTTGATCATTGAACTAGAAACTTAGTATATCATTTTGTCCTCGGTAACACTCCACAGAGATACGCGAGTGGAGGATAGTCTTTTAGATTTGTTATTCCTATAAATTGGAGACACGTCCTCGGAGAACACTCCACAGAGATACGCAAGTGGAAGACCGCCTCTGTAACCAGAATCTCTTCGATAGGGAGCGTGACTTGAGTGTATAGATCTATACGGGATTGACTATCCCGCACCTAGCTGCTAGCTACAGTCGAACCGAAAGGGTCAAGGTTGACGAAAGTCATAAAGTAAGATGGACTACTTATTGCCATGATTAGTCTATAGTATGGTTATGGAACTCGTAATTTGGATAACAAAGATTTACATTATAGTAATAATGGGTTAAGTAACTAGTTTACTTGGTATATATTAGTTTTATAAACGTGTTAAAACTAATACATTTTCAGCATACATCTTTTACATTACTTTTCGGGTCGGTAAACTACCACACACTTTACAAGGGTAACTAGGCTTTCAATATACATCTTTCACATTAGGAAAATATAGGATTTTCCTGGGGTAATCACAATTCATAACTAGAACAGTGTAACCTAACAGAACAACTAAACTTTACTTTCAGTATACATCTTTTACATTACATTTTTGGGTTGGTAAACAAACACACTTTACAGGGTTAATCAGGTTTTCAGTATACATCTTTCACATTAGGAAAATATGGGATTTTCCTTGGGTTGTAACATTTTCAGAAATCAAAAGGAATCTTGTACATTTTCATAAAAACAAACCGCTTATGAACTCACCAGCTTTATGCTGATTTTTAAAATGCTTGTATTCTCAGGTTCTACTTAGACAGGTACCTTGCGTCCTTTTGCAGAAGATGGAGCGAATGGAAGTCATGTCTTTCTTTTGTTTAAACTTATGTATCTATGAAAATTTGTAACACTTTACTTTTCAACTGATGTAATGAAATCTATGTAATGTAATGTTTTGTGTTTTACTTCGCTTACTATGTACATTGGTTATGATATTCACATGAAGTCACCTCCTCCCCGAGATGTTTCCGCTTTCGGTTTCGGGGTGTGACAGATTGGTATCAGAGCCCTTGTTTATAGTGAACTGAGTATACCAAACCTTACATGGTATAAGACTATAAACATTAAGGGGCCTAAGTGCTCTGAACTAAAAGTATACTTCAAAATATAAGTATTTTCAAAAACATACAAGTATACCTATCCGTCGAGATCCGTAACTACAAGTAGAACAAAACATAAGTAAATGGGTGTTGTATGCTGCGGTTAAACCTAGGCAGTTATTTAGTCGTGTCTAGGGTCAATATAGCCTGATCAACTATATTCATTCGAGACATGGCCAACATGTTCTTGGGAGTAACTGTGGTGTTCAGCATGCCTAAAACTTACCCAAATACCCTAAACAACGAATTGTCGTTGCAGAGAATTATGAAATACTATGGGAGTATTTCTAGATCCAACTTTGTTGTAGAAAATCCTCATTCAAGCGTTTCCCCTCGATCATTCCTTTAGCGATAATTTATCTGCCTTGATAATTCATTCCTGCTCTATTGCTTAATAGAATTATATGTTTCTCTTAAGGAGATATCCCTTATATCATATCTCTTGATTTAGTGCAGAGGACTTACCATCCTCTTTTTCCTAATCACTTTAGATCGAAATGTATTCAAAAGAAGGATCCAATTCAAGTAACAACAACCCTCTGTCGCCACCTCCTTCTCGATTCGACCCAGTGATGTTCCAGTTGGCTATTTCTGCTGCAGTGACTGCCGTAGTGACATATTTGTGCTCTAACAGGTTCAGTGGACCAAGGTTCAGTGGACCAGGAAATATCACCAACCCCCAAAACCCTGAAAATGTTCAGGAGCATCAGAACGAGCATAAAAAGAGTAAGAAGGCTTTCTGGAAAAAGCAAAAGGGTCAGAGTTCACAAGGACCCTCCAAGAGGCATGAAGCTATGACAGTTCACGCTGCTACTACCCCTGCAACTGTCTCTGCTGCTGGCTGGAATCTCAGCTTGAAAACCTACCAGTAGGTATGTTGGAACCCTCCCTAGTTGTGACAAGTGCAAATATCATCACCTCCCTTCCAGTCCATGTATAGAGGTGTTTTGCAACAGTTGTGGCATAAAGGGTCACACGGCGAAAAACTGCAAAACACCAGTTCATCTAATCAATCAAGCTTCCGGATCGAGTACTGTTCGAGCCTGCTATGGTTATGGAGAGATTGGGCATTTCAAGCAAAACTGCCCAAAGACAGCAACCACCAACAACGTCAACAACGCTGAGATGGTTTTAGCTATGAAGAAAGAGGAAGCAGCCGCTGATCCCACCGCCGCGGGTATATTTCTTCTTGACAATTCTTATGCTCGCATTCTTTTCGAATCTAGTGTCAAGAAATTTTTATTAGTCATTCATTTAGATATCTTTGTAAACATAGTCCTCGTCCAATAACCGAAACATTTGTCGTCAAGATGGTTACCGGTGAGAATGAGTGCACCAACGACTTATCTCTGAACTGTATCCTTATCTCGAGTAATCATTCTTTCCTCATTGACCTGATGTTAGTTTCAATAAAGAGCATTGATGTTATCTTTGGCATGTATCAGTTGAGTCATGAACATACTGATACACTTTGTTATGAAAAAGCTATTTGTCTCAATTTCCTCTTTGACTGGACCCTCATGATATATGGTGTCAACCTTGGCCCAAATCTTCGCATCATTTCCTGTATCAAAGCTCGAAAACTTCTGCAAAGTAGTGTTAGGTATTCCTAGTCCATGTAATTAGCGAGAATCAAGAAGTTAAAGACTTCTAGAGCGTCCCCGAAAAACTGTAATATTCCTGATATCTTCCCGAAGAGCTCCCGAAAATTCCTTCCGAACGTCAAGTCGAGTCTCGTATCGACTAAATCTTTGGAACTACCTTCGCAGCCAAATCTCCGTACCATTTTTGCCCCAGCAGAAATGCAGGAGTTATCCAGTCGATTTATTGAGTTGACCGTCAAAACCGATATCCTCTTTTCCGAGTAGATGACTTCTTCGCTAAAATCCGTTCACTTCCTTCCGATCAAAGAATCATCCAAGATGGAAAGACTCACGCGAACCCACATCAAAGAAGTAGTCTGACTGCTTAGTATACATGCGTCCATTATCTTTGGTAGAGAGAGCAGGTTTACCTCAAGATTTAGGCAAATTCCTTCAAAAAAAACTCATGAAACCAAGCTAGACATGAGTACAATTAATCATCCTCAGACAATTGGACAGAGTGACAGAGTTATTCAGGTCATGGAATATATGCTGAGAGCATGTGTCATAAATTACTAAGCAACTTGGGATACCCCTTTACCTTTGATCGAGCCGTCGTAAAATAACGGTTATTCCACTAGTATCCAGACTACACCATTGGAACCCTCTACAGTCAAAAGTACAAACTCCTTTGTGTTAGGTCATGATGGGAGACACGCAGCTAACCTAGAGCCGATTCCCCGGTAGTACCCACATTAGTTCTGAAATCATCCGCGAAACTATCAAGAAGATCATCTAGACCCGAGAACAATTGAAAACTTCACTAGACCGATAGAAGAATTCCGCCAATGTACAATGGAAACCTCTGGAATTCCAGGTTGGAGGCTGTGTCCTGTTAATGATCTCGCCCTGTAAAGACATGACACACTATGGAAAGCACGAAAATCTCAACTAGTGGTACATTAGACCCTTCGAGATCCTCATTAGGATCCACCCCGTAGCCTTTGAACTCTGAGTACCTTCAGAATTTAGAAACATCCATCTTGTCTCACACGTTCTGAATCCTTAGAAGTATTTGTCCGATGAAACCTTATTAATTCCTCTTGAACAAATCGACACCATAGACCGAGAGATCAAAGGTACATATCCCATTAGTAATGGTTCGCTGGACTTCCAAGCGAGAACCTGAATTCACCTGGGAGCGCGAACACCCGATACAGTAGACATATCCGCATCCTTTTCCATAACTTTTATTTTAATCTTTGAATATCAGGATGAAATTCCCTCTAACGGGGGGATAATCTGACAACCAAAAGTTTTTCCATCGCCGCAACCCATTTCGTCCGTAAAACTCGTTTTAATCGAATTATTCTGATTTCATTTTTGGATTAGGTCAATTTACTTAAGACTTTTAGTTGACCTTGTAAGTATCCAAACATGTTGGAAACAAGTGAAAACGTCCCAAACTAGTAATTAGAAAAATTTTAGTTTCGACCATATCGGGTGACGACAACTTAATCGGGTGCGACCAAAAGCCACGGTTAACATCAATATCGGGTAGAATTTCAACGTGTATCAAATTCAAACCATATTTAAAGTGAATTAAGACTTATTTGGAGCCTTTTCACTCTCTCTCTAACCTCTCTCCTCAAATCCAACTTGTTGATCCAAAATCATCCATTTCAAGCTTCAAAACACCAAGGTAATCATCCTAGCTCCTAGTATAACATCCTTAGCCTTCATTTTCGTGTTCAAATCATGAAATAGGACCATAAACATGTGTTTACGGCCCTGGAACAGCCTTAGGCCGTGAACACATGTAAATGGGGTTTTTGAGCCTTAAAACCCACCCAAATCACCATAGGAGCTTAGATATGGCTTAAGGACTTATTGGATTGGACTTAGAACACCTTGAATATCATTTTTGAGGAGTAAACATGAGTTTACTACCCAAGAACAAGCTTGGGCCGTAAACACCATTTCATGGAGAGTAAACTCCTTTTTGGGTGTTAAAATGCAACTTACACACCTCATAAGCCTTGGAATAAAATCTAGAAGCAAGCATGAAAAACCTAGAGGCCTAAAACATAAAGAAATCACCCCTCTAAGGAGTTCACAGCCATGAGGGGAGTCATGGGTCGTAAACTCCTAAAATCATGTTAAATGATACTTTTAACTCACTCATTGGCTTATAAAATTGAGTAGAATCACTTGGAATAAATCAATGACCTTCAAAACAATATAGAATGATGTGGGTGAGAGTTTATGGCCGTAAACACTTAGTTTACTGTCGTTAACTCATAAATCGGTCCATATGGTTGAGTTAATTCCTTGATAATGCCCTAGAACCATACCTAGCAACACCCCTCATTTGATTTAAGGCCATTTAGCACATAAAACACCCCACCATGAGTTTACGGCCATAAACTCATGGGGATGAGGTGTTTAAGGTAGTGAAAACTCCATAGAGTTTACTCTTGAATAGTGAACTCCATTCCTTAGCCATTCATGTCCTGAAAAGTCACCCGGGTCACTCCAAACACTTATTTTGAAGTGTTTTCGCGTCTAGGAGTGTATAATCGTATCTGATTAGTGTTTTAAAGTCTAATTAGATACATGTGTGTATCATTTAACATTACATAGGAACCTCGCTCGTTTTCAAGCCTTGATCCAACGTTTAGCATCCCCGTTGACACATTTCTCGCCCGGTGAGTTCATACCCCTACCCTTTTTCAATGTTTTTCACTGTTTTCAAGGGGGGGGGGGGGGAATACAAGCAAAGTACAAGTAATACTTGTACTCAAAACTTATTTTATATGGGTTGTGTTTCATACTACATATGTTTTTAACACTGTTAATCATATCAGATAACCGATTGAACTTGCAGATTTCATTATCTTATTATTTGTGAAAAACATTATACATTGTTGTACCTTATATTTTCACAAATGGTTTTTCCACATTATAATAGTTAAAAACATAATCTTTGATCATTGAACTAGAAACTTAGTATATCATTTTGTCCTCGGTAACACTCCACAGAGATACGCGAGTGGAGGATCGTCTTTTAGATTTGTTATTCTTATAAATTGGAGACACGTCCTCGGAGAACACTCCACAGAGATACGCGAGTGGAGGACCACCTCTGTAACCAGAATCTCTTCGATAGGGAGCGTGAATTGAGTGTATAGATCTATACGGGATTGGCTATCCCGCACCTGGCTGCTAGCTATAGCCGAACCGAAAGGTTCAAGGGTGATGAAAGTCATAAAGTAAGATGGACTACTTATTGCCATGATTAGTCTATAGTATGGTTATGGAACTCGCAATTTGGACAACAAAGATTTACTTTATAGTAATAATGGGTTAAGTAACTAGTTTACTTGGTATATATTAGTTTTATAAACGTGTTAAAACTAATACATTTTCAGCATACATCTTTTACATTACTTTTCGGGTCGGTAAACTAACACACACATTACAAGGGTAACCAGGCTTTCAATATACATCTTTCACTTTAGGAAAATATAGGATTTTCCTGGGGTAATTACAATTCATAACCAGAACAGTGTAACCTAACAGAACAACTAAGCTTTACTTTCAGTATACATCTTTTACATTACATTTTTGGGTTGGTAAACAAACACACTTTACAGGGTTAATCAGGTTTTCAGTATACATCTTTCACATTAGGAAAATATGGGATTTTCCTTGGGTTGTAACATTTTCAGAAATCAAAAGGAATCTTGTACATTTTCATAAAAACAAACCGCTTATGAACTCACCAGCTTTATGCTGATTTTTAAAATGCTTGTATTCTCAGGTTCTACTTAGATAGGTACCCCGCATCCTTTTGCAGAAGACGGAGCGAATGGAAGTCACGTCTTTCTTTTGTTTAAACTTATGTATCTATGAAAACTTGTAACACTTTACTTTTCAACTGATGTAATGAAATCTATGTAATATAATGTTTTGTGTTTTACTTCGCTTACTATGTACATTGGTTATGATATTCACATGAAGTCACCTCCGGCCCGAGACGTTTACGCCTTCCGTTTCGGGGTGTGACATAGACCGCTCACAGTCGGCAAAAAAGTTACGCTGACAGACGCCGATCTGAGCTAGAGTTCCAGGTAGCTGACATGTTACTCCTGAAGGACTCACCCTGGAAGGGTGTGATCCGCTTCAGGATGAGGGGGAAGTTGGGCCCTCGATACATTAGGCTATTCAGGATCATTGTCGGGATTGGCAAGGTGGGTTATCGACTGAATCTCCCAGAGGAGCTTAGTCAGGTCCACAACACATTTCATGTGTCACAGTCGCAGAAGTACTTGGTAGATCAGGGGCAGTGGTATCCCGAGACGATATTTAGGTCGACGAGCGCATGAATTATGTGGAGAGGCCAGTGGCCATTCTAGAGAAGATGATAAAGGTTCTACGGAACAAGGAGATACATTTAGTAAAGGTACAGTGGGAGCACAGGAGGGGATCCGAGTGGACACGGGAGCCGGAGACAGAGATGCAGGAGCACTACCCAGACTTGTTCGTCGTAGCAGACTTCGAGGACGAAGTCTAGTTCAAGTGGGGGAGAATTGTAACACCCCGACTCCCAGGTATGAGTTTTAAAGCATTATGTACATGTTACCTACTCGGCGAATTAAAAGCTTGTTTAATTAAACTTGAAAAATGAGGATTAACTGAAGAGCTTGTTTTTGTTAGTTAACTAGGTAAATGAAAAGTTCCTAGAGCTTGTTAGTAATTTTTAGTACCAACTTAGATAGAGCACATTTTGAATAATCTGGTTTATATTGATTGCATAGTTAGGAAAATCACAGCAGAATTGAATTCATTTTTTATTACTGAATTCTATTTACTTTATTTCATTGCTATATTAGTTTTTAATTAATAATCAAAACCCTCTTTTTTATATCTATTTGCTTTTTTACAAGTACCTGGCTTACACAAAGCCGTCCGCGATGTCCCTGATGATTCGACATTGTTTCTCTCTACTACCTTTTAGTACGTTCGAGCAGTGAAATTATTATTTACTTAAGCCGTCCGCGATAGCGTTATAACAGTGGTCCCTATATAAATAAATAAATTAATTTTTTACATTTGTTTGGAACAAAAAACACAACAAAAATTAAGGGTGTGATGAAACACTGAAACCGAATAACAAAACCGAACAAAATAACGTTTGGTTTATTTGGTTCGGATTATTCGATTATTTGGTTAATTTGGTTTGGTTAACCGAATACGGATAAGTTATGTGGTTTGGTTTTGGATAAATTTTTATTATTTTGTTAAACTGAAAAAATCGATTAATTTATTTAGTTAATATATATTTTTATAGTTTATATTTATAAATTAACATTTTATATTTAATTTGATGGATCTGTTACTAAAAAATATTTTGATAACTCATTGTTTAATTATTAGTCATTATAAATTTATAATTGTTTATATGTTGTATTCAAAAATACTAATTAGTCAAATGTTAATTAACTTCCGACTATTTCTTTCTTCTTCATGTACGAGTAAAAAGATATTAACATGTCTCTACAACTTGTATAACTACACCGACACTTCTAGACAACATATCGTAAAAGACTAAATATACTATGTTATGTATTAATGTATTTTTTCATTTGGTAAAAGTTTAGTAATTTTTTTTTATTTTAATTTAATAATTATTGTTACCTGCGGAATTTTATTTAGTCTAACTGGTAAACCAAACTGAATAAACGTAACCGAATTAACTAAAATCGATTAAACCGAAGCCTATGTGATTTGGTTAAGGTTACTTTTAAGATGTAATAAATAATAATAAATTTAATTAAATTAAGTTAAAATTAAAAAAACTTTAAAAAAAAAAAATAATAATAAAAATAAAAAGAAAGAAAATAAAACGAAAACCATGAAAAACCGACGGAATAACATCTCTCACCAAAATAATGACACGAACGATCTAGATAAATAATAAACGTAAGATTAAAACACACGATACAAGAAGTTCACATTAATTTTAATTTATAAAATACTTCTGTCGCTATTCATCAAATCTGGTATCCAGAAAGATGCAAAAAGTACGTGCGATGCAAAAAAGTATGTGCACAAAGTATATATCCAAAAAGTGAGTTGGCAAATTTGTCACCCCATGAGAAAAACGTGGATACATTTTTTTAGTCTACTCTTTTATTTTTGGCAACTCACATATAAAATTTTGGCAGTTCCCTCCTACCCAATAAAAGACAAGTCAATGTATAATGTTTCTTGGACCATCAAGAAGTCAACCCACACATATATTTCGAGTCTTTGACCCTCTTATTAATTTACATTATTGTTATGTTTGAAATTTGAATTTGAACAACTCGGGTTATACGGCATGGGAGGGGTTTTTACGCATGAAGACTTATGTGGCACATATTTTTACGCATGAACACCGACCCAAGAAGGAGTAATTGTTTTGTTGTTTGGCGGCCTTTACGGATGATAACGGAGGCTAGGATTCGCCAGCTCAAAAATAGGTGCAGATTGCGAAAAGATCAATGGGAGAAAGAAAAGAAGAAACCACGATGCTGATTAAAATTTTCGATTAAAGAAGAAAAAGTAGAAGAAGAAGAAGAAAATAAATCTGTGGCAATGTGTGTTCTTGTGTGGCTGAAAACCAGAATAATAGAAAATTGGATATAAGACCCATGTATTACATGGGTTAGTTAAACAAAAATTAAATATAAAGTAAATATATTTATGAACTTTGGATTTATAAAAAAAAAGTAAGAAAAATAATGAATTAAGAGAACTGATTTTTCTTTTAAATTTAAATAAATAAACAAAATAAACTAGTGAACTTTATGTTAGTAATTTTGAAATAAAAAGGAAAACCCATTAATGATGTTGATATTTATTTATTACTACATTTATTGTAATTATTACATTAAAATATCATGTGAAATTTATTAAAATAAAAAAACCCAAAAAATGACATGTGGAAAAAAATTAATTCAAGATAACAATAAAATGATATTTGGCAATTTGAATGAGAATGTTATGACAAAAAAACATTTATTTATTAGAGTAGATTTATTGTAGTTATTACATTAAAGTATTATGTGAAATTTATTAAAATAGAAAAAACCCAAAAAATGATATGCGGAAAAGAAATTAATTCAAAATAACCACAAAATGACATTTGACAATTTGAATGAGAAGATGACATATGACAAAAAAAACATTTAGTTATTAGAGTAGATATGACACTTTTGGCTTCGCTAAATTCAAGTGGGCTACACATATTTATATTATATTTATAGTGAGTTAATTTTTTTGTGGGTTAAGCCTAGTTTCAATTAGCTTAAACAACAAATTTGGAGTAAGTTTTTGGTTTCTTGGTTTCATTGTGTTAATTTTACATAACGTGGGGGTATGAAAAGAATAATTTTTGAATTTTATTTCTTCATTGCTATTGGTTTTGGTAATATGTATATGACTTTCGGTCCAAACCACAATTTTTTTGGATTGATGATCCTTTTGACCATGTTTGTGTGTGGTTTTGGTTTCTCTAAAAATTAAAAAGACTATCACACCCTTTATTTTTATTTTTGAATTTTAATATTTAATTTAATATTTTAATAATTAAAGAAACAAAAATGATGTAATATCCCAAAAATTAAGACCAAAAATTTCATTTTTAAATTAAACAATTGTAAAACCAATTATCTAAAAACAATCACAATATTATTCATATCAAAAACCTGTGTATCGATAGTCAAAATATGTCATGATAAAACATCATCAAAATATAAATCCCAAAGATCTCTGGTGTGGAAAATGTGGTGTCATGCGTTACGATCATGCTGACTCCTTTCCCTTCGAAGAGGAAGTATCTGAAACCAAAACTGAAAACTGTAAGCACAAAGCATAGTGAGTTCCCTCATCATACCACATACTATACAATAACATAACGCCTAGCATATTTGGATGTTGGCCTCCCCTTCGTTCTCTTTTAACCGGTAATTGCCTAGCATGTTTGGGTGTTGGCCTACCCCTTCGGTATTTTTCAACCAGTAACTGCCTAGCATATCAGGGTGCTGGCCTCCCATTTGGTCTCTTTCAACCGGTAACCGGGGACTATTTCACCCCTATCCCTACCACATAATACCTTTGCACGTATATATAAATCACATACTGCCTAACATATCTGGGTGAAGGCCACCCCTTCGGTCTCTTACAACCGGTACAGGGTCTATCCAACCATTCCTACCACTAATGCATAATAACATAGCATACTAGCACCCAAAGCATAACAAATACTGGCATACCAAAAAATTATCACAAAGACAATCCTCTCAACTACAATCAAATACTAGTGGGTCGACATTAGTGCCTTCGACCGACTCCTACTGGAAGGTAACTAACCTCGATAACTGGGAATAGCTGCAAAGACTCCTACTTTGAAATCAATCCTTCTCAGACTCCTACACATAAACATTTCCTTTAATTATCCTTCCGTACTCATGATCCCTTAAGGGTTAACTTTGGTCAAAGTCAAAGTCAAATTCAACATCCAAGTCAAAGTCAATATTCTGGTCAAAGTCAACATCCTGGTTGACTCAACTCACCGAGTTGGTCCATCAACTCATCGAGTTCCATGAATCATAAACCTTGAAATCGCGATCGAACTCGTTGAGTTCTTTCATGAACTCGTCAAGTTCCTACCTATAAAAGAGTTGAGACTTTTCAACACAAATCGTCGAGTTCCTCCTTGAACTCGTCAAGTTCTTTAGTCTTCAAAACCCAAAAACCATGTCTAACTCGCTGAGTCATCGTCATCTCCTAGACTCGTCGAGTTTGCTCAGTAAATAGAAAAGGTCGGGGGACCACGATCCAACTCACCGAGTTGGATGAACAACTCGTTGAGGTCTCTTAGTCTAAATCCATTTAGTCACTTCCAATCGAGTTCAATGCTTCCAAACCATAGATCTGGTCCCCTAGAGCAGATATATCATGTAGAGTTCCTATCTTTACTTGCATGTATGGACTACTTGGCTCCAAAGGCCAAAAGGATGTCCATAAGTTGCACGAGACCTTCATGGCCATAAACTTGACACCTCTCTGCCTTGAAGTCCCCTAAAGACCCTAGATCTGAATGGTTTTCCAGCATTTCACGTCCTAGTCCCAAAGACTAACATTCTAGGACCAAAACAGGGAGAAATCACTCTAAAACTAGATCTAAACGTTGAATACTGATGTGTTTAAAACTCTTAGATCGATTAGATCTTTCACAAGTATGATTATAGAAATCAAACAATTCAAAACAATATGAGAATGAACACAGATCTAAATCAAATGTATGCTTATGATTCAAAACAGAGTCACGCCTCAGTAGAGCTCGATGAAGAACTTCCGTTGTAGAGGCGAGCTAGGGTTTACAAAACTATGAAGCAAATAAACAATGAAAGCGATCACTTCTAAGTCTGCATGCATGCAACTTATATACAAAACCCTTATACAAAAATATGCACGGCTGGACAAGCCCAATACCGGCATTCAAACTGGGCTAAGGACCGAGCCCATGATGCAATCTAATAGACCCAACAATCTCCCCCTTTGCGTCAAATGAGGCGAGAGATTATTTCCTTTGTGTAGGCTTCACCGTCTTTACTAATTTGAACAGACGAGGAATTATGGCGAGAAGAGTCTGTCTAAATTGTATGTACCACCTCAGCATGTTAGTAAATAGTTTCTTATCAGCAGCACTGTTCTGATTGCACCTTTGAATGATCTCCAAGATATGCTCAAGGCAAGTCGTTGACAAAAGGTGTTTGTCGACAAGAGCGAACAAACATTTTTGACTTTCACCCCTGATGAACATAACTGTGTGATACTTTGAGTCGATTTTCCCCTTGATCATGGTATTGACATTACCAGCTCTTCCCATAGTCTTGATCGTTGTTCGCTTGTGTATGGCAAAGGCAATTTCCTGGTCCATCTTCGCTACCTCATGTATGTAGCAAACAAGTATACGCTTGACATGATCAATAATTGGCTGATACTCCACAGGATTCGACAGAAGAATGGTAATGAGGAGTATCAAGTCATGAGGGTTAAGGTTTGGTAGATCAGCGAGGCAAAAATGGTAGAACGAGCCTTCGGTTCCTCGAGTCACCCTGAATTTGACATTAATAAATTTCTCTGCTGAATAGGGCTTCATTACCTTGACTGTAGTTATTTTCTTTGAGCTCCAAGTCAGGTATTGAGGTTGAGCAAACTCCAAGTAAAATTCCAGAAGATCCCTATCTACCTTCAGGTCAGGGGAAGGAATAGCAGCAGTCAAGTTGAATCAGTGAAAGATAAATGCCTTTCGAGTGATTGGCATGTTGAACTGTGCATCCTTGGAATTGTCAAGACCAAAGGACATTATTGGCTCAAGCCATAGAATGCTTGGCTCATCAATTGCACATCTTTGAAGCGAGTCTATTGTCCACACAGGAAACATGGACTTTTTCTTCTCTATGAGCTTCGCCTCCTTTCGCTTCAGCTCTAGCTCAGCTTGCTGTTTCTTTTTGTTTTCTTCCAATTCTTTTTCAGAAGTCTTATCCTTCTGGAATGGATTCCTGGGATTCTCAGCATAGACATCATCTTCATTGTATGTGTCGTCATCGCTGATTTTCTTCTTCTTTTTATCTTTGTTGATGACTGAAGCTTCATTATCCTTCGGTCCAACAGATGGTTTTGATCCAGAAGGAGGAGGTTGCGATGTCACTTTCTCTCCCCCTTGTTTCGGTTGGACCCCGGTCACCGGAACACCCTCGATACGGCTAATAATGTCCAATGCCGGTCTGAGCTTGTCTACCAGATGACGCCTGACAGTTATAGTGATGATCGGATCATGAACCTCAATAAGATGAAGAAGGATGGAGTGAACATCTGCAGCAGAACTCCTAATAACCTCCCTTTCTGACTTGAGGTCATTAATCTCAGCATTAGCAGTACGCAGCTTGTGTGTTTGCAATTTAAGCTGGGCAGTACGTCTGTCGAGCTCATCCATAATTCAATTCTCCACAACTAACTCCACTTCCAGTTGAGTTAAGCGATCGTTGACATTAGCATGGAGCGTTTCGTTGGCTTGTTGAATGGTTTGGCGTGCCGCTTCGAGGTTCTAGCGCTCAGATTGAAGAGACTTTTGAAGGTTCTCTACTGAAACGTTGATAGTTTGAGCGTTTTTGACAGCAGCAGCCTGTAAAGAATCTAGAAATATATGAGCTTCGGAGACTAGTTTATTGACTTTTGTGGTCGCATCCTTGCACTCCTTAGTAGAGGAATCAACAGCAAGCGAGGCCTGTTGACATTGGGAAGTGGAGGCTTCTATTGCCTTGGCTGCAACAGATAAAGTAGCACTGTGTTCGGTGACGATCGACGGGAACAAGGCCTTCAAAGCAGCTTCTGAATAGGCACCAGAGGAAGAGGATGAGAGCAGTTGATCAAGATTTTCGTTTACTGCCTTTAGATGATGTTTTGTAATAGGCTCATCGTCATCATCATCGCTCTACACTCGATAAGGACTGAAATATGTGGTATCGAATTCCACATCCTCACCACCTACAATAAGGGTTGTTTCAGCAGATTGTGTGGAAGATAAGGGTTTGGAAGAAGTTGGAGGTTCGGTTGTGACAGGAGGTTCGGTTGTGGTAGGAGGTTCGGTTGCAGGTGGATTGGGAGAAGTAAAGTGAGGTTTAGTGGTAGTAGTTGTATCTGTGAAAATGGGAGTGGGAATAGGAATTGTAGTGAATGGTTGAGAGGTGGTAATTGGAGAGATAGGAGGGATGGAAACAGGAATTGTTACAGGTACAGGTGAAGGAGCATTTGTAACAGCCCGGAATCTCAAGTATTGTTGAAATTATATTTATGGGGTGTTTTAAGGGGGGACTCGGCGAGTTGGAGCCAGACTCGCCGAGTAGGATCGCAGACCTAGTCGCGAGTTCGCGACTGGACTCGACGAGTCAGATAGGGACTCGGCGAGTCTGCGCTGTTTAGCGAAAACCCTAGCCGTTTAGGTTTGGGACGTATAAAGGGGACTTATTGGCCTTCATTGTTCGTTTTAGCCTTCTGAGAAGAACCCTAAATCGATTGTGTGCATCTAGATCAAGATTAAAGGCCATTGGTGATTTTGAAGGAGTTGTTGTACAAAGAAGAGAAGGGCTTGGCTAAGGAACAGCAAGGGGGTCACATTCTGAGGATTGGGGACACAGAGAACACATTATCCAGGTATGAATTTGTGTGTATTCTGCTATGGTGATGTATTTAGAGGATTAAGGTTTATGGAACCCTTTTATGGATAGATTGAATGTTACCCTTGTTCCCCAAACGATTTTAACCCTGTATTAGGACCCTTGGAGGTCCAGAATATCCCATGTCTGTGCATTTCGGGAATTGGTGAAGGTTTTGGATTGAAATCCTTATGCCTTAGGTCCACATGTAAATTATAAGTCTTGGGGTGTATCATGAGCACCTAAATGAAGACCTTATGTAATGGACCAGTCGAGGAAGGCCAGACCTATGAATGGTCGGAGAAGTTATGACCTTAGGAAGCAGTTTGCGCGACTGCATGGCATGGACTCGCCGAGTCAGATGAGCAGACTCGGCGAGTAGCTTGAAGAATAACTGGGACTCGTCAAGTTGTTCATCAGACTCGGCGAGTGGAGTCAGGGTGGCCCCGCGATTCTTCCAGGAGTAACTCGTCGGGTCAAGGAGGATACTCGACGAGTAGAAGGGAAACCTTAGAGGATTGGAGGACGACTAGACTCGCCGAGTCGCCAGAGTACTCGCCGAGTCCGGTCGAGTTGACCGTGGACCGTTGACCAGAGTTGACCTATGTGTAATTTCTTAGGGTCAGTTGTCTTGAAAGATAAAAGTATTAATAAGAGAATACATTACCCATGGAGCTTGAAGCTCGGCGGATCAAGTGCAAGTGATTTCAGGAGTTGCTAATTTCCAGTATCCACGAGGTGAGTCTTCTCACTATACTGTACCCGGAAGGGTTTGACTTTGTGACCGGAAGGTCGGACATGATATGTGTTATACGTGCTATAAATGGTAAGATAATTGCTATGCGTGCTATGTATGTTTATATGGGCCGGAAGGCAATATGTTATGTGATCGGAAGTCGAATATGATATATGATATATGTGTTATATGTGGTAAGTTAAATGTATTATGTGCTGTGTATGTGTATGGGCCGGAAGGCAATATGTTATGGGCCGGAAGGCAATATGTTATGGGCCGGAAGGCAATATGTTACGGGCTGGAAGGCGATTATCTCATGGGCCGGAAGGCGTTGTATTGTGGACCGGAAGGTCAGGGCCTGGAAAGGCGTATATGCGTAAGTTGTATATTGGGGAACTCACTAAGCTTCGTGCTTACAGTGTTTTGTGTTGTGTTGTTTTCAGGTCCATTCAGTAACACGGGACGGCACCGGCTCGATTGTACACACCAGAGAAAGAGTTATGTTTTGGAGGATCCTGGTTTTCTATTCAAGTGAAAATGAACTATGATTTGTAATTTAATTATGAATGAAATTTTAAACAAGTGTTCTAATAAAATGATTAATTTAAATGAAAAATTTTGCCTTGAAAATCACGGTGTTACAAATTGGTATCAGAGCCTTGGTTTGAGGGATTCGGATGCGCCTTCGGGTAAATCTGGACTCAAACTGAGGAAGTAAGAAAAAGTTTTCAAATAAATAGTTTTCTAAAAGTGAATAAGAGTTCAAAGAGAAAGCAGGAAAGATCAGTGTGTACAATCAGCCAGAGCCCGAACGGTGATTCCCCAAAATACCCTCATTTTTGTGTTATGAGATATGTATGATGCACTTTATGAGATATTATTGCATGTTAGAGACAGGCTAGGTATTTCATATGTTAGGACTAAAGTGGCCTGATTTGTGATGCCTTATCCTAGGACTCGTTGTTATATGTGTTATGTTTTGAGTATGTGATGAGTGAGAGTATCCAGCTAGAACCCATGAGGGGTAGAGTTACAGAGTTCGGTGGTACTTTCGAGGATGAGCTGAGAAGGTGGAGTTATCACAGATGGGGAGTCCTATGTATTCTTTGATGCTCGAATGCTGCTTGCTTTGTGCTTTGTGGAACTCTCGGTGATGGGAGTCAGCTACCAAGTGAATATGACGATATTCAGGAGGTAGATGGCTGGCATCATTAGGAGCTCTTTAGTAGCTGATAGCAAAGAAGTGGGAGGACGACGGAAGAGACTGGGGAGTAAACCTAGCCAGATGAGTGCGCTGGTAAAGTAGAGGATTTCGCTGGAGAGCGGGCACGTGTGATGGGATTGGTGAAAGAGTAGGTCAAGCAGCTACTTAGGAGCTCTGGGATGGTCCGTGTGGAAAGTATGGGTAGATGTGGCAGGTAGTATGGGCCCGTACTACTGAAAGCAGAGGACCCATACTTGATACAGGGAGCATTCTGAAGGTCCTAAGGAACAGATTGAGGAGTGATGCTATGGTTCAGGTACCATACATCGGAGCAGATTGAGGAGTGATGCTATGGTTCGAATACCATACATCAGAGCAGGTTGAGGAGTGATGCTATGGTTCAGGTACCATACATCGGAGCAGATTGAGGAGTGATGCTATGGTTCAGGTACCATACATCGGAGTAGATTGAGGAGTGATGCTATGGTTCGAGTACCATACATCGGAGCAGGTTGAGGAGTGATGCTATGGTTCAAGTACCATACATCGGAGCAGGTGGAGGAGTGAAGCTATGGTTCGGGTACCATACACCGGAGCATATTGGGAAGGGATGTCATGGGATGAGTACCATGGTTCGTAGTGAATGATGCTGGTGATTATTTTATTATCCGGTCATGATCGATGAGGTAGAGATCGGACGCTATGGGTTTTAGGCCTGCAGACCATGATTGAGTATGAAGAGGCGTCCCTCGAGAGGAAAGGCGAGTGCCTATCAGAGTATTTTGGTAAGGAGTTAAAGGAAGGAGAAAATTTCGGTCTGAGCTGAGCAATCAGTCGATAGAGGAGAGGTCATCTCCTAGGTGAGTGGTGCTATTTTGTTCGTGTGCAAGACACAGGAGGCCTAATGTTTCAGTTTTGGGTTTGGGGGTACACCCTACAGGTCGTATCGGTGATGATTTTCCCCAAAGTAGCAGGTGGCAGGTGTGCCGCGAGGCAGTGACTTATCGGGAGCAGACAGTCAGTTGGGACTAAGGTAGTCAAGGACCACACCACACCTAATTGAGAATAGTATGTTGTGTTATAGTGGTAGTAGTGGGAGTTCAGTTGAGTTTTGCAGTGCAGGGAGTTTTCGTCTATGTTGGGAGTGGGTCCCTGTCCTTAGGAAAATTTCGGTGTTGGAACATTGGTTGATGAGTTGAGGTGAGAGGAACGATGATTTTGCGGTGCAGTCTATGAGACAGGGATGTTATTGAGCAGTTGAGATGTTTAGTGTTGGATTGGTATGAGATTTGGAACGATTAGAGGCAGTCGTGATGAGAGGTTCTTGAGGAGTTCATCAGAGGTTCAGAGTATAGGGGGTTGATTGAGTTCCTTAAAGGGAATTATCGGGCGTGGTGTAGCACTTTCCGGGGACAGGTGCGATTTCGCTGGTGGAAAAATAGCCGTGGGTTGGTTGTGTGCTAATTGGTAATGGTTCGAACCCTAAGTGGGGGAGAACCGGGTGCAGTATGTAAAGCAAAGATTTGTCAAGAGTAGTTATAAGTGGAGTATAGAGATATGCTGTAAGAAATCATGAGACCAGAGATGTTGGTGATCGAGGAAAGGGGTCAGAGTGAGTTAATACGGGAAGTACTTCAGGAGGAGGACGAATGTATCCATGACAGGTGATTGGTGTTGTTGCAAGTAGATAGAGAATGATTGGGCGGCCAACTCCCGGGGTCGGTATGCGTATCCTCGTTTGGATTTTGAGCGTCGGGAAAAAGGGGTTTCGGAGGATTATCAGTATATTTCGTAGCGGCAGCGTTTTCTCGTATTCCAATCGAAAAATTATATGCACCGAAGTTGTAATGTGGGAAAAAAATGTAGATCTAATTATGGGGTTCAGAGGAAACATATCATTGTGTTTATATGGTGCTTGGGGCAGGAGATCAGTGGTTGTGGCAGGATCTTGTGGTGTTCTGTTGGAGTACTCTGTGATATCCGGGTATGATATCCTTATTTCGAAATTACTTGTGAACCCTGAATTGAATCGACGTGTGGCATATCAAGTATCTGTGAATCCAGTGGGAGCCCTTCGAGTATGAGCATCCAGGGAGATTATTTGAGAGAGTGGATTTTTGCATAGATGGGCATTTGTTACGTTGATTGCCTCCAGAGTCTGTGATGGATATTCGAGCCGTAGTACTCCCTACTCAGAGGGTGTTGTGATGCTGCGTGGAGTTGCAGTACTCACTAAATGGCAAGAGAATTTCGATGTTGGAATGTTTTCGAGCAGTGCATGATGTGGAAGAGTTGGGTTTGAGTAGCCCTGGTATTGAGTCCTTGGAGCTTGGATGTTGAGTCAGGGGCGAGACGGGGGCCTCCGTCTTTGTCAGGAGATGCGGGGAGATACGCAGGGAATATGCGGAGCAGAAACCAGAGATTTGAGTTGAGACGATCCTCGGTTGAATTGTATTTTTCTCGCATGAGGAAAAGAGGATTTCGTGACTTGCGTGTCACTGGGCCGGGATAGTGGTCACGGGGAGGAAGTTAGTGGGACACTTGGATCATGATACGGGTGCCGTTGGGGGCTCAGCTATGGAGCCAAAAGCTGATCTAGTACTCAGTCTTGAAGAGGAATATGAGAAAGGAGATTATCCTGATGACATCTAAGGACACTTTATAGAGAGTGAACGATTCAGACGCTCGAAGACATGCTTCGGGCATGTGTATTAGATTTTGGAGGAAGCCGCGGTACGTATTTATCCTTGGTTGAGTTGTCCCATATCAACAGCCATCATTAGTGCATTGGTATGCCGCCTTTTGAGCTGTTGCATAGGAAGTGATGTCGGACCCTCATTGCTGAGGAGAGGTAACGCATGGGCCTGAGAATCCTTGCGAGCAGATCCAGAGCATGTGCGATACATGGAGTAGTGGCAAGGTCGTCAAGCGGATTTCCCTAGGTAAGGGAGAGGAAGGTATGTTGGGACTAGTGCAGCATGTGTATGCGAATACAAGAAGGGAACTCGTGAGAGTTGCTCTGAGAGTGAGAATGGGTCTCTCGGTCGTTCCGAAATGGATAAAGTGGCCTTTGGATCGGGGATCCGGTGATTCATGGTTTCCTAACCCTTATGGGTCGAGTGATCGTTGAGATTTGGAGCAGAATTGCATCGTGGGTAATTCTCGGTTACAAGGAGTAGTGGGCAGTACATAGATCGTGCTTCAGTCGACAGAGCAGATTCAGCAGGTTAAACAGAGGTTATTGATCGCCTAGAGCTGACAGAAAAGTTATACAGATAGACGCCGGTGTGAGCTTGAGTTTCAGGTCGGCGACTTCGTACTCCTGAAGGTCTCTCCTGGAAAAGGGGTGATTCGATCCAGGATGAGGGGCAAGTTGGGGCCCCGGTATGTTGGGCCTTTTCGTGAAATTGTGAGGGTAGGACGGGTGGCCTATCGTTTGGAGTTGCCAGCGGAATTGAGATAGATCCACGACACTTTTCATGTGTCGCAGTTGAAGAAGTGTATAGTCGATGAGTCAGCAGTGGTTCCACTAGAGAACATTTAGGTAGATGCGAGCCTGAGTTATGCTGAGAGACCAGTGGCCATCAGGGATCGGAAGATCAAGGTTCTGAGGAACAAGGAGGTACCTCTGGTGTTGGTTCAGTGGCAACCCCGGAAAGGATCGGAAATGACTTGGGAGTCGGAACGTGAGATGCGGGAGCAGCATCCGGAACTATTTTCAGAGTAAGACTTCGGGGGCGAAGTCTGATTCTAGTGGGGGAGAATTGTAACAGCCCGGAAGCTCAAGTATTGTTGAAATTATATTTATGGGGTGTTTTAAGGGGGGACTCGGCGAGTTGGAGCCAGACTCGCCGAGTAGGATCGCAGACCTGGTCGCGGGTTCGCGACTGGACTCGACGAGTCAGATAGGGACTCGGCGAGCCTGCGCTGTTTAGCGAAAACCCTAGCCGTTTAGGTTTGGGACGTATAAAGGGGACTTATTGGCCTTCATTGTTCGTTTTAGCCTTCTGAGAAGAACCCTAAATCGATTGTGTGCATCTAGATCAAGATTAAAGGTCATTGGTGATTTTGAAGGAGTTGTTGTACAAAGAAGAGAAGGGCTTGGCTAAGGAACAACAAGGGGGTCACATTCTGAGGATTGGGGACATAGAGAACACATTATCCAGGTATGAATTCGTGTGTATTCTGCTATGGTGATGTATTTAGAGGATTAAGGTTTATGGAACCCTTTTATGGATAGATTGAATGTTACCCTTGTTCCCCAAACGATTGTAACCCTGTATTAGGACCCTTGGAGGTCCAGAATATCCCATGTCTGTGCATTTCGGGAATTGGTGAAGGTTTTGGATTGAAATCCTTATGCCTTAGGTCCACATGTAAATTATAAGTCTTGGGGTGTATCATGAGCACCTAAATGAAGACCTTATGTAATGGAACAGTCGAGGAAGGTCAGACCTATGAATGGTCGGAGCAGTTATGACCTTAGGAAGCAGTTTGCGCGACTGCATGGCATGGACTCGCCAAGTCAGATGAGCAGACTCGGCGAGTAGCTTGAAGAATAACTGGGACTCATCGAGTTGTTCATCAGACTCGGCGAGTGGAGTCGGGGTGGCCCCGCGATTCTTCCAGGAGTAACTCGTCGGGTCAAGGAGGATACTCGACGAGTAGAAGGGAAACCTTAGAGGATTGGAGGACGACTAGACTCGCCGAGTCGCCAGAGTACTCGCCGAGTCCGGTCGAGTTGACCGTGGACCGTTTACCAGAGTTGACCCATGTGTAATTTCTTAGGGTCAGTTGTCTTGAAAGATAAAAGTATTAATAAGAGAATACATTACCCATGGAGCTTGAAGCTCGGCGGATCAAGTGCAAGTGATTTCAGGAGTTGCTAATTTCCAGTATCCACGAGGTGAGTCTTCTCACTATACTGTACCCGGAAGGGTTTGACTGTGTGACCGGAAGGTCGGACATGATATGTGTTATACGTGCTATAAATGGTAAGATAATTGCTATGCGTGCTATGTATGTTTATATGGGCCGGAAGGCAATATGTTATGTGATCGGAAGTCGAATATGATATATGATATATGTGCTATATGTGGTAAGTTAAATGTATTATGTGCTGTGTATGTGTATGGGCCGGAAGGCAATATGTTATGGGCCGGAAGGCAATATGTTATGGGCCGGAAGGCAATATGTTACGGGCCGGAAGGCGATTATCTCATGGGTCGGAAGGCGTTGTATTGTGGACCGGAAGGTCAGGGCCTGGAAAGGCGTATATGCGTAAGTTGTATATTGGGGAACTCACTAAGCTTCGTGCTTACAGTGTTTTGTGTTGTGTTGTTTTCAGGTCCATTCAGTAACACGGGACGGCACCAGCTCGATTGTACACACCAGAGAAAGAGTTATGTTTTGGAGGATCCTGGTTTTCTATTCAAGTGAAAATGAACTATGATTTGTAATTTAATTATGAATGAAATTTTAAACAAGTGTTCTAATAAAATGATTAATTTAAATGAAAAATTTTGCCTTGAAAATCACGGTGTTACAGCATTACAGCGAACTGGAATTTCTGGGGTAGGGGAGCGAAGCGAAGTATCAACTCGGCCCGAAGCCTCATCTTTTGAACTTTCACTCTCATATTCCGATGGAGGAGCGTTCTTGTGCTTAGGAGGGATAGATTCTGAATCTGAATCGCTTGAAGATTGCAGAATAAGTCTCCTAGCGGGCTTCTTTTGCTTTTTCGGTTGAGCCTGAGAAGTTGCAGCTTTATCAGATTTTCTCTTCTTAGGGGTTTGGCCCTTCGTTTGCTTAAGGACCGGTCCTTCCTTCTGTGTTTCATGCTTCTTACCCCTCTTGGCTGGCTTGTCAGCCTCTTCAATTGAAGGGATCATAGCCGGTGTGAGCTCTCTTGGGCCAACAGATGGATGCTTCATGTACTGTTGAAGAACATTACTCGACTCAGAAATATGACTGAGCATAGCATCAGGAATGGATCCGATAAACGAAAACTTTGTTGGATCTGTAACGATGATTTTTGTCATATGAAAGGTAGCAATAGATGAAAGCAAGGAATCCGCCATTATTGGAACACGAAGGCGGTCCATTGCCCAGTTGGTGATGATAGTCCAGAAACGCCCACAGGAGATTTTAGAATGCCTAGATTAAGAGACCAAGCTCTGGACCAACTATTCCCAGATAATGGACCCATAATCTAGGTCAATTCCATTGTACAACCCATACATTACTGTCATGAAGGATTTGCTTGCACCATCGGAGCTAGCGCTTCGCTCAGATAGTCCATTTAACAACTGCGTAAAAAGGCCATTCAATTGAGGAGGAAGGCAGGACTTCTTGAACTTCATAATGGTGGTTAGGGTTTCAGTATACCCCATTTGATAGAACATGGAAAACAATTGACCAGTTGTATTGGAGTCAGGGTTTACCAGAGATGAATCTTGGGAAAGACCAATTAGGGCACATAATTGATGCTTTGAGATAGAGGTCTTCTCATCATGGTGTTCAAAGTGAATTCGTTCATTAATCCTGTCATAGAAGGCAGTAGAGTAGACAAGAGACAAGCACGACATGGGAACAACTTCAACGTTAGTCAGTGCGTTGACGAGTGGTCAGTATTTGAGACACTCAACCACATACAGCATATAGGGCTCATAAATGAATGGGGTGAGATCGATGATCAGATTCTGCTAGGGTTTGATGGTGAGAAGAGGTTGACAAACAGAAGTATCGTGAACTGATGATGAGTCTACCATTGTTGGAGCTTGAAGAAGATGATGAACATTTGCAGAGAATCATCGGTGTTCTTTGAGAGATTTTGGGAAGTGATAAAGGTTGAGAGAGTAGCGTTCCAATTCCTTTTATACGCACAAGGAAGAGAGAGAAAAATTCGGCTGAAATCTTGGATTATTTCAAAAATAGCGCCCGACTTGATAAGTGAACAGTTGGCATGCCTAAGATGACGTAGGAGAGAGAAAAACGTTTCCTTTTTACACGCTCTTTCATAAAATGTCCTTTTTCAAATCGTCAAACCGTTTGGATAGCTGTTGAGTCAACTTCCACTTTATCCCAATCGTTTCTCCATACAACATTTGAATCTTTGTTGCCCTTAGCATTTTAATGATCATTCTGAACAAACCTAGAATTTGGAAAATTAAAAATTTTCGTGCATAGGGTGTAAAAGATAAAGAAATAAAACAAAATTTTAGGGATAATCTGTGATGTCGTAAGAAGACATAAGACAATTGATTCTGGGCAAAAATCACTTCCTTCAAATTCAAGAGAGACATTAAAGTGCTTGCTTGGTTTCCCATTGAATAACAATCAAAAACTTGTTGAGAAGTTTTGAAAGGCATCTTTTGAAGGTTAAAGAGGGTGTCTTTCGCTTCAATTCATAGTTTCGATACTTAACATAAGACCGAAACTGAATGAAGTACTTGTGAGATCATTGTGATATGTTGAACAAGTAGGTATGATAAACTTTATAGTGACGAGGGAAGGAAGAAATCTCAAAAAAAAAAAAAATTAACTGGATCTTTTAGGGTTAGAGAAGCCTTGGTGAAAGGCAAACTCATAAAGATCACTCAAAAGAAAAAAGAGATTTCATAGGGTAACAAGTAAGATCTTGAATTTTTGAATTCACCATCAATTCATTAGTGGTGTTGAACTTTGGGTTTCACTTAGTACATTGTGGCATGAAACTAAGATCATGAACACTGACTTGGTATAACCATAAACCTCAGTGGTTAAGACTGAGAGTCTCAGAGGTTATATTGAAACGAGTTATAATGGAGAAAGATGATGAAGATGGTATAAGAAGCGAATGTAACTCTGCTTTAAAGAAAAGAAGGACCAAGAAGAAAACTCTAAACTCAATGTGAGTAGAGTAAGATAGCTCATGATTAGAGTGAATTGGATAGCCTGGATTGGGAAAACACGATTGGTATATATCATGTTATTAAGGCTTCACTCAAAATCTGTCAAGGCTTTAGTCAACATACAGCAACATGCTTCTAGGGACTCCTAACTAGTACAACCATTTACCTGCCTTAGCATCGCCATCGAGAATCACATTTAGACAAAAAATAAAACCACAAAAAAAATATTTTTGAATTTTGTGAGAGTTAACCAATTGAACGAAAGAGAAAAATATTTTTGGATTTCTTAAGTATTTTATAAAAAGAAAATATTTTTGGAATTTTATAAGTAGAAAAGAAGTAAAGAAAAGATGTACATAAGAAAACAACTGAAATGCCTAAAAAAACGAACGAGTTTAGAAGGACCGAACCCGAAATAGACCGAACGTTCGGTTCATTTCGATTCATGGTCGAACTTCACCCAAAATAGACCAAACCCGAAAAAGACCGAGCGTTCGGTTCATTTCGGTTCGCTCTATTTCACTTGTTACCTTTATGGAAGCGATGGAGATTTCGGTACAGATTCAGCTTGCATCATTCCTAGGCCTTGTAGAATCTTATTGAAGCGTGCTTCAGGTAAAGCCTTCGTGAACATGTCTGCCGATTGATCAGTCGTTCTAACGAAGTGAATTTCTATGTTACCATCTTCGACGTGATCCTTGATGAAATGGTACCTCAGTGCTATATGCTTAGTCTTCGAATGTTGCACGGGGTTATGACAAATCCTAATTGTGCTTTCAGAGTCACAATACAACGGGATTTTCTTCATGTTTAGCCCATAATCCCTGAGTTGACTTTGTATCCATACGACTTGAGATGTAGAGGATGCTGCAACAATATATTCGGCTTCTGCAGTTGATAGCAAAACACAGGTTTGTTTCTTCGATTGCCAACTGACTAATTTACCATCTAGAAATTGACATCCTCCTGTGGTGCTTTTATGATCTAATCCACACCCACCTAAATCAGCATCTGAAAATGCTTGAAAAAAGAATCCTGAGTTGGTTGGATACCACAGACCGAGAGAGGAGGTTCGCTTCAGATAGCGAAAGATGTTCTTCATGGCTTGAAGATGAGGTTCTTGAGGGTTGGCTTGAAATAACGCACAGTAGCAGATAGAGAACATGATATAAGGTCTACTGGCTGTAAGATACATCAGAGACCTAATCATCTATCGATAAAGTGTTATATCAGTTGCTGGTTTATCCAATGATGGTGTGAGTTTAGTTCCAAAAGCCATAGGAACTTTCACTTTGGAGTCTCCCATCATTCCAAACTTGGTTAGCAAAGCCTTGGTATATGCTTCCTGATTAATAAAAATGCCTTCGGGTCCCTGTCTAATGTTCAATCCAAGAAAAAAAGTTAATTGGACCCATTGAACTCATCTCAAATTTAGTTTCCATCAACTTTATGAATTCAGCTGTTAAGCTAGGATTCGTGAAGCCAAAGATGATGTCATCAACATAAATTTGGACTATCATAAGGTGGTTACCTTCTCGCTTACGAAAGAAGGTTGGGTCAACCGAACCTTGTTTGAATTTAGACATTTTTAAGAAACGAGTGAGAGTTTCATACCATGCTATGGGAGCCTGTTTGAGGCCATATACAGCTTTGTCAAGGATATAACAATGATCAGTATACTTCTCGTTTACGAAGCTTGGCGGTTGCTCAACATATACGATTTCTTCAAGTTCACCGTTGAGGAAAGCACATTTGACGTCCATTTGATAGACTTCAAAGTTCTTGTGAGCAACGTACGCAAGAAAGATATGAACATATTCTAATCTTGCCACGGGAGCGAAGGTTTCTTCATAATCGATTCCCTCTTCCTAACAATAGCCGTTGACGACCAGTCTCGCTTTGTTACGAATGACATTCCCTTCTTTATCCATCTTGTTTCTGAATACCCATTTGAGACCGACAACCAAAGCATCCTTTGGAGTTGGAATAAGGCGCCATACCTTGTTTCATTCAAACTCATTTAACTCATCCTGCATAGCTTGAAACTAGTCTGAATGATCAAGAGCTGAGTTAACTGTTTTTGGTTCAACTTTGGAAACGAATGAATTGAACATACAAAACTCGACTTTTGAAAAGAGTGCAGCCTGTTTCGCTTTGATTTGAGAGCGAGTTAACACTTTTTCCAAGGATTCCCCGATAATTTGACTTTGAGGGTGATCTTTGGTCCATTTGATGAGTGGAGGAAACTTTGGATCATAGATGGGATCCAATTCAACGTTGATTTCTTCCTCTAGTTCAGACACAATGTCATCATCACCAATATTGGTGTTCTCCCCCTCGAAGAATGATTCCTGTTCAGGACCAGCATTTGTATCCCCTTAATTGGCTGGAATTTCAGTAGAGCTTGATGTATTTGGTGATGTGTTCTCCCCTTGGAATGAAGATCCTTGATCATGATGAGGAGAGGAACCCTCCCCCTGGACATCAGGACGGTCACCAAAAGGTTCGCTTGTTTTTGCAGCTTCGGTTTCTTTGGATTGAGCATCATCCATCTTCTTAGCAGCATCGTCTATAACTTGTTTCAAATTATCAACTTTGTTTTCTTTTGCAGTTGATTCAGAGTCAATCAACTTTTGAGGCTCATCAAACAGGAGCATGAATTGGTCGAAAAGATTCGAGATAGAGATAGTAACCTGACTATTCTTTGGAAATATGTCTTGCGAGGCATCTTCTGTTGATTTTATTTTCATAACATAACTATCATCAAAGGTGACATAGAATGTTTCTTCAATCTTCTTCGAGCGTTTATTGAGAACTCTATACACCTTGGAGTTCAGGGAGTAGCCTAAGAAAATTCCTTCATCTGCCTTAACATTGAACTTGTTTCGATTCTCTTTGGAATTGAAGATGAAGCATCTTGAACTGAACACATGAAAGAATTTCATGTTTGGTTTTTGATTGTTCAGGATCTCGTAAGGGGTAATTGAGAACCACTTATTCAAGTATGATCTATTTTGAGTATAACATGCAGCCGCAATTGTATCAGCCCAGAAATACAAAGGTAAGGACGCGAAGCATAGCATCGCTCGAGCAGCTTCACACAGGGATCAGTTTCTCCTTTCAACAGTACCATTTTGCTGTGGAGTATAAGGGGCTGAGAAATTGTGAGTCGTCCCCTTTTCAGCAAGAAAATCTTCAAAATCTTTGCTTTTGATTTCCAGACCATTATCGCTCCTTATATTACAAACTACTTTTCTTAGTTGCGTTTCAATATGTTTAATAAAGAGCTTGAGCTTTGGAGTGGCTTCAGACTTTTGCTTGAGAAAGAAAGTCCATGTAAATCTTGAGAAATCATCCACAATAACAAGAATGTATTTGTTTCCTCCAATGTTTTCGATGGACGATGGGCCACATAGATCGATATGCAATAACTCCAATGGTTCTATCACTTTAGTGTTGATAATAGAAGGATGACTTTGCCAACTCTGCTTTCCCATTTCACACGCTGCACAGAGATGTTCTTTATCAAATTTTAGAACAGGAAGACCTCGAACGTGATCACCCAAAACCAACTTGTTGATATCCTTATAGTTCAGATGAGATAGTCTTCTATGCCATAACCAGCTTTCATCAGAGTGAGCCTTTGTTAGCAAGCATACAACTGGTTTACCTCTAATTGGATTGAGGTTCAAAGGATACATTTCCCCTTTTCTCTTTGATTTCAACAGAATGTTGTTCGATCTCTTCTGAACAATTTCTAAGCCTTCATCGTCGAATGATATTTTTAATCCATTACCAACCACCAGATGTGATACGATGATGAGATTGTCTTGTAGGTCTTCAACATAAGCTACCTTCCGTATAGAGAACTCGCCATTAGTGATCATTCCATAGCCTTTGATAGTTCCAAAAGAGTTGTTGCCGTATTTTACAATGCCACCATCTTTGAGAGAACGAAACTCTCTCAATTCCTCCTTCCTTCCTGTCATGTGATGCGAGCAACCACTATCGATGTACCATTCTTCGTCAAACTGCTCGTCACTTATAACCTGCAAAATATTAAGCAGATTTAGGAACCCAAAGTTTCTTGAGTCCTTGTAAGCCTTTTACTGGATAGGGAATAGTAAGAGAAATATCAACCATGTATGTGCGTTTAATTAAAGTTGTTTCATCTTTTCTTTTAATGGTGAAAACTTTAATTTTTGTTGATTTAATAGGACTGGAGTTTTTGATGTTGTCTTCAGGGTAGAGTTTTTCTTTTCCCTTGGAAGTAATTGGGGGACAGGAATTTTTAGAAGTAACTTTAGAATCCCGTATTTTCTGATTAGACTTGTATGGATGGGGATTGAAACCTCTATTTTTGTTGCCATGGAATGAAGGACCAAAACTCTCCTTTCGGTTGTTATTGGACGAAGGACCGAAACTCTCCTTTCGTTGTTGTTGGAGAAGGGACCGAAACCTTTTTTTCGGTTGTTAATGGGTGAAGGACCAAAACTCTCCTTTCGGTTGTTTTCAATCGATGGACCGAAATCATCCTTTCGGTTCCTATTGGTCGAAGGACCGAAACCATCCTTTCGGTTGGTGTTGTGGTGAGTACCAAAACTGCTCTTTTGATTTATTCCTGACGAGGGACCGAAACTTCCCTTTCGATTCCTTGAGTCTTCTTATGATTTTTGCTTCCTTTCTATCCTTACAAAATCAGGATTTTGAGAATTCCAAAACTGTTTTCTCTCAAAGAGATTCTTCTTGTATCTCAGATTTCTTTGATGTTTCGAACAGTCCACCAAATCCTCTACAGAGATTTCACTCATATCATCATCCACATTAAGTTCGAATGTATTTTCAACATCAATTTTATTTTCTGAACTCAAATTGGCATTCAAAGAGTCAAATTTTTGTATGGTTTCGGCTCTCACTTTCAATCTATCATTTTCGTCTAACAGATTTTTGAGCATGTCCTTATGGTCCTTGGACTTTATGTAAGATTTAATTTTGTGCATACCTATTTTATACGTTGGAGACACTTCATCAGAAGATACAACACTTTCACAGTTGTAGGCTTCAGCATCGATTTCATCCTCCTTTAATTCGAGGAAGGGTAAAATCATACGATGTATCTTCTTCCCTATTTCTCAATCAAGATGCAACTGAGTCATGTTAAAATAGAGTCTTTTAGCAATTAAACAAAACACATTTCTTTGTTCAAGAAGTTTAAGATTGTCTCTTTGCAAATAAATAGAATCATCTTTAGATCTAATTAACTCCTTTTCCTTTTGCTCGACCTACATTCTTCGTTCCTCACTCTTTGAAGAAATCCTATTGATTTGATCAGTTAGGTTAGAATTTGTGACACGGGTTTGGGAGAGACTACTACTTATGCTTGAGAATTTTGATTTTAAGTTATTTAATTCCTTTTCATAATTATTAACAGGTATTTTTAGAGAACCAAGAATATTTTGTACCTTTTTGATCAACTCATCACATTCGTTGATCTGAGCACTGACAGGCTTGGCAGCAAAACATTTGTCCTCTCGCTCTCTTTCCTCTTCAACTCCCCATCAGTTTTGTATCCTCTCATGTGGGACACACCCTCAGTCACTACAAAGCATCTTCCCGTAGCATGTTCTTCTTTTGCCAGCATAGCCTTTCCATGAGCGGGCCTCCTGACTTCATCATCCTCCGAATCTGTGGACCAGACCTCCACACCACCAAATTCATCACTGTTGTTCGTATCCTGCACAATTAAAGCAGTCATGGTAGAGTTATTAGCAGCAAACTTTCTTTTCTTTATATCCACCAATCTTCTTAGGAGGCTTGATTCCTCATCTTCTTCATTTGTCTTTTCTTCTTTCTTTCTTAACATACAGTCTTTAGCAAAATGATTTTTTCCTCCACAGTAATGGCAGTCGAATCTTGAGTCTCCTCCAACTTTTGCTTCCTTCTTTGACTCTTCAGACTTTGACCCCATCTTTGGTTCCTGCTTGATCCTTTCGGTGTTATAACTGCCCTGGCAGTTTCGGTTCTTATTGGCTGGGAATTTCTTCTTAATGAATTTTCTGGGATTGGACACCATCATGGCATATTCTATCGCTGTTAGATCATAATTTTTAAGATCTAATTCCTTTTCTTCTTCAACCGAACTTTTTCCTTTGGAGACAAGAGCTAAAGAACCCATACTAGAAACCACATTCATTTCCTTAGATAAAGAATTCTCATGGGATTTCAAAATACCCACTAGTTTTTCCAGAGAATAAGACTTGAACTGTTCATGAGCTTTGACTGTTGACACAACAGCCATCCATTTGGGTCTGAGACCATTCATGAAGGTAACCTTTCGTTCGATAACTTTCCTTTCAATCCCATGCTTTATCATCTTACTAAAAAGATGATTGAAGTGATCAAAAGTTTGAACAAGCTTTTCTTCAGGCTTCTGCTTAAAGTCACCAAATTCAGACAGCAAGAGAGTTTGAATAGAATGTTCCAAGTCTTTTTCTGTGGAATACACTTCTTTCAATCTATCCCAGATCTCTTTAGCTGTAGTACAAGAACTCACTAAACGAAACGTATCCGACTGCAGCGCAAACCTTATCAATCTTAGGGCCTTGATATTGCATTGAAACTTCTCCTTTTCATCCTGAGTAATATCTTTGACATCATTGACAAGCTGATTGTACTCTTTTTGTGTTTTAACAATCTTAGAGGTGCTTGTGTGAGCGAATGGGCCTGCAGTAATAGCTTCCCAAATTAAATAACCATTATCCTCCGATCCAATCACGTAGTCTTCAAAGTGATGCGTCCAAACTTCATAGTCTTGTGTATACAAGATCGATATTCTTGTTGTAGACCCTATGCTGTTGGAGATATTGATCGAATTGGTTTGTGAATCATCCATGGACATTGTAAATACTTTTGATTGATAACCTGTAAAAGATCAGACTTGTAATATATCGTTAGGGTTAGATCAACAATTAATTAAACACGTCAATATAGAGTGACGACTCAATAAATATCAATCAATGCGGAATTAAAAACCCTAAGAACTTCTTCGACAGAAGAGATGTGTATGAATTACACAGTCTCCTGCTCTGATACCAATTGATGTGTTTAAAACTCTTAGATCGATTAGATCTTTCACAAGTATGATTATAGATATCAAACAATTCAAAACAATATGAGAATGAACACAGATCTGAATCAAATGTATGCTTATGATTCAAAACAGAGTCACACCTCAGCAGAGCTCGATGAAGAACTTCCGCTGTAGAGGCGAGCTAGGGTTTACAAAACTATGAAGCAAATAAACAATGAAAGCGATCACTTCTAAGTCTACATGCATGCAACTTATATACAAAACCCTAGTACAAAAATATGCACGACTGGACAAGCCCAATACCGACATTCAAACTGGGCTAAGGACCAAGCCCATGACGCAATCTAATAGACCCAACAAATACACAATATAAGAGGTTTATACCTCAATCGAACAAAAAATGGAGCTCAACTTCTGGATCTACTCTTCTCCTTCACATCCTTGCTCCTTCTTCAATAATCCTCTTCATCAAATTCGCAAAGAATGCACAAAAATGGCTCAAAACACTCAAAGGTGAATTCGGGTTTCGTTGCTAGGGTTTGGGATGATGGAGGCTATAAATCAGCCTAGCCTTTAGAGGTTAAGGTTTTTAAATAGGGTGGTAAACTCTGAAAATTAGGGTTTCATTCTGGCAACCCTACTGGTCAAGTTGAGTCCCTCAACTCATCGAGTAGACTTTAAGTTCCGCGTCCAAATTCCATTCCTACTCGATGAGTTTGGGGTCTCTAACTCATCGAGTTCCTGTACAAAAATGAATAAATTTGATTAAAAATACATAGCAGGAACCGAGCGTTACAAATCTCCCCCACTTATTTTAGACTTCGTCCTTGAAGTCTACTGCATCTTGAAATAGCTCTGAGTAGTGCTCCCTCATCTCATCCTCCAGCTCTCAAGTCCATTCCAAGCCCTTGCGGTGCTGCCATTGCACCTTCACTAACTCTATCCTCTTATGCCTCAGATCCTTCGTCTTCTTGTCGAGGATGACTATCGGTCGCTCGATGTAGTTTAGGTTGTCATCTACCTGAATATCCTCTAAAGGCACCACTGTAGAGTCATCTACCAAGCACTTTTGTAGCTGGGAGACGTGAAAGGTATTATGGATCGGACTAAGCTCAGCTGGCAGATGCAGTCGATACACAACCCGGCCCACCCAGGCCAATACCCTAAACGGATCAATGTATCTGGGGCCCAACTTGCCCCGTTTCCTGAACCAGATGAAACCTTTCCAAGGTGATACCTTTAGGAGGACCATATCTCGTATGTAAAACTCCAGGTCTGATCGTCATCTGTCGACGTAGCTCTTCCGACTCTGGGTTGTATGGAGTCTGCTCTGGACCTATTGGATCTTCTCTATCATCTTGAGTACCACTTCGGTACTTCCTATGACCCTCTATCCTACCTTATCCCAACATATCAGGGTTCTGCACTTACTCCCATAAAGCATCTTGAAGGGAGGACGGTCGATGCTGGCGTGGTAGCTGTTATTGCAGGAAAACTCTGCCAAGGGAAGGTAGGTATCCCGGCTACCACCAAAGTCTAAGAAACACGCCCACAACTTATCCTCCAAAGTCTAGATGGTCCACTCACTCTGACCATCCGTCTGCGGGTGAAAAGCCGTGCTAAAATGAAGACGATTACCCAACTTGTCATGAAATTTCTTACATAATCTGGGAATGAACCGTACATCTCGGTCAAAAATCACGAAAACTGGCACTCCGTGTCGAGCTACTACCTTTCTAATGTAGATGTCAGCCAGATTCTTTAACAAAATTCTCTTATGAATCAAAATGAAATGCGCACTCTTCGTTAACCGATCCACGATGACCCAAATCAAATCCACTTCCCGTGCGGTCCTGGGAAGCTTCGTGATGAAATCCATATTAATATCCTCCTATTTCCACGCAGGGATATCTAATGGTTACGTCTTTCCGTGAGGTTATGCTGGTGCTCGGCCTTGAGCTTCCTGCAGGTCAGGCACCTCTCAACATACCAGTCTACATCCCCGCTTCATGCATGGCCACCAATAATCAGAACAAAGATCTCTATAGATCTTCGTCACCTCGGGATGGATAGAAAATCTAGACTTGTGTGCCTCCTCCATTAGGATCTAGCACACACTGCCTGTGTATGGAACCCACACTCTGAGGTGAAGTGTCAACATCATGCGGCTATCATAGTCGAAGGAGGAAATCTGGCCCACAATGCACTCACTTTTCCGGTGTTCCTCCTTCATAGCCTCCTGTTGGGCCTCTCGGATCTGCTCGATCCAGACGTGGAGTCACTACTGTCATCCTTAGACAGATATCTCTGATCGGGGCTGTGAATGCCTTGCGGCTAAGTGCATCAGACATAACATTGGCCTTCCCTGGGTGGTAGAGGATCTCAAAGTCGTAATTCTTCACCACGCCAAACCATCGACGCTGTCTCATGTTCATATTTTGATGGTCCATCAGATACCTCAAGCTCTTGTGGTGCTATGTAAATGGTACAACGGACCCTATAGAGGTAGTCTCGCCAAATCTTGAAGGTGAAAACAACCACTCCTAACTGCAGGTCGTATGTCGGGTAGTTCACCTCGTGAGGCTTTAACTGCCTCGAGGCGTAAGCGATGATGTGACCTGTTTGCATCAACATTGTGCCCAAACCCGAGATAGAAGCATCATAGTATACTACAAAATCCTCAACGCCCTCTGGCAAGGATAAGGTCGGTGCCTTGCTTAACCTCTGCCTCAAAGTCTCAAATGCTGCCTACTGCTCTAGCCCCCATCAAAATACATCGGCCTTCTTCGTCAGACGGGTCAGTGGTACTACTATCTTGGAGAAATCTTGAATGAATCTCCGAGAATAGCCTGCTAACCCGAGGAAACTTTGAATCTCGGATGGATACTTCAGAACCTCCCATCTCATCATGGCCTCCACTTTGGCCAGGTTGACCAAAATATCGTTCTGGTTAACAAGGTGCCCGAGAAACTACACCCCGCGTAACCAGAACTTGCACTTGGAGAACTTGGCGTACAAGATCTCCCTCTTCAGGGTATCCAACACCTCTCACAAGTGCTCCTTGTGCTGCTCCTATGTCTTAGAGTAAACTAAGATGTCGTTAATAAAAACTATCACAGACCGATCCAACATCGGTCTGCATACGCGGTTCATGAGGTCCATGAAGACGGCAGGGGAATTGGTGAGCCCAAAGGGCATCACCACGAACTCATAGTGGCCATAGCTAGTCCAGAAAGCAGTCTTCTGTACATCCTCATCGCTGACTCTCATCTGGTGATAGCCGAAACGCAAATTTATCTTGGAAAACCAAGATAACCCCTGAAGCTGATAGAAGAAATCATCAATCATCGGGAGTCGGTAATGGTTCTTGACCATTACCTTGTTCAACTCCCGGTAATCTATACACATTCGATGTGACCCGTCCTTCTTCTTCACAAATAGGATCGGGGCTCCCCAAGGTGAACTGCTCATCCTGATAAATCCCTTATATAACAGCTCCTACAGCTGTGTAGACAACTCCTATATCTCGGGAGGAGCCAAACGGTATGGTGCCTTGGCTATTGGAGCCGCACCAGGGACTAGGTCGATCCTAAACTCCACATGTCTCTCTAGAGGTATCCTAGGCAACTCCTCCGGGAACACATCTGGATACTCCCTCACAACTGGAACATCACTCAGGGTCGCCTTACCCGCCTCATGGGTATCCATAACGTAGGTGACATAACCTGCGCAACCCTGCTCAAGGTAGCACCTAGCCCTCACTACTTAACACAAAGCCGGTCTATGTTGGGGCCTTTCGCCCTGAATCACGAACTCTCCCCTACTTGGGGTCCTGACAGGAAGCAACTGCTACTCATGGTCGATCATTGCCCCATTAGGGCTCAACCAATACATGCCTATGATGACCTTGTTCCCTTGAAAAGGAATGGAAACCAAATCCACGAGGTAACGCTCATCATACATCCTCAAGACGCAATCTATATAGACCTCAGATGACCGGGTGGACTGGTCGGTAGCAATATCAACCTCTAAAGGACAATCTAACATGCCTAAAGACTCAACCAACCTCTTTATGAGTGCAAGAAATACAAATGATCGGGTAGCCCCGAGTCAAGTAACACCTGTACTAGGATACTGTTCACATGGAACGATCCTAAACAAAACACATAAAACATAAAACATAAAACATAAATATTGTTGGGATTAAAACCCTAATTGTGATTTAATGAATAAGATGTGGAAAATAAGAACAAACACAATAAATAAGATATGTTGAATGATCACTCGATTTATTCAAAACATGAGGAATAAGTTACACCTACAGAATAGACTAAAGAATCTAACTCGACATAAGAAACCTCACAATGTTTGGCGGCTACATTTTCCCTTACCCTTAACCCTAACTATGAATAATACATGACTATTTATAGGGAAATGATAAGTCTTGGGATTTTAACCTACACTTCATTAATGGGGGCCATTGGCATAATCCATGGAGTACTTTGAACCCTACAATTTCCCGTCAAAGTATGGAACGGATGAGAAGGCTTCAACATTAAAAAAAAAGCATCTAGCAAATAAGAAAATATCTCGCGACGAGGAATATTTGAAGCAATCCACGAATCTTGATTCTTCAATAGTCTTCAAAAACGGGTTCTAGGATATATATATATATATATATATATATATATATATATATATATATATATATATATATATATATATATATATAAGCCAAGAACTAAAGTAATGTCTTTATACTTGATTTCTAATGTAATCCCAAAGATCTTAAAAAAAGCTAAACCTGCCATAAAAACCCATTTAAGAATAAAGAAACAAGGTCACTTCTTGTGTTTGAAGAACTACCCCTCCAAGTCACAATGATCTTCAAATAAGCTAATGATATAAGCCACCATAAATTATCATGTAAAAACCCAAAATTTAAGATTCATAACACCGCTTGATCGAGAAAATACTAGAAGTCGGAGATATATCAAGGCCTTAAAAGAGCTCGATGAAGAACTGCTACTGTAAAGGCTACTTCTCTGTAAAAGCTTTAGAAGAGCTCGATAAAGAACTTCTACTATAAAATCTAGCTTCATAATTCTACCACAAACTTTACGAAAATCTTCAAATTTGAAAAGTCACAAATCCAATTTCAAATGGCCATACCAAATTCTCCCCTGATTTGATAATAAAAAATATGATTATAAAAACTTTAAATGGCCATGAGAATAATCATGAATTTATTGTTGAATCAAGAAGTGACCCTCTTGAACCTCACATCCGAAGTCCCCCTTAGCATTGCAGATTCAGCTACCGCAACATGAATTTATGTCATCTGCAGTCTACCACAACTAGAATGAAGACTTAGTTTTTATCGTATTTCTTTACATTATAATGTGTAGTATACCTTGCATGGACACTTATTTTTTAGTCTTTGTTCAAACCCTGTATTGTTCTCGAACCTCTATAAATAGAGTGTTCCGCTTCTATGTCAATACACATCTCTTTAATCTCATATCATATATTTTTCTCTATTTACTATCAAGGATCTTATTGAACTCAAACTCTTATATTAAGATCGTAATCTCTCCTTTGGAGCAATTCACTCTTAACTTAATCACTTTGAGCTGATCACACTTATTAACTTGGTTTGATTGCAATCCTTGTTACGAATTAGCTGGAGTGTTTACTTGATATAATACTTGTTTTCATTTGTATTTCCTTATATTTCCGCACCTAACTATTTAACTATCTAACTCTAACTTATTATTGTTGAGTTTTATGATCCTTTGAGTTAAACTTTATTCCATAATATTACTTGTACTAATGTTTGTTCAAGTGTGTTACTCAAGTTTTTCTCTCAACAATTGGTATTAGAGCCAAACTGGTTGCTTTTTGAACAAAAACTCTGATTTTAAAAAGCCTTTTATACCACTGAAGCTCATTTCTTTAAAAAAACAACAAAATCTTTCCAAAAACAAGGAAATCTGGCACAAGCATTATCACTCAATGTTTCCAACAGTGTTGGAGGTTCGAATAGAGCTCCAATATTGGTGGCAAATGAGTATCATCACTGGTCCCAAAGGATGGAGAGATATCTAAGAAGACTTGGTGGCAAATGACCTCATGTCCCTATTCTTACTCAAGTTCAAACCGACGGTGCCCAAGCCAGAATTAGAGGAGGTCAAGTTGCCTTGAATCGTCCCACAAAGGATGATCTCGACAAAATGGAAAATGATGAAATTCCCTTTTATGAAATATCCTGTGGAGTTTCTCCTGACAACTTCGAGATCATCATAAATAGCAAATCTGCAAAAGAGATCTCAGATGTTCTCAAGAATCTGTATGAAGGTTCTGAGTAGGCACAAGATAAGAATCTCACTACCGCACTCAACGAATTCAATAATTTTAAAGCTCATGCGGGAGAAAGCCTTGAGGATTCTTTCAAAAGATTTAACCTCATTGTCACCATGTTGTCAAATTTTGGCACTGTTCGTAGCAACCATTAAACCAATCTATAATTTCTCAATGGTTTAGGGAAACACTGGACTACTGCAACGATGATAGTCCAAGGTGACATGAAGATTCACTCACTCACTCTTTTCAAACTATACGGGGAACTCCAAGCACAAGAATCAACCGTGCTTAAAGATTGTGCTGACTTCGGAGGACTACTCGCTCTCATGGCCCAATCTCCACAAAACTTAACATCTCAACCTTACCCTCTATCCTATGAAAACCTACCGCAGTCATATGAAGTTGACACATAGTATGACGATGAAGAAGAATTCAAGAATGCTATTGCTCTTCTTAGTTAGTTGTTTAATCGTTTACCTCCAACTTCCTTTCACAAAAATCAGAAGTTCACTAAACCTCCCTTTAACTGAAACTTCAACCCTCATAATAATCACCCTCGATACCCCAAACACTCTCACCAATCTCTGCAACCTATGAACTATCCTCAAGACAAAGAGATACCACAACCTGCTAAACCAACTCACTCCGGTCACTCGACCCAAGTTAAAGAAGATGTTGTCATTTGTCAGAAGTGTAACAAAGAGAATCATTTTGCCAAGGTCTATAAGGAAAAAGTAGTCAAAGACAAAGCATTTTATCTATGAATGGTACAGGAGATTGATGAAAAAAAAGGGAAGGGCATATGTAGCCCAAGTGAAAAGAGATCATCAAGTTTGGTCTTCGAGTGATGAGGATGAAGTTCAACATCAAAAACAAAGGAAAGATTTGTATGATAGACACTTCGGATGAAGATGGGTCGACGAAGCGTGAAAAGAACTACTACTATATGGCCAAGGACGGAACTCTCATCATAGTCGAACATGTAAAACTTATGATCCAAACTCTTAATTATAGCATGCATGATTGTCAACCATTCATTGACAACCTTAATGACACATGTGTTGCCATCCTCTCAGACTATACCAAGGCCCTAGATGAGAAAGACGCAAAACTGTTATGTGAAACCCAGTTAGGCATAACATTAGATCAGAGGGATTTAGCACAAAAAGAACTTGTACGTTTGAATCTTTTAATTGAAAAATTGTTTAATGAAAGCGAGGCCATTGAAAATCTTGTAAATAATAGAACCATTAATAACACGTACAATTGGGGGTGGTCCAATGGGTACTCCACCGCAAAGGACTCATCACCCTGGTTTAACAAAGACCATCTTTATGTCCCTCCTAACCGAGAGTTTCACTTTCCTGTTAATGACATGACTTTTCCCAAAGATATAAGAGATCGCTTTGGTAGACTTCACAACCTGAGTAATAATTGTGTCATTGAGGAAATTCTTCCTGAAATCTCGGATCAATCATGTGATCAAATCCCAATTATTGGCACAATTTATCCTAACTCTCAGGCTTCATCAGTTGTTGATAAGGAAATTCTTGTGGAAGGACCCGAAGTTCCTAGCATTGTCCAAACTTATCCTCAGACCGCAGTACATCTAACTGCAATTTCGAACCAAAATTACCATCTATAAAGTGTCCCAATAATGAATCAAATCTAACTTACTCTGCGGTAGTTCAATCTACAATTCCACAAACCAAAGTCAAGAGTACTATGACCATGTCAGGATATAAAAGAGGAGTGATTGACCCCACATTGTTTTGAAAGCCAAATGGTGATCACCTTATGCTTGTACAAATCTATGTGGATGATATCGTATTCGGGTCAACAAATCAATGTATGGTGGATGAATTTGCATTGCTCATGACCAAGAAATTCCAAATGAGCATGAATAGAGAGATTAAGTTCTTTCTAGGACTCCAAGTGAAACAAGTCTCTCAAGGGATATTCATTCATCAGGAAAAATATACCTCTGAATTATTGAAGAAATACTCGATGGATAATTGTTCCTCAGCCAAGGTTCCTATGGCCTTCGGATATAAGATTTCTGCTGACCCTTCTGGAGAATCAGTAGATCACAAGACTTATAGAGGACTGATTGGTTCATTGATGTACCTCACCACAAGCAAACCATATATTGTCTTCGCAACAGGCCTATGTGCCAGGTACCAAGCCGACCCTAAAGTATCACACTTAACCGCAGTCAAACCGATCTTCAGATACTTTAAATGAAGCAAAACTATCGGAATATGGTATCCTACGGGGAATGATTTCAGCCTTCAAGCCTTTACAGATGTGGATTAGGCCAGATGCAGATTGGATAGAAAAAGCACTTCGATTGGTTGCTAATTACTGGGAGGAAGACTAGTTAGCTGGTCGACCGCAGAAGCTGAGTACGTAGCCGCAAGAAGCTGTTGTTCTCAAGTCTTATGGATGAAAACCCAACTGATGGACTACGGATACAGAATGTTGCGGATACCGATTTAATGTGATTCAAAGAGTGTTATAGCGATTTCTCATAATCCTATTCATCATTCGAAGACGAATCATATTGAACTTCGGTACCATTTCATAAAGGACCATATACTCAAAGGTAACATTGAACTAATCTTTGTCCCATCTCATGAAGAGTTTGCGAATGTGTTTACAAAGGCACTTGATGCAACAAAACTTAGCATTTTTATGCAAGTGTTAGGGATGATGAATCCGGATCCACAATTCTTTTTGAATTGATAGGTACCACAGACCACTTTTAGTCTTTGTTGCGGTCCTAGCCAGATATATTTATAATAGATGGTTTCAGTATACTCTGTGTACTGCAACCATATATCATACATATATCTCTTGGGTCCTTATTGCTTTTTATTTCTGATATTTTGTCAAGTATTCCTCAGTTTGTACTACCGCAGTCGCCTAACCATCAATCCGCAATGATGAATCAATCTGCAATGTAGGATCAATTTGCAGTCATACTTAATGACTTAATGATTTCTCAATTACTACTTCCTAAACTCTCAGAACATTGTGTGCTATTAAATGGTTCTCATTAAATAAAAAAAACCTTCGTTTGTAGCATACAACGTTTCAGTTACTTTTCAAATAGTCTTTTGGTGTCAGACCTGTTTTAGGTACCATAACAAATAAAACAGTTTTCAATAAAAGAAATCTTTTTAGAAATATTTTCCTTAAACTGTTAAATCCCTTTATCCCCAAGATGTCAAATTTGTTCCAAATTCCACCTTTATTCAACAGACTTTTTGCCCCTCACCACACGCTCTCCAAACATGTGATAATGGGCTTAACATATCATTAAATGCCTTATATTTGAAAATTTCAAAAAATAATAAATAATTTCTTTTATTTATTTTATTTGCGGCTGAAAGTGGTTAAAACCCAAGGGTTTTTATCATTAACAACTGTAAATAGGGTAAATCCAATAAACTTTTTAGATCTGGAACTATATAAATCATTTTTCCCTCCCAAGAAAGCTTTATGCTTTCTGAACTCTTAAAGACAATCTTCTCCTTCTTCATCTCCTTGCACTCAAATTTTCTGCAAGTTCTTCAAATGTTTTCAAAAATGGTGAAGTATGGTGTATCAAAGAAACAATCAAATGCTTCTGGATGAGACCAACCCACTGGTTCTGAATCCACGACAAGAAACCAATCGCAATTGATTGCCTCAAGAAATTTTAGGGCATTCTTTAAAGATCATCAATCTTACAATGAATCCATCCGTCGTGTAATCAAGTGCATCTCAACTCGTCCCTTGTTTGGAGCCTTTAACTCATTCACAGATGTTGTTCCACTGTCTACTCTCTTCAAATGTGCATTCTTGGCATTTCGAACCCTACACAATCTTCAAAAAGTTCACCTAAACCTAGTTGATGATTCCTTGGTCATCTTGATCAAAGAGAAGTTTCTGAATGCAATCAACTTATGTGTTCTTCCTACTACGAAGTTCTTCTCCCCAAGTGTGAATGACATTATCTCAACTCTCTACCAAATGGGATACCAGAAGAAACTCAGGGGTATCGGTAAGATCAAGAAAAATCAGTTGCCTGCGGTTTGGCAGTTTGTGTGCCACTTTATCATCCGGAGTCTCTCTGGGAGAACTGGAGGCACAGACAATATGGGATTTAAACTACTAGAATTGATGTGGAGCATCTTCACTGGCCACGACGTTAACTATGGGCAGATCTTGTGGGATGACTTTCTCCAGTACATTCCCAAGGAGAATCCGAGGGCAGCCGCAATAGAGCTCACATTCGCACACTTTTGGTCCCTATGCATCTCAGACCTCCACCGTGATGCACAACTTAGTATGGGGAATGACGTCAAGTTTTTCATCACAAGGGATCTCAACAGGTACACACCCTCTAAAGATATATCTTTGTTTAGACCACTGAGATGTCTTCCTGTCCATATTTTGATATCCGTTGGACTTGAAACTCAACAAGTCACGGATCATATTGAGGCTACAAAAGGTATTGACCTATACCTTCCTACCCCACCTCTACCAAGTCAGTCCATATTAGCCTCGATAGACCCCCACGGTCCAGTGAGTACCGCAGCCCCAACTTCTACTCAATCCCATCTTCCACTAGCAAGAAGTCTAAAGAAGCTAGTTTCATCAACGAAAGCCCCCTGTGGCAAGGTAAAGAAAAGTGAAACCTCCAAATAGTGCAAATTCAGGACAATTGTTTCCTTGGATGAAGAGTCTGAGCATAGCCCCCCCTGTAAATGTTGAAGAGTCCGATAGTGACTCAGGTCCTGTTCTCACATGCAATAAACAGAAGACCAATCCTAGTTCTAGCCAAATGTGTATCCAGACAAATACTGTAGCCTCTTAAAAGGCTTCAGTTGTCCTTGTGGTCCCCACATACCTATTAGCATCAACCCTCTCCAGTTACTCGTACACAGCAAGTGTGCTCGTTTCATCTGATAGCAGAGACTCAACCCCAAATGAATCCCAAATTGATTTACTTGGTTTTACACGCCCTAAGGTCTCCAAGGCTTCCCGCCTTCTTTTCATTGAGGAACAAGAGTTGTGCTCCATACTTTATTCTGTTATCCAAACACTTAACACACCATCCCAACCGCATGGCGCTTCTTCAGCCCTAGCCAGAACTGAGCTGAGGCCACAGTTGAATCTGGGTCAAAGAGACCAAGGAAGCTAAGGAAATCCTACTCTTCTTACCTTACAATCAGGTGGTTTAGGCATGGTGACTACCACTGTGCAAGGATCCATGAACCCAGGGGACACCCTGGTGCGTAATCAAGGATTTGACGGTTACGATTCAGATGATACTTGGACTCAGGATCGTCCCACTACTGAGTCTGGTATTCGTAAATATGAAGCTTTCCGCAAGGCATTCCAGGCCCGCAAGGATCAACAGACTAAACTGTTGGATTATATGTCTAATCCCATAACTATTATTGGTATGTATTCAAACCAACTTGGCATGGTCCGTTTGGGTTACATGGCATTGGAACGATTTGGATAGACTTTTGTGAGAAAAGGGCATTTATGATTTATTAATATATTATAAGTTCTAATATATTAATATGAAATCACATTATTTAAATATTAATGATCAAGAATTAATTTGGAATTAATTTTGTGATGTAAACACACTAATTAAATATATGGGGATGGATTGTGTAAATCATTCATTCTGATATATATGGGCTTATGATCCATAGTTCTTCATGTTGGGCTAAACCCATGGAGTAACCCATGGATACTCCATAGAGGTTTTAACCCATGGAGCATGAAGAATATGGAAAGACATGAGTTACATGGTGTAACCCTAATAGCCAGAATATATAAAGACTCCATAGCTCAAGAAATTAGCCCTAAGGAGATATATGAGAGGGCTAGCCGATTTGGAGCATAATAACTTTTCTCTCAAGTTATTCCAAGTTGTTGTTGGTATTGTGTGAACCATTTGAGGTGTCACACTTGGGGCACTCGGCTCTTAAGCTCCATGGAATCAAGCTACAACACAAAAGGTATGTTACTCTAACTAGTATCTTATTTGGTATATGACAATGCATGTTAGTTATAGTTTAATGCCTTGGAAACCATTTGCATGTATAATTAGTGAAAACATAAATCTAATGCATTTAGGGTTGTATGAACACCATAGGTTTTTGTAGTATACTAAAACCCATTAGTGGTGTCAGACCTTAGGCTTGTATTCAATTATACTTGATGAAAATTACTGAAATAAGGTTGAAAATTTGAATTTTTTGTTGTCTGGACAACTCACTCGTTGATTCTATTAAGAGACACGACGGGTCCATGTGTAATTTCATCCAAATTGTTGAGTTGGTTCATGCACTCAATCAGTTGGACCCCCTCACAGCATATATTCGAGTTTTTTTGGTTGAAATTGGACTAGGACCATTACCCTAAGCTTTTTTTTGAACATATAAACCTATTTTTGATGTGGTAATGTTCATGCTAATCTATATTCAAAGATAATTGTCATAATTTCAAGATTTATATTATTTTACATGTTCATGTTAATTTCTTGATGATTGATTATTTGAATTATCTTTTTCTTATGAGTTAGTTTATATTAATAGAAAAATAATGTGATAATGTGTTTCCAATCCAAATTGATCTAAAAGTAGTTCATAAAACATGTTTTTGGAACTTGTCCTCAAGTTATATGAAAAGTCTCATTTATGAATTTTAAAACTCATAAAAATTTCCATAAGTTATAAAATGAAGAGTCTCATTTTTTAAATGCTTTAAAGTCTTCCATAACTTGTCCTCAAGTTATGGAACTTGAAGAGTTTTTTCATTAAAACTACTTTAAACTCATAAGTTTTTGAATTCTTCAAAACTTGCCCTCGAGTATTAAAATTTGTAAAGTTTCCCCTCATGAATTCTTTAATTCCAAGTTAAACCCTTAGAATTTTAAAAGTTAAAATTCAACCCTTATACTATTATAATATTAATAGTTATATATATATATATATATATAAGAACAAAGTCAGTCTTATAGTTAGTAGGCAACATTCACGAAGCGGATCTATAAGGGGGGGCGGGGGGTATAAGGTTACTGCCTATAAAATGACTGCTTAATAGGTGTCTACTCTCACCCACTGCTTCCTTGACTGGTGGAGGGTCGTTAGCTGAACGGGTTTAACAGGCCTATAATTCTCCTTTCATTAAAAGTATAATGATAAATACTAAGTAACTAAACAATTATAAAGTCCCAATCTTAGTTACTTAGGAAAATGTGAATTTGGTGCTAACCCATGAAATTACACTATGCACCTTGCTTAAGTCGTTAGTGGAGCGTGTGTGGTTAATCGGCACACTAACTTGGATTTAATAAGGTTGGCAAAGGGTGGCTTAAGGTTTATCTTAAATCGATGGAGCGTGTATGGTTAACTGGCACATCAATTAAGTGATTAATATTAGGAGTACCAAGTATATTTGCATGGTTATTCACACCATGTTTGTGATCCTCAGCATCCCAGTCACAAACTTGTGAGAGCACAATCGAGATTCAAACATGAAATTGAAAAGTTCAATGAATCTCAAAAGAATCAAGGAGTTTCAAAACCAATTAAGTCGTGATCTCAGGATTACTGGTGATTAGAGTGCTCTCGAGATTGTTATCCTCGAGGCTTAGTTTGGCCATGGACGGAAGGCCAAAGGAAGCTACCCCCAAGGATTGTACGATCAGGCGAAGTACGTATCGTATAGGTATGCGGTGAGAGGTTAAAGGGTAGAAGATATGGTGGGCTTTGAGGACGAAGTCTAGTTTAAGTTGGGGAAAGTTGTAACACCGCGAATTTAGAAGACCTAGAAAGGAAAGGAAAGACCTCAAAATCAGATGACGATTCGTTGAGTAGGTGGGTTGACTTGACGAGTAAAGGAGTGAATTGGGTCGCAGGTTAAGTGACCTACTCGACGAGTCAGATGACTAACTTGGCGAGTTGGTCTGGGTTTAGGAAACCCTAAATTTGGACTTGGTGCCCTATTAAAGCATCTCAGTCTTATTCCACCAGTGTCATTATCAGCGTCCATTATCTAGAGCAGAAAATTTGAAACCCTAGTGCCTCCCATGAGTTTGTAAGCCATTTTTGTAAGATCTTGAGTATTCTTGAAGCTTAGAAGAACAATTAGGAGGTTGAGGGTTCAAGAAGGAAGAAGTAGATCCAGAAGATACACCCCATTTGCTGCATTTCTTGGTAATCAAGTCTTCATCTTGGCTTATAGTTTCCTAGATCTAATTATGTCCAATTTATGAGAGCTTTGGAACATGGAGCTTGATCTATGTGTCAACGATGTCCCAAGCATAGATCCTTTCAGAACTGGAGTCCCTAAGAGGGGTTGAGGCATAAAGGTGCAAGCTTTATGCCCTTAGAAAGCCCCATGCAAGCTTAAAGAGTTATTACGGCCTTTTGGAGCCTTAAAAGCCATGCAAGGAAGAAAAGTCTGAGACTTTACATATTCTTTTGGTATTTAAGACCATCTTAGTCCTCCTGCTTTGGATTGAAGTAATATGGGTTTTTGGACCATAGAGTTATGTATTATTTGCTAGGGTTTTGTCTAAACCCATTAATAAGGATTAGGAGTGGGTAAAGTTGGAAACTTTACCCTCATGAGATCATTTCTGGCATGTAAACGAAGTTTGGGTTTTGGATCTGAAGTGTAGGGGCTTAACCTGTTAAGATGGCCCAATTAGACTGAGGGACTCGGTGAGTCCAGGAAGTGACTCGACGATTCGAAGTGTATTGTCCCGTTTCTGTTCAAGCTAGAACTCGGCGAGTCTGCAAGTTAACTCGACGAGTTGATTTGATGAACTGCGAGTCTGTTAGCTAGGGAACTCGACGATTTAGGGGCTGACTCGGCAAGTGGGTTCAGGATTTCAGTGTTCTAGGTGTTTGTACTCGACGAGTTGAATGAGTCACTCAGCGAGTTAAGTCAACTTGGAGTGTTGACTTTGACCATTGACCGTTGACCTTGACTTTGACCAAGTTTGACCCAGTTTGACTTTTGAGGGTATTGTGGTCTAAGTATTATTTTGGGTATTGGTAGTTCGTGGAGTCGAAGGTTCCACAGTTCGGGGATCTGCCAGCTAGCAGCGAGGGGTTATTCACATGATTCTACAGTCACCCTTGCGAGATGAGTTTTCCTCTAGTAGGAACGGGTCTAAGGCACCAATGTCGGCCCGTATATATGGTTGCAGTATGTCGGGGTAAGCTCGATACAGTTTATATGTTTTGGGACTTTGGTCCGATACCGGGGCAGTCCCGAGAAGTAGTTATGTTTGCTTGTTTATGTTATGTCTTATATGTTCTGGACTTCGGTCCGATGCCGGACAAGCACGATGTAGTATATTTGATTATGTTATATGTTTATGTTTATGTTTATGTTATGTTCAATTTATATAGGACTTCGGTCCGGTGTCAGGCGAGGCCCGATGTAGTGGGCGGGGCCCAAGTTATTCCAAACTTCGGTTTGAGGTCGGGTGGAGCCCAATGCAGTGGGTGGGGCTCAAGTTATTTTGGACTTCGGTCGGATGCCAGGCGGAGCCCAATGCAGTGGGCGGGCCCGATGCAATGGGCAAGGCCCAATATGTGTTATTGTATGGTATGTGGTAGTTTGGGGGAGCTTACTAAGCTTCGTGCTTAGGCTATGTTTGGCATACTAGCTGAAAAGCTAGATGTTAGCTGAAAAGCTAGCTGATAGCTGAAAAGCTAGTTGTTAAATAAAAAGCTAGCTGGTAGCTGAAAAGCTCGCTGACAAAAAATAATGTTTGGTAAAACTAGCTGAAAAGCTAGTTGAAATATATAAAATTACATAAAAAGACATGTAAGAGTATGTGTTTCTATAATTAATTAAGGGGTGTATTTGGAAATTTTTAAAAAAGCTCTTAAAAAGGTAGTCTAAGTAGCTTTTCAAAAAGCTGGCTTACAAGCTAGCTTATAAACTACTTTTTGTCTTACCAAACACGACAACATAAAAAAGCTCGAAAAATAAGCTACCTTATCAGCTAGCTGTGGTGCACCAAACACAGCCTTACAATTTCGGTTTTAGTTTCAGGTACTTCTACTAGCAAAGGGAAGGGCTCGGGATGATCGCATGACACACACCATAGCTCTCAGCCTGGGATTGATTAAGACTCTGATATATTTTCTCATTTGTTTTTGATAAAGTATTTGATATGAGATTTTGAGATACATAACACTTGGTTTTCTTATTGATTATGGATGATTATATCCTTTATCATATTTTCAAAATGAAATTTTTAGCTTGTGTTTTTGGGATGTTTCACTGAATTGGTTCTAAAATCATTTGCGTAATTCTAAATTGTTCTGAAAGTCAGAAGCTATCAGACTTCACTATTCATCTCGGATTTCAATTTTTACTTCCGAAATGTTCCAAGTGTTGGAAGCTATCAGAATTCACTGTTCATTTCCGGTTTTGATTTTTGTTTCCGAAATGTTCCGATGGTCGAAAGCTATCAAAATCTTTTATTCGTTGATTTTTGTTTACTATTAGTTTTATTGAATTTTTTTGTCCTGCAGTTACTTCTTAGTTGCACGAGGGTACGATGGTACGTAGGCCAGTGCACTAGGTAACTATTTTTTTTTTTTTTATATCAAAAATCCAAAAATATTTTCTTTATTTTTTTAATATCAAAATTTTCAAAAATCCGAAAAGATTTTCTTTATTTTTGTTTTTAAATTTCTAAATTTTCAAAAATCCAAAAAGATTTTTTTTTTGTCTTTAAATTTAAAAATTTTCGAAAACCCAAAAATAATGTGTGTACGTTTTAACAATTGCTAAATTTCATGACACGACTACTTTCTTTGGGATCGAGTATTCTTCTTTTCAAAATTCTACTAGTTAGGAGTCCCTAGAAGCATGTTGTCGTATGTTTTTTGAAGTCTCAAAGATTGTTCGCTTGCGAAACGCCTTAATGAAATTTCTTGTTCTAAGAATTTCTTTCCAATAGGTTGTATAAACAAATGTCATAGAGGTACCTATCTCTACTCATTTCGGAGTAAAGAGATGTCTATTTGGTTCATTTTTTGTAGTAGAGATATTATATTTATTTTAACTAATATTAAAAACCGATGATGTCTTGGGTATATACAAATCCAAAGATATGGTTCCTTTTTTCTAAGCCTTAAGGAATTAACGGTTTACTCAACAATAATTTTTATTAACCCTTAATCTTTCGAGTCAATATCAACTCAGAGTTATGGTTTCTCTATAATTGTTTTTATGATCATTCTCATTATCATCGCGAGAGTGTGAAAAACTCGTTTCTTATTCTAATCTTATATTTCTTACACAAAGCACACTGAATGACGCATATCCCGAGACATCTCTACTAAAAAAAACAAGGATGTAGGTATGCAACAAGCCTGTGTTTATGATCTTTTCATCATTATCACCATGATGAAGTGTGAGACCAATAACATAATTCCATTCGTATTCCATTTTTTCTTTTGTCCATATCTCTATCACATTTCACATAACACCCCTAGATTTCGAATAAAAACAATTCAGAACATACAATGTTATAAAATTTTATGGGATGATCGCCTGCTATCACCGTAGGATAATGTGATGCACCACCAACCTTTCGTATTTCCAAAATCTAATTTCTCTAGCACTTTCACACACTTCACTTGAAATCCTTGAGATCTCAGGTAAAACCAATCTGAACCAAGATTTCAAAAAGTCTATTTAATGATTCAAGTCATTCTTCCCGTGACTCGATAAAACTCTTCTTCAACTTGGTTACTACATTTCGGGGAAAAATAATCCTAATCGTTATTCCAATGGATTCTATTTTTGCTTATGAAAAGCTAAAGGGTGCATTAGAGATTATGCAACTTTAGCAAATTGAAATGGAATGTTTCAAAAATGGAAAATCAAATCATGGCACATATCTTAAACTTCAATGATGGTATTCTTTTAATTTCAAACAACATCAATTGCAGTTACAAAGAATGATGTGCTAGCAATTTTCTACTGGACCTTAATTTTTGACAATACAAGCATGGTAATTCTTGGCTAATGTGGGGGTGACAGGCATTCAATGTTTGAATGGTGGTTTCTCTCTCCACTTATGCAAACCGGTTCAAAATTCAAATAAAACTTGTTCTGTTATCCAAGCCTATATAAATCTTATGAGTTGTACGTCCTACTCTCTACACTCGTAAAAGTGTTCACAGACTTCTACAATTCTCTCTAATATGCTTCAATTCTCTGCAAGTATTCTTCAACTATAAATGGATTCCTCTGAGAATATTTCTTTAATGTACCAAAATACATCAAATGCCATGTTGAAAATCAAAGTAATTCAGAATTTTGTGGGCAATTTTGAAGCTTTGAAGTATAACCTCACTATTCGGCCGTTGAAAGAATGCCTGAAATACTCTCCATTGATGAAGGTTTTGTTGATGTTTGAGAAGTTTCCTTTGTCTGTTAGGTCCTGGTTGGAAGGATCTTCACCAATGATCAATCAAGCATAAGAAAATAAAGTAGAAATGGAGTAGAAGATGAATGAAACTGAGCTTGCATATGATTTAACACTTGAACCGTCTGATACAACTTAGGGACCGAAAACTGGCAAAAGTACAACTGACTTAAACTCTGACAACCTGACCTCTATATATACTATCAAGGATCGAAAATAGTTTTTGGTCAGTAAACCGAAAACTAGTTTTCGGTCACACCTTATCCAAAAATACCTCCTAGACCGAAAACATTAAGCATACACAAAAGACTCCAAAATACATTGACAAATGCCCTAACTCATCGATATATTGATGCCTAGCCCAAACCACATATATTTTGGCCCTTCAATCTCCCCCTTGGTTTGGGGCTAGCATGATTCAGCTTTTGTCAACCACCAACACGTCTGACCTTCCCATAGCTCCATTCTACATATCCTTTTCAATAATATTAGCAACCATGGCAGTGTATTCCTTAGCAGCAGACTTAAAAATTTCTTCAGCCACCTAGATCTGATGAATAGGAAGTTGATAATATCCCACTTTCCAAACTGTAGCAAATCCCTCTTGTCATAAAGATGAATACAGCCATGTTTAAGTTTGGTAACTGTAAAAGCTGCAGATTCATCAAACACCTAGTATTGCATGGATTGTAGAGATTCATCTGTATGGTTTTGAAGGATAGGAATATGCTTGACTTTATTAGTAGCGGGCAAAATCACAGACCAAAGGGGCTAATTGGTTTTGGGATCAATGATATTTGGGTATATCTTGATGATAGATTCAGCTGTCTTCATTGAGGGAAATCCCTTTGCCACTTGACCTTCTAAAAATAACCTGAACTATGTCGCCTTGGGTTCATTTGTTGTATTTGAAAAACGAGCCTTAGAAAATTCCGTAAGATCAACCCTGGTCCAAGAGTTGAAGTCCTGAGCATCTTTATACAACTCGGTATTTTTGTTCTTCCTTCGTACAATCCACATATTCAGAGGGTCGTAGAATCCCCTTGAGATGATTCCAGACCTATCACCATAAATGTCTCTAAAGCGATTTTCTCCAAGATCCGTAAAGGTGATTTTTGGTTGATCCATGGGATCATTCTGATTCGAGCTCCTCTTGAACATAAATTGACCCTTCTCAGCATACTTGGATTGTCTAGCACGTTTTAACACCACGACATTTAGAGCCTGCACTGGTTCTTTGTCAAAACGATTGAATATTATGGTTGTTCTTGTAGGAGGTAGAACTATGGGAGCGTCTTGATTGGGAAGATAAACCCTTGGTTCATTGACAGATGATTTGAATTTGTCACCAAATTCTTCTTCCAGGTTCTTCTTCAAATCATAATAGCTGGCGGTCAACAAACCAAAATGCGTCTGAATATCAGTGATCTGCTTCGTTTTCTAAGCATTATCATTAATAAGATCAACAACTTGAGTATTGAGCTTGGTGTTCTCAGTTTGTAGGTCTGCAACCTTGATATCAAACTTAATATTTTTCTGGTTCAGCACACTAATCTCCTTTCTCAGCTCAGGCACTAAGGCATCATCATCTCCAGATATACATTCCTCAAGTGATATTCCTTTTCTGCGTGAGGAGTGAGTTGGACTTAAAGACTAGGCCAAATGAATAGCTAGTCTCTCAGAGACAATATGATGATAAGGCCTTAGAGGAGACGATCTCAGGCCAGCAGATGAACCACCAGCTTCATGGATAGAGTTGGGATTCTCTTGAATGGGCACAGATGAGGACGAAGAAAATGTTATAGACGGAGGAGTCTTTGTAGTTTGAATTGTGTTAGGAAAAACTAGTCTCACCCTTGGATCAATTCTGCGTCTTTTCATTGGGGACTAGGAGGTCAGGACAAACTGGGTATCACTTGTAATTGGATCGGATGTAGGAACCACATTATCAAGGGGAGGAATCCCTGATGATTTGTCCATATGAGTTGAAGAATCAGCCGCTTGAACGGTAACCGGAGGCTCAACTTATTGATTGTCAGTTTTCTCCCTTATCTCCGGTGTTGAATTGGTACCATCATCGATATCTTTGAGGAAGTCATCGAGGTCTTCATTTGGCAAAGGGTGCTCAAGTCCAGTAAACTGCATCGAAATATCATCTTCGTCATAACCGGACAGATCAAGATTTTCATACTCATCCTCTTCTCCTCCTTCATTCTCAGTAGCTTCTTTTGTAGTTCCCTCATTGGAATTACTCTGAACTGCCACATTTTTAAGATCATGCTCTACAGCAATCATGGTGAATGGAGCAATATTTTCAATATCATGGTCTGAAACAGTGATAACATTGTCATTCACATTTGCATGTTCTAACGATGCTTGATCAGTTGACATTTGCTCAGATGACCCATGGGATTCTTGAGAATCTGACAGCTCAGTAAACTTTCCAAATTTCATGAGAGGGGACCTCCCATGAAACATGATTTTCCTCAAAGATAAACTTTGAGAAGTATTTCATGTCAAGTATTTCTCTTTATTAGGCTCACAGTGTTTGGTCCAAAGGCTTTCATGTCAAGTATTTCTCTTGTCTTGACCAGATCGGGAAATAGGCTGTTGATGATGATTTGAATAAATCTTGGATAGAGCAAGAATTGATCCTTCGACTTCTTGTTAGCATTAATAATCATTTCTTCCAAAATAAACTTTGAGAAGTTGAAGTCAATCCCAGCAGCCAATGCAATGATCGCCAGAGTATTTCTCGAGGATATTTCGTCTGAACCACCCTTTCTCCCAGATATGCAGTTGACAAATACATGAGCTAGAAATCTCCAGTAAGGAGGTAACAGCTTCTTTAGGGTTGGTGGAAAGACTCCTTCGTATCCCATCTTCTCGAGATACTCATCAACAATTCTCAGATCTATATCAGTTGGGAAAGCAGCTTGATCATTAATCTTCAAGATATATCTAATGAATTGCTCAGAGATAACAACTTTGCGTCCCCTGATAGAAGCTTCAATCTTTACTGATCCATTGTCTCCAGTCTTGACACTTGCAGAACTCCAGAATCCATTGATCAGGTTCAGATAAATGATGGGGTTCCTGTAAGTGTAGTTGAAATGCAGCACTCCCTTAGCCTGTACATCATTGATTTGAACTCGTTGTGTGCTACTAGAGGATCATCAAGAAGAATGGACACGTTGTGACTTTCTGCAACTTTGAGACTTGTCATTTTATCTGCACAAAACAAGCCAAGTGACAAAACATTTGCTAATAACAAGTTAAAATTATTTTCTCAATTAAATCCATTAATATTGGGCTTTTTAAATTGAATTTTATTAGACAAAACATGAGTTTTCGGTTAAGACAGTCAGACCGAAAACTCATGGGCCGAAAGCCAATTAGAACCGAAAAGACTTAAATGAGTCGATTTAACCGAGCACAGCTTTGACAGAAAGCCGTCTGAGTCGGCTTGACCGAGAACGGCTCGGCTTCACCGAAAGCCGGTAAGCCAATGGACCGAAAACGGCTTCGACCGAAAGCTCGCAGACAGTTCATGTTTTCTCGATTTGACCATGATTTCACGGTTGATTCTCGGTAAAAATTACATGAGTATGGTCGGAATCTTCATACCTTCAAGAAAAACAGGTTGATTTGAAGATATAAGACAAAAACATTTCAAGGGTTGAGAGGATTTGAGAGGTTTTTGGTATGTAGAAGGAAATGAAGGATGAACTGATTCTCGGTATCCACATTCCTTTTAAATACCAGATCTATACCCGAATCCATAACCCATGGGCTGCGTACCCAAAACATTTTTAAAAATGAAACTCTTGGAGGATTAATCTCAAAATAAAAATAAAAATAAAATAAAACATTTTCTAAAATTCATCAATCCAAAAAAATGAAAACGAAATAAAAAAAAATACTAAAATTTTAATTCAAAGTAAATTAATCCTCTATCTTGAAATTGATTAACCTTTGATGATATGGGATCAAAGTTGTTAGACAATCATTTTCCATTTATCAGTACCTCTCCTCTCATGAATAGATCTGGTCGATTGTCGGTATTATGGTCCACTTAAGCACGAAAAATTGTGACAAGTTTTAGGAATACTATCAGTGACAGGACAGATTGATCCTAAGTTAGTAGATAAAAATACCTAAGGACCACTTATCTGATGATGACCAAGGATATTGTTGTCCACCTAAATTGAGCAACGAGATCTATAGACAATTTAGAATTGTTCAATTTTAGATGTACTAGAACATGTTTCCCGCTTCCTGACATACCCCAATAATCAAGAACTTCCGATATATTCCTTACTTTAGGTGAGCAGACTATAATTCATAGAGAGGATAGATTTAGAATGCATATGTTGTACACCCAGGTCGGATTTCTTCCAATCACGCAGAGGGTGAAACATATGACTAACTAGAATTTTAGGGGATTGAGAAGTAGAAGGTTGCATATGTTGTGTACCAGGTCGGATTATGAATCACGCAAAGGAGACATCATATGGCTAACAGGTAGAAAGAATAGCATAGATAGAAGATGCAGAGAGACAAATTTGCATATGGTGCACTCCAGGTCGGATCATTCGATCACACATAGGAGGTAACATATGACTAACAGTAGGAAAGAAAGAAAATAACTTTCTACAAACCTAATTTATCAGAATTCCCCAGTCGCTCTATCAATATCAGAATTAAGGACAGAATTTGTACATCGAGGAAAAGTTAAACCATAGTTCTAGATACGGGCTCTCTTAATGTGACTGGTGGATTCTCATGTATATCTCCCTACTCAACCTACCCAAGCATCATATTGTTAGGCTAAATGGAACTATCTAGGTCAAGATTTATCAAGTCTCTAGATTCCTTAAGTTCATTTGCACCTAGTCAAGTCCGTTAAACTTTTCGTGCCTACCAGTGCATCGAACACAGAGCCTAGACAATTCAGTTTTGGTACCTTACACAGATTCAAATTGCCTGTTATCACTTGTTGATATCACTTCCCATCACATCACTTCTCAGAAATATTTTTGATTTTTTCTTTTTCTAATACTTTTGGATTTTATGATTTTCTATTTTTTTTGTTTGGTTTTTGTTTATTTCTCCCCCTAAATTTGTGCATGGGAAAGAATGAAATTAAAATGCGAAAAATTTAAACTAACCTAAACAAAAAATTAATCCTCAAAGTGAATCATTTTCAAAGTGTTTACTAGCACAGCGAATCGAGCTTTGTTAAATGGCTTGGTGAATAGATCTGCCACATTATTATCAGTGTGAACATGTTCTAGCCGAATGAGCGAACGCTCATAACAATCTCTAATAAAATGAACTTTGATGTCGATGTGCTTGGTTTTTGAGTGCTGGACCGGATTTTTAGCAATTTGGATCGCAGCCTCATTATCACAAAATATAGGGGTTTCTTGAAAATTCAAACCGTAATCCAACAGCTGATGTTGGATCCATATGAATTGAGAGCAACATGCAGACGCAGCTACGTGTTTTGCTTCTGCTGCTAAGGTCGAGACAGTATGCTGCTTCTTGCATTGCCAGAAGACCAGCCTATCTCCAAGAAATTGACATCCGCCTAAAGTCGATTTCCGTTCAAGCTCGCAACCTCCATAATTGTTGTCTGCAAAAGCATAAAGATCAAATTCGGAATTTTTTGAATACCAAAGACCCAGTTTTGGGCTGCCTTTGAGGTACCAAAAAATCCTTTTAAGAGCAATAAGATGAGACAGTTTAGGATTAGCCTAGTAGCGCGCGCATTGACAGACCGAAAACGTAATGTCTGGGCAACTTGCGGTCACATACACCAGCGATCCGATCATCGATCTGTAGTATGTTTGATCTACGGATTCGCCTTCAAGATCAGGAGTCATCAGTGGTCTCTCCGCCATGGGCATCAAAGCAGGTTTAGCGTCTTTGAACCCGAACTTCTCAAGCATATCTTCCACATACTTGGCTTGATGAATCAGGATTCTGGCTGAACATTGTTTGACCTGAAGCCCCAAAAACATGGTCATTTACCCTAATGAACTCATCTCAAACCGCTTTTTCATGACGTCCTCAAATTCCTTGCATAGCTTCGGACTCGTCGACCCAAAAATGATATCATCCACGTATATTTGAACAAGAATCTGGTCTGCACTGACATGCTTGATGAATAGGGTCTGATCGATAGTGTCGCGGGAATAGCCATGGTTGAGCAAGTGTTGTGTGAGGGTAGCATACCAGGCTCTGAGAGCTTGATGCAGCCCATACAAATCCTTGTCTAACTTGTAGACATGGTTAGGAAGTTTTAAGTTAACAAACCCAGGAGGTTGGTCAACATAAATCTCCTCCTTCACCTTTTCGTACAGGAAAGCCATCTTGACAACCATTTGATATATAGTGAAGTTCATGTAGGAAGCATAAGCGAGAAAGATACGAATAGCCTCCAAGTGCGCCACCGGAGCATAGACTTCTGTATAATCAAGACCCTCAATTTGTCTGAACCCACAGACCACCAATCTCGCCTTATTATGGACAATGACACCCGAATAATCTTGTTTGTTCCGAAACACCCATCTAGTGTCTAGAGATTTCTTGCCTTTAGGCAGCTCCACCAACTTCCAAACCCCAAGCTTTTCGAATTGATTGAGCTCGTCATGCATGGCATCTACCCAACTGGGCTCATTCAAAGCCATTTCGACATTCCTGGGCTCTATGAGAAGTGAAGAAGGAATAGAGGCATCTGTTGACATCTCCGCTCTTGCTTCTCGTTTGAACGCCATCGCCCAGCTGGCCAATGACGTTTTCTATCGGATGATCGCGCTGCATGCGAGAGGGGATTGTGTGATTGATGTCATTGAATGAAACAGGAAGATTATGGATATTAATAGCCTCGTCATGTGCTGAAGAATCCACGGTAGATGTACCAGCTTCATGTGGTGAATTTGCTACAAACTCATCTGCGATCTATTCGGGAAAAAGAAGTTCCATTAGACTTTGAGTGACAGCGGAAGCATCTTGGTTCATGAACTCTCTTTCAACTGGTGTTAGAGGAGTAGCGTCAACATCTGGAGCAGAATGTTGTGTTGAGGACTCAGGCGAAGCAGTTGGAATAGATGACTCCACCGAGAGATCAGTAGAAAAAACCAACGGCCGTCTATAAACAACTTCCTCATCTTCGTCTTCAATGATTGTCTTCGAGTCAAAGGGAGACCCAACTTGGTTATCAGACGACACACTAAATGATTTGAATAGAGATGTGTAATCAAATAGCCAATCAGGACCCACCTTAGCATCTGTCTCATTCTCTTCAAGCCAGCGAACATCGTAAGATTCCACGATTTGCTTCGTCTAATTAGTGTATACCCGGTACACAGTACGAGTAGCGTATCCGATGAATTAGCAATCATCAGCTTTAGCATTGAACTTTGGGTTGGATTCCAAGTGGAGAAGGGTGCAAGGGTAGGCAAATACTCGGAAATGGCTGACAGATGGCTTGTGTCCATAGAGAATCTAATACGGTGTTTTCATCTGGGCTTTGTTGATCAGGACACGATTTTGAACATAACAAGCTGTATTCATCGCCTCCGCCCAAAAGAAAACTGGAAGTTTAGAATCACAAAGCATTGTCCTTGCGGCGTCTTGTAATGTCTGATTCCTCCACCCGACAACACCGTTCTTTTGTGGCGTCCGAACAGAGCTAAGTTGATGCACGATCCCTTTCTCAGCGCAAAAATGATCAGCATTCTTGAACTCAAATCCATTGTATGTACGAAGAACTTTCACTTGGTTGTTGGTTTGATTCTCGATCATCAAAATGAATTTCTTGATAAGATCGGCGATCCCAGCTTTGTTGGAAAGAAAGAAGACCCACGTGAAACGAGAGAAATCATCTATCACAACGAGACAATATGAATTTTGGTTGATGCTGAGAACGTTGACCAGACCAAGCAAGTCCTTATGCAACAATTAGAGCACCAGACTGATGGAGTTGACCTGCTTTGGCAGATGTGGTTTCCGATGATGTTTTCCTTGAGCACAGGAAACACATTTTTCAAAAGTAATAAATCTCTGACAGGCAGACCGCGGACCATTTCGTTCTTAGCAAGACGATTCACATTCTTTGCATTTACATGGCTAAGTCAACGATACCACATCATTGCGTGTTGTTCTAAGACTTTGGAAAAGAGACAAGTAACTTCATCGGGTACATTGCTGTTCATCTCGATAATATAGGCATTCTCATCCCGCTTTGATTTTACGAGAATCCACTCCTCCGGGATGATAATGCCCGACTTTAAGATTAGACATTCTTTATCGGTGAAATGTGTTGAGTAACCCTTGTCACGGACTCGAGAGACGCTCAGAAGACTGTGCTTCAGCTCAGGAGATTAATTGACATTCTCAATACTGAGCACTCCGTTGGTCACCGTTCTCTTCTGCGTTACCTTTCCACCTTCTCCACCCGCAAAGGAGACATATCCCCCATTAAATGTCTAAATGTCGCGCAGTTGGGAGATATCTCCAGTCATGTGCTTGGAGCAACGGTTGTCGACATACCAGGGTCTGATGACATTCTTCCGCAATTGTCCCTGCACGATGAGCAAAATCATTTAGATTTGGGGACCGAGGTCATTACAGTCCTGGGTTGACCCTTAACTCTCACAGATTCATCTTTCAATTTTTCTTTTGATTTTCCTTTTTCAACAAATTCAGAGGAGGATGATGACTGATCAGATTTTAATTTTGGCATCCATTGATATTTAGGTTTTGAAACAATTTTCTTTTTAGTTTGCTTTGAGCAGGTGGATTTTCTACTCGAAGAGTTTGAAAATCCAGACTTACTCTTTGACGATATCGACTTTGGCTTAGCCTGGGTCGATTTTTGCAACCGGTTTGTGAATTTATTGAAAACCTGTTTCTTCATTTTAAAACGTGTCATTTTCTTGTTTTGATTTGCTTTCCAGTCATCATCTCGAGAACGAGTTCTGGAGGATTTTCTAATTAAAGATCGTCCTCTAGACTCATTCTCTCCCCTTTTTGACATGTGATACACAAACATTTGCTTTAAACAATTTCTGGCAATATGACCAGCAGTACCACAATTAAAGCAAATTTCTTTATTATCATTGGATTGAGTACTGCTCTTGTCAGATTTCCAGTTTTTATTATCTTTTCTTGCATTTTCACATTTGCAAGAACAAGCACTAGATTGTGTAGCATACGTGGAAGATGTAGAAGCATTCAAATCAGATTTAGCAACGTTATCAGAAACAACACCATTATTTTCAAAATTATCAATGTGAAACAACACACCACCAGAAACAAAAACTTTAGTGTTTGAATTTAAAACAGATTCATCACAGAATTCAACACCAAATTTGGACACATAATTATTCAACTCAGACTTTTCAGCTTCTTGCTCCCCTTGAACTACTGACTTATCTGCACTTGAGGTAGAAATGTTAGTATCCAAGAGTTTATCATTTGATCGTGTTGCTTGTTCAGAAGCTGATTTCCCATAAACCATGAAAGGTTCTCTGTCAATTTCTTCTTGAGACAAGGGAATAGTAGTGTAATTATGATTGAAGGAAGAAGGGACACTCTCAAATCCTAATCCTACTTTTATCTGATTACCACAAGTAATATCCTTCCACTGAATATGTCCTTCTATCATTTTTGCAACTACTTCACTTGACCCATCGAATTTGTTAAAAATAAATCCAGCATTTTCAAGACAATTTTTCAATGTGTCAAGTTCAGCGGTTATAGCAACAAATTTTCTTTTCAGATGATCATAGTTCTCGCATTTGTTGTTGTAATCCTCTTGTAGTTTCTTAAAGTCCTTTGTTTTATTTTCTAATTGTGTCTTTAAAGGATTTTGATTTTTCCTAAGGTTCTCGTTCTCTCTCTTGATTAATTCAATTTAGTCTCGTAAAAATTTAACAGTTTTAATACAAGATTGAGAACAACCAAATGCACTAACCTCGGGTTTGGCAGGCTATGGAGTGGTTTGCAACATGAATGCAAACTGAAGATTCATCATCTCTTCTTCAGGATCTTTCTCTGTTTCTTCTTCCATACCATTCTTGATCTGGGTAATATGTGCTTTTTTCAGGTCCTAAAATATTCAGAGCTTGAACTTGGTCTTCCCAATTTAAGGATTGAGCCACCACCACCTTGTTAGCAGTCTGATTGTTTGACGAGGATCCCTAGTTGACATAGGTCACCGGCACCATGGTTCACTCAGAATTCTCACTTCGATCTAGCTTTGGACATTCCCTTGCAAAATCCCCAGGCTCATGGCAGTTGTAACATTGCAATTTTCCTTTGTTGAATCCCACTTTCTTGTCGGAATTCACACTCCAATGGTTCTTTCCTATTTTCTTGGAGAATTGCTTTGCCCTGAAAACCGCCATGGCCATCTGCCATGTAATGTCCATCTCTTCCACATCCTCAGGATGGATCTGGTCTAGGTCAGCAAATGAGAGTCATGGGGAGAGTTGTCTAGCCACAAAAGCATTGTAGCAGTTTACCAAACCAGTGGCGATGGCCAGATTTTCTTCCTTTTCATTTAAAGATGAAACTTGAGGACTGATTCCATGAGATTGAACTGGTGCATCTGTGGATGAACCAACACTAGAACCAACTTGTTGAGATAAATTTTGAGGTTGAGGAACTTGAATATGTTGCATTTGAGGTGTAACGTATGAGGTGGGCTGATGATTCATGTAGGGTTGAATTTGAGGAATATGAACTTGAGGAGTTTAAGGGGTAGAAAAGCTTGAGAAAGCAGTGTTGTTGGTGGTTTGAATCCCAAGATTTGTTATGGAGTATGACTTGACATGGTTAATTTCACTTTTCTTATCATCGATATCACAAGCCTTAATTATCGCCATCGTTTCAGCCAAATTCAAACGGTTCAAATCTTTGGTCTTCTTAATCACTGAGACATTCATATCCCAGGATTTTGGTAGAGAGTTCAGCAGCTTTTTGTTGATCTCTGATCTAGTAACCATCAGACTAGCAGAGCTCATTTCTGTGGTGAGTGTGATAAACCTTTGAAATTAATTCTCAAGTGTTTCTCCCAAGACATAGTTAAACATATTGAACTTTTGTCGCAGCATGTCTTGGCGACTCTATTTCATGTCTTCATTGCCTTCATAGACTTCTATCAGTGCTTCCCATAAGGCCTTTGCTGATGTATATTCAAGGAAACCTTCAGCGATTTCCGGAGATGATGCCATAGTTAGTGTAGCAAGAGCCTTTTTCTGCTCCTCGACTCTCTCGAAATCATCATCGGTGTAGTTCTCAACTTGTTTATCAATTATGGTTTCATCTTCCAATGTAGTTGTAATGCGGATTGGACCCCTAAGAATACCTCTCCATATCTTGAAATACTTAATTTTGATGTACTTCTCAATCCGATATTTCCATTTTCGAAATCCTTCCGCAGATAACAGTCATGGAATTCGAGAAGTAGTTCCCATAATCGCATCCAATTCATGGTGAGCTGACATGCTTTGAGATTCCATTTTTTGTTTTTGTTTGTTTTGTTGTTTTTGTATGTTTTTGAAAAAAAAAGTTTAAAATTAACTTGAAAAACAAATAAAAGGATAGAATAAGGTTTTCGGTTTCTAAAGTAAAAGAAGATTTTCGGTTTCTGAATGATAAGGGTTTTCGGTTTGTGAAGGATCAAGGGTTTTCGGTTTTTCTGAATGGTAAGGGGTTTTCGGTTTATGAAGGAGCAAGTTTTTTCAGTTTTTGAAGATTTAAAGGATTTCGGTTGAAGAACAGTCTTCGGTTGTTGAAGATTCAATAGATTTCGGTTGAAGAACAATTTTCGGTGTCTGAAGATTCAAAGGTTTTCTGTTGAAGAACAGTTTTCGGCTTCTAAAGATTGAACCGAAAACTAATAGATTTCAATGAAAAACTTAAATTTTTGGTCCGATTTAGATTTCCACACGCTTGAAACCTCAAACACAGCTTGCGAACAACTTAGATCTAGACAGAAATCGGTTAAAGATACGTTTTCGGTTGATGAAGATCAAACCGAAAACAATAAGATTTCAACTGAAAAACTGAAATCCAAGAAGATCTCTATTCCACATGATGCAAACTATGATTTGATCCTCAAAACTCGAGCAAAACCAACTTCAATAGATCGAGAACGTGAAGAACATGACTGTCAAGCAGAAAACTGAATAAACACACTTGATTGACACTGGTTTGTGCTCGGATACCAATTGTTAGGCCCTGGATGGATGGATCTTCACCAATGATCGATCAAGCATAAGAAAATAAAGTAGAAATGGAGTAGAAGATGAATGAAATTGAGCTTGCATACGATTAAACACTTGAACCGTCTGATATGACTCAGGGACCGAAAACTGGCAAAAGTACAACTGACTTCAACTCTGACAACCTGACCTCTCTATATATTGTCAAGGACCAAACACAGTTTTCGATCACTAGACCGAAAACTAGTGTTCGGTCACACCTTATCCAAAAATACCTCCTACACCAAAAACATTAAGCATACACAAAAGATTCCAAACTACATTGACAAATGCCCTAACTCATCCATACATTGATGCCTAGCCCAAACCATATATATTTTGGCCACTTATTGTCTCTCTTATCTCAGGCGTATTCAACTACTATCTACCATAGTACTCATGAGGTGATCAATTTTGAAGTTCTTGGGCACAAAACTTTAATTTCAAAAGTGCATTTCTGCAAATTGGTAGGGCTTTCTTTTTATCCTGATGTTATTCATCCTGATTCAGTAGCAATTTATCATCTCTTTACAATGTTTAATCAAATGGGGTACAATTTTGATCTTACTCTTTTATCAAAGTTCAAGAAATCGGCTTTGCCTCCCGTATGGAATTCACTATTTAATATTTTGTTCAAGAGTCTATCGGGAAGGGTTACTGGTTCTAATAGTGCGAGCAAGGTTTTCTACACCTTGATGTATGACTCTTTACTGGGGAGAGTTTTGACTATAGAACTATTGATTAGACTATGTATGCTCAAAATGTGGGTTCCAATACCTTAGATTTAGAAATTTCAAGTGCTAGATTTTGGTCGATAGTGGTTCGTCGTGCCCTAAATCATTACCATGTGCCAGAGATGAAGGATGTTGTGGTTGATGTGATTCTTAAAATGCAAAATACTACATTTGTTACTTCTGATCCTAAGAATTTTTTGTATTGGTTCTATTCTAGAGGTGATGTTGGCTAGGGTTCCTCCCGATAACGATATTATCGAGGATTATAGGGAAATTCCGAATTCTGGTATTTGTGAAATTCATGCCTCTTTACAAACATCTCTTGCAACTGTTGATATGCCAAAAAGATGAGGAACAAGGAAATTGCAAGCTTCTGGTGGTGTTCATAAGAAATCGAGGCAACAAAGAAAGCCAAAGTATAGGCGGAAAATGATTGAAGAAACTTTTGTCAATGTAGATGATACTGCTCATACTTCCAAAGTCCCTCCTAAGGCTTCTGAACCAATTTCCTTTATTGCAACTCTGAAAGATTCTACTATGTTATTGACTCCACCTAAGTTTTATGTTTTTGAAAATACATTGAATGAACCTATCATCAATCTTTCTCAAACCCCACCACCACCTCTTCCAATATCAACATTTGTTCCAATCAAATCTTCCATACAACCTCTTCCGAAATCCCTTTCTAAACCAACATCCTACATCGAACCACTTTACCATTTTAGTCTCCGATCTTCACGGACTCCACAACAACACCTTCAATGTCTCAACCAAATTCACCCACAAATACTTCACCAGAAACTTCTACTTTTGAATCCAATAAGGAAGAGAATAGAACTTTAAACATCTGTGAGAACACATCTAATTGATGGGTTTTGGTCATAAGACATCCTATGTGCTCATACAAACCCTAATGCTTGGATCTAGGTTTCTCTATTGTACATGCTTTGAATCCAAGACTATAAACCCTAATTCTAACATATGGAAATCAACATTAACATATAAATGGGTTTCAGAACATACCTTGATTGTTATATAGCAATAACAATCCTAATTCCTCCTTGAATTGACTTTGGAAGGCTTAGAGTCACAAGTGTCACTCCTCTAATGGCTTACAAACACCAAGAGCAAATGGAGAAGATATAAGGAGAGAGGGTAGGTATCAAATTCGTCCCTAGAAGCCCTAGGAAAGGTCTTACACGAATTCATGAGCTAAGGGGGTTTATATAGGTGTACAGATAGGGTTTCAGTCATTATCCTTATCTAGTTGCTTGCTTACCAAGCAACCCATAAGATAATCCTTGAATCCTTATCATAGTCGAATTCTAAGGCATTATCACCTTAAATTCGTCCATCCTATACTTACGATAATCCTTACCTTATTTTGTAAGTATCACATAATTACAATTCAACCCCTCTAGTTTAATTAATTACACTTGATCACAAAATTAATTCTTAATTAGATATTGACCAATATTAATTAACCAAATATGATTTCTCTTTTAATATATTATTCTTATAACATATTAATAAATCATAATAACCTCTCTCTTTATTTATTTCTCCAATCAAGTTGTTGTGGTGAAGGCAACCCAAAAGGACCATGCACCATCGGGTTAAGTACATACGAAAATAGTTATGGACTTAGACACTAATCCAACAGTCTCCCACTTGGATAAGTCTAACAACTATTCTGCGTATGACTTCGGATCCCGATCTGTAATTGTAGCTTTCCAAAGCTGCTGTCAACTCTGATCATATCAGATACATGTGTCCTTAGATAAGGGATCATATATTCCTCCATTCTAGATATCGTATGAGATATGATTTCAAATCATTCTCTTTGTACTATATCTCGATCTCCAATTTATGACGACAGACTAACTGAACAAATCAAATTAGCCGTAGCCCGGCCGAGCATTTACGTTTGTCATCACTAAACCATCGAGGGGCCCAAAGATATCGCTTTTATTCTACTTTAAATAAAAGGAATGGATAAACTTTGATACAATGCTCGCTGGCACTCACTAACCAAATCACACACAACAATATGTTTTATAACACCAAGTTACTAGTGTGTTTACATATTATCAATGTGCAACCGATTCGCAAGATACAACTCACACATCTCGGCTTCAAGAATATAAGATGTTATCGTCTCACTAATTACTCGTGATACAATTCACGGAGTGATCCAAGTGAGCGTGGGTTTAATCTAATGCTCAAATCATATTCATAAGCACTCAAGAACGTTGCAGCAAACATTTGCTTATGTCTAATGCTCTTTAGACAATCCACACACCAATTCATGAAAATCTTCATTCATATCTAGTTCCAACATATGAATGACTGTGGCCCGTTCGAATAATTCGATTATTCTTAATAAACTCAATTATTCTGGAAGTCAAAACATGCAAATGTGAAACACAAGAATAATACTAATCCCATATGGCCTCAAACCTTTGAGTATAAATAAAATGCCTTTTATTTATCACCATATTGATTACTCAGTATTTGTCGTTTCAGGTAATTAACTTCTTACTTGAATTATTACACTTGTCCCATGCTTCTAGCGTGCACACAATGTTTACCTATGGTTCTTACTTTTGTGAAATAGACAAATTGAACACATTTCCAATCATTCTCATTTTACAACTCCAAATCCTTTTTCATAAGTGTAAGAATATCAAATTCTTGCTACTTATAGAATATGCTAGATTCTAACATTTTATGCAACAATCCTTTCGTAATGTCACTACACCAAAGTCACAAAGACTATTCCCAATGATATTACAAAGTCCTCTATCGGAGATTGTTACAAGACAATTCCTTAGATATGATGTCTCTCTCTCAAAGTACATTCCTTTGAACATCCTTTTGCATAAAAGTTTCTAATCTAGACATAGATTTTCAATATTTACTTCCTAATATGAACACGCTTCCATATTTTACTCATGACAACTCATTCTTAATAGAATCTTTTCTATTTGTAATGATGTCGATATGATCCATCCAATATGGAAACATTTCCATAGTTTCCAATACTATACTTCCAACTACTCACAAGCGACCAATTCTCGTCGAACTTTGAATTGTCCTTTGATAGTTGTTTAATTATTTTAGTCAAAACCGATTCTAGTCCCTTTTACCTCTAAATGCGCTAGACATTTGGAAAATTTTAGAATGGTCAAACATTAAAGCATTTGCAATCGATTCTATACCCGAAGCGTGTGGGACACGACGCATAATGTTTTATTTGCTATGTTCTCAAAATTCGAATTGTGAAGAGGAATGCCGTAATCATAATTGAAATTTTAAGAACACACTATGTACCTTTGACTAAATTTATTAACATTCCACAACCTAATCCTTTAGATTTGAAATGAAGCATAATATTCTCTCCCTTAATTATAGCAAAACAACTATTCCATCCTTACGACTTGTCAAAAAATGACTCTTGTTTTCTATAATTAATATTGCCAACTTGCAATACTTTCCATAATAATCATACAATCATAACTTTTATGCTCCCACTATCATTATGATTACTATAAAACATAAAACTTATGCTCCCACTAGCTTCGACTTGTATTCAAAACATCTTAACTTCTAGAAAAAAAATACTTATTGAATTTCTTAAGTTCATGTTTCTAATACTTAGTGCTTTGATAATCTTTTATCAATGCCTTTTTGAACTTATACACCTTTTCCTTAGATAGTTCATATGTGTGTCTAAACACTTAAGACTAATTGCCAAACCTCACAATTCAAATTATGGAAAGGGATACCGTAACCATAATTGAATTCGAGAATGCAATTTTACAATCACTATCTTCTTAAAATCTTTCTTAGTGAAAGCATTTCCTCACAATCATTTTCATGAAGGAGGAAATCTTATGACACTTAGATTTTAAATGGTGTATGTGTTTCTATCCATGTGAATTTGTTGAAACCAAAGTTTACGACAAATTCAAACTCATATGGACCGAACTTTTTTAGTCTTGATTTCTTACCTTATGGTAGCACAGCTGCCCACCATGTCTTCCAAGTAGTTAAGCAGCTCAACCTTTCCTATCAATGTACCATTCATTGATTAAGGTGCTTTTCCTTTTATGCATTAAAAATGAGAAGTCATAGAACTCTCATGCATAATTAACTCGATTGGATTGACACAAAATCAAAATAATGTCAACACGATAGGTTGTAAACCTCAACTCGTGTGCTAGTGATGATTGATAAGGTTTATTTGATTTTTTTCTTGAAACCTTTCAAGACCATTAAGACTCCCACTGACTCCTTGACATATAAGATTCTTTTGTCAATAACCATTTCTTGACAAACAAATATTCAAGAGTTAGTGTAGCTTTTATCAAAACACTTCATAAATTGGTCTAAGTTGGTCTTTGTCTTATTCAAGACATCACAAATTTCCACATTTTATGAATGTTATAAACCTTTAATACTTTTCACTCATTGGCACAATCTTAACTTTAAGACTTGTTATTGGAACGAAGTATGATAGACTTCTTGATTTAACCATTTCTTCAATTCTTGATTCCTCTTCTCAAACATACAATTGTACTAAGACTTACTTAGAGGATCAATTGAGATATGGTTCTTAATCATTAAGACCTATCATAAAGCATAAAAGGTACTCTCCCTTCTTCTTAGAATGGAGAAACTTTTATCTTTCTGCCTACTTGATTCTTCTTATTCGTTCTGCTATTGATTTAAACATTTTCAATCAATTCAGAATTACACTTAATCTTATAAGCATAATCATATTTACTAAACCTTTAGTAAATCATGACGAATATCTTGTTACTCTTATGGTGGACTTTGATCAACACACAACTTTGTGTACTCGATCTCCTAGTCCTTCACTTGACACTTTGTCAATGAATTAGTCTAATTTCCAAATACGAAATTTCTCATTCATCGTGCAACCAAGTTGCATGATTCCAAGTTTCTGTCCAATTGAAACTTGGGCGATGAGAAACTCTCCCTATTTGGTAAATTCTCAACATTCCATAAATAACATAATAAGAACCATATCCATTATAGAAACATTTTAACATCAATGTTTCATACACGCCATTGCAAGGATAAATAAATAAAATTTAAAATCAAAATTTATTTTATAGCGGAAAAATTTGCCCTTACAATGCAATTCATTGAAAAACTATGCTAATACATCTTTCTTAGTAATCTATTCTAACTCTAAGTAGTAGCTCAAGAATCTAATCTTCTATAAATGCAATCGAAATCCATTCTTTCACGGTTAGATTCTGCTCACTCTTTCCCTTAAGCTTCCTTTCTTTTCTTCGATCCTACAAAACATCAATTGTAATCTTATCACATTATGTATTGAGAATCTAGAATAGAAGCTTAAAAGAGTTAGTTAATGGATGTTACCTATATTAGAGCCATACGTTTCGACTCTCCCATCTCTTAGATCTCTTAGGTAAATAGGGCAGCTTCGTCTCCAATTCCCTTCTCTTGGCAATAAAAGCAAATCGACACTTTTAGAACAGGACATGGAACTACTTCAGACATCGCCTTTCTCTTATGATCAAACTTTTCGATAATAGCATGTCTTTCGTTGCTATTGTCTATATCCATAGAGGTCTCGAAGGCAGATTCACCAAGCAAATTTGCTTTTCTATTGCACCAAATCATTGCAGATTCAGCAGCAATAAGCATATAGGTGAGATCTATAAGGGTCACTTCATAGTTCATCATATAGTACTCTCTTACGAACTCACTATATGAGTTGGAAAGTGACTGAAGAACCCAATCAACATCCATTTCCTCACAGACAACGGATCCCAACATTCTTAACCTATCAATGTGTGACTTCATCCCTAGGACGTGTGCACACACGGACTTTCCTTCTTTATGTTTACATGCCAAAAGGGCTTGGTGATCTTGAACTTTTCAAGCCTTTGATCTTGTGGGTTAGGGAGAATAATTGGAGGAGGTGGAGGAAGTGAAGCATGATTTCTTGTTCCTCGATCAAATCGTGGAATATCATCTTCATGTGGAATGCTTATTCCACGGGATTTGAGAAGACCATAGTTGTCGAACTTTGACATCTACAAAACGGGAGAAAAACGAATTCAAGTTAGTTGATCGATTGAGTCCTTAGTAAATCACCCAAATGAGATACTAAGGCTAGGACCCAACACAAGATTCCACAACTCGGGAGAGGGATGTCGTAACCCTAATTGTAGAATATTTGAAGGTAAGTGAATGACGATTCACTAATTTCAACCACGAAAAAAAAAAATTTAAGTTTTTAATCTATGAAAACTCCTAGATTCTGTGAGATTCATTGAACTTTCAATGGCATGTTTAAATCTCGATATGCCCCTCTTGTTTGTGACTGGGATGCCGAGGATCACAAAGCGGGTGTGAATAACCATGCAAACTTACATGGTGCCCTAACATGTTACATTCACCTATTCGATGTGCCGGTAAACCACACACGCTCCACCGAACTATGACAAACATTGAGTCACCCTTTGCTACCTTTGCTTAGAACCAATTTGTGTGCTAGTAAACCACACACGCTCCACTAACGTCTTCGCAAGGGCACAAAGTGCAATTTCATGGAATTGCATTAATTCACTTTTGCCTAAGTAACTAAGATTGGGAATTTTATGAAAACATTTAGTTACTTTCATTATACTTATAATAGAAGGTTTCTTCCTATCCTACCCGTTCGGCTAACGACCCTCCACTAGTCAAGAGTGCGGTGGGTAAGAATGGATACCCATTCAGTCGCCATTTTATAGGCAATTTCCTTAAACACCCCTTATAGACTAGCTTCGTGAATGAGGCCTACTAACGGTAATACTGACTTTTACTCAAACATATATATAATGTTAGACTTTTAATGTTATATATAGTATAGGGTGTATTTTATACTTTCAAAATACTAGGTGGTCTAATTTAACAATTATACTTTTAATTCAATTAAATTGTAAACCTAAACTTTTATGGATTTATTAAATTTCTTTTAATTATACACCTTAATTAATTAACAAAACCATAAGGGTGTGATTTGAACTTTTTCAAAACTATACTAGAGTTTTAGAATTTAACATTCCTAATTAAACTTTTAATCGACTTTTAAATTCCAAAACTTGAGGGCAAGTTTTGAAACATTTCAAACCATTAGGGTTTAGAATTTAAATATACATCAAAATTAAACTATTAATCAAAAATTTAAATTCCAAAACTAGAGGACAAGTTTTGAAACCTTTTTCAAAACATTAGGGTTTCAACTAATTAAATTTCAAAACAATAAAACTTTTGGGTTCAAATTTAAACTATAAAACCTACAAGGGAAAATATGAAACTTTTCATAACAACAAGGATCAAATAACAAATAATTTAAATTAATATTTAATCAGATAATTATCCATATTTGATTTATCTAATGATTTCTTGCAAAATAATTTACCAATTTAATCAAAATAATTAATCAATTATCACATAAGGAAATAAATATTTTATTAATTGATAAATATCTTTAATTAGATCAAGAATATAGTCAAATATATCATATAATCGGATTTATATTGATCTAATATGATAAGGTAACTATCCTTAAGCAAAAACAGCAAGAAATCCCGAATATAGCTCCATCTGATGCTCGAACTCGCCGAGTACCACACTGTACTCGCCGAGTTGAGGCCTACTCGCCGAGTACACTGTGGTACTCGCCGAGTTCATTAGGCAGAACCACAAAAAACGAATTTTTTCAACATACAAGGCATCAATACAATAGAAACCAATCATGGCTCTGATACCACTGATGGGTTTTGGTCATAAGGCATCCTATGTGCTCATACAAACCCTAATGCTTGGATCTAGGTTTCTCTATTGTACATGCTTTGAATCCAAGACTATAAACCCTAATTCTAACATATGGAAATCAACATTAACATATAAATGGATTTAAGAACATACCTTGATTGTTATATAGCAATAACAATCCTAATTCCTCCTTGAATTGACTTTGGAAGGCTTAGAGTCACAAGTGTCACTACTCTAATGGCTTACAAACACCAAGAGCAAATGGAGAAGATATAAGGAGAGAGGGGAGGTATCAAATTCATCCCTAGAAGCCTTAGGAAAGGTCTTACACAAATTCATGAGCTAAGGGGGTTTATATAGGTGTACAGATAGGGTTTCAATCATTATCCTTATCTAGTTGCTTGCTTACCAAGCAACCCATAAGATAATCCTTGAATCCTTAGCATAGTCGAATTCTAAGGCATTATCACCTTAAATTCGTCCATCCTATACTTAGGATAATCCTTTCCTTATTTTGTAACTATCACATAATTACAATTCAGCCCCTCTAGTTTAATTAATTACACTTTATCACAAATTAATTCTTAATTAATTATTGACCAATATTAATTAAACAAATATGATTTCTCCTTTAATATATTATTCTTATAACATATTAATAAATTATAATAACCTCTCTCTCTATTTATTTCTTCAATCAAGTTGCTTTGGTGAAGGCAACCCAAAAGGACCATGCACCATCGGGTCAAGTACATACCAAAATAGTTATGGACTTAGACACTAATCTAACACTAATATGGACTCAAATGTTAATATTGGTGTGACTACTTTGGAACCTCCATTATCTTCTATTCCTCCTGTGTCTCCAAGTTCAGATGCATATTTTATTATTGGTGATGAACCTAAATCACTCGATGATTTTTCTATTCCCGATTTTAATTTTTGAGTTGAAAGTGATGATGAGGTTGGTTTATCTGCTCCAACATTGCATGGTGAATTTCATGAGCCGAAAAAAAAACATTTATTAGATTCTTCTCCATACAAATTCTTTTTCTATAACAAATTCAAAAAATATGGTTACATCTCATCAAGCAACCACAGAGATGTTGACTCAATCTAGTGCTAATGTTTTTGAATATCAAAAGAAATAAGCTACAAAATCAGCTAAGAAGATTGAAGAGTCAAATGCCAAAATTGATAAAGTTGCTTCGGATGTTAAGGAAATGTTTTCATATGTGAAGTACTTTATGACTGATTTTCAAAATTCTTATGATAAGAATGCTGCTGAAATTAATTAGGCAATTGAAGGGTTTCATCTATCCCTTCAAACTTAGAAGGAAGCACTATCTAGTCTTTGTTTTGGTCTTCAACGTTATAATGCAGATCATCATACATCCATTTCCAACTCTATGTTAAGAGCACAAATTGATATTGCCCATGAAAACAAATGCATGGATGCTCTTACCGAATCAACACAAAAGGTCAAATTCCTCAAGGAACAATTAAAGAATGCTATGATTGAGCTTTCCAAGGTGAATGAAGAATTATTTTTGGTTAAAGGCCATAATTATGAAATAAATCAGCATTTTGTTAAAATTGTTAAGAATAAGGATGCTCCTTTTGGTTACTACACTTATGAGCCCAAACGATGGATTCAATAAGTTCTTGCCAATAACCACGTCCACTGAATAAAAACATTAAACTAAAAGCCCATATACGTGAATTGCTCAGTAGTGCTTCGCCACTACCGTAGCTGGCGGAAATAGCTTAATTGGTAGAGCATAGCCCTGGAATAAGAAAACAAGTGCTAAGTTTCAGATCAGTGAATAAACCGAAACGAAAGAAGAGACCATTCTATTTTTGTCAGAGGGCAATATGAATGTTCTATCATGTTCCATCAACACACTAAATGGGTTATACGATATATCCGGTGTGGAAGTAGGCCAACTTCCTTCACCTAAAAGAGAACTTAATTTAGCAGCTCTTTCCAAAAGGCGTGAATGTAAATAAAAAACATCCCCTGGATAAGCTGCAACTGATTGATGCAAAAATGAAGTCAGCTGTTTTGAAGTTAAATGAAGTTTTAGATTTTACGCATACCCTAGCTATTGCGCAACAAGGGGGGATGATGAAGGAGAAGGAAAAGCGAATGAAGGTGAAGATCCTATAAATAAAGATGAAATTCCTGATGTCGATTTGAGGAATCCTTATCAGACAAGAAAGATGGCTAAGCCTGATGCTACGAAAGTTGTTCTTGAAAAATAGTCTTTGAAAGAAAATTTGAAAAATCCCTGATAAGTAAACACTGGTTGGAAGGGTAATATATCTTCTGGATCAGGGAAAGGAAAGGTGAATCTTGTCTTGGAAGAAAATGATGATTTGAATCCTAATTTATTAGAAACAGAATTGAAAGAAAGAGAAAAACGTGACAAAAAGCTTTATGCCTTGAACATCTTAAAGACAAAAATTATTGCAGAAGAAGCTAAAGAGAAGAATGTTGAGGAAACTCTTACTACAAAGAAGGCTATGTTTCTGTAGTAGACTGTAGACTGGATTAAAAAATAAGCAATTGATAATCCGAATTTATTTTGCTTGGAACCTCAGACTTCTTTCTCAGTTAAGAACGAAATGGATTGTCAGCTGGATTTTCATATTTCTGCTAAAGCCTTTATATTCTGATGCTTTGATTTCAATTTTGAAAGTGCCTTTGGCAAACAAATCGATAAACAAGAACTTGTTCAATTTTTATGTGAAGAATTCAAAGTCACAATTTGAATCCTGGAGCTTGAAGAGGATTGTTGCATTGAAAGTTGCAAAACCTATAGGTGTTGATGGATTTGCAAATGTCAATTTGAAGGCTTTTATGAGTCATAATTAGGAGGTTCATGAATTATATTTGGCTGATATTGCATTTATGAATCCTTATGATTCGATTTCTTTGTTCGATAATATTTCAAAGGACATTGTGAAGTATGAGCCTATCTTTCAATTTTTGAGAAGGGTGATATGGGCATATATTCTTGAAATCGTAAATATTGATGTTGAAATTGCAGTTGTTCTTAATCGATAGCCTATTCTTAATCCATTTTCAGTTCCTGATAATGAGGAAAAATTCAAGTCTAGATTTATTGAAAACGAACTTGATGGAGTGTCTTACAAGATGAAAGAGAATGAAGTGGTGAGAAACTGTATTATGTTCTTAAGAGATAAACATTTATACTCTATTGCTACTCTAAATCAAATCCTTGAAAAGGCTGAAGCGGAGAAGTCAAATAAAGAAAGAAATTTAAAGTATATTTTTGATTTGATCAAATGGTGGATAGTTAATCTTGTAGCTTTATTGAATACTATTACGAAGGTTTTTGAAGTTGTGAAGAAAAATGAAGAAAATACCAAAACATCAACTTGATACAAAGGGGATATTGTTAGGTTTCGTAAATAGGTTGTCTCTAGTTGTATGCGTTGTTCGTAATCAGATTGTAATGTTTAGTTTCTTTTCTTAATTTCAAAACGAGTTGTTGTTATTCTGATTTTGGAATGTATTTAATCTTAGGTTTGTAGTTCTGAACTGTTAACTTAGGATTCCTTTCTAGTCCTCCTTTGGCGCTTATATATAGGGCATTAGTTAGTAGAGTGGATAGAGTTTCTGCACACAGAATAGTTCTGCACAATCATATTGTACCAAATTGTTCTCTTTGTCCATAAATGCAAATAGATCTTATTTACATCTTTGTGTTCATCCAAATCATTTACATCTTCATATGATATTTTTATTTTAGAATCTATCATTCCAATAATTCCCACATTGCTAGTTTGAGTTGTGGGACTCAGGAAGGAAGCCCCTATGATGATCGACTCAAGGATGGCGGCTTAAGGTTGAGTAGTCAGCTGATAGCAAGGGATGTTACTTTCTGTATCAGGGTTGTGATTTCCTGCCTCCTAGGCTCGAGGGAGGAGAGATCGGATGTGGGTCAATCGATGACTAAGATAGGAGGTAGTAATCTCCTGATCAGTTCTATTGTAAGTAGCTGAAGCTTGGTTCGCAATAAATCATCCATGTATCATAGTGAAGGGATGTTTGAGAGTCGATGCTTTCATGGTTCGATGGCCAAGGTAAAGGCCATGTCGCAGGTGGAATATGTGTCATAGATCCTAGAGGGCCAGGTATATCAGAGAGCGAGGAGCATTGTCTAGTTACTGTTTTATCACTCGAGAGAGTTCTATACTTATATTGAGTTTGTTGGAGATATGTTTTGAGCATCTATAGAGGATTCTTGAAGTTTCAAGAGAAGGATGAGGTTGCGGATCAACTCTCCAAGCATATGGTTTTATGTGTGAAGGTTCAGTTCAGAAGGTGTTTACTCTATCCGATGGTGTGATCGATTTCACTAATTTAGTTGGCAATGTTGGGTGAAAGCCCTCCCAAGTCTCCATCTGAGATTCGGAGTTATCTTATACAAAGGATCATATTGTGTTGCTTCATGCTTTTTAAGAGTCAAGACGGGTATGTTCATGGTTAAGCCCGTCTGAGGATTTAGTGTTACAGACGCAAGTCAATGATGATTCGCGCACTAAGTGGGGGTGAGTTGGGTGGTCTGACTGGCGAATCATCAGTCGATCTGATTTTAAGGTTTCATCGTGATGAGACATGGAAATTTGCAATTAAGGGATGTCATATTTTTAGTTTAGAGTTTATGGTCGTATGCAGGTAGGAAGTGGTCTATCTTCGAAGTGTTCATGATTAGGAAGTTTCTCACTACGTTCCTCAGGGATCTATAAAATTCCTACATGAACGCAGAGAATTCAAGGTTTGGTCAGATTGTGAGTGCATAGCAATATGTTGTTAGGTAGGTGTGTTATCCTCGCAATAAAAAGCTGATCGGTAATGAATTTGTTGCAACCAATAGTTCTTTTTAGAAGTGTCATGAATTTTTATCGAGGAGCTTTGAGCCACTCGAGCTGTGCAACAGATTTAGAGAACATGGTTAGCTCGCAGTATGGTTCGGTTATTTATAACCTAAATGCGCAGTCATTGCTGTGTTGGGAAGATTCAGAGTTTGATAAGAGTATTTTCGTAGAAGTTTTGCTTAGTGTGTATGGGGTCATTGGATTTAGTTCTCGACCATTTATTGATCAGTGATTGTTTCATTTATCAATAGTAGTTGAGGATAATCGAAGGATTCAAGTTGTATCAACCAAGGGGGCAATTGATGAGTCAACACTTGGACAAGTTTAGTAAAGTTTGTATCTAAGTTGTGGTGTATGCCTTCTATTGATTTTTGGTAGTGGGAATTTCGTTCCTAGTGGCTTTGAAATGGCAGCTGGCATTAGTCAATGGAAGATCGGAAATCGGGGCAATAATGTTAAGTTTTTAGGTAGGAATGTGATTACACAAAATTCGGTTTTAGCAGGTCGCATCGGCCAGGTTGGCAGCATTTCTAGCATATTTATGGAATCCCTTCCAAATTGGGAGTTTTATTGATCTTTTACGCATTGGTGGGAATTTTTAGTGTCATCCAGGTGTGAAATCTTAATTACTATCAATAGAATGTGTCTGATGGAGGTTAATGTTCGGTGTCAATTTGTTGATATGAAACCTTGTGGGTAAGGTCACGTTTAAGGAGAAAAACAACTGGCATAAGGAGCATAGTGTCGTCTTTTGGGGGAGTGTCACATGTTGGAGCAGGCGTTCGACGACCTATTTAATTCCTGATAGTATACGAGCGTGTTTCGTTTAATGATGTGTTAGTGGTAATGGGATTACAGAAGGGTGCATGTTGCAGAATGGTATGGCTCATGTATTTTGGCAAAATGATGAGTGAGACGTTTACTGGGTTCCTACCGGTTAGTGGAAAGAGGGTAGTATCTCCTTACGATCATTGGATGTAGTTCAATAGTCTTCATGTTTGTGGTTGGATGGTGGCAAGAACGTTAAGGAGCCATGAGCTTCTCATCCTAATAGTCGAATGACGTCACGACATGTTGTGAGCCATCGTGGAGTTCACTTTTATGATTAAGGTCGGCAGTTGGGTAGCGGAGACCTGTGTGTAAGTTTGTTAATTGTGTGACATTGGCGGCTATTTGAGCAGTATAATGTCTTCACGGGTGTCTTAGTGGCCGACAAGTTAAGTTAAGCAGTTGTAGAGTGTTGACTTTCTGGGAAAGTCATAGTAGTATGTTGATAGCTCATTGTTGAGATTCTTCCTATCAGACTTGTGTTTGTTTCATAATGAGCTTTCGTGTGAATTCTCTCTAAATATTACCTATTTCATGATGCTTGTTATGAGTATTCTTAGAGTTATTGGTAACTCCATGACTACTGATGGTCCCTACGTTACCGATAACCCATAATTATTTACATTGACATATGGTATTGGTATACTAGTTTGGAATACCAAGGGGCCAGTGGTGCATGTGGTTTTAAGACCCTTGGGAATTTTGGCAGATGTTTGTGTGCCTGTGTTGTTCCAGGAGCCTAAGTGTCACATGATTTTCGCTTTGGTTAGTTGGTACTTGTCAATAAGTTAGGTTTATAGTTAAGGACCTCAATCAATATATCTAATTATGGGTTCGAATGAGTTGAATAGCTATTGTTCCGTTTAACTATCTCCATGGCTTGATGCAGGGTTTTGAGCTAAGGAGGGGGGATGTGTGGACTAGATTAGCTCTTGATTGTTCTTTGTCACTCGGATGGCAGTTTCTGTAGTTAGTAGGGAATTCTATCTTATGCTATCAGTGGGACGGTGTAAGGTTAGGAATGGTTTTTTATTCTAATCATACCTTTGAGTCTTAGTCCACATGGTAGAGGTTGAGGGATGCTTTGTTCGTCGGGGGGACAAACTAGTTCGAGGAACTTAAGTTACAAGCAAGGGAGCCAGCTCTTCTCGAATCAGTTGCTTATGATGTGATGATCTTGATTCTCTGTCAGTGAGCGTGATTAAGCGGTCGATGGCCATTATCAATAGGAACTTACGAGCAAGGGAGACTTCTCTATGTGTGTTTGTGTGTATGGGTGTGTGTGTGTGTATGAAGGTTCAAATATATAACTAATTAAAACTCATAATACCATAAAGCCAAACAAAAAAAACAAAGTTTATTTCTTAACATATGTCTGATCAGTTATGAACATTAGTCATTTTCGTATGGTTCTATGGCTTTTGTAACATCTAATGCAGATACTTGAGCTTACAATGTTTTGAATTAAATAAGAATGAAAATCCCGAATATATAGAGGGCATGACATGAGAAAGCGTATCTCACAACGTGACATTTAGGTTGAATCGTGTGGACATTTTTGAGGCGCAGGACGTGACAAATAGGTGTTCACGTCGTGAGATCAGGCTAACCTAATTCCCTGTTTTATGCTATATTTAAAGGAAGTGTAAGGCTGGGGTTAGACCCTCAGTCTTCATCGCCTCCTTCCTGCCCAAATCGACTTTAGCCTCCATTACTGACCTTGAAGAGCTCATATGGTGGTTTTGGCTCTTTGAAGAAGAGGACTCCTTGGTTGCATCACTTTTATCAAGAAAGTACCTTCTTCATCAACGTGTAGTGCTTTTAGACTATTTTAAGTCCTTAAGTTGCCGCCTTTATCTCTTATATATGCTAGATCTAAGAATTATGCATTTATTTTCATGGATGGGTTGAGTAGCATGCATGGGATCCATAGAGTTAGCAATTTTATGGATCGTTTAGGAATTTTTTTAGTATAAGTTCAGATCTAAAGTTTGGTGTTTGTTTTAGACTCCAAGCATGAGTCTTGATCCCATGTTTCTTCTTATTGACCTATATGGTGTCCAAGTCATGCATTAGACATGCATGACTAAAATATGTGATTTTTATGATCCTTTGGGTTAAGGAAAACCCTCTAGAAGGTCTTAAGGAGTAGCTCAAGGGATTAAGAGCTTAATGCTCAAAGCTGTCCAGAACGGATCTCACGAATTGAGAAATGGCTTTTCATGTTGTGAGAAGAGGGTATCATTATTATTTTGTCCCGATTCAGTCAGGATATGACTTATGGGTGGTCACGACATGATTGTTGACTAAAGTAGACCGTGATTGACTTTTTTTTACCAGAGTTGACTTTTTGGGTCAAATCAAGGTTTTAAAGGATGTCGGTTGATAGGGTATGACTTTACTGTTGTCAGGTATATTGTTTTTCATGTCTACTTTACGAGTTTGTGGTCATGTCGTTGGGATCACCCGAGAGAAGCACGAGGAGCACCTCAGGGAGTTGTTAGGAGTTCTGAGGTGTGAATAGTTGTATGCCAAGTTCTCGAAGAGCGAGTTTTGGTTACGAGAGGTCCAGTTCATTGGGCATCTCATCAACCAGGAGGGAATTTTGGTCGACCCGGCCAAGATCGAGGCAGTCATGCAGTGGGAGGTGCCGAGATCTCCCTCGGACACCAGGAGTTTTCTGGGATAGGCATGGTACTATCGGAGATTCATTCAAGATTTCTCCAAAATTGAAGTACCCCTCACTTGCCTGATGAGGAAGGGGGTGGATTTCCGGTGGGGCCCTGAGCAGCATAGGATGTTTGAGACCCTCCGTTAGCGGTTGTGTGAGGCCCGAGTGTTGACACTCCCAGAGGGTGTAGAGGATTTTCTAGTATTTTGTGATGCATCCATCACAGGTTTAGGGGCAGTCCTCATGCAGAGTGGACGGGTGATAGCCTATGCATCGCGGCAGTTGAAGCCGCATGAGACGAGATACCATACACATGATTTAGAGATGGGGGCAGTGGTGTTCGCTCTCAAGATATGGAGACATTACCTTTATGGGGTCCATTGTACCATATACACATATCACAAGAGTTTGAGACACATCATGGAGCAACCGAACCTGAACATGAGGTAGCGTAGGTGGCTAGATGTAGTCAAGGACTACGACTACGAGATCCTTTACCATCCCGGTAAAGCGAACATGGTGGAAAATGCTTTGAGCTACAAGACAGCTGGGTCTTCCACCCCAGCAGTGTGTATAAGGATAGCGGTGGATTCTCCGCTTATGAGCTTGATAAGGGATGCTCAGGTTGAGGGCATGCGACTGGAGAACTGGAAGTTGGAGAGGATCAAGCGTAAGAACACCCGGTTTGTGCGGGATAGTCGGGGATTATTGACCCGATGCGGTGGGGTATGGGTTTCAATGTCTGGTGGGGTTAGACAAACAATCATGGAGGAGGCTCATAAGTCTCACTTCTCTATTCAACCAGGGGCCACCAAAATGTACCGAGATCTGAGTTTGAGTTATTGGTGGCCATGTATGAAGCGAGAAATCTCTTGGTATGTCGAAAGGTGCTTGACTTGTAGGATTGTCAAGGCTGAGCATCAGAGGTCGCATGGTATGCTGCAGCCTCTAAATATTCCCATGTGGAAATAGGAGCAGATCACGATGGATTTCATTACCAAACTGCCGAGGACGGCAAAGGGTTTTGATGCTATATGGGTCATCGTAGATCGATTGACCAAAAGCTGTTTCTTCTCTATACGGGAGAGTTCCTTGGTCGAGAAGTTGGTTGACGTGTATGCTCACGATATTATCGCTCGCCATTGGGTTCAGGTCTCCATTGTTTCCGACCGAGATGTTAGATTTACTTCTCATTTCTGGCAGAAGTTACACGAGGAACTGGGCACACGGTTGTATTTTAGTACAACGTTTCATCCTCAGACCAATGGTCAGAGCGAGCGAACCATTCAAACCCTCGAGGATATGTTGAGGGCGTGTGTCATTGATTTTGGTGGGAGTTGGCATTCCCACCTACCACTTGTAGAGTTCGCCTACAACAATAGCTATCATTCCAGCATTGGTTCCACCCTTTCAAGCTGTTGTATGGGCGGAAATGTCACACCCCGGTTTGTTGGGGCGAGGTTGGACACAGGGTGATGGGACGGACGGAGCTAGTTCTGCAGACTACCAAGAAAATTTAACAGATTAGGCAGCGATTGCAGACCGCTCAGAGTCGACATAAGAGTTATGCCAAGAAACACCGATCTAAGTTAGAGTTTCAGGTGGATAATATGTTACTTTTGAAGATATCGCCCTGGAAGGGTGTGATTCGCTTTAGGAAAAGGGGGGAAATGGGACCCCAATACATTGGGCCATTGAGGTTCATTTCCATGGTTGACAAGGTGGCGTACATGCTAGAGCTCCCGGAGGAGCTTGGTCGGATCCACAACACTTTGCACGTTTCGCAGTTGAGAAATTGCATTGTGGATCAGGAAGCATTGGTGCCATTGGATGATATTCAGGTTGATGAACGACTGAATTACATGGAGAGGCATGTGGCCATACTTTAGAGGAAGATGAAAGTTCTACGGAACAAAGAGATACCTTTGGTAAAAGTGCAGTGGGAACATCGGAGGGGATCCAAGTGGACGTGGGAGCTGGAGGCAGAGATGCGAGAGCATTACCCGACGTTGTTTACCCTAGCAGATTTCGAGGACGAAGTCTAGTTCAAGTGGGGGAGAATTTCCATGCCCCGATTCTCAGGTATTGATTTATGTATGAATCTTTTTGGGTTTCGGCCTACTCGACGAGTTGGCCGCCCTACTCGTCGAGTAATAGCGGGTTGGTCAGTGTTCTTTAGTGATCTACTCGCCGAGTCCAAGAGTGGACTCGACGAGTAGGAACTGCCAGATGAAACCCTAGATTTTGGGGCATTTCACCCTATTTAAAGGATCATTAGCCTCCCCCAGCCTCCCATTTACTGCTTCTTGTCCCTCTCAAACCCTAAATCGAGTGTAGGTGTTCTTTTGGTGTGTTCAAGCTTGGAGGAGGAAACACTTGGGGAAAACAAGCAAGTAGAAGCAAGAACTTGTGGGATTCAAGATCTACATCAGTGAACATTCTCTTGAACGTATTAGACTGGTTTCCTTGGCTCATGTTCATTAAAAATCTCTTTTGGATGGGTTTTATGAAAGGCTTCTTATGTCTGAGCTAAGATCTGAAGTTGTAACTTCAGATCTGGACTCCTTTTGCCCTCTAGATCCATAAAGTTAACATCCTTGCCTAGTATGAGTCTTCCCTCAAGTGTGAGACTTCATTACAATCTTAGTTTTGTCATTTAAGGGCTTAAATGCCTTGCATGGACGTAAAGTTTGCAAGTTTACATGATAAGCATGCCTAAGGAGGTTGGATCTGCAATCTGGGACCTTTGCATGGCTTAAAAAGCATTTGTATGAATGAAGGATAGGAGGGAGTCGGCGAGTCGCATGGTCGACTCGGCGAGTCATATGAAGATGGTCCAGAACTCGACGAGTTGGATGAACAACTCGGTGAGTCTGATGAAGATTATCGAAGACTCAGCAAGTAAGTAAAGTGACTCGGCGATTCGGTTAGGGTTTTTCCAAACCATTGGATGCATTTGAACTTCTCGAGTTGCAAGGGGGAAAAAACTCGACAAGTGGCCATGGAGCTTCGACCACGAGCCTTAGGAACTCGACAAGTCACTCCGGTGACTCGACGAGCGGACGAGTATTACAAGGAACTCGGCGAGTAGCTGAGGGTACTTGACAAGTTGAGGTCAACATGGACTGTTGACCTTGATAGTTGACTTTGACTTTGACCATGGGTTAACCAGTTGTCTTTTGGAGGACATTTTGGACAGATTGAAAATTTACAAGTATGTTTTACAATGAATATAGGTGGTGGAGTTCGTGGCAGTGATCCAAGAGTTCGAGCTTATCTTACAAGTCGACAGTTGCGAGGTGAGTTATCCTCACTATATTAACAGGGTCTAAGGCACCAAGGCCGACCCTTTATGGATTGTATCTGGTTATGGAATGATATGTTTATTGATTACATCCTGCTAGTTAGGATGGTGATATGTGTTGAGAATAAAGAATTCTTAGATCGATAGATTCAAACAGATATCAATAAAATGATAGCAAGAAATATAAAATAATGAACACAACAATGAATCAAACGTGTGTCAAATGATTAAAATGCTCCATCTCAGAAGAATTCAATGAGAATTGCTACTGTAGAGGTGTGTTATGGTTACATTACTTAATGTCCAAAAATTAATTATCAAAAGCGTGTGTAATATAACGCATGTATGTACTATATATATATACAAACCCTAATACTAAACACATCTGGACATGCCCAGACTGTGAGTACATGTGGACCGAAGTGCTAAGCCTAATGGCACAACCTCTAAGACTCAACAATGTCCCCCTTTGCATCAATTGGGGTGAGAGATCAAGTTGGTTGAGCGAGGGTGGTTTTCTTCACTGTCTTTAATATCTTCGGTTTGATGGCAAGATGAATTTGGCGAAAAGTGATGTACCACCGAAGCATATCCGTGAAGTTCTTCTTTTCATTCTCAGTGTTCTGTTTACAGTTGTGTATAATATCTGTGATATGCTCCAAACAAGAAGTGGAGAACAAGTGTTTTTCATCAAGAGAGAACACAAACTTCTGACCTTCGCCTTCAGAGAACATTACAATATGATATTTTTAATCAATTTTGCCTAATCGCATTTTGTTCACATCACCCGTCTTCCCTATCGGTTTAACAGTTGGCTTCTTCCTCATGACATTTGCAATCTCTTGATCCATCTTCGCAACTTCGTGAATGTAAGAAGCTAACATTCGTTTGATATGTTCAATAATGGGCTCATACCGTTTTTGATTCGAGAGCAGTATGTTGTTGAGAAGGATTCAATCATGTGGATTGTGGTTCGGTAGATCAGCCAACGAGATCATAAGGACCAAACTGTCTGATCCTCGGGTGATTTTGAATTTAAAATAAGAAACGAACCAGTAGGAGTTGGTTTGAATCATGAGCATTAACGAGGTTGGAGAGAAGGGAGAAGACATCAGAAACGCAGCTTTTAACGACTGCTCGCTCGAACTTTAAGGAATCAATCTCCATAATTATTTGATTCAATTGATTGGACTGAACTTCAACATAACTTGTTTTGCAAGGAAGTTCATCCATAATATTGTTCTCCATGGCAAGATCTGCTTGAAGTTTGTCAAGACGAGCATTGATATGGGTTAGAAGAGTAGACTGGTCAGCTTGAAGAGTTGAGCGGACCAAATCAAAATTTTCTTTTTCTGCTTGAAAATATTTGGAAAGCAATGCAATCGCAGTATTCACTTTGTTGGCATTGGTTTTGGCAGCACCCTGAAGAGATTCTAGAAAAATATTGGCATCTGAAATAAGAGAAGTTACCTCCTCTGTCGCTTTCTTGCATGACTGAGTAGAAGCATCAACTGCCTCAGTCGCCTTCTGGATCGACTTATCATGGTTTTTGATGCAAGTTTCAATCAGGGCTATGATCGCAGCATCATAATAAGCAAATGTGGAGGAATTGGAAGATGAAGCGAGCAACTGGTCAAGTTTCTCATTGAGATCTTTTAAGTGTTGCTTCATGAGGGGAGCATCGTCATCATCCTCACTCTACACTCTATAAGGGTTGTAGTAGAACGACTCATATTTTGCATCATCACCACCAATAACCAGGAAATATTCCATGGAGGGAGATGGGGAAATGGGTTTGGAAGTAACAGGTGGTTCAGTTTCTAAGGTCAGTTCCCCCGTATCAGATACGTTGATGCTAACCGAAGGTTCAGTGGTAGTAGTAGTAGTGGTTGCTTGAGTGATGATTGGTGGTGGAATAGGAGCAGTTGAAGTAGTTGGTGGAGTTGAAGTAAGTTGAGAAGTAATAGGTTGTGGAATAGGAGCAGTTGAAATATGCATTGTAGTATAAGATAGAGAAGGAGAAGGAGTTGGAACAGATTCAGTTAGAGGTACCTCAGGAGTTGGAGAATGAGGAGTTGTATTTCCTCTTGGTGAGCCTTCAAGGTGAACATCTTCGCCTTCATCTTAATTCTCTTGATTTTGATCAGAAGGAACATAATCTGAATCACTAGGAGAATTTGCCTTCGGTTTCTTGGCCATCTTTTTAACCTTTCGCTTCTTGTGAGCAGAAGGGGCTGCTTTTTCGGCTTTGCGCTTTTTGGGCATTGCAGCTTGGGATGATTGCCCTTCTATATCTTTCTTTTTATGATCTGGTTTCTTTCCCCTCTTCACTGGTTTATCAATGACTTCCAACACACTTAGCATTTCAGGAGTTAGTTGTCTCGGACCCGTTGGTGGCAATTTCCTGGAATCATCCATAACCTTACTTTCGGCTGTAACACATTTGTACATCGATTCAAGAATGGACCTGTTGAACAGAAACTTGGTGGGATCAGAGACGATGATCTTCGTTGTGTGGACAGTGGCGATTGAACATCTTAAAGCATCCGCCATGACTGGAATTTGAAAGTGCTCCATTGCCCTGTGAGCGATTAGGGTCCATAATGACAAAGAGAATATCAGAATGCTTTAAAGAAGAGTTGAGACTCTGCACCAGTTGAGTCCATAATAGAGAGCCATCATCCAAATTAATTCCATGATAAAGACCATAGAGAATGGTCATAAATCCTTTGCTGGCACCATCAGACCCAACAACCCGACCGTTCTGCTAATCCTTTGAAGAGAAGAGTAAAAAGATCATTCCACTAAGATAACAGACAAGACTTTTTGAACTTAGTCACCATGGTAAGAACATCAGTGTAACCCATATCGTAGAACATGGTGAACAACTACGTTGTGGTGATGGAATCAGGAGCCACTACAGAGTCATCCAACCCTAACAGTAAACAAAACGGGCTTTGGAGACAGAGAACTTGTGACTGAAAAACTCAAAGTAGATTCTTTCCTTGCATTTATCATAAGAAGCAGAGGAATAGACTTGGGATAGCAGAGACATGGGAACCGATTCTACTTGGGTCAAAGCGATAACCAATGGTGAATATTTGAGGCATTCAACAACCTGTAGCATGTAGGGATCGTATAGGAAAGGATTTAGTTCAATAATCAGGTTTTGATTGGGTTTAATGGTTTAGAGGGAAGAAGAAGCATTATGTTCGTCAACTGATGAAGATTCAGCCATTGTTGTATAAGTAAAGAAGAAGATGATGAACAGTCGTTAGTCGGCGGTGTATTCTTGAGTATGTTTGGAAAGGGTAAAGAGGTACAAGGGGTGTGAGAAACCCTTATATACCATTTCCAAGAGATCGAAAGTATCCACTGTAATGATGATATGATCTTCTGAATCGGTGGCTGAAAAAACGCAATTTGACAACTTGGTTCCCTAGAAAGACGGCATCAAGCATGATATGAGGAACTGTTTCAAATTCACGCGTCCGTTACAAATCTTATCCAATGACTCAATTTGAAATTTTATCTTGTTACTGCCTTTTCATCTTCAAAAACATTTCAAATTCCTTTACAAACTGTGACAAACTCTTTCGCTTCATATAAGGGTGGCGATCTTCGCTCCGCGACACAGAGTATCATCATAGCATTTACAACCGAAGCATCAAATCTGAAAAATTACCATTAGTGCCACAAACAAGAATTGAGAAAATCATAAAGATCTTCGTGCAAGAGTGTGCCAATAGAAAAGAAATAAAACAAAGTATTTGCGGGATTTAAGTGATGTCTATATAGATATGAAACTCTGGATCCCGGGCACGAATCGCTTCCTTCAAAGTCAAGAGATACTTAGAAGTGTTTATGTGGTTTCCTGCTGAAATACGATCAAATGTTTATTAAGAAACATTGAAAGGAATCTTTTCAAATTTAAGCTATAAGGGGTGGCTAAGCTTCAACCGAACTTCAATACTTGACATAACACCGAAAGTTGGATGAAGTACTTGTGAGACCGATGTGGCCTATAAAACAAGTAGGTTTGTATAATTTTCAGTGACTTGGTGATATTCGGAGAAATCTCAAAAACAAAAATAAATTGGATCTTTTGGGAAGAAAAGTCTTGGTATTTAGACAATTTCAGAAAGACCTCGCAAAAATAAAAAGAGATTTCTTGGTACCTTCCATGTAAAATGGATTTGTTAAAACGTGGGTGAAAACTAGAACATATTATTGTTCACCATCAGTTCATTATAGGTATTGGATTTTGGGTTTCACTCAACACGTGGCGAAATGAAGCTAAGATCATTAACACAGATGTTGTGCAGCCATAAACCTCAGTGATAAGTTTTGAGAGTCTCAAGGGCTACAATTATGAACCGAAACGAGATGGAGAAATAATGATAAGATGGCTAAAGGACCGAAAGTACCTCTGTTGTTTGAAAGTGACCAAGTAGTCAACTCTTTACTCAGTATGCGAAGAGTAAGGTAGCTCGTGACTTGAGTGAATTTGACAGCCTGATTGGGAAGAATCAACTAGTGTAAATCGAATCATTAAGGCTTCACTTGAAGTCTGTGAGGCTTCGGTCAACATGCAACAGCATGCTTCTAGGGACACTTAGTTGGTACAACGATAAAGAGAGATATACCTATCCCAGCGACTGCATTGGAAGATGCTCGTGAGTCCATTCTTATAATATTTTTTGGTAAATTATTGAAAGACAAACGAAGAGAAAGAAAGAAAAAATATTTTTGGAATTTTAGGAATTTTTAGAAAAGAAATAAAAACACAAAGAAAATATTTTTGGATTTTAGGAAAAGAAAGAAAAACATAAAATATAATAAACAACAATATACAAAATATACAACTGAAACAATACCTTAGAAATTATGAAGCAAAAAATGGACCGAGCGTTCAGTTCATTTCGGTTCCCGAAAATTCCAGAACCGAAATAAACCGAGTGTTCGCTCTATTTCACTTGACCAATTTTAATGAAGTGAATGATGTTTCGGTACTGACTCAGCTTCCATCATTCCTAAGCCATGGAGAATTTGATTGAAACATACTTCAGGTAAGGCTTTGGTGAGAATATCAGCTAGTTGATCAGCTGATCGAACAAAGTGGACTTCAACGTTGCCATTTTCAACGTGAGCTTTGATAAAGTGATACCTCAGTGCGATATGTTTCGTTTTGGAGTGTTGTACTGGATTGTGACATATCCGAATAGCACTTTCTGAGTCACAATAAAGATGAATCTTCTTCATGTTCAGGCCATAATCTCTTAATTGACTTTGGATCCAAATGACCTGTGAAGTGCAAGATGCTGCAGCATTATACTCAGCTTCAGCTGTAGAGATTGAAACACATGTTTCTTTCTTGGACTGCCAGCTTACGAGTTTACCATCGAGGAATTGACAACCACCAGTGGTGCTCTTTCGTTCAATACCACATCCTCCAAGATCAGCATCAGAGAATGATTGAACAAAGAAACCTGATTTTGCTAGGTACCAAAGACCGAGAGACGTGGTTCACTTCAAGTATCTGAAGATGTTTTTCACAGCCACCATATGAGGTTCACGTGGATTAGCTTGGAACCTGACACAATAACGAACTAAAAACATAATATATGGTCTACTGGTTGTTAGATAAATAAGTGACCCTATCATTTGTCGATAGAGGGTCATATCAATAGCCGTTTTCTCCAAAGATGGTTTTAACTTCATTCCAAATGCCATAGGAACCTTCACTTTGGAATCGCCCATCATGCCAAACTTAGCTAGCAGAGTCTTCGTGTAAGCCTCTTGATTGATAAATATGCCTTCAGTTCCCTGTCTAATATTCAAGCGAAGGAAAATGTTAATTGGACCCATTGAACTCATCTCAAACTTAGTCTCCATCAACTTTCTAAATTCAGTTGTTAGGCTGGGAAAGATGATATCATCGACATACAATTAGACGATCATTAAGTGGTCACCCTCTTTCTTGCGAAAAATGGTTAGGTCAACCGAACCTTGTTTAAACTTGGACATTTTTAGAAATTGAGAAAGGGTTTCATACCAGGCTCTAGGAGCTTGCTTCAAACCATAGACAGCTTTATCCAGAATATAGAAACGATTAGGATACCTTTCGTTCACGAAACCCGATGGTTGCTCAGCATATACAGTCTCCTCTATTTCTCCAGTCAGGAAGGCACACTTGACATCCATTTGAAAGACCTTAAAGTTTTTATGTGCAGCATATGCCAGAAAGATTCGAATCGATTCCACCTTTGCTACTGGAAAGAAAGTCTCTTCGTAGTCTATCCCTTCTTCCTGACAATATCCCTTCACCACCAACCTAGCTTTGTTGTGAATTACATTTCCCTCTTTGTCCATCTTATTTCTGAAAACCCATTTCAACCCGACTACAAATGCATCTTTAGGTGTGGGAATCAACCTCCAAACCCGGTTTCGCTCAAATTCATTAAGTTCGTCTTGCATAGCTGGTACCCAATCGAAGTGATCGAGTGCAATGTTAATCCTTTTCGGTTCTATTTTCGAGACAAACGAATTAAACATGCAAAACTCTACTTGACAGAACAAAGCAGTTTGCTTTGCTTTTATTTGATACCGAGTAAGAACACCTTCTGATGATTCACTAATTACTTGAGTTTTTGGATGATCTCTTGTCCATTTTGTGAGAGGAGGATAGTTTGGATCATAAGTAGGATCCAATTCAGCGTGTATTTCTTCTTCAAATTCTAATTGAGAGTCTTCGTCATTTGTTCTATTATTTTCCCCCTCAAATGACGAAACTATTTCTACATCCGATTCAAAACGCTCCCCCTCGGTTGGACTCCCCTGATTTGGAGTTGATGATGGATCCTCCCCCTCGAATGATGAGACGGTTCTAACATCAGGGTCTGATTGCTCCCCCTCGAATGGAACTTCATGGGTCTTTATTGGTGACGGATTTTCCTCCTGAAATGTAGAACTTACAAATAGAGGTTCGCTTGGACCTGGCTGTTTGGTTGGTTCTTGATGTTCGCTTACCATTTCTTTTGCTGCTTCATCTATGATTTTCTTCAATTGTTGATCTTGTTGTCGGCTGCCTTCCTCTTAGAGTGAATTTCTCATTCTGGTTCATCAAAAAGCAACATGTTTTCATCAAATAGATTGGAAATAGGGACCGAGACTTGACCTGATTTTGGAAAGATTTACTCCGATGGATCTTTTCTTGATTGAAGCTTTTTCACGTAACTATCATCAAAGGTGACATTATAGGTTTCCTCAATTTCCTTTAAACATTTATTTAGAACCCTAAATGCCTTTTAGTTTAGGGAGTAACCAAGAAAAATCCCTTCATCAACCTTTACATCGAACTTGTTTCGGTTCTCTTTGGAATTGAAAATATAGCACCTTGAACCGCACACATGGAAGAACTTTACATTGGGCTTGCGATTATTTAAGATTTTGTATGGAGTGATGGAAAATCACTTATTGAGGAAGGATCGAATCTGGGTATAGCAAGCAGCAGCTATTGCATCAGCCCAGAAGTACAGTGGTAAAGTGGTAAAGTTAAGCATGGTTCGGGCTATTTCACACAAAGAGCGGTTTTGCCTTTCAACTATGTCGCTCTGTTGTGGAGTGTAGGGAGCCGAGAAGTTATGAGACACACCCTTATCAACAAGAAATTATTTGAACTCTTGATTCTTGAATTCCAACTCGTTATTGCTTCTAATATTCCTAACCACCTTTCGCAATTGAAGTTCCACTTGCTTTATAAACACTTTGAGCTTTGGGGTCGCTTCTGATTTCTATTTAAGAAGGAAAACCCAGGTGAAACGTGAAAAGTCGTCAACAATCACTAAAATGTACTTACTACCACCGATGCTTTCGATTGCTGAAGGTCCACACAAATCGATGTGTAGGAGTTCAAGTGGTTCAATGATCTTTGTGTTAATGCGTGTAGGGTGACTCTTTCGGCTTTGCTTTCCCATCTCACATGTAGCGCACAAGTGTTCCTAATCAAATTTGAGAAGAGGAAGTCCTCGTATGTGATCACCTATAACCAACTTGTTAATATCCTTAATGTTGAGATGTGAAAGCCTTCGGTGCCATAGCCAGCTTTTGTCAGAGTGAGCTTTTGTTAAAAGACATACAGCTAGCTTTCGTCGAATTGGGTTGAGATTAAGTGGATATATTTCTCCTTTCGCTTGCATTTCAACATGACAATCTTCGTTTTCCTTTCAACAATCTCAGAACCATCATCATCGAACGAAACCTTCAAGCCACTTCCCACTACAAGTTGAGAGACACTGATTAGATTGTGATGCAATCCCTCTATATATGCTACCTTCCTGATCGAGAATCCCCGTTTGTGATCATTCAGTAGCCTTTGATTGTTCCATACGAATTATTCCCATATTTGACTTATCCTCCATCTTTAAGGGCCCGAAACTCCCTTAGCTCTTCCCTCTTTCCTGTCATGTGACATAAGCAGCCACTATCAATGTACCATTAATCGTCGAACTGCTCATCACTTACAACCTAAAAAAATCAAGCAGATTTAGGAGCCCAAAGTTACTTGGGTCCTTGTGAGCCTTTTACAGGACAGGGAATTGCAATAGAAAGATCAACCAAATATGTTCTTTTTATTAAAGTGGTTTCATCTTTTCGTTTGATGGTAAAGACTTTGATTTTATTGTTTTCTTGTTTCGGTTTATTTGAATCAGACTGTTTGGTTTTGTTTTGTCTCTCATTTAAACTAGTCATTAGATTCCTAGAGTTAGCTGACGTCTTCATGGCGTGAACTTCAAAAAGTGAAACTTGTTTGCCCTTTCCTTTGATATCCTTGACTGGGTTCATCTTCGGTTGGTGATGAAGATGATGGGGTTTAGGACTGTAACTGGTCTTTCGGTTCTTCTCACTGCTGGATTCAGCACGAACACTATGCCTTCGATTCGTTTGACTACAGGACTGACAGTGAGTGCATGGAATTTTGCTTGCTTGAGGCCTTCCTTTCACCTGGGAATTCGATACTTTGTGAACGTAATTGGCATTCTGAGAATTCCAAAACTGCTTTCTCCCTTTGAGATTTTTCTGGTACCATCTGTTTCTTTGACGTGTTTGCTCAGCAAGTTGTTTTTGAGATTTGTGAATTTTTATCTTTGGTTTTAGTTTCTCTTCACTATCTTTGCTTGGAGATGATTCTGTTCATGCCTTTACAGGTTCGCCTAGAATTTCTTTAGTACCGCTTGCACTTGTCTTATAAAATCTTGAAGGCTCTTCAAGGGGCTCAGCCACATATCTACCCTCTACTCTCTAAGAGGTTTGCTCCAACAGACCTACTGTTTCGTCTGCATTGTCAATGGGAGCTGACCAGAAAAAGTTACCACACCCATCAGTGTTGTCTTCATTTACCAAAGAGGTTAGCTTAACGGTTTGCTTCTTGGTAACTCCAATGGTTGCATATACTTAATTTGGTACCGTTTGCACCTTTTGATATACAACTACATTTTCTCTAAGGACTTTGGACTTGGTCATGGACATACGATCGAACTCAACAGAATTTCCGGACATGAGTGGCTTTTCCGGTTCGGGTTTGCTTTTAAGAAATTCAGAGCAGTCAACCTCATCCTCTACATCCTCTACAGAAATTTCACTTATATCACTGTCCTCATCAAATTCAGAAGAATTTTTCACATTCATCTTATTTTCTGAGCTTAATTTGGTACTCAATGAGTCAAATTTGTGCAAGGTTTCGGTCTTTATTTTCAATTTGTGATTTTCTTCCAATAAATTCCTAAGCGTGTCCTTATGGTCTTTGGATTTCATAAAGGACTCAATTTTGTCCAGACCGATTTTATAAGCATCCAAAACCTCGTTTGATGATACAACGGATTCACAATTATAGCAATCAACGTTGACTTCATCCTCCTTTAATTCTAGAAAGGGGAAAATCATTTTATGAACCTTTTAGCCAATATCACAATTCAAATGTAACTGAGTAATATTAGTGTAAAGTCGTTTAGCTATCAAACAAAAAATATTCCTTTTTTTTTAAACTTCAAATTGTCACGTTGCAAATATATCAACTCATCTCTCGCTCTAACTAATTCTAACTCTGTCTTCTCTATCCATATCCTTCACTCCTCACTCTTGGATGTCACCCTGCTAATTTGATCGATCGGGTTAGCATTTATGAGACGTGTTTGCATTAGAATTCCACTGAAATTAGAAAACTTGAATTTTAATTCATTTAATTCATTTTCTTAGTTTGTTGCAGGTATTTTAAGTGATTTGAGAATGGATTGTACCTTTTCGATTAAATGATCACAATCGCTGATCCTTTCACTCACTGGTTTGGCAGCAAAGCACTTATCTTCTTTTTGATTCGCTGCATCATACTCGCCTTCGCTTGTGTATCCCCTCATTTGTGATGCCCCAGCAATCACCATCAAGCATCTCCCAGCAAACTCAGCACCATCTTCTTTCGCCACAAATGCCCTGCCATGTGTGGGTTTACGTACTTCTTCATCTTCAGATTCTGTCGACCAGACCTCTACACAGCCAAACTCATCATCCACAACGTTCTCCTGCACAGTTAAAACATTCATAGTATTTTTAGAGACTTTCTTCTTCTTTATCTCCTCCAACTTGCACATATGATATGCTTCATCATCTTCTCCCTCCTTCTTCTCTGAAAGCTTTCTTAACATGCAATCTTTGGCAAAACGGTTTTTGCCATGACAGAAGTTGCAGTCATATCCGGAATCTCCAACCAGTTTACTCTCTTTCTTCTCTTTCTCTTTCTAAGGATTGTTTTTAATTTCCTCTTTCGCCTTTTCTGAGCGGTAACTTCCCTGCCAGTTTTGGTTCTTGGCAACAAGGAACTTTTTGCGAGCAACCCGCTTAGGGTTGGAAACCATCATTGCCTACTCTTCGCTTGTCAGATCACATTCTGACATTTCTGACTCTTCTTCATCTTCCTCCACATTCTTCGCCTTAGAAAGAAGGGACAAGGATCCCATACTAGACACTACTTTCGTTACCTTTGTTACCACACATTCATGGGAATTGAGAATACCCACCATCTTTTCCAATGAGTAGGATTTAAATTGCTCATGAGCCTTCACCGTTGATCCCATGGCCATCGATTCGGGTCTTAAACCATTCAGAAAAGTGACCTTCTGTTCGATTACTTCTCTTCCAATACCGTGCTTGATCATCTTGCTCAAAAGATGGTTGAAACGATCGAATGTTTGTATCTGTTTTTCATTGGCCTTTTGTTGGAAAGCACCAAACTCAGAGAGTAATAGAGTTTGGATAGAATGTTCTAGATCCTCATCAGCGGAATATAGCTCCTTGAGTCTATCCCAAATCTCTTTCGCCGTGGTGCATGGGCTTACCAAACGAAAAGTGTCAGATTGTAAAGCAAATCTGATCATCCTCATGGCTTTAACGTTACACAACAACTTATCTTTTTCATCTTGAGGAATCTTGTCTACATCAGTCAAGAGTTTGTTGTACTCCATTTAAGTTTTAATGGTTCTATTTGTTCCAGAATGAACAAACGGACCCAATGTTATCGCCTCCCATATTAGATAACCATTGTCTTCAGATCCAACCACATATTCTTCAAAGTGATGCGTCCAAACTTCATAATCTTGAGTATAAAGGAATGGAATCCTGGTTGTAGATCCAATGATGTTGGAGATATTGATTGGATTGGTTTGTGAATCATCGTGAGACATGATGACCTTTTACCGATATCTTCTAAGAATCATACTTGTAAAGATTGAATTAGGGTTTTATCAAAAGCAAGAAACAACGTCAATGGGAAGATAACGGCTCCCCTACAAATTCGATAAAAGCGGAAACCCTAAACAGATTCTTCTAACAGAAGAGATGCATATAAATTACACAATCTCCTGCTCTGATACCAATTGATGAGAATAAAGAATTCTTAGATTGATAGGTTCAAACAGATGTCAATAAAATGATAGCAAGCAATAGAAAATAAGTTACACAACAATGAATTAAACGTGTGTCGAATGATTAAAATGCTTCACCTTAGAATAATTCAATGAGAATTGCAACTGTAGAGGTGTGCTAGGGTTACAGTACTTAATCACCAAAAAGTAATTATCAAAAGCATGTGTAATATAATGCATGCATGCACTATATATATATATATATAAACCCTAAAACTAAACACCGCTGGGCAGGCCCAGACCGTGAGTACATGTGGACCGAAGTGCTAATCCCAATGGCGCAACCTCTAAGACTCAACAATATGCTTATGTGTAGTGACCTTGTTAGGTCAATTGACTGGTTATAGGATGATGCTATGTTAGTGACCGGTTAGGTCTATACCCCGGTTATTGGGATGTTGCTATGATTAGTGATCTGATAGATCGATATGACTGCTATAAATGAGCTAGCGTATGATATTTATTTGCACATGTTTGTTTGTTGATTGGAGGTTGGGTTGAGGTGGTCCTGCCTTGTGTTATAGGCCAACATACCCGGTGAGCGGTCCGGATAAGTTGTAGGCCCTGCGAGGCAGTCTAGATAGGTTGTAGGCTCTGCAAGACGGTCCAGTCAGGCTAAAGGCTCATTATGCATGATGTTCTATATTGTTATATGTTATGATTATATAGGCATGGAGTTGGTATTTTGGGGTAGCTCACTAAGCTTTCGGGCTTACAGTTCCAGTTTATTGTTACAGGTACTTCTAGTGATCGAGGGAAGGCAAAGGCTTGATCGTACCACTCCTCATGATTTGGTTATGTTTCTGGGAAAAAATGATATCTATCATGATTTTTATGAATTGATACTAGGATACTCTGATAATTACTATTTTGAAAACAAACTTTGTAATGATGAATGGTTTTAAATGTTTTGAAAAAGTTTTAATTTTGCATGAAATATTTGGATGTTACATATTTTGCATTATATCCCACCATAATAGTGTAATAACTAGGTTATAACCTTTTTTTTTTACTAGAAAAGCCATATTTTGTACATAAAAATCCTAGTCATTATAGCTTTATGGTTATAACTTTTCCTTAAAAACATATAACATGATTTTATTTGTTTTGTATCTTAAACTAACATATCACATATAAATGTTCTAGTAACTAGGATTATCCATATTTCATGCAAAATAGTACTTTATATACAACATAGAGATGAAGTATGCAAAACAACTTGTGTTTTTATACAATGTTTCTTGTATCCTCCACCCCCCCCCCCCCAAAAAAAAAAAAAAAAAAAAAAAAAAAAAAAAAAAAAACATGAAAATCTTGAATATATAGGATATGAACTCACCTTGAGTGTGTTTGTGGTTGTAAAGAGAAGAAGATGAAGATCCTCAAGCTTAAAACACTTGAAGATTGGTTAAGAACACTTGAAGGTTTGAAAACCCTATGGATAATAACACATGATAATGTGTGTAAATGGATTGAAACTATGTTATAAATGTATAGAAACACTAGACTGTGAAGAAAGTACTTACCAAATACTTAAGAACCAACTTGGAAGGATGAATCTATAGAGGATTTGAGCTTGTTTCTAGAGAGAAAAATGAAGGAAGATGAAGATTGTGGGCGTTTGGGAGCCCTCGGCCACAAGTTAAGAGAAATAGGGGAGAGGGTGGGGTGGGGTGGCTTGCATGGTTACATGTTGAATAAAGACTTGGTTGTATGTTGTGTAATAGTTTTGTTGGAAAACATGCAACTATCTTGTCTCCTAAGTCAACTCTTCTTTATTTTATTTTTTAAATCTAGTTAGTTTAAAAAAGTGTGGCATTTTTTTTATAAAAAAGAGTGATATTTTATACAAAGTGTGGTATAATAATGTGTAATTACTAAATGTTAAAACATAAAAATTCGAATTATTATAGAAAACTCAATATCATCAAAGATATTGTGTTATGAATATTATATTTGCCAAAATAATATATACTTGAATTATCGAATTTCGTGTTGTTAATCGTACATAAAAATTTTATTCGATAATTGGTGAAAAGCGACACACTTTGTATTAATATTCATAAGACGTACATTAGGAACATTAGGAACATAGTATTTATCCTAAATTCTTAATACTAGTCGAGTTCACTTGGTTGACTTGTTAACTTTGTTCGATCCAGAATTGATAGTTGTCACATATGTTGATCAGTTGGGTCTTATTGTTCATTATTGCTATATGTCAATTGAGTTGCTGATAAATCTAGGACCGCTATGAGTCCATGGAGCTACTGATAGTCCCCAGAGTTTCTGATGACCTGGGAGGTGTGTTGTTAATATACATAGCGCGTTATTAGCCCACTGGGACAACAGATAGTCCCCAGGGTTGCTGTTAACCTGTAGTTTATATTATGTGTTGTATGTGGCATTCGAGACTGTTGATAGTTTTAGGGCTACTGACAAAACATAGCTAATTTTTATGTTGTGTTGTATGAAATATTTTGGGGAACTCACTAAGCTTTGTGCTTAAAATTGTGGATTAACTATTATAACTCTGATTTCTGAATATTCTCTATGAACAAATGATATATTTGAAATGTGGTTTTATTAAAAATGGATGTTACAGGTGTGTTGTTAATCTACAAGGTGTGTTATTAGCCCACTAGGATAATAGATAGTCCCTAGGGGGTTGTTAACCCATAGTTGTTTATATTGTGTGTTGTAGGTGACATTCAAGACTGTGATAGTACTAGGGCTACTGATTGAACATAGTTGGTTTTTATATTATGATATAAGAAATCTTTTAGGGAACTCACTAAACTTTGGGCTTACAATTGTGGATTAACTATTATAACTTTGATTTCTGAATTTTGGTTTATGAACAAATGGTGTATTCGAAATGTGGTTTTATTAAAAATGGATGTTATACTATTTTAAAAATGAAAATTCGTCCTGGGAATTTGGGACGTTACAATTTTATATTTTTGTTCTATGTTGAACTAATTACTATATATATATATATATATATATATATATATATATATATATATATATATATATATATATATATATAAGTTGTAAAAGATGTTCAACGTTAGCTACTCGGTGACGTTAACTAACATTCCGCGTTAGCTAATCGGCTAGTATCGTAATAAAGTTCACTAATTTTAAATAAATTAAATATGATTAATATCGTAACAAAGCTCGTAAATAAATATATTAAATACGACTAATATCAAATTAAAATAGGATAATATAATTAATATAACAGTAATCATTCCTCAAATAGTTTCTATTGGGATATAACTTCTTTAAAGTGTTAAAATTTCATCGATTTCTACTGCTTCCCTCATTGTGTAAAAACGGAAAAATCTTTACTCGACTTATAGTTGGTCTGGTATCGCCTAGAGACTAATCGAATATATTTAGTCGAGAAAATTTATATATATAATCGAGAAAAGTTAAATATAAATAAAAATGATTTTCAAGAAAAAAAAATGAAGAAATATTAATTGGAAAGATTATAAATTCACTAAATAACAATGAATAACCATATAAATAATACCATGTGATGAATAACTGAATAACCATGAATAATCATATAAATAATACCATACATTACGCTTGAATAATCTGATTAGCTCGATTGTTTAAGATTAAAACTAGTTTTTTTTTAAATCTCAAATCTTGTAGAATTAATTGTTATAATAATTCGAAAAGAAATAATCAGATTTAAGCTGTGATTTTGTGTTTTAGACTATAAATAACTGTATTAAATTGTGAATTTTCTATTTAAACTATGAATTTTGTGCTTTAAACTAATAATTTTTTGTATTAAACCGTAAATTTTGTGTATTAAATTGTGAATTAGTTGTATTAAGAGTTTTAAGTTGATAAAATGTTTTTCTACTTGCATCTATTATATATCTCTATTATATAATTTATTTTTTTGTTTTTTTCTGTTAAAATGTGAATTTGGTCTTTTAATCTCTTATTTGTCTTGTAATTTAGTTAATCTTAGTTTTATTTGTTGTTATATTGTGAATGTATAATTTTTTTTGAATTAAACTTTGAATGTATTATACTAGTTTGTGAATTTTCTATATTAAATTGTGTATTAATTGTAAAAAGTGTTTTAAGTTTATAATATGGATGTGAATACTACTTTTTCTGTATTAAAATGTGAATTTAGTGTACTAAGCTGTGATTTTTATGTTTTAAATTGAGAATTGATTGCATTAAGCTTTGAATTTTTCTTTTTAAACGACGAATTGACTGCATTAAGTTGTCAATTTACTGTTTGAACTGTAAATTGACTCCATTAACCTATAAATTATGTATATGAAACTATGAAGTTACTTGTATTAAGATATGAATTTTGTGTATAAACTTTGAATTTACTATATAAAGATTGTTAAGTTGAAAATATGGTTGTGGATGCATACTTTTTGTGTATTAAATTTTGAGTTTTCTTACTAAACTTTGATTTTTGTGTTTTAAACTGTGAATTTACTATATTAAACTGTGTATTTCCTTCTTAGACTATTAATTGACTATATTAAGCTGTGAATTTTTTGTATTAAATTATGAATTTATTGTATTAAGTTGTGAATGAATTGACATTAAGCTGTGATTATTTTATAATTTTTTTATTTGCTTTTGAAATAATTTAAATTTTATTCACGGCTTAATATATTAAATTCACAATTTAAAATGTGAATGATTTATGTATGAATTTTTTGTTAATTTTTTTCTGAATATATTTATTTTTTGTGTTGTATAAGTATATAAGAATACATTAGTTTTACTAATAATTTTGCATTAAATTCAAAATAAGTGAAATAAATGGTTTTATTAGTTTGTGAATGTAGTATTTAAGTTATTAATGCATGAATTTGTTTACATATCTGATTTAGAAGAAATAAATGGTTGTGATGCTGGTACAGGTGGTTGGTGACAGCGTGTGGTGGTGGTAGTAGTAGAGTCTGAATTTTTTGATTTCTTTGAGTTTATGAATTATTATAAAATGATTTGTATTAAGTTGTGAATTTGAGAAATTAAACTATAAATAGGTTGTATAAACTTGTAATTTATATAAGTTTTGTGTTCAAATATGAGAGTATATAATAAAAATATATACTGCAAAAATTACAATTTTGTCATTTTTGTATCAAAAAAAGAAAAAAAAAAAAAAAAAAAAAAAAAGATTTTCACATGTTTAATAAAAATATCATATAAATATTTACTAACTAATAAGGGTTTTTAGGTTCTTAATCTTTTGTGGTTTTCATTGATATATATATATATATATATATATATATATATATATATATATATATATATATATATATATATATATATATATATATATATATATATATATATATATATATATATATATATATATATATATATATATATATATATATATATATATCGTGTTTATTACTCTTTGTGTTTATTAACTTGATGGTATGCATTTTGTGTTTATTCCCTTTGTGGCGAAGGAATGGCCAACAAAACCCATGCGTTGTTCAGGAAATTGGCCATGCAAACCGACGACTTGCTTTCAATTGCCGCGTACCTAACCATGTGGAATGATATCTTCCCACAACCATGAAATTAATGTCCCCACTCCCCATTCCGTAGGTTAATATAATTGCTCATTCACTCACGTAAACATTAAAAACGCTCGCACACCGTCTGAAATATGGCCAATCGTGAAAACCAAAAGGAACGTATGGACGAACTCGCGATCACTAAGGCAGCCGCATGGGCATGGTATGAACGTGGATCATGGTTCGAGCATAACTCTATACGAGAGACAGATTGCAGAAGATCAAGTGATTATACTCGTAGACCTACGAGGTACAAGCTGGAAGCCATGAACAACGTACCAAACAAGAGTACTCATGACGCGCAACCGTTTACCAACGGTTCATTGTTATGCACTGAACATCTTGGTAACTCTCTTTTGGATATGTACGAAATCAAGAGGATTTCTAAGGAGCTTGATTGTTACATCGGGTCTAGTGATGTTAAGCACCGGAGGAAGTCGGTGGATGGTGGTGGTTATGGTGGAGTTGTATCTTTTCCAGAAGACAGAGTAGGTAAGAGAGAAAGCAAGACCAAGAGCAAGACCATGACCAAGACAGAGAAACGCAAAGGGTTTTGGATCGGACGACCAATTGTTTGCGGGTCTACTGGAGATGATGTGGTGAACTCGAGTTTACTTGTAGGAGGAAGACGGCGGCAGAAGGAGCATGTTGATAAGGTTGCTGGAATTATTAATTTCCGTCGATCTATTACTCATGGCATATTTAGGTGATAAACTTGTATGTGAACAGTTGTGTTTATATTGAATTGTACGATTACATCTATTTTCTAATCTTTTCTGGTTATATTGACCAGAAATCTATATTATAGATATGGGTTATTCTTCTTCTAGTTTAAACTTTAAACTTTGTAGGACTGAAATCAAATTATTCAATCCCGAGAATCGTATGTTAATTCCATCTATAATACTTATCAAGAAACCTACGTTTAATGACTTAAAACAAATATGTATCTGTCTTTTGTCGCCGAATTGGACCATATGTATAAGCACATTTTTTTAACTTCGCAAAAAGTGTATATTTAAATTTATTTAGGTTTGAATCGTATGATATTATGAATGTTGTTCCTTTCAATGGATACAAGGACGGGACCATTGATTTAGCGCACTTATTATGCAAATAATGCATGTGGTCCAATAATATCTACTGCTAGGTAGATGAGGTTACCAGCACGTGAATAATGATTTTAGCAGACTATTCTCATCATGAGTTTTTTTGCAAATATAGGGTAATCATAGATTTCTAAAACCTCTCACAAAAATAGAATAAATATAATTCATTTTGCAAACCAGGGCAATTTTATTGGGCAGGGTTGTTGGTCTAACTAACTTACCTACCTAAGGGCATATAAGTAATCTAACTGCATGTTAATTAGAAGTTAGTTTGTTAATTAGAAGTTAGTTTGTTACTGCATGTTAATTAGAAGTTAGTTATTGTCTCTTTCATTAAGTCATGTATACAGTTAATTCATTTGTACTGAATTCATTAAGCAAATGAATAAAAATCACTTCTCTCCATGTCATTCTCTCTCAAACTCTTATTACAACATCGTATTAGAACAGAATCATCTTAGTTGATTTGTTTCTTCTTGTTGTTAATCCAAAAATATCGCATGACATCCTAACTCCCATAACAGCTCAAGTGTATAACCATCTGACAAATCATCCAATCCTACAACGAACTCAATCAATGGTAACTCAAATCACTTGAAACACTACAACAAACGAGACCTATAGGGACGACATCTGTCGTCTCTATAGGTTCAAAAAATCGTCCCTATAGGTGTTTGGGGCAACATGTCATCCCTATAGCTTTCGTCTCTATAGCCCCGTCGCAATAGATCTGTACTGTCGTCACTAAAAAAGCTCGTCGCAATTGGTGGCCTTTGGTGACGATAGGTCGCCCTATTGTGATTTGTCGCTATAAGTTGTTGGTCTCCTTTGGTAAAGCTATAGGGACGACATGTCGTCCCTGTAGGTTCATCTATAAAAGCAACTTGCCGTCTCCACAAATACATCAATAGAGACGACTTGGCGCCTCCATAGATAAACCTATGGAGACACACGTCGTCCTCATAGATGCAGCGATAGACACAATTAATCGTCTCTATAGATGCATACAGAGTGGGCAACAATCACCTTATAGCAACGGTGTTTTGTCGTGGTTGATGCATCTGTAGAGACGACATGTCGTCTCTATAGGTGTGTCATGTCGTCTCTATAGATAACCTTATAAAAACAACATGTCATCTCTATAGGTATCTGTAGAGATGACGTGTCATCTCTATAGGTATGGCCATGTTGTCTCTGTGGATATGTTCATATAGCTCCTTTTAACCACTATAATTTTCTAAATTCTTAAAACAATAAATTTACAAAATAGCTAAATCGGTAAATTTAATAGCAAAATATTAAAATACAATATACTCTCAAAACATTAAAATATAATACAATCTCAAAACATTTACCAAAACATTCATTTGAAATGTATAAAAGTTTCATAGAATTACAAATACTAACTAATTTAATCTCATCCACTACAAGTTGGCCAATCGGTAATTTGATCATCATCACTTTGGGCATCATCACTTTGAGTATCATCATTATATATCACTTGTCTGTTCGGAAGTTGTACATGTGAGAGATCAACATTGAATTGAACCGGCGGTGGAGGTTGGGTGTTTGGATTTTGAGACATGAACATTTGCTGCATTTGTTGATTAAATTGTTGACTCAATTGTTGAGTCAACTGAAGAGCAAATGCATTGAGGTCTACATTATTTGTTGAAGGAGTCGGGATATTATAAGGTGCTACATTTTTCACTTTTCGACCAACACCCCGTGTATGACCTCTCCTTTCTCCAAGTACAGGAGCCAAGCATTCTAGCTGTTTTACTTTTGATTCATCACCACCAACCTCGTCCAACATTTTCTTATACTCATTTTCAATTTTAACCTACAACAACAAAAAAAAAACAATAAACATACATATAAACATACATTAGTTTTTTTTTTTTAATTATAATTAATAAGAACAATAAGTCTAAAATTTCATCATACCTATCATAGCAATCTACTTTCGATATATTTAATGTATTTTTAAATAGCAATATAAGCAATATAGGTAATCCACTTTTAATACCATAATAACATAGAAACTTTTTACTTACCCAATCTTGTTGTGCTCGCATGTTGCACCATCCACGGCCTTCTTTATAGTGACTCTTCTTCCAACCCTCAATATAATTCACCTTTCCTATTGCTTTTCTCTATATAGAGTTAGAAAAAAAAAAAAAAAAAAAAAAAAAAACTATTGTTAAGATTTCATATAACCGTTAATAAATCCTTAAATAATACTAAAAATAAACTTACTTCCTTAAACCGTTTTTGGGAATAGGGTTCCCTCCCACGTGAACTTGGATAAAGTTGTTTTCCTCTGTTCTCACTATTTTGTACAGACTTTCCCTTCCATTTTTCATTTGTCTAAAGCTTGTCGATAACTTTTCCCCACTCTTTTTCAGAATGTGTCCGTGGGGGATTTCTCTTTACGAATTCTACATCCTTATAGCCTCCCAGTGTATCAAAATGTTCCTTTAACTTCCCTTTCCGACGCCTGTAACACGATGCACAATCACTGTCGATTCCTTGAATCATTTGATTTCAGAAAGGTGCATCTCGGAAAGCTTCAATATCAAAATAATTCTACAAAAGAAAGGATTATTACACATCTAAAAATTATAAGATTTAAATAAAAATAAAACATTATATTATATACTTACATGCACTTCGAAATAAACTTTCTTTTTGAATTTTGCAGGGACATCTTTCCAACTTGGATAGTGAAAAGGGACAAATTTTGCAACACTATTTGAGACACACCGTATGTAAACTTGGTAATTGTCTCCACAAAACTTAAATTGTTTTCCCGTAAGTTCAATTTCAAGTGGTAGTGTCCCTTTGTTTTTATCAAACATTTGTTCCAAATTTATGTTTCGTCCATTCATACGAGTTTTCTTTGGCTTTGCTACATTGACACATGTAATTGAAAAGCTAGTATGTTAAAAATATATTCAACATGAAGACATATTTTATCATAAGAAGTTACTTACATGACTCACAGGATGTCGGGATCTTCTGTGGACGTCGGGGAGGTTCATTCCCACCATCTCCACCATGGCTCTGTGCAACATGTGCCGACATTTCTTTGATTGAAATAAACAATAAAAATAAATTAAACAAATATTATAAGAAACAATTAAAACATTGTAAAAACTATCCATTAAAGATACAAAAACATTACAATACATTCAATCATAACCATCACTAGAATAATATGTGTCTACAAGATCATCATCGTTTTCATCATTTCAATAATTTCATCTTCTGAAGGGTATGTATCACTATCTTCCTCATCATCATCAATGAAACCTTCATCGTCCACAATAAGAGCATCACTTGATTCACCAAGTTCATGTAAAGTTCCCTGCATTAGCAAATAGCCTAAGTCGGCGACCAAGTTAGAATGAAGTGATTGATCATCCACAACACGGGAAACACATCTCTCAACAACCACATTTGATTCACCATCATTACCCACGTCGATAACCAAGTTATAATCAGATGATTGAGTGTCGTGTAAAACATCTACATCATTAACAAGATCGAGACTTGGATGGTCCCAATGTTTTCGATGGTGAACGTCTTCCACAACTCTCCAATTATTTCCATTTCGAGAAGGATCTTGAAGATAAAACACTTGTTTCGCTTGTGTGGCTAAAATGTATTGGTCACCATCGTACCATGCATTACCGACATACCATTCACGACTGATGTCAATAGAAACGATACCATTTTTCTCAACAGACCGTCTTTTCCCAGGTGTATTAAACCATTTGCAACGAAATAGAACAACCAAGTAACCACTTAAATAGTTCAACTGGATAATCTCCGCCAATTGACCATAAAATGGTGTACCATCTTCTCCAAGTGTAAAAACACCACTGTTCTGAGTAGTACGTCGAAGCTCACGATCATATACTACAAATCTAACACCATGGACTATGCAAGCAGTGTAAGAATACGCGTTCAACTGACCATGTGCCAATGCCTTTAATTCATTGGTACATTCAGGGGACAAATTTCTTTCTAGTCGATAGACCTAAAAAGATATAAGATTAATAACTTCTAATAATATTATACTTTAGATTTATATATAATATATGTATAAAATATATCTACCTTATCACTGAACCATGAAGAAAATTTCGCTTTTACATCTCTTCCCGGATTTTAGATGTAAATTCGCTGTATGTAGAAGAAAGGGTTCAAATTAATTTATCACAATGCCGAAAAATAAAATATAAAAAATGAAAATACTTACGATATATAGCATTTAACTTCATCGCAGTTGTATAGTACAAACCAATGCAATGCTTTCAAGGCCTCTTTAGAAAGAGAAATGATTTTCTTTTTCGACATCGGACAACATTGTAACGAAAACACAGAAAACCGACTCTTCGGAATGCCAACATCTGCATTTCTTTCGGGATGATTAAATTTGGTTTGTATACCATCAAGATACATGGAGCAGAATGTCAACGCTTCATCTGCAACATAACCTTCTGCTATTGAACCTTCAGGTCTTGCTTTGTTTCTTACATAAGCTTTTAACTTTTTCATGTATCTTTCAAAAGGATACATCCATCTCATATGTACAGGCCCTCCAAGAATAGCTTCTTTAGGTAAATGTAGTACTACATGAACCATTATATCAAAAAATGTTGGAGGATATATCAACTCCAGATTGCATAAGATCTTTATCAATTCATTATGTGCTTTGTACATGTCTTTCACATCCAATGTCCGTGCACAAATTTTTTTAAAGAATGTGCAAAGGTCAATGATTGCTGTTGAAACATTCGTAGGCAAACCAACTCGAACCCCTATTGGTAACAATCTTTGCATGAGGATGTGATAATCATGAGACTTTAACCCAATTATATTTGAATCATTAGGAAACACCTTGTTCTTAAAGTTTGATCCAAAATCGTCAGGTAGTTTGACTCCTTTAATGAACTGACATAAACGTTCTCGATCAATTGGTTTGAAAGAGTAATCTGGATGTGGTAGCATGATCTTGTTGTTATTCTTTTGTAGCCATAAATTGTCTCGAATACCCCAATTTTCCAAATCTTCTCTTGCTTTTTGTGTGTCTTTTGAGTTTTCATTCTTCAACAAAGTACCCACAAAACTCTTAGGCACATTTGTCTGCACGTGCATAACATCCAGATTGTGTTTTAGATCTAAAGAAGACCAATAACTAAGCTCAAAGAAGATACTCCGTTTGGTCCAGTTTAACTCTGACTCTGTACGCTTTCTTTTCACACCCCCACCATAGCTAGGATGTTTCCCTGGAATACGATCCGGGAGACAGTCTAGTTGCTTTAATATTGCTGCATTACTGAATCGTCGGGGAGGCTTTCTCGACTCTTTTTTACCATTAAACAACAAAATCTCCCTCCATTTGTGCTTGATATGCAAGAATCTTCTATGACCAACATAAACTATCTTGTTGGTTATACGACATGAAGGTGTGTCTTTATTGCAGGTAGAACAAGCTTTATAACCTTGACCACTCCATCCGGAAAAACTGCTACGAGCAGGATAATCGTTGATAGTCCATAATAGTGCTGCATGCATCGTAAATATAGTGTTAGTTGCTGCATCTCTCATTCGCACTCCTTCGTCCCACAACATTTTCAACTCGTCTACCACAGGCCTCAAGAAAACATCAATGTCCTTCACAGGTGATTTAGGACCAGGAATTAGCAAAGTCAACATGAAAGAAGACTCTTTCATACATAACCATGGTCGGGTATTGTACGTTGTCAATATTATCGGCCACATACTATACGACTGATTCATGTTGCAAAATGGATTAAAGCCATCAGCAGCCAAACCCAAGCGAACGTTCCTAGGTTCATTGGCGAACTCAGGATAACGCTTATCAAATTCTTGCCATGCCTTCCCATCAACTGGATGATACATCTTACCATCATTTGACTGCCTTGTATGATGCCAAATCATGTCTTTTGCTGTGAATCTAGAACTATACCTTCGACAAAGCCTGGGAGTCAAAGGAAAATAACGCAACACTTTTTGTGCCACTTTCTTCCCCTTTGTGTTTTTGTCAACCCATCTGGTCTCGTTACAAATAGGACAGTTTTGCTTTGACTCATTCTCCTTCCAAAACAAAGCACAATCATTAACACAAGCATGTAGAGATTGATATCCTAACCCAATTTTTTTCAGCTTCTTCTTAGCTTCATAGTGTGAAGCTGGAATCGTATTTTCTTTTGGGAACGCAACTCTTAAAAACTCTAAAGGTTGGTCCATGGAACTGTCTGTCCATTTATTGATGGCTTTCATGTGCATCAGTTTTGCTACAAAGTTTAGGGAAGACATCCAACTACAACCAGGGTATAGCTCTGTATTAGCCTCTTTAAACAATGCATCAAATTCTGGGTCTAAACCAATTCCTTCTCTATCAATATTTCCTTCATGTGTATTTTTCTCTTCCATAACATCATCTATTGCATCAAACATTTCATTTGTTGTTGTAGTATGGTTTTTAGGAAACCAAATGTTTTCTAAATCCGAAGAAGGATATTCCTCCCCGTGATGAATCCATATACGATATGATTGAAGAAATCCACGGTCATGTATGTGGGCATAAACTGTAGTCACAATTTGTCGATACATATTCGCACAATCTCTACACGGGCAACATGTTTTTCCTTCACCATCGACATGGTTCTTTGCAATCTCTATAAAGTTTCTAAGACCTTTTAGGAATTCTAGAGAGCTCCGATTTGGCAATGTAATCCAACTCTTATCAATTGTCATAACTGTTTGATTATCAAGAATTAGATTGTATGTGTAGTAAATATAAAACTAATTTATTTTTATTTAGGATTTATTTTTCATATTCTTCATATTATATCATCTTACTTGTATTGTTTTATTTTTCTATAGTATTCTACTTCTACTTTTATTGCTTTATTTTTTTATTTTTTTATTTTTTTTATCAAATTTATTATTGTTAATTCATATTCATTTTCTATTTAAAAAAACATGTTTTTGATATATAATTGATGAAATGAATTTGTCATTTGGATAAATATTCAAGATTGCTTCTTGATAAGAAATAAATGAAAATTGTAAAATGGAATCGAAATTATTAAATCAAATTAATGATTATAGAAAGGTAAAAATAAATACAATAAAAAGAAAGTCGCATTATTCTTTTATTATAACGTATAATAATACGTGTAGCATTTTAAGATCTATTGTGCATGTGATGATTCTTCCTCGAGTTTTTATCAATTTGCCATGATTCGTTTTAAACTTTTAATGACTAATATAGAGATATTATATTTTCTTTATAAAATATATTTTAATGCATTTTTTAGATTCCTATCAAACAGATTGGTAGAATATTTGTTGTGATACTTTTTTATTTTAAATTAAATTTCTGGTTTTTTAATGTTACTTCGTTATAAAAGCTTATTGTTGTTGTTTTGGACTTTTCAATAAATCTAATTACTTATTTTGATCTTCAAGGTATCGTATTTTCTTCAGATCAAAACTCGCCTTAAAAAAACTATTATTATTTTGAATTAATTAAAATAAATATTATAATCTTTTTCTTTGAATGACAAATCTAATATATTCTTAATTTCATTTATATATGAGTCGGGGGCTCGGGACAGAAGCTCTTTGCTATATAACAAATATCTTGGATCTTATATTAGAAGTGAGTACAATATTTTTTTAATGTTTTACAAAACATGTAGTTTAAAAAATATGTTAAGCCAATAAAAAAAATTATTTAGTAAACAGATTTAAAAAGAAAATGGATATGAATTAACATACTTTGTGTGCTTAATTCGTGTTAAGTTATATATCATACTTTGATAAAACTAGCAGTTATAGCAAGAAATAGCATTGTACTTTGATAAATGAAGACTATTATTATTACTGTATCACTTGTACTTCTTCTCAAACAGTAAGGGGTTATATCATCATCACATACCTGATATTGTCCTTGAATTTGACTTTGACTTTGAATTTGACTAGTCCTTAGTCAGCTGTCCAACTCAGCTCAACAACTTCTCTTTCCTAGATGTCAAAAACATGATATGTTAAGTATCATGAATTATAAAGATTAGAGACCTAGTGTGTTAAGTATTATGTCTGATTAAGAAGTATCAATTCCAACAATATATAAAGCATCATTTAGACATTTACAAAAACATCCAAACACCATAAGGATATTTCATATGCATAATGATATGTATGATAAAGCACAAAAAAAGTAGAGAAGAACAAAAGCAAGAAGAAAACTACCCGATATTTCCAAATGCTGCAATTGGATTTGTTGTTGTACCTGTTCAGACTGCCCTAATTGCTGTTGATATTTCCCCCGCCCTATATTCACCAAACACACTAATTAATGCACTTGAAGCAGATGTTTCAAGAGAGCGTGAGTTGGTAAAATCACTATTCTCTAAAATCCAAACACTGAAAGATGCCTTAAAAGCACATGAGACGACCGGAATGGAATTGGCAAAGGTCAAGGAGGCTAATGAGAGAATGGAAATGGAATTGGTTGAATTAGGAACTAATCTTGTTGAAATGGAAACATTGGTTGAATCAAGAACGTGTGAACTTTTTGAAGTAAGAAAGGAGTTAGAGAAAGAAGAAAATGAGTTAATAAAAGAAAAGTCTTTTTCTGTCTATGAATGCATATACTTCTAATGTTAATTGTATCTTGTTCATTATCATGTGTAACAATTAGTACATTATCGCACTAATTTACACAAATACACATAGTGGATATGATTAAGAAGAGGCTATGAATATTTAGAAGTTTATGCATCTGTTATCTTATGGATGTTAAAAGTCTATGTCTACATATGCATTCATAAATCTTAATATGTATATATAGATCCCATAATGTACATACAATATAGCTTAGGAATGTGGGTATATGATTAAGCAGTGGCTATGAACATTTGTTTTCTACAACATCGAAACAAGGAGAGTTCCAGAGGTTCAAAGTAGCAGATTGAGAGGAGATAACATGGTCCGGGTACCATGATTCGTATCGTATTGAGAGGAAATAATATGGTTCGAGTGCCATGATTCGTAGCTGATCAGGAGGTGATCACATGGGTCGAGTACCATGATTGGTGGCGGTTAGCGCTTCTAGTTTTACCGTTTATTCTGTTGTGATTGATTAGGCTGAGATCAAATGTGATAGAGTATGGGGATAGAGGGCATTATTGAACGAGTTTCAATGGGACATACCTTGAGAAGGAAATCGAGTTAGCTTCTGAGAGATTTTTGGTGAGATGCCAGTTAGAGTCGCAAGACTTATGGATAAGTAGAGATGATTCTTATTAAGAGATCACAGTCTGAGTTGAGCAACCGACCGGTAGATGAGACGTCACCTTCTGTGACAAGAGTTACGTTGTCTCCGTTTCTGGGAGAAACGAAGGAGATAACGAGTTTCCGGTTTCAGAGTTTGAAGGTTAACCTCGTGGGGTAGCATAGGGTTGAAACCTTTTCTCCAGAGAATTTGGGTAGTATGTGTTGGATAAGGTGTCTAAGTCCATAACTATTTCTGGTATGTACTTGACCCGACCTGGCATGGTCCATTTGGGTTCATGGCACCATGCAATTGGATAGACTAAATGAGAGAAATAACACTTGGAGATTATTAATATATTATAAGTTCTAATATATTAATAATATTATTTGATTAGTTTGATCAAGAATTAATTTAGAATTAATTAAGTGATCAAAAGAGAACTAATTAAATATATGGGTTGATTATGTAAATCATCCATATCTTGTATAGTGGGCTAAGAGGCTCCATGGATTATCAAGTTGGGTTCCACCCATAGGATGCTCCATGGGAGTTACAAACCCATGGGTCATGGAAATGAAGAGTCATGACACATTAGGGTTTACATGGTGTAACCCTAGATGTGTCAACACTATATAAGAATCATATTCTCCACCAAAATCGATTGCACTAAGGAAACAAGAGGGCTAGGCCAATTTCAAGAAGTGTGCATTCTCTCAAAAGTCTTTCCAAGAGCATTTGGTGTTGTGTGAAGCATTTGAGGCATCACACTTGGGGTGCTAGGCTCATAAGGTTTCAAGGAACATAAGCAACAACAAGGTAAGTTATTCTATCTATCATTCAAGTTAAAATTGTTCCCCATGTATGCTAGATAGGAATATAGCCTTGGAATTCAACTTTGCATGATAATTAGACAAACATAGATCCAAGGTTATTAGGGTTGCATGTACACTTAGGAAGTGTTAGAATGCTCAAAACCCAACAGTGGTATCAGAGCCTAGGCTTGTTTGTTTGTTATTTGTGCTAAAAAGTTGAAGAAAGTCGAAAAACTTGTTGTCTGACTGTTGGACTCGTCGAGTCCATGGGGGGACTCGTCGAGTTCACTTGTATCTTCAACCTACTCGTCGAGTAGGTTAATGCACTCTGCGAGTAGGGTCGACGGAGTGCAGATTTTCGACTTTAGTTGCTGGAAATGGATTAGAAACATCACCCTAAACTGTTTTGGTACTTGAAAACTTGTTTTAGATGGTGTAATGTCTTTGCTAATTCATTTACAACATCTAGTTATCAAAATTACAAAATTTTAAGTGTAATTTTGATTTATGAATGTCTTCATATTCATGTTCTTGTTCTTATGATGTTTTAGATAATCATAGGAATTATTTGTAACCTATGTGGTAGATTAATTCTTGATCATAATGTGTTTTAATAGAGTCCATAACTTGTCCTCAAGTTATGGAAAACCAAGAGTCACACTTGAATTAAAACCATTAAAAGAACACAAGAGTTAGAAAAATGAAGAGTCTTCATTTTGTTACTCTATTAAACTCATAAGTTACAAGAAATGAAAAGTTTTGAAACTTACAAAACATGCCCTCAAGTTTTGGAACAAGTAAAGTTCTAACCCTTAGAATTTTAAAAGTTAAAATTCAACCCTTATACTTATATTATTTTAATTTAATAATTATATATATATATATATATATATATATATATATATATATATATATATATGTATGTATGTATGTATGTATAAGAACAAAGTCGTCTTACCGCTAGTACGCCTCATTCACGAAGCCGGTCTATAAGGTGGGTATAAGGTTGTTGCCTATAAAATGGCAACTTAATGGGTGTCCATTCTCACCCACCGCTCGCTTGACTGGTGGAGGGTCGTTAGCCGAACGCGTAGGACAAGGACTTATAAATTCTCATTATAAGTATGATGAATATTGTAAAGTAACTAAATGTTTTATTAAATTCCCAATCTTAGTTACTTTAGGAAAAATGTGAATAAGGTGCTAATCCATGAAATTACACTTTATACTTTGTCTAAGTCGTTGGTGGAGTGTGTGTGGTTAACCGACACACTAACTTGGACTTAACAAGGTAGGTAAAGGGTGACTTAAGGTTTATTATAGTATCGGTGGAGCGTGTGTGGTTTACCGGCACATCGATTGAGTGATAAACTTTAAGGGTACCAAGTGATTTGCATGGTTACTTCACACCTCGTTTTGTGATCCTCGGTATCCCAGTCACAAAACTTGGAGGGCACACTCGAGATTGAAACATGCCTTTGAAAAGTTCATTGAATCTCAAAGAATCTAGGAATTTCTAAGAACCAATCATAAAACCTAATATCTAATATTTCGTTTTCGTGGTGGAAATTGGTGAATCGTCATTCACCTACCTTTCAAATATGTTATAGCTTGGATTACGGCATACCTCTTCTAAGTTATAATATATTGTGATTGGATCCTAGCCTTAATATTACATTTGGGTGTTTTATTAAGGACTCTCTTAATATCTAAACTAATCTTGTCCTCTTCCTTCAGATGTCTTCAAACAATGCTGCTTCTGGCTCTAATCCTAATGGCTCCTTTACCCTTATGAACTTGTGTGGGAAAGTCACTTTTGATGGATCCAACTTCAATGAGTGGATCAGAAACATCAGGATGATTACCCGCTACGAGGACAAACAATATGTACTTGACAAGGAGCTTAAGGAGATTGATGAGACCACTGCAACTCCTCAGGAGATCGCTGACTTTCAGGCACATGAAAGGGATGCTACGAAAGTAGCATGCATCATGATGGCCACGATGACAGCGGAACTCCAAAAGTCCTATGAGGATTTCTACCCTTATGAAAGGCACCAAGATTTGATGGAAAGATACCATCAAAGTGCACGACAAGAGAGGTACGAAATCATCTGCTCCATGATAACAACCATGATGAAGGACGGGGATTCCGTTACGAGCCACATGCAGAAAATGCAAAGGTATGTGGATCGATTGCTGAAGCTTAATGTGAACTTCCCTGAGGAGCTTACAATAGATATAATTTTGCGCTCCTTACCATCGTGCTATGATAAATTCCGCATGACATATCACATGAATAAGGAAGAGGTCACACTCAGCAAACTTCAAGGACTTCTCAAGACCGCAGAATCAGGTCTTAAGGGGAAGTCGATTGTTAACACTCCTACTCCAAACTCCACTACGGTTTTGGCAATCGGGAAAATTCGAGGAAAGAAGAGAAAGAGTTCTTCGAAGGGTACCAAGGTTAGGACCCTTGATGGCTCTTCTTCAAGTGGAACCAAGAAAGGTTTCGTCACTCCTTCTTTTGACCCAAAAGAGGCTGAATGCTTCTATTGCCATGAAAAATCACATTGGAAGCGGAACTGCCCAAAATACCAGCAAGATGTGAAGGATGAGAACGTTAAACTCAACCATGCAGGTATTTACACTATCATTTCTAATAACTCACCCCATTCGAAATCTTGGGTCCTTGATACCGGTTGTGGTATTCATATTTGTTATGACTTGCAAGGACTAAGAAGAAGTGAGAATGTGGAGCAAGGAAGAATAAACTTAATCATGGGGGATAGGAAAGTTACACCTATCACCAAGATTGGAGTTTATACGTTATCGCTAAGTAGTGGGTTAAATTTAGATTTGAATAAATGTTGTTATTCGCCAGAAATGGCAAGAAACATTATTTCCTTTCAGGCATTGTATAAACAAGGTTTCACCTTTTCATTTGATAATGAAGTTGGTTCGATTAATGCTTTCTTTAATAATGTTCTTTATTTTAAAGCATTACCTTGTGATGGTGTGTATGAAGTTGTATCTGTTGTAGATAACTTAGGAAATATTGTTTTGTGTATTGATTCTCTTAATAATAATAACTTGGATAAAGCATCATTATGGCATTGTCGTCTTGGACATATAAGCAAGAAACGCATAGGCCAACTCCAAAAGGGTGGAGTCTTGGAGTCGTTTGACCTAAAGTCAAATGATAGTTGCGAATCATGCTTACTTGAAAAAATGACGAAGTCACCCTTCACAGGCTCGTGTGAGAGGGGTGAAGGTTTGTTGGACCTTGTACACACGGATGTGTGTGGACCATTCAAACATGCCACAAGGGATGCTAATCGTGATTATTTGACTTTTACTGATGATTACAGTAGATATGGATATGTCTACTTAATCAAGCATAAGTCAGAGACTTTCGAAAGGTTTAAGGAATTTAAATAGGAAGTCGAGAATCAATTGGGCAGGAACATTAAGATGCTTCGATCTGATCGAGGTGGTGACTATCTTAGCTCAGAGTTCCTCGACTATCTAAGGGAATGTGGGATTGTCTCACAATTGACACCTCCCAGGACACCGCAGTTGAATGGTGTGGCTGAGAGGCATAATCAAACCTTGTTAGACATGGTTCATTCCATGATGAGCCGAGCTTCGCTACCAATCTCATTCTGGGGGTATGCCTTAGAGACTGCCTCCCATATCCTTAATCTAGTCCCTACAAAGAAAGTTGCCAAAACTCCTCACGAGATGTGGACTGGTAAAGTACCCAAACTAGACCACATCAAGATTTGGGGTTGCGAGGATTTCATTAGACGCGAGACCCATGATAAGCTCGAACCTCGAAGCGAGAGGTGTATTTTCATCGACTACCCACAGCAATCCTTTGGTTACCTCTTCTACAGACCTAGTGATAATGTGGTCTTTGTAGCAAGAAGAGGAGTCTTTCGAGAAAGAGAGTTTATAAGCCAAGGAGATAGTGGAAGGCAAATTGATCTTGAAGAAGCTCAAGAGTCAAGTGGTGAAGGAACTTCAAACTCTAACCCTCAACTTGAGGAGGAAACTCCTGTTGAGCCAATTGACGAATCTGTACCTCTGAGGCGTTCCACGAGAGCTAGGAGCGTACTTGAGCATTACTATGGATTCCATATTACTGTAGAAGGTGAGACACTTATTAGTGATAGGACACTAGTAAGTCAAGATGACCCTAACAGCTATGAGGAAGCCATGGTAGGCCCCGAGTCTGCTAAATGGAAAGAGGCTATGGATAGCGAGATACAATCCATATATGACAATCAAGTTTGGAACTTGGTTGAGAATGTACCAGGTCGTAAGACAGTAGGGTGCAAATGGATCTTCAAGAAGAAGACCGACATGGATGGTAATGTACACACTTATAAGGCTCGATTGGTCGCAAAGGGCTTCTCTCAAATTCCTGGAGTGGATTATGATGAGACCTTTTCTCCAGTAGCCAAGATTAAGTCTATTAGGGTTATGTTAGCCATAGCCGCATTTCATGACTATGAAATTTGGCAAATGGATGTCAAAACCGCTTTCCTTAATGGAAAGTTGGCTGAAGATGTTTACGTGAGTTAGCCAGAAGGTTTTGTCAGCAGCGAGTACCCTAATAGAGTGTGTAAGCTTAAGAAATCCATCTATGGATTAAAGCAAGCACCTCGCAGATGGAATCTTTGCTTTGATGAAAAGGTCAAGGAATTTGGCTTTTCTAGCAGTGAAGATGAATCTTGTGTGTATGTCAAGGCTAGTGGGAGTATAGTTAGCTTTTTGGTATTGTATGTGGATGACATACTACTCATAGGAAACGACATTCCAACCCTGCAGGAAGTAAAGTCCTGGCTTGGGAAGTGTTTCGCTATGAAGGACCTTGGTGAAGCTGCCTATATTTTAGAGATAAGGATCTTGAGAGATCAGAGTAAAAGACTAATTGGACTTAGTCAGAGTACCTACTTGGATAAGGTGCTAAAGAGATTTAGCATGCAGGACTCCAAGAAATGAGAGTTACCCATCCAGAGTAACGCCAAATTGAGTAAGACACAAAGCCCTAGCACTGAGGCTGAGATAGCAGAAATGAGTCGAATACCTTATCCTTCGGTTGTAGGATCGATCATGTATGCTATGACGTGTACTCGACCTGATGTAGCCTTTGCCCTGAGCATGGTTAGCAGGTTTCAGGGGAACCCTGGCAAGGCACACTGGATTGCGGTAAAGAATATTCTCAAGTACCTACAAAGGACTAAGGACTGGGTCCTTACCCTCGGTGGGAGTGATGACTTGAGAGTTGTAGGGTATAGTGATGCTAGCTTTCAGACTGATAGGGATAATTTCCGCTCTCAGTCGGGCTGGGTCTTTACCCTAAACGGAGGAGCAATTTCTTGGAAGAGTTCCAAGCAAGAGACAGTGGCTGATTCAACTTGCGAATCAGAGTATATTGCAGCGAGCGAGGTGGCAAAGGAGGCTATATGACTAAAGAATTTCATTGGAGACCTTGGAGTTATACCAGCTATTAAAGAGCCAATGGAAATTTTCTGTGATAGTGAAAGTGTTGTTGCCTTAGCCAAGGAACCAAGGGATCACGGGAGATCCAGATACATCGACAGAAAATACCATTTTATTAGACATCGAATAGAAGAAGGACTCCTCGTGGCAAAGAGGGTATCATCGGATGAGAACCCAGCAGATCCCCTCACGAAGGGACTGACTCGGGTTAAGCATCTCCATCATGCTCGGAGCATAGGGCTGAAGGATGATATTAGATTTAGTAGTTAGATAACTCGAAATTTGTAAAGTGTAATTGACATTAAATGATGAATAAAAGGTGTTTTATTTATGAGTAAAGTGTTGCTATCTCTTGTCAATCGTTTACTATATTTCTTTTGCATGTTTTGACTTCGAGAATAATTTTGTTTGGTATAACATATTATTCAAACCTCCACAGTTGGTCATATGTCGGAAGTAGGTATGAATCAAGACTGTCATGATTGGTTGCAGAGGTCTAAGGTGTTAGACAAGGCTACAACAATCATGAGTGCTCATAAGCTCTGAGTATTGGACTCAACCCACGCTCACTGGAATCACTTCATCGAATTCTATCTCGAGTGATCGTGAGACGGTAATATCATATAAGTCTTCAAACCTAGAGATATGATTTGTTACTTACAAGTTGGTTATGCATTGATTGTATGAAAACGCATTGGTAACTCAATGTTATAAATCGTGCTCTTGTGTGTAATTCAATGAGTGGTAGAACAAACATATGAGTCGAAGTTTATCTGTTCCTTCTTGGATTAGAAGCTGATATCTGGGCCCCTCGATGATTTTGTTTTGACCTATGTACCGGGCCCGGTCAGAACTAAGTTGATGTGTTCAATTAAGTTCTTTGTCAAACAAATCGGAAATCGGGAAACAAACTGTTGGACAATAAGTAAGACATTGTTCCATGTATTTGTCCGACTGATATCTAGAACAGAGGAGTATATGATCACTTATCTTAAATGGCGTACCATCATCTTCTCAGTTCCGAGAAGCCTTGAAAAGAGCTATGATTGCCGATCGGTTCCTAAAGTCATACTTGCAGTAATAGTTATTAGACTTATCCAAGTGGGAGACTATTGGATAAGGTGTCTAAGTCCATAACTATTTCTGGTATGTACTTAACCCGACCTGACATGGTCCATTTGGGTTGCATGGCACCATGCAATTGGATAGACTAAATGAGAGAAATAACACTTGGAGATTATTAATATATTATAAGTTCTAATATATTAATAATATTATTTGATTAGTTTGATCAAGAATTAATTTAGAATTAATTAAGTGATCAAAAGAGAACTAATTAAATATATGGGTTGATTATGTAAATCATCCATATCTTGTATAGTGGGCTAAGAGGCTCCATGGATTATCAAGTTGGGTTCCACCCATAGGATGCTCCATGGGAGTTACAAACCCATGGGTCATGGAAATGAAGAGTCATGACACATTAGGTTTTACATGGTGTAACCCTAGATGTGTCAACACTATACAAGAATCATATTCTCCACCAAAATCGATTGCACTAAGGAAACAAGAGGGCTAGGCCGATTTCAAGAAGTGTGCATTCTCTCAAAAGTCTTTCCAAGAGCATTTGGTGTTGTGTGAAGCATTTGAGGCATCACACTTGGGGTGCTAGGCTCATAAGGTTTCAAGGAACATAAGCAACAACAAGGTAAGTTATTCTATCTATCATTCAAGTTAAAATTGTTCCCCATGTATGCTAGATAGGAATATAGCCTTGGAATTCAACTTTGCATGATAATTAGACAAACATAGATCCAAGGTTATTAGGGTTGCATGTACACTTAGGAAGTGTTAGAATGCTCAAAACCCAACAGTATGTTTGTTGTGGGGTATTTTCATACCATGAGAGAGTCATTAGAAGGGCTAAGATTGAAGAGAACAAGGAGGTGCCTTATTGAGGAAGCATACTTTTTAGCAGTAGTTCCAGATGATCAAGAGGGGTATATCGGAGCGGTGGCCCTCGTTGTCTACGTTGTGTATCAAATGTGAAAGTGAGGTGTCTTGTATTTATGATGATTCCTACGGTTGGAGGCTAGTCGAGGAATTAGAGACGAGGTTCACGATAGTGTATTATTTTGAGATTGAGAGTTAGGTCCATTCGAAATAGTTGGGGTATCCGGAAATGTGTATGTCTGAGGCTTCGAGATGGCTAGAGGCAGTTACGTTGGGAGGATTCCAAGATTTTTGTCTGAGTTTCAGGATATTTGGATTTGGTTGGTTTCTGTTGAGGAGATCATTAAGTGATTATGTGGTACATTCCAAAATTCAAATGTGATGTACCTGGTAAGACAGTCTAGAGTAGATTGTTGGTATGCCAATTAGTGACGGTTCGAACCCTGAGTGGGGGAGAACTGTGTATTCTATTAGGAGGATCAACGACTTGTTCAAGTGCGGGTAGAGAACTAGTTATGGAGATCTGAGGTGTGGACACATCAGAGCTGGGTTATTGGTGGATGAGGCGAGGTGTAAGGCGGGATGATGTATGAGTATGTGCTTAAGAAAGGATGAGTGAATCCACGGCTGGTGGTCGTTGGTCATAGAATTTATTGGGGCTAGGGAATTTTTTCGGGTAGTAAAATATTTAGTTCGAGGTGGTTGGATCGCTGAGTTTAGGGTGAAATAGTTGAGATTTGCGGGTATAGGTATAGATTGTGTTCTATACTCCAGTAGGAACAACAGTTGATTTGTCAACCAATTTCAGAGTTGGTATGAGTAATTTCCTATAGGTAAGGATCAGTAGAGGATGGAGCTTCGGATTTTCATCAACGTGTATTCAGTCATTAGCGATTCCTATGTATTTCTATTTGGGAGAGGGGAGTATTTAGAAGTTTCAAGTTGCATACGTAAAAGATCAATGGTTGAGGCAAGACAGCGTGATATGTTGTGATGGTGTACCAAGGTACCCGAGTATGATGTCCTAATTTTTGGTCTTGTTGAGCCTCGAGTGTGTGAGGGCGATTGGAGTACCGAGAGATTTTGTTCCAATAGGAACCCATCAGTTAAGTGTCTCTAGAGTGGGACTGTCTAAGGGTGTATATGTGCTGAGAAAAGTGCCTTGCCTTTGAGAATTTACATCATGGAGTGGTGGTGCATAAGCTGGGTGGGTGTAAGCACCTATCTATGTTGAGTTGCAGAGCATGAGCCGGTGAACTCAATGTAGTGATGTCTTGATGATGAGATTATGGGGTAATAAGAAAGCAAGTGGATCCATGTGGGAGTAATCGCCTGGGATTATCAGGAGAAACAATGGAGTAAGCCCATGGTGAGTCAGTGAAGGTGAGCATGTTGTAAGACTACGGGGAACCGTAGCACTCATGAGTCAGTAGGAAAGGGTATCATGGTACTACGGGGAGCAGTAGTATTCGCTAGTTAGTGAGAGATTGTTGTGATACCATCAGGAGTCGTAGTAATAACTAGTTAGCGGGAGAGTGTTGTTATATTTCGGGGATCCGTAGTACTCATGAGTTAGTGAAAGGGTATCGTAAGCCTACAGGGGGAACCGTAGCACTCAGTAGTCGATAAGAGTGAATACTATTCTACGGGGAGCTGTAGTATTCACTAGTCAGAGTATGATGCAAAGGAGTTCTTAGGCTGGGGTAGCCTTACCATTTGAGTTTTCGGAAACCTGGTTTCCGGTCTAGGGGTGAGACTAGGGTCTCCGTGTCGATCGAGGATTGTGGTATCTCGGGTTAAGGAGGTATTATCATAATTTGAATGAATTGAAGAGTTGGTGTGTGCATAAATTTGCAAAATATGGGTTTAGGTTAAGTATCAGATTGGAAATGAGTGGTTCTAATTATGTTGTTGAATTAGACACTCGAGTTGAGTTTGGGTCAATTCGTGTATTGAGTAAGCGAGGTGAGGTTCCAAATTTGTAGATGGGTTTCTTTTTGAGGGGTATTGATCTTCGTCCAATATATTAGGCCGTAGTGGGTCAGTTTCGTTGGTATAGGAATATTCGTGAGACACGTGGAACCAGTACGTGGCAGATGACAGAGGTCGGAGGTAAGATGATTTCATATGGGATTATAGTATTTGCTTAGGGCATAAGCGAACTATGTGACTTGTGTGTCACGATAAGCTGAGATAGTTGTTATCAGAACGAGGTGAAGAAATGAGGAAAATTCAATAAACCTAGACTAGAGTAGTCCAAGTGTTGAAAATACTAAAATATAGTTTCAGAATCTTCAAGTTGGAAGCAATGCGGAAAATAAAGAGTTGTGAGTCACAAATTTAATGATAAAAACGTTTTTTTATAAGTTCAACATAAATGATTCAAAAGTGTCTCATATTCATCAAGATTCTGTTACAAGTGTTTGAATGATAGACAAGCTAAAACACTCAAATGACTCCTTGAAGACTGATCTAAGCAGCTATTGTGTAGAATGATCTGAAATGAGCAATGAAGAGCCACTTTATAATGGATCCCAAGGGGCCTATTTATAGGCTTTAGAAAATCCCATGACATGGCATGACCAATCAGGTGTTGACATGTCATCATGACTTAGTCATCGGTTGACACCTTTGCCCTACTCAAAGGAGAATGGATGGAATATTCCAATTATGTTAGTATTTTGTTCGGGTTCCATCCAAGTTATGAGTCTTCATAATTCTTGAACCTTCTTGATCAACATTGAAAAAGTGATGAGCAACATGAGCATCATGTTGCTCAATTGTCTTCTTAGATGTCATCAACTTCCAGAAGTGTTGCTGACCAAGTTGAAGTTGTTTCTTGAGTGTTGGACTGTGACTTGAACTTGAAGATGTACCACCACATGTTCATGATGGACCATAGATGAAATTCATGTTCCTTTGAGCATTTGGACATGCCTTCATTGTACATGATGAGTCATGTGCAGTCTTGTTGAGCCATCAATTCGATCATGTTGATCCATTGACTTGAGTTGAGCCATCAAGAACTCTTGTTGAGCCATCAACTCTTGTTGAGCCATAGAGTTGAGGATGAGCCAACAATGTTTCTGATGAGCCATCAATATTCCAGATGATCCACCAATATCTTAATGCTCCACATATGATCTAGATGTGTCATCTGAGATCATGACAATCCAACTAGCTTTCTTCAAGTGATCCATGTCAACAGCAAGTGCTCCATGTGTACATCAACTGCTCCATGTTCAACTTCAAGTGCTCCAACATCTGATTCTTCGAACACTTGTTGAATCTTCAGGATCTTTCCAACCTGAAACATTCTGATAATGTTTATTAGAAAATCTGAATCAATACTCAACTTATTTCAAGTGACAATCACATAAAAATATTTCTAACAGTTACCCCCTATGTGATGGTCACTGAAATAAGGTGTTGTAATATAGTGTATAAAAGGAAAAATATTGATTTAACATTTTCCCCCTCTGCTTCAATGGAATTTTCTGTTGAAGTAGATACACAAAAAAAAAAACTTTAAAAATTATGCGAGAGTATGTGTTCTTCGAACTTGAAATTTTTGGTTAATGAAAATTCAGCTGTCAATATGACAACAAAAAATTGGAATTGATTAAAAAATGTTCGAATTTGCATGATCTACACAAAAACTTGTTTTGTCAAGATAGGAATGTAAATTGATAGATATGAATAACTTGCAAACTCGTGTTATATTTTATTTAAGCCAGAAGTTTGAAGAAAAAAATCAAGTGTTGAATAAAAGTGAAATTAAGACTTGATCTTTTTCGATAAACTAAAGAAAAAAATAAAAACTTTCATATTTTGCTAAATCATATCAACGTGTGCTATGATAAAAACATAGTTGCTAAGTCTTGACCTTCAAAGACTGTAGACTATCCAAAAAAATTATCATAAATGATATTTTCAAAATAGGTTTGAAAAAAGAAATTGTTTGTAGATATCTCTTAAATATCAGATTTAAAGATAAAAAAGATAAATATTTGAAATATGATAAGAGATAAGTTTTATTGGATCCATAAAAAAAATAATCAAAAGAGACAAAATAAAATTTTTTTTTTTTAAAAAAAAAAAAACGATGCAAAAAAATTGTGCATGATACGTAAAAAAAATTGCATGCCAAACATATCATGTGTGTATGTTGTTTACGACACCCGGACTGTCACAAATAACTATTTGCTCTAATGCTCTTATATCCAAGTGTTACAAAAAAAACTTTGTGAACTTTGGTTCTTCACAACATGTTGTGGGTTTCTTGGTGGGAGAGTGTGGACGCTGAGGATCAGAGGAAGATGCTCACAAGATTGATGATGCGCCAAAAAAAAATGAGTAGAAGTTGCGCCAAAAGAGAGAGTGTACAAGAAAGATGACAGATGCACTTGATAATCACGAAATCGGATTGACGATAGTTTGTAGATGGCCCAATAAGGGTTTGATGATCAATTGGACTCAGATGTTGCGCCAAAAGGTTGATATTGTGCAGTGGGTGTGCGCCAAAGATAAGATCAAAAGAGGTATTGGCGCACTGGTTTTAAAATCTTGTAGCTTTCCACGAGTTGAAGATCAGAAGAGTCAACACCTGTTTGTGCATGAGATTTGAAGGCGTTCATCAAAACAAAAATTGAATAGCTGGGTTTAGAATCGACAACTAGGGTGGGAAGAAAAAAAAACTTTAACAACCAAAAAAAAATTTAGTTGTTCTCGACCAGGAGTTGATGTACCAAAAAAAACTTGGTGATGGCAAACCTGATTATTAGAATAGGGCTGGTGGTTTGGCAAGGAAAAGATCAGACGTACACTCCACAACTTAGATGTTCGACAAACAGGTTGTGTGATCATGTGACACACTTGTGTGATCGTGGTGCAGTGGATGTGTGTGATGCTTGTACCAGAGGGAGATGGTTCATTACATGGTGCAACAGAGGCGATCCAAAGAAAATTCGATCTGTCATCTTAGAGTTGATGTTGCTCCAAGAGAAGATGTGCAAGATGTGTTTGAATCTGAATAGGGTTATCGCAAGAAGTGTTTGGCTCTAATTTGGGTTGGCGTAAGAAGTGTTTGGATCAAGAGGGCTATTGTGCAAAAAAAAATATGGACTTGATGCTCATCATGGAAAACATTGTTGCGCCTTTTTTTTAATGATTCAAATGGAATATAATGCTTAAAAAATAATGCTCACAAAAAAAGGTGGATGAGCATGATGGTATTGCTCAAAACTCAAAAAGATGTTGATCATGGGATGATGGCTCAAGAAGTGATCAAGAAATCACTTGGTGATCACAAAGATCTTGCTGATGATCAAGAGGGTTGTTGATGATCAAGATGGTAGATGCTCAAGTGATGATCACGAAGAGAATGATGCGCCAAGGGGTTGATCCAAGATCGACTCTTTGCGCCAAAGGGGAGATGCGGCACTAAGGTTTGATGCTGATGGCGCAAGATGTTGTACGTCGCTTTTAATTTGTTGTTGTGCCAATGACTTGATGTGTCGAGATGCTTATGGCACTGGAGGAGTTTGTTGTGCCAAAAATGATGTTGTGCCAAGATCACAATTGAAGTGTTGCTGAATAAAGGGTATGTGGCACAATAAGAGAAGTGTGGATCAAGTAGAAGATGTGGATCAAGAAGAAAAAAATATGTGTGGCTCAATAAGGTATCATCGATGTACCTTATGATCACGAAGAAAAAAAATTGATTGAGCAAGAGAGGGTTGTGATGGTCAAGAGGAGTTGCGAAGTAAGGAATGATTAAGAGGGTATTAGATGGCTCAAGAAGATATCCTCGGTTTTTCTTGATGATCAAGAGGGGGTTGTTGAGGTTCAAGAAGGGTTTCAAAATTAGTGATGACTCAAGAGGGATTTCGAAATTACTTGATGATCAAGAGAGGGTTGTTGAGGGTTAAGAAGGACTTCGAAATTGGGGTTTGGCTCAAGAAGGGTTTCGAAATTACTTGATGGCTCAAGATGGTATAAAAACCTTATTGATCATGAATGGCTCAAGAGGGCACAAAAACCTTCTTGATCATGAATGGCTCAAGAGAGCACAAAAACCTTGTTGATCACGAATGACTCAAGAGGGCATACAAAATCCTTGTTGATCACGAATGACTTAAGAGGGCATACAAAATCCTTGTTGATCACGAATGACTCAACAGGGCATACAAAATCCTTGCATGGCACATTTATTATGCTTTATGTGGACTTTAATGAGCCACAAGGGCATGATGCATCAAGTGGCTGAAGATGCTTCAAGCTGTTGATCATGTACCAATGTTCTTGATCATGCTCCAATGTTGTTGAACATGGTCCAATGTCTTTGAACATGCTCCAAATGATAGACAATGCTCCAAGCTGGTCCAAATGATCAAGATCCTTCAAGTTGGTGAAATTTCTCCACGATACTTCCAGTTGATCGAGATGATGAAGATATTTCAATATGCCTTAAGATGATCAAGTTGAGGAAGGTGGTCCAACGTGCCTCAAGAGGATCAAGATTAATGAAGATGCTTCATTCATTCGTCCATTTGGTCCAAAGATGAGGAAATGATCCAAGATAGTCGAAGTAGTATGTTGTTGCTCCAAATTTGGTCCGTGTTCCTGAAGTTGTTCCATGTTGGTCCAAGAGCACGAAGTTGCTTCAAGATGGTTCTTTAAGGCTTTGATCTTGACCTTCTTCACAATATACAAGAATGCTCCATAAACAAGGACAAACACATATGGTTTTCTTGAAGAGGACGATCCATTGTCATAAGATGCTCCACTTGGCTAAGGATGTTCCATGATCAAGTAAGTGATATTCTCTATCTAACTTAGCTGCTTTACCTAGATTCTAAGGCATGAGTTAAACAGAAAGTATAAAAGTGCAAACAACAAATAATCTGACTTTAAAAGTAATGTGTGTGCATATAGATAGAGAATCTGCGAAGGGAATAGTAAAATGCAGTGAAGTGTGTGCATGTGACGGTTATTGATTTTAGGTCAATTCGTGTATTGAGTAAGCGAGGTGAGGTTCCAAATGTGTAGATGGGTTTCATTTTGAGGGGTATTTATCTTCGTCCGATGTCTTAGGTTGGAGTGGGTCAGTTTCGTTGGTATAGGAATATTCATGAGACGCATGGAACTAGTAGGTGGCAGATGACAGAGGTCGGAGGTGAGATGATTTTAGATGGGATTTTAGTATTTTCTTAGGGCATAGAGAACTACGTAACTTGTGTGTCACGATAATCGGAGATAGTTATTATCAAAACGAGGTGAAGAAATGAGGAAAATTCAATAAACCTAGACTAGAGTAGTCCAAGTGTTGAAAATATGGAAACAGAATTTCAGAATCGTCAAGTGACAAGTAATGTGGAAAATAAAGAGTTGTGAATCACAAAGTTAATGATAAAAAAAATTTATAAGTTCAAGATCAATGATTCAAAAGTGTCTCATATTCATCAAGATTCAGTTACAAGTGTTTGAATGATAGACAAGCTAAAACACTCAAATGGCTCTCTGAAGACTAATCTAAGCAGCAATTGTGTAGAATGATCTTAAATGATCAAGGAAGAGCCACTTTATAATGGATCCCAAGGGCCTATTTATAGGCTTTGGAAAAGCCCATGACATGGCTTGACCATTCAGGTGTTCACACGTCATCATGACTTAGTCATCAGTTGACACCTTTGACCTACTTCATGGAGAATGGATGGAATATTCCAATTCCGTTAGTATTCTATTAGGGTTCCATCCAAGTTATGATTCTTCATAATTCTTTAACCTTCTTGATCAACATTGAAAAAGTGATTAGCAGCATTAGCATCATGATGCTCAATTGTCTTCTTAGATGTCATCAACTTCCAGAAGTGTAGTTGATCAAGTTGAGTTGTTTCTTGAGTGTTGGATTCTGACTTGAACTTGAAGACGTACCACCACATGTTCATGATGGACCATGGACGAAATTCATGTTCCTTTGAGCATTTGGACATGCCTTCATTGTACATGATGAGTCATGTGCAGTCTTGTTGAGCCATCAATGTGATCATGTTGATCCATTGACTTGAGTTGAGCCATCAAGAATTCTTGTTAAGCCATCAACTCTTGTTGAGCCATAGAGTTGAGGATGAACCAAAAATGTTTCTGATAAGCCATTAATATTCCAGATGATCCACCAATATCTTGATGTTCCACAGATGATCTAGATGCGCCATATAAGATCATAACAATCCAACTAGCTTTCTTCAAGTGATCCATGTCAACAGCAAGTGCTCCATGTGTACATCAACTGCTCCATGTTCAACTTCATGTGCTCCAACATCTAATTCTTCAAACACTTGTTGAATCTTCAGGATCTTTCCAACCAGAAACATTTTGATAATTTTTATTAGAAAATGTAAATCAATACTTAACTTATTTCAAGTGACAATCACATAAAAATATTTCCAACAGGAAGTCGGTGAGACATTTTTGGTATGCAATGAGTAACCTTTGAAGGTTCATCTATTGGGTCGGGAGCTGACCTGGTGCTCAGTGTTGAAGGGGAAATTTGAGAGGAAGCTGGCGCTTATGCCTATAGATGTCAGGAAATTTGGTATGGCCATTCGAAATTGGATTTGTGACTTTTCAAAGTTGAAGATTTTTGATAAAGCTTATGGTAGAATTATGAAGGTAGCTTTTACAGCGGAAGTTCTTCATCGAGCTCTGCTAAAGCTTTTACAGAGAAGTATCATTTACAGCGGAAGTTCTTTATCGAGCTCTGCTAAGGACTTGTTATATCTCCGACTTCTTGTATTTTCTCGATCAAGTGGCGTTACGAATCATAAAGTTTGGGTTGTTACATGATATTTTTTGATGGCTTATATCATTAGCTTATTTGAAGATCATTGTGACGTGGAGGGGGAGCTCTTCAAAGACAAGAAGTGATTCGGTTTCTTTGTTCTGAAATGGGTTTTTATGGCGGGTTTGGTTTTCATGAAGATTCTTTGGGATTACATTCAAAAATGAAGTTTAAAGACATTACTTCAGTGCCTGATTTATATATCCTAGAGCCCGTGTTTGAAGACTGTTGAAGAATCAAGATTCGTGGATTGCTTCATATATTCCTCGTTGCAGATCTTTTTATTTGCTAGATGCTTGTTTTGGAAGTTAAAGCATTGTCATCCATTCCATACTTTGAGGGGGAGATTGTAGGGTTTCAAAGCACTCCATGGATGATGGAAATGGGCCCCTTTGATGAATTCTAAGTCAAAAGCCCAAGACTTGTCTTTTCCCTATAAATAGTCATGTATTATTCACAATTAGGGTTAAAAAGAGTTAGACAAAATGTAGCCGCCACGTTGTGAGGTTTCTTGTAGAGTTAGATTCTTATTTCTTAAGTGTAATTTGTTCCTCACAATTCAATAAATCGAGTGATCATTCAACCTAATCTTCATATTTGTGTTGTTCTTATTTTCCGCATCTTGTTCATCAAATCACAATTAGGGTTTTAATCCCAACAATTAGGAGTCAACTACGGGACTAACCCTTCCTCCAACCTGCTGCTGCTACATAGGACAATTTGACAATCTTCGGATGTTCATTAGGTTATACATATCGCTTACTGCGATGGCGTGTTAGTCCTGGTATCCAGGGATAAAACTTACATGGTTATATTTTTCCTATTTACTTTGTTTTGTGATATATTCACATAAACGATGAGTTAGACTAATTACTGTTTGTAGTAGTCAAAAAGAAGGAAAAACTATCATTTTACTTACAAAACATTCGGGTCTTGGTAGAAGACTACATTATCATAACAAAACATTCGGGTCTTGGTAGAAGACTACATTATCATAACAAAACATTCGGGTCTTGGTAGAAAACTACATTCTCATAAAAAAAACATTCGGGTCTTAGTAGAAGACTACATTGTCATAACAAAACATTCGGTTGTTAGTAGAAGGCTACATTTCATACTAGTAGGAAATAAGGGATTTCTTAGGGTTTTTCATACTTATATCAACTGTCTTACTTAAAGGTTTTACATGACATTCATAACAGCTTTTCAAAGCAAGACAATGACACTTAAATACTTATGAATTCACCAGCTTTAAAGTTGATACTCTCTTTCAAAATAACTTGTATTCTCAGGTCACCAGTAGACAGGTACGATGGCTAGGTTTTGAGAAGACGGAGCACAGAAAAGTCTCGTCTTTTGTTTTGATTGTATATTTTTGGTGTCTTATTACAATGAAAGAACACACATGTATTAAAACTTCGCTTATAATGCAATGGATGATGTTGTTGCTTATTTACTACTTTACACTGTTGTGATACTGTACATGAAGTCCTCTACCCCGGAACGTTTCCGCCGTTCTTGGTTTTGGGGTGTGACAGGATCTTTGTTGTTTGCCGCCGAACAGACTTTGCATCCTTTTATGAAGCACCTTGAGTACGGTAGTCAAACTCGTTGAGAAGTAAATATGATCAAATAAGGCTCTTTTACAAGTATGTAAATAAATTTAATATTTCACTCGGTATTTTACCTACCATTAATCTGCGTTCATCGAAAGTCTATTGAATGTAGTCATGACTTGTCTCAATAAGCATTATTATCGGTACATTGCGTTGATTTACCAATAGCACAAAAAAAATTGGTAGCATCAATGTTGACTACATTCCAACGGATGTTAGGAAAATAGGCTCTTGCCCTCGCATGACCAATGTTCGCAAGCATTTCACGAGCATCAGGGCTCAGCCGATGGAAGTTTTCTTCAAAACCAGACACATTATTCATCCAGAACAAAGGTTTTAATTTTCTGCAAGAGACGCCTCTTGTGCACATATACTTGAACATACTTTTAGAAGTATACCCATGATAAGAATCAGGGAATACATGCTCTATGCAAGAACTAACGACATCGTTCATATTTGTTATGAATGATACTTCCCTACCCTGTCTCAGAGCTTCTCTTAACCTCATAAGGAACCAGGTACAACAGTAGAGATTATTTTTCATGGCCAGACCAAATGCTATATGGAGGATCTGGTTGTTCCGGTCGATAGCAACCGCTACGAACATTGTTTTTTGGATAATCCCCTCTCAGAGGAAAACTAATTGTGAAGATGACAGGCAAGAAGCAACCTATGAATGCATGGATCTGTATTTTTTTTTTGAACAAAAATGAATTGCTTTAGATGTAGAAACATTATATGTTCTAAAGAAACAATAGAAAAGTGTAAAAAAAAACAAATATATCACCCATCTAATAGCCACAAAACGAACTTCGAAACGATCCATCAAATTAGTTTTGATGTGAGTGTAAGTATGCGTGTTGGTTCGCCTAAGGTTGTGAATGTAAACATGCAGATTGTTAAAGCTTTCTTCGTACTAGCTCTCTGAGAAACTTATTTTCAAGCAGTTTTATAAAAGATAATTATGAATTACTTGATTGAATGTGAGGTTCTAAGCAAAAGCGCGCGCGCGCGCACACACACACACACACACATATATATATATATATATATATATATATATATAAGACGAAAAAAAAAAGACTGACGTTATAATAGGAACTCCGGAATAGATACTTCGGAAAGAAGACCACATGCTCCGGAATGCTATGTTTCGAAGCAAGTAGTCATTTTACCAAAACAAAGTTGGTTATTTTTGTTAAAATGGTCGTATATAAAGGTTAGATTACTCGATTTCCCTAAATTGTAATATTATATTAAGGATGGACTGAAAAAATAAGATTATTATTTTATTTTTATTTTTTTAAACGGAAAATTTAATCTACTTCTAATTCTGGAAAAATTAGAAGTGACAATAACGATGCAAAATCAATATTGTGAGAAATTTAAAATCCCAAGTAACAAACTAACAACAAATTGTAATATGGTAGCAGGGGTGGTCTTAAAAAATTGGGATTATTATTTTATTTTTATTTTTTTAACAGTAAATTTAGTTCACTTTTAATTTCTCTTATGTGTCAAACAAAGACTTGAACCCTCAACTTCAATAATAAATAGCAAGTGTACTTATGGGATAGAGGAAGTGAAAAAAAAACGAATATTTCACATAATGCTTTTAATCAATCTGATTATTTACCATTCGCTCAATGAGAAAATGAGTTCAATTCTAAATGATCAAACCTATAGGACTTAAGGAATAATATAAAAAAAGAGAGGCAAAAATATTGATATTAAATAAAAATCAATAAAATAAGTAAATAAAAATGAAAATAAAATAAGTAAATAAAAATGAAGTAGAAGAACTCAGATTTCAAATGAACAAATTCAAATTTGAAAAGGATCTTTCTGATTCTCGAAGAATGAGGGTAATACCACCGAACCAAAAACCGGAATTAGTTATTAGTTAAAGTTTAAACCACTTTGATTTATACCATAAACAAGAAAGTAAAAATCTATTAGCAGATCTTATGTTTAATTATTAATCAAATATCGAGAACGCCTTCAAACAAGTACGAAAACTGGTGTAAAAAAATAAAAATAAAAATAAAAAACCATTCAGTATCTTGTATCAATTAACATGGGCGAGATATGTAAGGAGACTATCATTTGTGACTATGGCGGTGTTAGGGACGAAAATTTAATTTATTAAACTGTATATTATTATTACTTATTCTTGGATTTAATGCAGAAAAAACAATTTAATATGTTTTTTTTTCTTCCATTCCCCAAGTGTATCAACGTGTCATTATTTTCTCAAATACTTTAAAAAATCATCTATCCAAACAACATAAACAGCATTTAACGCAAGCTAAATGTAAAAATCATGAACACATACTAAGCACTTCGATTTCATGTGTCCTTAATCCGATAAAAATTTTATTCAAAAACTAAATTTAAAAATTTTCATAGAACATTTAAGTCTACATATTCAAAAAAAACATGTAAATGATCAATGAATAATAGGCTTCAAAGGATGAGCTCTTAATTCTGTTAAATCCAAGCTTGCATCAAGCTCTTCATCCAATTCCCCAATAACACTTCTGCATTCCAAAAAAAAATACAAAAACAAATAATTAGTAAAGAATAAAGATCCAATTTTTTTAATCAAGTAATTTAATATTAAATTCATTTCATAGTTTCAAAAAAAACAGCCATACATGTTATCACCCCGTATGATGTAGAGACCTAATACGAGTTGTTGAACACCTTCCTGAAAGTCAAAGAAATAGTCAAACATTACTTGACATAAAACAACAACTTACTTTCATTTCTTCATATTATAAGATTATAACAATGTAATGATAATAAATTAGTAGATTTTTCAAAATACAATTGACTTAATAACAAAAAAAAAAATTAAAATAGGATTTAAACTGACCTTGGTGGAATAAACTCTTTCATGAGATTCATCAAGAATTATGTTTGTTGCTTGATCGAACCCTTTCAAAACTCCCTAAATTCAAAACAATTTAGATTTGTGAATATTATTGTAATATTTTGATCAAAAAAAAAAAAGAGCTCACCACTATGTTGCGTCCATCGTTTGTGATAACAGAAATGATTTCTGTAAAGGAAAAAAAAAATATTAGGGAGAGTTATAATATGTTGTATGTATAAACATCATTTATACATATAACAATTAATTGGAAATAAAAAAGAAATATGAGAGTAAATATTATGTAAACTTACGATCAACGACTGTTTCAAGTCCGGGCCCACCCAGCATTTTGTAAATACTAATAGATTTATTTAGTTCACTTTTTTCTTCAAAGCCTTCAATAGAAGAAATTTGGAAGTAAGAACAATTTTAAAAAAAATAAAAAAAGAATTATGACAAAAACCCTCATGATGTAATTTTATAGAGGGTTAATTAACACACATTTATGCAATAACATTTCACCTTTTTCCAAAACTTATGCAACAAAGTGGTTTTATAAATGAAAAATATGCAATTTATGAAACAATGTTTCACATTTTTACCAAATTATGCAACTGAAATGAATCATGCAACAACCATGTTTCAATTGGTTAGAAAGGTAACCATAACATATTGCATCTTTTGCTCATAAAATGAAATGTTTTGCATCAAAAGTCACATGAATTGGGAGGAAATGTCCATTCTTTGTGGTATTGTTCATCAAATTTTCTTAAGAAGAAACCAAAATTATCAGTAGTGGAATTGATTAAGAGAAGCAATTATTACTGTATTTCTAATTTAGAACCATTACTAAAACCTACATGCTTCTCAAAGTTTGATAGTGGTAAATAAAAGGTAATGACTTCAAAAGTCCAATAACGAAATTAGACTTTTGTAAAAGCCCCAAATCATGAAAACCTACAAGCTTCAGTATTATCAAGGAAATGGTGTCACAACGAGTAGCAAACTTGAGAATCTAGCGCCATTTTACAGGCAAGGAGGGCTCGTATGTTAAATTGTGTTCTTTCTGCAAGTCGCGACCTAGTTCTTGACCATTGGGCGTAAGCTATTGAGCTCGAGTTTCAGTGGGGACTTTCATCAAACAGGTAGGATACAAGATATGTAAGTATAAAGACAAAGGAATTTAACTCGTTGATTGATACCTACCTTGTTAGGTTTTGCAAGAGAAGAGGTTGAAGAGCTCGACGGAAACGCTACGGCTGCTTGATTCCCTTCCTGAATTCCGTACTCGTGGTCGATAGTGGAGATTAATCGCAGGGAGATGACAAACACAAACCTACAACTTGTTACTGCAGGAAAAATGTGCGAAGAGGCTGGGCGGCACTGGGGTATGCGAAAACAAAAGAAAATGGCCAAACATATAAAGAGGGAATTACTTATTATTAAATTATTATTTTCCTTTTATTTATTTTTGGATAATTTTTTTTTATATATAAACCAACAAAATTATTTATATATGATTATTATGACCCGCTATAGATTAGTTTGTTGTTTAGACTCACACACTATATGGGATAATATAGTGTGATCCTAGACGTTGGGTTGCGAAACTCTCTTACTGTATGATTTAATACGAAAATTCATTGACATAAGCATTAAGTATGTTTCAACTGCTATCACTTTCATAGCAAGATTATTAACATGAGGGAAGGATGTTTCAACAAATGTTGGTTTGACAGCCCATCATTAACATCAAGGAAGATGATTGTAAAAACTGGGAAAGGAAATTTCATCGTTAATTCAAATTGGTACCATGTTTGATCTCAAACTAGGAGATCGGTGACATGAGTAACCATTTGTCTTTGAAGAACCAGACATGCATCTCTCATTCTGATGACATTACAATCAGGGTAAGCCATAGGATAAATGTGCAGTATCCCGGCATAACATTGGACTTGTAGATAAGGCAGTATGTTTCTAGGGACATGGTCAGATGAAAAGATAATATTTAAAATAAAAGCATCCAAGCTTTATGATGGAATTTTATTTGAGAATGACCAAGCGATCTCATTTGAAGATATAGACAATGCCAAATCATCAGCATGAGTGGATGACTCAATGATATCTCAACAGATGGTTTCGCTGATAAGATACTTGGTGTTGTTTGTTTTTCTTAAAAAAACCTCTTCAAAACTCTTATTGTTGCGCGGTGCAGCACACGTGCAGTACTTTTTATCCCGCAGCAGTTTGTTTTTCCGAAGTCTTCGGGGCTTAAAACCTATGTCCGTGTGCTTCTTGGGGAAGCACTTATTATACCTCTTCCTACCTCTTCCCACCCCTTCAAACCTAAACCTAAAATATTCAACCCCAAAAAACCATCGGTGCTTTTTTTTTCTTCCAAAAATTGAACGTGTTATTATTACATTTTGTAATGGTGTATATTTAATATTACATTTATGGTCTTTTACTTATATATTAAATTCAATTTTCATCCCTTTAACATTTAATACATTAAATTTATATCCCTTTAACTTTTTTCTCTCATTTAATTTACATAAGCTAATTAATTTTAATGTTGTTTTTTAAATAAGTGTCTAGAATTTCATTTTTTATTTTCTTTTTACATAAGTGTCTATTATTTTGTTTTAATTATGAAATAAAAAATAAAATGGAAAAACAGATTGTAACAAAACATATAACATATTATATTTTATTATTTCAATGTTTTAATACTATAATTATTAAATTTTCTGGATTTAAAAATAATTTTCGATTTATTAAATTAATTTATTTTAATTTTTTAATGTCTGCAGCAGTCTGCAAATGTTAACAAAAACAAGCACGCTTCTTATTACAGTCTGCAGCCGTTTGGTCCACCTCTTCTGCGGTAGAGGTTTGCAGAGGTGGTCCGCCGACTTTTTGAATTTTTGCTTCAAAAAAACAAACAGCACCTTAGAAAGATTCCAGTGTCAAAGTTTCAGTCTAGAATCAAGAGATTCTCCATCAGTTCCTTTGAGATGGTACAAAACAAAAATTAAAGTAAAAAGGAAACAGTCAACAAGGAAATAGTCAAAAAGAGGAACATACAACTTTTTCAGCAATAAAATCCCGATTTGGCGTATCTTTTGAACTGGATGCTCATAAAAGTACTTCCTCTTTTCAAGATACTTACCACACAAAAAACTGTCTACAAATGAGATTCATATTAGCAAAGTATTTCACACACTCAAACTTATCAAAATATAGAATCAAACACAAGAGATGATGGCATAAATGTTCTTATTCTTTGAAAAAGCCATAATTCTGATGGATTCCAAGCTTCATATCCATCACCGTGAAGAAAGATATGGAGAAACACAATCTTTGTAACCAACAAGTTAAAAGGTTGTAATCTTTGTAACCTTCAAGTTACGCAAATCAACAAGTGGAAACTCAGGGGACAAAGTATTATGAACCACGTGAAAAGAGTCAAGATCCATTATCTTGACAATAAGATATTTTGATCTCAGATGGAGTTCAGTTTAGTAGTGAGAGCATCTATAGAAATTAAACTTCTTCATCTGAAGAGTCTTAACCTCTTTATCTAAAGATTCTTCATCATCTACCCACTCTTCTTCATCAACGACAAGAACCTTTGACTCCAGGTTTTGCCTTTTCATAGACGAAACCAAAAGCTTGTACTTTGCTTCATAGGAATCATCCTTTGGAATGCTTTTCTTGATTTTTCGGTCATGGACAAAGTGATCAATGCCACCACAGTTGAAACGCTTTCATGACCTTACTTTGATTTAACAACGTCAGGTCGTTTAGACGATGAACTAGATTATGTAGGAAACTTTCTTGCTCCGTTGAACCTTTTATTTTCAGTTTTTTCATAGTGCTTCACAATCATAGCAGCACTTGAGTAAAGCTCAACGTTATATTCTTCATCAGAATCAGCATTATCTAACTTTTCACTTTCATTTACAGTAAAAAAAACTTGACTTTTTGGTGAATAACGCTGAAGATCTTTCTTTAAAGTTATCTATCATTATCTCTTCTCTTAGGACTTTTGTTTCTTCGAAAAAATTTCAAATTTTCATACAAGTTGTAAAAATCCATAGAGTGGATTTTTTCACTGTTCTTCAGCATATCAACATGATTTTCCCATTTTTCATCATGATAGTCCAGAAACTTAAGAACTAAGACAGACGCATGTTTAAAAATATCAAATCTTCTCATGTCATTTATTAAGCAATTAAAACGATTAAAAGTTTGATTAATAGATTCATTCAATTGAGCTAAGAAATGCTCATACTTGCGATTCAGAGTGTTCTCCCTTATGGCTTTGACTACTTTGGTTCTTTCATATGCAACCATCAACATTAGGGTGAGCATAGGCGGGTACCCGCCATATTTGACTAGAACCGGAACTGGCGATTCCTAGAAAGTTGGAACCGAAACCGGAACCGGTGATACCGGTTCCTAAAATATTGGAACCGGAACCAAAACCGGCGGGTAGCGGTTCCAAAACTGGGTACCCGGTTCGTTAGTTTTTTTTACTTTTAATATCTTAAAAAACCTATATATTTTGCATACATACAAATAAAATAACTATCAATAAAATCAAACTAGTTATTCATTAAGCATAAAGAAGTAAGAATCGAACGATGACTGTAGCATAATTCTAAAAAGCATGTTTGACCCATTTAGATAGAAAATTAATCATGCAGACGTACTAACATTTTTTATGTGCAGACATCAATTTGATGTTAAATTTGAAACTAATTAATTTACATCACAGTAACAATTACACAATAACAAATCAAACTAACTAATTGTGCAAGTCGTTTAAATTACTATATATATATATATATATATATATATATATATATATATATATATATATATATATATATATATATATATATATGCTGACGGTTACCCAGCGGTTAGCGGTTCCAAAAAACTAAGAACCGGAACCGGGACCGCATAACCGGAACCGGCGGTTCCATAGCAGTTTCGGTTCCTAAAGCGGGTACCATGTTTCAATGCTCACCCCTAATCAGCATGTTGATCATTTTTTTGGCAGAAACACATATCTGAATAAGATGGTAGATATCATAAGAGTTGCCAATTGCAACGTGAGCTCGAATGTCAAGGTTATGCAGGTTCCTATCATCTTCACTAAATAGATGTTTAGGAGTTTTCTTAATAACATCGGTATTCACGCCATCTTTAGTTTCATTAAAGGTGGGAACATGTAGAACCTTTTTTATAATGTCTAGCATATTAGGATCCACGGTTTTAAGAACAACCATAGCTTTGTTTTTTCACATGGGAAAGTTATTTTTATCGAAAGCATGAATTTTGTTTCCAGGTGTGGTACTAAAGAAGAGTTTAGAGTCGGAAGAAGAAGGTTTAATCATTGTCATATAATATACCTGCTCTGATACCAATTGAAGGATCGAGATAAGAACAGTTAGGTGTTGTTTGTTTTTTTTCTGAGGCAAAATGTATGCAGTTTGCAGACCTCTGCAGTAGAAGAGGTGGACCAAACGTCTGCAGTCTGAAAGAAGAAGATTGTTTGTTTTTTAACATCTGCATGCTGTTAGAATAAACTAAAATCTAATTAAACCAATTTTTTAAAAACTTAAAAGAGTTTTTCAATAATTTTATGACTTTATTATGGGTGTGTTCGGTAAGGAGCGTTTGGGAGCGTTTGAGAGCTTATAGCGTTTAACAAAACGTTCCGTTTTGAACACAAAGCCTCGTTTGGCACTACAAGCTTCTAGCGTTTAGTTTAAACAAAATGTTCAAAATCCAAATGCCACTTCATGTAGCGTTTAACAAAACGTTACAAGCTACCCGCTACCTGCTACACGCTACAAGCTACCCGCTACCAATTGGTTTTGCCGAATACATCCTATAGATAATTAACAAATGTAGATTGGCTTTTATGAATAATTGTATAAAAAGTGAAAATAAAATGATACGAATTAACGTATATATTTGATATATTATTGTATAAAGAGTGAAAATAAAATGATACGAATTAACGTATATATTTGATAAAAACCAACAAACTTTGGTCGCAAAGATATACCTAAACATGTAATTAATGATAAATGAATTTAACATGTAAAATGGATAGAAAGAAACTTTGATTTTAGATGAAATTTTCAAAATTTTCATTTTACCTTTTCAATTAAATCAATTAAAACCCGATCATAAATATTTATTCAAATAAATGAATGATATTGCATTAGATAATGTTTTATAAAATTTGGCACAAAAATATAAGACAATATTACAATTTTTTTTCGTAGCTATATACACAGGGCTAACGACCTTTATTGTAATTAAATTTTGTTTATAAATTTGTCACAAAAGTCATGATTGTGTTGTCGAACCTTTTTTCTTTTAATTTTTGTAATTTTTTTCCAGATTGGTTATCATAGATAAAGTTGGAATAAATCTAAGTTTAAATAAAATATATGTGTGTTTTTTAAGCTAGAAGATGTATGAAGAGGTTTGAAAACTCTGGCTCACATCTGCGCCAAGAAGAGGACGCACAAACCTTTTTAGGTCTGCAATCTTCAAAAAAACAAACAGTTTGCGAAGTCTAATGTCTGTGGCAGACAGAACATGCCAATAAGATCTGCATACAAAAAATAAATTGCACCTTAATAAAAACAATGACAAAAACAATAAGAGAGGTTAATCAAAAACAAATTTCGATTAAGAATTTATGTCACAAAGAGAGAGTACATAAAGCGATGTTTTTACAAGCAACCCTAGTGTAACTTATGTACGAAGGTGATGAATATTCTAGATTCAAATCCTTGCTTGTTAGGGATTTAAATAATTATGATAACAACCATATAATAAAGATATATACTATACAAAACATATCCTATCACAAAGATAATGGATCATGATACTTAGCTAACAAGTAGTATATCATGTTGTCTTCTGAAGCTTGATCATGATGTGTTTAGTGTGATAAATGTTTTATACATCTAATTATAAGGTTTGACCTTACAAGTTGTTTGTTCTACTGCATGCATGAAAATGACTTAATTAATTGGTTGTAGCCTTGCATGCATGAAAATTACCATATTATTCAATTGCATGAAAATGGCAACATGTGGCATTTTAAAATTGTCCCATAATCTATGTTTTCCTAGTTTTGCACATAATTCAATTCCATGAAAAGGACACCATGTGGTCCATATGCCCGACAGTTTTCAATACTTTAACAGTCTGAATACCATTAACTAAAAATAGCACAAAATTAGTGATTCACTTATAATGTGATTAATAATGCATAAAGAAGGGAATACATTACAATAACCGCACATTGGCTTTTTATTCATATAAAGTTAGTACAAAAGTGGCTACATTGACCAAACATAACTACAATCAATTACAATACTACCCATATTGGCCAAACATCCATCTACCAAACCATTATTCTACCCTTACCCTTTACAAAAAAATACATCTTCCAAAATACATTCTAACCTAATGATCACATACATACACTAACCAAAATAATGGTTGGAATTATATCCTCGACCAACAAAAAACACACTATCAACCATTAAAATTCGGTAAGACTTCAAAATCAAAGCAATGAATGTAATTAAAGATACATAATCAAGCACTTTGCAAATAGCAAGTAAGACTTCAAGATTGCATTTATGTTTTTCACATCCACCAATTGTATCTCAAAAACTTCCTTATCAACTTCCCTTAATTCCTTTGAGTCATCCCTAACCTTCTCCAATTGAAGCACTTTCTTCTAAGATTTTACAACCTCATTGTAGTCTTCCTTCTTGTAAAGCTCATATCTCATCTTACGCAGCTAGTCTTTATAATATCCCTCCTTCATTTCTTCATCTTTTCACAAGAAAATTTTGCACTTCAGACCTTAAGTTTCCCAATCATATATACTATAAAATTAGGGTTTTAATTAAACATACAATATAGGCTGTGTTCACAGAAAAAGAAGTTCACCATTGAACTTTTACAGTTCCAAAACACGCGAGCTAGGTTATCGTGACTCCAGGAGGTTCATTCGATGCTAATACCATTTTCACACAACCATAGGGGACAATTTCCATCATCGCGATTGTGTCCAACAAAATGGAAGCTGATGGATCGAGCAGACGAAGAAGAAATCATTTAGGTTTTAACGATCGAGAAATAGGGGTTCAGGAGATGGTGACCTAATTTAGGGTAAAAACGTATGGTATTTGGTTTGCTTCAAGGTGTCAATTATGCCAACTATGCCACCGTGCACGGTGATGTGACCTGTTAGTATCCAAATAGGTCAAGACAAGTCAACATCTAACCCTTGTAAACTAGATAAAATTTCAATCATTCCCTTAATTATAAGGTCATTTATTATTTTAAGGACTAATTACGTAAAATTAATAGAATAATAAAATAATAATAATAATAATAATAATAATAATAATAAACTTGAATGACTAAATGGATGAAATAACTAAACTTTATTAGCATTTCCTACTCTATGGTTTCTGATATGTGCATATTTAACTATGTATTTAATGCATATTTCTAATACTTTTAGTTATAATTATGTTTATTTTGGGACAAAAGATATTTATTATGTTTAAAATAGAGTAAATTACACGAATGGTCCCTAAGGTTTGGGGTAATTTGCGCATTTGGTCCCTAACTTATTTTAACTCGGAAGGTCCCTACTATTTGTTTTTTTTTACGTGCTTGGTCCCTACTATTTGTTTTTGTTACGCACTTGGTCCCTGTGTTACCTAAAAAGACTATTATTTAAATAGGGAAAATGGTGGGGTAAGTAAGGTAAGGTGAGGAGGGTGGGATTGGGGATGTGTTTTTTTAAATAAATTAAAAAATCAAGGGTAAATAAAGTTTTGAAAGTTACAAAACTTGCCCTCAAGTTTTGGAGCAAATAAAGTTAAGTTAAAACTTTAGTTCCAACCCCTAGAATTTTAAAAGTTAAAATTCAACCCTTATACTTATATTATGATGATTTAATAATGATATATATATGTATAAGAACAAAGTCGTCTTACCGCTAGTACGCCTCATTCACGAAGCCGGTCTATAAGGTGGGTATAAGGTTGTTGCCTATAAAATGGTGACTTAATGGGTGTCTACTCTCACCCACCGCTTGCTTGACTGGTGGAGGGTCGTTAGCCGAACGGGTAAGACAAGGACTTATAAACTCTCATTCAAAGTATGATGAATATTATAAAGTAACTAAATGTTTTATTAAATTCCCAATCTTAGTTACTTTAGGAAAATGTGAATAAGGTGCTAATCCATGAAATTACACTTTACACTTTGTCTAAGTCGTTGGTGGAGCGTGTGTGGTTAACCGGCACACTAACTTGGACTTAACAAGGTAGGTAAAGGGTGACTTAAGGTTTATTATAGTATCGGTGGAGCGTGTGTGGTTTACCGGCACATCGATTGAGTGATAAACTTTAAGGGTACCAAGTGATTTGCATGGTTACTTCACACCTCGTTTTGTGATCCTCGGTATCCCAGTCACAAAACTTGGAGGGCACCCCTTGAGATTGAAACATGCCTTTGAAAAGTTCATTGAATCTCAAAGAATCTAGGAATTTCTAAAAACCAAAAAAACCTATGTCTAATATTTCGGTTTTCGTGGTGGAAATTGGTGAATCGTCATTCACCTACCTTTCAAATATGGTATAGCTTAGATTACGGCATACCTCTTCTAAGTTATATTATATTGTGATTGGATCCTAGCCTTAATATTACATTTGGGTGTTTTATTAAGGACTCTCTTAAATCTATACTAAACTTGTTCTCCTCTTTCAGATGTCTTCAAATAATGCTTCTGGCTCGAATCCTAATGGCTCCTTTACTCTTATGAGTTTGTGTGGGAAAGTCACCTTTGATGGATCCAACTTCAATGAATGGATCAGAAACATCAGGATGATTACCCGCTACGAGGACAAAGAATATGTCCTTGACAAGGAGCTTAAGGAACTTGATGAGTCCACTGCAACTCCCCAGGAGATCGCTGACTTTCATACTCATGAAAGAGATGCAACCAAGGTGGCTTGCTCATGTTGGCCACAATGACAGCAGAACTCCAAAAGTCCTATGAGGATTTCTACCCTTATGAAATGCACCAAGATTTGATGGAAAGATACCATCAAAGTGCACGACAAGAGAGGTACGAAATCATCTGCTCCATGACAACAACCATGATGAAGGATGGAGATTCCGTCACGAGCCAAATGCAGAAAATGCAAAGGTATGTGGATCGTTTGCTGAAGCTTAATGTGAACTTCCCTGAGGAGCTTGCAATAGATATCATTTTGCACTCCTTACCATCGTGCTATGATCAATTCCGCATGACATATCACATGAACAAGGAAGAGGTCACCCTCAGCAAACTTCAGGGACTTCTCAAGACCGCAGAAACAGGTCTTAAGGGGAAGTCGGTTGCTATCACTCCTACTCCAAACTCAACTCCGGTTTTGGCAATCGGGAAAAGTCGAGGGAGGAAGAGAAAGAGATCTTCGAAGGGTACCAAGGCTCGGACCCTTGATGGCTCTTCTTCAAGTGGAACCAAGAAAGGTTTCATTACTCCTTCTTCTGACCCAAAAGAGGCTGAATGCTTCTATTGCCATGAAAAAGCTCATTGGAAGTGGAACTGCCCAAAGTACCAGCAGGATGTGAAGGATGGGAAAGTCAAACCCAACCATGCAGGTATTTACACTATCATTTCTAATAACTCACCCCATCCGAAATCTTGGGTCCTTGATACCGGTTGTGGTATTCATATTTGTTGTGACTTGCAGGGACTAAGAAGAAGTGAGGATGTGGAGCAAGGAAGAATAAACTTGATCATGGGGAACAGGAAAGCTTCACCTGTCACCAAGATTGGAGTTTATACTTTATCGCTAAGTAGTGGGTTTAGTTTAGATTTGAATAAGTGTTGTTACTCGCCAGGAATGGCAAGAAATATTATTTCCTTTCATGCTTTGTACAAACAAGGGTTTACCTTTTCGTTTAATAATGAAGTTGGTTCTATTGATGCTTTCTTTAATAATGTTCTTTATTTTAAAGCATTACCTTTTGATGGTGTGTATGAAGCTGTGTCTGTTGTAGATAACTTAGGAAATGATGTTTTGTGTATTGATTCTACTAATAATAATAACTTGGATAAAGCATCATTATGGCATTGTCGTCTTGGACATATAATCAAGAAACGCATAGGCCAACTCCAAAAAGATGGAGTCTTGGAGTCGTTTGACCTAAAGTCAAATGATAGTTGCGAATCATGCTTACTTGGAAAAATGACAAAGTCACCCTTCACAGGCTCGTGTGAAAGGGGTGAAGGTTTGTTGGACCTTATACACACGGATGTGTGTGGACCATTCAAACATGCCACAAGGGATGCTAATCGTTATTATTTTACTTTTACTGATGATTACAGTAGATATGGATATGTCTACTTAATCAAGCATAAGTCAGAGACTTTCGAGAAGTTTAAGGAATTTAAACAGGAAGTCGAGAATCAATTGGGCAGGAACATTAAGATGCTTCGATCCGATCGGGGTGGTGAGTATCTTAGTTCAGAGTTCCTCGACTATCTAAGGGAATATGGGATTGTCTCACAATTGACACCTCCCAGGACACCACAGTTGAATGGTGTGGCTGAGAGGCGTAATCGAACCTTGTTGGACATGGTTCGTTCCATGATGAGTCGAGCCTCACTACCAATCTCATTCTGGGGGTATGCCTTAGAGACTGCCGCCCATATCCTTAATCTAGTCCCTACAAAGAAAGTTGCCAAAACCCCTCACGAGATGTGGACTGGTAAAGTACCTAAACTAGACCACATCAAGATTTAGGGTTGCGAGGCTTTTGTGAGACGCGAGACTCATGATAAGCTCGAACCCCGAAGCGAGAGGTGTATTTTCATCGGCTACCCACAGCAATCCTTTGGTTACCTCTTCTACAGACCTAGTGACAATGTGGTCTTTGTAGCAAGAAGAGGAGTCTTTCGAGAAAGAGAGTTTATAAGCCAAGGAGATAGTGGGAGGCAAATTGATCTTGAAGAAGTTCAAGAGTCAAGTGGTGAAGGAACTTCAAACTCTAGCCCTCAACTTGAGGAGGAAACTCCTGTTGAGCCAATTGACGAATCTGTACCTCTGAGGCGTTCCACGAGAGTTAGGAGTGTACCTGAGCATTACTATGGATTCCATATTACTGTAGAAGGTGAGACACTTATTAGTGATAGGACACTAGTAAGTCAAGATGACCCTAACAGCTACGAGGAAGCCATGGTAGGCCCCGAGTCTGCTAAATGGAAAGAGGCTATGGATAGCGAGATACAATCCATATATGACAATCAAGTTTGGAACTTGGTTGAGAATGTACCAGGTCGTAAGACAGTAGGGTGCAAATGGATCTTCAAGAAGAAGACCGATATGGATGGTAATGTACACACTTATAAGGCTCGATTGGTCGCAAAGGGATTCTCTCAAATTCCTGGAGTGGATTATGATGAGACCTTTTCTCCAGTAGCCAAGATTAAGTCTATTAGGGTTATGTTAGCCATAGCCGCATTTCATGACTATGAAATTTGGCAAATGGATGTCAAAACCGCTTTCCTTAATGGAAAGTTGGCTGAAGATGTTTACATGAGTCAGCCAGAGGTTTTTGTCAGCAACGAGTACCCTAATAGAGTGTGTAAGCTTGAGAAGTCCATTTATGGATTAAAGCAAGCACCTCGCAGATGGAATCTTTGCTTTGATGAAAAGGTCAAGGAATTTGGCTTTTCTAGGAGTGAAGATGAATCTTGTGTGTATGTCAAGGCTAGTGGGAGTATAGTTAGCTTTTTGGTATTGTATGTGGATGACATACTACTCATAGGAAACGACATTCCAACCCTGCAGGAAGTAAAGTCCTGGCTTGGAAAGTGTTTCGCTATGAAGGACCTTGGTGAAGCTGCCTATATTTTAGGGATAAGGATCTTAAGAGATCGGAGTAAAAGACTAATTGGACTTAGTCAAAGTACCTACTTGGATAAGGTGCTGAAGAGATTCAGCATGCAAGACTCTAAGAAAGGAGAGTTGCCCATCCAGAGTAACGCCAAACTGAGTAAGAACAAAGCCCTAGCACTGAGGTTGAGATAGCACAAATGAGTCGAGTACCTTATGCTTCGGCTGTAGGATCGATCATGTATGCTATGACGTGTACTCGACCTGATGTAGCTTTTGCCCTGAGCATGGTTAGCAGGTTTCAGGGGAACCCTGGCAAGGCACACTGGACTGTGGTAAAGAACATTCTCAAGTACCTACGAAGGACTAAGGACTGGGTCCTTACCCTCGGTGGGAGTGATGACTTGAGAGTTGTAGGGTATAGTGATGCTAGCTTCCAGACTGATAGGGATAATTTTCGCTCTCAGTCGGGCTGGGTCTTTACCCTCAATGGAGGAGCAATTTCTTGGAAGAGTTCCAAGCAAGAGACAGTGGCAGATTCTACTTGTGAATCAGAGTATATTGCAGCTAGCGAGGCGGCAAAGGAGGCGTTATGGCTGAGGAACTTCATTGGAGACCTTGGAGTTGTACCAGCTATTAAAGAGCCAATGGAAATTTTCTGTGATAGTGAAAGTGCTGTTGCCTTAGCCAAGGAACCAAGGGTTCACGGGAGATCCAGACACATCGACAGAAAATACCATTTCATCAGACATCGGATCGAAGAAGGACTCTTCGTGGCAAAGAGGGTATCATCAGATGAGAATCCGGCAGATCCCCTCACGAAGGGACTGACTCGGGTTAAGCATCTCCAGCATGCTCGGAGCATAGGGCTAAAGGATGATATTAGATTTAATAGTTAGATAACCTCGAAATTTGTAAAGTGTAATTGACATCTGATGATGAATAAAAGTGTTTTATTTATGAGTAAAGTGTTTCTATCTCTTGTCGATCGTTTACTATATTTCTTTTGCATGTTTTGACTTCCAGAATAATTTTTGTTTGGTATAACATATTATTCAAACCTCCACAGTTGGTCATATGTCGGAAGTAGATATGAATCAAGACTGTCATGTTTGGTTGTAGAGGTCTTGGATAAGGCTACAACAATCATGAGTGCTCAAAAGTTTTGAGCATTGGACTCAACCCACGCTCACTGGAATCACTTCATGGAATTCTATCTCGAGTGATCGTGAGACGGTAATATCGTATAAGACTTCAAACCTAGAGATATGATTTGTTACTTACAAGTTGGTTATGCATTGATTGTACGAAAAACGCATTGGTAACTCGATGTTATAAATCGTGCTCTTGTGTGTAATTCAATGATGGTAGAACAAACATATGAGTCGAAGTTTATCTGTTCCTTCTTGGATTAGAAGCTGATATCTGGGCCCCTCGATGATTTTGTTTTGACCTATGTACCGGGCCCGGTTAGAACTAAGTTGATGTGTTCAATTAAGTTCTTTGTCGAACAAATCGGAAATCGGGAAACAAACTGTTGGACAATAAGTAAGACATTGTTTCGTGTATTTGTCCGACTGATATCTAGAACAGAGGATTATATGATCACTTATCTTAAATGGCGTACCATCATCTTCTCAGTTCCGAGAAACCTTGTAAAGAGCTACGATTGTCGATCGGTTCCTGAAGTCATACTTGCAGTAATAGTTATTAGACTTATCCAAGTGGGAGACTATTGGATAAGGTGTCTAAGTCCATAACTATTTCTGGTATGTACTTGACCCGACCCGGCATGGTCCATTTGGGTTGCATGGCACCGTGCAATTGGATAGACTAAATGAGAGAAATAACACTTGGAGATTATTAATATATTATAAGTTCTAATATATTAATAATATTATTTGATTAGTTTGATCAAGAATTAATTTATAATTAATTATGTGATCAAAAGATAACTAATTAAATATATGGGTTGATTATGTAAATCATCCATATCTTGTATAGTGGGCTAAGAGGCTCCATGGATTATCAAGTTGGGTTCCACCCATAGGATGCTCCATGGGAGTTACAAACCCATGGGTCATGGAAATGAAGAGTCATGACACATTAGGGTTTAACCCTAGATGTGTCAACACTATATAAGTAACATGTTCTCCACCTAAAATCGGCTACACTAAAAAACAAGAGGGCTTGGCCGATTTTGAGAAGTGTGTGCTCTCTCATAAGTTCTTCCAAGAGCATTTGGTGTTGTGTGAAGCATTTGAGGCATCACACTTGGGGTGCTAGGCTCACAAGGTTTCAAGGAACACAAACAACAACAAGGTAAGTTATTCTATCTATACTTTAAATTAAAATTGTTCCCCATGTATGCTAGATAGGAATATAACCTTGGAATTCAACTTTGCATGATAATTAAACAAACATAGATCCAAGGTTATTAGGGTTGCATGTACACTTAGGAAGTGTTAGAATGCTCAAAACCCATCAGTTATGACATGTCGAAGTTTCGCGACAGAACCGGCATGACACAGCGCGACGTAAATAGTGAATTTAAGGTAGATAGATATCTATCCTTAGTGATCTAAACGAGAGTCTAATATTTCTTCGATATTATTCCAACGATAAAAAGACACACAAAAACGGAGTTCAGATGAAGGAGTTATGAATTTCGAACGGAGTTTTCCTGTCCCGGCCTACTAAAGATATTATATAAGTAATATAATTATAATATATTAAAAATAAAGTCAAAATTAGCCAATGAAGTCTAAACGAGAGTTGTAAATCATAATCTCACCTTCGCGTCGATATAAAGAACGTCGAAAATGGAGTTCGTATGTGAAAGTTATGAATTTCTGAAGTTCGGGGCACGAAACCCCAAAACTGTTAGAGACCACGACGTGGCAAGTCTCCTGACACCTCCGGGAGTCCCCCAGATGCAACTTGTGATGACGCATGCAATGATGACCAAGCACACGACGTGGCAAGGGCCAGTTTTACCCTATAAATAGATTTGAAGGGCCAGTCAAGTTTGGTTGCTCATTCTCTCATCTCTCTCCCATATTACATCGTTTTACGTGCAATTTTAACCACCCGAAGCCCCGGTATCACCCCGAGAACCGAAGCGAGTCCCGAAGCCCGAAGATCCCGAGAAGAAAAGAGTTTTCGAGCCGAAGCTCTGCCCGCGAGAAACCCGGTGTGTGAAGTGATCCCGGTTTCTCCAAAGAATACTACTTCTACAAGTCGTAGTGCTGTCCGATCATCTTCTAATCAAGTGAGTGTATAGTCAGTTTCATCTTACACATAGATATGAAGTATTTTATAAAATACATGCTATGTGTATATATATTGTTGTGTATACGTGTGAGTATGTGATCACTTTCTTCTAACATATATATTAAGTATTTGCTATGAAATACGTGTTATGTGTTTATATATTGTTGTTTATTTGAGATGAGTGTGGAATGGATGTTTTATATAGGTATTAAACGAGTTAATACATATATGTATTTTATATCTACAAATATGTTTGGTAGAACATAGGTAGATGAATTAGATGATGTGTGATGATAATTAGGTGATGAGAAATAGGTGATGAGAATTAGGTGATGATAGATAGGTGATGATAAATATGTAATGTGAGATGAGAGGAAATACCATAAACTTGACCAACGATGTGGCAATTTGGCGATGTAGTCATCTACCAGAGTATAGATGGTGACCACAGACTATTCTAGATGACCCCGTGGAAACACCAGCAGGCTCATAACCTGTAGGTGATGAATTACGAGTCCAGGCGATGTTGTGGCTACGTATTCATGCAATGATATTCTAACCCTTACTATGAATTATGAGTCCAGGCGATGTTGTGGCTACGTATTCATGCGATGATAGACTAACCCTTACTATGAATTACGAGTCCAGGTGATGTTGTGGCTACGTATTCATGCGATGATAGTCTAACCCTTATTATGATTTACGAGTCCAGGCGATGTTGTGGCTGCGTAATCATGCGATGATACCCTAACCCTTACTAGACATATATTGAGGGAGTGATCCCCGAATTAGTATTGTCTATGCAATGTAGGCAATGATCCTTAGGAAACGTTCTTAGGAACAAGCATATAAGGATATAAGATGTAAGGAGATGAGCGGTAAATATGATATAGGAGATAACCCTTAGGATAATATCTTTAGGGAAGATTAAAAGAAGATAATGGGGATGGGTAATTGGGTTGATTGTTTGATGATTGAATATAATAATTATATTATTGTGGGTTGAAAACCCTATATGCTCACCAGGCTCCCAAGCCTGACCCACTCAGTTTAATTGTATCACAGGTATCGATACGAAGCTGCTTTGCACTGAGAGATTAAAGGAGATGTAAATCACTAGAGTAAATGAATGTATGTTCTGTTTATGCTTATATGTCTGTATCGGAACATGACATCCCGAGGTTTTATTATTTAATGAAAATATATTCTCTTTGAGAAATGTTTTGATAAGTTTTTATCATATCTTGTTTTGGGAACAAATTTCGCAACCATTTTCTTTAAACGATTACTCTGATTTATAAAACAAAGCATAAACAAATCGGTCTTTTCTGGCCGAGAAATTTGGGGATGTCACAATAAGGACCCAAGGGAAAAGCTAAAAATGACCATAAACTCTCCAACGGAGAGATCTAACAATCAAGTGGTCAATGTAATGGCTTTTTACTTCCAAATGGATGCTAACATTGAATGAATGTCGGATCCAAGGTCTCCTTCTAGTTCCAAGCCTTTTGCTCCTCAAGCTCCTTTAAATAATGCACCAAAACACACACTCTTAGCCTCTCTCTCTCTCTCTCTCTCTCTCTCTCTCAGATGATAATAGCGTGTTTAGGGTTTCTCTCAGGGTGCTAAGGTGATAAGGGAGGCGGAATAGGGTACAAACCTTGAAAATTATGGTTTTTTCACTCAGCTCCAACTTGTCGAGTTGCCTCTAAAATCCACGCGACTATTTAAATCTCTACTCGACGAGTTTGAGCCTCTAACTCGTCGAGTAGCCCTGATAAAATGAATAAACAATTTAAATTTTATACCTGGAGACGGGATGTTACATGAACCTTTTATATATTTAATAAAACTTCCTTTTATTACTTATATATTTCGAATTTGTATAAGTTGCAAAAATCACCATTTTAAAACTTATTATTGAGTATTTCAAAAATTGACGTTATTACCGTTTTTATAAAACCGAATTAATTTTAAAACAATAACTTTTTACATCTTATGTCCACATTATAAATTTTGAAACCCAAACTCCATGTGATGTTTATTTTGTCCAAAAATTATTTTATCATGTGAAAAACTAGTTTATCAAATACACATAATAATTATATAAAATAAGCAACACAAACATGCATAAAATAAATGTGCATAAACATAACCAACTAATGACATTTTGGTGATCCAACACAAAAATATCAAGTCCATTCCTAAAGGGACATTTTAAGGGACCAAAAAAATCTTATTGTAGGGTTGTTGTAGAAGCTCCCACTTTAGAAAACACTCATTGATTACAAAAGATTGGAAAAACTTCTTGAAAGCAATATTTCAGGAACTGTCGCTAAAAGTCCAACAATCCTTAAGAAATAACATTAGTGACACTTTTCAGAAACTGTCACTAACTTCCAGCATGCTCTTAATCTCAAAAATTGCTCTTTAGTCTTCAAAAAATGGCCTTAACTTCATTTCTTGTTACATTTTTGTAGAAATAAATTATTTATAACAACTAATCTATTATTTACAAAAATAAACCAAGAAAATGAATCTATTTAATTTATTACATATCATATGAATAAATAAATTATTACAACCATTTTTATAATAAGAACAACAAACACAACAAACACAATGGTCCTTGGCTAGTTTATGCACATCATGAACTTGTTTTTATACAAAACCAAGTTATCCATATTCTCCAAAAACTAAGATTTCCAAAAATCAAAAAAATCTAACCAAACTTGCAAGGTGGCTTTGATACCAATTGTTGGGTTTTTTTATTCAAAATTAGTTTCAAAAACATGATTTTATGAAACAAAAGACTTGATTATTTGAATAACATAAAACGAGTTTCAACCCACAAATGATCATCTTGCAAGTTATGGAAAAATTAAAGTATGAACCAAAGAAGAGACGAACAAATAACAACCTTTATAGTCCTTTGGGTCCTCTTGGGAGGCTTAGAAGTTGATGGAGAATGATGAACGTTAGAGACATCAACAATGATTCAACTTGATGTAGATGCTAGTCCAGAACTCTTAACTATTAAGCTTGAAGTTCATAACCAATATGAACTTAAAGAGAGCATAAACAAATAGCACTTTCTTAAAGTGTTCAAAGAAAAAGAAGAGAATATGAGAGAGGCTAGAGGGTTACGGTCTTAATGCCCAAGTTATGGCCAAAATGAAAGCGTCAAGTCTTGTATAAAGTGAAAACAATACCTTAAGGTCTTTAATCCTTAAGACCTTATGACATAGGACAAGTGTGTCTCCCATGCATGCATCCATACGTTATTTCTTTTGATTAAAGAATGCAAAAGGCCATCATTCTTTTCTCTAGCTCAAATTTTCAAATTTCGTATAAAAAAGAAGTGTAAAGGTTTGAATTTTGTAAAACCAAGTTTATAAAATATAAAATTTATCTCTAGGTAAAAGTCAAAAAGACTTAATTAGTCCAAAAGGTTGTGCATGACTTATTAATTCATACAATATGAAATAATATGTTACTTGTAATTGTAAGATAATTATTTCCATGAAATAAATATTTTCCCAATCAGTTATAAGAGTTTATGAATATTTGTTAATATCAATTTCTAATAAATAATCAATTGTATCAAGTTATTGTTAGTGTGACCCATTAGTATCTATATGTTAATTAGTAATATCACTTTAATATGATTCTTGAGCATACAAGATCTTTTAGCAACCTATGGACTAACACATGATATATGCAAGAAAGCCATAAATCGGACCAAGCCTCACATATATAAAGGTAAGTTCTTACAATAGCAACGGTAAGCAAGAAGGCATATTTTATAAAATAGAACACAAAGAAATATCTAATTTAGGCATCGGAGAGCAATATTGGGGTCCAACCCTCGATATAGCTTTCTAACCTAGTATTTGTTGATCTTGTGCAACATGACTTCTTTGGTGTTAATTAGATGTAGTCCCATGAGGATTACTATCAAGACACACAGAAGCCTGTGTAGCAACAACTATGATTATGATTGCCTGATTCTTTAAACTCACATTAATTAGATTGGAGGTAGGAGCAAATCGAATATGGAGGATAAATGTTGAATACCTAAGTATGCATATGATTTCATCAAACCATTATCTGATTTTGGCACATCCAAAAACTCCTATAATTGACCTATATCAAGCTTGACCTTTTAGTTAAGACTTTTTCAATTATAGCCGTCAGGATGGTAATCAACGACCACTGTAGTTAAAAGGTTAAAAATGATGAAAGAATTAAGTCATAGAAGAAAATGGCAACACAATATGCATCTGATGGAACGTCTAGCTCAAGAAGATCATCCATATAAACATCATCCAAGTAGTACTTGTAAGTCTAAATGATTGGAGAAGAATAAACCATCAAATAGTCCTCCAATTTTGAGGAAATAAAAAAGAACCGGAGAACAAATGACAACAACTCCTATGAAGAGGTATAATAGACATAATAAAAACACCTATGTAAGTTCTCCGGGAACAAAAAAGCTTGTTGAAGAGCCTACTTCATCAAGTATGAAGTCAAAGAATTGAAGCAGGTGGAAAGGGAGGCGGGGAAGTGAACGATGTGAACGTGACAACTGAGAAAGGCGAGGGAGGTAAGTGTAGAAAGGGAGGAGCAAATCGTGGTTGAAAGGGAGAAGATGGCGGAGCAATTGGTGAGCCAGGGGAAAAGATGTGGCAGAAAGGAGTGCCAATATTGCAGATGGTGGCGGGTTGTGAGACGATGGTTGCAACGAAAGAGGAGGAGGATGGAGAGTAGGAGGGATCCAATGGAAAAGATCTCATAGGTAGAAAGTCTATGTTTATGTTATTGAGAAAGAGAGAGTGATATATATATATATATATATATATATATATATATATATATATATATATATATAGAGAGAGAGAGAGAGAGAGTTTGTGTTTGTTTTGGGTAAAGTGTGTTTTGAAGTTTGTACTACGTTGCAATTTATTTAATCATAGGCACAATAAAACTGATGATTAGGAAGAGGTTCACCGGGTGACTCCTTTACTTTTTACAATGATGTTTTAAATGCTAAAAACTTGATTTTGTACCCTTAGGAAAAAAAAACTTTGAAAAAAAAACTCGTAAGTTGGTCGGGCTACAATGACGTGACATGTTAGCGTCCACGTAGGTCAAGACAAGTCAACATCTAACTTATAAACCGAATAAAATTTCGACCATTCTCTTAATCAGAAGGTAATTTATTATTTTAAGAAATAATTAAAAAAAGGGGGGGGGGGGGGGGGGGGGGATTCGGACCATTCTCTTAATAGAAGGTAATTTATTATTTTAAGAAATAATTATAAAAAAAAAAGGGGGATAAAATTACTTGGTTTGGCTGTGTGAGAATAGCATTCTACCTTGTAAAAATACTTTATAGTTTCATAATTTTGTTTACCTTGACTTACCCTCGGGTGTTATCTCGAACATAGATAATCTAACTGCAAGCTATGGGTTCATATTTTACTTATTTCATTTTTCAACCAACAAAACATGAGTCTAAAGTAGTCAGGTAATCAACAGGGGGAAATGGCCTTTCCCTCTTCTTCTTTCCCGACCTGCCATGGCAGCACCTCGCCCTCCGCCACTTCCTCTTATTTTCCTTCCTTTCCGACTACCCACCTCCGCTGCCGCCACGATGTCACCAAAAACCACCTCCCCTCTTCTTCTACTTCTACATCTAAACCACTACTATCAATCTCACTACCACACCCATCTCTCCCCTTCACCACCCTCAAAATTTCCTCAAATCACATCCGCATCTCCTTCAAAACCAGAGCTTCCGATTCCGAAACCCAATTCGACACCATCTCTTCACCAACATCATCTGAAATCGATTGTGTTGGAACCGGAACCGATGTGGAATGCGTTTTTCCCTCAGAGGGAAAGGGCGATTATGAAATTACCGAACCAGTAACAGCTTCGTTAACTGACGTAGTATTGGAATGGGCGTTACTGGTGTCGCCGTTTTTCTTCTGGGGTACGGCTATGGTGGCGATGAAGGAAGTTTTGCCCAAAACCGGACCCCTTTTCATCTCCTCCTTCCGATTGATTCCTTCTGGATTTTTACTGGTTGCTTTCGCTGCTTCTCGTGGCCGGAAAATGCCATCGGGACTAATTGCTTGGCTGTCTATTGCACTATTCGCCCTTGTTGATGCTACTTGTTTTCAGGTTAATTCGTTTCCTAGACTTCAATAATTTTGTTAGCATGACTTCAAATTGTTCATATTTATTCATCTCTTCAAACAAAATCAATTGCGTTTGCATGAATAAGCTCGAATGATAACACATAGGTAACTCCCACTTGAGATTTGCAGCTAATTGTAAAATCACAAGTTTCTCAAACATCCAAAGTGGAAATCTTTGCAGATTTAATCGAAGACAGGAGGATAAAAATTATATCTTTTTCATGATTCTTGATTTGTATTGAATTTGATTATATTTTGTGATGCATTTCAGGGATTTTTAGCAAAAGGATTGGAAAAAACATCAGCTGGGCTTGGCAGTGTATGTTTTATATAAATTAGTTACATTTATAATCATAAGCTTAGTATTATTTATATTTATACAGGTCAAAAGTTTGACCAAATATATTGATATTTTATTTCAGGTTATAATTGATTCACAGCCTTTGACAGTTTGTATTCTTGCTTCCTTTTTATTCGGTGAAACTATCGGCTTAGTTGGAATTACAGGTCTAATCCTCGGTGTTGTAGGCCTTGCACTTCTTGAGGTATATTAATTAATAAAACTTGTTGAGTGAAATGTAAAATTACATAATTATCCTTACTTTTTACTTTCATTTATTCTGATTATTGACAGATTCCTGCAATTTCATTTAATGAAAATAATTTTTCATTATGGGGGAGCGGGGAATGGTGGATGCTTCTAGCGGCTCAAAGCATGGCGGTGGGTACGGTTATGGTCCGGTGGGTTTCCAAATATTCGGATCCGGTTATGGCAACCGGGTGGGTAAGTAACAACTAACAACCCTACTTTCTCCAAGGGCATTTATGTCTTTTTGCATAAACAAGAGATGGAGAGCGAGTCATTGTCGCTAATGTATGCCAAATGCAGTACAACTTGTTCTAATGACAGTATATGAGAATCTTGTAAATTTGTAATGATTACGAGGGTCAAATGTGTAAATTCGTAAGAAACAGATAAATGAAAGTTCGTTGCTATTTCTTGCATTTGAAATTTCCGTTGGAAATATTCTTGCAGCACTTGGTTCTTGGTGGGATTCCATTGGCGGTGTTGTCGATTCTTGCTCATGATCCCGCCGTCAGTGGAGGACTGAACGATCTCACGACAAATGACGTTTTTGCCCTTCTGTATACGTCCGTGTTTGGTAGTGCTATTAGCTATGGTGTATACTTCTACAATGCTACAAGAGGTCATCTTCAATCTTCATTTTGATGATATTATTTTGTATTGTTTTGATGATTATATATTTATAGCATCATACTTTCATTTCTACAATTATACAATAATGTTACATTTTTGGAACTTGTAGGTAGCTTGACAAAGCTTAGCTCCCTTACCTTTCTAACTCCAATGTTTGCTTCGGTTTTTGGGTAACTTCAATTACAATAATACAGTCCCAATCTGATACATGTCAAACACAGTATAACTTGTTTTGCATCATTTTGGTTTGATTCTTAATTTTTTTTCTTGGTTTACAGATTCCTTTATCTTGGGGAAACTTTCTCCCCAATTCAACTCACGGGAGCGGTTGTTACAGTTGGTGCTATATACATGGTCAACTACAAAAATGTTGTCAAATGAACCGAATTATTATATCAAATTATATAGTGCAATTTAGAGGGCTCTTAATAGAGTTCCAAACAAGGTATATATGATCACACTTCGAGCACATCTTGCTTAAAGGAATGGAATTTTCCATGATAGTTTTATGTGCTCATTAAGCACATTGAAACAATACTTGTAGATATACATTTCGATGTAATCAACTATTTATCAGTATGATCATGTTCTTTAGGTTTTTTATACGTGGAAAAGGCATGAATACCCTCCTTATTCTTGCAAATAACATTTAAAGTGGGATTGAAACTGATATCAATGACACAAATTGTATGCATAGGACAAAACATGAGTATTTTGTTTCAGTGTTTTGGTATCTTCTATCATTCTATGTGTAAAAGACATAAATGGTCTTTGGTTTGGGATCATTTAAAATAGTCCAAAAGATAAGAATTCAATTGTTGAAAAAACTACATAAATGATTAGCAAGTTTACAAAAACACATAATACAAATGTACTGCAATTGATACAAACAATTTAAGTTAAAGCAACCATTTTGCCATCAGCAATGGAGTAAGCACTTCGAGAACCACGCCCAATTCCCTTCTTTGGATAATAATCACGTAATTCTCTCTGAAATCCCCCCAATTGGCTCAATTTCTGCTCTCGTGTTATGGGTTCACCTGAATTTGATTCCCGGAAACCAGCAAAGTTATTGGAATTAAGGTCAGCAACTGCGTCCATGATCGAGCAAGCTTTTGTAACACACGCCGGAAGTTCAAAAGCTGGTTGTGCTGTGGCGGCACCGCCACTATTATTGTTCTTTTGGTGGAAGTTGTGGATATCCTCAAGTAGCAAACTAGCGTAAGATGGTGGAGTAGGGTCAGATATCGTTTCTGTATTCATGTCTAGATCACGAGATAACCTTCGGGTTCTTGGAGGAACCATCGCCGCCATTTTTGGGTTGCTGGACTGTGGAGTTCTACCGGCGTTGTTGTCAATCTCTGCTAACGATTTCCTTCTATGACGCAAAGGATCAGTCTCCCCTCTGTCGATTTGTTCTTGGCTTGAGCTGTCGGTGAAAACCTGAAGGTGTGTCCTCGCCGGAGATACATTTCGCTTCACGTGAATCCTCTTAACAGTACTGGTATTTGGTTGTTCGCTACCACCATTGTTGCTCTTGTTAGTTGCTGGAACTGAAACCATCTTCGCCGGCCTATTGCTACTGCCGACGTCGGTCGCCCCGGTGTTTACACTACGAAAAGGTGATTCAGACCTCCTACTAGGAGATATACTTATTCTTCTTTCTTTACTGCAAGACCTGTGGCGTCGCATTCTAGAAGGAGACGAAACCCTAACCTCCTCCCTGTGCCGGTGGTAGTGGTTGTGCAATGCCTCATCGTTTTCAGTCTTATCATCATCACCGTCGTCATTCTTCAAACTGGCGTCCAAATCGGAATCGAAGCTCCTCTTGGAACGAGAGTATCTTCTTCTGCGATTAGGGTTTTGAGATCCGGAGGAATTATTCCGGCTAAGCCTGCCACATTGTATCAGAATCGCATCCACTTCTTCCTTGGTGCAACTAGAGGTTCTCGTCCTAGCTCCTCCTGAACTCCGAGATTGAGCGTCGCCAGCTGTAGAACTAGGGTTTAACACATTGGGGTCGTCTTCATCTTCGTGTCTTTTGAGTTCATGGCTGATTCGGTGTTTGATGACGAAAATCTCCTTCTTGAAAACCTGTTGATCATTCTTCGTGTTCTGTGGTTGTTGAGGGCTCGATTTGAGGTCGGATTGCGGGGAAGCAGGCTGAAGAGCGGTGGTTTTGGTGTTCTTGCTGAAACAAGCACCCATAGATGAGAGAGAGAGAGAGAGAGAGAGAGAGAGAGAGAGAGAGAGAAGGGGTTGGGTGCGTTTTGAAAATTTGAATTTTAACGGAGGGGCCTATCCATAAAATGCAATTGATTAGAATTATAAATGAATATCATGTGACTTTAGTAAATGATAGGGATTGTTCAAAAAAACATTTTTAAAAAAGTGTGTGCTAAAATATGACAGATTTGTAAAAGGAAATGTTGAAAAACTCCGATTAATAATCGCATCTTATTTTTATTTTGCCCATAGGGGTTTCTATTTTTATTTTCTGTTATGTTCTTCTCATTTTAACCAACATATTTTTTGCTGACTTGATAATTTTTTTTTCAATGTGACATTACACGTTGATGTTGACAAGATAATGAGATTGGTAGGTTGGTAAAGATCGTCCAATGTCAAAGTGTACATCATTCGCTCACAATTTTAAAATGTAGATTGTATTGAGAAGTTAATGTAGATTGTATTGAGAAGTTTTTACAATGTCGTTATCATCAAATTGAACGAGCTTCAATATTGAAGTTTAATCTAAAGTACAAATCTACATGTATACGTAAATGTGAAATATCTAAGTACAAATCTACATGTATATATAAATGTGAAATACAATCGAAGACTTATGCGAGTTGGAGTAAGGATAATATTGATCAAAAGTTTAGGAGTTGCCCTACTTAGATGGTGAGTAACTTGATTTTTTTTTCTCCAACAATTTTTTCGAAAAAAAAATCTTATCCACTATGCATGATACAAGTAAGAAATGCAACTACTTCTATTCGATATCGGACTTCCAAATGCCTATATATTGATGTTATAGGAATAAGGAAGTAATGTATTTGAAGTTTGAATGTAACGACCCAAAAATCAAGGGTAAAATTTCATTTTTATTATAACCAAAACATTTTTTTAACTCTGTTTAAGACATCGAAAAATATTTCAATTAAACAAATATCATAGTTCATTCCCATAAATCACATATTGCGTAAAACATGTGGTGTGTGTCTTGCAATTGTCACGAGCTTTTCCATTTGAAAATTGGAGTACCTGAAACAAAACTAAAAACCGTAAGCATAAAGCTTAGTGAGTTCCCCAAAATACCATAAACATACAACCACAGAATACCATACAATATACATATAATTGTCATGGGCTCCCCCGAATGGTCTTTATCCGGAATGTCATGGGCTCCCCTCATGATCTTTGCCTGGAATGTCATGGGCTCCCCCCATGGTCTGATATCCAACTACCTCGAGTTCCCCCCGAGGTCTTCCATGCAAGTATCACAGAAACAACTAGCATACTACATATCACAGAACAACTATCATGCCACATAACACATAATGGGCCGACATTGGTGCCTTCGACCTATGGATATAGTGAGGAGACTCACCTCGATCCGCAGAAGCTCACTGAAAAAATCCCTTGTTGTTGCCCTAACGGTCTCCCGAACTAGCAATACCCAAACAACATCCAATTAACAACGAAAATCCAAACCATGATCCAAAATCCAAACTTAGGGTAAAATAACCATTTTACCCTTGGCCCATCAAGACTCATAACCAAGGCCCAAGCCCAAAACCAACAAGGCCCAAAACTATAAGATCCATAAAAGCCCACTAATGGCCCAATTTTCCATATTGGACCCAATCCCATATGGGTCTTATCCTAAGCCCATATTTTCCTTGAATACAATTGAGGTTACCTCAAACACCCCTTAGGATAAACTTAGTCAAAAGCATAAGTCAAAAGTCAAAGTCAACGCTCCGAGTTGACTCAACTCGCCCAGTTGTCCCTCAACTCGCCGATTTTCCCATTAAACTACAGAATCGCAAAAAGTCGATCCAACTCGCCGAGTTCATTCATGAACTTGCCGAGTTTCCTTTATATTCAACAGAATTGGGACAAACCCAAACCAACTCGCCGAGTTCCCCCTATGAACTCATTGAGTTCTTTAGTTAGCCAACCCACTTAATATATTAAGCCACTATTCTTCAAACCAAAGCCCTATCTTCCAGATCTAGACTGAAAATATGTCTAGAAGGGTAAAGTTTCCAACTTTACCCATTAAGAACCACCCCAAAGGCATTAAGCTCAAACCCTAATCCAAAAGGCTTATGTCTTAATCCAAAAATCACCATATCCTCAAGATAGAGCTCATGAACACAAATTTGGACCTTAAAGGCTAAAAGGTCACGTAAAGTCTTCAACTTTACTCACATGTATGGCCAAATGAAGCTAAAAAGGCCAAAACAAAGGCTTAAAGTATGCATGGAGCTCTTAGGGCCATAAAGTTGGCACCTTTATGCCATGAAAGGTCCTTGAGACACTAGATCTGAAAGGGTTTGTCTAAATGGGACGTCCAACTCCCAACAACCACTCTATTTGGACCAACATAAGCAAAAGAACACTAAGATGAAGATCTAAGCAACCATAAAGCAAGGTTGAGACTTTTTACCCGAAAGATGTCGAGAATGAAGCAAGGATTCGAGATCTAACAGCTCTTTCTAGTATTACCAACTCTTACCAAGCTTCCCTTCCTTCTAGTGGCTCTAAAAACGCTACCAAAGCACTCAAAATGGATCACAACACTAAAAAATGCCTTAGGGTTTCGAGGTTAGGGTTTAGGACAGTGGAGGCTGGAAATTAGGCCAACAAATGGGGGTTTAAGTTGTTTAAATAGGGTGCAAAGCCCCGAAATTAAGGTTTCCCAAACCACGTCCAACTCGTCGAGTTGGTCCTCTCCAACTCGTCGAGTTGGTCTTCAAAAACATGTGTGACCAATACTTCCAACATGTCGAGTTTTTCCCCCAAACTCGACGAGTTGGCCTTAAAAATGAAGTTTTATTTCCATAGTTGACCTTCTAGATTCCAAATGTTACAACTCTCCCCCACTTAAATTAGATTTCGTCCTTGAAATTGCTCCTTATTATCAATCATATCAAAACAATTAGCCTGATGATCATGATCAGAAATTCTTCGGATAAAATAACCTTCCTAAGGTAACCGAAAACTTTTATCTTGAAAATGACACCCAGACCTTATGAGACCTGAAATCCACAATGACCTGACTTTCGGACAGATCACATGTGCTGAAAAAACTCATGCCCTCTCTTAATGAATAACAACCAATCATAACCCTTCCAACTCTGGTCATACAATGACCTATCCCGATATACTAAAACCATCCTTAGAATAATCCTTCAAGCCCGGTGAAGAACGAATCCTCAATTTTTGAATAAAACCTAGATACTTCTCATACACACGAAGACCTAAATCGCTAATACTGTCCGAAACATAGAAACTGCCTCCTAAATCTACCGAGACCTCCCTAGTCTCAACTTGTCTACCAAATTTCTGAAATACCGGTTTTCTTACCTGGTACATGAGCCAAATACTCCCACATAGTTGCCCCTCGTGACTTCCGAAAGAAAATCCCGACTCGAGGTCTTAATAAAATCCAATCTAGTACTTTGCTTGTAGCCCGAGATTCACGAAACTGCACTTGCACTGTACTCAATACTAGCATCTCATCACTAGACCGAGATATAAATAATATTCACATACCATCCCCGGGGACTACCGGTCTCGCACCTGGTCCATCCGCCAGGTTCTCAAGAAACCAAATAACAAGGCTACCCAGCCTAAACCCTACTGCAGCACATACTGATTATCCACATGATCCTACAACTCAGGATCTAAACCCTTGACCCAACTAGCCTATAACAAATTTGGTGAATATGAAGTTAGAAGGAAATCCAACTAGCCTATAACATTAAGCGTTAGTTTGGCCTTTTTTTAGTGAGTGCATGTCAAGGATCATTTTGTGAAGTGGTAGATTAATCTAAAGAAACATACATATGATTTGCATCATGTTTGTAACATCCGAGTTCTCGGGACGTAATTTATTTTGGTTTAATAGTTGAATTAGTTTAAAATATGAAAATATTCATCTACTTTATGGACCTTTGTAAGTTACAATAATCCTTTCTTTATTATGTTTTATGTTTGGATTTATGAGTTAATGGTATTTTCGTCCATATTTTGGAGTTTTGGTCCCTTTAATGGTTTGGTCATTGGAGTTTAGACAACTCCATGATCTTGGAATCATGTTAGACTTCAGATCTGACCTTTTGGTTGGGTTTAGAGAGCATGCATGAGCTATCTTTACTCCATGCATGAAGAAAAATGGGATTTATGGACTTTTATGAAATTAGGATTGTAGATCCAGCTAGTTTGGGATGTTTGAATGGATAAAATTGAAAACTTTATACAATAATACATCATTTGGATCCATATTTGAAAGTTGGAAGTTTGGACTTAAGGGATTAAGTTATTTTCAAGTTGATGAATAAGGGGGAACATGACGCTTCTTTTATAGGTCGTGACACATTTTCTGGTTTATATGATGCTCGTCTATTTAATGAGAAAAATTTGAATATTTTATCCTATAGTGAGCACGATGTACCCTATAAAGATCGTGATGTGCATGGTTGAATTTTTGACTAAGTTTGACATACGGTCAATCTTTAGGGTTTTGGGTATTGGTATGAGGTTTGACTTTTATGTAATGTCTAGGTTGTTCGTGATACCAACCTTTTCATTATTTGAGTGCATTGGTGATTATTTGGTTTATTTACCAGGTGAGTTTTCTCAATATACTACGTGTGTCAATATGTGTCTTTATATGCTAAGATATAGGTACTGTCTGGTGCTTTTAGGTGTAGATTGGTTAGTCTGTTATGTGGTATGTGTTTGTTTATATGATACGTTCATATGTTTATCTTGGAGTTGATGACAAATATCAACTAAAGTGTTGTGAGTCTAGATAGTCATGATTAGGAGTTGAAGACAAGATCAACTTAAGTGTTATGAGCCTAGATTCTCGATACTGATTAGGCGGATTGATCTTAGGTCTCGAGAGCCTTGGTTGTATGCTTGTATGTATATTGTTCTATATAGTATTTTGGGGATCTCACTAAGCTTTGGCTTATAGTTGTTGATTAAATATTTCAGGTACTTCAGATGATAGTGGGAATGTGAAGACGTGTCTGCACACACATCGAAAACTTTCATGATTGAGATTTCGCGTTGTTTTATGATACTCTAATTTTTTGGGTCATGACTTGTAAAGAAAATGGTTTTACTAATGTTTGGTTTTTATGAAAAATGAGTTTTCTTCTTACATAAAAATATAAAAAAAAAATTATTGTGAAAATTAGGACTTTACATTGTTGACTTCGTGGAAGCATTAATCTGATGTTCTTCTTGAACAATCAAAGCATAAGCATTAGATAAGGATGGAAAAGGTTTCATCATTAGTATATGAATCTCTAATTATCTTGTAATAGTCATTAAGCCCATCAAAAAGTTGAACAAGTCTTCTATTATTAAGAAATTTGTGATGATTTGTAGCAACACCACATGAACATGCAAGTACATCTTGAACAAATCGAAGTTCATCCCAAATTTTCATCAGTTTGGTGTAATAACTTGGAAAATCATATGATCCTTGAGAAATTGAATAAAGTTTTTGTTGAATTTGATAAATCAGAGCTCCACTAAACTGTTCTTACCTTTGATTTAGTTCATGCTAAACTGTAGAAGCAATTTGAAGAAAAACACACTATCAGGACTATTTTTATGAAGAAAATTGAGAATTCAACTAATTACCATGAAATTAGCACGATAACACCTAGGATATGAAGAAGAATGTGCGGTTGGTTGTGGAATCGATTCATCGAAAAACCCTAATGTAACATCCCGTTCCTGGTACACAATTAATTTATTAAAGTATTTATTTTTGAGTCACTCGACGAGTTGGTAGCCCTAACTCGTCGAGTAGATACCAGAAAGGTCGTGGGGATTAAAGGGTCTACTCGGGGAGTCCAAGCATGGACTCGACGAGTAGGTCTGCCAGCATGAAACCCTATTTTCAGGGTTTTGGACCCTATTTAAGCCACTTAATCCCCTTTGGGCCTCCCTCACCAGCCTCCCTATTCACCTAAAACCTTAATTCGCTGTGAGTTCCATTGTTGAGAAATTATTGAGATTTTGAGTGTGTTTTTGTGATATAGAAGAGACTTGGAAGAGCTTGGAGCTATCAAGCTTGTGAAAGAAGATCAAGATCTAGGATTCCATCCATCTTTGGCAGCCTTCTGAGGTAAAAAGTTCTCAGCTTGTTAACCCATAGCTTAGATCTCCTTTAGTGTTGAATTATGGGTCTTTTTGACCCTTTTGAGTAGGATAAGTTGCTCTTCATGGGTTGTATGCTAAGCAATCCCTCTTTCCTGCGCTATTTAGCCCCTAGAACCATAAAAGGGGTCTTGAATCCGTAGTTGTCCAAGCCATGGTCATGTTCATAGAAGTAGGTTGCTATAACTTGAGTTTGGGTCCATTTGAGGTGTGCAAAGCCATCAAGTCTTCAACTTTATAAATATGGACCATGGAAATGACCTGGATTTGTATTTTGGAGCTATAGAAGGGTGAAATCAATTGTATAGATTAGATCTGCAAGGGCCTCGACGAGTTCATATGGGAACTCGGCGAGTCCGATGAAGGAACCTCAATGATGTTCATAGAACTCGACGAGTTGATTAAGGAACTCAACGAGTTGGATGATCTTGTCCCTTTTCTGATTATGCCAGGACTCAACGAGTCAGTTCGACCAGTCTGAAGACGACTCGACGAGTCAGTTCGACCAGTCATGATGATAAGTAGCTTGGGAACTCGAAGAGTCATAAGGTGTCTCGGCGAGCCGAGTTGCGATTCTTGGGTTCTGAGTTCTAGAGTTCTAGAACTCGACGAGTCACAAGGCTGACTCGTCGAGTTTGGTCGACTTGTAAAGTTGAGCTTGACCAGGATGTTGACTTTGACCGGGGGTAAAATGGTCATTTTACCCTAAAAATAGTTATCAGTTTCTGACTAAGTGTTATTATGGAATTTATAGCCGGAGAGTCGCCGGAGCAGCAGACATGGATTCCTCACTCAGAGTTTTAGCAGTCAATTATATGAGGTGAGTTTCTTTTCAGTAGGGGCGGGTCGAAGGGACCAAGGCCGGCCCATCTATATGATATGTTATTAGTTGAGTGTGGGCGGGGCCAGAATCTCGTAGCAGTCTAGTGTGGGCGGGGACCGATTCTTTTAGTATTACTTGAGCATAGATATGTGATTACTTGGTAGATATACTTGTTGTCTGTGTGATACTTGTATGCATGTTAGTAGCGGAGTGTGAGCGGGGTCCGAATCTCCTAAACAACGGAGTGTGGACGGGGCCCGAATCTCCTAGACAATGGAGTGTGGGCGAGGTCCGAATCTCCTAGACAACGGAGTGTGGGCAGGGCCCGAATCTCCTAGACAGCGGAGTGTGGGCAGGGCCCAAATCTCCATGAGAGTGGGTAGGGCCCGTATCTCCTAGTTGTATGATATTTGTATGGTATGTTGTAGTTTGGGGAGACTCACTAAGCTTCGTGCCTACAGCTTCAATTTTGGTTTCAGGTACTTCCGGTAGCAAGGGGTAAGACTCGGGGTGATCGCATGACACACACCACAACATTCAGCTTGGGATTTTTTTGAGACTCTGATATTTTATCATATGTTTTGTCACAGTATTTGATACGACGTTTTGAGATACATGATGTATGGTTTTCTTTATGATTATGGATGATTTATGGTTTTATAATAATTTTCAAAAAACGAAATTTTTAGACCGTGTTTTTAGGGATGTTTCACTTAACTGGTTTTTAGTAGACAAGACGATGATCATGGAATGTTTTCATGGTGTGAATCTGATTCCTTTGAAGACGTTGGAAACAGTGTGAGCTTGGATTATAAAAAGATCAAAGATAAAAACAGGCACAAAACGTTAGTTGATGTTTGATGAGGGGAATGAATCTCTGATCCAGACTTGATTGCGGGAAATTGAAAGAATTTGCGGAAGACGAAATTGGATCAAGTTGTTACCATGTTAACGTTTATGAGAAAAACAAGAGAGAAAGCTCAAAACACTTTTCATTGATTAATTGTAGAAAATAAAACCAATCATAGGTGTTGTTTGTTTTTCTAAAAAAACCTCTTCATACCACTTTTTGCTATGCGACGCAGCACCCGCAACACTTGCCATTTCACAACAGTTTTTTTTGTAAGGTTTCGTACTACAAAACCTCTGCGCGTGTTTTGTTCCACGCAACACTTGACTTGCATCTTCAAACACTTCAATTTTTATTTTTTCCAAATGATTTTTTTAGAAAATATGGTATAACTTGATTTTTTTTTTAAAAACTTCGATTTTCTTTTAAACTTTGATTTACGAATCTGATACATTTCTTTTTATAGTTTCCACAATTTTTATAACTGATTTTTTTTACAACTTTGATTTTTTAATTTAATTTTTTTACTGTTTCTTCTAATAATATTTTTCAGTTTTGATTGTATATTTTTTAACATGTGTGATTCTTTTATGGATTTTCTATACTTTGTTTACAATATTACTTTTTTTTATAATTTTTTTTATGTTATTTAAAATTAGTATTTTTTGAAAAAAAATTGATAGCTTCTTTTACATTTTTTAGAAGTTTTATATTTTTGTTTTTTACATGTTCTTTTTAGTATTCTTTCAATGATTTAAGACTGAGATTATTAAACTTTCAGTATTGAAAACTTATTTTCAATTTGTAAAATTAGTTTAATTAAAATTTTAGTTTACTGCAGCAGCCTGCAGACATTAAAAACAAACAAACTTCTTATTACAGGCTGCAACCATTTGATCTATCTCTTTTTCAGAAGGTTGCAGATGTGATCCCCAAACTTTATTGATTTTTGTTTTGAAAAAAACAAACACCACCATGGTTATGCTCCATAGTTATGTACATGAACTAGAGACTATGTTGCCAAATTAGAGACTAACTAACCAAAGACGTTTGCAAACAAAACTCTAACTAATCTTCTAGGTAAATTACAATAATGCCCTTGTATTAAATTACAAAACTATATATCCTCAAACGGAGCAACGAATGCTGACACAGTTTGGTCCCTAAAGCTTTCATTTCTAAAAGGCAATATTGTTGACTATTTGCAGTGCATAGATCAAGAAAAGCAAGAATAGATTACGAGTATATAGCTGTACTTTATAATTAAATAATTAACCAGAACAGGTCTACATCAAGAAATCAATCTAAGAGGATGTTGAGTAAGATTTAAACGTGTTATGTATGTTTTTGCGACCGAACCCAAGTACAAACTTTCCCCGATCTTCACTCCGGATGATGTCATTCCCCATGTCTCATCATAATACCCTCCCACCACCTTTCCTTCCAAATCTAACACAATAACTCCACCAAATTTCATGAGATCGGGCATTTTACGTAGGTGCTTTAGGGTAAACGCAAAAATCTTGCGCACAAATTGATATTTCTGTGTATACGTAAATAAAAGGGAATTGTCCTGCATATATATATAGAAAGCATGTCACAAGATGAAAATTATATAGTTGCTAGAAAAAGCATGTTATTAAGAAGCTAAATTACCCATGGTAGTGCCATCCAATAGTGCCCATCGCCATCATATCGTACATTATCCGGCAACCCAGGTAAGTTCTTTGCGAAAACATCAATATATCCCTTCTTTTCCCCGTGTAAATAGTACCGAGAGCACCTTCTCCTATAATCGATAACAAATACAAGTTTTAAAATCATAAAACTACTAGAAAATAAAGTAGCAACAATGGATTCAGTTCGATGACTTTAGAACCAGATTGATCAGCGGACTGAATCCATTGCTAGTAAATCATTAGTAACAAATGAAAATAAATAAATTAGATATACAATGAATCAATACTTGTATTACATACATGAATGTCTCACAAAAGATCACAAAGTCTTGATTGGGTGAAAGTTCGACACCATTAGCAAAATAGAGGTCCCGAGCAATCACTTTCGTTTCTTTTGTCGATGGGTCATAGCTCAATAACCTACCGTGAGGGCGACCCTCCATTAGGTCATTCAACGCGGACCGATAGTTATATTTATACGTCGCGTCCGTGAAGTAAACCATACCATTTTTCGCAACCACTACACCATCTGCCAACCCAACCTTTATGCCCTCGGCCTCATCAGTTAACAACTCAATTTTACCATCTACACTTACCTTAAGTAGCCCCTTATAAGCATCCGCCACAAAAACATCACCAGATTCATCAATCGCAAGCCCTAGCGGTTGGCCACCAGTGTGAACCCAATTCTCCACCACCAAGTCCGCCACCGAAACACTCAATGTGACTCGCTTGATCCACCCATCGTGACAACCGGTGTATATGACCCCAGACTTTGGTTCATAGACTATATCCTCGGGTCCGATCAGTAGACCGGACCCCACCTTTTCCACCCCAGAAAGACTCGCTGAGTTCTTTCTGGCTGGTACGTACATTGGTTCACTGACTTCTTGGAGCGGAAATGCTACTGTCTCGTAAGTATCAAGCTGGATGACAAGCATTGCCACCACAACAATGGCCACCGTGGAAAACAGGAGGCTGAAACCCCATGAAGTGCTACGCTTTTGAGTTGTGGTAGGTTTTGAGATTTCGGTCAACTTAACCATGTCTCGTATGATTAGAGGATTTCTCGGACGATGATATGAAGTTAGTAGGCCATTTTGTAATGTGCGCGCGGGAGTAGGTGTGCTATTTTGACTTTGGGTATTGTGGTCGCGATTGGGGTGTAGTACGTGTTTATGCTATTATATTGTGATAATTTTGCTAGGAACCTTTCGTTCCACCCACTTCGAGAATCATCAATATATATTATGTAATAATAACAATATATTATTATTATTAGATAATTATCATTATTATTATGAAAAGTCTTGGGAGTTATAAAATGTATAAGGAAAGGAGACGTATATCGCGAATATAACCATGCAGTGACCCTGTTGATGAATCTAATATTGTTTTACATTTCCTTTAAACATAAATTATTAATTTCTTTTATTTTATATTATAAACCAATGTTTTAAACCCGGGTCGACCCGGCCGGTTGAACCGGTTGGACCGTGATCCGGTGTAGAAGGCGGGTCAATTGAGACCGTTTTTTTTGTAAAAATACGAACCGGATCGAACCGGCCGGGTTTTCCCTAAACCGCGGTTCGACCGTTTATGTCGAACCGGTTAAAACCGGATTGACCCGTTTTAATAGGGTTTGGATAGTTGGATACAAGTATCGAACGCCAAAACAACGAGCCGTTTGCGGTTTCTTTAATGTTTAAACTTTATGGACATCAAATTATTAGTTTTATATGTTTATGGATTATGCATGAAAAAAAATATGAAAATAGAAAAAGATCATAAACCGGGTTGACCCGGCGGTTCAACCGGTTGATCCGTGAACCGATCATCACACCGGGTCAACTAAAAACCCGGGTTTTAAAACATTGTTATAAACTGATATTTTCTACTAATGTTTTTACCTAACTATTACTATAAATATATAATAATGAGTAAGTAGGTTTTTAGTTGGTTTAATAAGGTTTGTAATAACGATTAGATATATATTTCAAGTTTAAAGTTTCCCACACATTATTATTTTGCCGTTTAGACAATCTAAGTTAATAAAGTTAAAATCTGTGTTGTAATCTAATGACTAATAATGCTATAAGCTAATGATTATAACATGCATGTTATAACGGTGATATTTTAATCATTTATAGTATTTGTGTAACTGATCAGACAAACGTGTGAGTATATTTTGTTAATTAATGCATATAGGCTCCTCGACTAATTGCCTGTGATTCAATCTCGATTGTCTAAACATTTTTTAAGATTTTATTGGTTAACTTTTACTGTACATGGTTTCATATTGTTGAAAATAGCTTCATTTCTTGATCACCAATATTTCATAACGTCGCCATCAAAGTAGAATGGATAAGCATTGTCGTCCTTTTAGATTTGCCATTATAATTGATCAAGGTGAATATAGAACTGATTCAGTGGGGTTTGTACATGAATATCCAACCACACCAATTTTAATTTGAATTTGATTCCAAACATTAAGCTCAAAAGTGCATTCCAGTAACGAAAATACACAAAACTTGTATAGAGGAGACCACATGTGACATGTGATAAGGTTAACACATGTAGGATCCTATCTTGACAAAAATTTTCAACAAAATGCATAAGTTTTTATAGGCACCTCTTTTACCCGAGGAAAGTTCACCGCTTATGGATTTGAGAAAACATTCGACGTGATGCTGCATAGGGATTCCACCGATAAAACACAAAACTCCTCTCTCTCCCCTGCATGTCTACGAGTCAGCCATGTCTCTGATTTCAGTGTTGGACAACAAGCGTAGCAATTCAAGTAGCTGATGTAGTTCAATTATGGTGCAAAAAGATTAATAGAAATAATTGTTTTAAAGTGTATCTATACATTGCCGGTCTAAATTAAACCTAATTTCATACAAAAACATATCTAAGTCATACATATAACAAATATTCGGAAATAGATACTATTTGTAAAAGTCATTAATAATATTATCACATAAATATAGCCATAACATTTATAAAAACAACTAGTATAAAGAAAATATATTTCTTTAACTTTTTAGATGCAAAATCACCTATATACTTTCAAGATTAATTTTATCTAATATATTCTTATGTTATTTTTTTTTCCTTTGGATTAACATTGTTTTATTTTATTTTCATTCAAACTATCATCATTGTAACTTTTTCGTTTAGGCTCTCATTGTCTTATTTGTTATTTTGAATCATTCGGTGATATTATTTTGTAACGATTTCTTTGGCCGTTAAATAAAACACACACATAAACACACGTATAATTGTTTATTATTTTGTTTTAAACAAAAACAAAAAATAAAACATGATTAATTTGAATGAAAAAATACATGTTTAATCCGAACAAAAAATAACATAAGGATAAACGTGACCATAAAATAACAAAGAAATAGTTCAAACAAAAAAATAATAATATAGTGATAGTCCAAACAAAAAAAATAACATCGGATGAACCTAAAACAATAAACTGAAACTATAAGCCTGAACGCTTAGTGAGTTACCCCCTAAAATACCCATAAACACAACAATACACATATAATGACAAACAACATACTATGAGTCCAATCATCCATCGGGATGGAATACCCCAGGCCCTTAACCATCCGGTTGGAATGCCGACATACTACGGGTCCAATCATCCATCGAGATGGAATACCCCAGGCCTACAACCAACACGTTGAAATGCCCACATACTATGAGTCCAATCATCCTCTGAATGGAATACTCACGGCCCACAACCAATAGGTCGCATAATTACCACTCCTTTTCGGAGTACCCGCGACTCACATTCCGGCCTCGAGCAAACCCCCGGGCCTTGAATCCATAAACTCCTGTGCTAGCCTCTCCCGCTCAACCTGCAGAATGTAACGAGTACAGAACATATCCCTAGTCTCAAGTAACTGCAGTCCCTGCTCATCAGAATATGTCCCAACAACAAGTCCCGATACTGAAAAGCTCGACCAGCTCCTCTCCTTGCCGTCGTTACAGCTGTTGAAGCTGCTGCGGCAGCCGTCTCAGCAATGGCTACATAGCGCTCGTAGAAATACTCAACCATGACGGTCTTGAAAGACCCAATCATCTCCAGAACCTGTCCCCGAACGATCTCGATCACCTACTCCCGGATGATCTCCCTAACACGATCCTCTAACAATACTGGCCTATCTTGGCTGCCAGCTCCCGATCTTGATCCAGATCCAGTCTCAAAACATCTCTTAACCATCATTCTGATAATACACCAGAAAGATCTAGGATAATCCATACAATAACAGGGATCCAACTTCCAACTAAACCCCAGGGGTTGTGACTTCCTTTTATACACGTATGGGTCCTGTGCTTTCGGTAGTACGGACCCATACTACCTTCTACACTTACCCATATTTGTCTCAAGTATCATCACAACTCCCTAACAATATACATAATCATAGCGAGCGCTCAGTTCTCACTCCTAGATGAATGGTAAATATCTCGTAACTGGCCTACTGGCCTCACATTACTCACTCATCCATGAAACTTCCACCAACCCTGCAGCGCTCGTGTATGCTAGCCATACATAATGTTGGACCCTATAGACTTTCGAATAGCCGATCTTACCCTAAGCCCCCAATCTGACAAGAACAGAACATAAGGCCAAACCAAACATTCTTAGGCTATAAGATCTTAATTATGTACAACCGTGATGCATACACAAGCAACTACAGTAATGATGTCAATCTCATATAAGGAAAACCCTAGGCTAGCAGGCATCATGTAATTAAACAATCCTATCATGCAATTCCTGAAGATCCCTAGCCTAGTACTAGCATGCTATTCTAACATATCACAATATCAAATGATTTTATGGTATTTTGGGGTCTACTTACTGGCTCCGACTGATCGTACACTTTGCATCCTCTTTTACTTATTTTGAAAACCATTTAAAATCATTTTGAAAATCCTTCCTTTATTTGAGACTGGATTCACACGAGTGTTCCTCCAATTCACTCAAACCAAGGCTCTGATACCAACTTGTAACATCCACAAAATTCAAGCCAATTTTAAACTTTTTAGGTCCTTTAAAACCATTTAGTCATTACAATTGGTTTTCAAAATAGTTATACATCAGAGTTCCCAGAAACCATATCATTTGAGGAAGTGTACGGTCACACCTTTGCCTTCCCGCGGCCATCCGCTGAACCTGAAACAATAAACTAAAACTGTAATCCCGAAAGCTTAGTGAGTTAACCTCAAAATACCCATACACACAACAATACACATACAATGACAAACAACATACTATGGGTCCGATCATCCATCGAGATGGAATACCCCAGGCCCTCAACCATCCGGTTGGAATGCCAACATACTACGAGTCCAATCATCCATCAGGATGGAATACCCCAAGCCCACAACCAACAGGTTGGAATAACTACATACTATGAGTCCAATCATCCTCGGGATGGAATACGCTCGACCCACAACCAACAGGTTGGAATGCCCAGGTCTATTGGTTTTCGCACAAAGTAGATAAGCCTCAACCGCCAAACAAACATGTGCACATATAACAGATAACAGTCTATAGATAGACAAACCGATCTAACATATCATAACATCATAACAACATCCTATCTACTAGGATACTGATCTAACGAATCATAGCAACATATAACATCCTATCTACCAGGATACTGATCTAACAGATCATAACAACATATAACATCCCATCTACAAGGATAATGATCAAACAGATCATAACAACATATATCATTCTATCTACCAGGATACCGATCTAACAAATCATAACAACATATATGATCGTATCTACTAGGATACAGATCTAACAAATCATAAAAGCATAACATATCAGGATAACAATTCGAAAAGGGTTGGCCTTAGTGCCTTAGACCCTTGAGTATAGTGAGGATAACTCACCTCGCAACTGTCGACTCGAAAGATAAGCTCAAACTCTCGGATCACCGCCACAAACTCCTCCACCTATATTCACCATAGAACCATACTCATAAATTTCCAACTTCTCAAAATGCCCCAGAAGTCAAAGAGTCAACCCTTGGTCAAAGTCAAAGTCAATGATCAAGGTCAACAATCCAAGTTAACCCGACTTGTCGAGTGCAGTCACTGACTCATCGAGTCCTTCCAGAACTCGCGTAGTCGTGAAAACCCCCCACTGACTTGCAACTCGCTGAGTCCAAGCGTGTCCAAATGTCTAGAAAACCCAAGTTGACTCGCCGAGTCACCCCAGTGACTCGTCGTGTCGATGTAGAAGTCCTTGCATGACAATCTTCATCGAACTTACCGAGTTGGCCATGCAACTCGCCAAGTCCCTTCAGTCCATTATCCATTCAGATGCTTTTTAAGCCATGTTAAGGTCCCATATTGCAGATCCAGCTTCCCAAGGCATGTTTATCATGTAAAGTTGAAAACTTTACGTGCATACAAGGCTTAAAATGTCAAAACCAAGCTTGCAATGGAGTTTTACACTTAAGGAGAGGCTTATATTTACTAAAGCTGAAAACTTTATGGACTTAGAGACCAAAGAGAGTTCAGATATGAAGCTACAACTTCAGATCTTAGCTCATACCCAAGAATAGCTTCTTCATATACTAGAAAAGCCTATATCTTTAACCCAATGAGATCTAGAATGAAATAAGGTCAAGGAAACGACTTGATACCTTCCAAAAGATGCTAACTGAGGTAGATTTCAAATCCCCACACATTCCTTGCTTTTAGCCACTTGCTCTCCAAGCTCTCCTCACAAATATCCACCTTCCAAAGCTTGAAACACATAATAATGAAGCATACATGTATTAGGGTTTGTTGGACTCTCAAGAGGCTATAAGGGGGGCTAAATGAGGATTGTGATCCTTTAAATAGGGTGAAAAACCCCAAAAATTAGGGTTTCATCCTCCAGCCTACTCGTCGAGTCATATCTTGGACTCGGCGAGTAGGTCACTTAAACACGTGGCTCAATCCGCAATCACTCGACGAGTCAGGGCATCCAACTTGTCGAGTATACCTTGCAATTTATGAAAATTAAATCCATAAAATTATCACATGAGAGTCAGAGCGTTACAACAACTATATAAAAGATGTTTTCTAAAAAACAAAATGACAAAATTAATTAAGATAATAATAATGACAATAATAATAAAAAGATAACAAAAGACAAAACAAATGAAACAAAACAAGAAAATGGCAAAATAAATGAAATCAAAATGGGTTCTTTAAATCATATTAGAAGGGGTTGAGGATATATTTAATTTATGTCAAATCAAAAGGGTGTTATTTAAATCAAGTTATGAGGGATTGATGATAGATTTGATTTATGTCATATCAAAAGAGCATGCAAAACAACACTCTTTAAAAAAGTTATATAAAGAAAAGTTACAAATGGAAATGCATGTGTGTAAAAAGAGTAAAGATCGAGATCTTGAAAAGAATACACTTAAATGTAAAATATTGGATATTTATAAATTATAGTAAGGGTATGTGGCTAGGACTTTATAGAAAAGTTATTAGACTGTAACACCCGGTTTCGAAACGCTTCATTAGCCGGGGTTGCAGCCCGATCATCAGTTATCATAAGACTTGGGATCTTGGGGAAGAAAGGATATGGCACTTTTTAGATAAGGGTGTTAAATTTTAAGTGACCCGAGTGTTCGATGGTGTTTTGGAGCCCAAGGGCATAATTTTAATTTGCCATCTTAGTCCCTTATGAATTTTGGGTTTGGTTCAGGGAGTTTTAAGGCTTTGATGGGTTGCTAGAAGTATAGGGATTCTCCTCACCTTTTTGTGGAAATAAAGTTCGTCAGAAACGGACTTAGATCGATGAAATTATGGCCTTTGGAGTGCTTAGGGTTTTAGAGGGAACCCTAGTACGCGGGGGTACCAAGGGAGTACGCGGGGCGTATTGCTGCGGAGGTCAGTACTAAAACCTCCCCAAAAATACAATTTAAAATTTTCGTTTTAAATCTTTAATAAAACCATAATTGTCATTCAACAATAAAAATCATAAATCTTGTATCTCAAGAATATCATAACATCTGTCAAATATATCAGAGTTTATAAACATCACAGGCTGAACAAATAGTGTGTGCACTGCATTCATCCCAAGCTCTTCTCTTACTACCGAAAGTACTTGAAGCCAAAACTGAAAACTATAAGCATGAAGCTTAGTGAGTCTCCTAAAACTACCACATACCAAACACAAAACATGCAACTAGAAGATACGGGCCCCGCTCACTCTCATGGAGATTCGGGCGGTGCCAACACTCCGCTTTCTAGGAGATTCGGGCCCCGCCCACACTCCACTACTAACAGGCATACAAGTATCATATAGAAAACAAGTATATCTATTCCTATCAAACAATCACATAACTATACTCAAATATTACTACGAGATTCGGTCCTCGCCCACAGTCAGCTACTATGAGGTTCGGGCCCCGCCCACACTCAGCTACTAACATATCACATATATGGGCCGACCTTGGTGCTTTAGACCCGTTTCTACTGAAGAAATCTCACCTCCCACTATTGAAGTCCCGTGAATAAATCTCGGTCTGATGGCTGACAGATCCCCAAACTGTCGACATCAAAACAAAAGCCAATTAACCATTTAGGTTTCCAATGCATAACTCTAAAATCCCCACTAGGGTAAAAGGAACATTTTACCCCTAACCTAGTTTGGTCCAAGATTAAGGCTCAAACTCATACTCTGAAAGCCCAAAATACCAATAGTCAAACAATGCCCGATTATGGCCCGATTTTCCAAATTGGGCCCAAAAATCTACATGGTCTTAACTTAAGGCGCAACCATTTATTCTGGTCCAAACACTTTGCAGTCCACCGGCCCAATATCTCATAATCATCAAGGCCCAACTATTGCCCATCTATGGCCTAATTTTCAAAATTGAGCCCAAGCTTTTCCAATGGGCCTTATCCTAAAAAGCCCAATTCAATATTCTAGTCCATATACTTGTTCTTGGACGGCCCATCAATAGCCCAATCACCAAAGCCAAACAAAAGGCCCAACTCAAGTCCCAAACCAAATTAGGGTTTTTACATAAAATGACGATTAGGGTTAAGTGTTCTAACTTAACCCATTAAGTACTTAACCAATTAAGTCTATTACTCCACTAGGTCAACATACAATGGAATCGATATGTCATAACTTCAGTCCATTGGTTCAAACGCGGGTCCCGACAATCCAAAACTAACATTTTCTAAAATTAGGTTTTTTCTAAACACTAATTAGGGTTTCTAACCCAAGCACATGTAAGTTAGTTAAAAGGTTAGGCTTTTAAGTCAATTAGGGCTTCATTAAGTCGAGCACCACCCAGTGTCACCTCGAGCAGTGGTCATCGATGGCGGCACACGGTGGCAGCCACCACCTAACGGTGGTAGCGATGGGTTTTTCCCTTGATTAATCTGGCCAAACGTGAATCATTCCACATAATCCCATAAAACCCACAATTAAACACAATAAATCACACATACATCCACCTTTCACGGTGGCTGGTGGCGGCAGAAAGTGGTGACAGCCACCATGGTTGGCTGCTATGGTGGTTGCTTGCGATTTCCGGCAGCCTATACACACACACTCGACTGGACATGCATTCCTTCGCCACTCTAAGCTGAGTATGCATCGAACAAACGCAGTGAAACACACGCCGCCCTCATCCTTAACGTGGCAGATGGCAGCCGAAGGACTTAACGAAAGGGGAAACCGTTCGGAGAAATGACGACGACTTGGACACGAGAAAATGATGAAAGAAGCGAAGGGAGTAAATTACTGGTGGAAGGAGATGCAACAACGACCATGAACTCGCGGATCTTCGCAGTCACCGACGACGGTAGTGTACGAGGTTTGGCTTCAAGTTTCCAGTTTCACATTATGTCTCTAGTAGCAAAGCATGTTGTGGTGGTGCTTAACGGCGAGGCAGCAGGCGGCCCTGTCTGATCAGAATAGTAAACGAAGGTGGTGGTGGTGGCTCAACATCACACATGGCAGCTGGTGTACAATTAGGGTTAGGGTTTGGCAACGTAATAGGATGGTAAAGAGGATACCGAGTTTAAGTCCCACTCCCATACAAACTTTTGCATATTAAACAAGTCTAGTCCTTTCCCATGGGATCTTTTTCAACTTTGATCAAGCATTTACCCTTTAGCCCCTGATTCCATAAATTCATTTCATTTAAGGTCCAAAACTTACCAAACAACCCTTCCTCTACAAATTATTTTCAATGAAGTCCATATATTACCATTCAGTCCTTCAGCCTCCAAAATCTCTTCAAATTAAGTCCCAATAATTTACCAAACAGTCCCTGCCTTCATAAATATTTACAAACCACTCTGAAACTTACAGTTTTAACCCCCAACTTCTAAAATTGTAACAATTAACTCCTCAAGACCAACACCTTGCTATATTATTATTGATTTTAGGGCTACTATTCATTCATTAATTTGTCTATTTATTTATTTAATAAATGGGGTGTTACAACTTTCCCCCACTTAAATTATATTTCGTCCTCGAAATCATTCCGTACCATTCCTCACCGGGTTCTAAAATCCAAAGATACACAAATACCTAGCATTATGGTCACATTTACTCCATCTCAAATCAGCATTCTTAGGGTTGTCTGACTCCTTGATAGACCACCCATATAGAATTATTATAGCTGAATCCCACTGTGACTTAACATTTACCCAACAATTTGTTACTCTAACCATACATAAGATCCTAAAATACCATTACTGCTTGAGACACTGAACCTGTATGAAGCAATAAACTGCCTGAATTATTGAACTGCTTAAAACAGTATACTGCCTCATGGCTGCTTCCCAAAATCTATCGGACCCCCTGGTTCCAGCTTATCTGAAATGTTGAATTCCTACCCGGTTGCTGAGCCAAGAGTGATCTCACAGTCACCCCATGCGACTTCCGAACGAAATCCTTGTCTATCAATAGTTACCACTAGTTATGTTGCCACAATGGATCTAGCGACTTTATGATCTAACTGATCGGGTCCATACGTCGAGTCCTGACGTCACTAATTCCAAGGCTAAAGGTGACTACTACATAACTAAAAGGTAGCCTTGCACCACAAACGACCTTTTACGGTCCATTGCTTCCCTGATCCCATAACTATAGTGGTGTTCCTACGGTCATTTCGTTGTCTTAACTAGGTCTAATTCATATGAGGAAATCCATAAACCAATATGTGGATTTTCCATGCCCTCACTGTTGCACCTGAACTGGTGGGTACTGTTGTTCCCTTCGTGATCTAACAACACAATCATGCTATCTACCTACCTAGTGAATGCCACAGCTACTCCCGCAGACTTACAACACTCTAACACTATCCACCAACCTTGTGAATGCTACGGCTACACCCTTAGACTTACAACACTCTATCGCTATGTGACAACCTTGTGAATGCTATGGCTACACCTGCAGACTTACAACACTTTAACATTGTTTGCCAACCTTGTGAATGTTACCGATACACCCGCAAACTTACAACACTTTACCACTGTCTGTCAACCTTGTGAATGCTATGGCTACACCTGCAGACTTACAACACTTTCTCACACTATCTGGTTGCTAGTGAATGCTACGGCTATCCCGCAGTCTTACACACTTTTCAGTGCACTGGGTGAGAATTTAGGTTAGGGAAACTTCATTTATGATAAACGTATAAATCTCTTTATCACTCCGAAATGTTTACTTTCTAGTTCTAATATCGTAGTCATACGCTTAGAATCCTACTCAAATAAGGTTTCCAGATCCGGTCGGCAACAAGCCATAGATCCAAACAAATAATAGCATCAATATAACTATCACACAAAACATTTAGCACATAAAAGCATTTTAGGCATCATCCCTAAAATAAACTAGTGCTTGTGTCAATTTAGGTGTACTACCTAAAATATTTTAGACACACTCCTCACGATCATTACTTAACATTCTAAGTTTAAGTCTAGAAATCCTACAAATTCATAGATCGCTTAAACAAATGCTCTGATACCAACTGTGACATCCCTATTTTCACGGCCAGAAAAGACCGGTTTTGTTTATGCTTTGTTTGAAAATCAGAGTAATATTTTTACATAAAAGTGTTATTAAATCATTTCTTTAAAGAAATGTATTTTCATTATATAACAAAATCTCTGGATTTCATGTTCAATACAGACCAAAAGCATAAATAGAACAAAGTAGACCTTACAACAATTATTCATAACTACCGGCCTATAATCCAAAATCTCTCGTTATGTCAGCCAACTTATGCTCTCGTGCCATTACCTGTAATGCAAAGAAAACGTAGTGGGTCAGGCTTGGGAGCCTGGTGAGCATATATGGTTTTCAACCCACAATAATATAATTATTATATTCAATCATCAAAAAATTAACCCAATTACCCATCCCCATTATCTTCTTTATTTCTTAAGGTTTTACCCTAAGAATTGACTATCCTTCCTTCATTCGTTCCTAAGGATTGACCTAAGGAATTGGCACAAAGTCCATTGCTACTTGAGGTTCATATATGTGACATCTCCAAAATCACAGCCAGAAAAGACCAGTTTTTATTTATACTTTATTACAAAATCAGAGTAACATTTTAATAAAAGAGTTGTGGAATTTGTCCCAAAACAATAATATGATAAAGAGTTATCAAAAGCATTTCCTTAGAAATGTATTTCATTAAAAGACTCGGGATGTCATTGTTGGAATAGTGTCTAAGGCTGCAACTATGTTAGGTAAGTATTTGACCCGATTGTGCATGGTCCTTTTGGGTTGCCTTCACCATAGCAACTTGGTAGGATGATTTATTATGAGAGAATGGATATTATTATGAGAATAATATAATGAATAATAATATTGTTATTTGATTAATATAAGTCAAAGATTAATTAGTATTAATTTGGTGACTTAAAGAGATTAATTAAATAAGAGGGTATAAACTGTCAATTGTTTGATAGTTACACTTTGGGCTGTAAATCCTTTTATGATAGAGTGTGGACGATTTCTAGGGCTAAGGATAGCCATAAAATCGTCCATGGCTTATCTATGGAAAGGATTGGGATTGCTTAGAGTCTAAGTTATCCAATTAGGGTTTAAGGGTGAAACCCTAGGAGCCTTACAAGTAGAAATAGACCCCTTGGGATAGGAAATCGGCACCTCCTCTACAGCAAGGATAACATGGCCAATTTCCTTCTCTCTCCTCTCTCTCAAATCATTCTCTTTGCTAGTTGGTGTTTGTAAGCCATTAGAGGAGTGATAATTATGACTCTAAAGCTCCAAGAACAAGAAGATCAAACAAGTGTTTCAAGGTATGATTCTAACTCTGATTTTGTGTTGTTATTATACCTAATTAGCCATTAGGAGTCTTGGATTCAATGCATGTTTAATTAGAGAAACCTAGATCCAAGCATTAGGGTTTGTATGCGCACATAGGAATGTTCTTATGTACAAAACCCATCAATGGTATCAGAGCCTAGATTGGTTCTATTAAATTGATGCTTAATTGTTTGAATGCTAACTGCAAAATTTGAATTTTGTGGTTCTGAGTCATGGACTCGGCGAGTCCCATAGTGGACTCGGGGAGTTGGCCTGACTCGGCGAGTCCAGTTTGGGTACTCGGTGAGTCCGAGCGTCAGGAAGAGCCAAAAACGGGATTTTTTCATATTTATCTTATGGAAACTTACCTTAATCATATTAGATCAACCCACATCCGATTTTATGATATATATGACTATATTTTTGATCTAATTGAAGATATTTATCAATTAATAAAATATTTAATTTCCTTATATGATAATTATTAATTATTTTGATTAAATTGGTAAATTGTTTTTTAAGAAATCAAATATGGATAATTATTTGATTAATTGTTAATTTGAATTATTTGTTATTTGATCCTTTATGTTTTAAATGTTTAAAACTTACCCTCAAGTTTTGAAATTTACGTTTTGTGATTAAAAGTTTAATTTAGACAATTTAAATTTCAAACCCTAGAATTTTACAAGTTTAAAATCCAACCCTATACTTATATAATATTACAAGATTAATATCTATATATGTATAACTTAAATGATGTCTTACCGTTAGTAGGCCTCATTCACTTAGTCGGTCTATAAGGTGGGTATAAGGTTGCTGCCTATAAAATGGCGCTTAATGGGTGTACATTCACACCCACCGCTTGCTTGATCGGTGGAGGGTCGTTAGCCGAACGGGTAGGATAGGGAAACCTCATCCTCTCATTAAAAGTATAATAAGAAATACAAAGTAACTACATGTTTTCTTAAAATTTCCCAATCTTAGTTACTTTAGGAAAAGTGAATTGATGCAATCCCATGAAATTACACTTTGCACCTTGCTAAGAAGTTAGTGGAGCATGTGTGGTTTACCGGCACATTAATTGGTTCTAAGTGAAGGTGGCAAAGGGTGATTCATTGTTTATCATAGTTCGATGGAGCGTGTGTGGTTTACCGGCACATCGAATAGGTGATCGTTACAATGAAGGCACCATGTGAATTTGCATGGTAATTCACACCCGCTTTGTGATCCTCGGTATCCCAATCACAAACAAGAGGTGCGTATCGAGATTTAAACATGCCATTGAAAAGTTTCAATGAATCTCATCCGAACCTGGGAATTCTCAATACATTTAGGACTTAAAGTTACGTTTTTCATGGTGGAGAATTAGTGAATCGTCATTCACTTACCTTCAAATTGTTTGCATGTTAGATTACGGCATCCCTTTTCTAATATGTAAATATTGTTGTTGGATCCTAGCCCTAATTTTTCTTATTGGGTGATAATTAGGGATTCACATTCTAATCAATCTTTGTCCTTTCTATTGTAGATGTCGAACGCTAACAACACTGCTGCGAGATGAGCCTTTGTCAAAAGGTCACCTTTGATGGAACGAACTTTAGCGAATGGATAAGATACATTCGCACGATTGCTTGCTATGAGGATAAGGAGTATGTCCTCAATGAGAAGCTCGAGAAAATCAACCCCGAAATCGCTACTCCCGCCGAAATGACCGCTTTCGAAACTCACGAACGTGATGCAACGAAAGTACATTGCATCATGATCGCGACTATGAACCCCGAATTCCAAAAGTCCTAGGAGGACATGTATCCGTACGAAATGCACCAAGACTTATTGGAGAGATACCATCAAAACGCGAGACAAGAGCGTTATGAGATTTTCACTAACATGATTTCCGCTAAGATGGGTCATGGAGAGTCTCTTACCGTGCACCTGCAAAAGATGCAAAGGTATGTCGACCGCCTTCGCAAGTTAAACGTTGACTTTGGGGAAGACTTGGCGATCGACATGGTGCTTCACTCTTTGCCTCTAAGCTACAATCAATTTAGGATGACCTATCACATGAACAAAGAAAAGGTCACCCTACGCAAACTCCAAAGTCTCTTGAGGGTCGCTGGGAGCAACTTCAAGGAGAAGTCTGTTGCACCAACTCCCAATCCACCCGCCGCTCCTGTCTTGACAATTGGACAAGGAAAGGGAAAGAAGAGGAAGGCTTCGTCAAAGAACTATCGCAAGGTGAAAGCCCGAGATGGTGCCTCTTCTAGTGGGACCAAAGTTGATCCCGCTAAGCCATGCCCTAACCCAAAGGAGGCAGAGTGCCACCACTGCCACAAGATATGACATTGGAAGAGAAGCTGCCCGGAGTACCTGCAAGCCATCAAGGAGGGAAAGATCAAGCCATCTTTCCCAAGTATATACACAATTAAATCTAACGATTCATCTCATGATACTTCTTGGGTTCTTGATACCGGTTGTGGTTACCACATTTGTTCTAATGTGCAGGGACTAAGAAGAAGTAGAGACGTGGAGCATGGAAGAATAAATCTAATCATGGGGAACAGAAGATCGTCGCCTGTGACCAAGATTGGAGTGTATTCTTTAGTGCTTAGGAATAGTTTATCTATAGATTTGAACAATTGTTGCTATTCGCCAGAAATGGCTAGAAACATCATTTCATTTCATGGTTTGTTTAGACAAGGTTTTAGATTTTCTTTTAATAATGAGAATGGTTCTATTTTAGCTTATTTGAATCGTGTCTTTTACTTTGAAGCTATACCATGTAATGGAATTTATGAAACTGTTATGATTGTTGATAACTTAGGAAATGATGTTTTATGTATGGATTCTTCCAATAGTATGGATAAGGCATCCTTATGGCATTGTCATCTTGGACACGTCAACAAGAAACGCATATCCTAACTCTAAAAGGATGGAGTGTTGGAGTCATTCGACCTTAGGGAAGATGACACATGCGAGTCTTGTTTACTTGGAAAGATGACTAAGTCACCCTTCGCAGGTACGTGCGAAAGGGGTGAGGGTCTATTGGACCTCATACATACCGATGTGTGTGGATCATTTAGATCTACCACGAAGGATGGAAACCACTTCTATGTGACTTTTATCGATGACTATAGTAGATATGGGTATATCTACTTAATCAAGCAAAAGTCAGAAACTTTTGAAAAGTTCAAAGAGTTCAAAAATGAAGTGGAGAATCAATTGGGCAGGAAGATCAAGATGCTTCGATCCGATCGAGGAGGAGAGTACCTAAGTCTTGAATTCCACGATTATCTCAAGGAGTGTGGAATAGTTTCACAACTGACGCCACCTAGGACACCACAATTGAATGGTGTGGCAGAAAGGCGTAATCGAACCTTGTTGGACATGGTTCGCTCTATGATGAGTCGTGCTTCGCTATCTATATCTTTTTGGGGGTATGCCTTAGAGACTGCCGCCCATATCCTTAACCGAGTCCCTACTAAGAAGGTTGCTAAAACACCTCATGAGATGTGGACGGGGAAAGCTCCTTCGTTAGCACATATCAAGGTTTGGGTTTGCGAGGTTTTCGTAAGATGAGATACTCACGACAAGCTCGAACCTCGTAGTGAGCGATGTATTTTCATCGGCTACCCACAGAAATCCTTTAGATATCTCTTCTATAGACCGAAGGACAATGTTGTCTTTGTTGCGAGGAGAGGAGTTTTCCGAGAGCGAGAACTCATTAGCCAAGGAGACAGTGGGAGGCAAATCGATCTTGAAGAGATTCAAGAGTCGATAGATGAAGGAACCTCTACCGCTGGCGCTCAACCCAAGGAGGAAACTCCGTTGAACCGATTGACGTATCATTACCTCTTAGATGTTTCGAAAGAGTTAGAGTTCAACCCCATTTGTATGGTTTTCATATTACTACCGAAGGGGACACGTATATTAGTGATAGTACACTAATAAACCTTGATGAACCTAATATCTATAAGGAAGCCATGGCAGGCCCGGAGTCTGCGAAATGGAAAGAGGCAATGGATAGCGAGATCCAATCCATGTATGATAACCAAGTTTGGAATTTGGTTGACAATATGCCCGGACGTAAGACCGTTGGGTGCAAATGGATCTTCAAGAAGAAGACCGACGTGGATGGAAAGGTACACACGTATAAAGCGTGATTGGTTGCGAAGGGATTTACTCAAACTCCCAGAGTTGACTATGAAGAGACATTCTCACTAGTTGCGAAGATAAAGTCTATTAGAGTGATGCTAGCTATTGCCGCATTTCATGATTATGAGATTTGGCAAATGGATGTCAAGACCGCTTTCCTTAACGGGAAGTTGGCTGAGGATGTTTACATCGCTCAGCCAGAGGGGTTTGTGGATCCGAAGCATCCGAATAGAGTGTGTAAGCTTGAGAAGTCCATTTATGGACTAAAGCAAGCGTCTCGCAGATGGAATCTTTGCTTCGATGAGAAAGTCAAAGAGTTTGGATTTGTACGAAGTGATGATGAATCGTGTGTATATGTCAAAGCCAGTGGGAGTGTAGTAAGCTTCCTCGTTCTATATGTCGATGACATATTACTCATAAGAAACGACGTCCCGACTCTGTAGGAGGTTAAGTCCTGGCTCGGGAAGTGCTTCGTGTTGGGTTATGAGCATTCTAACACTCCTAAGTGTACATGCAACCCTAAATACCTTGGATCTATGTTTTCTCTATTATACATGAAAATATGAACATCCAAGGTATTATCCTAATCTAGCATACAAAATAATGGATATAACAAGATAGAATACATACCTCTTTGATAGTGCTTGTCTTCATGAAGCTTGAGTGCTTAGTGCCCCAAGTGTGACACCTCAAATGGTTCACACAACACCATAAGCACTTGGAATAACTTAGAGAGAAATTAGAACACTTCATGAAATCGTGTAGCCCTCATACATACACATAGTGTTAGTCACGATTTCTTGAGCCATGGGTTTCTTTTATATGGTGGCTATTAGGGTTACACCATGTAACTCATGACTTTACCCATTCCTTATGCTCCATGGGTTTTAACCTCCATGGAGTATCCATGGGTCACCCCATGGACTTAGTCCAACATAAGGAATCTTGGATCACAAGCCCACATATATAAGAATGAATGATTTACACAATCAACCCATATATTTAATTAGTCTTCTTTTGATCACTTAATTAATTCTAGATTAATTCTTGATCAATACTAATTAAATAATCTCATTATTCTTATTATTAATATACTAGAACTTATAATATATTAATAACCGTAAGTGTCTTATTTCTCTCATTATAGTCTATCCAAGTGCATGATGCCATGCAACCCAAATGGACCATGCCGGGTCGGGTCAAGTCTTACCAATTATAGTTATGGACTTAGACATTAATCCAACAGTCTCCCACTTGGATAAGTCTAAAACTATTATTGCGTATGACTTCAGGAACCAACTAGCAATTGTAGCTCTCAAAAGCTTCTGTCGAACTCTGACCTTGTAGATGAACTCTGATCTTTGTCAACGACTTGTCCATTAGATAAGGGATCATATATTCCTCCATTCTAGATATCATATGGACTGAGACATGGATTATAATCATTCTCTCTGTCCATTAGTTGTTTCCCGATTTCCGATTTATGACGACTGACTAATTGAACAAATCAAATCAGTCCTGGCCCGGCCGAGCACTTCCATTTGTCATCATCAAATCATCGAGGGGCCCACATATATCGCTTTTATCCCGAAGGTAAAAGGAATGGATAAACTTCGACTCATATGGCTTGTTCTACTACTTGTTGAATCATACACAAAGACACGTTTTATAGCATCGAGTTACCAATGCGTTTCGTGTAATCAATGTACTATCAACTCATAGTAACAACTCATATCTCTAGGTTTGAAGAATATAAGATATTATCGTCTCATGATCACTCGTGATAAAATCCATGAAGTGATTCCAATGAGCGCGGGTTGAATCCAATACTCAGAACTTATGAGCACTCATGAGTGTTGTATCCCTTTGTCCAACATCTTAGACCTCTACAAGCCAACCCATGACAGTCTTAATTCATATCTACTTCCAACATATGACCGACTGTGGATGGTTTGAATAACTTAGTCATTCCGGAAGAATAACCTAGTTTATTCGGGAAGTCAAAACATGCAAAGTGAAACACAATAATAATTGAATCCAATATGGTCTCAGAACTTATGAATATAAATAAAACTCCTTTTGTTTATCACCATATGATTACACATTATTCATTGTATATTGTTTCAGCTATCAACATTATTCTTGAATTTAAAACAATAGTTGTCCCATGCTCCAAGCATGCACACTATGTTTTTCTAAACAATAGTCATGCCATACACAAAGTATGCATAATATGTTTGTCTATGATCTTTATTTTGTGAACTAGATCAAATGAACATAACTTCAATGATTCTCTTTTCACACTCCCAAATCCTTACTGCAAATGCAAGAATTCCAAATTCATGTCATTTACTAAAATCTGTTAGATTCTAAACTTATATGCATCGATCCTCTTGTAATGATTATGCACAAAGTCAGAAAGACTTAACAACAATCATTACAGAGCATTCCAAAGGAGATCAAGTCCTTGGAACCATCCTTCTTGCATTAATTTTCCTTAATCTTACACAGATTGAAAATTCTAACTTTGAAACATTTCCAGATTCCATTTCGACTATCACTTCTGAACAAGAGTTGCCTCCTTACAGATTATGTCAATATGGTCCTTCCAGAACTATCACTATACTTCCAACTGTCCTTGAGCAACCAATCTTTGGTAAACCTTAGATTATCCTCGACAATTGTTTAATCCTTTTAGTCATATCCAGTTCTAAACCTTTTCCCTTCTTAATGCCCTAGACATTTGGAAAATTTTAGAAAGGATGAATATAGCACATGTAATCGGTCCTATATTCGAAGCATATGGGACACGATTCATGATGTCTCACATAAAGACTAAACCAGTCTTTTGCTATAACATTTCCATTTCAATTTGCCAAGTTCTCATAATTCAGATTATGAAAAGGGATGCCGTAATCATAATCGAATTTAAGAACGCAAATAATGGACCCATATACAGAATTTCCTTATGTTGAGCCATTCCAACATGAAATTCATATATATCCTTGACTAAATGATTAAAACCTCACGATCTAAGCTTATAGATTTGAGATGAAGTATAATTTCCTCTCCCTTAATTATAGCAAAACAACTCTTTCCCAGTTGAAACTTTTGTTTTCTATAATTAACATTGCTAGCTTGCAATACTTATCGTAATTATCATGCTCTCACTAACATGATGATTATTAGCATAACACTTATGCTCCCACTAGCTTTGACATATACTCAGAAATCAGCAGGACTTCTAGAAATCAATACTTTATTGACCAAAGTTCAGATTTCTGATACTAGATTGTTTTGATAAGACTTTATCAAAAACATACACCTTCCCTTAGATAGCTCATGGGTGTGTCAAAACAATTTTAAGAACTATGAAAAAGGGATGCCGTAATCATAGTCTTGATCGTTTTGACCTTTGCCATTTCTCACAAGTCCAAGTTAGTGTGCCGGTAAACCACACACGCTCCACTAACGACTTTGAGAATGCAAATATCCCAATTGCTATCTAGCTAAAATCTACTTAGTGGAAGTGTTTCCTCACCATCATTTTCATGAATCAGAGAGAAACCTTATGACACTTAGATTTATTGGTGTATGAGTTCCTACCCATATGAATTTGTCAAAACCATAATCACAAGACACGGATAATGACAAATCCAAAACCATATGGATTGAACTCAATCTTAATTTCTTGCCACCTGGCAGCTCAAGGGCCTACCATTGCTTCCAAGTTGTTGTGCAACACATTGAGAACTCTAAGAACTCATATGCAAAGCCAACTTTAACTAGAATGGGCACAGAATATGTCAACACGATAGGTTATAAACCTCAAGTCGTGTGCTAGTGAAGAACTTCAGGTTTCATTCTTGATTAGTTCTTGAGAATTTCAAGACCTTTAAGACTCCCACTGTCCTCTTGACCTATAAGACTTCCTTGTCAAACATCCAAGAGATAGTGTGGATTCTAATCAAGACAAACACTTCACACAATTGGCCTTAGTTGGTCTTTGTTTTATCCAAAACATCACAACTTACCAATTTCAAATGTACAAGAGTAGAAAACTTTTACTCTTACATTTGATAAGTGTTTTAAACCTTCTTAAAGACATGTCACTCAAGTTACAATCTTGGAGTATGACTCTAAGACTTGTATTGGAACGAAGTATGACTCATCTTCTTGATTTAACCATTTCAACAATTCAAGATCCCTTCTTCTTAGTCATAAGAATGAACTAAGACTTCCTTAGAGAACTAATTTTGATATGGTTTCTTAATCATTAAGATGATCACAAAACTGATACTAAAGTACTCTCCCATCTTTTCAGATTTGAGAAACTTTTATCCTTCTGCCTAATTTGATTCTTCTTATCCGCTCTGCTATGCATTAGAACCTTTTCCAATGTCTCAGAGTTACACTTAAGCTTGTAAGTATAATCATATTTACTGAACTCTAGTAAAATATGACGAATAGCCTTATATCTTTTGTGGTGGACTTAATCAGTGCACATGATTATGTACTCGATCCCTTAGTCCATTACTTGACTCACACATCCATGTGAACAAGTAATTAGTCTTAATTTTCCAATACTTGAAAGTTCTCATTCATCATGCTATAGAACTTGCATGATTCCAGGTCCTGGTTCACTTGAGACTTGGGTGACGAGAATCTTTCCTTATTTGGTAAATTTAGACATTACCACAAATAAAAGAATCAATTTCATATTTCCACTCTTGCTATTAATGGAATCATATAAGCAACAATTTTTTCCTCAAATGCCATTGTAAGGATATTTTTTTAAAATAAATAAAATCAAAATTTTCTTTTATTTTAAAACTATGCGGAAAAACTTATCCTTACAACCCATATGAAAAACTTGTTGTTATCTATTCCTTAGCAATATCTCATAACTCCTAAGAATTAGCTCAAGAATCCAATTTTTCAAACTACGCGATAGAAATCCATCTATGCGATCAGATTCAACATATTCTTTCTTTAAGTTCCTTTACTTTTCTTTGATTCTTAAAACATTACCATGTGACCCAGTCACATCATGTATCAGGAATCTGAAAATAGAAACTTAACAGAGTTAGATTAGTGGACTTTTACCTGAAGTAGAGTCAATCTTATTGACTTTAACATCCTTAGGTAAATCAGGCAGCTTCACAACCAATGCCCCTTCCTTTGGCAATATAAACATATGGACCCTTTGATAATAGTACACGAGACTATCACAGACTTAGACTTTTCTCTTTACCATTTGGTCAACCGAGTTGACTATGGCTGATCCCTTTCCATTGGGAAGAGAATGTTTTTCTGGATTTCCTGTGTCACTATTGTCAATGTCCATAAAGTTTCAGGAAGTTGATCTTAACAAATAGATAAGATCATTAAGGGTCTTGTCATAGTCTGTTTCATAGGTGTTCCAAAAGAACTCACTATGTGACTTAGAAAGTGATTGAACCACCAACTTTCTCAAGACTTTGACACCCAACTCTCCCGGCTTGTCAATATGTGACTACATCTCCAAGATGTGATCACACCTAGACCTTGCCTTGCCATTAGGGCTTGAGTGACCTTAAACTTTTAAAGAACTTGTGGGGTAGGGAGAATAATTTGGAGGAGGTGACAGAAGTATGATTTCCATGGGACATCATCTTCATTTAGGAAAGCTTGTTTCAAGAGATTTAGGAAGATCATAAATGTCTAATCCAGACATGTTATGGGAGATATTCAAGATAGTTGATCTTTGAGTCCTTAATATGACACCCAATATGAAAATATTAAGGCTAGGACCCAACAAACTATTTTATAACTTAGAAGAGGTATGCCGTAATCCAAGCTATAAAACAATTTGAAGGTAGGTGAATGACGATTCACCAATTTCCACCAAGATAAACGAAATGTATTATTAGGTTTTAATTGGTTTTGAAACTCCTAGATCTTTTGAGATTCATTGAACTGTTTAATGGCATGTTTCAATCTCGAGTGTGCCCTTCAGGTTTTGTGACTGGGATGCCGAGGATCACAAAACAAGGTGTGAAGTAACCATGCAAATTACTGGGTACCCTTAAGTGTTTATCCCTCAATCGATGTGCCGGTTAACCACACACGCTCCATCGATACTATGATAAACATTAAGTTACCCTTTGCCTACCTTGTTAAATACGAGTTAGTGTGCCGGTTAACCACACGCGCTCCACTAACCGACTCAAACAAAGTGCAAAGTGTAATTTCGTGGATTAGCACCTTATTCACATTTTCCTAAGTAACTAAGATTGGGTATTTATAAGAGTTTAGTTACTTAGTATTTATCATTAATACTTTTAATGAAGGGAGAATTATAGTCATGTCAAACCCGTTCGGCTAACGACCCTCCACCAGTCAAGCGAGCGGTGGGTGAGAGTGAACACCCATTAAGTTGCCATTTTATAGGCAACAACCTTATACCCACCTTATAGACCGGCTTCGTGAATGAGGCGTACTAGCGGTAAGACCGACTTTACTCTTATACATAAATATTATTAACTTATAATATTATGAAGTATAAGGGTTGAATTTTAACTTTTAAAATTCTAAGGGCTAACTTGGAATTAAAGTATTCATAAGAGAAAACTTTACAAATTCCAAAACTTGAGGGCAAGTTTTGAAACTATTCAAAACTAATTAATTCCATAACTTATGTATTTAAAGTAGTTTTAATCCAAAAACTCTTCAAGTTCTATAACTTGTGGACAAATTATGGAAGACTTTAAACTAATAAAGAATTAATCTTTTCTTTATTTTATAACTTATGGAATTAATTAAGGTTACATATTTTATTTATTTATTTATTAATGAAGTGACTCTTGAACCTCCATAACTTAAGGACAAGACTCTTCATCTTTTTTGTAACCTTTGCCAACTTTATGAGTTTTATGAGTCTTTAATGTGACTCTTCATGTAACTTAAGGATAAGTTACACAAACACATTTTATACTCAACTCTTAGATTAATTTGGATTGAAAACAATTTTTTTCACTCAACTTTTCTATTAATCTAAGCAACTCATAAGAACAAGATAATTCAAATCAAACTTTTTCATGTAATTAGTCTAACCTTTAAACTAATACAAAACATGAATCTATTGACAACTATCTTGAAAATGGATTAGCATGAACATTACCACATTAAAAAAACAAGTTTATAAGTTCAAAACAACTTAGGGTAATGTTCCTAGTCCATTTCTAGCCAAAAACCTCGAAGATATGCTGTCTGGGGTCCAACTCGTCGAGTGCATGAACACAACTCGGCGAGTTGGATGCATTTTGCCTTGGACTCGTCGAGTCCCTTCATGGACTCGGTGAGTCAGCTGGGCTGACAGCACCAAAACTCGATTTTTTCAGCTTCTATTGCAGGTATAACAAGAAAACAAGCCTTGGCTCTGATACCACTGTTGGGTTATGAGCATTCTAACACTCCTAAGTGTACATGCAACCCTAAATACCTTGGATCTATGTTTTCTCTATTATACATGCAAATATGAACATCCAAGGTATTATCCTAATCTAGCATACAAAATAATGGATATAACAAGATAGAATACATACCTCTTTGATAGTGCTTGTCTTCATGAAGCTTGAGTGCTTAGTGCCCCAAGTGTGACACCTCAAATGGTTCACACAACACCATAAGCACTTGGAATAACTTAGAGAGAAATTAGAACACTTCATGAAATCGTGTAGCCCTCATACATACACATAGTGTTAGTCACGATTTCTTGAGCCATGGGTTTCTTTTATATGGTGGCTATTAGGGTTACACCATGTAACTCATGACTTTACCCATTCCTTATGCTCCATGGGTTTTAACCTCCATGGAGTATCCATGGGTCACCCCATGGACTTAGTCCAACATAAGGAATCTTGGATCACAAGCCCACATATATAAGAATGAATGATTTACACAATCAACCCATATATTTAATTAGTCTTCTTTTGATCACTTAATTAATTCTAGATTAATTCTTGATCAATACTAATTAAATAATCTCATTATTCTTATTATTAATATACTAGAACTTATAATATATTAATAACCGTAAGTGTCTTATTTCTCTCATTATAGTCTATCCAAGTGCATGATGCCATGCAACCCAAATGGACCATGCCGGGTCGGGTCAAGTCTTACCAATTATAGTTATGGACTTAGACATTAATCCAACACTTCGCTATGAAGGACCTCAGAGAGGCTTCCTATATTCTGGGAATAAGGATAGTAAGAGAAAGAAGTAAGAGACTAATAGGACTTAGTCAGAACACTTACTTAGAGAAGGTACTAAAATGTTTTAGTATGGAAAACTCGAAGAAGGGAGAATTACCGATACAAAGCAATGCCAAGTTGAGTAAGACTCAAAGTTCGAGTACCGAAGCCGAGATAGCTGAAATGAGCCGAGTTCCATACGCTTCCGCAGTTGGCTCAATCATGTACGCTATGACTTGTACTCGCCTTGATGTAGCCTTTGCTTTGAGCATGGTTAGTAGATATCAAGGGAACCCTGGCAGAGCCCATTGGATTGCAGTGAAGAATATCCTTATGTACCTTCGGAGGATGAAGGAATGGTTCTTAGTCCTTGGAGGGAGTGATGACTTGAAGGTGCGAGGGTATAGTGACGCCAGCTTTCAGACCGACAGGGACAACTACCGTTCGCAGTCGGGCTGGGTCTTTACCCTGAATGGAGGAGCAGTAACTTGGAAAAGTTCCAAGCAGGAAACCGTAGCTGATTCAACGTACGAATCAGAGTACATTGCAGCGAGCGAAGCATTGAAGGAGGCAATATGGTTGAACAACTTCATTGGTGATCTTGGATTTTTTCCTGCCATAAAGGAGCCCATGGAGATTTTCTGTGATAATGAAGGAGCGGTTGCCTTGACCAAGGAACCAAGAGATCATGGTAGATCACGACATATCGACAGAAAATATCACTTTATTAGACATCGTGTAGAAGTAGGACAACTCGTAGTGAAGAGAATATCATCAGAAGATAACCCAGTAGATCCGCTTACGAAGGGACTAAGTAGGGTTAAGCATTTGCAGCATGCTAGGAGTATTGGGCTGAAGGATGATATTAGCATAGATTAGATAGTATTAGAAACGTATAATAGATAAATGTAATTGACATTTGATGATTAAATAAAGGAGTTTTATTTATAAGTAATGTTACTGTCTTATGTTAATTATTTAACTATTGTTTCACTTTGCAAGTTTTGACTTCCAGAATAATTGAGTTTATTAAGAATAATCGAATTTTTCAAATTATCCACAATCGTTCATATGTCAGAAGTAGATATGAATGAAGATTGTCATGAATAGGTGTGTAGAGTGTCTAAATGGTTTTAGACATAGCAAAAGATTGTTGCAACGTTCATGAGTGCTTATGAACTAGTTTTGAGCATTGGAACAAACTCGTGCTTGCTGGAATCGCCTTATGGAATGTGATAAAAGGGTGATCGCAAGACGATAATATCATATAGTCTTAAAACCTAGATATATGGTTTGTTATTTGCTAATTGATTGTACATTGATAATGCGAAAACGCATTGGTAACTTAATGTTATAAAACGCATTGTTGTGTATAATTGATTAATGAATAAGTAAATGCATATAAGTCGAAGTTTATCTGTAACTTTTATCCTAAGAAGGAAAAAGTGATATCTCGGCCGCTCGATGATTTGATTTGACTTATGTGTCGGGCCCGGTCAAAACTGAATTGATGTGTTCGATTAAGTTCTATGTCAAATAAATCGGAGATCGAGAAACCAAATGCTTGACTAATCATTCCATTGAATTGTCAGCATGATATCTAACAGAGGACTGTACGATCCCTTATCTGAAGGACAAGATTGATCAGAGTTTGACAGCGTCTTTGAGAGATACGATTCCAAATCGGATTATACATGTGCATATAGTTACTAGACTTATCCAAGTGGGAGACTGTTGGAATAGTGTCTAAGGCTGCAACTATAGTAGGCAAGTATTTGACCCGATTGTGCATGGTCCTTTTGGGTTGCCTTCACCATAGCAACTTGGTAGGATGATTTATTATGAGAGAATGGATATTATTAATATATTATGAGAATAATATAATGAATAATAATATTGTTATTTGATTAATATAAGTCAAAGATTAATTAGTATTAATTTGGTGACTTAAAGAGATTAATTAAATAAGAGGGTATAAACTGTCAATTGTTTGATAGTTACACTTTGGGCTGTAAATCCTTTTATGATAGAGGGTGGAAAATTTCTAGGGCTAAGGATAGCCATAAAATCATCCATGGCTTATCTATGGAAAGGATTGGGATTGCCTAGAGTCTAAGTTATCCAATTAGGGTTTAAGGGTGAAACCCTAGGAGTCTTACAAGTATAAATAGACCCCTTGGGATAGGAAATTGGCACCTCCTCTACAGCAAGGATACCCTGACCGATTTCCTTCTCACTCCTCTCTCTCAAATCATTCTCTTTGCTAGTTGGTGTTTGTAAGCCATTAGAGGAGTGAAAATTGTGACTCTAAAGCTCCAAGAACAAGAAGATCAAACAAGTGTTTCAAGGTATGATTCTAACTTTGATTTTGTGTTGTTCTTATACCTAATTAGCCATTAGGAGTCTTGGATTCAATGCATGTTTAATTAGAGAAACCTAGATCCAAGCATTAGGGTTTGTATGCGCACATAGGAATGTTCTTATGTACAAAACCCATCAGTCATGTTTGATACAGTACATAACTATAAACAATACAATATAAGCCTTACTACATTATTTCATATCTACAGGCCTATATCCGTAATCCCTCATCCCAACACATCACAGCTATGCTCGAGCGCCACTACCTGTAATACATAAATTTGAGTGGGTCAGGCTTGGGAGCCTGGTGAGCACATAGAGTTTTCAACCCATAATAAATAAGTTTATTAATTTCATCGACCAACAATAACCCGATTACCCGTTCCCGTTATCCTCACATTACGTCCCTAAACACCTTTCATAAGGGACCTATCCTAAGGATCATCATCGGGATGGACACTACTGCTAAGGGGGTTCCTCAGCAATAAATTTCCTAAAGGCAACCGTGAGGGGGATGGAGTACACCGGTGAACACAACGTTCACAACATCTACAGGTTGCGAGCCTGCCGGTGTTCCACTAGACTGTCTAGAAGAGTCCGTGGTCATCATCTATACTCCTCTAGATGACTTGATCAACAACAACAACATTGAGGCCTCTCATCATTTTATCACACATCACCTATTACATCTACCCATGTTTTACCCTAACATTTTTGTTGATATAAAATACATATACATTTTAAATCATATAAAACTTGTATAAAATCGTTCATCCAGCATAGATAGCAAGTATAAAAATAATATACACACATAGCACGTAGTTTATATAAAATACTTCATATATATGTGTAAGATGAAAGGGACCATGCACTCACTTCAAAAGGTGGTGATTCCGAACTCAGACAGAGCTTCGCTTCTTAAAAATAATTTCCTTCAACGAAACCTAGTATTATTACCACTAGAATTTAGTCTATTATTCGCCGAGACTAATTAATAGTTTAGCTATTATTACTATTATATAAGCATTAAAAAAATACTTATATAACCGATAATAATAGCCCAAGTATTTATTATAAGTTCCTAATAACGTTACTATAATTAAATAAATGTTATATTAAAAATAGCATAGGCGTAGATCACTTACAGCAGGTTTTATAGAAAACCAGGCTTTGCTTGGAGCAGCGTTCCCAAGCCAAAAAACTCTTCTTCTCGGAGCCATCGAGCATTTCAGGGCTTCCGCCTCGTGCTATGGAGGTTCCTTAGGCTTTTTGGGGGATTTCGGGGCTAGAGAGAGGTTCTAGAGAGAGAGTAAAGATAAGAAAGAATGGGAAAGGTGTGAAGAAAATGAGGGTGGGAGAGGTGGTATTTATAGGGTGAAATGTGGCTGAACTTGGTGCCACATGTCACCATCTTGTGGCAAGCCTTGAGGAGAAAGCAATGGCCAAGATTATGCCACGTCACCCATTTTCGTACAGTACACTTCCAACTTCTAAAATCCGTAACTTTCACATACGAGCTTCGTTTCTAACGTTATTTATATCCACACGTAGGTAAAAATAAGATCTACAACTTTCATTTTGACTCTGTTGGCTAATTCTCGACCGATCTTAAATTTAATAGTACAAGGAGATTATACTGTTAAATCTCTGCGTAAAATTCATAACTTCTACATACGAACTCTGTTTTCGTCTGTCTTTTTACCTTTGAGTTCCTATTAATGATATATTCAATTCTCATTTAGGTCGCATAGGCCAAAAACCGCTCGATTTAAAATTCGAGTTTCAGGTTGTACACTGTCAAGCCGAAACTTCGAAAAATCATAACTTCTTCATACGAAGTCAGATTTGGGCGTTCTTTTTATGGACGCTCTCGGTTTAACGTATTCTACATCTTTTTTTAGATCATTAAGGCTAAAACTCGCTCTATCGTAAATTCACTATTTACGCTTCCTAGTATCGTGTCGGTTCCATTGCGAAACTTCGACGGGTCATAACTTCTTCGTTACAACTTGGATTTCAGCGTTCTTTATATCTTCGGAATCCTTGTTTCAACCACTAGAACTTTATGTAAAGATATCGGGTTTATCTCACATTTTAATTTGACCCTTATTTATATCCTTTATTTATTATACATTTATAAATGAGTAATAAGCACATAAATACACATAGTTCACATAATACTCAAATATTTCATTTTTATTATTTCAGAATGAGTTACAATAGTTGACCTAAACTATTATATTGTCTAAAAATGTTTAGCCCCGAAACCCGAGCGTTACAATATACACAATACTAAATCCATAGCTACCAAGGTTCATCTACATAGTACTAAATCCATAGCTACCATTGTTCATTTACATAGTACTAAATCCATAGCTACGAAAGTTCATGTACACTATACTAAATCCATAGCTACCATCATTTTATTATGAGGCACTAAATATATAGCTGCCAGGGTTTTTAGAGTACACCGGTGAACATCAAGTCCACAACACCTACAAGTTGCGAGCTTGCTAGTGTTCCACTAGACTGTCTAGAATAGTTAGTGTTGTCATCCCTACTCTGTTGAATGATGGGGACATCGTTTGGGTTAAGGTGTTACTCATTTTTCACCTGTCACCCTGATCTGTTGATCTATATCATCTTTCGTCTCATCCTCAAACTAATCTTTCATCACACACCAACTATTTCATCTACCCATGTTCTACCCAACATATTCGTAGATATAAATTACATATATAGCATAAATCATATACAAACCTGTATAAAACATTGATCTAACATCCATCTCAAATAAACAAACAATATATAAACACATAACACGTATTTCATAGCAAATACTTCATATCTATGTGTTAGAAGAAAGTAACTAACACTCAAAACATATACTTAATACATTCGAAAATACTTGTATTACAATCGTGTTTATGAAAGGGACTATACACTCACCTGATAAGAAGATGATTAGACAATGCCTCGTCTCTTAAAATAATCTTCTGCGGTGAAACCGGGACATTTTCTCCAAAACCGGGCTTCACGCGGGCAGAGTTTCAGCTCAAAAATTATATTTTTCAGGATCTTCGGGGCTTCGGAACTTGCTTCGGGTCTTGGGATGATACCGGGGTTTTGGGGGTATATTTTGCACGTAAACCAATAGAATAAGAAGTCAGAGGAAAGAAAATGAGCAATAAAACTCAACATCCCTTGAGTTCTATTTATAGGGGCTGATCCCTGCGATTACGCTGGGCGTAACTCGCAAGTACGCAGAGCGTAATGAATCTTTCATGCGTACGCTGGGTGTACCAAGCCTTATGTTGGGCGTAGTTTGGATAAGACTGCTACGTGGTGAGCTTTGGGTGGTGCTACGTGGCTCTCTCTAGGACCATACAAGGCCGAAGTACGCTGGGCGTACTCAAAGGTTACGCGGGGCATACCCTTCGGATCGGATGAGTAACTCACGGATTCGGATATTATCCAAATAAATAATTTTATTTATATATTTTAATTATTTAAAAACTTCAGAAATTCATATCTTCCTCATACGAGCTCCGTTTCCGACGTTCTTTATATCCACGCGTAGGTGAGACTATGCTCTACAACTTTTGTTTAGACTCTGTCGTCTAATTTTGATATTATTTTTATTATATTAGTTTTAGTAGGCCGGGACAGGAAAACTTTGTAAGTAACTCATAACTTCTTCATCCGATGTTCGTTTTCGTCTGTATTTTGACCATTGAACTACTATCGACAAGATCTTCGATTCTCGTTTAGATTGTTTTGGCTAGAAATTCATCAATCTCATATTCGAACTTCGTGCTCCATACTGCTAAGTTGAAACTTAGAAAAATCATAACTTCCTCATACGAAGTCAGATTTTTGATGTTGCTATAACGTAAATTCACTATTTACGTCGCGCTGTGTCATGCCGATTCTGTCGCGAAACTTCAACATGTCATAACTTATCCGTTATAACTCGGATTTCGGCATTCTTTATATGTACGACATCCTTGTAACATATACTAAAACTTAGTTAAGATTACTCCTTTTAAATAATATTCCATCAAAAAGTCATTTTTGACGCTCATTGTCTCTAAATTGACTAGCACTGATCTACGGGCGTCACATCTAGTCCATATACTTGTTCTTGGATGGCCTATCAATAAATCAAGGCCCAAACCAAATTAGGGTTTACATAAAATCACGATTAGGGTTAAGTGTTCTCACTTAACCCATTAAGTCCATTACTCCACTAGGTCAACATACAATGGAATCGACATATGTCATAACTTCAATCCACTGGTCCAAACGTGGGTCCCGGCAATACAAAACTAACATTTTCTAAAATTAGGGTTTTCTAGACCCTAATTAGGGTTTCTAAGCCAAGAACATGCCAATTAGTCAAACGGTTACGCTTTTAGGTCAATTAGGGCTTCATTAAGTCGAGCACCACCCACTGCCACCTCTGGTGGTGGTGGTCAACGGCGGCACACGACGGCAACCACCACCTCATGGTGGTGGTGGGTTTTTCCCTTTTTTAATCCGGCCAAACATGAATCATTCCACATAATCCCATCAAACCCATAATTAAACACAACAAATCACACACACAGCCGCCCTTAATGGTGGTTAGTGGCGGCAGAAAGCGGTGGCAGGAGGCGGCAACCACCATGTTGGCTGCCATGGTGGTTGCTTGTGATTTTTGGCAGCTTATACATACACACCCTCAACTGGACATGCATTTCTTTGCCACTCTAAGCTAAATATGCACCGAACACACAGTGACACATACGATGCCGCCATCCTTACAGTGGCAGATGGTAGCCGAAGGACTCAACGAAAGGGGAAACCGTCCATAGAATGGTGGCAACTTGGACTTGGGAAAATGATGAAAGAAGCAAAAGGAGTACATTACCGGTGGAAGGAGATGGAACAGTGACCACGAACTCACCGATCTTCGTAGTCACCGACGATGGTAGTATGCGAGGTTTGTCTCCGAGTTTCTGGCTTCTCACTACGTCTCTGTCAACAAAGTATACTGTGACGATCCTCAATGGTGAGGCAGCAGGCGGCCATGTCTGATCGGAGCAGTGAACGAAGGGGGTGGTGGCGGCTGAACATCACGCATGACAGCTGGTGTATAACTAGGGTTAGGGTTTGGCAATGTAACATGAGGGTAAAGAGGATATCGGGTTTAAGTCCCGCTCCCATACAAACTTTTACATATTAAACAAGTCTAATCCCTTACTATATGATATTTTTCAACTTTAATCCAACATTTACCCTTTAGCCCCTGATTCCATAAATTTATTTCATTTTAGGTCCAAAACTTACCAAACAACCCTTCCTCTACAAATTATTTTCAGCTGAAGACCATATATTACCATTCAGTCCTTTAACCTCCAAAATCACTTCAAATTAAGTCCTAATAATTTACCAAGTAGTCCCTGTCTTAATAAATATTTACAAACCACTCCGAAACTTACACTTTTAGCCCCGAAATTCTAAAATTATAACAATTAACTCCTCAAGACCAACACCTTGCTATATCTTTATTAATTAGGGCTACTACTCATTCATTAATGTGTCTATTTATTTATTTAATAAACGGGTTGTTACAAGTACGCTTGGTGTAAAGTGGTGAACGTTGGGAAACTGCGAAGGGTGATGCGGGAGTACGAGACCTCATACGCTAGGAGTACGAGGAGTACGTTGGGCATACGAGGGTAAGTGAGAAAACCATAATTTTTGTGTTGTGCCCTATATAAGATTTATGATAGCCGGTTTTGATCATTTCTAAGCCAACCGCCATGCTCTAAAAACCCTAATTCGATCCCTAGCCCATGTTTGGTGATCTTGAAGCTCCTGTGAGATTTTGTGGATCTAGAAGAATAAGGAGAAACTTGGAGATTTTTTCTTTGAAGGAAAGCTTCGAGATCCAACATTTGCATCTCCTTTTGGTGGCTTGGGAGGTATAAAGTCCAAACCTTGCCTTTTCATTTCATAGATCTTCTTCTTGGTTCATTTTTGGTTATTTTGACCCTTTTTGTTGATGATTGGGAGTTTAAGTTGTCTTTGAAGCTTGAATTTGTAGATTTGGATATATCATGGGTTTTGTGGGCATAAAGGTGTAACTTTATGTTGGTTTTAGGTTCCATGCATGTATTAAGTCAAGTATTAAGCTCCTTTGAGCTCTAGAGTTCCATTTAGCCATGTATGCACATAACGTTGGCAACTTTATGTGATTAACCACCTTAGAGAAGTTAGATCTAAGTTTGGACCCAAGTCTTATTGGATTAAGTGATTAATTGAAAAGATGGGTATGGCTGGTGAGTACACTGGGTGTACAAGTATGTACGATGCGCGTACAAGCCTTCCATGTTGTACGCTGAGCGTACAGGCTGAGTACGCCTCACGTACTCAGTAGACTTGGGCTCTTTCATGTTAGGCTTAATTGAGTTGAGCTATTTTGGGCAATCTGTATTTTATGGTTAGGCTATTGTGATTTGTTGGACCTTCTTGGGTGAAGGACCATGAAAGGAATTAAGCCCAATTTGGAAAATTGGGCCATATTTGGACCTTTGATGTTTATTTTGGATTTTGGGCATTTGGTCATCTAGTTTGGACCTTGGCTTTGGGCCAAGCTTATGGAAGGGTAAAACAGTCTTTTACCCTAATTTTGACTCATGTTATGAGTCAGGGGCTAGATGTTTATGGGTTGTCATTATGGTATTTGATAACGTGTGGATTTCAGTGGATATGCAGTCAGAGACTATTCATGAGATCAGTTGTTGATGGGGGTACTATCTTAATATTGGTGGTTCAGATATTTGTCAGACGGCCACCAGGGATCGTCTGTATGATTCGGTAGTGCAGGGTAAATTTTCCTCAATATACATATGGGTCGAAGGCACCAAGGCACGCCTATTGGTTGGATAACATGATATTGTTGATATGTTGAGTATAAAATAAATATACATGCTAATCTTGATATACTGGTAGATCAGTAGGACTACCTATAATTCTGTCTGCATGATTGATTGTATATGTTTATTATCTATCAGGAAAATTGTGTTGGGTTGAGGTTGTACTACTTGTTGTAGTAGCCAACAAACCCTGGAGCATTCAAGATATGAATTGAGGGTTAGGGAGGGCATGCGAGACTCATACTGAGGGCTCAGGTGCATTCCAGATACGAGATAAGGACCCGATTGGTATGCGAGACTCGTACTGAGGGCTTGAGGGTATTGGAGCAATCTAGATATGAGCCGAGGGTCAATTAGGGCATGCCAAACTCATATTGAGGGGTCAGTAGCATTCCAGATATGAGCTGATGATCGGTTAGTATGACAAAATTGTATTGAGGGTTGAACATTAGTATTCCAGTCCAAGTACTAATTGGTTTGGGACCAAGCCATACATAAGCTGTGGGCCCCGAGGGCAAGCCATACATATGTTGTGGGCTCAAAATCAGGCTATATATGAGCTGTAGGCCCGATAGGCAAGCCAGACTCATACCGTGGGCTCATGGGTAATCCAGTCTTCATGTTATGGATCTAGTACATGTTGTTGTTGTATATGTGGTATTTTTTTGTGTATTGGTACTTTAGGGGAAACTCACTAAGCTTTGTACTTATAGTTTTGTTTATGGTTTCAAGTTCCTTCAGATGATTTGTATCAACGTGAAGACGTGACCGTATACATCATTGGTTTTATAACGGATTGGATATTAGGAGACTTTGATTTTAAATCATGTTTTGGAGACAATGTATAGCACCTGGTTCCTGGTATGTAAATCTTGATTGAGCATTTTTCCTTTTTAAGCCTTGGACTCGGCGAGTCATAGGTCCGACTCGCCGAGTAGGGACGGGACCCGGGACACGTTTAAGTTGGGGACTCGGTGAGTCCATATCCTGGACTCGGCGAGTCACCGCTGTTGGATGAAACCCTAAGTTCCAGGGGTTTGCACCCTATTTAATCCCCCTTTCCGCCCCCAAGCCAGCCCCCATTCACCCTAAGAGCCATATACCTCGTTCTAAGCCTTGTTTTGTGGATTTGAAGCCATTTGGTGTGTCCTCTTGGAGATTGGAGTTTGTAGGGAAGGAGATCAAGAAGAAGAAGAGGAGGTCACGCACTTAGGAGCAATTTCAGAGTGATATCTAAGGTATGGCTCGTTTTCCCCCTTGTCTCCATGCTTATGGCCCCATTAAAGTCCATCATGGCTCATTTCCAAGCTTGTATGTGCATAATATTTCGAAATCAGTTGATTGGTCCCTAGATCCAAGCATAGTTAAGCTCCAGGAGCTCAGATCCACTACCTTTATGAGCCCATTATAAACCTTAGATCTACTCTTTTGGTGCATTTTGAACCCTAAAAACCCCATAGATGGATATCTACACGTAAAGTTGGAAACTTTACGTGTTATTCATGCTCTAGGAGCCCAGATCTACGAATGACATGGATTGGATTCGAGCAAAATCACATTTTTAGCTCTTGTATGGAGCGGACTCGGTGAGTCACTCATTTGACTCGGTGAGTCCAGTCGCGAGTCTCCGGGTTTGTCCCCTTTTTGTTATGTCGAGTCGTGTGGTGAGTCCAGGAGGGACTCGGTGAGTTGGAAGCCAAAACTCATCCATAGTGGAACTTGGTGAGTCGATGCCCAGACTCGGCGAGTTCAAGGCAATCTCCTTAGATCAAGATCAGACTCGGCGAGTCACAGTATAACTTGTTCATCGGATGAAGATGAACTCGGCGAGTTTTTCATACAACTCGGCGAGTGGGATGAAGGACTTGAACATCAGTTTGGAAGGAGAACTCATTGAGTAGACGCCTAACTCGACGAGTAGAAACAGAATTTAGGTCAGTCGTTTGGACATGGACTCGGCGAGTTGGCGAGCCAACTCGGCGAGTCGGGTCAACTGGAAGTTGACTCTGACTTTGACTTAGGGCATGATTAGAGGTAAAATGGTCATTTTACCCAAAGGTCAGTTAGCAGTTTTTGACTAAGTGTTTGGTGGGAATACAGCCGGAGGATTTCCGGAACAGCAGCAACAGCAGTCAGACTATTCCCACGAAGATCAGCAACTACTCCGAGGTGAGTTACCTTCCAGTAGCGGTGGGTCTATGGCCACAATGCCGGCCCACGAGTAGGAGATGTCTAATTAGATGATTGTCTCTGTGATATTTATCTAGGGTTGCTACTACCTGTGTTATGTTTATGTGTTTGTATGATATGATGCTATGTGCTATTGATAGTAAGTGAGATAGTCCCCAGGTTACCGGTCGATAGGGCCGAAGGGGCAGTCATGCCCAACCATGCTAGATAGACTATGTGATATATGTGCTATGTGGTAGTAGTAGGGGGTGAAATAGTCCCCGATACCCGGTCGAGAGAACCGAAGGGGGGCCAGCACCCAGATATGCTAGGCAGTATCCGGTCGAGAGGACCGAAGGGGAGGCCAGCACCCAGATATGCTAGGCAGTATCCGGTCGAAAGGACCGAAGGGGTAGGTCGGGCACCCAGATATGCCTGACAATTTATGTATGTTATGTGATTGTATGGTTTGTGGTACAATGGGGGAACTCACTAAGCTTTGTGCTTACAGTTTACAGTTTTGGTTTCAGGTACCTCTTCATCGAAGGGGAAGGAGCTGGCTCGGTAGCGGCACATCATGCACACACATTGGGTTCTGCATTTATTAGATTTCCTTGGGATTTATACTCTGATGTTTCGATTGGTTGTATGACTTGACTTTTGAACATGGTTTATGTTGTGATGTAGTTTGGTCAAACAATGTTTTTATCTATTAACATTTTCTAAAGTAATGTTTTAAAAAACGAAATTTTTGGACGTGAAAATTGGGTCGTTACAAGTTGGTATCAGAGCCCTAATTTGAGGGTTTCGGACACACCTTCGGGGGTGTTTGAACTCAAATCGAGGGATTAAAAGATTTTGGAAAGAGAAAATGTTTTCTAAAAGGTTTATGTAAAGGGTTTTAAGAAAGAATAATGTGTATGATGTGTGCAACCGGCCAAGCTCAAGTAAGTATTCCCCAATGTACCCATACAAGTTTATTTATGTTTATCAGTTTCTGTAGAACAACATGCTAGAATAGGACTAAGGATCTAGGAGTGATGCCTTATGTGCCTGCTTTATGTGCTTTAGTGTATGAAAGAGCTGCATGCTAGAGCTGAGTAGACAGCAGTAGGGTAGCTTGTTTAGGTTATTCCTGATAGTACGAGTTTAGCGTTGTATGCTAGTTCAGTTCTCTCTTCGAGGATAGAGTTGCTTGAGATTGTTTTTCTTAGATCCAAATGCTGTTTGCTTTGTGCTATGTGGGCCTTGAAGTGATGGGAGTTAACTGTTAGGTGAATACGTTTAAGTCACATGTGATCAGGGTTGAATAATCTCAGAGTGTTGGATTTGAATCTATTGCGTAGCTCTTGTTTGAGTGTTAATCGTTCTAGAGATGAGTCCCTTACTCGAAGGATTATCCGAGCCTCAGCGCATGTGATCGTATTCAGGTAATAGTTAATTGGCATCACCAAGAGGCCTTCAACAGCTGAGGGTTGGGTTGGGTGGAGTTAGAGGTTTCCTAGGGTAAGCCTAGGATAATGAGTAGCAGTGATCAGCAGTAGGGGAAGGGACCTGGTCGAGTCGAGGCGGTCTTTGGGGAAGGTACAGATAGATGTGGAAGGTAGTATGGGCCCGTACTACTAAAAGCAGAGGATCCGTACCCGAACCGAGGAAGGCTAAAATAAGACTAGGGAACTAGTAGTGGGTGGGCTCCCTCTAGGGGTATCAGTATCGCTAACAGTTGTTATTTCTTTGTATTTTAGAATGGTGGTACTACGCCCGAGACCAGCAGTTGGCAGTTCAGGAGAAAGATCGGGTTTGGGATCAGGTTCCGAGCCAGTAGATGAGAGGCTACGCGAGTTCATCGCGTCAGAGATCACCAGAGGTATCCTTGAGTCGACCCCATTATCTTCGGGTCGATCAAGGAAGGGATCATCGAGTTCATGGAGGATCGCCTCGCGGCGTTCAGGAGCGACATGGCATCTGGCCAGTCGGGATCTCGCACGCTGTCCTTTAAGGACTTCAGGGGCAGCTGTGCGCCGGATTTCCACGGGTTGAAGGACCCCATTGTTTCCAGTCGGTGGATTGCAGACATCGAGTCTGCGCAGTTGACTAGCTTCTGCCCTGAGGGGTCGAAGGTGAGGTATGCAGCAGGGTGTTTACGAGACCGAGCTCGAGATTGGTGGGAGTCAGTGGGTGATTGTTTGGGAGCCTCAGCTATTGAGGCTATGACCTGGTCGGACTTTGTGACCAGGTTTAGGGCAGAGTTTGCACCGGCTGTCGAGCTTCAGCAACTGACCAGGGAGTTTTTGGATATGAGGCAGACGACTGAGACTGTGGCGGAAATCACCGCCAAGTTCCGGGAGAGGGCTTTGTTGGTGCCCCAGTATGCAGGTGACAAGTATATGAGGAGGACCCGTTATCATGATATGCTTCGGGCTGACATCCGAGAGCATGTTAGTTTTTCAGCTTGCCTCACCTTGGACTCCATGATTGCCAGGGCAAGGGAGAAAGAGATAGATTTGGAGCACATCCGGAAACGGAAAGCGGAGGAGGGGCAGCCAGGAGGGGCTTCAGGGAAGAAGCCCAAGGGATCAGATGTGGGGCCAAAAGGCCAACAGGGACGGGGCCGCTGCAGGAAATGCGGCAAGGCGCACGAGGGGGCGTGCAGGTTGGGATCATCAGGCTGCTACAAGTGCTGGAAGTTTGGGCACTTTAGCAGGGATTGCACTGCTCCGGCAGCAGTTATTCAGACATCGGAGTTACTGTGTTTCCACTGCAACCAAAGGGGCCACAAGAAGGCCACTTGCCCCCAGTTGACAGGTTCAACGCCGGTAAAGGAACCAGCTCCAGCGACCCTGCGGATCACAGATGGTCGACAGGGTAAGGCAGAGGCTCTAGTGGTGAGGAGCCGAGCATTCCAGCTGACCACCGAGGAGGCACGCACAACACCCGATGTGGTGACGGGTATGATTCTTTTCTCTCTCGTTTATTTATATAATGTTATGATATTGATATGTGCCCGGTATATGTATATGTGTTAGGATCGTTCCATGTGTACGGTATCCCAGTCTAGGTGTTGTTCGACTCGGGTGCATCCCGATCGTTTGTGTCCCTTGCGCTAGCAAGAAGTTTCCTGAGTCTTCGGGCATGCTGGATTGTCCTTTGGAAGTAGAGATTGTTGATGATCGATCGGTGCGAGCATCGATGGTATTTCGGGACTGCGTATTGCGTTTGTTCGAGGAGCGCTACTTGGTGGATTTGGTTCCCATTCCGTTGCGTGGGAACAAGGTGATCATAGGCATGGACTGGTTGAGCCCTAATGGGGCGGTGATAGATTGCGTGTAGCAGCTAGTGCGAGTCAGGACCCTAGGTGGGGGAGAGTTAGTGATTCATGGTGAGAGGCCACGACGCGGACCCGCTGTATGTTCAACAGCGAGGGCTAGACGTTACCTTCAGCAGGGATGCACAGGATATGTTGTGTACGTGATGGATACCCGGGAGGCGGGTAATGCGACCATGAGCGAGGTTCCGGTGGTGCGAGATTTCGCAGATGTTTTCCTAGAGGAGCTTCCTAGGATACCTCCTGAGCGACAGGTGGAGTTCAGGATTGACCTCGTTCCTGGTGCAGCCCCGATAGCCAAGGCACCATATTGGATGGCTCCTCCCGAGATGCAGGAGTTGTCTACGCAGCTGCAGGAGCTGCTAAACAAGGGATTCATTAGACCGAGCAGTTCACCCTGGGGAGCCCCGATTCTGTTTGTGAAGAAAAAGGACGGGTCGCACCGGATGTGTATAGATTATCGGGAGTTGAATAAGGTAATGGTGAAGAACCGTTACCCACTCCCGAGGATTGATGATCTCTTTGATCAGCTTCAGGGAGCATCTTGGTTCTCCAAGATTGATTTGTGTTCGGGTTATCATCAGATGAGGGTCAGGGAGGAGGATACGCAGAAGACCGTGTTTCGGACTCGCTATGGCCACTATGAGTTCGTGGTGATGCCGTTTGGGCTCACCAATGCTCCTGCCGCGTTCATGGACCTCATGAACCGCGTATGCAGACCGATGTTGGATCGATCTGTGATAGTCTTTATCGATGACATCTTGGTTTATTCCAAGACGCAGGAGGAGCATGAGGAGCATCTGAGAGAGGTTTTGGAGACCCTAAGGAGGGAGAGCTTGTATGCCAAGTTCTCCAAGTGTGAGTTTTGGTTGCACGAGGTGCAATTTCTTGGACACCTTGTCAACCAGAACGGGATTCTGGTCGATCCGGCCAAGGTCGAGGCCGTGATGAGATGAGAGGTTCCAAAGTCTCCATCTAAGATTCGGAGTTTCCTAGGATTGGCGGGCTATTATCGGAGGTTCATTCAGGATTTCTCCAAGATAGTTGTACCCTTGACATGGCTGACGAAGAAAGTCGTGGTCTTTCGGTGGGGACCCGAGCAGCAGGCAACATTTGAGACACTGAGACAGAGATTGTGCGAGGCTCCCATCTTAGCCCTGCCAGAGGGCGTAGAGGATTTTGTGGTTTATTGTGACGCATCTATTTCAGGGTTGGGCGCGGTATTGATGCAGAGGGGGCATGTCATTGCCTACGCTTCGAGGAAGCTCAAGCCTCACGAGGCGAACTACCCGATGCATGATTTGGAGTTGGGGGTAGTGGTTTTCACCCTCAAGATTGGTGGCATTACCTCTACGGGGTTCGGTGCACCATTTACACGGACCACAAGAGTCTGAGGTACCTCATGGATCAGCCGAATCTAAACATGAGGCAGCATCGGTGGTTGGACGTGGTGAAGGATTTTGATTGTGAGATCCTTTACCACCCGGGAAAGGCCAACGTGGTGGACGATACGCTTAGCCGCAAGGCGGTGCCGATCAGGGATATTTGCATGAGGATGACTGTGGTGACTCCCCTGTTGGAGCAGATTCGGGAGGCTCAACAGGAGGCTATCAAGGAGGAACATCGGAAGAGCGAACGTATGGTGGGTCAGGTTTCCTCCTTCGATTATGATAGTCGAGGACTATTGACACTACACCGCAGGGTGTGGGTGCCGTATCATAGAGGCGTGCGCCAGATCTTGATGGAGGAGGCGCACAAGTCCCGATTCTCTATTCATCCCGGGGCGACGAAGATGCATAGGGATCTTCGTCTAGATTATGGGTGGCCCTGCATGAAGCGGGATGTGGCATGGTACGTTGAGCGGTGCTTGACCTGCAGGAAGGTCAAGGCCAAACATCAGAGACCGCATGGGAAGATGCAGTCGTTGGACATCCCGTTGTGGAAATGGGAAGACATCACGATGGATTTGAAGCCATTTGGTGTGTCCTCTTGGAGATTGGAGTGTGTAGGGAAGGAGATCAAGAAGAAGAAGAGGAGGTCAAGCACTTAGGAGCAATTTCAGAGTGATATCTAAGGTATGGCTTGTTTTCCCCCTTGTCTCCATGCTTATGGCCCCATTAAAGTCCATCATGGCTCATTTCCAAGCTTGTATGTGCATAATATTTCAAAATCAGTTGATTGGTCCCTAGATCCAAGCATAGTTGAGCTCCAGGAGCTCAGATCCACTACCTTTATGAGCCTATATTGCATATAAACCTTAGATCTACTCTTTTGGTGCATTTTGAACCCTAAAAACCCCATAGATGGATATCTACACGTAAAGTTGGAAACTTTACGTGTTATTCATGCTCTAGGAGCCCAGATCTACGAATGACATGGATTGGATTCGAGCAAAATCGCATTTTTAGCTCTTGTATGGAGCGGACTGGGCGAGTCGCTCATCTGACTCGGCGAGTCCAGTCTCAAGTCTCCGGGTTTGTCCCCTTTTTGTTATGTCGAGTCGTGTGGTGAGTCCAGGAGGGACTCGGTGAGTTGGAAGCCAAAACTCACCCATAGTGGAACTCGGCGAGTGGATGACCAGACTCGGCGAGTTCAAGGCAATCTCCTTAGATCAAGATCAGACTCGGCGAGTTGTTCATACAACTCGGCGAGTCACAGTATAACTTGTTCATCGGATGAAGATGAACTCGGCGAGTTGTTCATACAACTCGGCGAGTGGGATGAAGGACTTGAACATCAGTTTGGAAGGAGAACTCGTCGAGTAGACGCCTAACTCGACGAGTAGAAACAGAATTTAGGTCAGTCGTTTGGACATGGACTCGGCGAGTTGGCGAGCCAACTCGGCGAGTCGGGTCAACTGGAAGTTGACTCTGACTTTGACTTAGGGCATGATTAGGGGTAAAATGGTCATTTTACCCAAAGGTCAGTTTGCAGTTTTTGACTAAGTGTTTGGTGGGAATACAGCCGGAGGATTTCCGGAACAGCAGCAGCAGCAGTCAGACTATTCCCACGAAGATCAGCAGCTACTCCGAGGTGAGTTACCTTCCAGTAGCGGTGGGTCTAAGGCCACAATGCCGGCCCACCAGTAGGAGATGTATGATTAGATGATTGTCTCTGTGATATTCATCTAGGGTTGATACTACCTGTGTTATGTTTATGTGTTTGTATGATATGATGCTATGTACTATTGATAGTAAGGGAGATAGTCCCCAGGTTACCGGTCAATAGGGCCGAAGGGGCAGTCATGCCCAGCCATGCTAGATAGACTATGTGATATATGTGCTATGTGGTAGTAGTAGGGGTGAAATAGTCCCCGGTACCCGGTCGAGAGGACCGAAGGGGGGCCAGCACCCAGATATACTAGGCAGTATCCGATCGAGAGGACCGAACGGGAGGCCAGCACCCAGATATGCTAGGTAGTATCCGGTCGAGAGGACCGAAGGGGTAGGTCGGGCACCTAGATATGTCTGATAATTTATGTATGTTATGTGATTGTATGGTTTGTGGTAAAATGGGGGAACTCACTAAGCTTTGTGCTTACAGTTTACAGTTTTGGTTTTAGGTACCTCTTCATCGAAGGGGAAGGAGCTGGCTCGGTAGCGGCACATCATGCACACACATTGGGTTCCGCATTTATTAGCTTTCCTTCGGATTTATACTCCTGATGTTTTGATTGGTTGTATGACTTGACTTTTGAACATGGTTTATGTTGTGATGTAGTTTGGTCAAACAATGTTTTTATCTATAAACATTTTCTAAAGTAATGTTTTAAAAAAACGAAATTTTTGGACGTGAAAATTGGGTCGTTACACAATGTATGTTGTAAACACTTTTATCAATAAATGGGTTGTTTTGAAAGTTTTAATTTCTTGAAAATTTTGGAATGTTACAAGTTGGTATCAGAGACTTGTTTTGAGTGAATTGGTCGTGTGAATCCAATCTCAAAGTAAGGAAAAAGGGTTTTAAATTTATACCGGCCACAAATTTTTGAATTGTCTTATATATATATATATATATATATATATATATATATATATATATATATATATATATATATATATATATATATATATATATATATATATATATATATATATATAAACTAGGTGTGAAATCCATGTATTACATGTGTTTAATTAAAAAAAAAATATAAACTTTTAACAATTTGAAAAGTTTGAATTTATAAGAAAAATGAGAAAAATTTGAATTATTAAAATTAATGAGACTTTAATGTATTGAATATATTACATATATAAACTTTTTCTAATAAATACTTTACATATATATTATCTTACACATTAAATGTGGAATTTTAATTTAATAAAATAAAAAATATAATTAAAATAACAAGTGAAAAATAAAAATTTTAAAATTTTTAGAAAATACCTTGTGTCCAAATGAATGAGAAGAAAATATGTGACAAAAAAATATTCATTTATTATAGTAGAGATGATTTCAATATGAGAAAAAAAAAAAGATGGATGGAATTATGGACATAATAAGATTGTGAAATGATATATCATCCTAGTCAAGCCAACATGGTAACAAATATGCTAAGTAGGAAAGAGCTTACCGTTCGTGTTAAATCGGCACATATCAATGTTGTTAATCGTTATTTTAAGATATTCAAGGAATATTAAAAGTATAATGATTAAAAAAGGAAATGATTGTGCATTATGTATATTTTCTTAGAAACGATCAAGGTTTTAAAGTCTTTAAAGGAAGGCTCTGGATTTTGAGATACGGGAATTGCATAAAGTTGAACCTTTGGTGAAGGGGAAAATTAAGTCCCAAGATTCATCGGAGCTTTTAAAATCTTACAAATGGTGGGAAAAGTGGTTTATAAACTTGACTTACATGAAGAATTGCAAGAGATATTTTACCTTTGAAAGAGTGTTTTAGAATAAAATCAACCGAAGTGCTTCTACCCCACAGTTTAAGGTGTTTTCCATGTTTGAATTCAACGGATCAAGTCCCGTCTAAGATATATATAAAATTACGAGTAGTTTATAAGTAGATTAGATTTGTTGTCTTTAAAAGAATTACTCTAGTTGGTATAAAAGTCGATGAGAATCTAAGGTGAGTTTAGTTGCAGAAAAATGGGTTGTTTTCCGGAAAAATTATCTAAGAAAAATGAGAATTTTGAAAACTTCCGTTTTCTAAAATTACAAAGAAGTTTGAAGTTTTTGGAAAACTGATAGTCATTGTTTTCCATATTTTTCTAATTCTAAATTTTTTCTAAAATATAAAGATACACTCATTCCCACCCCCATCCACCTCTATCTACCCTCGTCTTAACACCCCAACCCACCACATCCTTATATACCCACACACACACAAAAACTCGCACATACACACAAACACAAAAACACCCACACCCACACACACCCCACCCCACCCACATAAATACACACTTATTCCTAGACACACCCACAAACTCACACTTACACCCACCCCCACAAATGCACGTGCACACACACACCCACCCAACACCACTACCGCAATCACTAATCTTCCATCACCATCACAACCACCCCATCACCAGCACCACCGCCGCCATCACCACCACTGCCCTAATTGCCACCGCCCCCGCCACGCCGCTCCCACCACCACCACCACTACTATTGCCATCATCGACACCACCACTGCCTCGTGTCAATGCCCCCACTACCACCACCGTATCGTTTTCTAAAAATAAAAACCAATAGAAAAATACACATTTAAACACGTTTTTTTAATTTTCTAAAACTAAAAATGAAAATGAATAAGTTTTAATTAAACACGTTTTCTAAATTTTCCAATGAAAACTGAAAACGGAAAATGAAAACTGAAAAGGAAAAACGAAACACAGAAAATGAAAACTGTTTTTCGGTAACAAAATGCAACGTAAGGGTGCGTTTAATTACTGAAAAATGAGCTATTTTCCAGAAAAAATTTCCAAGAAAAATGAGAATTTTCAAAACGTGTTTAGTTCAACAATTTTTCTAATTTTTCACGGAAAATGAAAATTTTCCATTTTTTAAAATTACAAAGAGCTTGGAAAATTTTAGAAAACTAATAATTATTGTTTTCCATATTTTTGTAATTACAAAATTTTTCTAAAATACAAATACACACCTATTCCCACTAAGGATGAGTATCGCAACCGGGTACCCGCTTTTGGAACCGGAACCTCCTCGGAACTGCTAGTTCTGGAATTGGAACCGCCTTAAGCGATTCCGGTACCAGTTCCTATAGTTATGGAACTGCCTTAGGCGGTTCTGGTTCCAATTGTCATTTTTTCAGAACCATTACCGGTTAGGTACCCGCCGAAACCGGTTTATATATATATATATATATATATATATATATATATATATATATATATATATATATATATATATATATATATATATATATATATATCTGTGTGTGTGTTACTTAGACCGGTTTACAATATATTAGTCCGATACACATGTTTACAATATATATAATATAACCGGGTTACCCGCTCATGGAACCGAAACCGCCGGTTCCGGGACTGGTTCCAAAAATTTAAGAACCGCTTAGAGTGGTTCCGGTTTCGGTTCTAACTATCTAGGAACTGCCGGTTCCGGTTCTCGCCAAATGAGGCGGGTACCCGCTTATGCTTATCCCTAATTCCCACCTCACCCGTCTCTACCTACCCCCACATTAACACCCCAACCCACCCCACCCCCTTAAACACACACACACACATACACTACACACACTAACCCAACCCAACAAAGGCACTAACACACATACACCCGTAAACACACGCCTATACCCACCCACCCCCACCCACACCCCCACAAACACACACACACATATGCACCCACACACCTCCACAAACACACACCCACACCCACACCCACCCAAACCCACACCCCCATAACACATACACACACATAAACACCCACACACCTACCCACAATCACTCTTACGGTCTTACCTACACCCCCACAAACATACACACACACAACAACATACACACCCACAAACACATACCCACACCCACCTACAAACACACACCTACACCCCCCATAAATACACATAGAAACCCACAAACACACCAACACCCACTCCCACACCTACTTCCACCCCCCAAAAAACACATCCACCCAACACCACTACTACAATCACCGACCTACCATCATTATCACTACCACCACCACCCAATCACCAGCACAACCACCATCGCCGCCACCACCGTCACCATCACCACAACTACCATAATTGTGGTCACATCACCACCGTCTGTTATCACCGCCACCTCCGCTACCCCGCTGCCGCTGCCACCATTGCAATCATCGACACCACCACTGCCCCTGTCGTCACCCTCACCCCTATCACCGCTATTGTTTTATAAAAATAAAAACCGATAGGAAAATACACATCTAAACACGTTTTCTAATTTTCTAAAACTGAAAATGAAAACTAAATAAGTTTTAACTAAACAAGTTTTCTAAACTTTTCAGCGAAAACTGAAAACGGAAAACGGAAATTAAAAAGGAAAAACGAAAAACAGACAATGAAAACTGTTTTTTCATAACTAAACGCAAACTAAGAAACAACCGGATATCATTCTTATACAAATTTTACTAGCTAATATAGTAATCGGCAAGTTTCCATGTGCAAGTTATTAAAGTATCTGCTGAAATGGAGTGTTTTTTTTTTTTTTTTTTTTTTTTTTTTTTTTTTTTTTAAACTTATTTGAGGTGTGGTTGTTACCTAATAAGTATAATAGAAGTAAAATATGGTGTGTGGGGTCTGCGGTTTAAATATAATAAGTTATGAGTTAAGGTGGTAGAAAGAAATATTCGTTGTATAATTTAGATTGATAGACATACTATGGAACTAAGAGAAGGGCTGCAAGCCCAAATTGCAACGGAAATTGTTTTAAGCCCACGTTGCAAGGAAAATGGAAATGGAACCAAAAAGACAAAGATGTAAGCCCAACTTCAAAAACAGATTAATGAACTCATGAGGCAATTTTATAACACTTCCGACAATCCACCTCATGTTTATTATGTTTGTGTGATTGTCGTTTTAAAAACTTGTTAAACATTTATCTTTATTATATTTGTAGTTAAGACACTTTCTTAAGGTTTATTTAAGGTTTATGTTGCGTTAGATAATTTTTAAATTTATGGTTATTAGTTTTATTGTTGAACTTGTAAAACAAGATTTGTTGTTTACTTTAGTAGATTTTTTTCTATTTTGGGTAGAAAAAATATGATTTTTTTTTCTATTCTATGTGTTGTTGCTTTTTTTTTTAAAGATATCTTACCATGAAAAAACTTTCACCAACTGACATAAATGCCATATGTGGTAAGCCTGTTGATGTGGTCTCGGCATCGAACACGGCAACCTCGGTAAACACTGGGTCGAGCCCTCGGCATGCCAAGCTCAGCTTGGCAACTCAGCTAGTTCTTATTGAGGGGAGAAAATGTTTGGTTTAAAATTTTAGCTGTTGCCTTCCCTTTTTTGTTTTGTTTTTTTGTTTTTGTTTTTTTTTTTTTTTTAATTTTCAAAAAAATCCTAAAACTTTACCCTATATAAACACAATTATTTCTCATATTTTAAACTACTTCACTGTATTCATTTTTTACACTCAAACACATCATATTTTGTCAAAAAATAGCTTCCGCTTTGCAATCCAAGACCTCAAAAAAATACCAAAAAGACGCCTAAAACCCAAACATCTCACTTTCTTCTCCAAACTTTGTTCAAAATCAGTGAGGCCTATTTATTCTGCATCAAATTTACACTTTGATCTAGTATACTACCCATTTCAAGGTCAAACAAAATATCAAAACCAACCTCAATTCCAAAATCAACCACAATTTCAAAGGTAACTCTAATTTCAAAATCAACCACAAAATGGACAATGAATTCAATCCGTTTGATGATATTCCCAACTCACCAATGAATTTCGAAACCCAAACCCAATTTCCAAGTCAAGCGGAACCCGAAGTCATCATAGAAACATAATCAGAGTCGGAAGAAAATCGCCCACAACCCAAAAAAAGTGGAAGGGTGGTTCCAAAGCAATGGACCGGCCGAAGAAAAGACACTAACTCGTGTTTGGGTGGATGCTTCCGAAGATTCGGTAATCGGAAACAATCAAGATTGTCCAACTTTTTTCCGGAAAATCACGCAGCATTTTCTCAACGAGATGAATTTTGATGATTATTGGAAAAAAGATCAAGTTTATTCGAAGTGGCGAAATGTCGTCAAAGTGGTGACAAAGTTTAGCGGTGTGTTTTCGAGTGTGAAACGACAATGACGAAATGGTACATGACGAAACCATTTTGCAAAAAACTCTTGAAATGCACCAGAATAAAAAAGGGATGTCATTCAAAGTTCTATATGTTCGGAACATTGTAAAATTGTCAAAAAAATGGCAAGATGTTGGCTCTTCCGAAACTTTTACGGGTGGTTCTTCAAAAAGAATCAAAATATCCGAAATGACACATAGTCAATCGTTTGATGCATATGTCGGGATTGACCTCAATGAAGAGGAGCCTATTGAGGTTCCAAGAGCTACTAGTCCATTGAAAGAGACCGAGCCAAGCGAAAAGGAAAAGCGGCAACAACTAGTTCCGGCGACATCGATCAACTAACAACAAAATAGATAATTTAAAGTCGTCATTGGAACGATACTTGGAACCTGCAAAAGAGAAAGAAAAAACTCGTGTCATGTCTATTTTAACAAGATCCACAAACGATCTATTCGGACGCAAACGAAAAATAGCGAGAAAAGCTAAAGATGAGCTTACAAAAAAAAAAATATAACATCTAGCTTTCACTTTTTTAATTTTCATGGTTTCATTTTTTTACATTTCTAGATTTGTAATTTGAATTTCTATGTTTTTTGGTATGTCGTATTTTTATTTTATGTTTAATGAAATTTAAGTTTTTAGAAAAATAATATGTTTGACATATTTATTTTCCATATTAATTAAAAATAAATAGTATTATAAGTGTGACAACCCCTACCATGCAAATGACAAATTTTGGTTAAAATGTAGAAAATATGACGTTGCGTCTACTTGGAACGTGAAATAATATATTATCAGTATTATGTCAGAAAAGTCGGACAAAATAAGTTATCTTACACCCATGAATTTTTTTGATCATATGTCATAAATTCCATTGGAAATCCATCGGAAAGAATTCACCACACCAATTTTCTCATTGTCAGGATTCCGTCGTTAAATTGTGTTTTCCTACATAATACCAATGACAATGGTATTCTGATACTAAAACTTGGTTATGTGGATAAGTGGATTTGATGGCACATAATAAGTCAATCTTTTGAGTTATTTCTGCGTATCTTTTAAGCTTTATGGTGATTTATTGGATTGACGTCTTTGTTTTTGTTGTTTTTCATTTCGTTTTGTTTTAATATCTTTCCAGGTCTTTGTTGGCGGCTTTTATTTTTGATATAATTGGTTTTTGCTAAATAAATAAATAAATAGTAATTTATTTTTAATAAACAATTATATAGTAGTAATTTAGTATGGGAGAGAATGAACATGCAAACCATAAATATGTGATGTATTGCGAACGTTAATATATATTATCTTGAAATAGTCAGCTATCTATAAGTTTCTTTTTATATAAATCAATAAATGAAACCTAAATACCATGGTAACAAAATTCGTTCTTTATGCCATTGATTATTAATACATTACAACGAAATAAACAAAAGAAATTATTAGAAAGGCTGTAGGTTGACTAAAAATAAAGAATTCATTTTACCAGCACCACGAGGCGCAAGATCCCATGTGCAGTAAATACTGAAAGCTTATATAGTATTTAATTGAGATTGTAGCTGTACCTGAGAGTTTTAAGGATCTTGTTATATATATCCAAATAACGAGATTCATGCTTTGACTAAAATATCTGTTAGGGATAGATTTGTGAAATACGAAAATAAAGCGACGAGATTAATTTATTTTTTTAGACTGACAATGATTTTTATAAAGGAAGAAACTAGCGGAAAAGTGGCAAAAATACAGAATAAACAGCAAAAATTACAAACAAATTACAAAACGACAAACTTTGAGATGACATCAGATTTGCTCGGATTAACAAATGATGCAAGCAGATTAAAAACAGAAATCTGACCTTACAAGTATTCTGTCAATAACTAACTAACTATCTATGTTTCCAAGTTCGTGAGAAGTGAGAGTATTGGCGGTTCAACGAGTTTGCGAGTTCTATACGAACCAAAATTTTGATGGTCTTTCGTTTTTACTGTACTTAATGTTACACATCATTCTCTTTTATCTGTGTTTGGAACCAATAATAATAAACTAAAAAGTTTATTATTTGCATTATGTAAAACCTTAATTATTAATTTCTTGATTAATAATAACTATTATTAAGACAACTACAAATGAACAAACAGTAAATTGGAAGTAATGGATAAAACTCAAATATGTTCCAACTTTCAACCAAAATCGTTCCAAACCTGAGTAGTCAATGGGCAATGGAAAACTTTAAAAAGAAATTGAACCCTAATATGCTATTAACCCTAATAGATAAAATGTAAGCTTAATGGACTAATCGAGAAAGAAGAATCAACAATGGAGAATCAAAGGAAGAACAAATCGTTTTAGTCCTTGTCTTCTTAAGAGCCTTGCCTTGAAGTTTTCAGTTTTGACTTTTGATTTTTGAACAATCAAGAATCGATCAGAGAAAGAAGAAATTGAGAATCGACTAATCAAGAATCGATCAATATTCAATCGAGATTGTTTTCTGCCCAAAAGCGAGAATCGGAGAATGAGAAGGAATATTGGAAGAAGAACACTCACTCACTTGGCTGATGATTTTTGTGGTGTGCGTTAATGGAGAATGAAGAATCGATTAATCGAGATATGGGTTAAATGTGGTTCCTTAGAATTGAGGCCCTAAACCCTTGCTAAGTTAATTTAAAGGTAAGGCGGTCCTGAGTGAAAGTAATAGATGAAATGAGAAAAAAATGTTTGTAGTTTTTTAATGGAAGAAAGCGAAAATAAGAAAAATAATGATTATTGATAATCTTCTTAACTTTCTTACTGAAAAGGACCTATTAAGAGAGAGAGAGAGAGAGAGAGAGAGAGAGAGAGAGAGAGAGAGAGAGAGAGAGAGAGAGAGAGAGAGAGGAGAGAGGGAATGATCATTTGAAAACTCAAAGTTTCTTAAAAATCCGGAAACTAAAAATGAAACGTTGTATCAATATTTTTGACGGATTAGATGATTAGTGACATACTTTGTAAATATGACTAAATTTAATGGTATATTAGATTTTTAGCAATAGATCACAAGGGTAAATCTGGTATACAATTTTTAAAAAAAATCAAATTGTTGTTAATTGAAATATCAATTAGCCTCTGTGGGTGTGTATGTGTATGTGTCTTTCTTTCTTTCTTTCTTTCTTTCTTTCTTTCTCTCTCTCTCTCTCTCTCTCTCTCTCTCTCTTAATGTATCGTGTTCTTCATCATTATCCCCCCTTCTCCGTGGACCGCCTCCCTCTTGTTAGAATTGGGGTATAGGAAAAGCTTGGAAATTCTGAGAATTGTGGCTTTTACTTTCAAATTAAAGTATTTGAGTTATACTCCCAATCTTTAATCGGATAAGACTCAGAATTGAGAGTAAACAGAAGAGAGAATGTTTTGATGATATGAAGAAGAAGAAGTGTACTAACCACAGATTCGGATATGATCATATAACAGAAAACTTCCTGTCTTAAAACTGCCACATGACAGTTTTATGTCCTAAAACTGTCTACAAACGATCATAAACAACCTTAAATTCGGGTCTAGAATATGGATCACAAAACTGGGTACATTTATTAAAAATCCGGATTTCAGCTCGATCCCAGCCATGGGCTCTGCCCTTTGGACCCCGCCAGGGGCTGCCACCCTTTGGACCCCGCTCCCAGGGGCGCTGCCCCCGGACCCTCGTCGGTTTAGGGGCTTCGCTCCTAAATAGCAGTATACTTTCAACAAAGACAAAATTAAACAAACGTGCACTCCACACCATATTGATTTGTTCAATAATTGTCAAAGTGACATTGATCAACAAATTAACCCCATTACACTTAAATAACATTAGTGATATAAAATCACCAACACCTCCGCCCTCCAACAACCACCCTACCTCTATCAACAACTAACACACAACTTACCACTCTTTCCATTGTTGACAACCACTACGACAAAGTAATATTTAATATGTTGTTTACCATGGATCAAAGTATAACCTCTAAGATTTATGAAAAAAGTTTTTGCAATTTGTACGATTAGGTGTTCAAACCAAGCAACTTACTAGCACATGCTAATTTTCATTTGTTCAAAGTTATGTTTGAACCTACATAGGAAAACCTCCAGAGCGTGTCAGTGGGGGCAAATGGATAGTCACTAACTTACTACTAGCATAAAACCTACCTTTGAAACTATGTGGCTTGAAATAGTATGTATACATCTTTCATCTTTATCCTTGTTTCTATACCATTAAATTCCTTCTACCTTTTGTGAGTAAATTGTAAGTCTGTATACAGGTCCATTTTTTGAACAATCTGTATCTTTCAAACAAACTTCAGTCTGGACTTCTCCTACACATGTAATGAAGAAAGATTCAATATCAAATTCAAGTAAGTATCCCACTATTATTTCAGACACATTTTGTTCTTCAGAAACCTTACTTTTCCAAAACTTTCATGTTCTTTCCACCACGAATGCTGGGAAAGGAAGCTTATTACAGTCTAAGGTAAGGCATAGCAAAGCAAATAGTGTTTCTAAGACTGCATTTTCATATAAAGATTGGCTGCTAATTAGAATGAAGGAGATGATGAAGTAGAAGATGATGAATAGGTTTCACAAGCGCAATTCCTCTTCAGCATCGTATGTTGATTTTAAATCAAGTGAAAAACTCGATTTCAAGTTCAGCTCTTCAGGTATATCTCTTTCGTTTTTCATACACACAACTGTTATCTGTTCCTCTTTGTCACGTTAGATGGATTGTCAAATGATTCTTCATTTGGTGTTGTTTAATTTAGATTTGTTTTCTTTATTTGCAATTGAAAGCCAAGCCACACTCACAGTACATAGAAATCTTCAGTTGCTGGATGTTTGTTTTTTAAACTTTGAGCTTTGATTCTCTATTATCTATATATGTTGCATGAAAGGTGTTTGTGGAAATGCCTCAAAGAGAATGTATTCTATCAAAACTCTTAGAATGTCTTTTATTCTGACAGAATTCGATTTTAATCGCTCCTTATGTGTCAAGATAGGAAAAGTAAAAAACATGCAAGATAGGAAAAATGAAATACATTCTGTTAGAATTTGGTCATGTGGTATGTATTGTGTCAAAACTCTTAGAATGTCTATTATTCTGACAGAATTCGATTTCAATCTCCTTATTTATCAAGATACGAAAAGTAAAAAACATGCAAGATAGGAAAAATGAAATACATTCTGTTAGAATTTGGTCATGTGGTATGTATTGTGTCAAAACTCTTAGAATGTCTATTATTCTGACAGAATTCGATTTCAATCTCCTTATTTATCAAGATAGGAAAAGTAAAAAACATTGCAAGATAGGAAAAATGAAATACATTTTGCTAGAATATGCTATCATTTTTTATTATATAGTTTCTATTAATTAAGTAATGTTTGTATTATGTCAGAATTTATTTGTATAAATGCATTCTGTTAGAATATCTTTAAGAATGTTTGTTAACAACAAGTACATTAGCTTCACTGGTAATACTAACGGGTAATGCATCTTATTCTTTCAGATTAGCTTGAAGAAGGAATTCAATATTGATCATATAAGAGAAAGATTTGGAATTGAGTTCAACAACAAGTATATTTTGCGAAGAATTACATTCTTACGATAATATATCACATTTTCATCATAGTTTGAATCAAGTGCATTATTTTGACCATTGATGAAGATCATGTGTATTTGCTTAATAATTGTATATTTATGAACGTTATTTCTTAATATTTTTATTCATTTTTGATGATATTCTGTTAAAATATGTATAACTATATTAAATTGTATAAGACTATTGGTTTGTAAGAATATGTATGATTTTGTATTCACGTTCTAATGTATATGAAGAATATATGTTGAATTATTAAATCAGGTTAATTATCAAAAATACATGCATTGGAAATATATTCCGCAAGAATAAGATTGAAAATATCTTTACTGATTAATATTTGACATTCTGACAGAATAAAATCAGATTTTTAAATTTGAATTAATATAAAATATTCAGATTTTAAAAAATAAAGGAATTAGTTATCCCTAAAAATCCAAAAATATCCTTTTCTATTATAGGTTAATTGACTAAAACGCCCTTATGCTGGAATATATGTGATTATATGGTACATATTATCCTATTGTGATATCTTAGATCCTCAGATCATTATCTTTGATTCTATTTCATATGGTGGTTTACATTTGTGCATTCTGGCACAATAATTAGTAAAAACAAAATAACCTAAACATATATATATATATATAAAAGCTTGTACGAAACATATATCCTATGACATGTGCATATGAGTATATGTACATATAAAACTTTGAAGATACCAAAAAGTGAATACATATACATTCCAAACAAAAAATAAATAAATAATGCATGTTCATATCAATGTTGTCGAGATCGAGATTCTACGTATGATCGTTTTTGGGTTCGTAAGATTTGGATCGTAAGATCGGGATCGGAACCCTAAGATCCCACAAAATAAAACAAAGTTGTCTTTCGAATCTATTTTATTTTTTTGATATAGGGTACCAATCTTTATAATTTTTTTAAAATGGAAAATATTTCAAACAATTAATTTTTCATTTAAAAGTTATAAAAACTTCAAAATATTAGTCATAAGTCATAAAATAAATGATAAATAGTAAATTAGTAAACGGTAAAAGACATAAAATGATAAAAATAATTTTCATTTGAAAAAAAAAAATCAAGGAAAGGTAGGATCGGATCAGATCCTGATCATACGATTCTACCTACGATTTTACGATCCTACCTGCGTTCATACACTAAAATACAATCTGTTTACGGTCTGGATCGTTTTTCAAACCCAGGATCGTAGGATCATACGATCCTATGATCAGGATCACGATTTTGATAACCATGGCTCATAACACATATGTTCTTTTTTATAATTGAAATGCATGTCTATTTTGATGTTATGATTGAAAATTTTAATATGAATAAACTTATGTTTATTGTATAAGTATCTACTACCAGAATTATTTGGTGTAGTTTTATATGAATCCAGTGATTGTGTGTTTGATTTTTTATATAAGTGAGAGATTCATATAATAACGATTTAAATTACTTGATTATTTGTATATTTTAATTTTGATTTGTAAAATATAATATTGTATTATAGAACTTTCTTATTATTTTATAACGAATCACAAAGGTAAAGTCATATAAGTTGAGAGTACACTAATAGATATACAAATCAATAGAATTTAAAATACATAAATTTACGCATAAAACACTAATAAAATTACAAATATATCGTAATACTTATTGTACCATTGTGCTTGTTACTTTGTAGTGGATGATCCATCCATCAAAATCATTTGATTGGCATCTTTTGTTTTTGACGTCTTCCATTGCTTTCTATCCGTTCTTTGTCTATTAAATTAAATTTAATTACTTGTTGTCATTGTTAATTTATATCTTTATTTTATTATTAATATTTTGATAATTAATTAGCAAACATAATAATTATATTATATCTAAAAAAAAATTAATATAACTGCCTATGTGAAATTTTTTATATGTTAGGTATCTTTAATTTAATATGAACAATAATTATATAAGTTCAACATGACAAAAGAATATATTTAAAAAGGTCTTGTAATTACACTAATATTTGTTGATGATTACACAAGGCAAAAACCAGCTAATTATCTAGAAAAGGCAAGAAAAAGTAAGGCTATAAGGGTATTCATAGCTTCACTATATGATTGAATGCCAAAAACAATTTAAATCAAGAAATCAAACTAAGAGGATGTTGAGTAAGATTTAAACGTGTTATGTATGGTTTTGTGACTGAACCCAAGTACAAACTTTCCCCGATCTTCACTCCCGATGATGTCATTCCCCATGTCTCATCATAATACCCTCCAACCACCTTTCCTTCCAAATCTAACACAATAACTCCACCAAATTTCATGAGATCGGGCATTTTACGTAGGTGCTTTAGAGTAAACGCAAAAATCTTGCGCACAAACGGGTATTTCTGTGTGTATGTAAACATAAGGGAATTGTCCTGCATATATATAGACACAAAACTTGTCACAAGGTTGAAATTTATAGTTATAAAATAGATCATATTATTAAGAAGCTTGCCAAATTATACGTACCCATGGTAGTGCCATCCAATAGTGCCCATTGCCATCATATCGTACATTGTCGGGTAAACCAGGTAAGTTCTTTGCAAAAATATCGATAGTTCCCTTCTTTTCCCCTTCTAAGTAGTATCTAGAGCACCTCCTCCTGCAATAAATTAAAAACACAAACTCTAAGCTCATAATTATACACTACTAGAAAATCATCAAAATAGAAACGGATTCTATCCTACAAACATTGAACTACAAAACTTATATTACGTACATGAATGTCTCGCAGAAGATCACAAAGTCTTGATCGGGTGAAAGTTCAACACCATTAGCAAAATAAAGGTCCCGTGCAATAACTTTTGTTTGTTTTGTTGATGGGTCATAGCTCAGTAATCTACCATGAGGTCGACCTTCCAAAAGGTCGTTCAATGCAGACGGATAGTTATATTTATATGTAGCATCCGTGAAGTAAACCATACCACTTTTTGTGACCACTACACCATCGGCTAACCCAACCTTTACGCCCTCGGCCTCATCTGTTAATAACTCTACTTTACCATCTACGCTTACCTTAATTAACCCCTTATAAGCATCCGCCACAAAAACATCACCGGATTCATCAACCGCCAGTCCTAGCGGCCGGCCGCCGGTGTTAACCCAATTCTCCACCACGGACTCGGTTAGCGAGTCACTTAATGTGACTCGCTTGATCCACCCGTCGTGACAACCGGTGTATGCGACCCCGGACTTTGGGTCGTAGATGATGTCCTCAGGTCCGATCAGTTGACCGGACCCGATCTTTTCCACGCCAGAAAGACTGGCAGAGTTCTTTCTGGCTGGAACATACATGGTTTCACCAAGCTCGTGGAGCGGATACGCCACGGTCTCGTATGTATCGAGTTGGACGACAATTAGTGCAACTGCAACGATGGCCACTGTGAAAAACAGGAGACCAGATCCCCATGAGGTGTTAGCCTTAGGTTTAGAGATTTCAGTTAGCTTAGCCATGAGTCGTATGGTTAGGGTTTGTTGAATGATGATGTGAAGTTAGCACTAGCAGGTCATTATGTAGTGTGGGGAAGTAGGTGTTGTACGTTGACCATTTGGATTCATTGGTCGCAATTGGGGTGTAATGTTTATTTATTTATTTATTTATTCTTGAACTTTTTTTAGCGGCCAATATTATCGTCCCACTCACTTCAATCAATCATATTAGTGGATTTACATTTCTATTATTATCATTATTATTGGAAAATTAAACCACAAAATCATAAAACCTATATTTGTGGTTCTCTGGTTTTGTAAGTATATATGAAGAACTTCTTGTTATAACCTTAAATATATTACAATATTTTTAGTTTAAGGAATATATTAGGGCTAATAGCAACGTAAAATTATAGGACCACCAAAGTATCCGATTTTGGAGTTTATGTAGATATTAAAAATTCTGCTTGTGTATATACATATACGTACAGGTATATATATTAATAATTTGCAATTAGTTGTAAGCTAATAATGCTAAAAGTTAATGATGAGGTCAACGTTAAATATTAAAAACAATATACATATTATATATATCTATAACGTTGATATTGATCAATCATTCAAGTGATACGTGAATGTGATGCAACGCGTCAGTATTTTTTTATATGCAGTTAGGTTCTTCGATTCCATGTGATTCAAACTCGGTTGTCTAAAACAATTTATATTTTTTATTATGTACCTACTTAGAAAGAAAACAAAAGAAAAATAAAACATGATTTATATGCACTACAAGAAATGGGGCATTAGCGGCGACTAGGGGTGATGATACCCGCTTTAGGAACCGAAACCGTCATGGAATTGCTAGTTCTGGAACCAGAACCGCCTTAGGCGGTTCCGATTCCAATTTATATATATATATATATATATATATATATATATATATATATATATATATATATATATATATAGTAAGAAAAAAAAATATTTCGTAGTTTGATTTGTTATTATGTAATTGTTACTATAACGTAAATTAATTAGTTTCAAATTTAACATCAAATTGACGTTTGCACACAAAAAATAGTAGTACGTGTGCATGACTAATTTTTTTTTTATCTAAATGGGTCACACATGTTTTTTAGAGTTATGCTACACTTATTGTTCGATTCTTACTTCTTGATACTTAATGAATTACCTGTTTAATTTTATTGATAATTATTTTTTTGTAAGTATGCAAACACTACAAAAATAATGGGCATTAGCGCATCTAACATACATCTTTACTATATCACAACCCACAATGTTCGAGCCTCGTACCAATGTATTTAGCAAAAGCATAATCACCACAAAATAAAATAACATGTAACAATCAACTACAAAATGTAAAATGCAACTTTAATAAATGAAGGGGAAAAAGCAAATATACCAAGATCAGGGTGTTAATTTCTCCTCCACTTGAACTAGACTTTGTCCTCGAAGTCTGCTGCAGAGAACAAATCTGGATAATGCTCCTGCATCTTAGCCTCCACATCCAAGGTCCACTCGGAGCCCTCCGGTGCTGCCATCGTACCTTCACCAAATGTACTTCCTTGCTATGCAAAACCTTTACTTTCTTTTTCCAGAATATCCACCGATCTCTCAACATAATTCTAACATAGTAGTGTAACGCCCCAAAAATTCATAGTAAATTTTCATTTTCAAAATGATAAATCATACAAGCGAGTTGTTCCAAAAACAATCAGAGTAATTATATTATTTAAACATCAGAGTAATATCATAAATTCCCAATGAAGAAAACTCTAGGGGATGATGTGCACTCACGTCAGGCTCTTCCCTTTCGAACTGGAAGTACATGAAACCATAAATATAAATCGTAAGCACAAAGCTTAGTGGGTTCCCGAAATACCACTGTAACATCCATAAATTTCTCGAAAAGTTCAAACTTTTTAAACAATCCAAAACATCATTTCAATACAAAATAGTTTTCCAAAACATGTCTATTATCAGAGTTTTCCTAAAATCACAAAAAAAATATGAGGAGGGGTACGATCAAGCTTTCGTTTTCCCGTGATCCTCTGAGGTACCTGAAACATAATCCAAAACTGTACGCCCAAAGCTTACTGAGTTCCTCCAAAGTACCAACTCAATACAAAACCAACATAATTGAAATAAACAACATGCATATAGAGTCTTCGGTCTGACTGGAATGCCCCACCAGCCTGTAGTCTAACTGGATGCTCACAGAACCTTCAGCATGACCGGTACTCCACATCGGACCTTCAGCCCATCTGGACCATCCTCTGGGCATTCGGCTTGACTCGTACCCCCCACTGGCCTTCAGTCTATCTGGGACGCCCTGGGTCTATTGGCCTTCAGCACAAAGCAGGACCGCCTCAACCCAACCACACATACACCGTGTCGACAAATATATATATATATATATATATATATATATATATATATATATATATATATATATATATATATATATATAACAAACAAGCATACAAATAACCAGCCAATAACAAGCAGACAGATCCTACAGATCATTAAGCATAACATCATCCTATCTACCAGGATACAGATCTAACATGTCAGTATAATACTCAATCATATGATAATCAGGATAACACTCCAAAGGGTTGGCCTTGGTGCCTTCGAACTAGAAATACAATGAGGATATCTCACCTCACACTGCTGAATCACACTGAAAGTCTCCGGCTGCTAGCTCACTAAAATCCCCGCACTATCACAACATAAAAGTCACCCAATTAATACTTGGATTACAATCTAAGCTAATAGTCTAATATTAGGGTAAATATTCACTTCACCCTTTTCCTTAATTAGGCTAAGACCTAGGTCCAAATATTTATCCAAAAGGCCCAACTCCTAAATTACCATCCAAGGCCCATAATTGGCCCAAATTTCCAAATTAGGCCCAACTCCAACTTAGACTTTACCCTAAAGTCCAATCCTTCACTTAGCCCAAAACATTGACACTCAAATGGACCAAAGAGGACCCAAGCATCTAAGCCTAAAAAGGTGGCCCAAACTTGAAGCCCAAAGCCGCAAAGCCCACTAGTTGAGTACGCGGGGTGTACCTAGCTGTAAGCTAAGTGTACTCACATTGGGTCTTGTACACTGTGTGTACTAGATTGTACACTCAATGTACTCCTCTACTAAGCCATTATTCCTAATAAGCTATTAATACTTTAATATAAGGCCCCAAAACATAGATTTGACTTCCATGAGCTTAAATAACATGTAAAGTTGCTAACTTTACATTCATGCATGGCTAAATGAAGCTATTAAGCTTAGAAATGACTTAATAAATGGCTTAATGCATGAATGATAACTAAAACCCCACAAAGATGGAACCTTTATGCTGAGGAATCCTCTAACAAGGTCAGATCTAATGAAATGATCCCTTCAAATCATCCCAAAATATCAGTCCATGAAAACGGGACCAAAAGTGAGCCAAATCAACAAATAATGAAAACTAGACATTGACAAGTCAAGGTTTGAACTTGATACCTTAGGAACTTGCAATGTGATGGAGAATTCTGGATCTAAGGTCTCCCAACTAGCTATGAACTTCCCTTTCTTCTAGGTTCTTCAAAGATGGGACAAAACAACACAAATTTCTCTTCAAGAGCTCAAAGATGCAAGACTGGATGCTAAGGGGACGTTTAGGGTTTTCTGTAGGTTCAGGGACAAGAAATGAGGCCAACCCCAAAGGTTAAGGATGAAAATATAGGGTGAAACACCCCACTTTAGGTTATCTGGAAGACACACGTATGCCCAACATACATAAGCGTCTGCCCAGCGTACACACCCGCTGTCCCGATCCAACTCTAGTGATTACGCTAAGCGTACCAAGTGGTACATGGTACATCCTGCGTACCAACTTCAAGGGCTAAAAATGCAACTTTAATAAATGAAGGGGAAAAAGCAAACATACCAAGATCAGGGTGTTAATTTCTCCCCCACTTGAACGAGACTTTGTCCTCGAAGTTTGCTGCAGAGAACAAATCTGGATAATGCTCATGCATCTTAGCCTCCACATCCAAGGTCCACTCAGAGCCCTCCGGTGCTGCCATCGTACCTTCACCAAATGTACTTCCTTGCTATGCAAAACCTTTACTTTCTTTTCCAGAACATCCACCGATCTCTCAACATAATTCAGGTACTCATCAACGTGAATATCATACAAGGACACCACTACGTTTTCATCCAATATTCCGTTTCACAGCTGCGAAACATGGAAAGTGTTGTGTACCTGACTGAGCTCCTCAGGAAGATCCAATCAATCAGCAACCTTGCCAACCCTGGAAATGACCCTAAATGGCCCCATATATTGGGGACCCAATTTCCCCCTCTTTATGAAGCGGAACATAGATTTCCAATTTGAGGCCTTCAGTAGTACCATGTCGCCGACCTGAAACTCCAACTCGGATCGGCGCCGGTCAGCATAGCTCTTCTGCCGACTCTAAGCAGTCTGAAATCTTTGTCTGATCAGCTGAATCATCTCCATGGTCTGAAGGACCACTTTGGTCCGTCCCATCTCCTTGTGACCAACCTCCCCACAACAAACTGGGGTACGACATCTCCGCCCATACAAGTGCTCAAAAGGCGGAGCACCAATGCTGGAGTGATAACTATTGTTGTAGGAGAACTCTACAAGAGGCAAGTATGAGTCCCAGCTCCCATCGAAATCGATAACATAGGCCCACAACATATCCTCAAGGGTCTGTATCGTCTGCTCACTTTGGTCATCGGTTTGCGGATGATAAGCAGTGCTGAAGTGCAACCTCATGCACAGTTCCTCGTGGAACATCTGCCAAAAACGGGAGGTGAACCAAACCACATGGTCTGAAACAATGGAGACTGGAACCCCATGGCGAGCAACGATCTCACGAACATACATATCGACCAACTTCTCATCCTAATAACTCTCCTGAATCTCCTGAAAGTGGGCACTCTTGGTCAATCGATCCACGATGACCCATATAGTATCGAAACCCTTTGTTTTCTTCGGAAAGTTGGTGATAAAATCCATCAAAATCTGCTCCTATTTCCACATTGGAACCTCTAGAGTCTGCAACTTTCCATGTGGCCTTTGATACTTAGCCTTGACCATCATGCAGGTCATGCATCTCTCAATGTACCAGGCGATCTCCTTTTTCATACACGACCACCAATAGATCAAACTCAAATCTCGATATATCTTGGTGGCCCCCGGAAGGATAGAAAATCAAGACTTATGAGCCTCCTCCAACACAATCTGTCTGACCCCACCAGACATCGGAACCCATACTTGACCACAATGGGTCAACAATCCATGACCATCTGGAAAAAATCTAGCAATCTTACCACTGATCCTCTCTATCTTCCAGTTCTCTTCTCGGATACCCTGGGCCCGAGCCTCCCTAATTAATCCCAAAAGCAAGGAATCTATTGATATCCTCTTACACGATACCCTAACTGAAGACCCATCCAACTTGCGGATCAAAGCATCCTCCACCATATTTGCTTTACCCGGATGGTAAAGGATCTCGCAGTCTTATTCCTTGACTACATCCAGCCACCGTGCTGCCTCATGTTCAGGTTCGGTTGATCCATAATAAGCCTCAGACTCTTGTGACCCATGTAGATTGTACAATAAACCCCATAAAGATAGTGCCTCCAAATCTTGATGGCTAAAATCACTGCCCCCAACTCCAGATCATGTGTGGAATATTGCGTCTCGTGCGGCTACAGCTGCCGTGAAGCATAAGCTATCACTAATCCTCTTTGCATGAGGATCGCCCCAAACCAGTGATGGATGCATCACAGAAAACCACAAAATCCTCTATTCCCTTTGGAAGGGTCAAAACTGGTGCCTTACATAATCTCTGCCAAAGGGTCTCAAATGTTATCTGATGCTCAGGGCCCCATCGGATATCCACTCCTTCCTCGTCAGATGAGTGAGGGGGTACTACAATATTAGAGAAATTCTAAATGAATCTCTAATAGTACCCTGCCAAACCCAAGAAACTCCTGATATTCGAGGGAGATTTCGAAACCTCCCACTACATCACAGCCTCGATCTTGTCCGGATAGACCAATATCCATTCTTGGTTAACAAGATGTCCAAGGAACTGTACCTATCATAACCAAAACTCACACTTCATTGGAGACCTTGGAGTTGTGTCAGCCATAAAGGAGCCCATGAAAATTTTCTGTGATAATGAAGGAACGAATTCCTTGACCAAGGAATCGAGGGATCATGATAGATCTTGACATATCGACAGAAAATATCATTTTATTCGACATCGGGTGGAAAAGGGTATCGTCGGAGGATAACCTAGTAGATCCCGTTACAAAGGGACTGAGTAGGGTTAAGCACTTGCAGCATGCTAGGAGCATCGGGCTGAAGGATGATATTAGTTTAGATTAGATGGTTTCGAAACGTGTAATAGATAAATGTAAGTGACATTTGATAATTAAATAAAGGATTATTATTATATAAGTAAAGTTACCATCTTATGTTAATTATTTACCTATTGTTTCACTTTACATGTTTTGACTTCCCGGATAATAAGATTATTCAAACGTTCCACAGTCGCTCATACTTTAGGAGTAGGTATGAAAGAAGATTGTCATGAATTGGTTTGTAGATTGTCTAAAGTGTACTAGACATTGCAATGGTTTGCTGCAACGTGCATGAGTTCTTATGAATTTTATTTGAGCATTGGACTAAACTCATGCTTGTTGGCATCACTTCATGGAATTTATCTCGAGTGATCGCAAGACGATAATATCATATGGTCTTAAAACCTAGATATATGGTTTATTGTTTGCTTGTTGATTGTGCATTGATGATGCATAAACGCATCAGTAACTTGATGTTATATAACGCATTATTGTGTATGATTTGATGAGTGAATGGTAAATGCATATAAGTCGAAGTTTACCTATTCCTTTTATCCTGAGAGGGTAAAAGCGATATATGGGCCTCTCAATGATTTGGTTTGACTTATATGTCGGGCTCGGTTACGACTGAATTGATGTGCTCAATTAAGTTCTATGTCAGACGAATCGGAGATCGAGAAACAAATTGTTGTACAATAAGTATGACTATGTTCCATGTAACTGTCCGCAAGATATCTAGAACGGAGGACTATACGGTCCCGTATCTAAAGGACAGGTTACTGATAAGATCAGAGTTCGACAGCATCTTTAAGAGCTACGATTGCTAATCGGATTGTACTTTCATTTGAAGTTACTAGACTTATCTAGGTGGGAGACTGTTGGATTACTATCTAAAACCGTAACTATATTTGGTATGTACTTGACCCGGTTATCCATGGTCCGTTTGGGTTGCCTTCACCAAAGAAACATGATAGGATGATTTGTGAAGAGAGAGATTATTATGGTTTATTAATATATTGTATGAATAATATATTAAAGGAGAAATTTTATAGTTTAATTAATATTAGACAAAAATTAATTAATTATTAATTATGTGGCTAAAAGACATGAATTAAATAAAGGGGACATAAAATGTCAAATGTGTGATAGTTGAATATTGGGCTGAGAAGGCTTATGGACTAGGCATGGACGAAATTAGGGATGTGTCCACCCTAATTTCGGCCATAAGAGCCCTATTCCAAAAGCTTCCTTGGACTTCTTAAGGCCTAAGCTATCCATTAGGGTTTTGACTGAAACCCTAGCAGCACAAGTATAAATAACACCCTAAGGCATCAGATTTCGGCCACTGGAAACCCTAGGAGTCTTCGTAGCCGAAATTGTGCCTTTCCCCTCTCTCTCAATTAGCATCCTCTTGCTTGTGGTATTTGTAAGCCTTTAGATGAGTGATATTTGTGACTCTAAGCTCCAAGACAAGAAGATTCAAGCCATTGTTGAAGAGGTAATCATCTAGATCTGTTTTCACATGTCAATTTCTAAATATATATGCTAGATCTAGGGTTTATAAGTCTTGGATGAATTACATGTACAATAGAGAAACTTAGATCCAAGCACTAGGGTTCGCATGAGCATATAGGATGTTTTCTTGGCTGAAACCCATCATTGGTATCAGAGCCTTGATTGGTTTCTATTGTATTTGACGCCTAGTATTTCTTTCATGGTTAAAAAAATTCGTTTTTTGGCCCTCTGGCTGACAAACTTGATGAGTTCCAATGTGAACTCAACGAGTTGGATGAACTCAACGAGTTTAGCTGTCAAACAGAGGATATCTCAGGATTTCTTGCTGTTTTGCTGAAGGATACTTACCAAAACTGTTTTTAACTAATAAAATCCGATTTTTATTGTTATTATATGATTATCCTTACCAAAACAAAAGATAATTACCATTTAATTGAATAATAAATTCCTTATGTGATAAAATTTGATTATTTGATTTATTTGATGAATTATCTTGTGATTAAAATAGAATAGATCAAATCTAGATAATCATTAAATTAAATGTTTAATTTAAATTATTTTCTATTTGATCCTATGTGTTTTGAAAAGTTCAAAACTTTCCCCCAAGTTTTGAAATTTAAAATTTTTAATTAATAGTTTAATTTGAACTAATTAAATTTCAAGCCCTAGAATTTTACAAGTTTAAAATTCAACCTTATATTATATTTATTATTATTATAATATATATATATATATATATATATATATATATATATATATATATATATATATGCTAGTCTTATCGTTAGTAGGCGTTATTAACGAAGGCGGTCTATAAGGGGGGGGGGGGGGTATAAGGTTATGGCGTATTAAATGGTCGTTTAATGGGTGTCTACTCTCACCCACTGCTTCCTTGATTGGTGGAGGCTCGTTAGCCGAAGGGGTAGGATAGGGCAACCCTTTTCTCATTAAAAGTATAATGCAATTCCATGAAATTACACTTTGTACCCTTGCTAAGACGTTAGCGGGGCGTGTGTGGTTAACCGACACATCGAATAGGTGACTGTAACATTGAGGCACCATGTACATTTGCATGGTTATTTAGACCCGCTTTGTGATCCTCGACATCCCAGTCACAAACTAGAGGGGCATATCGAGATTTAAACATGCCATTGAAAAGTTCAATGAATCTAAAAAAGATCCAAGAGTTTTCAATACATTTAAAACGTAATCTCTTTTTCGTTTTTCATGGTGGAAAATTATTGAATCTTCATTCACTTACCTTCAAATTATTTGCATGTTAGATTACGACATCCCTCTTCTAATTTGTAAATAATGTTTTTGGGTCCTAGCCCTAATTCCTAATTTGGGTGCTTAATTGGGGATTCATTTCTAATCAAACTTTGTCTCTTTTCTATTTCAGATGTCGAGTGTCAACAACAACACTTCCGGCTCAACTTCCTCAGGCTCGTTCTCACTCATGAACTTGTGTGGGAGAGTGATCTCTTACGGGTCCAATTTCAATGATTGGATCCACAACATCCAAATGGTCACTCGTTACAAGGACAATGAGTATGTCCTCGATGAGAAGCTGAAGGAAATCAACATCAACATTTCCTCTGCTGAAGAGATCACGGCCTTTGAGGCCCATGAGCATGATGCTACAAAAGTCCATTGCATCATGATGGTGACTATGACTACAGAACTCTAGAAGTTATATGAGGACATGTATCCCTATAAGATGCATCATGATCTGTTGGACCGATACCACCAGTGCGCTAGGGAAGAAAGGTACAAGATCATCACTTCAATGATCACTGCCAAAATAGGTAATGGAGAGTCCCTTACTACTCATCTTCAAAAGGTGCAGAGATATGTCGATCGCCTGATAAAGTTGAATGTGAACTTTGATGAAGATCTGGCAATTGAAATCATCATTCACTCCTTGCCTCCCTGCTACAACCAGTTTCACATGACCTACCACATGAATAAGGAGGAGGTCACTTTGAGCAAGCTTCAAGGCTTGTTGAGGACTGCTGAGAGCAACCTCAAAGATAAATCTATTGCATCAACTCAACTCCTACTGCTGCCCTAGTCTTGGCAATTGGGCAAGGGAAGGGTAAGAAGAGGAAGGTTCCCTCAAAGAGCCACCATAAGGGAAAGTCCCAAAATGGCTCCTCTTCTAGTGGAACCAAGTCTGGTTCTACTAAACCCAACTCCAACCCCAAGGAGGTAGAGTGCCACCACTTCCACAAAATAGGGCATTGGAAATGAAGCTTCCTAAAATATCTGAAAGATATCAAGGATGGAAAGATCAAGCCGTCCTACGTAGGTATTTACACTATTAAATCTAATGATTCATCACATGCTATTTCTTGGGTGCTTGATATAGGATGTGGTTTTCACATTTGTTCTGATTTTCAGGGCCTAAGAAAAGATAGGGATGTGGAGCATGGGAAGATAAACTTGATCATGGGGAACAGAAGATACTCGCCTGTCACCAAGATCAGAGTTTAATCTTTAGTTCTTTGTAATGGATTAGGATTAGATTTAAATAATTTTTGCTATTTGCCAGTTATGGCAAGAAACATCATTTCTTTTCATGGTTTGCATAGATAATGTTTTAGATATTCATTTGATAATGAAAAGGGTTCTATTAATGCTTATTTTAATGGTGTTTTCTATTTTGAAGCATTTCCTTGTAATGGAATATATGAAACTATGATGATTGTCGACAATTTAGGAAATGATGTGTTGTGTATTGATTCTTCCAATGGTTTGGATAAAACAATCTTGTGGCATTGTCGTCTTGTACATGTCAACAAGAAATGCATAGACCAACTCCAAAAGGATGGAGTGTTGGAGTCATTATACCTTAGGGACGATGACGTGTACGAGTCTTGTTTGCTTGGAAAGATGACCAAGTCACCCTTCACTGGCACTTGTGCGAGGGGTGATGGTTATTGGATCTTATACACACCGATGTGTGTGGGCCCTTTAGATCCACCACAAGGGATGTGATCTGCTTCTATATGACTTTTACCGATGATTATAGAAGATATGGGTATATCTACTTAATCAAGCACAACTCAGAAAACTTTGAAAAGTTCAAAGAGTTTAAACAAGAAGTTCAGAATCAATTGGGCAGCAAAATCAAGATGCTTCAATCCGATCGAGGTGGAGAGTACCTAAGTATCGAATTCCACGACTACCTCAAGGAATGCGGAATCGTTTTGCAATTGATTCCACCTAGGACACCACATTCGAATGGTGTGACTGAGAAGCATAATTGAACCTTGATAGACGTGGTTCGTTCCACGATGAGTAGTGCTTTGCTACCTATATCTTTTTGGGGGTATGCCTTAGAGATTGTCGATCATATCCTTAACTTAGTCCTTATGAAGAAGGTTGCCAAAACACCTCACGAGATGTGGACAAGGAAAGCTCCCTCATTGGCAAATATCAAGGTCGAGAGACTCACGACAAGCTCGAGCCTCGTAGTGAGTGGTGTATTTTCATCGGCTACCCATAGAAATCCTTTGAATATCTCTTCTATAGACCGGGTGAAAATGTTTTCTTCGTTGCGAGGAGAGGGGTTTTCCGAGAGCGAGAACTCATACGCCAAGGGGACAGTGGGAGGCGGATCGATCTTGAAGAGATTTAAGAGTCGAGCGATGAAGGAACCTCTAACGCTAACGCTTAACCTGAGGAGGAAACTCTAGTTGAACCGATTGATGAGTCCTTACCTCTTAGACGTTCCGAAAGAGTTAGCGTTCAACCTCAATTTTATGGTTTTCATATTCTACATAAGGGGATATGTTCATTAGTGATAGTACACTAGTGAATTTGGATGAACCTAACAGCTAGAAGGAAGCCATGGCAGGCCCGGAGTCTGCAAAGTGGAAAGAGGCGATGGACAACGAGATTTAGTCCATGTATGACAACCAAGTATGGAACTTAGTTGAAAATATGCCTGGTCGAAAGACGGTCGGGTGCAAGTGGAACTTCAAGAAGAAGACTAACATGGATGGGAATCTACACACCTATAAGGCGCGATTGGTTATGAAGGATTTCACTCAAACTCAAGGAGTTAACTATGATGAAACGTTCTCACCGGTTGCGAACATAAAGTCTATTAGGGTAATGCTAGACATTGCTGCATTTCATGACTATGAGATATGGAAGATGGATGTCAAAACTGCTTTCCTTAACGGGAAGTTGGCTGACGATGTTTACATGGCTCAGCCAGGCGGTTTTGTTGATGCAAAGCATCCTAATAGAGTGTGTAAGCTTGAGAAGTCCATTTATGGACTGAAAACAAGCATCTCGTAGATGGAATCTTTGTTTCGATGAGAAAGTCAAAGAGTTTAGTTTTCTGTGAAGCGAGGATGGATCATGTGTATATGTCAAAGTCAGTGGGAGTATAGTTAGCTTCCTCGTATTATATGTCGATGACATACTACTCATAGGAAACGACATCCCGATGCTGTAGGAAGTCAAGTCCTGGCTTGGGAAGTGCTTCGATATGAAGGACCTAGGAGAGGCTGCCTATATTTTGGGAATAAGGATAGTGAGAAACATAAGTAAAAGACTAATAGGAATCAGTCAAAATACTTACTTGGACAAGGTACTAAAGCGTTTTAGTATGGAGAATTCCAAGAAGGGGGAGTTACCAATCCAAAGTATTGCCAAGTTGAGTAAGACTCAAAGCCCGAGTACCGAAGTCGAGATAGCAGAGATGAGCCAAGTACCATACGCTTCCACAGTTGGCTCGATTATGTATGCTATGACTTGTACTCGCCTTGATGTGGCCTTCTCTTTGATCATGGTCAGCAGATATCAAGAGCACCCTGGCAAAGCACATTGTACCGCAGTCAAGAATATTCTAAAGTACCTTCGTAGGACCAAGGAATGGGTTCTAGTCCTCGGTTGGAGTGATGACTTAAGGGTGCGAGGGTATAGTGACACCAGTTTTTAGACCAACAATGACAACTACCGTTCGCAGTTGGGCCGGACCTTTACCCTAAATGGAGGAGCAATGACTTGGAAAAGTTCCAAGTAGGAGACCGTAGTTGATTCAACGTGCAAATCAAAGTATATAGCGGTGAGCGAAGTGTCAAAGGAAGCAGTATGGTTGAAGAACTTTATTGGAGACCTTGGAGTTGTGCCAGCCATAACGGAGCCCATGGAATTTTTCTGTGATAATGAATGAGTGGTTGCCTTGACCAAGGAACTGAGGGATCATGGCAGATCTCGACATATCGACAGAAAATATCATTTTATTCGACATCGGGTGGAAGAGGGATTCCTTGTAGCGAGGAGGGTATCGTCGGACGATAACCCAACAGATCCCCTTACGAAGGGACTGAGTAGGGTTAAGCACTTGCAGCACGTTAGGAGCATCGGGCTAAAGGACGATATTAGTTTAGATTATATAGTTTCGAAACATGTAATAGAAAAATGTAACTGACATTTGATAATTAAATAAAGGAGTGTTATTTATAAGTAAAGTTACCGTCTTATGTTAATTATTTACATATTGTTTCACTTTGCATGTTTTGACTTCCTGAATAATAAGATTATTCGAACGTTCCACAATCTCTCATACTTTAGGAGTAGGTATGAAAGAAGATTGTCATGAATTGGTTTGTAGATTGTATAAAGTGTATTAGACATAGCAAAGGTTCGCTGCAACGTGCATGAGTACTTATGAATTTGATTTGAGCATTGGATTAAACCCGTGCTTGCTAGCATCACTTCATGGAATTTATCTCGAGTGATCGCAAGACGATAATATCATATGGTCTTAAAACCTAGATACATGGTTTATTGTTTGCTTGTTGCTTGTGCATTGATAATGCGTAAACGCATCAGTAACTTGATCTTATATAACGCGTTATTTTTTATGATTTGATGAGTGAATGGTAAATGCATATAAGTCAAAGTTTATCTATTCCTTTTATCCTGAGAGGGTAAAAGCGATATATGGTACCCTCGATGATTTGGTTTGACTTATGTGTCGGGCCCGGTCAGGACTGAATTGATGTGTTCAATTAAGTTCTATGTCAGACGAATCAGAGATCGAGAAATAGATTTATGGACAATAAGTATGATTATGTTCCATGTAATTGTCCACAAGATATCTAGAACGGAGGACTATACGATCCCGTATCTAAAGGACATGTTACTGATAAGATCAGAGTTCGACAGCATCTTTGAGAGCTACGATTGCTAATCGGATTGTAATTTCATTTGAAGTTACTAGACTAATCCAAGTGGGAGACTTTTGGATTACTCTCTAAGCCCGTAACTATATTTGGTATGTACTTGACCCGATTGTCCGTGGTCTTTTCGGGTTGCCTTCACCAAAGCAACAGGATAGGATGATTTGTAAAGAGAGAGGTTATTATGATTTATTAATATCGTATATAAATAATATATTAAAGGAGAAATCATATAGTTTAATTAATATTAGAAAAGAATTAATTAATTATTAATTTTGTGGCTAAAAGACATTAATTAAATAAAGGCGACTTAAACTGTCAAATGTGTGTTAGTTGAATATTGGGCTGATAAGGCTTATGAACTAGGCATGGACGAAATTAGGGATGTGTCCACCCTAATTTCGGCCATAAGAGCCCTATTCCAAAAGCTTCCTTGGACTTCTTAAGGCCTAAGCTATCCATTAGGGTTTTGACTGAAACCCTAGCAGCACAAGTATAAATAACACCCTAAGGCATCAGATTTCGGCTACTAGAAACCCTAGGAGTCTTCATAACTGAAATTGTGCCTCTACCCTCTCTCTTAATTATCATCCTCTTGCTTGTGGTGTTTGTAAGCCATTAGAGGTGTGACATTTGTAACTCTAAGCTCCAAGACAAGAAGATTCAAGCCATTGTTGAAGAGAAGATCATATAGATCTATTTTCATATGTCAATTTCGAAATATATATATATATATATATATATATATATATATATATATATATATATATATATATATATATATATATATATATATGCTAGATCTAGGGTTTATAAGTCTTGGATGAATTACATGTACAATAGAGAAACCTAGATCCAAGCATTAGGGATTGCATGAGCACATAGGATTTTTTTTGGCTCAAACCCTTCATATCCTAAACTCGACCTGCCTCGGGAGGCACATAGGGTAACGCCTCCAGAAGTACATCTGCAAACTCCATGACAATCGGAACCTCTAAAACTGATGACTGATCCCCAACCCGCATATCCACCACATAAGCCATGAAACCCGCACACCCATGCTAAATATATTATCGATCCCTAGCTGCAGAACAAAACCCTGAACCCATCCTGGCGCCCTCTCCATAGATAACTAGTTCTTCCCTACTTGGGGTTCGAACTACCATGCGCTATCCCTCACATTCAATCATAGAGTCGAACCGAGTCAACCAATCCATACCCACAACCACGTAACATCCCCCTGGGGATAGAGATCAAATTGATCAGGAAAAGCACCCAAAAGATATCTAGAACACAACCCTGATACACTGATGAAGCAGACACCCCGTGTTTGTTAGCGGTAGAATCTCGCAACAGACACTTGAACTCCCCAATGGGCATATCAAACTCCCTACTGAACGATCGAGAAACAAAGGACCAACTCGCACCCAAGTCAAACAACACTAAAGCAGGCAAAGATTTCAGTAGGAAAATACCTAACAGAGGCACACATATATAAGCATAATACAATACTTAATCAACAAGATAACGGATAGAAACATACCAGTTACAACATTTGGAGCTGCCCTGGCCTCCTCGGCAGTGATATGAAACACGCGACCTCGAGCACTCGGGGGTTCCGCCTTCCCCTGGCTCCCATCCGTGATCCTCAAAGTAGCTGGCGCGGGGGCCTGCCAGTTTGGTGGCAAGAAAGGGACAATTGACCTTCATATGGTGAACTTAATCTCAATGATAGCAAATCTTGGTACTTTGAATAGGGGCCAACTGGCAGTAATCCCTTGCATAGTGCCCCTCCCTACAACATTTGTGGCATACCCCTTCTGATTGATAATCCCCATCATGAACCTCTCCGCACTTCCCACAAGTACGGCCTCGCTGACCCCCAAATCTAGAATCAGTAGATTTGAATCACTTTAGTGCTGGTTGCCACTGCGTCAGGGCCGATCTGCAGCTCTTTCTCAATCTCATGTCATCTGGTAGCCTCCTACACCCCCAACAAATAGTCATATCGTTGGGTGGAAATAAACTTCCTGATATACGTCTTGAGCATGCTCAAGTAATGGGTCATCTGAGCCTGCTCTGAAGCAAACTCAGGGCAAAACATGACCCTCTCAATAAACATCCAGGTGATCTCCGTTGCCAACTCCGACCCCTGCCTCCGATCCAAAAACTCTTGGGCCAACCTCTCGCGCTCTACCTGCATCATATATTGAGTATGGAACATCTCCATGAACTAATACCAAGATACCATAACCCTCTATTCAGCAGAATATGATCCCATAACAAGCCTCTACCAATCCTTCCCTCCGGACCTCAGTAGGTTCAGAGCGCATCTGACCTTCTGGTCAACTGGGCAAGAGGAGGTGAAAAAGCATCTCTCGACATCAGATAGCCACCTTATGGCTACAATCGGGTCCTAAAATCCATCAAAAGTCAAGGGCTTCATATTTTCAAAGTCCTGATACTCAAAAACCCAACTCGGTCCAACACCTGTAGCTGCAACGGCTGTAGAGGTTGCAGAAGCAACAGTCTCAGCAATGGCTACATATCTGTCGTCAATGAACTCCATCATCGCAGTCTTAATATACCCAAATAACTCTGGTATCTAATCCCTGACAATAGACACAACCTCCTCACGGAGAATCTCCCTAATCATGTCATCCGACGCAGCTGACCCACCCTAACTGCCAACTCCTGATCCTGATCCGGACCCTGTCTCAAGTCGCCTCGTTGTCACCATACTGAGAATAAACCAGATAATATCAAATAACATGCATATAAAAATAGGGACACAACTCCCAATAATTCCCTAGGGTTTGTGACTTTCCTGTTACGCGTATAGGTCATGTGCTTCTAGTAGTACTGGTCCATACTACCTTCCACACCTACCTACATTTGTTCCATAGGATCATCACAACAGCCCTAACAATACAAACTAGCATAAACATACACTCGATCCTCACATCCTAGAGGAAAGGATAATCATCTCATAACTGGTCGGTTGACCCCACACAACCTATGCATAAAACTTCCACCAACCCTGCCACACTCGTGTATGATAGTCATACATAACATTGGAACCCATAGACAGTCGAATATATGATCCTACCCTAAGCCCTTCTTCAAACAAGAATAGGAAATAAGTCCAAATCAAACATTCTCATGCTATAGAATCTTAATTATGCATGGCCATGATGCATACACTAAGCCATTACAGTAATAATGTCAATTCCGTGTAAGAAGAACCCTAGGCTATCAGGCATCATATAATCAGACAATTCTATCATGAAAATTCCTGAAGATCCCTAGCCTATCACTAGCATGTTGTTCTAACATATAACAATATCAAATAACAATGTGGTAATTTGGGGTCTGCTTACTAGCTCCAACAGATTCTACACATCACATCCTCCTTGATTATTTTGAAATTTTCTGAAAATAGTTTTGAAAAATCATTTCATTAGTCTGAGACTGGACTTACACGAGTGTTTCATCCAATTCACTCAAACCAAGGGTCTGATACCAACTTGTAACATCCATAAATTTCACGAAAAATTTAAACTTTTCTAAACAATCCAAAATCATCATTTGTCTAAAAAGTAGTTTTCCGAAACATGTCTATTATCAGAGCTTTCCCAAAATCATAAACAAAACATGCGGAGGTGCACGATCAAGCCTTCGCCTTCTCGCGGTCATCTGAGGTACCTGAAACATCATCCAAAACTGTAAGACCAAATCTTAGTGAGTTCCCCAAAAATACCAAATCAATACAAAACCCGCATAATTACAATAAACAACATGCATACAGAGCCTTCAGTCCGACTAGAAGGCCCCACCGGCCTGCAGTCTACTTGGTACGCTCACAGAACCTTCAGCATGACTGGTACGCCACATCGGGCATTCAGCCAATTTGGACCATCCTCCGGGTATTCGGCCTGACTGGTACCCCCCCACTGGCCTTCAGTCTATCCGGGATGCCCTTGGTCTGTTGGCCTTCAAAACGAAACAGAACCGCCTCAACTCAACCACACATACATCGTGTCGACACACACACACACACATGATATATATATATATATATATATATATATATATATAACTAACAAGCATAAAAATAACCAGCCAATAACAAGCAAAGAGATCCTATAGATCATTAAGCATAGCATCATCCTATCTACCATGATAAAGATCTAACAGATCACTACAACACTCAATCATATGATAATCAGGATAACAATCCAAAGGGCCAGCCTTGGTGCCTTCGACCCAAAAATACAATGAGGATAGCTCACCTCACACTGCTGAATCACACTAAAAGTCTCCGACTGCTAGCTCACTAAAATCCCCGCACTATCACATTATAAAAGTCATCCAATTAATACTTAGATTACAATCTAAACTAATAGTCTAATATTAGGGTACATGGCCACTTTTCCCTTTTCCTTTGTTGGCTAAGACCCATGCCCATATATTGATCCAAAAGGCCCAACCACTAAATGACCATCCAAGGCCCATAATTGGCCTAATTTTCCAAATTAGGCCCAACTCCAACTTGGACTTTACCCCAAAGTCCAATCCTTCACTTGGCCCAAAACATCGATACTCATATGGACCAAAGAGGACCCAAGCATCTAAGCCCAAAAGGTGGCCCAATCTTGAAGCCCAAAGCCGCAAAGCCCACGAGCTGAGTACACAGGGTGTACCTAAGTGTAAGCTAAGTGTACTCACATTAGGTCTTGTACACTGCGCGTACTAGCTTGTACGCCCAACGTACTCCTCTGCTAAGCCATTATTCCTATTAAGCTATTAATACTTTAATATAAGGCCCCAAAACATAGATCTGACTTCCATGAGCTTAAATAACACGTAAAGTTGCTAACTTTATTTTCATGCATGGCTAAATGAAGCTATTAAGCTTAGAAGTAACTTAATAAATAGCTTAATGCTTGAATGATGACTAAAACCCCATAAAGTTGGCACCTTTATGCTAAGGAATCCTTTAACAAGGTCAGATCTAATGAAATGATCCCTTCAGATCATCCCAAACCATCAGTCCATGAAAAAGGGACCAAAAGTGAGCCAAATCAACCTATAAAGAAACTAGACACTGACAAGTCAAGGTTTGAACTTGATACCTTAGGAAGCTTGCAATGTGATGGTGGGTTCTAGATCTCAAGTCTCCCACCAAGTTATAAACTTCCCTCTCTTCTAGGTTCTTCAAAGATGGACCAAAACAACACAAATTTCTCTTCAAGGGCTCAAAAATGCAAGAATGGAGGCTAAGGGGATGTTTAGGATTTTCTGGAGGATTAGGGACAAGAAATGAGGCCAACCCCAAAGGTTAATGATGAATATACAGGGTGCAACACCCCACTTTAGGGTTTCTAGAAGTCACACGTACGCCTAACATACATAAGTGTATGTCCATCATACGCACTCGCTGTCCTAATCCAACTATAGTTAGTATACTAAGCATACTAAGTGGTACGCCCGACGTACCAGTTTCAAGGGATAAAATATGCAACTTTAATAAATGAAGGGGAAAAAGTAAGCATACCAAGATCGGGGTGTTACAACCTAGGTCAAAAGAGAATTGATCAAGAGATAGAAACTTGGATCCTTATAAATGGTTCAGAAGATGATAACCAAGATGGTAAGGTGTTGCTTGCTTGATCCTTGCACCAATTCTTCCTCACTTCCTTCCAAAAGAACCAAAACCACCAAAAATGAGCCAAAACCAGCAAGAGAGAAAGGATTAGGGTTTTTCTGAGGTTGAGGGGGATAGACGCTGAAAAATGAACCCTAGAACTGAGTTAGATAGGCTTAAATACGAAGGGAACCCGAAAAGAGTCATGGACTTGGGCCTGATCAGCTGTCACACCGTGTCTATCCTTGACCACGCTATGGTGGTCCAATATATGACACGATGCATTTAACCATTTCCATGTCTTGACCTTCCTTGACCACATCATGGCACAAGTTTTTCTTCAAAACTCTATTATAGGTCCTTGCTACAATTAAGTTTATCCAATCTGGAAACAGATGTTACAACTCTCCCCCACTTAAATTACATTTCATTCTTGAAATCACTCCTTACCACCTTCTAGACGCCCGAAAACCTAGACAATACTTCCACAACCCCGATACGGACTGAAAGTTTGATCCATAAATACAATAAACTTTCAAAACTATAGTCGAAACCATACTTAGCAGGGCTCGCATGCCTTGATGACGAACGGATACTTTCCCCACTAGCATTAATCATTGAACAATAACCCTTACTACTCTGCCTGAAAACCGAAATCCCAAAACCTTGTCTGACTTCTCGACAAAGAGCCATTCATAATCGTTGCCAAAAGCTTTTCACTTGATAACGTGGTGACTCCTAGCACGAGTCTCGAACATGAGTACCATCCCAAACTCACCTTGTCGTACCATAAGTATAATTCTGATGTAACTGAGACCTCCCAGATTTCGTACTTACCTACCAATTAACCGATATGTCCAACTGGTTTTTGAGGCTGATAGCCTCACGTAATTGCACCATGCGACTCCTGAACGTGGGTATATCAAGTACTTATGAGGATCGGGCCAAGGAGAAGGCGTAACTATGCACATCCTGTATTGGGTATTATGTTCCGAGAGATTTTAATGTTTTGATACTCTCTGATTTTATGTTATGATGTGAAACAATGATTTGGGTGACTTATGGTTTATGGAAAATGACTTTTACTTCCTTTAAAAATGAAAAAAAAGTACTATGGTTTTTGGGATGTTACACAAAAGGTCTTCAGAAATTTGAATTAGTATTATAGTGGAAAATCCAAATTCAAATGGGTGGTTATGGTAAGATTGGCAAATCTCATCAATTTTGGAGACCATTGATTATGCTATTAAATTTGTAATTGACCTAAATAATTTTGAAGACATAAACTCTAATTGTCATGTATAAATACGAATCTTCCATTGAGTCATATTACATACATTTCAGCTCTTCTTATTCTCAAAACAAACTCAAAATTCTCGAACAATTTGACTTATGTTTCTGTGACCAGATTCGTGAGTGTCCATTTGGATTATCCTAGATTGGATTTTATGTAACCCATAAAGAGGGTAGAAATATCAGTTTGGAAAGAGAGCTTATGCGATCCATTGGGTATCCGATTCTCCCCCACAACCCTTCTAAACCCTAACATAACATTCAATTCTTTTTTTTTTATGTAGAAGAAAATGGTTTTAGGAGTGAAACAAAGGCTCTTTCTAATAGGGGCGATTTTTCTACAAGAGTTTTTACCATCCACTGGATTTGTAATATAACGAAGTTTATATAATCATTTTATCAAAGAGGTTAATTATAGCGTGTTTATTATTAATATCCCATAAATTTCCATCCTATAATCTCTCTATCTCGCTCTTATCTCTCTATATCGAAGTCCACCGGTAGTGGCGCTGTAACTACTCTACCATCGACATGTTATTGCAAGATTAAACTCAAGAACAAACCTTCCACGTTCGTTAATATCATTTTTATTGCCAATGGTAACATGAATAGTGTGAAAGAACAAGTTCGATCTTTTATGTTTAAATTGAAGAAATCGGAGTTTGATACGCATGCTGATAAATTTAGTGTGCTGAAGAGGGGGAATTATTCAAGTATAATGATTAATCTGATTTGTTGGTTTCGAACTGGTACACATCTGGGAGTTGTGAAATTGTGTTTGGAATCATAGGTGGTTGTGTATGGTGGTTGTTATCCGGGATGTGTGGTAGTGCGAGAGAGCTGGGTTAGGATTGATGATTAGACTTTCAAAAACTTGGTTCAGTTTCATTTTAGTGTTTGTATTGAACACGAGTGTGATTTGTATTCCACTTCAATGGTGAACCTGAGTCTATCCCTTAAGTATTCCATGTGTACAAGAATATTCATCAAGTTGTTTTACCTGCAAGTTCATTTTTAGAAACAAAAGTACAAAACATAATTTGAGATCTGAGTAAGATCCCTATTATTGTAGTCAAGATGTTTGATGAAATAATAATCATGGAGTGTAGGAAGGGATTTAGAGTAAACCGATCTAACTTGTGGAGGAAAAATGATAGATATTTTTTTCAAGATCTTCATGGGACAAAGTCAATGAAGCAGCATTAAAATGGGTAGTTGTTAAAGGACTATTTATAAATCTTCTAAGAGAGAGAGAGAGAGAGAGAGAGAGAGAGAGAGAGAAATGCTAATAGAAAGATATTAATGTTAAGAATAATCTTAGACTCGTTGACAAAATGAATTTGTTAGAGAGGCTTGTTAAGACAAACACATAGGGAATTAACATAATCAAACTCATACATTGTAAATAGATACATCATTAAGATTATATTTAGAATTAATAGAATCATATATTTACACAAGATACTTACATAGGAAAAAAGAATCAGAGATCATTTACAGAAGGAGGAAGAAAGATGTTTAGTGAAGAAGGAAGATTGCAAAGCCTGATGATTAGCCATGATATCTTTCTCTCTTTTCAATATCCTTAATTTAAATGAAGGACATAATTGTCCATTTACTATAAAAATTTGTGGATGGATTAAAAATATCCTTGGAAAAATCATTTCCCTTTTCTAATGTATGCAAACCATGTGTCTTTGAATTGAACTTTTTAGGTTGACCTATTTTCCCTACATGGATTATTTTTCGGGTCAGGACGATACCCCCGGGACCCTGTGTTCTTGATCCATCTTAAGTTATTCGAGTGTGCCCTTCGCATCTCCTGTTTCAAAATATAACCAAAAAGTATTTTGCTTGATCCTGACTACACTAAAATATTGATCACTAACACAGACGACATTGAAGTAATAAACTGTGACCACACATGTTTGCCAATATGACATGAGTTACAAGAAAAAGAACTAGGGTTTTTATTACATGAAATAAGCTTATTTGATAACAAATATTGTAGGATACATTGATCGAGATGTCCAAGACACGGATACCATAAGGAAGGATTGCATAATATAAAAGCAGACCAAGTGAGAGGCTTAAAAAAACAAGATACATGTCACCCGAGCTATCACACCTTTGAAGAACCTAACAAGTTGGAAAATTTGTGAACATAAATAAGATTTTTGTTTGTATCAGGAGCAACAAGGACATTGTGAAGGTGTAAACAATGGTGATTAGTAGAAAAGTTGGTATGTCCAATGTGTGTTATAGATATAGGTGAACCATTTCCACCAAGAACTAAATTAATTTTGCTCTAAATCCAATTGTAAAGTTGAGCTAGTGTCCATGCCCGGAGTTGTTAGGTCTGAAATTGATATCGATATCATGTCATGGGCAATGTTATTGTGGTAGTTGTCGGATCCTCTTGCGTTATCATTTCAGGTTTGAAAGGTTTAATTAGAACCAGTGTATAGCATAGTCAGGGCAAAATCATGGTCGAAATGAGCTACTTGTAGTTGATCGAGTTCATTGTCTTGGTTAAAAATAAACCAACTAACCTAAGTAAATAGGGTAAGTCGGGTCGAATTCATAAGGAGTTCGTGGTTAAACTTTGTTTCAAAGTAATCAATAAAAATAAAAGTATTACTAGCAATTGTCACGAAAAAAGATTAAATAAAAAATCAAACAAAAGCTTGGAAATTTATTAATTAAAATGAAAATCTCAATGAGAAAACTCGAGTACTCCCGGTTCAGTTGTGGACAGTTCAGATTCACATACTTTCTTCCCTAGAATCCTAATTCAATCACTTAGATGCAATTGGGGTTTATTAACTTGTAACACATAGTTTTGGGTACGCTAGACGATCCGTCAACTAGTTGTCTTACTCCTTATGTCTAAATGGATTCGGAACAATTAGTGAACTAGCAATAAAATGTTTTACAACTACCTATTACCGCATTAAGATTCAATATCATAAGTTGGAATAATATATGTTGATTCAATCACTTGTCTTTGTTCCTAAACTAACTGAACTTGGAACAAATGATGAATTGACAATAGGCTATCTTAATTATGACATCAAACAAATTCATACAATGCAATTTCAATTATCATTACCAAATATCATCATATGAAGCATAAAACAACAATTGAAATTAACTAGAATCAAGTAATAATCAAGTGTGTTCATCCAAAAGTCATAAACTTCCTCGGAAGTAACCTGATGATTTAGCCTTACATTGAATTCTTAAAAACACAAACTTTGATGAAATAAATAAAATGCATAATAAAATTCATAAACAAACTTAAAATCATCCAACAATTGTAGCCTGATGGTTATCAAAATATGAAACAAATAAATCTTGGGGAAGGAGTAATCATTTCTGAAAATTACTAGAATTGATGAGAGTCACCAGTTAAATGTTGCTTGATGATGAATTGAATCGAATCTTGTCTTGAATCAGGATTGACATGGAGCGAATTTGTGTTTCCAAGCGTTTAGAAGCCTCAAAAACGCAGGAAAAAGGACTAAAAATCGGAGTTGGGAACCCTAAAAATGAATGTATAGGTCCATATTTATATTATTTGGCAAAAAATATTGAAACAGGGTGAAGTGGGACGTTGGACGTCCTAGGAGACGTATTAGACGTCATGTATAATGCCTAGGCGTTCCTTGTATGTCCTTGCATGCCTTTTGATGTCCTTGAATTACACTAAAAAATGGCAACAAAAACTAGACGTCTTAGGCGACGTCTTAGACGTGTTCTAGGACATCCTTCTTTCATTTCTAAACTTTCCGAAACATGTCGTTCCAACAATGGACGCCCTTAAAATGCCAAGACGTCCTAGGGGACGTCTTAGATTCCATGTAAGATGCCGACGAGGTCCTCCCGTTTTCCTTCTCTGAAAATTTTCCCACATGCTGACCGTTTGACTTGGACATCCTAAGGGGCGCCTTAGATGCCTGGAGGCGTCCTTCACCTTCCGTACAAGTTTTGGTGATCAAAATGATATAACTAGCAGAAATGAAAAACTTGAAAGTTGTAAAATCTTGTGTGTTTCCAGAACTTCTTTACTCATGTTAATCGGAGCTTCAGAACTTGAGGTATGACCAAAACATTGAAGCATGGTCAATTTTCCCATCAACGTTTCTTCATTCTTTTAGCAATTCGTTTTACTTGCAGGTTCCGCCCAATTTTAGTATGATATATTGAACTGCATATGAAGTTCGACAACTCATCAAAGTAGTGTCATTCTTGGACAATTATATATCAATTTAACAGATTTATGACAATTTAGTACATTCATAAAATAGACTTATCAGTATTGTTGAAAATATTTTCTCTTCGAGTAGGATATTTAATCGAGTTTGAATAAAGGTGGGAGAGATTCATGGTGACGAATGATCATGACAATATAATTCAACTTCGACGAAATCTTGTTGATTAGATATAGGACAAGGGTCTTTTTTTGGGTTTTATTCAAAAACTAGTTTCAAAAACACAATATTTAGCAACAATAGACTTGATGATTTGAATAATATAAAACAAGTTTATAGCCCACCAAGGATCTTCTTGCAAAGTTTGGAAAGAAAACAAACACAACCAAAAAAATAAGAAAAACAAATAACAAACTTTCTAGTTCTTTGGATCCTATTGGGAGGCTTGGAAGTTGATGAATAATGATGAACTTTGGAGACACTAACAAGTTGTGAACTTGATTTAAGATGCTAGGCTTGCAAGAAAACTCTTAATCTCTTAAGCTTGAAGTTCATAACCAATATGAACTTCAAGAGAGTATAAGATATGCAAGTAAACTCTTCATAAGATGAACAAATGGAGAGAGTCTCCAATCTCTCTCCATGATACTGCTTTTGACTCTCCCAAAAGCAATAAAGAAAGCCTTCTTTTCAAGCTTAATATTTACCCACAAGGTCTTATCACTTTAAGACAACCCATACCTCTGTATAATATTTAATTTCCACACTTATGAAGCATGTTCCCTACTATATTATATTCAAAAGATATATCTCCTATATCGCTCTCTATTTTCAGCCTATGCTTCCAAAAAAAGAAGATATGTTTAAATTTTATAAACTCTAAGTTTATAAAATATAAACTTTGTCTTTAGATAAAAGACAAAAGGATTCAACTAGTTTAAAAAGTTGTACATGACTTATTAATTCATACCACATGAAATAATTTGCTACTTGCTATTGAAAACTATTATTTCCTAGAAATAAATAATTTCCAATTAACTATAAGAGTTTATTGAATATTTATTAAGATCAATAATAATAAATAATCAATTATATCAAGTTGTTGTTAGTGTAAACCATTAGTGTCATATGTTAATTAGCAATATCACTTTAATATGATTCTTAAGCATACTAGATCTTTCAATCTCCCATTTGCGCAAGATTTATATTAGACTAATATAGACAGCCGTGAACATCTAGCAATATTTTACTGCCCTCATCAACATACGACTTTGTTCCATTCTATCAATGCCCAATTCCCTAAAAGCTCCAGGCTACAATTAGTGTATAATGTAAGTTTATCAGTTATCCCTTTGTCCTAGACATCATGTTGAACATGAGATACAGATCGCAATCAATCTCATTTGGTGTTCAACTTTTGGTAAGGCGCCTTAGATGTCTAACTCTGAGCACATAATAGGAACAAATCCTATCTTGACTACATAATCCTCTTGCATAGTTCACACCATACTTGAAAATTGCTTTTATAACTTCCCGGTCAAGGAGAAACATTTGATTATATCAAAGCATAGTACTCCCTACACTTAAGTCCCAATATGTATCTTAGGTGTTAAGGATACAAGGATAGTACCTTGTAATCAAGTATCATTCACGATAGTGATCCATGACATGATCTTGATGTGGGTCAGTTCAATACTAGTTCTTTGAAAAGTACCTATGAAACTTGGTTACAATCCATTTCCTACCTTCATTTAGTGAAAGTTAACCAATCCAATTTGTATTAGTCTTACTTCCTAATTGCTCCCAAAATTATAACCGACTATGAACTTGTAAAATAATAAGATTAATCATGGATTAAACATGTTAATATACAACACAACAAATATTGATGTTATGATCATATCTCAGTATATCAAAACATTATATAATAATTGTTGTCATAATGTTACAATATCCTAATACTAAATCCAAAGCAAAATCCCATTTCTAGAATAATAACGTATTATTGCTGATGTGTGACCATTCAAACTTAATTTAGAAGAAGGACTTTATTAATGGGTTCGACTAATCTTAATTTGTGTGAATTATACGAATACTATCATCTCCATATTTGACTTTACTCTAGGTATAGTTAAATATCTACGAGTATATAATTGGTGTTCTTGTAAGATTAGTGTCTAAGTCCATAACTATAATTGGTATGTACTTGACCCAATTGGCATGGTCCATTTGGGTTGCATGGCATCGGAACAATTTAGATAGACTTTTGTGAGAAAAGGATAATTATGATTTGTTAATATATTATAAGTTCTAATATATTAATATGGAATCATATTATTTAATTAGTATTGATCAAGAATTAAATTTGGAATTAATATTATGATCAAAAGGAGACTAATTAAATATATGGGGATTGATTGTGTAAATCATTCATTCGTATATATATGGGCTTATGATCCATAGTTCTTCATGTTGGGATGAACCCATGGAGTAACCCATGGATACTCCATGGAGGTTTTAACCCATGGAGCATGAAGAATATGGAAAGACATGAGTTACATGGTGTAACCCTAATAGCCACCATATATAAGGACCCCATGGCTCAAGAAATTGGTACTAGTGTGTGTATACATGAGGGCTAGCCGATTTCAGCATACGAACCTTTTCTCTCAAGTTATTCCAAGATGTTGATGATGTTGTGTGAACCATTTGACGTGTCACACATGAGGCACTAGGATCTTAATCTCCATGGAATCAAGCTACAACAAAGAGGTATGCAATTATACTAGAATTTATATTATATGTACTTCATATTATGCTAGTTAGAACAATACCTTTGAAAATTGATATTTGCATGTATAATAGAGAAAACATATATCCAAAGTATTTAGGGTTGCATGTACACCTTAGGAGTGTTAGAATGCTCAAAAACCTTCAGTGGTACCAGAGCGTAGGCTTGTTTTCAATTATACTTGATGCAAATTGCTGAAAATCGAAGTTTTTATTGTTTTGGGCTGGGGACGATTCCATGTGTAAAATCATCCAACACATCAATTTGGTTCATGCACTCGACGAGTTGGACCCCCAGACAACATATATTCGAGGTTTTTGGCTAGAATTGGACTAGGAACATTACCCTAAGTTGTTTTTGAACTTGTAAACCAGTTTTTGATGTGGTAATGTTCATGCTAATCCAATTTCATAGATAATTGTCAATAGATTCATGTTTTGTATTAGTTTAATGGTTAGGCTAATTACATGAAAAGTGTTTGATTTGAATTATATTGTTCTTATGAGTTGATTTAGATTAATAGAAAAGTTATGTGATAATATGTTTTCAATATAGATTAATCTAAAAGTTGTTCATAATATGTGTTTTTGTAACTTGTCCTCAAGTTATATGAAAAGTCACATTTCTGATTATTAAAACTCATAAGATTTCCATAAGTTATGAAAAACGGATAGTCTCATTTTTTAAATGTTTTAAAGTCTTCCATAACTTGTCCTCAAGTTATGGAACTTGAAGAGTTTTTCATTAAAACTATTTTAAGCACATAAGTTATGGAATTGAAAAGTTTTTGAATAGTTCAAAACTAGCCCTCAAGTTTTGGAATTTGTAAAGTTTCCCCTCATGAATACTTTAATTCCAAGTTAAACCCTTAGAATTTTAAAAGTTAAAATTCAACTCTTATACTTTATAGTATTATAAGTTAATAATATATATATATATATATATATATATATATATATATATATATATATATATATATATATATATATATGTATGTATAAGATCAAGTCAGTCATACCGTTAGTAGGCCTCATTCACGAAGCTGATTTATAAGGGGGTGTATAAGGTTACTGCCTATAAAAAGGCTGTTAATAGGTGTCCACTCTCACCCACCGCTTCCTTGACTGGTGGAGGGTCGTTAGCCGAACGGGTAGGACCAGGACTAGAATTCCCCCTTGATTAAAAGTATTAATGATAAATACTAAGTAAGTAAACTTTTATAAATTCCCAATCTTAGTTACTTTAGGAAAATGTGATTTTGGTGCTAACCCATGAAATTACATTTTGCACTTTGCTTAAGTCGGTTAGTGTAGCGCGTGTGGTTAACCGACACACTAGCTTGATTTAACAAGGTAGGCAAAGGGTAACTTAATGTTTATCATAGTATCGGTGGAGCGCGTGTGGTTAACCGCCATATCGATTGAGGGGAAAATTTTAAGGGTACCAAGTATATTTGCATGGTTATTCACACCTTGTTATGTGATCCTCGGCATCCCAGTCACAAAACTTGAGAGGGCACAATCGAGATTGAAACATGTCATTGAAAAGTTCAGTGAATCTCAAAAGATCTAGGAGTTTCAAATCCAATTTATAAAATATTGTGTTGGGTCCTAGCCTTAATATTTCATATTGGGTGTTATATTAAGGACTTTAAATCAACTATCTTGAATACCTCCCAAAAGATGTTTGGTTCAGACAATTATGATCTTCCCAAAAACTCTTGGAACAAGCTTTCCTAATGAAGATGATTTCCCATGATTGGTTCATGGAAATCATACTTCTCTTCCTCAACCTCCTCCAATTATTCTCCCTAACCCACAAGTTCAAGGTCACTCAAGCCTTATTGGCAAGCAAGGTCTATGTGTGCTCACATCTTGGAGATGAAGTCACATATTGACAAGCTGGGAGAGTTGGGTGTCAAAGTCTTGAGAAAATTGGTTGTTCAGTCACTTTCTAAGTCACATAGTGAGTTTCTTTGGGACTGCTATGTAACAGACTATAACATGAACCTTAATGATCTTATCTATTTGCTTGGTGCTGCTGAATCAATAATGATTTGGAGCTTTGGTAAAGCAAATTTGATTAGTATATCAACTTCCCAAACCACAATGGACATTAACAATTAGTAACATTACATATCCAGAAAAGCTTTCTCTTCCCAATGGAAAGGGATCGACCATAGTCAACACGGTTGACCAAATGGTAAAGAGAAAGGCAAGTTTGAGATAGTCCAGTGTACCATTCCCAAAGGGTCCATATGGTTCTATTTCCAAAGGAATGGGCATTGGCTGCGAAGCTGCCCTAACTACCTGAAAGATCTTAGAGAAGGTCTAGTCAAAAAGTTTGACTCTACTTCAGGTAAGTCCACTATCTAACTCAATTAAGTTCCCATTTAGTGATTCTTAATACATTTTGATGTATAGCGGGATCAAGAAAAGGGAAGGAAACTTAAAGAAAGAGTATGTTGAATCTGATCGCGAATATGGATTACAATCACATGGCTCAAAGATTGGACTCTTGAGTTGCTACTTAGGAGTTATGATAGATTGCTAGAAAATATGTAATAGCATAGTTTTCATTTATGTTGCATTGTAAGGAAAAATATTTCCGTAGTTTATAAATAAATAAAAATTTTATTTTATTTTAGTTTATATCTCCTTGCAAAGGCTTTTATTGAAAATTGACATTTGTATGTTTCTAAAAATAATGGAAATATGAATTTGATTCATTCATTTGTGGTAGTGTCTAAATTTACCAAATAAGGAAAGATTCTCATCACCCAAGTTCTCCATTGGACCAAAACTTTGGAAAAATTAAGACTAATTCTTTGTTCACATGTATATGTGAGTCAAGTGAAGGACTAAGGTATCGAGTACATATTCTTGTGCACTGGTCAAGTGCACCACAAAAGATCGATAAGACTACTCGTCATGATTTACTAAAGTTTAGTAAAGATGGTTATACTTAAAACTTTAAGTAGAATTCTGAAACATTGGAAAAGTTTCGATGTATGATCAAATTAGGCAGAAAGATAAAAGTTCCTCAAATCTAAAAAGATGGGAGAGTACTTTAGTATCATGTTTTGTGATCATCTTGATGATTAAGAAACCACAATTGATCCTCTAAGGACATCTTAGTGCATTCTTATGGCTAAGAAGACGAGTCAATAATTTTTAAAAAATGGTTAAATCAAGAAGATGAGTCATACTTCATTCCAAACAATTCTTAGAGTCATACTCCAAGATTGTAACTTGAGTGACATACCTTATAGAAAGGTTTATTAACACTAGTCAAATGTAAGAGTAAAGTGTTCCCTACTCTTGTACATTTTAAATTGGTAAGTTGTGATGTTTTGGATAAAACAAAGACCAACTAAGGCTAATTGTGTGAAGTGTTTGTCTTGATAAAGAATCCACACTATCTCTTGAATATTTGACAAGTGAGTCCTATATGTCAAGAGGACAGTGGGAGTCTTAAAGATCTTGAAAAAGAATTTCAAGATCTAATCAAGAATAAAACTTGTAGTTTATCACTAGCACACGACGTGAGGTTTATGTCACACCCCCAAACCAAGGATGGCGGAAACGTCTGGGGGTGGAGGACTTCATGTACAGTATCACAACAACGTGTATAATAGTGCTCAAAGTAAAAACAACCACCATAAATATAATTGCAAAAGTTACACCAAAGTATATGTTTACATGTTTCAAAAGCAATTACATTATGATGACAAAATAAATTTTTGACGGTTTAGCGTCCCATCCTCAAAGCGATGAAGTTTTCCTGTTTCACTGATTTCCTGAGAATACAAGTAGTTTTAAAGAGTGTCAACACAAAGGTTGGTGAGTTCATAAGAGTTTTGTTTGAAGTAGAAACCGTTTTTTTCCTTGAAAAATCGATTTAGTTTGATTTCCAGAAAATCCAATATTTTCTTAGTTAAGTATGAATAGAAATAATCCTACATGATGCTGTAATGAACCCTAGAGTAATCCGTAGAGTTCCTCTATAATCGTCCAACATATAAAGTTATATAAGGCTTAACTTAGATAAAACGTTGAATATAGTGGGTCTGCCCTAGGTCCACAACCCAACGAGGAACAGGAGATGAGGCGGGCACCACCAATTCTAGGCCAATCAAGACTAAATTCTTATATGACTCAACATATATGCTCAGCGACTATAGTTGAAGTCTAACAATTTTAGAGGATGTGTAGTTTTAATATCATAATAGCTTTGTATAGAGACCCGGCACTTTGTATTTGTACCCCTTTTTGTATAGAGACCCGGTACTTTGTATTTGTACCCCTTTTTGTATAGAGACCCGGTACTTTGTATTTGTACCCCTTTTTGTATAGAGACCCGGTACTTTGTATTTGTACCCCTTTTTTTGTATAGAGACCCGGTACTTTGTATTTGTACCCCTTTTTGTATAGAGACCCGGTACTTTGTATTTGTACCCCTTTTTGTATAGAGACCCGGTACTTTGTATTTGTACCCCTTTTTGTACGAGTGCGTTGAGTGATGTATCATAAACTATACCTATTATAGTTTATCTAAAATGTATGTAATATGTATGAATTCTTTTATGGAAATGTATTAGTATTGTGAATTTATCAAACTATACATTTTATAGTCTAATAATACGTGTTCCAAAATGAATGAATAATATTTAATATTTAATATGAATGTCTTAATTCCAGTTCATAATGATAAACTAACACGGAAACACATTCAAATATTAGAACTTATGATTATACACTTTGCTCAACATAATACAAAGTGTTACGATATTTACATGCTGTTGGTAAAATTTAGCAATTCTGCCCTGTTTTGGAAAAATCCTAGAAAAATCATACAAAGTCGAAAACTAGATCCGTAAATTCTGAGAGTTCACAAAATGTGTCTAGTTTGCTCATAATTTTTATCACAATTTATAATGACCTCTAACTTGGGTGAAAAAGTCCATAATCACAGACTGGTCCGGATTGTTGTTTGAAATGATAGGCAGTTTTGTAAAAATTACATAAATTGTAGAAAAATCGTATGGAGATGTGCAAGTAGTCATTTTAAAGCTAAAAACTTAAACTATTTGCACCTTGTACAGTTTTGAAAACAAAAATGTTTAAGATGCCCAAAACAGTCCGTGAATGGAGTTGAACTTTTCTGATGAAGGCTGTTAGAAAAATCTAGTTATGTTCTTAGTGTTTTAACTTGTATTCCCCCCCTGAAAACTTGAGAAAACATGAAAATGTAGGGGTATGAACTCACCTTGAGTGATTTCAGTAGATGATTGTTGAAGAATGGAAGTGTTTAATTCAAGAACACTTGGAGATGCCTTGAAGGTTTTCGAGAATTAAGTGTGGAAGAACACTTGAATCCAGCCTTGGATCTCGAAAATTTGTGTAGAAGAGTTTGAGAGAAAAAGTGATGTTTGTTACTTAGTGGAATGAGAGAAATGAGAGAAAATGAGGAGTGTGGTTGATTGTTCCAGCTCAAAAACGTGGGAGTGAGTGAAATTTGAGTGTAAGGGAACATTGAAGTGACATAGGTAAGGTGGGGAGGTATGGCTGGTCATAGAGTGGGTGTGGGGTGGTTGCTTGTGACTTTGATTTTTTTTTTTTTTTTTTTTTTTAACTAGCAAGGCACAATGGAATATATTACTCCTATAAAGGAAATTGACTCAATCAAGGACGATTTCACAATTAAAGTTCGGATCATACGTCTTTGGACTCAAAAGTCAAGAACAATGTCTTATAATTGTCTATATCCCATTTTTAGTAATTTATTCTCAAAGAACAATGCTATAATCTGTAATTTATCATCTTTTAGTTTAATTTTCTAAATATATGTGTGGTTGTCTATGTGTGTGTATCTCTTTAAAAATTCTGCAATTTCATCATTTTATGACCCCCATTTGCGAAGTTGAGTATTTATTTCCAAAAATGCGAAACTCCAGGGACAATATTTGAAATCTTCTGTTTTCTTCCCCAATTCGCATTCTACTGTGAAATACTTCGCATCTTCATTCTTACACCCTTCGCATCCCTTCGCATTAAATTCTGCAATTTCATCATTTTATGACCCCCATTTGCGAAGTTGAGTATTTATTTCCAAAAATGCGAAACTCCAGGGACAATATTTGAAATCTTCTGTTTTCTTCCCCAATTCGCATTCTACTGTGAAATACTTCGCATCTTCATTCTTACACCCTTCGCATCCCTTCGCATTAAATTCTGCAATTTCATCATTTTATGACCCCCATTTGCGAAGTTGAGTATTTATTTCCAAAAATGCGAAACTCCAGGGACAATATTTGAAATCTTCTGTTTTCTTCCCCAATTCGCATTCTACTGTGAAATACTTCGCATCTTCATTCTTACACCCTTCGCATCCCTTCGCATTAATCACCTTCGCATTTTAACCTAATTAATCAAATGTGGTTCACAAAATTTTTCATTCCAGATGCGAACACAGTTTAGTTCTTGAACTCTAAACTTGCGAAATCAAAAATTCATATGTTGAACCCATATGCGAATATTAACCCAATTGACTTCAAATTGATTCATAGATGCGAACACTCGATTGTTTTACTTTCGCAAAATGAGCATCAACAACTCCACAATCGAGTTTTTAAATTCTTGCAAACAACAATTTCATAGTCCTTGACTTCGCGTTTTTCTTCACGAATCATCCCTCAATCATCAATCCAATTGCGAATCAAAAACTCATATGTTCTTGCTTTATCGATTCATCGACTACACTCATACAAATGCGAACAATACTCAATTTCAAAATCGATTGAAACTTATAGCAAAGCTAAATCCAACTTCGCATTAATCACCTTCGCATTTTAACCTAATTAATCAAATGCGATTCACAAAATTTTTCATTCCAAATGCGAACACAGTTTAGTTCTTGATTAGTACGAAGGCTTAGGAAATTTTTAACACAAACTTTTCTCCTGTGATGTTTTCCCATTAACATAGCAAGTTATACAATACGAACATAACACTAACCCTAATACACAAGGTTAGTTGAGCTGACCGGTTTGACTCGTTGACTTTATTTGACTTTGAATTGACCAGAATTTGACGGTTGTCATATGGTTTTAGAATTGTCACTAACCTTGTCTTGAGATTATGGTTTTGACAAATTCACATGGAAAGGAACACATACACCATAAAATCTAAGTTTCATAAGGTTTCTCTCCGATTCATGAAAATGATGGTGAGGAAATGCTTTCACTAAGTAGATTTTAGGTAGATAGCAATTGTGATATTTGCATCCTCAAAGTCGTTAGTGGAGCTTGTGTGGTTAACTGGCATACTAACATGGACTTTTGAGGAATGGAAAAGTTCTAAATAATTGAGATTATGATTACGGCATCCCTTTTCATACTTTTGGAAATTGTTTAAACACACATGAGAGCTATCAAAGGAAAGGTGTATGATTTGGATAAAGTTTTATCAAAGCATCTCGTATCAGAAGTCTAAACTTTTGTAAGAAAGTCAATAAAGTATTGAGTTCTAGAAGTCCAACTGATTTCTAAGTACATGTCAAAGCTAGTGGGAGCATAAGTGTGATGATGATAATTCTCATGTTAGTCGGAGCATGATAATTATGATAAGTGTTGCAAGTTAGCAATGTTAATTATAGAAAAACAAAAGTTCAATTAGGAAAAGTTGTTTTGCTAAATTTAAGGGAGAGGAAACTATACTTCATTTCAATTTTAAAAGCATAGATTGAGGTTTTAAACATCTTTAGTCAAGGATATATATATATATATATATATATATATATATATATATATATATATATATATATATATATATATATGTATATATATATGAATTTTATGTTGGAATGGCTCAACATAAGGAAATTCTATATATGGGTCCAATATTTGCGTTCTAAAATTCGATTATGATTACGGCATCCCTTTTCATAATCTGAATTACGAGAACATGGCAAATAGAAATATAAATATTATAGCAAAAAGACAGGTCTAGTACTCCATCCCTCACATGGTTGCCTTAAGGACATTTATTATTGAGGAATCCCCTTAGCAGTAGTGTCCATCCCGATGATGATCCTTAGGCTAGGTCCCTTATGATAGGTGCTTAGGGACGTAATGAGAGGATAACGGGAATGGGTAATCAGGTTATTTTCGATGGATGAAATTAATAAATTATTTTTTATGGGTTGAAAACCCTATATGCTCACCAGGCTCCCAAGCCTGATCCACTCAGTTTCTTGCATTATAGGTAGTGGCGCATGAGAATAGATGTTTGGATGAGAGATAAGGGATTATAGGCCTGTAAATACGAAATAATGTAGTAAGGCTTATGTTGTACCATTTATGCTTTTGATCTGTATCGAACATGACATCCCGAATCTTTTAATGAAATACATTTCTTTGGAAATGCTTTTGATAAATCTTTATCATATTTTGTTTTGGGACAAATTCCGCAACACTTTTACTTAAAATGTTACTCTGATTTTTAAACAAAGCATAAACAAAATTGGTCTTTTCTGGCCATGAAAATGGGGATGTCACAGCATACTTGATGTATGGCATAACTAATGTTTGGAAAAACATAGTCAGCATACTTGGTGTATGGCATGACGTAGCGCCCGTCTCTCGAGGTATTAATTATTTAAATTTTTCTTAAATTATTGTTGGGCCTAATATGGAAGGAAAAGAATATTGTTTTGGGTTTATGCATTTGGGCCAAGTATTGGCCAGCCCATAAGACGTACGATGGGCGTAGCCTGGACGTACACGGGGCGTAATGGACTATAATGGAAGCGGGGACGCGCACACTTACGCGCAGCGTAAGTGAGCAGATAAGAAAACCCTAATTTAAGGGTTTAAGACCTATATAAACCCCATGATAGCCTCCCTTTGGATTCTTACCAGCCTCCTCACCCCCAAAGAAACCCTAATATGTCCTTACCTTCTCTTTTGTGTGATTTTGCTCCTTATGAGGGTTTTAGTGAGAAAGAAGTTGTGAAGAAGGGAAGCAAAGGTGGGAGAAGAAGCTTGAGCTCAGGGATCCAGTCTAGACTCACTCTTTTTCACCAAAAGAAGGTATAAAGTACTGAACTTTCTTTCTCATATGCTAGATCTAGATTTATTGAAGTTTTGTACCTTTTTAGGTCTAAAGGTTGGACCTTGATCATGGAGTTTTATTTTTGAGCTTGGGATTGCCATCCTTTAGGCTCAAAGAACTTCATTATCAATAAAGTTTCGATCTTGGAGGTGTGCATGAGGCCATGCAAGAGATCTAGTCATTTCTTTGGAGTTAGGATATTAATTTTTTAAGTTTGAGCTTTTATGAGTTACCCAAGCCATCAAGTAAGCAACTTTATGGCTTAGGACAGAGAATAAGTCATGGATCTGAATTTGTAGCTTCTGAATCGAATGATTACGCACTTAATAAGAAGGTGGCTTAACCAAGTTGTGTGTTGGGCATACAAGGAGGTACGCACGGCATACAAGCTAGCAGCCAGTACGCCTCGCGTATGTGATCAGTTTGGGCTTCGAGCTTTTGGGCCTCGGTGCGGGCTGTGCTTGGGACTTAGAATCTTTGGGCCTTAGGAGTCATCAGAAGTTAGTGAATATGGGCCTTGTTTAGGTGCTGGGCCTAGAGTAAGGCCCAATAAAGAGATTTGGCCCCACTATAGAAAATAGGTGCCATTAGTGGGCCTTTAGTGGGATATTGGAGGACTTAGAAGGAATTGATGGTTTGGGCCATGTTTGTGACCCACACCATAGCAGGGGTAAAATGGTCATTTTACCCCAAGAATTGTTATCAGTATTTTGCAATTAGATAGTTTCAGATTTAGCGTCTCAGCAGCCAGAGTTACGAGGTGAGTTTTCCTTCCAGTAGGAATGGTTCTACGGCCACAATGCCGACCCATTTAGTTAGTAGTAGTTCCGGACTGTAGTCCGATGTAGTAGTTAGAGTGCTTGATGTCTATGTGATTCAAGCCTGTTCTGTGTTATGTGTTCCGGACTCTGGTCCGATGTAGTATGCAGTATATGTAGTTGATATGTTTATACTATGTTATGTTCGGTCAGTTTCCGAACTTTGGTCCGATGCAGGGGACAAGGTCCAAGTCAGTTCCGGACTTCGGTCCGATGCAATTTTCGGACTTCGTTCCGATGCAGGGGACAAGGTCCCAGTCAGTTCCAGACTTCGGTCCAATGCAGTTTACGGATTTCGGTCCGATGAAGAGGGAAAGGCCCTGGTTAGTTCCAGACTTTGGTCCGATGCAGTGGGCAAGACCCAATAATTGTTTATATGTTATTGTATGATATGTGGTAGTTTGGGGGAGCTCACTAAGCTTCATGCTTACAGTTTCTGTTTGTGGTTTCAGGTATTTCCGCTAGCAAAAAGAAGAGCTTGGGTTAATGGCATTGCACACACCACCGCTTTAGTTTTATCTTGGGAATTTTATTAAGATATTTTGATATGATTGATACGGTATGGTTTTAAGACAATTACTATGAATTTTGAGTTACTTATTTATTATGTATGACATTCGATGATGTGAATTTTAGTAATATTAAAACAAAAAATTTTGGGTCGTATTTTGGGTCATTATAAGTTGGTATCAATGTCTTGGTTTGAGGGATTCGAGCACACTTTCGGGTTTATCTGAACTCAAACTAAGGAAATGGTATGAGATTTTCAAAAGAGAAACATTTTCAAAAAAAAAAAGTTTTTGAAAAAAGAACTTCGAAAGAAAAAAGAATTTTCTTAAAATGAGAAAAGGGTGTGGTGCATTCGATCAGTCGAGCTCAAGTAAATACTCCCAAATTACCCATACAATTTTATGTTATTATTATCAATTTCAGTTTTAGAAGAACATCATGGTAGAATAGGACTAAGGATCTAGGAATGATGCCTTATGTGCATGCTTTATGTGTTTCAGCTTTATGAGAATTGCATGCTAGTATTGAGTAGACAAAAGTAGGATAGCCTGTTTAGGTTATGCCCTGTAGTATGAGCTTAGCATTGTATGCTAGTACATTTTCTCATTATGAGAATAGATTTGCTGAGTAGTCCCTGTGTCCGAATGTTTTTTGCTTTGTACTTTGTGGGAATATGAGTGATGGGAGTTAGCCATTAGGTGAATACGTCACGTCAAATGTGATCAGGGTTGAATAATCTCAGAGTGTTGGGTTTGGCCTTATTGCGCAGCTCTCGTTTGAGTCTAACCATTGTGAGGATGAGTCAATTTCTCGAAGGATTATCTGAGCATTGTCCCATGTGATGGTATTCAGGTGATGACTAATTGGCATTACAAGGAAGCCTTCGGCAGCTGAGGACTGGTTTGGGTCAGAGATTTCCCCTAGGGTAAGCCTAGGATGAGAGTAGCAGAGATCTGTAGTAGTAAAAGTGACTTGGCGAGTCAAGGCAGTTCTTGAGGAAAGTACGGATAGATGTGGAAGGTAGTATAGGCACGTACTACTAAAAGCAGAGGATCCGTACTTGAATCAAGGAAGGCCGAGGGGAGACCAGGAAACTTGTAGTAGTAGCGATACCTTGAGATATATCTGTGTTTCTGACATTTGATGTTATGTGTTTTCAAAATGGAGGTTTTATGCCCTAGACCAGCAGGCAACAGTTCAGGTGCCGGTGAGGGATCAGGATCAGGCTCGGGGGCCGAGCACTTGGATGAGAAGACGAGGGAGTTTCTCTCCTCAGAGATTACTCGTATCATACTTGAGCAGACTCCTGTGATCTTTGGTTCGATCAAGGAGGGTATTTTGGAGTTGATGGATGAGAGGCTGAGCACATTTCAGGCTGAGGTGGAGACCATGATGGGGTCGCGCACACTCACTTTCAGGGAGTTCAGAGCTTGTGGAGTTCCTGACTACCATGGTGCGCGAGATCCTATTGCGAGTACTAGATGGTTGGCAGATGTCGCCAACGCATTCCACACCAGCAGATGTCCCGAGGGGGACAAGGTCATATTAGCATCTTGTCTTCTAAAGGACAGGGCACGCGATTGGTGGGAAGAGATTGGGCATGGAATCTGGGATGACGCATCACTTGATGCAATAACTTGGGCTGATTTTACTACCAGGTTCAGAGTCGAGTTTGCACCGGTTATTGAGGTGCAACAGTTAGCTAGGGAGTTTTAGGATCTTACTCAGACTACAAAGACATTGGCGAAGATTACCGCCAAGTTCAGGTGAGGGCTCTTCTTGTTCCTCAGTACGCAACTGATGAGGAAATGAAGAAGGCCCGTTATCATGAGATGTTGCAGAGTGATATCTGCCAGTTTGTGAGCCGGACCAGCTGTAAAACGTTGGATGACATGAATGCTAGGGCGAGAGAGAGAGAGAGAGAGAGAGAGAGAGAGAGAGATTGATTTAAAGATGGATAAGAAGAGGAAGCAAGAGGCGGCATCTGGTACTGTTAGTTCAGGCAAAAAGCCCAAGGTATCCGATCATAGATCCATAGGACAGCAGAGCCACAGTCGGTGTGGCAAGTGTGGGAGATTGCATGATGAGGCGTGCAAGGCGGGTAGTGTCGGTTGCTACAAGTGCGGCCGGACCGGGCATATGAGTTGAGATTGTACAGCTACTACTACCACCACAACATGTGATCTGATTTGCTTCCATTGCAATCATAGGGGACATAAAAAGTCCCAGTGTCCGAGTTTGACAGCTGCAGGGGAGGTGGTAGCACCCGCCCCTGCAACACTGAGGATTACAGACGGCCGTCAGGGCCGGAGTAAGGCGCCAGTGGCGAAGAGTAGAGCTTTTCAGATGACAGCAGAGGAGGTGCGAGCGACTCCTGATGTGGTGACGGGTATGTATCTTCCTTTCATCTCTTTATTTTTTATGAATTGTTTCTTATGGTTCTATGTTTTATATAGGGTCGTTCTTAGTGAACGACATTTCAACTACAGTCTTGTTTGATTCGAGGGCTACCTGATCATTTGTTTCGCTTGGGCTTAGAAAGAGGTTTAGCAGAGCTTCGGGGGAGCTAGATTGCCCACTTAAGGTTAAGATAGTTGATGACAGGGCCGTCAGGGTCGCAAGAGTGCATAAGGGGTGTTCGCTTCGGTTATTCGATGAGCAGTTTTCGGTAGACCTGGTTCCTATTCCTCTGCGAGGGAACAAGGTTATAGTAGGTATGGATTGGCTGAGCCCCAATGGGCTAGTGATTGATTGTGAACTGCAGTTAGTGAGGGTTCACACTCCCAATAGAAAAAATTTAGTGATTCAGGGCGAGAGGCCACATCGCGGACCGATTCTTTGTTCAACAGCGAGAGCGAGGCGCTACTTTCAGTAGGGTTGCGCGGAGTTCGTCGTGTATGTTTTAGATGCCCGAGAGAAGGGTAAAATGTCATTCGAAGATGTTTCGGTAGTGCGAGACTAACCGTATGTATTCCCGGAGGATTTTCCTGGGATACCTCCAGACAGACAGGTTGAGTTCAGGATTGATCTGGTTCCTAATGCGGCTCCGATAGCCAGGGCACCATATCGGTTGGCTCCTCCAGAGAGGCAGGAGTTGTCTACGCAGCTGCAGGAGCTGCTAAACGAAGATTTTATCAGGCCGAGCAATTCACCTTGGGGAGCCCTGATCCTGTTTGTGAAGAAGAAGGATGGGTCGCACCGTATGTGCACAGACTGCCGGGAGTTGAATAAGGTGACGGTGAAGAATCATTAGACGACCTATTTGATCAGCTTCAGGGAGCGTCTTGGTTCTCAAAGATTGATTTGCGCTCCAGGTATCATCAGATACGAGTAAGAGGTGAAGATGTGCAGAAGACTGCATTTAGGACCCGCAATGGTCATTATGAATTGGTGGTGATGCCGTTTGGGGTCACCAATGCTCCAACCGTGTTCATGAATCTCATGAACCGCGTATGCAGACCAATGTTGGATCGGTCTGTGATAGTGTTTATCAACGGAATCTTAGTCTATTCCAAGACTCATGAGCAGCATGAGGAGCACCTGAGGGAGGTGCTATAGACTTTGAGGAAGGAGAGGCTTTTCGCAAAGTTTTCCAAGTGCGAGTTATGGTTGCGCGAAGTGCATTTCCTTGAGCACCACATCAACCAGAAGGGTATTCTAGTAGATCCGGCCAAGATAGAGGCCGTGATGCAGTGGGAGGTTTCAATCTAAGATTTGGAGCTTCCTAGGTTTAGTAGGGTACTACGGGAGATTCATTCAGGATTTCTCCAAGATAGTAGTTCCGCTCACCCGACTGACTAGGAATTCGGTAGGGTTTTGTTGGGGGCCTGGGCAGCAGGAAATATTTGAGACCTTCAGACAGCGATTGTGTGAGGCCCCTATTCTTACCCTGCCATAGGGAGCGGATGATTTTGTAGTCTATTGTGATGCTTCTATCACAGGAATGGGAGCAGTGTTGATGCAATGGTGGCATGTGATAGTGTATGCCTCCAGACAGTTAAAGCCTCACAAGGCAAACAATCCGATGCACAATCTAGAGTTGCGGGCAGTGGTGTTTGCCCTCAAGATTTGGAGACATTGCCTCTATGGGGTCCGTTTTACCATTTACACAGATCACAAAAGTTTGAGGTACCTCATGGATCAACTGAATTTAAACATGAGGCAGCGTAGATGGTTAGACGTGGTAAAGGATTATGATTGTGAGATCCTCTATCACCCAGGTAAGGCCAATGTGGTGGCCGACGCCCTGAGCCGCAAGGCGGTAGCAGCCCCGATCAGAGATATTTTTTTCAGGATGATAGTGATTACTCCCTTGTTGGAGCGGATTAGAGAGGCACAGTTTAAGGGCCTGAAGGAGGAGAGGCAGAAGTGAGAGAGGATTATGGACCTAGTGGCTTCCTTTGACTATGATAGTTGAGGATTGTTGACCCTTTATAGGAGAGTATGGGTACCGTACTGGGGTGGAGTACGGAAGGTGTTGATGGATGAAGCTCATAAGTCTCGTTTCTCCATCCACCCACGGGCAACGAAGATGTATAGAGATCTTCGACCTGATTATTGGTGGCCCTGCATGAAGCGGGACGTAGCTTGGTATGTGGAGAGATGCCTAACCTGCAGGATGGTCAAGGTGGAGCACCAGAGGCCCCATGGCAAGATGCAGCTGTCAGACATTCCCGTGTGGAAATGGGAGGATATCACTATGGACTTCATCACTAAGCTACCCAGGATCGCGCGTGGAACGGATTTAATTTGGGTTGTAGTGGATCGGCTGACCAAGAGCGCGCATTTCATACCGATCCAGGAGAGTATATCGGCTGAGAAGCTAGTCGATATTTATGTGCGCGAGGTAGTGGCACGACATGGAGTGCCTGTATCAGTAGTATCAGATCGAGACGTCCGGTTCACTTCCAGGTTCTGGAAGTGGTTTCATGACGAGATGGGGACTCGTCTTCATTTTAGCACCGCTTTCCACCCTCATACGTATGGGCAAAGTGAGAGGACGATTCAAACTCTCGAGGACATGCTTCGGGCATGTGTCCTAGATTTTGGTGGCAGTTGGGATACGTATCTTGCATTAGCGAAATTTTCATATAACAACAGCTACCACACTAGCATTGACCGCCCTCCTTTCAAGATGCTCTATGGAAGGATGTGTAGGACCTTGATTTGTTGGGGCGAGGTCGGTCAATGAGTCATCGGGATCACTGAGGTGGTACTCAAGACCACAGAGTTGATCCAACAAGTCCATAGTAGACTGCAGACTACGCGGAGTCAGTAGAAGAGTTACACCCACAGGAGGCGTTCGGACCTGGAATTTCAGGTGGGCGATATGTTCCTCCTTAAGGTATCACCATGGAAGGGTGTCATCAGATTCCGGAAGCGGGGCAAGTTGGCTCTAGATTCATTGGTCTGTTTAGGGTTTTGGCCTGGGTGGGCCGGGTTGCTTACCGTTAGGATCTTCCAGCAAAGCTCAGCCAGATCCATAACACTTTTCATGTTTCTCAGTTGTGAAATTGTTTGGTGGACGAGTCAGCAGGTGTGTCATTGGTGGATATTCAAGTTGATAGTAGCCTGAATTACATCGAGAGACCCATTGCGATTTTGGATCGGAAGATGAAGGCCTTGAGGAACAAGGTGGTTCAGCTAGTGAAGGTGCAGTGGCAGCACCGAAAGGGTTCAGAGTGGACGTGGGAGTCCAAGGAGGAAATGCGGGAGCATTATCCAAAGTTTTTTTTTTCAGATTCAGTAGCAGCAGACTTCGAGGACGAAGTCTGATTCAAGTGGGGGTGAATTGTAGCGCCCATCTCTCCAGGAATTAATTATTTAAATTTTTCTTAAATTATTGTTGGGCCGAATATGGAAGGAAAAGAATATTGTTTTGGGTTTATGCATTTAGGCCAAGTATTGGGCAGCCCATAAGACATATGTTGGGTGTAGCCTGGACGTACGTGGGGCGTAATGGACTATGATGGAAGCGGGGACGCATACACTTACGCGCAGCATACCACTAGGTACGCGAACATAAGTGAGCAGATAAGAAAAACCTAATTTAAGGGTTTAAGACCTATATAAACCCCATGATAGCCTCCCTTTGGATTCTTACCAGCCTCCTCACCTCCAAAGAAACCCTAATACGTCCTTACCTTCTCTTTTGTGTGATTTTTCTCCTTGTGAGAGTTTTAGTGAGAGAGAAGTTGTGAAGAAGGAAAACAAAGGTTGGAGAAGAAGCTTGAGCTTAGGGATCCGGTCTAGACTTATTCTTTGTCACCAAAAGAAGGTATAAAGTACTGAACTTTGTTCCTCATATGCTAGACCTAGAGTTATTGAAGTTTTGGATGTTTTTAGGTCCAAAGGTTGGACCTTGATCATGGAGTTTCGTTTTTGAGCTTGGGATTACCATCCTTTGGGCTCAAATCACCTCATTAGCAATAAATTTTCGATCTTGGTCGTTTGCATGAGGACATGCAAGAGATCTAGACATTTCTTTTAAGTTACGATATTGCTTTTTAAAGTTTGAGCTTTTATAAGTTACCTAAGCCACCAAGTAAGAAACTTTACGGCTTAGGACAGAGAATAAATCATGGATTTGAATTTGTAGCTTCTGAATCGAAGGATTAAGCACTTAATAAGAAGGTGGCTTAACTGGGTTGTACGCTGGGCATACAAGGAGGTACGCACGGCATACAAGCCAGCAGCCAGTTCGCCCAACGTACCTTGGAATACGCCCCGCGTATGCGATCAGTTTGGGATTCGAGCTTTTGGGCCTCGGTGTGGGCTATGCTTTGGATTTAGAATCTTTGGGCCTTAGGAGTCATCAGAAGTCAGTGAATATGGGCCCTGTTTAGGTGTTGGGCCTAGAGTAAGACCCAATAAAGAGATTTGGACCCACTATAGAAAATGGGTGCCATTAGTGGGCCTTTAGTGGGACATTGGATGAATTAGAAGGAATTGAGGGTTTGGGCCATCTTTGTGACCCACACCATAGCAAGGGTAAAATGGTCATTTTACCCCAAGAATTGTTATCAGTATTTGATTTTGTATTTATGGGATTTGTAGCCGAGGAATTTCGGAGCAGCAGTCAGATAGTTTCAGATTTAGCATCTCAGCAACCAGCATTATGAGGTGAGTTTTCCTTCCAGTAGGAACGGGTCTACGGCCACAATGCCGACCCGTTTAGTTAGTAGTAGTTCCGGACTGCGGTCCAATGCAGTAGTTAGAGTGCTTGATGTGATTCAAGCCTATTTTGTGTTATGTGTTCCGGACTCTAGTCTGATGCAGTATGCAGTATATGTGTTCATGCTAGTTTATATGTTTATGCTATGCTATGTTCAGTCAGTTTCCGAACTTCGGTCCGATGCAGGGGACAAGGTCCCAATCAGTTTCGGACTTTGGTCTGATGCAGTTTCCGAACTTCGATCCGATGCAAGGGACAAGGTCCCAGTCAGTTCCGGACTTCAATCCGATGCAGTTTCCAGATTTTGGTCTGATGCAGAGGGCAAGGCCCTGGTTAATTTCGGACTATGGTCTGATGCAGTTTTCGTACTTTGGTCCGATGCAGTGGGCAAGGCCCAATAGTTGTTTATATGTTACTGTATGGTATGTGGTAGTTTGGGAGAGGTCACTAAGCTTCGTGCTTACAGTTTCAGTTTGTGGTTTTAGGTATTTCCGCTAGCAAAGGGAAGAGCTTGGGTTGATGGCATTGCACACACCACCGCTTCAGTTTTATCATGGGAGATTTATTCATATATTTTGATATGATTGATACAATATTGTTTTGACATAGTTACTATGACTTTTGAGTTACTTATTCCATGGTTCTTATTATGTATGACATTCGATGATGTGATTTTTAGTAATATTAAAACAAAAATTTTTTGGGTCATATTTTGGGTCGTTATACATGACTAGTGTTTAGAAAACATAGTGTACATACTCGGAGCATGTGATAGCTATTATTTTAATTCAAGTATAAAGTTGATAGTTTGAAATAGTATGCAATGAATAATGTGTAATCAATATGGTGATAAATAAAAGGTGTTCTAATTATATTCATAAGTTCTGGGACCATATTGGATTTGATTATTCTTATGTTTCACTTTGCATGTTTTAACTTCCAGAATAATTAGGTCGTTCTTCCTGAATGACTAAGTTATTCAAACTATCCACAGTCGGTCATATGTTGAAAGTAGATATGAATCAATATTGTCATGAAGTTGGTTTGCAGATGTCCAAGGTAGTGGACATTGAAAGAGTTGTTGCAACATTCATGAGTGCTCATAAGTTCTGAGTATTGGATTAAACCCATGCTCATTTGACTCACTTCATGGATTTTATCACGAGTGATCATGAGATGATAATATCTTATATTCTTCCAACCTAGAGATATGAGTTGTTGCCTATGAGTTGGTTATACATTGATTGTACGAAAACGCATTGGTAACTCGATGTTATAAAACGTGCCTTTGTGTATGATTCAACAAGTAGTAGAACAAGCATATGAGTCGAAGTTTATCTATTCATTTTACCAAGGGATTGATGTGAATATTTAATGCATTATTTTTTATTTATAAGTCCTAATTTATCGCATCTAAACCACACCTTACAGGCAGTGAACCCGATCAAGTATAGTATATAGCTTTGATAAGCAAGGGAGTCGAACACAAGGGGAACGGTAGTGAATTAATTTAAAATATTTGATTATAGGTTACAAAACATACGAAAGGAATAAATAAATGTTTAATTAAATCTCAAACGAATTACTAAATAGCAAATCTCGATAAACTAGCAGGAAGACAAATCTCTTTAGGTACTTTGGTTTAGACAGATTACACCTTAAAATCATAGACAATTGCACACACAGATTTATTTATTCATGTTCACCGATTTATAAAATGATTAGGTTCATGTTCGTTATTACTAATCCTTTAGCAAACAAGTCAATTCAAGCAGTGCTCAATTGATTAAATTAACATGTTTCATAGTATTCAGTTCGTATCAAGCAAGACTTGTGATAATAGTTAATCGAATTGGTTAATTCAATTAGCTCATATGTGGTTGTTCGTCACATATGCTCACACATTAATTTACTTATTTCCTAGTTAACCCTAGTTTCATGTTCACTATTCCTAGTCATATAATCTTGATGGTCATCAAAATCATATGAGGCAAGCAATCAAGCAGATGTTCATACAACTCGATATACTTAATAATTAAAAGAAAATAATTGTCATTAACACACGAGGATCTTTTAACAAGCTTAAAAAGATAAATTAAACACAAATAAAGCAATCCAATATAGCAATTAATCCACAAATCAAGGTTTTATCTAAACATAAACTCAAAGCAAATGGTTTTGATACCAAAATCAGAAAGTAAAAACATAGTAGTATCACAGTGGAATGCTAAACATGGTCACGATTACAAACCACATGCTTACCGACACGAATCCACTCTCTAATCCTTTAGATCTTCGCTCCTGTCAGCTTAACGGCCTTCCGGCCGCCTTCTAGACCCTCAAAATGGCAACTATGAAGTTTTCTTGTTGCACAAGTCGAAGTGGAATATCATAGATTATGAAAATGGTGGAATGATATGGGGTATTTATAGTTGATGGAGATGGAATTTATATGGAATATTAGATTTGGATTGGAATAAGGAAACTAATGGTGGCTTAGGGATTAAGCAAGTAAAAATAAGATAAGTGATGCTTGGGGAATAAGTAACTTGGAGGGAATTTCCGTCCAACTTTTATGCTTCATCTTCAAGTCCGATTTTGGATAAGATAAGTGTCGAATTAGCCAAAAGTCCCTCTCACATAAGTCGTAGGAAATTTCGTCTAGTTTTCAGAACATTTTGAATCTCGCCACTTGGGCTTATGAGTCATCAGGTATACCCAAAACACTGAAGAGGGGTCAATCTGCTAACAATATCCTTTTTGCATCTTTTCAACTCTATTTTCTTTCTTTTGCATTCTAGCTCCCATTTTAACTGTAATTTAATATTTCAAAGCATATTAAGTATCTTTTAGTTCTAAATAACATAAAAACATGGTATAAGATAATACGAAAACATCATAAATATATGCATAAAATAGACGTTATTAGGGATAAAAGCGATATTTGTGGGCCCCTCGATGATTTAGTGATGACACCCCGAAGTGCTTGACCAAGCCATGACTGATTTGATTTGTTCAATTAGTCGGTCATCAAAAACCAGAAATCGGGAAACAACAAATGGACAGAGGGAATGATTATAATCCACGTCTCGTTCCATATGATATCTAGAATGGAGGAATATATGATCCCTTATCTAATGGACGCGTCATTGATCTGTTCAGAATTCGACATCGGCTTAAAGAGCTACGATTGCTAGTCGGGTTTTGGAGTCATACACAATAATAGTTTTAGACTTATCCAAGCGGGAGAATGTTGGATTAGTTTCTAAGTCCATAACTATAATTGGTATGTACTTGACCCGATTAGCATGGTTCATTTGGGTTGCTTGGCATCGGAACAATTTGGATAGACTTTTGTGAGAAAAGGATAATTATGATTTGTTAATATATTATAAGTTCTAATATATTAATATGGAATCGTATTATTTAATTAGTATTGATCAAGAATTAATTTGGAACTAATATTGTGATCAAAAGGAGACTAATTAAATATATGGGGATTGATTGTGTAAATAATTTATTCTTATATATATGGGCTTATGATCCATAGTTCTTCATGTTGGGCTAAACCCATGGAGTAACCCATGGATACTCCATGGATGTTTTAACCCATGGAGCATGAAGAATATGGAAAGACATGAGTTACATGGTGTAACTCTAATAGCCACCATATATAAGGACCCCATGGCTCAAGAAATTGGCACTAGTGTGTGTACACATGAGGGCTAGCCGATTTCAGCATACGAACCTTTTCTCTCAAGTTCTTCCAAGATGTTGGTGATGTTGTGTGAACCATTTGAGGTGTCACACTTGAGGCACTAGGCTCTTAATCTCCATGTAATCAAGCTACAACAAAGAGGTATGTAATTCTACTAGAACTTATATTATATGTACTTCATATTATGCTAGTTAGAACGATACCTTTGAAAATTGATATTTTCATGTATAATAGAGAAAACATATATCCAATGTATTTAGGGTTACATGTACACCTTAGGAGTGTTAGAATGCTCAAAACCCTTCAGTGGTATCAGAGCCTAGGCTTGTTTTCAATTATACTTGATGCAAATAGTTGAAAATCGAAGTTTTTGTTGTTCTGGGCTAAGTACTCGCCGACTCCACTGATGGACTCGACGATTCCATGTGTAAAGTCATCCAACTCATTGATTTGGTTCATACACTCGACGAGTTGGACCCCCAGACAACATATATTCGAGGTTTTTGAAAAAACATGTGTAATCGGCCTATAACTTGATTATAGAAATCGTGAATATACCCCGGGCATCAAAAGATAACACTAAGCAGTTAGGTATCCTTTACCCCACTAGTACATACAAGAGATGTGCGAGTGCTCTTTAAAAAGGATTGCATAGATTTGAGGTTTGTAAAAAGGGTCTTTTATATGTTTTATAATTGAAGTTTTAAAAACATATGATATCATGGTTATTAGATGCATATAAAAAACCATGGTACCAATTTTTAAAAGAAAATCACCTTTAAAGGTTCTATATAAAAAAACTAGTTTTTATATAATTTGATGTAATTCAATTTTAATAACCGGTATTAAGTTTGAGTGCATTTGAACCTTTTATATCTTTAATAAAACTTCATTTTATTACTTGTATATTTGAAGTTTGTACAAGTTAAAAAAATCACCATTTTAAACTTTTATTTGAGTATTTCAAAATTTGATGTTATTAACGCTTTTATAAAACTCGATTTTTTTTAAAACAATAACTTGTTACATCTTATGTTCACATTATAAATTTTGAAAACCAAACTCCATGTGATGTTTATTATCCAAAAATTATTTTAGCTTGTGAAAAACTAATTTATCAACCACACATAATAATTGCATAAAATAAACAACACAAACATGTATATAATTATATGTGCATAAACATAACCAACTAATTACCTTTTTTTTTTTAGCCAACACAAAAAAATGCCAAGCCCATTCCTAAAGAGACATTTTATGGGACCAAAAAAACTTTTTGTAATATTGTTGTAGAAGCTCTCACTTGATTAAACACCATTTGTTTGCAAAAGATTGGAAAGGCTTCTTGAAAGCAATATTTCAGCAACTGTCACTAAAAGTCCAATAACCTTTGCAAACAACATTAGTGACACTTTTCAAAAACTGTCACTAACTTCCAGCATGTTATTAAACTCGAAAATTGCTCTTTGGTCTTCAAAAAATGCCTCCAACTTTATTTCTTGTTACATTTTTGTACAGATAAATTATTTCTACCAACTAATGTATTACTTACAAAAATAAACCAAGAAAAACTAACCTATTTAATTTATATCATACCATATGAATAAAATAAATTATTACAACCATTTTATAAAACAACCAACACAATGGTCCTTAGCTAGTTTATGCACATCATATATATCAACATACACATTAAACAACCTTTGTTTTTCTAAGACAACTTTAAATGACAAAAGATGCATGAAAACTTTTGTCATATAAAATACCAATTATAAAGTTGTCAAGGAAAATATGTATGAACTTGTTTTTATACAAAACCAAGTTATCCATATTCTCGAAAAACGAAGATTTCCAAAAATCAAAAAATCTAACCAAACTTACAAGGTGGCTCTTGATACCAATTGTATGGTTTTTATTCAAAAACTAGTTTCAAAAACATAATATTTAGCAACAGAATACTTGATGATTTGAATAACATAAAACAAGTTTATAACCCTCCAAGGATCTTCTTGAAATTTTTGGAAAGAAAACAAACACAACCAAAGAAGAAGAAGAACAAATAACAATCTTTGTAGTTCTTTGGATCCTTTTGGGGGATTTGGAAGTTGACAACAAGTTGTCAACTTGATTTAAGATGCTAGTCTTGTAAGAAAACTCTTAATATCTTAAGCTTGAAGTTCATAACCAATATGAACTTCAAGAGAGTATAAGATACGCAAGTAAACTTTTCATAAGATGAACAAATGGAGAGAGCCACCAATCTCTCTCAATGTTATGGTTTTTTACTCTCCCAAAAGCAAGAAAGAAAGCATTCTTTTAAAGCATAATCTTTAATCACAAGGTCTTAACACTTTAAGACAACCCATGCCTCTTTATAATATTTAATTCCCACACTTATGAAGCATGTCCCCAACAATATTATATTCAAAAGACATGTCTCATATATCCATCTTTATTTTCAGCCCATGCTATTAAAAAAGAAGAAGATATGTTTAAATTTTATAAACTCAAAGTTTATAAAATATAAACTTTGTCTTTAGGTAAAAGACAAAAGGATTCAACTAGTTGAAAAGGTTGTACATGATTTGTTAATTCATACCATATGAAATAATATACTACTTGCTACTGAAAATAATTATTTCCTAGAAATAAATAATTTCAAATTAATTATAAGAGTTTATTGAATATTTATTAGAATCAATTTCTAAAAAATAATTAATTATATCAAGTTGTTGTTAGTGTGACCCATTAGTATCATATGTTAGCTAGCATTATCACTTTAATATGATTCTTGAGCATACTAGATCTTTCACTTTTTTGGTATCGTGACCAGATGTTTGCCAATAGGTCCACCTTTACTTTCATTTTCTAGAAATAATTGGTGATTGAACGATCGCCAGTAAACATCGCTCAGATTTCATTATCAATCTCTATTAATCTAACGTCCTTATTATCCCCAAACAAATCTTAAAGCACTTGTACAAGCGGTAGACCCAGTTTAAGTGTCATAGTGAGGTGAGGTTGAGTTAAGGTGTCATATATCCAGAATCTTACAAGCGAATCAAGCGTGGATCACTCTTCATCATTATTCCCGGATGGTGTGATTTTTCGTTCAAGTGTTCCAACACTCCATACCCGGTACAATGAGTCTCGAATAATTCTCCTCATGCATTGTAATTGAGTTTATTCAAATCAAGCGTAAGTAGTAAGAAGGATTTGATGTTGGTTATGGCGTCGGGTTTCCTGTTGGTGGTAGGAGGATTGGCAGCATCACCCCTTGGTGAGGAGAAGAAGGAAGGAAGTCAGGGATGAGAAGGAGAGATGAAGATAGTGGGTTGTGTCAATGAGGCAAAATCCGTTAGTGATGGTAGGTCAAGGAAGGAGTGGATCGGTAGTAGGAGCCCTTTACAACTCTCATATTATATTAGGTTTAGAATATTTTCCAGTCTTTTCAATAACGATTGAATAAATACGTAATATAGATTAGAATGGGTCAAAGCATCAAACTAGGCTATATACAAACAATGTAAGTGGAATACAACATGAATGGGCGTGTTTGTCTGACAACTGTCAATTTTGGTTAACAAACGTCAACCAGGCCAACTCAACTCGTATTAGAATTTTAGGAGAAATGTGATATTCCCTAATGTTTCTAATATTGGCAAGTTGTAATTCAAAGTACCTCTCTTTTTACCAATTATTGAATATAAACCCTAATTAGGGTTAGTAACATAAAAACTCGATAAGTCGATCATATATTACTTGGATATAAATAATATTCATAACACAATGTAGTTGAGTTCATAAACTTTATAATACATAAAAAATTCATAACAAATGTTACATATTCAGATTTTTGGTGAATTCGTCACCAAATGCGACAAATTTTTTACCTGGCTTAAACACTCAAACGTTAACGAAAAAAATTATTAATCATCCTATCTTTCGTGTAATGTGTTATTATTTTTTATAATAATAATTTTTATAATAGGGTTTAGGTCATTTTTGGTCACTTAACTTTTGGTTTTGTGCTCATTTGGTCACTTAACTTTTGGTTTTGTGCTCATTTGGTCACTTAACTCTTTTTAAGTTTTAAAAGGTTATCAAACTTTTGACTTTGTGCTCATTTAGTCACTTAACTTTTGGTTTGGTCACTTAACTTTTAGATTTGTGCTCATTTAATCACTTAACTTTTTAAATTGTGCTCATGTAGTCACTAAACTTTTGAAAAAATTTAAAAGTTTAGTGACTAAATGAGCATAATTTTAAAAGTTAGGTGACTAAATGTGACCAAATCACAAGTTAAGTGACTAAATGAGCAAAAACCAAAAGTTTGATGACCTTTTAAAACTTAAAAAGAGTTAAGTGACCAAATGAGCACAAAACCAAAAGTTAAGTGACCAAAAATGATCTAAACCCTTTATAATAACTTGACCTTATATGATTCAAATTAAGTAATAATACATCATTTTACCACACTTTTTATAAAAATCACCAACTTTATAAAAATTACCCATTTTTTTATAAAAATAAACTAAAGACACATTTTGTCCCATATGATTATTACCTCTTTTTAAAAGTAGTATTATTTAATTAAAATGGTCATGCTTGAATAATAATTTCAAGAACCATTCCCAACTCCCCCCCCCCCCCCCTATCCTATCTTCTTCATTTGTTCATCTTCTTCCTCAAGAACAAGTTTTCTCTCTCAAGATTAATTTCCATAAGTTGGTTCTTGATTTATTGGTAAGTTTTTCCTTACTAATCTAGTGATTCTATACTTATATATACTAGTTTTGTTACAATTACACATATTGATATTTGTTAATATCCATAGGATCTTTCAATATTCAATTGTTCCTCAAGTGTTTTTAACTTGAAATCTTTCATCTCCACCTCTTTATCGACCAAGAAAAACACTCAAGGTGTTTTCATACCCCTCATTTTCATCTTTATCCAAGTTTTAGGGGGGAGAATACAAGTAAACTTGTATAATTGTACAAGTTGTTATACATGCTTACTTTCATGTTGTGTAAAAATGTTATCTACATGAAATAATGTTATTACCTAGTATTATGAACATTTATGTGTGGTGTGTTGTTTAAGATCCAAATCTATGAAAAATGAGTATAAACATGCTATATGTTCTTAAGAAAAAGTCATAAAAACAAAACAATAAAAACTAGGGTTTTTATGAACAAAATATGACTTTTCTAGCAAAAATGGTTATAACCAAGTTATTACACCATTTTTATGGGATATAAATAAAAATATATTATTTTGGACATATGATATGAAACTAGTTATAAATACCAATGATTTGGGTTTACAAAAATAAAACCAAAAAATCTATCATTTTTTGTAAAAATTAGGGTTTTCTAACAAAAATGATAAAAATGGTCATAACCAGGTTATGGTATCATTTTTGTGAGATTTGATCTAAAATATATTGTTTTAAACATATAAGGTTAGCTTGAATTAAACTTCACAAAAACATTAAAAAAAATCACAAAGTTTATATTTCAATATTTAACGTTTGATGATGTAAAAAGTCAAAAATTAGAAAACTGATTTTATCATACTAATAGTTCATATAGTTGTGTTAGATGTATAATATGTGTTATTTATGAAAATATAAACATGTTAACTTATACATATGTGTATATATAGGTACAACGAAATATTTATAATAAACTATAACAGGTGTAGTTTATGAGTCATTAACACTATTGTAACATTTTGGAACAAAAGGAATAATTATATAAAAGTATATAATTATTATACACTATATTAATACTATGGAAAAGTGATATTTACACTTACAAGGGTTTTCATTACGCAAAACGTAAACTTGTTGAAACAATTATGTAGGACAAAATCTTCACCGTACCTACCAGAATACACACTAAAGTCCTGAATTATCATCAGAATCTTTGTAAGGGAGCGTGATACTTGTGTATAGATCTATACGGGACTAACAATCCCGCACCTAAGTTGCTATCTACAGCTAGACCGACAGGTCAGGGTGACAAATGTCTAACATTCCGACGCTTGAAGAATATCAGAGCAAGCCAACTTCGGTTTTAGCATGGTTGTAATAACTCACATGGGAAATCAACGATACATTAAATTTACGGGGTAACATGCATTCAAATGGTTTTATATAAGAATAAAACTACGTGATACTATTTTAAGTATAGAAATACTGACACATTTTTGGTCCTAGGGATTTTAAGACTACAACTCATTTTTAAGAAAATATTGGATTTTCTGGGGCAAACACTATCATTTTACAAGGAAAGAATTACAGATTTTTCTCATACAAAAGTCTTATGAACTCACCAACTTAATTGTTGATACTTTTCAAAACTAATTGTATTCTCAAGAAACCGTTAAACAGATAGTCACAAGGCTTTTGAAGATTGGACGTTACGACGTCGTACTATTCATTTTGTCATCATAATGTAATTGGTTTTGAAACATACAATACTTGGAAACAATGTCACATTCTCAATTATATTTATGATGGTTGTGTTTTGTTTGAATCACTATTGTACATTATGATCAATTATATTTATGATGGTTGTGTATGCTTTGAATCACCATTGTACATTATGTTGTAATATTGTTTATAAAGTCATCCACCCTCCGACGTTTTCGCCATTTTGATTTGGGGGTGTGATAGTTCGCTAAAAGTAACTAAACGCTCCTTTCACCGAATGAAGTTTTTTCTTTTTCGCGAGCTAGTAGCGAGAAGCTCTCAAACACTGCATGTCACGCCCAATATACTTTTATCGCGGATTACCTTGTTATAATATAGAACATAAATATAATTCGGCATTCCAACAAAAAGTTATTTAACTTTTGTTTAAAAATATATATTTTAAAGATCCACGTTATGAGATTTATATTCTTTGTAAAAACATTTACTTCGGCAAGTCATCGGGTACTAAAATGTGTGCTCTTGAATATATAGACCGGCCCGAAAACAATCAAAGAATATTGAAACTTGCGTTTTGGAAAATAAGGACCATGAAAATTTGATTTTAAATATCTACTCACTACAAGAAATATGGGTATTAGCGGCGACAACCGTCGCCGCAAAAGAGTAGGTTTGTCGTCGCTAAAAGTATTAGCGGCGACGCGTCGTCGCAAATACGTCGTCGCTAACGTTTCGTCGCTAATACCCTTCTTGTCGCTGTTAATACTTACTTGTCGCTACTAAAAACCTATCGCTGCTAATACTTATCTGTCGCTGCTAAAAACTCGTCGCTGCTAATACATATATGTCGCTGCTAAAAGCATCGCTACAAAAGACTTTTCATTTTTTTTTTTTTGTTACAATTTTATGGAATATAAATCTACAATTTTATAAAATCAGCTATATTTAACCCATACACAACCAAAAACAATATAACAATTATAAAATATTAATCCACAATCAAAAATATTAGTCCATACAACCTAATTAAAGTATTCTTCTAAACAAACATTTCATAAAATCCTAAAATTCCTACTCCTCGCCGTCACTCTTATCATTTTCTTCATTATTTGGTGATGACAATGAACGAAACCATTCTTCTAATGCCGCAGAACATGCCGGGTCCTTCAGTATCGTTTGCAGCATTTCCATCTATAAAGAAATCAAAATATATTACCAATATATCATAATAGTATTATATTTTTCAAAAACTACCAACATATCATTATAGCATTATAGCATTATACTTTTCAACTTAAACAAACAATTACCTGTGATTGTGGTGGTTCTTGTGTCATCGGTTCTTCTTGATCATACATAGACACAATGGTATGGGGTTTACGCCCAATGCCTCTAATATGTCCGCGTCGAACACCCAATATTTTTTCAAAACATTTTCTTGTATCACTTGGCGTTAGACCGCTTGCTGAAGAAGAAGCTTGGGTTTGATGATTGATCTCCTGAAGTAAAGCATTCTGTATTTTCAAAAAATGATAAACATCATAAAGATATATTATTAAATACCCATGACGATATAAACACGTATATGAAATAAAAATTAACCACTTACGTATTGTTGCTCGACTGCACGACTATAAAACACCCCTTGGCGATTGGAATTAGCCTTACGGAATGCTTCGATTCGAGTGATATCATATTTAACAAAAAAAAAAATAGATTTATTATACTTTACATAAACATTTAAATATATCATAACTTAATTCTTTGAAGCATGCATTACTGTACGAGTTCGACCCCCCTCTGTTTTCAACTAGTTGTTTTGCACGAACTTCTTTGTTTGACGCTGAACGACTTAAAAATTCGGGCGATTGAAAATGTTCGACTGCCTTCGCCCAATTTTCTAGTGACATACCATTGGGGGGTTGTTTAGTGCCATTGGGATATCTGCAGGCCCCCCGATATCCTTAAAATAAGAATGAGCTTTACTTTTTCGGCCTCTGTAAACTTTTGCAAGACTCGAATCAATGCTCCGCAACAACTGTGCACACTCCGGATCCAAGTTAACCTTATCCAAATCAAACTTATTCTACAAATACAAAAAAGTTTGTTAATTAAATAACAATCACAACAAAACTTAAAATATTATTCAAGTTACCTTTAGATGCATAACTGTCGCATTCCTTAATGCGGGGGAAACATTGTCCCAACCAGATACGTTTAAAGGGACGTTGTTCCACAAATACCTCCCAATTTCATGTGTGAACCAATTAGCAGGCTTCCCGACAGGGGAATATGTGATCTCCCTGTCAAAATTCAAATCCACAGTCTTGCCCTTGTTTTCCCTTATCCACTTCCTAGCTCTATATTCTTTGACAAGCCCCTTCTTTTCTTTGGAAGCTCGACTGAAAAAATACAATTAAAAATATTCATGATAACTTATAATAAATTAATTAAAATAGCTATTAAATATATCATAATAAAACTTATCATCATGTTCATGTTGCCCGCGACCAAAGCGTTCTAGAGATGGTGGATCCCCAGCTCCATCACCACCGTGACCAAGGCCCATAATATCGGCCATCACCTCCGTTACAAAACAATTTATGATTATAAATAACTATATTTCTTATAACTATATTTAATATCTAAATTAATAATAGAAAATTTAATTTAATAGTTTTACAAAGCAATTTATGATTATGAATAATTTTAAAACTAAAATACCACATAAATATTAAATTTGATTTGGAAATTACTCTTTTGTAATATACACACTTTGTTTTTCACACATTACATATATAGATACACACACTATACATACAAATACATATAAACATTTTCTTACACATATTCATTATAGCATCATACTTCTTTTTCTATTATAGCAACCTAATTCCAAATAATAATCATACAAAAAACACACAAAAACATAAAAATACCACATAAATATTAAATTTGATTTGAAAATTACTCTTTGTAATATACACACTTTGTTATTCACACATTACATACATAGATACACACACTATACATACAAATACATATAAACATTTTCCTACACATATTCATTATAGAATTATACTTATTTTTCTATTATAGCAAACCTAATTCCAAATAATAACTATACAAAAAACATACAAAAACATACAAATAACACACAAACAGAATTCCGGCGACAATTCATTCCAAATTCCAAATAATAACCATACAAATAACATACAAAAACATACAAATCAAATATATAATTTCAAAATTCATGAAAAGGAACCTGTGGTAGTGTAATTTAGCGATTTTCCGGTAAGCAGTTTTCCGACAACAATTCTGGCAACAGATTCGGCAAAATTAGATTTTCCGACAAGGGTTCAAAAAACATTAAATTAAACACTTAAACCAGTAAAGAAAACTTCAAAACAGAAGTTGAATAGAAAATAGGGAAGAAATCGAACCTTAAATTGAACTTTTTTTGCCGGAAATGAGTGTGGTCGCCGGTAATAATGGAGCTCCACTAGTGGCCGGCGATAATGGTTGCCGGAGACAAGTCCTGTGGCGCAAACGAGGTCGTCGTGGGAGGTGCAGTCGCCGATTATCGTTGGAAAGATGAAAGGAAACAGAACGAACAGGAAAGTGACGCAGTGGGGGGTTATCTGCGACGAGTATTAGCGGCGACGCTAGGGTTTTAGCGGCGACAATAGGGTATTAGCGGCGACACCCCTGGAGGGAAAACAAAGCGTCATTTTTCCTCATTTCCCACCGTTGGATGAAAAGCAGATTGAACGGACATGGTTGATTTGACGCGGATCGACACTCTTGCATCATTAGCGGCGACACCAACTATTAGCGGCGACATGTAACGCGTCATGTAACACATTTCCATATTCAATAACATCGAGATCACGAATCCAAATCGGAAAACATTTAAAGCTAAAAAAAAATAAAAATTAAAAATAAAAATTTAAAAAAATTTAGAAAAAAAAAAAAAAAAAAAACGACACACGACCATTTTCCCAACAGCATTTTTACAATTGTATAACCTAAAATATTTGTAAAAACAATCTACGGATTTAAAAACATATCAACTTTAATGTTACACGATCTCGAAAGAAATTTCATGCAAATAGGAGGATTAACACCTGCCAAAGCAAGAATCGAACTCAGCAGTGTCCAAACTCCAAATCCCATTGCCACAAATCAACCCCCGAAGCCACTGTAGGCCGAACGCCACCTCCTTCGCCTTATTAAACCTCGACCAAATATACAAAATCAAACTCCCAACACACATATCAATCGCCAAATGCCCACGGATATAAAACGGAATCGCCATCGCCATTGGAATCCGTATAAACCTCGCCCAGTTATTCCCGAGGGAATCACAGATTCCGTTAACGAAATCGCCATCGCCATTGGAATCGGTATAAACCTCGCCCAGTTATTCCCAAGGGAATTACGGATTCCGTTAACGAAAATCACAAACGCAAAGAAGATATAACAAAGCATAAGGCACCGAGAGGGTTACGCCGAAAACCCTTCGACTCTCAGGATCGACATGTTTCGGTAAACCAAGGCATACGGAGCAGGGTACTCGGAACCGGGGATTCAAAGGTTGTCAAACGCTTTATAGAAGACCCAAAATACACGCAGGGAAATGACACATTCCATCGCGGTCCCAACCACCTGGGATACGAACATGGACCGGGGTGACGCTAGTGTCATGTACCCGGTCTTGAAATCCTGCATTAAATCCGACGCGGTGACGAAAATATTCATCATGACACCGCAAGCGGCTAACCCTGCTAGAACCCTACCGTTCTTGTTGCCGACCCATGCTCCGATTTCGAAAATCGTGAGCTTTCTGTAGGTTGAAGCTAACGACCAATCGGTGAGGCCGCATCCGTAGGCAATGCAAAAGGTTAATGCGGGAGAGAAAATGTAAATTGTTGCGATGTACTACCATTTGAGGGGGTGGAACATGTGGAGGGGAGTGGCGGCGGAGACGATGGAGCTGGTGAGGTAGCCGGTGATGGCAATCCATACTGGGATTTGGTCTTTGAGGAATAATTGAGCGCATTTATGATAGGGAGAGGAGGTCGGGGAGAGTTGCCGGTTATAGGGGTGTCGCGGTTGAATCTCTGGTCTTTGAATCGGTGGTATAAGCCGAATAGACTTTCATGAAGTTGTAGAGCCCGTCTCCGAGTAACATGGCTATACCTGATGAATACCTGCAATTACGTAATGCAATTACGTAATGCAATTACGTAATGCAATTACGTAATGCAATTACGTAATACAATTACGTAACAGAAGAAACAAGTTATACTGTGTTTGACGTGCATGAAATTGACATTGACACAACAGGACAAAATTGTACTTTTTTAACCTACCAAAAAAAGGTGGGTAGACAAAATAGGGTTAGAAAGCTTTTTTTGATAAATTTTGGACTGGTTGTGTCATGACAAATGCAGTGTAAAATCTTGAAGTTGAGAAGTTTACCCAGTAACTTTACAAGTCGTGGAGACTGCTTGACTTGAGATTTACAGGATACCAATCGCCTTTTTTTCATTTATGAGTGGCCACATTATACCCCATGAAAGGATTGATCTGACTAGTAAAGATACGTTGATCAAATAAGGGCCAATCATGCCTACACCAATGTAAGTTGCTGAAAAGTCGAAAAAAAAAACCTGGTTTTGATAGAAAAAGAAACTTGTTGACAAGAATATTGCACATAATAAAAGCTAATAACTAAGATTATAATAACAACCATTTTCTAGACTTTTAAAAAATAAAAGTGTCATTCAGTTAAAATCATGAATTTTTTTTAAAAAAAGTCACTAAATCGTATGTTTATTTGTAAGTCCAAGCATCAAGAAAGGAACAACAAAAATATGGCCTAATTGCAAGACATAGCATCCTACTTTCTAAAATCTCTTAATTCCAATCTTTTTATTATAAATGCATAATTATACTATTATGTTTTCAATACTTTTCTTATTTAAACATTTTTTAACAATTCACCCTTGCTAACAATGTTATTATAGAAACAAACAAAAAATGGATACTATAATAAACAAATGAATGAAAATACGTTGCGATTTCATGCATTTAACGATAAAAAAACACATACTTATTTTCATATGCTTAAGACCAAATGTTGGGAAGCTTGAAAATCCACATCCATCTCCACCCGTGAAGAACCACTGAAAGAAGCCCCATAAGAAATTAAAGGAAAAGAATTTACCTAAAGCTCTCACTTGTTTCATGTAGTAATTAATTAAAATCATTGGAGTTAAAAAAAAAAATTACACATGTGTAATTTTTGACTCGATTGACTTTCTCAAGCGACAAGGGATTGATTTTCAGATGGATCACCCCCGTGGGATAAACTACTTCAAGGATTGTTTATCGCGCATGTGTATTGTATGTATCGGGACAACTAGAAGAAGCAAAAGAAATGACACGGCGACTTCTGTGACCCAGTTATGTATATTAGCATTTGATTTTTTTTTTTTTTTTGACATAAAATGCCATCTTTTTGCCTTTGTTCTGTCAATTTCTTTTGATATTGAATTAGGAGACAACTATTCACGTAACTGGGGTGATTTTTAGGAAACTTTCATGATGCATCCTGACTGCTCAATAGAATGCTTCAACCAGGTTTCCAAATTTTCTGTCTAAATCTTTTTATTCAAGTTTAGATTTTTTTTTTTTAATTGACAAGTCACTCTACAAAAATCAGATAACCAATCACCAGTCTATTGGATTAAAACCATGAGCCCATGTGAAGAAAGAATCATTTCATGTAGGTTTCCCTAAACCTGACCTAAAATCATTTCATGTAGGTTTCCCTACGAGTACACTTTCTAGAACCCAAACGAAAACGGATTTCATAAATGGTTATGACTGAAGCATACATTTATGTTGTTGTTGTTGCATGCTGCCAACAAATGGAAGTAAGTTGATATTATTAGCCTTTAATTTTGGTTAAATACTACAATTAGCAACTTTGCGTCCTCTTAATTTTAATATCTTCAATATCATTTGCAAATGTCATTATTTCAAGATAGCAGTCGACAGATTGCATCATTAATGCTACATAATTCATTTTTGTTGCTATATATATGCTTGGCTCTGGGAAAGTAAGCATGGAACAACATTAAGGCCTATAACTAACGCTTTGTTGGATTTTGTTTCATTTGACAAAAAAAAAATTTAACATGATCTGGTGGGTGTATTTTTTATTACAAATGCTACAACCATTTGTTGCAGAGGAGTGAAGGTAATCCATATTATTATATTTTAGGTTTAAATGTAGGTTAATTATTATTATATTGCCTAAAAGTAATGTCGAACTCTTTACCCATAACTTCACTCACCTGATTCTGCGTGGAGGCAAAATGCACATTGGAATTCTTTAATTTATTGTGATTTGAAAATTTGCAAATGGGAGAAAGTGAAAAAAAAAAATGTTCAGATTTGAGACAAAATATGTACTTTTTTAAGAAACTTATTAGAGCTAATTATATTTTTCCTTTTCCACTATTTTAACATTTGGATTCATAATAGTGATGGTTTTCTAACTTGTACGTTTTTAATAAAATGATGTATTTTATATATACTTTATTAACAGATTTAGAGTGAAAAAGGCCATTGGAAACTGAAATTCCAAGGCAACCTACTATCGGCTATGGTAAATAGATCTACTTACTTTTTAATATATAAAATTATATATAAAATAAAACTACTTTTTACTTAATTTAGAGTAGAAAAATAATATATTTTTAAATTTTGTAAACAAATATAATTTTACCATGTTATAAAATACTCATATATCTAAAATGAAATTTCCCTTTTCGGTTGGGCATTGTACAGCCAGAAGCCAATGAGAAGCAACAAACAGAGAAGCAAACTTAAAAAGAAAATCACATCCATCTATCTGTATTGGATTATGATATGATATCCTGCCTACAACTCCTAGTAACCACCTCAAGGGCAAGATATGAATCTTTTGATACTGAAAAATTGTTACTTTTCAATTGGTTTATGTTGATTGTAATTGATGATTTGTTGTTTTTGTTATTTTGAGATGGTTCCGAGGCTATGGAAGTTCATGGGCAAATCAGTCACACACAGCATAACAATATACTTTCTTATGAAAAAATGTTAAAAATAAAAATCTATAAACTACAATGCTATATTTTGCATATTTTCTACAGTTTCATTGTTTAATTTAATAATTCTATAAAATATGTAGAAAAAAAAAAGTTAACACGGCAGAAATGTGACTTATTATAAATTAGTTTTTAAGTCGTGGCAAAATAGTCAAATTTGTTGGCAATTTTGTATTTGTGTTTTATACATTTTTATACATTTCTATACGGCTGGTTAACAATGTAAAACAACATAGAGACTATAAAAATCACAATCAATAATCATACATTCACAAAAAGTTATTTTATACATAATTTGATGTTTTGTACGTAAGTCAATCATCGTTATTTTTAATTTATTAGTATTTAAAATGGTTTCAAAATATTAAAATCATGTTCTATTAAGTCAATATCAATGATAAAAATATAATTTTGCACAATAAATATAAATTTCAAGAGAATGAAAGTAAATAAATAACAATGTACTTTGTATTTTTGATTTTTGATTTTTATGTTTCATTGATAATTTTTATGAAAAAAACACAATAAAAGCCAACGATTACCATTGTTATAACTCCTTAAAATTTTTAAGTTAAATACCCTATTAACAAAAATTTTGAAAGCACCATATTGTAATAAAAAAAAAACACAGTGTTCAAGTTAAATAACATAGAATGAACAAATTAAATAAAATGTCATTTTGACTAGAAATTCCTTTACTATATGTTTTGAGTGTTTCCTCAGGGCCGGCCCGTGGGCATGGGCAAGCTGGGCGACCGCCCCGGGCCCCCAAATGCTACAGGACCCCAATTTTTAACTTGTTATTTTGGTTATATATTAACAGCCCATTACTTTTTAGCCTATTGGACTACTTCAAACCCTAATACTCTGATCAGGAACTAATCCAAAAGATGGAGCATGGGAGAGAACGAGACTTACCTAGTGTGCGTCCTAATTGCAAGGCGTCGTAACTCTTCAACAGTCAGATTTCTATAGAAAATCCAAACATTGCCATGGGAAATCCAAACGACGTCTTCTCCAAAAGCAAGAGTTAACGATCATTCTTCTATTTCTTATTCAAGATTTTAAGTTAATCGATTTCTTTCATTCTTTTCTGATTTTCTGAATTCGTCCACAACAACCATCATTGAGTCAAATGTTATTTTAGAATTGAGAGACTGATTGTGTCTCGTTCTTTTCACGATTTCAGAAAATGGAAAACTCTATTGTTTCCCTTCTTGTTGTCGATTTCCTTTTTCTGATATAGCACCAACGGGAAGTTAATCAGGTTATTTGATTTATTTTAGGAATCTGGCCTAGAGATTTGAATTGGGAGTTCCAGTCACCGCCTCAATTGGATTTCTTTCTCAATTGCTAGAAATTTGAAGGTTCAGTTTTCAGAATCGATTGTTAGAGGTGAAATTGATTTATGATAATATGAATGTGAATCTCTATATGTTCTATCGCTCTTGAAATTTCTTATCTTTTTTTGAAATTCGATTTTTATAAGGATGTTCAAGTTAGAGACATAATCAAATGTTAATATTTTTGAGTTAGAGACAGTTCTTGAATTTCATTGCTTAATTTCGATTTGTAATGTTAATATTTTTGATTAATGAATGGTACTCTTTTTTATTTTTTATTTCTATGTTTTTGATATGTATAGAATTTTCTTGTTGTATTGTTTTTTCAACTACTTCCAGATTATTAATAACAACAAGTATTCTGGATTTAAGCAATTCACCTAACAACTGTTTGTCGATGATAAATCTACTTTAGTTGGAGGTCAACAACTTATGTATAGAAACAAACAGAATTGAACAAGTTAATGAAGAAACAAAGGGGATGTGGCTTTAGTATTTTTGTACTTCTAATAGCATTGTATTTTTAGTTTTCGCGATTCTATGTTGTACAAATTTAAATGTATTGTTATGTATGTATAAAATAGTGTAATATAAGAATACGCAAAATTTTTGAAAAGGCCCCATTTTTTATTTTGCCCTGGGCCTCCAATCGCCTTGGCCCGGCCCTGTGTTTCCTATTAAGTTTTTTATTCATTTTTAAGTTATCCAAATAACAAAAGAAACAAAAATGGTAAAAATAATCAAATTTACTAAAAAAATAAAATTTTTCATTATTAAAAAAAAAAAGATATATTTCAATATTACAAAATTACATTGTTATAAACACTTTGGCACGCTTAAAATTTACAAAAAATGAGCATTTATTTTACCATCTTCACAAAAGTATATTGTTGTAAACAATATAACCATTGGAATATTTTTACTGTCAAAAGCTGACTAAAAATAAAATAACCATTTTAATTTTTACCATTTTCACCGAAGTGAATTGAAAAAAAGCACCCCAAGATTGATTTCCACTCAAAATTTACAAAACGGTCATCTCGTCTAGATGAGAATATTTGTTATTAAAAATGCCTATTGTGACCTTTTTAAACTTGACAAAAGGCCTGAAAAAATATCCTTTTAGCTGCACAACTTGCCTGCAAAGTAATGGTGTCAAAAATACCCGATTTACATCCATTTTTACCTCCATGCAAGCAAAATCACATTTTGAAAAGGAGCATTTACATAACTTTGATAAAAATCTTACTTTTCCTGTTAAAAAAATAATAAAAATGAGCACTATTTTAACATTTTCACCAAAGTAAAATTTCATTTTGTCATTCGCACCAAAGTACATTGCTATAAACTGAATATTATTCCATTTGGATCTATTATATTTTGATTTATGGCAGGTTGAAAACAAAGAGCATCTCTAAAATAGACATGATGATTTATGATCAATATTATATAGTTTTCTTTCCAGGGCATTTTGGACATTTAAGTAATAGTGAATCCTTACTACCATGAAGAATGATGCATAATAAAGACCCTTAGCCTCAAAGATGCCACGATCACCGAACAGGGTGCCATCATCCATGCAAATTACAAGGCATTTTGGATGTTAGTAAATTTGGAAATAAAAAGAAAAAATGTTAAATTATGAAAATGACGATCAATATATACCTAACCACCTGATGCTCAAGCTTCTCAAATTGGTCTTCGTTTATTTGATTTCCATCAACTCCAAATTTGAATTGGGTTTATGAGTTCACTCTTTGAAGTTGAAAAACACGTACCTTTGCTATGATTAAACTAATATATACGAAAATCCGGCATCATTGAAATGACAGTAATTGTTAGAACCATCTTAATTAATATTGTAAAGTTGTATGGTTGCTGATTTTAAAAGTGAGAACATTATGTAAACACATTGAATTTTATTCATGAATGTGTTTTCATTATGTTTAATCCTTTGATGCATTCAATGTGTTTACATAATGTTTACATAATGTTCTCAAAGGATTTATGTTCTCAAAGGATTTCAGTGAAAGCATATGCCTCAAAGGATTCAACTTATGTCTGTAGGTTCCGTTCAATCATCGACTGCCTATGAAGACATATATACAAGAGAAAAATTCATATTAGTGGTACAAAAAAGGTATCCCAATAATCAACGCTAATAAATGCGAGAAAATTCATATTAGTGATACAAAAAGGCATCCCAATAATCAACACTAATGAGAGCATATTGTTTTAAAGAACATTTATGTTAGGAAACGTAACCTATAATCTTGTCATTAAAAATTTGATCTTATAATATCATTTATATATTTTTCTTACCTAATTAGGGTCGAAAAATAGAATCCTTCCTTCCAGATCAGCCAATCCATGAATTTTCGGTTTCATACCTTGTTTTAATTGGTTTTATATTTAATACAAAAAAACCCACAAAATTCCATGTGGAATTAAGTTTATTCAGAAAAACCACAAATTTACATGTGGCAAAAAGCTTAAGAATAGGACAAGTGGCAAAAGTATCTTCATTTATTAGGGAGGATTTATTATTTATGTGGTCCATATGAAAACACCTTCCACCCTACTTTAACTAGGGTCATATCCATCCGGTTGACATGTTGACAAATGTATATTGTTTATACCTTGTTTTATAACATATTTCTTTCATTTTTTCCAATATTAACATTGTACAATAAATAAGGAGTTTACACACACACCCCCACTCTCCATTTTGAGAAATAACATTTAACACAAGTCTTATACTTCTAGATAAATGCATAAACGGAAACATGGTTTATTTGTTCATGTATAATAGCTACGCACCTTTTTTTGTTTCATTATTACAACATTTCAATTTTAAAACTTTTTCCTTATTAAGACATTTAAATAGTTTTTTAACCCATACCAACATTGTGCTTTCAAATTTTGTCTAATTCAGTAAATATACTTTCAAATGTCGAAAAAATGGCATTTGTGGAATTAAAAACAAAGACACTATATTGATTGCTCAATTGGTGAGGATTATATTTAATTGCAAACTTGAGGGTTGTTTTGATGTTAGAAAATAACATGATTCAAACACTTAAGAAATTAGAGATACGAAATAACGGTTGATAAACCAATATCTTCATAATAAAAACAAACCAGTTATTAACGAACAAACGAAAAATGCAAAATGTCTTATTCTCTACCTCGGAAAGTAACTGGCAAAAAATTCAATCGAAACATAAAAACTTCATGAGAACGATGAGCCGAAATAACATGTTCAACTGCAATACCTATATAGAAATAAAGATTATGATTTCGAAAAACCCACCATTTATTTGACGAAGCCTGTCATTAATGATCATTGTACCCTTGACAATTTTTTTTGTATGAACCAAATTAATTCTAAGATAATATTAAATGTGAAACAGTCTTAACATGAATTCATAAAAATAAACAGAATACTCGAAAATGAATTGAAAATTCAAAAGAATTTCATAAAACACATTAGAACTAAGATAAACACTCTCATCATGCAATAGGAGAACTCGCTTGCATCGAATCTTTATGTGTGGTGTTGTAAAGGATGCGGTGTCCGAATTGTTTGAATGATTAGCTTCTATATTAGCACAAGCATCCTAATTGTTTGTATAATGGCATCGTCTATACAATTGATGATACATTATGTGGTGCAATAGTAGTGACTTGAATAAGTACATTGTTATTGTCGACTAAAAAGATAAGTATGTTGCTATCATGGGCTAAAAAGATATGTATGTTGCTATTATTGGTGAAAGAGCTAAGTACGTGGCTATTATTGGTTAAAAAGATAAATGTTGGTATTAATTGTTAATAAAATAAGTATGTTGCTATTACCGCTTAGATAGATAAGTGTGTCTTTATTATTGGTTACAAAAAATTACGTTGCTACTATCAATTAAAAATATATTATGTCGCCTCTACGGGTAAAATGTGTAAAATAAGTTGAAAAGAACATCACAATGTCTTTAAGTATCAAGGTTGCTTAATGGAGTCTCTCGAAAAGATGTTAGTCAAATACTCAAATATGGCATGACACATGTTCCAACGAAAGTGTAAATAAGTTTGTTTCAATTTGGTGATAAAGACAATATACTTGATATTTATAAGTTGTATTTTGGAAATATAAATAATAAAGAATCACATAATTGGCCTTGATTAACTTTTGTTCGTATATTTTAATGTTATATAACAAAACCTATAACTACTTTGGGTAAATGAATAAATAATATACTCATAGATAAATAAAAAATTGTTCCCGAAAAATATATATGTGAAAAATATAATTTTAGACAATATATTGCATAATGTAGTGATACTAAAAAAGAAACCAACATACTTATTGTTAATTTAACCACACTAAACCAGATTTATTGTTGTTGAAGCAGTTATTTTATAGTTTTAAGTGAAGTACAACAAAACTAACAAAAGTTAGGAATAGATATGTAATTTACATTTACCCTCAACAACCAATATTGTGGCACCAACGTCTTGCCTTATTATTATTATTTTTTTAAATGTACTTATTTTAGCTCTAAAAATTATAAAAAGAACTAGAATCAAAATCATATTTGTCTAACCAAAACTAATTATTTTCTAAATATTTCCATTTCACATTTTAAGCCAGATTGAGACTTATAAAAACCTACTTTACCATAAATAATAAAATAGGAACTGTACTCTAAGTTTTCCCACTACATATTGAAAACAAATGATGAAAAATAAAAATAAAACATGAAAAATATCACTTGAAGGCAACAAAATAAATCAAATGCATAACCATCATATATATAGCATAGCAACTAAAAAAGAATTTAAGGTTCAAAATCTCAAACAAGTAATAAAAGTCTTTATTCTTTTCTTATGGTTGCAATGTACTTTGAAAAATCAACCCAAATGAGAAAAAATTTCAAAGTACAATGCTAACTAGAAGAAAAGAATATGAGTAAAATTTTCAAAGTACAATGTCAATTAGAAGAAAAGAATATTGATGCTAAAATAAACAAATTAACAGAATTACAATACTATAATTAGAAGATATTCCACGTACTTTAATTTATTTGTTTATTATATCTCACACACACACTTTATCCAAAAAGCATAGAAAAAAAAAACATGTGTGTTTGAACTAAAAATGAAGTCGCACCAGGAAGGCATGATCAAGCTTATTTTTTTTCCTATGAAAATGACCATTTTGCCCTTGGAAATTTTAAAAAAGGTATACCACATGAACCCATTTTATAAAATGACAATTTTTAATTGATTGAAATGTTGTCTATATGAACTTAGGGCTGTTGCATTCGAAGCTATTCAGTTTTTATTTTCAGTTTTAAAAACCAAAAACCAAACAGACTTTATGTGACTCGAAACAATCACCTTTATCGCGCAACATCACACAATTTAAGTCTTAAAAACCTTTTTTAGAAACCCAAATGTTTATACAATCAATATTCCTTTTGGGTGTTAGCCACACATTTAAGCAACAAATTAGATCAAACTTATCAAACATTACCTCCGCAATGTCACATAAGATGACTTTCATAAATCAATTTCTTGATGGCAACAGTACGCCCAACATAATTTGAGTACGCCCAGCATACTCAGTACGCTATGTCCTGATGGGTTTGATCGATTTCATAAAACCTGCAACGAAAGCTTTAAAAATAATAATATTATTTTCGAGTTAATAACAAAACCAAACCATCTACAGTCCAATGATAGAGGTAAGAATGATATTACAACAACCATAGGATGTTTTAAAGATAACATTTGAAGCCTTTGAACCCATTTGGTTTTCGGGTGTTGATGAAGATAAAAAAAAATCAAAGAACATGACTTTCTTTACAAGTATCCACCATCAAGATAAAAGCACGTGGAATGCTAGTTCCTTCTTGTATTATTAATTGTCTTAAACCTTTAAGTGCTTAACTCAAATAAGCACTATAAGAGATAACTTAAGAGGTCTTCTAATCACCAAACTAGCTTCAAAAGAGAGAAAGGTGGAGAGCAGAAGAGAGGTTTGAAGCATAAATCAAGGGAAAATAATCCATCTTACACCTAACACAACAAAGAAACTAACTTACAAATTATACAGATATATATATTTCTGGTTTGTTAAAACTATTGAAATGATTTGTAACCTGAAACCAATTTCCTGCCGCTTTAGCCCACACGCACATCTTGTATCCACCACCACTCCCCAACCTAATAACGAAATAATAAAAAAAAAAAAAAAAAAAAAAAAACTTCATATAATCAACGCAATAGCACTTGAAATATTCTCCTGATTTTTTCACATCATAAATATGGATATATAAAAAAGTAGACATAATACCATATGGATCCATAACTGTACTGAGATACCAAGATTTTTTTTCAGAACAATGTATGATGATCACCATTTGGATCCATGGATGCTTGTTCCTTTGAGAACTACAAATTAAGTAGAATTTTTTCAAAAATTGAAACCAGAAAAGAAATAAACAAACAGAGGATAGAAGATTACTTGTACAATTGAAGCATTTACAGAGAAATCGAACTCAATTGTGATGATTGATGATTGCCATGAAAATCATCCGAATCCAGAGAAACCGATTGTTGGAACTGTCCTTGTAACCGTAAATAGGGAGTTTAAATGGCTGAGATTAAAAGTTGGAGGAGTTTGAACGGCTGTGATCTTCAAAGCAGTTTTCCACTCACCCTCAACAATAACATAAAGAATTATACATAACTTTTTTATTTGTATAGATTACGACCCAAAACCACAAAGAAAAAAGATAACCTTTATTTCAAGTTTTTTTTTTATAAAAGATAAATCTTCATCAGATGGTAAGATGGTTTCCAATTGTTATTTAAAATTAGCATATTTAGATTTTTTCTACTTATTTTTCTAACAATTTATAAACTATTGGCTAAACCCCTTCTTATGTGTTTGTTTTTTGTCTGCAATTCATAAAATTAGCATATTTACATCATTATTGACCGCATATTGTTTGTTTTTTAGATAATTGCAGACCTAAATAGGTTTGCATGTCCTCTTCTTGAAACAGACATGTGGACTAAAGTCTTCTTAGCATTTTTCACATCTTGTAACTTTAAAAAGGAAACCTATGTGTTGATTTTTTTCATACATAATTTTAGTTTTGTTAACAATATATTTTAAAAGGATTTCCAAAAACAAAAAACTTATACATTATGTTTATGAAAAAGAAACATGTGTTCCTAAAAAAACTGTTACTATCATAAGAGAGAAAATTCATTAATCATTATACACTACGTTTATGAAATATAAATTACATAGTGATTCAAATTGGAAGAGTTATATATCTTGACAACTTTAAAATTGTTACAAAAGAAAATTTTGTGAAATTTCATAGGTTTTTAGTAGAATATCTAGAATTAAGTTTTTTTTACTAAATCCATTACATTTTGATAAAATACCATAGTGTAACACTTTAATCTATTATAACAATTATATCAGGTGCAAGATATTAACATATGAAAAATGACAAAACTTGGGTTATTGTCGTCGACAAAATTAGAATATAGTAGTTAAATCACAAGAATAACCCAAATATTATATTTTTTATATATACATTTTACTATTATTTGAAAAACTATGATAATCAAATTAAGTTCAAGCTCGTTGATTTCTTTGTAGTTAATAATTAATAATTTTTACCATCACATCTATAAAATGAAGTAAATTATGATGTTATTAGTTATTACATAGTTTCATATTAAAATAAGGGTTATTTCCAATAAAGATCTCACATTTGAGGTTTTTTGGTTTTAAACCAAAAGGTTCTATTTTTTCCTAAAAAAACAAATGTTTTGCAATAACTTGTTTTTTACTTCTAAACCGGTTTAGTGGGTACCACATTAACTTTATCCCTCAATATGTACAATTGATTTCTTCCCATTGATTAAACTTTCGACCTCATTTTTACTTTTATGAGTGTTGACCATGAAAAAAAATCGAGAACTGAAAATCGATCGAGGCCTTCAGAAATCGTCGTTCCCAAATAATCTTACAACCTAAATAAATTCTCACGGTTGTATCTTCCATTCTGTTAATCAATTGAGAATTGAAAATCGCAAATGTCATTCGTGGCCAGAAATCACAAAAACGAAGTCGATTATGAAGATCCTGAAGGTCGGTAGCTAAGATGCCTCTTGTCATGACACATTGAATTTCTTTACCAACACGTATGAATGTCTCGTTGTATATGTACGCATTTACGATACACATTTAGTAAGGATGTCTTGATGTGAAGGTCGGTAGCTAAGATGCATCTCGTCATGGCGCAGTGAATTTCTTTACCAACACTTATGAATGCTAGAATTGAGCATGCTTTCAATAACTGTGGCACATTAATCTATTGATATCTAAAACATATATCTGAAAGCAATTCAATGGTTTCAATCATGAAATTGTTTTCAACGTAACCTTTAATCAATACGCTCCAAACAATTAGATTGATATGGTCATCACTTACATTTCTGAGCAAGTTCTCCACATCAGAGAGCTTTTTGCAACATGTATAAGCTTTCATCAATGTGATGATCATGTGACAGTTCACCATGAATCCACATTATATAGCTAGTCCGTGAATCCCTGGCACGACTGTCGTATGCAAGACTGCATCAAAGGCACAAAGGGCAATTGCGTAGTTTTCTATCCCCGATTGATGTAAGTTTGGATATCATAAGCTCCTTCCTCCCCTTAAGAAATTTTAGGTTTATAAAGATTGAAAATCTTGTCCTTCCACACAATGACAAGATATTTTTTCCTTTGGTATACATTTGTTTAATAATAGGATTAGGAGGAAAAAGGAATGTGAGGGAAAAAAAAATAGGGGCTCGCCAAGAATGTTGTGAAGAATCGATTAAAGATTCTCTCTCTCTCTCTCTCATCCTTGTTTCATTCTTTCCCTGGTATAATCGCTCACGTAGCATTGTTGTTCATCGCTCAAGAAATCACGATATTCATCGCCATATTTTCCATATCTACATTATTTCAAAAGGTTAGCATAACTCCCTCCACCCAAAACTCTTAGATCGATTCTTCCCTGTTTTTCATTTTTCCTCACATTCTTTTTCCTTCTATCCATTAAAGAAATGTATAGCAAAAGCAAAAATATTTTGTCATTATGTAAGAGGATAAGATTTTCAACCTTTATAAACTCAGAATTTCTTAAGGGGAGGAAGGAGCTTATGATATCCAAACTTGCATCAACTGGGGATAGAAAATTACGCAATTTCCCTTTGTACCTCTTATGCAAATACTACAGTAGTGACAGGAATTCACGGACAAACTATAAATGTGGATTCATGGTGAACTGTCACATAATCAACACATTTTGAAAGCTTATACAGATTGCAAAAGACTCTCCGATGTGGAGAACTTGCTCAGAAATGTAAGTGATGACCATATCAATCTAATTGTTTAGAGCGTGTTGATCAAAGGTTACGTTGAAAACAATTTCATGATCGAAGCCATTGAATTGCTTTCAAATATATGCTTTAGATATCAATAGATTAATGTGCCACAGTTATTGAAAGCATGCTCAATTTAGCATTCATACGTGTTGGTAAAAAAAATTCAATGCGCCATGACAAAAGGCATCTTAGCTACCAACATTCATAGCGAGACATCCTTACTAAATGTGTATCGTAATAACGGACATATACAATGAGACATTCATACGTGTTGGTAAAGAAATTCAATGTGTCATAACAAAAGGCATCTTAGCTACTGACCTTTAGGGTCTTCATAATTGACTTCGATTTTGCGATTTCTGGCCACCGATGACATTTGCGTTTTTTAGTTCTCGATCGATTAACAGAATGGAAGAAACGACCATGGGAATTTATGGGGGTTGTAAGATCATTTGGGAACTACGAATTCTAGAGATCTCGATCGATTTTTAGTTCTCGATTTTTGGAGTGTCGATTTTTTTTTCATGGTCTGACACTCATAAAAGTAAAAATCAAGTAAAAAATTTGCTCAGTGGGAAGAAATTGATTGCAGATATTGAAGGATAAAGCTAATTGTAGTACCACTAAACCAGTTTAGACGTAAAAATAAAAATAAAAAAATAAAAAAAAATAAAAAATAAAAAAAACCCCTCAAATGTGAGGTTTTTATTGGAAATAACCTTTAAATAGAATATGTAACCATACGATGTATGTCAGGTAAGATCAAAATAATATTACTATTGGAGTTTGTTGACTTTTGAAGTGAAATTAATTGAATACTTATTTGTAAAATAATAATATACTTTTATCAAAGTAAAATAAATGACACTAATTATACAGCTATATTTCAACCTACAAAGTACGTCTTTTAATATATTCGCAACCAACAAAAGTAGATATTAATTCTTTGTTTAAGTATTTTATGATATAGTCATCGATGTTGTTCAGACTTTTTGCAAATTTAAGATTTTTGTAATGCAAATTCGAGAATAACACAGAAGTGTAAAGAACTAATTCAACTGTGTGTGTGATGGAGTAATAGCGACCAATCAATTCAACTTACCGGAGAAGGCAATGTGTGAATCACAGTATTCTCTTGCCTCGTGAATGGTTGCTTCAACAAACCAGATTTATCAAGGAATTTCGTCCAAGTCTTCGGGGTTAATTAATGGTTTTAGGGCTACGATTGTTGAGTGTTGACTGGGAAAGGTCTAACTAGGTAAGAAATCCTGACTGAGTAACAAAATCATGTTGTTTGATTGTACATCTGACTAACGTGCTTCTGATGAAAAATAACTATTTTACCCTTATCTCCATATCAGCCTCCAAAATCATAGCCTTCATCTCCATTTAACACCTGATATGTATGTATGTGTGTATGAGCAAAGATCACCAACATCGCACATGAATTCAAGTATCATAAGTTCATAACAATAAATTTGATTCTTGATTACAACATTCAAAATTTAGATTTAATAAAGTATTTATAAATTAGAATGAAATAAGATTGTATAAATACAAACTCAAGCAATTACAATAAAGCTATACCAAAAATAACCACATAATATCATTATACAAAATCCATTCCATTCATCATCAGCCACCATTTCATATATTTTGTTAGAAGCTTAATCGTCATCAACATGATAAGGATCTTCAATAATAGAACTCACGATTAATCCCAGTTAATATACCCAAAGCACAAGAAAACCAGCTATATGCATCTCATAAGAAAGTGGGAAAAGTTTCAAGTGCATTAACCCTTTGTAGTGAGAATGCAGTTCTGAGTTTAGGAAAGTCAAAACAGAGGATAAATTGGAACTAAAACTGAAATGATGTAAACAGTTAAGATTGATGTATTACAATAACCTTTTCAACCAATTCCTCAAACCTTGACAAATGCAATACGTTTTGATTTCATACATACCAAACTACCAACAAGAATTCTGATTCAGATTTTCATAACCCATAAAAGCAACAAATTCTGATTTCTTACATTATAAACAAAAACGTAAGAATTGCTTACCTTTGTTGACGCAGCTCTGGCTGGAGAAGGCGGAGGTCGGAGTGAAGGAAAAACGACGGCGCCGATGGCATGGGCTTAGAGGGGCAAAGTGGGCAGCTGCACAATTTTTTTCATTATATATTTTTGTTTAAAAATACAAAATTATAATAAAGATAAGAGCCTTGTTTTCTTGTTCGTCCTGAACCTTTAAAAATATTTCATTTTTCAAGACCGACCCTAGATCTTGAGAAGAGGTGGAGGAGGCCTCGGTGGCTATGGAGAAGAAGAAAGAAGAGGGCAGGAGATTTTGTTCCAGTCATCCCACGTCGCTGACCCAGCAGGTATTACCCTTCGGATTTTTTTTTTGTTTTCTTTTAAATATAATGTCCAAATGTCTTTTGATAAGACCGGAGACTATGAGGTATGAAGTAGGCTTTGTTTTTTTACTTTTAATTTTTAACTATTTTTGATGTGTAAACATAATTGTGATGCCGAGCATATCTTGTTGCAGATTTTGTTTAAATAGCAGAAAATCATGGGTTGACATGTGTAAATTGACCTTACAATGAAATGAAGTGGCAATTTTTTTTAACCCTTGGTCATGTTGTTGATTTTACGTAAAAGTTTGTAAGGGATAATTTAAGTTTTGATTTTACGTAAAAGTTTGTAAGAGTCTTTCACATTAAATAGTTCCAACTTAATTTTCATGATAATTTAAGTTTTGATAAAGGGTTGTAACTTAAGTGGTTTAAATTTTATTATTAGACTCACATAGAGTTAGGGTTGTCAAATCGGGCAGTTGTGTCGTGTTTTTGTCTGATACGACACGACACGATAAGGTTTTGGATAACACGAACACGACACGACACGATGTCGTGTTTTTTTTCATCAACACGAAAACGAACCAATTAAAACACGACAACACGACACGACACGACAAAGATAATATTACATAACTATTAGTGTACTTCATTCATAGTTAAAGATATATAACACGAGAAAAATGAAAAACACGAAAAACACGACAACCATATGCTTAATCGTGTCAATTTCGTGTCGATTTATGAACACGAACACGACACGACACGACATCGTGTTTTTTAATCTTGACACGAACACGACACAAACACGAATTCAAATTTTGATTTCGTCCCGATTTCGTTTCGTTTCGTGTATTTTTGTCGTGTTGTGTCATAAATTGACACCCCTACATAGAGTAATTATAAAGATTATTAAAGTTATATTTTTTGTTTTTTTGGAAGTAATCTCCTATTAAAAAAATATCAATTTTTACAAGCTTTCGTAAATTTTATTATTTGGGAAACGTATTATTAATGCACTACCTATGTTTTATATATGGTGTAAATATGTTGATGCTCTTTATTCCACATAATTGTTTTGATTAATACTAATCCGAATTAACTATAATTCGAATGGATTGAAATTTGTTTAATATTTAATATTAAAAAATCAAGTATTAATTATGAGAAAGTTGCCAAAATTTCATAGTAATCGAGCTTGTGTGCTGGTATTAGCAAATTTGGTTCTTAAATTTATTTACACCGGTATGACATAAAAATGTTGTTAACTTAGTTTATTTTTAAAACTAATAATGTATTATTGTATTGTACATTTAGATAGCGTGATATTTGTATTTAGCCCAGCAGTTACCTAGCACATGGGACCCATGTAATCTTGTATTTAATCATTGTTATCATAATTTTTTTTCATTGAGCAAAGATATCGTCCAATATAGGATCAGAGAAAAAGTCATCTACCCTAATTTCCTCTTCACGATCCTCCTGTTGACGTGCACCAACTCTATCGTCGATAAACCTTCTGCTCTCCCATGTTTTCTTTTCTTCTTTCTTCTTCACCCCTCTCTCCATCTACACTCTCTATAATCAGCCATCGATGGTGATGAATCCTCAGGTTCCAAAACCTCCACCAATCAGAAGCCATATGGTGTTGTTAAAAACAAAACTCATGTTCCTATTATTCTCGACCTCAATGAATTAAACGATGATGCCTGGCGCAAATTGCTTGAAACTCACTGCAGGGGATATCGGGTGCTTGGATTTCTCGACGGGACTTCACGTCCAACGTCTGATAAGGATGAAGAATGGTATACCCTTGACTCCATTGTCAAGTCATGGATCTATGTCACTCTCACTCAGCCTCTCCTCACATCCATAGTCAAGAAAAACTCCACCGCTCATTCCATATGGCAGAGCCTTGAAGACTTGTTTCGTGAAAATAAAGATACCCAGGCCATTGAACTTGAAAACGAACTACGATTCATGACACAAGGTGAACTTTCAATTGCCCAGTATTGTCAAAAAATGAAGGCCATCAATGATCTCTTGGCCAATATCGAGAACCCTATCCCTGAAAAGTCGTTTATTCAACATCTGCTGAATGGCTTATCCCCAAAGTTCGAAAACATATCCATGCTTCTTCGCCACAGGGACTCGTTTGCAACCTATAATTTGGACCGCTCCAAGCTTCTGGTTGAAGAAAGCAGACTAAAATCGAACCGCCCAACACCACCTTCACACTCGGATCACTCCTCTGCACCTTCGGTCTTGTATGCCTCCAACAGTAGTCATGCACCGTCTTCCTCTAACCGCAGTGGTCGTCATCCTAATCAGAACCGCCGTGGAGGCGGCAACTCTGACTCGCGTCACCGAATAATTATGGGTCTAGTCATATGCAGCATCCCCAACTAGTTCCTTGGAATCCATTCACCTTACCGTGGCAGACTTTTCCTTAGGGGTATCCACCTTCTTGGCCCAACTACAGAACCAATTCAGCAACCCAACAACACAGGCCCAACTCACCAGCCCAATCAGTTCAATTCAACAGGGCATTCTTGGTGCCCCGTCTTCCGCTACTGTACCTGCGTATTACACCACCACCACTCCGACTCTTCGGCCTCCATGGCAGTGGTTCCCTTCAATATCTCAAGATCAGCCTAACGACCTCGCTCAAGCCTTCCACTCCTTGAATGTTACTGACGGTGCGGATGCTAATTGGTATATGGACACCGGAGCCACATCACACCTTGCCTCCGATACAGGTATACTCACATATTTTAGCAGTAAGAGAGACCTTAAATCTATTCTTGTTGACAATGGTTTATCTATTCCCGTTACTCATACCGGTCACTCTAAACTTTTTTCTGTTAATCGTCCTTTACATCTTCATAACATTCTTGTCACCCCTAATACTATCAAAAATCTTATATGTGTGCGTCGTTTTACAACTGAAAATCAAGTGTCTATTGAATTTGACCCCTTTGGTTTTACTGTGAAGGATTTGGAAACTCCTCAGGTCCTGCTTAGGTGTGACAGCTCGGGTGATCTCTATCCCGCACCATTCTCATTCCACTCATTTGTTGCTCTTGTTTTCGGTAGCTCTGGCTTGTGGCATCAACGCCTCGGACATCCCGGCGCTCGTGTTTTTAATCATTTAATTTCTCGTCGATTTATTTCTTTTAATAAAACTTCTAGTTCGGATAATTGCCAAGCATGTCAACTTGGAAAACATGTGAAACTTCCTTTTTATAGTTCTAATTCCATTGTTTCTAGTTGCTTTGATATCGTTCATTCGGATTTGTAGGAATCCCCTATTACTATCTATAGTGGTATTAAGTACTAAATTATTTTCCTTGACCATTTCTCTCACTTTCTTTGGGTCTACCCGTTACGAAAAAAGGCTGATGTTTTTTTCCAAGTTTCTTCACTTTCGTGCTTTTGTCAATAATCAATTTCAAACCAAAATTAAACAATTCCAATGTGATCATGGTGGCGAATTTGACAACAAAAAATTTCACAATCTTTTTGACCAACACGGTATCCAATTCTGTTTCTCGTGTCCCCGCACTTCCCAACAAAATGGAAAGTCTGAACGTATGATCCGCTCTATAAATAAAGTTATTCACACTCTTCTTTTTCAATCCCATCTTCCGCCCACCTTTTGGGTTGAAGATCTTCATATGGCAGCCCATCTCATTAACATCACACCCTCATCATCAATAAACAACGACATACCTTTCTCCAAACTATATAACAAACCACCATCCTTCCTCCATCTTCGTGTCTTTGGATGCCTATGTTATCCTCACCTTCACACCCCTCACAAACTTGCCCCAAGATCTAGACCATGTATCTTTCTTGGTTATCCTAACCAACATCGAGGCTTTCGTTGTTTTGACCTTGAAACCGGAAAAATAATCATCTCACGTCACGTTGTTTTTCAAGAAAACATCTTTCCATATAAAGCCATGACAACCAACAAAGCACCTTCTTATTCTTTTCTTGACGAACAATGTGACATAAATCCCACATCCAGGGATTTTCGATTGTCTGAATTTCCCACTACAACCACCACCGAAACTGGGAATGAGTCTGGCAGCCATATTTCTGCCAAAGACAACCACTAGGCTGACTCGGCTGTTAATAGCCCTCTCACACCACCCTCTTCTTTTTCTCACAACCATTTAACACCACCCACTAAATCTCCACCATCTCCTCAACCAACTCACCCTATGGTCACCCATGGTCGTGCAGGTATATTCAAACCTATCTCTCGTCTCAACCTACACACAAACACTGAGTCTCCTCTTGCTGAGTCTTACCTTCAAGCACTTCGGGACCCCAATTGGACCATTGCCATGAAGGACGAATATCGTGCTCTTATTTTTAACAGTATGTGGATCCTTGTTCTGAGACCTACATATGCTAACATTGGGCACTCTATGTGGTTATTTAGAAAGAAATATAATGCAGATGGTACACTTGAGCGATACAAAAGCTCGCTTGGTAGCGAATGGCAAAAGCCAACGCCTCGGTATCGACTGTCATTAGACATTTAGTCCGGTTGTCAAACAGACTACAATTCGTACGATTCTCATTCTTGTCACCTCTCAAAAATGGCCGATTCATCAGTTAGACGTAAAAAATGCATTATTACATGGTCAAATGAATGAAACGGTTTACATGCACCAACCACCCGGGTTTAGAGACATCACACATCCTGACCATGTCTGCGTATTTTAGAAATCTCTATATGGGCTGAAACAAGCTCCACGCGCTTGGTTTCAGCGATTTGCATCATATATCACCAGGATCGGTTTTACACATAGTCGTTGTGATTCTTCAATGTTTATATTTTGCAGGGATATGGAGATGGCTTATTTATTGTTATACGTTGATGACATTATTTTGACAGCCTCCTCTACGGATTTCCTACAGCGTATCATCTCACTTCTAGCATCAGAATTTGCTATGAAGGATCTTGGTGATCTATCTTACTTCTTGGGCATTGTTGTTACATGGGATTCTAATGGTATATTCCTTTCCCAATGCTACTATGCGTTGGAAATCTTGGAGTGTGCCAACATGTTAACCTGTAACCCGTGTCAAACCCCTGCTGATACTCAGTCCAAACTAGATTCTTTATGCGATCCTGTCACTGATCCGACCCTATATCGAAGCCTCACAGGTGGTCTCTAGTATCTCACCTTTACTCGCACAGACTTATCATATACCGTGCAACAAATTTGTCTATTCATGCACGATCCCCACGAACCTCACTTTCATGCTCTTAAACGTATCTTATGATATGTTCATGGGATGTTAGACTATGGGCTTCAACTTCATCACTCTCCCACCACAAATCTCATAGCCTATTCTGATGATGATTGGGGGGGGGGGGGTTGCCCTGACACATGTCAATCCACTAGCGGCTACTGTGTATTTTTGGGAGATAATCTTTTATCTTGTTCCTCTAAACGCCAACAAACCGTTTCACGTTCAAGTGCAGAAACCGAATATTGTGGCGTGGCTAATGAAGTAGCCGAAACCTGCTGGTGACGAAATCTTCTTCGTGAGCTACACACTCCTCTTTCTAAGGCAACCGTTGTTTACTATGATAATGTCAGTGCTGTTTATTTGTCTACAAATCCTGTTCAACATCAACACACTAAACACATAGAGATGGATATTCATTTTGTGTGTGACAAGGTTGCAACTGGTCAAGTCAGAGTTCTACATGTTCCTTCCAGCCTTCAGTATGCAGCTATCTTCACCAAAGGACTTCCATCTTCTTTGTTTACAGATTTTTGGACCAGTTTGAGTGTTTGCTCTAGATCTCCCGCTCAAACTGCGGGGGCGTATTAATGTATTATTGTACTGTACATTTAGATAGTGTGTATTTGTATTTAGCCTAGCAGTTACCTAGCCTATGGGGCCCATGTAATCTTGTATTTAATCATTGTTATTATAATTCTTCTTCATTGAGCAAAGATATCATCCAATAAAAACAAGTATATATTATTTTGTTAAAATAAAACACGTATATATTATTTTGTTAAAATAAAACAAGTATATTTTTTGTTAAAATAAAACAAGTATATATTATTTTGTTAAAATATTATCAATGAAAGCTTTTATGATTTTTGGTTGTCAATAATTTTTCGGTTATGACATGTTATTTGTTTTCAAGAGTAAATTAATTAACACAATATATTGTCAAAGCGATCTTTTTTGTGAAAATTAATTTATAAGAAAATTTAAATGTAATGATTTGTGTGTTTATTAATGTGGATATTAATCGACCCAAAGGTAGGTGGATATTTAGCCGGATAAACATATATATGATAGTAAACATTCGACAAATTTTTTAGGTTATATGTTATTAATAAGTCAATCAAAAATGGGGTCTTTTAATTGACATGATTTATTGGCGATGTTGATTATTATATTTTATGGTTTTGTGTTAATTAATGTGGATAATAATCGATCCAAAGGTAGATCGAATGTTTAGGTTACATGTCCTTAACAGATTCATAATATGCATTCTATCGACTTCGTTAGAATTTATGTAACTAACCCTATCACTGGTCACATATACATATATAACTAACGACATGGATTAAACATGATATGTGGTTTTAAAAGCTAAATATATTTCAAACGAGTTCTTCTTTAGATTGAAGTGAGATCAAACTTCAAATAAGTTCAACTAATATTGGAGTTAACTGCATTCTTAATTCTATACAAAAAAACATAATTGTTCTAAATTAAAACAAAAATCACCATAAAACTTCCACTAAACCCCAATATCACACTAACATGTGTAGTATGGTCATGAAAGACTTACGGAGGTAATCCCTTTATGAGCGGATCCGCTTTCATAGAGCTTGTTTATATGTGCTATATATTTCCATTTCACACTTTTTTGTTAACAGAAAAAAACTTGATGTCAATATACTTTGACTTAATAGATCTTCTGTTGTTGGAATATAACATTGTTGACTTATTATCACTACTTTAGTGGCCTTTCAATACCAAGATTGTGTAGCCTCGTGATAAATTTCTGCAACCATATTCCATGCTAAAAATTATTCTGCCATAATGGAAGAAGTTATCAATGTCTATTCCATGAAATGGCACATCATGCTAAAATGTAAAAATATCTCTATATGGATCAGTAACCATTTTGGCATCTAATAAAATCAGATTTTTTAATAAAAATGATATCCAAAACAGCTAATTTCCTATAGCTGAGCATATAGCCTATTGGTATATATAGATATCTCAAAATCCATTTGATTGCTTTCTTATGATCCAAACTTGAGTTACGTAGATATCTGCCCAAAACCAGAAAGATAAATTTACTCCCACTTAATCTGTGATACACAAAATCATTTACTGTATTTACCTCAAAACTAAAAGAGATAACAAATTGATGAAAAATATGGTACCGTGCATAGGATATCCAAAGTTGAGGTTGTTGAGTTTGTGTATTCATAATAGGAGATTGAATAACATTGTCGATCACTGATTCATAATCTGCATACTATCAAAAGCAATAATAGGAATCAAGATTGATTCCTCTTTAAGGATAATGTTTTGACATTGCTTCTCCCCCAAACTCAAAATCCTCAAAGAATGTTGCTCTATCCAGAATGCAAGGTTAATATCCATGTAATTGATAACTAACATAATGCCCTCATTCCATTCCCTAAAGTTAATCTCATTGAGTATAGTACATGAATCATAAATGTGATCAATGTTAGCAGATATAATACCATAATTTAAATATGTTGTTTTGAGAATATAAGCAAATCTATTTTTTTAATACTCATTAATCCAGTAACCATAATCAATAAGTTCATTTATGACATCTTTACAAGGTATCGACACAACATTAATATCAAGTCTTTAGACAGTAATACTAACTTGCAAGAGATATCCTTGTCTTGGTGATAAAACATTAGTAATAAAATATGTCAATTACTAAGCCCCTCTTTGGATTGACTTATTAATCACATAGAACCAAATAATTGTCACATGTTTACCACCACATATGTGTTTGTCTAACCATGTCAATTAAAAAGCCCTTTTTGGATTGACTTATTAATAACGTATAACCTAAAAAAAGTATTGCATGTTTACTATCATATGTGTTTATCTTACCAAATATCAACCTACCTTTGGGTGGGCTAATATCAGTATTAATAAACAAGTTAACTAAAATATTAAGTTCTTTATAAATTAATTTTCACAAAAAAAACCATTTGATGATATATTGTATCAATTAATTTACCAAGATAATAAATTACATGTCATAATAGTGAGTTACTGATAACCAAAAAATAAAAGACAAACGAGTGTCAAATTAATATAACAATAGATATTGTCAAAGTAGTTATCACATAATTTCCTTAAATGCCCTCACAACACTTTAGGCCAATTAAATTATCAAGATAATGATGTGAACATAGTTGTATTCGGAAAACACAACAATAATAAAATCAAATCTAAATCTATCATAATTTGCCATATAATCGAGTGCGCAAAAAATGGAGCTATGAGAACTGAAATTTGCAAATTTAAAAAACAGTAATATTGACAATATAGTGAAAAGCCAAAAGTATTTTACACAAAATTCAAAACTGAATAGGTATTTCACACAACTTTCAGAAAAATTAACTTAATTTGTTGCATAAATCATTGTGTAAAATTTTCGATTAATCTATGGCTCCAATCAAATTTATGAGATTCCCTCATCCCCTTAATGTTTAAAGACATCACATTCATGAGAAAATTTTCTTTCTACCATCAAAGTCAACAAGTCAAACCGGACGACTCAATTAGCCCTTGTATATTAGGGTTTTCATTATGTAAGTACTAAACAACTCACTATTTTGATGAGAAAACATCAATTGGAAAATTCGCGTGTTTAATTTTTCTTAGTCGTGATAGTGCTAAACAATGAACCGAAGTGATAAAACACTACTACACACTCATCGGGAGTGTGTAGGACACTAAAACATGGCTTAATGGGGTTTACGGACTTTGCATTGCGAAGTTGGACACTCAAAAATGTCACAAACGAAACCTCTCTCAATCGTATTCACTCTATCTCTCTCTATTTTAAATCTCTCCCAAATCTCTCTCAAAAGTTCACGTAACTTTTGGTAGTCCTTCGGGTCATCCCGACCCTTAACCGAGTCAAAAACCGCTTAAAACGGGGTTAGAACGAGTAAAATACCCTAAAAAGACCCGAAACCCCTTTACAGGGCCGAACCCTCTTAGGAGCCGAAACCCCTAGGATCGAAACCTCTGAAGCAGCTAAAACCCTAGGACCAAAACCTCTGAAGCAGCCAAACCGAACCTGTCATAAGCGAAACCTGCCAGAGCTGAACCTCGCTCTCGGTTCTAACCGCCCAGCCGAGACCGAACCTCGCACCTTCGGCTCCCTCCTACTACTTTCAGTTCTCTCTTTCCTTCTCTTGGTCCCTCTTCTACTCTCGGTCCCCATGTGCAACCGAGCCTCCCTTTGGTTCTAAGCTCCTAAGGAGTCGAACCTTCTAATCTTCGGCCAGAATTTCAGATTTTTACCATTTTTTCCCGATTTTCAATATTTTTAGCATTTTAAGCCCGTTTTTCATCATTTTAAAGAGGGATTTTCACCCAAAACTTTATTTTAACATATTAAGACCCATGTGTCTTAATTAATCACATTTTTAATGCAAATTTTATCCAAGATTTAGTGGTTGGAGTAATAAAGGTGGAGTGTTGACTTTCCTTTAGCTTATGATACAAACAACCACTCACACCCACTCCTTGACCAACCACACTCTTTCTACCATGCCTAGGTCATGTCAATGTACTTTTTCATCATTTCCAACCTTTTCCCACATTATTAGAGCTGGAACATCACTCCACACCCTTCACTTCACTCATTTCTCTCATTTTACCAAAGATCAAACACAACTTTCCTCTTACTTTCTCTCTCTAAAAATTCGAGATCCCAAGGCTGATCATCAAGCTTTATTACACTCTTGGTAAGTATAATTCATCCTCCTTGTGATTATTACACTCCATTTTACTCAAATCATGGGTTACTTACACAAACTTCATCATATTTGTGTTAGATTCTCGAATCTTTAAGAAATATTCTAAGTGTTCTTTAGTTGAACACTTCCTTTCTCCAACATCCATCCACCAAAATCACTCAATGTGATTTCATACCCCTACATTTTCATATTTTCTTAAGTTTTAAGGGGGGAATACAAGTTAAATCACCAAGAACACAACTAAATGCTTCTAACAGCTTTCATCAGAAAAGTTGGACTCCATTCACGGACTGTTTTGGTCAATTAAAACATTTTAGTTTTCAAAACTGTACAAGGTGCAAGTATTTCAAGTTATTATCTTTAAAATGGTTACTTGCATATTTCCATACGATTTTTCTACAATTTATGGTGATTTTTACAAAACAGCCTATCATTTCAAGAACCAATCTGGACCAGTCTGTGTTTATGGACGTTTTCACCTAAGTTGGAGGTCACTAAAAATCATGGGAAAATTTATGAACAAACTAGACTCATTCTCCAAACTCCCAGAATTTACGGATTCTGATTTGGATCTATTATGAATTTTCTATAAATTTTCTAAGAACAATAATGGAATCTGTTAATAACAGAAAAATACTTACAATTTCATTTCACCTTGTAACATGTCGAGCAAGGTGTGCATCTTTATGTGAATATATGTTATTGCAAATAAATAACATTTTGTCTGGTTATATAGACATGCATCAGTTAATAAATGGATTTTGATAAATATATAAAAGATAACAAATTGTTATAATCAAAGTACATCCATTTCACACAAACACTCGAATAAACTATGTTAAAATGTAGTTTACGTACATTACCACTACTACCATTGTTTTGATACACTATAATAGGTATAGTTTATGATACATTACACAACACACTCATACAAAAAGGGTACATTTATACAAAAAGGGATTTTCATCACATTACACGTAAATTCGTTAATGACTTTTTGAGACATTCACTTCACATTTACCAATAAGTCCTGTATTGTAACCAGAGTCTCCTGGAGGGAGAGCGTGATAGTTGTATATAGATCTATATTGGGATTGACAAACCCACACCTTAACTACATGCAACAGTTAGACCGGCAAGTCTGGGGTGACAAATGTCATAACATTTCCGACGCCTGAAGAACATCATTTCAGGCCAACTAGGTCATAGCATGGTTATAATAACTCATAGAAAGTATCAACAAACATAAGAATTTAGGGGAATTTCATTGAATTCAAACGCATTTATGTCGATTTAAATTTACATTATTTTCTATAAGTAAGAAAGGTTACTTGTACATTTCAGTCTTTGGATATAAGACTACATTACACATTTTAAGGAAAATATTGGATTTTTCTGGAACAAATATGACATTTACAAGAGAAAGGATTTTATCAAGTTTAAAACAAAAGCTTATGAACTCACCAACCTTTGTGTTGACACTTTTTCAAACAACTTGTATTCTCAGGAAATCACTAAACAGGTGACCAAGTGCATTTTGAGGATGAGATGTTCAGGTGTCAACTTTTCATATTTTGTCAACATATTGTAATTGATTTGGAAACATGTAATTCATACAATGATGTAACTCTTTCAATTATATATATGCTGGTTGTGTTTGCTTGAATTACTATTGTCATTGTGGTTATGATACTATACATGAAGTCCTCCACCCCCGGATTGGGGGTGTGACAATCACCCAATAGATGATTGGCTAAAGAACGGGACTTTGGCAGTGAAATTCCCTTCTTTATATGCGTTAGACAAGAGGAAAACTTGCCTTTTAGCTGACAGATGGGTGAATAGTGCTTTCTCGTGGGCTTGGAAGCGGAAACCCAACAATTCTTAGGAGCTGATGGAATTGAAATCTATTTTGGATGTTACAAGGATGGTTGTGAGATCCAATGGGCCTGACACTTGGAGATCAAGGTTAACTGTCGATGGTTTTTTCCGTGTATGCGATCTTAGGGACCTCATTGACAGTAAATTGACTATCCCGATAAATAACCCCACGGTTTGGCTTCACTTAGTTCCTGTCAAGTGCATTAGTTTTGTTTGGAGGGCTTGTATGAGGCGTATTCCTACTGCAGTAGTTCTTTCCAAGAGAGGTATCAACATGTCTTCTATTTCCTATCAAATATGCTTTAGTGGTGTGGACACTGCGAATCATATTCTCTTGGACTGTCCGATTGCTTTTGATTCCCTACGCTAGATTTCCAATTGTTGTGGCATTTCTATTCAAAGGTTCCTTTCAATTTCAGATTTTGTTAATTTTGCTGCCCCATGGGGAACTGTCGAAAAAAGAAAAAAATATTTCTTGCTATTTGCTATGAGTTTCTATGGTGTATGTTGAAAGCAATGAACGACGTTTGGTTTAACAGAATCTAAGTGAACTCTTCAAAGTTAGCGGATAATGTGATTTCTATGGTTTTTAGTTCGTTGAAATATATGGATAATTTTGGAAATTATAGATGGGAATGTTAGGTTTGTTCCCCTTTTGACATTTTGTAAGTTTTGTTTTGTTTTTTCTTTTGTGCCCTGCCTTTTTTCTTTAGGCTGTGGTTTTAATAATATCCGTCGATTCAAAAAAAAAAAAATCTATGGCTCCAAATAATAGATTTGCAAATTACATAAAGAATTTCTCACATATATAATTATTTAGACTTTAAAACTTGAGAAAATACCGTAAATAGTCAAAAAAATAGGGGGTGTTTTCAAAAAATAGACATAAAAATGGACTTTTCCGGATATAGACATGCATTCCGCGGAGGTAGCTCCGCGGAATCCACTGTAGCTTCGCGGAATGGCAAAACCGAAAATAAATCAATGTATTACAAAAAAAAAACATTAAAGATCCATTCCGCGGAGTTACCTCCGAGGAATGAACTCATTCCGCGGAGGTAGCTCCGAGGAATGGATCTCTAGTTTTTTTTTTTCACATCGATTCTTCGGGGTTTATATTCATTTCCCAAACTAATTATTTTTAAGAAAAAATTATCATACTATTATAATCTTTACTTGAAAATAACCAGTTGAAGAATTAATATAAACCCCAAAGAATCGATGTGAAAAAAACAAAAAAAAAAAAAAACAAAAAAAAAAAAAAACCTCAAGATCCATTCCGTAGAGCTCCGCGGAATGCATATCTATAACTGGAAAAGTTCATTTTTATATCTATTTTTTGAAAACATCAACCGTTTTTTGATTATTTACGGTATTTTCTCTTAAAACATACAACCAAATGGATAGACAGAATAGATTGGCCTAAAGGAATTAAGACCATGCTTTTATACTTATTAATTAAATTCCCAAATTCTATAAAAAAAATAAAACGAGTAGTAAAAAATCCGGAAACACAAGAGCACAAGGATACCAAGACCATGTGATGTAGACAAGTCAGAAAAACAATAAAATAATAATAGTTTGGTCCTTTGTGTAATACTTGTCTAGAGGATTTCGATGTGTGTCTTCTTTCAAGAAAATATAAAAGACTACACGTCAATGTTGTCAAGCCTTTTGACAACAACTGAAAGCAGATCAAAGTTGTTTCTGGTACATAAATAAAGAAAAACATATATGCATACAGTCTCACCAACTCTAATCGTAACTCACAAAAATCGCTACAATCTTTTAACTAGAAGGAGTTTTAGAAGAGTCGGTTTAGTTCTTCAAGATTCAAAAAAATGGTCCAGGGTTTAGTTACGTAAATTGTAACAAAAAAGATCGCTTTAATCCTATACTATTATAATTAGTGGACGAGATTGTTTAAGGGTATCTATATTATGATAACATTCATTAAAACGCTAATACGGTTATACGTACATTTATATATTCGTGGTTCAGTAGAAGATTGTTAGATAATTATGGGACCACTTCATATATATGTAATGTTATCATTAAATCCAATTATTATGGTAAAAATATAAATTGTTGATAGACTGATTTATAGAATATTACTTATCTTATGAGTTGAGTTCCCGGTTTAACTCAAGATCCCTTCCATCTCTCACGTTAAGATATATATCTCAATCTATATATACATGTGACGATAAGCAGATCAAGACACACATAACTAGTTATACCCTTATTATATATGGTGTTTCTTATTTTTTATTTTCTAGTAGGTCGAGGAAGGAGTGGATTGGTAGTAAGAGTCCTTTGCAACTTTGATATCATATCAGGTTTAGAATATTTTCCCAGTCTTTGCATTAACGATTGAATAAAACATAGTGCAGATTACAATGGGCCAAGTGTAGGACTAGGCTATATACAAACAACGTAACTGGAATACAAGTATACAACTTTATAAGATTTATATTCTTTGTAGAAACATTTATTTTAGTAAGTCGTCGTGTACTAAAATGAATGCTCCGGAAAGTATAGTCCCGAAATACCATTGTAAACAACAAAAACCCAACCACTCGACTCCGAATCATGACTAAAAATGAAACTTTTATTACTGAACACATTTCAATATTCAATAACATCGAGCTCACGAATCCAAATTCAAACATATATAAAGCTAAAAAAAAAAAAAAAAGACACACGATCATTTTCCAAACAACATTTTTACAATTGTATAACCTAAAATATTCGTAAAAACAATCTACGGATTTAAAAAATTATCAACTTTAATATTACTCGATCTCGAAAGAAACTTCATGCAAATCGGAGGATTAACACCCGCCAAAGCAAGAATCGAACTCGGGAGCGTCCAAATCCCATCACCACAAATCAACCCCGAAGCCACCGCGGGCCCGAACGCGTCCGCCTTCGCCTTATTAACCCTCGACCAAATATACAAAATCAAACTCCCAACACACATATCAATCGCGAAATACCCTCCGATATAGAACGGAATCGCCATCGCCATCGGAATCGGAATAAACCTCGCCCAATTATTCCCGACGGAATCACGGATTCCGTTCACGAAAATCGCAAACGCAAAGAAGATATAACAAAGCGTAAGGCACCGAGACGGTAACGCCGAAAACCCTTCGACTCCGAGGATCGCCATGTTTCGGTAAACCAACGCGTACGGCGCAGGGTACTCGGAACCGGGGATTCCGAGGTCGTCAAACGCTTTGTAGAAAAGCCAAAACACACATGGGGAAATGACGCACCCCATCGCGGTCCCAACCACTTGGGACACAAACATGGACCGGGGCGACGCCAGTGTCATGTACCCGGTCTTGAAGTCCTGCGTTAAATCCGACGCGGTGGCGACAATATTCATCATGACACCGCAAGCGGCTAACCCCGCTAGAACCCCGCCGTTCTCGCCGCCGACCCATGCACCGATTACGAAAATCGCGAGCTTTCCGTAGGTTGAAGCTAACGACCAATCGGTGAGGCCGCATCCGTAGGCATTGCAGAAGGCTAACGCGGGGGCGAAAATGTAAATTGTGGCGATGTAGTACCATTTGAGTTGGTGGAAGATGTGGGGGAGAGTGGCGGCGGAGACGATGGCGATGGTGAAGTAGCCGGTGATGGCGATCCATACTGGGATTTGGTCTTTGAGGAATAATCGAGCGCGTTTTTGGTCGTCGTATGATAGGGAAGGGAGGTCCGGGGGAGAGTTGCCGGTTATAGGGGTGTTGGGGTTGAATCTATGGTCTTTGAATTGGTGGTATAATCCGTATAATGTGTGGCCGAGGACTTTTACAAAGTTGTAGAGCCCGTCTCCGAGGATCATAGCTATACCGATGAATACCTGCAATTACGTAATAAAAATAGAAACAGAAACAGGTTATACTGTGTTTGACGTTGAGATGGACACAATAGGACGAAAATGTAATTTTGAGTTTTGACCTACCCAAAGAGGTGGGGTAGACAAAATAGGGTTAGAACGTTTTTTTTTTTTTTTTTGATAAATTGTGGACTGGTTGTGTCATGTCATGTCATGTACAGTGTACGGATGCAGTGTAAAGTCTTGGAGTTGAGAAGTTTACCCGGTAACCTTGAAGGCCGTGTAGACTGCTTGACTTGAGATCTGCGGGGTACCAATCACCTTTTTTTTCATTTATGAGTGGCCACATTATACCCCATGAAAGGATTGATCCAACTAGTAACGATACGTTGATTAAATAAGGGCAAATCATGCCCACACCAACGTAAGTTGCTGAAAAGTCGAAATAAAACCTGGTTTTGATAGAAAAAGAAAATTGTTCACAAGAATATTTGGATGTAATAAAAGCTTATAACTAAGATTATAATAACAAATACTTTCTAGATTTTTAGAAAATAAAACTGTAATTCAGTTAAAATCATGAATTTTAACTGAAAGTACGTTGCTATTTGGTGCATTTAACGATAAAAAGACACATACTTATTTTCATAGGCCTTAAGACCAAATGTTGGGAAGCTTGAAAATCCACATCCATCTCCACCAGTGAAGAACCATTGAAAGAAGCCCCATAAGAAACTAAAGGAGAAGAATTTACCTAAAGCTCTCACTTGTTTCCTGTAGTAATTAATTAAAATAATTAAAGTTAAAAAAAAATTACAAATTAAAGAAAAAGTGATTGTGGTTTTACTTGGCCAGCTTGGCACCCTGGGGAGTGTGGAAACTGTTGATAAGGTGAGCTGTTGCTGTTCCACTTGGGTAAATCAGTTTGAAATCAATAATCATTATCTACAACACAACGAAATTAACAAAAAAATTATATTATTAACTAAGGGAAATTTATTAAATGTACACAACATATGTAAATCCACATTGGAATTAAAATTCTCAGTGTAGATGCTCAGACAGATAGACAGATAGACTGACAGGGTTATTAATTATTAAAAGTACCTTGCGAAGAGGGACAACGGAAAAGAGGCCAAGGAAGCTAACAACGAAGAGAAATGTAATCATCCAAACAAGAGAAGGGTTCTTGGTGTTTTGTTCAGCGTTTGCTTCGTGTGATTGTTTGGCAATAATTTCACTCATGCCAAACAAGTAACTACCAAATCCTCCTAAAAAAAACCATCAATTGTAGTGAGATAAATCCATATATACTTAATATAAACAAAACGCCAAAACCACAAACATTCAGGGTATTTTTTAGTGAGTTTTACTACAGTAATAAGGTTTTATTTTGATTCGTTTACGTTGCATAAGTTGTGATTCGTATGATTTACATAAACTTGTATGGATAAAGTTTGTAATTTTTAGAAAGATGGAAGAAGGTACTAGGCAGGATAGTGACATAAAATATCTTTAAAAAAGGTAAAGATTGCATAGACGATAGATATGTACGGATTTATTATTGCCAAAAGTTATCTTTGTTCTAGGAAAGGTATAAACTTTTATAGAAATTTAAATATTCTTCTACTTTTTCTTACTACTATATATCCTTCTATCCATATAAAAGTGGATTAAATTATTATTAATTTCATTAAATGTGTTATTAAGTATGACACGTGTTAGCATTTGATAGGGTAAGAGGATGATTAGGAACTTTTATAAGTGTTTAAATTTGGATACAATTTTCTCCTAACAATGAAACATCTAGATGTTAGACAAGAAGCAAAATTGTTTCTATGTTATTATTGATTATTAAAAGTATTTGCTATTTTGCTATTTCTTATATTTGATTCAATGTTTGTGTGTGAAATGTGAATGTTTGACGTGAATGAGATGTATGACTTATGAGCATGTTCACGGATTTCAATTGCCAGCTCGGGATTTCGATATATAACTCATTCATGTGGCCCACATGAAAACCCCCCTACCACCTTACTTTAATTATACGTGACTTTTTTTTTTTTTTTTTTTTTTTTTTTTATTTTTTTATTTGTATAGATTACGACCTTCAACCACAAAAGTAAAAAAATGAACTTTTATTTCAGCTTTTTTTAAAAAAAATCAATCTTTATCCGATTAGCATCCACAATTAGATTTTTTTCTTTTATAGTTTTTCCATTCAAAAAAACTGATGACAAATGAAATTTTGATAAAAATATATATTGTACCATTTTATATGTCATAACATGTCATATCACGTCCAAATTGTGTTTATTTTCATTGACAAAAACTAGAATATAGTTGTTAACTGAATAGGATATTTTATATGTATATTTACCGTTATTTAAAAAACTATCACAATCAAATTAAATTCGAGCTCGTTGACTTGTTTGTAGTTAATAATTAAGTAATACTATTTTTTTTACCATCACATCTTCTTTAAGATGAAATAAATTATGATAGTTTAATATTTTTATTAAAATAATAAGAAAAAACAATAGAGCGTGGGTGAGATCCACTATCCAGTGGACTTGTAGACTCATAAAAAGTCAATTAGATGATGGAATCTGGTCCATTTGATCAATATTTCAATATCCTCCTCTATTCACGCCTATTTTAGTGCCACACCCGTTACTTTCACGTTATGTTTTAATACGAGGGTCATTTCGTGTGTCGCTCATATTACAAGGACTAAATGGAAAAATAGGAATATAATTTTTATTCATCTATTTATATAATGTGTTGGCTTTCCATTTTCCACTTAGATATATTTATTGGAATAAGAATCAAATATATACGGATAAAACAAAATGCTGTAATTAGAACAAATGAATAATAATAATATAATAATGATTGAATTATTACATAGATTCAGATTTCATAATTTAAAAACAAATCCATAAAAGTAGTATTATAAACTAAAAATCACTTGACTTGATTGGGTTCGCATTATACGCAAACCATCTATGTCAATTTGCTTTTTATTTATACCTTCGAATAAAAGTTGACGCAATACATCATTGAACTAAAATGGAACACGACAATCATGAAAATTGAAAAGGAGGGAAAAAGAAAAAGATAAATATATTTATTTAAAATTTCTTGTAATTAGTTTTCGTAAAAACTTAGGACAAATGTAATGTAATATAAGACTACATTTACGAGCAACCGCTTACAACTCAGTTTATGTTAAATATTAATTTTTTATTCATCCGATCAATTTTATTTATTTATCATTTATGAACCACCAAAAACATATTTATTTATATATAAGCTTCATAAATATATAGAATTACATTTACGAACCACCACCATTTATAACACGACACGTGTTCGGTTATTGGATGCGATTTGGGATTGGCAGCCAACCTCAACTTGCATTAGGTTCTATCTCTATTTTCTATGGTGATCTTGTATATATTTTTTTTAATTTTTATTTTTATTTTGTACTAAAAAATTATACGGATGATTGGTTGTAAAAGACTATGGATAAACATGGACAACTTTCTTATGTTTTAGGAAAAAATATATAAAAAAAATTATATTTTAGTTAATTTTTTGTTTGACTATTTTGTTTCAGTTTCCAATAAAGCACCTAAGTTTGATATTTTGTTTCTATGTAAACCATGTTAATATGATCTACTATAGTCTATAGCACCTTAAAATGGTCATAATAGACAATCTGTATTATTTATCACAATTTATCAAAATTTAGATATTTATATCTAATTGGGTCCCATGAGGCCATAACTTATTTATTACAGACCTTTGGACTATACGTTATGTCAAGCTATGACTTCTTTTAATAGAAAGTTAAATCGCAATGAATGACGTCGTATTTTCGTCCTCCCGATAACCACGGAGATATACAAATTTATTAAATTAGATATAGTTTTTTATTTTATACAAATTGTTCAATTTGTTATTTATTTCATACTCAAATTCTTAACAATATACTTGAATTTTAATTGGGTGAATTAACTACGCACTTTGTTTATGTTTAATTATCAATAATAATGATTTTTTAAAACTATATGATATATCTGAGGTAAGATCGAAATATATAATTTTATTATTGAAGGTGTTTGACTCTTGAAGTGGGATTAATAATATCTTTGTTTATAAAATAATAATGTTTTTTTTATCAAATTAAAATAAATGCGCTAAATTATACAGCTATATTTCCACCTACTAAGTACTTAATCAAATAAAAAATTACTCAATAACATAATATAGAGAAACAAAGCACAACCACTATTAATTTTATATATTTGCAAGCAACCAAAGTAGAAATTGATTCTTGTCTAAATATTTGATGATTTCATACTCATAGTCATCGATGTTGTTAGGACTTTTTGTAGATTTGAGATTTTTGTAATGCAAATTCGAGAATCACACAGACGTGTAAAGAACTAATTCAACTCTGTGTTTGTGTGTGTGTGATCGAGTAATAGGGAGGAATCAATTGGACTTACCGGAGAAAGCAATGCCGGAGGTAGCAACGACGCATGTCTGAATCACAGTGTTCTCTTGCCTGGTGAAAGGCTGCTTCAACAAACCAGATTTATCAAGGAATTTCGTCCAAGTCTTCACGAAGAAAAACCCTAACAGTCCGGCGGAGACGTTGAGAGAAGGAATGATTCCGGTGGTAAGATTGAGCTTCATAACGATGAAAGTGAACAGAATCCCCAAAATAAAACTCACGACGAAAGCCCGAAGTGTAAGCTGGTTCTGCCATGACGGAACCTTCTTGCTCTCGAATATCCTCTCAACCGATTCCAACTCCGCCGCGTCCGTGCTTCTCTTCTCTCCGTTTCCGTTCTGCTGATCATCTTCTCGTGAAATGTTTGAAGAAGTTCGTTCCATCGCCATAACCGATTGTTGAGTTCTGAATTCTGAAATTGATGAATCTAGAGCTGAAATTGAAGTTCTGAAGTGTGGAATTCGGGGCTAATTAATGGTTTTGCGGCTCTGATTCTCTGTTTTGTTACTGGGGGCCATTTGAATCGGTGGGAAGGGGAGGGGATAGTCGTTGTATTGGCCTCGATGTGATAAAAGTAGTAAAATATTGAATGCTTTTGTCAGAGTGTTTGTTTGGATTTATATAGCGGGAGGGGTAAGGAGACTGGATCGGAATTGGGGAGGAGACACTGGAATCGGATGTCAATGGAGGGAATGGAATCCGCTTAACAGTGACAGCAGGAAGGTTGTGGGAATGTGTGAAACCATTGAATATTCGGATGTGGTTGGATGCCCCGAGTTTGTTTATTTATTATAGTAAATAGAAATTGTTCTCTCTTCTTAAGAGGGGGATGCAAATGTGTTCGTTAACTCTAGGTTTGGTTTTGTGGACTATTTGGTTTACCATGTTATTGTTTTGGGTTGCTATTGTTTTGGGTTTATATGACTAACTTCTAATTATACCGTCATATCAAAAACTATTATATGTGATCAAAGTCATACGTAAGAAACATATATAAAAATAAGTACGAAAACATACAAAATTTATGTCGAAACATAAGTGAACGAAAGTATTGGCAGAGCATTATTAGGGCCAAGGGGGGCTGTGGCCCCCCTGATTTTTTGGTTCTAAATAGCTTTTATAGTTCATTTTATACATTTTATACCCAAAAATATAAAATTTTGTTATTGGCCCCCTTGCTTATCAATTTTTTTACATATTATATATTTGCCCCCCCTCCCCCCCTTCTCCCCGGAATCAACTCCGCCCCTGAACGAAAGTTCAAATAATCAAAAACGCGTTATATGTGATATGACTCATACGTCGGAAACATATATAAAAATAAGCACAAAAATGTTTAAAAAAAATATTGAAACATAGACACACTCGAATTTATATATATTACGGGGGATAAACAAGAAAGTTTAGAAAATAAAGTTGGTAAAACTGATATTTACAAAGTTCAAAGTCGAAGGGAATGAAAGTGATATTTTTAAAACATAAACGGATGAAAATATCATTTTACAAAGTACAAAAAAATAAAAGGATAAAAATATCATTTTACAAATAGATAGTGCAAATTATTGGTGGAAACATTCACAAATGGGTAAATTACACGGATGGTCCCTGTGGTTTAGGGTAATCTGCTAGATTGGTCCCTAGCAACTTTTTTTTTAACTCGGACCGTCCCTAATTTAAGTTTCGTTACACGCTTGGTCCCTGACCACTCTAAAAAGACTAATTTACCCTTACCGATTTCTTTTACCTTTTTTAAATTATCAATTAATTAAAAAAATATTAATTAAATGTGGAAAAAGTATTAATTAAAAAATATTTTGGTCTGATTCAAGAACCTACACAACCGAAGCCTCTTCCCCTCCCTTCCCTCATTGTGTTCAATCGTTGGAAAATCTCACTCCTTTCACCGGAAAATCTCACACATTAACGACGTCTTCTCTGGCTGCACTTTCACCTCCCCCAACGACTATCTTCTCCAGCTACAATCGAATCTGATACTGAAATCAAACTCAAAATTGAATGGAACCTGAACCTTAAATTGATCCAAGATGCAAACCTAAAACTGAAACTAAAATCGAATATGAAACTGAAATCAAACACAAAACTCAAAATCAAATCTGAATTCAAACCTAAAACTGAAAGCAAACATGAAATCAAATTGAAAATTGAATGCGGAAAATAATTCAAACCTAGAACTCAATCAAACATTAAACTGAAAATTAAACCTGAAATCAAACCTAATTGGTGTTGTAGAGTCGATTTGGGCACCGAAATTGAAATCAAACATGAAATCTATTGTATTTATCACTTATGGTTCTGTAACATGCTTTCCAGTCCGAGACAAAGAAAGAGGCCAATGCTCAAGTTTGTATTGTCTCGTCAGATTCGAGTGCCTGCATCACCTCCGCCTTTTCTGGTGGTGCTGGAAATAGATGTTGATGGAGGAAAACATGAGTGAGGCAATTGGATTTTTAGGTGTCGTCTACTTTCAAATGAAATAAAGAGTGGCAGAGTAGAGAGACGGGTTAATCCCATTAGTGAATAGGGAAAGGAGATGAAAGATTTTCTCACCAGCCATGTGTGATGTTGTTGGAGTCACCGGTGATGCAATTGATCGGTGATGCAACTGGTGAATGGTGATGATGGAAGACAAGAGGTGAAGAGGGAGCCAATGAGGGATTGGAGATGATGCTTAGCGTTTTAGGGATTTTTTTTTTTTTTAATTTTAACTTTTTGATTTTTTTAATATATTATTAATATAAAAAGGTAAAATAATAAATAATAAATTATTAAGGGTAAAATAGTCTTTTTATAATGAACAGGGATGAAGCATGCAACAGAAATATAAATTAGAGACGATCCGAGTTAAAAGAAATAGGTAGGGACCAAGCTAGCAGATTACCCTAAACCATAGGGACCATCCGTGTAATTTACCCCCACAAATATTGTCTTTTAATATATATTAAATTACCCCACTTTACGGGGTGACTGGCATTTTTTATTATGGAGTAACCATTTTTGTAATTCATTTAAACATGTGGTCCTTTCTTTAAAACAAAATACAATATATTAAACTTTTTCTTTTGTAAATTATACGGGCATTTTTTGTAATTTATGTTCTCCTACAGAGACTAAACCTGCCGATATACAAACGTTTGGTTGCCAAAATTTTAAAAGCTAAAAGTTTGTGGTCAGAGTCTTAAAATGAAAAAGTTTACTATTCATCGAGGCTTTGCTTTTTATTCTATAGTATAACTCGGGAGATGTCACATCTACTTTGCGGGGGTGACGTAATGTGTAAATTTTGTACTAGGTAGAGACTAATTTTATACTTATTTTTTTATTTTTTTTTATTTTTTTTTATTTTTTTTAAATATCTGCTTCCATGAAAAAAATATATACCTTGATGTTTTCTATAAATTACAAGACAATTTTTGTAATTAAATTTTATAACAACCCAAAAACAGTAATAAATTTTTTTATTTTTAAAACCAACAATTTGAAACATCAAATTGTTCCAAACATTCACAATACACCATATCAAATCATCAGAGTAGTAATATCCAAAAAAAATGTGGAAAATGTGAGGGGAGCATGTTTTATCTTCATGTCGGGCCTTTTCCTTTCGAAGTGGAAGTATCTAAAACCATAAACATAAACTGTAAGTGTAAAGCTTAACGAGTTCCCCAAAGTACCACATACCAAACATAAGAATATAGGCCCCACCTTCAGGTGTATTTCAACCTAATAAACAAATATACGCCCCGCCCTGGAGTATGTTTCAACCTAATAACATGATACTTGTAATGTTGAGGGCCAGTGCCCGATCTTACATACAAGTGTCATGGGTTACTCCCATTGTAATTCCCCAAATTTCAACCCAAAAATTTTTCGATTAAAACTTTAAGTGTTTATTCAAATCACAACCACAAAATCTTAAAACATTTATAAGAGTATCATTAAAAGTTAAACACAAGTCCCTATTTGATGCGATGCAATCGAACCGTGCCCCTGCTTTAATATAAGAAAACCTAAAACATTTAAACCATAATTCGTAAGCACAAAGCTTAGTGAGTTCCCCAAAATACTACATACAACACGTCACAAATAAACAACTATGGGTTATCAGCAATCCTGGGGACTATCAGCAGTCCTAGTGGGCAACATCACGACCTATGGGTTATTAGTAGCCCTAGAGACTGACCGAAGTCTCAATGAGCAAACAACACACTCTGTGCGTTATCAGCAACCCTATAGATGACCCGAAGTCTCAGCATACACAATATCACATATAAAAATAACAACAATTAAGACCCATCTGGTCAACATGTATATACACATATAATCATGCAAGATTCATAAAGATAGCAAGCATCCTACATACACAAGTTAGTGGGTTGGCATTGGTACCTTCGACCAACGAGCACAATTAGAAGACTCACCTCAATCCCCTGGTAACCAAATAACTGCTGGGGTCACTAAATTGGATCATCTCGCACCAACTAACAATAAATACAACCCTAATCAATAATTAAGATATTACCCCACGAATGATCCAAATATTCCAAGAATGGGCAAAAGACCATTTTGCCCCAAATAAGTCCCAAGCTAATCCACAGGTGACCTAAAGTCAACAGGTCAACAAAAGTCAACGACGGTCCAACAATTGAGTACACCATGCTTACTCAATCTACGCCCAACATATGCCACCTTTGGCTGGTACGAGTTGGGTACGTCCAACGTACTCCACATTAGCCCAAACTCATCAATAAGGGCTTAAATAGTAAAGCCACTAAGTCCACTTCTCAGATCTGATCCCAAATAATGTCTTAACCCATAAAGTCTCTGAATTTAAGTCTTTTCATGACTAAAGAGGGCTCAAACCTCAAAACCCTAACTTTCACAACACTAAAGGTCACTTAACTCAAGCATGGGCCAAAGGAAATGATAAAACAACCATTTTTATGGATCAAGGCACTCAAAAACATCTAAAAGGACAACCAAGAAGCTCTTGATTACGTCATACTTACAAAGGTCCAAGCTTTTAGTTCAAAAGTTCATAAATACCCAACTAAATAGATCTAGAAAGAACATGAGCAATATATGGATTGTATACATTTAAAAGATGCACAAGGTGAAGGAGTTTCTAGATCAACAAACTTGCAAGCAACACCACCTTCTTCAAGACCTTCTTCCTTAACAAGAGTTCACAAAATCACTAGAAGACTCCAAGATCTTTACTCTCAAGTCTATGGTTCGATATTAGGGCTTAAAGGGAGTGGAGGCTGATTATGGGAGGTCCAAGGGTGAGATAATGTGTTTAAATATGGGTGAAACCCTAAAAATTAGGGTTTGGCGTCAGCTTGTGTACGACATGCGTACTCCTAGTACACCCATCATACTAGGTTAGACTCTGTGATCACCTCTTACCTAGTACTCCCAGCATATACCCTGTGTGCCCAACATACTAGGATCAACCTAAAAACCCTCCTAACTTCAAGCGGCCATAACTTTTTCATTCTAACTCCGATTTTGACATTCTTTATATCCACACAGAGGCATTAAAAAGCCCCACAATATTATTTAGATATCTTGGACTAAAAAAATCTAGAACAAAAATCCATATTTCATGAAAGGCACCGACTTATGACTTTCCTTTTTCTATTCTTCAGCCCAAAACAAAATTCAAATGTTTGATATCTCAACCATCATTACCTCCTTCCTCAAGGATTAACTTTGACTCCTTAAGGCCCAAAGCTTTTACAGGATTGAATTCCGGACCACGACCCAAAATCATATAATGACCAGGAACAGGGTGTTACAACATCTTCCCCACTTAAATTAGTTTTCGTCCTCAAAATCATTCCTTAGTATCTCCTATGTCGAACCCAACGACCCTGACTGAACTCGCTGAATCCCAAAGATGACTGGGAAAGTTACATCACTCCTATAACCAACCACCCTTATGACCATCGAACCCAAAATAGCAGAAAATCACAATCCCTATCGAAGAATGAACTTCACCTTGACACTATGCTTGAGACTGAAAACCATGATCGATGCTCTCAGCCTCAAGGCAGTTGCGACTCCGATCACATGCATATGTTTGAGGATGACTGTGCTTACTCCATTGTTGGAGCAGATTCGTGAGGCATAAGTCAAGGCTATGAAGGAAGAGCACCGAAAGAGAGAGTATATTGTGGGTCAGGTGACTTCCTTCTTTTATGATAGTCGTGGATTGTTGATCTTACATCTGTAATTTTGGGTTCCATATTGGGGGCTCACAAGTCGAGGTTCTCCATTCATTTCGGGGCAACAAAGATGTATAGGGATCTTCGTCCTGATTATTGGTGGCCCTGCATGAAGCAGGACGAACTTGGTATGTGGAGCGGTGCTTGACCTGCAGGAAGGTGAAGACCGAATATCTGCGACCTCACAACAAGATGCAATTGTTGGAGATTTCCATATGGAAATGGGAAGACATCACTATGGATTTTATCACAAAGCTTCCCAGGACTGCGCGCAGAGTGAATTCTATTTGGGTCACTGTGGATCGATTGATCAAGAGCATGTATTTCATCCTGATCAAGGAGAGTATTTCTTCAAAGAAGTTAGCCGAGATTTATGTTCGGGGGGTGGTGGCACGTCATGGGGTGCCAGTGTCTGTGGTTTTATACTGGGATGTTCGTTTTACTTAAAGATTTTGGAAGCGGTATCATGACGAGATGGGCACCTGTCTCCATTTCAGTATGTCATTTCATCCGCATACCGATTAGCAGAGTGAGAGGACTATTTAGAATCTGGAGGACATGTTGCGTGTGTGCAAACTGGATTCCGGTGGGAGTTGGGATACGTATCTTCCACTGGAAGAATTTCCGTATGACAACAATTGTAGCGCTAACATCGACCAACCTCCTTTTGAGATGCTCTACAGGAGGAAGTGTAGATCCCGAATTTGTTGGGGAGAGGTCGGTCAACGAGCCATGAGGAGTACCGAGGTGGTGCTCAAGACCACTGCTTTGATTCAGTAGGTTCAGAGTAGGTTCCAGACAGCTTAGAGTCAGCAGAAGAGCTATGCCGACAGGCGACGGTCAGACTTGGAGTTCTAGGTGGGATATATGGCTCTCCTGAAGGTGTCACCTTGGAAAGGTATCATTCGGTTCAGGAAGTGGGGGAAGCAAGACCCTAGGTATATTGGTCCTTTTAGGGTGATAGCACGGGTGGGAAGAGTAGCGTATCGTCTTGATCTTCTAGCCGAACTCAGTCAGATTCACAACACTTTTCATGTCTCAGCTGTGGAAGTGTTTATTGGATGATTCCGCAGTTGTACCTTTGGAGGATATTCAGGTGGATGAACGCCTGAATTACATTGATAGATTAGTGGCAATTTTAGATCGGAAGGAGAAAACCTTGAGAAACAAGGTAGTGGAGTTGGTTAAGGAGTAGTGGCTGCACCACAAGGGGTGTAAGTGGATGTGGGAGCCGGAGGAAGAGATGGGAGAGCATTATCCCGAATCATTTGAGGCGGCGGACTGCAAGGATGAAGTGTGATTCAAGTTAGGGAGAATTGTAATGTCTGATCCAGGTATTATTCATTTGTGGTCCCTTATATATTAAGTTATTTCTTTTTGGACTTGTTTTTCAAGTTTGTGGGGAAGGAGGGACCATTCTTGCCAAGATTGGACTTTTGGAGGCGGAGCTCGAATGCGGGGCGTTCCTTTGGGGAACGCAGGCCTTTACATGTGGAGTTCAAACCCTAATTTTTAGGGTTTAAGACCTATTTAAACACCTTAAGTCCCAGGTGTTGGCCTCATTTCCAGCCTCCTTAGCCTCAAATCCTAATCTCAAAACCCTAGAGCATCTAAGAGTGTTATGAGCCTATTGTGTGTCTTTGAAGCTCATTCAAGGAAGAAAAGCTTGGTGCAAGGTGGTGGTTCAAGTAGGAGCTTGTAGATCTTGGTTCTCTGCTCTATTTCCAGCTCATTTAAGGTATAAAGCTTTAACATTGTTGATTAGAAGCTTAGATATAAGCCTTTATGGATTTTAGCCCTTCTTGGCCCCATAATTGAGATCTTGTCAATTATGACCACTCCAGGGGCTTTGAGTTGCTCCTCTTGGTGTTTCTGAAGTGTTAGATTCTTAAAGTTTGCATCTATAGAGTTGTATAAGCCCCATGCATGAGATTAAGCCTTTTTATGGGAGTTGAATGCTATGTCTTGAAGTTAAGGCATGCAAAGCCACCAAGTCAGTGACTTTATGGTTAGATGTCCTTTAGGACTTGGATCTGGGTTATGGTTGTGTGGGTATAGGCATTAAGTACTCAATAATTGTTTTTGAGAGTCAGTGTGCGAATGCCCAATGTTGGGTCGAGGTACGCCCAACGTTCAGGCTAAGGTTCGTGATCTGGGGACTTGTGAGGAACGCCTAATGTCCCACAAGGGAACGCCCAATGTTCGATCCATCATTGAGCTTCCTTTAGGCCATTTTCTTGGTCCTTGCTGTTTTGGGCTTTGGTGGTGATGGGTTTTATACAAACAATCCTATGTGTGCATGCAACCCTAGATTTGGATCTATGTTTTCACTATTAGATACACAACATTATGAACACAAGAAGAACCCTAGCATACTCCTAGGTATTTCGAAATCTTGATGGTAGAAGGAATTACATGCCTCTTGTTGTTATATTGTAATAACAACTCAAATCTTCAATCTCCTTGTCTTTGAAAGAAAGTACCACAAGTGTAGTACCTCTAATGGCTCACAAACACCAAAAGCTAATGGAGAGGCAAAGGAAAGAGAGGGGAGAGGAAAAAATCGGCTCTAGGTCTTCTAGGGACCAAGTGGCCGATTTTCCTAGGCCTAAGGGGTCTTTATATATGGTAGAGATTAGGGTTTCAACCCTTATCCTTATCTGGTTACTTGCCCACCAAGCAACCCATAAGATAAGCTTAGAATCCTTATCTTGGATGAATTCTAAGGCCTTATCACCATGAATTCGTCCACCCTATCGATAGGGCATCCATTGCCCTAATTTGCAACTATCACATAATTACAATTCATCCCCTCTAGTTTAATTAATTACATTTGATCACAAAATTAATCCTTAATTAATTATTGACCAATATTAATCAAAAAAGTATGATTTCTCCTTTAATATATTATTCTTATAATATATTAATAAATCATAATAACCTCTTTCTCTATTATTTCTCCAGTCAAGTTGCTTTGGTGAAGGCAACCTAAAAGGACCATGCACAACCGGGTCAATTACTTACCAAATATGGTTACGGGCTTAGACACTAATCCAATAGTCTCCCACTTGGATAAGTCTAGTAACCATAAATGCAAGTATAACTCGATTAGCAATCGTAGCTCTCAAAGATGTTGTCGAACTCTGATCTTATTAGCAACCTGTCCTTTAGATAAGGGATCTTACAGTCCTCTGCTTTAGATATCATGCAGACAATCTCATGGAACATAGTCATACTTATTGTCCAGCAGTTTGTTTCTCGATCTCAAATTCATTTGGAATAGAACTTAATTGAACACATCAATTCAGTCCTGACCGGCCCCGACACATAAGTCAAATCAAATCATCGAGGGGCCCTGATATCACTTTTACCCTCTTAGGATAAAAGGAATAGATAAACTTCGACTTATATGCATTTACTATTCACTAATCAAATTAGACACAACAATGTGTTTCATGACATCAAGTTACTGATGCGCTTTTGCATTATCATTGCACAATCAATTAGCAACCAATAAACCATATATCTTGGTTTTAAGACCATATGATATTATTGTCTTGCGATCACTCATGATAAATTCCATGAAGTGATTCCAAAAAGCGCGGGTTTATTCAAATGCTCAAAACTTATTCATAAGCACTCATGAACGTTGTAGCAAACCTTTGTTATGTCTAATAACTTTCAGACAATCTACACACCAATTCATGACAGTCTTCATTCATACCTAGTTCCAACGTATGAACGATCGTGGACCGTTTGAATAATTCGATTATTCTTAATTAACTCAATTATTTAGGAAGTCAAAACATGCAAAGTGAAATAATAGTTAAAAAATTAACATAAGATAGTGGCTTTACTTATAAATAATACTCCTTTATATAATCATCAAATGTCAATTACATTTATCTATTACATGTTTCTAAACTATCTAATCCAAACTAATATCGTCCTTCAGCCCAATGCTCCTAGCATGCTGCAAGTGCTTAACCCTACTAAGTCCCTTCGTAAGCGGATCTGCTGGGTTATCCTCTGACGATACCCTCTTTACTATGAGGAGTCCTTCTTCTACCCGATGTCTAATAAAGTGATATTATCTGTCGATATGTCGAGATCTACCATGATCCCTCGGTTCCTTGGTCAAGGCAACCGCTCCTTCATTATCACAAAAAATTTCCATAGGCTCTTTTATGGTAGGTACAACTCTAAGGTCTCCAATGAAGTTCTTCAACCATATCGATTCCTTTGATGATTCGCTCGTTGCAATGTAATCTAATTTGCACGTTGAATCAGCTACGATTTCTTGCTTGGAACTTTTCCAAGTCACTGCTCCTCCATTAAGGGTAAAGATCCAGCCCAACTGTGAACGGTAGTTGTCCCTATCGGTCTGGAAACTGGCATCACTATACCCTCGCACCTTTAAGTCATCACTCCCTCCAAGGACTAGAAACCATTCCTTTGTCCTCCGAAGGTACTTAAGAATATTCTTGATTGCGGTCCAATGTGCTTTGCCAGGGTTCCCTTAATATCTACTGACCATGCTCAAAGCGAACGCCACATTAGGGTGAGTACAAGTCATAGCATACATGATCGATCCAACTGCTTAAGCGTAAGGTACTCGGCTCATCTCTGCTATCTCAGCTTCGGTACTCGGACTTTGAGTCTTACTCAACTTGGCATTACTTTGGATTGATAATTCTCCCTTCTTTGAGTTTTCCATACTAAAACGTTTTATCACCTTGTCCAATTAAGTATTCTGACTAAGTCCTATTAGTATCTTACTTCGGTCTCTCACTATCCTTATTCCCAAAATATAGGAAGCCTCTCCGAGGTCCTTCATAGCGAAGCACTTCCCGAGCCAGGACTTAACTTCCTGCAGTGTCGGGATGTAGTTTCAAAGGATTGCTGCGGGTAGCCGATGAAAATACACCGCTCACTGCAAGGTTCGAGCTTGTTGTGAGTCTCTCGTCTTACGAAAGCCTCACAACCCCAAACCTTGATATGTACCAATGAGGGAGCTTTCCCTATCCACATCTCGTGAGGTGTTTTGGCAACCTTCTTTGTAGGGACTAAGTTAAGGATATGGGCGACAGTCTCTAAGGCATAACCCCAGAATGAGATTGCTAGTGAAGCATGACTCATCATGGAACAAACCATGTCCAACAGGGTTCGATTACGCCTCTCAGCCACACCATTCAACTGCGGTGTCCTAGGCGGCGTCAGTTGCAAAATGTTGGATTAGGTGTCTAAGCCCATAACTATAATTGGTATGTACTTGAATTGATAGCAACACAGTCCTTTTGGGTTGCCCTCAAACCTAGCAATCGGACAAGGAAATTATGAAAGGAGAGATATTAATTTATTATAAGATTAATAAATTAATATAAATGAATTAATATGTTAAAAGATTAATATATTAATAAGAAATCATTTGGTTTAATTAGTTGTTAGCCAGAAATTAATTAGAATTAATTTCGGGGTTAAAAGAATTAATTATAAGGTGCAGGGACTAGTTTGCAATTATCTAATAGTTGAGTGGAAGGCTCTAGAACCCCCTTGGATAAGGGTGGACGAAATCTTTAGGGGAAACCCTAATAATTTCGTCCATAGGGGCTTGGATAAGGCCCTTGGGTTTGCTTAGGCCCTAAGCAAAGGATAACTAGGGTTTTCTTAAACCCTAGATCCCTCAGCTATATAAGGAGCCTCCTGGTTCATGTTTTGGTCACTCTTTTCTTTGGAAGAAACCCCAAGGGCCGAAATTTTGCATACTCTCTCCTCTTATTTCCTTCTTGCTAGTTTGGGTGTGATTCCATTAGAGGCATTACACTTGTGGTGCTAAGCTTCCAAGAAGATCAAGATCAAGATCAAGGGAATCATCAATTGTTTACTATAACAATTGAAAGGTATGTAATTACTAAACCCTAGTTTGTAGATTTCGATTATAGCCTCTCTCCTCTAGGGTTCTTGTTTTGCAATTCAAAGTTGTATGTTCAATAGATAAAACATAGATCCAAAAATAGGTTGCATGTGAACTTAGGAATTGTTTTCTAGTTTATTTGTTTTACCTAAAACCCATCAGTGGTATCAGAGCCTTTGTTTGTTTTAAATTGAATTGTTATAATTGTTGAATTGTAAATTAGGGTTTATAGCTATTAAACCCTAAAGGCCATTTTTTTGATTTTAGGGTTGTGGATCAAAGGGTTTTTGAAAACCCTAGCCTCTAAAGAACCCTAATCGAAATTAGGGTTAGGGTTTTGAAAACCCTAGCCTCCTCCCTTGGAAATTTCGAAATATGCTATAAAAGATTAGGGTTTCTTTGTTTTGGATAATAGTTGCCTTATTGGATAATTGAGAAAAATAAGGAAATTATCCTATCCCCATATTTTCGAAATCTAGAAGGGATATGGATTAGGATTAAATTAATTGTTTAATTTAATTAGATGATCCTTACAAGATTTAATAAATTAATTAAAAGTTAATTAATAGATAAATATTAAATCTAATTAATTGGTTTAATTAAATTTAAAATTTAATAGTTTAAATTTCGAAAAATTTTTTATATAAACCCTTGAGTTTTAAAATGTTTTAAAACACATCTTATATATATTATAATTAAAAGTTAAATATTATATATGTATAAGAATATGGTCAGTCAAATCGCTAGTATGCCTCATTCACGAAGCTAGTCTATAAGGGGGGTATAAGGAAATTGCCTATAAAATGGTAGTTGAATGGGTGTCCACTCTCACCCACCGCTTCCTTGATTAGTGGAGGGTCGTTAGCAGAACGGATTTGATACGACAACAACTCCTCATTAAAAGTATAATGCTATAAAAGAAAGTACTAGAACACTATTTTTCAAAATCGCAACTCTAGTTACTTTAGGAAAAATGTGAAAAGTATGCCAATCCATGAAATTGCACATTATGCTTTATTGGTCGTTAGTGGAGCGTGTGTGGTTAACCGGCACACTAAAAGGCACTAATAAAGAGTAGTAATGGGTATCTTATAATTATCATTTTGATGGAGCGTGTGTGGTTTACCGGCACATCAATAGTTAATGATAAAGACAATAAGGTTACCAAGCACATTTGCATGGTTATTCACATCTAGTTTGTGATCCTCGGTATCCCAGTCACAAATAGTAGAGCATAATCCGAGATTAAAACATGCCATTAAATAGTTTTAATGTATCTCAAAAGAATTAGGAATTTCACTTCGTTTATTTTGTCTAATGGTGAAATTGGTGAATCGTCATTCACCTACCTTTATGAGATTTGAACTTGGATCTCGGCATCCCATTTCTAAGTTGTAAATCGTCATAGTTGGGTCCTAACCTTGATATGATATCTTTGGGTTATTATATTGAGGTGTCTTGGAATCTAACTAAAACTATCTTTCTTTTCAGATGTCTACTCCTGGAAACACTTCTGCTTCATCATCCTCTAGCCACAACTTCTCTCTACTAAACATCTGCTCCAAAGTCGTTATGGATGGCTCCAAATATAATGATTGGATGCGTAACATCAAGATGGCGCTTAGATTTGAGGACAAAGAGTATGTCCTTGAAAAGGAGCTCAAAGAACTTGATGAGTCAAAAGCCACTCCCGAAGAGTATGCTGCCTACAAGAAACACTATGATGATGCTACCAAAGTGGCATGCATCATGGTTGCAACCATGTCCCCAGAATTGCAGAGGTACTATGAGGACTACTGGCCCTTTGAGATGAACAAGGACCTTATGGAAAAGTACCATAAGCGAGCTCGTCAAGAAAAGTTTGAGGTAGTCAAGTCACTCATGGCTTGCAAGATGAAAGAGGGGGAATCGGTTGTATCTCATGTGCAAAGAATGCAACGCTACATAGAGCATTTGGTCAAGCTCAACATTCACTTCGATGAGGAATTGGCCATTGACATGGTCTTGAACTCGTTGCCTGATTGTTATGGTCAGTTTATCTTAACTTACCATTTGAACAACACTGAGCAGACTTTGGCCCAATTGCACAACTTGTTGTAGACAACTGAGGCAGGGATGAAGGGTAAAAGTATACCCTCCACACCTGCAAGTGCCCCTGTCTTGGCCATTGGACAGGGTAAGGGGAAGAAGAGGAAAGGCCCTCCCAAGCAAAACTAGAAGAGCAAGGCTCAAGCTGTGTCATCTAGTAATGGCCCGAAGGCTAAGCCCAATGGTTCCACTCCTCATGTTTCTGATCCAAAAGAGGCCACTTGCTTTTACTGCAATCAAAAGGGGCATTGGAAGAGATCTTGCCCACAATATCTGCAAGATATCAAGGATGGCAAAGTGAAGCCATCCTCGGCAGGTATTTACACTATTTCTGCTAATAACTTTTTATCTTCTCGTTCATGGGTCCTTGATACAGGATGTGGTTTTCATATCTGTTCTGATTTGCAGGGGCTAAAGGAAAGTGAGGAGATAGAGCATGGGAGGATAAACTTGATCATGGGGAACAGAAAGTCTTCACCAGTGACCAAGATCGGAGTTTATCAATTATTGCTTAGTAATGATGTTAGATTAGACTTAATAAATTGTTGCTATTCGTCTGAGATGACGAGAAACATTATTTCATTTCATGCATTGTTCCGACAAGGTTTTAAATATTCTTTTAATGATTTGAATGGTTCAATTTCTGTTTATAAGAATGGTGTTTTTGTGTTTGAAGTTTTACCTTGTGATGGTGTGTATGAAACAGTGACTTGTGTTGATAGCTTAGGAAATAGTGTACTTAATATTGACTTGTCTAATAGTGTAGACAAGGCATGCTTGTGGCATTGTCATCTTGGACACATTAACAAGAAACGCATAGCCCAACTCCAAAAGGATGGAGTGTTGGAATCATTTGACCTAAAATCAGATGATATGTGTGAATCTTGTCTTTTGGGAAAAATGACAAAATCGCCATTCACAGGTTCTTGTGAAAGAGGTGAAGGTCTGTTGGATCTCATACACACAGATGTGTGTGAGCCCTTCAGATCAACCACAAGGGATGCTAATCGATTCTATGTGACTTTCACTGACGATTATAGCAGATATGGTTACATCTACTTGATCAAACATAAGTCAGAAACCTTTGAAAAGTTCAAAGAGTTTAAGCATGAAGTCGAAAATCAATTGGGCAGAAAGATCAAGATACTTAGATCCGATAGAGGCGGGGAGTATCTTAGTACCGAGTTTAACGACTATCTGAAAGAATGTGGGATAGTCTCACAATTGACTCCTCCTAGGACATCACAGTTAAATGGTGTAGCTGAGAGGCGTAATTGAACCTTGTTAGACATGGTTCGTTCTATGATGAGTCGTGCCTCGCTTCCTATTCACTTTTGGGGGTATGCCTTAGAGACAGCTGCCCACATCCTCAGTCTTGTCCCTACAAAGAAGGTTGCCAAAACACCTCACGAAATGTGGACAGGGAAAGTTCCCTCGTTAGCACATATTAAAGTCTGGGGTTGTGAAGCTTTCGTAAGACGAGAGACTCACGACAAGCTAGCAGCTAGAAGTGAGAAATGTGTTTTCATTGGTTACCCAAAGCAGTCTTTTGGATATTTGTTCTACAGACCTAGTGAAAACGTGGTGTTTGTAGCTCGAAGAGGAGTCTTTCTGGAAAGAGAGCTCATATTGAAAGAGGACAGTGGGAGTACCATTAACCTTGAAGAGATTCAAGAATCAGCCAATGAAGGAACCTTAGATGACACTAGCACTCAACCAGAGGAAACAGTCCCTGTTGAACCGGTTGATAAATCATTACCGCTTCGAAGATCCACTAGGGTGAGTGTGCCACCTGAGTTGTATGGTTTTCATATTACTTCAGATGGTGACACATTCATAAGTGACAGAACACTGGTAAACTTAGATGAACCAGTCACTTATAAGGAAGCAATGGCAGGCCTAGAGGCTTCCAAGTGGAAAGAAGCAATGGACAGCGAGATTAAGTCCATGTATGACAACCAAGTTTGGAATTTGGTAGATAGTGCACCAGGTTGGAAGACAGTTGGGTGCAAATGGATCTTCAAGAAGAAGACAGACATGGATGGGAATGTGCATACGTTCAAGGCTCGACTGGTTGCAAAAGGTTTCACTCAAACCCCAGGGGTTGACTATGATGAGACTTTTTCGCCGGTGGCTAAGATTAAGTCTATTAGGATATTGCTCGCCATAGCTGCCTTTCATGACTATGAAATCTGGCAGATGGATGTCAAGACTGCCTTCCTTAACGGGAAGTTGGCTGAGGATGTTTACATGAGTCAGCCAGAGGGTTTTGTTGATGCAAAGTTTCCCAATAGGGTATGCAAGCTTGAGAAATCCATTTATGGATTGAAACAAGCATCTCGCAGCTGGCATCTTTGCTTCCATGAGAAAGTCAAAGAGTTTGGTTTCTCTAGAAGTGAAGATGAGTTTTGTGTGTATATCAAGGCTAGTGGGAGTATAGTAACTTTTCTGGTGTTATATGTCGATGACATATTACTCACTGGTAACGACGTTCCATCCTTGAATGAAGTTAAGTCTTGGCTTGGAAAGTGTTTTGCCATGAAAGACCTAGGAGAAGCCGCCTATATTCTGGGGATTAGAATATTGAGAGATAGAAAAAAGAGACTAATTGGACTTAGTCAGAGCACATACTTGGATAAGGTACTAAAGAGGTTTAGTATGGAAAATTCCAAGAAGGGAGAGCTACCTATCCAGAGCAATACCAAATTGAGTAAGACTCAATGCCCGAGTACAGATGAGGAAATAGATGACATGAGTCGTGTACCTTATGCTTCCGCTGTCGGATCGATCATGTACGCTATGACATGTACTCGTCCTGATGTGGCATTTGCTTTGAGCATGGTCAGTCGCTATCAGGGAAACCCAGGTAGAGCTCATTGGATAGCCGTGAAGAATATACTCAAGTATTTGTGAAGAACGAAGGACTGGGTCCTTGTACTTGGCGGCAATGATACTTTGAGAGTAGATGGTTACAGTGATGCCAGCTTTCAGACGGATAGAGATAACTTCTGTTCTCAGTCAGGCTGGGTATTCTTATTAAATGGAGGAGCAGTTACTTGGAAGAGTTCCAAGCAAGATACGGTGGCTGATTCTACTTGTGAATCAGAGTACATAGCAGCAAGTGAAGCATCGAAAGAAGCAGCTTGGTTGAGGAACTTCATCGGGGATCTCGGAGTTGTTCCAACCATCCAGGAGCCTATGGAACTGTTCTGCGATAATGAAGGAGCGGTTGCCTTGACAAAGGAACCGAGAGATCATGGTAAAACCAGACATATCGACAGAAACTACCATTTCATCAGACATAGAGTAGAAGAAGGCCATCTTATAGTGAAGAGGGTATCATCTGAAGATAACCCAGCTGATCCCCTCACAAAGGGTCTAAGTAGGGCTAAGCATATTTAGCATGCTCGGAGCATAGGACTGAAAGATGATATTAGTTTTAGTAGTTAGATTAGTTTTGTTCTGAAACTTGTAACAAAGTAAATGTAATTGACTTTTGGTGATTAAATAATAAAGTATTATTTATAAGTTTGGGTTCTACCTTTTGTCAATTGTTTATTATTGTGTTTCATTTTTTGCATGTTTTACTTCCCGAATAATAAGATTATTCAAACTCCACAGTCGCTCGTACTTTTGGAAGTAAGTAGTGAATCAAGACTATCATGAACTGGATTGTAGATTGTCTAAGGATAGACATGGCAATAGATTTTGCTGCAACGTTCATGAGTACTCAGAAATTGAGATTTGAGTATTGGATAAACCCTCGCTCAGAGTATTACTTCATGGAATTCATCACGAGTAATACTGAGACGATAATATCTTATAATCTTGAAACAGAGATATATGAGTTGTAATTTGCAAGTCGGTTATGCATTGGTAATACGAAAACGCATCAGTAACTTGGTGTTATAAAACGTATTATCATGTATGATTTGATGAGTAAAAGATACAAGCATATGAGTCAATGTTTATTCGTTCCTTTTTCCTTAATGGGAAAAAGCGATATCTGTGGGCCCCTCGATGATTTGGTGTTGACTTATGTGTTGGGCCCAGCCAGGACTAAATTGATGTGTTCAATTAGAAGTCCTACATCATCACTAATCAGGAATCGGGAAACATAGATTCTGGACAAAGAAGTTGATTGCATTCCATGTCTTTTGTCTAGGGATATCTAACAGAACGAAGGATTATATGATCACTTATCTTAGGACACGTAACTGACTGGGTCAGAGTTCGGCAGCAGCTTTTTGGAAGCTACAATTTGCTGGTCAAATTTAGAAGGCATACTAGCATTTATAGTTATAGACTTATCCAAGTGGGAGACTATTGGATTAGGTGTCTAAGCCCATAACTATAATTGGTATGTACTTGAATTGATAGCAGCACAGTCCTTTTGGGTTGCCCTCAAACCTAGCAACCGGACAAGGAAATTATGAAAGGAGAGATATTAATTTATTATAAGATTAATAAATTAATATAAATGAATTAATATGTTAAAAGATTAATATATTAATAAGAAATCATTTGGCTTAATTAGTTGTTAGCCAGAAAATAATTAGAATTAATTTCGGGGTTAAAAGAATTAATTATAAGGTGCAGGGACTAGTTTGCAATTATCTAATAGTTGAGTGGAAGGCTCTAGAACCCCCTTGGATAAGGGTGGACGAAATCTTTAGGGGAAACCCTAATAATTTCGTCCATAGGGGCTTGGATAAGGCCCTTGGGTTTGCTTAGGCCCTAAGCAAAGGATAACTAGGGTTTTCTTAAACCCTAGATCCCTCAGCTATATAAGGAGCCTCCTGGTTCATGTTTTGGTCACTCTTTTCTTTGGAAGAAACCCCAAGGGCCGAAATTTTGCATACTCTCTCCTCTAATTTCCTTCTTGCTAGTTTGGGTGTGATTCCATTAGAGGCATTACACTTGTGGTGCTAAGCTTCCAAGAAGATCAAGATCAAGATCAAGGGAATCATCAATTGTTTACTATAACAATTGAAAGGTATGTAATTACTAAACCCTAGTTTGTAGATTTCGATTATAGCCTCTCTCCTCTAGGGTTCTTGTTTTGCAATTCAAAGTTGTATGTTCAATAGATAAAACATAGATCCAAAGTAGGTTGCAAGTGAACTTAGGAATTGTTTTCTAGTTTATTTGTTTTACCTAAAACCCATCACAAAACTATTCCGCATTCCTTGAGATAGTCGTGGAATTCAAGACTTAGGTACTCTCTTCCTCAATTGGATCAAAACATCTTGATTTTCCTGCCCAATTGATTCTCCACTTCTTGTTTAAACTCCTTGAACTTTTCAAAGGTTTCTGACTTGTGCTTGATTAAATAAATATACCCATATCTACTATAATAATCGGTGAAAGTCACATAGAAGCGGTTCGCGTTCCTTGTGGTGGATCTAAAGGGCCCACACACATACGTGTGTATGAGATCTAATAGACCCGCACCCCTTTCACAAGTGCCAGTGAAGGGTGACTTGGTCATTTTTCCAAGTAAACAAGACTCGCACACGTCATCGTCCCTAAGGTCGAATGACTCCAACACTCCATCCTTTTGGAGTTGGGCTATGCGTTCTTGTTAACATGTCCAAGAAGACAATACCACAAGCATGATTTATCCATACTGTTAGAAGAATCCACTCACAATACATCATTTCCTAGGTTATCTACAACCATAACAGTTTCATAAATTCCATTACAAGGCAATGCTTCAAAATATAAAACACCATTTAGATAAGCATAAATCGAACCTTTCTCATTATCAAACGAATATCTAAATCCTTGTCTAAACAAACCATGAAATGAAATGATGTTTCTTTCCATATCTGGCGAATAGCAACAGTTGTTTAAATCTAAACCTAATCCATTACTAAGCGCTAAACAATAAACTCCAATCTTGGTGACAGGCGACGATCTTATGTTCCCCATCACTAGATTTATTCTTCCATGCTCCACATCCCTATCCCTTCTTAGTCCCTGCAAATCAAAACATAGTTCAAACAAGAGATTAGGTAAGAGTAAACTTGATTTTTCCTTGATTCTCCGTAAAATTGAATGTAGAGTTGATTCCTTTGCTTCCCACGCTCCAACAGCACCTTTAGTCGAAAATTGGCCTCCAAGGGTTCATCTCTCTGCTAGGGTATCGATCTGAAAGTCCCTTTATATATATTTTCACAAGACATAGGTGAATCTTCGAGTCCAGTGACCTACTCGGCGAGTCCGTCACTTAAAACCCGTGTACGGCAAGTCAGCGCGTCTAGAATCACAAAAGTTCGAAGTGACTCTTCGAGTTTATGGCCTACTCGTTGAGTCTGTTTGGAATCAGAATTTTCTCAAAACACAAAAGTCATCCGAAATTGTGTCTAGTTTTTAGAACATTTTGAATCTCATCAATCGGAGTTATAGTTCATGATATATTGCCAAAACACTGACGAGGGGTCAAGCTGTCCAACAACATCCTTGTTTCTTCAAAATCCAAGATCCAAGCTTCCAATCGCTAGTTCCGCTTCCTTTTCCATCTGAGTATGTAATTGTTGCTGAAAAATGAAATTCTAAACTAATTAAGCACCTTTTGTTCATTAAATGAGACAAAAACAACATAAAGTATTAAGATAATGCATGAATTTTATAACTAAATATGTCCATATCATAGGTCATCCTAAATTGGTTGTAGCACGAGGGCAAGGAGTGGAGAATGATGTCGATAGCCAGATCTTCCCCGAAGTTAAAATTTAACTTGTGAAGACGACCAACATACCTCTGCATCTTTTGCAAATGCGAGGTTAGGGACTCTCCACTTCCCATCTTAGCGGTGATCATGTTGGTGATGATCTCATAGCGCTCTTGCCTTGTGCTTTGGTGGTACCTCTCCAACAAATCTTGGTGCATTTCGTATGTATACATGTCCTTATAGGACTTTTGGAGTTCAAGATTCATAGTGGCCAACATAATACATTGAAATTTTGTTGCATCACGCTCGTGGGCCTCAAAGATGGCCATTTCTTCGGGAGTAGCGATTTCTGGATTGATCTTTTCAAGCTTCTCGTCGAGGACATATTCTTTGTCCTTGTAATGAGCAATCATGCGAATGTATCTAATCCATTCGTTGAAATTCGATCCATCAAACGTCACTTTTTGACATAGACTCATTAGCAAGAATGAACTAGGAGCAGCGTTGTTTGTGTTTGCTTTAGACATCTGCAAATAGAAAGGAACAAAGTTTGATTAGAATTGAATCCCTAATTAAACACCCAAAATGAGAAATTAGGGCTAGGATCCAACAACATTACTAACATATTAGAAAAAGGATGCCGTAATCCAACATGCAAATAATTTGGAGGTAAGTGAATGACGATTCACTAATTCTTCACCATGAAAAACATAAAAGGCTTAAGTTTTAAATGTATTGAGAATTCCTAGATTCCTTTCAGATTCATTGAACTTTTCAATGGCATGTTTAAATCTTGATATGCCGCTCTAGTTTGTGACTGGTATGTCGAGGATCACAAAGTGGGTGTGAATAACCATGCAAATGTACATGGTGCCCTCATTGTTACAATCACCTATTCGATGTGCCGGTTAACCACACACGCTCCATTAAACTATGACAAACAATGAGTCACCCTTTTCCACCTTTGCTTAGAACCAATTAGTGTGCCGGTTAACCACACACGCTCCACTAACTTCTTAGCAAGGGTGCAAAGTGTAATTTCATGGGAGTGCATCAATTCACTTTGCCTAAAGTAACTAAGATTGGAAATTTTGTAAAACGTTTAGTTACTTTATATAGATTCATTATACTTATTAATAAGGAGATGATTAGCCTATCGTACCCATTCGGCTAACGAACCTCCACCAATCAAGGAAGCGGTGGGTGAGAGTGGACACCCATTAAATGACCATTTTATAGGCCACAACCTTATACCCCCTTTATAGATCGGATTCGTGAATGAGACCTACTAACGGTAAGACTAGCATTTTAGTTATATATATATATATATATATATATATATATATATATATATATATATATATATATATATATATATATATATATATATATCTTGTAATAATATAATAGTATAGGGTGTATTTTAAACATTTTAAAATACTAAGGTTTTAATTTCAATTTTAAAATTTTCGAAATTTAAGACCTTTTAAATTAAAAACTCTTGATTTAATAATTATCTTAGATTAAACAATTAATCTTGGGCACAAAGGAAAGGGTTTGAAAACCCTTATCAAATTTTCGAAAACCAGGGTTCAAAAACCATAATTTCGAAATCCTTTCCTCCTAGGGTTTATTGGCCATAAACCCTAAAGTGTCAAATTCATACAATTGTATGATTCTAATTGAAAACAAATAACCATATGCTTTAATACCACTGATGGGTTTTATACAAACAATCCTATGTGTGAATGCAACCCTAGATTTGGATCTATGTTTTCACTATTATATACACAACTTATGAACACAAGAAGAACCCTGGCATGCTCTTAGGTATTTCGAAATCTTGATGGTAGAAGGAATTACATATCTCTTGTTGTTATATTGTAATAACAACTCAAAGCTTCAATCTCCTTGTCTTTGAAAGCAAGTACCACAAGTGTAGTACCTCTAACGGCTCACAAACACCAAAAGAAAATGAAGAGGAAAGAAAGAGAGAAGGGAGAGGCAAAAATCGGCTCTAGGTCTTCTAGGGATCAAGTGGTCGATTTTCCTAGGCCTAAGGGGTCTTTATATAGGGTAGAGATTAGGGTTTCAGCCTTTATCCTTATCTGGTTACTTGCCCACCAAGCAGCCCATAAGATAAGCCTAGAATCCTTATATTGGACGAATTCTAAGGCCTTATCACCTTGAATTTGTCCACCCTATCCATAATGCATCCATTACCCCGATTTGCAACTATCACATAATTACAATTCAACCCCTCTAGTTTTTAATTAATTACATTTGATCACAAAATTAACCCTTAATTAATTATTGAACAATATTTATCAAACAAATATGATTTCTCCTTTAATATATTATTCTTATAATATATTAATAAATCATAATAACCTCTTTCTCTATTATTTCTCCAGTCAAGTTGCTTTGGTGAAGGCAATCCAAAAGGACCATGCACAACCGGGTCAATTAGTTACCAAATATGGTTACATGCTTAGATACTAATCCAACAGGTGGACCATCCAAAATTAGGTTTTTGGACTATGCATATGCTTGGGCTTTAGGGTAATGCCCATTAGAGGATTTTGGCCCCAATTTGGAAAATTAGGCCATAAGTGGGCCACTGGTGGGCTTTAGAAGATTATCTAGTGATGGACCTTTTATGTTGCGGTTTTGGGCCTTTATCATTAACCAAATTAGACCAGGGGTAAAATGGTCATTTTATTCTGAGATGGATTATTGGATTTTGATTTGATGTTATTTTCACTGATAGCTCGGGGAGTCTTCAGGGCAGTAGTTAGAGACTTCTTTTTGAGAGATTCATCTTTTCAAGATGAGTTTCCTTATTGGCTTTAGCGGGTCGAAGGCACCAATGCCGACCAATATTTATGCTATGTTAGTATGCTAGCTATCTTCGTGAATCTTGCATGTGTATGTGTTTATTTGCTTTCCGGGCTAAAGTCCAATGTCGGGCGGGGCCCGATGACTATTTGTATGCTATGTATCTATGTGCTTATTGCATATGTATGTGTTTATTTGATATATGTTATTTGTATGTTGGGTGGGGCCTGATCTATCACCGAGCTCAGCTCGATGCCTGGCAGGGCTTGATGCTAGATGGGGTCCAATGCCGGGCGGGGGTCGATGATAGAGCGGGCCCACTATATGTTTCTTGTATGTATGCTATGTGGTAGTTTGGGGGAAAACTCACTAAGCTTTGTGCTTACGGTTTCTTAATTTTGTTTTAGTACTTCCGGTTCCAAGGGGAAGAACTCGAGTTGACTACATCACACACACCATTGGAGTTCTGCATTTGATATTCACTCCGATTTTTTTATAACACTTGATACATTGGTTTTGTTTTAATGAATATTTGATATTTGAAAATACTAATTTATCTATTCTAAGAAAATGAAAATTTTAAGACCATTTTTTTGGTTGTTACAAGTTTTTAGAATTCGGCCAAGTATATACATTTTCAGCAAAAAAAATAAATAAAAATTCAGCAGGTATGAACATCAGATTTATGCAAATATACATATGACATCATGTTTAAATAGATAAATCAAAATTCAACAACAATAACATTTGATTTCCAACAAGTATTAACACATGATTTTATTTTCAACTTAAGGAATGAACGCTAGCTAGAAGATAACATATGATTTTCAAGAAAATAGGCTTTTAGAAATAAGAAAAAATATTGGAGCTAGTAAAGATCAACGACATTGGTGAAGGCATGGTGAGAGATGATGAAGACGAACGTGAAAGGCGGCGACGATGACCGTAAGCGAAGGTGAATACGAACAAAAGTTCGTAGATGGTGGTGTTTGCGAGCAACAAGCTGGCATCGGTATTGAGGATCGGCATCAAGTCTCACCAAAGTCGATGCTTTCTCCAATCCAGGGTTTGGGATGGTTGAGAAGAGATAAACCATGTCTAGAAGACAGAAAGGAAAACATTTTTTTTTACCTTAGAAGTGGTTAGAAGGCTTGAGAACAACTTGGCTTATATCCACTTCAAGAAGATGGTGCACACATTATTTTAGGTTTGCGATCTCTTAAAAAATAAACGATTTGCAAATGGAAATTTTTGCGCGCTGACTGTGCGACACAAACATAAGATGTCAAGAAGCTCTTTTGGCAAAAAAACACCTTAATTCTACCTATATCTCAAACATTACTTGAACCCTTGACCTTAAGGAGGAGGAACAACACCGAATACTGTTATACTAGAAACCCATTGATCTTATATATTATTAGTGCATAAGATAAAAGAAATATTTTCTTGAAACTCTATTTTAACAACAAATCAACTAATAAATATCTTTATCTAAGAAACTATTAATTATTATACATATAATTAATTCCCAAAAGACCTTATGAACAATAGATTTTTGCAATTCAATATTTCACCACACTATTTTATGAAGATTGGCAAGTTTGGTCCCTGGTCTACTCCACCTCCCGACTTCCAATAAGATACATACACCTTTTTCGTCGATTTTATCACTTTTAAACAAGGATAACATCATTTTCTTCTCTCTTCATTCCCGATAATCTCCACACAACTTTCTTCACCCTTCGTCCCTCATCTTCTACCCCCAAAATCAGAATACTGATTATGATGAAACAACCTTCTTGGTTTCATACTTCCTCTGATGATACCGACTTTGTTTCAGTTTTAGGTCTGTACCTGATGTCTGATGATGCTATAGGCTTCCTTTCTTGCACTGATCGAGGCTTTCATTTCTGGCGACGACTATGTTTCAAATCTTGCACCTTCGTCTCAGTTTCAGGTTAGTAAAATGATTCCCATTCCAGCATATTCAAACTCCTCACCAGATTACGATCTCTCTACATAACACATTCTACTCTATTTTTTTTAGCAATTTGTTTTTTGTTAGAAAAGCCTTAACTGGGTGAATCTCTCGTTTTGCTATCTGCCTTTTCTTCTGTTTTTGTGTATCGCTGTCTATTGGGATTTGTTTTAATTTCTTTTCATAAGTGTATTGTAGTTGTGTATTAGTAGTGAATCAAACACATAAGCATGTGTATTTGCTTTTAACTCGAATTTCTTTAGCATAAACACATCTTTTTGGCCTATGTTCTCTCAATTTCTTTTGATAAGATTGTCGACTTTTTCTAGACATACACGAGAAAATGAGGAACAAACTTAATTTCTTCTTTATGTTTCTCTTTTTGCTAACCCCAGTGATAACAAACAATGTCATCTAAAACCTGTTGTAGCCTCATTGGAAGTCCTTTTTCTTGGTAAATGCATGCGATGCTGGTGTTTTTTATTTCAATATTCCTTCAATTCTTCATCTTATTGATTTAATTATGATTTTGACTTTTGAAGTTCTTTGTAGGGTTTTGGTTGGTTTACTTTTTTGTTTTCGGAGTGGACATTTTGTAACATGAGCAAAGAACACATACTGGAGCCGCTTAATCGCGAGATTTTAAAGAAAGTTTCTTGTTTCATTCCAACTACTCGATAGAATGCTTGAAGCAAGGTTTTATTTATTTATTTATTTTTTCTCTCCAATGCTCCAACAAAGGTACAATTGTACAAGGTTCTATGGTATGATTTGGGTGATGATTGGTTTCCATTTGGACTTTATCATCACTAACTACACTGACAACCTTCTTCTGAGATATTTTCTCATTTGGTCTAAACAAGGATGATATTATTTTACATTGAGTTGCAGGTCTGGTGTTCAGTAAACATGGAAAATAAAAAAACAGGTAAATAAAAGATTATAGTTAATTGATTATATTTATTATATAGATAAAGGAACGATATTTCCGTTACTTTTAGATGTAAAAGGCAATAAATAACAACATTCTTTCATTTATTTTTGTATTTTAGCATGACACTTTACAAAGCTTGTTTGACTTTTGTTTTATTGCAGCCAACAATGTTGGTGTTGACCATATTGATGTCCATGAGTGCAAATGGCTTCTGACCTTGAAATTTTGATTAAATAGATCAAGAATGTGAGGTCTTCTTTATTTCCATTTAAGGAAAAAAGTTGCATCTATACATATACAAAAACTTATACGTGGAGGTGCAACAAGAACATCATACAAGCATTTACAAGGAGCTGTTGTCGCTATTCAGACTAGGCTTTGAACAATGGTTGAACAAAATGAATTCAGAAGAAGAAGATGAAGGAACAAGGCTCCAACTATAATTCAAGTGCTACAGGTAAATTAAGTTTATAAAGTATATTTAAGAAAACAATTATAAACAAGGACAAGAAAATAAGACTCCTCACAAATGAGATAAAAATAGGTGCAAATTTAATAGTGCAATAATATATATATATATACACCAAAGGTCAATGATCTAGCGGTAAGTAGTGTTTTTTTTATACGAAAAATCATGAGTTTAATTCGTTACGGAGCCATAAATGGTTATTTAGAAATATATTACTTTATCATTTAAAATTTAAAAGAAAAAGGTGAGAAAAAGAGCTTAATCTATGTATCTTCCATATGACCACTAAACAAAATAATGTGAGAAACAAATATATATATATATATATATATATATATATATATATATATATATATATATATATATATATATATATATATATATATATATATATATATATATCAAGGTTCTAAATAACGTAAGGCGTGATTTAGCGGGAATGTAAAAGTTAAACCATGACAAACTTTGACGAGCCATGGCGTTTTTCAATGCGAGACTATATTATATACATTAAAAGATATAAATCATATAATTATTGAATTCTATTAAGTATATGAAGTTTTTAGAAGTGTTATATTAATATATAATAGAAAAAAGTTAAGAAAATACATTTATTTTAGCACCGATAAATAAAAAACAAAAGAAAAAACCTGCATTTTGAAAAAAACTCGCGCCATAACGCGATAAGGCACGCCTTGATACGTTATTTGGGCGCCACGCTTCACAAACCAATCTTGGACGTTTTCGTAACGGCTACACCACGCGTCGCGCCATGACACGTTTTTTAGAACCATCATATATATATATATATATATATATATATATATATATATATATATATATATATATATATATATATATATATATATATATATATATATATATATATATATATATATATATATATATATATATATCATTGCGAAACGCGAAGTTTTTTACTGGTTATAAATAAAGAAACACAAACACCACTTTAATTTCACTCTTAACGCTTTGTGTAAAATTATTAACATATTTTAATCTAACCAGATTGACGCACTTTTACTTTGGAGTCGACTGTTCCCAGTCAAGTTATTATCCTTATCTGATATTGGTTGTGCATATTCCAATGTACTCTCAAAGTCAACATTTTGAATTAGAAAGATTGGAGTAAATTATAATTTTAGTCCAATGGTATGCTAAAAGTTAAGAATTTACTCACGACTTTTCATTTGTTCCACACCCATTACCATGCTAAAAGTTATGAATTGGTTGAAGACTCTTCATTCGTTCCACACCTAGTCACTAAAATTAGTTTTCTATCTGCATGCATCACGCATACCATATTCATACCATATTCATGTTAAACTTTGCAGAGTGTTTGTTATTTTTGAAGACTATAAAACTAAAAAAGTTTGTGCCTTCTTTTCTTGGCATAGATGTGAACCACGTCTTTTTCTTGATACAGATGTGGACCAAAGTCTTCAAACTTGTTCACACATTTTCTAACCTAAAACACATACACATACATGCGTGCGCGCGCGCATATATATATATATATATATATATATATATATATATATATATATATATATATATATATATGTTTTTTTTTTAATTTAGATTTATTCTAACTTTATTTATTATAAACAATCTTTAATAAAAAAGTTACAATAATTAAATAAAAAAAATTTGACGACACAATCATGATATTTTTGATAAATTTATAAATAAAGATTTAATTAGAATAATGATCATTAGAGTGTTTATATAGATATAAAAAAAACATAATATTATCTTATATTTTTTATGCCAAATTTTATAAAATATTATTTAATACAATATCATTCAACTTTGGAAAATTTATGTTCAGTTTTAAATTGATTTAATTAAAAAAGTAAAATGAAAATTTTCATTTAAAATCCAAGTTTATTTTCATCTATTTTATGTATTCAATTCTTTTATCCTAAATTGCAATATTTAGGTATAACTTTGCGACCAAAGTTTGTTAAATTTTATCAATATATACGGTAGTTTCTACAATTTTATTTTCACTTTTTATACAGTACAACATAAACATTGATCTACATTTGTTGATGATCTATAATAATGTTATAAAATTATTTGTAACACTGTAATTTTTCAAACAAAAAATTTCATTTTTAAAACACATAAATCTCAAAAATTATATTACATAAAAACAATAAGTATCTCAAATGTCAACATAATCCACGAACAATAGTCAAATCCCAGAATCCTCAACATAATCTCGAACAAGTGTGTACAATCACATCGGCACCTTACCACGATCCTGAGAAGTACTTGAAACACATATCACAGAACACGGTAATCACAAAGCTTAGTGAGTTCCCCAAAATACCATATACACAAATAATAATAAACCTCTCATGACTCTAACTCGACATGGACCCTCCGGTCTCATGCATCTCGATGTGGACCATCCGATCATGTGTCCCAGTGAGGACTCTCCGGTCTCACAGCTTGGTTTGGACCCTCCGGTCCTGTCTTAGTGGAAACCCTCCGGTCCCACAACTCGGGTTGGGCCCTCCAGTCCGATCTCAGTAAAACACAGAATGTAACATATATATCACATAGATAAAATGCATAATATCACGAAACTCAAATAAGTACAGAAGATGGTCACACATGGATACCACTCATGGTAAGTATAGTGAGAAGACTCACCTCGTAAGCAAGCACATAATAAGCTCGTGCACGAATCTCGAATTAGCCTCCCCTAACACATAGAATAATCAACTCTAATTAACACTCTACTCATAACTCTAAATAAACCAACGGTTACTCTCTCTCTCTCTCTAACTCTTAGAATGGGTAAAAGACCATTTTACCCCTCCATTGTCCCCATAATCCCTGTCTTGACCAAACCCTAAAGTCAACAAAAGTCAACACTCAAGTCAACGGTCTATGTTGCCCTGACTCGCCGAGTGCATCTATGTGACTCGTCGAGTCCCCTTGTTTCTTCTGAAATATCGGGAAATCCAATTTAACTCATCGAGTTACGGATGGGTTTTGGTCCTAAGAACATCCTATGTCCTCATATAAACCCTAATGCTTGGATCTAGGTTTCTCTATTGTACATGCAAGTTATCTAAGACTATAAACCCTAATTCTAGCATTCAAATAATCATATTAACATGAGAATAGGTTTATAATGTTACCTTGATTGTTATGTAGCAATAATAATCCCAAATCTCCTTGTATTGACTTTGGAAGGCTTAGAGTCACAAGTGTCACTCCTCTAATGGTTCACAAACACCATAAGCAAGAGGATGAAGAGGAGAGAGGATGGAGGCTACCAAAAATCGTGTGAAACCATAGCAAGAAGCTTAGCCACGTTTTTGGTCCTTAAGGGATCTATATATAGTGAGGCAATTAGGGTTATCTAACAAGGAAACCCTAATTTGGATGCTTAAGCCCTAAGCAACCCATGGAGCCCTTTTCCTTAAGGCCTTGGACGATTTCATATGGGCTTCCCCCATAGAATTCGTCCACCTTATAATATAAGGCAATCCATGGCCCAAATTGCAATTATCTTATAATTACAATTCCAGTCCCTTAATGTAACGCCCGCAGATCCGGGCTAGTCAATTTAGTGGCAATAGGGGTTGAAAATGACTTTTCGACAAAAGATTATTTAGAATAAATAATCTTAACCAAGTTTTAGAATATGTCACAAGGTTTCCGTACATATAAAGAACGCCGAAATCCGAGTTATAACGAAGAAGTTATGGCCCGCCGAAGTTTTACGGCAAAACCGGCACGGCACCGGGAGACGTAAATAGTGAATTTACTATAGAAGACTTTTTAGCCTTAGAAATCTAAACAAAAGTCGTAGAATATGTTAAACTAAGAACATCGATAAAAAGAACGCCCGAATCTAACTTCGTATGAAGAAGTTATGATTTTTCTAAGATTCGGCTTAGCAGTGCACGACCTGAAACTCGAATTTTAGTTCGTGCGGTTTTTGGCTTACGTGACCTAAATGAGAGTTGAAGATCTCATTAATAGGAACTCAACGATAAAAAGACAGACGAAAACGGAGTCCGTATGAAGGAGTTATGAACTCTTCGTGGTCATTTAACTGTCTAATCGCCTCCTACTGTTAAATTTGAGATCGGTCGAGAATTAGCTGACAGAGTCTAAACGAAAGTTGTAGATCTTGATTTTACCTACGCGTGAATATAAAGAACGTCGAAAACGGAGCTCGTATGCGAAAGTTATGATTTTTCTAAGTTTGAGGGCTGATACGCGATAGGGGGTGACGTGGCACCACCAGAAGGCCACCATGTGGACCAACTCGGCGAGTAGGTCCCCCCTAGTCGGTGAGTCCATCAGATTCCACCCCTATAAATAGAGGTGCCAAGTTCCCTCATTTCCTCACCCCTCACCCCTCTTCTTTCTCTCTCTAAACTCTCTCTCTAAGCTCCCTAACCCCCCTAAAAGCCTAGGTAAACCCCCTAGCACCCGAAGGAAGCCCCGAGGCTCCCAGAATCCCGAGAAAAGAGCCTTTCGGCTCGGGAACGCTGCTCCAGCAAAGCCCGGTTTTCGAGAAAAACTCGCTGTAAGTGAGCTGTACCTATCCTATCTTTAGTTTAACTTATGTTTTAATATAGGAATGTTATTAGGTCCTTAAAATAATTATTTGGGCTATTATTATGAGTTATATTGAGTGTTATTTAATCCTTATATAATAATAATAATAGCTAGACTATTAATTAGTCACGGTTATCGTTAGACTAAACCCTAGTGGTATTGATACTAGGTTTTATCGAAGGAAATTGTTTTGAGAGTATCGAAGCGCTGTCCGAGTGCTGAGTCACCACCTTTCAAGTGAGTGCATAGTCCCTTTCATGAACATGATTTTAATACAAGTATTGATTGAAGTATTAATAATATGTTTATGTGCGAGTTAATTGATGTTGCTTGAAATTCGTGTTAAAGAACATACCTGATTATATTTGATAATTTAGGATAAAGAGTAGACCTAAATTAAAAATGAGGAATATTGGGTAGTATATTCTTACGAGTACAAGTGAGTTAAACTCAGAGAATAGAAGTTAGTATATGTCACTTATCCGGGAGTATGGATTAGACATAGTCATTGTCCCTAGTCCGAGAATATGGATTAGGCATAATCATTCGTTATTAATCCGAGAGTATGGATTAGTCATTATCCCTAGTCCGAGAGTATGGATTAGGCATAATCATTCATCATTAATCCGAGAGTATGGATTAGTCATTCTTCCCTAGTCCGAGAGTATGGATTTGGTAAATTCGTTCATTTCTGATCCGAGAGTATGGAGTAGGTAAAACGACTAATCTTAGGTCCGAGAGTATGGATAGCCTCGTTGCGAGGATCGACGAGGTGGGATAAGAGTTGTTTATATATATGTATGGTGAAATTGTATATTTTGTGAATTTTAAACTATATATATGGTATAACATTGTGGGATTGAAATCCCTATGTACTCACCAGGTTTCCCAACCTGACCCACTCAGTTTATTTATATCACAGGTGTTCATATGAAGTCACATTACACTGAGAGATCAAAGAGATGTAGATCACTAGTGTAAATAAATGTAAGTTTTGTTTATGCTTTTGTTCCTGTATTGACGATGACATCCCAAACGTTTTAAAATGAATAAAATACGTTTCTTCGAAAATGTTTTAATAACGTATTTATTGTGTTTTTCTGGGAACGAATTCCGCAACATTTTTATTAAAAGAAGAACTCTGATTTTTATAAAGCATAAACAAAATCGGTCTTTTCTAGCCGTGATTTTGGGGATGTCACACTTAAGTTTAATTAATCTCTTTTAGTCACAAAACTAATTACCAATTAATTATTGACTAATATTAATTAAACAATATGATTTCTCCTTTAATATATTATTCCCATAATATATTAATAAATCATATTTAATCCTTTCTCTCCATAATTCATCCTATTAAGTTGCTTTGGTGAAGGCAACCCAAAAGGACCATGCACCATCGGGTCAAGTACATACCAAAATAGTTATGGACTTAGACACTAATCCAACAGTCTCCCACTTGGATAAGTCTAATAACTATTCTGCGTATCACTTCAGATCCTGATCTGTAATCGTAGCTTTCCAAAGCCGCTGTCAACTCTGATCATATCAGATACGCGTGTCCTTTAGATAAGGGATCATATATTCCTCCATTCTAGATATCATATGAGATATGATTTCAAATCATTCTCTTTGTACTATATCTCTGATGTGTGTAAACTCACTTAGTTTTTAATCCTACTTTTAGTTTTAAAAGAAACACACAAAGGCAGTGTACCTATCAATTGTGGAATAGTTTAAGCAAGTAGGGTATCGAACACAGGGAACGAAAAATTAAAAATAAAAACTAATTCTATCTAAATTAATTAATAAGTAGAGGATTTTCTCTAGTTTTACAAGACTAGAAACTTACTATCTATTACTTAATCTAAAAATTAGAAAAACAGAGAATTAACTAGATTCAATAATGCGAAGGAACTTTTGTTTAGTTCAACTCAATTGATCCTATGGTTGATTTCAAGGTAATAGTGCAATGAATTTATTCTTTTGTTGGTTACCGATTCAAGTGATTAGGTTTGCATTCACTACACTAATACTGAGCAAATGAACTAACTTAAACAGTGATCAGTTGTCTAATTCAATTTAGTTCACTAGATTAATTATTCGGATTACTTTAGACTCAAAATAGTTAATCAATTTGGTTTTAATTAACTTCTTGTTGATGGTCATCACACAAGCTTGCACATAAATTTACTTAATTTTCTTATTAATCCTAGTTTCATGTTCATTAATCCTAGACATATAGCAAAGTAGTCACAAGATATATGAGGTTGATAATCAAACGATGTTCATGCTATTTAATTATCTTCCTATCAACAGAAAATTAATTATCATTCACACACAAGGTTCTTTAGCAAGCTAAAATAACAAATAAATCACCAACATTGAATTAATCCTACCAATAATCAAACCATAGTCTCAATTTTGTATCCCCAAACAGAAGTTTAAGAGTTTTAGCTCATGATTGAAGTAAATAACAACACAAAAACGAATTCTAATTGTCTAACCATAGTGGAAAACAAAAGATTAAGTATAATGATGGAATTTGCCTCAAATCTCCTTCGGGATTGAATTGTAGCTTCTATCTTCGTCTTCTAGGGTTTCTCTAGCCTCTGAATCGCAGGTAATTACTCCAGAATTATCCCCGAAGTTTTTTCCTCGATCTGAGAAGTTATCTATATATTTGCGTATCGACTCATCGAGTTCGTCTCACAATATCCGTATGCGATAAGCTTCTTGGTTCCCGAGTCATTATCCTCACTTGGACTCGCCGAGTAGTCGATTCTACTCGTCGAGTAGGTGATATTTTTGGTGTTTTTATTCTTTATCTAATTCCCGAGCTCCTAACCACTTCTCCTGCTTCCTTTTGCTTCCGAGCTTCATTTTTGGACTGAAAATACAATTTAAACACTTTTAAATACCTTTTGTCCATGAAATGCAATAATTTAGCTAATAAATGAATAAAAATCTATACTTAATACAAACTAAATATAAACATATCAAAATACCCCACACTTGACTTTTGCTTGCCCCCAAGCAAAACTGAATTTTAAGACATTAGAATTATGTATGACAACTCCAATCTAACCCAACCATCATGCCATGACCGAAATGCATGCATTTGTGTCTAAATTTTTTCCTAAGAACCCCCATACTCCAAATACTCACAATCCTCATAAACATTCGCCCACTCACCCCGAACTATGCTCATTTTATGCAACCCTCCGAATCCATCCTCAGAAAACCTCTTACCCTCAAGGTATTTTTAATTGAGCAACCAAAGCATACATAATCTAGAATTACAACTTTTCGATACCACTATGGAGCTCTTTGAATTCTTCACTTCCTTGATAATTTGATCTTTGATCTCTTTGAATTCACCACCTTGTATTGATTGAGTTTTGGTATCTTCAACTTTTTGGATTTCTTGGAATTTTGATCTTTAGATCTTCACTTTATTTGCTCCAAAATTCTTACAACTTTTCTAGTAATTCTCTCTTTTTTTACATGTATTCCTCACTTTTTTCACTCAAATCCCTACATGCTTAAGCAAGGGCGCTCAATCTCAACCTTTATTGGCTAACGATAAAAATTTTCCTGGATACATTTCAGGTTTAGGCTGCTAAACGTATTGCATCCCTCAAGCTGAGCAAGGTCGTGTTTTTGTCTCATGATTTCATTGGAAAAAGGAAGCCACAAATGCACTAGAACGTGTATAGGCTCAACTAAACATTTGGGTTTTCATGCAATCATCAAATACAATTCTAACATGGAATCCTAATTTTGTTTACCAAAATTTCCTAAATTAAATCCCTAAGTCATATTTTTGGTATGCAACAATTTTTTTTTTTTAAAAATTAGCCTAAATTAAGATTCTAAATTTCTAATATGTGACTAACCCCCTACCCACACTTATTTTATGCAATGCCCTCATTGCATACTATGCAAAAATAAAAATGCAAATATAGAGAGAATTGGAACAAACTCCCCTGGGGTAGCAGTCGATAGGTTGACACTCTTCTTTCAAGCTCCTACTTCAATTGACTTTAGCCATGAAAACAACGCATCCATGACTTGGGCATCAAAATCTCACGTGGCAGCTCCAAATATGCAGGTAAAACAGTGCAAAGTCTTCAAGAATCGATATGGAAGAATAAGTGATCAAGTGGTACACTTAGCAGCATCAAATCAGCAGTCCTTTGGTATAAAAATGATTGACTCGTCGAGTCATATATGGGACTCGTCGAGTACCAGCGCGGCCATCTCAGAATGTGTGGAAATACAAGGCGACTCGTCGAGTCAGTTAAGTGCACTCGACGAGTAGGCCACTGGACGAAAAAACCTGGTATTTTGCATCTGTGTCAGCCTCTAAGAACTCTTCTAACTCCTCCTCACTTCTAGACTCAATTGCTCATATCCCTAGGGACCGAACTCGACACTTTGACTTTAACACTTTACTTCCTTGACTCTCTTTCACTCGTTATAACACCCGTTCGCTATGACTTTAAACCCTTCCTAAGCAAGCATTCCTAATCCAATCCTGAAAAATGACTAATGCAAACAATCATTAAACAAAATAAAGTCTTAACAATTTCATACACACCAAATAAAAATAAAAATAGAAAATGAAAATTGTTTGATTAAAAACACAAATAAATCAATCTTCCTCCTCATCATCATCCGCGGCTGCTCCACTTCCTCCTGCACCACTTCTTCTCGCACTAATCACCTCATCCCATGATGGAATAAATGGATAATTGCCACCATCAATATGTGGGATGTTGAAGTGGTCGAATAATCGGATGTGGGATTGATTGCTGAAGTTGATCCCACGCGCCATTTGATCCTGTAGCTGCCTCATCTCCACATTGTACCAATCCATTGGTACTTCTTCATTTTCAACCGGAATCACCGGTGGCTCGTCCTCCACATCCCGTTCCCATCTCGATCTAACCCTCCTTCCCGGTGCTTCGGGACCAACAACGGGGTCATCATGCGGGATAGCATAATGACCACCACCATAGTCTTCAATGATTCTTGCTCACCGGAAAAGAATTGGATTGAATGGAGGTGTAGGAATCATCCTCATAAAATTCCATGCACCACAGTTCATCAACCCAAATGAGTTGGCTAACCGGGTGACAAACATACCATCATTAATACAGGAAGTTTTGCGATCCTTGACCGCACCCTCTGCGAGATACGAAGCCAAACACCAAGGAATGTTGCAGAAAATACCGGGTGTAATAATGCTCCATAGATAGAAGACATCAAGGTTAGAAACCTTGTCATCATCATTTCTTTGATTAATGGTGGAAGAAATGAGACGATGTATAAGGCGGTGGGTAGGTGATCTAATGCTCCCTTCTTGTGCCGACTTTGGAATATAAACCTTGTTTCCAATTGTGTTCCACCAACCCGTGCTAGTGACTCTGTCGGGAAACACCATGTGGGTTTGCTCCAAGAAGTCCCGAAAGATAGGTGTTGAAACCAAGGGCTGGTCATATATCCCTAATCGACAAGCAAGATCGATCACCGAACAGTGATGAAGTTCACCCCCAAGGCAAAAACTAAAACTTTCTGGGTGATAAAAATCCGTTCCCTCCGTGAAAGACACCGTGGAGAAAAACTCTAAACATAGTTCCTAGTACACCGGCTCTTGAATCCGAAAGACCCAGCTCCACCCATCACAAATCATTGTCTCACCTCCATGGGTAAACTCCTTCAAAAGATAAGGAGCTAACTCCTCTTCATACCACACACTTTGTAACCACTCCCAATCTATCTTGTTAGGCACGTACACTTCTTTTTTCCGTATGTCAACCAACTTCTTTTTCCACTTCCGCATTGTTGAAGCAGACTCGATTCGTGGAAAGTTTAACCAAGGAAAATCTTCTTGGTTTGCACTTGAACTCTGCCTCCTGCTAAACATACTTCTGCAAAACAAAGATACAAAAACCCAGAACCATAGATCATAATTAAAAAACAGTCATGCACAGGTTTCCACGACTCGACTCGTCGAGTCCATGTATGACTCGGCGAGTCGCATGAACTGTACGAGTCAGTCGGCTAGTATACTGAAATTGGGCCATGAAACCTACAAATCACTTCAAGGGTTTTGTCTAGACACATGTATATAAGTTATTTAGCACAAATAAGCAAGTAAAACATCATATTCCATGAAAAATCAAAACCCTAGAATTTACTATTCTTCCAGAATCAGGTTTTTTCTTGCAATGTCCATCATATACAGCCTTATAATCATGTTCTTAATAGAAAACAAGAAGAAATTTATTACCTTTTGAGATGATACTTGAAAGATTTGAAGAATAATTGATGGAAAAAGATGAATGCTTGGGAGAAAGTTGAGAGAGAGGCGCACAACGAGTGTGTGTGAAAAGAAACTGATTCATTAGGGTTAAACCAGTTGTAAAAATAAATGTTATTATTTTTTTTCTGTGAATAATACCGACTCGTCGAGTCGGGGCCAGACTCGGCGAGTCTGGTCGCGATGCATATTGTTTTCTGAAATCTGTACAGACTCGTCGAGTCATGGTTAGACTCGGCGAGTCTCTTGCAAAAATCCAAATTTTTTAACACTTTTTGTAATTTCTTTAGAAAAGAAAACTTTTTTCACCCCACACTTAGTCCATACGCACTCTCAAGAAAACATATCCGATGAATTGGAAGATTAAAATTCTAAAAACGAAAGAAAAAATGCAATCAAAAGAAAAGGTAAAAGAAAGCAAACTCTAAATAACGGGTTGCCTCCCGCCAAGCTCTTCTTTTTAAGGAGTCGTTAGCTGGACTCGTTCCCGTCTACGTCTCGTCATCTTCTAGCATCGGGAATTCACACCTTATCTTTTGTAGTTTGTACTTTGTCTTGTAAGCGTGAATCTTCTTTTTATAAGCCCTTTTTAATTCCTCTCTTTTCTTTTTCACAACACCATCCTCAGCTGCTTGGGCTTCCCTTTTCCTCTTTTTCTTCGTTACCCCATTCTTTTTCGCCTTCTTTTGCACCTCCTTCTCTTTAAATTTAATTACTTCATATTTTGTGACGGTTCGTGCTTTAGGTTTAGTAGTGAATGGTTGATCAGCTTCCACCCTCTTTTTCTTTGTCTCTTCATCCTTGCCTGTGCTCAACCCTTCTTCAAACGGAATCCTATCAAGACATGCTACATTGGCGTATTGAACTTTCATTCCCATTCCTCCTTCTGCTGTTTGTTCTACTAAATAATCATGAATAATATCGAAATCCAAGGTATGTGAAGAACTAGTAACAAACAGATCTAAGTCGGCCAAGTCTTTGCCAAAGTCGACTGGACTCGTCGAGTCCATTAAAGTGACTCGGCGAGTCTGAGCGGGTTCCATCAATTCTTGGGTGTTTTCTGAGTTGGCTCCTTCCAGTAGCTTTTCTAACTCCTCCAAGTCCTTGTTAACATCTCCACCTTCTTCAGAGTGTATTAAAAACTTGCTTGGATCTTCTTTTAGCAAACGTGCAAGCTCTTTTTCTAATATCTCATCATCCAATTGGATCATTGAGATTTCTTCATTCTTTTCCTCTTCTTGCTTGGCTTCTGGAATAGCTTTAAACATTACAGACTCATCACCCACCCTTAATGTCAATGTAGACTCACATATATCAATTAAAGCACACGCGGTGTTCAAGAATGATCTCCCCAAAATAATTGGAATTTCGGGGTCTTCTTCCATATCAACTACCACGAAGTCTACTGGAAAAATAAACTTGTTAACTTTTATACGGAGATCATCACAAACGCCTTATGGATGAATTATCGTCTTGTCCGCCAAATGGATCGTCATATTTACCGGCCTTGGTTCTGGTAAATTCAACTTCTTAAAGAATAAAAAAGGCATCAGATTGATGCTTGCCCCCGAATAAGCCAATGCTAGGGTGAAAACTTCATTACCAAATTGGCACGGAATCACAATATTTCCTGGATCACCCTCCTTTTCAGGTAGCTCACTCATCAATACTTCCGCGACTTCAGCCAAATCTTTCCTAGCAGCAAAAAGGCCCTTAAGCAAGTTAAAGTATTTAGGTGTTTGGAGCATTGTTTCCACAAATGGCACATTAACTTGTAAAGCATTAATATGTTTCATGAAGGTTCTGTATGCTTCTACTTTTTCTGCAGGCATGGCTTTGACTGGGTCCGATTCTTCTACCTTTTCTGCCTTCTTCTTGGAGATTCTCAGTACTTCTGTAAATGTTCATTCACTGCTGGAGGTTATTACACTTACATTCTCCATTCTTGGATTGGGTTCGGTGTTACTCGGAAGTTGGCCCGGTCTTCTTTCATTCACTTGATGTGCAAGCTGTCCCAGCTGTTTCTCAATGTTGAGAATGGATGCCTGCTGATTCCTCAACATATTTCTGGTCTCTTGCATTGCTACATCGTGATCATTTGTCTTTTCTCGGAAGCAGTTATGAATCTTGTGAGCATATCTTCTAAATTGGCCTTCTTCTCCATCACCGGCTCTTCCTTTTGATAGAATCCCCTCTCCTTCTGCTTGTATTTCTCCTCCTTAGCCTTTTTATATTCTTTGTATGGGAGCCATTCCTTCTTCGGTTTCCTCCAATCTTCGTCGTATCTATCGCCACTAGAGTAAAACACTTGAGCCTTTTTATTTCCGTTTTCGTATCGATCACAATCCTTGGTGAGGTGAGGCCCACTACAATTTTCGCATCCTACCATAATAGCATGGATTGTTTGATCCATTTTTGTCATTCTTCGATCTAGGCTATCGAGCTTAGCTATTACCGCCGCCATGCTATCATTCACCGAGTTCACTGCTCCCCGACTTACTTCATTGCACGGATTGTGGTATTCTCTAGAATGCTTAGAGAATTCTTCAATTAATTCCTTGATTTCCGGAGGCGGCTTTCTGGTGAGCGGGCCTTGTGAATCGAGCAGTTGCCTTGTGGTGACATTAACTCCATCATAAAAAAATGGAGACATCTTGTTGGCTATTAAGGTCATGGTGTGGGTAATTTCTAAGTAGGCTCTTGTACCTTTTCCAAGCTTCATAAAGAGATTCTCCGGGTTGTTGCTCGAAGTTGGCAATGGCTTTCTTTAGCTTGGCTATCTTGGAAGGCGGGCATAAATGGTCTATGGACTCTTCTTTCATCTTGGCCCATGTGGTGACCGATCCGGGAGGAAGTGACTTTAACCAATCTTTTGCAGCTCCTTTAAATGTGACAGGAAGCATGCGAAGAAGCTGGATCTCGCGAGGCACATTTGGTACATTGAAGTAATCAGCCACATCATTTACTTCATCCAAGTGCTTATAGGCATCTTCGTGATCTTTCCCGTAAAAAGGAATCTCATTGAGTTGAGCGAGAATATGACCCTTTAGCTCGAAAGTAACGGTTGCGGGAATTGCGAGTTGCACAAGTCTCGGGCCGGTGTCATCACGTATCCTCTTCTTCCATTCCCCCATGGAGATTTCATCGATATTAGCCATAGCGGTAGCTAAATCGTCTTCAAACTCGGATGTGTGCTCGTATGTGGGTTCGTCTTCTTCCTCGGTCACGTACTCGGTGTCTTTTTGAATTGGGTCTTTGATTGTCAACGAGGCACTGGATGCTCCTGATTTGTTACTCCTTTTCTTGCTAAAAATGGACTTGAGGTTTTTGAGTGGTGAGTTCCTTGAAGAAGCGGATTCTCCAACGGTTTTGCCTTTGCTCCTTCTTAGTGCGGTTTCCGGATCTTCAAGAGGGGGAACCAGAGGTGTATCAGATCCTTGGGTCATGAAACAACTGCAAACAAAACAGAAAACGCGTAAAAAGAACAAAAAAATATAATAAAATTAAAGCTGATTTAGCGTCAGAAACTTGATGTGCGTAAACTCACTTAGTTTTAATCCTACTTTTAGTTGTAAAATAAACACACAAAGGCAGTGTACCTATCAATTGTGGAATAGTTTAAGCAAGTAGGGTATCGAACACAGGGAACGACAAATTAAAAATAAAAACTAATTCTATCTAAATTAAGTAATAAGTAGAGGGGTTTCTCTAGTTTTACAAGACTAGAAACTTACTATCTATTACTTAATCTAAAAACTAGAAAAACAGAGAATTAACTAGATTCAATAATGCAAAGGAACTTCTGTTTAGTTCAACTCAATTGATCCTATGGTTGATTTCAAGGTAATAGTGCAATGAATTTATTCTTTTGTTGGTTACCGAATCAAGTGATTAGTTTCGCGTTCACTACACTAATCCTTAGCAAATAAACTAACTTAAACAGTGATCAGTTGTCTAATTCAATTTAGTTCACTAGATTAATTATTCGGATTACTTTAGACTCACAATAGTTAATCAATTTGGTTTTAATTAACTTCTTGTTGATGGTCATCACACAAGCTTGCACATAAATTTACTTAATTTTCTTATTAATCCTAGTTTCATGTTCATTAATCCTAGACATATAGCAAAGTAGTCACAAGATATATGAGGTTGATAATCAAACGATGTTCATGCTATTTAATTATTTTCCTATTAACAGAAAATTAATTATCATTCACACACAAGGTTCTTTAGCAAGCTAAAATAACAAATAAATCACCAACATTGAATTAATCCTACCAATAATCAAACCATAGTCTCAATTTTGTATCCCCAAATAGAAGTTTAAGAGTTTTAGCTCATGATTGAAGTAAATAACAACACAAAAACGAATTCTAATTGTCTAACCATAGTGGAAAACAAAAGATTAAGTATAATGATGGAATTTTCTTGAAATCTCCTTCTGGATTGAATTGTAGCTTCTATCTTCGTCTTCTAGGGTTTCTCTAGCCTCTGAATCGCAGGTAATTACTCAAGAATTATCCACGAAGTTTTTTCCTCAATCTGAGAAGTTATCTATATATTTGCGTATCGACTCGTCGAGTCAGGTGGCGACTCGTCGAGTCCGTCTCATAATATCCGTATGCGATAAGCATCTGGGTTCCCGAGTCATTATCCTCACTTGGACTCGCCGAGTAGTTGATTCTACTTGCCTAGTAGGTGCTATTTTTGGTGTTTTTCTTCTTTATCCAATTCCCGAGCTCCTAACCACTTCTCCTGCTTCCTTTTGCTTCCGAGCTTCATTTTTGGACTGAAAATACAATTTAAACACTTTTAAGTACCTTTTGTCCATGAAATGCAATAATTTAGCTAATAAATGAATAAAAATATATACTTAATACAAAATAAATATGCACATATCAATCTCCATTCCCGATTTATGACGACTGACTAATTGAACAAATCAAATTAGCCCTAGCCCGGCCGAGCATTTACGTTTGTCATCACTAAATCATCGAGGGACCCAAAGATATCGCTTTTATCCTTCTTTGAATAAAAGGAATGGATAAACTTTGATACAATGCTTGCTTGCACTAACTCACCAAATCATACACAATAATATGTTTTATAACACCAAGTTACTAGTGCGTTTTCATACTATCAATGTGCAACCGATTAGCAAGATACAACTCACACATCTCGGTTTCAAGAATATAAGATGTTATCGTCTCACCAATCACTCGCGATACAATTCATGGAGTGATCCAAGTGAGCGTGGGTTTAATCCAATGCTCAAATCTTATTAATAAGCACTCATGAACGTTGCAACAAACATTTACTTATGTCTAATACTCTTTTAGACAATCCATATACCAATTCACGACAGTCTTCATTCATATCTACTTCCAACATATGAACGACTGTGGCCCGTTCGAATAATTTGACTGTTCTTAATCAATTAAATTATTCAGGAAGTCAAAACATGCAAAGTGAAAAACAAGAATAATACTAATCCCATATGGCCTCAAACCTTTGAGTATAAATAAAACACCTTTTATTTATCACCATATCGATTACTCATTATTTGTCGTTTCGGGTAATCAACTTCTTACTTGAATTATTACACTTGTCCCATGCTCTTAGCATGCACACAATGTTTACCTATGGTTCTTACTTTGTGAAATAGATCAAATTGAACACATTTCCAATCATTCTCATTTCACAACTCCAAATCCTTTTCCATAAGTGAAAGAATATCAAATTCTTGCTACTTATAGAATATGCTAGATTTTAACATTTTATGCAATGATCCTTTCGTAATGTCACTGCACCAAAGTCACAAAGACTATTGCCAATGATATTACAAAGTCCTCTATCGGAGACTGTTACAAGACAATTCCTTAGATATGATGTCTCTCACTCAAGGTACATTCCTTTGAACATCCTTTTGCATAAAAGTTTCTAATCTAGACATAGATTTTCCATATTCAATTCCCAATATGGATATGCTTCCATATTTTCCATATGACAACTTATTCTTAATAGAATCTTATCTATTCATAATAATGTCGATATGGTCCATCCAATACCATGCTTCCAACTACTCACAGGCAACCAATCCTCGTCGAACTTTGGATTGTTCTTTGATAGTTGTTTAATTATTTTAGTGAAAACCAATTATAGTCCTTTTTCCCTCTAAATGCGCTATACATTTGGAAAATTTTAGAATGGTCAAATATTAAAGCATTTGCAATCTATCCTATACCCGAAGCGTATGGGACAAGATGCATAATGTTTTATTTGCTATGTTCTCAAAATTCGAATTGTGAAGAGGAATGCCGTAATCATAATTGAAATTTTAAGAACACACTATGTACCTTTGACTAAATTTATTAACATTTCTCAACCTAAGCCTTTAGATTTGAAACGAAGCATAATATTCTCTCCCTTAATTATAGCAAAACAAGTTTACAACCCTTACCACTTTGCAAGGTATAACTCTTGTTTTCTATAATTAATATTGCCAACTTGCAATACGTGCCTTAATAATCATACAATCATAACATTTATTCTCCCACTATCATGATGATTATTATAAAACATAACACTTATGCTCCCACTAGCTTCGACATGTATTCATAAACATCTTAACTTTCAGAAAAACAATACTTATTGAATTTCTTAAGTTCATGTTTCTAATACTTAGTGCTTTGATAATCTTTTATCAAGGCTTCTTGAACTTATACACCTTTGCCTTTAATAGTTTATATGTGTGTCTAAAAAATTAAGACTAATTGCCAAACCTCACAATTCAAATTATGGAAAGGGATACCATAACAATAATCGAATTCGAGAATGCAATTTTACAATCACTATCTTCTTAAAATCTTTCTTAGTGAAAGAATTTCCTCACAATCATTTTCTTGAAGGAGGAAATCTTATGACACTTAGATTTAAACGGTGTATTTGTTCCTATCCATGTGAATTTGTCAAAACCAAAGTTTAGGATAAATTCAAACTCATATGGATCGAAGTTTCTTAATCTTGATTTCTTGCCTTATGGTAGCACAGCTGCCCACCATGTCCTCCAAGTAGTTAAGCAGCTCACCTTTTCTTATCAATGTACTTTTCATTGATCAAGGTCTTTGCCTTTTATGCATTCAAATGAGAACTCATAGAACTCACATGCATAATTAACTCGATTGGATTCGCACAGAAACAAAATAATGTCAACACGATAGGTTGTAAACCTCAGCTCGTGTGCTAGTGATGATCGATAAGGTTCATTTGATTTGTTCTTGAAACTTTTCAAGACCATTAAGACTCCCACTGACTCCTTGACATATAAGATTCTCTTGTCAATAACCATTTCTTTGACAAAACAAATATTCAAGAGTTAGTGTAGCTTTTATCAAAACACTTTATAAATTGGTCCTAGTTGGCCTTTGTCTTATCCAAGACATCACAACTTTCCACATTTGATGAATGTTATAAACCTTCTTAATAATTTTCACTCATTGTCACAATCTTAACTTTAAGACTTGTTATTGGAACGAAGTATGATTGACCTTTTGATTTAACCATTTCTTCAATTCTTGATTCCTCTTCTTAAACATACAATTGTACTAAGACTCACTTAGAGGATCGATTGAGATATGGTTCTTAATCATTAAGACCTATCATAAACCATAAAACATACTTTCCCTTCTTCTTAGAATGGAGAAACTTTTATCTTTCTGTCTACTTGATTCTTCTTATTCGTTCTGCTATTGATTTAAACCTTTTCAATCAATTCAGGATTACACTTTATCTTATAAGTATAATCATATTTATTAAACCTTTAGTAAATCATGACGAATATCTTGTTACTCTTATGGTGGACTTGATCAATACACAACTTTGTGTAGTCGATCTCCTAGTCCTTCACTTGACACTTTGTCAACGAATTAGTCTAATTTCCAAATATGAAATTTCTCATTCATCGTGCAACCAAGTTGCATGATTCCAAGTTTATGTCCAATTGAAACTTAGGTGATGAGAAACTCTCCCTATTTGGTAAACTCTCGACTTCCATAAATAACATAATAAGAACCAAATCCATTATTGGTAATAATAGAACATTCAAACATCAATTTTTCATATACGCCATTGCAAGGATAAATAAATAATATAAAATCAAAATTTATTTTATTGCGGAAAAAATTTGTCCTTACAATGCAATTCATTGAAAAACTATGCTAATACATCTTTCTTAGCAATCTAATTCTAACTCTAAGTAGTAGCTCAAGAATCTAATCTTCGAAAAATGCGATCGAAATCCATTCCTTCACGTTTAGATTCTGCTCACTTCTTCCCTTAAGCTTCTTCTCGTATCTTTGATTCTACAAAACATCAATTGTAGTCTTATCACATTATGTATTAAGAATCTAGAATAGAGGCTTAAAAGAGTTAGTTAGTGGATTTTACCTATATTAGAGCCATACGTTTTGACTCTCCCATCTATTAGATCTCTTAGGTAAATGGGGCAGCTTCGTCTCCAATGCCCTTTCTCTTGGCAATAAAAGCAAATTGACTCTTTTGGAACATGACATGGAACTACTTCAGACATTGCCTTTCTCTTATGATCAAACTCTTTGATCATGGCATGTCTTTCGTTGCCATTGTCTATATCCATAGAGGTCTTGAAGGCAGATTCACCAATCTACTTTGGTTTTCTATTGCGCCAAACCATTGCTGATTCAGCAACAATAAGCATATAGGTGAGATCTATAAGGGTCACGTTGCGGTTCGTCGTATAGTACTCTCTTACAAACTCACTATACGAGTTAGGAAGTGACTGAAGAACCCAATCAACAGCCATCTCCTCACAGACAATGGATCCCAACATTGTTAACTTATCAATGTGTGATTTCATCCCTAGGACGTGTGTACACACTGACTTTCCTTCTTTATGTTTACTTGCCAATAGGGCTTGAGTAAGCTTGAACTTTTCAAGCCTTCGAACTTGTGGGTTAGGGAGAATAACTCTAGGAGGTGGAGGAAGTGAAGCATGATTTCTTATTCCTCGATTGAATCGTGGAATATCATCTTCATGTGGAAAGCTTATTCCACGGGATTTGGGAAGACCATAGTTGTCAAACTTTGACATCTACAAAATGGGAGAAAACGAATTCAAGTTAGTTGATTGATTGAGTCCCTATTAAATCACCCAAATGAAATACTAAGGCTAGGACCCAACACAATATGCTACAACCTAGAAAAGGGATGCCGTAATCTAGTTTGCAGAATATTTGAAGGTAAGTGAATGAGGATTCACTAATTTCCACCATGAAAAATGAAAAAGAAATTTAAGTTTTAAATCTATGAAAACTCCTAGATCCTTTGAGATTCATTGAACATTTCAATGGCATGTTTTAAATCTCGATATGCCCCTCTTGTTTGTCACTGGGATGCCGAGGATCACAAAGCGGGTGTGAATAACCATGCAAACTTACATGGTGCCCTCACATGTTACAGTCACCTATTCGATGTGCCGGTAAACCACACACGCTCCACCAAACTATGAAAAACATTGAGTCACCCTTTGCTACCTTTGCTTAGAACCATTTAGTGTGCCGGTAAACCACACACACTCCACTAACGTCTTCGCAAGGGCACAAAGTGTAATTTCATGGAATTGAATCAATTCACTTTTGCCTAAGTAACTAAGATTGGGAATTTGTAAAACATTTAGTTACTTTTATATTTCATTATACTTATAATGGAAGGTTTTGTCCTATCCTACCCGTTCGGCTAATGACCCTCCACTAGTCAAGAGTGCGATGGGTAAGAGTGGATACCCATTCAATCGCCATATTATAGACAATTTCCTTAAACACCCCTTATAGACCAGCTTCGTGAATGAGGCCTACTAACGGTAAGACTGACTTTTACTCATACATATATATAATGTTAGACTTTTAATGTTATATATATATATATATATATATATATATATATATATATATATATATATATATATATATATATATATATATATATATAGTATAGGGTGTATTTTACACTTTTAAAATACTAGGTGGTCTAATTTAACAATAATACTTTTAATTCAATTAAATTGTAAACCAAAACTATTATGGATTTATTATACTTCTTTTAATTATACACCTTAATTAATTAATAAAACCATAAGGGTGTGATTTGAACTTTTCAAAACATTACTAGGGTTTTAGAATTTAACATTCCTAATTAAACTTTTAATCAACTTTTAAATTCCAAAACTTGAGGGCAAGTTTTGAAACATTTCAAAACATTAGGGTTTAGAATTTAAATATACATCAAAATTAAACAATTAATCAAAATTTAAATTCCAAAACTTGAGGGCAAGTTTTGAAACCTTTTTCAAAACATTAGGGTTTTAACTATTTAAATTTCAAAACTACAAAACTTTTGGGTTCAAATTTAAACTATAAAACCTAAAGGGGAAAATATGAAACTTTTCATAACAACAAGGATCAAATAACAAATAATCTAAATTAACAATTAATCACATAATTAACCATATTTGATTTATTTAATGATTTCTTGCAAAACAATTTATCAATTTAGTCAAAATAATTAATCAATTATCACATAAGGAAACAATTATCTTATTAATTGATAAATATCTTCAATTAGATCAAGAATATAGTCAAATATATCATAAAATCGGATTTATATTGATCTAATATGATAAGGTAACTATCCCAAAGCAAAAAGAACAAGAATTCCTGAGATATGCTCCATCTGACGAGTTGACTCGTCGAGTCAAGCTTGGACTTGTCGAGTCTGCATGAACTCGGCGTGTCCAACCTCCAGAACATCAAAAATCGAATTTTTTGAATATGTAATGCATCAATACAATTGAAACCAATCCAGGCTCTGATACCACTGATGGGTTTTGGTCCTAAGAACATCCTATGTGCTCATACAAACCCTAATGCTTGGATCTAGGTTTCTCTATTGTACATGCAAGTTATCCAAGACTATAAACCCTAATTCTAGCATTCAAATAATCATATTAACATGAGAATAGGTTTATAATGTTACCTTGATTGTTATGTAGCAATAACAATCCCAAATCTCCTTGTATTGACTTTGGAAGGCCTAGAGTCACAAGTGTCACTCCTCTAATGGTTCACAAACACCATAAGCAAGAGGATGAAGAGGAGAGAGGATGGAGGCTACTAAAAATCGTGTGAAACCATAGCAAGAAGCTTAGCCACGTTTTTGGTCCTTAAGGGATCTATATATAGTGAGGCAATTAGGGTTATCTAACAAGGAAACCCTAATTTGGATGCTTAAGCCCTAAGCAACCCATGGAGCCCTTTTCCTTAAGGCCTTGGACGATTTCATATGGGCTTCCCCCATAGAATTCGTCCACCTTATAATATAAGGCAATCCATGGCCCAAATAGCAATTATCTTATAATTACAATTCCAGTACCTTAAGTTTAATTAATCTCTTTTAGTCACAAAACTAATTACCAATTAATTATTGACTAATATTAATTAAACAATATGATTTCTACTTTAATATATTATTACCATAATATATTAATAAATCATATTTAATCCTTTCTCTCCATAATTCATCTTATCAAGTTGCTTTGGTGAAGGCAACCTAAAAGGACCATGCACCATCGGGTCAAGTACATACCAAAATAGTTATGGACTTAGACACTAATCCAATAGTTACCTCGTCAACTCGCTGAGTTACCCATGTCCAGACTCATTGGGGAAAACCCTAGCCGAATCGTCGAGTTAGCTCGTTGACTCGGCGAGTCACTTAAATCAATTTCATATTCAGACGTTTTAAGGCAAATCTACCAGTCTAAACCCTAGATCTAGGCTCCCAAGGCTCGATTGTCACGTAAAGTTTCGACCTTTATGTTCATGCATGTCATAGTTTGCTCCAAAATGCCAATACAATTCTAACAAGGGTGTTTAAGCACAATAACTCTTATATGGTTGAATAAAGTTAGACCCTTTGACTCTCTGGACCTCATAAGGTCCAAATCTTAAGTCTAGACCTCCTAATAAACTCTATGCACTCATTGTTCCAACAAAAGGTAGTAAAATCCCTAACTCCCATACTCAAGATGTAACAGCCGGATTTTATCAGGTATCTTGTTGATTTGTGGGGGGACTCGGCGAGTTGGAGCTCAGACTCGCTGAGTAGGGACGCAGATCTGGACGCGGGATCGCGCCTGGACTCGACGAGTCCAGGATATGGACTTGGCGAGTCAGCGTTGTGTAATGAAACCCTAATTTCTCGGGTTTGAGACTTATTTAAAGGGCCTAATGGCCGTCATTTGTGCTCACCAGCCCCTTGAGTGAAACCCTAATCGAGTGTGAGCATTTGGAGCTAAGTAGGAGGCCATTATTGACCTTGGAGGTGCCATTGTTGCAAGGAAGGAGAAGAGCTAGCCAAGGGAAAGCAAGAGGAGCCACTTCTGTGGGTTTGGAGTCCAGAGCATCACTTTTGTGGTAATAAATCCGAGTTACCTTCTTGTTTGTTGTTGTTTATCTAGATTTAGGGTTTGTTGAACCCTTTTATGGCAAGATTTAGTTTTCTCTTGGTCCCTTATGAGGTTGGAACCATAGATCTGGACCCTTAGAGGTCCAGAGTGTCCCTTTACCAAAGCTTTTTGGGGATCAATGGAGGCTTTGGATTGGAATCCTCATGCCTTAGGTCAAAAACTCCATTTATGAGCTATAGGGTGTGTTATGAGCACCAAGATAGGAGCTTTACATGATGAATCAGTCGAGGGAGGCCACATCTATAGTTTTTGGAAGCAGATCTGACCTTAGAAGCAAGTTGGAGTGGTTGCATGGCATGGACTCACCGAGTCTGTTCATCCGACTCAGCGAGTAGCTTGAAGATTGCCTTGGGACTGCTCAGCGAGTGGTCCAATCGAGTCATGGGTAGACTCAGTGAGTCAGGGTGATTTGGAGAGGGATGACGAGTGGACTGAGTCAAACTTGGACTCACCGAGTCGACCTTGAGACTCGGCGAGTTGAGTCGGGGTGGCCCCGCGATTCATTCAGGTGAAACTCGTCGAGTAAAGGGGGGAATACTCGATGTGTAGTTAGGGGATTTCAGAGGGTTGGTGAAAACATCTAGACTCGCCGAGTCGCCATGGTACTCGCCGAGTCCGGTCAGAGTTGACCGTTAACCGTTGACCGTTGACCAGAGTTGACCTGTGATGACTTCTTATGGATAGTCAACCTTAGAGATATAAAGTGTTAATTAGAAACATATAATGTTATAGGAGGATTAGAGCTCGAAGGATCGAGCACGAGGGATTTCCAGGATTCGTGAGATACCGAGATACGCGAGGTGAGTCTTCTCACTATACTATATTACCTTGAGTAGGTAACCAGAGTTATGTGATAGAGTATGTCACAACTATAAATTTTGAGCCATGTAATCTATGCATTCAAGTACATGTGAATCAAAAATTTCAATCAAATACAAGATACAAGTACTATAAGTAGTCATCAAACAATTGGAGACCCTAGAAGTTCTTGTTAAGTCCATTTAGGACTAGGACTTCCTTATTGGATCCAAATGGACCAATGAATTTCCAAATTGGACTATCATGGGTTTAGGACCCTAATTGGGTTCTAATTGGACCCACATTCGTTTATTGCAATATTTTGGGCTAGGTAGAACCTAGAATGAAATAAAACACAAGTTTTGATCCATAATTTAACCTAACCTAGCTTAATAAAGCATAAAAATCACAATTTTATTTTATAAGGCCAATAAATACCCTAAACTACCTCTAATGTTGGGCTTAGGGGCAAAGAGCCCAATTTTTCCTTCTTCTCTCCCCATTCTCGGCCCAATGCATGAGCCCAAGAGGAAAGGAAGCATGTTGACTTGTGAGTGACACCTCACTATTATCTAATGGATTTCTAGGCACATATCACATACCTCCATGCATGTATCACTTCAAATATCACTTCCTCTCTTCTCTCTTCCCACTCTCGGCCGAATCCCCTCTCACACACACCAAAAATATCTCAAATTCTCTCTAGAACACTCAAGAACTCTCATTCCTCCCCTCTCCAAAAATCTCGAAAATTAGGGACTTTCCAAGAGGATTTTGCAAGTAAATCATCATCTAAGGTAAGATTATGCATAGATCTATGGGTTAAATTCTTTTGTTATCAAAATCCTTTCCTAATCTATGCAAAAATAGTGATCTTGCACCCTAGAACCATCTCAAAACTCGAGATCTTCATCAAAAGGAGCCAAGGCCAAAAACACTTCATTTTTCCTTCCATTTTCCTTGCAAAACCGAATCAACACCCCAAGGTGAGCTTCATACCCCCTATTTTCTGTTTTTATGAGTTTTGTGGGGGGGGGGGGGGGGGGAATACAAGTGAAAGTGTAGATCTATATGTGTTTGTATGCCTTGTATGATTTCCATGCTTATATGTATGCTTTTATGTGTTTTTATGTTGGATCTAGCCTCAAAACTCATCAAAACCGAGATATAACTTGTGCTACATGATTTTAACTTCAAATATATTTCTAAACACAAAGTGCTTCAAGAAAAATTGGCTAAGTAGTTTAGCAATAATTTCTTTGGGTTAAAAACACAAATTTTGGGCCTAAAATGTGAAAAATGCAAAAATAAGGGCCCAAATCGACATGTCACAGATTCTGATGGATGAAGTGTACCAAAACAGTTTTCATAAATAAATTTCTGGAAATATACTCATTTAGGGGACTAAAAACATAAATTTTAAGCTTAATGGGTTAAAAATGTAACTTTCGGCCCAATAAGGCCCATTATGCGAATTTTTCTGTTTTGGAGGGCCAAAACTGTAACTTTCTGTAAAACAGTGGACTATAAGTGTTCCAACTCCTTTTCAAAGGTTTAAAATGTTTTTTTTAAATTTAAAAAGGACCAAAGTTGCAAAAATTTTCCAAATTGGGCCAAAATTGTAAAAATTGCGAAAAGAAGGGGTTAAAACCGTGAAAACTGCATTTTCAAGGACTTAAACTGTTTTTATGAAAAATATGTTGAAAAATATTAATTTCAATAATTTTTGGTGTTAAAATGTCAAGAAAAATAGTTTAAGGACTAAACCGGGAAGTATTTAATATAAAGGGTTGAAAATGTAAATTTTACAAATGATGAGGGGCTGAAAACAGGAATATTTCAAGGCTAGTTCAATATACCCAATTGATCAAATGATGGCACCACGACTATCAACGGAATACAATACATTACAATACCAAAAGTCGTTGTTAAACGAATTGGCTCGGTCTCGAGCCAATAGAAATCTACAACTACTAACACTACGACACTACAATTCATACAAGTAACGTTTGGTTATACATACACATGCGAGTGTGCACAGACGTCTATGCACCATCTTTGGGCCCCACAAGTGTAAAATCTTGTTCGTTGAGCCTAGCTAGCCCAATGACCTGATCTTAAGGCCCGAAGACATTTTTTTTACGGAGTGTTGGGTTTTACCGATCCGACACAACGTAAATGGACTTTCAATGGCTTGTATACCACCGGTCCCCAAGGGTCCTTTGGTCTTGCTAGTAAGGTCTACATTTCATGCGAGGCGGGTCTGGGACCCCTCGTACATTTTATCCCCAACCGGCTAATGGAGTTACCGGGGTCTTCGTGACCTCTTTCTCTTCGGATGTGGGACTTCACCTAGTCAGGGCGATTGGATAACGCGATTAGTATTGACGACGCCTTCGGAGTCGTTAGTATAACTATAAACTGGGCGTTTGTGTAACGCGGGTTTGTAGTAAATAATCCTGCTCGAAAACCTTCCAACGTCGCCCGGGACTGACACTATACGCTATGCCATGGTTTCAATGTAACATCACGTAATTCAAGGAACTAGGAGAACATCGGGTTTTCCTAGGGTTTTCAATACTTACAAATTTGAAATGCATACATTCTAAACGAACATTTTTTTTACAAGTATAGAAACAAACAAGCATACCTATGGATCTTCACAAACGTTTTCGGAAACTTATCTTTTCAGAAAATATCGGATTTTCTGGTGGTTCTTCAAACAATACAAACATTCGATTTCAAACACTACTTATGAACTCACCAACATTTCATATGTTGACGTTTTTCAGAATACTTGTATTCTCAGGGAGCCAGTGAATCAAGGGAAATCATATCCAGTGACGGTTGCGGTTTATTTTTGTATGAATTAAACAACTTAATTTTTGGGGAATGTAATGTTTAAACAATGTATGTTATGTAAACACTACTGGTTGTACTATGTTGATGAATGGTGACGAATGTTGTTATGTTTCATATATATTCAATGTTATGGTATTCAATTGAGTCACGACAGCCCCCGGACGTTTCCGCCGTCTGGTTCGGGGGTGTGACAGGTTGGTATCAGAGCTTTGTTTATAGTGAACTAGCATGTCGAGCCATACATTGATATGCAACTATAAACCAAAAAGAGGGACTAACATAACTCTGAACAGAACGAGTGAATAAAACACACTTGCTTGCATTAGGAATAAGGACCTAACGCTGAATCAAACACAATAATGCTGGTATCTTGGTTAATTCGGGACTGTTCTTAGGGATACCAAGGAGTGAATGTAGCCTGATCAACTACATTCTCTCCAAGGTAAAACTAACACACGTCTTGATGAGATCGGGATAGCCAGGGAACCTAAAACTATACCCTTTAGCACCCAAAAAGAGAATGTTTGCTTAGTCTGTACAATAGTCATAGCCTCCTAGGATAATGTTAGCATATGTACGTACTCGCGCAGACAGCATGGCTGGCTTTCATCACCCGGGAGACCCCTACTTCCCTAATCAGGGAAACAACGGGTGGCTAGAGGAGTCCGAGGAGGAACCTGAGGAAGAGCCTGAAGAGGAACCCGAGGAGGACCCCGAGGAGGAACCTGATGGGGAACCGGAGGCAGAAGCCGAAGGCGAGCCTGTCGAACCCGAAGAAGACGAAGAGCATTTCGAAGAGGAGCTCGATGATAGCGACGAGGGTGATTCGGATGCGGAGTCCGAAGTCATCAACCCCCCTTACCCAATCCGGGTGCCTGCATATCGAGTGGGCCCCACTGGCCCTACACCTCCCTGGGGTGTGGACCTCTGGAGATGGAGCAGACAGCAGGGACAGCGACCCCCGTACGGCATGTCACGCGAGTTCTTTGACCTGAGAGACGGAGGGCCGGCTGATCGAGCCCTTCCAGTCATGGTAAAACGGTTACGGAATACGGGCGATCTTGCCCAGGACACTGCGAATCAGGTACACCAATTGAGGACTAGGGTCGAGCGTGCGGAGCAGGAGACGCGTGATGTCCTTCGAGAGTTTCACATGAGACAGGTTCGGTGGGAGTCTCGACTCCGGGACGCGGAACGCTTGGTTGCTCGTCTTCAGGGAGCATCCACATCTTCGGCACCACCTCCGGACACAGCTCATCGCGGTTAGGGGTAGACTTATCATAGTAGATCATTAGGAACTATGTTACGTACTCCGGCTCTATGTTTAAGTGACTACACTACTCATGGAGCCGTTATACTGTCAGATTAGCATTATCTATGTATGCTCCTACGAGCAAATTTTCTTGTACTAAATGCGGATAATATTAATGAACTTTTGTGTGTTTTGCTAAATTATTCTTAGTTGCTATGTGTTGAGACATTATGATTGCATGCTTGATGATAGTAATGTTTAGGTTCGCACCATACACCTAGATAGTAGGTCGCAACCTCCCAGAAACCACGAACACTCAACATCTTTCCGTTTCATGACAGAAAGATGCCTCGCCCAACTACTCGCGGAAACCCAGGACCAACCCCGCCCGAAGCTGACTCCACTGCTTTCCAGGCAGCCGTGTCGGCTGCAGTCACAGCAGCGATGGCACAACTTCACCGAGGAAACAACGGAGGAGGTAACGGGCAAGGATCTGGAAGTTCGAACAACGGGGCGAACCAAGGACTCACTAAAACGTGCACCTACAAGGATTTTGCGAACGCTAAACCCCGAACTTTCAACGGTACCGGAGGAGTGATCGCCCTAAAGCGATGGATCGAGAAGGTAGAGTCGGTATTCGAGATATGCGAGTGCCCCGAGCAGATGAAAGTGAAGTTCGCGGCCTGCACTTTGGTGGACCAAGCACTCACTTGGTGGAATGGTCATGTGGAAGCCATGACACTCCCGGTCGCCAACTCTATTCCCTGGGCAGAGATGAAAGAGATGTTGACGGCTGAGTACTACCCCCGAGGCGAAATACAGAAGATGGAGCAGGAACTATGGAATCTCACGGTGCAGAATGGGAACATCGATGCTTACATATCGAGATTCAGCGAACTATCTCTGTTGTGCCCGGGTATGATCACTTCAGAGGGGAAGAAGATTGAACGATTCATTTGGGGACTGACATCCCCCATTCAAGGAAATGTGATAGCTGCGAACCCTGAAACTTTTGACAGTGCGAAGAGATTGGCAAAGAGGTTATATGATCATAACTACAAAAAGGGCGAGAAACCGGTAGAGGCTGAGAAGAAAAAGGAGGGTGATGGTAAGAAAGGATGGAACAACAAGAGAAAGGGGCGTCAGGGCCCCGAGGCCTCTAAAAAGCAGCAAACAGTGGCAGTTAACGCTGTCACTGCACCGGTTCCAGCCACACCACATGCTCCAGCCTCAGCTGCTTCAAACACTTCAAGACCCTATTCCGGTACTCATCCCAAATGCAACAAGTGCGGTTTCCATCACCAAGGAGAATGTAGGGAGTTCCATTGCACCAGTTGCAACCGAAGGGGACACACTGCAAAGTTCTGCAGGACTTATCCTTCTCAGAACCAGAATCAGGGAAACAACCAGAACAACAACAACCCTCGCAATAACAACAACACCAATGCCGGTGGCAACAATGCAGGGCTTAGTCACACCTGTTTCGGGTGTGGAAGGACGGGACACTTCCGTCGAGATTGCCCTAACAAAAACAACTTAGGAAACAGAGGAGCAGGAAGAATGCTGACTATGGGTCAGAGTGATGCAGTTCAGGACCCCGCAGTTGTGACCGGTACGTTCCTCCTAAACCACACTTATGCATGCATCTTATTTGATACCGGAGCGGAGCGAAGTTTCGTAAGCGAGAAGTTTAAACATTTATTAAAACAACAACCCCAGAAGCTGAATGAAACCTATACGGTGGAAATGGCTAATGGGAAGACCGAATCCACTAGAGAAATCTACACTGGATGTACCCTAACCCTTAACCAACACGTCTTACGAATAGATCTGATTCCAGTGTCAATTAGGAGTTTCGATGTGATTATCGGCATGGATTGGTTAAGCCCCCACCATGCTGAGGTTTTGTGCCACGAGAAGGTCGTTCGCCTTCGTCTCCCGAATCACGAAACCCTAGTAATTTACGGAGACAAGCCTAGCACGAATCTTCGTCTTATCTCGTGCATCAAAGCACAAAAACATCTGCGAAAGAACAACTTAGCGTTCTTGGCCCACATAGTGGACAAGACCAAAGAAGAAATTAACATCCAAGACATTCCGGTAGCGTGTGAATTCCCGGACGTGTTTCCTGAAGATCTCCCAGGAGTACCCCCAGAGAGACAGGTTGAGTTCCGAATCGACCTCGTCCCAGGAGCAACTCCTCTCGCTAAATCACCATATCGATTGGCACCTGCTGAAATGCAGGAATTGTCCAGCCAACTCAGTGAGCTTCTGGACAAGGGATTTATCCGACCTAGCTACTCGCCATGGGGAGCTCCGGTGCTCTTTGTCAAGAAGAAGGACGGATCTTTCAGAATGTGCATCGATTACAGAGAATTGAATAAACTCACTGTTAAAAACCGCTACCCACTCCCTCGGATCGATGATCTATTCGACCAGCTCCAAGGAGCTAGCTATTTTTCTAAAATTGATCTACGATCCGGATACCATCAACTCAAGGTCCGAGAAGAAGATATCCCTAAAACCGCTTTCCGAACCCGCTATGGACATTATGAATTCGTCGTAATGCCCTTCGGTCTAACAAATGCACTCGCCGCATTTATGGACCTAATGAATCGAATCTGTCGACCGTTCTTGGACAACTTCGTCATTGTGTTTATCGATGACATCCTCGTATATTCTCGAAGCAAAGAGGAGCATGGCCAACATCTCCGACAAGTCCTAGAGACGCTGCGATCGGAAAGGCTTTACGCCAAACTCTCTAAGTGTGAGTTTTGGCTACGGAGCGTGAATTTTCTCGGTCACGTAGTTAGCCAAGATGGAATTCATGTGGATCCCTCTAAGGTCAAAGCTGTGGAAGGATGGGCAACTCCGACTACGCCCACAGAAATTCGTCAGTTCTTAGGCCTAGCAGGCTACTATAGGAGATTCATCCAAAACTTCTCTAAAATCGCCAAGCCACTTACCTTGCTTACGCAAAAGAGTGTGCCATTCCAGTGGACAGACCGACAAGAGATTGCGTTTCGAGCCTTGAAGCAAGCTCTTTGTAGCGCTCCTGTACTATCTCTACCCGAAGGGACGGAAGATTTTGTAGTTTACTGTGACGCGTCAAATCAAGGTTTAGGTTGCGTTCTCATGCAACGTGGAAGAGTGATAGCATATGCGTCCCGTCAACTAAAGACGCACGAAGTAAATTACACAACCCATGACCTAGAACTGGGAGCCGTGGTCTTCGCCCTAAAAATTTGGAGGCACTACCTGTACGGTACAAAGTGCACCATCTTCACAGACCACAAGAGCCTCCAGCACATCTTGAATCAGAAGGAGCTGAACATGAGACAACGAAGATGGGTGGAGTTGTTAAACGACTACGAATGCGAGATCAAGTACCATCCAGGCAAGGCCAACGTGGTAGCTGACGCATTAAGTCGGAAGGAGTACACAAATCGCCGTGCGAAAACGCACTCGATAACCATTCAGTCTCATCTGACCGCTCAAATTGCATCAGTCCAGGCAGAGGCTATGAAAACGGAAAATAGAACTAGCGAGGCATTACGCGGAATGGAGAAGAACCTGGAAGTCAAAGAGAATGGGGTATACTACTTCATGAACCGTATTTGGGTTCCAAAGATCGGAGGATTCAGGGAGATCGTTATGAAGGAAGCCCACAAGACACGATACTCCATTCATCCTGGTTCGGACAAGATGTATTTGGACATTAAGCAGCACTATTGGTGGCCTAACATGAAGGCGGAAATCGCAACTTATGTTAGTAAGTGCCTTACGTGTGCCAAGGTAAAAGTGGAATACCAGAAACCTTCCGGATTGTTACAGCAACCGGCAATCCCTGAGTGGAAATGGGAGGGGATTTCTATGGACTTCGTGACCAAGCTGCCCAAGACGCCGGACGGTTTGGACACCATATGGGTAATCATCGATCGATTGACGAAATCTGCCCATTTCCTGCCCATCAAAGAGTCCTACAAGATGGAGAGGCTGACGCGTTTGTACCTACGAGAGATTGTAAGACTTCATGGAGTGCCAAAATCTATCATCTCGGATAGGGACAGTAGGTTCACGTCACGCTTTTGGCAGTCGCTCCACAAGGCAATGGGAACTCATCTTGATATGAGCACAGCGTATCACCCACAAACGGACGGTCAAAGCGAACGAACCATTCAGACGCTTGAAGACATGCTTCGTGCATGTGTGATAGACTTCGGAAAGTCTTGGGATACCCACCTACCGTTGATCGAGTTTTCATATAACAATAGTTATCATTCGAGCATTAAGGTGGCCCCTTTCGAAGCACTGTACGGGCGTAAATGTAGATCACCGTTATGTTGGGCTGAAGTAGGTGACACCCAGCTAGCAAGAACACATGCGTCAAACAGGGCATTAACGGGACCGGAAATCATTCGCGAGACCACAGAAAAGATTGTCCAGATCAAAGCTCGATTACAGGCATCGCGTGACCGGCAAAAGAGCTACGCTGATAAACGGCGAAAGCCCTTAGAATTCCAGGTCGGTGATCGAGTAATGTTGAAGGTCTCACCCTGGAAAGGGGTTATACGTTTCGGAAAACGGGGAAAGCTGAACCCGCGATACGTTGGACCTTTCGAAATCGTCGCCCGAATAGGTCCAGTAGCATACAGACTACAACTACCCGCAGAGCTAAACGGTGTACACCCCGTGTTTCATGTTTCTAATCTGAAAAAGTGCCTATCAGATGAAACCCTTGTCATTCCTCTTGACGAAATCGAAATCAATGAGAATCTCCTATTCGTCGAAGAACCAATCGAGATTATGGACAGGGAGGTGAAGCGTACTAAGCAGAGTCGCATCCCGATCGTGAAGGTACGGTGGAACGCAAAGCGTGGGCCAGAATTCACGTGGGAACGCGAAGATCAAATGAAGCAAAAGTACCCTCACCTATTCTAGTTTTCTCAAATCTAGCTTTCAAACAGAATTTCGGGACGAAATTCCCTCTAACGGGGGGATGATGTCACAACTATAAATTTTGAGCCATGTAATCTATGCATTCAAGTACATGTGAATCAAAAACTTCAATCAAATACAAGATACAAGTACTATAAGTAGTCATCAAACAATTGGAGACCCTAGAAGTTCTTGTTAAGTCCATTTAGGACTAGGACTTCCTTATTGGATCCAAATGGACCAATGAATTTCCAAATTGGACTATCACGGGTTTAGGACCCTAATTGGGTTCTAATTGGACCCACATTCGTTTATTGCAATATTTTGGGCTAGGTAGAACCTAGAATGAAATAAAACACAAGTTTTGATCCATAATTTAACCTAACCTAGCTTAATAAAGCATAAAAATCACAATTTTATTTTATAAGGCCAATAAATACCCTAAACTACCTCTAATGTTGGGCTTAGGGGCAAAGAGCCCAATTTTTCCTTCTTCTCTCCCCATTCTCGGCCCAATGCATGAGCCCAAGAGGAAAGGAAGCATGTTGACTTGTGAGTGACACCTCACTATTATCTAATGGATTTCTAGGCACATATCACATACCTCCATGCATGTATCACTTCAAATATCACTTCCTCTCTTCTCTCTTCCCACTCTCGGCCGAATCCCCTCTCACACACACCAAAAATATCTCAAATTCTCTCTAGAACACTCAAGAACTCTCCTTCCTCCCCTCTCCAAAAATCTCGAAAATTAGGGACTTTCCAAGAGGATTTTGCAAGTAAATCATCATCTAAGGTAAGATTATGCATAGATCTATGGGTTAAATTCTTTTGTTATCAAAATCCTTTCCTAATCTATGCAAAAATCGTGATCTTGCACCCTAGAACCATCTCAAAACTCGAGATCTTCATCAAAAGGAGCCAAGGCCAAAAACACTTCATTTTTCCTTCCATTTTCCTTGCAAAACCGAATCAACACCCCAAGGTGAGCTTCATACCCCCTATTTTCTGTTTTTATGAGTTTTGTGGGGGGGGGGGGAATACAAGTGAAAGTGTAGATCTATATGTGTTTGTATGCCTTGTATGATTTCCATGCTTATATGTATGCTTTTATGTGTTTTTATGTTGGATCTAGCCTCAAAACTCATCAAAACCGAGATATAACTTGTGCTACATGATTTTAACTTCAAATATATTTCTAAACACAAAGTGCTTCAAGAAAAATTGGCTAAGTAGTTTAGCAATAATTTGTTTGGGTTAAAAACACAAATTTTGGGCCTAAAATGTGAAAAATGCAAAAATAAGGGCCCAAATCGACATGTCACAGATTCTGATGGATGAAGTGTGCCAAAACAGTTTTCATAAATAAATTTCTGGAAATATACTCATTTAGGGGACTAAAAACATAAATTTTAAGCTTAATGGGTTAAAAATGTAACTTTCGGCCCAATAAGGCCCATTATGCGAATTTTTCTGTTTTGGAGGGCCAAAACTGTAACTTTCTGTAAAACAGTGGACTATAAGTGTTCCAACTCCTTTTCAAAGGTTTAAAATGTTTTTTTTAAATTTAAAAAGGACCAAAGTTGCAAAAATTTTCCAAATTGGGCCAAAATTGTAAAAATTGCGAAAAGAAGGGGTTAAAACCGTGAAAACTGCATTTTCAAGGACTTAAACTGTTTTTATGAAAAATATGTTGAAAAATATTAATTTCAATAATTTTTGGTGTTAAAATGTCAAGAAAAATAGTTTAAGGACTAAACCGGGAAGTATTTAATATAAAGGGTTGAAAATGTAAATTTTACAAATGATGAGGGGCTGAAAACAGGAATATTTCAAGGCTAGTTCAATATACCCAATTTGATCAAATGATGGCACCACGACTATCAACGGAATACAATACATTACAATACCAAAAGTCGTTGTTAAACGAATTGGCTCGGTCTCGAGCCAATAGAAATCTACAACTACTAACACTACGACACTACAATTCATACAAGTAACGTTTGGTTATACATACACATGCGAGTGTGCACAGACGTCTATGCACCATCTTTGGGCCCCACAAGTGTAAAATCTTGTTCGTTGAGCCTAGCTAGCCCAATGACCTGATCTTAAGGCCCGAAGACATTTTTTTTACGGAGTGTTGGGTTTTACCGATCCGACACAACGTAAATGGACTTTCAATGGCTTGTATACCACCGGTCCCCAAGGGTCCTTTGGTCTTGCTAGTAAGGTCTACATTTCATGCGAGGCGGGTCTGGGACCCCTCGTACATTTTATCCCCAACCGGCTAATGGAGTTACCGGGGTCTTCGTGACCTCTTTCTCTTCGGATGTGGGACTTCACCTAGTCAGGGCGATTGGATAACGCGATTAGTATTGACGACGCCTTCGGAGTCGTTAGTATAACTATAAACTGGGCGTTTGTGTAACGCGGGTTGGTAGTAAATAATCCTGCTCGAAAACCTTCCAACGTCGCCCGGGACTGACACTATACGCTATGCCATGGTTTCAATGTAACATCACGTAATTCAAGGAACTAGGAGAACATCGGGTTTTCCTAGGGTTTTCAATACTTACAAATTTGAAATGCATACATTCTAAACGAACATTTTTTTTACAAGTATAGAAACAAACAAGCATACCTATGGATCTTCACAAACGTTTTCGGAAACTTATCTTTTCAGAAAATATCGGATTTTCTGGTGGTTCTTCAAACAATACAAACATTCGATTTCAAACACTACTTATGAACTCACCAACATTTCATATGTTGACGTTTTTCAGAATACTTGTATTCTCAGGGAGCCAGTGAATCAAGGGAAATCATATCCAGTGACGGTTGCGGTTTATTTTTGTATGAATTAAACAACTTAATTTTTGGGGAATGTAATGTTTAAACAATGTATGTTATGTAAACACTACTGGTTGTACTATGTTGATGAATGGTGACGAATGTTGTTATGTTTCATATATATTCAATGTTATGGTATTCAATTGAGTCACGACAGCCCCCGGACGTTTCCGCCGTCTGGTTCGGGGGTGTGACAGAGTATTTGTATGCTATGTATGTTATGTGTTGTACTGCATTATTTCTATGTGATTTATGTGGTGCATGTTTATCAGAGCTAGAACCTGAGGGTTCACAGAGTTTGGGTGCACGGACCCACAGAGTTATAGCGTTGAGTGGCTAATATGTGTTATATGTGGTATTTTGGTGAACTCACTAAGCCTTGTGCTTACAGTGTTTGATGTTATTGTTTCAGGTACTAGTGACGACCGCGGGAAGGCACCGACCGCGGGAAGTGCGGCAAGGGTCACGATGGAGTCTGTCGAGCAGGATCTTGCTACAAATGTGGCAAGGAGGGGCATATGGCCAAGGACTGCGCCAAGGGGTTTGCAGTATGTTTTCACTGCAACCAGACCGGACACCGGAAGGCAGAGTGTCCGCTGCTGCGTGGAGCATCTCAGGTATCTACTCCCGCCGCCATCAGAGCTACAGAGAGTTGGCCCGTGAAGGCCGAGGCACCGAGAGCTCGAGGGAGAGCCTTTCAGCTGACTGCGGAAGAGGTCCGCGCTGCACCTGAGGTTGTGGCTGGTACGTTTCCTTCTATATATTTATTTTTGGTGTTGAGATATTATGCTTATATTATGTTATGCATAGGTACCTTCCTGGTGAACTCTGTGCCTGCTTTAGTGTTATTTGACTCGGGTGCGAGTCGGTCTTTTGTATCTTTGGCCTTTAGTCAGCATATCAGTGTTAGTCATCAGGCATTGAGTCGGCCTTTGCGGGTTTCCATAGCTGCCGACAGAGTGATTTGTGCCACGGAGGTCCTCCGGGGATGTGTGTTAGAGATTTTTGGGGTTGAGTTTCCGATCGATCTGGTTCCTATTGCGATGGGTGATGTCTTTGTCATAGTGGGCATGGACTGGTTGAGCCGATTCGACGCGGTTATCGACTGCAAGCGTCAGCTGGTGACCATACGAGATCCTAGTGGGGGCGTTCTTTCGGTATACGGCGAGGGTACACGTTCTGGATCAGCCTTTTGTTCGGCCGCTAGGGCGAGGCAGTGTTTACAGCAGGGCTGTAAGGGTTTTGTGGCGTATGTGATGGATACGCGAGTGATCTCCGAGAGATCGAGTTCAGTGGATGAAGTTCTGGTGGTGCGTGAGTTTCCAGATGTTTTTCCCAAAGAATTACCGGGTGTGCCTCCCGTGAGGCAAGTGGAGTTCAGTATCGATTTGGTTCCGGGAGCCGCGCCTATCGCTAAGGTGCCTTATCGTCTTGCACCTCCAGAGATGCAAGAGTTATCCTCGTAGCTTCAGGAGATGCTGGGGAAGGGGTTTATTCGGCCGAGTAGCTCGCCGTGGGGAGCACCCATTCTGTTTTTGAAGAAGAAGGACGACTTGCATCGAATGTGTATTGATTTCCGAGAATTGAATAAGCTGACGGTCAAGAACCGTTACCCGTTGCCGAGGATCGACGATTTATTCGATCAGTTACATGGAGCATCTTGGTTCTCCAAGATCGATTTGAGGTCAGGCTATCATCAGGTGAGAGTGCGGGACGAGGATGTCCAGAAGACAGCATTCAGGATGCGTTATGGGCATTATGAGTTTCTGGTGATGCCTTTTGGGATCACCAATGCCCCGACTGTGTTCATGGACCTCATGAACAGGGTGTGCAGGCCGATGTTGGATCGGTCGGTGATTGTATTTATCGATGATATTCTGGTATATTCGAGATCTAGAGAGCTGCATGAGGAGCATTTGAGGGAAGTTCTTGGAGTTTTGAGATCGGAGAAACTTTATGCAAAGTTTTCCATGTGCGATTTTTGGTTGTGGGAGGTCCAGTTTCTGGGGCACCTCGTTAATCAGAAAGGGATATTGGTCGATCCGGCCAAGGTTGACGCGGTGATGAGATGGGAGGTGCCAAAGTCACCCTATGAGATCAGAAGCTTCCTTGGGTTGGCAGGGTACTATCGGAGGTTTATCAAGGATTTATCCAAGATCGCAGTGCCACTCACCAGATTGACCCGGAAGGGTGTTACATTTTTATGGGGTCCCGAGCAGCAGACCTCCTTTGAGACGCTTCGCCAAAGGTTGTGCGAAGCTCCGGTATTAGCTCTTCCGGAAGGGATGGAAGATTTTGTGGTATTCTGTGATGCATCAATTTTAGGGCTAGGAGCGGTGCTGATGCAGAAGGGACATGTGATAGCATATGCACCGAGGCAGTTGAAGCCTCATGAGACGAGATATCCCACACATGATTTAGAGTTGGGGGCAGTGGTGTTCGCTCTCAAGATTTGGCGACACTACTTGTATCGGGTTCGTTGTACGACATACACAGACCATAAGAGCTTGAAGTACTTGATGGATCAGCCTAACCTAAATATGCGGCAGAGGAGGTGGTTAGATGTGGTCAAGGATTATGATTGTGAGATCTTGTACCACCCGGGCAAGGCTAATATGGTAGCCGACGCCTTGAGTCGCAGGGCGGAGAGTACTCCACTACGAAATGTATGTTTGAGATTGACCATGATAGCTCCAGTTCTGGACGCCATTCGTGGGGCACAGGCCGAGGCTGTGCATCCGGAGATGCAGAAGAGAGAACGGGTCGTTGGTTTGGTTTCTGAGTTTGTGTCGGATAGTTGAGGGCTTATGACTTTTCAGGGCCGGATTTGGGTACCGTTTGTGGGCGGTACACGTACTACATAGATGGAGGAAGCTCATAGATCGAAATTTTCGATCCATCCCGGGGCTACAAAAATGTATTTGGATTTGAGGAAAGAGTATTGGTGGCCTTGTATGAAGAGGGACGTCGCATGGTTTGTCGAGAGGTGTTTGACCTGTAGAAGGGTGAAGGCCGAGCACCAGAGACCGCATGGCAAGTTGCAGCCATTGGAGGTTCCCGAGTGGAAGTGGGAACAGATCACTATGGATTTCATCACCAAATTGCCAAGGACTGCCAGAGGAGTTGACGCAGTTTGGGTGATTGTGGATAGGTTGACGAAGAGCACTCACTTTCTTGCCATTAGTGAGAGTTCTTCGACGGAGAAGTTGGCGGAGGTTTATGTGAGAGAAGTGGTATCTCGGCATGGGGTGCCGATCTCGATTGTTTCAGACCGTGATGTGCGCTTCACTTCCCGATTCTGGAAGAAATTTCATGAGGAGTTGGGTACTAAGCTGCATTTTAGTACCGCATATCACCCCCAGACAGATGGCCAGAGTGAGCGGACGATTCAGACGCTTGAGGACATGCTTCGAGCATGTGTATTGGATTTTGGGGGTAGCTGGGATACGTATTTACCCTTGGCAGAGTTTTCCTACAATAACAACCATCATTCGAGCATCGGTATGCCGCCCTTTGAGCTGTTGTATGGTAGGAGGTGTCGGACTCCCATTTGTTGGGGTGAGGTTGGGCAGAGAGTGATGGGAAGTACAGAGATCGTGATTCAGACGACAGAGCAGATTCAGCGGGTCAGACAGAGGTTATTGACCGCCCAGAGCCGACAAAAGAGTTATGCAGACAGGCGCCGGTCCGAGCTTGAATTTCAGGTCGGCGACTTCGTTCTCCTGAAGGTTTCTCCTTGTAAAGGAGTGATTCGGTTCAGGAAGAGGGGCAAGTTGGGGCCCCGGTTTATAGGTCCATTTCGTGTGATTGCGAGGGTAGGCCGGGTAGCCTATCGGTTGGAGTTGCCAGCAGAGTTGGGACAGATTCACGACACTTTTCATGTGTTGCAGTTGAGGAAGTGTATAGCCGATGAATCGGCAGTGGTTCCGTTAGAGGATATTCAGGTGGATGCAAGCTTGAATTATGCCGAGAGACCAGTGGCCATCAGGGATCGGAAGATCAAGGTTTTGAGAAACAAGGAGGTACCTCTGGTGTTGGTTCAGTGGCACCACCGGAGGGGATCAGAGATGACCTGGGAGCCAGAGCAGATGATGCAGGAGCAGCATCCGGAGCTGTTTTAGGAGCGAGACTTCGAGGCCGAAGTCTAGTCCTAGTGGGGGAGAGTTGTAAAAGCCGGATTTTATCAGGTATCTTGTTTATTGTATTTTGTTGATTTGTGGGGGGACTCGGCGAGTTGGAGCTCAGACTCGCTGAGTAGGGACGCGGATCTGGATGCGGGATCACGCCTGTACTCGACGAGTCCAGGATATGGACTCGGCGAGTCAGCGCTGTGTAATGAAACCCTAATTTCTCGGGTTTGAGACTTATTTAAAGGGCCTAATGGCCGTCATTTGTGCTCACCAGCCCCTTGAGTGAAACCCTAATCGAGTGTGAGCATTTGGAGCTAAGTAGGAGGCCATTATTGACCTTGGAGGTGCCATTGTTGCAAGGAAGGAGAAGAGCTAGCCAAGGGAAAGCAAGAGGAGCCACTTCTGTGGGTTTGGAGTCCAGAGCATCACTTTTGTGGTAATAAATCCGAGTTACCTTCTTGTTTGTTGTTGTTTATCTAGATTTAGGGTTTGTTGAACCCTTTTATGGCAAGATTTAGTGTTCTCTTGGTCCCTTATGAGGTTGGAACCATAGATCTGGACCCTTAGAGGTCCAGAGTGTCCCTTTACCCAAGCTTTTTGGGGATCAATGGAGGCTTTGGATTGGAATCCTCATGCCTTAGGTCAAAAACTCCATTTATGAGCTATAGGGTGTGTTATGAGCACCAAGATAGGAGCTTTACATGATGAATCAGTCGAGGGAGGCCAGATCTATAGTTTTTGGAAGCAGATCTGACCTTAGAAGCAAGTTGGAGTGGTTGCATGGCATGGACTCGCCGAGTCTGTTCATCCGACTCGGCGAGTAGCTTGAAGATTGCCTTGGGTCTGCTTAGCGAGTGGTCCAATCGAGTCATGGGTAGACTCAGTGAGTCAAGGTGAGTTGGAGAGGGATGATGAGTGGACTGAGTGAAACTTGGACTCGCCGAGTCGTCCTTGAGACTCGGCGAGTTGAGTCGGGGTGGCCCCGCGATTCATTCAGGTGAAACTCGTCGAGTAAAGGCGGAATACTCGACGTGTAGTAAGGGGATTTCAGAGGGTTGGTGAAAACGTCCAGACTTGCCGAGTCGCCATGGTACTCGCCGAGTCCGATCAGAGTTAACCGTTGACCGTTGACCAGAGTTGACCTGTGATGACTTCTTATGGATAGTCAACCTTAGAGATATAAAGTGTTAATTAGAAACATATAATGTTATAGGAGGATTAGAGCTCGGAGGATCGAGCACGAGGGATTTCCAGGATTCGTGAGATACCGAGATACGCGAGGTGAGTCTTCTCACTATACTATATTACCTTGAGTAGGTAACCAGAGTTATGTGATAGATTATTTGTATGCTATGTATGTTATGTGTTGTACTACATTATTTCTATGTGATTTATGTAGTGCATGTTTATCAGAGCTAGAACCTGAGGGTTCACAGAGTTTGGGTGCACGGACCCACAGAGTTATAGCCTCGAGTGGCTAATATGTGTTATATGTGGTATTTTGGGGAACTCACTAAGCCTTGTGCTTACAGTGTTTGATGTTATTGTTTCAGGTACTAGTGACGACCGCGGGAAGGTGCCGGCTTGATCCGTACACACACACTCGGAGTTTTTACATTGTGATCTTGGGATTTTGTATTAACCTATATTGGATCATTAATATGGTTGTTTGATGAATATTAATCGAATTATGTTTTTATAAGAAAATTGAAAAATTTGTTTTGAAATTTACGGTGTTACACAAGAGATCCATCTAATAAGATGAGAAAGGTGTAAACTTTTTAACTTCCACAGAAGCTCCAAGTGAAAGAAATGCTAGATCCCACAACCTATCCTCATTCCTTGCTTGTATCTCACTCCTTTCCTTCAAAAAGATCATCCAAAATACTCAATATTAGCTCACATACTCTCTCTTAGATTAATGGCCGATTAGGGTTTCACACAGGGGAGCTGGGCAGTTGGTGAGGCGGAAATGAGGAAATAAGTTTCCTTAAATAGGCCCCAAACCTAGGGATTTAGAGTTTCATCTCGTAGCGCCTACTCGGAGAGTGAGCTCTTTGACTCGTCGAGTCGGTTTTTAGACCCACGTGGTCAATCGGTCTCTAATCGACGAGTTGAGGCACCAACTCGTCGAGTTGCTCAATTGACCTCAAAAATAAATAAGTAAACAATATACCTGGGAGTCCGGTTGTTACAATTCTGCCCCACTGGAATCAGATTTCACCCTCGAAGATATGCTATGGAAATCGCTCTGGATACTGCTCTCACATATCAGACTCTGGCTCCCAAGTCAACTCGGACCCCTTCCGATGTTGCCACTGAACCTGAACCAGGGACACCTCTTTCTTCCTCAAAAACTTCACTTTCCGATCCAATATTGCACTTGACATCTCAATATAATTCAGGCTCGCATCCAACTGAATGTCCTCTAATGGCACTACTGCCATCTTATCGGCTACACACTTCCTCAACTGAGAGACGTGGAAGGTGTTATGAATCTGACTTAACTTTGTAGGTAGCTCCAACCAGTATGCTACCTTACCCACTCTAGCGGTCACTCTGAAAAGACCGATGTATTGGGGCCCCAACTTGCCCCGTTTCTTGAAACGAATCTCTCATTTCCAGGGGATACCTTCAGGAGGACAAAGTCTCCCACTTGGAACTCTAGCTCGGATCGTCGCCTGTCTGCATAATTCGTTTGGTGACTCTAGGCTGTTAGTAGCGTCTGCCTGACCTGCTAAATCTGCTTGGTCGTCCTTAGCACTATCTCAGTGCCACCCATCACTCTCTATCCTACCTCTCCTTAAAAGATGGGAGTCTGACACCTCCTCTCATATAGAAGCTCAAAGGGAGGCATACCAATACTCGAATGATGGCTGTTGTTGTAAGAAAACTTAGCCAAGGGCAAGTAGGTGTCCCATCTTCCTCCAAAGTCCATAACTCATGCACGCAACATGTCCTCAAGCGTCTGAATTGCCTGCTCGCTCTGCCCGTCTGTCTACGGGTGGTATGCGGTACTAAAATGGAAATCGGTACCCAAATCCTCATGAAATTTCTTCCAAAATATGGAAGTAAAACGCACGTATTGATCTGACACTATCGAGGTTAGCAATCCATGCTGTGCTACCACTTCTCTCACATAAATCGCAGCTAGTCACCCGGCAGAAAAGCTCTCACTGATAGCAAGGAAGCTAGAACTCTTCATCAGCCGGTCCATGATCACCCATATCGCGTCTACCGTAATTAAAAGGTTACAACGACGAAAACTACAAAGAGATTGGTCGAATTTTGAAGAAAGTCACCAACTAGACAATCATAGTAATACTTAAATTAGGTATTATGAGGCAAGCATCACGTGTGAGAGTTGTGATTTTTAAAGGATTATAACGGTACTAAAAACACGTCGAATAGTGGAAGTCAAAACTAGGCAAAAGATCAAAAGGAAAGTTGTAGAGAATGACGATACCTACATGAATATATAAGACTTGTTGAGAACGGAGTTCGTATGCGAGAGTTACAAAATTTCAAAGTTTAATTTGCATAGCAAAATGCACACTAACACCCAATTGTGTCGAGATATGGGATAACGTGGCACAATAAGATAACGACAAGTGGCATGATCGTGTGGTTCACATGCATTTTCTTGGCGTGCGTTATAAACCGCTATAAATAGAAGGTCTCGATAGTTCATTTTCCTAACACCATTCTCGAATCCTCTCTCTAAAATTGCCTTGTGTGCCATCTCCCCGATCACCTCTCGAAGTGCTAACTTGTGGTTTCTACCCTACACCAACGTTTTCAATTCCACAGGTGCGTTTACGACCCCATTTTCAACTATTTTTGGGTGGGGGGGATACATGTCTAAATTACAACGTTACATAGTTATCACTAGTTATAGTTAGATAATTATGACCATAGCATTAGGATAATATTAGCCTGATAGTTACTATGCCCAAACTCCTTAGCTAATATTATGCCTAGTTGTTATGTTGAACCACTATGATAGATAAGATCATACCTAATTGTCACACTGGCAGTTGCCAGGAAATGCTGAAACTCGTTACTATAGCCATATTTGGATAAGCTTAGTACCTTGTCTTACTCTGCCTAAATTCTTGGCTACGTTAACACACACACACACACACACACACACATATATATATATATATATATATATATATCAGATAAATAATATATAATAAGGATATTGTATAAAACACAACGTGAGTAAAAACACAACCGACCTAGGGAGCCCCCCACAACAAGAGTTAGATGAGACATGATTAATCATCACGTTGATTAATATTCATCTAGCACCTGACCTAAAATCATTAATTTTTAAATGATCGAGAGATATGTACAGATCTATAAGAGATATACACTGCCACCTGTGGTTGCTAGTTACAACCCGACGACAAGTCGAAGCAGGCATAAATTTCTTACCACATTGACATCCAATAAGATTAATCCTAACTCGATTATTGGAACTCATCATAACTTTTTTAAACTAAAACTAGCTATCATAAACTACTATTATGATTAATCCAACTAGGTAGTGATATTACTCACAAAATCAAGGAAACGAGTTTAGTTCAACCAACATTCAACTATTTTAGACTCCAACTAGGAACCTACCTTTTGTAGTAATGATAGTACTCACAAACTCAAGGAAGTGAGTTTTGGATAAACAAAAAAATATTTTATAACAATAAAATCTATGTAGTCACCAACATTATGTTGACCTCTCAAACCACATGTATTCTAAGGAGAATGAACCCACCTTAAGAAGGACATAACCCCGGTGATGCAGCCTAGAACTTATGTTCTTTGCTTTTATACTTTTCTTTCGCAACCTACCTATACATCGAACAATTATGTAATATATTTTATTTAATGAATAAATAGCTATGTTGTTTAGTATATCCTATGTATTATTCAACGCTTATATTGGCCTAAGATCCTAAGATCCTAACATCACATAACCTGGGGCTTGCGTTGCCAGCCAGGGGTGTGACAGATTGGTATTAGAGCTACATATTATAGCGAACTAGTAACTTCTTAAGAAATACAACTATAATCTAGGACTACACTCTGATTAAGCTTAGCCTTCTAAGCCTAATAATAATACTAAGAATAAATATTAATTACCTGACTTTTTGACTATTTACAAAAGAGGTGACTAGTTTTAACTATCGCTTGGGTTGTTGGATTTCAGAACGACTATATGCTAAAATGATCCTGCCCACTAGTACTTCTCATATGGCTGATCATTAATTGATAGTATTGGAGTACAAAACCCTAAAATACATCTAATCCAACAAAGATTAAGAGTTGTATAGATATGCTCATATAAGCATATCTATTACCCAACAATACTAACCCTCGAAGTCGCAACTCTGGATATTTGGTCAAAAACCATATTTAGATTTGGTATAGTACAGCAGCCTTACCACAACTAGACCTAGAGTGTGCAGCTAAATTTTATTATGGTTCAACTGACATACGACCGAACTCGGATACGGTGGTCGGAAATCTAAACACTTGAGGACTTTAGGATTGGATGCATAGGATTTTATAATCAGAAGCTTCTCGTAGAGACTTCTATGTCAGGGGATGGCTAACTAAACGACATCTACACTCGAGGATTTTTCCACCCTAGGAACCTCTAACTTACGACATAGTGGGGGAGAACACTATCTATTATACACTTATAACTTGATTTTATATAGTATTTAATTAATCTTCACATCTCTCATTAATATCTTCCTGTTTGATGTCTTATAGGTTTGCCGAGAGCATGACATTCGATGGATCGTGGAGGGCAGCTTCCTCATCTGAGGATGAGCGTACAACACTTGATGCCTCAGTTGAAACCCTAGAGGACAATGATGACTTGAAGACTGATTATACTCCCACTGAGTGCCCGTTAGAGCCAACCCTTTCACCAGACAACACACCGGCTGGGTTAGAGCTTCTCAGTTCCTAGTACAAGCCCAACGAAGATGATTAGGACACTGGCACCTAACCGGATACCTCACCACCCCGCCTCACTCCTTCCCATTGATCTTATAGGACACACACGGGTACTTGGGTGAAGCAGACCCCAAGGAAGGTAACTACTACCCCTCACAAAAGGGGGTGGCATCCCTACCAGTATCACCACCAATAACAAATAACTCTAGCAGAGACACCATCTGGATGTCCCATATACGATCCTAGGTGCAGGAGAAGGCTATTGGCTCACAGTTCAAGGTAGTCAAATCATCCAATGCACCTCCTCATACCTCGTCTACTACTGTGGAGCATGTCATCTCTATTTTAGTGCCCCGCACTACCCATCGCTTAGATCATATTGCCGCGATGGACACCAAACTCTTTTTGTTGAGGATGGATTTGATGCAACTTACTTAGAGGGCACATTACTTAGGGGAGGAAATAGACATAATGGAGATGAGTCCATAATCGCGCATGACCATCTGCAGGAGGCATCGGAGGAGACCCGGTTCCACCGCCAGGTGATATAGGACATAATTAGCCACACAAATCGATTGGAGCTCCAGGTGGAGAAGGTAGAGTATTGAGAATCTCTTTTTAGTGTATGGCTAGAGTTTGTATATAAAAACTTATTGCTGCTCATGGCACTTGTCATATTGTACTGTGGTTTTTAGTTTTTGTTGTTTTGGCCCTAACATGGTAGTTAGAAAGGATATATATATATATATATATATAGAGAGAGAGAGAGAGAGACACACACCCACTTTATTTTAGGTTAGGGTTGTAGGGAAAAGCCTTCACATGTATGTTTTGTATTCACATGGCTTTTCCTACTCTAACCACACCCAATTTTGGTAACTTTGACATGATATATATATATATATATATATATATATATATGTGTGTGTGTGTGTGTGTGTGTGTATACACACACACATACACACACATACATACATATTATACATACCTTATTGCATGAAATCTGTGTTATTGTTGTTCTTATTAACATTAATACTAAAACACCACAACCTAATATGAGAGCACAAACTTGATAATTCCGAAAAACTAACTTTCACCACGACACTAACTTTAGGAGTATAGAAATGGAATAATTACTAGATCTAGTCATGGTCTTCAAGCTGAGTAGGATGATCAGTCAATACGAAGTAACCCACCCCTAGACCACACATTTATTGAGGCAACGGTCGAATGAAGAATAGATGAGGCACTAGCGGCACATGGTAGTCACACAAACTCTGGAATGGGAGGAGAAGGCTCCCAAGGAAATAAGAATGGTGCACAAAGAACACGCACTTACAAGGATTTCGTGAAATACATACCCAAAACGTTCTATGAGAACAAGGGAGTTGGAGGACTTACCAGACGGATCAAGAAGACTGAGTCTATCTTTGAGATCAACTCTTGTGTTGAGGAGAGAAAGGTGAAGTGCGCTACCTACATGTTTATAGACGGAACTACATCTTGGTGGAATGGCCGCGTCAAGACTCTAGGTATCGCCAAAACTAATGCTCTGTTACGAGAGCAATTGAAACAAATGCTCATTGAGGAGTACTGTCCCCGGGAGGAGATGCAACAACTAGATCAGGAATTATGGAACTTGACCATAGGAGACATCGGCATATCAACGTACACTGGTAGGTTCAATGACCTCGCTACCTTTTGCCCAAACTTTGTGACCCCCAAGTACAAGAAAGTGGAAATTTACATTTGGGGATTGGTTCAACCCATCTAAGGGTTGGTCACAACCTCTCGACCGTCGACATATGCTAGTGCGAAAAAGTTGGCTTTTAGCCTGACCAAAAAAGAAATAAGATGAGGCATGTTAGTCCAAAAGATTAACATCCCTAGGTTAAGGGAGGGCAAGGAGAAATATGGAAAAGGATTCAAGGGTATCTCTATGGAATCTACCAGCAAGCGATAGGAGACTGTAAGGGTTTACGCCGTCAGTCCTACCCCGATAGCTGCCGTAGCTCCTGTATCTTTAGGATAGTATGCGTGAAAGCACCGACAGTGTCATTTGTGTCACTTCCACCACTCTGGAAACTACATGAACTATAACAGGTGTAATCGCAGAGGGAATACTGAGAAATATTGTCGCCAGCTTGTGATTATTCCTACAGCCATAACCAACCAAGGCATGGCTTCTTTGCTAGATAATCGAGCCTGGTTTTAATGTGGAATTATAAGTGTAATGCTTGTTCTAGGTATCATTTGTTTTTTTTCAAGTTTATGGATTTTGCACTGGGACTTGACGAGTTGGGGAGCCCAACTCAACGATTAGAGATCGATATTGGACGCAGGACTTTGGGTCTACTCGACGAGTTGGAAGGCCCAACGCGATGAGTAGGCACTGTAAAGGAAAACCATAATTTTCTAGGTTTAGTACCTCATTTAAAGAATTTAACCATTAGGGATGGCCTCTTTAGCAGCCTCCTTACTCAGCGAAACCCTAGAACCACCTCCCCCTCTTGTTCATTGAAGTTCTGAGTGTTGTGGTGTGATTTTTGAAGGAAGTATTGAAGAGAAAAGTAGCAATCTTGGATGAGTGATCTTGGATCTAGAAACTCTACATCAAGGGCTGTATTTTGAAGGTATAAAGCAATAAACTTGATGTGTAGTGTTTTAGATCTCATCTTTTGGTAGTTTAGGGTTTGTTTTGGAACTTTGGGTTGGATGTCACAAGATAAGAGGCTTCTAGAGGTTAGGAGTGTAGATCTAACCTCTATAAGACCTCTAGAGGCTTAAAGCTGCAAACTTTAATAACCCCATGTCCCATTCATGCATTATGTCCACAATGAATACTAAAATGGATCTTGGAGGGTATTTCACACATGCATGGACCTAAAGATAGAAACTTTACGTGATTTGTCCACCCTTGGACATCAGATCTATGTTTTAGGTCGTTAAGATGAGAGTATAAAGGATTAATGGCTGAAGACCTTCCTCAAAGGAGTTAGGGTTTGAGAGTAAGGCTTATTAGATGGTCTTTGGGGTCAAAATTGGAAACTTTACCCTTCTAGACATCTCTAGGGTTATGGATCTGTGGTATGGAGCTTTGGATTCGACTAAAAGGCCTGATTATGTTAAGACAAGAGAAGACTCGACAAGTTATCCTGGAAACTCAGTGAGTTGGATCATATTTTCCCATTTATGGTCTGTAGAGTAAACTTAGCGAGTTGGTAAGATAAATCGACGAGCTGGATCAGATTTTTCCCGTTTTCGGTCTACCGAGTAACTCGTCGAGTTAATGAGACAACTCAGCGAGTTGGATAGGGTTTTCCCGGGTTTTTCTAAACACGAAAGGGACGCAATGGGTTGCTAGATGCACTCGATGAGTTGGGTCAATATTGACCGTTGACCTTGACTTTGACAATGGTTCACCAAGTTTGACTGGGAGGGTATTTTTGGTATTTTGGGATTTTGACAAAACTAGTCACATGTCGATTGTAGGCAGTTGAGTTGGAGCTGTGCGTGGGACCTATCTAATCGTATCTTATCGCTTCAACATCCTTGAGAGGTGACTCTTCTCACCATACCAATTGTGACAACCCGAAACTATTCCGTCACCGTAAACTGTTTTCCGTTAATAAAACTCATTCTTATTTAACTTTTCCGTTAATATTCGGGATCAAACAAATAAAAATTTGTAGTTTTACTATAATTTAATAAGGATCGGAATAAATCAAGAATGCGAGAAACACCCTAAATATCCTTTTAAGAAGTTTTAGTTACAAACGAATTAAAATACGACCATTTAATCGAGTGCGACTATAAGCCCCGTTTAACATCGGTATCGGGTAAAATTCCACCGGGCCACAAACTCAACCGCTATATAACGGTTGAGTGGTCACCAAGTTAGAACTTTTACCACTCAAATCCCCCCCTCTCTCTCTACTCTCTCTCTTCAAGGCCCGATCCTCCCGAAATCCGCTAGTTTCCGCTCCAAACTGTAAGTACACTTACCCTAGCTTGTTCTACAACCCATGGGATGTAATTATAGCTCAAAAATTGTCCAAGAAGGCCAGGATTAAGGAGTTTACGGCCCAAGAACACTCTTGGGCCGTAAACCCCTAAAAATGTGCCAAAATGGTCCCAAATCCCTTCCTTAGGCTTAGAGGCTAATTTAGAACATACCCTAGAAGTGTTTTAACCATCTAATCTTGTGTTTAGAGGGTTAAACGAGGGTTTACGGCCTAAGAATATCCTTAGGCCGTGAACTCCCTTAAACCATGCAAAATGAGCCTTTAACCCCCTAATTAGCCTTATCCCTTCACCTAGAAACACATATGAGTGAACAAATGACCCAAAATCAAAGTCTAAGGGGGTGTCCAAGAGTTCACGGCCGTAAACCATGGGGTTTACGACCGTAAACTCCCAAGGAGTGGTCCTAGGACCGCAAACTCCAAGGGAATGCTCTTTTGGAACCTTAAACACCCCTTAAGCCTTGTATATTGCCTTGGAATCACTTCTAGAGCCACAAGAGACTTGAAAACACACCAATACACTCCTCCCATGAGTTTACAGTAGTAAAATCATGGGGGAGGTGGTACCTCATCCATAAACTCACCTAAGGTGAGTTTGTGTGGAGTAAACTCCATAGTGAGGCCTAAAACTCCTTCCTTGCAACCCAATAGCCTTCTAGCACTTTACCATAAAGATTTTTTTCATTAGGATGTCTATATGTGTTCAATTAGTGTTCAGATCACTAATTACTTTTAAACATATTTCTTAATATGTTACTAGGGTCATAAAGTGTGTATAAGTCTTTACTTGGCTCCAAATGCTCAACCGACACTTCCACCGGATCTACTCGCTTCAGGTGAGTTCATACCCCTTAAGTAACCTTTTTAAATGTTTTTACATGTTTTAGGGGGGGGGGGGGATACAAGTGAATGCAACAATTTCTAGTTCCTAATCATATGTGATTTATAGCTTACCACCAAAAAGGATCTATCTATACTTTGTTCTAATAGTCAATAAAACTGTTTTAAATGTTCATCAAACGCATTTTCTCAATTAAATTGTTGTTAAACTATTTTCAAATTGTATTTAGATTTCTTTTCTTCTTAACAAATTGTATTTAGAATACTTTTCTTCTTAACTATATTGACATCCATATATTTTTATAAATAAGACTTGAAAGACTTAGGACCAATACCTCACCTTAATTCCTGTTCTTGTTTGATTGTGGTCTTAGGGTATATTGTTATCCGTCCGACTGTTGTTGATTTCTTACTTATATATATATATATATATATATATATATATATATATATATATATATATATATATATATTGTGTTAGATATGAAAGTCTTCATCTTATATAATACCTTTGTAAATCAAAGGCATGCGACTCTACACTCTACATAACTATAATAGGTATAGTTAACACTACTGTTTGACACCTCTATCACTAGGATACCCGTTATAACTACTACTATCACGAATTTAGACATGTTTCCGAGAACCCTCTCTATACTATAACTAAAAGTTACTATACTATAATTCAAGAGAATACACTAATCCAAAATATATCATACTATTCCTCTATGCAACACTCTGCTACGTAAATACCATGAAACCAAGGCTTCTCGAAAGGAAAGCAACACTACATGTATAGATCTGTACAGGACGGACGCTATTACATCCCGATTGTTATTTGCAGTCCGAGTCGACTAGTCCCAAGGATGACACTACATCACTACACTGCGGATGACCGAGAAGGTCATCAGACCCTCTATAATCACTCAGTTTAGTTAAATGAGAAATCATATCCATATCCAAATTAACACACTAAGAATTAATGTCTAAGCTAATTCCCAAAGTAAATGAACATACATTGAAGTTGCAACACTACTACAGTAAATCAATAATACTTTTACTCAGCTACGCTACTTGTATGAAACATACTACCTTATTTTAGCACTTATAGTCTCAATGAACATACTTTTACACACTCAATGGATTTAACTTACACATATCTAAAACTGGAAAATATAGGATTTTCTAGGGATTTCTACTACTCTCAACATTTATTTCAGGTTTTATATTACTTGATTGTAAACCCTTTTATACAAGAAATGACACTAAAATCTTATGAACTCACCAGCTTTATGCTGATACTCGTTTTCAAAATAACTTGTATCCTCAGGTCAAAGATAAATAGGTACTGGTGCAACTTTTGAGAAGATGGAGCGTATACAAGACTCATATTTTATTTGTTATACTTTTGGTGTCTATCAATTGTACAGAACACGTTTGTATCTAAAGTCACTATATTAATGAAATGGTTGTTGTCGCTTGTTTTTACTATTATGCAATTGTTATGATACTGTACATGATGTCCTCCACCCCAGAACGTATTCCTCCGTTCTCGGTTTTGGGGTGTAACAGATTGGTATCAGAGCCTTGTTTATAGTGAATCAAGTATATCATCCCATAAAAGATATACGAACTATAAACACTTCGGGACTAAAACACTCTCACCAAGAATATATACTTTTAAATTCTAAAATATTTAATTAAGTATGTATATATACATTCACCAATACAAAGGGTCAATATCATTCTAGAACAGAACAGAAGTATTAAAGATTGTTGAACAACACAATTAAGCTTAGAGACATATAGTCACACCTGGGTGGATGTAGCCTGATCATCTAAATCTCTCTAGGAGTGACTAGCATGTGCCTAAGAGTGATTGTGGTGTTGCAACAAGTCTAAAACTTACCAACACTACCACAAGAGCAAGAATACTATAGGAGTATTCTGTACTCTACTAACTTCATATGTGATAACAAAAAGGGTCGTTACTAGTAGGATAATAGTTGCTAAGTGGACACATCACGGTTACATGTGACTAGGGCGTGATAGACTCAGAATCTGTGACCTTTGCTTCATTTTCTGTTCTTGTTTGATTGGGGGTCTGGAGTTAGGGTCGCTTACTCGAAGGACTATCTTGCTTCGGTTACATGTAATTGGTATGCACTATGCAAGTATTGGGTCGACTAGTAACGATCATCTTATAAGTATTCTAGATTAGTATGTCTATTAACCTTTCTTTCCCCATTCTTGTGTAGATAACAAGGATGGATTCCACCATCCCGGAGATCCGTATTATCCGAACCAAGGCAATGGGGGATGGACAGATGAGGAGCTAGAAGATGATCACCCGATCCCTTTAGATAATCACCGTGCTGAAGGATTTTCGGATGACTCCGAATCCGAACCAGAAGTCAACAACCTGCCTCCAGTAGCTCCAAACCCTAACCCCCATTCGATATTTCAAGGCCCCACTCCCTTGTGGGCAATAACCCTGAACCGATGGAGCGAGGAGCAGGGTTAGCCTGTACCTTTCAACGGAAACCAAAGCTTCTACAACATAAGCGAAGGAGGATCAGCAGACCGAGTCTTGCCCATCATGGTCCGTAGGATCGCCAGGAACACTGAACAAGGTCAAGAAGCCATCGACAACGTTGTGGGAATTGATGCCAACTCCAGCCTTAACACTGCCCGCATCCGCTAACTGGAAGAAGCCATGGATAGGACTAAGAGGACCAATGAGGTTCTGCAACAACATATAGCTGCATCCATAGCCGAAATTAGGGAACTTCGAGCACGTCAGAAGGTTCAGGAGAGACACCTTCAGGAAGTTGTTCGCCAATTGGCTGATCTTGGGGTTTGCCCAACGAATACCCGTCGTCAGTAGAAGATATCTACTTGTGTTTTCCTTTTGTTTAAGGAATAGCCTTTCGCTTTCTATGCTCAGTAGAGGACTTGTTTGTAAACGTTCCTATCTTTGAAAGTACTCTAATTAGACCTCTAGGCTACCAACATTTTCCTTATGATTTGATGTAAGACCTACTGTTAGGTCACTTTTCCCGAACTCATTTTACATCATTAATATCAGTAATATTGACAGTTATCTACTCTATTACTATGACTCAATCTGATAGTTGTATTATGGTTTAGTCCATGAAATGCTCTCATCATATATGAAATTGATTCTCACTATTGTCATTATCTCTATGAACTTTCAGTAAAAGATGTCTCCCCGCAAGCGCCCGAACAGAGGCAGACCTGCAGCTCAAACTCCACCTTCACCACCCCCTCCTCCACATATTGATCCTGTGATATTCCAATTGGCTGTAACCGCAGCTGTAACGGCCACTATGGCCCAAATGAATTCCGACGATGCTAGTGGTGCTGGAATGGGCACCAACTCCAGACATGGTGAAATTCCCCCACGTGCACAGGGGTGTACCTATAAAGATTTCATGAGCTGTAAATCAACATTTTTCAATGGGACCGGAGTAATCCTTACTCTGTCCTAATGGATTGAAAGAGCCGAATCCATTTTCGAAATGTGCTCATGCCCCGAAGAGAGCAAAATCAAGTTCGCTGCTGCCACCTTCACTGAAAGGGCCCTGACATGGTGGAATGGCCATGTCAATTGACTCTCCTTAGTAACATCCAATGCCATGGGCTGGGATACACTAAAGGACCTACTAAGAAAGGAGTACTGCCCTAGAGGTGAGGTTCAGAAGCTTGAGGAGGAAATCTGGAACCTCAAGATGAAGGGGACAGATATAGTGGCGTATACGGCTAGGTTCTGCGACCTGGTGACCATGTGCCCTAACATGATCCCTTCTTAGAGCAAGAAAATCGAACGATACATCTAGGGTTTAGTGCCCCCGTATCAAGGAAACGTTCTATCTTCACATCCTGCAACCTTTGACAGTACCAAGGAGTTGGCCAATAGGTTGATTGATTATGAAACTCCTTCCACTCCAGCAACAACATCCACAACTGCCACTGCACCACCCAAATCAACTGACAAAAAGAGGAAGCGTTGGGATCAGAAGAAGGGCAAGAAAACTCAAACCTCCTCCAAAGACCAAAAAATCGTGGTTGTCCATGCTACCACCACTCCTGCTACCCATGTACCAGCAAAAACCAATGTTGGGAACCTGCCCAAGTGCCCCAAGTTCCCCTTCCATCACAACGGCCCCTGCCGTGAATTGCACTGCACCAACAGTGGCCAAAAGGGCGATACCGTCCGGTTTTGAAGATCCCAACCCAAACCCATTTCTCAAGTCTCCGGCTCGGGAGTGAGCTAGGCCTGCTATGGCTGCGGTGAAGTTGGCCATTTCAAGAAAAACTATCCGAAGGCCGGGAATACGGGAGGAGCAGGAAGACTACTCGCTATTGGCCACAATGAAGTAGTAGCGGACCCCACAGTAGTCACGGGTACGTTCCTTCTCAACAACTCTTATGCTTGTGTCTTATTCGATAGTGGAGCAGAAAGAAGCTTTATAAACCAAAACTTTAAACACTTACTTAAGCAAACCCCACAACCACTAAAAGAAACATTCATCGTAGAAATGGCTAGCGGAAAGACAAAGAGCTCTAACAAAATCTACGTAGGTTGCACTCTCACACTAGATGATCATACTTCCCCAATCGACCTCATACCAGTGTCGATCAAGAGTTTCGATGTCATTATGGGCATGGACTGGTTGAGTCTCCATCGTGCTGATATTCTGTGTTTCTACAAACCCATTCGCCTAAATCTGCCGAATAACGAAATCTGTTAATCTATGGTGACAAACCTAGTGCAAGCCTTCACATCATCTCGAGTATTCAAGCCGAGAAGTACTTGCGTAAGGAATATCGCGCATTCCTCTCTCACGTTGTTGATACGAGCCAGAAAATGAAAGATCTAAAAGACTTCCCCGTCGTGTGCGACTTCCCTGACATCTTTCCAAAAGAACTCCCAGGTTTACCACCCAAACGACATGTTGAGTTCAGAATCGACCTAATCCCAAGAGCTACCCTCGTAACTAAATCGACCTATCGTCTAGCCCCTGTTGAAATGCAAGAACTATCCGGTCAACTTAATGAGCTGCTCAGCAAGGGCTTTATAAGACCAAGCTTCTCACCATGGGGATTATCAGTCTTTTTTGTAAAGAAGAAGGACGTGTCACATTGTATGTGCATCGACTACAGAGAGCTTAACAAACTGACGGTCAAAATAGCTACCCTCTTCCCCGTATAGACGATCTATTCGACCAACTGCAAGGGGCGAGTTACTTTTTCAAGATTGATCTTAGGTCCGTGTATCACCAGTTACTAGTGCTTGAGGAAGATGTTATGAAAACAACCTTCCGAACTCAGTTACTAGTGCTTGAGGAAGATGTTATGAAAACAACCTTCTGAACTCGTTATGGACACTACGAGTTCGTTTGATGCCCTTTGGACTGACTAATGCACTTGCAGTATTTATGGATTTGATGAATAGGGTGTGTCGTCCTTACTTAGATCAGTTTGTCATCGTCTTTTTGGATGACATACTTGTCTACTCTCGGAGTGAGGAAGAACATAGAAATCATCTACGACGAGTCCTAGAAACCCTACGATCGGATAAGTTATATGCAAAGTTCTCCAAGTGTGAATTTTGGATTTGAAAAGTAGAATTCTTAGGAAACGTGGTTAGTGAGGAAGGAATCCACGTGGACCCATCTAAGGTTAGAGCTGTCGAGAGCTGGTCAGCACCGAAGATGCCTACATAAATTCGTCAATTTCTAGGCCTCGCTGGCTACTACCGCAGATTCATTCAGAACTTCTCTTGGATTGCGAAACCCCTCACTACATTGACTCAGAAAGGCATGACATTTGACTGGGGAGAGAAACAGGAGAAGACATTCCCAACCCTGAAGCGAGCCCTATGCACCACACCGGTATTGTCCCTTCCCGAAGGGACAGATGATTTCGTGGTGTACTGCGATGCATCAAACCAAGGGCTCGGTTGTGTCCTTATGCAATGAGGTAAGGTCATCGCTTATGCCTCGAGACAACTAAAGACACACGAGATCAACTACACCACACACGACCTCGAGTTAGGAGCGGTCGTATTCGCTCTAAGGATTTGGAGACATTACCTGTATGGTACGAAGAGCACAATATACATTGACCACAAAAGCCTCCAACACATATTGAACCAGAAGGAGCTCAATATGAGAGAACGACGGTGGGTCGAACTACTCAATGATTACGACTGCGAAATTCGTTATCATCCAGGAAAATCCAATGTAGTAGCAGACGCCCTAAGTAGAAAAGAGTATTATGGTCGAAGGGTCAATTCGTTAACAATGACTATCCATTCGCATATATCAACACAAATTAAGGAGGCTCAGCTTGAAGCTTTAAAGCCTGAGAATGTGGCGGGAGAATCCTTACGTGGAATGGATAAGAACTTGGAGGTCAAGGGTGATGGAGCCTATTATCTCATGGACCGAATATGGACGCCGCGTCACAGTGGTTTCAGAAACTTGGTCATGAAGTAAGCACACAACACTCGATATTCCGTTCACCCAGGTTCAAATAAGATGTATATGGATTTCAAAAAGTTATACTGGTGGCCTAATATGAAAGCAGAGATTGCTACCTTCGTGAGTAAATGCCTTACCTGCGCGAAGGTCAAGGTCGAATACCAGAAGCCATCAGGTCTTCTACAGCAACTGGAGATACCGGAGTGGAAGTGGGAGCAGATCACTATGGATTTAATAACTAAGCTACCTAGGACAACGGGTAGGCTGGATACCATATGGGTCATCGTCGACATATTGACCAAGTCCGCACACTTACTACCCATAAAAGAAACATACAAGATGGAGAAACTCACAAGAACATACATTAAGGAAATAGTACGGCTGCATGGTGTCCCTAAATCTATTATCTTTGATAGAGATAGTAGGTTTACTTCGAGATTTTGGCAATCACTGGAAAGCGCCTTAGGGACGAGATTGGACATGAGTACAGCCTACCATCCGCAGACCGATGGGCAAAGTGAAAGGACTATCCAAACCCTGGAGGACATGCTGCGGGCCTGTGTGATTGACTTTGGTAAGGCATAGGATACCCACTTACCCCGTGTAGAGTTTTCTTACAATAAGAGTTATCACACGAGCATCAAGGCAGCCCCGTTCGAAGCCCTCTACGGTCGGAAGTGCAGATCCCCTCTGTGCTGGGCTGAGGTGGGTGACACTTAGTTAGCTAAAGGATGATTTCCTGACAGCGCTCTCACGGGTTTGGAGATCATTCGAGAAACGACCAAGAAGATTGTACAGATTCGCGAACGATTGAAAGCTGCCAGGGATCGATAGAAAAGCTACGCAGACAAACGAAGAATACCATTGGAATTCCAGGTGGGAGACCGAGTCCTTTTGAAAGTCTCACCCTGGAAGGGCACGATACGCTTTGGGAAGCGTGGAAAGCTGAATCCAAGATACATAGGGCCTTTTGAGATTCTCACCAGAATCGGCCCCGTAGCTGACAAACTTAATCTACCCCAAGAGCTCAGTAACATACACTCTACCTTCCACGTCTCGAACCTGAAAAAAGTGCTTATCTGACGAAACCCTAGTGATCCCACTGGACGAGATCAAGATCGACAAAAGCCTCAACTTTGTGGAAGAACCTATGGAAATCATGGATCGGGAGGTCAAACGAATGAAACTAAGCCGCATTCCAATTGTGAAAGTTCGATGGGACGCCAAGCGAGGGCCAGAATTTACTTGGGAACGAGAGGATCAAATGAAGCTTAAGTATCCCCATATTTTTGCTTAGTTATATTGTAATAACATTATTGTTTAAACTCTAATTTCGGGACGAAATTCCCTCTAACTGGGGGATGATGTGACAACCCGGAACTATTCCGTCACCGTAAACTGTTTTCCGTTAATAAAACTCGTTCTTATTTAATGTTTTTGTTAATATTTAGGATCAAACAAATAAAAATTTGTACTTTTACTATAACTTAATAAGGATCGGAATAAATCAATAATGCGGGAAACACCCTAAATATCCTTTTAAGAAGTTTTAGTTACAAACAAATTAAAATACGATCATTTAATCGGGTGTGACCATAAGCCCCGTTTAACGTCGGTATCGGGTAAAATTCCACCGAGCCACAAACTAAACCCCTATATAGGGGTTTAGTGGTCACCAAGTTAGAACTTTTACCACTCAAATCCCTCTCTCTCTACTCTCTCTCTTCAAGGCCCGATCCTCCCAAAATCTGCTAGTTTCCGCTCCAAGCTCTAAGTACACTTACCCTAGCTTGTTCTACAACACATGGCATGTAATTATAGATTAAAAATCATCCAAGAAAGCCAAGATTAAGGAGTTTATGGCCCACGAACACTCTAGGGCTGTAAACACCTAAAAATGTGCCAAAATGGTCCCAAATTCCTTCCTTAGGCTTAGATGCTAATTTAGAACATACCCTATAAGTGTTTTAACAATTTAATCTTGTGTTTAGAGGCTTAAAAGAGGGTTTACAGCCCAAGAATATCCGTAGGCCGTAAACTCCCTTAAAGCATGCCAAATGAGCCTTTAACTCCCTAATTAGCCTTATTCCTTCACCTAGAAACACATATGAGTGAACAAATGACCCAAAATCGAAGTCTAAGGGGGTGTCCAAGAGTTCACGGCCGTAAACCATGGGGTTTACGACCGTAAACTCCCAAGGAGTGGTCCTAGGACCGCAAACTCCAAGGGAATGCTCTTTTGGAACCTTAAACACCCCTCAAGCCTTGTATATTGCCTTGGAATCACTTCTAGATCCACAAGAGACTTGAAAACACACCAATACACTCCTCCCATGAGTTTACGGTCATAAACTCATGGGGGAGGTGGTCCCTCAGCGTTAAACTCACCTAAGGTGAGTTTGCGAGGTGTAAACTCCATAGTGAGGCCTAAAACTCCTTCCTTGCAACCCAATAGCCTTCTAGCACTTAACCATAAAGATTTTATTCACATTAGGATGTTTATATGTGTTTAAATCACTAATTACTTTTAAACATATGTCTTAATATGTTACTAGGGTCATAAAGTGTGTACAATTCTTTACTTGGCACCAAACGCTCAACCGACACTTCCACCAGATCTACTCGCTTCAGGTGAGTTCATACCCCTTAATTAACCTTTTTAAATGTTTTTACATGTTTAAGGGGGGGGGGGTGGGGATACAAGTGAATGCAACAAGTTCTAGTTCCTAATCATATGTGATTTATAGGTTACCACCAAAAAGGATCTCTCTATACTTTGTTCTAATTGTCAATAAAGTTGTTTTAAATGTTCATCAAATGTATTTTCTCAATTAAATTGTTGTTAAACTATTTTCAAATTGTATTTAGATTACTTTTCTTCTAAACTATATTGACATCCATATATTTATATAAATAAGACTTGAAGGACTTAGGACCGATAGCTCACCTTAATTCCTGTTCTTGTTTGATTGTGGTCTTAGGGTATATTGTTATCCGTCCGACTGCGTTGATTTCTTACTTATATATCATATATATATATATTGTGTTAGATATGAAAGTCTTCATCTTATATAATACCTTTGTAAATCAAAGGCATGCGACTCTACACTGTACATAACTATAATAGGTATAGCTAACACTACTGTTTGACACCTCTATCACTAGGATACCCATTATAACTACTACTATCACGAATTTAGACATGTTTAATAGAACCCTCTGTATACTATAGCTAAAAGTTACTATACTATAATTCAAGATAATACACTAATCCAGAATATATCGTACTATTCCTCTATACGAAACTCTACTACGTAAATACCATGTAACCATGGCTTCCCGAAAGGAATGCAAAACTACATGTATAGATCTATACAAGACGGACGCTATTACATCCCGACTGTTATTTACAGTCCGAGCCGACTAGGCCCAGGGATGGCACTACATCACTACACTGCGGATGACGGGGAAGGTCATCGGACCCTCTATAATCACTCAGTTTAGTTACATGAGAAATCATATCCATATCCAAATTAACACACTAAGAATTAAAGTCTAAGCTAATTCCCGAAGTAAATGAACATACATTGAAGTTGAAACACTACTACAGTAAATTAGTAATACTTTTACTCAGCTATGCTACTTGTATGAAACATACTACCTTATTTTAGCACTGATTGTCTCAATGAACATACTTTTACACACTCAATGGATTTAACTTACACATATCTAAAACTAGAAAATATAGGATTTTCTAGGGATTTCTACTACTCTCAACATTTATTTCAGCTTTTATATTACTTGATTGTAAACCCTTTTATACAAGAAATGACACTAAAAGCTTATGAACTCACCAGCTTTATGCTGATACTCGTTTTCAAAATAACATGTATCCTCAGGTCAAAGATAGACAGGTACTGGTGCAACTTTTGAGAAGACGGAGCATATACAAGACTCATCTTTTATTTTTGTTATACTTTTGGTGTCTATCAACTGTACAGAACACGTTTTGTAACACCGAAAATTTCAAAACAAAATTTTCAATTTTTATCAAACATAATTCCATTGATATTCATTAAACAACCACTTTAATTACCCAAACAAGACAATACAAAATCCCAAGATCATGATATCAAGCTCCGAATGTGTGTGTGTACGGATCAAGCTGGCGCCTTCCCGCGGTCGTCACTAGTACCTGAAACAATAACATCAACACTGTAAGCACAAGGCTTAGTGAGTTCCCCAAAATACTACATATAACACATATTAGCCACTCGAGGCTATAACTCTGTGGGTCCGTGCACCCAAACTCTGTGAACCCTCAGGTTCTAACTCTGTGAACCTTCCGGTTCTAACTCTGTAAACATGCACAGCATCAAACACATAGAAGTAATGCAGGACAACACATAACATATATAGCATACAAATACTCTATCACATAACTCTGGTTACCTACTCAAGGTAAAGTATAGTGAGAAGACTCACCTCGCGTGTCTCGGTAAATCGTAAACCTGAAATTGCTAATCACTCGACCTGTCGAGTTGTCGTCCCCCTATAGCACAATACACCTCTAATTAACACTTTCCCCACTAGGGTTGACCACACTATAACAAGTCAATCTAGGTCAACGGTCAACTTTGACCGGACTCGGCGAGTACCCAGGCGACTCGGCGAGTCTGGGCGTGTACACCAATTTCCCTGGAACACTCCCTTGACACGTCGAGCATTCCCTCAACTCGACGAGTTCCACCTGGCACGAGTTGTGGGGCCACCACAACTCAACTCGCTGAGTCTCAAGAACAACTCGGCGAGTCCAGCTAGACTCAGTCCACCTGTCCATTCTGACTCCCCCTTGACTCACTGAGTCCACCTTTCCCAACTCGGCGAGGCCACTCACAGAGTGGTCGAGCAACATTCATGCTACTCGCCGAGTCTGTTCTTCGGACTCGGCGAGTCCATGCCATGCACTGACTCAATCTTGCTCTAAAGGTCAGATCCAGTTCATTAATCCATAGATCCAGTCCCTCCAAGCTCATTTAGCACGTAAAGTTACAATCTTGATGCACATACAACCTTTATATGACCATATATGATGTTTATGACTCAAATACTACAACACAAGGCCAAAGACTCTATTGTCACTCATAAAGCTTGATGAGTGAGGCTCTCTGGACCTCTATGGATCTAGATCCAAGGCCTCAACTCAAAGAGGGAACCAATGGGCATCAAATCATCCCATAAATGACCACCACAAGCCCTAAATTGCATCATGCTTCACTAAATAGAAAATGGTCCGAGATAATACCTCTAGAGTGATGATCTAAGCTCCAAATCCACGAAATAGCAACCTCCTTTGCTTCCTCTTGCCTAGGGTCTCCTTCTTCTTGCTAGATAACACACACAAGATCAAGAATGGCTCCTTTCTCTTCACAAGTAGCTCAAGAACACAAGGGTCACTCACTGAGGGTTAGGTGAGCACAAATGACAGCCATAAGGCCCTTTAAATAGGCCTCAAACCCGGAGATTTAGGGTTTCATTACACAGCGCAGACTCGCCGAGTCCATATCCTGGACTCACCGAGTCCAGGCGCGCACCAATGCTCAATTCCGTGTCTCTACTCGGCGAGTCTGAGCTCCAACTCGCCGAGTCCCTCTCACAATATGACAAAATTAGATTTACAAGATACCTGGTAAAATCCGGATGTTACAACTCTCCCCCACTAGAACTAGACTTCGCCCTCGAAGTCTCGCTCTAAAATAGCTCCGGATGCAGCTCCCGCATCATACCCTCCGGCTCCCAGGTCATTTCTGATCCCTTCCGATGTTGCCACTGTACCAATACCAGAGGTACCTCCTTGTTCCTCAAAATCTTGATCTTCCGATCCCTAATAGCCACTGGTCTCTCAGCATAATTCAGGCTTGCATCTACCTGAATATCCTCTAATGGAACCACTACCGACTTGTCGGCTATACATTTCCTCAACTGCGATACATGAAAAGTGTTGTGAATCTGCCCCAACTCTGCTGGTAACTCCAGCCGATAGGCTACCCGTCCTATCCTTTCGATCACACGAAACGGACCTATAAACCGGGGCCCCAATTTCCCCCTCTTCTTGAACCGGATCACTCCTTTCCAAGGAGAGACCTTCAGGAGAACAAAGTCGCCGACCTGAAATTCCAGCTCGGACCGGCGTCTATCCGCGTAACTTTTTTGTCGGCTCTGAGCGGTCAATAACTTCTGTCTGACCAGCTGTATCTGCTCTGTCGTCTGATTCACGATCTCCATACTGCCCATTACCCTTTGCCCAACCTCTCCCCAACATATGGGAGTCCGACACCTCCTACCATACAACAGCTCAAAGGGCGGCATACCGATGCTCGAATGATGGCTGTTATTGTAGGAAAACTCCGCCAAAGGCAAATACGTATCCCAACTACCCCCAAAGTCCAATACACATGCCCGAAGCATGTCCTCAAGTGTCTGAATCGTCCGCTCACTGGCCGTCGGTCTAGGGGTGGTATGCGGTACTAAAATGCAGCTTAGTACCCAACTCCTCATGAAATTTCTTCCAGAAGCGGGAGGTGAAACACACATCGCGGTCTGAAACGATCGAGATCAGCACCCCATGCCGAGATACAACCTCCCTCACATAAATCTCTGCCAACTTCTCCGCCGAAGAACTCTCACTGATGGCAAGGAAGTGAGCGCTCTTCGTCAACCTATCCACAATCACCCAAATTGCAACGACTCCTTTGGCAGTCCTCGGCAATTTGGTGATGAAATCCATAGTGATCTGTTCCCACTTCCATTCAGGAACCTCCAATGGCTGCAACTTGCCATGCGGTCTCTGGTGTTCGGCCTTTACCCTTCGACAGGTCAAACACCTCTCGACAAACCATGCGACATCCCTCTTCATGCAAGGCCACCAATACTCCTTCCTTAGGTCCAAATACATCTTTGTAGCCCCGGGATGGATCGAAAATTTCGATCTATGAGCCTCCTCCATCAATGTAGTACGTGTACCGCCTACAAACGGTACCCATATCCGGCCCTGATAAGTCATAAGGCCTCGACTATCCGATACGAACTCCGAAACCAACCCAACGACCCGCTCTCTCTTCTGCATCTCCGGACGCACAGCCTCGGCCTGTTCCCCACGAATGGCGTCCAGAACTGGAGCTATCACAGTCAGTCGCAAACATACATTTCGCAGTGGAGCACTCTCTGTCCTGCGACTCAATGCGTCGGCTACCACATTAGCCTTGCCCGGGTGGTACAAAATCTCGCAATCATAATCCTTGACCACATCTAACCACCTTCTTTGCCGCATGTTTAGGTTAGGCTGATCCATCAGGTACTTCAAGCTCTTATGGTCCGTGTAAATCGTACATCGAACCCCATACAAGCAGTGCCGCCAAATCTTGAGGGCGAACACCACTGCCCCCAACTCCAGATCATGTGTGGGATACCTCGTCTCGTGAGGCTTCAACTGCCTCGATGCATATGCTATCACATGTCCCTTCTGCATCAGTACCGCTCCCAGTCCTAAAATCGATGCATCACAGAATACCACAAAACCCTCCATCCCTTCCGGAAGAGCTAATACCGGAGCTTCACACAACCTCTGGCGAAGCTTCTCAAAGGAGGTCTGCTGCTCGGGACCCCATAGAAACGTAACACCCTTCCGGGTCAATCTGATTAGTGGAACCGCAATCTTGGAGAAATCCTTAATAAACCTCCGATAATACCCTGCCAACCCAAGGAAACTCCGGATCTCAGAAGGTGACCTTGGCACCTCCCACCTCATCACTGCGTCAACCTTGGCCGGATCGACCAATAACCCCTTCTGGTTAACGAGATGTCCCAGAAACTGGACCTCCCGCAACCAAAAATCGCACTTGGAAAACTTTGCATAAAGTTTCTCCGATCTCAAAACTCCAAGAACCTCCCTCAAATGCTCGTCGTGCTGCTCTCTAGATCTCGAATATACCAGAATATCATCAATGAACACAATCACCGACCGATCCAACATCGGCCGACATACCCTGTTCATGAGGTCCATGAATACATCCGGGGCATTGGTGAGCCCAAAAGGCATCACCACAAACTCATAATGCCCATAACGCGTCCTGAATGCTGTCTTCTGGACGTCCTCGTCCCGTACTCTCACCTGATGATAGCCCGACCTCAAATCAATCTTGGAGAGCCAAGATGCTCCCTGTAACTGATCGAATAAATCATCGATCCTCGGCAATGGATAACGGTTCTTGACCGTCAACTTATTCAGTTCCCGATAATCAATACACATGCGATGCGAGCCATCTTTCTTCTTCACAAACAGGATGGGTGCTCCCCACGGCGAGCTACTCGGCCGAATAAATCCCTTCCCCAGCAACTCCTGAAGTTGCGAGGATAACTCTTGCATTTCTGGAGGCGCAAGGCGATACGGCACCTTAGCGATAGGCGCGGCTCCCGGAACCAAATCGATACCAAACTCCACTTGCCTCACGGGAGGCACACCTGGTAATTCTTCGGGAAAGACATCTGGAAACTTACGCACCACCGGAACTTCATCCACCGAACTCGGTCTCTCGGAGATCACCCGCGTATCCATCACATACGCCACAAAACCCTTACAGCCCTGCTGTAAACACTACCTCGCCCTAGCAGCCGAACAAAAGGCTGATCCAGAACGTGTACCCTCGCCCTAAACCGAAAGAACTCCCCCACTAGGTTCTCGTATAGTCACCAGCTGACGCTCGCAATCGATAACCGCGCCGAATCGGCTCAACCAGTCCATACCCACTATAACACAGACATCACCCATCGCAATAGGAATCAGGTCGATCGGGAACTCAACCCCAAAAATCTCCAATACACATCCCCGGAGGACCTCCGTGGCACAAATCACTCTGTCGGCGGCTATGGAAACCCGCAGGGGCCGACTCAGTGCCCCACGACTAACACTGATATGCTGACTAAATGCCAAAGATACAAAAGATCGACTCGCACCCGAGTCAAATAACACTAAAGCAAGTACAGAATTCACAAGGAAGGTACCTATGCATAGCATAATATAAGCATAATATCTAGACACCATAAATAAATAATAAAAGAAAGCGTACCAGCCACAACGTCGGGTGCAGCGCGGACCTCTTCCGCAGTCAGCTGAAAGGCTCTCCCCCGAGCCCTCGGTGCCTCGGCCTTCACGGGCCGACTCTCTATAGCAGTAGCTCTGATGGTGGCGGGAGCAGACCCCTGAGATGCTCCGCGCAGCAGCGGACACTCTGCCTTCCGATGTCCGGTCTGGTTACAGTGGAAGCACACTGTAAACCCCTTGGGGCAGTCCTTGGCCATATTCCCCTCCTTGCCACATTTGTAGCAAGACCCCGCTCGACAGACTCCATCGTGACCCTTGCCGCACTTTCCACAAGTGCGGCCCTTCTGGCTCCCGGGTCGGGGATCAGCGGGCTTGGCCCGCTTGGCCGCCGGTTGGGACTGTGTCGGCCGCCGATCCGTCCCCAGAGACTCTGCCTCCTCCCTGGCCTGAGTCTCAAGCTCAATCTCCCTCTTCCGAGCATTTGCCTGAAGCTCGGCAAATGTCCGATACGAGGAGTTCGCAGCGAACTCCCGAATATCCCGTCTCAGAATGCTCAGGTAACGGCTCATACGTGCCTGCTCAGTGGACACGTGCTCAGGGCAGAACATCGCCCTCTCATGAAACATCCTCGTAATAGCTGTGACTGACTCGGTACCCTGCTTGAGGGTCAGAAACTCCTGTGTCAGACGTTCCCTCTCCACCTGAGGAACGTACTCATCTCGAAACATGGTAGTGAACCTCTCCCAGGTCACTGCCGAAAGCTCAGTCGGTGTGAAGTGTGCCGTCACAAACTTCCACCAGTCCTTCGCTCCCAAACGAAGCTGGTTCAGCGTGAACCGAACCTTCAAATGCTCAGGGGACGAGCAAGTGAAGAAGCATCCCTCCATATCAGATATCCACCTCATAGCTGCCACCGGATCCTGCGTACCATCAAACTCTGGTGGCTTGGTGTTGCTGAACTCCCTAAACAATGTCGCATCACCTCCCTGGGGTCTTGCCGCAGCAATCGCTGTGGTAGCCGCTGCAACCGCAGCCTCAGAAAGAGCGGCATAGCGCTCGTCAAATGTCTCGATCAACGCGGTCTTAATGGACCCGAACATCTCTGGTAACTGAGCTCTGATGACCGCAGCCACCTCCTCCTGAATGATCTGTCGAATCTCCTCATCGCTAGTTCCGGCATCCTCCGGCATGCGACGTGTCCTCACCATGATCAACCTCTGAAATACAACATGCGATAATTAGAATTTACTCGAACACTCTTACATTCGACAATCCACCCCTCCTTGATTCTTGGTATCCCAAGATTCTTATTTGGACTGTGTACCGCACCGGTGCTTTCAGTAGTACGGGCCCAATACTACTGCCCGCACCGTCTCAGTACACACCCCAAATCTTCCTCTTCGGATCCCAATCCCCAAGTACTCTATTATACTTAAATCACTCTGTAACAGGTCTCACACAAAGTCCTAGCTGCTACCTAATTACTCTCAGCATCTCATAGCAGCTCACCCTTCCCTAGGCTAAGGCATCACGAAACAGGCCACTCTAGTCCTATTAGCAATACCTAGCCTACTCTAGCATGCAAATACATCAGATTAATAATAATTATCACATAATATAAAGGTATTTTGGGAATTCACCGTTCGGGTGCTGGCTGATCGTACACACGTTTCTTCCTGGAAAATCTTTTACTCTTAGAAAACTTTGGTTTTATTTTGAAATATCTCTTCAATTCCTCAGTTTGAGTCCAAATACCCCCGAAGGTGTACACGAATCCCTCAAACCAAGGCTCTGATACCAATTTGTAACACCGAAAATTTCAAAACAAAATTTTCAATTTTTATCAAACATAATTCCATTGATATTCATTAAACAACTATTTTAATTACCCAAACAAGACAATACAAAATCCCAAGATCATGATATCAAGCTCCGAATGTGTGTGTGTACGGATCAAGCCGGCGCCTTCCCGCGGTCGTCACTAGTACCTGAAACAATAACATCAACACTGTAAGCACAAGGCTTAGTGAGTTCCCCAAAATACTACATATAACACATATTAGCCACTCGAGGCTATAACTCTGTGGGTCTGTGCACCCAAACTCTGTGAACCCTCAGGTTCTAACTCTGTGAACCTTCCGGTTCTAACTCTGTAAACATGCACAGCATCAAACACATAGAAGTAATGCAGGACAACACATAACATATATAGCATACAAATACTCTATCACATAACTCTGGTTACCTACTCAAGGTAAAGTATAGTGAGAAGACTCACCTCGCGTGTCTCGGTAAATCGTAAACCTGAAATCGCTAATCACTCGACCTGTCGAGCTGTCGTCCCCTTATAGCACAATACACCTCTAATTAACACTTTCCCCACTAGGGTTGACCACACTATAACAAGTCAATCTAGGTCAACGGTCAACTTTGACCGGACTCGGCGAGTACCCAGGCGACTCGACGAGTCTGGGCGTGTACACCAATTTCCCTGGAAGACTCCCTTGACACATCGAGCATTCCCTCAACTCGATGAGTTCCACCTGGCACGAGTTGTGGGGCCACCACAACTCAACTCGCCGAGTCTCAAGAACAACTCGGCGAGTCCAGCTAGACTCAGTCCACCTGTCCATTCTGACTCCCCCTTGACTCACTGAGTCCACCTTTCCCAACTCGGCGAGGCCACTCACAGAGTGGTCGGGCAACATTCATGCTACTCGCCGAGTCTGTTCTTCGGACTCGGCGAGTCCATGCCATGCACTGACTCAATCTTGCTCTAAAGGTCAGATCCAGTTCATTAATCCATAGATCCAGTCCCTCCAAGCTCATTTAGCACGTAAAGTTACAATCTTGATGCACATACAACCTTTATATGACCATATTGTTGGGTTTTAGCCATAAGAACTTTCCTATGTGCGCATGCAAAACCCTATTGCTTGGATCTAGGCTTTCTAATAAACATGCTTTGAATCCAAGACTTCTAATAGCTAATTAGGTTAAATAACAATGATGAAACAGATCTAGAATCATACCTTTGAGTTCCTTGTTGATCTTGTTGTCTTGGAGCTTCTAGAGTCACAATTGTCACTCCTCTAATGGCTTACAAACACCAATAGCAAGCAAGATGATTTAGGAGAGTGGAGAGGGGAGGAATTCGGCCAGAGTATCCTTGCTTAAGGTTGTGTATCGAATTCCCTCACCCATAGGGTCTATTTATACTTGTAGACTCCTTAAGGGTTTCACCCTAAACCCTAATTGGATAATCTTCTCTTAAGGCTATCCAAATCCATTCCATAGATAACCCTATGGACGATTTGAGCTATCCTAAAGCTCTTAGAATCCGTCCAAGGTATATCCTAATGGATTTATAGTCTAAAGTCTAACTATCAAACAATTGATAGTTTATACCCTCTTATTTAATTAATCTCTTTAAGTCACCAAATTAATACCAATTAATTTATGACTTATATTAATCAAATAGCCAAATATTATTCTTTATAATATTTACTCTCTCTTATACAAATCATCCTTCAAGTTACTATGGTGAAGGCAACCCAAAAGGACCATGCACCACCGAATATAGTTATAACCTTAGACACTATTCCAACAGTCTCCCACTTGGATAATTCTAATAACTATACAAGTACAATACGGTTTGCAATCGTAGCTCTCAAAGACGCTGTCAACTCTGATCTAATCAATCTTGTCCTTTAGATAAGGGATCGTACAGTCCTCTGTTAGATATCATGCTGACAATCCTATGGAATGGTTAGTCTAGCATTTAGATTTCTCGATCTTCGATTTATTTGACATAGAACTTAATCGAACACATCAATTCAGTTCTGACCGGGCCCGACACATAAGTCAAATCAAATCATCGAGTGGCCAAGATATCTCTTCTATCCTCTTAGGATAAAATCTACAGATAAACTTCGACTTATATGCATTTACTTACTCATTAACCAACTATACACAACAATGCGTTTTATAACATCAAGTTACTGATGCGTTTTCGCATTATCAATGCACAATCAATTAACAAATAATAAACCATATATCTAGGTTTTAAGACCATATGATATTATCGTCTTGCGATCACCTTTTATATCGTATTCCATAAGGTGATTCCAGCAAGCGCGGGTTTATTCCAATGCTCAAAACCAGTTCATAAGCACTCATGAACGTTGCAGCAACCCTTGCTATGTCTAACACCATTTAGACATTCTACACACCAATTCATGACAATCTTCATTCATATCTACTCCCAACATATGAACGATTGTGGACCATTTGAATAATTCGATTATTCCTAATAAACTCAATTATTCTGGAAGTCAAAACATGCAAAGTGAAACAATAGTTAAACAACTAACATTTGACAGTTACTTTACTCATAAATAAAACTCCTTTATTTAATCATCAAATGTTAATTACATTTATCTATTATACGTTTCTAATACTATCTAATCTATGCTAATATCATCCTTCAGCCCAATTCTCCTAGCATGCTGCAAGTGCTTAACCCTACTCAGTCCCTTCGTAAGCGGATCTGCTGGGTTATCTTCTGATGATATCCTCTTCACTACGAGTTGTCCTTCTTCTACGCGATGTCTAATGAAGTGATATTTTCTGTCGATATGTCGAGATCTACCATGATCCCTCGGTTCCTTGGTCAAGGCAACCGCACCTTCGTTATCACAGAAAATCTCCATGGGCTCCTTTATGGCCGGCACAACTCCAAGATTACCGATGAAGGTCTTCAGCCATATTGCCTCCTTCGACGCTTCGCTCGCTGCGATGTACTCTGATTCGCACGTTGAATCAGCTACGGTTTCTTGCTTGGAACTTTTCCATGTCACTGCTCCTCCATTTAGGGTAAAAACCCAGCCCGACTGCGAACGGTAGTTGTCCCTGTCAGTCTGAAAGCTGGCGTCACTATACCCTTGCACCTTCAAGTCATCACTCCCTCCAAGGACTAAGAACCATTCTTTCGTCCTCCGAAGGTACTTAAGGATGTTCTTCACCGCAATCCAATGTGCTTTGCTAGGGTTCCCTTGATATCTGCTAACCATGCTCAAAGCGAAGGCTACATCAGGGCGAGTACAAGTCATAGCGTACATGATTGAGCCAACTGCGGAAGCGTATGGTACTCGGCTCATTTCTGCTATCTCAGCTTCGGTACTCGGACTTTGAGTCTTACTCAACTTGGCATTTCCTTGTATCGATAGTTCTCCCTTCTTTGAGTTTTCCATACTAAAACGTTTTAGTACCTTCTCCAAGTAAGTATTCTGACTAAGTCCAATTAGTCTCTTACTTCTTTCTCTTACTATCCTTATTCCCAAAATGTAAGAAGCCTCTCCGAGGTCCTTCATAGCGAAGCATTTCCCGAGCCAGGACTTAACCTCCTGCAGAGTCGGGATGTCGTTTCCTATGAGTAATATGTCATCGACATATAGAACGAGGAAGCTTACTATACTCCCACTGGCTTTGACATATATACAAGATTCATCTTCGCTTCGTACAAATCCAAACTCTTTGACTTTCTCATCGAAGCAAAGATTCCATCTGCGAGACGCTTGCTTAAGTCCATAAATGGACTTCTCAAGCTTACACACTCTATTCGGATGCTTCGGATCCACAAACCCCTCTGGCTGAGCCATGTAAACATCCTCAGCCAACTTTCCGTTAAGGAAAGCGGTCTTGACATCCATTTGCCAAATCTCATAATCATGAAATGCGGCAATTGCTAGCATCACTCTAATAGATTTAATCTTCGCAACTGGTGAGAAGGTCTCATCATAGTCAACTCCGGGAGCTTGAGTAAAGCCCTTCGCAACCAATCGCGCCTTATATGTGTGTACGTTCCCATTCACGTCGGTCTTCTTCTTGAAGATCCACTTGCACCCTACGGTCTTACGTTCGGGCACGTAATCAACCAAATTCCAAACTTGGTTATCGTACATGGATTGGATCTCGCTATCCATCGCCTCTTTCCATTTCGCAGACTCCGGGCCTGCCATGGCTTCCTTATAGCTATTAGGTTCATCAAGATTTACTAGTGTACCATCACTAATATACGTGTCCCCTTCGGTAGTAATATGAAAACCATAAAACTGGGGATGAACTCTAACTCTATCGGAACGTCTAAGAGGTAAGGATTCGTCAATCGGTTCAACCGGAGTTTCCTCCTCGGGTTGAATGCCAGCGGTAGAGGTTCCTTCATCTATCGATTCTTGAATCTCTTCAAGTTCGATTTGCCTCCCACTGTCTCCTTGGCCTATGAGTTCTCGCTCTCGGAAAACTCCTCTCCTCGCAACAAAGATAACATTATCTTTCGGTCTATAGAAGAGATATCCAAAGGAAGTTTGCGGGTAGCCGATGAAAATACATCTCTCACTTCGAGGTTCAAGCTTGTCGTGAGTATCTCGTCTTACGAAAGCCTCGCAACCCCAAACCTTGATATGTGCCAACGAGGGAGCTTTCCCCGTCCACATCTCGTGAGGTGTTTTGGCAACCTTCTTAGTAGGGACTCGGTTAAGGATATGGGCGGCAGTCTCTAAGGCATACCCCCAAAAGAAGATAGGTAGTGAAGCACGACTCATCATAGAGCAAACCATATCCAATAAGGTTCGATTACGCCTTTCTGCCACACCATTTAATTGCGGTGTCCTAGGAGGCGTCAATTGCGAAACTATTCCACACTCCTTGAGATAATCGTGGAATTCAAGACTTAAGTACTCTCCTCCTCGATCGGATCGAAGCATCTTGATTTTCCTGCCCAATTGATTCTCCACTTCATTCTTGAACTCTTTGAACTTTTCAAACGTTTCTGACTTTTGCTTGATTAAGTAGATATACCCATATCTACTATAGTCATCGGTAAAAGTCACATAGAAGCGGTTCCCATCCTTCGTGGTTGATCTAAAAGGTCCACATACATCGGTATGTATTAGGTCTAATAGTCCCTCACCCCTTTCACAAGTACTCGTGAAGGGTGACTTAGTCATCTTTCCAAGTAAACAAGACTCGCATGTGTCATCTTCCCTAAGGTCGAATGACACCAACACTCCATCCTTTTGGAGTTGGGCTATGCGTTTCTTGTTGACATGTCCAAGACGACAATGCCACAAGGATGCTTTATCCATACTAGTGGAAGAATCAATATTCAAAACATCATTTCCTAAGTTATCAACAATCATAACAGTTTCATATATTCCATTACATGGTATAGCTTCAAAGTAAAAGACACCATTTAGATAAGCCAAAATAGAACCATTCTCATTATTAAAAGAAAATCTAAATCCTTGTCTATACAAACCATGAAATGAAATGATGTTTCTAGCCATTTCTGGCGAATAGCAACAATTGTTCAAATCTAAAACTAAACTATTCTTAATCACTAAAGAATACACTCCAATCTTGGTCACAGGCGACGATCTTCTGTTCCCCATGATTAGATTGATCCTTCCTTGCTCCACATCCCTACTTCTTCTTAGTCCCTGCACATTTGAACAAATGTGATAACCACAACCGGTGTCAAGAACCCAAGAAATAGCATGATTAGAATCGTTAGATTTGATTGCATATATACCTACGAAAGATGGCTTGATCTTTCCTTCCTTGATGGCTTGCAGGTAATCCGGGCAGCTTCTCTTCCAATGTCCTATCTTGTGGCAGTGGTGGCACTCTGCCTCCTTCGGGTTAGAGCAGGGCTTAGAGGGATCAACTTTGGTCCCACTAGAAGAGGAACCATCTCGGGCTTTCACCTTTCGATAGTTATTTGAAGAAGCTTTCCTCTTCTTTCCCTTCCCTTGACCAATAGCCAAGACAGGAGCAGCGGATGGATTGGGAGTTGGTGCAACAGACTTGTCCTTGAAATTGCTCTCAGCAACCCTCAAGAGACCTTGGAGTTTACTTAGAGTGACCTCCTCTTTGTTCATGTGGTAGGTCATCCTAAATTGATTGTACATCGGAGGCAAAGAGTGAAGCACCATGTCGATCGCCAAGTCTTCGCCGAAGTCAACATTTAACTTGCGAAGGCGGTCGACATACCTTTGCATCTTTTGCAAGTGCACGGTAAGAGATTCTCCATGACCCACCTTGGCGGAAATCATTTTAGTGAAGATCTCGTAACGCTCTTGTCTCGCGTTTTGGTGGTACCTCTCCAACAAGTCTTGATGCATTTCGTATGGATACATGTCCTCGTAGGACTTTTGGAATTCGGAGTTCATGGTGGCGATCATGATGCAATGTACCTTCGTTGCATCTCGCTCATGAGTTTCAAAGGCGGTGATTTCGGCGGGAGTAGCAACTTCGGGGTTGATTTTCTCGAGCTTCTCGTCGAGGACATACTCTTTATCCTCATAGCGAGCAATGGTGCGAATGTATCTTATCCATTCGCCAAAGTTCGTTCCATCGAAGGTGACCTCTTGGCAAAGGCTCATCAACGTGAAAGAACTAGCAGCAGCGTTGTTTGCGTTTGACATCTATAGAAAGGACAAAAATTGATTAGAATGAGAATCCCTAATTATCACCCAATAAGAAAAATTAGGGCTAGGATCCAACAATAACATTTACATACTAGAAAAGGGATTCCGTAATCTAACATGCAAATAAATTGAAGGTAAGTGAATGACGATTCACTAATTCTCCATCACAAAACTTAAACTATTAGTCCTAAGTGTTTTCGAGAATTCCTAGATTCGGATGAGATTCAATGAACTATTCAATGGCATGTTTAAATCTCGATATGCCCCTCTTGTTTGTGACTGGGATGCCGAGGATCACAAAGCGGGTGTGAATTACCATGCAAATTCACATGGTGCCTTCATTGTAACGATCACCTATTCGATGTGCCGGTAAACCACACACGCTCCATCGAACTATGATGAACAATGAATCACCCTTTGCCACCTTCGCTTAGAACCAATTAGTGTGCCGATAAACCACACACGCTCCACTAACATCTTAGCAAGGTGAAAAGTGTAATTTCATGGGATTGCATCAATTCACTTTTCCTAAAGTAACTAAGATTGGGAAATTTTAAAAATTTTAGTTACTTCGTATTTCTTATTATACTTTTAATGAGAGGATGAGGCTTGCCCTATCCTACCCGTTCGGCTAACGACCCTCCACCAATCAAGCAAGCGGTGGGTGTGAGTGTACACCCATTAAGCGCCATTTTATAGGCCGCAACCTTATACCCACCTTATAGATCGGCTTCGTGAATGAGGCCTACTAACGGTAAGACTAGCATTTAGTCATACATATATATATATTATACTATTAATATCATATTAGTATAGGGTTGTATTTTAAACCTTTTAAAATCTAGGGATTGAAATTTAAGTTGTCTAAATTAAACTTTTAATCACAAATATAAATTTCAAAACCTTAGGGTAGGTTTTACACATTCAAAACATGGAGGATCAAATAACAAATAATTTTAATTAACAATTAATATCTTAATTATCTTTATTTGATTTATCTTTGATTTCTTTGAAGATAATTACCAAAATAATCAAAATAATTAATTAATTATCATATAAGGAAATTAAATATTTAATTAGTTGATAATTACATTTAACTAGATCAAGATAACACTTATATTTATCAAAAAATCGGATTTATATTGATCTAATTAGTTTATGGAAAGTTTGGATAAGATAAACACAAAGAAATCCCGAATCTAGCCATTCCTGACGCCTGGACTCGCCGAGTGCACAAGGGGACTCGCCGAGTCAGGCCTACTCGACGAGTCCACCTTGGAACTCGACGAGTCAGTGACTCAAAACCCAAAAATTCGAATTTTGCAGGTTTGTTTCAGTTATTCAAGCAACAATTTAAAGAAAACCAATCTTCGCTCTGATACCACTGTTGGGTTTTAGCCATAAGAACTTTCCTATGTGCGCATGCAAAACCCTATTGCTTGGATCTAGGCTTTCTAATAAACATGCTTTGAATCCAAGACTTCTAATAGCTAATTAGGTTAAATAACAATGATGAAACAGATCTAGAATCATACCTTTGAGTTCCTTGTTGATCATGTTGTCTTGGAGCTTCTAGAGTCACAATTGTCACTCCTCTAATGGCTTACAAACACCAATAGCAAGCAAGATGATTTAGGAGAGTGGAGAGGGGAGGAATTCGGCCAGAGTATCCTTGCTTAAGGTTGTGTATCGAATTCCCTCACCCATAGGGTCTATTTATACTTGTAGACTCCTTAAGGGTTTCACCCTAAACCTTAATTGGATAATCTTCTCTTAAGGCTATCCAAATCCATTCCATAGATAACCCTATGGACGATTTGAGCTATCCTAAAGCTCTTAGAATCCGTCCAAGGTATATCCTAATGGATTTATAGTCTAAAGTCTAACTATCAAACAATTGACAGTTTATACCCTCTTATTTAATTAATCTCTTTAAGTCACCAAATTAATACCAATTAATTTATGACTTATATTAATCAAATAGCCAAATATTATTCCTTATAATATTTACTCTCTCTTATACAAATCATCCTTCAAGTTACTATGGTGAAGGCAACCCAAAAGGACCATGCACCACCGAATATAGTTATAGCCTTAGACACTATTCCAACACATATATGATGTTTATGACTCAAATACTACAACACAAGGCCAAAGACTCTATTGTCACTCATAAAGCTTGATGAGTGAGGCTCTCTGGACCTCTATGGATCCAGATCTAAGGCCTCAACTCAAAGAGGGAACCAATGGGCATCAAATCATCCCATAAATGACCACCACAAGCCCTAAATTGCATCATGCTTCACTAAACAGAAAATGGTCCGAGATAATACCTCTAGAGTGATGATCTAAGCTCCAAATCCACGAAATAGCAACCTCCTTTGCTTCCTCTTGCCTAGGGTCTCCTTCTTCTTGCTAGATAACACACACAAGATCAAGAATGGCTCCTTTCTCTTCACAAGTAGCTCAAGAACACAAGGGTCACTCACTGAGGGTTAGGTGAGCACAAATGACGGCCATAAGGCCCTTTAAATAGGCCTCAAACCCGGAGATTTAGGGTTTCATTACACAGCACAGACTCGCCGAGTCCATATCCTGGACTCGCCGAGTCCAGGCGCGCACCAATGCTCAATTCCGTGTCTCTACTCGGCGAGTCTGAGCTCCAACTCGCCGAGTCCCTCTCACAATATGACAAAATTAGATTTACAAGATACCTGGTAAAATCCGGATGTTACACGTTTGTATCTAAAATCACTATATTAACGAAATGGTTGTTGTCGCTTGTTTTTACTATTATGCAATTGTTATGATACTGTACATGACGTCCTTTACCCCAGAACTTTATTCCTCTATTCTCGGTTTTGGGGTGTGACACTAGTGGGTCTAAGGCACCAAGGCCGACCCATTTTACGATATGTGGATGATTGATTTATTATGCTTTAAGTTGGTATGCCATTTGCATGAAAGACTCTGGGGGTTTTCGATGGCAATAGATTGAGACCATGTGGGGGGTTCCTATGGCATTTGGTGTAAGGCGTTGGAGGGTTTCCATGACACCTAGTATATTTGCATGATTAGCTTGGATAATAATTCTTAGTTAGTGAAGACCATGTGGGGGTTCCCATGGCGTTCAGTTAAGACCATGTAGGGGTTCTAGTGGCATTAGGTATAAGTCCTTGGAGGGTTTCCATGTCATCCTTATATGTTGTATGCATGGTTTGTATGGTTTATGTAGCTCTAATAGCTAACATGGATTATGTGATTATATGGACTGTGTGGGTATGCTCTGGGGGAACTCACTAAGCATTAGCTTACAGTTTGTTGGTGTGTTTCAGATACTTTTGAGCGTAAGGGAAAGGGCACAGCTTGATGGCATGCCATGCACTCTCTCAGGCTTTTTTATGGAACACTATGATATTTGAAATAAAATGTTGATATTATGAATTTGAAAACAATTGTTATTGAGATTTTGTGGTTTCTTAGAAATGTTGTGATTATTTAAAAATGAAAATTTTCTTTGGAAAAATTGGGTCGTTACGGTTAGACACATCAGAAGGGACTACCTAAAAATGAGGAACGAGGGAGGGAACAGTAGAGGAAGAGTGTTGAGGATTGGCATGAAGGATGCCAGTTAGGACCCTAACATTGTGATAGGTACATTTCATGTTAACGGTTTATATGCATCTATACTCTTTGATTATGGTGCTGAAAGAAGTTTTGTTACACTTAAAGTTTAGAAAAATTTATAGCTATAAGCCTAAGAAATTAGATGACCCTTATATTGTAGAAATGGCCAACGGATAATCCGTTAGTACTTAGGAAATACTAGAAAATTGTCTTCTAACTCTCAATAACCACTCCTTTCATGTCAACCTCATGCTTATGGCCATTGGTAGCTTTGATGTCATAATCGGCATGGATTGTTATCAATACACCAAGCGGAAATCGTATACTACAACAAGGCTATTCGAGTACCCTTACCTAAGAGAGAATCTATAATAATCTATGGAGATAAGACCAAAAAGGGTCTTAGAATCATCTCCTATATGAAGGTGCATACATACCTTCACAAGAAGTATCATACTTTCTTGGACCACGTCGTATATAAGAGAGGCGAGTAGAAGGAAATCAAGGACATATCCCAAGTATGTGACTTTCCCGATGTATTTCCAAAGGAATTGCTCGGACTACCGCCAATTCTCGAAGTTGAATATTGAATTTACCTACTCCTAGGGGCAGTTCCAAGGGAACAATCACCCTACATATTAGCCCCTAAAAATGTAAGATTTATCCGGTCAACTCTAGGAGCTCTTGGATAATGGCCTTATAAGACCGAGTTTCTCACGATGGGGAGCCCCAATACTATTCATCAAAAAGAAGGACGGAACCTTTAGAATGTGCATTGACTACCAAGAGCTAAATTAGTTAACAATCAAGAATAGATATGCACTCCCAAGCATTGGTGATCTGTTCGATCAACTTCAAGGATCCAACTTCTACTCGAACATTGATTTTAGGTCCGAGTACCATAAAATTTGAGTACAAGAAGAATACATTTCGAAGAAGGTACTTAGAACTCATTATTGCCACTACGAGTTACTAGTTATTGCTTTTGGCTTAATTAATGCCTCAGAATTATTCATGGATCTAATGAATCGTGTTTGTAAACCCTACCTTGAAAAATTCATGATAGTATTCATCGATGATATATTGATTTGCACATGAATAGAGAAAGAACATGGTCAACCCATTCGAATCATTTTGTAGTTATTAAGAAAGGAGAAATTGTTCGCAAAATTCTCAAAGTGTGAATTTTGGATCAGAGAAGTACATTTTCTAGGATATGTGGTCAGCGATAAGGGCATTCACGTAGATCCTTCCAAGATTAAGACCATAAAGAATTGGAAAGCACCTACAATGCCAACAAAGGCGCGTCAATTTCTAGCATTGGCAGCCTATTATAGGAGATTTATAGAAAATTTCTCAAAGTGGCAGAACCTGTCACTATGCTTACACAGAAGGATAAAAAGTTTGAATGGAAAGAACAAAAAGAATATGCATTTGAGAAGTTGAAACACATGTCATGTAGTGTGTCAATTCATTCACTTTCGGAAGGCACCAAAGATTTTGTTGTCTATTGCGACACATCACATCAGTGCATGGGATGTGTATTCATGCAAAGGTACAAAATGATCACCTATGTATCACACCAACTAAAGATTCATGAGAATAATTACACTACCAATGACCTAGAATTTGGAGCTGTAGTTTTCGCCATAAAGATCTGTCGACACTACTTGTATGGCATAAAGTGTGTCATATACACGGACCACAAGAGTCTTCAACACATCTTCAACCAAAAGGAACTCAACATGAGACAATGAATATGACTTGTGTTTCATTGACTGAATATGGGTACCAAAATTTGGTGAGATCAGGATTCCGGTATTAGACGAAGCTCACAAGAAAAGATACTCAGTTCACCCATGATCTGATAAGATGTATCTTGACCTAAAGAAAAAGTACCGGTGGCCGAACTTAAAGGCAAAAATCACCACTTATGTGAGACGTGCTTGACTTGTGCTAAGGTGAAAGCCAAGTACCAAAAACCATTGGGTCTACTACAACAAAATGACATTACCGAATGGAAATGGGAAAAAGTTGCTATGGACTTCATCAAAAAACCACCCAAGATGCCTAGCGGTTATGACTCGATTTGGATGGTAAACAATCGTCTGAAAAAGTTTGCCCATTTCCTACCCATAAAGGAAATAGATAAAATGGAGAAGTTAGACAAGAATTATGTTAAGAAAATAGTCCAAATAGACGGCATACAAACATCGATCATATCAGAAAAGTACAAACAATTTACATCCCAGTTCTAGCAATTAATGCAGTGAGCATTAGGAACCCGCTCGATATGAGTACCACCTATCATCCATAGACAGATGATCAAAGAGAACGGAATATACAAACCTTAGAAGATATGATCAAAGCATGCATGATAGACTTTGGAGATGCATGGGATATTCAGCTACTATTGGTTGAATTTTCCTATAACAATAGTTATCGCATGAGCATAAAGGCTGCACCATTTGAAGCACTTTATGGCAGAAAGTGCCATTCACCGTTGTATTGGGTTGAATTTGATGACACCTAACTAGCAAAGAAGCATGTTGGGAAAACATTGCTAACTTGACCTAAGATTCTTCATGAGACAACCGAGAAGATTGTAAAAATTAAGGAACAATTAAGAGTGGCTAGTGCTTGTTAGAAGAAATATGTCGACCTTCGACGAAACCACTTGAATTTTAAGTTGGGGATAAAGTCATACTCAGATTATCTCCTTGGAAAGGAGTTATAAGATTTGGTAAGAGAAGCAAACTAAATCTGCGAAACATAGGACCTTTCGATATCCTTGATAGAATAGGCCTAGTAGCCTACTCACTTGCCATACCCCAAGAGCTCAATAGCATGCACAATGTCTTTCATGTTTTAAACCTTAAGAATTGTATCTCTTAAGATATGCTAGTTATACCTCTCGATGAGATCCATATCAACACGAAACTCAACTTTGTTGAGGAGCTAGTCAAGATCATGGATCACTAAGTCAAGAGGCTTAAACAAAGCCGTATTCCCATAGTCATGGTAGGATGGAACTCCAGGCAAGGACCGGAGTACACGTGGGGCCAAGAAGATCAAATGTGGAACTCCCAACTACATGGTAATTTTCGGGATGATTTTTTTAAAAGGGGGAGGATGTGATAACCCAGAGAATACGTCACTAAATGTTATTAAAACTTAACTATAAGATGTGGGAATGTAATAAGGACAAGCTTGTAACCACCTAATATATTTTATATTATATTCAAAATTTACACCCTTAATTACATCAACCATTAGGATCAAAAATAAGTGCGAAAAAAGTCACATCACTTTGAGAGCATGTTAGCATATTTATACTCCTTAAGCTACTGTGATTCCAGAAATATAAATTTCATAAAATCCGACATATTATGGAGAAGATATGGCAGCTATGATATATATATATATATATATATGTATATATATATATATATATATATATATACCATAATTAGAAAGTTATAACGAAGAAAACTACAAAGAGATTGGTCGACTTTTAGAGAAAGTCACCAACTAGACAACCATAGTAATACTTGAAGTAGGAATTATGAGGCAAGGAACACCTAAAACGGATTTCACTTGTGAGTGTTATGATTTTAATAAGATTATAACAGTAATAAAAACATGTCGAAAAATGAAAGTCAAAACTAGGCAAAACGACCAAAAGGAAAGTTGTAAGAATAACGATACCTACACGAATATAAAAGAATCATTGACAACAAAGTTCGTATGTGAGAGTTATGAAATTTCGAAGTTTAATTTCTACCTTAACGTGCACTCGTGCGCGCACTGACATCTGATTGCATCAAGATACAGGATGACGTACAATACTGAGATGAGGACACATAGCATTATCATGTGGCTCATGTGCATTTTCATGGTGCACGGTCTAAACCTGCTATATATAGCAGGCATCAACAATTTATTTTCCTCACACCATTTTCGAATTCTCTCTCTAAAATCACCTCATGTGTCATCTCTCTGATCGTCTCTTGAAGAGCTAACTTGTGGTTTCTACCCAACACCAATGTTTTTCAAACTCACAGGTAAGTTCACAACCCCATTTTCAACTCTTTTCTCAAAGGTGAGGGGGGGGGGGGGGATACATGTCTAAATTACAACCTTATTTAGATATCAATAATTATAGCTAGATAAAGCATTGGAATATTATTAGGCCAATAGTTATTCTGCCCAATCTCTTTAGCTAATATTATGCCTAGTTATTATACAAAACCACTATGATCGATAAGATCATACCTAGTTGTCACGTTGGCCAATTGCTAGGAAATGTTGAAAATCATTATTATAGGTATCTTTGGATAAGCTTAATACCTAGTGTTACTCTGCCCAATTTCAATGCTATGCTAAACAAACACACACACACACACACACACACACACACATATATATATATATATATACATATATATATATATATATATATATATATATATATATATATATTAAGTATACCATATAAAAAACAACGCGGATAACAACACTATCGACCTGGGGAGTCCCCCATGACAAGAGTTAGATGAGGCATGATTCATCTACATGCTGATTGATATTTAGCTAGTACCCGACTTATAATCGTAAATTCTTAAATAAGAGAGAGAGAGAGAGAGAGAGAGAGAGAGAAATAGAGAGAGAAAGAGATAGAGAAAGAGAGAGAGAAAGAGATGTATATATCTATATGAGATTGAAACTGCCACATGTGGTTGCTAGCCACAACCCGACAACAAGTCGAAGAAGGCATAACTTTCTTACAACAATGTCGTCTGATGAGGCGTTGTGTTATTTCTTTCAGGATCAATAGTTATAGCTCAAAATTGTATGCTAATCCTAGAAAACATACATCATTCTTTATATGTCATTAGTGGAGAGTGTGTGGCTAATAGGCATAATAATTTGGGACTATAATGTTGAATGGTGGTATAAATCGTAAATTATAATTTTTGATGGAGTATGTGTGATTAACTGGCAAATTAAATGGAGATGATAAAGTACATCAATGTTGTCAAGTGGGTTTGCATGGTCATTCACATCTCATTTGTGATTTTTGACATCCTAGTTACAAAAGTGAGAGAATAATCCAAGATTAAACATACCATCGATAAGATTCAATGAATATCAAAATATCTAGGAGTTTCATAAGATTTAAATTGGTAAAATCCTTAGCTACCTAAAATTAATTGGAATTTAATTGTGGAATCCTCTTCGAAGTTCAAAGCGAAAATATGGATCTTAGCATTGATTTAAATTTTGGGTTTATAATTAAGGATTATAATCAACTAACTTGAATGCTTTCCATTTTTAAATGTCTCATCAAGATAGAAATGGTTTTACTTGTTCTTTTGGAAATGGTTTTTCTCTTCCTTCTGAAGACGATCTTCGATATTGTAAAATGTTTGACATCTTTGGGTACTAGTGGAAATGGACATCATGCTTCTTCAAATCTTCCACCTCCTCCTGTGAGTCTCCCAACATCATCTTTTCCTCAATCTGAAATATATCTGACTACTTAATGTTGGATTAATGTCTAAGTCCATAACTATAATTGGTAAGACTTGACCCGACCCGGCATGGTCCATTTGGGTTGCATGGCATCATGCACTTGGATAGACTATAATGAGAGAAATAAGACACTTATGGTTATTAATATATTATAAGTTCTAGTATATTAATAATAAGAATAATAAGATTATTTAATTAGTATTGATCAAGAATTAATCTAGGATTAATTAAGTGATCAAAAGAAGACTAATTAAATATATGGGTTGATTGTGTAAATCATCCATACTTATATAGTGGGCTAATGCTCCATGGATTATCTAGTTGGGCCAAAACCCATATGATGCTCCATGGATGCTCCATGGTGTATTTGAACCCATGGATCCAAGGAAATGGAAAGTCATGACAATTAGGGTTTACCCTAATTGTAACACTATATAAAGATATTATTCTTCCCAAAATTTGTGACTAGATTATACTAGAGAGGGCTAACCGATTTCATGAAGTGTTCTAGTTTCTCTCAAGTTATTCCAAGTGTATTTGGTGTTGTGTGAACCATTTGAGGCATCACCACTTGAGGTGCTAGGCTCACAAGGTTTCAAGGAACACAAGCAACAACAAGGTATGTATTCTATCTTGTTATATTGATATATTGTATGCTAGATTAGGATAATACCTTGGATGTTTATATTTGCATGTATAATAGAGAAAACATAGATCCAAGGTATTTAGGGTTGCATGTACACTTAGGAGTGTTAGAATTCTCATAACCCAACAGTGGTATCAGAGCCTAGGCTTGTTTTCTTGTTATACCTGCAATAGAAGCTGAAAAATCGAGTTTTTGATGCTGTCAGCCCAGCTGACTCGCCGAGTCCATGAAGGGACTCGACGAGTCCAAGGCAAAATGCATCCAACTCGCCGAGTTGAGTTCATGCACTCGACGAGTCGGACCCCAGACAGCATATCTTCGAGGTTTTTGGCTAGAAATGGACTAGGAACATTACCCTAAGTGTTTTGAACTTATAAACTTGTTTTTAAATGTGGTAATGTTCATGCTAATCCATTTTCAAAGATAATTGTCAATAGATTCATGTTTTGTATTAGTTTAAAGGTTAGACTAATTACATGAAAAAGTTTGATTTGAATTATCTTGTTCTTATGAGTTGCTTAGATTAATAGAAAAGTTGAGTGAAAAAGTTGTTTTCAATCCAAATTAATCTAAGAGTTGAGTATAAAATGTGTTTGTGTAACTTATCCTTAAGTTACATGAAGAGTCACATTAAAGACTCATAAAACTCATAAAGTTGGCAAAGGTTACAAAAAAGATGAAGAGTCTTGTCCTTAAGTTATGGAGGTTCAAGAGTCACTTCATTAATAAATAAATAAATAAAATATGTAACCTTAATTAATTCCATAAGTTATAAAATAAAGGAAAAGATTAATTCTTTATTAGTTTAAAGTCTTCCATAATTTGTCCACAAGTTATGGAACTTGAAGAGTTTTTGGATTAAAACTACTTTAAATACATAAGTTATGGAATTAATTAGTTTTGAATAGTTTCAAAACTTGCCCTCAAGTTTTGGAATTTGTAAAGTTTTCTCTTATGAATACTTTAATTCCAAGTTAGCCCTTAGAATTTTAAAAAGTTAAAATTCAACCCTTATACTTTATAATATTATAAGTTAATAATATTTATATGTATAAGAGTAAAGTCGGTCTTACCACTAGTACGCCTCATTCACGAAGCCGGTCTATAAGGTGGGTATAAGGTTGTTGCCTATAAAATGGCAACTTAATGGGTGTCTACTCTCACCCACCGCTTGCTTGACTGGTGGAGGGTCGTTAGCCGAACGGGTTTGACATGACTATAATTCTCCCTTCATTAAAAGTATTAATGATAAATACTAAGTAACTAAACTCTTAATAATTCCCAATCTTAGTTACTTAGGAAAATGTGAATAAGGTGCTAATCCAAGAAATTACACTTTGCACTTTGTTTGAGTCGGTTAGTGGAGCGCGTGTGGTTAACCGGCACACTAACTCGTATTTAACAAGGTAGGCAAAGGGTAACTTAATGTTTATCATAGTATTGATGGAGCGTGTGTGGTTAACCGGCACATCGATTGAGGGATAAACACTTAAGGGTACCCAGTAATTTGCATGGTTACTTCACACCTTGTTTTGTGATCCTCGGCATCCCAGTCACAAAACCTGAAGGGCACACTCGAGATTGAAACATGCCATTGAACAGTTCAATGAATCTCAAAAGATCTAGGAGTTTCAAAACCAATTAAAACCTAATAATACATTTCGTTTATCTTGGTGGAAATTGGTGAATCGTCATTCACCTACCTTCAAATTGTTTTATAGCTTGGATTACGGCATACCTCTTCTAAGTTATAAAATAATTTGTTGGGTCCTAGCCTTAATATTTCATATTGGGTGTCATATTAAGGACTCAAAGATCAACTATCTTGAATATCTCCCAAAACATGTCTGGTTTAGACATTTATGATCTTCCCAAATCTCTTGAAACAAGCTTTCCTAAATGAAGATGATGTCCCATGGATATCATACTTCTTTCTCCTCCTCCAATTATTTTCCCTAACCCACAAGTTCTTGAAAAGTTTAAAGTCACTCGAGCCCTAATGGCAAGGCAAGGTCTAGGTGTGGTCACATCTTGGAGATGTAGTCACATATTGACAAGCCGGGAGAGTTGGGTGTCAAAGTCTTGAGAAAGTTGGTGGTTCAATCACTTTCTAAGTCACATAGTGAGTACCTTTGGGACACCTATGAAATAGACTATGACAAGACCCTTAATGATCTTATCTATTGTTAAGATAAACTTCCTGAAACTTTATGGACATTGACAATGGTGACACTGGAAATACAGAAAAAGCATTCTCTTCCCAATGGAAAGGGATCGGCCATAGTCAACTCGGTTGAACAAATGGTAAAGAGAAAAGCTAAGTCTGTAATAGTCCTGTGTACCATTATCAAAGGGTCCATATGTTTATATTGCCAAAGTAAGGGTCATTAGTTGCGAAGCTGCCTAATTTACCTAAGGATGTTAAAGTCAATAAGATTGACTCTACTTCAGGTAAAAGTCCACAAATCTAACTCTGTTAAGTTTCTATTCTGAGATTCTTGATACATGTTGTGACTGGGTCACATGGTAATGTTTTAAGAATCAAAGAAAAGTAAAGGAACTTAAAGAAAGAATATGTTGAATCTGATCGCATAGATGGATTTCTATCGCGTAGTTTGAAAAATCGGATTCTTGAGCTACTTCTTAGGAGTTATGAGATATTGCTTAGGAATAGATAACAACAAGTTTTCATATGGATTGTAAGGATAAGTTTTTCCGCATAGTTTTAAAATAAAAGGAAAAATTTTGATTTTTATTTATTTTAAAATATCCTTACAATGGCATTTGAGGAAAAATTGTTGCTTATATGATTCCATTAATAGCAAGAGTGGAAATATGAAATTGATTCTTTCATTTGTGGTAATGTCTAAATTTACCAAACAAGGAAAGATTCTTATCATCCAAAGTCTCAATTGGACCGGGACTTGGAATCATGCGAGTTGTATAGCATGATGAATGAGAACTTTCAAGTATTGGAAAAATTAAGACTAATTACTTATTCACATGGATGTGTGAGTCAAGTAATGGACTAAGGGATCGAGTACATAGTCATGTGCACTGATTAAGTCCACCACAAAAGATATAAGACTATTCGTCATAGTTTACTAAAGCTTAGTAAATATGATTATACTTACAAGCGTAAGTGTAACTCTGAGACATTGGAAAAGGTTCCAACGTATGGCAGAGCGAATAAGAAGAATCAAATTAGGCAGAAGGATAAAAGTTTCTCAAATCTGAAAAGATGGGAGAGTACTTTAGTATCGTTTTTGTGATCATCTTAATGATTAAGAAACCATATCAAAATTAGTTTTCTAAGGAAGTCTTAGTTCATTCTTATGACTAAGAAGAAGGGATATTGAAATTGTTGAAATGGTTAAATCAAGAAGATGAGTCATACTTCGTTCCAATACAAGTCTTAGAGTCATACTCCAAGATTGTAACTTGAGTGACATGTCTTAAAGAAGGTTTAAAAACACGTGTCAAATGTAAGAGTAAAAGTTTTCTACTCTTGTACATTTGAAATTGGTAAGTTGTGATGTTTTGGATAAAACAAAGACCAACTTAGGCCAATTGTGTGAAGTGTTTGTCTTGATTAGAATCCACACTATCTCTTGAATATTTGACAAGGAAGTCTTATATGTCAAGAGGACAGTGGGAGTCTTAAAAGGTCTTGAAAGTCTCAAGAACTAATCAAGAATAAAACCTAAAGTTCTTCACTAGCACACGACTTAAGGTTTATAACCTATCGTGTTGACATATTATGTGCCCATTCTAGTTAAAGTTGGCTTTGCATATGAGTTCTTAGAGTTCTCAATGTGTTGCACAACAACTTGGAAGCAATGGTAGGCCCTTGAGCTACCAGGTGGCAAGAAATTAAGATTGAGTTCAGTCCATATGAGTTTGGATTTGTCATTATCCTTGTCTTGTGACTATGGTTATGACAATTCACATGGATAAGAACACATACACCATTAAATCTAAGTGTCATAAGGTTTCTCTCCGATTCATGAAAATGATGGTGAGGAAACACTTTGACTAAGTAGATTTTAGTTAGATAGCAATTGTGATATTTGCATTCTCAAAGTCGTTAGTGGAGCGTGTGTGGTTTACCGGCACACTAATTTGGACTTGTGAGAAATGACAAAGGTCAAAACGATCAAGACTATGATTACGGCATCCCTTTTCATAGTTCTTAAAATTGTTTTGACACACCCATGACCTATCTAAGGGAAGGTGTATGTTTTTGATAAAGTCTTATCAAAACAATATAGTATCAGAAATCTGAATTTTGGTAAGAAAGTCAATAAAGTATTGATTTCTAGAAGTCGAGCTTTCTGAGTATATGTCAAAGCTAGTGGGAGCATAAGTGTTATGCTAATAATCATCATGTCAGTGGGAGCATGATAATTACAATAAGTATTGCAAGCTAGCAATGTTAATTGTAGAAAACAAAAGGTTTCAATTGGAAAAAAGTTGTTTTACTATAATTAAGGGAGAGGAAATTATAATTCATCTCAAATCTATAAGCTTAGATCGTGAGGTTTTAATCATTTAGTCAAGAATATATACGAATTTCATGTTGGAATGGCTCAACATAAGGAAATTCTGTATATGGGTCCATTATTTGCGTTCTTAAATTCGATTATGATTACGGCACACGACATCCCTTTTCATAATCTGAATTATGAGAACTTGGCAAATTGAAATGGAAATGTTATAGAAAAAGACTGGTTTAGTCTTTATGTGAGACATCATGAATCGTGTCCCATATACTTCGGATATAGGACCGACTACATGTGCTATATTCATCCTTTCTAAAATTTTCCAAATGCCTGGGGCGTTAAGAATGGAAAAGGTTTAGAACTGGATATGACTAAAAAGGATTAAACAATTGTCGAGGACAATCTAAGGTTTACCAAAGATTGGTTTCTCAAGGACAATTGGAAGTATAGTGATAATTCTGGAAGGACCATATTGACATAATCTGTAAGGAGGCAACTCTTGTTCAGAAGTGATAGTCAAAATGAATTCGGAAATGTTTCAAAGTTAGAATTTTCAATCTGTGTAAGATTAAGGAAACTTAATGCAAGAAGGATGGTTCCAAGGACTGGATCTCCTTTGGAATGCTCTGTAATGATTGTTGTTAAGTCTTTCTGACTTTGTGCATAATCATTACAAGAGGATCGATGCATATAAGTTTAGAATCTAACAGATTTCAGTAAATGACATGAATTTGGAATTCTTGCATTTGCAGTAAGGATTTGGGAGTGTGAAAAGAGAATCATTGAAGTTATGTTCATTTGATCTAGTTCACAAAATAAAGATCATAGTCAAACATATTATGCATACTTGGTGTATGGCATGACTAGTGTTTAGAAAACATAGTGTACATGCTTGGAGCATGGGACAACTATTGTTTTAAAATTCAAGAATAATGTTGATAGCTGAAACAATATACAATGAATAATGTGTAATCATATGGTGATAAATAAAAGGAGTTTTATTTATATTCATAAGTTCTGAGACCATATTGGATTCAATTATTATTGTGTTTCACTTTGCATGTTTTGACTTCCTGAATAAACTAGGTTATTCTTCCAGAATGACTAAGTTATTCAAACCATCCACAGTCGGTCATATGTTGGAAGTAGATATGAATTAAGACTGTCATGGGTTGGCTTGTAGAGGTCTAAGTTGTTGGACAAAGGGCTACAACACTCATGAGTGCTCATAAGTTCTGAGTATTGGATTCAACCCGCGCTCATTGGAATCACTTCATGGATTTTATCACGAGTGATCATGAGACGATAATATCTTATATTCTTCAAACCTAGAGATATGAGTTGTTACTATGAGTTGGTTGTACATTGATTGCACGAAACCGCATTTGGTAACTCGGTGCTATAAAACGTGTCTTTGTGTATGATTCAACAAGTAGTAGAACAAGCCATATGAGTCGAAGTTTATCCATTCCTTTTACCTTCGGGATGAAAGCGATATCTGTGGGCCCCTCGATGATTTGATGATGACAAATGGAAGTGCTCGGCCGGGCCAGGACTGATTTGATTTGTTCAATTAGTCAGTCGTCATAAATCGGAAATCGGGAAACAACTAATGGACAGAGAGAATGATTATAATCCATGTCTCAGTCCATATGATATCTAGAATGGAGGAATATATGATCCCTTATCTAATGGACAAGTCGTTGACAAAAATCAGAGTTCATCTACAAGGTCAGAGTTCGACAGAAGCTTTTGAGAGCTACGATTGCTAGTTGGTTCCTGAAGTCATACGCAATAATAGTTTTAGACTTATCCAAGTGGGAGACTGTTGGATTAATGTCTAAGTCCATAACTATAATTGGTAAGACTTGACCCGACCCGGCATGGTCCATTTGGGTTGCATGGCATCATGCACTTGGATAGACTATAATGAGAGAAATAAGACACTTATGGTTATTAATATATTATAAGTTCTAGTATATTAATAATAAGAATAATAAGATTATTTAATTAGTATTGATCAAGAATTAATCTAGGATTAATTAAGTGATCAAAAGAAGACTAATTAAATATATGGGTTGATTGTGTAAATCATCCATACTTATATAGTGGGCTAATGCTCCATGGATTATCTAGTTGGGCCAAAACCCATATGATGCTCCATGGATGCTCCATGGTGTATTTGAACCCATGGATCCAAGGAAATGGAAAGTCATGACAATTAGGGTTTACCCTAATTGTAACACTATATAAAGATATTATTCTTCCCAAAATCTGTGACTAGATTATACTAGAGAGGGCTAACCGATTTCATGAAGTGTTCTAGTTTCTCTCAAGTTATTCCAAGTGTATTTGGTGTTGTGTGAACCATTTGAGGCATCACCACTTGAGGTGCTAGGCTCACAAGGTTTCAATGAACACAAGCAACAACAAGGTATGTATTCTATCTTGTTATATTGATATATTGTATGCTAGATTAGGATAATACCTTGGATGTTTATATTTGCATGTATAATAGAGAAAACATAGATCCAAGGTATTTAGGTTTGCATGTACACTTAGGAGTGTTAGAATGCTCATAACCCAACACTTAATCCCTACTGTCATTAGGATAATTTAATAGATTTCTATTACTCTTCGGAGAGTAAGAAGGAAGCTTAAGTAGAGTGGGCTAAATCTGATCGTGGGAAATGGACCTTTTCACATGGTTTGATGGATAGAATTTGGACCTACTGAAAAGGAGTTAGGAAATTTTAATAGATTTCTATTACTCTTCGGAGATATCAAGAAACATAGTTGTCATTTTATACATTGTAAGGACAAGTTCCATTTTTTCGTTTATTCTTAATAAAAGTGAAGTTGTGGTTTGTCAGGTTGCCTTATTTTATATTTACTTGCAATGACATTTATGGAATAGTTTTTTATTTTTCTAATATTAGTAGTATTTATTGCATATTGGATTCTTATAATATATCTTGTGGTATTGTCATAATTGAATAAGTTAAAAGAAATCTTATCACTAAGTTTCAATTGGACAGAAACTTGGAGTCATACAATTCGAATTGCATGATGCTTGAGAATCTTGTTCATTGGAAAATTATGACTAATTCATGGTTCACATGCTTATATGACTCAAGTGAAGTACCAATGGATGTTGTATATGTTGATATGGACTCTTCAAATCCATAACAAAGGATGATAACTCTATTCGTCATGATTTCTGTTGTTTTTTTTAAATATGGTTGTGTTTATAAGATTAAACATAATTCTGATACATAGAAAAGATTTAAAGAGTATCAGGAACAAATAAGAATAATCTATTAGGCAGGAAGATAAAAGTTTCTCCAAACTGAAGGGAAAGTAGAGTACTTTAGTATCATGTTTTATGATTATCTTATTGATTGTGGATTTATATCACAGTTGATACGCGAATAACATCTTAGTGCAATTTTATGAATAAGAAGAGGAATCGGTTATTGCTGGAAATAGTTTGATCAAAATATGAGTCATACTTCATTCCAAATTAAGTTCTAGAGCATTGCTCTAGTAACTATAAATCTTATCTTGGAACCCATTTCAAACTAAGAAGGGTTAAAACACCTCGAAATATGTGGAGTAAAAATGTTCTCTTACTCTAGCACATATAGAATTAGAGTTGTGATGTTTTCATTAATCGTGAAAAAAAATATAAACCGAGACATATTTTATGAAGTTTTTTCTTGTTGAGAATCCACATGAACGTTTGAATATTTGTTTTAGCTCGTCAAGGAATTTTCCATGAAAGAAAATTCATATGTCAAGAAGTTATTGGGAGTCATATTAATATTGAGAGTTTCAAGAGTTAATTGATAATAAACCTTTTAGTTATCACTAGCACACGACCTAAGGTTGATAACCTATTGTGTTTGATTGATGCATTCTTATTTCTATGCACCTCTGGTTGAGTTGGAAATGCTTATGAGTTATATTTTTTCATTTATCTTCAAAAACAGAAGTGTGTTGGTTAACTTCAAAAACAAAAGTGCGTTGGTCAGTGAAAGTACATTGATCAATATTGGTGAGCTGCTAACAACATGGAAACATTGGTAGGCCTTTGTGCAACCAGAGGGAAAGAAATTGAGAATAGCAAAGTTCAGTCCATGAAGGAAAGCTAAATTTGAATTTGATTTTGTGTTAAACATTGTCTTATGATTGTACTTTGGAAATGCTAAATTCACATGGATGGGAAAGTATGAACCATAAAATTTAGGTTGCAAAGTTTTCACTCTAATTCATGAGAATGATTACGAGGAAATAATTTTGCTGATAGATTATAAAGATAGGATAAATATCAATATGGATATTAGTTTTTTGAATTGAATTCTCAAATTCACAAAATGTTTACAACATCCCTCTTCATATTTTGAATTGTGAGGAATGGCATGGAATTATATGAACTTTCAAGAGATATATCTATCAGTCTCGAAGGGTTCAAATACATACATATGTTATCCAATTAAGGTGTATAAGCTTAAGAAGTCTAGTTGCAGACTTATCGATACATCACATATATCTATACTTCTATAAGAAAGTCAAAGAGAATTGATTTATAGAAGTCCAGTTGATTTTTAGGTATATAAAATCCTTATGTAAGACATAATAAATTGAGTCCTATATGCTTCGAATATAGGACTGGTGATATATACTATAATATTCACCTATTCTAAATTTTTAAATGTCCTGAGCATTGTGAGAAAATGATTAGAATCTCATATTACCAAAGTTATTAAACGACTATCAAGAACTATCTAAGTTGTTACCAAAGACTGTTTGCTTGTGGACAGTTAGAAGTATGATATTATTTAGGAAGGATCATAATGACATGATTCTGCATTGAGATCCTTGGTCAGAATTGATGGTCATATGGAAATATGGAAATGTTTCCATAATGGGAGATGCTTGTAAAATCTACATGTGAGTTGGAAACTTTAATACAAGAAAGGTGTGCAAGTAGTGTACCTTGAATTTGAAACTTCATTACCATGGAATTATTTGTAGTAACAAAGTTCTAGTAGAATATTCTAATATCAAAGACTTAGTCTTTAAGACTTTAGAATCTCGATAGTACATAAGATCGATGCATGTAAAGTTGGAATTTCACCACATCTTGGATAGTGATATGAATTTGGAACTATGAAATGAGCATCTTTGGAGTAATGTCCAGTTGGTCTGTTCATAAAGGAAGGACAATAGAAAGAAATAGTATCATGTTCATAACATGCCATGACCGATGTTATTAAATTCAGGTCGTTAGTTGATTAGTTGATACATTATATAATTAATAAATTCATAATTATTATGGTGATTGAATAATAAGGATTTATTTATATTCAATAAGTAATTCAATAAATATAACACCATAGTCAATTGGTTTATTATTATGTTTCACTCTGCATGTTTTACTTCCCGAATGATATCATTATTCCAAATTCCACAGTCGCTCATACTTTTTGAAGTAAGTAGTAAATTAAGACTGTTATGAATAGATTGTAGATTATCCATTGGGACTGGACATTGCAATAGTATTGCTATGATATTCATGAGTACTTAGAAAGTGGAGATTTTGAGTTTCCGATAGAACTATGGTCTTAGAATTACATCATGGATTCTATCATGAATAAATATGAGATGATAATATCTTTTATTCTTCAAAAAGAGATATATAAGTAGTAATTTACAAGTTACTTATGCATTGGTACTGCAAAAATGCATCAATAACATGATGTCATAAAACGTAATGTCATGTATGATTTGATGTGTAAAGGATACCAGTATGTAAGTTGAAGTTTATTCATTCGTTTTTCCTAAATAGTAAAAGTGATATCTTTGTCCCCCGAGATGATTTGCTGCCAAGATCTGAAACGCTTGGATAAGTCCGAACTAAATTTATGTGTTCAATAAGTAGTGTGAGTTTAGTACTCATGATTCAGGAAATCAGGAAACGGAATCTTAGACTATGAGATCGTTTCTAATCCATGTCTAATGTCCATACGATATCTTGTAGAACGAAGGAATATTCGATCACTTATCTTAGGCCAATGTTCGATTATATTAGAGTTCGAAAGTTGCTTTGGAAAGCATTCATTGCTGTTTGGTTATACTTGTAATTGTATTTATATACTTGTCCAAGTGGCAGACTGTTGGATTAAGGTATCTAAGTTCATAACTAATTGGTATAAAATTGAAAATAAAATCAAACTTGAAAATCCGTGACTTTTGGATGCAACTTGAGTAAGATGGATGTACACCTTGGTTTGGTGGGCATAGTAAGCTGTTGGATAAGGTGTCTAAGTCCATAACTATTTCTGGTATGTATTTGACCCGACCCGGCATGGTCCATTTGGGTTGCATGGCACCATGCAATTGGATAGACTAAATGAGAGAAATAACACTTGGAGATTATTTATATATTATAAGTTCTAACATATTAATAATATTATATGATTAGTTTGATCAAGAATTAATTTAGAATTAATTATGTGATCAAAAGATAACTAATTAAATATATGGGTTGATTATGTAAATCATCCATATCTTGTATAGTGGGCCAAGAGGCTCCATGGATTATCAAGTTGGGTTCCACCCATAGGATGCTCCATGGGAGTTACAAACCCATGGGTCATGGAAATGAAGAGTCATGACACATTAGGGTTTAACCCTAGATGTGTCAACACTATATAAGAAACATGTTCTCCACCAAAATCGGATACACTAAGGATACACTAAGAAACAAGAGGGCTTGGCCGATTTTTGAGAAGTGTGTGTTCTCTCATAAGTTCTTCCAAGAGCATTTGGTGTTGTGTGAAGCATTTGAGGCATCACACTTGGGGTGCTAGGCTCACAAGGTTTCAAGGAACACAAACAACAATAAGGTAAGTTATTCTATCTACTATTCAAGTTGAAATTGTTCCCCATGTATGCTAGATAGGAATATAACCTTGGAATTCAACTTTGCATGATAATTAGACAAACATAGATCCAAGGTTATTAGGGTTGCATGTACACTTAGGAAGTGTTAGAATGCTCAAAACCCATCAGTGGTATCAGAGCCTAGGCTTGTTTGTTTTTTATTTGTGCTTAAAAGTTGAAAAAAAAGTCGAAAACCTTGCTGTCTGCGAGTGGACTCGTCGAGTCTATAGGGGGGACTCATCGAGTTCATGTGTATCTTCAACCAACTCGGCGAGTGAGTTCATGCACTCAGCGAGTAGGGTCGATTGATTGCAGAATTTCGATTTAGTTGCTGGAAATGAATTAGAAACATTACCCTAAAATGTTTTGGTAATTGAAAACTTGTTTTTGGTGGTGTAATGTCTTTGCTAATTCATTTACAACAACTAGTTATCAAAATTACAAAGTTTTAAGTGTAATTTATGAATGTGTTCATATTCATGTTCTTGTTCTTATGATGTTTTAGATGATCATAGGAATTATTTGTAACCTATGTGGTAGATTAATTCTTGATCATAATGTGTTTTAATGGAGTCCATAACTTGTCCTCAAGTTATGGAAAACCAAGAGTCACACTTGAATTAAAACCATTAAAACAAACACAAGAGTTAGAAAAATGAAGAGTCTTCATTTTATTACTCTATTAAACTCATAAGTTACAAGAAATGAAAAGTTTTGAAAGTTACAAAACTTGCCCTCAAGTTTTGGAACAAGTAAAGTTAAGTTAAAACTTTAAGTTCCAACCCCTAGAATTTTAAGAGTTAAAATTCAACCCTTATACTTATATTATGATGATTTAATAATTATATATATATATATATATATATATATATATATATATATATATATATATGTATAAGAATAAAGTCGTCTTACCGCTAGTACGCTTCATTCACGAAGCCGGTCTATAAGGTGGGTATAAGGTTGTTGTATATAAAATGGTGACTTAATGGGTGTCTACTCTCACCCACCGCTTGCGTGACTGGTGGAGGTTTGTTAGCCGAACGGGTAAGACAAGGACTTATAAATTCTCATTCAAAGTATGATGAATATTATAAAGTAACTAAATGTTTTATTAAGTTCCCAATCTTAGTTACTTTAGGAAAATGTGAATAAGGTGCTAATCCATGAAATTACACTTTACACTTTGTCTAAGTCGTTGGTGGAGCGTGTGTGGTTAACCGGCACACTAACGTGGACTTAACAAGGTAGGTAAAGGGTGACTTAAGGTTTATTATAGTATCGGTGGAGCGTGTGTGGTTTACCGGCACATCGATTGAGTGATAAACTTTAAGGGTACCAAGTGATTTGCATGGTTACTTCACACCTCGTTTTGTGATCCTCGGTATCCCAGTCACAAAACTTGGAGGGCACTCTCGAGATTGAAACATGCCTTTGAAAAGTTCATTGAATCTCAAACAATCTAGGAATTTCTAAGAACCAATCATAAAACCTAATATTTAATATTTCGGTTTTCGTGGTGGAAATTGGTGAATCGTCATTCACCTATCTTTCAAACATGGTATAGCTTAGATTACGGCATACCTCTTCTAAGTTATATTATATTTTGATTGGATCCTAGCCTTAATATTACATTTGGGCGTTTTATTAAGGACTATCTTAAATCTATACTAAACTTGTTCTCCTCTTTTAGATGTCTTCAAATAATGCTTCTGGCTCGAATCCTAATGGCTCCTTTACTCTTATGAGTTTGTGTGGGAAAGTCACCTTTGATGGATCCAACTTCAATGAATGGATCAGAAACATCAGGATGATTACCCGCTACGAGGACAAAGAATATGTCCTTGATAAGGAGCTTAAGGAGATTGATGAGACCACTGCAACTCCTCAGGAGATCGCTGACTTTCAGGCACATGAAAGGGATGCTACGAAAGTAGCATGCATCATGATGGCCACAATGACAGCAGGACTCCAAAAGTCCTATGAGGATTTCTACCCTTATGAAATGCACCAAGATTTGATGGAAAGATACCATCAAAGTGCACGACAAGAGAGGTACGAAATCATCTGCTCCATGATAACAACCATAATGAAGGACGGGGATTCCGTCACGAGCCACATGCAGAAAATGCAAAGGTATGTGGATCGATTGCTGAAGCTTAATGTGAACTTCCCAGAGGAGCTTGCAATAGATATAATTTTGCGCTCCTTACCATCGTGCTATGATCAATTCCGCATGACATATCACATGAATAAGGAAGAGGTCACACTCAGCAAACTTCAGGGACTCCTCAAGACTGCAGAATCAGGTCTTAAGGGGAATTCGGTTGCTATCACTCCTACTCCAAACTCAATTCCGGTTTTGGCAATTGGGAAAAGTCGAGGGAAGAAGAGAAAGAGATCTTCGAAGGGTACCAAGGCTTTGACCCTTGATGGCTCTTCTTCAAGTGGAACCAAGAAAGGTTTCATTACTCCTTCTTCTGACCCAAAAGAGGCTGAATGCTTCTATTGCCATGAAAAAGCTCATTGGAAGCGGAACTGCCCAAAGTACCAGCAGGATGTGAAGGATGGGAAAGTCAAACCCAACCATGCAGGTATTTACACTATCATTTCTAATAACTCACCCCATTCGAAATCTTGGGTCCTTGATACCGGTTGTGGTATTCATATTTGTTGTGACTTGCAGGGACTAAGAAGAAGTGAGGATGTGGAGCAAGGGAAGAATAAACTTGATCATGGGGAACAGGAAAGCTTCACCTGTCACTAAGATTGGAGTTTATACTTTATCGCTAAGTAGTGGGTTTAGTTTAGATTTGAATAAGTGTTGTTACTCGCCAGGAATGGCAAGAAATATTATTTCCTTTCATGCTTTGTACAAACAAGGGTTTACCTTTTCCTTTAATAATGAAGTTGGTTCTATTGATGCTTTCTTTAATAATGTTCTTTATTTTAAAGCATTACCTTCTGATGGTGTGTATGAAGCTGTGTCTGTTGTAGATAACTTAGGAAATAATGTTTTGTGTATTGATTCTAACTTGGATAAAGCATCATTATGGCATTGTCGTCTTGGACATATAAGCAAGAAACGCATAGGCCAACTCCAAAAGGATGGAGTCTTGGAGTCATTTGACCTAAAGTCAAATGATAGTTGCGAATCATGCTTACTTGGAAAAATGACAAAGTCACCCTTCACAGGCTCGTGTGAAAGAGGTGAAGGTTTGTTGGACCTTATACACACGGATGTGTGTGGACCATTTAAACATGCCACAAGGGATGCTAATAGTTACTATTTGACTTTTACTGATGATTACAGTAGATATGGATATGTCTACTTAATCAAGCATAAGTCAGAGACTTTTGAGAAGTTTAAGGAATTTAAACAGGAAGTCGAGAATCAATTGGACAGGAACATTAAGATGCTTCGATCCGATCGAGGTGGTGAGTATCTTAGTTCAGAGTTCCTCGACTATCTAAGGGAATGTGGGATTGTCTCACAATGGACACCTCCCAGGACACCACAGTTGAATGGTGTGGCTGAGAGGCGTAATCGAACCTTGTTGGACATGGTTCGTTCCATGATGAGTTGAGCTTCGCTGCCAATCTCATTCTGGGGGCATGCCTCACGAGATGTGGAGTGGTAAAGTACCTAAACTAGACCACATCAAGATTTGGGGTTGCGAGGCTTTCGTGAGACGCGAGACTCATGATAAGCTCGAACCCCGAAGCGAGAGGTGTATTTTCATCGGCTACCCACAGCAATCCTTTGGTTACCTCTTCTACAGACCTAGTGACAATGTGGTCTTTGTAGCAATAAGAGGAGTCTTTCGAGAAAGAGAGTTTATAAGCCAAGGAAACAGTGGGAGGCAAATTGATCTTGAAGAAATTCAAGAGTCAAGTGGTGAAGGAACTTCAAACTCTAGCCCTCAACTTGAGGAGGAAACTCCTGTTGAGCCAATTGACGAATCTGTACCTTTGAGGCGTTCCACGAGAGTTAGGAGTGCACCTGAGCATTACTATGGATTCCATATTACTGCAAAAGGTGAGACACTTATTAGTGATGGAACACTAGTAAGTCAAGATGACCCTAACAGCTACGAGGAAGCCATAGCAGGCCCTGAGTTTGCTAAATGGAAAGAGGCTATGGATAGCGAGATACAATCCATGTACGACAATCAAGTTTGGAACTTGGTTGAGAATGTACCAGGTTGAAAGACTGTAGGGTGCAAATGGGTCTTCAAGAAGAAGACTGACATGGATGGTAGAGTACACACTTATAAGGCTAGACTGGTTGCAAAGGGCTTCTCTCAAATTCCTGGAGTGGATTATGATGAGACCTTTTCTCCGGTAGCCAAGATTAAGTCTATTCGGGTTCTGTTAGCCATAGCCGCATTTCATGACTATGAAATTTGGCAAATGGATGTCAAAACCGCTTTCCTTAATGGAAAGTTGGCTGAAGATGTTTACATGAGTCAGCCAGAGGGTTTTGTCAGCAACGAGTACCCTAATAGAGTGTGTAAGCTTGAGAAATCCATTTATGGATTAAAGCAAGCACCTCGCAGATGGAATCTTTGCTTTGATGAAAAGGTCAAGGAATTTGGATTTTCTAGGAGTGAAGATGAATCTTGTGTGTATGTCAAGGCTAGTGGGAGTATAGTTAGCTTCTTGGTATTGTATGTGGATGACATACTACTCATAGGAAACGACATTCCAACCCTGCAGGAAGTAAAATCCTGGCTTGGAAAGTGTTTCGCTATGAAGGACCTTGGTGAAGCTGCCTATATTTTAGGGATAAGGATCTTGAGAGATCGGTGTTGAAGAGATTCAGAATGCAAGACTCCAAGAAAGGAGAGTTGCCCATCCAGAGTAACGCCAAATTGAGTAAGACACAAAGCCCTAGCACTGAGGCTGAGATAGCACAAATGAGTCGAGTACCTTATGCTTCGGCTGTAGGATCGATCATGTATGCTATGACGTGTACTCGACCTGATGTAGCTTTTGCCCTGAGCATGGTTAGCAGGTTTCAGGGGAACCCTGGCAAGGCACACTGGACTGTAGTAAAGAATATTCTCAAGTACCTACGAAGGACTAAGGACTGGGTCCTTACCCTCGGTGGGAGTGATGACTTGAGAGTTGTAGGGTATAGTGATGCTAACCTCCAGACTGATAGGGATAACTTGCGCTCTCAGTCGGGCTGGGTCTTTACCCTAAATGGAGGAGCAATTTCTTGGAAGAGTTCCAAGCAAGAGACAGTGGCAGATTCTACTTGTGAATCAGAGTATATTGCAGCTAGCGAGGCGGCAAAGGAGGCGTTATGGCTGAGGAACTTCATTGGAGTTGTACCAGCTATTAAAGAGCCAATGGAAATTTTCTGTGATAGTGAAAGTGTTGTTGCCTTAGCCATGGAACCAAGGGATCACGGGAGATCCAGACACATCGACAGAAAATACCATTTCATCATACATCGGATCGAAGAAGGACTCCTCGTGGCAAAGAGGGTATCATCAGATGAGAATCCGGCAGATCCTCTCACGAAGGGACTGACTCGGGTTAAGCATCTCCAGCATGCTCGGAGCATAGGGCTGAAGGATGATATTAGATTTAGTAGTTACATAACATCGAAATTTGTAAAGTGTAATTGACATCTGATGATGAATAAAAGTGTTTTATTTATGAGTAAAGTGTTGCTATCTCTTGTCGATCGTTTACTATATTTCTTTTGCATGTTTTGAATTCCAGAATAATTTGTGTTTGGTATAACATATTATTTAAACCTCCACAGTCGGTCATATGTCGGAAGTAGGTATGAATCAAGACTGTCATGTTTGGTTGTAGAGGTATTGGACAAGGCTACAACAATCATGAGTGCTCATAAGTTCTGAGCATTGGACTCAACCCACGCTCACTGGAATCACTTCATGGAATTCTATCTCGAGTGATCGTGAGACGGTAATATCGTATAAGTCTTCAAACCTAGAGATATGATTTGTTACTTACAAGTTGGTTATGCATTGATTGTACGAAAAACGCATTGGTAACTCGATGTTATAAATCACGCTCTTGTGTGTAATTCAATGAGTGGTAGAACAAACATATGAGTCGAAGTTTATATGTTCCTTCTTGGATTAGAAGCTGATATCTGGGCCCCTCGATGATTTTGTTTTGACCTATGTGCCGGGCCCGGTCAGAACTAAGTTGATGTGTTCAATGAAGTTCTTTGTCAAACAAATCGGAAATCGGGAAACAAACTGTTGGACAATAAGTAAGACGTTGTTTCGTGTATTTGTCCGACTGATATCTAGAACAGAGGATTATATGATCACTTATCTTAAATGGCGTACCATCATCTTCTCAGTTCCGAGAAACCTTGTAAAGAGCTACGATTGCCGATCGGTTCCTAAAGTCATACTTGCAGTAATAGTTATTAGACTTATCCAAGTGGGAGACTGTTGGATAAGGTGTCTAAGTCTATAACTATTTCTGGTATGTACTTGACCCGACCCGACATGGTCCATTTGGGTTGCATGGTACCATGCAATTGGATAGAATAAATGAGAGAAATAACACTTGGAGATTATTAATATATTATAAGTTCTAATATATTAATAATATTATTTGATTAGTTTGATCAAGAATTAATTTAGAATTAATTATGTGATCAAAAGATAACTAATTAAATATATGGGTTGATTATGTAAATCATCCATATCTTGTATAGTGGGCTAAGAGGCTCCATGGATTATCAAGTTGGGTTCCACCCATAGGATGCTCCATAGGAGTTACAAACCCATGGGTCATGGAAATGAAGAGACATGACACATTAGGGTTTAACCCTAGATGTGTCAACACTATATAAGAAACATGTTCTCCACCAAAATCGGATTCACTAAGGATACACTAAGAAACAAGAGGGCTTGGCCGATTTTTGAGAAGTGTGTGTTCTCTCATAAGTTCTTCCAAGAGCATTTGGTGTTGTGTGAAGCATTTGAGGCATCACACTTGGGGTGCTAGGCTCACAAGGTTTCAAGGAACACAAACAACAACAAGGTAAGTTATTCTATCTACTATTCAAGTTGAAATTGTTCCCCATGTATGCTAGATAGGAATATAACCTTGGAATTCAACTTTGCATGATAATTAGACAAACATAGATCCAAGGTTATTAGGGTTGCATGTACACTTAGGAAGTGCTAGAATGCTCAAAACCCATCATAAGCCACGTACCAGTGTGCTATGCGTACTACAGTACACTAGGCGTCGTGATTTAGACTAAAACCCTAATATTTAGGGTTTACGTACTATTTAAACACCATTACGGCTGCAAGATCTTTCCCTTTACTAGCTTCAATCCCAAGATCGACCCTACCTACAAACCCTAGTCTATTTAGCGCATATTGAGCTTTTGAGTGAGTTATGTGCTTCCTTGTTTATAAAGAAGGGCCTTCTAGGAGTAGGCTTTGCTCTCAAGACTTCAGATCCAACATCTTTTCTTCATTGTGCACCATTTGGAGGTATAAAGCTCCAAACTTGGCTTATGTTTCTTTTGATCTTAGTTAAGCATTTAAGGTGTCCTTTTAGACGTTTTAAGGCCTTATAATTCATAAAAATGAAAGCTTAGATCTTGATTTGTCCCCATACAAGAGTTATGGTGAAGAAAAGGTTGGAGTAAGCTAGGTTTTTAATGTTGTGCTTCTTGTAGCAATGAAAAGGCATAAAGTTTGCAACTTTTTGACCTTAGGTGTCTTATTAAGAGCAGATCGAATGTTTGGTCATAAGGTCTTAAGGCATTAAGACCTTGTAAAGATTTTTTTCACAGCGGTGCGTACACTAGGCGTAACTTCCAATACGCCACACATGCTGAACCTCAGCCGCGACCCTTTCTTGTTCTGGCCTAGTACACAACACGTACCAGTTGGTACGTTGGGTGTACGACCCAATCCAACTTCGGTGATTTTTGGGCTTTAATAATTGGGCTTTTCTTGTTAGGCTTGACCATATATTTTCATGATATCGGGCCCTTTTTGATTTAGGGCCCATATTGGACTTTGGATTATCCTTGGGTTTGGGCTTAGTATTTTATTGGGCTTAAAAGAATAAGTTGGCCCCTTTTACCTTGGACATTTGGAAAGTAATGTAGGTTCTAGCTTTAGGTTATGTCCCAACTTTTAATTGGGGCTCTATTTGTTTAGTTAGCACAGGGATTTCTCCAGTCCAGTAGCCTGAGTGTTTATCTGATTTTTCAGTAGTTAAGGTGAGTTTCCTCACTAGATCCATGGATCGAAGGTACCAATGCCTACCCATTGTTTAGTATGTAGAATGTTGGATGCCCTGTGATGATTATATGGAAGACTAGGATCTGGCCCCTGGCATTTGTATGGAAAACTAGGGTCTGGCCCCTGGTAGTTATATGAAAGACCAGGATCTGGCCCCTTGTATTTGTATGCAAGACCGTCACTTGGCTCTTGATGTTGAACGGAAAGACCATAGTTTGGCCCACGGCATGAAATGATTATATGACTATGCTTTAGACCATAATATGATATTTTTTCATGTGTGGTGTGTGATACATAGGGGAACTCACTATGATCTATCCTTACATTTTATATTTATGGTTTTAGGTACATCCAATTCAAAGGGAAGGGCCCAACGTGAAGGCACAACATCCTCCCCTCATGATTTCTGCATTTGATATATTTGTACTCTGATGTTCTGGATATTATGACTTGATGTTTATTCTAAACAATTTAATGAGCGCGTTGACTAGTTTTTAATAAAGAAAAAACTTTTACCATTATTTTTGGATCGTTACAATTTGTTATCAGAGCCTTAGTTTGATGTACTCTGGCATACTTTTGGGTGTGTCTACAATCAAACTGTGGAAATAATAGTTTTCATAATAAAAATGGAGTTCAACTTTTAAAATGGATTTTTATTAAGAAGAGGGGCTGCGATGTGTGAGATCAGCTGAGCTCAAGTAAGTGGTTCGCAAATTACCCATACTTATGTATTATGAGTAGTATGCTTGATATGAGAATTCCATGCTGGATTAGGGCTAAGGATACATTTAGGAATCATATGATAGAATTTTTCTGATTTTTGTGATGCCTTATAGACTAGTAGTGCTTGATGTTATGTATTACTTAGAATTGATACCACGTTAGTTATTTGCTAAGTGTATGCTTTCAAAGTTGTATACGATTAGGATTGTATAACCATAGAATGATCAATTTGGCCTTATTTCTCGTTCCTTATTTGGTTGTGGACTTAGGTTAGAATCATCATTTGACAGTCTATGTGATTCTATTTTGTTTATAACTTGCATGCATAAGACAACCAACGATGTTGATTGAGGTTCTTGGTATTGCGAGTGCTGAGGATTGAGAATTCCTAGTAGAGTCTAAGATTTGTAGGTTGTATAGCCTAAGATTAGTTTTTGGTTTTAGTGTTATGGCATAGAGGAAGCAAGACTGATATGGAGGAAGGTTCATGTAGGCGTGAAAGGCATTATTGGGTCCGTAGTACTAGAATCACAAGACCTATACATATGACTAGTGCAACTATGGAAACTCTAAGGAAGCCTGTATAGAGGAGTTCCCTCTAATCCTTTGTTGATTGTTTTTATGTTGTGTTTCAATTTGAGGATGGTGATGACTACTCGAATCCGTCGTTGGATCGCGTACATGGAGAATGTTCAGTGGACGAGCCATTTCCATGAGGGGGAAAATGTGGGATTTACATCCTTCCTACCGAGGGACAGAGCACAAGAATGGTGGGAGGAGGTTATCAGATCCATGGGGTCAGCGGAGGTGGCGGTGATAACTTGGGAGGATTTTGTCCAAAGATTCTAGAAGGAGTTTGTACCATCTATTGAGATGCAACAGTTGGCGATGGAGTTCCAGGACCTTTGCGTGACTACTAAGACTGTGGTGGACATTATCGCCAAATTCAGGTAGAGTACTTTGTTGGTCCCACAGTACGCTGCAGATAAGGAGATGAGGAAGATGAGATATCACGACATGCTGAGGGAGGATATTCGGGTGTTCGTGAGCTTTTTGGGGTGCATGAACCTGAATGATATGATTGAGAAGCCTTGTGGACGAGAGATTGATTTCGAGCTCCATTCGAAGAGGAAGCTATAGCAGTTACAAACAGTAGTGGGCCAGACTAAGAGGCCCAAGACATCCGATGCTCACACTATAGGCCATCAGGGCAGGGCTGTTGCGCCTAGTGTGGCAAGCCACACAGTGGGTCTTACCGATAAACAGGCTCCAGATGTTTTAGCTGTGGCCAGTTGGACCACGTGAGCAGGTATTTCCCCAAGAGGGATCTGATTTGATTCCATTGCAATCAGATCGGCCATAAAAGGCTGATTGTTTGAGATTGTCCGAGGAAGTAGTGGCACTACTCGTGCCATCCACCTAGAGGATTATTGATGGCTACCAAGACAATGCGGAGACTCCTGTGGTGAAGAGCAAGGCTTTTGAACTGACCACCAATATGGCCCATGCAATGCCAGATTTTGTTACGGGTACATATTTTATCTCTATCTATTATTGCTTCCTTTGTTTATGCTTGTGCTTATTTTGATCTTATATATGGACCTTTTTGATCAATGGTTTTGCTGCTTATGCTCTGTTCGATTTGGGGGCTAACTGATCCTTCGTATCTCTTGCACTAAGCAAGAAGTTTTACGATACTCTAAGGACTTTACATTCCCAATTAGAGGTTGATATTGTAGATGACTGTACTGTGAGTGCTTCGAGGATTTTCCAGAATCGTGTCTTGAAGCTGTATAGTGAGAGATTCTTTATTGATCTTGTGTTGATTCCCTTGAGGATCGACCCTAAAGGGGACGTGATTGATTACGAGTTTAGATGATACCTTTCAATAGTTGCCAGAGTCTTCAATCTTCAATAAGCTTAGTGTAACAAGTGTAACACCTCTAATGGCTTACAAACACCACAGCAACAAGATGATATAGAAGAGAGGAGGAAGAGGCACAATTTTGGCTCTAAGGAACTCTAGCGTTTTTTCTGGTAGCTGAAAATTGAAGCCCTAGGGTTCCTTATATACTTGAGCTGCTAGGGTTTCAGCCAAAACCCTAATTGGATAGCTTAAGCCTTAAGCAATCCAAGGAACCTTCTAGAATAAGGCTTGGGAGATTTCAAGGTGGGCTTCCTCCCTAATTTTCTCCCCACTTATGTCCAAGAGGATTCCCAACCCAAAACCAATTATCTTATAATTGCAATACTGGTCCCCATAGTTCAATTAATCTCTTTTAATCTTATAATTAACTACCTAATTAATTCTTGATTAATATTAACTAACTAATATGATTTCTCTTTTAATATATTATTCATATAATATATTAATAAACCATAATAACCTCTATCTCTCTCTCTCTCTCTCTCCATAAATCATCGTGTCCTATTGCTTTGGTGAAGGCAACCCAAAAGGACCATGCACAACCGGGTCAAGTACATACCAAATATAATTACGGGCTTAGAAAATAATCCAACAGTCTCCCACTTGGATAAGTCTAGTAACTATAAACACAAGTACGACTTTAGGATCCGATTAACAATCATAGCTCTAGAAGACATTGTCTAACTCTTATCTTATGAGTAACTTGTCCTTTAGATAAGGGATCGTACAGTCCTCTATTGTAGATATCGTGCAGACAATTACATGGAACATAGTCTTAGTTATTGTCTATCAGTTTGTTTCTCGATGTCTGAGGGGCCCAAATATCGTTTTTACGCTCTTAGGATAAAAGGAATAGATAAAATTCGACTTATATGCATTTATCATTCACTCATCAAATCAAGCATAAAAATGCGTTTTATAACATCAAGTTATTGATGTATTTACGTATTATCAATGCACAACCAACAAACCATATATCTAGGTTTTAAGACCATATGATATTACTTTCTTGTGATCACTCGTGATAAATTCCATGAAGTGATACCAATAAGCGTGGGTTTAATCCAATGCTCAAATCTGATTCATAAGCACTCATGAACATTGCAGCAAACTTTTGCTATGTCTAATACACTTTAAACAGTCTACAAACCAATTCATGACAGTCTTCTTTCATAACTACTTCCAAAGTATAAACGACTGTGGAATGTTTGAAGAATCTCATTATTCAGGAAGTCGAAACATGCAAAGTGAAACAATAGGTAAATAATTAACACAATACAATAACTTTACTCATAAATAATACTCCTTTATTTAATCATCAAATGTTAATTACAATTTATCTATTACGCATTTCGAAGCTATCTAATCTAAACGAATATCGTCCTTTAGTCTAATGCTCCTAGTGTGTTGCAAGTGCTTAACCCTACTTAGTCCCTTCGTAAGGGGATCTGTTGGGTTATCCTCTGACGATACCAACTTCACAATGAGGTGTCCTTCTTCCACCCAATGTCGAATAAAATGATATTTCCTGTCGATATGTCGAGATCTACCATGATCCCTCGCTTCCTTGGTTAAGGCAACCGCTCCTTCATTATCACATAAAATTTCTATAGGCTCCTTTATGGCTGGCATAACTCCAAGGTCTCCAATGAAGTTCTTTAAACCATATCGCCTCCTTTGATGCTTCGCTCACTGCTATGTACTCTGATTCTCATGTTGAACTAGCTACGATCTCCTGCTTGGAACTTTTCCACGTCACTACTCCTCTATTCAGGGTAAAGACCAAGCCCGACTGAGAACAGAAGTTGTCCCGGTCGGTCTAAAAATTGGCATCACTATACCCTCTCAACCTTAGGTCATCACTCCCACCGAGGGCTAAAAACCATTTCTTGGTCCTCCGAAGGTACTTAAGAATATTCTTGACTGCGGTCCAATGTGCTCTACTAGGGTTCCCTTGATATTTGGTGAAGGGTCTAATTAATGGTTTGGTTTAGGGTTTTGTTGTAATAGGTTCTTTTGTGTCATTATGCAGTTTTGGTAGCTTGTAAAGTTGTTTACGGCCAGACTGTGAGTTTACGACCGTAAGCCTGTTTATGGCCGTAAACCCAAGGCCGACCCAGGTCCACTATATATAGATTCTAGCTAGGTCATTTTATGGTTATTGATGCCACCGAGTTTTCGGCTGCTATTCCACAAGTTGTACCAGACATTTTTGCTAATAGAAGCGTGTGCAAGCTTGTTTAGATTTATGTTTCTACTTTGTTCTTGTTATTATTGATTGTGTTGATTGTTTGATCACTGCTAAGATCCGTTTCAGGACCTTACAATTGGTATCAGAGCTAAACCAGTGTGAAAGCATCCTATAATCGATTTTTTTTAATATGTTCTTCGTTGTTTACGATTAAAGTTGGTGCCTACTGCGAAAGGGTTTCAAGCTTAATTCAAAAATCACATTTTTCTCGAATTTCTGGGAGATTACGGCGAGAGCTTACGGCCGTAAACACAGATGAAGACCGCAAACTCAACTCAATTCTTGAACCGTAAACTTGGTTCTTAGACCGTGAATAAAGCATCTTCAATAACCGGAAACTTGGACTCATTGACCGTATACAGAAACTGCAATCTATTTACGACTGTAAACCCTCGATCGTAAATAGAGTTTACAGCCGTAAACAGTCCTTTGACTGTGAGCTCTTGTTTGACCGGAAACTTAAATATTATTTAAATTAATAACTTAATTTCTACCTAAATTAATATTAAATGGATTCACAAAGTCAAACACATCACCATGAGCTGGACTCTGTAATGGGCACAACCACTCGAATTCCAAGATTGTTGTCTGCTGAGGGTTTTCCTGAATGGAAGTACAAGATAGAGAAGTATATTAAAATGAAGGACTTCAAGATCTGGAGAAGAATCATCAAAAATCCTGTAAGAATAACCACCACTGTTGCAGGGCAAGTGGTTGACAAAGCGGTTGAAAATTACACTGATGAAGACTTTGAAAAGGTTGAGGAGCAGGAATGGGCTTTGGCCACTTTGACCATGGCACTTTCTCCGGATATAGCTTAAGGTTTTGGGGAGTACACTTCTACTAAGGATTTGTGGGAAGCCCTAATTGAGGTATATGAAAGGAATGAAGACATGAAGGAGAGTCTCCAAGATATGCTGCGAAAACGATTTAACATGTTCAGCTACATTCCTGGAGAAACTCTGGAGGCATAGCTGCATCGATTCACAACTTTTACCACTGAGATGACTGTAGCCAGGATCTTTTTCACAAAATCTAAAATAAAGAAAAAGCTATTGAATGTTCTCCCAAAGTCATGGGACATGAATGTGGCTGTTATTATGAAAACCAAGGATCTAAGTTGGCTCACTCTTGCTGAAATGATGGCGGTCATCAAGGCCTGTGATATTGATGACAAACAGCGAGAGCTAAATCATGTGAATTCATACTCAGATGCAAACCTTGGGATCTCATCTAACAATGCTCTTTCATCTCTCACCTTTTCTTCTGCAGGTCAACCCTTTGCTGCTCAGCAAGCTCAGATTTAGTCCTTTTCCTCTCCATCAGTTACTTCACTTCTTGCTGCATCAGCCATGCCATTCTCTTAGAACCAATCATTTGTTGCTACTCAAGCTGCTTCTCCTTCTAATGTGGCTTCCTCCTCAAATGGTAAGGAGGGTGATGAAAATCTTGCTCTTGATATAGGGCTCGTTAACTGCTACAATGCTCTTGTAGCCGGAGATCTTCCGCCCCAATTGTCATTTGCTGATATCGATCAAATTCATCCTGAAGACGTAGAAGAAATGGATATCACATGGCAAATTGCAATGGCAGTTTTCAGGGCAAAGTAGTTTGCAAAGAAGACCGGGAAGAACAACTGGGGGATGAGTGTTGATAAGAAAGTAGGGTTCAGCAAGGGAAAGCTGCGTTGTTTCAACTGCCATGAGCCAGGTCATTTTGCTCGTGAGTGTCCGAAGCCGGACAGAAGATTAAACAATGACCGAAAAATGGTTGCAGTAGGAAACAATCAGAGCGGTGCTCAATTCAACAATGAGACGGCTATGGTTGCACAATCATTTGACTGGGAGGATCAGATGTAGGCCATGAACATATCACCACCTGAAAATGCTCATTTGGCTCAGGTTGGCGATGATGCTTCCGCTGAGAGTGTTGCAACTGAAGATCAAATGATGGAGCTGCAGTTTCCACTGATGGTCTCTTCGTCTCCTGAACTAAAGAAAAATGAGGTAAGTCTGCATTCATGCTCTCAAGCTTGTATTGATTATGTTAAAATTCTTCATGAGGAAATTGAAACACTACGTAGAGAAGTAGAGGACCTTAGGTATGAGGGTTATCAACTTAGAAATGGACAAAAACCTCTTAAGGCCCAGTTAGAAACTAAAATAATGGAATTTAGAAGACTACAGTAATAAATGTGAAAATTATGACTACATAAAGAGACAGAACGCTGAGTTAGTTACTGAACTTGAAACATTAAAGCGAAAATTTGAAACTACTGATTTTGATTTTAGAAAATTTGATGTATCAAGTGAGGTAGTTTCCAACATGATAGACCACTGCTAAGTTTCAACCTTTGTCCAAGGAGGAGATTTCCAATGAACCATCCATGGTTTATGGTAAGCCATCTGGTTTTTTTTGGGAGGATTTATTAATGTTGAAAGTACTAACATTTCTACTTATCCTGCAGATCAATCCTTAAATCAGTCAAAGCATGAAGTTGAAGGATCTGTTTCTGAAAATGAAACTGAGTCTAAACCTGAAGTTTTAGTTTTAAATAAAGACTTTAATTTTTCTGATGTTGCAAGCGACAATGTTTTTTGTGATGTTTCTGCACGTTATAATACTGATTTGAATGGTTTTAAAGTGTTTAATGATGTGGTTGGCAATTCTAATGTTTGTGATGATACTAATGAAAAACCACCATTTTCACAAGTTTCTCCACTTGATGCACCCTCGCTTGTCTCACAACCTAATTCTTGTTCATGTTCATGTGAGAAAAGAAAGGGTGTTGGTATGGAAAACAAATTTGAAAAATGCAGTACAGGTTTTAACAATAACAAACAGATTTGTCTCAATTGTGGTATTAGTGGTCATATAGCTAGGAATTGTCCTAATAGAATGTTTGTACATTTTGAGTCATCAAGAGGAGAGAACAAATTCAGAGGAAGGTCTTTAACTAGAAAGTCCTCTAGAACTCGTTCTCATAATGATGATTGGAAGGACGATCTTAGTAGTAAACAAGCTTTTTTTCAAAAGCATAAAAAGGTCATTCATAACAAAGTCCCAAACAGTTTGCAAAAATCGAACATGGCTAAGCCAAGGTCGGTTTCATCAAGAAGCAGCAATGGGTCTTCAACCAATTCTGGTAGAAGACCCAAGTGCTCAAGTCAAACTGATAAAAATCCTATTTCAAAACCACCCAGGACTATTAGAAAACCTAATTATCAATGATTTCCCAAAATAACCTCCAATCCATCATCTGTATCCTCTGAAAAGTTAGTAAATAATGATAAATCTGATAAGGCAACGGGACAACTCAAGAAAGTAATGACCTGGGTTCCCAAATCTAAATGAACCCGCATATTTTGCAGGTACAGTTGTGGGGGAATGTCGTCAGACCTTTGTTCGTTGACAACGACTGCTCCCGACATATGACAGGAGATATTGCCCAATTGAACAACATTCGATCTTTTAATGGGGGATATGTTTCCTTTGCGGGTAGAGAAGGTGGCAAGATCACTCAAAGAGGAACCGTCACAAATGGGGTGTTAAGTTTCGATAATGTCAACTTTTCTCCTGAATTAAAGCATTGTTTGTTGAGTGTGTCTCAGATATGCGACAAAGGCTATTCTACACATTTCACTGATAAGGAATGCATGATTCTCAAGCCAGGCTTTATCATCCCAGAAGAGTGGATTCTTGTCAAATCTAAAAGGGATGGGAATGCTTACATCATTGATATGAATAGCAATCTTCCAGAACAAGTTACGTGCCTCTTTTCAAAAATCTCAGAACAAAATGCAATATTGTGGCACCGAAGACTCGGTCATGCTAACGCTAAAAAATTGAATCGTCTTGCGAAGAATGAGATGGTCCGTGGTTTGCCTGTCAAAGACTTTATAACTTTTGAAAAGTGTGTGTCATATGCCCAGGGTATGCATCATAGATAACGACACCTGCCAAAACAGGTTAACTCGATTAGTCAGGTGCTTCATTTGCTACATATGGATCTTTTTGTACCAGTCAACGTTCGCAGTATTAACAAAAATTCATACTGTCTGGTTGTGATTGATGATTTCTCTCATTTTATGTGAGTTTTCTTTCTATCCAACAAAGCTGGAGTTGCTGATCTAATTAAGAAATTTATTCTGTTGATTGAGAACCAAACTAACAACCGGGTGAAGGCGCTTTGTACTGACAATGGAACTGAGTTCTAGAATTCTACTCTGGATCATTTTTGCACAGAAAAGGGTATTATGCGTCAATACAGTTCCGCTCACACTCCTCAACAAAATGGTGTAACTAAGAGGAGAAATAGAACTTTAAAAGACGCAACAAGGACGATGCTGTGTGACTCCAAGCTACCGATTTTCTTTTGGGACGAGACGATTAACAATGCTTGCTACGTTCAGAATCACGTGTTGATCAACAGAGCACATATGAAGACCCCGTATGAGATTCTATATGGTCACAAGCCTTTAGTCAGTCATTTCTGTGTATTTGGCTGCCCTTGCACCCTTCTTCACCTAGAGAGCAACCCAAAGTTTAATGCCAAAGCTGATGATTATTACTTTGTAGGTTATGTTGCACGCACTGCTTATAGGGTCTACAATAAGAAGACAAAGCAGGTTGTGGAATCTTATGACGTGCGTTGGTTGGAGGAGAATGAGACGGATGCTCGAGTGGGTCCGAATTGGTTGTTTGATTACACATCACTTTTCAAATCCATAAATGTGTCTTCGTGTAGCTCATTTGGATCTGTATCTGGTTCGAAGAATGTTTCTGAAGACGAAGATGAAGAAGTTGTCTACAGACCCCCAACGGTATCCTCTTCACCGCCTAAGGGGGAGTTCTCTGCTTCACCTGATGGGGAGTCATCTGTACAACCTGATAGTCCAAAATCTCCAGTTCAGCATGATACTCCTGATGCTGGATCTACACCACTTACTCCTATAGAAGGAGAGTTCATGTCTAAAGATGCTTCAACTGTCACTTCAACCTTTATGAAACTACTCTTTCCTAAAAACATTTATAATGAGTTTGTAGCAGAGTCGTCTGGTGTGGCACAATCAGCAAATGAAGGAGGTGTCAATATTAATAATCTTCCTATCTCGCTTAATGATATTAGCCAAGAGATACCCTAAAGGATTCAACGTGATCATCCGATCGAGAGCATCATTGGTCAGTTGGGCGAAGGCGTTAATACCAGAAGTCAGAGTGGAGATGTCAATACATGTCTTTACTCTTGCTTTATCTCTTAAATAGATCCCAAGAATGTTGAAATGGCTGTGAATGAGCCCAATTGGGTAGATGCAATGCATGAAGAGTTACATCAATTTGAAAAACTCGGGGTTTGGAAGTTGGTTGAGTTGCCAATGGGTAAAAAGTCTCTTGACACACGATGGGTCTATCGAAACAAGCATGATGATTCAGGGGTTATAGTGCAAAAAAAAGCTAGATTGGTGGTTCACGGGTTTCGACAAGTCGAGGGTCTTGATTACACTGAGGTTTATGATCCAGTAGCTCGCTTGGAGGCTATTCGTATCTTCCTTGCATATGCCTCATACATGAACTACATTGTTTACCAAATGGACGTCAAGACAGCCTTCTTGTATGGCAAGGTGAAGGAAGAAATCTACGTTGACCATCCCCATGGGTTCATTGAATCGAAGTTTCCTAATCATGTATACAAGTTGGACAAGGCATTGTATGGGTTACATCAAGCTCCTCGAGTGTGGTATGTGACTCTAACAAAGCACTTGCTCGAGCATGGATACTCTCGTGGCACTATCGATCAAACTTTGTTTGTCAAGCATGTTGGTAATGATCAAATTCTGGTTCAAATCTATATTGACGACATTATTTTTGGGTCGACCAGTCCTCAACTTTGCAAGGAATTCGAAGGTGTTATGAAAAAGCGGTTCGAGATGAGTTTGTAGGGGGAAATGACCATGTTTCTGGGGCTTAAGGTCAAACGAAATTCAATCAGAATCCTGCTACATCAACCCAAGTATGTGGAGGATATTCTTGAGAAGTTCGGGTTTCAAGACGGTAAATCTGCATCGATGCCAATGGCTGAAAGACCTCTTCTGACTCCAGATACTGATGGCGATTCTGTAGATCAGACTCTCTACAGAGCGATGACCGGATCGTTGATGTATCTTACTGCAAGCCGTCCAGACATCATGTTTGCAATTTGTCAATGCGCACATTATCAGGCTAATCCTAAAATTTCACATCTTATTGCTGTTAAAAGACTTGTTCGGTATACCAAAGCCAACCAAAAATTGGGTCTTTGGTATCTAAAGAATTCTGAATTTGATTTATATGCTTTTGCTGACAGTAATTATGGAGGCTGTGAGCTTGACAAGAAATCTACTTCAGGAGGGTGTCAATATCTTGGTGACAAACTAGTGTCGTGGCAGCGCAAGAAGCAGCACACTGTCTCAACCTCAACAGCTGAGGTGGAATACGTTGCTCCATCTGCTTGTTTTTCTCAAGTTATCTGGATCCAACATCAGCTGTTAGACTACGGTTTGAATTACTTAGAAACCCCCATTTACTGTGATAATGAGGCCGCAATTCAAATTGGCAAAAATCTTGTCCAACATTCTAAAACCAAGCACATCTATATTAAAATTCATTTCATCAGAGATTGTGTAACACCGTAAATTTCAAAACAATTTTTTCAATTAAAAGTAATCGTTTAATTCTTCAAAACACTTTTCTTAAAATCCCAATCGTAATCGAATTACAAAACATAACTCCATTTTCACTTGCATAATAAACCAGGATCCTCAAAACATGACTCTTTCTCTGGTGTGTACAATCGAGTCGGTGCCGTCCCGTGATCCTAAGAGAAACCTGAAATACATAACACAAAACACTATAAGCACGAAGCTTAGTGAGTTCCCCAAGATACCACACATAAAACATATTAGCCACTCGAGGCTATAACTCTGTGGGTCCGTGGACCCTACTCTGTGAGCCTTCTGGTTCTAACTCTGTGAACCTTCCGGTTCTAACTCGGGAACTTTCCGGTTCTAACTCTGTAAACATGCACAACATAAATCACATAGAAATAATGGAGTACAACACATAACATACATAGCATACAAATACTCTGTCACATAACTGTGGTTACCTACTCAAGGTAAACTATAGTGAAAAGACTCACCTGGCAATCAGAAAGCAATTATCTACACATGCGAACCTCATACTCGCCACCGCCTAACACCTAATGCAATTATCTCTAATTAATACTTGAAGTCCCAAATCTAATTAACCAGCGATTACTCTTTCCCTCTCTAGTCAGGTAATGGGTAAAAGACCATTTTACCCCTCCCTGACCTCTATTACCTCTGTTGACCAAAACTCCCAAAGTCAACATAAGACAACTCAAGTGAAGAGTCAACACTGACCAAACTCAGCGAGTACACAAGAGTGACTTGGCGAGTCCATGCGGGTTCTCTAAATCCTTTTTAAACCTCTTAGACACGACAAGTTCCCTCTCCACTCATCGAGTTACTCGGCAACGAATCGCGGGGTAACCCAGACTCGACTCGTCGAGTCTGCCTATGGATTCTGCGAGTTGCTCCCATGACAACCCTCATCTGACCTTCTAAGGTCAGATCTGCTTCACCAAACCATAGATCTAACTCCCTCAAAGCCAATAACCACCAAAAGGTCGAACCTTAGGCAATCATGCAAGGTTCTACAAGCTCATTTGTGTGAAACCCTTCATTACATAACAACCCTAGCTCAAAACTCCAACTAGAATGCATAAAGCAGAATGGAAGGGACTCTATTGACCTCTTTGGGTCTAGATCTATGGCTTCACACTCAATAGGACACTATACTCCACAAATCAAGCCATAAAAGAAGCTAGAAAACCCTAAAATCACCAATCTTACCAAAAACAGAAAAGGGAGAACGATTTGATACCTCTATGGTGAAGATACAAGCTCAGAAGCTCTGAATCGACACCCCCCTTGACCTTCCTTTGTTGGAAATGACTAACCCATTGCACAACCACCTCAAGAATGCTCCAAAATGGCTCTTCTTCACTCTCTCAGCTCTCTGGTTCGATAGGAGTCTCTCAAAGGTGTAGGTGGCCACCACTGAAGGCCATAAGGGCCTTTAAATAGGTCCCAAACCCGGATAAATAGGGTTTTCCTTAACAGCGCCGACTCGGCGAGTCCAAATACCCGACTTGTCGAATCCCTTTATTAAACTGGTCCCCAAAACGCGATCGTACTCGACGATTTGAGGCGTCAACTCGTCGAGTCTCCTCATTCCCCAATATAAAATACTCAAATTCCCATACCTGGATATTTGGATGTTACAATTCTCCCCCACTTGAATTAGATTTTGTCCCCGAAATCACTCCTGAACCACCCAAAAACATAAATCATTAACCGAAAGGCACCACCGAAATGATCCTCATACTGCCCGGATATCTTTCTCTAGAGACATCCAAAATCACATGGAACCTCCAAAACAAAGTCTAAACCAACACTTTTGCCGCTAGAAATACACCTTCCCAATAACCGGAAACTCTAGTGGCCCGAATCGCCTCCAGACCGCCTACTCGAGCGATCACCATGATAATTGCTCCTCGAATAACAACCCTGCTTTCTCACTGGTTTTCCGATTCTCATACGACCATATCCAACAACCGACTATCTCTCCTCCAAACTGTTCATGCCATAACTGACGAACCCCACCCCTACGAATAAAAGGGTTCACACTCCATCGGGGCACATCTTCTAAAATTGCTATCAGAAACTGACCAAACAGAAATCCCGATACTCTGCCCTCAGACACAGAAGCATAACAATGCTTGCTTAGAAGTGTCCTCAACATCTTATTCATAAGCCTTCGCTCTAAATTCCATATCTCTTTTAACACCACACAAGGTCTGACCTCAGCTAAAAAAATTAAACCTCCATGGTTACCCATAATCATGATCCAAAATGTCTCACTGAGTTCCTCCTCGCATCAACTATCTCAGCCCAATGGCACACCAGTCATGAAATTCTCATTAACTCATATAAGGGCTGCAACCCAACCGAAGATCAACTCAACCCCGACCTCGGATGTTAGTTGTGCACATCTCATGTGCATCTCGCGATATCTCTTGTACCCGAGTGACCTATACAGGTAAAATTATCCGACGATAACAATACCTCCCATCCGAGAATTTACCTCAGAAGTCTAGAATCTCATCTTGTTATCCTCCCACTATCAAAGCCAAACTCAACTCGAGAGTTTGGGTCCAACCCAAAGTTGAAACCTTGTGTCCCAAAAACACTGGTCTCATGACTCACCCTCTACCACGCGCGAATACCATTTCCCAATTTCCTCATGCTGCGACAAACACAACTCAACTCAACTCAAAATATAATAATTCCCGAGAGAGAAGGAGATCCCCGTCTCGCCCCTCGCCTAACCACCAAGCTCCAATAACTCGATACTAGGCTACTCGAGCCTAAAACTCCTCCGCATCATACTCTGATCGGAGAACACTTCATCATCACACTCTCTTGCCGCCTAGAATACTACGGCTCCTCAACATCGCCAAAAGCTTCTGACCAGTGAGTATTACTGCTCCCCGTAGCATCACAACACCCTCTAACCAGTGCATACTACAGCTCCCCGTAGCATCACAACATCCTCTGACTAGTGAATACGATAACTCCCCGTAGCATCACAACATCCTCTGACTAGTGAATACTCCAAATACCCGTAGCATCACAACACTCTCTGACTAGTGAATAATACAACTCCCCGTAGCATCACAACACTCTCTAACTAGTGAATACTACAGCTCCTCGTAGCATCCCAACACTCTCTAACTAGTGAATACTACGGCTCCCCGTAGCATCACAACACTCGCTCCCATTACCCCATAATCTAAATCTCATACCACACCACACTATGTCCACTAGCTCATGCTCAATGGACTATCATAGTTATCTACACACTTGCCCCAATTATACATCATAAATTATGACGACAATCTTCATAATAAAATACCTCTTTCTTCAGAAAATCCACATTCTTAAATAATCCTTCCTGATGACAACTCCCAAGGCTCCCACTGGAACCATAGATACTTGATACACCACAATTCGTCTCAACTCAAGATTCTCGAATAACTCTGAAATCAAGATATCATACCCGGATACCTCGGAACACCCCAAGAGAACATCACAAGATCCTACCACAACCATTGATCTCCTGCCCCAAGCATCATGTAGATACAATAATACATTTCCTCTGAACCCCATAATTAGATCTTCATTTTTCCCAATGCGCAACTTCGGTGTATCCAATTACTCAATTGGAACACGAGAAAACGCTAACGCTATGGAATACACTGATAATTCTCCAAAACCCTTTTTCCTACCACTCAAAATCCAAGCAAGAATACACACACCGACCTGGGAGTTGGATGCTGAATGATTCTCTACCTACTTGCAAAGACACTGACCACTACCAGGTTTCTGACCATTGACCACCTGCCGTGGAGACATTCATCCTTCTCAAACAAGTACTTCCTGCATTAGCTCACTCTGACCCTTTCCTCGATCACCAATAACTTTGGTCTCATGAATTCTTACCGCAGATCTCTATACCCCACTTAAAACCGTTCTTGACAAATCGTTGCTTTCTTCCATACGATACCTAGTTCTCCCCAACTCAGGGTTCGTGTAACACCCCAAAAATACGAGCCAAAAATTTCATTTTTGAAAACATATACTTAGCAAAACATTCAAATTTAAACGTTTACTGATCATAACATTTTATAAAGATATCGCATGTCTGGAAAAACATTTCATAAAATATAATAATGTCAGAGTACAAATCCCCATGAAGATCTCATGGTGCGGAATACGGAGCATGTGTGTGATGGGCCGCTACCGCGCCAGCTCTTTCCCCTTCGAAAAAGAGGTACCTGAAACCAAAACTGAAAACTGTAAGCACGAAGCTTAGTGAGTTCCCCCATCATACCGCATACCATACAATCGCATATCATACATATCGCCAGGCATTTCTGGGGCACCCGTGTCAAGCCATTCTGGGGTTATGACTACCCATATCAAGCCATTCTGGGGTGCTGACTACCCTTCGGTCCTAACGACCGAACCTCGGGGACTATTTCACCCCCCACTGCTACTATCACATATATCATAACATAACATATTATCAGACATATCTGGGGTGCCTGAACGACCCTTCGGTCCTATCAACTGAACTCGGGGACTGGTCCCTTCCTACTACCTCTATCTCATATAATATAACAAGCCATCATGCAATCATATAATCATACACTGTCAGACGTGTCTGGGGTGTCTGATAACCCTTCGGTCCTAACAACCGAACTTTACTACTATCACATACAACATATCATGCTAGCATATAACCTATCAGGTAGTAGCAAGCCTAGATGATATCACAAAGACAATCATCTATCATACGTACCAGGTTCTTAGATAAATTTTACGTACCAGGAAACAGGTTCTACAAATCTCCCCCACTTATTTTAGACTTCATCCTTGATGTCTGCCGCTCGATCCTGGAACAACTCTGGGTAATGCTCCATCATTTCTTCCACCGGCTCCCAAGTCCATTCTGAACCCTTGCGGTGCTGCCATTGCACCTTCACTAATTCCACCCTCTTGTTCCATAGATCCTTCAACTTCCGGTCGAGGATTGTGACTAGGCGCTCAATGTAATTCAGGCTGTCATCAACCTGTATATCCTCTAACGACACCACCGTTGAATTATCCACGAGGCACTTCCGCAGCTGGGAGACATGGAAGGTGTTGTGGATCTGACTAAGCTCGGCTGGCAGATCCAGCCTATATGCCACCTTGCCCACCCGGGCTACAACCCTGAACAGACCAATGAATCTCGCGCCCAACTTGCCCCGCTTCCTGAATTGAATGACGCCTTTCCAAGGCGACACCTTCAGGAGAACCATATCCCCGACCTGGAACTCCAGGTCTGATTGACGCTTGTCGGCGTAACTTTTCTGTCGACTCTGCGCAGTCTGAAGCATGCTTCGAACCTGCTAGATCCTCTCGGTCGTCTTGAGCACCACCTTAGTGCTGCCCATTACCCTCTGGCCAACTTCACCCCAACATATCGGGGTCCTACACCTCCATCCGTACAACATCTCGAATGGGGAATGGTCAATACTCGCGTGGTAGCTGTTGTTGTACAAGAACTCAGCTAACGGAAGATAGGTATCCCAGCTATCACCGAAATCTAACACACATGCCCGCAACATATCCTCCAAAGTCTGGATGGTCCGCTCACTCTGACTATCCATCTGCGGATGAAAGGCGGTGCTAAATTTCAGACGAGTGCCCAACTCATCATGAAACGTCTTCCAAAACATGGAAGTGAACCTCACATCTCGATCTAATATCACCGACACTGGCACCCCGTGCCTTGGCACTATCTCCCTAATATAGATATTGGCCAACTTTTCAGCCGAGATACTCTCCTGAATCGGAATAAAATGGGCGCTCTTGGTCAACCGATCCACGATGACCCAAATCGAATCTACTCCTCGCGTTGTTCGAGGAAGCTTAGTGATAAAATCCATTGTAATATCCTCCCGTTTCCACAATGGGATATCCAATGGCTGCATCTTGCCGTGCGATCTCTAATGCTCGGCCTTGAACTTCCTGCAGGTCAAACACCGCTCGACGTACCACGCTACATCCTGCTTCATGCAAGGCCACGAATAGCCTAGGCGAAGATCCTTATACATCTTCGTCGCCCCTGGATGAATAGAGAATCGGGATATGTGCACCTCCTCCATCAAGATTTTGGCGTACGCCTCCATGATATGGCACCCACACCCTACGGTGTAGTGTCAATAACCCCCAGCTATCATAATCGAAGGAGGTGACTTGACCCACTATTCGCTCACTCTTCTGATGTTGCTCCTTCATAGCCTCCTGTTGAGCCTTCCGAATCTGCTCCAACAGGGGAGTCACCACAATTATCCTCATGCAAATTCCCCTGATCGGCGCCGCCTTGCGCCTAAGCGCATCGGCCACCACATTGGCCTTCCCTGGGTGATAAAGGATCTCGCAATCATAATCCTTCACCACGTCCAACCACCGATGCTGACTCATGTTCAGATTCGGCTGATCCACGAGGTACCTCAAACTCTTGTGGTCAGTGTAAATGGTACATCGAACCCCGTAGAGGTAATGCCGCCAAATCTTGGGGGCGAAAACCACCACCCGCAACTCTAAATTATGCGTTGGGTAGTTTGCCTCGTGAGGCTTCAGCTTCCTTGAGGCATAAGCAATGACATGACCCCTCTGCATCAATATCATGCCTAAACCTGAGATGGATGCATCACAATATACCACAAAATCCTCCACGCCCTCGGGTAGGGCTAAGATCAGCGCCTCGCACAATCTCTGCCTCAGAGTCTCGAACGCTGCCTGCTGCTCAGGCCCCCATCGAAAGACCACGGCTTTCCTAGTCAACCTTGTCAGGGGTAGGGCTATATTGGACAAATCCTTAATGAATCTCCGATAGTATCCTGCTAATCCTAGGAAACTCCGAATCTCAGATGGAGACTTCAGAACCTCCTACCTCATGACAGCCTCCACCTTGGCTGGGTTTACTGAAATCCCATTCTGGTTGACGAGGTGCCCAAGAAACTGAACCTCGCGCAACCAAAACTCACATTTGGAGAACCTGGCGTACAAGATCTCCCTCCTCAGGGTCTCCAAAACCTCTCTCAGATTCTCCTCATGTTCCTCCCGTGTCTTGGAATAAACCAAGATGTCATCAATGAAAACTATAACAGACCGATCCAGCATCGGCCTGCACACGCGGTTCATGAGGTCCATGAACACGGCAGGAGCATTGGTGAGCCCAAAAGGCATCACCACCAACTCATAATCGCCATAACGCGTCTGAAACACGGTCTTCTGTATATCCTCTTCTCTAACCCTCATCTGATGATAGCCTGAATGCAAATCGATCTTGGAGAACCAGGATGCTCCCTGCAACTGATCAAAAAGGTCATCAATCCTCGGGAGTGGGTAACGGTTCTTCACCGTCACCTTATTCAGCTCCCGGTAATCTATGCACATCCGATGCGACCCGTCCTTCTTCTTCACAAACAGGATCGGGGCTCCCCAGGGTGAACTGCTCGGACAAATAAATCCTTTGTCTAGCAGCTCCTGCAGCTGCGTAGACAACTCCTGCATCTCAGGCGGAGCCAACCGATAGGGTGCCTTGGCTATCGGAGCCGCACCAGGAACTAGGTTGATCCTGAACTCTACTTGACGCTCCGGAGGTATCCCAGGAAGCTCTTCCAGGAACACATCGGCGTAGTCTCGCACCACTGGAACCTCGCTCACCGTCGCTTTACCCGTCTCCCAGGTATCCAGAACGTAAGCGACATATCCCGTGCAACCCTGCTGAAGGTAGCGCCTAGGCCTTGCTGCTAAACATATTGTAGGTCCACGTTGCGGCCTCTCACCGTGGATCACCAATTCTCCCCCACTCGGGGTCCTGATCCGCACTAGTTGCTGGGCGCAATCTATCACCTCCCCATTAGGGCTCAACCAATCCACGCGTATAATCACCTTGTTCCCTCGCAATGAGATGGGAACCAAATCTACCAAATAGCGCTCCTCAAATAACCTTAGGACACAATCCCTGAATACTGCGGACGCTCGCACCGGTCGATCGTTGGCAACCTATACCTCTAAAGGGCAACCCAAAAGGCTTGAAGCCTCAGTAAACCTCTTGCTAAGTGCAAGGGAAACAAATGATCGGGTGGCACCCGAGTCAAACATCACCTGAACAAGCATACCGTTCACATGGAACGATCCTAAAGCATATACACGGAGCATATATCAATATTATAGCATCACAAAAAATAAAGTAGAGGGAAAGAATCATACCCGTCACCACATTGGGTGCGGCGTGTGCCTCTTCTACAGTAAGCTGAAACGCCCGACTCCTCACCACTGGAGCCTCTGCCTTGCGCTGCCAGCCTTCTGTAATCCGCAGGGGAGCTGGAGCTGGCGCCTTAACCGGCGTTGGTGATCTCAACTGGGGGCAATTGGCCTTCTTGTGGCCCCTCTGGTTGCAGTTGAAACACAACAACTCAGACGTCTGTATCACACGTGCAGGGGCAATACAATCCCTGCTGAAATGCCTCGACTTGCCGCACTTATAGCAGCCCGACGATCCCAGTCTACATGCCCCCTCATGAGGCCTGCCACATTTTCCTATAGCGGCTCGGTCCTGACTGGCCTTTCGGCCTACCATCTGATCCCTTGGGCTTCTTCCCCGAAGCTCCACCTGTCTGTCCCTCCTCTGTCTTCCTCTTCCGAACGTGCTCCAGATCTATCTCTTTCTCCCTCGCCCTGGCAATCATAAAGTCCAAGGTAGGGCAAGCTAAAAAACTGACATGCTCTCGAATATCAGCTCAGAGCATGTCATGGTAGCGGGTCCTCTTCATGTCCTCATCACCCGCACACTAGGGCACTAATAATGCCCTCTCCCGGAACTTGGCGGTGATCTCCGCCACAGTCTCCGTCGTCTACTTCATATCCAAGAACTCCCTGGCCAGCTGCTGAAGCTCGACAGTCGGCGCAAACACTGTCCTGAACCTGGTCGCAAAGTCCGACCATGTCATAGCCTCGACAGCCGAGGCTCCCAACAAGTCGCTCACGGACTCCCACCAATCCCTAGCTCGATCTCGTAAACACCCTGCCGCAAATCTCACCTTAGACCCCTCATGACAGAAGCTAATCGTCTGTGTAGACTCAATGTCTGCAATCCACCGTCTGGCAGCTATGGGGTGCTTCGCCCCATGAAAATCCGGCGCACCACTGCCCCGAAAGACCTTGAAGGACAGTGTGCGGGGTCTTGACTGGCCAGATGCCATGTCGCTCATGAATGCCCTGAGGTGATCCTCCATCATCTCCAATATCCCTTCCTTGATCGACCCGAAGATAATGGGGGTCGACTCAAAGATGCCTCTGGTGATCTCTGATGCGATGAACTCGCGTAGCCCCTCATCTACTGGCTCGGAACCTGGTCCCGAACCCGATCCCTCTGCTTTACTGCCAAGTACTGCCCTTGGCCGTAGTACCACCATTCTGAAATACAAAAGATATAACATCTATTAGTGATACTGATACCTCTGGAGGGATCACACCTACTACAAGTTCCCTGGTCTTATCTTGGCCTTCCTCGGTTCGGGTACGGATCCTTTACTTTCAGTAGTACGGGCCCATACTACCTTCCACATCTATCCGTACCTTTTCCAAAGACTGCCTTGACTCTACCAGGTCCCTTCCACTACCGCTGATCACTGCTACTCTTATCCTAGGCTTTCCCTAGGAAACCTCTGACTCCACCCATCCTAGTCCTCAACTGTTGAAGGTCTCTTTGTGATGCCAATTAGCTATTACTTGAATACAATCACATGCGATGAGGCTTGGATAATCCTTCAAGTAAGGGACTCATCCCTACAACGGTTAGGACTCAAACAAGAGCTACGCAATAGGGTCAAATCCAACACTCTGAGATTATTCATCCCTGATCACACGTGACTTTAACGTATTCACCTAACAGCTAACTCCCATCACTCAAAGCCCACATAGCACAAAGCAAACATAATTTGGACAAAAGGAAACAATCTTAAGCAACTCTATCCTCGTAGAGAAAAACTGAACTAGCATGCAATGATAAACTCGTACTATCAGGAATAACCTAAACAGGCTACCCTACTGCTGTCTACTCAATTCTAGCATGCAACTTTTCATATACTGAAGCACATAAAGCAGGCACATAAGGCATCACTCCTAGATCCTTAGTCCTATTCTAGCATGCTGTTCTACAATAACTGATAAACATATATAAACTTGTATGGGTACATTGGGGAATACTTACTTGAGCTCGGCCGGTCGCGCACATCACACACTTCGTTCCTTCTTTAAAACTCTTTACTTAGCTTTTCAGAAAGTATTTTCTTCTTTAAAATCTTTTAATCCCTTGATTTAAGTTCAGACACCCCTAAAGGCGTGTCCGAATCCCTCAAACCATGGCTCTGATACCAACTTGTAACACCCCAAAAATACGAGCCAAAAATTTCATTTTTGAAAACATATACCGAGCAAAACATTCGAATTAAAACGTTTACCGATTGTAACATTTTATAAAGATATCGCATGTATGGAAAAACATTTCATAAAACATAATAATGTCAGAGTACAAATCTCCAGGAAGATCTCATGGTGCGTAATACGGAGCATGTGTGTGATGGGCCGCTACCGCGCCAACTCTTTCCCCTTCGAAGAAGAGGTACCTAAAACCAAAATTGAAAACTACAAGCACGAAGCATAGTGAGTTCCCCCATCATACCGCATACCATACAATCGCATATCATACATATTGCCAAGCATTTCTGGAGTGCCCGACCTACCCGGTATGACCATTCTGGGGTGCCGACCTACCTGTGTGAAGCCATTCTGGGGGTGCTGACTACCCATATCAAGCCATTCTAGGGTGCTAACTACCCTTCGGTCCTGACGACCGAACCTCGGGGACTCTTTCACCCCCCCACTGCTAGTATCACATATATCATAACATAACATATTATCAGACATATCTGGGGTGCCTGAACTACCCTTCGGTTGTATTAACCGAACTCGGGGACTGGTCCCCTCCTACTACCTCTATCTCATATAATATAACAAGCCAGCATGCAAACATATAATCACACACTGTCAGACGTGTCTGGGGTGTCTGACTACCCTTCGGTCCTAACAACCGAACTTTACTACTATCACATACAATATATCATGCTAGCATATAACATATCAGGTAGTAGCAAGCCTAGATGATATCACAAAGACAATCATCTATCATACGACTCCTACTGGTGGGCCGACATTGTGGCCTTAGACCCACGGTTACTGGAAGGTAACTCACCTCGTAGCTACTGATCTGTGTGGGAACGGTCTGTCTGCTGTTGCTGCTCCAGAAATCCTCCGGCTGTAATTCCGACCAAACACTTAGTCAAACACTGCTAACCGCCTTCAGGGTAAATTGTCCATTTACCCTTAACAAGTCATGAGTCAAGTCACAATCAACTGCCAGATGACCAGACTCGCCGAGTTGGCTTGCCAACTCGCCGAGTCGCTTTCTCTATACCCAAGGCCAATAATCCTTCATCCTACTCGCTGAGTTGTATGAACAACTCGCCGAGTTCACCTTCATCCGAAGAACACTCTAAGCTGTGACTCGCCAAGTTGTTCATGAGGCAAGAAGATTGCCATGAACTCGCCGAGTCATGGCATTGACACACCGTGTGACTTTATGAGTGAGTCTAGCTTCCAACCCACTGAGTCACACCCTATGACTCACTACTCCAACTCGCAAACACGAAAAAGGGGAAAACCCGGGGACTCGCGACCCGACTCGCCGAGTCAGATGAACGACTCGCTGAGTCTGCCACATGAAAATACTATACACATGATTTTTCTTGAATCCAGCTCATGCAATTCATAAATCTGGGTTCCTAGGGCCTGGTTTACACGTAAAGTTTCCAACCTTACATGTAAATAAACATCCATGAGATTTTTAGGGCTCAAAGTGCACCAAAAGGTTAGATCTAGGTCATTCAAGCAATTTAATCCCATAAAGGTTATAGATCTGAGCTTCTGGAGCTCAAACATGACTAGATCTAACGGATAATCAACCCATTATGAATTCTACTTCATGCAAAAGCTTGGAAAAGGTTCAAGAAAGACTTTCATGGTGCTACAAGGGAGAACAAGCATAAAAACAGAGGAAAAATGAGTTATACCTCAAGGGAATCACTGATATAACACCAATAAGCCTGGCCTCCTTCTTCTCTTCTTGATCTACTCTTCTTCCCTCTCCAAATCTTCAAGAAAACACACCAAAATGCTTCAATCTCACAAGGAACAAGCTTAAACGAAGTATAGGGCTCTGAGGGTGAATGGGGGTGAGCTTGGGGCGGAAATGAGGGGTTTAAATAAGGTTCAAACCCTTGAAATTTAGGGTTTTAATAGACAACGGTGACTCGCCGAGTCCAGAATATGGACTCGCCGAGTCGCCAACTTAAACGTGTTCTCGGACCCCGTCCCTACTCGGTGAGTCGGACCTACAACTCGCCGAGTCCAAGGTTAAAAATAACAAATTCTTAGATAAATTTTACGTACCAGGAACCAGGTGCTACAGTTAGAACCATCACCAATTGGCACACAACCATCCCACAAACTATTTTCACCAGCAAAATCGCACCTGCCCCTGGAAAGTGCTACGCAACGCCCGATAATCCCCTTTAAGGAAATCAATCGATCTCATATACTCTGAACCTCAGATGAAATCCTCAAGAACTTCTCGTCATGACTGCCTCTAGTCGTTCCAAGTCTCGTACCAATCCAATACCAAACAACTCAACTGTCCAATAACATCACTGGCTCATAGAATGAACCACGAAGTCATCATACTCCCCCACCTCGACCCGTCAATTAACGTTCCAACACATGGATCATCCCAAGAATAGGGACCCACTCGCATATTCAATACCAAAATTGATAGAAAAAACCACTACACTGATAAACTCGACTGGACTCCCCACTGATACCACTACAATACGCCCTACTATACTCAAATAGGTGTAACGTGGTCCTCGACTATTTCAGTCCTAACTGCCTATATGCTCATGATAAATCTCTACCTCGCAGCACACATACTACCTGATACTCTGGTGGAAAATCATCATCAATGACAACCTGCATGGTTTACCCCCCAAACCCAAAACGTAAACATCATGCTTCTCATGTTTCGCACACGAACATAAATAGCAGCACCCAGGTCATAGAAGGTGACATCTCCTCTATCGACTGATTGCTCAACTCAGACCGAAATTCTCCCCTCCTTTTGACTCCTTACCAAAATACTCTGAAAGGCTCTCGACCTCCCTCTCAAGGGACGCCTCTTCGAACTTAATCATGACCGGATAACCGGAGAACCACAAGCATCATTCAGTACGAACCATGGTACTCATCCCATGACATCTCTTCTCAATATGCTCCGGTGTATGGTACCCGAACCATAGCATCACTCCTCCATCTGTTCTGATGTATGGTACTCGAACCATAACATCACTCCTCCATCCACTTCGATGTATGGTACCCGAACCATAACATCACTCCTTAATCCACTCCGATGTATGGTACTCGAACCATAACATCACTCCTCAATCCGCTCCGATGTATGGTACTCGAACCATAACATAACTCCTCAATTCGCTCTGATGTATGCTCGAACCATAACATAACTCCTCAATACGCTCCGATGTATGGTACTCGAACCATAACATAGCTCCTCAATCCGCTCCGATGTATGGTACTCGAACCATAACATAACTCCTCAATCCGCTCTGATGTATGGTACTCGAACCATAACATCACTCCTCACTCTGCTCATTAGAACCTTCAGAATACTCCCTGTATCAAGTATGGGTCCTCTGCTTTAAGTAGTACGGGCCCATACTACCTGCCACATGTACCCATACTTTCCACACGGACCATCCCAGAGCTCCTAAGCAGCTGCTCGACCTTCTCGTTCACCAATCCCCAACGAAATTCTCTACTCTGCCAGTGCACTCATCTGGCTAAGGTTACTCCCTAGGCTCTTCCTAGATTCCCACACTTTTCTGCCATCAGTTGCTGAAGAGCTCCTAATGATGCCAGCCATCTACCTCCTGAATATCGTCACATTCACTTAGTAGCTGACTCCCATCATTGAGAGCTCCACAAAGTACGAAGCAAGCAGCATTCGGGCATTAAAGCGTCCTCTTCAGCATGAAAAACCTCCTTAGGTTATTATCCAGTCGCTTTCCTCATAGATGATGGATATCATTGAACTCTAACAACTCCGCCCCACGTAGGCATCTGGCTACCCTCTTAGTAAGCTCCTCATATGCTCATATAGATACCTCTTCCATATTACTCCCATACTCGAATCCCCTAAAATTTTTTCCTGCTGGACACTCTCACTTAGCACATACTCGAAAGCACATCACATATATCAGCAACCCAAGGCTAAGGCATCACAAATCAGGCCACTCTAGTCCTAAAATATGAATTGCCTAGCCTGCCTCTAGCATGCATAATATCTCATAAAATGTATCACAAATATCTCATAACACAAAATAAAGGTGTTTTGGGAAATCACCGTTCGGGCTCTAGCTGATTGTACACACTAATCCTTTTTCTTTCTCTTTGAAACTCTTATTGGCTTTATAAAAACACTTTTTAAAAAAAAAAAATTGTCTTAAATCCTCAGTTTGAGTCCTGATTCACCTGAAGGTGCATCCAAATCCCTCAAACCAAGGCTCTGATACCAACTTTTAACACCGTAAATTTCAAAACAATTTTTTCATTTAAAAGTAGTCGTTTAATTCTTCAAAACACTTTTCTTAAAATCCCAATCGTAATCGAATTACAAAACATAACTTCATTTTCACTTGCATAATAAACCAGGATCCTCAAAACATGACTCTTTCTCTGGTGTGTAAAATCGAGCTGGTGCCATCCCATGATCCTGAGAGAAACCTGAAACACATAACACAAAACACTATAAGCACGAAGCTTAGTGAGTTCCCCAGAATACCACACATAACACATATTAGCCACTCGAGGCTATAGCTCTGTGGGTCCATGGACCCTACTCTGTAAGCCTTCTGGTTCTAACTCTGGAAATCTTCCGGTTCTAACTGTATAAACATGCACAACATAAATCACATAGAAATAATGCAGTACAACACATAACACACATAGCATACAAATACTCTATCACATAACTCTGGTTACCTACTCAAGCTAAAGTATAGTGAGAAGACTCACGTGGCAATCAGAAAGAAATTATCTACACATGCGAACCTCGGACTCGCCACCGCCTAACACATAAGGCAATTATCTCTAATTAATACTCGAAGTCCCAAGTCTAATTAACCGGCGAATACTCTCTCCCTCTCTAGTCAGGTAATGGGTAAAAGACCATTTTACCCCTCTCTGACCTCTGTTACCTCTGTTGACCAAAACTCCCAAAGTGAACATAAGACAACTCAAGTCAACGGTCAACACTGAGCAGACTCGGCGAGTACACAAGAGTGACTCGGCGAGTACATATGGGTTCTCTAAATCCTTTTTAAACCTCTTAGACATGACGAGTTCCTTCTCCACTCGTTGAGTTACTGGGCAACGAATCGTTGGGCAACCCCGACTCGACTCGTCGAGTCTGCCTATGGACTCGGCAAGTTGCTCCCATGACAATCCTCATCTGACCTTCTGAGGTCAGATCTGCTTCACCAAACCATAGATCTGACTCCCTTAAAGCCAATAACCACGAAAAGGTCGAACCTTGGGCACTCATGCAAGGTTCTAGAAGCTCATTTGGGTGAAAACCTTCATTACATAACAACCCTAGCTCAAAACTACAAATAGAATGCGTAAAGTAGGATGGAAGGGACTCTCTGGACCTCTTTAGGTCCATATCTATGGCTTCACACTCAATGGGACACTATAATCCACAAATCAAGCCATAAAAGAAGCTAGAAAACCATGAAGTCACCAATCTTACCCAAAACATAAAAGGGAGAACGATTTGATACCTCTGTGGTGAAGATGCAAGCTCAGAAACTCTGAATCGACACCCCCTTGACCTCCCTTTGCTGGAAATGACTACTCCATTGCACAACCACCTCAAGAATGCTCCAAAATGGCTCTTCTTCACTCTCTGAGCTCTCTGGTTCGATAGGAGTCTCTCAAAGGTGTAGGTGGCCACCACTGAAGGCCATAAGGGCCTTTAGATAAGTCCCAAACTCGGACAATTTGGGTTTTCCTTGACAGCACCGACTCGGCGAGTCCAAATACCCGACTCGTTGAGTCCCTTTATTAAACTGGTCCCCAAAACGCGATCCTACTCGACGAGTTGAGGCGTCAACTCGCCGAGTCTCCTCATTCCCCAATATAAGATACTTGAATTCCCATACCTGGATATCCAGATGTTACAGATTGTTATGAACATTCACCCATCCGGCTGGAACAGGTTCTCACTTCTAATAATGTGGCGGATCTATTCACTAAACCTTTTAACAAAGCTCGATTTGATGTGCTTGTTGGATTTTTAAAAATGATTCGTTTTGAGGATTAGGTTTTTCTTTCTTATTTGTAATTTTTTAAAGTTTTTCTTTATTTTTCTAATTTTTTTAATTTATTTTCTGTTTTTGTAAGTAGGTTAGTTTAAATTTGCGCATCTTATTTACTTTTTATTTTCATTCTCACCCATGCACAAATTTAGGCGGAGAATTAATCAAAAATCCAAAAAAAAAAAAAAAATCCAAAAACAATAAAAATCCAGAAAATTAAAAATGTTGCTAAAAGTCTTGTTTTTAGGTGTTGTGATGGGAAATTATATTATAAGTGATAACGGGCAATCTGAATCTGCGTAACTTACCAAAATTGAATTGTCTACACTCTGTGCTCGATGCGCTGGTAGGCACGAAAGATTTTAAATGGACTTGACTAGGGAGAGTTGAACTTAAGGAATTTAAGGACTTGAAAAACATTGATCTAGTTAGATCCGTTTAGCCTGAAATTACGACGCTCAGATAGGTTGAGCAGGGAGATGTACACGAGAATCTACCGGTCACATTAAAAGAATCCATATCTAGAATTATGGATTAACTTTTCCTCAATGTGCGGATTCTATCCTTAATTCTGGTTTTGATGGGGTGACTGGGGAATTCCGATAAACTAGTTCTGTAGAAGGTTATTTTCATGCTTTCTGTCTCTTAGTCATATGTTGCCTCCTCTGCGTGATCGAGAGATCCGACTTGGACTGTAACATATGCAATTCTATCTCTATGCGTCTTCTCTCTATGCAATTCTTTCTATTTGTTAGCTACATACTGTCTCCTTTGCGTGACTCATAATCCGACCTGGTACACAATATATGCAACATTCTCTTCTCAATCCCTCTGCGTGATTGGAAGAGATCCGACATGGATGTATGACATATGCATTCTAAATCTATCTTCTCTCTTAATAATTGTCTACTCACCCGGTGTAAGGAGTATTCTGGAAGTCTTTGATGGCTGGAGCATACCAGGAAGCGGGAAACACATTCTAGTACAATTAAAAATTGAACACATACAGATTGTCTGTAGATCTTGCTGCTCAATTTAGGTGGACAACAATATCCCTGGTTGTAGTTAGCTAAATGGTCCCAAGGAAATTTATTTAAGAATAAGGGCTAAAAATGTCATGTCATTTGTAAATTGTCAAAAATTCTATAATATATTTTTCGTGTTTAAGTGAACCACAATACTGGCGATAGATCAGATGAAGATGTGAAAATATGGGTACCGACAAGTGGAATAGGACTGTCCAACAACTTTGATCCCAGTGTCACAAAATTATTCTTAGTAATTAAAATATTTAGGTTGTATATTTTATTCTATTTTATTTAATTTTAATTTTAATTTTAATATTATTTATTCTTAATTGTTAAAATATAATTGGTATTTTTAAAATTTTTGCAAATAAATTTTATTTTATTTTATTTTATTTTAATCCTCAAAAAATGTTTTGTTTTTGAAAATTTTGAAAATATTGGACTGTAACTTACAATGTGTGTTGAACAGGTAAAAAGATCAAGGGTATAAAAGGAGTTTACAACCGGAATCACCTTCATTATTCCATTTCCAACCGCAAACTCTACTTCTCTCTCTCTTTTCGAATTTTTTTTCTCGTTTTTTTTTATGTGAAATTGCTCCGATCACTTCGAAGGTATCATGTTTTCGACCAAGGATATGCGTTTATTTCATAAATTCAACGAGTTTTGAGCCTAAAATCGACGAAAAAGGGATTGTCGGGGTTTACGGCCCAAGCTTACGGCCGTGAAGACTTTACGGCCGTAAACTCCGTTTGCGGCCATAGGCTTACGGTCACGGGTTTACGGTCATAAACCCCCTTCGATCGTAAACTTCCCTTTGACTTGAAATTAATTAAAAAAATTAATAATTCATATTTGGTCTCGAACTTAAATCATTTAAAATATTAGTTGCTCAAATTTCTCTCTTGTCTTACTTGGTATGTTTTAGTGCAGATAAAATGGCAGCATTAAAGTTTGCATACAACACAATCTGACAATGGTTCTCGCTGATCCTCCGGTTGCTCATGTGGATTTCAAATCAATGATTCTGACAGACTGCCAAAATGACGAGAGATGACAACAGAGCTGTGACTGTAGAGGCAATTGTTCAAGGGTGCAAAATTATGATCAATGAGCAGTTCATTAGAGAAACATTACTGATCAATGACCTTCCAAGCTTTCCCACCGAAATCGGTGTTGAAGACGCTAAGAAGATTTTGAGGAAGATGGGATATGAGGGCGATTCTCCACCTACGATGAAAAAGCTGTTGGGTTTTGATCATAAGAACATCCTATGTGCTCATACAAACCCTAATGCTTGGATCTAGGGTTCTCTATTGTACATGCAATTTATCCAAGACTATAAACCCTAGATCTAGCCTATGATAATCAATATAACATATAATTAGGGTTTAGATCATACCTCAATTGTTATGTAGCAATAACAGTTGAAATTCCTTCTTGTAATGACTTTATAAAGCTTAGAGTCACAAATGTCACTCCTCTAATGGTTCACAAACACCAAGAGCAAGAGGATGAAGAAGAGAAGAGAAGGAGGCTGCCCAAAATCGTCCAAAACCCTAGAGAACAAGTTCACCACGTTTTTGGGGCTTAAGGGTGCTATTTTTACTTGTAGGCTATTAGGGTTTTAAACTAGGAAACCCTAATATGACTGCTTAAGCCCTAAGCAGCCCATGGATTCCTTTCTTAAAGGCCTTGGACGATTTCTAATGGATTTTCCCATAGAATTCGTCCAACCTTATATAATAAGGTAATCCATAGCCCAATTGCAATTATCTTATAATTACAATTCCAGTCCCTTAAGTTTAATTAATCTCTTCTAGTCGCAAACTTAATTCTTATTAACTCTTGACTCATATTAATTAAACAATATGATTTCTCCTTTAATAGATTATTCCCATAATATATTAATAAATCATATTTAATCCTTTCTCTCTATAATTCATCCTATCAAGTTGCTTTGGTGAAGGCAACCCAAAAGGACCATGCACCATCGGGTCAAGTTCATAACAAAATAGTTATGGACTTAGACACTAATCCAACAGTCTCCCACTTGGAAAAGTCTAATAACTATTCTGCGTATGACTTCAGATCCTGATCTCCAATCGTAGCTTTCCAAAGCCGTTGTCAACACTAATCCAACAACTAACTAATTGAACAAATCAAATTAGCCCTAGCCAGGCGGAGCATTTACGTTTGTCATCACTAAATCATCGAGGGGCCCAAAGATATCACTTTTATCCTACTTTGGATAAAAGGAACAGATAAAATTTATTTCAATGCTCGCTTGCACTCACTCACCGAATCACACACAACAATATGTTTTATAACACCAGGTTACTGGTGCGTTTACATATTATCAATGTGCAACCGACTCGCAAGATACAACTCACACATCTCGGTTTCAAGAATATAAGATGTTATTGTCTCACCAATCACTCGTGATACAATTCATGGAGTGATCCACGTGAGCGTAGGTTTAATCCAATGCTCAAATCATATTCATAAGCACTCATGAACGTTGCTGCAAACATTTGCTTATGTCTAATACTGTTTAGACAATCCACACACCAATTCATGAACATCTTCATTCGTATCTACTTCCAACGTATGAACGATTGTGGCCCGTTCGAATAATTTGACTGTTCTCAACCAATTAAATTATTCAGGAAGTCAAAACATGCAAAGTGAAACGCAAGGATAATACTAATTCCATACAGCCTCAAACCTTTGAGTATAAATAAAACAACTTTTATTTATCACCATATCGATTACTCATTATTTGTTGTTTCGGGTAATCAACTTCTTATTTGAATTATTACTACACTTGTCCCATGCTCTTAGCATGCACACAATGCTTACCTATGGTTCTTACTTTGTGAAATAGATCAAATTAACACATTTCCAGTCATACTCATTCAACAACTCCCAATCCTTATCACAAGTGTAAGAATATCAAATTCTAGCCACTTATAGAATATGTTAGATTCTAACATTTTATGCAATGATCCTTTTGTAATGTCACTGCACTAAAGTCATAATGACTATTTCCAATGAAATTACAAAGTCCTCTATTGGAGATTGTTACAAGACAATTACATAGATGTGATGTCTCTCACTCAAAGTACATTTCTTTGAACATCCATTTGCATAAAGTTTCTAATCTAGACATAGATTCTCAATATCTAACTCCCAATATGGAAACCTTTCCATACTTACCATATGAAAACATATTCTTAATAGAATCTTATCGATTCATAATGATGTCGATATACTCCATCCAATACTATACTTCCAACTACTCACAAACAACTAATCCTCGGCGAACTTTTGATTGTCCTTTGATAGCTGTTTAATTATCTTAGTCAAAACTGATTCTTGTCCTTTTTCCCTCTAAATGCGCTAGACATTTGGAAAAATTTAGAATGGTCAAATATTATAGCATTTACAATCGATCCTTTACCCTAAGCGTATGGGACACGATTCATAATGTCTTACATAAAGATTTGATACTTTATCAATCTTCTGCCATAATATTCTATGTACTATGTTCTCACAATTCGAATTATGAAGAGGAACGCCGTAATCATAATCGAAATTTGAGAACAGACTATGTATCCTTGACTAAATAAGTAACATTCCACAATCTAAGCGTTTAGTTTTGAAATGAAGCATAATATTCTCTCCCTTAATTATAGCAAAACAGCTATTCAACCCTTACAACTTTGCAATGTATGACTCTTGTTTTCTATAATTAATATTGCTAACTTTCAATACTTGCCTTAATAATCATACAATCATAACATGTATTCTCCCACTATCATGATGATTATTATAAACATAACACGTATGCTCCCACTAGCTTTAATATGTATTCAGAAAACAGCTTAACTTTCAGAAAAACAATACCTATTGAATTTCTTAAGTTCATGTTTCTAATACTTAATGCTTTGATAATCCTTTATCAAGGCTTCTCAAACTTATACACCTTTTCCTTAGATAACTCATATGTGTGTCTAAAAAATTAAGACTAATTGTCAAATCTCACAATTCGAATCATGGAAAAGGATACCGTTACCATAATCGAATTCGAGAATACAAATTTTCAATTGCTGTCCTTTTTAAAATCTCTCTTAGTGAAAGCATTTCCTCACATCCATCTTCATGGAGGAGGAAATCTTATGACACTTAGATTTTAATGGTGTATGTGTGTGTTCCTATCCATGTGAATTTGTCCAAACCAAAGTTTGCGACAAATCCAAACTCATATGGACCGAACATTCTCAATCTTGATTTCTTGCCTTATGGTAATACGGCTGCGCACCATGTCTTCCAAGCAGTTAAGCAGCTCCCCCTTTCCTGTCAATGTACTTTTCATTGATTAAGGTCCTTGCTTTTTATGTATTCAAATGAGAACTCATAGAAATCTCATGCATAATTAACTCAATTGGAATGGCATAGAAACAAAATGATGTCAACACGATAGGTTATAAACCTCAAGTTGTGTGCTAGTGATCTTAGATAAGGTTTATTTTTATTTGTTCTTGAAACCTTTCAAGACAATTAAGACTTCCACTGACTCCTTGACATATAAGATTCTCTTTTCAATAAACATTTCTTGACAAATATTCAGGAGTTAGTGTAGTTTTTATCAAAACACTTCATAAATAGGTCCTAGTTGGTATTTGTCTTATCCAAGACATCACAACTTTCCTCATTTGATGAATGTTATAAACCTTCTTATTACTCAATGTCACAATCTTAAGTCTAAGACTTGTTTTTGAACGAAGTATGATTGAATTCTTGATTTAACCATTTCTTCAATTCTTGATTCCTCTTCTTAGACATACAATTGTACTAAGACTTACTTAGAGGATCAATTGAGATATGGTTCTTAATCATTAAGACCTATCATAAAACATAATAAAAGGTACTCTCCCTCCTTCTTAGAATAGAGAAACTTTTATCTTTCTTCCTACTTGATTCTTCTTATTCGTTCTGCTTATTGATTTGAACTTTTACAATCAATTCAGAATTGCACTTAATCTTATAAGTGTAATCATATTTGCTAAACTTTTAGTAAATCATGATGAATATCTTTGTTACTCTTGTGGTGGACTTGATCAACACATAACCTTGTGTACTCGATCTCCTAGTCCTTCACTTGACACTTTGTCAATGAATTAGTCTAATTTCCAAATGTGAAAGTTTATTCATTCATCATACAATTCTTGTTGTACGATTCCAAATCTCTATCCAATAGAAACTTGGACGATGAGAAACTTTCCCTATATGGTAAATTCTCGACATTTCCACAAACAACATAATTAAGAATCAAATCCATTTGTTGTAAATATACGAACATCAATTTTTCATAACGATTTCATTGCAAGGAAATAAATAAATAAACACGTCAAACAAAATTTATCTTATTTATAAAAGCAGCGGAAAACATTTGGCCTTACAATGCAAAATCAACTAAAAAACTATGTAATAAATATTCCTAACAACTCTATCTAAGCTCAAAATCTTATCTTCGAATCGATGTCTTCGTGATTAGATTCATCTTGCTATTTCATCAAGATTCCTATCTTTTCATCGATCCTGCAAAACATTCAAATGCAATCTTGACAAATATTCAAGAGTTAGTGTAGTTTGTATCAAAACACTTCATAAATAGGTCCTAGTTGGTATTTGTCTTATCCAAGACATCACAACTTTCCTCATTTGATGAATGTTATAAACCTTCTTATTACTCAATGTCACAATCTTAAGTCTAAGACTTGTTTTTGAACGAAGTATGGTTGAATTCTTGATTTAACCATTTCTTCAATTCTTGATTCCTCTTCTTAGACATACAATTGTACTAAGACTTACTTAGAGGATCAATTGAGATATGGTTCTTAATCATTAAGACCTATCATAAAACATAATAAAAGGTACTCTCCCTCCTTCTTAGAATAGACAAACTTTTGTCTTTCTTCCTACTTGATTCTTCTTATTCGTTCTGCTTATTTATTTGAACTTTTACAATCAATTCAGAATTGCACTTAATCTTATAAGTGTAATCATATTTGCTAAACTTTTAGTAAATCATGATGAATATCTTTGTTACTCTTGTGGTGGACTTGATCAACACATAACCTTGTGTACTCGATCTCCTAGTCCTTCACTTGACACTTTGTCAATGAATTAGTCTAATTTCCAAATGTGAAAGTTTATTCATTCATCATACAATTCTTGTTGTACGATTCCAAATCTCTATCCAATAGAAACTTGGACGATGAGAAACTTTCCCTATATGGTAAATTCTCGACATTTCCACAAACAACATAATTAAGAATCAAATCCATTTGTTGTAAATATACGAACATCAATTTTTCATAACGATTTCATTGCAAGGAAATAAATAAATAAACACGTCAAACAAAATTTATCTTATTTATAAAAGCAGCGGAAAACATTTGTCCTTACAATGCAAAATCAACTAAAAAACTATGTAATAAATATTCCTAACAACTCTATCTAAGCTCAAAATCTTATCTTCGAATCGATGTCTTCGTGATTAGATTCATCTTGCTATTTCATCAAGATTCCTATCTTTTCATCGATCCTGCAAAACATTCAAATGCAATCTTGACAAATATTCAAGAGTTAGTGTAGTTTTTATCAAAACACTTCATAAATAGGTCCTAGTTGGTATTTGTCTTATCCAAGACATCACAACTTTCCTCATTTGATGAATGTTATAAACCTTCTTATTACTCAATGTCACAATCTTAAGTCTAAGACTTGTTTTTGAACGAAGTATGGTTGAATTCTTGATTTAACCATTTCTTCAATTCTTGATTCCTCTTCTTAGACATACAATTGTACTAAGACTTACTTAGAGGATCAATTGAGATATGGTTCTTAATCATTAAGACCTATCATAAAACATAATAAAAGGTACTCTCCCTCCTTCTTAGAATAGAGAAACTTTTATCTTTCTTCCTACTTGATTCTTCTTATTCGTTCTGCTTATTGATTTGAACTTTTACAATCAATTCAGAATTGCACTTAATCTTATAAGTGTAATCATATTTGCTAAACTTTTAGTAAATAATGATGAATATCTTTGTTACTCTTGTGGTGGACTTGATCAACACATAACCTTGTGTACTCGATCTCCTAGTCCTTCACTTGACACTTTGTCAATGAATTAGTCTAATTTCCAAATGTGAAAGTTTATTTATTCATCATACAATTCATGTTGTACGATTCCAAATCTCTATCCAATAGAAACTTGGACGATGAGAAACTTTCCCTATATGGTAAATTCTCGACATTTCCACAAACAACATAATTAAGAATCACATCCATTTGTTGTAAATATACGAACATCAATTTTTCATAACGATTTCATTGCAAGGAAATAAATAAATAAACACGTCAAACAAAATTTATCTTATTTATAAAAGCAGCGGAAAACATTTGTCCTTACAATGCAAAATCAACTAAAAAACTATGTAATAAATATTCCTAACAACTCTATCTAAGCTCAAAATCTTATCTTCGAATCGATGTCTTCGTGATTAGATTCATCTTGCTATTTCATCAAGATTCCTATCTTTTCATCGATCCTGCAAAACATTCAAATGCAATCTTATCACATTATGTATTAAGAATCAACGAATAGGAACTTAATAAAGTTAGATAGTGGATTATACCTGAAGTACAACCATACTCTTTGACTCTCCCGTCTTCTGGACTCTCCATGCTCTTAGGGTAGACTTGTATCCAACACCCTTTCTCTTGGCAGCAAACGCAGGTCGGTTCTCCTAGAACGTCCTCGGAAGTATGGTTGGTTGAATTTCCCAAAAAATATGCTCCATTGCTTTGCCAAACCATTTCCGATTCAACAACAATGAGCATGTAAGTTAGGTCAATGAGGTTTGCGTCATGATCTATCATATAATACTTTCTTTTGAACTCATTATATGATTCAGGGAGTGACTGTAGAACCCAGCCTGCAGCCAACTCATTAGGGAATGATGCACCCAACATTATCAACCTAACAATGTGTGATTTCATTCCTAGAATGTGGGCACACACGGGTTTACCATCTTCATGTTTCATTTCCAATACGGCTTTAGTGACATTGAACCTTTCAATTCTTCGATCTTGTTGGTTAGGGAGAACAATGGGAGGAGGAGGAGGAAGTGAAGCATGATTTCTTGTTCCTCGATCAAATCGTGGAATATCATCTTAATGTGGAAAGCTTGTTCCACGGGATCTGGGAAGACCATAGTTGTCGAACATTCACATCTACAAAACGGGAGAAAACATAAATTCAAGTTAGTTGATAGATTGAGTCCTTAAGAAATCACCCAAATGAGATATTAAGGCTAGGACCCAACACAATACGCTACAACCTAGAAAAGGGATGCCGTAATCTAGTTGCAGAATATTTGAAGGTAAGTGAATGACGATTCACTAATTTTCCACCATGAAAAAACGAAAAAGAAATTTGAGTTTTAAATCTATGAAAACTCCTAGATCCTTTGAGATTCATTAAGCTTTTCAATGGCATGTTTAAATCTCGATATGCCCCTCTTGTTTGTGACTGGGATGCTGAGGATCACAAAGTGGGTGTGAATAACCATGCAAACTTACATGGTGCCCTCAGATGTTACGGTCACCTATTCGATGTGCCGGTAAACCAACCACGCTCCACCGAACTATGAAAAACATTGAGTCACCCTTTTCTACCTTTGCTTAGAACCATTTAGTGTGCCGGTAAACCACACACACTCCACTAACGTCTTCGCAAGGGCACAAAGTGTAATTTCATGGAATTGCATCAATTCACTTTTGCCTAAAGTAACTAAGATTGGGAATTTGTAAAAACATTTAGTTACTTTTGTACTTCATTATACTTATAATGGAAGGTTTTGTCCTATCTTACACGTTCGGCTAACGACCCTCCACTAGTCAAGAGTGTGGTGGGTAGGAGTGGATACCCATTCAATCGCCATTTTATAGGCAATTTCCTTAAACACCCCTTATAGACCAGCTTCGTGAATGAGGCCTACTAACGGTAAGACTTACTTTTACTCATACATATATATAATGTTAGACTTTTAATGTTATATATATTGTATAGGGTGTATTTTACACTTTTAAAATACTAGGTTGTCAAATATAGCAATTATACTTTTAATTCAATTAAATTGTAAACCAAAAATTTTATGGATTTATTAAACCTCTTTTAATTATACACCTTAATTAATTAATAAAATCATAAGGGTGTGATTTGAACTTTTTAAAACAACACTAGGGTTTTAGCATTTAACATTCCTAGATTAACCTTTTAATCAACTTTTAAATTCCAAAACTTGAGGGAAAGTTTTGAAACATTTCAAAACATTAGGGTTTCAACTATTTAAATTTCAAAACTAAACTTTGAGTTCAAATTTAAACTGTAAACCTAAAGGGGAAAATTGAAACATTTCATAACACAAGGATCAAATAACAAATAATATAAATTAGATAATTAATTTCATCATTATCTATATTTGATCTAATTCTAATTCTTGCCAAATAAGTTACCCAATTAATACAGATAATCCAATCTTTATCATATAAGGAAGTTATTATCTAATCAATTGGTAATTATCTTTTGTTTAATCAAGGATATACTAGAAAATATGAATAAAATCGGATTTTAATGATCTAAAATAGATAAGGCAAGTATCCATGAGTAAAACAGCAAGAAATCCCGAAATCCCTTCTTTCTAACGCTCGAACTCACTGAGTACCCATATGGACTCGCTGAGTAGGGGCCTACTCGCCGAGTCCACAATGGGACTCGCCGAGTTCATCAGGCAGGTTGGCCAAAAATTGAATTTGCAACTTGAACAAACACATAATGCATCAATACAATAGAGACCAATCAAGGCTCTGATACCACTGTTGGGTTTTCATCATAAGAACATCCTATGTGCTCATACAAACCCTAATGCTTGGATCTAGGTTTCTCTATTGTACATGCAATTTATCCAAGACTATAAACCCTAGATCTAGCCAATGATAATCAATATAACGTATAATTAGGGTTTAGATCATACCTCAATTGTTATGTAGCAATAACAATTGCAATTCCTTCTTGTAATGACTTTAGAAAGCTTAGAGTCACAAATATCACTCCTCTAATGGTTCACAAACACCAAGAGCAAGAGGATGAAGAAGAGAAGAGAAGGAGGCTGCCCAAAATCATCCAAAACCCTAGAGAACAAGTTCACCACGTTTTTGGGGCTTAAGGGTTCTATTATAGATGTAGGCTATTAGGGTTTTAAACTAGGAAACCCTAATCTGACTGCTTAATCCCTAAGCAGCCCATGGATTCCTTTCTTAAAGGCCTTGAACGATTTCTAATGGATTTTCCCATAGAATTCTTCCAACCTTATATAATAAGGTAATCCATAGCCCAATTGCAATTATCTTATAATTAGAATTCCAGTCCCTTAAGTTTAATTAATCTCTTCTAGTCACAAACTTAATTCTTAGTAATTCTTGACTAATATTAATTAAACAATATGATTTCTCCTTTAATACATTATTCCCATAATATTTTAATAAATCATATTTGATCCTTTCTCTCCATAATTCATCGTATCAAGTTTCTTTGGTGAAGGCAACCCAAAAGGACCATGCACCATCGAGTCAAGCTCATACCAAAATAGTTATGGACTTAGTCACTAATCCAACAAAAGCTTCTGTCACCCTACTGGAGATTTCTAGCACATGTGTTTATTAGCTGCATCTCTAGCAGGAGATCTGGTGCAGATGAAATATCACTGAGAAACACCGAAGCTATAGTTTCTCTCGCTGTGGGAATTGGTTTCAATTTTTCAAGGTTTATTCTAGATGAATTTGTGGTCAACATCCATGCAATCACACAGGATACCTTCTTGATGTATCCTAGGTTCATTTAGCTTTTCATAAACAAACAATTCCCATACATGATAAAGGAGGGTGATACGCTTGACATGAAGTCGTTGGGCCCACACACTATTGGGCTAATTTAAAAAAATCGCAAAGGAAAGGTTGCTTTTCAAGGACTTTACCCATCAATCAAATTCGGATGTTTTGCTGAGCCGAATGAGGCGTCCGAGTCTCACGGATCCGCTGATAAAATATCTTCAGAAAACACTTCGTCAGAAAAAATGATCTCGGAAGGAGATGTGATTACTGTTTCGGATCAAGAAGGGGAGGAGACAACTGCCCCTAATGTGGTTGTAGCCGAGGAGCATGACCTGAGATCAGTTTGAAGTGAAAGAAACTACAATGAAGGGTCTTATATGAATGCGACTGAGACTGATCAGTATGAAGACCTTCATATTACTCGTTTTGATCGAGATGAAATTCCTACAAATTTTGGAAGCAATGATGACTTCTTGTGAAATGTTAACCTCAACACTCTGCTGGATAATATTAGGGATGTTGCTCTCCCAGCAACATAGATAAGGGATACTGAAGACGTTATTGACTCAACACCCATTTCCAAAGAGCAAGTGGTTGGTTCTTCAACGCCAATGGTGACAGTGTTAGGGATTCCTCCCTTAAACAGTGCCTCGCCTACATCTGAACCACTTAAGGGTGATCACTCAATAGACTAGACCTTGCAACCTCCATCCAAAAGAAGAAGACGTGATCCTATGTTTGGGCCTCTGGATTCTAGCCTGACTCACGGCTTACCAATTATGCCAACGACTACTCCTTCTATTGTATCTACAGAACCTTTATGTGAAGGCCCTAGGACTATTTTTGAAGCCGGTGGCTCTTCTGCTCCACCAGGATTTTCTCCTCCAAGGGAAGATCTTGATGAGGCCTCTGTGCGTTTGGCCTTGCATCTTGCTCAGGAACAAAGTGCTGCACCTTCTTCTAAAGCCAAAGGAATTTCTTTTAGAGAAGGCCATTCAAGAGAAGATGATTCTATGATTTATGAGCTTCAGAGGAGAGTGAATGTGCTGGACCAGAAAAATATCGAGCTCAACATTCGAGTTGAAGATCTTTTCAGTGAGAATACAAATTTGAAGATTCAAGTTTCTGATCTTCAAGATGATAGGGAAACAAAGACCAAACAAATCTCTAAGCTCCAAGCTCATTTCAATCTTCTAACCTCCAGTTATTTTGATCTATAGAAGAAGCTTGAAGAAGATCTGAGTGCAAAATATAAAACATTTACGGATGAGTATAGAATCAATCTTCATTCATAGGCTCATCCTATTGTCGTGCCAACAGCTCAGACTTCACGGGTCGTAGACCGTTTTGAAGAAGAGCCTACTCATGCTCTACATGTTGTAGAGATTATTCGTGACAGACAAGCCAAAGCTGCTGAGAAGGGACAACTCTTGTTGAAGAGGAGTTCCGATAAAAACGCACCAGGGAATCAATCCACAATCACTGTTACGGATCTCGAGGCCGTAAGGTTTAGAGACACGTATGGTGATCGGTTAGGAATCATCTCTTGGGGTTTTCATGATATCCTAAATATGTGGATTGTGCGGAGAAAGAGTGGCAACACGGAGCATTATAAAGATTGTCATGATTTTAATTCTTGGACCTGGGTGGATCTTTCTGAGCTGTCTCAATCTCCTTTATCAAACCCATCAGATAATCAACAAGCAACAAAGTTCAAAAACTTTCTTGAAGATCAAGTGAAAAAGGGCTTTCCATATATGAAGATTGTTGAATCTGTAATAAAGCATTATCCTGATGTCATTGATCCAAAAACTGGTCATCCACTTCAGGTGGTGATGTGGCCTACAACAAATCAGGTCAAACAAATTCCTGTGCTTCAAAGTTACTCGGATGGATCCCTAAGCTCTATGCTCTATTGGGTATTTGATGAAACCACAACATCTGTTGTTATCAAACTAAAGGAGGGATGCATCCGTCTGTATGATAGATGGGATTTGTTCTAGTTTAGGATATGGGACATTCATCATCTTAGCCTTTATTAGATTAAAGTTGTTGAGGAGATATTTGAGTCAGCCGCGAAAGAATACACATCCATGGTTGCTAAGATAATAAACAAGCACATGTGGAATGGGGCAAGAAGATGTGATGATTGTCGACAAAGATTAACTTCAAGCTTGCACCAAACCAAGGGGGAGATTGAAGGTTCTAATTAATGGTTTGGTTTAAGCTTTCATTGTAATAGGTTCTTTTCTGTCATTATGCAGTTTTGGTAGCTTGTAAAGGTGTTTACGGTTAGACTGTGAGTTTACGGCGATAAGCCAGTTTACGGCCGTAAACCTAAGGCCGGCCCAGGTCCACTATATATAGATGCTATCTAGGTCATTTTATGGTTGTTGATAACATAGAGTTTTCAGCTGTTATTCCATAAGTTTTACCAGACGTTTTTGCTAATAGAATCATGTGCAAGCTTGTTTAGATTTATGTTTCTAGTTTGTTCTTGTTATTATTGATTGTGTTGATTGTTTGATCACTGGTAAGATCTGTTTTAGGACCTTACATCTGGTGACCATGCTCAAAGCGAAGGCCACATCAGGGCGCGTACAAGTCATAACATACATGATCGAGCCAAGTATGGAAGCATAAGTTAATCGACTTGTTTTTATTATCTCAACTTCGGTACTTGTGGTTTGAGTCTTACTCAACTTGGCATTACTTTGGATCGGTAACTTCCCTTTCTTGGAATTCTCCATACTAAAACACTTTAGACCTTGTCCAAGTAAGTATTCTGACTAAGTCCTATCAGTCTTTTACTCTGGTTTCTCAATATCCTTATTCCCAGAATATAGGCAACCTCTCCGAGGTCCTTCATAGCAAAACACTTCCTAAGCCAGGACTTAACTTCCTGCAGGGTCGGGATGTCATTTGCTATGAGCAGTATGTCATCGACATACAATACGAGGAAGCTAACTACACTCCCACTGACTTGGACATATACACATGACTCATCCTCGCTTTGGAGGAATCCAAACTCTTTGACTTTCTCGTTGAAACAAATATTCCATCTGTGAGATGCTTGTTTCAATCCATAAATGTACTTCCCAAGCTTACACACTCTATTAGGGTGCTTCACATCAACAAAACCCTCTGGTTGATTCATGTAAACATCCTCAGCCAACTTCCCATGAAGGAAAGTGGTTTTGACATCCATCTTCCATTTCTCATAATCATGAAATGTAGAAATGGCAAGCATCACCCTAATAGACTTTATCTTCGCAACTGGTGAGAATGTCTGCTCATAGTCAACTCCGGGAGTCTGAGTGTGACAACCCAAAAATTTCCGTTAGTTTTAACGTCGAAATTAACTATGTCAAAAATTAGCCAAATTTATCCCAAAAATATTTTTTACCGGAATTAAACCCGTTGAAATATTTTAAATAATATTCGTCAAGAAAACAAAAAATAAGGCGGTCTAATTTTAAAATTTCTGTGTTTAACGGTAGTCGTGAAAAACCCCGTTCACGGTTGGTGTTGGGAGGACCCCCAACTAGGCCATAAACTCCACCCTATATAAGGGTTGAGTGGGTTTCATTCCAACCCTTTTCACACCTTAGGAGTCTCTCTCTCTACTATCTCCCTCTACAAATCGGGTTTGGTCAAAAATCGCCTCTTTCAAGCCCCAAACTAGTAAGTGATCTATCCTAACTTGTTGTCTAGCTCGTTTAACATACAAATTCGTGTTTAAGACTCCCAAAAGTGGCAAAATCATGAGTTTACCGTCCAAGAACATTCTTGGACCGTAAACACCCGTAAATTGGGTTTTAATGCCCAAAAACCCTTCCAAACCAGTTATGGAGCTTAGTTATGACTTAAGGGCTTACATGAAAGGACTTAGAACACCAAAATCTTAAAAAATGGGGAGTAAACATGAGTTTACAGTCTAAGAACATTCTTGGACCGTAAACCCATCTTCAAGGACCATAAACACCTTTTAAGGTGTTAAATTACCCCTCAAACACCTCCAAAAGCTTCCATGAGTGTCGAGAGGCTTGTAATCCTTCATGTGATGCACCAAAACATGCCCCAATGAGCAACACTTGAGTTTACGGTTTGGGAAAGTCTCCCAAAACCATAAAATCATGTGTTTAAGGTAGTAAACTCACCAAGAACACCTTTATAGACCGTAAACACCTTTCCAAGGTGTTTAAGTGCCTTTAACACATTCCTATGCCCAGATAAGTGACTAGAACCTTGCCTACATAACCTAGAACCACCAAAGCACAAAAGGAATGGGCTAACATGAGTTTATGACCGTAAACTTGTGTGTTTACAACCGTAAACTCCTCAAGGAGTGGTCAATGGACCGTAAACTCCCTATTGTGTCCATTTTGAGCCATAATCACTTCCTTAGCCCTAGATTTGACTCTAGCATGATTCTATGAGTGAGTTAAGACCTTTAAACATCCCATGACACCACTACCATGACTTTACAGCTGTAAAATCATGGGGGAAGTGGTCTTGAAACCATAAACACCCATAAGGGCCATAATTTGAATAGTAAACTCTAATGTGAGTCCATACACACCTTCTACGCAACCCTTAGTACATCTAGCACTTGTAGCAAAGTGTTTTTATGTAGTAACACATCCTTACTGGCTTAATTAGTTATTAAATGACTAATTAGATACTTAAATGTATCATTACATGTTACATAGGATCCGCGTGTGTGGTCAAGTCCTCACTTGACACTTAGCATCCTATACCGTCCATTCATCCGAAACGCCAACGTCAGGTGAGCTCATACCCCTGAATTAACCTTTTAAATGTTTTTACATGCTTTTATGGGGGGGGGGGGGGCGGGGAATACAAGTTAAAACATGCTAGTTATCATATCAATCATATGTGATTAATAACCCACATGCACAAGAATTTATTACACTTTCAGCTGTTTTACCAAGTATAATACTATTGATGGTTTTCCAAAATGTATTTACTTGTTTAAATCTTATCTCAAATTATCTCTCGTGCTGTATGTTTTACTTCTAAAGCAGTTACAGCAGTGTTTTAAACAAAGGTATTCTTTAATTATATTATGTTATCAAATTATATTCAAAACGTGTTTATGAATGATTTTCAAATCTTGTTTTACATAACGATATCAAGTCGTAAATTCTTATTTTAATGGTTGTCCAAAGGTTTTATCAAAGTTTTCTTCTAGGCGTCTACTTCGTTAAATGCATGCCTGTACTTGTATAGTTATATAACTAATGTTTAAAGATTTAGGAAGTTAGTTCGCCCTATTTCCTTTTCCTTGTTGGGATGTGGTCTGGTGGGTATCGGATATCCGTATGAAGGTCTTTTAAACATTGGTTATATATCATGTATACACGTATAGACACAAAGGTTTACATCGACCAGTTCATTTCCCTTGGGTAGCAAGGGCATCCTTCCATTTATCACTCATAGATCCGAGACACTAGTAACTATTATAGGAATAGTTAAGAGCTTCTATTTAGTCTTTCTAGTACGAGAATTCCAAAGGAGTCAGTTCATTTGCGGGTCTATATCATTACTCCAGCGCCTCTAATTGAATCCAAAATACGAGATGCATCTTCAAGATGCGGATTTCCCCGTTGTCAAGTTGGTAACCAGAGTCTCCTGGAGGGAGAGCAGGCATTGTGTGTATAGACACTACTAGAAAAAAGGCCTTTTACGATGCTCATTGCACGTCGTAAAATGCTCAGACGACGCGCAAATGCGTGTCAAGGAAGGCCCTGTCATAAAGAGAGACGACGCGCATTTACGACGCGCATTTATGACGCGCATTTACGACGTGCGGTTATGACACGCATTGCGTATCAAGGAAGGCCCTGTCATAAAGGTAGACGACACGCATTTGCATGTCGTAACCTTACAACGCACGTGTTTATGACACGCAATGCGTACCAAGGAAACCCCTGTCAAGAAAGGCCATGTCATAAATGAAGATGACACACATTTTTGCGTATCATAATTTTAAATGTTATAAAAAAATATTTATATATTTATTAATTTTTAAATTAAATTTGCATTTAATGTCTCATAATAGAAATAAAATATCATATACAAAAAATACAATCCATTGCATAAAATTTAATGTCATACAATTTTTTTTTTACAATATCTAAATTTGCATCTAATCTACTCTCTACATCAAATTCCAACTAAGTAAAGTTGCATCTTGCCTTTCATAATTCTTTAAGACTAATGCTGCAAGATTTGAATCAAGTGGCTACATATTCCTTTCTTCCACCAACTTTACCTGATGCACAAAATACACAGAAACAAAAAAACATTGTAGAGGAAGGGGTAATTTGGGAAAATGTGAGGGGTATCCTCTGCAAAACAAAACAAAAAATATCCTTTGCAAGATTTGGTCTTTAGTATCCTCTGCAAAACAAAATAAAAAATATATATCAAAAAATTAAATTTTTTATAGTTTTATATTATAATTATGCCTAGAGTATTGCATACCTGAAGAACCATTTGTTAGCTCTACAACACTTTTTGAATCTGATGTTGTATGTTGATATAATAAACAAATAACTAAAAGTAGGTTGCTATTTCTTAAAAAGTAATTCAACTTTGGCATATTATAGCTTACCTTCTCTGTTGGTGGCAACTGCAATGAGTTCTTTCACGGCTATATCAGAAACAAGATAAAACTACAGAAAAAAAAATGTAGGTTAACTCAGCAAATGATAAACCAATAGTTGGTAATTTACAATCTTTCTTTCATCATACAATCTCTATTCTTTAGGTATAATGTATTTATTAATCCAACAATATTGACATTATGCATAACTTGAATTCAAATATAAATTGGACAAGATATAATTTCTTTCTTAAGCAAATAGTTCAATATGCTACCCCACTATCGTTGACAATTAAAGAAATTAGGGCCAAATCTAACAGTAGAATGTTTATGACAATTAAGGCCTCATTTGGAAGCCAGCAACAATAATACAAGCTAGAAAAGAGGGAACAGGTGGTGTTTTTAAGTTATAATTTTGAATAGAAAAGGCAAAACTTCTATAACAACTACTAAAGCAACTGAAGTTATTATCATGATGCCTTCCTCAGATCCTGATGCTGATCTGGTATGCTTGTTTCCAATTTATTTTTCCCACTGCCACTGCTAAGTGTTAGCAGCTTCTCCACGTGTTCGAATATAACACAAAGCCGTTTTAAAAAAATGACTACTTTACCCTTGTGTCAAAAAATTGTAAATAAGACATTACACATACCTTGCAAAGGCTTCAATGCAGAAGCAACGGTGAAGTATAATTGGTCGATTTTTATTCTCATAAGCTATTCTGGTTAAGAGTGTCAGCTGCAACTCTGAAAGCAGTACACACCATTTGCTCCAGTAATTGATGTGGTCTTACTATTTCCAGATAATGAAGTATATGTATAGATCTTGGATGATGTTAGTTTCATTGATCATGGAGGGTAAATGTGGAAAAATAAAAAAAATGTACCTTTTTTCTTCTCTATTTGGGTCCATAAAATCATCAAACAACAAAAAGTTAAGGGAATCATCAGAGATAAAAACACCATTTTATGTAGTACCTAAAGATAAGATGTCCTTCTCCAACTGCCCAAAGAAGCTCTAACAAAAATTATACACAATTTTCAGCAAAGAAATTCATTTTATAAAGCCTAACGCAGGGTAACACAGCAGCAAAAAAGAAAGAAAACCCAATACTCAAAGATGATAATTGGATGTTAAAAGACTGAATATGACAGGAATATAAAGTGGTAAAAGACTGAAACAAATACAAGAGATGACATGATATGAAGAAAAGAAACTTGAAAAAAAGTAGTAAAGCAATTTAGACATGTTTTCCATATTTTGAATCACTGAATGACTTACTTCCTCAATCTACAATAGTAATAGGTCAGTTAAAGAGCACACTAAATAGCAATACTTCTTTTTAAATCTAGAGAATTTATTAAACTTGTGAACATAAATTGAAACCAAATAAATGGGGAAAAGAAGAACGAAACCCCATATCCTTTTGTTGCTGACCTGGTATGTTTTCATCAGCACTGACAGAAGAATCCTTGACATTTTTATCACTAAGAGAGGGTTTTTATTTGTCCTTTTGAGCTAAAGTTCTGACAATCATTGGAATTGGTGGTTTTCTAGTAGATTGGAGAGGATTGGATTTAGCCTTTAGGAATATATATACATATTTTATATAAAAAAAATTAAGAAACCAAATAAATGGGGAAAAGAGATAGTAGCTAACCTCAGAAGAATGGAGTCCTTTCAAACTAGACCACTCAATCTACTTGTCATCCTTCCAAACAAGAGTTGGCCTCACATGCCATGACCTAACAATTGATGTCTTTCATTGAGCTGGAAAGGGAAAAAAGGTAAAAACTAAATACAGTTTATAAATTTTGAAGGAAAAGTCAGATAACAATACCTACCAGGAATCTGGACAGTTAAAGAAGTCAAATCAATCTTATTTGTGTCCATAACAATTGCTTCATGCCAGCTACAAAAAACAGTAAAAAAAATAGAGTTTGTGATGATTAATAAGTATTAACGATTGAAAATGTAATGAGTTGAGTTAAATGGTTACCCATCTTGTACCCAAACATCAACTTGATCTCCACTACTCCAATCATAATCTAAAAAGACTGTTATGCCCCTCTTTCTACTCCTTTCAAATTGCATGGTGGTCACATCAATATTCAATGCTCTTGTGCTCCAAGCTAATACACAGTTACCATCATTTGATAGAGAGATACAGTTCCATCAATCCGGATGTCAAATGTCCGTACAGTTCCGTCAACACTTCCAGCAATAATCTCAGTTTTTGTTAAACAAATAGACATAACGCTGTCTAGAAAGGTTTCAATGATCTGTGAATCAATTAAAACTGTCATCAACTTTTGATAATATAAATATATATAAAAAAAACTTAGTACAAACGTAGATGTAGAAAAGGGAAAGGGAAAGGGAAAGAAAGCTAAACCTGAATTGGCTCAGTGCTGTGAGATCTACAATCCCAGGCACGTAAGGAACGATCATACCCTGCTGCTACAACAACAGATGAATACTCATTGAACTTTACTGCATTCACCTGCACAAAAATGGTGTTATGATTGTGAAATTATAAATATGTGTTATGTGATTGATAAATTGGTTTGTTAGGGAAATTACACACCTCACTGTCGTGACCTCGAAACTTTTTGATCACACGCCCAGTCGATTGGAAGAAGGAGGTTCAATTCTAATCATACTAACTACTCATTAGAACCAGCATACACGAGTGGTAAAAGTGTAGAAGAAGGGGAGCCTTTTGGCTGAAATAAAGATTCACCATCAAATTCCTAATTATTTCCTAGTTTTTTTTTGTGGCTTTGATTTTTCTGTCAGTTGTGCTAGCACCAATTGTTAGAACCCATGGAGCTATATTTGTTGCAGTGCCATTGAACGAACCTGAGTTCCCTGTTGCACAACTCACAAATATTCCTTTTTGGATACCTGCAAATGAGGCTATTGCAATGCTGTCTTGAAAAAAAGGCATGTTTTTTTCTCCAATAGAAATTGATATCACATCAGCTCCATCAGCTACTGCAGCATCAAGCCCGGTTAAGATGTCACTCTCTGGCCAATCTAGACCAAAACATACTTTATAAACCGCCAGATGAGCATAAGGTGCCATCCCGACGGCTAACATTTCACTCTCTGGGCAATCTGGACAAAAAAGTAGACCATCGATTCATTTTTTGTGATGGAAGTTTCGTTTGAGCAATTCAACGAACAGTTGGCATGCATTGTTCGAACAAAAAAATTCAAAAAAATATAACAGGTGATAGTTACACCAAATCATCCACCATGGTTGATTAATCGATAGACCGACTCTCTATCTCAATTTATTGGTAATTACAAGGAGAGTGAAATAAAAAGGAAAGGGGGAAAGTGGTAGCATAGGAAAGAAAAAAGTTCATAACTTTAAAATCATGTCTACGTACCTTCAAAATTGAAGCCAAAAAACTCAAAACTGTTGATTCGTGGCTGGAATCGTTGTTGTGGTGCGATGTTGGAATGGTGGAGTCCGAGAGAAAACACAAATTATGATGGGTAGCTATCGTTGTTGGTAATGCATGATTCATCAAAAGCCCAAGTTCTTCGGTCAATCGTCTAATTTGTGAAAGAAGATATTACCATTGCAAATGCGTTATGTCTGATTAGGGTTTGCATAGAGAAGGAGTGAAAGTCGATCGTAGAGGAAGGGGTTTGTAGAGAGAAGGAAGGGAGAGAATGAAATCGATCTGGCGGGTATAGAAAGTACAGAGGAAGAGGAAGGCGGATGTTCAAAATTTTTGGGGAAAGAGAGACGAGAAGGTTGAGGTTTCGATTAGGGGTTGTTCAACAGGTAGCTTCGATTGACGGTTGATGAGTCGTAGTTGTCGATTGACGGTTGATGAGTCGTAGTCACTGAACCATTTAACGCGAGGATCGGGTTTGAGACTAGAAGAGGCAACGAGGATTGGAGGCAATGGATGTGGGTGAGGGTGGAGACGAGGGAGAAGAAGGAGGGGGTTTAAAAAATTTGGGGATTTCATTTTCCCTCTAAGGAGAAGTGAGAAGCGCGTTTCATAAAAAAATATAAAACAACATTCATAGACGACGCACCTTTTAGCTAAAGTGCCCTCCGTGTTTTTTATTTTTTTACATTAGACACTAATTTAAGGGCACACAATAATGCGCGACCTAAATCCTTAAATTTTTTGAAGAGATGACACTTATTTAACGTTACTCTCTTTTACGTAACATATATCTCCGAGTGTCGTTGTTTGTGCATCGTAAAAGGGTCTTTTTCTTGTAATGAGATCTATACGGGACTGGCACTCCCACACCCTGACTGCTAGCTACAGTCCATGGCCTACCAAGCCAAGGGGTGACAAATGTCACATTTATTCTGATGCTTGCAGGGCGTCAAGTACTCTAGTGTTAATCAGTATGGTTACGAGTATCTCTATGTTTACCTTATAATTTATGCCCTTAAGGTAACAAGAATTAACACTATATTCTTGAAACAACACTCTTAGGATTATCCTTTGTTTTAGACCTTGCTAGTTGTATCATTCATTTGATACTGCCTGGGGTCTGTGTTTCTTTGTTTTACACCTTGCTAGTTGTATCGTTCATTTAATACTGTTTGGGGTCTGTGTTTCCTTGTTTTAGACCTTGCTAGCTTTATCGTTCATTTGATACTGTCTGGGGTCTGTGTTCCTTGTTTTAGACCTTGCTAGCTGTATCGTTCATTTGATACTGTCTTGGGTCTGTGTTCCATTGTTTTAGACCTTGCTAGCCATATCGTACATTTTATACCATCTGGGTCTGTGTTTCCTTTTGTTAGACTGAGCCAGGCGTATCATTCGTTCGATACTCTCCTGGAGTCTATGATTTCTTTTGCCTTAGTCAGCAGTATTTTCTATTGAGGCATATGTTATTTTCCCCTAGTATTTTTACTAGTGATATTCTCCTACTTTCTTTAAAAGTCAAATACTGTTTTATGATAATGATAGCATTTCAGGGAAAATTTCTCCTTAAAACATAACTCTGTCAGGTCTTGGTAGAAGACTGCTTTTATTTAGAAAATATAGGATATCTGGAAAGGACGTTAATACACCGTAGATTCTAAACTACTACTTTTTATAAAGTTATTTTTAATAAAATGCTTACTTACACAAATGACACTAAATACTTATGAACTCAGCAACATTTATAAAAATGATGATACTCGCTTTGAAAATAACTTGTATTCTCAGGTCAACGATAGACAGGTACACCCGGGAGCTTTTGTGAAGCCAGCCTAGAACCGAGCTGCATCTATACTAGTTTCTATATTGCTTTGATGTCTCTATAAAATTTAACTTATGTAAAACTATTACTATTTATGCAATGGTTGTTGTACTTTGATTACTATACTGCATATGTTGTGATACTTGACATGACGTCATCCACCCCAGAACGTTTCTGCCGTTCTGGTTTTGGGGTGTGACACTGAGTAAAGCCCTTTGCAACCAATCGTGCTTATAAATTTGTACCTTGCCATCCATGATGGCCTTCTTCTTAAAGATCCACTTGCACCCGACTGTCTTACGACCTGACACATTGTCAACCTAATTCCAAAATTGGTTGTCATGCATGGACTGAATCTCGCTGTCCATAGCGTCTTTCCATCTCGCAGAATCTGGGCCTACCATGGTTTCCTTGTAGCTATTAGGTTCATCCAAATTTATTAGTGTACTATCAATAATAAACATATGACCCTCACTTGTTATATTAAAACCATATAACACAAGCGGAACAATAACTCTTTTTGAACATCTAAGAGGTAAGGACTTGTCAATTGGTTCAATCGGAGTTTCCTCCTTGGATTAAGCACCCGCATTAGAGCTTCCTTCATCGTTCGATTCTTGAATCTCTTCAAGATCGATTTGCCTTCCACTATCTCCTTGGATTATGAGGTCTCACCCTCGGAACAACCCTCTCCTTGCAACGTAGACAACATTATCACTCGGTCTATAAAAGAGATATCCAAAGGACTTCTGCGGATAGCCGATGAAACTACACAACTCACTATGAGGTTCGAGCTTGTTGTGAGTTTCTCATCTTATGAAAGCCTCGCAACCCCAAACCTTGATATGCGCCAACGAGGGAACATTCTCTGTCCACATCTTGTGAGGTATTTTGGCAACCTTCTTTGTTGGGACTAAGTTAAGGATATGGGCGGCAGTCTCTAAGGCATACCCCTAGAATGAGATAGGTAGTGAAGCATGAATCATCATGGAAGAAACCATGTCTAGCAAGGTTGGATTATCGCTCTCTGCCACACCATTCAACTGTGGTGTCCTAGTTGGCATCAATTGCGAAATGATACTGCATGCCTTGAGGTATTCATGGAATTCAAGACGAAGGTACTCTGCACCTCGATCGGATCGAAGCATCTTGATTTTCCTGCCCAACTAATTATCCAATTCTTGTTTAAACTCTTTGAACTTTTCCAAGGTTTCTAACTTGTGCTTGATCAAGTAGATATATCCATATCTGCAATAATCATCGGTGAAAGTCACATAGAAGCGGATCGCATCCCTTGTGGCGGATCTAAAGGGCCCAAACACATTGGTGTGTATGAGATCCAATAAACCCTCACCCCTTTCAAAAGTAACAGTGAAGGGCAACTTGGTCATCCTTCCAAGCTAACAAGACTCACACACGTCATCGTCCCTAAGGTCGAATGACTCCAACACTCCAGCCTTTTGGAGTTGAGCTATACGTTTGTTGTTGATATGTCCATGACGACAATGCCACAAGCATGCTTTATCCAAACTATTCGAAGAATCGATACACAACACATCATTTCCTAAATTCTCTACAACCATCACAGTTTCATATAATCCATTACAAGGCAATGCTTCAAAATTAAAAACACCATTAAGATAAGCATTAATAGAACCATTTTCATTATCAAATTAATATCTAAATCCTTGTCTATACAAACCATGAAAAGAACTGATGTTTCTTTCCATTTGAAGCAATTAGCAATAATTATTCAAATCTAGTCCAAATCCATTACTAAGAACTAAAGAGTAAACTCCCATCATGGTGACAGGTGACAATCTTCTGTTCCCCATGATCAAGTTTATCTTCCCATGCTCCACATCCCTATTTGTTCTTTGGCCCTGCAAATTAGAACAAATGTGAAAACCACACCCTGTATCAAGAACCCAAGAAATAGCATGTGATGAATCATTAGCTATGCAGTTATTGTTGGATTAGTGTCTAAGGCTGTAACTATATTTGGTAAGTACTTGACCCGATTATGCATGGTCCTTTTGGGTTTCCTTCACCATAGAAACTTGACAGGGTGATTTATATAGAGAGAAGAAGTATTATTGTTAATATATTATGAGAATAATATATTAAAGGAATAATAATATTAATTTGATTAATATAAGTCATAAATTAATTAGGAATTAATTTGATGACTTAAAGAGATTCATTGAAGAAAGGGGTATAAACTGTCAAATGTGTGATAGTTGTATTTTGAGCTAAGAATCCTTATGGATAATGGGTTCGACGATTTTAGGGATGTGGATCACCTAGAGATCGTCCAAGGCCTTATCTAGAAGAGGATTTTGATTTCTTTGAGGCTAAGTTTTCCAATTAGGGTTTTATGGTGAAACCCTAGGAGCTCACAGTATAAATAGACCCATAGGGTTGAGGAAATCGGCCACTCTTGTGATAGGAGTAACCCTAGAGCCGATTTCCCTCTCCCTCACCTCTCTCAAATCATCTTCTTGCTAGTTGGTGTTTGTAAACCATTAGAGGAGTGACATTTGTGACTCTAAGCTCCAAGAAGAATAAGGTTTCAAGAAAGTAACTCAAGGTATTATTCTAGATTTGTTTTCATATGTTTTAATTGTTAGTTTACATTAGATCTAGCCATGAAAGTCTTGGATATATTGCATGTTCAAGTAGTGAAACCTAGATCCAAGCTACAGGGTTGTATGTGCACACAGGGAAAGTTCTTATGTCCAAAACCTATCAGTGGTATCAGAGCCATGATTGGTTTCAATTGACTGTGATGCTTAACTGTTTTGCTTGCTGGAAATCGTTTTTCTTCACCTCTGTTCTACCCAACTCGGCGAGTCAGTATTTGGACTCGGTGAGTTGGACATACTCGACGAGTCCAAAGCTTGACTCGGCGAGTTCGAGCGTCAGATAGAGGATAATTCGGGATTTTATTGCGGTTTTGTCTTGGATTAATACCTAAACCATTTTATTATGTAAAAATCCGAATTTTAACTTAATTTAATGATTATCCTTGACATAAATATAGATAATTTCAAAAATTTTAAATACTGTTTATTTATGTGATAAATATGGACTATTTAAGATTATTTGGTAATTATCTAATGACTAAAATTGGATTAGGTCAAATATAGATAATTATGAAATTAATTGTTTAATTTGAATTATTTGTTGTTTGATCCCTATTGTTTTGAAAAGTTCAATTTCTATCCCATAGTTTTGAAATTTGAATTTTATGATTAATAGTTTAATTTAGAAGAATTTAAATTTCAACCCCTAGAGTTTTACAAGTTTAAAATTCAACCCTATACTATTATATTATTAAAGGCTTATTATATATATATATATATATATATATATATATATGTATGTATGTATGTCTATATGTATATATATATATATATATATATATATATATATATATATATATATATAAGTAAAATTAAAATGCTAGTCTTACCGTTAGTAGGCCTCATTCACAAAGTCGGTCTATAAGGTAGGTATAAGGTTGCTGCCTATAAAATGTCGCTTAATGGGTGTACACTCACACCCACCGCTTACTTTAGGAAAAGTGAATTGATTCAATCCCATGAAATTGCACTTTGCACCCTTGCTAAGAAGTTAGTGGAGCGTGTGTGGTTTACCGGCACACTAATTGGTTCTAAGCAAAGGTGGAAAAGGGTGATTCATTGTTTATCATAGTTCGATGGAGCGAGTGCAGTTTACCGGAACATCGAATAAATGATTTTAACAATGAAGGCACCATGTAGATTTGCATGGTAATTCACACCCGCTTTGTAATCCTCGATATCCCAGTCACAAACTAGAGGGGCATATCGAGATTTAAACATGCCATTGAAAGGTTCAATGAATCTCAAAGAAAATCTAGGAATTCTCAATAAAAGTTAAGGTTTTGTTTTCAAGGTGAAGAATTAGTGAATCGTCATTCACTTACCTCCATATTGTTTCATTTTGGGTGTTTAATTAGGGATCCAATTCTAATCAAACTTTGTCCTTTCTAATTGTAGATGTCGAACGAAAACAACGCTGCTGCTAACTCATTAACATTAATGAGTCTTTGACAAAAGGTGACCTTCGATGGTACGGACTTTAGCGAATGGATATGATACATTCGCACCATTGCACGCTATGAAGACAAAGAGTATGTCCTCGATGAAAATCTCGAGAAGGTCAACCCAGAAATTGCTACTCCCGAAGAGATGGCTGTCTTTGATACACACGAACGTGATGCAACGAAGGTCCATTGCATCATGATAGCCACTATGAACCAAGAATTCCAAAAGTCCTATGAGGATATGTATCCCTATGAAATGCATCAAGACTTGATGCAGGGGTACCACCAAAGCGCGAGGCAAAAGTGCTACGAGATCATCACTAACATGATCACCGCCAAGATGGGAAGTGGAGAATCGTTAACCGTGCACTTGCAAAAGATGCAATGATATGTTGATCGTCTTCACAAGTTAAATGTTAACCTTTGGGAAGCTTTGGCCATTGACATTGTTCTTCACTCCTTGCCTTCATGCTACAACCAATTTATGATGACCTACCACATGAACAAGGAGGAGGTTACCCTAAGCAAACTCCAAGGACTCCTAAGGACTGCTAAGAGCAACCTTAAGGACAAGTCGGTTGCACCAACTCCCACACCAACCGCTGCGCCTGTTTTGGCTGTAGGGCAAGGAAGGGGCAAGAAGAGGAAAGCTCCATCGAAGTGCCACCGCAAGGGAAAGTCCCAAGATGGATCCTCTTCTAGTGGGACCAAGGTTGATCCTGCTAAGCCCAAACCTAACCCGAAGGAGGCAGAGTGCCATCATTGCCACAAAATAGGGCATTGGAAGAGAAGCTGCCCGGAATATCTGCAAGCCATCAAGGATGGAAAGATCAAGCCATCTTTTGCAGGTATATACACAATTAAATGTAATAATTCATCTCATACTATTTCTTGGGTTCTTGATACAGGATGTGGTTACCACATTTGTTCTGATTTGAAGGGACTAAGAAGAGATAGAGATGTGGAGCGAGGAAGAATAAATCTAATCATGGGAAACAAAAGATCGTCGCCTGTCACCAAGATTGGAGTGTATTCTTTAGTGCTTAGTAATGGATTAGGTTTAGATTTAAACAATTATTGCTACTCGCCAGATATGGCAAGAAACATCATTTCATTTCATGGTTTGTTTAGACAAGGATTTAGATATTCGTTTAATAATATGAATGGTTCTATTTATGCTTATCTAAATGGTGTTTTATACTTTGAAGCAATGCCTTGTAATGGAACTTCTGAATCTGTTACGGTTGTAGATAACCTAGGAAATGATGTGTTGTGTATAGATTCTTCCAATAGTATAGATAAAGCATCTTTGTGGCATTGTCATCTTGGTCTTGTCAACAAGAAGCACATAGCCCAATTCCAAAAAGATGGAGTGTTGGAGTCATTCGACCTAAGGGAAGGTGACACGTGTGAATATTGTTTACTTGGAAAGATGACCAAGTCACCCTTCTCTGGCACTTGTGAGAGGGGTGAGGGTTTATTGGATATCATACATACCGATGTATGTGGGCCTTTTAGATCCACCACAAAGGATGGGAACCGCTTTTATGTGACTTTTAACGATGATTATAGTAGATATGGGTATATCTATTTAATCAAGCACAAGTCAGAAATGTTTGAAAAGTTCAAAGAATTCAAACATGAAGTGGAGAATCAATTGGGCTGGAAAATCAAGATGCTTCAATCCGATCGAGGAGGAGAGTACCTAAGTCTTGAATTCCACGACTATCTCAAGCAACGCAGAATAGTTTCGCAATTGATGCCACCTAGGACACCGTAGTTGAATGGTGTGGCAGAAAGGCGCAATCGAACTTTGTTAGACATGGTTAGTTCTATGATGAATCGTGCTTCACTGCCTATCTCATTTTGGGCGTATGCCTTAGAGACTACCGCCCATATCCTTAACCGAGTCCCTATAAAGAAGGTTGCCAAAACACCTCACGAGATGTGGACAGGGAAGGCTCCCTCATTAGCACACATCAAGGTTTGGGGCTGTGAAGCTTTCGTAAGACGAGAGACTCATGACAAGCTCGAACCTCGTAGTGAGCGATGTATTTTCATCGGCTACCCGCAGAAATCCTTTGGATATCTCTTCTATAGACCGAGTGACAATGTAGTCTTCGTAGCAAGGAGAGGAGTTTTCTGAGAAAGAGAACTCATAAGCCAAGGAGACAGTGGGAGAAAGAGAACTCAGAAACCTCTACCGCTGGCGCTCAACCCGAGGAGGAAACTCTGGTTGAACCTATTGACCAATCCTTACCTCTTAGATGTTCCGAAAGAGTTAGATGTCAACCTCAGTTGTATGGTTTTCATATCACTACCGAAGGGGACACGAATATTAGTGATAGTACACTAATAAATCTAGATGAACCTAATTGCTATAAGGAAGCCATGGCGGGCCCGGAGTCTGCAAAATGGAAAGAGGTGATGGACAGCGAGATTCATTCCATGTATGGCAACCAAGTTTGGAATTTGGTTGACAATGTGCCCGGACGTAAGACGGCTGGGTGCAAATGGATCTTCAAGAAGAAGACCGACATGGATGGGAATGTGCACACATACAAGGCACGATTGGTGGCAAAGGGTTTTACTCAAACTCCCAGAGTTGACTATGATGAGACCTTCTCACCAGTTGCGAAGATAAAACCTATTAGGGTGATGCTATCTATTTCTGCTTTTCATGATTATGAGATATGGAAAATGGATGTCAATACCGCTTTTCTTAATGGGAAGTTGGCTGAGGATGTTTACATGGCTCAGCCAGAGGTTTTTGTCGATCCGAAGCATCCCAATAGAGTGTGCAAGCTTGAGAAGTCCATTTATGGACTTAAGCAAGCATCTCGCAGATGGAATCTTTGCTTTGATGAGAAAGTCAAAGAGTTTGGATTTGTACGAAGCGAAGATGAATCATGTGTATATGTCAAAGCTAGTGGGAGCATAGTTAGCTTTCTCGTTTTGTATGTTGATGACATACTGCTCATAGGAAACGACATTCCGACTCTGTAGGAGGTAAAGTCTTAGTCGGGAAATGCTTCGCTATGAAGGACCTTGGAGAGGCTTCTTATATATTGGGAATAAGGATAGTGAGAGAAAGAAGTAAGAGACTAATAGGACTTAGTTAGAATACTTACTTAGATAAGGTACTAATACGTTTTAGTATGGAAAAATCAAAGAAGGGAGAACTACCGATACAAAGTAATACAAAGTTGAGTAAGACTCAACGTATGGCCTTTGCCTTGAGCATGGTCAGTAGATATCAAGGGAATCCTGGTAGAGCGCATTGGATTGCGGTTAAGAACATCCTGAAGTACCTTCGGAGGACCAAGGAATAGTTTCCAGTCCTTGGAGGGAGTGATGACTTGAAGGTGCGAGGGTATAGTGACGCCAGTTTCCAAACCGACAGGGACAACTACCATTCACAGTCGGGATGGGTCTTTACCCTTAATGGAGGAGCAGTAAATTGGAAAAGTTCCAAACAGGAAACTGTAGCTGATTCAACATGCGAATTAGAGTATATTGCAACGAGCGAAGCGTCAAAGGAGGCAATATGGTTGAATAACTTCATTGGTGATCTTGGAGTTGTGCCTGCCATAAAGGAGCCCAATGAAATTTTTTGTGATAATGAAGGAGCGGTTGCCTTGACCAAAGAACCGAGGGATCATGGTAGATCTTGGCATATCGACAGAAAATATAACTTTATTAGGCATCGAGTATAAGAAGGACACCTCATGGTTAAGAGGATATCATCAAATGATAACCCAACATATCCGCTTATGAAGGGACTGAGCAGGGTTAAGCATTTGCAACAATATAGGAGTATTGAGGCTGAAGGATGATATTAGTTTAGATTAGATAGTATTAGATACATGAAATAGATAAATGTAATTGATATTTGATGTTTAAATAAAAAAGTATTGTTTATAGGTAAAGTTGTTCTCTTATGTTAATTGTTTAGCTATTGTTTCACTTTGCATGTTTTGACTTCCAGAATAATTGAGTTTATTAAGAATAATCGAGTTATTCAAACTGTCCAAAATCGTTCATATGTTGGAAGTAGGTATGAATGAAGATTGTCGTGAATTGGTGTGTAGATTGTGGAAGTGGTATTAGACATAGCAAAGGTTTGCTACAGCGTTCATGAGTGCTTATGAACAAGGTTTGAGCATTGGAATAAATCTGCGCTTGCTGGAATCACTTTGGGGTGATCGTAACATGATAATATCATATGATCTTAAAACCTAGATATATGGTTTATTATTTACTGATTGGTTGTACATTGATAATGCGAAACCGCATCACTAAATTGATGTTATAAAACGCATTGTTGTGTATAGTTGGTTAGTCGATAAGTAAATGCATATAAGTCGAAGTTTATCTGTTACTTTTATCCTAAGAGAGTAAAAGCGATATCACGGCCGCTCGATGATTTGATTTGACTTATGTGTCGGGCCCGGTCAGGACATAATTGATGTGTTCAATTAAGTTCTATGTCGAATAAATCTGAGATTGAAAAAATAGTTGATGGACGACAAGTATAAAAATCGTCTGCACGATATCAAAACAGAGGATTGTACGACCGCTTATCTAAAGGACATGTTACTTATAAGATCAGAGTTGACAACGTCTTTGAGAGCTACGATTGATGATCGGATTGTGCTTGTGTTTATAGTTACTAGACTTATCCAAGTGGAAGACTGTTGGATTAGTGTCTAAGGCTGTAACTATATTTTGTAAGTACTTAACCCGATTATGCATGGTCCTTTTGGGTTGCCTTCACCATAGCAACTTGACAGGGTGATTTATATAGAGAGAAGAAATATTATTGTTAATATATTATGAGAATAATATATTAAAGGAATAATAATATTAGTTTGATTATTATAAGTCATAAATTAATTAGGAATTAATTTGATGACTTAAAGAGATTAATTGAAGAAAGGGGTATAAACTGTCAAATGTGTGATAGTTGTATTTTGAGCTAAGAATCCTTATGGATAATGGGTTCCACGATTTTAGGGATGTGGATCACCTAGAGATCGTCCAAGGCCTTATCTAGAAGAGGATTTTGATTTCTTTGAGGTTAAGTTATCTAATTAGGGTTTTAGGGTGAAACCCTAGGAGCTAACAGTATAAATAGACCCATAGGGTTGAGGAAATTGGCCACTCTTGTGATAGGAGTAACCCTAGAGCCGATTTCCCCCTCCCTCACCTCTCTCAAATCATCTTTTTGCTAGTTGGTGTTTGTAAACCATTAGAGGAGTGACATTTGTGACCCTAAGCTCTAAGAAGAAGAAGGTTTCAAGCAAGTAACTCAAGGTATTATTCTAGATCCGTTTTCATATGTTTTAATTGTTAGTTTACATTAGATCTAGCCATGAAAGTCTTGGATATATTGCATGTTCAAGTAGTGAAACCTAGATCCAAGCTATAGGGTTGTATGTGCAGATAGGGAAAGTTCTTATGTCCAAAACCCATCAGTTATAGTGGTTCAAAATCAAATATCGGTTAAGGACCAATATTCGATATGTAGCTTATCGCGGTGGGATATCGGTATTTTTATGTTATGTAGGGCCTTTGTAACCTTGTGTTTTATTGGATGAACACATGGTCATTAAGTAAAATATATAGTAAATTAGAAAATGTTTGAAGTAAATGTTTATCAATCTCATAAAACCCCCACCATATATGTACATTATAATAATAAATGAAGTGACTTAATAAAAAATTTAGCTATAAATGCTATTTCACCGCTATCCCACCGATATTTGTCAAATATCAGTCAAATAGCGGTCAAATATCGGTCACTATCGCTGCTATTTGCGGTACCGCTATTTAGTACCGCTATTTTACCAGCTACCAATAACCGCTATCCCACCGTTATCTCACCGCTATCCCACCGCTATTGATTGCATAGATCATTAGATTGAATAGTATAATTATCTAAGAAGGACAACTTGATCTTCCCATCCTTGATATCTTGCAGATACTTCATACCGCTTCGTTTCCAGTGCCCCTTCTCATAGATGTAGTAGCACTCTACATCCTTTAGGTTGGAGGTGGGTGCAGTGGGACCAGCCTTGGTTCCACTAGAAGAGGTACCATCATGGGACTTTACCTTATGGTGGCTCTTTGATGGAGACTTCCTCTTCCTACCCTTCCCCTACCTAACAGCCAAGACTGGGGCAACAATAGGAGTAGGAGTTTATGCAACGGATTTGTCTTTGAGGTTTCTCTCATCAGTCCTCAACAGCCATTGAAGCTTGCTCAACATGACCTCCTCTTTGTTCATGTGGTAGGTCATGCGAAACTGGTTGAAGTAGGGTGGCAGTGAATGAAGAATGATGTCAATTGCCAGCTCTTCATCAAAGTTAACATTTAACTTTAGCAGGCGATCGAAATACCTCTGCATTTTTTGCAGATGAGCAGTAACAGACTCTCCCCCCCTCATCTTGGTTGTGATCATCAAAGTGATGATCTCGTACCTTTCCTGCCTGGCACTATGGTGGTACCTTTCAAGCAAATCCTGATGCATTTCGTAGGGATAGAAGTCCTCATTTGAGTTTTAGAGTTCGACAATCATGGTTGCTAGCATGATGCAATGGACTTTCGTGGCATCATGCTCATGGGCCTCAAAGGCAGCGATGTACGGTAGGGGCAGAGGGAATTTCCGGTGGAGCGGTGAAATGCGTAGAGATCGGAAAGAACACCAACGGCGAAAGCACTCCTGAATCGTAAATAGAGTTCAGGTTCGAATTCCATAGATAATATAGATGGAATTGTCTATAATGATAGACAAATGAAAGATTTTCTCAAGATTCTTATTCATCTACTTTTTATTTTGAAAATGGGTTGGTTGAACTTGAAAATTAACTCATTAAAATTGAATAAGTAAACAATTCAATTGGATTTGGTTGGATGGTACTAACAAAATCGTGTGCTAACTCTCATTAGTAGCAGTGTTGATGTTCATCCCTTTTAGCTCCTTTTTGAGGACATACTCCTTGTCCTCATAGCGGGTAACCATCCTTATGTTGCGGATCCAATCGTTAAAATTGTTTACGTCGAAGATCACCCTCCCACACAAATTCATGAGGAAGAATGAGTCGGAGGTGTTTGATCCTGAAGCATTATTGTTTGCTTTAAACATCTGAAAAAGAAAAGAGACAAATTTGATTAGATAAAAATCCCCAATCAAACACCTAAATGAGAAATTAGGGCAAGAATCCAACAACATTATTTGCAATTTAGAAGTGGGATGCCGTAATCTAAACAACAAATAATTTGAACGTAAGTGAATGACGATTCATTAATTTCCACCATGAAAAACAAAACAAAAGATAAGTTTTAAATGTATTGAAACTCCTAAATGTTTTGAGATTCAGTGAACTTTTCAATGGCATGTTTATATATCGATATGCCCCTCAAGTTTGTGACTGGGTTACCAAGGAGCACAAACAGGGTGTGAATAACCATGAAAATGTATATGGTGCCCCCAATGTTCCAGTCACCTAATTAATGTGTTGGTTAACCACACACGCTCCATTAATCTATGACAAACATCGAGTCATCCTTTGCAAAAGTTGGCCAATTATCTAATCCTTGCAATTAAGAATCTTCCATAAAAGGCATCTATGTAATCCCGAATATATGACCAATCATATATAGAATTTTTTTATTTTGTCATAAAAAATTCTATTAGGAGCCATTTTAACAAACACATTAAGGAACTCCAAATTTTGAAAAGATGAATAAACAGGTTTATATAAAAAAGGCTATAAATATTCCGAATGAGGCTATACTGACTGAAAAAAATGTATCTTTACTAAATTCATCCCAATCTATCGAATTATTTGAATTTTGATGTAAAAGATTTATAGACGGGTTTCACCATTTGGATAATGTATCAACGTCTTGATTGAAAGGAATTGCTAAGAATCCAACGAACAAAGTAAATAGAATAAATATAAGTATTGGGAATAACATACTATTATCCGATTCATAAGGATATGAATGCGTCTTGGTATTGCCAAAACGCGGATTAGAGCCAAATTAGTGTGCTGGTTAACCACACACGCTCCACTAATGACTTAGCATGGGTACAAAGTGTAATTTCATGGAATAGCATCAAATCACATTTTGCCTAAAGTAACTAAGATTGGGAATTTTATAAAAAAATGTTTAGTTACTTCTTTAATCATTATAATTTTAATGACGAATTGGTTGCCCTATCCTCCCCGTTCGGCTAACGACCCTCCATCAATCAAGGAAGCGGTGGGTAAGAGTGGACACCCATTAAATGGGCATTTTATAGACCATAACCTTATACCCCCTATAGATTGACTTCGTGAATGAGGCCTACTAACGGTAAGACTAGCATTTATGTTATGCATATATTCTAATTATTCTTATAATATTATAATAGTATAGCGTGAATTGTAAACGTGTAAAATTCTAGGGTTTGGAATTTAATTATTTTAAAATTAAACTTTTAGTAAAAAATTTAAATTCCAAAACTTGAGGGCAAGTTTTGAAACATTTCAAAACTATCTAGATCAAAATTCAAATAAACAATTAAATAATTATTTCTGGTGATATCTAAATTTGAACTAATTCATTTTCATGCAAGATAATTATCAAATAATTCAAATAATTAATATTTATCAAATAAGATAATAATTATCTAATTAAATGATAAAAATCTTTTATATTGACAAGGATAATCATAGGGAATCAATAAAATTCGTATTTTATAAATTAGAAATAGTTATGGCAATTATCCTAAGTCAAAACTAGAAAAAATCCAAAAAATCCCTCTGTCTGACAGCCCGACTCGCCTAGCCCCTTACAGGACTCACCGAATTCATCCTAATCGTTGAGTACCTCTTTGGGCTCGACGAGTCTGTCAAGCAGATAGCATAAAATTCTATTTTTAGCAATAAACAAATACGCCATGCATCAAATACAATAGAAACCAAGCAAGGCTATGATACCACTGATAGGTTTTGAGCAAAAGAACATCATATGTGCACATGCAAAACCCTAAAGCTTGGAATCGAGGTTACTCTATTGTACATGCAAATTTATCCAAAGTTATAAACCCTAATCTAGCATACTATGAAAGTGAGATCTATAATAAAACAAGTTTCGATGATACCTTTCAATAGTTGCAAGAATCTTCAGTCTTCAAGAAGCTTAGTGTCACAAGTGTAACACCTCTAATGACTTACAAACACCACAAACAAGAAGATGATATAGAAGAGACGACGAAGAGGCACAATTTCAGCTCTAAGGAACTCTAGGGTTTCTTCTGGTAGCTAAAAATTGAAGCCTTGGGGTTCCGTATACACTTGAGCTACTAGGGTTTCAGCCAAAACCTGAATTAGATAACTTAAGCCTTAAGCATTCCAAGGAACCTTTTAGAATAAGGCTTGGACGATTTCAAGGTGGGCTTCCACCCTAATTTCCTCCCCCCTTATGTTAAAGAGGATTCCCAGCCCAAAACTAATTATCTTATAATTGCAGTACTAGTCCCCTTAGTTCAAGTAATCTCTTTTAATCATAGAATTAATTTCCTAATTAATTCTTGATTAATATTAACTAAATAATATGATTTCTCTTTTAATATATTATTTATATAATATATTAATAAACCATAATAACTTCTCTCTCTCTCTCTCTCTCTCTCTCTCTTTCTCTCACTCTCTGTCACTCTCTCCATAAATCATCCTGTCTTGTTGCTTTGGTGAAGGCAACCCAAAAGGACCATGCACAACCGTGTCAAGTACATACCAAATATACTTATAGGCTTAGACACTAATCCAACAGGTTATTATTAGGGGAGAGAGCTTCGTATAACACAAATCTATGTTCGGTTTCAAGGGCCAGGAGATATCTGCAGCAGGGTTGTTTTAGGTGCTTAGCATATGTTGCAAACACTCGAGTTGAGGTTACGACAGGGTTAAGTGGGATTCCAATTGTTTAGGATTTCTCTGATTTTTTCCTAAGGAATTTCTAGGGTTTCCCCCTGAAAATCAAGTTGAGTTTTGAATTGACCTGGTATCTGGTGCAACTCCGATAGAAAAGGCACCATATCGCCTAGTGCCACCTGAGATAAAGGAGTTGTCTACACAAACTCTGGAGCTGTTAGACAAGGGTTTTATTCATCCGAGTAGTTCTCCCTGGGGAGCACTGATTATTTTTATGAAAAGGAGGGATGATTCATACATAATATACGTCAATTTCCATGAGTTCAATAAGCTAATGGTTAAGAGCCGTTACCCACTCCCGAGGATCGACTATTTGTTCGACCAGCTTCAAGGTGCATCTTGGTTCTCCAAGATTGATTTATGATCAGGGTACCATCAAATGAGAGCCAGGGAGGATGATGTGCAAAAGACAACCTTTAAGACTCGTTATGGTCATTACAAGTTTGTGGTGATGTCATTCGAGTTCACCAATGCACTAACAACGTTCACGGATCTCATGAACTGGGTCTGTAGGCCGATGCTAGATCGGTATGTGATTGTATTCATCGATGATATCTTAGTCTACTCCGAGACTAGGGAGAAGCATGAGGAGCTATTGCAAGAGGTTTTGGAGACCCTGAGGAGGGAGAGGCTTTCTATCAAGTTCTCGAAATGTGAGTTCTGGTTGCACGAGGTTCAATTTTTTGGGCACATCATCAATCAGAAGGGTATATTTGTGAACTCGGCCATGATTAAGGTCGTTATGTGATGGGATGTTCCAAGGAACGCATTTGAGATTTAGAGTTTCTTAGGTCTCGTAGGGTACTACTAGAGATTTTCTAGGATTTTTCCAATATCGTAGTGCCATTGACTCGTTTGAGAAAGAATAATCTGAATTTCGGTGGGGGCCTGATCATTAGTTGGATTTTGATACTCTGAGGCAAAGAATGTGTGAGGCCCCAATTCTAGTGCTCTCGGAGTGTTTGGATGATTTCGTTGTTTAGTGTGACACCTCTATTTCGGGTTTGGGGTTGGTTCTTATGCAGATGGGTTACGCTTTGAGATAACTTAAGCCACATGAGGCTAACTACCCTACCCATGATTTGGAGTTGGGGTACATGGTTTTACCCTCAAAATATGGAGGCACTATCTGTATGGGGTCTGATGTACTATCTAGATCGACCACAAGAGTTTTAGGTATTTGATGGACCAATAAAATATGAATATGTGAAAGCGGAGATGGTTGGATGTGGTAAAGGATTATGATTGTGAGATCCTATAGCACCCTCGGAAGGCCAATGTGGTGACCAATGCTTTGAGTTACAAGGCAGTGAGTCCTTCTATCAAAGATATTTTCTTGAGGATGTTTATCACATCACCTTTGTTGGATTTGATCAAGGTAGCTCAGGTGGAGTGCTTGAAGAAAGAGAATTGGAAGGCTGAGTAGATGAAGGGACTAATTCCCTTGTTTGTTAGGGAAAATCGGGGGTTATTGAATTAGTACTGTAGAGTATGGGTTCCAGCCCCAGTTGGGGTGAGGTAGATGGTTCTAGAGGTGGCATACAAGTCAAAGTTCTCTATCCATCTAGGGGCCATGAAGATGTATAGGGATCTGAGGTTGAGTTATTAGTGGCCCTGCAAGAAGAGGGAGATAGTTTGGTTTGTCGAGCGATGCTTGACTTGCAGAAAAGTCAAGGTCGATCATTAGATCCCACGACAGGATGCATCCCTTACCCATTCACATGTGGAAGTGGGAGGAGATCACCATGGATTTCATCACAAAATTATCAATGGCAACATGTGTTGTTGATTCTATCTGCATCATTGTGGATAGTCTAACCAAGAGTGTACATTTCATACTGATTGCTGAGAGCATATCGTAGAGAAAATAGTTGACATTTATGTTTAGGAGGTGGTAGTTCGGAGCAAGGTGCCAGTTTTAGTAGTTTTGGACCGGGATGTTCGTTTCAACTCCAGGTTTTGGAGGAAGTTTCAAGAGGATTTCCATACTTAGCTGCATTTTAGTATGGCGTAACACCCTCACACTAATGGCCAGAGCAAGCGAATGTTTCATACACTCAAGGTCATGCTACGGGATTGTGTGTTAGATTTTGGAGGGAGTTGGGACACTTACCTTCCACTGGTAGAGTTCTCCTACAATAAAAGTTATCATGCCAGTATCGACTGACCACCATTTGAGATGTTGTATGGTAGGAGATGTATGACCTTGGTTTGCTGGGGGAGGTCCGTCATCGGGTCATGGGAAGCACAAAGGTGGTACTCAAGACTACTGAGATGACTCAACAGGTGCACGACAGGTTGCGAATCATGCAAAGCATGTAGAAGAGTTATGCCGATCGGCAACATTCAGACCTCAAGTTTTAGATAGGAGACTTTGTTCTTCTGAAGGCGTAGCTTGGAAAGGTGTCATCCAATTTTGGAAGTAGGGAAAGATAGGACCTAGATTTATCGGATTGTTTAGCATTTCAGCCTAAGTGGGCAAGGTTACATACTGGCTGGATTTTCTAGATGAGCTCAGAGAAATCCAAAACATCTTCCATGTGTCTCAGCTTCAGAAGTGTGTAACCGATGAGTACATAGTTGTACCTATGGATGATATTCATGTTGATGACCACTTGAATTATGTGGATAAACCGGTGGCGATCTATGATTAGAAGATAAAGGCTCTTCATAACAAGTAGGTTTCATTGGTCAAGGTCCAATGGAAACATTATAAGGTGTACAAATGGACATGGGAGCCTGAGGTGGAGATGTGAGAGCACAACCCTGATTTTTTGCAACTGCAAACTTCGAGGGAAAAGTCTAGTTCATGTGATACAGAGTTGTAACAAGTATTTTTCAAGGTATTTACTGTTAGACCCTTGAGTTATGAGAGGTTTTCCAAATGGGTCCGCAAGGGCAAATCCGTGACTTTTGTGTGCAGATTGAGTACATTGGGCGTACTAAGCACTCCGCCAGTACACTGCATGTACTCCAGTAGACTGGGCATATGTGATTTGAACCAAAACCCTATTATTTTGGGTTTTTGCACTGTTTAAACACCATATGTCCCCAAAAACTTTCCCTTTATCGGCCTCAATCCCAAGATTGATCCTCCTTGCAAAACTTAGTCCAGTTTGAGCTTTTGAGTGAGTTGTGTTCTTCCTTGTATGTGAAGAAGGACCTAAAGGAGTATGCTTTTCAGTCAGGAATTCAGATCCAAGATCTTCTCTTCATTGCGCACCATTTGGAGGTATAAAGCTCCAAACTTGGCTTATGTCTCTTTAGATCTTAGTTAAGCCTTGATTTTCGTCTTTTGTCCCAAAAACCAAGATCTTGGTGAATAGAAGGTACTCTAAAGAATTTAAGGTGTCCTTTCATACTTTTCAAGTCCTTATAAGTCATAAAAATGCAAGCTTAGATCTTGATTTGTGCCCATGAAAGAGTTGTGGCAAAGAAAAGGCTGGAGTAAGCTAGATTTTTAGTGTTGGGCTTCTTGAAACCATGCAAAGGCATAATGATTGAAACTTTATGGCCTTAGGGGTCTTATTAAGCTTAATTCTAAAGTCTGATCGTAAGGTCTTAAAGCATTAAGACCTTGTAAAGAGTTTTACCTTGGCGTGCGTATGTTGTGTATAACTCCTAGTACGTCGCACATACTACACCTCAGTTGCGAGACTTTCCCACTCCGACCAAGTACGTTGAGCGTACTAGTTGGTATGTTGGGCGTACAACCCAGTCCAACTTGGGTGATTTTTTGTAACGCCTCTAGATTAGGGCTAGTCAATTTAAGGACAATAAGCATCAAAAATGACTTTTTGATGGAAGATTGTTTAGAATGAATAATCATAACCGAGTTGTATTACATTTCACAAGGTTTCTGTGCATATAAAGAACATAGAAATCCATGTTATAACAAAGAAGTTATACCTGTCGATGATTCGCGACAAAACCGTCACGGCACAGCGCAATGTAAATAGTGAATTTATGTTAGAGCGATATTTGGCCTTTGTGATCTAAATAAAAGTCATATAATGTGTTAAACCGAGAGCGTGCATGAAAAGAATGCCCAAATTTGACTTCGTATGAGGAAGTTATGATTTTTCGAAGTTTCGGCTTAGCAGTGTACAACTTGAAGTTCGAATATGAGATCGAGCGATATTTAGCCGAAACAATATAAATGAGAATTCAAGATCTCGTTGATAGTAGCCCAACGGTGAAAAGACGGAGAAAACAAAATTGAAATGAAGGAGTTATGAATTTCAAATGGAGATTTTCTGTCCCGGCCTACTAAAAATAATATAATAAAAATAAATTCAAAATTATCCACCGGAGTCCAAACGAGGGTTGTAAAGCATAATCTCGCCTACGCGTGGATATAAAGAACGTCAAAAAGGAGCTCATATGTGAATGGTATGAATTTCTAAAGTTCGAGGCGTGAACCCCAAGGCCGTGTCAGAGCTCACGAGGTGAGCATTAGTGGCTCACGAGGTGACCAAATGATGGACGTCTTCTAACACATAGATATGAAGTATTTGCTATGAAATACGTGTTATGTGTTTATATATTGTTTGTTTATTTGAGATGGATGTTGGATGAATTTTTTTGTACAATTTTGTATATGATTTAAACTATATATGTAATTTATATCTACAAATATGTTGGTTAGAACATGGGTAGATGGAATAGTTGGTGTGTGATGAGAGATAGTATAAGCAAACCCTAGTGACTGTGAGACGTAGTGCCTATTAGATAAACCCTAGCGACGATGTGACTTCGTGCCTGTTAAAGTGAACCTTGGTGACTATGGAGTTAGCACCTGTTAAAGTGAACCTTGGTGACTATGGATTTAGCGCCTATTGCGTAATCCTTGTGACGATGCGACTTCGTGACTATTGAGTAAAACCTTTGTAACGATGTGACTTCGTGCCTATTTGATGAACCTTTGTGACGATGTGAGTTCGTGCCTGTTGAGTAAACCTTGGTGACTCTGGAGTTAGCGCCTGATAGTTATGGATTTAGTATCTGATAGATAAACTTTGGCAGCAATGGACTTCATGCCAATTCCTTAGGTAAATCCTTAGGAATGAATGAATGAAGGATAGTAGGTTCTTAGGGTAAACCTTAAGAAATAAAGAAGATAATGGGGATGGGTAATTGGGTTGACTGTTTGATGTTTAAATATAATAATTATATGATTGTGGGTTGAAAACCACCCTATATGCTCACCAGGCTCCCAAGCCTGACCCACTCGGTTTCCTTTGCATTACAGGTAATGGCACAGGAGTATAAGTTGGTGGACTTGATGAGAGATTTTTGATTATAGATCAGTAGTTATAAATAACTGTTGTAAGGTCTATTTAATACTATTTATGCTTTTGGTCTATATCGGAACATGACATCCCAAGATTTTGTTATATAATGAAAATACATTTCTTTAAGGAATGCGTTGATAAATTTTATTTTATCATATTTTATTTTGGGAACATATTCTGCAACTCTTTTAATCAAAGGATTACTCCGATGTAATAAAACAAAACATAACAAATCGGTCTTTTCTGGCCATGAAAACGGGGATGTCACATTTTTGGGCCTTAATCGTTGGGCTTTTGATGTTGGGTTGGACCATAGATTTTCATGATATTGGGCCACTTTTGATTTGGGCCCATATTGGATTTTGGGATGATCCTCGGGGTTAGTCCTAGGATGTTTTTGGGCTTATAAGAATAACTTGGCCCTTTTTACCTTGGACATTAGGCAACTAATGTAGGTTTTATCTTTAGGTTATGTCTAAATTATTAATGAGGACTATGTTTGTATTGTGAGCACGAGGATTTGTCTAGTCCAACAACTTGAGCATTTATCTTGTTTTTCATTACTTGAGGTGAAATTTCCTCACTAGATCCATGGGTCGAAGGAACCGATGTTAACATATTGTTTGTCGTGTAGAATGTTGGATGCCTTGTATTGGTTGTATGGAAGAGTAGGAGCTAGCCCCTGACATTTGTATGGAAGACTAGAGATTGGTCCCTGGCAGTTTTTTGAAAGACATGGATCTAGCCCCAAGCATTTGTACGCAAGACCAAGATTTGGCCCTCCGCATAGAACATAAAGACCATAGTTCGGCTTATGGAATGAAATTATTATATGACAATGCTTTGGCCCTTAGTGTTATCTTCTTTCATGTGTGGGATGTGGTGCTTGGGGGAACTGACTAAGTTGTATGCTTACAATTTATGTTTATGGTTTCCAGTACATCCAGTTCCAAATGGAAGGGTCCGACATGATGGCACATCGTCCTCCCATCACGATTTTTTTATTTGACATATTTGTACTATGATGTTTTGGATATTACGACTTGATGTTTATTTTGAACAATTTAATGAACCGGTTGAGTAGTTTAAAAAAAAAATTAACCATTATTTTTGGGCCGTTACACAAAGTCCTTTTTAGGTTTCCCTCATAATTAGAAATGGATAGAAATGATATTAGGTGAGAGTAAGATATATATATATATATATATATATATATATATATATATATATAGAGAGAGAGAGAGAGAGAGAGAGAGAGATAGAGAGAGAGAGAGAGAGAGAAAAAGAGTGTGAAAGAGAGAGAGAGAGAGAAATAATTTGTTATTATATTATGTGATTAATATATTAATTGAGAATAGATAATTAATATCTTAATATGTTATGTGATTAATAAATTAACGCGAGATTAGTGGTAAAGTAATTGATTTGTTATTTATGTGGTTAATAAATTAATAAGATTAAGAAATCAGATAGGATTAATTTATTATTAGTAAAAATAATCAGAAACTAATTCAGGATTAAATGAAATTAATTAAAGGTTCGTGGGGTGAATTGTAATTGTTAAATAGTTGAAAAAATAAGCAATTCTAGAACCCTCCATGACATGGACGATTTTGCAGGAGTTTTTAGGGTTTCTGGAAGCCTCCTGGATGCAGATAAAGAAATGATTTGAATTGGGATTAAATATTATTTAATTAATTCAAATCTAGCTTTGCTTAAAAGTTAGCTAAACTATAAATAGGACCCCTTGGCTCATTCTTTTCGTCCATACCTTTACTTACAAGATTAGGAACGAAATTTTATCTCTCTCCTTTCTCTCCTCTTCATTCTACGGTTTCTAGGGTTTTTGGTACAAACCAATAGAGGCATTAAACTTTTTGGTGCTTGCTTTCCAAGGTTTTCAAGAAGGATATTTGTCTGATTATATTCTATAATAATCAAAAGGTATGTAAACCCTAACTCTATGTTAATTTCAGTTATTATAGAGTTTACTTAGGGTTATTTTATATTCATAGGTTATTTCTATCAGTAAAGAAAACAAAGATCCAAATAGGTTGCATGTAAACTTAAGAGTTAAGTAATTTTTCGTCTCATGCATGGATTTATAACCTATTAAACCCATCAACAACTACATTACACTTGTTCCCCATGATCAAATCGAGCTCCCCATGTCCCAACTTCCTACTTTTTTTTTAGTCCCTACACATTAGAAAAAATGTATGTGCCATATTATGTGTCAAGTATCCAATTGTTAAAACTCGAAGTTGAATGTAATTTAATTGTGAACATACTTGAGGATCCAATAGTCTTGGTTTTTTTCTTCTTAAGATCCTCAAGATATTTATGGAAAATGCCTTTCCAATGTCTCGATTATTGCCAATAGCAACAAATGGCTTCTCTAGGGTTATTAACATGTGATATGTTAGAAACGTCCTTCTTTGGGTTGGAATTGAAAGCACCAACTTTCCCTTTCTATTTTCCCTTCGGATGAGAGGACCTTTTTTCTTGACAGAAGCTTCCCCAATATCCATAAACAAAAGTGGTTGAACTGGATTTTCTTGGTAGAAATATGCTTTCCTCAGTTGTCTTGAGCATCCTATGTAGCTTCATGATACTCTTTTACAAAAAATCATATAGTATTTCATGGTGAATTGCTTATATGCACTAGTCAAAGAATTAAGAGTGATGTCAATAGCCAATTCTTGAGTGAATGGGAATCCAAGATGTTCAGTTTTGTCAAAGTACCTTTTAATTTTATCATGTGGACACTCACATAACCATTCTCTTGTTGCTTGCAATCTAGAATTGCTTGCATGACCTTGAATCTCCCAGTTGGAGCTTAGTCTTGAAACATATTTTTGAGCTGCTTGTTCATGCTGTATGCCCCAAGATTCTCGCAAATCTTTTGGAGATCTAGAGATATGTTCACCAACATTAGACACGAGACCTCGATAAAGTGATATTGATGGTTTTCATGCGTAACAGTGTCTTCTTTAGTTTCATCATCAGGAAGCTCCCTGTCTAGATGTTTGTCCAAGACATGCTCCTTTTTGTCTTACCTTATAGTGATCCTCATGTTATGAATACAATCAAGGTGATTTGGACCAGCGAGCTTATCTCACAATAGTAGTTGGATTCGTGGGAAGTTTGATGAACTGGTTGGTGAATGAGGGAGATTAGAACTCGAACCAAGAGCCATCTATTTAAAAAAAGAAACATAATTAGCTTTGAATAAGAAGTCCCTTTAATATAATTACCCATTATCGAATTATTAATCAAAAAGCTAAGATCTATATTTGGCTTTACTATGTAAAGTGGACTAGATGAAAATTACACAATGAAGTAATTTAGGTGGACAAACTATTGTCGATCTCACTCTCTATGAGATTCCTAGAAAATGAGATTTATTGACTAATGTCAATATCATGTTAATCTCTTCTAACGCTATTTTGCATTCATGACTAGATTAGCCGAGAATCATGAATCCAAATGGTGAATCGACCATGTGAAGTTACAATGAGATTCAGATCAAGTAATGCTTGAGAATCACAATCACCACATAACTTTGTTTAACTATATTCTTTTCTTGAGAAGTTGGTATACCACACATGCTTATAACAAAAAGAATATACCACAAGGAATAATTTCCATGTGAAGCATAAGATTCACATTATTATTATAAAACAGGATTTTGTTGTATTACTTATTAAGTTAATACTTGTAACTTTACACAATTTTCCTATCAAATCCTTTTAGCTAATCTACTTCAACGCAAGAAGGCGGCAATGGTAACGAGCACTAAAGGCCACTTAAAAGGCAACATCATTAGGGATCAAAGAAACCTACTTTATACCATTTGGATAAAGGTGTCTAAGTTCATAACTAAATTTGTACATTCTTGTAATTAATAGTGATGTCCTTTTTGGATTGCCTTCATTATCAAAAATACCTAGAAATAATATTAGGAGAGAAAGGAAATGATTTTGAAAATATTATACAATTAATATATTAATTCGAATCAAATAATTGATTTGTTAATTAATTATGTGATTAATAAATTAATATGAAATGAATAGTTAAATAATTGATTTGTTAATTTATATTATTAATAAATTAATAAGAAATCAATAAGAACTAATTTAGAATAAATTAGGTTTAACTTGAATTAATTAGAATTAATTAAAGGTTTAAGGTTTTAATTATAATTTCTCATAATTGTGGATGGAAGGAAAATTTTAGAACCCTATAGGTATGGACGATTGAAAGATCTAGTATGATTAAGAGTCATATTAAAGTGATATTACTAATTAACGTATGATACTAATGGGTCACACTAACAACAACATGATAAAACTGATTATTTATTAGAAATTTATTTTAATAAATATTCAATAAGCTCTTATAGTTAACTCGGAAATTATTTGTTTCATGGAAATATATATTTTCATTAGCAAGTAACATTACATAATACATATGGTATGAATTATCAAGTCATGTACAACATTTTCGATTAGATAAATTCTTTTGTCTTTCACTAAAAAGTTAAGGTTTATATTTATAAACTTGGTTTATAAAATATAAAAATGTTTTAATCTTTTTAGCCCTCTTTTTCAAAAATGAAGAAAGACAAAAGGAGGCATGGATTTCAAGTTTATTAATCAAAATTAATGTCTAACTATAAAAGCATGGGGGACATGTTAGCTTAAATGGTTAAGAACTTGTGTGTAAAGAAGTAATTTATGAGGCTTTCATTTGTGTCTCTTTTATACGCATAAAAACCATAAGTTCTTATCCACTTAAAACTCTCTCTAGTTTTGATTCACTAACTTGAAGACCACTTTCTTTTTAACTCTCTTGAAGTTCATACCTTTGTTTTGAAATTTAATCTTAAGAGTATAGTAGATTATGGACTAGGATTTTTATAAAGTTGAGTTCTTATTGGTGTCTCAAAGGTTGTACATTCTCTGTCAACTTCCAAACCTCCTAAGAAGACCCAAAGAACTACAAAGTTGAGTTCTTATTGGACTAGTTTTCTTGGTTTATTTTAATAAGTAATACATTAGTTTTAAAAATAATTTATTTGTACAAATATGTAACATGAAATGAAGTTGGAGCCATTTTTGAAGAAAAAAAGGGTAATTTTCGAAGTTAAAAGGCATGTTGGGAAGAATGGATTCCATGTTCCCGCAAAAGAAAGCCAATGATTTGGTTCTTCTGTAGCTTCGAATGTCATATGGTCAGTTCGCTGAGAATTTTCATATGAGGAATCTCGATGTGACCCTAACTTATCTAAACTATATGTTGATGACTACTAAAGCAGAAATGCTTAAGAGCACAACTGAAGTAGAAATGATTAAGAGATCTAATCCCAAAGTTCCATGGACATTGAAAATGGTAACATTGGTGATCAGGGAAATCTTTCACTCCCCAATCGAAAGGGGTCAACCAAGGTCAAATAGGTTTGATCGTATGATAAAAAGAAAGGCTTGTTCTAAGGTTCTTCCCTATGTCCACCACAATAAGCCCATTTATTTCTACTACCAAATTAAGGGACATTGTAAGCGAAGCTGCACAAAGTACCCGAAGGATCTAAAAGATGGTGAAATCAATTTGTGTGACTCTATTCAGGGTATATCTATTATCTAACTACGCTATTTTAATAAGTTCCTATTCATAGCCTCTTAATACATGATGTGATGATTATATTTTGATGTTATTGCATGATCTAAAAGAAAGAAGGAAGCTTGAGAAAAGTGAGCTAAATTTGATCGTGGGAAGTGAACATTTTTCCCATGGTTGGTAAGAATTTTGAGGTTCTAATAAGGAGTTAGAATAGTTTTATTATTTTGCTAATAGTCTTTTTAGTTTATACATTGTAAGGAGAAGCTCCAATTTTCTATTTTATTTCAATAAAAGTGATGTTTTGGTTTATATGGTTGCCTTATTTTAGATTTCCTTTAAATGACATTAATAAGTGTGTCGATTATGCTTCTAATAATATCATTATTAATTGTGGATTTGATTGTAATATCACACTTGTGGTACTATCAGATATGACCGAGTGAAAGGAAATATTATTACCAAGTTTCAATTAGACAAAAACGTGGAGTCATATACTTTGAATTACATGATGCACGAGAATCTTGTTTATTGGAAAATTATGATTAAATCATTGTTTAGATGTTTATGTGAGGCAAGTGAAGTATTGATGGACCTATTATATGTTAAAATGGACTCTTCAAATCCACCACAAAGGATGATACTTCTATCCGTCATGATTTACCAATGCTTCTTTAAATATGATTGTATTTATAAGATTAAGAATAATTCTAATACTTTTGAAAAGGTTTAATGTATATCAGAATGACATAGAAGAATCTATTAGGCATAAAGATAAAAGATTCTCCAATCTCCATGTAAATGAGAGTACATTAGTATCTTGTTTTATGATCATCTTAGTTATTGTGGAATAGTATCACAATTGAATCCTCCAATAACATCTCAGTGTAGTTATATGACTAAGAAGAGGAATTGAACATTATTGGAAATGGTTCGATCATAGATGAGTCATACTTTATTCCAATTAAATTTTAGAGACATGCTTTAACAACTCTAAATCATGTCTTGAAACTCATTCCAAACTAAGAAGGATGGTAGCACATCATAAGATGTGGGGGGAGAATGCTTACTTCACTCAAGCACTTTAGAAATTGGGATTTTGGTGTTTTTATTGATCGAGAAACAAAAGATAAAACTAAGACTATTTCTATAAAGTGTTTCTTATCGCGAATTCACTCAAACTTTTGAATATTTGTTTTAGCTCATTGAGAAATGTTCCGTAATGTCCTAAAAATAAGACCATAAAATTTTTAGTTTTTAAATTAATAAACTATTTATTCATATCATTTTCATAAAACCCAGGTAATCAAGTGTTATCAATACATCATTATTATCAGAGTAAATCACAGAATACGGAAACGTGGGGTGTGTGCTCTGCAATCATCCTGAGCTCTTCTATATGAAAATCGAAGTACCTAAATCATAAACTGAAAACCGTAAACACACATTAATCTTAGTGAGTTCCCCAAGATACCACATACCGTACATACATATCACATAACATGACCCGTCCGATGAGTATAGCAGTCCCTGCGCAAATGAGTATAATGGGCCCCATCCTAACTCGCATAACAAGCCCCGCCCACATACAATTCATATAAGCATAACATGTAATAATATACAGAATAACCATCATCCCCCGCCCGGTAAACATATAACATATACACATACAAGTGTCACACAGAAAACAAGCAATCTGACATAATAAATCATGGTTCGGCATCAGTGCCTTCGACTAACTAAGATAGTGAGGAAACACACCTCGTACTACTGAATCACAATGATAAGTCCCTGGTCGTTGGTCTAACAAATGCTCGAGCTATCAATATCAAATAACATCCAATTAATAATCAAATTTTAGCCACACTAAGTGTCAAAACTAGGATAAAAGACCTTTTTACCCTTTACCCAACAGGACCCAACGCAGAGGCCCAAATTCCAAATAATCACTCAATGTCCAAATATGGCCCAATTTTCCAAATTGGGCAAAAATCCCTTCTATGGCCCTAACTTAAGGCCTAATAATATTTCCATGCCCAAAAACCAAAATTCAGATGGCCTAACATAACCCCAAACATCTAAGCCCAAATCATGGCCCAAACCGAAGACCAAAAGATCCGAGGACAACTCTACTGAGTACGTGCAGCGTACTCAACTTGTACGCGCAACATACTTGCCTTAGGGTTTGTATGCTAAGTGTATCTGCTTGTATGCCCAACATACCCTCACATCCAACCATCTTCCCCATTTAAACTCTTAATCCCTTAATACTTTACTCCAAAACCTAAATCTGACTTCCTTGAGCTAGTTTATCATGTAATGTTGCTAACTTTACATGCATGCATGGCCAAATCAAGCTTTAAAGCTAAAAAAGACTTAATAGATGACTTAATACATGCATGTGACCATAAACCCCATAAATCTTGCACCTTTATTCTTAAGAACATCATAACATGCCCAATGTATGAGGCCTCGCATCCGCGATCATGTATGCTTAGTATGCTCAACGTACAAAGCATATGCCTCGCGTACTCGACCTCACATTAGTATATCTTGCATACTCCCTATGTACGCCCTGTGTACTAGGGTTTTTTCTTAAACCCTAAATTCATCCGAAGGCCATAATGTTTCCATTGTATGTCCGATTTTAACGATCCTTATATCCATGAAAAGGTAACGAGAAGTTCTATGCTTTTATCAACTCATACCTTCCATAAAATTTCCTAAACAAAAATCCAATTTCCATAAAATCCTGAGCTGTCCCTTTATCTAAATTACGTCACCCACACCCAAATAGTTAACAATTTAGGACAGGGCATTACATGTTCCTTAATAGAAAATCTTATACGTTAAGAAGATCGTGAGAGTCATATTGGTCTTGAGAATTGCAAGAGGAAATAGATAATGATCCTTTTAGTTATTATTAGCATGCGACTTGATGTTGAGAAACCCGCTGTATTTTAATTGACACATTCTTATTTACGTGCACTTCCCGTTAAGTTGGAAATGCTTATAAGTTCTATGTTTTATGTTTAACTACAAAAGTAAAGCGCTTTGGTCAGTAAAGGTACACTGGTCAATATAGGTGACCTGCTAACAACACGGAAGCACTGGTAGGCCTTTGAGCTGCAAAAAGCAAGAAATTTAGAATTGTAAAGTTCAGTCCATGAAGGAAAAGTAAGTCTGAATTTGGTTTGTCCTAAACCTATTCTTATGAATGTAGGCTGGAAATGTAGGATCCACATGTATAGGAACATATGCTCCTTCAAATATAGGTGGCAAAAGGTTTCTCTCTACTTCAAAAATATGGTTATGAGGAAATAATTTTGCTAAGAGATTTCAAAGATCTGATAAAGATCAATATGGATATTGGTTGTATTAACCACATTCTCTTATTCATAATATGATTACAACATCCCTCTTCATATTACTATATATGAGGATGGCAAGGAATTGTTTAAAGCTTTCAAGTGATATGTTTATCACCCCTTGAAGGGTTTATACATATACATTATCCGACTAAGGTGCATAATCTTGAGAACCCTAATTAGAGACTTAGTGAAGCATAGTGAAATAGGAATCTACACTTCCTTATGAAAGTCAAAGAGAATTGATTTCTAGAAGTCCAATATATTTCTGAGTACATGTCAAAGCTAGTAGGAACATAATTGTTTTCTTGAAATTGCATGATGATAATATTTTTCGTAGGAAACGATATCTCTAGTTTGCAAATTGAAAAATTCGGGAAGTGTTTCACTGTGGTAGACATGAGGGAGAGGGAACTCATACTTCATTTCGAATCTAAAAGTTTATATCGGATAGTGTAATAAAACATAGTTGAAGCATATATGAATAGCATGTTGAAATGTTTCAACATTAGAGATTCTATGTGGAAATATTATAGAAACAAATTGAACATATATTAAATCCTTATACATGTTATATTGAGTTAAGTTCCATATGCTTCGGATATAGGATTGATCATGTATGTTATAATATTTGCTTATTCTGATTTTTCAAATTCCTTGAGCATTATGAGAAAAGGATTAAAATTTTATGTAACTAAAGTTGTTAAACAACTATCAAAAACTTTCTAATGTTTTACCAAAGATTGGTTTCTTGTTGACAATTGGAAGTATGATCTTATTCAGGATGGACCATAGTGCTATGGTATGGATTGAGATGATTATTGTGTAAGAATTGATGGTCATATTGGAATATGGAAATGTTTCCATATTGAGAGATGGTTGTTAAGTATACGTACGAGTTGGAAACTTTAATCAAGAGAAGTTTCCAAGGAGTCTACCATGAATTCGAAACATCATAACCATGAAATTGTTTCAAATAACAAGTTCCAATGTAACATCTGTTTCATGTATTAAATAATTTACATGATTTCTTTTAGGGGTTGTGCATGGACTCGACAAGTTGGCTGCCCCAACTAGTCGAGTAAAGGCCATATCATGCTCGTGGGGTCAAGACCTACTATACGAGTCAAATGTATCGACTCGACGAGTAGGAGATGAAGAGAGAAAACACTAATTTCAAGGTTTTCACTCTATATAATCTCGTTAAGGATCTTGAGGCTAACTTTCTATCAGTCTCCAAACCCTAGGAACGTCTGTGCTAAGCCCTAATCCCCATTCTCTTTCATTTTGTGACTTAGAGTGTCTTGTGAAGTTTTAGAAGAAGGACATAGTGAGAAGAAGAAGAAGAAGATCCTGCAAACGAAGCCCTCATTCATGAAATTGACCACTTTGTGGACTGTGGTAAGCCCCCAAGATTCGATTTTTATATTAGGATATGGCTAGATCTTGAGTTTACTCTTCATTTTTTTTCATTTCCATTGATTGCATGCATGGGGTTCATAAACTTTTCAACTTTATGAATCTTCAGGGCAAAATAGTCCCAAGGTGGGCTAGATCTATCTTTTGATCAAACAAGGAAGCCATGTAAGAGTTTTAGAGCATAATTTCCCCTTTTTAGCCATTTTGACCTAAAGACATGCATTGGACATGCATGTCTATAAAGCCTCCATCTTTGGAATGTTTTGAGGACTAGAAATTCCTCTGGAAAGTAAGGATTCCATATCCCTAAGGTTTTGGGAATGCATGGCATGAATTTTGAGCTTTCCAACCTTGGATAAGGACCTTAGAGAATTTGGAGTGGTTATATAGGGTAAAGTTGGAAACTTTACCCCTATGGACACCCTAGGGTTTCAGATCTAAGCCCTGGAGTGCCTACATTCGATGGATCTTCATGATAAGCAAACAAGGACGGGGACTCGATGAGTTTCCCTAGAAACTCGATGAGTAGGATTGGGATTCCCCATCTACCGAATATCAAGTGAACTCGTTGAGTTGATGAAACCACTCAACGAGTTGGCTATGGTTTTTTCAAGTTTTCTCGACTCGGTAGGAACTCGACGAGTTGCTAGATGCACTTGACAAGTTGAGGGTCATCAGGGATCGTTGACCTTGACAGTTAACTTTGACTAGGGTTGACCAGGTTTGACTTTGAGGGTAATTATGGGATCATGACAAGTTAATCTTATGATGCTTGTAGGAAGTTGAGTTAGGATTACACGTTGGGACTCATTGGTGCTTATCTGTTGGCACAACATTCGTAAGAAGTGAGTATCCTCACCATACCAATGGGTTAAAGGCACCAAGGGCGGCCCATTTATGTTATGTAATGCTTTCCCTGAAGTTATATTAGGAGACGTGATAGCTGGTTACATGCTAGGATTTTATGCTTGTTGTATGTTTATATGGAAGACCATGGGAGAGCCCATGGCATTCCTACTAAAGACCATGTGGAGAACTCATGGAAACATGATGTAAGACCATTAGAGAGCCCATGTCTTTCCTATAAACAACCATGGGAGAGCCCATGTCACTTAGGTGTAAGACCGTATGGGGAACCCATGGCATCCTGGAGTAAGACCCTGGGGACGAGCCTACAGCTTCCCTATATGTTACATGCATGACTTATGTGGTATACGTGAGTTTATAGCTAATATGATATGTGTATATGTGGATTATGTGTGTGGTATACTCTGGGGAAGTCACTAAGCGTTAGCTTATAGTTTGTCGTTTCGTTTCAGGTACTTTTGAGCCCAAGGGCAAGGACAAGGCTTGATGGCGCGACGTGCACTCTCTCAGATATTTTATGGGACACTGATGTTTTGAAATAAAATTTTAATTGATATGGGTTTCAAAAACAATTGGATCTAGATTTTGTGGTTTATGGAAATGTAATTGATTAATTACAAATGAAAATTTTCTTTTGAAAATTTGGGTCGTTACAAGTTGGTATCAGAGGCTTGGTTTGTGGGATTCGGGCACACCTTCGGGTGCGTGAGGACTCAAACTAAGGAAATGGTAAAAATGTATTCAAAATACAAGTTGAAAGTTAGAACTTTTAAAGTATAGAAAATTGGGAGAGTGCCATGTGCGTGATCAGTCGAGCCAAGTAAGTAGTTCCCTATGTGATAGCCATGTTATAATGATATTGATATATGATAACCATATGAAACTTGCAAGGTGTACGCTTTTAAAATTGTATATGGTTAGGAGCTTATAGCCCTAGAATGATTGATTTGGCCTTATTTCCTGTTCCTCGTTTGGTTGTGGTCCTAGGGTAGAATCTATTATTCAAAAGTCTATTTGATCCCTTTGTGGGTATAATTTGCATGCATAAAAGCAACCTATTATGATTGGTCTGATTGATGTGAGTAGAACAAATCATAGCATGGCCTAGGAATTGAGATATGTGGTAGTCTGTGGAATATGATTTATTATGGGACAAATTAGATTCATCAGGTAGAGCCTTGGGGATGGTGCAGGAAGGTGTGGAAGGTAGTATTGAGCCCGTACTGCTGAATGCACATGACCTTTACCCGAACTAATGTTACTGTTGAATAAGGTGTCTAAGTCCATAACTATTTCTGGTATGTACTTGACCCGACCCGGCATGGTCCATTTGGGATGCATGGCACCGTGCAATTGGATAGACTAAATGAGAGAAATAACACTTGGAGATTATTAATATATTATAAGTTCTAATATATTAATAATATTATTTGATTAGTTTGATCAAGAATTAATTTAGAATTAATTAAGTGATCAAAAGATAACTAATTAAATATATGGGTTGATTATGTAAATCATCCATATGTTGTATAGTGGGCTAAGAGGCTCCATGGACTATCAAGTTGGGTTTCACCCATAAGATGATCCATGGATGCTCCATGGGAGTTACAAACCCATGGGTCATGGAAATGAAGAGTCATGACACAATAGGGTTTACATGGTGTAACCCTAGATGTGTCAACACTATATAAGAATCATATTCTCCACCAAAATCGGTTAGACTAAGGAAACAAGAGGGCTTAGCCGATTTCAAGAAGTGTGCATTCTCTCAAAAGTCTTTCCAAGAGCATTTGGTGTTGTGTGAAGCATTTGAGGCATCACACTTGGGGTGCTAGGCTCATAAGGTTTCAAGGAACACAAGCAACTACAAGGTAGGTTATTCTATCTATCATTCAAATTAAAATTGTTCCCCATGTATGCTAGATAGGAATATAGCCTTGGAATTCAACTTTGCATGATAATTAGACAAACATAGATCCAAGGTTATTAGGGTTGCATGTACACTTAGGAAGTGTTAGAATGCTCAAAACCCATCAGTGGTATCAGAGCCTAGGCTTGTTTGCTTTTTATTTGTGCTTAAAAGTTGGAAAAAGTCGAAAATCTTGCTGTCTACGAATGGACTCGTCGAGTCCATGGGGGAACTCGTCGAGTTCACGTGTATCTTCAACCTACTCGGCGAGTAACTTCATGCACTCGGCGAGTAGGGTCGACAGATTGCAGAATTTCAACTTTAGTTGCTGGAAATGGACTAGAAACATTACCCTAAACTGTTTTGGTACTTGAAAACTTGTTTTGATGGTGTAATGTTCTTTCTAATTCATTTACACAACTAGTTATCAAAATTACAATGTTTTAAGTGTAATTTTGATTTATGAATGTGTTCATATTCATGTTCTTGTTCTTATGATGTTTTAGATGATCATAGAAATTATTTGTAACCTATGTGGTAGATTAATTCTTGATCATAATGTGTTTTAATGGAGTCCATAACTTGTCCTCAAGTTATGGAAAACCAAGAGTCACACTTGAATTAAAACCATTAAAAAGAACACAAGAGTTTGAAAAATGAGGAGTCTTCATTTTATTACTCTATTAAACTCATAAGTTACAAGAAATGAAAAGTTTTGAAAGTTACAAAACTTTCCCTCAAGTTTTGGAACAAGTAAAGTTAAGTTAAAACTTTAGTTCCAACCCTTAGAATTTTAAAAGTTCAAATTCAATCCTTATACTTATATTATGATGATTTAATAATTATATATATATATATATATATATATATATATATATATATATATATATATATATATGTATAAGAACAAGGTCGTCTTACTGGTAGTACGCCTCATTCATGAAGCCGGTCTATAAGGTGGGTATAAGGTTGTTGCCTATAAAATGGTGACTTAATGGGTGTCTACTCTCACCCACCGCGTGCTTGACTGGTGGAGGGTCGTTAGCCGAATGGGTGAGACAAGGACTTATAAATTCTCATTCAAAGTATGATGAATATTATAAAGTAACTAAATGTATTACTAAATTACCAATCTTAGTTACTTTAGGAAAATGTGAACAAGGTGCGAATCCATGAAATTACACTTTACACTTTGTCTAAGTCGTCGGTGGAGCGTGTGTGGTTAACCGCACACTAACTTGGACATAACAAGGTAGGTAAAGGGTGACTTAAGGTTTATTATAGTATCGGTGGAGCGTGTGTGGTTTACTGGCACATCGATTGAGTGATAAACTTTAAGGGTACCAAGTTATTTGCATGGTTACTTCACACCTCGTTTTGTGATCCTCGGTATCCCAGTCACAAAACTTGGAGGGCACACTCGAGATTGAAACATGCCTTTAAAAAGTTCATTGAATCTCAAGGAATCTAGGAATTTCTAAGAACCAATCATAAAGCCTAATATCTAATATTTCGGTTTTTGTGGTGGAAATTGGTGAATCGTCATTCACCTACCTTTCAAATATGTTATAGCTTGGATTACGGCATACCTCTTCTAAGTTATAATATATTGTGATTGGATCCTAGCCTTAATATTACATTTGGGTGTTTTATTAAGGACTCTCTTAATATCTAAACAATGCTGCTTCTGGCTCGAATCCTAATGGCTCCTTTACTCTTATGAGCTTGTGTGGGAAAGTCACTTTTGATGGATCCAACTTCAATGAGTGGATCAGAAACATCAGGATGATTACCCGCTACGAGGACAAAGAATATGTCCTCAACAAGGAGCTTAAGGAGATTGATGAGACCACTGCAACTCCTTAGGAGATTGTTGACTTTCAGTCACATGAAAGGGATGCTACGAAAGTTGCATGCATCATGATGGCCACAATGACAGCAGAACTCCAAAAGTCCTATGAGGATTTCTACCCTTATGAAATGCACCAAGATTTGATGGAAAGATACCATCAAAGTGCACGACAAGAGAGGTACGAAATCATCTGCTCCATGATAACAACCATGATGAAGGATGGGGATTCCGTCACGAGCCAAATGCAGAAAATGCAAAGGTATGTGGATCGATTGCTGAAGCTTAATGTGAACTTCCCTGAGGAGCTTGCAATAGATATAATTTTGCGCTCCTTACCATCTTGCCATGATCAATTCCGCATGACATATCACATGAATAAGGAAGAGGTCACACTCAGCAAACATCAAGGACTTCTCAAGACCGCAGAATCAGGTCTTAAGGGGAAGTCGGTTGTTAACACTCCTACTCCAAACTCCACTCCGGTTTTGGCAAACGGGAAAAGTCGAGGGAATAAGAGAAAGAGTTCTTCGAAGGGTACCAAGGTTAGGACCCTTGATGGATCTTCTTCAAGTGGAAACAAGAAAGGTTTTGTCACTCCTTCTTCTGACCCAAAAGAGGCTGAATGCTTCTATTGCCATGAAAAATCACATTGGAAGCGGAACTGCCCAAAATACCAGCAAGATGTGAAGGATGGGAAAGTTAAACCCAACCATGCAGGTATTTACACTATCATTTCTAATAACTCACCCCATTCGAAATCTTGGGTCCTTCATACCGGTTGTGGTATTCACATTTGTTGTGACTTGCAGGGACTAGGAAGACGTGAGAATGTGGAGCAAGGAAGAATGAACTTAATCATGGGGAATAGGAAAGTTATACCTGTCACCAAGATTGGAGTTTATACTTTATCGCTAAGTAGTGGGTTAAATTTAGATTTGAATAAATCTTGTTATTCACCAGAAATGGAAAGAAATATTATTTCCTTTCATGCATTGTATAAACAAGGTTTCACCTTTTCATTTGATAATGAAGTTGGTTCGATTAATGCTTTCTTTAATAATGTTCTTTATTTTAAAGCATTACCTTGTGATGGTGTGTATGAAGCTGTATCTGTTGTAGATAACTTAGGAAATAATGTTTTGTGTATTGATTCTCCTAATAATAATAACTTGGATAAAGCATCATTGTGGCATTGTCGTCTTGGACATATAAGCAAGAAACGCATAGGCCAACTCCAAAAGGATGGAGTCTTGGAGTCATTTGACCTAAAGTCAGATGATAGTTGCGAATCATGCTTACTTGGAAAAATGACAAAGTCACCCTTCACAGGCTCGTGTGAAAGGGGTGAAGGTTTGTTGGACCTTATACACACGGATGTGTGTGGAACATATAAACATGCCACAAGGGATGCTAATCATTATTATTTGACTTTTACTGATGATTACAGTAGATATGGATATGTCTACTTAATCAAGCATAAGTCAGAGACTTTCGAGAGGTTTAAGGAATTTAAACAGGAAGTCGAGAATCAATTGGGCAGGAACATTAAGATGCTTCGATCTGATCGAGGTGGTGAGTATCTTAGTTCAGAATTCCTCGACAATCTAAGGGAATGTGGGATTGTCTCACAATTGACACCTCCCAGAACACCGCAGTTGAATGGTGTGGCTGAGAGGCGTAATCTAACCTTGTTAGACATGGTTCGTTCCATGATGAGTCGAGCTTCGCTACCAATCTCATTCTGGGGGTATGCCTTAGAGACTGCCCCCCATATTCTTAATCTAGTTGCTACAAAGAAAGTTACCAAAACTCCTCACGAGATGTGGACTGGTAAAGTACCTAAACTAGACCACATCAAGATTTGGGGCTGTGAGGCTTTCGTGAGACGCGAGACTCATGATAAGCTCGAACCTCGAAGCGAGAGGTGTATTTTCATCGGCTACCCATAGCAATCCTTTGGTTACCTCTTCTACAGACCTAGTGATAATGTGGTCTTTGTAGCAAGAAGAGGAGTCTTTCGAGAAAGAGAGTTTATAAGCCAAGGAGACAGTGGAAGGTAAATTGATCTTGAAGAAATTCAAGATTCAAGTGGTGAAGGAACTTCAAACTCTAGCCCTCAACTTGAGGAGGAAACTCCTGTTGAGCCAATTGATGAATCTGTACCTCTGAGACGTTCCACGAGAGTTAGGAGTACACCTGAGCATTACTATGGATTCCATATGATGCAGAAGGTGAGACACTTATTAGTGATGGGACACTAGTAAGTTAAGATGACCCTAACAGCTACGAGGAAGCCATGGCAGGCCCCGAGTCTGCTAAATGGAAAGAGGCTATGGATAGCGAGATACAATCCATGTATGACAATCAAGTTTGGAACTTGGTTGAGAATGTACCAGGTCGTAAGACTGTAGGGTGCAAATGGGTCTTCAAGAAGAAGACCAACATGGATGGCAAAGTACACACTTATAAGGCTAGGCTGGTTACAAAGAGCTTCTCTCAAATTCCTGGAGTGGATTATGATGAGACCTTTTCTCCGGTAGCCAAGATTAAGTATATTCAGGTTCTGTTAGCCATAGCTGCATTTCATGACTATGAAATATGGCAAATGGATGTCAAAACCGCTTTCCTTAATGGAAAGTTGGCTGAAGATGTTTAAATGAGTCAGCCAGAGGGTTTTGTTAGTAATGAGTACCCTAATAGAGTGTGTAAGCTTGAGAAATCCATTTATGGATTAAAACAAGCACCTCGCAGATGGAATCTTTGGTTTGATGAAAAGGTCAAGGAATTTGGCTTTTCTAGGAGTGAAGATGAATCTTGTGTGTATGTTAAGGCTAGTGGGAGTATAGTTAGCTTTTTGGTATTGTATGTGTGTCACACCCCCAAACCAAGGATGGCGGAAACGTCCGGGGGTGGAGGACTTCATGTAGAGTATCACAACAAAGAGTATAATAGTGCTCAAAGTAAATACAACCAACACAAGTATAATTGAAAATGTTACATCAAAGCACATGTTTACATGATTCCCATTAATTACATTATAATACAAAATGAACTGTTTGACGATTTATCGTCCCATCCTCAAAACGTTGTTGATTTCCTGTTTTCACTGAATTCCTGAGAATACAAGTAGTTTTGAAAAGTGTCAACACAAAGGTTGGTGAGTTCATAAGAAATTTCGTTGGAAAAGTAAATCGTTTTCCTTGTAAAAGCGTTACAATATGCATCCAGAAAATTTGATATTTTCTTTAAAATCTGCGTAATGTAGTCTTATGACTGAAGACCAAAATGTATAAGTAACCTTTCTTATTAATTAGAAAATGTTATGTACTTAAATGGACATGGACGCGTTTGAATTAAATGAAATTTCTGTATGTTCTCATGTTCGTTAATACTTTATATATATGTAGTCCTAAATTAGAGGACCGAGAAATAACAAGTATTGACCATACTTAAAAGTATAAATGTGGTTTCAAATGATGTGTAGTCGTAACTACCAAAACCAAAAGTGTACAGTAATATCTGTACTCATAGAGATAAAAAGTGATTTTTAAATCGACATAAAACTCATTTAGGTTTTAAAAATAAAATCCCGTAAACTAATGGATTGTTATATCCCTATGTGAGTCGCTATAATCATACTATGACTATGTGAACCTGCCACGACGTTCTCAGTGTCGCGAAAAATAAAATGACATTTGTCACCCGTAGACCTGCAGGTCCAACTGTAGCTAGCAGCAAGGTGTGGGGTGTCAAACCCAATATAGATCTATATACAAGTATCACGTTCTCCCTCAAGGAGATTTTGATTATAACTACCAGGAATTATATCCCGCACTCGGACGTACGGGGAGAGAGAGAGAGAGTCTCACAATATAGGTTAACAAGTTTACGTGAAATGTGTGTGAATATAAATCTTTCTTGTATGAGTGTACCCTTTTTGTACGAGTGTGTTGAGTGATGTATCATAAACTATACCTATTATAATTTATCTAGAATGTATGTAATATGTATGAATTCTTTTATAGAAATGTATTAGTGTTATGAATTTATCAAACTATACTTTTTATAGTTTAATATACGTGTTCTAAAATGAATGAAATATATTTATTATGAATGACTTAGTTACAGTTCATGATGATAAAGTAACAAAGAAACACATTCAATAATTAGAGCTTATGATTATACACTTTGCTCAACATATTACAAAGTGTTATGATATTTACATGCTGTTGGCTAAATTTAGCAATTCTGCCCTGTTTTGGAAAAATCATAGAAAAATCATACAAAGTTGAAAACTAGATCCGTAAATTCTGAGAGTTCACAAAATGTGTCTAGTTTACTCATAATTTTTATCACGATTTTTAATGACCTCCAACTTGGGTGAAAAAGTCCACAATCACAGACTGGTCCGGATTGTTGTTTGAAATGATAGGCAGTTTTGTAAAAATCACCATAAATTGTAGAAAAATCGTATGGAGATGTGCAAGTAGTCATTTTAAAGCTAAAAACTTAAACTATTTTCACCTTGTACAGTTTTGAAAACAAAAATGTTTAAGATTCCCAAAACAGTCCGTGAATGGAGTTGAACTTTTCTGATGAAGGCTATTAGAAAAATTTAGTTATGTTCTTAGTGTTTTAACTTGTATTCTGATGGGTTTTGAGCATTCCAACACTTCCTGAGTGTACATGCAACCCTAATAACCTTGGATCTATGTTTGTCTAATTTGTCATGCAAAGTTGATTTCCAAGGTTATATTCCTATCTAGCATACATGGGGAACAATTTTAACATAAAGTATAGATAGAATAACTTACCTTGTTGTTGCTTGTGTTCCTTGAAACCTTGTGAGCCTAGCACCCCAAGTGTGATGCCTCAAATGCTTCACACAACACCAAATGCTCTTGGAAGAACTTATGAGAGAATACACACTCTTCAAAAATCGGCCAAGCCCTCTTATTACTTAGTGTAGCCGATTTGGGAGGAGATCATATTACTTATATAGTGTTGACACATCTAGGGTTAAACCCTAATGTGTCATGACTCTTCATTTCCATGACCCATGGGTTTGTAACTCCCATGGAGCATCCATGGAGCATCCTATGGGTGGAACCCAACTTGATGATCCATGGAGCCTTTTAGCCCACTATACAAGATATGGATGATTTACTTAATCAACCCATATATTTAATTAGTTATCTTTTGATCACTTAATTAATTCTAAATTAATTCTTGATCAAACTAATCAAATAATATTATTAATATATTAGAACTTATAATATATTAATAATCTCCAAGCGTTATTTCTCTCATTTAGTCTATCCAATTGCATGGTGCCATGCAACCCAAATGGACCATGCCGGGTCGGGTCAAGTACATACCAGAAATAGTTATGGACTTAGACACCTTATCCAACAGTCTCCCACTTGGATAAGTCTAGTAACTATTACTGCAAGTATGACTTCAGGAACCGATCGGCAATCGTAGCTCTTTACAAGGTTTCTCGAAACTTGAGAAGATGATGGTACGCCATTTAAGATAAGTGATCATATAATCCTCTGTTCTAGATATCAGTCGGACAAATACATGGAACAATGTCTTACTTATTGTCCAACATTTTTTTCCCGATTTCCGATTTGTTTGACAAAGAACTTTATTGAACACATCAATTTAGTTCTGACCGGGCCCGGTACATAGGTCAAAACAAAATCATCGAGGGGCCCAGATATCAGCTTCTAATCCAAGAAGGAACAGATAAACTTCGACTCATATGTTTGTTCTACTACTCATTGAATTACACATAAGAGCACGATTTTATAACATCGAGTTACCAATGCGTTTTTCGTACAATCAATGCATAACCAACTCGTAAGTAACAAATCATATCTCTAGGTTTAAAGACTTATATGATATTACCGTCTCACGATCACTCGAGATAGAATTCCATGAAGTGATTCCAGTGAGCGTGGGTTGAGTCCAATGCTCAGAACTTATGAGCACTCATGATTGTTGTAGCCTTGTCCCAGACCTCTACAACCAATCATGACAGTCTTGATTCATACCTACTTCCGACATATGACCGACTGTGGAGGTTTGAATAATATGTTATACCAAACAAAATTATTCTGGAAGTCAAAACATGCAAAAGAAATATAGTAAACGATCGACAAGAGATAGCAACACTTTACTCATAAATAAAACACTTTTATTCATCATCAAATGTCAATTACACTTTACAAATTTCGAGATTATCTAACTACTAAATCTAATATCATCCTTCAGCCCTATGCTCCGAGCATGCTGGAGATGCTTAACCCGAGTCAGTCCCTTCGTGAGGGGATCTACTGGGTTCTCATCCGATGATACCCTCTTTGCCACGAGGAGTCCTTCTTCGATCCGATGTCTGATGAAATGGTATTTTCTGTCGATGTGTCTGGATCTCCCATGATCCCTTGGTTCCTTGGCTAAGGCAACAACACTTTCACTATCACAGAAAATTTCCATCGGCTCTTTAATAGCTGGTACAACTCCAAGGTCTCCAATGAAGTTCCTCAGCCATAACGCCTCCTTTGCCGCTTCGCTAGCTGCAATATACTCTGATTCACAAGTAGAATCTGCCACTATCTCTTGCTTGGAACTCTTCCAAGAAATTGCTCCTCCATTTAGGGTAAAGACCCAGCCCGACTGAGAGCGGAAGTTATCCCTATCAGTCTGGAAGCTAGCATCACTATACCCTACAACTCTCAAGTCATCACTCCCACCGAGGGTAAGGACCCAGTCCTTAGTCCTTCGTAGGTACTTGAGAATATTCTTTACCGCAATCCAGTGTGCCTTGCCAGGGTTCCCCTGAAACCTGCTAACCATGCTCAAGGCAAAGGCTACATCAGGTCGAGTACACGTCATAGCATACATGATCGAACCTACAGCCGAAGCATAAGGTATTCGACTCATTTCTGCTATCTCAGCCTCAGTGCTAGGGCTTTGTGTCTTACTCAGCTTGGCGCTACTCTGGATGGGCAACTCTCCTTTCTTGGAGTCTTGCATTCTGAATCTCTTCAGAATCTTCTCCAAGTAGGTACTTTGACTAAGTCCAATTAGTCTTTTACTCCGATCTCTCAAGATCCTTATCCCCAAAATATAGGCAGCTTCACCAAGGTCCTTCATAGCGAAACACTTTCCAAGCCAGGACTTTACTTCCAGCAAGGTTGGAATGTCGTTTCCTATGAGTAGTATGTCATCCACATACAATACCAAAAAGCTAACTATACTCCCACTAGCCTTGACATATACACAAGATTCATCTTCACTCCTAGAAAAGCCAAATTCCTTGACCTTTTCATCAAAGCAAAGATTCCATCTGCGAGGTGCTTACTTTAATCCATAAATGGATTTCTCAAGCTTACACACTCTATTAGGGTACTCGTTACTGACAAAACCCTCTGGCTGACTCATGTAAACATCTTCAGCCAACTTCCCATTAAGGAAAGCGGTTTTGACATCCATTTGCCAAATTTCATAGTCATGAAATGCGGCTATGGCTAACAGAACCCTAATAGACTTAATCTTGGCTACCGGAGAAAAGGTCTCATCATAGTCCACTCCAGGAATTTGAGAGAAGCCCTTTGCAACCAGTCTAGCCTTATAAGTGTGTACTTTACCATCCATGTCGGTCTTCTTCTTGAAGACCCATTTGCACCCTACAGTCTTTCGACCTGGTACATTCTCAACCAAGTTCCAAACCTGATTGTCATACATGGATTGTATCTCGCTATCCATAGCCTCTTTCCATTTGGCAGACTCGGGACCCGCCATGGCTTCCTCGTAGCTGTTAGGGTCATCTTGACTTACTAGTGTCTCATCACTAATAAGCGTCTCACCTTCTGCAGTAATATGGAATCCATAGTAATGCTCAGGTGCACTCCTAACTCTCGTGGAACGCCTCAGAGGTACAGATTCGTCAATTGGCTCAACAGGAGTTTCCTCCTCAAGTTGAGGGCTAGAGTTTGAAGTTCCTTCACCACTTGACTCTTGAATTTCTTCAAGATCAACTTGCCTCCCACTGTCTTCTTGGCTTATAAACTCTCTTTCTCGAAAGACTCCTCTTCTTGCTACAAAGACCACATTGTCACTAGGTCTGTAGAAGAGGTAACCAAAGGATTGATGTGGGTAGCCGATGGAAATACACCTCTCGCTTCGGGGTTCGAGCTTATCATGAGTCTCGTGTCTCACGAAAGCCTCGCATCCCCAAATCTTGATGTGGTCTAGTTTAGGTACTTTACCAGTCCACATCTCGTGAGGAGTTTTGGCAACTTTCTTTGTAGGGACTAGATTAAGGATATGGGCGGCAGTCTCTAAGGCATACCCCCAGAATGAGATTGGTAGCGGAGCTCGACTCATCATGGAACGAACCATGTCCAACAAGGTTCGATTACGCCTCTCAGCCACACCATTCAACTGCGGTGTCCTGGGAGGTGTCAATTGTGAGACAATCCCACATTCCTTTAGATAGTCGAGGAACTCTGAACTAAGATACTCACCACCTCGATCGGATCGAAGCATCTTAATGTTCTTGCCCAATTGATTCTCGACTTCCTGTTTAAATTCCTTAAACTTCTCGAAAGTCTCTGACTTATGCTTGATTAGGTAGACATATCCATATCTACTGTAATCATCGGTAAAAGTCAAATAATAACGATTAGCATCCCTTGTGGCATGTTTGAATGGTCCACACACATCCGTGTGTATAAGGTCCAACAAACCTTCACCCCTTTCACATGAGCCTGTGAAGGGTGACTTTGTCATTTTTCCAAGTAAGCATGATTCGCAACTATCATTTGACTTTAGGTCAAACGACTCCAAGACTCCATCCTTTTGGAGTTGGCCTATGCGTTTCTTGCTTATATGTCCAAGACGACAATGCCATAATGATGCTTTATCCAAGTTATTATTATTAGTAGAATCAATACACAAAACATTATTTCCTAAGTTATCTACAATAGATACAGCTTCATACACACCATCACAAGGTAATGCTTTAAAATAAAGAACATTATTAAAGAAAGCATTAATCGAACCAACTTCATTATCAAACGAAAAGGTGAAACCTTGTTTGTACAATGCATGAATGGAAATAATATTTCTTGCCATTTCTGGCGAATAACAACATTTATTCAAATCTAAATTTAACCCACTACTTAGCGATAAAGTATAAACTCCAATCTTGGTGACAGGTGTAACTTTTCTATTCCCCATGATTAAGTTTATTCTTCCTTGCTCCACATTCTCACTTCTTCCTAGTCCCTGCAAGTCACAACAAATATGAATACCGCAACCTGTATCAAGGACCCAAGATTTCGAATGGGGTGAGTTATTAGAAATGATAGTGTAAATACCTGCATGGTTGGGTTTGACTTTCCCATCCTTCACATCTTGCTGGTACTTTGGGCAGTTCCGCTTCCAATGAGCTTTTTCATGGCAATAGAAGCATTCAGCCTCTTTTGGGTCAGAAGAAGGAGTAATGAAACCTTTCTTGGTTCCATTTGAAGAAGAGCCATCAAGGGTCCGAGCCTTGGTACCCTTTGAATATCTCTTTCTCTTCCTCCCTCGACTTTGCCCGATTGCCAAGACCGGAGTTGAGTCTGGAGTAGGAGTGATAGCAACCGACTTCCCCTTAAGACCTGTTTCTGCGGTCTTGAGAAGTCCCTGAAGTTTGCTGAGGGTGACCTCTTCCTTGTTCATGTGATATGTCATGCGGAATTGATCATAGCACGATGGTAAGGAGTGCAAAATGATATCTATTGCAAGCTCCTCAGGGAAGTTCACATTGAGCTTCAGCAACCGATCCACATACCTTTGCATTTTCTGCATGTGGCTCGTGACGGACTCTCCGTCGTTCATCATGGTCGTTATCATGGAGCAGATGACTTCGTACCTCTCTTGTCGTGCACTTTGATGGTATCTTTCCATCAAATCTTGGTGCATTTCATAAGGGTAGAAGTCTTCATAAGACTTTTGGAGTTCAGCTGTCATGGTGGCTAACATGATGCAAGCCACCTTGGTTGCATCTCTTTCATGAGTATGAAAGTCAGCGATCTCCTGGGGAGTTGCAGTGGACTCGTCAATTTCCTTAAGCTCCTTGTCAAGGACATATTCTTTGTCCTCGTAGCGGGTAATCATCCTGATGTTTCTGATCCACTTATTGAAGTTGGATCCATCAAAGGTGACTTTCCCACACAGACTCATAAGAGTAAAGGAGCCATTAGGATTCGAGCCAGAAGCATTATTTGAAGACATCTGAAAAAGAAGAACACGTTTAGTTTAGATTTAAGAGAGTCCTTAATAAAACACCCAAATGTAATATTAAGGCTAGGATCCAATCACAATATAATATAACTTAGAAGAGGTATGCCGTAATCTAAGCTATACCATATTTGAAAGGTAGGTGAATGACGATTCACCAATTTCCACCACGAAAACCGAAATATTAAATATTTAGTTTTTATTGGTTTTAGAAATTCCTAGATTCTTTGAGATCCAATGAACTTTTCAAAGGCATGTTTCAATCTCGGGAGTGCCCTCCAGGTTTTGTGACTGGGATGCCGAGGATCACAAAACGAGGTGTGAAGTAACCATGCAAATCACTTGGTACCCTTAAAGTTTATCACTCAATCGATGTGCCGGTAAACCACACACGCTCCACCGATACTATAATAAACCTTAAGCCACCCTTTACCTACCTTGTTAAGTCCAAGTTAGTGTGCCGGTTAACCACACACGCTCCACCAACGACTCAGACAAAGTGTAAAGTGTAATTTCATGGATTAGCACCTTATTCACATTTTTCCTAAAGTAACTAAGATTGGGAATTTAATAAACATTTAGTTACTTTATTTATTCATCATACTTTGAATGAGAATTTATAAGTCCTTGTCTTACCCGTTCGGCTAACGACCCTCCACCAGTCAAGCAAGTGGTGGGTGAGAATATACACCCATTAAGTCACCATTTTATAGGCAACAACCTTATACCCACCTTATAGACCGGCTTCGTGAATGAGGCGTACTAGCGGTAAGACGACTTGTTCTTATACATATATATATATATATATATATATATATATATATATATATATATATATATATATATATATATTAAATCATCATAATATAAGTATAAGGGTTGAATTTTAACTTTTAAAATTCTAGGGGTTGGAACTAAAGTTTTAACTTAACTTTACTTGTTCCAAAACTTGAGGGCAAGTTTTGTAACTTTCAAAACTTTTCATTTCTTGTAACTTATGAGTTTAATAGAGTCATAAAATGAAGACTCTTCATTTTTTATAACTCTTGTGTTTTTCTTAATGGTTTTAACTCAAGTGTGACTCTTGGTTTTCCATAACTTAAGGATAAGTTATGAACTCCATTAAAACACATTATGATCAAGAATTAAACTACCAAATAGGTTACAAATAATTCCTATGATCATCTAAAACATCATAAGAACAAGAACATGAATATGAACACAATCAAAAATTACATAAAACTTTGTAATTTTTGATAACTAGTTGTTGTAAATGAATTAGCAAGACATTACACCACCAAAAACAAGTTTACATTTACTAAAACAGTTTAGGGTAACGTTTCTAATTCATTTTCCAGCAACTGAATCGAAATTCTGCACTCATTCGACCCTACTCGCCGAGTGCATGAACATGACTCGCCGAGTTGGTTGAAGATACACATGGACTCGACGAGTCCCCCCAATAGACTCGACGAGTCCATTCGCAGACAGCAAATTTTCGATTCTGTTTTCAACTTTTAAGCACAAATAAGAACAAACAAGCCTAGGCTCTGATACCACTAATGGGTTTTGAGCATTCTAACACTTCCTGAGTGTACATGCAACCCTAATAACCTTGGATCTATGTTTGTCTAATTTGTCATGCAAAGTTGATTTCCAAGGTTATATTCCTATCTAGCATACATGGGGAACAATTTTAACATAAAGTATAGATAGAATAACTTACCTTGTTGTTGCTTGTGTTCCTTGAAACCTTGTGAGCCTAGCACCCCAAGTGTGATGCCTCAAATGCTTCACACAACACCAAATGCTCTTGGAAGAACTTATGAGAGAATACACACTCTTCAAAAATCGGCCAAGCCCTCTTATTACTTAGTGTAGCCGATTTGGGAGGAGATCATATTACTTATATAGTGTTGACACATCTAGGGTTAAACCCTAATGTGTCATGACTCTTCATTTCCATGACCCATGGGTTTGTAACTCCCATGGAGCATCCATGGAGCATCCTATGGGTGGAACCCAACTTGATGATCCATGGAGCCTTTTAGCCCACTATACAAGATATGGATGATTTACTTAATCAACCCATATATTTAATTAGTTATCTTTTGATCACTTAATTAATTCTAAATTAATTCTTGATCAAACTAATCAAATAATATTATTAATATATTAGAACTTATAATATATTATTAATCTCCAAGCGTTATTTCTCTCATTTAGTCTATCCAATTGCATGGTGCCATGCAACCCAAATGGACCATGCCGGGTCGGGTCAAGTACATACCAGAAATAGTTATGGACTTAGACACCTTATCCAACATATTCCCCCCCTGAAAACTTGAGAAAACATAAAAATGTAGGGGTATGAACTCACCTTGAGTGATTTCAGTAGATAAGTGTTGAAGAAGAGAAGTGTTCAACCCAAGAACACTTGAAGAATCACTTGAAGATTCGAAGCTCTAACGCTAATATGATGGAGTTTGTGTAAGATATCCATGATTTGAGTGGAAATAAGTGAGATAATCATAAGGAGGATGAATTATACTTACTAAGAGTGGAAGAACACTTGATAATCAGCATTGAATCTCGAGTTTGGTGGAGAAAAATTTTGAGAGAAAAGTGGTGTTTGATACTTAGTGAAATGGGAGAAAATGAGAGAAATGAGGAGAGAGGATGTTTGTTCCAGCTCAGAAATGTGGGAATGAGTGTAAATTGGGTGTGAGGGACATTGAAGTGACCTAGTGTAACATCCGGATTTTACCAGGTATCTTGTAAATTTAGTTTTGTTGAATTGTGAGGGGGACTCGGCGAGTTGGAGCTCAGACTCGCCGAGTAGGGACGCGGATTTGGGCAGTGGAGCGCGCCTGGACTCGGCGAGTCCAGGATATGGACTCGGCGAGTCTGCGCTGTGTAATAAAACCCTAAATTTCCGGGTTTGAGGCCTATTTAAGGGGCCTTATGGCCGTCATTTGTGCTCACCCAACCCTCAGTGAGAGACCCTTGTGTTCTTGAGCGATTTGTGAAGAGAAAGGAGCATTTCTTGACCTTGTGTGTGTTATTTAGCAAGACAAAGGAGACTCTAGGCAAGAGGAAGCAAAGGAGGTTGCTATTTCGTGGAGTTGGAGCTTAGATCATCACTCTAGAGGTATGATCTCGGACTATTTTCTGTTTGGTGAAGCATTATGCAATTTAGGGCTTATGATGGTCATTTATGGGATGATTTGGTGCCCATTGGTTCCCTCCTTCAGTTCAGGTTATGGATCTGGACCCATAGAGGTCCAGAGAGCCTCACTCATCAAGCTTTATGTATGACAATGGAGTCCATGACCTTGTGTTGTAGTAAATGAGTCAAAAACATCATATATGGTCATATAGAGGTTGTATGTGCATCAAGATTGTAACTTTACATGCTAAATGAGCTTGGAGGGACTGGATCTATGGATTAATGGACTGGATCTGACCTTTAGAGCAAGATTGAGTCAGTGCATGGCACGGACTCGCCGAGTCCGAAGAACAGACTCGGCGAGTAGCATGAATGTTGCCCGACCACACAGTGAGTGGCCTCGCCGAGTTGGGGAGGGTGGACTCAGTGAGTCAAGAGGGAGTCAGAATGGACCGGAGGATTGAGTCAAACTGGACTCGCCGAGTTGTTTTGAGACTCGGCGAGTTGAGTCGTGGTGGCCCCACAACTCATGCCAGGTGGAACTCGTCGAGTTGAGTGAATTCTCGACGTGTCAAGGGAGGATTCCAGGGAAATTGGTGTACACGCCCAGACTCGCCGAGTCGCCTTGGTACTCGCCGAGTCCGGTCAGAGTTGACCGTTGACCGTTGACCAGAGTTGACCAGTGTTGACTCCATATTGATAGTCAACCTTAGAGATATAAAGTGTTAATTAGAAGCATATAATGTTATAGGAGGATTAGAGCTCGGAGGATCGAGCACGAGGGATTTCCAGGATTCGTGAGATACCGAGATACGCGAGGTGAGTCTTCTCACTATACTTTACCTTGAGTAGGTAACCAGAGTTATGTGATAGAGTATTTGTATGCTATGTATGTTGTGTGTTGTACTGCATGATTTCTATGTGATTTATGTGGTGCATGTTTATCAGAGCTAGAACCTGAGGGTTGACAGAGTTTGGGTGCACGGACCCACAGAGTTATAGCCTAGAGAGGCTAATATGTGTTATAGGTGGTATTTTGGGGAACTCACTAAGCCTTGTGCTTACAGTGTTGATGTTATTTGTTTCAGGTACTAGTGACGACCGCGGGAAGGCGCCGGCTTGATCCATATACACATACGTTCGGAGCTTGATATTATGATCTTGGGATTTTGTACTGTTTTGTTGGATAATTAAAATGGTTGTTTTTATGAATATCAATGGAATTATGTTTTATAAAAATTGAAAAATTTGTTTGAAATTTTCGGTGTTACAAATTGGTATCAGAGCCTTGGTTTGAGGGATTCGGGTACACCTTCGGGGATATTTGAACTCAAACTGAGGAATTGAAGAGATATTTCAAAATAAAACCAAAATTTTCTAAGAGTAAAAGATTTTCCAGGAAGAAACGTGTGTACGATCAGCCAGCGCCCGAATGGTGAATTCCCAAAATACCTTTATATTATGTGATAATTATTATTAATGTGATGTATTTGCATGCTAGAGTAGGCTAGGTATTGCTAATAGGACTGGAGTGGCCTGTTTTGTGATGCCTTAGCCTAGGGAGGGGTGAGCTGCTATGAGATGCTGAGAGTAATTAGGTAGCAGCTAGGGCTTTGTGTGAGATCTATTTCAAAGTGATTTAAGTATAATAGAGTACTTGGGGATTGGGATCCAAAGAGGAAGATTTGGGGTGTGTACTGAGACGGTGCGGACAGTAGTATTGGGCCCGTACTACTGAAAGCACCGGTGCGGTACACAGTCCAAATAAGAATCTTGGGATGCCAAGGATCAAGGAGGGGTGGATTGTCGAATGTAAGAGTGTTCGAGTGAAGTCTAATTATCGCATGTTGTATTTCAGAGGTTGATCATGGTGAGGACACGTCATATGCCAGAGGATGCCGGAGCTAGTGATGAGGAGATTCGACAGATCATTCATGAGGAGGTGGCTGCGGTCATCAGAGCTGAGATACCAGAGATGTTCGGGTCTATTAAGACCGCGTTGATTGAGACATTTGACGAGCGCTATGTCGCTCTTTCTGAGGCTGCGGTTGCAGTGGCTACCGCAGCGATTGCTGCGGCAAGACCCCAGGGAGGTGATGCGACATTGTTTAGGGAGTTCAGCAACACCAAGCCACCAGAGTTTGATGGTACGCAGGATCCGGTGGCAACTATGAGGTGGATATCTGATATGGAGGGATGCTTCTTCACTTGCTCGTCCCCTGAGCATTTGAAGGTTCGGTTCGCGCTGAACCAGCTTCGCTTGGGAGCGAAGGACTGGTGGAAGTTTGTGACGGCACACTTCACACCGACTGAGCTTTCGGCAGTGACCTGGGAGAGGTTCACTACCATGTTCCGAGATGAGTACGTTCCTCAGGTGGAGAGGGAGCGTCTGACACAGGAGTTTCTGACCCTCAAGCAGGGTACCGAGTCAGTCACGGCGATTACGAGGATGTTTCATGAGAGGGCGATGTTCTGCCCTGAGCACGTGTCCACCGAGCAGGAACGTATAAGCCGTTACCTGAGCATTCTGAGACGGGATATTCGGGAGTTCGCTGCGAACTCCTCGTATCGGACATTTGCCGAGCTTCAGGCAAATGCTCGGAAGAGGGAGATTGAGCTTGAGACTCAGGCCAGGGAGGAGGCGGAGTCTCTAGGGAGGGATCGACGGCCGGCACAGTCCCAGCCAGCAGCCAAGCGGGCCAAGCCCGCTGATCCCAGACTCGGGAGTTAGAAGGGCCGCACTTGTGGAAAGTGCGGCAAGGGTCACGATGGAGTCTGTCGAGCAGGATCTTGCTACAAATGTGGCAAGGAGGGGCATATGGCCAAGGACTGCCCCAAGGGATTTGCAGTGTGCTTCCACTGCAACCAGACCGGACACCGGAAGGCAGAGTGTCCGCTGCTGCGCGGAGCATCTCAGGGGTCTGCTCTCGCCGCCATCAGAGCTATTGCTACAGAGAGTCGGCCCGTGAAGGCCGAGGCACCGAGGGCTCGGGGGAGAGCCTTTCAGCTGACTGCGGAAGAGGTCCACGCTGCACCCGACGTTGTGGCTGGTACGCTTCCTTTTCATTATTTATTTATGGTGTTGAGATATTATGCTTATATTATGCTATGAATAGGTACCTTCCTTGTGAATTCTGTACCTGCTTTAGGGTTATTTGACTCGGGTGCGAGTCGATCTTTTGTATCTTTGACATTTAGTCAGCATATCAGTGTTAGTCGTGGGGCACTGAGTCGGCCCCTGCGGGTTTCCATAGCCATCGACAGAGTGATTTGTGCCATGGAGGTCCTCCGGGAATTGAATAAGCTGACGGTCAAGAACCGTTACCCGTTGCCGAGGATCGACGATTTATTCGATCAGTTACAGGGAGCATCTTGGTTCTCCAAGATTGATTTGAGGTCGGGCTATCATCAGGAGAGAGTGCGGGATGAGGACGTCCAGAACACAGCATTTAGGACGCGCTATGGGCATTATGAGTTTGTGGTGATGCCCTTTGGGCTCACCAATGCCCCGGCTGTGTTCATGGACCTCATGAACAGGGTATGTCGGCCGATGTTGGATCGGTCGGTGATTGTGTTCATTGATGATATACTGGTATATTCGAGATCTAGAGAGCAACACGAGGAGCATTTAAGGGAGGTTCTTAGAGTTTTGAGATCGGAGAAACTTTATGCAAAGTTTTCCAAGTGCGATTTCTGGTTGCGGGAGGTCCAGTTTCTGGGACATCTCGTTAACCAGAAGGGGATATTGGTCGATCCGGCCAAGGTTGACGCAGTGATGAGGTGGGAGGTGCCAAGGTCACCTTCTGAGATCCGGAGTTTCCTTGGGTTGGCAGGGTATTATCGGAGGTTTATTAAGGATTTCTCCAAGATTGCGGTTCCACTCACCAGATTGACCCGGAAGGGTGTTACATTTTTATGGGGTCCCGAGCAGCAGGCCTCCTTTGAGACGCTTCACCAGAGGTTGTGTGAAGCTCCGGTATTAGCTCTTCCGGAAGGGATGGAAGGTTTTGTGGTATTCTGTGATGCATCGATTTTAGGACTGGGAGCGGTGCTGATGCAGAAGGGACATGTGATACATGCATCGAGGCAGTTGAAGCCTCACGAGACGAGGTACCCCACACATGATTTGGAGTTGGGGGCAGTGGTGTTCGCCCTCAAGATTTGGCGGCACTACTTGTATAGGGTTCGTTGTACGATTTACACGGACCATAAGAGCTTGAAGTACTTGATGGATCAGCCTAACCTTAATACGCGACAAAGGAGGTGGTTAGATGTGGTCAAGGACTACGATTGCGAGATCTTGTACCACCCGGGCAAGGCTAATGTGGTAGCCGACGCGTTGAGTCGTAGGGCGGAGAGTACTCCACTGCGAAATGTATGTTTGAGATTGACCGTGATAGCTCCAGTTCCGGACGCCATTCGTGGGGCACAGGCTGAGGCTGTGCGTTCGGAGATGCAGAAGAGAGAGCGGGTCGTTGGGTTGGTTTCTGAGTTTGTATCGGATAGTCGAGGGCTTATGACTTATCAGGGCCGGATCTGGGTACCGTTTGTTGGCGGTACACGTACTACACTGATGGAGGAGGCTCATAGATCGAAATTCTCGATCTATCCCGGGGCTACAAAGATGTATTTGGACTTAAGAAAGGAGTATTGGTGGCCTTGTATGAAGAGGGATGTCGCATGGTTTGTCGAGAGGTGTTTGACCTGTCGAAGGGTAAAGGCCGAACACCAGAGACCGCATGGCAAGTTGCAGCCATTGGAGGTTCCCGAGTGGAAATGGGAACAGATCACTATGGATTTCATCACCAAATTGCCGAGGACTGCCAGAGGAGTCGATGCAATTTGGGTGATTGTGGATAGGTTGACAAAGAGCGCTCACTTTCTTGCCATCAGTGAGAGTTCTTCGGCAGAGAAGTTGGCGGAGATTTATGTGAGAGAGGTTGTATCTCGGCATGGAGTGCCGATCTCGATTGTTTCAAATCGCGATGTGCGTTTCACTTCCCGTTTCTGGAAGAAATTTCATGAGGAGTTGGGTACTAAGCTGTATTTTAGTACCGCATACCACCCCCAGACCGACGGCCAGAGTGAGCGGACGATTCAGACACTTGAGGACATGCTTCGAGCATGTGTATTGGAATTTGGGGGTAGTTGGGACACGTATTTGCCCTTGGCAGAGTTTTCCTACAATAACAGCCATCATTCGAGCATCGGTATGCCGCCCTTTGAGCTGTTGTATGGTAGGAGATGTCGGACTCCCATATGTTGGGGAGAGGTTGGGCAAAGGGTAATGGGTAGTACAGAGATTGTGAATCAGACGACAGAGCAGATACAGCTGGTCAGACAAAGGTTATTGACCGCTCAGAGCCGAAAAAAGAGCTATGCGGATAGGCGCCGGTCCGAGCTGGAATTTCAGGTCGGCGACTTCGTTCTCCTGAAGGTTTCTCCTTGGAAAGGAGTGATCCGGTTCAGGAAGAGGGGCAAATTGGGACCCCGGTTTGTAGGTCTATTTCATGTGATTGCAAGGGTAGGCCGGGTAGCCTATCGGCTGGAGTTACCAGCAGAGTTGGGGCAGATTCACAACACTTTTCATGTATCGCAGTTGAGGAAATGTATAGCCGATGAGTCGGCAGTGGTTCCATTAGAGGATATTCAGGTGGATGCAAGCCTAAATTATGCTGAGAGATCAGTGGCTATTAGGGATCGGAAGATCAAGATTTTGAGGAACAAGGAGATACCTCTGGTATTGGTTCAGTGGCAACATCGGATGGGATCAGAAATGACCTGGGAGCCGGAGGGTATGATGTGGGAGCAGCATCCGGAGCTGTTTTAGAGCGAGACTTTGAGGGCGAAGTCTAGTTCTAGTGGGGGAGAGTTGTAACATCCGGATTTTACCAGGTATCTTGTAAATTTAGTTTTGTTGAATTGTGAGGGGGACTCGGCGAGTTGGAGCTCAGACTCGCCGAGTAGGGACGCGGATTTGGGCAGTGGAGCGCGCCTGGACTCGGCGAGTCCAGGATATGGACTCGACGAGTCTGCATTGTGTAATGAAACCCTAAATTTCCGGGTTTGACGCCTATTTAAGGGGCCTTATGGCCGTCATTTGTGCTCACCCAACCCTCAGTGAGAGACCCTTGTGTTCTTGAGCGATTTGTGAAGAGAAAGGAGCATTTCTTGACCTTGTGTGTGTTATTTAGCAAGACAAAGGAGACTCTAGGCAAGAGGAAGCAAAGGAGGTTGCTATTTCGTGGAGTTGGAGCTTAGATCATCACTCTAGAGGTATGATCTCGGACTATTTTCTGTTTGGTGAAGCATTATGCAATTTAGGGCTTATGATGGTCATTTATGGGATGATTTGGTGCCCATTGGTTCCCTCCTTCAGTTCAGGTTATGGATCTGGACCCATAGAGGTCCAGAGAGCCTCACTCATCAAGCTTTATGTATGACAATGGAGTCCATGACCTTGTGTTGTAGTAAATGAGTCAAAAACATCATATATGGTCATATAGAGGTTGTATGTGCATCAAGATTGTAACTTTACATGCTAAATGAGCTTGGAGGGACTGGATCTATGGATTAATGGACTGGATCTGACCTTTAGAGCAAGATTGAGTCAGTGCATGGCACGGACTCGCCGAGTCCGAAGAACAGACTCGGCGAGTAGCATGAATGTTGCCCGACCACACAGTGAGTGGCCTCGCCGAGTTGGGGAGGGTGGACTCAGTGAGTCAAGAGGGAGTCAGAATGGACCGGAGGATTGAGTCAAACTGGACTCGCCGAGTTGTTTTGAGACTCGGCGAGTTGAGTCGTGGTGGCCCCACAACTCATGCCAGGTGGAACTCGTCGAGTTGAGTGAATTCTCGACGTGTCAAGGGAGGATTCCAGGGAAATTGGTGTACACGCCCAGACTCGCCGAGTCGCCTTGGTACTCGCCGAGTCCGGTCAGAGTTGACCGTTGACCGTTGACCAGAGTTGACCAGTGTTGACTCCTTATTGATAGTCCACCTTAGAGATATAAAGTGTTAATTAGAAGCATATAATGTTATAGGAGGATTAGAGCTCGGAGGATCGAGCACGAGGGATTTCCAGGATTCGTGAGATACCGAGATACGCGAGGTGAGTCTTCTCACTATACTTTACCTTGAGTAGGTAACCAGAGTTATGTGATAGAGTATTTGTATGCTATGTATGTTGTGTGTTGTACTACATGATTTCTATGTGATTTATGTGGTGCATGTTTATCACAGCTAGAACTTGAGGGTTCACAGAGTTTGGGTGCACGGACCCACAGAGTTATAGCCTAGAGTGGCTAATATGTGTTATAGGTGGTATTTTGGGGAACTCACTAAGCCTTGTGCTTACAGTGTTGATGTTATTTGTTTCAGGTACTAGTGACGACCGTGGGAAGGCGCCGGCTTGATCCGTATACACACACGTTCGGAGCTTGATATTATGATCTTGGGATTTTGTACTGTTTTGTTTGATAATTAAAATGGTTGTTTTTATGAATATCGATGGAATTATGTTTTATAAAAATTGAAAATTTTGTTTGAAATTTTCGGTGTTACACCTAGGTAAGGTGGGGAGGTGTGGTTAGTCAAAGAGTGGGTGTGGGGTGGTTGCTTGTGACATTGGATAAGGCAAAGTCAACACTCCACCTTTAGTAATTCACCCACTTGATTTTTATTATTTAAATAATGATTTTCATCAAAATATGTTTAAATTATGAATATTTAGAGTTTATTATGTTAAAATATAATTTCTGGAGAAAATCCCGCTTTAAAATCATGAAAAACGGGCTTAAAATGTTAAAAATATCAAAAATGGGCTAAAAGTGACAATTTCCCGAAGTCTGGCCGAGGTTCGGCCTTCTGGTGCTGAACCGAGAGAGAGAGGGAAGCAGAACCGAGAGGGAAGAAGAGAGAAGGGAAGGAACCGAGAGGAGGGAGGAGAACAGAGGGGCGCGAAGTAGAGACAGAGAAGAGAGAAGAGACAGAGAGGCGGGCAGAGACCGAGAGTATGGAAGAGACAGAGAGGCGGTAGAGACAGAGCGAGAAAAGAAGCAGAACGAGAAGCGACAGAGGCAGAGGCTCGGTCCTCGCGTGCCACAGCCAACAGAGGCTCGGTCCTCGCACGTCTTAGCCAACAGAGGCTCGGTCCTCGCGCGTCTTAGCCAACAGAGGCTCGGTCCTCGCGTCTTAGCCAACAGAGGCTCGGTGTTCGGTGTCTTAGCCAACAGAGGCTCGGTCTCCGGTTTCTTAGCCAACAGAGGCTCGGTCTTCGGTGTTTAATCTCGGCCTTAAGGAGCTTCGGCGCCTTAAGAAGGGTTTCGGTTCTTAATGTCCCGTTTTCTCGTTTTTACCCCGTTCTAAGCCGTTTTTGACCCGGTTAAGGGTCGGAATGACCCGAATGATTCCAAAAAGTTACGGGAAACTTTTGAGTGAGATTTGGGAGAGATTTCTCACACTTGGAGAGATTTGGGAGAGATTTGACATTCTTGGAGAGATTTCTCATACACAGAGATATTTGTGAGAGTTTTCACATACTTGGAGAGATTTGGGAGAGATTTGACATTCTTGGAGAGATTTCTCATACAGAGAGATATTTGAGAGAGATTTCACATACTTGGAGTGATTTGGGAGAGATTTGACATTCTTGGAGAGATTTCTCATACAGAGAGATATTTGAGAGAGATTTCACATACTTAGAGGGATTTGGGAGATATTCGACATAGAGAGAGAGATAGAGTGAAAACGATTGAGAGAGGATCCATGTGTGACAATTGTGAGTGTCCGGCATCGCAATGCATGGTTTGTAAACCCTGTTAAGCCTTGTTTAAGGATCTTACACACTCCCGATGAGTATGCATCATTGTTTTATCGGTTTGGCTCGCCACGTACTACAGTTTTTGGTTAAGGAGATCTAGATGTTCGCACTTTTTGTTTTATGATTTCTCATTAGAATAGAAGTTATGTAGAAGTTTCATAGTGTGAATTTTAGTACTCATGGGCAAATTGAGTCAAACGGTTTGACTTGCTGACTTTAGTTGACTTTGACTTGATCGAAATTTGACGATTGTCACAATGTGGATGACATACTACTCATAGGAAACGACATTCCAACCCTCCAGGAAGTAATGTCCTGGCTTGGGAAGTGTTTCGCTATGAAGAACCTTGGTGAAGCTGCCTATATTTTAGGGATAAGGATCTTGAGAGATCGGAGTAAAAGACTAATTGGACTTAGTCAGAGTACCTACTTGGATAAGGTGCTAAAAAGATTCAGCATGCAGGACTCCAAGAAAGAAGAGTTACCCATCCAGAGTAATGCCAAATTGAGTAAGACACAATGCCATAGCACTGAGGCTGAGATAGCAGAAATGAGTCGAATACCTTATGCTTCGACTGTAGGATTGATCATGTATGCTATGACGTGTACTCGACCTGCTGTAGCTTATTCCCTGAGCATGGTTAGCAGGTTTCAAGGGAACCCTGGCAAGGCACACTGGACTGCGGTAAAGAATATTCTCAAGTACTTACGAAGGACTAAGGACTTGGTCCTTACCCTCGGTAGGAGTGATGACTTGAGAGTTGTAGGGTATAGTGATGCTAGCTTCCAGACTGATAGGGATAATTTCCGCTCTCAGTCAGGCTGGGTCTTTACCCTAAATGGAGGAGAAATTTCTTGGAAGAGTTCCAAGCAAGAGACAGTGGCAGATTCTACTTGTGAATCAGAGTATATTGCAGCGAGCGAGGCGGAAAAGGAGGCTCTATGGCTAAAGAACTTCATCGGAGACCTTGGAGTTGTACCAGCTATTAAAGAGCCAATGGAAATTTTATGTGATAGTGAAAGCGCTGTTGCCTTAGCCAAGGAACCAAGGGATCACGGGAGATCCAGACACATCAACAGAAAATACCATTTTATTAGATGTCGAATAGAAGAAGGACTCCTCGTGGCAAAGAGGGTATCATCGGATGAGAACCCAGCAGATCCCCTCACGAAGGGATTGACTCGGGTTAAGCATCTCCAGCATGCTCGGAGCATAGGGCTGAAGGATGATATTAGATTTAGTAGTTAGATAACCTCAAAATTTGTAAAGTGTAATTGACATTAGATGATGAATAAAAGGTGTTTTATTTATGAGTAAAGTGTTGCTATCTCTTGTCAATCGTTTACTATATTTCTTTTGCATGTTTTGACTTCCAGAATAATTTTTTTGGTATAACATATTATTCAAACCTCCACAGTCGGTCATATGTCGGAAGTAGGTATGAATCAAGACTGTCATGATTGGTTGCAGAGGTCTAAGGTGTTAGACAAGGCTACAAAAATCATGAGTGCTCATAAGTTCTGAGCATTGGACTCAACCCGTGCTCACTGGAATCACTTCATGGAATTCTATCTCGAGTGATCGTGAGACGCTAATATCATATAAGTCTTCAAACCTAGAGATGTGATTTGTTACTTACAAGTTGGTTATGCATTGGTTGTACGAAAACGCATTGGTAACTCGATGTTATAAATCGTGCTCTTGTGTGTAATTCAATGAGTGGTAGAACAAACATATGAGTCGAAGTTTATCTGTTCCTTCTTGGATTAGAAGCTGATATCTGAGCCCCTCGATGATTTTGTTTTGACCCATGTACCGGGCCCGGTCAGAACTAAGTTGATGTGTTCAATTAAGTTCTTTGTCAAACAAATCGGAAATCGGGAAACAAACTGTTGGACAATAAGTAAGACATTGTTCCATGTATTTGTCCGACTGATATCTAGAACAGAGGATTATATGATCACTTATCTTAAATGGCGTACCATCATCTTCTCAGTTCCCAGAAACGTTGAAAAGAGCTACGGTTGCCGATCGGTTCCTGAAGTCATACTTGCAGTAATAGTTATTAGACTTATCCAAGTGGGAGACTGTTGGATAAGGTGTCTAAGTCCATAACTATTTCTGGTATGTACTTGACCCGACCCGGCATGGTCCATTTGGGTTGCATGGCACCATGCAATTGGATAGACTAAATGAGAGAAATAACACTTGGAGATTATTAATATATTATAAGTTCTAATATATTAATAATATTATTTGATTAGTTTGACCAAGAATTAATTTAGAATTAATTAAGTGATCAAAAGATAACTAATTAAATATATGGGTTGATTATGTAAATCATCCATATCTTGTATAGTGGGCTAAGAGGCTCCATGGACTATCAAGTTGGGTTCCACCCATAGGATGCTCCATGGATGCTCCATGGGAGTTACAAACCCATGGGTCATGGAAATGAAGAGTCATGACACATTAGGGTTTACATGGTGTAACCCTAGATGTGTCAACACTATATAAGAATCATATTCTCCACCAAAATCGGTTAGACTAAGGAAACAAGAGGGCTTAGCCGATTTCAAGAAGTGTGCATTCTCTCAAAAGTCTTTCCAAGAGCATTTGGTGTTGTGTGAAGCATTTGAGGCATCACACTTGGGGTGCTAGGCTCATAAGGTTTCAAGGAACACTAGCAACTACAAGGTAAGTTATTCTATCTATCATTCAAATTAAAATTGTTCCCCATGTATGCTAGATAGGAATATAGCCTTGGAATTCAACTTTGCATGATAATTAGACCAACATAGATCCAAGGTTATTAGGGTTGCATGTACACTTAGGAAGTGTTAGAATGCTCAAAACCCATCACTTACAACTGGAAACTATAAGGAGGATCGGTGTGGGAGAACCCCTTTATTGATATCCTTATCGTTAAATTTTATGATATTGCAATTCAGCATGGTGGTCACACGGTTTCGAGGTGGAGGATCGGGATCGAGGTCAGGATCTAGGTCTGGGTTAGGCGACACTACTGAGCCCATTGACGAGAGGTTGTGTGACTTTATTGCATATGTGATTTACATAATCATCGAGGGGCCCATAGATATCATTTTTATCCCGAAGGTAAAAGGAATGGATAAACTTCAACTCATATGGCTTGTTCTACTACTTGTTGAATCATACACAAAGGCACGTTTTATAACATCGAATTACCGAATGTGTTTTCGTGCAATCAATGTACAACCAACTCATAGTAACAACTCATATCTCTAGGTTTGAAGAATATAAGATATTGTTGTCTCATGATCACTCGTGATAAAATCCATGAAGTGATTCCAATGAGCGCGGGTTGAATCCAATACTCAGAACTTATGAGCACTCATGAGTGTTGTAGCCTTTGTCCAACATCTTAGACCTCTACAATCCAACCCATGATAGTCTTAATTCATATCTACTTCCTACATATGACCGACTGGGGATGGTTTGAATAACTTAGTCATTCCGGGAGAATAACCTAGTTGATTCTGGAAGTCAAAACATGCAAAATGAAACACAATAATAATTGAATCCAATATGGTATCAAAACCTATGAACATAAATAAAACACCTTTTATTTATCACCATATGATTACACATTATTCATTGTATACTGTTTCAACTATCAACTTTATTCTTGAATTTAAAACAATAGTTGTCCCATGCTCCAAGCATGTACACTATGTTTTCTAAACACTAGTCATGCCATACACCAAGTATGCATACAATGTTTATCTATGATCTTTACTTTGTGAAATAGATCAATTAAACATAACTCCAATGATCCTCTTTTCACAGTCCAAAATCCTTACTGCAAATGCAAGAATTCCAAATTCATGCCATTTACTGAAATTTGTTAGATTCTAAACTTATATGCATTAATCCTCTTGTAATGATTATGCATAAAGTCAGAAAGACTTGACAACAACCATTACAGAGCATTCCAAAGGAGATCAGCTCCTTGGAAACATCCTTCTTGCATTAAGTTTCCTAATCTTACCCAGATTGAATAATTTCTAACTTTGAAACATTTCCATATTCCATTTTGACTATCACTTCTGAACAGGAGTTGCCTCCTTACAAATTATGTCAATATGGTCCTTCCAGAATTATCACTATACTTCCAACTGTCCTTGAGCACCCAATCTTTGGTAAACCTTAGATGATCCTCAACACTTGTTTAATCATTTTAGTCATATCCAATTCTAGACCTTTTCCCTTCTTAATGCCCCATGCATTTGGAAAATTTAGAAAGGATGAATATAGCACATGTAATCGATCCTATATTTGAAGTATATGGGACACGATTCATGATGTCTCACATAAAGACTAAACCAGTCTTTTGCTATACCATTTCCATTTCTATTTGTCAAGTTCTCATAATTTAGATTATGAAAAAAGATGTCGTAATCATAATTGAATTCTAGAACGCAAATAATGGACCCATATATAGAATTTTCTTATGTTGAGCCATTCCAACATAACATTCATATATATATATATATATATATATATATATATATATATATATATATATATATATATATATAGATATAGATATTCTTGACTAAATATGATTAATACCTCAATCTAAGCTTTTAGATTTGAGATGAAGTATAATTTCCTCTCCCTTAATTATAGCAAAACAACTTTTTCCCAATTGAAACCTTTTGTTTTCTATAATTAACATTGCTAACTTGCAATACTTATCATAATTATCATGCTCCCACTGACATGATGATTATTAGCATAACACTTATGCTCCCACTAGCTTTGACATGTACTCAGAAATTAGCTGGACTTTAGAAATAAATACTTTATGGACATTCTTACCAAAGTTCAGATTTCTGATACTAGATTGCTTTGATAAAACTTTATCAGTATCATACACCTTATCTTAGCTCACAGGTGTGTCTAAACAATTTTAAGAACTATGAAAAAGGATGCTGTAATCATAGTCTCGATTGTTTAGACCTTTGGCACTTCTCACAAGTCCATGTTAGTGTGTCGGTTAATCACACACGCTCCACTAACAACTTTAAGAATGCAAATATCACAATTGCTATCTAGCTAACATCTACTTAGTGAAAGTGTTTCCTCACCATCATTTTCATGAATCGGAGACAAACCTTATGACACTTAGATTTAATGGTGTATGTGTTCTTATCCATGTGAATTCTAAAAACCATAGCCATAAGACAAGGATAATGACAAATCCAAACTCATATGGACTGAACTCAATCTTAATCTCTTGCCACCTGGCTGCTCAAGGGAATACCTTTGCTTCCAAGTTGTTTTGCAACCAATTGAGAACTCTAAGAACTCATATGCAAAGCCAACTTTAACTAGAATGAGCACAGAATATGTCAACATGATAGGTTATAAACCTCAAGTCGTGTGCTAGTGAAGAACTTCAGGTTTTATTCTTTATTAGTTCTTAAGACTTTCAAGACCTTGAAGACTCTTAATGTCCTCTTGACATATAAAACATTCTTGTAAGATATTTAAGAGATAGTGTGGATTCTAATCAAGACAAACACTTCACCCAATTAGCCTTAGTTGGTCATTGTTTTATCCAAAACATCATAGCTTACCAATTTCAAATGTACAAGAGTAGACAACTTTTACTCTTACATTTGACAAGTGCTTTAAACCTTCTCTAAGACATGTCACTCAAGTTACAATCTTGGAGTATGACTCTAAGACTTGTATTGGAACGGAGTACGACTCATATTCTTCATTTAACCATTCCAACAATTCAAGATTCCTCTTCTTAGTCATAAGAATGCACTAAGATTTCCTTAGAGAACTAATTGTGATATGGTTTCTTAATCATTAACATGATCACAAAAACTGATACTAAAGTACTCTCCCATCTTTCCAGATTTGAGAAACTTTTATCCTTCTGTCTAATTTGATTCTTCTTATTCACTCTGACATACATTAGATCTCTTCCAATGTTTCAGAATTTATACTTAAGCTTGTAAGTATAACCATATTTACTAAACCTTAGTAAATAATGACGAATAGTCTTATCAATCATTTGTGGTGGACTTAACCAGTGCACAAGAATGTGTACTCTATCCCTTAGTCCTTTACTTGACTCACCCATCCATGTGAACAAGTACTTAGTCTTAATTTTTTTCAATGCTTGAAAGTTCTCATTCATCATGCTATACAACTTGCATGATTCCAAGTTTCGGTCCAATTGAGACTTGAGTGATGAGGATCTTTCCTTATTTGGTAAATTTAGACATTACCACAAATGAGAGAATCAAATTCACTTTCCAATATTGCTATCACTGGAATCTTATAAGCAATAATTTCCACAAATGCCATTGTAAGGATACATAAAATAAATAAAATAAAAAATTTCCTTTTATTTTACAACTTTGCGGAAAAACTTATACTTACAATCCATATGAAAACTTGTTGTTATCTATTCCTAAGCAATATCTCATAACTCCTAAGAAGTAGCTCACGAATCCGATCTTCAAACTATGCGATAGAAATCCATCTATGCGATCAGATTTAGCATATTCTTTCTTTAAGTTTTTCACTTTTCTTTGATTCTTAAAACATCACCATGTGACAGTCACATCATGTATCAAGAATCTCAAAATAGAAAGTTAGCAGAGTTAGATAGTGGACTTTACCTATAGTAGAGTTAAACTTATTGACTTTACCATCCTTAGGTAAGTTTGGCAACTTCGTAACCAAAGCCCCTTCCTTTAGCAATAGAAACATATGGACCCTTAGGTAATAATACTTGGGAATATCTCAGACTTAGCCTTTCTGTTTAGCATTTGGTCAACCAAGTTGACTATGGCTAATCCCTTTCCATTGGGAAGAGAATGCTTTTCTGGATTTCCTATGTCACTATTGTCCCTGTCCATAAAGTTTTGGGAAGTTGATCTCCTAATAAAATTTGCTTTACTAGTACACCAAATCATTTCTAATTTAGCAGCACCAAGCAAATAGATAAGATCATTAAGGGTCTTGTCATAGTCTATTTCATAGGAGTCCCAAAGGAATTCACTATGTGACTTAGAAAGTGCTTAAACATCCACTTCCTCTAGACTTTGACACCCAACTCTCTCAGCTTATCAATACGTGACTTCATCTCCAAGATGTGATCACACATAGACCTTGCTTGCGAATAGGGATTGAGTGACCTTAAACTTTTCAAGAACTTGCGGGTTAGGGAGAATAATTGGAGGAAGTGAAAGAAGTAAAGTTCCAAGAGATTTGGGAAGATCATAGATGTCTGAACTTAGACATATTTTGGGAGATATTCAAGATAGTTGATCTAAAGTCCTTAATATGACACCCAATATAAAATATTAAGGCTAGGACCCAACAAACTATTTCATAACTTAGAAGAGGGATGTCGTAATCCAAGCTATAAAATATTTGAAGGTAGGTGAATGACGATTCACCAATTTCTACCAAGATAAACGAAATGTATTATTAGGTTTTAATTGGATTTGAAACTCCTAGATCTTTTGAGATTCATTGAACTTTTCAATGTCATGTTTCAATCTCGAGTGTGTCCTTCAGGTTTTGTGAATGGGATGCCAAGGATCACAAAACAAGGTGTGAAGTAACCATGAAAATATAATGGGTACCTTTAATATTTACCCCTTAATCGATGTGTTGGTTAACCACACACGCTCCATCGATACTATGATATACATTAAGTTACCCTTTGCCTACCTTGTTAAGTCCAGGTTAGTGTGCCGGTTAACCACACACGCTCCACTAACCGACTTAAACAAAGTGCAAAGTGTAATTTCATGGATTAGCACCTTATTCACTTTTTCCTAAGTAACTAAGATTGGGTACTAATAAGAGTTTAGTTACTTAGTATGTATCATTAATATTTTTAATGAAAGGAGAATTATAGTCCTTGTCCTACCCGTTCGGCTAACGACCCTCCACCAGTCAAGGAAGCGGTAGGTGAGAGTGGACACTCATTAAACTGTCATTTTATAGACAGTAACCTTATACCCCCTTATAGACCGGCTTCGTGAATGAAGCCTACTAACGGTAAGACCGACTTTACTCTTATACATAAATATAAATATTATTAACTTATAATATTATAAAGTATAAGGGTTGAATTTTAACTTTTAAAATTCTAAGGGATAACTTGGAATTAAAGTATTCATAAGTGAATACTTTTCAAATTCCATAACTTGAGGGCATGTTTTCAAACTATTCAAAACTCTTGGATTTTCATAACTTATGAGTTTAATTAAAGTTTCAAAAACTTTAATGAAAAGACTCTTGAACATCCATAACGAGTCATAAAACAATTTAATGAGGAAAAAGACTCTTCATTTTGTAACCTATGGCAACTTTTATGAGTTTTAAGATTCATAAATGTGACTTTTAAGTTACATAAACACATTTTATGAACTTCTTTTAGATTAATTTGGATTAAAACCAACTATCACATAATTTTTTTTCATTAATCTAAATTCACTCATAAAACAAGGTAACACAAAAAACTTTTGGTGATCCATAACTTATTCTTAAGTTATGGATTTCTTTAAAACATTAACACCAAATTTTGTAACTCCATAAAAAATTTGAATCAATTTTTTTAAAACCTTTTCATATCCACAACTTATGGAGGTTTCAAAAAATAAAACTCTTTAGATCAAACTTTTAAAACTAATAAAATAATCATATCATTTTATCTTTTACTAAATTTGACCTAATTCAACTCATTAGCAAATTATTCAAACTTTACAAATAATTAGTTTTTCACAAGAACAAGTAATTATCTTAAAATTTGACAAACGTAATTTTTTTTTCAACTTTGAAAATAAAATATTTGCATCAATATAAAAAAAACAACCCATGGCTCTGATACCACTGTTGGGTTTTGAGCATTCTAACACTCCTAAGCGTACATGCAACCCTAAATAACTTGGATCTATGTTTTCTCTACTATACATGCAAATATGAACTTTCCAAGGTATTCATCCTAAGTAGCATAATAACCTGATTCATATGAATATATCAAGTTAGAATTACATACCTCTTTGATGTAGAAAGTCTTCATGAAGCTTGAGTGCCGAGTGCCCCAAGTGTGACACCTCAAATGGTTCACACAACATCAATTGCTTTAGGAATAACCTTGAGAGAAATGAAGAACACTTGAAATCAGCTAGCCCTTCTCTATTGTACATAATGGCCGATTTCTTCCCAACAATATGATCTTTATATAGTGTCACACTTAGGGTTAACCCTAATTGTCATGGCTTTCAATTTCCTTGGATCCATGGGTTCAAATGCACCATGGAGCATCCATGGAGCATCCTATGGGTTTTAGCCCAACTTGATAATCCATGGAGCATTAGCCCACTATACAAGTATGGATGATTTACACAATCAAACCATATATTTAATTAGTGTTCTTTTGATCATTTAGTTAATTCTAAATTAATTATTGATCAATACTAATTAAATAATCCTATTAATATATTAGAACTTATAATATATTAATAATCCTTAAGTGTTATTTCTCTCATTATAGTCTATCCAAATGCATGATGCCACGCAACCCAAATGGACCATGCCGGGTCGGGTCAAGTCTCACCAATTATAGTTATGGACTTAGACATTAATCCAACACCGGGAACTTTGGATTCCCCGCTTGAGGTAGAGATTGCAGATGATCGCACTGTGAGTGCTGCGAGGATGTATAGGAACTGTGTATTGAATGTTCTTGGGGAGAGGTTTCGTGTTGATCTAGTTCTGATATTGTTGCGATGGTTGAAGGTGGTTGTTAGGATGGACTGGTTCGGGGCTAATGGGGCCTTGATCGACTATGGCTGCCAATTGGTGAGGGTTCGAACCCCAAGTGGTGGAGAACTGGTTATTAATGGTGAGAGGGCCAATCAGGGGCCGACCCTTTCTTCAGCCGCGAGGGCTACAAAATTACTTCATCGGGGTTGTTTAGGAGTTTTGGCTTACATCTTCGACACGAGGGATGAGACTACGAGGGATGCGAGCAGTGTTCCGATTATACAGGAGTTCCTGGATGTCTTTCTCGAGGAGTTACCAGGAGTGCCTCTAGAGAGGCCGATGGAGTTCCACATTGATTTGGTGTTGGTTGCCACCCCGATAGCCAAGGCACCATACCGACTAGATCCACCTGAAATGCAAGAGCTATCTATCCAGCTTCAGGAACTACTAGACCAAGGGTTCATTCACCCAAGTAGTTCCTTGTGGGGAGCACCGATCCTTTTTTTGAAAAAGAAGGACAGGTCACACAGAATGTGTATTGATTACCATGAGGATAGATGTCACACCCCAAAACCAAGAACGGCGGAAATGTTCTGGGGCGGAGGACGTCATGTAAAGTATCACAACACAGTATAATATTAAACAAGTAAACAACATCATCCGTTTCATTAAATATATAATTTTAATATAAGTGTGTTTTGTAGTTTATAAGACACAAAAACATGAATCAAAATATAAGTTGAGTCTTGTATGCGCTCCATCTTCTCAAAAGTTGGCATCAGTACTTGTCTACTGATGACCTGAGAATACAAGTTATTTTGAAAGAGTTTATCAGAATTAAAGTTGGTGAGTTCATAAATATTTAGTGTCTATGTTTGTATCAAAATGTGTGAAAGAGTGTTTGAAGTACGAGTTTGTAAATGTTTGCAGTAAAAGTATGTAAATGCTTGTAAGTGTTTATAAAAGTTTGTAACTCCTATAAAATCCTATATTTTCTACTAAAAGTAGCCTCCTACCAAGGCACAAATGTTTTGTATGTTTGTTTCTTAACAAAATATCATTAACAAAATATAGTTTGTACATTAATGTTTAAGTGAAGTAATCACCAAATAATGTAAAGGGTAAATTAATGTAGTACTGTAGTTTTGTATTATAGGAACTACTGCTGTACTAACTACATTAAACCAGATTTATATCAAGGTATTATGTGATTAATTGTACCATACTATCGACGGAAAACACGACATTGTAAGTCGTCAAATGGTATGATGTTTGGGACCCGCAGACCTGCAGGTTCGGCTGTAGCTAGCAGCAAGGTGTAGGATAGTCAATCTAGTATAGATCTATACGTAAACTCATGCTCTCCCTCTAGGAGATTCTGGTTGCAACTCGGGCCATGACAATAAAGGCATGCTCCGATACAGTGGATCACATTTATGTTAATGTATTCTTGTATATGTAATGTATTGTTACGCATCATAGTATCGTTGTATATGTTCTCATTCTAGTATAGTTGTATATGTTCTCATCATAGTATAGTTGTATACGTTCTTATTCTATTATAGTTGTATATGTTTTCATAGTAATAACTAATGACTCATGAATGAAATAACTCTTATATGCTTCATTGAACTAGAAGTAGTAAGTAGTATAACTCTAAACTATACTTATTATAGTTTATTAGTAAACTTGTTTGTACGATTGAATGTACTGAACTGAGATAAAAGTATTTATATCTATACATATATACATAATATATAACTAAGGATTCAACGACACTCGAACAAACAGTCGGGTACTTTAAGACCACAACCAATCAAGGACAGGAAATAATGTGGGTTATCTCTCCTAAGTCCTTCAAACCTTATATATATAACTATATATGTAGTAGACATGGTTTTAACAAGATATAAGTTTGAAAATTGTAAAAGGAAGGTTTAGTATACAAAAGTGAATTTGATAAAGAGTTTGATATGTAAAATAGTTTGATAAATAGTTTGAAGTCATTTGTTTGGTAAAACAGTTTAAAGTATGAAAAATCCATTTCTATGCTACTTATTAATCACATGTGATTGATCTAATAACTAACATGGTTCAACTTGTATTCCCCCCATAAAGCATTTAAAAACATTTCAAAGCATTTCAAAGGTTAATTAAGGGGTATGAACTCACCTGCAGTGAGTGGTTTGTTCGGAAGTGTCGGACAAGGTGCTAGGTGTCAACTAAGGACTTGAACACACACAATGGTCCTATTTATCATATAATAAACATATATGTATCTAATTAGTCAATTAACAACTAATTAATCATGTTAAGATGCCCTAGGTCATGGAAACACTTTGATTCAAGTGCTACAGGTACCAAAGGGTTGCATTTAAGGGTTATATGGCATGGCATTGGAGTTTATGGCCCATGAACCACCCATTTATGAAGTTTACAGCCCATGACCATTTCCCCATGAGTTTATGGCCATAAACGCATGGTAGTAAGTGCCAAATTGTGTTTTGAGGTCTTACTAGTCATGATTTCACATCCAATGATCAAGTCCAAGCATTAGGAAAGCATTAGCGGCACATTAAGGCTCCTTTGTGGAGTTTACGGCCAAAGGACCATATCCTTTGGTGTTCACGGTCGTAAACTCTCTTAGGGACATGTTTTGATAATTTTTTAACATCTTAAACACTTCTAGGAAGGATCAAGGTTGGCATCCAAGGCTTATGAAGGGACTAATGTCCATTTTACCACTTTAAAAGGGGTTTACGGCTCAAGAACGTCCTTGGCTGTAAAATCCTTTGTTCTTGTGTTATATGATGATTTTCAAGTGTTATCAAGTTCATATTAAGCACACAATAATCTAGGGAAAGTGTACTTACAATATAGAAGCTTGATTTGGTGTTTAAGGTCCAAGAACATTAGTGTGTGTTCTTAGTGTTTTGAAGAACACTTGAAGATCTAGCTATAAATAAATAATGAATGGATGAAATGATGTATAAATACTAGATGTTAGGTTATAACATCAAATCAAGTCGAGAAACACTTACGTTTTTGGAAGATCGGGTGAAGAACGGGATGATAATTGAGAGAGAATGGGGAGTAAACTCTAGAAGGGAAGTAAGAAATGAGGAGTTTGGGGAGTAAACACATGCCTAAGTCACGAGTTCATGATCACAAGGGAGTTTACGGCCAAAACTTTAAAAGTTTGGTCGTGAACTCTTTATTAGGGTGGTATGTGTGGTTTTACAACTCCAAGACTCAAGATGGTATGTCCTTTCCTTCGTTCGTTTAAAGAATAACTACTAAAAACAATGAAACGGATTTTTAAATTGGCTAACAATTATTAGAAATGTAATTGACTTTTAATTGAAGTGATTGAATTTAGAGTTTGTCCGAATGAAAATTCCAGGTTGTCACAATAGATGACTTGTTCGATCAGCTACAGGGTGCATCTTGATTTTCCAAGATTGATCTTTTGTCGGGTTATCACCATATAAGTATTTGGGAGGAGGATATACCGATGATAGCCTTCAAGACTTGGTACGGACACTATGAGTTCGTGTTGATGCCATTTGGGCTCACCAATGCCCTAGCTGTATTCACGGACCTCTTGAACAGAGTGTGTAGAACGATGCTCGGTCGGTCGGTGATCGTTTTTATTGATGATATCTTGGTCTATTCTAAGACCAAGGAGTAGCATGAGCAGCTCCTGAAGGAAGTTTTGGAGACTCTGATGGTAGAGAGATTGTATGCAAAGTTCTGCATGTATGATTTTTGGCTATGAGAGGTACAGTTTTTTCGGGCACGTCATCAACTAGGAGGGTATTTCAGTGGATCTAGCCAAGGTTGTGGCAGTGATGCGGTGAGAAGTACTGAATAATGATTCCAAGATCCGTAGTTTCTTGGGTCTAGCGGGCTACTATCAGAGATTCATCCAGGATTTCTCCAAGATAGATGTGCCCTTGACCCACTTGACCAAGAAAAACATGACATTTTGATGGGGTACGGATTAGCAGTTGGCCTTTAAGACTCTGAGACGAAAGTTATGTGAGGCTCCAATTCTAGTACTACCCGAGGGGTTAGATGATCTGGTGGTGTACTGTGACGTATCATTTTTGGGGTTGAGTACCGTAGTGATGAATACGGGGCATGTGATAGCGTACTCCTCGAGGCAGTTGAAGCGTCACAGGGAGAATTACCACACTCATGACCTAGAATTGGGGGCATTGGTATTTGCCCTCAAGATTTGGAGGCATTACTTATATGGGGTGTGGTGTACCATGTATATTGATCATAAAAGTTTGAAGTATTTGATGGATCAGCAAAAACTCAACATGCGACAGAGGATGTGGTTGGACGTACTAAAGGACTATGATTGTGAGATTTTGTACCATCCCGAGAAGGCCAACGTGGTGGCTGATGCTTTGAGCCGCAAGGCGGCAGTTTCCCCAATTGGGAAAGTTTGTTTGAGGATGACCATGATCTATCCATTGTTGGATATGATAAAGGAGGCTCAGGTTGAGGGGTGAAAAAGGAAAATTAGAAAATAGAACGGATTCAGCGGCAGTATCCTTTGTTTGTTAGGGATAGTTATGGCCTTCTAACACATTGTTGATGGGTATGGGTACTAGTGACTGGAGGAGTGAGGCAAAAACTATTGGAGGAAGCACATAAGTCCAAATTCTATATATACTGAGGGGCTACAAAGATGTTTAGAGATTTGAGAATGAGTTACTAGTGGCCCTGCATGAAGCGGGAGATCGCCTGGTTTGTGGAGTGTTGCTTAACCTATAGGAAGGTCAAGGTCGAGCATCAATGACCTCATGGAAAGGTTCAGTCATTACGTATTCCCATGTTGAAGTGGGAAGGTTTACTATGGACTTCATTATGAAGTTACTGAGGACGGTGAGGTGTGTGGATGCCATATGGGTGATCGTAGATAGACTGACGAAGAGTGCCCACTTTATTTCAATCTCAGAGAGTATATCGGCTGAAACGTTGGTGGACATTTATGTGCGAGAGGTGGTGGTTAGACACGGAGTGCCAGTATTGGTAGTATCTGACAAGGATGTTTTTTTACATCTAGGTTCTAGAAGAAGTTCCACAAAGAACTGGGCACTCAAGTACATTTTAGTATGACATACCCACCCCAGATAGATGGCCAGAGTGAGATGATGATCCAAAAACTAGAGGATATGCTATGAGCGTGTGTGTTGGACTTTGGGGGTGGTTGAGATAGATACTTCCCACTGGCATAGTTTTTATACAATAGCAGTTATCCTGCCAGTATAGACCAGTCCCCATTCGAGATGTTGTATGGACGTAGGTGCAGAACACCGGTCTGTTAGGGTGAGGTTGGACACCGAGTCATGTGGAGCACCGAAGTAGTACTCAAGACCACCAGACCGATTCAGCAGGTGCGCGACCAGCTACGGGTCGCATAGAGCCGACATAAAAGTTATGCTGACTATCGTCGATTGGATCTAGAATTCCAGGTGAGGGACTTTGCACTACTCAAAGTGTCACCATGGAAGGGGTGATCATATTTTGTAAGAGGGGCAACCTCGAACCCGATATTTTGGTTCGTTCAGGATTTCGATTTGAGTGGGCAAAGTAGCATATTGCTTAGATCTACCAGATGAGCTTAGCCAGATTGATAACACGTTCCATGTGTCACAGCTTCGGAAGTGTGTCACTGATGAGTCCGCAGTCGTTTCACTGGATGACATTCAGGTGGATGAGATCTTGAATAACATTGAGAGGCCTGTTGCTATCCTAGATAGGAAAACCATAGTTCTTCGAAACAAAGAAGTGAAGTTGGTGAAGGTACAATGGCAGCACCGCTAGGGCACCGAGTAGACTTGGGAGTCGGAGGATGATATGCGGGAGCACTACCCAGATATGTTTGGGGCAGCAAACTTAAAGGATGAAGTCTAGTTCAAGTGGGGGAGATTTGTAACATATGTTTCATGTATTAAATAAATTACATGATTTCTTTTAGGGTTTGTCAATTGACTCGATGAGTTGGATGCCCCAACTCGTTGAGTAGAGGCCATCTCATGGACGCGGGGTCAAGATCTACTCGACAAGTCAAAAGTATCAACTCGGCGAGTAGGAGCTGAAGAGAGAAAACCCTAATTTCAGAGTTTGCATCCTATATAATCTCCTTAAGGACCTTGAGGCTAACCTGCTATCAATCTCCAAACCCTAGGAACGTCTGTGCTAAACCCTAATCCCCATTCTCTTTCATTTTGTGAGTTAGAGTGTCTTGTGAAGTTTAAAAAGAAGGAGATAGTGAGAAGAAGAAGATCCAGCAAACCAGGCCCTCATTCTTGAACTTGAACACTTTGTAGACTGTGGTAAGCCACCAAGATTCGATTTTTATCTTAGGATATGGCTAGATCTTAAGTTTACTCTTCATTTTTTTTCATTTCCATTGATTGCATGCATGGTTTCATAATGTTTGCAACTTTATAAATCTATAGGGAAAAATAGTCCAAATGTGGGTTAGATCTAGCTTTTAATCAAACAAGGAAGCCATGTAAGAGTTTTAGAGCATAATTTCCCCTTGTTGGCAATTTTGACCTAAAGACATGGATTAGACATGCATGTCCCTAAAGCCTCCATCTTTGGAACATTTTGAGGACTAGAAACTCCTTTGGAAAGGAAAGATTCCAGATCCCTAAGGTTTCGGGAATGCATGGCAAGACTTTTGAGTTGTCCAACTGTTGATACATGAAGTGACTCTCTTAATTTTGCCTACCGCAGTCTACAAGCATCAACAGTCAAGCCTCCACCAGCAGCCACATCCGAAGTCTTCTAGACAACTGCAATTATCTTTCTGTACTCAGTTTACTTTTATCTATCTTTCTGTAATACTCTGTATTGTCCAATATGCATTTCATGGCTACTCTTAGAGAGTGAATCACTTGTATTTCTTGAGTCTCTATAAATAGAGCTCACGCTTTATCCATCAATACATATCTCTCTTTACTCATCTCTAAATCTGAATTATCTTCGAGTATTCCTTACACATCTCATATTTTTGTTACTCTCTAAAATCCTCTCGAACATAAACGATTAATACTTCTCTTCGGAGCAAGTCATTCGTGACTTTATCACTAAGATTGATGTCACTCGCTAACTTGGTTTAAATGCATTCCATGTTATGAATCTGCTTATGTGTTTACTTGATATATCACCTACTGTCATTTATGTTTCCCTACTTTTCCGCAACTAACTATCTAACTATCTAACATATTAACTTATTATTGTTTATCTTTTAGATCCTTTGAGATTAAATAATTCCGCAAGTATACTTGTTTTAACATTTGTTCAGGTGTGTCTCAAGTTTTTCTCTCAACAATTGGTATCAGAGCCATAGTGGTTGCTTTTTGAAAAATGGAACTATGATTTTTCAAAGGGCCTTCTATACCACTGAAGCTCATTTCTTCAAAAAAAATGGCACAAGCACTTACTCTAAATGTTTCCAACAGTGTTGGTGGCTCAAATCGAGCTCCAATATTGGTTGCAAATGAATATCATCACAGGTCTCAAAGAATGGAAAGATATTTAAGGAGACATGGTAGAGATGTATGTCGATCTGTTGAAGAAGGACCACATGTACCAGTTCTTACACCTGTTCAAACTGATGAGGCGACAGCCAGACTAGGAAGAGGAGAGGACAACCAGTCTCGAACTGTCCCACCAAGGATGATCTCGATAAAATTGAAAATGATGTTGTTGCTTTTTATGAAATCTCTTGTGGAGTTGCTCCTGATAACTTCAACATTATCATAAACTGTAAATCAGCAAAAGAGATCTAGGACGTTCTCAACAACTTATATGAAGGCTCAGAACAGGCTCAAGATAAGAAGCTCCGAATTGCACTCAATGAATTCAACAACTTCAAGGCTCATGCTGGTGAAATTTTAGAGGACTCCTTCTAAAGGTTCAATCTGATAGTTACTAAGTTATCAAATGCTGGCACCATCCACAGTAACCATGAAATAAACCTTCAATTTCTCAATGAGTTAGGAAGACATTGGACTACTGCCAAGATGAAAGTTCAAGGAGACAGGAAAATTCATTCGCTGTCTCTCTATAAGTTATATGGAGAATTGCAAGCACAAGAATCCACTGTACTCAAAGACTGTGCTGACTTCGGAGGGCCACTTGCTCTTGTAGCACAAGCTCCTCACAACCAGTATTACTCTCCCTCGTATGATACTATACCACATTCATACGAAGCTAACTCAGAGTATGATGATGAAGAAGAATTTCAGAAGGTTTTTGCTCTAGTTAGTAAACAGTTCAACCGACTACCACCTCACTCCTTTCGCAAAAATCAACAATTCAACAAACATCCTTTCAATCGTAGTTTCAATCCAAATAACAATCACTCTCATTATCCTAAAAGTTCACACACACAACTGAAATCTCAAAACACTCAACCAAAGGAGGCACCGCAGTCCATTCAAACCCCTGGCTCTGATACCCATTCATAAGACAAAAGTGATGTTGTAATATGCCGCAAGTGCAACAAAGAGAATCATTTTCCAAAGGATTGCAAGGCTAACGTAGTGAAAGACAGAGAATTCTACCTTAGAATGGCTTAAGAACTGGAAGAAAAGGAAAAGGCTAGGGCATATGTGGCTCATGTCAAAAGAGACCATCAAGTTTGGTCATCCGAGGTGAAGAAGAAAACATCAGCAACATCAAAGGGAAATGCAAGATCTACATGCTAGCAACTACTGATGATGATGGGTCTACAAAGCTGGAAATGAACTACTGCTACATGGAAAAGGATGGAACTCTAAGCATCATCGAACAGGTAAAACTCATTATCCAAACTCTAAACTATAACATGCATGATTGTCAACCTTTCATAGACAATCTTAACGACACATGTGTTGCCGTTGTTTCAGACTATAACAAATCCTTAGATGAGAGGAACATAGTATCCAAGAGATGTTTCATTCGAGACGAAGACTGGAGAACAAAAGACTCAAAATGGCTATGTTAGAAAGAGATTTAGAGTTAGAAAAAAGATGCAAGAATGTTGAGTGAAACACAACTAGAAATAGCTTTGAACCAAAGAGATTTAGCTTAGAGTGAGATTGTACGTTTAAATCATTTAATAGAAAAATTGTTCAATGAAAGTGAAGCTATTGAAAATTTAGTTAATAATGGAACTGTGGACAACACATACAATTGAGGTTGGTCCAATGGATATCTTACCGTAGAGGATTCTTCACCCCCGTCTAACAAAGATCGACTTTATGTCCCTCCAGATCGAGAATTTCATTTTCCAGTTAATGAAAAGACTTTACCCAAAGATATCAGAACACACTTCGGTAGACTCCATAATCTAAGTAATAATTGTGTCATTGAGGAAATTGTGCTTGAGGTTTCGGATCACACATGTGATCAACGTGTTATCTATGGCACACTCAATCCAAATTCTCAGACCGCGTCTGTTGTTGATGAAGAAACTATCATAGAAAGTCCCGAAGTCTCATAGGACTTTCAACCCTTTTCCTCAGACCACAGTGCCTCTCACCGCAGCCATGATTTTCAGAAAAAATCCATTTCTATCACAACTCAAACTTACGCTACGGCAGCTAAGTCTTCCTTACCTATGTCCACAACAAAAGGTTCCATGACTCTTCAACCAATTAACCATGAACTACCCATAGAAAACCTTGAAGTAGGACAATGTTATTAAAACCCTGGATTTTCAAGTTCTGATGAGTCAAGCCCTCGGTGTCAAAAAAATTTGAAGGCTTCCAGGAAACTGCAGTTGAACACTAATGACTGCAGATCTCCAAAAACCTTAGCATAAAAGGCTTTCAAAGAGGATATTCGATCTCGAGGCACAAATCGACAAGTCTTTTCTAAAAACAAAAGACATACTAGATTTCCATAATCTAAGAGTCCAGAAAAGTTTGTTTTTGCTCACTATTTTTTGAAAAATTCTCCTATCAAGAAACCATGCAAAAAGGAATGTGCAAATTCAACATCCATTCCTAACTCGTCTGACAAAACCCAAAAGAAAGAAAGGTCGTTTCAAAACAATGGTTTTCAAATCTATTCATCAGATGATCCAAAATGGAAGGGTATCTTACCTACTCCAACACTTTTAAACTCACATCAAAATTTCAACAAATGGAAAGGAATTTTATCAAATCCCAAGAAAAGGTCCAATGTATCTACACATGCAACATCTTCTTTGAGACAAAGTTTTTCTAAATCCAACAACTCACGTGTCAAATCTTACCAACCTCAGACCAGTCACAAATAAACTACACCCTTCTGACCGCTGACTAAACAAAGTGTCAAAACAAAAGACAAAATTTCAAAATGTCATTGTCAATGTAATTCTCAGAAAAAGTTTTATCATGTCAAAACTGATCCTCTTCAGAAACCTCGTAAATTTTCAAAAAGGCACTACGCACCAAAAACTCACAAACACCTAGGACTAGGATTAAAAGTTGACACGAAACCAGTCCCTACAACCTCATTTCATGCATCAATCAGAAACTCGTCTATTTTCCCAGGCTCCAAACTAGTTTGGATGCCTAAAGTAACCATGTAATTTTCAAGCCTTGTGCAAGGAGGAACAAGAAGAAGAATGGTTAATCGATACTGTCTGCTCCTTGCACATGATGGGAAGGTTAGAATACCTTCAAGATTTCAGGCCAACTTGTAATGGTGGAAATGTTACTTTTGGGAAGATTGCTAATGGGATAATGTGAGGTTACGGTGTTCTCACTACAGGAAACTTTTCTATTCAAAAGGTTGCTTATGTAAAAGGCCTTAAACACAATCTCATCAGTGTTGGTCAACTATGTAAAGTAGGCCATCATGTTGAATTCAAAGACCAATTTTTCTATGTAATGACAAGTGATAGAAGCACTTGTCTGATCGAGTCCAGATCCGTAGTTATGCTTTCTATCCAAAGCCATATCCGAAGTCAGTTGACTATGGCACCGCAAGCTCGATCATCTTAACTTCAGATACATCAACAACTTGGTCACCGGAGAACTAGTCAGAGGTATTCCAATCCTAAAGTTCAGCAATGATACTCTATGTCTTGCATGTGAGTGTGGAAAGCAATTCATGGCAAGTCACCCCCGGTGACTGATTCCTTAATTTCTGAACCATTGGAACTCTTCCACATTGATCTTTGCGTCCATCTACCATTGCCAATCTTCATCACAAAAAATATATACTAGTTATTGTGGATGACTTCACACATTTCACATTGTAGCACCTGGTTCATGGTACGTACTCCTTGCAATTTAGATTTTTTAAATAATGCATTTTTGCCTTTGACTCGGCGAGTTGATGGGCCAACTCATCGAGTAGGAGTGGGATAAGGCTCGAGGACTGAACTTTGGACTCGGCGAGTTGGTCCCTGGACTCGGCGAGTAGACCATGTTTGGGCAAAAACCCTAATCCGGGTGTTTTCACCCTATTTAAACGCTGTAACTTGGCCTCCTTTGTCCCTAACACTTCCAGAGAGCTTTAGAGCCAAACCCTAGCCCCCATATTGTTCTTGAGAGTGTTTTTGGCTTTGTGAAGAAGGTTTGGAGCTTAGAAGAAGAAGGAATAGATTGAAGTGTGCAAGGAGGGGAGGTGGATCTGGAATCTACATTGTGAGAAGCTTTCATTCAAGTAGAAAAGTTCTTACCTTGATCACTAGTTCATTAGATCCCCTTTTTGTCCCAAATTAGTGGTTTTCAAGCTCTAAAACCTCAAGCTCCATGTGGTAACGTTCTATGTTCTGAAAGGACTCCAGATTTGGACCTTATGGGTGTATTAGAAGTATAAAGTTTTGTGGTTGAAGTTATGAGGTCCCCATTAAGTGTATGACCTCATTAAGAGCTTGGTTTTTCCTTTTTAAGCTTATAGGGCCATGCATGCACGTAAAGTTTGCAACTTTACGTGATAAGCATGCTCAAGGAACATGTATCTATTTTTTGGAAGCGTTGCATGTCTCAGATTTGGTCTATCTGGGAAATAGGTCATAGGGACTCTGCAAGTTCCAAGGTGGAACTCAGCGTGTTCTATGAAGGTGGCCTTAGACTCGACGAGTTGGATGAACAACTCGGCGAGTCCTATGAATATTGCCTGGAACTTGACGAGTTGTTCTTCAAACTCGGCAAGTTGTTCTTGGACTTGGCTAGTCGGATCGCGAGTCGGTCCTATAGTCGCAAGTAGTGAGTTAAGGGTGACTCAGTGAGTGGGAAGAGGGAGTTGGCGTGTAGGACCAGGTTAGTAAGAGAAGGACTTGGCGAGTATGTGCCATGACTCGGCGAGTCCAGTTAACTGGAAGTTGACTTTGACCAAGGAGTTGACCTCAGACCAGGGGTATGTCAGTCATTTGATCTCAGGGTATTTATAAGTGGCTAATCTATGTTTATGGATTGTAGCCGAAGGATTTCCTATGCAGCAGTCAGATGTCCGACAGTCAGACTTTTGGTAGCTACTTTTCAAGGTGAGTTTCCTACCAGTAGGAACGGGTCTAAGGCACCAAGGTCGGCCCGTATAGACGATATGATAGTATCGGTGTGTGGGTAGAGCCCGTATCTCATAGTTGAGTTTGATGATGATATATGCTAGTGTGGTAGAATTGTTTATTCTTGTTGTTTGTGTGATACTTGTATGTTATGGTTTATTAGCGGAGTGTGGGCGAGGCCCGTATCTCCAGATAGCGGAGTGTGGGCGAGGCCCGTATCTCTAGATAACGGAGTGTGGGTGAGGCCCGTATCTCCTAGATAGCGGAGTGTGGACGAGGCCCGTATCTCCTAGATTGCGGAGTGTGGGCGAGGCTCGTATCTCCTAGTTGTTCATTATATGATTGTATGGTATGTGGTATTATGGGGGAACTCAATAAGCTTCGTGCTTACAGTTTAGAGTTTTGGTTTCAGGTACCTCTTCAGCGAAGGGGAAGGAGCTACCACGGTAGCGGCACATCATACACACCCCTTATTTTCCGCATTATGAGATTGTTCTGGGATTTGTACTCTGACACTATGGTTGATTCCATGTACTGGTTTTCAGACACGTAACATGATTTAAGAAACAATATGATCGAATGTTGTTTATTATCAAATGTTTTGCAAGGTGTTGAATTAAAAACGATTTTTTGTTGGCCTTGAATTTTGGGATGTTACACACATGGGTCTTCTTTCATCTACTCAAGTCAAAAACACCGCAGGTGTTAATCAACTTCATCAAGGAAATTGAACTTTAGATCAAATTACCAGTCAGACGTCTCCGAAGTGATAATGGAACCGGGTTTACTAACCATCTTCTATATAGTTTCTTGGTTTCGAAAGGGATTACAGACAACTTCTCAGCTCCTTACATACCACAACAAAATGGGGTAGTAGAACAAAGGAACCGCACTCTAGTAGAAGCCTCCATATCTATGCTCAATTTTACACACCTTCCTCTCTACTTCTGGGCCGAAGCAGTGGCCACAGCCTGTTTTGTAGAAAATCGAAGCATTGTGGGTAAACTTCTCAACAAAACACCTTATGAAGGCCTTAACAACCGCAAGCCAAATGTTCGATTCTTTCATATTTTTGGGTGTAGATGCTTCGTAATCAACAACAGAGATCACCTTAATAAATTCGCACCGAAGTTTGATGAAGGTATCTGTTGGGTTTTGAGCAATCTAACACTTCCTAAGTGTGCATGCAACCCTAATAAACCTTGGATCTATGTTTGTCTATATACATGCAAAATAATAAATTTTCCAAGGTTTATAACCTATCTAACATGGCATGGGGAACATTTCAACATAAAAGAGTTAGAAGAGATTACATACCTTTTGATGAGTTTGGTTCTAAGGAGTTTGAGGGCCAAGCACCAATAGTGTGAATTCCTCAAATGGAATCACAAAACACCACAAACTCTTGGAAAACTTAGAAAGAGTATACACACTTGTCCAAATTCGGTCACACACACACTAGTTCACTAGTTGCCATTTCATGCTCCATAAGCATGTTTATATAGTGTACATGGTTAGGGTGAAACCCTAATAACCCATGTCTTTTCCTTTCCAAGGATCCATGGGTTAAAAGCTCCATGGATCATCCATGGACTTCCATTTAAGCCTACCCCATTAACAAATGAGTATTAGCCCACACTATATAAAACAAATAGCCCATAATCTAATTAGTCTTCCTTTTAATCTCTAAATTAATTCATAATTAATTTATGAATAAAACTAATTAAATAATATAACTACATATTAATATATTATAACTTATAATATATTAATAAACATATGTGTATAACTCTCATAAAATTATCCATAAATAGTTTGGATGAGATGCAACCCAAATGGACCATGCCGGTTGGGTCAAGTATATACCAAATAAGTTATGGACTTAGACACCTTATCCAACAGACTCCTACTTGGATAAGTCTAATAATTGTATTTTCCTATAACTTCAAGAACCAACCAGCAATCGTAGCTCTCGAAAACTCCGTCGAACTATGAAGCGCGATTTTTAAGACAAGTGATCACATAATCCTCTGTTCTCATGATATCAGCCGGACAAACACATGGAACTATGTCTTGCTTATTGTCTAGCAGTTGTTTCTCGATTTTCTGATTTGTTTGACGAAGAACTTCACTGAACACATCGGTTTAGTTCTGACCGGGCCCGATACAGGGGTCAACACAAAATCATCGAGGGGCCCAGATATCGCTTCTATTTCTAGAAGAAACAGATAAACTTCGACTGATATGCTTGTCCTACTACTTATTGAATTGTACACAAAGGCATGTTTTATAACATCAAGTTACCAATGCGTTTACGTGCAATCAATGCACAACCAACTCATAGGTAACAACTCATATCTCTAGGTTTAATGATTTATATGATGTTATCGTCTCACGATCACTCGAGATAAATTCCATGAAGTGATACAAGTGAGCGTGGGTTTATACCAATACTCATAACTTATGAGTACTCATGAATGTTGCAGCAACCATTGCCATGTCTAAACACCTTTAGCCATCTACAAACCCAATTCATGACAATCTTGATTCATACCTACTTCCGACGTATGATCGATTGTGGAGGTTTGAATAAATTAATTATTCTGGAAGTCAAAACAGGCAAAACTGAAACAATAGTAAAGAATTGACAATGATAGTAACACTTTACTCATAAATAAATCACAAATTTTATTCATCATCAAACGTCGATTACATTTTACAAGTTTCAGGAAAACTATCTAATCTGTAAAACTAATATCGTCCCACAGCTCGATGCGCCTCGCATGCTGAAAATGTTTAATCCTCGTCAGTCCCTTCGTAAGGGGATCTGCAGGATTCTCATCCGACGATATCCTCCTTGCCATGAGGAGTCCTTCTTCAATCTTGTGTCTTATGAAGTGATATTTTCTGTCAATGTGTCGAGATCTGCCATGATCTCTTGGTTCCTTGGCTAAGGCAACCGCACTATTGTTGTCACAAAAAATCTCCATAGGTTCCTTAATAGCTGGTACAACTCCAAGGTCTCCGATGAAGTTCTTTAGCCATATCAACTCCTTTGCTGCTTCACTCGCTGCTATATACTTTGATTCGCAAGTCGAATCAGCCACCGTCTTCTGCTTGGACCTCTTCCAAGAAATTGCCCCTCCATTTAAGGTAAAGATCCAGCCTGACTGAGAGTGGAAATTATCCCTATCAGTCTGAAAACTAGTATCACTATACCCTAATACTCTCAAGTCATCACTCCCACCAAGGGTAAGGACCCAATCCTTAGTCCTCCACAGGTACTTGAGAATGTTCTTTACCGCGGTCCAATGAGCCTTGCCAGGGTTCCCCTGATACCTGCTGACCATGCTCAAAGAAAATGCCACATCAGGACGGGTACAAGGCATAGCATACATGATCGAGCCAACAGCGGAAGCATACGGTAGTTGGCTCATCTCAGCAATCTCTGCCTCTATAATCGGACTCTAAGTCTTACTCAGTTTGGTATTGCTTTGGATCGGTAAATCTCCTTTCTTGGAATTCTTCATGTTGAACCTTTTCAACACCTTATTCAAGTAGATACTCTGACTAAGTCTAATTAGTCTTTTACTCATTTCTCTTAATATCCTTATCCCTAGGATATAGGCAGCCTCCCCTAGGTCCTTCATAGCAAAGCACTTCCCAAGCTAGGACTTAACCTCCTGCATGGTTGGGATGTCATTTCCTATAAGTAGTATGTCATCCACATACAGTACTAAGAAGCTAACTATACTCCCACTAGCTCTGACTTACACGCAAGACTCATCTTCGCTTCTCGAGAAGCCAAACTCTTTTACCTTCTCATCAAAACAAAGATTCCAGCTACGAGATGCTTGTTTTAATCCATAAAAGGATTTCTCAAGCTTGCATACTCTATTAGGGTACTCTGCACTGACGAAACCCTCTGGCTGATTCATGTACACATCCTCAGCCAACTTTCCATTAAGGAAAGCGGTTTTGACATCCATTTGCCATATTTCATAATCATGAAATGCGGCAATGGCTAACATAACCCTAATAGACTTAACCTTTGCCACCGGCGAGAAGGTTTCATCATAATCAATACCTTGAGTTTGATTAAAACCCTTCGCAACCAGTCGAGCCTTATAAGTATGCACTTTTCCTTCCATGTCGGTCTTCTTCTTGAAGATCCATTTGCACCCGACTGTTTTACGGCATGGTACATTGTCAACCAAGTTCCAAACTTGATTGTCATACATGGATTGCATCTCGCTGTCCATAGCTTCCTTCCATTTAGCAGACTCTGGGCCTGCCATGGCTTCCTTGACACTGCTAGGTTCATCCAAATTTACCAATGTACTATCACTTATAAACGTATCACCTTCTGTAGTAATATGAAAGCCATAATAAAACGAAGGTGTGTTTCTAACCCGTGTAGAACGCCTTGGAGGTACAGACTCGTCAGCTGGATCAACAGGAGTTTCCTCCTCAGGATGATTGCTAGTGTTTGAGGTTCCTTCACCAATTGATTCTTGAATTTCTTCAACATCAATTTGCCTCCCACTGTATCGTTGGCTTATAAATTCTTTCTCGCGAAAGACCCCTCTTCGTTCTACAAAGACCACATTCTCATTGGGTCTGTAGAAGAGGTAACTGAAGGATTTCTGTGGGTAGCCGATGAAAATACACCTTTCGCTTCGGGGTTCAAGCTTATCATGAGTTTCATGTCTCACGAAAGCTTCACAACCCCAAATCTTGATGTGGTCCAAATTGGGAACCTTCCCAGTCCACATCTCATGAGGTGTTTTGGTAACCTTCTTTGTAGGGACTAGATTAAGGATATGGGCGGCAGTCTCTAAGGCATACCCCCAAAAAGAGATTGGTAATGAAACTCGACTCATCATAGAGCGAACCATGTCTAACAAGGTTCGATTACACCTCTCAGCTACACCATTCAGCTGCGGTGTCCTGGGAGGAGTCAATTGTGAGACAATTTCACACTCCTTAAGATAGTCAAGGAACTCGGTGCTAAGATACTCACCACCTCGATCGGATCGAAGCATCTTAATGTTCCTGCCCAATTGATTTTCTACTTCCTGTTTGAATTCCTTAAACCTTTCAAAGGTTTCTGACTTATGTTTGATTAAGTAGACATATCCATATCTACTAAAATCATCAATAAAAGTCACATAATACCGATTAGCATCCCTTGTGGTGGTTTTGAATGGTCTACATACATCGGTATGTATTAGGTCCAACAAACCCTCACCCCTCTCAGAAGTTCCAGTGAAGGGTGATTTTGTCATCTTTCCAAGTAGACAAGATTCACAACTATCATCCGATTTAAGGTCAAATGATTCCAAGACTCCACTCTTTTGGAGTTGGCCTATGCGTTTCTTGTTTACATGTCCAAGACGACAATGCCACAATGATGCTTTATCTAGGCTAGTAGAAGAATCAATATACAACACATTATTTCCTAAGTTGTCTACAATCGACACAGTTTCATACACACCATCACAAGGTAATGCTTTAAAATAAAACACATTATTAAAGAAAGCATTAATACCACCACATTCATTATCAAACGAAAAGGTAAAACCTTGTTTGTACAATGCATGAAAAGAAATAATATTCCTGGCCATATCAGACAAGTACACACATTTATTCAAATCTAATTTTAACCCATTATTAAGCAACAAAGTATAAACTCCAATCTTGGAAACAGGTGAAGCCTTCCTATTCCCCATGATCAAGTTTATCTTCCCGTGCTCCACATTCTCACTTCTTCTTAGGCCCTGCAAATCAGAACATATGTGAATACCACATCCTGTATCAAGCACCCAAGTGTTAGAATATGTTGAGTAATACAATATAGTGTAAATACCTGCATGGGTGGGTTTCACTTTCCCATCCTTTAGATCCTGCAAGTACTTAGGGCAGTTTCGCTTCCAGTGTGCCTTTTCATGGCAATAAAAGCATTCAGCATCCTTGGGAATGGCAGAAGGAGTGACAGAACCGCTCTTGGTCTTTGATGAGGAGCCTTCAAGAGACTTTCCCTTGGTACCCTTCGAAGGGTGCTTCCTCTTCTTCCCCTTTGCCTTGCCCAATAGCTAAAACAGGGGTAGATGTTGGAGTAGAAGTAGAAGAGGTAACAACCGCTTTTCCCTTAAGACCGGATTCCGCAGTCTTCAAGAGTCCTTGAAGCTTGCTGAGAGTAACTTCCTCCTTGTTCATATGATATGTCATACGAAAATGATCATAACAAGAAGGCAAGGAGTGCAAAATGATGTCAATTACCAACTTCGCAGGGATGTTAACATTCAGCTTCAGCAAACGGTCCACATACCTTTGCATCTTTTTCATGTGGGCCGTGATGGATTCACCGTCCTTCATGTGGGTAGTTATTATGGAGGAGATTATTTCATACCACTCCAAACGAGCACTCTGATGGTACCTTTCCATCAGGTCTTGGTGCATCTCAAAAGGGTAGAAATCTTCATACGACTTTTGGAGCTCGGCTGTCATCGTGGCCATCATGATACATGCCACCTTAGTAGCATCTCTCTCATGAGTCCTGAATTCAGTGATCTCCTCAGGAGTAGCAGTAGACTCATCAAGTTCTTTTAACTCCTTATCGAGGACATATTCTTTGTCCTCATAACGAGTAACCATCCTGATGTTACTAATCCAATCCATGAAGTTGGAACCATCAAAGATGACCCTCCCACAAAGATTCATGAGAGAGAAAGAACCAGTTGGGTTAGAGCCCGAAGCATTAGTGTTGGAAGACATCTGAAAGAAGAGAGTAGGTTTAGATTAGATATATAGGATCCTTAATAAGACACCCAAATGTAATATTAAGGCTAGGACCCAATCACAATATATTATACTTAGAAGAGGGATGCCGTAATCTAAGTAATAATATATTTGAAAGGTAGGTGAATGACGATTCACCAATTTCCACCACGAAAACGAAATGATTTATTAGGTTTAATTGGATTTGAAATTCCTAGATTCTTTTGAGATTCATTGAACTTTTCAATGGCATGTTTCAATCTCGATTGTGCCCTTCAAGTTTTGTGACTCGGATGCCGACGATCACAAAACAAGGTGTGAATAACCATGCTAATTCACTTGGTACCCTTAATATTATCACCTAATCAATGTGCCGGTTAACCACACACGCTCCATTGATCTATGACAAACATTAAGTCACCCTTCGTGATTCTTACTAGTCCTAGTTAGTGTGCCGGTTAACCACACATGCTCCACCAATAACTTGGTAAGGTACAAAGTGTGAATTCCATGGACTAGCACCATGTTCACATTTTTCCTAAGGTAACTAAGATTGGGAATTAAAAGAGTTTAGTTACTTTATAATATTCATTATCCTTTTAATGAGGATTTAAAGTCATTGTTCTACCCGTTTGGCTAACGACCCTCCACCGATCAAGCAAGCGGCGGGTGAGAATGGACACCCATTAAGTCGCCATTTTATAGGCAACAACCTTATACCCACCTTATAGACCGGCTTCGTGAATGAGGCCTACTAACGGTAAAACAACTTATTCTTATACATATATATAATAATTAACCATTAATGTTATAAATAGTATAAGGGTTGAATTTTAAACTATTAAAACTCTAAGGGTTGGAATTAAAGTTTATTAAAGTGTGTGAAACTTTACATATTCCAAAACTTGAGGGCAAGTTTTTGTAACTATGCAAAACTCTTCATTTCATAACTTATGAATTAAAAGGTTCATAAAAATGAAGACTCTTCATTTTCATGTAACTTATGTGTTTTAAGTGTGTGTTAAATAAGAGTGACCTTTGGAAATCCATAACTTGAGGACAAATTATGGACTCCATTAAAACACATAAATGATCAAGAATTAATTCTAAACAATTCAGCAAATAATTCCTAAATTCATAAGAACATGAACATGATCTTCAAAATTTCAAGAATTATATGAACACATAAAATCATGGAATTTTGATATATGCTATTGTAAATGGATTAGAACAACCATTACACCAACTAAAATAAGTTTTAAAACACCAAAACAGTTTAGGGTAATGTTTCTAGTCCATTTCCAGCAGCAAAAGTCGAAAAACTGCACTCTTTCGATCCTACTCGTCAAGTGCATGAACTTACTCGACGAGTAGGTTGAAGTTTGCCTTGGACTCGTCGAGTCCCCTCCATGGACTCGGCGATTCCATCATGCAGACAGCAACGATTTCGACTTTTTTCACTATTTTGCATCAAGTATCAAACAAGCAAGCCTAGGCTCTGATACCACTGTTGGGTTTTGAGCAATCTAACACTTCCTAAGTGTGCATGCAACCCTAATAAACCTTGGATCTATGTTTGTCTAAATACATGCAAAATAATAAATTTTCCAAGGTTTATAACCTATCTAACATGGCATGGGGAACATTTCAACATAAAATAGTTATAAGAGATTACATACCTTTTGATGAGTTTGGTTCTAAGGAGTTTGAGGGCCAAGCACCAATAGTGTGAATGCCTCAAATGGAATCACAAAACACCACAAACTCTTGGAAAACTTAGAGAGAGTATACACACTTGTATAAATTCGGCCACACACAAGCACACACACACTAGTTCACTAGTTGCCATTTCATGCTCCATAAGCATGTTTATATAGTGTACATGGTTAGGGTGAAACCCTAATAACCCATGTCTTTTCCTTTCCAAGGATCCATGGGTTAAAAGCTCCATGGATCATCCATGGACTTCCATATAAGCCTAGCCCATTAACAAATGAGTATTAGCCCACACTATATAAAACAAATAGCTCATAATCTAATTAGTCTTCCTTTTAATCTCTAAATTAATTCATGATTAATTTAAGACTAAAACTAATTAAATAATATAACTTCATATTAATATATTATAACTTATAATATATTAATAAACATATGTGTATAACTCTCATAAAATTATCCATAAATAGTTTGGATGAGATGCAACCCAAATGGACCATGTCGGTCGGGTCAAGTATATACCAAATAAGTTATGGACTTAGACACTTTATCCAACAGTATCTTCCTTGGCTACTCCAATAACAAGGTTTCTTATCAAGTTCTCATTAGACGCACAAGGTTGATAATTGAAAACTTCGATGTGAAGTTTAATGACCATCACATCCGCAACTCAGCTCCATCAACTGAAACCTCAGCAATTCTAGAAAGTTATATTCTTGCCTCTTCGGGTCCATTAAATCTAGTTGAAGTGAACTATGACTATCTGTTTGATCCGGTAGATACGGTCAAGCTATCCGAAGTTCTCGTGTCTCTACAAAGCTGAGAAACAACATGCAGATGTATCTGGTCCAACCGCGTGCGAAGAAGTATCGCTAAATACTTCCACCTCGCCGGTTGAAGGGGAAAATTCAACTCCAGACCAAACAACAACCATCGAGGTTTCATTACTAGAAGATGCAACTCGAATCCGCAGAGAGTTTCAACCATAAAACATTTCTTCGGATTCGGATGACGAAAACATAGAGAACATTGATACAAGAACTAATTCAAGGATTTTTACCCTCCCATCCGCAATCCAAGGGGAACCCTCGCAGGTCGTAGGAAAAATCCCTTCTACACTCGAGGGGGAACCTTCGCCATCTACCCAAGATAACTTTGAACCCGCCTTCCCAGTTCAAGATAAATCAATAGGATGTTCTCAAATCCAGGGGAACTCCTATCTCTAACCGCAGAGTCTTCTGACATTGAATACATTCCCTCCACCGCAACTGTTGATCATCTTTAACCCAATCTACACGTATGGACAAGAGAACACCCACATGATAAAATTATTGGAAACCCATCCTCGAGAATCTAGAATCGTTCTTCCAAGGACTTATCCGATCATTGTCACTACGTAGCATTTATGTCCTCGGTCGAGCCACAAATGATTAAAGAAGTTCTACTCGAACCAGACTGGATACCCGCAATGCAAGAAGAGCTAGAAGAATTTAAAAGAAACTAGGTATGACAACTCATTCCAAAACCGCAGGGGCACACCATAGTTGGCAATAGATGGGTGTACAAAAATAAGTTGGATGAATCTGGTGCGGTTTTCAGGAACAAGGAAAGACTAGTTGGCAAAGGCTATAGTCAACTTGAAGGCACTGACTATGATGAAACGTATGCTTCGGTAGCACGAATGGAAGACATCCGGAACTTCTTAGCATAAGCAGCACAAATAAACATCAAGGTTCATCAAATGGATGTCAAAATTTCTTTTCTCAACGACGAATTGAAGGATGAGGTTTATCTTCAACAACCTCCAGGCTTCGAAAGTGTTGAATTCCCAGACCACTGCTACAAGCTTGATAAAGCAGTTTACGGTCTAAAACAAGCCCCAAGAGCATGGTACGAGACCCTTTCTGAATTTATTGTCTCGTCCGGTTACAAACGACGAGTGATTGACACCATTTTATTTAGAAAAGCAAATCGTGATCACCTTATGCATGTACAAATATACGTGGACGATATCATATTTGGCTTAACTGATCAAAAGATGGTGGATGAATTTGCTAAGCTCATGACTAACATGTTTCAAATGAGCATGAATAGAGAGATTAACTTCTTTCTAGGAGTTCAAGTGAAACAAGTCCCTCAAGGGATATTCATTCATCAAGAAAAATACACCTCAGAATTGTTGAAGAAATATTCTATGGACAACTGCTCTTCGGCTAAGGTCCCCATGGCCTTCGTATACAATATTTCTGCAGATCCCTCAAGCAAATCAGTTGATCACAAGACCTATGGAGGTATTATTGGCTCACTGATGTATCTCACTACCAGCCATCCTGAAATAGTCTTTGCAATGGGTGTACGCGTAAGGTACCAGGCTGAACCTAAAGTGTCTCATATGACCGCAGCCAAACAAATCCTACAGTACTTAAAGGGAAGCAAAACTCTGGGATTATGGTACCCCGCAGGAAATGATTTCAGTCTTCAAGCATTCACAGATGCGGATCATGCCGGATGCAAACATGATCGCAAGAGCACTCAGGTGGATGTCAATTTCTAGGTGGAAGACTAGTTATCTGGTCCTCAAGGAAGCAAAATTGTGTGTCGTTGTCAACCGCAGAAGATGAATATGTGGCCGCAGCTAGCTGTTGTTCTCACGTCTTATTGATGAAAACACAACTATTGGACTACTGATATAGAATGTTGCGGATACCAATCTACTGTGACTCTGAAAGTGCCATAGAGATCTCTCACAATCCTATTCAGCACTCCAAGACCGAGCATATTGAACTACAGTATCACTTCATCAATGAACACATCGTGAAAGGTAAGATTGAACTAATTTTTCTCCATACTCATGAAGAGATTGTTGATGTTTGCACAAAAGCACTTGAATCTACAAAACTCAACAGTTTCTTACAAATATTAGGAATGACGAACCCAGACCCAAAATTCTTTTTGAATTAATAGGTACTGCAGACCATCCTTGGTATCCGTTGCGGTCCTAGTTGAAGTTAATTATGACAGATGGTTTTGTTATATATCCTATATACCGCAACCATATATCATACTTATAGTTCAATGGTCTTTATTGTTTTTTTATTACTAATCCTTATTCAAGTGTCCCTCTCAGTTCTTCTATCGCAGTCATCCATCCGACGACATATGATCCATCCGCAATGAAGTTTCAATCCGCAGTCAACATAGATAATTTTCAAAACTGTTATTTTTTTTTTAAAAAAAAAACATGGTGTGCTATTTAAGATCCTTCATTAAATAGATAAAACCTTAAAAAAACATTTTTTGTGCATCTGTCTCACTCTTTTTAAATAAACCTAATGTCAGACCTATTTTAGGTTTGATGACAAAAAGAAAGATTTTCGAAAATCATATCGTTTTAATCTGTTTCTTCCTATTACCCTACAACATCAAATTCATTACAACTTACGTTTTACCCAACGGATTAATCTCACCCTCACCACACGTTCTCCATACGTGGTCATAAATCTGACATTTCATTAAATGCAAACCTATTTTTGGTAAATCTCAAAATACATAGTTAATCCTTATCTTAATCTGTGGCTGAGATTAACGCTCTTAATTCGAAATAAACACCCAAATGTTTTACCCAAATTCACTTAGGGTAAAAAAATTTCCCGCTCCCTTAAGCCACTATAAAACCCCTTTCTTCTTCTCAAAGAAAAGTTTACGCTCTCTAAAACATAAACGTTTGTCTTGCACTCTGTTTTCCTTTCTTAAAAGCTTCTTCAAACATCAACAATGGTGAAATCTGATGCATCCAAGAAACACTCCAAAGCATCTGGATCAGTAAACCCTACTGGTTTAGACTATGCCTCAGGAATCACACCGTTGATTTCATCAAGCAACTTCAGGGCTGTGTTCGAAGAACATTCCTGATACAATGCCCCTACAAAACTGATGGTCAAGTTCCTATCCAATCACCCACTGTTTGGACCCTTCGATTCGTTCACAGACGTTGTTCCCCTTTCAACCCTGTTCAAGTGTGCTTTTTAAGCCTATCGACCACTCGAGAATCTTCAAGAAGTGCATCTTCACCTAGTCAACGATTCCTTAGTCATTCTGACCAAAGAGAAATTTCTCACAGCCATTAACCTTCTTGTTCATCCATCCATCAAGATCTTTACTCCATTAATTGCAGACATACTTTCTATGCTTTACCAAATGGGTTATCAGAAGAAAATCAAAGGAATTGGGGGATTCAAGAAAAACCAATTGCCTGCGGTTTGGCAATTCGTTTGTCATTTCATTGTCCGCAGTCTATCCGGCAGAACCGGAGGCACAGACATCAAGGGACTCAAGCTCCTAGAAATCGTATGGAGCATTTTCACAGACCATACAATCAGATTCTATGGGATGATTTTTTGCAATACATTCCAAAAGAAAGCCCAAGAGAAAACCCTACCGAACTCACTTTTGCAAGGTTTTAGTCTCTCTGCATCTCAGACCTCCATGCGGATGTAGGAATTTGCATGGGAAACGACATCAACTTCTTTGTCACCAAGGATCTTAAAAGGTACAATCTCTCATCTGATCAGACGGTTTTTGGAAAAATTAGAAGACTACCAACCCACATTCATTCTGCCCCAGGTCTTGAGACTGTTGATGTCTCAGATCACATTGAGGCTACGGAAGGTATTGCCCCATACCTTCCTTCCCTGCCTCTTCAAACCCCTTCCACAATCATTGACCCAAGTAGTACCGAAGTCCCATCATCCACAACTCCCTCCAACATGTCACTGTCTCAAAGACGTAAATAGCTAGCCTCAGTCCGTCAAGGCCCCCACAACACCAAGAAACAAGTCACTCCTAAGAAAAAGGAAGCTCCCAAACAAGCCAATTCGTCAAAGAAAAGAAAAATCACTCCATCAGTGATAACAAATGTTGAACCAAGAAAACATCAGGCTTCCTTTTCCTCTAGCAGTGATTCTATTGAGGATGATCAACCCATAACAGTCCTTAAGAAAATAAAAATCGATTCCACAAACCAAATGCGTGACAGGACTGATACCTTAGCCTCTCAACAAGCTCTAGTAGTCCTTGGGGTGCCCGCACACCCATTCGACACTACTATCGAATTCCACTCAGACTCAGAAAGTGAGTATGTTTCACCGCAACGTGGAGACTCCCCCTTGGTCAATCCCAAGAGGATCGATCTGGTTTCCGCCCTAAGGTCTCCAAGGATTCCCGTCTTCATTTCTTTTCCCCTGAGGAGTTGTGCTCCATTCTTTTGTCTGTTACCCAAACACTCCAAACACCTTCCCCACCGCAAGGCGATTCTTCAGCCTTTGCTAGAACTAGGCCGAGGCCATACTTGACCCTAGGTCAAGGAGACTGAGGAATCTCAAGAAATTCTACTCTGCTTACATCAGTAACAGGTGGTTTAGGCATGGTGAGCACAAATGTGCAAGGATCCGTGAACCCGAGGCACACCTCGGTGCGATACCAAGGAATTGACAATATAGCTCTAAATGACTCATGGAGTCAGTATCAACCATCAAATGAAGCCAAAGCCAATAAATATGCGGCTTTCTGTAGGGCATTCCAAGCAAGAAAGGTACGACAAACAAAGAAGCTTCAGTGGAAACAACAACAAGTCCAGACCACAGCAAAGTATTGGGCAGATGCAATCAACAATGCCTATACCGTAGCTACTATCTACAAAGTTCTAGCCCTGATGGATAACATGGCTGATACCATCCGCAAGGCTCAAGAGGCGACTGCTCATTAAACTCCTTCAAAGCCTCCTCCATCTCCAATTGCCAGAGACTCACAAGATGCAGGCACAGAAATCGAAGATAGCTCTGCTCCCACCTTCGGTTTTGACAATGTTGATCTACAAGAGGTCAATCAGCCCATCCCTTCGGATGATGACCTAATGATGTACTTTGAAGAAGAGGAATCAAGTGGTTCTCATCACCCGACCTCTAAGACTAAATAGAAGAAGAAGAAGAAAAAGATAGCCATCTCAAGAAAAGAATTCCTAAATCTTCAATCCAAGGTTGATCAAATTTTGGCCGCAGTGAATTCTATTCACCCGCAATCTAACAACAATCTTGTGTCGTAGTCCTTGATCGAAAGGATTGAACGATTGGAAACAAGGGAACGACTAGTTGTTGAGAGAATATCTCTCAAGGTGGAAATGGGAATTCATTCCCTTGATAACAATCCTCAAGTGGATCAAAAAAGAATTCTTGGTTGTTGCGGAGCGCCTCATCTCTGAGGTATCTGCAACCAAAGACAACTAGCAGACAGCGATTGCGGACCAATCTACTCTATCTCAGAAACTGATAGTTGAGACTTACACTGCATATGAGTCCACTATTTCAGTCCTCCATGCAACCATCAACACACTCCAACGATCTTTATCCTCAAACTTCCATGGCCCCGAAATTCTTCAACTGACCAAGGAGATTCATCAGATACTTTTTAACACCTCCGTCCCTGACAATCAGTAACTAGTTGATGTTCTCAAAGCCCAATTCTAGGAGGTGTGTGTCAAATTCGATGGACTTAAACAATGGCTTGAGGAGCCTCTGGGTCTGAACTGCTCACGAAGGGGAAGTGAAGAAGTCCATAGAGAAGAAGAACACCATGAAGAAGAACGTCAATCCAGCAATGCTTCTCAGAAAATCCCTTCACCTCAACCCTCACCGCAACCATCTCATCACAAGAGTCCAAGCTATCAATATCCTCCACCGTAATAAAAAATCATTCCTTCCCCTGAACGACCTGAAACTCCACCTCATTTCAAGAATCTTGCTGAGTATGTATCATCTCCAAGCTCAAATGACTCCCCTTTCACTAAAAAGAAGAAGGTTGACTGGAAAGCAGCTAAATTTGTTGAGCTCGTATAGAGAGAATGTTGTTTTGACACTGTTATGGATGAATCCTTGATAAACTGTTGGGTCAATCCCCACCACAGACTGCTAGATGACAACTACATACCATACCTCACATATGCTGAACCTCCCCCTTGATGGCTACTGGGATGTTCCTATCTCCCCAAATGCTAAATACTTCACAGTATTAGAGCAATTTTACCGTAGCGTTCCTGATCACAAAAGAATGTCAATGGAGTTCGAGAGACTAAAATGATTCTATATAAAGCATGCCTCTCCCATTGAGAAGATCTGGTCCAACGACAGACCATCAGCAATCAAGAACTTCAAACCTTGCAAATTCATGAAGGCTGACTTTGTGCAATACACACTCACTACAAGGAATCAAGACTATGTTCGCACCCAAGTTGACATTTCCATGTATGAACCTAGAAGAAGTTTTCCTGATAGTAAAGGTGCTCCAGAACAAGTGTGAAAAGCATCCGAAGATGAAGAAAACACTTGAAAGGGCAAGTACTTCATTCCATGTATGAACCTAGAAGAAGTTTTCCTGATAGTAAAGAAACCGTTTGTTACTTCGCATAGATCAATGCGGATATCTACCCAATCATTGCCAAAAAGTTTGATCTACCTCCGCTTAATCCCCCACCGATGCCAACCGAAGGTTATGAAGAAAGATCCTTAGGTGCAACAAACTTCCCTGAACTAGGAGTCATCTTCAAAAGGAAGATCGATCAAGTCAAATACTTCATTCCCATGGTCTCCATGAACTGATTCAAAAAGAAACAACTTGAAATCTATCGAACCGCAATTGAAAAATCAAAACATACAACTTCCAAAGTCAAGTTCAAGATTTTAAGGAGGATAACTTGGTTGGAAAATGTCGTGAAGTTTTGGTGGATCCTAATCAAGTTTCTTAAACTTAATAAGTAAAGAAAATTAGAGGTCACTAGGGGAAATTATTGATACATGAAGCGACCCTGTTAATTTTGCCTACCGCATTCTACAAGCATCCACAGTCAAGCCTACATCAGCAACCACATCCAAAGTCTTCTAGATAACCACAGTCATCTTTCTGTAGTTAGTTTACTTTTATCTATCTTTTTGTAATACTCTATATTGTCCAGTATGCATTGCATTGCTACTCTTAGAGAGTGAATCACTTGTATTTTGTGAGTCTATATAAATAGAGCTCACGCTTTGTCAATCAATATATATCTCTCTTTACTCATCTCTAAATCTGAATTATCTTCGAGCTTTCCTTACACATATCATATCTTTATTACTCTCTAAAATCCTCTCCAACATAACCAATTAATACTTCTCTTCGGAGCAAGTCATTCGTGACTTTATCACTAAGATTGATCTCACTCACTAACTTGGTTTGAATGCATTCCATGTTATGAATCAACTTATGTGTTTACTTGATGTATCACCTTCTATCATTTATCTTTCCCTACTTTTCCGCAACTAACTATCTAACTATCTAACATATTAACTTATTATTTGTCACACCCCGGCCGTCGGTTGAAACACCGGGTAGTGTAACGTCATTTTTCGTATCACAGTTATATAACATACATTGAACAATACTTACAGAAAATACATACCTTTATTGATGATTGAAAGTTACATTATTTTTTTCCTAGTATTTATTACATAATATCCAACTATGACATACTTCTTAAAGAACAGAAAGATACTAGTAAAACTTCTCCTGTTCGAATACGTACCAGCTTTTCAAGTTCCTGAAAACACATGCATTTTAAAATACGTCAACATAATGTTGGTGAGTCCACAGGTTTTGACTCCATAAAATAATACATTTTTAGACATTCAAAAGTATAGTTTTGAAAGTATCATTTTGACTCTCCAACATTAGGTATAATTGTATACTTATCAATTAAGTCTTATACCTAAGCATTTCTTAATCTTAAGGTATAAGTAGGGGAAAACTTATAATTAACATTAATACTTGTATACGATAAGGTATAATGTTTCAACAATTTGCTACCATTAGCTTGTAACCGCTGCTATGACATAATACCACTGATAGAACAATACACTCATGATTTACCATGAGAACAAATACACTCATGATTTAACATGAGAAATAACACTGTACGCTTCATCGACGCCGGAACAATAAAAAATAAAAGGATGGTTCATCACTTGTTTTTCGTTGACTATAGCTAATAGTCACAAGTGGGGTGGTCAACCTGTATACTAACTACACACGACTTCCTCGCTCACACGGGATTAACGGTTACAGTTCAGATGATTTCTGCTAAGATCCCCAATCTTAGTTGATGAATACAATTACTCATGTAGACTTCGACGGTTTCCTATAGTTCTAACAACAAAAGAATTTTCATGTCTAAAACCTTAAGTTACTTGACTTTCCTTTTAAACATTACTCTTAACTTCATAATATTTAGGCAGTATAACAACTATATCTTGAAGTAAAAACCAGGTTTTATCTTGACCTAAAACCAATAATAAAAACATATAACGTTTCTAGTTTTATCTTGACATAAAACTAATAGTAACAACATATAACATATCTAGTTTTATCTTGACATAAAACTAATAATAACAATATATAACATATCTAGTTTTATCTTGACATAAAACTATTAATAATAATATATAACATATCTAGTTTAATCTTGACATAAAACTATTACTTGCAACATACTATATAACTTAACATATAAAACTTCCGAATATATCTTCGGAACTATATCGCACACAAAATATATATAGAGTCCTAAGTATAACTCAAGATCTACATTAATATACTACTTTAACAATAACATGTTAACAACATTACGATAGTTGTATATTTTCAGATACGAAATAACTATATCCCGGTTATTATAACTATCTATTTTGATACTAATATACTATCATATACACATAATAATAACATATATACAATGACTAGCATGCATTTCCCCCCGAAATATTACAAAGTGGGGTCGTGAAACTCACCTTAGTAACGTGATTTTATGTAATCTAGGTAGAAACGGTCAGCATACGAGTTCGTCGGGGCTCGGGATGCAAGAAGGGCTTCAGAAAATGAGAGAGGAGAAAGGAAACGGTGTAACGAAGTGAATGGGTCAATCTTGCTATTTATAGTAAGTTTTTATGACACTCACGTTGTGAGTGTCATAAGACTCACATCGTGAGTCTACATGATTCACTCCATAGACTTGCCATTTGCATCCCTAGCTTCGGAAGGTGTCCATGACTCCTCACGTCGTGAGTGTCATAAAGCTCATGTCGTGAATTTGGATTGTATCCGCTAGCAGCTTCTAGATTCCGAATTATGACAGAATGTCGTGAGTGTCATAAAAATCATGTCGTGAATTACCTAGTTTAGTGTTTTTAAAAGCTAAATCTTCGGAATGCCATAACTTTCGCATACGAACTCCATTTTGGACGTTCTTTATATGCACGCATAGGTATTTACGAGTACTAAAAGTATCTTTTAGTCTTAAATAGATAATTCTAAGTTTATTTTAAATTACTCTTATTATAGATATTTATAGTATTCGGTTTATCATAACTTCTTCATGCGAAGTCAGATTCAGACGTTCTCTATATTTTTGGAATCATATGGACGTATACTTTGAGTTGTATCATAAAGGAAGTTCATATTTGTATTATGATTTATCATGAACTACATAAAATTCTTACCACATTACTAGGTTAACATAATCACATTACATGATTGGCATAATCACATGTGATTATTTATTGACATATTTTGACTAGTGTTACATTCTTCCCCCATTAGAACAATTTCGTATCGAAATTTATCTTGGGGTTAGGGTTTTGTCAAACAGTTAGGGGTATTTTTCTTTCTTCAGATCTTCACGTTCCAAAGTAAATTCAGGTCCTCGCAAAGAGTTCCATCGAACTTTCACTATGGAAATACGACTTTGCTTTAATCTTTTGACTTCTCGATCCATGATCTCGACAGGTTCTTCTACAAAGTTGAGTTTGGTATTGACTTATATCTCGTCGAGTGGTACAACAAAAGTGTCATCGGATAAACATGTTTTGAGATTTGATACATGAAAAACATTGTGTACATTACTTAGCTCTTGAGGCAACTTGAGTTGGTATGCGACAGAACCAATTCTAGCTAGAATTTCAAAAGATACTATATACCGTGGGTTTAGTTTGCCTCGCATACCGAATCAAATTACACATTTCCAAAGAGAGACCTTCAACATTACTTTATCTCCAACTTGGAATTCTAAAGGCTTACGTCTTACATCGGCATAGCTCTTTTGATGATCACTTGCAACCTTTTATCGATCCTTAATTTGCACGATCTTTTCAGTTGTCTCACAGATTATTTTTGGTCCAGTACGGAAGGTATCGCCTGTACATTCTCTGGCCATCTGTGTATCTCCAACTTCTACACAACATGCTGGGGAACGATATTTTCGTCCATAAAGAGCCTCAAATGGTGCAGCTTTGATGCTGGTGTGATGATTATTGTTGTAGTAATACTCATTTAATGGTAAATGAGTATCCCACACATTTCCAAAGTCTATTACACAGGATCAGAGCATATCTTCTAAAGTCTGAATGGTTCTTTCACTTTGACCATCAGTTTGTGGATGGTAAGATGTACTCATGTCTAGACGTGTTCCTAAGGATTTTTGTAGAGATTGCCAAAATCATGAAGTGAATCTACTATCTTAGTCAGAAATAATAGAACTTGGAACTCCATGCAATGTAACAATTTCCTTATGATAAAATCTAGTCAACTTCTCCATCTTGTCGTTCTCCTTAATTGGTAAGAAATGAGCGGACTTAGTCAATCTATTGACTATTACCCAGATAGTGTCGAATCCACTAGGAGTTTTGGGTAACTTAGTGATGAAGTCCATTGAAATCTGCTCCCATTTCCATTTCGGTATTTCCGGTTGTTGAAGTAAACCTAAAGGCTTTTGATGTTCTGCCTTTACTCTAGAACACGTCAAACATTTGCTCACATAAGTACCAATTTTTGCCTTCGTGTTTGGCCACCAATAATGTACTTTTAAATCCAAGTACACTTTGTCAGAGCCTGGATGCACGAAATATCTGGACTTGTGGGCTTCTTCTAAGACCAAGTCTCTAATTCCATCGAACTTAGGCATCCAAATTCGGTTCATAAAGTGTCGCGTTCCGTCATCTTTTTGTATAAGTTGCTTTTCCATTCCTCACAAAGCTTCGTTCTTGATGTTTTCTTCTTTTAGAGCCTTAAGTTGAGCTTCTCTAATTTGTGAGGTAAAGTTAGAATGGATAGTTATAGTTAATGTTCGTACCCATCAGGGTTTAATATATTATTTCCATCTTAAGGCATCTGCTACCACGTTTGCCTTTACAGGATGATAACGAATCTCGCATTTGTAATCATTCAACAATTCGACCCATCTTCGTTGCCTCATATTAAAATCTTTTTGTTCGAAGATGTGTTGGAGACTCTTGTGGTCAGTAAAAATAGCACACTTAGTACCGTATAGGTAACGTCTCCAGATTTTTAGTGCAAAAACTACAGCTCCCAATTCAAGATCATGGGTAGTGTAATTACTCTCATGCACCTTATGTTGTCGTGATGCATAGTTGATAAATTTTCCTCTTTGCATCAACACACATCCCAATCCTTGATTTCATGCATCGCATTATACAACAAAATCTTCTGTCCCCTCTGGAAGGGATAGGATTGGTGCACTACACAACATTTGCTTTAGTTTCTGAAAAGCAGCATCTTGTTTGTCTTCCTAGTTGAACTTCGTATCCTTCTGGGTTAGTGTTGTAAGCGGCTTGGCTATTTTGGAGAAATTTTCTATGAATATGCGGTAAAGCTAGCAAGTCCTAGGAATTGACGCACCTTTATTGGCGTCTTTGGTGCTTCCCAATTCCTGATTGCTTGAACTTTGGATGGGTCAACATGAATTCCTTCGTTGCTAACTACATGACCTAAAAATTGTACTTCTCTAATCCAAAACTCGCATTTGGATAATTTAGCATATAACTTTTCTTTTCTTAGTAGTTCTAAGATTATTTGCAGGTGTTGACCATGTTCTTCCTTGGTTCGTGAATATATCAATATATCATCGATAAATACAATCACAGATTTATCCAAGTATGGTTTGCAAACATGATTCATGAGATCCATAAACACTGCTGGGTCATTGGTCAATCCAAAAGACATAACTAAGAATTCATAATGACCATAACGAGTTCTAAATGCCATTTTTGGAATATCTTTTTCTTGTACCCTAAGTTGATGGTATCCTGGTCTAAGATCTATCTTTGAGTACTGATATTTGCATATTTAGTCTTATATTGAGCATAGATTTTTATCATTTATTAGCTAATTTATTTCATATCATGGACAAAAGATACTTAAAAGTGTTTGAATTATGTTTTCAATCCAAAGGTGAAGCTCGGAAGCAAAAGGAAGCAGGAAAAGCGGTTGGGAGCTCGAGAATTGAAAAAAGAAGAAAGCCACCAGAAACAACATCTACTATGCGAGTAGGGTCGACTACTCGGTGAGTCCGATGGAAGGATCGAGAAGATAAGGAGAATATAAAGTCTCTGTGACTTAACATGCACGGGAATCAAGTGATGGACTCGCGAGTCGGTTCGAATCTATAGATATGGCTTTCCAGATCGACATTTGATATTCTGGAACCCTTGGGGAGAAGTAAGCTGCGAATCAGAGCCAGGAGAGATCTGAAGAACGAAGATACAACCTAGAATTCAATCCCGAAGGAGATTTGAGGCAAATCTACATGATTCTACTTAATATTTTGTTTTCCATTATGGCTAGACAATTAGAATTCGTTTTATTGCTGTTACCTACCTCAATCATGAGCTAAAACTCTTAAACTTCTGTTTGTGGATACAATATTGATACTATGGTTTGATTTATGATGGGATTAATTCAATGTTGGTGATTTTGTTGATTTTAGCTTGTTAAAGAACCTTGTGTGTGAATAATAACTATTTTTCTGTTAATAGGAAGATAATTAAATAGTATGAACATCTTTTAATTGTCAACCTCATATGCTTATGGGACCACTTCATCGTATGAATAGGATTAATGAACATGAAACTAGAATTAATAAAAAAAAATGGGTAAATTCATGTGTGAGCTTGTGTGATGACCATCAACAAGAAGTTAACTAAAGGACCAAATTAGTTACCTATTACAAGTCTAAAATAACCCAAATAAATAATCTAGTGAATTAAATTATATTAGACAGTTGATCACTATTTGAGTTAGTTTGTTCTCTAAGGATTAATGCAGCGAATATGAATCTAATCACTTGAATCGGTAAGCAATAGTAGAATTAATCCATTGCACTATTACCATAATATCAACCATAGGATCAATTGAGTTGAACTAAACAGAGCCCTTCCCATTATTGAATTTAGTTAAATCTTTGCTTTTCTAGTTTTTAGTTTACGTAATAGTTAGTAAGTTTCTTGTCTTGTAAAACTAGAGAAAAACCCCTACTTATTAATTAATTTAGATAAAACTAGTCTTTAGTTTTAATTTATCGTTCCCTGTGTTCGATACCCTAATTATTTAGCTATAGCACAATTGATAGGTCCACTGCCTTTGTGTGTTCATTTTCCAATTAAAAAGTAGGTTTAAAACTACTTGAGTCCACACACATCAAGTTTTTGGCGCCGTTGCCGGGGAACGATTCTAAATTAGCACTAATTTCTATTTTTATCGATCCTTTGTGTGGGATTTATCTCACACAAAAGTTAATTCTTAGGTAATTTGGTAGTTAGTAAAGGTTTTAATAGATATCCGTTTTAATAAGTTAATTAGACAAAAAAAAAATCTGTTTTTGCCTTGAACTCGCCGAGTGCACTTGTGACAACTCGGCGAGTCCATCGTTGTCACAGTTTTAATTTTTATTTTATTTTTGTTCTTTTTAAGCGTTTTTCTTGTTTTGCTTGTAGTTGTTTCATGATCTGAGGATCTGATATACCTCTGGTCCCTCCTCTAGAAAACCCGAAATCCGCACTAAGGAGGAATTAATGAAAAGCCGTTGGAGAATCTGTTTCTTCAAAGAACTCGCCACTAAAGAACCTCTAGTTCGTTTTCAGCAAGAAGAAGGGTAGCAAATCAGGAGCATCCAATGCCTCTTTAGCAATTGAAGACCCAATTAAAGAAGACACCGAGTACGAGACCGAGGGAGAAGAAGATCTCACTTTCGGGCACGAATCCGACTTTGAAGACGAATTAGCCATTGTCATGGCTAACATCAATGAAATCCCCATGGGGTAATGGAAGAAGAGGATGTGTGATGACACCGGACCGAGACTTGTGCAACCCGCAATTCCCACTACTGTTACTTTCAAAATAAATGGCCACATACTCGCTCAACTTAAGGAGATTCCTTTCTATGGAAAAGACCACAAAGATACTTACAAGCATTTGGATGAAGTCAATGATGTGGCGGATTACTTCAATTTCCCAAACGTGCCTCGCGAGACTCAGCTACTTCGCATGCTCCCAGTTACATTCAAAGGTGTTGCAAAGGACTGGCTCAAGTCACTCCCTCCCGGGTCAGTCACCACATGGGCCAAGATGAAAGAAGAATTTATTGATCACTTTTGCACACCTTGTAAAATAGCCAAGTTAAAGAAGGCCATTGCTAACTTTGAACAACAAGCTGGGGAGTCACTACACGAAGTGTGGGAGAGGTACAAGAGCCTGCTAAGGAATTGCCCGCACCATGACCTTAATAGCTAACAAGAAGTTTCCAACTTCTATGATGGAGTCAATGTCACCACAAGGCAGTTACTTGATTCGCAAGGCCCCCTCACAAGGAAACCACCCCCGAAAATCAAAGAAATAATTGAAGAATTCTCTAAACATTCTAGAGAATACCACAACCCAAGAAATGAAGCAAGTCGGGGGGTAGTGAACTCGGCCAATGATGGCATGCCTGCGATGATGGCTAAGCTCGATAGTTTAGATAGAAGGATGACAAAAATGGATCAAACAATCAATGCTATTCAAGTTGGATGCGAGAACTATAGAGGGCCTCATCTCACGAAGGATTGTGACTTAGATGGAAATGGAAACAAGAAGGAGCAAGTGTTCTACTAAAGCGACGATCATTACGATGAGAATTGGTGGAAACCGAAGAAGGAATGACTCCTGTATGAAGAATACAAAAAGTCGAACGAGGAGAAATACAAGCATAAGGAGAGGGGTTTTTATCAAAATGAAGAACCAGTTATGGAAAAGAAGGCCGGTTTAGAAGAAATGTTCACTAGATTTATAGTCGCGTCTGAGAAAAGACACAATGATCATGATGCTGCAATACAAGAGACCAGAAATATAGTAAGGAATCAGCAAGCATCTATTCTCAACATTGAGAAACAGCTAGGACAACTTGCACATCAAGTGAACGAGAGAAGATCGGGTCAACTTCCAAGTAAAACCGAGAATAATCCAAGAATGGAGAATGTAAATGTTGTGACCTCCAGCTATGGAGAAATTTTCAACCCTGCACAGAAGATCTCCAAGGTGCATATAGAAAAGACAGAAGAGTCGGGTCCAGCTAAACCTAACCAGACTCGCTGAGTCCCTCTAGTAGACTCGATGAATCCATTCCCTGATGACAAATTTGTTGTTTCCTTAAGGCGTTAGAACCCTCCTCTGTCATTCCCAATCAGAGCCATACCTACTGAAAAGGTTAAAGCATACAGAGCTTTCATGTAGCATGTAAGATCCCTTCAAGTAAACGATACATTTGTGGAAACAATGCTTCAAACACCCAAGTATTTTAACTTGCTAAAAGGTCTCTTTGCTGCTAGAAAAGATTTAGCTGAAGTCGCAGAGATAGTATTGAGTGAGCTACCCGAAAAGAAGGGTGATACGGGAAGCATTACAATTCCTTGTCAATTTGGAAATACACTTGCTACTAAAGCGTTGACCGATTCGGGTGCAAGGATTAACTTAATGCCTTTCTCTTTCTTCAAGAAGCTGAATTTACCGGAGCCGAGGCCTGTGAATATGAAGATCCATTTGGTGGATAAGACAATTATTAGTCCAAGAGGTGTTTGTGAAGATCTCCTCATTAAGGTGGATAAATTTATATTCACCGTGGACTTTGTGGTACTTGATATGGAAGAAGAGCCCGAAATTCCAATTATTTTGGGGAGATCATTCTTGAATACTGCGGGTGCATTAATAGATGTATGTGAGTCAACACTAACAATGAGGGTAGGAGATGAGTTAGCAGTTTTGAAAGCTCTACCAGAAATTAAGCAAGAAGAAGTTTCCTTCATTGATTTGGATGATGAAATACTACAAAAAGAACTTGCACTCTTACAAGAAGAAGATCCACGTATGTTTTTGCTATCTTCTGGAGGAAATGATGATGTTGACAAAGACTTGGAGGAGATAGAAAAGTTGTTGGAAGGAACCGATTCAGGAAAGCCAATGGGATGTGAGGAATACGCTCCGACTCGCCGAGTCGGCTTCATGGACTCGACAAGTCCATTCGAAAATCTCAGTAACTTGGACGATTGTGATCTGCTTGCTACCAACTCCCTGCATGTTCTTGACTTGAATATTTTCCCTAATTCTACAGAAGATCAAGCAACGGAAGGAGGAAAGAATGGTGATCTTCAACTCATTGATGTAGCATGTCTCGATACAATAAGGCAAGAAGATGAAGACAATCAACTTGAAGAGGAGGCAAGCTTTGGAGAAGAGGGAAATGTAAGGGTTAGGAGAGATCATGTTGATCACCCATTCGTTACCAAACCTCAAGCCCGAGTTTTCACCAACTATCAAGTAATGAACTTTAAAGTAGGAGGAGTGAAAAAGATAATGCAAGAGAATGGGGTAAGGAAGAAGAAGATGAGGAAAAGGGAATTTCATGCAGCGGAAGATGATGCTATAAGGAAAAAGAGAGAAGAATTAAGATGGGCTTACAAGAAGAAGATACACGCTTACAAGACAAAGTATAAACCGCAAAAGATTAGGCGTGCATTCCCGATGCAGGAGGATGAAGAAACGTAGATGGGAAGGAGTCCAGCTAACGACTCCTTAAAAAGAAGCGCTTGGTGGGAGGCAACCCATTATTAGAGTTTGCTTTCTTTTATCTGTCTTGTTTTAGTTTTGTTTGAGTTTCGTTTTTAGGATTTTATTCTAGTCTTCTAAATCATTAGACATGACTGCTGGAGAGTGCGTATGGACTAAGTGTGGGGTGGAATGAATTTTTATGACAAAATGATATAATTTTTGAATTTTTTCGTGACCAGACTTGCCGAGTCTAACCGTGACTCGACGAGTCAGTTTTATTTACAGAAAAAAAAAATTAATTTTTACATCTGGTAAAACTAGGGTTTTTAACCCTAATGAGATCATATTCCCCCCCTTACTCAACGTACGCCTCCCTTGTTTTCTCTCTCAAGCATTCATCAAGTTCTACACTCTTTATTCAAAATTCTTGAATTCTATCAAGAAAGGTACTTAATTTCTTCCATAGTTCTATTAAAGCCATGATTTCTAGATGTTTTAAGGTGTCAATTTCATAAAATACCCGATTTTGAAGTTTAGTGAATTTTTAGGGTTTTGATTTAGTATTAATTGTGTTGTTTTGGATGGTTATTCTTATTCTAATACATCTTAGGAACATCCATGGACAAATCCCTTGAAAATATTTCAACTTTTATGGTCGAATTTCGATCGACCCGTCGACTGACTCGCACAGTTCATACGACTCACCGAGTCGTTCATCGATTCGACGAGTCCAGTCGGAGAACCAGAGGAAATATGTTTTGATGATTTTTTTTTGTATTTTCTGGGTTGTTTGTTCTTTGTTTTGTAGGGATCATGTTTTCAAGAGGGCAGAGCTCAAGTGGACACCAAGGAGATTTTCCTTGGTTGAATTTTCTTCTGATTGAATCTGCTTCAATAATGACAATATGGAAGAAGAGGTTAGCTGATGTCAGAAAGAAGGAGGTTTATGTACCTAATAGGGTTGACTGGGATTGGTTAAATAGTTTCCAACATGAAGAAGAGTTGGCGCCTTACCTTTTAAAGGAATTTACTTACAAAGGGGAGACGATTATTTGTGATGGATGGAGCCGGGTTTTCAGAATTCAAGAGTCGGTGTATCGAGAACTCTGCTGGGAATTTTTCTCCACGGTATATTTCCAAGGAGGATATGATTGCTACTACCCCACGAGTTTTAGTTTTTGTCTTGGGGCGAATTCCATCAATGTTCTGTCATTGAGCTTCCATGTCGGTTGCGGTTTTACGACCGACCATTGGTTACTACAGCTATCTTTCCCACCTTCTTGGAACAATCTCATAAGGTGTTTCCCGACAGTGTTACAAGTACTGGTTGGTGGTATACAATCGCCAACAAAGTATATATTCCGAAATCGGCTCAAGAAGTGAGCATTAGGTCACCCATACACCGCTTCATACACCACCTTATATCCACTACAATCAATCAAGGGAAGGACGACGACAAGGTGTCCAACCTTGACGTATTTTATCTTTGGAGTATCATCGCACCCGATACTTTCTGCAACATTCCATGGTGTTTGGCCTCTTATTTGTTAGAGGGTGCGGTCAAGGATCGCAAAAAGTAGAAAATAAATAGTGGCATGTTCGTGACCCGACTAGCCAACTCATATGGGTTGATGACCCGCGGTGCATGGAATTTGATGACAATGATTCCTGCCCCTCCCTTTAATTCCATTCTTTTTCGGTGGGAAATAATTATTGAAGACTTTGGGGGTGGTCATTATGCTATCCCACATGACGATCCGGTGATCGGGCCCGAGGCACCGTAAAGGAGGGTTAGATCGAGACGTGAGCATGAAGTGGAGGAGGAACCACCGCTGATTCCGGTGGACAATGATGAAGTACCAATGGATTGGTAAAATGTCGAGATGACGACGCTCCAAGATCAAATGGCAAGGGGTATTAATTTTAGCAATAAATCCCACGTGCGGCTTTTTGATCATTTCCATATTTCACACATTGATGGGGGGTAATTTTTCCTACATTCCTTCGTGGTACGAGGTCATTGATGTAAGGCGAAGTAGATCTGGTGGGAGCGGGGCTGCACATGGCAATGATGAGGAAGAGGATGATTAGTTTTTTTTATGTTTAATGGAACAATTTTCAATTTATTTTTGTTTTTGTTTTGTTTGGTGTGTTTTGAATTCTTGTTTGAGACTTTTAGTTATGTGTTTGATGTTTTATTTGCCTTGGTGACTTTCAGATTTTGGGTTAGGAATGCTTGCATAAAGGGTTTAGAGTTTGAGAGAAAGAGAAAAAAAAGTGGAAGAGAGTCAAGAAAGGGCGACGTTTAGAGCTAAGGTGTCGAGTCCTGTCCTAAGGGATTTGATTAAATAATTCTAGAAGTTATGGGAAGTTCCTGAGATTTACCAAAAGCTGTGACAAGTGAAGAACGTGAATTTTTCCACCTAGCGGTCGACTCGCCGAGTGCAACTAACCTACTCGACGAGTCGCTTTTTATTTTCACACTTTCGAGGCTTTTCGCGACTATACTCGACGGGTTGTTTATATGACTCGACGAGTCACTTATTTGTATACCAAGAAGACTGCTGATTCGATGCTGGTGGCTACATTACTTGACCATTTATTCTTTACAATCAATTCCTAGAGATTTTATACTATTTTTTCCTGCATATTTGAAGCTACCCACATGTGATTTGATGTCCAATACATGGATGCGTTGTTTCCATGGATAAAGTCGATTGAAGATGGAGTTGAAATAAAGGATTTCGACCTAGCAGCTGCTATCCCAGGGGAGCTTGTTCTAATTCTCTCTACATTTCATGTTTGTTATTTTTCATGCATAACATGCAATGAGGACATTGCATAAATTAAGTGTGGGGTAGGGGTTGATGTCGTCTTAGTAAATATAGAATCATAATGTCCTAATTTTGGTTAATTTTTTTAAAATCTTTGCATACCAAAAATATGACTTAGGAATTAATTTAGGAAATTTTGGTAAAAAGTATTAGGATTTCATGTTAGAGTTAGGTTGATGATTGCATGAAAACCCAAATGTTTAGTTGAGCTTATATACGTTCTAGTACATTTGTGGCTTCCTTGTTCTAGTAAAATCATGGGACAAAAACACGACCTTGCTTAGCCTAAGGGATGCAGTATGTTTAGCATCGTGTACCAGAAATGTATCCAGGAAAATTATTATCGCTAACCAATAAAGGTTGAATTTTAGCGCTCTGCTTAAGCATGTAGGGTTTTGAGTGGAAAAGTGAGTTACATGTTAAAAAAAAAAAAAGAGAGAGAATTAAAAGAAAAAGTTTAAAGAATTTTTGGAGCATCAAAGTTAAAGTATGATGTTCAAAGATCAGAAATTATGAAGTAATTCAAAAGTTGAAGATACCAAAAATTAAATCAAACAACATGGTGATGAATTCACAAGAAATCAAAGATTAAATGTCAAAGAGGTGAAGAATTCCAAAGAGCTCCATAGTGGTATCATAAATTGTAATTGTCTAGATTATGTATGCTTGGGTTGCTCAACCAAAAATACCTTGAGGTTAAGAGGTTTTCTAAGGATGGATTCGAAGGGATGCATAAAATGAGCATTGTTCGAGATAAGTGGGTGAATGTTTATGAGGATTATGAGTATTTGGAGTATGGGGGTCCTTAGGAAAAATTTTAGACACAAATGCATGCGTTGCGGTCTTAGCATAATGGATGGGTTCGATTGGAGTTGTCATATGTGATTCTAATGTGTTAAAATTCAGTTTTGCTTGGGGGCAAGCAACAGTCAAGTGTGGGGTATTTTCATATTTGCATATTTAGTCTTATATTAAGCATAGATTTTTATCATTTATTAGCTAATTTATTGCATATCATGGACAAAATATACTTAAAAGTGTTTGAATTATGTTTTCAGTCCAAAGGTGAAGCTCGGAAGCAAAAGGAAGAAGGAGAAGCAGTTGGGAGCTCCAGAATTGAACAAAGAAGAAAACCACCAGAAACAACATCTACTCGGCGAGTAGGTTCAACTACTCGGCAAGTCCGATCGAAGGATCGAGAAGATAAAGACTCCGTGACTTACCGTGCACAAGAATCAAGTGATGGACTCAGCGAGTCGGATATGGACTCAGCGAGTCAGTTCGAATCTATATATATGGCCTTCCAGATCGACAATCGATATTCTGGAACCCTTGGGAAGAAATAAGCTATGAATCAGAGCCAGGAGAGATCTGAACAATGAAGATACAACCTAGAATTCAATCCCGAAGGAGATTTGAGGCAAATCTACATCATTCTACTTAATCTTTTGTTTTCCATTATGGCTAGACAATTAGAATTCGTTTTATTGTTGTTACCTACCTCAATCATGAGCTAAAACTCTTACACTTCTGTTTGGGGATGCAGTATTGATACTATGGTTTGATTTATGATGGGATTAATTCAATGTTGGTGATTTTGTTGATTTTAGCTTGTTAAAGAACCTTTTGTGTGAATAATAACTATTTTTTCTGTTAATAGGAAGATAATTAAATAGTATGAACATCTTTTAATTGTCAACCTCATATGCTTATGTGACCACTTCATCATATGACTAGGATTAATGAACATGAAACTAGAATTAATAAGAAAAATGGGTAAATTCATGTGTGAGCTTGTGTGATGACCATCAACAAGAAGTTAACTAAAGGAACAAATTAGTTACCTATTACAAGTCTAAAATAACCCGAATAAATAATCTAGTGAATTAAATTAAATTAGACAGCTGATCACTCTTTGAGTTAGTTTGTTCTCTAAGGATTAATGCAGCGAATGTGAATCTAATCACTTGAATCGGTAACCAATAGTAGAATTAATCCATTGCACTATTACCATAATATCAACCATAGGATCAATTGAGTTGAACTTAACAGAGCCCTTCCCATTATTGAATTTAGTTAAATCTTAACTTTTCTAGTTTTTAGTTTAAGTAATAGTTAGTAAGTTTCTTGTCTTGTAAAACTAGAGAAAAACCCCTACTTATTAATTTATTTAGATAAAACTAATCTTTAGTTTTAATTTACCGTTCCCTGTGTTCGACACCCTACTTATTTAGCTATACCACAATTGATAGGTCCACTGCCTTTGTGTGTTCATTTTCTAATTAAAAAGTAGGTTTAAAACTAGTTGAGTCCACACACATCAAGTAGTAGCTAGAGCCTTGCAGTTGATCGAATAGATCATTAATTCATGGAAGCGGATAACAATTGTTGATCGTTAGCTTGTTCAGCTCCCGATAATCAATACACTTTCGAGAGGATTAGTCCTTCTTCTTCACAAACAAGATTGGTGCTCCCCAAGGTGAAAAATTTGGTCTGATAAAGCCTTTGTCAAGAAGGTCTTGTAGTTGGCTAGACAATTCTTGCATTTCAGATGGAGCCAACCGATAAGGAGATTTCGCTACTGGTTCTACTCCTGGAATTAAGTCGATTCGAAACTCGACTTCTCGGATGGGAGGCATTCCAGGTATATCTTCAAGAAATACGTCAGGGAAATCACATACTTGAGATATGTCCTTGATTTCTTTTATCTCTCTTCTCTTATCTACAATGTGGGCTAAGAATGTGCTACATTTCTTATGTAGATATTTCTGGGTTTTTGTACAAGAAATGACTTTGAGGTTCTTCCCAGACTTATCACCATAGATAATCAGGGCTTCAACATTTGGTAAGGGTAGTCGTATGGCTTTCTCATGACATAGAATTTTGGCACGGTGTACAGATAAGCAATCCATGCCAATTATGACATCAAAACTACCGATAGGCATTGGCATGAGGTTGACGAGAAAAAGGTAGTTATTAAGAGTTAACAGATAGTTTTCTGATTTCATGTGTTTTGTTGATCATTTAATACACAAGTACTAACTACTCTAGTTATTATTCACAGCGTAAAACACTATATAGAAAACATAACTATAACATATGCTTCATATTATTACCAATGGTTACATCAGTTTATTTAGGTTTATAAGAGAAAAGTTTCTATAAACATTGCAAAATTTGCAAGGTTTTCTCAATCCTTGCTATAAATTGTTACTCTGCTTGCCTTAACTAGTCTGATTTTCTATATTTACACAGCCACTAGTTTTAGCTTATCTACCAGAAACCCAAGTGATGACCCAACACGTCAGTGACATTAACCACTTACTCTTCAAGTGCTTGAGTTCTTTGCTCAAGACCTATGCGCTCCTCATTTCTCGTGGTTTGATTGTATAGCTCTAACTCTACAATCCTTGCATCGTGAGTAATCATATCATTATAAGTGAAATTTATACGATGATGGACATCCATCACCGATTCCTGATCTCGTGTCCTTTGTCCTTCTAGCCTTCGCACTCTTCCAGAGAAATGAGTAGCCCTCCCTTCGACAATTTCCATCTTATCTTCATTTTTCACACTTTTCTCAAACAATTGTGATAAGGCGTTCACTTCAGAAGAATGTGGGGGATGTGGTCAAGATGATTGACCAGTCTCATACATCGTAGCAGCTCTTTCTTCTACCACCCACCTCTCGACAGTTTGGGCTATCTGTGCAGGTTCATCTTGAACTCTATGACTTCCTGAAGATGTCGCGTTCTGATTCTTCTTAATCTTTTTCCATATTGGTATGGATTTACGTGTTGTGCGTTTCATCTTTGCTCCTCCTGGAACTTGATGATAAAGAGTTTTTAGTGGTGGTAGATATAATGTCACCGACTCTATCTCCTCCATGGATTCGCTTTCTTCCATTGGTTCACTCTCTTCCCATTCATTGGAAGGTAAAGGTGCTCCATCGTCAGAAGGTATTGGATGAAAGGTGATTGGATTTACAGGGTAGTAATGATCGCCGACCATCCTGGGATTCCTATACATTTTGGATGTGTCGTGTCGGATTCCTATACATTTTGGATCACCAAGAGTTTAGTCTATCAAATATTTCTCCCAAATTATATTCCATATGATCTGATCATAATAAAATGTAGTTGCGCACCTACACCTAGTTGTGATAGGATCTATGCACATATAAACTTTAGTTGGAATATTTGATCTAAATCCTTGAGATCAAAAACATTACGGGTATTAAGGCGTATTCTCATCACGGGTCTGAGTCTTTATATATGAATCTATATTCTTATTTATTGTAATCACACTTTTACTATTGTTTGTTACTTCAGGTGTATCTGATAAGGCTCCGGCCAGTCAGGACTGTTGAAAGGGCAGGATCATTTTAGCATAGAGACGTTCTGAAATCCAGCAACCCAAATCGACATGTCTATCCTTGTCACCGCTCCCGTAAGTAGTCCTTCAGTAGTATAATAGAGTAAGTCCTAAACTATAGACGTGCTTTCCTAAGAAAGTACTAGTTCACTATAGTTAATAGCTCTGATACCAATCTGTCACACCCCGGCCATCGGCGGAAACACCGGGTAGTGTAACGTCATTTTTCATATCACAATTATATAACATACATTGAACAATACTTAAAGAAAATACATACCTTTATTGATGATTGAATGTTACATTATTGTTTTCCTAGTATTTATTACATAATATCCGACTATGACATACTTCTTAAAGAACAGAAAGATACTAGTAAAACCTCTCCTTTTCGAATATATACCAGCTTTTCAAGTTCCTAAAAACACAAGCATTTTAAAATACGTCAACATAAAGTTAGTGAGTCCACAAGTTTTGACTCCATAAAATAATACATTTTTACAAATTAAAAAGTATAGTTTTGAAAGTATCCTTTTAGCTCTCCAACATTAGGTATAATTGTATACTTATCAATTAAGTGTTATACCTAAACATTTCTTAATCTTAAGGTATAAGTAGGGGAAAACTTATACTTAACATTAATACTTGTATACGACAAGGTCTAATGTTTCTACAATTTGCTACCATGAGCTTGTAACCGCTGCTATGACATAATACCTCTGATAGAACAATACACTCATGATTTACCATGAGAACAAATACACTCATGATTTAACATGAGAAACAACACCGTACGCTTCATCGACGCCATAACAATAACAAATGAAAGGATAGTTCATCACTTGTTTTTGGTTGACTGTAGCTAACAGTCACAAGTGGGGTGGTCAGCCCGTATACTAATTATACACGACTTCCTCGCTCACACGGGATTAACGGTTACAGTTCAGAGGATTTCTGCTAAGATCCCCAAATTAGTTGATGAATACAATTACTCATGTAGACTTCGACAACTTCCTATAGCTCTATCAACAAAAGCATTTTCATGTCTAAAACCTTAAGTTACTAGACTATGCTTTTAAACATTACTCCTAACTTCATAATATTTAGGCAGTATAACAGCTATATCTTGACATAAAACCAATAATAACAACATATAACATATCCATTTTTATCTTGACATAAAACTAATAATACCAATATATAACATATCTAGTTTTATCTTGACATAAAACTATTAATAAAAATATATAACATATCTAGTTTTATCTTGACATAAAACTATTAATTGCAACATATTATATAACTTAACTTATAAAACTTCCGAATATAACTTCGGAACTATATCGCACACAAAATATATATAGAATCCTAAGTACAACTCAAGATCTACATTAATATACTACTATAACAATAACATGTTAACAACGTTACGATAGTTGTAGATTTTAAGATACGAAAAATCTATATCCCGGTTATTATAACTATCTATTTTGATACTAATATACTATCATATAGACATAATAAGAACATATATACAATGACTAGCATGTGTTTTCCCCTGAAATATTAGAAAGTGGGGCCGTGAAACTCACCTTAGTAACGTGATTTTATGTAATCTAGGTAGAAATAGTCATCGTACGAGGTCTTCAGGGCTTGGGATGCAAGAAGGGCTTCAACAAATGAGAGAGGAAAAAGTAAATGGTGTAAGGAAGTGAATAGATCGATCTTGCTATTTATAGTCAGTTTTTATGACACTCACGTCGTGATTGTCATAAGACTCACATCGTGAGTCTACATGATTCACTCTGTAGACTTGCCATTTGCGTCCCTAGCTTCGGAAGGTGTCCATGACTCCTCACGTTGTGAGAGTCATAAAGCTCACATCGTGAATTTAGATTGTATCCTCTCGCAGCTTCTAGATTCCGAATTATGATAGAATGTCGTGAGTGTCATAAAACTCACGTCGTGAATTAGCTAGTTTAGGGTTTTTAAAAGCTAAATCTTCGGAATGCCATAACTTTTGCATACGAACTCCGTTTTTGACGTTGTTTATATGAACGCGTAGGTATTGACAAGTAATACAACTCTCTTTTAGAAATAAATAGCTAATTCTAAGTCTATTTTAAATTCCTCTTATTATAGGGATGTATAGTGTTCGGTTTATCATAACTTTTTCATGCGAAGTCAGATTCAGACGTTCTCTATATTTTTGGAATCGTATGGACGTATACTTTGAGTTGTATCATAAAAGAAGTTCATATTTGTATTAGAATTTATCATGAACTACATAAGATTCTTACCACATTACTAGGTTAACATAATCACATTACATGATTGGCTTGATCACATGTGATTGTCTATTGACCTATTTTGACTAGTGTTACATTATTGTTGATATTTTAGATCCTTTGAGATTAACTAATTCTGCAACTATACCTATTCTAACGTTTGTTCAAGTGTGTCTCAAGTTTTTCTCCTAACACCAACCTTGGAAAAGGGCCTTAAAGAATTTGGAGTGATTATAGAGGGTAAAGTTGGAAACTTTACCCCTTTGGCACCTTAGGGTTTAGGATCTAAGACCTGGAGTCCCTACATTTGATGGATCTTCATGATAATAAAACAAGGTGGGGGGCTCGACGAGTTTCCCTAGCAACTCGATGAGTCGGATTGGGATTCCCCGTCTACCAAATATCTAGTGAACTCATCGAGTTGATGAAACCACTCAACATGTTGGGTAGAGGTTGTTCAAGTTTTTTGGAAACGGTAAGAACCCAACGAGTTGCTAGATGCACTCAACGAGTTGAGGGTTAACAGGGATTGTCGATCTTGACTGTTGACTTTGACTAGGGTTGACTAGTTTTGACTTTGACGGTAATTATGGGATCATGACAAGTTAATATAATGATTCTTGTAGGAAATTGAGTTGGGATTATGTGTTAGGGCTCATTGGATCTTATCTGTCGGCACAAAATTTGTAAGAGGTGAGTCTCCTCACCATACCAATCGGTCGAAGGCTCCAAGGCCGACCCATTTATGTTATGTAATACTTTAGCTGAAGTTATATTACGAGACATCATAGCTGGTTAGATGCTAGGGTTTTATGCTAGTTGTATGTTTATATGGAAGACCATAGGAGAGTCCATGGCACCTGGATGTAAGACCATGCGGAGAACCCATGGCATTCCTGCTAAAAACCATGTGGAGATCCCATGGCTTTCCTATAAAATACCATGGGATAGCCCATGACACTTAGGTGTAAGACCATGTGGGGAGCCCATGGCATCTTGGAGTAAGACCTTGGGGACGAGCCCACGACATCCCTATATGATACATGCTTGACTTATGTATATATGTGGATTATGTGTGTGATATACTCTGGGAATTCACTAAACATTAACTTAAAGTTTTTGGTTTTGTTTTAGGTACTTCTGATCCCAAGGGCAAGGGCTAGTCTTGATGGCACGACGTGCACTCTCTCGGATATTTTATGGGGCACTCTGATGTTTTGGAATAAAATTTTAATTTATATGGGTTTTAAAAACAATTGTATCTAGATTTGGTGGTTTATGGAAATGTAATTGATTAATTAAAAATGAAAATTTTCTTTTGAAAATTTGGGTTGTTACATCTAGTGCTACATTCTATAATATCGAAGACTTAGTCTTTCTGACTTTACAACCTCAACATCACAGAAGGCCAATGCATGTAAAGAAAGGATTCCACTACATCTTAGATAATGATAAGAATTTCTAATGGTAAAATGGGCATCATTGGAGTAACTTCCAGTCGATCTATTCATAAAGGAAGGACAATAGAGAAGCATAATATGCACGTTTGTAATATGGCATGACAGATGTTATATAATTCAAGTGTTTAGTTAATTACACGAAAGTACCTACAATGAATAAATTTGTAATTGTTATGGTGATTAAATAATAGGTTTTTATTAATATTCAATTGGTATGGTATCATAGTTACTTAGTTTATTATTGTGTTTTCACTTAGAATGTTTACTTCCCTAAGTAATTTAAATATTATTCAAAATTACATAGTCGGTCATGCTGTTAGGAGTAGGTATTGAGTTCAAATTTTCATGAATAGTTTTTATATTGTCCATAGGGATTAGACATTTCATAAGGATTGTTGCAATATTCATGAGTACTTAGAGAATGGAGATTTTGACCATTGGATAAACCCACACTTAGATATTACTTCATGGATTGAATCACAAGTGATTCTAAGATGATATCGTCTTTTATTCTTCAGACGAAGATACATAAGTTATAATTTGAAAATTGGTTATACATTGGTATTACATAAACGCATTAGTAACTTGATGTTATAAAGCATAGTGTCATGTGCAATTTCATGAGTAATGGTTATAACTATTTATTCAAAGTTTATTCATATATTTTTTGCTAAAAGGAAAAGAGATATTTTTGTTCCCTTTAGTAATTTGAGTTGATATATTTGTACCAGGCCTACTCCGAACCAAATTGATGTATCAATTTGTAGTCGGAATTTGATCGTAAAAATGGCGACCGAGAAACAAACAAATGAACATGAGGTTGAACATTTAATCCATGAGTCTGTTCATATGATATCTTATAGAACTAAAGGATAACTGATTACTTATCTTAGGGACAATGTTTGATTTGAATCGAAGTCCGACAGTGGCTTTGGAAAGCATCGTTTCTTGTTTGGTTAAAGGTTATATTTGCATATTGTAGTTATAAACTTATCCAAGTGGAAGACTATTGATTAAGGTGTCTAAGCTAATAACTAAGTTGATATATTCTTGTAATTAATAGGAAAGTCCTTATTGGGTTGACCTCATAACAAGAAATAGTTATAAATGATACTTGGAGAGAAAGGAAATGATTTGTTAATATATTATACGATTAATATATTAATTATAAATAGATAACGAATTTGTTAATTTATTATGTGATTAATTAATTAATATGAGATCAATAGTTAGATAATTTATATGATTAATAAATTAATAAGAAATCAATAACAGTTAATTTAGAATTAATCGTATTTAAATGAAATTAATTTAGGGATTAATTATAATTTATTAAAGATTCAAAGGTTGGATTATAATTGTTCATAATTTGAGCAAGCAAGGAAAATTGTATAACCCATATAGGTGTGGACGGTTTTTGCAAGGGTTTTGGAATGTTTCTGGAAACTTTCTTATTGATAAGGATGACCATATTTGAATAGATAAAATACAATTATTTTATTATTCAAATCTCGGGTTGCCCTTATATCCTCTACACTATAAATAGGACCCCAAGGACTATAAATTCCGTTGATACTCTTCCAAGAGTCTTAGAGCCGAAATTTCTTCCTTTCTCCCCTCTCTCATCTTCATTCTAAGGTTTCCAAGATTTTGGTGTGAGCCATTAGAGGCATCACGATTTTAGTTCTTGCTTTCAGAAGTTCAAGGAAGGTCTCTAAAGAGTATTGTTTGTTATAACAATACAATGGTATGTAACCCTAATCTTATGATTTTCGATTATAGCAAGGGTTCTTTTAGTTCATAATATGGTGTTATTAATTGTAAAGACATAGATCCTTAGGTTTCATGTACCCTTAAGTGTTAAGAGAATTTCTGTAAGTACATGGAAATTGCGACCTTAAAATTCCATCAAAACCTTCCATATAATATTAGAGTAGGTGAGGCTCGTCATGATAAGACTAACAATACATATTTAAGAAACATACGAGGATGAAATGTTTGTATTATAGTGTGATACGTATAAATACAATTTTAGTGTATATATAATACATTTCGAATTTAAACTCTTTATATAATTCTTTTAATTCTATTGACTAAGCAATGTAAGTCAAAAATTAAATTATTAAAGTCCAAATCTTTTGTCTTTTAATTAATCTTATATTTAAATCAAATTGACTTTTATCTTTTTGTATAAAGGCTAGTTTCTATGTTTTTTAAAATCGAAAAGAAACGAAGCAACCTAAAATAAAGGACAAATTTAGAAACATATTTATAGGTCATTAGAAATGTATCGACGATGTGGTAGATGTAAGACTGATATTGAATACTTTCAACATTAATTTAGTACAAAAATCATTAAATCTATTAAAAATAGTATTATTAAGGATCGTTTAGTCATTTAAGTAATTATAAGGGTCCTTTTTTAAATTTTGTTTACTATAAATATGAGACTCTAGGTTCCTCTATTCTTTGCACCATTATCTTGATTCAAGAGTCTTTCTCTTCTTATCCTCGAGCATTGTAACACCCATAAAAATCAAGCTAATTTAAAACTTTTTCAACCATGCAAACCCATTAAGTTATTACAAAGTGTTTTCAAAATAGTTTAAACATCAGAGTATCCCAGAAATCCAGATAATAAAAATTTGAGGAGGTGCACGATCACGACTTCGCCTACCCGCTTCCCGCGGTCATTTGAAATATGATAACTCAAAATCCAAAATTGTAAGCTCGAAGCTTAGTGAGTTCCCCAAAAGTATCCATATACAAAACAATATATACATAATCATAAACAGCATACTATGGGTCCAATAAACCATCGGGTTGGAATACCCCAGGCCCTCAACCATCAGGTTGTAATGCCAACATAATATGGGTCCAATTATCCTCAAGATGGAATACCCTCAGCCCATAACCATTGGTTTGGAATACCCACATACTACGAGTCCAATCATCCTCGGGATCGAATACTTATGGTTCACAACCAGCGGGACGAAATGCCTAGGCCTGTTGGCTTTCACACAAAGTAGATAAGCCACAACTACTAATCAAACATGTGCACATATATCAGATAATCACATAACATTATATTGATAGACAAACCGATCTAACATATCATAACAGCATAGTAACATCTTATCTACCAGGATTCCAATCTAACGGATCATAATAGCATAATAACCTTGTATCTAACAGGATACTGATCTAACATATCATAATAGCATAATAACATCCTATCTACCAAGATACCGATCTAACAGATCATACGATACTCAAGCATATAACATATCTGCATAGCATTCCACAGTGGGCCGACCTTGGCACCTTGGACCCTTAAGTGTAGTGAAGAAAAATCACCTCATGAATGTCGAACTGTAGTGATAAAGTCAAACTCTCGAATCATAGCCACGAACTCCACCACCTATTTTCACCACAGGACTACTTCCATAAATTCCCAATTTACTAAAATACCCCCAGAAGTCAAACTGGTCAACCCTTGGTTAAAGTCAAGGTCAACGGTCAAGGTCATTAGTCCATGTTGACCCAAATCATCGAGTATAGCTTATTGACTCGTAGAGTTCTTCTAGAACTCGAGAAATCATGAAATCCTTAGTTTACTCGTTGGGTTTCCACACAACTCGTCGAGTCCATGTGTGTCCAAATGTCGTGAAAACCCTAATTGGCTCATCGAGTCATCTAACTGACTCGCCGAGTCCATGCAGAAACCCACAACGGCCAATCTTCATCCGAATCGTCGAGTTGACCATGTAACAAGTCGAGTCCCTTTAGTCCAATTCTCATTCAGAAGTTTTTAAGCTACACCAAATCTCCAAATTGTAGATCTAACCTCCTAGAGCATGGTTTCCATGTAAAGTTGCAAACTTTACGCACATGCATGGTCCTAAATGCCAAAACCAAGCTAAGGGAAAGGTTTAAACCAAAGAGAAGGGCCCAAACTTGCTAAATTTGATTACTTTATGACTATAGGGACTTAGAGGAGTCGAGATCAGAAGTTAAAACTTTAGAAAGTGCCCAATAACCGAAATGATTGAGAAATATTCTAAAAATGGCCCTAAACCTATGCATGAATGATGCTAAGATGAAGTAGAGTCAGATCCATAAGCTTCTCTTTGCTCAAAGCTCCTTATACTTCAAGCCTTCTTCACAAAATCCACCTTCCAAGCATCTTTACTCACAAAAATGGAGAGTGGGTGAGATTAGGGTTTTCTTAGCTCAAAGGGGACGGTAAGGGAGGCTGAGGGTCGCTAATGACCCTTTAAATAAGGTGAAAAACCTAGAAATAAGGGTTTCATTATCTAGCTCCTACTCATCGAGTTGGGGTCCTCCAACTCGTCGAGTAGACCCCTTAAATGCACGCGGTCTGAATCATTTCTACACAACGATTTAGGGCATACAACTTGTCGACTAGGTCTAAGAACGTGACTATAAACTTTAAATTTTATACATGGGACTTGGGATGTTACAATTCTGCTCCACTTGAACTATATTTCGTCCTCGAAGTCTGCTTCGGTAAAAAACTCGGGGTAATGCTCCCGCATCTCAGCCTCCAACTCCCACGTCCACTCGGATCCCCTCTGGTGTTGCCAATGTACCTTTACCAAAGGTACTTCCTTGTTCTGTAGAACCTTTACCTTCCTCTCAAGAACAGCCACTGGCCTCTCCACGTAATTCAGGTGCTTATCAACCTGAATATCATCTAGGGAAACTACTGCCTCCTCATCCAGTAGGCACTTCCACAACCATGACACATGGAAACTGTTGTGGACCCGACTAAGCTCCTCCGCGAGATCCAGTCTATACACCTCTTTGCCAATCATGGAAATGATCCTAAATGACCCGATGTATCAGGGACCCAATTTCCCCCTCTTTCTGAAGCGAATCACACCCTTCTAAGGCGAGATCTTCAGTAATACCATGTCCCCAACCTGAAACTCCAGCTCAGATCGGCGCTTGTCGGTGTAGCTCTTCTACTGACTCTAAGCGGTCTGCAGCCATTGTTTGATTTGCTGAATCCTCTTGGTAATTTGCAGAACTACCTTTGTCCGTCCCATCACCTTAGGACCGATCTCACCCCAACAGACTGGTGTGTGACATCTCCATCCATACAACAACTAATATGGTGGAACACCAATACTGGAATGAAAATTGTTGTTGTGGGGGAACTCTGCAAGGGGTAGGTAGGAGTCCCAGCTCCCACCGAAGTCAATAACGTAGGCTCTCAGTATATCCTCGAGATTCTGTATGGTCCGCTCACTCTGGCCATCAATCTGTGGATGATAGCTTGTTCTGAAGTGCAGCCGTGTGCCCATTTCCTCGTGGAAATTCTTCCAGAAACGAGAGATGAACCGAACATCGCGGTCTGAGACAATATAGACCATCACCCCATGGCAAGCTACGATCTCGTGGATATACATGTCGGCCAACTTCTCGTCTGATGAACTCTCATGTATAGTTAAAAAGTGGGCGCTTTTGGTTAATCTATCCATGATGACCCAAATAGCGTCATATCCCTTCGTCGTCCTCGGCAACTTGTTGATAAAATCCATCGTGATCTGCTCCCATTTCCACATGGGAATCTCTAGAGGATGCAGCTGACCATGCGGCATCTGATGGTTGAACTCTACCATCCGGCAGGTCAAGTACCTCTCAACATACCATGCAATCTCCCTCTTTATACATGGCCACCAGTAACTTAATCACAAATCCTAGTACATCTTAGTGGCTCTCGGGTGATTAGAGAAACAAGACTTGTGAGCCTCCTACAAAACCATCTATCTGACCCCACCAGACATCAGAACCCAGCTCGACTACAACAAGTCAACAATCCCCGACTATCCTGTAAAACCAGGTGTTCTCTGAAAGACCCCAACTTTCGTATTTTTGAAAGACCTAAACTTTCATATTTCACATTATCATTACTGCAAAACATGCTATTTGCATATTCATAAAAGCAATATTTTACATTAATATAGAGGATTTACAAACTATTGGATACAAACCTTCTATTACAAAGTGTTATATATATTACATAACTACCCAGGATATTGTAATTTGTATAAACATAAAAAGTAGTACAAAAGTACTATTACAAACTATTCTACATCTTTCAATAGTATGTAAACATACTATTTATTTATCACCTGCAATTGTTAAACATTGATAGGGTAAGCGGTGACGCTTAGTGAGTTCAAAAATAGATACAATATAATGTTATGCCATATATATATATATATATATATATATATATATATATATATATATATATATATATATATATATATATATATATATACTTCAATGTGGCAAAAGCAAAGAGGAACAACAAGAAGTATCTGAGATCATGTGACAAGCGTTCATATCAATCAAAGACATTATTCAAAGATATTCTTTTCAATTCTTGATATACATCAATAAAGCTTTGCCCCAATTGGCATAGAAGACATGCAATTTCTAATTAACATCTTGTTAGATTTCAGGCTTATAATCCTGTCTAACCATTTGCCAATGCCATAGAATAGAAGTCATTCTCTTACGGAGACATGCTCTACATGGCCAGAGGCTATGTACCAATACCAATGTGAATCTAAGTCCTTTCACTGATCACATGGTCAAAGGTATTACAATTGCTATTAACATAGTGAATAACACGAGAAAATAACTCAGAATGATAATACTGAAAAGCACATAGCACATATAACACATAACATACAATTGTTCCTATATATTGAACTCACCTTAAGTTAACCGGGGGTTAAAATAGTAATTCGGACAGCACTTTGGCTTTAAATATGCCTTTCTATGTTGAAAACCGAGAGTTTGTTTGAAAACCGGGCTCTACGAAGGTAGGGCTTCAAAACCGAAAAGATAAAATTTTTCGGGCTTCTCGGGGGTCTCGGGACGTGTTTCGGGCTTTAAAAATGATATCGGGGCTTCGGGAAAAGTCAAAATAGTGAATATATGGATTTAGGGGTGAAAAATGGAAATTTTCTCATTTTAGGTGGGAGGGTTCGCACCCTCTTATTTATAGGGGCAAAGGTTCGGAATCTGGGGCTGGGAGGCATCCACGTCGCAGGCTGCGAAGCTCGGTCCAAAGGGAGTGACGAAGCTGCACGGTGGCTCGGACGTGGCTCCAGCGAAGTTTGGACGCGCGGCAGGAGGAGCGAAGGCGAGGGACGTGGAGGGGTGAGACTATGCCACCGCAGCGAGGCGCGTCGGAAGCCGATAGGCTCGCACTTCGGTCAAATGACTGAGCGGCACGCGTCGGACTTCCGAAAGCAGGCAACAAAGTAGTTCGGTCCGGGCCACGTCTCCAGTGACGCACCTGCTTCGTGCGATGTGACGTGGCCGGTTACTATTCATGCGAAAATTTCCGATTTTCGTGCCCCGAACTTCTAAAATCCATAACTTTCACATACGAGGTCCGTTTTTGACGTTCTTTATATGCACGCGTAGCTAAAATCATGCTCTACAACTTTCATTTAGACTTCGTCGGCTAATTTTGATATTAATTTTAATATTATTATTTTTAACAGACCGGAACAGGAAAATCCGTTAAAAATTCTTAATTTCTTCATCCGACATCCGTTTTCGTCATACTTTTTACCGTTGTACTACATATGACGAGACCTTCGATTCTCGTTTAGGATGTATCGGTAAAATATCGGTCGATCTAAAATTCGAGTTTTTAGCTGTCTGCTGCTAAGTTGAAACTTCGAAAAATGATAACTTCCTCATACGAAGTCCGATTTTGGCGTTCTTTTTATCGAATTTCTCAGTTTAACGAATACTATGACTTTCATTTAGATTACTAAGGTTAAAAAGTACTTTATCAAAAACTCACTTTTTACGTCATTTGGCGCCGTGCTGGTTTTGTCGCGGATCTTCGGTTGGTGATAACTTCTTCGTTATAACTCGGATTTTGACGAGGTTTTCTCCTTCAAATTTCTAACGAGATTCTCTACAACATCAAATAATAAAATTTTACTCATTTAAAATTTCATATTTTCACTAAATTTCACAATTTGGCTTTTAATTAGAATCTCATAAGACTTCCAATATTTTCTGAGTGATTCTAAACATAGTTTTACTTCATTTCTAGTAAAAACCATCTGTTAGAACTCAACACTCAATTTTACATAATATTTCACAATTTTATTTATTAAAAAACACGATTTTAGAACGTGTATGTTACAAATACCTCCTCCTTATGAGGATTTCGTCCCCGAAATTACACCGATTAAAATAAATGGGGATATTTTGCTTTTATCTCATTCTTATTCTCCCAAGTATAGTTTGGGCCATGATGGTGTTTCCACTTGATAAGCACCAATTCTACTTCTTTATTGGGTAGCTTAGTTGTTCTTTCATTCACGATTTCATCAGGCTCTTCTACATATCTTAACTTATTATCCAATTTCACTTCAGATAATGGAACTGTCTCATCGTAGATGCTCAAGCATTTGCGCAGATAACTTACATGAAACACATCATGAATACCCGCCAAATCTTCATGCAATTCTAAGCGGTAAGCTTGCTTTCCAATTCTCTGGATGATTTTGAAAGGACCAACAAATCTAGGTGTAACACCCAAAGTTTCGAAGACCAAGAAAGGAAAGAAAACCCTAAGTTTAGGGGTCGACTCGGCGAGTCTAAGGGGGACTCGGCGAGTCCGAGCGGGCTCCAGGTCGGGGAGTAAGTGACCGACTCGGCGAGTCGACCAGGGGGACTCGGTGAGTCTGGTCTGTGCGTGGAAAAACCCTAAATTCGGGACTTGGGGCCTATATAAATGTCTTAATCTTCTTCCCAGGGTTCCTTACTGCCTCTTTAGCCCTAGATATCAAACCCTAGCCGTCATATCTCCTAGTTGAGCCTTGGAAGGTGCTTTAAAGCTTGGAAAAGGAAGAAGGAACTTGGAGGAGCAAGAAGGAGCTATAGATCTGGGATTGTGAGTTCATTTTGAGCACTTGGAGGTAATAAACTAGTTCCTGGACCCTTTTTGCACCTAGATCTATGTGTGGTTGTTGGGGCTTTTGCCATAATGTTATTATTTTGGGTTAGAAGCCGGATCTGGAGTTGCTACTTCAGATTCAAGTGTTTTAGGGCCTGGAGAAGCATAAAGTATCAGTCATTGTGTTGATTTTGAAGTCCCTTGGCCTTACACCCTAGTTAATGGCGTATCTTGCCTAGATCTCCTTCTCTACACGTAAAGTTTGCAACTTTACGTAAGGAATAGACCTTAAAAGAGTGGATCTACAGTTTGGAGTCCATGCATGACTCTAAGGTCCTCTGCATGTATGTAGAACCGACTAGACTCGGCGAGTCCTTCGAGTGGACTCGGCGAGTAGCTTGAAGATGAGGAGGAACTCGACGAGTAGGATGAACAACTCGTCGAGTCGGATGAAGTTAGGCATGGACTCGGCGAGTTGGTTGAAGATTGTCTAGGACTCGGCGAGTCGGGTCGCGAATAAGAAAGACCCTGAGTTTATGAACTCGGCGAGTCTTTAGGAAGACTCGGTGAGTAGGGTTGACCTGGAAGGTTGACTTTGACCAGAGTTGACTTAGTTGACTGTCAGACTAAGTGTTATATGTATATTGATAGCTCGGAGAGCTGGAGGAGCAGCGGATCAGGGGATTGTCGAGTAGCAGCCAGAGATTTATCAGTAGGGTTCAGCAGTCTCAGGTGAGTTTCCTTACAGTAGGGACGGGTCTAAGGCCACAATGCCGGCCCGTCCAGTTAGCAGTAGTTTCCGATGCAGTAGTTAGCATGTTTGATGCCTTCGTGGCTCAGACAGGATTTATGTGCTATGTTTTATGTGTTATGTGTTATGTGTTCCGAGCTACGGCCCGATGTAGTATGAAGTATATGTGTTCATGCTAGTTGATATGTTATGCTATGCTATATTCAGCCAGTTAGCCCGGACCCCGGTCCGATGCAGGGGACAAGGTCCCAGTCAGTCTCCGGACTTCGGTCTGATGCAGGGGGCAAGGCCCCAGCTAGCCCGGACTTCGGTCCGATGCAGGGGAGAAGGTCCCAGTCAGTCTCCGGACTTCGGTCCGATGCAGGGGGCAAGGCCCCAGTTAGCCCGGACTTCAGTCCGATGCAGGGGACAAGGTCCCAGTCAGTCTCCGGACTTCGGTCCGATGCAGGGGGCAAGGCCCCAGTTAGCCTGGACTTCGGTCCGATGCAGGGGACAAGGTCCCAGTCAGTCTCCGGACTTCGATCCGATGCAGGGGGCAAGGCCCCAGTTAGCCCGGACTTCGGTCCGATGCAGGGGACAAGGTCCCAGACAGTCTCCGGACTTCGGTCCGATGCAGGGGGCAAGGCCCTAGGTAGTCCGGACTTCGGTCCGATGCAGCGGACAAGGTCCCAGTCAGTTTCTGGACTTCGGTCCGATGTAGGGGGCAAGGCCACAGTTAGTCCGGACATTGGTCTGATGCAGTGGGCAAGGCCCAGTATGTGCTTTATATGTTTTTGCATGGTATGTGTTAGATTGGGGAGCTCACTAAGCTTCATGCTTACGGTTTTCAGTTTTGGTTTCAGGTACCCAGTTTTCAAAAGAGGAGCTCGGGGAGATTGCAGTGCACACACCGTAGTCAGTTAGCCTGGGAATGTTCGACTCTAATAATGATATTATGCTTTGAATTAATACTCGAGAATTTATGTTATGACTTATGATACAGTTTTTATAAATATGATTCTAGTAATGCTTTTAAAGAAATTTTTGGTCGTGATTTTTGGGTCGTTACAAGTTGGTATCAGAGCCTTGGTTTGAGGGATTCAGATATGCATTCGAGTGTATTTGAACTCAAACTAAGGACACGATAAGGGAGTTTCAAAAGAAAAACATTTTTGAATAAGGGTTTTGGAAAAAGAATATAGAAAGAAAAGATTTTTTTTGAAAACGAGAAAAGGGTGTGGTGCATGCAATCAGCCAAGCTCAAGTAAGTACTCCCAATTTACCCATACAAGTTATATTATTATTTTCGATATCAGTTTCAGTATCAGTTTCAGTTCAGTTTCAGTTTCCAGCTTCAGTAGAACAGCATGCTAGAATAGGACTAAGGATCTAGGATGATGCCTTATGTGCCTGCTTTATGTGTTTCAGCTTGATGAGAATTGCATGCTAGTAATGAGTAGACAGTAGTAGGATAGCCTGTGTAGGTTATGCCTGAAAGTATGAGCTTAGCATTATATGCTGGTGCAGTTTCTTGTTATGAGAATTGTTTTGCCTGAGTATGTTTCCCTTATCCGAATGCTGCTTGCTTTGTGCTTTGTGGGACTCTGAGTGATGAGAGTTAGCCATTAGGTGAATACGTTTCATCACATGTGATCAGGGTTGAATAATCTCAGAGTGCTGGATTTGGCCCTACTGCGCATCTCTCGTTTGAGTCCAACCATTGTAGGGACGAGTCCTTTACTTGAAGGATTATCTGAGCCTCGTCACATGTGATGGTATTCAGGTGGTGACTAATTGGCATTACAAGGAGGCCTTCAGCAGTTGAGGACTGTTTGGGTAGAGTTAGAGGTTCCCTAGGGCAAGCCTAGGATGAGAGTAGCAGAGATCAGTAGAAGAGTAAAGGGGACTTGGTGGAGTTGAGGTAACTCTTGAGGAAAGTACGGATAGATGTGGAAGGTAGTAGGGGCCCATACTACTGAAAGCAGAGGATCCGTACTCGGTTCAAGAGGGGCCGAGGCAAAACCAAGGAACTAGTAGAGTATGTTAGAGATCCCTCAGCAGTAGTATGTAATTGATCAGGGATTGTTATATTTTTTTCAGCATGGTGACGTTGCGCGAGATATCAGTTGGCAGTTCAGGTGCAGGGGAGGGGTCTGGCTCGGGCTTTAGAGCCGGGCAGCTTGATGATCAGATGAGGGATTTCATTTCCGCAGAGATTATGTGCAACATCATCGATCAGACTCCAGTGATTTTCGGTTCAGTTAGAGGGGCTATTGTGGAGCTCATGGACAGTCATCTTGAGGCCTTTAGGGCCGGATTAGTTTCAGGACAGATTGGGGCTCGTCTAGGTCCCGAATCCTATGGAGTTCAGGGATCCATCAGGGAGGGAGATCCTATTTCTAGTTTCTGCTATCAGGGGGCAGGGGTGTGTGGGGCATTCTGTCTCCAAGAGAAACCATTGCATGATTGGATAGTTGAGGAAGTTTCGCGAGCCATTCGCGAGGGTCTGCCAGACATGGTCGTGAGGATCACTGATAGATTGATAGCGAGGCTTCAGGATCAGACATCTGTTGTTCAGTCAGCAGATGTTACCATTGGGGTAACACAGGAGCGAGAGTCGGACAGGGAGTCGGAAGGGAAGAGGAAAATGGATGAGACTCAGGCTGCCACAGGTTCGAGTAAGAGGCCCAAGAGTTCAGAATTGAGGACGAGGAACTATCAGAGCCGCAGTCGATGCGGGAAGTGCGGGAGGACGCACATGGGTGTGTGTAGGCGTAGAAGTGGTGGTGATGTTGGGTGTTTCAAGTGCGGCCAGATTGGTCATTTTAGCAGAGACTGTGTTGTTACCATCGCCCAGGGACTTGATCCATTGTGTTTCCATTGCAGTCTGAGGGGCCACAAGAAGGCCCACTGTCCGAGTTTGTATTCAGCAGGGCAGGTGCCAGCTCCTGCCCTTGGAACTTCAAGTACCATCAGTGGTTGTCAAGGCCGGGCAAGGGTGCCTACGGCTCGGAGCCGAGTTTCTCCGGTAGATTTCAGCAGGGATTCGAGCAGCACTGAGTACTGGAGGTATGTAACTTTGTGTTTGTCAGCTTATGTTATGATTATATTGTTATGGTTTTTGCATCAATTGTGGTATAAGTGTTGTGTTATGGAGTGGCTTGCTTGTGATTACGTTATATGCCATTTTCATACCTCGGATAATTGGTTGGTAGTTAGGGGATGTGCTCATATGGAGAAGTTTCGGAGGATGCAGTAACTGTAGCATGGTAGGGAGAGATCTGGATCGTTTCGCTAGTTCGGAGTGGATAGTGGGTTGGATGGAATGGTCAAATTCCTACCTGGCGGGCTTGGGTTCCCCAGTAGAAGTTTTGGAATGGTAGTAAAGGATCGGGATCTCTTTTGAGTGTGAAGCCGCAAGGGTTAAGCAGGATCGAAGTGGGGGAGAACCCTCCGGGTATATTTGGATAAGAGTCTCGTAGACTCAGAATGAGTGCGCGGCCTCTAAGAAGAAATGGTAGTAGCTCAGTGATGGATGGATTGAGAAGTTCAGAATTAGGAGTTCGAGAACTTTTCCCAGCAGTTAGTTCATGTAATCGAGATGGTTAGAAGCTGGTTGGGAATCCAAGATTGAGGGCCACCTGTCGGACGCATGAGAGTCGGAATGAAGACCTTGAGAACGGGTAGCAGGAGATGTTTTAGCATTGGTAGCCAGTGTCTGAGGCAGCATGCAGATTGCGTAGATTCAGGAGTTGGGAGGTTGGAAACTTCCCAACAATAGCTTCTTGTATTCAGATTAGTAGACGGTTGGTTTGGGAACCAAGCCGGAGAATTCCTCGACGAAGCACTAAGTATATCAAGGATATAAGATGTCGAGGATAATGCAGAATTCAAAGACTGAGGGCTGGTGTGAGAAATCAGGATGAAGAATCACTAGCGGGACTAGGGATAGTCAGGATGTCCTCGGGATGGTAGTAGTAGAGTGTTGTAAGTCTGCGGGGGTAGCCGTAGCATTCACTAGTAGTCAGATAGTAGTAGAGTGTTGTAAGTCTGCGGGGGTAGCCGTAGCATTCACTAGTAGTCAGATAGTAGTAGAGTGTTGTAAGCCTGTGGGGGTAGCCGTAGCGTTCATTAGCAGCCAGATAGTATTTGAGACTTGTGAATCCGCGGGTGCAGCCGTGGCTTTTATCAGATTGGTAGCAGCATGAGCGCGTGGCTGAACGCGGGAATGTAGTAATTCCCACCCGTTCGGGTGCAGCGGTGGGAATATGGGAATCCACGGATTAGATTCGGATTTCCCAAATGGTTCAGTTATGGCTAAGTCAGCGAATCTTGGCTATAGATCGTCACATCAGTTATGAGATCAGAGTAGCAGTGGACCGTTGAGGTTCGGGTATGTTAAGGACTACCGTCAGTCTGGGAGCCATCATGTTATTAGTCATAGAATGGATGATGTCAGGATGTGAAGTATGGACCCGATCGGTTGGATTGGAAGGTTGTTAGAGCCACAGTGACAGGATAACTAGTGGAAACTAGTCCTTAAGGAAGATTCCATTCAGAAGTCGTGGAAGCGACTAAGGGAGGAGTCCCTTGACTCCACAGTTGGACTTGAGTTTAGTGTTTCAGGCAGCTCAGTGTTTCAGCCAGTTTAGTGTTTCAGGCAGCTCAGTGTTTCGGCCAACTCAGTGTCTCAGGCAGCTCAGTGATTCAGCCAGATCAGCGTTTCAGGCAGTTTAATGTTTCAGGCAGGTTCGGTATTGCAGACAATTCAGTGTTTGAAAGGTTTTGGAGTTTTGGGTCAGTATTGTATGTGAGTTGGAATACTAGTGTTGATGGTATAGTTGGTTGATGTGGAAATGACAAGTCTCTCTCAGCAGGATCAGTTGAGCCTTCGGCCGAGTATAAGTGACATGTAAAGATAGCTAGGCAAGTAGCTTTTCTTCGGGATGAAAGACTCGAGTTAGTAGGAGTTGAATAATCAGATGGGATATAAGCAAGCTATTCCCAGCAGCATCGTTTCAGTATGAGCGGAAGAATGGATAGAACAGTTATAGATAGTCGAAGTATTTTCAGGAGTCGCTGGAAGCGACTAGGAGATTGCGAAGGGGTGTAGTAACCGGTAGGGTTCGGTAACCCAAATATGGAGACGTCAGTAAGGACCGGGGGTGCTCGGCACCAAGTTATGTCAGATAGGGGCGTCGGTGGTTGTTGGCGGTATTGACCCGTACTGGAATTGGCGGGGGTGATGGAGTTGGTGAAGTATAGGACCTTCACAGTTACAGAGAAATAGTTGGTTATAGAACCTTGCCTTGGGAAGGCAAGGGATTTGCGCAAGGACAGGAAGGGCTGAACCCCTATAGGTTCAGTTCGGTACTCGGTGAGTACCAGAGGGATTGCCAGTTGAGTAAGTTGGGTCTCCAGGATGTTCAGGGTCAGGGTTGACCCGAGGTGTTATCTGCAGGGATTAAGGTTAGTCGGAAGGATCGAGCAAAAGCTAGCAAGGGTAGGCAGCTGGTGTTGGAATAGTTGGTTGGGTTTAGAGGCAGCTCGCAGGCAGTGGGCCATAGCAGACTTCGAGGACGAAGTTTAGTTTAAGTGGGGGAGAGTTGTAACACCCAAAGTTTCGAAGACCAAGAAAGGAAAGAAAACCCTAAGTTTAGGGGTCGACTCGGCGAGTCCGAGCGGGATCCGGGTTGGGGAGTATGTGACTGACTCGGCGAGTCGACCAGGAGGACTCGGCGAGTCTGGTCTGTGCGTGGAAAAACCCTAAATTCGGGACTTGGGGCCTGTATAAATGTCTTAATCTTCTTCCCAGGGTTCCTTACTGCCTCTTTAGCCCTGGATATCAAACCCTAGCCGTCATATCTCCTAGTTGAGCCTTGGAAGGTGCTTTAAAGCTTGGAAAAGGAAGAAGGAACTTGGAGGAGCAAGAAGGAGCTATAGATCTGGGATTGTGAGTTCATTTTGAGCACTTGGAGGTAATAAACTAGTTCCTGGACCCTTTTTGCACCTAGATCTATGTGTGGTTGTTGGGGCTTTTGCCATAATGTTATTATTTTGGGTTAGAAGCCGGATCTGGAGTTGCTACTTCAGATTCAAGTGTTTTAGGGCCTGGAGAAGCATAAAGTATCAGTCATTGTGTTGATTTTGAAGTCCCTTGGCCTTACACCCTAGTTAATGGCGTATCTTGCCTAGATCTCCTTCTCTACACGTAAAGTTTGCAACTTTACGTAAGGAATAGACCTTAAAAGAGTGGATCTACAGTTTGGAGTCCATGCATGACTCAAAGGTCCTCTGCATGTATGTAGAACCGACTGGACTCGGCGAGTCCTTCGAGTGGACTCGGCGAGTAGCTTGAAGATGAGGAGGAACTCGACGAGTAGGATGAACAACTCGTCGAGTCGGATGAAGTTAGGCATGGACTCGGCGAGTTGGATGAGCAACTCGGCGAGTTGGTTGAAGATTGTCTAGGACTCGGCGAGTCATGGACTGACTCGGCGAGTCGGGTCGCGAATAAGAAAGACCCTGAGTTTATGAACTCGGCGAGTCTTTAGGAAGACTCGGCGAGTAGGGTTGACCTGGAAGGTTGACTTTGACCAGAGTTGACTTAGTTGACTGTCAGACTAAGTGTTATATGTATATTGATAGCTCGGAGAGCTGGAGGAGCAGCGGATCAGGGGATTGTCGAGTAGCAGCCAGAGATTTATCAGTAGGGTTCAGCAGTCTCAGGTGAGTTTCCTTCCAGTAGGGACGGGTCTAAGGCCACAATGCCGGCCCGTCCAGTTAGCAGTAGTTTCCGATGCAGTAGTTAGCATGTTTGATGCCTTCGTGGCTCAGACAGGATTTATGTGCTATGTTTTATGTGTTATGTGTTATGTGTTCCGGGCTACGGCCCGATGTAGTATGCAGTATATGTGTTCATGCTAGTTGATATGTTATGCTATGCTATGTTCAGCCAGTTAGCCCGGACCCCGGTCCGATGCAGGGGACAAGGTCCCAGTTAGTCTCCGGACTTCGGTCCGATGCAGGGGGCAAGGCCCCAGTTAGCCCGGACTTCGGTCCGATGCAGGGGACAAGGTCCCAGTCAGTCTCCGGACTTCAGTCCGATGCAGGGGGCAAGGCCCCAGTTAGCCCGGACTTCGGTCCGATGCAGGGGACAAGGTCCCAGTCAGTCTCCGGACTTCGGTCCGATGCAGGGGGCAAGGCCCCAGTTAGCCCGGTCTTCGGTCCGATGCAGGGGACAAGGTCCCAGTCAGTCTCCGGACTTCGGTCCGATGCAGGGGGCAAGGCCCCAGTTAGCCCGGACTTCGGTCCGATGCAGGGGACAAGGTCCCAGACAGTCTCCGGACTTCGGTCCGATTCAGGGGGCAAGGCCCTAGTTAGTCCGGACTTCGGTCCGATGCAGGGGACAAGGTCCCAGTCAGTTTCTGGAATTCGGTCCGATGTAGGGGGCAAGGCCACAGTTAGTCCGGACATTGGTCTGATGCAGTGGGCAAGGCCCAGTATGTGCTTTATATGTTTTTGCATGGTATGTGTTAGATTGGGGGAGCTCACTAAGCTTCATGCTTACGGTTTTCAGTTTTGGTTTCAGGTACCCAGTTTTCAAAAGAGGAGCTCGGGGAGATTGCAGTGCACACACCGTAGTCAGTTAGCCTGGGAATGTTCGACTCTGATAATGATATTATGCTTTGAATTAATACTCGAGAATTTATGTTATGACTTATGATACAGTTTTTATAAATATGATTCTAGTAATGCTTTTAAAGAAATTTTTGGTCGTGATTTTTGGGTCGTTACACTAGGACTCAACTTTCCTTTCTTCCCAAATCGCATAAGGCCTTTCCATGGGGATACCTTCAGCATCACGAAATCACCCACTTGAAATTCTATAGGTGGTCATCTCTTTTCCGTATAGGGCTACTGTCGATCCTGGGCCGCTTTCATTCTTTCTTGTACGATTTGAATCTTGTCAGTGGTGTCTTGAATCATTTCGGGGCCTCCAAGGATCTTCTGTCCTATATCACGCCAACATAATGGCGTACGGCATTTGCGACCATATAATGCTTCATATGGTGGGATTTTGATTGAAGTGTGGTAACTGTTATTATACGAAAATTCGACAAGCGGTAAGTATTTATCCACGTTACCACTGAACTCCAAAACACATGCACGAAGCATATCTTCTACTGTCTGGATTGTTCTCTCTGTCTGACCATATGTCTGAGTATGATAAGCGGTACTGAGAGCAACTCGAGATCCTAATTCGCGTTGGATACTCGCCCAAAAGTGAGAAGTGAAGCGAGTATCGCGATCGTAAATGATCTTTAGTGGCACACCATGTCTTGCAATAACTTCATCCAAGTATACCTGTGCGTATTTCTCCATTGGAGCCGTTTCACGCATAGCGAAAAAATGTGCACTCTTAGTCAGACAGTCGACGATTACCCAAATGCTATCATTCTGTCTAGAAGTCTTTGGCAATTTGGTAATAAAATCCATGGACAGCTCTTCCCACTTCCATACAGGAACACTAAGGCTTTCTGGAGTTCCATAAGGCTTTTGGTGTTCTGTTTTGACTTGTAAGCATACTAAGCATTCCTGTACATATCTTCCAATGTCTCTCTTTAATCCAGGCCACCAATAATCAACTCCTACATCATAGTACATTTTACTTGTGCCTGGATGTATTGATAGCTTAGACTTATGAGCTTCATCTAAAATCTTCTATCTTAATCCACCAATCTTTGGAATCCATAGCCGATTCTTAAATACTTTTAATCCTCGTGGATCATCAAGTAAAACATTGGCATAATGTACCATTCCTTCTTTACATTTTCTGGATTTAAGGCTTCAACTTGCCACTTCTCTAGTTCATCAACAATGGTGAACTTCACCGTAGTGTGAGTAATAGTATAACACATACTATTACGATAAACTTTCCTGCTAAGTGCATCTGCAACCACATTAGCCTTTCCAGGATTGTACAGGATTTCGCAATCATAGTCCTTGATCAGTTCCATGGCTCTTTGTTGTCTCATATTCAGAGTTTGCTGACTGAATATATACTTGAGACTCTTGTGGTCAGTGAATAATTGGCATTTCGTACCAAAAAGGTAATGTCTCCAAAGTTTTAGGGCAAATACTACTGCAGCGAGTTCAAGATCATGGGTGGGATAATTCTTTTCATAATCTTTCAGTTGTCTTGAGGCATAGGGTATTACTTTACCATGCTGCATCAACACACAACCGAGTCCCAATCTTGAAGCATCGCTATATACGGAGAAATCATCATCACCTTCTGGAAGTGATAAGATGGGAGCATGAGTTAAAAGGTCTTTTAGAGTTGAGAAAGTTGTTTCTTGATCTTCACCCCATTCGAACTTCACTTCCTTCCGTGTAAGGATTGTGAGGGGTACGGCTATACGAGAAAAGTCTTTAATGAATCTCCGGTAATATCCCGCGAGACCTAAGAAACTACGAATTTCGGAAACATTACGAGGCACTTCCCAATTTTGAATGGCTTCGATTTTGATGGGATCTACAGATACACCGTTACTGGAAATAATATGGCCTAGAAATTGAACTTGACGGAGCCAAAATTCACATTTCGAGAATTTAGCATAAAGTTTCTCCTTTCGAAGAAGTTCTAAGATTTCACGAATATGAACAGCATGATCGGCTTCAGATTTGGAATAGATTAGAATATCGTCGATGAATATGATGACAGACTTATCGAGCATTGGGCGGCACACTCGAATCATCATATCCATGAATACAGAATGAGCATTTGTCAAACCGAATGGCATGACAACGAATTCGAAATGCCCATAACGAGTACGGAAAGCAGTCTTCGGTACAACTTGCTCTTGTACTTTCAACTGATGATAGCCAGATCTCAAATCAATTTTTGAGAAATAGCTAACACCCTGAAGTTGATCGAATAAATCATCGATGCGAGGTAGTGGGTACTTGTTCTTGATAGTCACCTTATTCAGCTCGCGATAATCAATGCACATTCGCATCGATCCGTCCTTATTCTTGACAAACAATACTGGAGCACCCCAAGGAGAGGTACTCGGTTGAATAAAGCATTTGTCAAGTAATTCTTGCAGTTGGATCATCATTTCTTTCATTTAGGGTGGTGGAAGACGATAAGGAGTCTTTGCGATAGGAGCAGCACCGGGAAACAGGTCAATTCGAAATTCTACTTGTCTGTCCAGAGGAAGTCCAGGCAGATCATCAGGGAAAACATCGGGATATTCGTTAACAATGGGAATATCATTTACAGTTTTATTCTCCTTTCTTGAGATGTCAACAGTATAGGCCAGATAGATAGGACAACCTTTCGATATGAATTTACGAGCTTTGAAGAAAGAGATTGTTTTTAAGATTCTTTGTTCACCATAGATATGAATAGGATCTTCCCCTTCAATAGGAATGCGTACCATCTTTTCGTAACACAAAAGTTCTGCATGGTTCTTTTATAACCAATCCATGCCGAGGATAATATCGAAATTGGGCAAGGAGATAGGGATTAGGTTAGCAAGAAAATTATAACCTTCAATTTCTATGACACAATCCCTATAGATTTTATCAGCAAATAATGATATACTTTCTGCAGTATCTATGTGAAATGGTTACGCGAGTGCAAAGCAAATAGTTTGAAAAGAATGCGCAAATTCATAAGATACGAAAGAATCTGAAGCACCATAATCAAATAAGATGTGAGCAGGTCTAGAGTTGACAAGAAATGTACCCGTCACGACATTTGGGTCCTCACGTGCTTCCTCTGCGGTAATCTAGAATGCACGACCCTTAGCTTTTGGCACCTCCTCCTTTTTAGCTGGAGTATTCTTCGATTGTTGGACAGGGACTTGACTTCCCGCTGGTTGTTGAACAGAAGCTTGACTTCCCGTCACTTGGCTGGTAAGAGTAGGGCAAAAACGCTTCTTGTGGCCAGTAATACCACATGCATAACAAGTCACATCCTTCCTTGGGCAAGCTGGTTTGATATGATCTGTTTCTCCACACCCATAACAGACAATGGATTCTTTGTCTATTTTACATTGACCTGGATGATTCCTTCCACAAACGCGACATGATGGTGATTGAATAGAAAAAGATTATGACCTACCACGGCCACGAAAAGCACTCTGAGATTGTGCTTGCTTGCTAGGATCAGTTCGAATAGATTGAGCTGGTGGAATAGTGGAAGCAGGAGTAGTTCGTTCAGTATGTGGATGCTTTGGAATAGTAAGAGTGGCACCACATATTTCTAAGTCATGCTCATGCCTTGAGCATACTCAATGGCTTTATCAAATGATAGAACGTCCCGGTTGACAACGAAATCATGGATTTCGTGTCGTAGTCCCTCCATGAATAACTGAATTTTTTCGTCTTCAGTTGGAATATACTTCGTACCAAACCTTGCTCTTTGATTAAATTGAGTATCATACTCATTCACAGTCATTCCTCCTTGTTTAAGCTCGAGGAATTTCTTCTCCAATCTTCTCCTCATATCTAGAGGACAATACTTCTCTAGCACACGAGTCTTGAACAATTCCCAGGATAAGTTCTCCTGGTCACATCCATCCAGAGCTTCATATGTTGCTTCCCACCAGACTAAAGCTTCTCCAATGAGCATTGCATAAGCATAAATAGCCTTGTCTTCATCATCCACATGACAAACACGAAATATTTTCTCGGTGTTCTGAATCCAAGATAGAACAATTATAGGATTAAGGACACCAGAAAACTCTGTAGCACCACTACTCTTGAAATCTTTGAACGAAGGACGCTTCACTTTCCCGCTTAAAGATTCTCCAGTGACTTTCTCTTTTCCTTTATCATCATTCTTTTTGTGTTCTTCAAGAGTTTTTCGAATAACACCGGTAAGTTTACCAAAAAGTCGCTCCTCACAAGGAGATACTGGAGTATTCACTTCCTCGGGTTGAGGATCTCCACCAACATCAGGGGTATGGCTACTTACTTGTTCAGCCATTGATCTGAAATACGGAGTAAGATAGTATTTTAGAATATTAGGGTTTACTATTACCTAATACTTTTACTTTTATATTTCCTATGGTTTGTATCCCTATACTTACAATGATTAAGTTCATATATTGAACTTCCTATAGTTTAAGTCTAAATACCAATCCGTGGAATTTAGTTCGCTTAAACTACTGCTCTGATACCATGGTTGAAAGACCCCAACTTTCGTATTTTTGAAAGACCCAAACTTTCATATTTCACATTATCATTACTCCAAAACATGCTATTTGCATATTCATAAAAGCAATATTTTACATTAATATAGAGGATTTACAAACTATTGAATACAAACCTTCTATTACAAAGTGTTATATATATTACATAACTACCCAGGATATTGTAATTTATACAAACATATAAAGTAGTACAAAAGTACTATTACAAACTATTCTACATCTTTCAATAGTATGTAAACATACTATTTATTTATCACCTGCAATTGTTAAACATTGATAGGGTAAGCGGTGACGCTTAGTGAGTTCAAATATAGATACAATATAATGTTATGCCATATATATATATATATATATATATATATATATATATATATATATATATATATATATATATATACTTCAATGTGGCAAAAGCAAAGAGGAACAACAAGAAGTATGTGAGATCATGTGACAAGCGTTCATATCGATCAAAGACATTATTCAAAGATATTCTTTTCAATTCTTGATATACATCAATAAAGCTTTGGCTCAATTGGCATAGAAGACATGTAATTTCTGATTAACATCTTGTTAGATTTCAGGCTTATAATCTTGTCTAACCATTTGCCAATGCCATAGAATAGAAGTCATTCTCTTACGGAGTCATGCTCTACATGTCCAGAGGCTACATACCATTACCAATGTGAATCTAAGTCCTGTCACTAATCACATGGTCAAAGGTATTACAATTGCTATTAACATAGTGAATAACACAAGAAAATAACTCGGAATGATAATACTGAAAAGCACATAGCACATATAACACATAACATACAATTGTTCCTATATATTAAACTCATGTTAAGTTAACCAGGGGTTAAAATAGTAATTTGGACAGCACTTCGGCTTTAAATATGCCTTTCTATGTTGAAAACCGGGAGTTTGTTTGAAAACCGGGCTCTGCGAAGGTAGGGCTTCAAAACCGAAAAGATAAAATTTTCCGGGCTTCTCGGGGGTCTTGGGACGTGTTCCAGGCTTTAAAAATGATATCGGGGCTTCGGGAAAAGTCAAAATAGTGAATATATGGATTTAGGGGTGAAAAATGGAAATTTTCTCACTTTAGGTGGGAGGGTTCGCACCCTCTTATTTATAGGGGCGAAGGTTCGGTATCTGGGGTTGAGAGGCGTCCACGTCGCAGGCTACGAAGCTCGGTCCAGAGGGAGTGATGAAGCTGCTCGGTGGCTCGGACGTGGCTCCAGCGAAGTTTGGACGCACGGCAGGAGGAGCGAAGGCGAGGGGTGTGGAAGGGCGAGACTACGCCACCGCAGCGAGGCGCGTTGGAAGCCGATAGGCTCGCACTTCGGTCGAATGGCTGAGCAGCACGCGTCGGACTTCCGGAAGTAGGCAACGAAGTAGTTCGGTCCGGGCCACATCTCCAGTGACGCACCTGCTTCGTGCTAGGTGACGTGGCCGGTTACTATTCATGCGAAAATTTCCGATTTTCGTGCCCCGAACTTCTAAAATCCATAACTTTCGCATACGAGCTCCGTTTTTGACGTTTTTTATATGCACACGTAGCTAAAATCATGCTCTACAACTTTCACTTAGACTTTGTCAGCTAATTTTGACTTTAATTTTAATATTATTATTTTTAACAGACCGGGATAGGAAAATCCGTTAAAAATTCATAACTTCTTCATCCGGCATCCGTTTTCGTCAGACTTTTTACCATTGTACTACATATAACGAGACGTTCGATTCTCATTTAGGATGTATCGGTAAAATATCGCTCGATCTAAAATTCGAGTTTTTAGCTGTCTGCTGCTAAGTTAAAACTTCGAAAAATGATAACTTCCTCATACGAAGTCAGATTTTGGCGTTCTTTTTATCGAATTTCTCGGTTTAACGGATACTACGAATTTCATTTGGATTACTAAGGCTAAAAAGTAGTTTATCAAAAACTCACTTTTACGTCATTCGGCACCGTGCCGGTTTCGTCGCGGATCTTCGGTTGGTCATAACTTCTTCGTTATAACTCGGATTTTGACGAGGTTTTCTCCTACAAATTTCTAACGAGATTCTCTACAACATCAAATAATAAAATTTTACTTATTTAAAATTTCATATTTTCGCTAAATTTCACTATTTGGCTTTTAATTGGATTCTCATAAGACTTCCAATATTTTCTGAGTAATTCTAAACATAGTTTTACTTCATTTCTAGTAAAAACCATCTGTTAGAACTCAACACTCAATTTTACATAATATTTCACAATTTTATTTATTACAAAACACGATTTTAGAACGTGTATGTTACATTCTCACCCCTAATCCTCTCAAGCTTCCAATTCTCTTGTCATATACCCTCAGCCTGAGCTTCCCTGATCAAACCCACTAGTGGAGAATCCACTGATATCCTCCTTCATGTTTCTGGAGTAGAAGATCTAACCGACTTACGGCTTAGATCGTCTACAACCACGTTCTCTTTACCTGGGTGGTAAAGGATTTCACAGTTATAATCATTGACCACGTAAAGCCACCTGGGATGTCTTATTTTTAGGTTCGGCTGATCCATGGTGTGTCTCAGGCTCTTGTGGTCTGTGTGTATGATACAACGGAACCCATAGGAGTAATGTCTCCAAATCTTGAGAGTGAATACTACCACTCCCAACTCCATATCACGAGTAGGGTATCTCGTCTCGTACGGCTTCAACTGCCGAGATGCGTAGGCTATCACCCATCCTCTCTGCATGAGGACCGCTCCCAGTCCCATCGTGGATGCATCACAGAACACTATAGAAGCCTCAAATCCCTATGGGGTGTCAAGACTGGAGCCTCACAAATTCGATGTCGGAGGGTCTCAAATTCCCGCTGCTACTCAGGGCCCCACCGAAAATCCACCCCCTTCCTAGTTAGACGGGTGAGAGGTACTACAATCTTGAGGAAGTCATGTATGAATCTCCGGTAGTACTCAGCCAATACCAAGAAGCTCCTGATATCTGAGGGAGATTTCAAGACCTCCCACTTCATAACCACCTCGATTTTGACTGGATCGACCAAAATCCCCTCCTTGTTAACGAGATGTCTAAGGAAGTGAACCTCTTGTAACCAAAACTCGCACTTCGAGAACTTTGCATAAATCCGTTCTCATCTAAAAACTCCCAATAGCTCCCGTAGATACTCCTCATGCTGCTCTCGGGTCTTGGAGTACACCAATATATCATCTATGAACACCATGGCCAAGCGATCGAGCATCGGTTTGCAGACTCGATTCATCAGGTCCATAAGTTATTGTCAGCGTGTTGGTGAGCCCAAAAGGAATAACCACAAACTCATAATGTCTATAACAAGTTTAGAACGTGGTCTTCTCTACGTCTTCCTCCCTAACTGTGACCTTATGGTACCCGTACCTCAGATCTATCTTGGAGAACCAAGATGCTCCCTAAAACTGATCGAAAATATAATCTATCCTCGGGAGTGGATAACGATTCTTCTACATTCACTTGTTCAACTCCTCGTAGTCAATTCACATTAGTTATGAACCATCCTTCTTCCTGACGAAGAAGATCGCGAACCACACGAAGAACTTCTCGAATGAATGAACTGCTTGCCCAACAGTTCCTATAGCTATGGAGACAACTCGTGCATCTCTGGTGGTGCCAACCGGTATGGCGCCTTGGTGGTAGGGTCCACACTAAACACTAGGTTGATCCTAAAGGCATCCTAACTTTCCAGAGGCACTACGGGAAACTCCTCCAGGAATACGTCATCAAACTCCCTAACTACTAGAACCTCTGCAACTGAAATCTAATCCTTGACCTACGTAACCACCATGTACGCTAAATAACCCGCATACCCATGTTGAATGTACTATTGAGCCCGAGCAGTCGAACAAAACCCTGATCCCAATCTGGTGCCCTCGTTGTAGAAAATCAATTCCCCCCCCCCCCCCACTTGGGGTTCGAACTACCACTCGCTGACCCTCACAGTCGATCATGGCACCGTAGCGACTAAGCCAGTCCATACCCACGATCACACATACATTCCCCATGGGAATCGGAATCAAGTCTATCAAGAAAGATACTCTAAAGATCTCCAACACGCAACCCCGATAGACTGAAGAAGTGGAAACCCGGTGTTCGTTGGCGATAGAGACTCGCAACGGACACTCTATCTCTCCTACTGGCAGACCGAACTTCGTACTATATGTCTGGGAGACAAACGACCGACTCGCCCCCGAGTCGAATAATACCAAAGCAGGTAAGAGCTCACTAAGAATGTACCTAACACGGTACAATACATATAAGCATAAAACAGATATAATCAGAATGATTAGGTATAGAAACATACCAGCAACCATGGTAGGTGTTGTCCTGGCTTCCTCTACTGTAAGTTGGTAGGAATGACCCTGAGCCCTCGGGGGTGCTGCTCCACCCTGACTTCTTCCAGTAATCCTTAGTGTAGTCGGCGTGAGAGCCTGCGCCGACTTGGCAGCTAGTAGGGGAAACTGGGCCTGCATATGGATCACCTGCTCACAATGGTAACAATGTATGACTCTGAAATTCGAAGTCTACTGCCTATAGTCTCTGGCAAGATGTCCCTGAGTTCTATATTTGTAGCATCCGCATCCTGATTTGCAAACCCATGAATGAGCCTTCCTGCACTTCCCACAAGTGCGGCTCGAATGACCTCCAGACGTAGTATCAGCAGTCTTGGACTGCTTTGGCACCAGCTGTAACTGCACCTGCTCCCGTAACTGTAACTTAATGTCCAACTCACGCAGCCTAGCGGCCTCCTTTAACTACAGTAGTGTATCACATCGTTGGGTAGCAACAAACTGACGAATATCAGTCTTGAGCATGCTCAGATAGCATGTCATCTGAGCCTGCTCACAATCAAGATTCGTGTAGAACATTGCCCTCTTCGTGAACATATGGGTGATCTCTGCCACCATCTCACCATCCTGTCTCAACTCCAAGAACTCCTGAACTAATCACTCTCGCTCGACCCGTAGAATGTAGCGAGCAGGGAACATATCCCTGAACTGCTCCCAAGTAACTGTAGCTCTCTGATCATCAGTGTAAGACCCAATCAATAACCTCGACTAGTCCTTTGCCTCGGTCCTCAGCAGGTTCAGGGCACATCTGACCTTCTGGTCAGTAGGACATGACCACATGAAGAAACAACCCTCCACTTCAGATAGCCACCTCATGGCTCTGATCAGATCATGAGTCCCATCAAATGTTGGGGGCTTCGTGTTATTGAATTCCCGGTACTAAAAAGCCCAACTAGCTCCTCCCCTTGCCATTGTTACAACTGTTGTAGCTATTACGACAGCCGTCTCAGCAAGGGCTCCATATCTGTCATCAAAATACTCCATCATGGCTGTCTTAATAGACCCGAACATCTCCGGAATCTGACCCCGTACGATCTCAACCACCTCCTCGAGGATTATCTCCCTGACATGATCCTCTGTCAATGCTGGCCTATCCTAGCCGATAATCTCGGGTGCTGTTGGGCACCCTGACTGCCTTGTTCTGATCTCGATCCAGATACAGTCACAAAATGCCTCATAACCACCATACTGAAAATACACCAGGAAGATATTAGATAATCCGCATAAATAAAGGGAACCAACTCCCGACTAAACCCTAGGGATTTTGACTTCCTTGCTACGCATATGGGTCCTGTTCTTTCAGTAGTACGGACCTATAATACCTTCTATACCTACCCATATTTGTCTCAAGTGTCATCACAACGCCCTAACAATATACATATGCATAGTACGCGCTCAATCCTCACTCCTAGGGGAAGGCTATCTATCTCATAAATGGCCTACTGACCATGCAGAACTCAACCATCCATGAAACTTCCACCAACCCTGCAACGCTAGTGTATATTAGCCATACATAATGTTGGATCCTATAGACATTCAAATACTTGGTCCTACTTTAAGCCCACAACCAGACAAGGAACAAGAAGTAAAGCTAAGCAAAATATTCTTAGGCTATAAGATCTTAATTATGTATAACCTATGATGCATACACTAAGCAACTATAGTAATGATGTAAATTTCATATACGGAAAACCCTAGGCCATCAGGTATCATATAACCAGGCAATCCTATCATACAATTCCTGAAGATCCCTAACCTAGTACTAGCATGATGTTCTAACAAATCTCAGTATCAAATAATTTCTTCGTATTTTGGGGTCTACTTACTGACTCTGACTGATCATACACTCTGCAATCTCCTTAAATTCTTTTGAAAACAATTTTAAAAATCTTTTCCTTAGTTAGAAATTGGATTCACACGAGTGTTCCTACAACTCACTCAAACTAAGGCTCTAATACCACCTTGTAACACCCATAAAAATCAAGCCAATTTAAAACTTTTTCAACCATTCAAAACCATTAAGTTATTACAAAGTGTTTTCAAAATAGTTTAAACATCAAAGTATCCTAAAAATCCAGATAATAAAAATGTGAGGAGGTGCAGAATCACGCCTTTACCTTCCCACGGTCATCTGAAGCACCTGAAACCAAAATCCAAAACTATAAGCCCAAAGCTCAGTGAGTTCCCCCGAAATACCCATACGCATATAAATATACACATAATCATAAACAACATTCTATGGGTCCAATCAACCATCAGATTGGCATACCCCAGGCCTCAACCATCGGGTTGGAATGCCATCATACTATGGGTCCATTCATTCTCCAAATACCCTCGGCCCACAACCATTGGGATGGAATGCCCACATACTATGAGTCCAATCATCCTCAGGATCATGCCAAAACCAAGCTAGAGGAAAGTTTTAAACCAAAGAGAAGGGATTAATCTTGCCAAATCTGATAACTTTATGACTATAGGGACTTATAGGAGTCTGGATCTGAAGTTACAACTTCAGATAATGCCCAATACCCGAAATGATTGACAAATATGCTAAAAATGGTCATAAACGTATGCATGAATAGATCTAGCTAAATATAAGTGAAGCTAATGACTTGTTACCTTCAAAATTATGCCAAGATGAAGTAGAGTCAGATCCATAGGCTTCTCTTTTCTCTAAGCTCCTTAAACTTCAAGCCTTCTTCACAAAATCCACCTTCTAAGCTTCTTTACACACAAAAATAGTGAGCATGCAAGATTAGGGTATTCTGAGCTCAAGGGGGACGGTAATGGAGGATGATGAAGGCTAATGACCTTTTAAATAGGGTGGAAAACCCTGAAAATTAGGGTTTCATTGTGCAACTCCTACACGTCGAGTTGGGATCCTCCAAATCATCGAGTAGACCCCTTAAATGCACGCGGTCTGAATTGTTTCTACACGATGAGTTGGGGCATCCAACTTGTCGAGTAGGTCTAAGAACATGACTATAAACTTTAAATTTTATACCTGGGAGTCGGGATGTTATAATGTCCGTCCCACATGATTCGAAAACTTTTTCTATAGTTTAATATAATTAGTTGATAACTAATGCATTGAAAGAATCTTTCAAAAGAATGATTCAGTGGCAAAGTTTCGTCTATAGAGTTCTAAGTTTTTGCTAGGCAATCTCATAAGGTTATTTAAAAATGGAAAACTGAAGTGTCAGTTAAGGAACCAACTTTCCCGTGAGTCTTCCACCTTTATCAGGTGAGTGCATAGTTACTTTCAAGAACATGATTTTAATATAAAGTTTTTATTTCAAAATATTAATTATCTGTTGAAAGTTAAATTTTGAATTATTGCATATTATCTGAAATAATTATTAAATGTATATTTGATAACATATACTATGTGAACCGGATATGGTTAATTTTGTGTTAAATGTTTATATGATATTATTTGATGAAAATCTTAAAATAAGTATTATTACTAAAGAGATAACGGTATATTAAAATACCTAATACTTTGCGTTAAAAATATACACTAAAATAGGATAGTGTTGTCTGAATAGAGTTAGTATGGGAAGTTGATTACAAGGAATGTAATCTTGTCTAGTTATACACTAGGACTTAAAATGAATGCTTAGTTCAATTAAGTTTAGATATTAGGTAGCATCATATTAAATGTGTGTATGTTTGTTTGTGTGTGTGTGAGAGAGAGAGAGAGATAGAGAGGGAGAGAGATAGGAACGTAGAGAAGATATCTATTCTATGACATGTGTCGATGTACAGTTTAAGTATCGGAGTACAAAATAATATTACTTTGGATAGCTAGATATGGTGGCTCCGGTCAAGCAATTGGAGGGTGTGTATGGTCATATAACAAGGTAGGATGACAACACTTGAAATTCTATATAGTTTAGAGAATTATGCTGTTAGTGTGGGCTCATTACCCACAACTGTAGACGAAATAGGATACCATATTCATCAAATACCAAGATGACTTAATTCCCTTTACGGTTTATACCAGCCAAGGGGACCCCTAGCTATGTAGTTAAAGCATTACTCTAAGTGATTCATTAGGCGAGTTGATTCTTCCTGATAATCCTGGGATAAGATTTGTGAGAATTGGTTAGGATTGGTACGTACAGGTGTAATGTTTTATAGAGATCTAAGTTATGGGATATATATATATATATATATATATATATATATATATATATATATATATATATATATATATATATATATATATATATATATATATATATATATATATATATATTGTTTGGTAATAGTTGGTTTACATGTTTCATAATTATAAATTATTATCATAATAATATTGTGGAATTAAAAACCCTATGTGTCTCACCAGGTTTTCCAAGTTGACCCACTCAATTTATATACATCACAACTAATAGGGTTAAACCTACTAGAGCTTGTTTAGAATGCTATGTGATTAGGAGACAAACTTTTATAGTGTTCAGGATCATTAGGTATTTACGCTATAACAATGTTATGTATTGATTATGACATCCTTAGAGTTTTTATATTTTGAAACACCATCTTTACTCAAAGAAATTTTAATAAAATGAAATAGTTTCTGGAAAAATGTCTTATTATATTGGGATTTTCTACAAATAAAAATACTATGATTTTAAAGCATAAAGAAATGTTTTTTTGGGTTCTGAAAAATAGGGGATGTCACACAAGAACCACGATGTGGTGGAGGACCAGCTATGACGTGGCAAAGAGGCAAAACGACTTGAAAGTTATTTTACTAAGCACAAGAAGATTCAATTTAATAAGGAAAATTTCTAGATTATTTAATATGATTTAAATATAAAAACCAGGCTATTTAAATCAGGTAATCTAACAGGGTAGGATGATAATACTTGAAGTTCTATATATTCTTGCGATTTACGTTGCTAGTGTGGGCTTATTACCAACAATTGTAGATGAAATGGGATACCATTTATTCATTAAATACTATGATAGCTTAAGTGCCTTTAGATTTATACCAGCTAAGGGAGCACCTAGATATATAGACAACCCGTTACTTTAAATGATTCATGAGGCGAGTTGATTCTTCCTAATGATCATGGACTAGGATTAGTGAGAATCGGTTGGCACTAGTATGTATGGGTGTAATGTTTTATAGATATCTAAGTTATGGGATATATCTATTTTGTTTGTAATAGTTGGTTTACATGTTTGATAATTATAAATTATTATCATAATAATATTTGGGCTTAAAAACCCTATGTGTTTCATCAGGTTTCCCAACTTAATCCACTCATATTATATGCATCAGATGTAATAGGGTTAAAGCTGTTGGAGCTTGTTTAGAATATTGATTGATTAAGAGACATCCTACAATAGTGTTCAGAACCATTAGGTATTTACGCTATAACAATGTTATGTATTGATAATCCCTAGGTGCTACTCGAACGATTAGAAGGTGCATATTGATTAGTCCCTGCATACAAAATGAGTGAAGCAGTAGAAAATGATGAAACTTTAACGTTTTGAAGAATTTCTATCTCTATAAACACAATTTGAAGAATGATTAACATAGTATTAATCATATTAACCTATTTGTTATGATATTAGTGATATTTATGAACTTTGTTAAGATATTAGTCATATTTGGTATTTTAAAATTCAAAAAATCAGCAATAATGGTCCCCGAATAATACCTCGATTAATCCTTTAGTACCAGTTCACCGACTAGCTAACCTCGAGCGTTTATTACAGCCTTGACAAAATGAAATAATTTCCGTAAAAATGTTTTATTATATTAAGATTTTATGCAGACAAAAATACTATCATTTTAAAGCGTAAAGAATTTTTTTTTTGGGTTCTAAAAATTAGGAGATGTCACACTGGAACCACAATGTGGTGGAGGACCAGCCACGATGTGACAAAGTATATGCAATTCTAAAGGATATAAAACAAGTTAACATACCATTGTGTTCTTCTCGGATTTCATTGATCTAGCTAATTGATCGAACTTGAGAACCCAACGTAGAGTTCCTTTCTTGTGATCGCACCCAAGATGCAAAAACTTCATAGATATGAAAGCTCCTCGAACACCAACAACTACAATACTTGGTTAAACAAGTCTGCTAAGGACCACGACGTGGAAAATGGATGACCACAACATAGAAACTAGGCTCCAATGATTCTAGGGTTTTCCTTAGGGTTCCGAACTTTTGAGCTGGAATGGTATTATCTCATGTGCTTAAAACTGGATTTTAACCCCTCTTTATATTGAGAAGTAATTTGAAACCCTAAAGATAATTACCAAATATATTTGTAATTATCTTTACTTTTCAAATCATTCTGAAATATTATAAATCCATTTGCTTTCTAGTTAATTAATTAAACTATTAATAAATTAACAAAACAAGTCCCTAATATAAATATCTTGACTTTTCAATTTTGCTCTATTTTTTTCTCTTGCTTGTAACTCAATTGGACACTACTATTTATAGTATTACGACTGGTTTGCTATGGCTATGGGCACTAATCACCATCAACTTCACTGTAGGTGCCTCCACTGTATAGTCTTCTCCAGCAACCGAAAAACAACAATATCACACTTACCCTCACCATATTTGAACATTAAAAGCTATTGATGTAGCCTTTCAGACAGTCTCAACAACCTCTCTATGTTCCTCATGCAATAGTACTTTGACTCGTTTCTAGCCCCACAACAACCCCAACTACAAAACACTTCAGTCTGAGGTCATGCTACATAGTTTGGGTCTCAAAATAACACACATCTTGCATTGATTTTCTAATTTGTGTATGTGAAACCTCTTTGTGGCACCAACTACAATAGGAATTTACATTTGGACCGAATACCCAAACCAAAACCGAATTCGACCGACCCGACCCAATTTAGGACCGAATAAGTTATTAGGGTCGGTTCTTGGGTATGTATTTTAGCCCTATTTAGGTTTCAGGTAATTCGGGCCGGTATACCCAAATAACACCTAATTCGGTTCTAGAAACCCGAACCGAAAACGTTTATGACCAGGTTTTTTAGTTTTCGGTTTATTTTGGTTATTCAGGTCATTTGGGTTAAAAAAGAGTAACAAATTATTTAGGTTTTTTTTCAAAGAAATATATTTACTTAAACAATGTTTTTTGTCTATAACAAAAATGGTTGAAAATCTTATCTTTGTTTGTCGTTTACCAATGCTAAGTCTGTTTCCATTGAATTTTATCCACTTGGTTTCTATGTGAAGGATCTTGGCACATGTACCTTGCTCGAGCGGTGTGACAACACTCACTATGATCTCTATCATGTTCTTCCCTCTTCCACTTGACTCAATTATGCATATGCTCTTGTTGCTACTTCCTTTGACATCTGGCATCGACGTCTTGGCTACCCAACCCTTTTATTTTTAAATTTATTTGGTCAAGAAAGATTATTTCATTTCCAACACTAGTTCTTCTTTATGTAATTCATGTCAATTAAGAAAACATTGTGGTTTACCTTTTACATTGTTTTGTACTAAAACTTATTATGTGTTTCAAATTATTTATTTTGACCTCTAGACCTCCCTCGTAACCAGTCTATGTGGTTTCAAGTATTACATTTTATTTTTAGATAAGTTTTCATATTTTTATGGGATTTTCCTTTGTGAAAAAACTTTTTTGTTTTTATATTTTTATTTTTTTTAATACTTTTTAAAATATTTGCTCCTACGTTATAAATCAATTCAAAAATTACATTCAGGTTTTTCATTGTGACAATATACATGAATTCAATAATATCAATCTTCTTGGGTTTTCTAAAAAACAAATGGAATCAAATTATGATTTTTTTCCCTTACACATCCAACAAAATGTAAAAAGTTGAACATATCATTCGCATAATCATCAAAACTCTTTGCACCTCCCTCATTCAAGTTTCTCTTCCTCATAAATTTTGGGTGGATGATTTACATTTCTTTATTCGTAGATTTAATCTTCTTTCCACCACTACCCTCAAGTATCAAACTCATTTTGAAATACTTTTGGGTTTTTCTCCCTCATACTTTTCGGTTACCCTAGCATTGCCTTTACTACTATGCACAAGCTAGCACGTCGATCCTATACTGGCACTTACCTTGGTTCTTTTAGCAGCCCATAATTGGTATAGTTGTCTTGACCTTATCACATATATAGTAATTATCTCTCGTCATGTCACATTTATTGAGAATTGCTTTCCATATAGTGATTTTCATTCTCTCTACTCTTCCACTCCTTATGACTCTCTCCTTCTTGAGGATGAACCATGTAACGACCCGTTCCCGGTACGTTAATTAATTGTTAATTGTCTAAGTTTTCAAGAGGGACTCGGCGAGTTCTAGCCTGACTCTCCGAGTTGGGTCGCGTATTTTGTGCACGCGGGAGCCGGGGACTCGGCGAGTCCATATCCCGGACTCGGCGAGTCCGTCCGTCTGGGTGAAACCCTAAATCCCCGGGTTTGCCCACTATTTAAACCACATTATAGCCTCATTCTCGCCACTTTCACCCTGAGAACACAGTGAGAGAACCCTAATCCTCCCTTGAGAGCTTATAAGTGATTTGGTGCCATTTTGTGAAGGTGTGAAGAAGGAGAAGAAGAAAGAAGCAAGGAAACGAGTTGTAGTGCTAAGATCCAAGGGCAAATCTGAGTTTATTGAGGTATTTTCGGAGTTCCCTTCTTGTTATATGCTTTAAACTTCCATTAGAGCTCTTCTAAGAGCTATTTGATGTTTGTTCCAAGCCTTATGTTTGCATGAATGTCTTAATAAGTCGAAATACCTTTGGATCTGAATGTTGGGGTGTTGTAGAGCCCAGATCTACTGTCTTTTTGGAGTTACATTGCATATTAGCCATGGATCTACTCATTTTGTGCATCTTTTAACCCTATTTCCCTTATTCATGAGGTTGTGCACGTAAAGTTGGAAACTTTACGTGGTAAAACAGCTTATTGGACCCAGATCTATCATTTTCATGTGTTGGATTCAAGAGAAATTAAGTAAAAACTAGCTGCATGGCAGCGACTCGGCGAGTCGGGATGAGCGACTCGGCGAGTCGGGACGCAAGTCCCCGACTCCTTCGTTTTTAGCAGTGTCGAGTGCACCCAGTGAGTTAGAGAGTGGACTCAGCGAGTTGAGGGTAGACTCAGTGATGGAAGGACTCGACGAGTTGTTCATACAACTCGGCGAGTCCAAGGCAATCTCCTTAGGATCAAGAACAACTCGTCGAGTCTGTTCATACGACTCGGCGAGTCGGATGAAGATTGTCTGAGTTCTTGGATTAAGAGGGTACTCGTCGAGTCGATGCCACACTCGACGAGTCGCAGTGAGTATGAGTTGGAAGTGAGAGTGAGACTCGGCGAGTTGGGCGGCCCAACTCGACGAGTCAGCCCCAAAAGTAAGTTGACTTTGACCAAGGGTAAAAGAGTCATTTTACCCCATGTGCAGTGTTTAGTATTTGATTGAGTGTGTTCATGGACTTGTAGCCGAGGAGATTCAGGAGCAGCAGTTGTTAGCTTTCAGAGACACACACTCAGCCGCCAGTTTACGAGGTGAGTTTCCTTCCAGTAGGAACGGGTCTAAGGCCACAATGCCGGCCCGTTCAGTTAGCAGCAGTTTCCGGATTTAGGTCCGATGCAGTAGTTGGTATGTTCGATGCCTTCATGGTTCGAACAGGATTTGTGTGCTATGTTTTATGTGTTAAGTATTATGTGTTCCGGGCCACGGCCCGATGTAGCATGTCGTATATGTGTTATGCTAGTTGATGTGTTATGCTATACCATGTTCAGTCAGTCAGTTCCGGACTTCGGTCCGATGCAGTTAGTTCCGGACTTCGGTCCGATGCAGGGGACAAGGTCCCAGTCAGTTCCGGACTTCGGTCCGATGCAGTTAGTTCCGGACTTCGGTCCGATGCAGGGGACAAGGTCCCAGTCAGTTCCTGACTTCGGTCCGATGCAGTTTCCGGGCTTCGTCCCGATGCAGTGGGCAAGGCCCGATATGTGTTTATATGATATTGATATGTATGGTATGTGGTATTTTGGGGGAGCTCACTAAGCTTCGTGCTTACAGTTTCAGTTTTGGTTTCAGGTACTTCCGCAAGCAAAGGGAAGAGCTCGGGATGACGGCATCGCACGCACCACCGCCTCAGCTTTAACCTGGGATTGGTTTAGTTGTTTGATTTGATGTAGCATGATACAGTTTTCCGCTCAGTATTTTATTATGTTTTGGAATACATCACGCATGGTTTTATTATTTGATACTCTGATTACAGTTTTGATTATATTAAAAACAAATTTTTTTTGGGTCGTATTTTTGGGTCGTTTCAAGTTGGTATCAGAGCCCTGGTTTGAGGGATTCGGATACACTTCCGGGTGCATCTGAACTCAAACTAAGGGAAGTAAAAGATTTTAGTAAAATAAAAATGTTTTACAAAAAGAATTTTGAAAGCACTTAGAAAGAAAGAATTTTTTTAACAAGATAGAGGTGTGTGCATGCGGTCAGCCGAGCTCAAGTAAGTACTCCCAAATTACCCATACAAGTTATTTGTTCAGTTTCAGTTTCAGTAGAACAGCATGCTAGTATAGGGCTAAGGCTCTAGGAGAATGCCTTATGTGCCTGCTTATGTGTTACAGCTTTATGAGTATTGCATGCTAGAATTGAGTAGACAGCAGTAGGATAGCCTGTTTAGGTTATGCCTGATAGTATGAGCTTAGCATCCTATGCTAGTGTAGTTTCTTGTTATAAGAATAGTTTTGCATGAGTCTGTTTCCCTTGTCCGAATGCTTCTTGCTTTGTGCTTGGTGGGGCTCGGAGTACTGGGAGTTAGCCATTAGGTGAACACGTCACACCACATGTAATCAGGTTTGAATAATCCCAGAGTGCTGGAACTGGCCCTATTGCGCAGCTCTTGTTTGAGTCCAACCATTGTAGGGACGGATCTTTTACTTGAAGGATTATCTGATCCTCATCACATGTGATGGTGTTTAGGTGGTGGCTAGCTGGCATTATGAGGAGACCTACAGCAGCTGAGGACCAGTCGTGTTGAGCTTGAGGTTTCTCTAGGGCAAGCCTAGGATGAGAGTAGCAGAGAATGGCAGTAGTAGAAGTGACTTGGTGGAGTCAAGGAAGTTCTTGAGGAAAGTACGGATAGATGTGGAAGGTAGTAGGGGCCCATACTACTGAAAGCAGAGGATCCGTACTCGAATCAAGGAAGGCTAAGACAAGACCAGGAAGCTAGTATTAGTATCATGATCCCTTGAGATATTTCAGTGTTCTGATGTGTTATGATATGTTTCAGAATGGTAGTTTTGCGTCCGAGGCCAGTAGCCGGCAGTTCAGATGCTGGAGGGGGATCAGGATCGGGATCAGGCCCGGAGGCCGGGCAGATGGATGAGCAGACTAGGGAGTTCCTTTCTTCTGAGGTTACCCGCATCATACTAGAGCAGACTCCTGTGATCTTCGGTTCGATCAAGGAGGGTATTTTAGAGCTGATGGATGAGAGATTGAGTACTTTCCATGCTGAGATGGCGGTCGTGATGGGGTCGCGCACACTTACGTTCAGGGAGTTCAGGGCATGCGGGGCTCCAGACTATCATGGGACGCGGGACCGCATAGCGAGTACCAGATGGTTGGCGGATATGGCCAACGCTTTCCGCACTAGCAGGTGTCCCGAGGGGGACAAGGTCAGATTGGCGTCCTGTCTACTGAAGGACAGGGCATGGGATTGGTGGGAGGAGGTCGGACACGCCATCGGGGATGATGCGGCGTTGGATGCTATGACCTGGACTGATTTCACTACCGAGTCAGTGGCGGAGATCACCGCCAAGTTCAGGGAGAGGGCTCTTCTTGTTCCTCAGTATGCAGTCGATGAGGAGATGAAGAAGGCCCGTTATCATGAGATGTTGCGGAGTGATATCCGCATGTTTGTGAGCTGGTCCAGTTGTAAAACACTGGACGACATGATTGCTAGAGCCAGGGAGAGGGAGATTGATCTCGAGATGGAGAGGAAGAGGAAACCGGAGGCGGTTTCGGGTTCAGGTAGTGCGGGCAAAAAGCCCAAGGTTTCAGATCACAGGTCCAGGAGTCAGCAGAGCCACGGTCGGTGTGGCAAGTGTGGGAGGATGCACAAGGGGGCGTGCAAGGCAGGGAGTTCCGGCTGCTACAAGTGCGGTCGGATTGGGCATATGAGCAGGGATTGTACAGCCCCTGCTACTGCGGTTTCAGCATCAGACCTGATTTGCTTTCAGTGCAATCAGAGGGGACATAAAAAGTCCCAGTGTCCCAGTCTAGCTGCAGCAGGGAAGGTGGTTGCACCTGCCCCTGCCACCTTGAGGATTACAGATGGCCGGCAGGGCCGATCTGATGCACCAGCAGCGAAGAGCCGGGCGTTTCAGATGACAGCAGAGGAGGCGCGAGCGACTCCTGATGTGGTGATGGGTAGGTATCTTTCCTTCACCTTTTGATTATTATTGTTATCTTTTGTATATTTCTTGATGATATGCTTTATTTAGGGGTCGTTCTTGGTGAACGGCATTTCTGCCTTGGTATTGTTCGATTCGGGAGCTACCCGATCATTTGTATCGCTTGCGCTTAGCAAGAAATTTAGCAGAGCTCCAGGGGAGCTGGATTGTCCGTTAGAGGTTGAGATAGCAGATGATAGGACCGTGAGGGTCGGCAGAGTGCATAGAGGGTGTTCTCTTCAGATATTCGATGAGCAGTTTCAGTGGACCTGGTTCCTATTCCCCTGCGAGGGAATAAAGTTATCGTGGGCATGGATTGGCTAAGCCCCAATGGGGCGGTGATTGATTGTGAGCTTCAGCTAGTGAGGGTTCGCACTCCCAGTGGGGGAGAGTTAGTGATTCAGGGCGAGAGGCCACAGCGTGGTCCGATCTTTTGTTCCGCCGCAAGGGTGAGGCGCTATGTTCAGCAGGGTTGCGCCGGTTTTGTAGCTTACGTCTTGGATGCCCGGGAGAAGGGCAAGACGACGATTGATGATGTTCCTATTGTTCGTGACTACCCGGATGTGTTTCCCGAGGATTTGCCGGGGATACCTCCAGAGAGACAGGTTGAGTTCAGGATCGATCTAGTTCCTGGTGCGGCTCCGATAGCCAAAGCACCATATCGGCTAGCTCCCCCTGAGATGCAGGAGTTGTCTACACAGCTTCAGGAGCTGTTAGACAATGGTTTCATTCGGCCGAGCAGTTCGCCTTGGGGAGCGCCGATCTTATTTGTGAGGAAGAAGGATGGGTTGCATCAGATGTGCATTGACTATCGGGAGTTGAACAAAGTAACGGTGAAGAACCGTTACCCACTTCCGAGGATAGATGATTTGTTTGATCAGCTTCAGGGAGCGTCTTGGTTCTCCAAGATCGATCTACGCTCTGGATATCATCAGATGAGGGTTAGAAATGAGGATGTACAGAAGACTGCTTTCAGGACCCGGTATGGTCATTATGAGTTCGTGGTGATGCCATTTGGGCTCACCAATGCCCCAGCCGCGTTCATGGATCTCATGAACCGCGTGTGCAGACCGATGCTGGATCGGTCGGTGATAGTGTTTATAGATGACATCTTGGTGTATTCCAAGACACAGGGGCAGCACGAGGAGCACCTGCGGGAGGTATTGGAGACTTTGAGGAGGGAGAGACTTTTCGCCAAGTTCTCCAAGTGCGAGTTCTTGTTGCGCGAGGTGCAGTTTCTTGGGCATCTCGTTAACCAGAAGGGTATTTTGGTAGATCCGACCAAGATTGAGGCCGTGATGCAGTGGGAGGCCCCGAGGTCTCCATCTGAGATTCGGAGCTTCCTGGGGTTGGCAGGGTATTATCGGAGATTTATTCAGGACTTCTCCAAGATAGCAGTGCCGCTCACCCGACTAACCAAGAATTCGGTGGTTTTTCGTTGGGGGCCTGAGCAGCAGGCGGCGTTCGAGACTCTCAGACAGAAATTGTGCGAGGCACCGATCCTTATCTTGCCAGAAGGAGTAGAGGATTTCGTAGTCTATTGTGATGCATCGATCACAAGTATGAGAGCAGTATTGATGCAGCGAGGCCATGTAGTAGCTTATGCCTCGAGACAGTTGAAGCCTCACGAGGCTAATTATCCTACCCACGATTTGGAGCTGGGGGCAGTTGTGTTTGCCCTCAAGATTTGGAGACATTACCTATATGGGTCTGTTGTACTATATACACGGATCACAAGAGTTTGCGGTATCTTATGGATCAGCCGAGTCTGAACATGAGGCAGAGGAGGTGGTTGGACGTACTAAAGGATTATGATTGTGAGATCCTTTATCATCCAGGGAAGGCCAACGTGGTGGCCGACGCCCTAAGCCGCAAAGTGTCGGCGGCCCCTATCAGGGATCTGTGCATGAGGATGACAGTGATCACTCCGCTGTTGGAGCGGATCAAGGAGGCTCAGGTGGAGGGCCTCAAGGAGGAGAGGCAGAAATGTGAGAGGATAGTGGGTCGAGTAGCATCGTTTGATTACGATAGTCGGGGTTTGTTGATGCTTCATGGTAGGGTGTGGGTACCGTACTGGGGTGGAGTACGGCAGGTATTGATGGACGAGGCTCATAAGTCTCGATTTTCTATCCACCCAGGGGCGACGAAGATGTATCGAGACCTTTGACCTGATTATTGGTGGCCCTGCATGAAGCGGGACGTCGCTTGGTACGTTGAGAGATGCTTGACCTGCCGGAAGGTCAAGGCGGAGCACCAGAGACCTCACGGCAAGATGCAGTCGTTGGACATTCCCGTGTGGAAATGGGAGGATATCACCATGGATTTTATCACCAAACTTCCCAGGACCGCAAGTGGAGTGGATTCGATATGGGTAGTGGTGGATCGGTTGACGAAGAGTGCCCATTTTATCCCGATCCAGGAGAGTATATCGGCGGAAAAGTTAGCCGATATCTATGTGCGAGAGATAGTGGCACGTCATGGAGTGTCGGTATCGGTGGTGTCAGACCGAGATGTTCGTTTCACCTCCAGATTCTGGAAGCGGTTCCACGACGAGATGGGTACTCGTCTTCATTTTAGCACCGCTTTCCACCCTCAGACTGACGGGCAGAGCGAGAGGACGATTCAGACTCTTGAGGACATGCTTAGGGCATGTGTTCTAGATTTTGGGGGCAGTTGGGATATGTATCTTCCGTTAGCGGAATTCTCGTATAACAACAGTTACCATGCGAGTATTGATCGACCTCCTTTTGAGATGCTGTATGGTAGGAAGTGTAGGACCCCGATTTGCTGGGGCGAGGTCGGTCAGCGAGTCATCAGGAGCACCGAAGTGGTGCTCAAGACGACTGAGTTGATCCAGCAGGTCTGTAGTAGGCTGCAGACTGCGCAGAGTCGGCAGAAGAGCTATGCTGACAGGAGGCGTTCGGACTTGGAGTTCCAGGTGGGAGATATGGTTCTTCTGAAAGTCTCACCTTGGAAAGGTGTCATCAGGTTCCGGAAGAGGGGCAAGCTGGGCCCCAGATTTATTGGTCCTTTCAGGGTTATGGCCCGGGTGGGTCAGGTTGCTTATCGGTTAGATCTTCCTGAGGAGCTTAGTCAGATCCACAACACTTTCCACGTGTCGTAGTTGAGAAAGTGTTTGGTGGATGAGTCAGCAGTCGTTCCCCTAGAGGATATTCAGGTTGATAGCAGCCTGAATTATATTGAGAGGCCGGTCGCGATTCTGAATCGGAAGATCAAGACCTTGAGGAACAAGGTCATTCAGCTAGTGAAGGTGCAGTGGCAGCACCGGAAGGGATCTGAATGGACGTGGGAGGCTGAGGAAGAGATGAGAACGCACTACCCGGAGTTATTCGCAGATCCAGCCGTAGCAGACTTCGAGGGCGAAGTCTGAGACAAGTGGGGGAGAATTGTAACGACCCGTTCCCGGTACGTTAATTAATTGTTAATTGTCTAAGTTTTCAAGAGGGACTCGGCGAGTTCTAGCCTGACTCGCCGAGTTGGGTCGCCTATTTTGTGCACGCGGGAGCCGGGGACTCGGCGAGTCCATATCCCGGACTCGGCGAGTCCGTCCGTCTGGGTGAAACCCTAAATCCCCGGGTTTGCCCACTATTTAAACCACATTATAGCCTCATTCTCGCCACTTTCACCCTGAGAACACAGTGAGAGAACCCTAATCCTCCCTTGAAATCTTATAAGTGATTTGGTGCCATTTTGTGAAGGTGTGAAGAAGGAGAAGAAGAAAGAAGCAAGGAAACGAGTTGTAGTGCTAAGATCCAAGGGCAAATCTGAGTTTATTGAGGTATTTTCGGAGTTCCCTTCTTGTTATATGCTTTAAACTTCCATTAGAGCTCTTCTAAGAGCTATTTGATGTTTGTTCCAAGCCTTATGTTTGCATGAATGTCTTAATAAGTCGAAATACCTTTGGATCTGAATGTTGGGGTGTTGTAGAGCCCAGATCTACTGTCTTTTTGGAGTTACATTGCATATTAGCCATGGATCTACTCATTTTGTGCATCTTTTAGCCCTATTTCCCTTATTCATGAGGTTGTGCACGTAAAGTTGGAAACTTTACGTGGTAAAACAGCTTATTGGACCCAGATCTATCATTTGCATGTGTTGGATTCAAGAGAAATCGAGTAAAAACTAGCTGCATGGCAACGACTCGGCGAGTCGGGATGAGCGACTCGGCGAGTCGGGTCGCGAGTCCCCGACTCCTTCGTTTTTAGCAGTGTCGAGTGCACCCAGTGAGTTAGAGAGTGGACTCAGCGAGTTGAGGGTAGACTCAGTGATGGAGGGACTCGACGAGTTGTTCATACAACTCGGCGAGTCCAAGGCAATCTCCTTAGGATCAAGAACAACTCGTCGAGTCTGTTCATACGACTCGGCGAGTCGGATGAAGATTGTCTGAGTTCTTGGATTAAGAGGGTACTCGTCGAGTCGATGCCACACTCGACGAGTCGCAGTGAGTATGAGTTGGAAGTGAGAGTGAGACTCGGCGAGTTGGGCGGCCCAACTCGGCGAGTCAGCCCTAAAAGTAAGTTGACTTTGACCAAGGGTAAAAGAGTCATTTTACCCCAGGTGCAGTGTTTAGTATTTGATTGAGTGTGTTCATGGACTTGTAGCCGAGGAGATTCAGGAGCAGCAGCTGTTAGCTTTCAGAGACACACACTCAGCCGCCAGTTTACGAGGTGAGTTTCCTTCCAGTAGGAACGGGTCTAAGGCCACAATGCCGGCCCGTTCAGTTAGCAGCAGTTTCCGGATTTAGGTCCGATGCAGTAGTTGGTATGTTCGATGCCTTCGTGGTTCGAACAGGATTTGTGTGCTATGTTTTATGTGTTAAGTATTATGTGTTCCGGGCCACGGCCCGATGTAGCATGTCGTATATGTGTTATGCTAGTTGATGTGTTATGCTATACCATGTTCAGTCAGTCAGTTCCGGACTTCGGTCCGATGCAGTTAGTTCCGGACTTCGGTCCGATGCAGGGGACAAGGTCCCAGTCAGTTCCGGACTTCGGTCCGATGCAGTTAGTTCCGGACTTCGGTCCGATGCAGGGGACAAGGTCCCAGTCAGTTCCGGACTTCGGTCTGATGCAGTTTCCGGGCTTCGTCCCGATGCAGTGGGCAAGGCCCGATATGTGTTTATATGATATTGACATGTATGGTATGTGGTATTTTGGGGGAGCTCACTAAGCTTCGTGCTTACAGTTTCAGTTTTGGTTTCAGGTACTTCCGCAAGCAAAGGGAAGAGCTCGGGATGACGGCATCGCACGCACCACCGCCTCAGCTTTAACCTGGGATTGGTTTAGTTGTTTGATTTGATGTAGCATGATACAGTTTTCCGCTCAGTGTTTTATTATGTTTTGGAATACATCACGCATGGTTTTATTATTTGATACTCTGATTACAGTTTTGATTATATTAAAAACAATTTTTTTTTGGGTCGTATTTTTGGGTCGTTTCAAACCAATCATTAACCTCACTCCTCCTCATACATCTACTTCTGTAATGGTTCCTTACCACCCTCCCTCAGCTAGTTCCTCCTCCTCTCTTTCTCCTTCGGCCTCTGTCATACCCTAGCTAACTGGACCTCCCTCGAGTACGACTTCATATCCTCACCCTTCTTCCTATAATCCTACTCACCATTAATTACCAAATCTTACATTGGCCTTTGTCATAGCCTCACCCTTATCCTTATAATCCTACTCACCACTATTTAGATGCTTTTTGGGCCATCTTTCGTACTACTTGTCGGTTTACTTCTAGGTTATGTGTTTATGTTATTGAATATGCTTGGCTCCAGAATCTCCTTTTTGAGATATATTTCCCATTATCACGTGTCACTGATGTCTTTAGTGATAATATTAGTGTCATGTATCTGGAATCTAACCCGGTTCAACATTAGAGAGCCAAGCATGTGTAAATTGACTTACATTTTGGTAGGGTGCGTGTTACGAGTGTGCATGTTTTGCATATTCCATCTGCATGTCAGTATGTAAATATCTTCATTAAGGGCCCACCTACACAAATGTTCCTTTATTTCAAAGATAGTTTGAACATTCGAGAGCCTCCTAATCAAACTAAACTACAGGGATGTCTTAGTTAGATATTTTTAATTTTTGTATTTTGATATATTATAAAGTCTAAGTTTCAAATTATAAGATGTAATAGACTTATAGTTGAATTATTACTGGACATAATAGTTTTAAGGATTTTCCACACATTCCAACAATATAAGCCCAATATGTTCACCACCTACCAAAAAAAGTCTCCTACTACCAATTGGTTTCCCCAAATAGGTGTTGTATTAACATATCAGTTTTAAGGATTTAATTCCACACATTCCAATAATATAATCCCAATATGTTCACCACCTACTGCAAAAAGTCTCCTATTACCATTTGGTTTCCCCAAATAGATCTTGTTGTAACTAAGACCGAAGGGTGTACTTACACCTCACCACTCACTTTTTTTGTGTCATGTTAGTTTTCCATTCACTTACCTTTCACTCACAAAAAGCCAAGAAATGCTCAACTCTCACTAATTTTCACTTTTATATTATACAAATAAAATTAATTTAGTATTAAATTTATAACTAAAAAATAAATAAAATTAACTAAAAAATGATTAATAAACACAAAAATTAATTAAAATAGAAATATTTCATTACTTAAAAATACAAATTAAATAATAAAACCTAGAAAACATAATCAAAATTATATAATAAAAACAATATATCATTGTTAAAAAAGTACGTCACTCTGAATTGTTTTCCTAATTATTTGAATCCCCGCCCAAGTCCTTGACGAAAATATCTGAATCATCATCTGATTCGTTAAAACAAATCGTGCCAATACTCAGCCTCGTGCTGTATGTGAGCCCTGTAAATGTGGTCCACCAAATCCGCACAAAATGAGTGATGAATGTCATGATCATATATATATATATATCTTCTATTTTCTCTATACTCTTGTATACCAACAAGTACTCCTTAGATGTTTGGCAAAATTTTGTTTTCTTCGTATCTACATATCGGTCTTCTTTCATTTACTAGACTTATATTATGTAATATGATGCACACGTACATTACATGTTGTAACCTTTGCACTTCATATGATCATGCCTCAATTTGTAGTCTTGCAACGCCTCTTGAGCACGCCAAATGTTTGTTCCACTTCATTTCTAGTTGACTATTGTGCCATTTTAAACCTTTTCCTTTTTGTCATCATCTAGGCATGTGATCGATGTCATAAAACAGATAATGTGGGATATATCTGATCAATAAGATAGTATCCGCACTTAAATACTACCATATTTGCTTTAAATTGTACATCGTGCGACTTTCCAAGGTAGATGTCGTTGAGTACTGATGACTGGCTAATAACATTAATGTTGTTGTTTGAACCAGCTGGACCAACAAATGTATATCATATCCACAGATCATGTAATGCAATTTATTCTAGAACAATCGCCGATTCTCTATGATCATCTTACATGTATTGATCACGCAATGCGTTGGAGCGCAATGCTCAAGACCAATGCATGAAATTGATGCTACCTAACATTCTCGCAAATCCATGCCTATTTTCATTCACCATATACAATTGATGGACATCATTGATCGTTTGTTTGTGCAAATATCATTTTCCATAAACCAAAGTAATAGCTTTCGTGAACTTGTACATAGTTTCTATGTGGTACGCTCAGACGTCTGCAAATACTCATCTCATTTATCTGGTCCCATGTCGTATTCTAACTAACAGATTATAGTCTGTATTGGAGAAAAAACTTTTCTACCTTTTGCATCCCGCTTCAATTGAAAATACGGAAATCGGCCTTCCAATTCGCCAACAATGCGAAAAAACAACTATTTTCTCATCCGGAACCACCATCGAAACTTTGAAGCGTACATTGTGTCATCTGCAAAATAGTCTTCTATAAAGCAATTGTGTCTGGTTTCGTGATTTCTCTTCAACAGAGGTCTTCTTATTTGAAGTCGTGAACGTGAACTTTGAACTTGTTGGTTTTGGAAATATGGTATTGTTTTTGCCATGAAGGAACCGAGAAATGTTGCCTCTTCTTGCACAATCGAATAGGAGAATGAAGATGATGATGACGACATTATGGTTGACTAAGTTTTTTGAGAGAAAATATAGAGATAAATTTAAAAATTATGTTTGATATGTTTGGTATTTATAAAGTGGTAGATTATATATATATATATATATATATATATATATATATATATATATATATATATATATATATATATATATATATATATATATATATATATATAGTTTACAACTGTGGGTAAATTAAATATATATTAAATGTTTACAACCGTTAATATTGAAAAAAATAGTTTTTTTTTTATAACCATTGAATTCAAATAAAAAAAACAAAAAATATCAATCACATTAAAAGAAAGATAGTGCGGTACCCTCACCTCAGCCACGGCTGAACCACACTCACGATGTTGTGTTGCAGGGTGTGGTTCCGGCTCTCACACCACACCTCTCACACTTATAAGTAAAAAATTTCTAAACATTTTTACCTTTTGTATTTTGATAATATAAACGCTAAGTTTCTAATTATATAATGTTATATACTTATAGTTGAATAATTGCTTGTCATTATTATTTATTGAAGTTAGAACTCAGTTTTTTAAAACATTATGACTTTAGTCATTTTCACTCAACCAATTTCCGTTTCATATTCTAATTTCATTTACTTAGAGGTACTAGAAGTTGTCCATTTTAAATTCGATGTTCAAATCCTGTTTGAGAGAATAATTTAGCAGTAGATTAAATTTAATGTTAAAAAAAATATAATTAAGATAGGAAATCGAAGAGAGAAGGGCGTTTAAGTTTTGAATGAATAACTATGGTTCTAGTTTTCTGAATTATATGAAGAGTAAAGTACAAAATTTATGAGTTTTGAGGATGGATTTTTTTTTGGCCTCCTTCCCACGCTCGGCAGACCCTAGGACAGGGATCAAAAGTGAATCCAAATATGTGTTTGATCACTAAAACAAAAAAAAGTTTTTTTTTTTGTCAAACTATATCAAAAATTGTAACTTACTCTAATCATTTATTCAAAATCACAAAGTAATGACTTAATGTAACCTTATTATAGTAATCAACTAGTTGTGAGATCCATATATTACATGTATTAATTTAAATAAAAAGGTTAAATATAAATATCAAAATATTTGATAACTTTGAATTTATAAAAAAATAACGAACTATTATAATAAAAATATTTTTTTTATCTTTTAAATTTAAACAAACCGTTTAAATAAATAAAAGAAACTAATAGATTTTAATTTTAAGAATTTTGAAACTAAACGATAAGTTCATTAAAAAATTCATATCCATTTATTACTATATTTATTATAATTATTATATTAAAATATTATATGAAATTTAATAAAATAAAAAAACTTATAAAATAACATATGAAAAAAATTTGATTCAAAATAAGATATTTAACAAATTGAATTGTAGCAAAGAGGATTTAGGCGAAGTGAATGCCTTCATCAACTACAATATATGAGTAAAAAGTCAACGAGAGTATCATCATACTTAAGGATGAAGCTTAAGTCCACTCAGTGTAATTACTAAAAAATGATACACCCTGTCTTCATGCAATTATTTAAATGTTACGTTATTTTTAAAAACGGCAAAATATATTAAAAGAGCCCATAGCAAGTAACTAGGCAAGGATCGCGACTAAAGACGACTTTCAATGTATATAAGTATTACCAATAAATGATGATAAATTTGGAATTGGAAAATTTTCGCAAACGCATAGGATACGGCCATTGACTAATGACTGACTAGATACCATACATCTTAGCTGATGGAAAGAGTGTAGGAGATACTTTAGACTTTTGAGTTTTGAAAACAAATGACTAGATAAATAATTTGTAGATCATCTTTTTTTTGTTTTAACATAAAAATACAATATATATTTTTTTTGTATATTCTATGGTCGGTCCGATGTTTTTTATTATCAGGTTCATTTGAAACCATTCTAATTTTGTAACACCGTGAGACCAAATCTAAAAATAATTTTAAAATGCAAAATAAATGGAAAAATCCAAAAATTCTTTTTTTTAAATATTATTTTCGGAACATGAATTAACTAAAAAAAATATAAAAAATTCTGTTTTTTTTTGAAAAATACGTGAAATATTTTAAATACAATATTACACTGACATATTCTAAAAAATAATTAAAAAATGCAAAATAAATGAAAAAAAATCTAAAAATTCTTTTTTTAAATATTATTTTCGGAACTTGAATTAACTAAAAAAAATATAAAAAAAAATTATTTTTTTTTAAATATGTGAAATATTCTAAATAGAATATTACACTGTACATATTCTAAAAATAATTTTAAAATGCAAAATAAATTGAAAAATCAAAAAATTCTTTTTTTAAATATTATTTTCGGAACATAAATTAACTAAAAAAAATAAATAAAAAAATGCGTCTCACGGTCTCACAAAATATAGGTGGTCTCAAATAAACCTAACTATATATATATATATATATATATATATATATATATATATATATATATATATATATATATATATATATATATATATATATATATATATATATATATATGGAAAAGTGAATATACCCTTAAGGGTATATAAGTTTAGGTACCCAAACTCATAATATTATTTTATTTTGTATCGTATATACACATTGTAATTGTTCAATGTTCTTATATATATATATATATATATATATATATATATATATATATATATATATATATATATATATATATATATATATATATATATATATATATATATATGACAAGTACAATTACAAATGTCTTAGTATATAAAAAGTTGTTTGTATAAGTGTAATTATAAAACACATATATGAAAACTATATATATATATATATATATATATATATATATATATATATATATATATATATATAAGCGAATACTAAGAGGAAACCATTTCCAAATAAGAAGAGACTGTGCGTCAAGTGTTATGGAAGGTTACCAAATGAACAAATGAAACCAATTTCTAAATGATCTGTATAGCATACGTATGCAATACATGAACATGCATGGGAATAACCTTATAAGCCAATGGTAAAAACAAATGAGTTAGACAATCATGGAGCACATGGGAGTTATCTAATATCAAACTATTCTTTACCTATGTAGTTAGTCAACTTATCTCTCATTCTCCCTAACTAGCTTCTAATTTCTAAACTATAAATTACATAGGAACTAATAGTAAACAAAATCTAAAGCTAGGACTTATAAAGAATACTTGCAATTGTATTGATTGCTATTGATAATGATTACAGAGGATATAAGGCTGTTTATATAATACATATTACAGCTAATAAATGAGATAATCTAGGAAACTATATAATAGTATTTTACTATATATTATACATGTGATAATTAGATAGTTTGGATAAGAATGGGTTTATATCTTGATATGCCCACGAAAGATGGACGATCCTGACAAGAGACCAATCTTGGAGATTAGAAAATGAAAGTGTGGTCTTAGCAAAGGTTTGGTGAGGGCATCTGCCAACTGATCATCTCCTGAAATATGTTGAACTCTAAGTGTGCCTTGTTAAACCTTTTCCCTTACAAAGTGAAAATCCAAAGCGAGGTGCTTCATTCGTGAATGGAAAACTGGGTTTGCTGAATACGATGTGGCACTAAGGTTATCACAGTATATGGTAGGAGTTGTGGTAGATGAAAAACCAATTTCACTTAATAAGGATGTTAGCCATTGAACTTTTGTACTGGTCGAGGCAACGGCTCTGAATTTTGCTTCAGTGGAGCTTCTTGCAAGAGTGCTTTGTCGTTTAGAGCTCCATGATATAGGATTGCATCCGAGATAAGCGATATATCATGTAGTGCTTCTGTAGTTGTCTTTAAATCCGGCCCAATCGGCATCAATGAATGCATGCAGTGTCAGAGGAGAATTGTTACGCAATACAATGCCATGGTGAAGAGTTCCATGTAGATATTTGAGTAATCGTTTTAAGGCTTTCCAATGGATTGAGGTTGGAGCATGCATGAACTGTGACAAATGATTAACGGTGAATTCTATGTCTGGTTTTATAAGGGGCAAATATTGCAAGGCTCCCACAAGTATGCGATAATCTGTAGGTGAAGAGTGAAGGGTTCTGCCTTGTAATGTGAGGGGCTCAGAACTGGATATTAAAGTAGATATTGGTTTACAATCATTCATATTTGCTCGTGCGAGAATGTCAAGGATGAATTTGCGTTGTGACAAAAGGACACCGTGAGTGTGGGGAATAACTTCAACACCAAGAAAGTAGGAGAGAGAACCAAGATCTTTCAGTGAAAACTTGGTTGCAAGATGAGTAATGAAATTTGACAGGTGGAGTTGGTGATGTCCCTGTGACGATTATATCGTCAACATAAACAAGAACAAGAATAAAGAAAGAGTCACTTTTAAGAATAAATAAAGAAGTGTCGGATATTGTGGGCTTGAATCCAAGAGAAATAAGGTAAGATTTCAGTTCATCATACCAAGCACGAGATGCTTGACGCAACCCATATATTGCTTTGTTGACTTTGCAGACATGGTGTGGTAGTGAGGGATTGATAAAACCAGGAGGTTGACTCATATAGACATTTTCATGAAGTCTACCTTGCATGAAAGCATTATTTATATCTAGTTGTCTTAGAGACCATTTTTGTGAAATAGCTAAGGAGAGAATGAGACGAAGAGTATCCGGTTTAAGTACCAGACTAAAGGTTTCCCAATAATCAATGTTGGGGCGTTGGTGAAAACCTTTGGCAACTAGGCGGGCTTTCAATCGATCGATAGAACTATCGGGTTTATATTTGGTTCGATAAACCCATTTGCAGCCTACAAGGTTAGGTGCTTCAGAAGGTGGTACAAGTGACCATGTATCATTTCGTTCAAGGGCATTGAACTCATCTTGCATGGCATTGCGCCATGAGGGGTGTTTGAGTGCTTGGGAGATAGTTGAAGGTTCAGAGGGATAGGTAGGGGAAGCTGTATATAAGTGAAAATCAAAATTAAAATATTTTGGATTTGGTTTAGGGTTTGGTCATGTGACCATTGATGGGGGGAGGAGTGTATTCAACATTAGGAGAGAGGGGAGGGGAAGCAACAAATGAGGCGATGGAGTCAGGGGTGGCTGGTGATGCGTTTGCTAGGGTGGCAGCAGAAAGAGGTGTGGAAGGATTTGCGTGTGAGGGAGTAGGGGGTGAATTTTATGGTAAAGGTAAGGTGGGAATATGGTTGTTATCTGTTGTCACTCTAATGGAGAATGCATACCAGTGGTCTATGTTTGGTGTAAAGGTAGTTGATGGGCTGTTTGTAAGTTTGGTGAATGGAAACTCTTCTTCAATAAATATAACATGACATGAGGTGTATAGCTTGGATGATATGGGGTCGTAAGCATAGTATGCACTTTGAGTTGGAGAATACCCAACAAAGATGCATGGTGTGGATCTGGAGTGGAGTTTGTGTGGAGAATATGGTCTTAACCAAGGATAGCATAAACATCCAAAGATTTTTAGCTTAGAATAGTTTGGTTCTTTATTAAAAAGACAGTAGAAAGGAGATATATTGTTTAAGGTGGAGGTGGGCATTCGGTTGATCAGATATGCAGCAGTAGTGAAAGCAAATGGCCAAAATGTGACTGGCATGTCAGCGTGAGAAAGTAGAGTAAGACATGTTTCAACTATGTGTCGATGTCTTCTTTCAGCATAGCCGTTGTGTTCAGGGGTGTGGCGCAGAGAGGTGAGGTGAGTGATGCCATGAGATGAAAGGTGAGTTTTGAGTTTCAAGTATTCACCACCATTGTCAGAGAAAAACTGTTTGATTTTAGTTTTAAAGAAGTTTTCAACTAGAAGTTGAAAACGAGTAAAGATGTCGAGAGAGTCAGACTTCTTTTTCATGGGATATAACCAAGTGTACTTAGTAAAGTGATCAACAAAAATAATGTAGTAGTGGTAGTGATCATAGGATTCAACAAGTGAGCACTAAACATCAGAAAATAAGAGTTCTAAAGGTGCATGTGATGTCAGTGAAGAGTGATGAAATGGCAACTTATTGACTTTTATTTATTCGACAAGAGTTACAATTGTCAATAGAGCTGGAATTAAAAGATAAAGAGGAAGACAATTGTTTGAACACTTTATTTTGGGGATGACCAAGTCGATGATGCCATGTAGATAAACTAGTTCGATGCATAGTGAAAATTTGAGGAGTGATGGAGGGACGATGTTCATACATGCCTTTGGTTGTTGTGCCCTTGAAGAGGGGAGTTTTGGAGACCAGATCTTTAATGACAAAGACAAAAGAATAGAAATCAATTAGGAATTTGTTATCAATGCATAATCTGGATATGGAAATGATATTGCGAGATAAAGAAGGAACATATAAGACATTTGTAAGGATTAGTGGTGTGTGAGGTGTGTAAAGAATGAGTGAGCCAATGTGAGATATTTGTAAACATGAATCATCTCCAATAACTAATTCCTCTGTCCCATCATAAGATGCATGAATGGATAGGTTGTTTAGATCGTTGGTGGCATGAAAGCTTGAACCACTATCAAAAGCCAATTGGTTGTAGTTGGTGTGGATCCTGGATGAGCGCTCATGACATGTGCCTGAGATTTTTGACCTACGAGTTTTGATGAATAGGAGGCACAGAAATGTTAGGAAAAAACTTCTTAAAAGTTGAACAATTGCTCAAGGAATGACTTTTTTGGTGACACCATTGGCATTTCCCTAAGAAGGGGCGTGGTCCAGTGACTTGAGAACTCTATTTTGATGGAGTGGGAAGCAGTCTAGCATTATTATTATCTTGTCTGGAAGGCCAAGATTTTCTAGTGGGCTAGTGGTTTGCATAAAACGCTGTGACAGGTTGATGAATGCCAATAATGGGTACTTGTTGAGCTAGAGTGAGTTCATGGTTGATCAATTTTTCATGCAATTCGTTGAAAGTGATGGTAAAATCTCTTGCATGAACAGCATCTATTATAGGTTTGTAAGTTGATTGATCCAATCTGTTGAGAACAACATCAACAATGTCTTCCTGATCAAGTTTCTTTCCAAGTATCGCTAGTTCATCCACCACCGTTTTGACATTTTGCATGTACTCTGTAATGTTTTGATCTGAGGTTTTGGTGATTTTCTTCAGTCGATATTGAAGTTGTTTGATGTGCCCTCGTGATGGTGAGGCATAGGTGCCGGCTAGGGTTTGCCACGCTTCATATGATGAAGAGGCGTTTGTGATTAGGGGAACAATTTGTGGGGAAAGGGTTCCTACCAGTGCTCCAGACAGAAGGCGATCTTGACGAAACCACTGTGAGTAGTCTTTATCGAGAGTGACTGATCCATCTTCAGCAATAGTTGGTTCTGGTGCTAGGTTAGTTCCATAAATAAATCGGTAAAGATTAAGTCCCTGTAGCAGGGCTTCGATCTGAGTTTTCCAACCTAGGTAGTTGGTAGAGGTGAGTTTGAGTGTTGAGGGAAAGTTAACAACAATAATGTTGTCTTTTTCAAGGATGTTGGTGACAAGAGAAGAGTTGGTATCTCCAGCCATTGATTTTGTGTGGGTGAAAAAGGAGAGGAATTTGCAGGTGTGATAAGAGGAGAGAATTCGGTATCACCAGGCTCTGGTACCATATAAAGAATACTTGTAATTGTACTGATTGCTATTGATAATAATTACAGAGGATGTAAGGCTGTTTATATAATACATATTATAGCTAATAAATGAGATAATCTAGGAAACTATATAACAGTATTCGACTATATAATATACATGTGATAATTAGATAGTTTGGATAAGAATGGGTTTATATCTTGATAGGATTTTGTTGGACACAAGTTGTAACATGGAATAATCACTCCATAATATCAAATTTTGATTCATCTCTCTCTTCTCACCCTAATACTCACGAGATCTCCTCCCTACATCTTCTATGTATACCTTCTTCTAACCTTTGAAATTACATTCTATTAACCACTCAAGTTACTCCCATTTCAGCCCCTGCCCCACTTAATTCCTAGCAGAAAATGAGAGCAAGAGAGAAGCTCTTTCCCTCTCGGTTTGGATAGCAAAACGAGGACAACAAGGGCTGTTATCCCTCTTCTCTTTTTTGCTTTCGATCCAGCCCCCTCACCTCCTCTTTTCTTTGTGTTTGATCAGAACCAAGAGCCAAAATGATGATTTAATCACAACTTGTTCTTCCTTGCTTTTTACTCGACTGAAATCACACAAAAACCCTCATTGTTTTCTGAATTTTCGAGAACCAATACACCCAAGCAAGGGCTGACCTTAGAGTACCAAATAAACTCCTAAAAACCTTCCATTTTCTGCCATTTTTCGAGATTTAAACTACCCTATAAGAAGCTAATTTTGAGTAATTACAAACCCAAGAAGATCCATCTCTTTTGTTGCTAATAAACTTGTATTCAAACCTTCTATTAGCAACCTACCTTTGATAACTTAAGAACAAAGGTAATGCTTCCTTCAAATATAACCAATATGGTTAAACTTAATTATCTATCATTGTTATGTTAAGATCCTCTAAGACACTTGCATTGTAAGCCTTGGAAAAACCGGGAACATCTCGATATTCTCGAACCTAAAAACGATATGCGATGAAAGTGAGTGTCCATGGCCCCTTTTATTTATTTACAAACAATTTGGTGTGTGTGTGGGTGGGGGGGGGGGGGGGGGGGGGGGGATAGACATAAAGGTCAAATAAAAATTAAAAACTTAAGCTATTAACATTTATATATAAATATTTGATGACATATTTACGTTAATATAAGCCTAAGTTTTGCATGCAACTATTATTTTCAATAATACCCTTACATGTAGTGGTTGCATGAAAAATCACCAAATATTTCTTAAAAGCTTCTCAACCTAAAACAAATGTTTCGTAAGAGTTTATAAAAGTTCAAAGTGACCGAATACGTACATAAAAACTTGAAATAGATAAAGAGACATAATTTATGATATTATTCTTTTTTTATTTGAGACATAAAAGTATTGTTATAACGAATAATATGCGTTATACAAAAGTTGTCACAAACTCTCAATGTTTTTATGAACACAATCGGTTTGTGTAAAAATCACTTACAGGCGGGGTGCTGTCAAGATTTTTGTAGGAAATAGTACTGGTTTTTAAAAAAATTACGACCAAAGACAATTGTTAAACTATAACTAAAACATGAGATTTTTGTGGAAATATGTTCTCATTCATCAATCTAAGAATTCCAACTTAGTAAAGCCGTCTATAATAACCGTTAATTCATTATGAACGAATAATGTGTGTATAGATCTATACAAGTTGACACTCATTCTTTGGTTGCTAACTACAACCATCGTTTGACGAGACAAAACGGACGACAGCTTCTTGTTTTATTTTACTTTTATTCACGGCCTTGATGAAGCGTCGTTGGGACAACAATCACCAATCTTTTATTGTGTTTCACGGAGGTAGGATCAAGTCATATAGCTGGGTTATTGTTTCACAAAAATCTCAGATACAAAATACTAATACAAAATATGATAAGATTTTATATAGTATAAGGTTTTATGTGTAAATGATAAACAAATTGCTAATGTTTATTTATATAAAATAAACACTTAATATTTCACCGAAATATGTTAATATTACTTATTCATTATAAGTATATTAATATGAATACTTGTATCGGATTTCAGGTATTAGATCTCACATTAAGCATATATATTAATAATATTGTTGATTAAATTTCTATACAAACTATTTTTTTTTAAATATTCCACGTTTATAATAATTACTTTTTATAAAACTTACAGAGTCAGAACATGTGGAACTCACCAACAACATTTGTTGGCGTATTAAAATATGTAGTCTCAGGTAACTAAGAAATCGGAGGTAGAACATCGGTTGCAATGAGATTATATTTCCTTTCTTTTGCGATAAACTTGACGTATTTTATCATTATTGTTGTATGTTTAAATTAAGACGATGTAAATTTATTTTCACATTAAAACGGTTGAAATATACTAATTTAAATAAGTTAAACGTTCAATATATGTGGTTGGTTATGATCCAATGGTTAAATGTCGTAACCCCGGTGTTTCTGCCATCGGTCAAGGTGTGACCGAGCGCAATGCAAAACGCAGATTTTGTAAATTTCATAACTTCTTCATACGAGCTTCATTTTTGATGCTCTTTATATAATCGGAAAGCTCCCGACGAGATCAACAACTTTCCTTTAGATTGCATTGGCGAATAATGATTTCATTTTTCATCACTATTTTTTATATGTTTAAATGATTTTGCTAAAATAATAACTTTCACGTACGAACTTCGTTTTGGCATTATCTCAAAATTTATATCTTAAAGAGTACTACGATTTTCCTTTTGTTGAGTTTAGCTCAAAGTCAATAATTCACTCCATAGTTTTTTACGTCATACATTCCTTGTGCGTGACTGAGTTTATATCTTATAAAAATCATATCTAATTCATATAGAGTTAGATTTCTACAAAATTTATTTTTGGGATCGGTACGACATTTACTTTCTAAATATTATATAGAAGGACTTAGAGATTCGGGGGTGAGGAGCTTGATTGGGGTTGAAGAATTCTCTAGAAGGACTTAGAGATTCAGGGGTGATTGTTGGAATCCTAAGTCACGTAGGACCTTGGAGACCAAGCAATCAATAAATATGGCAAGTTGGTCATGTTTCCTAATTGTAATCTTATTCTACAAGTTGGTAGTTTAGGAGTATATATATATATATATATATATATATATATATATATATATATATATATATATATATATATATATATATATATATATATATATATGTATAGATAGCGAGATATGGTTTGTACACAAAAACACAACATAGGTTTTGAGTTATTTTCCTATTAATCAAAGAGATATTTTGATTATCTGTGTTTTCTAAACTTGAATACACCAAATTGTTTGCAAATAAATAAAAGGGGCCATGGACACTCACTTTCATTGGGTATCGCTTTTACGTTCGAGAATATCCAGATGTTCCCGGTTTCTCCAAGGCTTACAATGGAAGTGTCTTAGAGGATCTTAACATAACAATGATAGATAATTAAGTTTAACCATATTGGTTATGTTTTAAGGAAAGGGTTTATAAGGTAAATATTATAAAGGTTTTTAATTTGTTTGTATTTATTTAAAACTATATTTCGTTTTCGTATTATATTTTATTTTATTTTTAATGTACATCAATTGATGTAAAATTAATGATTATATGTTTTGGATGTATTTGGATTGATCTACAACTTGTTTTTATGTATTTTTTTTAAACGTGTGGATGTCTGTTTGTGTAGGAAAATATGAAAAAAGATGAAAATTATAGAAACCGATTAATCCGACGATCGAACCAGTCACCATACTGGTTCAACTAAAAACCCAAATTTCAAAACATTGCTTCTAGAGATTCCAAAGTAAACAATAAGAAATAGTTGCGAGTCTCCCTCTTTTCTTAGAACACCGACCCTAAAGTAGCAGCAAAGTGAAGAAGCTCACCGACATTGGTAATCGAAATTTGATCCAAGCCAAACCATCTGAAAATATATTCCAGAACGTAGCAGGCCAAAGGCAACCTAACCAAAATGTGATTGACATGTAATAATCCACAAATACAAGAACGACATACACATGAGCTTGAAGTTGCACCTTGTTGACTAAGGGGCTGTTTGTTATTCTGAAAAAAAAATACTTCGTACTACTTCTAGTTGCGCTGTAAAACACTCTCGTAACACTTATCTTTTCACAGTCATTTGTTTTCTAAAAGATTTCTGACTTAAAAACGGTTGTGTGACGCAACACTAGACCCACCTCTACAAACATTTTCTTACCTTACTTTAAGTTATATTATTCAACATAGATTTGTATTATTTTTCCAACATGTTTATTATTTTAATAATATTATGAACGATATTATAAATAATTCAAGTATATTTTATATTTCTTCAATACCATTTGGTAACTTTCATGTAAATATTTTTTTGTGTCACATTATTAATAACCAAATATTAATAAATTATAAAGTTAGTTACTAAAATTACCAAATCTATTGAAACAAATCGAAAAATTAACTATCATTTAGAAAAATTTAACAAAATAAACATATTGTTTGCTAAATTAACAATTTTATTTATTGTTATTTAGCAATTATTATATTTAAGTATTTTATATTAAAGTCTTGAAATAGTTTCATTAAGGTTATTTTAATATGTTTTATTTGATATGGTGTAGATAAATAGTTTCAGTGAAGTGACTTCTATATTTGCTTTAAATACATGACATATATTATATGTTAAATAACATTTCGTTTAAGGAAAATGTACTACCCATTTTCCAAGATTGACCGATTTACGATTTAATGGTATCAAAAGCTTGATTTTTGTAGAAAATTGAGTGTCACGACATCAACATAGAGTGGCCATGACGTGATAAGCTAATATGAGAAACACATTCTGGAGTTGTTCTCACGATATGACACATATATGATCACGGCGTGAACTCTGCTGCAGCCCAAGTCCATGATCTTTTAGGGTTTCCTTTGTATTTAAACCCCTCTAAGTTGATTTTAGGGTTCATTATCAGCCTACATCACTCTCAAACCTCATAAAAAAAGCTAACCCTGTACCCCTTTGTGATTCTTGGCCATTTGGAGCATTTGGTAGATTGAAGAAGAAGAAGAAGAAGAAGGAGGAGGAGGAGAAGGAGGTGTACTTATTGTCGATCCAGCAAGGAAACTTAATCATCTTCATCTTGTGCTCATTATTGACCTTTCTAAGTATCCAAGATCCAAATTTTACTGCTTAATGTTGCTAGATCTAAGTTTTTGTCTCATGTCCTTCAAGATTGAGCAAGTTTAAATGGAAGAAATTCATAAAGTTGGCTAGTTTATGGATTCTAAGGGCCCTTTAAGTATTATAAGGTACAAATCTAGAAGTTGGTTGAGTATTGGATCCATGCATGTGAGTTTTGGTGCCATCTATTCAGTTTTTACCTAGAATGGATTAAGGACATGTATCTCTATAAAGTAATCATTTTTATGGACCTTTGGAGTCCAATTAAGCTTTTGGAAAAGTTAAAGTTGAAGACTTAATGGATTGAGGAATCAAATCTTTGGATTGTTTCTTTAGATAACAGTCACGACGTGACATTAAAGGGTCTCACGAGTGACCATGAAAGGAACACGTATCTGTTGTGTCTTTTATGCTCATGACATGACAAAGGAATGTTCACGTCGTGAGGTTTGCTCAAAGGGTTGTTCTATGTGAATTTAGTTGTTGGACTGCTATGAGTCCATGGGACTGCTGATAGTCCCCAAGATTGCTTAGAACCCATCGTTGTTTATATTGTTGTGTTGTATGTGATATTCAGTTATGCTTACAGTTCCAGGGATGTAGATAACCCTTAACTGATTGTTATGATGTGGTATTTTGGGGAATTGTCTAAGCTTTATGCATACAAATTCTGGTTTATATATTTTCAGGTACTTTCAGTTCCAAAGTGAAAGGCGTGGCTTGACTACACAACATTCGCTGATGGCTTTTCCACATCGATTGTTATTGTGTTACTCTGATGTTTGGTGTAACGTCACATTTTCACAACCAAAAAATTTCAATTTATTAAGGTAAAACTTCACAATTATAAATTCGTTTTAAGAAAACCATTTATTTTAAATTACATTTTTCAAAAGTCTGAGTAATATAATAAACACATAATCCTTAATGTTACTAATGAGTGTGTGCAGTCATGCCTTCGCCTTCCGAAGATCATCGATAGAACCTGGAAACATAAACAACTAGGTATGCACAAACCTTAGTAAGTTCCCCCAAAACACCGCACATAACAAGACATATACAAGCATAAATACAAGGTCCACAATCATCAGACTAGATTACCCCGGGTATGTTGGATTGCCGCCTCGACCGAACCACTCTTCCCGAGCCTCTATGCTTATGTCTTACAGTCGAACCACACCTGGTCTCTTGAGCTACATCGCACAACAGAACCGCCTCAACCTCAACCAACACAATATGTCGACATAAACAAATAGGAGATCAAGTAGGCACATAAATACATGCAACTACCAATCAAACAACTTACTACCGCCTAGTAGACCCTTCACAGCATACTGCTCTACTACCGTCAACTCTATATATATAAGGTACTAGAGGTGATATATCCACCCGAACATATGATCCTACTCTAGACCCACAACCAAACAAAGAACAGCCAAGAAAGCCTAAATCAAGAGTTCTCAGTCTATGAACTGTAATGCTCGTATTTCTTGCTAGATATTAATATGATGATGTAATAGCTAGAGTCAACAATTGTAACCTATTTGATGTAATAAAGAAGAATTATGTGAAGATTATATGTTTCCTGATTATTATAATATAATAAAATAGGAAAAAATCAACTGAATCGTCCGTAAATCATAAGAATAAGTTTGGCAAGATATATACATATATATACATATATATATATATATATATATATATATATATATATATATATATATATATATATATATATGTCTTGCCAAACTTCTTCTTCTTCTTCTTCTTCTTCTTCTTCTTCTTCTTCTTCTTCTTCTTCTTCTTCTTCTTCTTCAATCTACCAAATGCTTTAAATAGCCAAGAATCACAAAGGGGTATAGGGTTAGGTTTTTTTATGAGGTTTGAGAGTGATGTAGGCTGATAATGAACCCTAAAATCAACTTAGAGGGGTTTAAATACAAAGGAAACCCTAAAAGATCATGGACTTGGGCAGCAGCAGACTTCACGTCGTGATCATATATGTGTCATATCGTGAGAACAACTCCAGAACGTGTTTCTCATATTAGCTTCTCACGTCATGGCCACTTTATGTTGATGTCGTGACACTCAATTTTCTACAAAAATCAAGCTTTTGATACCATTAAATCGTAAATTGGTCAATCTTGGAAAATGGGTAGTACATTTTCCTTAAACGAAATGTTATTTAACATATAATATATGTCATGTATTTAAAGCAAATATAGAAGTCACTTTACTGAAACTATTTATCTACACCATATCAAATAAAACATATTAAAATAACCTTAATGAAACTATTTAAAGACTTTAATATAAAATACTTAAATATAATAATTGCTAAATAACAATAAATAAAATTGTTAATTTAGCAAACAATATGTTCATTTTGTTAAATTTTCCTAGATGATAGTTAATTTTTGGATTTGTTTCAATAGATTTGATAATTTTAGTGACTAACTTTATAATTTATTAATATTTGGTTGTAAATAATGTGACACAAAAACATATTTACATGAAAGTTACCAAATGGTATTGAAGAAATATAAAATATACTTGAATTATTTATAATATCGTTCATAATATTATTAAAATAATAAACATGTTGGAAAAAATAATACAAATCTATGTTGAATAATATAACTTAAAGTAAGGTGAGAAAATGTTTGTAGAGGTGGGTCTAGTGTTGCGTCACACAACCGTTTTTAAATCAGAAATCTTTTAGAAAACAAATGACTGTGAAAGGATAAGTACGCGAGTGTTTTACGACGCAACTAGAAGTAGTAAGAAGTATTTTTTTTTAGAATACCAAATGACCCCTTAGTCAACAAGGTGCAACTTCAAGCTCATGTGTATGTGGTTCTTGTATTTGTGGATTATTACATGTCGATCACATTTTGGTTAGGTTGCCTTTGGCTTGCTACGTTTTGGAATATATTTTCAGATGGTTTGGCTTGGATCAAATTTCGATTACCAATGTCGGTGAGCTTCTTCACTTTGCTGCTACCTTGGGGTCGGTGTTCTAAGACAAGAGGGAGACTCACAACTATTTCTTATGGTTTACTTTGGAATCTCTAGAATCAATGTTTTGAAAATCGGTTTTTTAGTTAAACCAGTATGGTGACTGGTTCGATCATTAGTTTAATCGGTTCCTATAATTTTCATTTTTTTTCTTATTTTCCTACACACACAGACATCCATACGTTTAAACAAAAACACATAAAGACATGTTGGAGATCAATCCAAATACATCCAAAACATACAATCATAAATTTTACATCAATTCATGTACATTAAAAATAAAATAAAATATAATACGAAAACGAAATATAGTTTTAAATAAATAGAAACAAACTAAAAACCTTTATAATATTTACCATGAGTTTTTTATTTAGATAAATCTAAATAAACGTGAAAAAAAAAGTAAAATTGTTAGGAAAATGATTTATTTCAATGTTTAATTTAACTGATTCAACCGAATTTTTGTAATTTTTGTAAAAAACAATCAGCTCAATTCGGTTGAGAAGTAAATATAAAACCGTTACTAATGAAACCGTTCCTTTTTTGGTCCCTGGTCCAATTCAACCTACCGGTTTTTAGTCTTGAAGTCTAGAAAGGATACACTCTTCCAGAAGCTTTTTATTACACCATCTAAAAGGGTTGATAACATTAAGTCGATGGTTTTCTATTGCTTAAATGTAGGCAGTTTAGAAACTTCCACCTGTTTTTCGTCCCACATCTTACTTGCTAGGGAGGGGTCTATTAATATTGTTCGTATCCAAAACTAAAGGCTTCGTCCCGGGTCTAATTATTTGATAGGTGGGTCTATTGATATATTGGTTGTTTCCGAAAAAAATATCTAGAAACACAAGAATGCATGTAGATGATTGTGCTTTAAGAGTAAAACATTTATGATAAAAACAAAATATTTATTGAATCAATCCACCATGAGATGTCTTGTAATACATTGGTATAACATGTATACACAAATATAAGTAAACAAATTATAAATTAAATTTTTTTCTCAAACCAACCAAAATGATAAAAACACCCCACATGCATTCGAACTTCAACTTATCCACCATTACATACTACTGTTTCCAGATTGTGGGGCCATGCCCTTTGCTATATCTCGCAAAGTAAACTTCTGAATCTTTCCGGTGGCTGTCTTCGGCAGCTCCTCCATGAACACCACCGTCTTAGGCACCATATAATGCGGCAACCTCTCTCTGCAATACTTTATTAGCTCTTCCATGCTCGCTTTTCCCATCAGACTCACAAAAGCACATGGCGTTTCACCCCAAAATTTATCCGGCCGAGCCACCACCGCCACCTCGTGCACCGCCGGATTCGTATACAACACCGATTCCACCTCCACACTACTCACGTTCTCGCCACCAGTTATGATCACGTCTTTTGACCTGTCTTTGATTTCTAGATACCCATCTGGGTGTATCACCCCCACGTCGCCGGTGTACAACCACCCATCTTCTCTCATGCACATGGCGGTGGCGCGTGGGTCTTTCAAGTACCCCAGCATCAAACACGCGCCTTTCAGAACAATTTCACCCTGAGTCAACCCATCATGCTTGACTCCGAGTCCTGATTTGGAGTCCAACACATTGACTTCAGTCAACCCTAGGGTTCGCACTCCTTGTCTTGCTTTTAAACTCGATTGGTTACTCACCGGCAACCGGTTCCATTTTTCTTTCCAAGCACAAGAAACCACTACACCTGCCACCTCCGTCATGCCGTACCCATGGCTGACGACAAAACCTAGCGCCTCAGTACGGAGGACTACAGAAGCGGGAGGCGGAGCTCCACCTGTCAAGAAATGAACCGGGTTGTTTAACGGTTTAGCGTCGGGTGACTTTGCTATCATGTTGAGGACAACCGGCGCACCACACATGTGGGTGACGTTGTGACGATTCAAGGCGGAGAAGACATCTTCGGCGGTGAACTTGTGGAGACAAATATTGGTGCCACCGACGGCTGCCATTCCCCAGGTGAAGCTCCACCCGTTGGAGTGAAACATCGGAAGCGTCCATAAATAAACTGGTTGTTTGGGCACCGACCAGTCTACAAGTGAATCAATGGTGATGATGAAAATCGCACGATGAGAATGAACGACTCCTTTAGGGGATGACGTAGTTCCGGAGGTGTAGTTAATTGTCATCGGATCCCACTCATTCACAGGCCTAATCCACCGGAAATTCGAGTCACCTTTCTCGACTAAATCTTCATACGTCGTCACACAGTCAACGTCTTTCACCGATCCCACGCATGATAGCATAGTTAGAGAATCTATAATGAAAAGGAAATATAAAGATTTAATATATCATGTTAATTAACAAAGTACATCTCTATATGTTATAAAAAAGATGGAAAGCAACGTCGATATATCCTAATCCTTACCTACTATCTTATCTTTTGTTCCGTCATTACCCACACTGACATTATCCGTAATGAGAACCACCACCGGCCGCCGTATCCCCGGCGGGAATCTCGCCACAGCCTCCTCTGCAAGAACTCTGAGATGAGTATCAACAAACAACATCTTTGCCTCGCAGTGGCGGAGCATGACGGAGATTGTCCGAGCATCAAGACGAGTGTTGAGATTGTTGAGAACAGCACCGGACATTGGCACAGCGAACTGAAGCTCGTACATGGCGGGGAGATTAAATGCAAGAACTGACACAACGTCCCCTCTCTGGATTCCATGTCCGACGAGGGAGGAGGCCACCTGGAGGCAGCGGCGGTGGGTCTGTGTCCATGTGAAGGTGGTGTTATTGTATTGGATGGAAATGCAATCGCCATAAACGGTGGCAGCTCGCTCGAGGAAGGTGAGAGGAGTAAGTGCAATTGAATTCGCGGATGTGGGGCGTAGTTGATCCATGATGTATACGTACAAATAACAGTCTCTGATGGATGCTTATCTAAAGAGTGTTCTGAAACTTGATATAAATGTTGCAACTAATAAAGCATAGACCGATTATATGCATTTATTGGTTGAGCTTGGGTTCTTCATGAAGTGCCACCCTTTCACTATTTATTACCTTTTCTTCACCATAATATTCGGCATATAATATAAGCCAGCTATATACCAGCATCTCCGATGAGTGATTCATAAAAGGAAAATTGAGACTTAATTAACTCGATTCACTTAACTATATGGATTATCGCTTTTGATTTTCGTAATTACTTATCTGGATTATATATTTAACTATTACTTATATGGATTATCGCATTTATTAGCTTTTCATTTACTTATATGGATATTTATAATTAATGAGCCTTTTTTTTTTAACATTAATTGCCTTAATTAGCTTTTGATTTATTTACTTATATGGAATATGGATTATATATCGCCTTAATTAGCTTTGATTTCCTTAGTTGTATAAGTTATCGCCTTAATTAGCTTTGATATATTTACTTATATGGATATGGATTATATAAATTTATTTACTTATATGGATATCGCTTGATTAGCTTAATTTCCTAACATATATGGATTATTTCAACCACATGCGTTGTGGTGAATTATTAAACATGTGGAGTTATTAAACATGTGCAATATATGATAGAAACATATTGATCTACGTTCAAATCCTGATACTATTCAATTTTTGTTACTATAAAGGTTTGTCTGCAATAACTTCACGACATGCGACATAGCCTCATGGTTGCAGTGAGGATTAGTCGGCGCATAAAAACTGCTCGGAAACCTTGTTAGGGAAGTTTCGTTTAAAAAAAACATATTTGGATTATTTCGAAAGTTTTGAATATCTGGTTGAGATATGAAATATTTTCATATATTTTTAATTTATTCTCCTACTCATTAGATCAAGACAAGTGTCAAAATGAAGAGAGTTGATTAAGATAGAAAACTAGATTATGATCCACGTAAAACGTGAGAACACACACACACAAACACATACACACACACATATATATATATATATATATATATATATATATATATATATATATATATATATATATATATATATATGTTAGATCAAAGTAACTCATTAAAGACATGATCGTTATTTTAAAAATCCAATTTAATGTTCAATTTTTTGTGTTATTGAAAATAATAATAAAAATGTCTTAAAATTAACATGATAAACAAAATTTTCATATATTTTTTAAATGAAAATATTCGATTTTTTAAAAAAATTGCAAATTTAAAAAAAAATGGAAAACTTTAATTTTTTTTTAAAAATGAAAAAAAAAACTATTTTATTTAAAACTGTAATTTTTTTAAAACAATAAGTTTTGAAAAACTAATAAACTAAAAAAACTGGAATATTTATAAAAAAAAATAATAAAAAATAATAAAAAAACTATAATTTTTTTAACAAAAAAAAATCAACGTTTTAATTGCATATATGCATATTTTTCAAGTATACGTATGCATCTTTATTATACTATAATATTCATAAATAATCATATAAAAAATCAATTTTTATTTAATAATCTATAAACACAATAGTAAAAATATTTTATTCGATATAAAATAAAATATAATAAAAAAATACTACAAAATTTCAAAACGTTTTCATGTTTTCGTATCAATATATATATATATATATATATATATATATATATATATATATATATATATATATATATATATATATATATATATATATATATATATATATATATATATAAAATTTATCACTTTGTACATCTTCAATATTTTCCCTAAATTCTTCCAAATCTAAAAGAAAATTAAAAAAAAATGATTAATGCAAGAAAACTCACAAAAATATATGTGTGCATATAGACGTAATTTATATGTGATTCACTTGTGATTTACATATGAATCATGTAACATCCCGAAATATCAAGAGTAGAGTTGAAGGGGCTAAAAGAGTAAGTTGTGAAAGAGTGACTCGGCGAGTCCATGGATGGACTCGGCGAGTAGAGTCGCGACTTGGTCGCGTGCTAAGTTGCCGACTCGGCGAGTCAGTGAGATGGACTCGGCGAGTAGGCGCTGGGTGGAGAAAACCCTAATTCTCGGGGTTGAGCCTTATATAAAGATCATTATGTTTTCCTCCCAGCCTCTTTATCACCCCTTGAGCCCTAGAAAACCCTCAATCGCGGAGAAGCACCATTGTTGAGTGGATTGGAGCTTGGAGAAGTAATTGTTGAAGGAATTTTGGGAGATTGAAGGCTTGGAGCAAGGGGATTTGCTTGGATTCGAATTACATTGCAGTTGGGGCATCTCTTAGAGGTAATATCTCGTTATTGGACTGTTGTTATGTTGTTTCTTCATTTTGGGGTTGTGGGAATTTGTCTATGTATGTAATGGGAAGTCTAGAGGCTAGATCTGAGGTTGCTACCTCAGATCTGGAAGGGAGAAGAATCAGAGAGCATGAAAGTCCCTGTGTTGAAGTGTTTAGTGAAGCTTACATGTCGCAAACCCTAGCCCAATGTGCAAACGGCTTAGATCTCTTTGGATTCACGTAAAGTTTGCCACTTTATGTGATGGATGAGTGGTAGGAGACTAGATCTATGCTTTGGAGCAGTTGCATGGCCTGGAATGCTTCTGAATGGATTCAGACCTGTGGTACTCGGCGAGTCACATGGGTGTACTCAACGAGTTGCTTGATGATGAGCTGGGACTCGGCGAGTTGGAAGAACAACTCGGCGAGTCTTGTCGAAGGGTCCTGATATTCTCTGGTTGAGTCAAGAATCGGTGAGTCGAGGGATGACTCGGTGAGTTGTGTGCGAGTGGACTCAGAGTTGTTGGACTCGGCGAGTCTTGGGGTGACTCGGCGAGTTAGGTCGCGGATTGAGTGAAGTTCTGATTATGGGAACTCAACGAGTCACAGGGTTGACTCGGCGAGTAGGGTCAGTCAGGGGTTGACTATGACTGAGGACTTTGATTTTGACTAAGGGTTGGCCGTTGACTTTTAGGGTTTGGTCAGCGATGTGGCCTTTGGGCCAAGAGAGGGGTAAAATAGTCTTTTACCCTTAAGAGGGTGCCATGAGAGGATTGATTCTAGTCTCGAGAGTTATATTCATGAGAGTATTTGCCTTACGTGTTAGGCGGTGGCGAGTTCGAGATTTAAGTGTGGGGATATCTGCTTTCTGCTCGCCAGGTGAGTCTTCTCACTATACTTTACCTTGAGTAGGTAATCAGAGTTATGTGATTAGAGTATTTGTATGCTATATGTACGTGATGTGTTGTACTGCATTATTTCTATGTGATTTATGCTGTGCATGTTTTGGAGCTGGAACCGGAAGGTTCCTAGAGTTAGAACGTGAGGGTTCACAGAGTTTGGGTGCACGGACCCATAGAGTTATAGCCTCGAGTGGCTAATATGTGTTATGTGTGGTATTTTGGGGAACTCACTAAGCTTCGTGCTTACAGTGTTTTGTGTGATGTTTTCCAGGTTTCTTTTAGTATCACGGGACGACACCGGCTTGATTGTACACACCAGAGGAAAATTCATATTTTGGAGGATCCTGGTTTTCTATGCAAGTGAAAAATGGAGTTATGTTTTGTAATTCAACTATGAATGAGATTTTAAACAAGAGTTTCTAAGAATAAAATGATTATTTTAAATGAAAATTTTGTCTTGAAATTTACGGTGTTACAAGTTGGTATCAGAGCCTTGGTTTGAGGGATTCGGATGCGCCTTCGGGTAAATCTGGACTCAAACTGAGGGAGTAAGAAAAGTTTTTAAGGAAATAATTTTCTAAAAGTGAATAAGAGTTCAAAGAGAAAGCAAGAAAGAGCAGTGTGTACAATCAGCCAGAGCCCGAACGGTGATTTCCCAAAATACCCTTACTTTTGTGTTATGAGATATTTATGATGCACTTCATGAGATATTATTGCATGCTAGAGACAGGCTAGGTATTTCATATGTTAGGACTAGAGTGGCCTGATTTGTGATGCCTTAGCCTAGGACTCGTTGTTATGTGTGTTATGCTTTTGAGTATGTGATGAGTGAGAGTATCCAGTTAGAACCCATGAGAGGTAGAGTTACATAGTTCGGTGGTACTTTCAAGGATGAGCAGATAAAGTGGAGTTATCACAGAGAGGGAGTCCTATGTATTCTTCGATGCTTGAATGTTGCTTGCTTTGTGCTTTGTGGAACTCTCGATGATGGGAGTCAGCTACCAAGTGAATATGACGATATTCAGGAGGTAGATGGCTGGCATCATTAGGAGCTCTTCAGCAGCTGATAGCAAAGAAGTGGGAGGACAACGGAAGAGCCTAGGGAGTAACCCTAGCTAGATGAGTGCGCTTGTAGAGTAGAGAATTTCGCTGTGGAGCGTGCACGCGCGATGGGATTAGTGAAAGAGCAGGTCGAGCGGCTACTTAGAAGCTCTTGGATGGTCCGTGTGGAAAGAATGGGTAGATGTGGCAGGTAGTATGGGCTCGTACTACTAAAAGCAGAGGATCCATACTTGATACAGGGAGTATTCTAAAGGTTATAAGGAGCGGATTGAGGAGTGATGTTATGGTTCGGGTACCATACATCAGAGCAGGTTGAAGAGTGATGTTATGGTTCGGGTACCATACATCAGAGCAGATTGAAGAGTGATGTTATGGTTCTGGTACCATACATCGGAGCGGATTGAGGAGTGATGTTATGGTTCGGGTACCATACATCAAAGCAGATTGAAGAGTGATGTTATGGTTCGGGTACCATACATCAGAGCAGATTGAAGAGTGATGTTATGGTTCTGGTACCATACATCGGAGCGGATTGAGGAGTGATGTTATGGTTCGGGTACCATACATCAGAGCAGATTGAAGAGTGATGTTATGGTTCGGGTACCATACATCAGAGCAGATTGAAGAGTGATGTTATGGTTCGGGTACCATACATCGGAGCGGATTGAGGAGTGATGTTATGGTCCGGGTACCATACGTCGGAGCGGATTGGGGAGTGATGGTATGGTTAGGGTACCATACACCGGGGCGTATTGAGAAGAAATGTCATGGAATGAGTACCATGGTTCGTAGTGAATGATGTTTGTGGTTCTCCGGTTATCCGGTCATGAGTAAGTTTGAAGAGGCATCCCTTGAGAGGGAGATCGAGAGCCCCCCAGAGTATTTTAGTAAGAAGTCAGTGAGAAGGGAGAGTTTCGATCTGAGTTGAGCGATCAATCGATGAAGGAGATGTCACCTCCTATGATCTGGGAGGTACTGATTATGCTCGTGTGAAAAATATGAGAAGCATGATGTTTTAGTTTTGGGTTTAGGGGTAAACCCTGCAGGTCGTCATTGATGATAATTTCCCACCAGAGTATCAGGTAGCATGTGTGCCACGAGGTAGTGATTTATCATGAGCAGATAGTCAGTTGGGACTGAGATAGTTGAGGACCAAACTACACCTATTTGAGTATAGTAGGAGGTATTGTAGTGGTATCAGTGGGGAGTTCAGTCGAGTTCAGCGGTGCAGAGAGTTTTCTATCCATGGGGTGATGAATTTGGGAGTGGGTCCCTATTCTTGGGATGATCCCGGTGTGGGAGCGTTGGTTGATGAGTTGAGGTGAGGGGTACGATGGTTTTATGGTTCAGTCTATGAGCCAGGGATATTATTGAGCAGTTGAGTTGTTTGGTACTAGATTGGTACGAGATTTGGAACGACTAGAGGCAGACATGATGAGAAGTTATTGAGGAGTTCATCAGAGGTTCAGAGTATATGAGGTCGATTCATTTCCTTAAGGGGGATTATCGGGCGTTGTGTAGCACTTTCCGGGGGCAGGTGCGATTTTGCTGGAGAATATAGTTATGGGTTAGTTGCGTGCTATTTGGTGATGGTTCGAACCCTAAGTGGGGGAGAACTGGGTGCCGTATGTAAGAAAGCAGAGATTTGTCAAGAGCAGTTATAAGTGGAGTATAGAGATATGCGGTAAGAAATCATGAGACCAGAGATGTCGGTGATCGAGGAAAGGGGTCAGAGTGAGTTAATGCGGGAAGTACTTGTTTGAGAAGGATGAATGTCTCCACGACAGGTGTTTATTGGTCAGGAATCTGGTATTGGTCAGTGTTGGGGCAAGTAGATAGAGAATGATTGGGCAGCCAACTCCCGGGTCGGTATGCGTATCTTTGTTTGGATTTTGAGCGGCGGGAAAAAGGGTTTCGGAGAATTATCAGCATATTTCGTAACGTTAGCGTTTCCTCGTATTGCAATTGAGAAATTGGATACACCGAAGTTGCAACTTGGGAAAAATGAAGATCTAGTTATGGGGTTTAGAGGGAATGTATTATTGCATCTATATGGTGCTTGGGGCAGGAGATCAGTGGTTGTGGCAGGATCTTGTGATGTTCGATGGGGGTGTTCTGAGGTATCCGGGTATTGATATCTTTATTTTGAAGTTATTCGTGAATCTTGAGTTGAGACGACATGTGGTATATCAGGTATCTAGTGAGAGCCCTTCGAGTGTGGGGATCCAGGGAGATTATTTGAGAGAGTGGATCTTCGCAAGGGTGGGCATCTGTTATGTCGATTGCCTCCAGAGTCTGTGATGAATATTCGAGACGAGTATGGGTAGCCGCCTATGATAGTCTGCGGAGCACGAGCTAGTGGGGTCAGAGGGTGTTGTGATACTGCGGGGAGCCGTAGTACTCACCAGTCAGAGGGTGTTGTGATACCGCGTGGAGCCGTAGTACTCACTAGTCAGAGGGTGTTGTGATACTGCGGGGACCGTAGTACTCACTAGTCATAGGGTGTTGTGATACTGCAGGGAGCCGTAATACTCACTAGTCAGAGGGTGTTGTGATACTGCGGGGAGCCGTAGTACTCACTAGTCAGAGGGTGTTGTGATACCGTGGGGAGCCGTAGTACTCACTAGATGGCAAGGGAGTGTGATGATGGAATGTTCTACGATCAGTGTATGATGTGGAAGAGTTTTGGGCTTGAGTAGCCCTAGTATTGAGTTGTTAGAGCCTGGATGTTGGACCGGGGGCGAGATTGGGGTCCCCGTCTCTGTCAGGAAATGTGGTGAGATGCGTAAGGGATATGCGCAGCAGAAACCAGAGATCAGAGTGGAGACGTTCCTCGGTTGGATTGTATTTTCTCGCATAAGGAAAAGAGAATTTCGTGACTTGCGTGTCACGGGGCCGGGATAGTGGTCACGGGGAGGAAGTTAGTGGGATATTTGGTTCATGATATGCGTGACCTTTGGGGGCTCAGCTGTGGAGTCAAAAGCTGACCTGGTGCTCAGTCTCGAAGAGGGATATGAGAAATGAGCTAGAGCTTATCATGATGATGTCTGAGGACACCTCAGAGGGAGCGAACGATTCAGACGCTCAAAGACATGCTTCGGGCATGTGTATTAGATTTCGGAGGTTGTTGCGGCACGTATTTATCCTTGGTTGAGTTATCCTATATCAATAGCCATCATTAGTGCATTGGTATGCCACCCTTTGTGCTGTTGTATGGGAGGAAGTGTCGGACCCTCGTTGCTGGGGAAAGTGTTGATTCGCGGAAGTGGAAGTTGTAGTGAGAATGGATGATTGGAGTATGGTGGTCGAACACTGTGTCTGTGACAGTGGTATGGAATGACATCACGATGGGATGTTTGCTGTGGACGCGGAAGGGATTCCGCGGGTGTAGAGCCAAGAGTCTCAAGATGGATGCGGGGATGGAGTCTGGGACTCCCAGCTTGATTCTGATCGAGATCCATGTGCGTAGTGGTGTTTTCTCCTGGGGATATTAGAGATGTCATCAGTGTGACGGGTTTTCCTAACCCGAGAGTGCGAAGGTTGGTGCGGCATGGGTGTGTGATTGCAGGAAGAGGACTCATGGGAGTTGCTCTGGGATTGAAGAGTGGGTCTTTCCATCGTCACTAATTGGATAGGGTGGGATTCGGATCGGGGATCCGATGGTTCATGGCTTCTAACCCTTATGGGTCGAGTGATTGTTGAGATTTGGGGCAGTGATACTTCATGGGTAATTCTCGGATCGTTGAGTGTGGTTATCAAAGGGTACATCCGGTGCCCGGTTCGAGACAGTGGTCAGGACACCGTAAGGAAAGGGAAAGTGTGTTCGAGTTTCGATGGGTATGCCTTGTGAGACCTGGTCCAATTAAGGCCAGGTGGCACGTTGTGGGAGTATTTCTGGAGTTGAGTTGCTGTAGGCTTCGAGGACAAAGCCTAATTTAAGTGGGGGAGAATTGTAACATCCCGAAATATCAAGAGTAGAGTTGAAGGGGCTAAAAGAGTAAGTTGTGAAAGAGTGACTCGGCGAGTCCATGGATGGACTCGGCGAGTAGAGTCGCGACTTGGTCGCGTGTTAAGTTGCCGACTCGGCGAGTCAGTGAGATGGACTCGGCGAGTAGGCGCTGGGTGGAGAAAACCCTAATTCTCGGGGTTGAGCCTTATATAAAGATCATTATGTTTTCCTCTCAACCTCTTTATCACCCCTTGAGCCCCAGAAAACCCTAAATCGCGGAGAAGCAGCATTGTTGAGTGGATTGGAGCTTGGAGATGTAATTGTTGAAGGAATTTTGGGAGATTGAAGGCTTGGAGCAAGGGGCTTTGCTTGGATTCGAATTACATTGCAGTTGGGGCATCTCTTAGAGGTAATATCTGGTTATTGGAGTGTTGTTATGTTGTTTCTTCATTTTGGGGTTGTGGGAATTTGTCTAGGGATGTAATGGGAAGTCTAGAGGCTAGATCTGAGGTTGCTACCTCAGATCTGGAAGGGAGAAGAATCAGAGAGCATGAAAGTCCATGTGTTGAAGTGTTTAGTGAAGCTTACATGTCCCAAACCCTAGCCCAATGTGCAAACGGCTTAGATCTCTTTGGATTCACGTAAAGTTTGCCACTTTACGTGATGGATGAGTGGTAGGAGACTAGATCTATGCTTTGGAGCAGTTGCATGGCCTGGAATGCTTCTGAATGGATTCAGACCGGTGGTACTCGGCGAGTCACATGGGTGTACTCGACGAGTTGCTTGATGATGAGCTGGGACTCGACGAGTTGGAAGAACAACTCGGCGAGTAGGTTGATGATAGCCTTAGACTCGGCGAGTCTGTTCTTGGACTCGGCGAGTCTTATCGAAGGGTCATGATATTCTCTGGTTGAGTCAAGAATCAGTGAGTCGAGGGATGACTCGTTGAGTTGTGTGCGAGTGGACTCAGAGTTGTTGGACTCGACGAGTCTTGGGGTGACTCGGCGAGTTAGGTCGCGGATTGAGTGAAGTTCTAATTATGGGAACTCGACGAGTCACAGGGTTGACTCGGCGAGTAGGGTCAGTCAGGGGTTGACTTTGACTGAGGACTTTGATTTTGACTAAGGGTTGGCCGTTGACTTTTAGGGTTTGGTCAGCGATGTGGCCTTTGGGCCAAGAGAGGGGTAAAATAGTCTTTTACCCTTAAGAGGGTGCCATGAGAGGATTGATTCTAGTCTTGAGAGTTATATTCATGAGAGTATTTGCCTTACGTGTTAGGCGGTGGCGAGTTCGAGATTTAAGTGTGGGGATATCTGCTTTCTGCTCGCCAGGTGAGTCTTCTCACTATACTTTACCTTGAGTAGGTAATCAGAGTTATGTGATTAGAGTATTTGTATGCTATATGTACGTGATGTGTTGTACTGCATTATTTCTATGTGATTTATGCTGTGCATGTTATGGAGTTGGAACCGGAAGGTTCCCAGAGTTAGAACCTGAGGGTTCACAGAGTTTGGGTGCACGGACCCATAGAGTTATAGCCTCGAGTGGCTAATATGTGTTATGTGTGGTATTTTGGGGAACTCACTAAGCTTCGTGCTTACAGTGTTTTATGTGATGTTTTTCAGGTTTCTTTCAGTATCACGGGACGGCACCGGCTTGATTGTACACACTAGAGGAAAAGTCATATTTTGGAGGATCCTGGTTTTCTATGCAAGTGAAAAATGGAGTTATGTTTTGTAATTCAACTATGAATGAGATTTTAAACAAGTGTTTCTAAGAAAAAAATGATTATTTTAAATGAAAATTTTGTCTTGAAATTTACGGTGTTACAAATCATATGTAATTCATATGAGATTTACTTGTAAAGTACATGTGATTCATATGTGAATTACATGTAATTCATATATGATATTTATATATAAATTACATGTGAAACAAATATAATTCATATGTACATTACTTATGATTTACTTGTGAATTACATGTGATTCATATTTAAATTACATATGAATCACATGTAACTCATATGTGATTCACTTATGATTTACATGTGAATTACACGCGATTTAAATGTGAATCACATATAATTCATATGTAAATCACTTGTGATTTACTTGTGAATTACATGTAATTCATATTTAAATTACATATGAATCACATGTAACTCATATGTGATTCACTTGTGATTTACATGTGAATTAGATGTGAGCTACATATGATTTACATGTGAATCACAAGTAATTCACATGTGATTTACTTGTGAATTACATGCGATTCATATGCAAATTACATATGAATATGAATCACGTGTAACTTACATGTGATTCACTTGTGATTTACATGTGAATTACATGTGATTTACATGTGGATCATATGTAATTCATATGAGAATCATTTATGATTTACTTGTAAGTTACATGTGATTCATATGTAAATTACATATGAATCACTTGTAACTCATATGTGATTCAGTTCTGATTTACATGTGAATCACATGAAATTCATATGTGATTCACTTGTGATTTACATATAAATTACATCTGATTTATATCTGAATCACTTGTGAATTGCATGTGATTCATATGCGAATTACATGTGATTTACATGTTAATCACATGTAATTCATATATGATTCACTTATGATTTACTTGTCAATCACTATATATCTGGTATTGTAGTAACTAAGAAAACCAAGTTGTATGAAGGGATAACAAGGGAGAAGATGTCACACCCCAAAACCGATAACGGCGGAATACGTTTCGGGGTGGAGCACATCTTGTACAGTATCATCACGATTGCATAATAGTAAAAACAAGAAACATACAACCATTTCATTTACATAGTGAGTTTAGCTACAAGTGTGTTTCGTAATGTTCAACAAACACCAAAAGTAATACAAAAATAAGAGATGGATCTTGTATGCTCCACCTTCTCCAAAATGCTGCACCTGTACCTGTATATCTTTGACCTGAGGATACAAGTTATTTTGAAAACAAATATTAGCATAAAGCTGGTAAGTTCATAAGAGTTTAGTGTGAGTTTTTGTATCAAAAAGCATTAGAACCGATAGTGTGAAGAGCTGTAGTTCACAGTCATAAGTAGTAGTAAAACCTAGAAAATCCTATATTTTCCAGAAATACATTGTAAGTGAAAACTTTTAAGAAACATGTCATTTTTCTTCTTTGAAAACCATTTATCATAAGAGTATAATAATGACTCTCCAATAAGTAATGCAATATGGTAAGTTATGCCTGAAGTCAATAATAGTGGTACCAACTTCCTTTAGTGCTAGATACTTGGTTACTTCGGGATATTAACTTAACCTTTAGTTTAGTATTTTGGTATGGTTATAGTGTATTCCTTGTATGTTTCTGATAGTGTGAGCAATAGAGGACCCCATGACCTTCCTGGTCATACATAGTGTAGTGAAGTAGTGGCATCCCTGGGCCTGCACGGCTCGGAATGAAGTTAACAGTCAGGATGTTAAATTGTACTTTAGTTTAGTATTTTAGTGTAGATATAGTGTATTCCTTATATGTTACCGATAGTGTGAGCAATAGAGAACCCCATGACCTTCCCGGTCATACACAGTGTAGTGAAGTAGTGGCATCCCTGGGCCTGCACTGCTCGGACTGAAGTTAACAGTCGGGATGTTATAGTGTCTGCCCCGTATAGATCTATACATGTAGTGTCGTCTTCCGATCGGAAAAACTCTGGGCATAGTATGTAGCGAATAGAGTATCTCATAGTGAGTTAGTGTATTATCTTTTTTTTAGTGTCTTTTCTTGTATTATAGTGTAGTAGTCTTTTGTATAGCTCGTAGTGTGTTCTCTTACTAATGTATCGTCTTGTAATAATGTGTATTATAGTTTGTAGAGTAGTAGTGATAGCGAGTAGTAATGGCCTTAACTATACCTATTATAGTTAACTTAGTGTGTATAGTTCTTACTAATTTAGTGGTTTAAACATCGGATGAAATGAAAATGCTCGTATCCAACACTAATATACATGATATATAACTAAGAAATCAACGACAGTCGGACGGATAACAACTACCCTAAGCCCACAATCAAACAAGAACAGGAAATAAGGCGAGCTATCGGTCCTAAGTCCTTCAAGTCTTACTTATATAAATATATTAGTGTGGTTACATTTTATAAGAAAATTTATTTAAGAAAAATCTTGTCCAAAGTGAACATTTAAAAAGTTGTTTATTTATCCAAAATAGTTTTGAAAACGTAAAATCCTTTTATAAGGCGTAGTGGTAAATCACATGTGATTTGAACTACGAATAGTGAATCACATGTGATTAATTTCCATAAACATGTATAATTGACTTGTATCCCCCCCCCCCCCTAAAACATATAAAAATGATTGAAAGGTTCATTAAAGGGGTATGAACTCACCTGTAGTGAGTGGTTCTGATGACAAAGTTGGATTTGATGCTAGGTGTCAAGTGGTGACTTGAGTACACACGCGAAGCCTATTTAGCATATGTAGGCACATATACGGATTTAATTAGTGTTATGAACATCTAATTGATGATTTTGGGACCACCTTAGGGACTAGTAAACACTTATAATGAAGTGTTATAATCATATATGATTGTATGAGGGTTTATAAGTCTATACAAGAGGGTGCATGGCCCAAAATACACACTGTATGTGTGTGTGTGCGGCCAGGTGTGTGGCCTAGTGTGCTGCCGGCACTTGTGTGCGGCCATGTGTGTGTGCGGCTGCACACAAATGTGTGCGGCCGTACACTCCTTTTGTGAGTCCAAATGAAGTGTTTGCTCTTCACATTAAGGAGTTTTGAATGTGTGCTGCTCCCTCATGAAGGTGTGCGGCCGTTCACCTTCAAGGGTCCATGAATATGATGAACATGATGAGTTCTAAGGCTTGGGACTCAAGTGTTTACCTCTAATAAGCTTGAAGATGTACTAGATAACAAATATGAGGTCTTCAAGGTGTTCTTGGTTCAAGATTTTAGAGAGAGAAAGTAGGGAGAGAGTAAAGAGTATCCAGATGAATGAATGAAGAAGGTACCCAGCTATATATATGTTTGAGTGTGAGGCTGGAAGGTGTGTGGTTGGGTGTGCGGCCGCACACATGGGTGTGTAGCCGTTCACACAAAAGTGTGGTCGGACACACCTCTTTTGGTGTGTTTAATTCGATTTCATGATGTAAAACACTTTCCAACACCTCCTAAGACCCATAATTAGACTATATTGTGTCCAAAACGCATTCGGAACTACAAAATTTCCAAAGGGTGATGAATTCAAGATTCCAAGACAATACGTGGACCAATTACGTAGGATGAAAGTTTCGGGTTGTCACATTATCCCCCCGTTAGAGGGAATTTCGTCCCGAAATTTAGAATTTCTATAGAGAGTAGTTACAAAACTATTAGGTAAAAAGATGGGGATATTTGAGTTTCATTTGATCCTCGCGCTCCCAAGTGAATTCCGGTCCGCGCTTGGCGTTTCAGCGAACCTTCACAATAGGGATACCGCTTTGTTTCGTCTGCTTGACCTCACGGTCCATGACTTCTACGGGTTCTTCCACGAAATTGAGGCTCTCGCTGATCTCGATCTCGTTGAGTGGAATCACGAGAGTCTCGTCTGACAAGCATTTCTTCAAGTTTGAGACGTGGAAGATAGGATGTATGTTACTTAGCTCGTGGGGTAAGTTAAGTTTGTAAGCTACGGGGCCGATTCTGGCGAGAATCTCTAAAGGCCCTATGTACCTTGGGTTCAGCTTTCCATGCTTTCCGAAGCGTATCGTGCCCTTCCAGGGCGAGACCTTCAAAAGAACTCGGTCTCCCACCTGAAATTCCAAGGGTTTTCTTCGTTTGTCAGCGTAGCTTTTCTGTCGATCCCTAGCGGCTTTTAATCGTTCACGAATCTGTACAATCTTCTCGGTCGTTTCTCGAATGATCTTCGGACCAGTGAGAGCGCTGTTAGGAACTCGTCCTTTAGCTAACTGAGTGTCACCCACCTCAGCCCAGCACAGAGGGGGTCTGCACTTCCGGCTGTAGAGGGCCTCGAATGGAGCTGCCTTGATGCTCGTATGATAACTATTGTTGTAAGAAAACTCCACAAGAGGTAAGTGTGTATCCCACGATTTACCGAAGTCGATCACGCAAGCTCGCAGCATATCTTCTAGAGTTTGGATTGTCCTCTCACTTTGTCCGTCAGTCTGCGGATGGTAGGTTGTACTCATATCCAGCTTCGTCCCTAGTCCCTTTTGTAGTGATTGCCAAAACCTTGAGGTAAACCTACTATCTCTATATGAGATAATAGATATAGGAACACCATGCAGCCGTACTATTTCCTTAATGTATGTTCTTGTGAGTTTCTCCATCTTGTCTGTTTCCTTGATGGGTAGGAAGTGTGCAGACTTGGTCAATCTGTCTACGATGACCCAAATGGTATCCAAGCCACCCGCTGTCTTGGGTAGTTTGGTTATAAAGTCCATTGTAATCCGCTCCCACTTCCATTCCGGTATCTCTAGTTGTTGAAGGAGTCCTGATGGCTTTTGATATTCGACCTTGACCTTTGCGCAAGTTAGGCACTTACTCACAAAGGTAGCGATCTCTGCTTTCATGTTAGGCCACCAATATAGCTTTTTGAGATCCAAATACATCTTATCTGAACCTGGGTGGATGGAGTATCGAGTGTTGTGTGCTTCCCTCATGACCAGATCCCTGAAACCTCCATGGCGCGGAGTCCAGATTCGATCCATGAGGTAGTAGGCTCCGTCACCCTTGACCTCCAAACTCTTATCCATTCCGCGTAGGGATTCTCCCATCACGTTTTCAGGCCTCAAGGCCTCAAGCTGAGCCTCCTTGATCTGTGATGACAGATGCGAATGGATAGTCATTGTTAACGATTTGGTTCTTCGACCAGAATGCTCTTTCCTACTCAGGGCGTCTGCTACCACGTTGGCTTTTCCCGGGTGATATCGAATTTCACAATCGTAATCGTTAAGTAGATCGACCCATCGAGGTTGTCTCATGTTGAGCACCTTCTGGTTTAGTATGTGTTGGAGGCTCTTGTGATCAGTGTACACCACGCTCTTCGTCCCATACAAGTAGTGTCTCCAGATTTTTAGCGCAAAGACGACCGCTCCTAACTCGAGGTCGTGAGTAGTGTAGTTCACCTCAGGCGTATTTAGCTGTCTTGAGGCATAGGTGATGACCTTACCTCGTTGCATCAAGACACAACCGAGCCCCTGATTCGATGCATCGCAGTATACAACAAAATCTTCAACTCCTTCAGGCAGGGATAATACTGGTGCGGTGCATAAGGCTTGTTTCAGGGTCTGAAATGCCTTCTCCTGTTTCTCCTCCCACTCGAATGATACACCCTTTTGTGTCAACATGGTGAGAGGCTTCGCAATCCGAGAGAAGTTTTGGATGAACCTGCGGTAGTAGCCAGCAAGGCCTAGAAATTGGCGAATTTCTGTAGGCGTCTTCGGTGTTGACCAATTCTCAATAGCTTTAATTTTGGAGGGGTCAACGTGGATTCCGTCTTCACTAACCACATGTCCTAAGAATTCAACTCTTCGGATCCAAAATTCGCACTTAGAGAACTTCGCATATAACTTCTCTGATCGTAGGGTTTCCAGGACTTGTCGTAAATGATCCCTATGCTCTAGCTCGCTTCGAGAATAGACGAGTATATCATCAATAAAGACGATGACGAACTGATCTAAGTATGGACGACACACCCTATTCATCAAGTCCATGAATACTGTAGGTGCATTGGTCAATCCAAAGGGCATCACCACGAATTCGTAGTGCCCGTAACGGGTTCGGAAGGCTGTTTTCGGAACATCTTCCTCAAGAACCCGTAACTGATGATACCCGGAGATCAATCTTGGAGAAGTAACTTGCTCCTTTTAGTTGGTCGAATAGATCATCGATACGAGGGAGAGGGTAGCGATTTTTGACCGTGAGTTTATTGAGTTCCCTATAATCAATGCACATTCGAAACGATCCATCCTTCTTCTTCACGAACAAGACTGGAGCTCCCCAAGGTGAGAAGCTCGGTCTTATAAAACCCTTGTCGAGTAGTTCATTGAGTTGACCGGATAGTTCTTGCATTTCGGCAGGCGCTAGACGATAGGGCGACTTAGCTACGGGAGTAGCTCCTGGAACTAGGTCGATTCTGAACTCAACCTGACGTTTGGGAGGTAAACCTGGAAGGTCCTCTGGGAAGACATCAGGGAAATCATATACAACGGGGATGTCCTTTGGGTTCTTTGATTCTGGCTTGTGTCGACGACGTGAGCAAGGAAGGCGCGGTATTCCTTACGTAAGTATTTCTAAGCCTGAATGCTGGAGATGATACGAAGACTCGTACCGGGTTTATCTCCATAGACCAATAGGGTTCAAAATTCGAAAGATTTAGGCGAATGGCTTTGTCAAAGCATAAGATATCAGCACGATAGAGACTCAACCAGTCCATACCAACAATGACATCGAAACTCTTGATGGAGACTGGTATGAGATTGATTGGAAATGAGTGATCGTCTAACGTGAGGGTACAACCTACATAGATTTCGTTAGAGCTTTCGGTCTTCCCGTTAGCCATTTCTATGACGAATGTTTCTTTTAGTGGTTGAGGGGTTTGTTTGAGTAAGTGTTTAAAGGTTTGGTTTACGAAGCTTGTTTCTGCACCACTATCGAATAAGACACAGGCATAAGAGTTGTTGAGAAGAAACGTACCCGTGACTACTGTGGGATCCGCCACCGCTTCATTGTGACCAATAGCAAGTAGTCTTCCGGTTACCCCAGGATTCGCAGCCTTCGGACAGTGTTTCTTGAAGTGACCAGCTTCACCGTAGCCGTAACACGTCGGGGTCACTCCCGAACCGGGAACTTGCGAAATAGGTTTGGGAGGGGCTTTGCAGAATCGCATCGTATGGCCCTTCCGACCGCAGTTGGAACACTGCAATCCACGACAGGGACCGTTGTGGTGGTAAGGACACTTTGGACATTTGGGCAGATTCCCACTATAAGGCTTTGGCGGTGCAGGAGCGACTGGAGTAGTGGCAGCATGGATCGCCACAATTTGCTGGTCCCTGGAGGAGGTTTGAGTCTTCTTGCCCTTCTTCTTATCCCATCGCTTCCTCTTTCTATCAGAAGAATCGGGCGGTGTAGTGGTAGTTGTGGTTGCCGTTGCTGGAGTGGAAGAGATTTCATGGTTGATCAGACTCTGGGCCAATTCCTTGGCGCTGTCGAAGGTGGTAGGGCGTGAGGCTAGAACATTTCCTCGATACGGGGGCACTAAACCCCAGATGTACCATCCAATCTTCTTGCTTTCGGACGGTATCATATTGGGACACATAGCCGCCAAGTCACTGAACCTGGCCGTATACGCTATTATGTCCGTCCCTTTCATCTTGAGGTTCCAGAGTTCCTCCTCAAGTTTCTGAATTTCACCCCTAGGGCAGTACTCCTTTCTCATGAGGTCCTTTAGAGTGTCCCAGCCCATGGCATTGGCTGTAACCAAGGAGAGTGCACTGACATGGCCGTTCCACCATGTCAATGCCTTGTTAGTGAGGGTGGTAGTTGCGAACTTGATTTTGCTCTCTTCGGGGCAAGAGCACATTTCAAAGACAGATTCGGTTCTTTCGAACCATTGGGACAGTGCCAGAATTCCTCCGGGACCATCGAAGAATGTAGGTTTACAGTTCATGAAGTCCTTATAAGTGCATCCCTGCACTCTTTGATGGACTTCACCAAATCTAGAGTTGCCACCGCTCGCATCACCAGAGTTCACTTGAGCCATGGTTGCTGTCACAGATGCAGTCATAGCCGTTTGGAATAGCACTGGATCGAACTGCGGAGGAGGAGGTGGTGGAGGAGGGGTTTGAGTTGCTGGTCTTCCTCTGTTTGAACGCCTTCGTGGAGGCATCTTTCACTGGGAGACCATAGGAAGGATAGCAATAGTAAGAGTCTATTGCAAGTATGAATAGAGTGTTGCGTGGATTAAATCACATAATTCAATATCAGAATGGGAGTCATAGCAATAGAGTAGTTAACTGCCTATACACTGGTATTAATGATGTAACACAAGTTCATGAAAATTGACCTAACAGTAGGTCTTACATCATACCATAGAGAAAATGTTGGCAGTTTAGAGGTCTAGTTAGAGTACTTTTAAGCTAGGAATGTTTACAGACGAGAGATCTACGGAACATAGAGAGGAAAGTCTAGTCTTTTAAACAAAAGAGTGGGGTACTAGACGTCTTTTACTGGCGACGGTTACTTGTTAGTTGAACCCTCAGGTCCGCTAGCTGACTCATAACTTCTTGAAGGTGTCGATCATGAATCCTTTGACGTGCTCGGAGTTCTTTAACTTCAGCTCGAGATGCAGCTAGCTGATGCTGCAGAGCCTCGTTATTCCTCCTTGTCCTGTCCACGGTTTCTTCGAGTTGGCGGATGCAAACCGTGTTGAGGTTCGAGTTGGCATCCACTTCCACAACTCGACCAATAGCAGCTTGGCCCTGCTCGACATTCCTGGCAATCCTTCGGATCGTGATGGGCAGAACCCGATCCGCTAATCCTCCTTCGTTTGTGTTGTACAAGCTTCGATCTCCATTGTAAGGCAAGGGCTGGCCCTGCTCCTCACTCCATCGGTGCAAAGATATGGCCCACATAGGAGTGGGACCTTGAAATGTCGGATGGGGGTTAGGGTTCAGAACTTCGGGAGGTAGGTTATTAACTTCTAGCTCAGAGTCGGAGTTATCCGAAAAGCCTTCTGCTCGGTGGTCATCCAAAGGGATTGGGTGATCGTCGTCCGACTCTTCGCTGAGCCATCCTTCATTGCCCTGGTTTGGGTAGTACGGGTCTCCTGGAAGGTGGAAGCCAGCCATGATATCTATGCGAGAAAAGGGGAAAAGAAGATTAATAGGCGCACTAACCTAAATTACTTATAAGATGATCGTCACGAGTTAGTCCAATACTTGCATAATGCATACTAATTACATGCGACCGTGGCAGGATAGTCCATCGAATAAGTGACCCTAACTCTAAATCCACAACCAAACAAGGAACAAGAAGTAAAGCAAAGATCACATATTCTAAGTCTATAACGCCCTAGTCACATGTAACCGGAAAGTATCCATTTAGTAACTATTTCTCCATCAGTAACGACCCTTTTTAGTTCTCACACATGTATGATTTAGAGGTGCAGAATACTCCTATAGTATTCTTTATACCAACGTTATTGTGGTAGTGTTGGTAAGTTTTAGACTTGTTGCAACACCACAATCAAACTTAGGCACGTGCTAGTCACCCCCAGGAAAACGTAGTTGATCATGCTACATTCCCCCAAATGTGACCATATGTCTCTAAGTCCAATTATGCTATCCAACAATCTTAATACTTTTGTTCTGTTCTAGTGCGATACTGACTTCTGTATTTTGTAGTGGTGTGTGTATATATATACTTAGTTAAATCTTTTAGATACTTAACAGTATATATTCTTGGTCAGAGTGTTTTAGTCCCGAAGTGTTTATAGTTCGTATATCTTTTATAGGTTGATATACTTGATTCACTATAAACAATGCTCTGATACCAATCTGTCACACCCCAAAACCGATAATGACGGAATACGTTTCAGGGTGGAGGACATCTTGTACAGTATCATCACGATTGCATAATAGTAAAAACAAGAAACATACAACCATTTCATTTACATAGTGAGTTTAGCTACAAGTGTGTTTCGTAATGTTCAACAAACACCAAAAGTAATACAAAAATAAGAGATGGATCTTGTATGCTCCACCTTCTCCAAAATGATGCACCTATACCTGTCTATCTTTGACCTGAGGATACAAGTTATTTTGAAAACGAATATTAGCATAAATCTGGTGAGTTCATAAGAGTTTAGTGTGAGTTTTTGTATCAAAAAGCATTAGAACCGATAGTGTGAAGAGCTGTAGTTCACAGTCATAAGTAGTAGTAAAACCTAGAAAATCCTATATTTTCCAGAAATACATTGTAAGTGAAAACTTTTAAGAAACATGTCATTTTTCTTCTTTGAAAACCATTTATCGTAAGAGTATAATAGTGACTCTCCAATAAGTAATGCAATATGGTAAGTTATGCCTGAAGTCAATAATAGTGGCACCAACTTCCTTTAGTGCTAGATACTTGGTTACTTCGGGATATTAACTTAACCTTTAGTTTAGTATTTTAGTATGGTTATAGTGTATTCCTTGTATGTTTCTGATAGTGTGAACAATAGAGGACCCCATGACCTTCCCGGTCATACATAGTGTAGTGAAGTAGTGCCATCCCTGGGCCTGCACGGCTCGGACTGAAGTTAACAGTCGGGATGTTAAATTGTACTTTAGTTTAGTATTTTAGTGTAGATATAGTGTATTCCTTGTATGTTACCGATAGTGTGAGCAATAGAGAACCCCATGACCTTCCCGGTCATACACAGTGTAGTGAAGTAGTGGCATCCCTGGGCCTGCACGGCTCGGACTGAAGTTGACAGTCGGGATGTTATAGTGTCTGCCCCGTATAGATCTATACATGTAGTGTCGTCTTCCGATCGGAAAAACTCTAGGCATAGTATGTAGCGAATAGAGTATCTCATAGTGAGTTAGTGTATTATCTTTTTTTTAGTGTCTTTTCTTGTATTATAGTGTAGTAGTCTTTTGTATAGCTCGTAGTGTGTTCTCTTACTAATGTATCGTCTTGTAATAATGTGTATTATAGTTTGTAGAGTAGTAGTGATAGCGAGTAGTAATGGCCTTAACTATACCTATTATAGTTAACTTAGTGTGTATAGTTCTTACTAATTTAGTGGTTTAAACATCGGATGAAATGAAAATGCTCGTATCCAACACTAATATACATGATATATAACTAAGAAATCAACGACAGTCGGACGGATAACAACTACCCTAAGCCCACAATCAAACAAGAACAGGAAATAAGGCGAGCTATCGGTCCTAAGTCCTTCAAGTCTTACTTGTATAAATATATTAGTGTGGTTACATTTTATAAGAAAATTTATATAAGAAAAATCTTGTCCAAAGTGAACATTTAAAAAGTTGTTTATTTATTCAAAATAGTTTTGAAAACGTAAAATCCTTTTATAAGGCGTAGTGGTAAATCACATGTGATTTGAACTACGAATAGTGAATCACATGTGATTAATTTCCATAAACATGTATAATTGACTTGTATCCCCCCCTAAAACATATAAAAATGATTGAAAGGTTCATTAAAGGGGTATGAACTCACCTGTAGTGAGTGGTTCTGATGACAAAGTTGGATTTGATGCTAGGTGTCAAGTGGTGACTTGAGTACACACGCGAAGCCTATTTAGCATATGTAGGCACATATATGGATTTAATTAGTGTTATGAACATCTAATTGATGATTTTGGGACCACCTTAGGGACTAGTAAACACTTATAATGAAGTGTTATAATCATATATGATTGTATGAGGGTTTATAAGTCTATACAAGAGGGTGTATGGCCCAAAATACACACTATATGTGTGTGTGCGGCCAGGTGTGCTGCCGACACTTGTGTGCAGCCCTATGTGCGGCCATGTGTGTGTGTGCGCGGCTGCACACAAGTGTGTGCAGCCGTACACTCCTCTTGTGAGTCCAAATGAAGTGTTTGCTCTTCACATTAAGGAGTTTTGAATGTGTGCTGCTCCCTCATGAAGGTGTGCGGCCGTTCACCTTCAAGGGTCCATGAATATGATTAACATGATGAGTTCTAAGGCTTGGGACTCAAGTGTTTACCTCTAATAAGCTTGAAGATGTACTAGATCACAAATATGAGGTCTTCAAGGTGTTCTTGGTTCAAGATTTTAGAGAGAGAAAGTAGGGAGAGAGTAAAGAGTATCCAAATGAATGAATGAAGAAGGTACCCAGCTATATATATGTTTGAGTGTGAGGTTGGAAGGTGTGTGGTTGGGTGTGCGGCCGCACACATGGGTGTGTGGTCGTTCACACAAAAGTGTGGCCGCACACACCTCTTTTGGTGTGTTTAATTCGATTTCATGATGTAAAACACTTTCCAACACATCCTAAGACCCATAATTAGACTATATTGTGTCCAAAACGCATTCGGAACTACAAAATTTCCAAAGGGTGATGAATTCAAGATTCCAAGACAATACGTGGACCAATTACATAGGATGAAAGTTTCGGGCTGTCACAGAAGAGATGCTACTGAAAGGGGTTTTTACTTTATAATTGAAAGACAAATTGAAATGGTAAGAGATAAGGCAAAAATAAAAGTAAAATGTGTGATTATGAGTTGAAGTGATCAATCAAATCATTAAGTTGTGTTCTTATTGAAGGTTATCAACCTTTTTTTCCTAGAGTAAATGACTAAACTTTCAAGATTTATTATGATTGTAGTTTTTTATCAACCTTTTTTGTCCACAAGTATATTTCAAATTTTCAATATTGGTCCTCATAAATTTTTTCTTTCAATTTTAGTTTTTGTAACGTTTTTGGTCCATGTACCGGTAAAATGTCTACCTTTGGCCCCCAAGTAAAGCTGATTTTGTAATTTTTGTACCAAAAATAAAGTCTTAATATTTGGAATTAGGTAACATATTTGCAAAAACTAGATATATTCATGGAGAAAATGTGTAACTTTCTCTAAGAAAAATGAATTTACCCGCTAAAAGAGTTCAGTTTTCAGAAGAGTGTGACTCAGCACTTTCCTAGTTTTCATAATCCAAACAATAACAACATCAACCTACAATATAACAAAACCACATGGAAGAAAAGTTTGGTGAATATAGAAATGCTAAAGAAGCTTCAATTCAATCATCTATATTTACATAAATATAACTTAAGAAAAGTGGTATTCTTTTTGTAAACAAATTAGAAGTGCCAAAATGTAAAAATAGTATAAGTAGGTGATTACCACTAAGTCTACCTTGATGGATTTTAGCCACTTCACTTATGTTGCCAAGATAGAATCACAACGAACAATTGTTGTCTCAGAATACTAGATTAAGCAAAAAAACATGAATATATTGATATTAACTTAAGAAAGAAATATCTATATAAACACGCACCAGATAAAATAAACAACCATAAATACTAGACGTACTTTCTCCAAGGAGGCAAGTCTGTCTATTATTAAAGCATCTGCTTGAACTACTCCATAGTCTATAACTAGCTATTACACAAAAAACATATGACCAAAAGAATTTATAGATAAAAATATTTTTTCCTAAATAAAGTAATGTACATGAAACAAGAGCTTTTAAAACTACCTTTCAAAGGAAAAGCCATGGAGATTGTATTTGAGAAGTGAAGACAAAATCAGGAGCACCAGTAACCACATAAATATCATGACCAGAAAGAATCAGATGAAGAATAACCTGCACAGAACCCCAAATATTAAATAATACATAAAAGAGACTAATTAACAATCATTTTGTGGCACTGAGCTATGTACATAAATAGTAACATGAATACAGTTTATCAAATATAGATAATATAAAAACTTAATTAACATATACAGAAGAGTTAATGCAAAAGAACTATAAGCTTTGCCAATGTCTTGAGTCATTTTTGTTTCCATGATTATACGGAAAGATCCGATCCAAAACCCACAACTGCTCTCTACAATTATATAAGCTCAATCTAAAAAATCATCACAACCCAATAACACCTCTGTCAAGTGTTTTATAGGAAATCACTGATGGGTTTGAGCCATAAGAACTTTCCTATGTGCACATGCAAACCTAATTGCTTGGATCTAGGTTTCTCTAATTGAACATGCATGTATCCAAGACTTTCATACATAGATCTAGTGTAAATAATCAATTCATAGCATATGAAATCCAGATCTAGAAGAGTACCTTGATTTGCTTGTTTGATCCTTCTTTTTCTTGAAGCTTAGAGTCACAATTGTCACTCTTCTAATGTCTTACAAACACCAACTAGCAAGAAGATGATTTGAGAGAGGTAAGGAAGAGAGAAATCAGCCCTAGGGTTACTCCAATAATAAGGTCACGATTTCACCACTCCAAAGGGTCTATTTGTACGGTGAGCTCCTAGGGTTTCACCCTAAAACCCTAATTGGATAACTTAGCCTCAAAGCAATCCAATATCCTTCCAAGATAAGCCTTGGATGATTTCTAGGTGATCCACATCCCTAAAATCGTCCAAGCCATTATCCATAAGGATTCTTAGCTCAAAATACAACTATCACACATTTGACAGTTTATACCCCTTTCTTCAATTAATCTCTTTAAGCACCCAATTAATTCCTAATTTATTTATGACTTATATTAATCAAATTAATATTATTATTCCTTTAATATATTATTCTCATAATATATTAACAATAATATTTCTTCTCTCTTAGCAAATCATCCTGTCAAGTTGTTATGGTGAAGGCAACCCAAAAGGACCATGCATAATCGGGTCAAGTACTTACCAAATATAGTTACAACCTTAGACACTAATCCAACAGTCTCCCACTTGGATAAGTCTAGTAACTATAAATGCAAACACAATCCGATCAACAATCGTAGCTCTCAAAGACGCCGTCAACTCTGATCTTATCAGTAACCTGTCCTTTCGATAAGGGATCGTACAGTTCTCTGTTTTGATATCGTGCAGACAATTTCATGAAACATTATCATACTTATTGTCCAACAACTATTTTCTCGATCTATGATTTATTTGACATAGAACTTAATTAAACACATGAATTCAGTCCTGACCGGGCCCGACACATAAGTCAAATCAAATCATCGAGCGGTCGTGATATCGCTTTTAACCTCTTAGGATAAAAGTAACAGATAAACTTCAACTTATATGCATCTACTTATCGACTAATCAACTATACACAACAATGCGTTTTATGAAATCAATTTACTGATGCGGTTTCTCATTATCAATGTACATCCGATTAGTAAATAATAAACCATATATCTAGGTTTTAAGACCATATGATATTATCGTCTTGCGATCACCCCAAAGTGATTCCAGCAAGCACGGGTTTATTCCAATGCTCAAAACTTGTTCATAAGCACTCATGAATGTTGTAGCAAACCTTTCCTATGTCTAATAGCATTTAGACAATCTACACACCAATTCATGACAATTTTCATTCATACCTACTTCTAACATATGAGCGATTATGGACCATTCGAATAACTCGATCATTCTTAATACCTTAATTATTCAGGAAGTCAAAACATGCAAAGTGAAACAATAGCTAAATAATCAACATAAGATAGTAACTTTAGTTATAAACAATACTCCTTTATTTAATCATCAAATGTCAATTACATTTACCTATTACACGTTTCTAAAACTATCTAATCTAATATCATCCTTCAGCCCAATACTCCTAGCATGCTGCAAGTGCTTAACCCTGCTCAGTCCCTTTGTAAGCGGATCTGCCGGGTTATCTTCTGATGATATCCTTTTAACTACGAGGTGTCCTTCTTCTACTCGATGTCTAATAAAGTGATATTTTCTGTCGATATGCCGAGATCTACCATGATCCCTTGGTTCCTTGGTCAAGGCAACCGCTCCTTCATTATCACAGAAAATTTCCATGGGCTCCTTTATATTAGGCACAACTCCAAGATCGCCAATGAAGTTCTTCATCCATATTGCCTCTTTTGACTCTTCGCTCGCTGCAATGTACTCTGATTCGCACGTTGAATCAGCTACATTTTCCTGTTTGGAACTTTTTCAAGTTATCGCTCCTCCATTAAGGGTAAATACCCATCCTGACTGCGAACGGTAGTTATCCCTGGCGTCACTATATCCTTGCACCTTTAAGTCATCACTCCCTCCGAGGACTAGAAACCATTCCTTGGTCCTCTGAAGGTACTTAAGGATGTTCTTGACCGTAATCCAATGCGCTCTTCCAGGATTCCCTTGATATCTACTGACCATGCTCAAAGCAAAGGCCACATCAAGGAGAGTACAAGTCATAGCATACATGATTGAGCCAACTGCAGAAGCGTAAGGTACTCGGCTCATCTCAGTTATCTCGGCTTCGGTACTCAGACTTTGAGTCTTACTTAACTTTGTATTACTTTGTATTGGTAGTTCTCCCTTCTTCAAGTTTTTCATACTAAAATGTTTCAGTACTTTATCTAAGTAAGTATTCTGACTAAGTCCTATTAGTCTCTTACTTCTTTCTCTCACTATCCTTATTCCCAAAATATAGGAAGCCTCTCCGAGGTCCTTCATAGCGAAGCACTTCCCGTGCCAGGACTTTACCTCCTGCAGAGTCGGGATGTCATTTCCTATGAGCAGTATGTCATCGCCATACAAAACGAGAAAGCTAACTATGCTCCCACTGGCTGTGACATATACACATGATTCATCTTCGCTTCGTACACATCCAAACTCTTTGACTTCCTCATCAAAGCAAAGATTCCATCTGCGAGATGCTTACTTAAGTCCATAAATGGACTTCTCAAGCTTGCACACTCTATTGGGATGCTTTGGATCGACAAAACCCTCTAGATGAGACATATAGACATCCTCAGCCAACTTCCCATTAAGGAAATCGTTTTTGACATCCATTTTCCATATCTCATAATCATGAAATGCAGCAATGGCCAGCATCACCCTAATAGATTTTATCTTAGCAACTGGTGAGAAGGTCTCATCATAGTCAACTCCGGGAGTTTGAGTAAAGCCCTTCGCCACTAGTCGTGCCTTATACGTGTGCACATTCCCATCCACATCGGTCTTCTTCTTGAAGATCCATTTGCACCCAACCATCTTACGTCCGGGCACATTGTCAACCAAATTCCAAACTTGGTTGTCATACATGGACTGAATCTCGCTATCCATTGCCTCTTTCCATTTAGCAGACTCCGAGCCTGCCATGGCTTCCTTATAGCTGTTAGGTTCATCTTGGTTTACTAGTGTATTGTCACTAATATACATGTCCCCTTCGGTAGTAATACGAAATCCATATAACTGGGGTTGAAATCTAACTCTTCCGGAATGTCTAAGAGGTAAGGATTGGTCAATCGGTTCAACCGGAGTTTCCTCCTCGAGTTGAGCACCAACATTAGAGGTTCCTTCATCGTTCGACTCTTGAATCTCTTCAAGATCGATTTTCCTTCCACTGTCTCCTTGGCTTATGAGTTCTTGCTCTCGGAAAACCCCTCTCCTTGCAATGAAGACAACATTGTTACTTGGTCTATAGAAGAGATATCCAAAGGATTTCTACGGGTAGCCGATGAAAATACATCGCTCACTACGAGGTTCGAGCTTGTCATGAGTCTCTCGTCTTATGAAAACTTCAGAACCCCAAACCTTGATGTGTACTAACGATGGAGCTTTCCCTATCCACATCTCGTGAGGTTTTTTGGCAACCTTCTTTGTAGGGACACGGTTAAGGATATGGGCGACAGTCTCTAAGGCATACCCCTAAAATGAGATAGGTACTGAAGCACGACTCATCATAGAACAAACCATGTCTAACAAGGTTCGATTGCGCCTTTCTGCCACACCATTCAACTGCGGTGTCCTAGGTGGCATCAATTGCGAAACTATTCTGCATTCCTTGAGATAGTCGTGGAATTCAAGACTTAGGTACTCTCCTCCTCGATCGAATCGAAGCATCTTGATTTTCCTTCCCAATTGATTCTCCACTTCATGTTTGAATTCTTTGAACTATTCAAACGTTTCTGACTTGTGCTTGATTAAATAGATATACCCATATCTACTATAATCATCGGTAAAAGTCGCATAGAAGCGGTTCCCATCCATTGTGGTAGATCTAAAGGGCCCACATACATCTGTATGTATGAGATCCAATAAACCCTCTGTTGGGTTTTGAGAATTCTAACACTGTTAAGTGTACATGCAACCCTAAATACCTTGGATCTATGTTTTCTCTATTATACATGCAAGTATGAACTTCCAAGGTATTACCCTAATCTAGCATACAAAACAATGAATATAACAAAATAGAATACATACCTCTTTGATGTAGAATGTCTTCATGAAGCTTGAGTGCCTAGTGCCTCAAGTGTGACACCTCAAATGGTTCACACAACACCAAATACACTTGGAATAACTTGAGAGAAGTCTACAACTCATGAAATCGGCTAGCCCTTCTTTTACACACACTAGTGGCCAATTTTGGTGAATAATATGATGCTTATATAGTGTGTTACAATTAGGGTTACACCATGTAATCCCTAATTGTCATGACCTTTCATTTCCATGACCCATGGGTTATGTAACCTCCATGGAGCATCCATGGAGTATCCTATGGGTTCAACCCAACTAGATAATCCATGGAGCATTAGCCCACTATATAAGTATGGATGATTTACACAATCAACCCATATATTTAATTAGTCTTCTTTTGATCACATAATTAATTCTAAATTAATTCTTGATCAATACTAATTAAATATTATTATTCTTATTATTAATATACTAGAACTTATAATATATTAATAACCATAAGTGTCTTATTTCTCTCACTTAGTCTATCCAAGTGCATGATGCCATGCAACCTAAATGGACCATACCGGGTCAGGTCAAGTCTTACCAATTATAGTTATTCACTTAGACATTAATCCAACACCCTCACCCCTCTCACAAGTGCCAGAGAAGGGTGAGTTGGTCATCTTTCCAAGTAAACAAGATTTACACGTGTCATCTTCCCTAAGGTCGAATGACTCCAACACTCCATCCTTTTGGAGTTGGGCTATGCGCTTCTTATTGATATGTCCAAGACGAAAATGCCACAAAGATGCTTTATCCATACTATTGGAAGAATCGATACTCAACACATCATTTCCTAGGTTATCTACAACCATAACAGTTTCATAAATTCCATTACAAGGCATTGCTTCAAAATATAAAACACCATTTAGATAAGCATAAATTGAACCATTCATATTATTAAACGAATATCTAAATCTTTGTCTAAACAAACCATGAAATGAAATGATGTTTCTTGCCATATCTGGAGAGTAGCAACAATTATTTAAATCTAAACCTAATCCATTACTAAGCGCTAAAGAATACACTCCAATCTTGGTGATAGGAGACGATCTTCTGTTTCCCATGATTAGATTTATTCTTCCTCGCTCCACATCTCTATCTCTTCTTAGTCCCTGCAAATCAGAACAAATGTGGTAACCACATCTTGTATCAAGAACCCAAGAAATAGTATGAGATGAATTATTAGATTTAATTGTGTATATACCTGCAAAAGATGGCTTGATCTTTCCATCCTTGATGGCTTGCAGATATTCCGAGCAACCTTTCTTCCAATGCCCTATTTTGTGGTAATGATGGCATTCTGCCTCCTTCGGGTTAGGGTTGGGCTTAGCAGGATCAACCTTGGTCCTACTAGAAGAGGAACCATCTTGGGACTTTCCCTTGCGGTGGCTCTTTGATGGAGCCTTCATCTTCTTGCCCCTTCCTTGCCCTACAACCAAAACAGGAGCAACGGTTGGTGCAGGAGTTGGTGCAACAAACGTGTCCTTAAGGTTGCTCTCAGCAGTCCTTGGAGTTTTCTTAGGGTGACCTCTTCCTTTTTCATGTGGTAGGTCATCCTAAATTGGTTGTAGCATGAAGGCAAGGAGTGAAGAACAATGTTAATGGCCAAATCTTCCCCAAAGTTAACATTTAACTTGCGAATACGATCAATATATCTTTGCAACTTTTGCAAGTGTACGGTTAACGATTCTCCACTTCCCATCTTGGCGGTGATCATGTTAGTGATGATCTTGTAGCGCTCTTGCGTCGCGCTTTGGTGGTACCTCTCCATCAAGTCTTGATGCATTTCATAGGGATACATGTCCTCCTAGGACTTTTGGAATTCTTGATTTATAGTGGCTATCATGATGCAATGGACCTTCGTTGCACCACACTCGTGTGTCTCAAAGACAGTTATCTCTTCGGGAGTAGCGATTTCTGGGTTGACCTTCTCGAGCTTTTCGTCGAGGACATACTCTTTTTCCTCATAGCGTGCAATGGTGCGAATGTATCTTCTCCATTCGCTAAAGTTCGTACCATCGAAGGTCACCTTTTGGCAAAGACTCATTAACGTGAATGAGTTAGCAGCAGTGTTGTTTGCGTTCAACATCTACAATTAGAAAGGCCAAAGTATGATTATAATTGGATCCCTAAGTAAACACCCAAAATGAAAGATTAGGGCTAGGACCCAACAACATTATTTACATATTAGAAAAGGGATGCCGTAATCCAACACGCAAATAATTTGGAGGTAAGTGAATGACAATTCACTAATTCTTCACCTTGAAAACATAACCTTAAGTTTTATTGAGAATTCCTAGATTTTGATATTCATTGAACTTTTCAATGGCATCTTTAAATCTCGATATGCCCCTCTAGTTTGTGACTGGGATGCCGAGGATCACAAAGTGGGTGTGAATAACCACGCAAATCTACATGGTGCCTTCATTGTTACAATCACCTATTCGATGTGCCGATAAACCACACACGCTCCATCGAACTATGATAAACAATGAATCACCCTTTGTCACCTTTGCTTAGAACCAATTAGTGTGCTGGTAAACCACACACGCTCCACTAACTTCTTAGCAAGGGTGCAAAGTGCAATTTCATGGGATTGCATCAATTCACTTTTCCTAAAGTAGCTAAGATTAGGAATTTTATAAAATAGTTTAGTTACTTTATAAATTCATTATACTTATTAATGAGGAGAGAGAGTTTCCCTATCCCATCCGTTCGGCTAACGACCCTCCACCAGTCAAGCAAGCGGTGGGTGTGAGTGTACATCCATTAAGCGCCATTTTATAGGAAGCAACCTTATACCCACCTTATAGACCGACTTCATGAATGAGGCCTACTAACGGTAATACTAGCATTTTAATTTTACTTATATATTTATTAAGCTCTTAATAATATAATAGTATAGGGTTGAATTTTAAACTTGTAAAATTCTAGGGGTTGAAACTTAAATTCTTCTAAGTTAAACTATTAATTGCCAAATTCAAATTTCAAAGCTATCGGGATAATATTGAACTTTTCAAAACAATAGGGATCAAATAACAAATAATTCAAATTAAACAATTAATTTCATAATTATCTATATTTGACCTAATCCAATTTTAGCTATTAGATAATTACCAACTAATCTTAAATAGTCCATATTTATCATATAAATAGTTGATATTCATAAGATATGAAATTATCTATTATTATGTCAAGGATAATCATTAAATTAGGTTAAAATTCGGATTCATACTTAATAAAACGAGTTAGGTATCAATCCAAGACAAAAACAGCAACAAAATCTCGAATTTCCCTCTGTATGACGCTGGAACTCGCTGAGTCAAGCTTTGGACTCGCCGAGTCCATAGTGGAACTCGCCGAGTTCATCAGCCAAATGACTAAAAAATCGAATTTTTCAAGCAACAAGCAATTAACCAATGCATCAATTAAATAGAAATCAATCAAAGCTCTGATACCATTGATGGGTTTGAGCCATAAGAACTTTCTTATGTGCACATACAAACCCTAATTGATTGGATCTAGGTTTCTCTAATTGAACATGCATGTATCCAAGACTTTCATACGTAGATCTAGTGTAAATAATCAATTCATAGCATATGAAAACCAAATCTAAAAGAATACCTTGATTTGCTTGTTTGATCCTTCTTCTTCTTGGAGCTTAGAGTCACAATTGTCACTCCTCTAACGGCTTACAAACACCAACTAGCAAGAAGATGATTTGAGAGAGGTAAGGAAGAGAGAAATCGGCCCTAGGGTTACTCCAATAATAAGGTCACGATTTCACCACCCAAAGGGTCTATTTGTACTGTGAGCTCCTAGGGTTTCACCCTAAATGGATAACTTAGCCTCAAAGCAATCCAATATCCTTCCAAGATAGGCCTTGGACGATTTCTAGGTGATCCACATCCCTAAAATCGTCCAACCCATTATCCATAAGGATTCTTAACTCAAAATACAACTATCACATATTTGACAGTTTATACCCCTTTCTTCAATTAATCTCTTTAAGTCACCCAATTAATTCCTAATTAATTTATGACTTATATTAATCAAATTAATATTATTATTCCTTTAATATATTATTCTCATAATATATTAACAATAATATTTCTTCTCTCTTAACAAATCATCCTGTCAAGTTGCTATGGTGAAGGCAACCCAAAAGGACCATGCATTATTGGGGCAAGTACTTACCAAATATAGTTACAGCCTTAGACAATAATCCAACAATCACAACGTTCAAAACTGAAGCTAATACATTTATCAATTATAAGATTTTTCAGTAACAATAAAATCAAGTTCGATGACTGCGAAAATGCTTGAATTAACTATAACAAGTTAACAACAAAAGTCCAGGAAGATAGACTACAACTACATTTCCTATAACACGCATAGTATCCTCATTCATAATCATTAAGGGAATAAGATGAAACATGAATTTCTTGCCTTTAGATTTGTAGATAGCATGCCCGAATTCAGGTTCACCCTAAGAGATTTAAGAACATTAAATTTGACTGAGTTTACTTTACATGCATAACATCATAATATGAATTTCTATATCTAAAATCGAACATTTTGTAAACAAACCGAGGAGAAGAAAGTACCTGACAACAAGCAAGAAAATCAAAGTGATTTTCTAAGATGTCAACGAGCTTACCCTAGCCTCCATCGCCCTACTGGCAACCCAACACTCCCGATACTTTACCTCATGAACTGCTTCGACTCGGTATTTGCCTATTCCTTTCTTCTAGGGTTAATATCGGAGAAGCTGAACATGAAATTGAAGTATTTCTCTGGTGATAGAAGGGATGGTGAAGAAAGATGTTAGGAAGGCCGGTGTTGGTGCAGCTCTGACCACTTTCATTGAGAGATCTAAACGCACTCCTGACGGCTACCATCTTGTTCTTCTATCTCGTATTCGTAACCGCCACCGTCTTTCACTTCTACCGAATCATTCTCCTATTGTGATGATACTTGTTCCTCAGGCGGCGAGGATCTAGGCCGCGATGGACGAGCTGGTGTATGAATTGTCGAAGGTGGAATGAAGGGCAGAGAGACATGGGATGAAGAAAATGAGAGAGCATAGAGATTGAAGTGATTCAATTCGATAAGTGGGTATGAATGTTGTTATCCTGAAATTCACCTGATCCATTTCAAAAACATGCCCCCGTCCCTTTTCTTTCTTAGGTATTTACAAAAATACCACAAAGCATCTTGACCATCATTTATTTTGATCTAACGATTCTCGTTTGGTTCTCGAGAAACTATAGGTTCCCAAAATATCATTCCTCTTATATATATATATATATATATATATATATATATATATATATATATATATATATATATATATATATATAGAGAGAGAGAGAGAGAGAGAGAGAAAGCTAGGTTCAAATGTTTCTCACATCTAATATGTGGTACAATGCACCAATAAGAATTTAGTAAAAATTAAATTATTATTTAATCAAATAAAGATAGATATTAAATGATTTCCATAATTATATGTATATTAAATGATATCTATAATTATAATTCCTATTTTATAGAAACTAATAAATTCGTCATTAAAATCAGCAATGTTGAATCATAAAAGTGACCCTCTTGAACTTTTGCTACCGAAGTCAGCTATGCACCCGCAGTCAAATCTTCCTCACAAGCCTCCGCAGCCGAAGCCAGATCAAACCGCAGTCTCTCTTTATTATTCAATCTATTTTGTCTTATTTCAATGCTCTCTATTGTCCAGTATGCCTTGCATGGATACTCTTAGAGAACAAATCTGATGTAATTTTTGAGTCTTTATAAATAGAGCTCATTCTCTATGTAACAGATACGCATCTATCACTTTCTAATACACTTCTCTGGATTTATTCTTTCTATCTCTTTCTTACTTACTCATATTACTTACACTTTCATAGATGATTACAATTTCTCTTCGGAGCAAGTCTTTGTGACATAATCACTAAGTTTGATCTCACTTACTAACTTGGTTTGAATGCACTCCTCTTTATGAATCAACTTACATGTATACTTGATATAACAATTGTCGTCATTTTTATTTCTTTATTTTCCGAAAATAACTCCCTAACCATCTAACTTAAATATTATTGTTGAGCTCTTAGATCCTTCGAGATTAACTATTTCGTATTACACTTGTTCTAACTCTTGTTTAAGTGTGTCTCAAAGTTTTTCTCTCAACAATTGGTATCAGAGGCATAGTGGTTGCTTTTTGAAAAACGGAACTCTGATTCTCAAAACGCCTTCTATACCACTGAAGCTCATTTATAAAAATGGCACAATCTTGCTCTCTAAACGTTTCCAACAGTGTTGCTGGTTCAAATCAAGCTCCAATACTAGTTGCAAATCAGTATCATCACTGGTCACACAGAATGGAAAGGTACTTAAGAAGAATTGGGAGAGACGTATGGCAATCTGTTGAAGAAGGACCACATGTTCCTATCCTTACACCTACTCAAACCGACGGTGCCACAGTCAGACTCGGAGTAGGTCAACCATTCATGAATCATCCCACCAAGGATGACCTCAATAAAATGGAAAATGATGCAATTGCCTTTTATGAAATATCGTGTGGTGTTGCTCCTGACAACTTTGATATCATCATAAATTTCAAATCTACAAAAGAGATCTGGGAAGTGCTTAAAGTTCTGTACGAGGGAACCGAACAAGCTCAAGACAAAAACTTACTACTGCACTCAATGAGTTTAACAACTTTAAAGCTCATGCGGGTGAAATCTTAGAAGACTCATTCAAAAGGTTCAACCTGATAGTGACCAAACTATCAAATGCGGGTATTGTAAGAAGCAACCATGAAACAAACCTTCAATTCCTGAATGGTTTGGGAAGACATTGGACAACAGCCAAAATGATCGTTCAAGGAGATAGGAAAATTCATTCTTTATCCCTCTATAAGCTTTATGGAGAACTGCAAGCTCAAGAGTCCACTGTACTCAAAGATTGTTCAGACTTCGGGGGTCTACTTGCCCTCGTAGCACAATCATATCACCCTCAAACGTATCCTACCTCGTATGACTCCCCACCATAGTCGTATGAAGTAGACTTAGAATATGATGATGAAGAAGAGTTTCAGAATGCCATAGCTATTGTCAGTCAATAATTCAATCGATTACCACCTTCATTTCTTAAAAACCAACAGTATAATCGACCACCTTTCAACCGCAACTTCCAAAAATTTCCAAAACAACCACTCTCGTTTCACTAAAAATCCTCACCCTCCACTATAGTCTTAGCAAGTTCAACCTAAAGATGCACCAACGCAGTCTCAATCTACTGACTATGGTACACCTTCAGAAGACAAAAGTGATACTATCATATGTCACAAGTGCAACAAAGAGAAACATTTTGCAAAAGACTGTAAGGAAAACGTTGTGAAAGACCGATCCTTCTATCTCATAATGGCTCAAGATCTGGAGGAAAAAGAAAAAGGGAAAGCATATGTTGCTCAAGTTAAAAGAAATCATCAAGTTTGATCATTCAGAGATAAGGATGAGGACAATCACAACAAAGGTAAAGGCAAGATCTGCATGGTAGCAACCGCTAATGAAGACGGCTCAACCTAGCTAAAGAAAAACCATTGTTATATGGAAAAATATGGAAACCTCATCATTGTGGAACATGTAAAGCTTATGATTCAAACTTTAAATTATAGCATGCATGACTGCCAACCTTTCATAGACACACTTAATGACACATGTGTTGCCGTCCTTACAAACTACAATAAAGCCTTAGATGAGAAGAACATTGCATCACAGGAGATGTTCCATGTTAGAGGACGTTTGGATAACAAGAGACTCAAAATGGCTATGTTAGAAAAAGATTTGTTGTTAGAAAAGGATGCTAGAATGTTAAGTGAAACACAACTAGAGATAGATTTGAATCAGAGAGATTTAGCACAGAGAGAAATTGTACTTTTAAATCTTTTAATAGAAAAGCTATTAGATGAAAGTGAAGCTATTGAGAATCTAGTTAATAATGGAAATGTTAATAAGACCTACAACTGGGGTTGGTCCAATGTGTACCCTATCGCAACAGACTCTTCACCCCGGTTCACTCCGGAACGTCCCTACATCCCTCCTGAACGTAACTTCTTGTTTCCTGAGGATATCCAAGCTCGATTTACAACTATATTATCGAGGAGATTCTCCCTGAATCTTCTAATATTATTGATAATGCAATGCATCCTAGTTCTCAGACATCATCCATTGTTGATGAGGAAATTGTTGTGGAAAGTCCTGAAGTCTCATTAGACTTCCCATATTTGTAGTCTGACCGCAATATCTCTTACCGCAGTCATAAACTTCAATCTGTCCCACTACCTGATGTCAAATATCCCACTCAAGTACCCACTAAGACTTACTCTGCGGTTGTTCAATGCTCTACACCACAAACTATAGTCAAAAGTTCTGCGACTATTAAACCAATTCATCATGAATTATCAATTGAAAATTTTGAAGTTGGTCAATGTTCTCAAAACTTTGATTACTCTATTTCGGATGAATCAAGTCCCCATTTCTCAAAATAAGCAAAAGATTCAAGAAAACCGCAACTAAACGTCACTGACTGTGGTTCTCCTAAAACTGAAGCAAAAAGAGTTTTTAAAGAAGAAGCACGTTCCTGCGGAAAGCAATGGGAAATTTATTCAAAACAAAAGATATTTGTCAAAAGTCCAAAGTCAAAATGTCCTAAAAAATTGCTTTCTCAAATTATCAATTCAGAACAATCTTTTCCAAGAAAATAAAAAGGGAGCTCATAGTCTCTAACATCACTCAGAAATCATCTGACAAAATTTCTAATACAGAAAAGTCTTTTCAATCAAATGGATTCCAAGTCTATTCCTTAGACAACCCAAAGTGGAAGGGTATTTTACCTACCCTAACCCTTCCAAAGTTATTTTCAAAAACTCAAAAATGGAAAGGAATTTTGCCAACTCTGGCACTCAAAATGTCACCTCAAAAGTTAAAGAAATCACTTCAGAAAAATTCTGCACGTGTCTTCACACCTGCAAAACCTGCAAAAACCACCTTTTCGAGTCACACAAATAAAGCTATCAGATCTCAGATGCCTCGAACTGGACAAAAGCATATTTTCTCTCCTAAACCTATGACCAAGCAAAATGTCAGGGTAAATGACAAGAAATATGTGTGTCAATGTCAGTGTCAAAAGATTTCTTATCATGACAAATCTCACTTTTCTCGAAAATCTCGTAACTATTCTCACTCATACGACAGTCCAAAAAATCTCAAACACCTAGGACTGGGTTTGAAAGTTGACCTAAAACCTATCCCTGCAACCTCACATCAAGCATTGATTACACAAACTTATGCTACTTCGGGCTCCAAACTCGCTTGGGTGCCCAAATTAAACACTTAGTTTCTGTAGGCCTTGTGCAAGGAGGATCAAGAAGAAGAATGGTTGATCGACAGTGCCTGCTCCTTGCAAATGACCGGATGGTTGGAATACCTTCGGGACTTCAGGCCAATTTGCAACGGGGGTAATGTTACTTTTGGAAACAATGCAAGTGGGATTATCCAAGGTTATGGTGTTCTTACTACGGGAAAATTTTCAATTCAAAAGGTCGCTTATGTGGAAGGTCTGAAACACAATCTTATTAGTGTTGGCCAACTATGTAAGGCAAGCCATCGGGTTGAATTCAATGATCAATTCTGCTACATTATGACAAACTGTAGAAGCACATGCTTGATCAAATCCAGATCCGAAGGTACTATGTATCCTTTGGACGTTTCTCTGATCATTGGCAAACCGCAACTTTGCTTTCTATCAAAGTAGTATCCAAAGTGAGTTGGCTCTAGCATCGGAAGATTGCTCACCTCAACGTCCGGTATATCAACAACCTGGTCACAGGGGAACTAGTTCATGGTCTCCCAATTCTGAATTATCACAATGATACTCTCTGTCCTACATGTGAATATGGTAAGCAGTCAAAAGCAAGTGATCCATCCGTGATCGACTCCTCAATTTCAGAACCATTGGAACTTCTTCACATCAATCTCTGCGGTCCATCTACTGTAGCCAGTCTTCACCACAAAATATATATACTTGTTATAGTGGATGATTACACACATTTTACATGGGTATTCTTCCTTCGACTCAAATCAGAAATACCGCAGGTTTTCATCAGTTTCATCAAAGAGATCGAGCTTCAAATCAAACTACCAGTACGTCGCATCCGCAGTGACAACGGAACCGAGTTCACTAATCATATACTGAATGATTTCTTGGTGTCCAAAGGTATAAGTCAAAATTTCTCATATCCCTATACTCCACAACGAAATGGTGTTGTTGAAAGAAGAAATAGAACTCTAGTGGAGGCAGCCAGATCGATGCTCAACTTTGCTAATCTTCCTTTGTACTTCTGGGCCGAAGCTGTCGCCACAACTTGTTTTGTGAAAAAATGCAGCATAGTGTGCAAACATCTCATCAAAAGACCATATGAAGGTCAACAACCGCAAGCCTAACGTCTTCTTCTTTCACATTTTTGGATGTAGATGCTTCGTGATCAACAACCAAAATCATCTCAACAAATTTGTGCCTAAATCTGATGAAGCCATCTTCCTAGGCTACTCAACTAATACGATTGCATATCGGGTTTTAATCAGACGTACGAGGCTAATAGTTGAAAGCTTTGACGTAAAGTTCGATGATTCCTATGTCTGCAACGCTGCTCCCTCCTCTAAAACCAAATCATTTCTTAAATCTGATATTCCTGACTCTTCGGGTCCTCTAAACATAGTTGAAGTTAACTATGATGATCTTTTTGATCCAATAGAGACTGCTAAGTTATCCAAAGTTCTTATCTCTCAGGAAGCTCAATTACAACATGCTGAAGTATCAGGTCCTACGCCTTCTAATGATCTAGCTTTTGGTACTTCCACCTCTCCGGTTGAGGGGGAAAACTCAACTCTGGATCATACTACAACCATCGAGGTTCCAGTACTAATCGAAGCAGCTCCATCCATCCGCAGAGAACATCAACTATCAAACGCCTCTTTGGACTCGGATGATGAGAACATAGAAAATATTGACACCAGATTAGATCCAAGAATCTTCTCTCTCCCATTAGTCCAGGGGGAACACCCTCATGTTTCTGAAACAATCACATCAATAGTTCAAGGGGAACCACTTCAATATACCACAACACCTACAGCTCAAGACAACTCCGTAGGTTGTTCTCAAGTCCAGGGGGAACTACCGTTTCCTATCTCAGATTCTTCCGATATTGAATACATCCCCTCCACCGTAGCTGCTGATCATCTTCACCCACGTCTTCACATATGGACAAAGATCATCCACCTGGTCAGATCATTAGCAATCCATCCGCAGGCGTTCAAACCAGATCTTCACAAGACTTAACTGATCACTACCACTTCTCAATGTTTAAGTCTTCTGTCGAACCCTGATTAATCATAGAAGCATTACTAGAGCCCGAATGGATTACTGCGATGCAGGAAGAGCTAGCAGAATTCGAACGAAACAGTGTGTGGCAACTCATACCAAAACCGCAAGGTCACACCATTGTTGGCACCGGATGGGTGTACAAGAACAAGCTCGATGAGTCCGGATCCGTAGTCAGAAATAAGGCAAGGCTAGTTGCAAAGGGCTACATTCAACTTGAAGGTGTTGACTATGATGAAACATATGCTCCGGTAGCTCGAATGGAAGCCATCTGAATCCTTCTAGCATATGCAGCCCACAAAAACATATAAGTTCATCAAATGGATGTTAAGAGTGCATTTCTAAATGGGAAATTAAAGGAAGAGGTCTATCTTCAGCAACATCCTGGTTTTGAAATTATTGTATTTGCTAACTATTGCTATAAACTTAAGAAGGCTGTCTACGGTCTGAAGCAAGCCCTAAGAGCGTGCTACGAGACTCTCTCTGAATTTCTTGTCTCGTCCGAATATAAAATAGGAGTAATTGATCCCACGTTATTTAGAAAAGATAATGGTGATCACCTTATGCTAGTACAGATATATGTGGATGATATCATCTTCGGATCCACAGATCAGAGGATGGTGGATGATTTTGCTAAGCTCATGACTAACAAATTTCAAATGAGCATGAATCAAGAGATTAACTTCTTTCTAGGATTTCAAATTAAACAGATTCCTCAAGGGATCTTCATCCATCAAGAAAAATATACCTCTGAGTTGCTAAACAAATATTCAATGGATAAATGCTCTTCGGTTAACGTCCCCATGGCATTTGGTTATAAGATTTCTGTTGATCCATCAGAAGAACCTGTTGATCACAAAACCTATAGAGACATCATTGGCTCTCTCATGTATCTCACTGATAGCCGACCGGATATAGTTTTTGCAACGGGTGTATGCGCAAGGTATCAGGCTGATCCAAAAGTATCTCATATGACCACTGCCAAAAAAAATCTACGGTACCTGAAAGGAAGCAAGTCTCTTGGCTTATGTTACCAGCAGGCAATGACTTTTTTCTTTAAGCGTTTACCGATGTGGATCATGCCGGATGCAAACTCGATCGAAAGAGTACCTCCGGTAGATGTCAATTTCTGGGAGGAAGACTCGTCAGCTGGTCCTCAAGAAAACAAAGTTGTGTTTCACTGTCTACCGCATAAGCTGAATATGTAGCCGCAGCCAACTGCTGCTCTCAAGTATTATGGAAGAAAACACAACTGTTAGACTATGGATACAGAATGTTTGGGATAACAATTTACTGTGATTCTGAAATATATATAGCGATCTCTCAAAATCCTATTCATCACTCGAAGACCAAGCATATTGAACTACGGTATCACTTCATCAAAGACCACATTCTGAAAGGTAATATTGAACTCATCTTTGTCCCTATACATGAAGAGATTGCTGATGTGTTTACAAAAGTACTTGACTCTACCAAACTCAACTCTTTCTTACAAATGTTAGGAATGATGAATCCGGACCCTCAATTCTTCTTGAATTGATAGATACCGCAGATCATCTATGGTCTTCACTGTGGTCCTAATTAAAAGTTGTCTTTAATAGATGGTTTTGGCGTATGCTATGTACCGCAGTCCATGAACCGCAACCATATATTATACTTATCTTTTATTGGTCCCCCTTGTTTGTTATTACTAATCTCGTTACAAATTCACTTCACAGTTTCATCCACTACAATCATCTGCAATGGCAAAGGATCAATCCGCAGGAATGTGTCTATCCGTAGTTCCATCAAATGATTTCCAAATTTTTTTTATAAAACATAAAAAAAAAAAAACAAAAATTTAACATAAAAAATTAAAAAAAAACTAGTGTGCTATTTAATGATACGTCATTAAATAAACCATTAAATAAAAAAAAACATTCTTTGAAGAAAACTGTGACGTTCTCTTTTTCTAAAAAACTTGTGTCAGACCTATTTTAGGTATGATGATAAAAGGATCGTTTTTCCACAAACACAACCTTAATCTGTCCTTTCCTGATACCCAGAACTTCCCAATCGTTCCAACTTCCTCTCCCCATCCACACGATAGCCAGACGTGATAACGCACGTATGACATTTCATTTAATGCACACACTATTTGGAAAATTTTCCAAATCTTTTTTAAACCGTTTCATCATATGTGGCTGAGATTTAATACCAAATTCAAAGATTCCCCCCAAACAACCCCTTAATTTTATCCTCGTTTTACCTAGGGTAAAACCTAGTTACTGCTCATCTTCTCCCATATATAAACCCTTCTTCTTTCCCATTACCACTTTACGCTTTCTGAACATTAAACCTTCAAAGATCTCAGTGAATTCTTCTCGCTTTCTCAAAACTTATACAATGGTGAAATCAGGTATCTCAAAGAAACAATCAAAACCCAACTGGTTCAGACTCTCCCACAATCGCATCCAGTAATTTCAGAGCCATCTTCGAAGAACACCCATCTTACAATGCTCCCACAAAACTCATCATCAAATATCTGAAAAATCACCCCCTGTTTGGTCCTTTTGATGCGTTCAAAAATGTTATTCCACTTTCAGCCCTATACAAATGTGCCTTCTCTGCCTATCGCTCAATCGATAATCCTCAAGAAGTTCACCTAAACCTAATCAATGACTCCTTGGTTATCTTGACCAAAGAAAAATTCCTAAACGCCATTAACCTTCTTGTTCACCCCTCCATCAAGTTTTTCTCTCCTTCCATGACGGACATCACTACGGCGCTATACAAGATGGGTTATCAGAAAAGAATCAAAGGCATTGGCGAATTCGAAAAGAACCAATTGCCTGCGGTCTGGAAATTTGTGTGTCACTTTATTATCCGCAGTCTATCCGACAGAACCGGAGGAACAGATAACATGGAACTCAAGCTTTTGGAATTAGTTTGGAGCATCTTCACCAGCCGAGATGTAAACTACGGACAAATCCTTTGGGATGATTTTCTACAGTATGTTCCCAAAGAGAGTCCATAAGTAAAACCCAACAAAGCTAACTTTTGCTAGGTTCTGGTCTCTTTGCATATCAGACTTACATGCAGATGCTGGAATAGACATGGGCAGTGACATCAATTTTTTCGTCACAAAGGATCTCAAAAGGTACACTCCATCTTCTGATCAAACTATTTTTGGCCTAATCCGTAGACTTGCTACCCATATTGTTTCTTCCCTCGGTCTTGAGACTGCTGATGTCTCAGCCCACATTGAGGCTACGAAAGGTATTGACCCATACCTTCCTACCCCGCCTCCTCCATCCGCATCTATAAACCTGGAAGGTACCGTAGTCCCTTCCTCCACAACTCTTTCAAATGTCTCTCATTGATGAAATCACAAAGTTTCCTCTCTCCATGGTCCACGCAACATCAAAAAATCAGGAACTTCCAAAAAGGATGCACCTGCACCCTCCAAACCCTCCAAGAAAAGGAAAACCCCACCCATAGTCACAATTGCAGAACCAAGTCATCATGACTCTAGCAGTCCTTCTGAAGAAGATAACCAACCAATATCAATCCTCAAGAAATGCAAACTTGATCCTTCTAGCAAAATGCATGATCGGATCGATACCTCAGCCTCTCAATAAAATCCGGTAGTCCTTGGGATGCCTGCACATCCACTCAACACTACCATCTTTTTCCTTTCAGACTTAGAAAGTGATTCTGATTCACAACAAAGAGGAGAATCCCACCAGTGTTATCCCAAGAAGATGATACTGGTTCTCACCCTAAAGTCTCCAGGGCCTCCTGAGTGCATATTTTTTCTACTGATGAGTTGAACTCCATCCTGTTGAATGTCACCCAAACACTACAAACACCTTACCAACCGTAGGGCACTTCTTCTGCCCATGCCAAAACTGAGCCGAGGCCAGACTTGACCACGGGTCAAGGAGACTAAGGAATCTCAGGAAATCCTACTATGCTTACATTAGTAACAGGTGGTTTAGGCACGGTGATCACAACTGTGCAAGGATCCGTGAACCCAAGGGACACCTTGGTGCGCTTTTAAGGAATTGACGGTGACGATTCTGGAGATTCATGGAGCAAGTATCAACCTACAACCGATGTTGAAGCCAAAAACTATGTTGCGTTTCGAAAGGCTTTCCAAGCCCGCAAGGATCAACAAGTCAAGCAACAGCAGCAGAAACAACGAGAAATACAAGTAATGGCTAAGTATTGGGAAAATGCTATCAGCAATGCCCATACTGTAGCCACAATTCTTAAAGCTCAAAACTGGATGGATCAGATGGCTGAAACTCTACAAAATCATCATGAAGAAACTTTTACCCAACATACATCCAAATTTCCTCCGAATCCCATTGTTGAAGAATCTCAAAACGAAGGACTCAAAATCGAAATCAGCTCTGCTCCCACCTTCGGTCTTGATGATGATGATCTTCAAGAGGTAAACAAACCCTCTCCTTCCGATGACGATCTGATGATGTTTGATGAAGGTGAAGAATCAAGTGGTTCTCATCACTCAACCTCCAAACACAAAAAGAAGAATAAAAAGAATGCAGTGACTAGGAAATAATTTTTAAATCTCCAAGCCAAGGTCGATCAAATCCTGGCTGTGGTCAAGCCAACTCAACCACAAACAAAAGATATTCATGGACCGCACTCGCTAATTGAAAGGATTGAGCGAATGGAAGCACGTGAAAGAATGGTTGCAGAGCGCATATATTTGAAAGTTGAAATGGGGATCAGGTCCGTTGACAATAATCGTGAAGCTGACCACAAAGCATTTCTCGCTACTACTGAACGCCTCATCTCTGAGGTAACCGCAATCAAGACAAATCTTCAGGCAGCCGTTACGGATCAAGCCTCCAACTCTACAAAGCTGATTGCTGAGACTCACAAAGCATATGAGTCTGCAATCTTTGTTCTTCATTCTACAACCAACAGGATGCAACGTTCTTTGACTTCGATCCACAAGCTACTTTTCAATCCCTCCATTCCCAACAATCAACAAGTAGCCGAAGCTATTAATGCTAAATTCCGAGAAGTGTGTACCAAAGTTGATGGCCTTCGGAAATGGCTTGAGGAGTCTCCAGGTCTAAACTCCTCAAGAGGGGGAAGTGAGAAAGAAGACCATCAATCTGATAAGTCTGTCTCACAACATCAAACTCCCCCTATCCCTACTGAAAAAGTTCCTACACCGCAACCTTCACCGCAATCATCCCATCACACTCCACCTCAGAAATCTCCAACGCAATTTGAAATCACTACGGAAAAACCAGAGACTCCCCTCACTTCAAAAACCTTGCATAGTTCATGACTTCTCCAAGCTCAACAGACTCTCCTGTTACCTCCCAAAGAAAAAGAGACTGGAAGGCATCCAAACTTGCAGAAGAAGTTTGGAGACTATGTGGCTTCGACACTGTCATGGATGGATCTCGGATAAACTCTTGGATCAATCCCCACCGACGAATGTAAGATGAATATTACACTACTCATCTCACGTATGCGGAACCGCCTCCTGATGGTTACTAGGATGTTCCAATCTCGCCAAATGCCAGATACTCCACTTTATTTGAGCAGTTCGACCGAAGCCTTCCTGATGCCAAAAGACTGCCTATGGCGTTTGAGAGAGTTAGTCAATTCTTTGCTAAGCATGCCTCTCCCATAGATCATATATGGTCCAACGATAGACCATCCGCAGTCATAAACTTCAAGGTTCGGAAGTTCATGAAAGCAAAGTTCATCCAGTATACCCTTACCAGAAGGGGACATGACTATGTTCGCTCCCAAGCGGATTTCCCCTGTATGAATCCGGAAGAAGTCTTTCTCATCGCTAAGATGTTTCAGAATAAAGCACAGAAGCACCCGCAGATGAAGATTGCACTCAAAACGGCCAACAAATTCTTGAAGGGAACAATCTGTGATTTTGCCAAGATTGATGCGAACATCCATCCCATCATTTCTAAGAAGATTGATCTACCACCGCTCGACCCCGCACCAATGCCCACCGAAGGCTTTGAAAACAGATCATTGGGTGCAACCAACTTCCCTGATCTTGGCATTATTTTCAAAAGGAAGACCGACAATGTCAACTACTTCATTCCTTTAACTGCCATGCATCATCTCACCAAGAAGCAACTTGACATCTTCCGGATCGTAGTTGAAAAATCCAAATTCACTACCACAGAGGTCAAGTTCGAAATTTAGAGAAGAATTACCTGGTTGGAGAACATCAGGAAGTTTTGGTGGATTTTGATCAAGTATTTTCAACTTGATAGATGATCAGAAGTTAAAGAGGTCACCTAGGGGGAAATTGTTGAATCATAAAAGTGACCCTCTTGAACTTTTGCTACCGAAGTCAGCTGTGCACCCGCAGTCAAATCTTTCTCAAAAGCCACCGCAGCCGAAGCCAGATCAAACCGCAGTCTCTCTTTATTATTCAATCTATTTTGTCCTATTTCAATGCTCTCTATTGTCCAGTATGCCTTGCATGGCTACTCTTAGAGAACAAATCTGATGTAATATTTGAGTCTCTATAAATAGAGGTCATTCTCTATGTAATAGATACACATCTATCACTTTCTAATATACTTCTCTGGATTTATCCTTTCTCTCTCTTTCTTACTTACTCATATTACTTACACTTTCATAGTTGATTACAATCTCTCTTCGGAGCAAGTCTTTGTGACTTAATCACTAAGTTTGATCTCACTTACTAATTTGGCTTGAATACATTCCTCATTGTGAAGCAACTTACGTGTATACTTGATATAACAATTTTCGTCCTTTTTATTTCTTTATTTTCCGCAACTAACTCCCTAACCATCTAACTTAAATATTATTGTTGAGCTCTTAGATCCTTAGAGATTAACTATTCCGCATTACACTTGTTCTAACTCTTGTTTAAGTGTGTCTCAAAGTTTTGCTCTCAACAAGCAATGATATTCTTTCATAATGAATTTGCATCTAGTTTATCATGTATAGGTTTGTATTTCGTTTCATGACCCACTCACTCAAAATACAACAAAGTTGTTTAGAACATGGAGAACAAAAGTGTATACGAGTAGAATTAGAGTTTATTCTAGAAGAATGAGACTATATTTTAACACAATAAGAGTGTATTTTAATAGAATTCATTCTCGTTCTTCATATTCAATGCAACTTTGTTTTATTCTAAGTGAGTAAGTCCTTAAAGAAAACGTGAACCCATATATGAAAACCTAAATAAGAATTCATTCTAAAATAATGTTATTGTCGACATCAATTACGAATTTAATTAGTTTCCATAAAAAACATAATTATAATTATGGATATCATTTAATATACATACAATTATGGAAATTATTTACTATCTATCTTTATTTAATTAAATAATTTAATTTTACTAAATTCCTATACCTAGCCCTATATATATATATATATATATATATATATATATATATATATATATATATATATATATATATATGTATGTATATATATATGTATGTATATATAACGAACTGGCACATTAATAATAATAAAAATTATAAAGTAAAAGAAATAGAATTAACATTATTTGTAATATAGGAATGTCTAAAAAACAATGAAATGAATGAATCCTTAAAGTATCTCTTTGTAGACAATATTTTTTTATTTTATTAGTTGGGCGACCTTTCTCATCACATATGAGTACCTTTAAGATTTTTTTACTTGTGATGTGAAAAACAATGATATTTAATTGATCCTGAGTGAAGACGGGTCTACGTATGTATAATCCAACATTTGATAATGACTATTCTTGACTTTTGTTAATAGTCATAGCAAAACAAACAACTACATGGAATTGCTTTCAATGAAAACGAAATGGGATTCAATTGTTAGACATAGTTAACTTCTTGCCTCCAAACGGTTTATGCATGTCCGATGAATGGATAATGTCTTTAAGTGTCTTATATAACATTCCTAAAAACATAATATTAATCATAAAATAGGTAATAATAATATTTTATAGTAAAAAATTAAAATATAAACTTCTTCATTATCTTTGACACCAAGGTATGTGTCTACCTCAAACATATAAAATGGCCTAGAACAATTTTATATAGGGTTTTTGGCACTGCAGAACAACTAAGTTTGGCAACTTTGCACATTTAGTCACTTATATATTTTTGTGCTCAATTGGTCCTTAACGTTAGGAAATACCAGGTAATTACACCCTTATGCACCCGGTAAACAGAACAACCGATTGTATTGTTTATGTGGCATTACATTAAATAGTATCTTTACCTAAATTTATCTACGTATGAAATCAAAGTCAAAATAATCACATTATACCACTACACTCATTCTTCGTTCTTCATTTTTCTCATCTATCAATGACCATGAATGAGAAAAAATAGGATTCCAACTCATTTCTCCAATTGGAGTTAATGGTCAGGCACCCAATCGACAATGTCAATCTTGAGGCCAAACCCTGGTGGACTTTACCCTATAGTAGAGCTCAACTTTAAAGGTGTTTTTCTTCGAAATCCTTTGTCTTATAACCGTGGTATCAAATTCACATTTAATGATCATGATTTTTCTGGAATCACATACTCTGAGTGTATCACCTTTCTCGAACGGTTCATGCAAGAAAGTATAAACAAGTTATACTACTATGAGATTCGTAAGTCGTTATTATCAGGGTTAACTGTTATTCGTAACGATGGAGAATATGCTACTTTCATTTTTGATGCTTATGGAGCTGATGGTTTAATTTACATATATGTAGACCATGATGGTAAAGGAATAGAGGACTTTGGCTCTAAGATAGAAGAAGAAGAACATGGTGATAATTCATACATTGATGGTGGTGAAAATGAAGATGAAGTTAATAACCATAGAGATGTGGAGGTGGAATTTAATGTGGATATAGTCAATATGAACAAAACAAAGGGTGATGAGTTTCTGTCTGAATTATGTGGTGAGGAGGAAGAAGGAAACGATAACAACATAGGTGATGATGTTGATGGGTGTGAAGAGGAGGCAAATGTAACTCAACAACATTCTATTTTTAATGACTCAAATCCATGGAAAAAATATTACCAAATACTTTGTATGAGATTCAACGATCCAACTTAATTAAAATATATGTTATACAACTATATTGTTGCCAATGGGTACCAACTTTGCTTTGAGAAAAATGATAGAAAAAAATTGTCGGTTAAGTGTTATAAGGGTCAGTGCACATTCAGGTTGTGGGCATCTTGGATGAGTGATGAAGCAAACTTCCAAATCAAGTCTTTAAAGCTAGATCAAAAATGTACAAGGAACTACAAGTTAGGCTCGATTATTACTTATGCTTAGACAGGGAGTGATTATATAAGAGAGAGTTCTTACTTAGAAAAAAGATGTGTAAGAATGCTTAGAACAACTGCATCACAGAAGTTTGGTATTCATGTAAGTATTGGTCAATGCAATAGATCTAAGAAGTATGCACTAAAATTAATAGATGGTACCCTTGTTGAAAATTATGCAAAGTTATGGTCATATGTAGAAGAGATTATGAGATCAAATCCAGGTAGCACTATAAAGCTTGATTTCAATTGTATGCCAAATGGAAAGAACTAATTTATTAAGTTCTATGTTTTCTTTGATGCATTAAAGAAGGGGTGGAAGGAGAGATGTAGGACAATGGACTTTATCCCATTGCATGGGCTGTAGTGTGTTTGGAGAATAAGGAAAACTAGAAGTGGTTTTTGGATCTACTCATTGATGATGTGGGACTTAATTTAGGAAATGTATAAAGTATAATATCTGATCAACATGATGTAATTTATTTCTTTGTCCATTTCCCTTCTATTTTTATACTTATTTAACATAATTTATATTTTTAATAGTGTCTGCTTGAGGCTGTCAAAGAACTCCTTCAATATGTAGAGCATAAGTAGTGTGCTAAGCATATTAGCCAATACTAGAGAAAAATGTATAGTGGTGCCCAATATGAAACAATATTTTGGAAGGCTTGTAAAGAAACTACTAGGGTAGATTTTAATGTTTCCATCAAAGAACTTGAAGTTATAGACACAAGTGCTCATAAGTATCTAATGGGAAAAGACCCCAAAATATGGTTAAGAGACTACTTTGAACCAAGAAGATGTTGTGATGCTGTGGAGAATGGAATGCCTGAATGTTTCAATGTTGTAATTGTTGATGCTAGGAAGAAGCGAATTATCACCATGTTGGAGGATTTGAGGTTGTATATTGTGACATCCTTATTTTTACGGCCAGAAAAGACCGATTTTTGTTTATTCTTTATAAAAATCAGAATACCTCATTTAATAAAAATGTTGCGGAATTTGTTCCTAGAAAAACATGATAAATACGTTATCAAAGCATTTCTGAACAGATGTTTTTGATCCATTTTAAAACATTTGGGATGTCATTGTCAATACAGAAACATAAGCATAAACAAAACTTACATTCATTTACACTAGGGATCTACATCTATTTTAAATCCCTCAGCGTAAAGTATCCTCATATCGACACCTGTGATACAAATAAGCTTGAGTTGGCCAGGTTGGGAAACCTGGTGAGTACAAAGGGTATTCAACCCACAATAATATAATTATTATGTTAAACATCAAACAACCAACCCAATTAACCTTCCCCATTATCTTCTTTACTCTTAAGGATCTACCCAAAGATTCAGCTATTCCTCGTTCATTCATTCTAAGGAGTATCCTAAGTAAACGACACTAAGTATGCATAGTCGCTAGGGTTTATCTTGTTTATTGACAGTATCGTTTTCAAAAGTCCACTCGTAATGCTTCTCAATGGGTTTTTAGAGTACACGGGGTGAACACATCATTAACAACACCTATAGGTTGCGAGCCTACTAGTGCTCCACTAGACTGTCTAGAATAGTTCGTGGTTTTCATCCATACTCTCCTAGATGACGGGGTCATCACTTGGTTCATCGTTTGGCTTATCGTTTTGGCTCATCATTTTGGCTAATCGCTTTGGCTCATCTTTTTGTCTCATCGCTATGGATCATCGCTTAGGCCATCGCTTCGCACCATATTTTATCACTCATATATCGTCGCTCATCATTCATCTCATCTTTCATCGCTTATCATTTATCTAATCTTTTATCTCTCATCATTTATCTCACCTCTAATCTACCCATGTATTACCCAACACATTTTGTAGATATAAAATACATATACAATTTAGATCATTTAAAACATGTATAAAACGTTTCATCCAACATAGACAACAAGTATTTAGATAGTATACACACATAGCACGTAATTTATATAAAATACTTCATGTTTATGAGTAAGATGAAAGTAACTATGCACTCACAACACGTAATTTATATTAAATACTTCGTATCTATACGTAAGATGAAAGTAAGCATGCATTCACTTGTTAAAGTGATGATTCCAAACTTGGGCAGCGCTTCGCTTCTAACGATTCTATTTTTCTTTCGACGAAACCTAGCATAATTATCACAAAGTTTTTAGTCTAATCTTTATTGTGACTAATCGTTAGTCTAGATTCATTATTCACTCAAAGTCTACTTCATGGTCTATCAAGTAAGGAACAATCATGTAATATCATATCGGAAGTAAGGTCCGTTTGGCATATGAAGTATACTGTTTGGAAATCCCACTTTAAACACCTCACTAAATTGCAACCTAAACATCATTCCCGTAAGTAGATCAATCAATATAACGACTTTGAATCACTGATAAATCTTATTTATAGGTTTATAATAATGATATTATATTTCGATATAATATATATTCAAAATAGGGTAGGCGTAGCTCACTTACAGTGGGTTTTATTAAAAACGAGGCTTTGGTAGAGCAATGTTTCCTAGCTAAAAATCTCTTTTTCTTGAGGCCGTCGGGAGCTCTGGAGCTTCCTTCTCGTGCTAGGGAGGTACCCTAGGCTTTGGGGGGTTTGGGGGAGTTAGAGAGAAGTTATAGAGAGAGAGAAAGAAAGGATTATGGTGTGAAGAAAATATGAAGGATTCATCCTTTATTTATAGGAATTTTATCGTAGAGTAGCCCCTAAGTTTTGTCCGTATCTTCCGCGTACGAGCTCCATTTGCTACGTTCTTTATATCCACGAGTTGATATTTACAATTAATACAACTTTCATTTAGACCCCATCAGCTAAATCTCATTCTATCTCATATTTACAAAACTGTATGGAATTTGTCGCGCTTAAAGAGTAGAGACTAAGTTCCGTCCGTATCTTTAACAGACGAGCTCTATTCTCAATGTTATTTATATCAATGCATCGGTATTTACGAGTACTGAAACTTTCATTTAGACCTCTAAGGCTAAAAAGTAGTTTATCAAAAATTCACTTTTTATGTTACGTGGTATCGTGCCGGTTTTACCGTAAAAGTTCGACGGACCATAACTTCTTCGTTATAACTCAGATTTCGGCGTTCTTTATATGTATTGAACCCTTGTGTCATATACTATAACTTGGTTAAGATTAATACTTCTAAATAATCTTCTATCAAAAAGTCATTTTTGATGCTTATTGTCTGTAAATTGACTAGCCCGAATCTACGGGCGTTACAATTATCTCCCCCTTAGGATGATTATGTCCTGGAATCATCAACAAAACAAGGCTTGTATAATGACTCCATACGTTATATCTTCATCCTAGGTAATAATTGTAACTTCTATATCCCTTCGAATCAGTATCTATCTCTTAGTAATATTAACTACAAGCAATACTCGATCGTGCACCCACTCCCTATCTCACGTTAGTCTTCCAATCATGACCTTCGAATCACAATCTCGATTCCTTATTGGATACTTCTTCTTCTTAACAAACTTAATATAAGTTCTTTGACTATGACCATGGGCTAATGGGTCATGTTCTAATGACCTCTCATCGTATTATGCATCGCTTAGACTCAGGTCTTTTAGAGTCAAATTCCAGAACAGACGATACCTTCCTTCATGTTCTAATGTGATATAATCACATTCTAGCATATAGCACTTCTAACTACAATCTAATTACTTAACAACAATCGCGATACTTCTACTGATCGCTTCGTTTATCCTTTATTTCAATATTTTGTCTTAAGTCAAACGCGACATCGAACTTTTTTCTCTAAACAATTTAACATACTCATCTTAGTCGGACTCGATTTTGTATGACCACTTGAGTCAGAACAACAATCATCTTTTTACTCATTACCAAAATGATGGTTATGATATACATGAACAAAACAGAATCAATTACTAGCTCTTTGGTAACCTTGTGACTTTCCCTGATCCAAGTGTGAGTCATGTGCTTCTGGTAGTATAGGCCTATACTACCATTCACACGTACTCATACTCGTCCTAAGTATTGTCTCGTAGTTCTCCAAATTATTATCATAAAAAAAATTAAACACATAAAAATGTGTCCAAACAATCATATAATTTTCCTTAGACTCTATTAGGACTTCTTCCATGCGTATCTTCAATCATCAATCCTGCTTTAACTCGGTTGGTGATGGAAATGTTAGACGATGGGATAACTTCATATATTATACCAAAAATTATTTCTTTTGGCCAATCGAAAGTGTACTTCTCCCGTACTGGAGTTGTTACCTATTTAGATGCATTCTAAAGGCAATATATCACTCTTACGATATCTTCCGATAGGTATCCTTCACTATCGTAAGCCTTCTAATTTCCTCCATTTGATGAGTATGCTATGAGTCTTTATCATGACATTCTATATATACCCAAGCAGGCGTTTGGTGTATTAAAATGAGAATATAGATAGAGAAGGTTTAGATGTGTAATCCTCCTAATTACTATGAAAAGTTATATGCCAGTTCTAATACCGTAATTAAACGTTTAAAAATCTGAACACTTAAGATTTCCAGATATGGTCCGAAACAGACCATAGATCCGATGAAACAATAACATAAAGCATCACAAATCATTTATCACATAAACGTGTTTTAGGTATCTTCCCTGATTAAGCTAGTGTTTGTGTCTATTCAGATGTACTTCCTAAAATATATTAGACACACTCCTCACGATCATCGCTTAACATTCTATGTTTAAGTCTAGAAATAAATCCTTATTCCTAGTTCACTTAAACTACTGCGATGATACGAACTGTGACATCCCCATTTTCACGGCCAGAAAAGACCGATTTTTGTTTATGCTTTATAAAAATCAGAGTACCTCTTTTAATAAAAATGTTGCAGAATTTGTTCCTAGAATAACATGATAAATATGTTATCAAAAAATTTCCGAACAAATGTTTTTTTATCCATTTTAAAACATTTGGGATGTCATCGTCAATACAGAAACATAAGCATAAACAAAACTTACATTCATTTACACTAGTGATCTACATCTCTTTTAAATCCCTCAACGTAAAGTACCCACATATTGACACCTGTGATACAAATAAGCTTGAGTGGGCCAGGTTGGGAAACCTGGTGAGTACATAGGGTATTCAACCCACAATAATATAATTATTATGTTAAACATCAAACAACCAACCCAATTAAGTTTCCCCATTATCTTCTTTACTCTTAAGGATCTACCCAAAGATTCAACTATTCCTCGTTCATTCATTCCTAATGAGTATCGTAAGGAATCGACACTAAGGTGCTGTTTGATTTTCTGAAGCAAAAATTTATGAAGTCTGCGGACCACCTCTGCAACCCTCTGCAGTAGAAGAGGTGGACCAAACGGCTGCAGACTATAATAAGAAGCGTGTTTGTTTTTTTAACATCTGCATACTGTTGCAGATATTAAAAATTTAAAATAAACTAATTTTATAAACCGAAAATAGCTTTTTAATACGTAAAATTTAATAATGTATAACATTTCAGTAAAAATTAATGATATTTCAGTAAAAAAGAATGATATTTCAACAAAAAACAAAGATATTTTTAGTAAAAAAAATAATGATATTTCATCAAGACATTATCATTATTGAATATAAAAAAATAAAAAATAAATTCAATAAGAATAAACGGAAAAAAAAAACGGAAAAAAAATGTAAAATAAAATTTTAATAACATATAATCAAAATTTCAGCAATAAAAAAAGAAGAAAAAGAGGTTGGAAGAGGTTAGAAGAGGCAGTACAAGTGTTGCGCCAACCAGAGCCTGCGTAGAGGTTTTTGACTCAAAAGACTTCTAAAAAACAAACAGCTGCGAGATGAAAAGTGTTGCGCGTGTGCTGCGCCGCGCAGCAGTAAGAGGTTTGAAGAGGTTTTTTCCAAAAAAACAAACAGCACCTAAGTCTGCATAGTCGCCCCGGTTTATATCATTTATTGACAGTATCATTTTCGGGAGTCCACTCGTAATACCTGTCAATGGGTTTTTAGAGTACACCGGGTGAACACATCGTTCACAACACCTACAAGTTGCGAGCCTGCTAGTGTTCTAGTAGACTATCTAGAATAGTTTGTGGTTGTCATCCATACTCTACTAGATGACGGGGCCATCACTTTGGTCATCGCTTGGCTCATCGTTTAGCTCATCTTTTTGGCTCATCTCTTTGGCTCATCATTTTGGCTCATCGCTTCGCACCATATTTTATCACTCATATATCATCGCTCATCATTTATCTCATTATTCATCGCTGATCATTTATCTCACCTCTAATCTACCCATGTTTTACCCAATACATTATATATATATATATATATATATATATATATATATATATATATATATATATATATATATATATAATACATATATAATTTAGATCATTTAAAACATGTATAAAATGTTTCATCCAACATAGACAACAAATATTCAGATAGTATACACACATAGCACGTAATTTATATGAATTACTTCATATCTATGTGTAAGATGAAAGTAACTATGCAATCACAATAAGTAATTTATATCAAGTACTTTGTATCTATGTGTAAGATGAAAGTAAGCATGCACTCTCTTGTTAAAGTGATGATTCCAAAATCGGGCAACGCTTCACTTCTAACGATTCTATTTTTCTTTCGACGAAACCTAGCATTATTATCACTAAGTTTTTAGTCTAATCTTTATTGCGACTAATTATTAGTCTAGATTCATCATTAACTCAAGTCTAATTCATAATCTATCAAGTAAGGAACAGTTAGGTAGGATTATATCGGAGGTAGGGTCCATTTGGCATACAAAGTATACTGTTTGGAAATCTCACTTTAAACACCTCACTAAATCGCAGCCTAGATATCATTTCCGTAACTAGATCAATCAGTATAACGACTTTGAATCACTGATAAATCTTATTTATAGGTTAATAATAATTATATTATATTTAAATATAAGCTATATTCAAAATAGGGTAGGCGTAGCTCACTTACAGTGGATTTTATTAAAAATGGGCTTCGCTGGAGCAATGTTTCCGAGCCGAAAATCTCTTTTTCTCGAAGTCGTTGGGAGCTCTAGGGCTTTCTTCTCGTGCTAGGGAGGCACCCTAGGATTTGGGGGGTTTGGGGGAGTTAGAGAAAAGTTTCAGAGAAAGAAAGGCTTATGGTGTGAAGAAAATATGAAGGATTCATCCTTTATTTATAGGGATTTTAAGTTTCGTATGTATCTTCCGCGTACGATCTCCGCTTTCTACATGCTTTATATCAACACGTTCGTATTTACGAGTACTACAACTTTCATTTACACTCCGTCGGCTAATTCTCATTCTATCTCGTATTTACAAAACTATATCAAATTCGTCGCGCTTAAAAAGTATAGACTAAGTTTTGTCAACATCTTTAACATACGAGCTCTATTCTCGATGTTATTTATATCAACGTGTTGGTATTTACGAGTACTAAAACATTCATTTAGACCTATAAGGCTAAAAAGTAGTTTATCAAAAATTCACTTTTTACGTTATGCGGTGTCGTGCCGGTTTTGCCGTAAAAGTTCGATGGGCCATAACTTTTTCGTTATAACTTGGATTTTCGCGTTCTTTATATGTACAGAACCCTTGTGGCATATACTGTAACATGGTTAATATTACTCCTTCTAAATAATCTTCCATCAAAAAGTCATTTTTGATGCTCATTGTCTGTAAATTGACTAGCACGAATCTGCAAGCGTTACATATAAGATCGATTGGGTGTTCAACATGAAAGCCAAGGGCCAAGGATGGAGCAATCACATTTTCCTAACAATTAGAGAGTTATTAAATAACATTAACACCTAGTGAGTTAAATAAGTTTGAAGTAAGAGGAACTAGATATGGTTATGAGGTAGATATTGAAAGAAAAAATTTCTCATGTAGGCTATGTCAACTCAACGAAATTGGTTGTGTTCATTCTGTTGCAGCAATTAGTTTTCTAAATAAGGATGTAGAGTTATATGTTGACAAAATATTTGGTAGCATCACCTACATCAAGGCATACAAGTATAGGTTCACACCTATAAATGGAAGTAACTTGTGGCCAACAAATTTATACAAACCACCTTTACCTCTTGTTCATAGAATTATGCCTAGGAGACCTACAATTAAAAGGAAAAAGGATGCAACTAGAAAACAAGTCAAATAACAAACCAAAGAAAAGTACCCAAACACAAAAAAAAAAAACAATAGAGGGTATCCAAGGCTAGAAAGAAATAAAATGTAGCCTTTATAAGGTTGAAGGACACAATAAAAGAGCTTGTACTACTGAAAGGCCTCCTAAAATCAATATCACAAGAAAAAGAAAACTGGTTAATAATTAACTAGATTTTTTGTTGTGTCCTTGGTTTTTTGCTAATATTGTATGATATAGGTGATTGATTATGGTACTAAAGTCAATGAGGGTGGTGATGCAGTCAATGATGGTGGTGATGTAGTTAATGATGATGGTGATACAATCAATCATGGTCGTGATGAAGTCAATGATTATGGTGAAGGAGCTCATAATGATGGAAAAGACCATGATGAGGTGGAACTCACACCTATGGATTTTTATGTATTAGGAAATGGAGAACCTAGTCAACCAGGAAATGGACAAGACAATGTGGTTGTTAATGAGGTGCATGTGCAATAGGGGGTGAGGGAAAGACCAATTACAACCGAGTTCAATAAAATCATAAGGAAAAATGTGAAAGGATTGTCAAGTTGAAGTTGGCCAAGAGAGTTGGTGATGAAGATGCACCTAAAAATTCTAAATCAAAAGCTCTTGTTATAGATTAATTTAAGATGCATTTTAATTATTACTGATGTTAATCTAGAACTTGGTATTTAGTATGAAAGTACGTTATTTCCTTTCTTTGAGTCTATGTACTTTAAGTTTCACGTGCGTGAACTTGGCTGTTTGTATGAAGCTATGTTATGTGAAGTTGGTTGTTTGTTAGTAAGTTAGTTGTTATTTTTAGTTATTTGTTGTGATGTTATTAAGTTGGTTGCTTGTTATTAAGTTGTATTCATGGGAAGGACTTATATTTTTAGAATACATGGCAATGACATATGTAGATAACTCTAAATTTTCGACCACATGGAGCTAAATTTAAATTGTCACAGATTCTATCCTTTTTGACAATTTGCACTCAAGAGACCACTGCATTGAACTCAATTCAATTTTAAATGGACCAAGTGTGGTACATATTCCTGATAATGTGGTTCCCATAGTTCAATTTTAGATAGACAACATACATATCATTAAGTATATAATGGTACAGACCAAGTGGTTCTTACAATCTAATTAATAATGCAAAAGAAATGAATATAAGTTTTTCAACGATTAACATTGTTATTTAGTCACTCATGGAATCTTTCATACATACAGTCTACATACAAAAGTTGTTAGCAATAATGTTATCCCAAAACTATATCTACCATATCATTTACCTACCCTGATAATGTACCCATTCATCCAAAACCCAAATAACATTCTGTTGTGATGATCATCTACATATACACTAACCAAAAGACAGCTTGGAATAATGTATCATCAACCATCAGTACTAGCATATGATCAACCACACTTCAAGCACACTTCAACCCCATCCCAATGATTGCAATGACTAAAAAAAGGATCAACCACTTAGCAGTTCCCTGATAAGTCTTCATCAGAGTGTCTTTCTTCTTCAGCTCCATCAACTCTCTCTCAAAAAATTCCTTCTCACCTTCCCCTATCTTGCTACAACTTAACTAATTTTTAATGAGCCTTCGCGGCCCCCATGTAGTCTTCCTTTATGCATAGCTGAAACCTCATCTTACGGAGATGGTCTTTGTAATACCCCTCCTCCGTTTTGTAATGCCTGCAGATTCGGGGTAGTCAATTTAGAGGCAATAAACGTCACAAATGACTTTTTGATAGAATATTATTTAGAATGAATAATCTTAACCAAGTTATATTATATGTCACAAGGTTTTTGTACGTACAAAGAATGCTGAAATCCGGGTTATAATGAAGAAGTTATGACCTGTCGAAGTTTGACGACAAAACCGACACGACATCGGGAATCGTAAAACGTGAGTTTGTGATAAATACTTTTTTTCCTTAGCGATCTAAACGAAAGTCATAGTATGAGTTAAACCAAGAGCGTGCATACAAATAACATCCAAAAATCTGACTTTGTATGAAGAAGTTATGATTTTTCTAAGATTTAGCATAGTAGTGCACAACCCAAAATTCGAATTATAGATCAACCGATTTTTAGCCAACACAATCCAAACGAGAATTGAAGATCTCGTTAATAGGAGCTCAATGTTATAAATACAGTAGAAAATGGACATCGGATGACAAAGTTATGAATATTTAACAAACTTTATATGTCTATGTCTGTTAAAATATAAATTTAAAAATAAAGTCATATTTAGCCAATGGATTCTAAACAAAAGTTCTAGATCCCATCAATACCTATGCGTGGATATCAAGAACGTCAAAAATGGAGCTTGTATGCGAAAGTTACAGATTTTAGAAGATAATTAATTTTTGGAGTAACCAGCGAGTGACACATGGCGCAATCTGAGCCCCACCTTCTTCCCCACAAATTTGCACGAGATCATGACACACGGCACATTAAGCCCAACATAATTTTAAGTATGCTCATCATAACCCTTAAAAACCCATTACACTCAACATACTCGGTGCTGGCAGCATATAAATAGAAGGCGTTTTCACTCTTTTTCTCACATCTCTTCAACCAACTCTTTCCCAAACACCCCCAAATCCTCAAGGATTTTCTATAGCCTTTCCTAAGAGTTAGTAGCAAGTCCCAGAGCACCCAAACACTCCAAGAAGAAGAGCTTTCGGCTCAGAAGTTTTGCCCGTGCAGAGCCCGGTTCTTCTCTAAACTCCATTTTAAGTGAGTTAAACATACCCTTCTTTAAGTATAACTTATGTTTAAGTTCAATATCATTATTAATGAACTTATAAACAATAAATATGTTATAAAATATAAAATACAAAGTGTTATTATAATATCTTTTAACTACTCGCAGTACGGGGAATCTGGTTTGAAGGGCCGCATAGGGTTGTTGGATTTCAGAAGTGCTATAATGCCAAAATGGTCATGCCCTCCGGTGTTTCATGTCTAGCCCCTGACTTTACATAGTGGTTGAAAAATAGTGTTTAAACACTACTAAGACAACATCGCTCGTAAATAGTCGCAATAAATATTAGACTAAAATCTAGCAGCAATGACACTAGGTTTCGCCGAAGGAAAATAGAATTGTTAGAAGTGAAGCGTTGCCCGAGTTTGGAATCATCACTTTAACAAGTGAGTGCATTTTTACTTTCATCTTACTCATAGATATGAAGTATTTAATATAAATTACGTGTTATGTGTGCATATTATCTATGTTCATGATACCTATGCTAGAAGAGCAAAATATACATGTTTTTATTTGATTTAAATTGTATATATATTTTATATCTATAATTATGATGGGTAAAGACGGGTAGATAAAAGATGATATAGATGAACATTGGCAACTATGGACTTAGTGTTAAATAGACAAACCCCGACAACTATGGATTTAGTTCCTTAGAAATGAACATTGACATCTATGGACTTAGTGCCTTACAAAAGAACGTCGACATCTATGGATTTAGTGCCCTATAGATGTACATTGACAACTATGGACTTAGTAAAACATCAATAGCTATGGACTTAGTTCCTGTTGAATAGATCCTGGTAGCGATGGACTTCGTGTCTATTCCTTAGGACAATCCTTGGGAATGAATGAAGGAAGAATAGATGATTATTAGGGTAGATCCTTAAAAATAAAGAAGATAATGGGGGTGGGAAGTTGGGTTAATGGTTTGATGATTAGACATAATAATTATATTATTGTGGGTTGAAAACCATATGTATTCACCAGGTTTTCCAACTGGATCCACTCAGTTTATTTGTATCAAAGGTATCGATACGAACTACATTACACTGAGAGATTAAAGGAAATGTAAATCATTAGTGTAAATAAATGTAAGGTCTATTTATGCTTATGTTTCTATATTGATGATGGCATCCCAATGTTTTGATATAAACAAAATACATTTCTTCGGAAATTATTTGATAACATAATTATCATGTTTTACTAGGAATAAATTCCGAAGTATTATTCTTTAAAAAAGATACTCTAATTTTCAAATAAGCATAAATAAAATTTTTAAAATGACCGTGAATTTGAAGATGTCACACATTTCATCGTCTTTCCACAGAAAAAATTTACATTTTGGACCTTTAACTGATTAAAAAGGAAGAATACAATTAGAGAAAATGTGTACATTTCCATCTACCAATAGCGAATCGAATGTAAGTAAACAGAAGTAATACTCACCAAGGAATTTTTGCAGTTCAAAAATCATCGAGTTACGTTGTTATCAATCCATGCAGCCCTTTCGGTTTAACTATTGAGAAGAGGGTATCGGGAGGGAGGGAACAACCTAATTTGGGGTAACAACGTATCACATGTGGTTCGATTAAGCGTTCCATTTAAGGAAGGTATGCTAGTGTATATAGTGGCGTGGTCATGTATAAGTCCACGTATGTCAAGACATGTCAGTGTGTGACCCATAAACCGGATATAACTTCCCCTAAACCCTTAATTAGCCGGTATTTCCTAACGTTAAGGATCAATTGAGCACAAAAAAACATGAGCAACTAAATGTGTAAATTTGCCAAACTTGGTTGTACTGCAATGCTTAAAACCCTTTAATATGTACATACATTATATTTACAAAAGAAAAAAAATCTATCTGGAAGAAAAAGGAACATAGGTCATGACACACGCCATATAGAAAATACTTTTTATGTCTTAGTCTGGATAAACGAGAGACAATGTATATCGCTATTTAGAAAATAGAAAAAGTAACGTTTTATTGTTGTTTAACTTAAAACGCATAATAATAACAATATATTTGGTTTGTTCTTTACATAGCCTGTAACATTGTTTTCAATTTGTCAAGAAAACTATAAAGTTGCATTAATAACTTATTTTTCTCATTTTTAGGCAACTTACAAATGTCTTTAAGATAAATGTTTTATTTTTTAAAACGTCTAATGAAATATAAGTAAGTTGCTATTATCGAAATAAAATAAAATACATTATCTATATTAGTAGCAAGAAATAGAAGAAAGATGTTATTATTGCGTTTATAAAAAACAATTTGCTTTTACTTGCCATTAGGTCACATGTCATGGTCTTATAAACGCAACAATAAGCAATATATTTTTGTTAGAAACAGAAAGCAAAAAGTATATCTTTGATGACATGGTCATTAAATGTTAAATTACAAAATTTAAGTTCATGTTGATGCCATGGTCATTATATGATAAATCACAAACATTTATGTTATTCATATTGCTTGTTATATGCATCTATTTTAATATTTTATTATGTTTTAAACCTCATTCTCCATACAAAATCACTAAAAAAAATTGTAAATTTATTTTGAAATTCTCTTTTGATGCTATTTTACATGTTCTAGTTTAAACACTATTTTACATAGATTCTTTAATATTTTACGAAACTACCCCTTCCAAGTTACAAGGAGTTTTCATTACAGGCATTCACTCTATGAAGCTTATGACCGTTCACATACGACATGTCTGAAAGTATCAACACAGTCATTAGAGTTTTCTGTCTATCACACGAACTTATACTTTCAAATATCAAAGATTCAAAACCACAACATGATCTAAGTTTTCTACAATAATCAATGAATCCAACCATTATAATCCGTTGTTTGCCATTTTAAGTAAAACATAGATTTTCTTACTAATGTTTAAATAAACTCTTTGAAATATTTCCTTGATTTACAAAAAATAACTTTTAAAGAAGAACTATGATTACCTTTAATTTGGCCATTTTCAAAAAATTATAGAAGTGGTAATTTGGTCTTTTTCTAGATTCACATACCTATTATAATGTTTTAATGAAAATAAATGAAAGTAAGATGTTACAATACAATGGAATGCCATGCATTTAATATTAATCTTTTTTTTTAAATGACAAATTATACTACTAATCTAATCCTAAACAACACCTATGTCTCCTAATGAGACTTGAATCTATAATCTTTCATTTGAGAGAATCACTCCTTACCGCTAGACCAAATGCCCTTTGGTTAATATTATTAATATTTTAAACCATGCTTTTATTGTCATCCATAAATTAAAAATATACAAAAAAAAAATCAAAATAAAATAAAAGCATTGTACTATTTAAGTATAATAGTGTATAATTAAAAAAAATAAAAAAATAAAATATGTATCTAGTTCAAGCATCTAGCCCCCTTGATTGGACAAAATGCAAAGAAATAGCAATATATTTTTTGACTTCCAACTATTTTGACCAGTTGAAATGACCAAAATGATAATTTTGACAAAAATTACAAAATTTACATTAAATGGTCAATTTGACAGTGGACCAGTTTTATACCTGCAATTCCAACATTAAAATGATAAAAATATTAATTATTTATGTTTTACCTTATTGAAATAAGAAAAATAAGCAAAATGGTCTTTTTGACCAAAATGACAAAACTGTTTTGATTGACAAAAGTGACAAATACTAACCAAATACATTATTATGTATTGTGAAGGTATGCTTAAAATGTCGATAATAGAAACTACATATGTTTTACCTATTGAAATAAGCAAATGATCAAAATAGCCATTTTAACAAAAATAAACTTAGTTAGTCAAAATAACCAAAATGGTCCAAAATGCATTCTTTTGTAAATATAATCCAAGTTTAAAATGAGCAAAACAAAACTTTTCTTTTGTTTAGCTTTATTGAAATGACCAAAATGACTAAATTGGAAATTTTGACGGAAATAACAGAAATAAACTTAAGAAATGAAAATGAGCATAATGGTCTAAATGTATTATTTTGTTCGTATAATGCAAAGTTTAAAATGAATAAAATACTAATTTTAAACTTTTTGACTTATTGAAATGAACAAAATGAAAGTTTTGAAGAAAATGAAAAAACTAGCCTTAAATGGTCAACTACAGTAAGGATCAATTGTGTTTTTTTATACATGCAATTCCCAATTTAAAATGAACAAAATATTAACTTCTTATGTTTTACCTGATTGAAATGGAAAAATGATCAAAATAACAAAGATATACTTAAATGGTAAAAAATGATCAAACAATTAGTAAGTTGTTATTTTAACAGATTTTCTAACTTAAAAAGTATATCAAAATAACATACTATTTTGAAAACTCTCAATATAGCATCTTTTCATTTTGGCCGTTTATTTCCAAAAAAAAAAAAAAAAAAAAAAAAAAATGGAAAAGTGGTAGTTTGGTCATTTTTTCCAAATTACAAAAAGTTGGCAATTAGGTTTTCTTTAAATAACATAAATATAGTATTTTGGCTTTTTTTTTTCTTTTTTTAGAAAACGGATAAGTGGTAATTTGGTCATTCTCTAGAGAACACAAAAGTGGAAATTTGGACATTTTGTAGTCATTTTATTTTCAATATGGATATTTTTGAGCAGATGATTTTCTAGATTTTGACAACCATATTGGTTATTTTACCTGAATGATAGTGACATTTTGACAATAATCTTGTTCATTACAACTCGAGGTTGATTTATTCGGTGAATAAACTTATGTATCTATCTTCCATTTCCAAGCTCAATTTTGAAGAACCACCTTCATGGAACATACTCATGTTATTCATTCAAGAAAATAGACTCAAAACAACTAATTTTAAAACTCAAATCACGTGAAATATATAATGCTTTGAAATTTTTGAAGTACCATTTTTACTTTATAACATGCACTAAATATAGAATGAGATTGATGGTAAAATTCCCACATATTCATATAAGAAAAAGTTACATTTTTTACCTTAAAAGTCAACGGGCCTTTCATCCGATTTTTAACCAAAACCTTAACAGTAAAAAAACAATGCACCTTTGACATGAAAAGCCAAAGAGAAAGAGGGTGTTTACCATAAAAGGAGAAGTAGGAACTTTTTCATCATCATCATAATAGAGAAATAGGAATTAGATTTCCATCTTTTATCATCATAAATGTATCATATAATAATAACATGGAATATATGAGAAAAGTGACAGTGATATATTCCAAAAAGTGATATGCAATGCATTCCCCTATTTAAAAGGAGTTTGTGATGTAGGACTAAATTTGTTTTACATGATCCTTCAAATAAGAATTTCTCAAATTTTTAGACATCCTGAGATAAATTGCGATGATATTTTTTGTTCAAAATTTCATCATGAGATCAAAGAGAGTGAAATAATTAAGGACATACGTTCTTCAGTAACAAATGCCTTTGGAACCTAATACTTTAAGCCACAAAAATTGTCCTACTTTGAACAAAGATAGAGATTAAATCAATGTAATCTCTATACAAGGAACTATAATGGTAACATATTCAAAGATACACCAATAACTAACTCTAATACAAGGGTAATATAATGAGATGTATGTAGAAAACTATAAATATAATATACAAATAAAAAAATTGTTGCAATTTATTGCATTTAGCACATATACACCTGCAATTCTTGTTTCACTGTTGTTTCATTATAAACTTTTTCTAGTTCTTGGACTCTTCTTCTTCGGGCTTCTAACTCTCTGTAAGAAGTGGTTGTCATCTCGCCAATGTATTTGGAAAATTACTTAAAAAGTAAGATAACGTAAATAATAATATCAACGTAAAAGAGTTAGTTGTCTTTAACATAACTAACACAAAATATATTCTAGTTTTCTTTTTAAACTTATTAGCGAAGTCCTCAAAAGAATTAAATCCACCAACACTCTTCGTTTATCATAGTATTCTCTTTCCATCTTCCCTGAAAAAATATAAAATATTTAAACATAAAACATGTTTATTGTTAGCATAAAGTCTAATTAGTTTTATAAATGAAAAAAAAGAGAATTTTAACTAGGTTCAGACCTATCTTCATCATAATATACATGTCTATTTGATTGTTGGGAATCATTTGAATATAGTGTTGCACTTAGCTTTTCAATTTTCCGCATTAAAAGAAAATGGTTTAAATATATCGTACTCTTAAATATAAAAAAGTTGAAAATATTAAATTACTTCCATATTCCAGTAACCTTTTTCTTAGATCGAACTTTCTACAAGAGATACACTTGTGACTTCATCAATATGAGTTCTTCTTGAGTGTATTTGTTTATGTCACCCTTGCAGAATTAAAATAAAACAATTTTTTGGTTTTTGTTTTCTTATTATTTGAAAATATGGTAAGGGTATAGAAAATTATACTTGTTTATGTACTCGATCAACAGTCTTGGAGTTGATCATATTGAAATATAATTCATCTGGATTTTTGAATGTTGCCTATTCGTTAAGTTTCTATTATGAATTTTAGTAATCATGTCATAGTTTTACTTATTTTGATTAAGAAATATAAGATTACCATATCTCCAAAGAAATGTATTTTTATGGGTTAAATGAAACGAACCTGAATAAGAAAAATTTTCTGATGTTGGGTGGTTTGAATCCAAGAGTTACTGGAAATAGACAAAATGGTTTAGGGCTAAGGATCAGTTTAGGGGTTGTTTGGTAATTCTTATTATGTGTATGTGTGTTTGCAATTTCGGGGTAAACTAAGAATATGCCACTGCGAAATTAATTTTCAAAACTAAAAAAAAAAACATCAAAATATTATGTTGATCACTCAAAACCAATGCCACTAGAACAAAATCTTTATAGTGAACAAATAAAAACCTTTGCCTACTTTGAAATCAGCATCGAGAGAAATGATAAGGTCTTCAAATCTTAGCATGTTTAGAAATCATTGCACTTTATACAAAGAAAAAAAATAATTCACTGGTAAAAATAATCAACTATAAACTTTTAAAAAGTTTCAAAAGAATGATATAATGTTTGTGAACCTTCAAATCAGAATCGGGGGTAAAATTAGGGTTTGAAATCAATGCAGGTTCTAAAATCGTGGCAAGTTATACAAAGATAAATAGTTAAAATAATACCCCTATGTAAAAGGAAATTCGTTTTTGTCAAAATATAAAAACTATCCAAATTAATAAAATCCTTAAATAAAAGGCATATTGTAACAATGGATGCGTATATGTAATCGCGTAAAAGTTGAGATTGAGGAAGCGATCCAAAAAAGATTTCAATAAAATATTACCATGGTGTATACAATTAACTTGATCGCTAACAAATTTAATAAATAACTTGTAATCACTTTATAAATTTCAAGACCCCTAATTATTAAAATCTAATCAATAAATGTAAAAATAGGTCAAAAACAAATGGAGCCAAATTAGTTCATTTGAGGTTAATTTTGGGATCCAAATTGTTTAAGTTTATCGAAATGTCAGTTTGATTACAATCTTCTTAGCTACAGTAATGAAGGGGCACCTCCACTGTCTCCTTCATGGCCACACACTATGTTCTAGAAACCAGTCCAGAACAATTAAAAACGTTAAAACTTTTAACAATCTAATTACAAAATCATGAATCAACTAAAGAAATTCAAGATTTATGTTTCAAAAATAGCAATTTATTGTTGAATTTAAATTGAAAAAAAAAAAACTTACATTGAAAATGGAACTCCTAAGCAGCTCTGGTTGGACATGAGGAATGGAAAAGTAATGATTGATCATTAACATAACTGTTTAAATTTCTCAGATATGATGAAAACAATAGAAAGGTGGTGATGATGGATGACTTTAGAGAGGCAAACAATGAGGCGATAGGTCGTTATGATGTTCATGCTTGACCATATTCTTCTTCAATGGAAATCCAAGTGTGTTAAAATAGAGAGAGATGATAATGATAGATGATTCATCTACTAATTAGGGGAAACAGTTAGATATTAACGTTCATGAATTATTGAATTAAGGAAGAATCAGTTGGTTTTGCTTTCTATTTACCTCTCTTTAGTGTTGAAGCTCTATATGAAATTCTGAACTTTTGCAGCCATGGATCCCTGGAAAAAAGGCATTATCCATTGTAATGCCTTGAAAACAATAATAAAATTTTTCATTTTGAAATCTCTTAAATCATTCATTAATTGTTCAAAATCAACACCAAGTCGTAATATTCAAAAACATCATAGTACAATTATTTAAAATGCAAAAATCATGAGGGGAGGATGTTGTGCCATCAATTCGAGCCCTTCCCTTTCGAACGAGGAGTACCTAAAACCATAAACATAAACTGTAATCACAAAGCTTAGTGAGTTTCTCAAAATACCACACACTAATCATACAAATGGGATTAACCCTAGGGTATAAACCAACCCAATATACACATATGGGCCCCGTCTTGGTTTGTATTTCAACCCGATCAACAAATATAGGCCCTGCATTGGGGTATCTTTCAACCCCATCATACAATAGTGGGTCACGCCCTGGGGTCTATTTTAACCCAAACATACGATAATGGGCCCCGACCTGGGATGTATTTGAACCCAACATACAATCAGGAGCTCCAAAGGCCTTGAACTCTCAGAATGAGGGAGCTTGACCTCCTATCTAACCCGCAATAATCTTAGCTCGAAAAGTCCTATTCTATAATACCTTCTAGTAGTATGAACCCAATACTACCTTTCACACCTACATGTACCTTCCTCAAGGTCAGTACTAATTCATCTAAGACACCACACTAAAACCATATACCAATTCCATGCTATACAACATACATATCCTAGACTCTCATAGGAAGTCTCCACTCCCACCACTCGCAACACCAAGAACCTCAATCAACACTATTGATTGCCTTATGCATACAAGTTATACACAATATAGGATCACATAGTCTGTCAAATGATGATTCTACCCTAAGTCCACAACCAAAAAAAGGAACTGGAAATGAAGAAAAATCGATCATTCTAGGGCTATACAATCCTAATCGTATAAAACTTTAGAACCATACATTTAGCAGTTAACCGAGTCGATACCAATTCTAACTAATACATAGCATCATGTTCCACTAGACTATAAGGCATCATGCAAATCAGTCAATTCTATCATATGATTCTTGAAGATATCTTTAGCCCTAATCTAGCATGTAATTCTCATATCAAGCATACCACTTACTTGAGCTTGGCTGATTGCACACCTTGCACCCCTTCTTCTTAGTAAAAATCTTTTTAGAAGTTAAATTTCTTTTTTCTTAAGAAAAATTATCATTTCTTCAGTTTGAGTTCTGACACACCGAAAGTGTGCCCGAATCCCTCAAACCAAGGCTCTAATACCAACTTGTAACACCCAAAAAAAAGTAATAAAGTTTTTCATTTTAAAGTCAATCAAATCATTCATTAATTGTTCAAAATCAACACCAAGTCGTAATGTTGTTAAGAAAAATTATCACATTAGGGTCTTCCCTTTCGAACTGGAAGTACCTAAAACCTTAAAAATAAACTATAAGCACAAAGCTTTGTGAGTTCCCAAAAGTACCACATACCAATCATGCACCTGGGCTTAACCCTGGGGTATAATCCAAGCCAATATGCACATATAGGCCCTGCCTCGGGGTCTACCTCTTTCAACCCGATCATATAATAGTAGGCCACGCCTTGGGGTCTATTGCAACTCGAACATACAATAGTGGGCATCGCCTTGGCGTGTATTTCAACCCTACATACAACCACATATAAGCCATATAGAAACTATCATCCTAAATAAGACATTAATGGGCCATCATTGGTGCCTTTGACCCATGGATACAGTGAGAAAACTCACCTCCAAGACAAATGAGTAAACTGAATAGCACGCCACTCTGAGATCAACTCTACAAATCACCTTAATAAATTTAGTGACACAACTTAGCATATAGATCAAAATACCTAAAATAACCTTAAGTCAAACCCTAGTCAAAATCCAGGTAAGAGTCAACTGAGTCCACCGAGTTGACTCAGTGAGTATGCAGGGCATGCCCTTTATGTACATAGGGCGTACTACAAGCTTGACCAAAGTCGGAGAGCTAACCATGCATGCACAAAGTCCCCTTGGTACACCCAACGTACATGACTGCTCACCACTTTAACCATTACGTGCTTAATCATTAAGCACTTATGTCCAAAATTAAGATCTAGGAACAAAAAGATGTCCTTAACCATCAAGTTTCCAACTATATGGTTTAGCAAGGCTATTAAGACCTCAGCTCCAAAAACCATAGCTCCTTTACCCATTAAGATAATCTAGCACATGCATGGAAAAAAAACTAATGACCAAGAACACATTTGTATGACTTAACACACCCTAAAACCTCTTAAAGGACAACTCAAACATCTTGGAATATCTCCTACTCACAAAGATCAAGTTTGGGACACAAAGGTGACAACTTTGAGCAAAAACAAGGCCGAAGAGAAAAATTACATCAAGGCTTAAACTTTTTACGTCCAAAAGATGAACCAAGGGAAGTAGATATTGGATCCAAGGCCTTGAGTTAAACACCACAACATAGAGGTTCTTCCTTCTACTCTAAAGCTCCAAAATGGCACCAAAAAGGGCTCTTCAAGCTTCACAATGCACTCACATACTTTAGGATTTCAAAATGAGGAAGGGGGTTGAATATAAGAGGGTACATGAGGCCATAAATGTGCTTAAATAGGGTCAAAACCCTAAAAATTAGGGTTTGCACCTTGGCTACGTATGCCCTGCAAACTAAGAGTATGCTCAGCGTACGTAAGAATTGGCCAATATTACAAAAATGCCATTGGGGACCAATCGTGCAAACAAATATTAACTCAAGGGTCAAAAGTGAATACTTGAAAATTTAGATGTTAAAATTCTCCCCCATTCAGAACCCTTTCGATGTTGCCATTGCACCTTGACCAATGACACCTATTTGTTATGCAAAACCTTTGTCTACTGATCTAAGATCCAGAGGAACAACTCCAGACTTATCGGCCACACACTTCCGAAGCTGATAGACATAAAATATTCTATGTATGTAGCTGAGCTCATAAGGAAAATCCAACCGATATGCAACCTTCCCCACCGAGTAGATATCCTGAAAGGACCAATACATCTAGGGCTCAGCTTCCCCTGCATCCGAAATCAGATGAAGCCTTTCCAAGGTGACACCTTTAGAAGCACGAAATCCCCTACCTAAAACTGGATGTCTGAACGCTGCTGGTCTACATAACTCCTTTGTTGGCTCTAAGCTAATCGCAACCTATCGCACACCTGCTGAATCAACTCGGTATTCTTGAGTACAACGTATTAACCTCTCCCCAAAAAACTAGGGTCCGACACCTTCTTCCATACAACATCTGAAATGGCGTTCGTGATGGTTTTTATGCAAAACAAATAAAACTCTTAAGCGTGCATGCAACCTTAGAATAAGATCTATGTTTTCTCTAATTAAATATACAACTATGAACATCAAATAAGAAACCCTAGGAACCCTAATATATTTTTGAAAATACTAATTAGGATTAAGATAAACATACCTTGAAGATTGTTATAGCAAACAATCTTGAATTCCTCCTTGAAAGACTCTTGGAGACAAACACTACAAGTATCGTACCTCTAATGGTTGACACCCAAACCCTAACTACTAAGGAGCTTGTAGAGAGATAGAGATAGAGATAGAGAGAGAGAGAGAGAGAAGAGAGGTGAGAATTTCAGCCCTAAACCTCCAAAGGAATGTCATGGCCGAAATTCTAAGGCCAGTTGTCCTTATATAGCTAAGGTAGCTTGGTGCCAAAGCTACGTTTTAAGGAGGAAACCCTACTCCCTTTGCTTGGTGACCAAGTAGCCCATTCCCCTCTTTTAAGAGGCTTGGATGAAATTCCCTAGGCTTGCCCAAGTAATTTTCGTGCACCTCATCCAATGAGGTTAATGGGCTCCTTTCCTCGACTTTCAATAAATAACCAAACAGACTCTGCACTTTGAATAAATCCAATTAATCCCAAAATTAATTCCCATTAATTTCTGGTTAATGATTAATTAAATAATACTATTTCCAATTAATATATTATTCTCATAATATATTAATAAATTATTTATTTGATTTCTAATTAACTTATTAACCAATATATTAAATTAATCAGTTAGTTTCTCTAAAAAAGCTATCCTAATGAATTCTTAGGTTTGAGGGCAACCCAAACGGAGTGTTCTACTATCAATTCAAGTGTATACCAATTATAGTTATTGTCTTAGACACCAAATCTAATAGTCTCCCACTTGGATAAGTTAAATAACTATAATGTCATTATAACTTCCAAACTGATCAACAAATTGTAGTTTCCAAAAGCTGATGTCGAACTTTGGTCCAGTTAGTTACATGTCATAAGATAAGTGATCAAATATTCTTTCCTTCTAAAAGATATCGTACAAACATGAGACATTGATTATAATTAATATCATTGTCAAATTTTTGTTTCTCGATTTCTAATTTATGACGATTGAATTCGGACTGCTAATTAAACACATCAATTTAGTCTAGGCTTGGCCAAGCACTTCAGATGTCGACATCAAATCATCAAGGGGACCAAAGAGATCGAGTTTCCCATTAGGGAAAAAGAAACGAATAAAATTTGACATATATGCTTGTACCATTTACTTATCAAATCATGCACAACAATACAGTTTATAACATCAAGTTACTGATGCATTTACATATTATCAATGCACAATTGACTTGTAAACAACAACTCATATATCTCTGTCAAGTATATAAGATATTATCATCTCAAAATTACTCGTGATAAAATCCATGAAGTAATTCTCCGAGTGTGGTTTTATCCAATACTCAAAATCCCCATTTTCTAAGTACTCTAGCACATGGCCACAAAACTCTTGTTATGTCTAATCTCCATAGACAATCTATACTCTAATTCATGATAGTCTTAATTCACTACATACTTCCAAAAGTACGAATGACTGCAGAATTTTGAATAATCAAACTATTTAGGAATTAAAACATGAAAAATGAAACATAATCATAACCTAATGAACTATGGTCTCAAAACTATTGAATATAAATAAAATTCTTATTATTTAATCACCATGTTAATTAGAATTTATTCATTGTATAATGGTTTGAGTAATCAACTAAACAGTTGAATTAAACATCAATCATTCCATGTTATAAACATGTATACTATGTATGTTTATGGTCCTTCCTTTGTGAACAGATCGAATGGACACTATTCTAATGATGCTCATTTCACAATTTTAAATTCTTGTTACTACTAGAATGTGTTAGAGTTTAACCTTACATGCAATGTCCTTCTGCAATTTCGTAGCTTCAAATTTATTGGGACTTAGCCAACGATATTACAAAGTATTCCACTGGAGGTTTGTTACTAAAGCAATTCCATCATAATGAAGTCTCAAATTCAAGATACACTCCTTGAACACCTTCCATGTATTAAAGTTTCTAACGCACATGTATATTTTAATGATAAACTCTATCTTTGGAAACATTCCATATTTCCCTATGACTATCAATTTTGATCAAGATCATCACAATAAAAAACATGTCACTATGGTCCTTCCAATGAATACCATACTTCCAATTTTCCACAAGTAACCGATTCTTTCGGTAAACCTCGAAATGTTCTTAACAGTTGTTTAACAACTTTAGTCACACCAAGTTATAGTCCTTTTTCCTTCTTAGTGCCCAAGACATCTGAAAAAATTAGAACAATTGAATATTATTGATCCTATATTCAAAACCTATAGGACTTGATTCATTATGTCTTACATAAGGACCTGATATTTGTTCAGTCTCTTACTATAATATTTCCATATATCGAATTTCCTATATCGAACCATTTCAACACGATATTCATATATGTCTAATAATAAGTTCTTTTAAACCCTTCAATCTAAATTTTTAGATTGGAAACACAGTATGAGTGCCCTCTCCCTTAAGCCAAACTATAGCAAAACAAGTTTCAAACTTTGTAACTTGCAAATTTGTAAACTTTGTTCCGTACGAATAATATTGTCGAGTTGAAATACTAGAATAACCATTATGCTCTCACTAGAATAACACTTATACTCCCATTTGCATAACAATTACGCTCCCACTAGCTTTGACATGTACCCAGAAATCAAATGGACTTTTAGAAATCAATTCTCTTGAATTTCTTACTAAAGTGCAGATTTCTGATAAGTGATGCTTCGACAAGTCTCCAACTAGACTTCTTAATATTATAAACCTTTCATTAGATAGAATATGTGTGTGTGTTCAAACCCTTTCAAAACTTATAACCATATGTCCTTAAGGTTGAAGCAATTCCTTTCCATATCTTACAATTCGAACGCTGAAAAGGGATGCTGTAATCATAATGCGAATTTGAGAATGCAATTAACACAGCTGCTAACCATAATGATATTTAGTAGATCTTTAAAATCTACTAGAGAAAGTGTTTCCTCATAACCATTCTCATGACTTAGAGTGAAACCTTTTTGCCACCTAGATTTTATGGTGTACATGTTCCTATCCATGTGAATCTATCATTTCCAACCTACAATCATAAGATAAGGTTTAGGTGTAACATCACAAAAATACGACCCAAAAATTTTTGTTTAATAATTACTGAAAACATCATGTCAATATCATAAAATAAAACCCATGCGTCAATATTTCAAAACCATAGCAAATTATCATGAGAAAACTGTATCAAGACTGTATCAAATCACATCTATGAAAAACTAAAACAACTCCCAGGATAAACTGAAGTTGTGGTGTGTGCAATGCCATCAACCCGAGCCCTTCCCTTTACTTGCGGAAGTACCTGAAACCAAAATTGAAACTGTAAGAAAAAAGCTTAGTGAGCTCCCCCAAACTACCACATACCATACAATAACATATAACATATACTGGGTCTTGCCCACTGCATCAGACCGAAGTCCGGAAACTGCATCGGATTGAAGTCCGGAACTAACCAGGTCCTTGCCCTCTACATTGGACCAACGTCCGGGACTAACTGCATCGGATCGAAGTCCGAAACTAACTGGGACCTTGTTCCCTGCATCGGACCAAAGTCCAGAACTATCTGCATCGAACCAAAGTCCGGGAACTATCTAAGCGTAACATAGCATAGCATAAACATATCAACTAGCATGAACACATAAATTTCATAACGCATCGGGTTGTATCCCGGAATACATAACATATAAACACTATCTGAGCCACGTAGGCATCAAACATTCTAACTACTACATCGGACCGAAGTCCGGAAACTAATGCTAACTAAACGGGCTGGCATTGTGGCCTTAGACCCGTTCCTACTGGAAGGAAACTCACCTCGTAACACTGACTGTCGAGATGCTAAATCTGAAACTGTCTGACAGCTGCTCCGGAACTCCCCTCCTACAATTTCCATAAACACTAAGTCAAATACTGATAACTAATCTTAGGGTAAAATAACTATTTTACCCCCCTGGTCAAAGTCAACTTCCTGGTCAAATTCAACTTCCTGATCAAAGTCAACTTCCTGGTTGATTGGACTCGCGGAGTTGGCTCGCCAACTCGCCGAGTCCCTTCCATCTGTTCTAGTTTTATACCCGTTTCTACTCGTCGAGCTTAGCGAAGACTCGACGCGTTCTTCTTCGATGCACACATACTGAGTCCAAGTTCATCCGACTCGCCAAGTTGAAGAAAAACTCGTCGAGTCTAAGGTAATGTTCATCAGACTCACCGAGTTGCTCATCCAACTCGCCGAGTTCACGACTATCTTCATAGGACTCGCCGAGTCCAACATTCTACTCGCCGAGTTCATTCAGTCATTTTTCCATACATACCTGATTTGAGCCATGCAGTGGCTCTAAACCACAGATCTAGGCTTCTAGGGCATGCTTATCACGTAAAGTAAACTTTACGTGCATGCATAGCTTTAGGGCTTCAAATGTCCAAACTAAGCTCTTAATGGGGTTCTAAGCTCAAGAGGGACCTTAATCACGAATATAACTGAAACTTAACACTTGTAGAAGGTAATGAGAGTCCAGATCTTAAGTATAACCCAACCATAAGGTTTCTCTACAAAGGATTTGGGGTTTTAGGGCTTAAAAGCAACAATTTAGGGACAAACAAGATCTAATAGATCAATAATTTAGATGGAAACTTTATCACCAGAATGGATGACCACAAACAAATGTGTTCTAGATCTAAGTCCCCTTCCCTGACCTCTTCAACCTCTCCCTTCTTCCACTTGCTCCAATGTGCAACAAAAGTCCATTCACAAGGCAACAATCACTCAAACTTACCAATGGAGGCTAGGGTTTCGATAAGGAATGATCTGAGGGTGATGGAGGTTGAGATGGGGCTATAAGGACGTTTAAATAGGTTGCAAACCCTAAGGATTAGGGTTTCCTCCTTATTGGCCTACTCGCCGAGTCCAGGCGTGGACTCGCCGAGTAGATCACTTAAAACCCGCATCCAACTCGACATATACTCGGCGAGTTAGGGCTACAACTCACCGACTAGCTCTTCCAAAAAGAAACATTTAATCAAAATAAATACGTACTAGGAATGGGGCATTACATTAGGATCATAGCTAAACTTGAATTTAGCTTTCCTTCCATGGACTGGACTTTGCTAGTTGTAAATTTCTTGTCATTTGGTAGCACAAGGGCATACCAATGCTTTCGTTTTGTTAACAGTTCACCCATATTGATCAATGTACTTTCACTGACCAATGTGCTCTGCCTTTTGTATTCAAATGAGAACTATAGAAATCATAATAATTGCCAACTCAACAAGGAAGGTGCATAAAAACAAGAATATATCAATTTAACACGACAGGTTATCAACCTCAGTTCATGTGCTCGTCATAACTAAAAGGTTTATTCTCTATTGACTCTTAAAATTGTCAAGATGAATAAGACTTCGACTGACTTCTTGACATATAAGTTTTTCTCTCAAGGAAAATTTATCGATGAGCTAAAATAAATATTCAAAAGTTAGTGTGGATTCTTGACAAGAAACACTTCATGGAATTGGCATTGTTTTATCCTTTGTTTTTAACCAAATCATCACAACTTCCAATTCCCAATGTGCTAGAGTAAGAAAACATTATTACTCCACATTTCATGCATGAGGTGTTATAAACCTATTTAGTATGAAATATGTTTCAAAATACGATTCGAAGTAACTAGAGCATGGCTCCAAAACTTGATTAGAAACAAAATTTGACTCATCTCTCGATTATACCATTTCAACAATATTTGATTCCTCTTCTTAGTCAAACATCTGCACTAAGATGTTCTTTTAGGATCAATTGAAACATAGTTCCATAATCATTAAGATGATCATAAAACACGATAATAAAGTACTTTCCTTTCCTTTAATATTGGAGAAACATTTATCTTTCTTCCTAACAGATTATTCTTATTCATTTTGTCACTATTTGAGAACCCTTTTCAAAATGTTAGAATTATGGTTAATCTTTTAAAAACAATCATATTTACCGAATCATCAGTAAATCATGACGAATTCCATCCTTTGTGGCAGATTTGAATCGTCCATATCATTGGACTAGATTCATTAGTCCTTCACTTTGACTCACATAAAACATGTGATCAATAAATTAGTCATAATCTTCCAAAGATCAAGATTCTCATACATCACACAATTTGAATTACATGACTGCAAGTTTCCATCCAATTGGAACTTGGGTGATGAGAATTCTTTATCACTTAGTCAATTATGACATTTAACACAAGTGAAATAATAAGATTAAAATCCACAATTAATATTGCTATTAATAGAAATGTAACCAACACTTTCATAGACGCCATTACAAGGATATATAAAGTAAACCAACTATATAAACCAAAATTTCACTTTAACTTGTCCTTATATTGAATAAATGATAACAATGTTTTTAGACATTTCCTAAGCAATCTATTAAATTATCATAAATCCTAAGTAGTAGCTTCAAAAATCTGATCATCAAACTATGCGGTTGAAATCCACATCTCACGATCAAATTCAACTTACTCTTCTTAAGTTTCCTTGTTTCTCTTTGATCCTGCAATACCATCAAAATGTGATCATCACATCATGTATTAAGAGTCTATAAATAGGAACTTATTAAAATAATGGATTTAGATAATGGATATACCTAACGTAGAGTCATACAACTTGACTTTACCATCTCTAAGATCTTTCAGGTAGTCAGGGCAGCTTCGCAACAATGTCCCTTCATTTGGCAATAGAAACATTTGGACCTTACAGGTTAGCACATGGAACTATCTCAGAACTAGCATTTCTCTTTATCATATGATCAAACAGTTTGGCCTTGGCCGATCCCTTTCCATTGGGAAGAATAATATTTTCTGGACCACCATTGTCAATGTCCATGGAAATTTAGGAATCAAATCCTTCAAACACTTTTTCTTCACTTGTGTTCTCAAGCATTTCTACTTCAGCAATAATCAAAATATGTGTTAGATCAATTAGGGTCATGTCGTGGTCGCTCATATAAAAGTTCTCAATGAACTGACTATGACTTAGGAAGCGAAAGTAGAACCAAATCAATAGGTTACTGCCTTCGGAAAACAACACCCAGCCTATCCAATTTGCCGATGTATGTTTTCATTCTAGAACATGCGTACACACAGAATTTCTATCTCGATGTTCACATGCCAATAGGGCTTGAGTAATTTCGTATCTTTCGACTCGAGGGAATCGTGATGTAGGGAGAGTCACTGGAGGAGGAAGAGGAAGAGTTGGAGAATCATTACATCCATTTCCATCGTTGCTCGAAGAAGGGAACACACTTTCACCTAGATCAGAATGTGGAAGATCATCTTCAGATGGTAGATGAAAACCATTTCCAAAAGAATTGGGAAGACCATTGTTGTCTTGAATTGACATTTATAAATAGAGAAAAGAGAATTCAAGTTAGTTGATTTTAGTCCTTAATTACTAACCCATATTCAAATTAAGGCTAGGATCCATATTTTCGATTCGAACTTTGAAGAGGGATGCCGTAATCAAATTTGAATCTATTTTAGGTAGTTAAGGTTTTTAGCAATTTCAATCTTCTAAAACTCCCAAATCTTTTGAGATTCATTGATCTAATCAATGACATGTTTAATCTCAGATTAAGCTTTCAATTTTGTGATTGAGATGCAGAGGATCACAAACAAGATGCGAATCACTATGCAAATTAACTTGGTACTATCGATGTCTTTTATCATTTCGTTTTAATGTGTCGGTTAACCACATGTGCTCCATTAATCAACAATAATTTTTGAGACACCCATTACCAATCTTTATTAGTCCCCCATTAGTGTTTCGGTTAACCGCACATGCTCCACTAACGACTTATAAAGTGTAATTTTCAATTTCATGGATTAACATACAAATTCATATTTTTCCTAAAGTAACTAAGAGTGGAATTTTAGAAAATAGTTCAATTACTTTATATCTTTATATTTTTAATGAGGTTATGTCCTATCAAATCCACTTGGCTAACGACCCTCCACCACAAAGGAGAATGTTGGGTGAGAGCAGATATCCATTCAACAGCCATTTTATAGGCCGTTTCCTTATACCCTCTTTATACGATGACTTCATGAATGATGCGTACTAGCGATTTGACTAACAATTTTATACGTATAATACATATTAAACTTTTAATTATATATACATAGTATAAGGTGTATTTTCCAATATTTTAAAATACTAGGTTTAAATCTTAAATTTTGAAAAATAAAATAAATTTTAAATTTTAAAATTAAACCAAATGATTAAATAATTATTTATTAATTAAAAATTTAATTAATTATATTAAATAATATAAGGATTATCTAATTAAATTAATAAAATAATTTAATTCTAATCCATACCCCAAAATTTTGAAAATATGGGTGGGTATTTATCCAATTTTATAATTATCCTATTTAAATTGATAAACTGATAATTACCAAATATAAGAAAATCCCAACACTAACCAATTTTAAAAAATAGTACCTTGGGGAAGAAGGTAGGGATTTCAATCCTTACCTTAAATTTTGCAATCTTTAGGAGCAAGAAACCCATCTCCAAATCCAAAACTTGGAGGCCAAGGTAAGGGTTTTGAACCCTTACCAAAATTTCAAAACTTAGGGCGCAAGAAACCCTATTTCAAAATTCCTAGTCATAGAGGGTTTAACTACCATAAAATCTAATTTGATCAATTCATCTATTGTAACAATTCATAGAAAACAAGCCAAGTCACTGATACCACTGATGAGTTTTATGCAAAACAAATAAAACTCTTAAGTGTACACGTAACCCTAAAATAAGTTCTATGTTTTCTCTAATTGAATATACAACTATGCACATCAAATAAGAAACCTTAGGATTCTTAGTATATTTAAAAAAAAATACTAATTAGGATTACGAGAAATGTACCTTGAAGATTTCTATAGTAGACAATCTTCAATTCGTCCTTGAAGGACTCTTGGAGGCAAACACCACAAGTATCATGTCTCTAATGGTTCACACCCAAACCCTAGCAAACAAGGAGCTTGTAGAGAGAGAGAGAGAGAGAGGGAGAGAGAGAATATGGGTGAGAATTTAAACCCTAAACCTCCAAAGGAATGTCATGGCCAAAATTCTAAGGCCAATGGTCCTTATATAGCTAAGGGAGCTTGGTGCCAAAGCTACGTTTTAAGGAGGAAACCCTACTCCCTTTGCTTGGTGACCAAGCAGCCCATTCCCCTATTTCAAGGGTCTTGGACGAAATTCCTTAGGCTTGCCTAAGTGATTTTCGTGCACCTAATCCAATGAGGTCCATGGGCTCCTTTCATCAACTTTCAATAAATAAGTAAACAGATGTTACACTTTTAATTAATTCAATTAATCACAAATTAATTCCAATTAATTTTTGATTAATGATTAATTAAATAATACTATTTCCAATTAATATATTATTCTCATAATATATTAACAAATTATTTATTTGATTTCTAATTAGTTTACTAACCAATATAATAAATTAATCAATCAGTCTCACTCTCTAAAAGCTATCCTATTCACTTACTAGGTTTGATGGAAACTCAAAAGGATTGTGTTACTATCAATTCAAGTATATACCAATTATAGGTATGGGCTTAGAAACCTAATCCATTAGGTTGGTCAATATTGGCATGATAATTTTTGTTGTAGGAGAACTCTGCCAGTGGAAGGTAAGTATCAAAACTCCCTCCAAAGTCTAGCACACAAGCCCGAAGCATATCTTCGAGCTTCTGAATCATCCGCTGGCTTTGGCCATCAATATAGAGATTATAGGCTGTTCTAAAATGCAGCATAGTACCCAACTCCTCATGAACCTTCCTCTATAACTTATAGGTGAAATGAACATCCCGATCCGAAAACCACCAAAACTAGCACCCCAGTACCAAACTACCACCTCATGAACGTAGATGTCAGCTAATTTCTCATTGGATATACTCTTGGCAATCGGTATGAAATCCTCACTCTTGGTCAATATTTCAACAATTACCCAGATAGAATCAACACCACGTGTCATCCGTGGCAATTTTATGATGAAATCCATGGTAATCTCTTCCGACTTTCACATGGGAATGAGTAAGGGTTGCATCTAGTCGTGGGGTCTCTGATGCTCGACCTTGACTTTCTTGCAAGTCAAACACCGCTCAACAAACCAAGCTATCTACCTCTTAATACAGAGCCACCAATAGCTTAACCTTTGATCCATATACATCTTCGTGGCCCCGGGTGGATAGAAAACTTTAACTTATGTGCTTCTTCCAAAATTTTCTGTTTCACCCCACTTGATGTCGGAACCTAAACTTTATCACACCGAGTCAACAACCCCTAAATATCACTGAAAAATAAGGGAATTTGTCCCCTTATATGCTCGACCTTCTAATTCTCCTTTTTCAATCCCTCCACCTAAGCCTTCTTGATCAAATCCAACAAAGGTGATGTGATAAGTATCCTTAAGCGGATATCCCCAATAAAAGAACTCATAACCTTATGGCTCAAAGCATCAGCCACCACATTGGCCTTCCTAGGGTGATACATGATCTCATAATCATAATCCTTTACCACATCCAACCACCTCCACTGCCGCATATTCATATTCGATTGGTCCATCAAGTACCACAAACTCTTGTGGTCAGTGTAGATAACACAATGAACCTTATACAGATAGTGTCTCTAGATCTTGAATGCAAAAACCATGGCCACTAAATCCAAATCCTACATAGGGTAGTTCGCCGCATGAGGCTTCAACTACCTCAAAGCGTAAGCAATCACGTGACCACTCTACATAAGAAAAACTCCCAAACCCAAAATAGAGGCGTCACAATAAACCATGAGATCATCAAAACCCTCTGAAAGCGTGAGAATCGAGGCCTCACACAATCTTTGCTTAAGAGTCTCAAAAGCCAAATGCTGATCATGCCCCCACCAAAAAATCACATTCTTCTTTGTCAAACAGGTCAAAGGCATTGAAATCTTGGAGAAATCCTAGATACATATCCGATAATACCCTTGGAGGCCTAGGAAACTTTGAATCTTAGATGCGGTCCTTAGAACCTCCCATCGTATCACGGCCTCAATCTTGGACGGGTTGACCAAAATAGCCTCCTGGTTGACGATGTGCCCCAGGAACTGCACCTCGCACAACCAGAACTCACATTTGGAGAATTTGACATAAAGCCTCTCCTCTTTAGGGTCTCCAACACCTCTTGAAAATGTTCCTCCTACTGTTCCTCATTATGCATATCTGGTGGTGCCAAGCGATATCCCGCCTCATTTATCCGAGTCTCACTAGGAACAAATCAATCCAAAACTAAACCTGCCTCTCAGAATGCACTCCTAGTAAGTCCTCTGGAAACACATCGAGGTAATCCTGAATAATTGGAACCCCCACTTAATTTTTTCGTACCCTCAACTCTAGTGTCTACAACATAAACTAGGAACACATAACAACCCTACTACAGATACATCCTAGGTCTCGTATCTGAATAGAGAGCCGATCCATGCGAAGCTCTCTCACCAGGAATAATAGTTCTCCCCCACTTGGGGTTCAAACTCTCACTAACTGTCCCTGTAACATCCTGAGTTTTTGCTGGTATTTCCAAACCCTCTTCTATCATTACTTGGCTATTTGTAGTCCTTGGGGTTGGAAGTGTAAAGCCAAGATAAGTATAAAGGCCAAGGTTGCAACCTTGGGCCAAGAAGAAGTATGTTGCACGTACATAAGAATACGCTAAGCGTACTAAGGTCCACCTTAGTATGCTGGGCATACACTTATGTACGCTGAGCATACTTACGCTTGGATGAAACCCTAATATTTAAGGTTTGGGGACTATATAAGCAACATGATGAGCACAAAACCCTCCTTAACCCCATCCTACACTGCTTAGAGTCGTTTTCCCCAAACCTTATCCATTTCCTTGAGTGTTTGAGCTGATTGAGGGTTTCTTGAGTGTTTTAAGAAGAAGTTGCATCAAAGAGTGGGAGAAGAAGATAAAGCTTGTAGATCTGAAGTTGGGTTGTGTTGGGAAGCTGACCACGTACGCCCAATGTCCCTTTGGTATGCCCAGCGTATGCGGCTGATCACCACTTTAATCATTAAGTTCTTAATCCTTAAACACTTACATCGAAAATCTAAATCTAGGCTCAAAAAGATAACCATAAAGTTTCCAACTTTATGGTTTAGCAAGGCTATTAAGACCATATCTCCAAAACCCTAGCTTATTTACCTATTAAGACAATCTAGCACATGCATGGAAAAAAGCTAATGACCAAGAGCACATTTTTATGACTTAATACACCCTAAAACCTCTTAAAGGACAACTCAAACGTCTTGGAGTATCTCCTACTCAAAAAGATCAAGTTTGAGACAAAAAAGGTGACAACTTTGAGCTAAAACTAGATCCAAGAGATATATACGTAAGGGTTGAAGCTTTTTACTTCCAAAAGAGGCACCAAGGGATGTAGCTGCTCGATCCAAGGCTTTGAGTGAAACACTACAACCTCAAGGTTCTTCCTTCTAATCCAAAGCTCCAAGATGGCACCAAAAAGGGCTCTTCAAGCTTCACAATGAACTCACACACTTTAAGTTTTCGAAATGAGGAAGAGAGTTGAAGATGAGAGGGTGCCTGAGGCCATAAATTTGCTTAAATATGGTTCATACCCTATAAATTAGGTTTCGCACCCTAGCTACGTACGCCATACGTTCAAATAGTACACTCAACATACACAAGAAACGGCCAAGATTACAAAAATGTCATTAAGGACCAATCATACAAACAAATCTCAAGTCAATGGCCAAAAGCGAATACCTGAAAAATTAGATGTTAGATTCATGGTCATGCAACTTAAAATTTATAAGCATTTATCCATTTCGAATCAAGAATCAAGATAGTGATTCTTCAATCAAACAATAATATAGTTTGTCTGCAGAGAAGGAATGATCGGTGTCATGTGGCAATGGTGGAGGTGACTTAGGTTTAATTTTGTGTGTTTAGGTTAAGAATGAAAGATTAGATAGTGTAGATGTTCGATTTTGGAAACTATGGAGAAGATACGGGAGAGCATAACCGTTGACGAAAAAAAGAAATGGGGTTTGATAGTCAATGATGATGTATAAAATGATGTAAGGATGGAAACCCTATTAATGTAATACAATCAATGATCGTTATTTCTTCAGTTTAGAATTAAGGGTTCTCGTTTAATAATTTTTAGAGATTAGTGGTATGCACATGTTAAAATTTTATATGAGTAAGAGGATAAGTAGGAAAAAACTCTAAGATAATATTTAATTTATTTTTTTCTAAAAAGATAAGGTGCGATTCTTTAATGACAAACATTCAAAAATCTAATTATTTTCTAGAAATAGATTAAGCATAGGGATAACATTTGTTCTTTGAATTGGAATGTTTGGCCTACTTTGATTGCTACTTACTATGTAACGTTTTCTAAGGCCTTCCTAGTTCTTTAATATTATTCTACTATGTCGTAGAAAAAAGTTAATGACAATTGGAAAGATTGCAAATTATTTAAAACGGGGTTTCTAAACCGAGCTTTTCGGCTAAAGTTTAAATAAGCAATAATTTCTTCCGAAAGTATATTGTCGTAAACGGAAAAAATCTTCATTGATGGTCATTTTCATCAAGTACATTACTATTCTTCATCATTTGACTTTGTTCCTACATCTCTTTTCTGTCTTGACAGGTAATTAGATTCATCGATCAACGATTAATAAAACCATATACTATTTCGAATAAAAAAACTTCTAAGGTGTCGATGTTAAATAATATTGTTTTCTCTTGCATTTAGCCTCTCATTAGGCTAATGGAAGACATATCAATGTACTTTCTAATTTTCCTTACTATTTATCCCTTTCTCACATTCCTTACAAATAAACACCATTTGAACTATAATTATATTCAAATAGATTCCACCACCTACCGGGTTCACCTCCTATCATCAATTTTTTATCTTGGTATGTAAATAAATTTGAGCAAAAAAGTTATCAGTTTATTATGAAAAAATATCGCATAAAATTTATCATGTAAAATGTATTTAAAAAAAATTATACGTGTGTTTTACAATGTGTGCCTATGGTTTTGGAAAAATAGAAATAACATTGTACTTTCTTTTTTTGTCACACACATGAAATGCACTGTTATTTCTATAATATCATTCTACTTTCACTTATGTTGCAACATTATAGTTTTTTTTTTACAAAATAAAATGTTGTAATAATATGAAATAGAAGTAGAAAGTTACAACAAACCTATCAATGAAAGTACAATGTTCTATCTTACACACCCATATTATCACATTATATATATATATATATATATATATATATATATATATATATATATATATATATATATATATATATATATATATATATATATATATATAGGTTCAGGTTCATTTGAGACCATGCTAATTTTGTAAGACCGTGAGACCAAATCTAAAAATAATTTTAAAATGCAAAATAAATGGAAAAATCCAAAAATTATTTTTTTAAATATTATTTTCGGAACTTAAATTAAGTAAAAAAAATTTAAAAAAATAAATAAATAAAATCCCGTTTTTTTTAAAAATACGTGAAATATTCTAAATACAATTTTACACTGACATATTCTAAAAAATAATTTTAAAATGCAAAATAAATGGAAAAATCTAAAAATTCCTTTTTTAAATATTATTTTCGGAACTTGAATTAACTAAAAAAAAATAAAAAAAAATAAAACCTATTTTTTTGTAAAATACGTGAAATATTCTAAATAGAATACTACACTGTACATATTCTAAAAATAATTTTAAAATGCAAAATAAATGGAAAAATCAAAAAATTCTTTTTTTAAATATTATTTTCGGAACTTGAACTAACTAAAAAAATTAAAAAAAAAATAAAAAAATGCATCTCACGGTCTCACAAAATTAAGTCGTCTTACATGAACCTAACCCTATATATATATATATATATATATATATATATATATATATATATATATATATATATATATATATATCTGTTTTAAACAAAAACATCTAAACTTTGAAAACCATAATTAGAAAAAAAAAAAACTTTTGTCCATGTCTCATAATTATGGCCATTGTTTCAAATAAAATGACAATTTTTTCCATTTTGAAGTTTTCAAGCAATCTGAGCATATGTTTCAAATAAAAACAACAAAACCTTTAAAAAGCAAATTATAAAAAAATTATTTTATTATTTTATTTTGCTATTATAACTTTATACTTTAAAAGTACAATTCTATAAATTGGTGATTATTGAATGTACAATTATATTTTTTTACTATTAAAAAGAAACAACTTTCTTTTAAACCATCCAATACAAGTTTACGTTAATAAATCTACCTAATTAAGACATTATACTTGAAATAAAAACAACTAAATTTTGAAAACAAAACTATATAAAAAAAATTATTAAATCATAATATAGTAGCTATATACTATAATAATTTCCATCATATATGTAAAAAAAAACCTTTATTATTTTTTTCTTTAAATTCAAAATTATTGGAATTTTGGTTTTAAAAGGGTATAGTTTATTTTTGACTAAAATCACCCCATTTTGCCCATCTACGAACCTGCAACTAAAGTCTATAACTGATGTAAGGTGCAAAGAGAAAAGGATTACCATCGTAATGCTTACACATACCAAGTTAAAATTTAATTATTTTGAATCAACTCATAAAGTAAAAAAAATAAAAAAATAAAAAATAAAAAAAAAAATAAAAAAAAAAAAAAAGAAGGTAGAAACGTAAACTTTATTTTACATTTTATATACCTCGTTCTAACAGAAAACCTCACATTTGTTAAAATTAAAGGTAAGTACGCCAACAAGGTCAAGAAGAATTGATCTCCACCAAAATTTTGTTATGATTTTGAAAATCTCCCAAAAAATCCACATTTTACCTAAATAAAGACATGCTATTAACGTGAGATGGTGTCTCACCTATTCAAATAATACCGCACCCTCTAAAATTATAAAAATAAAGATGGAACTCGTGCAAATTTTATGAAACACAATAGACATTTTTAGAGAATAAGCAACATTTCTCAAGTAGTTAGCTACATAAGTTTCCCCAGATGAAGGATGAAAACGTTTACAATGTAGCTCTTCTAAAGAAGTGTGTCCTTAAACTAAAAAAGCAGCAACATTTAAAATTCTTTCAAGACTGTATGATCTAGAACGTAAGAGTACTCAAGATCCTGAAAACATTTTTGTATAGATAAAATCGGCTATTGGAATAAACAAACAGACATGTGTGAGATCCTTGTGTTTTTAGCGTGGTGGGAAAGAAGAGTAGAAACAATGAGCGGGTACCAATATTCTTTCCTGGGGAAAATTTTGTATGTGGTGGCCAGTCCAACCAAATGCAGCGATGGAATGGTGGATTAGGTTTTGATCGCAACCGTTCTTGGTTGCCTACACAAAAAACAAAGAGGGTGAGATAGGTGGCCAATTTTTAGATATATGGTTTTCACCATGGATGGTTTTGTGGTGGTGTAGGTGTGATGGTGAAGGAATAACAACGGTGTGGGGTGAGGTCGTCGGAGAGGAAAGAGCATAGCCAATGAGGCTAGAGACATGAACATCCCCTCTAGCAACTATCACAATATTGTTTGTTTTTTGCTCCCAGCACGAAAACTTACCGGGGGGTCACCCATCCGTGAATTGTTTTCTCCCGAGCATGCTTAACTATTGAGTTTTTATAGGATCTGTTGCTCTCAGAGGGTGGGACCATACTCATACTAATATACCAGATCCCATCAGAACTCAATTGGCTGGATAGTTGCACCTGATCCCATATTGGTTTGGAAGGAGAACTAAGCGTTTCATATAAAGGACGTGTACATCTTTCCTATCACAATGCGTTTCAAAACCATGAGGACTGCAGATCTCATAAGAACTCTACAATTATATGTGCCCGGGCGAGATTAATTAGGGATGGGTGCCTCAATGGTAAGTTTTCGTGTTGAGAGTTCAAAGCAAACAATATTATGATATATGTGAGAGGTGGATGTTACAAGACACATGATGAAAATATTAGATAAGAATAGGTGAAATGATAGAGGAGAGAATTCGAGTGTGACTTACCCTTTTAATCCCAATGTTAGGTCAAAGAGAAAAAGGGAAAGAAGGGGGGTTTTTCAATAACATACTAGACACTGATATGCTTTTATCTACAGAGCACAACATTTGGAAAACGTTAAGGTTTATAATATGGAATATATAATCTTGAGACGAAACTCATGCATCATATGATCACAATCTATAGGTCAAAGTATATTATGGAAGAAAATCTAAACTTGTAACGCCATAAATAATAATTAGTATGTACGTTCAAGAGTCTTGATATTTAAAAAATATATCATATATGCAAGGGAATAAGTTGTGTTTTTTAGTTGTTTTTCCTTTTATTATTTATTTTGTAATTCTTCATTTTTGTTGTTTTTTTATTATTTATTGTTTTGTTTTTGTTTTTTTATCGTTGTCGTTTTGTTGTTTCTTGACTTAGTGATTGCTCGGACGATCTGTGTGTTACTTTTTTTTTTCCTTTTAAAGTATTTTTATGTTATATTTTTCGTTAGAACTATCGTTGTGTTATTCTTTTCGTTTGGACTATTCCTCTATTATTATTTTTTTCATTTGAATTATCCTTATGTTATTTATTTTGTTCGGACTATCCTTGTTTTTTTTTTACTATTCATATGCTATTATTTTTGTTCGGACTATTCATATGTTATTTTTTCGTCCGGACTATCCTCGTGTAGTTTTTTTGTAACATCTGTTTTTCAAGAATCGCGCTTGGAATTCAAAATTTCTAATTTTGGAGGTTTTAGAGAATTTTTACTAACCACGGTGTAGTGATGGAGCTAAAAAGGGCACGATCCCATCATCTGAATGTAATGCGTGTTTTCAATGACCACGATGTCGACATGTATTGGCCACAACATGGTGGTGGCAAGGTTTAAAACCATAGATCCTGGGCCTTATGCCTATTTAAAGGATGCGATGGCTAGGGTTTCGTCCATCATTAGCCTGTATCACCTCCATGTATAGAGAATCAAACCCTAACTACCTTATCAACATTTTGAGCTCCTTGTTGGTGTTTTTGGGCATTTGATGGTTGAAGTAAGGCCTTGTTGTGTTGGATAAAGGTGTCTAAGTCATCACTGAATTGATATATATTTGTAATTGGAAGCAAAATCCTTTTTGGGTTGCCCTCATAACTAGTAACCGAATAGAATAATATTTGGTGAGAGAGGATAATTTGTTAGTTTATTATATGAATATTAAACTAGGTGGAAATTATTTATTAATATTGTATATGATTAATATATCAATCAGAATTAGCAATAACTAATTAAAAATTAATCAAAATTAATTTGGCTTTAATCAAAATCAGAAATTAATCCTCCACAAGGATCCCATTTTGGCATGCCCTATTAGGATTTTTGGAATGTTCCTTTTGATAATTAAGGAACCACGATAATTACATAAATTGAGATTATATTATTATATTCAAATTATGGTTTCTAGGGTTACTTAAGCAGCTATAAATATGACCCTTAAGGCTCCCATTTTTTGTTCACCACCTATACCAGAAGGATAGCTAAATATATCCCTCTCATCCTTTCTCAACTTGAATTTTAGGTGCTAGGGTTTGGGTACAAACCATTAGAAGCATTGAGCTTTTGTTCCTAGCTTCACAAGCTCTATAAAGGAAGGATTAAAGAGTTGGTTTCTATAACAAATCCAAGGTATGTAACCCTAATCCTTGTTTACGAATTTGGTAGGGATTATGTTAGTTTGTGTTATGCAAAGTATGTTACCTTCAAGTGTTGAGACATAGATCCATTTAGGTTGCATGTACCCTTCTTAATTTTTAAGTGACTTTCTGTATTGTACATATTGTTGTAACTTGAAAAATCCATCATATGGAGCAAAGGACTACCTAGCAAACTTATCTCCATTTTCTTCTGCAGATTCTAGACTTTTGTAAGTCTCTAAGTTCACAAATTGTTGGTTTATCTACTGTGGATCTAGGATATAAACTTATTTCTTGATGATTTGTTCATATGAATGATTAGTTTTGATAAAGTTGGAAACTTTATCTTTCCTTGAGGTCCCAAGGACATTATATATCCCAGATATGATATTCTAAATTATATGGATGTCATGCATGGGGTTTTGAACCTATTTCCCACCATTTCTACCTAGTTTGGGATGAGACATGAATTGGACATGCATGTATTTAAAATGATTTTTATGAAGCTTTTAGGTCCAAGGATGATTTCTGGAGAGTATAATTATTGAGCTTAACGGATTACGAGCTTAATCTATTAGCTTTTTTTGGCCAGTTCCCATGGCGTGACATGATGCTCCCCTGAGGGTGTGTGACAACCCGAAATTTCTATTATGTACGAACATATCATGCCAATAGAAGTCAGAACAGTTGCTGTTAATTTTCAGACTTTTTAGAATAAGGGTGAGTATTTCAGGATTTACACTTTAAGAGTTATTAGGAGAGAGGATGCCCTAGAGTATTTTGTGCATCTTAAAAGTTTCAAAACTCCACGAGTTTGGAGTTTAAGGATCGAATGATATTTTTGACCAAAAACTCCATGGACTATATATATATATATATATATATATATATATATATATATATATATATATATATATATATATATATATATATATGACACATTAACCATTTTTAGTCATTTGTTCCATTTTCAACTAGAGAAAAACCCGATTCTCTCCCAAGGATCTTCAATCTTTCGACCCGAATTGTAAGTACTTCTACCCTAGAGTGTTTTAAATCCTCATACATGTTTAGATATCATTAAAATCATTCAAGATTCACAAGAAGAAGGAGTTTACGGCCCAAGATCTTCTTGGACCGTAACTCCTATTTTGGGTGCCAAAGTGCTCCCAACTCTTTCCTTATGCTTAGAAACGAGTATGGAACTTTCCCTTGATGTGTTTAGCACATGAAAATCACCAAGTTAACCCATTTATAGGTGTTTACGGTTTAGGGATCTCCCAAAACTGTAAACACCCCAAAGTGTGTCATAATGCACCATATTCCTTCCTTATGCCTAGAATAAAGCCTAGAACTTTACCATGAAGTGTTTGGGACTTGAAAACATCAAAATACCTTAGTCCATAGGAGTTTACGGCAGCAAACACATGGAGAAATGGTCCATGGGCTGTAAACTCCATTTAGGAGTGGATTGATGCCACAAAACATTTCCTAAGGCTTAAACATGAAGTAGGAATACTTGGAATGACATAGAAGACTTCAAATCAAGAAATGGTCATAATGTTATGAGCTTACCTGTAACGACGTAAATTTTAAAACCAATTTTTCATTTTTACAAACATCAAAAACATCGAGTAATAATTTATATTCCAATGTAAACAATATTGTCACGATCGATTACATAACAAAGATCACAAAAATAGTTTCCCCCAAGTGTGTGTACGATCACGCCGGCGCCTTCCCACGGTCCTCGCTAGTACCTGAAACACATAACACAACAACTGTAAGCATAAATGTTTAGTGAGTTCCCCAAAATACAACCTACGCACATACGCCTTTCCAGGCCCTGACCTTCCGGTCCATGTGTCTCAGGGGACTTCAGTCCCGACTGGGTAAACCTTCCGGTCCTACCCACGTCAACCTTACGGTCCATTTTACAACGCCTTCCGGCCCATAACATAATGCCTTCCGGCCCATATCAAGCATATCATACATGGCACATATAACGATTAACTTATCACACATAATGCATATATCTCATATCATATCCGACCTTCCGGTCACACAGTCAAACCCTTCCGGGTACAGTATAGTGAGAAGACTCACCTCGTATATCTCGATAACTCGCGAACCCTGGAAATCACTCGTGCTCGAACCCCCAAGCTATAATCCTCCTATAACATCATATATCTCTAATTAATACTTGTACCACTAAGGTTGACCATCCCTATCAAGTCAACACAGGTCAACTCTGGTCAACAGTCAATGGTCAATTTGACCGGACTCGGTGAGTGCACTAGAGCGACTCGGCGAGTCTAAGCATTTTCACCAACTCGCAAGGATTTCCCTTTGACACGTCGAGTACTCCCCTGAATCGACGAGTTCCACCTGGTCATGAATCGCAGGGCCACCGCGACTCAACTCGCCGAGTCACAAGGACAACTCGGCGAGTTCCAGCTCGACTCAGTCCACCTGTCAATCCCTCTCTAACTCCCCGTGACTCACTGAGTCAACCATAACTCGGCAGGACCACTCACTAAGTGGTTAAGGACAATCTTCATGCTACTCGCCGAGTCTGTTCTTAAGACTCGGTGAGTCCATGCCATGCATCGACTCAAACTTGCTTCTGAGGTCAGATCCGCTCCATAAACTCATAGATCTGGCCCTCCTAAGCTCATTTATCACGTAAAGTCATAGTCTTGGCCACCATGCAACACTTACAAGGTTCTTTTTGGAGAAATGACCACTACTATGGCAACCCTACCCTCCAACCCAAAAGGAAGGACATAAAGCATATTATTTGGGACTTTCTAGACCTGCTAAGGTCTAGATCTAGGTACCATATCTCCATGGGACCTCTCACACTTCAATTACAAAGCAAATAAGGCAAGAAGAAACCCTGGATTTGACCATATCAACATAAACACGGAAATAAGCTCTAAAAGATACCTCAAGAAGCTTCCCTTGGCGAAATGGAAGTAGATCCAAGCTCCTAACTCTTCTAGCTTGACTTTCCCCCTTCCTTTCTTGCAAAAACACACAAATTTGGTGAACAATAGCCTCTTATCTCACTCACAACAGCTCTCAGCTGCTTTGGTGCTCTCAAGGATCAAGGTGGCCGCAATGAAGGGCCATAAGATCCTTTAAATAGAGCTTAGGACCGGAAAATTAGGGTTTCATCAAACAGCGCGGACTCGCCGAGTCCATCCCTTGGACTTGTCGAGTCCAGGTGCGAACCCGCATCCAGAACCACGACCCTACTTGGTGAGTTCGAGCTCCAACTCGCCAAGTCCCCTCACAAAACACCAAAAATATGCGAATAAAAGATACCTGGAAATCCAGGCTGTTACATTACCGCCGTAAACTCTATGGGTTATTGTCTTTATGGAGTAAACTCATATTAGGGTTTGTAACATCCGGAATTTCAGGTATTATATTTATTCAATTTAATTTCTAGTTTTGTGGAAGGACTCGGTGAGTTGATGCGTAGACTCGCCGAGTAGAGACGCGAATCATTATCCGGGTGGATGGCTGGACTCAGCGAGTCCACGCTGTTTAATGAAACCCTAATTCCTTGGGTTTGGGGCCTATTTAAAGGGCCTTATGGCCGTCATTTGCGGCTACCAGACCCCAGAGAAAAACCCTAAGTGAGCTAGAGCATTTGTGAGAAGAAAGAGGCTATTTCTTGATCTTTGTTGGTGTTTTTGCAAATAAAAGAGGACCAAGACAAGAGGAGGCTGAAGAGGGTGCTAATCTAGTGATTCCAGGGCTCAGAGACTTCATTTTGAGGTATTCATTCGAACCCTCCTTCAGTTTATGATGTGATTCTTAGAGTTAGAGATTTTTTGCCCCATTAGAGGATGGTTATATGGAGTAATTGGTCCCTTCTCATGTTGGTGCTATAGATCTGGACCCAAAGAGATCCAGAGACCTTTTTCCCTTGAGCTTTATGGGTATCAATGGAGGTTATGAACTTAGGATGTCATTTTAGAGGCCATATCTTCAAATAAGGCCTTTGAGCCTTTGCATGTGCACCAAGATGTTAGATTTACGTGATTATAATGCTTTGGGAAGCTGGATCTATGTACTAGAAGAGTGGATCTCACCTCAAGATGTCAGTTCAGCTTGAGCATGGCATGAACTCGCCGAGTCCCTTAGCCGACTCGACGAGTAGGACGAGGTTTTTCCCGGTAATCACACAGTTGGTGACTCACTGAGTTGGGGAAGCGACTCGGTGAGTCAGAGGGAATCTAGAGGGCAGATTGCACGATGGTACTCGCCGAGTCAGGATCCGGACTCAGTGAGTTAGGTCAATACATTTCACATATTGTGATCAGTGCTGATTTGCAGAGTTGAGGTTGACTAAGTGAGTCGAATGAGGACTAGGAGAGTAAAGAGCACGTGTGGACTCGCCGGGTCACAGTTGCACTCTGTGAGTTTGGTCAAGGTTGACCGTTGACTTCGTTGACTTTTAGGGATTAGTCAATGTTTGGACTTTAGAGTCATCGGAAGGGTAGGATAGCCTTTTACCCTTCCTAGAGGATGTATTGAGAGGAAGAGATTAGCCTAGCCTGAGATTTGTATTAATTAGAGTATTTATTTCATGTGATTAGGCAGGGGCTAGACCAGAGTTACCGAGTCAGAGATTTACTGAGATATCTGAGGTGAATCTTCTCACTATACTTTACCTTGAGTAGGTAGCCAGAGTTATGTGACAGAGTATTTGTATGATATGTATGTTATGTGTTGTACTGCATTATTTCTATGTGATTTATGTTGTACATGTTTACAGAGTTAGAACCGGAAGGTTCCCAGAGTTAGAACCAGAAGGTTCACAGAGTAGGGTCCACGGACCCACTGAGTTACAGCCTCGAGTGGCTAATATGTGTTATGTGTGGTATTTTGGGGAACTCACTAAGCTTTGTGCTTATAGTGTTCTGTGTTATGTGTTTCAGGTTTCTCTCAGGATCACGGGACGGCACAGGCTCGATTGTACACACCAGAGAAAAAGTCATGTTTTGAGGATCCTGGTTTATTATGCAAGTGAAAATGGAGTTATGTTTTGTAATTCGATTACGATTGGGATTTTAAGAAAAGTGTTTTTAAGAATTAAACGATTATTTTTAAATGAAAAATTGTTTGGAAATTTACATTGTTACAAGTTGGTACCAGAGCCTTGGTTTGAGGGATTCGGATGCACCTTCGGGTAAATCTGGACTCAAACTGAGGATTTAAGTCAATTTTTCAAAAAGAACTGTGTTTTTATAAAGTGAATAAGAGTTTCAAAGAGAAAGCAAAAAGAGTAGTGTGTACAATCAGCCAGAGCCCGAACGGTGATTTCCCAAAACACCCTTATTTTGTGTTATGAGATATTTGTGATACATTTTATGAGATATTATGCATGCCAGAGGCAGACTAGGCAATTCATATTTTAGGACTAGAGTGGCCTGGTTTGTGATACCTTAGCCTAGGGTTGCTGATATATGTGATGTGCTTTCGAGTATGTGTTGAGCAAGAGTGTCCAGTAGGAAAAAAATTTAGGGGATTCGAGTAAGGGAGTAATATGGAAGAGATATCTATATGAGCATATGAGGAGCTTGCCGAGAGGGTAGCTAGATGCCCACGTGGGGCGGAGTTGTTAGAGTTCAGTGATATCAATCACGTATGAGGAAAGCGAGTGGATAATAACCTAAGGAGGTTTTTCGTGCTGAAGGGGACGCTTCAATGCTCGAATGCTGCTTGCTTCGTGCTTTGTGGAGCTCTCAATGATGGAAGTAAGCTACTAAGTGAATATGACGATATTCAGGAGGTAGATGGTTGGCATCATTAGGAGCTCTTCAGCAGATGATGGCGGAAAAGTGTGGGAATCCAGGAAGAGCCTAGGGAGTAACCGTAGAGAATTTCGTTGGGGAGCGAGCACGCATGACGGGATTGATGAACGAGAAGGTCGAGCAACTACTTAGGAGCTCCAGGATATTCCGTGTGGAAAGTATGGGTAGATGTGGCAGGTAGTATGGGCACGTACTACTGAAAGCAGAGGACCCATGCTTGATACAGGGAGTAATCTGAAGGTTCTAAGGAGCGGATTGAGGAGTGATGTTATGGTTTGAGTACGGTACATCAGAGCGGATTGAGGAGTTATGTTATGGTTCGAGTACCATACATCGGAGCGGATTGAGGAGTTATGTTATGGTTCGAATACCATACATTAGAGCGGATCGAGGAGTGATGTTATGGTTCGAGTACCATACATCGGAGCGGATTGAGGAGTTATGGTTCGAGTACCATACATCAGAGCAGATTGAGGAGTGATGTTATGGTTCGAGTACCATACATCGGAGCGGATTGAGGAGTGATGTTATGGTTCGGGTACTATACATCGGAGCGGATGGAGGAGTGATGTTATGGTTCGAGTACCATACATCGGAACAGATGGATGAGTGATGCTATGGTTCAGGTACCATACACCGGAGCATCTTGAGAAGAGATTTCATGGGATGAGTACCATGGTTTGTAGTGAATGATGCTTGTGGTTCTCCGGATTATCAGGTCATGATTGAGTTCAAAGAGGCGTCCCTTGAGAGGGAGGTCGAGAGCCATTCAAAGTATTTTGATAAGGAGTCATAGGGAGGGGAGAATTTCGGTCTGAGGTGAGCAATCAGTCGATAGAGGAGATGTCACCTTCTATGACCTGGGTGGTGCTATTTATGTTTGTATGCGAAACATGAGGAGCATGATGTTTAAGTTTTGGGTTTGGGGGTAAACCCTGCAGGTTGTCATTGATGATGATTTTCCACCAGAGTATCAGGTAGCATGTGTGTCGCGAGGTAGTGATTTATCATGAGCAGATAGTCAGTTGGGACTGAGATAGTCGAGGACCACGTTACACCTATTTGAGTATAGTAAGGTGTATTGTAGTGGTATCAGTGGGGAGTCCAGTCGAGTTTATCAGTGCAGTGGTTTTTCTATAAATGTTGGGTATTGAATATGGGAGTGGGTCCCTGTTCTTGGGATGATCCATGTGTTGGAACGTTGGTTGATGAGTCGAGGTGGGGGAGCATGATGATTTCGTGGTTCAGTCTATGATTCAGTGATGTTATTGGACAGTTGAGTTGTTTGGTATTGGATTGGTACGAGACTTGGAACGACTAGAGGCAGTCGTGCCGAGAAGTTCTTGAGGATTTCATCTGAGGTTCAAAGTATATGAGATCGATTGATTTCCTTAAAGGAGATTATCGGGCGTTGCGTAACACTTTCCAGGGGTAGGTGTGATTTTGTTGGTGAAAATAGTTTGTGGGATGGTTGTGTGCCAATTGGTGATGGTTCGAACCCTAAGTGGGGGAGAACCGGGTACCGTATGGAAGAAAGCAGAGATTTGTCAAGAACGGTTATAAGTGGGGTATAGAGATTTGCGGTAAGAATTCATGAGACCAGAGTTATTGGTGATTGAGGAAAGGTTCAGCGTGAGCAAATGCAGGAAGTACTTGTTTGAGAAGGATGAATGTCTCCACGGCAGGTGGTCAATGGTTAGGAACCTGGTAGTGGTCAGTGTCGTTGCAAGTAGGTAGAGAATGATTGAGCAGCCAACTCCCAGGTCGGTATGCGTATTCTTGCTTGGATTTTGAGTGGTGGGAAAAGGGTTTCGGAGAATTATCAGTGTATTCCATAGAGTTAGCATTTTCTCGTGTTCCAATTGAGTAATTTGATACACTGAAGTTGCGCATTGCGAAAAATGAAGATCTAATTATTGGGTTCAGAGGAAATGTATTATTGTATATATATGATGCTTGGGGCAGGAGATCAATGGTTGTGGTAGGATCTTGTGATGTTCTGTTGAGGTGTTCCGAGGTATCCGGATATGATATCTTGATTTCGGAGTTATTCGAGAATCTTGAGTTGATACGACTTGTGGTGTATCAAGTATCTATGGTTCCAGTGGGAGCCTTGGGAGTTGTCATCAGGAGGGATTATTTAAGAATGTGGATTTTTTTGAAGAAAGAGGTATTTTATTATGACGATTGTCGTCATAATTTATGATGCATAATTGGGGCAAGTGTGTGTAGATAACTATGATAGTCCGCGGAGCATGCGCTAGTGGACATAGTGTGGTGTGCTATGAGATTTAGATTATGGGGTAAAGGGAGTGAGTGTTGTGATGCTATGGGGAGCCGTAGTATTCACTAGTGAAAGAGTGTTGTGATGCTACGGGGAGCTGTAGTATTCACTAGTCAGAGGATGTTGTGATGCTACGGGGAGCTGTAGTATTCACTAGTCATAGGATGTTGTGATGCTACGGGGAGCTGTAGTATTCACTTGTTAGAGGGTGTTGTGATGCTACATGGAGTCGTAGTACTCACTGGTCAGAAGCTTTTGGTGATGTTGAGGAACTGTAGTATTCTAGGCGGAAAGAGAGTGTGATGATGAAGTGTTCTCCAATCAGAGTATGATGCAGAGGAGTTTTAGGCTCGAGTAGCCTAGTATTGAGTTGTTGGAGCTTGGTGGTTAGGCGAGGGGCGGGACGGGGGTCTCCTTCTCTCTCGGGAATTATTATATTTTGAGTTGAGTTGAGTTGTGTTTGTCGCAGCATGAGGAAATTGGGAAATGATATTCGCGTGTGGCATAGGGTGAGTCATGAGACCAATGTTTTTTGGGACACGAGATCTGCGCTCACTTTCTCGCCACTAGTGAGAGTTCTTCTGAGGAGAAATTAGCAGAGATATATGTTAGAGAGGTGGTATCGCGGCATGGGGTGCCGATCTCGATTGTGTCAGATCGAGATGTGCGTTTCACTTCCAGATTTTGGAAGAAATTTCATGAGGAGTTGGGTATGAGGCTGCATTTTAGTACCGCATACCACCCACAGACTGACAGACAGAGCGAGCGGACGATTCAGACGCTCGAGGACATGCTCCGAGCATGTGTGTTGGATTTTGGCGGAAGTTGGGACACGTATTTTCCCTCGACGGAGTTCTCCTACAACAACAACCATCATTCGAGCATTGGTATGCCACCTTTTGAGCTGTTGTATGGGAGGAGGTGTCGTACTCCCATTTGTTAGGGAGCGGTAGGGCAACGAGTGATGGGTAGCATGGAGATCGTGCTTCAAACGGCAGAGCAGATACAGCAGGTCACGCAGAGGTTGTTGACCACTCAGAGTTGCCAGAAGAGTTATGCGGATAGGCGATGATCCGAGCTTGAGTTCCAGGTCTGTGATTATGTTCTCCTGAAGGTATCTGTAACATCCCGGAATATTAAGAGTAGAGTTGAAGGGCTAAAAGTGAAATTGTATAAGGGCAAATCGGCGAGTCCATGGGTGGACTCGGCGAGTAGGGTCACGACTTTGGTCGCGTGTTAAGTGGCCTACTCGGCGAGTCCAAAGATGGACTTGGCGAGTCCAAAGATGGACTCGGCGAGTAGGTGTTGAGTGGAGAAAACCCTAAACCCAGAGGATGAGCCCTATTTAAAGGACATAATACCCTCTCCCCAACCTCTTTGATCTCCCTTGAAGTCCAGAAACCCTAGATACGTGATTGTGGAGGATTTGAGTGCATTTGGAGCTTGGGGAAGTGATTGTTGAAGAAATCTTGAAGGAGAAGAGACTTGGATCAAAGGGCTTTACAAGGATTCGGATTAATCTTCTCTTGGAGCTTCCTTTTGAGGTATTATTTCATTGTTTGAGCTACTATTATCTAGATTCATCATTTTTGGAGGTGTTAGAGATCATATATTTTGATGTATTGGAGTTTAGAGGTTAGATCTGAGGTTGCTACCTCAGATCTGGATTGGAGGAGGGTTAGAATGCATAAAGGTCCCTGTTTTTGAGTGATTGATGGAGCTATCTTGTCCCAAAACCCAAACCCTAGAGTGAAAAGGCCTAGATCTCCTTGGATTCACGTAAAGATTGCCACTTTACGTGATGGATGGCCTAATGGACTAAAGGGGGAACGAAATTATGATGGGGATCCATCATATTTTTGTCCAAGGCCTTATTCCAGAAGGTTCCTTGGGCTGCTTGGTGGCTAAGCTATCCATTAGGGTTTAGACTGAAACCCTAACAGCCTACAGTATAAATATGACCCCTAGGCTATGAAAATCGGCTACACTTGATTCCAAGAGAACCCTAGGGCCGATTTTATCATCTCTCACCCTCTCTCAAATTTCCTTCTTGCTTGTGGGGTTTGTGAACCATTAGAGGAGTTACAATTGTGACTCTAAGCTCAAGATCAAGAAGACTACAAGGATTTCAAGCTATTTGAAAGAGGTAAAGACTTAGATCTGTTTTTATGATGTTGATTTCGAATTTTATATGATAGATATAGGGTTACAAGTCTTGGGTTCAAAGCATGTACAATAGAGAAACCTAGATCCAAGCATTTGGGTTTGTATGAGCACATAGGATTGTTCTTATGCCTAAAACCCATCAGTAACACCATATACAATCAATACATCTCTTGAGCACCCAAATCACCATGTTCATTGTGCAAACTTTAATTTCACATGCTAAACCATGTGCAAACTTTAATTTCGCATTCCATAAGGTTCCTTGGGCTGCTTGGTGGGTAAGTTGTCCATTAGGGTTTAAACTGAAACCCTAATAGCCTACAGTATAAATATGACCCCTAGGCTATGAAAATCGGCTACACATGATTCCAAGAGAACCCTGGGGCCGATTTTAGCATCTCTCACCCTCTCTCATATTGCCTTCTTGCTTGTGGGGTTTGTGAACCATTAGAGGAGTTACAATTGTGACTCTAAGCTCAAGATCAAGAAGACTACAAGGATTTCAAGCTATTTGAAAGAGGTAAACCCTTAGATCTGTTTTTATGATGTTAATTTTGAATTTTATATGATAGATCTAGGGTTACAAGTCTGGTATTCAAAGCATGTACAATAGAGAAACCTAGATCCAAGCATTAGGGTTTGTATGAGCACATAGGATTGTTCTTGTGCCTAAAACCCATTAGTGGGATCAGAGCCTTGATTGGTTTTTGTTGTATCTGATGCTTTAACTGTTTGATTGCTGAAAATCATTTTTTTGTGCTAACTTTTTGATGAACTCGATGAGTTCCATGTGGAACTCGACGAGTTCCAATGTGGACTCGACGAGTTTAGCTGTCAGATTGAGGATATTTCGGGATTTTATTGTTGTTTTGTCATGGGATTAATGCCTAAATCATTTTTTGAAGATAAATTCTGAATTTTATCGTAATTAAATTATTATTCATGCCAAAACAATAGATAATTTCAAATCTTTTGAATAATAATTTATTTATATGATAAATATGGATTATTTATTTTATTTTGTAATTATCTTGTAACTAAAATTAGATTAAGTCAAATATAGATAATTATGAAATTAATTGTTTAATTTAAATTATTTGTTATTTGATCCCTTTTGTTTTAAAAAGTTCAAAAACTTGTCCTCAAGTTTTGAAATTTACATTTTATGATTAAAAGTTAAATTTTAAGTAATTTGAATTTCAAACCCTTAGAGTTTTACAAGTTTAAAATTCAACCCAATATTATTATGTTATTACAAGATTAATATATATATATATATATATATATATATATATATATATATATATATATATATATATATATATGCATGTATAAGATTAAAGCTAGTCTTATCGCTAGTAGGCCTCATTCACGAAGCCGATCTATAAGGTGGGTATAAGGTTGCTGCCTATAAAATGACACTTAATGGGTGTACACTCACACCCACCGCTAGCTTGATTGGTGGAGGGTCGTTAGCTGAATGGATAGGATAAAGCACTTAATACCTCATTACAAGTATAATGAATATTGCAAAGTAACTAACATGTTTTTACAAATTCCCAATCTTAGTTACTTTAGGGCAAAATGTGAAAATGATGTTATTCCATGGAATTACACTTTGTACCCTTGTCAAACATTAGTGGAGCTAGTGTGGTTAACCGGCACACTAATTTGGGATTGACATTGGTGGAAAAGGGTGGCTCGATATTTATCATAGATCAATGGAGCGTGCGTGGCTAACCGGCACATTGATTAGGTGATAGAGACATTGAGTCCACCATGTTGATTCACATGGTTATTCACAACTTGTTTGCGATCCTCGGCATCCCAATCGCAAATTTGAAGTGCATATCGAGATTTAAACATGCCATTGAAAAGTTCAATGAATCTCAAAGATCTAGGAGTTTTCAAATACATTTAAAACTTAATCTCTTTTTCGTTTTTCATGGTGAGAATTAGTGAATCGTCATTCACTTACCTTCAAATTATTTACTTTTAGAGTACGGCATCCCTTTCTAAGTTGTAAATAATGTTGTTGGGTCCTAGCCTTAATTTCTCATTTGGGTGTTTAATTAGGGACTCATTTCTAATCAAACTTTGTTCCTTTTCCTTTCGAGATGTATGCTAACAACAACAACAATGCTTCTGGGTTATTCTCGTTGATGAACCTATGTCAAAAAGTGACATTTGATGGGTCAAACTTCAATGAGTGGATGAGGTACATTCGCATAAGAATATGTCCTCAATGAAAAGCTTGACAAGATCATCCCAGATGTTGCTACTCATAAAGAGTTGGCCGCCTTTGAGGCCCACGATCGTGATGCTATGAAAGTTCATTGCATCATGATGGCCACCATGAACCTCAAACTCCAAAAGTCCTATGAGGACATGTATCCGTATGAAATGCATCAGGATTTACTGGACCGGTACCACCAAAGCGCGAGGAAAGAGCGCTATGAGATCATTACTAACATGATCACCGCTAAGATGGGGAGTGGAGAATCCCTAACCTCTCATTTGCAGAAAATGCAGAGGTATGTTGATCGTCTTCTCAAACTTAATGTTAAGTTTGATGAGGATTTGGCTATCAACATAATCCTCCACTCCTTTCCTTCATGCTACAACCAATTCAGAATGACCTACCACATGAATAAGGAAGAGGTCTCCTTAAGCAAGCTCCAAGGATTGCTGAGGACTGCTGAGAGCAACCTCAATGACAAATCTATTGCACCATCCCCTGTTGTGGCTGCTCCCATGTTGGCAATTGGTCAAGGAAAGGGAAAGAAGAGGAAGGCTCCATGTAAGGGCCACCATAAGGGTAAGACCCAAGATGGTTCCTCTTCTAGTGGAACTAAATTTGGTTTGGTCAAACCATCATCCTACCCCAAAGAAGCAGAGTGTTATTACTGCCACCAGAAGTGCCACTGGAAATGAAGCTGCCCTAAGTATCTGCAAGACATAAAGGATGAGAAGATTAATCCCACCTTTATAGGTATGTATTCTATTAAATCTAATAACTCATCATTTTCTACTTCATGGGTTCTTGATACAGGGTGTGGTTACCACATTTGTTCTGATTTGCAGGGCCTAAGAAGAAGTACGGAGATGGAACCTGGGAAGGTAAACTTGATTATGGGAAACAGAAGATCGTCGCATGTGACCAAAGTCGGAGTTTATTCTTTAGTGTTGAATAATGGGTTAGGGTTAGATTTAGAAAATTGTTGTTATTTGCCAGATATGGCAAGAAACAATATTTCATTTCATGGATTGTTTAGACAAGGTTTCAGATATTCTTTTGATAATAGTAATGGTTCTATTAATGTTTATTTAAATGGTGTCTTTTATTTCAATGCATTACCTTGTAATGGGATTTATGAATCTGTGATGGTTGTTGATAATTTAGGAAATGATGTATTGAATATTGATTCGTCTACTAGCCTAGACAAAGCATACTTGTGGCATTGTTGCCTTGGACATGTCAACAAGAAACGCATAGCCCAACTCCAAAAGGATGGAGTGTTATAGTCATTTGACCTTAGGGACGATGACACGTGTGAATCTTGTTTACTTGAGAAGATAACCAAGTCACCCTTTACTGGCACTTGTGAAAGGGGTGAGGTTCTATTGGATCCCATACACACCGATGTGTGTGGGCCCTTTAGATCCACCACAAGGGATGCTTATTGCTTTTACGTGACTTTAACGAATGATTATAACATATATGGATATATCTACTTAATCAAGAAAAAGTCAGAAACCTTTGAAAAGCTCAAAGAGTTTAAGAATGAAGTGGAGAATCAGTTGGGCGGGAAAATCAAGATGCTTCGGTCAGACTGAGGAGGAGAGTACCTAAGTCGTGAGTTTCACGACTATCTAAAAAAATGTGGAATTGTTTCGCAATTGATGCCTCCGAGAATGCCACAATTGAATGGTGTGGCTGAGAGACGTAATCGGACCTTGTTGGACATGGTTCGTTTTATGATGAGTCGGACTTCGTTACCAATAGCTTTATGGGGGTATACCTTAGAGATTGCCACCCATATCCTTAACTTAGTTCCCACCAAGAAGGTTACCAAGACTCCTCATGAGATGTGGATAGGGAAAGCTCCCTCGTTGGCACATATTAATGTTTGGGGTTGCGAGGCTTTCGTAAGACGAGAGACTCATGACAAGATCGAACCTCATAGTAAGAAGTGTTATTTCATCGGCTACCCACAGAAGTCTTTTGGCTATCTTTTCTATAGAACGAGTGACAATGTTTTCTTCGTTGCTAGAAGAGGAGTTTTCCAAGAAAGCGAATTGATAAGCCAAGAGGACAGTGGGAGGCAAAGAGATTCAAGAGCAAAGCGATGAAGGAACCTCTGACACTGGCACTCAACCCAAGGAGGAAACTCCTGTTGATCCCATTGACGAGTCCTTACCTCTTAGACGTTCTAGTAGGGTTAGTGTTCAACCCCAGTTTTATGGTTTTCATATTACTACTGAAGGGGATATGTTTATTAGTGATCAAACACTTATGAATTTGGACGAACCAAGCAGCTACAAAGAATCCATGGCAAGCCCGGAGTCTGGTAAATGGAAGGAGGTGATGGACAACGACATTCAGTCCATGTACGACAATCAAGTTTGGAATTTGCTTGATAATGTACCAGGTCGTAAGACAGTCGGGTGCAAGTGGATCTTCAAGAAGAAGACAAACATGGATGGGAATGTGCACACTTATAAAGCGTGATTTGTTGCGAAGGGATTTACTCAAACTCCCAGAGTTGACTATGATGAGACCTTCTCACCAGTTGCGAAGATAAAGTCTATTAGGGTAATGCTTGCAATAGTTGCGTTTCATGATTATGAGATCTGGCAGATGGACGTGAAAACCGCCTTCCTTAATGGGAAGTTGGCTAAGGATGTGTACATGAATCAGCCAGAGGGTTTTTTCGATGCGAAGCATCCAAATAGAGTGTGTAAGCTTGAGAAATCCATTTATGGATTGAAACAAGCGTCTTGCAGATGGAATCTTTGTTTTGACAAGAAAGTTAAAGAGTTTGGTTTTCTGCGAAGCGAAGATGAATCTTTTGGATATGTCAAAGTTAGTGGGAGTATAGTGAGCTTCCTCGTCTTGTATGTTGATGACACACTACTCATAGGAAATGATGTCCTAACCTTGCAGGAAGTCAAGTCCTAGCTTGGGAAATGTTTCGCTATGAAGGACCTCGGAGAGGCTGCTTATATTCTGGGAATAAGGATAGTAACAAACAGGGAAAAGAGACTGATAGGACTCAGTCATGATACATACTTGGATTAGGTACTAAAGCGTTTTAGTATGGAAAATTCCAAGAAAGGGGAGTTGCCAATCCAAAGCAATACCAAGCTGAGTAAGACTCAAAGCCCGAGTACAGAGGCAGAGATAACTGATATGAGTCGAGTACCTTACGCTTCTGCAGTAGGCTCTATCATGTACGCTATGACTTGTACTCACCCTGATGTGGTCTTCGCTTTGAGCATGGTCAGTAGATATCAAGGGATTCCTGGTAGAGCTCATTAGATTGCATTTAAGAAATATTCTTAAGTACCAACAAAGGACCACCGAATGGTTTCTATTCCTCGGTGGGAGTGATGACTTGAGGGTATGAGGGTATAGTGACGCTAGTTTTCAGACGAATCGGGATAGTTACCGATCGCAGTCAGGTTGGGTCTTTACCCTAAATGGAGGAGTAGTGACTAGGAAAAGTTCCAAGCAGGAGAGCATAGCTGATTCAATGTGTGAATCAGAGTACATTGCAGCAAGTGAAGCGTCGAAGGAGGCTATATGGTTGAAGAACTTCATTGGAGATCTTGGAGTTATGCCATCCATAAAGGAGTCGATGGAAATTTTCTGTGATAATGAAGGAGCGGTTGCCTTAACCAAGGAACCGAGAGATCATGGTAGATCTCGACATATCGACGGAAAATACTACTTTATTAGACATCGGGTAGAAGAGGGACTCCTCATTGTGAAGAGGGTATCGTCAGAAGAAAACCCAGCAGATCCCCTTACGAAGGGACTGAGTAGGGTCAAACACTTGCAGCACGCTAGGAGTATTGGGCTGAAGGATGATATAAGTTTGAATTAGATAGATAAGAAACGTGTAATATATATTTTGTACTTGACATTTAGATGAATAAATAAAGTTGTGCTATTTATGAGTAAAGCTACTATCTTTTTTTGGTTATTTATCTATTGTTTCTATTTTGCATGTTTTGACTTCCTAAATAAAAAGATTATTCAAACAGTCCACAGTCGTTCATATTTTGGAAGTAGGTGTGAATGAAGACTGTAATGAATTGTGTGTAGATTGTCTAAAAGGTTTTGAGCATAGCAAAGGTTTGCTGCAAAGTTCATGAGTGCTTATGAATATGATTTGAGCATTGGAATAAACCCGTGTTTACTGGTATCACTTCATGGTGTTTTACCTAAAGTGATCGCAAAGCGATAATATCATATAGTCTTAAAACTTAGAGATATGGTTGTTGTTTACTGGTTGGTTATGCATTGATGATGTGTAAACACATTAGTAACTTGATGATATAAAACACATTGTTGTGCATGATTCAATTAGTAAATAATAGATGCATATGAGTGAAGTTGATCTATTCCTTTTATTCTATGAGAATAAAGGTGATATCTTGGCCGCTTGATGATTTGGTTTGACTTATGTGCAGGGCCCGGTCAGTATGAAGTTGATGTGTTCAACTAAATTCTATGTCGAACAAATCGGAGATCGAGAAACAAATGTTGGACAATAAGTATTGTCAGCATGATATCTAGAACAGAGGATTATACGATCCCTTATCTGAAGGATGAGTTACTGATCAGAGTTGACAGCGACGTGTAAGAGCTACGATTGCTAATCGGATCCTGAAGTCATATGTGAGATTAGGGCTGTAAACGAACTGAACGTTCAGCGAACCGTTTGTGAACTATTCGGCGGGAAGTTCGTTTATGTTCGTTTATTTAATAAATGAACGAACATGAACAAAAATTATCGTTCGTTTAGTTAAATGAACGAACATGAACAATGGTCTCGTTCGTTCATTTATGTTCGTGAACGTTCGTTTATGATGTTCATTTACGTTCGTTCGTTTAAGTTAATTTATATTCATCTATATTCAATTATTTTTTATTATATTGTTATATTATATGTTCGTTTATGTTCATATATATTCAATTGTGTTTTTTTTTTATCTTTCTTCGTTTATGTTCGTTTAACATGTTCACGAACATAAATGAATGAACATGAACAAAGTATTTTGTTAAACGAACGAACATGAACAAGAAAATCTCGTTTGTTTATCCGTTCGTGTTCGTTTGTTGTTCGGCTAACTTAAACGAACGAACATGAACAAGACCTTGTTCGTGTTCGTTTGGTTCGTTTACAGCCCTATGTGAGATATAATTACTAGATATATCCAAGTGGGAGACTGTTGGATTAGTGTCTAAGCCTGTAACTATATTTGGTATGTACTTGACCCGGTTGTGCATGGTCCTTTTGGGTTGCCTTCACCAAAGCAACTTGACAAGGTAATTTAAGGAGAGAGAGAGAGAGAGAGAGAGAATATTATGGTTTATTAATATATTATAATAATAATATATTAAAGGAGAAATCATATTTATTTAATTAGTATTAGTCATAAATTAATTAGGAATTAATTTGGTGACTAAAAGAGATTAATTAAATAAAGGGGCATAAACTGTCAAATGTATGATAGTTAAGTTTTGGGCAAAGGAAACCTAATGGACTAAAGGGGGAACGAAATTATGATGGGGATCCATCATATTTTCGTCCAAGGCCTTATTCCATAAGGTTCCTTGGGCTGCTTGGTGGGTAAGTTGTCCATTAGGGTTTAAACTGAAACCCTAACAGCCTACAGTATAAATATGACCCCTAGGCTATGAAAATCGCCTACACATGATTCCAAGAGAACCCTAGGGCTGATTTTAGCATCTCTCACCCTCTCTCATATTGCCTTCTTGCTTGTGGGGTTTGTGAACCATTAGAGGAGTTACAATTGTGACTCTAAGCTCAAGATCAAGAAGACTACAAAGATTTCAAGCTATTTGAAAGAGGTAAACACTTAGATCTGTTTTTATGATGTTGATTTCGAATTTTATATGATAGATATAGGGTTACAAGTCTTGGGTTCAAAGCATGTACAATAGAGAAACCTAGATCCAAGCATTTGGGTTTGTATGAGCACATAGGATTGTTCTTATGCCTAAAACCCATCAGTAACACCATATACAATCAATACATCTCTTGAGCACCCAAATCACCATGTTCATTGTGCAAACTTTAATATCGCATGCCAAACCATGTTCTTATGTCACTAGAGTTTCATGTACTTTCGATAGCAAAGGGAAGAGCTTGTGATGATTGTAGTGCACGCACCATTCTTTCAGCCTGGGATCTTTAGACTCTAATATTTTGATATATGATTTGATACAACTTTTTGTGTGATGATTTCAGATACATAAATTATGATTTTATTATAATGCTTCATGGATATGGTTTTCTTAAATGATTTTTAAAACAAAATTTTTGGACTATATTTTTGGGATGTTACAAAGAAGTGAGAAGAATACCTTCAAAGATGACTAATAAACCCTCGGATGTAAGCTGAAAGACGCGGGGAAAAATGTATCTGATTGATTGCTCCTATTTATATTGGTGACAGAAGAAAGAGAATAGTCAATTTGACTGGTTCGTGATGGTTCTTGAACGGATAAATTCTATCTGTTAGGGTTTAAAATTTATAACCCCTTATCCTTTTTATTTATTTTTTATTTTTGAAATTATCCCTTTAAATTTTGGCAAACTAACTCCAAAATATTTCATAGGAATAATTTCGGGGCAATTGTTAGGGCCAGGATCCCGAAATTACATCCAGATTCTCAAACCTCAAGATCCTTAAGAATACTTCGGGATCCTGACTATTATCATTTATTCTCCTAACATTTATGCATGTAATATGTTTTGTTATTTTGCTCGCATGTGCAAAAATAGTCAGCCAAAGACTTATTCTCAACGAATAGCCGTCATGACCATGAAAAAGACCCGGAAGACCAAGTCAAGTAACGTTTATAAGTTGATCTCGGAGGATCCCGAAATTCTCGAAGTTCTTGTTATTAGCTTTAGACTATAAAAACACTTGTATTCATCACACTACACACAACACTTAGCATAAGTATAGCACTTGTACTTATATTCTTTACATTTTCTCTGTAATCAACCGTTTCAATCAATAAAATCATCGAGGTAGGTGATCATTATCACCTCCCATTGTTTTATGTCGGGGATTCTAGCAAGGATCAAGGGTTTTCCTTGTAAACAACTTGTGTCACTTTGATCATCATTTTATACTTACTTTATTCTAAACATCATAGTCTCTCACACACTTTGGTCGATTCTTGTTTGTTTATTTTTTTGACCAAAACAACAAATGCGGAAACACGAGGGGAGAATTGTTGTGCCATCACGATGGGCCCTTCCTTTTTGTATCGGAAGTACCTGAAACCATAAACATAAATATAAGCACAAAGCTTAGTGAGCTTCCCCAAAATACCACATACAACATACATATAAATATAAAAACATGTGGCTATGTCGGGTCTGTATCAACCCCATGTAACAGCTTGTAGCTATGTCGGGTCCGTATCAACCCTGAGTCTATAAAGACTCTGATCCCAAATTGGCTCCATGCATATATCATACAATCATATTAGTAATAGTCACATAGACATATGCATTCTACACACATGAATCAATGGGACGGCATTGGTTCCTTCGACCCACTAGTGTGGTGAGAAGACTTTTCTTACAGAAAATGTTCGACTGCCATTGCTCTCACTGATAGAGTACCATTGCTATGCACCACCTAATCAGCCAAACCAAATAAACCTTATGCTCTTCCTCCAAAATAGGCGATTGACCAAAAGTTAGCTCAAGTCAAAGGTCAATGGTCTAAGTCAACAGTCAACATTGACTTTAGTCAACTGCCACGTCGTGGCCACCTATGGTCACGCCGTGGCCCTCCAGAAACAGTCAGTCATAATTTTCCCCACCGCCATGCGGTGGTGACCTGAGCCACACCGTGGGCACTGTATTTCCAACAACTTAACAGATTAAGTTGTTTCCTTCGATCCCAAAGGCCCCAAATTCCAGATCTAGTCTGAAACAAGGTCTATAAGGATAAAGTTTCTAACTTTACCCGATAAGACCATCCATAAGATCAAAATCTCAAACCCTAGATTCAAAGGAGCTAAATATGACATGACTTTTCCTATAAAGTCTACAACTCATTTACTTCCAGAATAGATTCTAATACCTAATTCAACATAAAAGTTGGTGCTTTTTAGACATGTATGTCCAATGCTTGTATTGAATCCACAATGAGCCAAATAAGGGTTTTTCTATGGAAAATCCCATACATGGCTCAAAACCCATCAAGAAACCAGATCCAAACCAATAGTCATACCAAAGGTCCCATAGATTCATAAAGTTGCAAGCTATATGAGATTCCATCATTCCAATTCACAAAATATGAATATTAAGGGACAAAACATAAGATCTAGTAGCCTATTTTGGACACTTACAAGGGTCCAGAAGATTGCTAACACAAAGGATGAGGACTAGCTTGTTGGATCCTATCTCACTTCTTCTTCTTTCTTCCTTCTAAGTCTTCAAGAACACCAACAAAGTCATGAAATGAGGGAGAGAGATATTTAGGGTTTAACATATCAGATGGACGCTGAGGGTGAGCAAACCCTAGCATCCTCATTCCTGTAAATAGGGAGCAAAACCTGAAAAATAGGGTTTTCATTTGCCAGTTGCCACGTCGTGGCCTATACTACCACGTTGTGGAGACTTAAATGAACTGTGTGGGCTGACTTTGACTTGCCACGTCATGGTGCCTCCCCGCCACATTGTGGCGATCTAATAAAAGACCAAATTTGCAGAATGTAAAGTACCTCAGGATCCAGATGTTACAGGGATTTTCCGTAAACAAAGATATTATGATTTTGAAAGGGTAAAGAATAGTTTTTTAGGTTCTGGAAAATATGGGATGTCACAATACCCTAGAAAATGTCGCCAATAACAAAGGAATCTAATGGACAGGAAATCCCAAAAACAATTATTAAAAATATAAGTCGAAATGAATTTAAGTACCCTTTTATTCCTACGTATCTTACTACTTATCTAAAATAATGACAGTAGAAGTCCAATATTTTCTTTCTTAATCCAATCTTTTGATTTTGACATTTATCTTGATCTAGTGATCATGAACAAAATGTAAGAGGATATTTGATTTTTCTAAGTCAAACTAACACCATAATTAATGAGTGGCAAATAAAGTTGAAGCATCACCGCCCTCAGAAACCTAGGAGACTACAACATGACATATGTCAAAGCTAAGTTCTAAGCACTTATGTCATTAAACATCATTACGTTCAAGACTATGCAGAGTTGATAGCGTGTCCTTAACCAAGTCATTATAAAGCAAGCCACACCCAAGCAAAATAGACAAATGCTTCTTAAACTAGTACTAGTTGCGTTGTAAGGCAGGGGGTTTCTATTTTGTTGAGAACGATCACATGTTTTCATTCATCGACCTTAAAAAATTGTACTATAGTCAAAGGGTATAACCAATAAGGAAAATATTCCATGACACTTAACATTGTTCCAAGAAAGAGACAAACAAAACGATCAACTTATAAGAGGTGACATCAATTATAAGGGAATGCATGATTTCCTCACTGATAATAAATACCCACAAACCATACTCCCCCTCACTATCTCTCTCTCTCTCTCTCTCTCACACACACACACACACATACACACCTAGATGACTTAACCATCGGAGTGTACTTCCGGGTCTTTAGCACGGAGTGCCACTAGCGTATTCTCTCTCATGTGTTCTCATGTTTTCCGATTGAACAGAGCACATACACTTCATTGTAACCAACTAAAAGATCGTGTTCACATCATGAGGCTTCCATTATGAATCAAATTAGGGAAATGAGAGATATCAAAGGATTATGATTCATGTATTCATGTAATATCTTCAGTATTATAACTTGAATAATAAATAAGATCAACAAAATCCCAGTTAAAAGATGAAAAATATAAAATAATACATTTGATTAGCAATAAAATGTCAAGGGATTTCATAGACCAATAAACTTTTGGAAAATTGTGTTCGGTACAAAGCGTTTAGAAGCTTCTAGTTTCTAGCGTTTGATAAAACGCTACATTTTAACTCGTTTGACACTACAAGTTTCTAGCATTTAGTTTAAACAAAACACTTCAAATGTAGATGTTACTTCATATAGCGTTTAACAAAATGTTACCAGCTACTTTTGCCGAACATGACTTTTTGACATATATACAAGGAAAAATGACATAAAAGCCCTTAAGTTTTCACAAAAATGTTGGTTTTAACTTTGGATGTGTTTTAGGTCCAGTAAAGCTCGATGTTTTGTTTAATTTGTTCATTTTTACCTTTATAGCCGGTTTTCAGATAACCTACCGGTTACCTAATACCAGTAAAGCCCTTGAATTTTCAAAAATGTTTCTGATTTACCCTTAAGTTTTTCAAAAATGTTCGAATTTACCCTTACCTTGAAATTTATTTTGATTATTTTGATTATTATTATTATTATTATTATTATTATTATTATTACGTATTTTTAATACATTTTAATGTATAAAAATATTTTATACATACATTTTTAAATGTATAAAAATATTTTTATTAATATAAGTATATTTTTAAAAATATATATACTTGTATTTAATATTTATATACATTTGAATTCTCATGTATTCCATTAAAAATGTATTTATATATTAAAAAGGTATTTATTTGTATATAGTAGGTATAAATATATATTTATTTCATATAAAATATATAATATACATATAAATATAAATATATTGTATAAAAGATATATTTATACGTATTTGTACATATTACTAACTATAAATATGTATTTGTTTCATAACTATTTGAATAAGATAGTTTTTATACAAATGAAACACATATTTATATCTATTAAATACAAACGAAAATGTATTTATACATTTCCAAACATATTTATATGTATTAAATACAAATAAAAAGTGTATTTATACATTTAAAGACATATTTATACATTTAAAAATATTTTTATTTGTATTTAATAGATATAAATATGTATTTCCTCTATATAAAACTATAGTATGCATATAATTATGAAATAAATACATATTTATCCTTGGTAATATGTACAAATACATCTAATTATATCTTTTATATAATATAAACCATATAAATATGCATTTTTATATTTATATGTATATAATATATTTTTACATGAAATAAATATATATATTTATACTTACTAAATACAAATAAATACATTTTTAACATATAAATACGTTACTATAGGAATACATGGGGTTTCAAATGTATATTAATAAAAATATTTGTATACACTTAAAAATGTATGTATAAAATATTTTTATACATTAAAATGTATTTAAAATATGTAATAATAATAATAATAATAATAATAATAATAATAATAATAATAATAATAATAATAATAATAAAAATCAATGTAAGGGTAAATTCAAATATTTTTGAAAAACTTAAGGGTAAATCCGAATATTTTTGAAAATTGAAGGGCTTTACTGGTATTAGATAACCGGTAGGTTACCTGGAAACCGGCTATAAGGGTAAAAATAAACTAATTAAACAAAATTTCGGGTTTTACTGGACCTGAAACACGTCCAAAGATAAAACTGATATTTTTGTGAAAACTTACTTTTATATCATTTTCCCTATATACAAATAGTAACCATTATTTAAAGTTGTATGTTGTTATAAATTAAGGGGAAAAAAACTTGAATGTTACTATAAACAGAAAATGAAATACTTATCAAAAATAGAAAACATATGCACATGTTTATATTAAAAAGAGTTAGGTTTGGCAATTTATTAATAGTTAAGTCGTCTAGGGTTCATCCACACGATTAAATAAAAAGTTGAAAGTTGTTACTTGTTAGTGACGTGACCGGAAATTCATCTTGGCTCACCGTAGACCATCAATTCCTGTGAATTCTTTCCCCCAAATTCCATTCCAATCCAATCCTCCAAAATCTTTCTCTCTCTCTCTCTCTCTCTCTCTCTCTCTCTCTCTCTCTCTCTCTCTCCCCCCTCCGTGTCAATGGCGTCGACGACCGCCGGTGTTCTCCTGTTCGCGGCCCTCATCGGCGTTTTGGCAATCTCCACCACCGCAAGACCTTGCAAAACCATCTTCTTCATCACTTCGTCATCTCACTACCCCACCGACGATCCTTTCCTCCCAAAACCTAATTTCCATATTCTTCGAAACCCCAACAATTCCCCACGTCTCACATTCTTCGTCACTGAAATCCGCGAATTCCATCGCACCAGATCGCTTCCCCGTTCTGCATCTGTTTTTGATCGCTCTATTGAATCATCATCATCATCCGATGATGTCGTCTCTTCAGTTCCATATTATTCAGCATCGTCTACCTCTGTTAAAGCATCGATTCGCGAACGTACCATGGACATCATGAGCATCGTCGGCGCGTTACTCTTCGGCGTTGGATGCGGCGCTCTCACCGCCGCTACCATGTACTTAATCTGGTCCCTGTTCGCCCCCAGACGCTTTGATTTTGGCGCGGATTCTGATGAGGAGAGCGATGACGAAGAAAATGGCGTTAGATCTAATACTAACGGTTACGTTGCCATCCCTGCCGTTGCTAAACCTGTGCCTCCTACTGCCGACGAAGTTGCTGCAATGAAATGAATGAAGCGTTTTCGAGGTTTCTGCTTCTAGTAAGACTTTTCGATTTTCAAAATATTTCTTCTCTCTGTCTCTTCTCCTTGATGTTACTAAACCTTAATGTTGCAATGCAATGAATATCTGGTGTTATGATCATTCTGGATTTCCATGGGTTGTTTCATTGTGTGTGAATTGCGATTGCTATCTCAATATTCTTACAGCAAATGCTTAATTTATTTTAACTCTAAACGATCCACACACCTCCATAATCATGATCACTTCTACTTGAACACTCAAAATCAAGTCGTAATAATAATCCGATTAATCTCACATCCACACACCTCCCTCCATTGTATTCTTGATTGATTATGTCAATTGGGTTAGACTCAAATTGAGGGATTGATACAAATCTATACCGATATTCATCTTAGAAGTTCAATCGATTTTCTTTATTGGAAATTGATTCTTGATATGAATTTCTTTATCTTAAAGTGGTATTTGACCCAATAGAGAGTATTAATGGAACTCTGCAATCTATAGGCTTGGATGTGGGACTAAAGTGATTATTGCAATTGATGTTGCAATGATCTGTTTTGAGTGTTCAATTGGACTCATCATCAGGGTTTCTGATTATTGAAGGACCAAATAATTAGATTTGGAGAAAAGTGGAGTTGTAGCAGAAGAATTATTTATTTAATAAAAACATGAAACTACGTAATCATCTTTAGTTTTAGTTAATTTATATGGGTACTTATGACAACCCCATGTGACTGGTTTTCTTTATATGTTATTAGTTTTCTATAGCGTGTTTCCCATCGTGATTGGTTAAATATGAACATAAAAAGTAATTTATTTCCATAAATTTCTATGGCTTCGTGTTTGTACACAACATTCGATGTGGATAACGACATGGTAACATGTGCCACATAAGTGTTACATTGGTTATATATTGCATGAATTAGTGGAAAAATACAAGTTGGTTGTTACTATGGTAAAAAAAATAAAGTACATTTCTCATATGGGTAAAAAAGAATGAAAAGTTCGTTGCTATATGGTACAATGTTTGTTATTATGATATAGTACTTACCCTAGATAGTGTTGGGTTGAAATGTTTGATTATTTACTTAAAAGGCTAAACAAAAAAACGTTTAATAAGACAAGGTATAAGATTTAATCATTAAAAAGGTTGGGAGGGTCTCATCGGATAAATGAATCTCTAAAAATGTTGAGGGTCTTAACCGATAAAGTTGGGAAAATATGTTGTGTTTTTCTATATTTTGTCTAATTTTCGTTTGTGGTGTACCAATGTGATTGGTAGGGGATCATGACTTTTGTAACCGCTTATAAAGGTAAACATATACCAGTTTTGGTTTTGTAAAAACCGTTTAAAAAATGAAACGGTTTTCTCTAGACCGGGTTTTTGGTCTTAGTTATATAATATAAACTCATTCCAAACCAATGATTTGATTTTAAAAATAAAAAATAAAAATCGGTTTTTCAATTGGTCCGGTTTTTTTGTCAGATCTCAAAAAACCGGTTTCGGATGTGATCATGTGAAGATCAACTCCCTTGCCTTCCTTTGTACATAAGTCTCTTTTCCTTTGTGCTCATGAACTTCCCAAATCACACAGAACATTAAATTTAAATAATATTCCATTGCTAAAGACACATTATTTGACTTAATTGAAACTGTATTTCATTAGAAAAAATAATAATAAATACATATCATACATTACGGGTACAAGTTGCCATATATGATGATCTTTAACAATGCTTCATATGGTATCATGAGAAAACTCTTTGATATAGATGCATATTCAATGTGGGTCTCCTAAATTATACCGACTTCCGGTTGACTACTACCATGTTTGATGTGTTAGATACCGTTGAACTTGGTAATTTCTTTTTTCAAGGTCTTCTACTAATTTTATTTGATAGATAGTATGCTCATCATTTTCAATTTGGTTTATAAAATATGTTTGAACCTAATTCCAAAAAGATGTTCCGTGATTGTCGATAACTTCGTATTTTGTCGTATTAACCCAAGTGTTGGTCAACACGACTTCTTCGTTGGTGCCAATACATGTTTTAAAATGTCAGGAAATTGTGTGATAAGAGAATGACAGAGTTGCAAGAAGGTTGTGGTGTGATAAAATGATAGGTTTATTATAATATTTATAGTGGTTTAAAAGAATATCAAAAAAATAGGCATTCAAGATCATGAGCAATAATATTTAAAGATTTTAGAACCAAGAGTGTTCGAAGATTTTAGGATCTCAACATCCGTCCTACTTGAGCTTCAAATGAGGGGTGTATTTGATAGTATTATATTAGTATTAGGTTACAACCCGTGGAAACCACGAGTAATTAAGAAAAAAAATATTAATAATTAAATATTATAATAATTTTATCTAACATAGGTTAACAAACTACACTGATTTGTTATAAAGGATTCCGATTGATTTATGTATCCACCATTAACAATGATTCAAAGTAAAGAACATTTATCACCATTAAATTTTATATATTTAACTATTAGCCAAACTCCTCATTAGATATAAAGTAAAACTTTGAATTTTGTCAAACTAACAACATGGTGATCGTTTTTAAGTTTAACCAAAACCTATTAAAATACATCTTATTTATTCAAAACCTAATTTACTAATTAGGTTTTTAAAAGCAAATATTTATATGATGTATCGTGTATGTTTCCTGTAAAGATTTCATATGGGTAATTCTCAAATTGTCAGACATAACTGGAGCTAATTTACCTATTTAATTACTTTTAAATAGAAGAAAGGTAAGATGGTCATTTATCACATTCAATGTCATAATTGCCCATTTACCATGTAAAATTCTCATTTTATATATTTATTAAGTGGAAAAACACAAATTTAATTCGGTCATAAACCAAACTAATATAACATAATAAATATGAATGAGGATGAAGGAGTTACCGGTGGATAATGCAGTCCATAATCCGTATTTGGCCCTCTTTACTACAAACATTAACAGACTTTGTATCAAAAGATGAATCTAAGATCCTAACCATTCTTGGTTCCAGATAAAAAAGGGAAAAGTAGAAGATAAGTTCAGAAATTTCATCATATACCTGTAATTTCCTTATTCATTGATAAGGGATAACTTGGAAAATTACTCAAGACAATATCATGGAACAAACCCAGGTCAAGATCTCTCGTTCACTAATTTAATTTCAAGATAATGATAAATTCACTCTAAACAACTATTTAAACAAACCTAAAACAACCTTAACTATAAGTATGACCAAGATGCCCCTCTTTAGTACCTTTACTAAAAATACTACACTTTTCACTTGTTTATCAGATCACAGGCTCCCAATCTCATTTCCTCAAGTATCTCAATTTGGTATCTCTGTTCACTTTGAGCTGCAAAAGACATGGTTAAAGTATGTAAAAGTTACATTAGAAAAGGCCAAGGATGCTGAAACTATTTGCAATAAGTAACTAACACATATTCAAGATGGATGGTCATGAAGTTCTTGAGTTGGAAGCCTCCAGATCCATACACAAAAAAGGAAATCATTTCATCTACATCTTAAAGATTATAAAGTAAGACCCTACCCACTATCTTGTTGATAAATAATCGAAGACACACCAGAAATGTTTTGACCATAATAAAAAAACCAATGGAAGGAGTGAAAATGACATAAATTTGAAATGAAATTAACAAAATTGAGCATTCTTAACTAAAGAGGGACGAATGAAGCACCAGCAACTCATGTCATACTTCAAATATTAGTTCCAGGTCGCATATGTGATATGCAAATACAAAATAGGAATAATCTAAAAAAAACAGGTAAGTGAACTTGCACCACATAATACCACTTTACCCCTGACATATCATGAATCTTGTAATACTCAGAAGGAACACCAATGAGATATATATTATGTTGAGAACATAACTTAAAAATGTGGGGGGCTTTGAGAGCAGATTCATCAAACAAAATTCCTCATTATCTCTAATTATACCCACATGCCCACAAACTGTCTAAGAGTTCTAGAAAAACCTATTCCAAGATGATACAAAATTTTGTCAAGAATCGGACCAAAACCATCTCTTTTTGTTAGATTAAATCAATATACGAAATTCTTATATTTTCAATTTTTATAGTAAAAGCAAAAGCATGTAAAATGATAATCAAAGCTTGTTATTATCATCCCTAATTTGAAATGGTCAACTCATAATTCTCGTACAAAACGAAAAAAATTAACAACAATTATTGGACAATACATAATACAAATTCATATCACTTTGCTTCAGAACCATTCAAGAGAAAGAGAACAAAGAAACCCAATTTCTTGAACCAACTAACAAAAATGAAAACCCTAGTCGTAGTTTTTAGGGAAAAAAACAAATATCAAACCTCGTAATCAAAGGAAGGCGAGCTTCATCTATATTGATTAGGTCGGCAAAGTGGAATTCATCGGTTTAAAGGAAGCAGGCGGCTTCGATGTCTAGGGTTTTCAAATGAGATGTGAGCAATACGGGATCTGATCAAACAGCAACAGACAATTATAGAACCATGATTTTTTGGGATTTAGTTGTTGATTTATTGCTGATTTCTTACTAACGTTATAGGATGTATGGTTGTCGAAATTGATGAGGGGATACATATATGAGTGGGAAAATAAAAAGTTGGGGATGTAATAAGAATTGAATTGAACAGAATCGGAAAGCCTGAAAGATTTTAAGCAAAGAATTGAGCGGAAATAGGAAATCCTGAAAGATTTTTGAGTTCGGTGATACCTTAAATTGAGGACTACATTCTTTAATTCTTTAAATTTGAATCGATACAGGGGAGTGAGCAAGATATAAGGGATGAAGGGTTTTAAAAACTGAAGGGCATATTAGTCAGTTCACATTGAAAATTTTCTAAGATGAGAAGAAGCCACGTGTACAAAAGGTTTCTTTTATTAAGATTAGGATTTGATATTATCCTACTTTCCATATTATCTTGATATAGTTTCTTTATTTAGTGTTAGAGTGATAAAAGCTTCCTAAATTGTACTCTATAAATAACTTTGACATTAAAGAGAATGAAATACAAAATATTCTAAACATATATCTAACAATAACAAGTCAAATGGATGTGTAGTGAAACTAACATAACATGCAAAAATAATAGGAAGGAAGTTAACATTTAGACTATTGATATACTACTCCACCACCTCATAGTAAGCCTCTACATTCCTTCTATATGAGGTCATGTCCATGGAAAGATCTGGCTCCTTCAACTCTAACATCACACTATCTTCCTATTTCCTTACTAGACAACCTCTCATCCTCACTTCATCCACAACAATCATCCTCACCCTCCTCACGGTAACCATCAGATGTATATTATAAATGTGTATGAACCACCACAATCTTCTCCTTTAATTTCTCTATGATCAACGCTCGCTCAACACATTTATGATTGTTGTGTTTGGAACACTATTCCATAAGTTTCTATTCCAAGTCCACCATAACATCCTTATTTTCTACAACCTCTATCTTCAGCTCAATGATTCTTCCTAATCGGCCAATATTTTGAACCATAAAACAAAGTTGGCCTTACAACCACTATGCAAATTTTTACCCTTGAATTTTAGTGGGGCTTTCTTATCATAAAAAAGATCTTGTGGTTTCTCTCCACTTTCACTATCTCACCTTGCAATGTTATCCTTAACATTCTTTTGTTATATATCATAGATCATAGATATTTAAAACACCCTCAACACCCTTTCGTTATATATCATAGATCATAGGTATATAAAACACCCCTTTAGAGGAATAATTTGTTCACCATTACATACTTATACTCCATTCCCTCCCTATTGAAATATCACCATACATAGTGTTGGAAATATGCCCATGATGACAACATAATAGTGATACAATAGTTGCATATGTATGTATAAGTTTCACACTCAACTCAAGATTGTGTAGCAATAATATTTGATGAGAGGAATTAATTTAATTTTTATTAAAGTGTCAATAAATAATTTAGAATTAATAAATTGATTTATGATTTATTAAAGTGTTAATAAATACTAAATAGTTTGAAATTAACTACTAGAATTAATTAAATAATCATGCTAAAAGAAGTATATTAATTATTATAATTAATGGATAATTCTTATAGATAATTATAAAGGATTATATATCAATAATATATGTTTCTTGTTTGGTTGCTTGCTGAGGGGTGTGATATTCTCATATGTATTACAATTTAGACAATTGTCTCTAGTTGCCTCCATCATGATGTAACCCTAAAACCTTTCTTATAGGCTAAGTAAGTTGCTAATATTGTATAAACAATTATCCAAGTGGCTAGATCATAGTGATTTATTTATTTGAATCTATTGTCTGTTTTTTTATTGAATTTGAAATAAGCACTATTATCCAACACATATCATGTCTTAATTGTATTTATGTGAAACCCTTTTTCTTCCAACATTGACTTCTAGCCATCCAACCTATAATTTAGCATAGTTGTAGTGTTTGTCATGGAAATAATGTATTGGAAAAAGCATACACCAATGTACCATGATATGTAAATGATAGTCTATAAATTGTAACATCCTAAAAATCAAGGTAAAAATTTTCATTTTTCAAAGCCATTCAAAAACCTTAAGTGTCCACAAATCATAGTTTCCAAAAGTCAAAACATGAATCATAGTATCCCAAAATCATAAACTCATAAAATATCTAGGATGATGTGCACAATCAAGCCTTCACCTTGCCCCTGTCCTCTGAAGTACCTGAAACCATAACAGTCAACTGTAAGCTAAAGCTTAGTGAGTTCCCTCAAAGTACCACACACAACCATATAGATAACAGCATGCATATATGAGCCTTTATCCTGACTGGACCGCCTCGTAGGGCCTTCAGCCTATCTGGACCGCTCTTTGAGCCTTCGCCTGGATTGTCTCGTAGGCCTTCAGCACAAAGCAGGACCACCTCAACCAAACAAACCATAAAATGTCGACATATACAATAACAATCAATAACAACAAGTACAGGTAATCATACAGATTAATCATTCTTACACACAATCAATAAACATAGATAATCATACAGATCTACCAATCTATCATATAACCAGCATAATATCAATCAAATCTACCATGATACATATTATAGTGAGCCGTCATTGGTGCCTTTAACCCACAAGTACAGTGAGGAAAACTTACCTCAGAATCTGAAATTGATGTGGTCAAAAGATATCACCTTATCTAGCTTTAAATTTATAACCTAACTTTTTATCTATTATTGCATCTATATGCAGTTTACCTAGTCAGTGCAGTGTATAGCATAGTAAAGTAAGTTGGGGTCAAACACAAGGAACTGTTTTAATTAATTAACATAGTCACTAAAAATTAATCTAAACAAGCAAAAGTTGAATTGGTTTTTATCTAATTTTGCAAGTTCAGACAAACTTAAATCTTTAACTAACAATTCAATCAATTACTAAAAACACTTCCATTTAGTTCAAATCCACTTTTCCTCATTGGTTAGCTATTAGTTATGGATTATTAGTGTTGGTATTCTAATATTATTTTATTAGCAATTCAATTCTAAATTTACTAAAGTTTTCATTAATTCATGTAAAACAATGTATGGTCATACACTAGCAAACATAAAATTAATTATAAGATGTAGATAAGCTATGTAAGATTGATTTAAATAAACACAATTGTGGTCACAATTTATGTTCTCCAGCATAGCTAAATTGGCTATTTTTATCACTTATTAAGATTGGGTCGATCCTAGCTCTAGCAATTTAATGATCACTAAACTACTAGGTAACAAGTTCATGTAATTTAATGTTCACTAAGCTACACAGAACCTGAATTCAAGCAATCAAAGTATCAAATATTAACATGTTAGGTAGAGATAATCAAACACAAGCTCATAACCAACAATTAAAATCCATAATTCATTAAACTAACCATAGAGTTTAAGCTTCATCTAGCTAAATGGAAGCTACTAGATTAAGCTACTCATGGCCGATAACACACACATAAATCTAATTATAAAAGACATAATCATAGTGTACCAAATTAGGATGATGAATTTATTCTTTAATCTCTCGATATTCAGTTAGATCTCCTTACTAGAATGTTTAATCTCGGTTTTTCTGAACAATTCTTCTCCATAAATCTCTTTGAAAATCTTCCAAGCCTCCTCAAAAAATGAAAGTGAAAGAGTATTTCTAGTTTTGGGAATTTTCACACATCACGACGTGAAGAAGGATTTCACGTCGTGTACTTGAGATAAATCATTATCGGGCAAAGACTCTAACTCCCCGTGAACTTATCTTCTAGAACACTCACTCCACATCGTGAGTTGGACTAGCACGTCATGATTTGGGCTTTTCGCATGGATTTTTCTTCTTTAAAGCTTCCAACCTCCAAATTTCCACTTATTGTCAATTATGGTCCTTATTTTTCAAGATTGTTCCTTTTGGCTGCAAAATATAATTTAATCTCATAAGTATCATATATCTTCGCATTTAACCAAAATATTAATAAAAATATATTAAAATATTGCCTAAAAATGTGTATAAATATAGAAATATCAAATACCCAACACTTACCATTTGCGTGCCCTCAAGCAAAACTAATTTATTTCAAGGTCAAACTCCCATTACCAACATCACATAAGACAATCCATTTTGAACTCAGTCATTATACCAAGACCTCAATGCGTATATTTGTGTCTAAAATTCTAATAACTTCCCAATCCTAAATACTTACAATCCTTATGAACCTTCACCCCTTAGCTTATACGACACTCATTTTTGCAACCCTACAAATCAATCCTCAAAAATCTTTCTTAACCTCAAGGTAATTTTGGTTAAGCTACTCAAGCATATATAATCTAGAAATTACAAATTTTTATACCATAATGGAGGTCTTTGGGATTCTTCACTTTGTTGAATAATTGATCTTTGATTTCTTTAAATTCGCCACCTTTTTGTTTGATTTGTTTTTGGTATCTTCAACTTTTTATTCTTCAAAATTTTTGATCTTTATAATTTGATAGCTCCAAATTTTTTACAACTCTTTGGTAATTTCTCTTTTTTTTATATATAACTCACTTTTTTCGCTCAATACATATATGCCTAAGCAAGGGAGCTTAACTTCAAACTTTATCGGTTATAGGTATTAGTCTAAGTGCAATGGCTACATAAACTCTCCTGCATAGATTTCAAGTACATACATCAAAACTTTTTATGCCATATAAACTACCACATTACCTTTCATAACTTATGACTTTTCACTAGGATTTGGAAAGCCACAATTATACTATAACATATGTTGGCTCAATTAAACATTTGAGCTCGCATTGGATCATCACACGCAACACTAGCAACTTAAGCTTTTTTTTTAAAAATCTCTTGTCTCTATTATCTCACTTTTCTCTTTCTAGAATCTCTTTCCTCTCATGAAATAAGACTCTTCTAAAAAACTCTTACATCGCTTGACTCTTGTATCTCTAAATCACACAACTCTTCTCGTATGCTCTTATCTCTATTATCTCACTTTTCTCTTTTCTCACGATATTCTAAAAAAATATGCAACAAAACAAACTTATGGTGGTAACAAGAAAACAAACATCTAACATCCGGTTACATGTCTTTAAAAACAAAATAAAAATAAAAATAAAAACACACAAATTAAACACACCAAAAATAAAATAAAATAAATAAAAACTAAATACTAAAATAAAAATAAAAGGATATGAGTTCTTCAAACATCGGGTTGCCTCCCGATAAGCGCTTCTTTTTGTGGGATTCTTGAGTTGCACTCCCAACTTAATAAACTGTCAATCTGCTTGTTATTAATCAATTCGCGTAATCGAACACTCTCTTTATACCAACTTGTAAAATTTGACCTCTCATTTCAATTTGTGGCCAAACGAGCGAGCATCTATTTAGTCCTGCAAAATTAAAAATGTTGCGGACTGGTTGGTCGCTTGTCCAAAAAGGATTGTTCTTCAGAACCTTCTTCAAAGATGGAATTGTCACCCCATGCGTTGAAACACAAACTGAACTATCAAGAGCTCGTGTCATGGTAATAATCATATCATGACGTTGTTCTTGAAAGTCTGTGATGGGTTTTGTACATACGAACATTCCTAAGTGCGCATACAAACCCTAATGCTCGGATCTAGGTTTCTCTAATTAAACATGCATTGAATCCAAGACTCCTAATGGCTTATTAGGTATAAGAACAACACAAAATCAGATTTAGAATCATACCTTGAAACACTTGTTTGATCTTCTTGTTCTTGGAGCTTTAGAGTCACAATTGTCACTCCTCTAATGGCTTACAAACACCAACTAGCAAAGAGGATGATTTGAGAGAGAGGAGAGTGGAGGGAATTCGGCCAGGGGTTCTCTACTTTAGATCAAGTACCGATTTCCCTTTGCCATAGGGTCTATTTATACTTGTAGACTCCTTAAGGGTTACCACTTAAACCCTAATTGGATAATCTTCTCTTAAAGCAATCCAAATCCATTCCTTAGATAACCTTGGACGATTTGAAGCTATCCATAGCTTCTAGAATCCATCCACTATCTATCTAATATGGATTTACAGTCTAAAGTTTAACTATCAAACAATTGACAGTTTATACCCTCTTATTTAATTAATCTCCTTAAGTCACCAAATTAATACTAATTAATCTATGACTTATATTAATCAAATAACTATATTATTATTCCTTATATTATTCTCATAATATATTAATAATATCTATTCTCTCATAATAAATCATCCTACCAAGTTGCTATGGTGAAGGCAACCCAAAAGGACCATGCACAATCGGGTCAAATACTTGCCTAATATAGTTGCAGCCTTAGACACTATTCCAACAGTCTCCCACTTGGATAAGTCTAGTAACTATATGCGCAGGTACATTCCGATTTGCAATCATAGCCCTCAAAGACGCTGTCAAACTCTGATCTAATCAATCTTGTCCTTCAGATAAGGGATCGTACAGTCCTCTGTTAGATATCATGCTGACAATTCAATGGAATGATTAGTCTAGCATTTGGTTTCTCGATCTCCGATTTATTTGACATAGAACTTAATCGAACACATCAATTCAGTTCTGACCGGGCCCGACACATAAGTCAAATCAAATCATCGAGCGACCGAGATATCACTTTTTCCTTCAAAGGTTGAAAGTTACAGATAAACTTCGACTTATATGCATTTACTTATTCATTAACCAACTACACACAACAATGCGTTTTATAACATCAAGTTACCAATGCGTTTTCGCATTATCAATGTACAATCAATTAATCAATAACAAACCATATATCTAGGTTTTAAGACTATATGATATTATCGTCTTGCGATCACCTTTTACTATCTTATTCCATAAGGTGATTCCAGCAAGCGCAGGTTTGTTCCAATGCTTAAACCTAGTTCATAAGCACTCATGAACGTTGCATCAATCTTTTGCTATGTCTAACACCATTTAGACACTCTACACACCTATTCATGACAATCTTCATTCATATCTACTTCCGACATATGAACAATTGTGGATTATTTGAACAATTCAATTATTCTTAATAAACTCAATTATTCTGGAAGTCAAAACATGCAAAGTGAAACAATAGTTAAACAATTAACATAAGACAGTAACATTACTTATAAATAAAACTCCTTTATTTAATCATCAAATGTTAATTACATTTATCTATTACACGTTTCTAATACTATTTAATCTATGCTAATATCATCCTTCAGCCCAATACTCCTAGCATGCTGCAAATGCTTAACCCTACTCAGTCCCTTCGTAAGCGGATCTACTGGGTTATCTTTTGATGATATCCTCTTCACTACAAGTTGTCCTTCTTCTACACGATGTCTAATAAAGTGATATTTTTTGTCAATATGTCGTGATCTACCATGATCTCTCGGTTCCTTGGTCAAGGCAACCGCACCTTCATTATCACAAAAAATCTTCATGGGCTCCTTTATGGCAGGTACAACTCCAAGATCACCAATGAAGTTCTTCAGCCATATTGCCTCCATCAACGCTTCGCTTGTTGCAATGTACTCTGATTCGCACTTTGAATCAGCTATGGTTTCCTGCTTGGAACTTTTCCAAGTTACTACTCCTCCATTCAGAGTAAAAGACCCAGCCCGACTGCGAACGGTAGTTGTCGCTGTCGGTCTGAAAACTGGTGTCACTATACCCTCGCACCTTCAAGTCATCACTCCCTCCAAGGACTAAGAACCATTCCTTCGTCCTCCGAAGGTACTTAAGGATATTCTTCACCGCAATCCAATTAGCTCTTCCTGGATTCCCTTGATATCTACTAACCATGCTCAAAGCAAAGGCTACATCAGGGCGAGTACAAGTCATAGCATACATGATTGAGCCAACTGCGGAAGCTTATGGAACTCGGCTCATTTCAGCTATCTTGGCTTCAGTACTCGGACTTTGAGTCTTACTCAACTTGGCATTGCTTTGTATCAGTAATTCTCGCTTCTTCGAGTTTTCCAAACTAAAACGTTTCAGTACCTTCTCTAAGTAAGTGTTCTGACTAAGTCCTATTAGTCTCTTACTTCTCTCTCTTACTATCCTTATTCCCAAAATGTAGGAAGCCTCTCCAAGGTCCTTCGTAGCGAAGCACTTCCTGATCCAGGACTAAACTTCCTGCAGAGTCAGGATGTTGTTTCCTATGAGTAATATGTCATCGACATATAGAACGAGGAAGCTTACTACACTCCCACTAGCTTTGACATATACACACGATTCATCTTCGCTTCGTACAAATCCAAATTCTTTGACTTTCTCATCGAAGCAAAGATTCCATCTGCGAGACGCTTGCTTTAGTCCATAAATGGACTTCTCAAGCTTACACACTCTATTCGGATGTTTTGGATCCACAAACCCCTCTGGCTGAGCCATGTAAACATCCTCAGCCAACTTCCCGTTAAGGAAAGCGGTCTTGACATCCATTTGCCAAATCTCATAATCATGAAATGCGGCAATAGCTAGCATCACTCTAATAGATTTTATCTTCGCAACTGGTGAGAAGGTCTCTCCATAGTCAACTCCGGGACTTTGAGTAAAGACCTTCGCAACTAATCGCGCTTTAAACGTGTGTACCTTTCCATCCACGTCGGTCTTCTTCTTGAAGATCCATTTGCACCCAACGGTCTTACGTCCAGGCACATTATCAACCAAATTCCAAACTTGGTTATCATACATGGATTGGATCTCGCTATCCATTGCCTCTTTCCATTTCGCAGACTCCATGCCTGCCATGGCTTCCTTATAGCTATTAGGTTCATCAAGATTTATTAGTGTACTATCACTAATATACGTGTCCCCTTCGGTAGTAATATGAAAACCATACAACTGGGGTTGAAACCTAACTCTTTCAGAACGTCTAAGAGGTAATGATACTTCAATCGGTTCAACCGGAGTTTCCTCCTCGGGTTGAGTTCCAGTGGTTGAGGTTCCTTCATCTATCGACTCTTGAATCTCTTCAAGATCGATTTGCCTCCCACTGTCTCCTTGGCTTATGAGTTCTCGCTCTCGGAAAACTCCTATCCTTTCAACAAAGACAACATTGTCCTTCGGTCTATAGAAGAGATATCCAAAGGATTTCTGCGGGTAGCCGATGGAAATACATTGCTCACTACGAGGTTCGAGCTTGTCGTGAGTATCTTATCTTACGAAAGTATCGCAACCCCAAACCTTGATATGTGCTAACGAAGGAGCTTTTCCCGTCCACATCTCGTGAGGTGTTATGGTAACCTTCTTAGTAAGGACTCGGTTAAGGATATGGGCGGTAGTCTCTTAGGCATACCCCCAAAAAGAGATAGATAGCGAAGAACGACTCATCATAGAGCGAACCATGTCCAACAAGGTTCGATTATGCCTTTCTGCCACACCATTCAATTGTGGTGTCCTAGGTGGCGTCAATTGTGAAACTATTCCACACTCCTTGAGATAATCGTGGAATTCAAGACTTAGGTACTCTCATCCTCGATCGGATCAAAGCATCTTGATCTTCCTGCCCAATTGATTCTCCACTTCATTCTTAAACTCTTTGAACTTTTCAAAAGTTTCTGACTTTTTCTTGATTAAGTAGATATACCCATATCTACTATGGTCATCGGTAAAAGTCACGTAGAAGCGGTTACCATCCTTCGTGGTAGATCTAAACGGTCCACACACATCGGTATGTATGAGGTCCAATAGACCCTCAACCCTTTCGCACGTACCAACGAAGGGTGACTTAGTTATCTTTCCATGTAAACAAGACTCGCATGTATCATCTTCCCTAACGTCGAATGACTCCAACACTTCATCCTTTTGGAGTTGGGCTATGCGTTTCTTGTTGACATGTCCAAGACGACAATGCCATAAGGATGCCTTATCCATACTATTGGAAGAATCCAAGTACAAAACATCATTTCCTAAGTTATCAACAATCATAACAGTTTCATAAATTCCATTACATGGTATAGCTTCAAAGTAAAATACACCATTTAGATAAGCTAAAATAGAACCATTCTCATTATTAAAAGAAAATCTAAAACCTTGTCTAAATAAACCATGAAAAGAAATGATGTTTCTAGCCATTTCAGGCGAATAGCAACAATTGTTCAAATCTAAAGATACACTATTCCTAAGAACTAAAGAATACACTCCAATCTTGGTCACAGGCGACGATCTTCTGTTCCCCATGATTAGATTTATTCTTCCATGTTCCACGTCTCTACTTCTTCTCAGTCCCTGTACATTAGAACAAATGTGGTAACCACAACCGGTATCAAGAACCCAAGAAGTATTGTGAGATGAATCGTTAGATTTAATTGTATATATACCTGCGAAAGATGGCTTGATCTTTCCTTCCTTGATGGCTTGCAGGTACTCCGGGCAGCTTCTCTTCCAATGTCCTATCTTGTGGCAGTGGTGGCACTCTGCCTCCTTCGGGATAGGGCAGGGCTTAGCGGGATCAACTTTGGTCCCACTAGAAAAGGCACCATCTCGGGCTTTAACCTTTTGATAGTTCTTTGATGAAGCCTTCCTCTTCTTTCCCTTTCCTTGTCCAATTGCCAAGACAGGAGCAGCGGGCGGATTGGGAGTTGGTGCAACAGACTTGTCCTTGAAGTTGCTCTCAGCGACCCTCAAGAGACCTTGGAGTTTGCTTAGGGTGACCTCTTCTTTGTTCATGTGATAGGTCATCCTAAATTGATTGTAGCTTTGAGGCAAAGAGTGAAGCACCATGTCGATCGCCAAGTCTTCCCCAAAGTTAACATTTAACTTGCGAAGTCGGTCGACATACCTTTGCATCTTTTGCAAGTGCACGGTAAGAGACTCTCCATGACCCATCTTAGCGGAAATCATGTTCATGAAAATATCATAACGCTCTTGTCTCGCGTTTTGATGGTATCTCTCCAATAAGTCTTGGTGCATTTCGTACGGATACATGTCCTCGTAGGACTTTTGGAATTTGGAGTTCATTGTCGTGATCATGATGCAATGCACTTTCGTTGCATCACGCTCGTGAGTTTCGAAAGCGATTATTTCGGCAGGAGTAGCAATTTCAGGGTTGATTTTCTCGAGCTTCTCATCGAGGACATACTCCTTATCCTCATAGCGAGCAATCGTTCGAATATATCTTATCCATTCGCTAAAGTTCATTCCATCAAAGGTGACCTTTTGACAAAGGCTCATCAAAGTGAAAGAACTCGCAGCAGCATTGTTGGCGTTCGACATCTATAAATAGAAAGGACAAAGATAGATTAGAATATGAATCCCTAATTATCACCCAATAAGAAAAATTAGGGCTAGGATCCAACAACAATATTTACACATTAGAAAAGGGATGTCGTAATCTAACATGCAAACAATTTGAAGGTAAGTGAATGACGATTCACTAATTCTCCACCATGAAAAACATAACTTTAAGTCCTAAATGTATTGAGAATTCCTAGGTTCGGATGAGATTCATTGAAACTTTTCAATGGCATGTTTAAATCTCGATATACCCCTCTTGTTTGTGACTGGGATACCAAGGATCACAAAGCGGGTGTGAATTACCATGCAAACTAACATGGTGCCTTCATTGTAACGATCACCTATTCGATGTGCTGGTAAACCACACACGCTTCATCGAACTATGATAAACAATGAATCACCCTTTGCCACCTTCGCTTAGAACCAATTAGTGTGCCAGTAAACCACACACGCTCCACTAACTTCTTAGCAAGGTGCAAAGTGTAATTTCATGGGATTGCATAAATTCACTTTTCCTAAAGTAACTAAGATTGGGAAATTTTAAGAAAACATGTAGCTACTTTGTATTTCTTATTATACTTTTAATGAGAGGATGAGGTTGCCCTATCCTATCCGTTCGGCTAACGACCCTCCACCGATCAACCAAGCGGTGGGTGTGAGTGTACACCCATTAAGCGCCATTTTTTAGGCCGCAACCTTATACCCACCTTATAGACCGGCTTCGTGAATGAGGCCTACTAACGATAAGACTAGCATTTAAGTTATACATATATAGATATTAATCTTGTAATATTATATTAGTATAGGGTTGGATTTTAAACTTGTAAAATTCTAGGGTTTGAAATTTAAATTGTCTAAATTAAACTTTTAATCACAAAACATAAATTTCAAAACTTGAGAATAGGTTTTAAACATTTAAAACATAAAGGTACAAATAACAAATAATTTAAATTAACAATTAATCACATAATTATCCATATTTGATTAATAATTATCATATAAGGAAATTAAATATTTTATTAATTGATAAATATCTTCAATTAGATCAAAAATATAGTCATATATATATATATATATATATATATATATATATATATATATATATATATATATACATATATATCATAAAATCGGATTAGGGTTGATCTAATATGATTAAGGTAAGTTTTCATAAGATAAATATGAAGAAATCCCGTTTTTAGCTAATCCTGACGCTCGGACTCGCCGAGTACCCACACTGGACTCGCCGAGTCCACTATGGGACTCGCCGAGTCCATGACTCAGAAACACAAAAAATTGAATTTTGCAGTTAAGATTCAAACATTCAAGCATCAATTTAATAGAAACCAATCTAGGCTCTGATACCACTCATGGGTTTTGTACATAAGAACATTCCTAAGTGCGCATACAAACCCTAATGCTCGGATCTAGGTTTCTCTAATTAAACATGCATTGAATCCAAGACTCCTAATGGCTTATTAGGTATAAGAACAACACAAAATCAGATTTAGAATCATACCTTGAAACACTTGTTTGATCTTCTTGTTCTTGGAGCTTTAGAGTCACAATTGCACTCCTTTAATGGCTTACAAACACCAACTAGCAAAGAGGATGATTTAAGAGAGAGGAGAGTGGCAGGAATTCGGCCAGGGGTTCTCTACTTTAGATCAAGTACCGATTTCCCTTTGCCATAGGGTCTATTTATACTTGTAGACTCCTTAAGGGTTACCACTTAAACCCTAATTGGATAATCTTCTCTTAAAGCAATCCAAATCCATTCCTTAGATAACCTTGGACGATTTGAAGCTATCCATAGCTTATAGAATCCGTCCACTATCTATCCAATATGGATTTATAGTCTAAAGTTTAACTATCAAACAATTGACAGTTTATACCCTCTTATTTAATTAATCTCCTTAAGTCACCAAATTAATACTAATTAATCTATGACTTATATTAATCAAATAACTATATTATTATTCCTTATATTATTCTCATAATATATTAATAATATCTATTCTCTCATAATAAATAATCCTACCAAGTTGCTATGGTGAAGGCAACCCAAAAGGACCATGCACAATCGGGTTAAATACTTGCCTAATATAGTTGCAGCCTTAGACACGATTCCAACAATTAAGACATTAGTTGATATCAAATGCTTATTAATGTGTAATTGTATTAAAAATATGAGGGTGTGATATGGTTGATGAACCTCTCTAACATTATTTTAGCCTCAACCAAGATTTTAGATAAATAAAGATTTAGTATTGTGATATTGAATAATAAGAAAAAAAAGATCCCAATGATGTAATAACTATAAAGGTATCAAACTTCTTAGTCGTGCCATGAAGACTTGTGGGAAAGTGCTGGAGGCTAGGTTAAAACATGAAAAATTAGTATCTGATAGCCAATATGGCTACATGCCTAAGAGGTTGACAACTAAGGCAATCTACCATTTCAGAAGGCTTATGGAGAAATATATAATAAGAAATAGGTATCTCAAATTTGTACTCATCTACCTAGAGAATGCATATGATATCATACCAATGGAGACGGTCTGGAGGACCCTTGAAGTTAGAAGGGTGTCTAGGAGCTGTGAATAGGCTATATACGACACGTACAGTTAGTGTATGACTTGTGGCTATTCTTCGATAGATGACACTAAGTATTTCCCGATACTAACTAGGCTTCACCAAGGATCAGATCTTCTCCCCTACATCTCTTTTTTATTGTGGAAGAGATTTGTTTATATATTCAAGGAAGGGTATGATGTCTCCCAAATTATACATATTTTTAGGGAATTTTGTGTACTTTTATAGACGTTTCCATATTAAATATAGATCAAAAGGCACTTAATTCCTTCATATTTGTATTTTGTTGGTAAAATGGGTGCATTGGTTAAAAAGAAGCTGAAAGCGCTGAAAACGAGTCGGATTGCACGAAATTCGAGAATATGTTGAATCTTCCCCACGCGATTCGAAAATCAACCATCGCGCCGCGAAAACAAGGGAAACACGTTTAAAAGACCTAGCTTGGAGAATATGTTGAAGTTATCCCACACGTCATGGTGAAGCATACAGACGTTGTGTAGGTCATGAAGTCTATAAATACATAGCTAATTTCGACCTAAATAACACACAATACACAACACACCATAAGAAGATACAATACAGAAGAGATAGAAGGAGTCGGCCAAGAAAGGTTATTTAGAGAGTTCTTAAGGCTATATTAGCTGATAGACTGATATAGATGCATAAATCTGAAGATCAAGAGAAAAAATCATTAAGTTATTAAATTGTTTACTTTTCTATCTATAATTAGTCAACTATTTGATCTATTACATGTTATTTTCAAGATTTGGGATCAAACCTTTTATGAGTATTTGATATTTATGAAACCCTAGTTTTAATGTTGATTAATATTGTTATTTATAGTTGTTTAATTTATTATGAATGCTTGATTAAAGATCCATGCATATTAGGAATATTGATTTAATGTTCATGGTTGTGTTATTTATTTAGATAATTTGAAAGGTTACCATGACCAATGGGACCAATCACACTAATTAAGTCTTTCATAATAAAAAATATTATACTAGATTAGGGTAGCTATCATTGCTGGTAGACAACTTAGAATCATAAGATTAATGACTTGATCATCCAATTAATCAATTTAGAGATCGATGAACAACAGACTGACATTTAAAGGAATTCAACTATAGAATGAGAAATGATTAAATACAAATATGATTACCTTCAAATATGTTATCTAATAAAGTTAGCCATACTTGAGTATTTACATGCTTGTTTAGTTAGTAGTTCGTTTGCTTATTTATTTAAATTGAAACTTATCTTAAACTCCCCTTTATATGCTTTATTTTGATATTAATTGATAATCAGATTTAGCAATGGTAGTGCATCTCCATTCCCCATGTGTTCGACACCCTTACTTACCTAAGTTATAATATTGATGATCATGTACACTACCACGTGTAGATAGTCTGAGTTTGGCTTGTTCAGATTTATAAAATTAAAACTAGATTTGTATTTAAAGTTTATAAAATCAAGTATTTGGCTCCATTGTTTAATGGAATGGTTTTCAAGTATATTTTATGTAACATTCTAGAACTTCTTATTTCAGGATTGTGGACACTAAATGGATCAAATGGAGGTCGTGGGCTTCAATGAAATGGGGTTTAGACTCTATAGGAGGTATATGACGTTCGATGGAAGCTGAGGAGTAAAATGGGAAAGGTTATGTTCCAGGATTCTTGCATAAATTAAGGATTTTAGTTCGAGATGTTTTTAGTCATAAGTATCAAGATAGAATTGTAGAGCTCATCGATACCTTGTCCTGGATATAAAGATTATCAAAAAACAGAGTTGAAATGAAGAAGTTATGAAGTGAAGTTGGAAAAGGGAGTATGGCGGTATATTGGGCGTACTAGGCTGAAGGGGACATGTTTTAGGTTGTTATGTTGGGCGTACCAGCATAGTGTTAAAATTCTAATTTTGTGGTTTTGAGACCTATTTAAGGACTCTAACCTATTGGGGTCCTTCTTAACATCATCCTCCACCCTCTTGAGCCTCTAACTCGAAACTCTAGACCTTAAAGCAAATCTAGAGCCTTTTTATGTGCTTTGGGTGCATTTTGGAAGAAAAAGAAGTCCAAGCTTGCTGATTGTTGAAGCTCAAGTTTGTGGATCTAGAGACTACATTGCTTTTCTCAATTCCATAATGTATAAATCTTGAACCTTGATGATTTATTTGCTAGATCTAGCTAGTTTTGATTTTTGTGAGATTTTTGTCCCATAATCTTGGTATATATGAGTTTGGCTTGCTCTAGACCAAATGAGTTGCCCTTTTAGACATCTGCTTTGAGTCATAAAAAAGTCATCTTGATTCTTTCCTTTCACCATACAAGAGATATGAACATTGGAGTTATGTGATAAGTTAGAATTTTTTTTTTGGGCACTTTCTAGCCATGCAAAGTCGTAAAGCTAGAAACTTTATGATTTAAAATGTTATTTGGGATTCATATCTGAGCTTTGGAAGAAAGATTTTAAGTAAATAAGTGCTTAATAGGAAATTGGATATGCCTTGCATATGTTGGACGTATCTAAGTGGTACGCAACACGTAAAAGGTTGAAGTCATGTACGCCATGCGTACAGATGGAGTACGCAGGGCGTACTTAACATAATGTGGGATTTTACTTTCTTTGACTTTTTGACTTTGACCTTTGACCAGGGTTGTGACCTAAGGAGATTTTTTGGTAATTTGAGTAGTATTTTGAGTTTAGGTCATTGTTTATTGTATAGGTGGCTGATAGATTCAGTATTTGGAATAGTGATCTGTTCAACTACATTTTTGATATTGCCATATTTATACACATTTAGGTAGTATTTTAATACATTTTCATTAATATTTTGGTTAAATGAGAAGACATATGATACTTATGAGAATAAATTATATTTTGCAACCAAAAATAACAATCTTGAAGAATAAGGACCATACTTGACAAGAAGTGGAACTTTAGAGGACGGAAGCTTTAAAGAAGAAAAATCCCTACGAAAAGCCCAAATCACGACGTGGTAGTCCAAATCACGATGTGGAGTAAGTGTTCTAGAAGATAAGTGCACGGGAAGTCAGAGTGCTTGCCCGATAAGGATTTATCTCAAGTACACGACATGAAATCCTTGTTCATGTCGTGAAGTGTGAAAATTCCGAAAACTAGAAATTCTCATTCACTTTCACGTTTTGACGAGGCTTGGAAGATTTTCAGAGAGATTTCTTGAGAAGAATTGTTCAAAAAAACCGAGATTAAACATTCTAGTAAGGAGATCTAATTGAAGATCGAGAGATTACAGAATAAATTCATCATCCTAATTTGGTACACTATGATTATGTCTTTTATAATTGGATTTATGTGTGCGTTATCGGCCATGAGTAGCTTCCGTTTAGCTAGATGAAGCTTAAACTCTATGGTTAGTTTAATGAATTATGGATTTTAATTGTTGGCTATGAGCTTGTGTTTGATTATCTCTACACTGCATGTTAATATTTGATACTTGATTGCTTGAATTCAGGTTCTATGTAGCTTAGCGAACATTAAATTACATGAACTTGTTACCTAGTAGTTTAGTGATCATTAAATTGCTAGAGCTAGGATCGACCCAATCTTAATAAGTAATAAAAATAGCCAATTTAGCTATGCTGGAGAACATAAATTGTGACCACAATTATGTTTATTTAAATCAATCTTACATAGCTTATCTACATCTTATAATTGATTTTTTGTTTGCTAGTGTATGACCATACATTGTTTTACATGAATTAATGAAAACATTAGTAAATTTAGAATTGAATTGCTAATAAAATGATATTAGAATACCAACATTAATAATCCATAACTAATAGCTAACCAATGAGGAACAGTGGATTTGAACTAAACGGAAGTCTTTTTAGTAATTCATTGAATTGTTAGTTAAAAAGTTAAGTTTGTCTGAACTTGAAAAATTAAATAAAAATCAATTCAAGTTTTGCTTGTTTAGATTAATTTTTAGTGATTAGCTTAATTAATTAAAACCGTTCCTTATGTTTGACCCCAACTTACTTTATTACGCTATATACTGACTAGGTACACTGCCTATAAGTGCAATAACATATAAGAAGTTACGTTATAAATTTAAAGCTAGATAAGGTGATATCTTTTGCCTACATCTAGTTTTTGGCACTGTTGCCGCAGAATGACTATTTCAGTTGTTAATTTAATTGCTTTAGGTTAATCGATCATTTTTGTGCGGTAAAAACCGCAAAAAGTTCAATTTTCTGCAAAAATTAATTTTTCCTGTTCTCACGACGTGAGTTTAGTAGTTTTCAGTTTTTATTTATTTCATTTTTAGTTTGTTTTTTTTATGTATTTTCCAAATCTTGATGCTTTTAACACTTTTCTTGAAGAAGTGGAACATGAATTAGAGCGAGAAAATGATGGTTAAGACTCAGACAAAGATTTGAAGAAGTTTGGAAGATGGTTACACTACGACTTGCCAGACGAACCAGAACAAGCCGAGATACAGGAGCTAGAGATAAAAGAGGAGAAATTTCATCCAGAAAGAAATTTGGAGGAGTTGGAAAGATTGCTAGCAGAATGCTCGAACAAAGAACAAAAACATCCAGACTGTTGGAATAGTGTCTAAGGCTGCAACTATATTAGGCAAGTATTTGACCCGATTGTGCATGGTCCTTTTGGGTTGCCTTCACCATAGCAACTTGGTAGGATGATTTATTATGAGAGAATAGATATTATTAATATATTATGAGAATAATATAAGGAATAATAATATAGTTATTTGATTAATATAAGTCATAGATTAATTAGTATTAATTTGGTGACTTAAGGAGATTAATTAAATAAGAGGGTATAAACTGTCAATTGTTTGATAGTTAAACTTTAGACTGTAAATCCATATTGGATAGATAGTGGACGGATTCTAGAAGCTATGGATAGCTTCAAATCGTCCAAGGTTATCTAAGGAATGGATTTGGATTGCTTTAAGAGAAGATTATCCAATTAGGGTTTAAGTGGTAACCCTTAAGGAGTCTACAAGTATAAATAGACCCTATGGCAAAGGGAAATCGGTACTTGATCTAAAGTAGAGAACCCCTGGCCGAATTCCCGCCACTCTCCTCTCTCTCAAATCATCCTCTTTGCTAGTTGGTGTTTGTAAGCCATTAAAGGAGTGCAATTGTGACTCTAAAGCTCCAAGAACAAGAAGATCAAACAAGTGTTTAAAGGTTTGATTCTAAATCTGATTTTGTGTTGTTCTTATACCTAATAAGCCATTAGGAGTCTTGGATTCAATGCATGTTTAATTAGAGAAACCTAGATCCGAGCATTAGGGTTTGTATGCGCACTTAGGAATGTTCTTATGTCCAAAACCCATCAGTGGTATCAGAGCCTAGATTGGTTTCTATTAAATTGATGCTTGAATGTTTGAATCTTAACTGCAAAATTCGATTTTTGTGCTTCTGAGTCATGGACTCAGCGAGTCCCATAGTGGACTCGGTGAGTTGGCCAGACTCGGCGAGTCCAGTGTGGGTACTCGGCGAGTCCGAGCGTCAGGATTAGCCAAAAACGGGATTTCTTCATATTTATCTTATGAAAACTTACCTTAATCATATTAGATCAACCCTAATCCGATTTTATGATATATATATGACTATATTTTTGATCTAATTGAAGATATTTATCAATTAATAAAATATTTAATTTCCTTATATGATAATTATTAATCAAATATGGATAATTATGTGATTAATTGTTAATTTAAATTATTTGTTATTTGTACCTTTATGTTTTAAATGTTTAAAACCTATTCTCAAGTTTTGAAATTTATGTTTTGTGATTAAAAGTTTAATTTAGACAATTTAAATTTCAAACCCTAGAATTTTACAAGTTTAAAATCCAACCCTATACTAATATAATATTACAAGATTAATATCTATATATGTATAACTTAAATACTAGTCTTATCGTTAGTAGGCCTCATTCACGAAGCCGGTCTATAAGGTGGGTATAAGGTTGCGGCCTAAAAAATGGCGCTTAATGGGTGTACACTCACACCCACCGCTTGGTTGATCGGTGGAGGGTCGTTAGCCGAACGGATAGGATAGGGCAACCTCATCCTATCATTAAAAGTATAATAAGAAATACAAAGTAGCTACATGTTTTCTTAAAATTTCCCAATCTTAGTTACTTTAGGAAAAGTGAATTTATGCAATCCCATGAAATTACACTTTGCACCTTGCTAAGAAGTTAGTGGAGCGTGTGTGGTTTACCGGCACACTAATTGGTTCTAAGCGAAGGTGGCAAAGGGTGATTCATTGTTTATCATAGTTCGATGAAGCGTGTGTGGTTTACCAGCACATCGAATAGGTGATCGTTACAATGAAGGCACCATGTTAGTTTGCATGGTAATTCACACCCGCTTTGTGATCCTTGGTATCCCAGTCACAAACAAGAGGGGCATATCGAGATTTAAACATGCCATTGAAAAGTTTCAATGAATCTCATCCGAACCTAGGAATTCTCAATACATTTAGGACTTAAAGTTATGTTTTTCATGGTGGAGAATTAGTGAATCGTCATTCACTTACCTTCAAATTGTTTGCATGTTAGATTACGGCATCCCTTTTCAAATGTGTAAATATTGTTGTTAGATCTTAGCCCTAATTTTGCTTATTGGGTGATAATTAGGGATTCATATTCTAATCTATCTTTGTCCTTTCTATTTATAGATGTCGAACGCCAACAATGTTGCTGCGAGTTCTTTCACTTTGATGAGCCTTTGTCAAAAGGTCACCTTTGATGGAACGAACTTTAGCGAATGGATAAGATACATTCGCACGATTGCTCGCTATGAGGATAAGGAGTATGTCCTCGATGAGAAGCTCGAGAAAATCAACCCCGAAATTGCTACTCCCGCCGAAATAACCGCTTTCGAAACTCACGAGCGTGATGCAACGAAAGTGCATTGCATCATGATCGCGACAATGAACTCCGAATTTCAAAAGTCCTACGAGGACATGTATCCGTACGAAATGCACCAAGACTTATTGGAGAGATACCATCAAAACGCGAGACAAGAGCATTATGAGATTTTCACGAACATGATTTCCGCTAAGATGGGTCATGGAGAGTCACTTACCGTGCACTTGCAAAAGATGCAAAGGTATGTCGACCACCTTCGCAAGTTAAATGTTGACTTTGGGGAAGACTTGCCGATCGACATGGTGCTTCACTCTTTGCCTCCAAGCTACAATCAATTTAGGATGACCTATCACATGAACAAAGAAGAGCTCACCCTAAGCAAACTCCAAGGTCTCTTGAGGGTCGCTGAGAGCAACTTCAAGGACAAGTCTGTTGCACCAACTCCCAATCCGCCCGCTTCTCCTGTCTTGGCAATTGGACAAGGAAAGGGAAAGAAGAGGAAGGCTTCATCAAAGAACTATCGAAAGGTTAAAGCCCGAGATGGTGCCTCTTCTAGTGGGACCAAAGTTGATCCCGCTAAGCCCTGCCCTAACCCGAAGGAGGCAGAGTGCCACCACTGCCACAAGATAGGACATTGGAAGAGAAGCTGCCCGGAGTACCTACAAGCCATCAAGGAAGGAAAGATCAAGACATCTTTCGCAGGTATATGTACAATTAAATCTAACGATTCATCTCACAATACTTCTTGGGTTCTTGATACCGGTTGTGGTTACCACATTTGTTCTAATGTGCAGGGACTAAGAAGAAGTAGAGACGTGGAGCATGGAAGAATAAATCTAATCATGGGAAACAGAAGATCGTCGCCTGTGACCAAGATTGGAGTGTATTCTTTAGTGCTTAGGAATAGTTTATCTTTAGATTTGAATAATTATTGTTATTCGCCAGAAATGGCTAGAAACATCATTTCTTTTCATGGTTTGTTTAGACAAGGTTTTAGATTTTCTTTTAATAATGAGAATGGTTCTATTTTAGCTTATCTAAATGGTGTCTTTTATTTTGAAGCTATACCATGTAATGGAATTTATGAAAGTGTTATGATTGTTGATAACTTAGGAAATGATGTTTTATACTTGGATTCTTCCAATAGTATGGATAAGGCATCCTTATGGCATTGTCGTCTTGGACATGTCAACAAGAAACGCATAGCCCAACTCCAAAAGGATGGAGTGTTGGAGTCATTCGAACTTCGGGAAGATGACACATGCGAGTCTTGTTTACTTGGAAAGATGACTAAGTCACCCTTCGCTGGTACGTGTGAAAGGGGTGAGGGTCTATTGAACCTCATACATACTGATGTGTGTAGACCGTTTAGATCTACCACGAAGGATGGTAACCGCTTCTACGTGACTTTTACCGATGACCATAGTAGATATGGGTATATCTACTTAATCAAGCAAAAGTCAGAAACTTTTGAAAAGTTCAAAGAGTTTAAGAATGAAGTGGAGAATCAATTGGGCAGGAAGATCAAGATGCTTCGATCCGATCGAGGAGGAGAGTACCTAAGTCTTGAATTCCACGATTATCTCAAGGAGTGTGGAATAGTTTCACAATTGACGCCACCTAGGACACCATAATTTAATGGTGTGGCAGAAAGGCATAATCGAACCTTGTTGGACATGGTTCACTCTATGATGAGTCGTGCTTCGCTATCTATCTCTTTTTGGGGGTATGCCTTAGAGACTGCTACCCATATCCTTAACCGAGTCCTTACTAAGAAGGTTACCATAACACCTCACGAGATGTGGATGGGAAAAGCTCCTTCGTTAGCACATATCAAGGTTTGGGGTTGCGATACTTTCGTAAGATAAGATACTCACGACAAGCTCGAACCTCGTAGTGAGCAATGTATTTCCATCGGCTACCCGCAGAAATCCTTTGGATATCTCTTCTATAGACCGAAGGACAATGTTGTCTTTGTTGAAAGGATAGGAGTTTTCCGAGAGCGAGAACTCATAAGCCAAGGAGACAGTGGGAGGCAAATCGATCTTGAAGAGATTCAAGAGTCGATAAATGAAGGAACCTCAACCACTGGCACTCAACCCGAGGAGGAAACTCCGGTTGAACCGATTGAAGTATCATTACCTCTTAGACGTTCTGAAAGAGTTAGGTTTCAACCCCAGTTGTATGGTTTTCATATTACTACCGAAGGGGACACGTATATTAGTGATAGTACACTAATAAATCTTGATGAACCTAATAGCTATAAGGAAGCCATGGCAGGCACGGAGTCTGCGAAATGGAAAGAGGCAATGGATAGCGAGATCCAATCCATGTATGATAACCAAGTTTGGAATTTGGTTGATAATGTGCCTGGACGTAAGACCGTTGGGTGCAAATGGATCTTCAAGAAGAAGACCGACGTGGATGGAAAGGTACACACGTTTAAAGTGCGATTAGTTGCGAAGGGCTTTACTCAAACTCCCGGAGTTGACTATGGAGAGACCTTCTTACCAGTTGCGAAGATAAAATCTATTAGATTGATGCTAGCTATTGTCGCATTTCATGATTATGAGATTTGGCAAATGGATGTCAAGACCTCTTTCCTTAACGGGAAGTTGGCTGAGGATGTTTACATGGCTCAGCTAGAGGGGTTTGTGGATCCGAAACATCCGAATAGAGTGTGTAAGCTTGAGAAGTCCATTTATGGACTAAAGCAAGCGTCTCGCAGATGGAATCTTTGCTTCGATGAGAAAGTCAAAGAATTTGGATTTGTACGAAGCGAAGATGAATCGTGTGTATATGTCAAAGCTAGTGGGAGTGTAGTAAGCTTCCTCGTTCTATATGTCGTTGACATATTACTCATAGGAAACAACATCCCGACTCTGCAGGAAGTTAAGTCCTGGCTCAGGAAGTGCTTCGCTATGAAGGACCTCGGAGAGGCTTCCTATATTTTGGGAATAAGGATAGTAAGAGAGAGAAGTAAGAGACTAATAGGACTTAGTCAGAACACTTACTTAGAGAAGGTACTCAAACGTTTTAGTATGGAAAACCCGAAGAAGGGAGAATTACCGATACAAAGCAATGCCAAGTTGAGTAAGACTCAAAGTCCGAGTACTGAAGCCGAGATAGCTGAAATGAGCCGAGTTCCATAAGCTTCCACAGTTGGCTCAATCATGTATGCTATGACTTGTACTCGCCCTGATGTAGCCTTTGCTTTGAGCATGGTTAGGAGATATCAAGGGAATCCAAGCAGAGCTCATTGGATTGTGGTGAAGAATATCCTTAAGTACCTTCGGAGGACGAAGGAATGGCTCTTAGTCCTTGGAGGGAGTGATGAATTAAAGGTGCGAGGGTATAGTGACGCCAGTTTTCAGACCGACGGGGACAACTACCGTTCGCAGTCGGGCTGGGTCTTTACTCTGAATGGAGGAGCAGTAACTTGGAAAATTTCCAAGCAGGAAACTGTAGCAGATTCAACGTGCGAATCAGAGTACATTGCAGTGAGCGAAGCGTCGAAGGAGGCAATATGGCTGAAGAACTTCATTGGTGATCTTGGAGTTGTACCTGCCATAAAGGAGCCCATGGAGATTTTCTGTGATAATGAAGGTGCGGTTGCCTTGACCAAGGAACCGAGAGATTATGCTAGATCACGACATATCGACAGAAAATATCACTTTATTAGACATCGTGTAGAAGAAGGACAACTCGTAGTGAAGAGGATATCATCAGAAGATAACCCAGCATACCCGCTTACGAAGGGACTGAGTAGGGTTAAGCATTTGCAGCATGCTAGGAGTATTGGGCTGAAGGATGATATTAGCATAGATTAAATAGTATTAGAAACGTGTAATAGATAAATGTAATTAACATTTGATGATTAAATAAAGGAGTTTTATTTATAAGTAATGTTACTATCTTATGTTAATTGTTTAACTATTGTTTCACTTTGCATGTTTTGACTTCCAGAATAATTGAGTTTATTAAGAATAATCGAATTGTTCAAATAATCCACAATCGTTCATATGTCGGAAGTAGATATGAATGAAGATTGTCATGAATAGGTGTGTAGAGTGCCTAAATGGTGTTAGACATAGCAAAAGATTGTTGCAATGTTCATGAGTGCTTATGAACGAGGTTTAAGCATTGGAACAAACCCGCGCTTGCTGGAATCACCTTATGGAATAAGATAGTAAAAGGTGATCACAAGACGATAATATCATATAGTCTTAAAACCTAGATATATGGTTTGTTATTGGTTAATTGATTGTACATTGATAATGCAAAAATGCATTGGTAACTCGATGTTATAAAACGCATTATTGTGTGTAGTTGGTTAATGAATAAGTAAATGCATATAAGTCGAAGTTTATCTGTAACTTTTATCCTTTGAAGGAAAAAGTGATATCTAGGCCGCTCGATGATTTGATTTGACTTATGTGCTGGGCCCAGTCAGAACTGAATTGATGTGTTCGATCAAGTTCTATGTCAAATAAATCGGAGATCGAGAAACCAAATGCTAGACTAATCATTCCATTGAATTGTCAGCATGATATCTAACAGAGGATTGTACGATCCCTTATCTGAAGGACAAGATTGATTAGATCAGAGTTTGACAGCGTCTTTGAGAGCTACAATTGCAAATCGGAATGTACCTGCGCATATAGTTACTAGACTTATCCAAGTGGGAGACTGTTGGAATAGTGTTTAAGGTTGCAACTATATTAGGCAAGTATTTGACCCGGTTGTGCATGGTCCTTTTGGGTTGCCTTCACCATAGCAACTTGGTAGGATGATTTATTATGAGAGAATAGATATTATTAATATATTATGAGAATAATATAAGGAATAATAATATAGTTATTTAATTAATATAAGTCATAGATTAATTAGTATTAATTTGGTGACTTAAGGAGATTAATTAAATAAGAGGGTATAAACTGTCAATTGTTTGATAGTTAAACTTTAGACTGTAAATCCATATTAGATAGATAGTGGACGGATTCTAGAAGCTATGGATAGCTTCAAATCGTCCAAGGTTATCTAAGGAATGGATTTGGATTGCTTTAAGAGAAGATTATCCAATTAGGGTTTAAGTGGTAACCCTTAAGGAGTCTACAAGTATAAATAGACCCTATGGCAAAGGGAAATCGGTACTTGATCTAAAGTAGAGAACCCCTGACCGAATTCCCTCCACTCTCCTGTCTCTCAAATCATCCTCTTTGCTAGTTGGTGTTTGTAAGCCATTAGAGGAGTGACAATTGTGACTCTGAAGCTCCAAGAACAAGAAGATCAAACAAGTGTTTCAAGGTATGATTCTAAATCTGATTTTGTGTTGTTCTTATACCTAATAAGCCATTAGGAGTCTTGGATTCAATGCATGTTTAATTAGAGAAACCTAGATCCGAGCATTAGGGTTTGTATGCGCACTTAGGAATGTTCTTATGTACAAAACCCATCAATAATGTATAACAACTAGATGTTAGGTTATAACAACAAATCAAGTCGAGAAACACTTATGTTTTCGGAAGATCGGGATGGTAGTTGAGAGATAATAAATAGTGTTCTTGAGAATGGAAGTGAAAAAATGAGGAGTTTGGGGAGTAAACTCATGCCTAAGGCATGAGTCCACGGTCACACAAGAGTTTACATACCAAAATCCAAAAGTTTGGCTGTGAACTCTTTATTAGGGTGCATTGGGTGGGTTTGCTACTTCAAGACCCGAGACGGTACTTCCTTTCCTTCGTTCGTTTGAAGAATAAACACTAAAAACACTCAAACGGACTTTTAAATTGTCTAAAAATTATTAGAAATGTAATTGAATTTTAAATGAAGTGATTGACTTTGAAGAATAAACACTAAAAACACCCAATGCACCCTAATAAAGAGTTCACAACCAAACTTTTGGATTTCGGTATGTAAACTCTTGTGTGACCGTGGACTCATGCCTTAGGCATGAGTTTACTCCCCAAACTCCTCATTTTTTTCACTTCCATTCTCAAGAACACTATTTATTATCTCTCAACTACCATCCCGATCTTCCGAAAACATAAGTGTTTCTCGACTTGATTTGTTGTTATAACCTAACATCTAGTTGTTATACATTATTGATGGGTTTTGTACATAAGAACATTCCTATGTGCGCATACAAACCCTAATGCTCGGATCTAGGTTTCTCTAATTAAACATGCATTGAATCCAAGACTCCTAATGGCTTATTAGGTATAAGAACAACACAAAATCAGATTTAGAATCATACCTTGAAACACTTGTTTGATCTTCTTGTTCTTGGAGCTTTAGAGTCACAATTGTCACTCCTCTAATGGCTTACAAACACCAACTAGCAAAGAGGATGATTTGAGAGAGAGGAGAGTGGAGGGAATTTGGCCAGGGGTTCTCTACTTTAGATCAAGTACCGATTTCCCTTTGCCATAGGGTCTATTTATACTTGTAGACTCCTTAAGGGTTACCACTTAAACCCTAATTGGATAATCTTCTCTTAAAGCAATCCAAATCCATTCCTTAGATAACCTTGGACGATTTGAAGCTATCCATAGCTTCTAGAATCCGTCCACTATCTATCCAATATGGATTTACAGTCTAAAGTTTAACTATCAAACAATTGACAATTTATACCCTCTTATTTAACTAATCTCCTTAAGTCACCAAATTAATACTAATTAATCTATGACTTATATTAATCAAAGAACTATATTATTATTCCTTATATTATTCTCATAATATATTAATAATATATATTCTCTCATAATAAATCATCCTACCAAGTTGCTATGGTGAAGGCAACCCAAAAGGACCATGCACAATCGGGCCAAATACTTGCCTAATATAGTTGCAGCCTTAGACACTATTCCAACAATTATTTCATCCATTCATATTTGATTTTCACTAGATCTTCAAGTGTTCTTCAAAACACCAAGAACACACACTAGTGTTCTTGGACCTTAAACACCAAATCAAGCTTTTATCTTGCAAGTACACTTTCCCTAGCTTCTTGTGTGCTTAATATGAACTTGATAACACTTGAAAATCATCAAGAATCATAGGAACAAAGGAGTTTATGGCCAAGGATGTTCTTGGGCCGTAAACCCCTCTTAAGGAGGTTAAATGGACCCTAGTCCCTTCCTAAGCCTTGGATGCCAGCCTTGATCCTTTTTAGAAGTGTTTAATACCTTAAACAACAATCAAAACAAGTCCCCATAAGAGTTTACAGCCGTAAACACCTAAGGAAGTGGTCCTTATGCCGTAAACTCTACAAAGTAGCCTTAATGTGCCCCTAATGCTTTCCAAAGGCTTGGACTTGATCATTGGATGTGCAATCATAACTTATAAGACCTCAAAACACAAAATGGCACTTAGTACCATGAGTTTATGGCCATAAACTCATGGGGAAATGGTCATGGGCCGTAAACTCCATAAGGAGTGGTTCATGGGCCATAAACTCCAATGTCATGCCATACAACCCTTAGATGCAACCCTTTGGTACCTATAACACTTGAATCAAAGTGTTTCCATGTACTAGGGTGTCTTAACTTGATTTATTAGTTGTTAATTGACGAATTAGATACATATATGTTTATTATATGATAACTAGGATCATTGTGTGTGTGTGTTCAAGTCCTCACTTGACACCTAGCACCTTGTCCGACACTTCCGTACAAACCACTCACTACAGGTGAGTTCATACCCCTTAATTAACCTTTGAAATGCTTTTAAATGTTTTTAAATGCTTTATAGGGGGATACAAGTTGAATCATGTTAGTTATTACATCAATCACATGTGATTAATAACTAGCATACAAATGGATTTATCAAACTTTAAACTGTTTTACCAAAAAAATAACTTCAAACTGTTTATCGAACTATTTTACATGTAAAACTCTTTATCAAATTCACTTTTGTATACTAAACCTTTCTTTTATAGTTTTCAAACTTATATATTGTTAAAACCATGTCTACTACATATATAGTTATATAAATCAGGTTTGAATGACTTAGGAGAGATAACCCACTTTACTTCCTATCCTTGTTTGGTTGTGGTCTTAAAGTACCCCGGTTGTTTGTTCGTGTATCGTTGAATCCTTAGTTATATATTATGTATATATGTAAAGATATAAAGACTTTTATCTCAGTTCATCACATTCAGTCATACAAACTAGTCTACTAATAAACTATAATAGGTATAGTTTAGGGTTATACTACTTACTACTTCTAGTCCAATGAAGCATACAAGATTTAGTTCATTCATGAGTCATTACTTATTACTATGAGAACATATACAGCTATACTAGGATGAGAACATATACAACTATACTAGGATGAGAACATATACAACTATACTATGATGAGAACATATACAACGATACTATGATGAGAACATATACAACGATACTATGATGAGAAACAATACATTACATATACAAGTATACTTTAACATAAATGTGATCCACTGTATTGGAGCATGCCTTCATTGTCATGGCCCGAGTTGTAACCAGAATCTCCTGGAGGGGGAGCGTGAGTTTGCATATAGATCTATACTGGATTGACTATCCTACACCTTGTTGCTAGCTACAACGGGACCTGCAAGTCTTCGGGTGCCAAATGCCATACCTTTTGACGACTTACATTGTCGTGTTTTCCAGTCGATAGTATGGTACAATTAATCACATAATACCTTGATATAAATCCGGTTTAAGGTAGTTAGTACAACAGTAGTTCCTATAATACAACACTACAGTACAACATTAATTTACCCTTCACATTTATTTGGTGATCATTTCACTTAAACATTAATGTACAAACTACATTTTGATAATGATAGTTACACTTGGGAAAATTACACACTTTTATAAGAAACAAACATACAAAATAGTTGTGCCTAGGTAGAAGGATACTTTTAGTAGAAAATATAGGGTTTTCTAGGAGTTACAAACACTTACAAACATTCACATACTTTCACTACAAACGTTTACAAACTCGTACTTCAAACAACGGTTCAAACATTTTGATACAAACATACACACTAAATACTTATGAACTCACCAGCTTTAATGCTGATAAACTCTTTCAAAATAACTTGTATTCTCAGGTCATCATTAGACAGGTACCGATGCCAGCTTTTGAGAAGATGGAGGGCATACAAGACTCATCTTATATTTTGATTCATGTTTTGGTGTCTTATATACTACAGAACACACTTGTATTAAAATTATATATTTAATGCAATGGATGATGTTGTTTACTTGTTTACTAATATACTGTGTTGTGATACTGTACATGATGTCCTTCGCCCCCGAACGTTTCCGCCGTTCTCGGTTTTGGGGTGTGACAAATTGGTATCAGAGCATTGTTTATAGTGAATTGGGTATATCAACCCATAAAAGATATACTAACTATAAACCCAATGGGATTAAAACACTCTGACCAAGAGTCTATACTTTTAAATAATAAAATATTTAACTAAGTATACAAGTCTGCATTCATACTAAAATCAGTGTTACAATGACAAGTACAAAAGTATTACGATTTGTTGAATATCTCAAGTAAGCTCGGGGATGTATGGTCAGTCCTGGGAGTGGCATAGCCTGATCAACTATGCTGGTTCGAGGAGTGATTAGCATATGCCCTAGAATGGTTGTGATATGGCAACAAGTCTAAAAACTTACCAACACTACTACAAAGAAAACACTAGAACATAACATAAGTTTAAAATACTATGGGAGTATTTTGTGTTACTATAATTACATATCTGAGAACTAAAAAGGTCTCTATCAAGTAGGTCAATAGTCGTTAAGTGCATACACTAAGGTTATATGAAATTTAGGTGTTATAGACTCAAAATCTGTGATCTTTGCTTTACTTCATGTCCTTGTTTGGTTGTGGATTTGGAGTTAGGACCACTTATTCGAAGGTCTATCCTACTTCGATTTCATATAACTGGTATACACTACACAAGTATTGACATAACTGATAAAGATCATCTTATAATTATCTTAGGTAGTACGTCTATTTATATAAGATTCTTATTCCCCTTTTCTCGCATAGATATCATGGCTGGATTCCATCATCATGACGACCCGTACTTTCCACCCTACGGCAATGTTGGATGGCTTAAAGCAGAGTCTGATGATGAGCATCAAATCCCTTTGGATGATCATCATGCAGAAGGCTTCTCGGATGGATTTGAATCTGAGCCGGAAGTCAACAACCTACCCCCAGTAGGTTAAGCCCCAATTAACAACCCCCGACCAGCATTTCAGGGACCCACACCCTTGTGGGCAACAAACTTGAATCGCTGGAGCGACGAGCAAGGTCAACCCTTACCCTACAACGGGGACAAACATTTCTACAACATAAGCGAGGGTGGCTCGGCTGACCGAGCCCTACCTATCATGGTCCGTAGAATTGCTTGGAATATGGAGCAAGGTCAAGCAGCCATCGGCCGAGTAGTGGAGATTGATGTCAACACTGGTGTCAACACGGTCCGCATTCGGGGGACCAACTCGACGAGTAGGAGCTGTCTGGATAAAACCCTAATGTTTAGGGTTTGCACCCTATTTAAATAGTTTATCGAGTCCCAAACCAGCCTCCATTACCCCTCCCAATTCAGAGAAGCCCTAGATTGAAACCCTAACCTTGTTTGAGTGATCTTGAGCCATTATTATGTGTTTTATGGTGGTTTGAAGTTTGAAGAAGAGAAGGATGCTTGGAAGATCAAGAGAAGACTAGTAGATCTAGAGGTTTTGACTTATTTCCATCCTATTCAAGGTAAAAAGCTTCAACCTTGACTTCTCATTTGATAGATCTCCTCTAGGGCTTAGATTTTATCATTTTGAGGCATTTCTAAGGCCATATTTGGATTAAATGTGTATCATTCAGTTACACTTAAGATCTTGAACCATTGAGGGTTCCCATGGCATAAAGGTGCCAACTTTATGGCCATGGGAAGCCCATGCATCTTATAAGCCCCTTTTCATGGATTTTGGAGCCAAAAATCCCATGCATGGACATCAAGTTCGTAGCTTTACGTATGAAATGGACCCTAGGAGGTCAGATCTATGGTTTTGATGCATTAAGATCCATTATAATCGACTGTATAGTTTTGGACAAAGATGGAATCGGCGAGTCACTTGGGTGACTCGGAGAGTCGGGTCGTAGTTACCCCCAAAAGTCTTCTGGTAATGGTCTTTGGTTGAATGGAAGGAACACTCAGCCTGTTAGGGGTTTGTCATGGACTTAAAGATCAAAGGACTCAGCGAGTGGATGAACAGACTCGACGATTCCAAGGCAATGTCCCAACCATATGAAGATGGACTCGGCGAGTTGAAGAAGAACTCGGCGAGTCATAGAATAAACACCATCATACGGATGAAGATGGACTCGACGAGTTCAAGGAGGAACTCGATAAGTCAGTTGAAGAACGTCCGAGGTGTTGTTGAAGGCGAATTCGTCGAGCTCTTGCTAGGCTCGACGAGTAGGGACGAGGTTGTAGCTTTTCGTGGACAAGGGGACTCGACGAGTTGGTGAACCAACTAGGCGAGTCTGGTTAACCAGATGTTGACTTTGACCAAAAGTTGATTTTGACCAAGGTTTTGACTTTGACTTTGTCTTGGACTTGAGTGACCCTTGTAAGGGTTATGAGTATGAATTGATAACTTAGAAAGTTGTCGTGTAGGATTGAGGAGTCAGGGAGAGTCGATTTTCATACCAAGGATAATGCAGACACTACACGACATTGATGTGAGTTACCTTCCAGTAGAAGTGGGTCTAAGGCACAAAGGTTGGCCCACCTGTAATTATAGTTGAGATAATTGTCTTTGTGATAATTGTCTGGTTTTCTACTACATGATATATTTATGTGTTAGCATGATATGCTATATATAATAGTGGTAGTAGGAGGGGAATAGTCCCTCGATTCGGTCGTTAGGACCGAATGGTAGGTCGGACACCACATATATGTCTGACAGTATGTTTATGATATGTTATTATGTGATAGTAGTAGGGGTGATAGTCCCCATGACTGGGTGAGATAGACCGGAGGGTAGGCAGGCACCCTAGAATGGCTTGACACGGGTAGGTCAGCACCCCAAAACGGCTTGACACGGGTAGGTCAACGCCCCAAAATGGTTTGACATGGGTAGGTCGGGCACCCCAAAATTGCGCGACAGAATGTATGATCGCATGATATGTGGTATGATGGGGGAACTCACTAAGCTTCATGCTTACCGTTTTCAATTTTGGTTTCAGGTACCTTTTCAGCTAAGGGGAAGGAGCCAACAGGGTAGCAGCGTATCACACACACATGATTTCCGCTTTGAGAACCCTGGGATTGTACTCTGATATTTTACCATTTGATGTTATGGTTTTTGAGACTTGTGATCTGTGATTTGATGTTTTGAAATGATAACAATGATGTTTTCGTAAACGATTTTTATAAGTAATATCTTAAACAAAAATTTTCGAGTCTCAATTTTGGGATGTTACATAAATACCACACTTAAACCCACCACTCTCTACTCTCTAGCTTGTGTCCTTTCCACCCATTCTCTTTAAAACATGTAATGTCCCTGTTTCTTTTACTTAAAATTTAAACGAGTTCTAACCAACTCTCATCTAAAGATACTATGTTTATAGTTCATAATCTAAGTCTTATGATGGTGTCATATACATTGTTGGCCGCCTTCCCCTAAAGAACCTTGTTCTATGAAAAACCCTCCATCTACGATGCTCCCATCATCCCATGAATATCAACACTCGTTACTTGTAACTAGAGGTGAACATTTCGACCTTTGTTTTCTGCAAAACCAGTTTGGTCCAAAAAAGTCGATTTGATCCAAATGCTCACCTCTACGTCCAAAACCGGGAACGAGACCTGGACCTTGACCTGATAAGTCTCAACAGGTCCGATCAAAAGTCCACCAATTTATGCAAATCCGATATGATCCAAGAGCCGATTCGATTCGGTCCAAATGCTCACCCTATTTATAACTGCTTAGCCAAGACTTGTACCAAATAATAATTTGGCATGTAATAAAACCTAAATATAGAAAGCATTTTTATTTTTTATAATGGTTTTTTGAGCAAGTATTTCTTCTTCCACCCAACTCATAAAATCCTCCGGCTTCAGCATCGACATGGCGGACGATAAAAATTTCGAGAGCCTTACCTCACTGTCGGCGTCGCTTATAGTCGATCAATTCTGACCTAACTTATTTTTCCACATTTTGTTGTCTGAGGCGGCGGTGGTGGTGGTGTATCAACAATCAGTTATGACGCGGATCATGGAGTGGGCGGGTAGGCCAAATCACTTGGGAGGATTACCAAGGAAGACTGTGATAATGGCAGTCGGAACTTTCGCTAAAGCGGTTGCAAGTCTCCTAAACTCTACTTCTGTTCATAACGCAGACACTCTCCTTAATCTCGTCAGATCTCGACCTCCTGGTGTTCCTCTCATCACCGTTAGCAATCACATGTCCACGTCAGTCAGTTAGTCTCTCTTTCTTTACTTCTCTTCAATTTAATCATCTCTCGTTCTTCACTTCTCTTCAATTTCATGATCTGAATGCAATTAGGCTTGCACTTTGCATATTGCAGTTGCATAAGCTTCTTCAGTCATACTACTGATTCAAATTTGACTACCATTGGGGTGTTTGATTGTGTGTTGTTTAAGTAAAAGAGTTTTTTTTTTTTACAAAATTTTGATTATTGAGGTGGAATTTATAAGAATCAGAGAGACAAAGAGAAGCTTTCCTTTTAGATAAACGTAAAACCCTACATATCCATAACTACAGTCCTTTGATTATCCATTTTGATTGATTTGAAGTCTATGATGATCAGTTTCAAAATGTAGATCCAAAATCCCCTTTGTTTCTTGTATGTTATAAAATTCCTGATGAAGAGAAAAGTTTTTGAGCATTGTTTATAATTGCGTTGTGTACTTCTTACAGATTGGATGATCCTGTAATGTGGGGATTCAAAGGTTTCCCAACATGTAATGCTGATTTGCAACGATGGGTGCTAGCTGCTGAAGACATTTGCTTCAAAAATCCAGTCCTTTCATATTTTTTCAGGCTTGGTATGTGTCTTTTTTTTTTGTACATATTCAAAGTTTTATGGTTTTTGTATGTTTACAACATGTTAGGGCAATAAATTATTGGAAGAGGAATATGATATAAAGTTATAAATTGTTGGAAGAAAATACTGGTTTTCCTGTTGTTTCTTTAATTTCTAAATCTTTGATGGGTTTAAAAAGGGTAAAACCGTAAAATCTGCAGGGAAATGCATTCCAATTACTAGGGGTGGTGGAATTTATCAAGAACACATGAATGAAGCTCTTGATCGATTAAGTAATGGTGATTGGGTACTTCCTCTATATTTTTCATTGTACTTTTTTTTTTCTTATTAGTGCATTGTAGTATGAAAAATCTACCCAAATTTTTATCCTCATTTTTACAACAAAATATATTTTTTTTAAAATAAACTCTCAATGTAGCACTTCATTTCGCACTACGAAAATTGTTTTTGAAGATCCCAACAACAAACAAACCACCCGAATTTTTATATATTTTACTAAAAATTAAAATTCTGATTTTAATTCGACAGCTACACACATTTCCCGAAGGAAAAGTTTGCCAAGAAGATGAACCGATAAGACGATTAAAATGGGGAACCGCCAGTCTCATTGCTCGTGCCCCTGTAACCCCAATTGTCTTGCCAATTTTCCATCACGGCTTCCAAAAGGTGTGTATATATATATATATATATATATATATATATATATATATATAGTTTGTAGTATCATATCAACAAGATGATATGATACTACCCAATGGGGACCACTTTGTACCTAAAATCCATCTGATATGATGTTTTTAGGAAAAGGTGTATGCCAACACTGTAGCACTCCTTTTCCTAAAAACATCATGTTAGATGGATTTTGGGTACAAAGTGGTCCCTACTGGGTAGTATCATATTATCTTGTTGACATGATACTTTGTATTACAAATTTACAGTATCTTAGCAACTATTCAATTTCTTTATAGGTGATGCCCGAAAAATATATTTTTGGCAAAAGACCTCCTATACCTTTATGGAAAAAAGATATAAAAATAATTGTTGGGGAGCCGATAGAATTTGATATTCCCAAGTTAAAGCAAACGGCTTTATTGACTTCTAAAGAGTTACCGCCTTTTCAAAAATACGGTTGGCCGCCTTTTGGGGAGATGGATGAGGTGGCACAAAGATGCCTTTACATCAATATATCAGAACGGATTCAAAGCGTGTTGGAGATATTACGGATTTTAGGTAGGAAGCCAAGGTTGTGATTTTTTTTTTGTCTGATTATGGCATTGTACTTTCTATTCTTTTATTAGGAAACTATGATTGTAGTAGTTAGAATTATTTTGAATTTGAATGACATTGTTAGATTTTTCACAATCGAATGGTTGTAAAAGGAAAAATAAAATAAAAGATAATATAATAAACAATTTTTTTTTCTTTTCTTTTGCATCAAATCATATCCCGGTATTGTAAGTCTACACCTAGTGATGGAAAGGGATCGGGGAATCGGGCGCAGTTGGGCCCATCCTTTTTAAATTGGGCCTTTCTTGGGCGATACTGGTTCTTAGTCCGTTACACAAACAAACCCAACTTGTGTCTATGGGGGGTAATCTTAAGGGATGAAAAATGCATGTTTGGTCCCTAACTTTACAATCAATTCTTAAATTTGTTCTTAAGGAAAACTCTTAACATTTATAACAAATTTAAAAATCGGTTGTTTTTTACAATCAATTTCAAAATAAAATTGATTTTAGTTTTGATATTTGAATTTGATTATTATATGAAAAGAACATATAAGTCTTGTTTTCATATTCCGTGTAGACTTTTTGGCAACTGCTTAAACTATATTTATGAATAATCGGTTATAACTATTTTTTCAATAAAAAAAAATACTCATCCACGTATATAATATATAATAAGGGAAAAGTTCAATAGAGAACCATAATTATTGGTTCTTTAAGAAACCAAATCTTTTTTTCCAATTTCTAGAGCTTATTCTTTATCGAAATAAAAATCTAAAAATATCTAAATTCATATATTAACATTGTGAATGTGAAAAATATTTTTCGGAGTCACCGTGTGAATCCGGATTAACGTTGTGAATTTTCAAAAATTCACATTGTGAATTTGACGTAAAAAAAATCGAATTTGATATCATTGGAAAAAGGATAAAAAGTTATGATTTTCTGTATTTTTAGTTTTTTTTTCTTTTTTTTTTGATAAAAAAATAAGTTCTAAAAGTTGAAAAAAAGATTGGTTCCTTAGTTAATTATGATTCTCTATTGAACATCACCCTATATAATAATACAATTAATTAAAATTAATTAAAACTAAAAATTATTAATCAATTATTTTAAATAAATTATTAATTAAGAGATTGTTTTAGTTATATAAATTTTAATCATTTATTTAAATAAATATGTGAAATTATATCAATTTATAATTTGTATTAAGTTTATTTTAATGTTATTAATTTAATATAATTAGAGTAAGAAATTTAAAATGGAGAATCAATATGTTTACAAATGTCATGTATTAATTATGAGATATAATATGATGACACATGGTAAAAGGAGAATAAAATATGCATTAATTAGGAGACTTAATAAGATGATATATGTCAAGAGAATAATAAAACTATTCTTAGATAGGGAGATGATAAAACAATTGATAATCATTAGACAACAATAAACTTAGTTATCACAGTACAATGAGTGAGAATGCAAACAGGCAACAAATTGCGTCGTTAAGCCTTTTTGTATGGTAAAACCAATTCTTTTGAATATTACATCTATAGATCTAGGAGATATAACATTGCTATGCATGATCCGTTGTACTCTATTAAGAAGCTCCAATGCATCCGATGCAAGGAAACCAAACGTATGAAACACAAATGGTATGCAGACCTGTTGATTTTCCATGCACGATTTCTCATGTTTTGTAACCTTGCATGTAGCAGCTTTTAAAACAGTCCCTCTCGCCTTGAAACTCCGAGTCGTCAAGCCCATGAGAGGGGATATCCTTGTAAGGTCCACACAGACGTGTTTCCCTCCAAGCCATCCAAAAATCAAAACGTCAGCCAGTATAAGGGTTGGCATTCATTCTATTGGGTCACTCAAGAAATTTACAAGTGTCTCTCACTTAATGGAAACTCTGACATGCTTAAATATGTCAAACAGAACATCTCTAACCATATCGGGCCTGTATTTGAATCTAGGAAGTTCTTTACAGTGAACTCATGCTCTCTAAAGAGGCCAAACATGCCTTGTAGCACACCAAACATATATCGTCATTTGGAAATATTAGGATCATGAGTCGAAAATATAATCATAGATATTCAACACAAATGTTCATAGTTTAGCCATTAAACTAATTGTTGCATGTCAACTTGAAGACCCATTACTTAGCCAAGAATTTAACAAACAAAAATAACATTTACATATCAATATTCATGACTAGAGATATATATACATGAATGAAGTTTTCATAGAAAATATAATCATAGATATTCAACACAAGTTCATAGAGTTCTTCAAAATAACCAAATCATTCAAACAATTACATCCAACTCAACCCAAGATAGTTTAGCCTAACATGGCTAAACTCATAAGAATAAGATGAAAGTTAGAATACCAAACATGAAGTAAGATAGAAAGATGCAAATCTTCAATCTTCAAGTTCTTCTTGAGAGCAAAATATGTATGTTTTCTAAGAGTTCTTCCTCATTCCCCTTTCAAAAGTTTAGTTAAAGGGTTTAAAACGTGGATGAAAAAGATGCCCAAAAAGCACTCCATCCACTTTCCCCAATTAGAGGCAAAGGCTAAAATTCGGATCCTTCACTGCACGATCCACACATATGGTTTGCGAGTACACGCAGACTCGTATGTGAGTGCTGAATGGGCCAATTTAGTCCACTTTCAAATGGGTCTCTTTCTCCAATGCTTCAAATCTTGATCCAACCCAAATGCAAGGTTCTTGATAGCCCAAATATGCCTTCTAAAATCTTCCAAGATAATTCATTGCTCCTTTTATCTTCCAAAGCTTGTATTTTCCTCCTCGTCATCATTCTTTAATCAAGATTAAGTCCAACTTGCTCTATCATCAAGTTGACAATAAGCTTGATTTTCTTCTTCCTTTATAATCCAAGTCCAAGAGTTCTATAGCTTAGCCCACCAGTACCATAAGCTTCCTACATTCCAGGTCCCACAATCCTCCATGTTGAATAGTCTTTAAAAAAATCCTACAATTAAGCTCAAAATACTAGAAAGTTGTAACACTCATTTCCTAGGTATTTTGTAATTGTGACCCTTGTTATTAAATGAATTTTCAAATTTGGTCCTAAGGGGTGTAAAGTGAAACTTTGAGGGGGACGTGCGTACGCTAGGCGTACGTCATCGAAGGACAAACCCGAATTTTTAGGGTTTGTACCCTATTTAAGCATCATTATGACCCATAATCCCCTCATTTCTCAACCTACATTATCCTTTGAGCCTCATTTCGAAACCCTAACCAATATATAGAATATTTGACCTCTTTATGTGTGTTGGTGAACCTTGAGGTGGAAGAAGCTAGAAGAAGGAGCCTTGATCAAGGGAGAGCTTGTAGATCCAGATTCCACTCATCATTTCCAGCTTCATTGAGGTATAAAGCTTGGAACTAGCTCGTTTTATGCTTAGATCTAGTTACTATGGAGTTTTGCTCACTTTTTAGTTCCATGAATGAGATCTAGTGGGATTCTTCCACTCCAAAAGTTAAGAGTTGCTTCTCTTGATGTTTCTAAGGTCCCTAGTCCATAAAGTTAGCATATTGATGGTTGAGGATCAACCGTGCATGTGTTTATGTCCATTTAGTGAAAATAGGTTTCTAAATCTAGGGGTTGAGTTCATTTGAGCCATGCAAAGGCTCTAAGTTAGTGACTTTATGTACTAAGACGTTCAAGGCTTGGATCTGAAGTTTGGACGGCTGGTTGTAAGCATTAAGAGTTAAATGGGTGCGTACGTTGCGCGTTCGAGTCTCTGATCAGGCAAGCCACCCAATATGTCGGGTGTAATTTTGGTACATGTGGCGTACTACGCCTGGTCATGGGCTTTGTAGTTTGGGCCATTTTTGGATTATTATGGTTTTGGGCTTTGTTGGACCTCTAGCTTTTCTGACTTTAGGCCATTATTAGGCTTTGGGCCTTCTTGAATTTGGGCCCATATTAGGCTTTGGGTGTCCTTTAAGAATTGGGCCATTATTGGTATTTTAGTGCCATTGAGTTTAGGCTTCGGCTGTTACGCCAAGTGAGGAAAGGTTAAAATGGTCTTCTAACCTAGGAGTCGGGATTAAGACTTAGACTCTCGGATATGGTTTATACCCTAATTATTAATTAGGATGTTATTTGATCGTATTTGGTGCAAAGATTTCCCAGATTAGCAACCCGAGCATTTACCTGATTTTCTAACAGATTGAGGTGTGTCTCCTTATTATGTTTGATGGGTCGAAAGGACCAATACCGACCCATGGATTATTGTTATCTGTGTAACCTTGCATGTGTGTATGTATTGTATGTGTTCCGGGTGGGGCCTGATGGGTGTGTTGGTTGGGGCCCATCACATAATACAAACAGATCTATTCCAAGCATGGTTTAATGTCGAGTGACGCCCGATGCCAGGTAGGGCCCGTTGGTTGTCGAGCATGGCCCATTATATGATTGATGTATATGGCATGAGGTACCTCGGGGAACTCACTAAGCTTTGTGCTTACGGGTTGTAATATTTGTTTCAGGTACTTCCGGATCGAATGGGAAGAGCCAGGGATAAACGCATCGCACACACCATGACTTTTCACTCATTTGACTTTGATGTGTTTTGGATGATTATGAATACATTATGATTTCCCTTGATTTTGATAAACACGTTTTGTTGATGTTTTATTTAATATGAAAACAAAAAAATTTGGTTTTGAGTTTTGAGACGTTACAAAAAGTACCTGATAAATATGAAAATAACAAAAAGAGAAAATATGCATGAAGATTAACTAAAAGGAGATGAAATGAGCTAAAATAAATTTGGAAAAGAAGTAAATAAAATGAAGCTATCAACAATACCCATACAAGACCGAAACAGAAGGAGCTCACTCTGGGGTCAGACAATGAGGGAAGAAGGTGCATCAAATTCACAGCATTTTCGGCTCTCTTTATGGCTATGCTACTAATGAAACTAACATCTCTACTAACAGCTCCTCCAAGAAGTTTCACCCCCAATGACAGCCTCCTGATGCCAATCGGGAATACACCCTCATGAAGCTTCCTACCATCACACGAGGGCCAAAAGAGTTTGATTTTCTTGATATTCAACTGAAGGCCCAATTCTGGACCAATCACCTTAATGATGTCTAACGCTATGGCCACATCCTCCAAATCTCCAATAAGTGGGACACCATCAAGGTACCATGAATGTAAAAGAAGCTTGCAATTGTCTCTAATATTATGCAAGAGTGGGTGCAGTACAAGGGCAAAGAGCAGTGGTCCCAAGGGGTCTCCTTGTTGAACCCTAGTAGTGGACCAAACATGTGTGTCTCCTAGACACAACCTTCCTACTTGACCATATAAGAATTCTACCCACAATGATATAGAATGGCACCTCAATCTAACCTCATGAAGTAATGCGGATTTTTCCACAAGGTTAAAGGTATTTGAGAAGTCAACGATAAGCATGGAAAGAGACCTGTCATCGTGACGCTCATTCAACACCTTGTTAGTGTTATGTAAAATGACTTAAACACCACCTGACACCTCGACCTCGAACTGAAAATTATTGAGATACTTGGTCATTTCTTTACCAACACTTTTTATAGCCAACTTGGAAACCAAGTGTCTCCATATAGTGTTTACTGCAATATATCGTATTCCCTTGTCAGGTTTTAAGAGCGGTGTAAGAGGAGTTGAGGCAACAAATTCTGCCAAACTCGAAGGGTATTTTCCCCTAGCCATAGATTAACCACAGATATAACAACATATTGTAGGTCTTTGACTATAACTAAACCTTCTCCACAAAGAGCATCCAAAATATGTTAAACTCTCAATCCACCTCTTCCACACAAGGTTCCTTTAGGGAATGAATTAATGCCCCTGATGTGTGTAAATTCAACTAGTTTTATCCCTACTTTTTATTAATAATTTGAGCACACAAAGGCAGTGAACCTGTCTTTAAGTGGTATAGATTGATAAGTAAGGTATCGAACTCAGGGAACGGAAATTAAACTAATAGCTAATTTTAACTAAAACAAATAATAAAAGTAAATGGTTTTTCTCTAGTTTTGCAAGACTAGAAACTTAAACAAACTAAATTTAACTAATTAACTAAAGCAACAACTATTCACCAAATTTGATAAAGATGTTTCTATTTAGGTTCAACCAATTCACTCCTATGGTTATTTAAGTTAAGGTAGATTAATCGCTATTGGTTACCAATGATAGTAGTTAGGTTCATGTTCATTACTCCTAACCCTTAGACAATTAACTAATTTAAGCGTTGATCAAGTGTTTAAACTAATTAATTCCCTAGATTAATTATTTGGATTAAATAAGATTTGTAGTGGTCAATTAAGTTATTAATTCAATTAACCTCTTGTTGATGGTTTCTCAACAAGCTCACACATTAATCTTCCTATTTTCTTATTAATCTTAGTTTCATACTCATTACTTCCAAGCATATGTTTTAACATTCACATAGACATATGAGGTCAACAATTAAGTGATGTTCATGCAACCTAATTGCCTTCCAATTAACAGAAAATAGTAGTGATTAACACATAAGGTTCTTTAACAAACTTAATTTAATGAATCACCAATAGACAATTAAACAAAGTTCAATAATTAAACCATAGGAGTTCTTTGGTATTCCCCAAACAGAAACAAAAACGGGTTTAGCTCATAGTTGCAGTAGAAACAAGCATAAAAACAAAGTTTATGGAAGCAAACATGTTTAATTCCTAATTCTAAGTGGTAGAATCAACCTAATTACTTGAATTCTTCCAACTCTTGAAGCTTAGGGTTCTCCAGCGCCTTCTGAACCTTTTAGTCGCAGCTAATCATTCAAAATTCGCCAGGGGTTCTGTCCCATGTGATAAGGATTCGTCTTTTAAAGATATCCCAAAACAGCGGGTACTCGGCGAGTAGCAGAATCAACTCGCCGAGTAGGTCAATACTTATCCGTCTCTAGATCAGCAGTCGTACATATCTCCTGGCATCTCATCGCGTACTCGCCAAGTAATGCCGACCTACTCGCCGAGTAAGTCTCTCTTTCCATTCTTTAACCTTCACTTGCTTTCCCTTTTCTCCTTTTTTCCTCCAAGCATATCTTTTGGACTGAAAACACAATTCAAAGCATTTTAAGTACCTTTTGTCCATATTATTCTCATAACTAACCAAAAATAACCAAGAATATACGTTAAATAATTAACTAATTATGCAAATATCAAAATACCCCACACTTGACTTTTGCTTGCCCCCAAGCAAAACTAAATTTTAAACACATTAAAATCACATTAATAACTCCAATCCTTCCCAGCCATTATGCCAAGACCGCAACGCATGCATTTGTGTCTAATTCCTAAAAAACCCCCCATACTTCAAATACTCACAATCCTCATAAACATTCGCCCACTCACCCCGAACTATGCTCATTTTATGCAACCCTCCGAATCCATCCTCAGAAAACCTCTTTACCCTCAAGGTATTTTTAATTGAGCAACCCAAGCATACATAATCTAGACAATTACAATTTATGATACCACATTGAAGCTCTTTGGAATTCTTCACTTCTTTGATAATTTGATCTTGGATAACTTTGAATTCACCACCTTTGTTGTTTGATTTTTGGTATCTTCAACTTTTTGAATTTCTTCGGAATTTTCGATCTTCTAATTTCATACTTAACTTTGATGCTCCAAAAATTCTTCAAACTTTTTCTTGTAATTCTCTCTTTCTTCTTCTTTCTTTTCTTTTTTTACATGTATACCTCACTTTTTTTTCACTCAAATCCTACATGCTTAAGCAGGGGCGCTCAATCTCAACCTTTATTGGCTAATGATAAAAATCTTCCTGGATACATTTCAGGTTTAGGCTGCTAAACATATTGCATCCCTCAGGCTGAGCAAGGTCGTGTTTTTGTTTCATGATTTCACTGAAATAAGGAAGCCACAAATGCACTAGAACGTATATAGGCTTAACTAAACATTTGGGTCTTCATGCAATTATCAACATAATTCTAACATGGAATCCTAATTTTTTACCAAAATTTTCTAATTTAAGACCTAAGCATTTTAATGCAAAATTTAAAAAATTAGCCTAAATTAAGATTCTAAGTGTTCTAAGATGTGACTAACCCCCTACCCCACACTTATTTTATGCAATGCCCTCATTGCATATTATAACAACTAAAAAGAATGCAAATAGAGAGAAAGTTGGAACAAACTCCCCTGGGGTAGCAGTCGCTAGGTTGACACCCTCATCTTCAACTCCTTTTTCTAATGACTTTAACCATGGGAACAACTCATCCATGGCACGGGTGTCATAAGTCTCGTGTGGTTGATAGCTCGAAAACTCCAAGGAAAAAAAAAATTGGTTGTTGCACAAGCCTTAGTAACAGTGCATAAAGAATGTATGAATGGCGCATAAACAGTAGCCAGAACCAATCAATTAACTCCTCCTACAGCAGGCTACTCGGCGAGTAGGAGAATAAACTCGCCGAGTAAGAGGTGTCGGACAAGCAGATCGTGCAGAAACAGACGTACTCGCCGAGTAGTATTAGTGCACTCGGCGAGTAGAGCATATAATTCCAGAAATTTTCTAAACGCTGGCTCTCTTTATTCTAGTGTTGACATGCAAATATAAATGCACTCTCCAAGAAACTTCCTAAACAGCAACACTTTAATAACTCTCGATTCGTACAGACTCGATCCTAGGAACAAAAATCCATAAGCACTCTTAAAGGCCCTCATTCCTCGCTTGACCATTCCTAAATAGCATGCATCCTAGCTTCAACACCTGAAAAGAAAACTAAAAGTAACACAAAAATTCAAACCACTTAACCAAGGTTACATGTCCACATAACATCTAATTCATGATTAAATCAAAGCCCTAAAAATTGGGGGAAAGTCTCCAAATCTGAAAATATATACCAAATATGGAGAGATATGTGATAAAGATTGGACCTTTTATAAAATTAAAGAGCAAAGATGTTACCTTGGTGGTTGAATTAAGAGAAAGAAAAAAGAAATTGACTAGATCTTGAAGAACTCTTGAGAGGTGGCTGAGAGAAGATGCTCGGCGAGTGTGGGGGTTGAAATGTTGAATAAAAGTAGTTTTTACAGATTTGAATTTACTGAGTTTTAACCGTCTACTCGCCGAGTATAATGGATCTACTCGCCGAGTAGACACGCGTGTCATGCATTTTTGGCTGTACACGAACATTTACTCGCCGAGTATATCCGATGTACTCGCCGAGTAGATGTCTCAGGTTGAAAATTTTTAAGATTTTTGCCAATGTTACTTTGTGAATTTCTTTATTTTAGCCTTTCCACCCCACACTTTCAGTAGAGCTTGTCCTCAAGCACTTAGAGAAGTAGAATGAATGAAGAGAAATGAAAAAAAAACAATACGAAAAATAAAGAAAGGGAAAGAAAATGCAAACGTGAAACTCGGGTTGCCGCCCGAGAAGCGCTTCTTTTGATGGAGTCATTAGCTAGACTCCGCCCCTTCTATGTTTTTGCAATTCCTCACAGCAGGAGCTCCTCCATTCCTTCATTGCGGGGGACTCCTTCTTCATATTTCTTCACTCGATGGCCATTGACTTTAAATGGCGTGCCATCTCTTGAGATCAATTCAATAGCCCCATGAGGAAACACTGTCTTAACCACAAATGGACCATCCCACCTTGATTTGAGTTTGCCCGAGAAAAGTTTTAGACGGGAATTGAAGAGTAGTACTTTTTGGCCTTCATGGATGTCTTTGCTTTTGATTCTTTGGTCATGCCATCTCTTGGTCTTTTCTTTATAGAGCCACGAACTAGAATAGGCTTCATTTCAGAGTTCTTCAAGGGCATTCATTTGCATTAAATGGTTGGTCTTCAATTCTTCCATGTCAAAGTTGCATCTTTTTAGCGCCCAATATGCCTTGTGCTCGATTTCAACCGGTAAATGGCATTGCTTTCCATAAACTAACCTATATGGTGTAGTACCAATAGGTGTTTTGAAAGCGGTACGAAACGCCCATAGCGCGTCATCCAATTTATCCGACCATTCCTTGCGATTGCTTCCCACCGACTTCTCCAAGATACGCTTCAAGGCTCGATTGGTAACTTCCGTTTGCCCACTCGTTTGCGGGTGGTATGATGTGGAGAACTTATGGGTCACCCCATATTTCTTGAGCACCTTATCCAATTGATCATTGGCAAAGTGTGTGCCACGGTCACTAATTAGGGCCTTTGGAACACCAAATCGGGAGAATAGTCTTTTCAAGAACCGTACCACTACCCGTCCGTCATTTGTAGGTAAAGCCTGCGCCTCCACCCATTTTGACACATAATCCACCGCCACGAGGATGTACTTGTTTCCTTTGGATGTGGGGAATGGCCCCATGAAGTCTATGCCCCACACGTCGAACACCTCGCACACTTGAATGCTATGTTGAGGCATTTCATTACGGGAGGAAATGTTTCCCACCCTTTGGCAAGCATCGCATTCTTTGACATATTGGGCTGCATCTTTGAAGATTGTAGGCCAATAGAACCCGATGTCAAAGATCTTTTTCGCGGTATAGTGTGCTCCATGATGTCCTCCCGTGGGCCCGCTATGGCAGTGGTGTAGTATTTTTCGACTCTCCTTTCCGAACACACATCTTCGTATAATTCCATCCGCGCAGCTTCGGAAGAGGTATGGATCGTCCCAAAAGTAATATTTGATCTCCGAAAAGAATTTCTTCTTTTGCTGACTACTATAATCCTTCGGGACGTACTTGGTAGCTAAATAGTTAGCTATATCCGCGAACCATGGTTCCTCTCCCACGGACACCATAATGTATTCATCCGGAAAGTCGTCTCCATCCTTATCCTCTTGCAATGCCGGGTTCTCGAGCCTAGATAAATGATCGGCCGCCACGTTCTCCAGTCCTTTCTTATCTCGTATCTCTATATCGAATTCTTGAAGAAGCAGCACCCATCGTATTAGTCTTGGCTTGGCATCCTGTTTGGAAAACAAATACTTGATAGCCGAGTGGTCAGTAAAAACAGTGGTTTTAGATAAAACCAAATAAGGGCGAAATTTATCAAAAGCGTAAACTACGGCTAACAGTTCTTTTTCAGTAGTGGTATAATTCTCTTGGGCAGGATTCAAGGTCTTGCTTGCATAATAAATGGGTTGAAAATGCTTATCAACCCTTTGTCCAAGGACCGCTCCTAGTGCATAGTCACTAGCATCACACATGATTTCGAAGGGTAAATTCCAATTTGGTGCTATAATGATTGGGGCATTAGTTAATTTTTCTTTTAAAAAGTCGAATGCCTCTAAACACTCTTTAGTGAAATTAAAGGGTGCATCTTTTAATAATAATTGTGTTAGAGGTTTCGTAATTTTGGAAAAATCTTTAATAAAACGCCGGTAAAAACCTGCGTGTCCCAAAAAACTTCTAATGCCCTTCACATTAGTTGGTGGGGGTAATTTAGCAATGGTGTCTATCTTTGCCCGATCCACCTCAATTCCTTTTTTAGAGACTTTATGTCCCAATACTATACCCTCTTTGACCATGAAATGACACTTTTCCCAATTTAGGACCAAGTCGGTTTTCTCACATCTAGCTAGCATCGAGTCAAGATTTGTGAGGCAGTCATTGAAAGAAGATCCGAATACAGAAAAGTCATCCATAAAGACCTCCATGAAATTTTCCACCATATCATGGAATATGGCGGTCATGCACCTTTGAAATGTCGCAGGTGCATTGCATAGTCCAAATGGCATGCGTCTATATGCGAAGGTCCCACTGGGGCATGTAAAGGTGGTCTTTTCTTGGTCCATTGGGTCTATGGGTATTTGGAAATACCCGGAAAACCCATCTAAGAAGCAATAGTAGCTATGGCCCGATAGTCTTTCTAACATTTGGTCTATGAAAGGAAGGGGAAAATGGTCTTTGCGAGTGGCATCTTTTAGCTTGCGATAATCGATGCACACTCGCCAACCGGTTACCGTTCGCGTTGGAATTAACTCGTTGTTCTCGTTGGTAATGACCGTCATTCCTCCTTTCTTGGGCACCACCTGGACCGGACTCACCCATGGGCTATCGGAGATGGAATAGATGATTCCTGCATCCAAAAGCTTGACCACCTCCTTCTTGACGTCTTCTTGCATGTTCGGGTTTAATCTTCTTTGATGCTGCACCACCGGCCTGGCTCCTTCTTCTAAGTTGATTTTGTGAGAGCAGTAGGATGGATTTATTCCCTTTATGTCGGAGATGCTCCATGCGATGGCTCTTTTCCGTGTCTTCAATACCCGTACAAGCTCTTCCTTTTCCGTCTTGGAGAGATCTGAGGCTATAATCACTGGCTTCTGATTTCCTTCTTCCAGGAAGGCGTATTCCAGATGGTCGGGCAGTGTTTTGAGCTCCAATTTATTCTGCATAGTGGTGGACTCGCCGAGTGTAGGTGTGGTACTCGGTGAGTTGATGGCGGCATTCGCGACTGCTGACTTTTCTTCAGGTGAACTCGGCGAGTAGATCGGGTCTACTCGGCGAGTAGGGCTTTCAGCTTGGTTTTTTAGTTCTTCATACTCTGCTTCCTCCAACAGTCTTTCAATCTCTAATAAATCTTTTTCTGGATCAAATACTTCTTCCAAAGCTGCAAACTTGCTGGAATTTTCAGGTATGTCTTCTTCCAATAACTCATCAAGCATGTCGATTGAGAACGTCGTGTCGTCACTATTCCTTGAGTACTTCATGGCTTGGTCTACCCCGAATGTTACTGAGTCGTCCCCAACTCGCAATGTGAGCTTTGAATCTCTCATATCTACGATGGCGCTAGCGGTGTTGAGGAAGGGTCTTCCAAGGATGATTGGTACTTGCGGATCCGCCTCCATGTCGAGAATGATGAAGTCAGCCGGGAAGACAAATTTGTCTACTTTCACTAATAAATCTTCACATATGCCTCTTGGGAAAGTAACCGTCTTGTTTGCCAAATGAATTTCCATTCGAATTGGCCTTGGCTCCGGGAGGTCCAGCTTTTTGAAGAACGAGTATGGCATAAGGTTCACACTCGCTCCAGAATCAGCTAAAGCATGAATTGCTGCCAAGTTGCCAAATTGGCAAGGTAGAGTTAAGCTCCCCGGATCACCCTTCTTCTTTGGTAATTTGTTTAGCATGGCGGCGGAGCAATTCTCATTCAATACTACTTTCTGCACCTCTTCCATCTTTCTTCTATTAGTAAGGAGTTCCTTAAGGAATTTTGCATATTTGGGCATTTGCATAACGGCTTCAATGAAAGGAATATTTATTTGAAGAGTTTTGATATGATCAAGGAACTTCTGATATTCCTCTTCCTGCTTCTCCTTCTTGGCTCGGGCTGGGTATGGCATTGGAGGCTGGTATGGTTTCAAGGGTGGCTGATCATTAGTTTTTTCAGATGTACTCGCCGAGTCCGTCGGTCCTACTCGGCGAGTAGGGCTCTCAGATTGTGAATGTTGGTTTTCAACTTGTACTTCCGTTTCTTCCTTCTGTGAGTCCTTGTTCGCTTCAGTTCGAATGGGGGCCAAGGGAGTAATAATCTTCCCACTTCTTGTGGTAACAATATTCACTTGCGCGCCTCGTGGGTTGTTCTCGGTTTTGCTAGGAAGCTCTCCCGGTGACCTTTGGTTTAGTTGTTGAGCGAGTTGCCCAAGCTGAGTTTCTATATTATGGATGGATGCTTGCTGGTTCCTGAGCATTGTTCTTGTTTCTTGGATAGCAGCATCGTGGTCACTGTGTCTTTTCTCGGAAGCAGCCACAAATTTAGTTAGCATATCTTCCAAGCTTGGCTTCTTCTCTTGCACCGGCTCCTCCTTTTGGTAAAAGCCTCTCCCTTTTTGTCTATACTTCTCCTCTTTGGCCTTCTTGTACTCTTCGTAAGGCATCCACTCCTTCTTTTGTTTTCGCCAGTCTTCATCATACCGGTCACCGCTCGAATAGCATACTTGTGCCTTTTTGTTGCCGTGCTCATCCAAATCACAATCCCTAGTGAGGTGAGGTCTATTGCAATTCTCGCAACCCACCCGTATGGCATGGATAGTTTGATCCATTTTGTCCATTCTTCTATCCATGGTTTTTAACATGGCCATAACCACGGATAAATCTTCAGTAGCAGCGTATGCGGCTCCCCTCGTGACATCATTCCTAGGGTTGTGGTATTCTCTAGAGTGTTTAGAGAATTCTTCAATTAGTTCTTTGATCACCGGGGGTGGCTTCTTTGTAAGTGGGCCTTGTGAGTCTAGCAGCTGCCGGGTCGTGACATTGACTCCATCATAAAAGATGGAAACTTCTTGTTGGCTATTTAGATCATGGTGTGGGCAATTTCGTAGCAGACTTTTGTACCTCTCCCATGCCTCATATAACGACTCTCCAGCTTGTTGTTCAAAATTTGCAATGGCCTTCTTGAGCTTGGCTACCTTGGATGGTGGGCAAAAGTGATCAATAAACTCTTCCTTCATTCTGGCCCAAGTAGTGACTGACCCAGGAGGAAGTGATTTGAGCCAATCTTTAGCAGCACCCTTGAAGGTTACCGGAAGCATCCGAAGCAGCTGAGTTTCGCGGGTGACATTTGGAATGTTGAAGTAATCAGCAACATCATTTACTTCATCCAAATGTTTGTAGGCATCTTCATGATCTTTCCCGTAGAAAGGTATTTCCTTGAGTGAAGCTAGGATATGACCTTTTAGCTCAAAGGTGGCAGTTGCGGGAATTGTGGGTTGCACAAGTCCCGGGCCATGGTCGTCGCGCATCCTCTTCTTCCATTCTCCCATGGGAATTTCATCAATGTTAGCCATAGTGAATGCTAACTCTTCCTCCGATTCGGTGTCTTGTTCGTAAGTTGCCTCGTCTTCTTCCTCGGTTTCGTATCTAATCTCTTCTTGAATTGGCTCTTCAATTATTAAGGAAGCGCTTGAAGCTCCTGATTTGCTGCTCTTCTTTTTCCCGAAAACAGTCTTCAAGTTAGACAATGGTGATTTCTTTGGTGTGCTTGAACTCTCCACGTCCTTCCCTTTGTTTCTTTTCAATTCGGATTCGGGGTCTTCAAACGGGGGTACCAGTGGTGTGTTTGCTCCTCTGGTCATGAAAGTCCTGAAATTAATCAAATAAAAGCGTAAAAATAACAAAAAGATTGTAAACAAATAAAAGGAAAAAAAATTTCTAAATAAGTTGTTACTCGCCGAGTAGGTGCGAGTGCACTCGGCGAGTATCAGTGAGTTTTCAAAAAAATTCTAAGTTTTTAACCTAACTAAAACAGATACTAAAACCTAATTACTAGTTACTAAATTGCAATAAATGAACTTTATGAAAGTAAACTCACACAAAGGATCGAAAAAATTAGGAATTAGCTTAATTATTTAGAACCGTTCCCCGGCAACGGCGCCAAAAAACTTGATGTGTGTAAATTCAACTAGTTTTATCCCTACTTTTTATTAATAATTTGAGCACACAAAGGCAGTGAACCTGTCTTTAAGTGGTATAGATTGATAAGTAAGGTATCGAACTCAGGGAACGGAAATTAAACTAATAGCTAATTTTAACTAAAACAAATAATAAAAGTAAATGGTTTTTCTCTAGTTTTGCAAGACTAGAAACTTAAACAAACTAAATTTAACTAATTAACTAAAGCAACAACTATTCACCAAATTTGATAAAGATGTTTCTATTTAGGTTCAACCAATTCACTCCTATGGTTATTTAAGTTAAGGTAGATTAATCGTTATTGGTTACCAATGATAGTAGTTAGGTTCATGTTCATTACTCCTAACCCTTAGACAATTAACTAATTTAAGCGTTGATCAAGTGTTTAAACTAATTAATTCCCTAGATTAATTATTTGGATTAAATAAGATTTGTAGTGGTCAATTAAGTTATTAATTCAATTAACCTCTTGTTGATGGTTTCTCAACAAGCTCACACATTAATCTTCCTATTTTCTTATTAATCTTAGTTTCATACTCATTACTTCCAAGCATATGTTTTAACATTCACATAGACATATGAGGTCAACAATTAAGTGATGTTCATGCAACCTAATTGCCTTCCAATTAACAGAAAATAGTAGTGATTAACACATAAGGTTCTTTAACAAACTTAATTTAATGAATCACCAATAGACAATTAAACAAAGTTCAATAATTAAACCATAGGAGTTCTTTGGTATTCCCCAAACAGAAACAAAAACGGGTTTAGCTCATAGTTGCAGTAGAAACAAGCATAAAAACAAAGTTTATGGAAGCAAACATGTTTAATTCCTAATTCTAAGTGGTAGAATCAACCTAATTACTTGAATTCTTCCAACTCTTGAAGCTTAGGGTTCTCCAGCGCCTTCTGAACCTTTTAGTCGCAGCTAATCCTTCAAAATTCGCCAGGGGTTCTGTCCCATGTGATAAGGATTCGTCTTTTAAAGATATCCCAAAACAGCGGGTACTCGGCGAGTAGCAGAATCAACTCGCCGAGTAGGTCAATACTTATCCGTCTCTAGATCAGCAGTCGTACATATCTCCTGGCATCTCATTGCGTACTCGCCGAGTAATGCCGACCTTCTCGCCGAGTAAGTCTCTCTTTCCATTCTTTAACCTTCACTTGCTTTCCCTTTTCTCCTTTTTGCCTCCAAGCATATCTTTTGGACTGAAAACACAATTCAAAGCATTTTAAGTACCTTTTGTCCATATTATTCTCATAACTAACCAAAAATAACCAAGAATATACGTTAAATAATTAACTAATTATGCAAATATCAGCCCCCAATGACATTCTCAATATCCACTACAAGTGGAGGTTCTGAAAATATGGTACTCGGCATGGATGGTGGTGGCTTGTATGGATGCTTATCCTACAATGCCTTCATGGTATCATCCCCATTTGGAGCAACCCTCGAGGAATATATACTTTCATTGTTATTGTGAAATGTTGTGACTACTAGCAAAAATTAGGTTAAGATGTGAATTCCTAAACAATATAATCTCCTTGTATAAGCCCAAAAACTCGATCCAATAAGCCAAACCCAATCATTTTTCCAAACCCAATCATTTTTGGGCCTTAACCCATAAATTCTCAACCTAAAACCCTTATTGGACAAAGACTATCTTAGTAGGCCTTATTAGGCTGTAAACAACCTTCTTGAACCTTATTGGGCCGTAAACCCAATTCCTTTATCATTTTGGACCGTAAACCCAATAAAGAGGGCCCAATGGGCCGAAAACCTTCATATTGGGCCTTATAATTTCAAGAACAATCAATATAAGCCCAAAACACTCTTTCTTTCACCTTTTCTTTCCCTTTTCTCGGTTATAATAATAATAATAATAATAATAATAATAATAATAATAATAATAATAATAATAATTACATTGGATAACGAGGATGACACCTCATTATTGTCTAACATGTCTCCATGTTTTACCCTCCATGCATCAAGGTCATTGTCCTCCATATATCCATGCAACTCACATCAACTAACAACTTAGTCAACTCTCTTCCCTCCTCTCTCTCTTAAACCCTCGACCCAACCCCCCTCTCCTCCCACACTCTCATTCAAACTTTACTTTCAACTCATTATCCTCTCAAAACCTCCCATTGTTCTCTCAAGAAATTTCGAGTTCATCCTCACCAAAAACTGAATTTAAGGCCTCATGGTAAGCCCATGTTTGGTCCACATGTTTTTGCTTCATGTTTATGCTTGAAACTTTTAATTTACACACTTTGTTGTGTGTTAAACTCCTTAGAACACACATAACTTCGAGATCTCTTCAAGGCACAAGCTAGGTTCAAAGTTTCATCTTCTTCTTCATCTACATCTCAAAAACCCCAAGGTGAGCTTCATACCCCCATATATTTTGTATTTTTCATGTTTTCAGGGGAGGATACAAGTCAACTCTCGTTTAATCGTTGGATATTTGCATGTACTACTGTGTTATGTGTTTAACTTTTTTTTATCTTTACTTGAAGATGAAGTTTATCACTTAGATCTTCATAAAAACCATGAGAAAAGTATGTTGTCTTATATATTACATGTAAACTTCTAGATCTGAGATTATACACCCTAAATAGCAAAAACAAGTGTTGTGTTCAAACATCTATAACCTCAACTCAAAAATTAGCTTTTAACAAAAACATTATGGTCTAATTTCGGACTGTTTTGACCACCTTGATGGTAATATTTTTCAAAAATGTTCTACATGAAAAACGTTCAGGTTTATACCTTTAAAATGAATACTCGTACACATCCATACGATTTTCTACAATTTTTGGCGATTTTTACGAAACTGCCTATCATTTCCGGAGTAATTTCGGACTAGTCTGTGAAGATGAACATTTTCACACTGGTTTGAGGCCATTAGAAACTATAATAAAATTATGAATAAAGTAGACTAATTTTCAAACTCTCAGAGTTTACGGATCCGAATTTCGAATTACGACGTTTTTTCTATAGTTTTTCTAAAAACAATGACAGAAATGTCAAAAACAAGAAATTGTTTTTATCATGCTAAAAGCTCTTATACTTGTGTTAGATGCAAGTTTGTATAACTTATATATACTTTTAAAACATCTAGACATGTCAACTTATATATATTCTTTCCTTTATTGGGCCTGGAAAATTAATATACATGTTTAGTGGATCTTAGTGTTCTTTTACATGTTTAGTGGGCCTTAGTGTCCTTTTATATGTTTAGTGAGCCTTAATTGTCCTTTTACATGTATATTGGGCCCGGGATATACATTCATATTCCTTTTGAGTCTGGAAATAATATACATGTTTAGTGGACCTTAGTTGTCCACTTACATGTTTATTGGATCTGAATTATACCTTATGTGTTTTCTTCTTTTTTCGCATAAATTCAATTAAGGATCTAGTGAGACGTGTCGGTTGAAACCTATTGAGTGTACGATCGTAGCATGTAGTTATACCCAAAATCTCCTGGAGGGAGAGTGGGAGTTTGTGTATAGATCTATACTGGGGTGACACCCCACACCTGAGCTGTTCGCTACAGTTAGACTAGGCAAGTCTAGGGTGACAAAAACCTTACCTTATTCTGTCGGCCTCCAAAAAACGTCATGATAGGCGAAATTGTCATTATCTAGTATGGTTATAACGGCTCACTTAGAGGAATTGATGTTATAAAATTTACGGGAAACCTTCTTTTTGGATAAAATAGTAACCTATATGCGCTGGTACTCAACCTTGGGGGTTGAGATTCCAACATTCTATTACGCAAACAACACCGGGTTGTTTGTGATAATTCTCTTTCTATTTTCACAAACATTAACACACATGCATTAATATAAGATCGGAAACAAATATTTCAAACCAATTCTTTTTAAAAAAATCGGATTTTCTGGGAATACTCGCTTCACTTTTGCAAACAAAAGATAACCAAGGACAGACTTGCATATATTCACGGCTTTAGAACGAGACTTACAAATTATTTTTATAGAAATATCGGATTTCTGAAAGCACTATGAGAACTACTTTAAATAAGTACAAAACCATTTTATACAAAAATATTTATGAACTCACCAACTTTTTAGTTGACGTTTTTCAAAACGACTTGTATTCTCAGGGATCCAGTAACAGGTAATAAGCTCGGCTATGAGATCAAGTGGTGCGACTTCAAGAAATTTTACTTTTCTTACTTTTGTGTAACTGATGAACAAGTTCAATATATAAACTATGTAAGTGTGTATTTCCAATGTATGATGTTTGATTGCTATGTTTCATTCATATTCAATTGTTATGATACTGTACATGAAGTCATCCGCCCCCGGATGTTTCCGCCATCCCGATTCGGGGGTGTGACAAATGCCTATCTGCAACCTTACAGAGACATTGCTTGACGTTGGTGTGGCCCAATGTTCTTTCCTCTTGAATTTACTATTCTTTTTTGCCTTGTTGCTCTAGCCTTACATTGCCAACCAAGTTTTTAACAAGCTTGGTTATACAATCTTCAGCACCCCAAGTAGCTATTGCGCTTAGGATATTACAATGCTGCAAGGACTTTCTGCTCCTAGAACTACCTTCCTGCCTATTCTTGGGCATGAACAACTGAAGAGCATACCTAGGAAGAATCAACAATGTAACCCACGCTTCAACGGATCCGAGATGAGCAACCACCTTGGAAAGGGTTGCTTTCAAAGTCTGACCGTTACGAGGGATGCTTTTGATTGTGATGATAGGAAGCTTAAACACACGATCAAGAAGCTGAGCATCCAGCACCAACCCCTCATTGAGGTCGGCCTCCAGTTCATTGGTCGACGACTTTTGAATACCAACAATATGTCTGCTCATTTCATCAACCCCGTCATTAAATTTAACAAGACCATTTGAGTGGTGACACAAGCGACTCAGGGCATGTATACTCATGTAATCCCCACACATACATTGACCAAAGGCCTTCAATGTTGTTATCACTGACATAAACAATCCATGGTCTAAAGAAATAGCCTCTCGCAACACAGTTTTACGTTGATTCGTAGGGAGGTGCAATCTCTTGAGATGACAAATCATACGAGAAATCTCATTACCACCTACTTCACCGTTCGGACAACAATAAAACCCTCAAAAAAAGACACGACCAAGTTCCGCTAGAAAAAGAATGAGAAGATGTCATAAACACACAAACAATGCTTATTAAGGCCTCTAGGTGAGGCTCGAAAACCAATATGTGACACTCCAACAAAATGTTTTAATGCACAATGAAAAACAACACATGGAAGAGGCTCGACATCTTCTTGAGCCCTAAAATGTCTACAGCACTTGAAAACCTTATTTAGACATTTTATCGAAAACCTAACGGGCAGAAAAAGAAGTGTCGGATTTGTACCATTGAAGCTTGATAACTTAACCCATTATAATCATTAAAGAGGGCAGCAAGTAAGAAAGAAGTCTCGATTTATGCTAGATTCGAAATTGAAATATCACTCCGAAACTTTCTTCGAAATTGAAATATCACTCCGAAACTTTCTTCAATTGTAACATTCGTTCGTACTTCCAACAATACAGTTGATAATGGAAGATAATTGCTTTTGATTGTTGTTTGAACCGGAAATTGTAGTATGAGAAGCCCTTGAACCAATTCAGAATGTGAAATATGAATGACGCATTAAGAGCACCCAATCCAGCGATCGCAGCAACATCAAACACGAAATGTCATCCAAGGTGAAATCACGAAGAAAGTTCAGAAAACAGAAGAAAATACGATTCATAGCCATGAACAGCAACAGCAAGAAAACCCTTGAAGTTGAAGAACAAAAGCTGATCTGATTTGGTCAATCCCAGGGTTGCCTGCCTGTGCAAGTCCCCATTCAAAATTAATTTTTTTTAATGACACACTTATAATTCTGTGCCAATTTCATGTTCATTGACAGTTATAAGAAAAAACGGACAAGCAGGTGAAGAACCTCATGCATACAAGAGGTCTAGATACTGAGAAGAAACTTATACTTCAGTTAAATCTATTTTTTTATTGATATTATTCTTTACATGACTTTATAATATGAAAAATATAAAAGTAATAGTATAAGATTAGAAACAAAGCGCAAATAGTTCGTTCTATGTTATTTAATTATTTATTTACTTATTTGCATTTAACTCGTTTAAAAATTGCAGTGTGAAGAACAATCGAATCGTTTGCAAAAATGAATGCTGCATACGCCAGACTTCCTTCTACTACATCTCCTTGCCAGGTCAAAGACAGCAACAACCGCCGCCTCATCGCCTTCACCACGCCGGAAAACTACGGCGTCCGTCTCTCCCACCTCATCCACCTCAAGGGTTGGACTTCTCTCTGGTGCCCCACCATCGCCGTCGAACCCACCACCAACACCAAATCATCTATCCTCCAGTACCTCTCACCTCCAACACCCCTCATTAATCAATTCTCAGCCCTCGCTTTCACCTCAAGGTCAGGAATCTCAGCTTTCTCCGACGCCTTATCGGAGCTCACATCCACACCATTATCTCCATCCGGCGAAGATTTCACAGTTTGTGCTCTTGGAAAAGACTCGGAGTTAATCGATAACTCATTCGTAGGTAAAATCTGTAACAACAGTGAAAGAATCAAGCTTTTAGTTCCGGAAATATCGACGCCGGCGGGTCTGGTGGAGTCGCTGGGGTACGGGAGTGGCCGGCGAGTGTTGTGCCCGGTGCCATTAGTGGTGGGGTTGGAAGAACCGCCGGTGGTTCCCAATTTCTTACGAGACTTGAATACAAAGGGGTGGGTAGCGGTGAGGTTGAACGCATACGAGACACGGTGGATGGGACCGGAGTGTGCGGCGGAATTAGTAAAGAGAGATGGTGGTTGTGGGGTGGATGCGATTGTGTTTACGAGTACAGGGGAAGTGGAAGGGATGTTGAAGAGTTTGAGGGCGATGGGTTTGAATTGGGAGGCGGTGATGAGAGTGAATCCAGGGATGTTGGTGGCGGCGCATGGGCCGGTGACGGCGGCCGGAGCGAAGAGTCTTGGGGTGGATGTGAATCTGGTTAGTAGTAGGTTTGGAAGCTTCGATGGTGTTGTAGATGCTCTTGCTTTATTATGGAATAATAATTAAGTAATATTTTCAAGAAAAAGCTGTTGTTTTGACTTGTATATGTTGCTTTCAAAAGTTGTATTGAATCATAATTATAACAATTAATTAATATCATTAAGAATATTATTAAATATATAAAAATATAAAAAATTAGCAATTCTACAAACCCAATTTCCAATCCTCTATATACTCAACAAAACAAAGAAAACAAATTTCTATTCAAACCTATATCTCCCAAGCCAATTTACTATGCTAATGTGTCCATAATCATCTATGAACCCTTTGGTCAAACACCATCACCCAAGTCAAACGGTACGGCTCGAACCACAAGCGGTGCATTCACCCGCACCTTTTCATTCCTCCATTGTAACCAACCAAACACATAGCCTCGAGGCTCGCCGGAAAATCTAAAAGTGGCGGTGAAGCTCATTTTCCGGCCATATCCGCTAAACACAAGCCTCTGTGGGACAATATCGACCTCCACCCCACGTGGCGGAGCCACCACAGAGGTCCAAACCGTTTTTTTGTCTGAGTTTCCAACATAAGTCAAAGTTCTAGTCACCGAGAAGTTTGACTTTAAGTAGGGTATGACAATCGAAGGGTAGTTAAGGTTTGAGGGCGTTGAGAACGATTGGTCTTCACAAGTGGTGTTGTCTCGAGTGACGAGGCGAAGTGATTTTTGGTCGTAGCCGATTGAGCATAGAAAGGCTTTGTGGTCCGTGAGGGTTGAGTCATAGACTAGACCAGGGTTAAGAACCGTGGTGGGGTTGATGAAGCCTGAGCCGTAGTCGAATGGGTTTGCTTTTCGACCTTCGGGGTCGACCCTCATTGGTTTTCCAGTTTTGTCAAAAATCGAAGCTGCATGAGATAGGATTTGGATACGCTTTAGGTTTTACGACCTTAAGCAGTATTAGACATTGCAGAACATGTTGTACTACGATTGGCATGTATTTGACCGGGATTGTGACTAATGTCAATGTGACAAAATTTGTAAAATTTTATCCTACCTAATAAGGTGGGAGAAGGAATAGCCATCGATGTGTCGTTTGTGCAAAATACGTAAATACCCTCCTCATCGTCATCATCGGAAAAAGTCCTCAAAAGCTTATCCAGTTCCGCCCGATACGAGGAGGGCATTTACATCTTTTACACAGACGAGAGCGAGTCCCTATCCCACTTTTTTAGTAGGGACAAGAAATTGCAATTTTTGTACCGTTAACATTAGTCCAGTCTTAATCCAATGCACGCCAAACACAGTACATCACATGTGCGCCTAAAGGTACAAATAAAGTTGTTTACCAGTTGTCATAATAGCAGATTTAATTGCAGAAGGAGACCACGTGGGATGGACAGCTTTAATCAAGGCTACAATTCCAGTTACATGAGGGCAAGCCATGGAAGTTCCAGACAGAATATTATACTTCAATTTTTGCCCGATAGCAGGAGACCATGCTGCAAGGATATTCAATCCGGGAGCCGCAACATCCGGCTACAAAACAATTGTAGTACATTACTATTATGGGTGAGAAGTTGTAAATACATTGCAATTATATTTAAAGACTACAAGTACTTTGCTATCATGGGTAAAGAATAAATTATATTTTACAAGTTTCAAGTTACATACTGTTAGTATTCTTAAAACAAGCAAGTAAGTTGCAATTATGGGTAAAAAAAATACAAGTGCATTACTTAGATTGGTAAAAAAAAAGTACGTTGCTATTTTCTGCAATTAGTGTTTTTTAAGTAAGGTATGTAGTCGAACCTTTAAAATTTCTGGGGTTAATCCATTGGGACCTTTAGATGAAAATGATGCTACACGAGGAGCAGCTTGAGATCCTAATACCGCCTCCGATGAGTAAATCCGTGAAGTTGGTTTCCTGATCACAGACAAAAAAAAAAAAAGTTATAACAGTCGTCTTGTACTGTGTTTGACATGCATTGGACTGAAACTGAGACAATAGATGTGAATAAGACAAAATTGCAACTTTTTATCCATCTAAAAAAGTGGGACAAAGACTCGCTTTCTCTCATTATGCAAAAAGATGTAAATGCGCTCTTGATTCTCATCTTTGAAAATAGCCGTAGAAAGTTTGTCTGATCCAGGAAAAAACATACGAACCGTGTCTTGTTTATATATGATAAAATCCGGTTTCCGACTTTTTTTCCTACAATAGCAGCCGGAATCACAAACGGAATCGCAACATCCACATTTTCATCAACAAGAATCATTCCGATTCCACCGGCTGCTTTCACGATCTCACTCTTTCGCACCTTTGATTCCGATGAACGCTCGGCATGCCGACATAACAACACCTTTCCTCTTGTTTTTGTATAATTTAATGAGCTTTCTAAGCAATAACTGCATCACAAATGTAAATATTTCAAAATTTTATGTTACTCGATGATTTTTTTTTTTTACTTTTTAACGATGAACAAAAGTACCTGTTGCTTCACCTGGATTGATACGGAGTGAAGTAGCCTGCGTTTGCTATTGAAGCCGATATGATTCTTGCTGGAGCTTCCATTTGAAGTACACTTAGACTTTCACCCTATGAGTTGGTGATATTAAATTATTAGAATCAAATAATCAACTATAGTACAAGTTGATGCAACATTTTTTGCACCAAAATCGTGTAATTTTTCTATGTAAGAATGATTTATAATATTATATTCATCCATTACACGATTTATAACATCAAAAGGGGTATATTTTTCTTCCTAGCCTGTCTACCTTATACAGATTAAACAAAAAAAAAAAAAAAAAACCCTTATGTTTACTAGTTTTTTACAAATTTGACTCACAATTTGGTTCTTCAAGTTTAAATGCAATGTATTTTTAGTTTATTTAATTGTATGATAGATATATTAGTTTGTTACTTGTAACATCATAATATAAATTAAATTGATATTAACTTAATAGATTTAATATTTATGTTTGAACTTATTTATAACTTTCCTACACTTTTACATTTTCTTATAATATAAGTGTACTTTATTAATGTAACTTTTTATTTAATAGGCGTTTGTTTTACTGATATGATAATTAATTTCAAATTTATTGAATACAAACAATTTATTTCAAAAAGAGAATGCATAGGAGAATATTCTTTATGGTGTTACGACTATCATAATAGATTAGATATGAAATACTATTTATATCTAGGAATCTAGGATTACACCATATTGGTGAAAAAAATGGGTCAACTATGCCAGAAATGGTATAACCTTGGTTTTCATATTCATTTAACCATTCTGTTTGTAAACTTACACTAAAAAATATAAACCAATCACTTTCTTTTATATCCTAAATACAAGAATAAAAATAAAATAAATAAATACCTTCAATTTTACACCATTTCCCATTTCAAAATTCGCCGTAAACTCCCTATCAATCGAAGTAGCCGCAACCGTAATAATCCACGGAGCAAGATTTGTGGCGGACCCTTTTGCCCCTTCATTACCAACCGAAGAAACAACCGAAATCCCCCGGCTAACCGCATGAAACGACCCAATAGAAATCGCATCACTAAAATAATCACCTTGAGGTGCATCGGGCCCCAATGATAATGACACAATGTGGACCCCATCTCGAACTGCATCATCAAATGCGGCTAGTAAATCCGCATCATAGCAACCCGAGTCCCAGCATGTTTTGTAGACTGCGACTCGGGCCATGGGTGCACCGCCTCTCGCACCGCCGCGGGCCAGACCCTTGTAGTTCATGTCGGTCATGTAGCGGCCCGCGGCGGTTGAGGCGGTGTGGGTCCCGTGACCATTACTATCACGTGGGGACCGAAAAGATTTTTTGTTTTTTGGATCGTCGTCGTATTGTGAATTTTGGTTTTCGGCTTCGTAGCCGCTTAGATAGTATCTTGCTCCTATGAGTTTCCTATTTGGAATATAAAAGTTAGATGACTTGATGGTAAAAAAGGGTAAAATGGTCATTTACTGTTCATTTGGTCCAAAAGAGAAATCATTTATCTATTTCACATTCTTTTTCATATAACAATTAATGAGAGATAGAAAATAAGCAACCCTGAATCTGTTATGCTATATATAGGTGTTTCTTTTTTACTTAACGTAGAAAGATGACTTAATAAAGAAAGTTAGGGAAAGACTTTCCCTATTAAGTCCAAACCTTTTATAAAATTTTCCGTCATTTATTTTTTCTAGCCATTTTCAAAGATATTATTAAAATATTATTTATTCAGTCAACACTTTATCAAAAATATCTCGAACCTATCGGTTTTCGATGTGAACACAAAACTTATATATATATATATATATATATATATATATATATATATATATATATATATATATATATATATATATATAGGCTTAATAGAGACAAACTTAATGGGAAAAGGATAGGGACTAAGATTAGATCTGAAACCAATCACTAGGTAACAAGTAACATTATTGTTTCATAAAAGAACAAATATAAAAACCAATTATGGACGTAATAATAATGCAGTGATAATTGAAGAACACCTGTTACAATGTGTAATATTGAATTCTTCCCCTGATTGGCACTTTCCTTTCCAACCAGCTGGCACCGGAGGCATGTCGGCATCGCTAAAACTTTCTGATTCCGGCCAAATCCCTGTATTTACACCACCACTTTTTCAAACTGTACGGAACAAGTTGTACTGTATTTGTTACACAGTACAACCGAGTACCGGTATCTGTGTATCAGATACCGATACGGTTACCAGGCTGGTAGCCTAATACGTATCAGCCTCGTAACGTTAGCAGCCGGGTACATGCACTATTTATAAAGTACCAAAAATTGTACCGCCTTTTATTCGATATGATAAACATATAAAAAGTACAAATAATTGTAATTTTGATGATAATATTTATAAAGAAAGATTGTAATGATTGAAAGATGGAAAAAATATTTAACTTTTTCCTTAAAAAAGAAGATGAATATAACATGATATGAAGATCTGTCTTTATGGTCCTAGAGAGAGGAGAGAGAGAGAGAGAGAGAGAGAGCATTTTCAATTGAGGTAATAAATGGGAGGTCATGTGTTCTGTTTTCCATCAATGTAATACACAACAAAGCCCCATTTCTTTGTTCCCCCATACATACAGAAACTGACAGAAACAAGACCAGACAAATATCACGTGTGACCTATTTTATTAAAAAAAGTTAAATACAAAAAATAACAAGGTACTTTCATTTATTTGTTTATTATAAATAAAATTCTTCTTTCATTTTTTTTTCTATTTACCCGATTATAAAACAATCTCATCAAAAAATAAAAGCAATATTCAATTGTGTAATTGGGTGGATTTTTTAAACTACAATGTGCTAATAAGAAAAAGATATTGTTAAAAAGTAAAATAATATATTTTTTGAAAAGACGAGGCTTTAATAAGAAAATTACTGAAAAGACAGAGTTGTTAGAGAATGAAAAAGAAAGCAGGATGTACAATGAATTTAATGCTTAAAAAAACAAAATTCTTGTTAAATATGAAACGACTAAAATGCCCTCAAGTTTACAAATTGTGGGAATCAGACCTGTATCAATGAAACCAATGATGACATTAACTTGATCTTTGGTTGAAAAACCTGGGATTTCCATGGTTTCTTCCCCAACAAGACCAATGAAATCCCATGAATGTGTCGTATGCAAACTTCTTCTTTTGTTCTCAAAAACCGAAACCACCTCCGGCATCTCTGTAAATTTCATCATCGAATCATTAATTTGTCGATTTAAAATTGGGAAATGAGTGAAGCTTACTTGCAATTTGAAGAGCCTGATCCTCTGTTAATTTCGCTGCAAATCCTCTAAACCCATGTTTATAACTATACAAATGAGACGCGTGTGCTTCTTCAACACTGATTCAACCAAATTCACAGATGAAAAATGGGAAATCTCAAAGAAAAAGGAAAACCCAGATTTGAAAATCGAAATGGGATATGATTATTAACCTTCCACTATGAACAGAAACAAGCATTTGATGATTTTTCGTCAAAATTTCATCTGGGTCATCGCTATCATTGCCACCCATGTACACCACATACACCTAAACCAAGAGCACCACCATTACTAATAAAAAAAGGAACGAAATTTCTTGAAAAAACCGATAGAAAAACAAGAACAAGATCGAAAGTATACCTTCGCGGAAGTGAAGATTGTAGTATGTGCAACAGAAACATATATCAAAAGAACGAGAAAGATATTGATGGAAGAACCCATTTCTGCAAGTCAGAAGTGGGTTTTAAGTTGTAACTGGAAGATTCGTTCAGGGAGAATGGAATTTATTGAGGAGAGGGAGAATTTGGGGCAGTTTTGAAGTGAATAAAAGAGGACACATGAAGAATGAGAGGGAATGGGAGATTGGTCACAGAGATAATGTGGAGTGTGGCGTATGGAGTGGGGTGGTGATGGTGTTGTGTACATTGCTATTTGCTTAAATGGCCCGATTTTGAATCCAATTGCCTTGCTATCATAATTTTGGTGTTAAATTAGGTGTATTGTTATTAAAAATTATTTAATTTGTTATTTTTGTTTTTTAATTTTTTATAGAGAAAGTTACAAAAATGGTCCCTATAGTATGGTATAATAGGAATGTATACTTCAATTTCAATAAAATGGATAAACTTGGTCCTTGTGTTATTTCGATATGACATAAATGGTCATTCCAACACACGACGTCAAAATGATGCGGTTAAATTTCTATAAAATGACATTGTTACCCTTTTGTACTCATTTTATGTGGTACTGTAGCGAAAGGAACTTACAGATTTTGGTTTAAAAGGTCTATTTCATTTATCTTCAGCTTTTTAAGGGAATGAATTCTTTTTTTACCGGTTTATTAAGTCATTTTACTTAAGTTCATAGGTCAACTGTGCCAAATAAGCTACCATTTTGGAAAGAAAATGTTCCTATTATACTATATCATATGGACTAATTGATAGGTGCATTTTATGCACTAATTTTGCAAGTTTATTTTTTTTTTCTTTCATAGCATTCTACTTTATAATTCTTGCATTTAGTTAACTATTTGAGTAGTTGCATATTTTTATTAAGAATGTCTGGTACTTCACTATTTTTTAATTTATTTTGTTGGTATTATGGAGCATGGAGTCTAGCGCATTGAACTTGGAGCATGGAACATGGAACTTGGAACATGGAGCATTGAGCTTTGGAGCATGAAGAGAATATGGACCAGTCATGCCACGGAAGAAAACATGAAGACTTAACCCGAGTTCTTGTTGCATTATCATCATAGCAAATGACAACGTTGAAACATAGTTCGTGTCACATCGACATGGGTCGTGTTTATCCTTTCTCACCTTATATTTGAGCAACATGACTCGTGGTGAAACTAGACTGAAGAAAGAGCCAATGTAACATACACGTTATGAAATTGTGTTTTAAGTAAATAATATTATGAAATACTATGTGAATTTGAATTTTGAGTTCTAACAGATAGTTTTTATTAAAAATGAAGTAAAACTATATTTAGAATCACTCATAAAATATTAAAAGTCTTATAAGATTCCAATTAAAAGCCAAATAGTGAAAATATAAAATTTGAAATAAGTAAAATTTTATTACTGAAAGTTGTATATAATCTCGCTAGAAACATTTAGATGAAAACCTCATCGAAATCCGAGTTATAGCGAAGAAGTTATGACCAATCAAAGATCCGCGACAAAACCGGCACGGCGCCGAATGACGTAAAAAGTGAGTTTTTTGATAAACTACTTTTTAGTCTTAGTAATCTAAATGAAAGTCGTAGTATTCATTAAACCAAGAAGTTCGATAAAAAAACGCCAAAATCTGACTTCGTATGAGGAAGTTATGATTTTTCGAAGTTTCAGCTTAGTAGTAGATAGATAAAAACTTGAATTTTAGATCGAGTGATTTTTATCCAACACAACCTAAACGAGAATTGAATGTCTCGTCATTAGTAGTACAACGGTAAAAAGTCCGACGAAAACGTATGTCGGATGAAGAAGTTATGAATTTTTAATGGATTTTCCTGACCCGGTCTGTTAAAAATAATAATATTAAATTAAAGTCAAAATTAGCCGAAGAAGTCTAAAAAAATGTTATAGAGCATAATTTTAGCTACACGTGCATATAAAGAACGTCAAAAACGAAACTCATATGCAAAATTTATGGATTTTAGAAGTTCGGGGCACAAAAATCGAAATTAATTGCAAAATCCGAGAAAACTCGCAAGGCTTAGGTTCGGCCACGTCACCCTCGTCCGGAACTCTCCACATGACCGAAGCAGCTGCATCAGCAGAGGGGTTGGTCCACTCGCGAACCGACGCATGTTGCCTCCCGATTGGACTGAAGCCGCGGCCCAACCAGTTTCCGACGCGCCTCGCATCGCTGGAGCCATCCGAGCCTCGTTGTCGCCTGTTGCGTGTCTCTCTCCCTCGCTGCCGCGTGTCTTCGCACCAGCTGCCTCCTCGCATGCGAGCCACGTGCTCTCTTCTCATTTCCTTAGATCCGAGCCTTCGGATCTCCTCCCATATAAATAGAGGGCCTGTGAGACCTCTCGGGTAGTTTGAGAAATTTGGCACTTTCACCACCCTTTTTTTATATTAATACTAATCCGACTGCCCCCGAAGCCCCAATACTGATTCCAAAGCCCGAAACACGCCCCGAGACTCCCGAGAAGCCCGAAAAATTTATCTTTTCGGTTTTGAAGCTCTACCTTCGTAGAGCCCGGTTTTCAACGACGAAAGTCATATTTAGAGCCGAAGTACTGCCCAAATTAATATTTTAGCCCCCGGTTATTTCACGGTGAGTTTAATATAGAGGAACAATTGTATGTTATGTGTTATATGTGCTATGTGTTTTTCAGTGTTATTATTCCACGTCATTTTCCCGGGTTATTTTTATTTGCTATTTTTAATAGCAAAGAAATACCTTTGACCATGTGATCAGTAAAAGGACTTAGATTCACGTTGGTACTGGTATGTAGCCTCTGGCCATGTAGAACATGTCTCCATAAGAGAATGATTTCTATTCTATGGTATTGGCAGAAGGTTTGACAAGGCTATAAGCCTGAAATCTACCAAAATGTTAATCCAAAGTTGTATGTTTTCTGTGCCGTTTGGGCCAAAGCTTTATTGATGTATATCAAACATGGAAATTGTTATGTCTCATTGATTTTATACCTTTAAATCAAATCAATGATTGATATGGAATGTTTGTCACATGATTCACATATGCCCTTGTTGTTCCTTGTTTCTCTTTGCTTCTACCATATTAAAGTATATATATGGTATAATGTTATATTGTATCTATTATTGAACTCACTAAGCATCACCGCTTACCCTCTCAATGTTTAACAAATTGCAGGAGATAAGCATCCAATATAGTTATATACTAGTAGAAGAATTTTGAATAGTTTGAAACTATTGTATCGATAGAAGCTTATGAATAGTTTGAAACTATTGTATTTTGCATTCCCATATGTATAAAACTATATAATCCTGGGAAGTAATGTAATATATCACTTTAAAATAGTGGGTTTGTATCAAGTAGTTTGTAACCTCTTTATCAATATAAAATATTGTTTTTATGAATATGCAAGTAGCATGTTTTGGGGTAATTATATTGTTAAGTATGAAAGTTTGGATCTTCCATAAATACGAAAGTTAGGGTTTTTCAATCATGGTATCTGTGACATCCCCAAAATCACGGCCAGAAAAGACCGGTTTTGTTTATACTTTATTTCAAAATCAGAGTTATCTTTTAATAAAAGGGTTGCGGAATTTGTCCCAAAACAATAATATGATAAAGATTTATCAAAAGCATTTCCATAGAAATGTATTTCATTAAAAGACTCGGGATGTCATGTTCGTACAGATCAAAAGTATAAACAGTACAATATAAGCCTTACTACATTATTTCATATCTACAGGCCTATATCCGTAATCCCTCGTCCAAAACATCACACCTATGCTCATGCGCCACTACCTGTAATGCATAAAACTGAGTGGGTCAGGCTTGGGAGCCTGGTGAGCACATAGGGTTTTCAACCCACAATAAATAAGTTTATTAATTTCATCAATCAACAATAACCGGTTACCCGTTCCCGTTATCCTCACTTTACGTCCCTAAACACCTATCATAAGGGACCTAGCCTAAGGATCATCATCGGGACGGACACTACTGCTAAGGGGATTCCTCAGCAATAAATGTCCTAATAGGCAACCATGTGGGGGATGGAGTACACCGGTGAACACATCGTTCACAACACCTACAGGTTGCGAGCCTGCTAGTGTTCCACTGGACTGTCTAGAAGAGTCCGTGGTCGTCATCTATACTCCGCTAGATGACTGGATCAACAACAACAACATCGAGGCCTCTCATCATTTTATCACACATCACCTATTACATCTACCCATGTTTTACCCCAACATTTTCATAGATATAAAATACATATACAGTTTAAATCATTGAAAACATGTATAACAACGTTCATCTAACATAGATAGCAAGTATTCAGATAATATGCACACATAGCACGTAGTTTATATAAAATACTTCATATCTATGTGTAAGCTGAAAGTAACTATGCACTCACCGGAAAAGGTGGTGATTCCGAACTCAGACAGCGCTTCGCTTCTTAAAAAGAATTTTTCTTCGACGAAACCTAGTATTATTACCACTAGAGTTTAGTTTATTATTCGTCGAGACTAATTAATAGTCTAGCTATTATTATTATTATTATATAAGCGTCAAAAAAATACTTATATAACCCATAATAATAGCCCAAGTATTTATTATAAGTTCCTAATAACGTTACTATAATTAAATAAAAGTTATATTAAAAATAGCGTGGGCGTAGCTCACTTACAGCAGGTTTTATAGAAAACCGGGCTTTGCTTGGAGCAGCGTTCCCGAGCCGAAAAGCTCTTCTTCTCAGAGCCTTTGAGCACTTCGGGGCTTCCGCCTCGTGCTAGGGAGGTTCCCTAGGCTTTTCGGGGGATTTCGGGGCTAGAGAGAGGTTTTAGAGAGAGAGAGAGAGTAAAGAGAAGAAAGAATGGGAAAGGTGTGAAGAAAATGAGGGTGGGAGAGGTGGTATTTATAGGGTGAAATGTGGCTGAACTTGGTGCCACATGTCACCATCTGGTGGCAAGCCTTGGGGAGAAAGCAATGGCCAAGATTGTGCCACATCACCCATTTTCGCACAGCACACTTCCGACTTCTAAAATCCGTAACTTTCACATACGACCTCCGTTTTTGACGTTCTTTATATCCACGCGTAGGTAATAATAAGATCTACAACTTTCATTTTGACACTGTCAGCTAATTCTCGACCGATCTTAAATTTAACAGTACAAGGAGATTATACTGTTAAACGTCCGCGTAAAATTAATAACTTCTACATACGGACTCTGTTTTTGTCTGTCTTTTTACCGTTGATTTCCTATTAATGAGATGTTCAACTCTCATTTACGTTGCGTAAGCCAAAAACCGCTCGAACTAAAATTCGAGTTTCAGGCCGTGCACTGCTAAGCCGAATCTTAGAAAAATCATAACTTCTTCATACGAAGTCAGATTTGGGCGTTCTTTTTATCGATGTTCTTAGTTTAACATATTATACGACTTTTGTTTAGATTGATAAGGCTAAAAAGTCTTCTATCGTAAATTCACTATTTACGTCTCCCGGTGTCGTGCCGGTTTTGCCGTAAAACTTCGGCAGGCCATAACTTCTTCGTTATAGCTCGGATTTCGGCATTCTTTATATGTACGGAAACCTTGAGACATATTCTAAAACTTTATATAGAGATATCGGGATTATATCACACTTTAATTTTGACGCTCATTTTTATTCTTTATTAATTATACATTTATAATTAAATAATAAACACATAAACACACATAATTCACATAATACTCAAATATTTCATATTTATTACTTCAAAAAGAGTTACAATAGTTGACCTAGACTATTACATTGGCAAAAATGCTTAGCCCTGAAAACCCGGGCGTTACAATTCTCACCCCCTTAGGATGATTCCGTCCCGGAATCATGCATCAGCAAACAGATGTGGATAGCGACTCATCATGTCATCCTCTGTTTCCCAAGTGAGATTCGGCCCATTCGAATGTTTCCATCGGACTAGCACCAAGTCGACCATCTTGCGTCGTAACTTCTTAGTCTTACGGTCAATAATTGCCTCAGGCTCTTCGATCAGCCTTTTATTCTCATCCATCCTTAATTCTGAGATTGGAATTATGTCGGGAACATCTCCCATGAATTTCCTCAAATAACACACATGGAAGGTGTTATGAATACCATTGAGTTCTTCGGGCAATTCCAGCTTGTAAGCTTGGTTCCCAATCCTCTGAAGAACTTTGAATGGTCCAATAAACCTTGGACTCAACTTTCCTTGTTTCCCAAATCGTATAAGTCCCTTCCACGGTGAGACTTTAAGTAAAATGGAATCCCCAACTTCGAAGGTTATCGGTCGTCTTTTCTTGTCGGCATAGCTCTTCTGACGATCCTGAGCTGCTAACATTCTTTCCCTAATCACCTTCAATTTCTCAGCAGTCTCATGGACTATCTCGGGGCCCATAAACTGCTTCTCTCCGGCTTCAAGCCAACAAGACGGCGTACGACACTTCTGCCCATACAAGGCTTGATAAGGAGCCATCTTGATGCTCGAGTGAAAACTATTGTTGTAGGAAAATTCTACCAGAGGTAAGTGCTCGTCCCAATTCCCTTGGAATTCGAGGGTACATGCTCTCAGCATATCTTCCAACGTCTGAATCGTTCTTTCACTCTGACCATCAGTTTGCGGATGGTAAGCAGTACTCAAACACAACTTTGTACCCAACTCCTCTTGTAGACTCCTCCAAAACCTCGATGTGAAACGACTATCACGATCTGACACAATAGTAAGAGGGACACCGTGAAGTATTACAATTTCCTTCACGTAAGCATTTGCGAGCTTATCCATAGACCACTTCTCGTTGGCCGCTATGAAGTGTGCACTCTTGGTGAAACGATCCACGACTACCCAAATCATGTCGTGACCATTCTTCGTTCTGGGCAGTTTAGTCACAAAATCCATGGTGATGTCTTCCCATTTTCCCATGGGTACAACTAAGGGTTCTAAACTCCCATACGGTTTTTGATGTTGTGCCTTAACCCTCGCACATGTTACGCACTCAGCCACATACTTCGCAACATTGAGCTTCATCGTCGGCCACCAGTAGTAGGGTTTTAGGTCCCTATACATTTTAGTGCTACCGGGATGAATCGAGTACATGGTCTTGTGTGCTTCTTCCATTAGAAGATCTCTTATTCCTCCCGTCTTAGGTACCCAAATTCGATCTTGGAATACCTTCAGTCCTCGACTGTTCGTACCGAACACTAACGTTTTTCCCAAACGTTCTTCCTTTCGGTCATTCTTTTCTAAGGCTTCTTCTTGAGCTTTCCTGATACTTTCCACAATCATCGAGACGACTTCAATTCTTAACGCTCTTGGCCTTTTTCTTTCAAGATTGACTTTCCGAATGAGAGCATCAACAACAATATTTGCTTTACCTGGGTGGTAAAGTATCTCACAGTCGTAGTCCTTGAGAAGTTCTAGCCAGCATCGTTGCCTCATGTTCAACTCCTTCTGATTAAAGAGATATTGGAGACTCTTATGATCAGTGAAGAGCTTGCACTTCGTGCCGTAGAGGTAATGCCTCCATATCTTTAAGGCAAATACTATCGCTGCCAACTCCAGATCATGAGTGGGGTAGTTCTTTTCGTGCTCTTTCAATTGTCGAGATGCGTATGCTATCACCTTTTCTCTTTGGGTCAGAACACAACCCAACCCGACTCCAGATGCATCACTATAAACTGCGAAATCTTCGACTCCATCGGGTAGAGAAAGTATCAGTGCTTCACATAACTTCTTCTTTAGCTTCTCGAACGCCTCATTGTGTTTCTCACTCCATGTATACATAGCTCCTTTATGGGTCAAAGCTGTTAATGGAGCAGCTATCGAAGAAAAGCCTTGGATAAATCGTCGGTAATATCCGGCTAATCCTAGAAAGCTTCGAATCTCCGTGGGACTCTTCGGACGTTCCCACTTCATTACAGCCTCGATCTTGGTGGGGTCAACCATTATTCCTTCTTGGTTAACAACATGACCCAAGAATTGGACTTCCCGTATCCAAAAGTCGCATTTGGAGAACTTTGCAAAAAGCTTCTCCTTCTTTAACACCTCCAACACTTCTCGTAGATGCTTGCCATGCTCTTCCTGGCTTTTCGAGTAGATGAGAATGTCGTCGATGAACACTATCACAGATTTATCGAGGAATGGTTTACAAACCCTATTCATCAAATCCATGAATGTTGCGGGAGCATTGGTTAGTCCGAATGACATAACCAAGAACTCGTAGTGTCCATACCTTGTTCTGAATGCAGTCTTCTCAATATCCTGCTCTCTCACCTTCAGCTGATGATATCCTGACCTAAGATCGATCTTTGAGAAGTAGCTCGAACCTTGCAGCTGATCGAATAGATCATCAATCCTCGGCAATGGATACTTTTTCTTCACCGTTGCCTTATTCAACTCTCGGTAGTCTATGCACATCCTCATGCTTCCGTCCTTCTTCTTCACGAATAACACCGGAGCTCCCCAGGGTGATGAACTAGGTCGAATGAAACCGCTGTCCAACAGCTCCTGAAGTTGCGTCATGAGCTCCTTCATCTCCGTCGGTGCTAATCGGTAAGGTGCCTTTGCTATCGGTGTTGTTCCTGGTAATAAGTCTATACGAAACTCTACTTGCCTATCAGGTGGTAATCCGGGAAGATCTTCGGGAAAGACTTCCGGATAATCGCACACAACCGGTATATTCTGCACCTCTTTCTTTTCTTTCTTAGCATCGATTACGAATGCTAAGTACGATGCACATCCCTTGGACAAACATTTCCTGGCTTTCATCAAGGAGATGATTCCAGAACTCACTCTGCGTTTGTCCCCGTACACCATAAATGATTCCTTTCCGGGTGGGTTTATCCTAACTATCTTCTTTTGGCATAATATCTCGGCATCGTTGGCGCTAAGCCAATCCATACCCAAAACGATGTCGAAACCGTTTAACTCTATGGGTAATAGTTCCTCCTGGAATTCGTTTCCGTTTAGGTTAACGACGATGTTCCTAATACGATTACTAACAGGTACGAATTTGCCACTGGCAACTTCTACAATTAGGGCGTTATCAAGTTTTTCTACAGGTAATGCTAATTTCGCACTAAATTTATGCGACACAAAGGAGTAGTTGGCTCCGGAATCAAACAGTATATTTACAGGCAAACCATTAACAAGAAAGGTACCTGAAGCGACGTCTGCTGCCTCCTTTGCAGCCTCGAGCGTCATCTAGAAGGCTCTCACCTTCGGCTTTGGTGGTATGTTGGGTCTTCCTGCCTCCTTCTTCTTCGGGCAGTCGTTCAAAATGTGCCCTTCTTCATTACACCCATAACAGGCCTTCTGGTTAAGGGTGCATTCATTGGCATAGTGCCCAGGCTTTCCGCATTTGTAACAAGTGACCCCTCCATCACACTTCCCAAAGTGCTTCTTCTTGCACTTGTCACACCACTTTGCTTCTGATCCTCCTCCTCTCAAACCAGGTTTCGAGAATCTACTCTTCTTGTTGGACTTCGAGGATCCATCGAACTTCCGTTTCTCACCGACCTCAGCCCTTTCCAGACCTCTTTCCTTTTGTTGGGTCTCCACATTCTTAGCTGCTCGAACAGCTGATTTCAGAGTGGTTGCCATCTTGACTGTTGGGCCAAAGTCAGCCGGCAGTCCGTTTGCGAATTTCTCAATTTTAGAAAGTTCGGTTGGCACTAGGTATGGAAACAACTTCATCTTTTCCATAAATGCAGCAGCATAGTCATCGATGCTCATTCTCCCCTTCTTCAAATTTTGGAACTCATTGTTCAGATCAATCAGGTCTATCTCTGAACAGTACTGCGCCTTCAGTTGTTCCAAGAACTCATCCCATGACATTTTCAGGGCTTTTCCTCGTGGCATCGTATCTGCCAATAGCTTCCACCAACTCAAGACTCCAGTTTTCAATTGTCTTACAGCGAAGACAGTCTTCTACTTTTCGTTGCAGTCGCAGCTCTCAAACACCATCTCCATCTCGGAGATCCAGTCCATAATCTCAACAGGCTTTGGGCTTCCTGAGAGACTTGGTGGTTTTGCACCCAAGAAATTTTTGTACATCCGCCCATCCTTGTTGTTTCTCCCTTCTGGGCCATCCCTTTGTTCACCTTGAGTCCCTATTTGACTCACTTGACGACTATAGTTCCCTTCCTCAGATGGCTCGGGAACTGGATCCGTTGGTTCAACATGTATGGTAGGTTCATCCCTATTCTCGCGGAGCATCCGTCTCATTTCTTCCCTTTGTTCAGCTAGCATAGCCTGAATCATGGCTTGAACTCCAGCCATGGTAACTGGCTCAGGTGCAACTTCTTCAACAATAGGTATTTGCTGAACTACTGGGGGTTGGTTCCTACCTCCATTTGCGTTCACGTTTCCGCTACGGGTCCTTGCCATCTTGATCTATACACCGAATAAGGTGAATTTAGATCTTTATTTAGGAGAGACGTTTTAAATCATCCTTATCACTCCGAAACGTTTACATGCTAGTTCTAATATCGTAGTCGTACGTTTAGAATCCTAAACACATAAGGTTTCCAGATCCGGTCGGCAACAGACCATAGATTCGAACAAAATAACAGCATATCATACATAAAGCATTTAGCACATAAAAGCATTCTAGGCACAATTCCTAAAATAAGCTAGTACTCACACCTCACAATCATCGCTTAGCATTCTAAGTTTAAGTCTAGAAATCCTACAAATTCCTAGTTCGCTTAAACTAATGCTCTGATACCAACTGTGACATCCCCAAAATCACGGCCAGAAAAGACCGGTTTTGTTTATACTTTATTTCAAAATCAGAGTTATCTTTTAATAAAAGGGTTGCGGAATTTGTCCCAAAACAATAATATGATAAAGATTTATCAAAAGCATTTCCATAGAAATGTATTTCATTAAAAGACTCGGGATGTCATGTTCGTACAGATCAAAAGTATAAACAGTACAATATAAGCCTTACTACATTATTTCATATCTACAGGCCTATATCCGTAATCCCTCGTCCAAAACATCACACCTATGCTCATGCGCCACTACTTGTAATGCATAAAACTGAGTGGGTCAGGCTTGGGAGCCTGGTGAGCACATAGGGTTTTCAACGCACAATAAATAAGTTTATTAATTTCATCAATCAACAATAACCGGTTACCCGTTCCCGTTATCCTCACTTTACGTCCCTAAACACCTATCATAAGGGACCTAGCCTAAGGATCATCATCGGGACGGACACTACTGCTAAGGGGATTCCTCAGCAATAAATGTCCTAATAGGCAACCATGTGGGGGATGGAGTACACCGGTGAACACATCGTTCACAACACCTACAGGTTGCGAGCCTGCTAGTGTTCCACTGGACTGTCTAGAAGAGTCCGTGGTCGTCATCTATACTCCGCTAGATGACTGGATCAACAACAACAACATCGAGGCCTCTCATCATTTTATCACACATCACCTATTACATCTACCCATGTTTTACCCCAACATTTTCGTAGATATAAAATACATATACAGTTTAAATCATTGAAAACATGTATAACAACGTTCATCTAACATAGATAGCAAGTATTCAGATAATATGCACACATAGCACGTAGTTTATATAAAATACTTCATATCTATGTGTAAGCTGAAAGTAACTATGCACTCACCGGAAAAGGTGGTGATTCCGAACTCAGACAGCGCTTCGCTTCTTAAAAAGAATTTTTCTTCGACGAAACCTAGTATTATTACCACTAGAGTTTAGTTTATTATTCGTCGAGACTAATTAATAGTCTAGCTATTATTATTATTATTATATAAGCGTCAAAAAAATACTTATATAACCCATAATAATAGCCCAAGTATTTATTATAAGTTCCTAATAACGTTACTATAATTAAATAAAAGTTATATTAAAAATAGCGTAGGCGTAGCTCACTTACAGCGGGTTTTATAGAAAACCGGGCTTTGCTTGGAGCAGCGTTCCCGAGCCGAAAAGCTCTTCTTCTCAGAGCCTTTGAGCACTTCGGGGCTTCCGCCTCGTGCTAGGGAGGTTCCCTAGGCTTTTCGGGGGATTTCGGGGCTAGAGAGAGGTTTTAGAGAGAGAGAGAGAGAGAGAGAGTAAAGAGAAGAAAGAATGGGAAAGGTGTGAAGAAAATGAGGGTGGGAGAGGTGGTATTTATAGGGTGAAATGTGGCTGAACTTGGTGCCACATGTCACCATCTGGTGGCAAGCCTTGGGGAGAAAGCAATGGCCAAGATTGTGCCACATCACCCATTTTCGCACAGCACACTTCCGACTTCTAAAATCCGTAACTTTCACATACGACCTCCGTTTTTGACGTTCTTTATATCCACGCGTAGGTAATAATAAGATCTACAACTTTCATTTTGACATCGTCAGCTAATTCTCGACCGATCTTAAATTTAACAGTACAAGGAGATTATACTGTTAAACGTCCGCGTAAAATTAATAACTTCTACATACGGACTCTATTTTTGTCTGTCTTTTTACCGTTGATTTCCTATTAATGAGATGTTCAACTCTCATTTACGTTGCGTAAGCCAAAAACCGTGGATGCCGTAGACTATTACATTTATATATTTTGACGCTCATTTTTATTCTTTATTAATTATACATTTATATATTTAAATAATAAACACATAAACACACATAATTCACATAATACTCAAATATTTCATATTTATTACTTCAAAAAGAGTTACAATAGTTGACCTAGACTATTACATTGACAAAAATGCTTAGCCCTGAAAACCCGGGCGTTACAGTATCAGAGCAGTAGTTTGTGTGAACTAAATTCCACGGATTGGTATTTAGACTTAAACTATTGGAAGTTCAATATATGAACTTAATCATTGTAAGTATAAGGATACAAGCCATAGAAAATATATATAAGTAAAAGTATTAGGTAATAATAAACCATAATATTCTAAAATACAATGTTACCCCGTATTGTAGAGCAATGGCTGAACAAGTTAGTAGCCATACCCCGGAGATTTGTGGAGGTCCTCAACCCGAGGAAGTGAATACTCCAGTATCTTCTCATGAGGAGCAACTTGTGGGTAAACTTACCAGTGTTATTTGAAAGACTCTTGAAGAACACAAAAAGAATGGTGACAAGGGAAAAGAGAAAGCCACTGGAGAATCTTCAAAAAGAGAGGTGAAGCGTCCCTCGTTCAAAGATTTCAAGAGTAGCGGTGCTACAGAGTTTTCCGGCGTTCTCAATCCCATTATTGTTCTTACTTGGATTCAGAACACAGAGAAAGTGTTTCGTATTTCTCATTTGGATAATGAAGATAAGGCTAATTATTCTTCTGCAATGCTCATTGGAGAAGCCTTGGTCTGGTGGGAAGCAACATATGAAGCTCCCAACGGGTTTGACCAGGAGAATTTAGCCTGGGAAATGTTTAAAACTCGTTTGCTAGAGAAGTATTGTCCTCTAGACATGAGGAGGAGATTGGAGAAGGAATTCCTCGAGCTTACACAAGGAGGAATGATTGTGAGTGAGTATGAAACTTAGTTTAATCAAAGATCAATGTTTGCTACAAAGTATATTCCAACTGAAGAAGAGAAAATTCAGTTATTCATGGAGGGACTACGACATGAAATCCACGATTTCGTTGCCAATCGAGAAGTTTTGTCGTTCGATAAAGCCGTTGAATATGCTCGAAGACATGAGCATGACTTAGAAATACGTGGTGCCACTTTTACTGCTCCGAAGCATCCACGTACTGAAAGAACTGTTCCTGTTCCTTCTTTTCCACCAGCTCAATCCGTTTGGACTGAACCTGGTAAGTTCAAACTCAAAATGCCTCTCGTGGATGCCGTAGATCACAATCTTTTTCTATGCAATCGCCTTCATGTCGTATTTGTGGAAGGAATCATCCGGGCCAATGCAAAATAGCCAAGGAATCTATTGTCTGTTATGGATGTGGAGAAAAGGGTCATATAAAGCCAGCTTGCCCAAGAAAGGATGTTACTTGCTATGCATGTGGTATTACTGGCCACAAGAAGCGTTTTTGCCCTACTCTTACTAGTCAGATAACGGGAAGTCAAGCTTCTATTCAACAACCGGCAAGAAGTCAAGTCCCTGTTCAACAATCAAAGGGTACTCCAACTAAAAAGGAGGGGGTGCCAAAAGCTAAGGGTCATGCATTCCAGATTACCTCAGAGGAGGCATGCCAGGACCCGAATGTTGTGACGGGTACATTTCTTGTCAACGCTAGACCTGCTCACATCTTATTTGATTCTGGTGTCTCAGATTCTTTTGTGTCTTACGAATTTGCAAATTCCTTTCAAATTGCTTGCTTTGTACTCGCGCAACCATTTCACGTAGATACTGCGGAAAGTATATCATTACTTGTTGATAAAGTCTATAGGGATTGTGTCATAGAAATTGAAGGCTATACTTTTCTTGCTAACCTGATCCTTATCTCCTTGCCCAACTTTGATATTATTCTTGGCATGGATTGGTTATCAAAGAACCACGCATAACTCTTGTGTTATGAAAAGATAGTATGCATTCCTATTGAAGGGGAGAATCCTATTTATGTCTATGGTGAACAAAGACTCCTAAAAATAATCTCTTTCCTTAAAGCTCGTAAATTCATATCGAAAGGGTGTTCTATCTATCTGGCCTACACAGTTGATGTCTCAAAAAAGGAGAAGAAAATTGTTAATGATGTTCTCATTGTTAACGAATATCCTGATGTTTTCCCCGATGACTTGCCTGGCCTTCCTCTATAGGCAAGTAGAATTCTGAATTGACCTTGTGCCTGGTGCTGCTCCGATTGCAAAGACTCCTTATCGTCTTGCGCCATCTGAGATGAAAGAAATGATGATCCATCTACAGGAACTACTTGACAAGGGTTTCATTCGACCGAGTACCTCTCCCTGGTGTGCTGCGGTACTATTTGTCAAGAAGAAAGATGGATCGATACGAATGTGCATTGATTATCGTGACCTGAATAAGGTGACTATCAAGAACAAGTACCCACTACCTCACATCGATGATTTGTTCGATCAACTTCAGGGTGTTAGCTATTTCTCAAAGATTGATCTAAGATCTGGCTATCATCAGTTGAAAGTTCACGAGTAGGATGTACCGAAGACAACTTTTCGTACTCGATATGGGGATTATGAATTCCTTGTTATGCCATTTGGTTTAACAAATGCTACTGCTATATTCATGGATATGATGAATCGAGTATGTCTCCCGATGCTCGATAAATCAGTCATCGTATTCATTGACGATATTCTAATCTATTCCAAGTCTGAAGCTGATCATGCCATTCATCTTCATGTGGTATTAGAACCTCTTCGAAAGCAGAAACTATATGCTAAATTCTTGAAATGTGAATTTTGGCTTTGCCAAGTTCAATTTCTCGGCCATGTTATTTCTAGTGATGGTGTATCCGTAGATCCTATCAAAATCAAAGCCATTCAAAATTGGGAAGGGCCCCGTAATGCTTCCGAAATTCGTAGTTTCTTGGGTCTTGCGGGATATTACCGGAAATTCATTAAAGACTTTTCTTGTATAGCCGTACCTATCACGAGTCTTACACGGAAGGAAGTGATGTTCAAATGGGGTGAAACCCACGAAAAAGCTTTCTCAACTCTAAAAGATCTTTTGACTCATGCTCCAATCTTATCACTCCCAGATGGTGATGATGATTTCTCCTTATATAGCGATGCTTCAAGTTTGGGACTCGGTTGTGTGTTGATGCAACGTGGCAAAGTGATAGCATATGCCTAAAGACAACTAAAAGATTATGAAAAGAATTATCCCACTCATGATCTCGAACTCGCTGCAGTGGTATTTGCCCTAAAACTTTGGAGGCATTATCTTTTTGGTTCAAAATGCCAATTGTATACCGACCACAAAAATGTCTCAAGTATATATTCAGTTAGCAAACTTTGAATATGAGACAACAATGAGCCATGGAGCTGATCAAAGATTATGATTGTGAAATCCTATATCATCTTGGAAAAGCCAATGTAGTTGCCGATGCACTTAGCAGAAAGGTTTATCGCAATAGTATGTGTTATGCTATTACTCATACTACAGTAAAATTCACTATTTTAGATGAATTAGAGAAATGGCAAGAAGAGGCCCTAAAGCCAGAAAATGTGAAGAAAGAAGGGATGATACATTATAATGATGCTTTACTTGATGATCCGCGAGGATTAAAAGTATTCAAGAATCGGCTGTGGATTCCGAAGATTGGTGGATTGAGACATGGATTTTAGATGAAGCCCATAAATCTAAACTGTCAATCCATCCTGGTACAAGTAAAATGTACTATGATGTAAGAGCTAATTATTGGTGGCCTGGATTAAAGAGAGACATTGGAAGATATGTACAAGAATGCTTAGTATGCTTGCAAGTCAAAGTAGAGCACCAAAAGCCTTATGGAACCCCAGAAAGTCTTAGTGTTCCTATATGGAAATGGGAAGACCAATCCATGGATCTCATTACCAAATTGCCAAAGACTGCTAGACATCATTATAGCATTTGGGTAATCGTCGACCGCTTGACTAAAAGCACTCATTTTCTTGCCATGCGTGAAACGACTCCAATGGAGAAATACGCACAAGTATACTTGGATGAAATTGTTGTAAGACACGGTGTGCCACTAAAGATCATTTATGATCGTGATACTTGCTTCACTTCTCACTTTTGGGCGAGTATGCAATGTGGATTAGGATCTCGAGTTGCTCTCAACACCGCTTATCATCCCCAGATAGATGGTCAGACGGAGAGAATAGTCCAAACAATAGAAGATATGCTTCGTGCATGCACCTTGGAGTTCGGTGGTAACTGGGATAAATACTCACCTCTTGTCGAATTCTCGTATAATAATAGTTACCACGCTTCAATCAAAATTCCACCATATGAAGCATTATATGGTCACAAGGGTCGTACTCCATTATGTTGGCGAGACATAGGACAGAAGATCCTTGGAGGCCCTGAAATGATTCAAGACACCACCGACAAGATTCAAATTGTATGAGAAAGAATGAAGGCGGCCCAGGATCGATAGAAGTCCTATACAGAAAAGAGGAGGCGACCCATAGAATTTCAAGTGGGCAATTTCGTAATGCTAAAAGTATCCTCGTGAAAAGGCATTATGCGATTGGGGAAGAAAGGAAAACTAAGCCCTAGATTTGTTGGTCCATTCAAAATCATCCAGAGAATTGAAAAGCAAGCATACCGCTTAGAATTGCCTGAAGATTTGGTAGGTATTCATGATGTGTTTCATGTAAGCTATCTGCGCAAATGCTTGAGCATCGATGATGAGACAATTCCATTATCCGAGGTGAAATTGGTTAATACGTTAAGATATGTAGAAGAGTCGGAAGAGATCGTGAATGAAAGAAAAACTAATCTACGTAATAAAGAAGTGGAGTTGGTGCTTTTCAGGTGGAAACACCATCGAGGCCCAAATTATACTTGGGAAAATAAGAATGAGATAAAAGCAAAATATCCCCATTTATTTTAATCGATGTAATTTCGGGGACGAAATCCTCAAAAGGAGGAGGTATTTGTAACATACACGTTTTGAAATCGTGTTCTAAGTAAATAATATTATGAAATATTATGTGAATTTGAATGTTGAGTTCTAACAGATAGTTTTTACTAGAAATGAAGTAAAACTATGTTTAGAATCACTCATAAAATATTGAAAGTCTTATGAGATTCCAATTAAAAACCAAATAGTGAAATATAGCGAAAATATAAAATTTGAAATAAGTAAACTTTTATTATTGAAAGTTGTAGATAATCTCGTTAGAAACATTTAGACGAAAACCTCATCGAAATTCGAGTTATAACGAAGAAGTTATGATCAATCGAAGATCCGCGACAAAACCGGCACGGCGCCGAATGACGTAAAAAGTGAGTTTTTGATAAACTGCTTTTTAGCCTTAGTAATCTAAATGGAAGTCGTAGTATTCGTTAAACCAAGAAGTTCGATAAAAAACGCCAAAATCTGACTTCGTATGGGGAAGTTATGATTTTTCGAAGTTTCAGCTTAGCAGTAGATAGCTAAAAACTTGAATTTTAGATCGAGTGATTTTTATCCAACACAACCTAAACGAGAATTCAATGTCTCATCATTAGTAGTACAACGGTATGGATTTTAGAAGTTTGGGGCACAAAAATCAAAATTAATTACAAAATCCAAGAAAACTCGCAAGGCTCAGGTTCGGCCACGTCACCCTCGTCCGAAACTCTCCACATGACCGAAGCAGCTGCATCAATAGAGGGGTTGGTCCACTTGCGAACCGACGCATGTTGCCTTCCGATTGGACCGAAGCCGTGGCCCAACCAGCTTCCGACACGCCTCGCATCGCTGGAGCCATCCGAGCCTCGCTGCCACGTGTCTTCACACCAACTGCCTCCTCGCATGCGAGCCATGTGCTCTCTTCTCATTGCCTCAGATCCGAGCCTCCGGATCTCCTCCCCTATAAATAGAGGGCCTGTGAGACCTCTCGGGTAGTTTGAGAAATTTGGCACTTTTACCCCCTCCCCCCTTTTTATATTAATACTATTCCGACTTCCCCCGAAGCCCCGGTACTGATTCCAAAGCCCGAAACACGCCCCGAGACTCCCGAGAAGCGCAAAAAATTTATCTTTTCGGTTTTAAAGCTCTACCTTCGTAGAGCCCTGTTTTCAAGAAAACTCCCGGTTTTCAACGATGAAAGTCATATTTAGAGCCGAAGTACTGCGGAGATTAATATTTTAGCCCCCGGTTATTTCACTGTGAGTTTAATATATAGGAACAAATGTATGTTATGTGTTATATGTGCTATGTGTTTTTTAGTGTTATTAGTCCACGTCATTTTCCCGGGTTATTTTTATTCGCTATGTTTAATAGCAAAGAAATACCTTTGACCATGTGATCAGTGAAAGGACTTAGATTCATGTTGGTACTGAAATGTAGCCTCTGTCCATGTAGAACATGTCTCCGTAAGAGAATGATTTCTATTCTATGGTATTGGCAGAAGGTTAGACAGGGCTATAAGCCTGAAATCTACCAAAATGTTAATCCGAAGTTGTGTGTCTTCTGTGCTGTTTGGGCCAAAGCTTTATTGATGTATATGAAGCATGGAAGTTGTTATGTCTCATTGATTTTATATCTTTAAATCAAATCAATGATTGATATGGAATGTTTGTCACATTATTCACATATGCCCTTGTTGTTCCTTGTTTCTCTTTGCTTCTACCATATTAGTGTATATATATGGCATAACGTTATATTGTATCTATTATTGAACTCACTAAGCGTCACCGCTTACCCTCTCAATGCTTAACAAATTGCAGGAGATAAGCATCCATTATAGTTATATACTGGTAGAAGATTTTTGAATAGTTTGAAACTATTGTATCGATAGAAGCTTATGAATAGTTTGAAACTATTGTATTTTGCATTCCCATATGTATAAAAATATAGAATCCTGAGAAGTAATGTAATATATAACACTTGAAAATAATCAGTTTGTATCCATTAGTTTGTAACCTCTTTATTAATATAAAATATTGTTTTTTATGAATATGCAAGTAGCATGTTTTAGGGTAACTATATTGTTAAGTATGAAAGTTTGGGTCTTTCATAAATACGAAAGTTTGGGTCTTTCAGCTAACAATGAAGACGTATTGGACTTTTAGCCAAAAGCATGGCTATGCTAAAAACACTGGTCAAGACACACATGATCATGCCAAAAGCACATAGTCAAAAGGCATGGTCATGCTTAAAACATGTGGCCTTGAGATAAGCAGGTGAGCAGTTTTTTTTTTAAAAAAAAAGGGATGTTACCATTTTTCACACTAACGATTTTTGGAGCTTTCTCTGGTGATTTTGCGAGATTTTAGGGAATTATTGAAGGCTATTAATCATTGCAAAAAATTTTGATTTCATTTTGTAAGCATTAAACATTTCCAATCCCGTCTTTCTTTTTGGTTGATTTGTTCTTATCCATTTGTGGATAAGAAACCCTAATTTCTAGTTCTTGTTCAAAACATGTTGATTGCTTGACTTGAAGCATATGATTTGATGTTTGATTGGTTATTCTATTCTAGTGATTATATTTTTGTTTAAAATAGAATCCTTGAATTTCATTTGTGTTTGATTGGCCACTTTCATGAATTGAATTTTTATATAGTTAGTTAACTTTTAGGACACCTAATCGTTCTATTAAGTTAAGAATTCGTAACAAAAAATAAGTTTTCTTATTGAAAACATATATCACATGTTTTCCCATTTCCGAGTGCATGAGAAGAAATGAACATTATTGGGAAGCTTGTACAAAACTTAATGCGGTTTTTCAATACAATCTAAGAGCATGTTTCGGTTGAATTAGTAAAGCTAGGCTAGTCAAAGAGCATGTTTTTGGTTAGATAATTTGGCAACCGAGAGTTATCAGAGAGTGTTAATATCTTTCAGTACAAACTTAGAATATCAATCATGAATTACATCAAGTCATAATCAAGTTGAACAACAACATTAAGAACTAGAACTAGAACCATTCAATGAAATTGTTTAAAAGTTTATTTCATTTGATGCATGTTTTTAAAGTAGACTGGCATTTTATTATTTTACTTTTGCAAATAAAAACCATTTTTGTGATCCAAGTACCTTGCTCAAAGAGGTATAGACTTTTATCTTGTGTCTCTGTGGTTCGACCCTACTTGCCTTTTACTACTTTTTAGTGCATTAAAGCAGTGTATTTGGAGTCTGTTGTACCCCTATTATTTATTGGGTTTGACATGCCTAACAAATTGGTGTCGTTATTGGGGATACGATGTTACTAATTTTCTATGCTTAGATCTTTTCGTACAGGTACACCTCTGCCAATTGACTCGGAGATAGAGAAGACTGCAAATAGGTTACGAAAGCAAGCCAAGCTTCCTATGATATAACTGGTTTCCAGAACTTCTTCATCATCTGCCCCTTCGGTCATTAACATATAGGAGGACATACCCCTCTCAAGTGTGTCAAAAATAGAAACAAAAACCCTCTCACTCTCACCTCAACCATCTTTTTCCAGAAATGCCACTCCACCATCTTCCTCTACTTATAACGTCCCAAGCTCCACACCCACAGGAACCTCAATTCCTACTCATACCATGGGAGATAACCGTGGAGGGAATGAAGGCCCTTTAAACCTACCTCCAAATCCACCACCCGAACAAATCCTTCGCTAATGGACGAGGTAAGAGGTTATTCAACAACCTCTTTGCATCACATATACGACATCCAAAAACCTTGAACTAAAATCCGGTCTAATCCACTTACTCCCAACCTTTAGAGACCTTGAAAATGAAGATCCCTACAAGTTCTTCACTGAGTTCCATGTTGTGTGTGTTGGCATGAAATTGCATAATGTCACGAAGGATCAAATCAAGCTTAAGTCATTCCCCTTTGTAGTGCAAGGCTCAACACATGATTGGCTTTATAACCTTCCACTGAGGACGATCAACACATGGGTGGACCTTGCACGCATCTTGTTAGACAAATACTTCCCAGAAATGAAAGCCTCATCCCTAATAAGAGAGATAATCGGGATCAAACAACACAAGATAGAAGCCTTTCATATATATTGGGAGAGGTTCAAAATGATTTATGCTCGTTGCCCAAAGCATGGTGTTAGTGAGTATCAAATCCTCTAATACTACATTGAAGGCATGACTCCTTGGGAAAGAAGACTTCTTAGTGCTTCAAGTCGAGGATCTTTGACCGATAAGACCCCAACTGAGATTTGGGATCTCATAAAAAGCATAGTAGAGGATTCAAAGCATACAAGTCAAGATGAAGATTGACACACAGATGCACCCTGAGGTGTAAAAGAGGTGCACACTCCTCAAATTGAATCTTAACTATCCGAGTTGACTAAGGTTGTAATGATGATTGCTAAGGAAAAATGTGTGTAATCCAAACCTCATCCTTGTGGTATTTGCACTCAAGTGGGACACCCGACCGATATGTGTCCTCGATTGCAAGAAGAAGAATATGAAGAAGCAAATCCTGTGGGAGTCTATTCCAGGCACAATCAAAGAACTTATGATCAGCCCTGAGGAAATCAAGGGTGGAACAACAAACAAAACATGGGCTATCAACAAAGACAACCACCCCATTACCAAGCAAGGCCACCATTTCCACAACAAAATTATCAACCGAGGTAACCACAACCTCCTCCTCAATAAGTCGTACCCTCAAGCATGTCCTTAGAAGACATAGTCAAAAGTCTTGCTAATAGCACTCAAAGTTTTCAATAAGAAACCAAGGCAAGAATCAAGAATCTCGAGCACCAAATACACAAACTTGCTCAATCAGTGAGCAAAATGGAGAATCAAGGAAAGCTGCCACCTCAAACCGAAAAGAACCCAAAGCACAATGCTTGGGAAATTAGCTTGAGGAGTGGAAGGAAATATGATGACCCGAAGATGCCCAAAGAAGAATAAGAAGAGGAGTTGGTGATAGAAGAACCACCAAAGAAACATGAAAATAATGACAAAAATAATGGAGAAAAAGAAGTCAGAAGAGAAATAAGCAAAGATCAAACCACCACATTTTCCATCAAGATTGAGCAGCAATAAAAAAGAGAGAGAAGATAGTGAAATCATGGAAATGTTTCAGAAAGTTGAGGTCAACATCCCTTTCTTATACGTGATCAAATAGGTACCTAGATATGCTAAGTTCCTTAAGAAACTTTGCACATCTAAAAAGAAGTTGCGAGGTAATGAGACAATAAAAGTAAGTGAAAATGTTTCTATTGTTTTGCTGAAAAGGATACTCCCAAAATGCAAGGATCCGGGTGTTTTCACCGTTCCTTGTAAATTGGGAAACCTTTATGTCCCCTGTGCTATGCTAGATTTAGGAGCTCTAGTTAATGTTTTACCATATTCTGTTTATAAATCTATTGGCATAAGCACTTTAACAAAAACCGGGGTGATTATCCAACTTATAGATCGTTCTACAGTACACCCAAAAGGTGTGTTAGAGGATATTTAAGTGCAAGTTAATGAACTTGTCTTTCCTATAGATTTTTATGTGCTTGATATGGGAGATGATGACCGCCCAACCTCGAGTTCCATACTTTTAGGTAGACCATTCTTAAAAACAGCAAGAACAAAATTTTGATGTCTATAATGGTACATTGTCTATGGAATTCGATGGGGAGGTCATCAACTTCAATATATATGAAGCAATGTGGTACCCAAGTGATGTTCATTGTATAAATTATGTTGATATGATCCAACCTTTGACTGAAAAGTGTTTTGAGTTTACTAAGCATGATTTGTTGGAGTTAGTTTTGAGAAGGAATTTTGATAACAATTTAGTTAAAGAGATTGCAGCAAATTTCAAGCTTGATGAGGAGTTGCTGGAAATTGTAGAGTTCATGGAAGAAAGGAAGAAAATGAGGTATGATGATACCAATGTGAAACTGCCACTTCTAACACAAAACTTCTTCCTTATATTGTGTAGGCACCTAAGCTAGAATTCAAGACCCTTCCAGATCATTTGAAGTATGCATATCTTCGAGAAGAGAAGACTTTGCCTGTTATAATCTCTAACAAGTTTTCCACTGCAGAAAGAGATGAGTTTGTGACTTCGCTGAAAAAGTATAAGAAGGCTGTTAGGTGGACAATTGCTGACATAAAGGGGTTGAGTCCCTCCTTATGCATAAGATTCTCATGGAGGAATACGTCAAACCAACCCGAGAGTTACAATGAAGATTGAACCACCCATGATGGAGGTAGTAAAGAAAGAAATCATGAAGATTTTGGATGCAAGTATGATCTACCCTATCTCTGATGGTAAATGGGTGAGCTACCCCATCTAGGTTATTCTGAAAAAAACCAGGGTCACAGTTGTTAAGATTTCCGAGGGAGATTTCATGCCAACCTATGTGCAAAATGGGTGGAGAGTTTTTATTGACTATAGTGTAACACCCCAAAATCAGGTAGGCCAAGAAGGAAAGAAAACCCTAAGTCAAAGGGTCAACTCACTGAGTCCACTGCGAAAATTGGCGAGTCCGAGCGGGATCCAGGTTCAGGAGTAGTGACCGACTCGGTGAGTCGGCTATGGGGACTCGGTGAGTCTGGTCTGAGCGAGGAAAACCCTAAATCCCAGACTTGGAGCCTATTTAAGCATCTCATTCTCTTCCCTTAGGTTCCTTTACTACCTCTCTAACCCAGAACACCGAACCCTAAGCCCCATTGTTACTCTTTCAAGCTTCTAAGCCATTTTTGGGTGATTTGAAGGAAGAGGGAAGAGGGAAATCATTGAAGCTTCAAGGATTGGCCTTACATCCAGAGCTTGTGGAACCTTTCAGAGTTATTGAAGGTACTGAGTCGTTTCCTTCATTTAGATCTTTTCTAGTTATGAGTTTTGGGGCATAAACTAACTGCCCTTGAGTTGATTATAGAGCCTCCTTGCCTTAAACCCTAGTTTATGGTGTGTTTAGCCTAGATCTCCTTCTCTACACGTAAAGTTTACAACTTTATGTGAGGAATAGGCTTGGGAAGGGCAAATCTACACTTTGGAGTCCATGCATGACTCAAAAGTCCTCTGCATGTATGAAGATCTGAATGGACTCGGCGAGTCCTTTGAGAGGACTCGGCGAGAAGCATGAAGTTGGCCACGAACTCAGCGAGTTGGAAGAACAACTCGGCGAGTCTGTTGAAGATTGCCTTGGACTCGGCGAGTCTGTTCTTGGACTCGGCGAGTCAACTCGCGAAACCCCAAACCCTTTCGAGTTAAGACTCGGATCAGTGAGTTGGATAGGTCAGGACTCGAAAATCGGTGAACTCGGCGAGTCAGCAGGCAGACTCGACGAGTAAGCGTTGACCTGGAAGGTTGACCTTGACCAGGACTTGACTGTGACCAGAGTTGACTTAGTTGACTTTTGGGGGATAGTTAGACTAAGTGTTGCATTGATACTGGTAGCTCGGGGAGCTAGTGGAGCAGGAGTTCAAAGAGTTGTCGGGCAGCAAGTAGAGGGGTTATCAGCAAGTTCAGCAAGTGCAGATGAGTTTCCCTTTATGTGAATGGTTCTAAGGCTACAATGTCGGCCCATGTAGATATGAGTAGGAAGACCCAGTGGATATCCATAGGCACAATATGCTAGTATGATATTCAGGACGAGGTCCAATGATAGCGGGCGGGTGCCTAAGGAATGGTTTATATGATAGTTTATACTTGTTGTCTGTGTGATACATGTATGTGCCTGGTAGGGAGGTGAGTGTGGGTGAGGTCCTGTATCTCATCAATAGCAGAGTGTGGATGGTGTTCCACATCTTATTAGTAGCAGAACATGGGTGAGGCCCAAGTTAGGGAAAGGGTGAGTGTGGGCTGGGCCGGTATCTCACTATCAGTAAGGGCATGGATGGGGTTCCATGACTCGTCAGTAGCAGGACAAGGGTGAGACCCAAGATAGGTGAGGCCTCAGGACAGGATTTGTGAGTATATGTTAGCTTATGTGTTGTTATACGCTTATGTGCTATTATATGTTAGCGGGCGGGGTCCAGTGACAAGCGAGGCCTAAGTTAAACAGATCTTTATCGAAGCGGGGCTCCAAGCCAGGCGGGGCCTGGAGCGATGGGGCCGTTGTATCGGGCGAGGCCCGAAGCAGGGGGCGAGGCCCAGGATAGCGGGCGTGGCCCAACATGTGCAGTATGTGGTTATGCATGGTATGTGGTAGGGTGGGGAACTCACTAAGCTTTATGTTTACGGTTTTTAGTTTTGGTTTCAGGTACTTCCGGTAGCGGAGGGTAGAGCTTGCGGTGATCGCATGGCACACACCATAGATTAGACAGCTTGGGAATGTTTTACTCTGATAACGAACATGTGTTTTGGAAATTAATACTCTGTTTATGTTTTGGAATGATGATTTTGCCTTAAGTAATGTTTTATTAAAAGAAATTTTTAGTCTTGAATTTTGGGTCGTTACAAGTTGGGATTAGAGCATTGGTTTGAGGGATTCGGACATGCTCTCGGGTGTGTCTGAACTTAAACTGAGGAATTGGTATAAAGGTTTTCAAAATGGAAAGACAGATTGTAAAAAGTAAGTTTTGTGAAAGAAAACAGTTTTAGCAAACCAAAAAGAATTCAGAAAGAAAAGAGTTTTGATAAGAGAAAAGGGTGTGGCGCATGCAATCACCCGAGCTCAAGTAAGTACCCCAAAATACCCATACAAGTTTATGTTATGAATATCGGTTAATAGAACAGCATGCTAGATTAGGAATAAGGATCTAGGGAGGATGCCTTATGTGCCTGTTATATGTGCCTTGAGCTGCATGATAGTGCATATTAGATAATAGTAGGATAGCCAGTTTAAGTTATGCCTGAGATTATGAGTTTGTGTTACATGCTAGTATAGATTCTTGGTATGATATTATGATTTCTTGAGTATGTTATGGTTAGATTTTTCCCCTTTTCTGAATGCTGTTTGCTTTGTGCATTGTGGGATTCTGAGTGATAGGAGTTATTCATTATGTGCATACGTCACGTCACATGTGGTCAGGGTTGAACAATCTCAGAGTGCTGGATTTGGCCCTATTATGTAACTCTCGTTTGAGTCGAACCATTGTAGGGACGCGTCTTTTACTCGAAGGATTATCAGAGCCTCGTCACATGTGATGGTATCTAGGTAATGGCTAATTGGCATCACAAGGAGTCCTTCACCAGCTGAGGACTGGATTGGTTTGAGTCAGAGGTTTCCTAAGGGCGAGCCTAGGATGAGGTAGTGATGGGAGCAGTAGTAGTAGAAAAGGGACCTGGTGGAGTCGAGGCAGTTCTTGAGGAAAGTACGAATAGATGTGGAAGGTAGTATGGGCCTGTAGTACTGAAAGTAGAGGATCTGTACTCGATTCGGGAAAGGCCGAGACAAGACCGGGAACCTGGTAGTGCATGTGTTTGGTCTCGCAACATTGATAAGTATTCTGATAGTGGTTGTGTTATATTTTCAGCATGGTGACGTTGCAAGACAGACCAGTGGGCGGATCAGGCGCCCGAGAGGGATCAGGCTCGGGTTCAGGAGCCGAGCAGCTTGAGGAATGAATGAGGGAGTTGATATCAGTTGAGGTTACGCGCAGTATACTAGACCAGACTCCTGTGATCTTTGGTACAGTCAAGGAGGGTATATAGGAGATTTTGGATGAGAGGCTGGGAGCCTTCCATACTGAGATGATGGCATTGATGGGAGCGTGTACTTTGACATTTATAAAAATCAGGGCTTGCGAGGCACCATATTATCATGGGGCTAGGGACCCTATCGCTAGCAGCAGATTGTTGGCTGACATTGCCAACGCATTCCGTACGAGCCGGTGTCCCGAGGGGGACAAGGTCAGACTCGCTTCCGGTCTTCTAAAGGACAGACCGAGGGATTGGTGGGAAGATATTGGTCATGATTTAGGTGATGATGTCGCGTTGGACGCGATGACATGGGGTGATTTTTCAGCCAAGTTCAGGGCGGAGTTTTCACCAATTTTTAAGGTGCAGCAGTTGGCACGGGAGTTTCAGGATTTGACGCAGACCACTGAGACTGTGCGGAGATCACCGCCAAGTTCAAGGAGAGGGACCTTCTTGTTCTGCAGTATGTCGCAGATGAGGAGATGAAGAAGGCACGATACCATGAGATGTTGAGGGATGACATCAGGCAGTTTGTGAGCAGGTCCAGCTGCAAAACGTTGGAGGATATGATCGCGCGAGCTAGAGAGAGAGAGATTGATTCGGAGAAGATCCGAAAGAGGAAGCCGGATGAGATTCAGACAGTTTCGGGTTCGGGCAAAAGGCCCAAGGGATCGGATTCGAGATTGAGGGATTATCAGGACCGCAGCCGGTGTGGGAAGTGTGGCAGGGCGCACAGGGGTGCGTGCAGGAGTGGTAGCGGTGGTGAGTCTGGCTGCTTCAAGTGTGGTCGGACTGGTCATTTTAGCAGGGATTGTACTGCTACCACCACTCAGGAATCCGATTTCATATGTTTTCACTGCAAACAGTGGGGCCACAAGAAGGCCCAGTGCCCCAGTTTGTTTTCGGCAGGACGGGTGATGGGACCTGCCCCTGCAACTTTGAGGATCACAGATGGCCGTCAGGGCCGTGCGGACGCGCCTGCAGTAGGAGGTAGGGCTTTTCAAATGACTACCCTGAAGATGCGAGCAGCGCCGGACGTTGCAAGTATGCGACTTCCATTTTCAGTTCTTTTTTTGTGCATGATTATATTGTTATGGTTTTGCATCATTATCGGTGTGAGTATTTTATTTTGTGTGGGTTGATTGTGATTGAGTTATATGCCATCTGCATACCTTGGATATTTGAATGGTAGTTAGGGGTGTGCTCTATTGGAGAAAGTTTCTTAGGATGTAGTAACTGTAGCATGACTGGGAGGGACTTGGTATGTCTCGCTAGTTCGGAGCTGTATAGTTTCAGAAATGGACTGGTTAGATCCCTAGCTATGGTATGCTTGGGGTTCCTCAGCAGATCGATTATGGAATGGTAGCAAGGATTGGGATTTCTTTTCGAGCATTGAGCAGCGAGGTGTAAGCGGGATCGAAGTGGGGAAGAATTCTCCGAGTGTACCAGGTTAAAAGCACGTAGGTCCAGAATGAGTACGCAATCTTTGAGAAGGAAAAGAAGTAGTACATCGTTCGATAGTTGGTATATGGTTGGGAATCCCGGTTAAAGCTCGGTAGAGCGGCGGGAGAGCCACAACTTCCTCTAGCAGCGGTCAGTGGTGGACGGTGATGTAAGACTACGGGGCAGCCGTAGCATTCACCAGCATTCAGAGATGGAAGGTGATGTAAGACCGCGGGTAAGCCATAGCATTCCATAGTAGCTTCGTTAGCGGAGTTGGGGGGAGGCCCTTATCTCCTAGTCATCATATAGGGATCAGGAATGGGTAGTGAATGAGAATAGTAGGGAGTTGCCTGTATCGCCCTAGAAAGGTGGGACCTTGGGAGAGGCCGCTCCACGACGTAGTTGGGTGAGACCCGTGGGCAAGGCCCGTATGAGAGTAGCAGTATAGGTGAGACCTTAGAGCAGGGTTGCTCAATAGTATGGTTGGGTGAGACCCGTGGGCGAGGCCTGTGCGATAGTGGTTAGACAAGTGAGACTAGAAGGATAGAGGCGGGTGAGACCCGTGGGCGAGGCCCGTGATTTTTAGTAGCACAGGTGAGACCCAGTAGGGACTGTAGTGTCGGAGAGGGGATCGAGGATCCCATGATCATAGTGCCTGAATGACAGAATAGATTGAGCAGTTGTAGCTAGTCATAGTGTCTTCGAAAGTCACTGGGAGCGACTAGGAGTTGCGTTGGGGCTAGCGACCGGTGGGATTCGGTAATCCAGATATTGATAGATTGGTAGGGACCAGGGTGGTCTCAGTTCATCCGGAAGGAAGATAAGGAATAGCAGAAATTTTCAGTCAGTAGCAATGCTGGTAAGCAGTCTAAGGCGGAATTCAGTTAGTGGATCGTGGGGTGCTCAACACCAAAGTATAGTAGAAAGAAATGCCCAGTGGATACTGGCGATAATGACCCGTAATGGAGGTACCAGGAGGAATGGATTTGGTGAAGGATAGGACCTTCACAGTGACAAAGGAAATAGTTGGTTATGGAGCATCACCTTGGGAAGGCAAGAAAACGCTCAAGGAAAGAGGGGGTGAACCCTATGGGTTCAGTTGCAGTACTCGGACACTACCAGAAGAATTGTCGTTTGAGTAAGTTGTGTTTCCAGAATGTTCAAGGTCAGGGTTGACCCGAGAGTATTAACCGCAAGGATTAATGGTCGTCAGGAGGATCGGGCAAAAGGCTAGTGAAGGTAGGCAACGGGTGTTAGATTAATAAGTAGAGTATTGGAAGCAGATCGCAGGAGGTTGGCCATAGGAAACTTTAAGGATGAAGTTTAGTTTAAGTGGGGGAGAGTTGTAACACCCCGAAATCAGGTAGGCCAAGAAGGAAAGAAAACCCTAAGTTAAAGGGTCAACTCGCCGAGTCCAGTGCGAAACTCTGCGAGTCCGAGCAGGATCCAGGTTCAGGAGTAGTGACTGACTCGGCGAGTCAGCTATGGGGACTCGGCGAGTCTGGTCTGAGCAAGGAAAACCCTAAATCCCGGACTTGGAGCCTATTTAAGCGTATCATTCTCTTCCCTAAGGTTCCTTTACTGCCTCTCTAACCCAGAACACCGAACCCTAAGCCCCATTGTTACTCTTTCAAGCTTCTAAGCCATTTTTGGGTGATTTGAAGGAAGAGGGAAGAGGGAAATCATTGAAGCTTCGAGGATTGGCCTTAGATCTAGAGCTTGTGGAACCTTTCAGAGATATTGAAGGTACTAAGTCGTTTCCTTCATTTAGATCTTTTCTAGTTATGAGTTTTGGGGCTTTTAAGTCATGTTTATATATTCATATGAGTTAGAAGCCAGATCTGAGGTTGCTACTTCGGATCTATGCTCATTTTGGCTTGGTGAAGCATAAAGTAACTGCCCTTGAGTTGATTATAGAGCCTCCTTGCCTTAAACCCTAGTTTATGGTGTGTTTAGCCTAGATCTCCTTCTCTACACGTAAAGTTCGCAACTTTATGTGAGGAATAGGCTTGGGAAGGGAAAATCTGAATGTACTCGGCGAGTCCTTTGAGTGGACTCGGCGAGTAGCATGAAGTTGGGCAGGAACTCGGCGAGTTTGTTGAAGATTGCCTTGGACTCGGCGAGTCTGTTCTTGGACTCGACGAGTCAAGTCGCGAAACCCCAACCCCTTTCGAGTTAAGACTCGGATCAGTGAGTTGAGTGGGGACTCAGTAAGTTGGACAGGTCAGGACTCGGGAATCGGTGAACTCGGCGAGTCAGCAGGCAGACTCGGCGAGTAAGGGTTGACCTGGAAGGTTGACCTTGACTAGGACTTGACTGTGACCAGAGTTGACTTAGTTGACTTTTGGGGGATAGTTAGACTAAGTGTTGCATTGATATTGGTAGCTCGGGGAGCTAGTGGAGCAGGAGTTCAAAGAGTTGTCGGGCAGCAGCTAGAGGGGTTATCAGCAAGTGCAGGTGAGTTTCCCTTTGTGTGAATGAGTCTAAGGCCACAACACCGGCCCGTGTAGATATTAGTAGGAAGACCTGAGGGTTAGCCCTAGGCATAGTATGCTAGTATCATATTCAAGATGAGGTCCAATGATAGCGGGCGGGTGCCCAAGGAATGGTTTATATGATAATTTATACTTGTTGTTTGTGTGATACATGTATGTGCCTGGTAAGGAGGTGAGTGTGGGCGAGGTCACGTATCTCATCAATAGCAGAATGTGGATGGTGTTCCACATCTCATTAGAAGCAGAACATTGGCGAGGCCCAAGTTAGGGAAAGGGTGAGTGTGGGTTGGGCCGGTATCTCACTATCAGTAAGGGCATGGACGGGGTTGCATGACTCATCAATAGCAGGACAAGGGTGAGACCCAAGATAGGTGAGGCCTCAGGACAGGATTTGTGAGTATTGTTAGCTTATGTGTTGTTATACACTCATGTGCTATTATATGTTAGCAGGCGGGGCCCAGTGACAGGCGAGGCCTAAGTTAAACAGATATGTATCCAAGCGGGGCTCCAAGCCAGGCGGGGCCTGGAGCGGCGGGGCCGTTGTATCGGGCGAGGCCCAGGATAGCGAGCATGGCTCAGCATGTGCAGTATGTGGTTATGCATGGTATGTGGTAGGGTGGGGAACTCACTAAGCTTTATGTTTACGGTTTTCAGTTTTGGTTTCAGGTACTTCCGGTAGCGGAGGGTAGAGCTCGCGGTGATCGCATGGCACACACCATAGATTAGACAGCTTGGGAATGTTTTACTCTGATAACGAACATGTGTTTTGGAAATTAATACTTTGTTTATGTTTTGGAATGATGATTTTGCCTTAAGTAATGTTTTATTAAAAGAAATTTTTAGTCTTGAATTTTGGGTCGTTACATATAGAAAGTTGAATGCCTCAACGAGAAAATACCATTTTCCCGTTCCATTCATTACAAAATCTTAGAGAGATTAGTGGGAAAATCTCACTACTATTGCTTAGATGGTTTCTCGGGTTTTCATCAAATTCCAGTAGCCCCGAAAGATCAAGAGAAAACCACCTTCACTTGTCCCTTTGACACGTTTTCTTATAAGCGTATGCGTTTTGGTCTCTGCAATGCATTCACGACATTTCAGAGATGTATGGTGAGCATTTTTCTGAATATGTTGAAAACATTATTGAAGTCTTCATGGATAATTTCACAGTTCTTGGAAACTCCTCTGATGGATGTTTAAGCAATCTAACGAAAATTCTGCAAATATGCATTGACACATATCTTGTGCTTAACTATGAAAAATGCCATTTCATGGGGGACAAATGATTGATTTTAGGTCATATTGTGTCCCAAAAAGGCTTGGAAGTTGAAAAATCCAAGATAGATGATATCAAGAGTCTTCCTTACTCGACAAATGTTCCGGAAGTTCGTTTGTTTCTTGGTCATGCAGGTTTCTATTGGCGGTTCATCAAGGACTTCTCAAATATTACGGTGCTGATGTGTCAAATACTTTAAAAAGATGATGAATTTGAGTTTAATCAGCCATAAAAGGATGCTTTTGATCTTTTGAAGGATTTAGTCAACTCCACTCCAATCATCCAACCACCTAATTAGGATCTCCTATTTGAGATCATGTGTGAAGCAAGCAACACCTCTGTTGGGGTAGTATTGGGTCAAAAGGAGGATCGAGCACACCATGTCATCTACTATGCGTCCAAGACCCTTGATAGTGCACAAAGAAACTACAACATTACAAGAAAATAGTTTCTTGCTTTTTTTTGCACTAGAGAAGTTCCAACAATGCCTCATTGGAACTAAAGTGATCATATATTCGGAGCATTTAACTATAAAGCATTTACTTACCAAGAAAGGTTCAAAGTCGAGGTTAATACGATGGATGTTGCTTTTTCAAGAGTTCGATATTGAGATCAAAGATAAAAGTGGGAAGGAGAACATGGTCACCGATCATTTGAGCCGACTAGTTCAACCCGAAGATGCGACACTCATTCATGACACATTCCTAGACGAGCACTTGTTTGCTATCTAAACACCACCTTGGTATGTGGATATAGGCAATTTCATGGCCATGAGAAAGTTCCCACCAGATCGCACAAGGTCACAGAAAGATAAGATCAAGAAAGATGTGAAAAGGTACATTTAGGATGAACCATACCTTTAGAAACATTTTGCGAATCAGGTAATAAGAAGAACTTCCAGAAAAATTTTAGACTGTAGATTTTATTGGCCTCGACTCTTTCATGACTCTTACATTTTTTGCAAAAATTGTAAGAGATGTCAAATGACTGGTTCATTGAGTTCTCGAAACAAAATTCCTTTGACCCCCATCTTAGTTTGTGAAATATTTGATATATGGGGCATTGATTTTACGGGTCCTTTTCCTTCATCCTTTGGGAACTTATACATCCTTTTGGTTGTTGATTATGTTTTCAAAAGGGTAGAGGCAACAGCAACAAGAATTGATGATACCAAAGTTGTTGTAGATTTTGTCAAGTCTAACATCTTATGTAGGTTTGGAACTCCAAAAGCCTTGATTAATGACAAAGGCACACACTTCTATAACAAAACTCTTGGATCAGTTCTCAAGAAGTATGGAGTCCAACATCATGTGTCCATAGCTTATCACCCACAAACAAATGGATAAGATGAAGTGTCAAACAAAGAAATTAAGTCCATACTTAAGAAAACAGGGAACACAAACCGCAAATATTGGAGTTTGGGACTAGAAGATGCTCTTTAGGCATACCAAATTGCATATAAAACTCCAATTGGGATGTCACCTTATAGAATCATGTTCGGCAAATCCTGTCATCTTCCTGTTGAACTGGAGCACAAAGCTTTCTGGGCTTTCAAAAAGCTAAACATGAAGATTGATGAATAGGGTGTTCACCGAAATTTAAAGATTAAAGAGTTGGAGGAGATAAGAACTGAAGCATTCGAGAGCTCACACATCTACACAGACAAGAACAAAGTGTTCCATGATAAGTACCTCTCTCGTAAGACCTTTGAGATTGGTCAAATTGTATTACTATATGACTCTCAACTTAACTGGTTTTCCGGTAAGTTATGGTCCTGGTGGGTGGGACCGTTTATTGTTACTAATGTATTTGATTATGGTGCAGTCGAGATTAAAATTAACAAAATTGGAAAAGTGTTCAAGGTTAATGGTCACGGGTTAAAGGTCTTTTATGAAATCCCTATTTTCTCGGCTCGAAAAGACCTATTTCGTTTATGCTTTTATAATAAAATCAGAGTGATCTTTCAAATAAAATAATGCGGTATTGTCCCCAAAAAAAAATATGATAAAAATTTATCAAAGCATTTCTTAAAGAAATGTATTTTTCATTTTATTACAAAACTTGGGATGTCCACATCGATATAGACCAAAAGCATAGATAGTACAATATAGGCCTTACAATAGTTATTTACATCTACTGGCCTATAATCCAAAAACCTATCATCATCTTCCAACGATGCTCTGGTTCCACTACCTATAATATAGAAAGCTAAGTGGGTCAGTCTTAGGAGCTTGGTGAGCATAGAGGGTCTTCAACCCACAATAAATAAATTTATTAATTTCATCAACCAACAATAACCCTGATTACCCGTTCCCATTGTCCTCACTTTACGTCCCTAAACACCTGTCACAAGGGACGTAGCCTAAGGATCATTATCTGGATGGACTTTACTGCTAAGGGGATTTCTCATCCATGTATGTCTGTAAGGCAACCATGAGAGGGGTGGAGTACACCACTGAACATATCGTTCACCAACACCTATAGGTTGCGAGCCTACTAGCGTTCCACTGGACTGTCTAGAAAAGTCCATGGTCGTCATCTATACTCCGCTAGATGACTGCAACAACAACAACATCGAGGCCTCTCTTTATTTTATCACACATCAACTATTTCATCTACCCATGTTTTACCCAACATATTTGTAGAAAAAAAAATATACAGTTTTAAACCTGTATCAAACATTCATTCAACACCATCTCAAATAAACAAACTATATATATATATATATATATATATATATATATATATATATATATATATATATATATATAGCACGTATTTTATAGAAAATACTTCATATCTATGTGTAAGATGAAAGTGACCATACACTAACTTGATTTGATGGCGATTGGACAACACCTCGTGTGACAACCCGAAATTTTCATTTGTATAATTTCTATAGTCAAACACTTCAAATATTAGTCAAAAACATATTAGTACATTTTTTGACCGGATTTAATCGGTTTGGGTGTTTTATTTGATTTTCGTCAAAACGATTTAATAACAGGAAGTGTTGTTATGAGTGAGGTGTATCAAACAAAACAATCAACACCTTAGCTAGGTGTTTAAGGCCAAACAAGGAGTTTTTGGGCCATAAACACCATTTTACCAAGCACTCATGCATATAACATGAGTTTACACCTTTTTTCCTCATTTCCCACTTCCCACCTCAAGAACACCAAGCTTTTCTCTCAAGTATCATCATACACTTCTTCAAAATCCACCAAAAACGTAAGTTTTACTTCCTAGATTCGTTCATACAACACTTAATCTAGTGTTTATACATCATTTCATCCATGAATTCTTAGTTTTTACATAGATCTTCAAGTGTTCTTCAAGAACACACACTAGTGTTCTTGGGTCTTAAACACTCTTACAAGCTTCATATAAGTAAGTATACTCCTCCTAGCTAGTTTTTTGCTTAGTATACTTGATAGTCCATGTAATGAACACCAAAATCCCCAAGAACACATGTGTTTATGGTTGGGGATCTCCCAAAACTGTAAACACCACTAAGTGGTGTTATCATGCCCCTAACACCTTCTAATGCTTGGACAAGAGGCTAGAAACTTGAATGTATAATCTAAGAACCACAAAACACAAAAAGGATGAAGTGGCCAAGAGTTTACGGCCGTGAATCCAAGGGTTTATGACCGTAAACTCCCATAGGGTGGTCTAAAGGCCGCAAACTCCAAAGGAGTGCCATTTCGAGCCCTAACCATTTCCTAATCCCTTGATTCAACCCTAGAGCACTTCTTTGTGAAGCATGATACCTTGAAACACACAAATACACCATTCCCATTTGTTTACGGCCATAAACTCATGGGGGAAATGGTCAAGAAACCCTAAACACCCTAAAGGGCCACCATTTGAGGAGTAAACTCCAATGTGAGGCCATACTCTCTTTATATAGAACCCTTAGCACTCCTAGCACTTGAAACAAAGTGTTTTCATTCATTAGAGTATCTTTACTTACTTAATTAGTGATAAAATAACTAATTAGATACATTTATGAATCACTACATGTTACATAGGATCCGAGTGTGTGTTACAGTCCTCACTTGACACCTAGTATCCTACTTGGCACTTCCATCAAATCTACTCACTACAGGTGAGTTCATACCCCTTAATCAACATTTTAATTATTTTTAAATGCTTTTATGGGGGGGGGGGGGGGATACAAGTTAAATCAAACAAGTTATAGTATCAATCACATGTGATTTATAACTTGCAACCAAAAAGGATTTTCTATATTTTTAACTGCTTTGCCAACAAAACTGCTTTAAATGTTTATCAAAATCATTTTCATATTAAATTGTTATAAAACTATTCCCAAACTCTTTTAAAACTTCTTTTTTTCCTAAACCATATCTACACCAATATATTTATATAAGTAAAACTTGAAGGACTTAGGACTGATAGCTCACCTTACTTCCTGTTCTCGTTTGATTATGGACTTAGGGTATATTGTTATCTGTCCGATCGTCGTTGAATTCTTAGTTATATATTATATATATTTTTGATAGATATAAAAGTCTTCATGTTGGGCTTGAAGATTGCATCTTTTGGGCTCGTTTGTTTATAATGTTTTGTACTACGGTTTGGGCCTGTCCAACCGTGTGTCTTTTATGCTTTGTATATAAGCTTATGCTTGCATGCATATTAGGTTAAGGTTTTAGAGATCTGAGAATACGATATTTTCCAGACGACTAAAGGTTTCTTTGATCATACTTGTAACCTTCCAATCCTCTACAGTTGATGTTCTTAATCGAGCTCTTCTGAGGATTTTGTTTTAATCATTCGACACGTTTGATTCATTCTTGTTCTATAATTTTACTGTGTTTATATCGTCATTGTTTTCATAACTTGTTCAAGATCTTATCGATCTTCATAGATTAAAAGATACTTTAATCTCATCAATTGGTATCAGAGCGGGTCTTTGAAAATCTATTGATTTTTGAAGTATCGGTTCTTGATTTGGTGATTTTTTGCACATATATTGAAGATTATTGGTGTTTTGGCGGTATGGAATCAAAATTTATGTTCAAGAAACTGTTCATGAAAACTTTTGTTTTCTGTCACTATTCATCTGGGTATTATTCTTAATCTGATTCGTTCTTCTATTCATATTGGATCCGGTCTTAAGTTTTATCCAAAAATCAATTCATGTTAGTCATTTGTTTTGATCCAATTAGACTTATTCGAATCTTACTTTCATTTGGTCCAAATTCTTGGCCGATTCACTATTCCTGCGGCCCAATTGTTTCAACTTTTGTTTATCGCTTTGTTCATATATCGTTTATCGGCGTTTGAAATAACAAAATTCTGAATCTCGAATGTCAATATTCTTGTTCGATTTAAGGGTTTATCTTCAAGGCGATTGAGCATTTTTTTTGGATTTCACAATTCTCGATTTTCGTTTAATCCGCTAATGGTTTTGTTCTTGAGTTGAGATTTCTGAAAAATATATTCTCAAAATCGATTTTGATTTTGTTCTTCGATTATCTGCTTGAACTAAGTTAATCTATCATGTTCCATAATCGATCTGTTTAGCTTGGAAATTGAGTTGAGAAAAATTGATTGTGTTGTTTGGCGCTGACTGTTATGGATGGTCAAAACCGAAAATCAAGAATCAGATCAAAAGGCTTAATGTTGAAATCGGAACAACAAAATCACTTAGTTGGAACAAATATCGGATCTTGAATCATGTGTGGTATTAATCAGAATAGTTGGAATCTATCGGAACCTGCACAGAATCATTCTTTGCCAATGGAAAATACATCTGGAATTATCTTGATGCCATGTACGCAATTGCCAAGTCAAACATGTAAGTCATAATCGAAGGAATGATGAGTTACCTGTGAATGAATGAAATCAAAATCGCGACTACAACCGGGAGTGTAATCTGGGTAGTTGTGTGATTATTCGCAATTGAAAGTCAAAGGCACATTCAGAAAAGTCAAAATCGCTGTGAAATTCTTACCTGTGAATGCTCGTTTACTGTTCTTCTCTTTGGGGTATAATCGTCAAAATTGAAGCGAATCTATGATTGGGTTTGTTTGTTGCCTTGGAACGAAAGAAAGGAAGACAGAAAGCGAACTTGGGTTCGGGTGCTAGCTCTTGGAACGAAAGGGCTTGAAGCGAATGTAGAGTGAGAACAATAAGCGAACTGGGAATGGAGACTCGCCTTGGGGTATAATCAACGGAATTGGAACGAACCTCTATCTTGGATTCGCGTGTTTAAGCTGGGTTCGGTTGTTAATGGTTGGAGCGAACGAAGGATGAACCGAAAGCGAAAGGAGTTTCGCCTGATGAAGCTTGATTTGGAATAAGAAACGAACCGAATGTTCGGTTCGCGTGAATAAATGGCGATCTTGAAACGAACCTTGGTTCGGTTGGTTGTGCTTGAAACGAAAGTGTGATCTGCGTGTTTTAGATTTTGGGGTCTAGCACTTGTTCCAGTCGCGCATTCCTTTTATCAGCGTCTAAATTTGGGAAGAAGATAGTAATGTTTCATTTTTGCTCCCTGAAGCTTCAACGATCTGACACTTTTGGTACCTGTTGTTTTCACAGCTTGGTAATTTTGGCTAAAGTTCAGAAATTGTTACAAATCAAGGAGAAATTGATGCAGAATTTCTATCTAGTCCCCTGACTTTCAGCAAAGTGACAGTTTCAGTCTATATTTCAGAAAAGTTTGCAATTTTAAGGGCTGGTGAACAGTTTTGGATTTTTCAACGCTCATATTTTTTCGTGAACAGCAAAATAATGATTCCATCAAGTCTTGGCGGTTCGGAAAGTCGTTTTTTTTTTAACGTCAAGTTTTCACGATTTTTTCCGGATTTTTTTTGTGCATATCTTTTTGTCGCGGGGGAGCATTGTAAATTTTTATCCATTCAAGATCATTCTCATGACCTTTTGAAGGCTTTATAATCATGTTTTTGATTATAAATCGGGGGAGAATTTGGTATGGCCATTCGAAATTGGATTTGTGACTTTTCAAAGTTGATGATTTTTTATAAAGCTTGTGGTAGAATTATGAAGGTAGCTTTTACAGCGGAAGTTCTTCATCGAGCTCTGCTAAAGCTTTTACAGAGAAGTATCCTTTACAGCGGAAGTTCTTTATCGAGCTCTGCTAAGGACTTTTTATATCTCTGACTTCTTGTATTTTCTCGATCAAGTGGCGTTGCGAATCTTAAAGTTTGGGTTGTTACATGATATTTTTTGATGACTTATATCATTAGCTTATTTGAAGATCATTGTGACTTGGAAGGGGAGCTCTTCAAAGACAAGAAGTGATTCGGTCTCTTTGTTCTGAAATGGGTTTTTATGGCGGGTTTGGTTTTCATGAAGATTCTTTGGGATTACATTCGAAAATGAAGTTTAAAGACATTACTTCAGTGCTTGATTTATATATCCTAGAGCCCATGTTTGAAGACTATTGAAGAATCAAGATTTGTGGATTGCTTCATATATTTCTCGTTGCAGATCTTTTTATTTGCTAGATGCTTGTTTTGGAAGTTAAAGCATTGTCATCCATTCCATACTTTGAGGGGGAGATTGTAGGGTTTCAAAGCACTCCATGGATGATGGCAATGGGCCCCTTTGATGAATTCTAGGTTAAAAGCCCAAGACTTGTCTTTTCCCTATAAATAGTCATGTATTATTCATTATTAGGGTCAAGAGTGTGAGGCAAAATGTAGCCGCCACGTGAGGTTTCTTGTAGAGTTAGATTATTATTTCTTAAGTGTAATTTGTTCCTCACAATTCAATAAATCGAGTGATCATTCGACATAATCTTCATTATTGTGTTTGTTCTTATTTTCCGCATCTTGTTCATCAAATCACAATTAGGGTTTTAATCCCAACACTTCACTTCAGTTCAGTACCTTTGTATATCAAAGGCATGTAATCAATATTTCTATTTAACTATAATTGGTATAGTTAAGGATTACTACTCATTTCTACTATTACCATGATACCTACTAGAATCGGTACAGTTATGAGTCAATACATGATAAATACTATACAAAGAGAATACTATATACTATACAAGAGAACACTCGACACATTATAACAGAAAATAAATTATATAATATACAAGAGAATATACTATAATTAGAATGTGACATATTACTTCCCTATACGACACTTCACAGTGGTATCACCGTGTAACCAGAGTCTCATGTTGGGAGAACGGACATTACGGGACAAACACTCCCACATCCCGACTGCTAGCTACAGTCCGAGCGGACTAGGCCCATGGGTGACAAAATGTCACCATTCCACATATGACTCGGAGGTTCATCAGTTATTCGATCGATAATCAACATGGTTACATACGAGTTCACATTCAGACCTTTAAATTAACACGTTAAGAATTAAAGGCAACACAGATTCCCCGAGGTGTATGTAACATAAACATTTGAGATCATGTTTTGTAATGAATAAAATTGTGACATACTATTTGAAATTGAGTGTTTAGTTCTAACATATAGTTTTTACTAGAATTCAAATAAAACTATGTTTAGAATCACTTAGAAAATATTGGAAGTCTTATGAGATTCCAATTAAAAGACAAATAAATAAATTTAGAGAAAATATAAAATTTTAAATAAGTAAAATTTTATTGATGAATATTGTAAATAATCTCGTTAGAAACTTGTAGGCGAAAACCTCGTCGAAATACGAGTTATAACGAAGACGTTATGACCAATCGAAGATTCGCGACAAAACCGACACCATACCGAATGACATAAAAAGTGAGTTTTTTTTATAAAATAATTTTTAGCCTTATTAATCTAAATGAAATTCGTAATATTCGTTAAACTGAGAAGTTCGATAAAAAGAACGCCAAAATCTGACTTCGTATGAGAAAGTTACGATTTTTCCAAGTTTCGGAATAACTGTAGACAACTAAAAACTCGAAATTTAGATCGAGTGATTTTTAGCTGACACAACCTAAACGAGAATCGAAGGTCTCGTCATTTGTAGTACACGCTAAAAAGTCTAACGAAAAATAGATGTCGGATGAAGAAGTTATGAATTTTTAACGAATTTTCCTGTCCTGGTCTATAAAAAATAATAATACTAATTAGCCGACAAAGTCTAAACGAAAGTTGTAGAATATATTACCGCCTACACGTGCATATAAATAACGTCAAAAACGGAGCTCGTATGCGAAAGTTATGGATTTTTGAAGTTCGGGGCTCAATTTCCGAGGAATCTCGCATGAGTGGACCAAAATCAGCCACGTCCGTCGCACGAAGCAGCCACCCCCTGATGACGAGTCCGAAGCGTGGCCCAATGAGAATTCGACACGCCTTTCGGCATCCTAGGCGACGTCTAAGATGCCTTCTAATACGCCTCACATATGACCTGCCACTTGCCCTTCGCATACGAAGCCACGTACGAGCCACGAGTCCCTTCTACCAGCGCACTATCCGAACCTCGGCCTATAAAAGGAAGGCTACGAGCCTTCCCGGGTAATCTTAGAAAATTGCCATATTTTACCCCTTTTTCCATATTTTCTTCATCTTAACATTCCCCGAAGCCCCATTATCGATTATTACCCCAGAAATACGCCACGAAGTGCCCGAGAAGCCCGCAAAATTTATCTTTTCGGTTTTGAAGCCCTACCTTTGCAGATCCCGGTTTTCAATTAAGCTCCCGGTTTTCAACATAGAAAGTCATATTTAAAGCCGAAGTGTTGCCCAAATTACTATTTTGACCCCCGGTTAATTCAAGGTGAGTTCAATATATAGGAACAATTGTATGTTATGTGTTATATGTGCTATGTGCTATGTGCTTTTCAGTGTTATTATTCCGAGTTATTTTATTCGCTATATTTATAGCAACAAGTAATACCTTTGACCATGTGATCAGTGAAAGGACTTAGATTCACATTGGTACTGGTACGTAGCCTCTGGTCATGTAGAGCATGTCTCCGTAAGAGAATGACTTCTATTCTATGACATTGGCAAATGGTTAGACAGGACTATAGGCCTGAAATCTAACAAGATGTTAATCAGAAATTGTATGTCTTTTATGCCATTTGGGCCAAAGTTTATTGATGTATATCAAGTATGGAAATTGTTATGTCTCATTGATTGTATATCATTGAATCAAGTCATCGCATGATATGAAAAGCTTAACACCTGATTCACATATGCCTTTGTTGTTCCTTGTTTCTATTTGCTTCTGCCATATTGAAGTATATATGTGGCATAATGTTATATTGTATCTATTACTGAACTCACTAAGCATCACCGCTTACCCTATCAATGTTTAACAATTGCAGGTGATAAGTAACCAGTATGTTCATATATTGTTGAAAGATTAGAATAGTTTGTAATAGTACTTTTGTACTTCAGTTTATGTTTGTATAAATTACAATATCCTGGGTAGTTATGTAATATATAACACTTTGTAATAGTCGGTTTGTATCCAGTAGTTTGTAACCTCTTTATCAATGTAAAATATTCCTTTTATGAATATGCAAGTAGCATGTTTTGGAGTAATAATAGTGTGAAGTATAAAAGTTTGGGTCTTTCAAAATTACAAAAGTTGGGGTCTTTCAGTGTATCGTACATTTAATACTACTTGGTGTCTGCATTTTCATTACATTAAGCCGACAGTGTCACTGCTGGGAGTAAAGCATTATTTTCCCAATTACTTCAGCAGTAATGGTTGAAACACATGTTTTCTTCTTAGAAGTCCAACTAACCAATCTGCCTCCTATAATTGATTGCTACCAGAAGTGCTCATTCAAGGGATAAGTATAGGTGGGTACCCGCCTCATTTGGCGAGAACCGGAACCAAAACTGGAACCGGCGGTTCATAGAAAGTTAGAACCGGGACCAGAACCACTCTAGGAGGTTCTTGAATTTTTGGAACCAGTCTTGGAATCGGCGGTTCCGGTTCCGGGAGCGGGTAACCCGTTTACATTAACTTTGTTAACTTTTGTTAATAAAACCACAACTTAGTTCGAGCCAAATCAAATCAATTCAGACCAAAGAGGGACATAATCAGACCAATATATTCTAAATCAGTCTAAGTAACACACACACACACACACACACACACATATATATATATATATATATATATATATATATATATATATATATATATATACATAAACCGGTTTTGGCAGGTACCCAGTGGGTAGCGGTTCTGAAAAAATGAGAATTGGAACCGGAACCGCTTAAGGCAGTTCCATAACTTTAGGAACCGGAACCGAAACTGCTTAAGGCAGTTCCAGTTCCAAAACCGGTAGTTCCCGAGGCATTTCAGGTTCCAAAAGCGGGTACCCGGTTCCGATGCTCATCCCTAGCTCTTTCTATCGAGATTTCATCCTCTATAATAGAACTAGAGAATTCGTTCCATACAGATATTTGAAAACTCTTTTGACTTCCATGAGGTGTGGTTCCTTTGTATTGGCTTGAAAGCAAGCACAAACACATGTTGAAAACGTGACGTCTGGTCGATTGTCTATAACATACAGTAATGAGCCAATCATTCCTTTGTAGTGCTTCTGATCTACAGATTTCTCATCAATGTTTGAAACAAATTTAACTCTAGTATTGGTAGGACTTCATTTGAGATGATTTATGAGAGGAAATGTTAGACATAAATTTGTTTTTGAGTATTCGGTAAGAGAGTTATGGGAAGCACTAATGTCGTAATAAAGACTATATTTAGCGGGTACAAAGGAGACTGTATACTTCTCAAATTCGGCAAAAGATTTGTGCAGATTGACATCAGTCTGATTATGAGTTTTTGGTTTGAAACTTTGTGCTACTAAAGGTTTCACCTTGGAAGGATGCCATTCAGTTCAAAAGCAAGGCAAGTTAGGCCCTAGGAATATAGAACCCGTTCGGGTTATTGCTTAGGTAGGAAAGGTTGCCTATCGTTTGGTTTTTCCAAAGGATCTTATTCAAATCCATAACACTTTCCATGTTACTCAGTTAAGGAGGTGAATAGTAGATGACTCTTTTGTTGTACCTTTTGATGATATTAAGGTGGACGAGCACCTAAATTATTTGGAGAAAGTACTTGTGATTCTGGATAAGAAGACAAAGATCGTACCTAATAAGGTGATTAGAATGGACTTAGGAACCAGATGAAGAAATGAGAAGCACTTATCCCGAGTTATTTAATTAGATTTTAGGGATGCAATCCTTTTAAGTTGAGGAGAGTTATAAATAGATGGAATGATGCATCCAGTGTATTTTCAAACTAGAAATAGAGGTCTACCCTCACTCCTTACATGTACCTTTTCTCTTTAAAGAATATCTCTATCAATCTCGAGTTTTGGATCCCGCATGATTTAATTTCTCATTCTGAAACTTCGGCAAAGAAACACTAGAAGTTTCAAAATGATATAAGGAGGTAGGCATCGAAGATCAGCTCGTGACTATTCGGATTTTATTTGAAGGATATAACTGATTATATTAATAGTCGTTGTTATGAAACTATAACACTAGATTAGTCATTGATTACAACTAAAGTACTAATTGTTCTATTTATTGGAGAGGTATCTATGAAACACATGTTGGCCTGGTCGTTGGATTTCAGAAAGTTTATACACCGAAATGGTCTTGCCACCTGATTATCTTGACTTACCGATCCTTATTTGATAACCATGAATGTATATTTTAGGATTAGTGACAGATCTACATATTAACTGTTAAGTTTAGATAGTTAGTAACCAATAAGTATTATAGGTCATTTCAAGTTGTTAAATCCATCTGCAAACCAACCTATTTAGTTGTTTTATAGTTGTCCATGTGAGTTTTCTCAATATACTATATATTATAGTATGTATCCTCTGCGTGTTCGGATGTAGTGGTATTGTTGTGTCTTGTTAAGCATAGTAAACTAGTTTAGTTAGTTTCATGTTGTGTTGGACTATTTGTTTGTTTGTATGTTATATATATATATATATATATATATATATATATATATATATATATATATATGTACATACATATATATATATATATATATATATACATAGAGAGAGAGAGAGACAGAGAGAGAGAGAGAGAGAGATCAAGTTGTGAGTTAAGAGCAGTCTTGTTTTGTACTGAAGGCCAAGATACTTGGGGGTGAACCAGCTTAATGCTAAATGCCAAGGGGCAAACCAACTTAATATTGAAGTCCAAAGGAGCAGACTAGCTTAATGCTAAAGGCCAAGGGGCAGACCAACTTTGTGTTGAAGGCATTTATTCATTTGTATTGTATGTATATTGTTGTACATGGTATTTGGGGAACTCACTAATCTTCAACTTACAGTTATGGATTACATGTTTTTCAGTTAGTTCCATTGATTGTGGGAAGTCTCCAACATGATTGTACTCGCATCAAAGAAATATTTATGTTTTAAGACTTCTGATAGACTCTCTTTTATGTTTAATGAATGTAATGATCTTTTAATGAAAAAACGGATTTTTGAGTTGTTCTATTTATATTTTCAAAAATAAAAAAAAATCGGTTGAAAATCGAGATCGCTCGCAGCACTAACCCCGTGTTTTAAGGAAACTTCGAATTTCTTCCTTATCTACTCCATATTTTTCTCAAAATTTCTTCATTTTCCTTATCTCTAGATTTTGACCTTAATTATCATATATTAACCATTTTGTATCATATTTATCCATACATTACAATATTCTTTATTACATACTACAATAATTAACTATATTTTATGACTAATTTATGCACTATCACATTAATACTCTTTTTTTTTTTTTTTTTTTTTTTTTTTTTTTTTTTTTTTTCGTTTTACATTTATTGACTCTTCACATACTCAGACATAAAAACAAGAAACAAAAGTAATTAATTCTCTTTATAATACTAATTTTACTATAGGTTGTGACTTTCGATGAAACTTGTTGAGGTTCTACGAGTCTCAAAGGTCACTAATGGAGTCCATGACTTTTGATGAAACCTATGTAACGGCGTTCACTCCATACTGATATAAGTCATTATGTGAAAGGTTGAATAGATGTAACATCCCTTAGGGGTCTAAACTAATTTCAAACTCCACATATGATTCCACTCCTGAACTGTTACTCATTTAATATTTAACTAAGACGCAACAATTAAGACTCAAACATCAAATAACTTGAAACTGTGACTCAACTTATTTTAATCTAAAAATCCTCAAGGGGTTTATTTACTTAAATTTGCAAAGCATATTGTAACCCTAAAACCAACAAATAAGTATTTACAAACCAAAATGTATCTAAAACATAGAAAATCCACAAATGATACATATCAAATAAATATAACATTAGACTCACTTCAAACAATTTTCACAACTCCAATAAATACACTATATATCAGATTAATGCCAAAATGAAAAAATTAATTTAACCCAAACTTTGAGCTAGCAGCAATCTCAAAGTTTTCGACCCTATACCCTACACTTAAATCAAAATTTCCCCATTTTATGCACAATTAAAGTTCTGATAACAAAGAAAAAGGAACAAATTCTCTAAGATATTAGTGGCGATATCGAAATTTGACTATTGGTGGGTGAAACATTAAAGTACGTAGTTCTGATAATGTTGTTGGACTGCTTGAACTCTTCTAATCATGTTGCAAATCTGGTTGTATGGATTAGGTGTGGGCATGTGGCACTTCTTATAAATCTTTAAACAACACAATTTACATGTTGTGTATTAATAGTGTACGTGTCATGATTTTTGATTGTATGGGATTTTCATCGCGATCAAAAGAATATTTATGGTGTGTTCGGGGAAGGAAGGCGTTGTGAGTGATGAACAATGGAATTTAAGCACAACAAAAATAAAAATACAAAATAACAAATCATTTTACATTAAACCATATTCCATAATCATATCCTAAGGATAAGACAAATTTTACTCATAGTAATAATGGCAAAACTAGTTACTTAACTCACATAGCATAGTTTATCTATGATTCAACTAATTTAGCTCATTACCTCTCATAACTTTAACCTTCTATTAAATTTAACCATACCAGTTCAATGGAACTCTTAACGACACATAGTTCTATAAGTTCTTAATCTATAAAGTATCATTTAACAATAACTATAACATAGTAAAATAATAAACACACATCTAGAAAACATTCATCTAGAAAAGGAGTGTGGTTTCTTACCTGGTCAGTTAGTGAAGACTAACTGTTATTTTGGCATCAAATTTGCTCTACTTTCCCACATGTCATGTTGCCAACACTTATTTACACGATACACCAAGTTCCTCATAACATGTCCCAACTAAGTAGAATATTATTCAATATATCCACTATTGTCGTCATTCATCTGACCACTGACTAACCTCGATAATTATTTGTTACCAAACTAGTCAAGGTTCCAAATAAAACTACTAAAAAACTTAACCCCATGAGTTATTAACTTGATCTCACACATCTAGTAATTCCTGTAAATTAGGTTTATAACCCTCACCACACAAACCAAAAATTTCGTTGTGAAATTCATCTACTAATATCATAACCGAGTTCATAATAACAACATATCTGGTACTCATATAACGTAGTCGGGATCTAGAAATCCCCTATAATACAACACATAAACATACTCATGTATAAATGAAATGAAATGATACTTTTAACCCCCTCGGTGGCTTGTATCCTCATAGTACCGACAATGTTAACCTCCCTTTAGGCTATAATTTACTCATGCTTAATTATGGTTTCCCTCCCAAAAAAATTAGCAGAACACAACATCTTCAACGTACATGTTTTTGGACCAGATACGTAAATGTGTCGTGTTCTACCCCTGGATTAATCACGTCCAAGTCTCATTCTCACACCTTTCCAAGTTTACAACTCTCCCGATACATGTCCTATTAATCAGTCACAATAACATGTCATGCCTCAATCATTGACATGTCGCATCCACACTTACTCCGCAAATTCTTGTCATGTGTTTCTCTTTTCTACCATGTGTCCTTGAATTTAATACTTACCTGAAGATTGACACATCAGCGTGTCGCGACCTAAAGCACTTACACGTCACGACCATGTTGACTTCCCTTTGACTTTTACCACACATGCTGTGTTTCCTTGAAAGTTTATTACCCTTCTTATAATAACACTTTGGCCTTTTATTTCTTATTCAAGTCGAAAGTCTTCTTTATGTCATGTATGTCAGTTAGGAAAACACTATCGTTTACTCTTTACTCTGTCATGTACTAAAACAAGTTTGTTTGAACTGATTCACTCTGAAATCAATAGTTCCCTCACAAGTCTTAGTGAATTCAAGTATTATGTTCTTTTTTCTATATAATTTCTCTGATTTCTTAAGGGTTTTTTCATCTTCGTAAAAGATATGATGACTTCACTATCATTCTTTCAACAATTTCGTGTATATGTTCAAAACCAATTTAAAAAATATATATAACCTTTTCAGTATGATAATAGTCGTAATTTTAATGACCAATTTATCCTTGAATGTTTTAAAAATAATGTTATTAAAATATAGTTTTATTGTCCCTATATCTTTCAACAAAATGGAAAAGTTGAATACACGATTCATATCATGAATAACATTCTCTATACCCCTCTAGTCTAAGCCTCTCTTCCTCCTAACTTTTTGGTTGATGCCTTACTATGTTTGGTTCACACATTTAAACTTCTTCCCACCACCATTTCAGCATATACAACATGTTTGAACTTATGTTTGGGTTTCCCCCTACATACACTCAATTGCGTGTGCCAGGTAGTTTATGCGACCCCAACACTATATCTACTTTGACTCATAGACGAGCTCTTTGCTCTTCCGATTGCGTCCATCTTGGTCCCTTATTAGAGTATTGTAGATATCAATTACAATATCTTATCACTATGAAAGTGATTTATTTCATGTCATGTCATATTTAATGAAATACACTTCACCCCACCCACACCCAGGGGCAACTTGGGGGACTGCCCATGGTCAATGACTATAGGGGACCCAAAGTTTTTAGAATATGTAGTGTATATTTACATATAATTTTTCTTAATCTACATGTTTTTTTGGGTCCCAAAATTAGTCCAATGTCTAAACTCATATTAGCCCAAAAGATTAATAAGATGGGTTTCTTTTCTTGCTACTGCTGAACATGTAGGAAAGTCTAAGGATGGAAGTGGGAATGTGGGAAATATCTGATTAGGGTGCCAGATAATCAATCGACACCTTGAGAACTAAATAAAAAGAATCGTCTCTATTACTCTCTCTTTTTGGTCTTAAAATCTTCACCTTTACCTAATCGCTAATGGTTATTCAGTAATTCTCAATTCCTTATTTGCTTGATTTTTTTCTCGATTCCAAAATCCAAATCTCTATCTCATTATGTTCATGATTCGTTGTCTCATTTCTAGTCGGTAATGTTGGACGATTGTAGACTAAGGAGACTTTGAGTCTAGAGTGTAGACACTGACAGGCAATGGCCACAGACCCTACTACTTGTGAGGAATTGCTAAACACGTACAGACAAATTGACACCAGGTGAACAATTTTTAGTTTCTAATTTTCTTCTCATTCTAATTTCTAGCCTTCTATGTTATATCATCCTTTTAGTTTCTTATTTTTTGTTTCTTTTCCTGAATATCTGATTACTAAAGATGTATATTCTGAGTTAGTGAAAATTAATGCTCCTTGTTTTAGAATTTTCACTCAATTAGGTATTAATTTTGTATATTCTAATTTTGTGTCAAAATTTTCTTTGTATATCAGATTTTTATTTCTTTTCTTTGTATATCAGATTTATAATGTTTTGCTTATGACTTGTTCTTTTCAAAATTTTAGCTTCAAAGTTCAAACCTTCAAAGTATTTCAGATTTTTATGTTTTTTGTTACTAATATGGTTATAAATCCTACATTACTATCAAAACAACGTGTTATTAGAACAAACCAATTTGATGAAAGTGATCATGAAAAAGAAACATCGGCTGAAGAGTATTTTAAGGTTCATTATTTTTTGGTTGTAGTATATGACAATTGTTTCATTAAAAAATATATTTGAACAATAAAGAACTTTTCAAGTATTTTAGGTTTTTAAATGATTCAAAGAAATTAAAGTCACTCAAATACTTTTACTGCATATTGTATTTTGTTAACCATTCATGTCAGTCATTGTGAGAGAAGTTTTTCACTGTTGAATTTATTAAAGAATTATTTAAGATTGTGATGTTGCAAGAAAGGTTAAACGGTTTGGCAATATTATGTATAGAGCAAGATATGTTAGATAAAATTGATCTTGATAGTTTTACTAATGATTTTGCATCTAAAAATACTAGGATAATTATTTTTCTTTAAAGTAGTTGCTTTTGTAATGTTTTAGTCATATTTGTGCTTTTTAATATTAACTAGGAGAATACTCATGCGTTGTTCAGAATACAACAGTATATTTGAAATCCATACAAATATATGTTTTTAAATATATCAATGACATTGTTGTTAACTCTTATATAATAAATCTTATAATATGTTGGTATAAACAATGATTATTTTGAATTGTAGGATAGTGTAGAGATCTTTTAAATTTCTATAATCGGAATTGTCTTAGTGGCCTCTACCCACGGGTTACTCATGAATAAAAGTAAATATAATATATGATTTAATGATATTTATAGTTGTAGTTTTGATTAATTAATTTTATAAACTTTATTTGCTGACGTTTTTAAATTCTAGCATCGTAATTATTTAAAATATTAACCATTGTTTTTGTTGTTAAAGGTAATAATATAATTTTTATATATGATGTTAATTTTAACTATTGTTGTTGTAATTTATTTAAAATAACATATTTAAAAACTCTTAAATATTTTAATATTGTCTTGGAAATTTAACTTTTTTAAAGTTTATTTGATGAATATTGTTAGTTTCTTTGACTGTAATTATTTAAATCAACAAACATTGTTTTTGTTTTTTTAAAGATAACATTATAATTTTTTATATAATATTACTTTTAACTATTATTATTGTAAGTTACTTTTAAGCTACTTTTTTAACAATTCTTAATGATTATAAGAAACATTTTTATGGTTTTTTATGATTTAATGATATTTATAGTTGTTGTTATGATTATTTAATTTTAAAAAGTTTATTTGCTTAAGACTTTAATTTCTATTATTGTAATTATTTAAAACATAAAACAATTTTTTTGTTTTTAAATGTAACAATATCATTTTTGTATATAATGTTACTTTTAAATTATTGTTGTTGTAAATTATTTAAAATAAAGCATTTGAAAACTCTAAATTATTTAAATTTGGTTTCAAAATTTTAACTTTTTTAAAATTTATTTGATGAATACTATTAGTTTTTTTATTGTTATTATTTAAAACAACAAATATTGTTTTTGTTTTTAAAGATAAGATTGTAACTTTTAAATAATCTTACTTTTAACTATTCTTATTATAAGTTATTTTTAAACTACTTATTTGAAAATTCTTAGTGATTATAAAAAATAGTGCATGGTTTTTCATTAATTTAGGATTGGAATTGAGGTTTAACACTAATTTATGACTTTTGACTACTTATAAAATAGTCTCACAGTTTTTTTTTCCAGGTTTAATTGAAATTTTGATTTAAGTTAACCGTTTAACATTATATTAAAATTAATAATTTAGCTATTTTTCATAAAATCATAAATAATACAAAATTTGTGACTATAAAATGATAATTGATCACATACGACTACATATATAAACTAATAAGTTGATTATAGTATGTTAAAACTTTAAATTTGTAATTTTATAGAAAGAAGTAAAATGTAACTTCTCAAAAATGCGACTCAAAATTTTCATTTTTAAATTTACCAAATTCATAAACACAAAAAACCATTGATTCCAAAACCATGAGAAAACAAGATAGTTATCGTGTATAATCGACACATTTAGTAGAAAAACATTATCAGAGCATAAGTCCCAAAATCTCTACTGCGGAAAATCATAGTTTGATGTGATGTGCTCAAGCTAGCCCTTCCCTTTCGAGATGGAAGTACCTAAAACACAAACTGAAACAGTAAACACAAAGCTTAGTGAGTTTCCCAGACCATACCCCAATCAACACAAATATATTGTCAAGCATATTTGGGTGCCTGACCTACCCTGCCGAGCATATCTAGGTGCTTGACCTAACCTACCGAGCATATTTGGATGCTCGACGTACCCTCTGGTCTATTTCAACCGGTTACAGTGTCTATTTCACCCCTACCATTACCACATAATCACATAAGTAAATCACATGATCATCAAGAACTACATGAACAATGATAATTATCACATAGACAAACATCATATTATGCAATAAATAAAGGGTCGTCCATGGTGCCTTTGACCCGTAACTTTTATGAAGGAAGACTCACCTCAATGGTAAACGTCAAATCGTACTACGCAGATGACTCGGAACTTCTCTCCCTATAGCACAACAAACTTCCTAATTAGTCATTAGATCTAAACCTGACCCCAAGTTCCAAACCCATATTCATAACATAAGGCAAATGTTCTCTAATCTTTACCTTATTGGGCCTCTTCCTCCCAAGGCCCAACTTTAAAAATAAAAAGTCCAAGTCTAACCAACTAAGCTTTAAGGTCCAATAAGGTCCAATACCATAAGTCCTAGGCCTAGGTCCAAACGCCTTAGTCCATAGGCGGGCATGAGGCCCAACAATTCCAGGCCCAATATCCTATATCCCAAAAACCACCATTGATTCAATACATGCGTACACATAGCATACTCAACATGTACGCCCAACGTATGTTGCCTTGACTAGATACGAGAGGTTGACTCAGTACGTGAAACGTACCAAGGGGTACACCTAGCGTACCGGCAGCCATCTTAAAAACTTTCTTGTGACTTAATTCATTAAGTCCTAACGTCTAAAACATAGATCCAGGCCCCTAATGACGTCCTAAACCGTAAAGTTATAAAGTTTATGCTTTTGCACGCATTGATGGTGATTATGAAACAAATTAAGCCCATAAGCTCACTTAGTTGTTATCAAGCACTTGCATGGTTGAGGCTAAACCATCAAGTTCTGATTTTTTGGCTATAAACACCTCTAAGAGCCTAAAGGGCCAGCTCATATGGACTGGAGCTTCTAAAACTCAATGATCCTCAACTATGCGACCAAAATATAACAAAAAACACCCCAAAACTAGATCTAAGCATGTAATGGTCAAGATTAAAGCTTTATACCTCAAAAGAGTCAGAAATCATGCCAGACTTATGGATCTACAAGCCCTCTTCACATCCTTACTGCTTCTTCTAACTCCTTCTTCTTCTTCAAAATCACCAAATATCACAAAAAATGCTCAAGGTAAGCTCAAAATGCATGCAAGAGGCTTAGGGTTCGATTCTAAGACTCTAAGGGAGATGGAGGCTAAGAGAATGAAGGTTAGGAGGGACATAAGGTCTCTAAATAGGGTGCAAGCCTTAAAATTTTGGATTTGCCTCTGGCCAGACTATGCCTAGCATACGCATAGGTACACCCAACGTACACACGTGCTGCCCCAGATTCATGCCTCAAACATGTACACCGTGTGTACTCTATGTATACCCATTATATGACACTTTACCATATATTAAAATTATCTATTTTTGTAAGCAGAAAAAGAGGATACTTGGCAACTCGGGCATTACTAATCTCTCCCACTTGAATTAGACTTCGTCCTCGAAAACTGTTGTTGCTGCTTAAAATAGCTCTTGGTAATGCTCCCTCATCTCGTCCTTTGGCTCCCACATCCATTCTGAGCCCTTATAGTGCTAGCACTGCACCATCACCAGTTCGACCCTTTTGTTCTTCAGATCCTTCATCTTCCTATCGATAATTGCTATTGGCCTCTCAATGTAATTTAGGCAACCATCCACCTGAATGTCCTCCAAAGGAACCACCAGGGAATCATAAACTAAACACTTTTGCAACTGCGAGACATGAAAAGTGTTGTGGGTCTAATTGAGCTCCTCTAGAAGATCTATTCGGTACACCACTTTTCCCATCTGGACTATAATCCTGAAGGGTTTGATATACCTAGGACCCAACTTGCCCCGCTTCCTAAAGCTAATGATACCTTTCCATGGTGAAACCTTCAGGAGGACCATATCCCCGACCTGGAACTCTAGGTTCAGTCGTCATTTATCAGCGTAGCTCTTCTATCGACTCGGAGCCGTCTGGAGTCTACTTCGGACCTATTGAATCAAATCGGTTGTCTTAAGTACCACCTCGGTAACCCCCATGACTCACTGACCGACCTCACCCCAACATATCTGGGTTCTGCACTTCTTCCCATAAAGCATCTCAAAGGGAGTTTGGTTGATGCTGGCATGGTAGCTATTATTATACATATAAAAAAAAACTAAACCAATGGGACATATGTATCCTAGTTACCATCAAAATCTAGAACGCATGCCCATAACATATCCTCCAGTGTTTGGATGGTCCGGTCGCTCTGACCATCCTTCTGCGGGTGGAAGGTTGTGCTGAAGTGTAGATGAATACCCAGCTCATCATGAAACTTCTTCCAGAATCTGGAAGTGAACCACACGTCTCTGTCGAAAATCACAAAAATCGGCACCCCGTATTGAGCCACGACCTCCTTGATATAGATATTTGCCAACTTCTCAGTAGAAATGCTCTCCTAGATCGGAATGAAATGGGGGCTCTTGGTCAGTCGATCCACGATGACCCATATCACATCGAATCCCCTGTGATGTCTGTGGGAACTTAGTGATGAAATCCATGGTAATCTCCTCCCATTTTCTACACGGGGATGTCCAACGGTTGCATCTTTTCGTGAGGTCTCTGGTGCTCGACCTTGACCTTCCTACAGGTCAAGCACCTCTCAACATACCAAGGAACCTACTGATTCATGCAGGGCCACAGTAATCAGGACAAAGATATCTATATAGGGCCACAGTAATCAGGTCAAAGAATTCTATACATCTTCGTCGCCTGGGGATGGATGGAAAATCTTGATTTTTGCGCATCCTCGATCAGGATTTGATGCACGCCACTTGATTACGACACCCACACTCTACAATGTAGTGTCAATAACCTATAGCTATCATAATCGAAGGAGGAAATCTAATCCATGATGCGCTAACTCTTATGATGCTCCTACTTCATAGCCTCTAGTTGAGCCTCTCGAATCCACTCCAGAAGTGGAGTCACCAGTGTCATCCTTAGACAAATATCCCTAATCGGAGTTGCGATTGCCTTGCATCTAAGAGCATTTCCCACCACATTGGCCTTCCCTGGGTAGTAAAGGATCTCTCAATCATAGTCCTTCACCACATCCAACCACTGACGTTGCCTCATGTTGAGATTTGGCTGATCTATCAAATACCTTAGATTCTTATGATCTGTGTAAATAGTACAACAGACCCCATAGAGGTAGTGTAGCCAAATCTTGAGGGAAATACCACTTCGCCCAACTCTAAATCATGTGTTGGGTAATTCGCCTCGTGAGACCTCAACTGCCTCGAGGTGTAAGCGATGACGTACCCCCTCTGCATCAAGACCGCGCCCAAGCTCGAAATAGATGCATCACAATAAACTATGAAATCCTCGACACCGTTTGGCAGATTCAAAATTAGTGCCTCGCATAAGTTCCGCCTCAAAGCCTCAAAGGCATCCTGCTGCTCAGCACCCCAGCAGAAAACAACAGTCTTCTTCGTCAATCGATTCAGGGGTACTGGTATCTTGGAGAAAGCTTGAATAAATCTTCGATAGTATATAGCTAGCCCACGTAAGCTCCAAATCTCACATGGAGACCTTGGAACCTCCCATCTCATCATGGCCTCCAATTTGGCCGGATCGACCAGAATACCGTTCTAGTTGACAAAGTGCCCCGGAAACTACACCTAGTGCAACCAGAACTTGCACTTGGAGAACTTTGCATAAAGTCTCTCCCTCCTCGGGATATCCAACACTTCTCGTAATTGCTCCTCATGGTACTCCTGGGTCTTGGAATAAACTATGATATCATCAATAAATATTATCACTGACCGATCCTACATCGGCCTGCAAACACGATTCGTAAGGTCCATGAACGCGGTTGGGGCATTGGTGAGCCTAAAAGGTACCACCATGAACTCGTAATGACTATAACGAGTATGAAAGCATGTCTTCTACACGTCATCCTTGTTGGCCCTCATCCGGTGGTATCCCAAGCGCAGATTAATCCTGGAAAACCAAGACGCCCCCCTGAAGCATGTCAAATAAATCATCGATCCTCGGGAGTGGATAGCAGTTCTTCACCATTAGCTTGTTCAACTCTCGACATTCAATACACATCTAGTACGCCCATCCTACTTCTTCAAAAGCAAGATTGGTGCACCCCAAGGTGAGCTACTCGTCCAAATAAATACCTTATCTAACAGCTCCTGCAACTACGTTGACAACTCTTACATCTCTATTGGGGTAGATCGATATGGTCCCTTGGCTATTGGGGCTGAACCAGGAACCAGATCGATATGGAACTCCACTTCCCTCTTCGGAGGCACTCCGGGTAAATCCTTCAAAAAAAACTTTTGGGTACTCTCGAATAACTGAAACCCCATCAACCGTCGCTCTATTGTAACAACCCAAAAATCAAGGGTAAAAATTTCATTTCTAATATAGCTAAAACATTGATACCATTTATTTCAAACATTTAAAATCATCATTAAGTAAAATATTTATCATAGTTCATCCCAAGATCATTCATTGCGTAAATTATAGGTGTGTGCACTATGATCAATCCGAGCTCTTCTTTTCCAAATCGATCATACCTGAAACCAAAATTATAAATCGTAAACACAAAGCTTAGTGAGTCCCCTAGAGCATACCCAACACACAATCTACATAACATATACCATATTAGCTATAAAAGCTACATATATCATATAAACCATGCATACAAACATATTGGTTGCCATGGAAACCCTCCAAGGTCTTATACGATGTGCCATGGGAACCCTCACATGGTCACAGTCCACTACCATGGGAGCCCCCGGGGTCTCTCAAATACAAATCATCCAAAATAAACGTACTGGGATGCCATGGAAACATTCCAGGGTCTTATAGCATGTGCCATGGGAACCCCCACATGGTTACAATCCATTACCATGGGAACCCCCTAGGGTATTCCATACAAGCATCACAAAGACAACTAGCATATCAAATACCACACAGTCAACAAGCATACAACATATAACTAATTTCCATGGGAACCCCCACATGTTCACATACATAATACATAATGTAATGATAGCACATTGACAATAATCATCACAACTAAACAAATGGGCCGGCCTTGGTGCCTTAGACCCATTGGTATGGTGAGAAGACTCACCTCGCACTGCAGAAACTTCCCGTATGAATTCCTTAATTGTTGTCCTGCCAGCTTCCCGAGCTGTAAATACCAATCAATATACCCAATTAGCAATTAGGTTCCATACCATAATCCTTAATCCATGCATGGGGTAAAATGACCATTTTACCCCTTGCCAGTATCATCCAAAACTAAGGCCCAAATCCAAAACAAAAAGCCCAACATTATAATGTCCATAAAACCGTCAATGGCCTAATTTTCCAAATTGATCCCGGACCTTTCTAATGGTCCTTATACTAAACCCCTATATTCTCTTTAGTCAATAATGTTGTCCCCAATTGGCCTATGATGGCCCACAACAATCTAATCCAAGGATTGGCCCAAACCGAGGCCCACAAATGTGAAATCTATTTCTCTATTGGGCCACAAGGCCCATTAGGCCCAATTATTCCAATATTGGCCCAAGATACATCCAGACCCAACAAACATCAAATCCATACCCAAAACCATTAGGGCCCTAAGATCTGAAGCCCACTAAGGCTCAAGTCCTCCTGAGAGCGTACGCCCATCATACCTCTTCTGTATGCTTAGTGTACTGGGCAAATGGACTGTACGCGCAGCGTACTACATAGTACGGCCAACATACAAACAGCTCATGCCCAAAATTTGTTAAGTGCTTAATACTTGATCCCACCAGTCCAAATCATAGCTCTGAGCTATACTTAACATCGAAACCCATAAAGTCACTAACTTGGTGACTTTGCATGCCCCAAACAAACCCAAACTCAAGAAATGGCATTCAACTTCCATAAAAGTGACCCTAACTCATGAATGAACCCATTAAGACCTTCAAGATGACAATTTTATCTCTTAGGGACTCAAATAGTATCAAGGGTGGCTACCCCAAGTCTAAGAATCGAATTTGAACCATAAAGCTTCATCCTTGGGACCAAAAAGGAACCAAAACCCAAAAATGGTAGATCTAAGAGATGAATGATCAAGTTCAAAGCTTTATACCTTCATCAAGTGGAGATTATGACAGCCCGAAATTTCTTTCTTGTACAAGAGACCAATTGAATCCATGTTAGACTCATTTTGTTAGCTTTCAACACCATTTGGGGTCTATTGGAGCGTTCTAAAAGTAATACAAATAAGGTAGGAACCTAGAAACAGGATAACACAATGCATATCAAGCAAAATCGGGCCAAGCACTCCAAAACATGTAGTGTGCGGCCACACACTCGAGTGTATGGCCACACACAGGTGTGTACGGCCACACACCCATTCCCCAGCCGCACACTCACCTCTATATATAGGGGAGGACCTTCCCCCTTCATTCATTATTTTCCTTCTTTGGCTGTAATCTACTTTCTCTCTCTATAAATCTCGTTCAAAGAACACTCTAAGGGCCTCAAGAACGTGATCTACCCCATCAATCAGCTTGTTATACTGGTAAAACATCTAAATCTAAGCTTAAAACTCAGAGTCTTCTTAGTGTTCTTCATCCTTTGAAGGAGTGCGGCCGCACACCTTCATGTGGTAGCTGCACACACCTTAAAAACTCTCCAAAGTGAAGAGTTTGGCCTTCATTTACTAATAAGACTTAACAACACCTCAAAAATCAACATTTTGGGCATAAATTAGGAGTGTACAGCCGCACACTCCTGTGTACCGCCACACACACCCACTCTACAGCCACACACTCATGTGTGCAACCGCACACACACACACTTGTTGTGCATTTTGACCATACACTCCCTTGTGTAGTCATATACCACTCATATACAATCTTATATGGTTGTAACACTTCATAATAAGTATTTACTAGTCCCCAAAGCGGTCCCAATATGATAAATAGTTATTCCAAACACTAATTGCACACATATATATGTCATTATAAGGTTAATAGGATCCGTTTGTGCACAAGTCTACAATTGGCACTCAACCTCCTAAACTGATCCTATCGTCGCATCACTCACTACAGGTGAGTTCATACCCCTTAATCAACCTTTTAAATGTTTTTAAATGCTTTTATGGGGGGAATACAAGTTGAACCAAACAAGTTATAGTATAAATTTCATGTGATTTACAACTTCTTACCAAAAGATTTTTCTATACTTTCAAACTACCTTCCCAACGAAATTTTTTTAATGTTTACCAAACTCATTTTGATGTTTAATTGATCTAAAATTATTTTTCAATGCTTTGAAACTTATTTTATTTCCAAATCATAGCTACACAAATATATTTATATAAGTAAGGATTGAAGGACTTAGAACTGATAGCTCACCTTATTTCCTGTTCTTGTTTGATTGTGGACTTAGGGTATTCGGTTATCTGTCCGACTGTCATTGAATTCTTAGTTATATATCATATATATTTGGGTTGGATCTAAAAGCTTTCAATTCAAATCAACACCTTTGTGTATCAAAGGCATTCAACTAACCTCTCTATTTAACTATAATAGCCATAGTTCAGGATCACCACTCATTACTATTGTTACTATGATACTCACTATGGTATGTACAATTGCGAGTCTATACATGCTAAATACTATGAGAAGAGAACACTATACACTATACGAAGAGAATACTATATACTACACAAGAGAACAAACACTAAATACGTAATACAAGGAAGTACATTATACTCTAAGCACGAGTCAATATATTAAAATAGAATGTAATATACTACTTCTCGATACGGCACTCCACTATGTGATTACCGTGTAACCAGAGCCTTCTGGAGGGAGAGCGAACACTATGTGTATAGATCTATACAGGACAGACACTCCCACATCCCAACTGCTAGCTACAGTCCAAGCCGACTAGGCCTAGGGATGACAAAAATCACTACACTACATGTGACCTGGAGGGTCAACTGTCATACTACTGTCACTCAACATGGTTACATATGAGTTCACATTCAGATCCTAATTAACACATTAAGAATTAAAGGTAAAACAAGACTTCCCGAGGTGTATATACATTTAAACTATCTGGAGTTTGCATCTCTACTACATTTAGCCGGCAGTGACACTGCTGGGGTAAACTCTATTTTTCTTAATTTCTTTATATGAACGAAATTTAAAACTGTATTTTCACACTAATAGTTTCACTGAGAACACTTTTACATTTTCAAAGAATCAAACTTACAAATAACCGAGTCTTGGCAGAAGACTACTTTTTTTGGAAAATATAGGATTTTCTAGGGATCACACCATTTTCAAAACTGGATAACAGTTATTGTATTACTTAATTTTTAAACACTTTTATAGACGCAATGACACTAAATACTTATGAACTCACCAGCTTTATGCTGATACTCGTTTTCAAAATAACTTGTATTCTTAGGTCATCAGTAGTCAGGTACAGATGCAGCTTTTGAGAAGATGGAGCATATATAAGACTCATCTTTTATTTTGATTATACTTTTGGTGTCTATCAAACTGTATAGAACACGCTTGTATTACAATTATTATACTAATGCAATGAATGTTGTTGCTTGTCTTTACTATTATGCATTGTTATGATATTATACATGACATCCTCCACCTCATAACGTATTCCGCTGTTCTCGGTTTTGGGGTGTGACAGATTGGTATCAGAGCCTTGTTTATAGTGAATCAAGTATATATCAACCCATAAAAGATATATGAACTATAAACACTTTGGGATTAAAACACTCTGACCAAGAATATATACTTCTAAGTTATAAAATATTTAATTAAGTATATATAAACATCCACTCAATACACAGGGTCAATATCATACTAGAACATAACAAAAGTATTAAGATTGTTGAACAACATAATAAGGCTTAGAGACATACAGTCAAATCTGGGTGGATGTAGCCTAATCAACTACATCTTCCTAAGAGTGACTAGCATGTGCCCAAGGATGGTTGTGGTGTTGCAACAAGTCTAAAAACTTACCGACACTACTACAAGAACATTAGAACAAGCATAATATAGGAGTATTCTGTGAGAACTAAAAAGGTCATTACTAGTAGGGAAATAGTTGCTAATTGGATACTCTACGGTTACATGTGACAAAGGCATTATAGACTTAGAATCTGTGATCTTTGCTTTACTTTCTGTTCCTTGTTTGGTTGTGGATTTAGATTTAGGGTCGCTTATTCGAAGGTCTATCTTGTTTCGGTCGCATGTAATTAGTATGCACTATGCAAGTATTAGTCTAACTAATAACGATCCTCTTATAAGTATCTTAGATTAGTACGTCTATTAACCCATTTTGTTCAATGGAGACCACAGCTTTTATGACATGAGTGAAGGAGGATCAGCGGACAGAGTCTTGCCCATCATGGTCCAAAGAGTTGCCTGCAATGAAATCCAAGGCAGGACAACCCTCCAACGTATCGTAGAGGTTGATAAAAATGGAGGACTGCACTCCATTCGCACCACTCGCCTGGAGCATGCTAGGGAGAGATCTGCAGCAGACCATGAGGCTTTGCGTCAAGCATTAGCTGATACTCGGGCTGCAGTCACAGAGCTTCAGGTTTGCCAGAGAGTCTACGAGTGACACCTCCTCGACATGGAACGTCAACTGGCCAACCTTAGAGTTCGCCCGAGAAGCATCCGCCGCCGCCATTAAAAGATGACTAGCACATCTTTTATCTTGACTTAGGAATAGCCTTTAGTATATGTGCTTGAATGAAACACTTGTCTATATAATATTCCTATCTTTCAGTATGCTATGTAGCCTTCTAAACTGTCTATAATTGTCCCTTCATAGGGTTTGATGTAAGGCCTACTGTTAGGCCGTTTTTCCAGAACTTATTTACATCAGTAATATCAATAGTATTGACAGTTATCTAACCTATTGGGAAAAGTCTATACTCTTATGTATCCCTACTCGGTATATAACTCTGTCTGAGAATTTATCTATGGTGATTTAATCCATGAAACACTCTCATCTTACTCAAAAAAAATTTCTCACTATTGTCGTCATCCTTATAAATTTTCAGTAAAAGATGTCGCCTCGCAAGCGTTCAATCAAAGGCACGCATGCGAATCAAACTCCACCTCCACCACCTCCTCCTCCACAGTTCGATACAGTGATGTTTCAGACAACTGTAACCGCAACTATGGCCCAAATAAATTTTGGCGATGCAAGTGGAGCCGGAATGGGCACCAACTCTAGACATGGTGAAATCAACTCTCGTATACAGCGGTGTACCTATAAGGATTTCATGAGCTGCAAACCCACATTCTTCAATGGAACCGGAGGGATCATTGCACTGTCCTAATGGATCAAAAGAACTAAAGCTGTCTTCAAGATGTGCTCGTGCCCCGAGGAAAGCAAGATTAAGTTCGCTACTTGCACCTTCACCGAAAGGGCCTTGACTTGGTGGAATGACCATGTCAAATCACTCTCCTTAGTAATAGTCAACGCCATGGGCTGGGACACGCTAAAGGACCTTCTGACAAGGGAGTACTACCCTAAGGGAGAAATCCAGAAACTCGATGAGGAACTCTGGAACCTCAGGATGAAAGGGACCGACGTGGTGGCTTATACAGCTAGGTTCTACGACCTAGTAACTATGTGTCCTAACATGATCCCCACTGAGGGAAAGAATATTGAACGATACATCTGGGGTTTAGTACCCCCCGTATCGAGGGAACGTTCTAGCATCACGCCCTACGACCTTTGACAGCGCCAAGGAATTAGCCCAAAGGTTGCTTGATCATGAAGCTCCCTCCACTCCATCAACAACAATGGCAATTGCTACTGCACCAATCAAGACATCTAACAACAAGAGGAAACGGTGGGATAGGAAGAAGGGGAAATCCACCCAATCCTCTAGAAAGAACCAATAAGTGGTAGCTGTCCATGCTGCCACTACTCCTGCTGCCCATGTACCAGCCAAAACATATGTAGGGAACCTACTCAAGTGCACCAAGTGTTGGATTAGTGTCTAAGCCCGTAACCATATTTGGTAAGTACTTGACCCGGTTGTGCATGGTCCTTTTGGGTTGCTTTCGCCAAAGCAACTTGACTGGAGAAATAAATAAAGAAAGAGGTTATTATGATTTACTAATATATTATAAGAATAATATATTAAAGGAGAAATCATATTTGCTTAATTAATATTGGTCAATAATTAATTAGGAATTAATTTTGTGATCAAGTGTAATTAATAAAACTAGAGGGGCTGAATTGTAATTATGTGATAGTTGCAAAGTAGGGCAATGGTTACCCTAGATATAGGTTGGATGAATTCAAGGGATAAGGAATCCTTGAAATCGTCCAAGGATAGGGATTTCAAGGCTTATCTTTTGGTTACTTGGTGGGCAAGCAACTAGATAAGGATAAGGACTGAAACCCTAATCTCTACCCTATAAAATAACCCCTAAGGCCACAGAAATCGTCCCACTTGATCCCTAGGGTTCCGAGAGCCGATTTCTACCTCTCCTCTTCTTTCTCTATTGCCTCTCCATTTTCTTGCGGTGTTTGTGAGCCATTAGAGGTACTACACTTGAGGTACTTGCTTTCAAGACTCAAGGTTTGAAGATTTGAGTTGTTATTTCAATATAACAACAAGAGGTATGTGATCTATCTTTCTATGTGAATTTCGAAAATACTAGGAGCATGCTAGGGTTCTTCATGTGTTCATAATGTTGTGTATCTAATAGTGAAAACATAGATCCAAATCTACGGTTGCATGCACACATAGGATTATTTGTTCAAAACCCATCAGTAGTATCAAAGCCTTTGATTAACTTGTTTTCTATTAGTATTATACAATTGTATGAACTTGACATATTAGGGTTTATAGCCAACAAACCCCAGGAGGCAAGATTTTCGAGATAAGGGTTCCTAAACCCTAATTTGCGAAATTTTGAAAGGGTTTTTCAAATTCTTTCCTTTAGTGTCAAGATTTCAAAATCTAGGGTTTGCAAACCCTAAGATTTTCGAGATTAGCCTCCTCCCCAAGATATGATCCTAAATTTTAGGGATTTGGATAATCCCATATCTTGCAATTATCCTTTAATGGTTAAATATGGTAATTAAAGATTTTAAATTATCCTATCCCATGATTTTCGAAATTTAGAGGGATTAAAAGGATTAGGATAAATTAATTGTTTAATTGGTAATTATCCTTCATGATTTAAATAATCCCTTATGATTTAATAATTTAAATTAATAATTTAATTCAAGATAATTATTATATCAAGAGTTTAATATTCAAAATTTTAATTTAAATGGTATTAAATTTCGAAAATTTTAAATTGAGATTAAAACCCTAGTATTTTGAAATGTTTAAAATACAACCTATACTATTATATTATTACAAGATTAATATATATATATATATATATATATATATATATGTATGTATGTATGTATGTATGTATGTATGTATGTATGTATGTATGTATGTGTAACGAAAATGCTATTCTTACCGTTAGTAGGCCTCATTCACGAAGCCGATCTATAAGGGGGGGTATAAGGTTATGGCCTATAAAATGGCCATTTAATGGGTATCAACTCTTACCCACCACTTCCTTGATTGGTGGAGGGTCTTTAGCCGAATGGGTAAGATAGGGCAATCCTGTCTTCATTAATAAGTATAATGAATCTATGTAAAGTAACTAAACGCTTTTACAAATTCCTAATCCTAGTTACTTTAGGAAAAAGTGAAATTGATGCAATCCCATGAAATTGCACTTTACACCCTTGCTAAGAAGTTAGTGGAGCGTGTGTGGTTAACCGGCACACTAATTGGTTCTAAGCAAAGGTGGAAAAGGGTGACTCACTGATTGTCATAGTTTGATGGAGCGTGTGTGGTTTACCGACACATCGAAAAGGTTATTGTAACAATGAAGGCACCATGTAGATTTGCAAGGTTATTCACACCCACTTTGTGATCCTCGACATCCCAGTCACAAACGAGGGGCATATCGAGATTTAAACATGCCATTGAAAAGTTCAATGAATCTCTAAGGAAATCTAGGAATTCTCAATACATTTAAAACTTGAGCGTTATGTTTTTCATGGTGAAGAATTAGTGAATCGTCATTCACTTACCTCCAAATTATTTGCATATTGAATTACGGCATCCCTTTTTCTAATGTGTAAATAATGTTGTTGGGTCCTAGCCCTAATTTTCCATTTTGGATGTTAATTAGGGATTTAATTCTAATCAAACTTTGTTCCTTTCTATTTGTAGATGTCTAACGTAAATAAAGTTGCTGCTACCTCATTCTCGCTAATGAACCTATGTCAAAAGGTGAAATTTTATGGATCAAACTTAAGTGAATGGATAAGATACATTCGCACGATTGCTCGCTACGAGGACAAAGAGTATGTCCTCGACGAGAAGCTTGAAAAGATCAATCCGGAAATCGCTACTCCCAAAGAAATGGTTGTCTTTGAGACCCATGAGCGTGATGCAACGAAAGTCCATTGCATTATGCTATCCACAATGAATCCCGAACTCCAAAAGTCCTATGAGGACATGTATCCGTACGAAATGCATCAAGACTTGATGGAGATATATCACCAAAGCGCAAGGCAAGAGCTCTATGAGATCATCACGAACATGATCACCGCTAAGATGGGAAGTGGAGAGTCTCTAACAGTGCACTTGCAAAAGATGCAAAGATATGTTGATCGTCTTCGCAAGTTAAATGTTAACTTTATGGAAGATTTGGCAATCGAAATCGTTCTTCACTCCTTGCCCTCGTGCTACAACCAATTTAGGATGACCTACCACATGAACAAGGAAGCGGTCACCCTAAGTAAACTCCAAGGGCTCCTAAGGACTGCTGAGAGCAACCTTAAGGATAAGTCTGTTGCATTAACTCCCACTCCACCCGATGCTCCTGTTTTGGCTATTGGGCAAGGGAGGGGCAAGAAGAAGAAGGCTTCTTCAAAGAGCCACCACAAGGGAAAGTCCCAATATGGTTCCTCCTTTAGTGGGACCAAAGTTGTTCCTACCAAGCCCAACTCAAACCCAAAGGAGGTAGAGTGCCACCACTACCATAAAATAAGGCATTGGAAGAGAAGATGCCCGGAATATCTACAAGCCATCAAGGATGTGTAGATCAAGCCATCTTTCACGGGTATTTACACAATTAAATCTAATGATTCATCGAATGCTATTTCTTAGGTTCTTGATACAGGATGTGGTTATCACATTTGTTTTCATTTGCAGGGACAAAGAAGAAATACGGATGTGGAACGTGGAAGAATAAATATGATCCTGTGAAACAGAAGATCGTCGCCTGTCACCAAGATTGGTGTGTATTCTCTAGTGCTTAGTAATGGATTAGGTTTAGATTAAATAATTGTTGCTACATGCCAGATATGGCAAGAAACATCACTTCATTTCATGGTTTGTTTAAACAAGGATTTAGATATTCGTTTAATAATGAGAATGGTTCGATTTGTGCTTATCAAAATGGTGTTTATATTCTGAAGCATTGCCTTGTAATGGAATTTATGAAACTGTCATGGTTGTAGATAACCTAGGAAGTTATGTATTGTGTATGGATTCTTCCAATAGTATGGATAAAGCATGCTTGTGGCATTATCATCTTGGACATGTGAACAAGAAGCGCATAGCCCAGCTCCAAAAGGATGGAGTGTTGGAGTCCTTCGACCTTAGGGAAGATGACACGTGCGAGTCTTGTTTGGTTGGAAAGATGACCAAGTCACCCTTCACTGGCACTTGTGAGAGGGGTGAGGGTTTATTGGATCTCATACACACCGATGTGTGTGGGCCTTTTAGATCCACCACAAAGGATGCAAACCACTTCTATGTGACTTTCACCGACGATTATCGTAGATATGGATATATTTACTTATTCAAGCACAAGTCAGAAATGTTTGAAAAGTTCAAAGAGTTCACATATGAAGTGGAGAATCAATTGGGCAGGAAAATCAAGATGCTTCGATCTAATCGAGGAAGAGAGTACCTGAGTCTTGAATTCCATGACTATCTCAAGGAATGCGAAATAGTTTCGCAATTGACGCCACCTAGGACACCACATCTGAATGGTGTGGCAGAAAGGCATAATCGAACCGTGTTGGACATATCCTTAATTGAGTCCCTACCTATCTGATTCTGGGGGTATGCCTTAGTGGCTGCCTCCATATCCTTAATTGAGTCATGCTTCACTACCTATCTGATTCTGGGGGTATGCCTTAGTGGCTGCCTCCATATCCTTAATTGAGTCCCTACAAAGAAGGTTGCCAAAACACATCACGAGATGTGGACAGGGAAAGCTCCCTCGTTGGCACATATCAAGGTTTGGGGCTGCGAGGCTTTTGTAAGATGAGAGACTCACGACAAGCTCGAACCTCATAGTGAGAAATGTATTTTCATCGGCTACCCACAGAAATCCTTTGGATATCTCTTCTATAGACCGAGTGACAATGTTGTCTTCGTTACGAGGAGAGGGGTTTTCCGAGAGCAAGAACTCATAACTCAAGGAGACAGTGGGAGGAAAATCGATCTTGAAGAGATTCAAGAGTCGAGTGATGAAGGAACCTCTATCGTTGACACTCAACCCGAGGAGGAAACCCCGGTTGAACCGATTGACGAGTCCTTACCTCTTAGACGTTTCGAAAGAGTTAGAGTTCAACCCCAGTTCTATGGATTTCATATTACTACCAAAGGGGATACGTATATTAGTGATGGAGACTAATAAATCTAGATGAACCTAACAGCTATAAGGAAGCCATGGCAGGCCCAGAGTCTGCAAAATGGAAAGAGGCGATGGACAGCAAGATTTAGTCCATGTATGACAACCAAGTTTGGAATTTGGTTGAAAATGTGCCCGGACGTAATACCGTTGGGTGCAAATGGATCTTCAAGAAGAAGACTGACGTTGATGGGAATGTGCACACGTATAAGGCGCGATTGGTTGCAAAGGGCTTTACTCAAACTCCCGGAGTTGACTATGATGAGACCTTCTCACTAGTTGCTAAAATAAAGTCTATTAGGGTGATGCTAGCCATTGCTGCATTTCATGATTATGAGATATGGCAAATGGATGTCAAGACCATTTCCTCAGTGGGAAGTTGGCTGAGGATGTTTACATGGCTCAGCCAGAGGGGTTTGCCGATCCGAAGCATCCGAATAGAGTGTGCAAGCTTGCGAAGTCCATTTATGGACTTAAGCAAGCATCTCGCAGATGGAATCTTTGCTTCGATGAGAAAGTCAAAGAGTTTGGATTTGTACGAAGTGAAGATGAATCGTGTGTATATGTCAAAGCCAGTGGGAGCATAGTTAGCTTTCTCGTGTTATATGTTGATGACATATTACTCAGAGGGAACGACATCCCAGAACTGCAGGAGGTTAAGTCCTGGCTCTGGAAGTGCTTCGCTATGAAGGACCTCGGAGAGGCTTCCTATATTTTGGGAATAAGGATAGTGAGAGAGCGAAGTAAGAGACTAATAGGACTTATTCAGAATACTTACTTGGATAAGGTACTAAAACGTTGTAGTATGGAAAAAATCGAAGAAGGGAGAATTACCGATACAAAGTAATGCCAAGTTGAGTAAGATTCAAAGTCCGAGTACCGAAGCCGAGATAGCAGAGATGAGCCGAGTACCTTACGCTTCCGTAGTTGGATCAATCATGTATGCTATGACTTGTACTCGCCCAGATGTGGCTTTTGCTTTGAGCATGGTCACTAGATATCAAGGAAACCCTGGCAGAGCACATTGGACTGCAGTCAAGAATATCCTTAAGTACCTTCGGAGGACCAAGGAATGGTTTTTGGTTCTCGGAGGGAGTGATGACTTCAAGGTGCGAGTGTATAGTGACACCAGCTTCCATACCGACAGGGATAACTACCGTTCACAGTCGGGCTTGGTCTTTACCCGTAATGGAGGAGCAGTGACTTGGAAAAGTTCCAAGAAGAAACTGTAGCTGATTCAACGTGCGAATCAGAGTACATTGCAGCGAGCGAAGCATCAAAGGAGGCGATATGATTTATGAAATTCATTGGAGACCTTGGAGATGTACTTGCCATAAAGGAGCCTATGGAAATTTTCTGTGATAAAGAAGGAGCGGTTGCCTTGACCAAGGAACCAAGAGATCATGGTAGATCTCGACATATCGACATAAAATATCACTTTATTAGACATCGAGTAGATGAAGGGCACATCGTTATTAAGAGGATATCATCAGAGGATAACCCAGCAGATCCGCTTACGAAGGGACTGAGTAGGGTTAAGCACTTGCAGCACGCTAGGAGCATTGGGCTGAAGGATGATATTAGTTTGGATTAGATAGTTTGGAAACTTGTAATAGATAAATGTAATTGACATTTGATGATTAAATAAATGATTATTATTTAATGGTGTCTGTCTTATGTTAATTGTTTAACTATTGCTTCACTTTGCATGTTTTGACTTCCAGAACGATTGAGTTTATTAAGAATAATTAAATCATTCAAACGGTCCACAATCGTTCATATGTTGGAAGTATGTATGAATGCAGACTGTCATGAATTGGTGTGTAGATTGTCTGGATGGTATTAGACATAACAAAAGTTTGTTACAACATTCATGAGTGCTTATAAATAAGTTTTGAGCATTGGAATAAACCCGCACTTGTTGGAATCACTTCATGAAATCTATCACAAGTGATCGCAAGATGATAATATCATATGGTCTTAAAACCAAGATATATGGTTTATTGTTTACTGATTAATTGTGCATTGATAATGCGAAACGGCATCGGTAAATTGATGTTATAAAATGCATTGTTGTGTATAATTGATTAGTGAATAGTAAATGTATATAAGTCGAAGTTTATCTGTTACTTTTATTCTATGAGGGTAAAAGCAATATTAGGGCCCCTCGATGATTTTGATTTGACTCATGTGTCGGGCCCGGTACGGACTGAATTGATGTGTTCAATTAATTTCTATGTCAAATGAATCTGAGATCGAGAAACTGATTGCTGGAACAATAAGTATGACAATCTTTCATGAGATTGTCCATAGTATATCTACACAGAGGACTATACGATCCCTTATCTAAAGGACAGGTTACTGATAAGATCAGAGTTCGAAAGCGTCTTTGAGAGCTACAATTGCTAATCGAGTTGTACTTAAATTTGTGGTTACTATACTTATCCAAGTGGGAGACTGTTGGATTAGCGTCTAAGCTTGTAACCATATTTGGTAGGTGCTTGACCCGGTTGTGCATGGTTCTTTTGGGTTGCCTTTGCCAAAGCAATTTGACTGGAGAAATAAATAGAGAAAGAGGTCATTATGATTTACTAATATATTATAAGAATAATATATTAAAGGAGAAATTATATTTGTTTAATTAATATTGGTCAATAATTAATTAGGAATTCATTTTGTGATCAAGTGTAATTAATTAAACTAGAGGGGTTGAATTGTAATTATGTGATAGTTGCAAAGTGCGTAATGGTTACCCTAGATATAGGTTGGACGAATTCAAGGGATAAGGAATCCTTGAAATCGTCCAAGGATAGGGCTTACAAGGCTTAGCTTTTGGTTACTTGGTGGGCAAGCAACTAGATAAGGATAAGGACTGAAACCCTAATCTCTACCCTATAAAAAGACCCTAAGGCCATATAAATCATCCCACTTGATCCCTAGGGTTCCGATAGTCGTTTCTACCTCTATTCTTCTCTCTCTATTGCCTCTCCATTTGCTTGTGGTGTTTGTGAGCCATTAGAGTTACGACACTTGTGGTACTTGCTTTCAAGACTTAGGGTTTAAAGATTTGAGTTGTTATTACAATATAACAACAAGAGGTATGTGATCTATCTTTCTATGTGAATTTCAAAAATACTAGGAGCATGCTAGGGTTCTTCATGTGTTCATAATGTTGTGTATCTAATAGTGAAAACATAGATCCAAATCTACGGTTGCATGCACACATAGGATTGTTTGTTCAAAACCCATCACCAAGTGCCCTTTTCATCATAACGACCCCTGCCGTGAATTGCACTGTACTAACTGCGACCGGAAGGTCCATACCGTCTGGAGGAATAGGAAGACTACTTTTTATTGGCCATAATGAAGCAGTAGCAGACCCCACATAGTCACGGGTACGTTCCTTATTGATAACTTTTATGCATGTATCCTATTCGATAGTGGGGCAGAAAGAAGCTTCGTAAATCAAAACTTTAAACGGTTACTTAAACAATCACCACAACCGTTAAAAGAAACCTCCGTCGTAGAAATGGATAATGGAAAGATAGAGAGTTATAAAGAGATCTACATGGGTTGCACCCTCACGCTAGATAATCACTCATTCCCAATCGACCTCATGCCAGTATTGATCAAAAGTTTTGATGTCATTGTGGGCATGGACTGGTTGACTCTTCATCATGCCGATATCCGATGCTTCGACAGAGCCATCCGTCTAAATCTACCGAATAACGAAACCTTGATGATCTACGGAGACAAGCCCAGTACGAGCCTTCGTATCATCTCAAGTATTCAAGCCCAGAAATACCTATGTAAAGAATATTGTGCATTCCTTGCACATGTCGTCGATATGAGCCAGAAAACGAAAGATCTAAAAGACTTCCCCATAGTATGCGACTTCCCTGATGTCTTTCCAGAAGAGCTACCAGGTTTACCTCCCCAACGTGAGGTTGAGTTCAGGATCGACTTGATTCCAAGAGCTACCCTTATAGCCAAATCGCCCTATCGTCTAGCGCTTGCTGAGATGCAAGAACTGTCCGGTCAACTTAACAAGCTGCTCAGCAACGGCTTTATAAGACCAAGCTTCTCACCTTGGGGAGCACCGATCTTGTTTGTAAAGAATAAAGAGGGATCATTCCGTATGTGCATCGATTACAGAGAACTCAACAAGCTAACGGTCAAGAATCGTTACCCTCTTCCTCGTATAGACAATTTATTTGACCAACTACAAGGGGCGAGTTACTTCTCCAAGATTGATCTGAGGTCCGGGTATCACCAGTTACGAGTGCTTGAGGAGTATATCCCTAAAACAGCCTTCCGAACTCGTTACGGACACTACGAGTATGTAGTGACGCCATTCGGACTGACCAATGCGCCCGTAATATTCATGGATTTAATGAATTGGGTGTGCCGTCCTCACTTAGATCAATTCGTCATCGTCTTCATTGATGACATACTTGGAAACCCTACGATCGGAGAAGCATTACGCAAAGTTCTCTAAGTGTGAATTTTGGATCCGAAGAATCAAATTCTTAGGACACATGGTTAGCGAAGAAGGAATCCATGTGGACCCATCCAAGATTAAAGCTATTGAGAACTGGTCAGCACCGAAGACGCCTACGGAAATTCTCCAATTTCTAGGTCTCGCTGGCTACTACCGTAGATTCATACAAAACTTCTCTTGAATTGCGAAACCCCTTACAACATTGACCCAGAAAGGCGTGGCTTTTAACTGGGGAGAGAAACAAGAGAAGGCATTCCAAACCTTGAAATGAGCCTTATGCACTGCACCGATATTATCACTCCTTGAAGGGATAGAATATTTTTTGGTATACTGCGATGCATCAAATCAGCAGCTCGGTTGTGTTCTAATGCAACAAGGTAAGGTCATCGCCTATGCCTCAAGACAGCTAAAGACACACGAAGTCAACTACACCACACATGACCTCGAGCTAGGAGCGGTTGTGTTCGCCCTAAAGATCTGGAGGCACTACCTGTACAGTACGAAGAGCACGATATACAAAGACCACAAAAGCCTTCAACACAAATTCAACCAGAAGGAGCTCAATATGAGACAACCACAATGGATCGAGCTACTCAAAGACTATGAATGCGAAATTCGTTATCACCTGGGTAAAGCCAATGTAGTAGCAGACGCCCTAAGCCGGAAAGAATATTCTGGACGAAGGTTCAAGTCACTATCAATGACTATCCATTCGCATCTATTTGCACAGATTATGGAGGCTCAGCTCGAAGCCTTGAAACATGAAAATGTGGCGGGAGAATCCCTGCGAGGAATGGATAAGAACTTGGAAGTCAAAGGTGACAGAGCCTTATATCTCATGGACCGGATCTGGAAACCGCAACTCGGTGGCCTCAGAGACTTGGTCATGAAGGAAGCCCACAACACTCGATACTCCGTTCGCCCAGGTTTAGATAAGATGTATCTGGATCTTAAAAAGTTGTACTGGTGGCCTAACATGAAAGCAGATATTGCTACTTTCGTGAGTAAATGCCTTACTTACGCCAAGGTCAAGGTCGAATACCAGAAACCATCAGGTCTACTACAACAATTGGAGATACCCGAATGGAAGTGGGAGTGGATCACTAAGGATTTTGATAACCAAGCTACCCAAGACAACGGGTGGGCTTGATACCATATGGGTTATCATCGACAGATTGACCAAGTCCGTGCACTTCCTGCCCATCAAGGAAACAGACAAGATGGAGAAGCTCACAAGAACATATATTAGGGAGATCGTACGACTGCATGGTATTCCCATATCTATTATCTCTGATAGGGATAGCAGATTGACTTCGAGGTTTTGGCAGTCACTACAAAACTCCTTGGGAACGAGGTTGGACATGAGTACAGCCTACCATCCGCAGACCGATGGAAAAAGTGAGATAACTATCCAAACCTTGGAAGATATGCTACGAGCCTGTGTGATTGACTTTGGTAAGGCATGGGATACCCACTTACCCCTTGTCGAATTTTCCTACAACAACAGTTATCACACGAGCATCAAGGTTGCTCCATTCGAAGCCCTCTACGGCTGAAAGTGCATGTCCCCGCTGTGGTGGGCTGAAGTGGGTGACACTCAATTAGTTAGAGGACAAGTTCCTGAAAGCACTCTCACAGGTCCGTAGATCATCCGAGAAATGATAGAGAAGCTCGTTCAGATTCGTGAATTATTGAAAGTCACTAGAGACCGACAGAAATGCTACGTAGACAAACGAAGAAAACCCTTGGAGTTCCAGGTGGGAGACCGAGTCCTTTTGAAAATCTCACCCTGGAAAGGTTCGATACACTTTGGAAAGCATGGAAAGCTGAATCCAAGATACATAGGGCTTTTCGAAATTCTCGCTAGGATTGGCCCTGTACCTTGCAAACTCAATCTACCTCGCGAGCTTAGTAATATACATCCTACCTTTCATGTTTCGAACTTAAGAAAGTTCCTATCCGATGAGACTCTCGTAATCCCACTCGACAAGATTGAGATCAACGAGAGCCTCAACTTTGTGGAAGAACCTGTGGAGATTTTGGACCGAGACGTTAAACGAACGAAACAAAGCTGCATCCCAATTTGTGAAAGTTCGCTGGAACGCCAAATGAGAGTCGAAGTTCACTTGGGAGCGTGAGGATCAAATGAACTTAAATACCCTCACCTTTCTGCTTAGTTATTATGTAATAACTTAGTTGCTTGAACTCTAATTTTTGGACGAAATTCCCTCTAACGGGGGGATGATGTGACAACCCGAAATTTCTTTATTGTACAAGAGACCAATTGAATCCAAGTTAGACTCATTTTGTTAGCTTTCAACACCTTTTGGGGTCTATTGGAGCGTTCTAAAAGTAATACAAATAAGGTAGGAACCTAGAAACAGGATAACACAATGCATATCAAGCAAGATCGGGCCAAGCAGTCCAAAACATGGAGTGTGCGGTCACACACTCGGGTGTACGGCCACACACAGGTGTGTGCGGCCGCACACCCGTTCCCCATCCACACACTCACCTCTATATATAGGGGAGGACCCTCCCCCTTCATTCATTCTTTTCCTTCTTTGGTTGTAATCTACTTCTCTCTCTACTTTCTCTCTCTAAAAATCTCGTCCAAAGAACACTCTAAGGGCCTCAAGAACGTGATCTACCCCATCAATCAGCTTGTTATACTGGTAAAACATCTGAATCTAAGCTTAAAACTCATAGTGTTCTTAGTGTTCTTCATCCTTTGAAGGAGTGCGGCCGCACACCTTCATGTGGTAGCTGCACACATCTTAAAAACTCTCCAAAGTGAAGAGTTTGGCCTTCATTTACTAATAAGACTTAAGAACACGTCAAAATTCGACATTTTGGGCACAAATTAGGAGTGTACGACCGCACACACGCACTGTACGGCCGCACACTCATGTGTGCAACCGCGCACACACACTTGTTGTGCATTTTGACCCTACGCTCCCTTGTGTAGTCATATACCACTCATTTACAATCTTATATGGTTGTAACACCTCATAATAATTGTTTGCTAGTCCCTAAAGCGGTCCCAATATGATAAATAGTTATTCCAAACACTAATTGCACACACACACACACACACACACACATATATATATATATATATATATATATATATATATATATATGTCATTATATGGTTAATAGGATCCGTTTGTGCTCAAGTCCACAATTGACACTCAACCTCCTAAACTGATCCTACCGTCGCATCACTCACTACAGGTGAGTTCATACCTCTTAATCAACCTTTTGAATGTTTTTAAATGCTTTTATGGGGGTAATACAAGTTGAACCAAACAAGTTATAGTATAAATTTCATGAGATTTATAACTTCTTACCAAAAGAATTTTCTATATTTTAAAACTACTTTGCCAACCAAATTGTTTTAAATGTTTACCAAACTCATTTTCATGTTTAGTTGATCTAAAATTATTTTTCAATGCTTTTAAACTTATTTTGTTTCCAAATCATATCTACACAAATATATTTATATAAGTAAGGATTGAAGGACTTAGAACTGATAGCTCACCCTGTTCTTGTTTGATTGTGGACTTAGGGTATTCGGTTATCTGTCCGACTGTCGTTGAATTCTTAGTTATATATCATATATATTTGGGTTGGATCTAAAAGCTTTCAATTCAGATCAACACCTTTGTGTATCAAAGGCATTCAACTAACCTCTCTATTTAACTATAATAGGCATAGTTAAGGATCACCACTCATTACTATTGTTACTATGATACTCACTATGGTCGGTACAATTGCGAGTCTATACATGCTAAATACTATGAGAAGAGAACACTATACACTATACGAAGAGAATACTATATACTACACAAGAGAACAAACACTAAATACGTAATACAAGGAAGTACATGATACTCTAAGCACGAGTCAATATATTAAAATAGAATGTAATACACTACTTCTCGATACGGCACTCCACTATGTCATTACCATGTAACCAGAGCCTTCTGGAGGGAGAGCGAACACTATGTGTATAGATCTATACGGGACGGACACTCCCACATCCCTACTGCTAGCTACAGTCCAAGCCGACTAGGCCTAGGGAAGACAAAACATCACTACACTACATGTGACCTGGAGGGTCAACTGTCATACTACTGTCACTCAACATGGTTACATATGAGTTCACATTCAGATCCTAATTAACACATTAAGAATTAAAGGTAAAACAAGACTTCCCGAGGTGTATATACATTTAAACTATCTGGAGTTTGCATCTCTACTACATTTAGCCGGCAGTGACACTGCTGGGGTAAACTCTATTTTTCTCAATTTCTTTATATGAACGAAATTTAAAACTATATTTTCACACTGATAGTTTCACTGAGAACACTTTTACATTTTCAGAGAATCAAACTTACAAATAACAGAGTCTTGGCAGAAGACTACTTTTGATGGAAAATATAGGATTTTCTAGGGATCACACTATTTTCAAAACATGATAACACTTATTGTATGTACTTAATTCTTGAACATTTTTATACAAGCAATGACACTAAATATTTATGAACTCACCAGCTTTATGCTGATACTCGTTTTCAAAATAACTTGTATTCTCAGGTCATCAGTAGTCAGGTACAGATGCAGCTTTTGAGAAGATGGAGCATATACAAGACTCATCTTTTATTTTGATTATACTTTTGGTGTATATCAGACTGTACAGAACACGCTTGTATTACAATTATTATACTAATGCAGTGGATGTTGTTGCTTGTCTTTACTATTATGCATTGTTATGATACTGTACATAACGTCCTCCACCCCAGAACGTATTCCGTCGTTCTCGGTATTGGGGTATGATAGAGATTGAGTCCTAAAAGCCAGATCCGTAAGCTCTTCCTTGATTCCCATCGTTGCATAAAACTCCATCTTCTTGAAAAAGGATTAAACACCCAAAAATGGACTCCATAAGCTTAAAATGTCACTATGGCTGATATATGACAATTTCTAGGGTTTAGAGGGGTGGAAGCTTAAGATATTTGGGTTAGGTTATGAGATAAGGAGCATAAATTGGGTCTAAGTGTTGGGTTTTGAGCAATCTAACACTTCCTAAGTGTGCATGCAACCCTAATAAACCTTGGATCTATGTTTGTCTAAATACATGCAAAATAATAATTTTCCAAGGTTTATAACCTATCTAACATGGCATGGGGAATATTTCAACATAAAAGAGTTAGAAGAGATTACATACCTTTTGGTGAGTTTGGTTCTAAGGAGTTTGAGGGCCAAGCACCAATAGTGTGAATGCCTCAAATGGAATCACAAAACACCACAAACTCTTGGAAAACTTTAAGAGAGTATACACACTTGTATAAAATCGGCCACACACAAGCACACACACACTAGTTCACTAGTTTCATCTTAGGCTCCATTTCATGCTCCATAAGCATGCTTATATAGTGTGCATGGTTAGGGTGAAACCCTAATAACACATGTCTTTTCCTTTCCAAGGATCCATGGGTTAAAAGCTCCATGGATCATCCATGGACTTCCACATGAGCCTAGCCCATTAACAAATGAGTATTAGCCCACACTATATAAAACAAATAGCCCATAATCTAATTAGTCTTCCTTTTAATCTCTAAATTAATTCATAATTAATTTAAGACTAAAACTAATTAAATAACGTAACTTATTAATATATTATAACTGATAATATATTAATAAACATATGTGTATAACTCTCATAAAATTATCCATAATAGTTTGGATGAGATGCAACCCAAATGGACCATGCCGGCCGGGTCAAGTATATACCAAATAAGTTATGGACTTAGACACCTTATCCAACAGACTCCCACTTGGATAAGTCTAATAACCGTATTTGCCTATAACTTCAGGAACCAACCAGCAATCGTAGCTCTCGAAAACTCCCTCGAACTATGAAGACTTTGTTGAACTATGAAGCGCCATTTTAGATAAGTGATCACATAATCCTCTTTTCTCATGATATCAGCCGGACAAACACATGGAACTATGTCTTGCTTATTTTCTAGCAGTTGTTTCTCGATTTTCGGATTTGTTTGACGAAGAACTTCACTGAACACATCGGTTTAGTTCTGACCAGGCCTGGTACATGGGTCAACACAAAATCATCGAGGGGCCCGGATATCGCTTCTATTTCTAGAAGGAATAGATAAACTTCGACTGATATGCTTGTTCTACTACTTATTGAATTGTACACAAAGGCACGTTTTATAACATCAAGTTACTGATGCGTTTACATGCAATCAATGCACAACCAACTCATAGGTAACAACTCATATCTCTAGGTTTAAAGATTTATATGATATTATCGTCTCACGATCACTCGAGATAAATTCCATGAAGTGATACAAGTGAGCATGGGTTTATACCAATACTCATAACTTATGAGTACTCATGAATGTTGCAGCAACCATTGCCATGTATAAACACCTTTAAGGCATCTACAAACCCAATTCATGACAATCTTGATTCATACCTACTTCCGACGTATGATCGATTGTGGATGTTTGAATAATTAATTATTCTGGAAGTCAAAACATGCAAAACTGAAACAATAGTAAATAATTGACAATGATAGTAACACTTTACTCATAAATACATCACAAATTTTATTCATCATCAAACGTCGATTACATTTTACAAGTTTCAGGAAAACTATCTAATCTGTAAAACTAATATCGTCCCTCAGCCCGATGCGTCTCGCATGCTGAAAATGCTTAACCCTCATCAGTCCCTTCGTAAGGGGATCTGCAGGATTCTCATCCGACGATATCATCCTTGTCACAAGGAGTCCTTCTTCAATCTTGTGTCTTATGAAGTGATATTTTCTGTCAATGTGTCGAGATCTGCCATGATCTCTTGGTTCCTTGGCTAAGGTAACTGCACTATTGTTGTCACAGAAAATCTCTATAGGTTCCTTAATAGCTGGTACAACTCCAAGGTCTCCGATGAAGTTCTTTAGCCATATCGCCTCCTTTGCTGCTTCACTCGCTGCTATATACTCTGATTCACAAGTTGAATCAGCCACCGTCTCCTGCTTGGAACTCTTCCAAGAAATTGCCCCTCCATTTAAGGTAAAGATCCAGCCCGACTGAGAGTGGAAATTATCCCTATCAGTCTGAAAACCAGCATCACTATACCCTAATACTCTCAAGTCATCACTGCCACCAAGGGTAAGGATCCAATCCTTAGTCCTCCGTAGGTACTTGAGACAGTTCTTTACCGCGGTCCAATGAGCCTTGCCAGGGTTCCCCTGATACCTGCTGACCATGCTCAAAGTAAATGCCACATCAGGACGGGTACAAGTCATAGCATACATGATCGAGCCAACTGCGGAAGCATACGGTAATTGGCTCATCTCAGCTATCTCTGCCTCTGTACTCGGACTCTGAGTCTTACTTAGTTTGGTATTGCTTTGGATCGGTAAATCTCCTTTCTTGGAATTCTCCATGTTGAACCTTTTCAACACCTTATCCAAGTAGATACTCTGACTAATTCCAATTAGTCTTCTACTCCTTTCTCTTAATATCCTTATCCCTAGGATATAGGTAGCCTCCCCTAAGTCCTTCATAGCAAAGCACTTCCCAAGCCAGGACTTAACCTCCTGCAAGGTTGGGATGTCATTTCCTATGAGTAGTATGTCATCCACATACAGTACCAAGAAGCTAACTATACTCCCACTAGCTCTGACATACACGCAAGACTCATCTTCGCTTCTCGAGAAGCCAAACTCTTTTACCTTCTCATCTAAACAAAGATTCCAGCTACGAGATGCTTGTTTTAATCCACAAATGGATTTATCAAGCTTGCATACTCTATTAGGGTACTTTGCACTGACAAAACCCTCTGGCTGATTCATGTACACATCCTCAACCAACTTTCCGTGAAGGAAAGCGGTTTTGACATCCATTTGCCATATTTCATAATCATGAAATGCTGCAATGGCTAACATAACCCTAATAGACTTAATCTGTGCTACCGTCGAGAAGGTTTCATCATAATCAATACCTTGAGTTTGAGTAAAACCCTTCGCAACCAGTCGAGCCTTATAAGTATGCACTTTTCCTTCCATGTCTGTCTTCTTCTTGAAGATCCATTTGCACCCGACTGTTTTACGGCCTGGTACATGGTCAACCAAGTTCCAAACTTGATTGTCATACATGGACTGTATCTCGTTGTCCATAGCCTCCTTCCATTTAGCAGACTCCGGGCCTGCCATGGCTTCCCTAACACCGTTGGGTTCATCCAAATTTACCAATGTACTATCACTGATAAATGTATCACCTTCCGTAGTAATATGAAAACCATAATAAAACGAAGGTGTATTCCTAACCCGTGTAGAACGCCTTGGAGGTACAGACTCGTCAGCTGGATCAACAGGAGTTTCCTCCTCAGGTTGATTGCTAGTGTCTGAGGTTCCTTCACCAATTGATTCTTGAATTTCTTCAAGATCAATCTGCCTCCCACTGTCTCCTTGGCTTATAAATTCTTTCTCGCGAAAGATCCCTCTTCGTGCTACAAAGACCACATTCTCACTGGGTCTGTAGAAGAGGTAACCGAAGGATTTCTGTGGGTAGCCGATGAAAATACACCCAAATTTTGATGTGGTCCAAATTGGGAACCTTCCCAGTCCACATCTCATGAGGTGTTTTGGTAACCTTCTTTATAGGGACTAGATTAAGGATATGGGCGGTAGTCTCTAAGGCATACCCCCAAAAACAGATTAGTAACGAAACTCGACTCATCATAGAGCGAACCATGTCCAACAAGGTTCGATACACCTCTCAGCTAAACCATTCAGTTGTGGTGTCCTGGGAGGAGTCAATTGTGAGACAATCCCACACTCTTTAAGATAGTCAAGGAACTCGGTACTAAGATACTCACCACCTCGATCGGATCGAAGCATCTTAATGTTCCTGCCCAATTGATTTTCTACTTCTTGCTTGAATTCCTTAAACCTTGAAAAGGTTTCTGACTTATGTTTGATTAAGTAGACATACCCATATCTACTAAAATCATCAATAAAAGTCACATAATACCGATTAGCATCCCTTGTGGCGGTTTTGAATGGTCCACATACATCAGTATGTATTAGGTCCAACAAACCCTCACCCCTCTCACAAGTTCCAGTGAAGGGTGATTTTGTCATCTTTCCAAGTAGACAAGATTCACAATTATCATCTGATTTAAGGTCAAATGATTCCAAGACTCCACTCTTTTGGAGTTGGCCTATGCGTTTCTTGTTTACATGTCCAAGACGACAATGCCACAATGATGCTTTATCTAGGCTAGTAGAAGAATCAATATACAACACATTATTTCCTAAGTTGTCTACAATCGACACAGTTTCATACACACCATCACAAGGTAATGCTTTAAAATAAAATACATTATTAAAGAAAGCATTAATACCACCACATTCATTATCAAATGAAAAGGTAAAACCTTGTTTGTACAAAGCATGAAAAGAAATAATATTCCTCGCCATTTCAGACGAGTACACACATTTATTCAAATCTAATTTTAACCCATTATTAAGCAACAAAGTATAAACTCCAATCTTGGAAACAGGTGAAGCCTTCCTATTCCCCATGATTAAGTTTATCTTCCCGTGCTCCACATCCTCACTTCTTCTTAGGCCCTGCAAATCAGAACATATGTGAATACCACATCCTGTATCAAGCACCCAAGAGTTAGAATATGTTGACTAATTAGACAATATAGTGTAAATACCTGCATGGGTGGGTTTCACTTTCCCATCCTTTAGATCCTGCAAGTACTTAGCGCAGTTTCGCTTCCAGTGTGCCTTTTCATGGCAATAAAAGCATTCAGCATCCTTGGGAATGGCAGAAGGAGTGACAAAACCGTTCTTGGTCTTTGATGAGGAGCCTTCAAGAGACTTTCCCTTGGTACCCTTCGAAGGGTGCTTCCTCTTCTTCCCTTTGCCTTACCCAATAGCTCAAACAGGGGTAGATGTTGGACTAGGAGTAGTAGAGGTAACAACCACCTTACCCTTAAGACCGGATTCCGCGGTCTTCAAGAGTCCTTGAAGCTTGCTGAGGGTAACTTCCTCCTTGTTCATATGATAGGTCATTCGAAAATGATCATAACAAGAAGGCAAGGAGTGCAAAATGATGTCAATTGCCAACTCCTCGGGGATGTTAACATTCAGCTTCAGCAAACGGTCCACATACCTTTGCATCTTTTGCATGTGGCCCGTGACGGATTCACCGTCCATCATGCGGGTAGTTATTATGGAAGAGATTATTTCATACCGCTCCTGATGAGCACTCTGATGGTACCTTTCCATCAGGTCTTGGTGCATCTCAAAAGGGTAGAAATCTTCATACGACTTTTGGAGCTTGGCTGTCATCGTGGCCATCATGATACATGCCACCTTAGTAGCATCTCTCTCATGAGTCCTGAATTTAGCGATCTCCTCAGGAGTAGCAGTAGACTCATCAAGTTCTTTTAACTCCTTATCGAGGACATATTCCTTGTCCTCATAACGAGTAACCATCCTGATGTTCCTAATCCAATCCATGAAGTTGGAGCCATCAAAGATGACCCTCCCACAAAGATTCATGAGAGAGAAAGAACCAGTTGGGTTAGAGCCTGAAGCATTAGTGTTGGAAGACATCTGAAAGAAGAGAGTAAGTTTAGATTAGATATTTAGGATCCTTAATAAGACACCCAAATGTAATATTAAGGATAGGATCCAATCACAGTATATTACACTTAGAAGAGGGATGCCGTAATCTAAGTAATAATATATTTGAAAGGTAGGTGAATGACGATTCACCAATTTCCACCATGAAAACAAAATGATTTATTAGGTTTAATTTGGATTTGAAATTCCTAGATTCTTTTGAGATTCATTGAACTTTTCAATGGCATGTTTCAATCTCGATTGTGCCCTTCAAGTTTTGTGACTGGGATGCCGAGGATCACAAAACAAGGTGTGAATAACCATGCTAATTCACTTGGTACCCTTAATATTATCACCTAATCAATGTGCCGGTTAACCACACACCTCCATTGATCTATGACAAACATTAAGTCACCCTTCGTGATCCTTACTAGTCCTAGTTAGTGTGTCGGTTAACCACACACGCTCCACCAACGACTTGGTAAGGTACAAAGTGTGAATTCCATGGACTAGCACCATGTTCACATTTTTCCTAAAATAACTAAGATTGGGAATTAAAAGAGTTTAGTTACTTTATAATATTCATTATACTTTTAATGAGGATTTAAAGTCATTGTTCTACCCGTTCGGCTAACGACCCTCCACCGATCAAGCAAGCGGTGGGTGAGAGTATACACCCATTAAGTCGCCATTTTATAGGCAACAACCTTATACCCACCTTATAGACCGGCTTCGTGAATGAGGCCTACTAACGGTAAAACGACTTATTCTTATACATATATATAATAATTAACCATTAATGTTATAAATAGTATAAGGGTTGAATTATAACTATTAAAACTCTAAGGGTTGGAATTAAAGTTTATTAAAGTGTGTGAAACTTTACAAATTCCAAAACTTGAGGGCAAGTTTTGTAACTTTGCAAAACTCTTCATTTCATAACTTATGAATTAAAGGTTCATAAAAATGAAGACTCTTCATTTTCATGTAACTTATGTGTTTTAAGTGTGTGTTAAATAAGAGTGACCTTTGGAAATCCATAACTTGAGGACAAATTATGGACTCCATTAAAACACATAAATGATCAAGAATTAATTCTAAACAATCCAGCAAATAATTCCTATCATTTTCTAAATTCATAAGAACATGAACATGATCATCAAAAATTCAAGTATTATATGAACACATAAAATCATGGAATTTTGATATATGCTATTGCAAATGGATTAGAACAACCATTACACCAACTAAAATAAGTTTTATAACACCAAAACAGTTTAGGGTAATGTTTCTAGTCCATTTTCAGCAGCAAAAGTCAAAAAACTGCACTCTTTCGATCCTACTCGTCGAGTGCATGAACTTACTCGTCGAGTAGGTTGAAGTTTGCCTTGGACTCGTCGAGTCCCCCCAATGGACTCGGCGACTCCACCATGCAGACAGCAACGATTTCGACTTTTATCACTATTTTGCATCAAGTATCAAACAAGCAAGCCTAGGCTCTGATACCACTGTTGGGTTTTGAGCAATCTAACACTTCCTAAGTGTGCATGCAACCCTAATAAACCTTGGATCTATGTTTGTCTAAATACATGCAAAATAATAATTTTCCAAGGTTTATAACCTATCCAACATGGCATGGGGAACATTTCAACATAAAAAAGTTAGAAGAGATTACATACCTTTTGGTGAGTTTGGTTCTAAGGAATTTGAGGGCCAAGCACCAATAGTTTGAATGCCTCAAATGGAATCACAAAACACCACAAACTCTTGGAAAACTTTGAGAGAGTATACACACTTGTATAAAATCGGCCACACACAAGCACACACACACACACACTAGTTCACTAGTTTCCTCTTAGGCTCCATTTCATGCTCCATAAGCATGCTTATATAGTGTGCATGGTTAGGGTGAAACCCTAATAACCCATGTCTTTTCCTTTCCAAGGATCCATGGGTTAAAAGCTCCATGGATCATCCATGGACTTCCACATGAGCCTAGCCCATTAACAAATGAGTATTAGCCCACACTATATAAAACAAATAGTCGATAATCTAATTAGTCTTCCTTTCAATCTCTAAATTAATTCATAATTAATTTAAGACTAAAACTAATTAAATAACGTAACTTCATATTAATATATTATAACTGATAATATATTAATAAACATATGTGTATAACTCTCATAAAATTATCCATAATAGTTTGGATGAGATGCAACCCAAATGGACCATGCCGGTCGGGTCAAGTATATACCAAATAAGTTATGGACTTAGACACCTTATCCAACACTTAGACCCTAAAATAGGGATCTGATCTGACTGGAGTACGCTCAGCGTACTCCGGGGAATATTCACGACCATCCTAGTCAGTACGCCCAATGTATTAGATTCTTCACTAGTACGTCGTGCGTACTCTTTGTGTACACCACGAGTACTCGACTAAGCCTGAAAACCACGAAACTCCTGAAGGCCATAACTTCTTCGTTACAATCCCAATTCTGACGATCCTTATATCTATGGAAAGGTGGATAGAAGCCTTACACTTCTAACTACTCAAAACTTTCTTAAGACCTTAAAAAAATCCATTTTCCATAAAAGCCTAAACTGCCGCTTTACCAAAATACCACTAGGCTCCAAAACACGAACCGAACACCTGGATCACTTCTAATACATCACCCGCACCCAAATGGGCCAAGATCTTACCTTCTTAAAAGCCATAATCCTTATAATGACCTAACTTCGAACCACCTCCTCAGACTAGGATTCAATTGAGAACAGAGTGTTACATCTATCCTGCTCCTGAGTATCCATAACGTTAGCGACAAACCTAGAGCAACCCTGATGGAGATAGTTTATGGCCCTAGGAGCTACACATAAAGTAGGGTCGTGCTAAGCTCCCTCTTCATGGACCACCAACTGTCCCCCACTTGGGGTCCGCACATTCACTAGCTGGTGCTTACAATCAATCACTACTCCATTGGGGCTTAACCAGTCCATCCCTATTATTACATCTACCCGCACAGAGGGATGGAAACCAACTTAATAGAGTAACGCTTGTCGTACATCCTCAAAGCACAATCCCGATCGACCCTCGATGCTCAGACGGACCACTCATCTGCAATCTCAACCTTTAATGGGTAGTCTAACATACACGGAGATCCAGGAAACCTTTTGATAAGCGCAAAAGATACAAAAGATTAGGTGGCCCCCTAGTCAAATAACACCAAAACAAGAATATCGTTCACATGGAACGATCCTAGAACAAAACACATAAAATATAAGTATAAAATTGACATAAAATAAAAGTTAAAGGAAAGAAACATACCCATCATCACATTTGGTGTGGCCCGCGTCTCCTTCGCGGTCAACTTAAAGGCTCGGCTCCTCACCATTGGAGCATCCGTCTTAGCGTGACGACCATCTGTGATCTGCAGGGTCGCTGGAGTTGGTGCCACCATTGTTGCTCCATATGCTAGACTCGTATAGTAGGCCTTCTTATGTCCCCTATTATTACAATGAAAGCAAAGTACATCTGATGTCTGGATGTTGGGAGTAGGGGCAGTACAATCCCTGGTAAAGTGTCTAGTCTTGCCGCACTTGTAGCAGCCTAAACCCCCTGATCTACAAGTTCCCTCATATGGCTTTCCACATTTCCAACAGCGGCTCCGGCCCTACTGGCCCTTTGACCTCAAGTAAAATCCCTTGGGTTTCTTCACTGAAACCCTAAAAGTCTGACCAGGCTCTGCCTTCCTCTTCCCAATGTACTCCATATCGATCTCTTTCTCATGTGCCCTAGAAATCATATCATCCAGGATTGGGCACACTGAATAATTAACAAACTCCCTAATATCTTCTCTTAACATGCCGTGATACTGGGTTTTCTTCATCTCCTTATCAGTTGCATACTGGGGAGCCAATAAGGCCCTCTCTGTAACACCGTAAATTTTCAACCAAATTTTCGTTTTTAAAAATCACAAAATTCTCATAAACACAATCCACAATTCTCCAAAATGACAATTTATCAAAAGCACATGTTCATAAATTGTTTAAAAACACAATCCAAGATCATCAAAACATCTATCCATCTCGTATATACAATCACGTCGATCCTGAGAAGTACCTAAAACATCTATCACATAACACGGTAAGAACGAAGCTTAGTGAGTTCCCTAAAATACCACAGACAACTCATTAGTCTCTCATGGCTATGCTCAAATAAGACCCTCCAGTCAATGTGTCTCAGTGGAACCCTCCAGTCCCACAACTCGGGTGGACCCTCCGCTCCTAACTCAGTAAGCTCAGAATAATACACAACACAAAATCACAAAGATCTAATGCAGGATATCACAATACTCAATATAACCACATAAGACCCTCCGGTCACACAAATATTACCATTCTAGGTAAGTATAGTGAGAAGACTCACCTCGTAAGCAAGCAAGCAAAATAAACCCAGTACACGAATCACCGATCTAGCTTCCGCCTAACACATTAAAATTATCTCTAATTAATACTCAATCACAATCCTAAATACCCAATTGCTATTTTCAATATCTTTAACTCTTGTGATGGGTAAAAGATGAATTTACCCCTCCATGGTCCCCACAATCCCTATCTTGACTAAACCCTAAAGTTAACGTGCTAGTCAACACTCCATTTTGACCCGACTCATCGAGTGCATCTATGGGACTCGTCGAGTCCCCTCGTTTCTTAAAAAATGTCATAAAAATCCAACTTAACTTGTCGAGTTGTCTCATCAACTCGCCAGGTCACTCGGGTCCAGGCTCATCGGGGAAAACCCTAGTTGATTCGCCGAATCAACTCATTGACTCGGCGAGTCCATTCAGTCAATGTGTTCATTAAGATGTTTTAAGGCAGATCTATAACCCTAAACTCTAGATCTAGCCTCCCAAGGTTGAGATACCACATAAAGCTACAATTTTTACATCATGCATGACACTTAGGGCTTGAAAAACCAAAAACAAGTTCCATTTAGGGTGGAATGCAAAAAAAACTTGCCTCTATCTTAATAAAGCTCGGATCTTTAGGCTCGCAAGTCCTCCTACAGTCCAGATCTGAGGTTTCAACCTCATGACATGCTCAAATAACTCATTGACAAGAGATAAATGGGAGAAAACCCTAAATACCTCCCTAAACTAAGATCTCACAAAGGAAATGTCAAGATAGAAGCTTTTTACCTTCACGCCGAAGCTAATCACTGAAGAAATCTAGATCTATAGCCCCTACTTGATCAAACTCTCCAAGCTATCCAAATCTTCTTCCAAAGATGCATAAAACCACTCAATTTATTCTCTCTCTCACACACACACACACACACAAAACAATATAATCGATTAGGGTTTCACACAGGGGAGTTGTGTGGCTAGTGAGGCAGAAATGAGGCTTAAGTTCCTTTAAATAGGACCCAAACCCCAAAGAATTAGGGTTTCCTCACACAGCACCAACTCGCCGAGTTGGGGAACCCACTCATCGAGTTGCTCACTCAACTCAAAATTTTATATATATATATATATATATATATATATATATATAATACCTGGAAGTTGGGATGTTACAATCTCCCTGAACTTGGCGGTAATCTCCGCCACAGTCTCTATCGTCTGTCTTATGTTTAAAAACTCCCTGACCAGCTATTGTATCTCCAATGCTGGAGCGAGCTCTACTTAGAACCTGGTCATTAAATCTTACTAGGTCATGGCCTCAATGGCTGGACCTCCCAAATCATAACCAACCTCCTCCCACCAGTCCCTAGCCCGCTCCCTCAAACAACCTGCATCAAATCTGACCTTCGACCCCACCTGGCAAAAGCTAGTCAGTTGAGAAGACTCAATGTCTGCTATCCACCATCTAACTATAATGGGGTCCTTCATCCTAAAGAAGTATGGTGCTCCGCACTCCCTGAAATCCTTGAAAGAGAGTGTGCGATACCCAGTTTGGCCATGTGTCCCATCACTCTTGAACTCCTTAAGGAGATCCTCCATCAACTTGATAATGCCCTCATTGATCGACTCGAAAATCACCCTGGTCACGTCAAGGATGCCTCTAGTAGTTTCAGATGCAAAGAACTGATGGGTTTTGGCCATATGAACATTCCTATGTGGACATACAAACCCTAATGCTTGGATCTAGGTTTCTCTTATTAAACATGCATTGAATCCAAGACTTCTAATAGCTAATAGAGTATAAGAACAATACAAAATCAGAGTTAGAAGCTTACCTTGAAACACTTGTTTGATCTTCTTGTTCTTGGAGCTTTAGAGTCACAAATGTCACTCCTCTAATGGCTTACAAACACCAACTAGCAAGAGGATGATTTAGGAGAGAGGAGAGGGAAGAAATCGGCTAGGGTTTCTTTGCTTTTGTAGAGGTGCCGATTTCCCTTGCCTCAAGGATCTATTTATACTTGTAAGGCTCCTAGGGTTTCACCCTTGAACCCTAATTGGATAACTTTTACTCAAAGCAATCCAAATCCTTTCCAAGATAAGCCCGTGGACGTTTTGTGGCTTATCCCAAGCCCTAGAAATCATCCAACCAGATTTACAGCCCAAAGTGTAACTATCAAACAATTGACAGTTTATACCCTTTTATTTAATTAATCTCTTTAAGTCACCAAATTAATTCTAATTAATTTTATGACTTATATTAATCAAATAACAATATTATTATTCCTTATATTATTCTCATAATATATTAATAATATTTATTCTCTCATAATAAATCATCCTGTTAAGTTGCTATGGTGAAGGCAACCCAAAAGGACCATGCACAATCGGGTCAAATACTTGCCTAATATAGTTGCAGCCTTAGACACTATTCCTACAGTCTCCCACTTGGATAAGTCTAGTAACTATATGCACAAGTATAATTCGATTTGCAATCGTAGCTCTCAAAGACGTTGTCAAACTCTGATCTAATCAATCTTGTCCTTTAGATAAGGGATCGTACAGTCCTCTGTTAGATATCATTCTGACAATTCTATGGAATAATTTGTCTAGCATTTGGTTTCTCGATCTCCGATTCATTTGACATAGAACTTAATCGAACACATCAATTCAGTTCTGACCGGGCCCTGCACATAAGTCAAATAAAATCGTCGAGCGGCTGAGATATCGTTTTTACCCTCTTGGGATAAAAGTAATAGATAAACTTCGACTTATATGCATTTACTTATTCATTAATCAACTATACACAACAATGCATTTTATAACATCGAGTTACCAATGTGTTTTCGCATTATCAATGTACAATCAATTAGCAAATAACAAACCATATATCTAGGTTTTAAGACTATATGATATTATCATCTTGCGATCACCCTTTTATCACATTCCATAAGGTGATTCCAACAAGCGCGAGTTTGTTCCAATGCTCAAAACTAGTTCATAAGCAGTCATGAACGTTGCAGCAACCTTTTGCTATGTCTAAAACCATTTAGACAATCTACACACCGATTCATGACAATCTTCATTCATATCTACTTCCCACATATGAACGATTGTGGACAATTTGAATAATTCGATTATTCTTAATAAAGTCAATTATTCTGGAAGTCAAAACATGCAAAATGAAACAATAGTTTAACAATTAACAGAAGACAGTAACATTACTCATAAATAATACTCTTTTATTTAATCATCAAATGTTAATTATATTTATCTATTACACGTTTCTACTACTATGTATCTAATCTATGCTAATATCATCCTTCAGCCCAATACTCCTAGCATGCTGCAAGTGCTTAACCCTACTCAGTCCCTTCGTAAGCGGATCTGCTGGGTTATCTTCTGATGATATCTTCTTCACTACGAGTTGTCCTTCTTCTACACGATGTCTAATAAAGTGATATTTTATGTCGATATGTCGTGATCTACCATGATCTCTCGGTTCCTTGGTCAAGGCAACCGCTCCTTCATTACCACAGAAAATCTCCATGGGCTCCTTTATGGCAGGTACAACTCCAAAATCACCAATGAAGTTCTTCAACCATATTGCCTCCTTCGACACTTCGCTCGCTGCAATGTATTTTGATTCGCACGTTGAATCAACTACGGTTTCCTGCTTGGAACTTTTCCAAGTCACTGCTCCTCTATTCAGGGTAAAGACCCAGTCCGACTGCGAACGGTAGTTGTCCCTGTCGGTCTGAAAGCTGGCGTCACTATACCCTCGCACCTTCAAGTCATCACTCCCTCCGAGGACTAAGAACTATTCATTCATCCTCCGAAGGTACTTAAGGATATTCTTCACCGCAATCCAATGGGCTCTGCCAGGATTCCCTTGATATCTGCTAACCATGCTCAAAGCAAAGGATACATCAAGGCGAGTACAAGTCATAACATATATGATTGAGCCAACTGCGGAAGCGTATGGTACTCAGCTCATTTCTGCTATTTCAGCTTTGGTACTCGGACTTTGAGTCTTACTCAACTTGGCATTACTTTGTATCGGTAACTCTCCCTTCTTCGAGTTTTCCATTCTAAAATGTTTTAGTACCTTATCTAAGTAAGTGTTCTGACTAAGTCCTATTAGTCTCTTACTTATCTCTCTTACTATCCTTATTCCCAAAATATAGGAAGCCTCTCCAAGGTCCTTCATAGCGAAGCACTTCCAGAGCCAGGACTTAACCTCCTGCAGAGTCGGGACGTCGTTTCCTACGATTAGTATGTCATCAACATACAAAACGAGAAAGCTAACTATGCTCCCACTGGCTTTGACACATACACACGATTCATCTTCACTTCATACAAATCCAAACTCTTTGACTTTCTCATCGAAGCAAAGATTCCATCTGCGAGATGCTTGCTTAAGTCCATAAATGGACTTCGGAAGCTTGCACACTCTATTCAGATGCTTCGGATCGACAAACCCCTCTGGCTGAGCCATGTAAACATCCTCAGCCAACTTCCCATTAAGGAAAGCGGTCTTGACATCCATTTGCAAAATCTCATAATCATGAAATGCGGCAATCGCTAGCATCACTCTAATAGATTTTATCTTCGCAACTGGTGAGAAGGTCTCATCATAGTCAACTCCGGGAGTTTGAGTAAAACCCTTCACAACCAATCGCACCTTATATGTGTGTACGTTTCCATCCACGTCGGTCTTCTTCTTGAAGATCCATTTGCACCCAACGGTCTTACGTTCGGGTACATTATCAACCAAATTCCAAACTTGGTTGTCATACATGGATTGGATCTCGCTATCCATTGCCTCTTTCCATTTTACAGACTCCAAGCCTGCCATGGCTTCTTTGTAGCTATTAGGTTCATCATGATTTATTAGTGTACCATCACTAATATACGTGTCCCCTTCAGTAGTAATATGAAAACCATAAAATTGGGGTTGAACTCTAACTCTTTCGAAACATCTAAGAGGTAAGGACTCGTCAATCGGTACAACCGGAGTTTCCTCCTCGGGTTGAGTGCCAGCGGTAGAGGTTCCTTCATCTATCGACTCGTGAATCTCTTCAAGCTCGATTTGCCTCCCACTGTCTCCTTGGCTTATGAGTTCTCGCTCTCGGAAAACTCCTCTCCTCGCAAAAAAGACAACATTGTCCTTCGGTCTATAGAAGAGATATCCAAAGGATTTCTGCGGGTAGCCGATAAAAATACATCGCTCACTACGAGGTTCGAGCTTTTCGTGAGTATCTCGTCTTACGAAAGCCTCACAATCCCAAACCTTGATATGTGCCAACGAGGGAGCTTTCCCTGTCCACATCTCGTGAGGTGTTTTGGCAACCTTCTTAGTAGGGACTCGGTTAAGGATATGGGCGGAAATCTCTAAAGCATACACCCAAAAAGAGATAGGTAGTGAAGCACGACTCATCATAGAGCGAACCATGTCTAAAAAGGTTCGATTACACCTTTCTGCCACACCATTCAACTGCGGTGTCCTAGGTGGCGTCAATTGTGAAACTATTCCACACTCCTTGAGATAATCGTGGAATTCAAGACTTAGGTACTCTCCTCCTCGATCGGATCGAAGCATCTTGATTTTTCAGCCCAATTGATTCTCCACTTCATTCTTGAACTCTTTGAATTTTTCAAAAGTTTCTGACTTTTGCTTGATTAAGTAGATATACCTATATCTACTATAGTCATCGTTAAAAGTCACATAGAAGTGGTTCCCATCCTTCTTGGTTGATCTAAACGGTCCACATACATCGGTATGTATTAGGTCCAATAGACCCTCACCCCTTTCACACGTACTTGTGAAGGGTGACTTAGTCATCTTTCCAAGTAAACAAGATTCGCATGTGTCATCTTCCCTAAGGTCGAATGACTCCAACACTCCATCCTTTTGGAGTTGGGCTATGCGCTTCTTTTTGACATGTCCAAGACGATAATGCCACAAGGATGCTCTATCCATACTATTGGAAGAATCCATGCATAAAACATCATTTCCTAAGTTATCTACAATCATAACGGTTTCATAAATTCCATTACATGGTATAGCTTCAAAATAAAAGACACAATTTAGATAAACCAAAATAGAACCATTCTCATTATTAAAAGAAAATCTAAAACCTTGTCTAAACAAACCACAAAATGAAATGATGTTTCTAGCCATTTCTGGCGAAAAGCAACAATTGTTCAAATCTAAAGATAAACCTTCCTCTTCTTTCCCCTTCCTTGTCCAATAGCCAAGACAGGAGCAGCGGGTGGATTGGGAGTTGGTGCAACAGATTTTTCCTTGAAGTTGCTTTCAGCGACCCCTAAGAGACCTTGGAGTTTGCTTAGGGTGACCTTTTCTTTATTCATGTGGTAGGTCATCCTAAATTGATTGTAACTTGGAGGCAAAGAGTGAAGCACCATGTCGATCGCCAAGTCTTCCCAAAGTCAACATTCAACTTGCGAAGACGATCGACATACCTTTGCATCTTTTCCAGGTGCACGGTAAGAGACTCTCCATGACCCATTTTAGCGGAAATCATGTTAGTGAAAATCTCATAACGCTCTTGTCTCGCGTTTTGGTGGTATCTCTCCAATAAGTCTTGGTGCATCTCGTATGGGTACATGTCCTCATAGGACTTTTGGAATTCGTAGTTCATAGTGGCTATCATGATGCAATGTACCTTCGTTGCCTCATGCTCATGAGTTTCAAAAGTGGTCATTTCAGCCGGAGTAGCGATTTCAGGGTTGATTTTCTCGAGCTTCTCATCGAGGACATACTCATTGTCCTCATAGTGAGCAATAGTGCGAATGTATCTTATCCACTCACTAAAGTTCGTCCCATCGAAAGTGACCTTTTGACAAAGGCTCATCAATGTGAATGAACTAGCAGCAGCGTTGTTTGCGTTTGACATCTACAAATAGAAAGGACAAAGATAGATTAGAATATGAATCCCTAATTATCACCCAATAAGAAAATTAGGGCTAGGATCCAACAACAATATTTACATATTAGAAAAGGGATGCCGTAATCTAACATGCAAACAATTTGAAAGTAAGTGAATGGCAATTCACTAATTCTCCACCACAAAACATAACTTTAAGTTCTAAATGTATTGAGAATTCCTAGGTTTAGATGAGATTCATTGAAACTTTTCAATGGCATGTTTAAATCTCGATATGCCCCTCTTGTTTGTGACTGGGATACCGAGGATCACAAAGCGGGTGTGAATTACCATGCAAATTCACATGGTGCCTTCATTGTAACGATCACCTATCCGATGTGCCGGTAAACCACACACGCTCCATCGAACTATGATAAACAATGAATCACCCTTTGCCACCTTTGCTTAGAACCAATTAGTGTGTTGGTAAACCACAGACGCTCCACTAACTTCTTAGCAAGGGTGCAAAGTGTAACTTCATGGGATTGCATCAATTCACTTTTCCTAAAGTAACTAAGATTGGGAAATTTGAAAACATGTAGTTACTTTGTATTTCATATTATACTTTTAATGAGAGGATGAGGTTGCCCTATCCTACCCGTTCGGCTAACGATCCTCCACCGATCAAGCAAGCGGTAGGTGTGAGTGTACACCCATTAAGCGCCATTTTATAGGTAACAACCTTATACCCACCTTATAGACCGGCTTCGTGAATGAGGCCTACTAACTATATATATATATATATATATATATATATATATATATATATATATATATATATATTAATCTTGTAATATTATATTAGTATAGGGTTGGATTTTAAACTTGTAAAATTCTAGGGTTTGAAATTCAAATTGTCTAAATTAAACTTTTAATCACAAAACATAAATTTCAAAACTTGAGGGCAAGTTTTAAACATTTAAAACATAGAGGATCAAATAACAAATAATCTTAATTAACAATTAATTCCATAATTATCCATATTTGATTTATTTAATGATTTCTTGCAAGATAATTTACCAATTTAATCAAAATAGTTAATTAATTATCACATAAGGAAATTAAATATTTTATTAATTGATAAATATCTTTAATTAGATCAAGATTATAGTCATATATGTCAAAAAATTGGATTAGGGTTGATCTAATATGAAAAAGGCAAGTTTCCATAAGATAAATATCAAAAAAATCCCGATTTTAGTTCTTCCTGACGCTCGGACTCGCCGAGTGCCCAACTGGACTCGCCGAGTCAGGCCAACTCGTCGAGTCCACCATGGGACTCACCGAGTCCATAACTCAGAATCACAAAATTCGAATTTTGCAAGCAAGAAACAAACAATCATGCATCAATTTAATAGAAACGAATCTAGTCTCTGATACCACTGATGGGTTTTGGCCATATGAACATTCCTATGTGCACATACAAACCCTAATCCTTGGATCTAGGTTTCTCTAATTAAACATGCATTGAATCCAAGACTTCTAATAGCTAATAGAGTATAAGAACAATACAAAATTAGAGTTAGAAGCTTACCTTGAAACACTTCTTTGATCTTCTTGTTCTTGGAGCTTTAGAGTCACAAATTTTACTCCTCTAATGGCTTACAAACACCAACTAGCAAGAGGATGATTTAGGAGAGAGGAGAGGGAAGAAATCGGCTAGGGTTTCTTTGCTTTTGTAGAGGTGCCGATTTCCCTTGCCTCAAGGATCTATTTATACTTGTAAGGCTCCTAGGGTTTCACCCTTGAACCCTAATTGGATAACTTTTACTCAAAGCAATCCAAATCCTTTCCAAGATAAGCCCGTGGACGTTTTGTGGCTTATCCCAAGCCCTAGAAATCATCCAACTAGATTTACAGCCCAAAGTGTAACTATCAAACAATTGACAGTTTATACCCTTTTATTTAATTAATCTCTTTAAGTCACCAAATTAATTCTAATTACTTTTATGACTTATATTAATCAAATAACAACATTATTATTCCTTATATTATTCTCATAATATATTAATAATATTTATTCTCTCATAATAAATCATCATGTCAAGTTGCTATGGTGAAGGCAACCCAAAAGGACCATGCACAATCGGGTCAAATACTTGCCTAATATAGTTGCAGCCTTAGACACTATTCGAACACGAACTCATACAGACCATCATCAAACGGCTCGGGACCCATACCTGTACCTGTACCCGAACCAGACCCAGATCTACAACCTCCTTCCCCCTTACATGTCATCAACATTCTGAAACAAACAATACAACCATCAGGATCATGAATACAAATGGCAATATTTCACATTCTACAAGCCCTCCTAGTTTCCTTGCGACACTCCCCAAATTGAGTACGGATCCTCTGCTTTCAATAGTACGGGCTCATACTACCTTCCATATATATCAACACTTTCCTCAAGGATTGATTTGAATCTTCTAGGTCACTACCTATCCAAACATACAATTGAAATCCGGTAAGGCTCCTGGCACTAATTGTCACACCCCAAAACCGAGAACGGCGGAAACGTTCTGCGGCTGAGGACGTTATGTAATGTATCACAACAATGTAAAGTAGTAAACAAGCAATAACATCATCCATTGCATTAATAGTATAATTTTAATTACACGTGTGTTCTTTCATAGTATAAGACAACATAATGAATAATCAAAATAAAAGCGGAGTCTTAACTGCTCCGTCTTCACAAAACCTGGTCGTCGTACCTGTCTATTTGTGATCTGAGAATACAAGTTATTTTGAAAGCGAGTATCAGCCAAAAAGCTGGTGAATTCATAAGTATTAATGTCTCTTTAATTTGTAAAACTTGAAAGGAAAGTCTTGACATTGTTAAGAAAGTTCGTATAAGTGTGGAAATGTTTGTAAGTAATGGAAAACGTTTGAAAAACCCTAGAAATCCCTATGATTCCTATTAGTATAGATGAAATCTTCTACCAAGACCTAACTGTTTTGAAAGTAGCCTTCTACCAAGACCCGACTGTTTTGAAAGTAGTCTTCTACCAAGACCCGACTGTTTTGGAAAGTAGTTTTCTACCAAGACCTAACTGTTTTGGAAAGTAGTCTTCTACCAAGACCTAACTGTTTTGGAAAGTAGTCTTTTACCAAGACCTAACTGTTTTGACTATTATAATTAATATAAGAAATTGTATCCTTTTGAACTAGGATACACATATATGATTCACCTCATCGATAATGTGAATAACTCACAAGGTAAAAGAAATAATAATATAAATAACTTAAGTATTATCCTTTTGTACTAGGATAACTAACAGTGTTAACTGAAGACATCTGTAGACGTACATTTACCTCTGTAGCGAATAGTTGGGTGTAGGAATAGTTAGTCCCTTAAAGTATACCTATAATGGTATCAACCGTAGACATCCGTAATGTGCATTTACCTATGTAGCTAACAAGGTTTTAGGAATGCTTAGTCCCACCAAGTATCCTTTGCTACTAGGATATTAAGTCCAATCTATCTCGTCGATTATGAGATTGTATCACAAAATAAAGATGAGAAGAAGGATTATATAACAGAATCTATACATTTAAAATGTAATAGTAACTCATCATATATTATCTACGTAAAATTATCCATGTAAGAGTGTATGAACGTACTCATGTAAGCGTATCTATGTAAACATACTCATGTAAGCGTATCTATGTAAACGTACTCATGTAACATGTAATGTACTAGTAAAGACTCATGAATGAACTAACTCTTGTGTGATTCCCTATACTTGGAATGGTAAGTGATATCTCCTAACTATACCTATAATAGTTACTAACCATGTACGTGTATAACCTGAAGTAATGCCTTTGCTACCCAAAGGTACTAAACTAACTGAGGAAAACTTTTATGTCTCTATATGTATACATGATATATAACTGATAGTTAAACGAGCTTCGGATGGATACCCGATACCCTACCAGACCACATCCCAATGGGGAGAAGGAAATAAAAGGGGTTAGCCTTCCTAAGTCCTTTAAACATTATTTATATAACTATACATATACAGGCATACAATTGACAATATAAAAGCATATAAGGTGTTTTATAAAACCTTTGAAAAAGATTAATACCTAAGAAAAGATCGACTTGATGTCACTTTATAAAACGGTTTGAAAGTATTTGTTTGACAAAAACAGTTTAAGTATAAAGGAAACTTTGTTTGAAACACAAATGTAATAGGGTTTGAAATGAACATACAGTTTTTAATAAATAGTTTAATAAAGTGTTTTAAACACCTAGAAATGTTTAAGATAAACATTTGAAGAAATCTGATTGGTAAAACAGTTAACATATAGTAAAGCCATTTGCATGTTAATTATTAATCATATGTGATTGATATAATAACTAAACATAATTCAACTTGTATGCCCCCCCCCCCCATAAAGCATTTATAAATATTTAAAAACATTTAAAAGATTAATTCAAGGGGTATGAACTCACCTGCAGTGAGCGGATCGGAAGGAAGTGTCGGATAAGTGCTTGGTGTCAAGCGAAGACTTAGACAGACACAATGATCCTAATTACATATGAAGACCTATGTATATAAACAATTAGTGATTTTTAACACTAATTAAACATGTATAAACATCCTGTTGCGAGGAAAACACTTTGGTCAAGTGCTAGGAGGCTATCGGGTTGCAACAAGGGAGTGCAAAGTCTCATACGGGAATTTATGGTCCAATGAGCAAGTTTGTTGGTGTTTATGGCCCAGGAGAGTTTACTCCTGGCCATAAAATCTCAGTTGGTCACCAAAAGGGGCTTAAAACTCTAAGGGATTAAGTGGTTAAGTGCTCCAAAGATTTAAACAAGTGTTTGGGTGGGTTTAAGGTCCAAGAATGGCCTTGTATGGTGTTTACGGCCCTAGAACCACTCCCCCATGAGTTTACGGTCGTAAACTCATGGTAAGGAGTACCATTTCGTGAATTTTGGTCATTAGGTCCATGGGGTAAGGTTCTATGTCACTAACCAAAGCTTACTAAGGTGTTAGGGTGCTATTCGCACCCTTGGTTTCTTATGTTTTCTAAGCTCTAAATATGATAAAATTAGTGTAGAACAAGTTGGATCAAGAGTAATTACGATCTACGAGCTCGAATTGTCGGTTTTGGCCAAGAACACTAATGTGTTCTTAGTGAAACTTGAAGATCTACAAAATGGAATGATTTCACGAATGAAATCATGTAAGTTTACTAGTTCATGCAAGATATCAACTAGTTAAGACAATAAGCTTACGAGTTTTGAAGATCGGGGACGAAGATCGGGATGATATTTGAGAGGATTTGGGCCAAATGGATGGAAGGAATGAAGAAATGACCACCTCTTCACCGTATAAGCAAGAGTTTACGGCCCACATGGAGTTTACGGCTGTAAACTCCCATGTGTTGGCCGTGAACTCCTTGCATGAGTGTTTGAGGTCATATCTTTGAGCTAAAACTTCAGCCGATTAACCCCGACACTTATTCCTTAAGTGTACACGACTCATATTGCTCAAATAAACTTCTAGTTGTGCTAAAGGACAACAGCAATGAGTTTGACTTTCAAAGAAGTGTTAGACTGAACAGGATGGAAATTTCGGGTTGTCACATCATCCCCCCATTAGAGGGAATTTCGTCCTGAAATTAGAATTTAGGTAAAGGGGTAGGCATGAATAATTGAGTAAGGAGGTGGGAAAACTTCCTAATCGATTGGTTCTCGCACTCATGGGAGGTGGTGTTGCTTCGTCCGCTTGACCACTCGGTCGAGGGTTACTACGGTTCTTCCACGAAGGCGAGGATCTCATTAATCTCGATCTCATCAAGTGGGCTTACGAGAGTCATGACGGAAAGGTACGTTTTCAAGTTCGAGACGTGAAGGGTAAAATCCACGTTACTGAGTTTGTGGTGTAGGTTGGGTTTGTGAGTTACGGGACCGATTCTGGCAAGAATCTGGAAGGTCCTAACTATTATGGATTTGGCTTACCACGCTTTCCGAAGTGTAGCAAGCCTTCCCAGAGTGAGATTTCCAAAAGGATTTGGCCTCTCACTTTAAATTCCTAGGTTTTCTTCCTCTTGCTTGTCTTCCCAGTCAAGGGCCACTCCCTTCTGATTCAAAGTCATAAGAGGTTTCGAAATCCACGAGGAGTTCTGAATGAACTCTCGATAGTAGGTCAGCGAGACCTAGAATTTGGCGAATTCCTGTCGGCATCCTCGGTGCTGACAAATTCTCAGCGGTTTTGATTTTTGGCAGGGTCCTCAAGAATTCCCACATTACTGGTAATATATCTTAGGAATTCGACTCTTCAAATCTAAAACTCGCATTTAAAGAACTTCGCGTAAAGCTTCTCTGATCGTAATGTTTCCAGGGTTTGTGTGTATATGCTCTTTATGATTTCCTTCTTACTACGAGAGTAGATAATTAAGCCATTTATAAAGATAATGACGAACTAATCCAAGTAAGAACGGCGTACCCTATTCATTAAGTTCATGAATACTACGGGCGTATTGGTCCTACCCGAGGGGTATTACTACGAACTCGTAGTGTCCGTGTTGAGTTTGGAAGATTGTCCTTCGGACATCCTTTACTAACATTTGTAACTGGTGATATTCGGATTTTAGGTCCATTTCTGCAAGGTACATCATTCCTTGCGGTTGGTCAACTGATTCATCTATGCGAGGCAGAGAGTAATGATTTATAATGGAAGTCCTGTTGAGGTCTTTGAAGATGAGGTACTTCTGGCATGAGTACTTCTGAGCTCTGAAATGATGGCTTCGCTAGAAAGACGATTTCGAAGAAAGAGATGTATGCACGAAACTAATATTGTGAATCTCGAATTGACTAAAGTTGCACGAAAATGTCGGAATCATATGGAAACTAAAGACATTATATTTGAACATAAGGCGTTACAGACAAAACACCATAGTGCAACCCTTAACAGAGTTATAGTACTTTAGGGTAACTATTGGAATACTGTTGAGAACAAAGTATACTACAAAAGACAAGTATACGCATCACGAGGGTCCCTTAACCAACGGGATCTCGCAAAAGATAAGACTCGAGTTGCACTAGTTTTAAACATGTTTTAAAAACATACAAAATACTGACGATTAGGAGTGAACCTATACTATAGTAGGGTTCTTCGTTGCCTCTTTCCATTCTGAGGTCAAACTCCTCCTGTCCCATCGTCGTTCTGATCTAATAGGCAGTCCCTCTTGAAGTGTCCCATTACGCCACATAGATGGCATATCCGAGAGGTTTCGATATTGGTGGTTGAAGTAATGTGTTGGGTCCGAATCCTGCAGTAGCGGGTAGTATGCATGTCCTTGTTGCAGTTAAAGCAGTGCGGTAGACAACATCCTCCTAGATGATGGAAGTTGCACTTGTCGCACTTCAGTAAGTTTCCAGCAGACTGCCTGGCTGGGTTAAGGGCAATTGGGATACCAGAAGGAATGGTAGTATGAGGTACATATGTTGTAGTTGTGAAAGTCGTTACAGGTGGTTGTTTCTTGTTCGCCCCTTGAAGTGATTTGTCCTTAGTTTTATCCCAAAACCTCCGTTTGTTACTCTTGGTCTTGGAACTCGGGGTATCGTGGTAGTTTGTTGCTCGTTGAGGTACTTGATTGTTACCTGGATTGGACTTGTTGTTAACAATCCCGCTAACATTCACACTGTTAGAGTTAAGGTGGGTCAGAATAGCTGACACGGCAACTGAGATTGCAGCTTGAAAGGTAGCTGCATCAATCTGAAGAGTTGGTGTTTGGTTGATAGGCTGATCATTTTTCTTTGGCGACATGATACTGTTACACGGAAAGAAAATGAATTTGTGAGTGAGTATGTTTGGACCTAAATGCAGTTCGATCATTCATGTAAAGGATAGAAGTATGTTCTCATGGGTTCGACCTACATCCCTATGATGCAGTCCTAGCAAAGAGTGGAAGTAAGTTCGCACAATGGTCTCAAGACGTTTGTCGTTCAAGTCGAGGCATCATTGGTTGGTGAATAACATGATCCAAGCCTTGAAAGAGTCTTGAAAATGATTTTGGAGTTAAATTACTATAGTCCAAAGACTTTGACTAAAGCAAGTTTCAGATACACTCCAATGTAGGTATGATGAAGGTTTTTCAACAGAGAGTGGCATGATAGTTAGCCGTCTATCAATATCATCGATGTTTAAGATGTAATAAGTTTAGGAAATTTTGACCTTATAGAAGGTCTTACATCATATCCTGAGTAGCAAAGTTTTGGCCGCATAAAGGCCTAACTAAAAGTACCTACAGTACAAGGTAGTTCCATAGAAAATGCCACATAGGACATAGACGGGAACATGGTTCTTTAAAACAAGAAGGAAAATAAAGTATCTCCTACTCGTGACGATCATCCCTCTGGTGAACTCTTAGTTCAGCTAGTTGATGTTCCATATCAAGCAGGTGTCTTTCATACACCCTCTAGTGTACTCGGAGTTCTATAACTTCGGCTCGTGATTCAGCCAATGCTTGAAGCAGGGTTTCATGGTCTCTTTTAGATCTCTCACGAGAATCTTCCATACAAATGGTGCGAAGGTTATGTATTCTCGCATTGGTGACAACTTCGGTGATCTGATGTAGGTCTGTCCTGCCTTGAATCTCATTTTGGGCCACTCTGCGGACCAGGAGTGGCAAGATTCTGTCTACTGAGCCCCCATTGCTCAAGTCATAAAAGCTCCGGTCTCCATTAAATGGCATGGGCTGATCTTGTCCTTGGCTCCAGGTTTCCAAGCATTCTACCCAAGGAGGCGTCGGGCCATGAAAAGTCGGACGAGGTTTAGGATTTGGAATGGGGGCTGCCTAGGGTAGGTTCTCAACCTTGGGTTTGAAGTTAGCATCATCTGAAATTCATCATGGTGATCATTCAAAGGGATAGGATGATCATTCCCTGGTTCTTCTCCAACCATCCAGCAATGAATTCGTTCGGAAGGTACAGGTTGTCGTGGGGATGGAGTCCAGCCATGTTATCTACATGAGAATTGGGGTAAGGAAATAACTATTAGATGAACTATCTAGATAATTATTAGAAAATCTACATTACTTACATCACTATTTGTAAAGTGCATACCAGTTATAGGTAATCAACACAAGATAGGCCTTCGAATAAGTGACCTTAACTCTAAATTCACTAGGAATATGGGTAAAGCAAAATTTTCACAGATTCTAAGTCTATAACATCCTAGTTACATATAGCCTTAGTGTATCCACTTAGCAACTATCAACTTAGTAATGAATATCCTTTTTAGTTCTCAAGTAAGTAATTATAGTAACACAAAACACTCCTATATTATTTTAAGTTTAATGTTATGTTCTACTATTCTTATTGTGGTAGTGTTGGTAAGTTTTTAGACTTGTTGCAACCTCACAACCATCCTTAGGCACATGCTAGTCACTCCTCGGATAATGTAGTTGATCAGGCTACATCTTCCCAGGGTTGACCATATGTCTCTACGTCTATTTGTGTTGTCCAACAATCGTAATACTTTTGTTCTGTCCTAATGATGTTGATTTTAGTATGAATGCAGGTATGTATACTTAGTTAAATATTTTATTATTTAAACGTATAAACTCTTAAATCAGAGTATTTTAATCCCGCTTGTCCTTATAGTTCGTATATCTTTTATGGGTTGATAGACTCAATTCACTATAAACAATGCTCTGATACCAATCTGTCACACCCCAAAACCGAGAACAACGGAAACATTATGGGGCGGAGGATGGCATGTAATGTATCACAACAATGTAAAGTAGTAAACAAGCAACAACATCATCCATTGCATTAATAGTATAATTTTAAATACACGTGTGTTCTTTCATAGTATAAGACAACATAATGAATAATCAAAATAAAAGAGGAGTCTTGACTGCTCCGTCTTCACAAAACCTGGTCGTCGTACATGATTATTTGTGACGTGAGAATACAAGTTATTTTGAAAGTGAGTATCAGCCAAAAAGCTGGTGAATTCATAAGTATAAATGTGTCTTTGATTTGTAAAACTTGCAATGAAAGTCTTGACATTGTTAAGAAAGTTCGTATAAGTGTGGAAATGTTTGTAAGTAATGGAAAACGTTTGAAAAACTCTAGAAATCCCTATGATTCCCATTAGTATAGATGAAATCTTCTACCAAGAGCTAACTATTTTGAAAGTAGCCTTCTACCAAGACCCAACTGTTTTGAAAGTAGTCTTCTAACAAGACTCGATTGTTTTGAAAGTAGTCTTCTACCAAGACCCGACTGTTTTGGAAAGTAGTCTTCTACCAAGACCTAACTGTTTTGGAAAGTAGTCTTCTAACAAGACCTAATTGTTTTGGAATGTAGTCTTCTACCAGGACCAAACTGTTTTGACTATTATTATTAATATAAGAAATTGTATCCTTTTGAACTAGGATACACAAATATGATTCACCTCATTAATTATGTGAATGACTCACAAGGTAAAGGAAATAATAATATAAATAACTTAAGTATTATCCTTTTGTACTAGGATAACTAACAGTGTTAACTGAAGACATCCGTAGATGTACATTTACCTCTGTAGCAAACAGCTGGGTGTAGGAATAGTTAGTCCCTTAAAGTATACCTATAATGGTATCAACTGTAGACATCCGTAGATGTGCATTTACCTATGTAGCTAACAAGGTTTTAGGAATGGTTAGTCCCGCAAAGTATCCTTTGGTACTAGGATATTAAGTCCAATCTATCTCGTCGATTATGTGATTGTATCACAAAATAAAGATAAGAAGGAGGATTATATAACAGAATCTATACATTTAAAATGTAGTAGTAACTCATCATATATGATCTATGTAAAAATATCCATCTAAGAGTGTATGAACATACTCATGTAAGCGTATCTATGTAAACATACTCATGTAAGCGTATCTATGTAAACATACTCATGTAACATGTAATGTACTAGTATAGACTCATGAATAAACTGACTCTTGTGTGATTCCCTGTACTTGGAATGGTAAGTGGTATCTCCTAACTATGCCTATAATAGTTACTAACCATGTACGTGTATAACCTGAAGTAATGCCTTTGCTACCCAAAGGTACTAAACTAACTGAGGAAAACTTTTATGTCTCTATATGTATACATGATATATAACTGATAGTTAAACGACCTGCGGACGGATACCCGATACCCTACCAGACCACATCCCAATGGGGAAAAGGAAATAAAATGGGTTAGCCTTCCTAAGTCCTTTAAACATTATTTATATAACTATACATATAAGGCATACAATTGACAATATAAAAGCATATAAGGTGTTTTATAAAACCTTTCAAAAAGATTAATACCTAAGAAAAGATCGACTTGATGTCAGTTTATAAAACGGTTTGAAAGTATTTGTTTGACAAAAACAGTTTAAGTATAAAGGAAACTTTGTTTGAAACACAAATGTAATAGGGTTTGAAATGAACATACAGTTTTAATAAATAGTTTAATAAAGTGTTTTAAACACCAGAAACGTTTAAGATAAACATTTGAAGAAATCTTATTGGTAAAACAGTTAACGTATAGTAAAGCCATTTGCATGTTAATTATTAATCACATGTCATTGATATAATAACTAAACATGATTCAACTTGTATTCCCCCCCCCCCCCACCATAAAGCATTTATAAATATTTAAAAACATTTAAAAGGTTAATTCAATGGGTATGAACTCACCTGCAGTGAGTGGATCGGAAGGAAGTGTCGGACAAGTGCTTGGTGTCAAGTGAAGACTTAGACACACACAATGATCCTAATTACATATGAAGACACATGTATATAAACAATTAGTGATTTTTAACATTAATTAAACATTTATAAACATCCTGTTGCGAGGAAAACACTTTGGTCAAGTGCTAGGAGGCTATCGGGTTGCAACAAGGGAGTGCAAAGCCTCATACGGGAGTTTATGCTGCAATGACCATGTTTGTTGGAGTTTACAGCCCAGGGGATTTTACTCCTAGCCGTAAACTCTCAATTTGTCACCAAAAGAGGGTTAAAACTCTAAGGGCTTAAGTGGTTAAGTGCTCCAAAGCTTTAAACAAGTGTTTGGGTGGATTTAAGGTCCAGGAATGGCCTTGTATGGTGTTTACGGCCATGGAACCACTCCCTCATGAGTTTATGGCTGTAAACTCATGGTAAGGAGTACCATTTCGTGAATTTTGGTCCTTAGGTCAATGGGGTAAGGTTCTATGTTACTAACCAAAGCTTACTAAGGTGTTAAGGTGCCATTTGCACCCTTAAAAGGGGTTTACAGCCCAAGAGCATGCCTTGGCTGTAAACTCCTCGAATCCCTTGATTTATTATGTTTTCTAAGCTCTAAATATGATAAACTTAGTGTACAACAAGTTGGATCAAGAGTACTTACTATCTACAAGCTCGAATGGCCGGTTTTGGCCAAGAACACTAGTGTGTTCTTGGTGTTCTTGGTGAAACTTGAAGATCTACAAAATGGAATGATTTCACGTATGAAATCATGTAAGATTACTAGTTCATGCAATATATCAACTAGTTAAGACAATAAGCTTACGAGTTTTGAAGGTCGGGGACGAAGATCGGGATGATACATGAGAGGATTTGGGCCAAATGGAAGGAATGAATGAAGAAATGGACACCTCTTCACCATATAAGCAAGAGTTTACGACCCACATGGAGTTTACGGTCGTAAACTCCCATGTGTTGGTCGTGACCTCCTTGCATGAGTGTTTAAGGTCATTTCTTTGAGCTAAAACTTCATCCGATTAACCCCGACACTTATTCCTTAAGTGTACACGACTCAGAATGCTCAAATAAACTTCTAATTGTGCTAAAGGACAACAGCAGTGAGTTTGACTTTCAAATAAGTGTTAAACTAAACTGGATGGAAATATAGGGTTGTCACACTAATCCCTTCCTAGACACCCTCTAGGACACAACTCTCCCCACTCACTACCCTCTACTGCCGGAAGGACTTCCATGAAATTCCTCTAACTACCATACAAATACAGTTACATATTACTAAAAACAAATAATTCTTCGAAAGAGAGATCTTAGTTTACAATGGTTGGACTCATACAAGAGTTACGCAGTAGAGCCAACCCTAACCTTCTAAAATTATTTTGTTCGTATAACATGTAACTTGGCGTATTCATCCACTAGTTAGATGAAGTTAGTTAGAACTCCTAGAAGCACAAAGCAAGCAACATTCGAGCTTTGTGTAACAAAGCAAACACACCTTAATCAGGCAATCCTATAATTTAAAGATACGCACAAGCATGCAAGTCTATAAGCTCAAACTGTAGGCATTAAAGGCATCTCTCCTAGCACCCTATCATGCAAAATTTGAGCAGATCCCTAGCCCTAACTAACATGCAATCCACATTTTCATAAATCAATCCATAGCAGATAATAGGTATGGGTATCTAGGGGAAAACTTACTTGAGCCCAGTCGATTGCACGCATTACACATCTTGTCTTTTATTAAAATTCTTAATTAAAAAAAGTTTTTCTTATGATAATCTATCAAACCCTCGATTTGAGTTCAAACACACCCGAGAGTATGTCTGAATCCCTCTAACCAAGGATCTGATACCAACATGTAACATCCGCAAAATACGACTCAAAAATTTCATTTTTAAGTTTACCAAATTCATAAACACAAAACATCATTGGTTCCAAAACCATGAGAACACAAGATGGTTATAGTGTATAATCGAGACAATTAGTAGAAAAAGATTATCAGAGCATAAGTCTCAAAATCTCTATTACGGAAAATCATAGTGTGATGTGATGCAATCAGGTTGGCCCCTTCCCATTCGAGCTGGAAGTGTCTTAAAGACAAACTGAAATAGTAAGCATAGAGCTTAGTTCGCCCACCATAACCCATACAATACAAACATACAGTCATACATATTTGGGTGTCTGATCTACCCTATCGAGCATATCTGGGTGCTTGACCTACCCTGCCGAGCATATCTAGGTGCTCGACCTACCCTGCCAGGCATATCTGGGTGCCCGACTTACCCTCCAGTGTATTTCAACTGGTTATGGGGTCTATTTCACCCCTACCACTACCACATAATAACATACGTAAATCACATGATAATCAAGAACTATGTGAACAATGATAATTATCACACAGACAACCATCATATTATTGAATAAATAAAGGGCGGCCTTAGTGCCTTCGACCCGTAACTTTCATAAAGGGAGACTCGCCTCAACAACAAAATGTCAAATCGTACTCCGCAGATGACTCGGGACACCTCTCCCTATAGCACGACAAACTTCCTAATTAGTTAATGGATCTAAACATGACCCCAAGGTCCAAACCCTGATTCATAACATAAGTCAAAGGTTCCCTAATCTTTTCCTTATTGGGCCTCTTGCTCCCAAGGCCTAACTTTCAAAATAAAAAGTTCAAGTCCAACCAACTAATCTTTAAGGCCCAATAAGGCCCAATACAATAAGTCCTAGGTCTAGGCCCAGATGCTTTAGTCCACAAGTGGGCTTGAGGCCCAACAAATCTAGGCCCAATATCCTATATCCGAAAAACCACCTTTGATCCAATGTATGCGTACGCGTTGCATACTCAACATGTACGGCCAAAGTATGCTGACTTGACCAGATACGGGAGGTTAATCCAGTACGTGCAGCGTAACAAGGGGTACGCCAAGCGTACTGGGTGCTCGACCTACCCTGCCAGACATACCAAGGGGTACGCCCAACGTACTGTCCAGCCATCTTAAAAACTTTCTTGTGACTTAATCCATTAAGTCCTAACATCCAAAACATAGATCTAGGCCCCTAAAGACATCCTAAACCATAAAGTCATAAACTTTATGCTATTGCAAGCATGGATGGTGATTAAGACACAAATTAAGTCCATAAGCTCACTTAGTTGTTATCAAGAACTTGCATGGTTGAGGCTAAACCATCAAGTTCCAATTTTTATGGCTCTAAACACCTCTAAGAGCCTAAAAGGCCAGCTCATATGGATTGGAACTTCTAAAACTCAATGAACCTCAATTATGGGACCAAAATATAACAAAAAACACCCCAAAACTAGATCTAAGCATGTGATGGTCAAGGTTAAAGCTTAATACCTCAAATAAGTCAGAAATGATGTCAGACTTCTGGATCTACAAGCCCTCTTTACGTCCTTACTCCTTCTTCTTCTTCAAAATCACCAAAAATGCTCAAGGTAAGCTCAAAATGCATGCAAGAGGCTTAGGGTTCGATTCTAAGACTCTAAGGGTAATGGAGGCTGAGAGAATGAGGGTTATCAGGGACATAAGGTCTTTAAATATGGTGTAAACCCTAAAATTTAGGGTTTACTTCTGGCCAGACTACACCCAGCATATGCAGGGGCTTCCCCCGATTCGTGCCTCACCCATGTACGTCGTGCGTACACTATGTACACCTAACGTACGACCCTTTCCCATATATTAAAATTATATGTTCTTTGTATAAGCACCAAAAAATGATACTTGGCGACTCGGGCATACATAAAAATATGATATCTTAATATTGTAGTTTAGTAAATATATGATTAGAATTTAGTTTTTATATTAATTTAACATTATTAACCAATTTATAATTATTATAAGAAAGAAATTGAAAGGTTAGGGAGGTTTCTAATGCATGTTTTGCAAGTAAAAATACTTCATTTATGAGTATATATAGATATAGATATAGAAAGATTATACTTATAAATAATGATAAATGATTATTCTGTTAAAGTAAGTAAGAGCAAAATCAATTGTTCCGTCATGTCATGCTCTAAATTCACCATCCATAGTTCCATTAGTAGCTACAAAATTTTTGTTATATAAAATGTATGACATGTGATTAATTACTTTGAAGATGAAAAGGTTGTGGGGGTTTCAAATTGATGAGGTGTTTGGAAATTTGTGTGGGGGTTTAAAATGCATGAGATGATTGGAAAAATGCATAATTTATATATATATATATATATATATATATATATATATATATATATATATATATATATATATAGTGAATTTTGTGAATTTTACAATGATGCGTATATTTCAAATTAATTTCTATTATATCTATGACTTTTAGTGGCCCATTTTTTATTTTCATCCTGGGCCTACTATATCTTTCGACCGGCCTTGCTCACACCTTCACTACTTATAACTCTCTTAATCCTGATGAGGTGCAGAGTCTCTGTTGATCTGTTCTGATAACCACTCCATCGAGTCCTCCTATATACCTAATACCTCTAACGATATTAACTTCAATGTTAATCATACTTCATCTGGAGATTCCTCGCCTCCCTTACCTTATACACCCCCACCTCCCTAATTCTCGTACTTGCTCATCCACCAAGCCACCAAATGGTTACTCTGTCTCATATAGGATACCTTCAACCAAAATTAATCTTTAACCTCTCTATTATCTATGATGTTTCTCCGATTCCTTGGTCCGCTACTTAGGCTATGTGTGATCCATATTGGTGTACTACTATGGATGTTGAGATATCATATCTTCTCTCTAATCATACTTAGGAACTTGTTCCTAAACCTCCTTCAACTAACATCGTTGATTTTCGGTGATTTGTATCGTCAGAAATTCGAAATTAATGGCCACTTAGACTACTATAATGGTCACCTCGTGGCCCAAGGCTTCTCTTAGCAACCGAGTCTTCATTTCAATGACACTTTTCGTCTTGTTGTTAAATCTATTGCCAGTCGCACCGTCCTTAGCATCTCCGTCTCTTGAAACTTGCCCGTCCACCGGATAGATGTCAAGAATTCCTTCATGTATGGTAACCTTGCTAAAATAGTTTGCATGAGACAACTGTTAGGTTATGTTATATGTCTGCTCCTAAAGGTTATTTATGACTTTAACCATGCTCCTAGAGCATGGTACCATCAGTTTGATGTTATTATTTTATCACTTGGTTTCATGGTAGTAAATATGACACCTCCTTTTTTTATCTATCATAACAACTCTTATACCACTTACCTTCTCTTATACATCGATGATATCATTCTCACTACCTCTTCTCTGCCTCTTATCACCAAGGTCATCTCTATTATATCCTATTAATTTCCTATGTCGGTCCTTGGCCTTTTGTTTTTCTTTCTTGGTGTTTCTTCATAACACATTTCATCTTGGTTGTTTCTATCTCAAAATACCTTTGTTCATGAGATTTTTGCACGTGGTTATATGTCTACGAGTAATCCCTATAGCACTCCAGCTGACAAAAAAACAAATCTTTCTGCTGATAGAGAGTTACAGACTGACCGTATTGTCTATTACAACCTTACATGTGCTCTTTAATATCTGACTTTTACGTATCAAGATATTGACTATGTAGTTCAATAGGTCCGCCTCTTCATACTTATCTTCAAACTCAATTAGATACCAACGAACCAAATATGTGGAAATTGATTTACATTTTATTAAGGAATTTGTTGTGATTGATCATATGTTTGTTTTGCATGTCTCATTTGCTTCTCAGTATACATATATATTTAAAAAATGCATATATATACATCTGCTTTTAAATTTTTGAGAACTCTCCTGTTTCAACTCTAAAAATATTTTAAATTATAATTGGTTTCTTATTTTTCATTTTGTATAGTGTAGAAGTTTCGTTGCAATTTATGTATCTATATTGAAATTTATAGCATAGAATTTTAAGTACATATTTTTATCAAAATGTTACACTTTAAAAGTTTATAACATTGCATTTATATATGTGTATATCTTATTAGTATATTTTATATTACCAAAATATATAATAATAATAATAATAATAATAATAATAATAATAATAATAATAATAATAATAGTTGTTTTTAAATGACATCGTGGTCATTAAATAGTTTATAAATTTTAATATTATAATAAACAGTGTAAGATATCTATATAAACAAACTAATAAGAAATATTTTTACCTTCGTATTTAATTATTTTCCAAATTACCACAAAGAAGTTATTATGATTTATAAAAGCTTTTTTTAAACAACTAAAAAACTCGAACGTTTATAGTGGGTTTGTTGTTTGATTTTTAGTATATTACCGTTGACATGGATATAATGATAACAAACAGAAGCAACATTCTTACTCTCCTTTTTCCACGTGTCTCTGCTCAAGATACCTTTATTCTTTACTCTTTTTGTATGTATTTATAGTGAAAATAGATCTTGATTTTGAAATCTCAAAACATTATTAAAAATAGTATTACACTTTCCAAAAATATTTTACAATATCTTTCTATTACACGCAAACTGAGTACTAACTTTCATGTAGAATATATATTTCAAATTGTTTAAAGATTTATAATCTAACATGATTATTCCAAATATAAATTGATTTAGCAGTCACTAGGTAACTTATTTGATAATTTATGTATCATAAGCCGTGAAATGTTTGAATGTTGGTGTCGAAATATATTTTTTTAATTGAAATTTAATTCTTGTATCGTTTTTTTTTTGTTGTTGAAAAAAATATATAGTATTTTACTTATTTATAGGGTTGTAAACGAGCTGAATGTTCGGTGAACCGTTCGGCAGAAAGTTCATTTATGAAATTCTCGTTTTTTTAGTTAAATGACCGAATAGAATAGCTGTGTTGTTCGTTTATTTATGTTTAAGAACGTCCGTTTATGATGTTCGTTTACGTTCGTTTAAATTTATTTATATTCAAAAATTTATGTTATATAACTATATTATATGTTTGTTTATGTTCATATACGTTCAATTGTGTTTGTTTATCTTTGTTTTTTTATTTTCGTTTGTTTATGTTCGTTTAACATGTTTATGGCCATAAAAGAGTGAACATGAACAATGTAATTTTTTAAAATAACGACCATGAACAAGAAACTCTAGTGGCCTGACCCGCCGTCAGACCGGCCACCCAAACTACCACCATGCTACTTGTTACCCGAATCAACAAACCCTGATAACTCCCTGCTCCTCTGATTTCTTCCAAACGAAAACCAACAATCGACTACCGATCACTCATACCACTCGCACTAAGTGCTCCATACCCTACTCAAAGTAGCGAAAGGGTCATGCTACACAAGGGACCCATCCACTGTACTGTCATCTTAATCCCATCTGAACAAAGGACTCTGAACACCCTGCCCTTAAACTCAGGGAAATGCTCATGCTTGCTCAGAAACATGCTCTAACATCTAGTAATCATCAGACTTAGCTTCCTCTCAGGTATCCCCTTTCAACCCTAAGTACCTGGTCACTTTCTGATGGGTTTTGAGCATTCTAACACTTCCTAAGTGTACATGCAACCCTAATAACCTTGGATCTATGTTTGTCTAATTATCATGCAAAGTTGAATTCCAAGGCTATATTCTTATCTAGCATACACGGGGAACAATTTTAACTTGAATGATAGATAGAATAACTTACCTTGTTGTTGTTTGTGTTCCTTGAAACCTTATGAGCCTAGCACCCCAAGTGTGATGCCTCAAATGCTTCACACAACACCAAATGCTCTTGGAAAGACTTTTGAGAGAATGCACACTTCTTGAAATCGGCCTAGCCCTCTTGTTTCCTTAGTATAACCGATTTTGGTGGAGAATATGATTCATATATAGTGTTGACACATCTAGGGTTACACCATGTAAACCCTAATGTGTCATGACTCTTCATTTCCATGACCCATGGGTTTGTAACTCCCATGGAGCATCCATGGAGAATCCTATGGGTGGAACCCAACTTGATAATCCATGGAGCCTCTTAGCCCACTATACAAGATATGGATGATTTACATAATCAACCCATATATTTAATTAGTTATCTTTTGATCACTTAATTAATTCTAAATTAATTCTTGATCAAACTAATCAAATAATATTATTAATATATTAGAACTTATAATATATTAATAACCTCCAAGTGTTATTTCTCTCATTTAGTCTATCCAATTGCATGGTGCCATGCAACCCAAATGGACCATGCCGGGTCGGGTCAAGTACATACCAGAAATAGTTATGGACTTAGACACCTTATCCAACAGTCTCCCACTTGGATAAGTCTAATAACTATTACTGCAAGTATGACTTCAGGAACCGATCGGCAATCGTAGCTCTTTTCAAGGTTTCTCGGAACTGAGAAGATGATGGTACGCCATTTAAGATAAGTGATCATATAATCCTCTGTTCTAGATATCAATCGGACAAATACATGGAACAATGTCTTACTTATTGTCCAACAGTTTGTTTCCCGATTTTCGATTTGTTTGACAAAGAACTTAATTGAACACATCAACTTAGTTCTGACCGGGCCCGATACATCGATCAAAACAAAATCATCGAGGGGCCCAGATATCAGCTTCTAATCCAAGAAGGAATAGATAAACTTCGACTCATATGTTTGTTCTACCACTCATTGAATTACACACAAGAGCACGATTTATAACATCGAGTTACCAATGCATTTTCGTACAATCAATGCATAACCAACTTGTAGGTAACAAATCATATCTCTAGGTTTGAAGACTTATATGATATTACCGTCTCACAATCACTCGAGATAGAATTCCATGAAGTGATTCCAGTGAGCGTGGGTTGAGTCCAATGCTCAGAACTTATGAGCACTCATGATTGTTGTAGCCTTGTCTAACACCTTAGACCTCTGCAACCAATCATGACAGTCTTGATTCATACCTACTTCCGACATATGACCGACTGTGGAGGTTTGAATAATATGTTATACCAAACAAAATTATTCTGGAAGTCAAAACATGCAAAAGAAATATATTAAACGATTGACAAGAGATAGCAACACTTTACTCATAAATAAAACACCTTTTATTCATCATCTAATGTCAATTACACTTTACAAATTTCGAGCTTATCTAACTACTAAATCTAATCTCATCCTTTAGCCCTATGCTCCGAGCACGCTGGAGATGCATAACCCGAGTCAGTCCCTTCGTGAAGGGGTCTGCTGGGTTCTTATCCGATGATACCCTCTTTGCCACGAGGAGTCCTTCTTCTATTCGATGTCTAATAAAATGGTATTTTCTGTCGATGTGTCTGGATCTCCCGTGATCCCTTGGTTCCTTGGCTAAGGCAACAGCGCTTTCACTATCACAGAAAACTTCCATTGGCTCTTTAATAGCTGGTACAACTCCAAGGTCTCCGATGAAGTTCTTTAGCCATATAGCCTCCTTTGCCGCCTCGCTCGCTGCAATATACTCTGATTCACAAGTACAATCTGCCACTGTCTCTTGCTTGGAACTCTTCCAAGAAATTGCTCCTCCATTTAGGGTAAAGACCCAGCCTGACTGAGAGCGGAAATTATCCCTATCAGTTTGGAAGCTAGCATCACTATACCCTACAACTCTCAAGTCATCACTCCCACCGAAGGTAAGGACCCAGTCCTTAGTCCTTCGTAAGTACTTGAGAATATTCTTTACCGCAGTCCAGTGTGCCTTGCCATGGTTCCCCTGAAACCTGCTAACCATGCTCAGGGCAAAGGCTACATCAGGTCGAGTACACGTCATAGCATACATGATCGAACCTACAGCTGAAGTATAAGGTATTCGACTCATTTCTGCTATCTCAACCTCAGTGCTAGGGTTTTGTGTCTTACTCAATTTGGCGTTACTCTGGATGGGTAACTCTCCTTTCTTGGACTCCAGCATGCTGAATCTTTTCAGCACCTTATCCAAGTAGGTACTCTGACTAAGTCCAATTAGTCTTTTACTCCGATTTCTCAAGATCCTTATCCCTAAAATATAGGCAGCTTCACCAAGGTCCTTCATAGCGAAACACTTCCCAAGCCAGGACTTTATTTCCTGCAGGGTTGGAATGTCGTTTCGTATGAGTAGTATGTCATCCACATACAATACCAAAAAGCTAACTATACTCCCACTAGCCTTGACATACACACAAGATTCATCTTCACTCCTAGAAAAGCCAAATTCCTTGACCTTTTCATCAAAGCAAAGATTCCATCTGCGAGGTGCTTGCTTTAATCCATAGATGGATTTCTTAAGCTTACACACTCTATTAGGGTACTTGCTGCTGACAAAACCTTCCGACTGACCCATGTAAACATCTTCAACCAATTTTCCATTAAGGAAAGCGGTTTTGACATCCATTTGCCAAATTTCATAGTCATGAAATGCGGCTATGGCTAACATAACCCTAATAGACTTAATCTTGGCTACCGGTGAAAAGGTCTCATCATAATCCACTCCAGGAATTTGAGAGAAGCCCTTTGCAACCAGTCTAGCCTTATAAGTGTGTACTTTGCCATCCATGTCGGTCTTCTTCTTGAAGACCCATTTTCACCCTAAAGTCTTACAACCTGGTACATTCTTAACCAAGTTCCAAACTTGATTGTCATACATGGATTGTATCTCGCTATCCATAGCCTCTTTCCATTTAGCAGACTCGGGGCCTGCCATGGCTTCCTCGTAGCTGTTAGGGTCATCTTGACTTACTAGTGTCCCATCACTAATAAGTGTCTCACCTTCTGCAGTAATATGGAATCCATAGTAATGCTCAGGTGCACTCCTAACTCTCATGGAACATCTCAGAGGTACAGATTCGTCAATTGGCTCAACAAGAGTTTCCTCCTCAAGTTGAGGGCTAGAGTATGAAGTTCCTTCACCACTTGACTCTTGAATTTCTTCAAGATCAATTTGCCTCCCACTGTCTCCTTGGCTTATAAACTCTCTTTCTCGAAATACTCCTCTTCTTGCTACAAAGACCACATTGTCACTAGGTCTGTAGAAGAGGTATCCAAAGGATTGTTGTGGGTAGCCGATGAAAATACACCTCTCGCTTCGAGGTTCGAGCTTATCATGAGTCTCGCGTCTCACGAAAGCCTCGCAACCCCAAATCTTGATGTGGTCTAGTTTAGGTACTTTACCAGTCCACATCTTGTGAGGAGTTTTGGCAACTTTCTTTGTAGGGACTAGATTAAGAATATGGGCGGAAATCTCTAAGGCATACCCCCAGAATGAGATTGGTAGCGAAGCTCGACTCATCATGGAATGAACCATGTCTGACAAGGTTCGATTACGCCTCTCAGCCACACCATTCAACTGCGGTGTCCTGGGAGGTGTCAATTGTGAGACAATCCCACATTCCCTTAGATAGTCGAGGAATTCTGAACTAAGATACTCACCACCTCGATCGGATCGAAGCATCTTAATGTTCCTGCCCAATTGATTCTCGACTTCCTGTTTAAATTCCTTAAACTTCTCGAAAGTCTCTGACTTATGCTTGATTAAGTAGACATATCCATATCTACTGTAATCATCAGTAAAAGTCAAGTAATAACGATTAGCATCCCTTGTGGCATGTTTGAATGGTCCACACACATCCGTGTGTATGAGGTCCAACAAACCTTCACCCCTTTCACACGAGCCTGTGAAGGGTGATTTTGTCATTTTTCCAAGTAAGCATGATTCGTAACTATCATCTGACTTTAGGTCAAACGACTCCAAGACTCCATCATTTTGGAGTTGGCCTATGCGTTTCTTGCTTATATGTCCAAGACGACAATGCCATAATGATGCTTTATCCAAGTTATTATTATTAGGAGAATCAATACTCAAAACATTATTTCCTAAGTTATCTACAACAGATACAACTTCATACACACCAACGCAAGGTAATACTTTAAAATAAAGAACATTATTAAAGAAAGCATTAATCGAACCAACTTCATTATCAAATGAAAAGGTGAAACCTTGTTTGTACAATGCATGAAAGGAAATAATATTTCTTGCCATTTATGGCGAATAACAACATTTATTCAAATCTAAATTTAACCCACTACTTAGTGATAAAGTATAAACTCCAATCTTGGTGACAGGTGTAACTTTCCTATTCCCCATGATTAAGTTTATTCTTCCTTGCTCCAAATTCTCACTTCTTCCTAGTCCCTGCAAGTCACAACAAATGTGAATACCACAACCGGTATCAAGGACCCAAGATTTCGAATGGGGTGAGTTATTAGAAATGATAGTGTAAATACATGCATGGTTGGGTTTAACTTTCCCATCCTTCACATCTTGCTGGTATTTTGGGCAGTTCCGCTTCCAATGTGATTTTTCATGGCAATAGAAGCATTCAGCCTCTTTTGGGTCAGAAGAAGGAGTGACAAAACCTTTCTTGGTTCCACATGAAGAAGAGCCATCAAGGGTCCTAACCTTGGTACCCTTAGAAGAACTCTTTCTCTTCTTCCCTCGACTTTTCCCGATTGCCAAAACCGGAGTGGAGTTTGGAGTAGGAGTGTTAACAACCGACTTCCCCTTAAGACCTGATTCTGCGGTCTTGAGAAGTCCCTGAAGTTTGCTGAGTGTGACCTCTTCCTTATTCATGTGATATGTCATGCGGAATTGATCATAGCACGATGGTAAGGAGCGCAAAATTATATCTATTGCAAGCTCCTCAGGGAAGTTCACATTAAGCTTCAGCAATCGATCCACATACCTTTGCATTTTCTGCATGTGGCTCGTGACGGAATCCCCGTCCTTCATCATGGTTGTTATCATGGAGCAGATGATTTCGTACCTCTCTTGTCGTGCACTTTGATAATATCTTTCCATCAAATCTTGGTGCATTTCATAAGGGTAGAAATCCTCATAGGACTTTTGGAGTTCTGTTGTCATTGTGGCCATCATGATGCATGCTACTTTCGTAGCATCCCTTTCATGTGCCTGAAAATCAGCGATCTCCTGAGGAGTTGCAGTGGTCTCATCAATCTCCTTAAGCTCCTTGTCGAGGACATATTCTTTGTCCTCGTAGCGGGTAATCATCCTGATGTTTCTGATCCACTCATTGAAGTTGGATCGATCAAAAGTGACTTTCCCACACAAGCTCATAAGAGTAAAGGAGCCGTTAGGATTCGAGCCAGAAGCAGCATTGTTTGAAGACATCTGAAGGAAGAGGACAAGATTAGTTTAGATATTAAGATAGTCCTAAATAAAACACCCAAATGTAATATTAAGGCTAGGATCCAATCACAATATATTATAACTTAGAAGAGGTATGTCATAATCCAAGCTATAACACATTTGAAAGGTAGGTGAATGATGATTCACCAATTTCCACCACGAAAACCGAAATATTGGATATTAGGTTTTATGATTGGTTCTTAGAAATTCCTAGATTCTTTGAGATTCAATGAACTTTTCAAAGGCATGTTTCAATCTCGAGTGTGCCTTCCAAGTTTTGTGACTGGGATACCGAGGATCACAAAACGAGGTGTGAAGTAACCATGCAAATCACTTAGTACCCTTAAAGTTTATCACTCAATCGATGTGCCGGTAAACCACACACGCTCCACCGATACTATAATAAACCTTAAGTCACCCTTTACCTACCTTGTTAAGTCCAAGTTAGTGTGTCGGTTAACCACACACGCTCCACCAACGACTTAGACAAAGTGTAAAGTGTAATTTCATGGATTAGCACCTTATTCACATTTTTCCTAAAGTAACTAAGCTTGGGAATATAATAAAACATTTAGTTACTTTATAATAATCATCATACTTTGAATGAGAATTTATAAGTCCTTCTCTTACCCGTTCGGCTAACGACCCTCCACCAGTCAAGCAAGCGGTGGGTGAGAGTAGACACCCATTAAGTCACCATTTTATAGGCATCAACCTTATACCCACCTTATAGACCGGCTTCATGAATGATGCGTACTAGTGGTAAGACGACTTTGTTCTTATATATATATATATATATATATATATATATATATATATATATATATATATATATATATATATATATATATATATATATATATATATATATAATTATTAAGTCATCATAATATAAGTATAAGGATTGAATTTTAACTTTTAAAATTCTAAGGGTTGGAACTAAAGTTTTAACTTAACTTTACTTGTTCCAAAACTTGAGGGCAAGTTTTGTAACTTTCAAAACTTTTCATTTCTTGTAACTTATGAGTTTAATAGAGTAATAAAATGAAGACTCTTCATTTTCTAACTCTTGTGTTCTTTTTAATGGTTTTAATTCAAGTGTGACTCTTGGTTTTCCATAACTTGAGGACAAGTTATGGACTCCATTAAAACACATTATGATCAAGAATTAATCTACCACATAGGTTACAAATAATTCCTATGATCATCTAAAACATCATAAGAACAAGAACATGAATATGAACACATTCATAAATCAAAATTACACTTAAAACTTTGTAATTTTGATAACTAGTTGTTGTAAATGAATTAGAAAGAACATTACACCATCAAAACAAGTTTTCAAGTACCAAAACAGTTTAGGGTAATGTTTCTAGTCCATTTCTAGCAACTAAAGTCGAAATTTTGCAATCTGTCGACCCTACTCGCCGAGTGCATGAACTTACTCGCCGAGTAGGTTGAAGTTACACGTGAACTCGACGAGTCCCCCCTATGGACTCGACGAGTCCATTCGTAGACAGCAAGATTTTTGACTTTTTTCAACTTTTAAGCACAAATAAAAAGCAAACAAGCCTAGGCTCTGATACCACTGATGGGTTTTGAGCATTCTAACACTTCCTAAGTGTACATGCAACCCTAATAACCTTGGATCTATGTTTGTCTAATTATCATGCAAAGTTGAATTCCAAGGCTATATTCCTATCTAGCATACATGGGGAACAATTTTAACTTGAATGATAGATAGAATAACTTACCTTGTTGTTGCTTGTGTTCCTTGAAACCTTATGAGCCTAGCACCCCAAGTGTGATGCCTCAAATGCTTCACACAACACCAAATGCTCTTGGAAAGACTTTTGAGAGAATGCACACTTCTTGAAATCAGCCTAGCCCTCATGTTTCCTTAGTATAACCGATTTTGGTGGAGAATATGATTCTTATATAGTGTTGACACATCTAGGGTTACACCATGTAAACCCTAATGTGTCATGACTCTTCATTTCCATGACCCATGGGTTTGTAACTCCCATGGAGCATCCATGGAGCATCCTATGGGTGGAACCCAACTTGATAATCCATGGAGCCTCTTAGCCCACTATACAAGATATGGATGATTTACAAAATCAACCCATATATTTAATTAGTTATCTTTTGATCACTTAATTAATTCTAAATTAATTCTTGATCAAACTAATCAAATAATATTATTAATATATTAGAACTTATAATATATTAATAACCTCCAAGTGTTATTTCTCTCATTTAGTCTATCCAATTGCATGGTGACATGCAACCCAAATGGACCATGCTGGGACGGGTCAAGTACATACCAGAAATAGTTATGGACTTAGACACCTTATCCAACACTTTCATCTTCCACCATTGAACCTCCAAAGGTTACCCATTACATTATCCCAACCATCCCAATGGTTTCCTCCTCATAACAACTACATCGTCCCATTGTGACACACAAGTCACGAAGTTCGCTCAACCCTAAGCGAATTCTATATTCCCAACTGAAGATCGACTCAACCCCGACCTCCGTCATCTGTTACTCATAGCTCCATGCAACTTGTGGTACCTCTCGTACCCAAGTACCGACCCACACAGGTTTAAGACATCAGATGAAAAACAATACTCCTCAACATGGAACCCACCTCAGAATCCAGAATCTCATCTCACCTATCCATCGCACCACCAGAGCCAAACTCAAACTCGAGAGTTTGGTCCGACCCAGAGTTGGAACCACTCGTTCCAATGAAGCACTCAACTAAGAACTCATTTCCCGTAACCCATACGTACCTCACTTATCCCATTCTTTCGGATTGCGATGACCACACCTTACTCAGAACATAATGATTCCCTATCATTCAGGAGACCCCGGTCTCATCCCTGGTCCGACCACCAGGTTCCCAAAAATTCATAAATTAGGCCCATCCCATGCCTAAAACTCTTCTGCGCCATGCTATGATCAAAGAGTACTTATCATAACAACTTCTCGCTGACTAGTGTGTACTACGTCTTCTCGTAGCATCACAACAACCTCTGACTAGTGAGTACTACGACTTCCCGTAGCATCACAACAACCTCTGACTAGTGAGTAGTACGGCTTGTCGTAGCATCACAACAACCTCTGACTAGTGAGTACTACGATTTCCCGTAGCATCACAAGAACCTCTGACTAGTGAGTACTACAGCTTCCCGTAGGATCACAACAACCTCTCACTGACTCACATTTCGCGGATCAATCATAGATAGGTGCACGCACTTACCCAATTATGCATCACTATATCTGGCGGCAATCGTCAAAGCAAACACCCTTCCCTGCTGCAATCCATATTCTTGGACAATCTCACTTGCGGTCATTAACCGAAAGGGCTCCCACTGGAATCATTGATGTTTGACCCACCACTTTCCGTCTCCACTCAAGACTCAAAATTATCCAAAATCAAAAGAATTGAATTCGGATACCTCGATACACCACATAGAACCTCACGACATCCCGTCTCATCCACTGATCTTCCTGTTCCACAACCTGAAATTGGTTGTCTACTCATTTGCATGCTTCTTCTTTCGACACATACCCTCCCTAGGCCATAGTTTGGTGTTGGTGATGTGGTGCACCTCTCTCTTATTTTTTCTATTGAGATTATCTGGAAACATTGATATCAATATACAAAAGATCAAATAATTAAGTGAGTCAATGGAAATTTATGTTTGTCTATTCAATTTCCTATAAGAGGAACCGTTTGATGACTTGAAAGATAAAAATAAAAATAAAAATAAAAAAAGTCTGGTGGTATTATTTAATATAAATAGCAATAATTATAACATTTCTTGCTCACCTCTTCAATGAAGATAACATCCATTGATACCTTATTATAGTCTTATGTGTTGTTAAGCTTATTTTTTTGTGTAACATCCTCTCTTATATCTCCTTTTTCATACAATGAATCATCTTCACCAACTATGCTCTCTTTTCAATTTCCTGCATCTATTAGGTCAAAAGTATGTTCATACAACACAAATGAAATTCAATAAAAGGATGTGTGAACTGTAAAGACGTTTTAATTGTATCTGACCTCATCACTTGATTGAAACAAGTGTTGGGTTTTAGTTTAAAAATAGTTTCAAAAAAATTTAATAATATGGCAACAGAAGATGTAACGTCCCGACTCTCGAGTGATAATTTTATGGCTTTAAGTTTCATAAATTTCAAGGTCTACTTGACGAGTTGGATGCCCTGACTCGTCAAGTAGAAGCGGAGTGGGCTATGTGTTTAAGTGACCTACTCGCCGGGTCCGAGATAGGACTCGACAAGTAGGAGCTGGAGGATGAAAGCCTAATTTTTTGGGTTTTTCACCCTATTTAAAGGATCATAAGCGTCCTTTAGCCCCCTTATAGCCTCTTGAGAGTCCAGCAAAACCTAATTCATGTATGTGCTTCATTCTTGTGTGTTTCAAGCTTTGGAAGGTAGATATTAGTGAAGAGAGCTTGGAGAGCAAGTGGATAGGAGAAAGAAACGTGTGCGGATCTGAAATCTACCTCAGTTAGCATCTTTTGGAAGGTATCAAGTCATTTCCTATACCTCATTTCATTCTAGATCTCATTGGGATAAAGATTTGGGCTTTTCTAGCATATTAAGAATCTAATATTGGGTATGAGCTCAGATCTGAAGTTGTAACTTCAGATATGAACTCTCTTTGGTCTCTAAGACCATAAAGCTTTTAGTTTTAGCAAATATGAGCCTCTCCTTAAGTGTAAAAATCCATTACAAGCTTGGTTTTGACATTATGAGCCTTTCATGCACGTAAAGTTTGCAACTTTACGTGATAAACATGCATTGGGAAGCTGGATCTGCAATTTGGGGCCTTAGTTGTAACGTCCCAAAAATACGAGCCAAAAATTTCATTTTTAAAACACATACTTAGCAAAACATTAGAAACAAAACATTCATGGATCATATCATTTCATAAAAGAGGTGCGTATCTGGAAACCAGTTTATTAAAACATAACAATGTCATAGTATAAATCCTTAGGAAGATCTCATAGTGCAGGATACAAAGCGAGAGTGTGATGTGCTGCTACCACGCCAGCTCCTTCCCCTTCGAAGAAGAGGTACCTGAAACCAAAACTGAAAACTGCAACCACGAAGCTTAGTGAGTTCCCCCATCATACCACATTCCATACAATCACATATCATACATATTGCCAGGCAATTCTGGGGTGCCCGACTTACCCGGTACAACCATTCTGGGGTGCCGACCCACCTGTGTCAAGCCGTTATGGGGTGTTGACTACCCATGTCAATCCATTCTGGGGTGCTGACTACCCATAGGCCCTAACGACCGATCCTCGGGGAGTATTTCACCCCCTACTATTACTATCACATATTTCATAACATAACATAATATCAAACATATCTGGGGTGCCTGAACTACCCTTCGGTCCTAACAACCGAACTCGGGGACTGGTCCCCTCCTACTACCTATATCGTATATAACATAACAAGCCAACATGCAAACATATCATCACATACTGTCAGACGTATATGGGGTGTCTGACTACCCTTCGGTCCTAACAACCGAACTCTACTACTATCACATACGACAAATCATGCTACCATATAACATATGAGGTAGTAGCAAACCTATATGATATCACAAAGACAATCATCTATCATACTTCTCCTACTGGTGGGCTGGCATTGTGGCCTTAGACCCACCGCTACTGGAAGGTAAGTCACCTCGAAACTAGCTGCTAAAGTCTGCTTGCTGAGCGTCTGACTGTCGGATGACAAATCCTCCAGCTATAAACCATAAACATAGGTTAGACACCCATAAATACCCTTAGGTCAAAAGACTGACCCTCCCTTGGTCCAAAGTCAACTCCTTGGTTAAAGTCAATGTCCATTTGACAGGACTCGCCGAGTCCTTTTCCTATTAACCCGATCCTACTCGACCAGACCTTCTTCCCACTCACTGAATCACCCTTAACTCATTACTTGGGACGATTGAACCGACTCACGACCCGACTCACCGAGTTTGAAGAACAACTCGCAGAGTTCCAGGAAATCTTCATAGGACTCGTCGAGTTGTTCATCCAACTCGTCGAGTCTAAGGCCATCTTCACGGAACTCGCCAAGTCCCTATGACCCATTTCCCATATAGGCCAAATCTGAGACATACAACGCTTCAAAACCATAGATCCATGTTCCTTGAGCATGCTTATCACGTAAAGTTGCAAACTTTACGTGCATGCATGGCCCTATAAGCTCATAATACCAAAACCAAACTCTTAATGAGGTCATACACTCAATGGGGACCTCAATCACTTCAACCACATAACTTTATGCTACTAATTCATCCAATAAGTCCAGATCTGAAGTCCTTTCGGATCATTAAGCACCACACATGGAGTTTGGTGTTTTAGGGCTTGAAAACCACCAATTTGGGACAAAAATGGTAACTAATGATCTAAAGATCAAGGTAGAGAATTTTCTACCTGAAGGGAAGCTTCTCCCTGAGTAGAGTTCGGATCTACCCTGAGTAGAGTTCGGATCTACTCCTTTCCTTGCACTCTCCAACCACCTCTTTCTTCTACTAAGCTCCAACCTCCTTCACAAAGCCAAAAACACTCTCAAGAACAATATAGGGGCTAAGGTCTCGCTCTACTGCTCTCTGGAAGTGTTAGGGACAAATGAGGCCAAGTTAGAGTGTTTAAATAGGGTGTAAACACCCGGATTAGGGTTTTTGCCCAACCAGGGCCTACTCGCCGAGTCCAGGGACCGACTCGCCGAGTCCAAAGTCCAACTCCCACTCCTTGTCCCACTCCTACTCGGCGAGTTAGCCCATCAACTCGCCGAGTCCAATGAAAAATGCATTATTTTAAGAAAGTAAATAGCAAGGAGTACGTATCGGGAACCAGGCTCTACAAACCTCCCCCACTTATCTTAGACTTCATGCTCGAAGTCTGCTGCTCGATCCTGAAACAGCTTGGGGTAGTGCTCCATCATCTCTTCCACCGGCTCCCAAGTCCACTCCGAACCCTTCCGGTGCTTCCATTGCACCTTCACGAGTTCCACCCTTTTGTTCCTCAGATCCTTCAACTTCCTGTCGAGGATTACCACATGCCGCTCGATATAATTCAAGTTGTCGTCGACCTGAATGTCCTCCAAAGGCACCACTGCCAGTCTTCCACCAAAAACTTCCGCAACTGAGAGACGTGGAAAGTGTTGTGGATCTGGCTGAGTTCGGCTGGTAGATCCAACCTATACGCCACCTTGCCCACCCGGGCTACAACCCTGAATGACCCGATGTACCTTGGGCCTGAATTACCCTACTTTCTGAATCGGATGATGCCTTTCCATGGCGACAATTTCAGAAGAACCATATCCCCAACTTGGAATTCCAAGTCTGATCGGTGCTTGTCAGCGTAACTTTTCTGCCGACTCTGAGTAGTCTGAAGCCTGCTCCAGACCTGCTGAATCTTCTCTATCGTCTGGAGCACCACTTCGGTGCTTCCCATGACCCTCTGGCCAACCTCTCCCCAACATATCGGGGTCCTGCATCTCCGTCCGTACAACATATTGAAGGGAGGATGGTCAATACTCGCGTGGTAGTTGTTGTTGTATGAGAACTCAGCTAAAGGAAGATAGGTATCCCAACTACCATCGAAATCTAGCACGCATGCCTGCAACATATCCTCAAGAGTGTGGATGGTCCGCTCACTCTAACTATCCATCTGCGGGTGAAAGGTAGTGCTAAAATGCAGATGAGTGCCCAACTCATCATGAAACTTCTTCCAAAACCTGGAAGTAAAATGCACATCTCTGTCTAAAATCACTAATACTGGCACCCCGTGCCGCGCCACTATCTCCCTGATATAGATATCAGCCAACCTATTGGCCGAGATGCTCTCCTGAATCGGAATAAAATAGACGCCCTTGGTCAATCGATCCACGATGACCCATATAGAATCCACTCCTCGTGCGGTCCAGGGAAGGTTTGTGATAAAATCCATCGTAATATCTTCCCATTTCCACAACGGGATATCCAACGGCTGCATCTTGTCGTGCGGTCTCTGATGCTCGGCCTTGACCTTCCTGCAGGTCAAGCACCGCTCGACGTACCAAGCCACATCCCGCTTCATGCAGGGCCACCAATAGACTAGACGAATATCCCTATACATCTTCGTCGCCCCGGGATGAATGGAGAATCGGGATTTGTGCGCCTCCTCCATCAAGATTTGGCGCATGCCACCGAGGTATAGCACCCATACCCTGTGGTGTAATGTCAATAATCCCCTGCTATCATAGTCGAAGGAGGAAACCTGACCCATTATATGCTCACTCTTCCGATGTTCGTCCTTCTGGGCCTCCTGCTGGGCCTCCCGAATCCGCTCCAAAAGCGGAGTCACCACTGTCATCTGCATGCAAATATCCCTAATCGGCACCGCCTTGCGGCTAAGCGCATCGGCCACCACATTGGCCTTCCCCGGGTGGTAAAGGATCCCACAATCATAATCCTTCATCACGTCCAACCACCGATGTTGTCTCATGTTCAGATTCGGCTGATCCATGAGGTACCTCAAACTCTTGTGGTCCGTGTAAATGGTACACCGAACTCCAAAGAGGTAATGTCACCAAATCTTGAGGGCGAAGACCACCGCTCTCAAGTCTAAATCATGCGTCGGGTAGTTCGCCTCGTGAGGCTTCAGCTGCCTCGAAGTGTAGGCTATAACGTGCCCTCTCTACATCAGCACCGCGCCCAACCCCGAAATGGACGGATCACAGTATACCACAAAATCCTCTACGCCCTTGGGCAGGGCTAAGATTGTCACCATGCACAATCTCCGCCTCAGAATCTCGAATGTTGTCTGCTGCTCGGGCCCCCATCGAAAGACCACGACCTTCCTAGTCAACCGTGCCAGGGGCACGACTATCTTGGAGAAATCCTGAATGAATCTCCGATAGTAGCCTGCTAATCCTAAGAAACTCCGAATCTCGGATGGAGACTTCGGAACCTCCAATCTCATCACGGCCTCCACATTGGCCGAGTCTACTGAAATCCCATTCTCGTTGACGAGGTGCCAAAGAAATTGCACCTTGCGCAACCAAAACTCACATTTCGAGAACTTTGCGTACAAGCTCTCCCTCCTCAGAGTCTCCAAAACCTCTCTCAAATGCTCCTCGTGCTCCTCCTGCATCTTGGAATAAACCAAGATATCATCGATGAAAACTATCACAGACCGATCCAGCATCTGTTTGCACACGCGGTTCATGAGGTCCATGAACGCAGCAGGAGCATTGGTGAGCCCGAACGACATCACCACGAACACATAATGGTCATAACGCGTCCAAAACGTGATCTTCTGCACATCCTCCTCTCTGACCCTCATCTGATGATAACCTAAATGCAAATCGATCTTGGAGAACCAAGATGCTCCCTGCAACTGATCAAAGAGGTCATCAATCCTCGGAAGCGGGTAACGGTTCTTCACTGTTACCTTATTCAGCTCCCGGTAATCTATACACATCCGATGCGACCCATCCTTCTTTTTCACAAACATGATTGGGGCTCCCCAGGTTGAACTGCTCAGTCTAATGAATCCCTTGTCTAACAGCTCCTGTAGCTGTGTAGACAACTCCTGCATCTCAGAAGGAGCCAACCGATACGGTGCCTTGGCTATCGGAGCCGCACCAGGGACTAGGTCGATCCTGAACTCTACCTATCGCTCCGGAGGTATTCCAGGAAGCTCTTCCGGAAACACATCAGCGTAGTCCCGCACCACTAGGACCTCGTTCACCATCGCCTTACCCGTCTCCCAGGTATCCACAACATACGCGACATATCCCGCGCAACCCTGCTGAAAGTAGCGCCTAGCTCTTGCTTCTGAACATACTGTAGGTCCACACTGTGGTCTCTTGCCGTGGATCACCAACTCTCCCCCACTTGGGGTCCTGATCCGCACTAGCTGTTGTGCGCAATCTATCACCGCCCCATTAGGGCTCAACCAATCCATGCCTATAATTACCTCTTTCCCCCGCAACGGAATGGGAACGAAATCCACCAAGTAGTGCTCCTCGAATAATCTCAGAACACAATCTTTGAACACCGCTGATGCCCGCACCGATCGATCATTGGCAATCTCTACTTCTAAAGGGCAATCCAACATGCCTGAAGACTCAGTAAACTTCTTGCTAAGCGCAAGAGAAATAAACGATCAGGTAGCACCCGAGTCAAACAACACCTGAATAGGGATACCGTTCACATGGAATGATCCTAAAGCATATACACAGAGCACCTATCAATATCATAACAACATGAAAATGAAATAGAGAGAAAGAATCATACCCGACACCACATTGGGTGTGGCGCGTGCCTCCTGGTAGTCAGTTGAAATGCCCGGCTCCTCACCACTGGAGCCTCTGCCTTTCCCTACCAGCCATCAGTGATCCGCAGGGTCGTTGGAGTTGACGCCTTTACTGGCACGAATGCTGTTAACTGAGGGAAATTGTCCTTCTTGTGGCCCCTCTGGTTGCAGTGGAAACACAGCAACTCAGACGTCTGTATCACAGGTGCAGGGGTGGTACAATCCCTACTGAAATACCCCGACTTGCCGTACTTATTGCAGCCCAACGATCCCAGTCGACATGCCCCCTCATGAGGCCTACCGCATTTCCTGCAGCGGCTCGGTCCTGACTGGCCTTTCGGCCTACCATCTGATCCCTTGGGCTTCTTCCCCGAAGCCCCTCCTGTCCGTCCCTCCTCTTACTTCCTCTTCCGGATGTGCTCTAGATCTATCTCTCTCTCCCTCTCCCTGGCAATCATAGAGTCCAAGGTAGGGCAAGTTGAAAAACTGACATGCTCTCGAATATCAGCTCGGAGCATGTCATGGTAGCGGGTCCTCCTCATGACCTCATCACCCGCATACTGGGGCACCAACAATGACCTCTCCTGGAACTTGGCGGTGATCTCCGCCACAGTCTCCATCGTCTGCCTCATATCCAAGAACTCCCTAGCTAGCTGCTGAAGCTCGACAGTCGGCGCAATCTCTATCCTGAACCTGGTCGCGAAGTCCGACCAGGTCATAGCCTCGATAGCCGAGGCTCCCAACGAGTCACTCACGGACTCCCACCAATCCCTAGCTCGATCTCGTAAACACCCTGTTGCAAACCTCACCTTCGACCCCTCAGGGTAGAAGCTGATCATCTGTGCAGACTCAATGTCTGCAATCCATCATCTGGCAGCTATAGGGTCCTTCGCCCTGTGAAAATCCGGCGCACCACTGCCCCTGAAGTCCTTAAAGGACAGTGTACGAGATCCCGACTGGCCAGATGCCATGTCGCTCCTGAATGCTCGGAGGCGATCCTCCATCAACTCAGTTATCCCTTCCTTGATCGACCCGAAGAAAATAGGGGTCGACTCAAGGATGCCCCTGGTGATCTTTGACGCGATGAAATCGCGTAGCCCCTCATTCACTGTCTCGGAACCTGATCCCGAACCCGATTCCTCTCCTGAACTGCCAACTGCTGGTCTAGGGCGCAATACCACCATTCTGAAACTCAAAATAAAAACGTCAGGAACACTGATATATCTCGAGGGATCACTACTACCACAAGTTTCCTGGTCTCATCTCAGCCTTCCTTGATTCGAGTACGGATCCTCTACTTCCAGTAGTACGGGCCCATACTACCTTCCACATCTATCCGTACTTTCCTCAAGTACTGCCTTGACTCCACCAAGTCACTATTATTGCTAATAAAGTTCTGCTACTCCCATCCTAGGCTTGCCCTAGGGAGTCCTCTAACTATACACGATCTAGTCCTCAGCTGCTGAAAGCCTCCTTATGATGCCAATTAGCCATCACCTGAATACCATCACATGCGGCGAAGCTCAGATAATCCTTCAAGTAAAAGAATCGTCCCTACAACGGTTAGACTTAGACAAGAGCTGCGCAATAGGGCCAAGTCTAGCACTCTGAGATTATTCAACCCTGTTCGCATGTGACGTGACGTATTCACCTAATGGCTAACTCCCATCACTTAGATTCCCACAAAGCACAAAGCAAGCAACATTCAGACATAGGAGGCTACTCAATCAATTCCATACATATAATGGGAAACTGTACTAGCATACAATGTTAAGTTCATGCTATCAGGCATAACCTAAACAGGCTATTCTACTGTTGTCTACTCAATCCTAGCATGCAATTTTCATATACTGAAGCACATAAAGCAGACACATAAGGCATCACTCCTAGATCCTTAGTCCTATTCTAGCATGTTGTTCTACAGGAACTGATTAACATATATAAACTTGTATGGGTACATTGGGGAATACTTACTTAAGCTCAGCCGGTCGTGCACATCACACACTTCGTTCCTTCCTAAAAAGAACTCTTAGAAAACAGTTTCTTTTTCAAATTATTTTAATCTCTCGATTTGAGTCCATACACCCCCGAAGGTGTGTCCGAATCCCTCAAACCAGGGCTCTGATACCAACTTGTAACGTTCGAAAAATACGAGCCAAAAATTTCATTTTTAAAACACATACTTAGCAAAACATTAGAAACAAAACATTCACCGATCATATCATTTCAAAAAAGAGGTGCGTGTCTGGAAACCAGTTTATAAAAACATAACAATATCAGAGTACAAATCCCCAGGAAGATCTCATAGTGCGGAATATAAAGCGTGTGTGTGATGTGCTGCTACCGCGCCAGCTCCTTCCCCTTCGAAGAAGAAGTACCTGAAACCAAAACTGAAAATTGTAAGCACGAAGCTTAGTGAGTTCCCCCATCATACCACATACCATACAATCACATATCATACATATTGCCAGGCAATTCTGGGGTGCCCGACTTACCCGGTACGACCATTCTGGGGTGCCGACCCACCCGTGTCAAGCCGTTATGGGGTGCTGACTACCCATGTCAATCCATTCTGGGGTGCTGACTACCCATAGGCCCTAACGACCGATCCTCGGGGAGTATTTCACCCCCTACTGTTACTATCACATATTTCATAACATAACATAATATCAAACATATCTGGGGTGCCTGAACTACCCTTCGGTCCTAACAACCGAACTCGGGGACTGGTCCCCTCCTACTACCTCTATCGTATATAACATAACAAGCCAGCATGCAAACATATCATCACATACTCTCAGACGTATATGGGGTGTCTGACTACCCTTCGGTCCTAACAACCGAACTCTACAACTATCACATACTACAAATCATGCTAGCATATAACATATCAGGTAGTAGCAAACCTATATGATATCACAAAGACAATCATCTATCATACTTCTCCTACTGGTGGGCCGGCATTGTGGCCTTAGACCCACCGCTACTGGAAGGTAACTCACGTCGAAACTAGCTGCTGAAGTCTGCTTGCTGAGCGTCTGACTGCTGGATCACAAATCCTCTGGCTATAAACCATAAACATAGGTTAGACACCCATAAATACCCTTAGGTCAAAAGACTGACACTCCCTTGGTCCAAGGCCAACTCCTTGGTCAAAGACAATGTCCATTTGATTGGACTCGCCGAGTCATGGCATAGACTCGCCGAGTCCTTTTCCTATTAACCCAGTCCTACTCGACCAGACCTTCTTCCCACTCACTGAATCACCCTTAACTCATTACTTGGGATGATTGAACCGACTTGCGACCCGACTCGCCGAGTTTGAAGAACAACTCGCCGAGTTCCAGGCAATCTTCATAGGACTCGTAGCATTGTTCATCCAACTCGCCGAGTCTAAGGCCATCTTCATGGAACTTGTCTAGTTCCTCCTTGGAACTCGCCGAGTCCATATGACCCATTTCCCATATAGGCCAAATCCGAGACATGCAACGCTTCAAAACCATAGATCCATGTTCCTTGAGCATGCTTATCACGTAAAGTTGCAAACTTTACATGCATGCATGGCCCTATAAGCTCATAAGGCGAAAACCAAACTCTTAATGAGATCATACACTCAATGGGGACCTCAATCACTTCAACCACAAAACTTATGCTACTAATTCATCCAATAAGTCCAGATCTGAAGTCCTTTCGGATCATTAAGCACCACACATTGAGTTTGGTGTTTTAGGGCTTGAAAACCACCAATTTGGGACAAAAATGATAACTAATGATCTAAAGATCAAGGTAGAGACTTTTCTACCTGAATGGAAGCTTCTCCCTGAGTAGAGTTCGGATCTACCCCTTTCCTTGGACTCTCCAACCACCTCTTTCTTCTTCTTCTAAGCTCCAACCTCCTTCACAAAGCCAAAAACACTCTCAAGAACAATATGGGGGCTAGGGTCTCGCTCTACTGCCCTCTGGAAGTGTTAGGGACAAAGGAGGCCAAGTTAGAGTGTTTAAATGGGGTGCAAACACCCGGATTAGGGTTTTTGCCCAACCAGGGCCTACTCGTCGAGTCCGGGGACCGACTCGCCGAGTCTAAAGTCCAACTCTCGCGCCTTGTCCCACTCCTACTCGGCGAGTTGGCCCATCAACTCGCCGAGTCCAAGGCAAAATGCATTATTTTAAGATAGTAAATAGCAAGGAGTACGTACCGGGAACCAGGTGCTACATTAGCATGGCTTAAAAATCATCTAAATGGATAATGGAGTGAAGGGCTCGGCGAGTTGCATGGGCAACTCAGCGAGTCCGATGAAGATTGTTGTGCAAGGAATTCTACATGGACTTGGTGAGTCAATGGGGTGACTTGGTGAGTCAAATTGGGGTTTCCCTATATTTTGGACATGCTTGGACTCAGCGAGTTGTAGGGAAACTCGACGAGTCAGTGAGGGGTTTTCACGATGACTCGAGTTTTGGAAGGACTCGACGAGTTAGTGACTGCACTCGAAGAGTCAGGTCAAATCAACGTTCTAACACTTTTCCAAGAGAATAGTGAGAGAGACAAGAGAGATTTTGGCCACTTGCAAGAAGTGAGGGATGAACCTTCTAGCCAAATGCAAGTCTCTTATTTATATGTAAAAAGTGAAGGTATTAACCATTAGTCCTTAGCACTTTAAGCAAACTTGTGTCCATTGTCATAAGCATGTCTGTCATGCCTTTAAAGAATGATTAGACAAGTCATACACTTATTCTTTTATGCATATCTCAACATTTTCAAAAAGAAGAAGAAATAAAGTCAAAATTGTATAAACTCTTTTATAAAATATAAACCTCATTTTTTAGGAAAAATGCAAAAGGATTCAACTGGTCCAAAAGTTTGTACATGACTTATAAATCATATCATATGATATATATTAAGTTACTTTCTAGTACAATTTGTTATTTCCATAAAATAAATAATTTCCGATTTAATTATAAGAGTTTTATTGAATATTTATTAAAATCAATTTCTAATAAATAACCAATTGTATCAAGTTCATGTTAGTGTGACCCATTAGTATCATATGTTATCACTTTAATATGACTCTTGAGCATACTAGGCCTTTCAAAAAGATACATGAATATTGTAATAAAAAACTTAGAGAAAGATAATTAGATCAAAAAAACGAATTAAGTCCACCTCTGAAGTACCATGTATAAAGGGAGGGGGAAAGTGGTCGGATCTTTCTGTTTGAACAATTGTTGTATCAGATTAAACCTTCAGTCACTCATGAACCATTTAAACCAAGTATCCACAAACATGAAAATTTGAACCATTTAAACCAAGTATCCACAAACATGAAAATTTGGTAAGTGACTTTAGCCTTGCACTTGGGAATTTAACGATAATATATTATATATCTATTTGATAATATGGGTAACATGGATGTTAAATTTGTAACTCCATGAAATGAAACAAATATTAGAAAATTGACAATTTTTTATGTGGCATCCACTAATTCTGAAGAGTGGTAAGAGAAATAGTGAGGTAAACGTAGGGGAAAATTGGACGTTAAATTTCTTCCTCTATGAAGCGATACAAAGCTTGCAAAATGTACCTTTTCGGTAGACACTTCACCTTAAAATGCTAATTGATGAAAGTTTTATGTAGTGTCTCTAATTCTGAAGAATGGTAAGAGAAATAATGTAGGATAAGTAGGGCGAGAACCGTTGGACACAATATCATTGAGAAGTCAGTCATGAATGTGTAGAAGGAGCACCGATGTGATGTTACCTATTCTTGCCCTAGCATGGTAGGGTTCTACCGTTTCCCGTTTCCCTAAGAAGCAAATCAATGTTCTGTCCAAACTGATGAGAATTTGAGCTTTGAAAAGGGTTTAGAGGAGCCATAATATGACATATGGGTTTGGATGAAGATTGGATTGGAAGCCTCAATCAAATTTAGAAGATGACATAAATGGTAGATAATATTGATTAAGTATAATGGTGGTGACCCTTAATTATCGACTCCAAGAAGAGAAAGTAGAGGAAACCCCTCGTTACAAGAGGTTAAGGAGATAAGGGTCGGCGAAAAGGGAGTGCATCCACTGTGGTTAATGTCAGTGGAGATCAAGGTTATGATGAGATCGGAAGAAAATGGAGATAAAAGGAAGGCGGGGAATATATATTAGTCGATGATATAGCGATGTGACATATGATTGGGAATATGTAAGAGGGTTTTCAACGTTGGTGATGAGCGATAGATTTGGAGGCTAGCGGTGGTTGTGGGTGAGCTTGTTGACTGCATGAAGGCATTCGAAAGTGATGTGGAAGAAATTGAAAAGAAATTGGGATTTGTGAAGTTGTGGGAACAGCTGGCACATGGTATACTCCTAAATCACCAGGATATTGTCATGTTGATACTTAAGGATAAAAATTGGTAACAGTGATAAATAGATGAACCAAAATTATACATGAATGATCAGAGTGGGTAAGTAACAGAAATAAAGGGACTAAACATGTGTAACTCCAAACTCAATACATGCTCAAGAAAGTTATTGTTCATAAGCCTCAATAAGGTTTAATATATACTAGAAGAGGATTCATACTTTGTGGCGGTCTAATTTTTTTTTCATGTTTACATATTTCAGTGTTTCTTTGTTTTTTTCTTCTCGCTTGTTGTTTCTTTGTTGCGTGTGTGTGATGTTTTGAGGAAAGTGGGGTCATGTAGTAGAATATCGACGGTAGGGGATCAAAAGTGCCAACTCCACAAACAAATGTGGCAAAAACTTGAGGTGTGCCATTTGGCAAATACCAGGGACCGAAAATAACAAACTCTTCAAACCTTTGTGGCTAGCAGTAAAGAATATCGAAGTTGCGGGACCAAAAGTACCAACTCCACAAACTAATTTGGTAAAAACTTGAAAGGTCACATTTGACAAATGTTAAGGGTCAAAAATCACAAAACGTTTGAAACTTTTGTGTTTAAATTTTGAATACAGGGACCAAAACTTGAGGTGTCACATTTGTCAAATACCAGGAACCATAAATAACAAAGTCTTGAAACCTTTGTGGCTAGCAATAAATAATAGACAAATTTACAAAAATAGTCCCTATGGTTTGTCAAAAGTCACAAAGTCAGTCCCTGCTAATTTTTTTTTTATGAACATGGTCCCTGTGGTTTCCAAAACTTGCATCAATGGCCCTTTTAGCTGACACCATTACTGTTCATCCGTTAGTGTAATGGTATTTTGGTCTTTTCAAGTAGCAGGGATTGGGTTTGTGACTATGGGTAAACCATAGGGACCATTTATGTATTTTTTCTTCTATATTTTATGTTTATGAGTTTGTGACTTTTCCACCCATTTACTTTTTAAAATATCACTTTGAACCCTTCACTTTGAACTTTGAAAAATGTTACTTTCACCCCTCTATTTTCTAAATTTTCGTGTTTAACCCCGTATTATATATAATTTGTTTTTTATTGATAGCTTTTGTTCGCTAACCTAAAAAACTATTTTTACGTGTTTATTTTCATATATTTGTCGGTATAATTCAAGGTGATCAACGTTTCGATTATAATTTAGAACTTTCTTTCGTTATTTTTTTTAAAGTTACATGGTTTTTTTTTATAAAATTGTTGGTTTAAATTCGAGCTTATTTTTCGACATAGTTTTTTTTTTTTAAACTTTATGTACGTTTCCTACGTATGAGACGGGTCATATATAATAACTTTCGTTTGTTAATTTTAAAAAAAATATATTATATTCGAGATTGTCTATGTTTTGATGTATTTTTTATACATTTTGTGCTTAATTTTATATACATTCCTACGTATCATTCGGATCATATATAATAACTTTGGTTTGTTAGCTTAAAAAAATGTAGTATATTCGAGTTTGTCTATGTTTCAACCTAACTTTTGTTTCATGTTTTTTACGTATCAATATAGATTCGAGTTCGTCTATATTTCGACGTAATTGTTTTTATGTTTCGTGCTTATTTTTATGTACGTGTTTTTTTCATTCATGTTTTTTTTTACATCGAAATGCAACTTTTATGACTATAATCACCAAAATTCAACTTACAAAATTCAAGCTTATAATTACGCTTTTATCTATTATATGTGAACAAACTTATACGTAGGAACATACATAAAATAAGCACCAAAACGTACAAAAAAAAAATAAATCAAAACATAAAAAATAAAGAAAAAGAATAACTCAAATTTATATCAGCACGTGCATAAAAATAAGTAAGGTTTTTTTGAGTTAACGAACGAAAGTTTAAATAATAAAAAATATATAATATGTGACCCTAATCATAAGTAGGAAACGTACAGAAAATAAAGCACGAAAACGTTAAAAAAAATATGTTTCGCAAAACGTTTTGGTGCTTATTTTATGTATGTTTCTACGTATAAGTTTGTTCACATATAATAGATAAAAGCGTAATTATAAGCTTGAATTTTGTAAGTTGAATCTTGGTGATTATAATCATAAAAGTTGCATTTCGACGTAAAAAAACATGAATGAAAAAAACACGTACACAAAAATAAGCACGAAACATAAAAAAAAATTACGTCGAAATATAGACGAACTCGAATCTATATTGATACGTAAAAAATGTGAAACAAAAGTTAGGTCGAAACATAGACAAACTCGAATATACTACATTTTTTTAAGCTAACAAACGAAAGTTATTATATATGACCCAAATGATACGTAAGAATGTATATAAAATTAAGCAGAAAATGTATAAAAAATACATCAAAACATAGACAATCTCGAATATAATATATTTTTTAAAATTAACAAACGAATGTTATTATATATGACCCGTCTTATACGTAGGAAACCTACATAAAAAATTACAATTAAAATTAAAATTTTAAAAAAAAAAAAAAAAAACTATGTCGAAAAATAAGCTCGAATTTAAACCGATAATTTTATAAAAAAAACCATGCAACTTTAAAAAAATATAACGAAAGAAAGTTCTAAATTATAGTTGAACCGTTGATCACCTTAAATTATACCGACAAATATATGAAAATAAACACGTAAAAATAGTTTTTTTAGGTTAGCGAACAAAAGTTATTAATAAAAAACAAATTATATATAATACGGGGTTAAACACGAAAATTTAGAAAATAAAGGGGTGAAAGTAATATTTTTCAAAGTTCAAAGTGAAGGGTTCAAAGTGATATTTTAAAAAGTAAATGGGTGGAAAAATCACAAACTCATAAACATAAAATATAGAAAAAAAATACATAAATGATCCCTAGGGTTTACCCATAATCACAAACCCAATCTCTGTTACTTGAAAAGATCAAAATACCCTTACACTAACGGATTAACAGTAACGGCGTCAGCAAAAAGGGTCATTGATGCAAGTTTTGGAAACCACAGGGACCATGTTCATCAAAAAAAATTAGCGGAGACTGACTTTGTGACTTTTGGCAAACCATAGGAATCATTTTTGTAATTTTGTCTAAATAATATCGAAGTTACGAGACCAGAAGTACCAACTCTACAAACTAATTTGGTAAAAACTTGAAGGGTCACATTTGAAAAATGTTAAGGGTCAAAAATCACAAAACCCTTTAAAACTTTTGTAGCTAAATTTTGAATGAGCCGAAGGGTATGTTATAAGAACTAATATATTTATATAATATATATAGAATGATGTGGTAAGTATGGTATAGTGCTTGTCTTTTGTAATCTTTTGTAAGGATAACTTGAGTTACCAACAAAATATTAATAAAACAAGGTATCATTAACCAATGCAATTTTCATTTCACCGTAACAATGCAACTTGCATACATGACCTTCAAAATATAAAACCTTTTCCAAAATAACATATAACTACCATTTCATACCTTACATTAGAAAGAAATCCAAAATAATACCACCTAAGAACAAAATCAAAAACAAAAGAAATCTGAAATCCAAAAAATAATCCAACTAGCTATAAACATAATCTTGTGATTCCATGCTTCAAAAATAGCTCATTTTGCAGATTCTTCCGTGAATTTTTTTTACCTCAACACCCGAAGATGATATCCATGGATACATGATAAATTGTTGGGTATACCCAACCAATGAATGGGCACATCAATCTTTGTTTTGAACACAACTAGAGCATTCAACTTGAGTTTTTATTTGTCTAAGAAGTCACGATGATTGGTCTTCGCCCACACATAGAAATAACCATTGCGAGATTGGATTTAAAAGAAAATAAAACAGATGATAGGATTTTTATAGGACTTTATGATGAAGACGGTAAATATATAAAATAAAGAATATAATAACTAATAAATGGTTTATTTTACTAGGAAAGGAGAGATTTAAAAGTTAAAAAAAAATTTAAAAAAAAAAAAAAAAAAAAAAAAAAAAAAAAAAAAAAGAAGATGAATTTACCACTTCATGGTAGGAACATAAATTATTATTAAATGGGATTAAATGGAATAAAATAGACATCGTTGGCAATGGATGGGCCGTGTAATAACCTTACAATAGAGGGACCAACTCTATAACTAAAGAGTTGGATCAAAGACAATGACTAAAATGTCTTTAGGTTTTGTTTGGTTTTCTTTTAAAAAACCTCTTTAAAAATCTTATTGTTGCGCAGCGCAACACATGCGCATCACTTTTTGTTCCGTAGCAGTTTGTTTTTCGGAAGTCTTCGGGGCTTAAAACCTCTGCCCGATTGCTTCTTGGGGAAGCACTTGTTATACCTCTTCCCACTCCTTCAAACCTAAACCTAAAAAAATTCAACCCCAAAAAACCATCGGTACCTTTTTTTTTTTCAAAAATTGAACGTATTTAATATTACATTTTGTAATGGTCCTCCATAAAATATATTTAATATTATATTTATGGTCCTTTACTTATATATTAAATTTTATTTTCATCCCTTTAACATTTAACATATTAAATTTATATCCTTTTAATTCTTTTCTCCCATTTAATTTACATAAGTTAATTAATTTTAATGTTGTTTTTTAAATAACTGTTTAGAATTTCATTTTTTATTTTCTTTTTAAATAAGTGTTTATTTTTTTTTTAATTATGAAATAAAAATAAAATGGAAAAACAGATTGTAACAAAACATATAACATATTATATTTTATTATTTCAATGTTTTAAGATTATAATTATTAAATTTTCTGTGTTTAAAAATAATTTTCGGTTTATTAAATTAGTTTATTTTAAGTTTTTAATGTCAGCAGATGTTAACAAAAACAAACACGTTTCTTATTACAGTCTGCAGCTGTTTGGTCCACCTCTTCTGCGGTAGAGGTTTGCAGAGGTGATCCGCAGATTTTTTGAATTTTTGCTTCGAAAAAACAAACAGCACCTTAGTGTGTTGGGGACACAATGAGGCATAACAACTCCTTTCTAATGTTGTTCGGCAGAGGAACTAACTATGAAAAAAATATCATGTTAAGGACTAATTGTGCAAGAAAAAAAAAACATGGTCTCAAACTTTGTGATTTACCAAACCACAGGTACGACTGGTGCAATTTAGTCTTATATTCTATATTTCGTGTACATCTTCGCAACTCATGATGAACAATTATTAGAAGGTTGAAATGAGAAATGCTTATATCAATGGGATGAAAAGTCATCCACCAAGCATCAGATATTGTAATAATAAGATAACAACTTTTTCCAAATAATGATGGAAAAATAAATTATTTTCGTTGTGCCAAATCAAAGTCGTATCAAGCAATCCGACTTGGGTGTCTCACTCCAAATTAATTAGTTTAAAATATTCGCGTATTGATTATCGGATGAATCTCCTTTAAAGATAAAAAATAAAAAAAATAAAAAAAAAGTTGTTTAATTTATATGTATAAAGATAATTTAGTTAAAACCTATTGAATGTGAAATAAAGGAACCCGAAAAACCAAATTAGTAAAATATACTTACATTATATATCAGGACATCTAAATGAATATATCATTTATGATTAATAAATCTATATTATTTCTTTTTTATAAGTCGATCATATGATATTGTTATTTGATTTATGTCAATTATCCTGTTTTTAAAAGAATTATTAAAATTGTAAAGTTACTCTATAAGTTCATGGGGGTATATCAATTTCATGATGACATAATGTCTATCATAATCGTTTTTAGTAAGGTGGGTATTATGGACTTGTAAATTATAATGATCAACCTTTCTTTTTGGTAAGGCGCTTTTAGTTTAGATAATATGTAAATGTAATATAATATATGTAGGAAATGCATGTCAAAAACGAAAAGCAAACAAATAAAATTAATATATTTTTCAAAACAAATTTGATTTATAATAAATATTTGTTTTTCAGGATACAATAATAAAAATGATTATTGAGACCATCTAATTCAACAAGGTCTAAATATTAACTATGATAACAAGAAAGTTCCACAACTATTGAGAAAAGAGAAGAAACAAGATCGTTTATTAGACAATCTTTTTCAATATGTCTAAAAATAGAAATGTTGTAACCGAAGATTAATTCGATATTAAAAAAAAGATTGTAATCCATATTGTATTTAATTTCGTCTTATTCTTTCTAATAAATAAAATTTTTTTTGATACTTGTTGCAATTTTATTGATTTGATCACATATCATTTTGTGGTTATTTTTTATATATGATATTTTGTGGTTGTTTCATTTTTATTAAATATATTAATTGTAATAAATATAATAATAAAAACATTTCAATTTCATTAATTGATTTTACTTCTAATTTTAAATTTATAAATTAAAGTCCATTAGTTTTTTCTATTTATTTATCTAAATTATTTGTTTAAAATTAAAAGATAAGAAAACACTTTAATTTTAATAATTAAATATTTTTTCTATTTTTCTTATAAATTCAACTTTTCAAATGTTTATAAGTTTACATATAATTTTTTTTTTAAATGAACTCATGTAATAAACGAGTCTTACACCTATTATATAATACATCATAATCGAAAATTAAACATAAGATCCTAAGTGATATTATGTTTGATTTCATTTTTTTAATACAAACTGAAACTTAAAAAACATTAAACTCCTGTTACAAATTATTAAACTACTCATTGAATTTCTCATTATCTCATGTTTATTTTAGATGTTTAATATAGCAAATCAAATGAATAAGGGTTATGTTATAAGTATCCCTTAACCATTATCTCATGTTTATTTCATCCGAAATTGTGTTTAGTTTTCAGAACATTTTGAATCTCGTCAATCGGAGTTTCGGTTCGTTAGATATGGCCAAAACACTGACGAGGGGTCAAGCTGTCCAGAAACATCCTTCTTTCTTCAAAATCCAAGATCCAAGCTTCCAATTGCTAAATCCGCTTCCTTTTCCATCCGAGCATTTCATTGTTGCTAAAAAAATGAAATTATAAAGTAATTAAGCACCTTTTGTTCATTAAATGAGATAAAATCAACATAAAGTATTAAGATAATGCATGAATTTTATAACTTAATATGTTCATATCAAAATACCTCACACTTGACTTTTGCTTGACCCCAAGCAAAACTGAATTTTAACATACTAATACCACATAAATCATCGAGGGGCCCATAGATATCGCTTCTCCTGTTAAGGCTGAAGGAATGAATAAACTTCGACTGCATAGTTTTTATCTATTTCATCATGTCACACATGGACATACCCTTTATAACTACCAGTTACACATAGTGTTGGAGTAGACCGACCAATTCATAACAGAATCATAGAGCAAAACCCCACATGTATATAGGGTTGAAGAATAGAAGATATATCATCTTAGAATTACTTGTGACTTTAGAATTACTTGTGACTGGATCCATGAAGTAATCTCTAAGTGCGTGTTGGTCCAATACTTAAATCTCTATTAAGCACTCATTAGTGTTAACGCAGTCTCTATGCTATGTCCAATCATTATGGACAGTCCACTAATACTCTTGACAGTCTTGAATCACTACTTACTTCCAAGAGTATGACTGACTGTTGACGGTTGAGTAAATTAATACTCATGAAGTGGGTTCCAAAGATGCAAAAGGAGAATACAATAATAAGCTAAACGAAATGACTGATTTCCATCATATATTAAGATCTACACTTAATAATCGCCAAATCAAATTAACACTTATATTGCTTTAAGTTTTCATGTTTAAAACAAACCAAACTAAAAGTGTTTAAGCCAATTCATTTGCAAATCTAATGCCTCTTAACTTTGTCTAGCTGTCAGACTTGGTCAATGACATTGGCTTATGGAACGGATCAACAAGATTTTCTTTCGATATGACATTGACTATGATGTCTTTTCATGTGAGTGACTATCAAATCTGTTAGTACTTACTGAGTATGTGTCTTGTAAACTTGTGTGATTTGGGATCCATACTCGAGGTAAGTTCACCCATAAAGTCATACGAACCTTCATAAGGACCATCAATGACTGAATTTCAACAAAGATGTCACTAATGAATATCTTTCAATCACATCATCCACTTTGCAGTTTAACTAACTGCAATATACTTTAAGTATGTTAAATCTACTGTGGTGTATTATCAGGTACTCTTCCAAGCACGAAATCCGACTACGAACGAAATTGCCTTTATCAGTATGGAACTTAGCATCAATGTAACTCTTACAATTATCTCTTCTAAACTATCAAGATCATCTCTTCTATCCTCCAAGGACACTTAAGAATTTTCTTGATCTTGATTCATTGATTCTCACCAAATTGATCTAATCCAACTTGTCATGCACGAGGCATACGAGTCATCAGATTTGGTACATGTCATGGAATATATGATCAATCTTATAGCAGAAGCATGTGGGACACAACTCATAACCTCTAGTAAAAGTAGGACATTAGCATTGTTCAATGTCATGCCCTATTAAGCATGAACCTTTCCAAGTTCTACATGTCAACTTTTGTCAACATATCATGTACTTTGGCTCAATCCAACGAATCACTTAGATCTCTCTCCATAGATCCTTATTATGTATGTGTGTTGTATCTCCCATGTATATCATAGCAAAGCAATTCACATACCAAACCAAGCTTTTACACTTTCTAATGTACGATTCATAGGAAACTGTATTCTAACTTAGCACTATAGTCATCCTTGTATTGTACATAGATAATTGGAATCTTTTAATGAGAAAGTTCAAAGAGTTTGAATTTCGAGAAATGAAGATGAGCCACACATATGTCAAAGCTAGTGGGAGTAATTGGAATCTTTGTTTCAATGAAAAAGTTCAAGGAGTTTGGTAATGCATTTATTATTTATGTATCCAAGACTATGATTCCACAAATACATTTCACCAAAACCTTTGGATGTATTTAAGTAAGTACTTATTATGGTCAATCTGAACAATTGATTAGTTGAACTAACATCAACAGATATTCACAATAATACACCTTATTCAGATATTTGAATCAATTTTGAACTATTGCTGCTATACTAGCTTCATAGATTTCATGACTTTCTTTTAACATGTTAGAATGCTCCAAATTTAAATAAGTCAGAACTATCTCATGAATCATAGTATAAACAATTTCAATTATAATACCATAGACTAAACATTTGAAGAGCATTATCCTTGGATCCTATGAATGTAGCAAGGGCTTGGCATTCATGTTTAAGTTATCTTCTCCATGTTCCAGTCTTCTTACTTCATTTTAGCAACTGCACATTCTTGCAAAATCCAGTTCTTAATCCTTAGTAAAATACTCAAGGTTTAGAAGTAATGTTTTGATGGCATTATAAATCCATATATTTGATTGAATACCAAACATGGAAGAACTAGTTATCTTTTGATCCAATGGAAAGTAGCACGGGCTCATGATCCATGATCAAATTTAAATTCTTCATGTTCCAGTCCTTTCACCTCAAATATACATTTGGGCAAGTTTGATATCTTAGTCCTTTTCTTGTTAAGGAAACGAGCAGCTATCAGAACATATCTTAGAATAAGCCTTCCTTTGTCCTAGGTATTAGGACCTAGATTAGGTATACCAACACTAAATCGCCTTTAAACCATGGGCAATTGGCTTTCTTCTTCTTGACACTTCTATTCATGATAATAAAATATGGGAGTGCTTTGAAGTATGAGTTTCTATGATTGGCCATGTTAGTTCCAAAAGGAAACCTCAACATGCTACACAACTCCTTCATGGTCATTCCAAGTTTTTCATATCAAAATCAAAATGAATTGATTATATGTACATGTCATCTAGTTCACTAACCCTAGTCAACTTCTAACTCAAGGAAATTCCATTTAACTTCAACATGTCAATTTACAACGTACATTTGATAATTGCTCTTTCTAACAATTTAGAATTCAATGTTTAAAGTAAAATTGGAAGAGCTTTAACAAAGGCATGATCTTTCCTTTCGCTTATGAGAACTATTCCCAAGCTACGAAATTGACAAGATTGATCATCCTCATAGCTAATCCTTTCAAAGGTTTTATAGCAATATATTTTAGTGGATAAGGTTATAGACATCATTTAATAACAAAATCCATTATAGTTTGCTTTACTTATCCTTAGAAAATAACCACCCTAAATAAAATTATTTAGAAGGATAGGATCCATATTTGGCTTCATGATGTGTAAAAGGATGTCGTAAACACACTATAAAGTTATTTAGGTAGGTAGAACCCTTTGTCAATTTCCATCACTACAAAATTCCTAGATCTTTGAGATTCATTGACTATCAATGACATGTTAATCTCAGATTATGTTCATCTCAAATTCGATGATGGGGTCGCTGCGGATCAAATAACAGATGGTGAATCATCCATACATTAAGATTCGTGAGTTCCACATCATTCTCTACCTATACTCTCAAATTGATATGTCGGTTAACCGCACGAGCTCCATCAACAAGTTATAAAGAGAATGTGAAACTTTTATAGATAGCATAAGATGCACATTAAATAGATTGAGAATTAACCTTGCAAAATCGCATGGTCCCCGGCTCAAGTTACGCTTGAGATTCACGAGTTCCATATCAATCTCAACTATACCCTAGATTGATGTGTCAGTTAACCACATGAGCTCCACCAACAGAATATAAAGAGAATGTGCAATTTTCATGAATAATATAAACTCACATTCTATTAATAAAACAAGATTTTGTTTTATACTTGTATTTAGAATACTTTTAGATTGACGATTATCACTATCAAACCCTTTCGGTAACTCCATTCTCAAAATGCAATAGGACGATGAGGGTGGTAAGCGCAAAGCATATTAAAAACTGTCCTCGTTAGGAATCATAGAGACCTCCTTAAACCCCTACATTAGAATGGGTGAGCCTAGTCATGGTAAGACTGGCAATATCAATATTTAAAACATACGAATGTGTATGTTGTGTCCTTTTATGCTTATAATAGATACAATTCTAATATATAAATATAAGGGGTAAATTTAAAACTTTTTAAATTTACTTGTCTATTGTTAATTCTAATTAATTGCGAGGACACAATTTAACAATTAATAAATCACGAGGGATTAGTATTCAAATTGATAAATCTTTATTATAAATAATATTAAATATTTAAATTCACTATTCAAATAAATAAATATTCTCAAATAAACACGTATAAATAACATCTATCAGTTTTCCATATTTAAAACAATTCAAATTTGGCATTTATCCATATTGATTAGAACTTCATATTTCAAAAATAAAGGAAAATCCGAAAACCCTAAATCTGTCAAGGCGACGTCGTGAGCTCCTAGCCACGTCGTGGCTGCGACTAGGGTTTTTAACATATTACAAAATTTTCATTTATTCTTATATCATTCAATTTCAAACAAGTATTTTCAGAAAATATGGACTTAGGGTGAATGTAACCATGAACTTGGCTCTTATACCACTATTGAGTTTTCTATGCATCAAATACACTCTAAACTAGGCAGTGGAAGAATCGGAACTATGATATACCTAAGTGTACATGCATCATATGGATCTATGGCTTCATGCTAATTACATCAACCCTAAAAAACATAAAAGCAAAGAAGAAAACATACCTCTTATGTAGCCCTTGATCTCCATGCTTGAGACCTTGATCCTCCATGAAGTTGCTTGGATGAGAGGACCCAAACCAAAATCCCTCTAATGGTATCACACCCAATGACATCAAAGAGTGGAATAAAAATAACTAGGATATGGGTTAATTTCCCAAACCCAAAGGGGTTAGAAATCTTCCCTAAGAGGGGGAGGAAGAAGGGTTGGCGAAACTTCAAGCCAAGGTGCAAGGAGGAATGAAATCCTTAAGGTCATATTTATAGCCTTAGATGCCTTCCAGGGTTTAGTACTCCTTCCCATGTTGGATGGAGGCTTAACCACGAAATTTCACTCCTTTCCCATGTGGGATGGAGTGATTTTCATCCAAACCTAATCCCATAAGGGTTTTGGAACATTCCTGATTAACCAACTATCGATTAATGAACATTCAACCCTTTAATTAATTAAAATGTTAACTAATTCCTAAAATATATTTCCAAAATATATTTCAAATTAGTTTCTAATTAATTATTAACCATAATAATTAATAAACCAATTTCTCCTTTATTTATTCTACTCAATTTGGGTCTTGAGGAAAACCTAAAAGGACCCTGTTATTATAAGAAATATTACCAATAGTTAATGACCTTGGACACTATTCTAGCAACCACCACCTAGGTATCTGATATGATTTACTTCCGTTGCAATCAAAGGAGCCATAAGAAGGCCAATTGCCAAAGTTTAGCAGCAGGGGGACCAATTGTAGCACACGCTCTGGCAAATTTGAGGACCACGGATGCCTACCAAGGCAAGGCAGATACGCCTGTTATGAGGGACATGGCTTTCCAACTGACAGCCGAGGAGGCTCGTACAACACCTAATGTGGTGACGAGTATGTATCTTCTCTTTAACTCTTTATATATGCATATTTTTCTACTTATATCTGTGTGTTTTGTTTTAGGATTCTTCCTTGTGAATAGTATATCTGCTTTGGTATTGTTTGATTCGGGGGCTACTCGATATTTTGTATCTCTTGAACTCAGCAAGAGGTTTGTTGATTCTCCGGGGGAGCTAGATTATCCATTAGAGATTGAGATTGCTGATGATCATCATGTGCGAGTATCTAGGTTCATCGGGGTTGCATCTTGGAGTTGTTCAGTGATCGGTATCTAATCGATTTGGTTTCTATTCCCCTGCGTGAGAGCAAGGTTATTGTGGGAATGGATTGGCTGAGCCCTAATGGGGAAATAATTAATTATGAGTAGAAGTTGGTGTGTATGCGGACCCCAAGTGGGGGAGAGTTAGTGATTCAGGGATAGGGTGTTGAGTACGGGCCATTTTTATGTTCAACAGCTAGGGCCAGACACTACCTTCATGACGGTCGTTCCAGATTTGTTGATTGTGTGATGGATACTCGGGAGAAGGGTAAGGCGACTGTGATCAGGGATATAAGAGACATCTAATAGATTTGATAATTCAAATAGATAATTTCGAGTTTCCATATAAGAAACTTATAGTTAATAGTTAATGTATTTTGTACAGTATGACTCATATTGGGTCTTTCTACAACCACAAAGTCTATACTAATTATATATAACTCGGGTAGAATAGACCTTTGAATAAATGATCATACTCTATATCCACATCTAAACAAGGAAAAGGAAGTAAAGCTAAACCACCCATTTTAAGTCTATAAAACCTTAATTATATATAATTGTAATATATACTTAGTAATTATAGCTCTACCAGTAATGATCCTTTGTTTTCATATGTTTGTTTCTAGTAAGGATGAATCTCTTGTATCTTGTTGTTTCTGTGTTATAATGTCATAAAATACTCCTATAGTATTTTATATTTATGTTTGATTCTAGAGTTCTTCTGGTACTTAGGTAAGCTTTAGACTTGTTGCAACCCCACTATCACTCCCAAATACATGTTGGTCATATCTCAAATAAATATAGTTGATCAGACAATATTGATCCCAGATATAATTACATAACTGTCCAGGTTTAACTGTAGTGTCCAACATCTAAATACTTTTTTATAATTCTTACTGTGACATTGTTTCTTGTATATATGCATGTTAGTATACTTCTTATAAAATACTTAGATTTTAAAAGTATACTTGTAGTCAGAGCGCTTCATCCCCATAGCATTTATAGTTTGTATATCTTTTATGGATTGATATACTGAGTTCACTATAAACAATGCTTTGATACTAATCTGTAACACCCCAAACAGGAACGACGGAAACGTTCGGGGGCGGAGGACGTCATGTATAGTATCATAACAATGCATAATAGTAATCACAGTACAACATTCATTGTATTTACAAAGTTATAAGTTTTACATATGTGTGCAAAACATAGTGTATATGACACTAAAATACAAGTTTAAAAGACATGAGTTTATAGATCTCCGTATTCTCAAAAGCTGTGTCTGTACTTTTCTTACCGTTTCCTTGAGAATACAAGTAATTTTGAAAAGAAATGTCAACAATTAAGTTTGTGAATTCATAAGTATGTTTGTAACTGAAATCTGTTTTCTTGCTCCTTGATGTTGTAAACGTGTATTTCCCAGAAAATCCTATATTTTCTATTGTAGTATTTTGTAAGCAAAATGTGTGAAAGTCATTGTACTCTGAAGTAGTAAAATGTAGTTTAATTGTCATAAAACCACAAAAACTATGTTTTCTCTGCACTGAAATAGTATTATATTCTTGTACTAATATGCAACTCATGTATTTGTAATTGATTAGTATAATTGTATTTGTAAAATATTGTGTTATAGTTTTATAATTAAATAAAACTATGTGAAGTTTGCTTATTCATACACTAATCATTTTATTCAATACCAGATAGTGAGTTATTATAACCATACTAGATGACCTATGATTGCCTGAACACGACATTTTGCAGGCGTCGTAATTGGTTGGACATTTGTCACCCCATGTATGTCAGCCTAACTGTAGCTATCAGTTCAGGTATGAGATTGTCAATCCCATATAGATCTATATACAAGTGTCGTGCTCTCCCTCCAGTAAACTCTGGTTATAATTTCAGGACTTGTTGGGTACTTAGAAAAGTTCATGAAGGTTGTCTCACAAATGCTATATTGATGATTATGCGTAGAATATTGAAAAGTTACTTTGTAATAAATACATTGTAAGTAAGTTTCATAAACTATATTTAATATAGTTTATATGTTTCTTTTCAGTAATGAGTGCTAGTGGTAGTAGTGAGTGTTGGTAATGGTGGTTGTTGGTAGAGATGGATGGTCATTGGTGGTGGGGGTGGTGATGGCGGGTGGTACTGATGGTGGTGGTGGTGGATGTGGTTTTGGTAGGAGATGAGTGGGGTGGTGGTGGTAGGTGGTTATAAGTGGTGGAGGCAGGTCGTGGAGATGGTTGGTGGTAGTGATTGGTGGGTGGTGGAGGGTCGACCTTATGTAGAGATTTTCTAAGCTAGGGCTTAGGGTCTCCAATTGTAAGGGGACCCATATTCTCCAAAGTCTAAATGTTGTTTAGTCCATCAAAACATCTAAGCCGGTAACCAAAAAATAAATCAAGCGGAAGAATAAATCAATGATCGTTGCACTCATGAAACTGAAACGACGTTGCATTCTTTTACCGATTCTCTTTTCTGCCACGCATTCATCTCATATGTTTACGATTTTCGAGTGAACGAGTCGAACACAGTATGAATTTGGGAATTTGATGCATAACAACTTTAGAAGGTACGATATGGGAAATATTTTAAGAATCAATTAAGAGTTTCAAGTCTTTCACTGAATTTTATCGTTGTGGTTTAGGCTTTAATTGGACGATAAATGTTGGTCATAATTCCTTAGTGAGCGGTGGGTACAGGGGTATTTTATTTTTTTTGTGTTTTATCTAGATTTGTGAAGTTCTATTCATTTTTTTTGGGATTTAGACAAATTTACCATTTTGACTAGTTTTTGTCCCAGTTTTGTGGTCGGGAATATTTGGGGTGTTTTGTGTTGGATTTTTCTATGGATCTTTGGTTACGATTTTGTTTTTTTTTTCTTGATTTGGATTAGTTGTTTTGGTATATAGGGCATATGTTACATTTTTTGAAGAATTATATGCTTTTGTGGGATTTTTTCTTAGCAACGGTGCAAGTTATTTTCTGTGGATTTTTTTAGTTCAATGGAATTTTGTTTTTGGGATCTATGTTTTGGTTTATTAACATTGGGTTATTGGGATCTTTTAAGGTTCGTCTCTATTATTTTATATTTGATCGGTGTATGGGGTGTGAGAGTTGGAGGTTACCCTTTTTCCGAGCCATGTTCTTAATATGCATTGGTGACTGGTTTGTGATTTCTTAGAATCTGGAAGTGTGGAGTTTGATAGATTGCTTGATTTTTTGGATTATGCCTGTGTTATGGAGTTTGTTGGATTATTGCAAGAGGTTCTATAGATATATCCTTATGTACCTATATTCAACCATGGCTATAGAAGATGGAGCATTAACTCTAGAAGAAAGTGGGTGTGGTAATGGTTTTGGATTGACTGGTCTTGTTGGGGTTTTTTAGTTTGTTTTTATCTAAATTTGTGATTTCCCTTTATTCTTTTTATTATTTTTTCTTTGATTTAATAAAGTTTGTCGAGATTTTTGTCTCTTTCGAAAAAAGAATCATATATAAATTTTTATCAAATGCTTGTTGATTTAGGTTATTACGACAAGAAAATTCCTTTATATCATACTAAAATTTTCCATGAAGAAAACATAAAAATATAACTTGTATGTAAAAACAATTGAGGAGTATAATAAAGCCAAATAGCCATAAATATTTTATTTGCTTAGAACCCCTAAACTAATTAAACTGTCCCTGAGTGGAGGTGACGGTGTATGATGGTAAAGGGTGATGGTGGTAGTGGGTTATTAGTTGTGGTGATAGGTGGTTGGTGCATTGTAGGTGGTGGTTGGTGGTTGGTAGGTAGTGGTCGTGAGTGATGTTGGTTAGGTGGTGAATAGTATATCTTAGTGAGTTTTTTAATTGTTTTAACTATTTTTTGATTGATATGAATATTATTTTATAGTTTTTTATTTAGTTACAAAAGTATCACCTTGTAAATTTAAGAATGATTTTTGTTCTCAAATGTTCTGATAATAAGAAATGTTCTCTCTTTATTTATTTATATCTATATATATATATATATATATATATATATATATATATATATATATATATATATATATAACATTTGTTAATGGGCCTTGGGCCTATAAACAACAAATATAAAATACATATGTGGCTATATATACAATCTAAGATGCTAACTCCCATCTCAAAAATTCGTCATATTTATCTAACGTTATCTCTAACTTGTCGTAGGTAACTTTGTCTGTCCATAAATCAAACTATTCCATCCTTTATTGAACATTGGCAAATTTTAATTTTAGGGTAACATTACATTAGTTCGGGTATAATCATCATTATAATGGAATTAAACAAATGTCAAATAGTAGACAAAATTTACAATACTTGGATCAGTATCCTCGAATTAGTGCATATATAAGTCACCAATGTCACATAAAAAACGCAAAACTCTTCATGTTCTTCAATTACCATTGATGATACACCATGCATAGAGATCTATCACGAATAATTAACCATGTCAAACCATATTTACACAATAATTCATTAACCATAGCCATGCATAATCACGTACACAAATGGTTACATATCGAGTACAAATGGTAACCTTCCCCAAGTATAAATGCACAAATCTACTCTTGCCACAACATTGCTTTGAACATTTCATAGAAATGCCAAACCCCAAGTCATTTCCATATAGTGCATGCATATAATTTTTAACTTAAATGTGGATAATCGACTCTTTGTTTTGTGCCTCTCAAATAGATCTTTTAAGTGCTTCCACATACCATATGTATACTTCTCAAACCTTCAATAAATCAGGAGAGATTATGCCATAAATTCATCTCTTGTGGTATGTATCATCATGTTTTTCAATGGTCATTGTGTGGTGTTACTGTACATGTATACTGCCATGTGGGGCTAATTGCACCATACGTTCTGTCCACATCCTCAAGCCTTAGATGATATGATTTTTTTTTTTTTTTTTTTTGGAGGGGGGGGGGGGGGGGGGGGGGGGGGGGGAGGGGGTGAGCGGTATACCGCTATTTTTATATAATATTTTTAACTTCATTATTTATTTAGAAAGTTACTTTTTACAATTTTCCCTTTTAACTTTATCTAATCAAATTTCATTTTTTATTGAATAAAATTAAAAAAAAATGATGTTCAATTTGTAACAAAAGTAAAATAATGGAGTGTCAAATTAAAAAAAATGAAAACGTAGTTTAAAAATTGAAAAAAAAAAATGAAAACTTAATTATCTTTTGTTATAGTTTATTTATTTGTTTATTTTTGACATGTAACCAAACAATATCATGCAAACATATTACATCGACATATCATTCCACGTTAGCATGACAACCAGTAATGGGAAAAAGGTCAAAATTGTAAAAAATGAAAAATACAATATCTTAAGTGCAATGAAAGAAACAATGTTGAAATCGAATATTATATATATATATATATATATATATATATATATATATATATATATATATATATATATATATATATATAACATTATATCTTTTATGTAATTTACCTTAATAAATATGTATGAATAATCTTTGGCCCTTATGAGTTATGTCTAATCTACCTACAACTAATTGTTTGCCATTAAACCAAGCATGACAATAAATATTAAATATAAATATGGATACTTGAAGTTCAATATAAGGCTGGTGGGTGTGGTATTCGGTTTTCGTTGGGTTACTTCGGCGAACATCGGGTCGAGCCCTCATCATGCCGAGCTCGGCTCGGCAACTCGGCGAGGACGAACAGATGTGAGAGAGTTTTCTAAAAATTACCCTCTTTCCAAAAAAAATACCTAATTTCAAAAATATAACCGTTTTTTTTTTAATTTCAAATTTAAAACCTTTAATCTTCAACTATAAGTACCCCCATCCTTATTCACTCTTCACCCTGTTCAAATCTCCTTAATTCTATTCTTTTAACATTCTTATTTTTTTATTATTATCACAAAAAATGACTATTGTTTGGTCGATCGAAGAAGAGATCTTACTTGCTCGTTCATGGATTGATGTAGCAGAAATCCACACCACAGTGACTACCCATTCGACTACTTTTTGGAGTAGAGTCGCCAAAATTACAACCGTCAAACCCTTCAACCACAAAGAAAAGATCTACTCTACACCAAATGGAGAAACGCACACACATTCGCAACTCAGTTTACTATTGTGTTTCGTAGAGTGATGCATGATGCTGAAAATGGTGAAAAGAAAAATATTTTGCTAGAGTATGCTCTTGAGGCTTACCATGTTGAAACTTGAAAAGATTTCAAGCTTGTTGAGGTTTGGCAAATTGTGAGGCAGATGTTTGAATTTCTAGTGTGATGTTTTTGAATTTCTAGTATTGTTGTAATATTTTTAATGACTATTTTTTTATATTTTTTAGCGTGATGTTTTTTTTTTTTTTAATTTATAGTGTAATTTTTTTTTGAATTTCTATGTTTGTTTTAATGGAATTTAGGTTTAAAAAAATTAATATGTATGCAATATTTATTTTCTAAATTAATTAAAGATAATATATATTTAACATGACAAATGTGGCAACCCGCACCTAACAAATGACAAGTTTTAGCAAAAATGACATGTAGTCTACGTGGACTATGATAAGTATGACACCACACTCACTAGCCTAAGATGTTTAAATGTTGATATGTCCAAAGTATTTCCCGTAATTATTTAGAATATAGAGATCGTTATTTTCCATGGTGATGTAAAAACATAAAAATATATCCAGATTGCACATATATAAATCCTCTTATAATTCTTTCTAAATTATTCCTTTAAATGTAAGAAGTTTTTTGTTTAATTACTTTATTAATATTGGTAATTAAATCCTTGTTATATTTAAACTTACCATTATCAAATAATCTAATGAATTGTATAATATTTTATAAATTCAAAGACTAATATTCTACATTTCTTATATCAAAAAGAAATTTAAATAAATACGTTGGGTGGATTGCTTTAAAAAAAGTTTTTATCATTGTTGACGATAAAAATGATCAGGAAGTTCTATTACAATTCTTTCTAACGCACGTTAATATGCTGTCTGGATCACTGGATTGGCTTCAACTTCAAGAGAGTTTTTGTCCATGTTGAAAGATAAAAAGGATGAAGCTAAGAGGTAAAAATAAAATTGAAATGTTCCTGCCCGGGATCGAACCGGAGACCTTTAGCGTGTAAAGCTAACGTGATAACCACTACACCACAAGAACTTTGTTATTCTGAATGAAAACTATAAATATATAACTACATGAAAGGAAATGACATTCTTTCCAAAATTGTGAGTTTCATCAATCAGTTGTCATTCGAAATTGGTTTATGACATATTGACATGAGCGGTGAATTGCATTTAATTCCCAAAAGGATATTGTTCGTTGCTCTATATTTTGAAAGCCTCTATTGACATGAGCGATGAATTGCATTTAGTTCCCAAAAGGATATTGTTCGTTGCTCTATATTTTGAAAGCCTCGTTTCAAGGGAAAGAATGAAGAAATCTTAGATTAGCTTTATTTTATTCTTTGATTTGGATAATTGGGAAGACTCGTAGTGTTTTGGTGTTCAATGCAAAGATGTTCTCTCTTTTAAAAGCAACGATTATATTAGGTTGGTGGCATACAAATAGATCAAACATAGAGCGTTTAATTTTATTAATTGGTTTGACCTGTGTATCCCCCTCTCTAATGTTTGTAATTTGTTGTTTTGTATTTTTTTTTCTAACTTCTTGCTAGTTTGTTTAATGCATTTAAAAAAATCAGTATCACATAATTTACACAAAACTTTTCGTGTTCTACACTTATCACTGAGGATACACTACGCATAGAGATCTATCACGACTAACCCAGTCAAACCAAATATTTACACAAAATACATTTACACAAAATATTAGTCATTAACCATAACTATTGAAAATTTACTCATGATGTATCTACGTAACCACGTACACAAATGGTTATATTGAGTACAAATGGTCTTTAATTACCTACCTAAGGATACATGCACAAATCTACTCTTACTACAACATTGCTTATTATAACTTTTCAAAACAATGGCAAATTAACCCCGTGTCACTTTCATATACTGCGTTCAGATAATTCTTAACTTAAGATGAGGATAACCGGCCCTCAGTTTGTGCCTCTCAAATAGATCTTTAAGTGCTTCCACATACTGCATGTGTACTTCTGAAACCTGCAATACCCTTTCATAATCAGATTCAAGACACGAAAAATGTAGCAACCTTAGAGATCCATAGCTTGAACATGTAACCACTATGACTTTTCTCCATATTGAAACCCACATATGGTCTGATTTCAGAGGAAAAGGACTAGCATGTTTCATGATATTAAGAAAAAGGAAACAAAATTATTCTTATTTGTCAAGTTTCATCTTTAGTAATCATCAATAACGAACTAATGGTATAGTTAATTTCCATATGAAAGTTTATGAAGAAATATGAGTTAGTTGTATCTTTTCAAAAGGAAAACTTCATAAAGCCCAACTAGGTCCTTTTTGTATTAGAACAACACAAGACTATGTTTATGGAACAAAAATTGCAAGGTGGGATAATAACACTCTATCAACCTCTCGTTTTTCAAAAGGCATAAATGTTTTTCTTATCCTCATCATCCAAATAGCGCTAGAAAGGTTGTTTAATCCACCCTTATCACGTGCAAAAAAACACACCCATAACAATGAAAAAGAAAGCATTCGAAACATGTAAATGAATGTAATACCTCTTCCATGGTAGGTGTAGTGTTTTTCTTGAAATGTATAGGTCTACCAACCACCACATGTATCGGTTGACGGAAGGGTAAAGGAGATCTGAAACAAAATAACCATTAATTATGACGATTACGTGGTTTTTGAACTTAACAAATAATGAAATCATATGAACTTAACACACCCTAAGATACCCCAGAAAACGACCGGTGTGAACCTTATAGCCCTTGAGAATTTCAGGAACAATTCCCCACGTGGCTTCCACCACTTGTAAGCATACGACTGCAACATGCATGACATTTGGTTCAATTATAAAGTCATCAAAACGAGAAAGGAAGTGCATACAAACAACAATTTGGTAGATTTTTCATAATACAATGTTGTAATAGGAAGAAATTAGATGTAATAGGGAAGCATCAAAATTAGAAGAATTATACCTGACCGAAAGCAAAAACAGGAACCAATGGGCAATTATTCTCCATTGCAAGTCGTACAAATCCTTTCCTTGTTTTCAAAAAGACGGTCTATACAAAATTACTATGTTAGACCATTCTCAAAGTTCAATGAAACCACGACATAAGAAAATACGTAAAAGCAAGATATTACATCAAATTTAGAAAAGAAACGATCAGCGAACGATTGCAAAATTTGAGAGCTTATTTCGAAAAGAAAAAATAAAAGAACTTCTGAACCTCGGAATCATGCTCCATGTAAAATGTCTCCTGCGTGCCACCTGGTACTATTATGCAGCTATAACCAGCTTTTAGAAGAGAGGAGAAATTTGCCCTTGAAGCTTCTGTTACCCCAAGCCATGTCCATATATGCCTCATGAATGGTGTACAGAACACCTGTGCCAAGATGCCATGCATTTTTGAGTATATTCATATCTTTTGGACTATACATGACTATAAATGCTTTTTATGGCTATTTTATTATGAGTATATTCATATCTTTTGGACAAACAAGATAACGAAAAGTCAGTCTCTAATCTCTATCCCACCTTATTTTAGTTTTTTCTTTTGCTTTAGACAAAAAGCTGTGATTTTTTGTTCCATTAGCATAACACGTGGTCAAATGCACACTAAACAATGTACAACATATATTCTTATATATCTAATTTTCCTATGTTACAAATGGGCTTAAAGCATGTGGAGTAATAGCGAATCTTACAGCGGTACTTGCAAGGATCTTTGCTTTGGAAAGAGGTATAAAACCTGTAAGATATGTCAGTGTGACAACTCCAATTGGCCAAACGGAATGGGGCTCATACCCAAAAACTACATGGAGCAAGGCATAAGTTATATTAAAAACAACATCATACGGTAATACAATAAAAATAGAGGGGTTAAGTGCAATAGAATAGGAAAAAACGATTCACTAATTTATATATAATTATAGCATTAAAACTTCAATTACTTCCATTTAACAAATTGCACTTTTCAAAATTTACCCAATTAGTGCAATTAATGGAATTCAAGAAATGTTTGTCATGAGAGAAACATGACACTGAATCTTGATTAGTTTTTGAATGAAAACTATTAGTTGCCGAGATGGCAAAGCACTTAAAATTATTGTAAACTTGAAAACAGAAACATGACACCTTATGGTTGTAAACTTGAAAACAGGGGAAAATGTTTCATGATAATCTATGCCCTCTTTTTGAGTGAATCCTTTTGAAACCAATTGAGCTTTATACATTTTCTATTGACCCATCAACCTTATACTTAAATTTATAAACCCATTTGAATGTTATTGGTTTCTTTCCCTTTGGAAGTTTGAGAATGGTCCAAGTGTTATTAGCATGCAAAGCTTCTAACTCCTTTTGCATTGCATCTTCGTAATGAAGGTTTTCCTTCACTTGAGAATAGAAAAGAGCCCCATATTCATGTAGAATAACACTCAGAGCAAAATGGTCATTTTTGGATTTAAAGGAAAGAGAATTACAATTTGAGATGCACAAATTGGTTATTGTATGAGAACATTCATCAACACCAGATAGAGCAACATTGCAAACATAATCCCATAAATAAGATGGTGGTTGTCATGTTCTAGTAGGCCTGGTATTGACATTTGAAGGAAGGGGATTTTTTTTTTCTTGATTAACTTGATTTTCAATTATAGGAACAAAAGATGCATGGGTTAAAGTAGGTTGAATGGGTGTTTCTGAACTGGTTTGTTCTTCAAAAATGGGAATAAGCATGTATGAAGAAGAAGACCAATCAAGTGATGATTGATTTCTAATATAATGTAGAGGAAATAAATGCTCATAAAATTTGAGATATCTTCTAATAAATATCTTTTTTATTTCAATTTTAAGCACTTTATTTGTCTTTTAAGCATATAGATAGCCAATGAAAACACATGCTTGAGAACGAGGCATAAACTTGTCATTTCCTATTGTTGAAGTAGCAACAAAACACAAATACACACTTGATTTCAAAATAGTAAGATATGGCTTTTGTTTATGCAACTTTTCATAAGGTTATTTAAAACCAAGAATTTTGGTAGGCATTCAGTTGATGAGAAACACAACTGTTTTAATGCATTCTCCCCAGTAAAGTGTGCTTAACCCATCTTGAAAATACAAAGCACGTGTAGTCTTCTTGCAATGATTGCAAAGCAAATGCTTCTGTGATTGAACTTCAAAAGAGACATTCATAGCTATCGACTCAACATTTATCTGAGAGTTATTATTTATACCTCTTTGTTTCTCTTCTTGAATGATCAAAGAATATCTAGTGGAAACGCTTGGGAGTGGTTTCATCATCAAGATTTATCCACAGAGAATTTTATAGTTGTCGTTCACTCCCATCAATAACCGAATAAGACGATGTTCTTCGAGGAATTTAGAATAGTATTTGTTGTTTCACATGAACACGGAGCAAAGTTCTGAACAATGTGAAGCTCCATTTGATTGTTGGTAACGATGATTGAGTTTATTCCAGATTTCAGAGGTTGTTTGAAGGAATAGAACACTCTCAATTATGTTCGTTGATACCGAATTAAGAATCCAACTAATTACCATAGAATTAGCTAGATACTAATTAGCTAGGGTAACTGGAAGAAGTAGTAAGAGGCTTTGGAATTGATCCATCTACGAATCCTAACTTGTTCTTCGCAGATAGTGAAATTACCATGGATCATTTCCATGAATTGAAGCCATTACTGTCAAATGGGGCAGTAACGAGCAAAGAACTTGGATTATCAGATGAACTTATGAAATATGGACTTGAATGATCAATGGTTGCTGAAGAACTAGATAAATTTGATTCGACCATCGAAAGAACAAAGAACAAAGTATAGAAAATCATACCCACTCTCATACCATGCTAGAGATGAAAGAAAATGAAAGAAAGAAATGGATTGAAGATCTCTCTATTTCATTGAATGAATAAGAGCTAATTACAATTACATATATGAATGAAAAAATAAGCTCTAACTAACTAACTAACAAAATTGTTTGTCTATCTAACTAACATAAATTACAATTATACCCTTAGTTCTAACAACAAATCACCTTTATTAGCAGCCGGATAAATTTGTTTCAAGAGTTGTAATTGATTTTTATATTTCTTTGATGCAGACAAGTTTTCTAATAAACTTGACATGTATGCATCATGCATTTATGTGTGTATGTATGCATGTTTGAGTTTGTGTGTGTTCGCAGAAAGAGATAGTGGTGATCACCGGTAGAAGGAAAAATGGTTGTGTAGTCCTAATTTTTCTAAATAATATATAATAATTAAATCTAATGAAATAAAATTAAATAAATAATCATTTATGAGGTAAATTAATCACAAAGACCAAATCCATTAAAAACACTCTTGTGGTCTTGTGGACGTTCATCAACTTCGAAATGTTTTGAACCTAACGCGGACCAAACTTGTAGTTTTCTCAATATTAAATAACTATTTTTAAAATAACAAAAAGTAATTGAAGTTTCGGAGCTTTTCTAAACATGCTATTATATATATATATATATATATATATATATATATATATATATATATATATATATATATATATATATATATATATATACCCTTAACGGTATATAGGTTTAGGTACCCAAATACACCATACTACGTCGTTTTGTATCATATAATACATTCTAATTATCCAATATTCTTATAATTTAATTTGTAACTTGATTTGATTTCATGATTTTTATAAATTACACGTTTATATTCGTCTTACATAATTTTCATTTTCAACTACAATATATATAACCTAGTAGGTGTTCGGTAAAATAATATGATATAAGAGAAATATAGCAGTGAAATTTTGAAAATCTTGAAAGTAAGTCAATTTTTGAGTACCTAAAGTTATATACTTTTAAGTGTATATTCACTTTTCTCTCTCTCTCTCTCTCTCTCTCTCTCTCTATATATATATATATATATATATATATATATATATATATATATATATATATATATATATATATATATATATATATATATATATATATATATATATATATATATATATATATATATATATATATATATAAAGATGTTCAAATATTCTAACTTATATATTATGTGGTTATATGGATCAATGCGAGCCCATCATTTCAAAAGCTTAAATAAAATAAAATTGTAATCTTACCCATTAATAAATTTTGGTAATTAAATAAACATTTAATTTAGGCAAGATTATATTTAAAACCCTAGAAAATCACCTACCGTTTCATCACTAACCACACACGTCGTCTTTCTTCTTTTTATCGCCACACACACGACTCCACGACCGGCAGCACACACGACTCCACCCAACACCATCAACCACAACCGTTTTCGCACCCACCATGACAACCAAAAAAACATTTTCAGGAGACCGCAACTGTGGTGAAACTGGACAATTCAACACCATATATGGATTTCTAAGGAAGAACCGACAAATGGATTGCACTTGGAGCTATTATATACGAGGTAAAAGCAAGCAGGTAACTTTTAAGATTAAAGATTGTAATGGTTTATTTAGCAAGCAAATGGGAAAAATAAAAACAGAATAGATTTTCTTTTATGATTGGCTTGATGCTCACCACTTGTACATTAATGTGTTTTATTTTCTGTTTTCTTAATTGACATATTAAATATGAAGATGGACTCAAGTTCAATTCATACATCTATAAACTTTAAATCCACCAAGTTCCAAAACAACCGGCTTTAAATCCACCATCCCCATCTCTTCATTATTATTCATGATTACTCATAACTATGAGTTATCTAACTGTGATAGAGATTTGCAGCTTTTATTTTTGATACAAGACTATGTTGCATGATTATTTGATTATTAATTTGAGTAATCAATAGTGAGAAAAAACTACACAGGTGAAAATGAAAGTAAACAAGTTCTGGATGCTTTCTTTTAGAATGCTCTTGCAAGCCAAACAAGAAAAACAACTACAAGCTATGAAATCGGTAGAATATGTACCGGCCAAGCATCAAATTAATTGATTATAATTATTTAATATGTACCAGCTAGTTATTTTGGTAATAAATTTGATAATTAGCGTTTCTTTTTTGTTTGTTGTACAAAACTACAAATTATAAATTTTCTTTTGTTTAATTTATTTTCGTAGTCTAGTAGATTTGTTTTTACGATTTGAAGTTTAGTTTTAATCGTTATAACATTTGGTTTATTATTATTATTATTTTTTTATATAAAAGCATTTTCACATAATGTTATTCTAATATAATTCGATTTCATAGTGTAGTTATTTTCATAGAAGACATCTTGAAGGTTAGATGATGGTGTGTGGGATGAAAATGAACAATCGTAGCAAATCTTTCAAAAAAAAATAATAAGATTATTCTAACAGAATAATCTATAATAAAATAATAAGATTATATTTAATAAATATAACAATAAATTCTAATAGAATAATCTATAATAGAATAATAAGATTATATGTAATAATATATTATAATAGAATATATAGGTAAAATAATCTATAAATTGTGGTTGTTTGTTATTTATGAGTGTTTCTTTCTTATAGAATAATATATAAAGTTTTTTTTATTTTTTTAAGAATATGCTGACAAAATTTAACTTTTATCCAATAATTCTAATAAAATAATATTATGACAAAATACAATCAGTTATGACAAAATAACATTATGACAAAATACAATCAGTTATGCTGACAAATTACATTGGAATTGAAATTGAATTTATTAAAAAAAAAAGCAGATTTTTTAAATAAGGGGAATTAATTATCCCTTAAAATCTATAAATGCCATTTTATAAGTTCATCTTAATTAACTAAAAATACCTTAGAATGAAATTAGATGGTTTTTTCAATTATCTTTAATTCAATAATATGTCTTAATCATTTTTTTGAAATAACTAAAATCATTTATCCACAATCAATCTTACATCCATACAATAGATAGTTAGAATACAATACTCTAAGCACGCACGTGCACACACATACAGATATATATATATATATATATATATATATATATATATATATATATATATATATATATATATATATATATATATATATATATATATATATATATATATATATATAAGTTCTTTTGATAACTTAAAGATTTGCGAGAACTGAAAAACTATTAACCCGCTTAACATTTTTTAAACTGAAAACATCAATTATTTTCAAAGGGTACGTCTAAATTAGGGATGTAAACGAACCGAACGAACACGAACGAGACTTGCTCATATTCGTTCCTTTAAGTTAACCAAATAAATGAACGAACACAAATGGATAAACAAACGAGTTGTCTTGTTCATGTTCGTTCGTTTAATAAATTGCATTATTCGTGTTCGTTCGTTTATGTTCGTGAAGATGCTAAACAAACGAACATAAATGAACAAAGATAAACAAATATAATTTGAACATATATGGATGTAAATGAACATATAATATAGTAATGTAATCAAATACAATTAAGCATATATGAACGTAAAAGGAACTTATATGAACGGACACAAACAAACGTAAACAGATGTTCACGAACATAATTAAAACGAACGAGATCATTGTTCATGTTCGTTCATTTAACTAAACGAATGAGAATTTGTGTTCATGTTCGTTCACTTATTAAATAAACAAACATAAGCAAACTTCCCGCCGAACGGTTCACGAACAGTTCGCTGAACGTTCGGTTCGTTTACAGTCCTAGCCTAAACCATATCAAGACTAAAAAACATTTAACAACCTTTTTTTATGAAATATACATGTATGCACAATTAATAGTTATATGGATTGCGGACGTGTACAATCAACAGTTATAAATGCTAATTGTGCACATCAGCAGTCCATATAACTGCTGATTGTGCATACATGCACATTTTCAAAAAAGAGTAAACCATACGATTCGTCTCTCGCCCAAGTGCTAAAAAGCACGTTTGGTTCCTATTTTAAAAATTAACTCGGACCATCCCTATAATATTTTTTTCTCACTCGACGGCTCCCTGATGACCTTAAAATGACTATTTTACTCTTTCTATTTTTTTTATATATATATTTTGAATTGATTGTTATTAAGAATTTAAAAAAAAAAAAAAAAAAAAAAAAAAAAAAACACAAAAAATAGACCCACCACCACAAGCACTTATCATCTACCCTAATTCTCCCTACACCCTTCAATCCTTATCGGTCCATCTTCTTCATTTCATCTTTACTTGAGAGATGGTCACCGGAGCCACCAACATCGATAACGCCGTCCTCACTGGCACCATCGTCACCACCATCATTAAGGGTTTATAGATCTGCACTCAAAATGCAACTCTCTCTTCTCTGTTTTAAGATCTACATTCTGATGTTTGTTTGTTAGTGATGATGTTGGAATATGTGTCTTTTCCGATGTTCGTGGTTGGTGGTGGTGATTTCGGAAAACGTATATTTTCATATCTACCCACCAAAGACACCTCTGCTGCTATCTCCTTCTTTCTCACTCAAAACCCTAGCTAAATAGAACAGTCGTTGGCCTTCCTCTTCACGCTAACAACTGAAGCACCACCTTTAGCTTTTTACCTATCGGGATCCAACACAATACCCGCTACTCTAGAACTCATCCTCCTTCATTCTGATCACCACCCTAGTCACCATTGAAATCAACGATTGCTAACCTCCTTTCCGGTGGATTCTATACATATGAAAGAAGAGAGAAAGGGAATGAATAAATCATATAATTTTTCAGATTTGTTGCAGGTTTTGGATTTTATTGGAAATCATTTTTGGTGTGGCTGTGCTTGTATAGAAAGGGAGAAGTGATTAGTTTTCCATTTATGGGATTTGGTTTTCTAAGGTAAGATCAATGGGTGCTGCCGGGAAAAATGCGTTGCGGTGTGCCGGAAAATGTGTAAGTGAAGAAGTAGATAGATGAGAACATAAGATAGGAGTGTAAGAGATGTCGTTGTTGGTCGTAGGTGGTTAGAGATAGTAGTCAGTGGTTGACTGGAGAATATAGGTCGGAGATGATTGGCCAATGGTAATCGGAGCAAGTGGTGATTGGAGATGCTCTATCTTCTAGTTGATTAAGAATGGTGTTTGGATGAAGAGAGAGGTAAAGTGGGTATGTGAGGGTGGGTACATTACTTTAAATAAAAAAATAAATATGTAATTAATTAAATATAACTAACAAATAAAAATAAATAAAAAAGAAACAGATAAGGGCAAACTCGTTTTTTATGGTTGGCTAACAACATTAGGGATGGAGCGTGCAAAATTTAAATGGACGAGGGATTGTCCAATTTAATTTTTAAAAATATTGACCAAAAACGCTTTTTAACAGTTGGGCGAGGAACGAATCGTGTAATTTACTCTTCAGAAAAATTCATCAAATCTTTTTTTGACTATGGATTTGTCTTATTGGTCTAGGGCTCCAATGGTATTTTCAGTTTTAAAAAATGATGAGTGGATTAGAATTTTTAAGTTCTCGTAAATCCTTAAGTTCTTAAAAGAACTTACCTCTGTGTGTGTCTATATATATATATATATATATATATATATATATATATATATATATATGTCCGGACAAAGCGGCTGCGATAAATAGTTTTTTTTGTGAGTAATTTCTTATAGGGAAATCATTATTATATTTTATTATTACTTATTATATAATAAAAATTACTACTTTTAAATAAAATATGTATTTTTATATTTTTTTTTTACTTTTGATATAAATTAATTAATGTTGGTATTTAGTTTAAAAAATGTAAATTAATTTATATACTTGACTTTAATATTTTTAAAATTTTAATTTGCTCCAGATTGAATTTTTTTTAATTATTTTTCTTAATTCAAGTTTTTAAACTTTTGACAAGTATTAATGAGTTATTTATATATAATTGAGTTTTTACAAAATTTTGTAAGTTATACCTTTTAAAATTCAAGATTTTGGTACTATACTTTTTAATATACTATAAGATATATATCATAGATATAAAAAGAAAACTTATAACCAAATATAATTCCTTTCATTAAGATTTAAAAAAAAAAAAAAAAAAAAAAAACGCCCCTCCTTTTAAAATGAAATTTTAACTAGGTAAAAGAAAAACATTTTAAAAGCTAGACTAAATTGCGCAAATGGTCTTTGTGGTTTGCTCAAATTTGTCACTTTGATCCAAAAAAGTTTGAACTAGCACAAGAGGTCAAAAGTTTTCATTTTGTTGCTTGTTTGGTCCAATCTATTATGATTTTTTTCAAAATGATGGATTTGCCATTGTTAATATGATTTTATCTTTTTGTTAATTGTTTACCTGGTTTTCATATTTAAAAAAATATAAAATAAATAAAATTAAATTTCTCTCTCTCTCTCTCTCTCTCTCTCTTATTTTTTTATTTTCTTTTTCATTTTTATGGTAAAAACACCACCGGATGTGGATGCATTTCCGGTGACCATCAAGAACAACTCCACTGACGAGCCAAGGGGCTGCCATCGCCACCACCAACAACTCCCTCGCCACCAACTGCTGCCTCCGTTAATGCTTCCTTCTGCTTGGATCAACAGAGGATCGAAGATCTCCATCCTCTTTTACGTTTTGCTGCCAATCACAACAGAAAGGGAATGAAGGCTCCGGGGATAGCCTTTTGTCGGCACCCCTCCTCGTGACTATGTAACCACTATAGATGAACCACACATAGGACCAAGTTTCTTTGTTGCCCTTATGTTTCTTTTCTACTTTCCTTCAAGTTCTTTCTTCCCCGACCAGACAAGGACCGGAGAAACCTACTCCTAACCCTTTTCCTCATCCCCTTTCTACGGATGATCACCACACACAGACATCCCCCTCAATCTATTGTTGCTTCCAATCGGATCCCTCTTCTCGATCATGCAAAGGCAGCGGACTGAAGTCCTTATTCCTCTTTCGTGTGTTGCTGACCGATTGGATCAGAAAAAGAAAGAAGACAATGTCGGTTTCAAGATGAACAGAACACAAGCCCTAACACCGTCCATGCCGTCTCTCAACCCTCCTGGCTCCATCAAACGACCCTCGGGTGAGCTTCAGCTTCAGAGGCTACCACCATTCTCATTTCCTAAAACCCTAGGGTTTCAGAGGTTTCGTCACTTGAATCCCCAGTTTCGATCTATGTGTCATAGCCTAGAACTTTTAGGGTTAGGGTTTCGCTGCCAGAGCTTCGATCTGGTGGCATTCATCTTTTCTTTAGGTGGTGTTCATCTTTTTCGCCGGTGGTGTTCACGATTTCCAGTGAGAGTTAAGCTTGGGTGAGGGAGTAAGGGTGGTGACGTTCTCTTAGAGAGAGAGAGAGAGAGATTTCATTTTTTTTATTTTGTTATAAAAAATTATAAAAATAAAATAGAAAATGCAAAAAAAAAAAATCTTTTTATCAAAAAAAGTATTTAAATAATAAAAAAAAAACTGAAAAAGAAAAAATAGTAATGGCAAAATAATCATTATGAAAAGTTTATAGAAAAATGAATCAAACTCGCAACAAAATGAAAAGTTTTAACGTTCTTTGCTAGTCCAATTTTTTTTGGACCAAATATGCCATGTTTGTCTAAAAGGTATGAGCATTCTATTTCTATATGAAAAACAAACTAAATTCAATTTCAGGAAACTAAAGTATCACCGACCAAATAATTATGCAATTTATATTGTTGTAGAAGTTGCAAACTATGTTAAATCACAAATGTACCAAATTGATCAAGAACATAATGGATTAATGGACTCACTTACCATAAGCTTGATCAGGGTTGAAGGATTTATAATCCGCTACATGTAGCGTGACTGGAAAAAAGCCTATCGCATGCTTGCATATATACCTGAAATTGCGAAAGAGACAGAAAAATATGTAGTGATTATTGTGACATAACAACATAACAGTTTTCACTGTTTGACAAATATAATGATAATTCTGATTTTTAATTATTTACTACTAAAATAATTATATACTCTCCGGAATAGGTCAATAGGATATATAAGGTTTACCTTTTAAAAAAAAAAAAAAAAAAACTATATATTTAAAGAATAAGTACTTTTTATATGTCATAACACAGTATCTTAATGTAAATTAATATCTTACGGTGCTAAAGTTAACGAAATTATAATATTTAATGGATTAACCTGCCTAAAGCTCTGCCCCATCTGCTACTCTCGTTAATCGGTATTACCATTAAGATCGTAAGCATTCCCAGAACACTGAAAAGAAAGAATTTACATGAAAAGACAAAAAATTAAATGGAATAATAGTGACTTTTGTTTGTAAACAACAAATTCGAGAAGACTCATATTGCGTAGTGACTTACAGAAAGAATTTGTGAAGAGGAAGGAAGAAGAAAGAAGCAAAAACGATGAAAGTGTTGAGATGTACAGAGCCAAGCCAAATCATCATTGCAAATACCGTAGGAATGAGTGGCTGTCTTTTTCCGGTGAACTCCGCTGGTGTGAGTTCAGGCATGGCCGGCTGCCGGATTTCATTCGTATCCTCAGTCGTCGACATAATGCTTTGGCAGTTGTAAAAACCGTAAGCTGAAGAGTCAAGAATGGTATTTATGGCTTGGGAGTTGTAAAAACCCTATTATGTTCTTTCTAAAAAGATATAAGTATTGAAATATCTAAAAGAGACTAGGTTTCTTGATCAACACATCAAGTGTTTCAGACGTTGTCACCAAATATCATGTATCATATATGGATATATAGTCGTTCTTTGCTTCATCTTGACAGAGTATAATTACTTTTTTTTTTTTTTTTTTGCCAACAAACTCATGACAAACAATAAATGAAAACATTTTATTTTAGTGATTTTTTGTGTCACCCGACAGAATGCATATTCGCATATAAGGCAAATTTGATCTTGGACACAACTAATTGTGGGGTGTGAAGGGCATACCTTCGTTTACGGGGTACATAAGTCTTTATTAGTAGATGTATTATAGACGTCACAAAAATACATAATTCTTTATTAGTAGCTCAATTATAGGTGTCATAAAATTTACATTGTTCTATGTTAGTAGCTTTATTATGGATATTATGAAAGTCACATAATTATTTATTAGTAGTGCCTATTATAGATGTTACAAAAGTAAATAATTATTTATTAGGAACTCTATTATAGATGTTATAAAATTCACATAATTCTTTATTAGCAGCTCTATTATAGATATCATATAAGTCAAATGATTCTTTATTAGTAACTCTATTATAGATGTCACAAAAGTAACTCTATTATACATAATACATGTCACAAAAAAGAATGTGTGTTAATAGCAAAGCTAGGATCAAAGTAAATGAGAGTAAATGGTATCCCCAAATTAAAAATTTTCGAAAAAAATTACACCATTAAAAAAAATTCAAAAAAATTACACTATTGAAATTTTTTTGAAGGACATCTGGGGCTATCTTGAAACCAACTAGCTCCGTCAATACTAAAGATTATATATCAGTACACTGAATCTCAAAAGTCTACAACGACCAATCTTTTCAAATAATGAAATAATAGATTAGTTATATTTCGTTTCCTTGATTATAGCAAAAGAACGCAAACCAATATAATGTCTACATACCAAACAATAATGCCTTCAATGCTCACCAAAGTGAAGATTATTGCGTTGGGGAGTTAAATGGAGTAAATGCGGCTATACATCATTTAATAACCTACAGATAAACTTCAAGTCGCACACCATGCAACTTGCCCAATTGTGGGATGTGTTTGGTAAGAGCTTGTTCACTAAAATAGTAAAATTTAATGCTTCAACACTTCAACTGTAGGATGTGTTTGGTAGGTGTGGTAAAGTTACGGACGTGTATGTTGCTTCGAATAAGAACAAGAAGAGGAAGGAATTTGGCTTTATCCGTTATCTTCACGTTTGATAGATGAATTTGCAAAGACTCTTAATGATATTAATCTAGATTTGTTCGTTTCATTTGTTTGTTTTTTTGGCCAGATTTTAATGTCATTCTAAAATTCCAATAAGAAGGGATAGAAAAATCTAATGTGGGTCTGTTAAAGGAGAAAAATACAATCCTCATGTGGGAATCGGCGCTACCTCTAACATGTGTTAGAAGGTAAATTCTTAGTAAAGTTGTTTTTCTTTGTGAATCATTAGACATCTATATTGAATTGAATAAATTGTTAAATCAAATTTTTATTTACTATATAATTTTAATTATTAAACTCTAAGGCCGGTGAAGAGATGCAATCTGGGCATACGCACATGGCCCTTTTTCCAATGGGGCCCTTTTTGTTTATACTATATGAGGCCCAACAAATGATACGTGACATGGAACGCAACACAAAAGCCAAGCCATAAGTGGTTGTAATTGTATTTTGTTGATTACCGATCATTCAACGAATCAACAAGTTTGTTAATCGATCAATCCCAACAAATCAATCACTTTTAATCGATTAGACGATTACTAATTAGGTAAGCATTCAATCGTTTAATTTCATTCAACATTCCATGTATCTTGTTTGCTTTTTGTTTTAGAATCCAGAATTCTTTTTGTTCCAAAATGCAAAATTCATAAATTGACTAATTTATGTTACTAGAAATTAAATTATGCTATCAATAGTGCGCTATAGTGGTGCCATAGCGGCGCTATAGCATTTTGCGGTGTTACTAAACCGCTATTTTGAAATAGCATTTGCAAATAGCGATGACGCAAATAGCGGCGCTATTGACCGCTATTTACTGCGAACCTCATCAGCGCTATAGCGATGCTATACCCGCTTTTACAATTTTGTACACATTAGGCTACTGTGACAAAGAAAAAAACCGATTGTGTGTTATTTCAATACTAAATCTTTATTTTTTGTAACTAGTTACTACACTTTTTGTCTTAATAAGTCCAAATAATAAATATAATTAATTACAAACTGCAAAGCAACGAATGACAACTTTCCTTTCTCATTTGTTTCAATACTTAGAAACCACGAACGACTTGAGTTGTGATGATATTTTGACACTTTTTAGTGTCCATATTAATATATTAGAATATTATATATAGATTATGTTACGTTTTTATATGATTATTTATGGTATTAATTCTATATAGTATTAACAATCTAATATATAAATTTTGTATAAATATATAATATAAATTGTACATAACATTAAAAAACTACTATACCACTGCTATACGACCGTGATAACCACGATTTCAAATAGCGGCATGTGACCGCTATTGAAATTCCAACCGCAATAACTGCTTAGATCGAATGTTATCACTTATCAAAAACTAAATGTATAATATCTTTATGTTATTAGAAATTTTGAAATTGAATAGTCTGCTTTTATACTTGAATGAATAGATTGTCAAAATCATTTTATCATATTACGGTTATTATTAATTAGTGTTTGAAATTTTGAAATTTGAATGAATGTTGAATGTTAAAAGTTGAAACTAATTAACTTATGGTGATGAAGTTTAAATAACAATCCGGCAGTCGAAAACCTAAAAAGAGAAAATTTGATGAAAAAAAAAAAAAAAGATTGACATCCGTGCTCTAGATAAGTTTATCTATACAGTTTATTGTTATTTAAAAAAAAAATATATCGTTTATATAATTTAATTTGTTACACGTTAATGCTTAAGGACCATTTTTTCCTGCTCGTCTCGGACATTTGAATTCTTAGGACCGGCTCTGATTAAACTCTATGTTCCATAAAACTCAAAATAGTTCAATGGATTGTCATCATATATCATTTTCTTTGTACTAATTATTATTTTGTAAAAAATAATTAGCATGAAATTAAAATTTAACATTACAAGAATTTAACCATATGGCGACAACATCTATGTTGATGACAGAAATCGTTGCTACACGTACCCATGTGCTAACGACAAGTCGTCACCATAGAAGTTCAACTTTGACCAAATTTGTTTGACCAGAAAATCTATGACGACTATATGTGGTCACCATAGCTTCGGCGGAAATGATTTTTATGTTCGTGTTTTTTCTGAAAATTTATGCCGACGACATTTCATCAGCATAGGTTCCGATATTTACATTTTTTTTTATTTATAATTCATGTAGCGAAAAAATAAAAACGGGTTAGTTTTTGTGAAATCAGTCTCGACGACTTGTTGTCGCCTTAGATTTTGGCGATCCAGGTGAAAGTGGTCCCAACAACATGGTGTCGGCATTGTTTTTTATTTTTTTTAACGATCTGTGTGTAAGTCTCTTTTTAAATGCAAATAATCTATCTTATCATGGTATATATCATTTTTTTTGTTTGGTGTCGTAGATATAAAATGTGATACAGTGAGGGAGGGGGAGTCGCCTTGAATTTGAACTTTATAGAGACCTAAACTAGTTATGAAAAATTGTAAAGGTTGTTTGGATTTATATTTGGAAATACATTATCTGTGATAGAATTAGATAATTAGTTATAATAAAACGAATGAGCAAAGATAGTTTCCGATGAGATTTTGTTATCTAAAACTTTAATATTAATATTTTGATTGGTTGAATATTTGATAAATTTTGATTATCATAATTAACTAACTAATAAAAAAACTAATATTTGCACATTATATATATATATATATATATATATATATATATATATATATATATATATATATATATATATATATATATATATATATATATATATATATATATATATGAGGTTAGATTATTATGTTCTAACTATCTATTACGTGAATGTACGGTTGATTGTGGACCAATAATTTTAGTTATTTTAAGAAGACAATTATTAAATATTATTGAATTAAAGATAACTGAAAAATATCATCTAATTTCATTATTAGGGTATTTTAAGGAATTAACATAAATTTAAAAAATAAAATTTGCAGATTTTAGGAAATAATTAATTGTTATAACTTTAAAATTTTGATTTTTGTGGATAATAATTCTGTTAATTTAGACATCTAAAAGAATCTTTTCATAATTAACTTCAAAAGACACATTATATTCTGACGGAATATTATAAACATATATTGTCCAGATTAATAATTTTTACTGAATACAAATTTTATACGAAGCAAATTTTGATATTTTACAATCAGTAATTACATTTATTCCTAAATAATACAACTATGAATATAAATTACATTCATTTTGAAAGAATACAACTAATAATGGTTAACGATGTATTATTACATTACACATAGTCTTATTATTCTGTTAAAAATTACTCTACTTGAATATAACAATGATAGTGGATTCATTTTAGAAGATCGGTGAACATTGTTCATCTTCATCACACACACCATCATCTAACATTCATGCTCTTGATCATCATGTTCTCGCCACACAATCTATGAGAATTGCTATCATTAAATCGAATTACGTAAGAATAAAATTTTATAAGAATGCATTTATATGACAAATAATAAAACAAACTTCAGTAGTTCTAAGAGAATGCATACAACATGGCAAGAGCCAAATAACGCCATTAACCAAGTCAAAGTTTTTATGTGTTCTTCACGAATTTGAACATCAAATTCTCTTTCAGGTACTTCCACAAAAACCTCGTGTGTAGATTCTAAAATAATAAAATTTTAAATTTTAAAAGAATATGATACACATTACAGAATTATAAGTTGGTAAGCATAATATACACATACTGTAGTATGTCTTTTGGTGCAAATGATTCATTTCAAAGTAAAAATCAAAATATGTAGAAACGAAAACGTTGATTTATTAGCTCTTTTAGTTTTTCCATGTTATGAGGATAGATTTTGGTGCAAATTGTTATTAATTATGTCTCCCAAGTATGTATCCATATTTACAAACATATAATTCTTGCATCTAAAGGAACAATAGAAACTAACAACTAATATGCATCATCGTATAATGAGATTATTCTCAAACAAATAAATGAAATCTACTCGAGTTGTTCAAATTCAAAACACCAACAAGCCATGCACCTTATGCATTTTAGTCCTTTTCTTTTTTTTTTTTTATGGAAATTAAGAAAAAAGGATGCAATTTTTTTTGGTTATTGTTCATTATTATGAATAATGAAAAAAGGATTTTTTTTTCCTGTGAATGAATCGAAATTAGCTTGGTAGAAGCAAAAATTAAAATTGTTATGCTTCGTGTTTGACTCCAAGTAAAACACACCAAAAAAGGTTTTTCTATTCAACTTTTGGACGTGCAAACAAGGAGCAAAGAAAAAATATAAAGTAAATGGAGAAAGGCAAAAGGAATTGTGGAGATTCTGGCCTTACATATAAGAATAACGCCTATGCTTTGTAAAGATCGAGATTGTTGAATTAGGTGTCTAAGCTCATAACTATAATTGGTATGTACTTGAATTGATAATACCAATGTTCTTTTAGGTTGCCTTTAAACCAAACAATTGAATATGATAATTGTTGGAGAGAAAATAATGATTTATTAATTTATTACTTGGTTAATAAATTAATTAGAAATAAAAATAAATTATTTATTAATATATTATGAAAATAATATATTAATTAGAAATCATAATGTTTAATTAATATTTAATTATAAATTACTTTTGAATTATTTTTGGGATTAAAGTAATTAATTGAAACTGCAGGGACTAAAGATGATAATGTTCAATAGTTGAACATTGAGCATTCTAGAGCCTCCTTAAGAGGAAGGGGGGGGGGGGGGGGGGGGGATAATTTCTAGGGTTTCATTGGCCTCTAAGGGTGCTTTAGATGCCTTAGGGAGGAAGTTAAGGGATTATGGTTATCCTAGATACACCTTCCTCATCCACTACATTCATTATCACCTATATAAACCCCTATATGGTTTAATTTCGTCCGCCGCTTGATTCCTTATAGGAATTCCAAAAATTTTCCACCCTTATCTCTCTCTCAAAAGTGCTCATTGGTTATTACGTTTATTTGTGAGCTATTAGAGGCGCGACACTTATGGCGCTTGCTACTGAAGGTATTTCAAGTAAGGTTTTTAGATTGTTATTACAATATAACAATCAAGGTATGTATTTTGATCTTAATTATTTGAATTTCGATTATAATACATAGAACCTAGGGTTTATACTTTGTGTTAATAGTTTGCATGTTTATCAGATCAAACTTAGTTCCAATCAATTTAGGGTTGCATGCACACATATGAATGTATGTTTTGCTAAAAAATCATCAATGATATCAAAGCCTAGGATTAGTTTTCTATTGAATATGATGCAATTATGAATTTTTCAAAGGAGAAGGGAACAAAATCGACATTCTGTTCAATGAACTCATCGAGTTGTTCTTGGCACTTATCGAGTTGCATGAACTCATCGAGTTTGGTCCTCCAACTCGTCGAGTTGGTGCGTCTGATCTGATTTTGGATTTACTTGCCTAACTTGATTTTCATGGTTTATATTTGGTAATTATCTTTTATTTATTCTGCTATAATCTAATTATTGGAAATATTAGATAATTAAATATAACCTAAATGTTAGGTGATAATTATAAATAAGATAATGTTGATTTTATTTGATTATAATTATCCTTATGGATATGGTTAATAATTTAATTAACTGATCAATTAAATGATAATTAATATATCTATAATTGGTTACTAGATAATTATTAATTGGATTAAATAATTAGTATTTTCGGGTTGTTTGAAATTTAAAACTAAAAGGTTTAATTTTGGCAATTTAACCCTAAAATATATCCTTACGGATTTTATAAATCCATATGTGGTTTAAATTTAATTAAATTAAAAGCTTAATTTATTAAAAGATGAAACCCTTGGAATTTTAAATGTTTAAAATTCACCTTATACTATATTATGAAAATTTTAATATAATATATGTATAAGAAAAGTCAATTGAATCGCTAGTACACCTCATTCACGAAGCCATACTATAAGAGGAGTTTAGGGAAGCGGCCTGTAAAATAACCATCATTGGGTATCCATTCTTACCCACCACTCTCTTGTATGGTGGATGGCCGTTAGCCAAACGGGTTTGATAGGACAATTAATCCTCAGTAAAAGTATAAAGATTAAGTAACTAAAACATTTTCTAAAATCTCATTCTTAGTTAATTTAGGAAAAATGTGAATTTGATATTAACCCATGAAATTGCACATTGCACCTTATTAGTCGTTAGTGGAACGCGTGTGGTTAACCGGAACACTAATATGGACTAATATTGTTGGCAATGGGTGTCTCGTAAATTATCATTGATTAATGGAGCGTGGGTGGGTAACCAAAAAATTAATTGAGTGATAAATGACATTGAGAGTACCAAACTAATTTGCATGGTTATTCACACCTTGTTTGTGATCATCGGTATCCCAGTCACAATGGAATGAGCATAATCAAGATTAAACATGTCATTGAATAGTTCAATGAATCTTAAATATCTAGGAGTTTCATTAGATAGAAATTGGTAAATGTTTGGCTACCTAAAATAGATTCGAATTTGATTACGGCTTCCCTCTTCAGAATTTGAATCGAAAATATGGATCCTAGCCTTAATTTAAGTTTTAGATTAATAATTAAGGATTAAATAAATCAGCTAACTTGAATTCTTTTCTCCATTTATAGATGTCGAGTTCAGAAAATAATGATCTTCCTCATCCTTTTGGGAATGATTTTCCTTCTTAATCTGAAGATAATTTTCCACAAGTTGATCAAGGTGAAAGAATGTTCCCTTCTTCAAATGGTGGAACTAGAAATCATGCTTCTCCAACTCTTCCTCGACCCCCTCTAATGATTCTCCCTGACCCACGTTTTCTTCAATTTGAAAAGTTCAAGGTTACTCAAGCCCTGTTGGCATGTAAACACCTAGATGGAAATTCGATGTGTGGACATGTTCTAAAAATGAAGTCACACATTGACAGATTGGGAATGTGGGGTGTCATTTTCCCAAAGGAGCTGACTGTTGACTTGGTTCTTTACTTACTTCCTGATTCATATAGCCAGTTCATTAAGTACTACTATATGAGTGACCTTGACATGACCCTAATTGATCTGACATATTTGCTAATTGTTATTGAAGTAGAAATGATCAAGTGCACTAGTCAAGTAAATATCTTTGAAGGATTTGTCTCTCAAAACTCCATGGACAATAACAACATTGCTAGTCCAGAAAAGGTTTCTCTTCCCAATGGAAAAGGATCGGACAAGGTCAAACCGTTTGATCGTATAGTAAAGAGAAAGGCTAATTATGAGATAGTCTGATGTGTCATTCTTGAAGAGTCCATATGTTTCTATTGCCAATTGAAGGGACATTAGATGTGGAGCTGACCAGACTACCTGAACGATCTTAAGGATAGTAAAGTCAGGTTGTGTCACTCTACTTTAGGTACATCCACTAACTAACTTTATTAAGTTCCGGTTCATAGATTCTTAATACATGATGTGATAATCACAACTTGATGTTTTGCAGAATCTAAGAGAAAGAAGGAAGCTTAAGAAGAGCAAGCTGAATATGATCGTGAGAGATGGATTTTGGTCGCATAGTTTGATGATTAGATTTTTGAGTTGTTGAATAGGAGCTATGATAGATTAATAGATTGCCTAGGAAATATCTAGAAACATAGTTTTCATATATTTGCATTGTAAGGACATACTTTTCCGCATATTATCAATAAAGTGAATTTTTGATTTATTTACTTTATATATATATATATATATATATATATATATATATATATATATATATATATATATATATATATATATATCCTTGCAATGGAATTTATGAGAATTGGTGGTTATATTTCTATTATTAGCAATGTTAAATGGATTTGATTCTTAAATTATGTTGTTTGTGGAAATATCATAATCAACCAAGTGATAAAGGAATTCTCATCACCCAAGTTTCAGTTGGATAGAAACTTGGAGCCGTATAATTAAAATTGTGTGATGTATGAGAATCTTGATCGTTGGAAGATTATGACTAATTCGTTAATCATATGTTTATGTGAGTCAAAGTGAAGGACTAATGGATCTAGTACACGTTGATGTGTACTATTTAGATCCACCAAAAAGAACGATATGTCTATTCGTCATTATTTACTAATGTTTCAGTAAATACGATTATACTTATAAGATTAAGTTTAATTCTGATTCTTTGAAAGGATTCAAAGAATGGTAGAACAATTATGAAGTATCTATTAGGCAGAAAGATAAATGTTTCTCCAATCTGAAAGGAAAGGAGAGTACTTTAATATTATGTTTTATTATCATCTTAATGATTATGGAACTATGTCACAATTGATCCTTTATGGACATCTAAGTGAAATTATCTCAACTAAGAAGATGAATAAGATATTATTAAAATGGTTTAATCAAGAGATGACTCATACTTCGTATCAAATCAATTTTTGAGTCACACTCTAGTAACTATGAATCTCATCTAAAACTAAGTAGGTTTATAACACCTCATGAAATGTGGATTAGAAATGTTTTCTTGCTCTAGCACATTTGAAATTGGTAGTTGTGATTTTTGGTTAAAAAAAAAGATAAACTAATACCAATTAAATGAAGTGTTGTCTTGATAAAAACTCACGCTAACTTTTGAATGCTTGTTTTTGCTTTTCAATGAATGTTCCTTAACAGAAAATAAAATTATATGTCAAGAATTCAGTGGGAGTCTTATTAATCTTAAAAGATTTTAGGAGTCAATCGACGATAAACCTTTTAGTTAACACTAGCACACGACCTGAGGTTGATTACCTATCATGTTAAGTTGACACATTCTTGTTTTTGTGCACCTTCTAGTTAAGTTGACTATGCATGTGAGTTCTATAGTTCTCATTTGACTACAAAATGCAAAGCACGTTGGTTAGTGATAGTACATTGGTCAATGGGAGTGAGTTGCTTGGCAACTTGGAAGGGTTGGTAGTTCCATGTGCCACCAGAGGGCGAGAAAATAAGAATAAGAAAAGTTCAGTCCATGAAAAGAAAATTAAATTTGATTTTGGTGTTGTTATAAACCTTATCTTATGATTGTAGGTTGGAAATGATAAGATTTACATGGATGGGAACACATTCACCATAAAATCTAGGTGGCAAAATGTTTCACTCTATTTCATGAAAATGATTGTGAGGAAACACTTTTGCTTGTAGATTTTAAATACGATTACTATCATTATCATTAGTGGTTGTGATAATGGCATTCTCAAATTCATATATGATTACAACATCCCTTTTCATAGTTCGAATTGTGAGAAATGGCAAGAAATAGTTTGAACGTTCAGGACTTATAGCTATAAGTTCTGAAACGGTTTAAACACACACATATGCTATCTAATGAAGGTGCATGATCTTGAGAAGTCTGGTTGAATACTTATCAATGCATTACTTATCAAAAATTTGCATTTTAGTAAGAAAGTCAAAAGTATTGATTTCTGGAAGTCCATTTGATTTCTAGATACATGTCAAAGCTAGTGGGGGTTAATTGTTATGCAGATATGAGCATAATTGTTATGCTAGTGGGAGCATAATTGTTATGTTATGTATTCTAGGTTGGCAATACTATTTGTAGGAAACAAAGATTTCAAAGTTTCAAAGTTTGGGAATTGTTTCGCTATAAAAGGATTTAGGGGATATGACACTCATATTTCATTTCAAATATGAAAGTTTAGATTAAAGTTTTAATGGAACTTAGTCATGGACATATATGAATATCGTGTTGAAGTTATAATGGAACTTCATCTAAAAGTTTAGATTGAAGTTTTAATGGAACTTAGTCATGGACATATATAAATATCATGTTGAAATGATTCAACATAGGACATTCTATATATGGAAATATTATAGCAATAAACTGATCAGGTATCATGTCTTTATGTAAGACATTATGTGTCGAATCCCACATGCTTCAGATATAGGATTGATTACATATGCTATAATATTCACTTAGTCTGATTTTTCAAATGCCTAGGACATTAAGAGAGAAAAAGGACTAGAACAAAATATGAGTAAAGTTGTTAAACAATTGTCAAGAACAATCTGAAGTTCCCTAAAAATTGGTTGCTTGTAAACAGTTAGAAGTATAGTAATATTTGGAAGGACCATATTGACATGTTTCTGATTGGGATAATTATTGATTAGAAATGATAGTAATATGGGAATATAAAAATGTTTCCATAATGGGAGTTGGTTATTGAAATCTACATATGAGTTAGAAACCTTAATGCAAGGAAGATGTTTAAGGAGTTACCTTGAATTTGATACTTCATTACCATGAAATTGTTTTAAGTAACAAAGTTTCAATTGGCAATTTTGTGACATCGTTGGCAAAGTCTTTGTGACCTTCAGGCCACGTCATCTCAAAAGCAAATTGCATGCAAGGTTAGACTCCAACACATTTAGTGGTGATGAGAATTTGGAATTCTTATACTTGTAATAAGGATTTCGAATTGTGATATGAGGATCATTGGAATTATATCCAATCGATCTGTTCACAAAGAAAGGACCATAGAGAAACATAGTATGCATGTTTGGAACATGGAATGACTGATGTTTAGTTCATGTTTTTAGTTGATAAATCGAAACATTATACAATAAATAAAGTCTAATTATGTGACATCCCCATTTTCACAGCTAGAAAAGATCGATTTAGTTTATTCTTTTAAAATAAAATTAGAGTAATTTTTCACAATGTGTTGCAGAATTTGTCCCCAAAACAAAATATGATAAAAATTTATTAAAGCATTTCTTAAAGAAATGTATTTTTCATTTCATTCAAAACTCGAGATGTCAACATTGATACGGACCAAAAGCATAAACAATACAATATATGCATTACAACAGTTATTTACATCTACTGGTCTATAATCCAAAATCTCTCATCATCGTCCAACTATGCTCTTGTTCCACTACCTGTAATACAAAAAGCTGAGTGGGTTAAACTTGGAGCCTGGTGAGCATATAGGGTTTTCAACCCATAAATAATAAATTTATTAATTTCATCAACCAACAATAACCCTGATTACCCATTCCCGCTATCCTCAATTTACGTCCCTAAACACCTATCATAAGGGACCTAGCCTAAGGATCAACATCAGGATGGGCTTTACTGCTAAGGGGATTCCTCAGCCATATATGTTTGTAAGGCAACCATGAGGGGGATGGAGTACACCGGTGAACACATCGTTCACAAACACCTACAAGTTGTGAGCCTGCTTGCGTTCCACTAGACTATCTAGAAAGGTCCATAGTCGTCATCTATACTCCGCTAGATGATTGGAACAACAACAACATCGAGGCCTCTCATCATTTTATCACACATCAACCATTTCATCTACCCATGTTTTACCCAACATAATTGTAGATAAAAAAAAATACATATATAGTTTAAAACCTGTATAAACATTCATTCAACACCCATCTCAAATAAACAAACAATATATACACACATAGCACATATTTTATAGAAAATACTTCATATCTATGTGTAAGATGAAAGTGACTACACACTCACCTGATAAGATGGTAATTGGACAACACTCTGTCCCATAAAATAATCTTTTTCGATAAAACCGGGAGGTTTACTCAAAAACAGGGCTTTGCACGGGTAGAGTTTTGACTCGAAAAACTCTTTTTCTTGGAGACTTCGACCTCTTAGGGGCTTTCTTATGATGTTAGGAAGGTATCTAGGCTTCGGGTATTTATCGCAGTTTACAAGAACGAAAAAGGTGTAAAGGTGTAAAATTTCTAAACAAATTTCGAAATGCATCGTAGTCTATTTATAGTGGACGAAGCCTAGCGTTACACTGGGCATAATCTCCAGGTACGCGGGGCGTACTACCTTGTGGCATTCTACACGGAGCGTACTCACGTACGTTGGGTGTAGGAGTGGATTACTTCGGACGTGTTCATCAACGTGTCAAGCATGCGAAGGGTGTGTCGTGGGTAATTCTGGACCGAGCAAATAAAAGTACGTCGGGTGTACAGACCTCGTACACTGGGTGTACATCAGTGTGCTTAGCGTACTCCATAGTATGCTTGGCGTTCTTCCAACCTCAAAGTTTGTGCCTCAAACTTCAAAATTTCACAACTTTCGCATACGAGCTCCATTTTTGACGCACTTTATATGCACGTGTAGGTAAGGTCGTGCTCTACAACTTTCATTGAGACTCCGTCGACTAATTTTGACTCTATTTTTAAAGTTATATTTTAGCAGGCCGGGGCAGGAAAAGTCCGTTAAAAATTCATAACTTCTTCATCCGATGTCTGTTTTTATCTGTCTTTTTACCGTTAAACTACTATTGACAAGATCTTCGATTCTCGTTTAGGTTGTGTCGGTTAAAAATCGCTCGATCTATATTTCGAGTTCGGGACTGCATACTGATATGCCAAATCTTAGAAAATTTATAACTTTCTCATACAAAATTAGATTTAGACATTCTTTTTATGCATGCTCTCAGTTTAGTGTGTACTACGAATTTCATTTAGATCACTAAGGCTAAAAATCATTTTATCATAAACTCATTTTTTATGTCCCACAACGTCGTGTCGGTTCTGTAGTGAAACTGCGACAGGTCATAACTTCTTCCTTATAATTCGGATTTCGGTAATCTTTATATCTTCGGAATCCTTGTTTTGACCACTACGATTTTCTTTATAGATACCGTGTTTATCTAACATTTATTTTTGACGCTTATTTTTATTATTCTTTATAAATATATAAGCACATAAAACCACATAATATTCAAGTAATTCATCTTTATTACTTCCAAACGAGTTACAAAGGTTGACCTAGACTATTACATCATTATTAATACCTAGCCTAGAAACACGTGTGTTATAAATTAATATGGTGATTAAATAATAAGTTTTTTATTTATGTTCAATAGTTTTGAGACCATAGTTAATTAAGTTATTATTGTGTTGCACTTTGCATGTTTTACTTTCCAAATAACTGGATTATTCAAAGATCCATAGTCGATCATACTTTTGGAACTAAGTAGTGAATTAAGATTGTCATGAATTAAACTGTAGATTGTCTTAAGTATTAGACATAGCACTGGTTTGTTGAAGTGTTCATGTGTACTTTTGAAATAGGGATTTAAGTATTGGATTAGCCCACGCTCAGAGAATTACTTCTTGGATTTTATCACGAGTAGTTTTGAGACAATAATATCTTATATTCTTTAAACGGAGACTTATGAGTTGTTGTTTACAAGTCAGCTGTGCATTGATAATGCATAAACGCATTAGTAACTTGATGTTATAAAATGTATTGTTGTGTGTGATTTGATGAGTGAATAGTGCAAGCATATGAGTCGAAGTTTATCCATTCCTTTTTCCCTAAACGGGAAAAAGCGATATATGTGGGGCCCTCGATGATTTGATGATGACATCTAAAGCACTTAGCCAAGCGTAGACTGAATTGATGTGTTCAATTAGTAGTCTAATATCAATCATCATAAATTAGCAATAAGGGAAACAAATCTTGGACAGAACCCTGCAATTGCTCGCTAATCGGCTCAATACCTAAACCTGAGTTAGAACCCGAATAAGAACTAGAACCAGAACATGAAACACCTCACTGAGTGCTCATCTCCAAACTTAAATACAACATGCCAGTGATCAAAACATGCTCAAGAGTCCTCCTCCCATAAGCTTCTTAGATTCTCCAAGACTCTCACCGATTCGAGTATGGATCATGTGTTTTCTGTAGTACAAACCCAATACTACCTTCTACACCTATCTAGAATTTCCTCAGCAATCCTCCCGAATCCTCAAGGTCACTTCCTCGAACCAATGCACACAAACTCACTGAACCGCACTACTAACCCACTGAAGCATATCCTAAGCTCTCTTAGGTTCCCGGCCTCACCCAACCCTTAGCTGCTGAAGGATTCTGTAACAACGTAAATTTCCAAAACAATTTTTCGCATTTTATAAAAACATAATTCATTTATTATTCATAAAAACATCATTGTTTGAAACTCAATTCATAACATATATCAATCCCAAGATCTCATAGCTTAAAAATCCCGTGTGTGTACTGATCAAGCCGGTGCCTTCTTGCGATCCTCACTAGCACCGGAATCACATAACACAATACACTGTAAGCACAAAGCTTAGTGAGTTCCCTAAAATACCACATATAACACATATTAGTCACTCGAGGCTATAACTTTATGGGTCCATGCACCCAAACTCTGTGAACCCTCAGGTTCTAACTCTGCAAGCATGCACAACATAAATCACATAGAAGAATGCAGTGCAACAATAATATATATAAAACATTGTATCACATAACTCTACTTACCTACTCAAGGTAAAGTATAGTGAGAAGACTCACCTCGGATGTCTCAGTAAATCTCTGACTCGGTAACTCTGGTCTAGCCTCTACCTAATCACATGAAATAAATACCCTAGTTAATACAACCCTCAGTACTAGGCTAATCTCTTCCTCTCAACACATCTACTAGGAAGGGTAAAAGACTATCCTACCCTTCCTATGACTCTAAGGTCCAAACATTGACTAACCCTAAAAGTCAACGAAGTCAACGGTCAACCTTGACCAAACTCGCCGAGTGTGCAACTGTGACTCGGCGAGTCCACACATGCTCTTCACTCTCCTAGTCTTTATTCAACTCACTGAGTCAACCTCAACTCTGTAAATAATCACTGCTCACAATCTGTGAAAAGTCCTGACCCAACTCCCCGAGTTGCGCTCCTAGCTCGGCGAGTACCATCGTGCACTCTGTCCTCTAGATTCCCTCTGACTCACCGAGTCACTTGCCCAACTCAGTGAGTCACCAACTGTGTGATTATCGGGAAAACCCTCGTCCTACTCGTCGAGTCGGCTAAAGGACTCGGCGAGTCCATGCCATGCTCAAGCTGAACTGACCTCTTGAGGTCAGATCCGCTTCTCTAAACCATAGATCCAGCTTCCGAAGGCATTATAATCACGTAAATCTAACATCTTGGTGCACATGCAAAGGCTCAAAGGCCTTATTACTCCATATAATCATCCTCTAATGGGGGCTAAAAAGCCCTAACTCTAAGAATCACATCATAAACTGAAGAAGGGTTCGAATGGATACCTCAAAATGAAGTCTCTGAGTTCTAGAATCACTAGCTTAGCACCCTCTTCAGCCTCCTCTTGTCTTGGTCCTCTTCTATTTGCAAAAACACTAACAAAGATCAAGAAATAGCTCCTTTCCCTCTCACAAACGGTCTAGTACACTTAGGGTTTCTCTCTGGGGTCTGGTAGCCGCAAATGACGGCCATAAGGCCCTTTAAATAGGCCCCAAACCCGAGGAATTAGGGTTTCATTAAACAGCATGGACTCGCCGAGTCTAGCCATCCACCCGGATAATGATTCGCATCTCTACTCGGCGAGTCTACGCATCAACTCGCCGAGTCCTTCCACAAAACTTGAAATTTATAAGAATAAATATAATACCTGAAATTCCGGATGTTACAATTCTCCCCCACTTGAATCAGACTTCGTCCTCGAAGTCTCGTCCCTGAAATAACTCCAGATGCTGCTCACGCATCTCCCACTTTGGCTCCCAAGTCAACTCGGATCCTTTCTGATGTTGCCATTGAACCTGCACCAGAGGCACCTCCTTGTTCCTCAGAACCTTGATCTTCCGATCCATAATCGCAACTGGTCTCTCCACGTAGTTCAGGCTCGCATCCTCCTGAATGTCCTCTAACGGCACTACCGCCGACTCGTCGGCTATACACTTCCTCAGCTGAGACACGTGGAAGGTATTATAAATCCGCTCCAACTCCGCAGGTAGCTCCAAGCGATACGCTACTCTTCCCACTCTCGCGATCACTCTAAATGGCCCAATATACCAGGGCCCTAGCTTGCCCCTCTTCCTGAATCGGATCACTCCTTTCCAAGGAGATACCTTCAGAAGAACATAATCACCGACCTGGAACTCAAGCTCGGATCGTCGCCTATCCGCATAACTCTTCTGGTGACTCTCAGCGGTCAACAACCTCTGCCTGACCTGCTGTATCTGCTTTGTCGTCTTAAGTACGATTTCCGTGTTACCCATCACTTGTTACCCTACCTCTCCCCAACAAATGGGAGTCCAACACCTCCTCCCATACAACAGCACAAAGGGTGGCATACCAATGCTCGAATGATGGTTGTTGTTGTAGGAGAACTCCTCTAAGGGAAAATATGTGTCCCAAATTCCGCCAAAATCCAACACACATGCTCGGAGCATGTCCTCGAGCGTCTGAATCGTCCGCTCGCTCTGTCCGTCAGTCTGTGGGTGGTATGCGGTACTAAAATGCAGCCTCGTATCCAACTCTTCATTAAATTTCTTCCAAAATTTGGAAGTGAAACGCACATCTTGATCTGACACAATCGAGATCGGCACCCCATGCCGCGATACCACCTCTCTCACATATATCTCTGCCAACTTCTCCGCAGAAGAACTCTCACTAATGGAGAGAAAATGAGTGCTCTTTATCAAACGGTCTACTATCACCCAAATTGCATCGACACCCCTTGCTGTTCTCGGCAATTTGGTGATAAAATCCATGGATAACTGTTCCAATTTCTACTCTGGGACTTCCAGTGGCTGCAACGTACCATGCGGTCTCTGATGTTTGGCCTTAACCTTACGACAGGTTAGGCACCTCTCAACAAACCACGCTACATCTCTCTTCATACAGGGCCACCAATACTCCTTTTTAAGATCCAGAAACATCTTAGTGGCTTCGGGATGGATCGAGAACCTCGATTTATGTGCCTCCTCCATCAAGATGGTACGCGTTCCTCCAACAAATAGTACCCAAATCCGACCCTGGAAGGTCATAAGCCCTCTGCTATTGGTCACGAACTTCGTCACCTGCCCGATAACTCGCTCTCTCTTGTGGTTCTCCGGTCTCACTGCCTCAGCCTGAGCCCCTCTGATGGTGTCCAACACCAGAGTCATCACTGTCAATCTCATACAAATATCCCGAATAAGGGTGCTCCTGCTCTACGACTCAGGGCGTCAGCTACCACATTATCCTTGCCCGGGTGGTACAGGATCTCGCAATCATAATCCTTTACCACGTCCAACCATCTCCTCTGACGCATGTTCAGGTTTGGCTGATCCATTAAATACTTCAAACTCTTGTGGTCCGTGTATATCGTACACTTAACCCCATACAGATAATGGCGCCAAATCTTGAGGGCGAACACCACAACCCCCAACTCTAGATCATGGGTGGGATACCTTGCCTCATGGGGCTTCAGCTGCCTCGATGCGTACGCGATCACATGCCCCCTCTGCATCAACACCGCGCCCAATCCAGATATTGATGCGTCACAATACACCACAAAGTCCTCCATCCCCTCTGGAAGAGTCAACACCTGGTCTTCGCACAATCTCTGGCGAAGAGTCTCAAATGAGGCCTGCTGCTCTGGGCCCCAACTGAACACCACACCCTTCCGGGTCAACCAGGTGAGAGGAACAACAATCTTGGAGAAATCCCTGATGAACCTCCGATAATAGCCAGCCAACCCTAGAAAACTCCTGATCTTAGAAGGAGATTTTGGCTCCTCCCAACTCATCACCGCCTCGATCTTGGCCGGATCGACCAAAATCCTCTTTTGGTTAACGAGGTGACCACAAAACTGCACCTCTCGTAACCAAAAATCACACTTGGAGAATTTGGCATAAAGCCTCTTCGATCTCAGCATGTTGAGGATCTCCCGCAAATGCTCCTCATGCTGCTCCCTGGATTTTGAATACACCAAAATATTATCAATGAACACAATCACTGATCGATCCAGCATCAGTCCGCATACCCTGTTCATGAGATCCATGAACGCTGCAGGCGCATTGGTGAGCCCGAATGGCATCACCATGAACTCGTAATGCCCATAACGAGTCCTGAATGCGGTCTTCTGGATATCCTCCTCGCGCACCCTCATCTGATGATATCCATATCTCAGATTAATCTTGGAAAACCAAGATGCTCCCTGCAGCTGATCAAACAAATCGTCGATCCTTGGCAAAGGATAATGGTTCTTGACCGTTAACTTATTCAGCTCTCGATAATCTATGCACATTCGGTGCGAACCATCCTTTTTCTTCACAAACAGGATCAGTGCTCCCCACGGCGAGCTGCTCGGCCATATAAACCCCTTCCCCAGCAGCTCCTGAAGCTGCGAGGATAACTCATGCATCACTGGAGGTGCAAGGCGATAGGGCGCCTTGGCGATAGGTGCTGCCCCCGGAATCAAATCAATGCGAAACTCCACCTGCCTCTCGGGAGGCACACCCGGTAACTCCTTGGGAAAAACATCAGGGAATTCACGCACTATCAGGACCTCCTCAACCGTACTCGGTCTCCTTGCACCAACTCTCGTATCCATCACATACGCTACAAAACTACTACAGCCCTGCTGTAGACTTTGCCTCGCTCTAGCAGCCGAACAAAACGCTGAATCGGGACGGGTACCCTCACCGTACACCGTAAGAACTCCCCCAATTGGGTCTCATATAGTCACCAACTGTCGCTCGTAGTCGATAACTGCTCCAAATCTGCTCAACCAATCCATGCCTACGATGACACAGATGCCCCCCATCGCAATCGGGACCAAATCAATAGGAAACTCTACACCGAAAATCTCAAGTACACATCCTCAAATCACCTCCGTGGCATACAATGCTCTCTCGTTGGCGATGGAGACTCTCAGTGGTCGATTCAACGCCTCTAGACTAATACTGATGTGCTGACTAAAAGCCAACGATATAAAAGATCGACTCGCACCCGAGTCAAATAACACCAAAGCAGGTACATAATTCACAAGAAAAGTACCTACGCATATCATAATATAAGCACAAAATCTTAAACATTAAAATAAATACATGAAAGAATACATGCCAGCCACGACATCGGGCGCTGCGCGGACCTCCTCCGTGGTCAACTGGAAGGCTCTCCCTCGCGCCTTCGGTACCTCGGCCTTCACTGACCGACTCTCAGTAGCTCTGATAGCAGTAGGGGCAGATCCCTAAGGTGCTCCCTGGGTAGTCCCTCACAACAACGGACACTCGGCCTTTCGGTGTCCGGTCTGGTTGCAGTGAAAACACACTGCAAACCCCTTTGGGTAGTCCTTGGCCATATGCCCCTCCTTGCCACACTTGTAGCAAGATCCCGCTCTACAAACTCCATCATGACCCTTGCCGCACTTCCCACAAGTGCGGCCCTTCTGGCTCCCTGCTCTGGGATCAGCGGGCTTGGCCCGCTTGGCTGCTGGCTCGGACTGTGCCGGTCGCCGATCCCTCCCCTGAGACTCCGTCTCCTCCCTCGCCTGAGTCTCTAGCTCGATCTCCCTCTTCCTAGCATTTGCCTGAAGCTCGGCAAATATCCGGTACGAGGAGTTTGCCATGAACTCCCGAATGTCTCAAATAACGGCTCATTCGTGCCTGCTCAGTAGACACATGTTCAGGGCAGAACATTGCCCTTTCATGAAACATCCTGCTAATAGCCGTAACAGACTCCGTACCCTGCTTGAGGGTCAAAAACTCCTGTACCAACCGATCTTGTTCCACCGAGGGAACGTACTCATCACGAAACATGGTGGTGAACCTCTCCCAGGTCACCGCAGCAAGCTCTGCTGGAGAATAGTGTGCTGTCGCGAACTTCCACCAGTCCTTCGCCCCCAGGCGAAGCTGGTTCAGCACAAACCGAACCCTCAAGTGCTCCGGACACGAGCAACTATAGAAACACCCCTCAATGTCAGATACCCATCTCATCGTTGCAATCGGATCCTGCATCCCATCAAACTCTGGTGGCTTCGTGTTGCTGAACTCCCTAAACAACAACGAGTCACCCCCTGCAGCCTAGCAGCAACAACAACTGCAGTGGCCGCTGCGACATCAGCCTCAGAAAGAGCGGCATAACGCTCGTCAAAATTCTCAATCAACGTGGTCTTAATAGACCCGAACATCTCTGGTATCTCTGCCCTGATGGCCGCAACCACCTCCTCATGGGTGATCCGACGGATCTCCTCATCACTAGTCTCGCTGCTCTCTGGCATAAGTTGTGTCCTCACCATGATCTACCTCTGAAATACAACATACGATATATTAGAAATTCATTCGATCATACCCTCACTCGATAATGCATCCCTCCTTGATCTCTGGCATCCCGAAGATTCTTACTTGAACTGTACACCGCCCCGGTGTTTTCAGTGATACGAGCCCAATACTACTCTCTGCACCGTATCAGTGTACACCCCAAGTCCTCCTCTTAGGATCCCAAGTCCCAAGTACTCTATTATGCATAATCCACTCTCTATAGATCTCTCGTAAGCTCCTCACTGCTACCTACTCACTCTCAAGCATCTCATAGCAACTCACCTCCCCTTAGGCTAAGGCATCACAAATCAGGCCACTCTAGTCCTAATAGGAAATACCTAGCCCACTCTAACATGAGAATACATCATATCAATCTCATAAACATATAACATAAGGGTATTTTGGGAAATCACCATTCGGACGTTGACTGATCGTACACACGTCTTTGCTCTGTGTTTTTTCAAAAAATCTTATACTCTTTTTAGAAAACTTGGTTCCCTTTTGAAAATATTTTTCAAATCCTCAGTTTGAGTTCAAATACTCTTGAAGGTGTACCCGAATCTCTCAAACCAAGGCTCTGATACCAACTTGTAACAACGTAAATTTCCAAAACAATTTTTCGCATTTTATAAAAACATAATTCATTTATTATTCAAAAAACATCATTGTTTGAAACTCAATTCATAACATATATCAATCCCAAGATCTCATAGCTTAAAAATCCTGTGTGTGTACTGATCAAGTCGGCGCCTTCCCGCGATCCTCACTAGCACCTGAAACACATAACACAAAACACTGTAAGCACAAAGCTTAGTGAGTTCCCCAAAATACCACATATAACACATATTAGCCACTCGAGGCTATAACTCTATGGGTCCGTGCACCTAAACTCTGTGAACCCTCAGGTTCTAACTCTGCAAGCATGCACAACATAAATCACATAGAAGAATGCAGTGCAACAATAATATATATAAAACACTATATCACATAACTCTAATTACCTACTCAAGGTAAAGTATATTGAGAAGACTCACCTTGGATGTCTCAGTAAATCTCTGACTCGGTAACTCTGGTCTAGCCTCTACCTAATCACATGAAATAAATACCCTAATTAATACAACCCTTAGGACTAGGCTAATCTCTTCCTCTCAATACATCCACTAGGAAGGGTAAAAGACTATCCTACCCTTCCTATGACTCTAAGGTCCAATCATTGACTAACCCTAAAAGTCAACGGTCAACCTTGACCAAACTCGCCGAGTGTGCAACTGTGACTCGGCGAGTCCACACATGCTCTTCACTCTCCTAGTCTTTATTCAACTCACTGAGTCAACCTCAACTCTGTAAATAATCACTGCTCACAATCTGTGAAATGTCCTGACCCAACTCCCCGAGTTGCGCTCCTGACTCGGCGAGTACCATCGTGCACTCTGTCCTCTAGATTCCCTCTGACTCACCGAGTCACTTCCCCAACTCAGTGAGTCACCAACTATGTGATTATTGGGAAAACCCTCATCCTACTTGTCGAGTTGGCTAAAGGACTCGGCGAGTCCATGCCATGCTCAAGCTGAACTGACCTCTTGAGGTCAGATCCGCTTCTCTAAACCATAGATCCAACTTCCTAAGGCATTATAATCACGTAAATCTAACATCTTGGTGCACATGCAAAGGCTCAAAGGCCTTATTTGAAGATATGGCCTCTAAGGTGACACCCTAAGTTCATAACCTCCATTAAAGCTCATAAAGCTCAAGGGGAAAGGGTCTCTGGACCTCTTTGGGTCCAGATCTACAGCACCAACACGAGAAGGGACCAATTACTCCATATAATCATCCTCTAATGGGGCTAAAAAGCCGTAACTCTAAGAATCACATCATAAATTGAAGAAGGGTTCGAATGGATACCTTAAAATGAAGTATCTGAGCTCTGGAATCACTAGCTTAGCACCCTCTTCAGCCTCCTCTTGTCTTGGTCCTCTTTTATTTGCAAAAACACCAACAAAGATCAAGAAATAGCTCCTTTCCCTCTCACAAACGCTCTAGTACACTTAGGGTTTCTCTCTGGGGTCTGGTAGCCGCAAATGATGGCCATAAGGCCCTTTAAATAGGCCCCAAACCCGAGGAATTAGGGTTTCATTAAACAGTGTGGACTCGCCGAGTCCAGCAGTCCACCCGGATAATGATTCGCGTCTCTACTCGGTGAGTCTACGCATCAACTCGCCGAGTCCTTCCACAAAACTTGAAATTTAAAAGAATAAATATTATACCTGAAATTCCGGATGTTACAATTCCCATTAATGTCAAATAGCTACCTCATGAATATAGTCACATGAAATAGAGATCAAATAATCCTTTGAGTAAAGGACTCAATCCTAGAACGGTTGGACTCAAACGCGAGCTGCGCAATAGGGTTAAGTCCATCCCTATGAGATTATCCATCATGTGCCACATGTGACTTAGCATATTCACTTGGTAGTTATCTTACATTGCTAAGAGCCCCACAAAGCACAAAGCAAACAATATTCAGGCAACGGAAAATCTAACCAACATACACTAATCAATCCATTATATTCACTCATTAGGAATCTATACTAGCATGCAATTCTATAGCTCATATAATCAAACATAAAAGGGCATATCTCATATTATATAATATAGAGCAGATCCTTAGCCCTAATCTAGCATAAAATTCTCATAATCATAGAATATATCATAATAAACATTAAGGATGAGCAAAGGAACCAACCCGGCTAGAACGGGCCCGAACCGGACCCCGCCCGGGAACCGAAGTCAGCGGAAATTAAGAACCGAATCGGACCTCCGGTTCTAGCGGTTCTGGTTCTATCGGTTCCCATTTCTTGTCGTGTCTTCAATGTTGGAACCAGTCCTCAAAAAACAGCAACATACGGTTTCGGTTTTTTCCGGTTCTACCGGTTTTGCTAGTTCCACCAGTTCCCTGTTCCAAAAATCCACAAGAATATCGTTCCAGTCCCGGCCCGATCGGTTCTATCCGGTTCCGACCGGTTCCCTATTCCAAATGCTCATCCCTAATAAACATGTATTGGTAGTTTGGTAACCACTTACTTGAGCTCGATTGATTGCACGTATCATACCCATTTCTTGATTATAAATTTCTTTTTATTTAAATGTTTATTTTATAAAAAAATTTCAACAAACCCTCAATTTGAGTCCAGACACACCCGAGGGGTATACCCAAATCCCTCAAACCAAGGCTCTGATACCAACTTGAAATATCATAAAAGTCGAGGGTAAAAATTTCATTTTTAATATATAGATTCAAGCATCCATTTACATTTATCCAAACATTAAGGTATACCAAATTAAAACAATTATCAGAGTAATTCCCAAAATCATACATTGTGGAAAAACATAGGTGTGTGAGCTGTGATCAAGCCGGACCCCTCCCTTTCGAACCAGAAGTACCTAATACCTTAAACCAAAAACTGTAAGCATAAATCTTAGTGAGTTCCCCAAAATACCACATACCATACATAACCATGAGCCAAACATATCAGACATATCCAATCAATCTATAAAAGTATTATGTGTCAACCATAGTCTTGCCATTATGACACAATCCGCCTCATGGTCTTCTTTCCAAGCTAGGGGCCACCACCCTGGGTCATACAGACAAGTTCCAGGAGCCATCTCCAGGTCTTCCATGCAAGTATCACAAAGACAAATAGCATACAATCTACATTACTTAACTAATTAACTACCAGAGTTCAGACTCTGGTCTTGCATACATTTTGGAGCTGCCTCCTGGTCTTTCATACAAATTGCCAAGGGCTACCCCTGGGTCTTCCTACAATACATAAACCAAATGGGCCGACAATGGTGCCTTTGACCCATAGAATAGTGAGGAGACTCACCTCGAATGTATAAGTTCACTAAAAGAAATCCTTAGCTGTTGCCTTGATGATTCCTCTGAGATATCAGAACCAAGATAACACCCAATTAGCAATTGGGTTCCAAACTATAATCCATAATCCATACTTGGGGTAAATTGACCAATTTACCCCTAACCCAACTTGAAGCAAAACTGAGGCCTAAGTCCAAAAACCATAAAGGCCCAAAACCAAAAGTTCTACAAAGGCCTACTAATGGCCCAATTTTCCAAATTAAGCCCAACCCATATAGGCCTTATCATAAAGCCCAAAAATTCCCTTAGTCCAATAGTTGATCTCAGATGCTCTAAAAGGCCCAAAGCAACAAATCCCAAAACCGAAATGACACCACAATGCCCAAAAAGGCCCAATCAGCAAGGCCCACATCCAAAGCTAAGTCTAAGCCCAACAACTAAAAACTCTACTAATAAGACAAACGCGTCGCATTCCCTGGAGGATCGGGACCGCTTGCCGGAATGCACCATGTTCCCGAGATGAGCACGTGGCGTTCCGGACCTTTGTGCAAAAATTCACCCTAAGGGCTTAATACCTTAAGTCATGACATCCAAAATTCAGAATAGCATGACCTCGGAGATTTAATCTATAAAGTCAAAGGCTTTAAGCTTTTGCATGGCTCAAAATGGTCCAATCATGATTTCAAGCACTTAAACTCCATAAAGTGACCAATAATTTAAGCATGGGAGGACTTAATGCATCAAGACTCCAACTTTATATTAAATCCAACTCAGAAAAGGCAAGATCTACAATCCTAGGCTCTTGGAGTGATCCAAAGTCACAATAAATCGTCGGAAAACAAAAGGTGAGAAGCATTGGAGAATAATGGCATTTGAGAAGCTAAGATTCCGAAAACACAACCAAGCAAAAATCAAATTAGCAGTCGGAGAGTGAAATTCAGAATTGACGAAGGAAACCCTAGTGGAAGATAAGACAGGAATACCAAAAAAAAAAACAAAATTAAAAAAACTAAACCCGGAAGAGGAATGGTTCAGATGAAGGGAAGCAAATACACAATGCCAGAGAAGAAGAAACAGGTAGAAGCATTGACGTAAAAATCTTGCCAAAAATTAGACACACCAGCAACGACAAATTGGTATAACAAACACCACATAAAAAATGAAAACAGGAATTGAAAACTTAAGCTACAAATACTGTGGTAAAAGGGGACTGGACCACATCTACATTGAGAGGAATCGAAGTGACCAAGAACCCTAACTTTACTTGTCGTCTCGATGAATCTAACCTGGACTGAAGTCTGTAACTAAGGTGCGATGGTAGAGCCAAGATTCTTGAAGATTTAGGGCTGATAATTGAAAATTCTATTACCATCGACTCCTACTGAGAGTTGTAAGAAAAAATGGAATCAAAGATAGAAAATAGGTTGTTGTCGGTGGTGGAAAGGGAGACAGTAGCTTGATGAATCTAACTTGGACTGAAATCTGCGACTATGGTGCGACGATGGAGCCAAGATTCTTGAAGATTTAGGGATGATAATTGCAAATTCTATTACCATCGACTCCCATTGAAAGTTGTGAAAAATGGAAACAAAGATAGAAAAGAGGTCGTTGCTGGTGGTGGAGAGGGAGAGTGTGGCTTATTTTGAATTATGATCAATTGCGATGGATTTCTCAAGTAAGCAGAGGAGATTGAATATGTGAAATAAAGAGGCGGTGAGTTCAGTGAATAGATGAAGGAGGATCTAAGTGAGCAGTGATAGAAGGATCGGGAAGTAAAAAAAGAAGCGGTGGAAACTGCGATGTAATTGGAGACCATATAGGATTAGTATTATTCTTGTGTTTCACTTTGCATGTATTGACTTCCAGAATAATAAGATTATTCAAACTATCCACATCGATCATACATTGGAAGTAACTATGAAAGAAGACTATCATGAGTTGGCTTGTAAGATTGTCTAAGGCGTTAGGCATAGTAATAGGTTTTCTACACCATTCATGAGTACCTCTGAAATACGATTTGAGTATTGGATCAACCCGTGCTCACTTGTATCACTTCATGGAATTTATCACAAAGGATCCTGAGAAGATAACATCATATAGTCTTCAAACCAAGATATATGAGTTGTTGAATACGAGTTGGTTGTGCATTGATGATATGAAAACGCATCAGTAACTTGATGTTATAAAACGTATCGTTGTGCATGATTTAATGAGTAGTTAGTACAAGCATATAATGTCAAAGTTTAATAGTTCCCTTTTATCCTAAGAGGATTAAAAGCAATATCTTGGGCTCATTGATGTTTCTGTTTTGACTTATATGTCGGGCCCGGTCAGAACTAAATTGATGTGTTCAGTTATGTTCTATGTCAGACGAATCGAAAATCGAGAAACAAACTGCTGCACAATAAGTATGAAATTGTTCCATGTAATTTTTTTCAGTTGATATCTTGAGAACAGAGGATTATATGATCCCTTATCTAAAGGACGATTCACTGACTAGGTTAGAGTTCGACAACGGCTTTTGAAAGCTTACAATTGTTAAGTCGAATCCTAGAGGTACATTGGTAGTTATAGTTATTAGACTTATGCAAGTGGGAGACTGTTGGATTTCATGTATAAGCCATAACTATAACCGAGATGTTGATTGTAGCATGATCCCTTTGGGTTGCCTTCATCGGTGCAATTTGATAGGATGAACTTTTGAGAATAAGGTTATTTATGATTGATTAATATATTTAAAAGTATAATATATTAATTGAGAAATCATATTATTTAATTAGCATTGATCAAGAATTAGTTGGAAATTCATATTGTGATCAAAAGAGACTAATTAAATATATGAGGATTGATTATGTAAATCAATGATATTTATAATGTGGTCTAATGATCCATAGTTATTTAGGATGGTCTAAACCAATGTGATAACTCACGGATAGTCCATGGAGGTTAACCCATGGATCCTAAGTATATGAAAGGTCATTAGGGTTTACAAAGTGTAACCCTAGCATTTGCCACATTATAAATACATACCTATAGTGTCAAAATCAGCCACCACTTGATTCTAAGAGATTGAGATTGATTTTGTGCCAAATAACATTTTCTCTAAAGCCTCCTCTTGCATATGGTGTTTGTGAACCATTAGAGGCATCATACTTGAGGTGCTCAAGCTTTCAAAAGTCAAGAACTACAAGTCATACTAAGAGGTAAGTCATCTAACTTGTTATATTGTTCAATTGTTCAATTGTATGCTAGTTAGGTACAATGCTTGGGAAAAATGAAAATGCATGTATAATTAGTGAAAATATAGTTCCAAAACATTTAGGGTTGCGATGTGATCCATGGCGGTGGAGGACCAACCGAAAAAAAAATCAATACCTTTGACCGTTAAAGGAAAAAAAAATCAACCATTGGCAGTGAAGAACTGTTCACAAGGGGGCTTCTCTTTTAGTATAATATATAATAATTAGAATGTTTTATAATAAATTATTGTAAGAACTATTAACTCAAAATTAATAACAAGAATATAATAACTTTAATATCTCATATATATATATATTAGTTAAATAATTATAATTATGCACAAGGCACGTAAATTCACATATTAATTATATATTAAGTGATCAACAACAAGAAAATAAAAGAAAACTATGTGTCCTAAGATTATTCCCATTAACAACTCAACCCAATTTAAATTTTCTATTAAAAAATTGATTTTTCTCTCTTTTACTTATACAACCCAACTCAATCTAATTATTCACACTCGTTAACAATCCAATCTAATCTCGTTTTATACTAAAAAATATATCAAAATATTATATCAATATTGGTTTTATTTTGTTGGGAAAAATAAATTATATATTTCAGGATGTATTATTTGATTTTTTTTACCAAAATTAAAATATAGTTATTAACTAAAATAGTTTTATATATTAAAATGAATTTAAATGCACCTATCTAAAGATAACACATGACAATATAAACAAGGAAAAAGGCCGGAGCCAACCAAGTTTATTTCATTTTTTTTTAAAGATTTTTTTTGGTGAGCCAACCTCAAAAGATCACCAACCAGCATAGTTTAACAGTTTAAATGATAATAAGCAAGCATTGTAATAGTAATAAGCTATAAATAAAGCTTATATTGGAGACACTCTAAAAGAATTAAAGTTTAACTCTTATCATATCTAAAATATTATTAGTAAACCATAGTTTATCCTCCATAGACTTATGATGGGTTGGACATGAACATCTCCAATTATAGTGTTTATTATTTTTCATGATGTAAAAACGTCAGCCGGTCTAAGGGTTGACCTTCCTTCTATCAGGTCAGTCAGGAAATTCACATGAGCCTCTTTCTTGGCGGAAACCTAGGCACGCTTACATATGTCGACCAAAACATCCCTAACCATATTGTGTCTGTATTTGAACCCCGAGAGTTCTTTGGAATGAACTACATGTTCGCCGAAAAAGTTCAACCATGCCTTGCGGCACACCGGACATATCCCATCGGCTGAAAATATTGAAATCGTGAGTCGATATCTGAGTAAATTACTAAATTCTTGAAATTGAAAAACGTTATTACATTTAATACATAAACAATAAATAATTAAAAACAAAAAACACATAAAATCAATAAGAGTAACACATATGATTAAAAAAAAAAGTAATTTACAAGTATAGATTAATTAATATCGGTAAGTAAGTCTTTATTATATTTAAATCAAACCATCTTAATTAAATAAAGACACGTGGGATTGCTGGAATTTTTTTTGTCCTAGTTGCTGAAAAAAGATAGTGAAAAAACAAATCAATGTTCCTGCCCGGGATCGAACCGGAGACCTTTAGCGTGTAAAGCTAACGTGATAACCACTACACCACAAGAACGTTGTTTTTAATGATGAAAATTTTATTTATATAATACAACATAAGATGATTCAACTGTGAATTTCATTCCAAGCAACCCCACGTCTTTTTATACCATTTTACTCTAAGATCATCACGATCGCATAAAAATCAGCAGTGGATTCCAATCGATAATCACGATCACATAATCAAGGGTGCAATCGATTATATGTACATCCATAATCGATCTTTTTCTACATACGATCACTTATCATACCATGGATTCAATCCAATTTACTTTGCACATAAGGTTTATTTCACAATTTAATCAGGATTCTCATGAGATCGTGATAATCTTTGAAGGGCAAAATGGTATAAAAAAAACGAGGGGTTTCTTGGAATGAAATTCAGTAATTCACAGGTTTGGAACGATGTTATTTCTTTACTGAATCATCTCTTCTTAATTATATTAGCACAGCTTTCGAAATAGAACACAAAGTTCTTGTGGTGTAGTGGTTATCACGTTAGCTTTACACGCTAAAGGTCTCCGGTTCGATCCCGGGCAGGAACAGTTATCGTTTTTTCATTTTGGCCACTTAGCTGTCAAACAGAACAAAAACTCTTTCTTCAAGCAATCCACACGTGTATTTATTTAAAATTTTGAATGAGATGGTTTGATTCTGATAATAAAGACTTAATCGTTTATTTATTTATTTTTCAAATCGACAGATCTGAATTTGCTTCATTGTTTATGTCAAGCAACCATTTTATTATTTTATCTGTTTTCGCAAATGAAATTGACATATCTTGAATATACGTATTGTAAATATCCATGAAATCTTGGATTGTTGCATACTTATCAAGATTCAAAAAGCCAGTAAGTGGGTACTGTTCATATACAAAGATTTTTTTTTTCTAAAACTTTTTTTTAAAAGACAAAAGTTCAAAACCCATTTACATCAGAAGAAGAAACAACTTTCTTCACAGTTACAATGGTTTATTCAAAAAGTTCAATATTCTGGTTATATTAAATCATGGGAAATGGACCATAATAGTAATTTTTTAATGGTGTTTTACAAAAAAAAAAAATAGACAAAGTGTTTCCATATAGTGGCGGTTTTGCTTGGTGTCCAGGTGTGGCACCGGTAACAACTATTTCAATTTTGATAACACCTAATATGTATTTCTGCATCTTTGTTTTCACATATAGACTTAATCTCCGAGGAATCGATGTGGCGCGCGCACGCACACACACACACACACACACACACACACACACACACACACACACACACACACATATATATATATATATATATATATATATATATATATATATATATATATATATATATGTGGAAAAATGAATATACCCTTAAGGGTATATAAGCTTAGGTACCTAAACTCACTATACTACGTCGTTTTGTATTATATAATACATTCTAATTGTCCAATGTTCTTATAATTTAACTTCTAACTTGATTTACTTCCATAATTTTTATATATTAAACATTTGTCTTCCTCTTACATAATTTTCATTTTCAACTACAATATATATAGCCTAGTAGGTGTTCGGCAAAAATATGCGATCTAAGAGAAATATAATAGTGAAATTTTGAAAATCTTGAAAGTAAATCAAGTTTGGGTTGGAGTTTAAAAACATTATAATGAATATATAAAATAAAACGACGTATTATGGTATGTTTGGGTACGTAAACTTATATACCATTAAGGGTATATTCACTTTTCTCATATATATATATATATATATATATATATATATATATATATATATATATATATATATATATATATATATATATATATATATATATATATATATGAGAAAAGTGAATATACCCTTAATGGTATATAAGTTTACGTACCCAAACACACCATAATACGTCGTTTTATTTTATATATTCATTATAATGTTTTTAAACTCCAACCCAAACTTGATTTACTTTCAAGATTTTCAAAATTTCACTATTATATTTCTCTTAGATCGCATATTTTTACCGAACACCTACTAGGCTATATATATTGTAGTTGAAAATGAAAATTATGTAAGAGGAAGACAAATGTTTAATATATAAAAATTATGGAAGTAAATCAAGTTAGAAGTTAAATTATAAGAACATTGGACAATTAGAATGTATTATATAATACAAAACGACGTAGTATAGTGAGTTTAGGTATATATATATATATATATATATATATATATATATATATATATATATATATATATATATTAGTTTATAACACGTGAAAACCACGTATTATAAAATTAATTAAATTTTCATATTAAAAAATTAAAATTATTAAACAGTTATTTTAAATAAGTTATTACTTAAGGGATATTTTATTAGTTATATAAAATTATAATCGATGATTTAAATAAATATGTGAAGTTATGTCGCCTTATAATCTGTATTAATTTAATTTTATTTTTCAAGGTAATGTTATTAATTAAATATAGTTAAAGTGAAAAAATTTGAAATCAAGAATCAAGTATTAATTTAATGTAATTAGAGTGAGAAATTTAAAATTTCAAATGGATAATCAATTATTAATTTAATGTAATTAGAGTGAAATTTAAAATTAAAAATGGATAATTAATAGGTTGACAAGTGACATGATAGATGATATATATAACATTAATGAAGAATTCTAATTGTATGACACTTATCAATAGGAGATTAAACTTATTATTTTGTTAGAATATGGATATATATATATATATATATATATATATATATATATATATATATATATATATATATATATATATATATATATATATAGGCCTAGGTTATTCTATCCAAACTAATTATTGCGTTATTGTATGCATAAATATGGGCCAATTATTTTACTTATTTTAAGAAAGTGATTAATACATATTATTGAATTAAAAATAATCAAAAAATACTATCTAATTTAACTAGAAGGGTATTTTAGTCAATTAACATAGATTTAATAAAGGAAGTTTGCATATTTTAAGGGATCATAGATTCTATTAATTTTAAAAATCTGATTTTACGAATTATTAGGTTTTTAATTCGGATATTCTGACAGAATATGTTTGAATATATTCAAAAATAAAAAAAAAAAATTCTTGACCCATAAAATAATAAAATTATTCTTGAACATATTTTTCTTGTAGAATAACAAAGTCTCGAACCAGCAATTGAAAAAAAAAAGGAAAATATATACATAATAAAAATATTCTTGAACATATTTTTCTTGTAGAATAACAAATTCTTGAACATATTTTTCTTGTAAAATAACAAATTCTTATAGAATAACAAATTCTCGAACCATACCAAGTGTTAAATAAGAAAAAAAAACATAAATGTGAATATGATGGAATACAGTGTTGTTTGTACAGAAGTAGAGAACTCTTATCTCATTCACCACAGGGGAAGTTTGATCATCTTTATTGTATATAAATACAGAACATGCTTGAATTCTTCATATGCTTCCGTAGAATCAAGAACAGAGTCATGTCACAACCAAAACAAGGAGAATATATATATATATATATATATATATATATATATATATATATATATATATATATATATATAGATAGATAAAGAAAAAGACACGGTTAAGGGATTAGTTCGGATATTAAAATCAGGAGAGTTATTAGATACAATGATAGTAAAAAGACAAATGCTAATGCAGAAGACAATCACAAATTAACAGGAAATAAGAAACACAAAGACCTCAATCTTTACACTCATAAAGTTGAAGAATATATGACTTTCTTTAACCAGAAATAGAATTGGAGTACAGTGTTCGTTTTTGGATTTGTAGTTTATACAATTTGTGGCTTGTAAGTAATAGATCATGTACTAGTTCTAACTACCTCAATTCGCTCAACCAGAATAGCACAAACTAACTTTCCAAACGAAGGTTTAACTTTAAACAATCCGACAATGCAAAATTAATGGCAAGAATATTCAAGATCAATTGATGTTTACAGAAAACAATAGGAATATCGGATCATACAGGATAGGCGTCGAGAGCTCTAGGAGCGAGTGCAGTCACCAAGCAATTGATTGCAGAATTACGATCCTCTTCGATTCCTTTCCTCAAAAGCTCAATAAATTTCTTCACAATCAAAATACAACCGAATTCTTAGCATTTCACCCCCAATTTATTATTCAATCTTTTTGAACAACATTCAAATCGAAAAAGCACATCCTTTACCTGCTTATGTAGACGGAAAAGAAGGCGATGATCATCGAGAACGGAAGGAGCATGGAGATGCAAGAGATCAATGGCGTAATCAATATCATCGCATTGCAATAAACGTCTGATTTGCGAGAATCAGCACACGATGCTGATAAGAAGAAGAGGAACATGAAGATAGAGATGATGAAGAAAGAGAAGCAGGAGGAGATGAATCTTCGATTAAGTTCTCCGATTTGGCGAATTCGATGATCATAGAATCTAGGGCTTCCTAATTTATAGAGTGAGATGAATTTGGAAGTAAGGACGACTAGCTTATTTATTTCGGTTAAAAGTAAATACCATGATTATAGGGACTATTATTGGAAGTTACTAAACAAATTCCTAAATTACCCTTATTCGTTTATTTAATTCTCTAATTATTTATTTAATTTTGATTGACCCACATTTATGCGTACAATAACACAATAATTAGTTTAAACAAATGAACCTAGCTCTCTCTCTCTCTCTCTATATATATATATATATATATATATATATATATATATATATATATATATATATATATATATATATATATATCTATATATATATATATATATATATATATATATATATATATATATATCTATATATATATATATATATATATATATATGAACAATTCCGCAAAGCTACCTTCGAGGAATGAACTTTTTCTCCGATGATTTAACTTATGCTTCGAGGAATCGATGTGGAAAAAAATTGAGGTTCATTCCTCGGAGCATAAGTCATTCCTCGGAGAAAATGTTCACTTCTTGGAGATAGCTTTACGGAATTGTCATTAAGATATTATTTATTTATTATTAATTTTTTGTAACATCAATTCCTCGAAGCATAAGTTAGTTTCTCGAAAGGTAGCTCTGCTGAATTGTTCTTCATATTTTTTTTTTCACCACATTGATTCTTCAGAGATTAAGTCAATTCTACTGAGCAGTCAAGGATACTCTACGAAATTTATGTCTATATGTGGAAACACCTATTTTCTTGTCTATTTTTGGTAAAACACCACCAAAAAAAGGACTATTATGGTCCATTTCCCTTAAATCTTTGGTTAGATACTAATAGGCTTTTTCCTTGCTTTATTTAGTGTTTGTGTCTTTGTGTTCTTGGTTAAATAGCTACTACCTTTCTTTTATCAGTTAAATAACTAGATGCTAGTATCACATATCATATGATGTTTAAAGTGATGGTTATTTACTTATATTGCAGTTTTGGCTCAACTTTAAATTGACTATACATAAAAAGAAAAGTAGTTGCATTTTGTGCATTATGGGATCACATACTTCATTTAGTTAGTTGGTATATTCGATCAGTGTAAACATATATTAGTATATGTTCAAAGATGTGTCCAAGTAGACTTCACTACAAGATGTTCGACCCTGGGAGAAAAGAATATATCCACAGATTAGTCTATGAAAGTGATTGAGACATGTCTTCATCAACTAAGAATGAATAGGTTAACTTTCTCGAAGCTTTGTAATACATTGTAGATGGGTGTAACGCTGAAGGCCTTAAAGTATCTCCAAGTAGATAAACTAGTTAAAATATTTTTGTGTGTGTAGGCACACCATGTGAAGAATCGAGTTGCTATGTTCTTGTTTCATTGATCAAGAGATACTATTCATAAACGTTTCAACAATGTGGTCAATGTTGTTATGAATGGAAAAATGAAGTGTTTAAGATGCATGGGCCAATAACAGAAACTTCAACAGATGAAAGATGGAAATGGTTCAAGGGTATTTAGGGGAAATAGATTTTTTTTACCACAAGTCAAATATACTCCTAAACTAACACCTAATTCCACCTATTGTCCACGACATGACTTGAACCCTCAACCTCATAGAGCGAGGGGTAACACTTGATACTGTTGAGAAACACTCAAGTGTACAAGTGATTAAATGTAGCTATTAACTTGTTGATGTCAGATACACCAATGGAGAGGGATTTGATGGAGCACAAGTCGCAAAATAAAAAACTTAAAGATGTAATGCTTCAAGAGAAGAGAGGTAGGACCCAGAAGTTTGAAACTTAAGGGATCACAAATAAGGAAACATAAAACTAAGAAACAAAATCCAAAATAAAAACCAAAGAACCATAGGATAACTATTAAATGACTTACTAAATAAAATAAATACTAAATACCCCATGCAGAATTGCTTTTACGTCGATGGTATACTTGGCGCCACTTATTCTTTCAGTTCATATCAATACCCCTCATCTGAAAATCCACCTTGTCCTCGATGTGGAAATTAGGAAACTGATTATGAATGGAAATTTTCTCCATAAAGGTTGCTTAGGATTCTGTGACAACCCGAAATTTCCATTCAGTCAAACCCTAAAAGTCAACCACTTTGTATCATAAGTCAATGTCATTATTTCTTATTTTTAAGAAATATAAAGTTCGTTTGATTATTTTAATATTATTTTTAAACGAACGGGCGAAAGAAAGTGTCGTCTCAGGTTTTGAATTTTAAAAACCGCAAACACCTCGCGTCTTAGAAATTCTCGACCAAACTTTTATGTTTTGGGTTGAAAAATCACTCAAAATCGTGAACTCATACCTATGTATGAGTTTACTCCCCAAAAAGTTAGTTATTTGTGTTTACTCCCCAATTGTCAAAAGAGTAAACTCCAAAATATCCTCTCAAGTATCATCCAAGTTTTTATTCAAAATCTTCAATCTAGTAAGTGTTTCTAGCCCTTTCTAGTTAGTATATCACTTAATCTAGTGATTGTACATCCTTTAATCCATCCATTTTTGTGTTTTTATTAGTTTCCAAAAACACCAAGAACACACACTAAGTGTTCTTGGATTTAAAGTTCATTTCGAGCTTCCTCTATGTAAGTACTTCTATCCTAGAGTCATTTTAAGCTTGCTATACATGTTTATACCAAGGAAAAGTCCCAAGAACACCAAGAACAAGGTGTTCACGGTTTTGGGAGGCTCCCAAAACCGTAAACACCCAATATAGTGCCTTAGGGTGCTTTAGGGTGTCTAGATGCTTCATAATGCCTTAGGGACTTGTCTAGATCCATCCTTGATGAGTGTATCACACAAAAAGCACCAAATTCATATATTTTTATGTGTTTACGGTTTGGGGAGCTCCCAAAACCGTAAACACCTCAAATGTGGTGTAAAAGTCCCATAAATGTCCCACGGTTGTTCCTTAAGTCTAAGTCTAACCTAGACTAGTGTCATGTTTGAGCTAAGGACTTGAAAACTGCTAAATATCAAACTTAGGAGTTTAAGGTAGTAAACTCATAAGTTTAAGGTAGTAAACTCATGGGTAAATTCTCCTTAGACCGTAAACTCCATTTAGGAGTGTTATGATGCCACACAACACTTCCTAAGGCTTAATCATGAAGTAGGAATGCTTGGAATAGCTTAGTAGTCTTCAAAACAACAAATGGTCATAAAGTGTAGAGTTTACGACCATAAACCCTTGAGTTTACTGCCGTAAAATCCTAGGGTAATGGTCATGAAAACTGTAAACTCCAAGAGAGTTTACCCTTAAACCCCAAACACACTAGCCTTTCCCTACAACACTTAGATGCAACCCTTGAGACTTATAACACTTGTATAAAGTGTTTAACATGTCCTAAAGTGTCTTAACTTTGTTTATTAGTTGTTTAAAGACTAATTGTGTATATACATATATCCTTATATATTATTAGGATCTTTGTGCATGTCTAAGTCTTCACTTGACACCAAGCACTCATCCGACACTTCCTTTCGATCCACTTGCTACAGGTGAGTTCATACCCCTAAATCAACATTTTAACTGTTTTTAAATGTTTTTTTTTGGGGGGGGGGGGGGGGATACAAGTAGAATTATGCTAATTATTATATCAATCATATGTGATTAATAAGCAGCATTTAAATGATTGGCTACTCATTAGCCGTTTTACTAAACAGTTTCCTTCAAATGTTTTTCATAAACACTTTATGTGTTTAAAACTCCTTATTTCACTGTACATTTTACTCTGTATGTTATATTTCAAATTTATTTACAATTGTGTTTCAAACAAATGTTTCTTTATACTAAACTGTTTTATAAAACCCATGCCTTCAAACCGTTTTATAGATTGACATCACGTCGATCTTTTCTTAGATAATAATTATGTTCAAAGGTTTTACAAAGCTTACTTTACGCTTTTATATTATAAATTGCATGCCTATATATGTATATTTATATAAGGAATGTTCAAAAGACTTATCAAGGCTATCCACCTTATTTCCTTTTCGCGCTTGAGATGTGGTCAGGTGGGATATCAGGTACCCGTCCGAAGGTCGTTTAAATATTAGCTATATATCATTTGTACATATATAGTCATAAAGGTCCTTCCAGCTCATCCAATGCCCTTGGGTAGCAAGGGTATAAATCCATGTTCATACGTACCAGTTACATTACTAGTAAGCTACCATATGGGTAGTTTAGGAAGATACTAGAACTATTATTAGAACACGATATCATACAATGATTCAGTTCATTCATGAGTCAATACTTGCTAGATAGAGAGAGAACACACATTACAGCTAGTACACACAGTACATTACTATACATGCTAGATAGAGAGAGAGAACACACATTACAGCTAGTACACGCAGAACATTATAGTACATTTACACGAATACGTTTACATAGATACACTTACATGACTACATTTACATAGATACATTTACATGAGTACACTTACATGAATTACTAGTACATTTTATATGTATAGATGCTGTTATATAATCCTCATTCTTATCTTTACCTTGTGATTCAATCCCATAATCAACGAGATAAATTGGATTTAATATCCTAGTACCAAAGGATACGTTGCGGGATTAACCATTCCTAGAATCTCTGTTAGCTACAGAGATAAAAGCACATCCACGGATGTCGATGGTTGATACGATTACAGGTATACTTTAAGGGACTAACTATTCCTATACCCAGCTGTTAGCAACAGAGGTAAACGTACGTCTACGGATGTCGCCAGTTAACATTGTTAGTTACCCTAGTACCAAAGGGTAATACTAAGGCTACATTCAGAACAGTCGGGTCTTGGTAGAAAACTACATTCAGAACAGTCGGGTCTTGGTAGAAGGCTACATTCAGAGCAGTTAGGTCTTGGTAGAAGGCTACATTCAGAACAATTAGGTCTTGGTAGAAGGCTACATTCAGAACAGTCGGGTCTTGGTAGAAGGCTACATTCAGAGCAGTTAGGTCTTGGTAGAAGGCTACATTCAGAACAGTTAGGTCTTGGTAGAAGACTCCCTTTTATAGTAGTAGGAATCATAGGGATTTCTAAGGATTTTCAAACGTTTACATTTGTTCTACAAAACATTTTCACACTTACAGTTCATATACATTTTTAATACTTACAATTCATATACATACAAATTCTTACATACAAATTAAGACACTAAAATACTTATGATCTCACCAGCTTCAAAGCTGATACTCGCTTTCAAAATTACTTGTATCCTCAGGTCATCAATAGACAGATACCGATGCAAGGTTTAGAGAAGATGGAGCTCGTTCAAGACTCATCTTTCATTTTGATTTATGCTTTAGTGTCTATTATAATTTGACAGAATACACTTGTATTAAAATTATATTATTATTGCAATGGATGATGTTGTTGCTTGTTTACTACTTTTCATTGTTGTGATACTGTACATGACATCCTCCGCCCTAGAACGTTTCCGCCGTTCTTAGTTTTGGGGTGTGACAGATTCTGATAGACCTTTCAACTTCACTAGTAACTCTTGTTCACCTTGGTGTTTCCTACTGCTAAACACATGTCTAGAGCCACCACCACTTCCATGTGATTTGTCAAACCTTCTGGAAGACTAGTTACTTTTAAATGATCACTAACCACCTTCTTAAGTTGAGACACATGAAATACTTGGTGTATGGAAGAATAATTGGGTAGCTTGAGAAGTTAAGATACCTTCCTGATCCAAGCTACGACTTCAAAAGGGCCATAAAAACGAGGAGCGAGCTTTGCATTACGCTTCCCTACTACCATAATTTGTTGATACAGTCTGAGTCTCAAATAGACCAAGTCACCTTTTTTCCATCCGATCGAGCCTTCATTAGCTATCGAGCACACTTTAGCCGTGCCTTTAGCTGCTATAGAACTAAATCTTTCTCCTACAGATAATTGTCCACCTTAAATGTAATCGCGACGCTTTGATCATAACTAATCAATTGAGGAGGATCTCGACCATACACAACTTTAAAGGGGTTATTTTGAATAGATGAGTGGTACAATGTATTATACCAACATTTCACCCATGGTAGCTACTTTACCCACTATTTTGGTAATAACGAGGCAAAACACCGTAAATATGTCTCAACGCTATGATCTTCTATTTGTCCATCCACCTGTGGGTGATAGGTGATACTATGCTTTAAAGTAGTACGCTGGAGGCAAAATAATTTCTTTTAGAAGTCATTAAGGAACACCTTGACCCAATCAGAATTAATTAACTGGGGAATACCATGCAACCGAACAACTTGTTGAATAAAGACGAATACCATCGAAGATGCCAAGAATGAGTGTTTCAAGGGAATAAATTGAGCTAATTTACTAAGGCATTGGTCGAAAATCCAAGGTGGGGGGGGGGGTCTTTATATAGCTGTGGGTTGCTAGGGTTTCAGGAGGAAACCCTAATTCCTGCTTAAGGCTAACACGAATTCTATAGGGCCTCCTATAGATTTCGTCCAGTCCTCTCAAAGGAGTCCATCAGCCAAACTTTGCAATTACCAGTGATTTGGAAAATTAGCCCCTCCATTATTAAGATTAATATCAAATTAATTTCTGATTAATTACTAATTAATAATATGATTTACAAATAATATACTAATCTTATAATATATTAATAAAATCATTCTGAGTACCAATTTATTATTCATATAATAAATCCTACTCTTACTCTCCACTAGTCATCCTATCAAGTTGCATGAGTGAAAGCAACCCAAAAGGACCATGCTACAAATCAAATTAAGCACATACCAACTATATTTATGGGCTTAGACACCTAATCCAACAGTTTAACACTTGGATAAGTCTAATAATTGTTATTGCAAATATGCCTTCAGAATTTGACTAGCTATCATAGCTTTCAAAAGTCATTGTCGAACTCTGATCTAATTAATGACGCATCCTTTAGATAAGTGATCAAATATCCTACCATTCTACAAGATATCGTATAGACATGAGACATGGATTATAATCATTTTCTTTGTCCAAGATTTGTTTCCTGACTTCCGATTTATAACGACTAACTCGGACTACAATTGAACATATAAACTTAGTCCAGGCTTGGCGAAGCGCATCAGGTGTCATCAATAAATCATCGAGGGCCCACAGATATAGCTTTTATCCCATTGAGGGTAAAAGGACTGGATAAACATCGACTCATATGCTTGTACTATTTACTCACCAAATCACACACAATAATACATTTTATAACATCAAGTTACTGACGCGTTTACGTGTTATCAATGTACAATCGACTTGTAAACAACAACTCATATGTCTCCCTTTCAAGAATATAAGATATTATCATCTCAAAATTACTCGTGATAAAATTCATGAAGTAATTCTTAAGCGTGAGTTTATCCAATACTCAAATTCTTATTTTAGGAGTACTTACGAACACTGCAGCAAACCTTTTCTATGTCTAATCACTTAGACAATCTACAGTAAGATTCATGACAGTGTTAATTCACTACTTAGTTCCTAAAGTATGATCGAATGTGGATGTTTGAATAATCTTATTATTCGGGAAGTAAATCATGCGAACTGAAAAACGAGAACAACCTAGTCCAATGTGGTCTCGAAACTTTTGAATATAAATAGAACACTTATTATTTAATCACCATATTAATTAGACATTATTCATTGTATAATGTTTCAACCAATCAACTTAATACTTGAATTTGAACATTAGTCATGCCATGCACAAAACTTGCACACTATGTTTATCTATGGTCCTTTCTTTGTGATACAAATCAATTGAACACATTTCCAATGATGTTCATTTCACAATTCCATATCCTTATCACAACTGTAAGAGTACAAAATTTTTACCATTACTAGAATCCGTTAGAGTCTAAACTTACATGCAATGATCCTATTGTAATGTCAAGGCACCAAAGTCACAAGGACTTTCCTAATGATACTACAAAACATTCCATTGGAGATTGGTTACAAAATAATTCCATGGAAATGAAGTCTCATATTCAAAGAGCATTCCTTGAACATCCTTCTTGCATTAAAGTTTCTAACTCACACATAGATCTATATATCCAACTCTCATTATGGAAACATTTCCATATTGCCATATGACTATTAATTCTAAACAAGACTTACCTTTACTCAGAACATGTCAATATGGTCTGTCCAAATTAGTACTATACTTCCAACTATCCACAAGCAACTGATCAGATTGCCCTTGATAGTTGTTTAACAAATTTAGTCATATCTGGTTCCAGTCTTTTTCCCTCTTAATGCTATAGGCATTTGGAAAATTATAATGGGTGGATATTATAACATATTCAATCAATCCTATGTCTGAAGCATATAGGATCTGATACATAATGTCTTACATAAAGACATGATACTTGATCAGTCTCTTGCTACAATATTTCCAAATATTGAATTTCCTATGTTGAATCATTTCAAAATGATATTCATATATTTCCATGACTAAGTTTGATTAAAATTTCAATATAAACTTTTAGATTTGAAATGAAGTATTAATACACTCCCCCTTAAGCCTTACTATAGCGAAACAATTTCCAAATATTGCAACTTTGCAAATTTAGAACTTTGTTTCCTATAAATAGCATTGCTAACTTGCAATACCTTATATAATAGTCATGCTCCCACTAGCATAACAATTATGTTCTTACTAACATAACAATTATGCTCTCACTAGCTTTGACATGTACCCAGAAATTAGTAGGACTTCTAGAAATCAATACCTATTGACTTTCTTACCAAAGTTCAAATTTTTGATATGCGGTGCTTCGATAAGTATTTATATAGACTTCTCAAGCTCATACACCTTTCGTTATATAGCTTATGTGTGTGTCTAAACCCTTTTAGAACTTATGGCAACAAGTCCCGAATGTTCAAACTATTTTCCATTTCTCACAATGTGAACTATGAAAATGGATGTCGTAATCATACTCAAATTTGAGAATGCAATTACCACAACTGCTTACTCTAATCCTTTAAAATCTACTCGCGAAAGTGTTTCCTCACAATCATTTTCATGAAGTAGAGAGAAACATCTTGCTACTCACATTTTATGGTATATGTGTTCCTATCGATGTTGATTTTGTCATTTCAAACCATCATCATAAGACAATGTTTATTACAAATTCAAACTCATATGGACCGAACTTGTTTAAGAAGTGCTTCCAAGTTATTAAGCAGCCCACTCATACAGATTCATGTAGTTTCACTGATTAAGGTGCTTTGCGTTATGCAATCAAAAGAAAAGTCACAGAACTCACATGCATAGTCAACTTAACTGGAATGGGTACAGAAACAAGAATATGTCAACACAATAGGTTATCGACCTTAGGTCGTGTGCTAGTGATTACTAATAGGTTTATTCTCGATTGTTATCCTGAAACTTTTCAAGATCAATAAGAATCCCACTAACCTCTTGACATATAGGATTCTCTGTCAAAGAACATTTCTCAATAAACAAATTTCGAAATTTAGTTTGGGTTCTTATAAAGAAAACACTTCATATAATTGGTCTTAGTTGGTATTTGTTTAAAAAAAACATCACAACTACCAATTTTAAATGTGCAAGAGTAAGAAACATTTCTACTCCACATTTCATGAGGTGTTGTAAACGTACTTAGAACATGTTACTCAAGGTACAACTTTGAGTAATTAGAGTATAACTCTAAAACTTGACTTTAGAATGAAGTATGACTCATCTTCTTGATTTAACCATTTCAACACTAATTGATTCCTCTTCTCAGTCAAATAAATGAGCTAAGATATCCTTAGAGGATCAATTGTGACATGGTCTCGTAATCATTAGGATAATCATAAAACATGATACCAAAGTACTCTCCTTTCTTTTCAGATCGGAGAAACTTCGTGTGCTAGTGATTACTAATAGGTTTATTCTCGATTGTTATCCTGAAACTTTTCAAGATCAATAAGAATCCCACTAACCTCTTGACATATAGGATTCTCTGTCAAAGAACATTTCTCAATAAACAAATTTCGAAATTTAGTTTGGGTTCTTATAAAGAAAACACTTCATATAATTGGTCTTAGTTGGTATTTGTTTAAAAAAAACATCACAACTACCAATTTTAAATGTGCAAGAGTAAGAAACATTTCTACTCCACATTTCATGAGGTGTTGTAAACGTACTTAGAACATGTTACTCAAGGTACAACTTTGAGTAATTAGAGTATAACTCTAAAACTTGACTTTAGAATGAAGTATGACTCATCTTCTTGATTTAACCATTTCAACACTAATTGATTCCTCTTCTCAGTCAAATAAATGAGCTAAGATATCCTTAGAGGATCAATTGTGACATGGTCTCGTAATCATTAGGATAATCATAAAACATGATACCAAAGTACTCTCCTTTCTTTTCAGATCGGAGAAACTTCGTGTGCTAGTGATTACTAATAGGTTTATTCTCGATTGTTATCCTGAAACTTTTCAAGATCAATAAGAATCCCACTAACCTCTTGACATATAGGATTCTCTGTCAAAGAACATTTCTCAATAAACAAATTTCGAAATTTAGTTTGGGTTCTTATAAAGAAAACACTTCATATAATTGGTCTTAGTTGGTATTTGTTTAAAAAAAACATCACAACTACCAATTTTAAATGTGCAAGAGTAAGAAACATTTCTACTCCACATTTCATGAGGTGTTGTAAACGTACTTAGAACATGTTACTCAAGGTACAACTTTGAGTAATTAGAGTATAACTCTAAAACTTGACTTTAGAATGAAGTATGACTCATCTTCTTGATTTAACCATTTCAACACTAATTGATTCCTCTTCTCAGTCAAATAAATGAGCTAAGATATCCTTAGAGGATCAATTGTGACATGGTCCCGTAATCATTACGATGATCATAAAACATGATACCAAAGTACTCTCCTTTCTTTTCAGATCGGAGAAACTTTTATCTTTCTACCCAATTTGATTTTTGTTATTCATTCTACCATACTTTGAAACCTTTCAAAGTACCAGAATTACACTTAGTCTTGTAAGACTAACCATATTTGCTGAACTATCCATAAATCATGATGAATAGACTCATCTTCCTTTGTGGTAGATCTGATCAGTGCACATCAATGTGTACTAGATCCTTTATTCTTTCACTTGATTCACACATACATGTGAACAAAAAATTAGTCCCAATTTATCAAGGATCAAGATTTTCATACATCACACAATTCAAATCATGTGATTCCAAGTTTCTGTCCAATTGAAACTTGGGTGATGAGAATGCTTCCTCACATGGTAAATTATGACACTACCACAAGCGGTATAACTAAGAATCAAATACATTTTAAACATTGCTACTAATAGAAATATAAACACCAATTTTCCATAAATTCCATCGCAAGGAAACGTAAAATAAGATAAAATCAAATTTTATTTTATTCATAAAATGCCGAAATCTTGTCCTTAAAATGCAAATACATATGAAGCTATGTTTCTAAATATTCCTAAGCAATATATCATAAATCCTAAGTATCAGCTCAAAAATCTAATCATTCGAACCATGTGATCGAAATCTAGCTTCTCACGATCAGACTCAATTTACTCTACTTTTAAGCTTCCTTCTTTCTCTTCGATCCTACAAAACATCAAAATGTGATTAAAACATCATGTAATAAGAATCTATAAATAGGAACTTAATAGAGTTAGATATTGGATGTGCATGAAGTAGAGTCATATAATTTAACTTTACCATCTCTTAGATCTCTCAAGTAGTCTAGGAAGCTTTGCTTCCAATATCCCTTCAATTGGCAGTAGAAACAGATGGATTCATTAGCATCGGCACATGAAACTATCTCAGAACCGGTCTTTCTCATACATTCAAACTTTTAACTTTGGCCGATTTCTCTCCCTTAAGAGGAGAAACAATTTATGGACTATCACGGTTCCGATCACCATATTCCATGGAACTTTGGGAAATAGATTCCTTAAACAAATTTGCTTGACCAGTACGCTAAAGCATTGCTGCTTCAGCAGCAATTAACAAATATATCAGATTTATAAGGGTCACAACATTATCTGTCATATAGTAGTCCTTAATGAATTGACTATATGACTCAAGAAGTGATTGAAGAACCAAGTCAACAGCTAGCTCCTTTAGGAAAACGACACCCAACATTCCCAATCTGTCAATGTGCAACTATATCTTCAGGACGTGTGCACACACATACTTTCCATCTTTGTGCTTGCATGCCAATATGGCTTGAGTAACCTTGAACTTTTCTAGTTGAGGAAAACGTGGTTCAAGGAGAATCACTGATGGAGACAGAGGAAGAGAAGTATGGTTTCCAGTTCCACCAATGTACGATGAAAGGAATGATCTATCACCTTGATCGACACGTGGAAGATCATCTTCAGACAGAAAGCTTTTTCCAAAAGTTGGAAGACCATAGTTGTCAAAACTAGACATCTACAAAAAGGGAGAAATTCAAGTTAGTTGATTTAATCATTAATATAACACCCAAATGAAATATTAAGGCTAGGACCCAACAAAATAATTCACCATTCGGAAGAGGGATGCCATAATCCAATTGTAAATTATTTGAAGGTAGGTAAATGACGATTTATTAATTCCACCATGAAAACGAAATTTTAAACAAATTAGGTTTTAAATGAAATTCCAATATCTTTTTGAGATTAATTGAAATTTTCAATGGCATGTTTAATCTCGATTATGCCCTTCAAGTTTGTGACTGGGATACCAAGGATCACAAACAAGGTGTGGATAACCATGCAAATTAGCTAGGTACTCTCGATGTCATTTATCACATAATCAATGTGCTGATTAACCACACACACTCTATTGGTCAACAATAATTTACGAGCTACCCATTGCCATCCTTCATTAGTCCTAAATTAGTTTTCCGGTTAACCACACATGCTCCACTAACAACCACTAAGGTGCAATGTGCAATTTCATGGGTTAGCATCAAACTCACATTTTCCTAAAGTAACTAAGAATGAGAATTTCATAAAAGTATGTAGTTAATGTATAATTCATTATACTTTTAGTGAGAGTTTAATGTCCTATCATAACCATTCGACTAACGACCCTCCACTAGTCTAGGGTGCGATGGGTAAGAGTGGATACCCATTGACAGCCATTTTACAGATTGCTTCCTTAAACACCCCTTATAGACCAGCTTCGTGAATGAGGCCTACTAACGGTAAGATTGACTTTTCTTTTATATATATATATATATATATATATATATATATATATATATATATATATATATATATATATAACTTTTAATCTTATATAGTATAATAGTGTATTTTAAACTTTTAAAATACTAAGTAGTTTAAACCTTTAATAAATTAAACTTTTAATTCAATTAAATTTAAACCATATTATGGTTTATCAATTCTCTTTTAATTAAACACTTAATTAATCTTATTAATAAAATCCATTAGGGTGTATTTTAAACTATTCAAAATACGAATGTTCTAAATTTTAAAATTCAAAATTAAAGCTATTTAATCAAATTTTAAAATATAAAAACAAAGGGTGCTCTTTTGAAACTTTTCAAAACACTAAGTTAAATTAAAAATAACATTTTCTTTATCCAATAATAATTTATCTTATCCAAATTTAATCAAATCCTTTAATTTTGATAAGGATATCATGTTACCATTTAGAAAAATTGATTTTAAGCAATAAAAACGAGTTATGGTAATAATCCAATTCAAAATCTGATCTGAAAATTGAAATTTTAGGGGACAAACGAGTCAACTCGTCGAGTTGCCAAGTGAACTCGTCGGGTTCACACAACTCGTCGAGTTTGATATTCAACTTGTTGTGTTCCCTGTCTATACAGCAAAATTTGACTTTCTTGTTCTTTGGACAATTCACTATTGCATCAATTGAATTGAAAAACATCCTAATTGCTTTGGATCTAAGTTTTTCTCTACTGAACATACAAATATGAACACCAAAGCAATAACCCTAGATCTAGCATATACAATTCGAAATTCATATATAAAACTAGCTTAACTCTTGAAAGATTAGTTCCCCAAGTGTTGCACCTCTAATGGAGTCACAAACACCCAATGCAAAGGATGAGAAAGAGAGAGGTGGAAAATCAGCTATGGTTTCAATCAAGCGTGCATTGGCCAAAAATACAAAGTGGAGGAGGAGGGTCTTTATATAGCTGTGGGCTGCTAGGGTTTCAGGAGGAAACCCTAATTCATGCTTAAGGCTTAAGCAATCCATGGACCTCCACAATTACAAGCCTTGGACGAATTCTATAGGGCCTCCTATAAAATGATTTCCAAATAATATATTAATCTTATAATATATTAATAAAATCATTCTAAGTACCAATTTATTATTCATATAATAAATCCTACTATTTCTCTCCACTAGTCATCCTATCAAGTTGCATGAGTGAAGACAACACAAAAGGACCATGCTACAAATCAAATCAAGCAGATACCAATTATAGTTATAGACTTAGACACCTAATCCAACATATTTTTCATACTATGACCTATATTTCCTTGAATTTCTCATCATTTCCAAATATCAATTACCTTTGTATCGATACCTGTGATACAAAGAAACCTTGTGGGTCAGGATGGGAAACCTAGCGAGTACACATGGTTTACAACCCAAATAATATAGCTGATTTGTTTAATAATCTATTTGATATCAAACAATTAACCTGATTACCCATTCCCAATACCTTATTTATTCATCTATAGAGACCTATCTTAAGGACCATCATTGTAATTATTATAGTTGACATATGTATTCTTTTAAATAACTACATTGTTAGTACAATACTACTAGTTCCTACATCGTTAGTACAACAGTAGCAATCCATGCATTGTCAGTATTATAGTACTAGTTCCTGCATCGATAGTACAATTGTATTAACTCCTAGATCGTTAGTACAAAAGTGTCAGTCCCTATATCATTAGTACAATGGTGCTAGTTCCTACATCGTTAGTACAATAGTACTAGTTCCTACATCATTAGTACAATAGTACTAGTTCTTATATTGTTAGTACAATACTACCATTAATGTCGTGATACCCTATCATCTTTTATTGTACTATGACATCTTATCATTTTTACCTTTCATTACCCTTCATTACCCAATGTATTATATTTATAAAAAATACTTACACAGTATAATCATATAATTTTATCTTTATAAAATTTTATCTAACACATAACATCTCTACACATAAGTACATATAGCATTGAATTATCTAAATACTTCATATCTATGTGTAAGATGAAAGTAACTATGCACTAACTTGTTAAGAGTGATTAATTGGTGAATTGGTAGCGCTTCACCGAACACCTTGGCTTTTCGTTTGATGTGACCTAGGTACAAATGTTACTGAGTCTTAGTTTTATATTTCCGAAGACTAATGATAGTTAAGAATCCACACTAATCTCAATGTCTACATCAAGATCTATCAAGTGAAAAACCAAGTAGAATTATATCGGAGGTACGACCTATTTGGTATACAAAGTATACTATTTGGAAATCCCACTTTAAACACCTAACTAAATCCAACCTAGACATCACCCTATAAGTAGATCAATCGGTATAATAACTTGGAATCAACAATAAATCTTATTTATAGGTTTATAATAATGATTATGAATATATATATATATATATATATATATATATATATATATATATATATATATATATATATAAGTTACACTAAAAGTGATACAAGTGTAGCTTAACTTACAGAGATTTTCCTGACACAAGTTTGGAAATTGCACTGGCAGAGTTCCGAGTCGAGAGTTTTGATTTTTCGGATACTCCAATCCTCCAAACCCTAGATAAAACCCTAAAATCTAAGAAACTTTGGAACTTTCAGAGAGATATAGCCATAGAGGAGTTCTAGTGGAGCGAGGAACGAATGGGGCGCTTCGCTCTTTATAGGGTAGAATTTGGGTTTGCATGCCGCACATTTATAGGTGCTTGATGTGCCACGCGTGCTAAGGCATGCTCGAATTTTAAATTTTTTGAAAAGTTGTATCTTCTTCATAGGAACTCCGTTATTTGATGTTCTTTATATCCACGCGTAGCTATCCACAAGATCTACAACTTTTATTTAGACTCTTTCGTCTAATTCTCATTTTTTTTAAAAAAAAAATTGATTTTTTAGGCTTAGACTCTTAAAGTCCATATAAAAATCATAACTCTCGTAAATGATATCCGTTCTTGACTGTCTTTATATCGACGGATATGTGTTGACTATACCTTCAACTCTCATTTAGATTGGTATGACTAATAATCAACCGTTCTTTATTTCAGTTTCTGTGCTAACACAATTGCGTTGAAAACTTTGAAAAATCAAAACTTCCTTATATAAAGTCAAATTGGGCGTTCCCTATATGCACGCTCTCAGTTTTACGATTCCTATGAATGTCGCTTAGATTATTTATCATAAATAATCTTCTATCAAAAATATGTGTTTATCGTCATGACAAATAATTATCCTATTACGCTTTCAACATCTAGCTTATTTTATGGGCGTTACAATTATATCCTCCTTAGGATGATTACGTCCTGGAAGAATCAACAAAACATGAATTTGAATAATGATTTTGTATGTTACCTTTCCATCCTAGGTAATAATCGTAACTGTTATGTACTTCCCAATGACTATCAAACCCTTAGACTTCTTAGTTGTTGGCGCCGCTCAAACTTGTACCTGCCCTTCCTTCTTTGTTGAACCTCTTGTCCTAACCTTCGAATTACAAACTTGAACTTCATCGGAGGCTCCTGCTCCATTTCAAACAGACTCACTCCAATATGAGTTCTTTACTTTGGTAAACGAATGGTCATTACCCTAGTGAATTTCCATCGCATGATGCAATGGCTAGAATCAGATCTCTTTAAGTCAATATCCAACATGGAAGATACCTTCCTTCATGTTCTAATTGAATTGTTTAATCATATCATAGTAGGTAACACTTCTAGCTACATGCTGCTTAGTCTTAACGATGACTGAGATACTTCTGTTGATCACTTCGATTATTGGTTCCTTCCATCTCCTGACTTAAATCGAATGTTATATCGAACATGGTTTTCTGAACCTAGTAAATTGCTTCGAAGACTTATCCTGGGGGCATATAAAGAGTTTAAACAGGGTGCAAATCCTAAAAATTAGGGTTTTCCCCTGACTGACGTACGCCTAACATACAAATTGGTATGCCCACCATAGCAAGGGGGTTACCGTGTCTCGTGCATTCATCGAAGTATGCCCGACGTACCTTACGTACACCCAGCACACTAGGGTCCTTAAGCCATAAAGACTTAAATAGGATTCTAAGATTTTACCTGACCTATCGGGCATTAAATTATGTTGAAGATGTTACAAGGACCTAATTTATGGAATGTGTTGTCAAATCTTATGATTTTTCAGGTTACCTCTTTGGATTGCGGTTATGTTTGGGATTTTGGCTAGGTGGATTTGGCGACCTAGATGGACTAATTTTTCTATTAATAATTTATCAACCACCTATCTTCCCCTAAAGAGTTACCCATTCATCAAAATCGTTTCTTCAATTTTGGCCTTCAGAAGTCTCAACTTCCTAGTTTTCTTTTCCCGTTCTCCAATGGGTCGTTGAAGATTTCTTCATTTGGGTCAACTTCAATTTCGTATTCTAAAACCAAGTTAATCCCAATTTCATTTTCTCGGTAACTTTTCATGTAGTGTAATTTGTATAATACAAAAATATGTGATTTGTGACTTAACTTTGTGTGTGTGTGTGTGTGTGTGTATATATATATATATATATACACACACACACACATAGGGTTAAGTTCAAATGAGAACACTATTTAATGTAAGAACGTGAGAACACTACTTTATGTTACTATTCTACTATGAGTTTTGTATATATAACGATATGTCATTATTCATCAACAAATATACAAACAATCACACATTAATATTCACATTAAAATTTTGTATGTACAACTTTATGGCATTATTCATCACCGGATATATGAACAATCATATATTTAACATTCACATTAGAATTTACTAAATTTATATATATATATATATATATATATATTATAGTAGAATAGCAATATAAAATTGAATATATTCATATAATAATTACTACAATACTATACATATTAAATTCATAGTAGAATAGTAACATAAAGTAGTGTTCTCACGTTATCACATTAAATAGTGTTCTCATTTCATATATATATATATATATATATATATATATATATATATATATATATATATATATATATATATATATATATATATATATATATATATAGTTTTAACTCCCCAATTGTCTTTAAAGCGGAAGCTAATTCTTCTTTTTTAATGGTCCTTTGTAATCAGTGACGGAGCTTGAACATATAATTTGGGGGGGGGGGGGGGGGCGAAAGTAAAAAAATCTAAAATTAATGTTATTACAAATAAAAAATTATTTTTTTCCGCATTTAAACACCAAAATACCTAAAGTTACCGTTCTTACACAAAAAAGCAAATTTTTTATCAACTAAACACCAACAATACCTAAAAAAAGAATTACAACTCAGCCCGACGACCTTTAAGGTCTTTAAAATCATCAATTACCGACTTTGAATCAATGTTTTTAGCAATTTCCCTTTCTATGTAAACCACCAAATTGTTTGCGAGAAAGTCATCTGACATCTTATTGCGAAGACGGTTCTTGAATATTTTCATTGCAGAAAATCCCCTCTCTGTTGTAGCGGTAGAAACTGGAAGTGTCAAGATTAACCGAACCACTCTATCAAGCAAATAATATGTCTCACGTTTCTGAGTTTCCACAAGTCCCTTGCATAGGTCAGCAATAGTTGATACACCACTTAGTCTGGGATTATTTGTCATTTCAATATTAAAAATCTCCAATTGATATCGTAATTGAATTCTCTCTTGCTCCGTAAAATCTTCAGGATAATACTTCTCAACAAGAAGACAAATCTGATCAATGTTAATCACTTTAGGGTGTTCTTTTAAAACTAAAGTAGAACTAAGACGTAACAACTCCATCGCCTGATCATTGAATCTACTATTCAACTCATGTAATTGTTTGTCCAATGTGGATGTAAACAAATCTACTCGATAAAAATGCTCAAAAGTAACATGATTATCTGTTTTTTGAGGCCAGTATCGAGTAGAAGTATATGGAGCATTCAAATCTGGCGTATCTATTTGATGTTTCTCACAAAAAAAATTGTACCTGTGCAAGTAAAGAATCCCATCCATTGTTTCTGAAACCATTTAGACCTTCCTTTGTTGCTGAAACTAACTCCATGGCGTAAAGAATATCTTGGGATTTCTTTTGTAGAGCTTGAGAAAGTATATCAGTTTTTCCCATTAGTTCCTTCATCAAGTGAAGAATAAACACAAACTCAAATGATTTCAGGTAACAATAAGCTGCATCGGCATCTCCGCGTTGAGAATAAGTAGCAGATATGTCATCAATTATTCCTTGGAGCACAACACGAGTACAATCAAACATGTTAAGCAAACTACAAACGGAACGAAGATGAGAACCCCAACGTGTATCACCAGCTCTTGTTAATGTCCCAACTTGATTCAATCCTTTTCCTGATTCAATTTCACCAAGTTCCAATAAATGCTCAATCTCAGTTGCCTTTGCCTTTTGTAACTCATCATGACGCTTACTAGAAGCACAAACAACATTAATTGTAAAAATTAAGTTTGAAAAAAATTGGTGCACAGGAATAATTTCTCTTGAAGCAGCCACCAGTGCTAGTTGTAATCTATGAGCAAAGCAGTGAACATAATACGCATAAGGACAATCCTTAAGAACAAGTGCCTGTAATCCGTTCCATTCCCCTCTCATATTACTAGCACCATCATACCCTTGGCCACGGATTTTACTAACATCAAACTGATATGTAAAAGTTGTCTCCACATATTTATTTTCAAGGTTAACGATAAGGTATCCTTGACATGAACCAAATCCAAGAATCTTTCCCGTATGATCCCTTCTGCATCAACAAATCTCAAAACTATTGCCATTTGCTCTTTTTTAGACTCATCCCGTGACTCGTCAACCATGACACAAAAGTATGAATCCCCCACTTCACTACGAATATGTTTCCGAACTTTATTTGCAATAATACTTAGAATTTCTTTTCGAATTTCTCCAGAAGTATACTTTGAATTATAAGGAGCTTTCTCTAATATAACATTTGCAACTTCATCATTATAAGATGCTAGAAGTTTTAGTAGTTGGAGAAAATTACCACGATTTTTGGAATTAGGAATTTCATCTTTTCCTCGTAAAGCACAAGCTTGGAATGTCAACCAACGAACCGTGTCAATCGAAGCTTTTAATCGTAAACGATTCTTCAATATTTGCGCTTCATTTTGCTTCACTATGATATTTTCAATGTGTGCTTCTTGGTTCATCAAGTTTTCAGCAAATGCAACTGCATTTCTATGTTGTGAACAACCAATATGCTTCAAGAATGCACAATTTTACCCATCATTAACTTTTTTCCAATTGTCAAATCCTTTAACAGTAAATGCATCATAACCATGACACACACTTGGTTTATCGTTAAATATATAACAAATAAAACAATAAGCTGAGTGTGTTGTTGGAGAATATTCTAACCAATTAGGGAAAATGTTGAACCAAGCATATTGGAATCTACGAGGGTGTTTCTTTGAACCTTTAGCATGATACTCTTTAAGACGTATTTGGAAAGGTCCTAAAGTCATATAAGCTCGTCTTACTTCTTCTCTTAAATTAACTGGATAATCCCACATTTGTTTTCGTTTAGCAGGATCTCTTTCTAGTTGCTTAAGATCCACCTCATTAGAATTTGATTGTGTGGCTTCAGAATTGTCATTCTCTTGTTGATTTCCATGTTGTTGCGGTTGTGGTTCACTTGTTGAAGCTTTTTGACGTTTACTCTCATGATTTTCATTAAGTGTGTCTTCATCATCACCCATTCTTTTGAAAAAAGAATGAATGGTTTTCATCTTGCCCATAATTATATCTATAAAAAAATATCAAAATGTATGAACAATTCATTCACAATTAGCCACTAACTTAAATTTCAACAAAACAGCAAAAGAAAAAAATATAACATTGTTTGAAATCCTAATTATTTGATTCTCAAATTTCAACAACAAGACAAGGAATTCATATTAATCAACATTGTTTCAAATCCTAATTACTTGATTTTCAAATTTCAACAACAACACAATGAAGGAACAATTCATATTAATCAACAATCTCAGCTCAATAACTCATTTAGACAAACAATAAGCAATTTGACTATTGGAGGAAGTAACAACAGTGAACAGTCAATAAAGTGTGAAATCTTTTAACTGTGTGAGTGTGAAATTCCTACTTCCTAGAGTCTAGAACAACTGAACAAGCAATTAAAAAATTAAAAGTATACACAGTTAAAAGATTTGTCCCTGCTGTGTATACTTTTAATGTATGATTGTATGAACTTTTCTTGTTTTTTTCATGTTGCAATCAAAAATACATACCACTGAATGAAGCAATTAAGATTTAACCAAAGGGAGAAAAAAAGGAATTTAGAAATTCAGAATTACATACTTAATTTTCTGATTTTCTTCCATGAACTCACTGAACTGTGAACAAGATTAAAAGAAAGAACAAAGAAGAGAAGACAGAAATCAGAAGACTGAAGGTCTGCTGCTTAGTTGCTGGTTTGCTGCCGCCTGTGCCCTGCCTATTGTGCTGTGTTAGTGTGTCTGCTGGTGGTGGAGGCAGGGGGTCAGAGCCGGAAGGTCAAGGGTGACCTGCGGAGTGCGGTGGCTATGTTGACAGTGGACGGTGGTGATTGTGGCATGCTACTCAGTCGACGACTACCTCACTACCACCAACGATAAGCGACCAATGAAGAACACAAGATTAGGATTGGCATTCGTTCAATTCACCTTCAATCGTTCACGTCTTCCGATTGGGCAGGAGGGGCCACAACCCAATTTTCACTTACCTGGGCTTATATTCCGAAAATTTGAGCTTAGTGGACTACTTCTAACCCAAAATTCAGGGGGGGCCAAGACCCCTCCTGGCCCTATTAATGATCCGTCCCTGTTTGTAATGATCGTTTTTCATAAGTAGGAAGCCATTATTTTGTTTTAAAATATCTTAAAAGTTAAAGAATGTTTCTTTCGACTAGGTACAATGTAATTATAATGTTGGAACTATTAATATATTTGCAGACTTTTAATTACATGCATAATTTCTTACACGAAATAGAGAGCTCAAGATTTCTCTACTAGATGTTGGCTTTGGAAATCCATTAGATTTGGGTAGGTACAACAATTGTTTTTTTCCTTAGATACGTAGGTAGAAATATTCATCTTTTTTTTGTTAAATCTGTAATTTTTTTTACACAATAGGGTTTATGTGCTATTTTTTTTTTTTTAGAATTTCAACTAGAATTTATTTTCCATTCTTAGAGAATATGATATAAATAACACATGTTTTATGTAATACTCATATTCTCACATAATAAATAGAGTCATTCTAACAAAATTTACTTCTCATTCTTAATTATTCTTAATGTTTCTCACTCTGTCGTTCTCGTTCCAAAGTTGTTGAAGAAATCAATTATCATGGTCTTTTTCTCTTGCTTACCTACCGGAATATACATCTGTTTTTCAATCATTAAACGATTTTTTACTTATTCTTTTCTTTTTATGATTAAATGTAAAATTGCTTCTTTAAAGAGGGGGAAGGGGGGGGGGGGGGGTTGAAGGTAGTAATCATAAATGGTGCATGAAGGGGAATATTATGATCAAGATCATGAAGGTTGGATATAGTGTGTAAAATAGAGATAAACAATAGTTTCTGATTTTTCCCCAAAAAAGAAGCATTGTTCATCATTATATTCTTGCAGAATAATCTACAATATAGTGATAAGACTATATATATATATATATATATATATATATATATATATATATATATATATATATATATATATATATATATATATATAAGATTATATAATAGTATATTGTTGCAAAATAATCTTATAAATTATGGTTCTTTGTTCTTAGTTGTTGTTACATTCTCGCATAATAATATATAAAGTTTGTTATTTTTTTAAGAATAGGAAAACAAAATTTAACTTCTATCCAAGTCCTTTAACACAAACAATGGTTTCTGATTTTCCAAAAAAAAAAAAAAACATTATTCATCGTTATATTTTTGCAGAATAATCTACAACATAATGATAAGGTTATATATACACATAACGATAAGATTATATAATAGTATATTCTTGTTAAATAATCTACAACATGATAAGATTATATATAATAGTATATTCTTACAGAATAATCTATAAATTATGTTTTTTTTTTGTTTTTAATGAGTGTTACATTCTCACATAGTAATATATAAAGTTTGTTATTTTTAAGAATGGGATAACAAATGTTAACTTGTATCCAAGTCCTTTAACATAAATTAGTTTATTTATTTATTTAGATGTTTCTGTTCGATTTTTAACCATTCTTAGTCGTAATTGTTTAGAATAAATATAATTCTTAACCTTAAATAGTCATATTTTTAAAAAATTAATGTAGTTCTTAATCATTCTTAGTCATATTATTTAAGAATAAATGTGGTTATTCACCATTTTCATTTGTATTCTTTAAGAATAAGTGTAATTTTTAATCATTCTTACTTATTCAAAAATAAAAAGTAATTCTTAAAAATAATTATGTTTCACGTAAAATACTCTTTTTTTAAAAAAAATTGAGAGATGCAATTACAATAGTAATGTAATAAACGCCAACAACACTATGACACGTTACCGTAAGCAGGGGGAGGGAGGGGGACCCATCATAAAAGAAAGACAACGACACAGACTCTTGCACAAGATATTCGCAACACATCAAAGCCAAGAAACCTAGATAAAGGATGACGACCCAATCCTAATACATGGATATATTCATGACATATGTGTCCACCGAATATAATGTGAAAGCTGAAGTTCGACTGAGATAATGTGTGCACACTGTTTCTCTAAGGTACCCACATTAATGAAAAAGAAACTTAGGCAACTCGATTCACATTTAGCAAGATATGTTAGGCATTCAGTATGACCCTTAGGGATATTATCACTGCCATTAATGTTACAAGATCATCAAACAAGAGCCACAAATATATAGATGCTAGACTTCAAAATAATACAGTCCTCATCTCCTTACAACATAATTTTTTTGGAGAAGCGACATGAAACAATTTAATGCAATTAAATCAAAAATACATGGTTTAATCAGATTTTGGATCCCCATTGGACATGGAACAGTACATAGTGAACCATTGGTTGCACTAATATCAATTCTTATAGCATAAGCAGGGAAACAGGACATATCCTAGAAGTCATGCAATTACAAGATTAAAGCAGTACACATAACCTAGATGACTTTACCCAGGTAAATCAAGTTATCGGGTAAAACCAAATACCATGGAATGTATAGATTCCTCTAAAGGCCTTCAAAGACACAAGGATTAGGTAATGGTTTTAAGGACGAAAGAACCCCTGAAATTTTTATAACTTCGAACCAACATCTGGATTAGGCATTAGAGAGCAATACTAGGGTCCACCCCTCCGTATGGCTTTCTAACCTAGTGTTTATCTCTCTTTTGTGGCATGTGATTTGAGTGCTCATTAGAAGAAGTTGTAATCAATGTACCCGGAGAAGCATGTAGCAACAATAGTTATGACTTAAATAAATGGTATGTAATTTGATAATTATACTCTAATAAGAAGATTAGTATAACACCCTGTTTTGAATTGTTTCCTAATTAGGGGCCGTGACCCGAAGATTAGTTATCATAAGACTTGGGGCCATAGGATATATATATATATATATATATATATATATATAGAGAGAGAGAGAGAGAGAGATTTAGAACCTTTTTTGGATGTGGATAATGTATATTCAGTGATCCGAGAGTTCGGTTTGTGCTTTGGAGCCCAATGGTATAACTATAAAGTGATGGTTTGGGCCTTTTATAAAATTTGGCTTTAAGTTAAGAAAGTTATAAGGCTAATGAGAGATGATAGAATTGTATAGCTTCTCATTACCTTTCCTTGGATATAAAGGATCGTCGAAATCGGGCATAGAATGAAGAAGTTATGGCCTTCGAAAATTTGGTAGTTTTAGGGTAAAGCCTAGTAAGTTGGGCATACAGGGAGTACGTCGGGCGTACTAGGAAGGTTGATCATGGAGGTACCTTGGAGTATGTTGGGCATACCAAGAGTACTTTGTGTGTACTCTAGTCAGGTGAAAACCCTAATTTAGGGTCTTGGACCTTATTTAAAGGCCTTAAATTATGTGCAACCCCTATTATCTTCACCTTCCATCAACTTAACCCCATAATCGAAACCCTAGCCTTCATTTGAGCATTCTCGAGGCTTTTGAGTGATTTGGAGTGTTTTTGGTACACATTAAATAGGAAGGAGCTCATTGGAGAAGTGTTGGTTAGCTTGGAACTTGTGGATCCTGAATTTGTGCATCTTGATCTATCTTTTGGAGGTATAAAGTCTTAACCTTGATGACTTCTCTTGTAGATATATTTTGGGTGGTATTTTATGTTTTAATACCAAAATTGTGGTTCTTGTGGATAGAGGTTACTCTAAAACCTTTGACCCTCATATTTGATCCTTATTGAGGTCATTAAGTCATAAAATTTAGATCTTGTGTAGTATTATCCTCTCATGCAAGAATTGGTGACCTTTTTATGAAGTTAGGAAGCTTAGATTGTGGTTTAGACCCCATTAAGCCATGAAAAGTCATAAATTCAGGAAATTTATGACTTAAGACACCCTTAAGGGTCATATTTGTGTTTAGACGTTTTGGTCTTAAACATTAAGAGCTTAATGTGAGTTTTGTCCCTATGATGAGTACGATGGGCGTACATAGGCATACACGTAACGTAATGCATGGATTCCTCGAGTTACGCTTTAGTGACTTGTACATTGTACAACAGCAGGCAATACGTGGGGCGTACGCTTCTGGTACATGGGGCGTACTCCTAAGAAGTTCATTTTAGGACTTTTGGGCCTCGGGTATTTTGGAGGCTAGGCCATGGATTATTAGACGAGGTATGGGAAGAGTAAAGTGGTCTTTTACCCATTGGAAAAGTAAAACAATGATTGGACCATGGATTTTAGGAGTTGTCTTAATTATTGATTAAGGATTATTGATTAAGGATAATTAGTTATGCCTAGTGTGAGGCTTCCGGTAGTAGCAGAGCGTGTATCTCAGATGTCTCGGATTGAGGTGAGTCTCCCCATTGTACCCATGGGTCGAAGGCACCAATGTCGGCCCACTAAGATCTGTTATGCTAGTTGTCTTTGTGACTATTACATGGTATGTTGGGCTAGGACCATTGTATGATGGGCTACGCCTATTTGTATGTTAGGCTAGGTCCATGGATCAGGAAGGGCTAGGCCTAATGTATATTATGTAGGGTGGTAGCTGTCTCTGTAACTCTTGTACTTATATGTTGGGTTGGGCCCATTGGTTTTGCAGGGCTGGGCCCATCATGGTAGGTTTTTATGGTTACGGTTCGAAAGGGAAGGGCCTAACTTGATCGCAATGCCACCACCCATGTTTCCACAACTTGATGATTTTGGGATTGTACTATGACAACTATTTCATTATGATATACTTTTGAAGGTTTGGAAAAAGATAATTGGTGTTTCTGATTAAACTAAAAATGAAAATTTCACCTTATGACTCATGGGTCATTACAAGTTGGTGTTGGAGCCTTGGTTTGAAGGATCCGGGCACACTCTCGAGTGTAACTGAACTCAAGCTAAGGAATTGGTAATATTTTAAAAGAAAACGAATTTATAAAAAGATTTTTGTATAGAAAAAGGGGGTATGATGTGTGCAGTCGGCCGAGCTCAAGTAAGTGATTACCAGAATACCCATACATGTTGATATGTTATATAATATGAATGTTTGCATGCTAGGATAAGGCTAGGGATACTTTCCGGAATTATATGATAGATAGGCCTGAGTAGCCTAGGAAGCGTTAAATGTTATGCTAGATTGCGAATATGTATTGGTAACAATACTTGCTAAGTGTATGATTTAAAATTTGTATACGATTAGGATCATATAGCCCTATAATGACTGATTTGGCCTTATTTCCTGGTCCTTGTTTGGTTGTGGTCCTAGGGTAGAGTCTTTTATTTAACAATCTACTTGATCCTATATTGTGTATAATTTGCAGGCATAAGGCAACCAGTAGTGAGAGAGGAAGTTCCTAGCATGGGTGGTAGTAAGTGAGCTTTGGATGTTCTTTGTTTGTTCTGTAGCACGGAGTGTTACTGCACGAATGCTATTTTTTTGTGCTTTGTGGAACTCTGAGTGATGTGAGTTAACCATTAAGTGATTATGTTAAGTCACATGTTGCAAAGGTTAAATAATCTCAGAGTGATGGATTTGACTCTATTATGCAGCTCTCATTTAAGTCTAATTGTTGTAGGGTTGAGTCTTTTACTCGAAATATTATCTAATCTTTATGGAATGTGATTGTATTCATGAAGTAGTTAGCTAAAATTAGTGGGAGTTTTTCATCTTCTAATGGTAGGGTGAAGTTGGGAACCTAGGAAGTGCCTTAGTGGATTTGGTTGTGCTGTTTAACGAGTATTTCGAGTACCAGTTTGAGAAGGTGACTTGGAGGATTTGGGATAATTCATGAGGAAAGTATGGATCAGTGTGGAAGGTAGTATAAGGATTATACTACTGCAAGCAAAAGATCTATAGTCGAATCGAGGAGAGTCACAGAGAATCTGGGATGCCCGTGGCACGAGGATTCTTGGGTATGTTCTAATAATTTGTATGAATGTTTTTCATAATGGTGATGAGCACCCATGGAGGAGGTTCATGTTCTAGTTCATGCTCAGGTGCAGGTACCAAGCTAATTAATGGGCTGATGCGGGAGTTATCTCATCGGAGATTACTAACAGTATTTTGGATCAGACTCTTGTGATCTTTGGGATGGTCAATGAGGAGATTATGGAGATTATAGATGAGCGTCTGGGCACGTTTTGCACTGAGATTATGGCTATTGTGGGAGCTCACACTCTTTCTTTCCGAGAGTTTTGTGCTTGTGGAGCTCCTGAGTTCTTTGGGGAAAAGGACCCCCGTGTTATTAGGAGATGTTTAATGGATATGGTGAACTCTTTATGGATGAGTTTCTACCCTGAGGGATCAAAGGTCAGATTTGCTTCCCGTCTTCTAAAGGATAGAGCTCGAGATTGGTGGGAGGAGGTAGACTTTTCTTTGGGAGGCGAAGCCCTAGAGATGATGACTTGGGATGAGCTTGTGACCCAGTATAGGGAAGAGTTTGCACCGACTATTGAGGTACAATAGTTGGCAAGGGAGTTTCAAGACCTCCGCTAGACGAGTCACACTGTAGCAGAAATCATTGCCATGTTCTGGGAAAGGGCTTTGTTGGTTCTGCAGTATGCAAAGGACGAGGAGATAAAGAATGTAAGGTATCATGATATGCTGAGGGATGACATCAGTGAGTTTGTGAGTTTTTCAGGGTGTGATACCCTGAATGATAGGATTGCTAGAGCCCGTGAGCGAGATATCGATTTGTAAAACCCCAGGAAGAGGAAGCCAGGGTGGATTCAGATCGCAGCGGGCTAGGAGAAGAGGCCTAAGACTCAAGATTCATGTTTGGGAGGCCATCATGTCTAGGGCTAATGTGGTGAGTGTTGGAGGACCCATGAGGGAGAATGGATGTTTCGATTGTGATCAGATGGGTTATTTTAGTAGGGATTCCCCTGTGGGTCAGTTTTGATGTGTTTTCACTCTAAACAGGTAGGCCACAAGAAGGCCGGCTATCCGATGTTGAGGGGTGGAGCAGTGAGTGCACCTGCTCCAATTATTTGATGATCACTAATGATCGTGAGGGTAAGGCAGGATCCCCAACAACGAGGAGTTGAGAGTAGTAGTGTCAGTCAGGGGAGGCCATAGTTACATCAGAGGTTGTTGTGGGTATGTTATATTTTGTATTTTCATGCCTTATTATCAGTGTGTGTGTGTGTGTGTGTGTATGTATGTATGTATGTATGTGTGTGTGTTTTGGAATCATGTGTTGTATGTGTAAGCATTATCCTTGGTTTAGTTCTTTGTTATTTCCTGGTTTATATTATCGAAGATTGTTATATGCCATTTTTCATGCCGAGGGTTATGAGTGGGACACATCTTATTGAGCTGGATTTAGTTTGTCTGAATGTTGTTTTGGGTCACTAGCGGAGACAATTTAGGGGTATCGTTTGGAAGATCAGTAGACAAATTAGAAAGATTAGTACAATAACAAAGTCAGAGTTCATAAATGTTAGCATTGCTTAATAGGAATGGTAGTTGTTCATGGAAGGACTCTTGGGTCCAATTGCTACTGTTGCTAGGGAAGGAGCAGTAGCAAGAGGATGATGATTACAATCACGTCGGCTTGTCCAGACATTGAGATTGTCAATGAAATTTCAAAATTTTATCGATTGAAATGTTGGATTAGATGTCTATGCCCATAACTATTATTGGTATGTACTTGAACCAAGAGTAGCATGGTCCATTTGGGTTCCATATCATTAGGACAATTTGTTAGGATGGATTCTTGAGAGAAGGTTATATATATGATTTATTAATATATTATAAGTTCTAATATATTAATATGAAATCATATGTTTTAATTAGTATTGATCAAAAATTAATTTGGAATTAATTTTGTGATCAAAAGAGACTAGTTAATTCTATGGGGACTAATTATGGTAATTAGTTATATTTATATGTGTTGGGCTCATGATCCATGTTGGACCAAGTTTATGTATGGATACATAAAGAGTTGGGCTACATGAACCATGGATCATAACACCCATGGGTATGGATCTGGGTTAACCCATGACCTTTGGAATTCCACATATAAATATGTTACTTCATAGCCAAAATCACAACCAATGTATTCTTGGAGGTTATGGACGGTTTTGGTATGTATGAATTCTCTCTCAAGTTTCATCCGTTGTCCATGATGTGTTGTGAATTCATTTGAGTCTTCCACACAAATTGGGGCTAAGCTCTTAAGGCCAAATACATCAAGACTTCAAGCTACATAAGAGGTATGTTACCCTAACTAGTATCTTATCTGGTTTATGCCAAATGCATGCTAGTTATAGGTTTAATGCCTTGGAAACCATTTTCATGTATAATTAGTGAAAACATAGATTCAAGGTATTTAGGGTTGTATGTGCACCATAGGATGTTGTAGTATACAAAACCCATCATGAAGATGGTTAGAATGCATAGATCCCTCAGTAGGTGGGATGTTGGGTAGGAGATCCGTCAGTTTTGGAAAGGGGTTTTGTTATTTTATTGATTCTAGTGAATTTGGTAGTTTGTAGCTAAATCCAAGTGGGGGAAAAACTTTTGGATTTTCAGGGATGAAATTAGGTGCGGAACTAGGGAGGGTTCCACACCCTAGTCAGAAGGGAAGCCGGCTCAAGTGGTAGTCCAAATAGAGTTTGCGCAAGGTTAAGAGTGTAGAAGCTCTCAAACATCATGTTCGCGCATTCGTTGTAATGTATAGCAGACATGTGGATGGATCCAGGTTGAGGGTTGTGTTAGGGCCTCTCTGCAAGTTCTTGTCTGATGAAGGATTTGGGGTTCGAAGCATGACCTGAACACCTGATTGGGATATAAACAATATTGTTTGACTCATGTTTGATTGGGGGTTGGTATGGTAGATGGAGAACAAGACCATGGGTTGAGTCCATGGCGGTATGGAAGTGTAGTAAAACTATGGGCATCCATAGCATACACAAGGATATTAGACTGTTAGGGAAGTGTTGTAAGTCTGCGATGTAGTCGTATCATTCACCACTTTGAGGTAGGCCATCATAAAAGTGGTAGTTGGGCTGATAGGGGATCAACGCATACCTGGGGCGAGGCAGACAATTTTGTTAGAGGATTTCCCCTTGTTATGAGAGGAAGACCAATGGGTTCGAGGCAAAATTTGACCTACATAGCACTCGATTAGTTGAGAGCCATCGGCATAGCCCGTTCGATTGTGTAGACTGAGTGAGACCTGTAGGAAAGGCTCGTATGGTTATGATAATGTGGATGAGACCTTGTAGAGAGTGGTTGGAGCAAGGGATTGGATTACGTTTGGAATGGGATGACTTTGTGGTTAGTGATTAGTATTTGTGTGATGTATGGGCTAAGATAGCTTTTTCAATTAGAATCTTAGTAAGAGCCTGCTGGTTGGACCATGTGTGAGATTTTCAGTCTCAATGGTCGACTGGGAATTTTATATCTCAATTTAATGGAGTGTCGTCGTGGAATCAGAATTTTTCAGATAAGATACAAGTGTAAATCTTTGGATTTCGGGATATGGGTCATGTATCGGGTTGGAAAATGGATGAGACTCGTGTTAGGAGTTGTCTTTGTATATATAAGAGATCTTTTTATCAGTAATTTATGGTTAAGGAATCTATTTGCCAAAGGTATCAGTTGGATAGTTCAGGATCAAAAGGATGTTTTTCAGTTCAGATTGTAGTAAGAGGTCTTAGTGATTATGTTTCAGGATGGTCATACCTATGTGGAGGTTAGGCAAAGTGTAACGCCCCGGTTTTTCTCGGTACGTTTAGTTATTTTAATTTAATTATTCTTGTAACCTTGGGTTAATTTATTTTACCAAGGTTTGATTTCTTATGTTATTGGACTCTTTTGATAATCTTGTAAACTCCTTTTATTGAAGTCCATGGGCTATGGGCCTATTTGCAAAGTCCATCTAGTAAATAGTACTTAATGTGTTAATTGAGTCATTTGGAACACACACAAGAAAAACACTCTAAACCCTACTCTCTCTCTCTCACATCGTCCTTCTCTCTCTCTCTCTCTCTCTCTCTCTCTCTCTCTCTCTTTCTCTCTCTCTTTGGGATCAAGAGCAGCCAGGGGGCTATTGTTTGGAGCTTAATTCTTGTTCTTTTCTAGCCTTGATTCATATTGGTATGAACCTCCTTATCATTTCTTACAACTTGATTCATAACCTTGTTCTAGTTTTATAATTTCATCTTCACTTCTTCTCCTTCTTATTTGATTTGTATCTCTTTTATTATTTGCAAAGAATTTTATGTCAACATCATCTCAAGATCCTATCTTCACCCCATATATGGTGGATGATGGATCTAGGGGATTACATGTTGCAAAAGATCATGGAAACCCTAAAAGGGAGAATGGTGATTTTATGTGCTTTATGTTCATTTTCATGTTGATTATTATTACAATCTTGTGACAAAATGAAATCCTAATGATACCTAACCCTTTTTAGTACCACCATGATCATGAGGACTAAATTGGGATGATGAACACATCTTAAAATGTGTTTCAAAGGTAGAAGGATGGATAAGCCAAAAAGGAATCACGGGTGGTTACGATTCTGTTTTCCATCAGATCTGTAGTAATTTTGTAAAACTCATATATTTTGCTCTAGAACGCAAACGGACCCCAAACCAGTGCCCAAATTTCCCAAAATGAGTTGGCGAACTTTCTTAAGCATTCCGACCTCACTGTGTGAGGAATTTATCTATGGGCAAGAATAGCATCTTTTTTGTTAGGTCTGATCTGGGTCTGTTCTGATATGTCATTTTGTTTTAATCATTTGTAAGGCTTCGGAAAGGATCCAGAGTGATTCCAAGTTTAAATATGTTCTTATTATTATGAATTTAAGATATGGAGCATATGGGGTGTTATTTCCAATTATAAATTTGTTAGAATGGATCCACACTCAAGATCAGTGGGCAGTCACCAGCTTTTGCTAGTGCTATGGTTGTCCACAATGTGAATTTTATATCCGGAGTTTGGGAGATGATTTTCATTCAACTCCAACTCTGTGACTTTCATTTGTATGTCCTTTACTTCCCTGAATTTTGGTTTGGACGAATTCTACTTACAAGTTGGGTAGAATTGGCCAACATCACTTGATTGTATTGTTGGAGATAGAAGTGATACACCTTTTTGTAAAATTCATATTTAATTCATATTTTGGATTTAGAAGGATTTCTTTATAGTTCTGGAATCCTGAACAATCATAGTTTCCTATAAAATTTAGTTAAAGCTATGTTTCTATTTTAGATTTTGGAGTAAAGCTATTTTTAGCAGCATGTGTATTTAAGAGACCTTGCTCTGATTACTCTTTTCTCAACTCATAGCTTCATTACTTCTCCTTTCTAACCTTTAGTCCTTATTAGGTGAGGTTTTGAAGTTTGCTCAAGCTTGGTAGCATTATTTGATTGTTAGCTATCCTTACTACTCACTCAAGGTGAGTTCTCTCACACCGTTGTATTGATGATTGTGTTTGCTAGTTAGCTCGTGTGATTATTTGAATTTATTATAAAAGCATGCTATATAACTATTGGTTTAATTCATACATGTGCATTGTATGTAACTAATCATGGATATGGGGACACCACCAAAGAATACGGATTTACTGGTGTAGTGGTTAGGTAAGATCACCAACGTAATACTCATCGTGAGGTGAGGTGATTAGGACCAAGTGATACGGGATCTTCCCGGTGCGGTTCAAACCTACAAGTCCTTCTTGTATTATTGGCGTTGTTTGTTCTTTGCCCTTATTATACAACTATAATTGGAAAATGAATTAGGGTTAGTAAATATGAATGTTAGTACAATGTCTGTGTTTGAATTCATTAAGCTTTGTGCTTACGGTTTCCCTTAGAACTTTTCAGGTGTTAAGATTAAAGAGGCTAAGGCTTGACATGGAGCATCGGGACATCGCTACTTGTTATTTTTATTGGGACCTTATTATTGTTATTTCTTCCGCACTTATTTTATATGATTGTTAAGTTTGATGGATTATGTTATGACTTTTTCAGTTGTTTGATTTAATTTAAGATGAGTTTTAAAAGTTTAAAATTTTTGCAAAAATTTTGGTGTCACACAAAGTTTTGGGGGTTTAAGAATTATAGCAGTGAGGTGATGGTTTGTCAGCTAAGGGATTAGTGATATGTTTACCATTAGGAGTGTGAGTTCTGATAAGGTTGGGTTTTAATGGTAGCTTTGGAGGTTCACTAAGAGTATGAGTCAACTTTTCTGGGGATTCAGGGAGTCAAGAGGTGTTGTTTGGAGCGTCTGGTTGTCAAGAGGCTGGTAAGAAGTGATTTCGAGGATGAAATCTAATTTAAGTGGGGGAGAGTTGTAACACCCTATTTCAAATCATTTCCTAATTTGAGACCATGACCAGAAGATCGGTTATCATAAGGCTTGGAGCCTTGGGGGAGAGAGATTTAGACCCCCTTTTGATGTGGATAATGTAGATTAGGTAATCTGAGAGTTCAATTTGTGCTTTAGAGCCCAAGCGTATAACTCTAAAGTGATGGTTCGGGCCTTATATGAAATTTGGATTTAAGTTCGGAAAGTTCTAACGCTAATTAGAGATGATAGTATTGTATATCTTCTCATTACCTTTCTGTGGATATAAGGACCATTAAAATTGGGCTTATAACGAAGAAGTTATGGCCTTCAGAAGTTTGGTGGTTTTAGAGCTAAGCCTAGCACGTTGGGCGTATAGGGAGTACGTCGGACATACTAGGATGGTTGATTGCAGAGAGACATTGTTGTACGATGGGCGTACTCCAATCAGGTGCAAACCCTAATTTAGGGTCTTGGACCCTATTTAAAGGCCTTAACTTACGTGCAACCCTATTATTTTCAGCCTCCATCAAGCTTAACCCTAAAATCGAAACCCTAGCCTTTATTTGAGATATTTTGAGGCTTTTGAGTGATTTGGAGTGTTTTTGTTACACATTGAAGAGGAAGAAGCTTATTGGAGAAGTGTTAGTCAGCTTGGAACTTGTGGATCCTAAATTTATGCATCTTGATCTATCTTCTAGAGGTATAAAGTCTTAACCTTGATGACTTCTCTTATAGATCTAGTTTGGGTGGTATTGTTGTATTTTAGTCCCAAGATTGTGGTTCTTTTGAGTAGAAGTTACTCTAGAACCTTTAAGCCTCATATTTGGTCGTTATTGAGATCAATAAGTCATAAAGTTTGGATCTTGAGAAGTATCATTTGTGGATGGTAAGTTGTACTTAAACACAACTTGGTACCCATTTCCTCTTGTAGACTTTTCAAAAATCGTGACGTGAAACGAATATCACGATCTGATACAATTGTTAGAGGAACACCGTGAAGTCTCACAATTTCCTTCACGTAAGCATTCGCAAGCTTATCCATAGACCATTTTTCATTGGCTTCTATGAGCTGTGCACTCTTGGTGAAACGATCCACGACCACCCAAATCATGTCGTGACCGCTCTTTGTTCTGGGTAGTTTAGTCACAAAATTCATGGTGATGTCTTCCCATTTACCCATAGGTACAGGTAAAAGTTCTAAACTCCCATACGGTTTCTGATGTTGTGCCTTGACTCTTGCACATGTCACACACTCGGCCACATACTTAGCAACATCGAGCTTCATCGTTGGCCACCAGTAATAGGGATTTAAATCCCTATACATTTTCGTACTGCCGCGATGAATCGAGTACATGGTCTTGTGAGCTTCTTCCATCAAAACATCTCTTACTCCTTCCGTCTTAGGTACCCAAATCCTATCTTGGAATACCTTCAACTCTTGGTTGTTTGTACCGAATACTAATGTTTTGCCCAAACTTTCTTCTTTTCGGTCATTCTTCTCTAAAGCTCCTTCCTGAGCTTTCTTTATACTCTCCACAATTGTTGAGACAACCTCAATTCTCAACGCTCTTGGTCTTTTCTTTTCAAGGTTGACTTTCCGACTGAGAGTATCAGCAACAACATTTGCTTTACCAGGGAGATAAAGTATCTCACAGTCGTAGTCTTTGAGTAATTCCAGCCAGCATCATTGCCTCATATTCAGTTCTTTCTGATTAAAGAGATACTGGAGACTCTTATGATCAGTGAAAATTTTGCACTTCGTACCATAGAGGTAATGTCTCCATATTTTTAGAGCGAAAACTACCGCTGCCAACTCCAAATCATGAGTAGGGTAGTTCTTTTCATGCTCCTTCAGTTTTGATGCATATGCTATCACTTTATCTCGCTGGGTCAAAACACAACCTAACCCAACTCTAGATGCATCACTATAGACTGTGAAGTCTTCAACTCCTTCGGGTAAAGAAAGAATTGGTGCTTCGCATAATTTCTTCTTCAACTTCTCAAAGGCTTCCTTATGCTTTTCACTCCAAGTATAAGTAGCTCTTTTGTGGGTCAAGGCTGTCAATGGAGCAGCTATCGAAGAAAAGCCTTGGATAAACCTTCGGTAATATCCAGCTAATCCTAAAAAGCTTCGGATCTCCATGGGACTTTCAATTGTAACCTTCGAGTTACATAATAAATCTTGATTGAGGACTCCTTCTTCTTCTTGGAATAAGTACTTTCCTTCATGTTCTAATGTGATACAATCACAGTTCAACATGTATTATTTCTAACTACCAACTTCTTTAACAATGAGTGTGATACTTCTATTGATTGCTTTGATCATCTTTCATTCCAATCTTCTGGCTTAAGTCAAATGTTACATTGAACTTGGTTCTCTGAACCACATAATAAACTCATCGTGGTCGGACTCAATTTGATATGACCTCTAAGGTCGGAATAACAACCATCTTCTTAGTCATTACCGAAACGATGGTAACGACAGACTAGAACAAGACGGAATCAAATAAGAGCTTCTTGGTAACCTTGTGACTTTCCCTGATCCAAGTGCGAGTCCTGTGCTTCCAGTAGTATAGATCTCTACTACTATTCACACCTACTCATACTCGTCCCAAGCACTATCTTACAGTCCCCAAGTCCTAAAATACAAAGCAATTTAACACATACGAATGTGTCCAATTAATCATAAAAGTTTCTTAGACTCTACTAAGACTTCTTTCACGCGTATCTTCAATGATCAACTCTACTTCAACTTGGTTGGTGATGGAAATTCCAGATGATTGGGACAACTTCAAAAATTACACCAGCCATTCTACTCATCAGACGACAAAACCAGGATTTATTTTATTTTCTTGAAACGATTACACAAAGGTTCAAGTTTACCCCATACTATGCCTCTCATTGGCTAAACTACTTGTTACTATTCACATTACTACTTCGTAACTTGATCTTCGGGTATCAAGTCTTGACTTCTACTTCCTAGTGTTATTAATCGCTTCGTCAAGGATATCCCGAAATTCCTTTGGCGTTGATGGTGCACTTGGCCTTGTTACTTCATTGTTCTTCGGACAATTCTTAGAAATATGGCCTTCTTCTTTACATCTGTAGCACACCTGCTTGGGAATCGTACACTTATTGGCGTAATGCCCTATTTCTCCACACTTAAAGCATTTCACCTCCCCGTCACAATTCCTAGAGTGTTTATTTTTGCACTTCCCGTACCATTTTCCTTTATCTCTTCTTTTGCCAAACTTTGAGGATATGTTGCTCTTGTTGGGCCTTGAAGACTCCTCAAATTTCCTCTTCTTGCCAACTTCACCTTTGTTGGCAGTTGTGTTATTGATCATTTCCTCAATAGACTTAGCAACCCTAATAGTTGCCTCAAGAACAAATGCCTGACGTACTGGCACAATAAGTTCATCCGTACTTTGTTGAAGTAAACGTTTTGTTTCTTCCATCTGTTCACCTAACGTCGTACGTACCATTGCCTACACTCCAATCATCGTGATTGGCTCAGGCTGTGGATTATCACTTCTGAACCCACTTTGAGTACTCGCCATTTCGATCTATACACCAATCGTAGGTGAATTTAGATCTTCATTTTCGTTAGATGTTAAGTCTTTGAAACGTTTATATGTTAGTTCTAATATCGTAGTCATACGTTTAGAATCCTACACACATAAGGTTTCCAGATCCGGTCGGCAACAGACCATAGATCCGAACAATAATATCATGTATAGCAAACACATAACATTTAGCACATAAAAGCATTTTAGGCATCTTTCCTAAAATATACTAGTGCTCACACCTCACAATCATCGCTTAGCATTCTAAGTTTAAGTCTAGAAATCCTACAAATTCCTAGTTCGCTTAAACTAATGCTCTGATACCAACTGTGACATCCCCAATTTCACGGCCAGAAAAGACCGGTTTTGTTTATACTTTATTTCAAAATCAGAGTAACCTTTTAATAAAAGAATTGCGGAATTTTTCCCAAAACAATAATATGATAAAGATTTATCAACAGCATTTCCTTAGAAATGTATTTCATTAAAAGACTTGGGATGTCATGTTCGATACAGTACATAAGTATAAACAGTACATTATAAGTCTTACAACAGTTATTTACAACTAATGGCCTATAATCCAAAAGTCCCTCATCATCATCATAATTATGCTCTGAGTCCACTACCTGTAAAACAGTAAGCTGAGTGGGTCAGGCTTGGGAGCCTGGTGAGCATATAGGGTTTTCAACCCACAAATAATAATAAATTTATTAATTTCATCAATCAACAATAAGCTTATTAATTTCATCAACTAACAATAACCCTGATTACCCATTCCCGTTATCCTCACTTTACGTCCCTAAACACCTATACAAGGGACCTAGTCTAAGGATTTTATCATCGGAATGAACACTACTGCTAAGGGGGTTCCTCAACAATAAATGTCCTAAAGGCAACCATGAGGGGGATGGAGTACATTAGCGAACACATCGTTCACAACACCTACAGGTTGTGAGCCTGCTAGCGTTCCACTGGACTGTCTAGAAGAGTCCGTGGTCGTCATCCGTACTCCACTAGATGACTGGAACAACAACAACATCGAGGCCTCTCATCATTTTAACACACATCAACTATTTTGTCTACCCATGTTTTACCCAACATATTTGTAGATAAAATACATATACAGTTTATAACTTGTATAAAACATTGTATTCAATAATCATCTCAAATAAACAATCAATATAATTACACATAACACGTATTTTATAGAAAATACTTCATATCTATGTGTAAGATGAAAGTAACTATACACTCACTTGATTTGATGATAATCGGGCAGCAATTCGTTCCTTAAAATGATAGTTTTTGATAAAACCGGGAGTTTTATTGAGAAACCGGGCTCTGCGAGAGTTGGAGCTTCAAAACTGAAAAGATAAAATTTTCCGGGTTTTCGGGCACTTCGGGACGTATTCCGGGCTTTAAAAATGATATCGGGGCTTCGGGGGAAGTTAAAATAGTCAAAATATAAGTTTATGGGTGAAAAATGTCAAATTTCCAAAAGTATTTGGAAGATCTCGCAGCCCCCCTATTTATAGGGTGCGAGGCCGAGGTCTTCGTGGCTGAGGAGCTTCCACGTAGCACCTGCGAGGTTTGGACACGATAGGAAGAGGTGGCAGGGAAGGGGTGAGGCATGTGGAAGTAGCGAGGTGAGACACGGAGGTTGGCTATGAGGCTCGGACGTGGCCCTACGAGACTCGGACACGTGGCGGCTACGAGGCGTCTTCTGATTGGCCGAGACTTCGGTCCGAGGGAATAGCGACACGCGTCGGATGCAGCGAAGGCCAGCGAGGCTCGGATGCGAAGGGCGCGTCGGAGGCTGGTCGGCGAGACGTGACTGCTTCGGATTCTTCCACGGATGCGACACGCGTCATGCATGCGAGGCTCGTACGTGGCCAAATCCGAGCCATGCATGCGAAATTCCTCGGATTTTGCACCCAAAACTTCTAAAATTCATAACTTTCGCATACGAGCTCCGTTTTTGATGTTCTTTATATGCACGGATAGCTAAAATTACGCTCTACAACTTTCGTTTAGACTTCGTCGGCTAATTTTGATTTTAATTTTAATATTATTATTTTTAACAGACTGGGATAGGAAAATCCGTTAAAAATTCATAACTTCTTCATCCGACGTCCGTTTTCGTCAGTCTTTTTACTGTTGTACTACTATTGACGAGACCTTCGATTCTCGTTTAGGTTGTGTCGGCTAAATTTTGCTCGATCTTAAATTCGAGTATTTAGCTGTCTACTGCTAAGCTAAGACTTAGAAAAATCATAACTTCCTCATACGAAGTCAGATTTGGGCGTTCTTTTTATCGAACTTCTCGGTTTAACGAATACTATGACTTTCATTTAGATTGTTAAGGCTAAAAAACACTTTATCACAATATTCACTTTTTACGCTTCCCGGTGTCGTGCCGGTTTCGTCGCGAAACTTCGACAGGTCATAACTTCTTCGTTATAACTTGGATTTCGGCGTTCTTTATATCTTCGGAATCCTTGTTTCGGCCACTACAACTTTTTTAAAAGATATCATCTTTTTTTAATATTTATTTTAAAGGATTATTTTCATTATTAATTAATTAAATCATAATAATTAAGCTAATAAGCATATAATTCACATAATATTCACATAATTCCTATTTATTACTTCAAAATAAGTTACAAAGGTTGACCTAGACTATTACAACTTTATTAATGTTTTTAGCCCAGAAACACGGGTGTTACACCGATTTAACTACTTAAAGGGTTATAACTTATATGTTACATTTATTAAGCACTTAATAGAAAGTTTACTATAAAAAGACCAATCTTTTGAGTAACACAATACAAATTAGATACAAATTTCACAAAGAAAACAAGATTTAAAGGTTTTGTGTTGGTTTGAGGTCGTTTTACCACTTTTCGAGGAATGTTATTATGTTGAAACTTTTAATATGTAAGTTTTATTATATACAAAAGAAATTATATGCTATGGTTTAATAATTAAAGTAAACTACATTAGATACATATTATCAATCAATATTATATAGAGAATGTACATAATATTTAATTCAATATGTTATATATTATTGTTTGTTTTATATTAATTTTTTAAAACCAATATTTCAATTTTCAAATTTTAAGATTAGTTGAAATAAAAAATAAAATGACCATATAATTTATATTTAGAATACTCATAACAATGAATAAAAGTAATATAAAGTTTAAAAAATATATTTTTAATCTTATTTAAATGTAACTGGAATACGAGGGTAAAACTCTTTTGATATGTGTATATTAATCTTGTGCAATGCACAAGTATACACCTAGCAATTTATAGATGGGGAATACAAAGATTTACATACACGAGACACTTAATTTCCGATTGGAAGTTTGCTTGTGATGAGATAACGAGGCACGTGGATTAAAATATTTAAGATGTGTTCTTCATAGATGGCTTCAATGGATCTGGAAAGAAATTTGTGTACAAAGCTTTGTTCACTAAAATCTATGACTATGGTCTTATTGCACTTGCCACAACTATGGTCGATGTTGCAGCTAGGGATGAGGTTTAAAACCGGAAAACCGGACCAAAAAACGGAACCATGGGAACTAGAATATGTAGAACCAATCCAAGTTCGAGGTTTAAAGAATGACTTTATCCGAGTTTCGGTTAATCTAGGTTTTGGGTCATTTGGGTCCAGGTAAACCGGGTTTAGGAACCAGAACTGGTTTTAGGGGTCAAAACTGGTTGCTCTGAAATGTTTAAAACATGCATATCTCATCCGTTTAAAGTCATATTGGGATGAAGTTTTTTCTAGAGTGTATTTTATAGTTTGTAAATGAATTTAGACTATAATTTTATCATTTTTGGTGTCATATTCATTAAATTAAATTCCCCCAAAGTCGAGATATCAAAGCTGTAAATTTTCTATTTTTCAGCTTGTTTTTTTTATTTTGTGAAATTTTAAAAATGCATATCTAATTCGCTTGAAATCGGATTACCATGAGGTTTTTTCCATCGTGTAGTCTTAGAGTTTGTAAATAGTTTTAGACTATAATTTGAAATTTTTGGTTTCATATTCATTGGCTTAAAGTCCCCTAAAGTCGAGATATCAAAGCTGAAAAATTTCTGTTTTTCAGCTTGTTTTTGTATTCTGTGAAATTTAAAAAATGCATATCTACTTCGTTTGAAGTCAGATCATCATGAGGTTTTTTTTTTTTTTTTTTTTTTTTTTTTTTTTTTTTTTTTTTTTTTTAATGTAGTTTAGAGTTTGTATATAATTTTAGGCTATAATTTTATCATTTTTGGTTTCATATTCAATGACTTACAGTTCCTCAAAGTAGGGATATCAAAGCTAAAAAATTTCAAAGTTTAACTCACTAAGTAATTACCGAAAAATTCTATTTTTTCGGTAGTAGATCCACTTTATCCGATTCTACCCGACTCACTTTGATGTTTTTGGGTTTTCCAGTTCTAAACTCACTTTACCTGGTACCTTACTCGGAACTAATTCCTATATACCGGTCTGGTTTCGGTCCTACAAAATCTCGTTAACCGGTTCCCGTGTTTTCTGGGTCCATGTCTATTCGGGCCGGGTTTCGACCTACTTTCATTCATAGTTGCAGCTAATAACATGTCAGTTGGAAGAATAACTCACTCTTGATTGATTAAAGACTCCCATCAATTTAATTTTGGTTATAACTCAATGTGCAATATCAAAAGACAAAGTGGGATGGCCGGATCACTCAACCACTTCAGAGGAAGATGTAATCATCTAGGACAGTTAATCGAACAATTCAAGACATCATAGGTGAGAAGCTCCTTTTTTTATGGAAGGATAATGGTTATCTAGTGTGATTTTAGATGATGTTACCAAATAGGACCACATAATTAAACGTCTAGTATGTTTAAACATTAGCATTGTCATATACAAACAAGGCCCGCTTAATTTATATTTTTTCTAAATTATGTAGACACGATCACACATAACATGTATTTTTACTAAATTGATCTGTTCATGCCCTTTCGTTATAGATAAACAATTATTGTTATTTGTTAGCTAAGTTACTTAAAAATCCGAAAAATGATTGGAATATTATAAAACTAATTATTTATAGAACTTCATATATATAACTGAAAAATAAAAAATTTGGTAGGAATTATCATGAACAAATGATAACTTGAAAAACGGATCATTAAGAAGTCCAGAATTGTTGCGAATACTTCCATTCGTCCATGACTTAAGAGTTTAACCACTTTATAAATTAATATCTTTGGAATATAAAAGTGTAATATATATATATATATATATATATATATATATATATATATATATATATATATATATATATATATATATATATATATATATATATATATAATACTTCCATTCGAATATAAAAGTGTAATATATATATATATATATATATATATATATATATATATATATATATATATACTCTAATAAATAAAAATATTTCTTTTGTCATATATCACATTCTCATTCATTTTTCTATATATATATATATATATATATATATATATATATATATATATATATATATATATATATATATATATATATATATATATATATATATATATATATATATATATATATATATATAGGGAAAACTACAATAAAGTCCCTACATATTGGCCTCATAATCGATTTAGTCCCTATATATTTTTTTTATTCAATTAAGTCCCAAATACCGGTAATCGTATTCAATTTAATCCTTTGACACGGACAACAGGTCATCCAACTTTCAAAAATTACATTTTTGGCCCAGATTTCAAAATTTATTACAAATTTGGTCCAAAATTTACACTTTTGGCCCGGATTTTAATTTTTTTTACAAATTTGGTCAAAACTTTACCTTTTTTGCCCAAATTTTAGAATTTTATTATGAATTCATCCTAATTTTAGTTTTTTTGCAACTTTTTTTTTTCAAAAAATTGTTTCTAATATGTTTTTTCTTTATAAAATCATATTTATACCAAAAAAATGTATTTTCACATAAAAATCTTATATTTTCTATATAAAACTTTTTTTAAAAAGTTTTTTGTATATGAAATATCTAGTTATAAAAATATGTATTTATTTAGTATATAAATATATATAAATTTGTTTTTATAAAAAAATGTATACACACCTATCACCTTTATATATATATATATATATATATATATATATATATATATATATATATATATATATATATATATATATATGCACACAAATAGGTGTGTATCTATATTTTTTTTATAAAATCGTGTTTATTTATATTTTTTTTATAAAAACGTGTTTGAATAATTTTTTATATAATACGTGTTCGTATACATTTTATAAAAACGTGTTTAAATAAGTTTTTATATAATACGTGTTTGTATATATTTTATAAAATCGTGTTTGTATACATTTTATAAAATGTATACAAACACGTATTATATAAAAAAAATATTCAAACATGTTTTTATAAAAAAAATATAAACAAAAACGATTTTATAAAACAAATAGATAAAATAGGTGTTTGTATACATTTTTTTTCATAAAAACGGATTTCTATATATTTATATACTTAATAAATACTTATTTTTATAACTAAATAATTCATATACAAAAAACTTTTTGAAGAAAGTTTTTTTATAACTAAATATTTCATATACAAACACGATTTAATAAAAAAAATATAGATACACACCTATTTGTGTGCATATATATATATATATATATATATATATATATATATATATATATATATATATATATATATAAGGTGATAGGTGTGTATACATTTTTTTATAAAAACAAATTTATATATATTTATATACTAAATAAATACATATTTTTATAACTAGATATTTCATATACAAAAAACTTTTTTAAAAAAGTTTTATATAGAAAATATAAGATTTTTATGTGAAAATACATTTTTTTTGGTATAAATATGATTTTATAAAGAAAAAACATATTAGAAACAATTTTTTGAAAAAAAAAGTTGCAAAAAAACTAAAATTAGGATGAATTCATAATAAAATTCTAAAATTTGGGCAAAAAAGGTAAAGTTTGGACCAAATTTGTAAAAAAAAAATTAAAATCCGGGCCAAAAGTGTAAATTTTGGATCAAATTTGTAATAAATTTTGAAATCTGGGCCAAAAATGTAATTTTTGAAAGTTGGATGACCTGTTGACCGGGTCAAAGGATTAAATTGAATACGATTACCAGTATTTGGGACTTAATTGAATAAAAAAAATATATAGGGACTAAATCGATTATGAGGCCAATATGTAGAGACTTTATTGTAGTTTTCCCTATATATATATATATATATATATATATATATATATATATATATATATATATATATTAAAGATGTGAAAATTTTTAACAGTACTTGATTGTGATTGGACCAAATTCTCAGGGGTATTTTTGTCTACAAAGGTTTTTTTTAATCGGGTAACATTGTTCCACTGCATTCGCTCTCCACCGCCTTCATCCTCCAATAAATACACTACACTTCATCTTCATATACAGTTTAACTAGATGCTTCCCAACCGACCGCCTTAATTAGGCTTTCCAGAGAACACCACCGCTTCGTGCATTCCTCCTGACAACAATCTTAATCATCCAAAAGTCTCAAATGTTTACTAATCGACCACCGCATCATAGATTCGTATATGTTTCGTGCCCTACCCATCGCCGTCGTGCGTCTTGGTTGGAGGAATCGTCTTCTCCATGGTCAGTACTCCCCATGACTCTCTGACCAACCTCTCCCTAGCATATTAGGGTCCTACACTTCCTTTCGTAGAGCATCTCAAAGGGAGGTCGGTCTATACTGGAGTGATAGCTGTTGTTGTACGAAAATTCTGGTAACAGAAGATATGTATCCTAATTGCCCCCGAAATCTAGCACACATGATCTAAGCATGTCCTCGAGAGTCTGAATCGTCCTCTCACTCGGTTCATCGGTCTGAGGGTGGAAAGCGGTGCTGAAAAGGAGACGAGTACCCATCTCGTTGTGAAACTGCTTCCAAAACCTGGAAGTAAAACGTACATCCCGATCCGATACTACCGAGACCGGCACCCTATGACGTGCCACGATTTCTCAAACATAGATCTCGGCGAGCCTCTCTGCCGAGATACTTTCCTGAATCGGAATGAAGTGAGAACTCTTGGTCAATCGATCCACGATGACCCATATCGAATCTACTCCACGTGCGGTCCTAAGAAGCTTTGTGATGAAATACATGGTGATGTCTTCCCATTTCCACACGGGAATGTCTAGCGGATGCATCTTGCCGTGGTGCCTCTGGTGCTTTGCCTTGACCTTCCTATAAGTCAGGCATCGCTCCACATATCATGCTATATCCCGCTTCATAAAACGGCCACCAATAATCTGGGCGAAGATCCCGATACATCTTCGTCGCCCCGGGATGGATGGAAAATCTGGAATATTGGGCTTCATCCATCAGTACCTGTCGTACCCCTCCCCAGTAGGGCACCCAGACCCTCCTGTGTAGGGTCAAAAACCCATGGATATCGTAATCAAATGAGGCCACCTGGCCTACGATTCTCTCACTCTTTCGACGCTCTTCCTTCGTACCTTCCACAAAAGCCTCTCGGATCTGCTCTAGCAATGGAGTCATCACTGTCATCCTCATACTTATGTCTCGGATCGGAGCCGCCGCCACTTTGCAGCTCAGGGCGTCAGCCACTACGTTGGACTTGCTCGGATGGTAAAGGATCTCATAGTCGTAATCCTTAACCACATCTAGCCACCGACATTGCCTCATATTCAAATTCGGCTGATCCATGAGGTACCTCAAACTCTTTTGATCCGTGTAGATAGCACATCGGACCCCATAGAGGTAGTGTCGCCAAATCTTGAGGGCGAAAACCTCCGCCCCTAGCTCCAAGTCATGAGTCGAATAGTTAGCCTCGTGAGGCTTCAATTGCCTCTAAGCATAAGCAATCATGTGACCTCGCTGCATCAACATTGCTCCCAGTCCTCTGATCGAAGCATCACACTATACTACGGAATTATCTACCCCCTCTAGCAGAGTGAGAATCGGTGCCTCACACAACCGCTGCCTGAGCGTCTCAAAGGCTACCTACTGCTTAGGACCCTAGCGAAACATCATCGACTTCTTGATTAGTCGGGTCAATGGTACTGCTATCTTGGAGAAGTCCTGAATAAATCTCCTGCAATACCCTTCCAAACCTTGGAAGCTCCGAATCTCGGATGGAGGCCTCGAGACTTCCCACTACATTATGACCTCAATCTTGGCCGGATCAAACAGTATACCCTTCTGGTTGACAAGATGCCCCAGAAACTGCACCTCGCACAACCGGAACTTGCACTTGGAGAACTTTGCGAAGAGTCTCTCCCTCCTCAGGGTCTCTAGCACCTCCCTCATGTGCTCCTCATGCTACTCCTCAGTCTTGGAATAAACCAAGATGTCATCAATGAACACTATAACCGATTGGTCTAGCATCGGTCTGCACACGCGGTTCATGAGATCCATGAACGCACCTGGAGCATTTGTGAGCCCAAACGACATCACCACAAACTCATAATGACCATAATGGGTCCTAAAAGCGGTCTTCTGCACATCCTCGTCTCGGATCCGCATCTGGTGATATCCGGACCATAAATCAATCTTGGAAAGCCAAGATGCTTCCTGAAGTTGGTCAAACAAATCATCTATCCTTGGTGGTGGGCAACGGTTCTTCACCGTTACCTTATTTTGCTCTCGATAGTCTATACACTTGCGATACGACCCGTCCTTCTTTTTCACAAATAGGATCGGGGCTCCTCATGGCGAACTGCTCGGTCTAATAAAACCTTTGTCTAGCAGCTCCTGCAATAGCGTAGACAACTCCAACATCTCTGGAGGAGCGAACCGATACGGTGCCCTGGCTATTGAAGCCGCACCATGGACCAGGTCAATCTGGAACTCAACTTGTCTCTCAGGAGGTATCCTAGGAAAATCCTTTGGGAATACATCTAGGTAGTCTCGTACCACCGATAGATCATCAATCATCGCCTTTCCCTTATCCCGGGTATCCATAACATAGGCGATGTACCCCGCACAACCCTACTGAAAGTAGCACCTCGCTCTCGCTGCTGAACAAAGAATCGGTCCGCGTTGTGGCCTCTCGCTCTGAATCACTAACTCTCCCTCTCTAGGAGTGCGAACCCTCACTAACTGCAACTCGCAATCAATCACTGCCCCATTGGGGCTCAGCAAATCCATACCTACTATAACCTTATTCCCTCGCAGGGGAATAGGAACCAAGTCCAATGAGAACTGCTCATCAAATAACTGCAGCGTACAACCCTTATGAACCCTCGCGACACTGATAGTCCAGTCATCATCTATCTCCACATCGATTGGGCAATCCAGCTCCCCCGGAGCTTTGCTAAATCACTTGCTAAGCGCGAGCGACACAAAAGATCAGGTAGCCCATGAAGCAAACAATACTAGGGCTGAGATTTCGTTCACTAGGAACGATCCTATAGACAAGCACATAACCATAAGCAATGAACAATAATAATAAAAGATGATGGAGAAGATACATACATGTAACCACATCAGGAGTCGTCCGATCCTCCTCAGTCGTCAACTGGAATGCTCTGCTCTTCGCCACTGGCGTCTCGGCCCGACCCTTTTGGTTGTCTGTAATCCTCAGGGTAGCAGGAGCGGGTGCCACCACATGTCCTGTTGATGCTAAACTCGGACACTGGGATCTTCTGTGTCCCCTCTGATTGCAACGAAAGCAAATCAGATCATATGCTGGGGTAGGGGTCACAGTGGTAGTAGCGGTACAATCGTTACTCATGTACCCTGTCCGACCGCAGTTGTAGCAGCTGGAACGCCTCGCCTTGCACACCCCATCGTGCAACCTGCCACACTTGCCACACCGACTGTGGCTCTGCTGACTTCTAGACCTATGATCAGACACCTTGGGTTTTTTTCCTGAACTCGCTGCGCCAGACATCAACTCCGGCTTCCTCTTTCTTTTCATCCCCAGAGCGATCTACCTCTCCTGAGCCCGTACTATCATATACTCTAGCGTTTTACAGCTGGATTGGCTCACAAATTGGCGGATATCACTTCGCAACATCTCATGATATCGGGCCCTTTTCATCTCCTCATCCACGGCATACTGCGGAATGAGAAGAGCCCTCTCCCTAAACTTAGCGGTAATCTGCACCAAAGTCTCTATCGTTTGCTGAAGGTCCTGAAACTCCCTAGCAAGCTGCTGCACCTCAATGATGGGTGCGAACTCGGCCCTAAACCTGGTCGTGAAATCACCTCAGGTCATCAAATCCAAAACTGCGTCATCGCTAATGGCTCTCCTGACCTCCTCCCACCAGTCTCGTGCCCTGTCCTTCAGAAGACAGGATGCCAATATGATCTTGTCCCCCTCGGGACATCTTTTGGTGCGGAATGCGTTGGAAACATCCGCCAATCACCTGGTACTAGCAATGGGGTCTCGGGCCCTATGGTAATAGGGAGCTCCACAGGCTCTGAACTCCCTAAAGGTGAGTGTGCGCGACCCCATCATGGCCGCCACCTCAGCACGGAACACACTCAACCTCTCATCCATAAGCACCAATATACCCTCCTTGATCGAACCAAAGATCACAGGAGTCTGCTCGAGAATGATGTGTGTGAACTATAAGGAGAGGAACTTCCTAGTCTACTCATCTATCTGCTTGGCCCTTGATCCTGAACCAGATCCCTCACCTCAACTGCCAACTACTGTTCTAGGGCGTAGAGCCACAATTCTGGAAAAAAAAACATTATAACAAACGTTAGATTACTAACATAACTCGAGGGATCACGTCTACTACAAGTTCCCCGGTCTTGCCTCAGCGTTCCTCGAATCGAGTATGGATCCTCTGCTTTCAGTAGAACGCCCCCATACTACCATCCACATTTACCCGTACTGTCCTCAAGGACTGCCTTGACTCCTCCAAGTGCCTTCTACTGCTACTGCTCTCTGCTATTCTCATCCTAGGCTTGCCCTAAGTTAATGAACAACTCACTCTCCCCCACCAGCTACATAAGAAGTTCCTGCTGTCTTCCCCTAACTAGCTCGCGAATACTATTACATATTACTCAGACTAGATAATTCTTCGAATGAGAGATCCTACCCTACAACGGTTGGACTCAAACAAGAGCTGCGCAATAGAGCTAGACCTAACCTTCTGAAATTATTTAATCTTCGCAATATGTAACTTAACATATTCATTTACTAGCTAGTGGAAGACAACTAGAACTCCTAAAAGCACAAAGCAAGCAACATTTGGGCATCAAGTACACATAATTAAGCATATCATGATCTGGCTACCATACTGACAATTCTGTACTAACATGCAGTTCTCATAGATCTGAAACACATATAACAGGCACATAAGGCATCCCTCTTAGATCCTTAGTCCTAATCTAGCATGCAGTTCTAATAAAGCTAATATTCATAACATAACATGAACTTTTATGGGTAATTTGGGAGTACTTACTTAAGCTCGGCTGATTGCATGCACCACACCCTTTTTCTCTTTTCAAAGTTCTTTTCTTTCAAAAACAAAAATTCTTTTTGGATTTTCTTAAAACCCCCCTTTTTTAAAATGATTTTCCTTTTTGAAAATTTCCATACAAACCCCTTAGTTTGAGTGCAGACACACCCGGGAGTGTGCCTGAATCCCTCAAACCAAGGCTCTGATACTAAGTTGAAACATCCCGAAAATACAACCCAAAAATTTCATTTTTAAAACATCATTAAAACCATCATTTCATTACCAAAGTATAAAATCATAAAGTATGTGTTTCAAAATCTCACAATATCTATCACATATCAAATTTCATGTCAAACTTCATATCAAAATATTAGAGTAAAACTCCCAGGCTGAAGACTGTAGTGTGTGTCATGCGATCATCCCGAGCCCTTCCCTTTGCTAGTGGAAGTACCTGAAACCAAAACTGAAAACTGTAAGCACGAAGCTTAGTGAGCTCCCCCAAACTACTACATACCATACAATAATATATAAAGCAAATACTAGGACTTTCCCACTGCATCGGACTGAATTCCGGACTAACTAGGGCCTCCCTCACTGCATCGGACCGAAGTCTGGAATAACTAAGGCCTTGCCCGCTGCATCGGACCGAAGTCCGGACTAACTATGGCCTCGCCCCATGCATCGGATCGAAGTCCGGAATAACTAGGGCCTTGCCCGCTGCATCGGACCAAATTCCGGACTAACTAGGGCCTCGTACCCTGCATCGGACCGAAGTCTGGAATAACTAGGGCCTTGCCCGCTACATCGGACCGAAGTCCGAAAGAAACTGAACATAGCATAAACATGATTGTAACATATAACATAATCACATATACATGCATGAATCACAAAGACATCAAGTATACAAACTACTTCTTGGGACTACCCCGACATCAGACCTAAGTTCGGAACTACGATCATCTAAACGGTCTGACATTGTGGCCGTAGACCCGCCCCTATTGGAAGGAAACTCACCTCGCATAGCTGCTTGTTGAAATACTGAGCGGGAAATGTCTGACTGCAGCTCCGACAACTCCCCGGCTATAATTTCCACAATGACACTTAGTAAAACACTGATAACTATTGTCAGGGTAAAATGATCATTTTACCCCTGGCTAGAGTCAACATCTTGGTCAAAGTCAACTTCCAGTTGACCTAACTCTCCGGGTTAGCCCGCCAACTCATCGAGTCCCCTAGTCCATCATTTGTCCTCAACCCGATTCTGCTCGTCGAGTTTAGCGAGAACTCGACAATTTCTGTTTTATTCATGATATCGGGACAACCTTTAACCGACTCGCCGAGTTGTATGAACAACTCGTCGATTCTATCCTCATCATATGAACATGTCCAGTCTGTGACTCTCCGAGTTGTATGAACAACTCGTCAAGTCTATCTTCATAGGTTGGGAGATTGCCTTGGACTCGTCGAGTGTGTTCTTCCACTCGCCGAGTCCCATGGTTTCCAAGCCATGGCTATGTCCTAATATGTTGAGTCACTCCTCTGGACTCATCTAATCTCTTCTTAACTCTACTGGGTTCCTTTGAACCCCAAACTGATTTGGGGAATCAACCAATGACTCGCCGAGTCCCAAAATTGACTCGTCGAGTCTACGAATGACCAAACCTATAAGTCGATTTCTGATGTGCAAAACTTGAACAAAAGGTAGATCTGGGCTCCTAAGGCCGATATATCACGTAAATTCATAAACTTTACGTGCTTGCATGAAAATTTGAGCTTAAAGGGTCAAAAAATGGGGTTAATAGCATGCATGGGGGGTTCTCATGGCCATAAAGATGGAACCTTTATGCCATGAGGACCCTTCAAAGTGTAGATCTGAAGGTGTATCAACTTGGGATGTCCAAATCCCAAGAATCAAGCTTCAAAGCCCAAAATAACCATAATAAGATCTATGAAATTATAAGTCAAGTGTGAAGCCTTGTTACCAGAAAATGTGGAGAAGATGGTGCTGATTCTGGATCTGAAATCTCCTTTTGAATCCTCCCTCTTCCTCTTCTTCACCCAACTTCAATCACATAAGATAACTTAAGAAATGGCACTCAAATACTCACAAAGCTTAAGGGTGGTGGTTTAGGGATTTCTGGACGTTGAGGGAGTGATAAGGGAGGCCATAGGGGAGTTTTGTTCTTTAAATAGGGAGGCAAACCCTTGTAATTAGGGTTTCCATCAAACAACACCTACTTGCCCAGTCAGTTTTCCGACTCGTCGAGTAGGCTACTTAGTCCCCGACCCGGATTCGTTCTTACTCGACGAATTGGGCCTTCAAATCGTCAATTCCAAGGGTAAAAATTATAAAATTAACTTAACTTACATGTATACCTGGAACAGGGTGTTACATGGTGCCTTTGGCCCATAAGTACAGTGAGGAAAACTTACATTACAGTCTGAATAGTAGATGATGAGGTCCTGATTCCGAATCTCTACTCTAACTGTTACCTGTCCATCAATGAAAAATGTTCAATCACAAACCCATAATACCCTTAAGTCAAACGTAGTCAAAGTCGATAAATCAACTAAGTCAACCCATCCGATTCAACTCAACCGAGTTGAAACAGTGCATGTATGTGGGGCGTACTCCTTCATTGACTAGATCAGGATGGTTGACCGAGTACACTGCGTGTTCACATAGGTACGCACGACGTACTCCCAGGTTTTCTTCTTTCCCATTAAGTGCTTAAAACTTCGAATTAATGCGTCCAATTGCAGATCCATGCCCAAAATATCACTAGGAGTCATAAAGTTTCCAACTTTATGACCTTGCATGCTAAATAAGTGATTAAAACACCAAAACTCCACATATTAATACATTAAGTCCTTCAATAACATGCATGGGATAAAACTAACCATTATGACTCCATTTTTATGCCTTAAGACCTATCCTAAGGTCTGAAAGGATGTCTTAATGGGTCAAGAACATGCCATGCTCAAGATTCACCATTTTGGGACCAAAAAGTGTCTTTAAAACAACAAGATCTAGATCTATATGATGGAGTGGTAAAGTTGCAAGCTTTATACCTTCAAAAGGTTGCAAACAAGGTAGAAATCCCATATCCAAAGTGCTTCACTCCTCCAAGATGGTCTTTACTTCTTTCCTTCTTCTTAGAAGCACAAAAACACACACACTCAAGCTTAGAATTGTTTCCCGAAGTGGATTAGGGTTACAAAAATAATTTGAGAGGGTGGAGGCTGATAAAGTAGAGGGGAATGGGCTATATTAGGGTTTAAATATGAGCCAAACCCTAAAAGACAGGCTTTGCATGTTTACCATGTACGCACTGCATACAAGGTGTATGCCAGCATACTAAAGCGCACCCTAGTACGCTCAGTGTACACACGTACGCACCACATACGAACCAAAGCCTAAATTTACGAAAATGCCACTAAGGGTCCTTTTTGCACTCATTTTCTCATTTAGGGACTAAAATGCAATATAATTCAATTATATGATCAAAGTTAGAAGTACTTTATTATTGGAATGCTACACTTCTCCCCCACTTGAACTAGACTTCGTCCTCGAAATCGGTCGCAGAAAATACCTCAGGATAATGTTCCCACATCTCAGCCTCCGACTCTTAGGTCCACTCGGAGCCTTTCCGATGCTGCTAGCAAACCTTAACTATATTTCTCTCCAGAATCGCTATTGGCATCTCAACATAATTCAAGCGCTCATCGACTTTAATATCGTCCAAGGGGATCACTACCTCATCATCTAATACGTACTTCACAACTACGAAATATGAAAAGTGTTGTGAACCTGACTAAGCTCCTTAGGTAAGCCAATATGTAAGCTACCTTGCCAACCTTGACAATCACCCGAAAGGGCCCAATATACCGAGGCCCCAATTTGCCCCTCTTCCTAAAACGTATTACACCCTTCCATGGAGTTGGATCATTATAATTTTTGAGTTATTTAACTTTGAATCATAAAAAATATAATAATTAAGGATCATTAAATATATAAAATAAAATGTTTTAGATCATAACAAGTTGAGAATCATAAACATATTGAATTATAATGTTTTTGAATCGTAAATATTTTGAATCATCTCTATTTGAATTATATTATGTTCAACATTTTTAAAAAAAAAATAATCATTTAAAATCAAGTTTGATATCTAAAACACCTTATTTTTAAATTCTTTTTTACAAAGTCATTAGATTAGTGAGTAGAAATATTCCTTAAATTTTTATAATATTTAGAAAAAACAACTCTGGGTTTTTTTATAAATATAAAAAATAAAAAAATATTTTTTTTTTCAAAATTTCATGATTGTGTTCATTTTGTATATAATTAAATTTTAAGAAGTTTGGTTTTTTTAGATTTTATTTCAAAGAAAAAATAAAGTTCTGATCAAAAAACTAAAGGGGTGGAAAAAATTCATCAGCCAATAGGAGTTGGACACTTGTCACGCTGGGAGGAGGGGGTGGAGGCACGTGTCAGCTCCTGGAGAGACCACATGGCCGAATTTTCCTTTTCTTTTTTCTTCTAATTTTTTTGCTTTTGGCACCTGTACCCTTAAAAAAATTAAATTTTCCCGGAAATTAACAAAATCTCGCAACTAATTACGAAAATACCATATAATATCGCGAGATTTTGACGGTAAATAAAATCAAATCTTGATCATTTGTTTTTTTCAAAATTTCGGCCAAAAATCGTCCTTACGGTTCCTATCATTTTTTAAGTTATAATATATGCTTTAATGTTCCTATGTTATTAAAATTAGTAGTATTTGTTTTTTCATACTTATTGTTATTAGTTATGCATAGATCAATCATTAACTATCATACTTATTGTTATTAGTTATGTACAGATCAATCATTAAGTAATGGTATATATCACTAATTAATGATATACATCACCAATGATTTCAAACTAAACTACGATTTTTAATAAAACTAATATCCTAACTATAAGTTTACTTTCTAATAAAGACAAAATTACATAAATGGTCCTCACGGTTGATAAAATTGACCAATTATGGTCCTTATGATGAATTTTTTACACAGATGGTCTCTGTGGTTTCAAAATCTTGCAAAGACAGTCCTTTTGACTAACGGCGTTAACTTTTTCAGTTAAGTCCTATGTGAAATGATATATTTGCCCTTCATGCATAAGGATGCTTTATGTAATATGTTTCTACCACAGGGACCATTTATGTAATTTTCTCTATTATTTAATATTTTTTTTTTATTTTTTTTAATTATATATTTAAGGATTTGGATTTATTTAAATTTATTGTTATATATATATATATATATATATATATATATATATATATATATATATATATATATATATATATGCGCTAACATTTTTTAACGTTTTGCTCAAATTATTTTTTCTAATCTTTTTAACATTTTCTTCAAGTAAATTTATTAATTTTATTTGTATTTTGACGTTTTATTTGAATATTATTTATTTATTTATTTTGACGTTATGTTCGAATACATTTTTCAACTATATAAGGTTGTATAATTATTATTTTTGTAAACTAATTTATTAACATTTTTTTGTATAAAAAAATGTAAAATGTTTGTTAAACGTGAATATGATTAATATAGATTAGGTAGATATAGGCTAATCTGAGACCGCCTCACAAAGTTGCCGAGAACGACCATGTCATTTCACATTGGATTTAAATGTTTTTTTTAGCAGTGTTGTAAAAAATCACAACGCAAGAGCCTCTAATCGGTCAGATAGCGCTTAGGGATTAATCTGAGACTAATCGGGACCTAGTTGTGATTTTTTACAACACTGCTAAAAAAAAAAAAAAAAAACTCGAAATAATTACATTTAAATCCAATGTGAAATAACCTGGTCGTTCTCGGCAACGTTGTGAGGCGGTCTCAGCGTAGCCTATGTCTACCTAATCTATATTAATCATATTCACGTTTAACAAACATTTTACATTTTTTTATAAAAAATGTTAATAAATTAGTTTACAAAAATAATAATTATACAACCTTAATATAGTTAAATATTTGAATTAAAAAAATAATAATTATATAACCTGATAAAAGAAAAAAAAATGAAAACATAATTGAAAGTGAATTAAGTTACAAATTATAATTACAATAGCCGTGAAATTCTTTAACCAATATAATTAAACATACTATATGTTGAAAAATGTATTCGAACATAATGTCAAATAAGTAAATAAATAATATTCGAATAAAACGTCAAAATAAAAAACATTAATAAATTTACTTGAAGAAAATATCAAAAAGATTAGAAAAAATAATTTGAGCAAAATGTTAAAAAATGTTAGCGCACACACACACACACACACACACACACACACATATATATATATATATATATATATATATATATATATATATATTAAACAATAAATTTAAACAAATATAAATACTTAAATATAGGGAAATCTGCGAAAAAGTCCCAATATTTTAGCCTAATTTACGATTTAGTCCCATATTAAATTTTGTTTACAAAAAAGGACAGATTACCGGCTAAAACTTCGGATTAACCCTTCATGGCCGGTTTCACAGATTTAGCCGGTATCTCATCTTTTTTCGTTAATTAATCCAAATTTTGGGGCTTTTTCATTAATTAATCAAAATTTTAGGGCTTTTTCATTATTTATTACCAATAAACCAAAATATTTGGACTTTTCTGAAGATTATCTTTAAACTAATATATATTATATGATCTAATTTAATATGTACTATTCCATATCTTCTTTATTATGCTCTTCTAGGCTCACCGTGTGTTTTTATCGGTGTCGTCAAACCCAACAACAAAAATCTCACTCACAAGCCTCGTTAACTCCATCAATTTTCCAAAATTATATATTCACAACTCTATGATCATCTTTCAATCTCCAAATAAAGAATGGAGAAAATCCTTGTTGATTACGTGGATGTCCCTATTACCTAACCATGTCTTAAACCGTGGTTCCAACACATGGATGTTCCTATTAGCTAACCATGAATTGAATCCTACTTCGAACCCATACACTATTCACATTGTCCATAGTGTTGTTCACAACAAAATACGAATCCCACATGGTTTAACCACTGATACCTTGGCTCAAGTCTTACATAACCCTTGTTTCCTTACAATAGGGCTTAAAAACCATGAAGAATGAACCATTAAGCTTAAAAAACACAACATAGGTAAAAAAAACCAACTCGATATTATGTACTGAAAACCATGAAGAATGTTAACTCTAATTTTAAAAAAAAATGTCAACAAGCTATCCATCAAACTATTAAAATATTAATTTGGTATACCTACGAGCTACGGTTCCAACACTCGGATGTTCCTATTACCTAACCATGACTCGAACCTTATTTCGAACCTATACACTAATGGCATTGTCCATAGTTTTATTAACAATAAAATACAAATCCCACATGGTTTAACCACTGATACCTTGGCTCAAGTCTTACTTGACCCTTGTTTCCTTACAATAGGTGTAACATCCCGACTCCCAAGTATAATATTTAATTAATTTGTATTCTTGTTGTCTTATCAACTTGACGAGTTAGAGGCCCCAACTCACTGAGTAGAGAGTGTTAATGGTCGTGTAATTTCTAGAGTCTACTCGACGAGTTGGAGGACCCCAAGTCGACGAGTAAGAGCTAAGTTTGAAAACCCTAATTTTCAGGGGTTGTATCCTATTTAAAGGACCTCAAGCCTTCATTTCCGCCTCCCTTGTCATCTTAACACTCTGAGAGAAACCCTAATTAAGCTATATGCTTGTAGGAGATAAATAGGGGATAATATTGCATATTGTAGTGCATTTTTTGGAAGAAGATTGAGGAGAAAAAGGCTTGGGACGAGAAGGAGCTCTTGGATCCATCAATAAGATTGTGTTCCGATCTTTATCAAAAACTTCATCATTTATTGGTTTTTGTCTTGCCAAAAACTAATGCATTCTGGAAGCCGCAAATAGACTAAAATGTAATAATGATAATTGTTGTGATGTTACGTTTAAGTCATAATGACAATTGGTGTGATATTACAATAATTGTCATTATTACATTTTAGTCTATTTGGGGCTTCCAAAATGCTTTACTTTTTGACAAAAAAAAAACCAATAAATGATGAACCATGTGGGATTCATCTTATGTTGGGGCTTCTATAGTGTTGTAAGGAAACAAGGGTCAAGTAAGACTTGAGCCAATGTATCAGTGGTTAAACATGTGAGATTCGTCTTCTATTGTTAACAGTACTATGGACAACGCCATTAGTGTATGGGTTCAAGTCATGGTTAGGTAATCGGAACATCCAAGTGTTGGAACCACGGTTTAAGTCATGGTTAGATAATAGGGACCTCCACGTAATCAACAAGGATTTTCTCCATTCTTTATTTGGAGATTGAAAGATGATCATAGAGTTGTGAATATATAATTTTGGAAAATTGATGGAGTTAACGAGGCTTGTGAGTGAGATTTTTGTTGTTGGGTTTGACGACACCGATAAAAACACATAGTGAGCCTAGAAGAGCATAAGAAAGAAGATATGGAATAGTACATATTAAATTAGATCATATAGTATAATATATATTAGTTTAAAGGTAATCTTCAAAAAAGTCCAAATATTTTGGTTTATTGGTAATAAATAATGAAAAAGCCCTAAAATTTTGATTAATTAATGAAAAAGCCCCAAAATTTGGATTAATTAACGAAAAAAGACAAGATACCGGCTAAATCTGTGAAACCGGACACGAAGGGCTAATCCGAAGTTTTAGCCGGTAATCTGTCCTTTTTTGTAAACAAAATTTAATTTGGGACTAAATCGTAAACTGGCCTAAAATATTGGGACTTTTTCGCAGATTTCCCCTTAAATATATAATTAAAATAAATAAATAAAATAGTAAATAATAGAGAAAATTACATAAATGGTCCCTTTGGTAGAAACATATTACATAAAGCGTCCTTATGCATGAAGGACAAATATGTCATTTCACATAGGACTTAATTGAAAAAGTTAACGCCGTTAGTCAAAAGGTCTGTCTTTACAAGATTTTGAAACCACAGGGACCATCTGTGTAAAGAATTCGTCATAAGGACCATAATTGGTCGATTTTGTCAACCATGAAGACCATTTATGTAATTTTATTTTTAATAAATGAAGATTTTTTTTGACACACGTCAATCTCTAATGAGTTTTGACACTTGTCGTTTTGTGATATTTTTCAAGTAAATAATATACACATATCAATTTATGGTTTTTTTTTTTCAAATTTTAAAATTAAAAAGCCACATAATCTTAAATTTTTATATATAAACTATCAAATCTAATAAATACTATAATAAATTGCAATTAATATGATTCTTCATTTGTTATTTCAAAATTTTATTTTAAAAAATACTTATTATTTATATTTTAATATTTTATTTTCTTTAGTCAACTTTTATATATATATATATATATATATATATATATATATATATATATATATATATATATATATATATATATATATATATATATATATATATATATATATAACTCTTACCAATATATAGTGAAATAATCCTATTTATATAATAACTTGGACCCTCATATAAATAGTTTTATATAAATAATTCACAAAAAAATATTAGACGCGCATAATTATTTTTTGAATAGAAGGTTTGAATTTTTTTTTGGGGATAATGACTTAGAAGGGTAATAACGTTTCCTGTTTGTCCATTTTAGGTCCCTAACGTATTTTTTGTGCGTATTACACCATTAAGGTTATTATAACTGTTTACAAATAGTCCTTTTAACAGGAAGAAGCCGGTAAAATGATTATTTATAAACGGTTATAACAACCTTAATGGTGTAATATACACAAAATATACATTGGGGACCTAATATGGACAAACTGGAAACGTTATTACCCTCCTAAGTCATTATCCCATGAAACTATAAACCCCTATAATAAATTTTTACTTTTTAAATAAGAAACTTATAGGTCTTCGGGTTGGTAGTTTGGATGTTTTTAACCTCGGCCTTCTTTATAAATGAAAGTGACGGTTTCTTAATGACAATAGAGCTATTCGTGTTAAAATTGTCAAATTTTGTCATGGGGAAGGTGGTAGTTTTTCGAACGATTCGAGAATAGGAATTGGTGGGGTGTTTGGCAAAAGATTGTTGGATCCATTAATCACCTCCATGAGAATGATTGTATTCCTTCTAATTACATGTATAGAGTGGTGGGGGATGAGACTCAAACGAGGTTCTAGAACCAAACATCCTTCTAGAACCTCGTTTGAGTCTCATCCCCCACCACTCTATACATGTAATTAGAAGGAATACAATCATTCTCATGGAGGTGATTAATGGATCCAACAATTTTTTGCCAAACACCCCACCAATTCCTATTCTCGAATCATTCGAAAAACTACCACCTTCCCCATGATAAAATTTGACAATTTTAACACGAATAGCTTTATTGTCATTAAGAAACCGTCACTTTCATTTATAAAGAAGGCCGAGGTTAAAAACATCCAAACTACCAACCCGAAGACCTATAAGTTTCTTATTTAAAAAGTAAAAATTTATTATAGGGGTTTATAGTTTCATGGGATAATGACTTAGGAGGGTAATAACGTTTCCAGTTTGTCCATATTAGGTCCCCAATGTATATTTTGTGTATGTTACACCATTAAGGTTGTTATAACCGTTTATAAATAATCATTTTACCGGCTTCTTCCTGTTAAAAAGACTATTTGTAAACGGTTATAATAACCTTAATGATGTAATACGCACAAACAATACGTTAGGGACCTAAAATGGACAAACAGAAAACGTTATTACTCTCCTAAATCATTATCCTTTTTTTTTTTTGTATAATATTTAATCTACATGTTAAATGATCATATCATTATTTTAATTGACAAAACGACAAGTTCAATCTTATTTAACTAATTCTCATAAGTATCAATATATTAAAAAAAGCTGTATTTAGTTGTAGTCGTTTGGTACTTTAATAGTTTTAGTATTAATCCAAAAACTACTTTATAAATAGTTAAAAATATAAGTTGTGTTAAATATAAAACCTAGATTGTAATCCTAAATTAAATAAAAATTTTCCTAAAACTATTTACATAATCAACTGTATAATTGCATTATACGCAAGGTATGAACCATCGCCTAATATGTCATAGTATTTTCAAGCATCATATTCATTTGAAAATCGGACTACAACTCACGAGTTTTCTAATTTATATATACTTAATACTTAAAAATAATTTTTAACTTATGATTATTAATTAGGAATGACTAATGATTTTTTATGAAGCGTTAAAAAAGTTAGTTTTGTTGAATTTTGGGATATTAGTCTTTCTATATATCAAATGTATGTTGATATATATATATATATATATATATATATATATATATATTACAATTTGTAATTGTTAAATAAGTTTTTTTTTTCTAATTCAAATGTTATAATATATGCTTTAATGTTCTTATGCTATTAAAATTAGTAGTATTTTGTTTTTTCATACTTATTGTTATTAGTTATGTATAGATCAATCATTAACTATCATACTTATTGTTAATCATTAACTAATGGTATATATCACTAATTAATGATATACATCACCAATGATTTAAAACTAAACTATGATGTTTAATAAAACTAATATCCTAACTATAAGTTTATTAGATGTAAAAGTTATGTATTATATGGGTTGACTAAAGAAAATAAAATTTTAAAATGTAAATAATAAGTATTTTTTAAAATGAAATTTGAAATAATACATGAAGAAACATATTAATTACAATTTCTTATAATATTTATTACATTTGATAGTTTTTATATATAAAAGTATAAGATTGCGTGAGTTTTTAATTTTAAAAATTGAAAAAAAAAAAAACTATAAATTAACATATAAATATTATTTATTTAAAAAATATCACAAAAAATAACAAATATCAAAACTCATTAGATATTGACATGTGGTAGAAACCTTAATTTATTAGAAAAGATTTTATTTTATTACGGATATTGATTTTTCAAATAGAAATATTAAATAATAATATGTCAAGAGTTATTATTCTAATTATATAATTATTCTCATAAGGATTTTTATATATGTTTATTATTTTACGAGTTGAATTGGTTTGAGGATGGAACTATGTTTTCTTTTTATCCGGTCCATTGAATCCGATATTTTTTGTATCAACACTATATTGAACATAGGATAGAAAAGCATGATACTCGTTATTCATGAACCCTTCTCTCCTTTAAAAAATGTTAATAACAATTACCCTTTTAATTTAAGAATATACTAAAAAATTAGACGATCGGATCCCTCACGACTCTATAAATAAGGAAACAAAAATTGATCCATCGAAAGCTGAAAACAGGCGGGCACACGTGGCACTTTGAGTGCGTGTCGCCAAGTCAATACGATCATTCTTGACTCTTCTACTTACAATTTTACAACTCCCGAAGCATTTCGTACAACTGTCTCTCCATGTCGACGACGGAGCAAACGAATGGACTCGGGCCATCGCCGCCGTCTCAACCAACAGCGGAGGAGTTCACCGGAAAAAGACAGTCACTCATTCATACCGTATTGGCAATGATAATCTGGCTTGGTTCTGTACATCTCAACGTTTTCATCATTCTCGCTTCTTTCTTCCTCCTCCCTCTTCACAAATTCTTTCTGTAAGTGATCATGCTGTGATTCTTCTCCAATTTGATGTTAACATATTAAACACGATTCATTCATCTAATTTTTGTGTTTGTGCTGTAAATTCTTCGTTTTCAGGGTTTTGGGAATTCTTGCGATCTTAATTGCGATACCGATTAACGAGAGGAGCAGATCTGGTAGAGCTCTTGGCAGGTTAATATTATAATTTTGTAAATTGCAGTATCGATGAATGACCTAACTGATCAAATGTGTATTTTGAAAGTGATTATTGGATTTTTGGAATCAGAATGAGATAATTTGATAGTTAGTTGGTAAGGTGTGTCTGGATGTGTGATTTGAAGTTGATATTTTTGTGTAGTATAAAGAAATGGAAGTGGAATGAAAGTACATTGCGAATTCTTGTATATAATCACTAAATAACTTTATGTGTCTGAATTTCTTCAGGTATATATGCAAGCATGTCATTGGCTTTTTCCCTGTAACATTACATGTAGAGGATTATAAAGCCTTCGAATCTGATCAGGCTTATGGTAATTGAATCCATTATGTTCTTGATTTTCGTTTATACCCCCAAACTTCTTAGATTCATTTGATTCCTTGTACAATTTAGTTAAGATGTTTGACTAATGATTAAATGTCGAAAATGCCCCTTATCAATGAAAAAAATTAGATCACTTTCAAGCAATAATTACTTGGGGGGTATATAAGTAAAGTAAGTTTTCAAAAAGGAAAAGTTGTTTTTTGGTTGAGATAAACTAAAACGGGTGTTTTGCATTTTTTGGGACATATGGCATATGATTTAAGATTCACTGTTATTAGTTATATTTTTATTGTATTAGTTTTTGAATGAAAATTCTCCTTGTTAGTAATTTTATATATAAGTTATATCAAATTGTGCATGCAGTTTTTGGATATGAGCCCCATTCTGTTTGGCCAATTGGAGTTGTTGCACTCGCAGATCTTACAGGTTTTATGCCTCTTCCCAAAATAAAAGTCCTTGCAAGTACAGCTGTAAGATTTGCTACTTTTGATGCTTTTTAGGTCCATTTGTTATGCAGTACATAACAGTTGTATTGTGTTTGACATGTATTGGACTGGCAGTTTATCAGTCTAACACGGAGACCAATGTTAATGGGACAAAAATTGCATTATTTTTGTCCCACCCAAAAAGGTGGGACGGGAGTACGGGACTCGCTCTCGATCTTTGTTTATCCAAAAGACGTAAATGCCCTTCTCATCATCGGCTTATAAAATAGCCCTAGAAAGTTTGTTCAGTCCAGTTCAGTCCTATCCCGTGTTGTCACACGGGGTAGGACCGGACTGGATGCCATGAAACAGGACTAGAAAAGCTTTCTTGGGATATTTCTAACGATGAGGATGAGAAGGGTATTTACGTCTTTTGCTCAAACATGAGATCGAGAGCGAGTCTGTGTCTCACCTTGGTTCACCTTTTTGGGCGGGACAAAAAGTTGCAATTTTTGTCTCATTCACATCAGTGTCAGAGTGTCAGACTGTCAGTGTCAAGTCCAATGCATGACAAACGCAGTACCAGGCTATCCTGTTCTGTACAAATATTATGATGTTTTTTGGGTTGTTAAATCTTATATAATATGGGAATTGATATTTAAACAGGTATTCTATACACCATTCTTGAGGCATATATGGACATGGCTTGGATTGACAGCAGCAACAAGAAAAAACTTCTCATCTCTTTTAAAAGCTGGTTATAGCTGCATAATTGTGCCAGGTGGCGTGCAAGAGACCTTTTACATGGAGCATGATTCCGAGGTCTAAAATAAATATATATTTCTTTTTCCCCCTATTTTTCACCTATTAATATCAGTATATCTACTTTTTATATTTTTCTTAAAGGGCTAAATGCAAGAACTACTAATGTACTTCCATTCGTTTCTTTATTACAGCTTCCTACTTTCATTTTTTCTCTTAGAACGTTTTATTTTCTACCTTTTCTTATTAAAGCATTGTAATTTCAATTTTTTCTTACTACTATATTTGTTATAATATGACAAAATAAATGAAAGATGCGGTAACAAAGATATATATAATAGAAGTATAAAAGTATGTTGCTTTTTCTTGCATTTAACCTTTTCCTATATTATTGTTGATTAAACTTCAAGACAATCTTAACATAATAATTTACTCTATAGATCGCCTTTTTAAAAACAAGGAAAGGATTCGTACGAATTGCAATGGAGAATAATTCCCCCTTGGTTCCAGTTTTTGCTTTCGGTCAGGTATAATCCTCCTCGGTTTTGATGCTACTTTTTTCATAGTACAATACTATAATAGCGTCACAGTGTAGGAATTTCAATTCCAATGTGGGCCACTGTATACCTGATTTACATCTAACATGAACTGTGGGTCAGGGGTTACTGGAAGAATAACCATTTTGTAGAAACATGATTGGATATATTAGACTTTCGATTGACATAAATTTCTTGAATGTTGCAGTCGTATGTTTACAAATGGTGGAAGCCACGTGGGGAATTGTTTTTGAAATTTTCACGGGCTATAAAGTTCACTCCGGTTATTTTTTGGGGTATTTTAGGGTATGTTTTTTTTTTTTTTTTTTTGTTCATATGATTCTTTACTATGTTGTAAGTTTTAAAAATAACATAATTGCTATATCTTGTTTATGGTTATTTTGTTGTAGGTCTCCTTTACCTTTTCGCCAACCGATGCATGTGGTGGTTGGTAAACCTATATATTTCAAGAAAAATAATAACACACCTACAATGGAAGAGGTATTATTGTAAATAACATCTTTTGGTTTCCTTTTTTACCCTTTTAGATTGAACACATTGTACTATATATGAATCTCATTATGAAATCGTATTGTAGGTTTCGGAAGTGCATGAGCAGTATGTGGAAGCGGTTAAAGATTTATTCGAGAGGCATAAAGCGAGAGCGGGATATCCCGGTCTTCAACTACGAATTATGTGAAATCTCTATTTTACCCCTGAATTTGTGGGGCATACGAAAAAGTTTTAGAAATGGCATGGTAAGCATAGATTTGTCCATGTATTTATAGGTAAGTTAAAGTTCGTTTGTACAAACTTTTAGAATATTTCAATATGTTTTGTCCATATGTAATCATTTGTGATATTTATAATTTGTGTTTCTTTAATTATTAATTTCTAAGATCATTGTTTTTTGTAGAGTAATTTACAAAAACCGTTCATGTGGTTTGAAATTGCATGTTACATCCTTATCTTTTTTTTAATCGAATTATCTTTTTGTATTAATTTTTACGATTCTCATCCCTGACAAATGTTAAAACACTATTGTAATCTAATGATTTTCTTAAACTTTTCTTTTTATTGTTTAATATTTTTAAATGAAATTTATTTAAATGGGCCACCCTATACCCATCGTTTGGGGCCCAAGCCCGACCCATGTGTTTTTGGGACCAGTCAAACTTTTTTGGTTTGGTCTTTGCTGACTTTGCGTATGCTTTTTTTTTTTTTTTTTTTTTTTTTTTTTTTTTTTTTTTCGGTTCTCGTTTGGTTTTATTTTTGATAAACACCATAATGATATATTAAAAGCTAATAAATATAATACATTAAAATTTAATGGAATAAGCATATAATATACTTTCTGGTAACTAGGTCTAGAATTAATATGATGGGTGTTAATGGATGCATATATTTTGTAATTAAATAATTAAAGCGGATATGAAAGAAGTTCATGCCAAGTAAGCTAATGCCGATGCATTAGAAGATTACTATCTTTCCGTGAAAAAAAACATTGCAAATCGGTTACCATCAACACCTAGAGCTTGTAATGGGTTAATTTGAGTTGGGTTTGGATTCAGCCAATTTATTAGTTGGGTTAAAGAATCCATTCCAACCCAAGATGTTATTTAAATGGTTGATAACTTGATATCTCCAATCTTAACCCAACATTTGAGATAAAAATGAGTTGTTTATATATTTTCCAGGTCAACTTATTAAATAAATGAGTTAAATCTTGGTGAACTCATTTAAAATAAAAAAAGGTAAATTAATTAACTATATTATTACATCACTTAAACTAGTTCTAAACTTAAACTAAAATTCACAAGTATGACCGTAGCACAATCTCAATTCATAAACACAAATAAATTGTTCAAATAATATTAAAAATGTTTAATTTCAAAGTGATTTCGGAGAGTAACTAGAATTGCTGACACCAAAACAAAAGATGATTAAGATTGTATTTTTTTTATAAAATATATATAATAATATAACATTATAATTTATATATTGATACTTAGATAAATATACGATGACATTTATATAAATATTAAATTAAATATATAGTAAAATTAAATGAATTGACGAATGACGGGTTAAATGATGAGTTAAAGTGGGTTAATAATGTTTACACAATTCAACTTATTTACTTAACTGAGTTGCACACCATCGATACATCGAACTTAAATATAAATCTTAATCTCACCTACTAATTTTGAGTTGGATTTGAATTTGGTTAACTGCGTAGGTTGATTTTAGTTCTATTGACAATACCTTTGCACAAATTGGCTTTGGGGAGACACAAACACAAACAATGAAGATTTGGTTTTGGGGAACAGGGGCTAAAAAGGTTTTGGATATAGTTTTAATTTCCAGCTCATTATAAAAGAAGAAAAAGGAAAAAAAAAAATTATTGTACTTTTTACATCCTAATCACGCAACAAGTCAAAAACAATTGCTATTTTCATAGAATTTATTTCTTAATGTTCTTTTAGATATTATTTTTTCTTATTTGTTGTTGTTGCTAAAAACAGTTTGTTTTTTTAACCATGTTTTTTTCAAGGACGGTAGATGATCAACTTAGTCGAGAGTCCAACATAAGAAACTTGCCACGGTGAGATAGAAGCTCCATTGTTGTAAAGAACAACTTTCGTAGGTTAAAGGTTACATGCATGTGGTTAATATTTTCAAGTGATATTTGTAGATTATTTGTTGATGATTTATACCAATTTTGTATTTTATATAAACTTGTCACATTCAAAGGGGCTTCACTGCTAAAAATAACTTTTTTTATGTTAGAAGAACTAGTGTCATTTTTGTCATATTTATTTTACTATCATTATTTTACTATCATTAAAATTTGTCAAACCTTTATCATTTAGAGGGTGTGGTTTGTCAATTTTGCCATGTATTTTATTTTATTTTTAACTATAACTAATTTGTATAAAAATAATCAATTCAAATAAATTAATTTTAATAAAAACTAAAATTTCATTAACTTGAAATGAATACAACCCGTGGATAATTCCGAAGTTTGAATTTCTTGTCATTTTTTTGACTGCTTCATAAAATTTCAAAAGCCAAGAAAACTAAAAGCCCCCACCCCACCCATCATTCTAGTAATATAGTTTTTTGGTTCGCACCACTTTGTCATTACCACTTCATACTCAAAAAAATCACGTTAAACTCGATGACAATTTTGTTGGTGCTCCTCTACTTAGAATAAACTTGATATTTTTTTTTTTTTTTTTTTTTTTTTTTTTTTTTTTGTTGTTCTTATCTAAGCTTCATTTATTTGAGAAAACACTTTACTCATGCAAGGGACAATGTCCTTTCCTCATCTGGTGTACAATTCTTATACAAGGTAGCTTTCTTTTTTTCTTTGGTTGCAGTTGAGCTCGAATCTCTTCCGGCTCGGAATCCATTTTGGGATACGACTTTGGGTTGAGAATGAGTTTTGATTTTGGCTTGGGATTAGGATTGAAATTGAAATTGAGAGTCAACAAGGTTGTCAAATGGTTAAAGTGTTAAACTCATTTTCTGGTTGGGGTTGCACTTGGGATTGGAATTAAAATTTGTAGGGATGAGCAAAGGAACCGATCCGAACCGGAACCGGCCGGGAACTGAACTTGATGGAAAATAGGAACTGAACCGGACCGTAGGTTCTACCGGTTCCGGTTCCTAACGGTTATTATCGTGTTTTCAGTGTTGGAACCGGTCCTCAAGAAATAGCAACATACGGTTCCGACTTTTGTCGGTTCTATCGGTTTCGGTTTCTATCGGTTTCTGGTTCCGAAAATTCACCAAAATATTGTCCTGGTCCCAACCCGACGGGTTCCAGTTCCGGTATCGGTTCCGGCCGGTTCCCCGGTCCATATGCTCATCCTTAAGAATTTGTGTTAGGATTGAGATTGAGATTAGAATTAGGGTTGGGTATGAATAAGATATGGAGTGAATAAATAGGACAATCACTTTGATTTTCGAAGAAGATAAGTGATGAAAAGTTTTAAAGTGGTTGTGTTATTGTTTTCAATATTTTTTTTCATTTCTTCTTGCAATTTAAGGATTGGATGGGGAAGCCAATTTTTCACAAAATATGAAGTGTTTTAGTGAAAAGTTGAAGGTTGTTGTTGATATAAAGTAAGATAGTTGTTGGTACTTATAAATGTTGTAAAACTGTTAAAATTTTGAATTAAAAAATGGTAACTTTTGTTAAAAAACATGTATAAATTTAAATTTAAAAAGAAATCTCTTTCTCTCTCATTGGTACATCTCTATCGAGTTAGGTCAATAAGCTCAACATGTCGAGTCAGGCCATTGAACTCGGCATGCCGAGTTGGTAGCACGGTGTTTGCTGAATGCAACTTGGATGTGTCGAGCCATTGTCAAGTCGGCTCTCTACAGCCTTACCTACAAAAATTCTCTACGGAAAATATCAATTAATTACTAAGGAATAGCAACGGACTAGCCACAAAAACCTTTTTTTTCCTAAATTACCTACAAAATAGGAACAATTAACAAAGTGGTGATGGTGGTGGAAAAATAACATTATGAATTTATGAGTTTTTTTTTTTATAGATTTAGGTGACCACTTTATAATTAAAAGACGGAATAAAAAATAGTTACATATGTATATATCGATCTTACTAAATAAGATTATTTTAATAAATAAATATATATATTTTAAAATATTTTAACAAACCAAAGAATGCAAACTTTTGAATTATTATACCAATTGATCTGATCCAATCTGATTAGATAGCATCACAACGCAACTAAAAAAATTTCTTATCCAATAAAATTCAATCGTCTTGATCCAAATGCAAATGCCTACCTCTAGCATGATCCCAATGAGCATATGGAGTCAAATATGCTCATTTAATCGTCAACACAATAAGACAAAACATTGGAAAGTAGCCACAATTTTCAAGTACTTGAAGCCAAAAATGCCGTCCGACAACAAAACCAGCCGAATTCCATAGGCAGATGTCCATGTCTCCCCTAGGTTTCCTGTACCGGCCAACCTTGTTTTTCGCAAAAAGTAAAATAAATTATCTTTTCATGAGTCAAATTCAATGATCTAAAATTAAAATTATTTAGGGTTAAATAAACACCTCATATGATTAAATAGACAACCTATAATAATTGTATAATGATTATGACTTTTTAACAATGATTATTATTTGTTATTTCTAAATAATTATTTTTATTAACTTTTATTTTAAATAATATTTTATAACAAAATATTAAGTAACATATTTTTTTTAACTTATGTATTGTATGCTTTACTTTATTTTTTTTATACTAAAACAATAATAATATTTTATAACAAAATATTAACTATCATATTTTTTTTAACTTATGTATGGTATGCTTTACTTTTTGTTTTTTTTTATACTAAAACAATAATAAACACTAATAACTATTTTTATTAACTTTTATTTTAAATAATATTTTATAACAAAATACTAACGAACATATTTTTTTAACTTATGTACGTATGCTTTACTTTTTTTTTATACTAAAACAATAATAAAAACTATGAGACAAACTTTAATCATTCAATAATCAGCTAATTTAAAAATTCTTCAAATACAAGACATAAATAATATTCTTTAACAATCCTCTATAGTTATAAAATCACGATTACAAGGTTTCAGTTGTCTATAAATTTGCAAGACATAAATAATATTCTTTAACAATCCTCTATAGTTATAAAATCACGATTACAAGGTTTCAGTTGTCTATAAATTTGTAGACGTGACATAAACATATTTTCCCATCCAGCTGCACACGGGGCTCTGTGACGGATCCATAAAGCCAAAATGGTAGGCATCGGACAATCTTCTTTTAATTGTACCATAACATAATGAGGACCACGTATGAGTGAAATTGTAATAATCCGATGGTCCAAAAATTCTTCCGGGCCTTTCCAAAGAGGAAAGAAAGTTAAGGAACCACGATTGGTTAAGAAAGTAAGGATCACACCAAACCTGTTAGCAATCAGGATACCTGTTTCAAGCATAAGCATCCAATGTTCCGTTGGTGCACTCGGTCCGAAGAAATACAATGAATTCCACAATTCATGGATTCCATCTGTGAAAACCGTAGCATATACATCGAATGCACTCTCTAACTCGTGTATTAGTTGTTTTCGAACGTAGAGCCATTGATCTTCGCCATACCCGAGACAAACAGATATTGCTCGAAATCCACAATGTCCATCACCCTCAACATTTTGTATATGTGAGACGTATGGATGAAACACGGGTGGAATGTCATCCATTAATGGATGAATGTAGCATGACTCAGGCTCTTGGTTCAAATCCATAAATTCATTTAAGTCTGGAATTGCTTCATTCAAGTCTGGAATTGCTTCATTCATGTCTGGAATTGCTTCATCAAATTCTGGAATTGCTTCATTCATGTCTGGAATTGCTTCATTCATGTCTGGAATTGCGGTTACATATGAACTATGTCTTGTCGGTTCCTTGTTCATCCATGTTGAATTCAATCCATCATATTTTGATGTGGTTGAATAACTACGTCTTCTGGGAGCTTGATTTGTAGAATCAACTCGTTTTTGTTGTTGTTTCTTCAAGTTTGGTCGTCCACGAGTATTTTTTTGAATTGCGGGTTCCTTAATGCGTGTTTTACTTGGTAGGAAAAGATCTCTTAGCCTCCTTATCATACTTTTTTTTCCTGCTTTTGACTGTTGATAGAAGTTTTCTTTAATCATTTCTAAATCATCCTCACAACGAATGGTTATGTTGATCACATATCACATATCACCCTGAGGGTCCAACTGCCTAGCAAAAGCATGTCCCTCCATATATTGTGCAGGTGAATGGTTATGTTGATCACATATCACCCTGAGGGTCCAACCGCCATATTGTTTGATATACGAACCTACCAATTGAAAATTACAATTGATTTTTTTGGTTCCAGAATTTTTAATTGTTGCTTTGCTTTCGTATTCCCGGCCACGGTCACAAATAAGGGTTATATAAGACACCACGCCATTTTTTGCCTTTGATCTTCTCATCACGATGACATAACCAAGAGAGAATGCAATGTTTTGCACCCATTCCATCAACTCATCACGAGATGTAAACACCTATTTTTTTTAAAAAAAAATTGTTAACCAATTGTAACACAATGATAAAAAATGTTAATCAACATTTGAATTATACCCGCTTGGTAGAAAACGATGATGTCGTCGTCGTGTTCTCAACGCCGTCATTTAAATTATTTCCGTTGGGTCTCCACATTTTTTGCTAAACACTGCAAAATAAAAAATAATTATAAAAAATAAAATTATATATAAACTATTAATCTAAAAACTAATATGTTTTATAAAAAATAAAAAAAAAAATTAGTGTAAACTAAAAAACGTGAAGCCCATGTTTTAACTTTCAGCCCATTTTTTTTAGCCCAATGTTTAACCCGTCCACATAAATACAAAAGAAAACCCTAAAATTTGTTAGCCTCCACTCCAAAATCTATAGTATCTCTGTCAATCCACGCTCTACACTCTCATTGAAAGCTACTACTCTCCACCCTTTCTCATCGGATTGATCGTCGCCACCATCAGAAACGACGAACCACCATTGTTGTCGTCTCTTTCCTGTCGACCATTGTCGCCGTCTCTTTACCTCCGCCGTCTTCTCCGATTCTTCCTTCATACAGAATCCTGGTATTCGACCATGGTTACTGACATCGCATATGGCATTGACATCGTCAGAACGACAATTGCAGCATCCGAATTTTGACAGAACTCTCCACTCTACACTCTTTCTCAATACACATCTGTATACTCGGTATACCACTGTCGGACCACCGGTAAAGGTGAAGATGACAACATTGCAATAAATACTTCAAAAGTTTATTTAAGATTTAGAATAGATTATTTACCTAGATTTTGGTCTGTTTACTGTTAATTTGTGTTATTAGCTTATAAACTAAGAATTTTTTTTAACAATCGGTTAGTAGTTGATTTTGAACAAGTTTCAATGTAATCAAATTTAATTCTTATTAAAAACACAGTCTTCAAAAAATGGTTAGTGGTTATTTAATTGAAATTTATGATTGTAAAAAAAAATTACTCTAAAAGAAAAAAAAAATTGGATAGTAAGTGGCTGTTTGAAAAATATTTGAAGTATAATGAGTTTAATTTAAAGCTAAAATTATTATTTTGCTTTTTATAAGGGGCTATGTTGTAAAATTTTAAAATATACTTTGCTGAAATCTTTATCGAATGTTAAGCAGTCAAACGGAAATTCCAATGCAAAAAGTTATTTGATTTTTAAATTGGGTGTCTAAAAATGTCTAGTAAAGATGTCTTATTATCACCACCCAATTATTTAATACTAGTATTGTTTTTACAAATTTGAATGCGTTGAAGACAATTAAAAATAAATGAATATGTCATTACAGGAGAACCTTAACTATACATGCGCAACATAAATGTCAAGATCCTTAATCTTTGCTCAAGTGATAAAGAGGAAAGGATCAATATATGAAGTCTCGATAGGATTCAATACGAACATCACCTTATTTACATTATTATGTGGATAATAAGATTGGTTGGTGGAGATGTCCAATGACATTTATCCATTTACTTTAATCTAGCAACTAAAATCTACAACATATCTTATATTTTTACTGAAGTATGTACTACTAGAAGAAAAAGAAAAGATAAAAAACCTCAAACTCATTTTTTGTAACTAACCCACAATTAAGAAAATTCCCCATATAAGGAACAATTTCACTGTATCCACTGCGATGTGGCAATGAGCACGGTGAATTTCCCAAAACAATGTTAGTTGGGATTTTTTTTTAAAGTTGTACGGCAAAATAAGGGAAATGACTCTTAGGGTAATTAATTTTTGCGTTTGTACTTATTTGATTCTCTTTTTTTTTTTTTTTTTTATTCAATATACCATCGAACTTGTTGTTTGTGTTCACCAAAACCCTTTTGACCGGCTTTTGACCTGTGATAGCCGTTCAAAGGGTTATGGTGAATACAAACAACAAGTTCGATGATATATTGAGTACAAAAAAAAGGAAAGGGACCAAATGAGAACAAATGCAACAATTGGTTACCTACCTGATTCATTTTCCTTTTACTCATTTACAGCAAATCTCACATCATCCCCTACTGATATTAATGATTTTATGAGATTTATTCTTGCTTCTCTTGAAAACATAATCCACGAAAGAACATTATTCATACATGTACAACTTTGTAATGCACTTGAATATTTATTAGGGAAATCTTAACTAAACAGACGCATTTCATGACTACATTTACATTTCCAATTAAATGATTTATCGTATCATGGATTCTAAATAAGTCTACAAACGAGTGGAATCACAAGTGCTGTGATTTTTGAGTTTACTTAGCTTTAAGATTGAATTCATGGGATAAGATACTACATCAATATGTACAATATCATGCTGCTTTTGTGGATACATCACCATAATATACCTTGAGATAAACGTTTATGCTGATAAATATACATCTCATACACAGTCATATCCTTTTACAGAGAGGTGTTGACAGCTAACCACAATAAGCATAACGTAGACCATGTTTTAACAAGGTTACCCTTTTGAAACGCTCTTCATATACGTTATAACCAAAGAAGTTTGCAATCTTTGATAATTTTGCAACTTTAATTTCATTTAAATTTTCGGAAAAAATGACTCAGGAGGGTAACTAACTGTTGAGTTCGTTCTCATTTGGTCTCTTTCCTTTTTTTTTGTACTCAATATATCATCAAACTTGTTCTTTGTGTTCACTATAACCCTTTGACCGGCTATCACAGGTCAAAAGGGTTATGGTGAACGCAAACAACAGGTTCGATGGTATATTGAACACAAAAAAGGGAAAGAGACCAAATGAGTACAAACGTAAAAATTAATTACCATCAAGAGTCATTTTCCCGCAAAATAGTATGGTTCACTACCAAAAAACACTACTGCAACATACACTCATCGCACTTCGAAATTGTTCTTTGTAGTACAAAATATTTCATATTTTTATGATAATCACAATTTCTTATCAATATATTTTTCTCAAAAGTTTTTTTGAAGGCATGAATCTTTAAAGATAAATTTTCAGTAAGATAAAGCTTAATTTTATATTATTAAATGAAGTTTTAGATAGAAACATATTTTTTATGAAAATCTGATGTAGAAATGGGATATTTTCTTACATTTGGTTAATTTTTGCAAAGATTCTAAAAAATAGCTAAATTTAAATCTTCATCTTTTATACTAATTTTAAAAAAAATGATTAAGGTAAAAATATGAATGCTGAACTGTCATTATATGTATTTCTTGTGCTGGCTTTAGAAATAGTTAAATAAGCTATAAAATTTATAAATAGCTTGCAAATATTATATTGGAAATATAAAGTTGTTTGTAGTCCATAGTGCATATTAGTCATAAGCTACTTATTACCAAATATATTTGAGAATGATATTTAATATTTTATATAAAATAAAATATACTAATAGACCAAGCAAACACAACCTAGGACACCGTAAAGCCATTGTCTGGCACGTGTAATCTTCATACACGTGGGCATGAAAGTTCAATAAAGATGAGTTGGATGTGGCATATAAAGTCAAATGACTTGTCTCCCTTCATGGATCTGCTTTGTGGCCACCAAACCCTGTTAAAACGTTCAATCCCAACAAGTTAGGTCCAAAAACTACATGATGTCTAAATCAAGTAAAATAATTGATTATATATATATATATATATATATATATATATATATATATATATATATATATATATATATATATATATATATATAAAGGGATACTCCTTTTACTATTCAGACACTCTATATAATTTTTAAAGTATTTTTATTGGTTAAAATTATATTGTTTTTTGAAAAATATGATTAAAAATAGTTACATATAGGTTGATTTTTGATAAAGATGTCTATAAAGTGTCTAAATATATAAAAACAATTATCAAATCGAAAACGCAAAAACAAATCATAGCCTTATATTTTTTGCCGTAAAGTCTCCAGCGTACCGACACAACGGATGAATCTAATATTCATTTGTGAATAAATATATGCATATATAAATATATAAAGTATATTCATATATGATTAAGCATATGCATATTGTCAAATGATTATTCATATATGAATATTATTTGTTCTGTCGTCCCGGTACGCTGGAGCGTTTAAACGGAAGATTTGAAATATTTAAGAATATACTTACCTTATTATTCACATATGAATATTACATTCCCCCGCCGCGTCCGTACGCGGAGGATTTTACGACAAAAAGAAATATGTGGTCCAGATTTGTTCTTACATTCTCAATTACATAATTGTTCTCATTTGGACTTTAGTGTGTGTGTGTGTGTATGTGTGTGTGTTAGTGCCGGCTTCACTATATAAAAAATTAAGCAAGGGCTTAGGGCGCCTGGTTTTTAAAATAGTTGGATGTTACAAAATATAGGTTAATGGTATGGTTTATATATCTTTGTTATTACAAAGTTGAGTGTATGCTAAATCACTTTGCATGTTTGAACTAGGTTTGCTCTTACAATGAAGGTATTTCCATTAATCCACAATATGGTTCCAGTTCACAGATTTTTCATTTGTAGTATAGTAAAGGGCCTCAAATTTTTGGTTCTCTTATAGCCCTCAAACTAGTTGAGCCACCTCTGGTGTGTGTGTGTGTGTGTTTATACACACACACACACCAGATCAGTTCTCAGACTGAATACCACCAAGCTCTCAGTACGAGTCTGGTGCACCCTACCCGACCATCAGCTCGTATCTAGAATGTTCATGAGCCCCCAATATGAGTTTGGCATGGACTACCCGACCATCAGCTCATATCTGGATTGATCCATGGTTTGTTGGCTACCGCACGGAGCAGTACAACCTCAACCCAACCCACACAATATGTTTGACATATAACAGATACTAACATATACAGATAATCATACAGACAGTATCACAAGTAGTCCTACCGATCAACTAGACTAGCATATCAAAACTAGTATACATATCTATTCCACATTCCGCACATCAACGAATAGCAGGTTATCAAACCAATGGGTCAGTCTTGCTGCCTTCGACCCATAATTACAGTGAGGAAAACCCACCTCACAAACTGAACAGAACTGATGAGGTTCGATTGCGAATCTCAACTCTTTAGTCGATACCTATTTCGACCAAGTGACAATTTCCATCAAAATCCCAAAATACCCTCAAGGTCAAACTTGGTCAAAGTCAAAGTCAAAGGTAATCGATCAAACCCACTAAGTCAACTGAGTCAACCCAACCGAGTCAACTCAATAAGGCTGTCCCATACGAGTACGTGGGGCGTACTATGGAGGAACGCTTAGCGTACACGAAGCTTCGCAGAAGACCACCACCACGGTGGTTGACCGAGTAAGCGGGGCAACTAAAAATGTCCAGAACATGTCATGCTCAAGATGAAACTTTTAGGACCAAACAGGTGACATAAAACCCACATTTCTAGATCTATAAGATTAAAAGACAAAGGTGGACGCTTTATACCTTGAAAGGCTTGCAAATGAAAGATGAATCCTAGATCTAAGGTGCTTCTTCCTCCAAGTTGAGCTTGATCTCCTTCCTTCTTCTTCTTCTTCTAATAACATAAAAAGACTCTTTAATGCTTCAAATGACCTCACAAGATGCTTCTAGGGTTTCAAATCATGAAGAGAGGGTAGAGGTTGTTTAGGTGAAGAGAAATGAGGCCATAAAGATGTTTAAATACCACCTAAACTCTAAAAATTAGGGTTTCCAACTTTATCAAGTACACCCTGCGTATATAAGTGTACGCCCAACATACTAGGACGTGCCCTAGGACGCTCATCGTACACACATGTACGCTTGACATACTTTTCCTGCCAAAATTACGAGAATGCCACTAGGGCTTTAGGGCACATTCTTTGGACTTAGGAACCAAAATGGCATATAATAAACTTAAAGGGATGAATTTAGAGGTACCTTAACACTAGGATGTTCTCGAAGTCTGCCGTAGCGAATAACTAGGGATAATGCTCCCGCATCTCAGCCTCCAGCTCCCATGTCAACTCGGAGCCCCTCCGGTGCTGCCACCGTACCTTTACCAAAGGTATTTCCTTGTTACACAAAACCTTCATCTTCCTTTCCAGGATAACCAATGGCTTCTCAAAATAGTTCAGACACTCATCGACCTGAATATCATCCAAGAAAACTACTGGATCCTCATCCAATATGCACTTTCGTAGTTGTGAAACATGGCATGTGCTATGAATCTGACTGAGCTCCTCGGGAAGATCCAATATGTAAGCAACCTGGCCAACCTTGGCTATCACCCGAAAAGGCCTAATATACCGTAGGCCCAAATTCCCCCTTCTTCCTGAAGCATATTATACCTTTCCAAGGTGAGACATTCAGTAATGCCATATCGCCGACCTGAAACTTGAACTCGTATCGGAGTTGGTCGGTATACCTCCTCAATTGACTTCGAGCGGTTTGCAGTCTCTGCCTGTCTGTTGAATCAACTCCATGGTCTGAAGGACCACTTCGGTCCTCCCTATAACCCTATGACCAACCTCGCCCTAAAAAATCGGGGTATGACATCTCTGCCTATACAAGAGCTCAAAAGGCGGAGCACCAATGCTGGAGTGATAACTGTTGTTGTAGAAAAAACTCTGCAAGAGGCAGTTATGAATCTTAAGTCCTAACAAAATCGATAACACAGGCTTAAAACATATCCTCAAGGGTTTGTATCGTCTGCTCACTCTGGTCGTTGGTCTGTGGATGATAAGCAGTGCTAAAGTGCAACCTCACGTACACTTCCTCATGGAACTTCTACCAGAAACGGGAGGTGAACCGAACATCCCGTTTTGAAACAATGGAAACCGAAACCCCATGGCGAGAAACGATCTCGCAAACATACATATCAACCAACTTTTCGGATGAAGAACTCTCCCAAATCGCCAGATCGTGGGTACTCTTGGTCAATCGATCCACAATGACCCATATAGCATCAAAGCCCTTTTCCATCTTCGAAAACTTGGTGATAAAATCCATCGATATATGCTCCTATTTCCACATGGGAATCTCTAGAGGCTGCAACTTGTCGTGTGGCCTCTAATGCTTAGCCTTGACCCTCCTGCAGGTCAAGCATCTCTCCATATACCGGGCTATCTCCCTCTTCATACATGGCCACCAATATCTTAATCTTAAATCTCGATACATCTTGGTGGCCCCCAGATGAATAGAAAAATGAGACTTATGAGCCTCCTCCAATACAACCCACCTGATCCTATTAGAAACTGGAACCCAAACCCGACCACACTGAGTCAAAATCCCTTGACTATCCATGACAAATCTGGCAATCTCACATCTGATCCTCTCTTCTACTTCTCTTTCCGAACTCCCTCGGCCTAAGCGTCCCTGATCAATCTCAAAATCTGGGAATCAACTGAATGCTCATACACGTCACCCTTACTGACAACCCAGCCTACTTGCCGCTCAAAACATCTGCCACTACATTCTATTTACCCAAATGGTAAAGGATCTCGTAGTCATAATCCTTGACTATGTCCAACCACCTACGCTACCTCATGTTCAGGTTTGGCGGATCCATAATATGCCTCAGACTCTTGTGATCCGTTTTGATAGTACAACGGACCCCATACATATATTGCCTCCAAATCTTGTGGGAAAAAACCACTCCCTTAACTCCAGGTCATGAGTAGGATAGTGCGTCTTGTGTAGCTTCAGCTGTCGCGAAGCATAAACAATCATCCGTCCTCTCTGCATGAGGACTACCCCAAAACCACTGATGAAAGCATCACAAAATACCACGAAATCCTCAATTCCCTCCAGGAGGGTCAATACTGGGGCCTCACATAACCTCTGTCGAAGGGTCTCAAATGTAGATTGTTGATCAGGGCCTCACTGAAAATCCATCCCCTTCCTCATCAGACGAGTGAGGGGTGCCACAATCGTGGAGAAATCATGAATGAATCTCCAATAGTATACTACCAAACCCAAGAAACTCCTATTATCCGAGGGAGATTTCGGAACCTCCCTCCGCATCATGACCTCGATCTTGGTCGGGTCAACCAAAATCCCATCCTGGTTAGTGAGGTGCCCAATGAACTGGACCACTCATAACCAAAACTCCCACTTCGAGAACTTAGCATAAAGTCGTTCTCGCCTCAAAACCTCCAGAATCTTGCGAAGATGCTCCTCATGCTACTCTCTGGTCTTGGAATACACCAAGATATCATCAATAAACACAATGACGGAATGATCCAAAATCGGCCTGCATACCCGATCCACCAAATCCATAAACACCACAAACGCATTGGTGAGCCCGAATGGAATCACCACGAACTTGTAATGCCCATAACAAGTCTAGAATGTGGTCTTCTATATGTCCTCCTATCTCATTCTGACCTGATGATACCCATACCTCAGATCTATCTTGGAGAACTAAGATGCACCTTGCATCTGATCAAAGAGGTCGTTAATCCATGGGAGGGGATAACGGTTCTTCACTGTTAACTTGTTCAACTCTCGGTAATCAATGGACATCTGGTGTGAACCATCCTTCTTCTTGACGAACAGTATTGACACTCCCCACGGAGAACTGCTTAGATTGATGAACTGCTTACCTAGCAGATCATGCAGTTGAGATGAGAACTCATGCATCTCAGATGGTTCCAAGCGGTACGTCGCCTTGTCAATCGGGGCCGTACCTGGCACAAGGTCAATCTAGAACTCGACCGACCTCTCGGGAGGCACACTGGGTAACTCCTCCGGAAACACATATGCAAACTCTTTGACAACTAGGACCCCTAAAACTGAAATCTGGTCCCTAACATGCATATCCACCGCATAAGGCAAGTAGCCCGTACTCCCATGCTGAATATATTGACGAGACCTAGCCGTTGAACAAAACCATGAACCCATCCTAGTGCCTTCTCCATAGATAACCAGTTCTCCCCTACTTGGGGTTCGAACTACCTCTTTTTGGCCCTCACAATTAGTCATGGCATCAAAGTGGCTTAACTAATCCATACCTACAATCACGTAAATATCCCTGATGAGAATAGGGATCAGATTGATTAAATAAGGCACCCTAAAGATCTCCAATACACAACCCTGATATACTGATGACACAGAAACCTTGTGTTTGTTGGCGATAGAAACCCACAACAGACACTCAAACTCCCCAATAGGCATAGCAAAATCTCTACTTAATGATCAAAATACAAAGGACCGGATCGCACCCGACTCAAACAACATAATAGCAGACAAAGAGTTCACTAGGAACGTAACTAACAGAGGCACATATTAGCATAACATAAAACATAATCAACAAAATAATGAATAGAAACATACCAGTCACAACATTTGGAGCTGCTCTGGCTTCCTTAACAGTGAGTTGGAAAGCGCGATCTCGAGCCCTCGGGGGATCCACCTTGCCCTGACTCCCATTTATGATCCTCAAATTAGCTAGCACCGAATCCTATATTGCTCTAGCAGCAAGCGAGGGTCAGTTATTCTTCACATGGCAAACCTGGTCTCAATGGTAACAAATCCTGGAGTTGAGTGTTGGGGCCTTCTGGCGGCAATCCCTCGCCAATGGCCTCGTTGGCCACAATTGTGGCACCCAGAAGATGATCGGGAAGCACCCTCATGGATCTTGCCACACTTCCCACAAGTACGACCCTTCTGGTTGGATTAATGTTTAAGCCCGTAACTATATTTGGGATGTACTTGACCCGGTTGTGCATGAGCTTTTTGGGTTGCCTTCACCAAAGCAACTTGATAGGATGATTATGGAAAAAGAGGATTAATTATGATTTATTAATATATTATATGAATAATATACTAAAGGAGAAATCATATTGTTTAATTAGTATTAGTAAAGACTTAATTGATAATTAGTTTTGTGATTAGAATACATTAATTAAACTTAGGGGACTAGAATTGTAATTATAAGATAATTGAAATTGGGCTATGGATCACCTTGGAACATAGGTTGGACGAATTCTATGGGAAGCCCATAAGAAATTCTCCCAAGGGGTGTTCTAAAGGGTGTCCATGGGCTGCTTAGGGCCTAAGCAGTCAAATTAGGGTTTCCTAGTTGAAAACCCTAATAGGCTCACTATATAAAGACCCCTATGGCCCCAAAAACGTGGTGAACTCTCTTGGAAGAACCATAGGTCGTTTTTGGTGCTCCTCCTCCTTCTCATAAGTCATTCATTTGCTTGTGGTGTTTGTAAGCCATTAGAGGAGTGACACTTATGACTCTAAGCTCCAAGACAAGAAGAATCAAGCCATTGTTCAAGAGGTAATCATCTAGATCTATTCTTATATGTTATTTTCGAAACACATATGCTAGATTAGGGTTCTTGAGTCTTGGATGAATTGCATGTACAATAGAGAAACCTAGATCCAAGCATTAGAGTTTGTATGAGCACATAGGATGTTCTCTTGTATAAAACCCATCAGTGGTATCAGAGCCTTGATTGGTTTATGTTGTATGTGATGCAATGCTTGTTTATCTACTGAAAATCGAGTTTCTGGCCTCTGCCTGACCTGACTCGGCGAGTCAGCCCAACTCGGCGACTCCAGGTAGTGACTCGGCGAGTCCGGGAGTCAGGCAGATGGATTTTCGAATTTTTTGCCTATTTTGAATTAGGATAATTGCCATAATTGTTTCAAATTAATAAAATATGAATTTTATTAATTCCTTATGATTATCTTTGTCAAAATAAAATATTTTGGTCATCTAATTAGATAATTGTTACCTTGTTTGATAAATGTTAAATTATTTGAATTAATTGGTCAATTATCTTGCATGAAATTGGATTAGGTCAACAACTAGATAATCACCAATTAATTGTTTAATTGCCTTATTTGTATTTTGATCTAGATAGTTTTAAAAAGTTTCAAAACTTGCCCTCAAGTTTTGGAATTAAAATTTTTTGATTAAAAGTTTAATTTTGAATTATTTAAATTCTAATCTCTAAAGTTTTGAAATTTTTTCAAAATTTCTCCTCAAGTTTTGGAATTTAACATTTAATTAAAATGTATTAATTTTGAAAAATATTAAACTCTAAAACCCTAGTTTTTTTGAAATGTTCAAATTACACCCTTATGGTTTTATTAAATTAATTAAATGTATAATTAAAAGAAAGTTAATAAATCCATAGTGATATGGTTTACATTTAATTAAATTCAAAGTGTTATTTATTAAATTAGACCACCTTTATTTTAAAAGTGTAAAATACAACCTTATACTATATATAACATTAAAGGTCTAATATTATATATGTATAACTTAAATGCTAGTCTTACCGTTAATAGGTCTCATTCACGAAGCCAAGCCATAAGGGGGGGGGGGGGTATAAGGTTAGGACCTATAAAATGGCCGTTTAATGGGTGTCCACTCTCACCCATCGCTTCCTTGGTTGGTGGAGGGTCGTTAGCCGAACGGGTAGGATAGAGCAAACCCTCTCCTCATTAAAAGTATAATAAATGTTAAAGTAACTAAATGTTTTACAAAATTCCCAATCTTAGTTACTTTAGGCAAAAGTGAATTTGATGGAATTCCATGAAATTACACTTTGTACCCTTGCGAAGACGTTAGTGGAGAGTGTGTGGTTAACCGGCACACTAAATGGGCTCTAAGCAAAGGTAGCGAAGGGTGACTCGATGGTTGTCATAGTTTGGTGGAGCGTGTGTGGTTAACCGACACATCGAATAGATGACTATAACATTGGGGGCACCATGTAAATTTGCATGGTTATTCACACCCTGTTTTGTGATCCTCGGCATCCCAGTCACAAATCGAGGGGTATATCGAGATTTAAACATGACATTGAAAAGTTCAATGAATCTCAAAGGATCTAGGAGTTTTCAATACATTTAAAACTTAATCTCTTTTTGTTTTTCATGGTGGAAAATTAGTGAATCTTCATTCACTTACCTTCAAATGTTCTGTAATTTGGGTTACGACATCCCTCTCCCAAGTTGTAGAGTATTGTGTGGGATCTTAGCCTTAATATCTCATTTGGGTGATTTATTAAGGACTCAATCAATCAACTAACTTGAATTTTCTCCCGTTTTTGTAGATGTCAAAGTATGACAACTATGGTCTTCCCAAATCCTGTGGAACAAGCCTTCCATATGAAGATGATATTCAACAATTCGATCGAGGAACAAGAAATCATGGTTCACTTCCTCCACCTCCTCCTATTGTTCTCCCTAACCCACAAGTTCAAAGGCTTGAATAGTTCATGCTCATTCAAGCCCTGTTGGCGATGAAACATGAAGATGAAAAGTCAGTGTGTGCACACGTATTAGAGATGAAGTCACACATTGATAGGTTAAGAAGGTTGGGAGTCATTATCTGCAAGGAGCTAGCTGTTGACTGGGTTCTTCAGTCGCTTCTTGACTCATATAGTGAGTTTGTAAGAGAGTACTATATGATAGACCATGACATGACCCTCATCGATCTCACCTATTTGCTTATTGTTGCTGAATCAGCAATGATTTGGCGCACGGGAGAAGCAAAGTTGATTGGTGGATCTACCTTCCAAAACTCTATGGACATAGGAAATGACAACGAAAGACATGCCATGGTCGAAAAGTTTGATCATAAGAGAAAGGAAAAGTATGAAGTAGTTCCGTGTGCTGTTCCAAAAAGAGTCAATTTGATTTTATTGCCAAGAGAATGGGCATTGGAGACGAAGTTGCCCAATCTACATGAGAGATCTAAGAGATGTGAGAGTCACGAAGTATGGCTCTACTTCAGGTAAAATCCACTATCTAACGCCATTAAGTTCCTATTCATTGATTCTTAATACATAATGTGATAAGATTATATTTGAATGTTTTGCAGGATCAGAGAAAAGAGAGGAAGCTTGATGGAAGAGCAAGATGAGTCTGATCACGAAGAAATGAAACCTTATTGCATGGATTCGAAGATCAGATTTTGAGCTTAGAAAGTTATGATAGATTTGTTAAGAATATTTGAGTACATAGTTTTTCGGTTGATTTTGCATTGTAAGGACATGTTTTCTGCTGCTTTTATGAATAACATAAGTTTTTTTGATTTATCTTATTATATATATATATATATATATATATATATATATATATATATATATATATATATCCTTGCAATGAAATCGTTGTGAAAAATTGATGTATGTGTATTTCTATAAATGGATGTGATTCTTAGTTATGTTATTTATGGAAGTGTCAAATTTCTCTAAGTAAGGAAAGTTTCCCATCGCCTAAGTTTCAGTTGGATAGAAGCTTGGAATCATATGATTTGAATCATGTGATATATGGAAATCTTGATACTTAGGAAATTAAGACTAATTCCTTGATCACACAAGTATGTGAGTCAAGTGGAGGACTAAAGGGCTAGAACACAATGTTGTGCACTAGTCAAGTCCACCACAAATAAAAATAAGACTATTCGTCATAGTTTACTAAAAGTCTAGTAACTGTGGTTATAATTACAAGATTAAGTGTAATTCTAAATCATTGAAAAGTTTCAATGAATGACAAAATGAATAAGAAGAATCAATTAGGAAAAAAGATAAAAGTTTCTCCAATCTAAGAAGAATGGAGAGTACTTTCGTGTCGGGTTTTATGATTGTCTTAATGATTAAGAACCATAATTGATCCTTTAAGGACATCTTAGTGCACTAGTATGGCTAAGAAGAGGAAATGGAAATTGTTGAAATGGTTAAATCAAAAGGATGAGTCATACTTCGTTCCAAAATCAAGTCTTAGAGTCGTACTCCAAGATTGTGAATTGAGTGACACATCTTAAGAAGTTCTAACACACTCATCAAATGTGAAGTAGAAAATTGTTTTTCTTACTCTTGCATGTTTGAAATTGGTAAATTGTGATGTCTTGGATAAGACAAAGACCAACTAACACCAATTTTGTGTAGTGTTTGTCTTGATAAGAATCCGCACTAACTCTTGAATATATGTTTGTCAATAAATGTTTTATTGACAAGAGAATCTTATATGTAAAGAGGTCAGTGGGAGTCTAAATGATCTTGAAAGGTTTCAAGAACTAATAAAAAGTAAACCTATTATTAAACACTAGCACACAAATTGAGGATTGTAACCCATCGTGTTGACGTATTCTTGTTTCTGTGCCAATCCAGTTGAGTTGATTATGCATATGAGTTCTACAATTTCTCAATAGGTTGCATAAGGGCAAACACCTTGTTCAATGAAAGTACATTGACTGGCATATGTGAGCTATTAAATAACTTTGAAGCAATGGTGGGACCCTTGATGGCAAGAAATTAAGAATGAAGAAGTTCTGTCCATAAGAGTTTGAATTTGTCACAAACATTATCTTTCAGTTATGGTTATGGCAATTCACATGGATAGGAACACATACACTATAATAATCTAAGTGTCATAAGGTTTCTATCCTTCATGATAATGATTGTGAGGAAACGCTTTCACTAATAGAGATTTTAAGAAGATAGAAATTATGTAAATTGCATTCTCAAATTCGATTATGATTACGGCATCCCTCTCCGTAGTTCGAATTGTGAGATTTTGCGATTGGCCTGAACATTTTGGACTTAGTAATATAAGTTCTGAATTAGTTTAGACACACATGTGAGCTGTCTGAGGAAAGGTGTAAGAGTTTGAGAAGCTTAGATAAAGGCTTATCGAAGCACATCGTATTGGAAAGATGAACTTTGGAAGTCAATAAGTATTGTCTTCTAGAAGTCCAACTGTTTTTTGAATACTTGTCAAAGCTAGTGGGACCATAAATGTTATGCTAGAATGGATATAATCATCATGTTAGTGGTATCATGATTATTATTTTAAGTATTGTAAGTTGGAAATATTAATTATAGAAAAACAAAAGTTTCACTTTGCAAAGTTGTAGAGGTTGAAAAGTTTTTTTTGCTATAATTAAGGGAGAGAATGTTATACTTCGTTTCCAATCTAAAAGCTTAGATCGAGAAATTTTAATTGAATTTAGTCAAGGGTATATTTATTATTTTCATTTTCAAAGTTCGATTATGATTACAGCATCCCTCTTCATAGTTCGAATTTTAAGAACACGACAAATAGAAATATTATGGCAGTATTATAGTAAGAAACTGGTAAAGTATCATGTTTTTCATTATGAATCGTATCCCACACGCTTCGGGTACAGGATCGATTGCATATGTTGTAATATTCGACCATTCTAAAATTTTCCAAATGCCTAGGGCATTTAGAGGGAAAAAAGGAATAGAACCGGATTTGACTATAATAATTAAACAACTGTCAAGGACAATCTAAGGTTCGCCAAGGATTGGTCGCTTGTGGACAGTTGGAAGTATAGTCATAGATGGATCATACTGACATTAAGAATATATAAGATTCTATTTAATGAGTTCTCATATGGAAAATATGGAAATGTTTCCTTATTGGGAGTTGGACTTTAAGAATTCATGTCTAGATTAGAAAATTTTATGCAAAAGGATGTTCAAAGGAATGTACTTTGAATGTGAGACTTCACATCTATGGGATTGTCTTGTAACAATCTCCAATAAAACACTTTGTAATTTCATTGGCAAAGTCTTGGTGAATTTGGCGTTGTGATATTACGAAAGGGCCGTTGCATAAAATGTTAGAATCTAACATATTCTAGTAGTGGCGAGAATTTGTATTCAATATGGTGATTAAATAAAATGATTTATTTATACCCAAATTTAGCGGCCATATGGGATTAGTATTATTCTTGTGTTTCACTTTGCATGTTTTGACTTCCCGAATAATAAGACTATTCAAACCCTCCACAGTTGCTCATTCTTTGGAAGTAGGAATGAAAGAAGATTGTCATGAATCTGACTGTAGATTGTCTAAAGTGTTTTAGACATAGCAAAAGTTTGATGCAAGGTTCATGAGTGCTGCTATAAGATTAGATTATTGGATTAAACCTATGCTCACATGGATCGCTTCAGGGATTTTATCACAAGTGATTGGTGAGACAATAATATCTTATATTCTTGAAACCGAGACGTGTGAGTTGTATCTTGCAATTCGGTTACACATTGGTAATATGTAAATGCACCAGTAACTTGGTGTTATAAAGCGTATTGTTGTGTTTGATTCGGTGAGTGAGTACAAGCAAGCATTGATTCGAAGTTTATCTGTTCCTTTTACCCAAAGTGGGATAAAAGCGATATCTGTGGGCCCCTCGATGATTTAGTGATGACACCCTAAGCGCTTGGCCACGCTGAGACTAATTTGATGTGTTCAATTGTAGTCTGTTGTCAGTCGTCATAAATCAGAAATTGGGAAACAACACATAGATTGAGAGAATGATTTCCATCCATGTCTCTCGTCTATACGATATCTAGAATGGAGGAATATATGATCCCTTATCTAAAGGATAGGTTGCTGATAAGATCAGAGTTCGACAGCGTCTTTGAGAGTTATGATTGCTAATCAGATTGTACTTACATTATAGTTACTAGACTTATCCAAGTGGGAGACTGTTGGATTAGTGTTTAAGCCTGTAACTATATTTGGGATGTACTTGACCTGGTTGTGCATGGCCCTTTTGGGTTGCCTTCACCAAAGAAACTTGATAGGATGATTTATAGAGAAAGAGGATTAATTATGATTTATTAATATATTATATGAATAATATATTAAAGGAAAAATCATATTCTTTAGTTAATATTAGTCAAGAATTAATTGATAATTAGTTTTTTGACTAAAAGACATTAATTAAAATTAAGGGATTGGAATTGTAACTATAAGATAATTGCAATTGGGCTATTGATCACCTTGGAACATAGGTTGGACGAATTATATGGGAAGCCCATAAGGAATTCGTCCAAGGGGTGTTCTACAGGGAGTCCATGGGCTGCTTAGGGCCTAAGCAGTCAAATTAGGGTTTCCTAGTTGAAAACCCTAGTAGGTTCACTATATAAAGACCCCTATAGCCCCAAAAACGTGGTGAACTCTCTTGGAAGAACCATAGGTTGTTTTTGGTGCTCCTCCTCCTTCTCATAAGTCATTCTTTTGCTTGTGGTGTTTGTAAGCCATTAGAGGAGTGACACTTGTGACTCTAAGCTCCAAGACAAGAAGAATCAAGCCATTGTTGAAGAGGTAATCATCTAGATCTATTCTTATATATTATTTTCGAAATATATATGCTAAATTAGGGTTCTTGAGTCTTGGATGAATTGCATGTACAATAGAGAAACCTAAATCCAAGCATTAGGGTTTGTATAAGCACATAGGATGTTCTCTTGTATAAAACCCATCACTTCCGACCCCCAGATTTGACATCATTGGCGTTGAACGGCTTTGGCGTAGGCTGTAACTATGCCATGGTCGATCTCCACTCGCTTGTATGGAGCTCCAACTCAATCTCACGTCGCCTGGTGGCCTCCTAGAAATCCAACAAAGAACCTTAGCGTTGGGTGGATACAAACTGTTTGATCTTCATCTTGAGCATGCTTAAGTAACAGGTCATTTGAGACTGCTCAAAAGTGGCAAAATCAGGACAAAACATGGCCCTATCCGTGAAGATCTTGGTGATCTCCATCACTGACTCCGTCCCTTGCCTCAAATCCAGGTACTCCAGGGCCAACCTCTCACGCTCCACCAACGTCACATATTTGGAGCGAAACATCTCCAAGAACTGCTCCCAAGCCATAATAGTTCTCTACTTAAACAAAAATGGACTAGTATCAAGCCTCCACCGATCCTTTGCTCCGGAGCTCAAAAAGTTCAGAACGCACCTGACCTTCTATTCATCTGGGCAAGAGCAGGTGGCATCCCTTAACATCATACAACCACCTCATGGCTATGATTGGGTCCTGAACTCTATCAAAATGGGGGCTTTGTATTGTTGAAGTCCCGGTACTAAAAAACCCTACCAACACCAACCCTTGCAGCCGTGATGGCAGCAGCAACAGAAGTCTCAACTGTGGTTGTGAATTTGTCATCAAAGAACTCTATCATCACGGTCTTGATAGAACCAAAAATCTCCAGTATCTGCCCGCGAACAATAGTCATAACCTCCTCATTGATAATCTATCTAATACGGTCCTCAGTCACTGCTGACCCATCCTAACTGCTAGCTCCCGATCCTGATCCAGATCCAGCCTCAAATCGTCTCATCATCACCATACTAAAAATAAACCAGGGTGATATATGGTAACACACATATCATCAGGGAACCAACTCCAAAAAAAGACCTAGGAGGTTGTGACTTCCCTATTACACGTACAGTTCTTGTTTTTTCAGTAGTACGGGCCCATACTACCTTCCACACCTACTTGTATTTTTCTTAGAGGATCATCAATACAAACTTAACAATACATACTAGCATACTCATCATTCAATCCTCACTCCCTAGAGGAAGGATAGACATCACGAGACAGATCAACTAACCCCACACAACTTATCCATGAAACTTCCACCAACCTTGTAGCACTCGTGTATTCTAATCATACATAACTCGATGTTGCACCCCCGAACCGTTCAACAGATGGTGGAAACGTCCGGAGGTGGATGATGTCATGTGTAGTATCACAACAATGGCATCATAGTAATCAAAGTAAACACAACAATTACATTGCATATGAATATTTACATTTGTTTGAAAAACATAGTTTGTATACATCAGTATATGACAAAAGTAAAAGACGTGACTCCAAAATTCTCCGTCTTCTCCAAAAGCTGGCTAGGGTACCTGTCTATTATTGTCCTGAGAATACAAGTGGTTTTGAAAACGTATCAGCATAAAGCTGGTGAGTTCATAAGCATGTTTTTGTAATGAAAACTAGTCACCAAATTTGTATAAATGATTGATTTTCATTATATGTAAAATATGGTTCGTATCAAAACCCTGGTTACCACCAGTATGTAAGTATGTTCCGTCTGAAAACCGTGGCTACCACCAGTATGTAAAGTATGTTTCGTTTGAAAACCCTGGTTACCACCAGTATGTAAAGTATGTTTTGTTTAAAAAAAACCTGGCTATCACCAATATGTAAATTATGAGGTTTAGGCTGGGAAAATCCCTTATTTTCCCTGGTATACGTGTGTTTGTTTCTTTAATAGTTCTGAAACTGTAAGGCATAAGTGTCACACTTATGTTACTAAAGCAGTTGTTCATGTGAGGTATATTATTATGTAAATATGTCATACGATTGGCGAGTTTTATGACCATACTTAAACTTGATACGACGTGAAACGTGTTGGGTTTTGAGCATTCTAACACTTCCTAAGTGTACATGCAACCCTAATAAACCTTGGATCTATGTTTGTCTAAGATACATGCATATAATTAATTTTTCCAAGGTTTATATCCTAGCTAGCATGGCATGGGGAACATGAATCAAATAAATCTAGGAGAAATACTTACCTTGAAGTTGTAGTTGATTGCTTGGAGTTTTTGAGCCTAACACCAATAGTGTGGATGCCTCAAGTGGAAATCACAAATCACCACAAACTTGGAACTTTGAGAGAATAGTCACTACTATCTTGAAATTTTCCCTCACCTCAACAAGTGTCAACTAGTCTCATTTCAAGAACCAAAGCCTCCTTTATATAGTGTGAAGGATTAGGGTTACATCCCTAAAACCCATGTCTCTTCATTTCCATGAGATCCATGGGTTAAAGCTCCATGGAGTATCCATGGACTTTTCCATGCAAGCCTAGCCCATTCCAAATAAGCTTTAGCCCACACTATAAATATGGAAGTCCATATTTAATTAGTAATATCTTTGATCTCTAAATTAATCCTAGATTAATTATAGATCACTACTAATTAAATAATATGATCTTATATTAATATATTAGAACTTATAATATATTAATAAATCATAACTTGTACTATTCTAAAATATTATCCATAAATTGTTCGGGTGAAGTGCAACCCAAATGGACCATGCCGGGTCGGGTCAAGTACATACCAAATATAGTTATGAACTTAGACACTATATCCAACAGTCTCCCACTTGGATAAGTCTAATAACTATAGTTGCAAGTATGACTTCAGGAACCGATCAGCAATCGTAGCTATTTAAACCCTGTTGAACTAGAACGCACCATTTAAGATAAGTGATCATATAATCCTCTGTTCTAGATATCAGCCAGACAAATACATGGAACATGGTCTTGCTTATTGTCCATCATTTGTTTCCCGATTTTCGATTTGTTTGACATAGAACTTAACTGAACACATCAATTTAGTTCTGACCGAGCCCGGTACATAGGTCAAAACATAATCATCGAGGGGCCCAGATATCAACTTCTAATCCAAGAAGGAACAGATAAACTTCGACTCATATGTTTGTTCTACTAGTAATTGAATTACACACAAAGGCACGTTTTATAACATCGAGTTACCAATGCGTTTTCGTACAATCAATGCATAACCAACTTGTAAGTAACAAATCATATCTCTAGGTTTGAAGACTTATATGATATTACCGTCTCACGATCACTTGAGATAGAATTCCATGAAGTGATTCCAGTGAGCGTGGGTTGAGTCCAATGCTCAGAACTTATGAGCACTCATGATTGTTGTAGCCATGTCCAACACCTTAGACCTCTGCAACCAATCATGACAGTCTTGATTCATACCTACTTCCGACATATGACCGACTGTGGAGGTTTGAATAATATGATATACCAAACATAATTATTCTGGAAGTCAAAACATGCAAAAAGAAATAAAGTAAACGATTGAAAAGAGATAGCAACACTTTACTCATAAATAAAACACCTTTTATTCATCATCAAATGTCAATTACACTTTACAAATTTCATAATTTATCTAACTACTAAAACTTATATCATCCTTCAGCCCTATGCTCCGAGCATGTTGAAGATGCTTAACCCTACTCAGTCCCTTCATGAGGGGATCTGCTGGGTTCTCATCCGATGATACCCTCTTTGCTATGAGGATTCCTTCTTCTATTCGATGTCTGATGAAGTGATATTTTCTGTCAATGTGTCTGGATCTCCCATGATCTCTTGGTTCCTTGGCTAATGCAACCACACTATTTCTGTAATAGAAAATCTCCATCGGCTCTTTTATAGCTGGTATAACTCCAAGGTCTCCAATGAAGTTCTTTAGCCATATAGCCTCCTTTGGTGCCTCGCTTGCTGCTATATACTCTGATTCACAAGTGGAATCAGCCACTGTCTCCTGCTTGGAACTCTTCCAAGTGATTGCTCCTCCGTTTAAGGTAAAGACCCAACCCGACTGAGAGCGGAAATTATCCCTATCAGTTTGGAAGCTAGCATCACTATACCCTACAACTCTCAAGTCATCACTCCCACCGAAGGTAAGGAACCAGTCCTTAGTCCTTTGCAAGTACTTGAGGATATTCTTTACCGTAGTCCAGTGTTCCTTGCCAGGGTTTCCCTGATACCTGCTAACCATGCTCAAAGCAAAGGCTACATCAGGTCGAGTACACATCATAGCATACATGATCGATCCTACAGCAGAAGCATAAGGTAGTCGACTCATTTATGCTATCTCAGCCTCAGTACTTGGGCTTTGTGTCTTACTCAATCTGGCATTACTCCGAATGGGTAACTCACCTTTCTTGGAGTTATGCATGTTGAATCTTTTCAACACTTTGTCCACATAGGTGCTTTGACTAAGTCCAATTAGTCTTTTACTCCGGTCTCTCAAGATCTTTATCCCTAGGATATAGGCAGCTTCACCAAGGTCCTTCATAGCGAAACACTTCCCAAGCGAGGACTTTACTTCCTGCAAAGTTGGGATGTCATTTCCTATGAGTAGTATGTCATCCACATACAGTACCAAGAAGCTGACTATACTCCCACTAGCCTTGACATAAACACAAGATTCATCTTCACTCCTAGAAAAGCCAAATTCCCTGACCTTTTCATCAAAGCAAAGATTCCATCTGCGAGGTGCGTGCTTCAATACATAAATGGATTTCTCAAGCTTACACACTCTATTAGGGTACTCGTTGCTGACAAAACCTTCTGGCTGACTCATGTAAACATCTTCAGCCAACTTTCCATTAAGGAAAGCAGTTTTGACATCCATTTGCCATATTTCATAGTCATGAAATGCAACTATGGCTAACAGAACCCGAATTGACTTAATCTTGGCTACTGGAGAAAAGGTCTCATCATAGTTCACTCCAGGAATTTGAGAGAAGCCCTTTGCAACCAGTCTAGCCTTATAAGTGTGTACTTTACCATCCATGTCGGTCTTCTTCTTGAAGACCCATTTGCACCCTACAGTCTTACGACCTGGTACATTCTCAACCAAGTTCCAAACTTGATTGTCATACATGGATTGTATCTCGCTATCCATAGCCTCTTTCCATTTCGCAGACTCGGGGCCTGCCATGGCTTCCACGTAACTGTTAGGTTCATCCATACCTACTAGTGTCTCATCACTAATAAGTGTCTCACCTTCCGCAGAAATATGAAAACCATAGTAGTGCTCAAGTGCATTCCTAACTCTCGTGGAATGTCTCAGAGGTACAGAATCGTCAATTGGCTCAACAGGAGTTTCCTCCTCAAGTTGAGGGCTAGGGTTTGAAGTTCCTTCACCACTTGACTCTTGAAGTTCTTCAAGGTCATTTTGCCTCCCACTGTCTCCTTGGATTATAAATTCTCTCTCTCGAAAGACTTCTCTTCTTGCTACAAAGACCACATTATCACTAGGTCTGTAAAAGAGGTAACCAAAGGATCTTTGTGGGTAGCCGATGAAAATACACCTCTCGCTTCGGGGTTCTAGCTTATCATGAGACTCGCGCCTCACAAAAGCTTCGCAACTCCAAATCTTGATGTGGTCTAGTTTGGGTACTTTACCAGTCCACATCTCGTGAGGAGTTTTGGCAACTTTCTTTGTAGGGACTAGATTAAGGATATGGGCGGCAGTCTCTAAGGCATACACCCAGAATGAGATTGGTAGCGAAGCTCGACTCATCATGGAACGAACCATGTCTAACAAGGTTCGATTACGCCTCTCAGCCACACCATTCAACTGCGGTGTCCTGGGAGGTGTCAATTGTGAGACAATCCCACATTCCCTTAGATAGTCGAGGAACTCTGAACTAAGATACTCACCACCACGATCGGATCGAAGCATCTTAATGTTCCTGCCCAATTGATTCTCGACTTCCTGTTTAAATTCCTTAAACCTTTCGAAAGTCTCTGACTTATGCTTGATTAAGTAGACATATCCATATCTACTGTAATCATCAGTAAAAGTCAAATAATAACGATTAGCATCCCTTGTGGCATGTTTGAATGGTCCACATACATCCGTGTGTACAAGGTCCAACAAACCTTCACCTCTCTCACAAGAACCTGTGAAGGGTGACTTTGTCATTTTTCCAAGTAAGCATGATTCGCAACTATCATCTGACTTTAGGTCAAACGACTCCAAGACTCCATCTCTTTAGAGTTGGCCTATGCGCTTCTTGCTTATATGTCCAAGTCGACAATGCCATAATGATGCTTTATCCAAGTTATTATTATTAATAGAATCAAATACACATCACATTATTTCCTAAGTTATCAACCACAGATACTGTTTCATACACGCCATCACAAGGTAATGCTTTAAAATAAAGAACATTATTAAAGAAAGCATCAATAGAACCAACTTCATTATTAAATGAAAAGGTAAAACCTTGTTTATACAATGCATGAAAGGAAATAATATTTCTTGCCATTTCTGGCGAATAACAACATTTATTCAAATCTAAACGAAACCCACTACTTAGCGACAAAGTATAAACTCCAATCTTGGTGACAGGTGTAACTTTCCTATTCCCCATGATTAAGTTTATTCTTCCTTGCTCCACATTCTCACTTGTTCTTAGTTCTTGCAAGTCACAACAAATGTGAATACCACAACCGGTATCAAGGACCCAAGATTTAGAATGGGGTGAGTTATTAGAAATGATAGTGTAAATACGTGCATGGTTGGGTTTAACTTTTCCATTCTTTACATCTTGCTGGTACTTTGGGCAGTTTCACTTCCAATGTGCCTTTTCATGGCAATAGAAGCATTCAACCTATTTTGGGTCAGAAGAAGGAGTGATGAAGCCTTTCTTGGTTCCACTTGAAGAAGAGCCATCAAGGGTCCTAACCTTGGTACCCTTCGAAGAACTATTTCTCTTCTTCCCTCGTCCTTTCCCGATTGCCAAGACAGGGGCGGAGTTTGTAGAAGTAGGAGTAGTAACAACCGCCTTACCCTTAAGACCACTTTCCGCGGTCTTTAAGAGTCCTTGAAGTTTGCTGAGTGTGACCTCTTCCTTGTTCATGTGGTATGTCATGCGGAATTGATCATAACATGAAGGTAAGGAGTGCAAAATGATATCTATTGCAAGGTCCTCAGGGAAGTTCACATTTAGCTTCAGCAAACGGTCCATAAATCTTTTCATTTTCTGCATGTGGCCCGTGATGGGTTCACCATCCTTCATGCGAGTTGTTATCATGGAGGAGATAATTTCATACCTCTCTTGACGAGCACTTTGGTGGTATCTTTCCATCAAGTCTTGGTGCATCTCATAGGGGTATAAATCTTCATAGGATTTTTGGAGATCCGCGGTCATAGAGGCCATCATGATGCATGCCACTTTGGTGGCATCCCTTTTATGTGCCCTAAACTCAGCGATCTCTTGAGGAGTTGCAACTGTCTCATCAATCTCCTTAAGCTCCTTATCGAGGACATATTCCTTGTCTTCGTAGCGAGTAATCATTTTGATGTTTCTGATCCATTCATTAAAGTTGGATCCATCAGAAGTGACTTTCCCACATAGGTTCATAAGAGTAAAGGAGCCATTGGGATTAGAGCCAGAAGCAGTAGTGTTTGCAGACATCTGAAAATGAAGAAGGTTTTAGTTTAGATATAGAGATAGTCCTTAATAAAACACCCAAATGTAGTATTAAGGCTAGGATCCAATCACAATATATTATAACTTAGAAGAGGTATGTCGTAGTCTAAGTAATAACATATTTGAAAGGTAGGTGAATGACGATTCACCAATTTCCACCAAAAAACGAAATAGTAAATATTAAGTTTTTGATCTGGTACTTAGAAATTCCTAGATTCTTTTGAGATTCAATGAACTTTTCAAAGGCATGTTTCAATCTCGAGTGTGCCCTCCAAGTTTTGTGACTGGGATGCCGAGGATCACAGAACGAGATGTGAAGTAACCATGCAAACTACTTGGTACCCTTAATAAATTACCCCTCAATCGATGTGCCGGTTAACCACACACGCTCCATCGATACTATGATAAATATTAAGTCACCCTTTACCTACCTTGTTAAGTCCAAGTTAGTGTGCCGATTAACCACACACGCTCCACTAACGACTTAGACAAAGTGTAAAGTGTAATTTCATGGATTAGCACTTTATTCACATTTTTCCTAAAGTAACTAAGATTAGGAATTTCATAAAAACATTTAGTTACTTTATAATATTCATCATACTTTTAATGAGAATTTATAAGTCCTTGTCTTACCCGTTCGGCTAACGACCCTCCACCAGTCAAGCAAGCGGTGGGTGAGAGTGGACACCCATTAAGTTGCCATTTTATAGGCAACAACCTTATACCCACCTTATAGACCGGCTTCGTGAATGAGGCGTAGTAGCGGTAAGACAACTTTGTTCTTATACATATATATATATATATATATATATATATATATATATATATATATATATATATATATATATATATATAATTATTAAATCATAATAATATAAGTATAAGGGTTGAATTTTAACTTTTAAAATTCTAAGGGTTGGAACTAAAGTTTTTTAATATGACTTTACTTGTTCCAAAACTTGAGGGCAAGTTTTGTAAACTTTCAAAACTTTTCATTTCTTGTAACTTATGAGTTTAATAGAGTAATAAAATGAAGACTCTTCATTTTTCTAACTCTTGTGTTCTTTTAATGGTTTTTTAATCCAAGTGACTTTTGGTTTTCCATAACTTGAGGACAAGTTATGGACTCCATTAAAACACATTATGATCAAAATTAATCTACCACATATGTTACAAATCATTCCTATGATCATCTAAACATCATAAGAACAAGAACATGAATATGAACACTTTCATGAATCAAAATCACACTTAAACTTTGTAATTTTGATAACTAGTTGTTGTAAATGAATTAGCAATGACATTACACCATCTAAAACAAGTTTTCAAGTACCAAAATAGTTTAGGGTAATGTTTCTAATCCATTTCCAGCAACTAAAGTCGAAATTCTGCACTCTGTCGACCTTACTCGCCGAGTGCATGAACCTACTCAACGAGTAGGTTGAAGATACAAGTGAACTCGACGAGTCCCCCTAATGGACTCGACGAGTCCAGCAGTCAGACAGCAAGTTTTTTGACTTTTTCAACTATATTGCATCAAGTATCAAACAAACAAGCCTAGGCTCTGATACCACTATTGGGTTTTGAGCATTCTAACACTTCCTTAGTGTACATGCAACCCTAATAAACCTTGGATCTATGTTTGTCTAAGATACATGTATATAATTAATTTTTCCAAGGTTTATATCCTAGCTAGCATGGCATGGGGAACATGAATCAAATAAAGCTAGGAGAAATACTTACCTTGAAGTTGTAGTTGATTGCTTGGAGTTTTTGAGCCTAGCACCAATAGTGTGGATGCCTCAAGTGGAAATCACAAATCACCACAAACTTGGAACTTTGAGAGAATAGTCACTACTATCTTGAAATTTTCCCTCACCTCAACAAGTGTCAACTAGTCTCATTTCAAGAACCAAAGCCTCCTTTGTATAGTGTGAAGGATTAGGGTTACATCCCTAAAACCCATGTCTCTTCATTTCCATGAGATCCATGGGTTAAAGCTCCATGGAGTATCCATGGACTTTTCCATGCAAGCCTAGCCCATTCCAAATAAGCTTTAGCCCACACTATAAATATAGAAGCCCATATTTAATTAGTAATATCGTTGATCTCTAAATTAATCCTAGATTAATTATAGATCACTACTAATTAAATAATATGATCTTATATTAATATATTAGAACTTATAATATATTAATAAATCATAACTTGTACTATTCTCAAATATTATCCATAAATTGTTCGGGTGAAGTGCAGCCCAAATGGACCATGCCGGGTCGGGTCAAGTACATACCAAATATAGTTATGAACTTAGACACTATATCCAACAAAACGGATGCCGATATCCTTTACGACATTTGTAACTCGTAGACCTGCCGGTCCGACTGTAGCTAGTAGCCAAGTGCGGGATAGTCAGTCCCGTATAGAACTATACACAAAAGCCACGTTTTCCCTTTAGGAAATTCTGGTTCATAAGGGTAGTCCTCCACTTAGTTAACATTGTAAGCACCCAAGGACGTGTCTCCCATATATGTTGACGACTTTACGAGTAATAATATGAAAACGTAATGTTCTTTGGTACTTGAATTCGAGGTATGCCTTGTAGAGTAAAAATACTTATACTTAAATAATTATTAACTATTGTACTCTTGTAATGTTTCATAAACTAAATCTATCATAGTTTATTTGTTTAACCATGTAAGTAGTTCATATTCGTAAAAAACGGGTAAAGTAGTTCCCAAACTATACCAATTATAGTTTGACTAAAAAGTTATATTCATGATATACTCTGAAAACTACGCAATTTTGATTAGAAGGTAACCCCCATGCTCCGCATGTTACAAGAGGGATAAAGTATCTAATTGATTTATGAAAATCCATTAACTTGTGTCAATTGCATAAGTTTTACTTGTTGAAAACATTTCTATTTTTAGCTCACAATTTTTTTTTTGTGTTTGGCTTGTATTCCCCCTGAAAACATCTAAAAATATTAAAAAAATGTAGGGGTATGAACTCACTGTTTGACATGGAATTCGAGTGTAAATCAATAAGAGTTGTTGAGTGTCAAACAAAGCCTCGGACACAAACAGATCCGGTTTAACATATAGAAGACCATATATGTATTAGATGAGGGCATAACACTGTCTATTATGGATGGAAACCACCCTAGGGACTAGGAAACACTTGAGACTAAGTGTTAGAATCGCATGTAATTAAGGGTGAGGAGTTTGTGGCCATGAACAAGGATGTACGGTCATGGGTTTGCGGCCCAATGGGGTTTGCGGCCCAATGGGGTTTTCGGCCCAAGAGTTTGCGGTCCATGGGTTTACGGTCCATGGGTTTACAGCCAATGGGTTTATGGCCCATGAGTTTACGGTCATAAACACTTGATGAAAGGTGTAATTTTTGGTGTTTCAAGGTCCTTTCTAGCCTTTTGGAAGTGTTCTATGCCTCGTGCATGGCTTAGGGAAGAGTTTAAGGTCAATATTTGACCAAATATTAGAGTTTACGGCCAATGAGGGGTTTAGGGTCGTAAACCCTTTGTGTTCATGTTTTTGGGTCGATTTTTCGGTGAAACACAAGCATTTCTAGTAAATAACAAGCATTGGAAGCAGTTACTTATTATAAGGAAGCTTAAAATGGGGTTTTTAGCCACCAAGAACTAGTGTGTGTTCTTGGTGAGAGAGAAAATCTAGCAAATGATGAAATTTATGAGATGAAACATGGATTCATCACTAGAATAAGGAATTGTAGCAACAATCAAGGTGGGAAAACACTTACATCTTGAAGATCTTGGAGGAAATTTCGATGAAGGTAGAGAGAGAGAGAGAGTAGAGAGAGAAAGCCTGTGAAGTGGGTAAAGTGTGAAATGATGTCTAAACATCCCTTATATAGGGGGATTTTTTGGCCAAGGGGTGGGGTGGGGGTGTATGTCCATAAACTGGAGTTTGTGGCCGTACACTCCTCTCGAAGGGGTGTTTGGCCCGGAGGCTATGCTTTGACTTAGAAAACCTCGTTTTTGAACCCAAAACTTGATTTCACTGAGCTTAGAATATTTAATTAGACTCGAAATAATGCTGACAAGAGCAGAAATAAATTCCGAATTGATTTATTTTTAACGGTTTGAACGGAAGAAATTTCAGGTTGTCACACTCGATCCTATAGACAGTCGAATATTTGATCCTACTCTAAGCCCTTAATCATACTAGAATAGGAAATAAGGGTAAACCAATCATTCTCAGGTTATAGAATCTTAGTTATGTATAACTATGATTCATACACTAAGCAATTACAATAATGATGTCAATTTCATATAAGGAAGAGCCCTAGGTTATCTGACATCATATAATCAGACAATTCTATCATGCAAATTCCTGAAGATCCCTAGCCTATCACTAACATGTTGTTCTAACATATGAAAAATATCAAATAACAGCGTGGTAAATTTGGGTCTACTTACTGGCTCTGACTGATCGTACACATCACATCCTCCTTGATTATTTTGAAAACACTTTGAAAATCGTTTTTAAATTTTTTTTCCTTAGTTTGAGACTGGGTTCACATAAGTGTTCCTCCAATTTACTCAAACCAAGGCTCTGATACCAACTTCTAACACCCATAAAAGTCTAAAAAAATTAAACTTTTAAAACCAATCCATAAATCATCATTTTTTACAATATAGTTTTCAAAACATCTTTAATATCAGAGTTTTAACAAAATCTTAAATCAAAACATGAGGAGGTGTACGATTACACCTTTGACTTCCCGCGATCATATGAGGTACCTGAAACATAACCCAAAAATGTAAGCCCAAAGCTTAGTGAGTTCTCCCAAAGTACCAACACATAAACAGATAACACATATACAATAACAAAATACAATGGTTCCATAGCTAAAAGACTAAATCACCCCTGATCCCACATCAAAAGTTGGGCTTGACCTCGGGGCCCACAACTGATGTCTGGCTTGATTCTTGACCAGATCAGTCCTTGGACTGAATACCACCAAGCTCTCAGTCTGAGTCTGGCATGCCCTACCCGACCCTCAACTCATATCTAGAATGCTCATGAGCCCTCAGTATGAGTGTCACATGCACTACCCGAACCTCAACTCATTGATGGATTGATCCTAGGTTTGTTGGCTACCACACAGAGTAGTACAACCTGAACCCAACCCACATAATATGGCGACATGCAACGCTCGTAGATCCAGGCTTGTCAATTTAGAGACGATAAGCATCGAATATGACTTATTGATAGAAGATTATTAAGAATGAGTAATATTAACCAAGTGTACTAGTTGTGACAAGGATTCCGAATATATAAAGAATGCCAAAATTTGAGTTATAACGAAGAAGTTATGATTTGTCGAAGTTTTGCGACAGAACCGACACAACACTGTATGATTTAAAACGTGAATTTTCGTTAAAGTGCTTTTTAGCCTTAGTGATCTAAAAGAAAGTCATATTATTCATTAAACCGAGAGTGTGCATAATAAGAACGTCCAAATCTGACTTCGTATGAGGAAGTAATGAATTTTCTAAGATTTGGCATAGCAGTATGCATGCAGAAACTCGAATTTTAGATCGAGTGATTTTTAGCCGAAACAATCTAAACGAGAATCGAAGATCTTGTTGATTGTAGTTTAACGGTAAAAGATAGAGGAAAACGGACGTCAGATGAAAAAGTTATGAATTATTTACAGATTTTTCCTATCCCGGCCTATTAAAAACATAACTTGAAAATTAAAATAAAAATTAGTCGGCAGAGTCAAAACGAAAGTTGTAGAGCATTATTTCACCTATGCGTGGATATAAAGAACGTCAAAAACGGAGTTCTTATGTGAAATTTACGATTTTTGAAGTTTTGGTCACAAACTTTGAGGTTGGTCTGGGGGAGTACGCCCATCGTACCGAAGGAGTTCGCCCAGCGTAGTCATGTGAGTGTTCACAGACCGAGATTGGCCATGCAGCCCTACTCTTTCACATGATGGACACGTGTCGTAGCCTTGATGCATCCAGACTGATCTCTTTATACACCGAACAGACACGATGTACGCCAAACTTACTAGCTGAAGAAGGAGTATGCCTAACGTACTCTAAAGTGACGCCCAACGTAACTCGGGTATACAGCTACTATAAATAGCACCTGATGCCATCCGATTTAGGGTTGCAAATTTTGTTCTCTCTCCCCTATAATTTCTTCAATATTAAAAGAATTACCCACAAGCCTATTATATCATCCCTAATACCCGAAGCAAGTCCCGAAGCCCCAAAGATCCCGAGAAAAAGTGTTTTTGAGCCAAAACTCTGCCTGCATGAAACCCGATTTTTGGGAAAATATCCCGGTTTTATCGGAAACGATCGTTTAAAGAAACGAAGTGCTGCCAAATTATCATTAAATCAAGTGAGTGTATAATCACTTTCATCTTACACATAGATATGAACTATTTTATATAAAATGTGTGCTATGTGTATAAATATGTTGCTTGTTTATTTGAGATGGATGATGAAAGATTGTTTTATACAGATTCTAAATTTTTTATGTGTTTTTATCTAGAAATATATTGGATATAACATGGGTAGATGAAATAGTTGATGTGGGACGAAATAAAATGATGAGAGGTCACGATGTTAATGATGTTCCGATCATCTATTGGAATATAGATGACGACCACAGAATTTTTTAAACAATCCAGTGGAAAGTTAACAAGCTTGTAACCTGTAGGTGTTTTTGAACTTATATGTTCATCAGGTATTTTTAACCTAGGTGTTTAGCAGATGTTTTGAACTATATGTTTATCAAGTGTTTTTGAACTATGTGTTCATTAGGTGATAGCGATCACAAGGTATGTTGAACTGAGTGTTCACTAAGTGATTGTGTCATTAGGTATTTTAAACTGAGTGTTCACTAAGTATTTTTGAACTAGGTGTTCATTAAGTATTTTTAAACTACGTGTTTACTGGATGTTTTAAACTACATGTTCACCAGTTGTAATTTGAGAAATCCAGCAGCGATAGACTTCATGCCTATTCCTTAGGAGGAATCCATAGGAACGAGTGAAAGATGATTCTTAATAAATGAGATCTATGAACTTAGCACATGTTGTATAAACCTTGGCAGCTATGGACTTAGTGCCTATTGTATAAACCCTAGTGACGATGTGACTTCATGCTTATTTGACATAAATTGTTGAGGAAAAGCAGTGTTGTCACCCCAATGTTTGCCTTATTTGACATAAACTGCTGAGGAAAAGCAGTGTTTTCACCCCAATGTTTGCCTTATTTAACATAAGTTGCTTAGGAAAAGCAATGTTGTCACCCTGATGGTTGCCTTATTTGACATAAATTGTTGAGGAACCCCCGAAGCAATGTTGTTACCCCGATGATAATCCTTAGACTGGGTCCCTTGTGATAAGTGTTTAGGGACGTAAAGTGAGGATAACAGGAACGGGTAATCAGGGTTATTGTTGGTTGATGAAAATTAATAAATTTATCATTTGTGTGTTGAAAGCCCTATATGCTCACAAGGCTCCCAAACCTGACGCACTCAACTTTCTATATTACAGGTAGTGGAATCAAGAGCATAGTTAGACGATGACGAGGGATTTTGGATTGTAGGCCAATAGATGTAAATAACTATTGTAAGGCTTATAATGTACTGTTTATGCTTTTGGTCTGTGTCAGAACATGACATCCCGAGGTTTTGTTATATAATGAAAATACATTTCTTTAAGAAATGCTTTGATAAATTTTTATTATATTTTGTTTTAGGAACAAATTCTGCAACACCTTTTGGAAAATTACTCTGATTTTATTTTAAAAGTATAAACTAAATCGGTATTTTCTGGCCGAGAAATTAGGGGATGTCACAGTTGGTATTAGAGCATTTGTTTAAGCAAACTAGGAATTTGTAGGATTTCTTGACTTAAACTTAGAATGCTAAGTGATGATTGTGAGATGAGTGTCTACCATATTTTAGACACGAGTACTAATATATTTTTGGACAGATACGTAAAATACTTTTATGTGCTAAATGTTATATGTTTACCATATATGCCATAAAGATGTTTAAATAGCACCTAAACCCTAAAAATTAGTGTTTCCAACTTTATCTAGTATGCCCTGCATATATAAGTGTACGCATAGTGTTCTACGGTGCACCCTAGTACGCTTAGCGTACACACATGTACGATTGGTGTACTTCTCCTGCCAAAGTTATGAGAATGACACTAGGGCTTCAGGGGGACCAAAATGTCACATAATAAACTAAAATGGAAGAATTTAGAAGTACCTTAACACATGGATGTTATATAATTTATCTAAAAGTTAATGATATAAAATTTTTCTGATAACCGTGGTCCCTAAACAATTCGTCTTTGACGACCCGAATGATGCAACCTCTAGATCCATACACATCTAGCATAACACTTGGTCCATTTTAAATACCATGTGAATGGAAAGAGATTGGGGCCAATGGCCATCTCCTGATTAAAACCATCCCTAGGATTCCTAGGAGGAAGGAAGGAGTGTCTCTTTCTTTACCTATCAGGCAATCAATAGATGGTTACTTATATAAACTTTGTGAATTAATTGGATAAAAGAGTGGAAGAAAAGAGGTAGCATTCGGATCGTAGAGGTATGAACTTTAAAAGTAAAGCATGAAGTTTGGTTGGCCACGACATATTGGAGGCAACACCACAATGTGGCAAGGTTCGTATAAGACGCATAAATTAAATGAGTGCTACTTCGTAGCAATACATTTCCCTCGATGTGGCAACCTTTTTATGCTAAACCCAAATTCTGGGATTTGTGCCCCTGTTTAAGGGATGTGATGGCTAGGGGTTTCACACCCTCAACCTCCATCACCTCCCTTTCACTCTCATAGAAGTCCTAGCCTCCATTGTTGAGGATCTTGAGCTTTTTTTTAGTGTTTTGGTGTTTTGAAGGAGAAGGAAGCACACTTGGTCTATAGGCGTAGCTTGCAAGCCTCATCATTATCTCTAACCTTATATTTTGGACCTTTATAAGTGTTTAAGATCCAAGCTTTATTGTTCTATGTCTCTAGATCTAGATTTTGTCCATTTTGTTCAAAGATGAGCTAGTTGGAATGGTGAGATTCCATAAAGTTAGCAACTTTATGGATTCTTGAGGTCCTTTGTTAGACATAAGGTTCAGATCTGAAGTGTGTTGGTGTTTTGAGCTCCATGCATGAGATTTTGGTGTTATTCTTCATTTTTGACCCAGTTTAAGCTCTAGACTTGCATTGGACATACATGACTAAAAAACATCAATCTTTAGGTTGTAGTGGACATTAGGAAGCCTTCTAGAAGGAATGGATTGATGGCTTAATGGATTAAGAGTTGAATCCATTATGCTGAGAAAGTCCAGTTCCCACGATGTAGCAGCTTGCTCACCATGATGTGGTGACTGGGGTTTCGCGACTACTTTGGACGGACCCTTCCATGACATGGTAGCTTGATTTCCATGACATGGCCGTGTATTTGTTTGCGAACGAGATTTTGGATTAGGATTGAGTCATCAACCATGACGTGTCATAGATTAGCCACAAAACATGGAAGCCTGTTTAGGTTAATGTTGATCGTTGACATTATGATTGGGTTGATTTTTGGTTAATTGGCTAGTTTTAGAAGGTGGACTAAGGGTTACCTTGTATGGTTTAATAAGATATGTATAGCACCCGATTCATCTACTGTGAGAGTTGTTAGTGGTTGACTACGTTTGGGAGGCGAGTCTTCTCATTATACTATATAGGTTGCTAGATTGTCTTGTGAGTCTTACATGAAAGACTGTGGTTGGATCACAACACCTATATGAAAGACTATGGGTGGATCAGAATACTTGTGTGAAAGGCTATGGTTAGATCACAACACTTGTATGAAAGAATGTGGTTGGATCACAACACTTGTATGAAAGACTATGGTTAGATCACATCACCTGTTTGTCTTTGTGACTTGCATGGAAGACCATGGTTAGATCATGGCAGAAAGGTTACGACTAGGCTATAATATGGAAGTAATTTTAAGATAATGTTTGAATCATAAAGTCCACGTAGCGTTGAAATACACCCCTAGGGCTAGGTCTGTAAAAAAAAAATGAAACCTGAACTACACACCCGACCAGTTCCGAATTCGGGTAGAATAGGTTTGGTAGATTTGGTATCAACTATAAACATTTGGGTAATAGGTTAGCTCGATTATAGTATAGGTCGGGTATAAGGTATAAATATTAATTTTCGGGTATACCCGAATACCTGAATTCAGTTTTTTAAAAATAATATCAACTATATTCAATTATTAGTACACCAATTTATAGGGTAACAGGAGGTAGGCACGCTTAAAAAACCCTTCACTTTCTTATTATGATCGATGAAAACACATGAATAATACACACATAAAACCTTGCAATCGCATCCTTAAACTCACAATGGATTCGACTTTCGTTAAACCCTCAATGACTCTATATTTCTTGAACCGATCCTCAAATACGCAATTCTCAGCCTCCATCTTCGTTATACATTGAAAATTCCTAGACTCCAACATCGATCAAAATCCCTAGTCCCCTGGGTTCGACGGTTCAAGTATGCAATCACTGTCACACGTTAAAACTTCTACATCCTCTTCGATTTCTTTATTGTGTTGTTAATGTATAAGGGAAAATGTAGAATATATTGGTTTTGATTCACACTCTGTTTAGCTTAGGTATAACTTTGCAGGAACTAATGAATGGTTACAACAAATTTTTGTGTAATCCATTATTATCTGTTATTAATGCATAAGGGTAACATAACATTGATTAGTTGCAGATGGAATTGAGTGTTTAGTTTGTTGAGTGTCTAGTTTGTTGAATGCTTTGAAAGAAGTTGGAATCTGTTATGTTTTCTGTTTCAAGAAATGGAATGGAATTGAATTCCTTTGTATAGATATTTGATGTATAAAATTGTCAAATGATTTAGAATTTAGATATTGACAACGAAAGAAGTGTTATTTATTGATTTATTGTCCATGAGAAGATTTAGAATTTGACATATTACAAGTTTGTTTTTTTTTTTTTAACTTTTTTTTTCCTGTTTTCTATTCTCTGATTTTTTGTTAACTTTTTTTTATATACTTTCAAATGTCTGAAACAAATTGAGTATATTGAAGATGAGACAATTAACCTTGAAAGCCCAAACAATGATCCAGTTCTGGTAGTATATGAGACACAACCTAAAAAGTACAAACCAAGATCCAAAGTTTGGGATCAATTCGAAAGGTTTACGAACAAAGATGGTGTTGAAAGATCGAAATGTACGTATATGGTGATGGGTGATACAACTGTGAAGGAAAAGGTTACGGTACCAAAATTCTTTTAACTCATTTAAACAATTGTAGGCCTCACTTGGCTAAAGTAAATGCTGGTTAAACACAAATAGCTTTTGGTTATGAAAACACATTAACATCTTGGAATTTTGATCAAAAGGAGAGTAGCAAGGCTTTGACACACATATTAGTAGTTTATGAACTTCCATTTAGTTTTGTGGAAGGTGCGGGCTTTAAATATTACAATAGTGTTACTCAACCAATGTTTAAAATTCCATGTAGAAGTACAAGCACAACCGAGACCTACCAATTGTTTCAAGAAGAAAAAGAAAAACTTTGAGCTTTTATTAAAAAAAAAAATGTTAGTAGGATTTGTTTGACCACCGATACGTGGACTTCTACACAATATTCAAGTTATATGTGTCTCACCGCCCACTTTATAGACAATGAATGAAAATTGAAAAAAAAGTGTTGAGTTTTTGTCATCAAGAGAGTCATTATGGGGTTCATATTGGATTAGTGGTTGAGAAATGTTTAATAGATTGGGGAATAAAAAATGTTTTCACAATTCCGTTGACAACGCAAGTGCTAATGACATGAAAATTGAGTTTTTAAAAAAATCTTTCAAAATTCCAAAAAGTGTCTCTTAAATAGGAAATGGACACATATGAGATGTGTTGCCCACATTGTAAACTTGGTGGTGCAAAATGGTATTAAAAAGGTTGATAGGCCGGTTGAGATAACTAGATGGGCGGTAAAGTGGATTAGGCAATCACCTTCAAGAATTGACAAATTCACCAAGTTTGCTAAGCTTGTTAATCAGGGTACAACAAAACACTTGGTAAGAGATGTCCCAACAAGATGGAACTCTACTTATCGTATGTTGAATATTTCCCAAGCTTACAAAAAAACTTTTGAGAGATATGATTTAGAGTAATATGAGTTTCGTTCAGACATTGAAAAGGCGGGTTTATCGATTCCTTCACCGAGCGATTGGCAACATGTTAGGAATTTGTGTCATTTTTTAATACCATATTGTGATGACACTGAAAGGATTTCCGGGACACTTTACGTGACATCAATCACGTGCATTGAAGATATTTATTCCATTCATACTCTCTTGGATGATGCTATTTCCGATGCTAGCCTTTGTGATATTGCGTTGGCAATGAGAGTAAAGTTTGATAGGTATTTTGGCGATATAGAAAAAATGAATTTATTGCTCTACTTTTCTTTGATTCTTGACCCGAGGAACAAAGTAAAGTATTTAGTTGTACTACTTTAGGATCGTTATGGGAAAGAAAAGATGGAGGAGAAAAAGAAATATATTATGGATTTTATGTATGAATTATATAATTATTACATTAGAATTCATTCTCCATGTACTACTTCTAGTACTACCGGGTCTAGTGATTCATCGTCCATTTTATGGAAACGCCAAAATCCGAATGCTATGACACCAAAACCCCCTTTGAGAAATAAATTTAGAGAAATGATGAAAGCAAACATAGTTGAATCAATTGGCGAGTTAGAAAAGTATTTGAAAGAAAGTGTTGAAGAAGATTCGTCAATGTTTAACATTTTAGATTGGTGGAAAGTGTATAGTCCAGGATTCCCGATTGTATCCTTGACGGCTAAAGATTTGTTTGCCATTCCCGTCTCGATTGTGGCTTTGGAATCTGGTTTTAAAACTAGTGAGAGGGTTTTGGATCTGTATAGGAGTTCTTTGACTCTTAAGATTGTTGAAAGTATAATTTGTACCCAAGATTGGCTTCGGGTTAGTATAAGTGACAACATCGATTTTGAACGAGATTGGGAAAACCTACAAGAAATTGATAAAGGTAGTTGTTTATCTTTAATATTTTTTAATATTTTGACATGTTATGTTTTTTCCTTTTAATGCTTATACTATTTGTATAGAATTGGGAGAAGTTGGTACGTCTAATTAGAGCTTATATTGGATATGGAAATGAACATGGCAACATGAAGATGCAACATTGATGAATATTTTTGTGAAACTAAGAACCATTTGAAGGTGAATTGAAACTTGGTTATGTTTTGAATTGGGTTATGACTTATGACTTTTACTCTTTTGTTATGCTTAGACTTTTATTGTTTACTTGGGGTGTGTATAGATTTTTTGGTTTTGTTTAGACTCTTATTATTTAGACTTTTTTGTATTTAGACTTATTATTCCATGCTAATCATATTCACAACTTTTTTTTTTTTTTTTTTTTTATCAAAATTTGGAATGGAATTCAAAAATTACATAACATATTATAATGACTTGGATTGTTATTGTATATGTACTTGTTAACTGATTGGAGTATTTTCCTACCCAATTTTTTATTAAACCAATCCACATGTAAAAAAAATATAAAAAAATAATAAGTGACACTTACACTTAAGTAAATTTCGGGTATAGCCGAAAATACCCGAACCGACCTAATACCTGTTTACCCAAAACCCGAGAACCCGAATTACAATATAGGTCAAATATTGGGTATTATTATTTTAAGGAAAAACCCGAACTACTCGAAACCCGAAAATTTTACCCGATCAACACCCCTACCTAGGGTTGGGCCCATTGATATGTATGGTATGCGATAGTTTGGGGATCTCACTAAGCTTTGTGCTTATAGTTTTGTGGTTTAATTATTCAAAGGGAAGGGCCCAACTTGACTGCATAACATCCCCTAATGATTTTTTCTGCATTGATTATTACCATTTTACTCTAATGTTTGAGAGATATATTTTACTATGATTGATTTTGAAAAAAAAAATGTTTTTGTGGATTTAACAGTTTGAAAATGAAAATTTTTATTAGTATTTTTGGGACGTTACACGTATTTTTTATGTTATTGAAGATCCACTAACACTTACAGTTTTAAGGTGAAGTTTTTGATCAAACAAGTTTCAAAATTACATGGACTGATTCTTGCTCTCCATGTTATCCTTACATCTTGTAGGTTTTTAGGGCTTACCACAGCTTTCGATTGCTGGCGTACTCTAACTATTGTCTATCGATGACTCATATTCCTTAGTAATATAGATTCCATATAATTAGGTCTATGACGTCCTCTATTATGTCAATTACGAAGAGTTGGAGGTATGCTAATTTCCTTCATATCTCTTTCAAACTCAAATCGAATGAACAGATGATAAAAGCATTATATTAAAGAAGTAGTTGTGAAAACTTATTAATGATAGTTTCCGAATGGTTTCTAAAATATAAAGGATATGTATTGTATGGTAGAAAAATAATTCCATTGCAAGCCTCATCATCATCTCCAATTTTATATTCTTGACGTTTGTAAGAGTTCAAGATCCAAGCTTTATTTTTCTATGTCTCTAGATCTGGATTTTTACCCCCGTTTCTTCAAAGATGACTTAGTTAGAATGGTGGGATTCCATAAAGTTAGAAACTTTATGGATCCTTTAGGTCCTTTGGTGAACATAAGGTCTGGATCTGAAGTGTGTTGGTGTTTTGAGCTTCATGGATGAGATTTTGGTGGTATTCTCCATTTTTTGCTAAGTTTGAGCTCTAGACTTGCATTGGACATGCATGACTGAAAATCATTGATCTTTAGGCTCTAATATATGTTAGGAAGACTTCTATAAGGAATGAATTGATGAATTAATGGATTAACTGTTGAATCCATTAAACTGAGAAAGTCCAGTTCCCACGATGTGGTAGCTTGCTCGCCACGACGTAGCAACTGGGTGTTTCACAACTATTTGTGATTGAGATTTTAATCGGGGTGTGGGAATGGATTTGTTTATGATTGAGATTTAGATCAGGACTGAGTTCATCAGTAACGACATGATCATTGATGGGCCACAACATGGAGGCCTGCTGAAGTCAACATTGACCATTGACTTTGACTTTTTGACTTTGTTGACTTTGGGTCAAATTATTAGTTCTAGAGTGTGGAATAAGGTGTGACCTTGTGTAAGTTGATAGGTGGGTTGTAGCACCTGTTTCGTGGCCTGTTATGTGAGTGGGTCCCGTTATGATGAGTAGGGCCGATGTTATGTATGGTATGTAGTATATTAGGGAACTCGCTAAGCTTTGTTCTTACGGTTTTATGGTTTAAACATTTTAGGTACTTCTGGTTCCAAAGGGAAGGGTCCGATGTTATGTACGGTGTGATGCCTTGTAGCCTAGGAGGAATTGGATATTATGTATTACTTAGAGTCTATATTGGCAAAGTTAATTGCTAAGTGTATGTATAAAAATTGTATAAGTTTAAGATCACATAGTCCTAGAATGATTGATTTATCCTTACTTCGTGTTCCATGTCTGGTTATGGACTTAGGGTAAAATCACCTATTTGACAACCTATTTAATCTTGTTTGGTGTATAAATTTCATGCATAAGGCAACCGACGGTGTTGGTAAAGGTTCCTAGTATTGCATAAGCAGGAGAGGTGAAGATTCCTAGGAGAGCCTAGGGAGTGATATAGTGAGATATGTATGTTGTTTAGTGTATGGCTCATGAGAGTTTCCATAGTGGAGTGACTTAGAGGATTCGAGATGATTCTTGAGGAAAAGTACGGATAAGTGTGGAAGAAGGTATTTGACCCGTACTATTGAAAGCACGGTATCCGTACTCGACTCAAGGAAAATACCAGAGACCCTAAGGAGCTTGCAGAATGAGAGTTCCCTCGAGTATGCTCTGATCATTTATATGTTTTACTTTCAGTATGGTAGTGAGAACTCGAGGATGAGGTTCTTGTTCATGTTCTAGGTGGTGCTGAGTCGAATGATGAGAGGATATGTGATTTCATTATGTCAGAGATCACTCATGATATTTTGGATGTGACTATTGTGATGTTTGGTACCGTTGAGGAAGGGGATCATGGAGCTATTGGATGATCACTTAGGCGCCTTTTGTGCAGAAATTGTAGTTGGCCAGTTTGAGGCATGGACTCTCTCCTTCTGGGAGTTCCAGGCTTATGGAGCCCTAGAGTTCTTCAAGAAGAAGGACCCTATTTCCAGTAGATAGTGAATCACAAATATGGATAATTCTAAATGGATGATTTCTTGCCCTGAGAGATCAAATGTGGGCTTTACATCCCGCCTTCTGAGAGATAGAGCCCATGACTAGTAGGAGGAGGTTGTTCATGCCTTAGGGGCTAAGGCCATGGTGATTGTGACTTGGTTTGATTTTTTTTTATCGAGATTCAGAGATAAGTTCACACCTTCTATTGAGGTGAAATAGTTGGTGAGAGAGTTTTAGGACCTTTTCCTGATGATAGAGACTGTCGTGGAGATGACCACCAAGTTCCGGGAGAGGGCCTTATTGGTTCCTATGTATGCTGCTGATGAAGAGATGAAGAAGACTTGGTTCCATGCATTGCTCCAAGATGACATTCAGGAGTTTGTGAGCATGTCGATCTATAGGACCTTGGAGGACATGATTGCTAGAGCCTAGGAATGGGAGATTTAGCTGGAGCTTCGAACGAAGTGCAAGCTATAGTAGGTTCATATAATAATGGGCTTAGTGAATAGGTTCGGGGCCATTATGCCAAGTATAGGAGGTCTCACGAGGGGAGCTATCATAAGAAGGGAGGGAGCTATATTAATTGCAGTCAGAATGGGCATTATATTAGGGGTTTCACTCGGGGAGTACTCATATGCATTCATTGGAATCAGACGGGCCATAAGAAGGCTGATTGCCTGCGATTATCAGGTAGAGAGGGCACCCGCTCCAGCTACGCTGAGGATTATTGATGGTCAGGAGGGAAAGGAAAAGGCTCCTGTGGTGAGGAGCGAATCATTTTAGTTGACAACCGAGGAGGCCCAAGTAGCATCGGATGTGGTCACTGGTATTTATTCTTCTCATGTTTTTCTTGCTTTCATTATTTATGCTTATGTTTTATCTGATCATGCATAGGGATGTTTAAGTCAATGGTATGACTGCTCATAATTTTTTTTATTCGGGTGCAACTCGATCTTTTGTGTCTCTTGCGCTTAGCAAGAAGTTCAGTTATGCTCCAATAGCCCTGGATTACCCGTTGGAGGTAGAGATCGTAGATGATCGTACTATGAGCTCTCCGAGTGTTCATCACAGTTTTTTTCTTGAGTTGTTTCACGAGAAGTATCCGATAAACCTAATCGTTATTCCTTTGCGAGGGAATAAGATTATTGTGGGAATGAACTGGTTAAGATAGAGTGGAGCTATGATTGATGGTGAGGATTAACAGGTGAGAGTTTGAACCCCAAGTGGGGGAGAACTGATTATTCATGGTGATGGTACTCAGCGAGTATGTGAATTTTGCTCAGCAACGAGGGTTAGGAGATATCTTCAGCCAGGATGCTTTGGGTTTGTGGCTTATGTTATAGATACACAGGTTGTGGACAAGAAAACAGTGAGTGATGTTCCTATGGTTCAATATTTTCCAGATGTGTTTCCCTAGGATTTACGGGGGTGCCAACCTAGAGGCAAGTAGAGTTCCAGATTGATCTGGTTCTAGGTGCAGCTCCGATAACCAAGGCACTGTATCGCCTAGCATCACCGGAGACGCATGAGTTGTCTACACAAATGTAGGAGCTATTAGACAAGGGGTTTATCAGGCCGAGAAATTCACCGTGGGGAGCATATATGGAAAATAAGGATGGTTCACATAGGATGTGAAATGATTATCTGGTGTTGAACAAGTTGACGGTGAAGAACCGTTATCCACTTCTGAGGATCGATGGTTTAGTTGACTAACTTCAGGGTGCGTCCTGGTTCTCTAAGATTAATTTGAGACTAAGTTATCTTCATATGAGGGTACGAGATGAGAATTTGCAAAAGAAGACCTTCAGGACTCGTAATGGTCATTCTGAGTTTGTGTTGATGCCATTTAGACTCTACAATGCATTGACAAAGTTCATAGATCTCATGAACTGGGTATGTAGGCCGATGTTGGACAGGTCAGTGATAGTTTTTATTAATGATATATTATTCTATTATAAGACCAAGGAATAACATAAGGAAGACCTGTGGAAGGTATTGGAGACTTAGAGGGGGGAGAATCTTTATGCTAAGTTCTCCAAATGTGTATTCTAGTTGCGTAAGGTGCGGTTCTAAGGGTACATCATCAACCAGAAGGGTATATTGGTCGATCTAGCCAAGATCGAGGCAATAATGCAATTGGAGGTTCCGAAGTCACTATCCAAGATTCCGAGTTCCTTGTGTTAGCAAGCTATCACCAGAGGTTCATTAAGGATTTCCCCAAGATTGTTGTCCCTTTGACCCGATTGACGAAGAAGAATGTTAATGTTCATTGGGGGCCTAAGCAATAGGCAACATTCGAGAATTTGAGGCAAAGATTGTGCGAGGCTCCGATTCTAACCCTTCTTGAGAGTATGGATGACTTTATGGTTTATTGCGATGCGTCAATTTTAGGATTAGGTGCATTGCTTATGTAGATGGGTCATGTGATTGCTTACACATCGAGGCAGTTCAAACCTCACGAGGAAAATTATGCTATACATGATCTGGAGTTGATGGATGTGGTTTTTTTCCTCAAGATTTGACGACGTTATTTGTATGTCGTCAGTTGCACTTTTTTTACAGACCACAAGAGCCTGAGATATCTAATGGATAAGCGGAACTTGAACATCAGGCAAAAGATATGGTTATATGTGGTGAACGATTTAACTGTGAGATTGTATACCATTATGGGAAAGCCAATGTTGTGGTCGATGCCTTGAGTTGCAAGGTAGCAAGTACACCCATTAGGGACTATGGTTGAGGATGGTTATCATTTCACCACTGTTAGATCTGATTAAGAAGGCACAATAGAGGGGTTAAAGATAGAGAATTTGAAGGAAGAAAGAATCAGGTTCAGATTCTATTATTTTTCATGGATAGTCATGGATTACTGACTCAATGCGACTAAGTACGGTCCCCAGTTGCTGGTGGGGTTATACATACATTGTTGGAGGAAGCACATAAGTTGATGTTTTCAATCCATCCGGGGACCACAAAGATGTATAGATATTTGAGAATGGGTTGTTAGTGGCCATGCATGAAGAGGGAAATAACACGGTATGTTGAGCGGTGACTGACTTGCCGGAAGGTCAAGGTCGAACATCAGAGACCCCATGACAAGATGTAGCCATTACCTATTCCCATATGGAAATGTGAGGAGATCACTATGGACTTTATCATGAAGTTTCCAAGGAAGTCATGTGGGTTTGATTCTATCAGGGTCATTATCGATAGATTGACTAAGAGTTCTTACTTCATCCCTATTTCCGAGAGCATTTTTGCTGAGAAGATGGTTGAAGTCTACATCAAGGAGGTAGTCACTCGGCACAAGATGCCCGTTTTAGTGGTCTCTGATCGCGATGTTCGTTTCACCTCCAGGTTTTGGAGGAAGTTTCATGAGGAGTTGGGTACTTAGCTGCACTTTAAGATTGCATACCACCTCCAGACCAATGGAAAAAGTGATTGGACTATTTAGTTGCTTGAGGATATCTCAAGGGATGTATACTAGATTTTGGTGGGAGCTGGGATACTTATCTTTCATTGGTCGAGTTCTCCTACAACAAAAATTATCATGTCAGTAATTGAACGAACTCCCTTCGATATGATGTACGGGAGGATATTTCAAACCCTGGTTTGTTGGGATGATGTCGAACATCGAGTTATAGGGAATATAGAGGTAGTGCTTAAGACTACTAAGTTGATACAATATGTGTACAATCGGTTGTAGACTGTACATAGTCGTTAGAAGAGTTATGTTGATTAGTAACGTTCAGACCTCGAGTTCCAAGTTGGAGATTTTATCCTTCTGAAGGTGTCACCTTGGAAGCAGGTTATTCGCTTTAGGAAGCGGGGAAAGTTGGGAACCATATTAATTGGTCCTTTTAGGATTATCTCCCGCATGGGAAAAGTTGCGTACCGACTGGATTTAGCTTATAAGCTTAGCCAAATCCACAAAACTTTCCACATCTCTTACCTGCAGAAGTGTTTATCTAATGATTCCGTAGTGGTTCCTGTTGATGACATTGAGGTTGATGAGCATTTTCATTATGTGGAGAGACCGTTTTTGATCCTTGATAGGAATACGAAGACATTATGCAACAAGGTGAAATGGAAACATCATAAGGGTTATAACTAGAATTGGGAACTCGATGAGGAGATGAGGGAGCATTACCCAAAGTTGCTTATGACAGCAGACATTGAGGATGAAGTCTGATTCAAATAGGGGAGAGTTATAACATCCAGATCATCGGGGTATGGACTTTAAAAGTAAAGTATGATTTTTGGTTGGCTACTACATGATGGAGGCAACACCACGATGTGGTAGAGTTCGTATGAGACATACACATTAAATAAGAGCCATGATGTGACAATATATTTCCCACAACATGGAAATATATTGCCTACGGTATAACAACCTTTTTATGCTAAACCCTAATTTCAGGATTTATCCCCCTATTTAAGGGATGTGATGGCTAGTGTTTTGACACCCTAAGCCTCCATCACCTCATTTTCACTCTCATTGAAGCCCTAGCCTTCGATGTTGAAGATCTTGAGGTTTTGTTGGTGTTTTAGTGTTTTCAAGGAGAAGGAAACACACTTGGTATATACAGCTAGCTTGCAATCCTCGTCATCATATCCAATCTTATATTTGGGACCTTTGTAAGTGTTCAAGATCCAAGCTTTATTGTTTTATGTCTGTAGAACTATAATTTTGTCCATTTTCTTCAAAGATGAGCTAGTTGGAATGGTGGGATTCCATGAAGTTAACAACTTTATGGACACCTGAGATCCTTTGGTGAACATATGGTTCAAATACGAAGTGTGATTTTTTTTTAGACCCATGCATGAGATATTTGTGTTATTCTCCATTTTGACCTAGTTTGAGCTTTAGACTTTCATTAGACATGCATGACTAAAAAGCATCGATCTTTAGGTTGTAATGTATGTTAAGAAGCCTTCTGGAAGGAATGAATGGAAAAATTATTAGATTAAGAGATGAATCAATTAATTTGAGAATGCTTGCCGCGACGTGGCAACTAGGTGTTTCATGGTTATTTTATACGGACCCTTCCACGACGTGGTAGCTTGATTTCCACGACGTGGCTATGGATTTATTTGCTATCACAACTAGCATTTTAGTTAGGAAATTAAACTCTCATGTAAATATTCAACTATTGTAAGGCATGTACTTTAAGTGAATGTCATATTCTATGCTCAATCAAAATCATCTATTTGAATCAAAACTCCTGAGTGAAGTTCAAAATTTGATACAATGCATCTCATATAGTCAACTATGGGTTGAAAACCCTAAAAATCCCGATTCCAGTTTAATATGAACTAGGATTCATTTATTGGGCCTAATGGACCCATAAACTTTTAATTTGACCATTTTGGGCCTAGGAACCCTAATTGGGCTCTAATTGGACCCACATTCATAAGATTTTAGCATTTTGGGCCATGTGAGCCTAGAATAATGTATCTTATCTCTAATGAGCGTTGTTGGGCCATAAATGTTTCCATTTGCTTTAATGGGTCGTAAACCCTTTTTAATTGGGCTTCATTGGGCCGTGAACCCTCATAGGGGCCCAATGGGCCGAAAAATATTATTAGGCTTCATAATTTCGACTAAGCTAAGAAAGGGCCCAAACCATTTCATCTTCACTTTTCTTAGCCCATTCTTGAACCATCTAAAACAAAAAAAAAAGAAAACAAATGGGAGGATATATGAAGTGCCACCTCATAATTACATAGTGGTTTTCCATGCTAATTACCCTCCATGGAAACAGCTAATCTCATGTCTCAAGGCATCTATCACATAGTAACCTCTTTCCTCTCTTTCTCTCTTCTTCTAGTCTTGACCGAACACACACCCCTCACCACCTTCACTTTCCTTTTAAAATCTCTCAAAAACTCTCTCAAGAACTTCCCATTCCTCCTTAAGATTTTGTGACTTTGGTGTGTGAGTTCAAGGGGATTGCATCAAGTTCGTCACTCTTGGTAAGTCCATACTTAAATATATGGTATAACTTTAAGATTTCATCAAAAATATCTTCTTAACCCACATCATTTCATGATATATACTCTTAAACTTTATAGAATTTGAAAACCTCTTGAAGGAAGCTCCTAGGGCCTAAAATCTTCTTCAAACTCTTCATCAAACTGAGAATAACAACCCAAAGTTAGTTCATATCCCCTTGTTTTCAGTTTTACTTTGTTTTGGGGGAGAATACAAGTTGCTTATGTGGTAGATCTATGTATTGTGCATGTTTATGTGTGTTTTTCTTGTTATAAGTTGTGAAAATGTGATGAAACACTATAAATCTCGAAACTCTAAAAAAATTGGTGAGATTTGTAAACTAAACACTTTAAGAAACATTCTATAAAGTTGAAAGTGTTAAACATGTTGAACTTATTGGAAAAACTAAACAAAATCTTGTTTAATTTCCATTTTTGTCAAATAAACAAAAAGTTGAGACTCTTATGATATTTACGGTTTCATAAGGACTAAAAGAGTCAAAAGTATATAAAAATGGATCTTTATGATATTCTTGGTGTTAAAAGGGTCAAAAATGTAAAATTTTGCATAATGGGCCTTAATATGGGCCTTTACGGTTTCTTGGGCTAATTTGTAAAAAAATTGATTTTTATGGATTAAATTGTTATTTAACAAAAATTGAGCCAAAAATGTAATTTACTTTTTAATGGGATAAAAATGTAACTTTATTTGAATTTGGGCCTAAAATGTTATTTTCACAAAACTTGGGCCGAAAATGTCATTTTATAAAAAAAGGGCTGAAAATGTAAATTCTTATAATAACGGGCTGAAAACATCAAAATATTTATTTTTAGGACAAGAATGTCAATTTATATATATTTGGGCCGAAAATTTAATCTTTAACCAAAGTGGGCTAAAAATGTCATTTTATTAGAATTAAGCCCATAAATGTAAAATTTTGGTCATAAGGGGCCCCAAAGTGTCAATCTTATCAAAATGTGCCTAAAATGTAAATTTTTGGCTTAATGAGCGTAAAATGTCAATATTACAAAATCATGCCTTTTACGTTATTTTGGTAAACAAACGAGCAAAAACAAACAACGTAACAACAAACGGACTAAATACATCGATTACATATTTATTGGGCATTAAGGGTCCACTTACATGCTTATTAGGCCCGAAATGTACAACACATGCTTATTGGGCCTTTGTGGCCCATATACATGCTTATTGAGTCTATATTATGTATTACATGTTTATTGGGGCTTAGTGGTCCTCTTACATGTCCATTGGGTCTCGTACATTTACACCCATACTCGTTGGACTTTTTAAATATAAAACGTACTCAGAAAAACATTATACAAAACATGATACCATACTCATGTGAACACAGTTAAGAATCTAGTGAGACATGTCGGTTGACACCTTTAGAGTGCACGATCGTAGCCTGTAGTTATAACCAGAGTCTCTTGGAGGGAGAGCGGGAGTTTGTGTATAGATCTATACATGGTGATCCCTCACACCTGAGTTGTTCGCTACTGTTAGACTAGGCCAGTCTAGGGTGACAAACCTTACCTTAATCAAGCCGACGCCTGAAAGCGCCATGACAAGTGAATTCATCATAAATCAAGTATGGTTAAAATGGCTCACTTAGAGATTTTCTCCGACACGATTTTAAGGAACCTATAGGATATTGTTGATACAAAAACATACATACACTGATATTTGGTCTTAGGGTTGAGTCCGTAACACTCTTATAAACATAATATATAGGATTTTCTAAGGATACATAGTTAAACAATACTTTTTACTTACAACAGGTAATACATGATTTTTATCTGGATTGCATCTTATTATACAAAAACAGAAAACACACATGCATTAATACTTGGTTTTGACACATCAAGTTCAAACTTTTTTTTCAAAAAATATCGGATTTTCTGGTGTTTTACTAACACTACAAAACTTTCATTCGAACATGCTTATGAAGTCACCAACATTATATATGTTGATGTTTTCAAAATAACTTGTATTCTAAGGGAATCGTTAAGCGGAAAGGTCTTCAAAAACATGTGGAATTTTTTGAATTGTTGTTATCATCATACATTGATTATTTTGGTATGTAACTTATGATACTATACTTGATGTAAACAACGTTGGTTGTATTTTGATATGTATGATGATGATGTTGTCTTGTTTCAATTATATACATTATGATGATATCCCAAGTTAAATTCACTCGATCCCCTGTACGTTTCCGCCTCCTGGTTCGGGGGTGTGACATTTGCGAATGAGATTTTTATTGGGGTTGAGTTCATCGGCAACGACTTAGTCATGAATAGACCACGACGTGGAAACTTGTTGAAGTCAATGTTGACCGTTGGCTTTGATTTTTTCTGACTTTGTTGACTTTGGTCAAATTTCTAGTTCTAGAGTGTAGACTAAGGTGTAGCCTTGTGTGATTCGATAAGTGCGTTGTAGATTCTATTTCGTGATGTTTGAGTTGAGATTAGTTTGACTTTTTGAGAAATGTGAGTCTTCTCACTATACTATGTAGGATGCTAGATGTCTTTATGACTCTTGCATTGTATGCTGGGCATGGCATGTTTGTATGCTAGACGAGGCCCGTTTATATGTTTGGCGGGGTCCGTTGTATATACTAGATGGGGCGCAATATATGGGTAGGGCCTGTTGTGATGTGCGGTGCCCGATGTTATGTATGGTATGTGGTATTTTGGGGAACTCACTAAGCTTTGTTCTTACGATTTTGTGGTTTAAACATTTTAGGTACTTCTAGTTCCAAAAGGAAGGGCCCGGTGTGATCACACAACTTCCCTTTGATTTTTATTCTGCACTGTTATTTGGATTGACTCTAGTATTTGAGAATACATTAAACATTAGTTGGCTTTGAAAGAAATGATTATATGGTTTTTATGGTTTGAAAATAAATTTTTTTATTAGTATTTTTGGGATATTACCAAATGTATTTAGATGAAGTTACATAGAAATAACGTGTGTCTGTATACAATATTTTATTTTTAGAATTTTTTTAGGAGTTTCATCTTATTGATAATTTTTCATCTATAGAATATGAGTCTCAAAATTGTTGACAAATCAAAATTATGATCATTTAAAGTTAAGACTCTTTTAGTCACTTTTATATTTGTCTCATTTATATGAAATAATTATGTTAAGTCATTGATATTCTTGGCATCACGTTTTGTTTAGGACTAACTAATAAATCAAGTTAACTACTTATAAATTATTCTATTTATATCACAAATTAACTACTTCGCACTACTACAAGATTGATGTCGTTAATTTGGTCACATGTATGCAAGTTAAAGACCTCAATAATCATGTTTGAAGAATTAATAATCTTACATGTTTCTATGGTTTCTTTGAGTTAAAGTAGGAGGATATTTGGCAACATCTGAAAAGATTCATATCCCAAATGATTTAGACAGTTGAATGATTGAGTGGCTCTTAACAAATGTCTCTAAATGAAACCATGTTGTTCATAATGTTGTTGAATGGTTCTGTTGAATGGGAACAATTGTCATTTTACCGTTCTATGATGAATGGTAAAAATTAAAACTTCAAAAAAGTTATATACAAAATTTTCTCTAAAAATATTATTTTAAGAAGCAAATTTTCATAACAAAAGAATATAACTTTAAACCTCAAAAACAAAGTTTTCCTTATATGTGTAAATGGATTTGTTTGCACTTAATGTATCCATAAGGTTGAAGCTACATGGAGATTAGGTGTGTCTATATACACCCTTTTATAAAAATTTGTTTCCAAGAGCTTTTTCATGTTAAGAGTTTTTTATCCACAAAATGTGAGTCTGGAAACTACTCAAAAAAATAAAAAATTATGACCATTTGTAGTTAAGATTCTTTCAGTTTCTTTTATCTTTATCTCATTTACATGAAGTAATTTTGTCAAGTCATTGATATGCTCAACATCACATTATTTTAGGACTAAACTAATAAACCAAGGAGACTACTGGTGAATTATTCTTTTTATATCACAAATTAACTACTATTTTTTAGAAACAACAACTTATATAAATAAAACCAAAGACTAGCAAGAAAGCTAGGACTAGAAGAAGGTCTAAGACATTAGAAGAAAGCAAGAGTTGGGTTTTGGAGCCACAACATCCAATCAAAAGACAATTTAGACCTATTAGAACACTAAAGGAAAGAATGAAAAACAATGCTCTAAAAAATATGACACTTCTTTGGTTGCTCGTTACCAAAAATGCTCTTGTTTCGACACATCCATAAGGACCACCAAGCAATAAAGAACCCTCCTTCCAAAACATCTTTAAACTTCTTCCTCAATCTAAAATTCTCAAACCAATCTACACAATCATTGGTAGAATTAAAATCATGATCCTCCAAACCCCACCACTTCAAAATTTTATCCAAAATTGCTTTAGCAACCGAGCAAGAAAAGAACATGTGATGTACTAATTATACTCCAATGTCACAAATCGAGCACATGGTTGATTGAATATCCAACCCTTTCAAAGACAAATTATGTCTAGTAGGTAGCTTGTCTAAAAACATTTTCCAACAAAAAATATTTACTTTGAGAGGAACCAAATTCACCCATCTAATAGCATTGTCAACCGTACCCAAAGTAACCCGGTCAATCAAGTTTAGAGCATAAGAAATTGTGTAAATACATCACAAATCTAATCCCACGCCCATTTATCAGGCATCAGAGAAAGAGAAACCGAATACATAACCGAAATTAAACCTGCAAGTTGTTCAGATTCTGCCCCTCCCAAACAAGAACGAATAAAAGAATCTAAAAAATGAAATACTATTACACTTATTTGCAACCGAAGCTTCCTTGTTAGTCTATAAAGCAAATAACCTCAGAAAGTGATATTTGAGAGGCACATCTCCACAACAAACGTCCAATCAAAATAAAGAATCAACACCATTGTTAATCATTTTCTAACAAGAAGCAATATGGTTTATACATTTCTGGCTTAAATTAGAAATAACATGTATAATATTGATCCAAACTACAAGATTGATGTAGTTAATTTGGTCACATGTATGCAACTTCATAAGGTCAATAATCATGTTTGACGAATTAAATAATATTATTATTTATGGGCTTCTTTGAGTCAAAGGAAGATGATATTTGGAAACATATAAAAGATTTATATCTGAATGATTTAGAGTATTGAATTATTCAGAGGTTCTGAACAAATGTCTCTGAATGAAACCATATTATTGGTATTGTTGTTGAACGGTTATGTTAAATGATATAAATTACCAATTTATGCTTCTATGATGAATGGTAAAAAAAATTTCAAAAAAAATTTATATAGTTTTTTTCTCTAAAAATGTTGTTTTAAGAAACAAAGTTTCATAACAAAATAATATAACTTAAAACTTCAAAAACAAAGTTTGCTCTAGATGTTTAAATGAATTTGTTTGAAATTAATGTATCCACAAGGTTGAAGCTACATAAAGATAAAGTGTGTCTATATATACCCGATTATTTTTAGAAATTGTTTCTAGGAGCTTGGTATGTTGAGAGTTTTTCATCCGCAAAATGTGCAAAATGTGCAAAATGTGAGTGTCGGAACTGCCGACAAATCAATAATTATGACCAAAGTAATTTTGTTATTTCATTGATATACTCCACATCACATTTTGTTTACGACTAAACTAATAAACCAAATTAACTACTTGCAAATTATTTTATGACAAATTAAATTATCTTTTATTTTTATGCATACAATTATTCTTATCCATAAAAATTATAACAACCCATCATTTAATTTTATTTTATTTGATATATTTATAATATAACATTAATGAGTTAGTTAAAAAAATATGGAATGATAATACTTGTTATAATTTTATCGGCTAGAAACATTTATAGGCATAAAAAGTAGGAATTAATTTAATTTCTTTTATTTTATTTATATCACAAAATAACTACTTTGCATCTGGGTCGGTCGGGAGATTTTAAAGGCTTTGTGCAATGTAATAAAAAAAGCCTTAAAAGTTAAAAAAAATCAAAATTTTTAAGCAAAACAATTTAATTTTTTAAAATTTAATTGCAAAATACATAAAAAAAATTTCATTCAAAATAATACAAAAAAAAGAATGTTATTAATTGAAAACAACCATTCTTATAATATTTGATTAAATAAAATTCTATATAACATCTTTATTAGTAACTTTGTCCAAAATGTTTTTCTCAATCGTGATCAAATCCAATCCATTAAGTGGTTCAAAGCATTGTCATCAGAGCGTTTTTTTAGTAAGTTATTAGAATTTGATTTTATAGTAGTTCATCAGAATCTGATTTGCATGAGACTTATCAGAAATATAAATAACGAACTTACCAGAAATTGAAATTATAAACAAAAAAAGGAAAAACTAGAATGGAAGGCGCTTTTACCTTCAAAAATCAAAATTGGATTTCCTTATAATTATGTTGAGTCTGTTCCTTCTATTTTTCGAATTTGATTTGTATATCCCTTAAAAAAAATCAAAAACTGAAAACAAAAGTGAGCAACTGAACCAGAAAAAATGAACCAACAAAAAAATCAAAAAATCATTTACCTTATGAATTCGAAACCTTTGGAGCTTCTAAAATCAAAGAATAAGATATTTAAGGTAATAAATGAACCAAAAATTGAATCTGATTTGGTTTTACCTTCAGAATCTGACTTTCATGAAGCTTATTAGAATCAAAATCAATGAATCAAAAATTTAGAACAAAAAACCCTACCATAAATTGAATATTTCCTTTTGATTTTCAAATTTGACTCCGTTCTTTAATCCTTATTATTCTCAAGGTTAATTTGTGGGTCCCTTCAAAAAACTCAAAAACCATTTATTAGATTACAAAAAAAAAAAAGAACTAGAAAAAATTTAAGTTAAAAAATCTTTTACCTTATGATTTCGAAACTTGAAGCTCTAAATTTTGATTTTCAACAAACAAAACGAAATATTGTACGATTGTAAGAACTCAAAGCTATTTTTCAAGAAGGTTGTAAGATTGTTTTGCTTCTGATTTTCGAGAAGAAAGAGGAAATAAATTGAAAGTAGAAACCTCAAGCCTCTATAATTGATTGATTTTTTTTCAAAGATTGAGGTCGTTTCATATCTTGGTATGGAGATGATTCAGTAGCCATTATTAATGTCACATCCCCATTTTTACGATCATTTAAAAAAAATTATATGTGCTTATTTAATATAGAGTTTATTCATTAATGTGGAAATTAGTCCCGTAAAAGTATTTCCTAAGAAATGCATACATTGATGTATTAATGTAACATAGCAAAATTTGAGGCCAAAAGTTTTTTTTTTTTTTTTTTCTAAGTGATTCATAAATTAGTTTATCAAAACATTGCCAAGATCATGCCAATACATAAAACCATAATATCATCTCTCAAAATCAAATCATCTGAAGTAACGAAATATCAGAGTACAATCCCATAAAACTCCAAGCGGAAATCATGTGTGTATGTGTGATGCGCTGCTACACCGCCGGCTCCTTCCCCTTGAACGAAGAGGTACCTGAAACCAAAGCTGAAACTGTAAGCACAAAGCTTAGTGAGTTCCCCCATCATGCCACATTCCATACAGTCACATAGCATACATACTAACAGGAAATTATGGGGCACCCGTCCTACCCATGTCAAGCCATTCTAGTGTGCTGACCTACCCTTGTCAAGCCATTCTGGGGTGCCGACCTACCTATGTCAAGCTATTCTGGGGTGCTAACCTACCTATGTCAAGCTATTTTGGGGTGCTGACCTACCCTCCGGTCTATCTCAACTGAACACGGGGACTATTACACCCCTATTACTAACATATAACTGTTGAAATAGTGTCTAAGGCTGCAACTATATTAGGCAAGTATTTGACCCGATTGTGCATGGTCCTTTTGGGTTGCCTTCACCATAGCAACTTGATAGGATGATTTATTAAGAGAGAGTAAATATTATTAGTATATTATGAGAATAATATAAAGAATAATATATAGTTATTTGATTAATATAAGTCATAGATTAATTAGTATTAATTTGGTGACTTAAGGAGATTAATAAAATAAGAGGGTATAAGCTGTCAATTGTTTGATAGTTACACTTTAGAATGTAAATCCTTATTGGATATAGGATGGACGAATTCTAGGGCTTGGGATGTAACGCCCGGGTTTTCAGGGCTAAGCATTTTTGTCAATGTAATAGTCTAGGTCAACTATTGTAACTCTTTTTGAAGTAATAAATATGAAATATTTGAGTATTATGTGAATTATGTGTGTTTATGTGTTTATTATTTAATTATAAATGTATAATTAATAAAGAATAAAAATGAGCGTCAAAATTAAAGTGTGAGATAATCCCGATATCTCTACATAAAGTTGTAGAATATGTCTCAAGGTTTCCGTGCATATAAAGAATGCCGAAATCCGAGCTATAACGAAGAAGTTATGGCCCGCCGAAGTTTTACGACAAAACCGGCACGATACCGGGAGACGTAAATAGTGAATTTACGATAGAAGACTTTTTAGCCTTAGCAATCTAAACAAAAGTCGTAGAATATGTTAAACTAAGAACATCGATAAAAAGAACGCCCAAATCTGACTTCGTATGAAGAAGTTATGATTTTTCTAAGATTCGGCTTAGCAGTGCACGGCCTGAAACTTGAATTTTAGTTCGAGCGGTTTTTGGCTTACGCAACATAAATGAGAGTTGAAGATCTCATTAATAGGAAATCAACGGTAAAAAGACAGACAAAAACAGAGTCCGTATGTAGAAGTTATTAATTTTACGCAGACGTTTAACAGTATAATCTCCTTGTACTGTTAAATTTAAGATCGGTCGAGAATTAGCTGACGGTGTCAAAATGAAAGTTGTAGATCTTATTATTACCTACGCGTGGATATAAAGAACGTCAAAAACGGAGGTCGTATGTGAAAGTTACGGATTTTAGAAGTCGGAAGTGTGCTGTGCGAAAATGGGTGATGTGGCACAATCTTGGCCATTGCTTTCTCCCCAAGGCTTGCCACCAGATGGTGACATGTGGCACCAAGTTCAGCCACATTTCACCCTATAAATACCACCTCTCCCACCCTCATTTTCTTCACACCTTTCCCATTCTTTCTTCTCTTTACTCTCTCTCTCTCTCTAGAACCTCTCTCTAGCCCCGAAATCCCCCGAAAAGCCTAGGGAACCTCCCTAGCACGAGGCGGAAGCCCCGGAGTGCTTGAAGGCTCTGAGAAGAATAGCTTTTCGGCTCGGGAACGCTGCTCCAAGCAAAGCCCGGTTTTCTATAAAACCCGCTGTAAGTGAGCTACGCCTACGCTATTTTTAATATAACTTTTATTTAATTATAGTAACGTTATTAGGAACTTATAATAAATACTTGGGCTATTATTATGGGTTATATAAGTATTTTTTTGACGCTTATATAATAATAATAATAGCTAGACTATTAATTAGTCTCGACGAATAATAAACTAAACTCTAGTGGTAATAATTCTAGGTTTCGTCGAAGAAAAATTCTTTTTAAGAAGCGAAGCGCTGTCTGAGTTCGGAATCACCACCTTTTCCGGTGAGTGCATAGTTACCTTCAACTTACACATAGATATGAAGTATTTTATATAAATTACGTGTTATGTGTGCATATTATCTGAATACTTGCTATCTATGCTAGATGAACGTTGTTATACATGTTTTCAATGATTTAAACTGTATATGTATTTTATATCTACGAAAATGTTGGGGTAAAACATGGGTAGATGTAATAGGTGATGTGTGATAAAATGATGAGAGGCCTCGATGTTGTTGTTGTTGATCCAGTCATCTAGCGGAGTATAGATGACGACCACGGACTCTTCTAGACAGTCCAGTGGAACACTAGCAGGTTCGCAACCTGTAGGTGTTGTGAACGATGTGTTCACCGGTGTACTCCATCCCCCACATGGTTGCCTATTAGGACATTTATTGCTGAGGAATCCCCTTAGCAGTAGTGTCCGTCCCGATGATAATCCTTAGGCTAGGTCCCTTATGATAGGTGTTTAGGGACGTAAAGTGAGGATAACGGGAACGGGTAATCGGGTTATTGTTGATTGATGAAATTAATAAACTTATTTATTGTGGGTTGAAAACCCTATGTGCTCACCAGGCTCCCAAGCCTGACCCACTCAGTTTTATGTATTACAGGTAGTGGCGCATGAGCATAGGTGTGATGTTTTGGACGAGGGATTACAGATATAGACCTGTAGATATGAAATAATGTAGTAAGGCTTATATTGTACTGTTTATACTTTTGATCTGTACGAACATGACATCCCGAGTCTTTTAATGAATACATTTCTATGGAAATGCTTTTGATAAATCTTTATCATATTATTGTTTTGGGACAAATTCCGCAAACCATTTATTAAAAGATAACTCTGATTTTGAAATAAAGTATAAACAAAACCGGTCTTTTCTGGCCGTGATTTTGGGGATGTCACAGTTGGTATCAGAGCATTAGTTTAAGCGAACTAGGAATTTGTAGGATTTCTAGACTTAAACTTAGAATGCTAAGCGATGATTGTGAGGTGTGAGCACTAGCTTATTTTAGGAATTGTGCCTAAAATGCTTTTATGTGCTAAATGCTTTATGCATGATATGCTGTTATTTTGTTCGGATCTATGGTCTGTTGCCGACCGGATCTGGAAACCTTATGTGTTTAGGATTCTAAACGTACGACTACGATATTAGAACTAGCATGTAAACGTTTCGGAGTGATAAGGACGATTTAAAACGTCTCTCCTAAATAAAGATCTAAATCCACCTTATTCGGTATATAGATCAAGATGGTAAGGACCCGTAGCGGAAACGTAAACGCAAATGGGAACGGACACCAACCCCCCGTGATCGAGCAAATACCAGTTGTGGAAGCCGCTGCCGGACCAATAACGATGGCCGGAGTGCAAGCGATGATCCAGGCAATGTTGGATCGTCAAATGGAGGAAACCAGGCGTTTGCTCCAGCAAAATCGAGAGGAAGCGACTATTCAGCTCGAACAGCCCGAGTTGAACGAAGGGCAGACTGAAGAAGGAAACTACAGTGGGACTATTGGTCAAGCCAACCCACCGATAGTTAGGCAAAACCACCAGGATGGAGGAAATGATGGACGTGGATGCAAATACAAGGATTTCATGGCATCCAAGCCACCGAGTCTATCCGGAAGCCCGACGCCGGTGGAAGTCATGAACTGGATCTCTGAGATGGAGACAATGTTTGAGAGTTGCGAGTGTAGCAATAGGCAGAAGACTGCTCTTGCAGTTCCTCTATTGAAATCTGGAGTACTAAGCTGATGGAAGCTATTAGCTGATTCAATGCCCAAAGGTGAAGCAAGCAAAATGTCGTGGGAGGATTTTCTGGTACAGTTGAAGATGCAATACTGTTCTGAGCAGGATCTTCTGGAGATCAGCAACGAATTCCAGAATCTGAAGAAGGGAAGAATGAGCGTTACTAAATACGCTGCAAGCTTTACTGAGAAAATGAAGCTTGTTCCTCACCTCGTCCCAACTGAACTCTCCAAGGTTAACAAATTTGCCCTCGGATTACCAGCGGACTTCGGTCCAATGGTCAAGCAAACTACCACTCTAAAAGCTGCCATCTGGGCTGCTAAGAATGTGGAGACCCAGATACGAGAAAAGGGTCTGGAGAGAGCGGAAGTGGGAGAGAAACGGAAATTTGACGGATCCTCGAGGTCCGGTAAGAAAGGTAGATTCTCGAAGTCTAGTTCGAGAGGAGGAGGATCAGAAGCAAAGTGGTGTGACAAGTGCAAGAAGAAGCACTCTGGGAAGTGTGATGGAGGGGTCACTTGTTACAAATGCGGAAAGCCTGGGCACTATGCCAACGAATGCACCCTTAACCAGAAGGCCTGTTATGGGTGTAATGAAGAAGGGCACATTTTGAAGGACTGCCCGAAGAAGAAGGAGGCAGGAAGACCCAACATACCACCAAAGCCGAAGGCGAGAGCCTTCCAGATGACGCTCGAGGCTGCAAAGGAGGCAGCAGACGTCGCTTCAGGTACCTTTCTTGTAAATGGTTTGCCTGCAAATATACTGTTTGATTCCGGAGCCAACTACTCCTTTGTGTCGCATAAATTTAGTGCGAAATTAGCATTACCTGTAGAAAAACTTGATAACGCCCTAATTGTAGAAGTTGCCAGTGGCAAATTCGTACCTGTTAGTAATCGTATTAGGAACATCGTCATTGACCTAAACGGAAACGAATTCCAGGAGGAACTATTACCCATAGAGTTAAACGGTTTCGACATCGTTTTGGGTATGGATTGGCTTAGCGCCAACGATGCCGAGATATTATGCTGAAAGAAGATAGTTAGGATAAACCCACCCGGAAAGGAATCATTTATGGTGTACGGGGACAAACGCAGAGTGAGTTCTGGAATCATATCCTTGATGAAAGCTAGGAAATGTTTGTCCAAGGGATGTGCATCGTACTTGGCATTCGTAATCGATGCTAAGAAAGAAAAGAAAGAGGTGCAGAATATACCGGTTGTGTGCGATTATCCGGAAGTCTTTCCCGAAGATCTTCCTGGATTACCACCTGATAGGCAAGTAGAATTTCGTATAGACTTATTACCAGGAACAACACCGATAGCAAAGGCACCTTACCGATTAGCACCGACGGAGATGAAGGAGCTCATGATGCAACTTCAGGAGCTGTTGGATAGCGGTTTCATTCGACCTAGTTCATCACCCTGGGGAGCTCCGGTGTTATTCGTGAAGAAGAAGGACGGAAGCATGAGGATGTGCATAGACTACCGAGAGTTGAATAAGGCAACGGTGAAGAACAAGTATCCATTACCGAGGATTGATGATCTATTCGATCAGCTGCAAGGTTCGAGCTACTTCTCAAAGATCGATCTTAGGTCAGGATATCATCAGCTGAAGGTGAGAGAGCAGGATATTGAGAAGACTGCATTCAGAACAAGATATGGACACTACGAGTTCTTGGTTATGTCGTTCGGACTAACCAATGCTCCCGCAGCATTCATGGATTTGATGAATAGGGTTTGTAAACCATTCCTCGATAAATCCGTGATAGTGTTCATCGACGACATTCTCATATACTCGAAAAGCCAGGAGGAGCACGGCAAGCATCTACGAGAAGTGTTGGAGGTGTTAAAGAAGGAGAAGCTTTTTGCAAAGTTCTCCAAATGCGACTTTTGGATACGGGAAGTCCAATTCTTGGGTCATGTTGTTAACCAAGAAGGAATAATGGTTGACCCTGCCAAGATCGAAGCTGTAATGAAGTGGGAACGTCCGAAGAATCCCACGGAGATTCGAAGCTTTCTAGGATTAGCCGGATATTACCGAAGATTTATCCAAGGCTTTTCTTTGATAGCTGCTCCATTAACAGCTTTGACCCATAAAGGAGCTACGTATACATGGAGTGAGAAACACGATGAGGCGTTCGAGAAGCTAAAGAAGAAGTTATGTGAAGCGCCGATACTTTCTCTACCCGATGGAGTCGAAGATTTCGCAGTTTATAGTGATGCATCTGGAGTCGGGTTAGGTTGTGTTCTGACCCAAAGAGAAAAGGTGATAGCATACGCATCTCGACAATTGAAAGAGCACGAAAAGAACTACCCCACTCATGATCTGGAGTTGGCAGCGGTAGTATTCGCCTTAAAGATATGGAGGCATTACCTCTACGGCACGAAGTGCAAGCTCTTCACTGATCATAAGAGTCTCCAGTATCTCTTTAATCAGAAGGAGTTGAACATGAGGCAACGACGCTGGCTAGAACTTCTCAAGGACTACGACTGTGAGATACTTTACCACCCAGGTAAAGCAAATATTGTTGCTGATGCTCTCAGTCGGAAAGTCAATCTTGAAAGAAGAAGGCCAAGAGCGTTAAGAATTGAAGTCGTCTCGACGATTGTGGAAAGTATCAGGAAAGCTCAAGAAGAAGCCTTAGAAAAGAATGACCGAAAGGAAGAACGTTTGGGAAAAACGTTAGTGTTCGGTACGAACAGTCGAGGACTGAAGGTATTCCAAGATCGAATTTGGGTACCTAAGACGGGAGGAATAAGAGATCTTCTAATGGAAGAAGCACACAAGACCATGTACTCGATTCATCCCGGTAGCACTAAAATGTATAGGGACCTAAAACCCTACTACTGGTGGCCGACGATGAAGCTCGATGTTGCGAAGTATGTCGCTGAGTGCGTAACATGTGCGAGGGTTAAGGCACAACATCAAAAACCGTATGGGAGTTTAGAACCCTTACCTGTACCCATGGGTAAATGGGAAGACATCACCATGGATTTTGTGACTAAACTGCCCAGAACGAAGAATGGTCACGACATGATTTGGGTAGTCGTGGATCGTTTCACCAAGAGTGCACACTTCATAGCAGCCAACGAGAAGTGGTCTATGGATAAGCTCGCAAATGCTTACGTGAAGGAAATTGTAAGACTTCACGGTGTCCCTCTTACTATTGTGTCAGATCGTGATAGTCGTTTCACATCGAGGTTTTGGAGGAGTCTACAAGAGGAGTTGGGTACAAAGTTGTGTTTGAGTACTGCTTACCATCCGCAAACTGATGGTCAGAGTGAAAGAACGATTCAGACGTTGGAAGATATGCTGAGAGCATGTACCCTCGAATTCCAAGGGAATTGGGACGAGCACTTACCTCTGGTAGAATTTTCCTACAACAATAGTTTTCACTCGAGCATCAAGATGGCTCCTTATCAAGCCTTGTATGGGCAGAAGTGTCGTACGCCGTCTTGTTGGCTTGAAGCCGAAGAGAAGCAGTTTATGGGCCCCGAGATAGTCCATGAGACTGCTGAGAAATTGAAGGTGATTAGGGAAAGAATGTTAGCAGCTCAGGATCGTCAGAAGAGCTATGCCGACAAGAAAAGACGACCGATAACCTTCGAAGTTGGGGATTCCGTTTTACTTAAAGTCTCACCGTGGAAGGGACTTATACGATTTGGGAAACGAGGAAAGTTGAGTCCAAGGTTTATTGGACCATTCAAAGTTCTTCAGAGGATTGGGAACCAAGCTTACAAGCTGGAATTGCCCGAAGAACTCAATGGTATTCATAACACCTTCCATGTGTGTTATTTGAGGAAATTCATGGGAGATGTTCCCGACATAATTCCAATCTCGGAATTAAGGATGGATGAGAATAAAAGGCTGATCGAAGAGCCTGAGGCAATTATTGACCGTAAGACTAAGAAGTTACGACGCAAGATGGTCGACTTGGTGCTAGTCCGATGGAAACATTCGAATGGGCCGAATCTCACTTGGGAAACAGAGGATGACATGATGAGTCGCTATCCACATCTGTTTGCTGATGCATGATTCCGGGATGGAATCATCCTAAGGGGGTGAGAATTGTAACGCCTGGGTTTTCAGGGCTAAGCATTTTTGTCAATGTAATAGTCTAGGTCAACTATTGTAACTCTTTTTGAAGTAATAAATATGAAATATTTGAGTATTATGTGAATTATGTGTGTTTATGTGTTTATTATTTAATTATAAATGTATAATTAATAAAGAATAAAAATGAGCGTCAAAATTAAAGTGTGAGATAATCCCGATATCTCTACATAAAGTTGTAGAATATGTCTCAAGGTTTCCGTGCATATAAAGAATGCCGAAATCCGAGCTATAACGAAGAAGTTATGGCCCGCCGAAGTTTTACGACAAAACCGGCACGATACCGGGAGACGTAAATAGTGAATTTACGATAGAAGACTTTTTAGCCTTAGCAATCTAAACAAAAGTCGTAGAATATGTTAAACTAAGAACATCGATAAAAAGAACGCCCAAATCTGACTTCGTATGAAGAAGTTATGATTTTTCTAAGATTCGGCTTAGCAGTGCACGGCCTGAAACTTGAATTTTAGTTCGAGCGGTTTTTGGCTTACGCAACATAAATGAGAGTTGAAGATCTCATTAATAGGAAATCAACGGTAAAAAGACAGACAAAAACAGAGTCCGTATGTAGAAGTTATTAATTTTACGCAGACGTTTAACAGTATAATCTCCTTGTACTGTTAAATTTAAGATTGGTCGAGAATTAGCTGACGGTGTCAAAATGAAAGTTGTAGATCTTATTATTACCTACGCGTGGATATAAAGAACGTCAAAAACGGAGGTCGTATGTGAAAGTTACGGATTTTAGAAGTCGGAAGTGTGCTGTGCGAAAATGGGTGATGTGGCACAATCTTGGCCATTGCTTTCTCCCCAAGGCTTGCCACCAGATGGTGACATGTGGCACCAAGTTCAGCCACATTTCACCCTATAAATACCACCTCTCCCACCCTCATTTTCTTCACACCTTTCCCATTCTTTCTTCTCTTTACTCTCTCTCTCTCTCTAGAACCTCTCTCTAGCCCCGAAATCCCCTGAAAAGCCTAGGGAACCTCCCTAGCACGAGGCGGAAGCCCCGGAGTGCTTGAAGGATCCGAGAAGAATAGCTTTTCGGCTCGGGAACGCTGCTCCAAGCAAAGCCCGGTTTTCTATAAAACCCGCTGTAAGTGAGCTACGCCTACGCTATTTTTAATATAACTTTTATTTAATTATAGTAACGTTATTAGGAACTTATAATAAATACTTGGGCTATTATTATGGGTTATATAAGTATTTTTTTGACGCTTATATAATAATAATAATAGCTAGACTATTAATTAGTCTCGACGAATAATAAACTAAACTCTAGTGGTAATAATACTAGGTTTCGTCGAAGAAAAATTCTTTTTAAGAAGCGAAGCGCTGTCTGAGTTCGGAATCACCACCTTTTCCGGTGAGTGCATAGTTACCTTCAACTTACACATAGATATGAAGTATTTTATATAAATTACGTGTTATGTGTGCATATTATCTGAATACTTGCTATCTATGCTAGATGAACGTTGTTATACATGTTTTCAATGATTTAAACTGTATATGTATTTTATATCTACGAAAATGTTGGGGTAAAACATGGGTAGATGTAATAGGTGATGTGTGATAAAATGATGAGAGGCCTCGATGTTGTTGTTGTTGATCCAGTCATCTAGCGGAGTATAGATGACGACCACGGACTCTTCTAGACAGTCCAGTGGAACACTAGCAGGTTCGCAACCTGTAGGTGTTGTGAACGATGTGTTCACCGGTGTACTCCATCCCCCACATGGTTGCCTATTAGGACATTTATTGTTGAGGAATCCCCTTAGCAGTAGTGTCCGTCCCGATGATAATCCTTAGGCTAGGTCCCTTATGATAGGTGTTTAGGGACGTAAAGTGAGGATAACGGGAACGGGTAATCGGGTTATTGTTGATTGATGAAATTAATAAACTTATTTATTGTGGGTTGAAAACCCTATGTGCTCACCAGGCTCCCAAGCCTGACCCACTCAGTTTTATGTATTACAGGTAGTGGCGCATGAGCATAGGTGTGATGTTTTGGACGAGGGATTACGGATATAGACCTGTAGATATGAAATAATGTAGTAAGGCTTATATTGTACTGTTTATACTTTTGATCTGTACGAACATGACATCCCGAGTCTTTTAATGAATACATTTCTATGGAAATGCTTTTGATAAATCTTTATCATATTATTGTTTTGGGACAAATTCCGCAAACCATTTATTAAAAGATAACTCTGATTTTGAAATAAAGTATAAACAAAACCGGTCTTTTCTGGCCGTGATTTTGGGGATGTCACATGGGATACCCTCAAATTCGTCCAAGGGTTATCCAAAGTAAGGATTAGGATCACTTAAAGTCTAAGTTATCCAATTAGGGTTTAAGCTGTAACCCTTAAGGAGTCTACTAGTATAAATAGACCCTATGGGATAGAGAATTCGGTACCCCATCTAAAGTAGAGAGACTCTGGCCGAATTCTTTCCCCCTCCTCTCTCCCAAATCATCCTCTTTGCTATTTGGTGTTTGTAAGCCATTAGAGGAGTGACAATCGTGACTCTAGAAGCTCCAAGACAACAAGATCAACAAGGAATTCAAAGGTATGATTCTAGATCTGTTTCAATATTGTTATTACTTCTAAATAGTCATTAGAAGTCTTGGATTCAAAGCATGTTCGATTAGAAAGCCTAGATCTAAGCATTAGGGTTTTGCATGCGCACATAGGAAAGTTCTTATGGCTAAAACCCATCAGTGGTATCAGAGACTAGCTTGGTTTTCATTGAATTGTTGCTTGATTGTATGAAACTAAACTGAAAAATTCGATTTTCATGTTTCTGAGTCATGGACTCGGCGAGTAGGCCTGACTCAGTGAGTCCCTTTGTGTACTCGGCGAGTCCGAGCGTCAGGATTAGCCAAAAACGGGATTTTTCATATTTATCTTATGGAAACTTACCTTAATCGTATTAGATCAACCCTAATCCGATTTTGTGATATATATATGACTATATTTTTGATCTAATTGAAGATAATTATCAATTAATAAAATATTTGATTTCCTTATATGATAATTATTAATCAAATATAGATAATTATGTGATTTTGATTATTTGTTATTTGATCCTTTATGTTTTAAATGTATAAAACTTTAATTTAGACAATTTAAATTTCAAACCCTAGAATTTTACAAGTTTAAAATACAACCCTATACTAATATAATATTACAAGATTAATATATATATATATATATATATATATATATATATATATATATATATACACATATATATATATATATATATATATATATGTATGTATAACTTAAATGCTAGTCTTACCGTTAGTAGGCCTCATTCACGAAGCCGATCTATAAGGTGGGTATAAGGTTGCGGCCTATAAAATGGCGCTTAATGGGTGTACACTCACACCCACCGCTCGCTTGATTGGTGGAGGGTCGTTAGCCGAACGGGTAGGATAGGGCAACCTCATCCTCTCATTAAAAGTATAATAAGAAATACAAAGTAACTATATGTTTATTAAAATTCTCAATCTTAGTTACTTTAGGAAAAGTGAATTGATGCAATCCCATGAAATTACACTTTGCACCTTGCTAAGAAGTTAATGGAGCATGTGTGGTTTACCGGCACACTAATTGGTTCTAAGCGAAGGTGGCAAATGGTGATTCATTGTTTATCATAGTTCGATGGAGCGTGTGTGGTTTACCGGCACATCGAATAGATGATCGTTAAAATGAAGGCACCACGTTAATTTGCATGGTAATTCACACCCGCTTTGTGATCCTCGGTATCCCAATCACAAACAAGAGGGGCATATCGAGATTTAAACATGCCATTGAAAAGTTTCAATGAATCTCATCCGAACCTAGGAATTCTCAATACATTTAGGACTTAAAGTTATGTTTTTCATGGTGGAGAATTAGTGAATCGTCATTCACTTACCTTTAAATTGTTTGCATATTAGATTACGACATCCCTTTTCTAATGTGTAAATGTTGTTGTTGGAACCTAGCCATAATTCTTCTTATTGGGTGATAATTAGGGATTCATATTCTAAACTATCTTTGTCCTTTCTATTTGTAGATGTCGAACACTAACAATGCTTTTGCGAGTTCTTTCACTTTGATGAGCCTTTGTCAAAAGGTCACCTTTGATGGAATGAACTTTAGCGAATGGATAAGATACATTCGCACGATTGCTCACTATGAGGATAAGGAGTATGTCCTCGATGAGAAGCTCGATAAAATCAACCCCGAAATTGCTACTCCCGCCGAAATCACCGCTTTCGAAACTCACGAGCGTGATGCAACGAAAGTGCATTGCATCATGATCGCGACTATGAACTCCGAATTCCAAAAGTCCTACGAGGACATGTATGCGTACGAAATGCATCAAGACTTATTGGAGCGATACCATCAAAGCGCGAGACAAGAGCGTTATGAGATTTTCACGAACATGATTTCCGCTAAGATGGGTCATGGAGAATCTCTTACCGTGCACTTGCAAAAGATGAAAAGGTATGTCGACCGCATTCGCAAGTTAAATGTTGACTTTGGGGAAGACTTGGCGATCGACATGGTGCTTCACTCTTTGCCTCCGAGCTACAATCAATTTAGGATGACCTATCACATGAACAAAGAAGAGGTCACCCTAAGCAAACTCCAAGGTCTCTTGAGGGTCGCTGAGAGCAACTTCAAGGACAAGTTTGTTGCACCAACTCCTAATCCACCCGCTGCTCCTGTCTTGGCAATTGGACAAGGAAAAGGAAAGAAGAGGAAAGCTTCTTCAAAGAACCATCGCAAGGTGAAAGCTCGAGATGGTGCCTCTTCTAGTGGGACCAAAGTTGATCCCGCTAAGCCTTGCTCTAATCCGAAGGAGGCAGAGTACCACCACTGCCACAAGATAGGACATTGGAAGAGAAGCTTCCCGGAGTACCTGCAAGCCATCAAGGAAGGAAAGATCAAGCCATCTTTCGCAGGTATATATACAATTAAATCTAATGATTCCCACAATACTTCTTGGGTTCTTGATACCGGTTGTGGTTATCACATTTGTTCTAATGTGCAGGGTCTAAGAAGAAGTAGAGACGTGGAGCATGGAAGAATAAATCTAATCATGGGGAACAGAAAATCGTCGCCTGTGACCAAGATTGGAGTGTATTCTTTAGTGCTTAGGAATAGTTTATCTTTAGATTTGAACAACTGTTGCTATTCGCCAGAAATGGCTAGAAACATCATTTCTTTTCATGGTTTGTTTAGACAAGGTTTTAGATTTTCTTTTAATAATGAGAATGGTTCTATTTTAGCTTATCTAAATGGTGTCTTTTACTTTGAAGCTATACCATGTAATGGAATTTATGAAACTGTTATGATTGTTGATAACTTAGGAAATGATGTTTTGTACTTGGATTCTTCCAATAGTATGGATAAAGCATCCTTATGGAATTGTCGTCTTGGACATGTCAACAAGAAACACATAGCCCAACTCCAAAAGGATGGAGTGTTGGAGTCATTCGACCTTAGGGAAGATGACACATGCGAGTCTTGTTTACTTGGAAAGATGACTAAGTCACCCTTCGCTGGTACGTGCGAAAGGGGTGAGGGTCTATTGGACCTCATACATACCGATGTGTGTGGACCGTTTAGATCTACCACGAAGGATGGTAACCACTTCTACGTGACTTTTACCGATGACTATAGTAGATATGGGGGTATATTTACTTGATCAAGCAAAAGTCAGAAACTTTTGAAAAGTTCAAAGAGTTCAAGAATGAAGTGGAGAATCAATTGGGCAGGAAGATCAAGATGCTTCGATCCGATCGAGGAGGAGAGTACCTAAGTCTTGAATTACACGATTATCTCAAGAAGTGTGGAATAGTTTCACAATTGATGCCATCTAGGACACCACAGTTGAATGGTGTGGCAGAAAGGCGTAATCGAACCTTGTTGGACATGGTTCGCTCTATGATGAGTCGTGCTTCGCTATCTATCTCTTTTTGGGGGTATGCCTAAGAGACTGCCGCCCATATCCTTAACCGAGTCCTTACTAAGAAGGTTTCCAAAACACCTCACGAGATGTGGACCGGGAAAGCTCCTTCGTTAGCACATATCAAGGTTTGGGGTTGCGAGGCTTACGTAAGAAGAGATACTCACGACAAGCTCGAACCTTGTAGTGAGCGATGTATTTTCATCGGCTACCCGTAGAAATCCTTTGCATATCTCTTCTATAGACCGAAGGACAATGTTGTCTTTGTTGCGAGGAGAGGAGTTTTCCGAGAGCGAGAACTCATAGGCCAAGGAGACAGTGGGAGGCAAATCGATCTTGAAGAGATTCAAGAGTCGATAGATGAAGGAACCTCAACCGCTGGCACTCAACCCGAGGAGGAAACTCCGGTTGAACCGATTGACATATCATTACCTCTTAGACGTTCTGAGAGAGTTAGGTTTCAACCCTAGTTGTATGGTTTTCATATTACTACCGAAGGGGACACGTATATTAGTGATAGTACACTAATAAATCTTGATGAAACTAATAGCTATAAGGAAGCCATGGCAGGCCCGGAGTCTGCGAAATGGAAAGAGGCAATGGATAGCGAGATCCAATCCATGTATGATAACCATGTTTGGAATTTGGTTGATAATGTGCCTGGACGTAAGACCGTTGGGTGCAAATGGATCTTCAAGAAGAAGAACGACGTGGATGGAAAAGTACACACTTTTAAAGCGCGACTAGTTGCGAAGGGCTTTACTCAAACTCCCGTAGTTGACTATGAAGAGACCTTCTCACCAGTTGCGAAGATAAAATCTATTAGAGTGATGCTAGCTATTGCCGCATTTCATGATTATGAGATTTGGCAAATGGATGTCAAGACCGCTTTCCTTAACGGAAAGTTGGCTGAGGATGTTTACATGGCTCAGCGAGAGGGGTTTGTGGACCCGAAGCATCCAAATAGAGTGTGTAAGCTTGGGAAGTCCATTTATGGACTAAAGCAAGCATCTCGCAGATGGAATCTTTGCTTTGATGAGAAAGTCAAAGAGTTTGGATTTGTACGAAGCGAAGATGAGTCATGTGTATATGTCAAAGCCAGTGGGAGTGTAGTAAGCTTTCTCGTTCTATATGTCGATCACATATTACTCATAGGAAACGACGTCCCGACTCTGTAGGAGGTTAAGTCCTGGCTCGGGAAGTGCTTCGCTATGAAGGACCTCAGAGAAGCTTCCTACATTTTGGGAATAAGGATAGTAAGAGAAAGAAGTAAGAGACTAATAGGACTTAGTCAGAACACTTACTTAGAGAATGTACTAAAACGTTTTAGTATGGGAAACTCGAAAAAGGGAGAATTACCGATACAAAGCAATGCCAAGTTGAGTAAGACTCAAAGTCCGAGTACCGAAGCCGAGATAGCTGAAATGAGCCGAGTTCCATACGCTTCTGCAGTTGTCTCAATCATGTACGCTATGACTTGTACTCGCCCTGATGTAGCCTTTGCTTTGAGCATGGTTAGTAGATATCAAGGGAATCCTGGTAGAGCCCATTGGGTTGTGGTGAAGAATATCCTTAAGTACCTTCGGAGGACGAAGGAATGGTTCTTAGTCCATGGAGGGAGTGATGACTTGAAGGTGCGAGGGTATAGTGACGCCAGTTTTCAAACCGATAGGGACAACTACCGTTCGCAGTCGGGTTTGGTCTTTACCCTGAATGGAGGAGCAGTAACTTGGAAGAGTTCCAAGCAAGAAACCTTAGCTGATTCAACGTGCGAATCAGAGTACATCGCAGCAAGCGAAGCATCGAAGGAGGCAATATGGCTAAAGAACTTCATTGGAGATCTTGGAGTTGTGCCTGCCATAAAGGAGCCCATGGAGATTTTCTGTGATAATGAGGGAGCGGTTGCCTTGACCAAGGAACCGAGAGATCATGGTAGATCACGACATATCGACAGAAAATATCACTTTATTAGACATCGTGTAGAAGAAGGACAACTCGTAGTGAAGAGAATATCATCGGAAGATAACCCAGCAGATCTGCTTACGAAGGGACTGAGTAGGGTTAAGCATTTGCAGCATGCTAGGAGTATTGGGCTGAAAGATGATATTAGTATAGATTAGATAGTATTAGAAACGTGTAATAAATAAATGTAATTAACATTTGATGATTAAATAAAGGAGTTTTATTTATAAGTAATGTTACTATCTTATGTTAATTGTTTAGCTATTGTTTCACTTTGCATGTTTTGACTTCCAGAATAATTGAGTTTATTAAGAATAATCAAATTGTTCAAATAGTCCACAATCGTTCATATGTCGAAAGTAGATATGAATGAAGATTGTCATGAATAGGTGTGTAGAGTGTCTAAATGGTGTTAGACATAGCAAAAGATTACTGCAACGTTCATGAGTGCTTATGAACTAGGTTTGAGCATTGGAACAAACCCGCGCTTGCTGGAATCACCTTATGGAATGTGATAGTAATTGGGTGATCGCGAGACGATAATATCATATAGTGTTAAAACCTAGATATATGGTTTGTTATTGGATAATTGATTGTACATTGATAATGCGAAAACGCATTGGTAACTCGATGTTATAAAACGCATTGTTGTGTGTAGTTGGTTAATGAATAAGTAAATGCATATAAGTCGAAGTTTATCTGTAACTTTTATCCTAAGAAGGAAAAAGCGATATCTCGGCCGCTCGATGATTTGATTTGACTTATGTGCCGGGCCCGGTCAGAACTGAATTGATGTGTTCGATTAAGTTCTATGTCAAATAAATCGGAGATCGAGAAACCAAATGCTAGACTAACTATTCCATAGTATTGTCAGCATGATACCTAACAGAGGACTATACGATCCCTTATGTAAAGGACAAGATTGATTAGATCAGAGTTTGACAGTGTCTTTGAGAGCTACAATTGCAAATCGGAAAGTACCTGCGCATATAGTTACTAGACTTATCCAAGTGGGAGACTGTTGGAATAGTGTCTAAGGCTGCAACTATATTAGGCAAGTATTTGACCTGATTGTGCATGGTCCTTTTGGGTTGCCTTCACCATAGCAACTTGATAGGATGATTTATTAAGAGAGAGTAAATATTATTAGTATATTATGAGAATAATATAAAGAATAATATATAGTTATTTGATTAATATAAGTCATAGATTAATTAATATTAATTTGGTGACTTAAGGAGATTAATTAAATAAGAGGGTATAAACCGTCAATTGTTTCATAGTTACACTTTAGACTGTAAATCCTTATTGGATATAGGATGGACGAATTCTAGGGCTTGGGATATCCTCAAATTCGTCCAAGGGTTATCCAAAGTAAGGATTAGGACCACTTAAAGTCTAAGTTATCCAATTAGGGTTTAAGTTGTAACCCTTAAGGAGTCTACAAGTATAAATAGACCCTATGGGATAGAGAATTCGGTACCCCATCTAAAGAGAGAGACTCTGGCCGAATTCTTTCCCTGTCCTCTCTCCTAAATCATCCTCTTTGCTATTTGGTGTTTGTAAGCCATTAGAGGAGTGACAATTGTGACTCTAGAAGCTCCAAGACAACAAGATCAACAAGGAATTCAAAGGTATGATTCTAAATCTGTTTCAATATTGTTATTACTTCTAAATAGTCATTAGAAGTCTTGGATTCAAAGCATGTTTGATTAGAAAGCCTAGATCCAAGCATTAGGGTTTTGCATGCGCACATAGGAAAGTTCTTATGGCTAAAACCCATCAATAATATCATATCATAATCATGCTATTAGACATATCTGGGGTATCCGACCTACCCATTGATCCTAACGACCGAATCGGGGACTAGTCCCCTTCTACTGATACTATCTCATATAACAAGGCAACTAGCAAACTAGCATAATCACATATCTAGTAGTCTAGCATACTCACATATCGAACAACAACAGACCAGACAATTATTACAAAGATAACCATCCCAACTAACAATTGCTAGTAAGTCGGCCTTGGTGCCTTAGACCTACTTCTATTGGAAGGTAACTCACCTCGATGTCGTGTAGTGTCTGAACTATCCTCGGCGTGAAGTTCAGCGCTCCTCGACTCCTAAATCCCTACACGACAACCCTCAAGTCGTTAAACAGAACATACAACCCTAACCAGGGTCAATACCAAAACTAGGAAAAGTCAACATTGGTCAAAGTCAACACCCCGTTGACCTAACTCGCCGAGTTGGTCTACCAACTCTTCGAGTTTTTACTCCACTAACCTAATCCAACCCCGACTCCACTCGTCAAGTCTAGAAAGAACTCAACGAGTTCTCCCTCATTAAAACCATCAGGATCACCTTCATTGGACATGCCGAGTTCTTCGTTGAACTCAGCGAGTTCATCTCCCTCATTAGAACGTGTCCGGTCTAAGATTCGTCGAGTTGTATGAATAAATCGTCGAGTCCATTTCAAAGATTGGGAGATTGCCTTGGACTCGTTGAGCCTGCTCTAAGCACTCGTTGATTCCCATGATTCCCAGGTACCTTTACGTCTAAACATCTATGGGACTTTCCTCCCTAACAACTCGTCCATCCATAGAAAGGATTTGGTGGTCATTACATCGCGACTCGCTGAGTCCCAAGAACAACTCGTTGATTCCATCCTTGACCAACAATATGCAGTCGATTTAGATGGGTCTTAACACCTCAAAACGATAAATCTAGCCCCTAATGTATATTTCATACGTAATGCTCCAAACTTGGTGCACATGCATGGGTGTTTTGGCTCAAAAAGCCATAAAAGGTGCTCTACAAGATGCATGGGGCTCTCATGGACATAAAGTTGGCACCTTTATGCCATGAGACCCTTCCTATGAATTTGATCTGAAGTCAAGACTCCATATAACACTCCACAAATCCAAAAATGCCTTGGAAAACCCTAAATGTGCCCAAAATCCAAGTCTAAAGATGAATAAACACATAGAAGACCAAGACAGGGGCATTTTACCTTGATTGTGTTGAAAATGGAATTAGATCTTTGAATCTCTAAGCCCCCAACTTGAACTCTGAAGATTCTTTCTTGTTCTCAAGCTTCACAAACAGCCAAATGTACCAAAATGGCCTTAAAATAGACAAAAATGGCGACGGTTTCGATACACAACTTTCTAGGATTGATAAGCGTGATGGAGGCTGAGATAAGGTGTTTAAATAGGGTTCAAACCATCAGATTTAGGGTTTCACTCAACCAACACCTACTCGCCGAGTCAGTCCCCCGACACGCCGAGTAGGTTACTTAAACTGTCCATGGGTTACGACTCTACTCGACGAGTTGGGCGTCCAACTCGTCGAGTCCCAAAGAAAAACACAAAATACTTGAATAGTAGGCATACCAGGAATCAGGTGTTACAAATCTCCCTCATTTATATTAGAATTCATCCTCGAAGTATGTTGCTCGATCATGAAAAAGCTCAGGGTAATGGTCCCTCATCTCGTCATCCGGCTCCCAGGTCCATTCTGAGCCTTTGCGGTGCTACCATTGCACCTTTACCAGCTCCACCCTCTTGTTCCTTAGATCCCTCGACTTCCTGTCAAGGATTGCCATTGTCCACTCAATGTATTTCAGGCTGTCATCAACGTGAATATCCACTAGAGGCACCACTGCCGAATCGTCCACCAGATATTTCCACAACTAGGAGACATGAAAACTGCTATGAATTTGACTGAGTTCGGTTGGCAGATCCAACCTATATGCTACCTTGCCCACCCGGGCTATAACCCTAAAGGTTCCAATATACCTAGGGCCTGGATTTCCCCGCTTCCTGAATCAAATGACACCCTTCAATGGCGATACCTTTAGGAGTACCATATCCCCGACCCGAAACTCCAGGTCCGACCGTCGCTTGTTGGCATAGCTTTTTTGCCGACTTTGAGCCGTCCGAACTTGCTGGATCCTCTTCGTAGTCTTGAGTACCACTTTGTTACTTCCGATGACCCTTTGCCCAACCTCTCCCCAACATATCAGGGTCCTACACTTCCTTCGATACCACATCTTGAAAGGAGGACGATCGATACTCGTATGATAACTATTGTTATAGGAGAACTCAGCCAACGGAAGGTAAGTATCCCAACTACCTCTGAAGTCTAAAACACACGCCTGCAACATATCCTCCAGAGTCTGGATGGTCCGCTCGCTCTGACCATCCATCTACGGGTGAAAGGCAGTGCTAAAATTCATTCGAATACCCAACTCATCATGAAACTTCTTCCAAAACTTGGAAGTGAACGGCACGTCCCTGTCCAAAATCACTGAAATTGGCACCCCGTGCCGCACCACTACCTCCCTGATATAGATGTCGACCAACTTTTCGGCCGAAATACTCTCTTGAATTGGAATAAAATGGGCGCTCTTGGTAAATCGATCCACGTTGACCCAAATCGAATCCACTCCTCGTACGGTCCTGGGAAGCTTTGTAATGAAGTCCATAGTAATATGCTCCCACTTCCATAGTGGGATATCCAATTGCTGGACCTTTCCTTGAGGTCTCTGGTGCTTAGCCTTGACCTTCTTGCAGGTCAGGCACCTTTGCACAAACCAAGATATGTCCCTCTTCATACAGGTCCACCAATAATCGAGACGAAGATCCCTGTACATCTTCGTCTCCCAGGGATGGATAGAGAACTTGGATTTGTGCGCCTCAACCATCAATACCTGGCGTACTCCCCCATGATAAGGGATCCACACCCTACGGTGAAGAGTCAAAAATTCCCATCTATCATAGTCGAAGGAGGAAACCTAACCCACAATTCACTCACTCTTCCAATGTTCCTCCTTCATGGCCTCTTGATGGGCCTCCCGAATCTGCTCCAACAGCTGAGTCGCAACTCTCATCCTCAGATATATGTCTATGATCGACACTGGCTTGCAGGTAAGCGCATCGGCCACGATGTTATTCTCCCCCCAGGAGTAGAGGATCTCGCAATCATTATCATTCACCACATCAAGCCACCGACACTGCCTTATATTCAAATTTGTCTTGTCCATGAGATACCTCAGGCTCTTGTGGTTTGTGTAAATGGTACAACGAACCACATAGAGGTAACGATGTGAAATCTTGAGGGCGAAAACAGCATCCCGCAGCTCCAAATCATGTGTAGGATAATTCGCCTTGTGAGGCTTCAACTGCCTCGAAGCGTAAGCTATAACATGCCCCCTTTGCATCGATACCGCACCCAAACCCGAGATGGACGCATCGCAGCATACAACAGAATCCTATATGCCCTCCAACAGGGCTAAGATTGGCACCTCACACGATCTCTATCTCAATGTCTCAAACACAACCTACTTCTTAGGCCCCCAACGAAAGACTACGACTTTCCTCGTCAATCGGGTGAAGGGCACAACTATCTTGGAGAAGTCATGAATTTATCTCCGATAGTAGCCTACTAGTCCCAGGAAGCTCTGAATAATCTCAGATGGAGACCTTGGAACCTCCCATCTCATCACGGCCTCCACCTTGGCCGGATCAACCGAAATCTCGTCCTGGTTAACAAGGTACCCAAGAAACTGCACCTCACACTTAGAGAACTTAGTATACAAGCTCTCCCTCCTCAAAGTATCCTAAACCTTTCGTAAGTGCTCCTCATGCTTCTCTGACATCTTGGAATAAACCAAGATGTCATCGATGAAAACTATCACAAACCGATCCAACATCGGTCTACACACGCGGTTAATGAGATCCACGAACACGACAGGAGCATTGGTGAGCCCTAAAGGCATCACCCCGAACTCATAGTGGCCATAACGCGTCTGAAAACTAGTCTTCTGCACATCCTCCTCTCTGACCCTCATCTGATGATACCCTGAACGCAAATCGATCTTGGAGAACCAAGATGCTACCTGTAGCTGGTCGAAGAGGTCATTGATCCTTGGAAGTAGGTAACAATTCTTCACCGTTACCTTATTCAGCTCCCGATAGTCTATACACATCCAATGCGTTCCGTCATTCTTCTTCAAAAATAGAATTGGGGCTCCCCAGGGTGAACTGCTCGGTCTAATGAATCCCTTGTCTAACAGCTCCTGCAGGTGTGTAGACAACTCCTGCATCTCAGGAGGAGCCAACCGATATAGTGCCTTGGGTATCGGAGCCGCACCAGGGACTAGGTCAATCCTGAACTCTACCTGCATCTTCGGAGGCATCCCAGGAAACTCCTTGGGGAATACATCCGCAAAGTCTTGTACCATGGGCACATCACCCGCCATCGCCTTACTAGACTCCCAGGTATCCATAACATAGGCGAAAAATCCTGTGCAACCCTGATGAAGGTAGCGTCTAGCTCTCGCTGCTGAACATAAAGTCGGTCCTTGCTGTGGCCTCTCGCCCTAAATCACTAGCTCTCCCCCACTTCAGGTCCTGATCTGCATCAACTGTTGCACGTTGTCAATCACTGCCCCATTGGGGCTTAGCCAATCCATACCAATAATAACCTTGTTCCCCCGCAAAGGTATGGGAACCAGATCTACCAGGTAACGCTCCTCGAACAGCCTCAAAACACAATCTCGGTAGACCTCTGATACTCACACTGACCGGTCGTCCGCAATCTCGACCTCTAGAGGGAAATCCAACATGACCGAAGACTCAAGAAACTTCTTGCTAAGTGCAAGAGAGACAAACGATTAGCTATCACCCGAATCAAACAATACCTAAACTGGGATACCGTTCACATGGAACGATCCTAAACAAAGCACATACATAACATATCAAAATCACAGCAACGTATCATAAAAGCGTAAGAAAGAAATCGTACCTATCACTACATCGGGTGTAGTGCGTGCCTCCTCGGCTATCAACTGAAATGCTCGGCTCCACACCACTGGAGCCTCTACCTTAGCCTTCCAGCCATCTGTAACCCGTGCTGATGCTGGGGTCGGCACCACTGCCAACGTTGCTGCTGTCACTGCTGTCAATCTAGGGCAGTTGGCCTTCTTATGGCCCCTCTGATTGCAATGGAAGCTAATCAGGTCTGACATTTGTACTGTGGGGGTGGGGCAGTACAATTCCTGCCAAATTGACCCGTTTTGTTGTACTTGTAGCAGCCCGACGATACCGCTCTACAAGCTCCCTCATGCGGCCTGCCGCATTTCCTGCAGTGACTCTGGACTGACTTGCCCTTCGTCCTAACATCGGATCCCTTGGGTTTCTTCCCCGAAACCCCTGTGACCTTCTCAGTCTCTAATTTCCACTTTATGACGTGCTCCAAATCGAGCTCCCTCTCCCGTGCCCTGGTAATCATGGACTTTAGGGCCGGGCAGGCTGAATAGCTGGTACGCTCCCGAATATTAGCCCTCAACATATCATGGTATTGGGTCTTCCACATCTCCTCATCCATCGCATACTAGGGGTACCAACAGGTCCATCTCCCTAAACTTGGCGGTGATCTCCGCCACTGTCTCAGTCGTCTGCCTCATATCCAAAAACTCCCTATCCAGCTGTTGAAGCTCCACAGCCGGCGCAAAATCAGCCCTGAATCTGGTCACGACATCTGACCACATCATAGGCTCGATGGCTGGGGCTCCTAATGAGTCACCAACCAACTCTCACCATTGTCTAGCTCTATCCCTCAGACATCCCGCAACAAAGTGGACCATCAACCCTGCCGGGAAGAAGCTCGTCAACAGTGCATAATCTATATCTGTGATCCATCTCCTGGAAGCAATGGGGTCCTTCACCCCGTGAAAATCCGATGCACCACTCCCTCTATAGTCCTTGAAAGACAGTGTGCGCGTACCCACCTGGCCAGACGCCAAATCACTGCAGAATGATTGGAGGTGATCCTTTATCATCTTGATATTCCCCTCATTGATCGGCCCGAAAATAATCGGGATCGACTCAAGGATACCTCTCGTGATCTCAAATGCGATGAACTCACGTAGCCCGTCATCAACCTGCTCGAATCCTGCACCCAAGCCTGATCCTGATCCTGATCCTGAACCTCATGCTCCATGTCGTGTGGTCACCATACTGAAAATAAACACATAAATGTTTGGATCATACATGATCTTGTGAGGTCTCACACACTCTCTAAGTTCCTTGGTTCCATCACGGCCCTCCTGGATTTGAATACGGATCCTCTGCTTCCAGTAGTACAGGCCCATACTACCTTCCATATCCATTCATACTTTCCTCAAGGATTGCTTCAACTTCACCAAGTCCCTTTACCGTTACCCTTTTCCACTAATCTTGTCCTAGGCTTTCCTTGGGCATCCTCCGACCTACTATCCGCTATCAGCTGCACTAGGAGTCCCTACTTCCCTTCCCTAACTAGCTTGCAAATACTGCTACATATCCTTCTCACTAGTTAGTTAAAGTTAGCCAGGACCCCTTTAGAACAAAGCAAGCAATATTCGTTCATTGAGTAACCACATTAGGCATACCGTAATCAAGCTATCCTACCGCTGGCTAAACAGTCCTAGCATACAACTCATACAACATGCATTCAAGGCATCCTCTTAGATCCTTAGCCCTAATCTAGCATGCAGTTCTCAGAATCATAAATCATACACATAACATAACAAGTATGGGTATCTTGGGGAAAACTTACTTGGGCTCGGCTGGTCGCATGCATCACACACCTTGTCCTTTCTCAAAATTCTTTAACTTAAAATTTTAGAAACTGTTTTCTTTGTGAAAAATCTTTTAATCCCTCGGTTTGAATCCAGACACCCCTCGAGGGTGTGCCTGAATCCCTTAACTACGGCTCTGATACCAACTTGTAACATCCCACAATTTGAGGCCAAATTTTTTTTTGTTAAGTGATTCATAAATTAGTTTATTAAATCATTTCCAAGATCATGCCAATACATAAAACCATAATATCATGTCTCAAAATCAAATCATCTGTAGTAATGAAATATTAGAGTACAATCCCAAAAAATCTAAGCGGAAATTATGTGTGTATGTGTGATGTGTTGCTACACCACCGACTCATTCCCCTTGAACGAAGAGGTATCTGAAACTAAAACTTAAACTGTAACCACAAAGCTTAGTGCGTTCCCCCATCATACCACATACCATACAATCACATAACATACATAATACCAGGAAATTCTGGGGCGCCCGTCCTACCCATGTCAAGCCATTATGGGGTACTGACCTACCCATGTTAAGCCATTCTGGGGTGCTGACCTACCCATCTCAAGCTATTCTAGGGTGCTGACTTACCCATGTAAAGCTATTCTGGGGTGCTGACCTACCCTATGGTCTATCTCAATTGAACACGGGGACTATTACACCCCCTATTACTAACACATAATATCATATCATAATCATCTTGTCAGATATATTTGGGGTGTCCGACCTACCCATTGGTCCTAACGACCAAATCGGGGACTAGTCCCCTTCTACTGATACTATCTCATATACCATGGCAACTAGCAAACTAGCATACTCACATATATATTAGTCTAGCATACTCACATATCCAACAATAACAGACCAAACAATTATCACAAACATAACCATCCCAACTAACAATTACTAATGGGCCGACCTTGGTGCCTTAGACCCACTTCTACTGGAAGGTAACTCACCTCGATGTCGTGAAGTGTCTGAACTGTCCTAGGCGTGAAGGTCAGCTCTCCTCGAGTCCTCAATCCTTACACGACAACCCTCAAGTCATCAAATAAAACATACAACTCTAACCAGGGTCAATACCTAAACAAGGCAAAGTAAACATTGGTCAAAGTCAACACCCTGTTGACTTGACTCGCCGAGTTGGTCTACCAACTCGTTGAGTCCATACTCCACTAACCCGATCCAACCCCGAATCCACTCGTCGAGTCTAGCAAGAACTCAATGAATTCTCCTTCATTCAAACCATTGGGACCATCTTCACCCGACTCGCCGGGTTCATCCTTGAACTCGGCGAGTTATTCTCCTTTATAAGAACGTGTCCGGTCTAAGACTCGCCGAGTCCATCTTCAAAGATTGGGAGATTTCCTTGGACTCGTCGAGCCTGCTCTAAGAATTCATCGAGTCCCATGATTCCCATGTACCTTCACGTCTAAACATCTAAGGGACTTTCCTCCCTAACAACTCGTCCATCCATAGAAAGGAGTTGGTGGTCATTACACCGTGACTCGCTGAGTCCCAAGACAAACTTGTTGATTCCATCCTTGACCAACACTATGCAGTCGATTTAGATGGGTCTTAACACCTCAAAACCATAGATCTAGCCCGCTAATGGCTATTTCATACATAAAACTCCAAACGTGGTGCACATGCATGGGTGTTTTGGCTCAAAAAGCCATAAAAGGGACTCTAAAAGATGCATGGGGCTCTCATGGCCATAAAGTTGGCACCTTTATGCCATGAGAACCTTCCAATGACTCAGATCTCAAGTCAAGTCTCCATATAACACTCCACAAATCCAAAAATGGCTTAAAAAACCCTAAATGTGCCCAAAATCCAAGTCTAAAGATGAATAAACACATAGAAGACCAAGATAGGGGCATTTTACCTTGATTGTGTTGAAAATGGAACTAGATCTTTGAATCTCTAAGCCCCTAACTCAAACTGTCAAGCTTCTTTCTTCTTCTTAAGCTTCACAAACCACCAAATGTACCAAAATGGCCTTAGAATAAACAAAAATGGCTAGGGTTTCGATACACAGCTTTTTGGGAGTGATAAGGGCAATGGAGGCTGAGATAAGGTGTTTAAATAGGGTGTAAACCCTCAGATTTAGGGTTTCACTTAACCAGCACCTACTTGCCGAGTCAGTCCCCCGAATCGTCAAGTAGGTTACTTAAACTGTCTACGGGTCATGACTTTACTCGACGAGTTGGGCCTCCAACTCATTGAGTCGCGGAGAAAAACACAAAATGCTTGAATAGTAGACATACGAGGAATCAGGTGTTACAATTAAGGTTGTGAATGACATAACTAATACAAGAACAGAAGCATAAACATGATTATTAATGGCCTTTAAACATATAATGGCTAACATATCCTTTATCTCTCATCAGGTCCAAACATCAAAGTATGTTTGTACCGTTACCTATTATACGAAGAAACTGAGTGTGTCAGGTTGGGAAACCTGGTGAGACATAGGGTATTCAACCCACAATACTATAGTTAATTATTTTTAATTATCAAACAATTAACCCAATTACCCATCCGTATTTTCTACTTTATTCTTTCCTAAGGATCTATCCTACGGGTGATTTTTAGTTATTATTTTTGACAGTTCTATTACATAGATTTCTCCGCAGTACATGTTAGGAGGTTTCTTTCTATTTTCATTCCTAAGGGTTTGTCCGAAGGAATAAGTACAGTGTCCATCGTTGTATGTGCTTATCTAATAGGAACGAAGTACAACGCTGCCATTGTTTATCTAATAGCACGAAGTCCATCACTGCCAGTGTTTATCTAATAGGCACGAAATCCATAGCTGTTTGTTTTCCACAGGACGGTCATGAATACTTCGGTTGTTGTCACGTATACTTTGTTAGGTGATGACAAAATTGGTACACTAGTACCATTCCTACATCATTGGCATGCTAGTACCATTCCTATATTGTAAGTATATTAGTACCCATTCTAAAATTGTGGCATTTTATCATTGCCGACATCTTTCATTATAATATGATATCTTCACTACCCTTCATTACCCAATGTATAATATTTATAAAAATACATATACAATATTACTCATATAAACTTATCTTTATAAAATTTCATCTAACACATAACATCTTTGCACATAAGAACATGTGGCAATTAATTAATCAGATACTTCATATCTATGTATAAGATGAAAGTAACTATGCACTCACCTAACTTAGGTGGGTGACTTGAGAATTCGACAGCGCTCCATGAAACTCCTTGACTTTTCTTCCACTGTTACCTAGATACGAATGTCACTAAGTTTTAGTCTTACATTCCTTAATACTAATAATAGTATAGATTCCTCACTAATCCCAATGTCTACATCAAGATCTATCAAGTAAGGAACAACCAAGTAGGATCATATCGGAGGTACGATCTGTTTGGTATACAGATTATATTGTTTGGAAATCCAACTTTAAACACATTAATAGATCCAACCTAGACATCATCCCCGTAAGTGTATCAATAAGTATAATGACTTTAAATCACTAATAAATCGTAAATATAGGTTCATAATAACTACTATGACTATAATTAAAAGTTTCACTTAAATAAAATAAGTTTAGCTTAAGTTATAGAGTATTCTGATGAAAATTGGGGATTATGCGAGTAGAACTTTGATCTGGGAGCTTCTATTCGATCACTATTCGACACTACAGGGTCTCGCTAAAGGAGTCGGGAATTTAGGGAATAAAGGGCTAAAGATACAAAAGAGTTTTCAGATAGAATCAGGGTAGAGGTGTGGAGAAATGAACTAAGAATCGAACATATTTATAGGGATGAGAAACAGTGTGCGATGTGCAAACTGATGGTGCGCGTTGCGCAATTGGTCAGTCCAGGAGACATGCTAGCTTCTGGATGGTGACACGTGTCGAACATATGGTGGGGTGTCAGTGCACGTGGATGTGCGCGAGAATATTTGATTTCCTATAAAATTCATATATTTTCCGTACGAGCTCTGTTTTTGACAAATTTTGTATCCATACGTAACTATCGACGAGATATACAACTTTCATTTAGACTCCATCAATTAATTTTGAATTTATTTTTAAAGTTATAATTTTAAAAGGATTAGACTATTAAAGTCTGTTAAAAATTCACAAGTCTCTCATCCGACGTCCATTCTTGACGGTATTTATATTTTCGGGTTCCTATTAACGAGATCTTCGATTATCATTTGGATTGTTTTTCCTAACAATTGACTGATCCAAAAGTCAATACCAGTGTTGCACACGGTTGCACTGAAACATTAGAAAAATCATAACTTCATCTTACGAAGTCAAATTGGTGCATTCTCTACATGCATGCTCTCGGTTTGATGATTACTACGACGTTCGTTTAGACTACTTAGGATAATAAGCATTCTATCTCCAATATACTATTTGCAACACACGAGGTCGTATCTGTTTAATCTCGAAATTTACAAGAAGCATACCTTCTTCATACGATGTCGGATTTCATAGTTTTTATATGCACGAAATCCTTGTCACATATAATATAAATTAAGTTAAGATTAGTTATCCTAAATACTCTTTTATCAAAAAGTCATTTTATCCTTTATTATATTTTAATCAACTAGTCCGAAGTTGTGAGCATTACAATTAATACCCACATAATTAACATAGAAATCGAAGCATTTTTTAACTTCCCAAGTTTCATTCGATTTTCCCGCTTCTGAAGTAATGATGTGATGCGTGTGTGCATGCTTTCCTTCATGTGTTTCCTGTGGTTGGTAGTGAATAATTTTTTTTCGAACGGCTGTATGCAGTTAACAAAGAATTAACCTAACTTCATTTGGGCCTAAACTCAACCTACGCCAATGTATACGCTAATTTTTTGGGCCGTATGATTTAGTGGGCCCTGTTCATGGGCATACTTTGAATTTTCTTTGGGTCGACCCTATTTGCATCACTATAAGATTGATGTATTTAATTTGGTCACATGTATGCAACTTCAAGAGCACAATAATCATGTTTGATGAATTAAATAATATTACTTGTTTTAGTGGCTTCTTTGATTAATAGTAACGGGATATTTTGTAACACTTGAAAGATTCGTATCCAAATGACTTAGAGAATTGAATGATTATGAGAGACCAGACAAGTATGTCTCTGAATGAAACCATGTCGATAATGTTGATGAATGTAATGTCGAATGAAAAAAATTAGCATCTTACATTTCCACACTAATGGTAAAAACTTAAGTTCCTATGTATTGGAATGATTGATATGGATTCTAATGATTGATTACATTATATGTATTAGACATCTTATATTAATACATGGTCTAGTATTTATTTATATTTTGGTGTGTGTGTGTGTGTGTGTATATATATATATATATATATATATATATATCCCTCATGTATTATGTTAATCACCAATTAGATCTGTCTCACGTGTCAGGTATCGTTCTTCCTAACTGATAATAATGGCGACCATTACTCCCTTCTCCGCAATCGATAAGGTGTCATAATTTTCATAAGTTTCCTTTTACCCTCTCGCCTACCAATTATGGTTTATGGAAAACAATGATGCAACCTTTTCTAATTACCAACAATCTTTTTGGTTATGTCGATTACAGTATTCTGTGTCCCACTCCTACCCTAAAGACGACAGAAAAAGCCGCCACTATTAAACCCACACTAAACCCATCCTATGCTGCATGGTTGGCCAATGATGACCATGTGTGTATGCTCCTATTATTTACCATATCTGAAGCATCTTATCCTTATACACAAGGAAGGATAACAAAGAATCTTTGTCTCTCTCTACAATGAACCTATGCTCCTCAATCCTTATCTAGAGAATATACTCTTAAAACCCAGCTCCTCAAACTCGAGATAAAACCAAACGAAATAAACTCTACCTATGTCATACGGGCTCAAGAATACTCTGATGCCTTGGCCAATATTGGTGAACCATTCAAAGAAAAAGACCTCGTCATGCTGGTGGTTTTTGGTTTTCTCAAGGAATACAATGGATTTGAGTCCACCCTTCTTGCTCGACAAACTCCTACCTCCTTCCAAGAACTCAATGGACTCCTTAATGATCATAAATTCATGATCAAGAAAATATTTCCCATTGTTACACCGTTTCAAGCTTTTGCCACCACAACAAACACCCACTTCGCTACTGCATATTCATGTATGCCTCCTGATACATTAAAAGCTCTTCAACAGCTCGTGTCACAGCTGGGTCTTCAACTTCAACCAACCCCTTCGACACCACCTCAATCATTCTACACCAACCGGTCTTCATCTTCTCGAGGTTGCGGATCAAACAATCGTTGTGGCAAGAATAACTATTCTCAATCATCAAGAGGAACTTACAACTAATTCTATTGGGCTTCTACACAAAACACGGTCTATGATACATGAAACCGATGAAGAATTGGACATATTCCCTCTCAATGTCCTAATTGTGGCCGCACCACCATTGTTCCGCGTCAACAACGAACTTCCAACTTTTCTGAAATCACTGTCAAACCACTACATGGCTTCCCGATACGGGCTCCAACAATCATGTGTCTCATGATCTCTCTTCTCTTGACAGTCACACATGTAACATCCAAAAATCAAGGTAAAATTTTTCATTTTTAAGTTAAGAGAAATCATTGTTTTCAAAAAAACCCATATCAAAACCAAGTATCAACTACAAATATCCCAAGATCATTGCATCACAAAATCTTCCAGAAACATGTTATCGAAGGATATGTACAATCATTCTTTTGCTTTTCCTTAATCATCTGAAGAACCTGAAACCATAACAATCAAACTCTAAGCAGGAAGCTCAGTGAGTTCCCCTAAAGTATCATACATAACCAAATATAGATAACAACATGCATATATGAGCCTTCGACCTGACTGGATCACCGCACTAGGCCTACAACTTATCTGGATTGCTCTTGAAGCCTTCGACATGACTAGACCGACCTGTAGGACCTACAACCTATCCGGACTGCTCTCTAGGCCTTCAGCCTAACTAGACTGCCTCGCAGAACTATAGTCTATTCGGACAACCCTGGGTATCTTGGCCTTCAGCACAAATCAAGATCACCTGACCCCAACAAACCATAAGTTGTCGATATATACTATAGCAAACAACAAGCATCAAGTACAGGTAATGATACATATCTACCAATCTAATGTATACTCAATGAACACATGTAATCATATAGATCTACCAATCTAACTCATACTTAGTGAGCACAGGTTATCATACAGATCTATCAATCTAACACATACTCAGGATAACAACAATCCAATATACCAGGATACATAATCTAGTGGTCCGACCTTGGTACCTTCGATCTACAAGTACAGTGAGGAAGACTCACCTGAATTGAAGAACTTTGAAACACTGCGATACGATCCCTTTTTTGCGCTGCTTGTACCCGCGAACCCACTAACACCAGAACCAGAAAAAATCTCAATAAATAATCTAAATTTCTCAAGTTGGACCCAATGTCAAACATGATCAAAAGCCAAAGTCTAAGGCAGCTGAGTACACCCAGTGTACTCCATGTACGCCCAAGGTACGTGATTCAAGGCCAGTACGCACATCATACTCTTAGGTACGCTCGATGTACATACGTCCAAGATAATTCCTTCCTTTAGTGCCTAATCCATTAAGACCTTTTGTACAGAGATCAGATATAGACTCAAAACATCAAATTAAATCATAAAGTTTCCATCTTTATAACTTTCCATGGCTAGAAAAGGTCCAAAAGTTAAAAACCTAACTTATTTATCCATTAAGACATCTTAACTCTTGTATGGAAGGGATGGAAGGATCCAAATCACGTTTTTATGGTTCTTAATAGCTCCATAATGGATAAAGTTTCCAACTTTATCAATTAGAATGGTCCAAGCAACCAAGATCTAGTCTATTAAGTTCCAAATGGACCAAAAACTGCATCTTTCTTACTTAATCCATTAAGTCTAAGTTTCCAAACTTTAGATCTGAATTAAAATGATATTTAGATGGACAAAGTTTCCAGCTTTATCCATACAAAGGTCACATACTTTCAATATCTAAACTGTATGCATTAAAGTGACCAAAAGCTCATAACATCAAAAACTAGGTAGATCTAACAAATGCATTATCAAGATTCAAGATTTATACCTCTACAAGAAAGATCAAGGTGAACAAGGTTTGGATCTACAAGCTCCAATGCAACCAACACTTCTCCAATGAGATCTTTCTTTTCTAAGATGCACCAAGAACACTCCAAAGCACTTAAAAACTCAGGGATCTAAAAAATATTGCTAGGTTTTCGATATTAGGGTTAGAGTCGATGGAGGCTGAAAGAAATTAGGGTTTGGAGAAGTGAAGGAGCTTAAAGAGGGCTCAAAACCCCGAAATTAGGGATTGGGTTTTGATCACGTACGCCCAACATATCTGGTTGATCCTCCACGAACATCCATTGCCTAGTACACCCAACGTACACATTGTACGTCTAACGTACTCGGCTTAACCCAAAACCTTCTTAACTTCTAATGGTCATAACTTCTTCGTTTCAACTCCACTTTTGACGATCTTTATATCTACGAAAATGTATTGAGGAGCCCCAAAGTATTATCTAGATATCTTGGACTAAAAAATTATTAAACAAAAATCCATATTTCATGCAAGAACTCGGCCTATGACTTTTCCCTTTTACCCTTTAGTCCAATATGCAATTTAAGGGTTAAATCTCTTAACCATCATTACCTCCTTCCATAAGGACTAAACTTTACCTCCTTAAGGCCTATAGCCTTTACACAGTAGAATTATGGCCCACGACCTTGAAATAAGAAATGACAGGAAACAGTGTGTTACAATTCTCCCTCACTTGCATTTGATTTTGTCCTCGAAATTGGCTCTCATTTACAATTCATGATGCATCCCCTCATAACAACCAAGATGTCCGAAAACACGCAGATGTGATCGGAACAAAACCTTCTCGGCCAAACGCCGTCATGCTAATCCGTACATAACTGAATCATCGCAACAAAGAATAACCGATCACATACTAAATAAGACCACACTCTTACTCGGCTACGACAATCAAATTCAACTATCAACTGACAATAATTGGACTCACCCCTGGTCCACTAACCATCCACATAACTCAAGCTTACCCCCAATACACTATATCCTAAATTACATCAAGATGAAATCCATGGAAATAAAATGCATAAGGACGGTCAATCCACGAATTCACACGTTTCATCAAAATCCCTCATCAGCTTAGGTGTACATCCACCTGACAAATCACTTGTGACATCTACAACGAACTTTGTGACTCGAGATTTCAGAATCAATAGCTCACATTGGAAACCAAACTCCTAATAATTAGCCCACAAGAAGATGGAGTCCACCATAACAAAAATTCATTAAGCGACTTTTGGTGCACAAATAATATATCAACCTAAATAGCTTTTTATGAGCATATGATCCAAACCAACTGGTCATTAAGTCTTCCTACTCCCAAAAAAACGCATTGATATCCAACCATGCCAATAACACTAACAATATGAGACCTAAGAGCCTCAACTAAATGACTACTGGGTCTTTCCCACAAGAATCATACAACTACTGGTTCCTGATACATCATGACACCTTGTAACCACTAAAACAATAATCTCATGGTATTAGGCCGATCTTGATGTCATTCCGTTACTAGCCTGAAGACTCATGACCTGCACCACCGGGTCTAAAGACACTCAACCATCAACCCAATATCATGCAGGAAACCCATTCAACATCCATTTCGACAGTAACCGAACACAACCTATTCAATAACCTTTTATCACACATAATTCCCTTCATAACATAAATTGCTACCAATGCAAAATTAGACGAAAACATGGTCACACTCAACCAGAGAATGAGATAGGTAGTCACACTCTTGTTCCAATTCAAAGGTTGTCACACCCCCAAACCAAGGATGGCGAAGACGTTTGGGGGTGGAGGACTTCATGTATAATATCATAACCACAATTGCAATAGTAATTTAAGCAATCACAACCAACATATATATAATTGAAAGAGTTACATCATTCTATGAGTTACATGTTTCCAAATCAATTACAATATGTTGACAAAACATGAAATGTTGACGCCTTAACGTTCCATCCACAAAATGCACTTTGATACCTGTTTAGTGATTTCCTGAGAATACAAGTTGTTTTGAAAAAGTGTCAACACAAAGGTTGGTGCGTTCATAAGCTTTTGTTTTAAATCTTCATAAAAGTCTTTCTCTTGTAAATGTCATGTTTGTTTTAGAAAATCCGATATTTTCCTTAAAATGTGTAATGTAGTCTTATATCCGAAAACCAAAAGGTTGGTGAGTTCATAAGTATTTATTATGACCATGCTATGACCTAGTGGGCCTGAAACGACGTTCTTCAGCCGTTGGAAATGTTATGACATTTATCACCTCAGACCTACCGGTCTAGCTGTTGCATGTAGCTCAGGTGTGGGTTTGTCAATCCCAGTATAGATCTATACACAACTATCACGCTCTCCCTCCAGGAGACTCTGGTTACAATACATGACTTATTGGTAAATGTGAAGCGAATGTCTCACAAAGTATTTAACAAATTTACGTATAATGAAATGAAAATCCCTTATTGTATATATGTACCCTTTTTTTATGAGTGTGTTATGCAATGTATCATAAACTATACCTATTATAGTTTATCAAAACAAGGGTAGTAAATGTAATGTACGTAAACTATATTCAACGTGGTTCATTCAATGTTTTAGTAAAATGGATGTACTTTGATTACAATAAATCGTGTTATCTTTTACATTTCATATATATATATATATATATATATATATATATATATATATATATATATATATATATATATATATATATATATATCAAACATCCATTTATTAACTGATGCATGTTTATATATTAAGATAAAATGTCATTCATTTGCAATAACATACATGCACATAAAGATATACACCTTGATCAACTTCGATCACTGTTATTAGAAAATTTATAACAACTTCATAACAGGTCCAAATGATAATCCGTAAATTCTGGGAGTTTGTAAAATGAGTTTAGTTTGTTAATAAATTTTTCCATGATTTTTAGTGATCTCCAACTTAAGTGAAAACGTCCATAAACACAGACTGGTCCGGATTGGCTCTTGAAATGATAGGCAGTTTTGCAAAAATCACCATAAATTCTAGAAAAATCGTATGGAGATGTGCAAGTAGTCATTTTAAAGGTATAAACCAGAAATATTTTCATATAATACAATTTTGAATACAAAAATGTTTAAGTCGACCAAAACAGTCCGTGAATGTAGCCCAACTTTTCTGATGAAAGCTGTTAGAAATATTTAGTTGTGTTCTTAGTGATTTTTAACTTGTATTCCCCCTCCCCCCCCACCCCTTAAAACTTAAGAAAATACGAATTTGTTGGGGTATGAACTCACCTTGAGTGATTTCAGTGGGTGAATGTAGAAGATGAGAAGTGTTCAACTCAAGAACACTTGAAGGATCACTTGAATTTTCGAAGATCTAACATGAATGTGATAATTTTTGTTTAAGCAATCTATGATTTTGAGTAAGAGGGAATCTAATAATCATAAGGAGAGTGATGAAATTACCAAAAATGAAAGAAAGTTTGATGATCAGCCCTTGAAACTCGAAATATGAGTAAGAGGATTTGAGAGAAAAGTGATGTTTGATACTTGGTGGAAATGAGGAAAATGAGTGATGTTAAGAGTGAAAGAGAGTTTTCCAGCTCATTTGGACGCGAGTTTGCTGGGAAATGAGTAGGATAGGGTCTTGAGGTGACCATGAATAGTGGGGAGTACAATAGTTTGTCAAAGGAATGGGCATGGGGTGGTTGTTTGTGCCAATTATTATGGAAAGATCCACACTCCACCACAAGATCTCACTTAATAGAGTTTATTCTTAAATAAATATTTCCATAAAATATGTATATATATATATATATATATATATATATATATATATATATATATAAATTATGAATATTTAGGGTCTCATATGTTAAAATATGCTTTCTAGAGAAAGTCCCACGTTAAAATAATTTAAAACAGGCTTAAAATGTTAAAAATGTTGAAAACCGGGTAGAAAGTACTGAAATCCGAAGTTCAGGGCGAAGTCTCGGTCATTAGCAGCCTAAACCCGAACAGCGGATGCGGATCCGGGAGAGGAGCTTCGGTCCGAGGGTTTTTGATGTGGGCATGGCTGCGGCTCGCCTGCTGCGACTCGCACGCTGCGGTTCTAACCCAAGAGGGTCCGGCCTCTAAGAGGCTTCGGCCCTAGGGGGAGGTTCCAGGTCCTTTGGGGTATTTTACCCATTCTAACCTTGTTTTAAGCAATTTTTGACACAGTTAAGGGTCGCAATGACCCGAATGACTTCAAAAAGTCATGGGAACTTTTGAAAGAGATTGGGAGAGATTTCAAATAGAAAGAGGTATAGTGAAAATGATTGAGAGAGGTTTCATTTGTGACCCTTTGAAGTGTTCGACTTTGCAATGCGAGGTCCGTAAACCCCGTTAAACCATGTTTTAAGGTCCTACACACTCCCGATGAGTGTGCAATAGTGTTTTATCGCTTTGGTTCAATGTTTAGCCTTTTCACGGCTAAGGAAATTCAAACATATGAATTTTCCAATGATGTTTTCTCATTAAAATAGTGAGTTGTCTAGTATTACACAATGTAAACCCTAATATATAAGGGCTAATCGAGTTGTCCTGTTTGATTGTTGACTTTGTTTGACTTTGACTTGATCCGAAATTGACTATTGTCACATCATCCTCCCGTTAGAAGGAATTTCGTCCCGAAATTTTCATTTTGGATGGGACTTCAAGAGTTCGGGAAGAGATGTGGGTTATTTTGTTTCATTTGATCTTCGCATTCCCAGGTGAATTCAGGTCCCCGTTTAGCGTTACAACAGACCTTGACGATGGGAATACGACTCTGTTTTGTTCACTTGATCTCTCGATCCATGATTTCGATTGGTTCTTCCACGAATGGAGGTTCTCATTTACTTCAATTTCGTCAAGAGGTATCACACGAGTCGCATCCGATAGGCACTTTTCCATGTTTGATACGTTGAAGGTAGGGTGTGCGTTACTAAGTTCTTGCAGTAATCGGAGTTTGTACGCCACGTGACCAATCCTGGCAAGGATTTTAAACGGTCCGATGTACGTCGGGTTTAGTTTCCCACGTTTACCGAAACGTATCATTCCTTTCCAAGGGGAAACTTTTAGTAGTACCCGATCTTCGACCTGGAATTCTAAGGGTTTGCGTCGCTTGTCTGCGTAACTCTTCTGTCGATCACGAGACGCCTTTAGTTTTTCCCAAATTTGAAAAATCTTTTCTGTGGTCTCCCTTATGATCTCAGGACCAGTGAGGGCTTTGACAACCCGAAATTCCATTATGTACGAACTTTATCAAGTCAATAGAAGTTATAACAGTCGCAGTAAATTTTCAGACATTTCCGTATAAGTTTGAATATTTCGGGATTTACACTTAAGGAGATATTAGGAGAGTGGATGCACTAGGGTTTTGTGCAATACTTTTATTCCAAAACTCTATTATATTAGAGTTCATTACATGAATAAAATATTTTCTGCCAAAAATCTCAGGACGATATATTGAATTTTGAGCCATATTTATTCATTATTGACATTTCCAACTAGAGAAAAGCCATTTCTCTTTCACGGATCTTCGGGTTTTCATCCCAAATCGTGAGTACCTTTGTCTAGTTGTATTATATGGCTTATAGTGTGAGTAATAACATCAATTTCATAACAAAACAACTAGATTTGGGAGTTTACCGCCCCAGAACACCTTGGAGAGTAAACTCCTAAATTGATGCCTAGTCCCTTCCCATTGATATGTAACCAAATTAGGCTTGTACATTAGTGTAAATAAGCCTTGAAATCGTCCCTGAAACACCAAGAGTAAGGTGTTCACGGCCAAGAATTTCTTGGATCGTTAACTCCAAAATCAAGGCCAAAGAGAGCATTTTAACACTCCTAAAGCTTTGGACAATTACCTACATTTACTCCTAGTTAATTTAAGCTCTTTAAAACATCAAAACCCCCTCCCAAAGTGAGATTACGGCCCTAATGTGGTTCATGGGCCGTGAACATCAATCAAGGGCACCAATGTGTGCCCAAGGCCTTCATTAGCCTTATGTAATTGTCTAGAACCTATCCTACACAAGCTTGGGACTTGAATGCATAAAAAAACACCCCTTCCATGTGAGTTTACGGCAGTAAACTCCAAAGGAATTGGCCTTGGGGTCGTAAACTCCTCAAAGGAGGTTATTAGTGCCCTAAACCCTTCCAAGAATTAATCCACCAAGTTAGAATGCTTCTAGGGATCATTTAGAACCTCAAAACACAAAATAACACCAAGCTTGGGAGTTCAGGGCCGTAAACACAAGGGTTTACTACCGTAAACTCCTTGTGTGATGTTTATGGAATAGTAAACTCATGTATAGGGTCTTTTGGAACCCTAAACCCCTTTAGCCTTGTCCCACAACAACTTAGATGCAATCCTTAAGGCTTATAACACTTATATAAAGTGTTTATTATGTTCTAGGATGTCTTAACATTTACAATTAGTAGTTTAAGACTAATTTGGTGCATATATGTGATTATATGTTCATTAGGATCATAGTGTGTGTGCAAGTCCTCACTTAACACCTAACAATCCGACACCGTTTAGTACATCCAAACCACCATCTACAGGTGAATTCATACCCCTTAATCAATGTTTTAAATGATTTTAAATGCTTTAATGGGAGGGAGGGGGGAATACAAGTAGAAAACAACATGTTATTAAATGACTATTATGTATTTTATAACTGTGTTTCCATCCAACAGATTTCACATACTACAAAATGTGATGCATGAAATGGTTTTCTATCTTAAAAATACTTTGTTATCAAATGTATTACTTTTGAAATGTTTATTTAAAATGACATCAAGACACTCTTTATTATTGTTCAAAACTCTTAGATGTCTTACAAAACCATTTTTACCTTCTTGAATAAAACTATACTTATACACGTATGTTCTTATATATGTATTGAGGTTATAGTTTTCATCCTTCATTTAGTTTCCCACACTCTTGTGTAGCAAGGGTGTATTAACCAACTTGAACAACCAATTACCTTCCAATTAATTATCATAGGCATAGTTAGAAGATACAAAACATTATTCCTATTACAAGGAATCACACAAGATTCAGTTCATTCATGAGTCTATACCAGTACATTACAAGATACACGAGTACATTTACATATGCTTACATGATACATGAGTACGTTTACCTTACATGAATACCTTACATGAGTACCTTACATGAATACTTTACATGAATACTTGTATCTCGATTCACGAGGATGATTTATCAGTACCTTCTGTGTAAATTGTCCTGCTTATCCCAGTTCAACGGGATATCTGGACGGGACTAACCATTCCGAATCCCAGCTGATTAGCACCAGTGGTTGATGAACATCTACAGATTCCTACAATAATTACTCATACTAGGAGTACCTTTACTGTACTAACCATTCCTTGGGCCTACTGTTCGCTACAGAGGTTAATGAACATCTACGGATGCCTACGGTTAATACTTATATTAGGAAATCGATTATGATACTAACCCTTCCTACTCCCTGCTGCTGCTACAGAGGACAATTGGACGATCTTAGGATGTTCATTAGGTTATACATTTCGCTTTCCGCGATGTTGTGTTAGTCCTAGTACCAAAGGATAACACTTACATTAGTACATTTTCCTATTTACTTTATTTTGTGATACGTTCACATAAACGAAGAGTTAGACTAAGTACTTTTAGTACTAGTCAATAGAAAGGAAAAACTATCATTTTACTTACCAAACATTCAGGTCTTGGTTGAAGACTACATTTCATACAAGTAGGAAATAAGGGATTTTCTAGGGTTTTCATACTTATATCAATTGTTTCATTTAAAGATTTACATAGCATACATAACAGATTTCCAAAAAAAGACAATGACATTTAAATACTTATGAATTCACCAGCTTTTAGGCTGATACTTGCTTTCAAAATAACTTGTATTCTTAGGTCACCAGTAGACAGGTACGATGGCCAAGTTTTGAGAAGACGGAGTACAGACAAGACTCGTCTTTTATTTTGATTGTATATTTTGGTGTCTTATTACAATAAAAGAACACATATGTATTAAAACTTTACTTTTAATGCAATGGATGATGTTGTTGCTTGTTTACTACTTTACACTGTTGTGATACTGTACATGACATCCTCCACCCCTGAACGTTTCCGTCGTTCTTGGTTTTGGGGTGTGACAAGGGAACTATTAGGGATTTTCCCCTTAGCCAGCTGGGTATCCCCTACTTCGACCCAACACAGAGGTGATCTGCACTTTTGGTGGTAGAAAGATTCGAATGGAGCAACTCCAATGCTATTGTGATAGCTATTATTATTATAGGAAAATTCGATAAGCGGTAAATGAGTATCCCATGCCTTACCAAAGTCTATCACACATGCTCTTAACATGTCTTCTAACATCTGTATAGTGCGCTTGCTCTGCCCGTCGGTTTGCGGATGGTAGGCCGTACTCATATCTAGCCTAGTTCCCAGAGATTTCTGTAAGGACTGCCAAAATCGCGAGGTGAATCTACTATCTCGGTCAGAGATAATGGATATTGGTACACCATGCAGTCGCACAATATCTTGATGTCTGTCCTGGTTAAATTCTCTATCTTGTTGGTTTCCTTTATTGGTAGGAAGTGCGCGGACTTGGTCAATCTGTCTAAGGTTACCCATATGGTGTGAAGCCCACCTGATGTCTTAGGCAGCTTGGTTATGAAGTCCATGGTTATCCGTTCCCACTTCCACTCAGGTATATCCGACTGTTGTAGTAATCCTGATGGCTTCTGGTATTCTACCTTGACCTTAGCGTAAGTCAGACACTTGCCCACATAGGTAGCAATCTCAGCTTGCATGTTCGGCCACCAGTACAACTTCTTGAGGTCTAGATACATCTTATCCGAACCTAGATGGATGGAATATCATGCCTTGTCTGCTTCGTTCATGACAACGTCTCGAAACCCACCGAACCTCGATGTCCAGATCCGGTTCATGAGGTAGCGAGCTCCATCCTCCTTGACTTCTAGGTTTTTATCCATCCCTCTCAATGCCTCACCCGTCACGTTTTCTGGTTTCAAGGCTTCACGTTGAGACTCCTTGATTTGTGTGAATAGGTGCGAATGGATTGTCATTGTCAATGACTTCACCTGGCGACCTGAATATTCTTTTCTGCATAGGGCATCGGCTACAACATTAGCCTTTCCCGGATGATAGCGGATTTCGCACTCATAATCGTTCAGTAGCTCTACCCATCTTCTTTGTCGCATGTTGAGCTCTTTTTGATTGAGGATATTCTGAATACTTTTGTGATCGGTGAAGATGGTGCACTTTGTGTCGTAGAGGTAGTGTCTCCAGATCTTCAAGGCGAACACTACTGCTCCCAATTCGAGGTTGTGGGTAGTATAGTTAACTTCGGGGGTCTTAAGTTGCCTTGACGCTTAAGCGCTAACCTTCCCCCTTTGCATGAGCACACAACCGAGACCTTGATTTGAAGCATCGCAATACACCACGAAGTCATCAGTTCCTTCTAGAAGAGATAAGATCGGTGCGCTACATAAGGCTTGTTTTAGTGTCTTGAAGGCAGCTTCTTGTTTATCTTCCCATTTGAACACCACACCTTTCCGAGTCAGAGTGGTAAGGGGTTTAGCAATCTCGAAGAAGTTCTGTATGAACCTTCGGTAGTAGCCTGCGAGTCCCAAAAATTGTCGGATTTCTGTTGGCATTGTAGGTGCTGACCAATTTTCAATTGCCTTGATTTTTGAGGGATCCACGTGTATTCCTTTCTTGCTTACCATGTGTCCAAGGAATCCCACTTCTCGGAGCCAAAATTCGCACTTCAAAAACTTAGCGTAAAGCTTCTCGGATCTTAGGGTCTCCAGAACTAGTTGCAGGTGTTGCATGTGCTCTTCTTCGCTCCTCGAATAGACCAAGATATTATCGATGAATACGATCACAAATTTATCTAGGAAGGGTCGACACACTCGGTTCATCAGATCCATGAACACCGCATGCGCGCTGGTTAATCCGAATGGCATCACTACAAACTCGTAGTGTCCATAGCGAGTTCTGAATGCTGTCTTGGGGACATCCTCTTCTTGAACTCGCAGTTGATGATAACCTGAACTCAAACCGATTTTTGAAAAATAACTTGCTCCCTAAATTTGATCGAAGAGGTCGTCGATTCGGGGTAGGGGATATCGGTTCTTGATGGTAAGTTTGTTTAATTCTCGATAGTCGATGCACATGCGAAATGATCCGTTCTTCTTCTTTACAAAAAGGACTAGTGCACCCCAGAGTGAAAAGCTCGGTCTAATGAACCCTTTGTTCAATAGTTCATTCAACTGGCTGGACAGTTCTTGCATCTCTGCCGGTGCTTGGCGGTATGGAGCTTTGGCAACGGGGGTAGCTCCGGGAATTAAGTCGATTCAGAATTCGACTTGTCTTGCGAGTGGTACACCTGGAAGGTCTTCCAGGAATATGTCAGGGAAGTTGCATACTTCTGGAATGTCTTTGATGTCCTTCACCTCTTGTTTCTTATCCATGACGTGGGTTAGGAATGCATGGTATTCCTTTCGGAGGTTCTTTTGAGCTTTGACGCAAGAGATGATTTGCAAATTTGCACTTGGTTTATCGCCATAGATGAGAAGGGTTTCGTCGTTTGGTAGATGAAGGCGAACGACCCTTTCGTAACATAGAATGTCGACACGATGAGAGCTTAACCAATCCATACCAATGATGATGTCGGAACTTTTTATGGTGACTGGCATTAGATTGATTTCGAACGAATGGTTATCTAGAGTGAGAGTACACCCTACATATATATCATTAGTGCGCTCAACCTTTCCGTTAGCCATTTCTACAACGTATGAATCTTTTAATGACTGGGGGTTTTGTTTTTGTAATTGTTTGAATTGGTGGCTCACGAAACTCCTCTCCGCTCCACTATCAAATAGTACGCATGCATAATAGTTATTGAGGAGAAACATACCGGTAACCACTGTAGGATCCTCAACTGCTTCCCCATGTCCTATCGCTAGGACTCTCCCTACACCTACAACATTACAGGCTTATGCCTTGGGGCAGTTCCTCCTGAAGTGCCCCGCTTCACCACGTCCATCGCAGGTTTGACTTGCCCCTGCATTGGCAACTTGGTTGATCGGTCGCGCTGGCGATTTACAGAAACGGGCGATGTGCCCTTTCCTGTCGCAGTTTTTGAAGTGCATTTCCAGACAAGCACCATTGTGGTGGAAGTTGCACTTGTTTCACTTAGGGGGATTTCGTGCATATTGCTTTGGTGGTGTCAGAGAGGTAGCAGTGGTGGTAGCACGGATAACAACAGTCTGTTGCTTCTTGGCGGGGTCCTGTTCTGGTTGCTTTTTTCTTATTGCTCCAGAACTTTCTCTTGTTGTTTCCTCCCTTTGCTTGATCGGAGGTGGTTGACACCGTGACACGACTGGCCCGATGATCTATGAGTTGCTGTGCCAGCTCCTTGGCACTGTTAAAAGTGGTTGGCTTTTAGGACAGCATGCTATCTTGAATATGGGTGATAGGCCCCAGAGATATCGTTCCACCTTCTTGTTTTCCGAGGTAACCATCTCAGGATAGAGGAGTGCTAGATCATTGAATCGGGCAGTGTAAGCTGCAAGGTCAGAGCCCGTCATCTTGAGGTTCCACAATTCTTGTTCCAACTTTTTCACCTCACCCCTTGGGCAATATTCCTTCGTCATCATAGTTTTCACGTCCTCCCAACTTAACGAGTTAGCCACGGGGAGTGTCAGCGATTTTACATGGCCATTCCACTAAGTGAGGGCCTTGCCGGAGAATGTGTGCAAGCTGCAAATTTGACTCTGTCTGATTCGGGACATGCACAGATTTTGAAGACGGATTCAGTCTTCTCAAACCACTGCATCAAAGTGATGACGCCCCCGCTTCCATTGAAAGAATCGGGTTTGCCATTTGTGAAGTCTTTATAGGAATATTCTTTCGAATGCCCTTGGCTATCCCCTTGAGTAGAGATGTTAATACCGCTCCCTGTCCTCCTAGCACCGTCAGTGCTAATTTAGGACATAGCAGCTGCAACTGTGCCTATAACCGTAGCCTGGAACATAACGGGATCAAACTGGGGAGGCGGCGGGGGTGAATTTGTTTGTGTTCTCTCAGTGCGTCTAGCAGATCTACGAGGTGGCATTTTTCTATCATAGAATTTTCAAAGATAAAAGGGACATCAGTATTTTAGCAATTAGATGTAATTCGACTTTTGTGAAATTAGTTCATTGGTTTTCAAGTATAGTATTTCCCAACTTGCATACGTTTACAATAGCAAGTAATTCATAGAAAAACTTTATGCAATTAAACTTATGAATTAAATAGTGATGACTCAAACGGAGTCGTGTGTTTGGTTCCATGTCTGACTCATTCCTAAGATTCGTTCGATGTGCCTCAGTTAAGTGAGATAAACATTTTAATAAACTGTCGATGCTAATGAGTCTGCCCTAAGTCCACAACCAAAGAAGGAACAGGTCCTAAGGCGAACTCGTCATTTCTAGGTCGATTACTGCTTTAATTACACATAACAACAAGGTACACTTAAAATCTTAGAATTATCAGTTGTAAATTATTTGTAATACCACATAGTAAATCTCATGTCAACATTCAATGAAGTAAAATGCATGCCAAATTCATTGATAACTTTTTAGTACATATTGTTTTAAGAAAATTTGACCTCACAATGGTCTACATTACATCAATGCAAAAGATAGTTTTGACTGCACAAAAGCCCTTTGAATAGTGTAATCACTTAGTCGCAGGGTCAACCTACATACAAAAGAGTAGCACCAACGCATGTTCAGAAACCTATACTACGAAGATGTTTGAGTAGTATCGAGTCCTACTCGCGACGATCCTTCCCTAATGGATCTTGGGATGACATCGATGCACCTTGTAGTTCCGCCAGTCTCTGCTCGGTTGCAACCATTCTCTCCTTGAGCGCTCTGTATCTTTCCTGATACTCCCTCGTTTCTGCTCGCGTAGCGAGAAGGTCTTGAATAAGTTGGTCTCGGTGGTGGAAGTCTCATTCTAAGTGTCTGGTGCGAGTAGTGGTAGATTCTACGATGGCACTCAGCTCCTGGACCTGATCGGTCGTCGTCCTACCATGATCATCCATACTCGCTATCCGCTGAGCCATGACGGGGAGGGCTCTATCATCCGGTCCTCCATGAATGAGGTCGTAATAACCTCGTTGGTTGCCATATGGTGACGGTTGGCGTTGTTGTCAGCTCCACCTTTCGATCGTTGTTACCCAATGGGGCTCAGGCCCGTTGTATCCAAAGCAGTGTGCGGTCACCCTCGCGATGTAAGGAGGGTTGAATACTTCCAGTTCTTCTTCGATTTCATTCTTAACCATGACTATATCATCGTCTTTCTCATCTTTTTCTTCATCCTCCTCCTCATCTTATTGTTCTTCCTCGGAATCCTCCTCAAGATCCTCCTCGGGATCCTCTTCGGGATCCTCTTCGGGGTCCTCTTCGAGTTTTTGCTCGGGCTCTTCCTCGATCCATCCAACATTTCCCTGATTGGGAAAGTACGGGTCCCCGGGTAGGTGAAATCCTGCCATGTCGGCTGTATGAGAATAGGAGTGTAAGTAGCATGTAACGGTTTATAATAATAATATTGTGCTATAGCAATCATAAAAATATTCCTATAATATTTTGAATGTTTAGGTTTGGTTCTTAATGCATTCCTTGTAGGGTGAAGTTAGGTTATTATATTTGTTGCCCACTGTGACTATCCCCTAGTATACATAAATCACTCCTCGGACAGATATAGTTGATCAGGCTATATCCCTCCCAGACTTGATTCACATATACCAAGGCATAGTCATGGTGCACACCTCCTCTTCTTTTAGTTTATGTTTTTCTAGTTATGACACTACGCGAGTACGTAATGCATGTAGGTATACTTTTAATCGAGAAAACTATTTATTTTCTAAAACCATGCTCTGATACCAATCTGTCACACCCCCCAAACCAAGGATGGTGGAGACGTCCGGGGGTGGAGGACTTCATGTATAATATCATAACCACAATTGCAATAGTAATTTAAGCAAACACAACCAACATATATATAATTGAAATAGTTACATCATTGTATGAGTTACACATTTCCAAATCAATTACAATATGTTGACAAAACATGAAATGTTGACGCCTTAACGTTCCATCCTCAAAATGCACTTGGATACCTGTTTAGTGATTTCCTGAGAATACAAGTTGTTTTGAAAAAGTGTCAACGCAAAGGTTGGTGAGTTCATAAGCTTTTGTTTTAAATCTTGATAAAAGTCTTTCTCTTGTAAAAGTCATGTTTGTTTCAGAAAATCCGATATTTTCCTTAAAATGTGTAATGTAGTCTTATATCTGAAGACCAAAATGTATAAGTAACCTCTCTCATTTTTAGAAAATGATATGTGTTTAAATCGACATAAACGCGTTTGAATTAAATGAAATTCCTATAAATTTTTATGTTTGTTAATACTTTATGTGAGTTTATTATAACCATGCTATGACCTAGTGGGCCTGAAACGACGTTCTTCAAGCGTCAGAAATGTTATGACATTTGTCACCTCAGACCTGCCGGTCTAGCTGTTGCATGCAGCTCAGGTGTGGGTTTGTCAATTCCAATATAGATCTATACACAACTATCACACTCTCCCTTCAGGAGACTCTGGTTACAATACAGGACTTATTGGTAAATGTGAAGCGAATGTCTCACAAAGTATTTAACAAATTTACGTATAATGAAATGAAAATCCCTTATTGTATATATGTACCCTTTTTGTATGAGTGTGATATGCAATGTATCATAAACTATACCTATTATAGTTTATCAAAACAAGGGTAGTAAATGTAATGTACGTAAACTATATTCAACGTGGTTCATTTAATGTTTGAGTAAAATGGATGTACTTTGATTACAACAAATCTTGTTATCTTTTATATTTCATATATGTGTGTGTGTGTGTGTGTGTATATATATATATATATATATATATATATATATAACATCCATTTATTAACTGATGCATGTTTATATATTAAGATAAAATGTCATTCATTTAAATAACATAGGTGCACATAAAGATATACACCTTGCTCAACATGTTACAAGGTGATACTAAATTGTTAGCATTTTCTGTTTGTAACAGCTTCGATCACTGTTATTAGAAAAATTATAAAAACTTCATAACAGGTCCAAATGATAATCCGTAATTTCTGGGATTTTGGAAAATGAGTCTAGTTTTTTCATAAATTTCCATGATTTTTAGTGACCTCCAACTTAAGTGAAAACGTCCATAAACACAGACTGGTCCGGATTGGCTCTTGAAATGATAGGCAGTTTTGCAAAAATCACCATAAATTGTAGAAACATCGTATGGAGATGTGAAAGTAGTCATTTTAAAGCTATAAACCTGAACTATTTGCATCTAATACAGTTTTCAAAAAAAAATCTTTAAGTCGACCAAAATAGTCCGTGAATGGAGCCCAAATTTTCTGATGAAAGCTGTTAGAAATATTTCGTTGTGTTCTTAGTGATTTTTAACTTGTATTCCTCCCCCCCCCCCCCCTTAAAACTTATGAAAATGAGAAATTGTAGGGGTATGAACTCGCCTTGAGTGATTTCAGTGGGTGAATGTAGAAGATGAGAAGTGTTCAACTCAAGAACACTTGAAGGATCACTTGAATTTTTGAATATCTAACATGAATGTGATAAATTTTGTGTAAGCAATCTATGATTTTGAGTAAGAGGGAATGTAATAATCATAAGGAGAGTGATGAAGTTATCAAATATGAGAGAAAGTTTGATGATCATCCCTTGAAACTCGAAATATGAGTGAGAGAATTTGAGAGAAAAGTGATGTTTGATACTTGGTGAAAATGAGGAAAATGAGTGATGTTAAGAGTGAAAGACAGTTTTCCAGCTCATTAGGATGTGAGTTTGCTGGGAAATGAGTGTGGTAGGGCCTTGAGGTGACTAGGAATAGTGGGGAGTACAATAGCTGGTCAAAGGAATGCGCATGTGGTGGTTATTTGTGCCAATTATTATGGAAAGATCTACACTCCACCTCAAGATCTCACTTAACAGATTTTATTTTTAAATAAATATTTCCATAAAAATATATATATAAATTATGAATATTTAGGGTCTCATATGTTAAAATATGATTTCTGGAGAAAGTCCCACGTTAAAATAATTAAAAACGGGCTTAAAATGTTAAAAATGTTGAAAACCGGGTAGAAAGTGCTGAAGTCCGAAGTTCAGGGCGAAGTCTCGGTCATTAGCAGCCTAAAACCGAACAACGGGTGCGGATCCGGGAGAGGAGCTGCGATCCGAGGGTTTTTGATGCAGGCATGGTTGCGGCTCGCTTGCTGCGGTCGGGGTTGCGGGTCGCCTGCTGCAGCTCACACGTTACGGTTCCAACCCAAGAGGGTCCGGCCTCTAAGAGGCTTCGACCCTAGGGGGAGGTTCCAGGTCCTTTGGGGTATTTTACCCGTTCTAACCTCGTTTTAAGCGATTTTTGACACGGTTAAGGGTCGTAATGACCCGAATGACTTCAAAAAGTCATGGGAACTTTTGAGAGAGATTGGGAGAGGTTTCCAATAGAAAGAGGTATAGTGAAAACGATTGAGAGAGGTTTTGTTTGTGACCCTTTTAAGTGTTCGACTTTGCAATGCGAGGTCCGTAAACCCCGTTAAGCCACGTTTTAAGGTCCTACACACTCCCGATGAGTGTGCAAAAGTGTTTTATCGCTTTAGTACAATGTTTAGCCTTTTCACAGCTAAGGAAATTCAAACATATGAATTTTCCAATGATGTTTTCTCATTAAAATGACGGTTTGTCTAGTATTACACAATGTAAACCCTAATATACAAGGGCTAATTGAGTCATCCGGTTTGACTTGTTGACTTTGTTTGACTTTGACTTGACCCGAAATTGACTATTGTCACAAAGGTTATAACCCAAATAAAAACCATGCATATAACTTGAACCAAGTGCTCTATTGTTATCTTGTCCAGACCACAAACGTCCCTCACAAGAAAATCTAATGAACTTACCACCATACACACCGTTAAGGGAACCCATAACTAACCCTGGATCTATTGTGTTCCCTTTTCCTCACAACCTTACCCAAAGGCTGAAGTACTAGAATATCTAATGAAATGACGATCCTCAATCATTAACATAAACATCCTCATGAACAACCAAAATAGATCCCATTAATACGTAAGTAGCTCGATAAAACTTTTAAAGTTAACGAGAAATGTTGCTAAAACGATGGTCGGATCCATCCAATTATCCACCCTGCCATCATGACATGCTAAAAAATAGATTTTATGTAGATGTAATGTCCTGTATAGAAATATGAACGACATTGTCCCAAATTCTAGACTCCCAATAACGAAGTACATCTTCCAAACTCAAGCCTAACTTGACAATAGGTTGATGAATCCATTGAAATTCAACTAATACATCTCAAAACTTTCGAAGAATTTCCTCTTTGTTGATGCATGAAATGGCCAATTATAGAGAATGCATAGACACCTAATCCAATGAACCAATACACTACTAAAAAAAACTCGTGTAGAGCTGAACATACCTATCTCTAAAACTGATTTACCGATCGGCAACTGCCCAATCTAGTCTATAATAGTAATCCATACAACGAGTTGAAAAATCCCTAATAACCAATACTCAACATGAGCGATCCTAGCACCTCCTCATCTATTCTTTGGCATTCCAAAAGGAACCAATGGCTACCACGAGCTCTATGCCCAAATAGTTCCTGTTGCGAGACAACTCGTGTATTTCCTAAACACATATATTTTAGCCACTTGCTCTACACCCCTAACTTGACCAAATCCGGAATCGCAGTCTCGCATACCCGTACCGGATATCCCTATAAATCATTCTTATGACACCACAAAATACAACCAATCGATGATCCTTTAAGAAGAATACCTAGTTCTCCCCCACTTAGTGTTCGATCTACCATGCACTGGTGTTGCAACCAAACCATATCTCAAACCGGCTCAACCAGGTACAAACCATACCTGACTCTTGGAATGTATAACACATACAAGATGATCTTCCAGATAAGGACAAATCAAACCCTAAGAGATTTTGAATCTCATATTAATACCTCAAATATTTCTAATCATGACCACTTCTAACATTAAGAACCCCGCATAGATGCACAAGCAATAATTCTGACAGTCCATTGATAGCATCGATTTTCTATCCCGATCAAATAGATTACCAATTATCTCATCCACAATTCACCAACCATCAATCTGTTACCTGACCTACCTATATCCAAATAAAACAAACCCCAGATCGCATATCAAGGCACTAATCCATAAAAATTCTCTTGTGCATTATCAAACTACCATAATGTCGTTAAAAACTGTTGTCACATAGTGTGACAACCTGAAACTTCTAAGCATGTAATTGATCTGTGTTTCGGCGCTAAAACTTGAGTTCATTATCTTTTGTTACATCTTGTGGTTCCATATGGGTGCTCTAGACTTAGTATACACTGGATATAAGTCCTAGGAAGGGTTGGAAAGTGCTTTAGTATCACAAAATCGGGCCAAACACACCAAATAAGGTGTGTGCGGCCACACAACTGTGTGTATGGCCACACACCCAACCGCATTCATCCTCAACCTCACACTCAAACTCTTATATGGATGGATACCCCTCATTCATTCATTTAGATGTTCTCTTCCCTCTCTCTACTTTCTCTTTCTAAATCACCAACCAAGAACACTTAGAAGGCTTCATAATCGTGATCTATTTCATATTCAAGCTAAGTATAGTGGTAAACACTTGAATTCCAAGCTTAAAACTCATTATGTTCATCATATTCATCATCCCATGAAGGTGCACGGCCGCACACCTTCATATGGGGGCAGCATACCTTCAAATCTCCTAAGTGTGAAAAGCAAACACTTGAAATTCATCATACGGACTCAAATGAGGAGTGTACGGCTGCACACACCCTCTTTACGGCCGCACACTCTTGTGTGCTGCCTCACACACACTCCTGGCCGCACACCCCAGCCGCACACTCATTTTCAAGGCCATACACTCACTTTAATGCCCACATTTGGCCCTAAACTTGCATAAATCTTTAAGCCTGGATCCTAGGGTACTTATTTTTAGTAATTCCAAGCCCTAAGGGTGTTTTCCCATCATGTTTAGTCATGAAATACCTTAATTCTAACTCATCTATGTGTCTTCACATGAATAATAGGGGCCATAGACGTTCAGGGCATCCGTCAACAATCGAACCCTACATTAAGCGGTGAGTTCATACCCCTACTCTTTTTCACTGTTTTTAACTATTTTTAAGGGGGGGACACAAGCAAAGTACAAGAGGTTTCTTGTACTCAAAACTTGTTTTCATGTGTGTGTTTCACATTTTATATGCTTTTAACACTGATCGTTACAACCGATTGCGGTTTCAACATGCAGATCACGTAAACATATATTTGTGAAATGAAATTTTAAACTGTTATGTTTTACATATATTTCACAAATGATTTTCCACATTTATCAGTTAGAAGCATGACATTAGAACTTTTGAACATAATATTTGTACATTGTTTTGTCCTCGGTAACACTCCACATATATACACGAGTGGAGGACTATCATATTATTACTAGTAAATTTGTTAGTCCTGTATGATTGGAAACACGTCCTCGGCGAACACTCCACAGAGATACGCGAGTGGAGGACTACACCCGTAACCAGAATCTCTGGGATTTAGAGAGCGTGACTTGAGTGTATAGATCTATACGGGGCTGACTACCCCACACCTGGCTGCTAGCTACAGCCGAACCGAAAGGTTCAAGGGTGACGGAAGTCATAAGGTGATGTGGACTACTTATTGCCATGTCTAGTCTATCATATGGTTATGGAACTCGCAATTTGGATAACAGAGATTTACTAAATGGTAATAATGAACAAGTAATTATGTTTACTCTACCTACATTAGTTTTATATACGTGTTAAAACTAATACCACTCACAAGAACAACCAGGTTTTCTGTATACATCTTTCACATTAGTAATCAACATTTAGGAAAATATGGGATTTTCCTGGGGTAATACTCTTACATAACTAGATTCGTATAACAGATTTTAGACAACTAAACTTTACAATTTACAAGGGTGAACATGTTTTTAGTATACATCTGTTACTTTACACTTTGGATTTGATAACCAACCTTATTAAGAAAATATGGGATTTTCTTGGTGTGTAACATTTTCAGAAACAGAAAGGAAACTCAAACATTTTCATAAAACAAAAACCGCTTATGAACTCACCAGCATTATGCTGATTTTCAAACTGCTTGTGTTCTCAGGTCAGCATTAGAACTGGTATCCGAAGATCATTTTGTTCCAGGTTGGAGTGCGCAGAAGATCAGTTCATTTTGTTATTATATACTATGTATCACAACTGTATAAGTTTACTATTGTAACAACTGCAAAACTTTTCAATATGTAATGTATGGTTGTTCTACTTTACTTACTATGTGCATTGGATTTGATACTCAACATGGAGTCAACCCCGGAAATGTTTCCGCCTTTGGTTTTCGGGGTGTGACACATAGCCCTAGGCTGGGTCTACATCCTAACTCTGAAAATCAAATGCCTGCTCTCTCTCTCTCTCACACTCTCTTTCTCTCTCTCTCTCTCTCTCTCTCTTTATCTATCTCTATCTCTATCTCATTTGAAACCGGAACGTTGGAAGAACAATCCCCTGTCGAGGATAGTGTTATTCCAATCCATCTACCAATCCCTCAGCCTCTTGCTTAAATCCTTGAGCGGATCATAACAATCATTTCATTATTGAGTCCCACGACTCAACTAGGACTACCATCGACCAAGGCCCTCGAGACCCCAAATCAACTAACTCACCTAGGTCTGCACCATTCAAACCCAATCTTATATGGCCACTAAACCCCAACCAATCACCAGGATTATGCTCAGCCTGGACAACCATAACTAGAAGATCAATAGATATGGAAACCCTATCACGAGTCATGGTTATCCAACCATGCTATCTACCCTCTCCCAACTCCTTAGAATCCTCTTTACTTCCCTTGATTCGAGTATGGATCATGTGCTTCCAGTAGTAAAGGCCTAATACTACCTTCCACACGTATCCATATTTTCCTCAAGATTAAATCACGTGTTCCCAATACCCACTAAATAACTTAGTAACCGATCTAAAGCACTTCCTAGTCCTTCCTAGAATCTCCACCTTTCCCTACCATCATCTACTGAAAAACCCCTATTAATGTTAGCTAACCACTTCACGAATACAATTATATGCAACAAAACTTAAATAATCTTTTGACTAAAAGACCTAACCCTACAATGGTTAGACTCAAATAAGAGCTACAAAATAGGGTCGAGTCCATTCATTATAAAATTATTTAACCTTTTTTGCATGTAAATTAGCATATTCATTTACTATTTAACTCATGTCAATATGAGTCCCATAAAGCACACATCAAGCAACATTCAAGCAGTGGAACCGAATGATGATAATATATCATAAAAATATAAGGTAGACCTTCATATGTAATTCATGACCACTAGGCCAAACCATCTAAGATACACATACATCTTGAATCCACTATCTTAAGAGTGGCTAATCATCCCTCATGTTGGCCTGCTATAAACTGTACTCACTCATGAAACTTCCACGAACCCTACAGTCACTCGTGCATGCTAATCATATATAACACTAGATCCGATAGACAGTTGAATACTTAATTCTACCCTAAGCCCTTTATCAGACAAGAATAGGAAATAAGGCTAAATCAAACATTATCAGGCTATAAAATCTTAGTCATGTAAGACTATGATGCACACACTAAGAAACTACAGTAATGATGTCAATTTCATCTAGCATACAAGAAATTCTCCTAGGCTATCAGGTAACATACATTAGGCAGTTCTAGCATGCAATTCCTGAAGATCCCTAGCCTAGTAGTAGCATCCAGTTCTATCATAATCATCACAAGTAAATAACATTGTGGGTATCTTGGCGTACACTTTCTTAGCTTGAAAACATTATAGATCCTTAGCTTAAAACTGGATTCACATGAATGCTCATCTAATACACTCAAACCATGACTCTGATACCAACTTGTAATATTTGAAAATCACGGTAAAGTTTTTCATTTTTAAATTAATATAAATCATCATTTTCAAACAAAAACCATATCAAAATCAATTATCAACTACAAATATCCTAAGATAACTGCATCATAAAATCTTCTGGAAACATGTTATCGAAGGATGTGTACGATCACGCCTTTACTTTTCACCGGTCATCTAAAGTACCTAAAACCATAACAATCAAACTGTAAGCATGAAGCTTAGTGACTTCCTCCAAAGTACCACACATAACCAAATAAAGATAACACCATAAAAATATGATCCTTCAGCCTGACTGGATTGCCATGCTGGGCCTACAACCTATCTGGATCGCTCTCCAAGCCTTCAGTCTGACTGGACCACCGCACAAGGACTATAACCTAACCGGACCGCTCTGTGGGCCTTCGGCCTGACTGGTCCACCTTGTAGGCCTACATGGTGTTACAATACACCTTTCATTAGGGGTAATGCCATTCACATCGGCAATGGTACATGTTTACCTATTTTACATATTGGATCTACTCGTTTTTATTCGATTTCTAAATTTTTTTTTTCGTTATCTAATATGCTTCATGTTCCTATAATAAAAAAGAATCTTCTTTCAAAAATTATGTCTTGACAATGATGTTTTCTTTGAATTTCATTATTTTTTTTGTTGTGAATGTTAATACTACCAAAACTACCCTCCTCATGGGTCCAACTGACAATGGTCTTTAATCTATCCATTTTCCATCTCTTCAGAGTCGTCCCGAAGTCATGCTCACTACTTTTGAAGCCCCTTCTTACATATGGCATCAATGGCTGGGGCACCCCTATTCACAAATTTTCAATTTTATGTGTTCTAAGTATTGTCTCATGTTTCTCTAAAAATGGCTGATACATTTTGTAATTCAATTAATGTCATATTGGGAAATCATCCAAGCTTCATTTATCTTCTTCCAATTTTAATAGCAAACGGATTTTAAATCTTATCGTGTGAGATGCCTAGGGTCTGGCACCTGTGACCTCTTCTAACGTTCACACTTATTTCTTTGTGAGCTGATGACTTTTTTCGCTTTATATGGATATTTCCTATTAAATGCAAATTTGATGTTTTTGATATATTCAAACAATTTGTCATGGTTGTTGAACGTCAATTTTCCACCAAGATTAACTCGGTTAAAACTGAATTGGGGGGGGGGGGGGGTTGAATTTCGAAAACTTACTCAGTTTTTAGCTCTCTTTGCATTATTTATCGATTGTCTTGCCCTCATACAAGTGAAGAAAATGGCCTGGTTGAGCGACACCATCGACATGTCGTTGAAACTAGCTAAACTCTTCTCGCTCAATCAGGTGTTCCAAACACTTTTGGCATTTTTCCTGTGAAACTACGGTTTATCTTATCAACCGAATGCTATCTCGAACCCTCCACATCTAATCCCTATATCTCCACCTACCCATTTCCCATTATTTACGATGACTCACGACTACTAGCTACTACATTACCTTCCTCGCCACAAACACCACTAACTACTACATTACCTCCTTCATCAGTGCCACCAACTATTGTTGCTCTTCGCATTCATTTTATATATGATTGCAGCAGAAGGACTAGAACTGATCAGACTATGAATATGTCATCATTGCCAACGACTGATGCCCCAACCGACACCTCTACAATGTGGGTTAGACCAGCTACGCTCCAATAGAATCCAAAACAATTCACCCGATTTGATCCATCAACCTTTCATACAATCACAACACATGAACATGAACGACACACTTGCTCAGCTGATGTTAAACAACCTCATTGGCAACAAGCCATGGTTGATGAATATGCAACACTACTCGAGAATGGTGCTTAGAAACTCGTGCCTCTTGGACCGAATATCAATGTTGTTGACTGTAAATGGGTCTACAAAATCAAACATGATAAAAAAAGGAGTTGTTAAACGATACAAAGCCAACTTTTTAGCCAAAGGGTTTCATCAACAACCCATTTCTGACTATCATGTAACATTTAGCCCAACTGTCAAGTTCACTACTGTTCGGGTTTAGCCTTTACATTAGTTGGATGTTAAAAACGCCTTTCTTCATGGTGACCTAAACGAGACAGTCTATGTATGCCAACCTCCAGGCTTCATTGACCCATATAAACATGATCATGTTTACTTGCTTCACAAGTCCTTGTATGGGCTAAAGCAATCCCCACAAGCCCGGTTTCATCGGTTGTCTCGAGCTCTCCGCCATATTGGCCTCAAAGGATTTGAGACCGATCCCTCTTTTTTATACTATTGACTAATGGTACACGTGTTTATATGTTGGTTTATGTTGACAATATCATTATTACAGGAAATAATCAAGGGTCTATTGATCAAATAGTTCGCAGTCTCAGTCAGATTTTCGTAGTTCAAGACATGGGAGCTATATCTTACTTTTTTGGTGTTTTGGTTGTATATTGTGACACTAATCTTTTCCTATCTCAAAAACAATATGTGTTGGACATTTTATTGAATGCAGGTCTAGCTGACGCTAAACCTATTAGCACTCTACTTCCAACTGGTGCACCGCTTTCCATCGCTGATAGTCCTCTGTATGAGAATGTTGTTTGGTATCGTCAAGTTGTTGGAGCTCTCCAATATGTTACGTTATCCAGACCCGACATCATTTAGGCTGTCAATAATGTCTGTCAGTTCATGCATTCTCCGAAAACGAATCACTACTCTGCTGTTAAACGGATTCTAAGGTGTCTTCGGGGCACCATGGCATTCGCCTCACACCGTCCCGTGACACCACCATTCATGCCTATGGTGATGCACCATTCGTATTGGTGGGTATCATAAATTAGCAGCTGCAAGACACATAGATGCGAGAAACGGGTAGCAACATTGGGGGCATCGCTAGAGGGAGACTATAACCAGAGCCAGAAGGAAGGAGTCGACACTCGACAGGCAGAGCAAAGAAAAATTAATTAACAATTGTCTAAAAACATTTGTTATAGAAGCTTTTCAAAGCTTTTTTTATTTATAAAGCAAAAGAAAAAGTTTCATTCCTGTTGTGGGAGCTTTCTGGAACAAACTATTTAGTAAAACATGTAAATTTACATGCTCAATTAGATTTTCAACCATTTAAATATCATTTGATGCCCCACTATAAAAGATACTATATTAAGTTATGATTTTTTACGAATCCATATTTTCAATTAAAAACTAATTTATAATAAACAATAAAATTATATAAATACAAATCGGTGGGTATCATAAATAAGTTGATGAAAATTTTATACTATTAAGAAGATTTCTTAAGATTTTGGATTTACGATTTGATTCTTAGATGTTATACAACAATTAAGACATTCCAACATGCTATTGAGTTATTCTTCTATATGGGTCAGCCGGTCAGCTCCACACACTCTAAGAACATATATTTAATTTTATATGTTAATTTTGAGTATGAAGTAAGTTGTATAAAGATGCCAACCTGGGAGATAGTAAAGCCACTGTCTAGCACGTGTGACTCACACAAGAATACTTATATATATTTAATAGCTCATTAAAATTCTATTAAACAAAAAACAGAGGTGGGTTGAATATGGAACACAAGTTCAAACGCATGTCACCCACGTAGCATACTGCCCTGACACTCAACCACTCATCTTGTACCATTTTTCCCCATACACACATATATATATATATATATATATATATATATATATATATATATATATATATATATATATATATATATATATATATAACATCAAATTCTAGCCACTATATTAAAAGAATGAAATATTGTGATTTTACGGTGTATTATTAATATGAGATACCATTTACTATATCACCTATACTTAAATTCTTATTAATGAAAAATATGATATTTTAATAAGAGAGAAATAAACATTACCTTTTTTAAGCAAAACAAATCAAATTAAATAATAAAAAAATAAAAAAATTAATTATTCAAACTAATATTTTTTATGAATCACCAATTAAACGTATGCATTCATCAAAAATTTAGATTACCGATTATTAGAAATATTCTTAAAAAATGTTAGATTTATATGTATATGATAATATCATTCTTGAAATAATTGGGCTTTAGTGCTTTACTTCTTCACATTTATTCATTATTACTTATAGAAGTCATTAATAATACATGAATATAAGTGAATATATTTTTGACGATTCCCCAATATTAATGGTTCATAATTGATTTTTTTTAATTAAAGATTTTGATATATCACGACAATAGTTAGGGATCGATTTTTTTAGTTAAAGTTTCAAGATTGATGACGAGAATGGTTAATAATGATATTCTAGTACGACATTCTTGAAGAATTAGAGTTTACTCTTTAAGTTTCAAAGTTAGTTGTTAAGAATGCACTGATTAATAAATATATTTTAACCACTAAACAACTATTCTCATAAGAAAAAAATCAATACATAGTTGTTAGATATGTGTGTTTGTATTCTTTCAGAAAAAAAATCAATACGTAGTTGATAGATATGTGTGTTTGTATTCTTTCAGAATATATGTTAAAAGATTTGGATACTAGTTCAATTATAGCATGATGTTCTTTAAAAGCAAAAAACAATCTATTACTATTCTCTAAGAATAAAAGGAATAACATTCTTACAGAATAAAAAACAGCGTGTTCTTCCTCGAATCAATTACAGTACGGTCAATGTATGTGTGTGCATTCTAATAGAATCAAAATGACTAAATAATAAACATAACATAAAATAAAATTAAAATGATACCTATGAATGCAGATAAAGAGTAAAAATTAAGAATTTTAATCTGATTAATTAAATTAAGAGGTTTTTTTTATGAAGAGGACTATTAGGAAGAAGGCCTGGAAGAAAAAGACCAACATAACTGATATTTGTATAATTATCCATATGTTTAGCATATATTTTTATTCATTTTTAGCTAATTATTTGCATAATGTGGACAAAAGGTACTTAATAATGCTTAAATTGTGTTTTTAGTCCAAAAGACATGCTTAGAAGCAGAAAGGGATAAGGAGAAGTAATTAGAGACCAAAGAATGAAGAAAAAGGAAAAACGACACACCTACTCGGCGAGTCCACGCACCTACTCGGCGAGTCCACGACCTACTCGCCGAGTAGCCCATGTTTTGTGATAACTATAAATAAGGGGTCTCAATCCGAATTAAAGACTTTTATGGCTTCCTTGGAGATAGAGCTACGATTGGAGAAACCTTTGAAGACCTGAAGAACCCTAACCTTTGATCTTTTGAAGAATTAAGGTGAATTAGGTTATACTTCCCACTTAATCTTTGGATTGAATGATGTTTAGCTTAATCAAATTCGTGTTTGGGCTTGTTTTCCTTATAATCATGAGCTAAAATTCGAATGGTTTCTGTTTAGGAAGAACCGAATTACTCCTATGGTTTAATTATTACTTTTGTTAATTGTTTATTGGTGATTTTATTAAATTAAGTTTGTTAAAGAACCTTATGCATTAACCACAACTATTTTCTGTTAATTGGAAGACAATTAAGTTGCATGAACATCTCTTAGTTGTTAACCTCATATGTTTATGTGACCACTTTATCATATGTCTAGGAATAATGAACATGAAACTAGAATTAATAAGAGAATGAGTAAATTAATGTGTGAGCTTGTTTGAGAAACCAACAAACAAGAGGTTAATTGAAACACCCTATTGATTAACCAATTACAAATCTTATTTAATCCAAATAATTGAACTAGGGAATTAATTAGTTTAAATAATTGGTCATTGCTTGAATTAATTAATTGTCTAAGGGTTAGTATTAGTGAACATGAACCTAACCACTATAATTGGTAACGAATAACAATTAATATGTCACATTATTATACAAATAACCATATGAGTGAGTTGGTTGGACCTAAACATAAACTCTTTATCAAAATTCGGTGAATTTTTACTTGTTTTAGCTTTTAGTTAAATCACTTGTTAGGTGATTTGTTTAAGTTTCTAGTCTTGTAAAACTAGAGAAAAACCTTTACTTTTATTACTTGCTTAGTTAAAATTAGTTGTTAGTTTAATTTCCGTTCCCTGAGTTCGACACTCTACTTATCCAACTATACAACTAAAAGATAGGTTCACTGCCTTTGTGTGCTAAATTTATAATTTAAAAGTAGGATTAAAACCAATGCATCTTACCATGGCTAACATTGATGAAATTCCCATGGGAGAATGGAAGAAGAGGATCCGCGATGACACTGGCCCAGGATTTGTGCGACCCGCAATTCCTGCAACTGCTACTTTTGAGCTCAAGGGTCACATCCTTGCTCAACTTAAGGAGATTCCCTTCACCGAAAAAGACCACGAAGATGCTTACAAACACTTGGATGAAGTCAATGATGTGGTTGATTATTTTAATGTTCCTAATGTGCCTCGGGAAACTCAGCTACTTCGCATGCTTCTGGTTACTTTGAAGGGTGCTGCAAAAGATTGGCTCACGTCACTACCCCCCGGATCGATCAATACATGGGCCCAAACGAAAGAAGAATTCATTGATCAATTCTGCCCGCTATCCAAGATATCCAAGCTAAAGAAATCCATTGCTAACTATGAACAACAAGCAGGGGAGTCACTATATGAAGCTTGGGAGAGGTACAAGAGCTTGCTAAGGAATTGCCCACATCATGACCTCAATAGTCAACAAGAAGTCTCCATCTTTTATGATGGAGTAAATGTTACCACAAGGTAATTACTTGACTCGTAAGGTCCACTCACGAAGAAGGCACCTCCAGTGATAAAGCAATTGATTAAAGAATTCTCTAAGCATTCTAGAGAATACCATAATCCAAGAAATGATGTGACTAGGGGGCCACATATGCAGTTTCAGAAGACTTGTCAGCAGTCATGACTATGTTAAAAACGATGGATAGGAGGATGGATAAAATGGATCAAACGATACATGCTATTCGGGTGGGTTATGAGAATTGCAATGGGCCTCATCTTACTAGAGACTGCGACTTGGATGAAAATGGCAACAAAAAGGTGCAAGTTTGTTACTCAAGTGGGGACCGATATGATGAAGATTGGCGTAAACCAAAGAAGGAGTGGCTCCCTTATGACGAGTACGAGAAGGCTAAGGAGGAGAAGTACACACAAAAGGGAAGAGGTTTTTACAAAAAGGAGGAGCCGACACAAGAAAGAAAACCGAGTTTAGAAGAGATGCTTACCAAATTTGTAGCTGCTTTAGAAAAGAGACATAATGATCATGATGCTGCAATCCAAGAAAGAAGAACCATGCTTAGAAACCAGCAAGCATCTATCCATAACATTGAAACGCAGCTTGGGAAACTTGCTCAACAAATCAATCAAAGATCACCCGACGAAATTCCTAGTAAAACCGAAAACAACCCACGAGGCGCGCACATAAACATAGTCACAACAAGAAGTGGGATGATAATTACTCCTCTGGCCCCCATTCAGAATGAAGCACCCAAAGACTTGCAAAAGGAGGATGCAGAAAAACAAGATCAAAATAAAATTCGGCATGACACAGACTCTACTCGCTGAGTCCATAATATGGACTCGACGAGTCCACTGCCAAATTTGAACGAACAAATTCCTGAAAAGCCCTTTTAGCCTCCAATGCCATATCCAGCCCGAGCTAAGAAAGAAAAGCAGGAAGAGGAGTACCATAAGTTTCTCGACCACATTAAAGCTCTTCAAATCAACATACCCTTCATTGAAGTCGGAGCTCAAATGCCAAAATATGCAAAGTTCCTCAAGGAGCTTCTAACTAATAGAAGGAAGATGGAGGAGGTGATAGAAGTAGTTCTTAATGAAAACTGCTCAACTGCCATGTTAAACAAATTACCAAAGAAGAAAGGTGACCCGGGAAGCTTGACTTTGCCTTGCCAATTTGGCAACTTGGCCACCATTCATGCTTTAGCTGATTCGGGAGCAAGTGTAAACCTCATGCCCTATTCATTCTTCAAGAAATTGGATCTCCTGGAACCAAGACCAATTCGCATGGCAATTCACATAGCAATCAAGACAGTCACATTTCCAAGAGGAATATGTGAAGACTTATTGGTCAAGGTGGACAAGTTTATATTTCCCGCAGATTTATAATTCTAGACATGGAAGCGGATCCTCAAGTCCCGATCATCCTTGGAAGACCTTTCCTCAACACGGCAAGTACTATAGTGGACATGAGAGACTCGAAGCTTACTATACGGGTAGGAGAAGATTCAGTCACTTTCGGGGTTGATCAAGCTATGAAGCATGCGAGGAATAGTGATGACATGGCATTCTCGATTGACATGTTTTATGAATTGATGGAGGAGTGCGATAATGAAGATTCCAACAAGTCCACTATCTTTGATAAAGAATTCAATGCTGAAAAAGACTTACTGGAGATCGAGAGGCTGCTGGAAGAAGCGGAGTATGAAGAAATAACAAAGCAATCTGATAGAGCTACTCGGCGAGTAGGGCCGATCTACTCGCCGAGTCCATGTGAAGAAAAAATGGAATTCATAAATTCAGCAATTGACTCGCTGACTCCATCTCCTGCACTCGGCGAGTACAACATGTAGAACCCAAAAACCGAGCTCAAAACGTTACCAGATCACTTGGACTATGCTTTCCTTGAAGATGGCCATCAAAAGCTAGTTATAATATCCTATGACCTCTCCGAATCTAAAAAAGAAGAACTAGTTCAAGTATTGAAGAAGCGAAAATAGGCCATAGCATGGAGCATTACTGACATCAAGGGAATAAGTCCCTCTTATTGTTCCCACAAGATTAACCTGGAGAAAGGAGCAAAGGCGGTTGTACAACACCAAAGAAGACTAAACCCAAACATGAAATAAGTGGTCAAGAAGGAAGTAGTGAAGCTCTTAGATGTGGGGATCATTTACTCTATTTCCGACAGTTCGTGGGTGAGTCCGGTCCAAGTGGTGCCCAAGAAAGAAGGAATGACGGTCATAACCAACGAGAAGAATGAGCTTATTCCGACACGAACGGTAACTGGTTGGAGAGTGTGCATCGATTATTGCAAGCTAAACGATGCCACTCGTAAAGACCATTTTCACTTACCTTTTATTGATCAAATGCTAGAACGATTATTGGGCCATAGTTTCTATTGTTTCTTGGACGGATTTTCGGGTTATTTCCGAATACCCATAGACCCCATGGACCAAGAAAAGACCACTTTTACTTGCCCAAGTGGGACTTTTGCTTATGGATGCATGCCCTTTGGGTTATGCAATGCACCCGCAACATTTCAACGGTGCATGACAGCCATATTCCACGACATGGTGGAAAAATTCATGGAAGTCTTTATGGATGATTTTTTTTTTGTTTTTGGATCTTCCTTCCATGATTGTCTCACTAACCTTGATTTGATGCTTGCTAGGTGTGAAAAGACCGACTTAGTTCTTAATTGGGAGAAATGTCACTTTATGGTCAAGGAGGGTGTAGTTCTAGGCCACAAGGTTTCCAAATCGGGATTTGAAGTGGATCGGGCAAAGATTGACACCAATTCCAAATTACCTCCACCAACTAATTTGAAGGGCATTAGAAGTTTTCTTGGACATGCGGGTTTTTTCTGGCGTTTTATAAAAGATTTTTCTAAAATCACTAGACCTCTAACACAATTGCTTTTAAAATATGCACCATTCAATTTTACTAAAGAGTGTTTAGAGGCGTTTGAATTCTTGAAAGAAAAATTAACTAATGCCCGATCATTATTGCCCCAAATTGGGAGTTACCAATTGAAAAAATGTGTGATGCTAGTGACTTTGCTTTAGGAGCTGTCCTTGGTCAAAGGGTTGATAAGCACTTTCGACCCATTTATTATGCAAGTAAAACTCTAAATCCGGCCCAAGAGAATTACACCACCACCGAAAAAGAATTATTAGTTGTGGTGTATGCCTTAGATAAATTCCACCCTTATTTAGTTGTATCTAAAACAACTGTTTTTACTGACCACTCGGCTATCAAGTATTTGTTTGCCAAGCAGGATGCCAAGACAAGATTGATACGATGGGTTCTACTTCTTCAAGAGTTTGACACTGAGATACGCGACAAGAAGGGAATGGAGAATGTAGCACCCAACCACTTATCAAGGCTTGAAAACTCGCAATTGCAAGAAGATAGAGTTGGAGATGACTTCCTGGACAAATACATTATGGTGACCACGGGAAAAGAGCCATGGTTCGCGGACATAGCTAATTACTTAGCTTGCAAGTACATCCCAAAAGATCTTCGCCAACAAAAGAAGAAATTATTTTCAGAAATAAAATATTACTTTTGGGATGAGCCTTACCTTTTTCGAAGTTTCCCGTACAGAATCATACGAAGATGTGTGTTACGGAATGAAAACCGACAAATCTTGGAGCATTGTCATAGCGGGCCCACCGGTGGACATCATGGAGCACACTACACTGCTAAGAAGATCTTTGATATTGGGTTTTATTGGCCCACAATGTTTAAAGATGCAACTCAATTTGTCAAAGAATGTGATGCATGTCAAAGAGCGGGAAACATTTCATCCCGAAATGAAATGCCACAACAAAGTATTCAAGTGTGCGAGGTATTTGATGTTTGGGGGATTGATTTCATGGGACCATTTCCCATGTCAAAAGGCAACAAATACATATTAGTGGCGGTGGATTATGTATCGAAATGGGTGGAGGCACAAGCATTACTAACTAATGATGCTCGGGTGGTGGTGCGATTTTTAGAGAAGCTATTTTCAAGATTTGGAGTCCCAAAAGCTCGTATAAAACCGAGGCACTCATTTTGCCAATGATCAACTAGAAAAGGTGTTAAGAAAATATTGGGTAACTCATAAATTCTCTACTTCTTACCATCCACAAACGAGTGGGCAAACCGAAGTGACCGATAGAGCCTTGAAGAGAATCTTGGAGAGATCGGTTGGGAGCAATCGGAAAGAGTGGTCGGACAAGCTAGATGATGCACTTTGGGCCTTCCGAACAGCTTTCAAAACACCTATTGGTACTACACCATATAGGCTAGTTTATGGAAAGAAATGCCATTTACCGATGAAAATCGAGCATAAAGCTTTTTGGGCTTTAAAAATGTGCAACTTCAACATAGCGGAGCTCAAGAACAACCGGTTGATGCAAATGAATGTTATTGAGGAACTTAGACATGATGCGTATACTAGTTCTTTAATCTATTAAGAGAAAAGCAAAAGTTTGCATGACAAGAGGATCAAGGGTAATAAAGAGTTTCATGAAGGGCAAAACGTGTTGCTTTTTAATTCAAGACTAAAACTTTTTCCGGGCAAACTCAAGTCAAGATGGGAGGGTCCTTTTCTAGTAAAGAAGGTGTTTCTACATGGTGCTATAGAGTTATTATCAAAAGATGGTACCCCTTTCAAGGTTAATGGACATAGAGTGAAAAGATATGAAGAAGGAGTCCCAAGGAATGAAGACATAGAAGAAGGGCTGCTGCTGGAGGGAATGGCAAAAACGTAGCATGGGAGGAGTCCAACTAATGACTCCTTAAAAAGAAGCGCTTTCGGGAGGCAACCCGCGTTTAGAGTTTGCATTTCTTTTCCCTTTATTTTCTTTTTAATTTCTTAGGTTCTGTTTTATTATCATTCTCCCTATGAAAATATGTTTTAAATGATTGCTTGAGGGCAAGCAATGCTTAGAGTGTGGGGGGTGGTGGTTTAAAAATCAAAAAAATAAGTTTTTTTTTTCAATATGCAAGACTTACTCAACGAGTTTATACGCATACTCGGTGAGTACATCTTTAAAAACCCATAAAATCGTGAAAACGTGGATCTACTCGGCAAGTAGAAATTTTACACAGGTAGTTTACAATTTGTAAATAAGGGTTTTTCACTCATTCTAAACATTACCCTCATACTCGCCGTGCATATCTCCTCTCAAGCTATTTCTTTAATTTTTGTTGAATCTCCATCTTTCAAGCATAAATGTATGATTTTTACTCCTAATACTTGTTAAAGATTAAAGCTTTATCAATTCTTAGCCCTTATTTTGCCCAAAACTCGGATTTGGGGGTTTCCTCAAATTATAGGGTTTTGATTTTCCTATAAATTAGGAGGTTTTAGACAAAATTTCTTTTGGATTAGTGTTTTATTGACTTAGTACAGCAAACCCTTATGCAAAATTAGATGTTTTAACTGACCTATAATGGTCTGATAGCAATCTGGTTCTGATGTTCTTCCTACTCGCCGAGTAGTTCTTGAACTCGGCGAGTTGGCGCCTTGACATATCTGTGTTGTTTAATTTTAATTGTTGGGTGTTGTTTGTTTGTGCTTTCTTAATGTTATTTTGCAGGAACCATGTCCAAAAGAGGCCAAACTTCATGTGGGGGAAGCCAAGGAGACATCCCGTGGCTTTCTTTTCGCCTAATAACTTCTAAATCCTCACATGCCCGCGCTAAAAACTGACTGGAAGCTTTAAAGCAGAAGGAGATCCACCTCCCTAATGCAATAAACTGGGATTGGTTGGGAAAGATCGGGTCGGAGGAGGAATTGACGCCATATTTGGTAAAGGCTTGTGATGTGGGGGATTCTACCATCATTTGTGATGGATAGTTACAATTACTCAAGATCCAAGAGCCGGTTTTTACGGAGTTGAGTTGGGAATTGTTCTCTACCATCTCATTCTGGGGTGGTAATGAGTGTTATAATTCTAATACTATTTCATTTTCACTTGGTGGGGAGCTGCGACAATGCAGCATGACGGAGCTTGCATGGAGGATTGGCATTTACGATCAAAGTGCCATGTTAGATGAAGATTTTGAAACCTTTTTGGAGCAGTGCCCTAAAGACATCCCTGAAGAGGTAGTTGCTTCCACTTGGTGGAACACTATTGCTAACCAGGTATACATTCCATCTTCCACGCAGGAAGGCCACATCCCTTCACCAGTTCATCGTCTTATTCACCGCCTTATTGCCAACACAATCAACATGCAGAAGGACGATGACAAAGTCCCAACACTTGATATCTTCTACCTTTGGAGCATCATTACTCCCAATGCCTTTTGCAACCTTCCCTACTGCTTGGCCAAATATCTCGCAGATGGGGCGGTCAAAGAAAAAGTGACCTCCAAAATCAATGGAGGGATGTTCATTACTAGGCTCGCGAGATCATACGGGATCTTGGATTTGCAAAAGGCGAGGGAACTAACCGTCATTTATCCCCCTCCTTTCAACAATACTTTATATCGGAGGGCACAAATTGTAGAAAAATTTGGAGATTCTTATGCCATTTTGCATGAGGATGAGGCGGTTAGCAGCCGGGGTGATGGGTAAGTCAAAGGAGCGAGAGGGCCCGAGAAGACCCACCAGTTATTCCGGTGTAGGATGAGAATGATGGGTGGAACCAAGTTGAGTACCGAAGATACTTGGATGATATTGGGAGATCCGTCAATTACAATAATCAATCGTTTGAGTATCTCTTCCAACAAATGAATATCGCCCCGAGACCCAGGCCCGGTTATATCATGAATTGCGATGAAAGGATGCGTAGGAACAATGAATAAGGATGTAGTGGTGCTGGAGGAGCTAACATGGATGAGGAAGATTGAAGATTGGTTGCTTTGTGTTTTTATTTGTTTTTATTGTGTTTGGTTTTGGATTATTGTTGAACTTGGATGATTGTGTTTTTAGGACTTTTATTTGGTTTCTTTCACTCGGGGTTGCATTTTTTTTTTAAGGTTTGAAGGTTAGGATGAATTTAGAAGTCTAAAGGGTCAAGGTTCAAGTGAGGAATGTTTTAAAAGAAAGTGCGAAGATTTTCCATTAAGGTTGAGTCCGTTAGAGTTGGGAGTGATAGAGTGTGTTATTACTAAAGTAATTAGAAGAAGAGTCACTGAATTACCCCAATTCAGTACCTCAGTAGAGAAGTGAACAAGTAGGAAATCTTTCTGGACTCAGCGCCTACTCATCAAGTGCACATAGCCTACTTGGCGAGTACATGGGCAATTACACGACAATACTTCAAGTTGGCAATATACTCGCCGAGTCCATCGACATTTTTCGAACCCCAGAGTTGTTTTGGGCATATTTATTGCAGTCTTATCCATCTTTTTCGTAAAGATTCATTACTGAAGGTTTCTAGGAGCTTTATCCTATATATTTGAGTCGTTTGCAAGTCTACCACACGCGACATAACACATAAGAGATTAATGTGTGAGCTTGTTTGAGGAACCAACAAACAAGAGGTTAATTGAAACACCCACCTGATTAACCAATTTTAAATCTTATTTTATCCAAATAATTGAACTAGGGAATTAATTAGTTTAAACAATTGGCTACTGCTTGAATTAATTAATTGTCTAAGGGTTAGTATTAGTGAACATGAACCTAACCACTATAATTGGTAACCAATAACAATTAATATATCACATTATTATACAAATAACCATAGGAGTGAATTTGTTGGACCTAAACAGAAACTCTTTATCAAAATTTGGTGACTTTTTACTTGTTTTAGCTTTTAGTTAAATCACTTGTTAGGTGGTTTATTTAAGTTTCTAGTTTTATAAAACTAGAGAAAAACCTTTACTTTTATTACTTGCTTAGTGAAAATTAGTTCTTAGTTTAATTTCTGTTCCCTGAGTTCAACACTTTACTTATCCAACTATACCACTAAAAGACAGGTTCACTGTCTTTGTGTACTAAATTTATAATTTAAAAGTAGGATTCAAATCAGTGCATTTTACACACATCAATAACATTCTTCAAACACTTTAAAAAACGATTATTTATATATGTATCAATAAAACATGTTTCAGTTATAGATATATTCTTCTGATGGTGAAGCAATCGTGAAAGCGTTAAGAAGATGAAGCTTTTATAACTGACGAATGATTTAAGGGAATTTCCAGAAGTATTAAATTTTATTTTCGATTATTAAAAAAATTGTATGTAAAGTTCCAATAATACATTTAGATGGTCATTGGTCCACAATTGGTCACACATTCACACAATACTTAGTGTTTATATATGAACCTAACTCTCTCTCTCTCTCTCTCTATATATATATATATATATATATATATATATATATATATATATATATATATATATATATATATATATATATATAAAGGTTATATGGAAAACAAAAAATCCCTAAAAATTATAAAAATATACTTACAGATCACAAATCTTTTTTGTTTTTGATTTTATATTCTTAAAAATCGTAGCTTTTTTATCAATTCGCTGAAAAAAAAATTAAAAAACTGATTTTTTATTTTTTATTTTATTTATTTTATTTATTTTTTTGTCTTATTATTTAAAAAAAATTCAGCGAATTTATATAAAAAAATGTGATTTTAAAGAATATAAAGTCAAAAAAGGATTTGTGTTCTCTATGTATTTTTTTATGCATTTTTATGATTTTCAGGGTTTTTTGTTTTTCATAGAACGTAAACCTATATATATATATATATATATATATATATATATATATATATATATATATATATATATATATATATATATATATATATATATATATATATATATATGCTTGATTTATTGAATTTTAACTAATTATTGTGTGGATATAGATATGATTGTGGGTCAATCATTTTATTTATTTTAAGAAAGTGAATAATACATATTATTAAATTAAAGATAATTAAAAAATACCATCTAGTTTTATTCTAATGGTATTTTAGTCGATTAACATAAATTTAAAAAAGAAAAATTGCATATTTTAAAGGATAATAGATTCTATTAATTCTCTTGATATATATATATATATATATATATATATATATATATATATATATATATATATATATATATATTATTTCAATTTTAATTGTAATGTAATTTCTAAGCAAGACCGTTTTTTATTCTGTTAAAATGATATATATTTTTTCATTCAAAATGTTATTCTATCTAAATGAATATAATGTTAGTAATATACATTTTGATATAGTGAACTTTTAAAGAATAACAGAGCATCTGATTTGAAAACTAAAAATCAAGTCCAAATTCAAAACAAATCAACAATACTTTTATCGAAGGTCAAGATATTGGTTGAATAATTTTTGTAATTAACTTTTTCTCCGATGCAAAATCGTATGAAGTCTGTAACGCCCCGATTCTCAGGTATTGATTTATGTATGAACCTTTTTAGTTTTTGGGTTTACTCGACAAGTTGGCATCCCTACTCATCGTATAGTAGCGGGTTGGTCCGTATGTTTTAATGATCTACTTGCCGAGTCCAAGAGCGGACTCGACGAGTAGGAGTTGGCAGGTGAAACCCTATATTTCGGGGTATTTCAAACTATTTAAAGGATCATTGGCCTCCCCCAACCTCCCCTTTACTGCTTCTTGTCTCTCTCAAACCCTAAATCGCGTGTGTGTTATCTTTTGGTGTGTTCAAGCTTGGAGGAAGAGTTTCGGAAGAAGAACACTTTGGGAATCAAGCAAGTAGAAGCAAGAACTCGTGGGATTCAAGATCTACATTAGTGGACATCCTCTTGAAGGTATTAGACAGTTTTCCTTGGCTCATGTTCATCAAAAATCTATTTTGGATGGGTTTTATGAAAGGCTTTTTATGTTTGAGCTAAGATCTGAAGTTGTAACTTCAGATCTGGATTCCCTTTGACCTCTACATTGATAAAGTTATAAGCCTTGCCTAGTATGAGCTTTCCTTCAAGTGTGAGACTTCATTACAAGCTTAGTTTTGTCATTTAAGGGCTTTAACGCCTTGCGTTCATGTAAAGTTTGCACCTTTACGTGTTAAGCATGCCTAAGGAGGTTGGAGCTGCAATCGAACCTTTGCATGAATTAAAAAGCATCTGTATGGATAAACGATAGAAGGGACTCGGCGAGTCGCATGGTCGACTCGGCGATTCATATGAAGATGGTCTAGAACTCGACGAGTTGGATGAACAACTCGGCGAGTCCGATGAAGATTGTCGAAGACTCGACGAGTGAGTGGAGTGACTCGGTGAGTCGGTTAGGGTTTTCCCAACCGTTGGATGCGTGTGAGCTTGTCGTGTTGCAAGGGGAAAACTTGACAAGTGGATGTGGAGCTTCGACCGTGAGCCTTAAGAACTCGACGAGTCACTCTGGTAATTCGGTGAGTGGGTAAGTATTACAAGGAACTCGGCGAGTAGCTGAGGGTACTCGACGAGTTGAGGTCAACATGGACTGTTGACCTTGATAGTTGACTTTGACTTTGATAATGGGTTAACCAAATGACTTGTGCAGGACATTTTAGAAAGATTGGAAATTTATAAGTATGGTTTTCAATGAATATAGGGTGTGGAGTTCGTGGTAGTGATTCGGGAGTTCGAGCCTATCTTACGAGTTGACAGTTGGAAGGTGAGTGATCCTCACTATATTAACAGGGTCTAAGGCACCAAGACCGACCCTTTATGGATTTTATTTGGTTATGGCGTGATATGTTTATTGATTACATCCTGGTAGTTAAGATGGTGATATGCTTATGCGTAGTGACCTGGTTAGGTTAATGTTCTGGTAATAGGATGATGCTATGTTAGTGACCAGTTAGGTCTATACCCCAGTTAGTCGGGATGTTGCTATGATTAGTCATATGATAGATTGATTTGACTGTAATGTGATATGAGCTACCGTATGATATTTATGTGCACATGTTTGTTTGTTGATTGCGGTTGGGTTGAGGCGGTCATGCTTTATGTTGTAGGCCAACATACCCAATCAGCGGTCCAGATAGGCTGTAGGCCCTGCGAGGCAATCCAGTCTTGCCGAACGCTTGAGAGCATTCCAGATAGGCTGTAGGCCCTGCGAGGCGGTCCAGTCAGGCTGAAGGCTCATCATGCATGTTGTTATGTATTGTTATATGTTATGATTATATTGGTATGGAGTTGGTATTTTGCGGTAGCTCACTAAGCTTTCGGGCTTACAGTTCCAGTTTATTGTTTCAGGTACTTCTGGTGATCGAGGGAAGGCAAAGGCTTGATCGTACTGCTCCTCATGATTTGTTTATGTTTCTGGTGAAAACTGATATTTGTCATGTTTTTATAGATTGATACTAGGATACTCTGATGATTACTATTTTTAAAACAACCTTCGTAATTATGAATACTTTTTAAATGTTTTGAAAAAGTTATAATTTGGCATGAAATTTTTGGGTATTACAAAGCCTGACCTAAATACAAATTCTACGAAAATAATCGATTTTAGCACCCGCATTCATGGTCGTGGGGGATATGGCGTGGCAGAAATGGAACACTGTAGACGAAGCAAATAGAGGCTTTGATGACTTCCAATTTTGCAGATGATTATAGTCTGCGGCTAAGATTTGGTTTTTAGAGAAAGATGGGAACAAATTTAGATATAAATAAGGAGAAATTAGGTTAAAAGTCAATCTATTATACCATGATTATAGGGAGTATTTGTGGAAGTTATTATTCAAATTACTAAATTACCATTATTTACTTATTTAATTATTCAATTATTTATTTAATTTTGATTGGTCCACAATCATTCCAATATCCAAACAATAATTAGTTAGAATACTTGAACCAAACTCTCTCTCTCTCTCTCTCTCTCTCTCTGTATATACTATATATATATATATATATATATATATATATATATATATATATATGAATAAGTTCAAATGAAGACAGTAAATAAAGTGAGGACGTGAAGACACTACTTTTATGTTATTATTCTGCTATGGATCTTCTATATATTGTCTTATGTCTTTATTCGGTAATGAATATATGAATAATCATATTTTAATATTAACATTATAACTTACTACAAATAAATATAGGAATAATTTTACACCAAATATTCACATTAGAGTTACAACAATAGAACATATATGTAAAATTCTTAGCAAAATAATAACATAAAAGTAGTGTCTTCACGTCCGCACTTTATTTACTGTCTTCATTTGAACCATCCCATATATATATATATATATATATATATATATATATATATATATATATATATATATATATATATATATATAGAGAGAGAGAGAGAGAGAGAGAGAGAGAGTTAAGATCAAGTATGAACTTCAAATATTATATGAATGTATAATTAATCAACTGGATTAAAAGAAATGGAATGTTAGGATATTAGGTTATATGTTATTAATACGTGGCCGTATTTATTATATAATTGCATTTAATTAATTATAATAATTGTTAAAAGGTATATATGGAAGGTAAATTTTAATAGGATATCAATTTTAATTTTTATTTATGTACTGTAGTCGTTTTTATAAAGTACTCTAAAAACATGAAACATATTTTATTCTTTAAGAACTAGGTTCTTTCTTTTTCACCACTTATAATATTTGATTTTTTCTTGATCATGAAAAAAATTAAGATTTAACTGTTGTGACTTATTTTATATCATTTTTATGCATGTGAATTACAATCTTTTAACAATTCTCAGGGTTTATACAACATTAAGAATCATTGTTTTAAAAGTAAAACTTTTTCTATATCATCAAAATGGTTAAAAATCGGTTTATTAAGTAAAACTTTTTATATATCATCAAAAGTAAAACTTTTAACAATTCTCAGGGTGACATTTCTATAAGAAATTCATGTAAAATAAGACATTAATTAGATGTCATAATCAAGATTGTAAAACTTGTTACATGGTACCTGTTTGGCCGACTACCGAGTAGCGAGTACTCGGATTCGGTAATTCATGTAGAAATATTTTTAGGGAAATTATATATATCAAATCATAAGTTAAAATCAAAAGTTGATTGAAGTATTTAACAAAATTAGATACATGTGAATACACATACACACACATACAAAAAAAAAAAAAAACCCGCATAATAGTCTCACTTCATGAATAATTGTTGAAAATTTAAGATATATATGTAGTAATAATCACATGTGCATGTTAAATAATAAATTATTAAGTATATTATACATATTAATCACCGAGTTCACAGGGTTTTACAACACTACTCAGTACTGTAAGGGGCCGATCGGTGAGTACTCGAGATTCTGCAACTTGCCTCGGTAAGGGGCTAACTAGCGAGTACTCGAAGGAGATATCGTACAACTCGGCGAGTTTTACAATACTGGTCATAATTGACATTCTTAAAGAATAATTTAACATTTTTGACGAATAATGCATTAATTCCAAACGCATAACCAAAATTCTTGAAATAGTAAAAAATTTGTTAATATTTTTGAAAATTTACATTTGAAATCAAAATTGACATTTGGATCTCTAATCTTCAAAAACCACTTCAATTCTTCTTTCCATTCTTCAAGAATCGGTTTTGGTTAACATTTTAATTCTTCAGGAATTAGTTGTAATTCTACATTCCATTTAAAAGTTAGTTTTGACTCCACGCTTCATTCTTTATGCATAAAATTAAAAAACAAAAAAAAACATATAAAAAATATTATAGATGCCCAAAAGAAAAAGAAATTAAAAATAAACATATTCTAAAAGAATACGATTAGATTCTAAAAGAATGATACAAAAAAAATACCACATGGAAAAACAACATCCCTAAAATTATTATTTTAATTCTTGAAGTCCTTTTGTTTTTTTCTTAATTCATATGTAAAGGCAAATTAATTTAGACTCATGTATCTTTTCTATGTTAGTGGAATATGAAATTCTTTTACTTATATAAACAATTAATAAAAGAAAAGAATATATATATATATATATATATATATATATATGAGACTTATTTGATAATTATCATTCTAGCCTTATGAGTTTTAACCACCAGTATCCTTTTTCCTTCATAATATGATCGACTATTGATTTTCATATGGTTAACGAAGGATGATTGTAGTTCGATTGTAAATATCGATGGTGATGAAATTGATGTATGGTTATGAAACTGATATCCTTAATTTAAAAGGAAATTAAATGTTTCAATTATTTTCTATAATTAATTATAGCTATATTAATTAATAATTTTTTTTCTTAAATTGTAATTGATCCTTACATTCATATAATATTTGTTGGATCTATATGAACCTAGCTCACGCACATAGATACTCTCTCTCTCTCTCTCTCTCTCTCTCTCTCTCTCTCTCTCTATATATATATATATATATATATATATATATATATATATATATATATAGACACACATCCCTCACACTCCACCCTGCATCTTGTGCCATTGTCTCCATAAATATATATATATATATATATATATATATATATATATATATATATATATATATATACACACACTCACTTCACGTAAAATACATATCAAATAGGTACCAAATCCACTACAATATAGTAATAGCTAATCCATAAAAGATCCGTGTGCACAATAAGAATCTGATAACATGAGCAGTAGTCCATTAGAATTTCTAAATGTTCACTCATGTCCCTCCTACAAATAATCTCAACAAATAAAATCCAAATAATTTACAAAATAAACCTTGAACATTAACTAATAAATAAAAAAGGATATACTAAAAGGATATTATCTGTGATCGGTTTGAGACCAAGAATATTTTGTATATTTCAACACCCCACCTCAAACTGAATCAACGATACAACACAACTTTAACGTTTTCCTTGAAATAGATCAACAAGACCCATTCTCCCACTTAATACATTATGTTGCAAAACTGCTAAAGGCTTAGTAAAAATGTCTGAAATATTATGAACATAATCCACTCTAAGAAATTCCAACAACACCCTTTGAAACTTGATCTCAGATGAAATGAGTATCAACATCAAAGTGTTTAGTCTTTTCATGAAAGACTGGATTAAGAATCAGTTTGATAGCATATTCATTATCACAAAATATTGGAATAGGAATTGACTCCTTAATACCAAGATCAAATAGATTTTTTAGTATTCATATAGTTTCACAACATATAATACCAAGAGCACGATACTCTGATTCCATTGAAGAACGAGAAACAATTTCTTGTTTTTTTGCTCTTTCGTGAAATCAAAGTATCTCCAAGAAATAAAGCATAACATGTAACCGAATGACGAGATGCCAAACACTTGGCCCAATCTGCATCCACAAATCCCTTCAGTTTTAAACTTTTAGATTTTAGGACGTAAATACCTTCCTAGGATTAGATTTCAAATATCGAAGCAACCTTAGAGCAATGTTCAAGTATGACTTCCTAGGACTACACATAAACTGACTTAGAACTTGAATTGCATATGAAATATCAGGTCGAGTAATAATCAAATAAATCAATTTTACAATTATTTTTTGAAAAAGAGTTATATTCTATAAAGGAATATCATTATTATCGAGACCATCACTTTTAACAACACCATTGCATTCTAACGGAGTTTAAATCGGTTTTAACCCTAACATTCCAAACTCATGCAATAATTCCAAACAATATTTCATTTGACTCAAACAAATGCCATTTTCAATATCAACATCTTCAATTCCTGCAAAAAAAATTAGCTTCCAAGATCTTTAATAAAATTTTTTGACCTTAAAATAGCCTTTACATCATTAATCTTGTTAATAATGTTACCAGTAAGAATGATATCATCCATATAAACAATCAAAAAAACAAGACAATTGTTTTTACACTTAACAAATAAAGTAAAATCATTAATACTTTGAACAAAACCAAACTGAATTTTAAGGAAATCTAGACTCATGATTAGACATTCTAGAAGAAATAGAACTTTCCCTAGAACTTCTGAGAGTCTCAGAAGTTGCCATATCAGGTTGCAAATTATGCACATTACAATCCTCAGTACCATCTTGACCACAATTAGTTGCATCCATGACTACCATCCTGACTAGTTCCAGTTACATTTTGGGATTGTGCAACAATTAACTCACCATCTCGATTGCTACTATTTGTGTCTCTACTAAATTGATTATCAATAATATTTTTAGAAAGAAGTATATCATCATTTGAAAAATGTCCCATGAGTTATTATTTTTAGAAAAAAGGACTTATGAAACTCAAGAGTTTCATCAGTAAGAGAAGACATTTTGAAAGGAAACACAGTCTCATAAAATTTCACATCCCTAGAAAAGAATAAAACATTATTATCATTATTGAACACTTTATAACATTTTTAACATTTGAATAACCAACATAAATACTTTTTTAGATCTTTCAGAAAAATTTTCATGATTGTTTAATAGTGTTGCAAAACATAAAAATCCAAACACACATATCTTATCATAAACAGGAAGACACTTATATATATATATATATATATATATATATATATATATATATATATATATATATCATTTCCTAGGGAGTTTTTCCATAAAAAAACAGAAAGAATTTTATATGTTAAAAAAACAGCAGTTAACATAGCTTCATGCCAAAATTTCCATGGGTAAGTAGATTGAAACAATAAAGATCTAGACACATTAAGAAGATGTTGGTGTTTTCTCTTCACAACACCATTATGTTGTGGAGTATGAACACAAGAGGTTTGATGAATAATACCTTTATTAAAAAAAAACTTTTCATTCTAGTATTCTGAAAACTCAATACCATTATATGATCTAACAGTTCTAATACTTACCCTAAACTGATTTTCGAAAAAACATAGAAATCCATGAAAACATGAAAAGGCTGCTTCTTTATACTTTAAAACATAAACCCAAGTAAATTTAGTGAAATCATTTACATTATTAAGGAAAAACTAAAACCTCCTGAAGCAACAACCTTATAAAGGCCTTATACATCTAAATGAATTAAAACACCAAGAACACTATACTTATGTTCACTTAAAGGAAAAGGTGTTCTAGTTTGTTTAGCTTTATGACAAAATTTGCGTGGCATAACAGATTCATTCTCAAAATTAAGAACAATTTTTAGAACATTCCAAGCTTGATCAACACGATGTCCAAGTATATTGTTCCATGTGAGTTTATAAATAAAATATTTAGAATTATGATTAACAAATTTAGACCTAGCTATTGATTGGCATTTAAGATAGTATAGACCCCTTAATTTACCAGTCTCTGCAATCTCATGGACAATGAATCCTGAACAGTATAGTGATTTTCATCAAATATGACTTTACATTTGTTTTCCTTGCAAACTTTATGATCCAAAAGAAGATTAACATGAAAATTAGGTATAAAAAAATCAATTAAAGATACAGAATTAGAAAAATTCATGTCTCTAATTTAATTAATCTTAGCAGTTGACCATTCGGATGATCAACTTTAAGATTCAACCTTGAAAAATCAACATCAACAAGTTGTGATTCAAAAGCAGTCATATGTTGACTGACTCTTGAATCAACAACCCATTTTTTTATCTCTAGAAAAAACATTGTTACAAGTAATAGCTGCCATATTGGCATTCCCCGAAACATCTTCATAAAATATTTTTCATTAAGAAGGGCCATGAATTTAGTATATTGATCATTAGTCTGAACATGATGATTTGCCTTATTAGAGGGACCATCCAAAACTACAAGAATCATTAGAAAACAAAGCACTTCCAGAAATAGAACCCGATTTGTTAAATTCAGTTCTTGGTTTATACTCCTTAGGATAACCAATAAATTTATAACACTTTTAAATACTATGACCCTACAAGCCATATTTTTTATACTGAAGAATTAGATTCCTATTCTTGAATTTTTTTAGTATCACTTGTTTTACTAGCAAAAAGCAAAATATTGACTCTATTTGTTATAACATAAACATAACCATTTTTCTTATTAGACTCGTCTCTAGAAACTATATAAAAGCAAACTTAACATCAGGTAATGGTTCTATGATTAAAATATGACTCTTTGGTTGACTAAAAGAATCATCAAGACCACTTAGCAACTATATTAATTTCATTAACTTTGAATGATTATTTTGCTGAGTAGCAGCTTCACTAACATACTTAGTAGATTTAGTCAAATCATCAAATTCTTTCTAAAGAGCATCCAAATTATTTAAATAATCAGACACAGACAAACCACTTTGAGTTAAAAAATTTATACATTGATGCATATTATACACCACAGAACCATCAGCTTTATAAAAAGTTTCACAAAAATCATTCCAAATATCAACAACAAACTCAGAGCATACATGACCAATATAAATGGATTCAGATAGAGAACTAAGAATACAAGAACATCTAATAGCATTTACTCTATCCTATTTAGGAGATCTAACAATATAATTTTTATCTTTAATTTCAGTACCTTCACCAAATCCAAATATATTTCTAGCCTTCAAGTCTATGATCATATAACTCTTCCGTACTCAAATTCTCAGTACCAAGCAGTTTAAAACTAATAAAAGTGGTAATAGAATTATCAGATGGATGCAAATGTAAAGGATCATCAAAATCAACTATCTCATTCTTGTTATAAGATTCTGTTGGTGTTCCAGTCATGATTGATATCGAACACAAAACACAAATGAATCAGCAATCTGAAACCAAATCATGAAGATTCACAAATTAGTTTATATAGTTAAAACCAGATTCTTAGCACATATAAGGCAAGAGCAAGCTAAATTATACATGTGAAAAATCGTGATTAGTAGATAGCTGATAAATCAGGATCATCAAAAAAATAGAAAAGAAATGAACAAATAAGAGAAGTTGTGCGGGAATTACAGTGACCCATAAAAATGCACAACAAGCAACTATTTTATTAGGTGTCTAAGTCCATAACTATAATAGGTATGTACTTAACCTGATAGTAGCATGGTGCTTTTGGGTTGACTTCACCAGAAGAATATGATAGGACAAATATTTGAGAAAGAGATTATTTTGATTTATTAATATATTATGAGTATAATATATTAATGGATAAATCATATTATTTAACTACTATTGATAAAGAATTGTAACATACAAGGTTTAAAATCGTGTTTTGTAATGAATAAAATTGTGAAATATTATGTAAAATTTAGTGTTGAGTTCTAACAGATGGTTTTTACTAGAAATGAAGTAAAACTATGTTTAGAATCACTCAGAAAATATTGGAAGTCTTATGAGATTCCAATTAAAAGCCAAATAGTGAAATTTAGCAAAAATATGATATTTTAAATAATTAAAATTTTATTATTTGATGTTGTAGAGAATCTCGTTAGAAATTTGTAGGCGAAAACCTCGTCAAAATCCGAGTTATAACGAAGAAGTTATGACCAACCGAAGATCCGCGACAAAACCGGCACGGTGCCGAATGACGTAAAAAGTGACTTTTTTGATAAACTACTTTTTAGCCTTAGTAATGTAAATGAAAGTCGTAGTATTCATTAAACCGAGAAATTAGATAAAAAGAACGCCAAAATCTGACTTCATATGAGGAAGTTATGATTTTTCGAAGTTTCAACTTAGCAGTAGACAACTAAAAACTCGAATTTTAGATCGAGCGATATTTTACCGATACATCCTAAATGAGAATCGAAGGTCTCGTCATATCTAGTACAATGGTGAAAAGTCTGACAAAAACGGATGTCGGATGAAGAAGTTATGAATTTTTAACAGATTTTCCTGTCCCGGTCTGTTAAAAATAATAATATTAAAATTAAATTCAAAATTAGCCGACGAAGTCTAAATGAAAGTTGTAGAGCGTGATTTTAGCTATGCGTGCATATAAAGAACGTCAAAAATGGAGCTCATATGCAAAAGTTATGGATTTTAGAAGTTCGGGGCACGAAAATCGAAAATTTTCGCATGAATAGTAACCGGCCACATCACCTCGCACAAAGCAGGTGCATCACAGGAGACGTGGCCAAGACCGAGCTACCTCGCTGCTTTCTTTCGGAGTCCGACACGTGCCGCTCAGTGATTCGACCGAAATGCGAGCCAATCGGCTTCCGACGCGCCTCGCTGCGGTGTCCGAGTCTCGCCCCTCCACGTCCCTCGCATTCGCTCCTCCTGTCGCGCGTCCAAACTTCGTTGGAGCCACGTCCGAGCCACCCGAGCAACTTCGTCACTTCCTCCGGACCGAGCTTCGCAGCCTGCAACGTGGACACCTCCCAGCCCCAAATTCTGAACCTTCGCCCCTATAAATAAGAGGGTGCGAACCCTCCCGGCTAAAATGAGAAAATTTCCATTTTTCACCCCTAAATCCATATATTCACTATTTTGACTTTTCCCGAAGCCCCGGTATCATTTTTAAAGCCCGAAACACGTCCCGAGACCCCCAAGAAGCTCGTAAATTTTATCTTTTCGGTTTTGAAGCCCTACCTTCGTAGAGCCCGATTTTCAATCAAACTCCCGGTTTTCAACATAGAAAGGCATATTTAAAGCCGAAGTGCTGTCCAAATTACTATTTTAACCCCCGGTTAACTTAAGGTGAGTTCAATATATAGGAACAATTGTGTGTTATGTGTTATATGTGCTATGTGATTTTCATTATTATCATTATGAGTTATTTTCTCGTGTTATTCGCTATGTTTATAGCAATTGTAATACCTTTGACCATGTGATCACTGAAAGGGCTTAGATTCACATTGGTACTGGTACATAGCCTCTGGCCATGTAGAGCATGTCTCTGTAATAGAATGACTTCTATTCTATGGCATTGACAAATGGTTAGACAGGACTATAAGCCTGAAATCTAACAAGATGTTAATCAGAAATTGCATGTTTTCTATGCCATTTGGGCCAAAGCTTTATTGATGTATATCAAGAATTGAAAAGAATATCTTTGAATAATGTCTTTGATTGATATGAATGCTTGTCACATGATCTCACATACATCTTGTTGTTCCTCTTTTCTTTGCCATATTGAAGTATATATATGGCATAACATTATATTGTATCTATTTTTGAACTCACTAAGCGTCATCGCTTACCCTATCAATGTTTAACAATTGCAGGTAATAAATAACTTGTTTGTTTACATACTATTGAAAGATGTAGAATAGTTTGTAATAGTACTTTTGTACTACTTTTTATGTTTGTATAAATTACAATATCCTGGGTAGTTATGTAATATATATAACACTTTGTAATAGAAGGTTTGTATCCAATAGTTTGTAAATCCTTTATATCAATGTAAAATATTGCTTTTTATGAATATGCAAATAACATGTTTTGGAGTAATGATAATGTGAAATATGAAAGTTTGGATCTTTCAAAAATACCAAAGTTGGGGTCTCTCAACCATGGTATCAGAGCAGTAGTTTTAGCAAAGTAAATTCCACGAATTGGTATTTAGACTTAAACTATAGGAAGTTCAATATATGAACTTAATCACTGTAAGTATAGGGATACAAACCATAGGAAATATATAAGTAAAAGTATTAGGTAATAGTAAACCCTAATATTCTAAAATACTATCTTACTCCGTATTTCAGATCGATGGTTGAACAAGTAAAGTAGCCATACCCCAGATATTGGTGGAGATCCTCAACCCGAGGAAGTGAATACTCCAGTATCTCCTCGTGAGGAGCGACATCTAGGTAAACTTACCAGTGTTATTCGACAAACTCTCGAAGAACACAAAAAGAATGATGATAAAGGAAAAGAGAAAGTCACTGGAGAATCTTCAAGCGGAAAGGTGAAGCGTCCCTCATTCAAAGATTTGAAGAGTAGTGGTGCTATGGAGTTTTCTGGTGTCCTTAATCCTATAATTGTTCTAACTTGGATTTAGAACACCGAGAAAGTATTTCGTGTTTCTCATGTGGATGATGAATATAAGGCTATTTATGCTTCTACAATGCTCATTGGAGAAGCTTTAGTCTGGTGGGAAGCAACATATGAAGCTCTCGATGGATGTGACCATGAGAACTTATCCTGGGAGTTGTTCAAGACTCGTGTGCTGGAGAAGTATTGTCCTCTAGGTATGAGGAGAAGATTGGAGAAGGAATTCGTCGAGCTTAAATAAGGAGGAATGACTGTGAATGAGTATGAAACTCAATTTAATCAAAGAGCAAGGTTTGCTTCGAAGTATATTCCAACTGAAGACGAGAAAATTCAGTTATTCATGGAGGGACTACGACACGGAATCCATGATTTCGTTGTGAACAGGGATGTTCTGTCATTCGATAAAGCCGTTGAGTATGCTCAAAGGAGTGAGCATGACTTAGAAATACGTGGTGCCACTCTTACTATTCCAAAGCATCCATGTACTGAAAGAACTACTCCTGCTTCCACTATTCCACCAGCTCAATCTATTCGAACTCATCCTAACAAACAAGCACAATCTCAGAGTGCTATTCATGGTCGTGGTAGGTCACAATCTTTTTCTATTCAATCACCATCATGTCGCGTTTGTGGAAGGAATCATCCGGGTTAATGCAAAATAGACAAGGAATCCATTGTCTGTTATGGGTGTGGAGAAACAGGTCATATCAAGCCAGCTTGCCCAAGGAAGGATGTGACTTGTTATGCATGTGGTATTACTGGCCACAAGAAGCGTTTTTGCCCTACTCTTACCAGCCAAGTGACGGGAAGTCAAGCTTCTATTCAACAACTAGTGAGAAGTCAAGTCCCTGTCCAACAACCGAAGAATCCTCCAGCTAAAAAGGAGGAGGTGCCAAAAGCTAAGGGTCGTGCATTCCAGATTACCACAGAGGAAGCACGTGAGGACCCAAATGTCATGACGGGTACATTTCTTGTCAACTCTAGACCTGCTCGCATCTTATTTGATTCTGGTGCCTCGGATTCTTTCGTATCTTATGAATTTGCGCATTCTTTTCAAACTGTTTGCTATGCACTCGCGCAACCATTTCACGTAGATACTGCAGGAAGTATATCATTACTTGCTGATAAAATCTATAGGGATTGTGTCATAGAAATTGAAGGCTATAATTTTCTTGCTAACCTAATCCCTATCTCCTTGCCCAATTTCGATATTCACTACAAGAAAAAAGCCCTTTAATGACGCGCAAACAATGACACTCGTTGATAGAGGACGCACATTTGTAAGTGCCCTAAAAAATACTGTCAGTTTTGCAAAATTTGAAGGATAGAGGGCACGCATTTGTGCGCGCCCTAAAATTGGTGTTAGAAAAGAAAAATAAATAAATGCGGAGGGCGCCTTTCATAAATTGTGCGTCATGTAAGTGTGTCGCTTTATAATTTTTAAGTGAAACACGCGTTTTAGGCGGGAAATGAAATCGACTAAAATTACTGGCGCCTATTGTATCCCAAAAATTAATCGCCTGCCTCTTCTACTTAGCAAGCAAAAGCCCTAGGTCCTTCATCTTCATCTTCAGCGGTGGGAATACCTAGGTCGATTATTCAGGGTTCAACAACAAATTTGTAAACAACAACGTATACGATTCTGGATCTCGGCATGATCATGGCGCTTTGGAGCCGACGACGTGAACATCATTCATGAGAAAAGTTCATACAAAATTCAAGAATTTCAATGGTTTCGATTATTGAGTGGGGTACAGGGAGGTGTAATCATTTTGGAATCTTTACTAATTGAGTTGAAATTGAACCCAAAAAACTCAATCCACACTTCGAACATCTCTAATTCTTTCTTCTTTCGCTCCCCAATCTCCTTGGTGGCGCTCTTTCCATTTCCATTTCCAACCTCAAACCACCGTTAAATGGAACCCAACAATTCAATCAATCAATTCGGCAATCACATCGACGATGATGGTGATCAGAACTCATTTCCAAGCCACCGTTATCAGATCATCACCTATTCAAGAAAGAGAAAACACTCTCAATCTCAGGTAATCACACTAATCGATTCAACACAAGTAAACCCTCTTTCAGAATCATCAGTTCTTGGGCTTGTTCTCCTTGCTCATACGTTCTCATACAATATTCAAAACCTCACTAAGTCTCTCCTTCTCGAAATCCTCGCAAGATTGCCCCTGAAATCAATTTTTAGGTTCAAATGTGTTTGCAAACACTAGCTAGATTTAATTTCTCAGCCTTCATTTTCCTGTTTCTATTGCTTGCATATGCTCACAGCCAGCGCATCGTCATCATCCTTACCTCAAAATTCTCGATCCTTTGCTCTTTCAAAAAAAGTAAGCAGGTATTTTTGTATGTTCTTGTGGTCTCTTTACTTTCTGCTTGTATTGATAATATTGAACATATGTTTTGAGAATAAAATATTTAACCCTAGATTCTGGAAACTTGCAGAAAAGGAAGGAGATGAGCTATGCACTCCAAGTGTTCGAAGAAATGCTTAAAAGAAGAATCTTACCTAATTCATACCTTATAACATTACCTGATATACACAAGACCAAGTGATATGGTACCTAATCACACCTTGCACTCGAATGCATACAGGGCAAGCCTGTATTTATTCTTTTTCTTAATTTGTTGGAGATGGTAACTAAGGATCGTTCTTGTGAACATTCCTTCTTTTCAGGCTGTAGATTATCACAACTAAGAAATAGTTAAACTAAATTTTGTTAGGTGAAACTAGGTATGTTCTTAAATTTCTTTTTTATAAACTTGGTTACATTGGTTGATCTGGTTTTTTTTCATGATCTTATCTAATTTGTGCTCTTGTAGTGCCCATGCACTTCCACCTTCATATCGGTCACTCATGACAACTGATGATTCAAGGATTCTTGATTTCTATGTTGATGGTATGTCCCATTCTAAGCTGTCTAATAGATAAATTTTGTTGCTTAATATCATTATGAACACTATTGATTATATACATATGTTGTTGTTTATACTCAGATTTTGATGTCGACACAGATGGAAAAAGATTTATTTGGCAGGTTAGGGGATATGATTATTGTTCCAAACGCCTATGGATCCCTTCAACAACCATGTTTAATATGCCTATAATTTTCTTATGTTTAAAAAATATCTATTTTGTAGGGTATCTGCAAGTTTCCTTTTATTGATGAAGAGCGCCTTCTTGATTCAACAAAAATGATTAAGAAGGAACTGACTGTACGTAAGGCTGAATTATATACAGGACTTTCAAACATTTGACAAGGAATCTAATTAACATGGTCTTTTATCTTCAGGAGGAGGAAGCTAAAAGAAATCCTGAGAATGTCGATAAGTAGTTCCTACACATTTTAGAAACTCTTGCCTTGCAGATTATCACTTCCTTTAACAATGAAGGCTCCATCGAGCAAAATACATGCTTAAGGTTGTGTTCTCCATTGTTATAATGCAGTGATTATTCTTTTTCCTAATGTAAATATTTTCTTCTCTTGTTTCAATTTCAGTGGAGAATTAATATCATATGTTTGTTGGGGTTACATTGAGCAAAACAGTAGGCGGGAGGCTAATCACATCCACCCTAGTCCAAGTATCTTTTCCACACACACACACACACGCTAAACTTTAAAGATGACTAGAATTAATATTTCATGTAGATGACTTTTTTTTTTGTTAATTTGCCTTTTCTCAGGAAAGATCCCATCTCTCCAACGGATCAATGGATGACCACAATCGTGGTTCGGGGCAGGTTGTGCTTTTTACTTGTTTTTTTGGAAAGTTGATTACCCTTTCTATTTTTTCATTAATTTTCTGCTTTTGTTTTCTGTTGCTTGCAGATGATGGATGGAACCCAGATCAATATAGATGTAACTGCACTTGGGGCTATAATTGCTTTGGGTCTAATGTACTTAAAGGTAACTCTTTGGCAGGAAGGATGACTATATATATTTGTTTATGATTTTATGTCAGCTCTGTTCTCAAGATTTACAACTTTGAAAAAATATTCTAATGACAGACTAAATTGCAAGCGATTCTATCCAGGCTTTGTATCCCATAAACACATTTCGAATAGCAATATGTGAGGCCCCACTTCATAATGCTCCATGTCATTTCCAGTAATTTAATAATGTGGAGCAGGTACTGCTATTTAAAATTCATATGCTACATTAATATTCATGCTGGCTATATGTAAAGAGTAAGAGATCTCTTTAAACACCTTGCATGTGTTTTTAGGATTCATCCATCAGAAGATTGGATTCAGGGTTAGATACCCAAAGTAGTCTTGAATGGCATCAAAGGATTCATCCATCATAAGATTGTGAGTACATCTCATCAAGAGACTAGTGATTACTTTTCTGATGAATCAAGATGTATACATTGCACAAAATGTGACCTAATGCATATATGGAAGTTGAAAAGCTGCTGACTATGGCATACACTGTTGGCCTCCTTGGAATTGTAAAGCTGCTAACTGTGGCATAGACTGCTGAACACTTAGACTTTGAAAAGCTGACTGGTGGCCACATGGAAGTTGAAAAGCTGATTGTGGCAACTACTGCTGCTGCTGGACACCTGGAAGTTGAGAAGCTGATTGTGGCATAGATTGGTGTCCACCTAGAAGTTGAAAAGCTAACTGTGGCATAGGTTGCTGCTGCTGGACACCTTGAGGTGGAAAAGCTAACTGTGGCATAGGCTGCTTCTGCTGAAAGACTAGATGCTTGACCATTTTGAGAAGGAAAAGCAGTTTGCGAGGGTCCAGGTGGAGGCAATATATCAGCTAAAAATGTCAACAGTTGAATCAAAATCAAAAGTATCCCCAAATCCCCCTAACCCTGACATTGGGTCAACTGAAAATGATGGTGGTTCAGCAACAGTTGTAGTGAAGGGTGATGTTGGTGGTTAAGCCGAAAATCCATCAGTAGAAGGAACAGCTTTGAAAGGACCATCACCAAACGGATCATCAAATGCCTGCAATCAATGCATAAAGAGTGTAAATTTACAACATAAACAAACTATCAATATGTGTGTGTAGAATCCAACTTTTAAGACACTCACGCACCCGACTTGTCGATGAGGTATCGAAGGTGAGATAAGGATTAGTATTTGCTGGAGGATGAACTTCAGTGGTTATAGATGAACTAGATGTTACAATAGCCAGAGCATTTGAAGAAGAGAAAGACTCTGATAGAGAACCAAACAAATCCTCCATCTCTCCACCACCTGATCCTTGCAGGGCAAACGCAAGGGCAGGAGCAGGAACAACACCACGGGGATCAAAAACGTCAAACCCATCGTTTTCATTGTTGACTGTCACTGCAGGTGGTGGCGGCGTAGTGGTAACTGGAGGTGGTGTGGCGGCGGCAGCTGGTGGTGGTGGAGCAGTTGCTGCCGGAATTTCTTGATGGTTAATGTTCACCAGTCCTTAAAATGCTTACAAGTTAGACTAGATTCCATTACTTTATATATATATATATATATATATATATATATATATATATATATATATATATATATATATATATATATATATATATATATATATATATATATATATATATTACAATTTACAAGTAAATAAATCTTTTGACTTATTAATTAATTAATTTACCTCTTGGTATCAACAGGGCTATGACCGTCACTCACAGCATCTTCATAACTAGGAGGCCCACCAACATTTTGTCCAGATGACCTTGGTTCAAGCCCCCTGCCCTCACCACTAAAAAAGAAAATTTTAGTTCAATGTATTGTGTGTGTATATATATATATATATATATATATATATATATATATATATATATATATATATATATATATATATATATATAACGAGGGTATTTTGGTCTTTTAATCAAAAAGCAGATTCCTTCGACCCTCTAAATTACCTTCCATATGGAGAAGCATCCTTCAACTATAGCACCCACATAACCATTTCTTGCTATAACAGTAGCATAGTTATGATTCAATTCACGAATCCAAGAATTTAATCTAATTAAACTTTTATCAGATCAGAAGTTCCTGTAAGTTCAGGAGAGTAATGCAAACAATTGTCACACTTGGAAATGCTTTGAATCAAGGAACAACAAGAGGTCAATATTTTCATTTGTTTATTTTATGTTATTAAATATAATAATATTTTGTTATAGTTGATTTTGACTTTGACTTTGACTTTGATTAATTTGGTGTCATTTTAGGCGCTGCTATTTGGTTCAGATTTGATTAATATGTTGTATGGAAAATAATTAAATTTTAAAATAACAAGATAATGTTGTGGATAATTAATTAATTTTTGGTGCTTGTTGACAAACTACCTGAACTCCTTGATTTCTCCAAGGATCTTGACAGTTTGGAACCTACATCAAGGGTGGTGATCACAATTAATCTTATTCAAATATTTAGAAATTTAAAACATGTGTAAATGTAATTAAGAATTTATTGATTATTTATTATTTTTCAGGTACAATTAAAATATTTGGCAGAGGAAATGCAAGCTATTAGCAAAGGACTTGAAAAAGTTGTCCAGGAATTGTCAATGGCTGAAAATGATGGACTTGTCTTTGAAAAATTTCTCAAATTAAGAGTTATTAGTACACAACCGTTTATGTAGGCAACCTTAGCCCTGAAGAAGTACTTTTTCTACAAATATTGCTTAAGGTAGTGGAGGGCCTTTATGTAATGTGATGGATCAACCTCTTTTAAAGTTTCATCTACATCTAGTTTTATTCTTCTGACATGCTTTTTGTATTTGGTTTAACAGCTGAGGATCATAATCAAACAAAAGCCTTGTGTTGGTGTAGGGCCTTTATGTAATTCACAACAGGTTTCCATGATGGCATGAAAGTGATATTAAGTATTTGCATTTTTATTATACTATACCCCTCACATTTTCCTAAATTACCCCTTCCTCTACAATGTTTTTTTTTTTGTTTCTGTGTATTTTCTGCATTAGGTAAAGTTGATGGAAGAAAGGAATATGAAGCCACTTGATTTAAATCTTGCAGCATTATCAGTAAGATGCAGTAAAGACTTGGAGTTGAATTTGGCTAAGTCATTATTGAGTGCGATGGGCCAATGTACAATTGCATATCCATATAATCAGCTGTTTGGAACATTACTTTTAAAGAATTATGAAAGGCAAGATGCAACTTTACTTAGTTGGAACTTGATGTACATAGTAGATTAGATGCAAATTTATATATTGTAAGAAATAGAATTATATAACATTAAATTTATGCAATGGATTCTATTTTTTGTATATGATATTTTATTTTCTATTATGAAACATTAAATAAAAATTTAATTTGAAAATAATTAAATCTATAAATAATATTTTTTTTAAACATTTAAAATTATGATATGCAAAAATGTGTGTCATCTTCATTTATGACATGGCCTTTCTTGATAAGGGCTTTCTTGATACGCATTGCGTGTCATTAACACGCGCATCGTAAGGTTATGACACGCAAATGCGTGTCGTCTTCCTTTATGACAGGGCCTTCCTTGATACGCATTGCATGTCGTAAATGCGCGTCGTAATTGCACGTCATAAATGAGCGTCGTAAATGCGCGTCGTCTATAGATGACGCGCAAAAGCGCGTCGTCTTTCTTTATGACAGGGCCTTCCTTGACGCGCATTTGCGCGTCGTCTGAGTCTTTTACGACGCGTAATGAGCGCCGTAAAAGGCTGTTTTTCTAGTAGTGATTATTCTCGGCATGGATTGGTTGTCAAAGAACCATGCAGAACTCTTGTGTTATGAAAAGATTGTACGCATTCCTATTGAAGGGGAAGATCCTATTCATGTCTATGGAGAACAAAGAATCTTAAAAATAATCTCTTTCCTCAGAGCTCCTAAATTCATATCGAAAGGTTGTCCTATCTATCTTGCTTATACAATTGACATCTCAAGAAAGGAGAATAAAACTATAAATGATATTCCCACTGTTAACGAATATCCTGATGTTTTCCCCGATGATCTGCCTGGACTTCCTCCGGACAGACAAGTAGAATTCCGAATTGACCTTGTGCCCGGTGCTGCTCCGATCGCAAAGACTCCTTATCGTCTTGCACCAGCCGAGATGAAAGAAATGATGATCCAACTGCAGGAATTACTTGGCAAAGGCTTTTTTCGACCGAGTACCTCTCCTTGGGGTGCTCCAGTATTGTTTGTCAAGAAGAAGGATGGATCGATGCGAATGTGCATTGATTATCGTGAGCTAAATAAGGTGACTATCAAGAACAAGTACCCACTACCTCGCATCGATGATTTATTCGATCAACTTCAGGGTGTTAGCTATTTCTCAAAAATTGATTTGAGATCTGGATATCATCAGTTGAAAGTACAAGAGCAAGATGTACCGAAGACTGCTTTCCATACTCGTTATGGGCATTTCGAATTCCTTGTCATGCCATTCGGTTTGACAAATGCTCCTGCTGTATTCGTGGATATGATGAATCGAGTGTGCCGCCCAATGCTCGATAAGTCTATCATCATATTCATTGATGATATTCTAATCTATTCCAAGTCTGAAGCCGATCATGCCGTTCATATTCGTGAAATCTTAGAACTTCTTCGAAAGGAGAAACTTTATGCTAAATTCTCGAAATGTGAATTTTGGCTCCGTCAAGTTCAATTTCTCGGCCATATTATTTCTAGTAGCGGTGTATCTGTAGATCCCATCAAAATCGAAGCCATTCAAAATTGGGAAGTGCCCCGTAATGCTTCCGAAATTCGAAGTTTCTTAGGTCTCGAGGGATATTACCGGAGATTCATTAAAGACTTTTCTCGTATAGCCGTACCTCTCACAAGTCTTACACGGAAGGAAGTGAAGTTCGAATGGGGTGAAGATCAAGAAAAAGCTTTCTCAACTCTAAAAGATCTTTTGACTCATGCTCCCATCTTATCACTCCCAGAAGGTGATGATGATTTCTCCGTATATAGTGATGCTTCAAGATTGGGACTCGGTTGTGTGTTGATACAGCGTGGTAAAGTGATAGCCTATGCCTCAAGACAACTGAAATATTATGAAAAGAATTATCCCACTCATGATCTTGAACTCGACGCAGTAGTATGTGCCCTAAAACTTTGGAGACATTACCTTTTTGGTACAAAATGCCAATTATTTACCGACCACAAGAGTCTCAAGTATATATTCAGTCAGCAAACTCTGAATATGAGACAACAACGAGCCATGGAGCTGATCAAAGACTATGATTGTGAAATCCTGTACCATCCTGGAAAGGCTAATGTGGTTGCAGATGCACTTAGCTGGAAAATTTATCGTAATAGTATGTGTTATACTATTACTCACACTACGGTGAAGTTCACCATTCTTGATGAACTAGAGAAGTGGCAAGTTGAAGCCTTAAAGCCAAAAAATGTAAAGAAGGAAGGAATGGTACATTGTGCCGATGTTTTACTTGATGATCCACGAGGATTAAAAGTATTTAAGAATCGGCTATGGATTCCAAAGATTGGAGGATTAAGATAGAAGATTTTAGATGAAGCACATAAGTCTAAGCTATCAATACATCCTAGTACAAGTAAAATGTACTATGATGTAAGAGCTGATTATTAGTGGCCTGGATTAAAGAGAGACATAGGAAGATATGTACAGGAATGCTTAGTATGCTTACAAGTCAAAACAAAACACCAAAAGCCCTATGGAACTCCAGAAAGCCTTAGTGTTCCTGTATGGAAGTGGGAAGAGCTGTCCATGGATTTTATTACCAAATTGCCAAAGACTGCTAGACAGAATGATAGCATTTGGGTAATCGTCGACCGTCTGACTAAGAGTGCACATTTTCTCGCTATGCGTGAAACGGCTCCAATGGAGAAATACGCACATGTATATTTGGATGAAATTATTGCAAGACATGGTGTGCCACTAAAGATCATTTCCGATCGCGATACTCGTTTCACTTCTCACTTTTGGGAGAGTATGCAACACGAATTGGGATCTCGAGTTGCTCTCAGCACCGCTTATCATTCTCAAACAGATGGTCAGACAGAGAGAACAATCCAGACAGTAGAAGATATGCTTCGTGCATGTGTTTTGGAGTTCGGTGGTAACTGGGATAAATACTTACCGCTTGTCGAATTTTCGTATAATAACAGTTACCACACTTCAATCAAAATGCCACCATATGAAGCATTATATGGCTGCAAATGTCGTACGCCGTTATGTTGGCGTGATGTAGGACAGAAGATCCTTGGAGGCCCTGAAATGATTCAAGACACTACCGACAAGATTCAAATCGTACGAGAAAGAATGAAAGCGGCCCAGGATCGACAGAAGTCCTATACGGAAAAGAGAAGACGACCTATTGAATTCCAAGTGGGTGATTTCGTGATGCTGAAGGTATCCCCATGGAAAGGCCTTATGCGATTTGGGAAGAAAGGAAAGTTGAGTCCTAGATTTGTTGGTCCTTTCAAAATCATCCAGAGAATTGGAAAGCAAGCTTACCGCTTAGAATTGCCTGATGATTTGGCAGGTATTCATGATGTGTTTCATGTAAGTTATCTGCGCAAATGCTTGAGCATCTACGATGAGACAGTTCCATTATACGAAGTGAAATTGGATAATAAGTTAAGATATGTAGAAGAGCCTGAAGAAATCATGAATGAAAGAACAACTAAGCTACGCAATAAAGAAGTAGAATTGATGCTTGTCAAGTGGAAACACCATCGTGGCCCAAACTATACTTGGGAGAATAAGAATGAGATAAAAGCAAAATATCCCCATTTATTTTAATCGATGTAATTTCGGGGAGGAAATCCTCAAAAGGAGGAGGTATTTGTAACATACACGTTTTAAAGTCGTGTTTTGTAATGAATAAAATTCTGAAATATTATGTAAAATTGAGTGTTGAGTTCTAACAGATGGTTTTTACTAGAAATGAAGTAAAACTATGTTTAGAATCACTCAGAAAATATTGGAAGTCTTATGAGATTCCAATTAAAAGCCAAATAGTGAAATTTAGCGAAAATATGAAATTTTAAATAAGTAAAATTTTATTATTTGAAGTTGTAGAGAATCTCGTTAGAAGTTTTTAGGCGAAAACCTCGTCAAAATCCGAGTTATAACGAAGAAGTTATGACCAACCGAAGATCTGCAACAAAACCGACATGACGCCGAATGACGTAAAAAGTGAGTTTTTGATAAACTACTTTTTAGCCTTATTAATGTAAATGAAATTCGTAGTATTCGTTAAACCGAGAAATTCAATAAAAAGAACGCCAAAATCTGACTTCATATGAGGAAGTTATGATTTTTCGAAGTTTCAACTTAGTAGTAGACAACTAAAAACTTGAATTTTAGATCGAGCGATGTTTTACCGATACATCCTAAATGAGAATCGAAGGTCTCGTCATATGTAGTACAACGGTAAAAAGTCTGACGAAAACGGATGTCGGATGAAGAAGTTATGAATTTTTAACAGATTTTCCTGTCCCAGTCTGTTAAAAATAATAATATTAAAATTAAATTCAAAATTAGCCGATGAAGTCTAAATGAAAGTTGTAGAGCGTGATTTTGGCTATGCGTGCATATAACGAACGTAAAAAACGGAGCTCGTATGCGAAAGTTATGGATTTTAGAAGTTCGGGGCATGAAAATCGAAAATTTTCGCATTAATAGTAACCGACCACGTCACCTCGCACGAAGCAGGTGCGTCACCGGAGACGTGGCCCAGACCGAGCTACCTCGCTGCTTGCTTCCGGAGAACGACGTGTACCGCTCAGCAATTCGACCGAAATGCGACCCAATCAGCTTCCGACGCGCCTCGTTGCGGTGTCCGAGTCTCGCCCTTCCACATCCCTTGCCTTCGCTCCTCCTGCCGCGCGTCCAAACTTCGCTGGAGCCACGTCCAAGCCACCAAGCAGCTTCATCACTTCCTCCGGACCGAGCTTTGCAGCCTGCGACGTGGACGCCTCCCAGCCCCAGATTCCGAACCATCGCCCCTATAAATAAGAGGGTGCGAGCGCTCCCGGCTAAAATGAGAAAATTTCCATTTTTCAACCCTATATCCATATATTCACGATTTTGACTTTTCCCGAAGCCCCGATATCATTCTTAAAGCCCGAAACATGTCTCGAGATCCCCGAGAAGCTCGGAAGTTTTATCTTTTCGGTTTTGAAGCCCTACTGTAATGACCAAAAATTTCAACACAATTTAAACTTTTCAAAAACAATCCATTTTAATAACGTTGTTACAAAAAGGTTTTCAACACAATTATTATCAGAGTATTCCCAGAATCGTGCCATCAACATAAACACGAGGAGCGGTACGATCACGCCTTCGCCTTGCCACGGTCTCCTGAAGAACCTGAAAAACATTTAAACCACACTGTAAGCCCGAAAGCTTAGTGAGCTACCCCCAAAATACCAACCACATATACGCCCTTCCAGGCGACGACCTTCTGGTCCAAAACATATTGCCTTCCGACCCATAACATATTGCCTTCCGGACCATAACATAAATAGCATACATAATATAACAGAACATAGAACAGCCACGCATATCGGGTCTACTGTGTGACTGGTCCGCCGTATCGGCTTTCAGTCCACCCTCTGTGTCTAGTCACGTCCTTCGAGTCTGCAGTGTGGTTGGCCCGCCCGCACCGGGCCTTCAACCCACCTGGTCCACTCTCTGAGTCTACAGTATCACTGGTCTGCCCGCATCGGGCCTTCAGTCGGCCTGGTCCACTCTCCGAGCCTCGGCACGTCTGGTCCGCCCTCGTGGGGCCTACAGCCTATCTGGACCGCTCGCTGGACCTTCGGAACAACCGGTCCTCCATGGGTATCTTGGCCTACAACACAAAGTAGGACCCGCCTTAACCTAACTCGAGTCCAAACAACCATGTGCACATAACATACAATCATAAAACAGTTCATAGTCCACAAACCGATCAAGCAGATCACATAACATATCATTACCCTAACCAGGATACCAACCTAACCGGTCACTAGCATAGCATCACTCTACATATCGGGAAATCGACCTTAACCAGGTCTCTAGCATGTAGCATCCTAGCTACCAGGATGCAAACATATCAAGAAATAACATAACAACCATATTCGAATCTCAATCCAATAAAGGGCCGACCTTGGTGCCTTAGACCCTGTCGATATAGTGAGGATAACTCACCTCGCGAATGCCGATACTCTGAATGGAAGAAGCAGACTCTCGAACCACCAATTCACCGCAAATCCCGAACTAACCAACATAACAAGCATAAGCATTAGGTCAAACATACTTCCACTTATCGGGCCAAGGCCAAAGTCCAAATCTCACACAAAGTCCAACATTGGCCCAATTTACCAAATTGGGGCCACCTCACCAAATGGGCCTGGATCCAATTTCCATAACATTAATTGGGCCCAAAATACTCTATTTATAATTTCCAAACTTGGCCCAAACACCAACAACCCACAAATAGCCCAAACTCAAAAGGCCCGAAATTAAAGTCGACAGGAGGAGTATGTTGGGCGTACCCTCCTTGGTACGCTGGGCGTACTACAATGATCACCAAAAGAAAATAGGGCACTGGCCCGCTACGCGGGGCGTAACTACGAGATTCCTTAAGTCTTTCTACCCTCTTAATGGCTTAAGCTCTTAAGCCTAAACTTCAGATCCATAGGTCAAATATGATTAGAATTCATAAAGTCTCAGACTTTATCACTTGGGACGTCCTTAAGCTCTTAATCCAGGGTCGTAATCCATTAAGACCTATATATCTCATACATGGAACAACTACAACCCTTGGGACCTCATTTTTATCACTCAAGACCTCTCCAAAGGTCTGAAAGGATAGATAATCTTGACCAAATCGAAATATGCAACAAGGTGAGGACTTTTGGGACAAGAATGGTGACAAAGCTTCAAAATACATAGATCTATGCAATATGAAGGTCAAGCAAGAAGCTTTATACCTCAAACAAGCTCCAAAGGGTGGTATCTCTTCAGATCTACAAGCCCCACACGTTCTTCTTCTTCTTTGACAACTTCTCTTTTCTCCTTCAAGCCTTTCTTTAGCCAAAAAGAGTTTTCCAAGGTCAAACACACCCTACAATGGAGGAGTACGAGTCTTCTAGGGTTTTCTGAGGTTAAGGATGAGTGTAAGGAGGCTAAGGGGTGAACCAACATGTTCCTTATATAGTGGTTGACCCTAAATTAGGGTTTGGAGTTTCTGAGAGTACGCTAGGCGTACTCACCCGGCCAACCCGCATCATTCTGTTGGGTTATGAGCATTCTAACACTCCTAAGTGTACATGAAACCCTAAATACCTTGGATCTATGTTTTCTCTATTATACATGCAAATATTAACATCCAAGGTATTATCCTAATCTAGCATACAAAACTATCAATATAACAAGATAGAATACATACCTCTTTGATAGTGCTTGTCTTCATGAAGCTTGAGTGCCTAGTGCCCCAAGTGTAACACCTCAAATGGTTCACACAACACCATAAGCACTTGGAATAACTTAGAGAGAATTCTACACTTCATGAAATCGGCTAGCCCTTTCTTACTCTTTCTAGTGGCCGATTTTCCTCAAGAATAAGATGCTTATATAGTTATACAATTAGGGTAAACTCTAATTGACATGACTTTCCATTTCCTTGGATCCATGGGTTCAAATATACCATAGAGCATCCATGGAGCATCAATGGGTTTTGGCCCAACTAGATAATCCATGGAGCATTAGCCCACTATACAAGTATAGATGATTTACACAATCAACCCATATATTTAATTAGTCTTCTTTTGATCACTTAATTAATCCTAGATTAATTCTTGATCAATACTAATTAAATATTCTTATTATTCTTATTATTAATATACTAGAACTTATAATATATTAATAACCATAAGTGTCTTATTTCTCTCATTATAGTCTATCCAAGTGCATGATGCCATGCAACCCAAATGGACCATGCCGGGTTGGGTCAAGTCTTACCAATTATAGTTATGGACTTAGACATTAATCCAACAGTCTCCCACTTGGATAAGTCTAAAACTATTATTGCGTATGACTTCAGGAACCAACTGGCAATCGTAGCTCTCAAAAGCTTCTGTCGAACTCTGACCTTGTCGATAAACTCTGACCTTTGTCAATGACTTGTCCATTAGATAAGGGATCATATATTCCTCCATTCTAGATATCATATGGACTGAGACATGGATTGCAATCATTCTCTCTGTCCATTTGTTGTTTTCCCGATTTCCGATTTATGACGACTGACTAATTGAACAAATCAAATCAGTCCTGGCCCGGCCGAGCACTTCCATTTGTCATCATCAAATCATCGAGGGGCCCACAGATATCGCTTTTACCCCGAAGGTAAAAGGAATGGATAAACTTCGACTCATATGGCTTGTTCTACTACTTGTTGAATCATACACAATGACACGTTTTATAGCACCGAGTTACCAAATGTGGTTTCGTGCAATCAATGTACAACCAACTCATAGTAACAACTCATATCTCTAGGTTTGAAGAATATAAGATATTATCGTCTCATGATCACTCGTGATAAAATCCATGAAGTGATTCCAATGAGCGCGGGTTGAATCCAATACTCAGAACTTATGAGCACTCATGAGTGTTGTAGCCCTTTGTCCAACACCTTAGACCTCTACAAGCCAACCCATGACAGTCTTAATTCATATCTACTTCCAACATATGACCGACTGTGGATGGTTTGAATAACTTAGTCATTCCGGAAGAATAACCTAGTTTATTCGGGAAGTCAAAACATGCAAAGTGAAACACAATAATAATTGAATCCAATATGGTATCAAAACCTATGAACATAAATAAAACACCTTTTATTTATCACCATATGATTACACATTATTCATTGTATACTGTTTCAACTATCAACTTTATTCTTGAATTTAAAACAATAGTTGTCCCATGCTCCAAGCATGTACACTATGTTTTCTAAACACTAGTCATGCCATACACCAAGTATGCATACTATGTTTGTCTATGATCTTTACTTTGTGAACTAGATCAATTGAACATAACTTCAATGATTCTCTTTTCACACTCCCAAATCCTTACTGCAAATGCAAGAATTCCAAATTCATGTCATTTACTGAAATCTGTTAGATTCTAAACTTATATGCATTGATCCTCTTGTAATGATTATGCACAAAGTCATAAAGACTTGACAACAAACATTACAGAGCATTCCAAAGGAGATCAACTCCTTGGAAACATCCTTCTTGCATTAAGTTTCCTTAATCTTACGTAGATTGAAAAATCTAACTTTGAAACATTTCCAGATTCATTTTGACTATCACTTCTGAACAAGAGTTGCCTCCTTACAGATTATGTCAATATGGTCCTTCCAGAATTATCACTATACTTCCAGTTGTCCTTGAGCAACCAATCTTTGGTAAACCTTAGATTGTCCTCGACAATTGTTTAATCCTTTTAGTCATATCCAGTTCTAAACCTTTTCCTTTCTTAACGCCCCAGGCATTTGGAAAATTTTAGAAAGGATGAATATAGCACATGTAATCAATCCTATATCTGAAGCATATGGGACACGATTCATGATGTCTCACATAAAGACTAAACCAGTCTTTTGCTATAACATTTCCATTTCTATTTGCCAAGTTCTCATAATTCAGATTATGAAAAGGGATGTCGTAATCATAATCGAATTTTAGAACGCAAATAATGGACCCCTATACAGAATTTCCTTATGTTGAGCCATTCCAACATGAAATTCATATATATCCTTGACTAAATGATTAAAACCTCACGATCTAAGCTAATAGATTTGAGATGAAGTATAATTTCCTCTCCCTTAATTATAGCAAAACAACTTTTTCTCAATTGAAACCTTTTGTTTTCTATAATTAACATTGCTAACTTGCAATACTTATCATAATTATCATGATCCCACTAACATGATGATTATTAGCATAACACTTATGCTCCCACTAGCTTTGACATGTATTCAGAAAGCTCGACTTCTAGAAATCAATACTTTATTGACTTTCTTACCAAAGTTCAGATTTCTGATACTGGATTGTTTTGATAGAACTTTATCAAAATCATACACCTTCCCTTAGATAGCACACTTGTGTGTCTAAACAATTATGAAGAGGGATGCCGTAATCATAATGGTTAGACCTTTTTGCCACTTCTCACAAGTCAGTGTGCCGGTAAACCACACACGCTCCATTAACGACTTTGAGAATGCAAATATCACAATTGCTATCTAACTAAAATCTACTTAGTGAAAGTGTTTCCTCACCATCATTTTCATGAATCAGAGAGAAACCTTATGACACTTAGATTTAATGGTGTATGTGTTCTTATCCATGTGAATTGTCAAAACCATAGTCACAAGACAAGGATAATGACAAATCCAAACTCATATGGACTGAACTCAATCTTAATTTCTTGCCACCTGACAGCTCAAGGGCCTGCCATTGCTTCCAAGTTGTTGTGCAACCAATTGATAACTTTAAGACCTCATATGCAAAGCCAACTTTAATTGGAATGGGCACAGAATATGTCAACACGATAGGTTATAAACCTTAAGTCGTGTGCTAGAGAAGAACTTTAGGTTATATTCTTGATTAGTTCTTGAAACTTTCAAGACCTTTAAGACTCCCACTGTCCTCTTGACCTATAAGACTCCCTTGTCAAACATCCAAGAGATAGTTTGGATTCTAATCAAGACAAACACTTCACACAATTGGCCTAAGTTGGTCTTTGTTTTATCCAAAACATCACAACTTACCAATTTCAAATGTACAAGAGTAGAAAACTTTTACTCTTACATTTGACACGTGTTTTAAACCTTCTTAAAGACATGTCACTCAAATTACAATGTTGGAGTATGACTCTAAGACTTGTATTGGAACGAAGTATGACTCATCTTCTTGATTTAACCATTTCAACAATTCAAGATCCCTTCTTCTTAGTCATAAGAATGCACTAAGACTTCCTTAGAGAACTAATTTTGATATGGTTTCTTAATCATTAAGATGATCACAAAACTGATACTAAAGTACTCTCCCATCTTTTCAGATTGAGAAACTTTTATCCTTCTGCCTAATTTGATTCTTCTTATCCACTCTGCCATGCATTGGAACCTTTTTCCAATGTCTCAGAGTTACACTTAAGCTTGTAAGTATAATCATATTTACAGAGCTTTAGTAAACTATGACGAATAGCCTTATATCTTTTGTGGTGGACTTAATCAGTGCACATGACTATGTACTCGATCCCGTAGTCCATTACTTGACTCACACATCCATGTGAATAAGTAATTAGTCTTAATTTTTCCAATACTTGAAAGTTCTCATTCATCATGCTATACAACTTGCATGATTCCAAGTCCTGGTCCAATTGAGACTTTGGATGATGAGAATCTTTCCTTATTTGGTAAATTTAGACATTACCACAAATGAAGGAATCAATTTCATATTTCCACTCTTGCTATTAATGGAATCATATAAGCAACAATTTTTCCTCAAATGCCATTGTAAGGATATTTTAAAATAAATAAAATCAAAAAATTTTCTTTTATTTTAAAACTATGCGGAAAAACTTATCCTTACAATCCATATGAAAACTTGTTGTTATCTATTCCTAAGCAATACCTCATAACTCCTATGAAGTAGCTCAAGAATCCGATCTTCAAACTACGCAATAGAAATCCATCTATGAGATCAGATTCAGCATATCCTTTCTTTAAGTTCCATCACTTTTCTTTGATTCATAAAACATCAACATGTGACCCAGTCACATCATGTAATAAGAATCTCAGAATAGAAACTTAGAAGAGTTAGATAGTGGACTTTACATGAAGTAGAGTCAAACTTATTGACTTTAACATCCTTTGGCAATATAAACATATGGACCCTTTGATAATGGTACACGGGACTATCACAAACTTAGCTTTTCTCTTTACCATTTGGTCAACCTAGTTGACTATGTTCAATCCCTTTCCTTGGGAAGAGAATGCTTTTTCTGTATTTCCAGTGTCACCATTATCAATGTCCATAAAGTTTCAGGAAGTTGATCTTAGCAAATAGATAAGATCATTAAGGGTCTTGTCATAGTCTGTTTCATAGGTGTTCCAAAAGAACTCACTATGTGACTTAGAAAGTGATTGAACCACCAACTTTCCCAAGACTTTGACACCCAACTCTCTCGGCTTGTCAATATGTGACTACATCTCCAAGATGTGATCACACCTAGACCTTGCGTTGCCAACAGGGCTTGAGTGACCTTAAACTTTTCAACAACTTTTAGGGTAGGGAGAATAATTGGAGGAGGTGAAAGAAGTATGATTTCCATTGGAACATCATCTTCATTTGTTTCAAGAGATTTGGGAAGATCATAAATGTCTAAACCAGACATGTTTTGGGAGATATTCAAGATAGTTGATCTTAAAGTCCTTAATATAACACCCAATATGAAATATTAAGGCTAGGACCCATCAAACTATTTTATAACTTAGAAGAGGTATGCCGTAATCCAAGCTATCAAACAATTTGAAAGTAGGTGAATGACGATTCACCAATTTCCACCAAGATAAACGAAATGTATTATTAGGTTTTAATTGGTTTTGAAACTCCTAGATCTTTTGAGATTCATTGAACTGTTCAATGGCATGTTTCAATCTCGAGTGTGCCCTTCAGGTTTTGTGACTGGGATCCCGAGGATCACAAAACAAGGTGTGAAGTAACCATGCAAATTACTTGGTACCCTTAATAAATTACCCCGCAATCGATGTGCTAGTTAACCACACACGCTCCATCGATACTATGATAAATATTAAGTCACCCTTTACCTACCTTGTTAAATCCAAGTTAGTGTGTCAGTTAACCACACACGCTCCACTAACGACTTAGACAAAGTGTAAAGTGTAATTTCATGGATTAGCACCTTATTCACATTTTCCTAAATAACTAAGATTGAGAATTATTAAGAGTTTAGTTACTTAGTACTTATCATTAATACTGTTAATGAAGGGAGAATTCTAGTCCTGTCAAACCCGTTCGGCTAACGACCCTCCACCAGTCAAGTAAGCGGTGGGTGAGAGTGGACACCCATTAAGTTGCCATTTTATAGGAAACAACCTTATACCCACCTTATAGACCGGCTTCGTGAATGAGGCGTACTAGCGGTAAGACTGACTTTACTCTTATATATATATATATATATATATAAATATTATTAACTTATAATATTATAAAGTATAAGGGTTGAATTTTAACTTTTAAAATTCTAAGGGCTAACTTGGAATTAAAGTATTCATATGAGAAAACTTTACAAATTCCAAAACTTGAGGGCAAGTTTTGAAACTATTCAAAACTAATTAATTCCATAACTTATGTGTTTAAAGTAGTTTTAATCCAAAAACTCTTCAAGTTCCATAACTTGTGGAAGACTTTAAACTAATAAAAGAATTAACTTTTCTTTATTTTTATAACTTATGGAATTAATTAAGGTTACATTATTTTTTTTATTTATTTAATGAAGAGACTCTTGGTCCTCCATAACTTGAGGACAAATTATGGAGTCATAACTCCAATTAATTAGAACTAGACTCTTCATTGTTTGTAACCTTTGCCAATTTTATGAGTTTTATGAGTCTTTAATGTGACTCTTCATGTAACTTGAGGACAAGTTACACAAACACATTTTATAGTCAACTCTTAGATTAAAATGTATTGAAAACAACTATTTCAATTAACTTTTCTATTAATCTAAGCAACTCATAAGAACAAGATAATTCAAATCAAACTTTTTCATGTAATTAGTCTAACCTTTAAACTAATACAAAACATGAATCTATTGACAATTATCTTTGAAAATGGATTAGCATGAACATTACCACATTAAAAAAAACAAGTTTATAAGTTCAAAAAGAACTTAGGGTAATGTTCCTAGTCCATTTCTAGCCAAAAACCTCGAAAATATGCTGTATGGGGTCCAACTCGTCGAGTGCATGAACATAACTCGGCGAGTTGGATGCATTTTGCCTTGGACTCGTCGAGTCCCTTCATGGACTCGGCGAGTCTGCTGGGCTGATAGCACCAATTTCGATTTTTCAGCTTTTATTGTAGGTATAACAAGAAAACAAGCCTAGGCTCTGATACCACTGTTGGGTTATGAGCATTGTAACACTCCTAAGTGTACATGAAACCCTAAATACCTTGGATCTATGTTTTCTCTATTATACATGCAAATATTAACATCGAAGGTATTATCCTAATCTAGCATACAAAACTATCAATATAACAAGATAGAATACATACCTCTTTGATAGTGCTTGTCTTCATGAAGCTGGAGTGCCTAGTGCCCCAAGTGTGACACCTCAAATGGTTCACACAACACCATAAGCACTTGGAATAACTTAGAGAGAATTCTACACTTCATGAAATCGGCTAGCCCTTTCTTACTCTTTCTAGTGGCTGATTTTCCTCAAGAATAAGATGCTTATATAGTTATACAATTAGGGTAAACTCTAATTGTCATGACTTTCCATTTCCTTGGATCCATGGGTTCAAATATACCATAGAGCATCCATGGAGCATCATATGGGTTTTGGCCCAACTAGATAATCCATGGAGCATTAGCCCACTATACAAGTATGGATGATTTACACAATCAACCCATATATTTAATTAGTCTTCTTTTGATCACTTAATTAATCCTAGATTAATTCTTGATCAATACTAATTAAATATTCTTATTATTCTTATTATTAATATACTAGAACTTATAATATATTAATAACCATAAGTGTCTTATTTCTCTCATTATAGTCTATCCAAGTGCATGATGCCATGCAACCCAAATGGACCATGCCGGGTCGGGTCAAGTCTTACCAATTATAGTTATGGACTTAGACATTAATCCAACACATTCACCCTATTATGCTGGGCGTACATCCAACTTATGCTGGGTGTACCCAGCCAAACTTCACAATTAAAAAAAAAACATGCATGCATGGGACCATTTCCCTCTTATTCCACAAAGAGCTACAACAATGATCAACTTCAAAACACCGCAGCTCCTCCAATCTAAACCTGCTCCCAAACAACTTTACATTCATACGGGGGAGATGGAAGCCCAAAGCTTCTAACACATATACCAGCCCGAAACCTTCTCGGATGAAACTCATTTCTCGCAAAAGGACCAGAATTACCCTTTCTCTTAAATCTCAGGGACTTATAATTAAATCCTTAAAGAACGGGGTGTTACAATTCTCCCCCACTTAATTTAGGCTTCGTCCTCGAAGCCCACGACCATTCTACTGCGATACTACCCCTGCAATGCACCGACTAGGATTCACCAGACCAAGCTACCCAAGACTCGATCATCGAAATCCGCACCTAACTTTACCTTTCTTGCCGATAGGATGAAACAAGATTCAGCCCTAGAGCAACTCCCATGAGTTCTCCACCGCAATCTCATAACGACACCGAACTGGCTCTAGTGTCCTCGGGTTAGGAAAACCCCGATACACTGCTGACACTTCCAAACATCCTTCCGGATGCATTTTCACCACATAAACAAATCTATCTGGAATTCCGAAGTTCCATCCATGCATTCCTGTCAAGCCTCAACAACCATCCAGCCCGGATGGGCTCCCATACCATTGCTGCAATCACGCTGCTTAATGACCATAATTGGACCACTCCCATCATAACCCTACGCTGCTACTTCCACTTCTGTGGATTTACATTCCCTTAGCATGACCGCTAACCATGCGACACACATGACCTGAACCTGCTCGTAAGGACTATCGAGTCCATGCACCACCTCCACTAATCACAATCAATACCCGGGGCCAGACCTTCTAATGCTAACACATCAAAACATACCCAACCTATTTCCTCGAACCGATCCGATAATACCTGCAGAGTCTTCAGCATGACTGGGCCACCTCACCTGGTCTTCATTCAATCTGGACCACTCTCAAAACCTTCAGCCAATTTGGGCCGCCCACCAGGGCCTTCAGTCTGGCTGGACCGTCCCCCGAGCCTTCGGCCTGATTGGTATGCCTACCGGCCTTCAGTCTATACGGACCGCTCAACTAGCATTCATCATTCCGAGTTATCTCTCCGGGAAATCCTCCCATTCATACTGTTCTAGCCCTCTAGGGGTTCCAAACTCTATCTCCATCATACATACTCAATCCCGATCCCAGGCCCTTCACAATCAATTCCATAGGTCTGTATCCTGCTTCGCACGCCTGCTACTCACCCATACTGGCCAGCTCTCGGCTGAAAGAAATGTCTCTGAAACCCAAGCAACTAAACAATCTCTCAAGCCTATCGATCATCCGGAGAATTTCCAATTCTCCCCAACTTAGGGAACCGACTATCAACCACCAGTCGCTATCACTGACCTCCCAAAATAACCTTTCACAAAACCCAACACTTACACGCGAACTGATTCCCACTAGCACTAGCAACCTTCGCAAGAACACATTGCCACACTGATCAACCCGCTCGAAAGGAACCCAATCTTCAATTATCCACTCCTCAGACTGCAGATGCTACCCCACATTCAAACCAACGCCGCATCCACTAATAACCCTCACAAAAGATAACCAGCGAAAACCCGAAACACTAACCCATAACCATACCAAAACCTCAAGGAACAACGGATACCAAAACGAAAAACCCATACAATACGACTAGCAGAGAATTACACACCACATTAATCACAAGATAACAAGATAACAAGAAGGGAACATACCCGTAGTTGCATCCGACACTGCTCTGACCTCCTCTGCTGAAAGTTGAAAAGCACGGCCCTAAGCCCTTGGGGGCTCCGCTCCACCCTGACCTCCACCTGTGATCCTTAAATTGGCCGGTGCTGGAGCCTGCACCGGTACTGCAACAAGCTGTGGGCTGTTGACCCTCAAGTGGCCACCCTGATGACAATGATAACAAATTCTCAAATCCCGAACCGGCACTGATTGCCGACAATCCGTCGCATAGTGCCCCTGCTTTCCGCACTTGCGGCATGCACCACCGGACCGACAAACTCCGGCGTGACGCCTACCACACTTTCCACAAACGTGGCTGCCCTGATCTCCCATCTTGGAATCAACGGTCTTAGACCATTTCGTCGCCGGCTGCGACTGAACCGGAGCTTGCCTCAACTCACGCAACTGTAGCCCAATCTCTAACTCACGCCGCCTGGCAGCCTCTTGCAACTCCAACAACGTCTCGCACCTCTTCGCGGACACAAACTGTCTGATGTCTCTCTTTAGCATACTCAGATATCGGGACATCTGAGCCTGCTCCGAAGCGAACTCAGGGCAAAACATCGCCCTCTCAGTAAACATCCTGGTGATTTCCGTCACCGACTCCGAATCCTGCTTCAGCTCAAGGAACTCCTGAGCCAACCTCTCCCTCTCGGCCTGCGGAACATAACGAGTGCTAACATCTCTCTGAACTGATCCCATGAAACTGCAGCCCTCTGCACATCCGAGTATGACCCCGTGGTCAATCTCCACCAATCCTTTACCCTGAGCCTTAACAGGTTCAGAGCACACCTCACCCTCTGATCAGCAGGGCATGAACACGTGAAGAAACACCCCTCCACGTCTGATAACCATCTCATAGCAATGATCGGATCCTAAACTCTATCAAAGGTGGGAGGCTTCGTATTATCGAAGTCCCGATATTGAAAACCTCTACTAACTCCTCCCCCTACCGCTGCTAGAACCGCTGTAGCTGGCGCGGTAGCCGTCTCCTTGAGAGCCGCATAACGCTCATCAAAATATTCCACCATGGTGGTCTTGATCGACCCAAACAGTTCCGGCAGCTCGGCCCGGAACAATGCAGCAACCTCATCATGCAGGATCTCACGAATCCTCGCATCCAACTCGTGCGTACTCATCTGACCGATAACCTCGGGCGGTACTAACCCGTCCGAACCTCCCTCTCCTGCACCCGATCCTGACCCAGATCCGCTCCCTGCATGCCTCGAAATCTCCATACTGAAAATAAACCACAAAACCTCAGACACTTCCCACTATCCCGGGAACTAACTCTCAACCCAATTCAAGAGGTCATGGTTTCCCTGATACGCATATGGGTCATGTGCTTTCAGTAGTACGGGCCCATACTACCTTTCACACGTACCCATATTTGTATGAAGTACTACCGCAACACCCTAGCGACAAATATATATAGCAAGCACTCGATCCTCACTCCTAGAGGAACACTGGAAATCTTATACAGAGGAAAACCCTAAGCTAGCAGGCATCATAAAACAGGCAAGATTATCATGATATCCTGAAGATCCCTAGCCTAGTACTAGCATGCTGTTCTATCAAAGCTCGACAACAAATATCATGTATGGTAATCTAGGGTTACTTACTGGCTCCGGCTGATCGTACCTCCGCGTCCTGTTTTTACTTAATTTGACAACCATTTTTATTTCTCTTTTTAAAACTTTCCTTGATTTGAGACTGGATTCACAAGAATGTTCCTCCAATTCACTCAAACCAAGGCTCTGATACCAACTTGTAACGACCAAAAATTTCAACACAATTTAAACTTTTCAAAAACAATGCATTTTAATAACGTTTTTACAAAAAGGTTTTCAACACAATTATTATCAGAGTATTCCCAGAATCATGCCATAAATAGAAACACGAGGAGCGGTACGATCACGCCTTCGCCTTGCCACAGTCTCCTGAAGAACCTGAAAAACATTTAAACCAAAACTGTAAGCCCGAAAGCTTAGTGAGATACCCCCAAAATACCAACCACATATACGCCTTCCATGCTACGACCTTCCGGTCCAAAATATATTGCCTTCCGGCCCATAACATAAATAGCATACATAACATAACAGTGTTGGATAAGGTGTCTAAGTCCATAACTATTTCTGGTATGTACTTGACCCGACCCGGCATGGTCCATTTGGGTTGCATGGCACCATGCAATTGGATAGACTAAATGAGAGAAATAACACTTGGAGATTATTAATATATTATAAGTTCTAATATATTAATAATATTATTTGATTAGTTTGATCAAGAATTAATTTAGAATTAATTAAGTGATCAAAAGATAACTAATTAAATATATGGGTTGATTATGTAAATCATCCATATCTTGTATAGTGGGCTAAAAGGCTCCATGGACTATCAAGTTGGGTTCCACCCATAGGATGCTCCATGGATACTCCATGGGAGTTACAAACCCATGGGTCATGGAAATGAAGAGTCATGAAACATTAGGGTTTAACCCTAGATGTGTCAACACTATATAAGTAACATGTTCTCCACCCAAAATCGGCTACACTAAGAAACAAGAGGGCTTGGCCGATTTTGAAGAAGTGTGTGTTCTCTCATAAGTTCTTCCAAGAGCATTTGGTGTTGTGTGAAGCATTTGAGGCATCACACTTGGGGTGCTAGGCTCACAAGGTTTCAAGGAACACAAACAACAACAAGGTAAGTTATTCTATCTATACTTTATGTTAAAATTGTTCCCCATGTATGCTAGATAGGAATATAACCTTGGAATTCAACTTTGCATGACAATTAGAAAAACATAGATCGAAGGTTATTAGGGTTTCATGTACACTTAGGAAGTGTTAGAATGCTCAAAACCCATCAGTGGTATCAGAGCCTAGGCTTGTTTGCTCTTATTTGTGCTTAAAAGTTGAAAACAGAATCGAAAATCTTGCTGTCTGCGAATGGACTTGTCGAGTCTATAGGGGGGACTCGTCGAGTTCATGAGTATCTTCAACCAACTCGGCGAGTCAGTTCATGCACTTGGCGAGTAGGGTCGATTGATTGCAGAACTTCGATTCAGTTGCTGGAAATGAATTAGAAACATTACCCTAAACTGTTTTGGTAATTGAAAACTTGTTTTTTGGTGGTGTAATGTCTTTGCTAATTCATTTACAACAACTAGTTATCAAAATTACAAAGTTTTAAATGTAATTTTTGATTGTGTTCATATTCATGTTCTTGTTCTTATGATGTTTTAGATGATCATAGGAATTATTTGTAACCTATGTGGTAGATTAATTCTTGATCATAATGTGTTTTAATGGAGTCCATAACTTATCCTTAAGTTATGGAAAACCAAGAGTCACACTTGAGTTAAAACCATTAAAACAAATACAAGAGTTAGAAAAATGAAGAGTCTTCATTTTATTACTCTATTAAACTCATAAGTTTCAAGAAATGAAAAGTTTTGAAAGTTACAAAACTTGCCCTCAAGTTTTGGAACAAGTAAAGTTAAGTTAAAACTTTAAGTTCCAACCCCTAGAATTTTAAAAGTTAAAATTCAACCCTTATACTTATATTATGATGATTTAATAATTATATATATATATATATATATATATATATATATATATATATATATATATATATATATATATATATGTATGTATAAGAATAAAGTCGTCTTACCGCTAGTACGCCTCATTCACGAAGCCGGTCTATAAGGTGGGTATAAGGTTGTTGCCTATAAAATGGTGACTTAATGGGTGTCTACTCTCACCCACCGCTTGCTTGACTGGTAGAGGGTCGTTAGCCGAACGGATAAGACAAGGACTTATAAATTCTCATTCAAAGTATGATAAATATAATAAAGTAACTAAATGTTTATTAAATTCCCAATCTTAGTTACTTTAGGAAAATGTGAATAAGGTGCTAATCCATGAAATTACACTTTACACTTTGTCTAAGTCGGTGGTGGAGCGTGTGTGGTTAACCGGCACACTAACTTGGACTTAACAAGGTAGATAAAGGGTGACTTAAGGTTTATTATAGTATCGGTGGAGCGTGTGTGGTTTATCGGCACATCGATTGAGTGATAAATTTTAAGGGTACCAAGTGACTTGCATGGTTACTTCACACCTCGTTTTGTGATCCTCGGTATCCCAGTCACAAAACTTGGAGGGCACTCTCGAGATTGAAACATGCCTTTGAAAAGTTCATTGGATCTCAAAGAATCTAGGAATTTCTAAAACCAATAAAAACTAAATATCTAATATTTCGGTTTTTGTGGTGGAAATTGGTGAATCGTCATTCACCTACCTTTCAAATATGGTATAACTTAGATTACGGCATACCTCTTCTAATTTATATTATATTGTGATTGGATCCTAGCCTTAATATTACATTTGGGTGTTTTATTAAGGACTCTCTTAAATCTAAACTAAACTTGTTCTTCTCTTTCAGATGTCTTCAAATAATGCTTCTGGCTCGAATCCTAATGGCTCCTTTACTCTTATGAGTTTGTGTGGGAAAGTCACCTTTGACGGATCCAACTTCAATAAATGGATCAGAAACATCAGGATGATTACCCGCTACGAGGACAAAGAATATGTCCTTGACAAGGAGCTTAAGGAAATTGATGAGTCCACTGCAACTCCCCAGGAGATCGCTGACTTTCATACCCATGAAAGAGATGCAACCAAGGTGGCTTGCATCATGTTGGCCACAATGACAGCTGAACTCCAAAAGTCTTATGAAGATTTCTACCCTTATGAAATGCACCAAGATTTGATGGAAAGATACCATCAAAGTGCACGACAAGAGAGGTACGAAGTCATCTGCTCCATGATAACAACCATGATGAAGGACGGAGAGTCCGTCACGAGCCACATGCAGAAAATGCAAAGGTATGTGGATCGTTTGCTGAAGCTTAATGTGAACTTCCCTGAGGAGCTTGCAATAGATATCATTTTGCACTCCTTACCATCGTGCTATGATCAATTCCGCATGACATATCACATGAACAAGGAAGAGGTCACCCTCAGCTAACTTCAGGGACTTCTCAAGACCGCAGAAACAGGTCTTAAGGGGAAGTCGGTTGCTATCACTCCTACTCCAGACTCAACTCCGGTCTTGGCAATCGGGCAAAGTCGAGGGAGGAAGAGAAAGAGATCTTCAAAGGGTACCAAGGCTCGGACCCTTGATGGCTCTTCTTCAAGTGGAACCAAGAAAGGTTTCATTACTCCTTCTTCTGACCCAAAAGAGGCTGAATGCTTCTATTGCCATGAAAAAGCTCATTGGAAGCGGAACTGCCCAAAGTACCAGCAGGATGTGAAGGATGGGAAAGTCAAACCCAACCATGCAGGTATTTACACTATCATTTCTAATAACTCACCCCATTCGAAATCTTGGGTCCTTGATACCGGTTGCGGTATTCATATTTGTTGTGACTTGCAGGGACTAGGAAGAAGTGAGAATGTGGAGCAAGGAAGAATAAACTTAATCATGGGGAATAGGAAAGTTACACCTGTCACCAAGATTGGAGTTTATACTTTATCGCTAAGTAGTGGGTTAAATTTAGATTTGAATAAATGTTGTTATTCGCTAGAAATGGCAAGAAATATTATTTCCTTTCATGCATTGTACAAACAAGGTTTCACCTCTTCGTTTGATAATGAAGTTGGTTCGATTAATGCTTTCTTTAATAATGTACTTTATTTTAAAGCATTACCTTGTGATGGTGTGTATGAAGCTGTATCTGTTGTAGATAACTTAGGAAATAATGTTTTTTGTATTGATTCTACTAATAATAATAACTTGGATAAAGCATCATTATGGCATTGTCGTCTTGGACATATAAGCAAGAAACGCATAGGCCAACTCCAAAAGGATGGAGTCTTGGAGTCGTTTGACCTAAAGTCAAATGATAGTTGCGAATCATGCTTACTTGGAAAAATAACAAAGTCACCCTTCACAGGCTCGTGTGAAAGGGGTGAAGGTTTGTTGGACCTTATACACACGGATGTGTGTGGACCATTCAAACATGCCACAAGGGATGCTAATCGTTATTATTTGACTTTTACTGATGATTACAGTAGATATGGATATGTCTACTTAATCAAGCATAAGTCAGAGACTTTCGAGAAGTTTAAGGAATTTAAACAGGAAGTCGAGAATCAATTGGGCAGGAACATTAAGATGCTTCGATCTGATCGAGGTGGTGAGTATCTTAGTTCAGAGTTCCTCGACTATCTAAGGGAATGTGGGATTGTCTCATAATTGACACCTCCCAGGACACCACAGTTGAATGGTGTGGCTGAGAGGCGTAATCGAACCTTGTTGGACATGGTTCGTTCCATGATGAGTTGAGCTTCGCTACCAATCTCATTCTGGGGGTATGCCTTAGAGATTGCCGCCCATATCCTTAATCTAGTCCCTACAAAGAAAGTTGCCAAAACTCCTCACGAGATGTGGACTGGTAAAGTACCTAAACTAGACCACATCAAGATTTGGGGTTGCGAGGCTTTCGTGAGACGCGAGACTCATGATAAGCTCGAACCCCGAAGCGAGAGGTGTATTTTCATCGGCTACCCACAGCAATCCTTTGGTTACCTCTTCTACAGACCTAGTGACAATGTGGTCTTTGTAGCAAGAAGAGGAGTCTTTCGAGAAAGAGAGTTTATAAGCCAAGGAGACAGTGGGAGGCAAGTTGATCTTGAAGAAATTCAAGAGTCAAGTGGTGAAGGAACTTCAAACTCTAGCCCTCAACTTGAGGAGGAAACTCCTGTTGAGCCAATTGACGAATCTGTACCTCTGAGGCGTTCCACGAGAGTTAGGAGTGCACCTGAGCATTACTATGGATTCCATATTACTGCAGAAGGTGAGACACTTATTAGTGATGGAACACTAGTAAGTCAAGATGACCCTAACAGCTACGAGGAAGCCATGGCAGGCCCCGAGTCTGCTAAATGGAAAGAGGCTATGGATAGCGAGATACAATCCATGTATGACAATCAAGTTTGGAACTTGGTTGAAAATGTACCAGGTCGAAAGACTGTAGGGGGCAAATGGGTCTTCAAGAAGAAGACCGACATGGATGGTAAAGTACACACTTATAAGGCTAGACTAGTTGCAATGGGCTTCTCTCAAATTCCTGGAGTGGATTATGATGAGACCTTTTCTCCGGTAGCCAAGATTAAGTCTATTCGGGTTCTGTTAGCCATAGCCGCATTTCATGACTATGAAATTTGGCAAATGGATGTCAAAGCCGCTTTCCTTAATGGGAAGTTGGCTGAAGATGTTTACATGAGTCAGCCAGAGGGTTTTGTCAGCAACGAGTACCCTAATAGAGTGTGTAAGCTTGAGAAGTCCATTTATGGATTAAAGCAAGCACCTCGCAGATGGAATCTTTGCTTTGATGAAAAAGTCAAGGAATTTGGCTTTTCTAGGAGTGAAGATGAATCTTGTGTATATGTCAAGGCTAGTGGGAGTATAGTTAGCTTTTTGGTATTGTATGTGGATGACATACTACTCATAGGAAACGACATTCCAACCCTGCAGGAAGTAAAGTCATGGCTTGGAAAGTGTTTCGCTATGAAGGACCTTGGTGAAGCTGCCTATATTTTGGGGATAAGGATCTTCAGAGATCGGAGTAAAAGACTAATTGGACTTAGTCAAAGTACCTACTTGGATAAGGTTCTGAAGAGATTCAGAATGCAAGATTCCAAGAAAGGAGAATTGCCCATCCAGAGTAATGCCAAACTGAGTAAGACACAAAGCCCTAGCACTGAGGCTGAGATAGCACAAATGAGTCGAGTACCTTATGCTTCGGTTGTAGGATCGATCATGTATGCTATGACGTGTACTCGACCTGATGTAGCTTTTGCCCTGAGCATGGTTAGCAGGTTTTAGGGTAACCCTGGCAAGGCACACTGGACTGCGGTAAAGAATATTCTCAAGTACCTACGAAGGACTAAGGACTGGGTCCTTACCCTCGGTGGGAGTGATGACTTGAGAGTTGTAGGGTATAGTGATGCTAGCTTCCAGACTGATAGGGATAACTTCCGCTCTCAGTCGGGCTGGGTCTTTACCCTAAATGGAGGAGCAATTTCTTGGAAGAGTTCCAAGCAAGAGACAGTGGCAGATTCTACTTGTGAATCAGAGTATATTGCAGCTAGCGAGGCGGCAAAGGAGGCGTTATGGCTGAGGAACTTCATTGGAGATCTTGGAGTTGTACCAGCTATTAAAAAGCCAATGGAAATTTTCTGTGATAGTGAAAGTGCTGTTGCCTTAGCCAAGGAACCAAGGGATCACGGGAGATCCAGACACATCGACAGAAAATACCATTTCATCAGACATCGGATCGAAGAAGGACTCCTCGTGGCAAAGAGGGTATCATCAGATGAGAATCCGGCAGATCCCCTCACGAAAGGACTGACTCGGGTTAAGCATCTCCAGCATGCTCGGAGCATAGGGCTGAAGGATGATATTAGATTTAGTAGTTAGATAACCTCGAAATTTGTAAAGTGTAATTGACATTTGATGATGAATAAAAGTGTTTTATTTATGAGTAAAGTGTTGCTATCTCTTGTCGATCGTTTACTATATTTCTTTTGCATGTTTTGACTTCCAGAATAATTTTGTTTGGTATAACATATTATTCAAACCTCCACAGTCGGTCATATGTCGGAAGTAGGTATGAATCAAAACTGTCATGTTTGGTTGTAGAGGTCTTGGACAAGGCTACAACAATCATGAGTGCTCATAAGTTCTGAGCATTGGACTCAACCCACGCTCACTGGAATCACTTCATGGAATTCTATCTCGAGTGATCGTGAGACGGTAATATCATATAAGTCTTTAAACCTAGAGATATGATTTGTTACTTACAAGTTGGTTATGCATTGATTGTACGAAAAATGCATTGGTAACTCGATGTTATAAATCGCGCTCTTGTGTGTAATTCAATGAGTAGTAGAACAAACATATGTGTCGAAGTTTATCTGTTCCTTCTTGGATTAGAAGATGATATCTGGGCCCCTCGATGATTTTGTTTTGACCTATGTACCGGGCCCGGTCAGAACTAAATTGATGTGTTCAATGAAGTTCTTTTTCAAACAAATCGGAAATCGGGAAACAAATTGTTGGACAATAAGTAAGACATTGTTCCATGTATTTGTCCGACTGATATCTAGAACAGAGGATTATATGATCACTTATCTTAAATGGCGTACCATCATCTTCTCAGTTTCGAGAAACCTTGAAAAGAGCTACGATTGCCGATCGGTTCCTGAAGTCATACTTGCAGTAATAGTTATTAGACTTATCCAAGTGGGAGACTGTTGGATAAGGTGTCTAAGTCCATAACTATTTCTGGTATGTACTTGACCCGACCCGGCATGGTCCATTTGGGTTGCATGGCACCATGCAATTGGATAGACTAAATGAGAGAAATAACACTTGGAGATTATTAATATATTATAAGTTCTAATATATTAATAATATTATTTGATTAGTTTGATCAAGAATTAATTTAGAATTAATTAAGTGATCAAAAGATAACTAATTAAATATATGGGTTGATTATGTAAATCATCCATATCTTGTATAGTGGGCTAAAAGGCTCCATGGACTATCAAGTTGGGTTCCACCCATAGGATGCTCCATGGATACTCCATGGGAGTTACAAACCCATGGGTCATGGAAATGAAGAGTCATGACACATTAGGGTTTAACCCTAGATGTGTCAACACTATATAAGTAACATAAGAAACAAGAGGGCTTGGCCGATTTTGAAGAAGTGTGTGTTCTCTCATAAGTTCTTCCAAGAGCATTTGGTGTTGTGTGAAGCATTTGAGGCATCACACTTGGGGTGCTAGGCTCACAAGGTTTCAAGGAACACAAACAACAACAAGGTAAGTTATTCTATCTATACTTTATGTTAAAATTGTTCCCCATGTATGCTAGATAGGAATATAACCTTGGAATTCAACTTTGCATGACAATTAGACAAACATAGATCCAAGGTTATTAGGGTTGCATGTACACTTAGGAAGTGTTAGAATGCTCAAAACCCATCAAACAGAACATAGAACAACCATGCATATCGGGTCTATGTGAGACTGGTCCGCCGTATCGGCCTTCAGTCCACCCTCCGTGTCTAGTCACGTCATTCGAGTCTGTAGTGTGGTTGGTCCGCCCGCATCGGGCCTTCAACCCACCTGGTCCACTCTTTGAGTCTACAGTATGACTAGTCCGCCCGCATCGGGCCTTCAATCGTCCTGTTACACTCTCCAAGCCTCGGCACGTCTGGTCCGCCCTCGTGGGGCCTACAGCCTATACGGGCCGCTCGCTGGGCCTTCGGAACAACTGGTCCGCCCAGGGTATCTTGGCCTACAACACAAAGCAGGACCCTCCTCAACCCAACTCCAGTCCAAACAACCATGTGCACATAACATACAATCATAAAACAGTTCATAGTCCACAAACCGATCAAGAAGATCACATAACACATCATTACCCTAACCAGGATACCGACCTAACCGGTCACTAGCATAGCATCACTCTACATATCAGGAAATCGACCTTAACCAGGTCTCTAGCATGTACCATCCTAGCTACCAGGATGCAGACATATGAAGCAATAACATAACAACCATATCCGAATCTCAATCCATTAAAGGGTCGGCCTTGGTGCCTTAGACCCTGTCGATATAGTGAGGATAACTCACCTCGCGAATGCCGATACTCTGAACGGAAGAAGCAGACTCTTGAACCACCAACTCACCGCAAATCCCGAACTAACCAACATAACAAGCAGATTCTCGAACCACCAACTCACCGCCAAAGTCCAAATCTCACACAAAGTCCAACATTGGCCCAATTTACCAAATTGGGCCTGGATCCAATGTCCATAACATTAATTGGGCCCAAAATACTCTATTTATAATTTCCAGACTTGGCCCAAACACCAACAACCCACAAATGGCCCAAACTAAAAAGGCTCAAAATTAAAGTCGACAGGAGGAGTATGTTGGGCGTACCCTCCTTGGTACGCTGGGCGTACTGCAATGATCACCAAAAGAAAACGGGGCACTGGCCTGCTACGCGAGGCGTACTCGAAGGTTACGCGGGGCGTAACTGCGAGATTCCTTAAGTCTTTCTACCCTCTTAATGGCGTAAGCTCTTAAGCCTAAACTTCAGATCCATAGGTCAAATATGATTAGAATTCATAAAGTCTCAGACTTTATCACTTGGGACGTCCTTAAGCTCTTAATCCAAGGTCTTAATCCATTAAGACCTATATATCTCATACATGGAACAACTACAACCCTTGGGACCTCATTTTTATCACTCAAGACCTCTCCAAAGGTCTGAAAGGACAGATAATCTTGACCAAATCGAAATATGCAACAAGGTGAGGACTTTTGTGACAAGAATGGTGACAAAGCTTCAAAATACATAGATCTATGCAATATGAAGGTCAAGCAAGAAGCTTTATACCTCAAACAAGCTCCAAAGGGAGGTATCTCTTCAGATCTACAAGCCCCGCACGTTCTTCTTCTTCTTTGGAAACTTCTCTTTTCTCTTTCAAGCCTTTCTTTAGCCAAAAAGAGTTTTCCAAGGTCAAACACACCCAACAATGGAGGAATACGGGTCTTCTAGGGTTTTCTGAGGTTAAGGATGAGTGTAAGGAGGCTAAGGGGAGAACCAACATGTTCCTTATATAGTGGCTGACCCTAAATTAGGGTTTGAAGTTTCTGAGAGTATGTTGGGCGTATCTCTAGTACACTGGGCGTACTCACCCGGCTAACTTGCATCATTCACCCTATTACGTTGGGCGTACGTCCAGCATACGCTGGGCGTACCCAGCCAAACTTCACAATTAAAAAAAAAACATGCATGCATGGGACCATTTCCCTCTTATACCACAAAGAGCTACAACAATGATCAACTTCAAAACACCGCAACTCCTCTAATCTAAACCCGCTCCCAAACAACTTTACATTCATACGGGGGTGACGGAAGCCCAAAGCTTCTAACACACATACCAGCCCGAAACCTTCTCGGATGAAACTCATTTCCCGAAAAAGGACCAAAATTACCCTTCCTCTTAAATCTCAGGGACTTATAATTAAACACTTAAAGAACGGGGTGTTACACCTACCTACACAAAGCCCGGTTTTCAATCAAACTCCCGATTTTCAACATAGAAAGGCATATTTAAAGCCGAAGTGCTGTCCAAATTACTATTTTAACCCCCGGTTAACTTAAGGTGAGTTCAATATATAGGAACAATTGTATGTTATGTGTTATATGTTCTATGTGCTTTTCAGTATTATCATTCTGAGTTATTTTCTCGTGTTATTTGATATGTTTATAGCAATTGTAATAGCTTTGACCATGTGATCAGTGAAAGGACTTAGATTCACATTGGTACTGGTACGTAGCCTCTGGCCATGTAGAGCATGTCTCCGTAAAAGAATGACTTCTATTCTATGGCATTGACAAATGGTTAGACAGGACTATAAGCCTGAAATCCAACAAGATGTTAATCAGAAATTGCATGTTATCTATGCCATTTGGGCCAAAGCTTTATTGATGTAGATCAAGAATTGAAAAGAATATCTTTGAATAATGTCTTTGATTGATATGAACGCTTGTCACATGATTTCACATACATCTTGTTGTTCCTCTTTGCTTTGCCACATTGAAGTATATATATGGCATAACATTATATTGTATCTATTTTTGAATTCACTAAGCATCACCGCTTACCCTATCGATGTTTAACAATTGCAGGTAATAAATAACTAGTATGTTTACATACTTTTGAAAGATGTAGAATAGTTTGTAATAGTACTTTTGTACTACTTTTTATGTTTGTATAAATTACAATATCCTGGGTAGTTATGTAATATATATAAGACTTTGTAATAGAAGGTTTGTATCCAATAGTTTGTAAATCCTTTATATCAATGTAAAATATTGCTTTTATGAATATGCAAATAGCATGTTTTGGAGTAATGATAATGTGAAATATGAAAGTTTGGGTCTTTCAAAAATACGAAAGTTGGGGTGTTTCAAGAGTTAATTTGGAATTAATTTAGTGATCAAAAGAGACTAAATAAATTAACAGGGACTAATTATGTAACTTAGTGATACATATGCTTCGGGCTATTGATTCATGATGGGCTAAGTTTATGTGAGTGTCCATGAAGAGTTAGTCCATATGAAATATGGATCATAAGCTTAAGTGTAATAATTAGTGTTACAAATGACTCTTGGGATTCTAACACTATATACGTGACCCCCTAGAGCCAAAATCGGATGACACAAGTGTTGTTGCAAGAGTATAGCCGATTTTGGTGTTCCCATGATCTCTATCAAGTCATCCAATTGTTGGTGGTGTTTGTAACTTATTAGAGGCATCACACTTGAGGTGCTAAGCTCTTGAAGGGTCAAATTCAACATGCTACAACAAGAGGTAACTCAATAACTAGTTTTATGATTCGTATATCAATTTGTATGCTAGTTAGGATTCATGCTTTGGAAAAATTGGTTATTACATGTATAACTAGAGAAAACTTAGATCCAAATCATTAGGGTTGTATGTGCACCACAGAACTGTTATAGTGCTCAAAACCTATTAGTGATATCAGAGCCTAGGGTAGTATTATGTTGTATTGATGCATGGTTGTTTCTCAAAGTTGACAAAGTCATATTTCTGGCCTCTGACTGATGAGCTCAATGAGTCAATGATATGACTTGATGAGTTCACTCACAGACTGGCAACTCGCGAGTCCAGTTCATGCACTCGACGAGTGAAAATTATGCTTGTAGATTTTCGATCCTTTTGTCTAGAATTGGATTATGATCGTTACCACAAACTGTTTTGTATCACAAAAACCTATTTTTTCTGATATGGTAGTGATGATCCTCATCCAATTAAAGGAAAATTGTCAAATTTTAAGATAATAAGTTGATTATTTGTATTATTTGATTTGAATTGTCTTACTATGTGAGTTAGATTATATCAACTTGGTAAACATTAAATTATATGATAATTTAATTAGTATTATTTGATCTAAATGGTTCACGAAGAGAGTTTCATAACTTTTCCTCAAGTTATGAAATATGAAAAGTCTCATTCATGAATATTAAACTCATAAGTTATGGAAACCAAAAGTTTTGAAGAGTTACAAAACTTGCAATGAAGTTTTAGAATTTGTAATGTCTCACTTATGAAACATTTAATTCCAAACCTTAGAATTTTAAAAGTTTAAAATTCAACCCTTATACTTTTATAATATTAAATGTTAATACTATATATATATATATATATATATATATATATATATATATATATATATATGTATGTATGTATGTATGTATGTATGTATGTATAAGACAAGTCAGTCTTACCCTTAGTAGGCCTCATTCATGAAGCCGGTTTATAAGGGGTATAGCGAAATTGCCTATAAAATGACGATTGAATGGGTGTCCACTCTCACCCACCGTTTCTTTAACTAGTGGAGAGTCGTTAGCTGTACGGGTAGGATAAGATATTAATTCTCATTAAAAGTATAATGATAATTATAAAGTAACTAAATGTTTTATAAAATTTCCAATCTTAGTTAATTTAGGAAAAATGTGAAAATGATGCTATTCCATGAGAATGCACTTTGCACATTGCCAAGTCATTAATGGAGCGTGTGTGGTTAACCGACACATTAACTTGGACTATTAAGGGTGACAAAGGGTAGCGTGATGTTTATCATAGCTCAATGGAGCGTGTGTGGCTAACTGACACATTGATTAGGTGATAATTGAAATCGATAGTACCAAGTATATTTGCATGGTTATTCACACCTTGTTTGTGATCGTCGATATCCCAATCACAAACTTGAAGGGCATAATCGAGATTTAAACATGCCCTTGAAAAGTTCAATTGATCTCAAAAGAATCTAGGTATTTCAATGCATTTAAAGCTTAATAATCAATTTCGTTTTTCATGGTGGAAATTGCTAAATCGTCATTTACCTACCTTCAAATATTTTGCAATCGGATTACGACATCCCTCTTCCGAATTGTAAAAAATGTGTTGGGTCCTAGCCTTAATGTTTCATATTGGGTGTTATATTAAGGATTCTTATCTAATCTAAACTTTTTTCTTTCTTTTTTAAATGTCTTCCAACACTACTTCTGGCTTAAGCCCTACCAGATTTTTCTCCCTCATGAACTTGTTTGGTAGGGTCATCTTTGATGCTTCAAACTTCAATGATTGGATTTAGAACATTAGGATGGTCACTTGATACGAGGACAAGGAATATGTCCTCTATAAAGAGCTTAAGGATATTGATGAAGCAACTGCTACTCCTAAAGAAGTTGCTAAACTTCAAAAGTCCTATGAAGACTACTACCCTTTTGAGATGCACCAAGACTTGATGGAAAGATACCATCAAAGTGCTCGACAGGAAAGGTATGAAATCATTGCATCCATGATTACAACAAAATGAAGGATGGAGAGTCCATCACGGCCCACTTGCAAAAGATGTGAAGGTTTGTGGACCGCTTGCTGAAGTTGAATGTCAACTTCGATGAAGAGTTGGACATTGATGTTATCCTACACTATATCATTCCTTGTTATGATCAATTCCGTATGACATATCATATGAACAAGGAGGAGGTCACTCTAAGCAAGCCTTAGGGTATACACAGAACTGTTGAAAGTAGTTTGAAAGGCAAATCTATTGTTCCTACTCCTACTGCTGCTGCCTTTGTTCTGGAAATTGGACATGGGAAAGGAAAAAAAAAAGTAAGGCTCCTGCTAAGTGCCACAAGGGAAATTCCCATGATAGATCCTCTTCAAGTGGGACCAAAGGTGGTTCTACTATGCCTTCTAACAACCAAAAGGAAGCAGAGTGCTTCTACTATCATAACAAAGGGCACTGGAAGTGAAACTGCCCCAAATACTTGCAAGACATCAAGGATGGGAAGATAAAACCCACCTATGCAGGTATTTACACTATTCTGTCTAATAACTCATCACATGTTAATTCTTGGGTCCTTGATACATGTTTTGGACTTCATATTTGTTCTGATATGCAGGGACTAAAAATAAGTAGGGATTTGGAGTACGGGAAGATAAACTTAATTATGGGGAATAGGAAAGTGTTGTCTGTCACCAAGATTGGAGTTTATTCTATATTTCTTAGTAGTAGGTTATAATTAGATTTGAATGTTTTTTGCTACTCGTCCGATATGACGAGAAACATTATTTCCTTTCATTGTTTGTATAAACAAGGTTGTAGATTTTAAAGCGTTGCCGTGTAATGGTATATATGAAACTGTGATGGTTGTAGACAACTTAGGAAATAATGTTTTGCACATCGATTCGTCCAATAGTTTGGAAAATGAATTCTTGTAGCATTGTCATATTGGACATGTCAACAAGAAGCGCAGAGCCCAACTCCAAAAGGATGGAGTCTTGGAGATTCGAATGACACTTGCAAATCTTGTTTGCTTGGAAAGATGACCAAGTCACCCTTCAATGGTACTTGTGAAAGGGGTGAGGGATTTTTGGATCTCATTCACATCGATGTGTGTGGAACCTTCTGATCCGCCACAAGGGATGCTAACTGCTTCTATGTGACTTTTACTGATAATTGCAGCAGATATGACTATATCTACTTAATCAAGCATAAGTCGGAAACCTTTGAAAAGTTTAAAGAGTTTAAATAAGAAGTGGAGAATCAGCTGGGCAGGAAGATAAAGATGCTCCGATCCAATCGAGGTGGTGAGTATCTTAGTATCGAGTTCCAAGACTATCTTAATGAATGTGGAATTGTTTCACAATTGACGCCACCTAGGACACCACAACTTAATGGTTTGGATGAGAGGCACAATCGAACCTTTTTAGACATGGTTCATTCCATGATGATTCGAGCTTCGTTACCTATCTCATTCTGGGGGTATGCCTTAGAGACTACCACCCATATCCTCAATCTAGTCCCAACGAAGTAGGTTACCAAAACACCTCACGAGATGTGGACATGGAAGGCTCCATCATTAGCACATATTAAGGTTTGGGGTTGTGAGGCTTTCGTAAGATGAGAGACTTACGACAAGCTCGAACCTTGTAGTGAGCGATGTTTTTTCATCGAACTCCCACAGAATTCCTTTGGATATCTCTTCTATAGACCGAGTGACAATGTTGTCTTCATTGCGAGGAGAGTAGTTTTCTGCCAATAAGAACTCATATGCCAAGAGGATAGTGGGAGGCAAATTGACCTTGAAGAGCTTTAAGAGTTAAGTGATGACGGAACCTCAAAAACTAGCACTCAACCCGAGGAGGAAACTCCTGTTGAACTGATTGACGAATTCGTACCTTTGAGGGGTTCCAGTAGAGTTAGAATGGAACCTGAGTTTTATGGTTTCCATATTACTATAGATGGTGATACATTTATCAGTGATGGCACACTGATGAGCTTGGATGAGCCTAATAACTACAAGGAAGCCATGGCAGGCCCCGAGTCTGCAAAATGGAAAGAGGTTGTGGATAGCGAGATTTAGTCCATGTATGACAATTAAGTTTGGAACTTGGTTGACAACATACCAGGTCATAAGACGGTCGGATGCAAATGGATCTTCAAGAAGAAGGCCGACATAGATGGGAAAGTACACACATATAAGGCGCGACTGGTTACGAAGGGCTTTACTTAAACTCGTGGAGTTGACTATGATGAAACCTTATCACCAGTAGCGAAGATTAAATCTATAAGGGTTATGCTAGCCATAGTTGCATTTCATGATTACAAAATATGGAAAATGGATGTCAAAACTACTTTCCTTAATGGGAATTTAGCTGAAGATGTTTACTTGAGTCAGCTAGAGGGGTTTTTCAATGCAAAGTACCGTAATAGAGTGTGTAAGCTTGAGAAGTCTATTTATAGATTGAAACAAGCATCTCGTAGATGGAATCTTTGTTTCGATGAGAAAGTATAGGAGTTTTGGATTTTCGAGAAGCGAGGATGAGTCCTGTGTATATGTCAAAGCTAGTGGGAGTATAGTTAGTTTTATGGTGTTGTATATGGATGACATACTTCTCATAGGAAATGACATTCCAACCTTGTAGGAGGTTAAGTCCTGGATTGGGAGGTATTTCGCTATGAAGGACCTCGGGGAAGTTGCTTATATTCTAGGGATAAGGATTTTGAAAAATAGGAGTAAAAGACTATTCAGACTTAGTCAAAGTAACTACTTGGACAAGGTGTTGAAGCGTTTCAACATTGAAAATTCCAAGAAAGGTGACTTACCTATCCAAAGCAATACCAAACTGAGTAAGACTTAGAGTCCGAGTATAAAGGGCGAGATAGAAGAGATGATTTGAATACCATATGCTTCCGCGGTTGGCTCGATCATTTATGCTATGAGATGTACTCGCCTGAATGTGCCCTTTGCTTTGAGTATGGGTAGCAGATATCAAGGGAATCATGGTAAAGCTTACTGGATGGCGGTAAAGAACATTCTTAAGTACCTGCGGAGGACTAAGGACTGGGTCCTTACCCTCGGTGGGAGTGATGACTTAAGAGTTTCAGGGTATAATGATGTCAGCTCTCAGAACGACAAAGATAATTTCCGCTCTCAGTCGGGCTGGGTATTTTACCCTGAATGGAGGAGAAATAAATTGGAAAAGTTCCAAATAGGAGATTGTAGCTGATTCAACGTGCGAATCAGAGTACATAGCAGCAAGCGAAGTGTCGAAGGAGGCGATATGGCTGACGAACATCATTGGAGTCCTTGGAGTTATACCAACTGTAAAAGAGCCTATGGAGATTTTCTATGACAATGTAGGTGCAGTCGCCTTAACCAAGGAACCAAGGGATCATGGTAGATCTAGGCACATCGATAGAAAATACCACTTCTTAAGACATCAGGTAGAAGAAGGACTCGTCGTAGTAAAGAGGATATCGTCAGAGGAGAACCCATCAGATCCCCTTACGAAGGGACTGAGTAGGGTTAAGCACTTGCAACATGCAAGGAGCATTGGGCTGAAGGAGGATATTAGTTTTAATGATTAGATAGCTATTTAGAAACTTGTAATAGATAAAATGTAATTGAAATTTAATTATTAGATAAAAGAAGTTTTATTTATGAGTAAATTTACTATCTTGTGTCAATTGTTTACTATTGTTTCATCTTGCATGTTTTCACATCTAGAATAATAATATTATTCAAACAATCTACAGTCGATCATACTTTGGAAGTAGGTATTGAGGCAAGACTGTCATGAATTTGGCTTGTAGATTGTCTAAAGAGTTTAGACGTAGTAAAAGTTTTCTACAACATTAATGAGCTCTCTTGAAATAAGATTTCAGTATTGGAGTAAAACCACAATCACATGAATCAGTTCATGGAATTTATCATGAGTGATTGTGAGACGATAATATAAGATAGTCTTCAAACCAAGATATATTAGTTGTTGACTATGAGTTAGTTGTACATTGATAGTGCGAAAACACATCAGTAACTTGATGTTATAAAACGTGTTGTTGTGTATGATTTAATGAGTAGTTGGTACAAACATATAAGTCGGGGTTTAAGTGTTCCTTTTAATCCTTAGATGATTAAAAGAGATATCTTGGGCCCCTAGATGATTTTGTTTTGACTTATGTGTAGGGCCTGGTCAGGACTCAATTGATGTGTTCAGTTAAGTCCTATGTCAAACAAATCGGAAATCGGGAAACAAAGTGTTGGACAATAAGTATGACTATGTTTCATCTATATGTCCACATGACATCTAAAAGAATAGAGGATTATATGATCCCTTATCTAAAGGATGTTTCAAAGTTCGACAGCGGCTTTTAAGAGCTACGATTGCTAATCGGTTTTACTTACAGTCATAGTTATTAGACTTATCCAAGTGGGAGATTGTTGAATTTGGTTTCTAAGCCCATAACTATAATAAATATGTACTTAACCTGATAGTAGCATGGTCCTTTTGGGTTGCCTTTGTAACATCCGGATTTTACCAGGTATCTTGTAAATTTAATTTTGTTAAATTGTGAGGGGGACTCGGCGAGTTGGAGCTCAGACTCGCCGAGTAGGGACGTGGATTTGGGCAATGGAGCGCGCCTGGACTTGGCGAGTCCAGGATATGGACTCGGCGAGTCTGCGCTGTGTAATGAAACCCTAAATTTTCGGGTTTGAGGCCTATTTAAAGGGCCTTATGGCCGTCATTTGTGTTCACCCAACCCTCAGTGAGACACCCATGTGTTCTTGAGCGATTTGTGAAGAGAAAGGAGCATTTCTTGACCTTGTGTGTGTTATTTAGCAAGAAGAAGGAGACTCTAGGCAAGAGGAAGCAAAGGAGGTTGCTATTTCGTGGATTTGGGGATTAGATCATCACTCTAGAGGTATGATCTCGGACTATTTTTTGTTTGGTGAAGCATTATGCAATTTAGGGCTTATGATGGTCATTTATGGGATGATTTGGTGCCCATTGGTTCCCTCCTTGAGTTGAGGTTATGGATCTGGATCCATAGAGGTCCAGAGAGTCTCACTCATCAAGCTTTATGTATGAAAATGGAGTCCATGACCTTGTGTTGTAGTAAATGAGTCAAAAACAGCATATATGGTCATATAGAGGTTGTATGTGCATCAAGATTGTAACTTTACGTGCTAAATGAGCTTGGAGGGACTGGATCTATGGATTAATGGACTGGATCTGGCCTTTAGAGCAAGATTGAGTCAGTGCATGGCACGGACTCGCCGAGTCCGAAGAACAGACTCGGCGAGTAGCATGAATGTTGCCCGACCACATAGTGAGTGGCCTCGCCGAGTTGGGGAGGGTGGACTCAGTGAGTCAAGGGGGAGTCAGAATAGACCGATGGATTGAGTCAAACTGGACTCGCCGAGTTGTTTTGAGACTCGGCGAGTTGAGTCGTGGTGGCCCCACAACTCATGCCAGGTGGAACTCGTCGAGTTGAGTGAATGCTCGATGTGTCAAGGGAGGATTCCAGGGAAATTGGTGTATACGCCCAGACTCGCCGAGTCGCCTTGGTACTCGCCGAGTCCGGTGAGAGTTGACCGTTGACCAGAGTTGACCAGTGTTGACTCCTTATTGATAGTCAACCTTAGAGATATAAAGTGTTAATTAGAAGCATATAATGTTATAGGAGGATTAGAGCTCGGAGGATCGAGCGCGAGGGATTTCCAGGATTCGTGAGATACCGAGACACACGAGGTGAGTCTTCTCACTATACTTTACCTTGAGTAGGTAACCAGAGTTATGTGATAGAGTGTTTGTATGCTATGTATGTTATGTGTTGTACTGCATTATTTCTATGTGATTTATGTTGTGCATGTTTACAGAGTTAGAACCTGAGGGTTCACAGAGTTTGGGTGCACGGACCCACAGAGTTATAGCCTCGAGTGGCTAATATGTGTTATATATGGTATTTTGGGGAACTCACTAAGCTTTGTGCTTACAGTGTTGATGTTATTTGTTTCAGGTACTAGTGACGACTGCGGGAAGGTGCCGGCTTGATCCGTATACACACACGTTCAGAGCTTGATATTATGATCTTGGGATTTTGTACTGTTTTGTTGGATAATTAAAATGGCTGTTTTTATGAATATCGATGGAATTATGTTTTATAAAAATTGAAAAATTTGTTTGAAATTTTCGGTGTTACAGCCTTCACCAGAACAATCTGATAGGATGGATATTTGAGAAAGAGGTTCTTTGTGATTTATTAATATATTATGAGTATAATATATTAGTGGAGAAATCATATTATTTAATTGGTATTGATCAAGAATTGATTTGGAATTAATTGATTTGGGCTATTGATTCATTATGGACTAAGTTTATGTGAGAGTCCATGAAGAGTTAGTCCATATGAGATATGGATTATAAGCCTAAGTGTAAGAATTAGGGTTACACACGACTCTTGGAGTTCTAACACTAGATGTGTGACCCCTTGGAGCCAAAATCAGATGACATAAGTGTTGTTGCAAGAGTATAGCCAATTTTGGTGTTCCTAAACTCTCTCTCAAGTCCTCCAGTTGTTGGTGGTGTTTGTGACTTATTACACGCATCATACTTGAGGTGCTAAGCTCTTGAAGGGTCAAATTCAACATGCTACAACAAGAGGTAATTATATAACTAGTTTTATGATTCGTATATCAATTTGTATGCTAGTTAGGCTTCATGCTTTGGAAAAATTGTTTATTGCATGTATAACTAGAAAAAACTTAGATCCAAAGCATTAGAGTTGTATGTGCTCCACAGGAGTGTTATAGTGCTCAAAACCCATCGACAAAAAAGTAGTCCCAATAAATTTGATACTCATATCTATCACTAAATAGGATAGAGGAGAAGAAGGAATATTTTCAGATTTGAGGCTCTCGGAATGATGAATCTAAAAATCTAAACCCTTAGGGTTTTATATAAGTGTTAGGAAGTTTGTAGATAAGGTAGGTTTCCTTTTAGACAACCCTAATCCTATTGCTTCCTCCCTAAGGCATTCTAAGCTTCCTTAGAGCCCAAGAATACCTCTAGAAAGCTCCTCTAGAACTGTCCCCCTCTTGGGAGGTTCTAGAATAGGTCAATGCTTCAAAACATTGTCACCTTTATTCCTTATATTTTTAATTAATCCAATTAATCCCAAAATTAATTTCATTTAATTTCCAATTAATTATTAATTAAACAATATAATTTCTAGTTAATATATTATCCTTATAATATATTAATAAATTATTTATTTTGATTTCTAATTAATTTATTAATCATATAATAAATTAATAAATACGTCTATATCTCCAAAAAGCATTCAAGTCAATTACTAGGTTTGAGAGGAACCGACAACGACTTTGCTAATAATTCAAGATTATACCAATTTACTTATTGACTTAGACACCTAATGTAACGTCTGTGTTTCTGGGCTTGCCATTTTTAGTAATGTAATAGACTTGTTTAACCTTTGTAACCCAATTTGAAATAATAAGAACGTATTATTTGAGTATTATGTTAGGCGAGAACGGACGTCGGACGAAGAAGTTATGAATTTATAATGAAGTTTTTCTGTCCCGGCCTCCTAAAAATATACATAATAAAAATAAAATTGAAATTAGCCGATGGAGTCTAAACGAAAGTCGTAGAGTGTAGTCTCACCTACGCATGGATATAAAGAACGTCAAAAACGGAGTTCGTATGAAGAAGATATGAATTTTCAAAGTTTATTAAATAATTAATATATAAATTTATCTATTATATCCGATATTATCCGAAAGGGAGTCACCGGACTCATCCGAAGTACGCCCAGCGTACTGCTCGAGTGTTTGGAGTTCGTATGTGATGATGAAGAGGGCCGATGACGCACACAGTGACGCCTCCGGAGGAGTACGCCCCGCGTAGCTGAGTACGCCCAACGTACGCACACGGCTCAACCTCTATAAAAGGCATGCGGAGGCAGCCGATTTTCTATTACAAACCCTTCCATTTTCTCTCGTCTTTTGCCTCGTTTAGCGTGCCATTTATACCCCGAAGCCCCGGTAATATTCCGGAGCCCCGAAGCAAGTCCGGAAGCCCCGAAGATCTCGAGAAGTGCGATTCCCGAGCCGAACCTCTGCCCGCGAGGAACCCGTTTTTGTGAAGATCTTCCAGATATACGGAGAAACACTACTTCTGCAAGCCGTAGTGCTGCCCGATCATCTTCTGATCAAGTGAGTGTGTAGTTACCTTCTTCTAACGCATAATTATGAAGTATATTATACGAAATACATGTTATGTGTATATTTGGTTGTTATATGCGTGAATGTATATTCACTTTCTTCTATCTCATAGATCCAATTTATTCTCTATAAAATATGTGTTATGTGTGTGTGCCTCATCTGTTATGTGGAATATGTATTGATTGAACATGCTATACAAGTTTTAAACTATGTATAAAATTATATATTTTTGTCTATTAATATGTTGGGTAGAACATGGGTAGATAGTTGATGTGTGATAAACATATGAGAGGCCTCGATGTTGTTATTGTTGACCTAGTTATTCAGTGGAGTATGGATAACGACCACAGACTCCTTCTAGACAGTCTTGTGGAACTCTAGCAAGTTCATAACCTGTAGGTGTTGTGAACGATGTGTTCACCAATGTTCTCTATCCCCCTCATGGTTGCCTTTAGGATATCTATTGTTGAGGAAACCCCTTAGCAGTAATGTCCGTCCCGATGAAAATCCTATATTAGGTCCCTTGAGATAGATGTTGTTTTAGGGACGTAAAGTGAGGATAACGGGAATGGGTAATTGGGTTATTGTTGGTTGGTGAAATTAAATATAATTTGTTTATTGTGGGTTGAAAACCCTATCTGCTCACCAGGCTCCCAAGCGTGAGCCACTCAATTTTATTTTTATTACAGGAAGTGGCGCAAGGGCATAAAATGGATGAAGCATCGAGTTGTTTTGTTTACAAGTCTTTATATGTATATATTCGTTGAATGACTTGTAATGTTATCGTTTATGCTTTATGGTCTGTATCGGAACATGACATCCCGAGTTTGATTTTATAATGAAAATGCATCTCTTGATGAAATGCTTTGATAAATATTATTTTATCATATTTTGTTTTTGGGAACAAATTCCGCAACTCCTTTAAATCAAAAGGACTTACTCTGAAATAATTTTAAAAGCATAAATGAAATCGGTCTTTTCTGGCTGTGATTTTGGTGATGCCACAGTTGGTATCAGAGCATTAGTTTAAGCGAACTAGGAATTGGTAGGATTTCTAGACTTAAACTTAGAATGCTAAGTAGAGATTGTGAGGTGTGTGTCCGTTAAATTTTAGACACAAGCACTAGTTTATTTTAGGAAAGATGCCTAAAATGATTTTATGTGCTAAATGCTATATGTTTTCATATATGATAGTATTTGTTCGGATCTATGGTCTGTTACCGACCGGATCTGGAAACCTTATGTGTGTAGGGTTCTAAGCGTATGTCTACGGTATTAGAAATAACATGTAAACGTTTGAGAGTGATATTGATGATTTAAATATCTATCGTGAATGAGGATCTAATTTACCTTATTCGGTGTATAGATAAAAAATGGTGAGAAGAAGAAGCGGTGTTGGAAACGCGGATGAAAATAGGAATCAACCGCCAGTGATTGAGCAAGCACCTATTGTAGCAGCAACACCAGAACCAATAATGATGGCTGGGGTGCAAGCCATGATTCGGGGTATGTTAGCCGAACAAAGGGATGAGATGCAACAGATGTTGCATAATAATAGGGTCGAACCTATCATACCTATTGAGGAACCTAAATTGATTCCCGAGCAATCGGAGGAAGGGAACAATAGTCGCATTATGATTCAAGTTGGGACTCAAGGAGAATGAAAGGACGATCAGGAAAGGAGAAACAACAAAGATGGATGAATGTACAAGAATTTCTTGGGCGCCAAGCCGCCAATTCTTTCTGGAAGCCCGAAGCCTGTTGAGATAATGGATTGGATCTCTGAAATGGAGATGGTATTTGAAAGTTGCGACTGTAGCAACAAACAGAAGACTGTTTTCGCAGTTAGACAACTGAAGACTGGAGTCTTGATGTAACAGCCCGGAATTTCAGGTATTTCTTTAAATTATTTTTGGGGCATATTTAGGAGGGGACTCGGCGAGTTGGTGCCTGACTCGCCGAGTAGGACCACGGTCTTGGTCACAGATTCACGACTGGACTCGACGAGTCCATTAGGGACTCGGCGAGTCGACGCTGTTCAGCTGAAACCCTAGCCGTTTTGATTCTGAATCGTATATAATGTCTTTAGGGCCGTCATGTCTCGTCTTTTGGCTGATTGAAGATAACTTAGGAGTCTGTGGGCATCTGGAGCAAGGGTGAGGGCTAGTGGAAGCTTGAAGAGGTTGTTAGACAAGGAGAGGCAAGGTGGTGATCAAAGGAGGTTCAAGGGGTCGAGTTCTGAAGGTTGGGGACACAGGGAACACGTTTTCCAGGTAATCCTCGGATCATATCTGTAGCTTTTACATTGTATGCGAATCTAGGGTTTAGGAAACCCATTTAAGGATTTGATAGATTATAGTGTTGTTACAAGTGTTTAAACCCCTGTAATAGTAAATGTGAAGGTCCAGGAAGCCCCATATCTGTATATTATGGAATCATGCGAAGTACAGGAGGCAGTTGATTGATTGCATGGCGAAGACTCGCCGAGTCCAATGATCAGACTCGGCGAGTAGCTTGAAGATTTACTAGGACTCGCCGAGTTGTTCTTCAGACTCGGCGAGTAGCTTGAAGACCTACTGGAACTCGTCGAGTCGTTCTTTAGACTCGGCGAGTGGAGTCGGGGTGTCTAGACTCGCCGAGTTGCCTTTGCACTCGACGAGTCCGGTCAAGTTGACCGTTGACCTGTATGTAATTTAGTAGGGTCAGTTGTCTTGTTTGATAAGATCATTAATAAAGGTATGTGGTATTATAGGGAGCCTGCAGATTAGCGGATCGAGTGCGAGTAGCTCGAAGGGTTTATAGCTTGCATACTACGAGGTGAGTCTTCTCACTATACTTCACCCGTAAGGGTTTGACTGCGTGACCGGAAGGTTGTATGTGTTATATTTATGCTATGTCGAGAGAGGTAGATGCTTTATTTGTGATGTATGCTTATATGTGATGTATGCTTATACGGGCCGGAAGGCGTGACTTTATGTGATAGAAAGAACGGTATGAAGTATGACTTATGTGTTATGTGTGATATGTTATATGTGTTATATTTTATACTATTATGGGCCGGAAGGCAAAATATTATGGGCCGGAAGGTAATGTAATATGGGCCGGAAGGCGATATGTTATGGGCCGGAAGGCGATTATGTTACGGGCCGGAAGGCAATGTTATGTGGACCGAAAGGTCCGGGCCGGAAGGCGTATGTGGGTAAGTCGTATACTGGGGAACTCACTAAGCATTTATGCTTACTAGTTGTGTTTATGTTTTTTTTTCAGGTACTAGCGATGACCGTGGGAAGGCGCCGGCGTGACACGTACACACTGCCATTGTTGAAGATCCTTGAGGATTCGTTATTTATACTTTTTCAACAAAATTGGAATAAACTCTTTTGTCGAATAATGATGTTTTATTTTAAATGAAAAATTTATTTGAAAATTTGAGCTGTTACAATTGGTATCAGAGCCTTGGTTTGAGGGATTCGGGTGTACTTTCGGGTGCAACTGAACTCAGACCGGGGATTTGAGGAAAAACCTTTTTAAATAATAAGGACACAGCATTTCATAAATGGTAAGGCGGTAAAACAAGAATGGAGCAGTGTGTACGATCAGCCAGCGCCCGAACGGTAAAGATCCCCAGAATACCTTACAATGTTATGTTATGCACTGAATTATGAATTGTTATGCATGCTAGAAGACTAGGTATACATGATAGTACTAGAATTGCCTGTTTTGTGATGCCTTAGTCTAGGGAGATTGCTTATATGAGATATTTGGTAGCGTGCAAGTAGATAGTGCATACTAGAGGTAGAGTACTCATTATTCGGGATTTGGGGAGGAAGATTTGGGACGAATACTGATACGGTGTGGTCGGTAGTATTGGGCCCGTACTACCGAAGGCACCGGATCAGTGGAAGACCCAAGTAAGAATCCCTGGAAATCGGAGACTGAGTAGGGCGTGTATCGAGTACAATTGTACTTGGTGGAGTCTCTGATGATTTTATGTTATATTTCAGAGACATCATGGTCATCACACGCAATGGGGCGAGTTCGAGCGGTGCGAGTGACGAGGAGATTCGTCAGATTATTCAGGAAGAGGTAGCTGAGGCGGTTCGGGCTGAGATCCCGGAGATGTTTGGGTCTATTAAGACCACTCTGATGGAGGAGTTTGAGGAGCGGTACGCCGCACTTACTGAAGCTGCAGTCGCTGCCGCTACCGCAGCTGTGGCTGCTGCTAGGCCGCAAGGGGGTGATTCATTACTATTCAGGGAATTCAGCAACACGAAACCCCCTGAATTTGATGGGACGCAGGATCCGATTGCGGCTATGAGGTGGATCGCCGACATCGAGGGGTGCTTCTATACTTGCTCATGCCCGGAGCACTTGAGGGTACGGTTCGCCTTGAACCAGCTCCGTCTGGGAGCGAAGGATTGGTGGAAGTTCGTGACGGCGAACTTCACTCAGGCGGAGATTTCAGCGGTAACATGGGAGAGGTTTACGGAGATGTTCAGGGACGAGTACGTTCCCCCGGTGGAGAGGGAGCGATTGATTCAGGAGTTCTTGACCCTTAAGCAGGGTACTGATTCCGTGGCAGTGATCACGCGGAAGTTTCATGAGAGGGCAATGTTCTGTCCTGAGCTGGTATCTACAGAGCAGTCGCGGATGAGCCGGTACTTGGGCGTTTTGAAGAGGGAGATCCGGGAGTTTGTGTCAAACTCCACCTATCGTACCTTCACTGAGCTTCAGGCGAACGCCAGGAAGCGCGAGATCGAGTTGGAGACTCAGGCGAGGGAGGAGGCTGAGTCTCGGCAGGTGGATCGACGGCCGGCTCAGTCTCAGCCGGCAGCCAAGCGGACTAAGTTCGCTGATTCGAGGATGGGAGGTCCGAGGGGTCGCACTTGTGCGAAGTGCGGCAAGAGTCACGAGGGGGTGTGTCGAGTTGGTGGTTGCTACAAGTGTGGCAAAGAGGGACATATTGCCAGGGATTGCCCTAAGGGGTTTATGGTTTGCTTTCACTGCAACCAGACAGGCCATCGGAAGGCCGAGTGTCCGCAGCTTCGTCAGGGAGCAACACCTACTACCAGGACTACTGAGACCCGACCGGCGAAGGTCGAGGCCCCGAGGGCTCGCGGAAGAGCCTTTCAGCTGACTGCAGAGGAGGTCCGCGCTGCATCCGATGTTGTGGCAGGTATGTTATCACTCACGTATTCACTTAAAGGTCGAAATGTTATGCTTATGTTAATGTATGTGTAGGTACTTTTCTTGTGAACTCTATGCCTGCTCTAGTGTTATTTGATTCGGGTGCGAGTAGATCGTTTGTATCGTTAGCCTTTAGTCAGCATATCGGCACTAGTCGTGAGCCGTTAAGTCGACCTTTGAGTGTTTCTATTGCGGCCGAGAGGGTGGTTTGTGCTACGGAGGTCCTTCGGGGATGTGTGCTAGAGATCTTCGGGGTCGCGTTCCCGATTGACCTAGTTCCTATTGCGATGGGGGACGTCTGTGTCATCGTAGGCATGGACTGGTTGAGCCGATTCAGCGCTGTCATCAACTGCGAGCGTCAGCTGGTGATTATACGAGACCCTAGTGGGGGAGTTCTTACGGTATACGGCGAGGGTACCCGTTCGGGATCAGCTTTTTGTTCGGCCGCTAGGGCGAGGCAATGCATACAGAGGGGATGTAACGGTTTTGTGGCGTATGTGATGGATACGCGGGAGACTTCCGAGAGGCCGAAGACAGTGGAGGAGGTTCCAGTGGTGCACGAGTTTCCAGATGTTTTTCCCGAGGATTTGCCGGGAGTGCCTCCTGCGAGGCAAGTAGAGTTTGGTATCGACCTAGTTCCAGGGGCTGCGCCTATTGCGAAGGTGCCTTATCGTCTTGCACCTCCAGAGATGCAAGAGTTTTCCTCGCAACTTCAGGAGTTGTTGGGAAAGGGATTTATTCGGCCGAGTAGCTCGCCGTGGGGAGCACCGATTCTGTTCGTCAAGAAGAAGGATGGTTCACACCGGATGTGTATCGATTACCGGGAACTGAACAAGGTGACGGTCAAGAACCGCTATCCGTTACCGAGGATCGATGATCTATTCGATCAGTTGCAAGGGGCATCTTGGTTTTCCAAGATTGATTTGAGATCAGGGTACCATCAGGTAAGAGTGCGGGATGAGGACGTCCAGAAGACAGCATTTAGGACGCGGTATGGGCATTACGAGTTCGTGGTGATGCCTTTTGGGCTCACCAATGCCCCAGCAGTGTTCATGGACCTCATGAACAGGGTATGCAGGCCGATGCTGGATCGGTCTGTGATTGTATTTATCGACGACATTCTGGTGTATTCGCGGTCTAGAGAGCAGCATGAGGGACATTTGAGGGAGGTCCTTGAGGTACTGAGGTCAGAGAAGCTATATGCAAAATTCTCCAAATGCGACTTCTGGTTACGGGAGGTCCAATTTCTGGGGCACATTGTAAATCAGGCAGGGATATTGGTCGATCCGGCCAAGGTGGAAGCGGTGATGAGTTGGGAGGCACCGAAGTCACCTTCTGAGATCAGGAGTTTCCTTGGGTTGGCGGGGTACTATCGGAGGTTCATTAGGGACTTCTCCAAGATCGCGGTGCCGCTCACCAGATTGACCCGGAAGGGTGTTACATTTTCATGGGGACCCGAGCAGCAGACTTCCTTCGAGACACTTCGTCAGAGACTGTGCGAAGCCCCAGTACTAGCTCTCCCGGAAGGGATGGAGGACTTTGTCGTATATTACGACGCATCGATTTCAGGACTGGGTGCAGTGTTGATGCAGAGGGGCCATGTGATAGCCTATGCATCGAGGCAGCTGAAGCCTCACGAAGCGAGATATCCCACGCATGACTTAGAGTTGGGGGCAGTAGTGTTCGCCCTCAAAATTTGGCGTCACTACCTGTACGGGGTTCGTTGTACCATATACACGGACCATAAGAGTTTGAAGTATTTGATGGATCAACCCAACCTAAACATGCGTCAGAGGAGATGGTTAGACGTGGTTAAGGATTATGACTGTGAGATCCTATACCACCCAGGCAAGGCTAATGTGGTAGCCGATGCATTGAGTCGTAGGGCGGAGAGCACTCCATTGCGGGACGTATGTTTGAGATTGACGGTGATGACTCCGGTATTAGATGCTATTCGTGGGGCACAGGCCGAGGTTGTGAAATCTGGGATGCAGAAGCAGGAGCGGGTCGTCGGGTTGATTTCAGAGTTCGTTATGGATGGGCGGAGACTTCTGACGTTTCACGGTCGGATCTGGGTACCATTCGTGGGCGGTACGCGTGTTACTTTGATGGAGGAGGCACACAGATCGAAATTCTCGATCCATCCCGGTGCTACGAAATTGTATTTGGATTTGAGAAAGGAGTACTGGTGGCCTTGCATGAAGAGAGACGTCGCCTGGTTCGTTGAGAGGTGTTTGACCTGCCGTAGGGTTAAGGCCGAGCACCAGAGACCACACGGTAAGTTGCAACCCTTGGAGATTCCTGAGTGGAAGTGGGAACAGATCACGATGGATTTCATCACCAAATTGCCGAGAACTGCCAGGGGAGTCGATGCAATTTGGGTGATTGTGGATAGGCTAACAAAGAGTGCACACTTCCTTGCCATTAGCGAAAGTTCATCAGCAGAGAAGTTGGCAGAGTTATACGTGAGAGAGATAGTATCTCGGCATGGAGTGCCGACCTCGATTGTTTCGGACCGCGATGTACGTTTCACTTCCAGGTTCTGGAAGAAATTCCATGAGGAGTTGGGTACTAAACTGCATTTTAGTACCGCATACCATCCCCAGACCGACGGTCAGAGCGAGCGGACGATTCAGACATTAGAAGACATGCTTAGAGCGTGTGTGTTAGACTTCGGGGGTAGCTGGGATGCGCATCTGCCGTTGGCTGAGTTTTCCTACAACAACAGCCATCATTCGAGCATTGGTATGCCACCTTTTGAGTTGTTGTATGGTAGGAGGTGTCGGACTCCCATTTGCTGGGGAGAAGTGGGATAGAGAGTGATGGGCAGTACAGAGATCGTACTTCAGACGACCGAACAGATTCAGCGGGTGAGGCAGAGGTTATTGACCGCCCAGAGCCGACAGAAGAGTTATGCGGACAGACGCCGGTCCGAGCTCGAATTCCAGGTCGGCGACTTCGTTCTCCTAAAGGTTTCTCCTTGGAAAGGAGTGATTCGGTTCAGAAAGAGGGGCAAATTGGGGCCCCGGTTCATAGGTCCATTCCGGGTAATTGCAAGGGTAGGTCGGGTAGCTTATCGGTTGGAGTTGCCAGCGGAGCTGAGTCAGATTCACAATACCTTCCACGTATCACAGTTGAGGAAGTGTATAGCCGATGAAGCGGCAGTGGTTCTGTTAGGGGATATTCAGGTGGATGCAAGCCTGAATTACGCTGAGAGACCAGTAGCTATCAGGGATCGGAAGATCAAGGTTCTACGGAACAAGGAGATACCCCTGGTGTTGGTTCAGTGGCAACATCGGAAGGGATCGGAGATGACTTGGGAGCCGGAAAGTGAAATGCGGGAGCAACATCCGGAGTTATTCGCAGAATGAGACTTCGAGGGCGAAGTCTAGTTCTAGTGGGGGAGAGTTGTAACAGCCCGGAATTTCAGGTATTTCTTTAAATTATTTTTGGGGCATATTTAGGAGGGGACTCGGCGAGTTGGTGCCTGACTCGCCGAGTAGGACCACGGTCTTGGTCACAGATTCACGACTGGACTCGACGAGTCCATTAGGGACTCGGCGAGTCGACGCTGTTCAGCTGAAACCCTAGCCGTTTTGATTCTGAATCGTATATAATGTCTTTAGGGCCGTCATGTCTCGTCTTTTGGCTGATTGAAGATAACTTAGGAGTCTGTGGGCATCTGGAGCAAGGGTGAGGGCTAGTGGAAGCTTGAAGAGGTTGTTAGACAAGGAGAGGCAAGGTGGTGATCAAAGGAGGTTCAAGGGGTCGAGTTCTGAAGGTTGGGGACACAGGGAACACGTTTTCCAGGTAATCCTCGGATCATATCTGTAGCTTTTACGTTGTATGCGAATCTAGGGTTTAGGAAACCCATTTAAGGATTTGATAGATTATAGTGTTGTTACAAGTGTTTAAACCCCTGTAATAGTAAATGTGAAGGTCCAGGAAGCCCCATATCTGTATATTATGGAATCATGCGAAGTACAGGAGGCAGTTGATTGATTGCATGGCGAAGACTCGCCGAGTCCAATGATCAGACTCGGCGAGTAGCTTGAAGATTTACTAGGACTCGCCGAGTTGTTCTTCAGACTCGGCGAGTAGCTTGAAGACCTACTGGAACTCGTCGAGTCGTTCTTTAGACTCGGCGAGTGGAGTCGGGGTGTCTAGACTCGCCGAGTTGCCTTTGCACTCGACGAGTCCGGTCAAGTTGACCGTTGACCTGTATGTAATTTAGTAGGGTCAGTTGTCTTGTTTGATAAGATCATTAATAAAGGTATGTGGTATTATAGGGAGCCTGCAGATTAGCGGATCGAGTGCGAGTAGCTCGAAGGGTTTATAGCTTGCATACTACGAGGTGAGTCTTCTCACTATACTTCACCCGTAAGGGTTTGACTGCGTGACCGGAAGGTTGTATGTGTTATATTTATGCTATGTCGAGAGAGGTAGATGCTTTATTTGTGATGTATGCTTATATGTGATGTATGCTTATACGGGCCGGAAGGCGTGACTTTATGTGATAGAAAGAACGGTATGAAGTATGACTTATGTGTTATGTGTGATATGTTATATGTGTTATATTTTATACTATTATGGGCCGGAAGGCAAAATATTATGGGCCGGAAGGCAATGTAATACGGGCCGGAAGGCGATATGTTATGGGCCGGAAGGCGATTATGTTACGGGCCGGAAGGCAATGTTATGTGGACCGAAAGGTCCGGGCCGGAAGGCGTATGTGGGTAAGTCGTATACTGGGGAACTCACTAAGCATTTATGCTTACTAGTTGTGTTTATGTTTTTTTCAGGTACTAGCGATGACCGTGGGAAGGCGCCGGCGTGACACGTACACACTGCCATTGTTGAAGATCCTTGAGGATTCGTTATTTATACTTTTGCAACAAACTTGGAATAAACTCTTTTGTCGAATAATGATGTTTTATTTTAAATGAAAAATTTATTTGAAAATTTGAGCTGTTACACTTGAGTTGGTGGAAGTTGTTGGCAGATACTATGCCATGAGGGGAAGCCCTGAAAATGTCATGGGAGGAGTTCTTGGAACAACTAAGGGTGCAATATTGTTCAGAGATAGATCTGATTGATTTGAACAATGAGTTCCAAAACTTGAACAAGGGAAGGGTAAGCATAGATGACTATGCTATTGCGTTCACTGAGAAAATGAAGTTATTTCCGTACCTAGTACCAACGGAACTCTCCAAGATTGAGAGGTTCGCCAATGGACTGCCTGCCGACTTTAGCCCGACAGTCATGATGGCAACTACTCTAAAAACGGCTGTTCGAGCAGCTAAGAATGTGGAGGCCCAACATAAGGAAAATGGTCTGGAGAGGATAGACGTTGGTGAAAAGAGGAAGTTTGATGGAACTTCAGTGTCCAACAAGAAAAACAAGTTCTCGAAGTCTGGTTCGAGGGGAGGTGAAGGCGAAGCCAAGTGGTGCGACAAATGTAAGAAGAAGCATCGCGGAAAATGTGAGGTAGTGGCCACATGCTACAAATGTGGAAAGCCAGGGCACTATGCCAATGAATGCACCCTCTCTAAGAAAGTTTGCTCTTGTTGTGGTGAGGAGGGACACATGTCGAGGGACTGCCCGAAAAAGAAAGAAGCAGGCAGACCCAACATTCCGCCAAAGCCGAAGGCGAGAGCATTCCAAATGACACTGGAAGCTGCTAAAGATGAAGCTGCTGTCACTTCAGGTACCTTTCTCGTAAACAAATTTCCTGCCCAAATTTTATTTGATTATGGAGCCAACTACTCCTTTATTTCGCATGAATTTGGTAGAAAACTAGCTTTGCCTATTGATAGACTAGATAATGCCTTACTAGTCGAAGTTTCTAGTGGAAAGTTCATACCTATTACCCATCATATGAAAGACATCTTAATTGACTTGAATGGGAATAAGTTCCACGATGAATTGTTGCCTATAGAACTTAATGGTTTCGACATCGTATTGCGAATGGATTGGCTTAGCGCCAATGATGCCGAGATATTATGCAAGAAGAAGATAGTCAAAGTAAACCCGCCTGCGAAAAAGTTGTTTATGGTGTATGGAGATAAACGCAGAATAAATTCTGGAATCATTTCATTAATGAAAGCCAAAAAGTGTTTGGCTAAAGGATGTACATCATACTTAGCATTCGTGATCGATGCTAAGAAGGAAAAGAAGGTGATGCAAAATATTCCCGTTGTATGTGATTATCCGGAAGTATTTCCCGAAGATCTTCCTGGATTACCGCCTGATCAACAAGTGGAATTCTGTATTGACTTGTTACCCGAAACGATGCCAATAGCAAAAGCACCTTATCGATTAGCACCGACGGAAATGAAGGAGTTGATGATGCAACTTCAGGAGTTATTGGACAAAGGTTTCATTAGACGTAGTTCATCACCCTGGGGAGCTCCAGTGTTATTCGTGAAGAAGAAAGATGGAAGTATGAGAATGTGCATCGATTATAGAGAGCTAAATAAGGCAACGATAAAGAATAGATATCCGTTGCCGAGGATTGATGACCTGTTCGATCAACTTCAAGGTTCGAGCTATTTCTCGAAGATCGATCTTAGGTCAGGATATCATCAGCTAAAGGTAAGAGAGCAGGATATAGAGAAGACTGCATTCAGAACGCGTAATGGACACTACGAGTTCTTGGTTATGTCATTTGGACTGACCAATGGTCCAGCAACATTCATGGATTTAATGAATAGGGTTTGTAATCCGTTCCTTGATAAATCTGTGATAGTATCATAGATGACATTCTGATTTATCCAAAAAGCCAAGAGGAGCATGACAGACACTTGCGAGAAGTTTTGGAAGTCTTGAAGAAGAAGCTTTATGCGAAGTTCTCCAAATGTGATTTTTGGATTAGAGAAGTCCAATTCTTTGGTCACGTGTTCAACCAAGAAGGGATAATGGTTGATCCAGCGAAGATCGAAGCGGTGATGAAGTGGGAACAACCAAAAAGTCCCACGGAGATCCGAAGCTTTTTGGGATTAGTCGGATATTACCGAAGGTTTATCCAAGGCTTTTCTTCGATTGCTAGTCCATTAACAACTTTGACCCACAAAGGACCTACTTATGCTTGGAGTGATAAGCAGAAAGAAGCGTTCCAGAAGCTAAAGAAGAAACTATACGAGGCACCGATACTTTCACTACGCGATGGAGTTGAAGACTTTGCCGTTTATAACGATGCGTTTGGGGTTGGATTGGGTTGTGTTCTGACCCAAAGAGATAAGGTGATAGCATATGCATCTCGATAGCTGAAAGAGCATGAAAAAAACTACCCGACTCATGATTTGGAGTTGGCAACAGTAGTTTTCGCTTTGAAAATATGGAGGCATTACCTCTATGGAACAAAATGAAAACTTTTCACTGATGATAAGAGTCTCCGATATCTCTTCGGTCATAAGGAATTGAATATGAGGCAACGACGCTGGCTAGAATTACTTAAGGACTACAACTGTGAGATACTTTACCACCTTGGTAAAGCAAACGTTGTTGCTGATGCTCTCAGTCAGAAAGTAACTCTTGAAAGAAAAACGCCAAGAGCGTTGAGAAATGAAGTTATCTCGACCATTTTGGAAAGTATAAAAAAGCTCAAGAAGAAGCTTCTGAGAAGAATGACTGAAAGGTGGAACGTTTGGGCAAAACATTGGTGTTCGGTATAAACAGTCATGGACTGAAGGTGTTCCAAGATCGGATTTGGATACCTAAGATAGGAGGAGTCAGAGATCTTCTGATAGAAGAAGCTCACAAGACCATGTACTCGATTCATCCCGGTAGCACTAAATTGTATAGGGACCTGAAACCCTACTACTGGTGACCGACGATGAAGCTTGATGTTGCAAAGTATGTGGCTGAGTGTGTGACTTGTGCAAGAGTCAAGACACAACATCAGAAACCGTACGGGAGTTTAGAACCATTGCTTGTGCCTATGGGTAAGTGGGAAGTCATTGCTATGGATTTTGTCACTAAACCACCCAGAACAAAGAATGGTCACGACATGATTTGGGTGGTCGTTAATCGATTCACTAAGAGTGCACATTTCATACCAGCCAAGGAGAAATGGTCTATGGAAAAGCTTGCGAATTCTTACGTGAAGGAAATTGTGAGGCTTCACGGTGTTCCGTTAACGATTGTATCGGATCGTGATAGCCGTTTCACCTCAAGATTTTGGAAAATTCTACAAGAGGAATTGGGTACCAAGTTGTGTTTAAGTACAACTTACCATCCGCAGACTGATGGTCAGAGCAAACGGACGATACAAACACTTGAAGATATGCTAAGAGCATGTACCTTGGAATTCCTAGGTAATTGGGATGAACATTTACCTTTGGTAGAAGTTCATACAATAATAGTTTCCACTCGAGCATAAAGATGGCACCTTATCATGCTTTGTATGGACATAAGTGTAGTACGCCGTCTTGTTGGCTTGAGGTTGGGGAAAAGCAGTTTATGGGACCGGAGATAGTCCATCAAACTGCTGAAAAGTTGAAAATAATTAGGGAAAGAATGCTAGCAACTCAGGATCGTCAAAAGAGCTATGCTGACAACAAGCGAAGACCGATGACTTTTGAAGTTGGAGATTCGGTTTTGCTTAAAGTCTCGCCGTGGAAGGGACTTATAAGATTTGGAAAAAGGGGAAAATTAAGTCCAAGGTTTATTTGACAGTTTAAAGTTCTTCAGAGGATTGGGAACCAAGCCTATAAGCTCGAACTACCAGAAGAACTAAATGGAATTCATAACACTTTCCATGTGTGTTATTTGAGGAAGTTCACGACAGGATTCCACTTTCGGAGTTAAGAATCGATGAGAACAAAAGGTTGATTGAAAACCAAAGGCAATCGTTGACCGAAAGACTAAGAAGTTGCGACGCAAGATGGTCGAGTTAGTGCTTGTCCGATGGAAACACACGAACGGGCTGAATCTCACCTGGGAGACGGAGAGTGACATGATGGGTCACTATCCGCATTTGTTTGTTGATGTGTGATTTCGGGGACGGAATCATTCTAAGGTGGAGAGAATTGTAACGCCTGTGTTTCTGGGCTTTGCATTTTTAGCAATGTAATAGTCTAGGTTAACCTTTGTAACCCAATTTGAAATAATAAGAACGTATTATTTGAGTATTATGTGCTTCATGCTTAATTGCTGAATTATGTGATATGACTAATTAAGAATAAAATAAGCATCAAAATATAAGTGTAAAATAAACTCGATATCTTTGGATAATGTTGTAGTAGTTGAAACGAGGTTTCCAAATATATATAGAACGCCCAAATCGGACATCGTATGAGGAAGTTATGATTTTCTGAAGTTTCGACTTGGCAGTATGCAGCCCGAATACTCGATTTGAGATAGAGCGGTTTTTAGCCAAAACAATCTAAACAAGAATCGAAGATCTCATTGTTAGTAGAGAAACTATGAAAAGTTAGGCGAGAACGAATGTCAGACGAAGAAGTTATGAATTTATAATGAAGTTTTTCTGTCCCGGCCTCCTAAAAAAGTAAATAATAAAAATAAAGTCGAAATTAGCCGACGGAGTCTAAACGAAAGTTGGAGAGTGTAGTCTCACCTACGCGTGGATGTAAAGAACGTCGAAAATGGAGTTCGTATGAAGAATATATGAATTTTCAAAGTTTATTAAATAATTAATATATAAATTTACTTATTATATCCGATATTATCCGAAGGGGAGTCACCGGACTCATCCGAAGTACGCCCAGCGTACCACTCGAGTGTTCAGAGTTCGTATGCGATGACGAAGAGGGCCGATGACGCACGCAGTGACGCCTCCGGAGGAGTACGCCCAGCGTACGCACGAGGCTCAGCCTCTATAAAAGGCATGCGAAGGCAGCCGATTTTCTTTTACAAACCCTTCCATTTTCTCTCATCTTTTTCCTCGTTTAGTGTGTCGTTTATACCCCGAAGCCCCGATAATATTCCCAAGCCCCGAAGCAAGTCGCGAAGCCTTGCAGACCCCGAGAAGTGCGATTCCAGAGCCGAAGCTCAGCCCGTGAGGAACCCGGTTTTGTGAAGATCTTCCATATCTACGGAGAAACACTACTTCTGCAAGCCGTAGTGCTGCCCGATCATCTTCTGATCAAGTGAGGGTGTAGTTACCTTCTTCTAACGCATAATTATGAAGTATTTTATACGAAATATGTGTTATGTGTATATTTGGTTGTTATATGCGTGAATGTATATTCACTTTCTTCTATCTCATAGATCCGATTTATTCTCAATGAAATATGTGTTATGTGTGTGTGCCTCATCTGTTATGTGGAATATGTATTGATTGAACATGCTATACAAGTTTTAAACTATGTATAAAAATATATATTTGTATCTACTAATATGTTGGGTAGAACATGGGTAGATAGTTGATGTGTGATAAACAGATGAGAGGCCTCAATGTTGTTATTGTTGACCTAGTTATTTAGCGGAGTATGGATAACGACCACAGACTCCTTCTAGAATGTCTTGTGGAACGCTACCAGGTTCATAACCTGTAGGTGTTGTGAACGATGTGTTCACCGGTGTACTCTATCTCCCTCATGGTTGCCTTTAGGATATCTATTGTTAAGGAAACCCCTTAGCAGTAATGTCCGTCCCGATGAAAATCCTAGATTAGGTCCTTTGAGATAGATGTTGTTTTAGGGACGTAACGTGAGGATAACGGGAATGGGTAATCGGGTTATTGTTGGTTGGTGAAATTAAATATAATTTATTTATTGTGGGTTGAAAAATCTATATGCTCACCAGGCTCCCAAGCGTGACCCACTCAGTTTATTTGTATTACAGGAAGTGGCGCAAGGGCATAAGATGGATGAAGCATCGAGTTGTTTTGTTTACAAGTCTGTATATGTATATATTTGTTGAATGACTTGTAATGTTATCGTTTATGCTTTATGGTCTGTATCGGAACATGACATCCCGAGTTTGATTTTATAATGAAAATGCATCTCTTGATGAAATGCTTTGATATATATTATTTTATCATATTTTGTTTTTGGGAACAAATTCCACAACTCTTTTAAATCAAAAGGATTTACTCTGAAATTATTTTAAAAGCATAAATGAAACCGCTCTTTTCTAACCGTGATTTTGGGGATGTCACACCTAATCCAATAGTCTCCTAATTGAATATGTCTAAAACTAAATTACAGGTATAAATTTTAAATAAAACAATAAAGTATGCTCTTCGAAGCAACTATAGAACTCTAATCTGATCAGATATTGGTCCATAGATAAGTGATCAAGTATTCATTTATTCTAACAGATATCATATGCATATAAGAAATGGATTAGAATCAATCTGATTGTCGAAAAGTTTGTTTCTCAATTTCCCGATTTATGATGACCTCATAAGACTTACTAACTGAACACCTTAATTTTTTAACATCCCAAACGTCACGATAAAATATTTTATTTGTAAATGAAAGCGGAATTGTTGTTCTTGTAAAAAAACCCAAATCAGAATGAAATGTTTACAAACATTTTTAACACCCTGTTTATTAAATAAATAAATAGACAAATTAATAAATGAGTAATAGCCTTAAAAGCAGAATAGTGTAGCAAGGAGTTAGTTTTGGGGGTTAAAAATTTATAATGAGAGTTTAAGGGTTAAAATGTAATTCCCGGATTAGTTTGTAAAGAATTTCTGAGGTTGAGGGTGGTTTGGTAAATTTTGGATTAAATTGAAATAAAATCTTAAAGGAATGGGCTGAATAGTAAATATTGGATTAAAGTTGAAAAGATTTTATGGAGGCAGGGGCTAAAGTGTAAGTTTTGGAGTAAATTTGAAAACAATATTGTTGAGTCGAGCTAATAATAGATAAAGGAGTTAAAGTTTGAATGGGTACGGGACTTAACCCGGTGTCCACCACCATGTTGCATCTTCAACCCTAAACCTAAGAGACCATTTTTCCAGCCGCCATGGGTGATAACCAACCGCCACCATCTCTCCACTTGTTCACTGTCTTGATCAAATAGGATCACCAGCTGGCTCCTCGTTGAGCAACGCCACAACGTACTTTGCTGCCGGAGACATAGTGAGAAGCTTGAACTCGACGCCAAACCTCGCACACTTCCACCACTGATGGCTATGAAGACCAATGAGTTCGTGTCGCTACTGCATCTCTTTCTACTGGTAATGTATTCTTTTCTTTTCTGTTCTTATTTTCCCGAGCCCCGTCGCCATCGTTGCTCCGGACAGCTTTTCTTTCGTTGAGTCCTTCGACTGCCTTCTGCCACTATAAGGGTGGCAGCGTAGTGTGTGTCATGGTGTGTTCGGTGCATGCTGAACTTAGATTGGCAAAGGAACCATGTCCATTCGAATGTATGTGTGTGTTTTGGCTGCCGAAAATCGCAAGTAACCACCATGGCATCCAACCATGGTGGTTGTTGCCCCCTGCCACCACTTTCTACCGCCACCAGGCACTGTGAAGGGTGGTTGTATGTATGTGTGCATGTTTATTATGTGTGGGTCTATGTATTGCTTTAGAGGGATTAATTAAGGAAAAGAACCACCACCACTGTAAAAGTGTGGTTGGCATCGTGTGCCGCTACCGACCACCACCAACCGAGGTGGCGATGGGTGGTGTTCAACCTTATAAAATCCTAATGGGCGTAGTGGAACTCTAATTGGCCCAATAAATTGATATTGACTTAGTAAATGTTAGTTTCGAATTTTCGGGACCCGCGTTTGGACCAATAGACTGAAGTTATGACATATGTCGATTACATTATATGTTGGCCTAGTGAAGTAATGGACTTAATGGGTTAAGTGGGAAACACTTAACCCTAATCGTCATTTCATGTGAACACCCTAATTGTATAGGGTTTAGAGTTGGGACTTTCTATTGGGCCTGGATGGTTGGACTCTTGATGGGCCAACTATTAACAAGTAAATAGACTAGAACACTTGGATTGGGCTTTAGGATAAGGCCTATTGGACAGGCTTGGGTCCAATTGGGAAAAATTAGGCCTTATATACGCCATAAATGGGCCTTTACGATTATGAGATATTAGACCATCAGAATGCCAAGTGTAGGACCAAGAATAAATGGTTGGGCCTTAAGGTAAGGCTATGTGAGGAGCTTGGGCCCAATTTGGAAAATTGGGCCATATGTTGGGCTTTAGTTCATTATAAGACTTTTGGGCCTTAGGCTTGAATCAAGCTAAGTTAGGGTTAAAGTAGTCTGTTACTCCATGCATGGACTTGTGGATATGTGTTGGGACCCAGTTATTAATTGGGTGTTATTTTGATGTTGATAGATTTGGGAATCTATCATCCAATAGCTAGGGTTTTGTCTGTGGGAATTCAGCAGTGTGAGGTGAGTCCTCTTCTAGTAGGAACGGGTCTAAGGCATCAATGTCGGCCTGTGTAGTTTATATGTTCTTGATAGGAACACGGAGTGTGGGCGGGGCCGTATCTCATTATATTCAGAGTATAAATATCAGTCAGATTGTTGGAATGCTATACTTGTTCTCTGTGTGATACTTGTATGTTATTGTTTATGTATGTGAGTGTTGACGATGCCCATATCTCATCATTACTTTAGTATCGCTATTGCTATGTTGGTAGATTATGTACTTATTGTCTGTGTGATACTTGTACGTGTTTGTTTATGTATGTGAGTGTGGGCGGGGCCCGTATCTCAATATTATATGAGTGTGGGAGGGGCCTGTATCTCATGATTAGTTGAGTGTGGGCGGGCCCCGTATCTCATAGTCAGTGGAGTGTGGGCGGGGCCTGTATTTCCCAACAGAGTGTGGGCATGTCTATATCTCCTAATCAGCGGAGTGTGGGCGGGATCCATATCTCCTAGTCAGCAGAGTGTGGGTGGGGCCCGTATCTCCTAGTCAGCGGAGTGTGGATGGGGCCCGTGTATATCCTAGTTAGTAGAGTGTGGGCGGGACACGTATCTCTCAGTAGCATGATTATGTGTATGGTATATAGTAGTTGGGGAGACTCACTAAGATTCGTGCTTACGGTTTTCACTTTTGGTTCCAGATACTTCGGTTTTTAAAAAGGGAGCTCGGGTTGATTGTAGTTGATACACCATTTGTTATAGCTTGGGATGTTTTTACTCTAATATATTTGAGAGATTTTTGTTATATTTTAAGATACACAATTTATTGTTTTTATATGACACTTGATATTATGGTTTTCTTCATGATTTGAAATGAAATTTTTTGGACTGTATTTTTGGCATGTTTCCACATGGTTCTTAAATATACATATCATATATGAGAGTATCCCAAATCAGTATCGTCATAACCAAGAGGATGAGCAAGATCACACCTTCACTTTCCCATGCTCATCTAAAGTATTTGAAACTTAAAACTAAAACTGTAAGCCAAAGATTAGTAAGTCCCACTAAAGTACCACACACAACCATACAGATAAAAATATGCATACATGATCCTTCAACCTAACTTGAGAACCATACTGAGCCTGCAACCTATATGGACCGCTCTCAGAGCCTTGAACATGGCTAGCCAAGCACACCGGACCTACAGTCTATCAGGACCGCTCTTCGAGCCTTTGCCCTGAATGGACTGCCTCGTAGGTCTTTAGTGAATCCAAACCACCCTAGGTATCTCAAGGTTTTTAAGCATCCTAACAACCTTAAGGTGCACATACAACCCTAAATGCTTTGGAACTATGTTTTCTGTATTATACATGCAAAATTGATTTCCAAAGCATTGTCCTATCTAGCATGCAAATGTAGGTTCTTGTACAATAAAACTAGATATAAACTCATACCTTTTCTTGTAGTTGATTTCTTGGAGCTTTAAGAGCCTAGCAATAATAATGTGAATGCCTCAAGTGGAATCAAAAATCACCACAACAACTTGGAAGTTCTTGAGAGAGTATACTAAGCTCACAAAATTGGCTATGCTTCAAGTCTCACACATTAGTGCCAAATTCTACAGCTAGTGACACCTTTATACAGTATGGAGGATTAGGGTTACATCCATGTAAACCCTAATATCCATGAACTTTCATTTACTTAGGATCCATGGGTTAAAATCTCCATGGACTATCCATGGACTTCCATGCAAGCTTAGCCCATCCTAAACAATCCATTGGCCCATACTATTAGAATTCATATTTAACTAGTCTCTTTTGATCAAATTTATTCTTGATCAGTACTAATTAAATAATGTGATTTCACATTAATATATTATAACTTATAATATATTAATAAATCATGAATAAATACTCTACTCAAAAGTCTATCCATACAAATTGTTCTGGTGAACTGCAACCGAAATGGACCATGCCGAGTTGGGTCAAGTACATACAAAATATAGTTCTGGACTTAGACACCTTATCCAACAGTCTCCTACTTGGATAAGTCTGATAACTATAGTTGCAAGTATAACTTCAGGAATCGACCAACAATCGTAGCTCTTAAAACCTTGTCGTACTATGAAGTGCCATTTTAGATAAGTGATTATATAATCCTATGCTCTCAAAATATTAGTTGGACAAATACATGGAACAACGTCGTACTTATTATCTAACAGTTTATTTCCCGATTTCTGATTTGTTTGACATAGAACTTAATTGTACACATCAATTTGGTTATGACCGGGCCCAATACATAGGTCAAAACAAAATCATCAAGGGGCCCAAGATATCGCTTTTAATCATCTAAGGACTAAAAGGAACAGATAAACATTAACTCATATGCTTGTACTAACTACTTGTTGAATCATACATAAGAGCACGTTTTAACATCAAGTTACTGATGTGTTTCCGTACAATCAATTTACAACCAACTCATAGTCAACAACTCATATCTCTAGGTTTGAAGACTTATATGATATTACCGTCTCACGATCACTCGAGATGAATTCCATGAAGTGATACAAGTAAGCGTGGATTTAATTCAATATTCAGAACTTATGAGCACTCATGAATGTGGTAGCAACCATCGCAATGTCTAATACAATTAAATCTACAAAACCAATTCATGACAGTCTTGATTCAATACCTACTTCCAAATTTTGATCGACTGTGGAAAGTTTGAATAATATAATTATTCTAGAAGTCAAAACATGCAAAGTTGAAACAATAGTAAACGATTGACACAAGATAGTAACTTTACTCATAAATAAATAACAAATTATATTTAATCATCAAATGTCAATTACATTTTACAAGTTTTAGAAATAGCCATCTAATTATTAAAACTAATATCCTCCTTCAAGTCGATGCTCCTGGCATGCTGCAAATGCTTAACCCTAGTCAATCCCTTCGTGAGGGGATCTGTAGGGTTCTCTTCTGACAATACCCTCTTTGCCACAAGGAGTCCTTCTATCTTGTGTCTTATGATGTGATATTTTTTATCAATGTGTCTTGATCTGCCATGATCCCTTGGTTCCTTGGCTAAGGCAACCACAGTATTGCTATCACAGAAAATCTCCATAGGCTCCTTTATAGTTGGTACAACTCCAAGGTGTCCGATGAAGTTCTTCAACCATATTGCCTACTTTACCGCTTCACTTGCTGCTATGTACTCTGATTCACATGTCAAATCAGCTACTGTCTCCTGCTTGGAACTTTTCCAAGTAACTACCCCTCCATTCAGAGAAACGATCCAGCCCGACTAAGAGCGGAAATTATATCTGTCGGTTTGAAAGCTGGCATCGCTAAACCCCACCACTCTGAAGTCGTCACTCCCACCAAGGGTAAGGATCCAATCCTTAGTCCTCTGTAGGTACTTGAGAATGCTCTTTACCGCAGTCCAGTGAGCCTTACTTGGGTTTTCCTGATATCTGTTGACCATGCTCAAAGCAAAGGCCACATCAAGTCGAGTACAAGTCATAACATACATGATCGAGCCAACAGCATAAGCATATGGTAATCGAATCATCTCAGCTATCTTATCCTATGTACTCGGACTCTGAGTCTTACTTAGTTTGGCATTGCTCTGGATCGGTAAGTCTCCTTTCTTGGAATTCTGCATGTTGAACCTCTTCAACACGTTATCCAAGTAAGTGCTTTGACTAAGTCCAATTAGTCTTTTAGCCCTATCTCTCAATATCCTTATCCCTAGGATATAGGCAGCTTCTCGAAGGTCTTTCATAGTGAAACACTTCCCAAGCCAGGAATTAACCTCCTGCAAGGTTCGGATGTCATTTCCTATGAGTAGTATGTCATCCACATACAGTACCAAAAATCTGACTATACTCCCACTAGCTCTGATATATACACATGACTCATCCTCACTGCTCGAAAATCCAAACTCTTTGACTTTCTCATAAAAACAAAATTCTAGCTGTGGGATGCTTGTTTTAATCCATATATGGATTTCTCAAGCTTACACACTCTATCAAGGTACTTTGCATTGACAAAACCCTATGAATGACTCATGTAAACATTCTCAGTCAACTTTCCATTAAGGAAAGCAGTTTTGACATCCATTTTCCATATTTCATAATAATGAAAAGCAATGACTAGCATAACCCTAATAGACTTAATCTTTGCTACTGACAAGAAGGTTTCATCATAGTCAACTCCCGGAGTTTGAGTGAAGCCGTTTGCAACTAGTCGTGCCTTGTTAGTGTATACCTTCCTGTTCATGTCAGTTTTCTTCTTGAAGATCCATTTGTACCTGACTGTCTTACGACCCGTTACATTGTCAACCAAGTTCCACACTTGATTGTCATACATGGATTGGATCTCACTGTCCATAGCCTCTTTCCATTTAGTAGACTCAAGGCCTGCCATGGATTCCTCATAGTTGTTAGGTTCATCCAGATTTATTAGTGTACTATCATTGATAAATGTATCACCTTACACAGTAATATGGAAACCATAGTAATGCTCAGGTGGATTCCTAACACTGGTGGAATGCCTCAGAGGTATAGACTCATTAGTTGGTTCAACAGGAGTTTCCTCCTCAGGTTGATTGCTAGGGTTCAAGGTTCCTTTACCGCTTAAATCTTGAAGCTCTTGAAAGTTAATTTGCCTCCTACTGTTTCCTTGGCTTCTAAATTCTCTCTCACGAAAGACTCCTATCCTTGCCACAAAGACCACATTTTCATTGGGTCTGTAGAAGAGGTAACCAAAGGATTTTTGTGGGTAGTCGATGAAAATACACCACTCATTACGTGGTTTGAGCTTATCGTGAGTCTCGCGTATCACAAAAGCCTCGTAAACCCAAATCTTGATGTGGTATAAAGTGGGAGCTTTCCCAATCCACATCTCGTGAGGTGTTTCTGCAACCTTTTTAGTTGGGACTAGATTAAGGATATGGGCGGCAGTCTCTAAGGCATACCCCCAAAATGAGATTGGTAACAAAGATCGACTCATCATGGAACGAATCATGTCCAACATGGTTCTATTGCTCCTCTCGACCACACTATTAAGCTGTGGTGTCCTAAGAGGTGTTAATTGTGAAACAATTCCACATTCCTTAAGATAGTCAAGGAACTTTGTGCTAAGATACTCACCACCTCGATTAGATCGAAGCATCTTAATGTTCCTGCCCAACTGATTCTCCACTTCCTGTTTAAAGTCTTTGAACTTTTCAAAGTTTTATGACTTATGCTTGATTAAGTAGATATAGCCATATCTACTATCATCATCAGTAAAAGTCACATAGAAGCGGTTAGCATCCCTTGTGATGGTTTTGAAAGGTCCACACACATCTGTGTGTATGAGATCCAACAAACCCTCACCCATTTCACAAGTACAAGTGAAGGGTGACTTTGTTATTTTTCCATGTAAACAAGACTCACAATTATCAATCGACTTTAAGTCAAATGATTCCAATACTTTAGAATTCTGGAGTTGGCCTATGCGTTTCTTGTTGACATGCCTAGGACGTTAATGCCACAAGGATGCCTTATCCAAACTAGTGGAAGAATCAATATGCAATACATTATTTCCTAAGTTATCTACAACATTCACAACTTCATATACACCATTGCAAAGCAATGCTTTAAAATAAAACAAATCATTATAAAAAAACATTAATAGCACCACATTCATTATCAAATGAACAACTATAACCTTGTTTGTACAATCCATGAAAAGAAATAATATTTCTCGCCATTTCAGACGAGTAACAACATTTATTCAAATCTAATGTCAACCCACTACTTAGCAATAAAGAGTAAACTCCAATCTTGGTGACATGTGATGCTTTCCTATTCCCCATGATTTAGTTTATCTTCTCGTGCTCCACTTCCTCACTTCTTCTTAGTCCCTGCAAATCAAAACAAATGTGAATTCCACACCTGATATCAAGGACCCATGAATTAGTATGTGGTGAGTTATTAGATAATATAGTGTAAATACCTGCAAAGGAGGGTTTGATCTTCCCATCGCTTATATCCTACAAGTACTTGGGGTAGCTTTACTTCCAGTGCCCCTTTTCCTGAAAATAGAAGCATTGTGCGTCTTTTGGGTTGGAAGAGGGAGTAGCAAAACCACCTTTGGTTCCATTAGAAGAGGAGCCTTCAAAAGACTTTCCCTTGGTACCCTTTGTAGGGGTCTTCCTCTTCTTCCCCATACCTTGCTCGATGGAGAGTCCATCACCGACCACCTAGAAAATAGAAGCATTGTGCATCATGATGTGTTATCATCAGACATATCGAGTGCAAGCCTTGACTCTTCGAGTCCATGCCTAAAACCATCAACTCATTGAGTTTGTTCATGGATTCGCTGAGTTGAGCAGTCAAACAACAATTCCGTCTTTGCATAGTCACAAATAAGCAATAATATAATAGAAAACAAGCCTAGGATTTGTTACCACTGAAGGGTTTTGAGCATCCTAACAACCTTAAGGTACATATACAACCCTAAGTGATTTGGAAATATGTTTTCTCTATTATACATGCAAAATTGATTTCCAAAGCATTGTCCTATCTAGCATGCAATCGTAGGTTCTTGTACAACAAAACTAGATAGAAATGCATACCTTTTCTTGTAGTTGATTGCTTGGAGCTTTAAGAGCCTAGCAACAATAATGTGAATGCCTCAACTGGAATCACAAATCACCACAAGAACTTCGAAGTTCTTGAGAGAGTATACTATGCTCACAAAATCGGCTATGCTTCAAGTCTCACACACTAGTGCCGAATTCTAGAGCTAGTGGCACCTTTATATAGTATGGAGGATTAGGATTACATCCATGTAAACCCTAATACCCATGACCTTTCATTTACTTAGGATCCATGGGTTAAAAACTCCATGGACTATCCATGGACTTCCATGCAAGCTTTGCCGATCCTAAATAATCCATTGGCCCACACAATTAGAATTCATATTTAACTAGTCTCTTTTGATCAAATTAATTCTTGATCAACACTAAGTAAATAATGTAATTTCACATTAATATATTAACTTATAATATATTAATAAAAGATGAATATATACTCTACTCAAAAGTCTATCCATACAAATTGTTTTGGTGAAGTGCAACCCAAATGGAGCATGCCGGGTCGGGACAAGTACATACCAAATATAGTTATAGACTTAGAAACCTTATCCAACAGTCTCCCACTTGGATAAGTCTGCTAACTATAGTTGCAAGTATAAATTCAGCAATCAACCAGGAATCGTAGCTCTTAAAACCTTGTCGAACTATGAAGTGTCATTTTAGATAAGTGATCATATAATCCTCTGCTCTCAAGATATCAGCTGCACAAATACATGGACCAACGTCGTACTTACTTTCCAACAGTTTGATTCCTGATTTCCGATTTTTTTAACAAAAAACTTAATTGAACACATCAATTTGATTCTGACTGGGCACGGTACATAGGTCAAAACATAATCATCGAGGTGCCCAAGATATCGCTTTTAATCCTCCAAGGACTAAAAGGAACCGATAAACTTCAAATCATATGCATCTACTAACTACCTGTTGAATCATACACAAGAGCACGTTTTATAACATCAAGTTACTGATGCATTTTCGTACAATTGATGTAAATCCAACTCATAGTCAACAACTCATATCTCTAGGTTTGAAGACTTATATGATATTACCATCTCACATTAACTCGAGATAAATTCCATGAAGTGATACAAGTGAGCGTTGATTTAATCCAATACTCAGACCTTATGAGCACTCATGAATGTTGTAGCAACAGTTGCAATGTCTAATACAATTCAAACAAATCTACAAAACCAATTCATGACAGTCTTGATTCAATACCTTCTTCCAAAGTATGATCGACTGTGGAAAGTTTGAATAATATAATTATTCTGGAAGTCAAAACATGCAAAGTTGAAAACTCACATCACAGACAGACAAGATAATTGAACAGAAAACAGCTCCATCTGGCTACTCAAGGCCCTAGCATAAATCCACTCCCTTCCTCGTCAGACTATTAAGGGGTACAAAAATCTTGGTGAAATCCTAAATAAATCTCCGATAATACTCGACTAAACCCAGAAAACTCCTGATATCCAAGGGAGACTTGAAAAACTCGCATTGCATAACAACCTCAATCTTGGTCGGGTCGACTAAAATCCCATTTTTGTTAACAAGGTGTCCCAAGAACTAGACTTCCTTTAACCAAAACTCACACTTCGAGAACTTGGAATACAGTCGTTCCCGCCTGAAAACTCCCAGAAGCTCTCGAAGGTGCTCCTTATGATGCTCCCTGGTCTTGGAATAGACTAGGATATCATCATTGAAAACAATAGATGAATGAGTGAGCAGAATCATGTGCAATCGATTCATCAAATCGATCAATGTTGTCGGTGTATTGGTGAGCCTACACAACATCACCACAAACTCGTAATGACCATAGCGAATTTGAAACATGGTCTTCTCCATGACCTCCTCTCTAACCCTCATCCGATGATACCTTGACCTCGAATCGATCTTGGAAAAACAAGATGCACCATGAAGATGATTGAAGAGGTCAACAATCAACAGAAGTGTATAACGATTCTTCACCGTTAACTTGTTCAACTCCTGATAACCAATACACATGTGATGAGACACATCCTTCTACTTCATGAACAAGATTAATGCTCCCCATAATGAGCTGTTTTACCTAATAAATTGTTTTCCCAATAGGTCCTAAAGTTGAGAGGACAACTCCTGCATCTCCGGTGGTGACAAACGGTACGAAGCCCTAACAATCGGTGCCGCAGCTGGGACCAATCGACCCTAAACTACACCTTCCTCTCAGGAGCCACACCGGATAATTCCTCTGGAAACACATCAAGGAACTCCCTAACTATAGGCACATCCAAAACTGAAACCTCCTTCTCGACACGAGTGTCAAAAATATATGCAAGATAAGCCATACACTTATGTTGTAGATACTAATGATCCCTAGCAACAAAACAAAAGGCTGATCCAATCCTAGTACTGTCTCCATAAATAACCAGTTCTCCCACACTTGGGTTTTGAACTACTACTCACTGCCTCTCGCAGTAAATCATCACACCAAACCTACTTAACCAGTCCATCCCTACAATCACACATACATCAGACATGGCTATAGGGATCATATCAATCCGATAAGGTACCTCGAAAATCTCCAAGACACAACGCCAATAAATGCTCAATGCAGAAACCCTATTGCCGTTGGCGATAGAAACCCACAACAGACACTCCAACGCTCCGAGAACCATATTAGAAATCCTGCTAAAGACTGAGATACAAAAGACTAGCTCGGACAAGAGTCAAAAAGCACTAGAGCGGGCAAGGATTTCACTAAATAGGTACCTAGCAGAATCATCAATATAAGCATACCATAAAATAATCGACATAATATTAAATGAAAATATATGAGTAATAATATCTGGCTCTGCCCTATCCTGCTTTACAGTAAGCTGGATAGCACGACCCCGACCCTTGGGGGCTCCAACCTACCCTGATTTCCATCTGTGATCCTCAAGGTAGCCAGTGTAGGAGCTTGTGATGGATTTGCAGTGAGCAAGGGAAAGTTGACCTTCACATAGCCATCCTAATCATATAAGTAGCAACTCCCGGTGCTCAAGATTGGGGTCTGCTGGAAATAATCCCTCATGAAGTGCCCTTCATTGATAAATTTTTGTCACCCAAAATAAGAATACCAACAAACACCCTCATGGACCTTTCTGCACTTGCGACAAATACATCCCCTCTGTCCCTTAGAACGCGAATCAATGTGTTTGAACTTCTTCGCCGTCGGCTGTGATTAAATGGGAGCTTGTCGCTGCTGCCTTTCCTGAAGCTCATTCTCGATCTCTCGCCTCCTTGTGGAATCTTGAAGCTCGACGAGGGTACCATAACGTTGGGCTGACAAAAACTATTGGATGTCGGGATTGAGCATACTCAAGTACCATGTCATGTGAACATGCTATAAAGCAACAAACTCAGGACAGAAGAAAGCCCTCTCCGTAAACATCTTGGTTTTCTCCATCACCGTATCAATTGTATGTCTCAGATCCAGGTACTCCTAAGCATGTATGTCCCTCTCCAGCAATGGAACATATCTCAAACAGAGCATCTCCAAGGACTGCTCCCAAGTAAGATCAGCCCTCTATTTAGGAGTATACAAACCAGTCAACAATCTCGATTAAATCTTTACCCCTAACCGGAGAAGGTTAAGGGTGCACTTAACCTTCTGGTCATCCGAGAAAGAACATGTGAAAAAACAACCCTCCACGTCAGACAACCGTCTCATCACCACAATTCGGTCGTTGAACCCATCAAAATGTGAGGGATTCATATTTTCAAAATATTGTTACTAAATGATCTCTCCTTAAATCTCTGCAACAACAACAGTCATGGTAGCTGCAGCAACAACAGCCTCAATGAGTGTTTCATAATGATCATCAAAAAGCTCAATCAAACTGGTATTGATAGATCCAAACAACTCCAATATAGAGCCCCGAACAAAAGTAGCTACCTTGGTAGCGATCAACTCACAAATGTCATCAGCAGTCAGTCTCGACGAATCCTGACCCCTAGCTCCCGAAGCAGAACCTCTCATAATCACCATACTGAAAAATAAACCAAGATATACACCATAAAGGCCACAATTCATACTTCTATAATCATCATGATAAGGCTAATCATTGGGGTATGTAATGTCATATTATACATATAGATCCTGTGCTTTCAGTAGTATGGGCCCATACTATCTTCCGCACCTACCCGTATTTGTATCAATGGATCATAACAAACTACCCAAAAACAAACCCACCAATAGAATACTCATAAACCAATACTCACTCTCTCAAGAGTGGCAATTCCCTTCTCAACTGGCCTGCTACATCCACATACTCATTTATGAAACTTCCACCAACCCTATAGCCACTCGTGCATGGGGATCATACATAACGTTGGATCCTATAGACAGTCAAATACTTGATTCTAACCTTAGCCCTAAATCAGACAAGGATAGTAAATAAGGCTAAATCAAACATTCTTAGGCTATAGAATCTTAGTTATGTACAACTGTGATGCACACACAAAGCAACTAGACTAATGATGTCAATTTCATCAAATATACAAGAAATCTTCTTACGCTATCAGGCATCATACATCAGGAAATTTTATCAGGAAGTCCCTAAATATCCCTAGAATATCATTAGCATGTAGTTCCATCATAATTGTTAATAAAAAATAACAGTATGGTAACTTGGGTATATTTCTTGTTCGGTTGATCGTACACATCTTGTCCTTCCTTGGTTTCTTTTGAGAATTTTTTGAAAAATTTAACAGGTGCTTAGTTTGAGTCTATATTTTCACGAATGCTTATCCAATTCTCTCAAACCAGGGTTCTGATACCAACTTGTAACATCCCAAAAATCACGATAAAAAATTTCATTTGTAAATCAAGAGGAATCTTTGTTTTCATACAAAACCCAAATCAAAACCAAATGTTTACAAAACAATCTTCTAAAATACAGAGATCATATATCAAAGTATCCCAAATCAGTATCATCATAATCAAGAGGATGCGAACGAGCACACCTTCACTTTTCCACGGTTATCTGAAGTACCTTAAACATAAACTGAAATTGTTTGCCAAAGCTTAGTGATTTCCCCTAAAGTACAACACATAACCATACGGATAACAACATGCATACATGAGCTTTCAACATGACTAAGCCGATGCACCGAGATTACAACTTATCTGGTCGACTCTTGGAGCCTTCATCATTAATGGTCTGCCGTACTGGTCCCACTGTCTATCTAGACCACTCTCTAGGTCTTAAGCCTAGCTGGACCACCTAGTAGACCTAACACTATCCGGACCGCCCTAGGTGTCTTGGCCTTCAGCACCAAGCAGGACCGCCTGACCCCAACAAACAACAAATTGTCGACATATATGATAACATTCAATAACCAACAACATGGATAATCATACAGATCTACCATTCTAACACATACTCAATGAACATAAGTAATCATATAGATCTACCAGTCTAACACAGACTCAGCATAACATCAATCCAATATACCAAGATACATAATCTAGTCGGCCGACAATGGCGCCTTCGACCCATAAATAAAGTGAACTCAAGATAACTGAACCGAAAAAAATTCAAGATAACTGAACCGAAAAAAACTCAAGATAACGGCTCTACAGGTCACCTAATCAACAATAAATGACCACATCTTAACCACAACTCCAAAATACCCTAAGTTAACATTTCGGGTTAAATTCCCGATCCAAAAAGATTTAAATCTTAAGGTTTGCACTCGATAGGGCAAAATAACATTTTACCCTTCCTAAAACTTATTTTAACAGTTTACCAAAGTCAACGAGTCAATGAAAGTCAACATGTCAAATGGTCAAAGTCAACAAGTCAAACCAAAATCCTTCAGACTTAGTAAATGGGGTGTGCTCAGTAACTATTCCGAGCGTAGTTCATCCTAGACCGTTTTATGGGGTGTTGACCGAGTACGTGTAGCATACCATCTAGTACACCCGACATACTCTATAGAAATTTGTCATTCTCATTAAGAGCTTATTTCCTTAAGTCATTTCATCCAATCCCATAACCAAGCCCAAAATATCATTCTAAGTCATAAAGTTTCCAACTTTATGACTTTGCATGGCTAGAAGGTGCCCAATACCAAAAACCCTAAAATCTTAACTCATTAAGACATTATAGCCCATGCATGTAGAAAACTAAGAACCAAGAACACATTTTTATGACTGAAGTCACCTCAAAACATCTGCAAGGAAAACTCATATGGTTCAAAGTATGTTGTACTCATGAACACCAAGATTATAGAGCTTAAAAGCATAGAATCCAACCACTAGCATGAAACAAGAAAAACATTCATCAAGATCAGAGATTTTTACCTTCAAAGAATGCTTGAGGGTGAGATACTTCTAGATCTAATTTGCTTTTGAGCTCCCAATATGATTCCACTCCCTTCTTCCTCCTTCAAGATCACCAAAACACACACACACACACACAAGGTCAAAAATGCTAACACAAGGGATTAAGATTACCTAGGATCGAGTTAGGGGATGGATGTCACACCCCCAAACCAGAACGGCGGAAACGTTCGGGGGCGAAGGACGTCATATTCAGTATCATAACAGTTCATAGAAAGGAAAGTACACACCACCATATACATTAAAGTTTCCAAGATGTTTACATAATCGTATTCATTACATGTTCAAAAGGTAAATACATAAACATCAGTCAAAAGAAGTAATTAACGCCAACGTGTTAATCCCAAAAGTTGATTCCCAAACCTGCTTAGTGGTTCCCTGAGAATACAAGTTAATTCAAAGAAAAAGTGTCAACAATTAAGTTGGTGAGTTCATAAGTAGTTTAGAAAAATTGGATGCCATTCCAAAATGGGTGTATGTTTTCCAGAAAACGCAGTATTTCAAATGTAAAGAGTTGTGATTTGTTGTGTTGAAAGTGAATGTGTTAGATCCATAAAATCCCATATTTTCCCTAATGGTTGAGATACGAGTTGTTGTGTTTTTCAAGAAAAACCCTTATTTTCTTATAAAAGTATGTAATGCATATGAATGTTCGTGTTATAAGTTGTAAATAATTGCACCAGGAAAATCCCTTATTTTCCTATTAGTTGTTTGGTTTGTATGCAGGAAAAACCCTTATTTTCCTAACATAAATGGCAGTCTCTAAGACCGAAAATCGCAAAAAACCGACGTTCCCAAAAGTTGTGTCATAGTTTTATATAATAAAGCTATACGAAGATTGCATTTGTTAGATGAAGAATAGTTTTAATAGCTACTCGTTCATAAAAGCATAATACCATAATAATTGTATATCCGATGAGTTTTATAACCATACTAAACATAATATGCCTGTAACGATGTTCTTTAGGCGTCGCAGCGTTATGACAACTGTCACCCCAAAAGACGGACTGTAGCTAACAGTCAGGGCGCAGGATCATGACTTCCCGTATAGATCTATACACATTTGACACGTTCTCCGAATGGGAGACTCTGGTTATAGACAGGACTTGTAGCATTACTTTCTAATAAAGAAAAGTAACGTTTGAAGATATACACGTCTCATGGATTCTCAACTAAGTCTATATTAAAGTGATAGTTTTGTATGCAAAGTTTATCCTTTTTCACAATGTTTGACAAAGCAAAATCATAAGTTTTTAGAATGTATAAAACGACTTAACAATGAAAGGTACTTTGAAATCGTTATATACTTTGTATAAGTCTAATGCACACAAAGTATGACAAGAGTTTTCCATAATAGTAATGAGTTCCAAGTGATTTATTCGATAAAACAAGTGAAGTGAAACTTTATAAAATACATGATAATAAACGTATGTTTACTTGTATTCCCCCCCCTAAAAGAGTATAAAAGCATTTAAAATGTATTTAAAGTGTGTTTGAAAGGGGTATGAACTCACTTGAAAGCTTGAAGATAGCAAGATGGAAAACCGGGCAGAGTTTCGTCTTGGGATATGGATTTTTCTCGGAAATCTCGGGATTCCTCGGGAGTAAAATCGACCTTCGGGACTTGCACAAGATGACCAGGGCTTCGGGGTAGTGCGAGCACGGAAAATGAGGTAAAACGCAAGAAAAAGGAGAGAGAATGGGCCATTTTCCCGGGAACCCTCACATGCTATTTATAGGGGGGCCTGAGAGGCCTCGTATGCGGGGCGTACGCTCGTACGCGAGGCGTACACTCGTACGCAGCGCGTATGCGTACGTCATGCGTGACCGAAGCCTCGACTGCCTCGGCCTCGGATGGGACGGCTCAGGCAGTCGGGTCGGATGGGACGGCGGGTCGGACGGGCGGGTCGGATGCCTCGCATAGGGCGACGTGGACGGTTTGAGGCCAAGTTCCTCGGGTACGCGGGGCATACAGGGGTACGCAGCGCGTACCTCGGATGAGGACGCTGACTCCCCTTCGTATAATACCGAAGTTTTAATAAAAATTATATATAAATTATTTATCAAACTTCGAAAATTCATATCTCCTTCATACGAACTCCGTTTTTGACGTTCTTTATATCCCCGCGAAGGTTAGACTACGATCTACAACTTTTATTTAGATTCCGTTGGCAAATTCCGGAATTATTTTTATTATTTATTTATTAAAATGACATGATTAAGGAATTTCTTTAAAAATTCATAACTTATTCATACGATGTCCGATTTGAGCGTTCTTTTTATGCATGTTTGTAGTTTAACGATATCTACGAATTTCATTTAGACACCTAAGGTCGGAAAGTGTTTTATTGAAACTTTGCGTTTTTACGCAACTTCGTATTGCCGGTTTTTGTCGGAAAACTTAGAATGATCATAACTTCTTCGTTATAACTCAGATTTTTGTGTTATTTATATGTTTGGAAACCTTAAGACGATAACTACCACATAGTGTACTCCAAATAGAGTTTTTGAATACTTCATTTTTCGATGATATTCTAATTCCTTTCTCAAAGAGGTTACAGGACTCGATTTTTACTGACTTGAAGTAACGGGTTGTTACGTCATCCCCCCGTTAGAGGGAATTTCGTCCCGAAATTTTAATAAAAAAGAAGAGTCTTAGGGGCTGAGGAAGAGATGTGGATACTTCTGTTGCATTTGATCTTCTCGTTCCCACGTGAACTCAGGTCCCCTCTTAGCATTCCATCGGACCTTTAGTATTGGAATGCGACTCTGTTTAGTTCGTTTAACTTCCCTATCCATGATCTCGACGGGTTCTTCCACAAAGTTAAGATTTTCATTTAGTTCGATCTCATCGAGTGGAATTACAAGTGTTTCGTCGGACATACACTTCTTCTGGTGTGATACGTGGAGTACTGGATGTACTTTGTTAAGTTCTATTGGAAGTCGGAGTTTGTAGGCTACTGGACCAACCCTTGAAATGATTTCGAAGGGTCCAATGTACCTAGGATTTAGTTTCCCACGCTTTCCAAAGCGTATCATGCCCTTCCAGGGTGAGACCTTCAGTAGTACCCGATCGCCAATCTGAAATTCCAAGGGTTTACGTCTTTTGTCGGTGTAGCTCTTTTGCCTATCCCTCGAGGATTTCAGTCGTTCTCGTATTTGCACGATCTTTTCAGTAGTTTCTCTGATGATCTCTGGACCAGTGAGGGTGCTATCAGGGACTAGACCTTTTGCTAGTTGTGTGTCGCCCACTTCCGTCCAGCACAGAGGTGATCTGCACTTACGGCCGTAAAGGGCTTCAAATGGCGCAGTATTGATACTAGTATGATAACTATTGTTATAAGAGAACTCAACCAAAGGTAAGTGAACATCCCATGCTTTACCAAAGTCGATTACACATGCTCGTAACATGTCTTCCAAGGTTTGGATCGTTCTTTCGCTCTGTCCGTCAGTTTGGGGGTGATAGGCTGTACTCATGTCCAATCTTGTTCCCATGGATTTTTGAAATGATTGCCAGAATCTAGACGTGAATCTGCTGTCTCTATCCGAGATGATAGCCATTAGCACTCCATGGAGTCGTACGATCTCTCGGATGTAGATTCTCGATAGCTTTTCCATTTTATCAGTTTCCTTGATCGGTAGGAAATGAGCGGACTTAGTTAACCTATCGACGATTACCCAAACAGTATCTTGGCCACCCTGAGTTTTGGGCAGTTTCATTATGAAGTCCATGGAAATCTGCTCCCATTTCCACTCAGGAATTTCAGGTTGTTGGATTAGTCCTGAGGGTTTCTGGTGTTCTATTTTGATCTTGGCGCAAGTCAAACACTTGCTCACATATGTAGCGATCTCTGCTTTCATGTTTGGCCACCAGTAGAGTTGTTTGAGATCTTGATACATCTTGTCTGACCCAGGGTGTACGGAGTATGGAGTCTTGTGTGCCTCGCTCATAACTACCTCTCTAAGTCCACCAAACTTGGGCATCCATATTCAGTTCATGAGGTAGCGTGCTCCGTCACTCTTGATTTCTAAATTCTTGTCCATTCCCCTAAGGGTCTCACCTGTCACGTTTTCGGGTTTCAGGGCCTCTATTTGAGCTTCCTTGACTTGTTTCGACAGGTGCGAATGGATTGACATGACTAATGACTTCACTCTTCGGCTAGAGTACTCCTTACGACTAAGGGCATCTGCCACGACGTTAGCCTTTCCTGGATGATAGCGAATCTCACATTCGTAGTCGTTGAGCAATTCGACCCAACGTCGCTGTCTCATGTTCAACTCCTTCTGGTCGAAGATGTGTTGTAGGCTCTTGTGGTCTGTAAAGATAGTGCATTTGGTACCATATAGGTAGTGTCTCCAGATTTTCAGAGCGAAGACCACCGCCCCAAGTTCTAAATCATGAGTGGTGTAATTGACCTCATGCGTTTTCAGTTGTCGTGAGGCATATGCAATAACCTTTCCCCTATGCATTAGTACACAGCCCAGCCCTTGCTTTGAAGCGTCGCAATACACCACAAAATCTTCGGTCCCTTCTGGGAGAGAAAGGATGGGCGCACTGCAAAGGGCCTGTTTCAAAGTCTGAAATGCAGCATCTTGCTTTTCTCCCCAATTGTAGGTCACACCTTTCTGGGTTAAGGCGGTAAGAGGCTTTGCGATGCTAGAGAAATTCTGGATGAACCTTCGGTAATAACCAGTAAGACCTAGAAATTGGCAAATTTCTGTTGGTGTAGTTGGCGCAGACCAGTTTTTGATAGCCTTGATTTTTTATGGATCCACATGGAGTCATTCCTTGCTGACCACGTGACCGAGGAAGTCCACCTTTCTAATCCAAAATTCACATTTTGAGAATTTTGCATACAGTCTCTCAGTCCGTAACGTCTCTAAAACTTGCCTCAGATGTTGACCATGCTCTTCTTTATTCTTTGAATAAATGAGTATGTCGTCTATGAATACTATCACGAATTTATCCAAGAATGGACGACATACCCGATTCATTAGATCCATGAATATGGCCGGGGCATTGGTTAGTCCGAACGGCATCACTACGAACTCGTAATGTCCGTATCGTGTTCGGAAGGCCGTCTTGGGAATATCACTCTCCAGGACTCGCAGCAGGTGGTATCCCAACCTCAGATCGATCTTGGAGAAGTAGTTGGTTCCTTGGAGTTGGTCGAATAAGTCATCGATTCGGGGTAGGGGGTATCGGTTCTTGATGGTAAGTTTATTGAGTTCTCGGTAGTCGATGCACATTCTGAATGATCCATCCTTCTTTTTCATGAACAGTACGGGTGCTCCCCATGGCGAGAAGCTCGGCCTGATGAATCCTTTTCCAAGTAGTTCATTCAGTTGGCTGGATAGCTCTTGCATCTCTGCCGGGGCTAATCGATAGGGTGCTTTGGCTACTGGGGTAGCTCCGGGAACCAGATCGATTCTGAACTCAACTTGTCTCGCGGGTGGTATTCCTGGAAGGTCCTCGGGAAAAACGTCGGGAAAATCGCGTACGTCAGGCACACTCTTGATGTCTTGGACTTCGCGTTTCACATCTACAACATGTGCCAAGAACGCGTGACACTCCTTGCGTAGGAATTTCCGAGCTTGGATACTTGAGATGATACGAAGAGTGGTACTTGGTTTGTCACCCAAGACAATGAAAGTTTCGCCGGTTGGCAGATTAAGGCGAACGGCCTTATCGTAACATAGAATGTCCGCATGATGAGAACTCAGCCAATCCATGCCAATGATGACATCGAAACTCTTAATTGAGACTGGCATGAGGTTGATTGAAAAGGGATTATCGTTTAAAGTTAGGGTGCAGTTTAAGTATATCTCCTTAGTGCCTTCGGTTTTCCCGTTGGCCATTTCTACTATGAATGGTTCACTTAATGATTGTGGTATTGATTTTAGCAGGCCTTTAAAGTCGTGACTCACAAAACTCCTTTCTGCTCCACTATCAAACAAAATGCATGTATATGAGTTATCGAGAAGAAACGTACCCGTAACAATAGTAGGGTCCGCAATGGCTTCATCTTGTCCCATTGCGAAAACTCGGCCCCTTCCGCCGGTATTCCGGTTGTTTGCCTTTGGGCAGTCCCTGCGGTAGTGCCCCGCATCTCCGCACTCAAAGCAGGCGCGGCTTACCTCGGTATTAGTAGTGGGGACGGATGGTTGGATTGGCCCTTTGCAATAGCGGGCTGTATGTTCCTTCTTATTACACTTGGTGCATTGAAGATCATGGCAAGGACCATGGTGGTGGAAGCTGCATCGGTTGCACTTAGGAAGTTTCCCATTATATGAGCTTGTGGGGGCAGGGTTCACAGGTACAGTCATAGCGTGGGTCGCTATTACTTGTTGTTTCTTGGGGTTTTCCTGGAGAGTTTGTCCCATCCTTTTGTTCCAAGGCCTACTCTGGCCCTGAGCCTCCCTAGGTGGGTTTGCGGTTGTAGAAATGATACTGGTTTTTACTCCGTGGTCGATGAGTCGCTAAGCCAGGCGTTTAGCGCTGTTGTAGGTAACAGGGCCGGAAGCTAGGACACGCCCTTGAATCTGGGGTGACAACCCCCAAATGTACCTTTCAACCTTCTTTGATTCTGGGTTGACCATGATAGGGCACAGTGCAGCGAGGTCGTTGAACCTAGCTGTGTAGGTGACTAGGTCAGACCCAGTCATTTTCAGATTCCATAGCTCCTGCTCAAGCTTTTGCACTTCGCCCCTTGGGCAGTATTCTTCCAGTAGTAGAACCTTTAGATCGTCCCAAATCATGGCGTTGGCGACAGTGAGCGTCACTGAATTCACATGGCTTTTCCACCAAGTGAGGGCTCGATCTACGAAAGTGCAAGCAGCGAACTTGACTTTGCTTGTTTCTAGGCATGAGCAGATCTCGAAGACCGTTTCGGTCTTCTCGAACCATTGCATTAGTGCAATGACTCCCCCAGTTCCATTAAAAGTTTTTGGCTTAGCGTTAGAGAACTCCTTGTAAGTACATTCTCTTCCTTGGCCATGACCAGTGCCATGATTTGGATGATTCGTGCTGCTTCCGCCCCTCCATTTCCGTGGGAGTTTATTTGCGAGAGGGATGCAGTTACTGCTGCCGTGATAGCAGCCTGGACCATGGCTGGATCATAAGCTGGTGGTGGAGGTGGCGGTGGTGCCGTGCCCGGCCTAGGAGTTAAATGATATTGAGTTAACCTCTGGTAGTTCTAAGAAGTTGGGTTTGACCGACACAATGTTTTGAGCTTGAAAGTAAAGTTTGAATAGATGTACCAATGAATTGAACGAATTGCGCATGATTAACAACAACAAGAAAAGGGGTATACCCTTATCTATATTAAACATATAGTTGTGTTACAGTGGGGTCTAGACAAAAGTTCTTGGCCTTTCTAAAGGCCTCCGATTACATAACAATTTAAAGAAAATAATACTTTTATCCAAAGTCCTAATTTATAACAAAATTTGAGTCGGGAAAGTACTACTTGCGGCGCGCTTTGCGTTTGGAGCTCGACTCCGTGTCGGACTGCTTCGACTCCATGAGGCGTCTATCAAACGCAGCTTGTTGTTCTCTTAATTCTGCGAAGGCCGCATTTGCTTGTGCTTAAAATGCTTCGGCGCGAATGTGGATGTCGTTCTGCAACAACTCTAGGCGGTTGATATCGGTCGTATGGATTTGTACTTCCACGTTGACCTCTCGGATTCGGTTGGCTTGCACTCCGGATTGATAGCACTGGTTGGCGAGTTTGCCAACCATGACCGGAAGTGCTCGGTCAGCTGATCCCCCGCCTCTCACATCATAGAAGTCTCGGCACATGCCGTAGGGAGGACGTAAGCTTTGTTGTTGGCTCCAATGATGGAGGTGACTTCCCCACACTGGAGTAGGTCCTTGGAAGTTCCTCACGTGAACGGGAGGTTGTGGGATTGGTGGATTTAAAATTTCTGGCTCCGAATCCGTAACAGAGTCATCCCCTCCCTCCAACTCTATAGGCTCTTCGTCTTCTTTAGGATCTTCTTCGATCCACCCTCCATTACCTTGGTTGGGGTAGTAGGGATCATTGGGGTGATGGAATCCCGCCATTTAGACTGTACGAGAATAGAGTTAAAAATTTACTATAAGCTAGAGCACATGAAACTTACCCTTAAGTTCAATGGTCGACGGCACTCGAATACTCCCTTAGTATTCTTTAGCGATATGCTTTTGGTAAGTTTTAAATTTGTTGTCCATTGCAGACACTCCTTGGCATACGTTAGTTGGCTCTTGGACAAATATAGTTGATCAGGCTATATTCTTCCTAGTTCCGATTACATGTCCCAAGGCGTACGTGTACTGCACAACTTATTTATAATACTTCTAAAGTTATTTACTATGAAACTGTTATTAGTTATAATACTTCTAAAGTTATTTACTATGAAACTGTTATTAGTATGAATTTTTCTCAGAGTGTTTTTGCCCAGTTGAGTTTATAGTTGTATATCAAAAAGGAATGGTTTTGATATACTTAATTCCCTATAAACAAAGCTCTGATACCAATCTGTCACACCCCCAAACCAGAACGGCGGAAACGTTCGGGGGCGGAGGACGTCATATTCAGTATCATAACAGTTCATAGAAAGGAAAGTACACACCACCATATACATTAAAGTTTCCAAGATGTTTACATAATCTTATTCATTACATGTTCAAAAGGTAAATACATAAACATCATTCAAAAGAAGTAATTAACACCAACGTGTTAATCCCAAAAGTTGATTCCCAAACCTGCTTAGCGGTTCCCTGAGAATACAAGTTAATTCAAAGAAAAAGTGTCAACAATTAAGTTCGTGAGTTCATAAGTAGTTTAGAAAAATTGGATGCCATTCCAAAATGGGTGTATGTTTTCCAGAAAACGCAGTATTTCAAATGTAAAGAGTTGTGATTTGTTGTGTTGAAAGTGAATGTATTAGATCCATAAAATCCCATATTTTCCCTAATGGTTGAGATACGAGTTGTTGTGTTTTTCAAGAAAAACCCTTATTTTCTTATAAAAGTATGAAATGCATATGAATGTTCGTGTTATAAGTTGTAAATAATTGCACCAGGAAAATCCCTTATTTTCGTATTAGTTGTTTGGTTTGTATGCAGGAAAAACCCTTATTTTCCTAACATAAATGGCAGTCTCTAAGACCGAAAATCGCAAGAAACCGACGTTCCCAAAAGTTGTGTCATAGTTTTATATAATAAAGCTATACGAAGATCGCATTTGTTAGATGAAGAATAGTTTTAATAGCTACTCGTTCATAAAAGCATAATACCATAATAATTGTATATCCGATGAGTTTTATAACCATACTAAACATAATATGCCTGTAACGACGTTCTTCAGGCGTCGCAGCGTTATGACAACTGTCACCCCAAAAGACGGACTGTAGCTAATAGTCAGGGCGCAGGATCATGACTTCCCGTATAGATCTATACACATTTGACACGTTCTCCGAACGGGAGACTCTGGTTATAGACAGGACTTGCAGCATTACTTTCTAATAAAGAAAAGTAACGTTTGAAGATATACACGTCTCATGGATTCTCAACTAAGTCTATATTAAAGTGATAGTTTTGTATGCAAAGTTTATCCTTTTTCACAATGTTTGACAAAGCAAATTCATAAGTTTTTAGAATGTATAAAACGACTTAACAATCAAAGGTACTTCGAAATCGTTATATACTTTGTATAAGTCTAATGCACACAAAGTATGACAAGAGTTTTCCATAATAGTAATGAGTTCCAAGTGATTTATTCGATAAAACAAGTGAAGTGAAACTTTATAAAATACACGATAATAACCGTATGTTTACTTGTATTCCCCCCTAAAAGAGTATAAAAGCATTTAAAATGTATTTAAAGTGTGTTTGAAAGGGGTATGAACTCACTTGAAAGCTTGAAGATAGCAAGATGGAAAACCGGGCAGAGTTTCGTATCGGGAAATGGATTTTTCTCGGAAATCTCGGGATTCCTCGGGAGTAAAATCGACCTTCGGGACTTGCACAAGATGACCAGGGCTTCGGGGTAGTGCAAGCACGGAAAACGAGGTAAAACGCAAGAAAAAGGAGAGAGAATGAGCCATTTTCCCGGGAACCCTGGCATGCTATTTATAGGGGGGCCTGAGAGGCCTCGTACGCGGGGCGTACGCTCGTACGTAGCGCGTACGCGTACGTCATGCGTGACCGAAGCCTCGACTGCCTCGGCCTCGGATGGGACGGCTCAGGCAGTCGGGTCGGATGGGACGGCGGGTCGGACGGGCGGGTCGGATGCCTCGCATAGGGCGACGTGGACAGTTTGAGTCCAAGTTCCTCGGGTACGCGGGGCATACAGGGGTACGCAGCGCGTACCTCGGATGAGGACGCTGACGCCCCTTCGGATAATACCGAAGTTTTAATAAAAATTATATATAAATTATTTATCAAACTTTGAAAATTCATATCTCCTTCATACGAACTCCGTTTTTGATGTTCTTTATATCCCCGCGAAGGTGAGACTACGATTTACAACTTTCATTTAGATTCGGTTGGCAAATTCCAGAATTATTTTTATTATTTATTTATTAAAATGACGTGATTAAGGAATTTCTTTAAAAAATCATAACTTATTCATACGATGTCCGATTTGAGCGTTCTTTTTATGCATGTTTGTAGTTTAACGATATCTACGACTTTCATTTAGACACCTAAGGTCGGAAAGTGTTTTATTGAAACTTTGCGTTTTTACGCAACTTCGTATTGTCGGTTTTTGTCGGAAAACTTAGAATGATCATAACTTCTTCGTTATAACTCAGATTTTTGTGTTATTTATATGTTTGGAAACCTTAAGACGATAACTACCACATAGTGTACTCCAAATAGAGTTTTTGAATACTTCATTTTTCGATGATATTCTAATTCCTTTCTCAAAGAGGTTACAGGACTCGATTTTTACTGACTTGAAATAACGGGTTGTTACAATGGAGGCTACTGAATGAAAGGGTTTTGGGGCTATAATGAGGTTTAAATAGGGTGCCAACTCTAAATATTAGGGTTTTGGTCCATACCACGTATGCTCGTCGAACGTAAGGAGTACACCCTACATACACACCCAAACACACACTACTCTACTAAAAGCCATATGGGACCATTTTTCAAACAAACTCATAATAAAGGTCAAAAGTAAAAATGCCTGAGCTTAGGTGTTACAAATTTAGTCCTGGATAGGCCTAAAACTATAAGTTAACACCAAATCACCAAGGGGCCCAAATATATTGCTTTTCCCATCAGGGAAAAAGGAACGACTAAACTTTAACTCATATGCTTGTATCTTTTATTCACCAAATCGTACATGACATTACGTTTTAAAACATCAAATTAATGAGGTGTTTTCACAATAGCAATGTACAACCGACTTGTAAATTACAATTCATATACCTCCATTTTAAGAATATAAAAATATTCTTATCTTAGAATTACTCGTGATATAATCCATGAACCAATTCTCTGAGCGTGGTTTTATCCGATACTCAAATTTCTATTTTCTAAGGGATCATGAACATTATAGCAACATAATTTCTATCTCTAAACTCCTTAGACAATCTATAATACAAATCATGACAATATTTATTCATTACTTACTTCCTAAAGTAGGAGCGACTGTGGAGCTTCAAATAATCAAATTATTCAAGATGTAAAACATGCAAAATGAAACATAAGTATAAATAATTGACAGAGGCAGTAAACAAAATCATAAATGATCTCTATTATTCAATCACCAAAAATCAATTAATTATTTTAAAAGTTTCAAACTAATCATGTAACTACTAAAACTAATGTCATCTCTTAAACCAATGATCCTAGCATGTTGACAACGTTTAACCCTACCCAAATCCTTTGTGAGAGGATCTACAGGATTGTATTCTGACGAAAGGTTACTATACTGCCGCTAACCTTGACATACACAAATGACGCATTTTCACTCCTAGAGAAACAAAATTCTTTGACTTTCTAATGGAAGCAAAGATTCCATCTGTGAGATACTTGTTTTAATCCATACATAGATTTCTCAAGCTTACATACTCTATTAGGAAACTTTGCATCTACAAAACCCTTTGGTTAACTCATGTAAACATCTTCAACCAACTTCCCATTAAGGAAAGAGGTTTTTACATCCATCTGCCATATTTCAAACTCATGAAAGGTAGCTATGGAAAACATTATCCTAATAGACTTTTATCTTGGCTATTGGTGAGAATGTTTCATCATAGTCAATCCCTGGGGTATGAGTAAAGCCCTTCACAACTAGTTGTGCCTTGAAAGTGTGTAAATTTCCATCCATGTTGGTTTTCTTCTTGAAGACCCATTTGCAATTAACTGCCTTTTGACCAGGTTCTTGATCAACCAAATTCCAGCCTTTGTTATCATACATGGACTTGATCTCGCTATCCATTGCCTCTTTCCACTTGGAAGCTTCAGGGCCTACCATCGCTTCCTTGTAATTAGTTGACTCATCCTAATTTGCCAGCGTATAATCATTGGCAAAAGTATCACCCTCTATAGTTATATGGAAACCATAGAACTCATGTTCCATTCTAACTCTACTAGATTGATAAACAGGTAAGGATTTGTCAATGGGCTTAACGGGAATCTCATCATCTGGCCTGTAGAAAACATATCCAAAAGACTTTTGTGGGTAGCCAATGAAAATACATCTCTAGCTTCTAGGTTCTAGCTTGTTAGGAGTCTCTCGTCTAACGAAAGTTTCACAACCCCAAACCTGGATATGTGCTAACGAGGGAACTTTTCATGTCCACATCTCGTCAGGTGTTTTCGCAACATTTTGGTAGGGACAAGATTGAGGATATGGGCGGTTATCTCAAAGGCGTACCCCCAGAAAGAATGGGAAGAGAAGCTCGACTCATCATGGAATGAACCATGTATAAAAAGGTCCGATTATGCCTCTCAGCCACACCAGTAAGTTGTGGTGTCCTAGGACGAGTCAATTGTGAAATACTTCTACATTCCTCGAGATAGTCGTGGAACTTGATACTAAGATACTCTCTACCTCTGTTAGGTCGGAGCATCTTTATCTTCATGCCTAATTGATTCTCAACTTCATGTTTTAACTCTTTGAACTTTTCAAAGGTTTCAGATTTATGCTAGATTAAGTAGATATAACCATATTTGATATAATCATCTGTAAATGTCACATAAAATCGATTAGCATCCCTTGTAGTGGATTTGAAGGGCCCATACACGTCTGTGTGTATGAAATCTAGTAAACCCTCACCTCTTTTACAAGATCCAATGAAAGGTGATTTTTGTCATCTTCCGCAAAAAACAAGATTCAAATTCATCATTCTTCCTTAAGTCAAATGATTCCAACACTCCATCCTTTTACATATTGGCATTGTGTTTCTTGTTAATGTGCCTAAGACAAAAATGCGAAAAGCATGCCTTGTCTAAACCATTAGATGAATCAGTAGGAAATACACTATTACCTAAGCTATCAACACAAATCACAGTTTCATAGACACCATTACAAAGTAAACCTACAAACATAAAAAATACATTTTTTATAAACCAAAATAGATCCATTACTTTCATTAAACGAATATCAAAAATCGTGTGTAAAAAGTGCACGAAAATAAATAATGTTTTGTGTTATTTCTGACGAATAGCAACAATTAACAAAATCTAATCTAAAGTCTCTAGTGAGCATAAAACTATTATTTCCATTCTTAGTAACGGGAGAAGATCTCTTATTGCACATGATTAGATTCATCCTTCCATGCTCCACCTCTTCACTTTATCTTAGTCCCTACAAATCAGAATAAATGTGAAAACCATATCCTGTATCAAGGACCAAAGAATGAGTAGGTTGTGAGTTATTAGTTTGAATAGTGTAAATACATGCAAAAATGGCTTCACTTTCCATTTTTTATGTCCTATAAGTACTTGGGGTTGCTTCATTTCCAATGTTCGTTATCGTTGCAATAGAAGAAAATTACCTCTTCAGGATCACTAACAGAAGGAATGTCAGAACTAGACTTTACTTTTGGGCCATTTCTAGATGACCCAATATAGCCCTTGCCCTTCCAGTTATGATTAGGAGCACTTTTCATTTTTTTCCTTTTTTTTTCACAATTGCAAGGACATGAGTATTTCTAGAGGTAGGAGTTTGACTATTCTTCATTCCCGACTCAGTTGTTCGCAACAAGTTGTGGAGTTAGCCAACATGGTTTCTGTGTTGGTCAAATGATAAGTCAAAATAAACTGATAATGACAAGGTGGCAGATAGTTAAGGACCATATCTATAGCCTACTTCTCATCGTAATTCATATTTTTCCTTTCAAGGCGCTCCATGTGTCTTTGCATTCTTTACACGTGATTGCAGACAGACTCTCCTTCCTTTAATTTGCAATCCATTAGAGCTTTGACGAACTCATACTTTTCTTGATGAGATATCTTGTGAAACTTTTCCATAAGATTGAAGTTCATCTCATATGGCCAGTAGTCCTCGTAGAACTTTTGCAACTCGGAAATCATGGTGGTGACCATGATGTAAGAAACCTTAGTAGCATAATCATAATGTTTCTTGTAGAAGGCTATTTCTTCAGGAGTAGTAGTGGGCCCATCGTTTATATACGAGTTGTTTCTCAAGGGCATACTCTTTTCCCTCGTATCAAATAGACATCTTTATGTTTCGCATCCAATCATTGTAGTTGGTGCCATCCAATGTCACCTTAGATATGATTGAGAAGAGTGAAAAGTTCTGGGAAGAATTTTAAGAAGAAGAAGCATCACCAGAAGTAGAAATCTATTGAGAAAAATAAGTTTTAGTTAGATGAAAATAATTCTTAATATTTTAACCCATAATTAGTATTTAAGGATAGGATCTAATATAGCAATTCACAACTAAGATGAGGGATCTCATAATCTTAATGTGAATTTATGAAAGGTAGTAAAGGCAATTCACCAATTTCTAACTACGAAATTCCTAGATCTTTTGAGATTCATTGATTCTTATAAAAGGCAAGTTTAATATCAGATTATGCTCTTTTATTTGTGACTCTGATGCTGAGGATCAGAAAAAAGATGTAAATAACCACACATATACGCTTGTCAGTCTCTATGTCGTTTAGCATTTCCAATTAATGTGCCGGTTAACCACACACGTTCCATTAACAATAATAATCGTTGAGATGTCCATTACTAGTATTTATAGTCACTATTAATATGTCGATTAATCACACATGCTCCACTAACTACATATAAAACATAATGTGCAGTTTTATGGACTATCATACTTTTCACAAATTTCCTAAAGCAACTATGAGTGTGGTTTTTTTTAAATGGTTTAGTTACTTCATATCATTATACTTATTAATGAAATTTCTTATCAAATCCATTTGGCTAACGATCCCCCACCATACAAGTGAGCGGTGGGTAACAGTGGATACCCAATGGTTGTCATTTTATACGTTGCATCCTTAAAATCCTCTTATAGTATGGCTTCATAAATGAGGCGTACTAACGAGTTGACTGACTTGTCTCATACATATAATATATTAATCTTTTAATTATATATAGTATAAGGTGGATTTTAAAACTTTTCTAAAATACTAGGTTTAAATTTAAAATTTTGAAATTAATATAATAATTAATTTAATCTAAAAATAAACCATTTTTGATTTAATCTTTTTCTTTTAATTAAAAAATTAATAAAATTAATTAAATCATTATGGATTAAATAATTATTTACAATTAACCAGTTAATAAAATAATTCAAATTTAATCCTAATCTTAAGCCTTATAATTGTTGAAAATAGGAAAGGGTTTGGCACGTTTTAATTATTCATATTTTAAGGCTTTTAAAATAACAAATAAGAAAACAAGGTAAACCGTAGAACAGACTCCTTAATTTTTGAAAATGGTTAAGGAGGCGAGGTTTTTTAAAACCATTTCAAAAATCGAAAATATGAGGGTGTAGGCTAGGGTTTCAATAATCCTAGTAAATTTCAAAAATTGCCTCAAATGGTTTAGTTTCTATAAACCCTAATTTCGATCTATTCAATTTTGTGCAAGATCAATGATACCAATGGCTCTGATACCACTGATAGATTTTATAGGTTATAAAAATCTTATTTTGGTGGAAAACTTAAACCCTAAGTTAACATGAAACCTAAATGATCTATGTTCTCACAATGATTTCAAACAAGCAATTGAATATCAAGAACCCTAAAATTACATTGCTATTTTTAAAACTAAGAAATGGATATTACTTATTAGAAATGACATATCTTTAGTTTATTATAGCAAATAAACTAGTATTCCTTATTTATTGGCCTTTAGAAAGTAAGCACCAGAAGTCTCGTGCCTCTAGTGGCTCACACCCAAACCCTAGTAATTGAAAGCTAAATAGGAGAGAGGAGAAGAAGGAATATTTTCGAATTTGAGGCTCTTAGAATGATGAATTTGAAAATCTATAACATCTATAAAAAATCATGCCAATTTAACACTTTTTAAAATCATTCCAAACTACAATTATTACATATTTGTTTTCAAAATGGTTTTGTGTCAGAGTATCCCCAAAATCAAATCATAAAAACATAAGGGGGTGCACGACCATGCCTTCGCCTTGCTGCGATCATCATAAGCACCTGAAACACTATCAACAATTATAAGCCCGGAGCATAGTGAGTTCCACCAAAATACAAATATCATACAATCATAATCATATCATGTAAACAAACAGCGTGGATAATGAGCCATTAGCCTAACTGGACCGCCTTGCATGGACATTAGTCTATCTGGACTGTTCTCCGAGCCATCGGCACGTCTGGAACACCTGTTAGGGCCTTCAACCTATCCGGACCAGTTGATGAGCCTTCAACCTGACTAGTATACCCTATTCAATTATGCAGTCTATCCGGTCCTCCTTTGGTATGTTGGTCTTCAGCACAAAGCAAGTCCGCCTCAACCCAACCCCCAACCAAACAATAATGTGCACATAAATATCATACATGATCATATGTAATAGTCAAACTGATCTAACAGATCACCAATTATAGAAACATCTTTTAACCAGGATACCGACCTAACCGATCACCAACATATCATCGTCCTATGTACCAGGATACCGACCTACCAGGTCGCTAAGCATATCACTATCCTAACTACTAGGATGAAAATCAATAAGAATATCATGCAATAAACCTATATATAAATCCAAAAAGGGTCAACATTGGTGTCTTCGACCCTGTTAGTATAGTGAGGACAATTCACCTGACAAGTAGTTTGGGATGATAAATGTCAAATTCCCCAAATGTAACTCCAAACTCAATCACTTACGTCCACCAATGATCCACTTCCATATATTCCCAAATTACTAAAATACTCCCAGAAGTCAAACTGATCAACCCTTGGTCAAAGTCAAAGTCAACGGTCAAGGTCAACAGAATATGTTGACCCAACTTGTCGAGTGTAGCCCACTGACTCATTGAGTCCTTCAAGAATTCGAGAAATTATGAAAGCCCTAGTTGACTCACCGAGTTCCCAGACAACTCTTTGAAGCCATGCGGTGTCCAAATGTCAGGAAAACCTTAACTGACTCGTCGAGTCACCTCGCTGACTCGTCGAGTCCACACAAAAACCAATCAACAACCAATCTTCATCTGTACCGTTGAGTTTACCATGCATCTCGTTGACTCCCTTCATTTCATCTCTCATTTAGACTTTTTAAAGCTACCCCAAAGCTCTAAATTGCAGATCTAGCAACCTAGGGCATGGTTTCTACGTAAAGCTCCAAAATTTATGTCATGCAAGTTCTTAAAGGCCAAAACCATGCTAAAGAAGAAGTTCTAGGTGAGAAAAAGGCCATAACTTGCTAAAGGCTAGAACTTTATGACTATAAGGACTTAAAGGAGTCCAGATCTGAAGTTACAACTTCAGATCATGCCCAATACCCAAAATAACCGACAACCAACTAGAAATGGCCCAAAACCTTTGCATGAAGAGATCTAGCTAGAGAGAAGTCAAGGTAACGACTTTTTACCTTCAATATTATGCCAAGATGAAGTAGGAACAGATCCACAAGATTCTCTTTGCTCCAAGCTCCTTAGACTTCAAGCTTTCTTCACAAAATTCACCTGCAAGCTTCTTAACACACCAAAATGGAGAGTAGGTGTGATTAGGGTTTTTTGAGCTCAAGGGGGACGGTAAGGGATAAATTCGGAGTTTGCCCCTCCCTACACGACGAGTTTGCCCCTCCAACTCATCGAGTAGGTTTCTTTAATTGCATGCAAATATCTAAAATCTCATTCCCAGAAATTGGGGGGTTACAACTCTCCCCCACTTTAACTAGGCTTTATCATCAAAGCCTATCGTAACGGATAAATCTGGATAATGCTTTAGCATTCCAGCTTCAGCTTCCAAACCTAGTCGAATACCCTTCGATGTTGCCACTTGTACCCTTACCTCTCGTTCCAAGATGACCACTGGCCTCTTGACATAGTACAGGCGCTCATCGCCTTGAAGAACACCCAATGATACCACGACATCCTTCCTCAACACCTAGTTTCTCAACTACAAGACATAGGAAGTGATATGAAACTGACTAAGCTCCTCTAGGAGACCCAGTCGATATCCTGCCTTCCCAACCTTGGCAAAACCCTGAAATGGCCTGATATATCGGGAACCTAAATTCCTTTCTTCCTAAAGCGGATCACACCCTGAGAACCTAGATTCCATCCTAAAACACAATCATGGATCATACGTGGCTGCTCTGCTGAAGAAGAGATTATATTTTCTTTCAAGGGTTCTCATTTGATGACTGAACTTTTTTCCAGAGATAACACGGACTATGGTAGGCAAACTAGGAGAAAAACCCTTATTGTGTTGACAAGATAATGCTTCCTTCAGCTCCCGAATCTACATACTGTAACACTCAGCTGCTAACGCATAACCACAACACCTATGACTGGCCTGATCAACCTCGGGCTGGAATATCAATATGTTGAATCCTATCAACCACCGGATTGAAATCCTCAGGATTTGTCGGCCTACCGCCTCAACCCTACCATTCCTCCTGGCCGTTGTGCCTACCACTTCCAGTTGCCCCATACTGGGTTTCTTGGCCTATTGCCGCAACCCTCCTACTCCTTTTGAGTCTTCGTGCCTACGACTTATAGTCGGCCCGCACCGGGTATCTTGGCCTGCCACATCGATTAGGACAACCTCAACCCTCCCAACACAGCGTGTTCCCATAGATAATCAGGAGAAATATCTAATCTCGCTCTCAGAACATGACAGATAGGGATGCTTTAACCCACCAACCCTTTATTTCTTGTAGATGATATCATACCTTTTGCCTACAACTTGCGATTCACCACACAAACCAAAATTTTTCCTATTTTTACCTTAATGACATCTATAGTGCATGCCTCACATGGATATACTTTGAATCCCTAACAACAACTTGCAAACAACCAGGAATACGGAGCAGACATTTCACAAATTCAATCTGACACCTGACTGGCACTCCCAACGGTGCTTGACCGTAACCTATCCAATCCAACTAGTTAATAGGTCTTTTGATATCTATCAACGCGTCACACTTAGACTATCGCAAAGATATTAAATGATGAAGCATGGCCATTTGGCCTACAACCAATAACTGAAATACCCTTACTATGTCCTTAGTCCATGAACGAAATGCTCCTGATCTCATACCGACCTTGTCGGTATTACATTTCTTTGTCATCCTCATGAGTCCAAGAGATACTCTCCTCCTTTGACTGCCTTGAGGGGACCTAATCGTCGTCCACACATCACCAACTAGCATCACAATATAGAATCCTACCATACACGATTTCCTTATAGAACAAATTGTTGCCCCAGAGTTTTCAGGCGCTCCTTCATGACCCCTGACATTCCTTAAGGGTACTCCATAACTGATCACCAGCAAGCATTGATAACATACAATACCAGAGGTTATTATCATAAAGTAGTATGCTTAATACCAGGAGACAGACCTACTGATTGCTACAACATAACAGGACACTCAATATCTACATGTATTTATATCAGATCACTTACAGAGTCCTCAGCATGATTGGACTACCTCACTGGGCCTTCAACCTATCTAGACCACTCTCAGAACCTTCAGCATGTCTGGACTGCCTCTCTGGGCCTTCAGCCTGTCTAGACTATTCTTTGGGCCTTCGGTCTGATTGGTACACCCTGCTGGCCTGCAGTCTATCCAGACCACCTTAAGTCTGTTGAGCAGAATCCTGGACCCATCCTGGTGCCCTCTCCCACATAACCAATTCTCCTGCACTTAGGGTTTCAAACGCCTGATCCAATCTGAATACTATAATCCCAGCCTAACTCTAGACCTCATGTTGATCGCCCACCCTATCGGGAAACCATGGTTTAATCCTTGACTCGCGTATCCACCACGTATGCTAGATAACCCATGTACCCATGCTAGATGTACTGTTGAGCCTTGGCAGCTAAAAAACATCAATGGCTGATTCTCTATCTGAGAATTCCCAATTCCCCCCCCCCCCACTTAGCATACTAACCACTACCTACTTGTGGCGAAAAAAAAAACACAGTTGAAGAATCCCTTCTAGGTATTACCATATGTAACCATTGAATAATTAATCTTGGAATGAATAACCTTCGCAGAACAAACCTTCCAAAACGAAGCAACTGATCTTCAAGAGAAACCTGAATCCTAGCTGAATACTTCTGAATCTCCAAATCACAACTACTAACCCCGAAATGGTGATTTTCTATCCTAACTTCTCATCTTCAATGCATCCCTGGATGCTAACCATCTACAACCCTTTGATACTAAATTCCCCTGACCCTCCTATGTCCTAATGTCTTATGTAGAAGGTAATGGAAAGTTCACAATATAATCATAAAAATTAATATTAGAGGTAGAAACATACGAACAACCATATATGGTGCTGTCCTGGCCTCCTTAGCTGTAAACTGGAAGGCGCGTCCCTGAACCTTTCGAGGCTCTGCCCTACCTTGATCTCTGTCAGTAATTCTCAGTATAGCCAGCACTAGAGCATGTGTCGGCTTGGCAGCAAGCTGTGGACAGCAGGTCTTCACGTGATCAACCTAATTGCAGTGGTAGAAAATCCTCATACCCTGAACCTGGGTTGGCTGGCGGCAATCCCTCGCAAAGTGCCCCTCCTTGCCACATTTCCGGCACACCTTACCAAATCTTCAAACCCCCGAGTGACCCTTCCAGCACTTTCCAAAAGTGTGGCCCTGTTGTCCTCCTATCTTGAATCAACGGTCTTAAACCGCTTTAGCGCCAGATGTGACTGCGTCAGGGCCTGCCTCTTCTCCCGTAACTGTAACTCGATCTCAAGCTCATGCTGCCTAGTGGCCTCATATAACTCCAGTAGTGTATCACAACGTTGGGTAGCAACAAACTGATGGATGTCAATCTTGAGCATGCTCAGATAACCTGTCATCTGAGCCTGCTCGGAGGCAAACTCTGGGCACAACATTTCCCTCTCTGTGAACATATGGGTGATCTTTGTCATCGTCTTAGCATCCTGTCTCAACTCCAAGAACTCCTAAGCTAACCGCTCCCGCTCGACCCGTGGATTGTAGCGAGCACAGAAAATATCCCTAAATTGCTCCCAAGTAATCGCAACTCTCTGACCATCAGTATACGACCCAGTCATCAACCTCCACCAGTCCTTTGCCCCGTACCTCAGCAGGTTCAGGGCACATCTGACCTTCTGGTCAGTAGGACATGAGCATGTGAAGGAACACCCCTCCACGTCAGACAACCACTTCATGGCTATAATTGGATCATGAGTCCCATCAAAGGTCGGGGGCTTCGTGTTATCAAAGTCCCGATACTGAAAAGCCTGAATAGCTCCTCCCCTGCCGCCGTTATGACTTTTGTAGCTATTGCGGCAGCTGTCTTGGCAATGGCTGCATAGCGCTAATCAAAATACTAAACCATGGAAATCTTGATAGACACAAACATCTCCGACAATTGTGCCTGGAACAGTGCAACAACCTTATCCTACATGATCTCCCATATCCTAGCATCCATCTCATCCAAACTCATCTGACCGATGGTCTCGGGCACTGGTGGTCCCTCTTGACCGCTGCTTCGTGACCCGGACCCGGATCCATTCACAAATCTCCACGTAACCACTATGCTAGAAATATACGAAGAAGATATTAAACATCCCTCATAATAATTCAGGAACCAACTCCTAACAAAGCGCTAAGGGTTGTGACTTCCTTGCTATGCATATGGGTCATGTGCTTTTATTAGTACAGGCTCATACTACCTTCCACCCCTACCCATATTTGTCTCAAGTATCATCACAAACGCCCTAGAAATATACGTATGCTTGGTGCACGCTCAATCATCACTCCTAGATGAAGGCTAACTATCACATAACTAGCCTACTAACCCTGCACAACCCAACCTACCATCAACTGCCACATGACCCTCTGTTGGTGCTAGTTAACTATTACATGAATATAGTCACATGCCGCACAGCTTAAACGGTCTTAGATTAAAAGATTTGATCATAGAAAGGTTGGACTCAGCCGAGAGCTGTGCAGCAGGACCAAATCCCATATCTTAGCACCATTTAACCAATGTAGCATGTGACTTAGAGTATTCACCCAATAGTTAGTTCACACACGAAAGAGTCATACAACAATCAATGAGGTACTCTACATAAGATAAGGCATCAAAGATCAGACAATTCTATCATACGATTCCTGAGGATCCCTATCTTATCGCTAGAATGTTGTTCTAACATATCAAAATATCAAATAATCCATAAGGTATTTTGGGGTTTACTTGCTAGCTCCTGCTGATCGTACACTTACATCATCCTTTGGTATTTTGAAAACCATTTGAAAAAAAAAATCAATATCAAATCTTCTCCTTAGTTCGAAATTGGAGACACACGAGTGTTTCCTCCAATTCACTCAAACCAAGGCACTGATACCAACATGTAACATCCATAAAAAAATCATGCCAATTTAAGAAAAATTAAAATCATTGAAAACCACAATTATTAAAAATATGTTTTCAAAATGGTTTCGTGTCAGAATATCCCCATAATCAAATCATAAAAACATAAGGAGGTGCACGATCACGCCTTCACCTTATCGTGATCATTATAAGTACCTGAAACATAATCAACAACTGTAAGCCCGGAGCTTAGTGAGTTCCGCCAAAATACCAACACCAAACAATCATAATCATATCATGTAAACAAACAACATGCATCATGAGCCATCAGCATAACTACACTGCCTCGCAGGGCCATCAGTCTATCTAGACTGCTTCCCGAGCCATCGGCACATCTGGACCTCCTCTCAGGGCCTTTAGCCTATCCAGACCACTCATCGGGCCTTCGGCCTGACTAGTATGCCCTATCCAGGATTGTAGTTTATCCGGTCTGCCCTGGGTATGTTGGGCTTCAGCACAAAGCAAGTCCACCTCAACCCAACCCTCAACCAAATAATCATGTCCACATAAATATCATACGCTAGCATAGATAACAGTCAAACCAATCTAACAAATCACTAATCATAACAACATCCTATAACCAGGATATTGACCTAACCGGTCACTAACATATCATCATCCTATGTACTAGAATACCGACCTGCCAGGTCACTAATCATAACATCATCCTAACTACCAAGATGCAAATCAATAAGCATATCATGAAATAAACCCGGATACAAATACGAAAAGGACCGACATTGGTACCTTCAACCCTGTTGGTATAGTGAGGAAAACTCACCTCACAAGTAGCTCGGGATGATAAATGTCAAATTCCCCAAATGTAACTCCAAACTCAATCACTTACGTCCACCAATGATACACTTCCATAAATTCCCAAATTCCTAAAATACTCCCAGAAGTGAAACCGATCAACCCTTGGTCAAAGTCAAAGTCAACGGTCAAGATCAACAGTCCATGTTGACCCAACTCGTCAAGTGTAACCCACTGACTCGTCGAGTCCTTCTAGAACTCGATAAATCTTAAAAACTCTAGTTGACTCACCGAGTTCCCAGAAAACTTGTCGAGTCCATGCAGTGTCGAAATGTCGGAAAACCATAACTGACTCGTCGAGTCGCCTCACCGACTCGCCGAGTCCATGCAGAAACCAATCAACGACCAATCTTCATATGGCTCTATGAGTTAACAATGCAACTCGTCGAGTCCCTTCAATCTATCTCTCACTCAAATGTTCTTAAGCTACCCAAAGCTCCAAATTGCAGGTCTAGCCTCCTAGGGCATGGTTTCCACATAAAGTTGTAAACTTTACGTGCACGCAATGTCTTAACGGCCAAAACCAAGCCAAAGAAGAAGTTCTGTGTAATAAAAAGGCCATAACTTGCTAAAGGCTAGAACTTTATGACTATAAGGACTTAAAGGAGTCTAGATCTGAAGTTACAACTTCAAATCATGCCCAGTACCCGAAATAACCCACAACCAACTAGAAATGGCCATAAACCTTTGCATGAAGACATCTAGCTAGAGAGAAGTCAAGGTAACGACTTGTTACCTTCAAGATTATCCCAATATGAAGTAGGAACAGATCCACAAGATTCTCTTTGCTCGAAGCTCCTTAGACTTCAAGCTTTCTTCACAAAATCTACCTTCCAATCTTCTTAACAGACAAAAATGGAGAGTAGGTGCAATTAGGGTTTTCTGAGATCAAGGGGGATAGTAAGGGTGACAGATGGAGGCTAATGACCCTTTAAATATGGTGTAAATCCCTAGAAATTAGGGTTTTGTTTTTCAGCTCCTACTCATCAAGTTGGGGTCCTACGACTCGTCGAGTAGATCTCAAAAATCACACGGGCTGACTAATCCCTACACGACGAGTTTGTCCCTCCAACTCGTCGAGTAGGTTTCTTTAATTGCATGCAAATATCTAAAATCTCATTCCCGAAAATCGGGATGTGATAAAGTCTAAACCCTTAACCCCCATTCCCAAGTTTAACTTAACGAGAGAAAATAAAGGAAATGGGGGGAAGTGAGAAGAAAATAAAAAGAAATTAGTGTTCCCGAGTTTATTAACAAAGAAAGTAGAAGAAAATGGAATGATCACTTTCCCTCCTAACTTTCCTTCTGATTTTGAAGGATTTGGAGAGAAAAAAATAAAATCTTTAATTTTCCTTCCACTTATATCTAACTTGGGAACACAAAAGAAAATTTTCGTTTCCTTTCCTTTCTCTTATTTCTCCCCTTATTTTCTTTTTCTTTTATCTGCTACAACTCGGGAACTAGGTGTTAGGGTTTTATATAGGTGTTAGGTAGGCTGTAGATAAGGCATGGTTTCCTTTTAGATAATTGTTATCCTATTGCTTCCTCCCTAAGGCATTCTAGGCTTCTTTAGAGCCAAAGAATACATCTAGAAACCTCCTCTAGAACCAGTCACCTCTTAGGAGGTTCTAGAATTGGTCAATACTCAAAACATTGTCACCTTTAGTCATTCTACTTTTAATTAATTCAATTAATCCCAAAATTAATTTCATTTAATTTCTTATTAATTATTAATTAAACAATACAATTTCTAATTAACATATTATCCTTATTATATATTAATAATTTATTTATTTTGATTTCTAATTAATTTCTCAATCATATAATAAATTAATAAATCAGTCTCTTTACAAAGAAGCATTCCAGTCAATTACTAGGTTTGAGGGCAACCAAGAAGGACTCTGCTAATAATTCAAGGTTATACTAATTTACTTATTGGCCTAGACACCTAATCCAATAGTCTACTACTTGGATATGTCTAAAACTACATTACATGTATAACTTCTAAATAAAACAACTAAGTGTGCTTTCCAAAGCAACTCTCAAACTCCGATCCGATCATATATTAGTCCGTAAATAAGTGATCAAATATTTATTCATTCTACAAGATATTGTATGGATATGAAACATGGATTAGAATCAATCTCATTGTCTAAAATTTTGTTTCCTAATTTCCCGATTTGTGATGACCTCATTAAACTCACTAACTAAACACATCCATTTTGCAACATCCCAAAAATTACAATAAAATATTTCATTTGTAATTCAAGAGGAATCGTTTTTATCATACAAAACCCAAATCAAAACTAAATGTTTGCAAAACATTGTTCTTAAATATAGATTTCGTATATCAAAGTGTCCCAAATCAGTATCATCATAACCAAGAGGATGTGCCTGATCACACATTCACTTTTCCACGGTCATCTAAAGTACCTGACACATAAAAATAAAACTGTAAGTTAAAGATTTATAAGCTCCCCCAATGTACCACACATAGCCATATAGATAACAATATGCATACATGATCCTTCATCCTGACTTGACCACAACACCGGGCCTGCAACCTATTTGGACCACTCTCGGAGCCTTGATCATGACTTGTCCACCACATCGGACCAATAGTCTATTTGGACTGCTCTTTGGGCCTTCGACCTAAATGGACTGCCTCGCAGGTGTTCATTCCATTTGGACTGCTCTGGGTATCTTGGCCTTCAGCATTAAGCAGGACCGCCTCAACCCAACAAACCATAACATAGATAATCATATAGATCTACTAGTCTAACACATACTGAGTGAACATAGGTAATCATACAGATCTACGAATCTAACACGTACTCAGCATAACATCAATCAGAATACATAATCCAATGGGTCATCATTGGTGCCTTCCAACCATAAGTATAGTGAGAAAACACACCTCATAGATAGACAAGATAAGTGAATAGAACATAGCTCTAGATACCAACTTTATAGATCATCTAATTAGCAAGACATATTAACCACACTCAATAATGTAAAATACCATTTTACCCTTCCCAAAACTTATCTTAACAATTAACCAAAGTCAACTGGTCAATGAAAGTCAATAGGTCAAAGGGTCAAAGTCAACAAGTGAAACCAAAATCCTTAAGACTAAGTAAGCAGGGTGTACTCAGTAACAACGCCAAACGTAGTTCATCCCTGACCAGTTTTCGAGGTGTTGATCGAGTACGCGTAGCATATCATCTAGTATGCCTGACATACTTCATAGAATTCTATCATTCTCATTAAGAGCTTGTTTCCTTAAGTACTTTCGTCTAATCCCATATCCAAGCCCAAAATATCATTCTAAGTCATAAAGTTTCCAACTTTATGACTTTGCATGGCTAGATGGTGCCCAATACCAACCACCCTAAATTCTTAACTCATTATACATCATAGCCCAATCATGAAGAAAAGTAAGAACCAATAACACATTTTTATGACTCAAGACACCTTAAAACGCCTGAACGGACAATTCATGTGGTTTGGAGTATGCCATACTCATCAACACCAACATTATGGGGTTAGGTAGGATCGAGTTAGGGGATGGTGGCTAATGAATGAAAGGGTTTTGAGGCTATAATGAGGTTTAAATAGGGTGAAAACCCTAAATATTAGTGTTTTGGTCCATATTGCGTAGCTCAGTGTACGTAAGGAGTATGCCCAACGTACACGCCCATACACACTCTTTTCGATTAAAAGACACATGGGACTATTTTGCATACAAACTCATAATAAGGGTCAAAAGTAAATATACATGAACTTAGGTGTTACAATCCTCCTATAATTGAATCGGACATCGTCCTCGAAGTCTGCTGCTATAAAAAAAACTCACGGTAATGCTCCCTCACCTCTGCCTCGGGTTCCTAAGTCCATTTAGAACCCTTCTGATGTTGCCGCTGGACCTTAATTATAACATTTCACTTCAAATAAATATATAGATAAATAAATAATAAACCCTAAAACTACGAGATATATTTTTATATTTTCTTTTAGCCCTAAATCTGTAATACTTTATCAGAGTGTTAGTCAGAAGGAGTTAAATGTTATATTTTCTGAAAATCAGATGTTAGAGTGTAACTTTTGAACTAGTTATAAATAGAATTATGGCAGCTGGGGGGTTGTGTGATAAATAGTGGATATAATATGAACTTGATTTTGGTGGCGGGGGCTAAATTTGAATAAAATAAATTAAGTTTGAATGAAGGAGGCGGGACTAAAACCCCGCACCCCCTTCTTTTGTCCTCTCGTTTAAAACACTACTACAAACGCTAATATTTTTAGCATCCGTCACCTTATCCGTCCAATCTCCAACCATTGTCATCACCATTGTTGATGCCTTGAACCACGCAACCAACCTTGGACCTGATGTCGGCGAGGACGAGGACCGACGGGAGAGGATTTCGTGACCGTTAGGGAGGTCGGAATAGCCGAAAGCTCGTGGTTGCTGTTGTTGTTCTTCTTATTTTGGTTTCGTGAAACACCTTCTGTTTTCTGATTCACTTCCTGTTATGCCGCCGAACGTACTGACTGATAGCGTCGCTGCCGTTGCCGCCGCTCTGAGTGGTTATTCTTTTTGTTGTTCTTTTGCCCACCATTCTTGTACCGTCCGTAGATCCGGGCTAGTCAATTTAGAGATAATAAAGGTCGAAAATGACTTTTCGATAAAAGGGTATTTAGAATAAATAATCTTAACCAAGATGCAGAATACCTATCAAGGGTTCCGTACATATAAAGAACGCCGAAATCCGAGTTATAACGAATAAGTTATGGCTCGTCGAAGTCTTACGACAAAACCGGCACGACACTGGGAGACGTAAATAGCGAATTTACGATAGAGGACTTTTTGGCATTAGTGATCTAAATAAAAGTTTTAGTATACGTTAAACCGAAAACATAAAAAAAGAACGCCCAAATCTGACTTTGTACGAGGAAATTATAAATTTCCTAAGATTTGGCCTAGCAGTGCACGACCCGAAACTCAAATTTTAGTTCGTGCGGTTTTGGGATTATGTGACCTAAATGAGAGTTGATGATCTCATTAATAGAAACACAACGGTAAAAAGACCAACGAAAACGGCGTCTGTATGAAGGAGTTACGAATTTTTCCTGGTCATTTAAAAATATAATCTCCTCCTACTACTAAATTTAAGATTGATCAAGAATTAGCCGACGGAGTCTAAATGAAATTTGTATACCTTGTTTTTACCTACGCATGGATATAAGGAACGTTGAAAACAAAGCTCGTATGAAAAAGTTACGAGCTCTAGAAGTTAGTCGGGTGCTGCTGCAGAAGAAGTGACATGGCGCAATTTGAGCCACACACGTATGGCCACCAGAAGGGTGACACGTGTCACTGAATCGGCGAGCTTGTACCTTGACTCGACGAGTCAAGCTGCCAGCCCCCTATAAATAGAGGTGTCGGGTACCTCCATTCCTCACACCTTCCCAAACTATTCTTTCTCTGTCTAAACTCACTCTCTCTCTCTCTCTAGCTTCCAAACCCCCCCCCCCCCCCGTAAGCCTAGGTAAACCCCCTAGCACCCGAAGGAAGCCCCGAGGCTCCCGAAGCCCTGAGAAAAGAACCTTTCAGCTCGAGAACCCTGCTCCGGTAAAGCCCAATTTTCGAGAAAACCCATTGTAAGTGAGTTATGCCTAGCTTATCTTTAGTATAGCTTATGTTTCAATATAGTAATGTTATTAGGACCTTATAAGGAGTATTTGGGCTATTATTATGAGTTATATAAGAGTGTTGTTTAACGCTTATATAATAGTAATAATAGCTAGACTATTAATTAGTCTCGTCAAACGTTAGACTAAACTCTAGTGGTAATGATACTAGGTTTCGTCAAGGGATAATTGTTTTAAGAGTAACGAAGTGCTATCCAAGTGCCGACTCACCACCTTACCAGGTGAGTGCATAGTTACTTTCATCTTACACATAGATATGAAGTATTTTATATAAACTACGTGCTATGTGTGCATATTACTTGAATACTTGTTGTTTATGTTAGATGAACGATTTTATATATATGTTCCAAATGATTTAAACTGTATACGTATTTTATATCTACAAAAATGTGTTGGGTAGAACATGGGTAGACTAAAGATGAGATAAATGATGAGCAACGAGAGATGAGATGAATGATGAGCGATGATATATAAGTGGTAAAATATGGTGAGAAGCGATGACCTAAGCGATGAGCCAAACGATAACCTAAGCAATGACCCAAACGATGGCCCCGTCATCTAGCAGAGTTTGGTTGACTACCTTGGACTATTCTAGACAGTCCAGTGGAACACTAGCAGGCTCGCAACCTATAGGTGTTGTGAACGATGTGTTCACCGGTGTACTCTAAAAACCCATTGACATGTATTGCGAGTGGATTCTCGGAAATGATACTGTCGATAAACGAGATAACCCTGGCAGCTATGGATTTAGTGCTCGTTGAGCAAACCCTGGCAACAATGGATTTTGTGCCTATTGCTTAGGATAATCCTTAGTAAAAATTAACAAGGAAGAGCTAATTCTTAGGGTAAATCCTTAAGAGTAAAGAAGATAATGGGGATGAGTAATTGGGTTACTTGTTTGATGATTAAACATAAGAATTATATTATTGTGGGTTGAAAACCCTATGTACTCACTAGGTTGCCCAACCTGACCCACTCAGTTTACTTGTATCACAGGTGTTGATATGAAGTCTCATTACACCGAGAGATTCAGGAGATATAAATCACTAGTGATAATGAATGTAAGTTCTGTTTATGCTTATGTTTCTGTATTGACAATGACATCCTAAATTTTTTAAAATGAATAAAAATACTTTTCTTCAAAAATGTTTTGATAACGTATTTATCATGTTTTACTGGGAATATTTTCCACAAAATTTTTATTAAAAGAAGTACTCTAATTTTTATAAAGCATAAACAAAATCGGTCTTTTCTGGCCCTGAAAATGAGGATGTCTCAGTTCTCATCCAAAAAGGTGGTACCGGTGGTGTTCATGTTTTGTGTGTGTATGTGCTACTATTGCAAGTTTTAAGTCGTGTGAGTATGTGTCTTGGTTGGCCAGAAAATGAAGAAAAACCACCATGGTGGCTGCCGCCTTGCTACTAGTTGCTGCCACCACTAGCCACTATGTAAGGTGGTTGTGTGTGTAATATTATGTGCATGTGTGGTTTTTTGTGTGGTTGTTGTAGTGGGAATTATTTGGTTGTGTTCTAAATCGAAATCGTCACCGCCGTTGTGAGTGGGTGGTTGTCGTCATGTACCACTCCCGACCACCACTACCAGAGGTGGAATGGGTGGTGTTCGACTTACTAAACACAAAATTGTTGGGTTTTGAGCATTCTAACACTCCTATGGTGTACATGCAACCCTATAAACCTTGGATCTATGTTTTCTCTATTATACAAGCAAATAAGAACTTTCCAAGGCTTTAATCGTAACTAGCATATTATGAAGCTCTTATACTATAAAGTACTAGTTAGATGAGATACCTTTTGATGTAGCTTGATGTCTTCAAGCTTTAAGAGCATAGCCCCAATAGTGTGGAAGCCTCCAGTGGAATCACAGATCACCAAAACACCTTGGAAGACTTTGAGAATATGAATACTTTGGTTCTCTCTAGTGAAATCGGCTAGCCCTCTTAGTGTACCCAAACTAGTGCCAATTTCACCAACCAATCACATCTCTATATAGTATGGAGACTAGGTTTAAACCCATGACCTTTCATTTCATATGATCCATGGGTTAAACACTCCATGGACTATCCATGAAAGCTTAGCCCAACCTAAATGAACTTGGCCCATTCCATATATATAAGAGTCCAAATTTAATTAGTTCATTTTGATCACTTAATTAACTATAAATTAATTCTTGATCAATACTAATTAAATAATATGATTATATATTAATATACTAGAACTTATAATATATTAATATAAAATATGCTATTCTCAAAAGAATATCCATATAAATTGTACCGGTGAAGTGCAACCCAAATGGACCATGCGAGGTCGGGTCAAGTACATACCAAATATAGTTATGAACTTAGACATTAATCCAATAGTCTCCCACTTGGATAAGTCTAAAACTATTATTGAGTATGTCTCAAAACCTAACTGGAAATCGTAGCTCTTAAAGCCGCTATCGAAAATTCACCTTTGTCAATGACTTGTCCATTAGATAAGGGATCATATATTCCTCCATTCTAGATATCAATTGGACTGAGACATTGATTATAATCATTTTCTCTGTCTATTTGTTGTTTCCCGATTTTCGATTCATGACAACTGACTGATTGAACAAAACAAATCAGTCCTAGCTTGGCCAAGCACTCACATGTGTCATCATTAAACCATTAAGGGGACCACAGATATCGCTTTTATACCGAAGGTAAAAGGAATGGATAAACTTCGACTCATATGGGTTGTTCTGCTACTTGTTGAATCATACACAAAGGCACGTTTTATAACATCGAGTTACCATTGTGTTTCCGTGCAATCAACGTACTATCAACTCATAGTAACAACTCATATCTCTAGGTTTGAAGAATATAATATATTATCGTCTCATTATCACTATTCATAAACTCCATGAAGTGATTCAAATGAGCGCGGGTTGAATCCAATACTCAGAACTTATGAGCACTCATGAGTGTTGTCCACCAACTTGGACCTCTACATACCAACCCATGATAGCCTTGATTCATATCTACTTCCAACATATGACTGACTGTGGATGGTTTGAATAACTTAGTCATTCTGGAAGAATAACCTACTTATTATGGAAGTCAAAACATGCAAAGTGAAACACAAGAATAAATGAATCTAATATGGTATCAAAACCTATGAATATAAATAAAACACTTTCTATTTATCACCATATTGATTACTCATTAATCATTGTTTCGGTTTTATCAACTTTATACTTGAACTAAAACACTAGGTGTCCCATGCTCCAAGCATGTACACTATGTTTTCTAAACAATGGATTTTGTTATACACCAAGTATGAAATCTATGTTTGTTTATGATCCTTACTTTTGTGAAATAAACCAATTGACCAAACTTTCAATGATTCTAATTTCACACTCCCAAATTAAAATTTGTTAGATTTTAAACTTAAATGCACTACCCTCTTGCAATGAATGTGTACACAGTCACAAAGACTTGTCAACAACTATTACAGGGTATTCCAATGAAGAGCTACTCCATGGACACAAAGCCTTATGTTCAAAGTATGCATTGCTTTGAACATGCTTCTTGCACTAAGTTTTTTTCTAATCTCACATAGATTACATCCATCTATGCAGACAATTCTATATTCCCATTTTGACTACCAATTCTGAACAAGAGTTGCTTCTTTTCAGACTATGTCAATATGGTCCTTCCAATATTAACAGTATACTTGCAACTGTAGATTGACCAAGGGGTCATATTCAGATGCGCAGAGGGCTACGGTTTCATGGGCTCAATTCAGAGAGTTGTTCAGCACTCGTTATGTTCCGCGGGTTGAGAGAGAGAGATTGGCTCAGGAGTTCCTTGAGCTGAAGCAGGGTTCGGAGTCGGTAACTGAGATCACCATGATGTTCACTAAGAGGGAGATGTTTTACCCTAAGTTCGCTTCGGAACAGGTACAGATGTCCCGGTATCTAAGTATGCTCAAGAGAGATATCAGACAATTTGTGTCTACACAGAGATGCGAGACTATGTTGGAGTTGTAGGAGGCCGCCAGGCGGCGTGAGTTAGAGATTGAGTTGCAGTTGCGTAAGCTGAGGCAGGCTCCGGTGCAGTCGCAGCCGGCGTCGAAACGGTCCAAGACAGTTGATTCTAGGGTGGGAGATCAGAGAAGCCACGCTTGTGGGAAGTGTGGGAGGGGTCACACCAGAATTTGTAGGTTCGGTGGTGCATGCCGCAAGTGCGGAAAGGAGGGGCATTATGCGAGGGATTGTCGGAAGACAGCCCAGGTCGGGATTTGAGGATTTGTTATCATTGTCATCAGGTTGGGCACTTGAGGGTCAACTGTCCACAGCTTGCTGCGGGACCGGTGCAGGCTCCAGCACCGGCCACTTTGAGGATCACGGGTGGAGGCCAGGGTGGAGCGGAGCCCCCAAGGGCTCAGGGTCGTGCTTTTCACCTTAGAGCAGAGGAGGTCAGATCAGTGTCGGATGCAGCTGCAGGTATGTTCCTTTCTTGATATCTTGTTATCTTGTGATTATTGTGGGGTATTGTTTGTCTCCTAGTCTCGTTGTATGGTCTTTGGTTTGATTTTCGTTGTTCTTTGAGGGTTGGTATGGTTATGGGTTTAGTATTGGGAATTTCGTTGGTTATCATTCATGGGGGTTATTTGTGGAAATCTGGCGTCTGGTTTGAATATTGGGTAACATTTGCATTCTGAGGAGTGGTTAGCTGCAGATTTAGTTTCTTTCGAGCTCGGGATGTTCAGTGATTGATATGGGATTTTGTGAAGATTGCTAGTGCTAGTGGAAATCAGTTCGTGTGCAAGAGATTGTGTTGTGTAAGGTTGTTGGGGGAGGTCGGTGATGTCGACTAGTGGTTGTTGGTCAGTGCCATAGGTGGGGGAGAATTGGAAAATTCTCCGCAATATCGATGAGCATATGAGGTTGTTAGCTGTTTGGGATTCAGTTGTGTTTCTGTCAGCCAAAAGCGTAGGTTGGTATAAGTAAGTGGCAGGCATGCGGGGCGGGATACAGATCAAGGGTATTTGATTGTGGAGAGTGGGGATCAGGTTGGGTTTAGGTATGCGAGGGATTGTCGGCAGGCAGCCCCGGGTCGGGATTTGAGGATCTGTTATCACTGTCCACAGCTTGTTGCGGGACCGGTGCAGGCTCCAGCACCGGCCACTTTGAGGATCACGGGTGGAGGTTAGGGTGGAGCGGATCCCCCAAGGGCTCAGGGTCGTGCTTTCCAGCTTACAGTAGAGGAGGTCAGAGCAGTGCCAGATGTAGCTGCGGGTATGTCCCTTTCTTGATATCTTGTTATCTTGTGACTATTGTGGTGTATTGTTTGTCTGCTTGTCTCATTGTGTGGTTTTCGGTTTGATTTTCGTTGTTCTTTGAGGGTTGGTATGGTTATGGGTTTAGTATTGGGAATTTCGTTAGTTATCATTCATGGGGGTTATTAGAGGAAATCTGGCATCTAGTTTGAATATTGGGTAACATCTGCATTCTGAGGAGTGGTTAGCTGCATATTTAGTTTCTTTCGAGCTCGGGATGATCAGTGGTTGATATGGGATTTTTTGAAGATTGCTAGTGCTAGTGGAAATCAGTTCGCATGCAAGAGATTGTGTTGTGTAAGGTTGTTGGGGGAGGTCGGTGATGGCGACCAGTGGTTGTTGGTCAGTGCTATAAGTGGAGGAGAATCGGAAAATTCTCTGGAATATCGATGAGCATATGAGGTTGTTAGCTGTTTGGGATTCAGTTATGTTTCTATCAGCCGAGAGCGTAGGCTGGTATGAGTATGTGGCAGGCATGTGGGGCATGATATAGACCAAGGGTATTTGATTGTGGAGAGCCGGGATCAGGCCGGGTTTGAGTATGTGCGATGGAGATAGAGTTCGGAACACCTAGAGGGCTAGAACAGTATGCATGGGAGGATTACCTCCAGAGATAACTCGAAATAATGAATGCTAGTTGGGCGGTCCGGATAGACTGAAGGCCAGTAGGCGTACCAGTCAGGCCGAAGGCTCGGAGAACGGTCCAGCCAGAATGAAGGCCCTGAAGGGCGGTCCAGGTCTGCTGAAGGTTTAGAGAGTGGTCCATTTTGGCCGAAGGCCTGGTAAGGCGGTCCAGTAATGCTGAAGACTCTGCATGTGTCGTTAGATCGGTGTGAGGAAATGGATTGAGTATGTCGCGATATGTTAGCGTTGGAAGGTCTGGCCCCGGGTATTGATCATGATGGGAGGTTGAGCATGGACTGAGACTCTTCGCGAGCGAATCCAGAGTATGTTTGGTGCATGGGAGAGCGGTTATGCTACAATAGCACGGTGTAGTTTCGAGTGAGGACCGTGACACTTGTGGAAGTGTCAAGGCAGCCAAGTGGGTTTCCTTGGTAAGGGGAAAGGAAGGGAATGTAGCCCCGAGAGGGAGTGTAAGTTCACGGAAGTGAAAGTAGCAGTGCAGAATTATGATAACAATCACATCCGGGTTGGATGGTTGCTGAGGCTCGGGAGGAACACAGGGATGAAATCTCGGATTTCCAATTTGATTTTGATTTATGGGGTGGAAATTCATCCTGGAGGGTGTTTGGAGGTGTCATCAGTGTATCAGGTTTTCCCAACCCGAGGATGCTAGGGCCAGTTCAGTGTGGTTATGAGATTGCGTTGGAGAACTCATGGGAGTTGCTCTGAGGCTGAAGCATGTGTCATCCTGTCAGCAAGAAAGGTAAAGTTCGTAAAGTTGAGTTTTGGTTTTTGATGGTCGTGTCTTGAGGAACCTGGTCCGGTTAATGCCAGGTGGTGCATTGCGGGGGTAGTTCTGGAGTAGAATTGTAACGCCCCAATATTAAAGTATTTAATTATGAGTCCCTGAGATTTAATAGGAAGGGTAATTTTGCTCCTTTTGTGGGAAATGGGTTTTATTCGAGAAGGTTTGGACAGGTGTGTGGGTTGATAAAAGCATAGGGCTTCTCGCCACCCTCGTGTGAATGTAAAGTTTATTGGGAGCGGGTTTAGAGTAGAGGAGTTGTGGCGTTTTGAAGATGATATTGATTATAGCTTCTTAGGGGTAATTAGAGAAAAAGGTCCTATGCATGCCATGCATGCATGCTTGAAGTTGGCTAGGTATGCCAAGCTTATTTTGGCAAAAGAGGCGCTAGAAGAAGAAAGGAGAAGTTGTCAAAGAAGGAGAGGAACGATTGGAGCTTATAGATCTGGAAAGATATCATCCTTTGGAGCCTATTTGAGGTATAAAGCTTCTTGCTTGATATTCATATTTTGTAGATCTATGTATTGTGAAGCTTTGACATCATGCTTGTCCCAAAAGTCCTCATCTTGTTGCATGTTTCGAATTGGTCAAGATTATCTATCCTTTCAGACCTTAGGAGAGGTCTTGAGTGAGAAAAATGAGGTCCCAAGGGTTGTGGTTGTTCCATGTGTGAGATAGGTAAGTCTTAATGGATTAAGACCATAGATTAAGAGCTTTATGGATGTCCCAGGTGATAAAGTTCGAGACTTTATGGATCCTAGGCATATTTGGCCTAAGGATCTAAAGTTTGGGCTTAAGAGCTTAAACCATTAAGTCATGATGTGAAATTGTTGAGAAACAAGGTTAAGCCCCGCATAACCTTTCAGTATGCCCCGCGTAGAGAGTAATTGCCCCGATTCCCTTTTTGCGAATCAATGATGTACGCCCAACGTACTCCCCTGTTGGATTTTCCATTTTGGGCCTTAGAGTTTGGGCTACTGGTATTGGGTCGTGTCTGGACATTTTGGCTAGAGTGTTATGGGCCCATTGGTTGTTATGGATCTTAAGTTTAGTCCCTTTTGATGAGGTGGGCCCAATTTAGTAAATTGGGCCAATAGTGGGCTTTGCTTCGGACTTTTGGACTTTAGGCCATTGGTGGGCTTGGGAGCTTACCTAGAGTAGGCCGGATTGAGTTAAGGGTAAAATGGTCAACTTACCCTTGGAAGAGTATTGTACTTAGCCTAATGTTTATTTGTGCTATGTTGGCTAGTTCGGGATTTGCGGTGAGTCCGTGATTCAAGAATCTGCTTCTTCAGTTCAGAGTTTCGGCAGTACGAGGTGATTTATCCTCACTATATCAACAGGGTCTAAGGCACCAACGTCGGCCCTTTATCGTATTGAGATCTGGGTATTTGTTGTTATGTTATTGCTTTGATATGTTTGCATACTGGTAGCTAGGATGGTATATGCTAGTGACCGGTTAGGTCAGTATCCTGGTTAGGGTGATATGTTATGTGATCTGTTTGATCGGCTTGTTGACTATGAATTGTTATATGATTGTATGTTTATGTGCACATGGTTTTTTGGAATGGAGTTAGGTTGAGGCGAGACCTGCTTTGTGCTGTAGGCCAACATACCCACGACGGACTGGTGATTCCGAAGGCCCAGCGAGCGGTCCGGATAGGATGTAGGAGAGTGAACCAGGACGACTGAAGGCCCGATGTGGGCGAACCAGTCATACTGTAGACTCAGAGAGTAGATCAGGTGGGTTGAAGGCCGGGTGCGGGTTGACAAAACCACACTGCAGACTCGAGGGACATGACTAGACTCGTAGGGTGGACCCGGTGGACTAAAGACCCGATATGGTGGACCAGTCACACAGTAGACCCGATATGCATGGTTGTTCTATGATCAGTTATGATATGACATGTTATACGTGTATGGTATATGTGGTTGGTATTTTGGGGGTATCTCACTTAGCTTTCGGGCTTACAGTTGTGGTTTATTGTTTTTCAGGTTCTTCAGGAGACCGTGGCAAGGCGAAGGCGTGATCGTACCGATCCTCGTGTTTATGTTTTATGTTATGGTTCTGGGAATACTCTGATAATAAATGTATTGAAAACCTTTTTCTAAAAACTTAAAGTAATTGGGATGTTTTGAAAAGTTAAAATTTGTTGAAAATTTATGGTTGTTACAAGTTGGTAACTGAGCCTTGGTTTGAGTGAATTGGAGGAACATTCGTGTGAATCCAGTCTCAAATCAGGGAGAGTTTTTAAAAGAGAATTTAAAATGGTTTCCAAAATAAGTAAAAGGAGGACGCGGAGGTACAATCAGCCGAAGCCAGTAAGTAACCCCAAAATACCATTCATGATATTTGTTTTCGAGCATTGATAGAACAGCATGCTAGTAGTAGGCTAGGGATCTTCAGGATTTCATGATAATGTTGCATGTTTTATGATGCCTGCTAGCCTAGGGTTTCCCTTTGTATGAGATTTCCAGTGTTCCTCTAGGAGTGAGGATTGAGCGCTTGTTATGTATATTTGTCACTAGGGTGTTGTGGTAGTACTTCATACAAATATGGGTAGGTGTGGAAGGTAGTATGGGCTCGTACTACTAAAAGCACAGGACCCATACGCGTATCAGGGAAACCATGACCTCTAGGGTTGAGTTGAGAGTTGGTTCCCGGGATAGTGGGAAGTATCTGAAATTTTGTGATGTTTTTCAGTATGGTGGTCACGAGGCATGCTGGGAGCGGATCCGGGTCGGGATCGAGAGCAGGAGAGGGAGGTCAGGGCAGGTCAGTACCGCTCGAGGTTGTTGGTCAAATGAGCACGTGCGAGTGGGATACGAGGATTCGTGATATCCTGCATGATGAGGTTGATGCGTTGTTCTCGGCTGAGCTGCCGAAACTGTTTGGGTCGATCAAGACCGTCATGGAGGAGTATTTTGATGAGCGCTATGCGACTCTCACTGAGACGGCTGCCGCGGTGGCTACAGCGGCTGTAGCAGTGGCAAGGAGAGGATCCGGTCGAGGTTTTCAGTATCGGGACTTCGATAATACGAAGCCTCCCACCTTTGATGGAGTTCATGACCCGATTGTTGCTATGAGATGGTTATCGGACGTGGAGGGGTGTTTCTTCACGTGTTCATGCCCTGCTGATCAGAGGATGAGGTGTGCTCTGAACCTGTTGAGGCTCGGGGCAAAGGATTGGTGGAGATTGACCATGGGATCATATTCGGATGTGCAGAGGGCTGTGCTTTCATGGTATCAGTTCAGAGAGATGTTCAACACTCGTTATGTTCCGCGGGTTGAGAGAGAGAGAGATTGGCTCAGGTGTTCCTTTAGCTGAAGTAGGGTTCGGAGTCGGTAACTGAGACCACCAGGATGTTCACTGAGAGGGCGATGCTTTGCCCTGAGTTCACTTCGGAACAGGCTCAGATGTCCCGATATCTGAGTATGCTCAAGAGAGATATCAGACAGTTTGTGTCTACGCAGAGGTGCAAGACTTTGTTGGAGTTGCAGTAGGCCGCCAGGCAACGTGAGTTAGAGATTGAGTTGCAGTTACGTGAGCTGAGGCAGGCTCTGGTGTAGTCGCAGCCGGTGTCGAAACGGTCCAATACCGTTGATTCCAGGGTGGGAGATCAGAGCAGCCACGCTTGTAGGAAGTGTGGGAGGGGTCACACCGGAGTTTGTAGGTCCGTGGTGCATCTCGCAAGTGCGGAAAGGAGGGGAACTATGCGAGGGATTATCAGAAGACAGCCCCAGGTCGGGATTTGAGGATCTGTTATCATTGTCATCAGGTTGGGCACTTGAGGGTCAACTGTCCACAGCTTGCTACGGGACCGGTGCAGGCTCCAGCACCGTCCACTTTGAGGATCACGGGTGGAGGCCAGGGTGGAGCGGAACCCCCAAGGGCTCAGGGTCGTGCTTTTCAGCTTACAGCAGAGGAGGTCAGAGTAGTGCCGTATGCAGCTGCAGGTATGTTCCTTTCTTGATATCTTGTTATCTTGTGATTATTGTGGGGTATTGTTTGTCTGCTAGTCTCCTTGTGTGGTCTTTGGTTTGATTTTCGTTGTTCTTTGAGGGTTGATATGGCTATGGGTTTAGTATTAGGAATTTCGTTGGTTATCATTCATGGGGTTATTTGTGGAAATCTTGCGTCTGGTTTGAATATTGGGTAACATTTGCATTCTGAGGAGTGGTTAGCTGCAGATTTAGTTTCTTTCAAGCTCGGGATGATCAGTGATTGATATGGGATTTTGTGAAGATTGCTAGTGCTAGTGGAAATCAGTTCGCGTGCAAGAGATTGTGTTGTGTAAGGTTGTTGGGGGAGGTCGGTGATGTCGACCAGTGGTTGTTGGTCAGTGCCATAAGTGGGGGAGAATTGGAAAATTCTCCGCAATATCGATGATCATATGAGGTTGTTAGCTGTTTGGGATTCAGTTGTGTTTCTGTCAACCGAGAGCGTAGGTTGGTATAAGTAAGTGGCAAGCATGTGGGGCAGGATACAGACCAAGGGTATTTGATTGTGTAGAGTGGGGATTAGGCTGGGTTTGAGTATGTGTGATGGAGATAGAGTTCGAAACCCCTAGAGGGCTAGAACAGTATGAATGGGAGGATTACCCAGAGAGATAATTCGAAATGATGAATGCTAGTTGTGCGGTCCGGATAGACTGAAGGCCGGTAGGCGTACCAGTCAGGCCGAAGGCTCGAAGAACGGTCCAGCCAGACTGAAGGCCCTGAAGGGCGGTCCAGGTCTGTTGAAGGTTCAGAGAGTGGTCGATTTTGGCCGAAGGCCTGGTAAGGCGGTCCAGTAATGCTGAAGACTCTGCATGTGTCGTTAGATCGGTGCAAGGAAACTGATTGAGTATGTCGCGATATGTTAGCGTTGGAAGGTCTGGCCCCGGGTATTGATCATGATGGGAGGTTGAGCATGGACTGAGAGTCTTCGCGAGCGAATCCAGAGTATGTGTGGTGCATAGGAGAGCGGTTATGCTATAATAGCACGGTGTAGTTTTGAGTGAGCACCGTGGCACTTGTGGAAGTGTCAAGGCAGCCAAGTGGGTTTCCTTGGTAAGGGGAAAGGAAGGGAATGTAGCCCCGAGAGGGAGTGTAAGTTCACGGAAGTGAAAGCAGTAATGCAAAGTTATGATAAGAATCACATCTGGGTTGGATGGTTGTTGAGGCTCGGGAGGAACACAGGAATGAAATCTCGGATTTCCAGTTTAATTTTGATTTATGCGGTGGAAATTCATCCTGGACGATGTTTGGAGGTGTCATCAGTGTATCGGGTTTTCCCAACCCGAGGATGTTAGGGCCAGTTCAGTATGGTTATGAGATTGCGTTGGAGAACTCGTGGGAGTTGCTCTGAGGCTGAAGCACGTGTCATCCTGTCAGCAAGAAAGGTAAAGTTGGTAAAGTTGAGTTTCGGTTTTCGATGGTCGTATCTTGAGGAACCTGGTCTGGTGAATGCCAGGTGGTGCATTGCGGGGGTAGTTCTGGAGTAGAGTTGTCGTAGGGTTCGAGGACGAAGCCAAATTTAAGTGAGGGAGAATTGTAACGCCCCGTTCTTAAAGTATTTAATTATGAGTCCCTGAGATTTAAAAGGAAGGGTAATTTTGGTCCTTTTGCGGGAAATGGGTTTTATCCGAGAAGGTTTGGACAGGTGTGTGGGTTGATAGAAGCATAGGGCTTCTCGCCACCCTCGTGTGAATGTAAAGTTTATTGGGAGCGGGTTTAGAGTAGAGGAGTTGCGGAGTTTTGAAGATGATATTGATTATAGCTTCTTAGGGGTAATTAGAGAAAAAGGTCCCATGCATGCATGCTTGAAGTTAACTGGGTACGCCCAGCGTAGTAAGGGAAGAAACGCGGGGGGGGGGGGGGGGGGGGGGGGGGGAAGGTGAGTACACCCAGCGTACTCTCAGAAACCCGAAACCCTAATTTTCAGGGCAACCGTTATATAAGGAACATAATGGTTCCCTCCTAAGCCTCAATAGACACTCTTTTACCCCCAGAAACCCTAGAAATCCGTATTTCCTCCATTGTTGGGTGTGTTTTATCTTGGAAAGCTTATTTTGGCAAAAGAGAAGCTAGAAGAAGAAAGGTGAAGTTGTCAAAGAAGGATAGGAACGATTGGAGCTTATAGATCTGGAAAGATATCATCATTTGGAGCCTATTTGAGGTATAAAGCTTCTTGCTTGACATTCATATTGTGTAGATCTATGTATTGTGAAGCTTTGACATCATTCTTGTCCCGAAAGTCCTCATCTTATTGCATGTTTCGAATTGGTCAAGATTATCTATCCTTTCAGACCTTAGGAGAGGTCTTGAGTGAGAAAAATGTGGTCCCAAGGATTGTGGTTGTTCCATGTGTGAGATAAGTAAGTCTTAATGGATTAAGACCATAGATTAAGAGCTTTATGGACGACCCAGGTGATAAAGTTCGACACTTTATGGATCCTAGGCATATTTGGCCTAAGGTTCTGAAGTTTGGGCTTAAGAGCTTAAACCATTAAGTCATTATGTTATGTTGTTGAGCAACAAGGTTACGCCCCGCGTAACCTTTCAGTACGCCCCGCGTAGAGAGTAATTGCTCCGATTCCCTTTTTACGAATCAATGTTGTACGCCCAGCGTACCAGAGAGGGTACCCCCAGCGTACTCCCCTTGTTAGATTTTCTATTTTGGGCCTTAGAGTTTGGGCTACTGGTATTGGGCCGTGTCTGGACAATTTGGCTAGAGTGTTGTGGGCCCATTGGTTGTTATGGATCTTAAGTTTAGGCCTTTTTGATGAGGTGGGCCCAATTTAGTAAATTGGGTCAATAGTGGGCTTTACTTCGGACTTTTGGACTTTGGGCCATTGGTGGGCTTGGGAGCTTACCTAGTGTGGGTCGGATTGAGTTAAGGGTAAAATGGTCAATTTACCCTTGGAAGAGTATCGTACTTGGCCTAATGTTTATTTGTGCTATGTTGGCTAGTTCGGAATTTGCGGTGAGTCGGTGATTCGAGAATTTGCTTCTTCAGTTCAGAGTTTCGGCAGTGCGAGGTGAGTTATCCTCACTATATCAACAGGGTCTAAGGCACCAAGGGCGGCCCTTTATCGGATTGAGATCCGGGTATTTGTTGTTATTTTATTGCTTTGATATGTTTGCATACTAGTAGCTAGGATGGTATATGCTAGTGACCGGTTAGGTCGGTATCCTGGTTAGGGTGATATGTTATGTGATCTGTTCGATCGGCTTGTTGACTGTGAACTGTTATATGATTGTATGTTTATGTACACATGGTTGTTTGGACTGGAGTTGGGTTGAGGTGGGACCTGCTTTGTGCTATAGGCCAACATACCCAGGGCGGACCGGTGATTCCAAAGGCCCAGCGAGCGGTCCTGATAGGCTGTAGGCCCCACGAGGGCGAACCAGACGTGCCGAGGCTCGAAGAGTGGACCAGGCCGACTGAAGGCCCGATGCGGGCGGACCAGTCATACTGTAGACTCAGAGAGTGGACCAGGTGGGTTGAAGGCCCGGTGCGGGCAGACCAACCACACTACAGACTCGAGGGACATGACTAGACTCGGAGGGTGGAACCGGTGGACTGAAGGCCCGATACGGCGGACCAGTCACACAATAGACTCGATATGCATGGCTGTTTTGTGATCGGTTATGATATGATATGTTATACGTGTATGGTATATCTGGTTGGTATTTTGGGGGTATCTCACTAAGCTTTCGGGCTTACAATTGTAGTTTATTGTTTTTCAGGTTCTTCAGGAGACCGTGGCAAGGCGAAGGCATGATCGTACCGCTCCTCGTTTTTATGTTTTATGTTATGGTTCTGGGAATACTCTGATAATAAATGTATTGAAAACCTTTTTGTAAAAGCTTAAAGTAATTTGGACGTTTTGAAAAGTTAAAATTTGTTGAAAATTTATGGTCGTTACAGGATAAATATTATAGCACGTGTAATCGATGCTGTACCCAAAGTAAATGGGACACGATTCATGATGTTTCATATAAAGGCATGGTTCTAGACCAGTCTTTTTCCATTACAATTTTTGTTTGCCATATTCTCAAATTTTGACTAGGAAAATGGATGCCGTAATCATAATCAAATTTTGAGAACGCAATATATAGAATTTTTCTTTAGTTGAACCAATCCAACATGAAATTCATATACATATTCTAGACTAAAGGTGATTAAAACCTCAATATAAGCTTTTTAGAATGATTATAAACTCAATCTAAGCTTTCCATAATTGAAATGAAGTATAATTTCCTCTCCCTTAATTATAGCAAAACAACTTTTCCAACCCCTGCAACTCAACGAATTAAAACATTTGTTTTTCTATAATTAACATTGCTAACTTGCAATACTTACCATAATTATCATGCTCCTCCAAACATGATGATTATTAGCATAACACTTATGCTCCCACTAGCTTTGACATGTTCTCAGAAATCAATTGAACTTCTAGAAATCAATACTTTATTGACTTTTTTTTACCAAAGTTCACATTTTTGATATTAGATTGCCTTGATAAGACTTTATCAAAATCATACACCTGTCTTAGATAGCTCACAGGTGTGTCTAAACAATTTCGGAACTATGAAAAGGGATGTCGTAATCATAGTCTCAATTGTTTAGACTTTTTGCCATTTCTCAAAGTCAATGTTAGTGTGCCGGTTAACCACGTATGCTCCACTAACGACTTTGAGAAGTGAAAATATCACAATTGCTATTTACTTAAAATCTACTTAGTGAAAGAATTTCCTCACCATCATTTTCATGAATCGGAGAGAAACCTTATGACACTTAGATTTAATGGTGTATGTGTTCTGATCCACGTGAATTGTCAAAACCATAGTCACAAGACAAGGATAATGGCAAATCCAAACTCATATGGACTGAACTCAATCTTAAATTCTTGCCATCTGGCAGCTCAAGGGCCTGCCATTGCTTCTCAGTTGTTGTGCAACCAATTGAGAACTCTAAGAACTCATATGTAAAGCCAACTTTAACTGAAATGGGCACAAAATATGTCAACACGATAGGTTATAAACCTCAAGTCGTATGCTAGTGAAGAACTTCAGGTTTTGTTCTTGATTAGTTCTTGAGACTTTCAAGACCTTTAAAACTTCCATTATCCTCTTGACATATAAGAGCCCCTTGTGAAACATCCAAGAGATAGTGTGGATTCTAATCAAGACAAACACTTCACACAATTGGCCTTAGTTGGTCTTTGTTTTGTCCAAAACATCACAACTTACCAATTTCAAATGTACAAGAGTAGAAAACTTTTACTGTGACAATAGTCAAAATTGGGTCAAGTCAAAGTCAAACAAAGTCAATAAGTTAAACCAAACGACTCAATTAGCTCTAGCATATTGGGGTTTATGTGGTGTATTTACTAAACAATCCGTTATTCTAATGAGAAAGCATCATTTGAAAAATCCATGTGATTGAATTCTTCCTAAGCCTTAAATGCGGTAAACAATGAACCAAAGCGATAAACCACAAATACACACTCATCGGGAGTGTGTAAGACACTAAAACATGGCTTAATGAGGTTTACGGACCTTGCATTGTGAAGTCAGACACTCAAAAAGGGCACAAACGAAACCTCTCTCAATCGTTTTCACTATATCTCTTTCTATTTGAAATCTCTCCCAAATCTCTCTCAATGGTTCTCGTAACTTTTTGAAGTCATTCGAGTCATTCCGACCTTTAACCGGTTCAAAAACCACTTAAAAGAACTGAAAAACTCTTTATAGGGCCGAAGCCTCTTAGGGCCGAACTCCTTGGACCGAAAGCAGCAAAGAACCGAACCCTATTGGCCGAACCCAAAGGATGCTCTCGGAACCGAACCTCGCACACACCCGAACCCGAAGTTACTGTTCATTTGGGTTCATTTCGCTCTCCCAGCCCATTTCGCTTCGGTTGCGCTCGGACCGAACCTACCTTCGCTTCTTGGCGTTTCGCTCCTTACTGTTTCGCTTCGTTTCGCCTCTCGGCCAGCCTCAGGAGGACCGAACCTCCGGCTAGGACCGAGAGGTCTCGCTGGAAGATCAATTATTTCTGGTTTTCGACTACGACTTCATTTTAGCTTCGTTTTTCATGATTTTAACGCGGGATTTTCACTCAAACTCGTATTTTAACATAATAAACCCTAAATATTTATAATTTAATCATATTTTCATAAAAATCCTTATTTAAATAATAAATCTAGTGGGTGAATAATTGAGGTGGAATGTTGACTTTGCTTTACCTTATGACACAAGCAACCACCCCCATACCCACTCTATGACCAGCCACGCCTTCCCACCTTACCTAGGTCACTTTAATGTCCTTTCCACTCATTTATCAGCCCTCCCCACATTCTTAGAGCTGAAACAACCCATCTTCTCTCATTTGCTCTCATTTCACTAAGGATCCAACTCCAGTTTTCCTCTCAAACTTCCTCCCTCAAATTAGAGATTCAAGGCTGATTATAAAGATTTCTCACACTCTTGGTAAGTATAATTCATCCTCCTTGTGATTATTGCACTTCATTCTACTCAAATCATTGATTGCTTACACAAACTCCATCACTTCGATGTTAGATTCTCGAAAATCTTCAAGGCATCTTCAAGTGTTCTTCGGTTGATCACTTCCATTTTTCAACAACCATCTACTGAAATAACATAAGGTGAGTTCATACCCCTACATTTTCATATTTTCTTATGTTTTAATGGGGAGAATACAAGTCAAATCATCAAGAACACAACTAAATATTTCTAACAGCTTACATCAGAAAAGTTGGACTCCATTAACAGACTGTTTTGGTCAACTAAAACATTTTTGTTTTCAATACTGTACAAGGTGCAAGTAATTCAAGTTCTTATCTTTAAAATGACTACTTGCATATCTCCATACGATGTTTCTACTATTTATGGTGATTTTTGCAAAACTACCTATCACTTCAAGAACCAAACCGGACCAGTCTGTGTTTATGGACGTTTTCACGTAAGTTGGAGGTCACTAAAAATCATGGAAAAATTTATGAACAAACTAGACTCATTAACCCAACTCCCAGAATTTACGGATTTTGATTTGGATCTTTTATTTAGTTTTTATAAATTTCCTAATAACAATGATCGAAGTTGTTATAAACAGAAAAATGCTAACATATTATTATCACCTTGTATCATGTTGAGCAAGGTGTATATCCTTATGTGAATGTATGTTATTACAAAAGAATGATATTTTATCTTGGTATATGAACATGCATCAGTTAATAAATGGATTTTGATATAGATGTACATATGAAATATAAAGGATAACACGATTGTTTTAATCAAAGTACATACATTTTACTCAAACAATTGAATGAACTACGTTGAATATAGATTACGTACGTTACCATTACTACCCTTGTTTTGATAAAATATAATAGGTATTGTTTATGATTCATCACATAACACACTCGTACAAAAAGGGTACATTCATACAAAAAGGTTCTACACTCACGCACACCACACGTAAACTTGTTTACTTAAGTGGTGAAACATTCACTCCCCGTACGTCCAGGTAGGGGATCCAAATTCCTGTGAGTTATAACCAAAATCTCTTGTAGGGAGAGCGTAATAATTGTGTATATATATATATATATTGGGGTTGATATCCCACACCTCGCTGCTCGCTACAACCAGATCGGCAGGTCTGCGGGTGACAAGAGTCATAGGATCAGGGCGTCTGAAAGACGTTGTGCAGGTTACCTCTAGTCATAGTATGGTTATAGCGATAAATATAGAGAGTTCACAATAAATAAAGTTTACGGGAGTTTTGTAAAACAAAAAGGGGGTTATGTCGATTTAAAATCACTTTTTTTGTATCAATAAGTACGGATATTACTGTACACTTTCGATCTTGGTATTTAAGACTACACATCACTCGGGATTTAGAACTACATACACATATTAAAGAAAATATTGGATTTTTTTAATACATATTCTATGGATTTTACAAGGAAAACGGTTTACTTCTCTAAAGAAATCTCTTATGAACTCACCAACCTTCGTGTTGACACTTTTTCAAACAACTTGTATTCTCATGGAATCACTAAACAGGTAACTAAGTGCTTTTGTGGATGGGACGTTAAGGCATCAAAATTTTCATATTTTGTCAACATATTGTAATTGATTTTGAAACATGTAATTCATACAGTGATGTAACTCTTTCAATTATATATATGTTGGTTTTGTTTGCTTAAATTACTATTGCAATTGTGGTTATGAAACTACATGAAGTCGTCCACCCCCGGACGTTTCCGCCATCCTTGGTTTGGGGGTGTGACATTTACTCTTACATTTGACTAGCGTTTTAAACCTTTCTTTAAGATATGTCACTCAAGTTAAAATCTTGGATTATGACTCTAAGAATTGTTTTGGAACGAAGTATGACTCATCTTCTTGATTTGATCACTTCAACAATTCATAGCTCCTCTTCGTAGCTATCAGAATGCACTTAGAGGATGAATTGCGATAAGGTATCTTAATCATTAAGATGATCATAAGACATGATACTAAAGTACTCTCCCATCTTTTCATATTTCATAAAAATTTATCCTTCTGCCTAATTTGATTCTTCTTATTCACTCTACCTATCACAATCCGAAAACCGAAGGCGGAAACATTTTCGAGGTTGACTCCACGTTGAGTATCAAATCCAATGCACATAGTAAGTAAAGTAAAACAACCATTACATTACATAAGAAAAGTTTTACAGTTGTTTCAAAAGTAAAATTTGTACAGTTGTGATACATAGCATATAAATATGAACAAAATGAAACGAGTCTTCTGAGTACTCCGTCTTCAAGCAAAAAGGATCTTCGGGTACCTGTTCTAATGTTGACCTGAGAACACAAGCGGTTTGAAAATCAGCATAACGCTAGTGAGTTCATAAGCGGTTTTTGTTTGTGAAATTGTTCAAGTTTCCTTTCTGTTTCTGAAATGTTATGCACACCAAGAAAATCCCATATTTTCTTAATAAAGTTGGTTATCGTTTGTCAACATGTAAAGTAAATTTGTACACTGAAAAACATGTTTCCTCATGTGAAAATGTATAGTTAAGTTATCTGGATAGACATACTGTTCTAGTTATGTACTAATGTATTCCCAGGAAAGTCTCATACTTTCCTGAATGTTGGTTACCGTATATAAATGATGTATTCTTGTTAGACCTGGTTATGTACAAGGTTTCCCAGGAAAGTCCCATACTTTCCTGAATGTTGGTTACCGTATGTAAAAGATGTTTTCCGAATATGTGGTTATGTTCAATGTTTCCCCAGGAAAGTCCCGTACTTTCCTGAATGTTGGTTACCTTATGTGAAAGATGTATTAAGTTTTTCGTTATTACTATAAGTAAATCTATGTTATCCTAATTACGAGTTCCATAACCATACGATGGACTAAACCTGTGGCAATAAGTAGTCCACATACTTATGACTTTCATCACCCTTGAACCATTTCGGTTCAGCTGTAGCTAGCAGCCAGGTGTGGGGTAGTCAGCCCCGTATAGATCTATACACTCAAGTCACGCTCTCTAAATCCCAGAGATTCTGGTTACGGGTGTATTCCTCCACTCGCGTATCTCTGTGGAGTGTTCGCCGAGGACGTGTCTCCAATCATACAGGATTAACAAATTTACTAGTAATAATATGATAGTCCTCCACTCGCATGTATATGTGGAGTGTTACCGAGGACAAAACGGTGTACAAGTATTATGTTCAATTGTCTAATGTCATGCTTTTAACTAATAAAATGTGGAAAGCCATTTGTGAAATATATGTAAAACATAACAGTTTAAAACCCATTTCACAAATATAGGTTTACGTGGTCTGCATGTTCAAACGGTTATCAGTTTTAGTAATCAGTGTTAAAAGCATATAAAATGTGAAACAGACATTTGAAAAGATGTTTGGAGTACAAGTAATCCCTTGTACTTTGCTTGTGTTCCCCCCTGAAAACAGTGAAAACAGTGAAAAAGGGTAGGGGTATGAACTCACTGGACTCGGAAATGCGACGGTTTCGGACACTAGACGTTGGTTCGGGGTTTGATTACTCGTGATGTCCCTATGTAAAATGATATAATGTCCATACATATACAATTAGGGATACATTTACTAATTATATGGAACATTACACTCCGATGAGGTTAAACACCTCAAAACAAGCGTTTGGAGTGACCCGGGTGACATCTACGGACGTGTATTGGTACTAGGGACTTGGGACTTGAGTTTACTCCCCAAGAGTAAACATTTAAGTGAGTTTAAAACCACATAACACATACATACATGAGTTCACGGCCGTGAACTCATGTGGGTGTGGTTTTGAGGGTTTAATGGCTTATTTGGACTTGGGGATTGTTGGAATGACTCACTAAAATGCCTTGGAATGGTTTGAATGGATTAATACCATTTAAGAAGGAGTTCACGGCTGTAAACTTGGAGTTTACAGCCGTAAAATCTCCTAAGGTTAAGAAAAATTGATTTGAGGCACAAGGAGCAATCACATGTGATTCTAATTAATTTTCCAAGGTTTTGTATCACTTTTGGGCATCATTTAACATCAAATTGGGAGTTTACGGCCCAAGTACACATACCATGTCCGTAAACTCTCCCATGTTCATGAATAATTAATTTTTGACACTTAAAACAATCACATGTGATTCTAGAAATTTTTCCAAGCCTTTGGGGTGAATTAGGGGCATGATTTGGCATGGTTTTATAAGTTTACGGCCAAAGGGTATGTGACTAGGCCGTAAACATCTATATGTGTCATTTTTGATATGTTACAAACCCCCAAACTATTTTTAGATGGATCTAGGATTTACCACAAGGCTATTGGTTGAGTTACAAGGCATTTAGACATGATTTAAGGTGTTAAATCCCCATTTTTGAGGAGTTTACGGCCCAAGCACATGCCTTGGCCGTAAACTCTTGTTTGTCCCTCAAAATGTATGTTTAATGTGTTCCAAGTCCAGGTTAGTAAGCCTCAAGGTCATATCTAAGTCCCAACTATGATTTGGAAGGGTTAAATGGCTCAAAAACCCCTTTATTGTGTGTTTACGGCCGAAGCTTCATCCTTGGCCGTAAACACATGTTCCAGGTCCTAAATCCTAATTTAAACATCAATTTGAAGGCTAAAGAGGTTAGATAACAAGTTAGGGATGTTACCCGTTTGATTTGGAGCCTTAAATCTTTGTTTTTGGACCTTTGATTTGGATGAGGAGAGAGGTTAGAGAGAGAGTAGTGAGATGAAGCCAAAAGCTTCAAATGAAGGCTTAGAGCACATTATATAGTGTCTAAGTTTTGGACACGGTGGAATTCTACCCGATACCGGCGTTAGGCGAGGCTTTTGGTCGTACCCGATTAGGTTGTCGTAACCCGATATGGTAAATTATAGAAATATTTCGATCATTAATATGGGGTGTTAAAATGATTTCTAAATGTATTAAGACACCCATTAAGTCATTTTAGATACGAACAAGTTAATGACTTAATTAAACGAGAAAATCGGAATCGAATTTGGAAACGACGATTGGTTTCTTGAATTGAACTACGAAAGAGTTACAAGAAGTGGTACGGAAATTTCGGGTTGTTACATTATCCCCCTGTTAAAGGGAATTTTGTCCCGAAATTCAATGTTAAAATACGAGACAAGATACAAATCATGGATCTGGAAAGAGTTGTGGATACTTCTGTTTCATTGAGTCTTCCCGCTCCCAAGTGAATTCCGGTCCCCGCTTGGCATTCCAGCGAACCTCCACTAACGGGATACGACTTTGCTTTGTACGTTTGACTTCTCGATCTATGATTTCGATCGGTTCCTCCACAAAGTTGAGGTTTTCATTGATCTCGATCTCGTCTAAGGGAATCGTTAGGGTTTCATCGGATAGGCACTTTTTGAGATTTGAAACATGGAAGACAGGATGAATGTTACTGAGTTCGTGAGGTAAACGAAGTTTATAGACAACCAGACCGATCCTGGAGAGGATCTCGAAGGGTCCAATGTATCTAGGATTAAGTTTTCTATGTTTACCAAAACGTACGGTGCCTTTCCAAGGTGAGACTTTCAACAGGACACGGTCTCCAACCTGGAATTCCAGTGGTTTCCGACGGTTATCAGCGTAACTCTTCTGGTGATCACGTGAAGCTTTCAATCAGTTATGGATTTGAATGATCTTCTCAGTGGTTTCACGGATGATTTCAGGACCAGTGAGAGCACTGTCGGGGACTCGACTCCTGGCTAACTGTGTATCCCCCACCTCGGCCCAGCACAGAGGGGATCTGCACTTACGACCGTATAGGGCTTCAAACGGAGCAGTCCTAATGTTGGTGTGGTAACTGTTGTTGTATGAGAATTCAATCAAGGATAGATGTGTGTCCCACGACTTTCCAAAGTCAATGACACATGCTATAAGCATGTCCTCCAGTGTTTGGATTGTTCTCTCACTCTGTCCATCGGTCTGAGGATGATACGCCGTGCTCATATCTAGTTTGGTTCCAAGGGCTTTCTGAAGGGACTACTAGAATCTGGAGGTAAACCTGCTATCTCGATCAGAGATAATAGATACAGGTACACCGTGCAGTCGAACTACCTCTTGGATGTAGGTTCACACGAGTCTTTCCATCTTGTATGATTCTTTAATCGGAATGAAGTGAGCGGATTTTGTTAAACGATCGACAATTAGCCAAATGGTATCGTACCCACTATAACACTTGGGCAGTTTGGTGATGAAGTCCATGGTAATCATCTCCCATTTCCATTCGGGGATCTCGGGCTGTTGTAGCAGACCCGAGGGTTTCTGGTGCTCAACTTTGACTTTGGCGCAAGTCAGACACTTGCCCACGAACGTAGCTGTCTCAGCTTTCATATTTGGCCACCAGCATTGTTTCTTGAGATCCAGGTACATATTATCAGAACCCGGGTGAACAGAGTATTTGGTTTTGTGTGCTTCCTCCATGACAATCTCCCTGAATCCTCCGGACTTTGGAATCCAAATCTGATCCATGAAACAATAGACTCTGTCACCTCTGATCTCAAGCTTCTTTTCCATTCCTCTCAAGGTTTTGATCAACATGTTCTCGGGTTTGAGGGCTTCTAACTGGGCTTCTCGGATTTGCATGGGTAAGTTGGAATGGATAGTCATCGTCTGGTTCTTCACTTTATGGCCCGTACTTTCCTTTCGGCTAAGGGCATCTGCTACCACATTGGCCTTGTCGGGGTGGTAACGGATTTCACACTCATAATCACTGAGTAGTTCTACCCATCGCCGTTGCCTCATGTACAGGTCTTTCTGATCAAAGATGTGTTGCAGGTTCTTGTGATCAGTGAAGATCGTGCACTTGGTTCCGTAGAGGTAATGTCTCCAAATCTTCAATGCAAAGACTATGGCTCCTAGTTCCAAGTCATGTGTGGTATAGTTGATCTCGTGTGCTTTCAGCTATGTTGAGGCATAAGCAATCACTTTTCCTCTTTGCATAAGCACACAGCCTAAGCCTTGATTAGACGCATCGCAGTAGACAACGAAGTCCTCTGTCCCTTCGGGTAGGGACAGAACAGGCGCACTGCATAAGGCTCTCTTCAACGCTTGGAATGCAGTTTCTTGTTTATCACTCCAACAAAAGGGAACATCTTTCTATGTTAGATTGGTTAAGGGTTTGGCGATTTTGGAAAAATTCTGAATGAATCTCCGATAGTAGCCGGCGAGACCCAAGAATTGACAAATTTCTGTGGGTGTCTTCGGTGCCGACCAATTCTCTATCGCTTTAATCTTGGAAGGATCCATGTGAATACCCTCCTCGCTTACCACGTGACCGAGGAAAGTTACCTTCTGTATCCAGAATTCACACTTAGAGAATTTCGCGTATAGCTTCTCGGATCTAAGGGTTTCCAACACTAACCTCAAGTGTTGTTTGTGGTCTCCTTCGCTTCGGGAATAGACGAGGATGTCATCAATGAACACGATGACGAAATTGTCTAAGAAGGGATGGCACACCCAGTTCATCAGGTCCATGAACACAGCCGGTGCATTGGTTAGACCAAAGGGCATCACTACGAACTCGTAGTGTCCATACCGAGTCCTGAAAGCTGTTTTGGAAACATCATTTTCCTGAACTCGTAACTGATGGTACCCTGACCGAAGGTCTATTTTTGAAAAGTAGCTGGCTCCTTGGAGTTGATCGAAGAGGTCATCTATTTGCGAAAGAGGATATCGGTTCATAACGGTCAACTTGTTCAGCTCACGGTGGTCGATACACATCCGAAAGGATCCATCTTTCTTTTTGACAAATAGTACCGGAGCTCCCCAGGGTGAGGAACTCGGTCTAATGAATCCTTTACTGAGCAACTCATTGAGTTGACTGGATAACTCTTGCATTCCTGCTGGAGCTAAGCGATACGGAGACTTCGCTACGGGGGTAGCTCCAGGAATTTGGTCAATACGGAACTCGACCTGACGCTCGGGAGGAATTCCTGGAAGCTCTTCGGGAAACACATCCGGAAAGTTACAGACTTCGGGGATGCTCGCGAGGTCTTTAACTTCCTGTTTCTCGTTGATCACATGGGCTAAGAAAGCAATGCATTCCTTTCGTAAGAGCTTTTGAGCTTTGATACAGGAAATGATACGAAGATTGGAACTGAGTTTATCGCTATAGATTACGAGAGTTTGATCCGAGGGAAGGTTGAGACGGATGGCTTTTTCATAACAAAGGATATCAGCATTATTGGGACTCAGCCAATCCATGCCAATGATAACATCAAAGCTCTTAATGGAAACTGGCATGAGATCTATAGGAAATGAGTGGTCATTTAGGGTAAGCGTACAACCTATGAATACATCGCTAGCGCTTTCTTTCTCACCGTTAGCCATCTCGACGGTAAACATTTCAGTTAGTGGTTGAGGATTATGTTTTAGGTTATGCTTGAATGTATGACTAACAAAATTCCTTTCTGCACCCGAATCGAAAAGAATACTAGCATATGAGTTGTCGAGAAGGAACGTACCTGAAACAACAGTGGGATCGATGACTGCTTCCTCCTATCCCATGGTTAGAACCCTTCCGGTGTTATCAGCAGTTGACTTCTTGGGGCAGTTCCTTTTAAAGTGCCCAACCTCTCCACAGTTGTATCAAGATTGACTAATACCTGCTCCAGATGATTGGTTGGCTGATTGGGTCGGAGTTTTGCAGAATCGAACTACGTTCCCTTTCTTACCACAGTTGGTACAGGATAGTTCTCGGTAGGGACCAAGATTGTGATGGTATTTACACTTGTCACATAGAGGAAGATTACCAGCATATCTACTGGTAGGAGTTGGAGCTGTGGATCCCACAACAGAAGCAGCAGCAGCAACGGGGGTAGTAGCAGCATGGACTGCTATAGTCTGTTGTTTCTTGGAAGATCCTTGGGAAGATTGACCCTTCTTCTTCTTCCAGAATTTTCTCTTTTCACCACTCCTTTGAGTCGGCTCATAAGTGGTAGTGATTTCCTTAACATCATCGTTGTGATCAATCAGGGTTTGGGCTAAAGTCTTGGCACTATCCTAGGTATCCGGACGAGCAGCCAAAACATGACTCTTTGTCGGTTGGGATAATCCCCAAATGAACCTTTCGATCTTTTTTCTTTCAGGAGTGACTAATCCCGGGCAGAGAAGTGCAAGATCATCGAATCGGGAAGTGTATGCAGCAATGTCGGAACCTTTCATCTTGAGGTTCCAGAGCTCGTGCTCTAGTTTCTGCATTTCACCACGGGGACAGTACTCGGCTATGAGGAGTTTCTTCATGGCTTCCCAGCCCATGGCATTGGCTACGAGTAAGGTCAGAGATTTGACTCGGCCATTCCACCAAGTCAAGGCTTTATCAACAAAGGTACAAGCTGCAAATTTGACTTTATCGGACTCCACAAAGGCACAGATTTCGAAGATGGATTCTATTTTCTCGAACCATCGGGAGAAGGAAATGACACCTCCAGTGTTATTGAAGGATGTTAGTTTCGTGTTCATGAAATCCTTATAGGAACCCCCTTTTTGGTGTCCCTGGTTAACTTAGGGGTTCTGGGATTGGGGGCCACCTCCTGAGCCACACTACTAGAAAAATAGCCTTTTACGACGTGCAAATTACGACACTCATTAATATATGTTACGCAAACGAGAGTGACATTAAAAAAGTGTCATCTCTTTAGAAAATTTAAGGATTTAGGTCACGCATTATTGCGTGCCTTTAAATTAGTGTCAAAAGAAAAAAAAAATTAAAAACACGGAGGGCGTTGTACCTTAAATGCGCGCCCTCTATATGTGTCGCTTTATAATTTTAATGAACACGTGTTCCTTAGTTACAAGCGGGAAAAGAAAAGCCAAAAAATTAGAAAAGCCCGCTACCCTCCCTGCCCTAAGCATTTTCACGCATCTTTCATTCTCCTCGCACTGTTGTGCAACTTCTCAATCAAAGATCGAAGGTTACGATTTCATCTCCATCTCTCGACTTCATCATCTCAATCAAGAAAAAGGGCTTCTGATTTCCATTCATCTACTTCATCGTTGCTGTAATTTCACCTTCTTCATCTCTCTGCTGTTATTGAGAATACTTGCCAATAGTTTTCTTATTCCCCACTCGATGTTGAAATTTTCAGAAAAAGCCCTAATTAAGAATTATACTCTCAAGTCTTAATATTAGAATCCAAATATTGATTCTCGTTTGTTTCTTATTCCCCACAGATAAATCGAAAAAGGGGAATTAGAATGACGAAGGTAGCGGGAGTTTTGGTCCGGTGGTCTTGGTTCATCTATCGAGAAAGGAAGATGGGAACGCAAGCAGCCATGGTGGCTCGATGATGGAAATCAATCGAGAAAGGGGAAGCACCTTTGGTGCGGGATCGATTTGACAAAAGGAGAAGGGAAAAGCAGCGATGCTTCTCTTGTCTTCCACAGCTTGAGGGGGGGGGGGAGGTGCTCCGGCGGTCTCCTTGGCTGTTCTTCCTTGTCGCCAGCAGATTACATGTAGGGAGGGGACTTCTTCTCCACCAGGTTTTCTCTTATCTCTATCCTCCACCAGGTCTTCACTCAGAAAAAAGGCGATCGATCTCCCTACTTCGATTAGAAAACCCAAAAAAGTAGAAAACCCCACCTTGGAGATTTAGGGTTCATTCCCACCCAACATTCTTTCGCACACCCAAAATTCTCAAACATCAAGATCTTTTTCGTCATCTCCCCTTTCATTCATTTTCCCGCTAACTTTCTCCTGCGAAAACACACCAAGTAGAGGTTTCGGTGGCAAATAAGGATAAAACGGCGCATGAGAGAACTAAAAGGACTCTTATTGGTTGGAAAGACTAGCTGGAAAACACACAAGACTCTATAACCACTCCAGGGTTTAGAAACAGAGAGAAAGTTCTTGTAACTTGCTCATGTCTTACAGGCTACATGTTTTCTGATTTGTTCCCTTTATGCCACTAATTGTATCTAACCCTTTTTATTGTCCAAGGGCAAAACAAAGATTTTTTTTATCTGTTCCCTTCGCATCAGTTATAGGAATTTGATTATCCCCTCTCTTTGAAATGACGAACTCAACCTGGACCACCACTACTCAGCCACCCCTGCATCCACCGCTACAAGATGAAGACTTGGACCTGAACCTGAACCCGTTAGCATAAATCCTTCGTTTTGGAGATGGGCTAATTCATGTCTTCTATCTGCGTATTTTTTACTTGGTGATGATAAATTCGTACCCATCAATCTTCCTTCGTGGTCACCATCTGCAATGAACTGTTGAAACAAACATACTTGCTGAAATATATTTGCTAAAATCTCATGCTGAAATCTGAAGTTGGGATATGATTTGAATATTTTTTTAAATCTATTTGCTTGAAATCTTTGTTCTATGTTAAATGTAAGTACTTGCTGAAATATACTTGCTGAAATATATTTGCTAAAATCTCATCAAGCTCTCTCATGCCTAAAATGCCCCTGTCCCATGCCATATAATAAAAGTTTAGTTATAGTTAAATAATTGTTATGGTTAATGAATTTTTTATTCCATTCAAGAATTCCCCTTCTGATCATGCAGGTTTGAGAAACACGATGGGGTATGTCCTAATTGATGAGGGAATAGTTGATGAAGTTGATTATGTCCTAATTGATGAGGGAAGAAACCCATTGCTGATAAGTGGTGAGGTATGTCTTCTTACTTTGAGTGTTGTACGGATAAATGATGTTTAAAAAATATTTGGGAAAGTAAAAAAAAGGAACTAGTTACTTAACAGCTTTGATATTTTGATCTGCATCTCATTCTCAGGCTAGCAAGGATGCTGCACGTTACACAGTTGCAGCTAAAGTAGTTGAGCTTCTCATGCGTGGCCTCGTATTTTACTTTTTTGCCCTTCTTTTTCCTTCTTGATGTCTTGTTATCCATATCCATTGTATGAGTATCTCATTGTTTGTTTCACTACACATCATTACAATAATTCAGTGGAATTGACAGAAGAAGGAATAACCCTAGCTGAGATGGCTCTAGAAACAAAAGATCTATGGGACGGGAATGATCCTTGGGCTAGGTAACTTTAATTTCATCATCCACCAGGTTGTAAATTAATGATAACGAGATTGATGAGTAGAACACCCATATCAAACATCCATACTTGACCAACAAAGGTTTGTATCTCAACTTGTATTTCTCTTGGACTTTGTAGGCTGATTCAGTTGTAGTGGCGCAAATCACGTATCAATCAATGTTTAAGCTCTATCCAAAGCTTTCCTTTATACCCCTAATTACTTTCCTGAAGTCAAATTGGTGTGTTTGTTACTGTAGCTAATACTGGAAACTATCATTGTTGAAACATCAGTGACAATACCTGGAATTAAGTATGTGATTGATCCTGGATGGGTAAAAGTGAGGAGTTACTCTCCTGATAGTGGCATTGAGTCTCTAACTGTTCTTACAACTTCAAAAGCTCAAGCTCTTCAAAGGAGGTAAGCACATTGATTTCACATCTACATATACAGGGACCAAATATAAAGCCATGTTTACTTCATTAAACTAAGTGTCAAGTCAAACATTGCATTTTATTTTGAGATGGCAGAGAATATAATAAAATAAGATGGAAATGTGATTCAACTTTAATTTTTTTCTAATGATGCAGTGGGAGTGCAGGGCGTGAAGGAGCTGGGAAATGCTTCTGTCTTTATCCAGAGAGCAGATTTGAGGGACATGATGATTCCACAATGCCAGAGATCAAAAGAGGCAACCTTTCTAATGTTATTTTGTAGCTTAGTGCTCTTGGTGTTGATGATATACTTGGATTTGACTTCATGGAGAAACCCGATAGGTATGCTATATTTTTTTCTATTAAAGTAGGTTCATGAACAAGTGAAAGTACATACTAGTATTGTTTTATTCAGTTAAGTTACCTTTAGCACCAAGCAATATTGTTCCTCTGTTTTTTCTTGGTTCTGCTGTTCTCGTCCCTCTTTTCTTCTCCCCTATTTCTTCTATTTTCCTTGGTGACTAACTTTCTTTTATGGTGTATGTAACTTTCTTTTTTATGAAAACTTTCTTTTTATGACTCTTTCAATTATGACTTTTTGATATTTTATGGTGTATCTATAACATTTCTAAAGTCCTATAGAAAAGAAATCAATTTGTGTATCTTAATGCACCATATAAGTAGCAATTATTACATGGTGATTGGAGACAAAATCGACACGTGTGGATTTCTATAAAAAAATGTTAAAAACTAATCATTTTTTGTTTTAAAAATTCATATTTACGGACCTTCTGTCACCTTATCAGTCCAGCTGGTGGTGTTTTCCCTGAAACAGGAACATCATTTTGTCCTCAATTCCCATTTCCCCTGCTCCTCTACTAATGATGCAAGAACGGTTCCAAAGTCTTATCAGTCAACTTTTTCATTGTGAGTTGCTGCATCTTTAGCCTTACTTACAGTTCTGACTTCTGACTTCACTTATATACCTCTATGTGGTGTTTATAGAGAATTATCCATATGCTCACACAAATTTCTATAGCTGATTACACATTAATTTACTTATGCAGGTTTTGAAGTTTTTGATGGAAAAGAATAGTGTTAATACTCTTCATAGAAAAGTATGTTGGTATTTTAGGAAATTTGGCTAATAATTTAGTTAATTATATAAAAAATGTTGAAATGTTACATTTGTCTACTATTGGAATGATTATTTGTATGACATTAACTTTTGTGCAATGTATTGTATTTTTTGTATATGGTATTTTATTTTCTATTACGAGACATGATATGCAAATTTAATTTGAAATTCAGTAAATCTATAAATAATTTTTTATTTAACAAAAAAAATTAAAATTACGATACGCAAAAATGTGTGTCGTCTTCATTTATGACATGGCCTTTCTTGACAGGGGCTTCCTTGATACGTAATCCGAGTCATAAACACGCGCGTCGTAAGGTTACGACACGCAAATGCGTGTCGTTTTCCTTTATGACAGGGTCTTTCTTGATACGCATTGCGTGTCGTAAACGTGCATCGTAAATGCGCATCGTAAATGAGCGTCGTAAATGCGCGTCGTCTCTCTTTATGATAGGGCCTTCCTTGACGCGCAATGAGCGTCGTAAAAGGCTGTTTTTCTAGTAGTGCCACCAGGGTTCACTTGTGACATGGCTGCCACCATTGCAGCAGTCAGGACTGTCTGGAGTGATGCAAGGTCAAATTGGGGAGGAGGTGGTGGCGAAGAAGGATTGTTGTTGTTCTTTGAGCTGGGTCTCTTTCTGGGAGGCATCTTGATCTAATAAGATCAAGAAAGAGAGAGGATGGTAAGTCCTCTACATTGAATCGATAGATATGGTAGTTAAATGTTCCGAATAAGCGATAAAGCAGGAAAGAGTTATCAAAACAGATAATTTATCACTAAGAATGATCATAGAACGCCACTCGAATAAGGATTTCTACAGAGGATTTGATCGAGAAATACTCCCATAGTATTTCATGATTTGCTTACGACAATGGTTCGATGTTTGGGATATTAAGGTAAGTTTTAGGCATGTCGCGCACCACAGTCACTCCCAATCACATGTTGGCCATGTCTCGAATGAATATAGTTGGCCAGGCTATATTGACCCTAGACACGACTACATAACTACACAGGTTTAACCGTAGTACACAACACCCAATTACTTATGTTCTGTTCTACTTGTTATTATGGATCACGAGGATTCGGTATACTTGTATACTTTTGAAAATACTTGTAGTTTGAAGATACTTTTAATTCAGAGCACTTAGGCCCTTTAGTGTTTATATTTTTATACCATGTAAGGTTTGGTATACTTCATTCACAATAAACAAGGGCTCTGATACCAATCTGTCACACTCCGTAAACCGAAGGCGGAAACATTTCCGGGGTGGACTCCACGTTGAATATCAAATCCAATGCACATAGTAAGTAAAGTAAAACAACCATTCCATCACATAAGAAAAGTTTTACAGTTGTTTCAAAAGTAAAATTTGTACAGTTATGATACATAGCATATACATATGAACAAAATCAAACGGGTCTTCTGAGTACTCCGTCTTCAAGAAAAAAGGATCTCCGGGTACCTGTTCTAACGCTGACCTGAGAACTCAAGTGGTTTTGAAAATCAGCATAACGCTGGTGAGTTCATAAGCGGTTTTTATTTTTGAAATTGTTCAAGTTTCCTTTCTGTTTCTGAAATGTTATGCACACGAAGAAAATCCCATATTTTCTTAATAAAGTTGGTTATCGTTTGTCAACATGTAAAGTAAAGTTGTACACTGAAAAACATGTTTCCTCATGTGAAAATGTATAGTTAAGTTATCTTGATTGACATACTGTTCTAGTTATGTACTAATGTATTCCCAGGAAAGTCTCATACTTTCCTGAATGTTGGTTACCGTATATAAATGATGTATTCTTGTTAAACCTGGTTATGTACAAGGTTTCCCAGGAAAGTCCCATACTTTCCTGAATGTTGGTTACCGTATGTAAAAGATGTTTTCCGAATATGTGGTTATGTTCAATGTTTCCCCAGGAAAGTCCCGTACTTTCCTGAATGTTGGTTACCTTATGTGAAAGATGTATTAAGTTGTTCGTTATTACTATAATTAAATCTCTGTTATCCTAATTGCGAGTTCCATAACCATACGATGGACTAAACCTGTGGCAATAAGTAGTCCACATACTTATGACTTTCATCACCCTTGAACCATTTCGGTTCGGCTATAGCTAGCAGCCAGGTGTGGGGTAGTCAGCCCCGTATAGATCTATACACTCAAGTCACGCTCTCTAAATCCCAGAGATTCTGGTTACGGGTGTAGTCCTCCACTCGCGTATCTCTGTGGAGTGTTCGCCGAGGACGTGTCTCCAATCATACAGGATTAACAAATTTACTAGTAATAATATGATAGTCCTCCACTCGCATGTATATGTGGAGTGTTACCGAGGAAAAAACGGTGTACAAGTATTATGTTCAATTGTCTAATGTCATGCTTTTAACTAATAAAATGTGGAAAGCCATTTGTGAAATATATGTAAAACATAACAGTTTAAAACCCATTTCACAAATATAGGTTTACATGGTCTGCATGTTCAAACGGTTATCAGTTTTAGTAATCAGTGTTAAAAGCATATAAAATGTGAAACAGACATTTGAAAAGATGTTTGGAGTACAAGTAATCCCTTGTACTTTGCTTGTGTTCCCCCCTGAAAACAGTGAAAAAGGGTAGGGGTATGAACTCACCGGACTCGGAAATGCGACGGTTTCGGACACTAGACGTTGGTTCGGGGTTTGATTACTCGCGATGTCCTTATGTAAAATGATATAATGTCCATACATATACAATTAGGGATACATTTACTAATTATATGGAACATTACACTCCGATGAGGTTAAACACCTCAAAACAAGCGTTTGGAGTGACCCGGGTGACATCTACGGACGTGTATTGGTACTAGGGACTTGGGACTTGAGTTTACTCCCCAAGAGTAAACATTTAAGTGAGTTTACAACCACATAACACATACGTACATGATTTCATGGCCGTGAACTCATGTGGGTGTGGTTTTGAGGGTTTAATGGCTTATTTGGACTTGGGGATTGTTGGAATGACTCACTAAAATGCCTTGGAATGGTTTGAATGGATTAATACCATTTAAGAAGGTGTTCATAGCTATAAACTTGGAGTTTACGGCCGTAAACTCTCCTAGGGTTAAGAAAAATTGATTTGAGGCACAAGGAGCAATCACATGTGATTCTAATTAATTTTCCAAGGTTTTGTATCACTTTTGGGCATCATTTAACATCAAATTGGGAGTTTACGGTCCAAGTACACATACCATGGCCGTAAACTCTCCCATGTTCATGAATAATTAATTTTTGACACTTAAAACAATCACATGTGATTCTAGAAATTTTTCCAAGCCTTTGGGGTGAATTAGGGGCATGATTTGGCATGGTTTTATGAGTTTACGGCCAAAGGGTATGTGCCTAAGCCGTAAACTCCTATATGTGTCATTTTTGATATGTTACAAACCCCCAAACTATTTTTAGATGGATCTAGGATTTACCACAAGGCTATTGGTTGAGTTACAAGGCATTTAGACATGATTTAAGGTGTTAAATCCCAATTTTTGAGGATTTTACGGCCCAAGCACATGCCTTGGCCGTAAACTCTTGTTTGTCCCTCAAAATGTATGTTTAATGTGTTCCAAGTCCAGGTTAGTAAGCCTCAAGGTCATATCTAAGTCCCAACTATGATTTGGAAGGGTTAAATGGCTCAAAAACCCCTTTATTGTGTGTTTACGGCCCAAGCTTCATCCTTGGCCGTAAACACATGTTCCAGGTCCTAAATCCTAATTTAAACATCAATTTGAAGGCTAAAGAGGTTAGATAACAAGTTAGGGATGTTACCCGTTTGATTTGGAGCCTTAAATCTTTGTTTTTGGACCTTTGATTTGGATGAGGAGAGAGGTTAGAGAGAGAGTAGTGAGATGAAGCCAAAAGCTTCAAATGAAGGCTTAGAACACATTATATAGTGTCTAAGTTTTGGACACGGTGTAATTCTACCCGATACCGGCGTTAGGCGAGGCTTTTGATCGTACCCGATTAGGTTGTCGTAACCCGATATGGTAAATTCTAGAAATATTACAATCATTAATATGGGGTGTTAAAATGATTTCTAAATGTATTAAGACACCCATTAAGTCATTTTAGATACGAACAAGTTAATGACTTAATTAAACGAGGAAATCGGAATCGAATTTGAAAACGACGATTGGTTGCTTGAATTGAACTACGAAAGAGTTACAAGAAGTGGTACGGAAATTTCGGGTTGTTACACTACCATACAGTAACGACCCAATTTTTACGTCCGAAAATTTCATTTTTGAGGTATTATTTTAGAAAACATTAATAAATAAAAACATTGTTTGTTCACACCATAACACATCGCAGCCATGTTCTAAAAAGTCAAACCATACGTCCCATCAAAATATCAGAGTACAATCCCAGTAAATCTCATAAATGCGGAAACCGAAGAGTGTGTGTATGACGTGTCGCTACCGCGCCGGCTCCTTCCCCTTCGATGCAGAGGTACCTGAAAACAAAACTGTAAACGTAAGCACAAAGCTTAGTGAGTTCCCCCAACGTACCGCATACCATACGAACACATAACATACGTACTGCCAGGCTATTCTGGGGTGCCTGACTACCCGGTACGGCCATTCTGGGGTGCCGACCTACCCATACGGCCATTCTGGGGTGCCGTCTTACCCGTGTCAAGCCATTCTGGGGTGCTGACTACCCATGTCAAGCCATTCTGGGGTGCTGACTACCCATCGGTCCTAACAACCGATCCTCGGGGATTATTTCACCCCCTACTACTACGATCACATATAACATAACAAGCCAGCATGCATACATATCATCACGTACTGTCAAACGTATCTGGGGTGTCTGACTACCCTTCGGTCCTAACAACCAAACTCTACTACTATCACATACAACATATCATGCTAGCATATAACATGTCAGGTAATAGCAAACTTAGACGATATCACAAAGACAATCATCTATCATACATCTCCTACTGGTGGGTCGGCATTGTGGCCTTAGACCCACTGCTACTGGAAGGTAACTCACCTCAAAGTAGCTGCTGAACTGATCGGGAACTAACTGACTGCTGTTGCTCCGGGAGTCCTCCGGCTGCAATTCCCACAACATACTCAATCAAACACTGCTAACTGTCCTTTAGGTAAAATGACCATTTTACCCCTAGTTTAGCCCTAAGCCAAAGCTAGGGTCAACTTTCAGTTGACCCGACTCGCCGAGTGGATCACCACTCGCCGAGTCCCTAGCAAACCAATGTCCTGGGTCCCTGGTTCTACTCGTCGAGTCGGGCTATGACTCGGCGAGTTCACCTTCTAACTGTCATACAACTTCTTCATCCTACTCGCCGAGTTGTATGAACAACTCGTCGAGTTCATCTTCATCCGAAGAACACTTTATGCTAAGACTCGCCGAGTTGTATGAACAACTCGCCGAGTCTGTTCTTGATCTATGAAGATTGCCTTGGACTCGCCGAGTCAGGGCATTGACTCACCGAGTCCTAACATGGGTGAGTTCAGCTCCCAACTCACCGAGTCACCCCCTGTGACTCATGGCTCAACTCGACACATGAAGAAGGGACCAAATCGGTGACTCGCGACCAGACTCGCCGAGTCGTCGCCATGCACTTCTTAAATATACCGATTTGCTCGATTCCAGTCCATGCCATTCATAGATCTGGACTTCTAGGGCACGAATCACACGTAAAGTTTCCAACTTTACGTGTGGATATTCACCAAAAATGGATTATAGGGCTCAAAATGTCTCAAAAGGGTAGATCTAGGGCTAACAAGCCTCATGGGGCCAAAAAGCTAACAGATCTGAGCTCCTGGAGCTCAATCTTGCATAGATCCAAAGGCCAAACGCCTTATTACGACATATAATGCACATACAAACTTGGGGAATTGACCAAGAAGGACCCAAACGAAGTTTTAAGCATAGAATCAAGGGGAAAACGGGTTATACCTCAAAGGAAATGTTGAAATAACACAAAGATGGCTGATCTCCTTCTCCTCTTCTTGATCCACTCCTCTTACTCCTCAAAACCTTCAAGAACACACCAAGAACACCTCAAGCTCTCAAGGAAACAAGGGAAAACGATGTAGGGGGAGTTCTGGGGGTGAATGGGGACGAGTTGGGGCGGAATGAGAGTTTAAATAGGGTGCAAACCCTTGAAACTTAGGGTTTCATCCAGCAGCGGTGACTCGCCGAGTCCCGGATGTGGACTCGCCGAGTCGCCTACTTAAAACGTGTCCTGAGTCTCGTCCCTACTCGGCGAGTCGGACCCTATGACTCGCCGAGTCCAAGGTTAAATTAGGGCAATGCTCAAATAAAATTCACATACTGGAAACCAGGTGCTACAAATCTCCCCCACTTATTTTAGACTTCGTCCTCGAAGTCTGCTGCCTGGTCCTGAAACAGCTCGGGGTAGTGCTCCATCATCTCGTCCATCGGTTCCCAAGTCCACTCTGAACCCTTGCGATGCTGCCATTGCACCTTCACTAGCTCCACCCTCTTGTTCCTTAAATCCTTCGACTTCCTGTCGAGGATTGCGACTGGGCGCTCAATGTAGTTCAGGCTGTCATCAACCTGAATATCCTCCAAAGGTACTACTGCAGAATCGTCCACTAGGCACTTCCGCAACTGCGAAACATGGAAAGTGCTGTGGATCTGGCTAAGCTCGGCTGGCAGATCCAGCCTATATGCTACCTTGCCCACCCGGGCTAAGACCCTGAACGGTCCGATGAATCGCGGGCCCAACTTGCCCCGCTTCCTGAATCGGATGACGCCTTTCCACGGCGACACCTTCAGGAGGACCATATCCCCGACCTGGAACTCTAAATCGGATCGACGCTTGTCGGCATAACTTTTCTGCTGACTCTGAGCAGTCTGAAGCCTGCTCCGGACCTGCTGGATCCTCTCAGTCGTCTTGAGCACCACTTCGGTGCTTCCCATGACTCTCTGGCCAACCTCACCCCAGCATATCAGGGTCCTACACCTCCGTCCGTACAACATCTCGAAGGGAGGGCGGTCGATACTCGCGTGATAGCTGTTGTTGTAGGAGAACTCAGCCAAGGGAAGATAGGTATCCCAGCTACCACCGAAATCTAGAACACACGCCCGCAACATGTCCTCCAAAGTCTGGATGGTCCGCTCACTCTGACCATCTGTCTGCGGGTGAAAGGCGGTGCTGAAATGCAGACGAGTGCCTAACTCGTCATGGAATCTCTTCCAAAACCTGGAAGTAAAACGCACATCCCTGTCCGAGATCACCGATACCGGCACCCCATGCCGGGCCACAATCTCCCTGATATAGATGTCGGCCGATATGCTCTCCTGAATCGGAATAAAGTGAGCACTCTTGGTCAATCTATCCACGATGACCCAAATCGAATCCACTCCACGTGCGGTCCTGGGAAGCTTCGTGATAAAATCCATCGTGATATCTTCCCATTTCCACAGTGGAATATCCAATGGCTGCATCTTGCCATGCGGTCTCTGATGTTCGGCCTTGACCCTCCTGCAGGTCAAACATCGCTCGACATACCATGCCACATCCCGCTTCATGCAGGGCCACCAATAGTCTAGACGAAGATCCCTATACATCTTCGTCGCCCCGGGATGAATAGAGAATCGGGACTTGTGCGCCTCCTCCATCAAAATCTGGCGCACGCCCCCGTGATACGGCACCCACACCCTATGGTGTAGTGTCAATAACCCTCGGCTATCATAATCGAAGGAGGAAACCTGACCTACTACACGCTCGCTTTTCCGATGCTCCTCCTTGATAGCCTCCTGTTGAGCCTCCCGAATCTGCTCCAACAGGGGAGTCACCACAGTCATCCTCAAACAGGCATCCCTGATCGGTGCCGTCTTGCGGCTAAGCGCATCGGCCACCACATTGGCCTTCCCCGGGTGGTAAAGGATCTCGCAATCATAATCCTTCACCACATCCAACCACCGACGCTGCCTCATGTTCAGATTCGGCTGATCCATGAGGTACCTCAAGCTCTTGTGGTCCGTGTAGATGGTACACCGAACCCCATAGAGGTAATGTCGCCAAATCTTGAGGGCAAATACCACCTCCCCCAACTCCAAATCGTGCGTCGGGTAGTTCGCCTCGTGAGGCTTGAGCTGCCTTGAAGCGTAAGCAATGACATGCCCCCTTTGCATCAGCACCGCGCCCAACCCAGAAATGGACGCATCACAATAAACCACGAAGTCCTCTACGCCCTCTGGCAGGGCTAAGATCGGCGCCTCACACAATCGCTGTCTCAGCGTCTCAAATGCAGCCTGCTGCTCGGGTCCCCACCGAAAGACCACGGCTTTCTTCGTCAGCCGCGTCAGGGGCACGGCTATCTTGGAGAAATCCTGGATAAATCTCCGATAGTAGCCTGCCAATCCCAGGAAGCTCCGAATCTCAGATGGAGACTTCGGAACCTCCCATCTCATCACGGCCTCGACCTTGGCCGGAACGACCAGAATCCCGTTCTGGTTGACGAGGTGTCCCAGAAATTGCACCTCGCGCAACCAAAACTCACACTTGGAGAACTTGGCATACAAGTTCTCCCTCCTCAGGGTCTCTAACACCTCTCTCAAATGCTCCTCATGTTCCTCCCGGGTCTTGGAATAAACCAAGATATCATCGATAAAGACTATCACATACTGGTCCAACATCGGTCTGCATACACGGTTCATGAGGTCCATGAACGCGGAAGGAGCATTGGTGAGCCCAAACGGCATCACCACGAACTCGTAATGGCCATAGCGCGTCCGAAACGCGGTCTTCTGCATATCTTCCTCCCTGACCCTCATCTGATGATATCCCGAACGCAAATCAATCTTGGAGAACCAAGATGCGCCCTGAAGCTGGTCAAAGAGGTCATCAATCCTCGGAAGCGGGTAACGGTTCTTCACCGTTACCTTGTTCAGCTCCCGATAATCTATACACATCCGATGCGACCCATCCTTCTTCTTCACAAACAGAATCGGGGCTCCCCAGGGCGAACTGCTCGGCCGAATAAATCCCTTGTCCAGCAGCTCCTGCAGCTGCGTAGACAACTCCTGCATCTCGGGAGGAGCCAACCGATACGGTGCTTTGGCTATCGGAGCCGCACCGGGAATGAGGTCAATCCTGAACTCCACCTGTCGCTCCGGAGGTATCCCAGGTAGTTCCTCCGGGAAAACATCAGCAAAATCTCGAACCACCGGGACCTCGCTCACAGTCGCCTTACCCGCCTCCCGGGTGTCCATCACGTACGCGACATAACCCGCGCATCCCTGCTGAAGGTAGCGCCTGGCCCTCGCTGCTGAACATACAGTGGGTCCACACTGCGGCCGCTCTCCATGAATCACTAACTCTCCCCCGCTTGGGGTCCTGACTCGCACTAGCTGCTGTGCGCAATCTATCACTGCCCTATTAGGGCTCAACCAATCCATACCAATAATCACCTTGTTCCCACGCAATGGAATGGGAACCAAGTCTACCAGGTAACACTCCTCAAACAGCCGCAGAACACAATCTCGAAACACCATCGATGCTCGCACCGAGCGATCGTCAGCAATCTCTACCTCTAACGGGCAATCTAACTCGCCTGAAGTCTCATGAAATCTCTTGCTAAGAGCAAGAGAAACGAACGATTGGGATGCACCCGAGTCGAACAATACCTGAACCGGGATGCCGTTCACATGGAACGATCCTAATACACATGTATACACACGGAGCACATATCAATATCATAACAACGAAAAATAAAAGATAGAAGGAAGGAATCATACCCGTCACCACATCGGGCGCGGCGCGTGCCTCCTCAACAGTCAACTGAAATGCCCGACTCCTCACCACTGGAGCCTCTGCCTTGCCCTGACGGCCATCCGTGATCCGCAGGGTCGCCGGAGCTGGCGCCTTCACTGGCGCTGAAACTGTCAACATGGGGCAATTGGCCTTTTTGTGGCCCCTCTGGTTGCAGTGGAAACACAGCAACTCCGATGTCTGAATAACTGTCGCAGGAGCAGTGCAATCCCTGCTGATATGCCCAAACTTGCCGCACTTGTAGCAGCCTGACGATCCCATCCTGCACACCCCCTCGTGCGGCCTGCCGCACCTCCTGCAGCGGCTCGGACCCGACTGGCCTTTTGGCCTCCCATCTGATCCCTTGGGCTTCTTCCCCGAAGCCCCTGATGCCTGACCATCCTCAAGTTTCCGTTTCCGGATGTGCTCCAAATCTATCTCTCTCTCTCTAGCCCTGGCAATCATGGAGTCCAGGGTAGGGCAAGCCGAAAAGCTGACATGCTCCCGAATGTCAGCTCGTAGCATATCATGGTAACGAGTCCTCCTCATATCGTCGTCGCCTGCATACTGGGGCACCAATAAAGCCCTCTCCCGAAACTTGGCGGTGATCTCCGCCACGGTCTCTGTCGTCTGCCTCATATCTAGAAACTCCCTGGCCAGCTGCTGAAGCTCGACCGCTGGCGCAAACTCTGCCCTGAACCTAGCCACAAAGTCCGACCAGGTCATTGCCTCGATAGCCGAGGCTCCCAACGAGTCACCCACTGACTCCCACCAATCTCGGGCCCGGTCCCGCAAACACCCTGCTGCGTACCTCACCTTCGACCCCTCGGGGCAGAAGCTGGTCAACTGGGCGGACTCAATATCCACAATCCACCGCCTGGCGACAATGGGGTCCTTCACCCCATGGAAATCCGGCGCACCACTGCCCCTGAAGTCCTTGAAGGACAGTGTGCGAGATCCTGACGGGCTAGAGGCCAAGTCGCTCCTGAATGCCCGTAGGCGATCCTCCATCAACTCCATGATCCCTTCCTTGATCGACCCAAAGATGATGGGGGTCGACTCAAGGATGCCCCTAGTGATCTCTGACGTGATGAACTCACGTAGCCTCTCCTCAATCGGCTCGGTGCCAGGTCCCGAACCTGACCCCTCTCATGACCCGCCATCTGTCGGTATCGGTCGAAGTACCACCATTCTGCAAAACATCATAATAATCATTAGTGGTACTGCTACTTTCTGAGGGATCTCAACTACTTACAGGTTCCTTGGTCTCGTCTTGGCCTTCCTCGGCTCGGGTACGGATCCTCTGCTTTCAGTAGTACGGGCCCATACTACCTTCCACATCTATCCGTACCTTCTCCGAGGAATTCCTCGACTCCACCAACTCCCCTTTACTACTGCTACTCTATGTTATTCTCATCCTAGGCTTGCCCTAGGGAAAACTCAAGTTCAACACAACTGGTCCTCAGCTGCTGTAGGTCTCCTCATAATGCCAGTTAGCCACCACCTAAACACCATCACATGTGATGAGGATTAGATAATCCTTCAAGTAAAAGATCCGTCCCTACAACGGTTGGACTCAAACAAGAGCTGCGCAATAGGGCCAGTTCCAACACTTTGGGATTATTCAACCCTGATTACATGTGGTGTGACGTGTTTACCTAGTGGCTCACTCCCATTACTCAGAATCCCACCAAGCACGAAGCAAGCAGCATTCGGATAAGGAAAAACAGACTCAAGCCAAAACTGTTCTTAGAACAAGAAACGACACTTAACATAGGATGCTAAGCTCATACTATCAGGCATAACCTACACAGGCTATCCTACTGCTGTCTACTCAATTCTAGCATGCAATATTCAATAAGTTGTAGCAAATAAACAGGCACATAAGGCATCACTCCTAGATCCTTAGCCTATTCTAGCATGCAGTATTCATAAAGCTGATAAACATAACATAAACTTGTATGGGTACTATGGGGAATACTTACTTGAGCTCGGTCGGTCGCGCACGTCACACACTTTGCTCTTTCTTATGACTCTTTTCTGGGTTTTAAAGAACAATTTCTTTTGGAAAATCTTTCAATCCCTCGATTTGAGTCCAAACACTCCCGAAGGTGTGTCCGAATCCCTCAAACCAGGGCTCTGATACCAACTTGTAACGACCCAATTTTTACGTCCGAAAATTTCATTTTTCAGGTATTATTTTAGAAAACATTAATAAATAAAAACATTGTTTGTTCACACCATAACACATCGCAGCCATGTTCTAAAAAGTCAAACCATACGTCCCATCAAAATATCAGAGTACAATCCCAGTAAATCTCATAAATGCGGAAACCGAAGAGTGTGTGTATGACGTGTCGCTACCGCGCCGGCTCCTTCCCCTTCGATGCAAAGGTACCTGAAAACAAAACTATAAACGTAAGCACAAAGCTTAGTGAGTTCCCCCAACGTACCGCATACCATACGAACACATAACATACGTACTGCCAGGCTATTCTGGGGTGCCTGACTACCCGGTACGGCCATTCTGGGGTGCCGACCTACCCATACGGCCATTCTGGGGTGCCGTCTTACCCGTGTCAAGCCATTCTGGGGTGCTGACTACCCATGTCAAGCCATTCTGGGGTGCTGACTACCCATCGGTCCTAACAACCGATCCTCGGGGACTATTTCACCCCCTACTACTACGATCACATATAACATAACAAGCCAGCATGCATACATATCATCACGTACTGTCAGACGTATCTGGGGTGTCTGACTACCCTTCGGTCCTAACAACCAAACTCTACTACTATCACATACAACATATCATGCTAGCATATAACATGTCAGGTAATAGCAAACTTAGACGATATCACAAAGACAATCATCTATCATACATCTCCTACTGGTGGGTCGGCATTGTGGCCTTAGACCCACTGCTACTGGAAGGTAACTCACCTCAAAGTAGCTGCTGAACTGATCGGGAACTAACTGACTGCTGCTCCTCCGGGAGTCCTCCGGCTGCAATTCCCACAACATACTCAATCAAACACTGCTAACTGTCCTTTAGGTAAAATGACCATTTTACCCCTGGTTTAGCCCTAAGCCAAAGCTAGGGTCAACTTTCAGTTGACCCGACTCGCCGAGTGGATCACCACTCGCCGAGTCCCTAGCAAACCAATGTCCTGGGTCCCTGGTTCTACTCGTCGAGTCGGGCTATGACTCGGCGAGTTCACCTTCTAACTGTCATACAACTTCTTCATCCTACTCGCCGAGTTGTATGAACAACTCGTCGAGTTCATCTTCATCCGAAGAACACTTTATGCTAAGACTCGCCGAGTTGTATGAACAACTCGCCGAGTCTGTTCTTGATCTATGAAGATTGCCTTGGACTCGCCGAGTCAGGGCATTGACTCGCCGAGTCCTAACATGGGTGAGTTCAGCTCCCAACTCACCGAGTCACCCCCTGTGACTCATGGCTCAACTCGACACATGAAGAAGGGACCAAATCGGTGACTCGCGACCAGACTCGCCGAGTCACCTATGCGACTCGCCGAGTCGTCGCCATGCACTTCTTAAATATACTGATTTGCTCGATTCCAGTCCATGCCATTCATAGATCTGGACTTCTAGGGCATGAATCACACGTAAAGTTTCCAACTTTACGTGTGGATATTCACCAAAATGGATTATAGGGCTCAAAATGTCTCAAAAGGGTAGATCTAGGGCTAACAAGCCTCATGGGGCCAAAAAGCTAACAGATCTGAGCTCCTGGAGCTCAATCTTGCATAGATCCAAAGGCCAAACGCCTTATTACGACATATAATGCACATACAAACTTGGGGAATTGACCAAGAAGGACCCAAATGAAGTTTTAAGCATAGAATCAAGGGGAAAACGGGTTATACCTCAAAGGAAATGTTGAAATAACACAAAGATGGCTGATCTCCTTCTCCTCTTCTTGATCCACTCCTCTTACTCCTCAAAACCTTCAAGAACACACCAAGAACACCTCAAGCTCTCAAGGAAACAAGGGAAAACGATGTAGGGGGAGTTCTGGGGGTGAATGGGGACGAGTTGGGGCGGAATGAGAGTTTAAATAGGGTGCAAACCCTTGAAACTTAGGGTTTCATCCAGCAGCGGTGACTCGCCGAGTCCCGGATGTGGACTCGCCGAGTCGCCTACTTAAAACGTGTCCTGAGTCTCGTCCCTACTCGGCGAGTCGGACCCTATGACTCGCTGAGTCCAAGGTTAAATTAGGGCAATGCTCAAATAAAATTCACATACCGGAAACCAGGTGCTACACATACATTGGAACCTTTTCCAATGTCTCCGAATTACACTTAAGCTTGTAAGTATAATCATATTTACTGAGCTTTAGTAGATTCTGACGAATAATCTTGTCGATCTTTTGTGGTGGACTTTGGAAAGTACACAAGAAAGTGTGCTTGATCGCATAGTCTTTCTCTTGAGTCACATATACATGTAAACACTAAACTAGTCTTAATTTTCCAAAGTTGAAAATTCTCACACATCACACTCAACACCTTGTATGATTCCAAGTTTCGGTCCAATTGAAATTTGGGAGATGAGAATATTTCCTTGTTTGGTAAATTTAGATACTACCACAAATGAAAGAAACAAATTCATATTTCCAATATTGCTATAAACATACAAACATCGAGTTTTCATGAATGTCATTGTAAGGATATAAAATAAAGTAAAACAAACTTTTATTTATATTAAAATGCGGAAAAAACTTTTTCCTTACAATGTAACTTGAAATGAAAACTATGTTATTACATGTTTCCTAGCAATCTATCATAACTCCTATGAAGTAGCTCAAGAATTCAATCTTCAACCAAGCGAAAGAAATCCATCTTCGCGATCAAATTCAGCATACTCTTTCTTTAAGTTTCCTTCCCTTTTCCATTGATTCTTAAAACATCAACATGTGATCTAGTCACATCATGTAATAAGAATTTCAGAATAGAAACTTAATAGAGTTTGATAGTGGACTTTCCCTGAAGTATAGTCAAACTTATTGACTTTACCAGCCTTATGATCTTTCAGGTAAAGTTGGAAGCTTCGCAACCAATGCCCTTTCTTTACCAGCCTTATGATCTCAGACTTAGCCTTTCTCTTTACTATTTGGTCAACTGAGTTGATTATGGCCGATCCCTTTCCATTGGGAAGAGAATGCTTTTCTGGATTTCCAGTGTCACCATTTTCAATGTCCATAAAGTTTTTGGAACTCAAACTTCTAATCAAATTTGCTTCACTAGCCTTCCAAATCATTGTTGATTCAACGGTACCAAGCAAATAGATAAGATAATTAAGGGTCTTATCATAGTTTGTTTCATAGGAGTCCCAAAAGAACTCACTATGTGACTTAGAAAGTGATTGAAGCACTAACTTTCTCAAGACTTTGACACCCAACTCTCCCGGCTTGTCAATATGTGACTTCATCTCCAAGATGTGATCCCACCTAAACCTTACCTTGCCAATAGGGCTTGAGTGACCTTGAACTTGTGGGTTAGGGAGAATAAATGGAGGAGGTAGAGAAAGAGAAGTTCCAAGAGATTTGGGAAGATCATAGATGTCTGAACCAGACATCTTTTTGGGAGATATTCAAGATAGTTGATTTAAAGTCCTTAATATAACACCCAATATGAAATATTATGGCTAGGACCCAACACAATATTTTATAACTAGGAAGAGGGATGCCGTAATCCAAGCTATAGAATATTTGAAGGTAGGTGAATGATGATTCACCAAGTTCCACCATGAAAAACGAAATAAATTATTAAGTTTTTTCTAATTGGATTTGAAACTCCTAGATCTTTTGAGATTCGTTGAACTATTCAATGGCATGGTTCAATCTCGAGTGTGCCCTTCAGGTTTTGTGACTTGGATGCCGAGGATCACAGAACAAGGTGTGAAGTAACCATGCGAATTACTTGGTACCCTTAAGTGTTTACCCCTCAATCGATGTGTTGGTTAACCACACACACTCCATCAATACTATGATAAACATTAAGTTCCCCATTGCCTACCTTGTTAAATACGAGTTAGTGTGCCAGTTAACTACATACTCTCCACTAACCGACTTAAACAAAGTGCAAAGTGTAATTTCATGGATTAGCACCTTATTCACATTTTCCTAAGTAACTAAGATTGGGTATTTATAAAAGGTTTAGTTACTTAGTATATTTTATCATTAATACTTTTAATGAAAGGAGAATTTATAATCTTTTTCCTACCCGTTCGGCTAACAACCCTCCACCAGTCAATGAAGCGGTGGGTGAGAGTGGACATGTGACAACCCGAAATTTGTTCCATTATTTGTAACCCGTTTTCGTTAATAAAGCCGTTAAATTCCAAAATTTTCCGTTAACTTCATTTTAAATAAATTATTGCGACTTATATTAATGTTTTAAAAAGGTGTTGGAATACATTTTAAAACATTAAAATATTTTCTATTTCATTTAGAAAATATTTAGTTTTATTTAAGTCGTAAATACGACAAATTTATCGGGTGCAACCAAAAGCACCGTCTAATGGCAGTATCGGGTAGAATTCCACCGGGCCACAAACCCATCCCCTATATAAGGGATTGAGTGACATCATTTTGAGGCTTTTACTCTCTTTCTAAAAACTTTCTCTCACTACTCTCTCTCTAAAATCCGAAACTTAGCCAAAATCATCCAAAACAAGCTCCAAATCACTAAGGTAACTTCCCTAACTCATGAATTAGCATCTTAGACCTTCAAATTCAGAATTTTTATGAGGAATGAGACCATAAACAAGTGTTTACGGTCTAGGAACCTCCTTAGGCCGTGAACACCTCATATGACGGTTTTGAAGCCTCAAAACCCCTCCAAGACACTTCTAGGGATTAGATGCGGCCTAGAAACTCGCATGCATGAGCTTAGGACCCCAAAATCGTATCATATGATGTATGGACATGATTTTATGGCCCAAGTATGTTCTTGGATCGTAATCCCTCATTCATGGACCAATAACTCATGTTAATGAGTCAAAATGCCCTTAAACACCTTCAAAATGCTTCCATGGGATTGTAGAACCTCATAAACCTTCATGTGATGCACCAAATCATCATCAAATTGGATAAACTTCAGTTTACGGCCCAAGAACATTCTTGGATCGTAAACCCACCTCCTTAGGTCATAAACACCCCTCAAAGGGTGTTAAGGTGCCTTTAACCCCTTGAATAACTTGGTTTTGGACCTAGAATCACATATGATTAACCTACAACCACCAAAGCCCTTGATTCATGCACAAACATGAGTTGATGGTTGTAAAATCATGAGTTTAAGGTAGTAAACTCCCCAAGAACACCTTCTTAGACCGTAAACTCCAATTCCAAGGCTATTTCAAGTCCCGATCACTTCCTACGCCATTGAATCGACCCTAGAACCTTCATGTGTGCATTATATAACCATTTGGCATCCAAGAACCCATCACCCATAAGTTTACGGCCGTAAACTCATGGGGATATGGTCAATGGGCTGTAAACTCCATATTTAGGCCTTACACACCCTTAGATGCTACCCGAATCACTACTAACACTTGAATTGAAGTGTTTTTCATGTCTTGAAGTGGATATTCATGTCTAATTAGTGGTTCAAAGTCGAATTAGATACAATTGCATATTATTTCATATTACATAGGAACCTTGCACGTAATCAAGCCCCGAACCGTCACAAAGCATCCAAACTGTCGCGTTTTCTCGTCTGGTAAGTTCATACCCCTTCCCATTTTCACTGTTTTCACTGTTTTCAGGGGGGATACAAGCAAAGTACAAGTGATACTTGTACTCAAAACTTGTTTTATATACATTGTGGTTCATATTATATATGCTTTTAACACGGACAGTCGTAACAAACAACCGTTTGAACTTACAGGACACATTATCATGTTATTTGTGAATTACATTATAAATTGTTGTATTTATATTTTCACAAATGTTTTCCCACAATATAACAGTTAAAAGCATAACATTTGAACATGGTTTTGTCCTCGGTAACACTTCACAGAGATACGCAAGTGGAGGATAGTCATTTGATCTTTCAGTATTATTACTAGTAAATTTGTTAATCCTATAATTGGAGACACGTCCTCGGTGAACACTCCACAGAGATACGCGAATGGAGGACCGGCCCCATAACTAGAATCTCTTAGATATGGAGCGTGACTTGAGTGTATAGATCTATACGGGGATGACTACCCCACACCTGGCTGCTAGCTACAGCCGAACCGAAAGGTTCAAGGGTGACGAAAGTCATATAGGGTGATGGACTATTTATTGCCCTAATTAGTCTATTGTATGGTTATGGAACTCGCAATTTGGATAACAGAGATTTACATATTAGTAATAATAGGTTTCGTAACTAGTTTACTTGGTATTTATTAGTTTTATAAACGTGTTAAAACTAATGCATTTTCAGAGTACATCTTTTACATTACATTTTGGGTTGGTGAACACACACATTACAAGGATAACCAGGTTTTCAATATACATCTTTCACATTAGGAAAATATGGGATTTTCCTAGGATCACAGTTAAACATAACCAGAACCATGTAACCTAACAATTAACCAAACATTACTTTTAAGAAAATATGGGATTTTCTTGTGTCGTAACATTTTCAGAAACCAAAAGGAAACTCGTACATTTTCACAAAACAAAACCGCTTATGAACTCACCAGCTTTATGCTGATTTTTAAAATGCTTGTATTCTCAGGTCCACATTAGACAGGTACCCGATGATCCATTTTGGCGAAGACGGAGTGCGTAGAAGACACGTCTTGTTTTTGTTCATATATACTATGTAATACAAATGTACAACTTTACTTTTGAACAAATGTAAATTTCTATATGTAATTGTTTACTTTTATTACTATGTGCATTGGATTTGATACTCAACGTGGAGTCCGCCCCGGAAATGTTTCCGCCTTCGGTTTTCGGGGTGTGACAGGATACCCATTAAACTGCCATTTTATAGGCAGTAACCTTATACCCCCCCCCCCCCCCCCCCCCCGTTATAGACCGGCTTCGTGAATGAGGCCTACTAACGATAAGACTAACTTTACTCTTATATATATATATATATATATATATATATATATTATTAACTAATAATATTATAAAGTATAAGGGTTGAATTTTAACTTTTGAAATTCTAAGGGCTAACTTGGAATTAAAGTATTCATAAGGAAAACTTTTCAAATTCCAAAACTTGAGGGTAACTTTTGAAACTATTCAAAACTAATTAATTCCATAACTTATGTGTTTAAAGTAGTTTTAATTAAAAGACTCTTCATGTTCCATAACTTGAGGACAAGTTATGGAAGACTTTAAACTAATAAAAGAATGTAACTTTTCTTTCTTTTGTAACTTATGGATTTAATTAAGGTTACACATTTTATTACTTAATGAAGTGACTCTTGAACCTCCATAACTTAAGGACAAGTTATGGAGTCATAAAACCATTTAATGAGAACAAGACTCTTCATTTTTTGTGACCATTGCCATCTTTTATGAGTTTTAAGAATCTTTAATGTGACTTTTTGTGTAATTTGAGGACAAGTTACACAAACACATTTTAGAATCAACTCTTAGATTAAAATGGATCAAAGACACATAATCAATCAACCTTTCTATTAATCTAAGCAACTGATATGAACAAAGATAATTCAAAGCAAACTTTTTCATGTAATTATCATAACACTTAAACTAATACAAAACATGAATCTATTGACAATTATCTTTGAAATTGGATTATTATGAACATTACCACATCAAAAACAAGTTTATAAGTCTAAAAACATCTTAGGGTAATGTTCCTAGTCCAATTCCAGCTAAAAAAGTCGAATATATGTTGTCTGGGGGTCCAAATCGTCGAATGCACGAACCAACTCGGCAAGTTGGATGCTTTTTTCCTTGGACTCGGCGAGTCCCTTTATGGACTCGGCGAGTCTGCTGTGCAGACAACACCAAAATTTGATTTTTTTTAAGCAGTTTTTGCAAGTGTAACAAGAAAACAAGCCTAGGCTCTGATACCACTGTTGGGTTTTGAGCATTCTAACACTCCTATGGTGTACATGCAACCTTATAAACCTTGAATCTATGTTTTCTCTATTATACAAGCAAATAAGAACTTTCCAAGGCTTTTATCCTAACTAGCATATTATGAAGCTCTTATACTACAAAGTACTAGTTAGATGACATACCTTTTGATGTAGCTTGATGTCTTCAAGCTTTAAGAGCTTAGCCCCAATAGTGTGGAAGCCTCAAGTGGAATCAAAACTCACCAAAACACCTTGTAAGACTTTGAGAATAATAATACTTTGGTTCTCTCTAGTGAAATCGGCTAGCCCTCTTAGTGTACCTACACTAGTGCCAATTTGACTAACCAATGACATCTTTATATAGTATGGAGACTAGGGTTAAACCCATGACCTTTCATTTCATATGATCCATAGGTTAAACACTCCATAGACTATCCATGAAAGCTTAGCCCAACCTAAATGCGCTTGGCCCATTCCATATATATATATATATATATATATATATATATATATATATATATATATATATATATATATATATATATATATATATATATATATATATATATATAAGAGTCCATATTAAATTAGTTCATTTTGATCACTTAATTAACTATAAATTAATTCTTGATCAATACTAATTAAATAATATGATTATATATTAATATATTAGAACTTATAATATATTAATATAAATCATAAATATACTATTCTCAAAATACTATCCATATAAATTGTAACGGTGAAATGCAACCCAAATGGACCATGCCAGGTCGGGTTAAGTACATACCAAATATAGTTATGGACATAGATATTAATCCAACAAAAATAACCTAAACATCTAACCTTATACCTATTTGGTACGTGTTTAGGTTGGAAACCCTAACTAGGGTTTAAAAAACCCTAATATCAAAACCCTTAGTCCGGGACCCGCATTTTACACCACTGTTTAGACTTGTAAATCATATCCGACCATATTGTATAATTTCTTTGTTGGGTTGTTGGATCTAATGGAGTAAGTCCCTAAGGGGTTATATGTGAAACACTAACCCTAGTTATGCTTTTATGTGGAAACCCTAAAAGCAGGATGCCCTATTTTGGACACGAGGATCGGGGTGCATAGTTAGACTATTGCATGGACTACTATTTCTTAGACTATTATTGCAGTTCGAAATCGATGATGCTATTGAGTATGTAGTTAGACTATTCTTTATTGAGTGGTCTTTAGAAAGCAAGCACTATAAGTCTTGTGCCTCTAATAGCTCGCACCCAAACCCTAGAAATTGGAAGCTAAATAGGAGAGAGGAGAAGAAGGAACATTTTAGTATTTTGATGCTCTTGGAATGATGAATCTAAAAATCTAAACCCTTAGGGTTCTATATAGGTTTTAGGAAGGTTGTAGATAAGGCAGGTTTCCTTTTAGATAACCCTTATCCCACTGCTTCCTCCGTAAGGCATTCTAAGCTTCCTTAGAGCCCAAGAATACATCTAGAAGCCTACTCTAGAACCATCCCCCTCTTGATAGGTTCTAGAATTAGTCAATGATCAACTTTTAACATTGTCACATTTAGTCCTTTTAGTTAATCTAATTAATCCCCAAATTAACTTCAATTAATTTATGATTATTTCTTAATTAAGCAATATTATTTCTAATTAATATATTTTCCTCATAATATATTAATAAATTATTTATTTTCATTTCAATTTAACTTATTAATCATATAATAAATGAATAAATCAGTCAAATTCTCCAAATATCATTCCACCCAATTACTAGGTTTGAATGCAACACAAAATGACTTTGCTAATAACTCAAGATTATATTAATTTTCTTATTGGTTTAAACACCTAATCCAACAGACCCAACCCTAAAATCTAGACCTGAAACCCTAACACAATCAAAAGAAGACTCAAATCAAAACAATAGCGAAACTAGGCTATGATACCATCCGAACAAACATAAAATGACAAAAACTCAAGATTGCACAATATCAACAACTCTCATTCAATAAGCACTAGTTGGTTTTTTACACGGTCTTACAAAAGAACCTCTATACAAAATCACTCAACACACTTACATACAATCCTCACTACAAATCACTTATCTAGCCTAACACTCAAGAGATGAACTTATAAGAACAGATGAACAAAACCCTAGTCTGAGAGAAAACCCTTATCGACTAGAGAGAAAAACAAGAGTAATACACAGAATAAATTGAACAAGATGACTTACTCCTAAATTACACATACATAACAATATATATCCTTTAGGTACAATGCATATCAAATAGATAACAAATCCACTGCAATCCAATATGACTCGATCCATAAAAGATACATGTGCACAACAAGAATTAGATAACATGAGCCATAGTCCATAAGAATTACCAAATGGTCACTCATGTCTCTCCTGCAAATAAGCTCTACAAATTCAATCCGAATAATTTACAAAATAAACCTTGAACAATAAATAATAAACAAAAAATGATACACTAAAAGGATATTATCAATGATTTGAAACCAAGAATAACTTATATATATATATATATATATATATATATATATATATATATATATATATATATATATAGGTTTGAGTTTACATTATGCTAATTTTGTAAAACCGTGAGACCAAATCTAAAGATAATTTTAAAATGCAAAATAAAATGAAAAATGCAAAAATTCTTTTTTTAATTATTATTTTTCAGAAACCGTGAGACCAAATCTAAAGATAATTTTGTGAAACCGTGAGACCAAATCTAAAGATAGTTTAATTACCAAAAAAAAAAAAAAATTACCGTTTTTTTTAAATACGTGAAATATTCTAATAAAATATTACACTGTAAATATTATAATGTGATTTTTAGAATGTTAGAATATTATATTAGATTTCTAAGATATGTAGACTATTATATTTATTCTACTAGTATATTTAAAAAAAAAAACGTATTTTTTTTTTGGAAAATATAAATTCCGAAAATAATATTTGAAAAAATAAAATTTCAAAAATTTTCAATTATTTTGCATTTTAAAAATGTTTTTTTGTTTTAACTACCAAATTAATGGCTACGATTGCGTCTCACGGTCTCAAAAATTAGACCGTCTCACATATATATATATATATATATATATATATATATATATATATATATATATATATATATATATATATATAAAGTCTGGAAAAAGGATGTATATGTATTGTATTATTGTTTACCTATTCCCTTAATATAATAATTACGTGGTGATGAGAAATGATACACGTAGTAATATCTTTTAAAGGAAGATACTTTTATTTATTTAATACTACTTGATATTATAGAATTCAAATAAAATCAACTGAGAGGATGTTTCTGCATCAGAGCCCTTTTCGAATAAACAAAGAAAGATAGGGAACATTTATTGTTTTTTAAGTAATCCACTATATACTTCAAGATATTCCTAACACTTTTGTTAACTAATGTTGGTAAAATCGCAAGACTTTTTATTAAATATTATTAAATATAGGTTTGAAAGATATAAATTATGAAGTTTTGGATGATTAGGATTAATTGCCTGGCAAGAAACTGCCCGGGCCAAGAAAGTAAGGTACCTTTTGGATTAATTGACTAACATTTCAACAAAAATATTGATCGTTCTGGAACGATGTTGCTGATAATTATAATAAGTATTTAATTAATTTATTTCACATTGATTAACTTGTTTCGATTTTCACGTAATCATATCAATTCACATGTCACGTTACGTGGCAACCGTCGTGTCATTAAGAAGTCAAAAATTGTCGTAATTGTATCAATACATATGTCATGTTAATTACTATAAATTGATAATTAATGTTAAATTATGCAAAAAAAAACTAATTTCTAATCATAAATTAACTAAACTATAATATTAAAATATCATATTTTAATTTTATTTATAAAATTATAACTTTAACATTCAAATATATTATAGTTAACTTATTAGTTTATATAATTGTATGTGGGCAATTGTTATTTTAAAATCTCAACCTTTGTATAGTTTATGATTTTATGCAAAATAGTTAAATTATTAATTTCAATATAATGTTAAACGATTAAGTTAAATCAAAATTTCAGTTAAAATTTGAAAATTATAAATTATACTGTTAAACCTAAATTATAATTTGAAATTAAAAAAAAAAAAAAAAAAAAAACCATGAAACTATTTTTTTTATAATCATTAAGAATTTTCAAATAAATAGCTTAAAAATAACTTACAATAGGAATAGTTTAAAGTAATATTACATAAAAAATTATAATAATACCTTTAAAAATAAAAACAATGTTTGTAATTTTAAATAATTACAGTTAAAGAAACTAACAATATTCATCAAATAAATTTTAAAAAAGTTAAACTTCTGAAACTAAATTAAAATAATTAAGAGTTTTGAAATACTTTATTTTAAATAACTTACATCAATAATAGTTAAAATTAACATTACATACAAAAATTATATTGTTATCTTTAAAAATAAAAATAATATTTGATGTTTTAAATAATTACAATAATAGAAGTTAAAATCTTAAACAATTAAACTTTTTAAAATTAATTAATCATAACAACTATAAATATCATTAAACCATATATTTTAACAAATTTCACTAGTTATATGATAATTAATAAAACTAGATATCATTTTAGTTATCATCATACAACAAAAGAGAAGGCAAACGGGCAACAAGTTGCGCCATTAAACCCTTTTGTATGGTAAAACTAATTCTTTTAAAGATTACATCCATAGATAATGGGATATAACATTGTTATGCATGATCCGTTGTACTCTACTAAGAAACTTCACTGCATCCAGCGCAAGGAAACCAAACGTATCAAACCCATCCAAAGGTTGAAACCCCCGACCCTCAAGCTTACGAGAGGGGATACCCTTGTAAGATCTACACATGTATGTTTCCCTCCAACTCATCCAAAAATCAAAACGTCAGCCGGTCTAAGGGTTGACCTTCCTTCTGTCGGGTCAATCAAGAAATTCATAGGAGCCTCTTTCTTGGCGGAAACCCCGACATGCTTACATATGTTGACCAAAACATCCCAAACCATATTATGCCTGTATTTGAACCCCGAGAGTTCTTTGCAATGAATTGCATGCTTGCCGAAAGAGTCCAAACATGCCTAGCGTCATACTAGACGTATCCCATCGGCTGGGAATATAGGAATCATGAGTCGATATTTGAGGATGGTACGATAATCCACCGGAGATATGTGTTGGCCAAGACCATCTATAGGGATAGCTAGAAGAAAATCTTGAGCATGTGGTGCACGTAAACCCTGGAAAACTGATTTCTGCCGAGCCGTCATATTGAAATTCATTTCCATATCTTGGATAATTTTACTAAAAAGGGCACTCACTAGTGTATTCTAGGATTTAGGGGGTGGTGTCCTTAGTAGTAAAGTTGCTAAGGTCAATGTTTGAAAGCTTGTTACGAAGAGAATCTAAGGCACAAGCATAATCAGAATCCATACTGTGACAACTGTTAATTCAGGTTATTCTCGGACTCATGCATCTTTTTATAAAAACCATACATGCACAACATGCCATGCCCTAGTAGTATAAATTAGGTCAACATCTTGCATAAACTACGATCCAACTAAAATCTAGGACTAATATACTTGACTCTTACGATTCTAGTAAGTTGTTTAACTACTGTAGGAAATGCCAATACCCAAATTAGAATAAAACTTCAAACTTTGTTACAATTGAAAATGGGTATAAAACCCTAAAAATAAATTAAAATATTCTAATTTCATTCCAATATGATGGTGAATATCAAACAATGTTCCAAAAACTCTAAAGAGCCCAAAAATCTAAATTTATAAACTTTACAACCTAAAAACTCTATAAGATTTGCTATGAACTTCCTAATATCAAATTATGGGATATAATCAAAGACATAAAAATTTAAATTATCAAACATTAATCAAAATATATTAGTTAAAAACAAAGATTTTTAAATAAATCAAGAATTACATAAAGAAGCATTTTTATAAAATTAGGGTTTTATAAAAAAAATTGAAGAGGGAATTTATTTAATTTGAATTTTAAGAGAGAAGGAGCCTCTCACTCATAAAATCGGCCACCTCCTTCAACTTCCCCTTCACTCACTCTTTCTTTCTCTCTCTCTCTCTCTCTCTCACACACACACACACTCCACTCTTTACAACACTCAAACTCTCTCTCCCTCTCTCCAAACCTATGAAAATCTCCAGCCAAGAACACCTCTCAACACTCAAATCTTCATCTTCTAAGGTTGTTCTTCAAGGTATTCATGAAAATCCTTCATCTTCCCTCACTTTTCTTTCTTGTTTTAAAGAGTTTTCTTGCACTTCTCATTCTTCTACACCATTCTTTATGAACATTCATGAACATATCCATGAATGTCGAGTTTGATGATGATGGTGGTAGGGTTTCACCGAAGAACAACATGCATGTTGTTTAATGGTGAAATCCAAGGACCAAAACCTATATCAAACACTAAAATCCGGATTTTTACAAGTTTTAAAGGTTCATATACCTTATGCATTCAAGTATTTCCTTTGAAAACATCACTATGACCAACATATGTCCATGCATGGTCTTCAAACCGTGATGCATGTGATGAACACCAAGCTAAAGAGCTTGATGATCAAAGTACATTGTTAATAGTGCATGTAAATGATTTTATTTATAAAAAAATCTAAAAATTCTTTTCAGTTCGAAATAAAATTTCTCCAGATTCCCAGTAAAATGATATGAATATCTGGAAAATTCCAAGAGTTTTTAACATTTACTGGATTTATTAAAATTGTTACAAGAAAACAAGGGCATAAATCACATAAAATACTTTCTGAGGTCTATAAATCTTAGATGAATTGTTGGATAACCCCTAAAGTAAATAATGACACCTCATTAAGTTTCATCGATTTATGTTGCTGTTTAGTGTGACTTTTGATTTTCTTTTTGTTTGGTTCCAATAAATCACAAAACCACTTTAGAGAATGTGAAAATGGTATATAACAATTTTCGCAGCTCTTACAAGAGGTGGAACACTCAGAAAAATAATTTCAGAATTTTTCATAATGCATTTCTATTTTTCCCTAATTTTTGTATTTATAATGGCCTAAAAATAGAAACAAATAGTTCTACTCATCCAAAATTCATGAAAATTTACCAGAATACCTTGTAGTACATTATGAGGCTACATAAAAATTTGATGATTTTTCTCTTCTGCATTTCTATTTTTCTCCTATTTTCTAAGATTAAATAAACTTAAATACACAAAATCGGATTACACAATATGAAAACCACCTTTGGTATTTTTCGCAGATTATTTACACTGTAAATGAAGTTTACAAAAATTTTGGAAATTTACTTTAACTGTTTATTATTTATTATCCAATTAATAATTATTTAAGAGGATAAAACAAAGAAAAATAGAAAGTCCAACTGACAAATATCTTTTATATTTTTCACAGCTTCTATATGTATAATAATAGTGTTACAAAAATTTTGGGTAATTTTGGAAGCTTTTCTCTATTTATTTCAACATTTATAAGAATAAATGCTCAAAAACCATACAATTGGGTTAAACAGTTTGGAAATCCTTTTTTATAATTTTCCTAGATTAATAATGTTTAATAACAGTAATATAAAAAGTTTGGGTAATGTTGGAAACCGTTTTCTATTTATTTCAAATTTTATTAGAATAAATGCTCAAAAATCATAAAATTGGGTTAAACAGTTTAGAAATCAATTTTTATATTTTTCCCAACTTAAGTATGTCAAATGGAAGTATTATAAAAAGCTTGTGAATTTTTATCCTTTGGATTCTATTTTTTATGAATTTATATTGTTATGAAGGCTTAAAAATTTGGAAAAATACTTAACTATATCAAAAATTCAAGGGAAATTTTCTGGAAGACCTATACTATATTTAGGATAAAAATACAAGGTTTGACAAGTTTTGGAAACTGTTTGATAATATTTTACATTTTTAGGAGTTTAAAAACACCTTTAAATGTGTTGAAATACCCTCAATTTATATTACTAAATCTGGAAAATTAATATCCAAAGTTGTCTTAATCACATGACTTATAGAATTTTATCATTTCAGAAAAATTGTAACCAATTAATATAAAACCAATATTAGAACATAAATTTGGCATTTCTCTATATGTAGAGTTTAGTATATTAGCATTAGATTTCGACATGCAAACTCACTAGTGTGTGTTTGATGTCGTAGGATCCCGGTAGTAAGGCGTTGGTGTATTCCGAGGCACCACTTGTACCTACTCGAAACATTGTGAGTATTCATGCACTCCCTTATTTTCATTTTTTGTGTTTTGGGGTGGAAAAGCATGTCCCGAAAAAAAAACTATTATTTGAAAGTTGTATTTAAATTGATTTGTATCAAACATGATTGCTATTTTATTTCTATATCTCTATATGTATGTCTATGCAGCACGGAACATGAGAACTTATCGTATTAAGGCCCTTCCCTTATCTCTAACCATTAACTCTTTGAGTCAATGATCATTATGGATAGCGCTATTAGGAATTGACAACTCCTCACTCGCCCTATTGTTGGAGTGAATGATACCATATTAATCTATGTAACGATAAGCATAGATCTTGATAGGGCTTCATTCATAGGTTTGGTTGAGAACTCATTGTTTACTCATACACATACACACTTGTTATTTATTAAGGCAATAAACTCGTTTATCAATTTCGCAATCAACTTTGTTTCTCATTATAGTAATGAACTTTGTTTCTCATTAAAGTAATGTACTTGTATTTATGAAAAGTCTTATACCAAATCTTGATTTTATAAACTTGTGAACTCACCAACTATTTTCATAGTTGACGCTCATTTTACATGCTTTTTCAAGAAATAATTAGTAAGTGGATATAAAGATTCATCATCATAGAGCATGCTGCATTGTGTGGAAGTTATTTTATTAAGTTATAGTTTAAACAATGTCATTTTGGAAAACTTGAAGTTTGTTTTGTTTAAGCTATGGGTTGTAAACTTTTAAATATTGCTATGGTGATGTATCTTTATCTTTTGCAATGAAACCTTTATCGTTGTCATATCTTGCGTTTCCGCTTTAGCGGGGTGTGACACATACCATAAATGTTGTTATCCCATAAGATGTGGTCTTGCAATACCTAAGATTCGACCCTTGAGGCAACAAAAGCATATGATGTAGCACCTGGTTCTTGGTATGTATTCTTTTATTTTCATTTGTGCATTTTGGCCTTAGACTCAGCGAGCTGAAGGACCAACTCGTCGAGTAGAAGCGGGATGAGATGCGGGGTTTAAGCTGTGGACTCGACGAGTCGGGTCCCGGACTCGGCGAGTAGGCCCTGTCTGGACAAAAACCCTAACTCAAGGGTTTGCACCCTATTTAAACACCTTAACTTGGCCTCCTTCGTCCCATTTGCTCCCAGAAGACCCCCATAGTAAACCCTATCCGTTCTTGAAGCAATATAAGGCATTTGGAGTGATTTTGGTGCTTTTGTGACCCAAGGAAGGAAGGAAAAGCTTGAAGGGTCAAGAGGAGGCTAGAAGGATTCGATTTTGAGCATTGTTTGCTGTCTTTAGAAGGTATAAAGTCTATACCTTGTTAGTTCATTTGATAGATCCCATTTTGGTCACCAACCATTTTGGTCACCAACCATGATTTCAAGCATGGTTTGAAGTTGATGTTTCGGATCTAGGTCTTTAGAGCGGTTACAAGGTAGACAGGAGTGGCTCTTGCACTCAAAGAAGGCCCCATGCATTGAAAGAGCTTGTTTAAGGACATTTTGAGCTCAAACTCCCATGCAAGCACGTAAAGGTTGTAACTTTACGTGCTAGATTGATTGTAGAAGCATAGATCTATCTTTTGATCAAGAGTTATACATCAGAATCGAAGATTTAGTGAGAAGATGTGACCAACTCGACGAGTCCATTCTTGGACTCGGCGAGTCCAAGGTTTCTGTCCCATATTAGTTGAAGGTCATAAGGACCCATTTGAGTGTGGAAAGCCTTTAGGGGGGTCCCGGGGAGTGACCCAACATTCTGGACTAAACCATTGTTCTGGAAGTTCATGGGACTCGGCGAGTGCATGACCAGACTCGGCGAGTCCATGGCAAACTTCTTAAGGATGAAGATGAACTCGACAAGTTGTTCATACAACTCGGCGAGTCAAGGTCAGGACCTGTGTATCAGTTGAAGATGAACTCGATGAGTTGTTCATACAACTCGGCAAGTCGAATGAGGATTCAGTCGATGTTCATTTAGAAGGAAAACTCGTTGAGTCATCGTCTAACTCGACGGGTAGAGACGAGTATAAGGACAAATGGAAGGATAGGGACTCGGTGAGTTGGTGAGCCAACTCGGCGAATCAGGTCACTAAAAGTTGACTCTGACTTTGATTTGATCAGGGGTAAAATGGTCATTTTACCCTAAGAATAGTTAGCAGTGTATGACTAAGTGTTTTGTGGGAATTATAGCTGGAGGATTTCCGGAGCAGCAGCGGTAGCAGTCAGAGGATTCCCGCACAGATCAGCAGCTACTACGAAGTGAGTTACCTTCTAGTAGCGGTGGGTCTACGACCATAATGTCGGCCCACCAGTAGGAGTTGTATGATTAGATGACTGTCTTTGTGATATCATCTAGGTTTGCTACTACCTGATATATTATATGCTGGCTTGATATGTTATATGTGATAGCAGTAGAGTTTGGTTGTTAGGACTGAAGGGTAGGTCAGACACCCCATATATGTTTGATAATATGTGCTGATATGTTTATATGTTGGAATGATATGTTATATGTGATAGCGGTAGTAGGAGGGGAATAGTCCCCAAGTTCGGTTGTTAGGACCGACGGGTAGGTCAGCACCCTAGAATGGCTTGATATGGGTAGGACGTCACCCCAGAATGGCCGCATGGGTAGGACGACACCCTAGAATCGCTGCATGGGTAGGTCGGCACCCCATAATGGCTGTATCGAGTAGGTCAGGCACCCCAGAATTGCCCGACGGTATGTATGCTAAGTGATTGTATGAATGTGGTACGATGGGGGAACTCACTAAGCTTCGTGCTTATAATTTACAGTTTTGGTTTCAGGTACCTCTACAGCGAATGGGAAGGAGCTGGCGCGGTAGCGGCACATCATACACACACTCTTTGTTTTCAGCATTATGATTTATTATGGGATTTGTACTCTGACATTATTATGTTTTTACGATTCGGTTTTCAGATACGAGACATGTTTTTATCTAATGATATGATCGGATGATATTTTGTTACAAATGTTTTGCAAATCACTTAATCAAAAATGAAAATTTTGGACGTGAAAATTGGGTCGTTACATATAAGGTAACCTCTACTGCCGAGTATAAACCCAAACCACCAAACTGAATGGGTAGGGAAGCAAGTCGCCACTGTAAGTCACCAAAGAAGGGACCACCACAAACCACAATGTCCTCAATCGCCCCGCGTAATCCATTATTGAAGAACAACGCCGCCTCCTCCAGGTCAATGGGTTGGCACGTCCTCAGCCCAAAGAAAAGTTTAGCAATACCCATACAAGACCGAAGTAGAAGGAGCTTACTCTGTGGGCAGACAATCAGGGAAGAAGGCATATCAAATTCACAACGCCTTCAGCTCTCTTTATGGATAAGTTGTTAATGAAACAAGCATCTTTGCTAACATCTCCCCCGAGAAGTTTCAACCCCAATGGTGCCCTCCCGATTCCAACTAGGAATAGCCCCTCACGCAACTTCCTTCCATCACATGAGGGCCAAAAGAGCACAATTTTCTTGATATTCAACTGAAGGCCCAATTTTGGGCCAAACAAATTTTGAAAATGTCTACATTATCATATAATTGAATACAAACAATTTTTGTACCAACTTATTATAAGATTTATTATATAAGAGCCAACAGCAACGTCATTGATATATTTAAAAAACATATATTTGTAAAGATTCCAAATATATTGTTGTATTTTGCGCAACGCGTATGCATTTTCCTAGTTATATATATATATATATATATATATATATATATATATATATATATATATATGTTATGAATTAAGCATAATTAATGTAACTTTAAACCAAAACAAACTACTAAACTTTGATAATAACTTTAATTGAGAAGAAAGAATATTTAGAGAGAATATGAAAGTTATATCTCTTATAACTTTTGGTGTGTCTCATTCTTTACAATGGATGGGTATTTATACTACAAATTTTACTAACATATAATTGTAACTAGTTAAAAATATTGACAAATTTACCATACACCAATTATTATGTCATCCACCAATTATTTACAACACTCACCCTTAGATGACATCATTTTAGCGTTCAACTTTGATGTAATGCCTCATTAAAAACATTGCTAAAGAAAACCCAGTGGGAAAAAATTTAGCGAAAGGAAAAAGAGTGCAGTGTATAGTTGAATCCCCCTTATTTAGACATTCGTCACATTATATTCTATGCACATGTCGCATTCCGATGCCATGGACATGTTTTCTGAAGATTGCAGTAGGAAGTGCCTTCGTAAAAAGGTCTGTTGCATTGTTACTAAATTGAACATATTTGATTTCAATTTGATGGTTCTTTATAAGCTCTTGAGTGTATTCAAAAAACTTTGGAGGTATATGTTTTCTCCTGTCTCTCTTGATATAACCCTCTTCTATTTGAGTGACACATGCTGAGTTATCTTCATAAATTAAAGTTGGACATATATCCTTTTCAAGTCCACATGAAGTTAAAACTAGTTTTGTCATCGATCATAACCATGTACATTCTCTACTAGCTTCATTTAGTGCAATTACTCCAACATGATTTGAGGATGTGGCAACAAGTGTTTGCTTCTGAGAACGCCAGGAAATTGCAGTACCTCCATTCATGAATACATATCCAGTTTGAGATCTAGCTTTATGAGGATCGGACAAATAACCTACATCTGCATAACCAATCAAGCCTTGTTTTGAATTGTTAGGGTAAAATAATCCTAAATCACTAGTTCCTCGAAGGTATCGAAAAATATGTTTGATTCCATTCTGATGTCTTTTTGTTGGGGATGAACTAAATCTTGCTGGCAAGTTTACAGCGAAAGAAATGCCAGGTCTAGTACAATTAGTAAGATACATAAGAGCTCTAATTGCATTTAGATATGGTACTTCTAAACCAAGGACTTCTTCATTTTCTTTGCATGGACGAAATGGATCCTTGTCAATATTTAATGATCTAACAACCATTGGAGTGCCTAAAGGATTTGCATTGTCCATATTGAAACGTTTCAAGACCCTTTCTGTGTAATTTGATTGATGCACAAGTATTCCGTTAGGCATATGCTCAATCTGCAAACCAAGACAACATTTGGTTTTTCCAAGATCTTTCATTTCAAATTCTTTCTCTAAAAGTTCAATCACTTCAAGGATTTCTTTATTCGTTCCAATGATGTTCAGATCATCAACATAGACTGCTATGATCACAAATCTAGATGTTGTTTTCTTAATAAATACACATGGACAAATAGTGTTATTTTTATAACCTTTACTTGTCAAATAATCGCTTAAACGATTGTACCACATGCGCCCAGATTACTTTAAACCATACAAAGATCTTTTTAATTTTATAGAATACATTTCTTTGGGTTTTGCACTTAACGCTTCAGGCATTTTAAATCCTTCAAGGATTTTCATATGGATATCACTATCAAGTGATCCATACAGGTAAGCTGTAACAACATCCATAAGACGCATCTCTAAATTTTTAGATACTGCCAAACTGATTAAAGATATGAAAGTGGTTGCATCCACTACTGGTGAATAAGTTTCTTCATAATCAATTCCAGGTCTTTAAGAGAAACCTTAAGCAATAAGCCTGGCCTTGTATTTTACAATTTCGTCTTTCTCATTTCTTTTTCGTATGAAGATCCATCTATATCCTAATGGTTTCACAACTTCAGGTGTGAGGATAATGTTCCCAAAAACCTTTCTCTTGTTAAGAGAATTTAATTCAACTTGCATAGTTTCCTTCCATTTAGCCCAATCATTTCTTCTTTGACATTCAATGACAGATTGTGGTATAGGATCATCATTCATAATATCACATGAAACTGAATAAGAAAATATTACACTTATACTGTCAGTTTCATTTTGGTCACATATTCTATTTGGCTGACCATAATTTTGTGCATCATCCTCTTTTCCCAGGGGAATTTGAATAATTCGTGTTTCTCCAAGAACACTTTCCTCATGATCTAGTGCATTTTCTGCTCCTCTTCTTTTTCGTGGGTTCTTATCCTTAGAACCAAATGGCCTTCCACGCTTCAGGCGTGTTTTAGACTCTTGAGTGACTTTCTCATCAGATTGTCCATGTGGAATGTCAATTCGAGTTGGAACATTGACAGTTGGTATATATGATTTAGTCACCCTTTTTGTGCCAGTAAATGCATCAGGTAATTGATTTGGCATTTCTTGGAAATGCATTATGTTTTGAACTTCCATGTCACATTGCCTTGTGCGAGGGTCAATATATGATAAAGAAGGCTCATGCCATGACACATCCTTTTCCAAAATCTTCTTTTCTCCACCTAATGATGGGAAATTTGCCTCATCAAATTGACAATCTGCTAGGCGTGCTGTGAAAACATTACATGTTAATGGTTCAAGATATCTTATAATAAAGACTAACTCATAACCAACATATACTCCCAACCTTCTTTGAGGACCCACTTTTGCCCGTTGAGGTGGTGCAATAGGGACATATATTGCACACCCAAAAATTCTCAAATGAGATATATTTGGTTCTTGACTGAAAACAAGTTCTAGTGGAGAATATACATGATATGAACTTGGTCTCATGCATATCAATGATCCAGCTATTAGCTGGAGACGTTTAATTAGTGATTCAACTAAACCAATGGTCTAGCTATTAGCTGGAGACGTTTAATTAGTGATTCAACTAAACCATTTTGTGTGTGTACATGAGCAACTGGATGCTCAACAACAATTCCGACAGACATAAAATAGTCATTAAATGCTTGTGAAGTAAATTCACCAGCATTATCAAGCGTCACTCTTTTGATAGTATAATCAGGGAAATGTGACCTTAATTTAATAATTTGGGCAAGAAACTTTGCAAATGCCATATTACGAGTTGATAATAGGCAAACATGAGACCATTTGCTGGATGCATCTATTAAGACCATAAAGTATCTAAATGGTCCAGATGGAGGGTGAATCGGTCCACATATATCACCTTGAATTCTTTCTAGAAATCTAGGTGATTCTCTTTCAACTTTCATTGGAGAGTGTTTTATAATTAACTTTCCAAGGGAACAAGATGTACATGGTTTTATGTTATTGGATTGAGGGAACTTTTGGTCCTTCAATGGATGCCCATGTGTATTCTCAGTTATTCTTCGCATCATTGTTAATCCTGGGTGGCCCAACCTATCATGCCATAAACTGAATGTCCCAGGATCACAATGTTTTCCTTCGATTACAATATTTGATTCAATCATATGTATATATGTATAATGCAGACCGGAATCAAGTGTTGGTAGTTTTTCAAGCACATGATTTTTGTCTATAATATACATATATTTCTTATTTTCAATGGTCACAGTCTTTGTGTGATATCCTTTGAAATATATGTCATTGAAATTTAATAAGTTTATATTAGACTTTGGAGAAAATAAGGCATTTTCTATACAAAATCTTGTACCATTTGGTAATATAAAATGGGCTTTCCCGGTTCCCTCTATCAAGTCTGCAGGACCTGATATTGTATGTATGATTGTTTTTTTTGGTATTAGGTTTGAAAAATATTTCTTTGATTTCAGAATAGTATGTGTACTACCATTATATGATATACAAAGATCTCCAATCTTTTCTTGGTGTTGCGCTCCAATTGGACTCATATTAAACTTCACACATGTAAAGAATAATAAGTGAATAAACATAACCATAATAATTATTCAAAAGAAGGTTCATTTATTGAAGGAAAGGCATTACATGAAAAACAAATGAAGGAAAAACAGTTTTACTAGAACAATAATAGATTTTTTTTTGGTTTATGTCTTCCATGTCATTGCTCAAATCAACAACATTTAGCAGAGTGAATTCAACATTATCAAAGAGGTTTGCTTCTTTTCCTTTTCCTTTAATGGACTCTTGATAAAGTTGACAAAGATGTGCAGGTGTGCAATAGGTCCTTGACCAATGGCCCGTGCTACCACATCTATAACATGGACCATCAGATTTTTGTGATGTCCCAGTGTCATGCCTTGCTACTTTTGCCTTATCTTGTGTGTGGAAATTGTTTCTTTGTGAATGTTGGTAAATATTCTTTTTCTGGCCACGACCACGATTATTACCTTGTCCACGACCAGAATTATGGTTCTGATTATGGCTTTGGTTTCGATTAAAATAGCCACGACCTCGTCCTCGACCACGACCACGCCCTCGTCCACGTGTATTGTTTCGATGACCATCAATATTTGTAGTATTTGCTTCAGGAAGTGCTACTGATCCCGTTGGACGAGATTCGTGATTTTTCATCAAAATTTCATTGTTTTGCTCTGCAGCAAGCAAAAATGTATTCAGTTCAAAATATATTGTGAACTTTTGCATCCGATATTGTTGCATCAAGGAAATCTTTGTTGCATGAAATGTGGAGTAAGTTTTCTCCAACATATCTTCATCGGTAACTTCTCGTCCATAATATTTGAGTTGTGAACATATTCTGAACAAAGCTGAGTCGTATTCATTTACCTTTTTGAAGTCTTGAAACCTCAGTGTTCTCCATTCATCTCTAGCATTTGGAAGTATAACTTCCTTTTGATGATCAAATCTTTCTTTCGAAAGATTCCAGAGAATACTTGGATCAGTAACATCAAGATATTCAAATCTCAACATTTCATCAATATGCTTACGAAAGAAAACTTGTGCTTTTGCTTTGTCTTGTGCCAAACTATTATTAAATTCATATATAGCATTTGAGATTCCCATGGACTCAAGATGCATTTTTACATCTATCATCCATGGCACATAGTTTCTCCTACTAACTTCAAGTGCTGTAAACTCGAGCTTTGCAATGTTGGACATAATGTAACTATAAATTTTAAAAAAAATTAAAATTAAAATTAAAATCAATTTATTTCAATAAATATTACACAAAAAAGAAGCGGTAAAGCTAACATTGCATACAAACCTAAAAGTAGATGAAATTCCATATTATCTTCGATGTTGAGGATTGGGATGAAAAGTAACATGACTATTATAGTCATGATAATCACAAAAGGATGAATCATCTTGAATACTGATTTCTTGAAATTAATTTGTTTGATAGAAGAGAGAAATATTTGTTGTGGGTAAAATAAGCAGTGTAAAGATGTTTATTTCTGGTAAAAAAAATATAACCGTTGTTTTTTATGTTTATAACCGTTACCTATACATTTCCGTTGTGTATATATGTATATGTATTTTATAAATCATTTAATAAGATTTAAAAGTAATACATAACTTTACTTTGTGTAATTTTACTAATTAGATATATTAATAAATATTAGTAAATATTAAAATAAAATTATGAAGAGTATCTAAAATAAAAATAAACATTGACATGTATAAATAAATATAATTTAAATGTTAGTATGCATAAATAAAAGTTAGTTGCATAATATAAATGTTAGTATGCATAAATAAAAGCTAGTTGCATAATGTAAATGTTAGTATGTATAAAAATTTGAATACATAAAGAAAGGTTAGTATAAGAAATAAAAATTGTTAGTAGTCCATAATGTATAAGTTTTATTAATTCATTAGTATCATCATTATTTTAATATGATGGATGTTTTATAATTAATAATGTTTTTACTAAGTAATACATACCTTGATTAAGACATGTGATTTCCACTTGTTTAATAACCTTGATTGGAGCTTTCGTGCTGATAACGTGTTATGAATTAAGCGTAATAAATGTAACTATAAACCAAAACAAACTACTAAACTTTGATAATAACTTAAATTGACAAGAAAGAATATTTAGAGAGAATATGAGAGTTATATCTCTTATAACTTTTGGAGTGTCTCATTCTTTACAATGGAGGGGTATTTATACTACAAATTTTACTAACATATAATTGTAACTAGTTAAAAACATTAACAAATTTACCATGCACCAATTATTATGTTATCCACCAATTACTTACAACGCCACCAATTATTCACAACAATATATATATATATATATATATATATATATATATATATATATATATATATATATATATTAGGTGTATTCCCGTTAGTGGCGAGTCTAGAACCTAAAACCACATGGTTCACTATTTAAATTAAATATACAAAAAAATATACAAAAAAAATCTATTGTGGGTTCAGATCGGGTTGAGTTATATAAGTAATAGAAAAAAATATTTAAAGTTCTTACAATTGTACTCGACGAGGTCTTATAGCTTGATACAATTTCACAATCTTGTCATTACTAATACTTCCTAAAACATTTTTTTCAATATATGAAACCAAACTATCACTTAAAAATTGATCACCCATTTTCTTGCGTACATCAGTCTTTACTAACTTCATTGCTGAAAATGAGTGTTCAACACTCGCTGTTGCAATGGGTAAGATCAATGCACGTTTCAAGAGAATATAAACCTTACGGTATATTATATGCTTCTGTACTTCGACCATCTTTTTGGCAAGTTCTCCAATGTTCTTCAATTGATTAAATCTTTCATCTTCTCATACATCCTTAATTTAATTTTTAAGTTGAACTTCAAGAATTTGAAGATCATATTCTGTTCGAAACTCTTCCTGGTAAAGTGTAGCCATTTCCATTAGTTTATTCAAATCAAATGCTTTGAGAGACTTACATGGGCACAAAAAAGCTATGCAAGGAAGTAATTTTGTGTTAGCTTCATTAAAGCGATGGTTAAGCTCTTGAAGTTGCATATCAATCACCACCTTAAATACATCAACATGATAGTGGTGCAAGTTATTAACCTGAAAATAAAAAGAATCTTTAATATGAAAATGAGAAAACACAAGAAATAAATCAAGTTTGTAATATCAAATGTTACTAACTTGTGAACCTCTTCGACGACTGAATCCGTCATAATATTCATCTTCCATATCCACAATTCTAACATCATGTTTATCACAAAATAAATTAACATTCCCTAAAAGTGGTTCCCATCCTAAATCTCAAATTTCTTGAATTGATTTTTTAATGCTTCTTACTTGATTCATGGTATTTACGATATCATGATCTTTTCTTTGTAATGTTGTATTCAAATGATCTGTGACTCTCAAGATATCAACCATCAAGTGTAGACAAAACACAAAATCAAAGGACTTTAATAACCTTAAGATGCGAAGTGCTTCAGCTTTACGATCACGATCACTATTATCTTTACCAAGGTCTTCAAGTACTTCACAAATGGAAGAATATATGTTCTTGATATTCAATAGAGATGAAAAATGAGAACCCCATCAAGTACCATATGGTCGTTTGATACCTACTTCTTGATTCAAACCGATACCACTCTCAAGTTCACCTAAAATTTACCATATAAATAATTAATTAGCACAACATAAATACAAAGTATTTTAACAATAAATTTAGTACAATTATAAAGTAAACCTTCAACCAATGCTTCCATAACTTTATCTGCTTGTTCTTTCTTAAATTATCTCGTCGCTTGTAAGAAGATCCAATAATGTTTAATAGCCGAGAAACCGCATCAAAGAAATCATTAACCTTCATGTGATTTTTTGCAACAAACACTAGGGCTAACTGTAATTGGTGAGAAAAACAAGGAATAATGTATGCACATTTTGTTTCATTCATAATCAAAGTCTTCAATCCATTAAATGCACCACTCATGTTACTAGCACCATCATAGCCTTGCCCTCTAGTGCTAGTATGACTCAAATTCCACTTTGAGAGCATATCATAAATGGTAGCCTTTAGTGTTAAAGCTGAAGTGTCACTAACATGTCTAAGGACAACAAACCTTTCTACAACTTCCCTGTTTTTATTTACAAACCTCAATACTAATGCCAATTGTTCTTTACAAGAAACATCATGTGACTCGTCTACTAGAATTGTCAAACATTCTTTTCCAAGATCTTCCATAATAACATTCATAACTGCATCTGAACATGCCTGCACGATATCTTTTTGGATATCACTGCATTTCAATTGTGTATTTTTTGGAGCATTCTTTAACACAACACGATCTACCACATCACATCGATCAGCTAACTATTGTAAAAGTTCAAGAAAGTTACCTTTATTATCTGAATCGTCCTTCTCGTCATGACCACGAAATGCTAATCCTTGACGCAATAGGATTCTAACACAATCAATTGAAGCATTCAAATGGGTACGATATTCTTTTTCTTGTAAAATGATTTGTTTCTCAAAAGCAGATGTTATGGATTGCCTTTGGTTCATTAAATTTTGACACCTTTGGACATCAATATTATGTGGAGTTCCAGCTTTATGATCATCTAGTCCCGATTTCCTATTCCAAGCTTTGAATCCAGATTTCACAAAATGATCTGATCCACCTTGGTTTGGTACATCGGATTTGAATAGATAACAACATAAGAAAAAGGCGGCGTTCTCTTTTATACTATATTCTAACCAATATTTGTTGTCATCAAACCAAGATATATTGAGTCTTCGTTGTTTACCTCCAAAAGTACTTTGTGGAAACTTGTAGTTTTGAGGTTGAAAACGACCTTTTTGCAAGTATGTCCTTCTAATCCATCTCTTTGATTCACATGATAGCATTCCATACCCGGTCGTTTTGCCGAATCAACAGGTAGTGAACTTAAATCAACTCTCATATGCTTATGTTGCTCATTATCGTCTTCAACTGTTTTTTTATCAATCTTTTGAAAAAACTTAAATAAAGACATCCTTGATTTTAATTTCTAAAAGAAACAACGATCAAATAATCAAAAAAATTGACACCAATAAAATAATCATATCACATTAACAGTATTAAGAGTATGAAACTATATATATTAAAAAAAAGTAAACCTAAATTATATGCAATTGAAAAGCCAAACAAATAAAAATTAATGGTTTTAAATGAAAAAAGAATTTCATATTTTATTTTTTTAAAAAAGATGAATATTACCTATTGTGTTGTGTGGCTACCTCGGATACCCCAAAATCCCAATCCCTACTTGAATGAAAGAAACCTCTTCTTTGAATGTAATGCTTTCGTTGACTCACAATTTTTTTGTTTTAATTTAATTTGTATTAGATTATGTATGTTAGAGTATACCCTAAATAAAAATATTGGGCTATTAACTTATAGGATATGGGCTTTAAAATCTTATTCATATTTTTTTTTCTTTACAATAAATAATAAGGTGGTTCATTTAATTTTTATATAGTAGATCACTAAAAACTATAATATATATATATATATATATATATATATATATATATATATATATATATATATAACTTGTGAAAAGAAAAAAAAAATGGTGTGTCAAGTGACCCACCATACTTGTATTTAAATTCGCCACTAATTCTCGTGCGTTGCACGGTAAAACAAATATATGGTTAAAATATGTTGAAATTTATAATTTTATCTATGGTTTTTGGTCATTTTTTATATATAAGCCTATTAAAATTGGATCCTACAACCCTCGAATATTGGAACCGATCTTGTAACATGTTATGTCGTTTATTAATATTTCAAAATTGCTTCTCAAATTGTCGATATTGGGGTTCTAATTTTTTATTACAGAATAAATTGATCGACTATTACAACATATGGAAAAAGAATTAACCATATAAATTATTGATAATGTAAATACAATGAATCAAAGAAAAAGATAAAATTATAAATAAAAGATGTTTATAATTGATGTCAAAATATTCTGTAATAGATTCTAACAACACTATTCTAACAACACTAATAATAAATATAAAAACTAAAATGAGTTTTAGCCATCATATGTTATTAGAAAATATAAGTTATAAAACAATTAAACGATTTGTATTTTGTGATAGTCTCGTGCCATTATGTTTTTCATTAGCATAACATAAAGTTAGAGGTGCAAATTGCAATGGCCAAATCTTATTTCACTTTTGATTACCTTACAGTTAAATCATAAACATCTCGTTTAAAAAGATAATGAATTATTAAACGATTTATAATCAACTAATAGATTGGATTTGAAATATTATTATTATATGTTCATATTTAGGGTTTCTAGGGTTTTCAAGAAGATATAAATAAGGTGTTAACCCATGAATTTTCAGCTGACCTATTCCAAAGTCAAAATTCAAAAGTCTTCCCTCTCTCTCCTATCTCCTCTTAAACTTAAGGTTTATTGTGTTGTGGGTGTGAAACATTAAAGTCTTGCATACTATTGGCACAAGGTATTCCAATGAGACAACAAGGTTTTGATTACCTTGATTGGAATCATTAAAAGGTATGTATCCCTAACCATGAATTTTGATTCATAGGGTTTTAGTTGTATTTTCATAAGTATGTTGCTATTAGATGTGAAAAATACATAGATCCATTTTAGGTGGCATGTATGCTTAGATGTTAAGTAAAATTCCACATATACAACTGTTTTTTAACCTTAAATTCTCATTAGTGGTATTAGAGCCATGATTTTCACATTAATGAGGCTTAGTAGATGAAGCGAGAAAGCATAAAAATAAAAAATAAAAAAAACAAAAAAAACCTGATAATCTAGATCACCACGACGTGGGCAGCCATGATTTTAAATGACTAAAATCTGAATATATTAACTAGATAATTAAGAATTCTAATTTGAATATAAACTGAAGATTAAATAAGATAATTATTAAAAATTAGATAATATGATTATCCTTAATAAGATTTATATTAATTAATTAAAAGATAATTCTTAAATCTCATTTAGTTCTTAATTATTAAAATTTAATTGAATTAATATGATTTAAACCTTGTATTTTCAAAAGTATTAAAATACACCTTATATATATATATATATATATATATATATATATATATATATATATATATATATATATATATGTATGTATTATTAAAAGGTCTGTCGAATCAATATTAGGCCTCATTCACGAAGCCACACTCTAAGAAAGATATAAGGAAATGACGTATAAAATAATTGTTAAATGGGTATCCTTTTCAATAACCGCTTCTTTGTATGGTGTATGCTAATCCATGAACGCAGACATCATTTCTTTGCAAGTTGTTAGTGGAGTGTGTGTGGTTAACTGACAAAGTAATATGAGACTACAAAGATGAAATGATAGCATGTCATGCGAGTTTGCATGGTTATTCAAATATTATTTGTGATCTTTGGCATCATACTCACGAATTGAAGAGCAAAATCGAGATTAAAAAAAATGTCATTGAATACTTAAATGAATCTTAAATGAATCTTAAATGATCTAGTAATTTCATATTAGATTGAAATTGGTAAAATGTTTTTCCTACCTAAAATAATTTCACAATTATATTACAGCATCCATATTCATAATTTCGAATTGTATTTATGGATCCTAGCCTTGGATATTAATTTAGGTTAAATTATTAAGGAAATAAGTCAACTAACTAAAATATTGTCTCTTATTATAGATGTCGAGAAATGATGATCTTCCTCCTCATCCTCCTCCAACTACTCACAACTTCACTATCTTGTCTATCCTCTCAAATGACAAGCTCAATAGTCCCAACTACATGGATTGATTGCAAAAATTTGAAGATATAGTGAGATACGAGAACAAAGAATATGTCCTCGAGAATCAAATCCCAAAAAATGAAAAAGATTATGCTACTCCTGAAGAATTGGATGAATATAACCAACATGTTGACGATGCCACTAAGGTCGTTTGCATTATGATTGCAACCACGACACCTGAGCTCTAAAAGATCTACAAGGACTATTGGCCCTATGAAAATGAACTTTGATCTTTCTAATATGTTTCTCAAAAAGGCTAGGCAAAAGCTTTAGGAAGTCGTTAAGGTACTTATGGTGTGTAAGTTAAAAGATAGGGAATCTGTGTGTGCTCATGTGCAGAAAATAGAGAGACACATGGAGAGATCCAAAAAGCTCAATGTGCACTTTGATAAGGAGCTTTCCATTATTATGCTGCTAAACTCTTTACCTAGTAGTTACGATCAAATCATTTTGACCTATCATTTGAACAATACTGATACCATGTTGATTGAGCTTCACAGTCTGTTGCAAACAACTGAAGCATGAATGAAGAAGTCTTGTTCCAATAGTTTTGCGACTGCCCCAGTATGGCCATCCCACAAGGAAAGGATAAGAATAAAAAGGCCTATTCCCAACCCAAGTGGAAAGGAAAAAAAACGCACATTTGAGAGTCCATTGGGTTAAAGGAAAGCCCAACTTTGATATTCCTCATGTTTTGGACCCAAAAGAGGTAATGTTCTTTCATTATGGCCAAAAGGATCATTGGAGAAGAAGTTTCCCTAAGTACCTACTAAAAGTAAGAGAAGTTAATGGCAAGGTGTTTGGCTCTTCTGGTATGGCTCTTCTGGTACATACTCTATTCAAATCAATAACACTTGTATTTCAAATTATTGGGTCCTTCACATAGGATGTGGTTTCCATATTTATTTTGACATATATGGACTAAAAGAAAGTGAAGAGTTCGAGCATGGGGAGTTGAACCTAATCGTGGGGAATAGGCAAAAGTCAACTGTTACTCAAATTGGGACTTACGAGCTTGTGTTTGATAGTGTTAGGTTTGATTTAAACAATTTTTGCTATTTGCTAGAAATATCCAGAAACATAATTTCTTTTCATACTATATTTAGACAAGGATTTCGTTATGATTTTGATAATAATGATGGTACAATTAATGTTTATCGTAATGGTGCATTTACTTTAAAAGATTATCCTTGTGATGGAGTGTATGAAACTATTGTTTGTGTGAATGAAATTGACAATAATGTTTATACATTGATTATTCTGATAGTTTAGACAACTCATGTTTATGGAGTTTTTGTCTTAGGCACATTAACAAGAAACGCATCGCCCAACTCCTAAAGGATGGAGCGTTGGATCATTTGACTTAAAATCAGACGATGAATGCGAGTATTGTTTGTTGGGTAATGTAACATCCATAAACCTCTTGGAAAATTTAAACTTTTAAATTAAAGTCAAAACCATAATTGTTTACAAACAGTTTTCAAAACGAGTTTAATATCAAATTAATCCCAAAATCATGAAACAAAACATGAGGAGGTTCACGATCACACCTTTTCTTACTTGCGATCCTCTAAAGTACCTGAAACATAATCTGAAACTGTAAGCCCAAAGCTTAGTGAGTTCCTCCAAAATACCAATACATAGAAAATAGTAAAAATATAATAACAACATGTAATGGGTCCATAGTTTAATAGACTGGATTACCGATGAGCCCACAACATAAGTTTGGCTTACCCCGCGAGCACACAACTTATGTTTGGCTTGCTGCCCGGCCTGATCAGTCAATAGACTGAATACCGCTAAGCCCTAAGTACAAGTATGGCATGCCCTGTCCACCCCTTATCTTGTATCTAGAATGGTCATGACTCCTTAATATGAATCCGGTATGCCCTCCCTGGCCCTCAACTCATATCTGGCATACTCTAAGGTTTGTTGGCTACAACACAAAGCAGTACTACCTCAACCCACCGATACAATATGTCGACATATAATAGATAATATTATATATAGATAAATAGATAATTTCATAGGTAGTCCTACATATCTACCAGACTAGCATATCAAGACTAGCATGCATATCTATATTATACTCAGCATATCAGCAATGTCAGGTTACCAAATCAATGGGTCGGCCTTAATATCTTCGACCCGAAAGTATAGTGAGGAAAACTCACCTCGCAAGTAGTGCAGAATTGATAAGGTCTGACTTTGAATCTCAGCTCTAAAAACGAATGCCTACAAGAACCATATGACCAATTCCATCAAAATACTAAAATACCCAAATTGACCTTAAATGTCAAACTTGGTTAACCATGGTCAAAGTGAGAGTCAACGCTCAACTGTCAATGTTGACAAAACTCATCAAGTGCACCAATGAAATCGTCGAGTTCCTATAGTACTCTGAAGGTTGGGAATACCCTAGCCAACTCACCGATTTGGTTGGAAAACTCATCAGGTTTTCCCTAGCTTAACACATTCAGTTGATTCTTTGATTCCAGGGACTCTAAGGCTCAAATCTAAAATCAATTGTTGTCTAAAAGGATAAAGTTTCTAACTTTATCCTTTGGGGCTACTCCAAGTGCTCAAAAACCCCCTCCACAAGGCTTAAAAACTGAAGGGCTTATCCATTAATCACAAAATCCTTAAGATCTGAAACCCAACTTTTCCAGAAGAGATTTTATCCTCAAAAAAGTCCCAAAGGTTGGTGCTCTATAAACATGTATGTGCAATTCATATCTTGAACCCAAGATGAGCCAAAAAAAAGGAAAATATGACCTAGACTCCATGCATGGCAACAAGACTTGGCTAAAGACCAAATCCAAACCACTATAAGGTCACCTTGACCTGGAGATTCATAAAGTTACAACGTTTATGAAATCCATCCATAACAACATCCAAGAATAAGGAGAAAAATGGAGAAAACTCAAGATCTAGCTTCATAGAGGAATAAAAATTGGATCTTAGACACTTACAAGGGTCCAGAAGAGTGCCAAACTGCAGACTAGAGCTTTACTTGCTAAATCCTTGCCTCCTTCCAACTTGTTCTTCTTTTGCTCCAAAAGTACCAAACTAGCACAAAAAAATGAGAGGGAATAGTGATTAGGTTTCACAAGGGCCGATATAGGGTGTTTAGAGGTTGATAAAAGACCGGCCTTAAGCACTTAAGAAGTTATATAGGGTCCAAAACCCTAAATTTTAGGGTTTCCCACCCAGCCATCTACTCTTCGAGTTCTCCACACTAACTCCCCGAGTTGGTCCATAAAATGTGTGGCCCAAAGCCCTTTAACACGCCGAGTTGAGGCTATCAACTTGCCAAGATCCATAGGAAAGCTTGCTTTAAGAATAAAGCTCATACCTAGAGATGAGGATGTTAAAACTCTCCCCTACTTGGACTAGGTTTTGTCCTCGAAGCCTGTTGCGGAGAACAAAGTCAAATAATTCTCGTGCATCTCATCCTCTGGCTCACAAGTCCACCCTGAGCGCCTCCAGTGCTGCCACCGTACCTTTACCAAAGTTATTTCCTTGTTACACGAAACCTTCACATTCCTCTTCATATTAGCTACCAGCCTCTCGACATAGTTCCGACGTTCATCAACCTGAATATCATCTAATGACACGACTGCATCCTCGTATGGTACGCACTTTTGCAAATGCAAAACGTGGAAAGTGCTATGAATCTAACTAAGCTCCTATGGAAGATCCAATCTATATGAAACTTGCCAACCTTGGCAACAACCCAAAATGGTCCAATATATTGCAGACCTAGTTTCCCCCTCTTTCTGAAGCGAATCACACCTTTCCAATGTGAGACTTTCAATAGCACCATGTCGCTGACTTGAAACTCCAACCTAGATTCACATCGGTCGACATAGTTATTCTGCCAACTCTAAGCAGTCTACAATCTCTGCTTGATCTGCTAGATCAACTCTATGGTCTGAATGATGACCTCGGTCCACCACGTGACCCTGAGACCAACCTCGCACCAACAGGCTGGGGTATGACATTTTTGTCCATACAAAAGCTCAAAAGGCGGAGCACCAATGTTGGAGTGGAAAATGTTGTTGTAGGAGAACTCTACAAGGGGTAGGTAGGAGTCCTAGTTCCCACCAAAATCAATGATGCATGCTCAAAGTATATCCTCGAGAGTCTGAATCATCTGCTCACACTGGCTGTTAGTCTGCGGATGATAAGTTATGCTGAAGTGTAGCCTCATGCCCGGTTCCTCATGGAACTTCTGCCAAAAACCGGAAGTGAACCGAACATCATGGTATGAAACAATAGAGACTGGAACCACATGTCAAGCAATGATCTCTTGAATATAGACATCGGCCAACTTCTTGGCCGCCGAGCTCTCTCGACTCACCAGAAAATGGGCACTCTTGGTCAATCGATCCACGATGACCCAAATAGCATCGAAACCCTTTGTCGTCTTCGGGAACTTTGTGATGAGGTCCATCGAAATTTGCTCCCATTTCCACATGGGTACCTTCAGAGGGTGCAGCTTTCCATGCGGCCTATGATGCTCGACCTTGACCATCCTGTAGGACAAGCACCTCACAACATACGAGGTGATCTCTCTCTCTCTTTCTCTCTCTCTATCTCTCTCTCATACGAGGCCACCAGAACGATACACTGTTGTTATGAGCTTGGAACTTCATCACTTGCCCGACCTTCATAATGGTAGAACCATCCTGGAGTACAAATTTCTTAACCCACATTGATCTCGATACAGACCTTGAACAGATACACTTGCGATTCCCAACACGAGTTTCCACCAAAATCCTACTAAAAAAAAAAGAAATGGCCATTCATGATACCTTCTCACAAAACCTTCCCTAAACGGATGAGCATCCATTTGAATCTACCCCTGGTCCATAAATGGGGTACCACCAGAACCATGTATAATATATTGGATTAGTGTCTAAGTCCATAAATATTTTGGTATGTACTTGACTCGATGGTGCATGGTCCTTTAGGGTTGCCTTCACCAAAGCAACTTGATAGGATGAATTATGGAGTAAAAGAGATTAATTAAACTTAAGGGACTGGAACTGTAATTATAAGATAATTGCATTTGGGCCATGGATTACTTAATGATATATAAGTTGGACGAATTCTATGGGGAAGCCCATTAGAAATCATCCAAGAGATGTACCAAAGGAATCCATGGGCTGCTTAGGGCTTAAGCAGTCAGATTAGGGTTTCCTAGTTTAAAACCCTAATAGCCTACATGTATAAATAGCACCCTTAAGCCCCAAAAATGAAGAGAAGAGTTCCTCTAGGGTTTTTCACACGTTTTGGGCAGACTCCTTCTCTTCTCCTCTTCATCCTCTTGCTCTTGGTGTTTGTGAACCATTAGAGGAGTGACATTTGTGACTCTAAGCTTTCTAAATTCATTACAAGAAGGATTTGAGATTGTTATTGCTACATAACAATCAAGGTAATATCTTAAACTCATTCTTATGTTAATATTGATTATCACATGCTAGAACTAGGTTTCAAAGTCTTGGATGAATTGCATGTACAGTGGAGAAACCTAGCTCCAAGCATTAGGGTTGTATGAGCACATATGATGTTCTTATGGCTAAAACCCATCAGTGGTATCAGAGCCTTGATTGGTTTCTATTGTATTGATGCCTTTATGTTTGTTCAAGCTGTAAAATGGATTTTTGGCCTCCCTGCATGCTGAACTCGGTGAGTTCCAATGTGGAGTCGGTGAGTTGGCTCCTACTCGGTGCGTCCATAGAGGAACTCGGTGAGTTCGAGCATCAGAAAGAGACAGTTTTGGGATTTCTTGTTGTTTTACTCATAGATACTTGCCTTAACTGTTATGGGTCATTAAAATTCGAATTTTAATCATATTTTTAGTGTATCCTTGATTAAACAAAAGATAATTACCAATTGATTAGATAATAACTTCCTTATTTGATTAAAGTTTGATTATTTGTATTAATTGGGTAACTTATTTTGCAAGAAATTGAAATTAGGTCAAATATAGATAATGATAAAATTAAATGTTTAATTTATATTATTTGTTATTTGATCCTTGTGTTATGAAAAACTTTCAATTTTTTCCCTTTAGGTTTTATACTTTAAATTTGAACTCAAGTTTTTGTTTTGAAATTTAAATAGTTGACACCCTAATGTTTTGAAAAGTTTCAAACTTGCCCTCAAGTTTTGGAATTTAAAAGTTGATTAAAAGTTGAATTAAGGAATGTTAAATTCTAAAACCCTAATATTATTTTGAAAAAGTTCAAATTACACCCTTTTGGTTTTATTAATTAATTAAGGTGTATAATTAAAAGAGATTTAATAAATCCATATAGTTTTTGGTTTACATTTAATTAAGATAAAGGTATAATTTTTAAATTAAACCAACTAGTATTTTAAAAGTGTAAAGTACACCCAATACTATATATAACATTAAAAGTCTAACATTATATATATATATATATATATATATATATATATATATATATATATATATATATATATACACATGTATGAGTAAAAGTCAGTGTTACCGTTAGTAGGCCTCATTCACGAAGCAGGTCTATAAGGGGTGTTTAAGGAAATTGCCTATAAAATGGCGATTGAATGGGTATCCACTCTTACCCACCACACTCTTGACTAGTGGAGGGTCGTTAGCCGAACGGGTAGGATAGGACAAGAACCTTCCACTATAAGTATAATGAAGTACAAAAGTAACTAAATGTTTTACAATTCCCAATCTTAGTTACTTTAGGCAAAAGTGAATTGATGCAATTCCATGAAATTACACTTTGTACCCTTGCAAAGATGTTAGTGGAGCGTGTGTGGTTTACCGGCACACTAAATGGTTCTAAGCAAAGGTAGCAAAGGGTGACTTAATGTTTGTCATAGTTCGGTGGAGCATGTGTGGTTAACCGGCACATCGAATAGGTGACTGTAACATGCGGGGGCACCATGTAAGTTTGCATGGTTATTCACACCCGCTTTGTGATCCTCGGTATCCCAGTCACAAACTAGAGGGGCATATCGAGATTTAAACATGCCATTGAAAAGTTCAATGAATCTAAAAAGATCTAGGGATTTTCAATAGATTTAAAACTTAATTTTGTTTCGTTTTTCATGGTGGAAATTGGTAAATCATCATTTACCTACCTTCAAATATTCTGCAACTAGATTACGGCATCCCTTTTCTAGGTTGTAGTGTATTGTGTTGGATCCTAGCCTTGATGTTTCATTTGGGTGCCACATCGAGGATTCTAATCAACTAAATTGATTCTGTTTTCTCCCGTTTTGTAGATGTAAAAGTATGACAACTATGGTATTGCCAAATCCCGTGGAACAAGCTTTCCACATGAAGATGATATTCCACGATTCGATCGAGGAACACGAGATCATGCTTCACTTCCTCCACCTCCTCCTATTGTTCTCCCTTACCCACAAGTTCAAAAGATTGAAAAATTCAAACTCACTCAAGCCCTTTTGGCAAGTAAACATGAAGAAGGAAAGTTAGTGTGTGCACACGTCCTAGAGATGAAGTCACACATTGATAGATTAAGAATGTTGGGATCTGTTGTCTATGAGGAGGTGGCTGTTGACTGGGTTCTTCAGTCACTTCCTGATTCATATAGTGAGTTCGTAAGAGAGTACTATATGATGAACCATGACATAACCCTCATTGATCTCACCTATATGCTTACTACTGTTTAATCAACAATGATTTGGCGCACTAGAAAAGCGAAGTTGATTGGCGGATCTACCTTCCAGACCTCTATGGATATAGGCAATGGCAATGAAAGGCATGCCATGATCGAAAAGTTTGATCATAAAAGAAAGGAAAAGTCAGAAGTAGTTCGATGTGCTGTTCCAAAAGAATCAATTTGCTTTTATTGCTAAGAGAAGGGGCATTGGAGATGAAGCTGCCCTATTTACCTAAGAGATCTAAGAGATGGGAGAGTCAAAATGTATGGCTCTACTTTAGGTAAATTCCATTAACTAACTCTTTTAAGTTCCTATTCTAGATTCTTAATACATGATGTGATAAGATTGCATTTCGATGTTTTGTAGGATCAAAGAAAAGAAAGGAAACTTAAGGGAAGAAGTGAGCGGAATGTAATCGTGAAGAAATGGATTTTGATCGCATTACTTGAAGATTAGAATCTTGAGCTACTACTTGGAGTTAGAATAAGATTGCTAAGAAATATGTATTAACATAGTTTTTCAATTGACTTGCATTGTAAGGACAAATTTTTCCGCAATAAAATAAATTTTGATTTTATATTATTTATTTATCCTTGCAATGGCATGTATGAAAAATTGATGTTTGTAAGTTTCTATTATTAGCAATAATGGATTTGATTCTTAAGTATGTTATTTGTGGAAAGGTTAAGAATTTACCAAATAAGGAAAGTTTCTCATCGCCCAAGTTTCAATTGGATAGAGACTTGGAATCATACAACTTGGTTGCATGATGAATGAGAAATTTCATATTTGGAAATTAGACTAATTCAAGTGAAGGACTATGAGATCAAGTACAAAAGGTTGTGTGTTGATCAAGTCTACCACAACAGTGACAAAGATATTCGTCATGATTTACTAAAGTTTTAGTGGATATGATAATGCTTATACGATTAAGTGTAATTCCAAGTTTATTTGAAAGAGTTTAAATCAATAGCAGAACAAATAAGAAGAATCAAGTAGGCAGAAAGATAAAAGTTTCTCTATTCTAAGAAGAAGGGAGAGTACCTTTTATTATGTTTTATGATAAGGTCTTAATGATTAAGAACCATATCTCAATTGATCCTCTAAGTGAGTCTTAGTACAATTGTATGTCTGAGAAGAGGAATCAAGAATTGAAGAAATGGTTAAATCAAGAAGTTAATCATACTTCGTTCCAAAACAAGTCTTAGAGTTAAGATTGTGACATTGAGTGACAACTCTTAAGAAGGTTTATAACATTCATCAAATGTGGAAAGTTGTGATTGGATAAGACAAAGACCATCTAGGACCAATTTTATGAAGTGTTCTATCTTGATAAAAGCTACACTAACTCTTGAATATTTATTTGTCAAGAAATGTTTATTGACAAGAGAATCTTATATGTCAAGGAGTAAGTGGGAGTCTTAATGGTCTTGAAAAGGTTTCAAGAACAAATCAAAATAAACCTTATCAAACATCACTAGCACACGACTTGAGGTTTACAACCTATCATGTTGACACTATTTTTTTTTGTGTCGTTCCAATTGAGTTAATTATGCATGTAAGTTCTATGAGTTCTCATTTGCACGCATAAAAGGAAGGCACGTTGATCAATGGAAAGTACATTGATAGGAAAGGGTGAGCTGCTTAACTACTTGGAAGACATGGTGGGCATTGGTGCTACCATAAGGCAAGAAATCAAGATTGAGAAAGCTCGGTCCATATGAGTTTGAATTTGTCGCAAACTTTAGTTTTGACAAATTCACATGGATAGGAACACATACACCATTAAAATCTAAGTGTCATGAGATTCCCTCCTTCATGAATATGACTGTGAGAAAATGCATTCATTAAGAAATATTTTAAGAAGATAGTGATTGTGAAAATTAGATTCTCGGATTTGATTATGGTTACTGTATCCCTTTCCATGATTTGAATTGTGAGGTTTGGCAATTAGTCTGAATTGTTTAGACACACATATGAGCTATCTAAGGCAAAGGTGTATAAGCTTAGATAAAGGATTATCAAAGCATTAGTTATTAGAAACATGGACTTAAGAAATTCAATGGGTATTGTTTTTCTGAAAGTTAAGCTGTTTCTGAATACATGTCAAAGCTAGTAGGAGCATAAGTCTTATGTTTATAATAATCATCATAGTGGGAGCATAAATGTTATGATTGTATGATTATTAAGGCAAGTATTGCAAGTTAGCAATATTAATTATAGAAAAACAAGAGTTATACCTTGCAAAGTCGTAAGGGTTGTAAAGTTGTTTTACTATAAATAAGGGAGAGAATATTATGCTTCATTTCAAATCTAAAGGCTTAGGTTGTGCAATGTTAATAAATTTAATCAAATATACCTAGTGTGTTCTCAAATTTCGATTATGATTATGGCATCCCTCTTCATAAATCGAATTGTGAGAATGTGACACATAAAATATTATGGCAAAAGATTGATAAAGTATCAGATCTTTATGTAAGACATTATGCATCGTGTCCTATACGATTCGGGTAAAGGATCGATTGCAAATGCTATAATATTTAACCATTCTAAAATTTTCCAAATGTCTAGCGCATTTAGAGGGAAAATGGACAAGAATTGGTTTCGACTAAGAGAATTAAACAACTATCAAAGGACAATCCAAAGCTCGCTGAGGATTGGTCGCTTGGATGGACTATATCAACATTATTATGAATAGATAAGATTCTATTGAGAATGAGTTGTCATATGGTAAGTATGGAAAGGTTTCCATATTGGGAGTTGGATATTGAGAATCAATGTCTAGATTAGAAACTCTTATGCAAAAGGATGTTCAAAGGAATGTACTTTGAGTGAGAAACATCACATCTAAGGAATTGTCTTGTAACAATATCCAATAGAGGATTTTGTAATTGGCAATAGTCATTGTGACTTTTGTGCTATGACACTACGAAAGGATCATTGCATAAAATGTTAAAATCTATCATATTATATAAGTGGCAAGAATTTCATATTCTTTCACTTGTTAAAAAGGATTAGGAGTTGTGAAATGAGTATGATTGGAAATGTGTTCATTTGATCTATTTCACAAAGTAAGAACCATAGGTAAACATTGTGTTCATGCTAAGAGCATGGGACAAGTGTTGTAATAATTCAAGTAAGAAGTTGATTACCTGAAACAACAAATAATGAGTAATCGATATGGTGATAAATAATAGGTGTTTTATATATACTCAAAGGATTGAGGCCATATGGGATTAGTATTATTCTTGTGTTTCACTTTGCATGTCTTGAATTCCTAAATAATTTAATTGGTTTAGAACAGTCAAATTATTCGAATGGGCCACAGTCGTTCACATGTTGGAGGTAGGTATGAATGAAGACTATCGTGAATTGGTGTGTAGATTGTCTAAAGAGTATTAGACATAAGCAAATGTTTGCTGCAACGTTCATGAGTGCTTATGAGCATTGGATTAAACCCACACTCACTTGGATCACTTCATGAATTATATCACGAGTGACTGGTGAGACGATAACATCTTATATTCTTGAAACTGAGATGTGTGAGTTCTATCTTGCAAATCGGTTGCACATTGATAATATGTAAACACACCAGTAACTTGGTGTTATAAAACATATTGTTGTGTGTGATTCGGTGAGTGATTGCAGTCGAGCATTGAATCAAAGTTTATCCGATCCTTTTATCCAAAGTAGGATAAAAGCGATATCTTTGGGCCCCTCGATGAGTTAGTGATGACAAACGTAAATGCTCGGCCGGACTAGGGCTAATTTGATTTGTTCCATTAGTCAATCGTCATAAATCGAAAGTCGGGGAAATAGTATAGAGAGAATGATTAGAATTCATGTCTTATATCTATACGATATCTAGAATAGAGGAATATATGATCCCTTATCTAATGGACACACGTATCTGATAAGATCAGAGTTGACAGCAGCTTTAGAAAGCTACAATTGCAGATCAGGATCTAAAGTCATACACATAATATTTATTAGACTTATCCAAGTGGGAGACTGTTGGATTACTCTCTAAGTACATAACTATTTTGGTATGTACTTGACCAGATGGTGCATGGTCCTTTTGGGTTGCCTTAACCAAAGCAACTTGATAGGATGAATTATGGAGTAAAAGAGATTAATTAAACTTAAGGGATTGGAATTGTAATTATAAGATAATTGCATTTGGGCTGTGGATTACTTAATGATATATAAGTTGGACGAATTCTATGGGGAAGCCCATTAGAAATCGTCCAAGAGATGTACCAAAGGAATCCATGGGCTGCTTAGTGCTTAAGCAGTCAGATTGGGGTTTCCTAGTTTAAAACCCTAATAGCCTACATGTATAAATAGCACCCTTAAGCCCCAAAAACGAAGAGAAGAGTTCCTCTAGGGTTTTTCACACGTTTTGGGCAGACTCCTTCTCTTTTCCTCTTCATCCTCTTACTCTTGGTGTTTGTGAACCATTAGAGGAGTGACATTTGTGACTCTAAGCTTTCTAAAGTCATTACCAGAAGGATTTGAGATTGTTATTGCTACATAACAATCAAGGTAATATCTTAAACTCATTCTTATGTTAATATTGATTATCAAATGCTAGAACTAGGGTTCAAAGTCTTGGATGAATTGCATGTACAATAGAGATACCTAGATCCAAGCATTATGGTTGTATGAGCACATATGATGTTCTTATGGCTAAAACCCATCATAATGATCCTTGAAACACACCGACCACGAACTTAAACCAAAACCAAACCATATGAGGAACCAAAATCGTAACAACCCTTGACTCTTTGCTATTCCATTACCAACCACTGCTTCGACGTGAACGACGATCAAACCATGAATTCATGCAATACATCCAACCCTTACCAGCTTCAGTGCACCCCTACCTGGGCACCCACTCGAGACAATCACCAAGAACTTTATGACTTACGAATGCATAAGTAATTTCCAACTTGAGAATGACAAATCTAACAATAGTTTGCGAACAACTAGAATTATAATGCATACAAGCTAATGAGACTTTAAGATACCTGACTGATACTTCCCTTAATCCTTACTACTTCCATTATTCCAATCAAAAGATTTACGACTCGCCTGATCCCCATTAACGCGTCAACACCAAAAGCACTACAAGCAGAAGAAATAAACCATCATGATCACTAGGCCTACAACCTTTGAATAGAATACCCCTACGAGGTCCTCATCATATGTCTGGATTGCCTTTGAACCCACATCATGAGTCTATTATGCCTTCCCTGGCCCTCAGCCTATGTATGGCATGCTCCCGATAACACACTGACACTGTTGTCTTCTCATCAGTCGCCCAACATTTCGGGCCTGAAGGGACCTAATCAACTCCCTTACAACGCTAACTGAGCACTAAAAAAACTGCTACCAAGTAATACCTTATGAAACATGGTTGCACACGACCCGAGAATAAGATAACAATCGCACTCTTGGTCCTTTTTGAAGACTGTAACCCAAAAAGGACCAAGAACATAATTAGGGAACCCATAATCCCATCCAAAGAGATAAGAAACACTAGAGATAATAGAAATAATACATTAATAAATAATAGTGAACATCCTCATGGTTAGTTGAAATAAGATCCCATCCTTGACTGAGACTGAACGACCTCTACCACTACGCAACTGGAAGGAAAATACTTTCAAAGTGATCTTGAAGGGTAACAAAACCTAAGTCTACTATGAACCAGGTTCTCCCTCCGCCATTGAGGGTAACCATTCCCAAAGCTCAAAGGGACATAGAATCTAATGAACTTGAGGACAGATTGGCCCGACCACTCAATCTCAACTGACACAGTTAAACCTTTAAGATAACCTCTACTTATTGATGAACCCCAACAACAATTTTCCCTAGAAATAATCTCTGGTTGTAGATCCACTAAAATCCATGCGCCATCAGATACCGCAAGGACAACCCACCAACATCTAGCACTACTAATCCGAATAAATAAATCTAAACAACGAACTAGCAAACCTATCAACGACAAAAAGAAAATACTCAATTCGAGAATATCGGTTCACCCCCACTTAAGGATTGACTACACATAAGTCAAACCAACGTAGGCAGGTACTACCCTTCCCAACTCTGGGTATTACGGACCTGCTTACTTTTTCTACGAACTTAGAAACTTGGAAGGACAGAACCCTTTTAAAGGATAACAACATTTTGATCCATCAATCAACCCTAATATCATTACAGAATTGGGGATCAAATTACATACCTGAGATTTCTTGTGGAAAATTGTGTTAAAATAGAAACCGTTTATTATGTTTTTTTTTATATTTTATACATGTTATGTAAACAGGTTAAATAACGTTACTACCAAAATTAAAAAAATTTACATGCAAAGTGGTATAAAACAAAGGTTTTCATTTCGACGGAACATACATTACAAAATATAATAAGTATATTATGTGGAATAATTACGCTATTTACCCGTTTGGGATGAAGAAATAATTATATAAAAATATAATTATTTTTACGCTGCGAAATGGGTATTACATACATTTACAAGAACAAGGATTTTCATTTCATTTTGACGTAAACCTGTTAATGAATAAATTTGTGAGACACGTCTTTGAGTACTTATCTAAGTACCAACAAAAGTCCAATATTATAACCAGAGTCTCCTGGAGGGAGAGCGTGACACTTGTGTATAGATCTACACAGGACTGACAATTGCGCACCTAAACTGTTAGCTATAGTAAGACCGGCAGGTATGGGGTGACAAATGTCATAACATTCTGATGCCTGAAGAACGTAGTCACATGCCATCTAGTCGCTAGCATGGTTGTAATAACTCACACGGTGTATTAACAATACATTTTGGTTTATGGAGCTAACAAACACTTAAATGGTTTTATATACGTATAAAACTACATATACTATTTTAAGTATGGAAAATACTTATACATTTTTGTCTTGGGGCATTTAATACTACAAACAACATACAATTCATTTCAAAGAAAATATTAGATTTTCTGGAACAAGCACAATCATTTTACGAACAATGGCTTACAACTCATTTTATGAAAAATGTCGGATTTTCTAGAAACAAACATGGTTACTTTACACGAAAAGGCATACAATTTCTAATAACAAAATGCTTATGAATTCACAAACTTAATTGTTGACATTTTTGAAAACCAATTATATTCTCAAGGAATCAGTATTATAGGTAATCACTTGCTTTTGAGGACAGGACGCTAAGGCACCGATTCAAAACTTATTTTGTCACCATATTGTAATTTATTTGGAAACATGTAACTCATGCAACAATGTAACCTTTTAAATTATTTTAGGATGGTTGTGTTTGCTTTCTTTACTATTACTCAACTATTATGATATTGTACATGACGTCACCTTCCCTGAACGTTTCCGCCATTCTAGTTTGGGGTGTGACAGCAACCCCTAGGGCCTTGTTGGGAATTGCTTTCCTTATTATGATGTGCATATTATCTGATGTCTCCCTAGTTATGTTGAGCATGGTGCTGACGAGACGATTAGTGGCGGGATCTAGATCAGGATTAGGAGCTAGTGGCCATGATAGGCCTGTGTTGTCTGTTAGTCAGATGCGAGAGGCGATTGCCATGGATGTTTTTCGGATCTTCCATGAAGAATTACCCAATTTTGTCAATTGGATCACAGAGAAGGTTGTTGATAGGTTCGAGGAGTAGATTGCAGTCTTGCAGTCTGTGGGCGGTGCTACTAGTAGGATGGCTGTTGGGAGAGATCTGGTTGCGGGGACATAACTAGGGAAGAGGAAAAGGACTCTATCAGTAGAGATCGAGGAGACTGAGGTTGCTGGCCTGGGTACTGGGAGTCAGGAGAATCATGTGGTGTGTGTTAGGTGTGGGGGCACTCACTGATTTACATGTCACAAGTTCATGTGTTTCAAATGTGGGGAAAAAGGACATGTGCTTCAGGATTGTAAGAAGGATTAGATATGCTTTCACTGCCACTAGCCAGGTCATTTCCAGTCCCGCTGTCCTGCTTTATGGATGGAGGGTGTCCAGGTTCCGATGCTCATTTTTCCTCTGGACCAAAATCACCTAATGTACCCATCCTTAAGTTGATATCGGTCCTAGTGTCACCAAGAATGAGATTTCGGTCCTTATGTGTGGAGTATTCAGCCTTAATGGGCCTTAAACATAGTGTTTTCGGTCATGGTGAGTCCAAGAGAGGAGACGTCTATCAAGGTGTGGAGTTTTGATTTAAGACAACCAAAATCTTTTAAACAATCTATAATATTTGACTTTTGCTGACTCCCTTTTGTCTCGTTTTGTCTTATGTGATCTTATTTAATTGTTTTAACTTCCAAATTTCTTTACCACATGATTTTCAAAGTACATGTATATAATAACTTATATAAACATGCCTTTTGGCATTCACAGTCTCATTGCGTAAATGTTACGTTGTGAATTTACTCGTATACTGTTAAAGGTTAGACCTTGTCTGATCTAGAGGTTTCCCAGTTGTGACTTCATCCCCCCGTTAGAGGGATTTTGTCCCGAAATTTGAACTTTGAGTGGGATATCAAGTGTTGGGGAAAAGATTTGTGTACTTTTCTTTCATTTGATCTTGTTGTTCCCATGTATATTCAAGTCCTCGTTTGTCGTTCCATCGGACCTTCACTATCGGTATGCGGATTTGTTTCGTTCTTTTGATTTCTCTATCAATAATTTCCACTGGCTCTTCTATGAAGTTGAGGCTCTCATTTCTCGATTTCATCGAGTGGGATAACAAGAGTCTCATCGGATAGACACTTCTTTAGATTGGATAAGTGGAAGACGGGATGTACATTACTTAGTTCCTGTGGTAGTTGCAGTTTGTAAGCCACCAGACCGATTCTCGCAAGAGTCTCGAATGGTCTGACGTACCTTGGATTTAGTTTCCCATGTTTTCTAAAACGTATTGGTGCCAGATAACTACAACACGAACCTCAATTGGTGCAAGATAACTATTGCATGAATACAATCACATGCCATACAGCTTAAACAATCTTAGACTAAAATATTTAATCCTACAACTGTTGGACTTAGATAAGAGTTGCGCAGCAAGACCAAAAATTCGTTAACCTAATATCATTTAACCCATGTAGCATGTGACTTATCATATTCACTTAATAGTCCGCTCACACACGAAAGAGTCATACAACAATCAATCAAGTGTTCTACAAGAGATAAGGCATCATATATCAGACAATCCTATCATGTAATTACTGAAGATCCCTATCCTTCTACTAGCATGATGTTCTAACATATCTCAATATCAGATAACATTATGGTATTTAGTGGTCTACTTAATGGCTTCGGCTGATCATACACATTGCATCCTCCTTGAGTATTTTTGAAAACCGTTTCGAAAATCATTTAGAAACTTCTTTTTCCTTAGTTTGAGACTGGATTCACACGAGTGTTCCTCCAATTCACTTAAACCAAGGCTCTAATACCAACTTGTAACATCCATAACACTCTTAAAAATTTTAAATTGTTAAATTAAAGTTAAAAATCACAATTGTTTAGAAATAGTTTTCAAAATGAGTTCAATATTAGAGTAATCCTAAAATCATGAAACAAAACATGAGGAGGTGCACGATTACACCTTTGCATACCCGCGGTCCTATAATCTAAAATTTTAAGCTCAAAACTTTGAGAGTTCCCCCAAAATATCAATACATAGAAAATAGTACAAATATACTAACAACATATAATGGATACACAGCTTAACAGACTGGATTACCCCTGAGATGACAACAATAGTTTGGTATACCCCATGGGCCCATAGCTTATATCTGGCTTACTCCCCGGCCTGATCAGTTAATAGACTGAATACTACTAAGCCCTCAGTACGAGTCTGGTATGCCCTACATCTCCACCCTCAGCTCGTATCTGGAATGCTCATAAGTCCTCAGTATGAGTCTGGCATGCTCTCCCTGGTCTTTAGCTTATACTTGGCATACTCCACGGTTTATCGGCTAAAACACAAGGCTATACTACCTCAACCCACCCACACAATATGTCAACATAAAATAGATAATATCATATAAACATAATCAGGTAATTTCACAGGTAGTCCTACAGATCTACCTGACTAGCCTATCAAGACTAGGATGCATATCTATATCATAATCAACATATTAGCAATGTCAGGTTATTAAACCAATGGGTCGGCCTCGGTACCTTCGACCCGAAAGTATGGTGATGAAAAATCACCTCACAAGTAGTGCATAACTGATGAGGTTTGACTTTGAATCTTAGCTCTCTAGTCAAGTGCCTACAACCACCATATGGACAATTCCATCAAAATCCCGAAATACCCAACTTACCCTTAAAAGTCAAACTTGGTCAACCATGGTAAAAGTCAAAGTCAACGGTCAACATTCCATGTTAACTCAACTCGTCGAGTGAATCAATGAACTCTTCAAGTTCCTATATTACTCAGAAAGTCGGGAAAACCCTATCAAACTCACCGAGTTGGCTGGAAAACTCGCTGATTTTTGCCCAGCTTAACACATTCAATTGATTCTTCGATTCTAGGGACTCTAAGGCTTAGATCTAAACTCAAATGTTGTCTAAAAGGATAATGTTTCCAACTTTATACTTGAGGGTTACTCCAAGTGCTCAAAACCCCATCCAGAAGGCTTGAAAACTCAAGGGCTTATCCATTAATCACAAAATCATTGAGATTTGAAACCTAAGTTTTCCAAAAGAGATTCTAGCCTTAAAAACATCCTAAAGATTGGTGTGTAACGACCCGTTCTCGGTATGTTAATAAATTGTCAATTGTCTAAGTTTTCAAGAGGGACTCGGCGAGTTCTAGCCTGACTCGCCGAGTTGGGTCGCGTATTTGTGCACGCGGGAGCCGGTGACTCCGCGAGTCCATATCCCGGACTCGGCGAGTCCGTCCGTCTGGATGAAACCCTAAATCCCCGGGTTTACCCACTATTTAAACCCCATTATAGCCTCATTCTCGCCACTTTCACCCTGAGAGCTCTGTGAGAAACCCTAATCCTCCCATTTGAGAGCTTATAAGTGATTTAGTGCCATTTTTGTGAAGGAGTGAAGAAGGAGAAGAAGAAGGAAGCAAGGAAACGAGTTGTAGTGCAAAGATCCAAGGTCAAATCTGAGTTTATTGAGGTATTTTCGGAGTTCCCTTCTGGTTATATGCTTAAACTTCCATTAGAGCTCTTTTAAGAGCTATTTGATGTTTGTTCCAAGCTTTATGTTTGCATAAATGTCTTAATAAGTCGAAATACCTTTGGATCAGAGTGTTGGGGTGTTGTAGAGCCCAGATCTACTGTCTTTTTGATGTTACATTGCATATTAGCCATGGATCTACTCTTGTTGTGCATCTTTTAGCCTTATTTCCCTTATTCATGAGGTTGTGCACGTAAAGCTGGAAACTTTACGTGGTAACACAACTTATTGGACCCAGATCTATCATTTGCATGTGTTGGATTCAAGAGAAATCGAGTAAAAATCTGTTGCATGGCGGCGACTCGGCGAGTCGGAAGAACGACTCGACGAGTCGGGTCGCGAGTCCCGAGTTCTTCAGTTTCATCAGTGTCGAGTGGACGAGGTGAGTTAGGGAGTGGACTCAGCGAGTTGAGAGTAGACTCAGTGATGGAGGGACTCGGCGAGTTTGTTCATACAACTCGGCGAGTCCAAGGCAATCTTCTTGGGGATCAAGAACAACTCCTCGAGTCTGTTCATCCGACTCGGCGAGTCGGATGAAGATCATCTGAGTTCTTGGATCCAGAGGGCACTCGTCGAGTCGATGCCACACTCGACGAGTATCAACGTGTAAGAGTTGAGAGGAGAGTCTAGGACTCGGCGAGTTGGGTATCCCGACTCGGCGAGTCAGCCCTGAGTAAGTTGACTTTGACCAAGGGTAAAAGAGTCATTTTACCCCGAGTGTAGTGTTAGTGATTGATTGAGTGTGTTTATGGATTTGTAGCCGAGGAGATTCAGGAGCAGCAGCCGTTAGCTTTCCGAGCCACACACTCATCCGCTAGCTTACGAGGTGAGTTTCCTTCCAGTAGGGACGGGTCTAAGGCCACAATGCCGGCCCGTCCAGTTAGTAGTAGTTTCCGGACTTCGGTTCAATGTAGTAGTTAGTATGTTTGATGCCTTCGTGGTTCAGACATAATTCATGCGCTATGTGTTATGTGTTTTATGTTCCGGGCTACAGCCCGATGCAGTATGCAGTATATTTGTTATGATATGCTATGCTATGCTCAGTCAGTTCCAGACTTCGGTCCGATGCAGGGGACACGATCCCAGTCAGTTCCGGACTTCGGTCCGATGCAGGGGACACGATCCCAGTCAGTTCCGGACTCCGGTCCGATGCAGTTAGTTCCGGACTCTGGTCCGATGCAGCTAGTTCCGGACTTTGGTCCGATGCAGGGGACAATGTCCCAGTCAGTTCCGGACTTCGGTCCAATGCAGTTTCCGGGCCTCGGCCCGATGCAGTGGGCAAGGCCCAATATGTGTTTATATGTTTTGTATGGTATATGGTAATTTGGGGGAGCTCACTAAGCTTCGTGCTTACAGTTTCAGTTTTGGTTTCAGGTACTTCCGCAAGCAAAGGGAAGAGCTCGGGGTGACGGCATCGCACACACCACCGCCTCAGCTTCAGTCTGGGATTGATTTAGTTGTTGATTTAATGTAGTATGATACAGTTTCTGCACAGTACTTTATTATATTTTGGGACATATCACGCATGGTTTATTTATATGATACTCTGATTATAGTTTTGATTATATTAAAAACAAAAAATTTTTGGGTCGTATTTTTGGTCGTTTCAAGTTGGTATCAGAGCCCTGGTTTGAGGGATTCGGATACACTTTCGGGTGTATCTGAACTCAAACTAAGGGGAAATAAAAGATTTTAATAAAATAAAAACGTTTTATAAAAAGAATTTTGAAGGTACTTAGAAAGGAAGATTTTTTTAACAAGATAGAGGTGTGTGCATGTGGTCAACCGAGCTCAAGTAAGTACTCCCAAATTACTCATACAAGTTATTTGTTCAGTTTCAGTTTTAGTAGAACAGCATGCTAGTATAGGACTAAGGATTTAGGAGAATGCCTTAGGTGCCTGCTTATGTGTTACAGCTTTATGAATATTGCATGCTAGAATTGAGTAGACAGCAGTAGGATAGCCTGTTTAGGTTATGCCTGATAGTATGAGCTTAGCATCCTATGCTAGTACAGTTTCTTGTTATAAGAATAGTTTGCGTGAGTCTGTTTCCCTTATCCGAATGCTGCTTGCTTTGTGCTTCGTGGGGTTCCGAGTAATGGGAGTTAGCCATTAGGTGGACACGTTACACCACATGTAATCAGGTTTGAATAATCCCAAAGTGCTGGAACTGGCCCTACTGCGCAGCTCTTGTTTGAGTCTAACCGTTGTAGGGACGGATCTTTTACTTGAAGGATTATCCGATCCTCATCACATGTGATGGTGTTCAGGTGATGGCTAACTGGCAGGGCGAGGAGACCCACAGCAGCTGAGGACCAGTCGTATTGAGCTTGAGTTTTCTCTAGGGCAAGCCTAGGATGAGAGTAGCAGAGAATAGCAGCGGTAGAAGTGACTTGGGGAAGTCGAGGCAGTTCTTGAGGAAAGTACGGATAGATGTGGAAGGTAGTAGGGGCCCATACTACTGGAAGTAGAGGATCCGTACTCGAATCAAGGAAGGCCAAGATAAGACCAGGAAGCTAGTAGTCGTATCATGATCCCTTGAAATATTTCAGTGTTCTGATGTTGCTATGATATGTTTCAGAATGGTAGTTTTGCGTCCGAGGCCAGCAGCCGGCAGTTCAGACGCCGGAGGGGGATCAGGATCGGGATCACACCCGGAGGTCGGACAGATGGATGAGCAGACTAGAGAGTTCCTTTCTTCTGAGGTTACTCGCATCATACTTGAGCAGACTCCTGTGATCTTCGGTTCGATCAAGGAGGGCATTTTGGAGATGATGGATGAGAGACTGAGTACTTTCCGTACTGAGATGGCGGCCGTGATGGGGTCGCGCACACTCACTTTCAGGGAGTTCAGGGCATGCGGGGCTCCTGACTATCACGGGGCACGGGACCCCATAGCGAGTACCAGGTGGTTGGCGGATGTGGCCAACGCATTCCGCACTAGCAGATGTCCCGAGGGGGACAAGGTCAGATTGGCGTCCTGTCTCCTGAAGGACAGGGCACGAGACTGGTGGGAGGAGGTAGGACATGCCATCGGGGATGATGCGGCATTGGATGCCATGACCTGGGCTGATTTCTCTACCAGGTTCATAGCGGAGTTTGCACAGGTCATTGAGGTGCAACAGTTGGCCAGGGAGTTCCAGGATCTTACCCAGACTACCGAGACAGTGGCGGAGATCACCGCCAAGTTCAGGGAGAGGGCCCTTCTTGTTCCACAGTATGCAGCCGATGAGGAGATGAAGAAGGCCCGTTATCACGAGATGTTGCGGAGTGACATTCGTATGTTTGTGAGCCGGTCCAGTTGCAAAACACTGGACGACATGATTGCTAGAGCCAGAGAGAGGGAGATTGATCTCGAGATGGAGAGGAAGAGGAAACCGGAGGCGGTTTCGGGTACAGGCAGTGTGGGCAAAAAGCCCAAGGTTTCAGATCACAGGTCCAGGGGTCAGCAGAGCCACGGTCGGTGTGGCAAGTGTGGGAGGTTGCACGAGGGGGCGTGCAAGGCAGGGAGTTCCGGCTGCTACAAGTGCGGTCGGACCGGGCATATGAGTAGGGATTGCACGGCCCCTGCCACTACGGTTACAGCATCGGATCTGATTTGCTTTCAGTGCAATCAGAGGGGACACAAAAGGTCCCAGTGTCCCTGTTTAGCTGCAGCAGGGAAGGTGCTTGCACCCGCCCCTGCCACCTTGAGGATCACGGATGGCCGGCAGGGCCGAGCTGATGCGCCAGTGGCGAAGAGCAGGGCATTTCAGATGACAGCAGAGGAGGCGCGAGCGACTCCTGATTTGGTGACGGGTATGTATATCTCTTTCATCTTTTAATTATTAATATATCGTTTGAACATTATTTGATGGTACGTTTTATTTAGGGTCGTTCTCGGTGAACGGCATCCCTGCTTTGGTATTGTTCGATTCGGGGGCCACCCGATCATTTGTATCGCTTGCGCTTAGCAAGAGATTTAGCAGAGCTCCGGGGGAGCTGGATTGTCCATTAGAGGTTGAGATAGCAGATGATAGGACAGTGAGGGTCGACAGAGTATATAGAGGATGTTCCCTTCAGATTTTTGAGGAGCAGTTTTCAGTGGATTTGGTTCCGACTCCCCTGCGTGGGAATAAAGTTATTGTGGGCATGGATTGGCTAAGCCCCAATGGGGCGGTGATTGATTGTGAGCTTCAGCTGGTGAGGGTTCGCACTCCCAGTGGGGGAGAGATAGTGATTCAGGGCGAGAGGCCCCAGCGAGGACTGACCTTTTGCTCTGCCGCTAGGGCGAGGCGCTATGTTCACCAGGGTTGCGCCGGTTATGTAGCCTACATCTTGGATGCCCGGGATAAGGGCAAGACGACGATTGATGATGTTCCTATTGTTCGAGATTACCCGGACGTGTTTCCCGAGGATTTGCCGGGGATACCTCCTGAGAGGCAGGTTGAGTTCAGGATCGACCTGGTTCCTGGTGCGACTCCGATAGCCAAAGCACCATATCGACTTGCTCCCCCTGAGATGCAGGAGTTGTCTACACAGCTTCAGGAGCTGTTAGACAAGGGTTTCATTCGGCCGAGCAGTTCGCCTTGGGGAGCGCCGATCTTATTTGTGAGGAAGAAAGACGGGTCGCATCGGATGTGTATTGATTACCGGGAGTTGAACAAGGTAACGGTGAAGAACCGTTACCCACTTCCGAGGATAGATGACTTGTTTGATCAGCTCCAGGGAGCGTCTTGGTTCTCCAAGATCGACCTACGCTCCGGTTACCACCAGATGAGGGTCAGGGATGAGGATGTACAGAAGACTGCTTTCAGGACCCGGTATGGTCATTATGAGTTTGTGGTGATGCCATTTGGGCTCACCAATGCCCCAGCCGCGTTCATGGATCTCATGAACCGCGTGTGCAGACCGATGTTGGATCGGTCAGTGATCGTGTTCATAGATGACATCTTGGTATATTCCAAGACACAGGGGCAACACGAGGAGCACCTGCGGGAGGTGTTGGAGACTTTGAGGATGGAGAGACTTTTCGCTAAGTTCTCCTAGTGCGAGTTCTGGTTGCGCGAGGTGCAGTTTCTTGGGCATCTCGTTAACCAGAAGGGTATTTTGGTTGACCCGGCCAAGATTGAGGCTGTGATGCAGTGGGAGGTCCCGAGGTCTCCATCTGAGATTCGCAGCTTCCTAGGATTGGCAGGGTATTATCGGAGATTTATTCAGGACTTCTCCAAGATAGCAGTGCCGCTCACCCGACTAACCAAGAAGTCGGTGGTTTTTCGTTGGGGGCCTGAGCAGCAGGCGGCGTTCGAGACTCTCAGGCAGAGATTGTGCGAGGCTCCGATTCTTACCTTGCCAGAGGGTGTTGAGGATTTCGTGGTCTATTGTGATGCTTCGATCACGGGTATGGGAGCAGTGTTGATGCAGCGAGGCCATGTGGTGGCTTATGCCTCGAGACAGTTGAAGCCTCACGAGGCTAATTATCCTACCCACGACTTGGAGCTGGGGGCGGTTGTCTTCGCCCTCAAGATTTGGAGACATTACCTTTATGGGGTCCGCTGTACTATCTACACGGACCACAAGAGTTTGCGATACCTTATGGATCAGCCGAGTTTGAAGATGAGACAGAGGAGATGGTTGGACGTGCTGAAGGACTATGACTGTGAGATCCTGTATCATCCAGGGAAGGCCAACGTGGTGGCCGATGCCCTGAGCCGTAAGGTGACGACGGTCCCTATCAGGGATTTGTGTATGAGGATGACGGTGATCACTCCTTTGTTGGAGCGGATCAAGGAGGCTCAGATGGAGAGCCTCAAGGAGGAGAGGCAAAAGTGCGAAAGGATAGTGGGCCGAGTAGCTTCGTTTGATTACGATAGTCGGGGTTTGTTGACGCTTCATGGTAGGGTGTGGGTCCCGTACTAGGGTGGAGTACGGCAAGTATTGATGGATGAGGCTCATAAGTCTCGATTTTCTATCCACCCAGGGGCGACGAAGATGTATCGAGATCTTCGACCTGATTATTGGTGGCCCTGCATGAAGCGGGACGTCGCTTGGTACGTTGAGAGATGCTTGACCTGCCGGAAGGTCAAGGCGGAGCACCAGAGACCTCACGGCAAGATGCAGCCGTTGGATATTCCCGTGTGGAAATGGGAGGATATCACCATGGATTTTATCACCAAACTTCCCAGGACCGCACGTGGAGTGGATTCGATATGGGTAGTGGTGGATCGGTTGACGAAGAGTGCCCATTTTATCCCGATCCAGGAGAGTATACCGGCGGAAAAGTTAGCCGATATCTATGTGCGAGAGATTGTGGCACGTCATGGAGTGCCGGTATCGGTGGTGTCGGACCGGGATGTTCGCTTCACGTACAGATTCTGGAAGCGATTCCACGATGAGATGGGTACTCGTCTCCATTTCAGCACTGCTTTTCATCCTCAGACTGACGGGCAGAGCGAGAGGACGATTCAGACTCTCGAGGACATGCTTAGGGCATGTGTTTTAGATTTTGGGGGCAGTTGGGATACGTATCTTCCCTTAGCAGAATTCTCGTATAACAACAGCTATCATGCGAGCATTGATCGACCTCCTTTTGAGATGTTATATGGCAGGAAGTGCAGGACCCCGATTTGTTGGGGCGAGGTCGGTCAGCGGGTCATGGGGAGCACTGAAGTGGTGCTCAAGACGACGGAATTGATCCAGCAGGTCCGTAGTAGACTGCAGACTGCGCAGAGTCGGCAGAAGAGCTACGCCGACAGGAGGCGTTCAGACTTGGAGTTCCAGGTGGGAGACATGGTTCTTCTGAAAGTCTCACCTTGGAAAGGTGTCATCAGGTTCCGGAAGAGGGGTAAATTGGGCCCCAGATTTATTGGTCCTTTCAGGGTTTTGGCTCAGGTGGGTCGGGTTGCGTACCGGTTAGATCTTCCTGAGGAGCTCAGTTTGATACACAACACCTTCCACGTATCACAGTTGAGGAAGTGTTTAGTGGACGAGACAGCAGTCGTTCCCTTGGAGGACATCCAGGTTGATAGCAGCCTGAATTATATCAAGAAGCCGATCGCAATTCTGGAACGGAAGACCAAGACCTTGAGGAACAAGGTAATTCAGCTGGTAAAGGTGCAGTGGCAGCACCGGAAGGGGTCTGAATGGACATGGGAGACTGAAGAAGAAATGAGAACGCACTACCCGGAGTTATTCGCAGATCCAGCCGTTGCAGACTTCGAGGACGAAGTCTGAATCAAGTAGGGGAGAATTGTAACGACCCGTTCTCGGTATGTTAATAAATTGTCAATTGTCTAAGTTTTCAAGAGGGACTCGGCGAGTTCTAGCCTGACTCGCCGAGTTAGGTCGCGTATTTGTGCACGCGGGAGCCGGCGACTCGGCGAGTCCATATCCCGGACTCGGTGAGTCCGTCCGTCTGGATGAAACCCTAAATCCCCGGGTTTGCCCACTATTTAAACCCCATTATAGCCTCATTCTCGCCACTTTCACCCTGAGAGCTCTGTGAGAAACCCTAATCCTCCCATTTGAGAGCTTATAAGTGATTTAGTGCCATTTTTGTGAAGGAGTGAAGAAGGAGAAGAAGAAGGAAGCAAGGAAACGAGTTGTAGTGCAAAGATCCAAGGTCAAATCTGAGTTTATTGAGGTATTTTCGGAGTTCCCTTCTGGTTATATGCTTAAACTTCCATTAGAGCTCTTTTAAGAGCTATTTGATGTTTGTTCCAAGCTTTATGTTTGCATGAATGTCTTAATAAGTCGAAATACCTTTGGATCTGAGTGTTGGGGTGTTGTAGAGCCCAGATCTACTGTCTTTTTGATGTTACATTGCATATTAGCCATGGATCTACTCTTGTTGTGCATCTTTTAGCCTTATTTCCCTTATTCATGAGGTTGTGCACGTAAAGTTGGAAACTTTACGTGGTAACACAGCTTATTGGACCCAGATCTATCATTTGCATGTGTTGGATTCAAGAGAAATCGAGTAAAAATCTGTTGCATGGCGGCGACTCGGCGAGTCGGAAGAACGACTCGACGAGTCGGGTCGCGAGTCCCGAGTTCTTCAGTTTCATCAGTGTCGAATGGACGAGGTGAGTTAGGGAGTGGACTCAGCGAGTTGAGAGTAGACTCAGTGATGGAGGGACTCGGCGAGTTTGTTCATACAACTCGGCGAGTCCAAGGCAATCTTCTTGGGGATCAAGAACAACTCGTCGAGTCTGTTCATCCGACTCGGCGAGTCGGATGAAGATCATCTGAGTTCTTGGATCCAGAGGGCACTCGTCGAGTCGATGCCACACTCGACGAGTATCAGCGTGTAAGAGTTGAGAGGAGAGTCTAGGACTCGGCGAGTTGGGTATCCCGACTCGGCGAGTCAGCCCTGAGTAAGTTGACTTTGACCAAGGGTAAAAGAGTCATTTTACCCCGAGTGTAGTGTTAGTGATTGATTGAGTGTGTTTATGGATTTGTAGCCGAGGAGATTCAGGAGCATCAGTCGTTAGCTTTCCGAGCCACACACTCATCCGTTAGCTTACGCGGTGAGTTTCCTTCCAGTAGGGACGGGTCTAAGGCCACAATGCCGGCCCGTCCAGTTAGTAGTAGTTTCCGGACTTCGGTTCAATGTAGTAGTTAGTATGTTTGATGCCTTCGTGGTTCAGACATAATTCATGCGCTATGTGTTATGTGTTTTATGTTCCGGGCTACGGCCCGATGCAGTATGCAGTATATTTGTTATGATATGCTATGCTATGCTCAGTCAGTTCCGGACTTCGGTCCGATGCAGGGGACACGATCCCAGTCAGTTCCGGACTTCAGTCCGATGCAGGGGACACGATCCCAGTCAGTTCCGGACTCCGGTCCGATGCAGTTAGTTCCGGACTCTGGTCCGATGCAGCTAGTTCCGGACTTTGGTCCGATGCAGGGGACAAGGTCCCAGTCAGTTTCGGACTTCGGTCCGATGCAGTTTCCGGGCCTCGGTCCGATGCAGTGGGCAAGGCCCAATATGTGTTTATATGTTTTGTATGGTATATGGTAATTTGGGGGAGCTCACTAAGCTTCGTGCTTACAGTTTCAGTTTTGGTTTCAGGTACTTCCGCAAGCAAAGGGAAGAGCTCGGGGTGACGGCATCGCACACACCACCGCCTCAGCTTCAGTCTGGGATTGATTTAGTTGTTGATTTAATGTAGTATGATACAGTTTCCGCACAGTACTTTATTATATTTTGGCACATATCACGCATGGTTTATTTATATGATACTCTGATTATAGTTTTGATTATATTAAAAACAAAAAAATTTTGGGTCGTATTTTTGGTCGTTTCATGGTGCTTTGTAGACATGCATGTCCAATGCATGTCTTGAACCCAAGATAGGTCAAAAAGTTAAAATATGACCTGAAGTCCATGCATGTCATCAAGACATGTCTAAAGTCTAGATCCAAACCACTATAAGGCCACCTTGACCTACAGATTCACAAAGTTGCAACCTTTATGAAATCCATCCATAGCAACATCCAATAATAAGGATAAAAAGGGACAAAACTCAAGATCTAGCTACATAGAGGAATAGAAATTAGATCTTGGATACTTACAAGGGTCCAAAAGAGTGCCAAACTAAAGATGAGAGGTTTACTTGCTAGATCCTTGCCTCCTTCTTCTAACTTCTTCTTCTTTTCCTCTTAAAGTACCACGATAGCTCACAAAAATGAGAGGGAAGAGTGATTAGGGTTCACAAGTGCCGATATGGGGGTTTGGAGGCTGATAAAGGAGTTATATAGGGTGCAAAACCCTAAAATTTGGGGTTTTCCACCCAACCATCAACTCGTCGAGTTCTCCACACCAACTCGCCGAGTTGGTCCATAATAATACACGACCCAAAGCCCTTCAACATGTCGAGTTGAGGCTATCAACTTGCCAAGTTCCAAAGGAAATTTTTCTTTAAGAATAAAATCTCATGCTTGGAGATTGGGATGTTACAGGCAGGATGGCTAAATAAATTGTCACTGGTACTTGTGAAAGAGGTGAAGATTTGTTGGCACTCATACATACTACTATATGTGGTCCCTTCCGATCCCTCACAAGTGATGCTAATCGATACTACATGATATTTATTGTAGATTATAGTGCATATAGGTATATCTACTTAATCAAGCATAAATCAGAAACTTTTGATAATTTCAAAGAGTTTAAGCACGAAGTAGATAATAAATTGGGCTAGTAGATAAGAATACTTCGATCACATAGAAATGAACAATATTTATGTATCCAGTTTGACGAATATCTAAAGGAATGTGGAATAGTTTCATAATTAACACCTCCTAGGACATCACAACTTAATGGTGTATTTGAGAGGCATAATCAAAACTTGCTAGACATGGTTCGTTCCATGATGAGTCAAGCTTTGCTCCATATATCGTTATAGGTTATGCTTTAGAAATAGTAGCCATATTCTAAATCTTGTTCCCACCAAGAAGGTTGTCAAAATTGTAACATCTAGTTTTGAGGTAATTTCAATATTAACACTAAAATTCAATTATATTTCAAATTGGACCCTAGGTAAAAGAAGGAGTGCAATGAGGGCCCTGGTGGCAGTTTCATAATTTGGATTTGGAGGGAGTACGCTATGTGTATGTGTATAAGTTGAGCGTACGAGTGCGTGTCCTAGTACACTGGGCGTACATATGTACACAGGGTGTACGTGCCACACATGTAAACCCTAATTTTTAGGGTTTGACTCATATTTAAACCCCATTATATCCTCTTTTCTCATCACTTCATTAGCCTCCATCCTCTTAAAATGTTTTTGCAACCCTACTCTATTTTGTGAAGCATTTCTAAGCTTGAGTGTGTGTTTTTTATGTTTTTGAAGAAGAAGGAAGGAGCAGAGATGATCTTGGAGGATTGAAGCTCTTCAGATCCAGAATCAAACCACCTTTTTGGTATCATTTGGAGGTATAAAGTCCTAAGCTTGGTGAAATTTCATATAGATCTTGTGTTGAGTTGATTTTTTGTCCTTTTGTCCCAAATGTGGAGACTCATAAACATAACATGTTCTTGACCCATTAAGTTGTCCTTTCTGACCTTAGGAAGGGTCTTAAGCCATAAAAAGGGGTCTAAATGGTTGGTTTTGATCCATGCATTCTTTAGAAGGTCTTAATGGATTAAGAAGTTAAGTTAAGCACTTAATGGACATGAAAAGTCATAAAGTTGGAAACATTATGACTCTTGAGGGTATTTTAGCCTTTGGTATGAGAGATGGACATGAGAGCTTAAGCCATTAAGTTCTTAATGAGAGTTTGGTAAATCTGGGAGTATGCCCTGCATGCCTGGAATACGCATCACATACAAGGTCAACCACCCTGATGGTCGGCAACGCTCAAGTACCCCTTGCATATATTTGGAGTACGCCCTATGTACGCACTCTATGTTGACTCGGCTGAGTTGCCTTGGTTGGGTTGACTCAATTGACTTTGACCAGTTTGACTTTGACTTTGACTAAGTTTGACCAAGTTGTATTTTGGGTATTTTGAATAGAGTTTGACTTATGGTTTTTGGTATACTCTGATGTGGATAAACAATTTGGAAACAATAAATTTGTAAAAATTTTATGACTATGGGTTGTTTTTTTTTAAAATTAATATATTATGATTTTTGGGATGTAAGAAGTTGGTATCAAAGCCTTGGTTTGAGTGAATTGGAGGAACACTCATGTGAATCCAGTCTCAAAATAAGGAAATAAAAAAGTTTTAAAAATAATTTTTGAAATTGTTTTCAAATTGATCAAAAGAGGATGTGATGTGTACGATCAGCCTAAGCTAGTAAGTAGACTCCAAATTACCACACTGTCATTTGATATTGTCATATGTTAGAACAACATGCTAGTGGTATGTTGGGAATCTTTAGGAATAACATGATAGAATGGTTTGATTATATGGCACCTGATAGCCTAGGGTTTTCCTTATATGGAATTGACATCATTATTGTAGTTGCTTAGTGTATGCATCAAAATTATACATAACTAATATTCTATAGCCTAAGAATGTTTGGTTTAGCCTTATTTCCTATTCTTGTTTGATGAAGGGCTTAGGGTAGAATCAAGTATTCATGGATACATGAGTGTTGCAGGGTTATGTATGATTAACATACATGAGTGTTGCAGGGTTGGTGGAAGTTTCATGGATACGTCATGTGGAGTCAGCCGACCAGTCAAGGAATGTCTAGCCTTTCTCTAGCAAGTGTTGCCAGGGTTGTTGTGATGATCTCTAAGACAAATACGGGTAGGTATGGAAGGTAGTGTTGGCTCGTATTACCGGAAGCACAAGACCTGTATGCATAGCAGGGAAGTCGTAACCCCTAGAGTTTTTTTGGGAGTTGGTTCCCACGGTATGAGATGCGTTTCTCTAATATCTCTCTTGTTTATTTTTTTAGTATGGGTTACGAGGTGATTTGAGTTGGGATCCAGATCAGGAGTCGGGACAGGTGGCCAGGATGGGTCGGGTTAGGGAGATCATTCAGGAGGATGTTGTTTCCATTGTCCAAGATCAAATACTAGAGTTGTTTGGGTCTATCAAGACCGTTATGATGGAGTTCTTTGACGACCAGTATGCTACAATTTTAGAGACTACTACTGTAACATCCATACAAATCGTGCCAAATTTAAACTTTTTAAAACATTTCAAAACCAATGATTTTTACAAAAATTGTTTTCAAAATGGTATAATGTCAGAGTATCCCAGAATCAGTCATAAAATCATAACATATGAGGAGCTGTATGAGCATTCCTTCACCTTCCCGCGTTCATCAAAGGTACCCGAACAAAATCAACAACTGTAAGCCCGAAGCTTAGAGAGTTCTCCCAAAATACCAACAACATACAAATTTAACCATATCACATAACAATAAGCAACCAACATGCATAATGAGCCATTAGTCCGACTGGACTGCCTCACAGACCATCAGTCTATCTAGACCACTCTCCGAGCCTTCGACACATCTGGACCGTATCTCAGGGCCTTCAACCTATCCGGACCGCTCCTCGGGCCTTTGGTCTGACTAATTTGCCCTACCCCGGACTATAGTCTATCCGGTTCGCCCTGGGTGTCTTGGTCTACAGCACACAGCAGGACCTGCCTCAACCCAATCCCCCAAACCAACAAACATGTGAACATACTTATAAACAAATAGACATGAAAATCTAACAGATCACTAATCGTGGCAACCATCCTATAACCATGATACCGATCTAACCGATTACTAACATAACAACCTTCCAATAACCAGGATACTGATCTAACCGATCTCTAACATAGCAACCATCCTATGACAATGATACAAATCATAAAGCATAACTTGCAATAAACCCGAATACAAATCCGAAAAAGGGCGATATTGGTACCTTCGACCCTATTAGTATAGTGAGGGCAACTCAGCTCACAAATGTCGTACCAAAGTGATAATATTGAACTCTCAAATCACAACCACAGACACCACCACCTATAATTACCATAAGACCATTTCCATAAATTTCCAATTTACCAAAATACCCCCAGAAGTTTACTAGTCAACCCTTGGTCAAAGTCAAGGTCAACAGTCCATGTTGACCTAACTCGTCGAGTGCAGATTACTGACTCGTCGTGTCCTTCAAGAACTTGAGAAGTTGTGAAAACCCCCAGTTGACTCATCGAGTTTCTAGACAAATTGTTGATTCCATACGTGTTCAAAAGTTGAGAAAACCCTAACTAACTCGTCGAGTCATCTTGCTGACTCACCGAGTTCATGCAGTAACCCTCAAGGTTAATCTTCATCGGACTCGCCTAGTTGACCATGCAACTTGTCAATTCCTTTCTGTCATTTCTTTATTCAGATGATTTTAAGCCAACCCAAAGCTCCACATTGCATATCTAAGCTCCTAAGGCATACTTCCTACGTAAAGTTGCAAACTTTACGTACATGCATGGTGATAATGTCCCAAATCAAACGAAGGAAGAGGTTCTAGGTAAGGGAAAGGCACTATCATGCTAAAGGCTGAAGCTTTCTGATTATAAGGATAAAGATGAGACTAGATCTAAAGTTGGAACTTCAGATCATTTCCCAACACTTGAAATATAACACCAATCAAGCTAAAATGGCCCTAATCTCAAATATAGAAAGATCTAGCTGGAAAGAGATCAAGGTAACCACTTGTTACCTCCAAAATGCTGCTAGGATGAAGTAGGACTTGGATCTACAGTCTTTTTCTTGTTCCAGGTTTGAGTACTTTAAGATCTTCCTTCCATAATCCACCTTAAGGCTTGATATTAAACAAAAAGAGAGAAAACGATGATGTAGGGTTTCTAGCTCAAAATGAGTTGTAAGGGGAGGCTAAGGGGGCAAATGATCCATTAAATAGGATGCAAAAACCCATAAATTAGGGTTTTATCCCCCAGCTCCAACTTGTCGAGTCGTGTCCTCCGACTCGTCGATTTGGTCACCTAAACACACGGCTAAAAATCATTCCTACTCGACGAGTCAAGGCATCCAACTCGATGTGTAGATCTTTCAAAGATGAAAATAAATCTGTAAAGTTCATACCTAAGAGTTGGGGTGTTACAATTCTCCCACACTTGAAGTAGACTTTAACCTCATAGTCCGTTGTGGTGAACAACTCCAGGTAATGCTCCTGCATCTCATCCTCTGGCTCCCAAGTCCACTCAGATCCTATCCGGTGATCCCATTGTATCTTTACCAATGGTAATCCTTGTTCTGCAGAACCTTTACCTTCCTCTCAAGAATGGATATCATCCTCTCCATGTAATTCAAGCGATCGTCGACCTGTATGTCATCCAATGACACCACCACCTTCTCAACTAATACACACTTTCACAACTGTGACATGTTGAAAGTGTCGTGGATCTGACTAAGCTCCTCCAACAGATCTAGTCTATATGTCACCTTGCCAACCCTGGCAATAATCCTGAACGGCCCAATGTATCAGAAACCCAATTTACCCCTCTTCCTAAAGCGAATCACACCCTTCTAGGGCGAGACCTTCCGGAGTACCATGTCACCGACCTGAAACTCTAACTCAGATTGGCGTCGGTCGGTGTAGCTCTTCTACTGACTTTGTGCGGTCTGTAGCTGCTGCCTAGTCTATTGAATCCTCTTGATAGTCTGTAGAACCACCTCGGTCCGTCCCATCACCCTGTGACCGATCTCACCCCAACAAACTAGGGTGCGACATTGTTGTCCATACAACAGTTAATATGGTGGGGCACCAATACTGGAGTTATATTGTTGTTGTAGGAGAACTCTGTGAGGGGTAGGTAGGAGTCCTAGCTCCCACCAAAGTCAATAATGCAAGCTCTCAGCACACCTCAAGATTCTATATGGTCTGCTCACTCTGACCGTCTGTCTGCAGATGATAGGCGGTGCTGAAATGTAGATGTGTGCCCAGTTCCTCATGGACCTTTTGCCAAAAATGAGAGGTGAAGCGAACATCACGGTCTGACATGATAGAGACTGGCACCCCATGGCGAGCAACAATATCGCGGATATACAAGTAGGCCAACTTCTCGACTGATGAACTCTCCCGTATCACTAAAAAGTGGGCGCTTTTGGTCAATCGATCCATGGTGACCCAAATAGTGTCGAAGCCCCTCACCGTCCTCAGAAGCTTGGTGATGAAATCCATCATGATCTGTTCCCACTTCCACATGGGAATCTCCAAAGGCTGTAGCTGACCGTGCGGCCTCTAATGCTCGGCCTTGACCATCCGGCAGGTCAAGCACCTCTCAATGTACCATCCAATCTCCCTCCTCATGCCTGGCCACCAATAACTCAAATGGAAATCCCGGTACATTTTGGTGGCCCCGGGGTGAATAGAGAAGCGAGACTTATGAGCCTCCTCCAATACATTCTATCTGACTCCACCAGATATCAAAACCCAGACCTGACCGTAGTAGGTCAATAATCCTCGACTATCCTGAACAAATTGTGTGTTCTCACCATGAATCTTCTCAAACCTCCAATTCTCCTAATGCATACTCTCAGCTTGATCTTCTCTGATCAAACCCACCAGTGGAGAAATCACTGATATCCTCATACATATTGTTAGAGTGGAAGCTCCAGCTGACTCGCGGCTTAGAGTGTCCGCCACCACGTATGCTTTATCTGGGTGGTAAAGGTTCTCACATTCATAGTCCTTGACTACATCTAGCCACCTATTATTTCTCATGTTCTGGTTCCGCTGATCCATGATATGTCTTAGGCTCTTGTGATTTGTGTATATGGTACAACGGACCATGTAGAGGTAATGTCTCCAAATCTTGAGAGCGAATACCACCGCTCCTAACTCCATATCATGAGTCGGGTATCTAGTCTCATGCGGCTTCATCTGCCGTGATACGTAGGCTATCACCCATCCTCTTTGCATGATGACCACTACAAGTCCCATGATGGATGCATCACAAAACACTACAAAATCCTCAACTCCCTTTGGGAGAGTCAAGACTGGAGCCTCGCATAATCGCTGTCATAGGGTCTCAAACACCCTCTGCTACTCGGGGCCCCACCGTCAATCCACCCCTTCCTCGTCAGACGAGTGAGGGGTACTACAATCTTGGAGAAATCTTATATGAATCTCCGGTAATACCCTGCCTATCCCAGAAAGCTCCTGATATCCGAAGGAGATTTCGGAACCTTCCACTGCATAACCAACTCAATTTTGGCCGGATCGACCAAAATCCCCTCCTAGTTAACGAGGTGTCCGTGGAACTAGACCTCTCGTAACTAAAACTCGCACTTTGAGAACTTGGCATAAAGTCGTTCCTACCTCAAAACTCCCAATAACTCCCACAGGTGCTCCTCATGCTGCTCTCGGGTCTTGGAGTATACCAAGATATCCTCGATAAATACAATGACTGAGCGATCGAGCATCGGTCTATAAACCCGATTCATCAGGTCCATAAATACTGATGGTGCGTTGGTTAGCCCCAACCGCATCACCATGAACTCATTATGTCCATAACGAGTCCGGAACACAGTCTTCTCCATGTCCTCCTCCTTAACCCTAACCTAATGATACCTGGACCTCAGGTCTATCTTGGAGAACCAAGATACTCCCTGCAACTGATCGAAAATATCATCTATCCTCGGGAGTGCACACTGGTTCTTCACCACAACTTTTTCAACTCTCAATAATCGATGCATTGATTTCATTTCTGCAGATTGATGACCTCTTTGATCAATTGCAGGGTACGTCTTGGTTCTCTAAGATCAATTTGAGGTCCGGGTATCATTAGGTGAGACTGAGACAAGAGAACGTGGAGAAGACCATAATCCAGACTTGTTATAGGCATTACAATTTTGTGCCGATGTCATTTGGGCTCACCAATGCGACTGCTATGTTTATGGATTTGCTGAATCAGGTGTGCAGGCCAATGCTCGACTGATCTATCATTGTGTTTGTTTATGATATCTTTGTATATGAGAAGACCAGAAAGCATCATGAGGAGCACCTTCGAGAGATTCTAGGAGTTTTGAGGCGGGAATGACTTAATGCCAAGTTCTCTAAGTGAGAGTTTTGGTTACGGGAGGTCTAGTTCATGGGGAACCTCGTTAAGCAGGATGGGATTTAGGTTGATCCGGCCAAGATCAAGGCTGTGATGCAGTGGAAGGTTCTAAAATCTCCTTCAAAGATCAGGAATTCCTTGGTTTTGGCAGGATTCTATAGGAGATTTATGCAGGATTTCTCCAAGATTGCGGTACCCCTCACTCGTTTCACAATGAAGGAAGTGGATTTCTGATGGGGCCCTGAGCAGCCGTCAGCATTTAAGTCTCTTCGACAGAGGTTATGTGAGGCCCTGTTATTCACCCTTCCAGAGGGAACCAATGACTTTTTGGTGTTATGTGATGCTTCCATAACCATATCGGAGGATAATCCTTATGCAGAAAGGACGAGTGATCGCTTATGCTTCGCAGAAAGTGTAGCCGCATGAGATAGGATATCACACACATGATCTGGAGTTGGGGGAGTGGTGTTTGCCCTCAAGATTTGTAGGCATTGTGTTTATGAGGTCGTACTATCTACATAGATCATAAGAGTTTGAGATATCTTATGGATCAGTTGAACCTGAACATAAGGCAACACAGGTGGTTGGACGTAGTCAATGATTTACCATCCGGATAAAGAGAATGTAGTAACGGATGCATTGAGCCACAATTTGGTTGGGTCTTCAGTTAGGGATATATGTATGAGGATATCCGTTGATTCTCTGCTGTTAGGTTTAATCAAGGAGGCTCAGGCAAAGGGAGTTTGGAAAGAGAACTGGAAACATGAGAGGATCAGGGGTGATATTGACAGGTTTGTCACTAATAGTCAAGGGTTATTGACTCGGTGTGGTTGGGTTTGGGTTCCATTTTCTGGTGGGATCAGGCAGACAGTGTTGGTGAAGGCTCATAAGTCTTCTTTTTCTATACACCCCGGGGCCACCAAGATGTATCGAGATTTGCGATTGAGTTACTTGTGGCCATGTATAAAGAAGGAGATAGACTGGTATTTCGAGAAGTGCTTGACCTGCGGGATGGTCAAGGCCGAGCATCAGAGGCCGCATGCAAGCTACAACCTCTAGAGGTTCCCATATAGAAATAGGAGTGGATTTCTATGGATTTTATCACCAAGTTGCCAAAGAGATTTGACACTATATGGGTGATCGTGGATCGATTGACCAAGAGTGTCAACTTTTTGGCGATACGAAAGAGTTCTTCGACCAAGAAGTTGGCTAACATATATGTTCACGAGATTGTTGCTCGCCATGGGGTTCCGGTATTTATTGTTTCAGGCTGTGATGTTCGTTTCACTTCACATTTCTAGCAAAAGTTCCATGAGGAACTGGGCACAAGGTTGCATTTCATCACTGCTTATCTTTCGCCGGATGATGACTAGAGTGAGCGGACTATTCAGACCCTTGATTATATGTCGTAGGAATGTGTTATTGATTTTGGTGGAAGTTAGGATTTCTACCTTCCTCTTGCTGAGTTCTCCTACAACAACAACTATCACTCTAAAATTGGTGAGCTACCATTTGAGCTCTTGTGTGGTCGAAGATGTCATACCCCGATTTGTTGGAGAGAGGTTGGTCATAAAGTCATCGAAAGGATGGAAGTGTTCCTTCAAACCATGGAGCTTATTAAATAGATCAGGTAGAGACTATAGACCGCTGAAAATCAGCAAAAGAATTATGCCAACTGGCACTGATTAGAGTTGGAGTTTTAGGTCGCCGATATGGTGCTCCTGAATGTCTCTCCCTAGAAGGGTGTAATACACTTCAGCAAGAGGGGGAAATTGGATCCCCGGTATATTAGACCTTTCAATGTGATCACCAGGGTACGTAGGGTGGCCTATCGATTGGAATTTTCGAGTGAGCTTAGTTAGATCCACAACACTTTATGTGTCTCTCAGTTGCAGAAGTGTGTGTTAGACAGTGAGACAGTGTTACCTTTAGATGATATTTAAGTTGATGAGCGCCTAAATTATATCGAGAGGCCGGTAGCTATTTTGGAAAGAAAGATGAAGGTTATGTACAACAAGGAGATACCTTTGGTAAAGGTCCAGTGGCACCATCGGAGAGGCTCTGAGTGAACCTGGGAGCCGGAGGCTAAAATAAGGGAGAATTACCCCGAGCTATTCATTGCAGCAAACTTTGAGGATGAAGTCTAAGTCAAGTGGGGGAGAATTGTAACATCTTTATATGAGGTACTTTCGTTATTAACCCTAGTACGCTATACATACATCTATATGCAAGGCGTAAGTGCTAGACATGCAATCCCTAATTTTTGGGGTTTGGATCATATTTAAAACCCATTATAGTCTCTTCCCCCCCCCCCCCCCCCACTTCATTAGCCTCCATCCTCTTAAAACGTTTTTGCAACCCTAATCCACCTTGTGAAACATTTTAAAGCTTGAGTGTGTGTGTTTTGTACTTTTGAAGAAGAAGGAAGGAAATAGATACCAACTTGGAGAAGTAAAGCTCTTTAGATCCAGAATCACACCACCTTTTGGCATCATTTGGAGGTATAGTCCTAAACTTTGTGAAGTTTCATTTAGCTCTTGTGTTTAGTTGATTTTTGGTCCTTTTTGTCCCAAATGTGGAGATCCATGGACATAACATGTTCTTGACCCATTCATCTGTCCTTTCAGACCTTAGGAAGGGTCTTAAGTCATAAAAATAGGCTCTAAATGGTTAGTTTTGCTCCATGAATTCTTTAAAAGGTCTTTACGGATTAAGAAGTTGAGTTAAGCACTTAATAGACATGCAAAGCCCTAAAGTTGAAAACTTTATGACTCTTGAGGGTCTTTTAGCATTGGATTTGAAAGATGAACATGATATCTTAACCCATTAAGCGCTTAATTAGAGTTTAGGAAATATAGGAGTACACCCCGCGTACTTAGAGTACGCATTGCGTATGAGGCCAACGGCCCCGATGGTGGTTAATGCTCGAGTACGCCCCACATATGGACTTTGTGTTGACTCGGCTGAGTTGACTCGATTAGGTTGACTCAGTTGGCTTTGATCATTTTGAATTTAACTTTGACCAAGGGGTATTATGGATATTTTTAATGGTGTTTAAGAATTGGTCATTTTGATTAAAGATTCGGAGTCGAGACCTCATCAACTATTGTACAGACCGTAAGGTGAGTTTTCGTCATTGTACTTTCGGGTCGAAGGCACCAATATCGGCCCTTTGGAATGATATCTTGGTTTATCATATGTTTCTATGTTATAGTGATCAGTTACATCGGTATCCTAGTATATAGGATGTTGTTATGATGTAGTGATCTCTTAGATTGGTATCCTGGTATATGGGATGATAGCATTTGGTAGTGATCTGTAGATCTGCCTGTTTGTTTGATGTTTGATTATATCTTTATTTGTTATGTGTATATCGACATGTTGTGGTTGGTTGGGTTGAGGTAATCCTGTTTTATACTAAAGGCCAAGATACCCAGGGCGGTCCGAATAGACTGTAGGCTCTACGAGGCGATCCTGTTAGACCGAAGGCCCGACGAGCAGTCCAGATAGGTTGTACGCCATGCAACGCGGCCCAATCATCCTAAAGGTTTGAGAGCAGTCCAGATTGGCTGAAGGCCCTACGAGGCAGTCCAATCAAGCTGAATGCTCGGTTATGCATGTTGTGTTTGATATGTTGTATGTGGTAGCACTTTAGGGGAACTCACTAAGCTTTGGCTTGTGGTTTTTAGTTGTTGTTTCAGGTGATCTAGATTATTGCAGGAAGGTGAAGGCGTGAAGTTTTTGGGATACTCTGATATGGAACAAAATTTTTGGAAACAATGAATTTGTAAACATTTTATGACTATATCTTGTTTTTTAAAAAATTTAATTTATTATGATTTTTGCGATATCTTAAAAATATTTCATGAAATGTGGACATGGAAACCTTCCTAGCTCACACATATCAAGGTTTGGGGTTGTGATGTTCTCATTACGCATGAGACCCAAGATAAACTAGAATCTAGAGCCGATAAGTGTAATTGCATTGGTTACCCACAAAAGTCCTTTGGATACATGTTCTACAACTGAGTGAAAACATGGTCTTTGTAGCTGTAAGGGGAATCTTTTATGAGAGAGAGCTTGTTTCCAAAGAGAGGTGTGGGAGTATGATTTTTCTTTAAGAAATTCAAGAGTCATCCAATAAAGGAACCTTTGATGATACTAGCTCTCAACCAGAGGTTGAACCTATTGAGCATATTGAAAATTCATTACCTCTTCGTCGATCTAGTAGAGTTAGTGCACCTGCTGAGTTTAATGGGTTCCATATAACAGCATATGGGGATACGTTTATTAGTGATAACACACTGATAAATTTGAATGTGCCGACTAACTGCAAGGAAGTGATGGCAGGCCCTCAGACTACTACATGGAAAGAGACGATGGATAGTGAGATCCAATCCATGTATGATAACCAAGTGTGGACCTTGGTTGATCAGGCACATGGTTGAAAGATTGTGTGTTGCAAATAGATCCTTAAGAAGTAGACATACATTGATTATAATGTACAGGACTTCAAGGCAATTTTGGTTGCAAAGCGCTTTACTCAAACTCATTGGATTGACTATGATGACATTTTTTCACAAGTTGCTAATATTAAGTCTATTAGGGTAATTCTTGCCATATCTTCTCATTATGATTATGAAGTGTGGAAAATATATAGATGTTAAAACCTCTTTCCTTAATTGGAAAATGGTTGAGGATGTTTACATGGCTCAACTAAAAGTTTTTTGCATGCCAAATTCCCTAATAAGGTATGAAAGCTTGAGAATTCCATCTATGGACTAAAACAAGAATCTTGTAGCTGGAATCTTTTCTTCCATGAAAAGGTCAAAGAGTTTGGATATTAGAGAAGTAAGGATGAGTCTTGCATATATGTAAAAGCTGGTGGGAATATAGAAACCTGTCTAGTTTTGTATGTGGATGACATACTCCTAATAGGAAAGAATGTTCCAACCTTGTAAGAAGTTAAGTCTTGGCTTGGGAAATGTTTCATTATCAAGGATCTCGGAGAGGCTACATATATTCTTGGAAGAAGAATCTTCAAGAACAGGTATAAATGCTTATTAGGATGTAGCCAGAGTACATACTTGAATAACATATTGAATAGTTTCAATACGGAGAACTCCAATCAAATGGAATTACCCATACATTATACTGTTAAGTTGAGCATGGCTCAATTTTCTAGTAGTGATAAGAAATAGATACTATGAGTCGAGTCCCATATGTTTCGGTTAGAGGATATATGAAGTGTGATATGAGTTATACTTGAACTAATGTTGCTTATTCTTTGAGTACGGTTAGAGGATATGAAGGGAATCCTGGTTTAGCTCATTAGACTACAGTGAAGAACGTTCTCAAGTATTTAAGAAAACAAAAGATATAATCTTATTTTTTGGTGACAAAGATGAACTTAAAGTGAGTGGATTTAGCAATTCCAGTTTTTCAAATAGATCGAAATAATAGTTATTCTCAATCTAGTTGTGTTCTTCTATTGAATGGGGGAGCGTTAACTTGGAATAGTTCCAATCAACAAATGGTGGAAAATTCTACTTATGAATCAGAGTATACCGCAACAAGCGTGGCAACAAGGTTCGGTTGAAGAATTTTATTGGAGATCTTGGAGTTGTTCCATATATCCAAGAACCAATAGAGATTTTATGGGAGAAAAATGGTGTGGTGGCTTTAACTAAATAATGTAAGGATCATGCTAGATCCAAGCACATCGAAAGGAAATACCACTACATCAAACATAAAGTAGAAGAAGATCCACTCCTGGTGAATCATGTATCATCAAAAAAGCATCATATTCATCCTCTCCAAAAGGGAATAAGCAAATTCCATGGCCTTCCCAAGGCAACTGGAACCCAAACCAAACCTCTTATCCCGAAATTAACACCCGAACCTTCAATCCTGCTACTCATTTTACTTCCCAAGTCCTGAAATCTATAATGGTTTGACTTCCCGACAACTCGCCTGTGCTGAACAACTCCTTATCAGGACCTCACTGATGGCACCCCAGCTATAACCCTTCCAACTCTGAGTACTCAATGGATCCTTAGAATAACTCTTCAAACTAGGTGAAGACCGAATTCTAACTCTCTCAAATAAAACCAACCCCACTTGCTTTCCAATCCCTAATCACATTGCTATCTTGAACGGAGCAAAGTTGCTAACCACATACCACGACATCGCACTTATACTCGACAGAGGGCCCAAATAATCCCGTTGTGAGTGACTTCTCACTTCCCACTCAACCAACTATTCCATCCATACTTTGACCCTAAAACACAAATACTACTACTATCCAAACACTAAAACGGCCAGAAACATTGAACTGCCTGAAGCAGTATGTTGCCACATGTCTGCTTTCCAAAAGCTATCGAGACTTCCTGGGTCTCAATTCGCTTGCCAATCATCTGAAATACATGGTTCCAGCCCAGTTGTGAAGCCAAAGGACTCCCACTTAGTCACCTCACACGACTTTTGAATGAAATCTTTCTCTGGACTAGATGCCACTTGTTATCATGCCATTATGGCTCTATCAACCTTTTCATCTAACCGATCGGGTCCATGCGTCGAAGCCTGAATCCAAGGCTAAAAGTGATTGCTACCTGACCAATGGTAGCCTTATCTCACACATCCTAAATCAGTTCATTGCTTCCCCGATCTCATAAATGTAGTGGCGTTCCTACAGCCTTATCACTGGCTTAACCAGATCTAATCACTTGGGTAATTCCAAAATTCTATCCGTGGATTTCCATATCTTCATTACTACACCCGAACTGGTGGGTACTACGGTTCCTTCCGCATTCCAACAACATGCTCATGCCATCCACCAACCTAGTGAATGCTACGGCTACCCGCAATCTTACAACACTTCCCATGCTAACTGACCACTAGTGAATGCTACTGCTACCCCTGTAGTCTTACAACACTTTCCAAATCGGGTCGAACATGCACTCGACCTAACACACCACTGAACTTCAGTCCTAACCAGAACTCTAACCAGGTTCCCGAAACCTGTTATTACGTGACCCCACTGTATCAGTACCGCACCCATGCTCGTGATTAAAGCATCACAGTAACCCACGAAATCATCTACACCCTCTAGCAAGGTGAGAATCGGTGCCTCGCGCAACCGCTGTCTGAGAGTCTCGAAGGCTACCTGCTGCTCAGATCCCGCCTCCCCCCACCTCCCACCCCCAGCGAAAGGCCACCGATTTCTTGGTCAATCGGGTCAAAGGAACCGAAATCTTGGAGATGTCCCGTATAAATATCCGACAATAACCCGCTAGGAAACTCTGAATCTCAGCTGGAGACCTCGGAATCTCCCACTGCCTCGCGACCCCTATCTTGGTCGGATCCACAAGAAAACTTTTGGTTGACAAGGTGCCTAAGAGATTACACCTCGCGCAACCAGAACTCACATTTGGAGAACTTACAAAAGTATCTCCCCCACTTAAATTCGACTAAGTCTTCACGATACATGAGAATTGAAGGATTCCCAATCCTTCTTACTTCCTAATAGTCTACTGCCGACAATATGAGCTTACCAATGCTAACGATCATATACCAGTCAAACCTTAAGTTCGCCCATCCTCAGAAATCTTGATGAGTACTCTGGAAATCTGGTTCAATCTGACACCTCAATCCATCCCCCATCCTGTCAACTGAAGGACTTAATCTTCACACTAACTGACGAATCCTCGTTCCCACTTCCAATCTTGCAGCACCACTGAACTCTAACCAAACACTGCGTATGCAAAAATACAATTTTCTTGAACATCCAATGACCAACCACCTGTGCATCTAACACCCGCAACTGACATTACCATCTTCATGCTACCGGTCCTTTCCTAGCAACGGTAGTGCCTTGAACTCCAAAGTTCATCCATAGACAATTGTCGACCATATCTGAACCATGATAGAACCAATGAGCGCTAACTTCACTTGAGAACTAGCACTCTAACCCTGACCGAATATCCTCTAAATAATACCCGCACAGATCCTGATGAAGATATGGAATGATAACGGTACACGCGAAACCCACTCCGCAAAATGCATCCTTCTGTGGGTTCATCCGGGACTCTTGGGCATGAGGGATGGCATATATGATCCTTGATAACCCAAACACTAGCAGAAAACCGATCCGAGATCTGACTTATCCAAACTCACTCACAATCCCAAAGCGATACGTATCCCAAACATTCATCTATCAGCAGAAGAAGACGACATACCCGCAACATTTGGATGAATATTGATCACCCTCAACTGACATGACCAACCCCGCCACACCTATAGCAGCCTAAACCCTTGGAGTGACAAACTCCCTTGTGCACTTTCCAATACATGCTGCATTGACTCCGGCCTTGCTGTCCTGCCACCCGATGATCAGAAGTCATGGGTCTCTTCCCTGGACCCTCTACTATACGCACCTGACACAAACCTCTCTTCTCAAAGTGCTCCAAATCGACCTTCCATCTGCAACTTCTTGGAATTGATAACCTTCAAGGTATGACTCCCTATCACGCTCACTAACTCACTTGCCAATGGCTAAGTTGCAACAACTGGAACATCCTCTGTCACCAAACCGGGTCATAAACTTCTCGACGAAGTTTCTTAGATTCTCCAAAACTCTCACCGATTCGAGTATGGATCCTGTGCTTTCATTAGTACGGGCCTAATACTACCTTCCACACCTGTCCATACTTTCCTCAACAATCCTCCCAAAACCTCTAAGACACTTACTCAAATTGGTACACCCAAGTCTCAATCATCCTCCCTACTAACCTACCGAAACATATCCTAGGATTTCCTAGGTTCCTGAACCCACCCAGTCCTTAGCCGCTGAAAGATTCCTAGCAACTTCAAGTAGCTACCTCATGAATATAGCCACATGCAACATAGATCAGATAATCCTTCTGGTAAAAGACCCATCCCTAGAACGGTTGGACTCAAACAAGAGCTGCGTAATAGGGTCAAATCTACCACTCTGAGATTATCCTGCATATGCCACATGTGACTTAGCATATTCACTTAATAGTTAGCTCACATTACTAAAAGTCCCACAAAGCACAAAGCAAGCAGCATTCAGACAATGGAAAATCTAACCATCATATTCCAATCAAACCATTCAATCCTCTAGTCACGAATCTGCACATGCAATTCCAAGGCTCATACAATCAGACATAACCTAAACAGGCTATCCTATCACTGACTAATCAGTACTAGCATGCAAGTCTACAAGCTTATTCCTAATCTAGCATGGAGTTCTCATAACCATATCATAACATAACATAACATCTCATAACATAAACTTACTTGAGCTCGGCTGATTGCACGCATCACACACCTTGTTCTTTTCAAAGTTATTTTCTCTTTTCAAACTTCTTTTTATAAAAGGGTTTTACTTTTGAAAATTTTCATACCAAGTCCTTAGTTCGAGTTCAGGCACACCCGGGAGTGTGCCCGAATCCCTCAAACCAAGGCTCTGATACCAACTTGCAACATCCCAAAATTCAAGACCAAAAATTTCGTTTTAATTAAGTTATTATATAAAACCATCAGTATAAAAACATTCATATTAATATCTCATGTCAAAACCAAAGTATCAATAATCAAAACATGTTATCATAAAACTATATCAAAGTGTAATCCCAAAGATCTCAAGTGCGGAAAACCATGGTATGATGCGTTGCGATCGAGTCGGCTCCTTTCCTTTGAAAATGAAGTACCTAAAACCTAAACTAAAAACTATAAGCACGATGCTTAGTGAGTTCCCCCATCATACCACACACCAACTTGGAGGCTATTCCCTTCCTACTACCACTATACTGCTAGACAATTATGGGGTGACTGACCTACCCAGGTCAAGCCGTTCTGGGGTGCTTGACTAACCCGTTAGTCCTTACGTCCGACATAAGAGGACAATTTCACCTCCTATTACTACCACATAATATCATAGTGTAAACATACTGCCACGCAATTATGGGGTGCCCGACCTACCCTTCGGTCCTAACAACCGAACTTGGGGGCTATTCCCTTCCTACTACCACTATCACATATAACATATCATGCTAGCACATAAACATATCAGGTAGTAGCAAACCTAGATGAATATCACAAAGACAATTATCTATCATACAACTCCTACTGGTGGACCGGCATTGTGGCCGTAGACCCACCGCTACTAGAAGGTAACTCACCTCGAATGCAGAAGCTTCCTAAAGAAATCCTTGCTTCTGCCATGTCCACTTCCCGATCTATCAATACTAATCAATATACCCAATTACCAATTGGTTCCCATACCAAAATCCTTAATCCATACATGGGGTAAAATGACCATTCAACCCATGGCCAAGCATGATCCGGAACTAAGGCCATAACCCAAACAAAAGCCCAACACTATAATGTCCACAATCCAATCAATGGCCCAATTTTCCAAATTGGGCGCAGACCTTTCTATTGGACCTTATACTAAAACCTAATATTCTTCTTAGTCAATAATCCTGAACCAAATAGCCCATGAAGGCCCACAACAACCTAGTCCAAGAATTGGCCCAATCCAAAAATGTGAAGTCCATTTCTATATTGGGCCATAAGGCCCAATAGGCCCAACTATAGCAATATTAGCCCAAGATACATTCAGATCTGACAACCCACAAGTCTAGGCGCAAAACCATTAGGGACCAAAAGGTTCGAAGTTCACTAAAGCCCAAGACCTCCTAAGAGCGTACGCCCAACGTACCTCTTATGTATGCTTAGCGTACTGGGAAAAAGGGTTGTACGCGCAACGTACAACATTGTACTCCCAACGTACAAACGGATCATGCACAACATCCATTAAGTGCTTAATACTTGATCCAATAAGTCCAAATCACAAATCTTAGCTATACTTAACGTCTAAACTCATAAAGTCACTAACTGTCTCAAACAAATCCAAACTCCAAAAATGGCATTCTACTTCCATAAAAGTGACCCTAACTCAAGCATGAATCCATTAAGACCATCAAGAATGGACTCCATAAATGGACTCCATGGACTCCAAAAATGGACTCCATAAGCTTAAAATGGGTCAAACACCCCAAAAATGGACTCCATAAGCTTAAAATGCCACCATGATGATATATGACAATTTCTAGCGTTTAGAGGGATGGATCTTGAAGGTATTAGGGTTAGGTTATGAGATAAGGAGCTTAAATTGGGTCCAATACCCTAAAATAGGGTTCTCATCTAACTGGAGTACGCCCAATGTACGTATGGTATGCCCAACATACTCCGGGGAACATTCGCGATCCTCCTGGTCAGTACACCCAACGTACTCCAAAAGTACGCCCAACATACTACCTTCTTCACTAGTACGCCCAACCTACTCCTTGTGTATGCCCAGCATACTCGGATAAGCCTAAAACTACTAAACTTCCGAAGGCCATAACTTCTTTATTATAAATCCATTTTCGATGATCCTTATATCCACGAAAAGGTAACAAGAAGCCCTACGCTTCTCTCAACTCATATATTCCTTAAGACCTTCTGAAAAGAATTCCATTTTCCACAAAATCCCAAACTGACACTTTACAGAAATACCCCTAGGCTCTAAAACACAAATCGAACATCCGGATCGCTTCTAATGCATCACTCACACCCAAAATGGCCTAAATTTTACCCTATCAAAAGCCATAATCCTTATGATGACCAGCCTTTGGGTCACAGCCTCAGACTAGGAGTCAATTCATAATAGGGCATTACATGTACCCTTAAGTGTTAAGTGAAATTCCGCATGTAAAAATGTTTTCTAACCTACAATCCCCATTACTCCTATCCCGAACATTACTGTAATAAAATGCTATGTCTTATTCTTAGATAAATATTCTCATTTTCTATGGGCTTATCCATTATGCAACACATCCAATGTCATAAATAAATTTCTACATTTTCATGTATATGTCAAAACCCAATTTAATACCAAAATAAAAAAAAATTTAATGTGACCATTGGGGAAAATTTTATAATTGTGAGTTTTACTCCTTATTTGACTAAAATGGCAAATTTTCCATTTTTCTTGACCCAAAACATCCTAACAAGACGATATGTTTGAACATATAATTCACACTAAATATAACATCATTTGAACTCTCATGTTCCAAGCTTATCTTCCACCTGAATATTAGGTTGGGGACATACATATGGACTCACATATTCTGAATCTCACACCCTCCATATCTATCAACAATGAAACTCCATTTATGAAACTTTTTCATAAAGCTACCTCATATTCTTATCTTCACGTATGCAGGTTTCTTTGCTATCCGTACATTACACCGCCTTACAAATTCGTTCCTCGCTCCACTCCATGTATCTTTGTCAAGTATCCAACGAAACCACTAGGGTTATCGTTGCCTTGATCTCACCACTTGTAAGATCATAATCTATCGTTACGTCACCTTTGACAAGACCTCATATCCTTTTCTCTTTATGAATCCAAATCATCGCCCTTCTTAAATATTTCTCAATGATCCTTCTCCGTCTCACATCCCTCGGCTCTTAAATGTGTTGGTCTGTACTCCGATTTCTACCCTAACTGACTGTGAGCCCCATAGCTCCCTTTCATCCTGTTCTAAAAATCCTACGAATATCGATACCACACCCTCTTTTTCGGATTCCAACCATCCCACCCCATTGTTGGCCTCACATCAACCGACACCCCTTTGTGTCAATTCTATCATTTTAACAACGTCTCGGTTGACCTAATATGACACATCATATCTATTCTATCAACCGAGCTTTCCATCATGGTTCTAGGACTACTGTCATAGTTTCTAGACATTTCGGCTACATGGGATCAATCGATCTTATTCATGTAACGTAAATATCAATTGGACCTTTTTGTTGTGCAAACATGTGTTCGTGTAACCCATATCGTACCTTTGCAAAAACTCATATGAAACTGGACCATTCTGGTCAACCAGTTTAGGACCTGACTTTCTACTACAACCTTGCAGTTGGTCTCTAGTACCTAATATTTATACACCCAAATATTGCATATGTTGTTCAGCAGACCTACCTCTACATGCATGATCCCTACGAGCCTCACTTTCATGCGCTCAAGCGCATACTTCACTATATTTTGGACACTCTTAAATTTGACATGAAAATTCATCCCTCTTCCACTAAGAGCCTCACATCTTACTATGATGTAGATTAGGGGGCCCTTTCTTCTCGTGACTCTACAAGCGGTCACTATGTTTATCTAGGCAATAAACTGATTTCTTGGTCTTGTAAGCGTTAAGCCAATGTTTCTTGATCAAACAGCAACATAATTATAATACTAAAAAATCACAATAAATTTAAAAAATTTCAAAATCAACCTTTTAACAACATTGTTTAGAAAAATAGTCATTCTTTCAAAAGCATTATTTCAAATAAGAGTTTTTCCCAAGACCCATTGACATAAAACGAGAAGCTATGTACGATCATACATTCACCTTCCAACGATCCTCGGAAGCACCTGAAACCATAAATAAAACTTTAAGCCAAAGCTTAGTGAGTTCCCCCAAAGTACCAAACACACAACACATAATAACATATACTTGGTCCTCAGCCTATGTCTGGAATACCCCTACAAGGTCCTCATCATAAGTATGGATTGCCCCTGAGCCCATAGTATGAGTCTGGCATGCCTATCGGGCCCTCAACTCAAATCTATAATGCTTCCGAGCCCTCAGGATGAGTCTGGCATGCCAATCGGTCCCTTACAGCTCATATTTGTAATGCTCCCGGGTTGGATGGCTTAAGCACAAAGCAGTACAACCTTAACCCAGCACAATATGTCGACATGTGAAATAGATAAAATTAAAAACAGAACTAGTAAATACAAATAATCATGCAGGTCTACTACTCATCCAAAAACTAGTATATCATTATCCTATAGTCGGGATACATAAACTAGTGGGGCAATATTGGTGCCTTCGACCCATGGTACAGTGAGGAAAACTCACCTCTCAGTTTGAATGCAAGTTAAATAAATCTCGATCCCAAAAATCGGCTTAACGATCACTTAACCAACACCAAGGACCTAATATCAATTAATCAACTCAAAATACCTAAAATACCCACAGATCAATTTGGTCAAAGCTCTGGTTAAAGGTCAAGGTCAACGGGCCAACCGGGTCCACCGAACTGAGTACGCAGGGCTTACTCAGCTCCTACACTGGTCGTACTCAAGCTTTGACCGGAGTCGTTCGGTTAACCCCGTATGCACGGTGTACGCCGGGTTACGCACAACGTACCCATATAATCCCTTTTTTCTCAATAAAAGCTTAATATGTTAAGCTCTCACGTCCCAATGTTAGATCCAAGGCCAAAATACCACTAAGAATCATAAAGTTTCCATCTTTACAAATTTGCATGCTCATTAAGTGCTTAATACACAAAATCCCAACTTTGTAACACCTTAAGACTTTCTAGAGCATGCATGGGGAAAAAGTAAGCATCAAGACCACATTTTTATGGCTTAACACCCCTCATTAGGTCTAAAAGGACGACTTATTCTACTAAGAGCATGTCATGCTCAAGAATCATCATAGTTGGGATAAAAAATGCCCTAAATGAAGAAAATGCTATATTTATAAGATAAGATGATCAAGTTATGAGCTTTTTACCTCTTGGAGGTTGTTAGCACTGAGAAAATCCCAGATCCAAGTTGCTTCCAAGCTCCACAGTCATCCTACCACCTTCTTCTTCTTCTTCAAGAATACCATAAAAACACAAAGATAAGCTCAAGATGCACTCTTCTCACTTAAGGTTAGTTAGAGGGATGTTTTCTCAGGTAGAGGCTGATGAGGGAATAAGAAATGAGGAGTAAATAATGATTATATATGGACCAAACCCTAAAAATTAGGGTTTGAGGATCCATCACATATGTCATGCGTACGCGGTGTACACCAAGCGTACTAATATAATGTCCGCCCAAGTACGCCCAATGTACACAACGTACGCCCAATGTACTAAGTCTTTGGCCAAAATAACTGAAATGCCACTATGGGCCATTTAAGCAATCTTTCTCAAGCACAAGGATCTAAAGGCAATAATCCTTCATACATAGGGTTAAAATGAAAATGCATCATCATCGGGGTGTTACATTAATATATAGGTGTCGCCGATGTCATAGTCGAAACATGTTAGTTATGCAGTCTTCTTCGGGAAGTTCACTAGACGCTGGCCAAGGCTACCATTATCTATCGTGACAATGTCAACGTAGTGTACTTATCAACTAATCTTATGCAACATCAACACACGAAACATATCGAGATCGACATAGATTTCGTATGAGATAAAGTCGCTACTAGGCAAGCCTGTGTTTTACACATCCCTTCGAGCCTTCAGTATGCACGTGTGCAGACATCTTCACAAAGCGACTTCTGACGTCGATTTTCAGAGAATTCAGAACCAGTTTTAGAGTCCGTTCTAGATCTACCGCTCAAAATGAAAGGGCGTATTGGTGTATATATTTATAATGTATTGTATGTATAGTATAGCCCAATAGGCCAATTGTATTGTACTATGTATTTATATTCTACAATTACAGCATCCATAATCTATAGTTCAACATGAGAGTTGAATGATGTGACATGCCTAATTGACATTCATTGGATTAAACTCTACAATTGTGGGATGCCATGTTGGCATTCAATGGATATAGAATTCAATGGTCATTGAACTCTTCAATAGGAAGAAAAAAAACCTTTTAACTATTAAATATATATATATATTATTGAATTCTATTGAGTTGAATACATTGTAGGAAAATTAACATAGAGTTGTATAACAAGTAAAATGATGATATATCAATCCATTAAATTCTAACAAGTTTAATGCATTGTGGATGTCGTCAGTGCAAATTAAATTATGGGAAAAATATTCATATAGTATTAATGCTAAAGCAGTTCAATGACAAAATCTCAATACTACGAACCAAAATTGATTACGTTTACAAACTTTAGGGACAAAAACTATAATTTACTCGATATTACATTTTGAAATACAATTGAATTTGCATAACCCAACAAACCTCACCGTCCCTCAAATTCATTATTAAAAATTCAACCATTTTCTATGTTCCGTCCCACCTCTCAAGAATTCCTTGCCCACATAAGATGCCTTTTCACATTCATAATATACCACCACTTGCACCTTCATCTTTTACAAAAACCCAACTTTCACCCCTCTAATCTATCTCTATATAAACAGCCACAATCAGGATACAAGTACTTGTTCCTTCACCTTCTACATATCTATTTCTAATACCAAAAACATACAAAAGATTCAAATGGGTCCAACGAGTTACACCACAGTTTTTAGAAGACGTCACCAAACAAGAGGTTTTCGGGTCAACCCGAAGAGATTTTCAGTTCAAGGGTTACGTACAAAGTTGTTTAATTTCTTTAAGATTCTTGTAAGATCATGGAAGTCGTATTCTTCTTCTTTGTCATACACCAAAAGCAGATCGAAGAGATGTAGCAAGGTAAGAGATTGTAGTAGCCCCAGAAGCTCAGTAACGACAGGGAATGTTGATCAGAGCTACGTTTGCAGGTTAAGATCATTGGGAAGATCGAATTCTTTCTATGCAGAAGCCATTGCTGATTGCTTAGAGTTTATAAAGAATTCATCTGTTTCTTTGGATGACAAATCTGATAGTTAGGGTAAAGCTAGCTGTTTTTATACAAGAACAGAAACAATTTCAGGCATTTATGGCCATTGAACATTTGAGGTAGCTTAGACTGATATGAGATCTCATGTCACATGATTTGATTCGTAGAGACATGTATCTTTCCCATTTTGGAACTGTATAGAAACGGATTTATAAAATGATTGTGTTTTTGTTTCTTTTGTAATCCTAGCTTCTTCTAGCTTTCTCCCTGGAAAGAATACTTTCTTGCTGCTAAAAAAATGTTTTAGTTTTTCTTGTTATTGTATAGTCCTGGTAAAATTTGTATATTTTTTGTTGTTGTTATAATTATTTATATTAGTTGATTAAAATATGTAAAAAGGAAACACGTACCATACAATGTACCAACATTAATTTATAAGAATCCACAATACGTGTGCATAAAGATTTGATCTAATTAAAAATGAAAATAGATTTAAAATGCTTAAATGGCGTCCACGTGCGGCAGTATTTTTGGTTAGTTTACCAGCAATACTTTTTGTTTTAAACAGTGTTAAATATTGAGATATTCACAAAAAGAATTATATTGTTTGTCGTTTACTTGGGCTTCTTCGATTCGCGCCTCATCGATTGGTGAGGATACGGGAGGAGGTTCGTTGTAGGCGAGGTGCTATAAAACCTCATTGGGCACTGCATCACAATTCGAACTAGGGTCGTCAATGGAAAGGTGCTTACCAACCCTTATCAGTTGAGCCGGTAATTTAATTTTAAAATTACCAAAGAAAAACTTTAACGGTCAAAAAAAACAAGGTTATAAAAATAAGGTATACAAAATGATGAAAAAGTTGTTACGACGTGACATTGAGATAACCACACTAAGGCTGCTCGGAGTGGAGGATAAAACGACGCGTTGAGATAACCACACTAAGGCTGCTCGGAGTGGAGGATAAAACGACGCGTGGGAGCTGACGTGTCAGCCTCCTTCACACGTGAACACGGCCCCACCTTCCGGTGGGTTGCTTGTGGCGTGGAGCTGCTGACGGAAGAAGATGCGAGAATTGATCGGATGATAAGATTTTTTGACCGTTGAATGCCTTTGACCGTTTGTAAAAAAATTAATTAATTACAATCTTTTCTTTATATATATCTAACATTTTTCCTCATTTCAAACACACCACACACTTTACACAAACATGTACACTCACCAAAAAATATACTTTCCTCCATGGATCCAAACCAAAATAACTCATCCACCCCGAACACTCTAAACACTCCAAACGACCCGTTAGCGAATATTGGTTATATGCAATTGTTATCATCCTTCATTCAACAACAACCTATATTCACCAATCTTTCATACCACCCACACTACTACCAACAACAAAAACCATCACAATTCGTTCAACCACAATTTCAAACCTTTCAACCCTAAACTTTCCAACGTCCACAAACTTCACAACCATCTCAAGTTCCGTTAACTCAATCTACACCCGTAAACCTCGACGATGACGATGACAACGAACAGGTTGAAGAAACCCAACCAAGTCGTAGAAGACAAAAAAAAAGCAAAAGATCTAAGGAAAAAGAAAAACACCCAATGGACCGAGAAGGAGAAAGCAACTTTAGCTAAAGCTTGGATTTTCATATCACAAGACGGGGATGTCGGCAACGCGCAACCGAGTCAAAGCTTTTGGACTCGTGTTTTAGACCATTTCCACGCGCTATTAGGAAGGCAAACGAGTCGGACATACGACTCGATCAATGCTAAATGGCGTGACCTTAGAGCGGCTTGCACCAAATTTAACGGCGTGTTTGACAATCTAAAAAATATGCATCGAAGTTGTAGCGACGATTTCAACATTTAGTCAACAGCGTTGCACCAAGACAAAATTACCAACAATGATAAACCTTTTGGCAACCAAAAAGCGTGGAAAGTTGGTCGCAATGGCCCAAAATGGGTTCTTTATCCCAAAACGGCGCATTCGAGATCTACCATCGGTTCCAACAAAAGGCCAAGGACGTCCGAGTCGGACATTGTTGTTAACCTCGACCTCAATGATGAGTTCGACACCACCTAGGGGGAGGGTCCAACGGACGTCTATCTTCGTCGACCACCGGGAAGGGACAAAGCGAGAAAAGGGGCTCCGTATAGCAGAAAATCAACCAACAAGGAGGTACTAGCAGAGAAAATCGACAAAACTCTAAATTTTTTAGAAAATTTTTTTTATTCAACGGAGGAACAACTCCGGCGATAATTGGCACTCACCAATCTTCAAATCATAAACAAGGTGCCGCAACCAAATCTCGACCCAGAAAATTTAAGGGTGTTTTTCAAAATTCAATGTAACATACTGATGTGTGTGAAACCAACTAGTTTTAATCCTATTAACTTAAACACAAAGACAAACACACGAAAGGCAGTGTACCTATCGATTAGCAGTTTAGTTCAGGTAAGTAGGGTATCGAACACAGGGAACAGTAAACAATTAAAATAGATGCTAATATTATCTAAATAAAACAAGTAATAGAAAGAGTTTTCTCTAGTTTTGCAAGACTAGAAATTTAAACAATTAACTAAAACTTAAACTAAGAAACTAAGAGCTAAGCAAATAAAAATCAACTAAATTCAATAATAAAGAGGACTTCTGTTTAGGTTCGACTCATTTGTTCCCATGGATGATTTTATGGTAAATATATCGGATTAATTCTTCATTGGTTACCGACTAAAGTGATTAGATTCACATTCGCTGTAGCTAATCCTTAGAAAACAGATTAATTCAAGCAATGGCCAGTTGTCTAAATTAATGAATTTCCTAGTTTGTTGATTCGGGTTTAGAAAGACTTGTAATTAGCTAATCAAATTGGTGATTCAATTAACCTCTTGTTGATGGTGTATCACACAAGCTCACACATTAACTTACCTATCTTCAAGTTAATTCTAGTTTCACATTCGTTATTCCTAGACATACAACTATGTGGTCACGTAAATCATATGAAATTAGCAACTAAGAGATGTTCATACAACTTAATTACTGATTTATTAATAGAAGAATAGTTATTGTTAACACATAAGGTTCTTTAACAAGCTTAATAAAACATAATCACCAATTAAAATTAATCCTAATCAAATAATCCATCCATGTTCACAAATTCATCTACCTAAACAGAAGTTATGAGTTTTTAGCTCATCATTACAATGGAAACAAGCACAAAAACGAAATCAATTGGTAAAAACATAGTTCAAACAAGAGATTAGGTAAGACTAAACTTGATTTTGACTTGATTCTCCTTAAAATTGAATGTAGGGTTGATTCCCTTGCTTCCCACGCTCTAGCAGCACCTTTAGTCGACAATTGGCCTCCAAGGGTTCATCTCTATCCTAGGGTATCGATCTGAAAGTCCCTTTATATAGATTTTCACAAAACAGGGGCTACTCAGCGAGTACAATGACCTACTCGGCGAGTCCATCACTTAAAACCCGTGTGCGGCAAGCCAGCGCGTCCAGAATCGCAAAACTTCTAACCAACTCGGCGAGTAATCGACCCTACTCGCCAAGTACGTTTCGAATCAGCATTTTCTCAAAACACGAAAGTCGTCCGAAATTGTGTCTACTTTTCAGAACATTTTGAATCTCGTCAATCGGAGTTACGGTTCATGAGATATGGCCAAAACACTGACGAGGGGTCAAGCTGTCCAGCAACATCCTTCTTTCTTCAAAATCCAAGATCCAAGCTTCCAATAGCTAGTTCCACTTCATTTTCCTTTAGATCATGTCTTTGTTGCTGAAAATGAAATATTTAATCTAATTAAGCACCTTTTATTCATTAAATGAGACAAAATCAACATAAAGTATTAAGATCATGCATGAATTTTATAACTAAATATGCCCATATCACATACACATTTTGAAATCATGTTTTAAGTAAATAATAATATGAAATATTATGTGAATTTGAATGTTGAGTGCTAACGGATAGTTTTCACTAGAATTAAAGTAAAACTACGCTTAGAATCATTCACAAAGTATTGGAAGTCTTATGAGATTCCAACCAAATGTCAAATAGTGAAATATAGCGAAAATATAAAGTTTGAAATAAATAAATTTTTATTATTGAAAGTTGTAGATAATCTCGTTAGAAACATTTAGGCGAAAACCTCATCGAAATCCGAGTTATCACGAAAAAGTTATGACCAATCGAAGATCCGCAACAAAACGGGCACGACGCCGAATGACGTAAAAAGTGAGTTTTTGATAAACTACTTTTTAGCCTTAGTAATCTAAATGAAAGTCATGGTATTCATTAAACCGAGAAGTTCGATAAAAAGAACGCCAAAATTTGACTTCGTATGAGGAAGTTATGATTTTTCGAAGTTTCAGCTTAGCAGTAGACAGCTAAAAACTCGAATTTTATATCGAGTGATTTTTAGCCAACACAACCTAAACAAGAATTGAAGGTCTCGTCATTAGTAGTACAACGGTAAAAATTCTGACGAAAACGGACGTCGGATGAAGAAGTTATGAATTTTTAACGGATTTTCCTGTCCCGGTCTGTTAAATATAATAATATTACAATTAAATTAAAAATTAGCAGACGAAGTCTAAACGAAAGTTGTAGAGCATAATTTTAGCTATGCGTGCATATAAAGAACGTCAAACACGGAGCCTGTATGTGAAAGTTATGAATTTTACAAGATTTGGACAATTTCCGAGAAATTCGCATGGATTGGAGTCGACCACGTCACCCTTGCGAGATCACGCCTCGTGTTCGACACGCGTCATAATCCAGTTCACCCAGAGCTTCGTTCCAATGCGAGTCCGACACGCCTCGCCCCGTGTCACACTTCGGAGCCTCGCACCCGGCCCCTCACATGCGCGCCACCTGCTTCGCTCTGCTGCTGCCGCATGCCCTTCGCTACTGATGCCACCTGCCTGCTAACTCGCCCTCCCGATCGGCCGACTCTGGATCTCCACCCCTATAAATAGAGGGCTTGCGAGACCTCTCGGGTAGTTTGAGAAATTTGGCACTTTCACCCCCTTTTTTGATATTTTTACTATTCCGACTTCGCCCGAAGCCCCGGTACTGATTCCAAAGTCCGAAACACGCCCCGAGACTCCAGAGAAGCCCGAAAAATTTATCTTTTCGGTTTTGAAGCTCTACCTTCGCAGAGCCCGGTTATCTAGAAAAGTCCTGTTTTCAATGAAGAAAGTATTATTTAGGGCCGAAATGCTGCCCAAATTGATATTTTAGCCCCGGTTATTTCACAGTGAGTTTAACATATAGGAGCAATTGGATATTATGTGTTATATGTGCTATGTGCTTTTCAGTGTTATTATTTCGGGTTATTTTTATTAGCTATTTTTAATAGCAAAGAAATACCTTTGACCATGAGATCAATGAAAGGACTTAAATTCTCGTTGGTACTGGTATGTAGCCTCTGGCCATGTAGAACATGTCTCTGTAAGAGAATGATTTCTATTCTATGGTATTGGTGAAGGTTAGACAGGGCTATAAGCCTGAAATCTACCAAAATGTTAATCCGAAGTTGTATGTCTTCTATGCCATTTGGGCCAAAGCTTTATTGATGTATATCAAGCATGGAAATTGTTATGTCTCATTGATTGTATATCTTTAAATCAAATCAATGATTGATATGGAATGTTTGTCACATGATTCACATATACCCTTGTTGTTCCTTGTTCCTCTTTGCTTCTGCCATATTAAAGTATATATATGGCATAACGTTATATTGTATATATTATTGAATTCACTAAGCGTCACCGCTTACCCTCTCAATGTTTAACAAATTGCAGGAGATAAGCATCCAGTATAGTTATATACTGGTAGAAGATTTTTGAATAGTTTGAAACTATTGTATCGATAGAAGCTTATGAATAGTTTGAAACTATTGTATTTTGCACTCCCATATGTATAAAACTATAGAATCCTAGGAAGTTATGTAATATATAACACTTTAAAATGGTCGGTTTGTATCCATTAGTTTGTAACCTCTTTATCAATGTAAAATATTGTTTTTATGAATATGCAAGTAGCATGTTTTGGAGTAACTATATTATCAAGTATGAAAGTTTGGGTCTTTCAGAAATACGAAAGTTAGGATCTTTCAATCAACAAGGAGTTCTTGACCAATATCACAACTAGATTCGATGTTTTTTAGCAATTTAGGTTTAATTTTCTAAGTTATTTTTATGTTTTTTTTAGTATTTTAGTATTTATTTTCTATGTGTTTTTATGTTTTTTTAGTAATTTATGTTTAATTTTCTATGTTTTAAATTATGTAATGTGGTTTTAATTAATATAAAATATTTTATTATGTTTTAAATTATATTTTTATCTAATTTAGTCATTAGAAATAAAAATAAAAAATAAAAAATAAAAAAAAGATAATTGTGGAGTGGTGATCATTTCTTAGGTTTAGTAGGTAGGTGGTGAAAGTGATGTCGTGCAGATGCCACCACTTTTCACGTGGGTTGGCGGTGACCACTCCCTCACAACCTAATATAGATGTTATGTTATGTTTATATGACAACTATCACAGAATTAATGAGAAACAACCGGCTTCAAATAAACATTAATAGGTTTTCATCTTATATAATAATATTAAAGGAAAATTGCGTAAAAACATTAAATTTACGAAGAAAAAAATCTTATAGATTAATATTAAATGAAAATTATACAAAAGACATTAAATTTATAAAAAATTTGATTTTGTCACTTAGTATTTTTATGAAATTAGCCCTAATATTAATCTTATCCGTAGAAAACCAAAATATCATTTATATCAGTAAGAAAATGTGTTGCTATTTCATAAATTATTTTATATAAATATAGGGAAAATGTAATTTTAAACCCAACCAAATTTCCCATTTGTTTTAAAAGATTACTAATATTTTTTTAGTAGTCTAGGGACTTAAAGTTCGTTTTTACCTCTTACCAATGCCATTTAACCCATTATAATAGATTTTTTAACGTCGGTATAACCTTCACCTCACCCCATCCTCTCCACGTTTGATGCTTTGGATTTTATGTAAAATAATTTTTTTTTTCTTAGATTAAAATCAAAATTAAAATCAATCCCAACAAAGATCTTAAACGACACCTCCAATGTCATTCACACTCTTGTGATTCAAGAATAAAAATGCCATCTTTTTTTTTAAATACCAAATTCATACCAGAAACCCATAAAAGAGATCGTAACGATCATTTTTTTGATTTCATCATCTCCATATAACTCACCATTATTAATTTCTCCCCATCTCAACCTTTGTTAAAGCCCTTCAATTGCCTTACATATCTCTGATGACCTGAATTAGCCTAACGAAAATGAAATACTCAACAAAGAGATCGTGCTCTGTGGATTTCCAATCTAAAGGAAACACCTCGTCGGAAAACATAAACAGAAAAGGCCACATGAATATTACATCTGAAACCCAACAAACCCTCGTTATAACAAATTGTAATGACATCTATACTCCATTGACGTCGCTCCCTCTCTACTTGCTCTGTCTGTATCTCCATCTTTCTGACGTGAACAACCAACAACTAGACTAAAGATGATTAAAATCTCAATCTAAGCTTTTTATAATTGAAATGAAGTATAATTTTCTTTCCCTTAATTATAGCAAAACAACTTTTCAACCCCTGCAGCTTTGCAAATTGAAAATTTTGTTTTCTATAATTAACATTGCTAACTTGCAAAACTTAACATAATAATCATGCTCCCACTAACACGATAACTATTAGCATAACACTTATGCTCCCTCTAGCTTTGACATGTACTCAGAAATTAGCTGGACGTCTAGAAATCAATACTTTATTGACTTTCTTACCAAAGTTCATATTTCTGATACGAGATGCTTTGATAAAAATTTATCAAAATCATACAGCTTTTCTTAGATAGCTCACATGTGTGTCTAAAAAATTTGTAGAACTATGAAAAGGGATGTCGTAATCATAGTCTTAATTGTTTAGACCTTTGCCATTTCGCACAAGTCCATGTTAGTGTGTCGGTTAGCCACACACGCTCCACTAACGACTTTGAGAATGTAAACATCACAATTCCTATCTACTTCAAATCTACTTAATGAAAGTGTTTCCTCACCATCATTTTCATGAATCAAAGAGAAACCTTATGAAACTTAGATTTCTATGGTGTATATGTTCCTATCCAAGTAAATGTTTCATAACCATAACCACAAGACAAGGTTAGTGACAAACTCGTTCTATATGGACTGAACTTGTTTAATCTTAACTTATTTCCATCTAGCAGCACAAGGGCCTACCATTGCTTCTAATTAGTTATGCAAACAACTGAGAACTCATAGAACTCACATACATAGTCAACTTTTAACTGGAATGGTCACAAAAACAAGAATATGTCAACACGATATGTTACAAACCTCAAGTCCTGTGCTAGTGATAAACAACAGGTTTTATTCTTGATTAGTTCTTGAAACTTTTTCAAGATCTTTAAGACTCCTATTGTCCTCTTGAAATATAAGATTCTCTTTTCAAGAACCATTCCTTGACAAAACAAATATTCAAGAGTTAGTGCAGATTCTTATCAAGACAAAGACTTCATTCAATTGTACTTAGTTGGTCTTTGTTTTATCGTAAACATCAAAAGTTACCAATTTCAAATGTACAAAAGTAAGAAAACATTTTACTCTACATTTGAAAAGTGTTATAAACCTTCTAAGGATTATGTCACTCAAGTTACAATCTAGGAGTATGACTCTAAGACTCAATTTTAGAACGAAGTATGACTTATCTTTTGATTTAACCAATTCAACAACTCACGATTCCACTTCTTAGTCAAACAAATGCACTAAGATGTCCTTAGAGAACCAATTGTGATATGTTTTCATAACCACTAAGATAATCATAAAACAAGATAACCAAGTACTCTCCCATATTTTTAGATTGGAGAAACTTTTATATCTTTCTGCCTAATTTGATTCTTCTTGTTCGTTCTGCCTTACATTGAAACTTTTCCAATGTTTCAGAATTACAATTAAACTTGTAAGTATAACCATATTCACTAAACTTTAGTAAATCATGACGAATAGTCTTATAAATCTTTGTGGCGGACCTTGACCAGTGCACAAGAATGTGTACTCGATCCCTTAGTCATTCACTTGATTCACATATACATGTGATCAACGAACTAGTCTTAATTTCCTAAAGCTGAAAATCCTCATTCATCATACAATAGAAGTTGCATGATTCCAAGTTTCTATCCAACTGAATCTTGGGTGATAAGAATCTTTCCTTATTTGGTAAATTATGACACTACCACAAACGAAAGAATCAAATCCATTTTCCAACATTGCTATTAATGGAATCATATATGCAACAATTTTTCATAAATGCTATTGTAAGGATACTTAAAATAAATAAACTCAAAACTTTTCTTTTATTTTAAAACTTGCTGAAAAACTTATCCTTACAATGCAAATGCATATGAAAACAATGTTGTTATCTATTCCTAAGCAATCTATCATAACTGTTAAGCAGCATCTCAAAATTTTGAATTTCACGATCAGAATCATCTTGCTCTTCTTTTAAGCTTCCTTTCTTTGATTCTACAAAACATCAACATGTGAACTAGTCACATCATGTATTAAGAATCTCCAAATAGGAAATTAATAGAGTTAGATAGTGGACTTTACCCGAAGTAGAGTCAAACTTTGACTTTTACCATCCTAGTGAAATTAATAGGGTAGCTTCGTAACCAATGCCCATTCTTTTGGCAATAGAAACTTATGGACTCTTTAGTAATGGTACATGGGACTATCTCAGACTTACCATTTCTCTTTACCATTTGGTCAACCGAGTTGACTATGGTCGATCCCTTTCCATTAGGAAGAGAAAGCTTTTGTGGATTTCCAATGTCACCATTGTCAATTTCCATAGAAGTTTGGGAAGTCGGTCTTCCAATTAAGTTTGATTTACCAATGCTCCAAATCATTGCTGATTCAGGAGCATTAAGCGAATAGGTAAGATCTTTAAGGGTCATGTCATGGTCTGTCATATAGTAGTCCTTAAAGAACTCACTGTGTGAATTAGGAAGTGACTGAAGGAACTAGTCAACAACCAACTTCCTGAAGACTTTGACACCCAACTCTCCCGACTTATCAATATGCGATGTCATCTCCAAGATGTGAGCACACATAGACATTATTTGCTAATAGGGTTTGAGTGACCTTGATCTATTTAAGAACTTGTGGATAAGGGAGAATAATTGGAGGAGGTGGAGGAAGAGAAGTATGATTTCCATGATCCAACCACGAGACATCATCTTCATTAGGAAAGCTTGTTTTAATATATTCGGGAAGATCATAGTTGTCTGAACCAGACATCTACAAAGGGAGATATTCAAGTTAGTTGATTTAAGTCGTTAATATACCACCCAATATGAAATATTAAGGTTAGGACCCAACACAATATTTTATTACTTGGAAGATGGATGTCGTAATCCAAGCTATAAAATATTTAAAGGTAGGCGACTGACGATTCACCAATTTCCACCATGAAAAATGAAATAAATATTAGGTTTTAATTGGATTAGAAACTCCTAGATCTTTTGATTTTCATTGAACTTTTCAATGGCCTGTTTCAATCTCGATTGTACCCTTCAAGTTTTGTGATTGGGATGCCGAGGATCACAAAAGAAGGTGTGAATAACCATGTAAATATACTTGGCACTCTTAATTTTCATCACCTAATCGATGTGCCGGTTAACCACACGCGTTCCACCGATCTATGATAAACCTTAAGCCACCCTTTGCCAACCTTGTTAAATCCAAGTTAGTGTGTCGGTTAACCACACACGCTCCACTAACGACTTAAGCAAGGTGTAAAGTGTAATTTCATTGGTTAGCACCAAATTCACATTTTCCTAAGTAACTACGATTGGAAATTTATAAGTGTTTAGTTACTTTATATTTATCATCATACTTATAATGACGGGAGAATTATAGTCCTTGTCCTACCCGTTCGGCTAACAATCCTCCACTAGTCAAGGAAGCAGTGAGTGAGAGTGGACACCCATTAAACTACTATTTTATAGGCATTAACCTTATACCCCCCCTTATAGACCGACTTCGTGAATGAGGCCTACTAACGGTAAGACTGACTTTGCTCTTATACATATTTATAACTATTAACTATTAATATTATAATAGTATAAGGGTTGAATTTTAACTTTTAAAATTCTAAGGGTTTAACTTGGAATTAAAGTATTCATGGGGGGGAACTTTACAAATTCCAAAACTTGAGGGCAAGTTTTGAATAATTGAAAAAACTTTTCAATGCCATAACTTATGAGTTAAAGTAGTTTTAATGGAAAAACTCTTCAAGTTCCATAACTTGATGACAAGTTATGGAAGACTTTAAAACATTTAAAAAAAATTAGACTCTTCATTTTCATAACTTATGGAATTCTTATGAGTTTTAAAAATTATAAATGTGACTTTTCATATAACTTGAGGACAAGTTACAAAAACACATATTATGAAAAACTTTTAGATCAATTTGGATTGAAAACACATTAGCACGTAATTTTTCTATTAATCTAAATCAACTCATAAGAACAAGATAATTCAAATCATCAATCTTCAAGAAATTAGCATGAACATACAAACTGATACAAATCTTGAAATTATGACAATTATCTTCGAAATTGGATTAGCATGAACATTACCACAACAAAAACAAGTTTATAAGTTCAAAAACAGCTTAGGGTAATGTTCATAGTCCAATTCTATCCAAAAAAACTCAAAAATATGTTGTCAGGGGGTCCAACTCGCCGAGTGCAGGAACAAACTAGACGAGTTGGATGAGTTTGACATGGACTCGTCGAGTCCCCTTTCCAGACAGCACAAAACTTCATTTTTCAGCCTTTTGCATCAAGTATAATTGAAAAAAAGCCTTGGCTCTGATACCACTAAATGGTTTTAGTATACTACAACATCCTATGGTGCACATACAACCCTAAATACCTTGGATCTATGTTTCTACTAATTATACATGCAAAGGAGTTTCCAAGGTATTAAACCTATAACTAGCATGCAATTTGTCATAAACAATGCAAGATACTAGTTAAATTAACATACCTTTTATATGGCTTGGAGTCTTGATGTATTTGGTGTTACTTGAAACACTTTGGCCTTTAAGAACTTAGTGCCCCAAGTGTTGCACCTCAAATGGAATCACAACTCACCTAGGACAAAGGTGGCTCTTGAGAGAGAAAATCCATGCACCAAAAACACCACTATTATCTAAGAACTTCTGTAGAACTACAAGTTGCAATTATGGGCAATGCACTACATATTTATATATGGGATTTCAAGGGTCATGGGTATAAACCAAACCATATCCATGGGTTTTATGATCCATGGTTCATGTGGCCCAACTCTTTATGTATCCATACATATACTTGGTCCAACATGGATCATAAGCCCAACACATATAAATATAACTAATTACCATAATTAATCCCCATAGATTTAATTAGTCTCCTTTTGATCACTAAATTAATTCCAAATTAATTCTTGCTCAATACTAATTAAAACATATGATTTCATATTATTATATTAGAACTTATAATATATTAATAAATCATATATAACCTTCTCTCAAGAGTCCATCCTAACAAATTGTCCTGGTGTTATGCAACCCAAATGGACCATGCTACTCTCGGGTCGAGTACATACCAATAATAGTTATGGGCATAGACATCTAATCCAATACTCTGCCAGGGTTCCCTTGATATCTGCTGACCATGCTCATAGTGAAGGCTACACTAGGGCGAGTACAATTCATAGCACACATGATCAAGCCAACTGTGGAAGCGTAAGGTACTTAGCTCATATCTGCTATCTCGGCTTCAGTACTCGAGCTTTGAGTCTTACTCAATTTGGCATTACTTTGGATCGGTAACTCCCTTTTATTGGAAGTCTCCATACTAAAATATTTTAGTACCTTTTCCAAGTAAGTATTCTGAATAAATCCTATTAGCCTTTTACTCCTGTTTCTCACTATCTTTATTCCCATAATATAGGTAGCCTCTCTAAGGTCCTTCATAGCGAAAAACTTCTCAAGCCAGGACTTAACTTCCTGTAGGGTTGGGATGTCGTTTCCTACGAGTAGTATGTCATCGACATACAATACGAGGAAGCTAACTATACTCCCACAGGCTTTGGCATATACACATGACTCATCCTTGCTTCATAGAAAGCCAAACTCTTTGACTTTCACATCAAAACAAATATTTCATCTCCGAGATGCTTGTTTTTATCCATAAATGGATTTCTCAAGCTTACACACTCTATTAGGATGCTTTGTATCGACAAAACCCTCTGGCTAACTCATGTAAACATCCTCAACCAACTTCCCATTAAGGAAAGTAGTTTTAACATCCATCTGCCATATTTCATAATCATGAAACACAGTTATGGCTAAAATAACCCTTATAGACTTTATCTTCGCAACTGGTGAGAAGGTCTCATCATAGTCAACTCCAGGAGTTTGAGTAAAGCCATTCGTAACCAATCATGCCTTATAAGTGTGCACTTTCCCATATATGTCAGTTTTCTTCTTAAAGATCCACTTGCACCCGGCCGTCTTACGACCCGACAAATTGTCAACCAAATTCCAAACTTGGTTGTCATACATGGACTGAATCTCGCTATCCATAGCCTCTTTCCATTTCGCAGACTCCGGGCCTGCCATGGCTTCCTTGTAGTTGTTAGGTTCATCCAAATTTACTAGTGTACTATCACTAATAAACATATCACCTTCGGTACTAATATCAAAACCATAAAACTCCGGTGGAACACTAACTCTACTGGAACGTCTAAGAGGTAGGGACTCGTCAAACGGTTCAGCATAAGTTTCCTCCTCAGGTTGACCACCAGTGTTAAAGGTTCCTTCATCACTTGATTCTTGAAGCTCTTCAAGATCAACTTGCCTCCCACTGTCCCCTTGGCTTATGAGTTCTCGCTCTTTGAAAACTCCTCTTCTCGCAATGAATACAACATTGTCACTCGGTCTATAGAAGAGATATCCAAAGGAATTCTGCAGGTAGCCAATGAAAATACATCGCTCACTACGAGCTCCAAGCTTGTCGTGAATCTCTCTTCTTACGAAAGCCTCGCAACCCCAAACCTTTATATGTGCCAACGAGGGAGCTTTCCCTATCCTCATCTCGTGAGGTGTTCTGGAAACCTTCTTTATAGGAACTAAGTTAAGGATATAGGTGGCAGTCTCTAAGGCATACCCCCAAAATGAGATAGGTACTGAAGCACGACTCATCATGGAATGAACCATGTCTAACAAGGTTCGATTATGCCGCTCAGCCATACCGTTCAACTGCAGTGTCCTAGGTGGCGTCAATTGCGAAACGATTCCGCATTCCTTGAGGTAGTCGTGGAATTCAAGACTAAGGTACTCTCTAGCTCGATCGGATAGAAGCATCTTGATTTTCCTGACCGCTGATTCTCCACTTCTTGTTTAAACTCTTTGAATTTTTCAAAGGTCTCTGACTTGTTCTTGATTAAGTAGATATACCCATATCTGCTATAATCATCGGTGAAAGTCACATGGAATCGGATTGCATCCCTTGTGGGTGATCTAAAGGAGCCACACACATCGATGTGTATGAGATCCAATAAAACCTCACCCTTTTCATAAGTACCAACGAAGGGTGACTTGGTTATCTTTCCAAGTAAACAAGACTTGCACATGTCATTGTCCCTAAGGTCGAATGAGTCAAACACTCCATCCTTTTGGAGTTGGGCTATGTGTTTCTTGTTGACATGTCTAAGACGAAAATGCCACAAGCATGCTTTGTCTAAACTATTGGAAGAGTCGATATGCAACACATCATTTCCTAAGTTGTCTACAACCATCATAGTTTCATATATTTTGTTATAAAGAAATGCTTCAAAATAGAAAACACCATTAAGAAAAGCATTAATAGAACCTTTTTCATTATCAAACGAAAATCTAAATCCTTGCTTATATAAACCATGAAAAGAAATGATGTTTCTTTACATTTCTGGTGAATAGCAACAATTATTCAACTCTAGTCCTAACCCACTACTAAGCACTAAAGAGTAAACTCCAATCTTTGTGACAGGCGACGATCTTCTGTTCCCCATGATCAAGTTTATCTTCCCATGATCCACAACCCTATTTCCTCTTAGGCCCTGCAAATCAGAACAAATGTGAAAACCACAACCTGTATCAAGAACCCAAGAAATAGCATGCGATGAGTTATTAGATTGAATAGTATAAATACCAGCAAAGGACGGCTTGATCTTTCCATCCTTGATACTTGCAGATATTTCGAGCAACTTCGTTTCCAATGCCCCTTCTCATGGTAGTAGTAGCACTCTACATCCTTCGGGCTGGAGGAGGGTGCAGCGGGACCAGTCTTGGTTCCACTAGAAGAGGTACCATCATGGGACTTTCCCTTAAGGTGGATCTTTGAAGGAGTATTCCTCTTCTTACCCTTTCCCTACCCAATAGCCAAGATGGGGGCAGCAGTAGCGGGAGTTGATGCAACAGATTTGTCCATGAGGTTGCTCTCAGCAGTCCTCAACAAGCCTTGAAGCTTGCTCAAGTTGACCTCCTCCTTGTTCATGTGGTAGATCATGCAGAACTAGTTGAAACAAAGTGGAAAGGAGTGAAGAATGATATCAATCGCCATCTCCTCATCAAAGTTAACATTTAACTTCAGCAGCCGGTTGGCATATCTCTGCATTTTCTGCAGATGAGTAGTGACAGACTCTTCGTTCCTCGTCTTGGTTGTGATTATCGAAGTGATGATCTCGTACCTCTCCTATCTGGCACTTTGGTGGTACATGTCTAGTAAATCCTAGTACATCTCATAGGGACAGTAATCCTCATAGGACTTTTGGAGTTCTTCAGTCATAGTCGTGAGCATGATGCAATGTACTTTCGTAGCATCTCGCTCGTGGGCCTTAAAGGCAGCGAACTCCTCGGGAGTAGCAGTGTTGACATTCACCTCCTTCAGCTCCTTGTCGAGGACATACTCCTTGTCCTTGTAGCAGGTAACCATTCGAATATTGCGGATCCAATCATTGGAATTGGTACCATCGAAAATCACCCTCCCACATAAGTTTATGAGTGAGAACGAGCTGGAAGAGGTTAAGCCAGAAGCATTGTTGTTGTTCGGGTTAGACATCTGAAAAGAAAAGAAACAAAGCTTGATTAGATACGAATCCCCAATTAAACACTCAAATGAGAAATTAGGGCTAGGATCCAACAACAATATTTGCAATTTAGAAGAAGGATGTCATAATCTAAACAACAAATAATTTGAAGGTAAGTGAATGACAATTCACTAATTTCCACCATCAAAAACGAAAAAGAAATTAAGTTTTAAATGTATTGAAAACTCCTAGATCTTTTGGGATTCATTGAACTTTTCAATGGCATTTTTAAATCTCAATATGCCCTTTAAGGTTGTGACTGGGATACCGAGGATTACAAACAAGGTGTGAATAACCATGCAAATGTTCTTGGTGCCCTCAATGTTGCAGTCACCTAATCAATGTGTCGGTTAGTTACACTCGCTCCATTGATCTATGACAAACATCGAGTCACCCTTTGCTACCTTTGCTAGACCCAAATTAGTGTGTCAGTTAACCACACACACTTCACTAACGTCTTGGCAAGGGTACAAAGTGTAATTTCATGGAATAGCATCATTTTCACATTTTTCCTAAAATAACTAAGATTGAGAATTTTTATAGAACATTTAGTTACTTTATTTATCATTATACTTTTAATGAGGAATTAGTTGCCCTATCCTACCCGTTCGACTAACGACCGTCCGCCAATCAAGGAAGCGGTGGGTGAGAGTGGAAAACCATTAAATAGCCATTTTATATGCGGCAACCTTATACTCACCCTTATAGACTTCGTGAATGAGGCCTACTAATGGTAAGACTAGCATTAACCTTATATATATATATATATATATATATATATATATATATATATATATATATATATATATATATATATATAATCATTATTCTCGTAATATTATAATAGTATAAGGGTTGAATTTTAAACTTGTAAAATTCTAGGATTTAGAATTTAAATACATCAAAATGAAACTTTTAATCAAAATTTTTAAAAACCAAAACTTGAGGGCAAATTTTGAAACTTTTCAAAAATTTCTAGATCAAAATTCAAATAATATAATTAAACAATTAATTGGTGATTATCTAATTTTGACCTAATCCAATTCCATATAAGATAATTTAATAAAACAATTCAAATAATTAAGGTTTATCATATAAGGCAATAATTATCTAATTGTTTGATAAATATCTTTTATTTTGATAAGGATAATCACATCATATTAATAAAATTCTGATTTTATCAATTAAAAACATTTTTGGTAATTATCCCAAGTCAAAATAAGCCAAAATGCCGAAAATACATCCGTCTGACATTCTGACTCGCCGAGTCACCATTTGGACTCGTCGAGTTCATCAGGTGACTCGACGAGTTTGTCAGGCAGAAGGCAGATTTTTCGATTTCAAGCAATTAATAAACACACAATGCATCAAATACAATAGAAACCAATCAAATCTCTGATATAAATGCATCTTTTTACATCTCATGCATCCATCTCAAAGGATGGAATTAATCCATATTTTGACATCTCATGCATCCGTCTAAAGTTGACATGACCTAATCTTACATGCCAAAGCATAGATTTATCAACATTAGAAGCAGAAGATACAAATGTAAAATTTTGAACAAGTAACAATTTGTCAACAATATTCAAACGAAACATTCTATTATTTAAATATCAAAAGCTAACAAACATTTCACCCTTAGATAAGATGAACTTATCCGACTCAATAATTATTTAAAACCATCAGAATTCAAACAACTAGAACTAACAAGATTCTTGAAAATCTTAGGAACAAACAAAACATCAAAAAGCCTAATTTTCTTTCCAAAAGTAAATTCAAGAAACACAACACCAACACCACAAATTGGAATAAAAAAAATTGTCTCATGTTTTTAGCACCGACCCATCTTCAAGCAGAGTTAATGTTTCAAACATCCGTTTATCCTTGCATACATGGTTCGTTGCCCTGGAATCGATCTACCAAGCAACATTATCATCTCGGACATAGAATGATTCAGGATTGAATGAAACATAATAAACATAATCCTGATTAGAATTATCAAATTTATTCATGAACTGACCTCTTTTAACTTGGTTCAAAGAACCATTCACCTTTCCATTGGCTCCATTGTTTCCAGCACCATTGTTGCCTAAGTTCACACGACAATCACACTTGGAATGCCCAACCTAATTGCACCTCCAACAAACTAGATCCTTTTTCTTTTTGTTGGAGTTGCTTGGGACATGTTCCTGCTTACGTTTTCCATGTCCTTTGTGCATCTGATTTCTTGGTTTGTTTTCAGCTATATGACCCGAGGGTTGTCCAGATTCAACTTTCCCTTTGGGTTTATCAGATTTGTCACTTTCCTTCGCACAAAAAGATTCTTCAATACGAATATGACTAGCAAGTTGAACGAAAGACATCTCCTTCTTTTGATGTTTTAAGTTATGTTTGAAGTCTTTCCAGGATGGAGGAAGTTTGTCAATGATGCTTGACACAACAACATATTCATCCATATTCAAATGGTGTAGTTTAAATTGACCATATATGCCAAGGAGTTCATTGTATTGTTCAGTGATAGACCATGAATCATCTATATTAAAATTATTAAAATCACAGACCAGAAACTTCTTGCTAGAAGCGTCCTTAGTGATGTATTTCAATTTAAGGGTGTCCCACAACTCCTTAGTACACAAGGCTACACTATGGATATCAAATAAAGCATCATGCATACCGTTTAAAATGTGACCTTTGTAGATTTAGTCATCGTTGTCCCACGTCTATCTCCTCCTTATCTATTTTATTGTCTCATTAGCACCTTCCTCAACCTCCGGTGGTCTTGGAGTAGTCAACACTTATGCTGCTTTCAGAGTAGTCAGTATGAAGTGCATATTCTTCTTCCAACGTCAGAATTCAACACCTTCGAACTTCTCCAGCTTTGCAAACTTCATGGTTATCTCACTGATTGATTCTCTTATCTCCAGAAATAGTAAATATCAGTTCGATTGTTGGAGGAATTAGGGTTTATATTGGAGATCTGGATACCCCTTCGATCATGTGAACACTTTCTGAACTGATATTTCTATCCTATGCCCGGGTTGCAAGAAATTCAGCCTAGGATAATCCAAGAGGACACATACGAATCTAGGCACAAAAATCGTAAGCCAAATTGCTAGAAAGATTCTATGTTCGTCTGAAGAAAAGAGAGCTAATGACCGTGTGTCCCTTCTCAAAGAGAAGAGTCGTTTATATATCAAACGAGATTAGGGTTTGCCTCCTAGGTTTGGCCGTCATGGGTTGCTTTGGAAGCAAGTCATGGAAATCCGAAATTTAATGACGATTTAGGGTTTCCAAAAAAAAATGAATTTCATTAGTTTTACCATAATCACCCTCAAGAATTCGATTTTGCCACTATGTTCCGATATGTTAGAGTATAAATTATGAAGCCCTTCTCAAGAATTCGATAGGGTTTACAAAACTAACGAATTTCCAAAACTATCAAGAATTTCATTAGTTTTACAAGTAAGGGGCTCTGCCCCTTGTACCCCGCTAGGAGCGCTGCCCCTAGACCCCACTAAAGGGGCGCTACCCCCGGACCCCTGACTTGTCGTCGAATCAGCTTCTAATTCGATGTTATACATGCGTGCACTCCGCACAAATTCATACATATATTAGAGTACAAATTATGAATCCCCTTAGATCACATGTCAGTTCCGATTACATAAAATGACATGGTGACACTAAAATCACCAACATCCTTAACTCATTAGAACTGTATGTGTCTCTCTGTAATGATCATTCTTTCTTTTTTGTACGTCTCTCTCTCTCTCTCTCTCTCTCTCTTTCACATTCTCTTTCTCTCTCTTCGGCATGCAAAACTCAATGGGTTTGGTATCGGTAATCACGAAATTACAAACCCCGCATTTAGTGAGACCAGATATGTTGGTGGCTAATGACATGGCTCCATCTCATGTCCTCCTTGGTGATCAAGAAAAATCCATTCATGTGCTTGTCAAGGTCTTTTAATGATGCGATATCTAGACGAGATATAGAAAAAGAAGCAAAGATGAGTCGAGCAAGAGGTGTCGGAGCAAAGGGAAGGAAAGAAAAATTCAACGACTTTTATGATTGATTATGGGAAGCCTGTAGAGATTAAGATCATGGGAAGACTTTTTGGCTAATAGGTGGCACTATATTTGATGTCAAAGGAAAGGGGTAACGAATTACTCCTTCAAAATACTGATAAGGACCATTTAAACCTGACAAAGTTCACCTTATGCCCTTAAACAACACCTCCAAAAAAATACATTATGGACATTTTAAAACAAATGGAAAAAAAAATGTAGGCCTAAATTGACATTAACCTTATAAATATATAACTAATAGCCTTTTATAACATTTTGAAATACAAATTTCATAACCCAAACAAACCTCATCATTATGGGCGTGATAAAAAACCAAAACCGAACCAAATTATGTTTGGTTTATTTGGTTTGGGTTATTTGGTTTTCGGTTAATTCGGTTTGATTAACCAAATAAAGATACCTTATTTGGTTTGTTTTTGGTTAAGTTTTAATTGTTTTGGTTAAACCGGAAAATCAAAATTATATATATATATATATATATATATAATATCATAAAAAAACTTAAGTTTGGCAGAAAATATCGGTTTTACCCTTTGACAGATTTTTCGTTCGTTCTGCCGCAAACTTGCCATTTTTTTGTCGGTTTTGCCCTTTTTACCAGTATTAACAGGTTTCCAAGTTAGTATGAATTATTTTTTGCAAAAACTACCCCTTAACTATAAAAAAAACACAAAAACAAAAAAACAAAAAAACAAAAAAACAAAAAAAAATTATTCAATTGACATTTTAAGGGGTGTTTGGATTAACTTATTAGTTTATTGCTTATAGCTTATTTGTGGTGGGAGTAAGCAATAAGCATGGGGAGAAATGCTTATTAAAATTAGCTTATTTAGCTTAATAAACTGGATTTTATCCAAACACTCAAAGTTAACTTATTGTGAGAATAAGCAATAAGCACCTCTTTTTTTCCTATCTAAACACTCCCTTATTATTTAGTTATTAACCACTATAAATTTATAATTGTTTTATATTTTGTATTAAAAAGCAAAAACAAATTAACAAAATGTTAATTAACCTTCGATCATTTCCAACATCTTCATATACAACTAAAATTATATTAACCAATCTTGTCAAAATCGGCTCTTTAAACAACACAATACATCATGAAACCGTTCTAACCGAAAATCAAAAAACCGAACCAAATAATAGAGAGCATCCCTTAAATTCATCTTCATAACACACCACTTGCACCTTCATCTTTCACAAAAGGTCAACTTTCGCCCCTCCATTCTATCTCTATATAAACAACCACAATCAAGACACAACTAGTTGTTCTTTCACCTTCTACAGTCCTACTCCAAATCAAATAAACACACAATAGATTCAAATGGGTCCAACCAGTTACACCACAGTTTTCAGAAGACATCACAAATCAAGAGGTTTTCGGGTCAACCTGAAAAGATTTTCAGTTCAAGGGTTACGTACAAAGTTGTTTAATTTCTTCAAGATTCTTGTAAGATCATGGAAGTCGTACTCTTCTTCTTTGTCATATACCAAAAGCAGATCGAAGAGATGTAGCAAGGTAAGAGATTGTAGTAGCCCCAGAAGCTCAGTAACGACAGGGAATGTTGATCAGAGCTACGTTTGTAGGTTAAGATCATTGGGAAGATCGCATTCTTTCTATGCAGAAGCCATTGCTGATTGCTTGGAGTTTATAAAGAATTCTTCTGTTTCTTTAGATGATAAGTATTTGACACATTATATGTTGGATATTTCACATGGGTGTTGATGTAAAAGTATAACCCTTATACAAGAACCGAACCAATTTCAGGCATGTATGGCCATTGAGAGCTAGCTGAGACTGATATGAGATCTCATGTCACATTTGATTCGTAGAGACATGTAGATTTCCCATTTTGGAACTGTATAGAAACTGATTATGAAATGATTATGTTTTAGTTTCTCTTGTTTCTTTTGTTGTTGTATAGTTCTGTTAAATTACATATATATATTTACTATTATTATTAATTATTAATTTATAGTAGTTGATTAAAATATGTAAAAAAGGAAACATATAACATACAATGTACCAACATTAACTTATAGAAATCCACAATACGTGTGCATAAAGGATTTGATCTAATTAGGATTTGATCTAATTAAAAAATGAAAATTGATTTAAAATGTTCAAATTGCGTCCACGTCGGAAGTTTTTTTGGTTTGTTTACCAACATTACTTTGTGTTTTAAAGAGTGACATTTTTTTTGGTAAATAATGGAAAAGGATTATAGTTTTTGAGTTTTATCAAAATGACCTCTTAGTTCTAAATGTGTCCATTTTCGAGTAATCATGTATATAAAATATATTTATTTCATTTGCAACAAAATATTTTGAAAAAAATATATATTCTCTTCCCTCTCACCTATAGTATTTTGGTTGTATTAAATGGTATAATTTTCTTATGTTGTACCAAAATCTATTTTGATTTTTGTGAGTTTATTTACCTCCTTGTTAAATTTAGGACAAATTGTATTGGTTTCGGACTTCAATATGCATCATTTTGTACTCTAAGATGTTTGCATACAATAAAACGCTATATTCTCTTCCCTCTCACCTATAGTTAGTGGCAGATCCAACCCGAAAGTCAAGTGGGGTGCACAGTCGACCATTAACCGGTCCGTTGACCGTTGACCATCCCGAAATAGTCTGATAATGATTACCCCAAAATCGATTTCGAAAACATCCGTTATAATTACCCAGGAATGCATAAACGAATATATTTCATGTTGAAGTGAAGCAAGTCTTTACTTTAACCGTTTTAGCATATACAGTAGCTACGAAGTAATGTTATTATAATCTTGATTCGACAAAACACCTAAAAAGATTGGATCCTAGGATATGATTATGAGAATTAAGTGGGTGTTTGGGATAGCTTTTCAAAAAAAAAAACTTATTAGCTTTTTAGCTTTTTAAAAAGCTAATAAGCTAAAAAAATATTTGTCTATTTAAAAAGCGTTTTTTAAAACAGTTTTTTGGATAGGAAAAAGTAAAGCTTTCAAAAAACTGGAAAATCCTAGTTTTTTAGCTTTGTAATCATTTTACTCCTAAAAAAACAACTTTTCGCATTCAAACACTTTTTAAAACCAACTTTTCCTAAAAGTCATAAACTAATAAGCATTTTTCTTAAAAATCACTTTTGACATAAAAAAGCTAACCCAAACATACCCTAAAAAGCAAATACTTTTAATAAACAATAAATCTCAAATAAATTTGCAAATATACAACTAACCTTTACCAAAATGGATAAAATTTATTTGCTCTTAAGAGCAAAACATATTTTCTAGAAGATGAGGAGAGACAATCAAATTGTTTACTTAACTTGCTTTACTTAAGACTAACTATTAAGGTTCCTACCAATCCATATCCTACATTTATCATTTCAAACCCATTTAACACAAATCAATCGGTGGAGAGTATCAAATCAAAGAAAAATCAGTTCACAAAGCAAAAACTAGTTCATAAATCAGAATATCAAAAGCAAAATAAACATTTTTCAGTTTAAAAATGGAACTCAACATCAAATTTCAAAATATCAAACCTATTTCTAAAAATTGAACACAAAATCAAACAAAATCAGGGGAATAAATTTACAACTTTCCGGAGACTATGGTGGGTCGTGTTCGGCGGCGGATGGTGTCAGTCAACCGGTGGTGAGCGTGACCAACGTCAGGACTCAGTCCGTCAAGCCTCCACGGTGCTGCAATGGCATTGTTCAGTTGTGCTAAGTTTCCGACGACTGTGGGCTGTGGATTTGGACTGCTAATTTAATATCTATTTCTAGTTCTTGTTAATTGGTATGCTAGGTCAAAATTAGTTCTTGTTAATTGGTATGCTAGGTCAAAATTCAAAAGAAAAAAAACGGGAGAGAAGAATCAGAAGAGAGAAGTGAAATGTTGGAATTGGGTACCAATTTTTTCTCAATGGGGAGCAATGGTTAAATTAAACTTTGTTTTTATTTTTTTTTATATATTCCTGGTGGGTCTCATTTTTAAGTGGGGGCCATGCACCCCACTCCTTCTGAACTAAATCCGCCACTGCCTATAGTATTCTGGAATGTTTGTTTGTTTGTTTTTTAGCAGACAAACATTACAGAAATATTATTTCAAACTTATTCTTCGGGTTTCTAGACTAACTAAAATGGATCACATAAATTTTGTTGAAAAACAAGTAAAAGTAATTTCCAGCCCTACTCTGCCATGCGATTTCAGAGGTGATTCCCGGCAGGTTCAAACACTAATAATCATTGTTGCCTTTTCTGTCGATACTTTTGTTGTCTTGTTCTGTTATGATTTAAAGTGGGATTTGATGTTAATCAAGAAGGTTGGCAATGGAATTAGGTAAGAAATGTGAGAATGGTTCCAGGGGATATAATCTTAGACCTCAAAAAAGTAGAGGACATGTCTATTACTATGTATGTGACAAATTTTCCAGAACAGGTGGAATTGAAGCTGATGTTTATATTTCCTAAAAATTATCCAAGATTCAACGTCGCTTTGCTTTTATCGAATTCTTGAAAATCAATGATCCAAAGATGTTGCTAGAATATTTAAATAGAACTTGAATTGGTAATTATCATATGTTCACTTCCTTGGCAAGGTTTGAAGGTAAAGTGAATGTGTCGGATAACAACAGAGGAGATGAAGGAACCGAGTAATGTTAATGTGAAAAAATCATATGCATCAACAGTTAATGGTAATGGGAGTAATAAACCTACACAGGTGGATAAGGTGCTTAAGAAGATGGTGTTGGAAGATTTAGACATTCTAGTTATTCTAGTTGCAACATGTGTAGTTTTATCAAAGGTTCGAGATGTTAATCTTATTATTAATGTAAAGAAGGTCTTAGCTACAAAAGGTTTTAACATCTCTCCACTTTGCAACATTTGATTTGTGTAGGGGCTTTATTGTAATTTTCTTATTCATGCATTACTTTGTTGTAATTTATGTATCTATATATTGTTTCCTCTTGTTGTTTAGGAGGCCATTCAATTCAATTCCTTATCATGGTATCAGAGAGTTAACACCCTCCATGTTCATCTTCCGCTTTCTCTCCCAGCCCCTCTCCCTTCTGTCCGTTTTCTCCTTCTATTCTTCTCTTCTTCTTCTGTGGCAAGCACTTCTGATGCTTCAATCCCACTGAACACCCTGATGCATATGATAAGAGTCAAACTTAACTCCACTAATTATTTTTTGTGGAAGAATCAGATGAACCCTATTTTAACTTATCAAGATCTGTTCTCTCATGTCAATGGCTCCCTCCCGTACCTACCCAACACCATCATTATTAGAGACAAATCAACCGTGAACCCGAAATTCTCGTCCTGGGTCAGTGCTGATCAGCGGTGCATCATTATTCCAAGCCTCATTATCGGAGGAGGCTATCGTTGTTATTGTGGGGCTATCAACTGCTCGACAGATCTGGGTCGCCCTCGAACACGCATATGGAAACCCTTCAATTGAACGGATGCACAACCTCCGTGATCAACTTCGTTTGATCCAAAAGGGAACCAAGACTGTTGCTGAATTTCGGAGAGCTTTCAAAGTCCTATGTGACCAGTTGGCTGCGATCGGGTTCCCTGTTGATGCAGAGGATCAATTGCATTGGTTTTTATGTGGCCTCGGGCCTGTCTTTGAGACCTTCTTGACTACTGTTCGATCAAGCAGACCCGCCTCGTCCTTTGCTGATTTACTTGCTCGAGCTAAAAGCCACGAGTTATTCATCATGGCTCTTCATCACTCCGCCACACCCTCAGTTGCCTTCGGTGCTAATTTTGATTCACATGTGTCCGCTTCTACTTCTGGTACTCGTGGGGGCCGAGGCTCTTATCGTGGTGGTAACAATGGGGGGTCTCATGGTGGTCATGGAAATCGGGGTGGTAGACGCCGTCCCCACTGTCAGTTATGTCGCATCAATGGGAACTATGCCACTGCGTGTCCCAATCTTAAGAAATTCCCTGCTGGGATTGAAGTGAAGGATAATGATTTATCCTCTGCCTTCTTATCTCAGTGTCATGTTTCATCTTCAACCCCTGATTGGGTCATTGACTCTGGTGCAACTGACCACATGACCTCCACTACTCACTCGGTCTCCGATGCTTCATCCACTATAGGTAACGGATCTGTTACGTTTGGGAATGGCAAGTCCCTCCCTGTTACTCACAAAGGGCACTCAATCCTCAATAGAAATATATGTTTGAATGACATCTTGGTTGTCCCAAATCGCACTCACAACCTATTATCTATCAGCAAACTAACTAAAGATAACTTGGTTGATGTCTTTACTTTCTTACCCTTCCTTTTCCATTCAGGATCGTCACACCAAACAGGTTCTGGCCAGCGGAAGTTGTGAGAATGGTCTCTATGTTCTCCACCCAAGTCATCAAGCGTTTGTGTCTCACTCAAGCCCAAAGCATCATTTGAAATATGGCATTCCCGCTTGGGCCGTGCTAATTTTTATATTATTACCTCTTTACAAAAACATGGTTATCTTGTTGTGAATGCACTTTTACCTAAACTAGGTTTATGTTCCCCGTGTTAACTTGCTAAAAGTCAACGGTTACCGTTTGACAATAATAAAACTCGTACCTTAAATTTATTAGATCTTGTTCATTGTGATCTATGGGGACCCTCCCCATTATAGATATTATGCCATATTCGTTGATGACCATTCTTGCTTTTCTTGGTTGTACCCCCTAAAGGCAAAATTTGAATTTTCTTGTGTTTTATTGAGTTTCATACAAATGGTTCAAACTCAATTCTCCAGAAAGATCAAAATCTTTCAAAGTGATGGGGGCACCGAATTTCTTAATAATCAAGTCAAGTCAACCTTTGAAGAAAATGGCACCCTACATCGGTCCTTGTGCCTGTATACTCCGCAACAAAATGGGCGGGCCGAACGAAAACACCGTCACATCGTTGAAATGGGTTTAGCAATGATGTTTAATGCCCACCTACCCTCAACTTATTGGTTTGATGCCTTTTCATCGGCTATCTTCATCATTAACAGACTGCCCCCCTAAAGTTTTTGATGGTAAATCTCCATTTGAGATAGTACATTCCACACCACCAAATTACTCAACATTTCGGGCCTTTGGGTGTCGGGTCTTTCCTTACCTACGTGATTACTTGGAAAACAAACTTGCACCATGTAGTATATCGTGTGTTTTTATTGGATATAGTCCAATGTACAAAGGCTATCGGTGCCTTGATCCTACCACATCTCGGATATATGTTTCCATACATGATCTCTTTGATGAACATGTCTTCCCATTTAGGGACAGTACTACACCCAGCTTTATCTCAAATCTAAACGTTTGCTCATTCCTAGACCACCCTCATCCATTCTTGCCACGCCCAATCACTCCCATCACCCCCACGCAATCGGAGAATACTGAAAACTCATCACCATGCACATTGTGCCCCGACAACATCACTCCAAACCCCAATCTAAGACCACCCCAAAGCCCGATCTCGATCCCCACCTCTAGCCCAACCACCAAATCCTCCTCAATACCATCATCCACTCTCTCTCAACAGTCTGTGACTCCTCCCACTCCTATTCCCGTACCGCCACCACCACCTCCCCCACCTTCTCTATCTACCCATCCTATGACCACTCGTGCCAAGGCCGGCATTTTCAAGCCTCGTCACTTTGCTGACCTCTCCACTCTTACACAGAAACCGTTACACAATGCTTTACTTGCCCCGAGTGACCCAAAGAATGTGAAAACTGCCCTTAAACAACCTCAATGGGTTGAGGAGATGAAACGTGAACTTGATGTTCTTCACAAAAATAACACTTGGTGCCTCGTTTCTCGTCCTTTAAATCGGCCAGTGGTGGGATCCAAATGGTTGTTTCGCACAAAGTTCCATTCTGACGAAATCATTGAGCGACACAAAGCTCACCTTGTCGCTCAAGGGTTTAGTCAAACTCCTGGTGTCGACTACTCCTACACTCTCTGCACAGTGGTTAAGGCTTCCACCATTCGGGTCATTCTATCTCTTGCTGTTCTTAACAAATGGACCTTACATCAGCTTGATGTTAATAATGCATTTTTGCATGGGCAGCTTCAGGAGTGTTTATTCATGGAGCAAGCTCCTGGGTTTGGTAATCCTCACCATCCTAATCATGTGTGTCGATTAAACAAAGCTCTTTACGGCCTCAAGCAAGCCCCTCGGGCTTGGTTTCAACAACTAAGCACGTTTTTAATTTCCACTGGATTCTTTTGTAGCAAGGCCGATACTTCTCTATTTATCTTCAAACATGGCGGGTGTATCATGTATCTTTTGGTATATGTCGATGACTTAATTTTGACCGGAAATCACGATGGGGTGCTCCAATCGTTCATCACTCAACTTCACACTCAATTTGCTATTAAAGACTTGGGGAATCTCAATTACTTCCTTTGTCTTGAAGTCTCGTATATAAACGATGGTTGTTCCTTAGCCAAACTAGATATGCAAAAGATGTTCTTGAAAGAGCTTGGATGCTTGATGCAAAACCGGCATCCACTCCCTTGTCGCCAACGACTTCTATCTCGTCATCCGGTAACCCATATTCGGATCCGACACAGTATCGCTCGATTGTAAGGGCATTGCAATATCTTACCATCGTGAGACCGGGTATCTCATATGCGGTTAATCAAGTTAGCCAGTTCCTCCATGCTCCTACTACTCAGCACTTCCAAGAGGTCAAACGAATCCTCCGGTATATTAAAGGCACTTTAACGTTTGGTTTGACCTTCTCTAAGCCCACCAACATGTCCCTTCTTGGCTACTCAGATGCGGATTGGGCTAGGTGCATTGAGACAAGACGGTCAACTTATGGCTACTCGATTTTTTTGGGAGGCAACCTGGTGTCTTACTACGCCAAGAAACAACCCACCGTTTCTCGATCCAGCTACGAATTCGAATATCTGGCCATGGCAAATGATGCTGCTGAGATAATTTGGATCACCCATTTGCTTCAAGAACTCCACACTCTTCCCATCGTCCGACCTACTCTCTTATGTGATAATCAGAGTGCTCTCTTCTTAACTCGGAATCCCATCGCTCACAAGAGAATGAAGCACATTGAATTAGATTACCACTTTGTCTGTGAACTTGTTGCTTCGGGAAAACTCTACACTAAGTTCATACCATCCAAACTTCAAGTTGCCGATATTTTCACTAAAAGTCTTCCTCGGCGTTAGTTTGAGTTCTTTCGAAACAAGCTTCAGCTCGGCCCTCCACCGTTCAACTTGCGGGGGGATAACATCTCTCCACTTTGCAACATTTGATTTGTGTAGGGGATTTATTGTAATTTTCTTATTCATGCATTACTTTGTTGTAATTTTTGTATCTATATATTGTTTCCTCGTGTTGTTTAGGAGGCCATTTGATTCAATTCCTTATCAGGTTTCAATGATTTTGAATGTAAGGTGTGGTTGGAATTCAGGTCTCAGAATGCCTATATCAAATTTAAGCAACATCAAGACAGGAAGTGGTACTTTACAGAAGTATGTTTAGTGACAAATAATTTAACAATTGATGAAAGAATGGTATGGATTAAAATAGAGGGCTCACCTCTAACTGATTGGTCTCCGAAAGATTTCCAAAAAATTGCTACTGCATGGAATGATTTCTTGTTTATGGATGACAATCAAGATGAAAATAGAGCATGTGGCAGGGTGTGCATTAAAACTAAAATTAAAGCTTTGATATCAAGAGTTTTTCAAGTTAAGATTAATGGCTTGGAGTATAATATGTGAGTTCATGAGTTTTCTGGTTGGGTCCCAAATTTTGGTGTTATGTCATCTCGTCTAATGCTAATAATTATGATGGATCGAATAATGACTTGGTAGATAAGAGGGATTGGGTAATGAAGAACATGATCAAGCTAAAGTAGAAGGAGAGATTAAAAAGGACGATGAAGATTTTAATAAAATTGGTGAATTTGAAAATGGCAAAACTTTTTCGACACAGTGGAAGGATGGAAAAGTTGAGGATGCTACCTCAGAAGAATAAGAGATTAATATCAGTAAAGAAAAGAATAGATGGCGGATGATATAGGACATGATGAACCGTTGTTACAAGAAAGCGGAATTTATTTTATCGGCTGACGAAACTGGAACTAAATATAAAAATTATTCTCTTGATTCGAGTAATACCCCTTCTAAACGTATTGGTTTCAATGGAATGTGCTTCTCTAATAATGGTTCGTTAGATAAGCAGGGTAGGAAAAAGGCGATACATCTGCTTCTGTTAATTCATATTCTGCTAAGAAAGGTTCTTCTTTAAATAGAATAGATCTTCTTCTTCTAGAGGGTCGTTTATCGACAATATTATCTCTCATATTGAGATGGGGAATGCCTTTGGATATGATATGTCAGTATCTAAAGCAGACTCAATAAATATATCAATAGTATTGGAGTGAACGAAAGTAAATAATGAATATTATGTCTTACAATTCGTGTGGGATTGGAGTAGATAAATGTAGATTCGTTTCTCGGTTATGTATAAAGCATAAGATTAGCTTTTCGGGTCTCCAACAAATGCATCTTAATTACTCGTCTGGATTTAATGAAAGTGAAAAGATTGTGGGGGAGATTATCAGTTTGACTTTGTGTCTAGCTTTGCTCAAGGTTGAAAGCTAAAGCTCTAGATAGGTTGGTTTCAGATCATCGACCTATTATCCTTATTCAATCGTTTGAAGATTATGGCCTAGTTCCGTTCAAGTTTTTTAACTCATGGTTAGATATTGTTGGATAGGAGGAGGTTTTTAAGAATGTGTGGCTTAATGCCTATGTTTATTTTGATTCAAATAGTTTCATTGTTTTTAAGAATAAATCGAAGATGGTTAAAATTAAAATAAAAGAAGGTTTATGTGATGTTATTGTCGAGAAGGTGAAGAAAAAAGACACCTTCTTTTGGCTATTAATGAAACCGAGAAGCTTTTGGAGAGTATGAATGGGACTAACGAAGTCATGCTAAGCAGGAAGAATTATATTAAGGTGCTTAGTGATTCAGAAAAACTTTAAAGGGTGGATCTGATTGAAAAAGCTAAAGTGCAATGAGGTGAGGAAGCTGATGAAAACAGTAAGTTTTTTCATACTTTGGCCAATAAAAAACGAAGGCAATTGACGACTTAAGGGGTTAAATATGAAGGAGATTAGATTACTAAAACAAATCACGTCTGGCATCAATTGTTCTTTTATTACTCTTATTCCTAAGGTTGAGAGTCCAGTAGTGGTTTTTGATTATTGTCCAATCAGCCTCATAGGGGTCAATATAAAATTATTGCTAAAATCCTTGCTTCTCGGATGTCTTTTGTGATCGATTCTATCATTAGATTCAAGCAATCTGCTTTCATCTCAGTTCAAAAGATTTGGATGGTCCTATCATGGTCAATGAGATTTTTGATTGGTACAAATCACAGAAGAAACTATTGATGGTGTTTAAAATTGTTTTTGAAAAAGCATATTACTTTATCTCTTTGGAAGTTCTTGAACTGATTATGTATTTTATGGGTTTTGGAAGTAAGTAGGTAGACTGGATTTGGGAGTGTCTTTACATGGAAAAGACTTCTATTCTGATTAGTGGAAGTCCGACGGATGAATTCATTATTGAAAGAAGTCTTCGTCAACGTGATCCTTTTTCCATGTTCCTATTTATTATTGTTATGGATGCGCTTCATGTTGCTTCATGTTGCTATAGAAGATGTTATTGTCGCTGCTTCTTTTTTTTTTCAGGTGCTAGAATTGGTTCCATGCAGGTGTCCCATTTTTTGGGACCTAAAATAAATATTCAAAAATCAAGCTTGCTTGGAGTTGGAGTTGTTTTTTCGAAAGTTAATAGTTTGGCTAAAGTGACGGGATGTAAATCAGAAAAAAAAAAAAATGTTTTTCTTGTATTTGGGTCTTCTAGTGAGGGCTAGTATGGCTAAAAATAATAGTTGGAATCTGAATTCTAATAAATATAAAAAGAGGCTCTCTGAATGGAAAGTTAGTATGTTGTCTATTGGTGGTAGATCGACTTTGATCTCTTTTGTTCTTGGTTCGTTATGTATATATTATCTTTCGATGTTCAAAATGTCGGTCCAAGTAAAAAACAAATTAGAGTCACTACATTCTAATTTTTTAGGGGAAGAGATAATGGGAATTCTAAACTTCCTTGGATTTCTTGGAATCAAGTCTTGGCTTCTAAAGAGAAAGGTGGAATTGGTATTGGCACTCTAGATGCTTTTAACTTTGTTCTCCTTTAAAAGTGGAGATAAATATTTGTCTATAACAAAGAGAAATGTTGGAGGTACGTTTTCTTCCTAATATTCGAGGATCGTTGGGTCTATTAATACAATGCATGAAAAGGGCATTATTCTTCTTTCTTATATTAAAAAAAAAGTTAAAATATGGAAATGCTATGAAGTTTTAGAGGGATGTTTGGGTAAGGGACATTTCATTCTCTTCTTGACTCCGTGTACTGTTCCAGCTTGAATTATAGAAAGATTGCTTGGTTAGTGCAAGATGGAGTGTTGATGGATCTTGGGTTTGGCATAGAGATATAGAAAGATTGCTTGGTTAGTGCAAGATGAAGTGTTGATGGATCTTGAGTTTGGCATAGAGATATTTGTGGGGGTGTAGAACAAAGTCAGTTTGAAGACCTTAGGGCATCCACAATGCATTGAACTCCATAAAGTTTAATGGATTGTCAAATCATCATTCTTAAATTCATACAACTCTATTATTGTTTTCTCTACAATGCATTGAACTCTACAAAGTTCAATAGAATGTTACAAAATATAATTTATAGTAAATATTTAAGGATTAAAACTTTCCTTTTTCCCATTGAAGAGTTCAATGACCATTGAACTCCAAATCCATTGAATGCCAAGGTGGCATCTCACAATGGTTGAGTTTCATCCATTGAATGACATATGGACTTGTCACCTCATTCAATTCTCCCATTGAACTCACCATTGTGGATGCTCTTATGTCAAACTTGGTTGATGCTTATCTTTCTTCTGATGGAGATGAGTGGATTTGGAATTTAGAAGGATCATCTTCTTTCATGGTTAAATATGTGCATCATTTAATTGATGATTTTTCCCTTCTTATGGTGGATCTATTACTAGATGGAACAATTATGTTCCTAGACAGGTTAATATTCTATGTTGGTGGGTTTCGTGTGATATAATTCCAACTAGGTGGAATTTGAGTCGTAAAGGAGTGGAGTTAAATTCTTTGATGTGTCCTTTTTGCTCGAAAATCCCAAAAAAAAATTATACCATCTTCTTTGGTCTTGTGAAGTATCAAGTTTAGTTTGGGAGAAAAAGTTTAGTTGGGTTGACTTGTTACCTCCGGATCTTCTTAAATTATGTGAGGTTTTTACTTGGATTGATAACCTTCCTTTCCCAATGGTTAAGAAGAAGATGGTTGATGTCATTGTTTGTGTCACGATCCGGGTGTTATGGCGATTCCGGAACAATATACTTCACTGATAAAGCAATTCGAGAAAAGTTTATTTTTTATGACATAGTTAAGTTATTGTTTTTTTTTTTTTGGTTTGTTTATAGGAACAAAAAAAGTCAAGGATTTTTTTGTCTAACTGACCAAATAATCGTTTTTTTTCTATTTCATTGTAATTTTTCTTTTTTCCTAGCTTCTTGCTAGTTTAATATAATGCATTCATTCAAAAAAACGCATTACAGAAATACACTTGTTTTAGAATCTCAGTGATTTTACTTTTTGTTTTTCAATGGTAGTTAAATTCGATGCATAAAGGATCTAAAAAGACTCAGTCATTTACCATTAAAAGTGATCTAAAATACGCGTTGTATCAATGGTAATTTTTACACTACTCATAGTCCTAGACCACAATTCACATGCAAGAACTTGACTAGGGTTCACGGTTAAATTTCGTCTAATGGTTTCATAACCAATTCTTTGAGGATAAAGGCATCAACTCCACTGAGTTTTCGGAGTCCATTAGGATTTAGGTTTTTGGGTTCAGGCTGCATTGTATTTTTTTTTATTTGAAAATTTTTCATTCCATTATATATATATATATATATATATATATATATATATATATATATATATATATATATATATATATATATATATATATATATATATATATATATATATATATATATATATATATATATATATAAGTATTCAACTTTTTGTATTCATTTGTTCCTTTAATTCTTATTTAAGTAATGAGTGTGACTCTCAAAACATTGCTAGGTTTGTGAATGCCAAATGACATTGCATTTGATAAATATAATAGTCTACATGTTATTTAAATAAACTGTGGGATATTATTGACTTTGTGATTGAATAAACTCACCTTGGACTTAGACTTAATCCTACTTGGTAATCTCGAGTTCATCATATTGACCAACTACGACTATAGAAAAGTAAGGTGTATATTCCCCATCTGTTGGAAGCGAATGTATTTTTATTCTCATACCCTCTCCTAGGGATGGAACATGATTATAATTCCATGTGCATCCAACTTGGTGTTTGTTTATTAGCAATTGTTTAACTTCGATCACTTCATCCGAGTATTCGTAATTAGGTGGAGCTAAAACATGAGGCATGACCTCTATGTATATAGCTTGATACATCTTTATCATAAAAACTCAACATTTTATGAAAGTGTAATCTTAGTGATTTGAAAGTTGATATAGCACGACCACATGGTATACCAGAGCACTCTCATTTCTTATATATACATGTGTTTTCTTATAGGTTGTCAATACCATTTTTCATGTGGTCATGGAATTCATGTGTTGTTTTTTACTATTATCTCACGTATACATTGGTTTGAATCATCCATCAACATCAAAAAAAATTTGATTATCCTTTATGGATTCATCAGCATCATGTACATTCCTCTCATAAGCAATTTTCATACCTTAACGTGGCCCATCAATGTCATATACATTTTACAAAATTACTTATTTGGTTACTTCTCTAGAAAGGTTTTCCAGGTAATTGATTTGCATAGGATTTGGAGATTGATATGTAACTACTTGGTTAACACATTTTGGAAACATGATTAACAACAAACGATACCATATTCGAAGGTATATTAGTAATAACAATTACAAAAAAATTTGACATCTATAGGACATTTGTGATGAGATATGGAGTATAATTTAAAGGTTGAAATCAAATTTGTTATTGAAATTGCGACTAAAGGCAAAACTTGACTTTAACTTAGAGAGAAGAGAAAATTTTGATCACAACAAAGGTAGGAGATATCCGGAAGAAATTTAGTTTGTTCAAATCCTGAAGCATAATCTTTTTGCGGTGTTCTTATAAGCTTTGGTCCTAAGTGGAAACAAATCAGTCTCCATCCCTTAGCTTTGGTTTTGTCTGTATAATCTTGGAGAACAAGTTTTGAATTTATAACATCTTGTTAAAGGCTCATTGGCCCATCCCAGAACTCTAGGTAAACTCCTTTAGGTATGATGAGAATGTGAGCCGATATTGGGAGTGTAGTAAATACATAGTTCTTTGTATAGAATTTTATATTGATAAAAGAAACTCTCTAGTTTTGATATGGACGTGTCTTGATTAGAAAGATCAAAGGAACTACATTAAATATTCATGTGTTCTTGTTTAATTTTTTTAGCATAATAATCTATATATTATTTTCCTTGTGTCTTAATCTCCAACAACTGATATCATAAGCTATGGATGAACACGAGAAGATTAAAATCGATATATGTTAAGGTCATATTTTGGATTTAGAAGGGTCCGGGTAAAAGATTATCTCTACTAGATAAAGTTACATTTACCCTTGAATGAAAGAAAACTATGACGTATGAAATAGGAGTAATTAGATATATTAGATCGATATGCACTTGGTGCGGTCAGGTTGTCATTGGAAAAGAACATTCCTTACAATAGTTTCATCGATAAAAATAATATATGGATTGGTTAAGGGGTTGTCTAATATGTATGAGAAACCTTTTGTGAAAAAAGGTTTTGGTGATTAGATATTTGATGAATATAAAGATGAAGGAAGGTGGTTCATTGATAGATCATTGAACAAGTTTAGCTCAATAATATCAAGGCTAATATATGTTAATCTCATATTCAAACACAAACTCCATGCGATATTGTTATTATCTTTGCTTCCTAAGAGTTGGTATGTAATAGTCATAGTAGTGAGTAGTTCATCTGGGATGATGAAGCTCAATCTTGAAGGCATTTATGACTAAACCCTCGATGAGACGTTCGTAGAAAGAATGTAGGACGGTGCTTTAACTTCATGTTAAGTACCTAAGGAAGGAGAGAAAACTCCGACATAGGAGTAGTAGTAGATGAATATCAAGGTCATGAAGGAGAGGGAAGTCCATATTACAAGGATTTTACATGTTGGAACTACAAAGAAAACAGTCACGTTAAAAATCAATTCCTAAAACCTTTGGTCGAGAAGGTAAAGAAGGAAGTGAATGTGGTAGAATATTTTGATGATGCACTTATTTGTTGCGTAGAGAGTTCGATAGAATACTTGTTTATAGATCCGGGTGTTTCATTTCATGAAAGTCAGTATAAAGAATTAATACATAAATTTAAGCATCACAGCAGCAAAGTGAGACTTATGAACAACAACATCCTACACATGAATACGGTCTTTATAATCGTAGGGAAGTTGGATGACAAATGATACCATGTTAATTTTGGCAATCACTAATGGGAACTAACAAAAGAGAACCTTGTAGTTGCTATAAGCTAGAAGCAAGAAACATTGTATATGGTCGGAGATTCGAGAAATGGAGTAAACTCAACAAATAAAGATACAAAGACATCTATTTTGTGTCATTGAAGGTTCAATAATATGAGTGAGATAAGAAGAATATGTTGCTTTCTAAAGGCAAGATATCAGAGTTTAGAAATGCATCCATGGATTTATGTGAACTATGTATACTGTGTAAGTTGAACAAGGTTACCTTCAACGAGATTGGGTAGACATTGAAGGATGAGAAGCTAGATCGTGTCCATTCATATGTTGTTAGATGTCATTTTATGCATCTTTTTTTATTAGCTTTTAGTAGTGTTTTATACCATATTTTATGCCTTTATATTCACATTATTGTAAATAATAGTCAACTCATGATTTTAATTAGAATTATATATTGGTCATATTTTTATGTTGTTTTCAAGTACTTCGTATAGGACCAGTACTCTGGAAGCACTTTGGATAGATACTTTGAGCTTAATTAAGCTAAAACACTGAGAAATTTGGAAGTTGGATTTAAGTTACTAACTGAGAGTCAGAAATTGTGCGTTTTACAGTTATGTGGCCGTGTTTCACATTACACGGTCATGTTTTCATCCCGCAACATTTTTCGAACACTCTGGTTAGCATTTTAAGGCCACATGAGAGTTACATGATCATGGCAAGGGTTTCACAATCGTGTTTTACTCCAAAAGTTTTTTCAATCCTTTAAAATCGATTTTTGGTACCTTGAAAGTGTTACATGATCCTAACATGCCATTACATGATCATGTTGCTCCCATTACACGATCATGTTTTGGCCCAAAATCCCCAAAATAGCAATCTACTTCATTAAAAGTTGTTTGAACGTGTTTTTAAGAATATTGTGAAAAATGAGTGACAAAAAACGATATAAATTTGCTAATTTTAGTGAATCTCGGAGAGATATTTCTATTATATAATTAGTTTCTTTCTCTTCTAGTTTTCTATCTCCCATCTATCTATTTTCTTTAGTTATTCACTAGAGCAATTATGATCTGGAAGTCGATCCAGGGCAAGTGTTCGGATTTATTATGACATAGCCATGAGGCGCTCAACGGACCTTTTGGATCTTATAAAACCCTTTCAGGTTTTTCGTATATTGTGTTAACGCGCTCTTCAAAAACACGACCCTATTAGCCCTAGAATCATTATGTGACACTCCCATATTAATGGTATTACTTCCAGATCAAATTAGATTGGTTTAAAGCCTTTCCAAACAAAATATAGATGATTTTCGGCTGTTTCTGATGTTTTCCAACTATTTATGAAGATTGTGACTTAACTAGTTAGTTTAGTTTTTGTAGATTTACTTTATAGACATTAGTTGTACTATTTTGATATGTTTTTATCCATTTTTGGATAAAAACCCTAGTTTCAGTTCTGCAAAGACTTCGACTTTTTATGTAATTAATCATTAGATTTGGTTTTTAATTTGTATTTCTATCTATTGGTTTTAGTTTTGTGTTTCATAAATGTTTGATTTTTAATTATATTTAGATTGATCACTTGATTTATGATTAAATCAATCTAGTTAATCAGTTGTTAAAACTCGTAATTGTTTTAATCGACTCGTAATAAGTTACAAATATCATGTTGGTTCTGCGTTGAGATTTAATTATGATATAAACTAAAAATCATATATGTTTATGCTTCTAAGCTTGTGAAGAGTAATGAATATTGTTGGGAATTTTACGCAAATCATAATGCTGCTTTTCTAATTTAATTAAAGAGATTTTTTTATTAAGTTAGTAAAAAGTCAGGATTAACTTAATAAGCTTGTTTTGGTTAATTAATGTGGTAAATGAGAACTTACTAGAGTTTATTAGTAGTTTTCAGTAACAACTTAGATAGAATTCTTCTTAAATAAGAATATATGGATTAATTGCATAATTAGGAGAGTCAGAGCAGAATTGAAACATTTTTTATTTAATTTTCTTAAGTTCATTTCACTACAATTTTTAGTTTTCAATTTTAAACAAAAGTCCCACTAGTATGTGCCTTACGCAAAGAGGCATTGAATTTTAGGTTGTATCCTTGTGGATTCAACTATGCTTCTCTTGGATTTCCTTTAGTGCAACCAAGTAATGTAATATATTATTTGTTTAGGTGTAACTAACACACCTAATAGATGTTTATGGATCAACTTTGGTGTCTTAACCTTGAGGGTTTCATTACTATGTGACTTTCATAGATGATTCCGTATGGACGATGTGTTTATTTTCTAAATAATAAATCTAAAGTCTTCACCAACTTCAAGAAGTGGAAGGATTTGATGAGAACGATATGAATCTTAAGGTCACGTGCCTAAAGTAAGATAATATGGGAAAATACAACAATCAAGAGTTTACTAATTATCGTGTTAAGGATAAGATCCATATGTTGAAAATGGTTCTAAAGGCACCTCAGTAGAATGATGTTGTGAGAAGGATGAGAAAAATAGTGAAGAGTATGAAGTTACATGCAAGATTGTTGAAGATGTTATGGGTAGATACGGTCAGTACCGCAGTGTATCTAATCAATAGAGGACCCTCGGTCACCTCAATGTTCAAAATTATTGAAGAGGAATGTTGAGGTCGAGATATTCCCTTGCCTATCTAAAGGTCTTTGGTTGTGTCTCTTACATAAATAAAGGATGCATAAAGAAACAAGTTAAAGGCAAATATGAAGAAACACGTCTTCATTGGGTATATAATGGATGTCATAGGGTACCATTTTTGGGAGGACAATGGTAGAAGCTTTATCCAAAGCTAGGAAGTGACACTCAACAAGAACACCGTATACAAAGATGATCTAGCTTTTACCTTTGGTTTGAAAAATAAACTCGAGGAAATAGAGAAGGGCACTTTATATGGGATATCAAAATAAGACATCATGAAGCCTTCTGATACTACAGGAACAATCAAAGGATTTGGATGCAGTGGGAATGAGGATGATTTCGGAGACACTGGAGTGAGTGAGAGCATATCCGAAATTAGTGAATCAATGAAAGTTAGAGAGCATCCACTAAGATCGTGACTTTAGGTAAACTCTAAGGTTCACGTAAGTAAGAAATATTATTCTTCTTTACCAAATTATTTGTTGTTGGCTATGAATGGAGAGCTAGAAATTTATTCTAATGACTTGAGGATGAAAGATTCCATACAGTGAAAGAAGGTGGTGAAGGATGTGTTCCACTCACTTAACAAGAACGAGACTCGGTCCTTGGTCAAGTTACCTATAAAAAAAAAAACTAGAAACTGTAGAACAACTTGGTATTTAAGGTCAATACAATATCAATAGGACAAAGAGATACGAGTTCAAAGTGGTGCAAAGGGTTTCTAACAGAAGGTGGTAGTCGATTGCAATGAAATGTTATCCTAGGTTGTAAAGATGACCACATTCAGAACCTTCGTTGGCATTTTCGTCAGGGATATTTTCATCTAGAGCAACTTGACATGAAAATTTATTTCTTACATGGAGAGCTTAATGAAAATATCTACATGGAACAAGCCAATTGTTTTCTAACTATTGGGAAAGAAAACTTGGTTTGCAAATTGATGAAAAAACATGTATGGGTTGAAGGAAGCTTCAAGGTAGTGGTACTTTAAGACTGATGACTTCATGAATAGGAATTGTTACACGAGAAGTGAAAGTGATCACTGATGGTACCAAAAGGAATTCAAGTCCTCTTATGTCATCCTTTATTTTATGTTAATGACATGTTGGTTGTAAGTCCCGACATAATGAGATCAACAAGTTGAAGAAGTAGTTTGTAACGCTCGTAGATCCGGGCAAGTCACTTTAGAGACAATAAGCATCAAAAATGACTGTTTTATAGAACATAATTTAGAATAAATAATCTTAACCAAGTTATATTATATGTCACAAAGGTTCTGTACATGTAAAGAACGCTGAAATCATAGTTATAACGAAGAAGTTATGACCCGTCGAAGTTTTACGGCAAAACCGGCGCGATGCCGGGAATCGTAAAAAAAGTGAATTTATGACAAAATACTTTCTAGCCTTAGCGATCTACACGAAAGTTATAGTATATGTTAAACTGAGAGTGTGCATAAAAACAACATCCAAATCTGACTTCGTGGGAGGAAGTTATGATTTTTCTAAGATTTAGCATAGCAATGCACAGTCCGAAATTCGAATTTTAGATCTGTCGATTTTCATCCAAAATAATCTAAACGAGAAATGAAGATATCGTTAATAGGAGTTAAACGACAAGAAGACAGATGAAAATGGATATCGTATGCGAAAAATATGGACGAAGCTTAGTCTCTACTCTTCGAGCGCGGCGAATTTGATACAGTTTTGTAGTTTTGTAATACTGAGATAGAATGAGAATTAGCCAATGGTGTCTAAATGAAAGTTGTATTACTCATAAATACCAACACGTGGATATAAATAATGTCGAAAACAAAGCTCGTATGCGAAAGATATTGACGAAGCTTAGTCTCTACTTTTCGAGCGCGGCAAATTCGAATACAGTTTTGTAAATATGAGATACAATGAGAATTAGCCGATGGGGTCTAAATGAAAGTTGTAGTACTCGTAAATACCAATGCGTGGATATAAATAACGTAGAAAATGGAGCTCGTACGTGGAAGATACGGACGAAGCTTAAAGACTACTCTACGATAAAATCCCTATAAATAAAGGATGAATCTTTCATATTTTCTTCACACCATAACCTCTCTTTCTCTCTCTAACTTCTCTCTAGCCTCCTTAAACCCCTCCCAAGTCTAGGGAACCTCCCTATCATGAGAAGGAATCCCCGGAGCGCCCGACGGCTCCGAGAAGAAAAGCTTTCGGCTCGGGAACGCTGCTCCAAGCAAAGCTCGGTTTTCTATAAAATCCGATGTAAGTGGGCTACACCTATGCTATTTTTAATATAGATTTTATTTAATTATAGTAATGTCATTAGGAACTTATAATAAGTACTTGGGCTATTATTATGGGTTATATAAGTATTTTTTTTAATGCTTATATAATAATAATAATAATAATAATAATAATAATAATAATAATAATAATAATAATAATAATAATAACAATAATAGCTAGACTATTAATTAGTCTCGGCAAATAATAGACTAAACTCTAATGGTAATAATACTAGGTTTCGTCGAAGGAAATTAATTTTAAGAAGCGAAGCGCTGTTTGAGTTCGGAATCACCACCTTTTCAAGTTAGTGCATAGTTACTTTCATCTTACACATAGATATGAAGTATTTTATATAAATTATGTGTCATGTGTGCATATTATCTGGATACTTGTTGTCTATGTTGGATTAATGATTTTATACATGTTTTAAATGATTTAAACTATATATTTATTTTGTAGCACCTGGTTCCTGGTATGTAAATCTTATTTGGGTATTTTTCATTTTTAGCCTTGGATTCGGCGAGTCATAGATTCGACTCGCCGAGTAGGGACGGGACCCGGGACACGTTTAAATTGGCGACTCGGCGAGTCCATATCCTGGACTCGGTGAGTCACCGCTGTTGGATGAAACCCTAAATTTCAAGGGTTTGCACCCTATTTAAACCCTCATTTCCGCCCCAAGCTCGCCCCCATTCACCCTCAGAGCTCCCAACATCACTTATACCCTTATTCCTTGTGAGATTGAAGTGTTTTGGTGTGTTCTTGAAGATTTTGAGGAGAAAGAAGAGTAGATCAAGAAGAGGAGAAGGAGGCCAGGCATCTTTGTGTCATCTCAACGTTTTCCTTGAGGTATAGCTCGTTTCCCCTCTGTTTTCAAGCTTGTAGTCTCTTTTAGCTTCATGAAAGTCCTTCTTGAGCCATTCCCCAAGCTTATTTGTGCATTGTGGGTTGTAATAAGTTGTTAGCCTCTAGATCTAGGCATGATTTAGTCCCTGGAGCTTGGATCTAATGCCTTTATGGGGTTATATTGCATGAAAGCCCTAGATCTACCCCTTTTGGTGCACTTTGAGCCCTAAAACCTTCATTGGTGATTATCTACACGTAAAGTTGGAAACTTTACGTGTAATCCATGCCCTAGAAAACCATATCTGTGAATGGCATGGACTGGAATCGAGCAAATCTGTGTATTTTGTAGGTGCATGGCAACGACTCGGCGAGTCGTTCATGTGACTCGGCGAGTCTGCTCGCGAGTCTCCGAATTTGTCCCCTTTTCGTAGTGTCGAGTGTGCAGTGAGTCACGGGGTGTGACTCAGTGAGTTGGAAGCTAAACTCATCTATTGAGGAACTCAGCGAGTCGATTCTCTGACTCGGTGAGTTCAAGGCAGTCTCCTTAGATCAAGAACAGACTCGGTGAGTTGTTCATACAACTCGGCGAGTCTCCGCATAAGTGTTCATCGGATGAAGATGAACTCGACGAGTTGTTCATACAACTCGGCGAGTAGGATGAAGGACTTGAATGTTAGCTTAGAAGAAGAACTCGTCGAGTCATAGCCTAACTCGACGAGTAGAAACAGGGACTCAGGACAATCGTCTGGATAGGAACTCGGCGAGTTGGAGAGCCAATTCGGCGAGTCGGGTCAACTGAAAGTTGACCCTGACCTTGACTTAAGGCTTGACTAGGGGTAAAATGGTCATTTTACCCAAAGGACAGTTAGCAGTGTTTGATTGAGTATGTTGTGGGAATTGCAGCCGGAGGATTTCCGAAGCAGCAGCAGCAGCAGCAGTCAGTTCCCGATCAGTTCAGCAGGTACTTTGAGGTGAGTTACCTTCCAGTAGCGGTGGGTCTAAGGCCACAATGTCGGCCCACCAGTAGGAGACGTATGATAGATGATTGTCTTTGTGATATCATCTAGGTTTGCTACTACCTGATATGTTATATGCTAGCATGATACATTATACATGATAGTAGTAGAGTTCGGTTGTTAGGACCGAAGGGTAGTCAGACACCCCAGAAATGTCTGACAGTATGTGATGATATGTTTGTATGCTGGCCTGTTATGTTATACGATAGAGGTAGTAGGAGGGGACCAGTCCCCGAGGATCGGTTGTTAGGACTGATGGGTAGTCAGCACCCCATAATGGCTTGACATGGGTAGTCAGCACCCCAGAATGGCTTGACACGGGTAGGACGGCACCCCAGAATGGTCGTATGGGTAGGTCGGCACCCCAGAATGGCCGTACCAGGTAGTCAGGCACCCCAGAATAGCCTGGCAGTATGTATGTTATGTGTTTGTATGGTATGTAGTACGATAGGGGAACTCACTAAGCTTTGTTCTTACGTTTTACAGTTTTGGTTTCAGGTACCTCTTCTTCGAAGGGGAAGGAGCTGGCGCGGTAGCGGCACATCATGCACACACTCTGGTTTCCGCATTTACGAGATTCACTGGGATTTGTACTCTGATATTTTGAAGGGTTGTATAGTTTGGCTTTTAAACATGGTTTACGTTGTGTTATGGTTTGATCAAACAATGTTTTTAATTATTAATGTTTTCTATAGTAATGTTTTTAAAACGAAATTTTCGGACGTGAAAATTGGGTCGTTACAAGTTGGTATCAGAGCCCTGGTTTGAGGGATTCGGACTCACCTTCGGTGGTGTCTGAACTCAAATCGAGGGATTAAAAGATTTTTTTAACAGAAAATGTTTTCTAAATGGAGAAAAGAGCTTAAGAAAGAACAAAGTGTGTGTGATGTGCGCGACCGGCCGAGCTCAAGTAAATATTCCCCAAAGTACCCATACAAGTTTATGTTATGTTTACCAGCTTTTGTAGAACAGCATGCTAGAATAGGACTAAGGATCTAGGAGTGATGCCTTATGCGCCTGCTTTATGTGTTCCACCTATATGAGAATTGCATGCTAGTATAAAGTAGACAGCAGTAGGGTAGCCTGTTAGGGTGTGCCTGATAGTATGAGTTAGCACGATGTGCTAGTTCAGTTTCTCTCTATGAGAGTGGAATTGCTTGAGGTTGTTTCCCTTGTCTGAATGATGCTTGCTTCGTGCTACATGGGACTCCGAATAATGGGAATTAGCCATTAGGCGAATACGTCACATCACATGTGATCAGAGTTGAATAATCTTAGAGTACCGGATTGGATCCTACTGCGCAGATCTTGTTTGAGTCCAACCGTGGTAGGGGAGAGTAGGGTACTCGAAGGATTATCTGAGTCTCGTCGCATGTGATGGTATTCGGGTGATGGATAATTGGCATTACAAGGAGGCCTGCAGCAGCTGAGGACTGGATCGAGTAGAGCCGGATATTTCCCTAGGGCGAGCCTGGGATGAGTATAGTAGTAACCAGCCTTAGTGTAAGGGACCTGGTGGAGTCGAGGCAGTCCTTGAAGAAGGTACGGATAGATGTGGAAGGTAGTATGGGCCCGTACTACTGAAAGCAGAGGATCCGTACCCGAACCAAGGAAGGCCAACACAAGACCAGGGAACTTGTAAGTAGCTGTGATCCCTCAGGAAGTATCAGTATATCTAATGATTGTTGTGATGTATTGCAGAATGGTGGTACTTCGATCGAGGCTGGTGGATGGCGGTTCAGGAGAGGGGTCAGGTTCAGGATCAGGTTCCGAGCCGGTAGATGGAAGGCTACGCGAGTTCATCGCGTCAGAGATCACCAGAGGCATTCTTGAGTCGACCCCCATTCTCTTTGGGTCGATCAAGGAAGGGATTATGGAGTTGATGGAGGATCGCCTGCGGGCATTCAGGAGTGATTTGGCATCTAGCCAGTCGGGATCTCGCACACTGTCCTTCAAGGACTTCAGGGGCAGTGGTGCGCCGGACTTCCATGGGATGAAAGACCTTATTACTGCCAGGCGATGGATTGCAGACATCGAGTCTACACAGTTGACTAGCTTCTGCCCCGAGGGGTCGAAGGTGAGATATGCAGCGGGGTGTTTACGAGACCGAGCCCGGGATTGGTGGGAGTCAGTGGGTGACTCGTTGGGAGCCTCAGCTATCGAGGCTATGACCTGGTCGGACTTTGTGACCAGGTTTAGGGTAAAGTTTGTGCCGGCTGTCGAGCTTCAGCAACTGGCCAGGGAGTTTCTGGATATGAGACAGACGACAGAGACTGTAGCGGAGATCACCGCCAAGTTCCAGGAGAGGGCTATGTTGGTGCCCCAGTATGCTGGTGACAAGGATATGAGAAGGACTCGTTATCACGATATGCTTCGAGCTGACATCCGGGAGCATGTTAGCTTTTCGGCTTACCCTACCTTGGACTCTATGATTGCCAGGGTGAGGGAGAGGGAGATAGATTTGGAGCACATCCGGAAATGGAAATTAGAGGAGGGACAGGCAGGAGGGGCTTCAGGGAAGAAGCCCAAGGGATCAGATGGTAGGCCGAAAGGCCAGTCAGGACCGGGCCGCTGCAGGAAGTGCGGCAAGCCGTACGAGGGGGCGTGCAGGATGGGATCATCAGGCTGCTACAAGTGCGGCAAGTCTGGGCACATCAGCAGGGATTGCACTGCTCCGGCAGCAGTTATTCAGACATCAGAGTTGTTGTGTTTCCACTGCAACCAGAGGGGCCACAAGAAGGCCAATTGCCCCCAGTTGACAGTTTCAACACCGGTGAAGGCGCCAGCTCCAGCGACCTTGCGGATCACGAATGGCCGGCAGGGCAAGGCATAGGCTCCGGTGGTGAGGAGCCGAGCATTCCAACTAACTACCGAGGAGGCACGCGCCGCACCCGATGTGGTGACGGGTATGATTCTTTCCCTCTATCTTTTGTTTTATGATGTTATGATATCGATATGTGCTCCGTGTGTATATGTATGCATTAGGATCGTTCCATGTGAACGGCATCCCAGTTCAGGTATTGTTCGATTCGAGTGCATCCCGATCGTTCGTTTCTCTTGTGCTTAGCAAGAGGTTTCATGAGACTTCAGGCGAGTTAGATTGCCCTTTAGAGGTAGAGATTGCTAATGATCGATCGGTGCGAGCATCGATGGTGTTTCCAGATTGCGTTCTGCGACTGTTTGAGGAGCGTTACCTGGTAGACTTGGTTCCCATTCCATTGCGTGGGAACAAGGTGATTATTGGCATGGATTGGTTGAGCCCTAATGGGGCGGTGATAGACTGCGCGCAGCAGCTAGTGCGGGTCAGGACCCCAAGCGGGGGAGAGTTAGTGATTCATGGCGAAAGGCTGCAGTGTGGACCCACTGTATGTTCAGCAGCGAGGGCTATGCGCTATCTTCAGCAGGGATGCGCAGGATATGTCGCGTATGTGATGGATACCCGGGAGGCGGGTAAGGCGACAGTGAGCGAGGTTTCGGTGGTTCGAGATTTTGCAGATGTTTTCCCAGAGGAGCTACCTGGGATACCTCCGGAGCGACAGGTGGAGTTCAGGATTAACCTTATCCCCGGTGCGGCTCCGATAGCCAAAGCACCGTATCAGTTGGCTCCTCCCGAGATGCAGAAGTTGTCTACGCAGCTACAGGAGCTACTAGACAAGGGATTCATTCGTCCGAGCAGTTCGCCTTGGGGAGCCCCGATTTTATTTGTGAAAAAGAAAGAATGGGTCGCATCGGATGTGTATAGATTACCAGGAGTTGAACAAGGTAACAGTGAAGAACCGTTACCCACTCCCGAGGATTGATGACCTCTTTGACCAGCTTCAGGGAGCATCTTGGTTCTCCAAGATTGACTTGCGTTCGGGTTATCATCAGATGAGGGTCAGGGAGGAGGATACGCAGAAGACCGCGTTTCGGACGCGCTATGGCCACTATGAGTTTGTGGTGATGCCGTTTGGGCTCACCAATGCTCCTGCCGCGTTCATGGACCTCATGAACCGCGTTTGCAGACCGATGCTGGATCGGTCTGTGATAGTCTTTATCGATGACATCTTGGTTTATTCCAAGACTCAGGAGGAGCATGAGGAACATTTGAGAGAGGTGTTGGAGGCCCTGAGGAGGGAGAGCTTGTATGCCAAGTTCTCCAAGTGTGAGTTCTGGCTGCGCGAGGTGCAATTTCTTGGGCACCTCGTCAACCAGAACGGGATTCTGGTCGATCCGGCCAAGGTCGAGGCCGTGATGAGATGGGAGGTTCCGAAGTCTCCATCTGAGATTCGGAGTTTCCTGGGATTAGTGGGCTACTATCGGAGATTTATCCAGGATTTCTCCAAGATAGTCGTACCCCTAACGCGGTTGACGAAGAAAGTCGTGGTCTTTCGGTGGGACCCGAGCAGCAGGCTGCATTCGAGACACTGAGATAGAAATTGTGCGAGGCGCCGATCTTAGCCCTGCCAGAGGGCGTAGAGGATTTTGTGGTTTACTGTGATGCGTCCATTTCAGGGTTGGGCGCAGTTCTGATGCAGATGGGGATGTCATTGCCTACGCTTCGAGGCAGCTCAAGCCTCACGAGGCGAACTACCCGACGCATGATTTGGAGTTGGGGTCTATGGTTTTTGCCCTCAAGATTTGGCGACATTACCTCTACGGAGTTCGATGTACCATCTACACGGACCACAAGAGTCTGAGGTACCTCATGGATCAGCCGAATCTGAACATGAGGCAGCGTCGGTGGTTGGATGTGGTGAAGGATTATGATTGCGAGATCCTTTACCACCCGGGGAAGGCCAACGTGGTGGCCGATGCGCTTAGCCGCAAGGCAGCGCCGATCAGGGACGTATGCATGAGGATGACCGTAGTGACTCCCCTATTGGAGCGAATTCGGGAGGCTCAACAGGAGGCTATCAAGGAGGAGCATCGGAAGAGCGAGCGCGTGGTGGGTCAGGTGTCCTCCTTTGATTATGATAGTCGGGGACTATTGACACTACACCGTAGGGTGTGGGTGCCGTATCATGGGGGCGTGCGCCAGATTTTGATGGAGGAGGCGCACAAGTCCCGATTCTCTATTCATCCCGGGGCGATGAAGATGTATAGGGACCTTCGTCTAGATTATTGGTGGCCCTGCATGAAGCGGGATGTGGCATGGTTCGTTGAGCGGTGCTTGACCTGCAGGAAGGTCAAAACCAAACATCAGAGACCGCATGGTAAGATGCAGCCGTTGGACATTCCACTGTGGAAATGGGAAGATATCACAATGGATTTTATTACAAAGCTTCCCAGGACCGCGCGTGGAGTGGATTCGATTTGGGTCATCGTGGATCGACTGACCAAGAGTGCTCACTTTATTCCGATTCAGGAGAGCATATCGGCCGAGAAATTGGCCGACATCTATATCAGGGAGATCGTGGCGCGGCACGGGGTGCCGGTATCGGTAATCTCGGACAGGGATGTGCGTTTTACTTCCAGGTTTTGGAAGAGATTTCATGACGAGTTGGGCACTCGTTTTCATTTTAGCACCGCCTTTCACCCGCAGACGGATGGCCAGAGCGAGCGGACCATCCAAACTTTAGAGGATATGTTGCGGGCATGCGTGCTAGACTTTGGTGGTAGCTGGGATACCTATCTTCCCCAGGCCGAGTTCTCATACAACAACAGCTATCACGCGAGTATTGACCGTACTCCTTATGAGTTGTTGTACGGACGAAGGTGCAGGACCCCGATATGCTGGGGTGAATTTGGCCAAAGGGTCATGGGAAGTACCGAAGTGGTGCTCAAGACGACCGAGAGGATCCAGCAGGTCCGGAGCAGGCTTCAGACCGCTCAGAGTCGGCAGAAAAGTTACGCCGACAAGCGTCGATCCGACTTGGAGTTCCAAGTCGGGGATATGGTTCTCCTGAAGGTGTCGCCTTGGAAAGGCGTCATTTGATTCAGGAAGCGGGGCAAGTTGGGCCCGAGATTCATCGGACCGTTCAGGGTTGTAGCCCGGGTGGGCAAGGTGGCGTATAGGCTGGATCTACTAGCCGAGCTCAGTCAAATCCACAGCACTTTCCATGTTTCTCAGCTGCGGAAGTGCCTAGTGGACGATTCAGCAGTAGTGTCGTTAGAGGATATTCAGGTTGATGACAGCTTGAATTACATTGAGCGCCCAGTCGCAATCCTCGACAGGAAGTCGAAGGATTTGAGGAACAAGAGTGTGGAGCTAGTGAAGGTGCAATGGCAGCACCGCAGGGGTTCGGAATGGACTTGGGAGCCGATGGACAAGATGATGGAGCATTACCCCGAGCTGTTTCAGGATCGAGCAGCAGACTTCGAGGAAAAAGTCTAAAATAAGTGGGGGAGATTTGTAGCACCTGGTTCCTGGTATGTAAATCTTATTTGGGTATTTTCCATTTTAGCCTTGGACTCGGCGAGTCATAGATTCGACTCGCCGAGTAGGGACGAGACCCGGGACACGTTTAAGTTGGCGACTCGGCGAGTCCATATCCTGGACTCGGCGAGTCACCGCTGTTGGATGAAACCCTAAATTTCAAGGGTTTGCACCCTATTTAAACCCTCATTTCCGCCCCAAGCTCGCCTCCATTCACCCTCAGAGCTCCCAACATCACTTATACCCTTATTCCTTGTGAGATTGAAGTGTTTTGGTGTGTTCTTGAAGATTTTGAGGAGAAAGAAGAGTAGATCAAGAAGAGGAGAAGGAGGCCAGGCATCGTTGTGTCATCACAACGTTTTCCTTGAGGTATAGCTCATTTCGCCTCTGTTTTCAAGCTTGTAGTCTCTTTTAGCTTCATGAAAGTCCTTTTTGAGCCATTCCCCAAGCTTGTTTGTGCATTGTGGGTTGTAATAAGTTGTTAGCCTCTAGATCTAGGCATGATTTAGTCCCTGGAGCTTGGATCTAATGCCTTTATGGGGTCATAGTGCATGAAAGCCCTATATCTACCCCTTTTGGTGCACTTTGAGCCCTAAAACCTTCATTGGTGATTATCTACACGTAAAGTTGGAAACTTTACGTGTAATCCATGCCCTAGAAACCCATATCTGTGAATGGCATAGACTGGAATCGAGCAAATCTGTGTATTTTGTAGGTGCATGGCAACGACTCGGCGAGTCGTTCATGTGACTCGGTGAGTCTGCTCGCGAGTCTCCGAATTTGTCCCCTTTTCGTAGTGTCGAGTGTGCAGTGAGTCACGGGGTGTGACTCAGTGAGTTGGAAGCTGAACTCATCTATGGAGGAACTCGGCGAGTCGATTCCCTGACTCGGCGAGTTCAAGGCAATCTCCTTAGATCAAGAACAGACTCGGCGAGTTGTTCATACAACTCGGCGAGTCTCCGCATAAGTGTTTCCGCATTTACGAGATTCACTGGGATTTGTACTCTGATATTTTGATGGGTTGTATGGTTTGGCTTTTAAACATGGTTTACGTTGTGTTATGGTTTGATCAAAAAATGTTTTTAATTATTAATGTTTTCTATAGTAATGTTTTTAAAACGAAATTTTCGGACGTGAAAATTGGTTCGTTACATATTTTATATCTACAAATATGTTGGGATAAAATATGAGTAGATGAAATAGTTGATGTGTGATGAAATAAAATGATGAGAGATAGGTGATGATAATTAGGTGAGGATAGATAGGTGATGATGAATCGGTGATGTAGGATGAAAGATACTATAACCTTGTCCGGAAATTTGGAGATGTAGTCGTCTACTAGAGTATAGATGGCGATAACGGAATATTATAGACAACCCCGTGGAAACACCAGTAGGCTCATAACCTGTAGGTGATGAATGACGAGTTTAGGCGATGTTGTAACTACGTATTCATGCGATGATACTCTGACCCCTTACTACGAATTACGAGTTCAAGAGATGTTGTAACTACGTATTCATGTGATGATACCCTAACCCTTGTTGGGCATGTATTGAGGGAGTAATCCCTTAATCAATATCGCCTATGCGATGTAGGCGGTGATCCTTAGGGAGAGTCCTTAGGAACAAACATATAAGGAAATATGATGTAAGGAGATAAGAGGTAAATATGATGTAGGAGACGACCCTTAGGATAAATCCTTAGGGAAGGTACTTAGGAATAAAGAAGATAATGGGGATAGGTAATTGGGTTAATTGTTTGATGATTAAACATAATAATTATATTATTGTGGGTTGAAAACCCTATGTACTCACCAGGTTTCCCAACCTGACTCACTCAGTTTACTTGTATCACAGGTGACAATGTGAAGTTACACTACACTGAGAGATTAAGGAGATATAGATCACTAGTGTAAATGAATGTAAGTTCTGTTTATGCTTATGTTTCTGTATTGACGATGACATCCCAAATGTTTTAAATGGAATAAAAATACATTTCTTCGGAAATGCTTTGATAATGAAATTATCATGTTTTTCTGGGAACAAATTCCACAACGTTTTTATTGAAAGAGATACTCTGATTTTTATAAAGCATAAACAAAATCGGTCTTTTCTGGCCGTGAAAATTGGGATGTCACACAGTTGTACCGACTTCGAGATGAAGGACTTGGGGGATTGTGAAGCACATTCTTAGAATGAGCATATTCAAAGACAAATTTATCAGCATATTTAAAGTTTCAAAAGAAATATATCTAGAAAGTATTAAAGAGTTCAACAATGGAAGTTGCCAAGGTTAGGAGTACATCTCTTAGGAGTCACTTGAAACTCTCCAAGAGTCCTATTCAAGGGATCGAAGAGGGAAAAGCAGAAATAGTGAAGGTTCCTTATGCACGTTCGTAATTGGTAGCCTAATGTATATAATGGTGTGCACCATACCATATATATTGCTCATGCATTTGGAGTTGTCAGCAGATTCATGTCCAATTCAGGACAGCATGATTAGGAAGGAGTCAAGTGTTTGTTTTTCTACATAAAAGGAACTTTGGACATCGCCTTACATTTCCAAAGGTAGAGGATCATCCTTGAAGGCTTCATCGATGCTAGCATGGAAGGTTATGTAGATTCGGGTAAAAGCGTTGTGGATTATGTGCTCATAGTGAAAGGAAAAACCATCAATAGGATGTCAAGGCTATAGATGAGTCTTTCTCTTTCAACCACATAAGAAAAATATGCTCCCTCCATCCCAAATTGATAGTCCACTTTTAGCTTTTTAAGTATTTTTTCTTTAACTTTGACCTTAAATATTTTTATTTGTGTTATATATTACTGGATAAAACTTATAACAATGAAAAAACATTTAAAATACAATCCATTCATATATTTTTCATTAAATATTATCTATCAAAAACAAAAATATTTAAAGTCAACGTTGAAAAAAAAAAGACTTCAAAACTCAAAAGTGGACTATCAATTTGGGACGGGGGTAGTATATGACTTTTGTAGAAGTTAGAAAGGAGGTTATTTTGTTGAATAGCTCCCTATCAGTTAGGCTTGAACCAAGAAAATTGTGTCCTACAATATGAAAACCAAAGCATAGTTCACCTGGAAAGGAATTTGGTGTTTCACAGTAGGTGATGAGAATAAATCCCGAATGATCGATAGATTCAAACAGGTAAATAAATCAAGAACAGAGAATGAAGATCAAATATGTTGAATGATTATTAATCATGGCCTTAGAAGATCTTGATAAAGAACTGCTACTGTAAAGGCGTGTAGGGTTTACAAAAGTGATGATTACAAGATACGGTGCATGCATGCATCTTAAATAGCTAAACCCTAACAATCAATAATCGGGTGGACAGGCCCAACCCAAATACAAAAAGGACTAAATTATAAGCCCACAATGATGCAACACATAATCCCCAACAGTAGGATGAACACATCAAGTTGACTTTGAATCCAGATTACTTGATAAAGATCCCTTCTTGACTCTGTCTTATGTACAAACCAAGGAAAAAGTTAATCGGACCCATGGAGCTCATCTCAAACTTAGTTTCCATCCAGTTTTGGAATTCAAAGGTTAAGTTGGGGTTAGTTGATCTGAAGATGATTTCATCAACATAAATTTGGATGATCATCAAGTCGTCACCATTTTTCTTGTGAAAAAAGGTAGGGTCGATTGATCCTTGTTTAAATTTAGCCTATTTTAAAAAACGAGTAAGAGTTTCGTGTCAGGCTCTCGGAGCTTGCTTCAGACCATAAACCGCTTTGTCCATAATGTAAGAGTGATTGGGATATTTTTGTTAACGAACCCTGGTGGTTGTTCCACATATATTTTTTCTTCCAGTTCCCCATTTAGAAAGGTATACTTAACATCCATCTGGTATACTTCAAATTTCTTGTGTGCTACATATGCCAAGAAAATACAAACGGATTCCAACCTTGCAACTGGTGCGAAGGTTTATTCATCGTCAATACCTTCTTCTTGGAAATAACCCTTAACAACTAGCCACTACTTGTTTTGTATCATGTTTCTTTCTTTGTCCAGCTTGTTACGAAACACTCATTTTAGACCAACAACGGATGCATCCTTCGGAGTAGGAATCAGTATCTAGACCTTGTTTCGTTCAAACTCATTGAGCTCCTCCTACATTTCTTGCACCCAATTATAATGATCAAGAGCAATTTGAACATTTTTAGGTTTAATTTTGGAGATAAACGAATTGAACATGCAATACTCCAGTTTAGAGAATAATACAGTTTGCTTCGCCTTTTGTTGTGCTTTCGTAAGAAATCCTGAAGACAATTCTCTTATAATTTGAGTTTTTGGATGATCTCTGGTCTATTTGGTTAAAGGAGGGTAATTTGGATCATAGGTTGGATCCATTTTAGCTTTCACATCCTAAAATTCTAATTGTACAACCGAATCATCATTCGTATTATCATTCTCCCCCTCGAATGATGGATGTTCTTTTTCATTCGGAGTTGAACCCTCCCCCTGGAGTGTTGGTTCAAGAGTTATTTGAGGAGATGAATGCTCCCCTTGAAGAGGTGTACTTGGTGTGGAGGTTGAAGTAGAAACCTCCCCCTGCGTTTTAGCATTTATATATTTTGATGGAGACGGATTTTCGGAGTGGGGTGTTTGTTTTCCATATCTTTCGTAGTGTCATTAATGATTTTATTCAGTTCGTCTTCCTTGTTGTTTGTTGTTATGGATTCTGATGAGATTGCCTTTTCTGGCTCGTCAAATAAGTTCATGAACTCCTCATAAAGGCTAGAAAGTGGAATTGTCATCGGATTTTTCACAGGAAAGATTTCCTCTGATTTCGAATCGACCTTTTGATACTTTTAAGATAAGTGTCATCAAAGGTGGCATAGTAGGTCTCTTCGATTCGTTTTGATCTTTTATTTAGAATCTTATATGCATTAGACGTTAAAGAATACCCCACGAAGATACATTTGTCAGCTTTCGCATCGAATTTGTTCCTTTGTTCCTTAGAATTAAAGATGAAGCACTTGGAACCAAAGACATGGAAAAACTTAACATTAAGTTTTCTATTATTAAGAATTTCATAAGGGGTAATAGAAAATCTTTTAGTTAGGAAAGATTAGTTTTGCGAGAAACAAGTTGTGTCGATAGCTTCTACCCAAAAGTAGAGTGGTAGATTCGTGAATGATAGCATGGTTCTTGTAGCTTCTCATAAGGAGTGGTTTCATCTTTCAATTACCCCGTTCTGTTGAGGAGAATAAGGAGCCAAAAATTTGTGAGTTACTCCTTTCGTAGTTAGAAATTCTTCAAACGCTTGGTTTTTGAATTCCAACATGTTGTCATTATGAATGTTGCGAACCAGCTTTTATTGTTGTAGCTCAATCTGATTTATGAAATCCTTGAGTTTGGGGGTGGCTTCGGATTTCTATTTAATAAAATGCACCCAAGTGAATCTGGAAAAATCATTTACAATTACGATTATATATATGTTACCACCAATACTTTTAATTGTAGAAGGACCACAAAGGTCTATATACAAGAGTTTAAGTGGTTCTATGACTTTCGTATTCACAATTTTTGGATGACTCTTCCTGCTCTATTTCTACATTTCACAGGCTGAACAAAGATGTTCTTTATCAAACTTCAAGATAGGAAGCCCTCGCACATGATCATCAAGAACAAGTTTGTTGATGTCTTTGAAATTCAGATGCGAGAGTCTTCTATGCCATAGCTAGCTATCATCAGAAGAAGCTTTCGTAAGTAGGCAGATCGCAGGCTTCCCTTTTATAGGGTTCAACTTTATTGGATACGTCTCGCCTTTTCTCTTAGACTTCAACAGCATAGTTTTTGACTTCTTCTCATTTATCTTCGATCCTTCATCGTCGAATGACACTTTTAAGCCTGTGCCTACAACCAATTATGATACACTAATAAGTTTTTGTTGCAAGCTTTCCACGTACGCTACCTTGCGAATAGAAAATTCTCTATTTGTTATCATTTCATATCCTTTTATTTCGCCAAGGGAGTTGTTGTTGTATTTTACTTTTCCTCCGTCCTTTAGTGGCCTGAACTCTCATAGTTCTTCCTTCCTTCCCATCATGTGATGCGAGTAGCCACTATCTAAATACCATTCTGATTCAAACTGCTCGTCATGAATCACCTACAAAAATCAAAGAGATTTAGGAACCCAAAGTTGTTTGGGTCCATGTGAGATTTTCGCAGAAACTGGAAAAGTAATAGCAACATCAACTAAATAAGATCTTTTAACCAAGGTGGTGATATCTTTCTTTGTGATTTGAAAAACGGTGATCATATTGTCTTTTATTTTCTTATCCTTTATGGATATTTTTCTTTGTTTGTTTTGGATTTGTCGCTTGACAACTTTCTTTTCAGGCCTCTTAAATGGAATTTTAGGTTCCGAAATTATCTTTCCTTTTCCTTTAACATCTTTCAATGTCTTAGTTGAATGTGAAGCATTCGTGTTTGGAGAGAATTGAGACTTTGACTTTTCCACGGGTTGAGTTGGTTTAGAAAAGTAGTTTTTTGAAAGACTTTAGCTTTTGAAACCTGTGGAGACTGAGAATTAGTTCGTGAAAAACTCGTAGGATTCGTATGTAAAGAGATTTTAGCATTTGGATTGGATGATTTTTCTTGATAGACGAAGTTAGGAGTTTTCGATCTCCAGAATTGTTTTCTTTCCTTCAGGCTCTTGTTATATCCCGCATTTATTTGACGTTTTTGAGCTACAAACTGCTCAGAGGATTTGTAAACATTAGCACTAGACTTCGGCTTTCTAATGGGAGTTTCGGTCTGTACGGATATTGTTTCACTTGGAACATTTTTGGTTCCACTTGGACTCCCCTTTTCATAGCTTGAGTTGACTTTGTTCAGTGGCTCGGCTACATATCTGCACTTCGTTTTCCAAGAGGTCATTTCAGAGAGACCTTTGGTTTCATCTGTGTTGTCTATGGGAGTAGACCAAAAATACGCGTCGCATCCGTCTTTATTATCTTATTCGACCAGGGATGTTAGTTCAACTATCTGATTTTTGTTCAGTGTCTTATTTGTGAATACCTGGTTAGGAACGGTTTGAACCTTTGGAAAATTGTTGTTTTCGCTTTTAAGACCTTTGAATTATTTTTAGAAATGCGCGTAAATTCAACTGGATTTTCAGAAATTAGAACTTTCGCAAGTTCAGTTTCTCTTTTAACAAATTCTGAGCAATCAACATCATCCTCTACAGAGAGTTCACTCAGATCACTATCATCATCGAATTCAGATGTATTTTCAACATTGAGTTTATTTTTTAAACTCAACTTAGTGCTTAAAGAGTCAAATTTCTATATAGTATCAGATTAAATTTTCTCTATGTCATTTTCATCTAAAAGTTGTTGTAACATATTTTTGTGGTCTTTGGACTGAATGTAAGATTCAATTTTGTCTGGTCCTATCAAGTAAGCTTCCGAAACTTCGTTAGATGAGACGATCGATTTGCACGTGTAACAATCAGCATTGATTTCATCCTCTTTCAATTCAAGAAAGAGCAAAATCATCTTATGGATTTTCTTTCCAATTTCACAATCAAGATGTAACTGAGTAATATTAAAATAAAGTATTTTACCAATTAAACAAAAAATGTTTCTTTGTTTCAAAAACCTCAAATTGTCTCGTTGAGAATAAATTAAATCATCCCTAGACCAACTCTGACTCTAACTTCTCAATCCATATGCGCCTCTCTTTACTTTTGTTCGAAACCCTGCCGATTTGATCGATTAAGTTAGCATTATTTAAACGGGTTCTTTTTAAACTATCACCTAAACTAGAGAGTATAAAATTTAAATCATTCAGTTCAGTTTCATAACGAGATATAGGGATATTTAGAGAGTCAAGAATAGAGTGTACCTTTCTAATCATCCTCTAGCATTCACTTATCTACTCTAGGACCGGTTTCGCAATGAAACGGTTATCGGAGACACGACCACCATCAGTAGTGTATCATCTAGGCTCCGGACCTTCATTTGTCACCATAAAGCACCTTCCACCAAACTGTGAATCATCAACCTTTTCCACAAAGCTTCTCCTATGAGTCGGCCTACGAACCTCTTCATCCTCGGAGTCAGTTGACCGCACTTTGACTCTACCAAATTCATCATCCTGTTCATGTACAATTAAAGCAGGTTTAGCTTCATCAACACTCTTCTTCTTGCCTTGATGTTGCTGGTTAGCTTGTCTTTCTCATCCTGTGGAACATCTTTGACCTGAAAAAGAAGATTATTATAATCAACTTGAGTTTTTATTTCTCTCCTTGTTCGAGAATGAGCGAATGTCTACACAGTCATGGCATCCCATATCAAGGAGCCATTATCTTCAAGACCAAGTACATAATCTTCAAAATTCAATGCCCACATTTCATAATCATTTGGAAAGAGTATAGGGATCCTTGTTGTAGATCCAATGTTGTTTGATAGATTGATGGAGTTGACGTGAGAATCGCCAGGTTGCATGTTGTCGATTTGATAAATACATGTAAGAACGTAAACCTAAAATTGAGTATAGGGTAAAATAAAGATCAAAATTCAACGTATGTAATTGATGAAATCAAAGAAGACGACAAACTATAGATCCTATTAAAGCGGAAACCCTTAAAGCTCTTTAACAGAAGAGATGTGTATGGATTACACAGTCTCCTTCTCTAATACCAATTGATGAGAATAAATCTTGAATGATCGATAGATTCAAACAGGTAAATAAATCAAGAACACAGAATGAAGATCAAATATGTCGAATGATTATTAATCACAACCTTAGAAGGGCTCGATAAAGAACTGCTATTGTAAAGGCGTGTAGGGTTTACAAATGTGACGATTACAAGATACGGTGCATGCATGCACCTTAAATAACTAAACCCTAATAATCAATAAGCATGTGGACAGGTCCAACCTGGATACAAAAAAGACTAAACTATAAGCCTACAATGACGTAACACATAAGTCCTAATAGTAGGATGAACACATCAAGTTGATGTACCATTTTATCATGGAATTAATAAATGAAGGTATGCTTAACTTGAAGAAGATACTTACTGTGAAGAATCCTATAGATATGTTCACCAAGGAAGTGACGTGGGAGAAGTTTAGGCTATATATGACCTCAATTGGCCTTCGGTAAAATTGGGGAGAAGGCGCAAACTAGAAAATTTTTAGGGTTACATCTTGGATCGAAATAGTTGAATCTTGTCGTTTAGTCTCCAAGTGGGAGATTGTTGAGATGTTGAGTCTTAAATAAAAGGCAGAAAGCGAAATTTTCATTGCACCTTTGGTCAGTGGAGAAGCATTATGAAGAGCGCGGTCTTGTCTTTGACCTAAAGTGAAAGCGAACTTTGATATCAAAAAAGGTTGGAGATATCCGGAAGAATTTAAGTCCATGAAGAAACATAGTTGTGGCCATGTTGTAACGCCCGCGTTTCCAGCTAGGCTTAGTAATCAAACATGTAACATGTGCGGTTAAGTCATGTAGTCATTTTTTGAATGAATAAGACATTATTATTCATATATTTTGTGCTTATGTGTTTGATATAATACTAAGATATATTATATAATAAAATAAATAAGATTTAAAATACACAACAAAAATAAAAGATCACTTAGGGAAAATAATCTCAACCTAGTTATAGTATTCATAATTCGGATCCTGGACATATTTAGAACGCCTCAATCCAACTTAGAACGAAGAAGTTAGGAAGCAGCAAAATCACGCGATAAAACCGACACGGCTACGGAGAGCGTAAAAAGTGAATATCGATAAGATTGCTTTTTATCTTAGGAAGTCTAAACAGAATTCATAGATGTCATAAAAGCGAATTCATGTGTATAGGTATCGTCTAAATCTGACTTCACTAGAGGAAGTTATGATTTTTCTAAAATTCGGCACAGTAGTGTGCACATCGATATCGAGTTTCAGATAGATCTAATGTTAGCCAAAACAATCTAAACGAGAGTTGAAGATATCGTTGTTAGGATTCCAATGATATAAAAACCATCGAAACAGGCGCCCGATGTGAGAGTTATGCATTTTATACGGGCTTTAATAGGCTAAGCATGTGTAAATAAAATAAAGTCAAAATTAGCCAATGAAGTCTAAAGGAAAGTTGTAGATCTCATCGAAAGCTTTCTTTGGATATAAATAACGTAAAAAATGGAGCTCGTATGAAGGAGTTATGCAAATTTAAAAATCTAGAAATGTCACACACACATGCATGTCGCGCGTAGCTTGTGCGCGAAATCAGCCGCGTAGCCCCACCCAAATCGTGCCACATGTTGATAGCCCTGTTGCACAATGTGCCAGATTCCAAACTCACCTATAAATATCAGTTCATTCTTTCACTCTCCCCACACCCTCCGGTCGATATCTCTCTAAAAATTTTAATAGTTAGCCCATTTTTCTTCATTCTAGCCTAAGAAGAACCCCTACAACACCCTCGAGTGCTTATCTTGCCATAATCTTTGCGTAAGAAAGACCGAAGTCAGTATTCTCCCTGTTTAGATCCCGATTATCATCTATTGTACTCTATAAGTGAGCTACACTTACTCTGTCGATGTGTAATTTATAATTATAGTTGTAAGTCGTTACTAGGATCTTATAATTAAGATTTATCAACGATTCTAAGTTGTCATGTGGATTGATCTACTAAGGGAGAGGTGTCTAGAATGGTCATGTCGGCTTGGTTGTTGGATTTCAGAAAGACTATATATCGAAATGATCCTGCCTCCCGACTGTCTTGTATGGCTGATCCTTACTTGTTTGATCTTGAAGTAGACTTTGGAATTGTTGAGGAATCTAAAATCTTAAGATAATAGTTCCATGTAGTATGAAACTAGACTAAGACGTAGCATTATGTACATCTAGGTATTTTGAGAAAGGTGTAAGGTGAAGCTTTGCCCGATTCACCAATCACCAGACACTTTGTCAAGTAAGTGTGTACTTATTATCAAGAACATAATCTTAACTTAAAAATATCCATATAATAAATGTTGTTCGTATTATCTATGTTATGTGTTATTTGTGAAGATATGATAGTAACGTTTGGATTAGGAATTGTTGTAGAAATCAATTGCCTTTAGATATAGGTCTTGCCTTAGATTAGGAATTAGACTTATAAAAGATTCCTTAGTGTCGAATAGGTTTGACATCAATTAGGTCTCATAGTTGGGTTAGAGTGTGTGGGACCAGATCGGGATGTAATCAACCCCGTCTTGGGATAACCAGAAATGGTGGGTCCCGATCAGACAATCGGACGATATATCTGGGTCATTGAACAGAGTAGACGACCAACACATGGCTGTTCTAGGTGGTCTTGTGAATTACATTGCTAGCATGGATTTACAACATATGGACGTAGATGAAATGGGAAGGCGTATTCATCAAAATCTCTCAACATTAGTTGGCTTATATGACTTAAACTAGCCAAGGACTCCCCAAGCAGGTGTAGTCAAACAATTGCATAGAAAGTTCTTCCGATAAGGTGATTCTTCCATATGATTGTCAAAATAGGATATGTGAGGATCGGTTGGGATTGGGTAGATGGTCTTAGGACAAGTTATATATTTTCACCTGATATATGTCTTGTAGGAATGATATTTTATCATTGGAATGTTATCGGCTTGAAAACCCTGCGTATCTCACCGGGTTTCCCAAACCTAACTCACTCATTTTATTGAATCACAGGTAATGGAGCCAAAGTTGAAATTCCCTAGTTACGATGCTGAGTGGAAAAAAAGATAGGTTTGCACTAGTTATTTCGGGACCTTTTTATTTAATTTGTAGCGTATATTCAGATATAAACGAATAACGTTCTGAATGTTTTAATATAATAACTTTTGTTATTTCAAAAATGTTTATTTAACTGGGAACTTCCGCATTTGAATACTTAAATGCGTAAGGAAAATTTTTAAATTGGTTCTAAAAATGGGGGATATCACACGTCCCGAAGCGCAGTCTCTATTGCGGTGTTACTAACCGAAGTGGCAACGAAGGAGTTTCTAGCCTTAAGTTTCAATGTTGTACGTAAAATCTTTGAGAACAAGTTTTAACTCTATGCAAATCTATCAAAGTCCTAATGGCCCAACCTAGACATTTGGCTCAACTCGACTATAATACATCTCATTTACCGTAACCCTAAGTGTGATGACAATGTGAGCCGCTATTGTGAGTGCAGTAAATACATAGTTCTTTGTATAGTCTTTGATTTCAATAAAAGAATCTCTAGTTTGCCTGTGGACATAGCTTGATAAGACAGATCAAATAAACCACATTAAACCTCTTTATATTATCGTTTAATCGTTTTAGCATAATTGTCTATATCATTGTCCTTGTGTTTGTCGACGTTGCATCTTAAATCCCAACAATTAAAAAGGAAAATAGATTTGATTTGTATGTAACCTTGAAGTTGAAGTTATTAATCAAGTTAACCAATCCATAGTAGTTGATACCATAAATCAAATCCACATCATAACATGTGTTATTTGACTGCATAACATTGTTGATTCACTCCTACGACCTACCACTACAAACAAGAAGTCTAAAAATCTCGTTTTATACGAATTCATTTGTGAAGAACACGTACCTATATTGAGACAAATTTGTTTATTAAGATGGTAAAATCCTAAGCCCAAAGTAAATAAAAACCTTAAAAACTGGTACTAAATTTCGTTACAAAATTAAATTGTCTGAAATATATAAAATGTTGCTGATTTACTCTTCAAATGAGCTCTTATGGAGACAACAGAGACTCGAACATAGATAGAGACGTGATGTGATGTGGGATACGCTAACACATGTTTGAGTAATATGGTTTATCCTAAACATGTGATGCACCAAGTACAACACGAGTAATAATCACCCTGATAATCTATGCTTCTTCGTATTAGTAGAAAAAACTAGAATAAACCCAATGGATGATGAAGAACAAAATTTGAAGAAACCCGAAATTAATGCAACAAAAATTAAAAACTATGATCGTTCTTGTTATTGTGTGGATTTAGTAAGTCAAAAATGTTGTTCGCTTCCACTACTCATCATCTACACAACCCCAACGGACCTTTGTTTCTAGATTTATACCTTTCATGTATGGAGGATGAAATTAGGCCTATTTAAATTATAACATATTAACGCAATACTCTAGAGTTTCATTTAATGAGAGAAAGGAAAAGAAGCAGGAGGATTGATAAATAAAAAAATAAAAAATAAAAAAATAAAAAAATAAAAAAATAAAAAAAAGATTTATACTAATCTCCCTTGAAAATTGTCCTTCCAAATTGGGAGGAATTGGAGAGAAAGGAAAGGAAGATCTCCCTTTTTTTTCTCTTGCTTTCCTTTCTTTTATTTTCTTTAGTGAACTCGGGAGCAGAGTGTAAGTTGTTACGAGTGATAAATGTAGGAGCGTGACTTTCTTTGAAAATATAAATACCATTATTTTGACCTATCAATGTAGCTAACTAGATATAATCGTATGAATGTACAAAACCAAAAACACCAAATGATAAAGTTTCCTTTATTAATTAATCTCATCAATAGTCAACCCCACTTCACAAAAAATAAAAATAGTTCTTTCCATACAAACCCTACATCCACAAAACCTATTGATCGATTCAAAACAACCACGTCTAATCATATCATAAGATTGCGTAAAAAAACCAAAGTATGTATACTTACCACCCAAACAAAACACATCACACCGGAAACGGAATCTCCTATCCGGAACCAGAACCAGAATTCTTCCCGGATTCCAATTCCAATTGGAATTGCGGTTTCGAAGGGAATACAAAAATAGTCGAAGCCGCAACCGTCGGTTGAAAGCCCGCTGTATATCTCACCGAAGTAATCGTAACCCTCGGAAGCTGTAAAGAGCCCGAACTTAACGGGACAAGTTTATAACTCAAAATATGCTCCGATAATGGTAAAACAAATGTCGTATCGTTATGTGGGCCCGATAAAACGAAACTTTGTGAGTCCGATAATGAAAACCTAATTTCTTGAAGTAGTTTCGTCTGGTTATGAACCCGGGCATAATACGTGAACGGCTGCCCGAGAATCCCATGTGGCGGGCACTCTAAACTCACAATCAATGGCGGGAATTCCACGTTTAAATCCGGTAAATTTTGCTTTGTGAGAACTTCTTTCGATGAGTCAAAATCGCGTCTCCATCGTAAACAAACACTTCCCATGTTAAGTTTCGTAATATTCGCCTCTGGTTTTACCGTGAATACTTTTTTAAACTCTTCCCCGGGCAGGAGTGTAGGCTGCCCGGGATGCTGCCCGGAATCTTGATTTCCGGATTTGAGATTGTCATCGGGCTCGACGGACATTGAGATTAGTCTCAACGGGACTTCGGTGCAATTTGTGGTGCTGACAACGAGTATGCTTGTTTCATTTACGGGCAGCGATGCGGGCTGACCAGAATCCGGGGTACGTTTGATTCGAGAGAGTAATAGCGGGTCCCGCCGGAAGGGTAGCATGAGGCGGTGGCTGATGACAACCGGAGTTTTTCCTTCAATTTGTAAGCTTTTATGGACATGTACTTTCGGGCTGCCCGAAACCGGGGAGTACCCGAGAGAGACATAAAGCATGATCGGTTTCGGGCGGTGCCACCGGATTTCAAGATTACATGACCACGAATCACCAACGTTCAAAAAAGGAACCGAAACCAACCCGAACGAGTTTTGGAATTTCCGAGGGGAATCGGAATCAGATTCCAATTCCAATTCCGGGCCCGATACGCCGAGAAGCTCAACATGAAGATTATCCGTAGAGGATACTTCGGCTTCTCTCGGGCTAAGTAAACCGACCCCTCGGGTGTCCACTAGATTGATTTTTAATTCTCCGGAAAAGACGGAATGGCCCTTGGAGGTGAGGGTCACGGGTAACATGAAGTTTTCGCCGACTAAAGCGGGACCCACGGAGTCCAATTTAAGGTCGACCTGCGGGTCGGGTTCTTCAACTTGGGTCACTTTCATACCGGAGAATGCGATTGCGGGGTCTTTTGTTGGGGAAGCTTCGAATCGGTCCTCGAATTTCCAGAGGGGTAAATCGGTCATATTGGCGGGACTTTCAGCTCCACAACATATGCTGAAATGGGATCCGATTCGCGCAATCACGTATGTGCATTCCAGCTTTCCACTATTCACTGCATCATGCAAAAGGAACAATTAAATACGAAAAAATAGAAATGCACTTTCATTTATTCATGTATAACAGCATCATGTGAGATGTAAATCAGGTGCTGTAGTGGGCCCACTTACCCGATTTGATGTCATAAGTTAACCGTAACCACTTATTCGTAAAAAGTTGAAGCACTGGAACCGTTTCAACTCTCCGGTCAGGATGAACATTAGTAATCGCGGACTTCTCCCTTCTTCGCGCATTCACAATTATAAAATTACATTCCGATTGATTAAACTGCACCTCCAACTGATCAATCTCAACTGGACAAGGCAATTGGGATAAAATGGAAACCGTAATCAAAGTCGGAGCATACGGTTTCACAATTTGTTCATGAAACGCAACCGAAGTAAGCAGAACAACTCGAAGCGGACTCACAAGATCAATCTCAAGATGAACCGGATACTCCCCGTTCACTTTCACCCCACCACCGGAATCGGAACCAGAATTGGAATCAGAATCTTCAAGAACGATGGAAAACACTTCTTGGTGGATCCGTTCGACTTGTTGGAGAGAGGGGGACCCGCCGGGGCCGTAGTCTTTTTGGATTCCGGCGAGTGGGGAAAGAGGGAGGGCGGCCATTTCGAGGGAATACGCGATGAAGTCTTGGGCGGAATTGAGATTCCGGGAGCATTCGCGGAGGTAACCAAGGACTTCCCATAGTAGAGCCACCCAACCTTCTTGGCGGTAGAGGGTGGTGAGTTTATCTAAGTGGAGTTTTGCGGTGGTGTGGTCGTTTGAGGTGAAGTATTCTTTTGCCATTAGAAGGCGGCAGAACGAGGCGGATCTTTGGGATTTTGAGCTTGTGTACGCTTCATATGATTTTTTTAGTAATCCGATGATTTCGGTTGAGTCACGGGATTTTTGGAATTCAGTGAGAGTATATTGGGTGTAATCTTCATCTGTAATACTAGAAAACCAAAAAAGTAATTTATTTAAATATATTTAAAAAAAAAATACATATATCATGGGAGAATAGAAACGGTATTTTTATTTTTGTATGTGTTTATGAAGACGTACAGTTGCATTACAGAGGTGTCCCCGAGATCAAGTAATCGAACATATTGACCGATGTAAAGAGAAGGAACAATGGAATCAGAACTGTCATCAGTCTCCGGAATGGAATCAGGCATGGAAAGAGCAACCTCTACACATGTTTTCTTCTCCTTTAGATATTGAGCAGCAAGCTGTGTCATGTCAACATCAATTAGTTTGGCAAAAAAAGGTTAAAATATAATTTAAAATTAATGAAAGTAGGTTGGTATTTCTTGCCTGATAATAGTATGCAGGGCGGAATTCCCAGGCTAAGGGAGGAGAGGAAGTGGTTTGCATAGTTGCATTGCTACTTTCAAGCAACTCAGCAAAAACTAAGAATTGTCTGCTTAGCCATTCCCAATGAAGAAAGTTGACTTGTGGTGGGCCCGTGACCTTTTTATAACAAGAATTATGTTGGCGAAACCATTTAATTGCATCCACAACTTTTCCACCATGTAAAAGTAATGTTGATATTTTAAAATGCAATTGTTCTGCAACTGCTTTGATCTCTACCAACCGTTGGATCGGAGGTAATCTAGTGGATGTCCCAATCATCTGTAATTTGAATTGTTAATAAAAAATTAAAAAGTGGAAAAAAAAATGTTATAAAGAGAACCTCTCGTAGTGCATGATAGCCATCTTCATACATCCTCAATGCTTCAACCCAATCTCTCCTGAATTCTGCATATATAGCAACCTAGAATTGGATTCAAATGTCAAGATATTATGAACAGATATTTGCAACACTTGAAAAAAAAAAAAAAACTTGTACAGAAATTTATAAAAAAAGAGTTTCTTACTTTAAAGCAGTAGCGGATATTAAACTCTATAGAGGCATAAGTCTTTTTTTCAAGCCGCATTTTAACCCTTCTTCCTTCATCCCTATAAAAGGTAACAGCTAGCTCTGCAAATATGCTTCCTAGCCTACAGTTCAATCAGTAAGTAAAGAGAACAAACATTGCATAATAAGTAACAAGGAGCAAGGGTAAGAAGGTAAATACTGTATTCATACAGAAACAATGAAAGCAGATACCTACTAGTATTATTGATTGTATTTGCTTCCTGCTTTATTATCATACACTAGCAATAAATGAAGAGAGAGAGAGAGAGAGAGAGAGAGAGAGAGAGAGAGAGTATGCCTGTTTAGGGATTGGTTCAATTCAGAAGCATCATCAGGGATAAAGGTAACAACATATTTTGCATCTAGTTCAGCACGCTTACGAAGAGCAACCATGCGATCTTCAGTGATAAAATCTGTAACAAAAAAAAAAAGTAATTTCATCAACAATGGACATTATGATTTATGAATGAAGCTAATTGTGTATTGGGTTTATAAAAGTGTCTACATTTATATAGATCATAGATGTATGATGTTTCACAATTTCCCAATTTATGCAACAGAGTGGTGTTTTACCAATTTCTGCAACAATGTTTCAATTTATCTGTTTATGCAGCAATGTTTCATTTTTTTACCAACTTATGCAAACAATGATTAACTTTGTAATCAATTCTTCAACAATGTTTCACTTTTTTTTTACCAATTTATGCAACTGACACGAATTATGTGACCATGTTTCATCACATGTTCCCATTTGGGATGTACATCAAGACTTGCAAGATGTCCTTTTTAGGCGGAAAAAAAGGATAAAGATGACGATCTTACCCCTAATGCAAAATTCTCAGTGTAATTTAATTTAATTTTCTAGGATCTGAATTTTGTTTGACAATGTGGAAACTTCCTCTTATTTTTTACTCTTTTCAATCAGGAACCACTATATGATCTAATGTGTTGTTTCTATTTTACTCTACATAGCAGGAAATTGATGATGAGACTAAACCCACAATACTGTAAACTTGAAGGAGAACAAACATAACAGAAATCAAAAGATACATAATTGATAATCACCAATGATGTTCATAACCATGAAAGCAGAAGTATTAACTTACAGAACAACTAAAAGGTATTTTATATGGAAACCATATGAAGTTATCAAATCAATCAAGCATCATACACAGGTAAAGCCCACTTACCTCTGGAATTAAACCGCACAACGACCACCACTACCAGTTTGATATTCCTCCCTTTAATCACTGCTCTGTCATGCATAAAAACGTATAAATGAACACATACATTTAGGCTTCAATTTGATTTCAGGTGTGAAACCTTCTAGTTTTGGAAAGTAATTTGTTTCTGTTGCCAATTCAGCACCAACATTATTTTGTTGTTAAAAATGCAGTCGCAATATTTCTTGGAAAGTGTAAAGTCCAAATCAATTTGAAGATAAAAGTGAAATCAACTCGAAATTTAACTAAGAACGGAGAGATTATCATAACAAAAAGGTGGAAGTGCAAAATGGCATACTTGAGGTTTTCGATATCGGTGCAGACCTGTTGCCACAGGGCGGGATCACCGGACAGTTGATCGGCATCGAAGAGAGCTGCAACAACTGCAGGAACCCTAGTACGATGCTTCGAGAGCCAATCTCTTTTTAAAATGCCGCTAGAAGTGTAACTTGACGGCAATTGATTTTCTTTTTCCTTGGGGGTTTTGGCTATGACGGAGATCTTGGAAAAATCTGGTAATGCGAGTGTATTGATCGGCGGTTGTTCCGAGTGGAGATGAGTTGAGATCGTGGCATGGAGGTCTGGATGACCGACGATAGATACTAGTGTGACCGGTGGTGTTCGGAGTTCTTCGGGGTAATCTTCCATGATTGTAAGAATTAGGGTTTTGAAGAGGGCGGAGGTGGCGAAAGGTGGAGGAGGAGGGTGGTGGTGGTGGTGGTTTTTCGGCAATGTTCAGGGAGAGCTGATCTGAGCAGGACGTGGTTGCGATGTGTTTCTTAAGGTGTGATGGAATATGGGACTCAATGAGTTGACTCATCACCTATGTAATGGATTAAAATAAAATAGGCAATGTATTTAGATACAAGTCATTATTTTGGTATTTTTTTTGCTTTACTCATTATATTTTATATTTTATTTTGATCTATAAAAAAACACATGTTTTAATAAATTTCCACTCCGACCATTTTACACCTATTTTGTCAAACAAGACTAGGGATGAGCATGGGACGGAACCACCCGTTCCGTTCACGATTTCCTAAATACCGAATTTGATCGAAAGTTAATTTCGGGTACCAAACCAAATTAACATCACCGATACCGGTACCGGGAATGGTACTGGTACTCGGTACTAGTACCGGTACCGACGGTATCGATTCTCGAATTTTATGTATTTGGAGTACCAAGTACCGTCCCGTATTTTTAAATTCGGTACCGGTACGTGATCGGGATGTGGGACAAACTGCTCACCCCTAAACAAGACCACCTCAAACCTTACCACTAAAAATTACATTATTTTTGTATAAAACTAACACCAAAATTCATTTTAACTCCAACCACACATTAAAAAATTACACTAAAACATATTTTAATATTATAAAATACAAAACAATAATTATAAAAACTAAAAAGCAATTAAAATAACCCATTTAAAGAAAAAATGATTTAGTGTTATGAATAGTAGCCTCTGTATATAAAGGTCATATTTCTTCCAACAAAAATAAAAACCATTTTTAGTGATTGATTGAAGCATTTTTGACCTCTATATCACAAAAATAGAGGTCCATTGGAGATGCTCTAAAAGATGTTAAAGTTGGTTTTTTATTTACATACATGATATGTATAATGTGACAAACTAACAAATAAAGTTATTTTATGAAAGAAGATGTTATTTTATAGAGTACATATGATGTAGGGAAATTTAGGGTTTGTGGTGGAGATCTGTATACCAACTTGGATCGTGAAATCACTTTCCGAATTGATATTTCTACCATATGTCTGGGTTACAAGAAATTCAGTCTAGGATAATCCAAGTGGACACTTACGTTTCTAGACATGGAAAACGTAAGCCAATATGCTAAAGGATTCTGTGAAAGTATGATGAAAAACGAGAGATTAAGATCGTAACCCTCCTCTGAAGAGGAAGAACTGTTTATATATTAAACGAGATTAGAGTTTCATTAGGGTTGGGTCGTCATTAGTTGCTTTGGAAGCAAGTCATGATAATCCGGATTTAATGAGGATTTATGGTTACCAAAACTAACAAGATTAGGGTTTCATTAGGGTTGGACCGTCATTAGTTGTCTTGGACCCCGCTAGGGGTGCTGCCCCTTTAGAAACCCCGGACCCAGGGGTGCTACCCCGCACCCCCGACTAGTCGTCAAATCGGCTTCTAATTCGATCTTATACATGTGTGCACTTCACACAACCCCGTACATATATTAGAGTACAAATTATGAAGCTCTTAGCTCACATGTTAGTTCCACTTACTTAAAATGACATTGTGACACTAAAATCACCAACATATGATGTCATGTAAATAAATATAAAATTATATTAGTTTTAATATGTGCTAGCGCGGAAATAGGGGGTTGTAATGCTTACAGTGGAAATTTCTTTCAAAACTAGGTGACTTCCATTACTGATATATATATATATATATATATATATATATATATATATATATATACACACACACACATAGTGGTCAAACCACCAAAACGGTCAAAGTATATTGGCTTAGATGTATATTGCTCATTGAAATATAGAATTTTAAACAAGTTTTAGTATTATAAAGCATAATAAAGACTGGTCTAGTTTATTAACTAGATATCTCTTCATATATAATTTGTATAGAATGTAGAAAGTTATTAGATAGTCGTCTTCTAAAATCATGTCTTCCATGTCTCTTGAGTTGATTGTCTTTTCGTTTTTTCGGGAAGACTCGAGTATAAATAATGTTCTACTATTTCATTTGTACTTATCTTGTTTCTTCTGTAACATCCCAAAAATACAAGCTAAAAATTTTCATTTTAGAAAACATATAATTAGCAAAACATTAGTAGTAAAACATACACCGATCATATCATTCATAAAAGTGTGCGTGTCTGGAATTTAGTTTATAAAAACATAACAACGTCAGAGGACAATCCCTAGGAAATCTCATAGTGCGGAATACAAGGCGTGTGTGTGATGGGCCGCTACCGCGCCAGCTCTTTCCCCTTCGAAGAAGAGGTACCTGAAACCAAAACTAAAAACTGTAAGCACGAAGCTTAGTGAGTTCCCCCCACTGTACCGCATACCATAAAAACACATAACATACATATACTGTCGAGCATATATGGGTGCCCGACCTACCCTTTCGGTCCTTGTGACCGAATACTGTCGGGCATATCTGGGTGCCCGACCTACCCTTCAGTCCTAGCGACCGAATACTGTCGGGCATATCTGGGTGCCCGAGCTACCTTTCGGTCCTTGCGATCGAATACTACCGGGCATATCTGGGTGCCCGACCTACCCTTCGGTCCTTGCGACCGAATACTGTCAGGCATATCTGGGTGCCCGACCTACCCTTCGGTCCTTGCGACCGAATTCTACCGGGCATATCTGGGTGCCGGACCTACCCTTCGGTCCTTGAGACCAAATACTGGGGACTATTTCACCCCCTTACTACTACCACATAACACATATCACATAGCATCATATTATACTAACACATAACCATAACATAGGTAGTAGCAAATCTAGATGAATATCACGGAGACAAACATCTATCATACAACTCCTACTGGTGGGTCGACATTGTGGCCGTAGACCCATCGCTACTGGGAAGTAACTCACCTCGTAGTTGCTGCTCTGCGTGGGAACTATCTGACTGCTGCTGCTGCTCCAGAAATCCTCCGGCTGCAATTCCCACCAAACACTTAGTCACATACTGCTAACTGACCTCAGGGTAAACTGACCATTTACCCTTAACCAAACCATGAGTCAAAGTCAAAGTCAACTTCCAGTTGACCCGACTCGCCGAGTTGGCTTGCCAACTCGCCGAGTCCCTATCCCTTTGTCTGACCACTATCCCGCCTCTACTCGTCGAGTTTAGCATTGACTCGACGAGTTTTCCTTCTAAGTTGATGACCCAACGTTCTTCATTCTACTCGCCGAGTTGTATGAACAACTCGTCGAGTTCATCTTCGTCTAAAGAACACTCTATGCTAAGACTCGCCGAGTTGTATGAACAACTCGTCGAGTCCGTTCTTGAGGCAAGAAGATTGCCTTGAACTCGCCGAGTCATGGCATTGACTCGTCGAGTTACTACATGAGTGAGTCTGGCTTCCAACCCACTGAGTCACACCCTATGACTCACTACTCAAACACGCAAACACGCAAAGGGGGAAAACTCGGGGACTCGCGACTTGACTCGCCGAGTCTTCCACATGCAAATACTATACACGCGATTCTACTTGAATCTAACCCATGCCATTCATAGATCTGGGTTTCTAGGGCCTGGTTTACACGTAAAGTTTCCAACTTTACGTGTAAATAAACACCCATGAGGGTTTTAGGGTTCAAAATGCACCAAAAGAATAGATCTAGGGCTTTCATGCACTATGGCTCCATAAAGGCAATAGATCCAAGCTCCTTGAGCTCAATCATGCCTAGATCTAGAGGCTAACAACTTATTACAACCCACAATGCACAAACAAGCTTGGGAAATGGCTCAAGAAGGACTTTCATGTAGCTAATAGAGACTACAAGCATGAAAACAGAGGGGAAACGAGTTATACCTCAAGGAAAACGCTGAGATGACACAAAGATGCCTGGCCTCCTTCTCCTCTTCTCGATCTACTCTTCTTTCTCCTCAAAATCTTCAAGAACACACCAAAACACTTCAATCTCACAAGGAATAAGGGTATAAACGATGTTAGGAGCTCTGAGGGTGAAGGGGGCGAGCTTAGGGGCTGATAAGAAGGTTTAAATAGGGTGCAAACCCTTGAAATTTAGGGTTTCATCAAACAGCGGAGACTCGCGGAGTCCAGAATATGGACTCGCCGAGTCGCCAACTTAAACGCGTTCCGGACCCCGTCCCTACTCGGCGAGTCGGACCTACAACTCGCCGAGTCCAAGGCTAAAAATGACAAATACTTAGATAAATTTTACGTACCAGGAACCAGGTGCTACATCTTCACTTTCTTGTTCGAGTTCTCTAAGTCAATAAGAGCATACAAGCATTTGACTACATAGTCAGGGGATTATAAATACACCGATTTAAGGGTCAAAACCCATTTTAAGAGTCAAAACCAAGGTTGTCAAGATTGGGATCTTATGTAGAATCATTTTTCACTTTGTAAGATCGAATCGTATCGTAGATCCTACCAAAAGCATTTTAATACATAAAAAAATGCATTGTCACTAATATGTTAGCAATAAAATGTTTAAAACACAAAAAATACATATCGAATACATCATTTAGTGATAAATGTGACATCCCCAATTTCACGGCCAGAAAATACTGATTTGTTTATACTTTGTTTTATAAAATCAGAATAAATCTTTTAAAGAAAACGGTTGCGGAATTTGTTCCCAAAACAAAATATGATAACCATTTATCAAAACATTTCTCAAAGAGAATGTATTTTCATTAAATAATAAAACCTCGGGATGTCATGTTCCGATACAGACCAAAAGCATAAACAAAACAAAATAGACCTTATAACAGTTATTTATAACTACTGATCTATAATCCAAAACCTCTCGTCAAGTCCACCAACTTATACTCTTGTGCCATTACCTGTAATGCAAAGAAAACTGAGTGGGTCAGGCTTGGGAGTCTGGTGAGCATATAGGGTCTTCAACCCACAATAAATAATTAATTTAATTTCATCAACCAATAATAACCCAATTACTCATTCTCGTTATCCTCACTTTACGTCCCTAAGACAACTAACACAAGGGACCTAGTCTAAGAATATTTCATCGGGGCGACAACACATGCTTCGGGGGTTCCTCAGCAATATAAGTCAAATAAGGCAACCATGAGGGGGATGGAATACAGCGAATAAACACCCAAGTTCATTAACACCTACAGGTTATGAGCCTGATAGTGTTCCACAGGACTGTCTAGAAAGAGTCCGTGATCGTCATCTAAATTCCGCTAGATGACTGGATCACAATGACATTGAGGTCTCTCATCTGTTTATCACACATTACCTATCTACCCATGTTCTACCCAACATATTAGTAGATAAAAATATATATTTTATACATAGTTTAAAACCTTTATAGCATTCTCATTCAATACATATTCCAAACAACAGATGAGGCACATACACATAACACGTATTTCATAGAGAATAAATCATATTTATGAGATAGAAGAAAGTGACTATACATTCACACATATAACAACAAAATATACACCTAACACGTATTTCGTATAAAATACTTCATAATTATGCGTTAGAAGAAAATAACCACACACTCACTTGATCAGAAGATGATCAGACAGCACTACGGCTTGTAGAAGTAGTATTCTTCAGTAGATCTGGAAGATCTTCACAAAAAAACCGGACTCCTCGCGGGCAGAGCTTCGGCTCGAAAACTCTTTTCTTCTCGGGATCTTCGGGCTTCGAGACTCGCTTCGGGTCTCGGGATGATACCGGGGCTTCGAGGGTACTTCTTTGCATGTAAATCGAGGTAATATGGGTGAGAGATGAGAGAATGAGCAACCAAACTCGGCTGGCCCTTCAAATATATTTATAGGGCAAAACTGGCCCTTGCCACGTCGTGGAACCTTTTTCCACGTCGTGGGCTTGGTCGTCACTGCATGCGTCATCTGAAGTTGCATCTGAGGGACTCCCGGATGTGTCAGAAGACTTGCCACGTTGTGGCACTGCTTGCCGCGTCGTGGTATCTGACAGTTTTGGGGTTTCGCGCCCCGAACTTCAGAAACTCATAACTTTCGCATACGAACTCCGTTTCCGATGTTCTTTATATCGACGCGAAGATGAGATTATGCTATACAACTCTCATTTAGACTCCATTGGCTAATTTTGACTTTATTTTTAATATATTATAAGGATATTACTTATATATTATCTTTAGTAGGCCAGGATAGGAAAACTTCGTTCGAAATTCATAACTCCTTCATCTGAACTCCGTTTTCGTTTGTCTTTTTATCGTTGGATTAATATCGAAGAAATATTCGACTCTCGTTTAGATCACTAAGGATAGATATCTATCTACCTTAAATTCACTATTTACATTGCGTTGGGTCGCACTGGGTCATTCCGGTTCTGTCGCGAAACTTCGACAGGTCATAACTTCTTCGTTATAATTCGGATTTTGGCGTTCTTTATATGCACAGAAACCTTGTGACATATACTACAACATGGTTAAGATTAATCCTTCTAAATAATCTCCCATCAAAAAGTCATTTTTGATGCTTATCGTCTCTAATTTGACTAGCCCGGATCTACGGGTGTTACAATAAGCAATTCAAAATACTGTCCAATATCCGATATAATTAAAAATACATATCAATTACACCATACTTATTAGCAATGAGGAATCCCATATTCGATATAATCATCCATTATTCATTTTGTGCAGAACCCAATCCAGTGGACTAAAACTCAACGAGTGATGTAAGTTGTTTATATAATTGTAACATCCCCATTTGGCACATATCACAATATTATTCGCTTTGGGCTCCCAGTACGAAAGCTTCCTAGGGGGTCACCCATCCTTGGATTGTTTCGCCCGGACACGCTTAACTGTAGAGTTTTTATGGGATCTGCTGCCCTCACGGCTTTAAAACACATTATGACAAGGAAGGTATCTACACCCTTTATAAGGAAATGTTTTGTTCTACTTCCAAGACGATGTGGGATCAAGTGCAACCTCCTGGCATGTATCACAAGGTGGGTTGCACCTGATCCCACATCAGCTTGGAAGGAGAACAAAACATTTCATTATAAGGGGTGTAGATACATTCCTTGTCACAACGCGTTTTAAAGTCGTGAGGGCAGCGGATCCCATAAGAACTCTGCAGTTAAGCGTGCTCGGGCGAGAGCAATCTAGGGATAGGTGACTCCCTGGGAAGTTTTTGTGTCAGGAGCCCAAAGCGAACAATATTGTGATACGTTCCAGATGGGGACATTAGAAATGGTATCAGAACTGGGACACGAGTCGATGTGTTCGATGGGCACGTTGAACCCTATAATGGGGGGTGAAGCTGGGTTGCACCTGATCCCACATCGGATTGGAAGGAGAACGAAATATTCCTTATAAGGGGTGTGGATACATTCCTTGTCACAACGCATTTTAAAGTCGTGAGGACAATAGATCTCATAAGAACTCTGCAGTTAAGCGTGTTTGGGCGAGAGCAATCCAGGGATGGATGAGATCCCGCATCGGATTGGAAGGAGAACAAAACATTTCCTTATAATGGGTGTGGATACATTCATTGTCACAACGTATTTTAAAGCTGTGAGGGCAGCAGATCTCATAAGAAATCTACTATTAAGCGTGCTCGGGGGAGAGCAATCCAGGGATGGGTGATAGACATGGAATGGATGATGTCAGGATGTGATGTATGGACCCGATCGGTTGGATCGGAAGGTTGTTAGAGCCACAGTGACAGGATAACTAGTGGAAACTAGTCCTAGAGGAAGATTTCATTCAGAAGTCGTGGAAGCGACTAAGTGCGGGTCCCTTGACTCCACAGTTGGGTTTGAGTTTAGTGTTTCAGGCAGCTCAGTGTTTCAGCCAGTTTAGTGTTTCAGGCAGCTCAGTGTTTCAGCCAGTTCAGTGTTTCAGGCAACTCAGTGTTTCAGCCAGATCAGCGTTTCAGGCAGTTTAGTGTTTCAGGCAGGTTCAGTATTGCAGGCAATTCAGTGTTTGGAAGGTTTCAGGGTTTTGGGTCAGTATTGTATTTGCGTTGGAATGCAAGTGTTGACGGTATAGTTGGTTGATTTGGAAATGGCAAGTCTCTCTCAGTACGATCAGCTGAGCCTTCGGCCGAGTATAGTGATATGTAAAGATAGCTAGGCAGGTAGCTTTTCTTTCAGGATGGAAGGCTCGAGTTAGTAGGAGTTGAGTAATCAGATGGGATATAAGCAAGCTATTTCCAGCAACATCGTTTCAGTATGAGCGGAAGAATGGATAGAACAGCTATAGATAGTCGAAGTATTTTCAGGAGTCGCTGGAAGCGACTAGGAGATTGCGATGGAGTATAGTGACCGGTGGGAGTCCGGTAACTCGGATATCGGTAGATTAGTTGGACCAAAGTGGTCTCAGTGCATCCAGTAGGCGGATGAGGGGTACAGAATTGCCAGTCAGAGGAAGTAACGCTAGGAAAATTATGGAAAGGAGAAGGATTCAGTATGTACCAACGGTAATGATCGGCATGGTGAGTGGCTGGAGTTTTGGACAAAAGGGTGTTAGATTTCCCAGATAGAGAGTTGGAGGCAGTTCGCAAGCAGTTGATCATAGCAAACTTCGAGGACGAAGTTTAATTTAAGTGGGGGAGATTTGTAACACCCCAAAGTTTGGAAAGTCAAGAAAAAAAAGAAGACCTCAATTTTAAGGAGAGACTCGGCGAGTCCATGGAGGGACTCGGCGAGTCCGAGCGGGATCCGGGTCGTGGTGTAAGCGACCGACTTGGCGATTCGGCCAAGGAGACTCGACGAGTTGGGTCTGATCGAGGAAAACCCTAAATTCGGGACTTGGAGCGTATATAAGCGTCTCATTCTCCTTCCTAGGGTTCCTTTACTGCCTCTCTACCCCAAAACACCAAACCCTAGCCGCCATATCCGTTTTTGAGCTAGATCTTGCCTTGAAGAATGCACTAAAGCTTGGAGGAGGAAGAAAGACCTTGGAGGTGCAAGAAGGGACTGTAGATCTGGGATTATGGAGTCATTTCAGAACAATTGGAGGTAATAAGCTGTTGCTTGGACTCCCTTTGTATCTAGATCTATTCTTATGTGTGAGTTTTGGTCATTCTTGGTTTGTTATGTAACCAATTTGAGTTGGAGGTTCAGATCTGAGGTTGCTACCTCAGATCCATGTTGGTTTTGGTCTTGAATCCCCTAAAGTATCAGCCCTTGGTATGTTGAAGAAGCATGGTTGCCATAAACCCTAATTTAGTATGTTTTGAGCATAGATCTCTCAATCTACACGTAAAGTTTGCCACTTTACGTGGGGAATAGGCCCTAGAAGTATGGATCTATGAGTTGGAAGTTCTGTTTGGCTCGAAAAGCCACTGCATGGATTGAGGACTGGATAGACTCGGCGAGTCCTTCGAGTGGACTCGGCGAGTAGCTTGAAGATGAGGAGGAACTCGACGAGTAGGATGAGCAGCTCGTCGAGTCGGATGAAGTTAGGCATGGCCTCGGCGAGTTGGATGAACAACTCGACGAGTTGGTTGAAGATTGTCTAGGACTCGGCGAGTCTGTTCTTGGACTCGGCGAGTCAGATCGCGAAACCCTAAACCCTTCGAGTTGAGACTCGAATCAGTGAGTCGGGTGGTGACTCAGCGAGTTGGACAGGACAGGACTTGGAACTAGTTGGACTCGGCGAGTCATAGACTGACTCGGCGAGTCAAGTCGCGAATAAGAAAGACCCTGAGCGTAGGAACTCGGCGAGTCAGTAGGTAAACTCGGCGAGTAGGGTTGACCTGGAAGGTTGACATTGACTAGGATTTTGACCTTGACCAGAGTTGACCTAGTGACCTTTGGAGGTCAGTTGGACTAAGTGTTTTATTGGCTTTTGAAGCTCGAAGAGTTAGTGGAGCAGCAGTTCGGAGTCAGAGGTCAAGTAGCAGTCAAGAGGATTAGCAGCATCAGTTCAGCAGTCTCAGGTGAGTTTCCTTCCAGTAGGGACGGGTCTAAGGCCACAATGTCGGCCCGTTCAGTTAGCAGTAGTTTCCGGACTTCGGTCCGATGCAGTAGTTAGAATGTTTGATGCCTTCGTGGCTCAGACAGGATTTATGTGCTATGTTTTATGTGTTATGTGTTATGTGTTCCGGGCTACGACCCGATGTAGTATGCAGTATATGTGTTCATGCTAGTTGATATGTTATGCTATGCTATGTTCAGTCAGTTAGCCCGGACTTCGGTCCGATGCAGGGGACAAGGTCCCAGTCAGTTTCCGGACTTCGGTCCGATGCAGGGGGCAAGGCCCCAGTTAGCCCGGACTTCGGTCCGATGCAGGGGACAAGGTCCCAGTCAGTTTCCGGACTTCGGTCCGATGCAGGGGCAAGGCCCTAGTTAGTCCGGACTTCGGTCCGATGCAGGGGACAAGGTCCCAGTCAGTTTCCGGACTTCGGTCCGATGTAGGGGGCAAGGCCCCAGTTAGTCCGGACATTGGTCCGATGCAGTGGGCAAGGCCCAGTATGTGCTTTATATGTTGTTGTATGGTATGTGTTAGATTGGGGGAGCTCACTAAGCTTCGTGCTTACGGTTTTCAGTTTTGGTTTCAGGTACTCAGTTTTCAAAAGAGGAGCTCGGGGAGATTGCAGTGCACACACCATAGTCAGTTAGTCTGGGAATGTTTGACTCTGATAATGATATTATGTTTTGAATTAATACTCGAGAATTTATGTTATGACTTATGATACAGTTTTTATAAATATGATTCTAGTAATGCTTTTAAAGAATTTTTTTTGTCGTGATTTTTGGGTCTTTTCACACGACTATAGTAGATATAATCATTCTTAGCCAAGAAAGATGTAACAACCTTCATTTGAGTTTCACCACTATTCTTCTCTTAAATTTTTTGCGTGCAATATATAGTTGGAAGAATAGATAAAATTTCTACATTTTCTACTTTAAAGTAGATAATATATCTTTTCGTTTCACATTTTTTCTTATCAAATATTCCACTAATCGGGTTTCATCGTCAAAAATACGCCATTGGATATGAGTGACCTTCTAAATATAAGGTGGGATCGTGATTATGTATTTCACATATGGCCTTTAATGACCAACAATTATCTCTAGATGAATACTTGACTTTTAGTGCAAATGGACAATTATTTTTGTACCAGTGTTTTTTGTGGATTTTTTTAGTTTTGTATGATTACACTGAAAAAAATTTATATTTAAGTTAGCAGTGGATCTTTTTATCACAATAACGTAACCAAGTCTGTACCCTGTATTTTGCACTCAGTCTATTAGTTGTTGAAGAGAATTAAATACCTAAAAAATGATTTTTTTATTAAATACTAGTAAACTTATTGATTAATAACCATATTAATAAATCTAAAACTTTATACCATGTTAGTTTCAAGTTCTTATTGTGTGACAGGATATAATTGCTTGCCCTCCATTGATAAAACCGAAACATATATATATATATATATATATATATATATATATATATATATATATATATATATATATATATATATATATATATATATATATATATATATATATAAAATAACAATAATCAAGCCTAACTAATAGCCTCACAAATAGGAGGTAATTATCTATCCTAAAAATATAAGATATGTACAATATTTACCATATAACAATATATATATATACTAATACTAATAGTCCCTTGCAGTTAAAGCTGGAGCTTTGTAGACGCTTAAACTGGATCGGAAGCTCTCAAATAAGTTATGTGGAAGGCCCTTAGTAAATATGGTTGCGTATTGGTAAGCGGAGGTACATGGAGAACACGTATATCCCCGACCTGGAACTTTCTCTCTAACAAAGTGAATGTCCATTTCTACGTGTTTTGTTCGGTGATGCTGGACGGAATTACCTGAAAGGTAAACTGCTGAGATGTTATCACAATATATCAGAGTAGATTGTTGAACCGGAACATGTAGCTCAAGTAGCAGATTACGAATCCAACAAGTTTCAGCCACTGCGTTAGCGACCCCTCTATATTCAGCCTCGGCATTGGATCTGGAATATAGTTCGTCATTTAACTTTGATAGACAAATATTTTGACCAACTCATTTTGTTACATTAACTTCAAAGTACTTTACATGATATGTGCACACACAGATATGCCATATGCACAATTGCACATATGTATTTAACAAACTAACATATTTTTCAAGGCTTATATATGAACACGTGCATATATGCATATTATAATTTTTATACAACATCAACGTACTTTATTTGACATATAATGCATTTAGTTCTTACATATTTTTATAAATGGCAACTACAAATGGTTTAATGAGAGATTCATAAGGGAGGTCATATGTACATAAGTGAAGATATAAAAAACAACTCTAATTCTTGTTTCTGTTACTTTCTTACGTCATAAAAAAAAAAATCCATCAAATATTGACTTAAAGACATGCTTAAACACTAATCTAGTTGACAATTGAGTAATCATATGTTGATTCTCTCATAAATCATAATACATAATTTTGATTTTGCTAGGAAACCAATTCCTGCAATCTTGTTACCAAACACTCCACGACTGACCCCCCATAAAATGCATTTGTTGCACTTTGACCCCCGTACTCCAGGATTTGGAGTTTTGACTTTCGATAATTGACTTGACTTTGACCTTCGTCCATGACTTCTCATCACCTGCAAACCCATTAAATAAAAAAAAGATAAAAACTACAGCAATAATAGCAAATATTAATTTAAGATCATGTATTTGATCTTGTGTTAAGCCCATTGTAAAATTACAAATTTGCCCTCATATTCTTCTGAGCATGTACTTTGAATTTTTTTTTTCTTATTAATGCATTGTATACCTCTTGCCAGTAAATGAAAATTCATCCAAGGTGAAAATTAAAGTCTTCTGAAGAACCACGTGACAGTCATCCTGCACATAATGCAAAAGATGTAAATGCCCTCCCCACTTTATCATTGAAAATTTCCCTAGAAAGGTTAAAAAGACCATAATACCCCTATTAAATATATTTTAATGGAACGAACCTTAAAAAATGACCAGTTTGTCCAATGATGACATCATCTTCATTCGGATGGAAACATATTCCTTGCCTGTCCAAAAGATGGTGGAGCAATGCCTGAAATAAATAAAAGTAAAAATAATTATTCAACACTCCGTTCTTCCTTTTTTTATTAAAAGACGAAAATACCCTCATCATAATTCATAACAGATATAAGATAAATCTATAGAAAAAAAAAGGTTTCACCTCTAATGACATTAGGTGTAGCATATGGCATAACATTAGGAGCAGGTGTTACAATTCCCTGAATAGCCCTATACCCAGGGCTGCCCGGGGCAGGCGGGCCCATCTGACTATATGGAAAAACACTGCCCGGACTGCCCAACATCTGAGGGTGGTGGTGACCCACACAAGGATTATATGGAACCTGAAAAAAATAATTATTAAACCTTACAAAAGTACAGGTATTTCTACAATAAAACTATTCTTCCATTGAAATCTGATTATTAAGATAAAATTCATAGTAAACTTTAATAACACAATTTTAAAGATAATAAAATTAGTCTTTTTGAAGAATATGATATGATAATTTTATTCACCTGAGGAAAGACATATTCGGGTCCATATGCTGAATATCTGTCAAAACCAAATTTTAAATAAATTAAATGAGATCAAGAGTTCTAAGTAAAAGTTACATATTTTTCGGTATTGAAATATATAGAAACTAGCAATTATAGTCTTAAATAATAAATATATTAAACATGATTATAAAAACTAATAGTTATTTGTTTATTATAGCACCCTACTTCCATTTCTTCCTATTAGAACATTATACTTTCAACGTTTCTTAGTAAAGCATTGTACTTTTATAAATTTACCCATTATACCCTTAAGCAATAAATTTAAAACCCAAATTGACACATTTTTTTTTTTGGAAATGATAACTTACCCATATAAAGAATAAGGGTATTGTTGATAACCATAAGGAACCGGTTGATGATAGGGTCCTCCCATGTTTTGGGGACCCCACAAGTAGTGTCCTGTGGGTCCCACATGTCCTACAATAAATAAATAAAAAACCAACACGAATACTTGCATTATTATCGATCAATGGTATATTGGTCTTTTCATATACATTTACTTTCATCCCCATGTTACAAGAAGAATACAAGACAATAGCTTATTTTGATATTCTACTGGAAGAGCCCTAATTTATATACCAATTCTTTTTTATATTTTCATTTACAATTTCAAGAGTAAATTAATGGAATCTGTTAAAAGTGATTATATATTTAGAGGCTAAAAGAAATGTACCATATGTGAAAGAAGGTTGGGCCCTCCCAAGGGATGCCAAATTACAATTTGCCCTCCTACCATCAATAACTGGAGTGGGGTCCACACAAGCCCTTTCTGCAGCTTCAGCCTCACGAAATGTTACCTAAACTCAACCATAATCACAAGATATATATCACTAATTGTTACACATGACACAATTGATAGAATTGATAGAATAATGTCAATGGAACAAAAATTGTAAATTCTTTAAAACGATTGAACAAGGTGGGACATGGACTCTTGTTCTCTCATATGTGCAAAAGACATAAATACCCTCCTCATCCTCATCATCGAAAATAGCTCTGCAAAGTTTGTCCACGAGACTAGCTTTTTGGCACTACTTTTGATGATCAGAAATAGGAGGGTGTTTACGTCATTTGTACATACCATAGAATGAGTTTGTCACTATCACACCTTTTTCAATCTTTTGGATGGGACAAAAAAACTTATAATTTCCCTTGATATGTAACAAATGGGCCTAATAAGTTAAAAAATAATAATAATAATAAAAATCAGATTTACAGAAGAGAAAGAAAAAGGTGAAAGAGATGTCAGCTTATAAGGACAATAATAGTAATTATGATTTCATGGGCATGAGGTGGTCATTACACAACGGATATTGATTTTTTATTTTTATGCAAATCCAACATCTAACATGCATATGGCATTTTCCTTTACATTATATTAGTATGGTTAATTGGTTATTGCTTCCTTCAAGAAAACAGCAAAAACTTGCACGAAATTTATACAATCAACTAATCAAGAGAAATGAATATGTCCTTGAATCATTCATATAAAAATAAGCAACAAGGAGACTGTCATGTAAGAAATAAACATGCAGCAGAAGGGTAAAAAGTTTCAAAATTTAAACAAAGTTTTGACACCACCTAATTCATTCTTTTAAGGGACAATCCTTCTAAAAATGTCACTCGATTTTTGTTGATCTTTTACTTCCTTATCCTTATGAACGTATCCTCATATATACAAAAAGGTGATAGTTTGGTTCAGGATACTAAAAATATCAACTTCAGTCACATATGTTACTCGACATAAAAATGATCAAAAAAGTACTTTCATACAGAAACTTTGAGGCAAAACCAAAATCAGAAACATAAAAAGTTTTGAAGAAACTCACAAACCCATAGCCTTTAGATCTCCCTGTATGTTTATCAGTGATGACAACAGCCTCTAAAATATCTCCGAATTGATCAAAATAACGATGCAGCGTCTCGCTATGTGTCTCCCATGCCAATCCTCCAACAAAAACCTTGGTATGCGTGGTGTCTCCAAATGGAAAATTCAAAAACTGTAAACCAGGCCCGTTACCTCTGATCGGTTGATAAGCAGCCATTGATCAACTAATAACTGTTGTATATATGAATTGTCTCTATAAACGGATGATCAAAAGCTGATTTCACTGGTTTGATTTTCCATTGTTATACGTAAGGAGAAACCCTTGTAGAACCCTAATGAGAGGATTTTGGAGAAAGGTGGAATGATTGAGGAATGGGGGCATTTGAATATTACGGGCGGAGAAAGCATCTTGGCGTGTAATTATTTGACGAGTAGTGGGGGTTTGCACAGTGCTGACGTTATACAAATAGTTACAGTTTAGTCCCTTAACTATGCTTATGTTGACTCATAAAATTATGTTTCGGAAATCATTAACTAACATTCATCCTTATTTGAATTAGCAATGTTTTTTATTTTTACAATTTGTTTAAAAAATTGGTTGACACATCTCAATATAATTTAATTTTTATTATATATGATCCTTATTTGAATTAGCAATGTTTTTTATTTTTACAATTTGTTTAAAAAATGGGTTGACACATCTCAATATAATTTAATTTTTATTATATATGACTCCTACTTACCTAATTTATGTACGTTGAGATATATATGATATACAAGTTACGATTCTTATTTTCCTTTCAAGTTTTCATTATATATTGAATATTGAAAGTATCTATTATTAATGAGTATTAAGAGCTTCTTATGAAGTATCGTTTGATGTGTTGTGTATGTTCTTCTATAGTCATACCGAATACTAACTCTCAATGTTTTTACCGCCATGTTTGTCATGGAGTTTTTGGATTTTAGTTTTTAATAAAAAAAAAAGTTTATTCAGCAAGAAGATGAATATATTTTGGAAGTTTTTAACTTTTATGAGCTTTTATCATCATTAAAAATAACCCTAAAAAACTATCTAATCAAGTTACTTCCTATGTAACGTCTTAATGAACATATAATACAATAAAAATTCAATTTCAAACCTCTTACAACATACCAATAGTGCCAAAACTTCATGGTCCAAAAAATGTTTTGTTAATGACATACCACCCCAAAGTTGAAACATGGAAGATTCAAACCTCTAACTTCATTTTCAAGTGTTCTATTACCAAATGATCACTATTAGTCCACAATGATGGTGGTTCCAAAAAACCACCTATTTAATTGCTATAATTTTCACATAATTTGTTGTACTTCTACAATAGTTTGAAGATCGATACTTTCACGGGTAATGAAATTGAACCCTCAAATTTTGGCTAATGGACACATATCCAACAATTTCAGATACTGCTAAGCCACATGCACGTTGATAATCAAATTCGCTATTATTAAAAATATTGCACCATATTTCTATCACTCACATTAACTTATATATTTACATAAAGTGGTAGAGTAAAATGTCATACAAAATAAGCATTTAACCAGTGTCACCACACATGTTTACGTGTTTGCTCACATTAACCATGGTTGCCTATATCATCTAAAAAATCACTTTTTTCACAGATTGATAAAAAGATAAAAGCTATGGTGCACAGATGATGGGTATTTAACTTTTTAATAATATGTTTAAAAAATTAAATCCCTCGAATAATCATGTAAAACAAAATTTAAGAGAAACCATAAATAAATAATTACTAAAGAAACACATTGACAATATTTGAAATACCAGTAACTAAAAAAAAAAAAAAAGAGAGATGAAACATTGTCACATAAAATGCTTTTTTTTGCATGCTTTCATGAACTTAAACTATAAATCTGCAAAGAAATCACTTGTGGTATCGAGGCCAGCTCCGTTGTTTTTCCTCTTTGTGCCTAAAGAGAAGAGAGCCAAAAGCAACAAGGGTAACATGGTCATTTTAAGTTAATAATGACTAGGTTAATAAGAAAATGTTGTAAAGAGAATGAAACGAAAGTAGAAATAGACTACCTTTAGATGACTTTGGAAGAATATCATCCTTATCCATATCCATATCCATGTCATCATCCTCATCATCATCACTGTCAGCAGCAGCTGATTTACCCTCTGCTTTCTTTCCAGTATCCTGCAATAGACTATCGATATCCCACATCTGCAAAAAAGAAAAAGAAAAAATAAAAATAAATAAATAAATAAAAGCAATCAACAGTTGACTGTTGAAAGAGAATTGCAATCTTTTGTCCCACCCAAAAAAGGTGAGATAGGGACTCCCTCTTCATCTCTAGTAAATGTAAAAGACGTTAATGCCCTTCTAATCCTCATAAAAAAATAGCTCTACAAAGCTTGTCCAGGTGTAATAAATGAAATTATAGGGACACAGAGAAACACACCTTTAATATGGAATCATGTGATATGCTTCCAAGATACTTTCTATCATGAGAAAATGCTGTTAAAAAAATAAACAAGACAAGGGCAAAATGGTCATTTTTTCATAAATGTGAACGTTGGGATGTTCACTTTGACGACCCAGAGACTAAAAAGGTTATGTAACAATGAAATAGGGACCAAAAAGACAAAAGGGATTCTTTTTGGACCATATCAAAAGAAACCGATATAACATAGGGGCCAAAAGTGTAAATAAATTAATTTATTTTCACATAAATAAATTAATTAAATAAAATATAAATAAAGCTTACCGAGACGCTCAACGGGATACTCTGAATGTTCTGCAATTGGCTGAATTATCCTGTTGGGTAATATACCTACCAAACTAAACAAAATAAATTAATTAATTAATTAATTAAATAAAAAATTATGATTATTAGAAAATATAAATTAAACAATGCAACTACAAAAGCCTGCTCACTTGATGAGACCATTTTCGGTTCCAGTGATAACCCTTTCTTCATCAAGCTAAACAATATCGGAAAGGGGCAAATCAGTAATTTGTAATTAATAAATGGATATTGATAATTTGTAATCATTTAAATAAAAACAAAAACATCATTCTCACCTTCAATAAGGCGTTTACTGGATTTGGAGAAAGACCAGTAAAGCGATCACTGGAAATTACAAATAAATGAGTTAAAATCTGTGCAAAAGACATAAATGCCCTTCAAAAGTACATTGCTAATATCAAAAAAAAATTACCGAAATTGCATTGAGAACTACCTGCAATCCTTGAAAAAGCCCCATGAGTATAATAACATGGTTCCACTTTCAGTCCCACATATAACTTTTCTACCATTCTGAATACCAAAAATAACCACATATTACTAAGAAAAAGACTAATTTACCCTCACATGCAATGCACATGACATCTTTGATAACACCTTTCAAAAGGCGACAATTTCAGGGACTAAAAGTGTGACAAAAAGACTTTTTAGGGATGAAAAAGGTTAAAAATGGAAAAAACAGACCATATTTGTAAATATCAACTAACCACAGGGACCAAAAGTGTAATTTACCCTACATTCTATTATCACTCTTTATTAAAAGAGTTGCTCTCAAAAACATACCTTCATTATCACTATAGATAATGGCTCATCTTCAGAAAACTCTGATTGGGTTTGAACCTGAAAAAAAAAACAAAAATTAGATTTATTATATTTATATCATCAATGGAATAAAATTTTTACTTTTTTTCCCAACCCAGCAAACTCTCTTTGTGCAAAAGACATGGATGCCCTCCTCGTCAAAAATAGTACTAAAACATATGCTTTCTATAGCTATTTTTGATGATGAGGGTATTTACGTCTTTTGCACAGACAAAAGATTGAAAAACAATTACCTTGCTACTTCGTAGGTTACAAACAGACAAAGTGCCATCTCCACTACAAAAAAATAAATGAAAACAAAAATGATTTTATTGTTAAAAACGGCTTACATGGAAGCTTCCATAAAAATAAATAAATAAATATTAAAAAAGGGGCAACTTCTCCTACCTTGTTCCCAATAGTTTCATGGAATCAGGCTCAAAGGTCATATCAGTAATATACTCTTCATGAACTTTAAATGAATTGCAGCATGTCTGCTGTCTTGTATCCCATACCTACATTTAAAAAAATCAAAATATGAAATAATAATTAAAAAAAAGATATTACTAAATAAAGGAAAAATATAATAACAAACAAGAAACCTTTATATGCCCTTCATCACCTCCAGAAGCAATTGTTGTTTCTGTGAGATTAACTAGCCTGTTCACAGCTTTCCTAAAACAATATATATTGTTAAAGCAAATCTTATAATTATATATAATTAAAAATAAAAAAATAATAAAATAATAAAAACACCTACTCATGAGAATTTTCAAGACGAGCAACTGGAGATCCTGTTTCAATATCAGTTGCAAGAATAGAACAATCTGGAGAACCAGTGAGGATCACTGATGACAAAAACACACATTCATAATCAAGTTTAAAGAAATAGCAACATACTTTACTCTTTTTATTATTTGTAAGAAAAATGGAAGTATGTTGCTACTGAGGGTAAAAAGGTAAATTACATGGTTCAAGAGTATATAAAGTATAAACAATGTTGGTTCATTACCACGTCCTTCATTGATAAATCTAACAGCTCTACAAGATTCACTGTGTGCACGAACTTTCAACACCCTGAAATGATAGTTTTTAGAGAAATCACATTATAAGAACGGTTTTTTAATGACGAAATTACCCCTGAAAAAATGTTATATATTTTGTAGAGAGCAAACAAGAAGGGCATAATTGTAAAACCCCAGGTTTCCTTTCCTTTCTTTTCAATTCCAGAACATGGTCAAGAAAATAAAATGAAGTAATAAGTTTTCTTTACTTTCGAGTCTTTCCATTTTCATTGTTTTTTCTTCAAAATATTCCTTCCTATATTTATGATGACAAAAGTGCCCTCTTATTTTACCCTAATATCTATTACCAAATACTTACACAAAATTGTAAATTGCGAATTTTCCTTTGCTTTCATTCCCTTTCTTTCCAACTCAAGAAAACATATAAAATAAATTTTACTTTACTTTCCATCCATAAAGACACAAGAACACATTGCTGGTATAATAAATATTTTTTAGCAAAAATGTTACAATTTACATATGATAGGTATATTTAACTCATATACTTTACCTTTGTGGTTCAGAATCTTCAGCATATCGATATCTGTAAGGTATAAAGATTGTTTGGTTAGATAACATTCAACTACTTTGTATCTGCAAATTGTAGCAAACACACATAAAGAAACAAACAGCATGTGGCAATATGGACTTACACATAAAGGTTGCCAGTGATTAAACCAGCAGCAACTAGCTGATTAGAAGGATGAAAATCAAGGTCAAATGCTATATTCTTCACATTAATCTCCATATGGATTAACAGAGCAGCAAGCTTTCACTAAGCTAGATTCTTCTTCGCCTTAATCTGCATATTTTTGAAGAAAAAATCAATGAAAATAAACATATACCGGGTTTCGCTTTGCTACAAACTGAACAAAAATTCAAATAAAACACACATTCAGTCCATCGACGCAGAACTGACAGACTTTATAAGGAACAACTATTCACAATAGATGAACACACGATTTTGGGAAGATTTTAACAATTGATTCTGTAAGGTGTTCTTGTAAAGTGTGCTTATTCTATTACAGAGCCTAAACTAAATAGAGTGGATCATTGCGAGAGATGGATCAGATAAGGTTTCAGGGAATAAATACTTATCGATTTTTGGTAGAACCAATCACACCCAGTCAAAAGAGCAAACTTTACCAGTTTACCTGCTTATTTTTTGGTAGAAGAAGATGGAAGTAGGAACGATAAAAGGGAGGCGGAGCAGCAGCAACCGATGAAGGACGCAAAAACTACAGATTTTGGGTAGGGTTTTAGAGCTAGGTTTTAGAAATTCCTTTCAGTATTTGTTACCTTGCGCATTGCCGGTGGTTTTTGGTTAGGGAAAATGAAACCTTACACATGAAAGTTTTAATATTGGGCTAATTTGGTCACTAATTTTTTTATTTATTATTATTATTATTATTTTTTTACATTAGACCACTAAACTCTATTTTTACCTTTTAGTTACACCATTATCTAAAAAATTAGACAGTTTACCGGTTACAATGCTCATTTGGCACGTTGATGTGTCAAATAAGCTTACGTGGGATACTGATGTGTTGAAGAAGTTGAGTTGTCCAACAACCATTATTAATTGAAACCCTCAATCGGACCATCATTTAAGTGTTTCTTACCCTTTTATGAAAAGTCAAATCCTTTCCACCGATTCTTTCCATCCTCAAGAACAATGTCTTCGAGCTCATCCACTTCAAGGAATCAGCTACAAGTGACTCGTGTAGGGATGGCAACGGGGCGGGTTTGGGATGGGTTTTGGTAATCCCGCCCCCATCCCCGAATATGAAAATCGATCCCATCACCGACTCAATTTCCAACGGGTATCCGTTTACCAAACACTATCGGGTCTGCGGGTATCCCAACGGGGTAACGGGGATCCCCGTTTAACATTCAAATTAAAAATAATTTTGATGAAATGGGAATACAAACCATGAGACTTAGTGATGCAAACATAAATTCATATCCAAAATAATTTTGATAATTTACAAAACTACTAAGAGCATACATATTTGTTCTGATACATAAGTGGTTACTAGTGGCAACAAAAATAATAAAGACACTAGCATTCATAAACCATAATATCACTATTACTCTAAGTAATATGAATAAAAAAATGTCAAAACACTAGCATTACAAATAAACATGAAGCTATCTCAAGAAATTATCTTTAAATCGTTCACAACAAAGAAGATAACTCAAAGAAATTAATATATATATATATATATATATATATATATATATATATATATATATATATATATATATAATCATATTAACGGTTTCAGGTAACGGGTTTCGGTTTTGGTTTTGGTTTCGGGCAATCGGGACGGGTATTTTGTTTACCGTCCCCGTAACCAAACCCACGAAAATTTTCTAAAAGCATACCAAACCCGATCCCGACCCCAAACCCGACCCTAATATGTCGGTTTTCGGTTTTCACCATCGGGTTCGATTTCTTTTGCCATCCCTAGACTCGTGTTGAGTCGCGAGAAGGTGTAAAGCTTTGTGATTGCAGCGTTCCGACTAAAAAACGAACGTGTTGGAAGATAACAAACCCTGAGATGCATTTATGGAATTGTCAAAACATTTTGGTAGGTCTTGATAATCCTGATCATGCTACCTTAGTATTATAGTGTTTGACTGTGGTGTTTCTTCGTGTAAAGACGATCATGGTAGATTTGTATTTTGAAAAAAAAAATAATAAATAAATAAATAAAACTAATTTTATTTTTCTTCTTGACGAATAGTTATGATTGTGAATCAAACACATTTCATTAGTACATTAAAAGTAGTTGATTTCCTTAATCTTTATTTACTATCCAAATCAAAGCATTTTCATTTATTGATGGATTGGCTTTTTACAGAATAAGTTGAAGAAATGTAGCTTCTTTGAATGGAAAGACGAAGAACAGGAAGAAAGGTACTACAAAAATCTTTTATATTCTCTAAAACATAAAGTGGATGCTAAAGAGGATCTGTTTGAGATAAACAATTTGAGGAGAATGACTGTTGAAGTGGAGTTCCTGCTGTCACGAGAGCAATTTAAGGTGTCAAAGAGTGAGAAAGATGATGCAAGGAAGGCAATAGGCAGGTACAATATGATAGTTGCATTGTTGTTCGCTTGCTTGGTCTTTTGTGTTTTGAAGTTATGGGGTGATTGTAGTTAGTTAGGGTGGTTGGTGTAAGCTTTTGTATTTTTTGTAAAGGCAGACTAAAAAGTAAGTAATGATGGGCACATCCATATGTTTGGAAGCTGCTTTTAGTTACAATTTGGGGGTGTCAACCTTGATGTGTTGATGTTGTAAGCTAGTAAGTCCCTAATGAAAGGGCATTTGATAACTATTGTAAAAAGTTATTGAAAGTCCCAATTCTAAGGCATTTTTGTATAATCAAATCTTGAAAATGTTGATGTTATTGAAACATTTACATGGATTGTATTCCCAACAATTACATTTAATTAAATTGGTTATTGTGCATGGTATTATATTGGGAATAAAGTAGAAAGTGGTCCATGTGGAAGTACACTATGTATAGGGCCATTTGTAGTTAATAGTCAGTGGGTGTTTTTATAATGGAAAAATGGGACCTTTAAACCCATTATAGAACCATATCCGGGACCATATAACACATTCACATGTATGCACACTATTCCAAATTTTTCCATGCAAAAATATTCACAGCCATATGTCATGAGTTTACTTAAAAAGGCAACATACTTTCATAAGTTACCAAAATATCATTTCATGTCAACAGTTTACTTAAAAAAGCAACATACATTCATTAGTGACCAAAATACCCTTTTATGTTATGATTTTACTTAAAAAGGCAACATACTTTCTTAAGTGACCAAAATACCCTTTTATGTCATGAGTTAACTTAAAAAAGCAACACGCATTCATAAATTACCAAAATACCCTTTTATGCCATGGGTTAAGTTAAAAAAAAGCAACATGCATTCATAAATGACCAAAATACCTTGATCACATCACATGTATTTAACAAATACAATTACCTTAGATTCAAACAACAATCCATATATACACATTAAATCCAAATAACCATCATCCTAATACATATACTTTAAATCCAAATTACCATCATCCTAAGACACATACTTTAAATCCAAATAAGACAAAGACAAGTTCCACACTAATCAATTAGAAGAGTTTTTCCCTTAGAATTTCCTGGATCATCAACACCACCAATTCTTTTGCCTAATTTCAGCTTCAAGATTCTCTCTGAATTTCTTCTCCTTATCTTTTTCAAAATATATAACATCTTGTTTATTAAAATGTAATTTTTGGATTTATTTGTAAAGAATTTTGAAGTTTGAGGGTTGTTTGGTAAATTATGGATTTAATTTGAAAATGAATTTAGAAGTTGGGGTGTGTTTGGTATCATATGGACTTAATATGAAAGTATTTTGGATGGTTGGGGCTAAACGGGTAAATTATGTACCTAAGTGGAAAAGGATTTGTCATGAAGGGGTTATATGGTAACTTCTGGGACTTAAATTGTTATGAATCTTGGATGTTGGGGGCTACTTTGTAAATTGTAGCTTAAATTGAAAAAGATATCATGGGGAGGGACTAAATGTGTTAAGTGTGTATAAGTTTTGAATGGGGTGGGACTTAAAACCCGTCACCTTCCCTTGTTGCCTAACCCTAACCTTAACTATTCATGGCCGTCACGTTATCCCTCCATCTCTTCAACCACTGTCATTCGTGAATCTATAGTCGCACCACCCTTCCTTCTCATTTTCGATCAATCAAGACCGCTAAGCACTACTATTCTAGGCCAATGCATTTGTCGTCGAAGTGAGCTGTCATTCAGCACCGCTATTTCTCACGCTACCGGAGACGACAAGGTTAGCAAACGAGCTTCCTTCCGCTGTCGTTCCGCTGCCAACGAAGCTGTGAACTGCAAGGACCGTTGTATTCTTCTTCTTCTTCTTCTTCTTATTCTTCTTCTTGTGCTTTTGCGTTGTCACCGGTCTGCTGCCACTGCTTGTGCAATTCAGTGTTGCTTTGGTCATCGTTTTCCACCCCAAGAGGCGGTCGTGTTCGTGTTTCACGTGGGTATGGGTGTTTCTGCTCGTGTTTGGATGCGTATTTCAGATTATATTGGCGTGTGTGTGTGCTTGGTCGACTAGAAGTGGAAGAGAACCACCATGGTCGCCAACCATGGTGGCTTCTGCTATTGTTTCCTTCTCTGCTACCACTAGCCACCGTGTGGTGGTGGCTATGTGTGTGGAATGGTGTTTATTGTGTGTGTATTATGGATATCATGTTGTATAATTGTAACGCCTGTAGATTCGGGCTAGTCAATTTAGAGACGATATGCGTCAAAAATGAATTTTTGATGAAAGATTATTTAGAATGAATAATCTTAACTAAGTTATAGTATATGTTACAAGGTTTCCGTACATATAAAGAACGCCGAAATCCGAGTTATAACGAAGAAGTTATGACCTATCGAAGTTTCGCGACAGAACTGGCACGACACAGCGCGACGTAAAAAGTGAATTTATGTTAGAGCGATATCTAGCCTTAGCAATCTAAATGAAAGTCGTAGAATACGTTAAACCATGAGCGTGCATAAAAAGAACGCCCAAATCTGACTTCGTATGAGGAAGTTATGATTTTTCGAAGTTTCGACTTAGCAGTATACAGCCCGAATGCTCGATTTGAGACCGAGCGGTTTTTAGCCGAAACAATCTAAATGAGAATTGAATATCTCATTAATTGTAGTAAAACGATAAAAAGATAGGCGAAAACGAACGTCGGATGAAGAAGTTACGATTTTATAACAGAGTTTTCCTGTCCCGGCCTACTAAAAATAAATAATAAAAATAAAGTCAAAATTAGCCGACGGAGTCTAAACGAAAGTTGTAGATCGTAGTCTCACCTTCACGTGGATATAAAGAACGTCGAAAACGGAGCTCGTATGCGAAAGTTACGCAATTTAGAAGTTCGACGAGTCAATTACGCCAACGTAATTTGAGTACGCCCAACGTACTCAGTCGGATGCAACTTGTCTGACCAATACTCGAGTGCCACCAATTGACGCATGCAGTGACGTCAAAGTACGCCCAGCGTACTGAGTACGCCCAACGTAATTAGAAATTACGCCCAACGTAATCCCAGACCCAGCGTAAGGGGTGAAATAGACCTAATACAGGTTGAAAGATATCGAAGGGGATGAAATAGACCCAATACCGGTTGAAAGATACCAAAAGGGGTGAAAATAGACCCAATACTGGTTGAAAGATACCGAAAGGGGTGAAATAGACCCAATATGTTTTTACCTGTTATGTATGTATGGTATGTGGTATTTTGGGGAAGCTCAATAAACTTTGTGCTTATAGTTTTCGGTTTATGTTTCAGGTACTTCCAGCTCAAAAGGGAAGGGTCTGGCTTGATCACACCGTATCTGCCCATGTTTTCCGCATTTACGTGATTTTGAGATTTATACTTTGATATTTGGTTGTTTTGACATGTTTCTGGATATTTTGAAATGAATTTAAAATGAATTTTTTATCTGAAATTTTGGGATGTTACATGTTCCCTTGTGACCATATAGAAGTAAGATCTTGTTGTATTCAAATTAGATGCGTTTTTCTTCGACAAAGACAATGATGTAGGCAATGGGTTTTTGCCACCGTTTTCCAAGGCTTCTTCTTTCTCCTTTTTTGTTTTCATGTTATTCACGATGATTTTGACGATACTAATCATTGGGGTTGCTCCGATTCCTAACCCTCCTAGCAACACAATGTCATATGTTCTGTCAATTAGGAATTTCAGGAAACTGTCAAGATCAATTTAATACATCAAATGTCGTCGATTTTGGTGTTTTAAGAATAGACGACAACAAAAAAGTGCTTACTGTTGGTTGTTTTTGAAATCCACTCTTAGCAGTCCGTTTTTTCCATTAGCAGGTGACCGACATACCCATGAGAAGATGGTTTTTAGTTGTCTGGTCCAATCGTCGAGTGTTCGGATATGCACACACTTAGGTAGTCATCTCCAGGTGCAAAAGTTATGGAGAAGAAAAGGGTGGGGTTGTTTTTAACCGGTGAGAGAATGAGATAAGGATTTGTCATCAATTGAAAAATTATAATGTTAAATGAGCTGGCTAGGAAGTTACGGCTGAACCCTTCATTTTATCAAAAAGGACCAAATAGATCCGAAAAAAAAAAGTTTGTTTCCTTAAAATGCACAAAAAGAACTTTAGGAACTGAAAATATAAAATCGAAATACATAATAAGGCCGTTGCGTCATTTTCCCTTTTTACATTTAAACAAAAACCATATATATATATATATATATATATATATATATATATATATATATATATATATATATATATATATATATATATATATATATATATATATATATATATATATATATATATATATACTTAGATGTGTGTTCGCAAAGCGGTGGATATACAAGTATTTTACATTTTCTAGGATATACAAATATTGGTTTTCACGTGTCACTATAATCAAGTTGATTATGAATATCATTTTTATAAACAAAATCATTTCTTTGGTTTGCCAAACGGCATGCTACACAATAAGATAATATAGTAAAAGAAATTCATTTAAGAATTATAGCTGTTTACGTAAGTCAAAGTTAATTATGAATATCATTTAAGGCCGTCGGGTATGTGCCCGTGAAGAGCTGCCCCATCTATGCTGTTAAGGGCTATGGCGTGGCCTCTTGTTGCAACGATCACGAATGGTATATATATATATATACTAGAAAGTTTGAGGCCCGTGCATAGCACGGCCCAAGTTTAGTGTTATGTGTAGCATTGAAAAACCATTAGAAAACATTTAGAAACATTAGTAAAAAAATCATTGATTAGATTAAAGATGAAATGGTTATTATAAAAAATTATTGATTAGAATTGTAACGTTTCAAGGGTCTCTAATGAAATGGTTATTATATACGAGATGTATGGGTTATTATATAAGAGATGCATGGGGTGATCTAAAGTGATGTAAACTATTATACATTTATTAACGTAATGGAATTTACAATATGCACCATGTTTAGAAGCAACATTAATTAATAAGAGTTGATATAATAATATATATACAAACTTAAAATATAATAATATATCATTTGGAGTCAATTACATATGCATAACTTCTTACGAAATTGATGAATATAATATCTAATGGAAGTAGCGGTATCAAACATAATATAGTATAGAATTTTTATTTAAATTTGATAGATATTAATATCTATTTCATTTTTTTTGTTGGTCTTGATGTGCCAGCGGTCGAAGTTTCTGTTAGTTTTGCTTTCCCACTGTCTGTTTGGTTTCGCTTTTGTGTTTGTTTTGGAGAATGTTGTTTTGTTGTTGATAAAGTTTCATCTTTATTTGATAGTTGGAGTTGTTGTTTGTTTTCGTTTTGATGTTAGGGAGCCTATGTGCCTTCACAACGACGAATCTTGTAGTCTGGTTTTCTTGATTTTATGTTTGATATGATCGTACATATGCCAGAAGTGGTAATGATGCAATTGATGTTGCAATTATATTTTGTACAGTTTGTTCCTAGTTTGTAGAATGATAACATAATTAATCAATTGTTAAATTAGAATTGTAATATTAAAATAATAGGCTTACATTTTCTCCTGCATCTTTGATTTCATTGTAGTCGACTTTCATGAACTTTTCAATTTCTGGCGTTGAAATCATTGTTGCAATTGAGCCGGTACCATCATCGATTTCAACTATTGCCCTAGACCTTCACATTGAATTATCATTTAGTATTAAAAATATTTTTTAATTAATTGAATGATGGAATACTCTTACATGAGTTGCACTTTAAATTGTTTTTTGCAGGTAGAGCATGTGATGATCCACTTTACATCAGCCACAACTGGTTTTAAACAGTTGGCACATGCTGTTTGTGTGAAACTTCTATCATGACGAGGCAACAATAGAGTTCCTTTTATCCATGTTGGTTTACCATGTTTTAAGTGAAAATTTTATATAGATAACGATAGTATAGAATATTGTGTAAAAGGTCATGAAAAGATATTGTTATTACTAACATTTTTCATTCTTGTAATTGCTTTGCCTATTGGAAGTATGTCTCTCTCTTGGGGAGGGGGCAACATAATATCGGTATCCTTATATGTTTGTTTTTGAAGTAGTTCTTTAATTCCTGTTCTGCTATTTGTATACCTGACAAATACAAATAGAATTAATTAAATTGAATTTTGGTTAATGGGTTTGTGGATCATACCAATTTTTTAGCTGTAAATCATCTGTCGCTGGTGGATTTATAAGAATTGCAGAGCTACTACTTGTTGAGAGAGATTGTCCTGTGTGATTATAAGACATAAGATTAAAAATGATTTAAAAAAATTGTGTGTGTATATATATATATATATATATATATATATATATATATATATATATATATTGTGTTCTAAGCAACATTATCTTACCGTAGAAAGTTGTCACCTTTACTCTCAGTGCGAATATCATTGGCCCGGATTCCACTATTTGGTCTAAGGTATTGCCTTCATTTTCATTGATGTAATTCCATAATGTTAATATTAAAAGTTTTTCCTGAAAATTAAAAGGTAGGAATAATATGATTAATAATTTTTTAATTTAAATAAAAAAAATCTCATACTCTATGTTATTGGGCAATTGTCCACATACTCTTCGTTAACAATGATTACATCTCTTTTTGAAGATGGCTCTTGGCCTTGTTTCATCTTTTGACTTGGAAAACATTTTATTACAATACCCCTCACATCTGCAATTTGAACATCAATTAGTAAAGGACATAATAAAAATGAGTGATTAGTATAGAATAAGTAATTTTTGCGTACTTATATCTCTTTCCTCATCTGCATATTTGTGCAGGTCACTAAAGGGAGTAAAGGTGAAATTGCATGTGAGTGTTGTTGAGGTTTCATCTTGAAAAGGTTCAATGAGTGTCAGTTTGCTTAGTGTCCATGAATATTCATATGAATCAAGTTGAAAACGTGGTTCAGTGTATATCAAATTAGCATTTGATATTTGATAGCGCTTGTAGGGTTCGAATGTATTTTCATAAAAGTCAAGGTCATTGCTCCAGATTAATGCTTGCACCCTTGTTCCCTGTTTTGCAATGTGATTAGATTAATTCAAATGTTGTGAGATACGCAAGGATGTATTGTATACCTGTGTGTCAGCAAACATGAGCCTTCTAAATTTTTTCTTTTCCTTAGTTGTATGTGTCCACATTCCAAAACTTGAATCAAGACAGTCCAATTTTTCTTCATATTTGGAATTATGTCATGAATGTTGTATTGGTCTCTCGACATTGGTTGTTTCCTGCGTACTATGCTGTGAAAATAGTCACTTTATGTTGAAAAATTCTGTATGAGTTTCTTATATTCAAATAATTGTATGTTATATTAAATTATAATACATTTGTATTTCAGCCAAAACGTATGTGAAATTTTGCTGAATTGGTGTTGTAAAATGTTTGCCAATAGATGGAATGCATTGAAGATTTATAGCGAAACTTAACAGTGTCTTCCAAAAAGTAAATTTTGTGTATGTGAGGATGCAAAAATGGAAAGGACATTAAACATACCTGTTAGTGAAGAGAAGTGCGAAGAGGATTTTTGAACTCCAACTGGGTTTCACAGTATATGCAAGTTAAAAATAAGATATCTTAATAATTTTTTAATCTTATCAATGAAAATCGCAAACATTAGAATTATGTCTTTTCCAAAAAAAAACCCTTAATTTGAATTTTTTTCAGTAACATGCAAATTGTAAGATTTGTAATTTAATGGAAACCCAAAATCATTTGTTGTTGTGCAGGCTTTGAATTGTTCTTACTTTAATAGGAAATTAAACCATTTCCTCAGGTACTATTAGGAAGTTAAAATTGGTAAGTGGTCGTTCACATTGGAAGGCTTTCATATCAGATAGGATTGTCATGAAAGAACCATATTTCAGATATTTTTAACACTATTTGAGGGAAAATGAAGGGAAATTAATGTATTGCCAGTGCAAATTGTGTGATAGTCTCTCTCAAGGAATCACATTGAAGCCCTAAATTGTATGGTTATATTTGTTGAACATTGTTCATATTAAAATAATGCATCTGAATGTGGAGTTCGTACCACGAAGAAAGAAGATGAAGAGCAGATAGATGCATAATATGAATCTGTCATGGAATGAAGAAATACAATTAATACAGGACAATCCTTACCCGATTACTTTGTACACACCGTTGACGTAATTTTCCGTAGGGCTTACAGATAGGAAGAGGAATAGAAGGGAAGGATACTCCCATGTACGATGTTTGTATGTGCTATATCCGCGATTCTGACATTAGGCAACTTCAAGTTAGAAGAAGTTTTAATAACCGATTAGCAGTTAAAATTGTCGTTAGCGGTTGAAAGTTGTCGATGTGTAGTAAGAGTTAACGGTGATTGCGGCCGCTTGTATATAGTTGTATATAGCGATATGTAATGGACGGAGAATGGGTGTGGTTAACGGCGAAGTTCTTTAGGGCCGGTTATTAAATATTTAGGGTATATGACATTCCTTTGGGCTAGGCCATTTATATTGATCTTTTATGATTAATATCAAAATGTATTTTGCGGATAATTAGCCTGATCTAAAACCTTCAAATATATATTTGTTTTGTTATATGATAAAATTTTAAATATATTAAACAGTAAAATAAGTTTAGATGGGTGCCATTTTATCATTTAAACACTAAATTGTATTTGATGTATTTTATATTTAACTTAAAAATGGCATCATGAAGATAATCAAAATTCGGGTAATTATGATCGTTAGTAATTTCCTTTACAGTTGAGTTAATTTGAAAATTAACTATTTAGGCCTCAAATGACCAATCGATGGAAAATGATCTGATTCACCATATACATATAAATAAAATTGAAATAAAGTCATAACTAAAACTGTTACAGTACAATTAATGGTTGCAGAGTTTATGTAATAAAACAATTGTAGATGTTGCATGTTGTCTTCTTGGCATGATTAATTGAACTTTTCCCTTTCCTTTTGTACTGTCATATGAGGCAGTAAAGTCATTCTGCATGAAGGTATTTTGCATCAGGATTAAGAAGTTCTTTAGCAAAATTAACAAATGTGGATATCATTCATTTTAAAATAGAGTGCAAATACGAAAATAAACACTATAATTAAGATAATATATATTTTTGTAGGTAATGGAGTCATACCGATATAATTAATGAGAGAGATGGATCACTATATAGCTAATTATATTCTATAATAAAAATTAATTGCTTCAATCGAAAATAATGATTTATTTGGATAGTTCATTGACATATCATTTAAATCAAGTAATAATAAATGAAAAAGAATGAAAATTGGAATGTAATCTAGAAATCAAAGTGCACTTACCCGATCATTGAATAGTGAATTCCTTTGTAATCCAAAATCTTTATTTTGGTTTTGTAGTTGTTTTCCTGTTGGAAATATTCATGGTAAACATTTATATAAAAAAAGCATGTAATCTGTCAAGCAACCATCATATTGCAAATCACTTACATTGAGTGTTGTAATTTGTTGGCAAAGAAAGGAATTACCACCGCTGGAATGCATACCTGATATTCAATTGAATTACTGCATGAAAAATTATCATATAAGGAGATATTTCACCAATGGACTTCAATTCAGTAAAGTGGATAAAAATTCAAAAATGAAATGTCCTACTATCTTATATAATAAATGTGCAACAATGTGTGTGAATTTAGTATTTGTTTTCATCATTCCAGATATTAAGACTTATAGTAATACATACCTCTAGTTGTGTTTTGAACATTGTAATACTTCTTGATATACGATATTTTTTGTGTTATGTATTTCTTGATTTTTGTGAGATTCTTTGATAACAGCTTTAACATTTTCAATACTTCTAGCACGAGAGAGGGCAACATACAATTATCCATGTGAAAAAATAGGTTCCTTAAGGTATATGCCCACTCTGTCTAGTGTTGGGCCTTGTGCTTTATTAATAGTCATTGCAAAACAAACCTTGATTGGAAATTGTGTTCTTTTGAATGGCATTGTGTATTCTTCACCTGTAGGTGGTTGTAAAGGTATTCTATGTATAAATACCTCTTTTCCAGCAAAATCACTGAATGCTATTTGTGCTCGAATAACATTTCTTTCAAATTCCTTGCAAAAAAGTCTTGTACCATTACATAATCTTTCTTCTGGATGTATGTTTCTTAATAATATAATAGGTGCATCTACCTTTAAAATCAGTTTATGTGGGGGCATACCATGTGGAGTTAAAGAATGTAGAAGATCCTCATAATGAGCTTGGTCATTTGGATCAAGTGTTTCATCAAAACTAATATACTCTTTCTCTTCTCCTTGGAATTTGTTTATTAAGATACCATTTAGCTTATCAACAAAAGTATTTTTAGTTGTCAAAATAGCTCGATTGAAGGTGAAGGATGCAAGGTTATCTTTAGAATTTTCAAATATATGTAGGTAAACATATTTAATTAGAACATTTAACCCTTGTGATTCATCATTATCTGCTATGACAATTTGTGATGGAAGAGTAACAACATCATCATCTTGTAAATTTTCTCTACCTTCACCTAATCTTAGAAGAAATTCAGTAAAAACTGGATCTAATAATGCCCTCATGTTTTCATCTAGTTGTAGTACACATAGTGATGGCCATATATGTGAGTTAGTTATACAAGCAGCAATTGTATCATGTTTGCTTCCATTTCGAACAACTGGCAATGTTTGCCTAAAATCACAACCAAGTACAACTACTTTCCCTCCGAATATTTGAGTTGATTCCATAAGATCCTGTAAAAGGTCATCTAGGGCTTCTATTGCTTGTCTTTTTGCCATTGGAGCTTCATCCCAAATAATTATCGCACAAGTCTTAATCAATATACCCAATGAACTTTGTTTACTAATCCGACAATTTGACCTATCTATCAAATCTAATGGAATCTTAAATCTAGAATGTGCTGTCCTTCCTCCTGGTAGTAACGAGGCAGCTATACCTGATGTTGCAGTTGCTAAAGCTATTTGTCCCTTTAATCGGATGTAAGCTAATAATGCTTTATCTAGGAAAGTTTTCCCTGTGTACCACCTAGACCATCAATAAAAAAATGCCCCACCATTGTTACTTTCGACTTTTCTAATTATTGTATCAAATGCAAGTTTTTGTTTAGTGTTAAGATTTTGTATTGCTCTTTGATCTTTTTCTGATACAATGATACTTTTTTCAGTAGCTACTTCTCTTGTGTCATCTTCTAAATCAGCATATGATAAATCATTTGGCAATATATCAAAGTCATGAAGTTGTCTCCCATTAGACTGTAGCAATGTATTAATTTGCTGAAATGCACATCGCTTTGCTTCAGTTAGTGAAAGAATACCGTAGTGTACAAAGTCTTCAAGCATGGCATCTTCGAATAATTCCCATAATTTTCTTGGATTGTTAGGATTTGTATACACAAGTAAAGTAGCAAAAAGTCTTCGTGATTCATATGGCATGTGGAAGTTTGATGCCTGTTCCAAACATAATTGTTGGCTGTTATCATCAAGTAGGTATCCATGTAGTAATGCAGATTGTCGAAAGGTGTCAACTCTTTGTCCTTTATAAAGTTTAAGGTCATCGTATGACTTTGGACATCTTTTTTTTGATAATAGTATTCTTAAAAAATATCTTTCAACTTCACTTGGGTGTGCTAACACTATTCGTCCTATTGAATCTTCAATTTGTCTAGGTAACCAGACTTTGTTATCCGGTTTCCATACAAAATGGTTAGGAAACTCAACATATGTTAAATTAAGACTTTGTGCATATCTATCTGTACTATTTTTATGAAAAAATTCGGTTAGCATTGTTTTTCTTTTACATACATTATCTACAATATTAGTTAATCATTCTTTCTTTTTGAATGTTATTGGTTGGTAATTTTCTAAATGTAGAGGCAAATGAATAACCGCTGGTTTGATTTCACCCAATGAAAATCCAAAAAATTCTCCAAGCTGCCTCTAGGGGTGATATCCACCTACCTACTTGAAATTGATCTATTTCATTTATGCTAGATGAGTGATCATCTTGTGCTACTGAAAAGCTTATTTTGTCACATCCCTTGCATATGTATTTATAAATGTATTTGACAGCTTTAATTGTAGAGCATATTTCTATATTTACATGGAAATCAAACTTACAAAGTAAATACGGATTGTAGGGTACAACCCATCTATTATCTAGCTTGGCACCTCGAACAATAACTTTAACTCCATTGTCATGTCTTCGATATGCTGGATATGCATCATTATTTTGTGTTGTTACATCACAAAATGCTTTTGGATAAAAATTCTTACAATATCATTTTTTTTTCATACAAACATTTTTGGGATTAAGATCACCACAGGGACCATGAAGCATATGTTTCACTACCATGCAAAATAGATGAGGATTTGATCTTTCATTTGGTATTTCTGCTGAAACTAATTCATCATATTCTTCAGCATGGTACATCTTATAAGGAGTTCCAAGTATCAACAAAAAATGAGCATGTGGAAGACCTCTTTTTTGAAACTCCACAACATAAGTTTGTGCAACAACCTTTCCAAATATTTCATTTTTGAAAATCTCTTTTTTAAATTGGTCAAGTTTTGCATGGAATACTCTAACAATTAAATCCGCCCTATTTTGTGCTTCCTCATGCTGCATCATGTGTTGTTTGATTTCTGGCCAATTAGGATTACATGTTAAGGTTAAAAAAATGTTTGGCTTACCAAACTTTTGGACTAATGTCATAGCATCAATGTATTTTCGTCTCATGTTCCATGGACCACCAATAAAATTTGCTGGTAAAACCACTCGTTGACCAATTGCTGATGCATTTGTCTCACCACTTGCCATAGCATCTACCACTCCTTGAAGTAACTCTTGTCGTAATTCTTGTTGTTGATTTCTATAAAATGCTAATCTTTGTGTCTCTAATTTTACATAACTATCAACTATATATTGTTGTAATAATCGATCGAAAAGTAATATACAGGATTTATCATTTAAACGTATTTGAAGTTTGTAAGCATAATATTCTATAATAGAGACAGAATTTGAGTTCTCTATAGTTTTGTTCATAACTGCCAAAAAAATATTAATTAGTTTCTTAATACTACATCCTAGAAAAAAAAGTGATGGAACATGTTTACCTGTTTGTTCCATATTTAATAATTCATCAGCATATGTAGCATCAAATGGCGAAATAAGCCTTTCTGCAGAACTTGTTCCTATTTCACTATTAGCTTGTTTATTGGTACTTTTTTTGGGAATGTGTTGATGCCAGCCGAGTTCTCCAAATGGAAACATTAAAGGGTACTGTAAAGGATCATAACAACCATAATAGTACTCAACAGTCCTTTGAAGGTCACTATGTGTTCTAACTTGTATATTTCTACGACCATGTTCTCCGTTCTCTTCCCCTTCAACCCATAGTGCTGCAACTTGTGAAACTTCCAGTTTGTTATATACTCGTTGATCTTGTCGTGGAATAGTCTTAAGAATAATCTTATATTCATTCAAAGATAGAATGTCTCTTAAATTTCTAAAAAACCGTGCATATGGATTATTTTGTAGATAAGTAATACACATTGCAATTATGCCTTTGGATAATCGTGGAGAAGATGTTTGTCGATTTTCTATTTCATTGTTTGTATTGTGAAAATATAATTGAAGCTTTTTTGCACTATTCTTTTTAGGTTGTAGATCGTTCATGAAATGATATACTTGACCTTGCACTCTAAAAGTGTAAATACCCTTATTTCGTCTTGTAAGTTTTTTATCAGCTTTGACACCCAATGAAGTGAATGCGAAATGATTATTATATGTTCTTATATATGTTCTAAATGATTTTGCCTCATCAGAGTTACATGTCAATAAATCTCTCATGATGGGTGGGAGTTCATTACTGGATAATACAATACGACCTTCTGAACAACAAAAATTTGATGTTTCGGAAAAAAAATTCATAGCATGGCAATAGCAACAACACCTTACTTCTGGAAGAACATCGACAGAAAAAATTACTTGTTGTAAGAGATGCTTTCATTTTTTATTGCTTTTTTTTTTGCCTAGATTTGTAGATTTCTCATTTGATGGACCCAAATCTTTAAGTATTCTTTTGTCAAGTCTTTTGCTTTCTTCAGTGATATTTTCATTTAAATTGCATATACTTGTGTGTACAATATCAATTAATTGTTCGTTTGATTTGTTTATTGTAACATTTGTATTGTAGGTCATTTTTAATTTCTTCTTTTTCCATTTTATAATAGCTTCCTTTCTTAATTGTTTCTTATAAGCAGGAGCATTAAGCATATCCAACTTCTCTATTATGTCATGACATTTATCAATTTTTTTTTTCCAATTTATGATAGCTATCCTCCTATATAGTTTCTTATCTAGCTTGGAACAACCACCAATAGTTATTTTTGTGTGATTTGTTGATGGTTGATAATTACCAATCATGGTATTGAAATTTGAGGATAATCGTTTCATAATATTAATTGGTATATCATATAACTATACTGATGGATGTGTTATTCTTATATGAGACTTGTTATTGTCACTTTATTGTTAGTTCTGATGAGGATTATAATATTGTGCAAGAAAAAAAATTGAGATATCTTGTAAGTAATGACTTACATGACACATGTTGGTGTTGTTTTGGTTGGAATCACTCTCCAATGTAAATCTGGTACATTTGAGTAGTTGATGATCTAATCTGGTTCATTATCAATAGGTAGTTCATCAATTTCAATTAATAGATAAATTCCCTACATTGTAGTTGAGACCATATTCTAATTTTTAACATTTATGTGGAAAAATCATCTATTCATCTAATTATAGGAACATTGTACAGTTTTCCCGTTAGCAAATTAGATTAATCAAGGTTCTTACACGAAAAGTCTATTACATTTTTGATAAGATTTTGCATAATAACTATGTAATATGTCAAGCAACCATGATATTGCAAAAACACTTACATTGATTGTTGTAATTTGTTTCACAAGTATGAGGGTGTTGATTTTTATGGTGAATATTAATCTGCCACCAATCATAGACAACATATAAACAACAATAACATATAATTTGAGGTTTAAACATGTATCAATTTCTGCTTTGAACACATACATTAATAAAAAAAAAAATCAACAAGTGAAAGTCCATTACATTTACGATAAGATTTTTAGCCTTCCCAAAAACTTGCTTCAGCAGGAGCAACAATTTGACCAACACTGCCTCCTCTGTCCTCCCTAACACACAAATATGTAGAACTAACTTTGGCTTACTATAGTTGGGTTATTTACTTGAAAATGCATTCAGAGCATAACTGTTGATTGATTGCCTTTGAAGCATATGTTAGTAAAACTATCAATTTTACCCTCAAAGTAAAAAGTAACATAAATTCATAACAGAATGACAATGGGCTGACTCAAATTAAAACAAATCACAAAATCAGTACATGATTTCAATACTTGGTCACACAGGAGATTATGATAATAAGAATTAGGGCAAAAATTGCAATAGAAACCTGGATATTTGCCTGAACGGTGATGTAAAATCCAACTGTTGGGTTTCAACAACATTACATCTTTAGGGATAATTACTAACTGTAAAAATTATGACTTTTTGGGGGACCATGTAATTTAATTGATAACAGAATGAAACAAAATGAAAATTGATGAAGACATTAATCTCCGAGATGCTTCCATTTAAAGGAATTTCAACTGCCCCTTATGCCCTTAATAACGAGAAGAAAAAATCTCTGAACAATCTATTTTCTTATGATGCATTCGGTAATTATAATTAGAAATGAAAAGAAAGATATATTTGGCGGAAAAAACTATTGAAATCAGAACATCGAAAAACAGTGTTTATTTCCTGAACGGAAATCGAGTTACAAGATTGGAGAAACGGGATACGATCGAATAGTTTAAATGGGGGAAGAAAATCCATCGATTGGATTAACGGTAACAAGAAAAAAACCTTGAAAATAAATTAGGGTTCGTGTAAATAACTTACCAGTGAAGAAGACGGTCAAGGCAGTAGAAATGGTTTTGTCGTTCTTCTTTGATTCTGTTTTCACAACATTTGTGGTCAACAAAATGACGAATTTTTTGTTGATCGCATAATCAGAATTTTATATTTTCTGAGAGATGTGTTCGGCTTTTTATAGGAGATGAACCGGTAATTGTGATTAAAGGGATCGAGAATCTATGGGTATGTCGATTTGCAAAAGGAAGATGTTAAATGGGAACGACGGTCGAAAGGGGGATGTAATCGACATTTTGATATGTTGCGTCCATTGGAGAATACGGAATGCAGTAGATAAAGGAAAATGCTTACCTTTTTTCTCGAACAGACGGTCGATTGACTTCAATCTTCTCAGTTAGGGCTTAGCGATTGTAAGAAGAAGACGATTACATACTCTCATAGACGATGATCGTATACGCTTGATTTCACGACGACGAGTTAGGAAATAATTAGGGGTTTCTTGCATATGAGATTAGGTTTCTTAGTCGATGGCGTTGTTCGTATAAATCAGGGTGAGGTCGGGAAAACAGTTAGAGGAGAAAGGGGATCATTGGAGGAGGAAAACAGGATATGCTCGTAAGATGGAAGGGAAATGATGAACAAGATGTTTTAGCATTTGATCAAGCACAATGAAACGTTCGAAGCAACTTCTCCCAAATGGTTGGAATTGAAGGTAAACGATGAATCTTATTTTGTGTCGGTCATAAGGTAAGATACATGGCGTAATTGGAAGTGGGTAATTTTGATTTAGAAGCAAGGAGAATAACAGGGCTTTCGTACCTCTCTTGAATCGAATTTCATGTTAATGGCGCCGTTTAGGAGGTAGATTCTGTGGCGGACAGAAAACCTTGTAAAATTGATTTTAGCGAAAGGAGAACAATAAGGCTTTTATATATAGAAAACCTTGTAAAATTGATTTTAGCGAAAGGAGAACGAAAGGACATCAAATGAGAACACTTAAAAGATTGAGAACGCGAGAACAAGTATATTCATTTGTGATTCCATGTATTCATTTGTGGAGAAACAATAAATTTTTACGCACAATCAACATGAATATGTTTTTTCTCTTCAATTGAAATTAAAAGCGTAAAAATTTATCATTTCTCCACAAATGAATATATGGAATCTCAAATGAATATACTTGTTCCCGCGTTTTCAACTTTTTTGGTGTTCTCATTTGATCCTACTCGTATATATATATATATATATATATATATATATATATATATATATATATATATATATATATATATAATATTAGCTGTTTACCCGCACCAAACGGCGGGTGTAAATAATTTTTTAGAAATTAATTTCCAGAAGCGATTATTTGTTTTGCGCAAATAGTTATTACATCTAAACAATTATTAATAAAAGTCGTGCAACCAAAAACAAAATCATGAAAAAGAAAGAATGAAGAGTTATGATAATTATTTTTCAATGATTAGTTTCTTTTAGAAACATATTGTATATCAGCATACATGCAATGTCATTATATAAGCACAAATCAACTTGGTAACTATATGTAACAGTTTAATAATCGTTTATTATTTGTAATTTTTGGACTTTATTGAGCAACCGAAGTTCAATGCCTATTTCACTAACTTCATTACTTATCTATAAACAATGTCATATAAAGCTGATCACATAAAAAAATACAAATTTATTTAATTATTAGTTAAACAAAATAATCATGAAACTTTATCTTTTTCATATATGGAGCTTGAAGAAAAACATTATTATTTATACTTCATAGTAATTCTATTTATCTTTAAATTGGTTTGTTATATGATTATCAATCAAAAATGACATGACCACGGAAGTATATAAAAGAAATAAAAAACAGATTTAAAACAATTTTGAATTGTTTAATGGTTACAACCATTTAGATTTACCTTTACCTGAAAACAAAGATTCAAACATTTTTGAAAAAATATAATTTTTAAAACAATTTTTTAACGCCGATTTATATATATATAAAACCACAAGAATAATACAAGCGTAAACAATGAACTAAAAAAATCATGATTCGTTTGTATAAGAATCAAATCGGAAAAACAATCTATACTTTATCAAAATTCCATTATCAATTTAATCAATTAATAAACAATCACTTTTGAATTGAACACTACAAGTGATAAAACATGTAATTTGCATTTTTTTTTTTAAATTAAAGTTTGTCTTGAAAAAATCTAATTGCCCATAGTAGTAATGGTTTTGGAGTAAACCACTCATTTATGAATTGCTTGAATTTTCAAGTAAATTACCCAATAAATTTAATTTATACTTGGATATCCCACCGTGAGAAATCAATAAAAATCTTCCATAATATTTGAACAAATATATTCAAATGAAATCCAATAAGTTTAATCAAGGAAACAATAACTTGCCACTCCATAAACAATAAGGTGGAACCAAAAATCACGACTCACATATAAAATTATAACCTTTACGGAAGAAAATTCATACTCATATAGCTAAAATCATAGAACGGGCTAAGCATAAGCTTTAGTTTGTTGATAGACATTTTGACAAAGTAATTATACCATCGATCGAGAGTCAATATTCAATGCATGATGAAATGTATTTGCTAGTAGATTTCCTTATTTGACAGCTACAATCACTTTATTATTGGGTTTAACATATACAAACCAACACTTCAACATCGGGTCCCTTAGTAAAATCAAAAGCATCTTTAATAGTCAATAACTCCAGTTTTTACGGGTAAATATGTCCATAACTACCAATCAACGACAAGTCTCAATAGCAAGTCTCCAAGCATCGAGCATGGATGCAACATCAGAACACAAAGTCGAAATTTCCAAACTGCAAGGGAAATTTAGAAGCATGGGCAAGGAAAAAGCCACCACCCCTCCGTAGATTTAAATAGCAATCTAATTTAATTAGAAAAGAGTTTCTAACTTTTCTATAATAGCAAAACATTCTAGGTTTAAAAATAATTTATCCATCATGCATGAAATTTGTCCAGGCTTAATGTATAAACATGAAAGTAGCAAACAATCTACTTTGAATAATATGAAATTGATTTGTATAGGCCCACTTAATTAAAACTTCTAGTCCTTGTTTGTTTGAGCAAGCATGAAGTATTTCGATTTGTTTAAGTAGACCTATTTGTGAGTCTTACAGTCCTTTTTTGTTTGATCAAGATTTTGGTCTTGGTTTGTTCGATCGAGTATATGCCTGTTTGCCTGTTTGGGGACACAAGTGACATCTTTTTTTTGAAAAACATATAAAACATTTTAACAATTTTTATATCATTCAAACATGTTTTTTTGGTATTTAGCTACAATCGAAAATTGCAATTTAAGAGAGCAGAAGAGCGAGAGATGGTAAAGAAATGAACCTTTTATGTAATAGTATTCTAAATCTAGAATCTAGGGATTTCTCCACTGCTGAAACTCTGAAGATCTATCCTCCTTAACCATCTGTAAAAATCAAGATGAACCTCCTCCCTCCTCAACCATATGTTCCAAGTATATGATCTTAATATTGACACCATGAAATCGACATAAAGAAACATGAATAACATCCTTATCAGAGTACATAATATGTTATTTTGTCCATGTTATACTTCAATCCGTCCAATATGTACGTTCAAACCTCATACATGAATAACATGATTGTGTTGAGCACTTTTGACCACTACATGCATATGCATCTTGATCACTAACCCCCCATAAAACATAGTCCACCTGTCAGTAACAATATAACTGAAACATACATATTTACTCCATATTATACTTCAAAAATATTCCAAATCTTATAGTTTCGTGCATAAACTAATAAACCTCATGAACATCAGGCCAATACATCTTCCGATCTAATTCCACCATTTAAGTCATAAGCCAACTTATATGATACTCTTAAGATACCTGTAAATATTATTAGTTGTGGATTTGCCTTTATAATTGAGTCACAATAGTTATATAAAAGTATTAGTCATTATCATCATGAGTACTTTCGTTTGTTTCATCCCATCATGGCATTACCCTTATCCACCTAAAATATCAATCGAAATAAACATATTTTTTTCACAAATAAGCCTCGGATGTAAGCAAGAAAACACACATTCAAATCCAAACATAGCTAACTATTTGACATGAACGATTAAGATAACCTCATAATCTCTAAAAGTTACTCAATCTTTAAAATTAAATTTTATATAGTGTATAAGCAAAAAAAAAACATGTGAAATACAACCTTAAGAACAACAATTAACACTTCTTGCACAGGAAATCTAGAGATGAACGAAAACATATTTGTAAGAATTCGACCACTGGCGATTGGGAAGCAGCAACAACTCGTACGAAAATTGTGAATGTGTGTGTGATGGTGGTATAGATACTTACTTCATTGTTTAGATAAAATAAAATCATTTTTTTCCGGTGACTTCGTTTCATGAAGCTGCATAGGGTTGAGATCAGCGTGTTCTTTATCGGAGGTGACCACAAAAATAAAACCCCAAATCGCCGACCATATGGATGGCTAAAGCCTGTTTTATAAAGCATTCATCTGACCAGTTCAATTTGAAGATAAGAACGGGAGACATGTTCAAAATCTGCTTAATTCCATAAATTGTTGACCAACAGATAAGATTCATTTTGACTGATTCAATTTAAAGATGAGATCAGGACACCAATTCAAGGAACAGATTGGGAATAAGTCTTCATTTTGACCGAATGATCTGAGTCAAAGACTTACAAGATAAGATTTAATGCATAAAGTCATTATTGTACAATATGTTTTGTTAGATTAATGTCTAAGTCCATAACTAGAATTAGTAAGACTTGACCCGATCCGGCATAATCCATTTGGGTTGCATGGCATCATGCACTTGGATAGACTAAAATGAGAGAAATGACACTTAAGGTTCATTAATATATTATAAGTTATAATATATTAATAAGATTATTTAATTAGTATTGATCAATAATTGATTTAGAATTAATTAAGTGATAAAAAGAAGACTAATTAAATATATGGGTTGATTGTGTAAATCATCCATGCTTATATAGTGGGCTAATGCTCCACGGATTATCAAGTTGGGCTCAAACCCATTGGATGCTCCATGGTGTATTTGAACCCATGGATCCAAGGAAATGGAAAGCCATGACAATTAGGGTTTACCCTAATTGTAAGAACTATATAAACATCTTATTGATGTGAGAAATCGGTCACTAGATGCATGGAGGGCAAGCCGATTTGAAGTGTTCTAATTTCTCTCTAAGTTATTCCAAGTGCTTATGGTGTTGTGTGAACCATTTGAGGTGTCACACTTGGGGCACTAGGCACTCAAGCTTCATGAAGACAAACACCAACAAAAGGTATGTTATTCTAACTTGTGTTATTCAAAGTTTTGTATGCTAGAATAGAACAATACCTTGGAAAGTTGATATTTGCATGTATAATAGAGAAAACATAGATCCAAGGTATTTAGGGTTGCATGTACACTTAGGAGTGTTAGATTGCTCAAAACCCAACAGTGGTATCAGAGCCTAGGCTTGTTTTCTTGTTGTACTTGTTTAAACTGCTTAAAAATCGACTTTTGGTGCTGTCTGCCCAGTAGAATCGTCGAGTCCAAGGCAAAATGCATCCAACTCGCCGAGTTTGTTCATGCACTCGACGAGTTGGACCCCCAGACAACATATTTTTGAGTTTTTGTGCTGGAATTGGTCTAGAATCATTACCTTTGACTGTTTTGGGCTTATAAAACTTGTTTTGAATGTGGTAATGATTATGTTAAACCAATTTCAATGCTATAACAAAAGTTTCAAGTTTATATGTGTTCATGTTATTCTTGAAAATTGTTGATTATGAATAATCATGCTTATGAGTTTTGCTAGATCATAGGAATTGTGTGCAAATTGTTTGGTGATATAATTCGTGATCTTGTTGAAAATTGTATGGAGTTCATAACTTGTCCTCAAGTTATGAATTTTCAAGAATTTTATGTTTCCTTGATTTATGAGTTAGTTTAGATTGATAATGAAAAAAATTATGTTTTAGTTGTTTTCAATCCATATTAGTCTAAAAGAAGTTCATAAAATATGTTTTTGTAACTTGTCTTCAAGTTATGTGAAAAGTCATATTTATGAATCTTAAAAACTCATAAAAGTTTTGTATGTTACATAAAATGTAAGAGTTTTTTCCATTAAATAGTTTAATGACTCCATAACTTGTCCTCAAGTTATGGATGTTGAAGAGACACTTCTTTAAAGTGTTTTTAAAGAATAGGGGGTTACATTAAAATGAAGAGTCTTCATTTTAATGAACCATTAAACTCATAAGTTATGATTTAAAGAGTCTTGAAATAGTTTCAAAACTTGCCCTCAAGTTTTGGAATTTGAAAAGTTACTCCTCATGTATACTTTAATTCCAAATTGAACATTGAAATTTTAAAAAGTTTAAAATTCAACCCTTATACTATTATTATAATTTTAATTATATAGATATGTATAAGAGGAAGTCAATCTTACTGTTAGTAGGCCTCATTCACGAAGCCGTTCTATAAGGGGGGTATAAGGTTACTACCTATAAAATGACAGTTTAATGGGTGTCCACTCTCACCCACCGCTTCCTTGACTGGTGGAGGGTTGTTAGCCGAATGGGTAGGAATGGACTATAATTCTCCCTTCATTAAAAGTATATTGAAAAATACTAAGTAACTAAACTCTTATAAATTCCCAATCTTAGTTACTTAGGAAAATGTGAAAAGGTGCTAGCCCATAAAATTACACTTTCTACCTTACCAAGTCGTTAGTGGAGCGTGTGTGGTTAACTGGCACACTAACATGGACTAGTAAGAGTGGCAAAGGGTAACTTGAATTTATTATAGATCGGTGGAGCATGTGTGGTTAACCGGCACATCGATTAGGTAAATATTGTTGAGGGTACCAAGTCAATTTGTATGGTTATTCACACCTTGTTTGTGATCCTCGGCATCCCAATCACAAACTTGAGAGGGCACAATCGAGATTCAAACATGCCATTGAAAGTTCTATGCATCTCAAAAGATCTAGGAGTTTCAAAACCAATAAAACCTAATAATAAAATATTTCTTTTTCATGGTGGAAATTGGTAAATCATCATTTACCTACCTTCAACTATTTTATAATTTGGATTACGGCATCCCTCTTCCAATTATAAATAGGTTGTTGGGTCCTAGCCTTAATATTTCATATTAGGTGTTATATTAAGGACTTTAAATCAACTAACTTGAATTTCTCCCATTATAGATGTCTAGTTTAGACATCTATGGTCTTCCCAAATCTTTAGGAACAAGGTTCCTAATGAAGATGATATCCCAAATGGCAATCAAGGTGAATGATCAATCCCTTTGTTGGGAATTTGTGGGACTAGAAATCATACTTCACTTCATCCACCTCCTCCAATAAATCTCCCTATCCCACAAGTTTTAAGACTTGATAAGTTCTAAGTCACTCAATCCCTATTGGCAAGCAAAGTCCATATGTGCTTAGATCTTGGGGATTAAGCCACATATTGACAAGTCGGGAGAGTCGGGTGTCGAAGTCTCGAGGTAGCTGGCTGCTGACTTGGTTCTTCAGTCACTCCCAGATGATAGGTCGCGACAAGTCCCTTAATGATCTTACCTATTTGCTTGATGATGCTAAATCAACAATGATTTGGAGCATTAGTAAAGCAAATTGGATTGGAAGATCTACTTTCCAAACCTATTTGGACATTGAAAATGGTGACATTGGAGGTCCAGGAAAAACTTTCTCTTCCCAATGGAAAGGGATCGGCCATAGTCAACTCGGTTGACCAAATGGTAAAGAGAAAGGTTAAGTCTGTGATAGTCCCATGTACCGTTTCCAAAGAGTCCATATGATTCTGTTGCCAAAGGAAAGACATTGGTTGCGAAGCTGCTAAATTTACCTGAAACATCTTAAGGATTATAAAGTCAATAGGTCTGTCTCTACTTCAGGTCAAGTCCATTGTCTAACTCTATTAAGTTTCTATTCTGAGATTCTTATTGCATAATGTGACGAGGTCATATGTTGATGTTTTAAGAATCAAAGAAAAGGTGAAGAAACTTAAAGGAAGTATATGCTGATTCTGATCGCGAAGATGGATTTCGATCGCATGGTTCGGTGATCCGAATTTTGAGTTGTTACTTAAGAGTTATGATATATTGCTTAGGAATAGATAACAACAAGTTTTCCATATGGATTGTAAGGATAAATTTTTCCGCAAAGTTTTAAAATAAAAGAAAAATGGTTTTGATTTTATTTATTTTAAGTATCCTTACAATGGCATTTGTGAAAAATTGTTGGTTATATGTTTCCATTGATAAACAATATGGGTAAATGGATTTGATTCTTTCATTAGTGGAAGTGTCATAATTTACCAAATAAGGAAAGATTCTCATCACCCAAGTTTCGGTTGGATAGAAACTTGGAATCATGCAACTTGTATTGTATGATCATGAGATTTTTTGTATATATTTGGGAAATTAAGTCTAATTCCTTGTTCACATGTATATGTGAATCAAGTAAAGGACAAAGGGATCGGATACACTTGGGTGTGCGCTGATCAGGTCCACCACAAAGTTAATAAGATTATTCATTATGATTTACTAAAGTTTAGTAAATGTGGTTATACTTACAAGTTTAAGTATAGTTCTGGATCATTGGAGAAGTTTCAATGATAGACATAATGAGTAAGAAGAATCAAATAAGGCAGAAAGATAAAAGTTTCTCTAATCTGAAGAGATGGGAGAGTACTTGGGTATCTTGTTTTATGATTATCTTAGTGATTATGAAACCATGTCACAATTGATCCTATGAGGACACCTTAGTTCATTTTGTTTGACTAAGGAGAGGAATCGTGAATTGTTGAAATGGTTAGATCAAAAGATAAATTATACTACGTTCCAAAATTAAATCTTAGAGTCATACTCCAAGATTAAGCCTTGAGTGACATAATCTTAAGAAAGGTTTAAAACACTTGTTAAATGTAGAGTAAAATGTGTTCTTACTCTTGTACATTTGAAATTGGTAAGTTGTGATGTTTTGGATAAAACAAAGACCAACTAAGACCAGTTGTGTGAAGTGTTTAACTTGATAAGTATCTGCACTATTCGTTTTTGTCAAGGAATGGTTCTTGACAAAGAGAATCTTATATGTCAAGAGGTCAGTGGGAGTCTTAAAAGGATCTTAAGATAGATTCAAGAACTAATCAAGAGTTTTGTTAATCACTAGACCACGACTTGAGGTTTGTAACCTATCGTGTTGACATATTCTGTGCCCATTCCAGTTAAAGTTGGTTTTTCATTGGAGTTCTGAGAGTTCTCAACTAGTTGCATAACAACTTGGAAGCAATGGCAGGCCCTTGTGCTACTAGGTGGCAAGAAATTAAGACTGCACAAGTTCAGTCCATATGAATTTGGATTTGTCATTAACCTTGCCGTGTGATTATGGTTATGTCAAATTTACATGGATAGGAACACATACACCATCAAAATCTAAGTGTCATAAGGTTTCTATACGATTCATGAAAATGATAGTGAGGAAACTCTTTCACTAAGTAGATTTAAGTGGATAGCAAGTGTGAAGTTTGCATTCTCATGTCGTTAGTGGAGCGTGTGTGGTTAACCGACACACTAACTAATGAGCATGGCAAAGGTTTTGACTCACATGTGAGCTATCTAAGGAAAGGGTTAGACTCCAGGTGTATGATTTGATAAAGTTTTATCAAGGCAATCTAGTATCTGAAATCTGACTGATTTCTAGGTACATGTCAAAGCTAGTGGGAGCATAAAGTGTTATGCTAGTTAGATATTAATCATTATGCTAGTGGGAGCATGATGATTATGTTGCAAGTTAGCATTGTTAATTATAGAAAACAAAAGTTTCAACTCGCTTTGAAAAGTTGTTTTACTATAATTAAGGAAGAGAAATTTATACTTCATTCCAATTCTACAAGCTTAGATTGAGATTTTAATCAACTTTAGTCAAGAATATATATGAATGTTATGTTGGAATGGTTCAACATAAGGAATTTCTATATATGTTGCTTTCTCAAAATTCGATTATGATTACGGCATCCCTCTTCATAGTTCGAATTATGAATCGTATCCCATATGCTTCGGATATAGGATCGATTGCATGTGTTATAATATTCATCCATTCTAAATTTTCCTAATGCTTAGGGCGTTAAGAAGGGAAAATGCATTAGAATTGGATATGACTAAGATGATTAAGCAATTGTCGAGAACAATTTGGGGTTTTCCAAAGTTTGGTTACTCATGGACAATTGGAAGTATAGAGTAAGGATCGTATTGACATATTTTGGAAAGAGGCAACTCTTGTTCAAAAGTGATGGTCAAGATGGGAATATGGAATTGTTTCCATAGGTGGAGGTTATTCTTTGAATCTGTGTAAGATTAAAGAACTTAATGCAAAGAAGGATGTTCAAAGGAATGTACTTTGAATTTGAGACTTCATATCCATGGAATTGTTTTCCATTGGAATACTTTGTAATGTTTGTTGCCAAGTCTTTGTGACTTGTGTGAATATCATTACAAGGGGATCATTGCATAGATTACGGTAAATGACAAGAACTTGGGATTCTTACATTTACAATAAGGATTGGGATTGTGAAATGAGAATCATTGAAGTCATGTTCAATTGATATACATTTCACAAAGAGATGACCATATGTAAACATAGTGTGCATACTTGGAGTATGGCATAACTGTTGTTTAGAGAAACATAGTATGCATGCTTGGAGCATGGCATCACTACTATTTAAATTCAAGTATTAAGTTGATTAATCGAAACATGAATAATGAGTGATCAATATGGTGCTTAGATAAAAGGTGTTTTATTTACGCTCAAAGTGTTGAGGCCATATAGGACTAGTATTATTTTGTGTTTCACTTTGCATGTTTTGACTTCCAGAATAACTAGGTCATTCTCCTGAATGACCAGGTTATTCAAACCATCCACAATCGATCATATGTTGGAAGTAGATATGAATCAAGACTGTCGTGAATTTGGCTTGTATGATTTGTCTAAAGTGCTTTAGACAATGCAATAGTTGCTACAACATTCATGAGTACTCATAAGGGCTGAGTATTGGATTCAACCCACGCTCATTTGGATTCACTTCATGGATTTTATCACGAGTGAATCATGAGACGATAATATCTTATATTCTTCAAACCTAGAGATATGAGTTGTTGACTGTGAGTTGGTTATACATTGATTGCACGTAAACGCATTGGTAACTCGATGTTATAAAACGTGCCTTTGTGTATGATTCAACAAATAGTTGGTACAAGCATATGATTCGAAGTTTATCCATTCCTTTTACCTTCGGGATAAAAGCGATATCTGTGGGCCCCTCGATGATTTAGTGATGACAAAAGTAAGTGCTCGGCCGGGCCTAGACTGATTTGATTTGTTCAATTAGTAAGTCGTCATAAATCAGAAATCGGGAAACAAAAAATGGACAGAAAGAATGATTATAATCCATGTCTCAGTCCATATGATATCTAGAATGGAGGAATATATGATCACTTATCTAATGGACAAGTCATTGACAGAGGTCAGAGTTCATCGACAAGGTCAGAGATCGACAGAAGCTTTTGAGAGCTACAATTGCTAGTCGGGTTCTGAAGTCATACTTGCAATAATAGTTTTAGACTTATCCAAGTGGGAGACTGTTGGATTAATGTCTAAGTCCATAACTATAATTGGTAAGACTTGACCCGACCCGACATGGTCTATTTGGGTTGCATGGCATCATGCACTTGGATAGACTAAAATGAGAGAAATAACACTTAAGGTTTATTAATATATTATAAGTTCTAATATATTAATAAGATTATTTAATTAGTATTGATCAATAATTGGTTTAGAATTAATTAAGTGATCAAAAGAAGATTAATCAAATATATGGGTTGATTGTGTAAATCATCCATACTTATATAGTGGGCTAATGCTCCATGGATTATCAAGTTGGGCTCAAACCCGTTGGATTCTCCATGGATGCTCCATGGTGTATTTGAACCCATGGATCCAAGGAAATGGAAAACCATGACAATTAGGGTTTACCCTAATTGTAACAACTATATAAGCATCTTATTGATGTGAGAAATCGACCACTAGATGCATGGAGGGCAAGTCGATTCTTGAAGTGTTCTAATTTCTCTCTAAGTTATTCCAAGTGCTTATGGTGTTGTGTGAACCATTTGAGGTGTCACACTTTGGGCACTAGGCACTCAAGCTTCATGAAGACAAGCACCAACAAAAGATATGTTATTCTAACTTGTGTTATTCAAAGTTTTGTATGCTAGAATAGAACAATACCTTGGAAAGTTGATATTTGCACGTATAATAGAGAAAACATAAATCCAAGGTATTTAGGGTTGCATGTACACTTAGGAGTGTTAGATTGCTCAAAACCCAACAGTTTTAAGGGTTATACCTCTTAAAATTTAGCAAAACATGCTAAATGCTTTTTAAGGTATATATATATATATATATATATATATATATATATATATATATATATATATATATACTAGGTGTGAGACCTGTGAATTACACATGTTGATTTAAAAAAAAAAATTAAAAATTAAAGTGTAAACAAAAAATATTTTTTAATGTATAACTTTAAAATAAGAAAGAAAGAAATATATTTATTACAATTAAATATGATATGTATGATATTTAATATCCATCTCCCTACCTAATAAAAGAGTAACATATTTAACACGTGTCAATCAGTTAGAACTTTACATTAATTATTTGTCACTTGTCATTCTAAGGTTTTTTCTTATTAATTAAATTTACACTAATTCACTCCTCCATTTTACACATATCAAACACGTCAACAAAAAATTTATTTGTAATATCTATTACCTAATTTATTAAATTATGAATTTTTTTAATCATTCCTCAATAGTTACGTTATAATTTAATTAAAATTATTTTTACCTTTCTAATCCGTGGTGTTCACGGGTTATAAACTAGTATTTTAATAAAAGAATAATTTTATTCTCCTTTTGACATGTGTCACCATATTAAACCTCATAATTAATGCATATTTTAATTTCCTTTTGCCATATGTCACCCTATTATATCTCGTAATTAATGCATGATACTTGTCAACTTATTGATTATCAATTTCAAATTTCAAACTTATCACTCTAATTACATTAAATTAACATTAGGATAAAATTTAATAAAATTAATACAAATTATAAAATGATATAACTTTATATATTTATTTAAATCAATGATTATAATTCTATATAACTAAAAAAATCTCTTAATTAATAATTTATTTAAAATAAGTGATTAATAAGTTTGAGTTTTTTTACTATAAAAGTTTAATTAATTTTGTAACCGTGATTTCTATGGGTTATAAATTAGTTTTACATATATAAGTATATGACTTTAATTTTAAAAATTGAAACAAACTAAAATTTGACAAGTGGATAATATTTATTTTAAAAATACTATAAAATGACAAGTGTCAAAATTCATGAAAGATTGATATATGACAAAAAACCCATCATTTATTAAGGAGGATATATATATATATATATATATATATATATATATATATATATATATATATATATATATATATATATGGGTAAAGTGAATATACCTAACAACCTTATATAAGCTTAGGTACCTAACCTCATCAAACTACGTCATTTTGCATTAAATTTTCATTGCAATCATCCAAGGTTCTTAAACTTCATCCCTAAACTTGATTTACTTCAAAAAATTTGGAAATTCATCATTATATTTCTCCTACATCCTTTCATTTGTAGCGGTAGGATATGAAGCCCATCAGGTGGTATTCGATAGAAAGACGTGATGTAAAAGAAAGATATTGGTGAAAATCTAAAGATTTTGGAAGCAATCAAGTTATGAAGTTGAAGTTTAATAACCTTAGACAATTACAATGTAAATATGATACAAACTGATGTAGTATTATGGAGTTAGGTACCTAAGCTTATATAAGGTTGTTAGGTATATTCACTTTTCCCTATATATATATATATATATATATATATATATATATATATATATATATATATATATATATATATATATATATATATATATGTCGTAAGAATAATTCTGGACCAATTGATGAATAAAATGAATGGTCATGAGTCGAGGGTTTATGATATTACTATGAGATATCATGTACTATATAATTACATAAATTCTAGTATAAGGGTATTTAAGTCAATTAAACTACATTTAAAAAAGGAAATTTCGGATTTTTAAGGGTATTTAATTCTCTTAATTTTAAAAAAAAATCTGATTTAATAGACAATAATTCTTTTATTTCAGGTCATTCTAACAGAATATGTTTATGAATATCTTGAAACATTCTTGAACCATAAAAGAATAAATATTCTAGCAGAATACATATTTTGATGAAATAAACTTCTTGAAGAATAACAAATTCTTGAACCATCAATTGAAGAATAAAAACAAAAATTACACTAATTCTTAAATAATATGGGTAACAATTGTTAAGAATTACATTTATTATTAAAGAATAAAACTAAGAACGGTTAAAAAGTGAAAGAAAACATCAAAATTTAACAAAAGATAGTAATACATTCTAAAAGAATATTGTTGCTAATAATCACTTTCAATTTTGCAGTCCGTTCTTTAAGCATTTGAAGACCTGTGAATTGCACCACAATCCATAACCAAGAATTGTAGAAAATGCACAAATTAGTGATGAAATATCATGATTCATTTCCGACAGAATTGGATTCAATTATGGCAGAATGACCATTCGCCATTATATCAATGCAAAATGAAAATTTAGAATGTTGAACAAACCAAAAAAAGGAATATAACATGTAAGAAAGTAAAAGAAATATAAAAAAAATGCAACAAACCATTAATTTAAATGGTCAAGATAGTCCATATGGGTTTAGGGATCTTCATTTTTGATGTACATATGAACCTAGCACAAATTGGTATAAGAAAAAACATTTAATCAACTAAAAAACAAAACTACAAAACTAGAAATAAAGATTTAATAGTATAACAAAAATCACAATTCACAAAAGAATAAAATATCAAGACGTATATGTTGTCTATGAAAATGTAAAAGATGAAGAAATTTTCTTTGTTAGGTTAGAAGTTGGTGAAAAACACAATAATACTTAAAAAATGTTAAAAAACCAATATGAAAGTGGTAAACCACAAGATATTTGTATTCTTTTAAGCAAATTAACAAACATATGGTGATCAAAATCACCAGCCATATCATTTAAAATTATGAATAAAAACAGGCTTGAGATAATTTACCTGGTTTCCTAGTTAAAAAGTTATCATCATATTTTGTAACAAACAAAAATAATTTCCTAAGTTCCAATCATACTTAATATCTAAAAACTAAAAAATTATTACTAAAAACATAAAAAATTATCTTACGCGTGTATGTTGTTTTATATAAAGGTTCGTATATGCCATTACACAAAAAATAAAAGCTTTAGTTTCATCGAAAATGAGGATGTATACATCATTGAAATTTTTCCAAAGAATCTAAAAATACACAAATACACTGGAATTTTGAGTAAGTCAACATTTAAACAAAAAAATCTAAAAAAGTCTCACTTTCACAATTATAAATATATGACTAATTTAGTTCTAATCATGAACACGAAACTAACACATCACCATCTAGGGGAAAAGATTCAATAGCATTTAATAATATAAATTCTCAAGAAATTAATTCCGAGAATCTATATCATAGATACTTATGAAGCTAACATTTTTCCTTGAACCTCATGCATTTAAAACCTCCATAAAAATTTGCAAAGACCTCATGCATTTGAAACCTCTTATTTTAATGAATACCACTCAAAAGTCTTTTAGTAATGATTAACAATTCAAAGGTTTTATAACATATATAATATATTTAATAAACAATTAATGAATACTCTACTATAAAAAGGTCAATCTTTTTTAGTAGACACACAAATACAAATCACATACAAAATTCACAAAGAAAACAAGTTTAAAGTTTTTTTTGTGTTGGTTTGAGGGATTTGAACAATTTTTCTTGCCATGTTATTATGTTGAAGTTTTCAATTTATATGTTTGTTATATACTAATTCTTTTTTTGTATTTTCTTGATTTAAGTATTCTTTTAAGAATATCATTGTATGTTGTGGTTGAAAATTTAATATAAATTAGATTAGATTCATGTTATCGATCATATATTATGGAAGGTGATATATATAATATTTAATTACCTATTGTATACATGTTTGTATGTTCATGTTTCTTTAAAACAATAATTAATTAAAAATCATGGATATGTCATATTACCCATATTATCCATGTAAGCCTTTTTAAAAATGTAAATTGTTGTGACAACCGTCAAATTCTGGTCAACTCAAAGTCAAATAAAGTCAACAAGTCAAACCGGTCAACTCAACTAACCCTTGTGTACTAAGGCTTACGTTATGTAATTACTAAACAACTTGCTATTCTGATGAGAGATCATAAATCGAAAAGTACGTACATCCAGATCTCCTTAACCTAAAATTGTGGTACGTGACGAGCCAAACCGATAAAACAATGTTGCATACTCATCGAGAGTGTGTAAGATCCCTAAACAAGGTTTAACAGGGTTTACGGACCTTGCATGGCGAAGCCGAACACTCACAAATGTCACACACGAAACTTCTCTCAATCGTTTTCACTCTATGTATCTCTATGTAGAATCTCTCCCAAATCTCTCCACGTATGTCAAATCTTTTCCAAATCTCTCTTTGTATGAGAAATCTCTTCAACAATGTCAAATCTCTCCTAAATCTCTCTTTGTATGAGAAATCGCTCTAAGAATGTGAAATCTCTCCCAAATCTCTCTAAGTATGTGAAATCTCTCCCAAATCTCTCTAAGTATGTGAAATCTCTCTCAAATCTCTCTTTGTATGAGAAATCTCTCCAAGCATGTGAAATATCTCCCAAATCTCTCTCAAAAGTTCCGGTAACTTTTGATAGTCATTCGGGCCATCCCGACTCTTAACCGGGTCGAAAACGGCTTAAAATGGGGTAAACACGCGAAAATCAGCCTCAAGGAGCCGAAACGCCTCTTGGAGGCCGAGACCGAGACCGAGACCTAGAAGCCGAGACCAAGAAAGAACTGAAACCGAGACCTGGAAGCCTCTCGGGCCGAAACTGGGAAGGGGCGAAGTCTCTCGGGCCGAACTTCACTCTCGGTTCCCCTCTTCCGACCGAGCCTCACTGCTATTCACCTTCTCGCACTCTCGGTCCCTTCCCCTCCTCTCGGTCTATCTCTTCTATTCTCGGTTCCATGCATCAGAGGCCGAACCTCCGACCAAACTTCGGATTTTTGACACTATTCACCTATTTTCAATATTTTTAACATTTTAAGCTCGTTTTTCGAGATTTTAACGCGAGATTTTCACTCAAACTCGTATTTTAACATAATAAACCCTAAATATTCATAATTTAATCATATTTTCATGAAAAATCCTTATTTAAATAATAAAATCTAGTGGGTGAATAATTAAGGTGGAGTGTTGACTTTGCTTTACCTTATGACACAAGCAACCACCCCCACACCCACTCTATGACCAGCCACACCTCCCCACCTTACCTAGGTCACTTCAATGTCCTTTCCACTCAATTATCAGCCTGCCCCATGTTCTTAGAGCTGGAACAACCTATCCTCTCTCATCACTTCTCTCATTTGCTCTCATTTCACCAAGGATCCAACTCCACTTTTCTCCCAAACTTTCTCTATCAAATTCGAGATTCAAGGCTGATTATCAAGCTTTCTCACACTCTTGGTAAGTATAATTCATCCTCTCTATGATTATTTCACTTCCTTCTACTCAAATCATAGATTGCTTACACAAATATCGTCATATTTGTTGTTAGCTCCTCAAATCTTCAAGCATCTCCCAAGTGTTCTTGAGTTGAACACTTCTTTTCTCCATCATCCATCTACTGAAATCACTCAAGGTGAGTTCATACCCCTACATTTTAATGATTTCTCAAGTTTTTAGGGGGGGAATACAAGTTAAAACACCAAGAACATAACTAAACTTTTCTAACAGCCTTCATCAGAAAAGTTCAACTCCATTCACGGACTGTTTTGGGAAACTTAAAATTTTTTGTTTTCAAAACTATACAAGCTGCAAGTATTTCAAGTTCTTAGCTTTAAAATGACTACTTGCACATCTCCATACGATTTTTATACAATTTATGGCGATTTTTACAAAACTGCATATCATTTCAAACACCAATCTGGACCAGTCTGTGATTATGGACTTTTTCACCCACGTTTGAGGTCATTAAAAATCATGATTAAAATTATGAGTAAACTAGACACATTTTGGGAACTCTCAGAATTTACGGATTTAGTTTTCGACTTCGTATGATTTTTCTATGACATTTCTAAAACAACGCAGAAAGGTTAGAGTTAGTTAACAACTTATAACTTTCAAAACACTTTGTAACATGTTGAGCAAAGTGTTAAATCTTTGATAACTCCATGTATTACAAGTAATTCTTGTAGTGGTACAATTATATAATAGAAAAACACTCACTGAATTTATAATAATCCTCCATCATAACCATTAGTGCCAAACAAAGCAAGATAAACATAACTATATTGTACTATACATTTGACTTACATAGAAAGGGTTCTTAAACACCACAAATAAACATACTAAACTATAATAAGTATAGCTAGGTTGCATATACATTTCGAACATTTTGATAAACTATAATAGGTATAGTTTATGATCATTTACGTTACAAAAGGTTTTTATACAAAAGGGGTACAAATACAAAGTACCGGGTTTTTATACAAAAAGGGGTACAAATACAAAGTACCGGGTTTTTATACAAAAATGGGTTCAAATACAAAGTGTCGGGTTTATATACAAAAAGAGGTACAAATACAAAGTGCCGGGTTTTTATACAAAAAGAGGTACAAATACAAAGTGTCGGGTTTTTATACAAAAAGAGGTACAGATAAAAGTGTCGGGTTTATATACAAAAAGAGGTACAAATACAAAGTGCCGGGTTTTTATACAAAAAGGGGTACAAATACAAAGTGTCAGGTTTTTATACAAAAAGGGGGTACCGATACAAAGTATCAGGTTCACTTAAAATAGTTATTATGATATTAAAACTATATTTCATCTAGAATTGTTAGACTTCAACTATAATCGCTGAGCGTATCTGTTTGAGTCATATAAGAATTTAGTCTCGATTGGCTTAGAATTGGTGGGGCCCGCCTCATCTCCTGTTCCTCGTTGGGTTGTGGACCTAGGGTATACCCACTATATTCAACGTTTTATCTAACTTAAATCTTATATAACTTATATACGCTGGACGATTATAGGAGAAATCTACGGGTCATTCTAGGGTTCATTAACACATCATATAGGAATATTCTGTTCACACTTAACTAAGAAAATATTGGATTTTCTAGAAATCAAACTCTATCGATTTTACAAGGAAACGTTTTCTACTTTAAACAAAACTCTTACGAACTCACCAACTTAATTGTTGACACTTTTTCAAAACTACTTGTATTCTCAGGAAATCAATGAAACAGGAAAACTTTAGCGCTTTGAGGATGGGACGTTAAACCATCAACAATTTATTTTTGTCATCATAATGTAATTGATTTTGAAACATGTAAACATATACTTTGGTGTAACTTTTTCAATTATATTTATGATGGTTTATTTACTTTGAGCACTATTATACACTTTGTTGTGATACTGTACATGAAGTCCTCCACCCCCGGACGTTTCCGCCATCCTTGGTTTGGGGGTGTGATAATTGTCTATCTTATCACTTTATATTTTAGTATATGTTTAACATTTTAATTATAATAATAAGTGTTTTTTTAAAAGTTTCTTACACTTATTAATAATAACAAATGGTTTTAAACTTAATAAGCAATAATTATAAATAATAAAATCAAATTACATGCATATATCATATTATCAATGCAAGTCTCTTTTGAAATGCAAATGGTCTATCTTCTCACTTTATTATTTAGTGCATGTTTCCCATTTTAATAATAATATTAATTGTTTCTTAAAACTCATCTTTAACTTACTATTAATAATGAGTGCCTTAACATTAATGAATAACAATTTTAAATGATAATAACATCAAATTATATATTATATTTAGCTATAAATAAATTGTATTTTAAATGAACATCATCATTGAAATTAGAAAATAATCGTATAAGTAAAAATATAATTAATCAATAATAATAATTATAATTAAAAATAATATTAAATAGATAATTATATGTAATTCTATTAATGAGGAATGTGAGTTGATGTCAATGAATATTATTGTTCAAAATAATAGAGATTATATGTGTATATATATATATATATATATATATATATATATATATATATATATATATATATATATATGTGTGTGTGTGTGTGTGTGTGTGTGTGTGCGCGTGTGTGTGTATAAATATTATCTCAAAGTTAATGTCAATAATATAACCATTTTAAACATATATTTTTCAATATTTTAACAATACATTTTTAATTTTCGTTGTGCAACGCGTGAGAATTCGTCTAGTATCTTATAAAGCTAGCATTTTTTCTTTCGCCACATTCATTTGAAACTCTCATGCATTTTTCTTTTCGCCACATTCATTTGAAACTCCCATGATTTTTCAATTTCTTCCTAATAATGGTTATAAGTTTGCTAATAAGATTAAATAAATATCAAACATAAAGTGTAATCATATACAAACTAAATTTCAATATTAAAGAATATCTTTACTTCTACTTATAAAGTTATGTTTTTTTAACTTTTAACATATTATACTTAATTTATTAGTTTTAATATATTGTTGGGTGTAAACCATTATCATTTTAAAGCTACAACTTTTCAATAATTTGTATAAAATACTTAAATTATAAATTTAAATATAACATTACAGGATCAACTTAAATATAAATTTTAGTTTAACTTAAATAACCCAAATAATATTTTGTAAATAATTAAAACTAATAAATTTTAGTTCCTTTATAATAATGATTATAAGTTGGTTAATAAGGTTAAATAAATATCAAACCTAAAGTGTAATCATAAACAAACTAAATTTCAATATTAAAATAACATCTTTACTTCTACTTATAAAGTTATGTCTTTAATTTTTAACATAATATACTTAATTTATTAGATTAAGATGTTGTATGTAAACTATTATCAATTTAAGGCTACAACTTTTAAACATTTTGGACAATATACTTAAATTGTTAATTGATAATATAACATTACAGTGTCAACCTAAATATAAATTTTAGTTCCACTTAAAAAAACTCAATGAATATTTTGTGAATAGTTAACAGTGATAAATTGTAGTGCTAAATGTACAAACTGAATTATTATCTCAATTTAACTAAAATATTTCCTAAAGATATTTGTATAATCGTTAAAAGTTTTCAAATAAGTAGCTTAAAGTAACTTACAATAACAATAGTTAAATATAACTCTATATAAATGATTATATTGTTACCTTTAAAATCAAAAAACAATGTTTGACGTTTTAAATAATTATAATGATAGAAATTAAAACGTTAGACAAATAAATTTCAAAATATTAATTAACATTAACAACAACTATAAATAACATTAAACCATATATTATATTTAATTTTATTCATAATTAACTCGTGGGTAGAAGTCATTCAAACGATTGAGATTATGCAGTTATAATAGATGTATATATTATCATATAATTCAAAATAATCAATATATTATATCAATTTAGTATGTAAATTATTATATCAAATTTAACAACGTTATTGTTATATTTAAAAAAACATATATTTGTAAACATTTCAACTATATAGGTGTTTCTGCGTAACGCGAGGACATTCGCCTAGTTAATAACTGAAAGAGAGTGATACTTCTCTTGAGATTTTTCTTTAACAAACCTTAACAATCAAATCAAATTCAAATCAGTTTAATGAATAAATCAACCCAAAATATGAAATATTACCTATTGGATTGTTACCGTTGCAAGGTTGTTGCTGTAAAATATAAAGCAGGTTGCAAACTTCGAATTAAAAAGAGAGATATAGATAGGCGGGGAGAGATCGACAGTGGCATGAAGGATGCAAAAGTGGCTGATGAATGACGGTGGTATGAAAGAGGTAGAAGTGGCCGACGGTGGAGAGGTTACGGTGGAAATCTTCCAAGAAGAAATTGGGTCAAGGTCGAAGTGGTTGTGGGTAGGGTTTTAAAGCATTAAACTAAGACAAAAATTCAAAAATGGTCCCTGTGGTTTTCAAAAATATCAAGTTTAGTCCCTAAGTTCAAAAAACCTCACAAATGGTTCCTATGGTTTCAAAACTTTTAACATTTGGTCCTTCCGGCTAACTCCATTAGCTTTTGGCCGTTAAGTCAGGGGCATATTTAGCATTTCACTACACAGGGACCATTTATGAGGTTTTGAAATTACTTTTTTTTAAATAAATAAATAAATAGTATTTAATATGAAAGGGTCCCTCTCTCTCTCTCTCACACACAGAAACCATTTAAACATCACCACCTCACCTCGTTTTCTCTCCCTCTCGTCAATCTACTGCACAAATCGAAGAAAGAAACAAGGACAACCAAGGACTGCCACCCTCAACCACCCACCGGTGACCCCCACCGCTGTGAACCACCATAAACGACTACTCTCTATCCCCCATTATCGTTGCCTTGCACCTTTGAATATCGGATTAAAACAGTCGTACTGGAGAGCACCTCTAACCACCTCTTCCACTGAGCTTATTGTCATTCTCGGTAGTCTCTCTGATGTCACCGGCGTTATTATTCTCATTAGTCCCTGTGGATATTCCATGTCTGATTCCGTCATCGTAAGTAAACCTAGTCATGGAATGGAATTCCCAAATCCTGGTAACCAAACTCATTCATAATTTCATATTCTGTTATTGTATAGGTCCAAATTTGGGCAAGCAACAAAATACACAAGGAAGAAAGACCGTGTGTCGGAAAATGGGATGTGAAATCAATGCTCACATCTTTGTCGGAGCTTTGTGGTCCAGAAGAATGCAATACTCAAACGCCTCGCCACATCAAATTCGACTTCCGAAATCCTGTTCGATGTCGTATGATTTGGATAAAATTGAGTATCCAGAATGAATTTGAATCATTACAAGAATGAATTTGGACAATATATTAACAAGGTATGAACATTGACTTATTGATGACTTTTTTGGTAATTTTAAGGGCAACAATAAAGGGATTGACGTATCCTATGAAATACTTTGAGAAAAGGTTAAGGCTAGTAATTGAGAAGATAGGGACTGATGAAAGTGCACTCTCAAGAATTGTGGCTACACGAGCTGAATTTGACATTAAAATTTATTGACTTTTGTTGCACACACCAACTGTTTGACAGATTGCTCCAAAGAAGTATCATTTTCTAAAATGTTGTTTTTTGATTGGATTTGTTGTTCAAATTGTAAACCCAAATGTGCATATTGGCTCTCTACAACATCACACAAGAAGCCATGAAGGGGAGCTGGAGAGGTTGGTAGAAAAACGGAGAAGAAAGGGAGGGAAAGAGCAGATCGGAAACATTGCAACAGGTGGGGGTTCGTGGGTTTGCTCAGCAACCGAGGGGAGGTGGAGAGGTGGACAACCGGTTTTTCCGATGGGCTCTTTTCCTTGACTGTTAGCTTATCTCACCAGAGATGTGGCTTCTGGGAAAACAGGGGTCGAGCAAAACAATAATAGAGGGTGTTTGGGGGTGATGCCTCTTAACAAGAGAGAGAGAGAGAGAGAGAGAGGGAGAGAGAGAGAAAAAAGATGGTGTGTGTGAGAGAGAGAGGGGGTGGGGCCCTTTAATATTAAATAATTATATATATATATATATATATATATATATATATATATATATATATATATATATTAAAAAAAGGTAAAACTTCATAAATGGTCCTTGTGGAAGTGAAATGACTGAATTTCCCTTCACTTAACGGCCAAAAGCTAATGGAGTTAGTCGGAAGGACCGAATGTTAAAAGCTTTGAAACCACAAGGACCATCTGTGAGGTTTTTTGAACTTAGGGACTAAACTTGATATTTTCGAAAACCACAGGGACCATTTTTGAAGTTTTATCTTAAACTAATTTGCCTAAATTAAAGAGATTAAGGATTTAATTATTCAATTACAAAAATTAGTTAATAGTTAAGATTACAATTTTACCCCTATTCGTGATTTTGAAATGATATATATATATATATATATATATATATATATATATATATATATATATATATATATATATATATATATATATATATATATATATATATATATATATATAGGTTCAGATTTATTTGAGACCATTCTAATTTTTTGAGACCGTGAGACCAAATCTAAAAATAATTTTAAAATGCAAAATAAATGGAAAAATCCAAAAATTCTTTTTTAAAATATTATTTTCGAAACTTGAGTTAACTGAAAAAAAATCCCGTTTTTTTAAAATACTTGAAATATTCTAAATAGAATATTACACTGACATATTCTAAAAAATAATTTTAAAATGCAAAATAAATGGAAAATCTAAAAATTCTTTTTTTAAATATTATTTTCGGAACTTGAATTAACTAAAAAAAATAAAATAAAAAAAAATTCTATTTTTTTTGAAAAATACGTGAAATATTCTAAATAGAATATTACACTGTACATATTCTAAAAATAATTTTAAAATGCAAAATAAATGGAAAAATCAAAAATTCTTTTTTTAAATATTATTTTTGGAACTTGAATTAACTAAAAAAAATTAAAAAAATAAAAAAATGCGTCTTACGGTTTCACAAAATTAGGCCGTCTCACATAAACCTAACCCTATATATATATATATATATAAACCTAACCCTATATATATATATATATATATATATATATATATATATATATATATATATATATATATATATATATATATATATATATATATATATATATAATTTTGTGAGGCCGTAAGATGCAATCCTAACCATTCATTTTGTAGATTAAAAAAAACATTTTTAAAATGCAAAATAATTGAAAATTTTTGAAAAAAAAATTTCAAATATTATTTTCGTCATTTATATTTTCCAAAAAAAAAAAATATAAAAAAAATAGTGTTTTTTTTTTTTTTAAACATATTTTAGTAGAATATTAGAATATTTTACATATCTGACAAATCTAGTAGAATATTCTAACATTTTAAAAATCAAATTAGAATATTTACAATGTAATATTCTATTAGAGTATTTCACGTATTTAAAAATTTTTTTTTTTTATTTATTATTTATTATATTTTTAGGTAAAAAAAATGACGAAAATAATAATTAAAAAAAGAATTTTTGGAATTTTCCTTTTTATTTTACATTTGAAAATTATTTTTAGATTGCGTTTCACGGTCTTACAAAATTAATATGGTTTCAAATATATATATATATATATATATATATATATATATATATATATATATATATATATATATATACTAGTTATGTTTTGAGGCTTATGCTAAGCAGACCCATGGAAGTTAATTTAGACATTTTGAGAAATTAACGTAGAATGTTATAGTTGGGTGGATTTTTCAAAATACGTCTTGACAAGAAAAATAAAAATGCAATGTTTTAATAAGGAAATCAAATGAAATTACAATGTTGGAAGTGCGTTGCATTTGTCAAAGTACATGCGGAAAAAAAAATTAAAGGGCTAACTTGACAGTAGTCATAGGAAAACACCAACCAAAACCATGTTCATTGGCTGTCAATATGAAATTACATTGTTATTTTAAAGATATAAACTTGAAAGATCAATTTGTAATAGATAATGAAGGTAAAGTTGAAGTATTTGTGTTCCTACTTCCCATCTGACCAAACAGCCACACCTAATCCATCAAGCATTGTAGTGTGGGAGTTAGTTCTCATAACATATCAGGATAGAGCATTTCATCAGTGTTGAAAACAACCCATCTGAGATATTCGATGTCAACATGAAAGTGTAACATGTAAAAATTAGGAAGGATGAAAAGCCCGGATTCTCCATAATATCAAGCGGTTGCCTTATTTATTGTATAATGAATAGGAATGCTAATAAAATCTTCCACTTTAGACTTCACTCATCCATTAAAACTTCTGCCTCCATGTGTTGAGGTATGTTTGTTTTGTTCTGCAGGTGTGGGGCCACACTAAGGTAGATGGAGAGTTAGAGATCTATCGTGACGCCTCTTTTCGATTGATTCCCTAGATAGCTTGATGAGGAATGAGCACCAATGATTGAAAAAAAAAAACAACGAAAAAATGTAGTAATAAGTAGTAATTGATGTAAATTTTTGTTGATCCAAAGTAAAATTTCACTTGTAGTACCGTAATATTCGTTCAACATATGGTATCTTGTAATAAGTAATAAGCATCTACATACTTTCCTAAGACCCATTATTATATTTTTATGTTACTGGTTCATTAATCATTCACGCGTTTAATTTTGACCCATAATTTGTCATAATATTTTATACATGATTAAACATAAAGAATGTAGAATACTAAACCATATAGTTTTATGAGAGCCTACAAATAAAATAATCACACCAGTGGATGAACATTTTAAGTACTTTCTTATCCAATAAAACATTTGAAAGAATATAAGCTCCATCAAATATATTGAAATTCATATCTTGAAGAGAATAGTTGAGGAAAAAAGGAAGACAAACCTTGTGTACACGTCTACATATGATATTTTTCCTATTTAAAAAAGAACACAAATAATAATTTTAGTGAATTTAAACAAGAAAATGAAGTGAAACAATCTTATGAGAGACAACAGAGAACATAGATCCTGATTTTATCCTTGAAATTTCATCAAACTGGTTGGTGTGCAACATGAATTTGAAGAATGTGAATGAAGTTTCGATTTTGGGTTTTAAACCCACTAGCGAAAAATTCTACAAATGGTTCAATAAACAATGCAAACAAACCAAAAAGAGAAAGTAAGTCCACTTCAACACATGCTTTTGGCACTTGGCAGGACCAAGGGATCAATTCGACTTCTATCGCAACATGTTACTTTCAGAGCAATTATAATAAATCTTTGAGAGATTTAGTGATAAAAAAACATATACATGTGAGAAGAACTTCTAATGCCCCAACAATTAAATAAATCATGAATTACAAAAAACATAGGTTTTTCGATGATAAGTCAACATTCGTTGAACCACAAGAATTCATCAAATCAGGAAGGCAGAAAATCTAACCCCCATTAAAGGGTAGGTTAAAAATCAATCACCCCAAAGAATTAAAAAAAAAACTAAATTACAGAAAAAAAACAATTCAATTCTCTGGTCTTCAACTTCTCCAAACCTATCTCACGTGCTGAAGTGGACATGAGAAGGACTGAGTTGACGTAATGATAAAAGGCGTCGGTAAATTGGGTCGATTAGGGGATGGGTTACGTGAAGCTGTTGGAAGCGTGTGAATTTGATTTTGGCAGCACCTCAAAAATTGGTTCTTTATATAATAATCACTAGGTGTAAGACCCATGTATTATATGTGTTCATTTAAAAAAAATATATATATGAAATTCTAAACATTTGAGAAGTTTAAATTAATAAAAAAATTAAAAAATATTAATTATTAAAATTAAACTGTTTGTTTTTCTTTTAAATTACACAATTAATTTAGATATATATAAACAAAGAAAATTAATGAAATTTTAATTTAGAAAATTTGAAATTAAAAGGAAATCAATTAATTAAATTAATATGCATTTATTATTACATTTATTGCATTTGTTACATTTAAATATTATATGAAAATTAATAAAATAAAAATAAAAAAAACCACAAAAGTTCATGTTGAAAAAACTTAATTGAAAAAAACCAAAAAATAACACATGGCCAAATCAATGAGAATGTGATATGTGACAAAAATTTATTTATTTATTAGGAAGGATAAAAGTAAATTACTGAAATTGTCTCTATGGTTTGGTAAAAATTGCATGTTTGGTCCCTAACATTTTTTTTGCACTCGGATCGTCCCTGTGGTTTGATTTTGTTGCGTTTTTTTGTCTCTTACGCACATAAAGTTAGGGACCAAACGTGTAATTTTTACCAAACCATAAGGACGAAAAACGCAACAAAATCAAATCACACGGAGATCCGAGTGCAAAAAAAAAACGTTAGAGACCAAACATGCAATTTTTACCAAACCATAGGGACGATTTCAATAATTTACTCTAATTATAACAACATCCTACATTAACCCATGAAGTATTGAGAATAAACATATACCTCTTTTGATCTCAAATCCTATAACTAATGCAGAACTGAAAAATCAAATAAATCTCCCTTATGTTTCATCTTGTGGCTTTTGACCTTAATGAGGACAACTTCCCAAATAGAGGTTGCAGTTCTTGGTCAAGTTTGCAACCACCACAACATTTACATCAACCACTTAGAGAATATCCAAAATTAATATGATTTTAGTTGCATATATCTTTGATCAAATTAAGAGTTAATATATATATATATATATATGTGTGTGTGTGTGTGTGTGTTAGTTATTGTATGATTGTGTTTAAAATATCACATCCATTTGTAGGAACTAAAACGTTAAAGCATGAAATGTGTGAGGGGTTATAGTGATGGAAGCGATTGTACGTAGAAATTAGCTATAAGTTTGTGAAAAAACGTAACTCATATATTATAAAGGTGTGTAAAAAATGAAGCGAAAAAACGATGTTGGATGCTCGAAAATGAAACATTAAAAATATTTGTCTGAAATTACTTATAAACTATACCATTTGTCGATAATTACAGATTGAATAGCAACATGGTTTTTTTTTGTTTTTTTTTAAGTTTTCAATTTTCGAGAACCAAACATCGATCGTATAACTTAAAATTAGTACTTATTCCTTACTTATTAGATAGGTGGCACTAGAGATAGGAAAAGGGAAAAGAATTATGCTATGTTTTTGCTTGTTTCAATTGTTTTTATGGCTTCGTTATTAAACTTCAAAAAGAACAAAACATAACACTTCTAACTAATAATTTTTCCTTACTTATTAGAGAGTTGGTACTAAATAATTTATTCCTTACTTATTAAAGGTCAGGTACTAAAGATAAAATTTAAGAGTAGAGTTATGTTATGTTTTTGTTTGTTTCAATTGTGTTTATTTCTTAAGTATTAAACTTGAAAAAATAGTTGAAACATAAAATTAAATCTAGAATAATGAAGACTTTGAGAAAACAATGTCCACATTAGAGCATCATATTTTTTTACAAATCGGTGTTAAAAACAATCCTAAAATACAATGTAAAATTAAGTAATTTGTCCATATTATAAGGGACGAATAGGGAAACTTGGTTGGTAAATTACTTAAAGAAAGTTAAATTACTATGAGAAACCGCATTTGAAAAACTTCGTCGGTTTCTTCTCGGAAAGGAAAAGTGAATAACAAAAAAAGCATAAATAGCAGTACATAAGAACACCCCCCCCCCCCCCCCCCTGATTTTTGTGAATTTGGCACACATATATTCTATTTCTTTGTTATTAATAAGAGAGTGAGTCTAACATCATAATTGTAAAGAGAGAAATACAATTATAATGGATGCAATACTTGATGTACCAGAACATGAGCATCCACTAAAGCTCATTGATTTGCAGCTACAAATACAATATGAAGAAGAAGAAGAAGAAGACAATGGGGACTATGATGGGATTATGAAAGAGGGTTTTCATGGTATCACATGTTGGAGGTGTAAGGAAGAGATCCATGTTTACCATAGGTACTACTACAAATGCAACATCTGTGATGATTTCTCACTTCACAAATTTTGTGCCGAGCTCTGTAAAATGTTAGAGCACCCATCACACCTGCACCATACTCTTTTTCTGGTACCATATATCTTTTTACATGTATATTTTTATCATATTTGCAACCTTTGTAAGAGAGGTCACAAGCCTGGAGAATTGTTTTACCAATGTGGTAAATGTGATTTTTCCATTGATCTCCGATGTGCCATTGAAGTAGGAAAAAATGTCATCCATCATCCTTGTCACCCTCACTTGCTAACATGTGCTATACCTAAGCCCATTTTATGTGAGTGTAGTGCTTGTGGGATGGAACATAAAAGAATATTCTATCAATGTTCCACTTGTGCCGGTGGTTTCACTATACATAGTGAATGTGCTTTCCTACCAAAAACTTTGCTAATCCAAGAGAAAAAAGATGGTGCTTTTTATCACACCCATCCACTCATCATTTCATATTCCTTCCCTAAGATAGATCAACAAGCTAAACATCATCCTAGATGCAGAGTATGTGGTGGTTATTTTATTGATCAAGAGGATCTTTGGATATACAAATGCGACAAATGTATGTACTATGCACATTTGTATTGTGCAACATCAAAACAAGTGTCATCTACTGGTAAATCATTTTACGATTTCTTTGTTCCCCTTAATTATCCTTTAGTAATTAAATTATTATGTCGGGACATCTTTATTTGATATATATATACACACACACACACACACATACTGATTATGTACCTTGTTATTCTATTTCCAATTTAACAGGATTTGGACACACTGTTAAAGATTACAATGATGCTGACTATCCTCATCTTTTTCATCTCCCATTCCCAGATGAAACTTACAACATACCAAAACACTTGTTTTTTCAACAAACTAGATTTGGAACGTTTACAAGTAATGATGAAGTAAGCCTACAAAATATCAGTCATGAACACGCACTTATTCTTGTTGATCAAATGCAAATGGATGGGAAAACCTCCTCAAATATTTATTCTTGGTTATTAAAGTGTCATGACCCAGTGAAAAAGACCCAATTGTTATGTAATGGATGTCTTAGACTAATTATGTCCACCATGCCTTTTTACATGTGCACTAATGCTAATGATGATCATAGTTGAAACTTTGCTCTCCATGAGTGGTGCACTCGACTCCCTGGAGAAATAAAAAACCATCCTGTTCACCCACAACATACCCTCCATCTCATCTACTCAAAAGATATTCCTTTCTTTTTCGGTGTGTTCGATTGTGCTGTTTGTTATTTACCTTGCAATGGGTTTGCCTACTGTTGTTTTGAATGCAAATATTATGTTGATATTTGTTGTGGGTTTATACCTAAACATATCACACATAAAGCCCACCCAAATCACCTACTTTCAATAGTTCAAAAAGGAAACCATTCTTATGTTTGCTGTATTTGTAAACGACGTTACAATAAAAGTCAACCTTCATTTAGTTGCAACTCGTGTGATATTTATATACATCCCGAATGTGCTTTATTACTAGTTGAGACAATCAGGCACAAGTATGACAAGAAGCATCCAATGCACCTAAGTTACATTCCGATTGAGAACCATAAGAGCGAATACTTTTGTGAAATTTGTGAAGAGGATTTGAACCCTCATGCATCTTTCTATCATTGTCAAGATTGTGTTCAGTCAATACATACCGGTTGTGCTCCGTCAATACTTCAGTGCGAGACAGAGACATATACCATGTACCATGGAGGTGTTCATGTTTTCATAAATATAAAATTTGGAAGCTTTCATAACACTAATAGTCACCCGCACCCTCTCTTATTTGCTCAAGGTATTGTGTTGGATGGCCAATGTAGTATATGTGGTAATGAATTATGATACCGACTCATCTTTAAATGTTTAGAGTGTAAGTTTGCAACTCATTACAATTGTTGTAGCCTTTAGACATCTCAACAAGATATGAAGTTCTTAAAGTTCTTGGTGTATCTTCAATATATATTTCAAACCACAATATGATTTGTAATTGTATTTATCACTACACTTTCTTTTATATTTCCACCTTTTATGTGTAAAATGATACAATATGAAGTTTAATTTAATGAATGTATGCTAAAATCTTCCAAATTTTTGTTCTATCTTAGCAAGTCTAAACATTTATTTATAATTATGAAAGCACTTAACTATTCATAGCTAGTATTGTTTTCGTTTCAACCAACTTTTTATAATAATTAGTAGTTAACTATTGATATCCTTTATTCTATTTGTTTCGGTTTCTTATTTATAAAGTACATTATATGTATTATTTTATCTAGCCTTTCAAGAGGAATAATAACAAACAAGTACACCTATGTACCTATAAAGATTTTGGAATATTCTTGCGAGTGCTTTTTGCTTGTAGTCTTCAAGTTTTGGAATACTTCTAAGGTTGAGGTTACTTGGTTGATTCGAAACGTAAAATCAAATATATATATATATATATATATATATATATATATATGTTAGGTTTAATCGGTTTTGGGAATATATATATATATATATATATATATATATATATATATATATATATATATATATATATATATATATATATATATATAAATGTTAGGTTTAATCGGTTTGTTTATTCAAGGGTCACGTAGATAACTTAAATTGGTCATATGTTGATCGGGTTTTGGGAAATAATTAGGCAGTAAGGTAGCACCTGGATTTGACTAGTTCATGATGTTCACGTGGAGTCATGCATAAGAAGAAGTTATCCATGTTTACCTAGTCTTTAGGATTAGAATAATATTTTAATTGTATTTGTTTTTCTCACATGATGTATGTTTGTAAGCCTATATAAGCCACATCTTTGGTTTAATTAAAAACCCCTAATAAAAAGCACATTCAGTGTATATTCTAAGTTTTGAGTAGTGTGTGTTGTGTGTGTGTTTTCAAAGGGCCCGATCCAACATTTGGTATCAGAGCTAAGGTGCAGGTTTGAGAGTCGTTTCAGGAAAAAGGGGTCCTCTGTTGCAGGGTAGATGTAGCACGCAACCCGGTTGCATTGAAGGGGCATAAGTAGCCGGAAAGGTGTATTCTCCATCCTTGATCAGTTTGTTCAGTGTTAAAAGGATCCTAACTAGAAGCGGAAAGACATGCAGAAGAAATCAGAAACATGTGGGTTGTTTTTGGTTTGGCTTGTTTGCTGAAAAAGGAAAACGGAAAAACCAGGGGATTGTTTTCGTGACTGTGGAAAAGGACTCCAAGAATGGGTTGGATCGGAAAAGGTTGGGGCTGTCACAAGAAAGGAAAAATGGTATTAGGCAGCAACTTCTCGACTGTAGGTTCTAGTTGATACAGATGGCAAAACAATGTTTTGTACAGTAGGCGGCTGCGGTTTATTATGGTGATTTGCCGGTTGAAACAAGATGTGATGATGGTGAAGTAGGTCGTTGTGCTTCTCGGTATAGCATGCGGTGGGTGTTAACAGAGATGAAGGAGATCATGAGGGTGCTTTGAGGTGTTTTGCGCATGATTTTCACTGGTGAAGAATACAATGGTTGTGCTCTTGGCTATGAAGGCATGACTGGTGGTTCTTCTGTCGGTAGGTTGTGGGTATGTCACCGGGAAAATGGAGAGAGTTATCGAAGTTGCATGAGAAAACGAAAAGAAAAGATACGTCAAAAGCAGGTGGCTTTGGGTTTGTTTCGTTTTGCAGGTGAAAGAAGATTGGAAAAGCGGATGCCTTTGCTTTCTTGATCGGTGAAAGAAGGTTCTCGTGTCACAGAACTGTTATGTGCAAACGGGTTCTGTGTGGTGAAAAACAATAGCCGGGTATGGAAGACTTTGGACGTGACTGAGGTGAAGGTCGGGTATCCGAAAATAGTCGTGATTGGGTGAGGAGTTTGGAAGTGACCGAGGTGGAGGTCGGGTGTACGGGAAAGGTCAAGAATCAAGATGAAAAAGACGAAACCGATTAAAGGGGTGATTGTTAGGTTTAATCGGTTTGTTTATTCAACGATCACGTAGATAACTTAACTTGGTCATATGTTGATCGGGTTTTGGGAAATAATTAGGCAGTAAAGTAGCACCTGGATTTGACTGGTTCATGATGTTCACGTGGAGTCATGCATAAGAAGAAGTCATCCATGTTTACCTAGTCTTTAGGATTAGAATAATATTTTAATTGTATTTGTTTTTCTCATGTGATGTATGTTTGTAAGCCTATATAAGGCACATCTTTGGTTTGATTAAAAACCCTTAATAAAAAGCACATTCAGTGTATATTCTGAGTTTTGAGTAGTATGTGTTGTGTGTGTTTTCAAAGGGCCTGATCCAACAATATATATATATATATATATATATATATATATATATATCTTGTAGATAAGTTGAAATTACCTCCCTCTGTATGTATTGTAAATTTCACTTAGGAGAATATTATAAAGTCATGATTCTTTGAAATAATGAATATATTTTATTAAAATAGCATAATTAGTTTACTCATATCTAGTTGGTTTGTCGGGCCATAGTTGAATGCATTTATCTAATGTGTGAAAAGATGCTTAATTAAGATTTTTCCCTCCATAAATACACACCATCATTTGTGTGATATGTGTTTATGTAAATCCAACCCTTCGAAAGTGTAATGTATCCTGCTGCTTCTTTGCATGGCATGTTAAAGAATTCTTTAAGAACATTCATTTCATCAATCATCATCTTCTTCGGTACTCCTTGATTGATCACTTGTTTTATTATTTTATAGCAAAAATGTATGTAATATTTAAAAGCAATATATAGAAGTAAACCCACCTCACAGATAACGAAAAAAAGCATAAACTTGTATACATGAAACTCTGAAAGAAATCAAATTCTTGAGAAACCTACAACGTTGTTTTAATTTGTTGAATAGATATTCCGAGGTCTATTACAAGAAAGGAATCACAAACAGGAAGATTAAGATTTTGCAATCTATCTTCCTCGGAGAATATATGATCCTGATGAGGTACATACTTAACATTGAACCACCTTAAATATGTATCTTCCTTGATGTCCATATGTCTAGGATTCCCTAGATATGACCATAACAAAAAAAAACTCTTGATCATTTTTAGGCCATCATCAGTTTAGTGTTTATACATACAACTTGTCTCACCTAAGAATCAAGATAGCTCTAACTGGAAATCTGAAAAAGATGAACGTATATATATATATATATATATATATATATATATATATATATATATATATATATATATATATATATATATATATAACATCCAAAAATTCAAGCCCAAAAATTTCATTTTTGAATTAATATGTTTAATAAACATTTTACCAAAACATTGTTGATAAAACAACACCTTACAAAATCATAATGTTTTGTCTCAAACCATGACATCAAAAGTAATGAAAACCAGAGTATAGTTGTAGCACCTGGTTCCTGGTACGTATTCCTTGTAATTAATATTTCTTAATTAATGCGATTTGCCTTGGACTCGGCGAGTTGAAGGACCAACTCGCCAAGTAGAAGCGGGATGAGACACGGGGTTTAAGCTTTGGATTCGGCGAGTAGGCCCTCTTTGGGAAAAAACCTTAACCCGGGTTTTTGCACCCTATTTAAACACTCTAACTCGGCCACCCTTGTCCTTAACACTTCCAGAAGAGCTGTAAAGCGAAACCCTAGCCCCCTTGTTGTCCTTGTGAGTGATTTTGGCCTTATGAAGGAAGTTTGAAGCTAACGGAGGTGGAAATAGTGCAAGGAAGGGAAGTAGATCTAACATCTACCCTGCAAGAGGCTTCCATTCAGGCAGAAAAGTCCCTACCTTGATCACTATTTCATTAGACTCCTCTTTTGTCCCTAATTGGTGGTTTTCAAGCCCTAAAACACCGAACTCCATGTGTTTGTGCTCTATGATCCGAAAGGACTTCAGATCTAGACCTTATGGACGTATTAGAAGTATAACGTCTCTGTGGTTGAAGTGATTGAGGTCCCTATTGGGTGTATGATCTCATAAAGAGCTTGGAGTTGCCTTTTGGAGCTTATAGGGCCATGCATGCACGTAAAGTTTGCAACTTTACGTGATAAGCATGCCCTAGGAACATAGATCTATGGTTTGGAAGCGTTGCATGTCTCATATTTGGTCTGTATGGGAAGTGGGTCGAAGGGACTCGGTGAGTCCCAATGTGGAACTCGGCGAGTTCTATGAAGATAGTCTTAGACTCAGCGAGTCCTATGAAGATTGCCTGGAACTCGACGAGTTTTTATTCAAACTCGGCGAGTTATATGAATTGTTACTGAGTAAGATGGGTTTAGGTGTTGAAGGTCCAACCCTTCGTATCTGCAAGCGGAATTAGCAATTTAACGTGTAGCAATAGTCCCAGAAACCCAAATCCTCATAAAGGATGCTCTGGTGAGGATTTAGAAGCGAGTAGGAGATCTGCTCGTGAGGACTCGACGAGATGTTCTTGGATACGGCGAGTCGGATTGAAAGTCGGTTCTTTCGCCTCAAGTAGTGAGTTAAGGGTGACTCAGTGAGTGGAAGAGGGACTTATCGAGTAGGACCGGGCTAGTAGGAGAAGGACTCGGTGAGTCTGTGCCATGACTCGGTGAGTCCAGTCAACTGGAAGTTGACTTTGACCAAGGAGTTGACCTTGGACTAGGGGTGGGTCAGTCATCTGACCTAAGGGTGTTTATAAGTGGCTAATCTATGTTTATGATAGTCGGAGGATTACCGGTTCAGCAGTCAGGCGCTTAACAAGCAGACTTTCAGCAGCTACTTTTCGAGGTGAGTTTCCTTCCAGTAGGAACGGGTCTAAGGCACCAAGGCCGGACCGTATAGACGATATGATAGTATCAAAGTGTGGGCAGAGCCCGTATCTCTTAGTTGAGTCTAATGGTGATATATGCTAGTGTGGTAGAATTGTTTCTACTCGTTGTCTGTGTGATACTTGTATGTTATGGTTTGGTAGCGGAGTGTGGGCGAGGCCTGTATCTCCCAGATAGTAGAGTGTGGGCGAGGCCCGTATCTCCCAGATCACGAAGTGTGGGCGCGGCCTGTATCTCCCAGCTAGCGGAGTGTGGGCGAGGCCCGTATCTCCATGAGTGTAGGCGAGGCCCGTATCTCCTAGCTGTTCAGTATATGATTGTATGGTATGTGGTATTGTAGGGGAACTCACTAAGCTTCATGCTTACGGTCTACAATTTTGTTTTCAGGTACCTCTTCACCAAGGGGGAAGGAGCTGGTGCGGTAGCGGCACATCATACACGCACATTGTTCTGCACCATGAGTCATTCTGGGATTTAGTACTCTAGTATTTGGTTGTTTTCATATTTTGGTTTTCAGACACGATGTATGTTATGAAATGGTTTGATCAGACAATGTTTTATTTACAAATGTTTCTAAAGTATTGATTTAAAAAGAAAATTTTTGGACATGAAATTTGGGTCGTTACAACAATCCCAGAAACTCAATGCGGAAACCATGTGTGTGTGTGATGCGTTGCTACACCACCGTTTCCTTCCCCTTCGACGAAGAGGTACCTGAAACCAAAACCAAAACTGTAAGCAAAAAGCTTAGTGAGTTCCCCCATCATACCACATACCATACAATATCGTCGGTATCTTTCAACCGGCAACCTTCATCGGTATCTTTCAACCGGTAACCATCATCGGTATCTTTCAGCCGGTAATCATCATCGGTATCTTTCACCCGGTAACTGCCATCGGTATCTTTCAACCTGTAACTGTCATCGGTATCTCTCAACCGGTAGTTGGGGACTATTTCACCCCTACCACTAGCATGCAACAACAGATATAAGCATATAGTCAGGCATATCCGGGTACCGACCTACCCCTAGGTCCTAAGGAACACTGTTAGGGAAACTAATCCCTACTACACACATAAAATGCCATACAGTTAAATCTCATGACCAAAACACATAACGAAACCAAGATAATTATCACAAAGACAATCATATTCTAAATACCCTTTTTTGCTGGGTCAGCATTGTGGCCTTAGACCCACCCCTACTGGAAGGTAACTCACATCAATGTCATGAAGTGTTTGAATTATCCTCGGTGCACAAGTCGACTCCCTTCGACTCCTTGATTCCTAAACGACATCGTTCAAGTCAACACACAGCACGTGCAACCCTAAACAGGGTTAGTCCAAGTCTAGTCAAAGTCAACTTCAAGTTAACCCGATTCACCAAGTTGGGCCGTATACTCGTCGAGTCCCCAACCCTTTACTCCTCCTTATCTACGTCTCGACTCATCGAGTTTGGCATTGACTCAATGAGTTCCTCTCTTGTATGAACATCGCATGAAACTCATCTGAATCGCCGAGTTGTATGAACAGTCGTCGAGTCCACCTTCATCTGATGAACAAGTCCTGTCCTCAACTCACCGAGTTGCATGAACAACTCATCGAGTTCATTTTCAATCTTAAGAAGATTGCCTTTGACTCGCCGAGTATGTTTTAGTACTCATCGAGTCCCATTAACTCTAGGTCGAAAATTATGTCCAATGAGTTGGGTCACTCTTTCTGTCCGGTTACAACCCTTCTAACACTCAACTGAGTTCTTTTGACCTTCAACAGATATGGGACTCAAAACCTTGGACTCGTCGAGTCCCAGGGACGGACTCGCCGAGTCGATCACATCCACAATCTAAATCCTCGATTTCTGATGTACATCCTTTAATCAACAGATAGATCCACGCTTCTACAATCGATCTAGCATGTAAAGTTACGAACTTTACATGCTTGCATGGGACTTTGAGCTCAAAAAGACATAAAACAGGCTCTTATGATGCATGGGACCTTTCATGGGTGCAAAAGCAGTTCCTAACTGCCTTGTGACCCCGTTAATGACGTGATTCAGAAGCTCTAACCCCAACCATGTTTGCAATCATGGCTGGCCATCAAAAATGACTTATAAAAGCCCTAAATCTCCCCAAAAAGGGATCTAACAAATAAAAGAGCAAGGTTACAGCTTTTTGCCTTCAATGAGCTGTAGAAGGTGCACAAACTCGGGTTCCCTTTGATCTCTACTTGCTTCCTTAAGCTTTTGTACTTCCTTCTTAAGACCACAAGCACCAAAATCCACCAAAAAGGCTTAGATTGATTCAATAACGGATAGGGTTTCAATGAGAGGTGTTGTGGGAGCATAAGGGACGTTGTGGCTGTCATAACATTGTTTAAATCGGGTGGAAACCCTCGAATTAGGGTTTTTGTCCAGACAGGGTCTACTCGTCGAGTCCGGGACCCAACTCCTCAAGTCCATCACTTAAATCCCGCAAACCATCCCGCTTCTACTCAGCGAGTTGGTCCTTCAACTCGCCGAGTCCAAGGCCAAAAATGAAAAATACTTAGAAAGAAATACGTACCAAGACCCAGGTGCTACAAATCTCCCCCACTTATTTTAGACTTCGTCCTCAAAGTCTGCTGCTCCTTCCTGAAACAACTCTGGGTAATGCTCCATTATCTCGTCCACAGGCTCCCAAGTCCATTCCGAGCCCTTCTGGTGCTGCTATTGCACCTTCACGAGCTCCACCCTCTTGTTTCTCAAATCCTTCGACTTCCTGTCGAGGATTTCCACAGGCCACTTGATGTAATTCAGGTTGTCATCAACTTGAATGTCGTTTAAGGGTACTACTGCCGAGTCATCCACCAGACACTTTCGCAGCTGAGAAATATGGAAAGTGTTATGTATCTGACTAACTTCGGCTGGCAGATCCAGCCTATATGCCACCTTACCCACTCGGGCTATAACCGTGAATGGTCCAATGTACCTGGGGCCCAATTTTCCCCGTATCCTGAATCGGATAACGCCTTTCCATGGCGACACCTTTAGGAGAACCATATCCCCGACCTGGAACTCCAGGTCTGATTGGCGCTTATCGACATAACTTTTTTTCCGACTCTGAGCAGTCTAAAACCTGCTCCTGACCTGCTGAATCCTTTTTGTCATCTTGAGCACTACATTGGTGCTCCCCATGACCCTCTGGCCAACCTCGCTCCAGTATATTGGGGTCCTGCACTTCCTCCCGTATAATATCTCAAAGGGAGGACGATCGATACTCACTCGGTAACTATTGTTATAGGAGAACCCTACCAAAGGAAGGTAGGTATCCCAACTACCTCCAAAGTCTAACACGCATAGATGTCGGCTAGCTTTTTGGCCAAAATACTCTCCTGAATTGGAATAAAGTGGGCGCTCTTGGTCAACCGATCGACGATTACCCAAATCGAATCCACTCCTCGTGCGGTCCTGGGAAGTTTTGTGATAAAATCCATCGTAATGTCTTCCCATTTCCACAGTGGGGTATCCAACAACTGCATCTTGTTGTGAGGTCTCTGATGCTCGACCTTGGCCTTCCTGAAGGTCAAGCACTGCTCCACGTACCATGCCACATCCCGCTTCATACAGGGCCACCAATAGTCTAGATGAAGATCCCTATATATCTTTGTTGCCCCGGGATGAATGGAGAATCGGGATTTGTGCGCCTCCTCCATCAGAATCTGGCGTATACCCCTGGGTACAGCAGCCACACCCTAAGGTGTAGTGTCAGAAATCTTCGAATGTCATAGTCGAAGGAGGAAACCTTCCCCACTATCCGCTCACTCTTCCGATGTTCCTCCTTCATGGCTTCCTGCTGGGCCTCTCGAATCCGCTCTAACAGCGGAGTCACCACTGTCATCCTCAGACAGACATCCCTAATCAGTGCTACCTTGCGGCTAAGCTCGTTGGCCACCACATTGTCCTTTCCCAGGTGGTAGAGGATCTCATAGTCATAATCCTTTACCACATCAAGCCACCGATGCTGCCTCATATTCAGATTTGGCTGGTCCATGAGATACCTCAGGCTCTTGTGGTCTGTGTAAATTGTACAATGAACCCCATAGAGGTAATGACGCCAAATCTTGAGGGCGAACACAGCAGCCCCCAGCTCCAAATCGTGTGTTGGGTAATTCGCCTCGTGAGGCTTTAGCTGCCTCAAAGAGTATGCAATGACATGCCCTCTCTGCATCAATAGTTCACCCAAGCCGGAGATGGATGCATCATAGTACATGACGAAATCCTCCATGCCCTCTGGCAGGGCTAAGATTGGCGCCTCGCAAAATTTCTGCCTCAATGTCTCGAATGCATCCTGTTGCACGGGTCCCCAACGAAAGACCACGACTTTCCTTGTTAGCCTAGTTAGGGGTACGACTATCTTGGAGAAATCCTTGATGAATCTCCGATAGTAGCCGGCTAATCCTAGGAAACTCCAAATCTTAGATGGAGACCTCAGAACCTCCCATCTCATCACAGCCTTCACTTTGGCCGGATCTAGCGAAATCCCATTCTGGTTGAAAAGGTGCCCAAGAAACCGCACCTCGCACAACCAGAACTCACACTTGAAGAACTTAGCCTACAAGTTCTCCCTTCTCAAAGTATCAAGAACCTCTCGCAGATGATCCTCGTGCTCCTCCTGCGTCTTGGAATAAACCAAGATGTCATCGATGAAAACTATCACAGATCGATCCAGCATCGGCGTGCACACACGGTTCATGAGATCCGTGAACACGGCAGGAGCATTGGTGAGCCCGAAAGGCATCACCACTAACTCATAGTGACCATAACGGGTCCGAAAGGCTATCTTCTACACATCCTCCTCTCTGACCCTCATCTGGTGATACCCTTAAGAAAAATGAATCTTGGAGAACCAAGATGCTCCCTGTAGCTGGTCAAAGAGATCATCAATCCTCGGGAGTGGGTAACGGTTCTTCACCGTTACCTTATTCAGCTCCCGATAATCTATACACATCCGATGCGACTCATCCTTCTTCTTCACAAACAGAATCGGGGCTCCCCAGGGTGAACTACTCAGTCTAATGAACCCCTTGTCTAACAGCTCCTGCAGCTGTGTAGACAGCTCCTACATCTCAGGAGGATCCAACCGATACGGTGCCTTGGCTATCGAAGCCGCACCAGGGACTAGGTCGATCCTGAACTCCACTGGTTTCTTCGGAGGTATCCCTGGCAACTCCTCGGGGAATATGTCTGTAAACTCTCACACCATGGGCACATCGCCCACCGTCGCCTTTCCCGTCTCCAGGGTATCCATAACATAGGCAACATAACCTGCGCAACCCTGCTGGAGGTAGCGCCTAGCCCTCGCTGCCGAACAAAAGGCTAGTCCTCGCTGTGGCCTTTCACCCTGAACCACCAGCTCTCCCCCACTAGGGGTCCTGATCTGCACTGACTACTGCACGCAGTCAATCACTTCCCCATTGGGGCTCAACCAATTCATACCAATAATAACCTTGTTCCCCCGCAAAGGTATGGGAACCAAGTCCACCAGGTAACGTTCCTCGAACAGTCGCAAAACACAATCTCGGTGGACCTCTGACACTCGCATAGACTGATCATCCGCAATCTCGAACTCTATAGGGCAATACAACATGCCCGAAGACTCATGAAACTTCTTGCTAAGCGCAAGAGAGACAAATGATCGGGTGGCACCCGAATCAAGCAACACCTGAACTGGGATACCGTTCACATGGAACGATCATAAGCAAGGCACATAATATATCAGAATCATAGCGACATGACATAGAATCATAAATAAGAAATCATACCCATCACCACATCGAGTGTAGCGGATGCCTCCTCGGCTTTCAGCTGAAATGCTTGGCTCCGAACCACTGGAGCCTCCGACTTGACCTTTTGGTCATCCACAACCCGTGCTGTCGCTGGAGTCGACGCCACTATCGGCGCTGCTGTTGCTGTCAATCTAGGGCAATTAGCCTTTTTATGGCCCCTCTGATTGCAATGAAAGCAAATCAGGTCTAATGTCTGAATCGTAGGATTAGGGGCAGTACAATCTCTACCAAAATGCCCAACCTTGCTAGACTTATAGCAGCCTGCTCTCGACCCAGTGCCACAAGCCCCCTCATGTGACAAACCGCATTTCCCACAGCGGTCCTGTCCTGACTGGCCATTCGTCCTACCATCAAATCACTTGGGCTTCTTTCCCGAAGCCCCCGTCGTCTGCCCCTCCTCTGCCTTCCTCTTACGGATGTGCTCCAGATCAATCTCCCTTTCCCTAGCCTTGGAAATCATGGAATCCAGGGTAGGGCAAGCTGAAAAACTGACATGCTCCCGGATGTCAGCTCGTAGCATGTCATGGTAGCGGGTACTCTTCATGTCCTCATCACCCGCATGTTGGGGCACCAACAAATCCCTCTCCCGGAACAAGGCGATGATCTCCGCAACAGTCTCCGTCGTCTATCTCATATCCAAGAACTCCCTGGCCAACTGTTGAAGCTCCACAGCTGGTGCGAAATCAAACCTGAATCGGGCCACAAAATCTGTCAACGTCATAGCCTCAATGGCTGGGGCTCCCAACGTGTCACCATTCAACTCCCACCAATCTTTGGCTCGGTCCCTCAAACATCCTACAGCGAAACGGACCTTCGACCCTTCCGGGCAGAAGCTAGTCAGCTGCGCAGACTCGATGTCTGCGATCCATCTCCTAGCGATAATGGGGTCCTTCACCCCATGGAAATCCGGCGCACCACCTCCCTCTGAAGTCCTTAGAGGACAGTGTGTGCGTGCTCGTCTGTCCAGATGCCAGATCACTCCTGAACGATTGGAGGCGATCCTCCATCATCTCAATGATCCCCTCCTTGATCGACCCGAAGATAACCGGTGTCGCATCAAGGATACCTCTCGTGATCTCGGACACGATGAACTCGCGTAATCCATCATCTACATGCTCTGATCCTGTACCCAAGCCCGATCCTAACCCAGATCCTGAACCTCCCGCTCCATGTCGCGTGACCACCATTCTGAAAATAAACATACCATTATCAGGGGCCCATACTACCTTCCATATCTGTCTGTACTTTCCTCAAGGTTTGTTTCGACTTCGCCAAGTCCTTTTTTCCGATACCCTTTCCACTGACCTCATCCTAGGCTTCCATAGGGCACTTTATGACCTACTCTCCGCCATCAGCTGCACTGGGAGTCCCCACCACCTCCCCCCTAACTAGCTTGCGGATACTGTTACATATCCATTCCTTAGTTAGTTAAAGTTGGCCAGAACTCCCATAGCTCAAAGCAAATAGCATTCGTGCATTGAGTAACCAAATCAGGCATAACCTACACATGCCATCCTACTACTGACTAATCAGTCCTAAGATACAACTCATACAACAGGCATATAAGGCATCCTTCCTAGACCCTTAGCCGTAACTAGAATGCAATTTTCAGAATCATATATCAAGCACACATGGCATCCTCCTAGATCCTTAGTCCTATTCTAGCATGCAGTTCTCTGAATCAAAACCATATAACATCACATAGCAAGTATGGGTATCTTGGGGAAAACTTACTTGAGCCTGGCCGGTCGCACACATCATACACTTCTTCTTTCTTAAAATTTCTCAATTTAGATTTTAGAAAACCATTTTCCTTGTAAAAATCTTTTAGTCCCTCGGTTTTAGTCCAGACACCCCCGAGGGTGTGTCCGAATCCTTCAAACCAGGGCTCTGATACCAACTTGTAACTTGCCAAAATTGAAGCCCGAAAATTTCATACTTGAATTAATATGTTTAATAAACATTTTACCAAAACATTGTCGATAAAAAAACACCTTACAAAATCATAAAGTTTTGTCTCAAACAAAGCATAGTGAGTTACCCCATCATACCACATACCATACAATATCGTCGGTATCTTTCAACCGGTAACCTTCATCGGTATCTTTCAACCGGTAACCATCATCGGTATCTTTCAACCGGTAATCAACATCGGTATCTTTCAACCGGTAACTGCCATCAGTATCTTTCAACCGGTAACTATCATCGGTATCTTTCAACCGGTAACTGGGGACTATTTCACCCCTACCACTAGCATGCAACAACAGATATAAGCATACAGTCATGCCTATCCGGGTACTGACCTACCCCTAGGACCTAAGGACCAATGTTAGGGAAACTAATCCCTACTACACACATACCGTTCCATACAGTTAAATATCATGACCAAAACACATAACCAAACCAAGATAATTATCACAAAGACATTCATCTTTTAAATACCCATTTTTGGTGGGTCGGCATTGTGGCCTTAGACCTAACCCTACTGGAAGGTAACTAACATTAATGTCGTGCAGTGTTTGAATTATCCTTAGCACACAAGTCGACTCCCATCGACTCCTCGATTCCTACATGACAACCTTCAAGTCAACACATATCACGTGCAAGCCTAAACAGGGTTAGTCCAAGTCCAGTCAAAGTCAACCTCAAGTTGACCCGACTCGCCGAGTTGGGCCGTCAACTCGTCGAGTCCCCAACCCTTTACTCGTCCTTATCCATGTCTCGACTCGTCGATTTTGGCATTGACTCGACGATTTCCTCACTTGTATGAACATCGCATGAAAATCATCCTACTCGCCGAGTTGTATGAACACTCGTCGATTCCACCTTCATTTGATGAACAAGTCCTATCCTCGACTCACCGAGTTGCATGAACAACTCATCGAGTTCATCTACAATCTTAAGAAGGTTGCCTTTGACTCGCCGAGTCTGTTTTAGTACTCGCCGAGTCCCATTAACTCTAGGTCGAAAATTACGTCCAATGCGTTGGGTCACTCTTTCTGTCCGGTTACAACCCTTCTAACACTCAACTGAGTTCTTTTGACCTTCAACAGATATGGGACTCAAAACCTTGGACTCGTCGAGTCCTAGGGACGGACTAGCCGAGTCGGTCACATCCACACTCTAAATCCTCGATTTCTGATGTACAACCTTTAATCAACAGATAGATCCAAGCTTCTACAATCGATCTAGCACGTAAAGTTACAAACTTTACGTGCTTGAATGGGACTTTGAGCTCAAAAAGACATAAAAATGATCTTATGATGAATGGGACCTTTCATGGGTGCAAAAGCAGTCCCCAACTGCCTTGTAACCCCGTTAATGACGTGAGTCAGAAGATCTAACCCCCAACCATGTTTGGAATCATGGTTGGCCATCAAAAATGGCTTATAAAAGCCCTAAATCTCCCCAAAAAGGGATCTAACAAATGAAAGAATAAGGTTATAGCTTTTTACCTTCAGTGAACTGTAGAAGGTGCACAAACTCAAGTTCCCTTGGTCTCTACTTGCTTCCTCAAGCTTTTCGCCTTCCTTCTTAAGACCACAAGCACCAAAATCCACCAACAAGGCTTAGATTGCTTCAATAACGACTAGGGTTTCAATGAGAGGTGTTGTTGTGGGAGCATAAGGGATGTTGTGGCCGTCGTAACATTGTTTAAAAGGGTGCAAACCCTTGGATTATGGTTTTTGTCCAGACAGGGTCTACTCATCGAGTCCGGGACCCGACTCGTCGAGTCCATCACTTAAATCCTGCATCTCGTCTCGCGTCTACTCGGCGAGTTGGTTCTACAACTCGCCGACTCCAAGGCTAAAAATGCAAGATCCTTAGAAAGAAATATAAATATGTACTAAGACCCAAGTGCTACAATATATATATATATATATATATATATATATATATATATATATATATATATATATATATATATATATATATATATATATATATATATATATATATATATATATATGCAAATTGGGTTATAAAAGTCAAAATGGTTTTTGATTTTTAAAATGGTTTATTTTTGGGTGTATTTAGAATCCCCTGCATGGGCTATGATTATCATTTTAAAATTGTACCCCTAAAATTGAAATCCAAGAAATTAGAAAATCTTTTGCTCATCTTCTCCTTTAAAAACTTGTGAACAGAAATAATAATAAAACTACATACAAAAGATGTCTTGCCATATTATATGTCAAGAAAGTACAACTTGAAAATACAAAATCGCAATCAATTAATTCAAATATGTAAAAAGAGCAAGAAGTATAAAGTAAATGTAATCAAGAAAAAGAAATCTAATTTTCAACCCAATTCCGGCAACCCAAATAGAAAATTCAAATAAACAAAGAACAAGAGTAAATCTTATCCGAAAGTTACAAAATAATGATGTGGGGATATCTATATCTTTTTAAACTTGCAAATATAATTAAATTAATTCAGATATAATTAGATAAAATGATCAGACAACAAAAACAACAGACAAGTGATCATGTCTGCTAAACACGTTTACCCAAGAGAACAACAAAATCGAATGATGTTAATCAAATTACCAAGAGAACAAGAACAAGAAAGTTTGTTAGTCGTGGAACAAAAAAGGATGTTAAAAGTCAGAAATAAAAGACATATTAATGATTACGGCCAGATGAGTCTTAAAATCTAGAAATTAAACAACATTAGAAGAAATAGCAAACCTATTAGCGCTGAGATAAACAAAATATAAAACATAATAAACGAGTAAACTGAAAATAAATGTTCAAAGAGAAGATATAAATCAGATAAAGATCGACTTCAGTGGTCGTCTTCAACTTCAAATTGTAAAAAAAATGATAGGTTAAATATGAAACTACTTAGGTTGGCGACAAAGAAAAAAAACCCGAACCAACAAACGATTTCATTGTACCCCACATGAAAACGCAGAGGCGGTGGAGCTTGGCAGCAAGTGAGGGTGTCGCTAGAAGAAGGAGACCATTCGAAGAAGGAGACGATTCAAGGAGGAAAAAACAACAAGATATTGTGAAACATGAATCAAGGCTTCATAAAAGGAAGGTCAATAGCCCCGATTAAATCACAACTCTCAATAAAAGCCACCAAAAATAAAAACAATATCCTATCAAAAAGAGTAATGTGTAGATGGAAAACAAACCTATAAACAATTCGATTTTCCCATGGAAATTTCGTGGATAAGTCGTGTGGGGTCAGTCGGCCAGTCGAGAGATATTTAGCCTTTGCTCTAAGGAGTAAGGATTTAGTGTATGGTCACACTTCCAAGTACCAAAGTGTACGCGTGAACAGATAAGGAAAACCCTAATTTAAGGGTTTAAGAGCTATATAAACCCCATTATAGCCTTCCCCTGGTTTCTTATCAGCCTCCTCACCCACAAGGAAACCGTAACTCGTTCTTACCCCTTTTCATTGTGTGAAGTTGCTTTTGTGAGTGCTTTTAGTGGAAGAAAGTTGTGAAGAAAAAAAGGAAAGGTTGGAGAAGAAGCTTGAGCTCAAGGATCTGGACTAAGCTCACACTTTTCTCACAAAAGATGGTATACAACACTTAACTTTCTTCCTCATATTCTAGATCTAGAGTTATGGGAGTTTTGGACCTCTTTAGGTCCAAAGGTTGGACCTTGATCTTGTGAATCCGTTTTTGAGCTTGGCGTTGCCATCCTTGAGGCTAAAAACACTTTCTTAGCAATAAAGTTTCAATCTTTGAGGCTTTCATGAAGCCATGCATAAGATCTAGCCATTTCCATGGAAATAGATTGTTGTTTTTAGAGTTTGAGATTATGTGAGTCATGTAAGCCATCAAGTAAGCAACTTTATGGTTTAATGCATGGAATAAGACTTGGATCTAAGTTTGTAGCTTCTGCCTCGAAATATTAAGAACTTAATAGAGAAAGGACTTAACAGGGTATTACACTAAGTGTAAATGGGAGTACGCTCAACGTACTCGCCATCAACAGTTACGCTAAGTGTACTTCGGAGTACGCCCCGCGTAACTCAGTCAGTTTGGACCTTGGATATTTGGGCCTCGATGTGGGTTGTATTTGGACTTTGGGCCTTAGTGGGCCAGTGGGAGTCAGATTATGGGCCAAATGTATTTTGGGCTTATGTAGGGCCAGATGAGGAGTTGAGCCCAATTTAGAAAATTGGGCCATTAGTGGGCCTTTGGAGGGCCATTAGTGGATTTAGAAAGAAGTAGAGGGTTTGGGCCTTGGTTAGGACCCACACCATAGCAGGGGTAAAATAGTCATTTCACCCATAGAAGGATCCTCGTTTTGATTAAGTGTTTTATTGGTCATGATAGTTGGAGAGCAGCCGGGACAACAGACAGGGATCCTTCACTCAGATTTTCAGCAGTCAGTTCTACGAGGTGAGTTTCCTTCCAGTAAGAACGGGTCTACGACCACAATGCCGACCCGTTTAGATGATAGTAGTTTCGGATTTTGGTCCGATGCTAGGCGGGGCTCGATGCATTAGTAGGTATGCTTGATGTCTTCGTGATTCATGCATGTTTGTAATATGTGTTATATGATCTGGACTTCGGTTCGATGTCGGGAAAGCCCAATGCAGTATGTGACTATGCTATATGTTCATGTTATGTTATGTTCAGTTATTCTGGACTTCGATCTGATGTCGGGTGGGGACCGATGTAGTAGGCAGGGCCCAAGTTATTCTGGACTTCGGTCCGATGCCAGGCGGGTCCCAAATTATGCCGGACTTCAGTCCGATGCGGGGCGGGGACCGATGCAGTGGGCAAGGTCCAGTATGTGCTGTTTGTGTTATTGTATTGTATGTCGTAGTTTGGGGGAGCTCACTAAGCTTTGTGCTTACATTTTTCAGTTTTGGTTTCAGGTAGTTCAACTAGCAAAGGGAAGGGCTCGGGTTGATCGGATGGCACACACCACAGTCACAGCCTGGGAGTTCACTCTGATGATTTGATGAGATTTTGATTTGAGACAGATACCATGATGTTTCATGATACATGATTATGATTTTACTTATGATTTTGGATGGTTGATGGTTTTATTAATGTTTTAAAAACGAAATTTTTGGGCTATATTTCTGGGATGTTTCAAGTTGGTATCATAGCCTTGGTTTGAGGGATTCGGGCACACTTCTGAGTGTGTCTGAACTCAAAATAAGGAAGTGGTATATGTTTTCATAAGAAAAGAGTTTTAGAAAAGTAAAAAGAAACTTAAAAAGAAAAAGAGTTTTTGAAAAAGAGAAAAAGGTGTGGTGCATGCGATCAGCCAAGCTCAAGTAAATACTCTCAAATTACCCATACAAGTTTATGCTATGTTATGATTATCAACTTTATTAGAACATCATGCTAGATTAGGATTAAGGATCTAGGAAAGATGCCTTATGTGCCTGTTATATGTGTTCAACTCTATGAGTATTGCATGCTAGTACAAATTAGTCAGGATGATAGTCTGAGTGGTATATGCTTGATTATATGTGCTCGATGTCTGAATGCTGCTTGCTTTGTGCTTTTAGGAGTTCTAGTTGTCTTTCATTATCTAGTAAACAAATATGTTAAGTTACATATCACAAGGACTAAATAGTTCTAGAAGGTTAGGTCTAGCCCTATTCACAGCTCTTGTTTGAGTCCAACCGTTGTACGGTAGGATCTCTCATTCGGAGAATTATCTAGTCTGGGTGATATGCAATAGTATTTGCGAGCTAGTTAGGGGAAGAAAGCAGGGACTCCTTATGCAACTGATGGCGGAGAGTGGGTTAGTGATTTCCCTAGGGCAAGCCTAGGAATAGAGTAGAAGAGATCAGTAGCAGTAGAAGGGACTTGGTGGAGTCAAGGCATTTCTTGAGGAAAGTACGGATATATGTGCAAGGTAGTATGGGCCCGTACTACTGAAAGCAAAGGATCCGTACTCGAATCGAGGAAGGCTGAGACAAGGCCAGGAAACTTGTGGTAAATGTGATCCCATTAGTTATATAAGTGTTTCTAACGATTGTCATTGTGTGTTTCAGAATGGTGGTTTTACGCCCACGACCAGCAGTCGGCAGTTTAGGTGCCGGAGAGGGATCAGGTTCAGGCTCGGGAGTCGAGCATTTAAATGAGCAGACCAGAGAATTCATCTCTTTAGAGGTCACGCGTAGCATACTTGAGCAGACTCTTGTGATCTTTGGATCGGTCAAGGAGGGTATCCTGGAGCTTCTGAATGAGAAGCTGGGCGCGTTCCATATTGAGTTAGCGGCTATGATAGGATCGCACACATTGACGTTCAGGGAGTTCAGAGCTTATGGAGCTCCCGACTACCATGGGGCTCGGGACCCCATTGCGAGTACCAGGTGGTTTGAGGATGTCGCCAACGTGTTCCGCACCAACATATGTCCTGAGGGGGACAAGGTCAGATTAGCGTCGTGTCTTCTGAAGGACAGGGCTAGAGATTGGTGGTAGGAAGTCGGGAGAGCTATTGGAGATGACACTGTGTTGGATACTATGACTTGGAGTGATTTCACGACCAGATTTAGAGCTGAGTTCGGACCTGTTATTGAGGTGTAACAGCTTGCTAGGGAGTTTCAGGACCTCCAACAGACGATAGAGACTGTGGCGGAGATTACCGCCAAGTTCAGGGCAAGGTCACTCCTCGTTCCTCAGTTGTGGCGGACGAGGAGATGAAGAAGGCCCGATATCATGAGATTTTGCGGAGTGATATCTGCCAGTTTGTGAGCCACTCCAGCTGCAAGACGTTGGAGGACATGATTGCGAGGGCTCGTGAGATGGAGATTGATCTAGTGATGGAGAGGAAGAGGAACCCAGAGGTGACGTATGTCACCGTAGGTTCGGGTAAAAAGCCCAAGGTGTCCGATCACAGGTCTAGGGGACAGCATAGCCACAGTCGGTATAGCAAGTGTGGCAGGATGCACGATGGGGCGTGCAAGGCGGGGAGTTCCGGCTGCTTCAAGTGCGGTCAGACTGGGCATATGAGTTGGGATTGTACAGTTACTACCACTACCACCACAACATTTGATCTGATTTGCTTCCATTACAATCATAGGGGACACAAGAAGTCCCAGTGTCCGAGTTTAGCACCTGCAGGACATGTAATGGTACCCGCTCATACCACACTGAGGATTACAGACGGCCGACAGGGTCATGCTGAGGCGCCGGTGGATAGGAGTAGAGCTTTCCAGTTGACAGTAGAGGAGGCGCGAGCGACTCCTGATGTGGTTGCTGGTACATCTTTTCTCCATTTTCTCTCTATTACTCTTGATTATCACTCTTGTTTATGTGTTGTTTATAGGGACGTTCCTAGTGAATGACATTTCAGCCATGTCATTGTTTGATTCGGGGGCTAACCGATCGTTTGTGTCACTTGCACTTAGCAAGTGATTTAGCAAAGCTCCGGGGGAGATGGATTGTCCACTCGATGTTGAGATAGCAGATGATAGGACTGTTAGGGCTGTGAGAGTTCATAGAGGATGTACACTGCGGTTATTTGATGAGTAGTTCCCAATAGACTTGGTTCCTATTCCTCTGCGAGGGAATAAGGTTATAGTTGGTATGGATTGGCTGAGTTCCAATGGAGCAGTGATTGATTGTGAGCTACAGTTGGTGAGGGTTCACACTCCTAGTGGGGGAGACTTAGTTATTCAGGGCGAGAGGCCACAGCACGGACTGGTTCTTTGTTCAACAGAAAGGGCGAGACGCCATTTTCAGCAAGGTTATGCGGGATATGTTGCTTATGTCATGGATACCCGGGATAAGGGTAAGACGTCCATCGACGATGTGCTAGTTGTATGAGAGTACCCGAATTTATTCGCAGAGGATTTGCCTAGGATACCTCCGGAGAGACAGGTTGAGTTTCGAATTGACCTGGTCCCCGGTGCGGCTCTGATAGCCAAGGCACCATATTGATTGGCTCCTACTGAGATGCAGGAGTTATCTACGCAGCTGCAAGAGCTATTAGATAAGGGTTTTATCAGGCTGAGCAGTTCACCATGGGGAGCCCCGATCCTGTTTGTAAAGACGAAGGACAAGTCGCATTGTATGTGCATAGACTACCGGAAGTTGAACAAGGTAATAGTGAAGAACCGATACCCACTCCCGAGGATAAATCATTTGGTCGACCAGCTTCAGGGGGCATCATGGTTTTCCAAGATTGATCTATGGTCCGGATACTACCAGATGTGGGTTAGAGATGATGATGTGCAGAAGACCGCTTTTAGGACCCGCTATGGTCACTATGAGTTTGTGGTGATGCCGTTTGGGCTCACCAATGCTCTAACCATGTTCATGGACCTCATGAACCACGTGTGCAGGCCGATGCTGGATTGGTCCATGATAGTGTGCATTGATGATATCTTGGTGTATTCCAAGACTCAGGAGCAGCATGAGGAGCACTTAAGGGAGGTGCATGAGACCTTGAGGAGGGAGAGACTTTTCACAAAGTTCTCCAAGTGTGAGTTTTGGTTGCGTGAGGTGCAGTTCCTAGAGCACCTTGTCAACCAGAAGGGTATATTAGTAGATCCGGCCAAGATTGAGGTCGTGATACAGTGGGAGTTCCTGAGGTCTCTATATGAGATTCGGAGCTTCCTGGGTTTGGCAGGGTATTACAAGAGATTTATCCAGGATTTCTTGAAGATAGCAGTTCCACTCACCCAACTGGCCAAGAAGTTGGTGGTGTTTTGTTGGGGGACTGAGCAACAAACATCGTTACAGACCTTCAGACAGTGATTGTGCAAGGCACCGATTCTTACCCTTCCAGAAGGAGTAGATGACTTTGTAGTCTACTGTGACGCTTAGATCACAGGTTTGGGTGCAGTATTGATGCAACGAGGGCATGTGATAGCTTATGCCTCGAGACAGTTGAAGCCTCATGAGGCTAACTACCCGACACATGATTTGGAGTTGGGGGCTGTAGTGTTCGCTCTGAAGGTTTGGCGGCATTACCACTATGGGGCCCGGTGTACTGTTTACATGGACCATAGGAGTTTGAGGTACCTCATGGATCAGCCGAATTTGAATATGAGGCAACCTCGGTGGTTAGATATGGTAAAGGATTACGATTGTAAGATCCTCTACAACCCAGGCAAGGACAACATAGTGGCCGACGCCCTGACCCGCAAGGCGGTAGCGGCCCCGATCAGGGATATATGCCTGAGGATGAAAGTGATTAATCCATTGCTGGAGAAGATTAGAAAGGCACAGGTTGAGGGCCTGAAGGAGGAGAGGCAGAAGTGTGAGAGGATCGTGGGCCGAGTGGCCTCCTTTGATTATGACAGTCGAGGATTATTGACCCTGAATGGGAGGGTCTGGGTACCGTATTCGGGCGGAGTACAACAAGTGTTGATGGATGAGCCCCACAAGTCTCGGTTCTCCATCCACCCAGGGGCGAAGAAGATGTACAGAGATCTTCGACCCTATTATTGGTGGGCGTGCATGAAGCAAGATGTAGCTTGGTATGTGGAGAGGTGCCTGACCTGCAGGAAGGTCAAGGCAGAGCACCAAAGACCCCACAGAAAGATGCAACCATTAGATATTCATGTGTGGAAATGGGAAGATATCACCATGGATTTCATTACTAAGGTTCCCAGGACCGCACAAGGGGTTGATTCGATTTGGGTCATCGTGGATCGGTTGACTAAGAGTGCGCATTTTATACCGATCTAGGAGAGCATCTCGGCCGAGAAGCTGGTCGAGATTTATGTGCAAGAGGTAGTGGCACGTTATGGAGTGCCTGTTTCGGTGGTGTCAGACCGAGACGTCCGGTTCACTTCCAGGTTTTGGAAGCGGTTTCACGACGAGATGGGTACTCGTCTTCATTTCAGCACCGCTTTCCACCCTCAGAAGGACGGACAGAGCGAGAGGACGATTCAGAATCTCGAGGACATGCTTTAGGCATGTTTCCTAGATTTCAGTGGCAGTTGTGATACGTATCTTCTATTAGTGGAATTTTCGTATAACAACAGTTACCATACCAGTATTGATCGACCTCCGTTCGAGATGCTTTATGGGAGGAAGTGTAGGACACCAATTTGTTGGGGTGAGGTCGGTCAGAGAGTCATGGGAAGTATGGAGGTAGTTCTCAAGACCACATAGTTGATACAGCAGGTCCGTAGCAGGCTCCAGACCGCACAGAGTCGACAGAGGAGTTATGCCGACCGGAGGCGTTCGGACTTGGAGTTCTAGGTGGGTGATATGGTACTCCTGAAGGTGTCACCCTAGAACGATGTCATCAGATTCTGGAAGCGGGGCAAGCTGGGCCCCATATTCATAGGTTCGTCCAGGGTTTTGGCCCAAGTGGATTGGGTTGCTTACCGTTTGGATCTTCCAGCAGAGCTTAGTTAGATCCACAACACGTTCCATGTATCTCAGTTGCGGAAGTGTTTGGTGGACGAGTCAGCAGTTTTACCATTGGAGGATATTCAGGTTGATAGTAGCCTAAATTACATCGAGAAACCCGTTGCAATCTTGGATCGGAAGACGAAGACTTTGAGGAACAAGGTAGTTCAACTAGTAAAGGTGCAGTGGTAGCACCGAAAGGGCTCAGAGTGGACGTGGGAGTCCGAGGAGGAGATAAGAGAGCATTATCCAGAGTTGTTTTCAGATTCATTAGCAGCAGACTTCGAGGATGAAGTCTGATTCAAGTTGGGGTGATTTGTAATGATCTTCTTTCGAGGTATTAATTATTTAATTTATTTAAATTATAATTGGGCCGAGTATGGATAATCAGAGTATTGGATTGGACTTATGCACTTGGACCAAAGGCTTGGGCCGCCCAGAAGACTTATGTTGGTCGTAGCCTAGGCGTACGCAGGGCGTAATGGGTCGTGTTTAGAATTGGGGGCGCGCACACGTACACGCATCGTACCAAAGTGTACGTGCAACATACGTGAACAGATAAGGAAAATTTAAGGGTTTAAGAGCTATATAAACCCCATTATAGCCTTCCCCTGGTATCTTATTAGCTTCCTCACCCACACAGAAACCCTAACTTGTTCTTACCCCTTTTCATTGTGTGAAGTTGCTTTTGTGAGTGTTTTTATTGGAAGAAAGTTGTGAAGAAGGAAATCAAAGGTTGGAGAAGAAGCTTGAGCTCAAGGATCTGGACTAAGCTCACCCTTTTGTCACAAAAGAAGGTATAAAGACTTAACTTTATTCCTCATATTCTAGATCTAGAGTTATGGGAGTTTTGGACCTCTTTAGGTCCAAAGGTTGGATCTTGATCTTGTGAATCCGTTTTTGAGTTTGGGGTTGCCATCCTTGAGGCTCAAAACACTTTCTTAGCAATAAAGTTTCAATCTTTGAGGCTTTCATGAAGCCATGCATGAGATCTAGCCATTTTCATGGAAATAGATTATTGTTTTTAAAGTTTGAGCTTATGTGAGTCATGAAGCCATCAAGTAAGCAACTTTCAAGATTTTTGGAATAAGTTTAAGTGGTTTAAAGTTAGTACTTCAAGAAATAACTGGAGAGAGAGGATTCCCTAGTGTTTATTGTGCATCAATTAGGTTCCAAAAACTCTAAGAGTTTGAGTTTACGGCCCAAATGGTATTTGGACCGTAAACCCTAATGACTATATAAGTGAGACTTGGTTATTTTTCTCACTTTTTCATAATTCCAAGATCCAAACTCAAATCCTCTCAAGTACCATCCGAATTTTCCTTCTTGATCTTCAACTTGTAAGTGTTTCTAGCCCTAATATGCTTAGATCAAGTGTTAAAACATCATGAAATCATCCAAAAACCCCAAAGAAAAGGTGTTCACGGCCCAAGATCTTCTTGGACCGTGAACACTAAAGATGAGGCCAAAGTGTACCTTATGCCCCTATAGACCTTAGAACCAAACATAGAAACTATCCTTGGCATGTTTAGACCTCAGGAGCAATAAGAAAACACCCAAAGATCACAAGGAACAAGTGTTTATGTCCCAAGAATCTTCTTGGACTGTAAACCCTAAAAAGGGTGCTAAAATGTCCCTATTCTCTTTCCAAACCTTGGAAACAAACCTAGAACTTTCCTTTGATATGTGTTTACGGTTTGGGAAACCTCCTAAAACCGTAAACACCTCAAAGGCATGTTTTAATGCCCCAAACTCTTTCCTTAAGCCTAGAAACTAGCCTAGACCCTTACCTTGAAGTGTTTAAGACTTGAAAACATCATTTGACCATAAGACATTTGGGTTTACTATCGTAAACCCAAAGACAAATGGCTCAAAAATCGTAAACCCCATAAAGGGGTAATATGTTGCCCTAATCACTTCCTAAGGCTAAGACTTGAAGTTAGGATGCTTCAAAATGACTTCTAGGACTTCAAAGCACAAAATGGTCAAAAGCACATGAGTTTATGGCAGTAAACTCATGGGTTTACAATCGTAAACTCAAGGGGAGTTGGTTAAAAAACTGTAAACACCCTTAGATGCCATTTCACTTCCCTTTGATGAATCACATGTGATTCCAACACTTAACCACAGTGTTTCCTAGCCCCGGAAGGTGTTTCCTTTCATGTAGTTGTTTATAAACACTATATTCATGTAAATATGTGTCCTTATATATCATTTAGGACTTATTGTGTCTCGGGACTTCATTTGTGGAACTTCTCATCTGTACGCGCATACCCGTTTGAATCACCCACATCAGGTGAGTTCATACCCCGTAATGAATCTTTTAACTATTTTAACTGTTTTAAGTGGGAGGGGGGGGGGGGGGGGATACAGGTTGAACATAATGATAATTGTGTAAATATTTGTTGTTAAACATCTTTCAAAATGTTACTTATGTTACCTTATAGTTATACAAAACTCTATTTTTAAAGTATAAGAATAACTTAGTAGAGAAATGAGTCTTTTCATTAACAGTACAGGTAGAACATTAGTAAAATATTATAGGTATAGTTTAGGAGAACGCTATTCATTACTTCTAGTACAATGAAGCACACAAAGAAACAATACCATAACAGAACAAACAGTGAAGAGAATCAAACAATACCATAACAGAACAAACAATGAAGAGAATCAAACAGTACCAGGACAGAACATAACAAACATGTTAAGTTGCTATAGCATGAGAACATACAAATAGGATCTAATTATATCAATGAATCACTAACGCAGTAGTGATAGTTATATTGGGAATACATGATCATATAACTTTAATGTGAATTACACGGCTTGCAAGAAATTGTTGGGGTCGTGTTTGGTTCCCTAAATCTCTTTACATTGAGAGCGTTTAGTAAGGGTTCTAGCTTTCATATTATGAACGTAATAAAATAAATATGTTTTTAGGTTTTTAGTACATCCGCATGTCATTATAAATGACATATGTGTACTTACTTTTCCCATTACTTTCATAAAGTGTCAGTACCACTTGAAAGTTGATCTATTTTCTAGTCAAGATAGATATAAACTAAGGAGAATATACTTTTACATTTGATAAAGGAACAGTTGGGTCTAACATAGATCAGAAGATGCCTTGGTAAAAGGCTACGATTAAAGGTTAGGATCATAGTGCTAGCTTTATGATTCCTTAATGTATACACTATAGGATACATATATGCTAATAGATTCTGACAGCTAATAGGATGGGTGCTCTTCGCTTCCTTCTTGTTCCTGTTGGATGTGGGCTTGGAATGAGGTCACTAAATCTATTATCTACCCGAATATATATATATATATATATATATATATATATATATATATATATATATATATATATATATATATATATATATATTAGGTCATCATAAGGGTACCAGGTATGGATCAAGTTATAGGACACGGAGTCAATGCACATCTTTTCTAGTACAAAACTTACTTTTCAAAGTGAGTACTTTTGGTATACAAAACTAGAGATTTCCCCGATAAGGGCTTAATCCATTTTATTAAGCCAGTACAGTTTTAGAGACTTTAGGTGAATAACTCTATAACACCTTAGTTTATACACCATGTTTATATATAAAGCTAATACCCAATAGATAGTTAACAATGTGTTTTCCGCCTTACTTCCTGTTCCCGTTGGATTGTGGGCGTAAGGCAGATTCACTCAATTAACTTTCTACCTGGTATCAGATTATATATAGCAGTATAAACAAAGCTATTATAAAAGTAGTCATCGTAGTCATTATTTTACTATAAGAAATATAGGTTTTCTTAAAGAACTTTTCATTAGATATAAAGGAACCATTACAAATAACTCCATGAGTAACAAGTGAATACACCAGGGTTATATATGACAACGATCTAACAACCAATGGAATGTGTGCTATCCGCCTTACTTTCTGTTCCCCGTTGGGTTGTGAGCTTGGGACAGATGCACACAATCGATAGTTTGTTTACTCTGAGTATATATAATTTATACCCACTTAGTACCCATAGAAAGGCTTGTAGTGTCATTTTACTTAACTTTCATTCAAGTAGGAAATATATGATTTTCTAGAGGAACAGGCGAACCTTTCAAAACAGAACTTACAGCTTACATCACTTTTACATATACATTTTCCACAACGCTTTACATCTTACTCACATCACTAAAATCTTATGAACTCACCAACTTAATTGCTGATCAACTCTTTCAAATAACTTGTATTCTCAGGAGACTATTAGACAGGTGCTCGTGCTGGGGATTCAGAAGATGGAACATTACAGCTTCAAGTCTTGTTTTGTTATTTGTTTATAACTTCTATGTTTTGTGAACACACACATTGTAAACACTTTCTTTCTAAATGAAATGGTTGTTCATTACTTGCTTGCCATATACATATATCATGATACTTGACATGACTTCCTCCACCCATGAACGTTTCCGTCATTCCGGTTTTGGGGTGTGACATACGCCCAACGTTCTTGCCATCAACAGTTACGCTAAGCGTACTTTGGAGTACACCCCGCATAACTCAGTCAGTTTGGAACTTGGGTATTTGGGCCTCGGTGTGGGCTATATTTGGACCTTAGGCCTTAGTGGGCCAACATGATTCATAGTATGGGCTAAAGGCATTTTGGGCTTAAGTAGGGCTATATGAGGAGTTGGGCCCAATTTAGAAATTTGGGCCATTAGTGGGCCTTTAGAGGTCCATTAGTGGACTTAGAAAGAAGTAAAGGGTTTGGGCTTTGGTTAGGACCCACACCATAGAAGGGGTAAAATAGTCCTTTCGTTCATAGAACGATCCTCGTTTTGATTAAGTGTTTTACTGGTCATGATAGCCGGAGAGCAGTCATAGATCCTTCACTCGGATTTTCAGTGGTCAGTTCTACGAGGTCAATTTCCTTCCAGTAAGAACGGGTCTACGACCACAATGCCAGCCCATTTAGATGATAGTAGTTTCGGACTTTGGTCCGATGCTTGGCAGGGCCCGATGCATTAGTAGGTATGCTTAATGTCTTCGTGATTCATGCATGTTTGTAATATGTGTTATATGATCCGAACTTTGGTCCGATGTCGGGCAAGCTCGATGCAGTATGTAATTATGCTATATATTCATGTTATGTTATGTTCACTTATTCCGGACTTCGATCTGATGTTGGGCGGGTCCCGATGCAGTGGGCAGGGCCCAAGTTATTCCGGACTTCGGTTTGATCCCAAGCGGGGCTCGATGCAATCGGCGGGGCCCAGATTATAACGGACTTTCGCCCGATGTCGGGCGGGGCCCAATGCAGTGGGCAAGGCCTAGTATGTGTTATTTGTGTTATTATATGGTATGTGGTAGTTTGGGGGAGCTCACTAAGCTTTGTACTTACAGTTTTCAGTTTTTGTTTCAGGTACTTCCACTAGCAAAGGGAAGGATCGGGTTGATTGGATGACACACACCACAGTCACAACATGGGAGCTTACTCTGATGATTTGATGAGATTTCGATTTGAGACAGATACCATGATGTTTCATGATACATGATTATGATTTTACTTATGATTTTGGATGGTTGATGGTTTTATTAATGTTTTAAAAACAAAATTTTTGGGTTATATTTCTGGGATGCTTCAAGTCCTTTCATCAAACACTAAGGTGCTGTTTGTTTTTTGGAAAAAACCTCTTCAAACTTCTTGTTGTTGTGCGGCACAGCACACACGCAACACTTTTCATCTCGCAGCAGTTTGTTTTTTAGAAGTCTTTAGAGTCAAAAACCTCTGCGCGTGCTCTGTTTGGCGCAACACTTGTACTGCCTCTTCCAACCTCTTCCCGCCTCTTCTTTTTTTTTTTCTTGCTGAATTTTTTATTATATGTTGTTAAAATTTTATTTTACTTTTTTTTTGTTTTTGTTTATTATTGTTGATTTTTTTTTGTTTTTTTTATATTGAATATGATAACTTTTGATGAAATAACATTATTTTTTTACTAAATATTTTTGTTATTTTGTTGAAATATCATTATTTTTTTACTGAATTATCATTAATTATTGCCGAATGTTATACATGGTTAAATTTTCCGTATTAAAAAATTATTTTTGATTTATAAAATTAGTTTATTTTAATTTTTTAATATCTGCAGTAGTATGCAGATGTTAAAAAAACAATCACGCTTCTTATTACAGTCTGCAGCCGTTTGGTCAACCTCTTCTACTGTAGAGGGTTGCAGAGGTGGTCCGCAGACTTAATAAATTTTTGCTTCAGAAAATCAAACAGCACCTAAGATATAGTCCCATAATATTATTCTAAGTCATAAAGTTTCCACCTTTGTGACTTTCCACTCTTTATCTTCAAGGTTGGAGATGAGAGAAGATAATTTTGATGTGTGGATGAGAGGTGAGATCTTTGCACGGGGTATTGATGAGACGACGAGAGAAAAACCTAATGTTTAAATACTAATGTAAATAATCATGTAAAGAATAAAAATAGGAAAAAAAATTATAAGAATCATTAAATTTTATATGGTAAAGACAAAAAAACATGAAAAAAAAAAACATATTAATGGTAGTTTCTGTAATGGTCCAAGTGGAAAAAAAGTATGGAACTTACAATTTACCCCAAACCAATGAACCACATTGACCATTTATGTAATTTACATTAAAATATAAAGGTACAATATTATTATAAACATCACCCAGATACAACACATAATTCCTAACTTTCTGCCAAGACCCAAATGCTCACACAATAATTCAAACGAACACACACATCAAGTTATTCTCCAAGCACAAATATTTTTGTACAGGTACATAAGAATTCGAGTTAATTTCCCAACAATGCCATCAAAAAAGCCCCATAATCTCCAGAAGTCTCGTCTTTAATCAGCTGGTCAAGGCTTGTTTTGTATATATCCGAATATGCTTCTCTCACTTTCATCAAATCTACTTCAGCTCGACTTACAATGACTCTTGATAACAAATCTTCATCTGTACCCCAGCCGTCAGTTGCAGCTTTGATGACCTGTTAATCATTAAACCAGATGTAAAGCTTGTAGGTCTTGATGATTGTAAAAAGACTAAGATTAAAGCGACTTTAAACAGATTTTTCTAGCCTCTGAGGCAATTGAATCACCTCAACAAAATGTTTCTCAGGGGAAGCAATGCATGCAATCACATCTTTTATCAAAGATTCCAACAAATCATTTCCAAAATCCTTGATATCCTATCAAAAGAATCAACTTCAATGTAAAACTTATAAAATATCAACTCTTTCACTTAGAGTGCTATCAACTAAGTCATTAATTACTCAATAATTATATTTTCCAAATTCAAATAGTTATATGTGTGTTGTATGGAACACAATGATCATATTATAATAGTAAATGGAAAAAGCATCAACATATATTAAGAAGTTATGCATGACAAATGGTTCTGAAGTGGTTAAGGTACGAAACCTCAGAAAGATGATTTCCGAATTTTTCATAGTAGGCTTCGAAAGTTGCTTTGAGCTGGAACACATTCCTCGTGCTAAGTATCCATACAACATGATCTTGATCGAATCGTTTCAACGCAACAGCTTCTTGTAACATAGATGCTTCTTCATTTGCCAAATTTAAATCGACCACTTCCCCATCATATCTGAAGGAACTCACCAAGGCAACTAGAATCTGCATTAATGGAAAATAGTTGTTAAAATTGAGGATCTTTTAAGATCGAAAATGAAAACAATTAAATACCTTTATAGCAAATGGTGGGGCATAAGCAATTATGTCTTCTTCGAGTGAACAATGATAGAGGGAACAATACCACTTTCTGACAGCAAGCAGATGGTGAGGAGATGATGCACAAGAGATTTCAACTATCACTTGTAGTTGTTCTTTTGTGCCAATTTCCTTTGAACTCAACACATTCTTCAGCATCCTTGCATCCCTTTCTGATGGACCGTATGTCCACCAAACCACTGCTTTCTGTAAGAAAAAATCAGAGTTTTTTTAAAGAAAAAATAGAATGGCTTTTTAGACCCTCACACAGTCATACGTGCAATGGACATGAAGATAGGTTCCTCTCAACGAACAACGTTTTAGGCTTTTTGTTAGGCCCTTACACGTGCAATGGACATGAAGATAGTTTGGTATTTTCTTTGGCAGGGATTTGCACTCAATATTTTTTTAACTTTATACAACAATTTATGTTTTTGATGATTGTACTATATAATTATATAAAACACAAAAATACTTTTAGCAGGTAAAAACTATCCGCTTAATGTAGATTTCTTTTTTCGAACACAAAAATACTTTTAGCGGTTTTTAACGGAAATAAACGAACTTTTCATTGACTTTTTCAAAAATAAAACGATTTTTAATGGTTCTTTTTCCTAAAGATAACGACCTTATTTTTCTAAAAAATCGTGAATGTAATAAGAATTTACCCTAATGACATTTAAAAAAAAACACCACAAAAACTATCTAGACATTAGATGATTATAGTATTTTATTTATTTATATTTTTTTTTTGTATATTCCGAGTATGCATAGCTTTTATATATATATATATATATATATATATATATATATATATATATATATATATATATATATATATATATGGAAGTGGATTTATACACAATCAATAGTCATATTGTCTGCTGATGAGCACAATTATCAATCAAAGGTACTGCTGATGAATACAATCAGTAGTTATGACTGTTGATTGAGCTCATCATTAGTCAATATGACGACTGATTGTGCTCATCAACAATCCATATAACTGTTGATTGTGTATACAAGTAAATTTCGAAAATGAAAAAAATTATCAAATCTGTTTTTGAGCGTAAATATGTTTAGACGTACCATTGAGAGAAGATTTGTGTTTTTGGTGTTAAAAAATGATGAGTGGATTATGAGTTTGTAAGTTCGCACGTTGTTTTTTGTTCACAGAAAACTCAGTCTTATATATATATATATATATATATATATATATATATATATATATATATATATATATATATATATATATATATATATATATATATATATATATATATATATATATATATATATATATATATATGTTATAATGACTTAAAAGGGTAATATATTTTTTGATTTGTACACATTTAGTTACTGAGTTTTTTTTTTTTCATTCACATTTACTCATTCAACATGTTAAGCTGTACACATTCAATCCTTATGACCGGCTACTCCAGATTAGCCAGTAAAAATAACTTAATATGGTAGTATATTTCTCAGTTTGTACACATTTAGTCCTTATATATATATATATATATATATATATATATATATATATATATATATATATATATATATATATATATATATATATATATATATTGCAAAATAAGTCATTTTTGTTTTTGTACTCATTCAGTACGTGTGACATTCATTAATGAGGTGTTTGGGGCTTTTGATGTTTATGTCCAGCGCGATCTCGACTAGTTGGTTGCTTAGATCATGTGTTCTAAACATCATAACTTCTTCATACGATATTAGATTTTAATGATCTTTATATTCATGCGTTCGTATTTACTCTATTACAACTTTCAATTAGACTATTCCCATGAAAAATAATATATTTTTATTTACGAATTTTATATCCATATGTAGGGGCGGATTTAGCATGGTCCCAATATTGCAACAGCGACACCTATTTTTTTCTGCCCGTAGTGGAAAAGTATTCGATTGTTTTCGTTTATACCTATTTTTCATGTATGGGTAACACCTATTTCATCTCGGCAATACCTATTATGTATTCATGTGTCCGCTCTTGTCTAAACGTTTTTTATGAATGCATGTATGAATGTTTTTTAGAAAATCATAAGTAATAATATATTAATTAACGGGAGTAATCTTAACGAAAGTTGTAGTAGAGTCAAAAATTGAACACGTGGATATATAGATCGTTAAAATCTGATATCATATGAAGAAGTTACGACGTTCAAAATACAAGACCTAAGTCAAACCTCAAGACCTACGTAACTAAGCAGTCGAGATCGTGTTGGACATAAGCATCAACCCCAAATACCTCATCAATGATTGTCCCACGTAAGATGTTGTGAGAAAAAGCTAAAGAAATCATTCATAAGTACTGAATGAGTACAAAAAGGATTTATTTTGAAAAAAAAAACGTTAAGGACTAAATATGTACAAAAATATTAAGGACTAAATGTGTACAATACGAAAAATATGTTACCCTCTTAAGTCATTTTTCCCGACTAACTTGAAGTAATCGATCATAAGGACTAAATGTGTACAGTTTAACATGTTGAAGGGGTAAATGTGGATGTAAAAAAACTTAATGACCAAGTGTGTACAAATCGGAAAATACATTACCGTTTTAAGTCATTATCTCTCTCTCTCTCCCTCTCTCTCTCTCTCTCTATATATATATATATATATATATATATATATATATATATATATATATATATATATATATATATATATATATATATATATATATATATATATATATATATAGAAAAGTTCAATGAAAAACCATTATTAATCGAGGAATCAAGGAACCAATCCAAAGTGTCGAAATTTAAAACGATCAACGACAAATGGAAGAGTTGTAGACTTTTACAAGGGACGCACATGCAACAGATTATAAAAAAACTCACTTCCTTTTTTTTTTAATATAATTTTTTTAGGTCATGTTTTTTATCAAAAAAAAAAAAAAAAAAAAAACCCGAATGTACCATTGTTCGTGATTTTTCGTTATCTTTCCATTGAGAACCATATTGATATATAAAAAATGAATTTTTTTTTCGAAAACTCACTACATTTTTTTTTGTTTGTTGAAAAGTTAATGTCCATTTTTTTATAGAAAAATTAATAAATATATTAAAATTTATACTTTTTAGTACTCTTTAAACATAGATTTATATTGATGCTAAAAAAATCGATATTTCAGTTCAGATTTACATTGTGAACCTGTTCAGATTCACATTATGAATAATAGTAAGTCAGATTCACAATGTGAATAAATATATTTGTTGATTTTGCAAAACTAATTTATAAACCGAATATAGTTTTTTAATACTGAAAAATTAATAATGTATGACATTTAAGCAAGAATTTATGATATTTCATAAAAAAATAATGATACTTCAACAAAAAATAAAAATATTTTAGCAATAAATAATGATATTTCATTAAGAAGGTCAGCAACATATAATCAAGATTTCAGCAAAAAAAAAAAGTTAGAAGAGGCAATACAACGGTTGCGCCAAACAGAACACACGCAAATGTTTTTTACTCTGAAGACTTCTAAATAACAAATAACTGCTAGATTAAAAGTGCTGCGTGTGTGCTACGCCGCACAACAATAAAAGGACTAGAGAGGTTTTTACGAGAAACAAACAACACCTAAGTTAATTTGCAAAGGATCAAAGAGTTGAAATAGTATATCAAATTCACATTGTGAATGTTACAAATGGAAAGATTTACAGTTTAGATTCACAGTGCGAATCTGAACTGATCGAACTTTTTCATATTGTGAATGCTAAAAATTAAAATATTTACAGTTTAGATTCATAGTGTAAATCTACATTGATCGAGTTTTTTTAAATTGGTATTGATGTTTATTAATAGAGTACAAAAAGATAATATTTTTGTTATAATTAGTTTTTTTTTTGGATAAAATTAAACTTAAATATTGAAAATAATAACAAAATGAAGTGAATTTTTTTTGAAAAAGTAGTTCGTTTTTTATACATCAACATAGATCTCTATCAAAAGAGGACGAAAAATCGTGAACAATGGTATATTCGGGTTTTTTTTGATAAAAAATGTGGCCTAAAAAAATTAAACGAAAAAAGAGGTGCGTTTTTTAGTAAAGAGGTGAATTTTTCTCTATAATACGATGTGTTCATTTGCTTTCTTTGGTCGTTGATCATTATGATTTCCGACGCTTATAATTGGTTCCTTGTTAATTATGGTTATATATATATATATATATATATATATATATATATATATATATATATATATATATATATATATATATATATATATATATATAGGGAAAATTGAATATACCCTTAAAGGTATATAAGCTTAGGTACCCAAACTCATTATACTACGTCGTTTTGTATCATATGATACATTTTAATTCTCCAATGTTCTTTTAATTTAACTTCTAACTTGATTTACTTCCATGATTTTTGTATATTACACATTTGTCTTCCTCTTACACAATTTTCATTGTCAACTACAATATATATAACCTAGTAGGTATTCGGCAAAAACATGCAATATTAGAGAAATATAATAGTGAAAATTCGAAAATCTTGAAAGTAAATCAAGTTTGGGTTGAAGTTTAAAAACATTATAATGAATATATCAAATAAAACGACGTATTATGGTGTGTTTGGGTACGTAAGCTTATATACCCTTAAGGGTATATTCACTTTTCCCATATATATATATATATATATATATATATATATATATATATATATATATATATATATAGCTAAGTTCAAATGTTTCTAGCAACTATTATGTGCTTACAATGACGAATGAGAATTTAGGAAATAAAAAATAATTAAATAATTAAATAAAGGGCATAATGGTAATCTTAATATCTCTAATTATGGTAAAAGAATAAGTCAATTAATATCTCCTAAAATAATCCAATGACTTAAACACTACAAAAACAACATCCCTTAATCAATCGTCGACCGCAAAATAATTACGTATCCCATCTCAAAACCCTACGCCCCTACGTCGAAGGTCTGGTGAAATTACAAAGATTCGTGGTCAAAGTTTGACGATTTTGAAACCCAAACCACCCTATGTGATGTTAATCATCATCTCTATTTGGGTGATTCGGTTCAACCTTAAATCAACGTGTTAGTCGGACAAGACTCTCAAACCATCAACGAACATTGCCATCTACTCAAGTACACCAACACATTCATGCCTTCATTTTTATTCTTCTGTTGTGTCTTCTTTTTATTGGTTGGAAATTACAAAACTAATCACCGATAAATTGTTGTGTTAGTCTCTTCTTCTTCTCCTTTTTGATTGAATTTAGTAGGGTTTGTTTTTCTTGCTTAATTGTTCGGAAATTACAAAACTAATCACGGATAAATTGTTGGGTTAGTCTCTTCTTCTTCTCCTTTTTTATTAAATTTATTTGGGGTTATTGTTTTTCTTGCTTAAGCCCAATGATGGAATTATCCTTTTTTTTTTACCATAAACGATCAAAAAATACTCCTTTTAATTAATGTACACACATTCATTATTTGTATGTGTGTGTTTTTATGAAATCCTTCTTAAAAGAAAATGAAACATGCTTTAAGCCCATAAATGGGATAAATTTTTTTTTGTCCTCGAGAAGTACACCAAAACAATTTACAATTGCTTATTTTTAATTAATACACACATAAATTCATCTTTACCCCACCTTTATTGATGAAATTAGGAGGGGAGGAGAGTAGGTTTTTGAGACCGATCGTTTGAAGATATAATTTTGCATTTTTAAATTTGTAGAATTCATTAGTTATGTTCTCACTTTCAGTTTCGCACGCCAAGTGTTTGATGAATTGTCTGACCCAACCAACATTGCAAATAAATTGTTTTATGATCATATTTTATTGCCCTAATTATTCTGTCAGAATTACAACTTGCTAATTTACTATGTTATATATATTCTGTCAAAATTTAAAATGTCATATATATATATATATATATATATATATATATATATATATATATATATATATATATATATATATATATATATATTATGTCAGAATTAAATGGTAATTGCCCTTTAAATTTAATGATTCTTTTAGAATTTTTTTTTTCCTATTAAAATGTAATATATTTTTTCGATTCCTTTAGTGGATTAGTGTTTTTATTAGATTTTGATGTTTTTTTTTCTTTTTAGGTTTTGAAGAGTTTGTCATTCATGTGGAGAAGAAAGAAAATATGTAGAATAAGAGTGTCTTACAGTAGAATGTATTATTCTTTCAGAATAACTTAGTGTTTTTGTTTGATTTTTGATATTTTTGATGCATTTGTGATAGGAACGGCTTTAAGAACTTATAGAAATAAGGTGAAGAATGAATCAAAGATTGATCACACTCACAGTTAAAGAATGTTGTTGTTTTTTAAAAATTACACTTGTTATTCTTTCAGAATGTTGTTATTATTCAAGAATGTTCTTTTTGTATCCCAATCATAGAATGTAATTATTTGATATATTATTAGTTCAAGAATCGATTTTTTATATTGTTTCATAATGTACTTATTCATGTTTTCTTCTTATTTATGTATTTTTAAAGGATGTCATAAATTGTTATCCTAATAGAATCACATTCTGACAGAATAAAATAAGTTATAATCGGTTATGATTACAAATTAAATTAGAATTGTAATAGAATTAATTTTTTTTTGAAAAAAAATCAAAAGTATCCCATCAAATTCGAAAATTTTCTTTTTTAAATATAGTTAATTGTCTAAAATATACCATTTTATTTAAATTTGAGTGATATTATGGTACATGATATTCCATTGTAATATCATAGACCCTAAAAATCGTAGTCATTCATTATTTTCATCTATTGGTCTAGAATTCTCCTTTCATGCATACAATAGTTACCTAAAACAATATATATATATATATATATATATATATATATATATATATATATATATATCAGTTGAATTGATAAAATAAAAAAGGTTGAGAATTTGGGGAATCATTCTCAGCCACTCAATTATTTTTACCGCAAAAGTCTCCGTCGTACCAGCGGAAATAATAAATGAATAGACATGTCCTTTCCAACAAAAAATGTTTCCTTAAACTATGCTAATCATTACCTTAATATATATATATATATATATATATATATATATATATATATATATATATATACACACACACACACACTACTTTATAACCCGTTGGAACCACCGTTATAAAATTAATTAAATTTTAATAGTTAAAATTTAAAATTATTAATAACTTATTTTAATTAAATTATTAATTAAGAGGTTTTTTAGTTATATAAAAATTATAATCATTGATTTAAATAAATATGTAAAATTATATCACTTTATAATTTGTATTAATTTTATTTCAATTTTTATTTTAATGTTGTTAATTTAATGTAATTAGAATGAGAAATTTAAAATTTGAAATTTAAAATGGAAAAATCAATATGTTGACAAATGGTATGCATTAATTATAAGACATAATTAGGTGAAACATGGAAAAAAATTTGCATTAATTATGAGGCTTAATATGGTGACACATGTCAAAGGAGATTAAAAAACTACTCTTTTATAAGAATAGGGATATATATATATATATATATATATATATATATATATATATATATATATATATATATATACACACACACACACACACACACAAAAACATAGTTTTTATTTTTATTTTTATTTTTTTTTAATATTTAAGAAGCTATTTTATCAAAAAATTATATTAAATATACCAAAATTCATGATTTTTTTTTATTATCTACAAATAGACATTCATATTGATATAGTTTTAAGATAAAATAATTTCTTTTTTTTTTAAAAATATATTTTCAGCTATCGTTGTTCGTAAGTGAATAAAAATGTATTAGGTTTTTACTACAGTACATTCGTTATTCACTTATGAATAAAAAGTATGATTATTTTTATTATTATTATTATTATTATTATTATTTTTTACAATTTAAGTATCATTCATATATGTATATAACATATAACAAACATATTATATTCAAGTTTAAGTATTAGATGATGCATTCACTTGTGAATATTGCATAGGATATTCACTTGTAAATATTAGCTGGTATATTCATTTATAAATATTAGATGATATTTTCATATGTGAATATTATATAGTTTGACATGGTATATCACATATGAATATTAGATTGTATATTCACTTGTTAATATTAGATAATATATTCACTTATGAATATTACACAACATATTCACATATAAATATTACAAGGTGTTTTCACAAATATATATAATTTTTATATATTATTCACATATGGATAACTTACAGACTTGTATATTTGTTTTTTGTTTTAATAATCATATACTGATTCAGGTGAGAAAACATATTCATATGTGAATATAACGTGGTAATTTAGTTTATGCATTTCATCAAACAGTTGGAGTGCATACAAGTTAAATTTTTTAAAAATGTTAAAAACATGAGACTTTGAATATTTAAAAATTACAAAATAGTAGATTGATAGAGAATTATAAGAAATTTAAAAAAAAAATGATTTGATCTTTTTCTAATTTTAATTTTGAATTTTTATTTGATGATCGATGTTGAATGAATGATATGAAGTGGATTTTTGTTGATTATCGATGATGTTGATCTAATGATACTGAGAGTATAATTAATCGTAGATGTTGAATATATGATCATATTCTAGTAAAATTGAAGGTTGGATTAAAAGAACCAAAAACAATTTTTTGTTGCAAACTGTAGAATAGTGATGATAAATGTGTTCTTGACGAAGAACGATGACTGATTAACACCGGATGACGTTGATGATGGTTTAATTGAAGAAATTTGGATGATTGTTAAGGTTGGAGGAGAAATTTGGATGGTGAACAATCGATTAAGAATGGATTTGAATTGTTATCTTATTCTCTATAGTTACATATTTGAGATTGAAGGTTATTATCATACCTACAAGTTTTCCACCATGTCTTTTTATGCTTAGATTAAATGATTGGCTGAGAATGATTCCCTCATTGTCAACATTTTTTTTCTCAATTGAACTCTCCTATATATATATATATATATATATATATATATATATATATATATATATATATATATATATATATATATATATATATATGAGGATGGTTTAAATAAAATAGTAAATAGTGTGACAACATAAAAACACTAATTGTATGTTAGTATCCTATAATGAATTTTGTATATACAACTTTATGTTATTATTCAGCAATGAATAAATAAATAATCACACGGTAAAACTAATATTAGAACTTCGTAGAATAATGCACATACATAAAATTTGCAATAGAATAATAATATTCTAATGAATATATAAATAATCAAATGTTAATATTCACCTTAGAATTAATTTAACAATACATAATAACATAAGTTAAAGAGTTGGAAATAAAAAACCAAAAGGTTTAATTTGTAATATTTGTCTGTCTAAACGACATGGATGAAGTTTGAAGCCTGAAATCCGATGCGGACAACCTCATCCATGCGTGAACACCACCTCAAATGAACGTAGGTGCTTTATGGATTGTTTGGGACTACATATGTCTCTGATTAGTGAAACTTTGGAACGATCAATTATTTTGATCGTTGAATGTTTTTTAAAAAACTTATAATTCTTTTAAACTTAAACAAAAACCATGTTACCTATACATACTAACACTTATATATATATATATATATATATATATATATATATATATATATATATATATATATATATATATATATATATATATATATATATATATATAGAAAAATTCAATAGAGAACCATACTTATTGGTTGTTCAAGGAACCAAATCTTTTTTTTTTTTTAATTTCTAGAGCTTATTCTTTATCGAAAAAAAATCTAAAAATATTTAAATTCATATATTAACATTGTGAATGTGAAAAATATTTTTCGGATTCACCGTGTGAATCCGGATTCACATTATGAACTTTCAAAGATTCACATTGTGAATTTGACGTAAAAAAACGAATTTTACATCATTGGAAAAAGAATAAAAAGTTATGAATTTCTGTATTTTTAGTTTGTTTTTTTGATAAAAAAAATAAGTTGTAAAAGTTAAAAAAAAGATTAGTTCCTTGGTTCCTTGGTTAATTATGGGTCTCTATTGAACCTCACCCTATATATATATATATATATATATATATATATATATATATATATATATATATATATATATATATATATATATATATATATATATATATATATATATATATATATATATTTCACGCTAAAAGCATATTTTTAAAAGATGAACGTTTTTTTTTTTTTTATCTTCTATTTGATGATATATTTATTCATACGTTCAAGTAAACAACAACCAAAATGTTAAGCCAAGAAGCAAAAAGTTCAAATGCCAAAAAGAGAGCTAGAACTTCGATCAACAATCATCGTATCGCAACAAACGAACTTTTTATACATGATTACTTTTCCCTTGATTATTTATATGACCAAAAGAAATTCAAAGAATGTTTTCATATTATTAGAAATATATTCCTACATATAGCTAGAGATTTGGCAAATAATTATGAGTTTTTTAATTGATATGAGATGCTAGAGGTAAACGAGGTTTTACTACAATATAAAGTGTACAACTGTAGTTCGACAATTGGCATACATCACTATAGATATATCAAATGAGTATTTAAAAATATATGAGACAATAGGTCGGGATTATGCATATTTGTTTTGTGAGTATGTTATAAAGCTTTATGGTAACATATATTTGCAAAAGTCGACTAATGGTGATGTCGAATAATTATATTTCGTTCATCAAGCTACACATGATTTTCCAAAATGCTTGGTACCATTCATTATTTACCGTCACGTTTGAGTGAACACATATGTTAAAAGCAACATGGAACATAGTGATGAGACGAAGACAAGTAATAGTTTCTATTTTCTAGTGGTTAACTTCTAATTTGTATTGTCTCTTTAAACTTAATTATGTAATTTTTTAATTGTTATTGTCATTTTTAAGTTTAGTTATGTAATTTTTTTAATAGTAGTATGTTTTATTTTTTCTTTAAGATTTTAATTTATTTTTTATAAGTAATTAATTAATATAAATTTAATTTGTATAATATTATTATATATGTTGGACAAAAATAAATAAAAAAATAAAAACGATATTGTTTTGATGTGGAATAGTGATAATTTCCAAGGATGTGTGGTGTAATAGTAAAAATGTTATGAATGTGATGTGACGCTAATATAACATAAATTTTTGAGTTGACATAATGTTCTCATACCACACATACCCCTTAGCTTTATAAGTCCATAACACATTTCTCCAAACTCAAAGAAATTGCAAATTTAGGAATTAAAATATATTGACCTAATGACTTTCCATAGGTTTAGATGAAGTAAGTAAAGAACATACCCCAAAATTATGGGAAATCGTAGACTGGAGAGTATCAATGAGATCTTGATTGTATAATTCTTGGTAAGTCTTTCGAATGAGTTTTCTTTGGGTTGCATTCCTATGACACAATACTTTAATAACAGCTTTTCCATCATGCATGAATCCTGATAACCACATAAACTTGTTAAGAAATATTTCAGCAAATTTTAATAGAAATTGCTTTGTATATAACAAATTTTTGCTACATAATAATTTATGCATTAGGTGACTGTACAGTTTGTATATTATATACCATTTTAAAAAATATATTGTTGTCAGCTAATTAGCTTCCATTTCATTAGAACGACGCAGTTTCATTTAAAAAATTCACACATTTTTAGGATCTAGAGAGAGGGGGAGAGGGACCATCTAAAGCTTTTCGAAGTGTTTCCGAGTCTTGGGCAGGAGAAGGAAGTTGTTCCGGTAGTTTGATTGTCGCCATTTGAATTGTTGGTGTTTTGCGTCTCCGTCCGTATTGCTTTTTTTTTTTTTTTTTTTTTTTGTGCGAAAATAATTGTTTCTATAAAATTAATGAATAAGTTTTGTGAACAATTGATAATAAATAGGCATTTAGTATATGCATTTTTTAATATTTTACATTTTCTAGTATATACAAAATGTTGGTTTTCACGTGTCACGTAAGTTAATGATGATCATCATTTTTATAAACAAAATAATCAAAATCATTTCTTTGCTTTTCCAAACGGCATGCTACACTATAAGAAATATAGTACAAGAAATCTATTTATGAATAATAGTTGTTGTTTACATAAGTCAAATTTAAGCCATCTAATCTACATTTCAATGTCTTTTTTTAATATTATAATTTTATCAATATATTTTAGTGTAATTATTATTAATATTGAGATAACCTTAGTTCTATCCACTCATTTGAGACTGAAGGTATAGGATGCCTACTCAGTGTGATAAAAGTGAACTCGAAAATACGAGGATCCGAAGGCAACTCTCCTGGGTATAGAGTTCCAAGGGGCGGCGCCTCTAGTAGGGTCCAAGGGTTAGAGCCCGCCAAAATCTAATCTTGGTTAAAAAAACTACCATCCTTATGCAGAGAGGGTATGTGATTGCTTACGCCTTGAGATAGCTGAAGCCTCATAAGGCGAATTACCCCATGCATGATTTAGAATTGAGGGCGGTGATCTTTGCCCTAAAAATCTAGAGTTACTACTTGTACGTGGTCCGATGGACTATGTACACCGATCATAAGGGTTTGAAATATTTGATGGATCAACCGAACTGGAATATGTGACGTCGGAGGTGTTTAAACATGGTAAAAGACTATGACCACAAGATTTCGTATCATCCCGGGAAGCCCAATGTGGTGGCTGATGCTTTGAGCCATAATGCGGTGTGGTCATCGATTTGAGATATTTGTTTGAGGATGACTGTCTCTTCACCCTTGCTGGATTTGATCAAGGAGGCTAAGGTAGAAGGATTGTAAAAGAAAAGACTGAGCAGATTAAAGGGAAGATTCCTATATTTGTCAAAGATATTCGGGGGTTATTGACCAACTGTAGTAGGGTCTGGGTTCTGCAATCAGGTGGGGTGAGACAGAAGATCTTAGAGGAGGCACATAAATCAAAGTTTTCTATCCACCCAGGACCACAAATATGTACCGAAATTTGAGGTTGAGTTACTCGTGGCCATTCATGAAAAGGGAAGTTTCTTGGTTTGTTGAGTGATGTTTGACTTATACGTAGGTCAAAGCCGAACATCAGCGACCTTATGGCAAGGTTCAGCCAGTACCCATTCCTATGTGGAAATAGGAAGAGATCACTATGGACTTTATCATCAAATTACATAGGACGGTGCGGGCTATTGACTCTATTTGGGTCATTGTGGACAGGTTGACCAAGAGTGCACATTTTATTCTGATTGCTGAGAGCATATCCACAGAAAAGTTAGCAGATATCTATGTTCAGGAGGTGGTTATCAGGCACGGGGTACCGGTATATGAGGTCTCAGACCAAGATGTTCGTTTAACCTCAAGATTTTGGAGGAAGTTCCATGAGGAGTTAGACACTTAATTGTATTTCAGTAGAACATACCGCCCCCAAACCAACGGTCAGAGCGAGTGGACGATCCAGATGCTCGAGGATATGCTTAGGGATTATGTGCTAGATTTTGGGAGGAGTTGGGGTACTTACGTTCCACAGGCATAGTTCTCCAACAACAACAATTATCATGCTAGTTTTAACTCCTTATTTATGGTGAGATTTTATTCAAAGTATTGCATTTTTCCTAAAGAACTCATTGAGTTGGAAGCCCCAACTCGACGTGTTGATGTTATTTTGGCCGCAGATTTTCATGATGCAACTTGACCAGTTGAGGAGTCTCAACTCATTGAGTTGGCCTCTTAGAAAGCAACCCTAATTTTAGGGTTTTTCACCCTATTTAAACAACTTAAGTCCTAGGTGTTGGCCTCATTTGCAGCCTCGAATCTCCCTAACCCTAATCTTGAAACCCTAAAGCCTTTTTGAGTGTTGTGAGCCCTTTGAGAGTGTATTTTGGTGTTTTTGTAGCCATTGGAAGAATGAGAAGCTTGGTGCAAGGTGGCGATTCAAGTTGGAGCCTTCAAGATCTTGATCATTTACTTCATTTCAAACATATTTCTCGTATATAGTTCTAACATTGCTCAATATTTGTTTGGATCTCTTTGTGGGTTAGTTTTTAGACTTTAGCCATGTTTGGGTGATTAGTGGGGTTGAAGGTCGTCCCAAGTGCTATCTTTCTAGATCTATGGTCCTATTGAGCTCTTTTGGCATAAAAGTGCCAACTTTATGGTCTTAAGAGCTCGATGCATGCACTAATTCCATTTTATGGCTTCTTTTGATCACTTGAGCCATTTCTATGTATACTTGAGACTAAAGTTGGAAACTTTACGTGTCGGAGAAACCTTTAAGGACCATATATGTATTATCGAGCTTTGTCTTGATGAATAAGTGCTTATTGGTTAAGCCTTAACCTTATAAGCTAAGGGTTTGGGTTCTTTACCCATTAGGATGGTTCTTAAGGGTAAAGTTGGAAACTTTACCCTTCTAGTTAACATTCTATCCCACATCTGAGTGGTGAACCTTTTAGTTTCGAGAATGGAGAATTAATGGATTAAGGGGTGTGCCTCCTGAAGAACTCGATGAGTTGGATCGACTTTTCCCGATTCTACTGGCTAAAGGGGAAACTCGGCAAGTTCATGGCTGAACTTGGTAAGTTGGACCGAATTTTTGCGATTCGTTTGACTGATGAGGAACTCGACGAGTTGAAGAACAACGCAGCGAGTTGATTCAACCCGGAGAGTCGACTTTGACTTTGATATTGACCAAGTTTGACCTTTTAGGGGTTTTGAAATATTGATCAATATCTAAGGGGATTTTTTCTGATTAGGGGTTGAGTGGAGCTGACTTCCAGGGCTAGGGATTAATCCAATTATGTTTTAACATTCAAGGTGAGTTTCCTTACTGGGTTTAGCGGGTCAAAGGCACCAAGGCCGGCCCATGTTTATATTATGTTGTTAGTATGCTAGTTGTCTCTATGACTCTTGCATGTGCTGTGTTTATATGCTTTCCGGGTCAAGTCCCGATGTCGGGCGTGGCCCGATGGACATCTGTATGCTATGTATCTATATGATTATTTGCATATGTATGTGTTTATTTTGATATATGTTATTATATGGTATGTTGGGCCCGTTTTACCGAGCTCAACTCGATGCCAGATAGGGCCCGATGTCGGATGTGGTTCGAAGCCGGGCGGGGCCCGATGACGGGTGCGGCCCACTATTTGTTTATTGTATGATTGGTATGTGTTATTTGGGGGAACTCACTAAGCTTTGTGCTTAAAGTTTTCTGTTTATGTTTCAGGTACTTCTGGTTCCAGAAGGAAGAGCTCAGGACGACTACATCACACAAACCATTGGATTCCGCACTTGATGTTTTACTTTGATTTTATGAAAAATAATACATTGGTTTTTATTTGAGATGCTTGGATGTTATTGGAATCACCATTTTATCCATTATTAAAAAAAATTTGGGACCATGTTTTTGGGTGTTACAAGTTGGTATCAGAGCCTTGGTTTGAGGGATTCGGGCACACTCTCGGGTGTGCCTGAACTCAAACTAAGGTCTTGGTAGACATTTTCAAAATAAAACATTTTTATAAAAAGGATTTCTAAAAGGGAAAAGGGTGTAGTGTGTGCAATCATCCGAGCTCAAGTAAGTTATCCCAAAATACCCATGCATGTTTATATATATATATATATATATATATATATATATATATATATATATATATATATATATATGATAGGAATTATGAATTGTGAATCGCGTGCTAGATTAGGGCTAAGGATCTAGGAGAGATGCCTTTGTATGACTTTTGTATGAGCTTAATGATCTACATGCTAGTACTGATCAGTCAGTGATATGATGGCCTGATTAGGTTATGCTCAGTTATGTTTACTTGATGCTCGAATGCTTCTTGGTTTGTGCTTTTAGGAGTTCTTGCTAACCTCAGCTAATTAGTAAGTGAATATGCTAAGTTACATATTATGAAAACTAAATCATTTCAGAAGGTTAGGTTTAGCTCTATTGCGCAGCTCTTGTCCGAGTCCAACTATTGTAGGGAGAGACCTCTCATTCGAAGAATTATCTAGTATTTATAATATGTAATTGTATTCGTGAGCTAGTTAGAGATGGTTAGCATGAGTTCGTTCTGTAGCTGATGGCGGATAGTGGTGTGGAGTTGCCCTAGGAAAACCTAGGATGGGATTTATTGCTGAGAGCCATAGCTGCGAGGGATTTGTTGGTTTTATAATAACGAGTAACCTAAATGAGTGAAGGCACTTCTTGAGGAAAGTACGGACTGATGTGGAAGGTAGTATTGGGCCCATGATACTAGAAGAAGAGGATTTGTATTCGATTCAAGGAGGGTTGTAATGAAGCCATGGAGCTTATGTAGTTATGATTTCCCTGATATGTGTGTTGATGCTTATTCTGATAGTTTTATGGTCTATTTTTCAATATGATGGTATTGCAAGCCAGGCCAGTGGGCAGTTCCGGTGTTGGGGAGGGGTCAGGCTCGGGTTTTTGGAGCTAGGCAGCTTGACGACCGAACGAGGGAGTTAATCTCGTCTGAGATTTCATGCAGTATCCTTGATCAGACTCCTGTGATTTTTGGCTCGATCAAGGAGGGTGTTCTGGAGATTCCTGATGAGAGATTGAGCGCTTTTTGCGCTGATATTGTGGCTTTTATTGGGACACACTCTCTAACATTCAGGGAGTTTCGGGCTTTTGGAGCGCTAGACTATCATTGGGCTAGGGACCCCATTGCGAGCGACAAGTGGTTGGCAGATGTTGCCAAAGCCTTCCATACCAGTTGTTGTCCCGAGGGGGACAAGGTCAGACTTGCATCCTACCTCATGAAGGATAGGGCTCGTGATTGGTGGGAGGAGGTCGGACATACTTTGGGAGGTGATGCTATTGATTCGATGACCTGGAGTCATTTCTCGACTAGGTTCTGAGCCAAGTTTGCACCAGTGATCGAGGTGCAGCAGTTGGTGCGAGAGTTTCAGGATGTCCATCAGACTACCGATATGGTGACTGACATCACCGCTATATTCACGGTGAGAGACCATGACATGGGCAGGTCATGTGTTCTACAACGAGGGCCAGACGCTACCTTCATCAAGGTTGTGCGGGATACCTGGGATATGGGTATGACGAACGTGGGTGATGTGCTAGTTTTGCGTGAGTATCCAAATGTATTCCCAGAGGATTTTCCTAGGGTACCATCGGGGAGGCAGGTGGACTTCAGGATCGATTTGATTCCAGGTGCGGCTCTGATAGCCAAAGCACCATATTGGTTGGCTCCTCCCGAGATGCAGGAGTTGTCTACACAATTGCAGTAGCTGTTAGACAAGGGATTCATTAGACTGACCAATTCGCCTTAGGGAGCCCCGATTTTGTTTGTGAAGAAGAAGGATGGATCCCATCAGATGTGTATTGACTACTGGGAGTTGAATAAGGTAACAGTGAGGAACCGTTACCCACTCTTGAGGATCAATGATCTTTTCGAGCAACTTCAAGGTGCATCTTGGTTCTCCAAGATTGATCTACGATCGGGTTATCATTAGATGCGAGTCAGGGACGAGGATTTGTAGAAGATAACTTTACAGACTCGCTATGGCTATTACAAGTTCGTGGTGATGCCATTTAGGCTGACCAATGCTCCTGCTGCGTTTATGGATCTCATGAACCACATGTGCAGACCAATGATGGATCCGTCTGTAATAGTATTTATTGATGATATCTTGGTCTATTTCAAGATGCAGGAGCTGTTGGAATAGTGTCTAAGGCTGCAACTATATTTGGTAAGTACTTGACCCGATTAAGCATGGTCCTTTTGGGTTGCCTTCACCATAGCAACTTGACAGGATGATTTATAATAAGAGAAGAAATATTATTAATATATTATGAGAATAATATAAGGAATAATAATATTTTTATTTGATTAATATAAGTAAAAAATTAATTAGGAATTAATAAGGTGACTTAAAGAGATTAATTGAATAAAGGGACATAAACTGTCAATTGTGTGATAGTTGTATTTTGAGCAGTGAGTCCTTAGGGATAAGGGGTAGACGGATTTTATGGTTTGGATAAGCCTAGAAATCGTCCAAAGGCTTATCAATAAGGAGATTGGATTTCTTAGGGCCTAAGTTATCCAATTAGGGTTTTAAGGGTGAAACCCTGGGATGCTCACTAGTATAAATACACCCATAAGGTTAAGAAAATCGGCACCCTTGGTATTGGAGAAATCCTGGCCGACTTTTCTCACCCTTCCATCTCTCTATAATCATCCTCTTGCTAGTTGGTGTTTGTAAGCCATTAGAGGAGTGATAATTGTGACTCTAAGCTCCAAGGACAAGAAGATTCAAGCAAGCAACTTAAGGTAATCTTCTAGATATGGTTTTCTTATGTTATTACCTAGATCTATTGTTCAAAAGTATTGGACTCAATGCATGTTCAATTAGAGAAACCTAGATCCAAGCATTAGGGTTTGTATGCGCACATAGGAATGTTCATATGGCTAAATCTCATCAGTGGTATCAGAGCCTAGATTGGTTTCTATTGAATTGATGCATTGGTTGCTTTTTTGATGCTTGCAAAATTCGAATTTTTTCACCCTGCCTGATGAACTCGGCGAGTTCCATAGTGGAGTCGGCGAGTAGGCCTCAACTCGGCGAGTCCATTGTGGTACTCAACAAGTTCGAGCGTCAAAAAGAGCTAATTTCAGGATTTCTTGCTGTTTATCCTTTGGATACTTACCTTAATCATGTTAGGTCAATATAAATCCAATTTTAAGATATATTTGAGTATATTCTTGACCTAATTGAAGATATTTATCAATTAATTAAATATTAGTTTCCTTATGTGATAATTGATTAATTATTTTAATTAAATTGGTAAATTGTTTTGCAAGAAATAATTAAATAAATCAAATATGGATAATTATGTGATTAAATGTTAATTTAGATTATTTGTTATTTGATCCCCTATGTTTTGAAAAGTTTAAAAACCTGCCCTCAAGTTTTGAAATTTATGTTAGTGATTAAAAGTTTAACTTAGACAATTTAAATTTCAAACCCTAGAGTTTTACAAGTTTAAAATTGAACCCTATACTAATATAATATTACAAGATTAATATATATATATATATATATATATATATATATATATATATATATATATATATATATATATATATATATATAATTAAAATGCTAGTCTTACCGTTAGTAGGCCTCATTCACGAAGCCAGTCTATAAGGTGGATATAAGGTTGCTGCCTATAAAATGGCGCTTAATGGGTGTACACTCACACCCACCGCTTTCTTGATCGGTGGAAGGTCGTTAGCCGAACGGGTAGGATAGGGCAACCTCATCTTCTCGTTAAAAGTATAATATTAAATACAAAGTAACTGCATGTTTTTCAAAAATTCCCAATCCTAGTTACTTTAGGAAAAGTGAATTGATGCAATCCCATGAAATTACACTTTGCACCCTTGCTAAGAAGTTAGTGGAGTGTGTGTGGTTTACCGCACACTAATTGGTTCTGAGCATAGGTGGCAAAGGGTGATTCATTGTTATCATAGTTTGGTGGAGCGTGTGTGGTTTACCGGCACATCAAATAGTTGATCGTTACAATGAAGGCACTGTGTAGATTTGCATGGTTATTCACACCCACTTTGTGATCCTCGGCATCCCAGTTACAAACGAGAGGGGCATATCGAGATTTAAACATGCCATTGAAAAGTTCAATGAATCTCATCAAAACCTAGGAATTCTCAATGCGTTTAAAACTTAAAGGTAATGTTGTAATGGTGGAGAATTAGTGAATCGTCATTCACTTACCTTCAAATTGTTTGCATGTTGGATTATGGCATTCCTTTTCTAATATGTAAATAATGTTGTTGGATCCTAGCCCTAATTTTACTTATTGGGTGATAATTAGGGATTCAAATTCTAACCAATCTTTGTCCTTTCTAATTGTAGATGTCGAACACGAGCAACGCTGCTGGTAGTTCATTCACATTGATGAGCCTTTGCCAAAAGGTTACTTTTGATGGAACAAAATTTAGCGAATGGATAAGATACATTCGCATGATTGCTTGCTACGAGGACAAGGAGTATGTCCTTGATGAAAAGCTCGAAAAGATCAATCTAGAAATCGCTACTCCGGCTGAAATCACCGCTTTTGAAACTCATGAGCGTGATGCAACGAAGGTTCATTGCATCATGATAGCCACTATGAACTCCGAATTCCAAAAGTCCTATGAGGACATGTATCCGTACAAAATGCATCAAGACTTATTGGAGATATACCATCAAAACGCGAGGCAGGAACGTTATGAGATCTTCACTAACATGATCTCTGCTAAAATGGGTCATGGAGAATCTCTAACCTTACACTTGAAAAAGATGCAAAGGTACGTCGATCGTCTTCGCAAATTGAATGTCGACTTTGGGGAAGATTTGTCTATCGACATGGTACATCATTCCTTGTGTCACACCCCCAAACCAAGGATGGCGGAAACGTCTGGGGGTGGAGGACTTCATGTATAGTATCATAACCACAATTTCAATAGTAATTAAAGCAAATACAACCAACATATATATAATTGAAAAACTTACATCACTTGTATGAATTACATGTTTCAAAATCAATTACAATATGTTGACAAAATATGAAAAGTTCGACGCCTTAACGTCCCATCCTCAAAAGCAATTGGTTGCTTGTTTAATGATTTCCTGAGAATACAAGTTGTTTGAAAAAGTGTCAACACAAAGGTTGGTGAGTTCATATGCTTTTTCTATAAAACCTAATAGAAGTCTTTCTCTTGTAAATGTCACATTTGTTTCAGAAAAATCCGATATTTCCCTTTAAAATCTGTGTAATGTAGCCTTATAACCAAAGGCCAAAATGTATAAGTAACCTTTCTTACTTAGTGGAAATGCTATGAGTTTAAATTGATATAAAAAGTGAATTTAAACCGACATAAAACCTATTTAGGTTTTATAATAATCCTGTAAACTTTATGTATTGTTATCTCCCTATGTAAGTCGCTATAATCATACTATGACTGAATGAACCTGCCACGACATTTCTCAGGCGTCGCGAAACTGAAATGACATTTGTCACCCGTAGACCTGCAGGTCCCACTGTATCTAGCAGCAAGGTGTGGGGTGTCAAACCCAATATAGATCTATATACAAGTATCACGTTCTCCCTCCAGGAGACTCTGATTATAACTCCAGGAATTATATTCCGCACTCGGACGTACGGAAAGAGATTGTCTCACAATTTAGTTTGACAAGTTTACGTGTAATGTGTGTGAGTGTAAACCTTTTCTGTATGAATGTACCCTTTTTGCACGAGTGTGTTATGCAATGTATCATAAACTATACCTATTATAGTTTATCTAAAACGTTTGTAATATGTAAGAACTCTTTTATGGAAATGCATTAGTGTTATGAATCCATTAAACTAGGCTCTTTATAGTTTAATATACGTGTTCTAAATGAATGAATAATCTTACCATGAATGACTTAGTTTCAGTTTATGATGATAAACTAACAAGGAAACACATTCAATAATTAGAACTTATGATTATACACTTTGCTCAACATAATACAAAGTGTTATGATATTTATATGCTGTTAACTAACTTTAACCTTTCTGCACTGTTTTGGAAAAATCATAGAAACATCATACGAAGTCGAAAACTAGATCCGTAAATTCTGAGAGTTCCCAAAATATGTCTAGTTTACTCATAATTTTTATCATGATTTTTGGAAGCCTTTAACTTGTATTAAAATGCTCATATTCACAGACTGGTCCGGATTTGTGTTTGAAAAAACATGCTGTTTTGTAAAAATCACCATAAATTGTAGAAAAATCGTGTGGAGATGTGCAAGTAGTCATTTTAAAGCTAAGAAGTGGAACTACTTGCACCTAAAACAGTTTTGAAAACTAAAATGTTTAAGTTGTCCAAAAGAGTCCGTGAATGGAGTTGAACTTTTCTGGTGAAGGCTGTTAGAAGAGTTTAGTTATGTTCTTGGTGTTTTAACTTGTATTTCCCCCTTAAAAACTTGAGAAAACATTAAAATGTAGGGGTATGAACTCACCTTAAGTGATTTCAGTAGATTATTGTTGAAGAATGGAAGTGTTTAACTCAAGAACACTTGGAGATGCCTTGAAGATTTTCGAGAAGCTAACATCATAGTTATGGAGTTTGTGTAAGCAATCAATGATTTGAGTAGAATGAAGTGCAATAATCACAAGGAGGATGAATTATACTTACCAAGAGTGGAAGAACACTTGATAATCAGCCTTGAATCTCGAATTTGGTAGAGAGAGTTTGAGAGAAAAGTGGAGTTGGATCCTTGGTGAAATGAGAGCAAATGAGAGGAGTGAGGAGAGAGGATGAATGTCCAGCTCTCAAAAACGTGGGAAAAGGTGTTAATTGATTATAAAGGACATTGATGTGACCTAGGTAAGGTGGGGAGGTGTGGCTGGTCATAGAGTGGGTGTGGGAGTGGTTGCTTGTGTCATAAGGTAAAGCAAAGTCAACACTCCACCTCTATGTACTTTACCCACTAGCTTTTATTATTTAAATAAAGATTTTTATGAAAATATGATTAAACCGTGAATATTTAGGGTTCATTATGTTAAAATATGTTTTTGGGTGAAAGTCCCACGTTAAAATAATTAAAAATGGGCCTTAAAGCAAAACTAGTCGAAAACCAGGAGAAAAAGAGTTCCCAGCGAGACCTCTCGGTCCTAGGCCGAGGTTCGGTCCCTAGGCCGAGATTCGGTCCTTGCTGATGCCGAGCACGAAGGCTCGGTCCGAAGTCATGGAAGCGAAATAGGCCGAAGGTGGTCAGACCCGAAATGGACCGAAATGAACAGTACCTTCGGGCTCGGGTGGTGCGCGAGGTTCGGTCCCGAGAGGACCTTCGGGTTCGGTTCCTTTGAGCGAGGTTCTGTTCGGTTCCTTTGAGTGAGGTTCGGTTCGGCTCTCCTATTTTCGGTCCTTAGCAAGTTCGGTCCCTATAGGGATCTTCGGTTCTAAGAGGCTTCGGCCCTAATAAGAGGTTTTCGGGTCCTTAAGCCTATTTTACTCGTTTTTACCCTGTTTTAAGCCGTTTTTGACCCGGTTAAGGGTCGGAATGACCCGAATGACTTCAAAAAGTTACGGAAACTTTTGAGAGAGATTTAACATTCTTAGAGAGATTTGGGAGAGATTGGACAATAGAGAGAGATAGAGTGAAAACGATTGAGAGAGGTTTCATGTGTGACAATTGTGAGTGTCCAGCTTTGTAATGCAAGGTTCGTAAACCCTGTTAAGCCTTGTTTAAGGATCTTACACACTCCCGATGAGTAGGTAACATTTTTTTATCGGTTTGGCTTGCTACGTACCACAGTTTTAGGTTAAGGAGATCTAGATGTTCGCACTTTTGATTTATGATCTCTCATTAGAATAGAGAGTTGTTTAGCACTAAGGCTAAGGAAAATTAAACTCACAAATTTTTCCAAGTGTGGTTTTCTCATTAAAAGTGAGTTATACAGTATGTACATAACACAAACCCTAATGTATCAGGTTTAATTGAGTTGACCGTTTTGACTTGATGACTTCGTTCTACCTAGACTTGACCTGAAATTGACTATTATCACACCTTGCCTCCATGTTACAACCAATTTAGGATGACCTACCACATAAACAAGGACGAGGTCACTCTATGTAAACTCCAAGGTCTCCTAAGGGTTGCTGAGAGCAACCTCAAGGACAAGTCTATTGCACCAACTCCCAATCCACCTGTTGCTCCCGTTTTGGCTATTGGGCAGGGAGGCGGAAAGAAGAGGAAGGCTCCGTCTAAGAGCCACCGCAAGGGAAAGTCCCAAGATGGTTCCTCCTCTAGTGGGACCAAAGTTGATCCCGCTAAGCCTAACCCTAACCCAAAGGAGGTAGAGTGCCACAATTGCCACACAATAGGGCATTGGAAGAAAAGCTGCCCAGAGTACCTGCAAGCTATCAAGGAAGGAAAGATCAAGCCGTCTTTCGCAGGTATTTATACAATTAAATCTAATGATTCATCTCATGCTATTTCTTGGGTCCTCGATACCGGTTGTGGTTACCACATTTGTTCTGAATTGCAGGGACTAAGAAGAAATAGGGATGTGGAGCATGGAAGAATAAATCTAATCATGGGGATCAGAAGATCGTCGCCTGTGACCAAGATTGGAGTGTATTATCTAGTTCTTAGGAATGGTTTATGTTTAGATTTGAACAATTATTGCTATTCGCCAGAAATGGCAAGAAACATCATTTCATTTCATGGTTTGTTTAGACAAGGATTTAGACTTTCTTTTAATAATGAGAATGGTTATATTTGTGCTTATCTAAATGATGTCTTATATTTTGAAGCAATACCATGTAATGGAATTTATGAAACTGTTATGATTGTAGATAACCTAGGAAATGATGTTTTATGCATGGATTCTTCCAATAGTATGGATAGAGCATCCTTATGGCATTGTCGTCTTGGACATGTCAACAAGAAGCGTATAGCCCAACTCCAAAAGGATGGAGTGTTGGAGTCATTCGACCTTAGGGAAGATGACACATGCGAATCTTGCTTACTTGGAAAGATGACCAAGTAACCCTTCACTAGCGCATGTGAAAGGGGTGAGGGTTTATTGGACCTAATACATATCGATGTATGTGGACCCTTTAGATCCACCACAAAGGATGGGAACCGCTTCTATGTGACTTTTACCGATGACTATAGTAGATAAGGTTATATCTACTTAATCAAGGAAAAGTCAGAAACATTTGAAAAGTTCAAAGAATTCAAGAATGAAGTGGAGAATCAATTGGGCAGGAAAATGAAGATGCTTCGATCCGATCGAGGAGGAGAGTACCTAAGTCTTGAATTCCACGACTATCTAAAAGAGTGTGGAATAGTTTCACAATTGATGCCACCTAGGACACCGCAATTGAATGGTGTGGCAGAAAGGCGTAATCGAACCTTGTTAGACATGGTCCGCTCTATGATGAGTCATGCTTCACTATCTATCTGATTCTGGGGGTATGCCTTAGAGACTGCCGCCCATATCCTTAACCGAGTCCCTACTAAGAAGGTTGCCAAATCACCTCACGAGATGTGGACATGGAAAGCTCCCTCGTTAGCACATATCAAGGTTTAGGGTTGCGAGGCTTTGGTAAGACGAGATACTCACGACAAGCTCGAACCTCGTAGTGAGCAATGTATTTTCATCGGCTACCCACAGAAATCCTTTGGATATCTCTTCTATAGACCAAAGGACAATGTTGTCTTTGTTGCGAGGAGAAGAGTTTTCCGAGAGCAAGAACTCATAAGCCAAGGAGACAGTGGGAGGCAAATCGAGCTTGAAGAGATTCAAGAGTCGATAGATGAAGGAACCTCTACCGCTGGCCCTCAACCCGAGGAGGAAACTCCGGTTGAACCGATTGAGGAGTCCTTACCTCTTAGACGTTCCGAACGAGTTAGAGTTCAACTCCAGTTTTATGGTTTTCATATTACTACCGAAGGGGACACGTATATTAGTGATGGTACACTAATAAATCTAGATGAACCTAATAGCTATAAGGAAGCCATGGCAGGCCCGGTGTCTGCGAAATGGAAAGACGCAATGGACAGCGAGATTCAGTCCATGTATGACAACTAAGTTTGGAATTTGGTTGATTATGTGCCCGGACGTAAGACCGTTGGGTGCAAATGGATCTTCAAGAAGAAGATCGATGTGGATGGAAACGTACACACATATAAGGCGCGCTTGGTTGCGAAGGGTTTTACTCAAACTCCCGGAGTTGACTATGATGAGGCCTTCTCACCAGTTGCGAAGATAAAATCTATTAGAGTATGTTAGCGATTGCCGCATTTCATGATTATGAGATTTGGAAAATGGATGTCAAAACCGCTTTCCTTAATGGGAAGTTGGCTGAGGATGTTTACATGGCTCAGCCAGAGGGCTTTATTAATCCGAAGCATCCAAATAGAGTGTGTAAGCTTGAGAAGTCCATTTATGGACTTAAGTAAGCATCTCATAGATGGAATCTATGCTTCGATGAGAAAGTCAAAGAGTTTGGATTTGTATGAAGTGAAGATGAATCATGTGTATATGTCAAAGCCAATGGGAGTATAGTCATTTTTCTCGTTTTGTATGTCGATGACATACTGCTCATAGGAAACAACATCCCGACACTGCAGGAGGTTAAGTCCTGGCTCGGGAAGTGTTTCGCTATGAAGGACCTCAGAGAGGCTTCCTATATGTAACAGCCCGGAATTTCAGGTAATTCTTTAAATTATTTTTGGGCACATTTAAGAGGGGACTCGGCGAGTAGGTGCATGACTCGCCGAGTAGGGCCATGGTCTTGGTCGCAGTCGCAGATACGCGACTGGACTCGACGAGTCCAAATAGGGACTCGGCGAGTCGACGCTGTTTCAGCTGAACCCTATCCGTTTCATTTCTGATCGTATATAACGATCTTATGGCCGTCATGTCGCGTCTTTTGGCCGATTGAAGATACCCTGGGAGTGTGTGAGCATCTGAAGCAAGAGAGAGGACTTGAGGAGGCTTGAAGAGATTGTTAGACAAGGAGGAGCAAGGTGGTGATCAAAGGAATCGAGTACTGGAGGTTTGGAGACACAGGGAACACGTTTCCAGGTAATCTTCGGATCGAAATCTGTAACTTTTACGTTGTATGCGAGTTTAGGGTTTAGGAAACCCATTTAAGAATTTGTTAGATTATATTGTTGTTATAAGTGTTTAAAAATCCCTGTAATATTATATGTGAAAGTTCAGGAAGCCCCATATCTATATACTTCGAAATCATGCGAAATACAGGAGGCAGCGGATTGACTGCATGGCGAGGACTCGCCGAGTCCAATGATCAGACTCGGCGAGTAGCTTGAAGATTCACTAGAACTCGCCGAGTTGTTCTTCAGACTCGGCGAGTAGCTTGAAGGTTCACTAGGGCTCGCCGAGTTGTTCTTCAGACTCGGCGAGTAGCTTGAAGATCTACTGGAACTCGTCGAGTCGTTCTTCAGACTCGACGAGTGGTGTCAGGGTGTCTATACTCGTCGAGTTACCCTTTGCACTCGACGAGTCCGGTCAAGATTGACCGTTGACCTGTATATAACTTAATAGGGTCAGTTGTCTTGTTTGATAAGATCATTAACAAAGGATGTGGTATTATAGGGAACCTGCGGATTAGCGGATTGTGTGCGAGTAGCTCGAAGGGTTTGTAGCTTGCATACTACGAGGTGAGTCTTCTCACTATACTTCACCCGGAAGGGTTTGACTGTGAGACCGGAAGGTCGTATGTGTTATATTCATGCTATGTCTAGAGAGGTAGATGCTTTATATGTGATGTATGCTTATATGTGATGTATGCTTATACGGGCCGGAAGGCGAGACTTTATGTGATAGAAAGGACGGTATGATGTATGACTTATGTGCTATGTGTATTATGTTACATGTGTTATGTTTTATACTATCATGGGCCGGAAGGCAAAATACTATGGGCCGGAAGGCAATTTAATATGGGCCGGAAGGCGATATACATTATGGGCCGGAAGGCGATTATGTTACGGGCCGGAAGGCAATGTTATGTGGACCGAAAGGTCCGGGCCGGAAGGCGTATGTGGGTAAGTCGTATACTGGGGAACTCACTAAGCATTTATGCTTAATAGTTGTGTTTATGTTTTTTTAGGTACTAGTGATGACCGTGGAAAGGCGCCGGCGTGACACGTACACACTGCCACTGTTGAAGATCCTGGAGATTTATTTGTTATATTTTTGAAATAAACTTGGAATAAACCCTTTTGTCGAATAATGATGTTTTGTTTAAAATGAAAAATTTATTTGAAAATTTGAGCTGTTAGACTATATTTTGGGAATAAGGATAGGGAGAGAAAGAAGTAAGAGACTAATAGGACTTAGTCAGAACACTTACTTACATAAAGTACTAAAATATTTTAGTATGGAAAATTCGAGGAAGGGAGAATTACCGATACAAAGTAATGCCAAGTTGAGTAAGACTCAAAGTCCGAGTACCGAAGCCAAGATAGTAAAGATGAGCCGAGTACCATACACTTCTGCAGTTGACTCAATCATGTATGGTATGACTTGTACTCACCCTGATGTAGCCTTTGCTTTGATCATGGTTAGTAGATATCAAGGGAACCATGTTAGGGCCCATTGGATTGCGGTCAAGAATATCCTTAAGTACCTTCGAAGGACCAAGAAATGGTTTTTAGTCCTCGGGGGGAGTGATGACTTGAAGGTGCGAGGGTATAGTGACACCAGCTTTCAAACTGACAGGGACAACTTTCGTTCGCAGTTGGGCTGGGTCTTTACTCTTAATGGAGGAGCAGTAACTTGGAAGAGTTCCAAGCAGGAAACCATAGTTGATTCAAAGTGCGAATTATAGTACATTGCAGCGAGCGAAGCGTCGAAAGAGGCAATATGGTTAAAGAACTTCATTGGTGATCTTGGAGTCGTGCCTACCATAAAAGAGCCTATGGAGATTTTCTATGATAATGAAGGAGTGGTTGCCTTGATCAAGGAACCAAGGGATCGTGGTAGATCTCGACATATCGACAGAAAATATCACTTTATAAGACATTGTGTTGAAGAAGGACAACTCGTGGTGAAGAGGATATCATCAGAAGATAACCCAGCAGATCCGCTTACAAAGGGACTGAGCAGGGTTAAGCACTTGCAGCATGCTAGGAGTATTGGGCTGAAGGATGATATTAGTATAGATTAGATAGTATTAGAAACGTATAATAGATAAATGTAATTAACATTTGATGATTAAATAAAAGAGTATTATTTATGAGTAATGTTACTATCTTATGTTAATTCTTTAACTATTGTTTCACTTTGCATGTTTTGACTTCCAGAATAATTGAGTTTATTAAGGATAATCGAATTATTCAAATTGTCCACAATCGTTCATATGTTGGAAGTAGGTATGAATGAAGATTGTCATGAACTGGTGTGTAGATTGTCTAAATGGTAGTAGACATAGCAAAAGTTTGTTGCAACGTTCATGAGTGCTTATGAACTAGTTTTGAGCATTGGAACAAACCCGCGCTTGCTGGAATCACCTTATGGAATGTGATAAAAGGGTGATCGCAAGACGATAATATCATATGGTCTTAAAACCTAGATATATGGTTTGTTATTTGTTAATTGGTTGTGCATTGATAATGTGAAACCGCATCAGTAACTTGATGTTATAAAACACATTATTGTGTATAGTTGATTAATGAATAAGTAAATGCATATAAGTCGAAGTCTATCTGTTACTTTTATCCTAAGAGGGTAAAAGCGATATCTTGGCCGCTCGATGATTTGATTTGACTTATGTGCCGGGCCCGGTCAGAACTGAGTTGATGTGTTCGATTAAGTTCAATGTCGAATAAATATGAGATCGAGAAACAAACTGTTGGACAATTGGTTCCATAGAATTGTCAGCACGATATCTAAACAGAGGAATGTACGATCCCTTATCTAAAGGACAAAATTGATAAGATCAGAGTTTGATAGCGTCTTTGAGAGCTACGATTGCTAATCGGTATACATAGTTACTAGACTTATCCAAGTGGGAGACTGTTGGAATAGTGTCTAAGGCTGCAACTATATTTGGTAAGTACATGATCCGATTCAGCATGGTCCTTTTGGGTTGCCTTCAGCATAGCAACTTGACAAGATGATTTATAATGAGAGAAGAAATATTATTAATATATTATGAGAATAATATAAGGAATAATAATATTGTTATTTGATTAATATAAGTCAGAAATTAATTAGGAATTAATTTGGTGACTTAATGAGATTAATTGAATAAAGGGACATAAACTGTCAATTGTGTGATAGTTGTATTTTGAGCAGTGACTCCTTAGGGATAAGGGGTGGACGGATTTTAGGGTTTGGATAAGCCTAGAAATCGTCCAAAGGCTTATCAATAAGGAGATTGGAGTGCTTAGGGCCTAATTTATCCAATTAGGGTTTAAGGGTGAAACCCTAGGATGCTCACTAGTATAAATACACCCATAAGGTTAAGAAAATCGATACCCTTGGTATTGGTGAAATCCTGGCGAACTTTTCTCACCCTTCCATCTCTCTATAATCTTCCTCTCGCTAGTTGGAGTTTGTAAGCCATTAGAGGAGTGAAAATTGTGACTCTAAGCTCCAAGGACAAGAAGATTCAAGAAAGGAACTTAAGGTAATCTTCTAGATCTATTTTTCTTATGTTATTACCTAATCTATTGTTCAAAAGTCTTGGATTCAATGCATGTTCAATTAGAGAAACCTAGATCCAAGCATTAGGGTTTGTATGTGCACATAGGAATGTTCATATGGCTAAAACCCATTAGGAGCAACATGAGGTGCACTTAAGGGAAGTGTTGGAGACTTTGAGGAGGGATAGAGTTTTTGCAAAGTTCTCCCAGTGCGAGTTTTGGTTGCATGAGGTGCAGTTCTTGGGGCACCTTGTCAATCAGAAATGTATTATGGTCGATCCAGCCAAGGTCGAGGCCGTGATGCAGTGGGAGGTTCCGAGGTCTCCATTTGGGTTCAGAGTTTTCTTGGTTTGGCGGGTTATTATCGGAGATTTATCTAGGATTTCTCTAAGATTGCTGTTCCTTTGACCTGACTGACCAAGAATTCGGTGACATTTTGTTAGGGGCTTGAGCAGCAGGCAACTTTTGAGACTTTTTGGCAACGATTGTGTGATGCACCGATTCTATCCATACTATAGGATGTTGACGATTTGGTGGTTTATTGCAAGACATCGATCACAGGTTTGGGTGCAGTTTTGATACAGTGGGGTGGCGTGATCTCTTACTCTTCAAGGCAGCTGAAGCCTCATGAGGCGAATTATTCGACACATGATTTGCAGCTGTGGGCTTTGGTTTTTTCCTTGAAGATTTGGCAGCATTACCTCTATGGGGTTTGTTGTACTATTTACATGGACCACGAGAGCCTGATGTATTTGATGTTGGGTTTCAGTATACTACAACATCCTATGGTGCACATACAACCCTAAATACCGTGGATCTATGTTTTCTCTATTATACATGCAAATATGAAGTTTCCAAGATATTACCCTATACTAGCATACAAATATCATATACTTGGGTAATAAAATAGATAGAATACATACCTATTTTTGATGTAACTTTTCTTCATGAAGCTTGAGTGCCTAGTGCCCCAAGTGTGACACCTCAAATGGTTCACACAACACCATGAACACTTGGAATAACCTTGAGAATAAGGATACCTTGGTTCTCTCTAGTGAAATCGGCCTTGCCCTTTTTGTGTACATACACTAGTGCCAATTTCACCAACCAAGGACATCTTTATATAGTGTGGAGATTAGGGTTAAACCCTAATACCCATGACCTTTCATTTCATATGATCCATGGGTTAAATACTCCATGCACTATCCATGAAAGCTTAGCCAAACCTAAATGAACTTGGCCCATCACACAAATATATCTTAGAGTCCATATTTAATTAGTTCCTTTTGATCACTTAATTAATTATAAATTATTTCTTGATCAATACTAATTAAATAATATGATTATATATTAATATATTAGAACTTATAATATATTAATATAAATCACTAGTATCCTTCTTCCTTATCTTAACTATCCAATTGTCCCGATGCCATGCAACCCAAATGGACCATGCCGGGTCGGGTCAAGTCTTACCAATTATAGTTATGGACTTAGACATTAATCCAACAGTCTCCCACATGGATAAGTCTAAAACTATTATTGAGTATGACTTCAAACCCTGACTAGCAATCGTAGCTCTCAAAAGCTTTTGTCGAACTCTGACCTTGCTGATGAACTCTGACCTTTGTGAATGACTTGTCCATTATATAAGGGATTATATATTTCTCCATTCTAGATATCATATGGACTGAGACATGGATTATAAAACATTCTCTCTGTCCATTTGTTGTTTCCCGATTTCCGATTCATGACGACTGACTGATTGAACAAATCAAATCAGTCCTGGCTTGGCCTAACACTCACATGTATCATTATTATATCATCGAGAGGCCCACATATATCACTTTTATCCCGAAGGTAAAAGGAATGGATAAACTTCGACTCATATGGCTTGTTATACTACTTGTTGAATCATACACAAAGCACATTTTATAACATCGAGTTACCGAATGCGTTTTCGTGCAATCAATGTACAACCAACTCATAGTAACAACTCATATCTCTAGGTTTGAAGAATATAAGATATTATCGTCTCATGATCACTCATGATAAAATCCATAAAGTGATTCAAATGAGCAAGGGTTGAATCCAATAATCAGAACTTATGAGCACCCATGAGTATTGTAGCACAACTTTGTCCACCATCTTGGACCTCTACAAGCCAACCCATGACAGTCTTGATTCATATCTACTTCCAACATATGACCGACTGTGGATGGTTTTGAATAACTAGTCATTCCAGAAGTATAACCTCGTTATTATGGAAGTCAAAACATGCAAAGTGAAACACAAGAATAAATGAATCTAATATGGTATCAAAACCTATGAATATAAATAAAGCACTTTCTATTTATCACCATACTGATTACTCATTATTCATTGTTTCGGTTTTATCAACTTTATACTTGAATTAAAACACTAGGTGTCCCATGCTCCAAGCATGTACACTACGTTTTCTAAACAATAGCTTTTCCATACACCAAATATGCACTTTATGTTTGTCTATGATCCTTACTTTTGTGAAATAAACCAATTGACTAAACTTTCAATGATTCTTATTTCACACTTCCAAATCAAAATCTGTTAGATTTTAAACTTAAATGTACTACCCTCTTGCAATGAATGTGTACAAATTCACAAAGACTTGTCAACAGCCATTACAGGGTATTCCAATGAAGACCTACTCCATGGATATAAAGCCTTATGTTCAAAGTATGCATTGCTTTGAACATGCTTCTTGCACTAAATTTTTTCTAATCTTACATAGATTGCTTCCATCTAAGAAGACAACTCTATATTCCGATTTTGACTACCACTTCTGAACAAGAGTTGCCTCTTTCCAGACTATGTCAATATGGCCCTTCCAATATTAATAGTATACTTCCAACTGTCCTTGAGCAACCAATCTTTGGTAAACCTTAGATTGTCCTCGACAATTGCTTAATCACTTTAGTCATATCCAATTCTAGACATTTTTCCCCTTAATGCCCCAAGGCATTTGGGAAATTCAGAAAGGATAAATATTATAGTACATGTAATCGATCTTGTACCCAAAGTAAATAGGACACGATTCATAATGTTTCACATAAAGACATGGTTCTAGACCAGTGTTTTTCCATAATAATTTTTTTGTTTTCCATATTCTCAAAATTTGACTATGAAAAGGGATGCCGTAATCATAATCAAAATTTGAGAACGCAATATATAGAATTTTCTTAAGTTAAACCAATCCATCATGAAATTCATATATATATTCTTGACTAAAGGTGATTGAAATCTCAATATAAGCTCTTTAGAATGATTATAAACTCAATCTAAGCTTTTTAGAATTGAAATGAAGTATAATTTCCTCTCCCTTAATTATAGCAAAACAACTTTTTCAACCCCTGCAACCTCACGAATTGAAACTTTTGTTTTCTATAATTAACCTTGCTAACTTGCAATACTTATCATAATTATCATGCTCCCACTAACATGATGATTATTAGCATAACACTTATGCTCCCACTAGCTTTGACATGTATCCAGAAAACAGTTGGACCTCTAGAAGCCAATACTTTACTGACATTCTTACCAAAGTTCAGATTTCTGATACTAGATTGCTTTGATAAGACTTTATCAAAATCATAAACCTTATCTTAGATAGATCACATGTGTGTCTAAACAATTTCAGAACTATGAAAAGGGATCCCGTAATCATAGTCTCAATTGTTTAGACTTTTTCCATTTCTCATAAGTCCATGTTAGTGTGTTGGTTAACCACACACGCTCCACTAACGACTTTGAGAACTGCAAATATCACAATTGCTATCTACTTAAAATCTACTTAGTGAAAGAATTTCCTCACCATCATTTCCATGAATCGGAAAGAAACCTTATGACACTTAGATTTTATGGTGTATATGTTCTTATCCATGTGAATTTTTCAAACCATAATCACAAGACTAGATTAGTGATAAATCCTAACTCATATGGATTGAACTTGTGCAATCTTAACCTCTTGCCACCTGGCAGCACAAGGGCCTTCCATTGCTTCCAAGTAGTTATGCAAACAATTGATAACATGTAGAACTCAAATATATATATATATATATATATATATATATATATATATATATATATATATATATATATAGCCAACTTAACTGGAATGAGCACATAAATGTCAACACGATTGGTCACAAGCCTCTAGTTGTGTGCTAGTGATGAAATGCAGGTTTTATTCTTGATTACTTCTTGAAACCCTTTCAAGATCTTTTAGACTCCCACTATCTCCTTGACCTATAAGACTTTTTTGCCAAATATTCATGAGATAGTTTGGATTCTAATCAAGACAAACACTTAATATAATTGGCCTAAGTTGGTCTCTGTTTTATCCAAAACATCACAACTTACCAAATTCAAATGTACAAGAGTAGAAAACCATTTACTCTTAGATTTCACTAGTGTTAATAAACCTTCTTTAAGATGTGTCACTCAAGTTACATTTGTGGTGGGCTTGATCAGTGCACAAGAATGTGTACTCGATCCCTTAGTCTTTTACTTGACTCACACAGTCATGTGAACAAGTAATTAGTCTTAATTTTCCAATGCTTGAAAGTTCTCATTCATCATACTATACAACTTGCATGATTCCAAGTTGCGGTCCAATTGAAACTTGGGTGATGAGAAACTTTCTTTATTTGGGAAAATTTAGACACTACCACAAATGAATGAATCAAAACCATTTTACTATATTACTGGCAATGGAATCATATAAATAACAATTTTTTTTTTCACAAATGCCATTGTAAGGATACTTAAAATAAATAAAATCAAAAATTTGCTTTTATTTTAAAAACTTTGCGTAAAAACTTATCCTTACAATCCATATGAAAACCTTGTTGTTATATATTCCTAAGCAATGTGTCATAACTCCTAAGTAACAACTTCAAAATTCTGATGCGATCGAAGTCCATCTTCGTGATCAGAAGCAGCATATACTTCCTTTAAGCCTTCTCTCTTTTCTTTGATTCTTATAACATCGCCATGTGACTTAGTCACATTATGTAATAAGAATCTCCAAATAGGAGCTTAACAGAGTTAGACAATGGACTTTACCTGAAGTAGAGTCAATCTTATTAACTTTAACATCCTTAGCTAAATTTGGAAGCTTCGCAAACAGTGCCCCTTCCTTTGGCAATTTTAACAAATGGACCCTTTGGTAATGGTAAATGGGGCTATCACAGACTTAGCTTTTCTCTTTACCATTTGGTCAACCGAGTTGACTATGGCCGATCCCTTTCCATTGGGAAGAGAATGCTTTTTCTGTTTTTCCAGTGTCATCATTGTGAATATCCATAAAGTTTTGGGAAGTCAAACTTCTAATCAAATTTGCTTTACTAGCCTTTCAAATCATTGTTGATTCAACAGTACTAAGCAAATAAATAAGATCATTAAGGGTCTTGTCATAGTCTGTTTCATAGGAGTCCCAAAGGAACTCACTATGTGACTTAGAAATTGATTGAACCACTAACTTTTTCAAGACTTTGACACCCAACTCTCCCGGCTTGTCAATATGTGACTTCATCTCCAAGATGTGATCACACTTAGACCTTGCCTTACGAATAGGGCTTGAGTGACCTTGAACTTGTGGGTTAGGGAGAATAATTGGAGGAGGTGGAGGAAGTGAAGTTCCAAGAGATTTGGGAAGATCATAGATGTATGAACTAGACATCTTTTAGGAGATATTCAAGTTTAGTTGATTTAAAGTCCTTAAAATAACACCCAATATGAAATATTAAGGCTAGGACCCAACAACCTATTTATAAATGGAAGAGGGATGCCGTAATCCAAGTTATAAAATAGTTGAAGGTAGGTAAATGACGATTTACCAATTTCCACCATGAAAAATTAAATATAATTAAGTTTTAATTGGATTTGAAACTCTTATATCTTTTGAGATACATTGAACTTTCAATGGCATGTTTGAATCTCGAGTGTACCCTCTCAAGTTTCTGACTGGGATGCCGATTATCACAAACAAGGTGTGAATAACCTTGTAAATTGAGTTGGTACCCTTAATTTTATCACCTAATCGATGTTTCGGTTAACGACACATGCTCCACCGATCTATGATAATGTCACCCTTTGCCACACATTTTCAGTCCCATGTTAGTGTACCGGTTAACCACACACGCTCCACTAACGACTTAACAAAGGTGCAAAGTGTAATTTCATGGGTTAGCACCATTTCACATTTAAGTAACTAAGACTGGGAATTTATAAGTGTTTAGTTACTTAGTATTTATCATTATACTTTTAATGAAGGGAGAATTATAGTCCTTGTCCTACTTATTCGATTAACGACCCTCCACCAGTCAAGGAATCGATGGGTGAGAGTAGACACCCATTAAGTTGCCATTTTATAGGCAACAACCTTATACCCCCTTTATAGACTGTCTTCGTGAATGAGGCCTACTAATGGTAAGAGGAATTGCTCTTATACACATATATATAAATATTATTAAATTATAATATTATAAAGTATAAGGGTTGAATTTTATCTTTTAAAATTGTAAGGGCTTAACTTGGAATTAAAGTATTCATTAGAGAAAACTTTTCAAATTCCAAAACTTGAGGGCAAGTTTTTTAACTATTCAAAACTCTTGGATTTTCATAACTTATGAGTTTTAAGTAAAGCTTTAAAACTTTTAATGAAGAGACTCTTGGACATCCATAACTTGAGGACAAGTTATGGAGCCATAAAAACTATTTATAAGAAAAGACTCTTCATTTTTTTCTAACCTAAGGCATATTTATGAGTTTTTAAGATTCATAAGTGTGACTTTTCATATAAATTGAGGACAAGTTACAAAAAAACACATTTTATGAACAAGTTTTAGATTAATTAGGATTGAAAACAACTAAAACACAATTTTTTTTCATTAATTTAAACTAACTCATAAATCAAGGAAACATAGAACTTTTGGTAATCCATAACTTATGGAGTTAAATGCTTGTTTTATGATGAAAATTTTCATGTTCCATAACTTAAGAATAAGTTATGGAATTCTTTAAAACATTAACACCAAATTTTTTAACTCCATAAAAACTTTGAATCAATTTTTTTTAAAACATTTTCATATCCATAACTTATGGAGGTTTCAAAACACATAAGATCACAACTTAAAAAAAACTTTTTGAGCTCCCAAATTTTATGACAAAATTTGCAACTGCATAAAAAATTTAGATCAAACTTTTAAAGCTAATAAAATAATCATATCATTTTATCTTTTACTAAATTTGACCTAATTCAACTCATGTAGCAAATGATTCAAATTTTACTAATAATTAGTTTTTTACAAAACAAGTAATTATCTTAAAATTTGACAAACTTCATGTTTTTTTTCCTTTTTTTTTCTTTTTTTTTTTCAACTTTGAAAATCAAACATTTGAATGAATATAATAGAAAACAACCATGTCTCTGATACCACTGTTGGGTTTTAGTATACTACAAAATCCTATGGTGCACATACAACCCTAAATATCTTGGATCTATGTTTTCTCTATTATACATGCAAATATGAAGTTTCCAAGATATTACGCTATACTAGCATACAAATATCATATACTTGGGTAATAAAATAGGTAGAATACATACCTTTTTTTTTTGATGTAACTTGTCTTCATGAAGCTTGAGTGCCTAGTGCCCCAAGTGTGACACCTCAAATGGTTCACACAACACCATGAACACTTGGCATAACCTTGAGAATAAGGATACCTTGGTTCTCTCTAGTGAAATCGGCCTTGCCCTTTTTGTGTACATACACTAGTGCCAATTTTAACAACCAAGGACATCTTTATATAATGTGGAGATTAGGGTTAAACCCTAATACCCATGACCTTTCATTTCATATGATCCATGGGTTAAATACTCCATGCACTATCCATGAAAGCTTAGCCCAACCTAAATGAACTTGGCCCATCACACAAATACATCTTAGAGTCCATATTTAATTAGTTCCTTTTGATCACTTAATTAATTATAAATTATTTCTTGATCAATACTAATTAAATAATATGATTATATATTAATATATTAGAACTTATAATATATTAATATAAATCACTAGTATCCTTCTTCCTTATCTTGTCTATCCAATTGTCGCGATGCCATGCAACACAAATGGACCATGCCAGGTTGGGTCAAGTCTTACCAATTATAGTCATGGACTTAGACACTAATCCAACATTTGATGGATCAGCTGAACTTGAATATGAGGCATCATCGCTCGTTGGATGTGGTGAAGGATTATGATTGTGAGATCATGTACCACCCGGGGAACGCCAATGTGGTGGCCGATGCTCTCAGCTGCTGGACAGTCATAGCTCTAATCAAGGATACATGTTTGAGGATGAAAAGGATTAGTACGTTGCTAGAATGGATTCGAGAACCTCAAGTTGAGGTTATGAAGGAAGAGCGCCATAAGTGTGAGTAGAATGTGGGTTAGATGGCTTCCTTCGATTATGATAGCCACAGATTGTTCACCCTGAATCGGAGGTTCTGGGTTCCTTATTGGGGTGGTGTGTCCCAAGTTCTGATGGAGGAGGGTCACAAGTCAAGATTTTCCATTCATCCCAGGGCGACGAAAATGTATAGGGACCTTTGCCCTGATTATTGGTGGCCCTACATAAAACGAGATATAGCATGATTTGTGGAGCAATGCTTGACTTGTAGGAAAGTCAAGGCCAAGCATCAACGACCTCAAGAAAAGATGTAGCTATTGGAGATCCCCTTATGGAAATGGGAAGACATCACAATGGATTTTATCACAAAGCTTTCCAGGACAACACGTAGAGTGGCTTCTATTTGGGTCATCGTGGATTGACTGACCAAGAGCGCGCATTTCATCTTGATCCAGGAGAGTATTTCTTCTGAGAAGCTAGCCAAGATTTATGCCCGAGAGGTGGTGGCACATCATGGGGTTCCGATATCAGTAGTTTTAGACTGTGATGTTCGCTTTACTTCCAGATTTCGGAAGCGGTTTCATGACGAGATGTGCACTTGTCTTCATTTCAGCACAACTTTTCATCCGCAGACTGATGGGCAGAGTGAGTGAACAATTCAGACCCTTGAGGATATGTTGCATGCGTGTGTATTAGATTTTGGTGGGAGTTGGGATACGTATCTTCCATTAGTGGAATTTTTGTATAACAACAACTATCACGCTAGCATTGATTGACCTCCTTTTGAGATGCTCTACGAGAGGAAATGTAGGACCCTGATTTTTTGGTGTGTGGTCGGTCAGCGAGTCATGGGGAGTACCGAGGTGGTACTCAAGACTAATTAGATGATTCAGCAGGTTTGAAGCAGGCTTCGGAAAGCCAGAGTTGGTAGAAGAGCTACGTCGACAAGCGCTGATCAGATTTGGAGTTTTAAGTGGGAGATATGATTCTCCTAAAGGTGTGAACTACGAAAGGTGTCATCCAATTTAGGAAGCGGGGAAAGCTAGGCCTCATGTGTATCAGTCCCTTCGGTGTTTTGGCTCGGGTGGTCTGGGTTTCGTATCGTTTAGATCTTCCAGCCGAGCTCAGCTAGATTCATAGCACATTCAATGTCTCGCAGCTGCGGAAGTGTTTGGCTGATGATTTCACAGTTGTACCCTTGGAGGATATTCAACTGTGGAAGCCGTTGGAATTTTAGATCGGAAGACAAAAACCTTGAGGAACAAGGTGGTGGAGCTTGTGAAGGTGCATTGGCTACACCGCAAGGGTTCGAAGTGGACTTGGGAGCCTGAGGAGGAGATGAGGGAGCATTATCCAGGGTTGTTCGAGATGGCGGACTTCGAGGACGAAGTCTTATTCAAGTAGGGGAGAATTGTAATGCCGTATTTCTGGTAAGATTTTATTCCAAGTATTGCATTTTTCCTGAAGAACTCGTTGAATTGGAAGCCCCAACTCGACGTGTTGAAGTTATTTAGCCGATGATTTTCATGAGGCAACTCGACTAGTTGAGGAGTCTCAACTCAGCAAATTAGCTGCTCAGAAAGAAACCCTAGTTTTAGGGTTTTGCACCCTATTTAAACACCCTAAGTCCAAGGTCTTGGCCTTATTTGCAACCTCCAAAGTCCGTAACCCTAATCTCAACCCTAAAGCCTTTTTGAGTGTTGTGAGCCCATTGAGAGTGTATTCTGGTGTATTTGAATTCATTAGAAGAAGGAGAAGCTTGGTACAAGGTGGTCATTCAAGCTGGAGCCTTCAAGATCTTGATCCTTTGCCTCATTTCCAGCATATTTCTGGTATAAAGTTCTAACCTTGCTGAATATTTGTTTGGATCTCTTTTTGGGTTAGTTTTGAGGCTTTTATCCTTGTTTGGTTGATTGGTGGGGTTGAAGGTCGTCCCAAGAGCTATCTTTCCATATCTATGGTCCTCTTGAGCTCTTTTGGCATAAAAGTGCCACCTTTATGGTCTTAAGATCCCCATGCATGCATTAATTCCATTTTATGGCTTCTTTTGATCATTTGAGCCACTTCTATGTATACTTGAGAGTAAAATTGGAAACTTTACGTGTGGGAGCAACCTTTAAGGACCAGATCTGTATTATCGAGCTTTGTCTTGATGAATAAGTGCTTATCGGTTAAGCCTTAACCTTCTAAGCTAAGGGTTTGGGCTCTTTACCATTAGGATGGTTCTTAAGGGTAAAGTTGGAAACTTTACCCAATGAGTTAAAATTCTAGCCCGGATCTGAGTGGTGGACCTTTTAGTTTCGAGAATGGTGACTTAATGGATTAAGGGGTATGTCTCCTGAAGAACACGACGAGTTCATAGGTGAACTCGGCGAGTTGGATTGACTTTTCCTGATTCTGCTGGCTAAAGGGGAAACTCGACGAGTTCATGGATGAACTCGACAAGTTGGATCAGCTTTTCCTGATTCTGTTGATTGATGAGGGACTCGTCGAGTTGAAGAAGAACTCGGCTAGTTGAGTCAACTCGGTGCATTGACTTTGACTTTGACTTTGACCAAATTTGACCTTTAAGGGGTTTTGTAATATTGATCGATATCTAAGGGAATTGATTCTGTTTTGGGGTTGAGTAGAGCTGATTTCTAGGGCTGGAGATTTATCCAGTTATCTTTCATCATTCAAGGTGATTTTCCTTATCGCCTTTAGTGGGTCGAAGGCACCAAGGGCGGCCCATGATTATATTATGTTGTTAGTAAGCTAGTTGTCTCCATGACTATTGCATGTGTTGTGTTTATATGTTTTCTAGGTCAAGGCGTGATGCCAAGTGGGGCCTGATGGATTTCATGTATTCTATGTATTGTCTATGTGTTTATTTTGATGCACATTATTATATGTTAGGCGGCACCTGTTTTACTGAGCTCAACTTGATGCCGCGCGGGACCCGATGTCGGATGAGATCCGAAGCCGGCAGGGCCGATGATGGGTAGGGCCCACTATTTATTTGTTGTATGATTGGTATGTGGTATTTTCGGGGAACTCACGAAGCTTTGTGCTTATAGTTTTTAGTCTATGTCTCAGGTACTTCTGGTTCCAGAGGGAAGAGCTCGGGATGACTGCATCGCACACACCATTGGATTCTGCACCTTATGTTTTACTTTGATTTTATGAAAATTAACATTGGTTTTCATTTGAGTGATTGGATGTTATTGGAATCACCATTTTATTCATTATTAAAAACCAAATTTTTAGGACCATGTTGTTAGGTGTTACATTAGTATTGATTGACCACCATTCGCGATGTTGTATGGAAGGATTTGTAGGACCCTAGTTAGTTAGGGAGAGGTCAGTTATCGGGTCATGGGAAGCACTGAGGTAGTGCTTAAGACCACTGAGTTGATTCAGCAGGTACGCAACAAACTGCAGGACGTACAGAGTCGTTAAAAGAGTTATGCTGACCGACGCCGTTCGGATCTCGAGTTTTAGGTGGGAGACTTTATCTTGCTGAAGGTGTCACCTTGGAAAGATGTCATTTGATTTTGGAAGAGGGGCAATATGGGTCCCTAATTTCTTGGTCTATTCAGGATTTCTGCCTGGGTTGGCAGGGTTGCATATTGGCTAGATCTCCCTGATGATGTAACACTCGTAGATCCAGGCTAGTCAATATAAAGGTAATACGGGTCGAAAATGACTTTTTGAAAAAAGATTATTAAGAATAAATAATATGAACAAAGATGTAGTATACGTTACAAGGTTTCCGTAGATATAAAGAGCGTCGAAATCCGAGTTATAACGAAGAAGTTATGACCTGTCGACGTTTCGCGACGAAACCAGCACAATACCAGGAAGCGTAAATAGTGATTTTATGATAGAGCGAGTTTTAACCTTAGCAATCTAAACGAAAGTTGTAGAATACATTAAACCAAGAGCGTCCATAAAAAGAACGCCCAAATCTGACTTTGTATGAGGAAGTTATGATTTTTCGAAGTTTCGGCTTAGCGGTGTACAACCCGAAATTCGAATATTAGATCGAGAGGTTTTTAGCCAACAAAAACTAAACGAGAATCGAAGATCTCGTTAATAGTAGCAGAACGTTAAAAAGACAGATGAAAACAGATGTCGGATGAAGAAGTTATGAATTTTTATCAGACCAATCATGTCCCGGTCTGTTAAAAATATAAAATTTAAAATAAAGTCAAAATTACCCGACGGAGTCTAAACGAAAGTTGTAGAGTACGTTCCCTCCTTCACGTGGATATAAAGAACGTAAAAAACGGAGTAGATATGCAAAAGATACAAAAGTTTAAATTTGTAAACGAAATTGCGAAGGCTGATAAGAACTTGGTGACATGGCGCGTTGTGGGCGTCCACCGCTGATCAGTGAAAACTTCGGATTCGGACACGTCTCCCTTCGCTATGCCCCATGTCCGAGGTTGGTATGCCCAACGTAACTTTTCTCCTTATCCATCCATAGAAGATGCGAGACAGCTGGCTGCGAGCTAGCGATCCTATTAGAAGTTATGCCCCACGTAACCTCCCTACGCCAAACGTACCACCGAGGCTTCGTGCCTATAAATAGGCTGCGAGGGCAGCCGACTTCCTCACTCCAAATCCACCTCTTTCTATCATTAATTTCTCTCTCTAGCTCCTCTAAACCCCTAAACCCTAGGTAAACCCCCTAGCATCTAAAGGAAGCCCCGAGGCTCCCATAGTCTCGAGAAAAAGGGTCTTTCGGTTTCGAAAACGCTGCTCCGAGCAAAGCCCGATTTTCTTTAAAATCCATTGTAAGTGAGCTATGCTTATGCAATTTTTAATATAGCTTTCAAATAATTATAGTAATGTTATTAAGTCCTTAAAATAATTATTTGGGCTATTATTATGAGTTATATTGAGTGTTATTTAACGCTTATATAATAGTAATAATAGTCAAACTATTAATTTGTCGTGGTTATCGTTAGACTAAACCCTAGTGGTATTGATACTAGGTTTTATCAAAGGAAAATTGTTTTGAGAATATCGAATCGCTGTCCTAGTGCTGAGTCACCACCTTTCAGGTGAGTGCATGGTCCCTTTCATCTTACACATATATATGAAGTATTTTATATAAACTATGTGTTATGTGTGCATATTATCTAAATACTTGCTGTCTATGCTGGATGAACGTTTTATAAATGTTTTAAATGATTTAAACTGTATATATATTTTGTATATACGAATATGTTGGGTATGACATGGGTAGATGAATGATGAGAGGTAAAACATGATGTGAGTAAACATTGACAGCTATAGACTTAGTGCCTAATAAATAACATCGACATCTATGGACTTAGTTCCTATTGGACAAGCACTGGTAGCTATGAACTTAGTACCTGTTAGGAATTAATAGCTATGGACTTAGTACCTATTAGATAAACACTGGTAGCTATGGATTTAGTACCTGTTAGGAATTGGTAGCTATGGACTTAGTACCTATTAGATAAACACTAGTAGCTATGGACTTAGTACCTATTAGGAATTGGTAGCTATGGACTTAGTACCTATTAGGTAAACACTGGTAGCTATGGATTTAGTACCCGATGAATAAACTATAACTACTATGGAATTAGTGCTTTACGAACGAGCATTAGCAGCTATGAATTTAGTGCCAGTCCTATAATCCTGGTGGCAAGGGACTTCGGAATAAACGAATGCAGGATAGATGACTCTTAGGATAAATCCTTAAGAGTAAAGAAGATAATGGGGATGGGTAATTGGGTTGATTGTTTGATTGTTTAAACATAATAATTATATTATTATGGGTTGAAAACCCTATGTACTCACCAGGTTTCCGAACCTGACCCACTCAGTTTATTTACATCACTGGTGTTGTTATGATTACACTGAGAGATTAAGGAGATGTAAATCACTAGTGATAACGAATGTAAGTTCTGTTTATGCTTATGTTTCTGTATTGACGATGACATCCCAAATGTTTTAAAATGAATAAAAATACATTTATTCATAAATGATTTGATAATATATTTATCATGTTTTACTAGGAACAAATTCCGCAACATTTTTATTAAAAGAGGTACTTTGATTTTTATAAAGCATAAACCAAAATTGGTCTTTTCTGGCCATGAAAATGGGGATGTCACAGTTGGTATCAGAGTATTAGTTTAAGCGAACTAGGAATATGGATTTATTTCTAGAGTTAAACTTAGAATGCTAAGAAATGATCGTGAGGAGCGTGTCTAATAGATTTAGGTAATGCACCTAAATAGACACAAGCACTAGCTTATTTTAGGAACGATGCCTAAATTGCTTTACATGCTGAATGATTTGTTATGCTATAGTTTGATTAGATCTATGGTTTGTTGCCGACCGGATCTGGAAACCTTATGTGTTTAGGATTCTAAACGTACGAATACAACATTAGAACTAGCATATAAACGTTTTGGAGAGATAAGGATGATTTAAAACATCAATCCTAAATTAAGATCTAGATTCACCTTATTCAGTGTATAGATCAAAATGTAAAGAATGTGCAGTGGAGCTGGGAATACAAATGAGAATAGGAATTAACCCTCGATGATTAAGCAAATACCTGTTATAGTGGAAGATGTACCCGAGCCAATCACGATGGCTGGAGTACAAGCCATGATTCAGGCTATGTTAGCTAAACAAAGGGAAGAAATGAGGCGGATGTCAAATAGGGACGAACCTACTATGCCCATTGAGCAACCCGAACTGATTCCCGAGCAATCGGAGAAAGGGAACTAAAGCCGCCAAGTGAGTCAAGTGGGGACTCAAGGTGAACGAAGGGATGGCCCGGAAAGGAGAAACGACAAGGATGGATGAATGTACAAGAATTTCTTGGGTGTGAAACCACCAAGTCTCTTAGGAAGCCCAAATCCTGTTGAGATTATCGATTGGATCTTCGAGATGGAGATGGTGTTTGAGAGCTGCGACTGTAGAGAGAAACAGAAGACCGTCTTCACTGTAAGACAACTGAAAACTAGAGTCTTGAGCTGGTGGAAGCTATTGGCAGATACGATGCCACAAGGAGAAGCCTTAAGGATGTCATGGGAAGAGTTCTTGGAACAATTGAAAATGCAGTACTGCTCAGAGATAGATCCGATAGACCTAAACAACGAGTTTTAGAACCTGAAGAAAGGGAAGATGAGTGTTGATGAGTGTGCCACCGCATTCACCGAGAGGATGAAGCTATTCCCCTACTTGGTGCCTACTGAACTCTCAAAGAATGATAGGTTTGCTAACAGACTACCCACTAACTTTGGCCCAATGGTCAGAATAGCAACTACCTTGAAAACAACTGTTAGGGCAGCTAAGAACGTAGAGGCCCAGATAAGAGAAAAGGGTCTAGAAAAAGATAAGGCATGAGAGAAGCGGAAGTTTGAAGGATCTTCAAGGTCCAACAAGGAGAGAAAATTCTCAAAGCTTGGAGGAGGAGAAGGAGGTGAAGTGAGATGGTGTGATAAATGCAAAAAGAAGCATTGTGGGAGGTGCAATGAAGAAGTGACTTGTTACAAGTGTGGAAGGACTGGTCACTATTCCAAGGATTGTACACATAATGATAAAGTATTCTACGGATGTGGAGGCATGGGGCACATGTCCAGAGACTACCCAAGGGAAAATAAAGCAGCAAGACCATAAACGCCACCAACTCCAAGGGCATTTCACATGACCCTCGACGCAGCAGAAAACCATGCGAGGAATCAAGGATGAGGACTTCATATCTGAAGATCAAGTTATGTAGTAGCCATAGTATCATATGATGTAGCCTATTAGAGGCATAGTCTAGGGTGAACTTGAACACCTATGTAATAGTTTCGAGAAATAATGAAGCCCTCGTTTTGTTATCTGATGTGTTAAACTGTTATGTGATTTTTCTTGTATGGTGACTTGGAAAAGTACAAGACAATACTTGGGACAAGTATGAGTAGGTGTGAAAGGTAGTAGATGCATATATTACCGGAAGCATAGGACTCACGTTTGGATCAGGGAAAGTCACAAGGTTACCAAGAAGCTAGTAATTGATACCGTTTTATTCAAGAATGTCGTTACCATCGTTTCGGTAATGATTGACTAATATGAGTATGTTACATGGTTTAGAGAACCATGTCTGATGTAGCACCCGACTTAAGCCGGAAGAAATAATCAAAGCGATCAGTAGAAGTATCGCGACGGTTGATAGAAATGCTACCTTATAAGATGTGATTAGAACATGAAGGAAGGTATAGCCTGTTCCGGAAGACTCTAAAAGACCTAAGTCTAAGCGTTGCAACATACGATGATAGGTCATTAGAATTTGACACGTCGATCCATTGTAGTAATAAAAGAACTTATCTTAAGTTCATATCTAGTGAGGATCGAGATTGTGACTTGAAGGTTTAAATTTGGGGTCTAATGTGAGATAGGGAGCGAGTGCAAGATCGGGCACCGCCTGCAGTCAAGAATTCTTAGAGTTAGATACTCGTTCAAAGAAACATGAAAGTTACGGTGATTACTTAGGATGAAGAGATAGCGTATGGAGTCATCATGTGAGCCCTGTTTCATTGATGATTACGGGACATAATCATCCTAAGGGGGAGATAATTGTAACACCCGTAGATCCAAGCAAATCAATATAGAGGTAATAGGGGTCGAAAACAACTTTTCGAAAAAATATTATTAAGAATAAATAATCTCAACCAAGTTGTAGTATATGTTACAAGGTTTTCGTACAAATAAAGAGCGTCGAAATCCGAGTTCTAACGAAGAAGTTATGACCCATCGAAGTTTCGCAACGGAATCAGCACGATACCGGGAAGTGTAAATAGTGAATTTATGATAAATTGAGTTTTAGCCTTAGCAATCTAAATGAAAGTCGTAGAATATTTTAAACCGAGAGCGTCCATAAAAAGAACGCCTAAATCTGACTTCGTATGACGAAGTTATGATTTTTCGAAGTTTCGGCTTAGCGGTGTACAACCCGAAATTTGAATATTAGATTGAGCGGCTTTTAGCTGAAACAACCTAAACGAGAATCGAAGATCTCATTAATAGTAGCATAACGATAAAAGGATAGATGAAAACGGATGTCGGATGAAGAAGTTATGAATTTTTAACGGACCAATCCTGTCCCACCCTGTTAAAAATATAAAATTTAAAATAAAGTCTAAATTAGCTGACGGAGTCTAAATGAAAGTTGTAGAGTACGTTCCCGCCTTCGTGTGGCTATAAAGAACATCAAAAATGGAGCACGTATGCGAAAGATATGAATTTTTAAAGTTTGTAATTGAAATTGAGAAGGCTGATAAGAACTTAGTGATGTGGCGCGTTGTGGGCCGTCCATTTCTGATCAGTGAACGCTTCGCATTCGGACACGTCTCCCTTCGCTAAGCCCTGCATCCAAGGTTGGTACGCCCAGTGTACCTTCGCGCCTTACCCATCCGATGAAGATGCAAGACAGCTGGCTGCGAGCTGGCGATCCTATCCGAAGTTACGCCCCGCGTAACCTCCCTACACCCAGCGTACCACCGAGGCTTCGCGCCTATAAATAGGCTGCAAGGGCAGCCAACTTCCTCACTCCAAATCCACCTTTTTCTCTCATAACTTTATCTCTCTAGCTCCTCTAACCCCCCCCCCCAAACCCTAGGTAAACCCCCTAGCACCTAAAGGAAGACCCGACGCTTCCGGAGTGCCGAGAAAAAGGCTCTTTCGGTTTCAGAAACACTGCTCCGAGCAAAGCCCGATTTTCCTTAAAATCCTCTTTAAGTGAGCTACGCTTACGCAATTTTAAATATAGCTTTCAAATAATTATATTATTGTTATTAGGTCCTTAAAATAATTGTTTGGGCTATTAATATGAGTTATATTGAGTGTTATTGAATGCTTATATAATAGTAATAATAGTTAAACTATTAATTTGTTGCGGTTATCGTTAGACTAAACCCTAGTGGTATTGATACTAGGTTTTATTGAAGGAAAATTGTTTTGAGAATATCGAAGCGCTGTTCGAGTGCTGAGTCACCACCTTTCAGGTGAGTACATGGTCCCTTTCATCTTACACATATATATGAAGTATTTTATATAAACTACGTGCTATGTGTGCGTATTATCTGAATACTTGCTGTCTATGCTAGATGAACGTTTTATACATGTTTTAAATGATTTAAACTGTATACGTATTTTATATATACGAATATGTTGGGTATGACATGGGTAGATGAATGATGAGAGGTAAAAGATGATGTGAGTAAACATTGGCAGCTATAGACTTAGTGCCTAATAAATAACATCGACAGCTATGGACTTAGTGCCTATTGGACAAGCACTGGTAGCTATGGACTTAGTACCTGTTAGGAATTGGTAGCTCTAGGCTTAGTACCTATTAGATAAAAACTGGTAGCTATGGATTTAGTACCTGTTAGGAATTGGTAGCTATGGACTTAGTACCTGTTAGATAAACAGTGGTAGCTATGGACTTAGTACCTGTTAGGAATTGGTAGCTATGGACTTAGTACCTATTAGGTAAAAACTGGTAGCTATGGATTTAGTACCCGATGAATTAACTTTAGCAGCTATGGAATTAGTGCTTTACGAACGAGCATTAGAGATATGGATTTAGTGCGAGTCCTATAACCCTGGAGGCAAGGGAGTTCGGAATAAATGAATGCAGGATAGATGACTCTTAGGATAAATCCTTAAGAGTAAAGAAGATAATGGGGATGGGTAATTGCGTTGATTTTTTGATTGTTTAAACTTAATAATTATATTATTATGGGTTGAAAACCCTATGTACTCACCAGGTTTCCCAACGTGACCCACTCAGTTTATTTATATCACAGGTGTTGTTATGATTACACTGAGAGATTAAGGAGATGTAAATCACTAATGATAACAAATGTAAGTTCTGTTTATGCTTATGTTTTTGTATTGACGATGACATCCCAAATGTTTTAAAATGAATAAAAATACATTTCTTTAGAAATGCTTTGATAACGTATTTATCATGTTTTACTGGGAACAAATTCCGCAACATTTTTATTAAAAGAGGTACTCTGATTTTTATAAAGGTTAAAAAAAAATCGGTCTTTTCTGGCCATGAAAATGGGGATGTCACAGATGAGCTCAGTCAGATCCATAACACTTTCCATGTAACTTAGTTGCGAAAATGTGTAACCGATGATTCTACAGTGATCTAGCTAGATGATATTCAGGTGGATAAGTGCCTAAATTATGTGGAGAAGGCCATTGTGATTCTTGATTAGAAGACTAAAACTTTGCATAATAAGGTGGTGAATTTTTGTGAAGGTCCAATGGCAGCACCGACGAGGCTCCAAGTGGACATGGGAACCGAGGGACGGCATGAGGGAGCACTACCCAAAATTTGTTCATGGAAGTAGACTTCGAGGACGACATCTAATTCAAGTGGGGGAGAGTTATATCACTTGGATTCATGTATGTTACCTTTAATCCCTTATTCGTTGTTTATTTTGCAAAAGATGTTCCTCCATACGTTGGGTGTACATATATGTATGCTTAGTGTACATGGGTTGGAGTGATCGCGAGCTTGACCCACATATGCGAGGCGTACGTGGCTAAAAGCAAAACCCTAATTTTTTTGGCATGAGCCCTATTTAAGCTCATTTATGACCTTTGAACCCTCTCCGTTATCAGCCTCCACACCTCTAAACGTTCCATAAATCATAGTTTGCTCTGGAGTGTGATCTTTGTGCTTGAAAGTGACTTTAGTGGCCCTTTTTTTGTGTGTTTGCAAAAAGAAGAAGTTCGTGAGGAAGCCTTAGACATGGTTGAGCTTCAATATCCCGAATCCACATCATCCCAAGAGGCTTTTGGAGGTAAAAAGATCCTACCTCGTTAATCCTTTTGATACTTAGAGTTAGGGTTTGTTCATAAGCTCATTTTTGGTCCATGGATTCTCTTTTGTGATTTTAAGCAACTCTAGAAGCTTGTAATGCCATATCATAGTCCCTTTGGTGTGTTAGAGGCATAAAAATGCAATCTTGATGGTTTTTATGACACCATGCATGAGTATAGGTCCTTACAGTGTGTCTTAATGGATAAAATGGGATTTTGGCCACCGATTAGGCATGCAAAGGCATAAAGTTGCCAAGTTTATGCTCTAGGACACCGAGATCTGGAAGTTGACGAAGTGACTGCATGGATTAAGTACTTAATGGCTAAAAATCTTTAACAACTTAGTACGTTGGGCGTACTAAGATGTACATCATGTGTACTGCCTGAAGATTGAATACGCTAAGCGTACTGATGTTATGTTGCGTGTATGCCTAGTGGGTTGTTGGTCAATTATTGGACTTTTGGTCCTTAACTAGTTATGGGCCTTGGCTTGTTTATGAAAGTAGGGCTCAATTTTTTATTGTGGGCCGTGGATGACATGGTTTGGGACTTTTGGGCCATGAAGCCCGTTCTTATGGTTGGGCCGAATATGGTTAGGCCCATTATGGGATAGGCGAAATGAGACATATTCTAGGAGTTAGATTTAAGGTTTTTGTAACATTCAGGATTTCGGGTATGTTAGTTTGTGTTTCAATTTGGAGGATTTAGGAGGGACTCAACGAGTCGAGAGTCTGACTCGCCGAGTCACGTCGAGTTGATTGCGGTTATTTAATGAAAGGACTCGACGAGTCCAAGTATGGACTCGCCGAGTAGGTGCTGGGCAGAGAAAATCCTAAGTTCTGGGGTTGGAGCCTATTTAAAGGAACTTATGACCTTTGATGCGCCTCATATCTCTTGTGAGAAATCCTAAATCTCCATTAGAGCCTTGGGAGAGTTCTTATGATGAAATCAAGTAATTTGGTGGGTTTTATGGAAGGAAAAGAGCATGACTCAAGCAAGGAATGAGATGGGGGAAGTAGATATAGCATCTCTTCGCATGGGACTGTTGTAGGAGGTATGAATCTATACTTATTCTCGTGTATTTGGTGGTTTTCTTGAATCTAGGGTTTTCTTATTCCTTCTTTAGGTTGGATTTGAAGCTTATAAGGTCCCAAGGTGGAATAAGTCTTAGATCTGGACCTTAAGAGGTCCAAAGAGTCCCAACCATTCTGCTTTATGTTGTTCCATTGGAGATATGGATCTAGGTTGCCATTTTAGGAGCTATTTCTTCATATAAGGGCATAAGAGTATTGCATGAGCTTAAAGTTTGAACCTTTATTGATATTTGGGTGTAAGAAGGTGAGATCTATAAGTTAGAGAAACAGATCTGACCTTAGGAGTTCATTTGAGTGATGGCATGGAGGGAACTCGCCGAGTCCATATGGGGACTCGACGAGTCGAGTCGGGTTGCCCTGCGATTCGTGACTAGTGGTAACCCGTCGAGTGAAATGTTAACTCGACGACTCGAGTAAGACCTTAGGAGGATTTAGAGGACAAGCATGGACTCGCCGAGTCACCTGAGTGCAGTCGCCGAATCTGGTCAAAGTTGACCGTTGACTAGAGTTGACTTCGGTTAACCTTAGGGTTTTGGTCAAACTGATTCAAGAAAGGTCAGGGAGGGGTAGAATGGTCTTCTACCCATTCTATAGAGGTGAGGAAAAGAGAAAGTATTAATTAGAGATGTTTGCCTTATGTGTTAGGCGGAGGCTTGATCGAGGTTATCAAGCCAGAAGATTTACTAGACATCATGAGATGTGAGTGTTCTCACTATACTGTACCTGGAAGGGTACCTATGTGTGACCGGAAGGTCTTATATGCTATGAGATGTATGTGATATATGTCGTTATGTGATATGTATGTGTTATGAATGTTATGTATGATAAGGACCGGAAGGTCAAGATGATATGGACCAGAAGGTCAAGATGACATGGACCGGAAGGTCAGGAGGTTACGGACCAGAAGGTCAATACGGGTAGGATCAGAAGATCTACAGGGATTCGGGATGGAAGTCCCCTGAGACACTTGGATCGGAAGATCCCATAGAGTTATGTCCTGGAAAGGCGTATGTGTTGTATGTGGTATTTTGGGGAACTCACTAAGCATTTATGCTTACAGTGTTATGTGTTATGTGTTTCATGTACTAGCGATGATCGCGGGAAGGCGCCGGCATGATCCGTACACACTGGCAGAAGATTTATTTTATGACCTTGGGATATGTTTTATCGTGTTGGGATTTCTTAAATTTGATATTTGAGAATATCGAATGAGTTTTATGTTATTTGAAAAATGAAAAATTGTTTTGAAAATTCACGTTGTTATAAGTTGGTATCCGAGTCTTGGTTTGAGGGATTTGGATGCACCTTCGGGCGTATCTGAACTCAAACTGAGGATTTGAGAAATTTTTTTCAGAAAGGAAACAATTTTTCCAAAAGAGTAAAAGATTTTAAGAAAGGCAGAACGGAGCAGTGTGTACGATCAGCCAGCGCCCGAACGGTGATTTCCCAAAATACCCTTACATTATGTGTTATGAGATATGATATGATATGTTATGCATGCTAGAATAGGCTAGGTATTCATATTAGGACTAGAGTGGCCTGATTTGTGATGCCTTAGCCTAGGAGAATACTGCTGCTATGAGATGCTTCAAGAGTGAGTAGGTAGCAGTGAGGCGCTTATGAGAAGTCTACCGAAGGGTAACCTATGCTTAGTGAAATGTAGAGTACTTGTGGTCTGGGATCCTAGGAGGAGGACTTGGAATGAATGTTGATGCGGTGTGGAAGGTAGTATTGGGCCCGTACTACTGAAAACACCAGATCAATGCGCAGTCCAAGTAAGAATCCTTAGGGTACTAAGGAACCAGTAGGGCTGAGTTATCGAGTGCGAGTACACTCGAGTGAGTCTATGATATTTTTATTTTGTATTTCGGAGACATCATGGTTGGGACACGCCACAGACTAGAGACCAGTGGCGTGAGTGACGAGGAGCTTCGTCAAATGATCCACGACGAGGGGGTTGCGGATATCTGTGCAAAGATACCGGGGATGTTTGGTTCTTTCAAGACCACTTTGATTGATACGTTTAATGAGAGATACTCAGAGGTTGTCGAGGCTGCGGCTGATGCAGCTTTTGCAGCTGTGGCTACTGTTAGACCTCCGGGGGGGGGGGGGTGACTTGATGCTATTTTGAGGGTTCAACAATACGAAACCACTGGAGTTTGATGGGACGCATGATCCGGTTGCTACGATGAGATGGATTTCTAATATCAAGGGATGCTTCTACACATGTTCGTGTCTGGAGCATCTGAGGGTTCGATTTTCATTGAACTAGTTTCGCTTGGGGGTGAGGGACTGGTGGAAGTTCATGGTAGTGAACTTCACTCTTGCAGATGTTTCGAAGGTGACCTGGGAGAGGTTCACGACCACGTTCAGAGACGAGTATGTTCCCCCGGTGGAGCGGGAATGGTTGACACAGGAGTTCTTGTCCCTCAAGCAGGGGACAAAGTCTGTCACTGTGATTACACGGATATTTCACGAGAAGGTGTTGTTTTGCCCTGAGCATGTGTCCGTCTGAGAAGACACGCATGAGTCGGTATTTGAGCATTGAGAATTGATGTCATGGTTTAAGTACCATGATAAGTAGTAGATTGAGAAGTGATGCAATGGGTCTAGTCCCCTGAGTTGTAGCAGGTTGAGAGTTGACGTCATGGTTCGAGTGCCATGATTTGAGGTGGATTGAGAAGAGGGAACATGGTTCGAGTACAATGATCCGTAGAAGATTAAGAGGAGATAACAAGGTATACGTACCATGATTCATAGCAGATCGAGAGGTGACCACACGGTTTGAGTATCATGACATGTGGCAGTTAGTGTTTCTGGTTTTTACCAGTTATTCCATGGGGATTTTCTTGACTGAGATTGAGGTGAATGATTGTTGGGCCAGAAGGCCAAGATGAACATGTTTTAGTGAAGCATTCCTAGAAAGGGGAAATCAAGTGAGCTGCGAGTGATTGTGGGTGATATTCCAGTTGGAGTCGCAAGACTCACAGATGAGTAGGGATGGTGCGTTATGGAATAATACGGTATAGGCTGGGCGACCGGCTGATAGTGGGGAGGTCACTTTCTGTGACCTAAGTGGTGCTATATCCATTTCCTGTGGGAGTCATAAGAGGTGTTGAGATTTCAGTTTTGAGTTTTCGGGTGAGCCCTGTGGGATTGCCCAGATGGTGATCTTTAACCAGGGTATGTGGCAGTACGTCTGCCGCGAGGTAAAGATATAGCTTGAACAGGTCGTCAGTGGGGACTGAGATGGCCAAGGACCAGGAGACACCCTAATTGAGTATAGTAGGGCATGTGTTAGCTGTAACGTCGTACGATCAAGAGGAGTATATCAGGGCGGTGGCCCTTATTGTCTTTGGTGGGTATTAAGAGTGGAAATATGGTTTCTGCTCTTATGATAAGTGACGTGACTGAACGTTGGATTGAGGAGTCGATGATAAGTAGTATGACAAATCATTACTACCAGACTAAGAGTCAGGGTTAATATTGGGCAGTTGGGAGGTCCGGTGATGGAATGATGGGAGATTCTTAATGACTAAAGGGAGTCATGGTAGAAAGTTCTGAGGATTTCATATGAGTTTCGGGGCATTGGGGTTGCTCGATCTCTATCAGGATATCATCGAGCGTTGTGTAGCACCTTCCGAGAGTCTGTGCGATGTTACTGGTGGAAACAGTATGTGGATAGATTGCCGGTGCGCCGATTCGGGTTGGTTCGAACCCTAAGTGGGGGAGAACCGGGTGTTTTATTAAGGGGTTTAGAGATTCAATTGAAAATGGTTAGAGATCTGGATATGGAGAGATCGACAGTGCGAACTGATGAGCCTATTGTTATTAGTGATTAAAACGAGGTGCAGAGCGAGATAATGAATGTGTTATGTTTGAAAAGGATGAGTGTCTCTACGACAATTGGTCGTTGGCCGGAGACCTTGGGGTGAACGGAAATTCTTCGAGGTAAAAATGGTGAATTCGAGATGGTTGGCTCGTAGGGTGATTTCGATGGTTGAGAAATTCTGGTTCAATGATGGGGCTGTTATTCAGCTTGTGAAGGGCAGAAGATTAGACAACCAATTTCAAGTTGTGGAACAGGAAGATCAGTGGATGAGACGAGATGTCCTGAGGTTCTATGGTGGTGTATCGAGGTATCCGAATTTAATGCATTGGATTTCAGACAATTTTGAGTCTTGAGTTGAGATGGAAGGTGGTAGGTCAAGCATCTATGATTCCAGTGGGAGTCCTTTCGGTTAATGATAGAAAGTGAGATTGTCCAAGAATACGGAATTATAGTAGAGAAGTATGTTTTATTATGGCGATTGCCGCCATATATAGTGATGTTTAATTTGGGTAAGTGTGTGCACCTATATATGATTGCTCCGCGGAGTGTGTGAGACAGTCAGAGGTTGTTGTGATGCTTTGGGAAGCCATAATACTCACTAGTCAGAGGTTGTTGTGATGCTACGGGAAGCCGTAGTACTCACTAGTAAGAGGTTGTTGTGATGTTACGGGAAGTCGTAGTATTCACTAGTCAGAGGTTGTTGTGATGCTACGGGAAGCCGTAGTACTCACTATTCAGAGGTTGTTGTGATGCTATGGGAAGCCGTAGTAGTCACTAGTCAGAGGTTATTGTGATGCTATGGGAAGTCGTAGTACTCACTAGTCAGAGGTTGTTGTGATGCTACGGGAAGCCGTAGTACTCACTAGTCAGAGGTTGTTATGATACTACGGGAAGCCGTAGTACTCACTAGCAGAGGTTGTTGTGATGCTATGGGAAGCCGTAGTACTCATTAGCCAGAGGTTGTTATGATGCTACGGGAAGCCGTAGTACTCACTAGTGAAAGATTGTGGTGATACTACGGGAAGCTGTAGTACTCACCAGTCAGTTAGAGGTTGGGTGATACTGCGGGAAGCCGTAGTACTCACCAGTCAGTGAGAGGTTGGCATGGTGCTACGAGAAGATGTAGTACACACTAGTTAGAGAGAAGTTGTTATGATAAAGTACTCTTTGATCAGAGTATGGCGCAAAAGAGTTTTAGGCATGGGGTGGCCCTAATTTATGAGTTTGTGGGAACCTGGTGGTCGAATTAGGGGCGAGATCGAGGTCTCCTAAATGTTAGGGGATCATTATGTTTTGAGTAAGGTGTGGTCATTTCAATCCAAAAGAATGGGAAAATTAAGGTACACATGGGTTGCGGGAAATGAGTTATGAGTTGAATGCTTCGTTGGGATGAGTGGTTCCAACTCTGGGTCAAACCAAACTCCTGAGTTTGAGTTTGGATCTCGTAGTGCATTGGATAGGCGAGATGAGGTTCTACATTCTGAGGTGGGTTCCATGTTGAGGAGTATTGTTTGTCATATGATGTCTTAGACCTGTGTGGGTCAGTACTCGGGTACGGGAGTTACCACAAGTTGCATGGAACTATGAGTAACATATGACAAAGGTTGGGTTTGATTCGATCTTCAATTGGGAAGGTAGCATTCGCTTATGGTTAAGCAGACTTCATTTATCGAATGTCACTTTGGGCCGATGTGGTTATAGTAAGAAGGAAACCATGGAGATGGTTGGGATAATGCAATGGATGACCCTAGAGGTTCAACTATTGGGTCAAGATCAGACCTGGTACTCAGTGTTAAAAAGGGATACGAGGAATGGAGTTGAGGTTATGATTTTTAGATGTATGAGGAAACTTCAAAGCAAGCACAATTATTCTTTTGGGTTTGAGGACAGAGAGTTGATAATTCTTTGTTCGGTTGGGTTCCGTTAGCAAATCAGTGGATGAGCCATGCTAGGATGTTAACTCTTCCGTTTCTTAGGTCGTAATTCGGATGGTTGCTATGTTTGGAATGAGGGAGCGGTAGCCGATTGTTGGATTATGTCTAGAGAAAATTTGAAGGGTTGGTTGTAACACCCTAAAAATACGATCCAAAAATTTCATTTTTGAAAACATATATTTAGCAAAACATTCGAATTAAAACGTTTACTGATCATAACATTTGATAAAGATATCGCATGTCTGGAAAAAATTTCATAAAACATAATAATGTCAGAGTACAAATCCCCAGGACGATCTCATGATGCGGAATACGGAGCATGTGTGTGATGGGCCGCTACCAATCCAACTCTTTCCCCTTCGAAGAAGAGGTACCTGAAACCAAAACTGAAAACTGTTAGCACGAAGCTTAGTGAGTTCCCCCATCATACCGCATACCATACAATCACATATCATACATATTGCCATGCATTTCTGGGGTGCCCGAACTACCCGGTACGACCATTCTAAGGCGCCGACCTACCTGTGTCAAGCCACTCTGGGGTGCTAACTACCCTTGTCAAGCCATTCTGGGGTGCTGACTACCCTTCGGTCCCGACGACCAAACCTCGGGGACTATTTCACCCCTTACTACTACTATCACATATATCATAACATTACATATTATCAGACATATCTGGGGGTGCCTGAACTACGCTTCGGTCCTAGCAACCGAAATCGGGGACTAGTCCCCTCCTACTATCTCTATCACATATAACGTAAAAAGCCAGCATGCAACCATATCATCATATACTGTCAGACGTATCTGGGGTGTCTGACTACCCTTCGGTCCTAACAACCAAACTCTACTAATATCACATACATCATATCATGCTAGTATATAACATATCAGGTAGTAGCAAACCTAGATGATGTCACAAAGACAATCATCTATCATACATCTCCTACTGGTGGGCTGGCATTGTGGCCTTAGACCCACCGCTACTGGAAGGTAACTCACCTAGTAGTAGCTGCTGATCTGTGTGGGAATGGTCTGTTTGCTGCTGCTGCTCCGGAAATCCTCCGGCTGTAATTCCCACCATACACTTAGTAAAATACTGCTAACCGGCCTCAGGGTAAATTGTCCATTTACCCTTAACAAGTCATGAGTCAAGTCACAGTCAACTGCTAGTTGACCAGACTCACCGAGTTGGCTTGCCAACTCACCGAGTCCCTTTCTCTATACCCAAGTCCACTAGTCCTTCATCCTACTCGCTGAGTTGTATGAACAACTCGCCGAGTTCGCCTTCATCCGAAGAACACTCTAAGCTGTGACTCGCCGAGTTGTTCTTGATACAAGAAGATTGCCATGAACTCACCGAGTCATGGCATTGACTCGCGGAGTGACTTCATGAGTGAGTCTGCCTTCCAACCCACTGAGTCATACCCTATGACTCACTACTCCAACTCGCAAACACGAAAAGGGGAACAACCCGGGGGCTCGCGACTCGATTCACCGAGTTAGATGAACAGCTCGCTGAGTCTGCCTCATGCAAAAACTATACACGTGATTTTGCTTGAATCCAGTCCATGCCATTCATAGATCTGGATTCTTAGGGCCTGGTTTACACGTAAAGTTTCCAGCTTTACGTGAAGATAATCACCAATGAAGGTTTTAGCGCTCAAAGTGCACAAAAGGGGTAGATCTAGGACTTTAATGCAATACGACTCCATAAAGGCAGTAGATCCAAGCTCCAAGGACTAAATCATGCCTAGATCTAAAGGCTAACAACTTATTACAACCCACAAAGCACAAACGAGCTTGGGGAATGGCTCAAGAAGGACTTTCATGAAGCTATTAGGAACTACAAGCTTGAAAACAGAGGGGAAACGAGCTATACCTCAAGAAAAACGTTGAGATGTCACAAAGATGCTTGGCCTCCTTCTCCTCTTCTTGATCTACTCTTCTTTCTCTTCAAAAACTTCAAGAACACACCAAAACACTTCAATCTCACAAGGAAAAAGGGCGAAAACGATGTTGGGAATTCTGAGGGTGAATGGGGGCGAGTTTGGAGAGGAAATGAGGGTTTAAATAGGGTGCAAACCCTTGAAATTTAGGGTTTCATCAAACAACGCTGACTCGCTGAGTCCAGAATGTGGACTCGCCGAGTCGCCAACTTAAACGTGCCCCCGGACCGCGTCCCTACTCGGCGAGTCGGACCTACAACTCGCCGAGTCCAAGGCTAAAAATGACCAATACTTAGATAAATTTTACGTACGAGGAACCAGGTGCCACAAATCTCCCCCACTTACTTTAGACTTCGTCCTCGAAGTCTGCCGCTCGATCCTGAAACAGCTCAGGGTAATGCTCCATCATTTCTTCCACCGGCTCCCAAGTCCATTCCGAACCCTTGCGGTGCTTCCATTGCACTTTCACTAGCTCCACCCTCTTGTTCCTTAGATCCTTCGACTTCTGGTCGAGGATTGCAACTGGGCGCTCAATGTAATTCAGGCTGTCATCAACCTGTATATCCTCTAATGGCACCACCGCTGAATCATCCTCGAGACACTTCCGCAGCTGGGAGACATGAAAGGTGTTGTGGATCTGGCTGAGCTCGGCTGGCAGATCCAGCCTATATGCCACCTTGCCCACCCGAGCTACAACCTTGAACGGTCCGATGAATCTTGGGGCCAATTCGCCCCGCTTCCTGAATCGAATGGTGCCTTTCCAAGGTGACACCTTCAGGAGAACCATATCCCCGACCTGGAACTCCAGGTCTGATCGACGCTTGTCGGCGTAACTTTTCTGCCGACTCTGCGCAGTCTAAAGCGTGCTCCGAACCTGCTGGATTATCTCGGTAGTCTTGAGCACCACCTCGGTGCTCCCCATGACCCTCTGACCAACTTCACCCCAACAAATCGGGGTCATGCACCTCCGACCGTACAACATCTCGAAATGGGAGTGGTCAATACTCGCCTGGTAGTTGTTGTTGTATGACAACTCAACCAAGGGAAGATAGGTATCCCAGCTACCACTAAAATCTAACACGCACGCCCACAACATATCCTCCAATGTATGGATGGTCCGCTCACTCTGACCATCCGTCTGCGAGTGAAAGGCGGTGCTAAAATGTAGACGAGTGCCCAACTCATCAAGAAACCTCTTCCAAAACCTGGAAGTGAACCGAACATCTCGATCTGATATCACTGACATTGGCACCCCTTGCTGCACCACTATCTCCCTGATATAGATATCGGCCAACTTTTCGGCCGAGATACTCTCCGGAATTGGAATAAAATGGGCGCTCTTGGTCAACCAATCCACGATAACCCAGATCGAATCTACTCCTCGCACCGTTCGAGGAAGCTTTGTGATAAAATCGATCGTAATATCCTCCCATCTCCACAACAGGATATCTAACGGTTGCATCTTGTCGTGTGGTCTCTGATGCTCGGCCTTGACCTTCATGCAAGTCAAACACCGCTCGACGTACCACGCCATATCCTGCTTCATGCAGGGCCACCAATAGTCTAGGCGAAGATCCCGATACATCTTCGTTGCCTCTGGATGAATAGAGAATCGGGATTTGTGCGCCTCCTCCATCAAGATTTGGCGCACGCCTCCATGATACGGCACCCACACCCTACGGTGTAGTATCAATAACCCCCGGCTATCATAATCGAAGGAGGTGACTTGTCTCACTATTCGCTCACTCTTCCGATGATCCTCCTTCATAGCCTCCTGTTGAGCCTCCCGAATCTGCTCCAATAGGGGAGTCACCACAGTCATTCTCATGCAAACATCCCTGATCGGCGTCGCCTTGCATCTAAGCGCATCGGCCACCACATTGGCCTTCCCCGGGTGGTAAATGATCTCGCAATCATAATCCTTCACCACGTCCAACCACCGACGTTGCCTCATGTTCAGATTCGGCTGATCCATGAGGTACCTCAAAGTCTTGTGGTCCGTGTAAATGGTACATCGAACCCCGTAGAGGTAATGTCGCCATATCTTAAGGGCGAAGACCACCGCCCCCAACTCTAAATCATGCGTCGGGTAGTTCGCCTCGTGAGGCTTCAGCTGCCTCGAGGCATATGCAATGACATGCCCCATCTGCATCAATACTGCACCTAAGCCTAAGATCGATGCATCTCAATATACCACAAAATCATCCACGCCCTCGGGCAGGGCTAAGATCGGCACCTCACACAATCTCTGCCTCAGAGTCTCGAATGCTGCCTGCTGCTCAGGCCCCCATCGAAAGACCACGGCTTTCCTAGTCAACCGTGTCAGGGGTACGGCTATCTTGGAGAAATCCTGAATGAAACTCTGATAGTAGCGTGCTAATCCTAGGAAACTCCGAATCTCAAATGGAGACTTCGGAACCTCCCACCTCATCACGACCTCCACCTTGGCTGGGTCTATTAAAATCCCATTCTGGTTGACGAGGTGCCCAAGGAACTGCACCTCGCGCAACCAAAACTCACGTTTGGAGAACTTGACGTACAAGCTCTCCTCCTCAGGGTCTCCAAAACCTCTCTCAGATACTCCTCGTGCTCCTCTTGTGTCTTGGAATAAACCAAGTTGTCATCAATGAAAACTATTATAGACCGATCCAACATCGGTCTACACACGCGGTTCATGAGGTCCATGAAGGCGGCATGAGCATTGGTGAGCCCAAACGGTATCACCACGAACTCATAATGGCCATAACGCGTCCGAAACGCGGTCTTCTGTATATCCTCCTCTCTAACCCTCATCTGATGATAGCCTGAACACAAATCGATCTTGGAGAACCAAGATGCTCCCTGCAACTGATCAAAGAGGTCATCAATCCTAGGGAGTGGGTAACGGTTCTTCACCGTTACCTTATTCAGCTCCCGGTAGTCTATACACATCCGGTGCGACCCATCCTTCTTCTTCACAAACAGGATCGGGGCTCCCCAGGGTGAACTGCTCGGACGAATAAATCCCTTGTCTAGCAGCTCCTACAGCTGCGTAGACAACTCCTGCATCTCGGGGGGATCCAATCGATAGGGTGCCTTGGCTATCGGAGCCACACCAGGAACTAGTTCGATCCTGAACTCTACCTGACGCTCCGGAGGTATTCCAGGAAGCTCCTCTGGAAACACATCAGCGTAGTCTCGCAGCACTGGAACCTCGCTCATCGACGCCTTACCCGTCTCCCGGGTATCCGTAACCTATGCGACATACCCCGCGCATCCCTGCTGAAGGTAGCGCCTATCTCTTGCTGCTGAACATACTATTGGTCCACGCTGTGGCCTCTTGCCATGGATCACTAACTCTCCCCCGCTTGGGGTCCTAACCCGTACTAGCTGTTGTGCGCAATCTATCACCGCCCTATTAGGTCTCAAACAATCCATGCCTATAATCACCTTGTTCCCCCGGAACGGTATGGGAACCAAATCCACCAAATAACGCTTCTGAAATATCCTCAAAACACAATCCCTGAACACTGTTGATGCTCGCACTGATCGATCATTGGCAATCTCTACCTCTAAAGGGCAATCCAACATGCCCGAGGACTCAGTAAACCTCTTGCTAAGCGCAAGGGAAACAAATGATCGGGTGGCACCCGAGTCGAACAACACCTGAACTAGAATACCGCTCACATGGAATGATCCTAATACATATACACAGGGCACATATCAATAACATAACATCATAAAATAATGTAGAGGGAAAGAATCATAACTGTCACCACATTGGGTGCGGTGCGTGCCTCTTCTGCAGTCAGCTGAAACGTTCGGCTCCTCACCACTAGAGCCTCTGCCTTGCCCTGCCGGCCATCTGTAATCCACAGGGTAGCTGAAGCTGGCACCTTAACCGGCGCTGGTGATGTCAACTGGGTGCAATTGGCCTTCTTGTGGCCCCTCTGGTTGCAGTGGAAACACAACAACTCAGACGTCTGTATCACAAGTTCAGGGGCGGTACAATCCCTGCTGAAATGCCCCGTCTTGCCGCACTTATAGCAGCCCCACGATCCCAATCTACATGCCCCCTCATGAGGCCTACCGCATTTCCTACAGCGGCTCGGTCCTGACTAGCCTCGGGCTTCTTCCCCGAAGCCCCTCCTGTCTGTCCCTCCTCTGTCTTCCTCTTCCAGACGTGCTCCAGATCTATCTCTCTCTCTCCCTCGCCCTGACAGTCATAGAGTCCAAGGTAGGGCAAGTTGAAAAACTGACATGCTCTCGAATATTAGCTCAGAGCATGTCATGGTAGCGGGTCCTCCTCATGTCTACATCACCTACATACTAGGGCACTAAAAATTCCCTTTCCTGGAACTTAGCGGTGATCTCCGCCATAGTCTCCGTCGTTTGCCTCATATCCAAAAACTCTCTAGCTAGCTACTGAAGCTCGACAGCCGGCACAAACTCTGCCCTGAACCTGGTCGCAAAGTCCGACCATGTCATAGCCTCGACAGCCGAGGCTCCCAACGAGTCGCTTATGGACTCCCACCAATCCCTAGCTCAATCACGTAAACACCCTGCTGCATATCTCACCTTCGACCCCTCAGGGCAGAAGCTAATTGTCTGTGCAGACTCAATGTGTAACAGCCTGGATTTCCAGGTATCTTTTATTCACATATTTTTGGTGTTTTGTGAGGGGACTCGGCGAGTTGGAGCTCAAACTCGCCGAGTAGGGTCGCGGTTCTGGATGTGGGTTCGTGCCTGGACTCGGCAACTCTAATGGATGGACTAGGCAAGTCCGCGCTGTTTGATGAAACCCTAATTTTCCGGTCCTAAGCTCTATTTAAAGGACCTTATAGCCCTTCATTGCGGCCACCTTGATCCTTGAGAGCACCAAAGCAGCTAAGGGTTCCTGTGAGTGAGATAAGAGGCTATTATTCACCAAATTTGTGTGTTTTTGCAAGAAAGGAAGGGGGAAAGTCAAGCTAGAAGAATTAGGAGCTTGGATCTACTTCCATTTCACCAAGGGAAGCTTCTTGAGGTATCTTTCAGAGCTTATTTCCGTGTTTATGTTGATATGGTCAAATCTAGGGTTTCTTCTTGCCTTATTTGCTTTGTAATTGAAGTGTGAGAGGTCCCATGGAGATATGGTACCTAGATCTGGACCTTAGCAGGTCCAGAAAGTCCCAAATGCTATGCTTTATGTCCTTCCTTTTGGGTTGGAGGCTAGGGTTGCCATATTAGTGGTCATTTCTCCAAAAAGAACCTTGTAAGTGTTGCATGGTGGTCAAGACTGTGACTTTACGTGATAAATGAGCTTAGGAGGGCCAGATCTATGAGTTTATGGAGCGGATCTGACCTCAGAAGCAAGTTTGAGTCGATGCATGGCATGGACTCGTCGATTCTGAAGAACAGACTCGGCGTGTAGCATGAAGATTGTCCTTAACCACTTAGTGAGTGGTCCTGCCAAGTTATGGTTGGCTCAGTGAGTCACGGGGAGTTAGAGAGAGATTGACAGGTGGACTGAGTGAGCTGGAACTCGCTGAGTTGTCCTTGCGACTCGGTGAGTTGAGTCGCGGTGGACCTGCCATTCATGACCAGGTGGAACTCGTCGAGTCAGGGGAGTACTCGACGTGTCAAATGGAAATCCTTGCGAGTTGGTGAAAACGCTTAGACTCACCGAGTCCGGTCAAATTGACCATTGACTGTTGACCAGAGTTGACCAGTGTTGACTTGATAGGGATAGTCAACCTTAGTGGTAAAAGTATTAATTAGAGATATATGATGTTATAGGAGGATTATAGGTCGGGGGTTCGAGCATGAGTGATTTCCAGGGTTCGCGAGTTATCGAGATATACGAGGTGAGTCTTCTCACTATATTGTACTCGGAAGGGTTTGACTATGCGACTGGAAGGTCGAATATGATATGAGATATATGCATTATGTGTGATAAATTAATCGTTATATGTCCCATGTATGATATGCTTGATATGGGCCAGAAGGCATTCTGTTATGGGCTGGAAGGCGAATATGTTATGGGCCGGAAGGCGTTGTAATATGGACCGTAAGGTTGACTTGGGTAGGATCGGAAGGTTCACCCAGTCGGGACAGAAGTCCCCTGAGACACATGGACCGGAAGGCTAGGGCCTAGAAAGGCGTATGTGCGTAGGTTGTATTTTGGGGAACTCACTAAGCATTTATGCTTACAGTTGTTGTGTTATGTGTTTCAGGTACTAGCGAGGACCGTGGGAAGGCGCTGGCGTGATCGTACACACCCTCGGGGAAAACTATTTTCGTGATCTTTGTTATGTAATCGGCCGTGACAATATTGTTTACATTGGAATCTAAATTATTACTTGATGTTTTGATGTTTGTAAAAATGGAAAATTGGTTTTAAAATTTACGTCGTTACAAGTTGGTATCAGAGCCTTGGTTTGAGGGATTTGGGTACACCTTCGGGCGTAACTAAACTCAAACCGGGGATTTGAGAAAATTTTAATTAATAAATCAGTAAAATTTGATAAGTGATTTTTGAAACAACCAAAGATGAAGGACTGTGTACGGTCAGCCAGCGCCCGAATGGTAAAATCCCCAAAATACTTTTACAATATGTGTTAAGAGATATGATATGATATGATACGCATGCTAGTAGACTAGGTATTCATATTAGGACTAGAGTGGCCTGATTTGTGATACCTTAGTCTAGGGAAACCTGCTTCTATGAGGTGCTTTGAGAGCGAGTGGGTAGCTGGTGCATGGCAAGAATAAAGTACTCAGGATCCGGGGTTTGGGGAGGGGGACTTGGGGTGAATGCTGACGTGGTGTAGTTCGTAGTATTGGTCCCGTACTACTGAAGACACCGGGTCAGTGGGCAACCAAAGTAAGAATTCCTGGGCATCGGAGACTGAGTAGGACTGCGTTATCGAGTGCGATGATGCTCGATAGAGTCTCTGATATTTTTATGTTATATTTCAGAGACATCATTGTTGGACCACGCCACAGACCTGGTACGAGTAGTGTGACTGATGAGGAGCTTCGTCAGATGATTCATGAAGAGGTAGCTGCAGCAATCCGGGCTGAGATTCCGGAGATGTTTGGGTCTATTAAGACCATGCTGATGGAGACATTTGATGAGAGGTACGCCGCGTTGATTGAGGCCACAGCCGCTGCCAGACCACAGGGAGGTGACTCGTTGCTGTTCTGGGAGTTCAGCAACACGAAGCCACCTAAGTTTGACAGGACGCAGGATCCGATTGCTGCGATGAGATGGATTGCTGATATCGAGGGATGCTTCTACACTTGTTCATGTCCGGAGCATCTGAGGGTAGGGTTCGCCTTGAACCAGCTCCGCTTGGGAGCAAAGGATTAGTGGAAGTTCATGACGGCGAACTTCACTCTGGCAGAGGTTTTAGCTGTGACTTGGGAGAGGTTTATTGCTATGTTCAGAGACGAGTACGTTCCCCAGGTGGAGAGGGAACGGTTGGTTCAGGAGTTCTTGAACCTTAAGCAGGGTAATGATTCTGTCACGATGATCATGCGGAAGTTTCATGAGAGGGTGATGTTCTGCCCCGAGCAGGTGTCCACGGAGCAGGCTCGGATGAGTCGGTATGTGGGAGTGCTGAGGAGGGATATCCGGGAGTTCGTATCGAACTCGTCATATCAGACTTTTGTTGAGCTTTAGGCAAATGCCAGGAAGCGTGAGATCGAGTTGGAGACCCAAGCCAGGGAAGAGGCCGAGTCTCAATGGGTGGATCGGCGGCCGGCTCAGTCTCAGCCGGCAGCGAAGCGGACCACGTCCGCCGATTCGAGATCCGGAGGTCAGAAGGGCCGCACTTGCGGAAAGTGCGGCAAGGGTCACAAGAGGGCATGTCGATCGGGTGCTTGCTACAAGTGTGGCAAGGAGGGGCACATTGCTAGGGATTGCCCCAAGGGATTCATGGTTTGCTTTCATTGCAACCAGACCGGCCATCGGAAGGCCGAGTGGCCCGAGCTTCACCAGGGATCTACGCCTGCTGCCAGGGTTACCGAGATTCGGCCAGTGAAGGTCGAGGCTCCGAAGGCTCATGGGAGAGCTTTCCAGTTGACTGCAGAGGAGGTCCACGTGGCGCCTGATGTCGTAGCCGATATGTATGCTTTCATGTATTTACCTTTATGCTGAGATATTGTGCTTATATTATGATATGCGTAGGTACTTTTCTTGTGAATTCTGTACCTGCTTTGGTATTATTTGACTTGGGTGCGAGTCGGTCTTTTGTATCGTTGGCTTTTAGCCAACACATCTGTATTGATCGAGAGGTGATGAGTCGACCCCTGCGAGTTTCTATAGCAAATGAGAAAGCGGTATACGCCACTGAGGTGATTCGAGGATACGTGCTCGAGATTTTTGGGGTCGAGTTCCCTATAGACTTGGTTCCTATAGCTATGGAGGATATCTGCGTTATCGTGGGCGTGGACTGGTTGAGCAAGTTTGGGGCAGTCATTGACTGCGAGAGACAGTTGGTGACGATTCGAGATCCTAGTGGGGGAATGCTTATGGTTTATGGCGAAGGGACCCGATGTGGGTCGGCGTTTTGTTCGGCTGCCAGGGCAAGGCAGAGTTTGCAGCAGGGCTGCAATGGATTCATAGCCTACGTGATGGATACTCGAGTGGCCGTGGGGAGGCCCAATTCGATTGATGACGTTCCTGTTGTATGCGAGTTTTCAGATGTGTTCCCCGAAGAGTTACCGGGTGTGCCTCCGGAGAGGCAAGTGGAGTTTCGTGTCGATTTGGTTCCGGGAGCGGCGCCCATCGCCAAGGCGCCTTATCGTCTCGCTCCACCGGAAATGCAAGAGTTATCCTCGCTGCTTCAGGAGCTGTTGGGAAAGGGGTTCATTCGACCGAGTAGCTCACCTTGGGGAGCGCCGATTTTGTTCGTCAAGAAAAAGGATGGTTCACACCGGATGTGTATCGATTACCAGGAGTTGAACAAGTTGACGGTTAAGAACCGATATCCGTTACCAAGGATCGATGATCTATTCGATCAGTTGCAAGATAGACTTGAGGTCGGGGTATCATCAGATGAGGGTTCGAGAGGAAGATATCCAGAAGACTGCTTTCAGAACTCGTTATAGACATTATGAGTTTGTGGTGATGCCTTTTGGGCTCACCAATGCCCCGACTGCATTCATGGATCTTATGAACCGGGTGTGTCGGCCGATGCTGGATCGGTCGGTGATTGTATTCATTGATGATATTTTGGTATATTCGAGGTCTAGGGATCAGCATGAGGAACATTTGAGGGAGATTCTTGGGGTATTGAGATCGGAGAGGTTGTATGCCAAATTCTCCAAGTGTGATTTCTGGTTACGAGAGGTCCAGTTGCTCGGGCATCTTGTTAACCAGAAAGGGATATTGGTCGACCCGGCCAAGATTGAGGCGGTATTGAGGTGGGAGGTGCCGAGATCGCCCACTGAGATCAAGAGTTTTCTGGCTTTGGCTGGATATTGTCGCAGGTTTATCAAGGATTTCTCCAAGATTGTTGTGCCACTTAATAGGATGACCCGGAAGGGTGCTGTGTTTTCATGGGGACCGGAGCAGCAGTCATCATTCGAGATGCTTCGTCAGAAATTATGCGAGGCCCCGGTGCTCGCACTCCCGGAAGGGATGGAGGATTTTGTGGTGTACTTTGATGCATCTATATCGGGTTTGGGGGCGGTGCTTATGAAGAGGGGTCATGTGATAGCGTATGCTTCGAGGCAGTTGAAGCCTCATGAGTCGAGATATCCCACCCACGACCTGGAATTGGGGGCTTTGGTGTATTCCCTCAAGATCTGGCGGCATTATCTTTATGGGGTTCAGTGTACCATCTACACGGACCACAAGAGCCTGAAGTACTTGATGGATCAGCCAAATCTGAATATGAGACAGAGGAGGTGGTTGGATGTGGTGAAGGATTACGATTGTGAGATCCTGTACCACCCAGGCAAGGCTAATGTGGTAGCCGACGCATTGAGCCGTCGGACAGAAAGCGCCCCGATCCGAGATATTTGTTTGAGGTTGACGGTAATGACCCCGATTTTGGATACTATTCGAGGAGCTCAGGCTGAGGCTGTGAAACCAGAAAACCAGAAGAGGGAGCGGGTTGTAGGTCAGGTATCAGGATTCGTCATGGATGGCCTAGGGCTTATGACTTTTTAGGATCGGATTTGGGTACCGTTTGTGGGTGGTGCGCGTGCTATTTTGATGGAGGAAGCGCATCGATCGAAATTCTTGATTCATCATGGGGCTACGAAAATGTATTTGGACCTAAGGAAGGAGTATTGGTGGCCCTGTATGAAAAGGGATGTTGCATGGTTTGTTGAGAGATGCTTTACTTGTCGGCAGGTCAAGGCCGAGCACCAGCGACCACACGATAAATTGCAGCCGCTAGATATTCCCGAATGGAAGTGGGAACATATTGCCATGGATTTTATCACCAAATTGCCGCGGACTGCGAGGGGAGTTGATGCGATTTGGGTGATCATAGATAGATTGACGAAGAGCGCTCATTTTCTGGCCATCAGCGAGAGCTCTTCTGCGGAGAAGTTGGCGGAATTATACGTGAGGGAGGTGGTATCACGGCATGGGGTGCCGATCTCGATTGTTTCTGATCATGATGTGCGTTTCACTTCCAGGTTCTAGAAGAAGTTCCATGAGGAATTGGGTACTAGACTGCATTTTAGTACCGCATATCATCCCCAGACAGACGGTCAGAGTGAGCGGACGATTCAGACGCTTGAGGATATGATCCGAGCATGCGTTTTGGATTTCGGAGGGAGCTGGGACACTTATCTACCTTTAGCAGAGCTTTTGTATAACAACAACCATTATTCGAGCATTGGTATGCCACCCTTTGAGCTGTTGTATAGGCGGAGGTGTCGCACCCCCATCTGCTGGGGTGAGGTGGGGCAGCGGGTGATGGGTAGCACGGAGATCGTACTCCAGACGACCGAGCAGATTCAGCAGGTCAGGCAGAGGTTGTTGACCGCTCAGAGCCAACAGAAGAGTTATGCAGACACACGCCGGTCCGAGCTTGAGTTCCAGGTCGGCGATCTTGTACTCCTGAAGGTCTCTCCTTGGAAAGGAGTGATTCGATTCAGTAAGAGGAGAAAGTTGGGGTCCCGATACATTGGTCCTTTCCGTGTGATCGCGAGGGTTGGCCGGGTAGCCTACCGTTTGGATTTTCCAGCAGAGTTGGGGCAGATTCACGACACTTTTCATGTGTCGCAGCTGAGGAAGTGTATAGCGGACGAATCGGCAGTGGTTCCGTTAGAGGATATTCAGGTAGATGCGAGCCTGAATTATGCCGAAAGACCTATGGCCATCAGAAATTGGAAGATCAAGGTTTTGAGGAACAAGGAGGTACCCCTGGTGTTGGTTTAGTGGCAGCATCGGAAGGGTTCAGAGATGACCTGGGAGCCGAAGCGTGAGATGCGTGAGCAGCATCCAGAGTTATTTGCAGAGCGAGACTTCGAGGGCGAAGTCTAGTTCTAGTGGGGGAGAATTGTAACAGCCCGGATTTCCAGGTATCTTTTATTCGCATATTTTTGGTGTTTTGTGAGGGGACTTGGCGATTTGGAGCTTGAACTTGCTGAGTAGGGTCGCGGTTCTGGATGCGGGTTCGCGCCTGGATTTGGCGAGTCCAAGGGATGGACTCGACGAGTCCGCGCTGTTTGATGAAACCCTAATTTTCCGGTCCTAAGCTCTATTTAAAGGACCTTATGGCCCTTCATTGCGGCCACCTTGATCCTTGATAACACCAAAGCAGCTAAAGGTTCCTGTGAGTGAGATAAGAGGCTATTGTTCACCAAATTTGTGTGTTTTTGCAACAAAGGAAGGGGGAAAGTCAAGCTAGAAGAGTTGGGAGCTTGGATCTACTTCCATTTCGCCAAGGGAAGCTTCTTGAGGTATCTTTCAGAGCTTATTTTCGTGTTTATGTTGATATGGTCAAATCTAGGGTTTCTTCTTGCCTTATTTGCTTTGTAATTGAAGTGTGAGAGGTCCCATGGAAATATGATACCTAGATCTGGACCTTAGCAGGTCCATAAAGTCCCAAATGCTATGTTGTATGTCTTTCCTTTTGGGTTGGAGGCTAGGGTTGCCATATTAGTGGTCATTTCTCCAAAAAGAACCTTGTAAGTGTTGCATGGTGGCCAAGACTGTGACTTTACGTGATAAATGAGCTTAGGAGGGCCAGATCTATGAGTTTATGGAGCGGATCTGACCTTAGAAGCAAGTTTGAGTCGATGCATGGCATGGACTCGCCGAGTCTGAAAAACAAACTCGGCGAGTAGCATGAAGATTGTCCTTAACCACTTAGTGAGTGGTCCTGCTGAGTGATGGTTGACTCAGTGAGTCACGGGGAGTTAGAGAGAGATTGACAGGTGGACTGAGTCGAGCTGGAACTCGCCGAGTTGTCCTTGCGACTCGGCGAGTTGAGTCGCGGTGGCGTTGCGATTCATGACCAGGTGGAACTCGTCGTGTCAGGGGAGTACTCGACCTGTCAAAGGGAAATCCTTACGGGTTGGTGAAAACGCTTAGACTCGCTGAGTCGCTCTAGTGCACTCGCCGAGTCCAGTAAATTTGACCATTGACTGTTGACCAGAGTTGACCAGTGTTTACTTGATAGGCATAGTCAACCTTAGTGGTAAAAGTATTAATTAGAGATATATGATGTTATAGGAGGATTATAGCTCGGGGGTTCGAGCACGAGTGATTTCCAGGGTTCGCGAGTTATCGAGATATACGAGGTGAGTTTTCTTACTATACTGTACCCGGAAGGGTTTGACTGTGCGACCGGAAGGTCGAATATGATATGAGATATATGCATTATGTGTGATAAGTTAATCGTTATATGTGCCATGTATGATATGCTTGATATGGGCCAGAAGGCATTCTATTCTGGGCCGGAAGGCGAATATGTTATGGGCCGGAAGGCGTTGTAATACGGACCGTAAGGTTAACGTGAGTAGGACCGGAAGGTTCACCCAGTCGGGACGGAAGTCCCCTGAGACACATGGACCGGAAGGTCAGGGCGTGGAAAGGCGTATGTGTGTAGGTTGTATTTTGGGGAACTCACTAAGCATTTATGCTTACAGTTGTTGCGTTATGTGTTTCAGGTACTAGCAAGGACCGTGGGAAGGCGCCGGCGTGATCGTACACACCCTCGGGGAAAACTATTTTCGTTATCTTTGTTATGTAATCGGTCGTGACAATATTGTTTACATTGGAATCTAAATTATTACTTGATGTTTTGATGTTTGTAAAAATGGAAAAATTGGTTTAAAATTTACGTCGTTACACAATGTCTGCAATCCATCGTCTGGCAGCTATGGGGTCCTTTGGCCCATGAAAATCCGGTGCACCACTGCCCCGAAAGTCCTTGAAGGACATTGTGCGGGGTCCTGAATGGCTAGATGCCATGTCACTCCTGAATGCCCGGAGGCGATCCTACATCATCTCCAATATCCCTTCCTTGATCGACCTGAAGATAATGGGGGTCGAGTCAAGGATGCCTCTGGTGATCTCTGACGCGATGAACTTGCATAGCCCCTCATCTACCTAGCTCAGAACCTGGTCCCGAACCCGATCCCTCTCCTGTACTACCAACTGCTGGCCTCAGATGTAGTACCACCATTCTGAAATACCAAGAAATAACAACTGTTAGTGATACTGATACCCCTGGAGGGATCACACCCACTACAAGTTCCTTGGTCTTATCTTAGCCTTCCTCGGTTCGGGTACGGATCCTCTGCTTTTAGTAGTATGGGCCCATACTACCTTCCACATCTATCCGTACCTTCCCCAAAGATCGCCTCGACTTAACCAGGTCCCTTCCACTACCGCTGATCACTGCTACTCTTATCCTAGGCTTTCCCTAGGAAACCTCTGACCCACCCATCCCAGTCATCAGCTGTTGATGGTCTCTTTGTGATGCCAATTAGCTATTACCTGAATACAATCACATGCGACGAGGCTCGGATAATCCTTCGAGTAAGGGACTCATCCCTACAACGGTTAGGACTTAAACAAGAGCTACGCAATAGGGTCAAATCCAACACTCTGAGATTATTCAACCCTGATCACATGTGACTTTAACGTATCCACCTAACAGGTAACTCCCATCACTGAAAGCCCACATAGCACAAAGCAAACAACATTTGGACATAAAGAAAACAATCTCAAGCAACTCTATCCTCGTAGAGAAAAATTGATCTAGGATATAACGATAAACTCGTATTATCAGGAATAACCTAAACAGGCTACCCTACTGTTGTCTACTCAATTCTAGCATGCAACTTTTTCATATATTGAAGAACATTAAGCAGGTACATAAGGAATCACTCCTAGATCCTTATTCCTATTCTAGCATGCTGTTCTATAGAAACTGATAAACATATATAAACTTGTATGGGTACATTGGGGAATACTTACTTGAGCTTGGCCGGTCGTGCACATCACACACTTCGTTCTTCCTTAGAACCCTTTACTAGCCTTTTTAGAAAACATTTCACTTTTCCAAAATATTTTAATCCCTCGATTTGAGTTAAAACACCCCCGAAGGTGTGTCCGAATCCCTTAAACCAGGGCTCTGATACCAACTTGTAACACCCCAAAAATACGAGCCAAAAATTTCATTTTTGAAAACATATATTTAGCAAAACATTCGAATTAAAACGTTTACTGATCATAACATTTTATAAAGATATTGCATGTCTGGAAAACATTTCATAAAACATAATAATGTCAGAGTACAAATCCCCAGGAAGATCTTATGATGCGGAATACGGAGCATGTGTGTGATGGGCCGCTACCGCGCCAGCTCTTTCTCATTCGAAGAAGAGGTACCTGAAACCAAAACTGAAAACTGTAAGCACGAAGCTTAGTGAGTTCTCCCATCATACCGCATACCATACAATCACATATCATACATATTGCCAGGCATTTCTGGGGTGCCCGACCTACCCAGTACGGCCATTCTGGGGCGCCGACCTACCCATGTGTAACAACGTAAATTTTCAAATAAAATTTTCATTTAAAATAAAGTGATTTCATTCAACCAATAATATTTATTCCATGTTTCATATCAAATACATATATAAATTCCCAAGATCTCAAATAGCAGCAGTGTGTATGCATCACGCCGGCGCCTTCCCACGGTCCTCGTTAGTACCTGAAACACATACATAACAACTTGTAAGCATAATTGCTTAGTGAGTTCCCCAGTATACGACTTACACATATACGCCTTTCCAGGCCCTGACCTTCCGGTCCACAACACATCGCCTTCCGGCCCGTAACATAATCGCCTTCCGGCCCATAACATATTTGCCTTCCGGCCCGTAACATATTTGCCTTCTGGCCCATAACATATTGCCTTCCGGCCCGTAACATATTGCCTTCCGGCCCATAACATTTACAACATATAATACATTTAATCTAACGCACATAGCACATATATCATATATCATACCTGACCTTTCTGTCACATAACATATCACCTTCCGGCCCGTATAAACATACATATCATGCATAGCCACTACCTTTCTATTTATAACATATATAACATACATCGTATTCGACCTTCCGGTCACACAGTCAAACCCTTCCGGGTATAGTATAGTGAGAAGACTCACCTCGTGGTAATGAAAACTATCAACTCTTGAAATCACTCGCACTCGATCCGCCGATCTGCAGACTCCCTATAATACCATATACCCTTATTAATACTCTTATCATTCAAGACAACTGACCCCAAGAAATTAGATGCAGGTCAACTCTGGTCAACGGTCAACGGTCAACGGTCAACTGGACCGGACTCGTCGAGTGCAAAGGTGACTCGACGAGTCAAGACGTCCTCTCCAACTTTCCCTGATGATCCCTTTCTACTCATCGAGTATCCCTCTTGACTCGATGAGATCCATGTGGAAGAATCGCGGGGCCACCCCGACTCCACTCGCCGAGTCTGAAGAACAACTCGGCGAGTCCCAGTGAATCTTCAAGCTACTCGCCGAGTCTGTTCATTGGACTCGGCGAGTCCATGCCATGCAGTTGATCAAACTGCTTCGTGAAATACGTATGGTCCCGAAATACACAATCATGGGACCTTCTGGACCTCTAAACATCCTATTACTGGGTTATTAACGTTTGGGTAACAATATAATAATCCATCAAATCACCAAATGGGTTTCATAAACCCTAAATCCGTGTACACATCAAAATAACAGGAATGATCCGAAGTATTACCTGAAAAACGTACTCTCCGTGTCCCCAAACCTCAGAACTCGAATCCCTTGCTGTTCCTTTAGCCAAAACTCCTCTCCTTCTTGCCCAACAATCTCTTCAAAGTTCCAATAGCCTCTAATCTTGCTCTAGATGTCCACAGACGCTTAGGGTTCTTCTCAATCGGCTAAAAGACGGACAATGACGGCCTAAAAGGCGTTATATACGATCCAAAACCAAACAGCTAGGGTTTCTGCTGAACAGCATCGACTCGCCGAGTCCATATCTGGACTCATCGAGTCCAGTCACGAACCCGCGACCAAGTCTGTGGTCCTACTCGGCGAGTCTGGCTCCAACTCGCCGAGTCCCTTCCAAAAATGCCCCAAAAATAGTTTTAAAGCAATACCGGAAATTCCGGGCTGTTACAACTCTCCGCCACTAGAACTAGACTTCGCCCTCGAAGTCTCACTCTGCGAATAACTCCGGATGTTGCTCCCGCATCTCACGCTCTGGCTCCCAAGTCATCTCCGATCCTTTTCGATGTTGCCACTGAACCAACACCAGAGGTACTTCCTTGTTCCGCAGAACCTTGATCTTCCGATCCTTGATAGCTACCGGTCTCTCAGCGTAATTCAGGCTCGCATCCACCTGAATATCCTCTAACGGAACCACTGCCGATTCATCGGCTATACACTTCCTCAACTGTGATACGTGAAAGGTATTGTGAATCTGTCCCAACTCTGCTGGCAATTCCAACCGATAAGCTACCCGACCTACCCTTGCAATTACACGAAATGGACCTATGAACCGGGGCCCCAACTTGCCCCTCTTTCTGAACCGGATCACTCCCTTCCAAGGAGAAACCTTCAGGAGAACGAAGTCGCCAACCTGGAATTCCAGCTCGGACCGGCGTCTGTCCGCATAACTCTTCTGTCGGCTCTGGGCGGTCAATAACCTCTGCCTAACCTGCTGAATCTGTTCTGTCGTCTGGAGTACGATCTCTGTACTGCCCATCACTCTCTGTCCCACCTCTCCCCAGCAAATGGGAGTCCGACACCTCCTACCATACAACAACTCAAAAGGTGGGATACCAATGCTCGAATGATGGCTGTTGTTGTAGGAAAACTCAGCCAAAGGCAAATGCGCATCCCAGCTACCCCCAAAGTCTAACACACACGCTCTAAGCATGTCTTCCAATGTCTGAATCGTCCGCTCGCTCTGACCGTCTGTCTGGGGATGGTATGCGGTACTAAAATGCAGTTTAATACCCAGCTCCTCATGGAATTTCTTCCAGAACCTGGAAGTGAAGCGTACATCACGGTCTGAAACAATCGAGATCGGCACTCCATGCCGAGATACTACCTCTCTCACGTATAACTCCGTCAACTTCTCCACTGATGAACTCTCGCTAATGGCAAGGAAGTGTGCACTCTTCGTCAATCTATCCACAATCACCCAAATTGCATCGACTCCCCTGGCAGTTCTCGGCAATTTGGTGATGAAATCCATAGTAATCTGTTCCCACTTCCACTTAGGAATCTCCAAGGGCTGCAACTTACCATGCGGTCTCTGGTGCTCGGCCTTAACCCTACGGCAGGTCAAACACCTCTCAACGAACCATGCGACGTCTCTCTTCATACAAGGCCACCAATATTCCTTCCTCAAGTCCAAATACATCTTCGTAGCACCGGGATGGATCGAGAATTTCGATCTATGAGCCTCCTCCATCAAAGTAGCACGCGTACCGCCCACGAATGGTACCCAAATCCGACCCTGAAACATCAGAAGTCCTCGTCCATCCTTAACGAACTCTGAAATTAACCCAACGACCCGCTCTTTCTTCTGCATCTCGGATCTCACAACCTCGGCCGGCGCCCCACGAATAGCATCTAATACCGGAGTCATCACCGTCAGTCTCAGACATACATCTCGCAATGGAGTGCTCTCCGCCCTACGGCTCAATGCATCGGCTACCACATTAGCCTTGCCTGGGTGGTATAGGATCTCACAGTCATAATCCTTAACCACGTCCAACCATTTCCTCTGACGCATATTTAGGTTGGGTTGATCCAGCAAATACTTCAAACTCTTATGGTCCGTGTATATAGTACAACGAACCCCGTACAGGTAGTGACGCCAAATCTTGAGAGCGAACACTACTGCCCCCAACTCTAAGTCATGCGTGGGATATCTCGCCTCGTGAGGCTTTAATTGCCTCGATGCATAAGCTATCACATGGCCTCTCTGCATCAACACTGCACCCAGTCCCGAAATCGATGCGTTGCAATATACGACAAAATCCTCCATCCCCTCCGGGAGGGCTAATACCGGGGCTTCGCACAGTCTCTGACGTAGTGTCTCGAAGGAAGTCTGTTGCTCAGGTCCCCATGAGAATGTAACACCCTTCCGGGTCAATCTGGTGAGCGGTACCGCGATCTTGGAGAAGTCCCTAATAAGCCTCCGATAGTACCCCGCCAACCCAAGGAAACTCCTGATCTCGGAAGGTGACTTCGGTGCCTCCCAACTCATCACTGCTTCCACCTTGGCCGGATCGACCAATATCCCTACCTGATTAACAACATGTCCAAGAAATTGGACCTCCCACAACCAGAAGTCACATTTGGAGAATTTTGCATATAGCTTCTCCGACCTCAGTACCTCAAGGACCTCCCTCAAATGTCCCTCATGCTGCTCTCTAGTTCGCGAATACACTAGGATGTCGTCGATAAATACAATCACAGACCGATCCAGCATCGGCCTGCATACCCTGTTCATGAGGTCCATGAACACTGCCGGGGCATTGGTGAGCCCGAAAGGCATCACCACGAACTCGTAATGCCCATACCGCGTCCTGAATGCTATCTTCTGGACGTCCTCATCCCGCACTCTTACCTGATGGTACCCTGATCTCAAATCGATCTTGGAAAACCAAGATGCCCCTTGCAACTGATCAAATAGATCATCGATCCTAGGTAACTGATAACGGTTCTTGACCGTCACCTTGTTCAACTCCCGGTAATCAATGCACATCCGGTGTGAACCATCCTTCTTCTTGACGAACAGAATCGGTGCTCCCTACGGCGAGCTACTCGGACGAATAAATCCCTTCCCCAGCAACTCCTGGAGTTGCGAGGACAACTCTTGCATCTCTGGAGGTGCAAGACGATAAGGCACCTTCGCAATAGGCGCAGCCCCCGGAATCAGATCGATACCAAACTCTACTTGCCACGCAGGAGGTACTCCCGGCAACTCCTCAGGAAAAACATCTAGAAACTCGCGCACCACTGGAACCTCCTCCACTGTCCTCGGTCTCTTGGAAGCCTCCCGCGTATCCATCACATACGCCACAAAACCTCTACATCCCTGCTGTAGGCATTGCCTCGCCCTAGCGGCCGAACAAAAAGCTGATCCCGAACGGGTACCCTCGCCGTATACCGTAAGAACTCCCCCACTAGGGTCTCGTATAGTCACCAGCTGGCGTTCACAGTCGATGACAGCACTGAATCGGCTCAACCAGTCCATGCCCACGATGACACAGACATCCCCCATCGCAATAGGAATTAGGTCAATCGGAAACGCAACCCCGAAAATCTCTAGTACGCATCCCCGAAGAACCTTCGTGGCACAAACCACCCTCTCGGCCGCTATAGAAACGCTCAGAGGCCGACTTAACGGCTCACGACTAATGCTGATATGCTGACTAAAAGCCAAAGATACAAAGGATCTACTCGCACCCGAATCAAATAACACTAGAGCAGGCATAGAGTTCACAAGAAAAGTACCTACACATACATTAACATAAGCATAACATTTCGACTTTAAAGTAAATACGTGAATTACAGCATACCTGCCACAACATCGGGCGCAGCGCGGACCTCCTCCGCAGTCAGCTGAAAGGCTCTCCCGCGAGCCCTCGGGGCCTCGACCTTCGCCGGTCGGGTTTCAGTAGTCCTGGTAGTAGGTGTAGATCCCTGACGAAGCTGCGGGCACTCGGCCTTCCGATGGCCTGTCTGGTTGCAGTGAAAGCAAACCATAAACCCCTTAGGGCAATCCCTGGCAATGTGTCCCTCCTTGCCACACTTGTAGCAACCACCAGCTCGACACGCCCCCTCATGACCCTTGCCGCACTTTGCACAAGTGCGGCCCTTCGGACCTCCCATCCTCGAATCAGCGGACTTGATCCGCTTGGCTGCCGGCTGAGACTGAGCCGGTCGTCGGTCCACCTGCCGAGACTCGGCCTCCTCCCTGGCCTGAGTCTCCAACTCGATCTCGCGCTTCCTGGCGTTCGCCTAAAGCTCAGTGAAAGTACGATAGGTGGAGTTTGACACAAACTCCTGGATATCCCTCCTCAAAACGCCTAAATACCGGCTCATCCGTGACTGCTCTGTAGACACCAGCTCTGGGCAGAACATCGCCCTCTCGTGAAACTTCCGTGTGACCACCGCAACAGAATCAGTACCCTGCTTAAGGGTCAAGAACTCCTGAATCAATCGTTCCCTCTCCACTGGGGGAACGTACTCGTCCCTGAACATCTCAGTAAACCTCTCCCATGTCACCGCTATAATCTCCGCCAGAGTGAAGTTCGCCGTTACGAACTTCCACCAATCCTTCGCTCCCAGACGGAGCTGGTTCAAGGCGAACCGTACCCTCAGGTGCTCCGGGCATGAGCAAGTGTAGAAGCACCCCTCAATGTCGGCGATCCACCTCATCGCAACAATCGGATCCTGCGTCCCATCGAACTCAGGGGTTTCGTGTTGCTGAATTCCCGGAACAGCAACGAATCGCCCCCTTGCAGCCTGGCAGCGGCTGCAGCCTCAGTCAGTGCGGCGTACCGCTACTCGAACGTCTCCATCAGTGTGGTCTTAATAGACCCAAACATCTCCGGGATCTCAGCCCGGATCGCTGCAGCTACCTCTTCCTGAATCATCTGACGAATATCCTCGTCGCTCACACTGCTTGAACTCGCCCCATGACGTGTGGTAACCATGATGTCTCTGAAATACAACATAAAATTATCAGAGACTCCATCAAGTACAATTGTACTCGATAACGCAACCCTACTCAGTCTCCGATATCCAGGGATTCTTACTTGGGTCTTCCACCGACCCGGTGTCTTCGGTAGTACGGGCCCAATACTACTGACCACACCGTGTCAGTATTCGTCCCAAATCTTCCTCCCCAAACCCCGAATAGTGAGTACTCTACCTCTAGTATGCACTATCTACCTGCACGCTATCGAATATCTCATATAAGCAAACTCCCTAGACTAAGGCATCACAAAACAGGCCATTCTAGTCCTATCATGAATACCTAGTCTTCTAGCATGCATAACAATTCATAATTCAGTGCATAACATAACATTGTAAGGTATTCTGGGGATCTTTACCGTTCGGGCGCTGGCTGATCGTACACACTGCTCCGTTCTTGTTTACCACTTTACCATTTATAAAAATTTATGTCTTTATTATTATTAAAAGATTTTTCCTCAAATCCTCGGTTTGAGTTCAGTTACACCCGAAGGTACACCCGAATCCCTCAAACCTGGCTCTGATACCAATTGTAACAACGTAAATTTTCATTTAAAATAAAGTGATTTCATTCAACCAATAATATTTATTCCATGTTTCATATCAAATACATATATAAATTCCCAAGATCTCAAATAGCAGCAGTGTCTATGCATCACGCCGGCGCCTTCCCACGGTCCTCGCTAGTACCTGAAACACATACATAACAACTTGTAAGCATAAATGCTTAGTGAGTTCCCCAGTATACGACTTACACATATACGCCTTTCCAGGCCCTGACCTTCTGGTCCACAACACATCGCCTTCCGGCCCGTAACATAATCGCCTTCCGGCCCATAACATATTTGCCTTCCGGCCCGTAACATATTTGCCTTCCGGCCCATAACATATTGCCTTCCGGCCCGTAACATATTGCCTTCCGGCCCATAACATATTGCCTTCCAGCCCATAACATATTGCCTTCCGGCCCATAACATTTACAACACATAATACATTTAATCTAACGCACATAGCACATATATCATATATCATACCTGACCTTTCTGTCACATAACATATCACCTTCCGGCCCGTATAAACATACATATCATGCATAGCCACTACCTTTCTATTTATAGCATATATAACATACATCGTATTCGACCTTCCGGTCACACAGTCAAACCCTTCCGGGTATAGTATAGTGAGAAGACTCACCTCGTGGTAATGAAAACTATCAACTCTTGAAATCACTCGCACTCGATCCGCCGATCTGCAGACTCCCTACAATACCATATACCCTTATTAATACTCTTATCATTCAAGACAACTGACCCCAAGAAATTACATGCAGGTCAACTCTGGTCAACGGTCAACGGTCAACGGTCAACTGGACCGGACTCGTCGAGTGCAAAGGTGACTCGACGAGTCAAGACGTCCTCTCCAACTTTCCCTGATGATCCCTTTCTACTTGTCGAGTATCCCTCTTGACTCGACGAGATCCACGTGGAAGAATAGCGGGGCCACCCCGACTCCACTCGCCGAGTCTGAAGAACAACACGGCGAGTCCCAGTGAATCTTCAAGCTACTTGCCGAGTCTGTTCATTGGACTCGGCGAGTCCATGCCATGCAGTCGATCAAAATGCTTCATGAAATACGTATGGTCCCGAAATACACAATCATGGGACCTTCTGGACCTCTAAACATCCTATTACTGGGTTATAAACGTTTGGGTAACAATATAATAATCCATCAAATCACCAAATGGGTTTCATAAACCCTAAATCCGTGTACACATAAAAATAACAGGAATGATCCGAAGTATTACCTAAAAAACGTACTCTCCGTGTCCCCAAACCTCAGAACTCGAATCCCTTGCTGTTCCTTTAGCCAAAACTCCTCTCCTTCTTGCCCAACAATATCTTCAAAGTTCCAATAGCCTCTAATCTTGCTCTAGATGTCCACAGACGCTTAGGGTTCTTCTCAATCGGCTAAAAGACGGACAATGACGGCCTAAAAGGCGTTATATACGATCCAAACCCAAACGGCTAGGATTTCTGCTAAACAGCGTCGACTCGCCGAGTCCATATCTAGACTCGTCGAGTCCAGTCGCGAACCCGCGACCAAGTCTGTGGTCCTACTCGGCGAGTCTGGCTCCAACTCGCCGATTCCCTTCCAAAAATGCCCCAAAAATAGTTTTAAAGCAATACCTGAAATTCCGGGCTGTTACACCATGTCAAGCCATTCTGGGGTGCTGACTACCCATGTCAAGCCATTCTGGGGTGATGACTACCCTTCGGTCCCAACGACTGAACCTCGGGGACTATTTTACCCCTACTGCTACTATCACATATATCATAACATAACATATTATCAGACATATCTGGGGTGCCTGAACTACCCTTCGATCCTAGCAACCGAACTCGGGAACTAGTCCCCTCCTACTACCTCTATTGCATATAACGTAAAAAGCCAGCATGCAACCATATCATCATATACTGTCAGACGTATCTAGGGTGTCTGACTACCCTTCAGTCCTAACAACCGAACTCTACTACTATCACATACAACATATCATGCTAGCATATAAAATATCAGGTAGTAGCAAACCTATATGATATCATAAAGACAATCATCTATCATACATCTCCAACTGGTGGGCTGGAATTGTGGCCTTAGACCCACCGTTACTGGAAGGTAACTCACCTCGTAGTAGCTGCTGATCTGTGTGGGAATGGTCTGTCTGCTGCTGCTGTTGCAGAAATCCTTCTGTTGTAATTCCCACCAAACACTTAGTCAAATACTGCTAACCGCCCTCAGGGTAAATTATCCATTTACCCTTAACAAGTCGTGAGTCAAGTCACAGAAAACTGCTAGTTGACGAGACTCGCCGAGTTGGCTTGCCAACTCGCCGAGTCCCTTTCTCTATACCCAAGTCCACTAGTCCTTCATCCTACTCATTGAGTTGTATGAACAACTTGCCGAGTTCGCCTTCATCCGAAGAACACTCTAAGCTGTGACTTACCGAGTTGTATGAACAACTCACTGAGTTGTTCTTGAGACTAGAAGATTGCCATGAACTCGCCGAGTTATGGCATTGACTCGCTGAGTGACTTCATAAGTGAGTCTAGATTCCAACCCACTGTGTCATACCCTATGACTCACTACTCCAACTCGCAAACATGAAAAGGGGAACAACCCGAGGACTCGTGACCTGACTCGCCGAGTCAGATGAACGACTCGCCGAGTCTGCCTCATGCAAAAACTATACACGCGATTTTGCTTGAATCCAGTCCATGCCATTCATAGATCTGGGTTCCTAGGGCCTGGTTTACACATAAAGTTCCAACTTTACGTGTAGATAATCACCAATGAATGTTTTAGGGCTCAAAGTGCACAAAAAGGGGTAGATCTAGGAGTTTCATGCAATACGACTCCATAAAGGCAGTAGATCCAAGCTCCAAGGATTAAATCATGCCTAGATCTAAAGGCTAACAACTTATCACAACCCACAAAGCATAAAAAAGCTTGGGGAATGGCTCAAGAAGGACTTTTATGAAGCTATTAGGGACTACAAGCTTGAAAACAGAGGGGAAACGAGCTATACCTCAAGGAAAACGTTGAGATGTCACAAAGATGCTTGGCCTCCTTCTCCTCTTCTTGATATACTCTTCTTTCTCCTCAAAAACTTCAAGAACACACCAAAACACTTCAATCTCACAAGGAAAAAGGGAAAAAAACGATGTTGGGAGCTCTGAGGGTGAATGGGGGCGAGCTTAGGGCGGAAATGAGGGTTTAAATAGGGTGCAAACCCTTGAAATTTATGGTTTCATCAAACAACGGTGACTCGCTATGTCCAGAATATGGACTCGCCGAGTCGCCAACTTAAACGTGCCCCCGGACCGCGTACCTACTCGGCGAGTCGGACCTATAACTCGCCGAGTCCAAGGCTAAAAATGTCCAATACTTGGATAAATTTTATGTACAAGGAACCAAGTGCTACATTGGTTATCCTTCAGGATTAGGAATCCCTGTTGGGATCCCGGTGTCCAGAGAGGATGGAAGCTGTGTAACATGAGAATCTATCGATGGTGCCATTTGGTTATTGGATTCGATCTGTATGAGGAGGAGCGATTTCGAGGGCGCAATCTAATTTAAGTGGGGGAGAATTGTAGCATCCAGGATTTTAGGTATGTTAGTTTGTGTTTCAATTTGGAGGATTTAGGAGGGACTCGACGACTTACGAGTCTGACTTGCTGAGTCAAGTCGAGTTGATTGCGGGTATTTAATGAAAGGACTCGACGAGTCCAAGTATGGAGTCGCTGAGTAGGTACTGGGAAGAAAAAACCCTAAGTTCCAAGGTTGGAGCCTATTTAAAGGAACTTATGACCTTGGATGCGCCTCATATCTCCTGTGAGAAACCCTAAATCGCCATTGGAGCATTGGGAGAGTTCTTATGATAAAATCAAGTAATTTGGTGGGTTTTATGGAAGGAAAAGGCCATGACTAAGGCAAGGAACGAGATGGGGGTAGTGGATCTAGCATCTCTTCGCATGGGACTGCTATAGGAGGTATGAATCTATACTCATTCTCGTGTATTTGTTGGTTTTCTTGAATCTAGGGTTTTCGTATTCCTTCTTTAGCTTGGATTCGAAGCTTATGAGGTCCCAAGGTGGAATAAGTCTTAGATCTGGACCTTAAGAGGTCCAGAGAGTCCCAACCATTCTGCTTTATGCTGTTCCATTGGAGATATGGATATAGGTTGCCATTTTAGGAGCTATTTCTTCATATAAGGGCATAAGAGTGTTGCATGAGCTTAAAGTTTGAACCTTTATGTGATATTTGGGTGTAAGAAGGTCAGATCTATAAGTTAGAGAAACGGATCTGACCTCAAGAGGTCATTTCAGTGATGCCATGGAGGGAACTCACCGAGTCCATATGGGGTCTCGACGAGTCGCGTTGGGTTGCCCCGCGATTCGTGACCAGTGGTAACCCTTCGAGTGAAAGGTTAACACGATGAGTCGAGTGAGACCTTGGGAGGATTCAGTGGACAAGCATGGACCCGCCGAGTCACCTGAGTGCACTCGACGAGTCTGGTCAAAGTTGACCTATGACTAGAGTTGACTTCAGTTGACCTTAGGGTTTTGGTCAAACTGATTCAAGAAAGGTCAGGGAGGGGTAGAAGGGTCTTCTACCCATTCTATAGAGATGAGTCCAAGAGAAAGTATTAATTAGAGATGTTTTCCTTATGTGTTATGCGGAGCCTCGATCGTGGTTATTCAGCCAGAAGGTTTACTAGACATCATGAGAGGTGAGTCTTCTCACTATACTGTACCTGGAAAGGTACCTATGTGTGAACGAAAGGTCTTATATGCTATGATATGTATGTGCTATATGTCTTTATGTGATATGTATGGGTTATGAATGTTTTGTATGATAAGGATCGGAAGGTCAAGATGATATGGACCGGAAGGTCAAGATGACATGGACCGGAAGGTCAGGAGGTTACGAACCGGAAGGTCGCTACGGGTAGGACCGGAAGGTCTACCGAGATTCGGGATGGAAGTCCCTTGAGACACTTGGATCGGAAGATCCCACAGAGTTATGGCCTGGAAAGGCATATGTGTTGTATGTGGTATTTTGGGGAACTCACTAAGCATTTATGCTTACAGTGTTATGTGTTATATGTTTGAGGTACTAGCGACGATCGTGGGAAAGTGCCAGCATGATCCGTACACATTAGCAGAAGATTTATTTTATGATCTTGGGATATGTTTTATCGTCATGGCATTTGTTAAATTTGAGATTTGAGAATATTGAATGAGTTTTATATTATTTGAAAAATGAAAAATTGTTTTGAAAATTCACGTTGTTACAGTTTTGGCCCATGTCCTGAGTCTGTGACCTAATTCTAATTAGGGTAAATTGTGTATATTCAGTGTGAGATTGTCAGATTGGTATCCAAGTAGTCATTATTTACCAGCAGACCGAGGTGAGTCTTCTCAATATATCAATGGGTAGAAGGAACCAATGTCGACCATTACTTGACATGTGGAATGATAGTTTTCTATGTGTTTTCTTATCTGAAAACCTCAGAGGTAGCATGTGGCACTTGTATGGAACACTATGGGGGTAGCCCATGTAACATGGATATCAGACCGTGGGGGTAGCCCATGGTAATTATATGTATGTTGTGTAGTATTTTTCGAATGTCGTATGTGGGGAACTCACTATGCTTTTTCTTATGGTTTGTATTGTGGTTTCAGTTACTTCCGGTACTAAAGGGAGGAGCCTAACTTGATGCCGTATCATTCGCTCTCCATTATTTTCCTCACTTACTGATATTGTTACTATAATTGTTGTACATGTTTATTATGTAATGGATTTTGGAGAATCTAATTTCCTATTTGAAAATGAAAAATTTTATTTGGTTTTTAAGCTGTTACATTACTCAAACAATATTATCAAGAAATTTTACAAGAAGCCAATGAAAGGAAATTTCAAAACTCATATATTCTATAAAAACTCTTCAACATCGAATGCCAGAGGTTAAAGCAAGAATGAATATAGTTTGGTTAAGAATAATTCTTCAAGTGAAAACATGTCTTAAAAAATGCTTGTTGGTGATTTTGTATTTGATTGTAACTATTGAAATGGAAAGGATCATCTAGTGTCACAACTAGGAATTTTGATGCTTTGTAACAACAATAATGATAAAAAATGTGAACCAAAAAAATGAAAGCATGTATGAAGCTTATTCAATAACAACAAAACTTCCATCAAACACTTTATACAAGCACATCAAATTGTCAACAAAGAATTGGAAACCCTAGAAATCTCGATTTAAGTCCATTTTGGACTAGGACTTCCTTATTCGGCCTAATGGGCCAATAAGCTTCCAATTTAACTATCTTGGGCTTAGAACTCTTAAATCGGATCTAATTGGAACCACTTCCATTTATTTTAATAATTTGGGCCATATTGGGCTTAGAATGAAATAAAATACCCTAATGGACCTTATTAGACCATAACTAACATAATTAGCCCTAGTGGGCCATAAAAATCATTCCTTGATCTATTTTGGGCCATGAACCATCTGCAAAGACCAATTGGGCCAAAAATCATCTAATTGGATCATAAAATGGGCTTAAGCATACAAGGCCCAAATCTTCTTCTCTCTTATCCTTTTCTCGGCCCAAGAAGAAGAAAAAAAAAGGAAATTGATGAAATAAGGAGAGTTAGTCACCTCCTTATTATATTTTGGTCTTCCATGCAACCATCTCATGTTCCCATGCATCCATCACTTCACTTATCTCTCTTTCTCCCTCTCCTTTCTATCCTCGGCCAAAGACACACACATTACATCCAACTTTTAAAACAAACTCTCTCAAAAATACCTTCACTTCTCCTCATCAAATTTTTGAGATTTAGAGCTTTTCAAGGAGTTTCTTCCATAAAAATCATCGTTCAAGGTAACTTGGTGCTTAAACCCATGATCAAACTTCTTCATTTCATCAAAAATCTCCTCCTAATCCATTCAAACTCGTGATCTTGCATCTTAGAGCACATCTAAGACAAAGATCCTCCAAGAAGCTTGCTAGGCCGAGAATAGCATTAAACTTCTTCCATTCTTCTTCAAAACCAAACCTCCAAACTCAAGGTGAGTTCATACCTCTCCTTTTCACTTATCACAAGTTTTATGGGGGAGAATACAAGTAAAATGTGTAGATGTATGGGTATGTGTGTGCTATGTATGATTTTATGCATGTATGTGTGATAGTAAGTGTTTATGTGGTTAATATGCAACAAAAAGAGAAGAAATCTTGAGATCTATGACATAAGAAGGAAAAAAAACATGATCTAAGGTATAACACACTAAACAAGTCAAGAAAAATACCCTCTAAGATTTAAAATAGACATATTGTAACATAAAACAAATTTTGGGGCTTAAATTGTCAAATAAACAAAAGTTGGGTGAAAAGTTGCCATTCACGGTGTTCTTGAGGGTCAAAACAGTTAAAATAAATGTTTTTGTGAAATTATTATCTTCAAAGGACTTGAAATGTAAATAATAGCTCAATGGGCCAATTTTTGGATTTTTCGGCCCCATTAAGCCGAAAGTTGCGAAAAATCTGATTTTCAAAGGGCTAAAACGATAATTTTCTCAAAACAGGGGATAAAAAGGTAAACAAAATTATTTCAAGGGTTAAACTGCGGTTCTTTACTAAAAAGGATAAAAAAAATGTAAAGTTTTTTGATTTTGGGCCAAAATTGTAAAAGTTGCAAAAGTTTGTGCTTTAACCGACAAACACTTTTCTGGAGGGGCTGAAACTGGAAAAGAATAAATTTTGGGCTAAAAATATCAATTGAGTAATTCTATAGGTCAAATGTGTCAAGAAGATGATTTAAGGGCTTAAAATGTCTGTTTTTTTTTTTTTTTTTTTTTTTTTTTTAATTTTATAAAAGGAACAAAAAGTGTCATCTTTATTAAAGAAGGGTTAAAATGGGTCAACCAATAATTTGAATCAATTCTTTTACTATCAAGATGTTTGAGTCAAAAATACAAACTACAACTCTTGAAGATGAATATATGGATAATTCTAAGAATCGTTAACAACAACCGAGTGGCCTCATGCCAATCCAAAATAACAATCGTCCAATCAAACCTTCCAACAATTATACAATTCCTAAAAATAAGTAAACAATCCAAACTTTGGTCTTGAAAATCAAATCATGCTTGTTGGGTCTCTGTGACCCATTAACATGATTTTATGCATAAGGACTAATAGCAAATGTTATTGGGTCTCCTATGACCCAATTCCATATTTAAGGGACTCTCAATGGCTTTTAAGTGCTATTGGCCTTAGTGGCCTATTAGTACTGCTAGTAAGGTCCAAGTAAACAAATACATGTCGATAATCAATAGTAATAAAGTCAATTGGGATTTAGTGAGTAATAACGAGTGACACCAGCGTGTGTCGGTCGTAGTCTGTAGTTATAATCAAAGTCTCCTAGAGGGAGAGCGAGAGTTTGTGTATAGATCTATACGGGGATGACTCCCCGACACCTTAGATGTTCGCTACAGTTAGACTCGGCCAATCTAGGGTGACAAAATCTTAAGATCAATTCTGACATTCACCAGAATGCTAAGACATACGAACTAGTCATTATCATGCATGGTTATAACGACTCACATAAGCAAATCCAATATAAATCAAGTCATCAAGGTAATTCAAAATCATTTACGTGATAGATAACCATTCAAACCATTATATGATATTTTTATTTTGGAAAACATCGGGTTTTCCAGGGAAGTTCAACATTTTCACGTGTACGTTTAATACAAAGTTTTTCAGTTATACATGTTTTGAAATCATCATGCATATATTTACGGATCTTCACACCTTTTTATAAAAAATGGTTTTTTCAGAAAATATCGGATTTTCTGGGTTGTTTTCGTTCAAACTACATAAAACATTTTCATATCAAACCTGTTTATGAACTCACCAACATTCCATATTTCGACTGTTTTTCAAAATAACTTGTATTCTCAGGTAACAGGTAAGCTGAGGAATAAGTACCAAGTATGTTAGTGTGTTTTGCTTTTGAAAACTATCAAACAGTTTATGTATGGATTTGTAATGTTAAAACAATGTACATAATGTGAAGAATGTTAGTTGTATTATATTGATGCATGGTGATGTTTATGTTATGATTCATGTATATTCATTGTGATGATATTCAATTTAAGTCACACGAGCCCTCGGACGTTTCCGTCGTCTGGTTCGGGGGTGTGACAAGTTGGTACCAAAGCTTTGTTTATAGTGAACTAACATATCTAACAACACATTGATATGCAGCTATAAACCAAAGAGGGACAAAACAACTCTGAACAAAAGAAAGAAAATAAAACACAACGATAAAACACCCTGACGCGTAAGATATAGGAAAAGTAACAGAATACCAAATCAAACAAGATAATGCTAGCATCTCGGTTAAGCCGGGACTGTTCATAGTCGTATTAAGGAGTGAATGTGGCCTGATCAACTACATTTCCTATGAGGTACAACTATCACATGCCCCGAGGAAATCACGATGGTAGATAAACCTAAAAACATACCCCTTTATCACCAAGAAGAGAACAACAACTAATTTTCTACAATAATTAAACATCTTAGGAATAATATTAGCTTATTTATACACTCTCGCAGACAGCATGGCTGGTTTCTATCACCCTGTAGATCCTTATTTACCTAATCATGGGAATAACGGATGGTTGGAAGATTCCGAAGAGGAACCTGAAGAGGATCCTGAGGAGGAGTCTGAAGAGGAACCCGAGGAAGACCCCAAGGAGGAATCCGAAGGGGAACATGAGGCGGAAGTCGAGGGCGGACCTTCCGAGCCAGTGGTGGACCAGGAATAAGAGGAAGTCGAAGGAGGGCTCGAGGAGGAACCCAACAATAACGAAGATGGTGATTCGGACGCGGAGTCCGAAGTCCTCAACCCCCCTTATCCAATTAGGGTGCCCGCTTATCGGATGGGCCCCACTGGTCCTACACCCCCCTGTGGTATTGACCTTTCGAGGTGGAGCAGACAACAGGGAAAACGACCCCCGTTCGACATGTCACGCGAGTACTATGACTTGAGGGAAGGAGGACCGGCCGATCACGCACTCCCGGTCATGGTGAGACGATTATAGAACACTAGTGACCTAGCTCAGGGCACCGCTGATCAGATGCACCAAATGCGGACTAGGGTCGAGCGTGCAGAGCAGGAAACGCGAGAGGTTATCCAAGAGCTCCGCATGAGGCAGGCGAGGTGGAAGGCTCAACTCCGAGATGCGGAACGACCGGTGGATCGCCTTGAAGGAGCGTCCACTCCCTCGGCACCACCCCTGGCACATCCCACCATAACTAGGACTAGTTGTATCCGTCTTTAGTATTATGTTACTATGATCTATGCTATGTACCGTTGACTTTATGTTTAAGTGATTACACTACTCATAGAGTCGTTACGCTGCCAAACTTGCACCACTTATGTATGCTCTTTCGAGTAAAATTTTCATGTATCAGAGTGAGGATAATATTAATGGAAAATTTTATGTGTTCTACTGTTATGTTGTAATCTGCTATGTGTTATATATCCATGACTGTATGCTAATTTGTGAAATTACTTACGTTCATGCCACACACCTAGTTTATAGGACCACAATCTCACAAAAGCCATAGTCACTTAACATCTTTCCGTTCCATGACAGAAAGATGCCTGAACGACCGACCCACGGAAACCCTGGGCCAACCCCACTCGAAGTCAACTCAGCTGCATTCCAAGAAGTTCTATCTCTTGCGGTCACTGCAGCCATGGCACAAATCCACCAAGGGAACAATGGTGGAGTTAATGGATAAGGGGATGGAAGTTCGAACAACGGGATGAATCAAGGACCTACCAATACATGCTCCTACAAAGATTTCACCAATGCCAAGCCATGAACCTTTAATGGCATTGGGGGAATGTTAACCCTGAAAAGATGGATTGAGAAGGTGGAATCGATGTTCGAGATATGTGAATGCCTTGAGGAGATGAATGTGAAGTTTTCCGCATGCACGTTTGTTGATCAAGCTCTTACTTGGTGGAATGGACACGTGGAAGCCATGAATCTTCCCGTAGCCAACTCTATGCCGTGAGCACAAATGAAAGAAATGCTGATGGCCGAGTACTGCCCACGAGGCGAAATTCAGAAGATGGAACAGGAATTGTGGAATCTCACCATTCAAAATTCCGACATTGACGCATACATATCAAGGTTTAGCGAACTGTCTTTGTTGTGCCCTGACACGATTACTTCAGAGGGAAAGAAAATCGAATGATTCATCTGGGGATTAACCTCCCCAATCCAAGTAAATGTGACAACAGTAAATCCCAAAACTTTCAAGAGTGCCAAGAGATTGGCCAAGAAGCTGTACGACCACAACAACAAGAAGGGTGAGAAGCCGGTGGAGGCAGAAGGCAAGAAGGAGAGTGACAACAAGAAGGGAAAGAACAACAAGAGGAAGGGACGTCAAGGCTTGGAATCGTCCAAGAAGCAACAAACAGTACAATGAATGCTGAACCACCCAAGTTCCCTCCACACCACATGCTCTAGTCTCATCTACTCCAAGTGCTCCTAGGCAGTATTCAGGAACTCTTCCAAAGTGCAGCAAGTGTAGTCTCCATCATAATAGAGAATGTAGAGAGATGCATTGCACCAGTTGAAATCGAAAGGGTCACACGGCAAAATATTGCAGGACCTATCCTCCCCAGAACCAGCAGCAAGGAAACAACAACAACAACAACTGCAACAACAACAACAACAACAACAACAACAGCACCAACAACAGCGACAACAATGTAGGACCGAGCCACACCCGCTATGGATGTGGAAAGACTGGGCATTTCCGTCGAAACTGCCCCAACAACAACAACCCTGGGAATGGAGGAACAGGAAGAGTGCTGACCATGGGTCAGTGAGAAGCAGTTCAGGATACCATTGTTGTCACCAGTACATTTCTCCTAAACTACACTTATGCATGCATCTTATTTGATACCGGAGCAGAACGAAGCCTTGCGAGCATTAAATTTAAACACTTGTTAAAAATACAACCCCAACAGCTTAATGAAACCTTTACAGTGGAAATGGATAATGGGAAAACAGAATCCACTGGGGAAATCTATATCGGATGTACCCTAGCCTTAAACCAACATGTCTTTCGAATAAACTTAATTCCTATTTTCATTAGGAGTTTTGATGTGATTATTGGCATGGATTGGTTAAGCCCCGACCATGCTGAGATTATGTGTCACGAGAAGGTTATTCGCCTTCACCTTCCGAGTCACGAAAGCCTAATTATATATGGAGACAAACGTAACACAAACCTTCATCTTATCTCGTGCATTAAGGAACATAAGTATATGCGAAAGAAGGACTTGACGTTTCTAGCTCATATAGTGGATAAATCCAAGGAAGAGGTCAACATTCAAGACATTCTAGTAGCTTGTGAGTTCCCAGATGTCTTTCCTGAAGATCTTACGGGGATACCCCCAGAAAGACAAGTCGAGTTTCGAATTGATCTTGTGCTAGGAGCTACTCCCATTGGCAAATCGCCTTACAGATTGGCTCCTGCGGAGATGCAAGAATTATCCAGCCAACTTAGTGAAATTTTGGACAAAGGATTCATCCGACCTAGTTTCTCACCATGGTAAGCTCCGGTTCTCTTTGTTAAGAAGAAAGACGGATCTTTTAGGATGTACATTGAATATAGGGAACTAAATAAGCTCACTGTAGAAAATCGCTATCCACTCCCGCGAATCGACGATCTATTTGACCAACTTCAAGGCGCAAGCTATTTCTCTAAGATATATCTACAATCTGGGTGCCATCAACTCAAAGTTCAAGAAGAGGACATCCCCAAAACCGCTTTCTGAACTCGTTATGGACATTATGAATTTGTTGGAATGCCCTTAGGTCTAACAAATGCCCCTGCTGCATTCATGGACCTAATGAATCGAATTTGTTGACCATTCCTTGACAAATTTGTCATCGTTTTCGTTGACGACATTCTAGTTTACTCTCGAAGTGAAGAGGAGCATGGCCAACACCTCCGACAAATCTTGAAAACCCTCCAAACCGAAAAGTTATGTGCAAAACTCTGTAAGTGGGAGTTCTGGCTCCGTAGTGTGAACTTTTTGGGTCACATTATTAGTCAAGAAGGGATACACGTGGATCCTTCTAAGGTCAAAGCCATCGAAGGATGGATAATCCCAACGACACCCACATAAATTCACCAATTTTTAGGTCTTGCAGGCTATTATAGGAGGTTCATCCAGAACCTTTCTAAGACAACCAATCTACTTACCATGCTTACACAAAAGGGTGTTCCCTTTGAATGGACAGACAAGCAAGAGGTTGCATTCCGAACCCTGAAGCAAGCACTCTACAATTCGCCAATACTATCACTACCAGAAGGAATAGAGGACATTGTAGTTTACTACGATGCGTCGAACCAGGGTCTAGGTTGCGTACTTATGCAGCGTGGGAAAGTGATAGCTTATGCACCCCGACAACTAAAGACACACAAGGTGAATTACACAACCCACGATTTGGAATTGGGAGCTGTGGTATTCGCCTTGAAAATCTGGAGGCACTACCTTTATGGCACAAATTGCACCATTTTGACGGACCACAAGAGCCTCCAACACATCCTAAATCAAAAAGTGTTGAACATGAGGCAACGAAGATGGGTTGAGCTACTAAACGATTATGAGTGTGAAATCAAGTACCACCCAGGAAAGGCTAATGTGGTAGCTGATGCCTTGAGTAGGAAAGAAAACTCGAATCCTCATGTGAAAACTCTCTCGATAACCATCCAATCCCACCTGACCTCGCAAATCAGAACACCCCAATCGAATGCCATGAAGCCGGAAAACAGAATGAGCGAAGCGTTACGTGGAATGGAAAAGAATATCGAAGTGAAAGAGGACGAAGCATATTATTTCATGAACCACATTTGGGTCCCTAAACTTGGGGGATTCAAAGAGGTAGTCATGAATGAAGCCCACAAGACGAGATAGTCCATCCATCCAGGTTCAAATAAAATGTACATAGACATTAAGCAACATTATTGATGACCCAACATGAAGGCAGAGATTGCCACCTATGTTAGCAAATGCCTTACTTGCACTAAAGTGAAGGTGGAATATCAGAAGCCCTCGTGATTATTACATCAACCAGTAATTCTAGAGTGGAAATGGGAAAGGATTACTATGGACTTTGTCACCAAATTACCTAAGTCAACAGATGGATTGGACACCATATGGGTAACAGTCGACATATTGACGAAATCCGCTCATTTCCTTCCAATAAAAGAATCCTACAAGATGGAGAGGTTGACGAGGATATACATCAAGGAAATTATGAGACTTCATGGAGTGTCAGTATCTATCATCTCGGATAGAGAAAGTAGATTCACTTCACGCTTTTGGCAATCACTTCAGAAAGCATTGGGAACACATCTTGACATAAGCACTGCATATCATCCGCCAACGGATGGTCAAAGCGAACGAACCATTCAGACACTTGAAGACATGCTTCACGAGTGTGTGATAGACTTTTCAAAGTCATGGGATACCCACATACCTTTAATCGAATTCTCGTACAACAACACTTATTACACGAGCATCAAAGTTGGTCCTTTCGAGGCGTTGTATGGATGTAAATGTAGATCGCTGTTGTGTTGGGCTGAGGTAGGTGACACCCAGCTAGTGAGAGGACTGACATCAGACAATGCTTTAATGGTACCATAGATCATACGTGAAAAAACGGAGAAGATAGTTCAAATCAGAGCTCGACTACAAGCATCATGCGACCGTAAGAAGAGCTACGTTGATAAACGACGAAAGCCCTTGGAATTTGAAGTCGGGGATCAAGTGTTGTTCGTTTTGGAAAAAAGGGAAAGCTGAATCCACGATACATTGGACCCTTCGAGATTCTTGCCCGGATTAGTCCAATGACGTATAGACTGCAGCTACCCGCTGAGCTTAGCAGTATACACCCTGTGTTCCATGTTTCCAATTTGAAAAAGTGTTTATCTGATGAAACCCTCATCATTCTCCTTGAAGAAATAGAAATCAACAAGAATCTTCTGTTCGTCGAAGAACCAGTCGAAATCATGGACATGGAGGTGAAGCGTACTAAGCAAAGTCCCATTCCGATTATGAATGTACGGTGGAACATGAAGCGTGGGATAGAATTCACATGGGTACACGAAGACCAGATGCAGCAGAAGTACCCTCATCTATTCTCGCATTCTCAAATCTAGCTTTCAAAAGAATTTCGGGATGAAATTCCCTCTAACGAGGGGATGATGTCACAACTAGGAATTTTGATGCTTTGTAACAACAACAATGATAACAAATATGAACCAAATATGTAAAACCATGTATGATGCTTATTCAATAACAACAAAACTTCCATCAAACACTTTATACAAGCACATCAAATAGTCAACAAAGAATTGGAAACCCTAGAAATCTCAGTTTAAGTCCATTTTGGACTAGGAAATGCTTATTGGGCCTAATGGGCCAATAAGCTTCCAATTTGACTACTTTGGGCTTAGAACTCTTAAATGGGCTCTAATTGGACCCACTTCCGTTTATTTTAGTAATTTGGGCCATATTGGGCCTACAATGAAATAAAATACCCTAATGGATCTTATTAGGCCATAACTAACCTAATTAGCCATAATGGGCCATAAAAATCATTCCTTGATCTATTTTGGGCCGCGAACCCTCTCTAAAGACCAATTGGGCCAAAAATCATCTAATTGGATCATAATATGGGCTGAAGCATACAAGGCCCAAATCTTCTTCTCTTTTATCCCTTTCTCGGCCTAAGAAGAAGAAAACAAAAAAAAGGAAATTGATGAAATAAGGAGGGTTAGCCACCTCCTTATTATATTTTGGTCTTCCATGCAACCATCTCTTGTTCCCATGCATCCATCACTTCACTTATCTCTCTTTCTCCCTCTCCTTTCTATCCTCGGCCGAAGACACACACCCACACACACATTACATCCAACTTTTAAAACAAACTCTCTCAAGAATACCTTCACTTCTCCTCATCAAATTTTCGAGATTTAGAGCTTTTCAAGGAGTTTCTTCCATAAAAATCATCATTCAAGGTAAGTTTGTGCTTAAATCCTTGATCTAACTACTTCATTTCATCAAAAATCTCCTCCTAATCTATTCAAACTCATGATCTTGCATCTTAGAGCACATCTAAGACAAAGATCCTCCAAGAAGCTTGCTAGGCCGACAATAGCATCAAACTTCTTCCATTCTTCTTCAAAACCAAACCCACAAACTCAAGGTGAGTTCATACCCCTCTTTGTTTTTTTTTGTTTTTACAAGTTTTACGGGAGAATATAAGTAAAATGTGTAGATCTTTGTGTATGTGTGTGCTATGTATGATTTTATGCATGTATGTGTGATTGTAAGTGTTTATGTGGTAAATATGCAACAAAAAGAGAAGAAATCTCGAGATCTATGACATAAGAAGGAAAAAAACATGATTTAAGGTATAACACACTAAACAAGTCAAGAAAAATACCCTCTAGGATTTAAAATAGATATATTGTAACATAAAACAAATTTTCGGGCTTAAATTGTTAAATTAACAAAAGTTGGGTGAAAAGTTGCCATTCACGGTTTTCTTGAGGGTCAAAAGAGTCAAAACAGTTAAAATAAATGTTTTTGTGAAAATTATTATCTTCAAAGGACTTGAAATGTAAATAATAGCTCAGTGGGCCAATATTTGGGTTTTTCAGCCCCATTAGGCCCGAAGTTGCGAAAAATCTGATTTTCAAAGGGCTAAAATGAAAATTTTCTCAAAAAAGGGGATAAAAAGGTAAAAAAAAAAATGATTTCAAGGGTTAAAATTCGTTTCTTTACTAAAAAGGATTAAAAAAGTAAAGTTTTTGGATTTTAGGCCAAAATTGTAAAAGTTGCAAACGTTTTGGCTTTAACCGACAAACACTTTTCTGGAAGGGCTGAAACTGCCAAAGAATAAACTTTGGGCTAAGAGTATCAATTGAGTAGGTCTATAGGTCAAATGTGTCAAGAAAATGATTTAAGGGCTTAAAATGTCTTTTTTTTTATATAAAAGGGACAAAAAATTGTCATCTTTATTAAAGAAGGGCTGAAATGGGTCAACCAATAATTTGAATCAATTCTTTTACTATCAAGATGTTTGAGTCAAAAATACAAACTATAACTCTTGAAGATGAATATATGTATAATTCCAAGAATCGTTAACAACAACCGAGCAGCCTCCTGCCAATCTAAAATAACAATCGTCCAATAAAACCTTCCAACAATTATTCAATTCCTAAAAATAAGTAAATAATCCAAACTTTGGGCTTGAAAATCAAATCATGCTTGTTGGGTCTCTGTGACCCATTAACATGATTTTAGGCATAAGGACTAATAGCAAATGTTATTGGGCCTCCTATGACCCAATTTCATATTTAAGGGACCCTAAATGGCTTAGTGGACCATTAGTACTACTAGTAAGGTCCATGTAAACAAATACAAGTCGATAATCAATAGTAATCAAGTCAATTGGGATTTAGTGAGTAATAACGGGTGACACCAACATGTGCGGGTCGTAGTCTGTAGTTATAATCAATGTCTCCTGCATGGAGAGCGAGAGTTTGTGTATAGATCTATGCGGGGGGCTCCCCCACACCTCAGTTGGTCGCTACAGTTATACTCGACTAGTCTAGGGTGACAAAATCTTCAGATCAATTCCGGCGTTCACCAAAATGCTAAGACAGGCGAACTAGTCATTATCATGCATGGTTATAACGACTCACATAAATAAATCCAATATAAATCAAGTAATCAAGGTAATTCAAAATCATTTACGTGATGGATAACCATTCAAACCGTTATATGATATTTTTATTTTGGAAAACATCGGGTTTTCTGGGGAAGTTCAACATTTTCACTTGTACGTTTAATACAAAGTTTTTCAATTATACATGTTTTGAAATCATCATGCATGTATTTATGGATCTTCATACATTTTTATAAAAAATGGTCTTTTCAGAAAATATCGGATTTTCTGGGTTGTTTTCGTTCAAACTACACAAAACATTTTCATATCAAACCTGCTTATGAACTCACCAACATTCCATATGTTGACCGTTTTTCAAAATAACTTGTGTTCTCAGGTAACAGGTAAGCTGAGGAATAAGTACCAGGTATGTTAGTGCGTTTTGCTTTTGAAAACTATCAAATAATTTATGTATGGATTTGTAATGTTAAAACAATGTACTTGATGTGAACAATGTCAGTTGTATTATATTGATGCATGGTGATGTTTATGTTATGATTCATATATATTCATTGTGATGATATTCAATTTAAGTCACACGAGCTCTCGGTCGTTTCCGTCCTCTGGTTCGGGGGTGTGACATCTAGCCAGACTGTATGTTGAAGAAGAAGGCAAAAAAACAAGAGAAGGTTAAGGACGAAGCTTATTATTCTATGAAGATAGAACAATTAAGGGCTAAGTCAAAGTACTTATCTCTTGTGGCTAGAGGAGAAAAAAAAGTGATGGAACCTATTAGATCTGGTCCCCAGGTTCGGATGATGAGGGAATGCATCATCAAACACGTGGGCTAGATTTATAGTGCTAGATTTTGGGCTCTTGTGTTTGCAGAAGCCTACAGGAAATTATGAATTGATATTCCTAAAGAAGAACAATTTTTTTCGATTACCGATTTTCAAATTCCTAAAGCATTTGTTGAGACTGACTTTCCTTTTGTTGGATAAATTCCTAAGTCCACGCTTGAACGAACACCCAAATATAACAAGTACTTATTGGAGTTTAATGAAACTATGATACTTCTTCCACTTGTTTGGCCATTTGTTGATGATTCTTGAGTTGCCATCTTGAAGAAGGTAGATACGGAGAAGAAGGCCTTGAAGAAGAGGAAGAAAAGAATTTCTATTTATGAACCAAGTATGGAATATCTTGCTAAGAAGTCTAAAGTTTTTAGGAAGGATAACACGAAGGAGAAAGTAAACAAATGAGGCAAAGGTTGGTAAAGAAAGCATTGATGCTCGAAGAAGATGATGATTATGAGGATACTAAAATGGATCGTGAAGATGATAATCAACCTCAGTCACTACTAATGAAGCCCTCTTTCAAAAATCATAGAGAGGAAGAGCGTCCTATGGATGTCACTATTAACACATCTAATGCTTAAACAAACACCAAAGTTGGTGAATCTCATGTCGAAGATTCCATTCCACCACCTTTAACATTGGCTCATAATTCAACTATTCATGTAGATCAGCCTTTACCACCTCCATCGACATCTACTTTTATTACAAAACCTGTTGAAGGTATGGTTCCTTTAGCTCCACCTTTGATGTCTACTACCAAAGTAGCCATGCCTCCACCTACTACCAGTTACTCAACCTATTCTGCCACTTTTACCTCACCCACATACGAAGCTATTCTTAAGTCTAAGAATTTGGAGGATCTAATAATTTCTTCTCAATCTATTGATACTCCTGATAATGATGTTATTGAGTTGTGGAATAAGGATCAAACTATTGAAGATTTTGATTTTGGTCTAATTCCATTCGATAATTCTGCTGAAGATATGACTGATAATTCTATAATGTCAGGATACTAATATAAAATTCTAAATAAAATGTTAAACATGTTGAATTTTATGTCTAGTTCCTCATCTATGATTTCATCTACTTCTAGTTCTGTGATGACTGAAATGCTAGAGAAGATGTTTGTTGACCATGAAACAAAGGTGAAAAAGATTGTTGATGATAGCCTTATTGAGATTCATGATGGACTTTCTGGTAATGATTTTTCCTTTTCAAGAAACTTAGATGAGGGTCATGAAACAATATAGACGACGTATGATTTTTTCCTTGTCGCTATGTTGAAAATTCAAGATGCACTTGTGAAAACATTTGAGGTCATGCTAGCTTAAACTGTGTCGCGGGTCTGTCAAGAATTTAAGTCTTATGTCGAAGTGCAAATCATGTTGAAAACTTGTGTTGATCAATTTTCTCTTGACATCAAAACTCTTATCGAAGATGTTAGATCCTTTAACAAGGACTATACAATGAAGATGTTGCAAACTGATGAAACTTATTTGAAGCCATTTCAAGATCTTAAGTTGAGCACTGCCATGTTGGAGAAAATGATTCATACAGTTAATCCTGATCAAATTGCCACAATTTTAACTTTTGTTCAAAAGATTTTTGAGTAATTTATGTCACCTATTGTTGAGATGGTGAAATGACTACCTACATGTGCTCCATGTTTTTCTCCAAATCTCATGACATAAAGGGAGAAAGGGGTAGGGGATCAGGATCAAGATTTGTGTTTGTGGTTTCATGAGAAACAAGTACAAGCAAATGTGTTAGGAAAAGTGTTGTCTTATGTTGTCACTACAACAATTCCAGTTCAAAAGATTTAGGATGTTGATATGATGAAACTTCAATCTACATAAGGAATTTCAGTTGGAGGTAAGGAAATAAAAAAAACAAGTTGTTCAATTTGCTTAAGATAAATGGAAGGGAATGATTATTAAGAACAATGAATCAAAATGAATGCAAGAAGATCATATTGGGAAAAGGAGGTAAAATTCTAGTTTTACTCAACATAGACAAAGTGAAGGTATAAGAGCTTCAAGTAAGGGGGTGTGAGAAAGTTTTGAAACTTTGAGACAATTGAATGTTTAGCCTTTTTTGATGTACAATAGTTCAAGAAGGAGCGCAAAGTTAATTACTTAATTGATAACACAGTAGAGAACTAACTTAATTTTCCAATGTGTTATTTGATGTTTAAATTCCATCAGTTTAACCTTCCTCATAATTTTGCTAAAACTCCTGCACATAAGCATATTAAGATCAGATTTCACTCAAATCATGCCCAAGAGGAGGATAAGGTTTGGTCTTTAAACGATATTGTCAAGATTCTTAACATATCGAAGGATATGATGTTTGATAATGCTTTTCAAAACATTCGATTCAAGGTGGTTAGAGGAGATCAGGTGAGCTATGAATTCACTGTAGCCGATTTTACATTGATTAATCCACATGACTTTGTGGTGTTAGTGAAAATCTTGTTGAAAACGAATAAAAAAGAAGTTACGAACCCAACTGTCTACAACAACGTTTCTTGCATGTTAAAGACTTTCTCATATTCTAGTATTTTCAAATGGCTTTGATAGGCATTGAGCTTGCTAAGGAGTTCAATACGACAACTCATATACCAAGTACTAAAATAGAAGGAATTGAAGAATTTGATGATGGCGAAGAACTTCATAATTCTAAAGGAATTGTTTTCTTTGAAAAACCATACAACAAAGTGAAGAAGAACACATGTTCTACACTAATTTGAAGGAGATATTTTCGACATTGTCAACCAATAATGCTTTGATAAGGATGGATAATTGCGCAAATAATTTAGAGGAAGATAAGAATGAGATACGATATATACCTAGATGGTATCTGGATGTTAGAAGAACTGTTCTTGGAGTCATCATTTCTTTACAGGAAAAATGAAGACAACTGCAGTCAACATAAAGCGGGAGAATGTAGAGTTAATGTTGTGTTGTATGTCGAAGACTTCGATGTATGCTTTACTTTGTAAGTCTTAGCGACAGGTTGTAATCTATATATAAGGATACACTACTTCATATGTATTTTAGTGTGCACTTATGTAGATGCTCTTTGATGTCGAAGGCACATTGTATATTTTGTATTATGTAATAACAATATAAATAGTGCTATAGTCTAGGGTATGTGGATGTACTTTTCATACTTTTCAAACTTGTATCCTTGACTACTTCTAGACTGAATATGAGCTAAAACATATTTATTTACATCTTGTGTTTTTTCTCTTTACTAAATTTGATACTTGATCGAATCCATAACTCATGAACCACCCATCCTGACACTTCAATGATAATGATAGCAAGACCAATATCCTAACAACACAACAGTTTATAGCAAGCCAAAAACATCACAGGTTGAGACAAACACAAAATGGTTTGCCTCTGGTAGATTTATATATGGTGATGGGGTGCAACTACATCCCCAAAAAAACCTTTTAATGTTTTCATATTTTAAATAATACCTGAGTTATACTCTCTGTACCTCATGTTGTTCTGTTTGTATCCACAACATATTTCTTTTTATTGATATGGGACTAGGAGATTCATATTATTGATGAATTGTCTTTTGTTTTTTGTATTAAAACCAATCCTTTTACAAGATAGTTTAAATCATATTTAGTTAAATCTTTAATAGAATTGTTGAATTCCTTTTTGGTTTATTCTATTGCCGAAGTAATCTATAATTATGTTAAATAGCCTAATTTTTATCTCTATAATGGAACCTGAAATATTGAAGATAGACAGTTATATTTACATTTTAGAAGTTACCACTATTTAGCAAATGAAATTTAGTTTTCACACCAAACCATATCACAAATTGGATTATATATATATATATATATATATATATATATATATATATATATATATATATATATATAGAGAGAGAGAGAGAGAGAGAGAGATTCAAATGTTTTTAGCAAGTATTGTGTGCCTAAATGCACCAATGAGAATTTAGCAAATAATTCATTATTTTATTTATTATTTGAGGGTAATTATGTAATCTTTTATTTAAATTCTTTATTTAGTCTGATTCTTATCCCTTTATATTAGGCAATGATTTATGATTGATTTAGTTATCATTAATATAATTTTATTTATATACTTGATGCAAACGTCCCCCCTCACAAAACACAATTGTCGATTCCATTAGCTGCTGATCAATTTGTTTTACACAATCGATGTATGTACATATTGGAAATCGGAACCAGGTATTCATACATTACTAACAACATCTCTCTATGATAATGAAGATATTTTTGAAACGTCCCCCACACACCCTTTTACTGTTTTTAAATATACATATGTATCAAATCTGATAATCTTCCAGGAAAATAAAGATCAAAATCCCAGGAAGGATATGGGTAATATCAATGATTCTAATAACCCGGTGAATGAAGTTGTGAAGAAAAAAAGATGTAAAAAATGCTTTGGATTTTGTCATGATAGCAAGAACTGTCATTTTGGATTGAAGAAAGAATAGAACTACAAGAAATTCATCAAATTAGTCGTTTTTATATATTATTTACTTTGTTTGCAGTAAAATAAAAGTATGTTTTTGATGAATTATATGGTATTATCAAGTTTCAGTTCAGTGTAATAAAATTATCATTTGATGAATTCCATGTTTTTTCCATTAATTATTATGTTTACAACTAATAATATGTATGTCATTTCTGGTATATTTATGTTTCGTAGGATCATACAGTATATCATTGCAGCAAAATATCAGATGAACACACTACAGTTCTAACTCCAACATAATGCTAAAAAGTAATGTTCATTATATTTCATGAAATATGTATGATGTTTCATAAATTCAAATCACATAATGTCAAAAAATATATATTGTAAACAATGAGCAATACAAATAATTGAACTTAAACAGTTTAAGAGTTAATTGTCTTCAGCACCATATTACTATAATATTCTTGTAGATTAACTTGGAGATAACACATAGAAAACTTTCTTGTTAGCCATATTGCTATATAATTCTTTCAGAATGATATTCAATGTGTGCATTGATTCGAGGTAACACAAATTGATAAGTTTTATAAGTCATATTGGTAAAGTATTCTGATAGAATTATGTCATTATGATAATATGTAGAGTTTTATAATCCATATTGATATATCATTCTAATAGAATTATATCATTCTGATAGTATGCAGAGTTTTATAACCCATATTGATATATTATTCTAATAGAATTATATCATTAATAAAATATGGTGTAACTTTTTAAAAAAAAATACATAATAATATTGTAAAGTAATTAACATAAAAAATACATAATAATATTGTAAAGTAATTACTTTAATGTGATGTTGGTATTTTTTACATTTGGAATGTGAATATAGTATCTTATGAATATTATTATCTTTCTCATGTTCTGAAAAACAATCAAATCAGAATCATTTATTTTTATTAGTGATCCCTAATATCAAGCATTTTAATTTGCATAGAATCCGTTTTCATCCCCATTTATTTTATATGACAGTTTGTAATATTTTATTTTTTCAACTTCCAAATCATATACAAACACTATCGAAATTTCTTAGTTATGGGCGATCAAGAGCCAGATGTCAATAATCATATTTATGAGGAACATTATTTGGCTTGTGATGATGACAATGGAATTTAAGATTTCAATTTTCCTTATAATGATACACTATATGATGGCGTATTTCAAATAGGAGAAAACAGTAATCCTAATTTAGGTGAGTTTTTGAATATACTGTTTAATTTTTCATTGTATTTCAGATTCTATATTTTAACAAACAAGTTTAATGTTAAATGTTAATATTATCATCCATGACATACAGGGGATGCAAATCATGCAGAAGACGAAAATCACTTCGTTGGTGAAGATATAGAGGTTAATATTGATTTTAGTGAAGGTACTAAATCGAGTTCAGGAGATTGAAATTTTTATAGGAAAAATAAAATTATTTCAGAATAATATTTATATAATTCTTTCAGAATAATTTTTTATTTGCTATGTTTAAACAGAACAACCACATGTTACACATGATTACATTTCTTCTGGTTGCACCTTGTATTGGAATTCTATTGTTTCAAACGATATCAAACTAAAAGTTACATCAAAATTTAATTCATATGGTGAAGCAGTAAGAATGTATAGAAACTATGCATTAGAATTTGGTTTTGATGTTAGGCTTGGAAGAGTACAAAAAATGAAAAATGGGATTATTACAAATAGACATCTTGTATGCAATCGTGAAGGTAATCCAAATACTAGTAAAGTAGATACTCTGGATATTCAGCATAAAAAGACTCAAAGAAGGAAATATTTATTTAGGAGGAATTTCAAAGCTAAAGTTGTTTTAGAAATATTTCTCGGTACTCTTAAATATGTCGTGAGTGATTTTGTCGAGCAACATAATCACGAGTTGTTTAGCAAGAGCAATATGTACTTATCTCGTTCAAAGAGAAAACTTGATTATTCCCAGGAAATTTTCATTCGTAATTTGTCAAAACAAAATATTGGTCTTGTAAAAACACATAGACTGTATAGTAACACTCATTTAGTTATTAGATAAATAAATAAATTAATGAACGAATTATAGCTCTAAAATAAACAATTATATATCAAATGATGGTTTCGAAGAGTTAATTGTCATTATTTTAGAAGTTGGGGGTTAAAAGTGTAAGTTTCTGATTGGATTTGTAATCAATTTTAATGATGAGGGTTTAAACAGTAAGTTATGGACTCGTTTTGAAAGAAAAGGTGGAAGGAGGGGCTAATTTGGTCATTATGGAAATAATGCTTATAGGGCTCGGGAGTATATAACCGTTGCGTAACCCTAACCCTAGAGAACTATGACAACCACCAACTTTACCCCTTACATCCTCTCCAACGATGTCACCCTTATGACTCCCTCCGGCGCCACCATCTCCCCTCCACCATCACACAGCTGCCATGCCACGTTTCCGATTAGCCAAGGCTACCAGCAACCTCAACAGTATCAAAGTCACTTCGCGATTTCTTCTTTTGCTTATGTTGCCCTCTAGCCGCCGCCTCTGTGACACCATGGTGAACCGGCGATCGTGTGAATCCAACGAAAAGAGTGAAGACCGAGACAACAGTTGCTGTTGCTGCTCTAGATCGCTGCTAACGCTTCCATCCATGTTGTTTCCGCAACTGCCGCCACTCTTCACCGCTGAAATGGTGGGTCCATGTGAGCTTCAGTCCTGTATCGCAAGCGTAGGGGTGCTCTTGGGTTGCTGATGTCGATTTGGACAATTGATGGACTGGAAGACCTAAAGACAAACCACCATGGCTGCCGGCCATGATGGCTGCTGCTGCTAGCAAAGATGTGTCCGTTCTGCCACCTCGTGTCACCACCGCCAACGTACACCGCCTGGTGGGTGGTTGACTTTCTTTTCTGAGTGAAGAAGTAAATATGCATGTTTCAATTGCTGTGTATGTGTGCATAACTGTAACTCTCAAAAATGGCATCACCACCACCATAGGGTGGTGGCTGTCGCCACTCACCACCACCGGCCACCACAAGGTGGTTATGTGTGTGTGTGTGTTTTTAGCATTAGTATTTGTGTTTATTTAGGAATTTCGCATTGTACATTGTAAACAAATGGAATAATGGAAAGAAATTGAAAAACCACCACCTTAGGGTGGTGGCTGCCGCCTCTTGCCGCCACCGGCTGCCGTGTCGGGTGGCGGTGTGTTTGCCTTGTGAGTTTGATTCGTTTGGGGGTGCTTGAAACCCTAATGGGCCTTGTGAGCTCAAGTGGGCCCAATAAAGCTTAATGGACTCTAATGGGCTTAATATTATTCTAGTGGGCTTAATAGGCCCAATAAAGCCCTAATTAATCTAAAAGCCCCACAAGTGGATAATGGGCTAATATTTGGATTGGAAAACCCTAATGCCAATGAAACCCTAACTTTAAGAATTAATCGGGTCACACACACGAGAATTATTTAATAACTTGAGATATTAAATAATAATCATTGGCAAAGATTAATCTAAGCAATATTGGACTTAATGGATTAAGTCCTTACTGGGTTAAGTAGGAAACTTAACCCTAATCATCATTTTATGTGAAACCTTAATTTCACTTGACTTTATTGTTGGGACTTTCTTTTGGGCCTTGATGATTGGATTATTAATGGGTCATCCAAGAATATCCATATGGACTAAACTAATTTAATGGGCCTAGGGTAAGGCCCATGTAAAGGGTTGGGTCCAATTTGGAAAATTGGGTCATAGTTGGGCTTTAATGATTATATGTGATGAGATTTGTAATCGAGTTTGAATCAATTCAAGTATGAAATCAGAAAGAGTAATAACAATGAATATGAGAGTAAATAGAATATATTTGTTCAGCTCATATTATGCTTTTGAGTTTACAGATTACAATGACTAAACTGTAAAAACTGAGTGAAAGAAGTCTCTTAAACACTTAGTACAGACCCCTATTTATAGGAGAAGAAAAGCATAACAATACTAAGGACTAGACATTAAGACAACACTTTAATATGCCTTAGTACAAATAACATTACATCCGATGACCCCTTCTTACGAAGACAAAATATACTTCATAACAATCTAACTGACTCTTCGACTATTACAACATTTAAGCCCTAACAGTCTCCCCCTTTGGAATCAAGGTCGAAGTTTTCAATTCATCAGTGATTGAATGGCATACATCAGCACTCTTCGGATTTCCATGTACCAAGAGATAACTTTCTTTATCTCTTTCTTATCCCCTTCTGAGTTCTCCTTGCAGTGGTTCATACGAACAATTAAGTTCGTATATTGTGAGTTGGTGTATTTCTCCACTTCGCAAGTTTGAAACAAGAACTGCTTACCTCTTCCAGCTTTGTCTTTTCCTGCAAAAACGATTCCCAATGGCTTTAAACAAATTTCTCCATCTTCATAATTTTTCAACTAATTTTGTTTCTTCTATGGTGTCGTTGGTGCAGTAATGTCGATGCCTATCACAACTGCAAGTTCGGCATCAGTCTGAGCCAAGCACTCAAAGTAATTCTCCAAATATATCTTAATGTGCTTGCACCCAAGGCTAAAAATATCTGGTTCTGTGTCTTAGAGAAAAGAAAATGATTTGTCTTTGAGTATCAAGGAAATGTTTATTAGATCATATGTGTTCATCAAAGGAAAGTCTGCCACTGTGAATTCTTGTAACTTCCCACTTGCTCTTGCTACAGTGTACTTCAAATTTTCAAACTTCCCTTCGAATATGACATCCCTTTTTATAGATATCACCTTCTTAATTTTCTCCGAAAACCACACTTCCTCTTGAGCCTTTGCTAATACTGCATGAAACCTTATCTTCATCTTCTTTCCCTCTTTGGTTTCCAATAATTTTGCTTCAGCCTTGAACTGTGGCATAACGAACATCATTTCATTGACTGGAAAGTCAAGTTGACCAAAATCTGTGTTCATCACCACATAGCTCTTTTTCGGAATCTTTTCAAATGAGTACATATAATCAAATATCACTTTGGATTCGATGGTTTCGTAGTTATAAAATTTTGCTGGATCACCCTTATCAACATTCGAACCATCCAGAGCCCTTTGTCTCATTATGCTCAGCACCTGCCTCATTCTTTCCACCTCAACTGCCACCTCAACTTTCTTTTCTTCTTTTGTCTTTTCAATCAAAATTCCTTTTCCCTTGTCTTCGACATTTGACAAAACCAATTTTTTCGATGAAGAAACATCAGCTTGCTTCCCAATCACAACACCTTTTGAACTTGGTTTTGGAAGTGGAATTGTTGTGATCACAGTCGAAGTGACTGGACCTGCTGAAATATTACTCGGTTTTGTCACCACCTTCGAAGGATAAAGTTTTCCAACTACCTTCGCAACTTCAGATGTCTTCGTTTGTTCCGCAGCCTTCGATTTATCAATCTTTTCTCCCCCTTGCACCCTTGTGAAAGAAGGTGGGGGCATTTGTAACATTTGGCAGAAGGGTTGAAATGCAAAGAAGTGGAGCTAAGTTTTTGTGTAGGATGGCTTCGAAGTGGGAAAATTTCTGAGAAAGAAATTCTTGAGAAATAATTGGAGAGATAGACTTCGAAGACAAGTCTTGGAGTTCTTTTAACAACCTGACCAACTCTCCAAAATTTTGTTCGTCTTTGGCAGAAAGAGTGGTCAGTTGAGGATTCATCTGCTCAAACAATTTAACACATTTTGCAACAGCATCACAAATAATGTCAATCTTCTGATTTGCTGACGCGTAATCTTGTTGAACAGCCTGAACCTCCTTCGTCATATCTTCACAAAGTTCTCTGATTTGCAAATTAACATCTTCGCGTACCTTCTTGACTTCTTGTACGAAGAGCACATGACGCTCCTTCGTAACAAGGTTTAGATCCTTTAAATCTTTCACCAAATCAAATCTCAGAGAATTGATTCGATTATCTGTAGAAATATCATTCTGATTAACCTTCGCAAGAACTCGACTCTCCGAATCCCTAATCAACCCTGATGCCTTTGAGATCACCCTTCCTTCCATCACCTTCATTAAGGAATCAACTTCCATGCTTGTAATTCCACCACTGCCCACATCTGCTTGGGATTGCAAGATAGAATTCAATTTCGAATTCAAAATCTTAAACTGCTTCATAGTCATCAGCATGTGGTCAGGGAAATCTTCTTCAGCTTGATCAAAATGAAGAGCTTCGAATGTTCCTCCAAAGCCTTCGTTATCGGTTTCAGCATCAGTAGCCATGGTTTCATCAGTAGGTGAGGATGGATGGGGTGGATCAGTTGATTGAGTTGAGAATATGGTGGTGAATGGTTGATCCATAATAAATTGAAATGTAGGAGAATCAGTAGTGGATGTAACCTGGGGTAGTGAACTTCTTTCAAGAGACTTCGAAACAACAGGTGAACTGGTCTTCACTTCTTCTTGAAGTGTAATCTCTGGTGTCTTAGGAACTTGCTCAACTTCTTCAAGTCTTTGACTCTTCTTCAAAAATTTTGCTAAATCTTCAGCCCTTCGTTTTTTAGATAATGGAGATACCGGAGCTGGAATTTCCCGAACTGTGACCCCTTGATGGGATACTTGCGTTTTCTTCACCATCTGAGACTTTCGTTTTATTTTGATCCGTCGAAAACCACCCGTCTTCGAAGGAATCATTTCTGTCGATGGAGACGCTTCGATTCTTTGTGTATCAACCACTGAAGTTAAAATTTGAGATACCTCTTCGACCACTGGAATTTTCTTCTTCTTTTCTGCCTTCGCCACTTTTTCCAAAGACCCACCAGTTGTCTTCTTCGATTTCTTAGACTTTTTCCTCTCTTCGTCTTCATGTAACACCCCTGTAACAACTGTTGTGTCAATAGATTGCAAATATGACACCAAAACATTATTCGTTGGATCCACCTTCTTGAGCATCGCATCCGGAATGCGAGCTATTGATGTAAAGATAGCCGGATCATCATTTACTTCCTTCGGACTACCATACATGTGAAACACCGCCTTTTCTTCGAACTCCAGAACTTCGATCTGCTCCTTGCGGTAAACATATTGTATGATCAAACTCCAATAAGAAGCACAAGAAATCCCCTACTTGGCACTCGTCTTTGAAATGCTAGTTAAGAACTCTGTCCATAATTGTTCAGAGTAATCCACTTGCAGATCATAATACAGTCCGGCAACCAGGAAAATGCCAAACAAAAAATTCCATACCGTAGGTAATCCAGACTTCTTGAAGTCACTGATACGTGACAATGGAGGTTGATGGCCCATCTCATTGAACATAAACACCACTTGAGAAGAAGAAACTTCATCATAAGGACCAGAATTTGGAATCCCCAATTGCAAAACAAACGCTTGGACACCCTAATACGCGTACCATTCACCATAGTGAATTCAACACAACCTGTCTCCTTGTTGTATGATGTAGTAGAACCTGCCTTTGATAACCAAGACATTGGAACAGCAAAAGAATCAAACATTGCTTTAGACAAAACTAAATTCTATAAAGCGACCACCAAAATTTGGAGTTCCATCGGATATTTTGATAGATTAGATTCCACTTGGTAGTTGGAACCCTGGAATTTCAGAATTGGAATGCTAACAACTTCTTCTGTGGTTGGAGATGATGTAGTCGCCATTGTTGAAGATAAGAACAGAAAGTGTGTGAAGAAGATGATTGTTTGAAGAAATGAGTTGCAGAGAGAATTTTTTATGACAAAGAATGTTTGATCGCATAAAGTATTATGGACTCCTGAGTTCCCCTTTTATAGGTTAGCCAAATTAATTTGAAATTAAAGCGGGATGCATTTAATGTTATCCGACGTGGCACCTTGAAAATCGGATCATGACGGTAAAAGATAACCACGCTTCAAAAAGTAACTGTCCCATCTCCTTAAAAAACCGGATAGACTACCAACCATCTTGAGTACACAGCCTGTCAAGTTTCCCGTTGTAGATTTCAAACCGTTAAAAGAAAAACCTTCGCAAGGAAGCAGGGCTCTTTCACTTTTGGTATATAAAGCAAAGTCATTTGCTAGATTTGCGAAATCATTAGTCTGAGTTGGTTTTACTCAGAACCTCAAGGATTTAGTGTGTGCTGTGTTTCCAAAAAAAATTTAGATGAGAAACAAATGAAATTTTTTTTTGAAAACTTGTGATGTCAAAAAACTTATTTTGACACAAAAACAGTTTAATACTGGGCAAAGATTTCTTCGAAAATTATCAAGAGAGATAATTGACAGCTTGCTTTGTTTCCCGTGAATTACAATCGATAACTTGTAGAGAAGTTTCGAAGGGTTTCTTTTATAAGGCAAATGGGTGGCTTCGAAAATTTCGTTACATTTCAACCTTAACATAAGGTGATAAATTGTAAGCAAAATTAGTTGTATGACCAGTGTAGTCAGTGACAACTTGGTTGCGAATGATATGTAAAGTAACAAGGATTTTCAAAATATACTCATACGGAAATCATATTCAAGAAAAATATTATGCTGGATCTTATTGGGAACAAACACCATAGGTTTCGAATGCTTGATGAAGATCACTCAAAAAGATTGAATACCATTTTGAGTATAAAATGTACTGAAACAAATGTTTCGTAAGTTCTGGAACATAGTTCCCCGTCAATTCCTTGATTTGTTGGTTTTTAGGGTTTCACTACCATCACGGACTCATGATGTTAGATCATAAACATAGAGTATTTGTATGTCTAGATTGCAATTGGTTTGATCAACAATCTCTTGGACATACGTCATTGTGTGTGAATGGTGTAAAGAAGTTTAGGATGAAAAAGATTGGTTTTCGAATCGTATGTACCTCTGTTATAGATGGACCAAACAGACAACTCTTAACTCATTTGAGAAGAGTAAGGTAGCTCTATTGACTTATGCGAATACAAGCCTTGTTGGGAAGAAATTTTCATGAGATAACTTCATTAAGGCTTTCATTTCTCACACATAGAGTCATACGAGGCTTAAGGCAACATGCAGCAGCATGCTTCTAGGGACATCCTAACTAATCTAAAGTATCAAAATCATACCTTCCCATAGAAGACACACACATGAATCCTTCGCATTTAAAGCTTGAAAAAACTCACAATACACATGTTAAAACCGAAGAGAACAAAACATATTTTTGGTATTTTTTAAATGTTTTTCTTAAAAAATAACAAACCAAAATAAAATCTTTTTGGATTTTTAAAATAAACATTAAAATTCTAACCTTAGTTAAAATGTGTACGAATGCAAAGAAGTGAATTAGAAAGATCTTCAAATCATATGAACACGAAGCATTCGAACTGTTGACTTGAACAGTATCCTCTGATTATGTACTTCAACAAGGAATAAATCTTGCGAATACGAAGCATTCGAAGCGTTGACCATGAACAGTAACCTTTGAGCACTTAACTTTTTGTAAGCAATTTGTCCTTCAGTTCACCAAAACATTTGAATGCATCAACCTTCACTTTTATCACATGTAAGTGAATTTCAATCAACCAGACCCAATCCTTCCAATATACGAAGAAAAGATTTTTCATCCAATGCCTTTGTGAAAATATCTGCCAATTGTTCCGTTGTTCTCACAAAATGAACTTCAATATTTCCTTCTTCAACATGATCTTTGATAAAATGATATCTGAGATCAATGTGCTTAGTCTTCGAATGTTGCACAGGATTATGACAAATTCTTATTGCACTTTCTGAATCACAATATAAAGGAATCTTTTTCATATTAATAGCATAATCACGTAATTGACTTTGAATCCAAATTATTTGTGATGTACACGCAACAGCAGCAACATATCCAGCTTCAGCTGTAGATATCGAAACACATGTTTGCTTCTTCGATTGCCAACTGTGGTTCACGTGGATTGGATTGATACCTTGCACAATTACAAACAGAAAACATAATATCAGGTCGACTTGCAGTTAAATACAATAAAGACCCAATCATGCTTCGATACAGAGTGAGATCAACAGCAGATTTATCTAACGAAGGAGTTAGCTTTATGCCCATTGCCATTGGTACTCGTAACTTTGTGCTATTCGTCATGCTAAACTTTTCCAACAAATTCCTCGTATATTTCTCCTGATTAATGAAGATGCCTTCCCTGTTTTGACGAATATTCAAACCAAAAAAGTTATTAATTTTGCCCATCATACTCATTTCGAATTTGCTTTTCATTAGGTCTTCGAATTCTTTGGAAAAGCAGGGTCAGTAGAGCTAAAAATTATTTCATCAACATAAATTTGAACAAGCATCAGGTGATTCCCAATTTTCTTTCGAAATAAAGTGGGATCAACTGATCCTTGTTTAAATTTAGACTGTTTCAAAAATGATGTTAAAGTTGCATACCATGCTCTTGGTGCTTGTTTTAACCCATACATAGCTTTATCTAAAATATAAACATGATCAAGATGTTCGGTATTTATAAAATCTGGTGGTTGTTGAACATATACCATTTCTTCGAGTTCGCTGTTTAGGAATGCACATTTTACATCCATTTGATAAACGTCGAAATCTTTATGAGCTGCATAAGCCAGAAAAATACGAACAGCCTCGAGTCTTGCGACAGGGGCAAATGTTTCTTCGTAATCAATTCCTTCTTGTTTCGAATATCCTTTAACAAGTCTAGCCTTATTTCGAATAATGTTTCCATCTTTGTCAGTTTTGTTTTTATAAATCCATTTTAGTCCAACAATTAACACATCAACAGGTTTCGCAATTAATATCCAAACCTTGTTTCTTTCGAATTCAGACAATTCAACTTGCATAGCAACAACCCAATCAGAGTGTTCCATTGCAACCTTAACTATCTTTGGTTCGAATTTAGAAATAAAAACATTAAACATGCATAACTCTTGATGAATATTCAATACCTCATTTCGTGCATGAAGTTGAGCCCTTGTCATTACTCCTGCTTGTGGATCACCAAGAATTTATTCTTTTGGATGTGTAACACCCCAATATTGTGATACGTGCCAGATGGGGGGTGTTACAGGATGATTTCTTGTCCATTTATCCAATGGTGGATAATTAGGATCAAAATCCAAATGTGCATCTTCGAACATAGCATCAGTTTCTGATCCATTTGTGGAACATGCATCCTCAACATCATCGAAATGTTCTTCTTCAAGAATGGGATCCTTCTCAAGTATTAGTTCCTCTTCGTGTATTGGCTCTGCTTCGAAAAGTGGCTCTTCTCTAATAATTGGCTCTTCTCCGATAATTTGCTCTTCTTTATAAAACTTCTCCCCCTCTTTATAATCGAAATTTGATTATAAAACTCCAAAGGAAAAATAACGTGCTCTATTCGGAATTTTCCATGTCAAAACTCCCCCTTAACATGTGGCATAAACTTTGTGCTTCAATCCGGAAAACCCAAAAAATATTCAATTTTTATTGTCGTTTACGGATCGCCTTTGACAAAATTTCTCAAAAATGGGTAAGAATTGTCAATTTCAAAATTCTGCAGTGACCCGTTGCGCCCGATACAGCAAAATATGCAAAACTCTCCCCCTTTTTCAAAGCTGGGTAGAAAGCGTCAATTTGCACAAACTGCAGGGGCCTGAAATGCACTTCTTCAATTCTCATCAAAAATTAGTCCTTTTTCGAATTTGGGTGAAAACTGCCAAAAATTCGAAGTTTCAGGGACTATTTTCGTAAATTCTGCCCTTGTGCACCAAACATACGAAGACTTGTACCAAATATGCGAAGCCTCAAACAATTTTCGAAGTTGGGTGAAAAGTGTCAAACATACGAAACTTGCTTTAATTTGCGAAGTGACAAAAATTCGAAGGTTCAGGGGCTGTTTTCGAAAATTCTACTTCTTGATCAAAACATTCGAAGCACGAAGCATACGAAGACTCATTAATGAACAGCAAAAGCCTTCGTATAAATTTCGAAAATACCACCTTCGAAAAATCAGAATATACCCCCTTCGAAAAATGCCTTTGTACATTCACTCCTTTTATGCCTTCGTATATTCACCCCTTCGAATCATTCACGAACACAGAGACTCTTCGAATCCAAATCACAAACACAAAGACCCTTCGACACCAAAATCACTTGTACCAGTCGACTTTTCGACATCGAAGCGTGATAACTAGCAAAATCGGTATCGAAATAGAGTTAGTTCCTTGACATCGTTGCCCAGCAAAGGATTCTCTACATCGAATCTAGGCAATCCTTCGAAATCATATTCCCAACTCCAAAATTCGATCTCCAAACAGCCTTTGAATCAAGCTTTCATTTACTAATCATCAACCACCCTAAAAACACAACCTTACTCTTCGAAATTAGTAACCCAAATCGAAATCATAAGATGCGAACCAAGAATCAGTCGATTTCACTATCCCTTTTCTTCGTTATTAACTTGAGTAACAAATCAACTCCAAAAATCAGATTCGACATCAACAATCAATTTTCAATCATTCTTCCAAACACATTTGTATCAAAATCCAAAATCAACTACATGTTCTCACTTCAACCCTCGAATTGATTACTCAAATCCCTTTTTAAGATTATTATCAAACGAATATAACCTGATTTCGGAATCAAATAACTCAATCATCCAAAATTGATTCCATTTGAACAATTTTGACTTTAGCATTGACTTGCAATTGCGACAGTCGACAAACGCTAAAACTGATTATCCTAATTCAATTTTAGATCAAACCAAAAGTTTCAAATCCTTTTGACTATTTATTCATATGATATTCACTGAGTTCATCACAATAACATCAAAAAGTTTTCATCTGTTCTTCATCAATTCGATTGACCTAGTTTATATATGAAAACCTTTTTGCTTTTCATTGATCAACCAGAATGATCCAAAAACAAACTCCCAGGTTAAATCATATAACGATTCAAGATATAAAACATGACTGATTTGTTAATCAAAGATTTTGATTAATAATCAGATGATGATGAAGAAAAATGAAATTCAATCGACAATTGATTAAAGAATTTGGATGCACGATAAAGTATTCTGATGAAATCTTTAAGATTCAGATGATATCAATTCAGATAACGAAATTGTGATATAAGAACAGATGAAGTATATGACGAAGACATAATCGATACAAACAATGAAGTATAAAAACCAGATGTAAAGAATAAAAGTAATTGGAATGAATTTTATCATCTCTTGGGCTTCGAAATTGTGAGTAATGAACAATGAATTAATTGTCAAATTGGGCTCGTGAACAGTAAATTGAATTTTGATTTGGCTTGACACGAATTTATAATCAAAATCGAATGAACGTATATTAGATTGAATTGGACATCGATCAACAAAAAAAAATTATTGGATCACAACAAATGGGTTTTTCAAAGAAAATTTGATCCAACAAGTCAAATGATCAAAAATCAAGAACGCAACGCACGAATTCAAATATTATGAGATATCATAGAGAGAGACTCACCAAAATTGATCAAATTGCAATAAAATTTGCCAAACCGAGAATCGTTCTGCAAATATCACCTTGATCTTGAAGACCCGCTCTGATACCAATTGATGAGATTTGTAATCGAGTTTGAATCAATTCCAGTATGAAATCAGAAAGATTAATAACGATGAATACGAGAGTAAATAGAATATTTGTTCAGCTCATATTATGCTTTTGAGTTTACAGATTACAATGACTAAACTGTAAAAACTGAGTGAAAGAAGTCTCTTAAACACTTAGTACAAATCCCTATTTATAGGAGAACAAAAGCATAAGAATACTAAGGACTAGACATTAAGACAACACTTTAATATGCCTTAGTACAAATAACATTACATCCGAAGACCCCTTCTCACGAAGACAAAATATACTTCATAACAATCTAAGTGACTCTTCGACTATTACAACATTTAAGCCCTAACAATATGATGTTGGGCCTTAGAATGAGACCATGTATAGGCCTAGGCCCAATTTGGAAAATTGGGCCATGTGTTGGGCTTTGATTTCTAATTGACATTGGGCCTATGGATTGGGCCTTAGGATTGAATAACCCAAGTTAGGGTTAATGTAGTAATTACCCAAAGAATATACTTATGGTTATGTATTGGGACACAATTATTAATTGGGTGTTATTTTGGTGTTGACAGTTCGGTAATCTGGCAGCCAGCAGCTGGGGTCGAGTCTGTGGGACTTTAGCAAGTGTGGGATTGTGTCTTCAGGACTTCAGCAGTGTGAGGTGAGTTACCTTCCAGTAGCAGTGGGTCTAAGGCCACAATGCCGGCCCACCAGTAGGAGTCGTATGTTAGATGATTGTCTTTGTGATATCATCTAGGCTTGCTATTACCTGATATGTTATGTGCTAGTATGATATGTGTATGCTAGTGTTTGTAGGGGAGATAGTCCCCAAGATCACCGGTCGACAGGGCTGAAGGGGTAGTCATACCCAATCATGCTAGATATAGTATGATTATGTAATCCATGTTATGTGGTAGTAGAATAAGGGTGAAATAGTCCACAGTATCCGGTCGACAGGACTGAAGGGGAGGCCAGCACTCAAATATGCTAGGTAGTATACGGTCGGCATGACCGAAGGGGAGGCCAGCACCCAGATATGATAGGCAGTATCTGGTCGAGAGGACCGAAGGGGAGGTCAGCACCTAGATATGCTAGGCAGTATCCGGTCAAAAGGACCGAAGGGGTAGGTCGCGCACCCAGATACGCCTGACAGTATATGTAGTTATGTGATTGTGTGGTATGCGGTATGATGGAGTAACTCACTAAGCTTCATACTTACGGTTTTCATTTTTGGTTTCAGGTACTTCATGTCTAAAGGAAAGGAGTCGGCTTAATCGCAACGCATCACACTATGGTTTTCCACACATGAGATCTTTGGGATTACACTCTGATATTATTTTATGATAACATGTTTAATTCTTTCTACTTTGGTTTTCACATGACATGATATTATCACTTTTACACACTCAAAAGATTGACTTACAAATGTAGTTTTTGGAAAATATAGGATTTTCTAGGAATTTCTACTACTCATAAATACAAATTTCAGTTTTATACTATAAGTTTTCAAACACTTCTATACTACAATGACACTAAACTCTTATGAACTCACCAACTTTATGCTGATATTCGTTTTCAAAATAACTTGTATCCTCAGGTCAAAGATAGATAGGTACAAGGAAGCTTTTGGAAGAAGATGGAGCATATAAAGGAATCATCTTTTATTTTGTTATACTTTTAGTGTCTATTAAACTTTGTAGAACACAATTGTAACTATTAACACTATATATATGAAATGGTTGTTGTTTCTTGTTTTTACTATTATGAAATTGTAATGATATTGTACATGACGTCCTCCGCCCCGGAACGTATTCCGCCGTTCTCGGTTTTGGGGTGTGACAAGGAGAATTATATTTCTGCATGGGCTGTGTTCGGTTAGAGTTCAGCGGTACTACAAGATTGGAAATGAGAATGAGGATTCGCCAACCAGAGTAAAGATTGAGACCTTCAATTGAGAACATGATAGATGGATCGAGGTGTCAGACTGGATCAGATGTCAAGAGCACTCATCGAGATTTCCGAGGATGTGAGATCTCAACGTTTAATTGGTGATTAAACGCTAGCATTGGCAGGCACAGGTTGTCATCAGTGAGATATTAGAAAGCGAGAAGGATTGGAAATCCTTCAATTTTTGCGTGCAGTGAAGAGTTAGTCGAATTTAAGTGGGGGAGAGACCTTTTATAAAGTTCTCAAATGTGAGTTCTGGTTGCGCAGGATGCAATCTCTTGGGCACCTTGTAAACCAGAAGGGTATTCTAGTTGATCCGGCCAAGATAGAGGTCGTGATGCAGTGGGAGATTCCGAGGTCTCCATCCGAGATTTGGAATTCCTAGGTCTAGCAGGTTATTACCAGAGATTTACATGGGACGTCTCCGAGATTGCGGTTCCTTTGACCCGACTGACCAATAAATCGGTGGCCTTTCGCTGGGGGCCTGAGCAGCATGCAGCCTTTGAGACTCTCAAACAACGGTTATGCGAGGCACTTATTCTCACCATGCCAAAGGTTTTAGATGATTTCGTAGCTTACTTTGATGCTTTGATCATGGGCATGGGTGCGGTACTGATACAGTAGGGTCACGCGATAGCCGGTTTCGGGAACTAGGTTACAGTTCCGGTTAGGATTTGAGCTTAGTTGCGTGTTAGGTCGAGTGCGTGTTCGACCGGTATGGAAAGTGTTGTAAGACTACGGGGGTAGCGGTAGCATTCACTAGCAATCAGATAGTATGGAAAGTATTGTAAGACTACGGGGGTAGCCGTAGCATTCACTAGCAGTCAGATAGTATGGAAAGTGTTGTAAGACTACGGGGGTAGCTGTAGCATTCACTAGTGATCAGATAGTATGGAAAGTGTTGTAAGACTATGGGATTAGCCATAGCATTCACTAGTAGTCAGATAGTATGGAAGTGTATTAGGATACAGGGGTAGCCGTAGCATTTACTAGTGGTCAGTTAGCAAGGGAAGTGTTGTAAGACTGTAGGTGTAGTCGTAGCATTCACTAGCAGTCAAATAGTGATAGAGTGTTGTGAGACTGCGGGTGTAGCCGCAACATTCACTAGGTTAGTAGATAAGTGTGAGCACGTTGTTAGGACGCAGAAGGAACAGTAGTACCCACCATTTGGGGTGTAGCAGTAAGGATAAGGAAATCCACGGATTGGATTTCGGAGTTACCCAGATGGATTAGATCTGGTTGAGCAGAAGATACGGATGTTGGGACATCACTGCAATTATGAGATCAGGGAAGCAATGGATTGCTTACCTTCTTGTATGATATAAGGCTACCATCGGTTAGGTGGCAATCATTGTTAGCCTTGGATTTGATGATGACAGGATTCGACGCATGGACCCGATCGTTTAGATCAGAAAGTTGAAAGAGCCTCAATGGCATGATAACTAGTGGCAACTAGTTCTGGAGAAGGATTTCATTCGAAATTCGTGTGAGGCGACTAAGTGGGAGTCCCTTGGCTCCACTGCCAGGGCGAAACCCGGTATTTCAGATGGTTGGTGAATAAATTGAGACCAGGTAGGTCTCGTTAGATTTTGGAAAGCATCCATGTGGCAACACACTACTTCAGGCAGTTCAGTGTTCTAGCAGTTTCAATGTTTGGGCAGTCTTGGCATTTGTGTTTCAGGTTGCAAGTACGGATGGAATAGTCGGTTGGCTGCGAAGTGACAAGTCACGCCCAACGGGATTAGCAGAGCCTTGACCAAGAATAAGTGATCTGCAGGGATAATAAGGTCTGTGAACTTGTTTTATGGTGGGAACCTTGAACTATCAGAAGTTAAGTAGACAGTTAAGGGACAAACAGATTGGACTCATCGATAATGATTCAGTATGAGTGGTCTCTTAGGAAATCAGACCACCTCGAGATGTAGATTCAGATGAAATAGATGTGATCCTGTTACGAGGAATTCGTTCATATGAGGATATTAGGGCTTTGCGAAGATTGGTCACAGCTACCCCGGGAAGGCTAGGGTGTGTCCATGACGGTGATCATGTTACTAGAAGTGGTTTGGCTTATAAGAAATAGTAAGGAGTGATTTCGAGGACGAAATCTAATTTAAGTGAGGGAGAGTTGTAACACTCGTTTATTTATTAGATAAATAAATAAATTAATGAACGAATTGTAGCTCTAAAATAAATAATTATATATCAAAGGACGGTTTTGAAGAGCCAATTGTCATAAGTTTAGAAGTTAGGGGTTAAAAATGTAAGTTTCGGATTGGATTTGTAATGAATTTTAATGATGAGGGTTAAAACAGTAAGTTATGGATTCGTTTTGAAAGAAAAGGTGGAAGGAGGGGCTAATTTGTTCATTATGGAAATAATACTTATGGGGCTCAGGAGTATATAACCATTGCGTAACCCTAACCCTAGAGAACTATGACAGCCACCAACTTCACCCCTTACATCCTCTCCAACGATGCCACCCTTATGTCTCTCTCCGGCGCCACCATCTACCCTCCGCCATCACACAGCTGCCATGCCACGTTTCCGATTAGCGAAGGCTGCCAGCGACCTCAACACCGTCACCGTCACTTTGCGACTTCTTCTTCTCCTTATGCTTCCCTCTAGCCGCCGACTCTGTGACACCATGGTGAACCGCTGATCGTGAGAATCTGGAGAAAAGAGTGAAGACCGAGACAACGGTTGCTTTTGCTGCTCTAGATCACTGCTAACGCTTCCATCCACATTGTTTCCGTAACTTCCGCTGCACACCACCACTGAAATGGTGGGTGCGTGTGAGCTTCAGCCGTGTATCTCAAGCATAGGGGTGCTCTTCGGTTGCTGATGTCGATTTGGAAACTTGATGGACTGGAAGACCTTAAGACAAACCACCGTGGTCGCCGGCCATGGTGGCTGCCGCTGCTAGCAAAGATATTTCCGTTCTGCCGCCTCCTCGTGTCACCACCGCCAACGTATGTCGCCTGGTGGGTGGTTGACTTTCTTTTCCGAGTGAAGCAGTAAATATGCGCATTTAGTTGGTGTGTATGTGTGCATAGCTGTAACTCTTAAAAATGGCATCACCACCACCATAGGGTGGTGGCTGTTGCCACTCACCACCACCAGGCACCACAAGGTGGTTATGTGTGTGTGTGTGTTTTTAGCATTAGTGTGTGTGTTTATTTAGGAATGTGGCATTGTACATTGTAACAAAAATAGAATAATGGAAAGAAATTGAAAAACCGCCACCTTAGGGTGGTGGGTACTGCCTCTTGCCGCCACCGGGTGGCGGTGTGTTTGCCTTGTGAGTTTGATTCGTTTGGGGGTGCTTGAAACCCTAATGGGCCTTGTAAGCTCAAGTGGGCCCAATAAATCTTAATGGACTCCAATGGGCTTAATATTATTCTAGTGGGCTTAATAGGCCCAATAAATCCCTAATTAATCTAAAATCCCAACAAGTTGATAATGGGCTAATATTTGGATTGGAAAACCCTAATGCCAATGAAACCCTAACTTTAAGAATTAATCGGGTTACACACACAAGAATTATTTAATAACTTGAGATATTAAATAATAATAATTGCCAAAGATTAATCTAAGAAATATTAGACTTAATGGATTAAGTCATTAATGGGTTAAGTAGGAAACATAACCCTAATCATCATTTTATGTGAAACCCTAATTTCACTTGGGTTTATTGTTGGGCCTTTCTTTTGGGCCTTGATGATTGGATTATTAATGGGTCATGCAAGAATAACCATATGGACTAAAATAATTTAATGGGCGTAGGGTAAGGCCCACGTAAGGGGTTGGGCCCAATTTGGAAAATTAGGCCATAGTTGGGCCTTAATGATTATATGATGTTGGGCCTTAGAATGAGACCATGTATAGGCCTAGGCCCAATTTGGAAAATTGGGCGATGTGATGGGCTTTGATTTCTAATTGACATTGGGCCTATGGATTGGGCCTTAGGATTGAATAAGCCAAGTTAGGGGTAATGTAGTAATTACCCAAAGAATATACTTATGGTTATATATTAGGACCCAATTATTAATTGGGTGTTATTTTGGTGTTGACAGTTCGGTAATCTGGCAGCCAGCAGCTGGGGTCGAGTCTGCGGGACTTCAGCAAGTGTGGGATTTTGTCTTTGGGACTTCAGTAGTGTGAGGTGAGTTACCTTCCAGTAGTAGTGGGTCTAAGGCCACAATGTCGGCCCACCTGTAGGAGTCGTATGTTAGATGATTGTCTTTGTGATATCATCTAGGCTTGCTATTACCTGATATGTTATGTTCTCGTATGATATGTATATGCTAGTAGCTATAGGGTAGATAGTCCCCAAGATCACCGGTCGACAGGGCCGAAGGGGTAGTTATACCCAGTCATGCTAGACAGAATATGATTATGTGATATATGCTATGTGGTAGTAGTAGAGGGGTGAAATAGTCCCCAGTATCCGGTCGATAGGACCGAAGGGGAGGCCAAAACCCAAATATGCTAGGTAGTATCCAGTCCACAGGACTGAAGGGGAGGCCAGCACCCAGATATGCTAGGCAGTATCCGGTCGAGAGGACCGAAGGGGAGGTCAGCACCCAGATATGCTAGGCAGTATCCGGTCGAAAGGACCGAAGGGGTAAGTCGGGCACACAGATATGCCTGACAGTATATGTATGTTATGTGATTGTATGGTATGCGGTATGATGGGGGAACTCACTAAGCTTCGTGCATACGGTTTTTAGTTTTGGTTTCAAGTACTTCGTGTCTAAAGGAAAGGAGTCGGCTTGATCGCAGCGCTTCACACCATGGTTTTCCACACATGAGATCTTTGGGATTACACTCTGATATTATTTTATGATAACATGTTTAATTATTTCTACTTTGGTTTTGAGATGACATGATATTACAAATGTTTTATTACACTGTGTTGGATAAGGTGTCTAAGTCCATAACTATTTCTGGTATGTACTTGACCCGACCCGACATGGTCCATTTGGGTTACATGGCACCATCCAATTGGACAGACTAAATGAGAGAAATAACACTTGGAGATTATTAATATATTATAAGTTCTAATATATTAATAATATTATTTGATTAGTTTGATCAAGAATTAATTTAGAATTAATTAAGTGATCAAAAGATAACTAATTAAATATATGGGTTGATTATGTAAATCATCCATATCTTGTATAGTGGGCTAAGAGGCTCCAAGGATTATCAAGTTGGGTTCCACCCATAGGATGCTCCATGGGAGTTACAAACCCATGGGTCATGGAAATGAAAAGTCATGACACATTAGGGTTTACATGGTGTAACCCTAGATGTGTCAACACTATATAAGGATCCCATTCTCCACCAATATCAGTTACACTAAGGAAACAAGAGGGCTTGGCCAATTTCAAGAAGTGTGTGTTCTCTCATAAGTTTTTCCAAGAGCATTTGGTGTTGTGTGAAGCATTTGAGGCATCACACTTGGGGTACTAGACTCATAAGGTTTCAAGGAACACAAGAAACAACAAGGTAAGTTATTCTATCTATCATTGAAGTTAAAATTGTTCCCCATGTATGCTAGATAGGAATATAGCCTTGGAATTCAACTTTGCATGATAATTAGACAAACATAGATCCAAGGTTATTAGGGTTGCATGTACACTTAGGAAGTGTTAGAATGCTCAAAACCCATCAGTGGTATCAGAGCCTAGGCTTGTTTGCTTTTTATTTGTGCTTAAAAGTTGAAAAAAAAGTCGAAAATCTTGTTGTCTACGAATGGACTCGTCGAGTCTATAGGGGGGGACTCGTCGAGTTCACGTGTATCTTCAACCAACTCGGCGAGTAAGTTCATGCACTCGGCGAGTAGGGTCGACAGGTTGTAGAATTTCGACTTTAGTTGCTGGAAATGAATTAGAAACATTACCCTAAACTGTTTTGGTACTTGAAAACTTGTTTTAGATGGTATAATGTCTTTGCTAATTCATTTACAACAACTAGTTATCAAAATTACAAAGTTTTAAGTGTAATTTTGATTTATGAATGTGTTCATATTCATGTTCTTGTTCTTATGATGTTTTAGATGATCATAGGAATTATTTGTAACCTATGTGGTTGATTAATTCTTGATCATAATGTGGTTTAATGGAGTCCATAACTTGTCCTCAAGTTATGGAAAACCAAGAGTCACACTTGAATTAAAACCATTAAAAGAACACAAGAGTTAGAAAATGAAGAGTCTTCATTTTATTACTCTATTAAACTCATAAGTTATGTGAAATGAAAAGTTTTTAAAGTTTCAAAACTTGCCCTCAAGTTTTGGAACAAGTAAAGTTAAGTTAAAACTTTAGTTCCAACCCCTAGAATTTTAAAAGTTAAAATTCAACCCTTATACTTATATTATGATGATTTAATAATTATATATATATATATATATATATATATATATATATATATATATATATATATGTATAAGAACAAAGTCGTCTTACCGCTAGTACGCCTCATTCACAAAGTCGGTCTATAAGGTGGGTATAAGGTTGTTGCCTATAAAATGGTGACTTAATGGGTGTCTACTCTCACCCACCGCTTGCTTGACTGGTGGAGGGTCGTTAGCCGAACGGGTAAGACAAGGACTTATAAATTCTCATTCGAAGTATGATGAATATTATAAAGTAACTAAATGTTTTATTAAATTCCCAATCTTAGTTACGTTAGGAAAAATGTGAATAAGGTGCTAATCCATGATATTACACTTTACACTTTGTCTAAGTCGTTGGTGGAGCGTGTGTGGTTAACTGGCACACTAACTTGGACTTAACAAGGTAGGTAAAGGGTGACTTAAGGTTTATTATAGTATTGGTGGAGCGTGTGTGGTTTACCGGCACATCGATTGAGTGATAAACTTTAAGGGTACCAAGTTATTTGCATGGTTACTTCACACCTCGTTTTGTGATCCTCGGTATCCCAGTCACAAAACTTGGAGGGCAAACTCGAGATTGAAATATGCCTTTGAAAAGTTCATTGAATCTCAAAGAATCTAGGAATTTCTAAGAACCAATCATAAAACCTAATATCTAATATTTCGGTTTTCATGGTGGAAATTGGTGAATCGTCATTCACCTACCTTTCAAATATGTTATAGCTTGGATTACGACATACCTCTTCTAAGTTATAATATATTGTGATTGGATCCAAGCCTTAATATTACATTTGGGTGTTTTATTAAGGACTCTCATAATATCTAAACTAATCTTGTCCTCTTCCTTCAGATGTCTTCAAACAATCCTGCTTCTGGCTCGAATCCTAATGGCTCCTTTACTCTTATGAGCTTGTGTGGGAAAGTCACTTTTGATGGATCCAACTTCAATGAGTGGATCAGAAACATCAAAATGATTACCCGCTACGAGGACAAAGAATATGTCCTTGACAAGGAGCTTAAGGAGATTGATGAGACCACTGCAACTCCTCAGGAGATCACTAACTTTCAGGCACATGAAAGGGATGCTATGAAAGTAGCATGCATCATGATGGCCACAATGACAGTAGAACTCCAAAAGTCCTATGAGGATTTCTACCCTTATGAAATGCACCAAGATTTGATGGAAAGATACCATCAAAGTGCACGACAAGAGAGGTACGAAATCATATGCTCCATGGTAACAACCATGATGAAGGACGGGGATTCCGTCACGAGCCACATGCAGAAAATGCTAAGGTATGTGGATCGATTGTTGAAGCTTAATGTGAACTTCCTTGAGGAGCTTGCTATACATATAATTTTGCGCTCCTTACCATCGTGCTATGATCAATTCCGCATGACATATCACATGAATAAGGAAGAGGTCAAACTCAGCAAACTTCAGGGACTTCTCAAGACCGCAGAATCAGGTCTTAAGGGGAAGTTGGTTGTTAATACTTCTACTCCAAACTCCACTCCGATTTTGGCAATCGGGAAAAGTCGAGGGAAGAAGAGAAAGAGTTCTTCGAAGGGTACCAAGGTTAGGACCCTTGATGGCTCTTCTTCAAGTGGAACCAAGAAAGGTTTTGTCACTCCTTCTTCTGACCCAAAAGAGGCTGAATGCTTCTATTGCCATGAAAAATCACATTGGAAGCGGAACTGCCCAAAATACCAGCAAGATGTGAAGGATGGGAAAGTTAAACCCAACCATGCAGGTATTTACACTATCATTTCTAATAACTCACCCCATTCAAAATCTTGGGTCCTTGATACCGGTTGTGGTATTCACATTTGTTGTGACTTGCAGGGACTAGGAAGAAGTGAGAATGTGGAGCAAGGAAGAATAAACTTAATCATGGGGAATAGGAAAGTTACACCTATCACCAAGATTGGAGTTTATACTTTATCGCTAAGTAGTGGGTTAAATTTAGATTTGAATAAGTGTTGTTATTCGCTAGAAATGGCAAGAAATATTATTTCCTTTCATGCATTGTACAAACAAGGTTTCACCTTTTCATTTGATAATGAAGTTGGTTCGATTAATGCTTTCTTTAATAATGTTCTTTATTTTAAAGCATTACCTTATGATGGTGTGTATGAAGCTGTATCTGTTGTAGATAACTCAGGAAATAATGTTTTGTGTATTGATTCTCCTAATAATAATAACTTGGATAAAGCATCATTATGGCATTGTCGTCTTGGACATATAAGCAAGACACGCATAGGCCAACTCCAAAAGGATGGAGTCTTGGAGTCGTTTGACCTAAAGCTAGATGATAGTTGCGAATCATGCTTACTTGGAAAAATGACAAAGTCACCCTTCACAGGCTCGTGTGAAAGGGGTGAAGGTTTGTTGGACCTTATACACATGGATGTGTGTGGACCATTCAAACATGCCACAAGGGATGCTAATCGTTATTATTTGACTTTTACTGATGATTACAGTAGATATGGATATGTCTACTTAATCAAGCATAAGTTAGAGACTTTCGAGAAGTTTAAGGAATTTAAACAGGAAGTCGAGAATCAATTGGGCAGGAACATTAAGATGCTTCGATCCGATCGAGGTGGTGAGTATCTTAGTTCAGAGTTCCTCGACTATCGAAGGGAATGTGGGATTGTCTCACAATTGACACCTCCCAGGACACCGCAGTTGAATGGTGTGGCTGAGAGGCGTAATCGAACCTTGTTGGACATGGTTCATTCCATGATGAGTCGAGCTTCACTACCAATCTCATTCTGGGGGTATGCCTTAGAGATTGCCGCCCATATCCTTAATGTAGTCCCTACAAAGAAAGTTGCCAAAACTCCTCACGAGATGTGGACTGGTAAAGTACCTAAACTAGACCACATCAAGATTTGGGGTTGCGAGGCTTTCGTGAGACGCGAGACTCATGATAAGCTCGAACCTCGAAGCGAAAGGTGTATTTTCATCGGCTACCCACAACAATCCTTTGGTTACCTCTTCTACAGACCTAGTGACAATGTGGTCTTTGTAGCAAGAAGAGGAGTCTCTCGAGAAAGAGAGTTTATAAGACAAGGAGACAGTGGGAGGCAAATTGATCTTGAAGAAATTCAAGAGTCAAGTGGTGAAGGAACTTCAAACTCTAGCCCTCAACTTGAGGAGGAAACTCCTGTTGAGCCAATTGACGAATCTGTACCTCTGAGACGTTCGACGAGAGTTAGGAGTGCACCTGAGCATTACTATGGATTCCATATTACTACAGAAGGTGAGACACTTATTAGTGATGGGACACTAGTAAGTCAAGATGACCCTAACAGCTACGAGGAAGCCATGGCAAGCCCCGAGTCTGCTAAATGGAAAGAGGCTATGGATAGCGAGATACAATCCATGTATGACAATCAAGTTTGGAACTTGGTTGAGAATGTACCAGGTCGTAAGACTGTAGGGTGCAAATGGGTCTTCAAGAAGAAGACCGACATATATGGTAAAGTACACACTTATAAGGCTAGACTGGTTGCAAAGGGCTTCTCTCAAATTCCTGGAGTGGATTATAATGAGACCTATTCTCCGGTAGCCAAGATTAAGTCTATTCGGGTTCTGTTAGCCATAGCCGCATTTCATGACTATGAAATTTGGAAAATGGATGTCAAAACCACTTTCCTTCATGGAAAGTTGGCTGAAGATGTTTACATGAGTCAGCCAGAGGGTTTTGTCAGCAACGAGTACCCTAATAGAGTGTGTAAGCTTGAGAAATCCATCTATGGATTAAAGCAAGCACCTCGCAGATGGAATCTTTTCTTTGATGAAAAGGTCAAGGAATTTGGCTTTTCTAGGAGTGAAGATGAATCTTGTGTGTATGTCAAGGCTAGTGGGAGTATAGTTAGCTTTTTGGTATTGTATGTGGATGACATACTACTCATAGGAAACGACATTCCAACCCTGCAGGAAGTAAAGTCCTGGCTTGGGAAGTGTTTCGCTATGAAGGACCTTGGTGAAGCTGCCTATATTTTAGGGATAAGGATCTTGAGAGATCGGAGTAATAGACTAATTGGACTTAGTCAGAGTACCTACTTGGATAAGGTGTTGAAGAGATTCAGCATGCAGGACTCCAAGAAAGGAGAGTTACCCATCCAGAGTAACGCCAAGTTGAGTAAGACACAAAGCCCTAGCACTGAGGCAGAGATAGCAGAAATGAGTCGAGTACCTTATGCTTCGGTTGTAGGTTCGATCATGTATGCTATGACATGTACTCGACCTGATGTAGCCTTTGCCTTAAGCATGGTTAGCAGGTTTCAGGGGAACCCTCGCAAGGCACACTGGACTGCGGTAAAGAATATTCTCAAGTACCTACGAAGGACTAAGGACTGGGTCCTTACCCTCGGTGGGAGTGATGACTTGAGAGTTGTAGGGTATAGTGATGCTAGCTTCCAGACTGATAGGGATAATTTTCGCTCTCAGTCAGGCTGGGTCTTTACCCTAAATGGAGGAGCAATTTGTTGGAAAAGTTCCAAGCAAGAGACAGTGGCAGATTCTACTTGTGAATCAAAGTATATTGCAGCGAGCAAGGTGGCAAAGGAGGCTATATGGCTAAAGAACTTCATCGGAGACCATGGAGTTGTACCAACTATTAAAGAGCCAATGGAAATTTTCTGTGATAGTGAAAGCGCTGTTGCCTTAGCCAAGGAACCAAGGGATCACGGGAGATCCAGACACATTGACAGAAAATACCATATCATTAGACATCGAATAGAAGAAGGACTCCTCGTGGCAAAGAGGGTATCATCGGATGAGAACCCAGCAGATCCCCTCACGAAGGGACTGACTCGGGTTAAGCATCTCCAGCATGCTCGGAGCATAGGGCTGAAGGATGATATTAGATTTAGTAGTTAGATAAGCTCGAAATTTGTAAAGTGTAATTGACATTAGATGATGAATAAAAGGTGTTTTATTTATGAGTAAAGTGTTACTATCTCTTGTCAATCGTTTACTATATTTCTTTTGCATGTTTTGACTTCCAGAATAATTTTGTTTGGTATAACATATTATTCAAACCTCCACAGTCGGTCATATGTCGGAAGTAGGTATGAATCAAGACTGTCATGATTGGTTGCAGAGGTCTAACGTGTTAGACAAGGCTACAACAATCATGAGTGCTCATAAGTTCTGAGCATTGAACTCAACCCACACTCACTGGAATCACTTCATGGAATTCTATCTCGAGTGATCGTGAGACGGTAATATCATATAAGTCTTCAAACCTAGAGATATGATTTGTTACTTACAAGTTGGTTATGCATTGATTGTACGGAAACGCATTGGTAACTCCATGTTATAAATCGTGCTCTTGTGTGTAATTCAATGAGTGGTAGAACAAACATATGAGTCGAAGTTTATCTGTTCCTTCTTGGATTAGAAGTTGATATCTGGGCCCCTCGATGATTTTGTTTTGACCCATGTACCGGGCCCGGTCAGAAGTAAGTTGATGTGTTCAATTAAGTTCTTTGTCAAACAAATCGGAAATCAGGAAACAAACTGGCGGACAATAAGTAAGACATTGTTCCATGTATTTGTCCGACTGATATCTAGAACAGAGGATTATATGATCACTTATCTTAAATGGCGTACCATCATCTTCTCAGTTCCGAGAAACCTTGAAAAGAGCTACGATTGTCGATCGGTTCCTGAAGTCATACTTGCAGTAATAGTTATTCGACTTATCCAAGTGGGAGACTGTTGGATAAGGTGTCTAAGTCCATAACTATTTCTGGTATGTGCTTGACCCGACCCGGCAAGGTCCATTTGGGTTGCATGGCACCATGCAATTGGATAGACTAAATGAGAGAAATAACACTTGGAGATTATTAATATATTATAAGTTCTAATATATTAATAATATTATTTGATTAGTTTGATCAAGAATTAATTTAGAATTAATTAAGTGATCAAAAGATAACTAATTAAATATATGGGTTGATTATGTAAATCATCCATATCTTGTATAGTGGGCTAAGAGGCTCCAAGGATTATCAAGTTGGGTTCCACCCATAGGATGCTCCATGGGAGTTACAAACCCATGGGTCATGGAAATGAAAAGTCATGACACATTAGGGTTTACATGGTGTAACCCTAGATGTGTCAACACTATATAAGGATCCCATTCTCCACCAATATCGGTTACACTAAGGAAACAAGAGGGCTTGGCCGATTTCAAGAAGTGTGTGTTCTCTCATAAGTTTTTCCAAGAGCATTTGGTGTTGTGTGAAGCATTTGAGGCATCACACTTGGGGTACTAGACTCATAAGGTTTCAAGGAACACAAGAAACAACAAGGTAAGTTATTCTATCTATCATTGAAGTTAAAATTGTTCCCCATGTATGCTAGATAGGAATATAGCCTTGGAATTCAACTTTGCATGATAATTAGACAAACATAGATCCAAGGTTATTAGGGTTGCATGTACACTTAGGAAGTGTTAGAATGCTCAAAACCCATCACACTGTTGGTTTTATGATGACGTATTTAAAAATGAAATTTTTGGCCTGTATATTTGGGATGTTACAGTGCTCTTCAGGTTGGTCCTTCTTTTCGAGGTGGATTGGTTTCTAATTTCAAGAATTATAGGAGAAATCTTAATTGTTACATAGGTGGGAGGAACACGAAAGTCCTTATTGACAAGATGAATAACATGACGAAAAATGTCCCATCATTTACATTTGAGTATAAAGTGTTGAAAAAAATATTGAATGCTTTATTCTGGGCTGACGAAACAACAAAGTATAACTACAATTCTTTCGGAGACATTCTATGACTCGATGCCACATTCAGCATGAATAAGTATTTCTAACCTTTAATACTTTTACAATAACAATTTCATTGTTTTCATTTATCTAGACTAATATTTTATTTTCAAAATAGGTATGATATGGTTTTTGTTCCATTCACTGGCATCGATAACCACAAAAAGTGTGTAACATTTGGTGCTGGACTTTTAAGTAAAGATGATGGAGTTTCTTATGAATGGTTGCTTAGGTAATTTTTGAAATCTTTTAGAAAACAACCTCAATTGGTTATATCTGACCAAGATCTAGCTTTGAAAAAAGCTATAGATAAGGTTCTCCCGTTTGCACATCATAGGTTATGTATGTGGCATATAACAAAGAAGTTGCCAAATAAGGTATGCATCAAACGAATATTATTCTTACTTTATGTTATGATTCTACAATTATTTTCTCATATTCTAATAGAATCAATTGCTTCAACTCTTAAACTATACTCATCCTCATGAAATTTCATTTTATACAGATTCTATCAATTGAAAATGCAACCACCAATCAAAAATTTCAAAAGCGTTTTCACTCTATAATTTGGAATTCTAAGTTGGAACCACATGAATTCGAGAATGTATGGCGTATGATGTTGGATGAGTTTAAAATTACAGATAACAGTTGGCTGAATACTATGTATGGTTTGTGAACATCTTGGATCCCCGCATTTTCCAAGCACATCCCAATGTTTGGTCTTATGCGAACTACATCACTATCTGAAAGTCAGAATTGGTCATTTCAAACCACCACATTAACCAGTTCTTATCTTATCATGTTTATCATGACATTTGAATCAGTCATGTAACGACAAAGATATAACCAAATTCTAAATGATTTTAATACTGCCACCACTTTTCCTAAATTCACTACCCATAGTCCGAATGAACCTCATGTTAGTCCCAAAACTAAGGATCCAATTTAGTAATCAATGAAGTTAATTGTAATTAATATGAAATGAAGAAGAACAAGAAGAAGAAGTAAAATCAAGCATGCACACATCTATTACGAGTAAATGTCAAGTACATCTTGAGAAAGTACAACCACTGCAGAGTTCTGACTGAAAAAATACAATCTGACACAACTCAATTACTATAAATAGTACCCCTCCTAACAGCATAAGAGTGTGCAGCCGTACACATATGTGCGGACACACACACTGTGTGCGGCCGCACACACATGTGTGGCTGCACACATTACAAGCTCAATACAAACAATACTGAAATACAAACTCTGACATCCTGAATAGATCTACACAAAAATTATGACTAGCTGAAACCACAAAATTATGGACCTTCAATCTCCCCCTTGTTTTGAGACTAGCATAGTATTGAACTTCATTCGTTTGGCTTCTCAGCAGGCTTCTCAAACAGCTTTAGATCTGATCTCCACATCGAGCCCATCCACATTCTTCCATTAATGATCGTAGCCACCATTGCAGTGAATTCTTTAGCAGCAACTTCCATGACGTCTTTTCTGCAAATGATTTGATGATGAGCCAGAGTCCGTATATCCCTTTCTCTGAAACAAAGAAGATCTTTGGCACTAATCAATCTCAGAACGTGTTCCCGATCCTTGAATTTGATAGTTGCAGTTGGAGTTTCGTCATTATAGGCCCAAAATTCCATATTATCCAGATATCCCTCATGAAAATGTTGAGGAATAGGAATTTCCTTTTGTTTCTTAGTTGCAGGCCAGAGTATGATCTTCATGGGTTCGCCTGATTCCGGATCAAGAACTTCTTTGTCTTTTCTATATAGAGCTCTTGCAGTCTTCATTGATGGAAAGTTTTCTCTGATCTGTCTGTCAATAAACCTTTTGAAATTAGAGGCACTGGGATTATCAGAGTGATTATGGAATGGGGCCCTGGATAATTCGGCTAGATCAGTTTTGGTCCAAGAGTTGAAATCGTGGGTGCTTTTGTAACATTCAGATTCTCCTGAGTTTCGCTTTACAACCCACAAATTTGTCTCTGGATCAAAGGCCTACATTTTGATACTTGACCTGTCTCCATACTCATCACCGAACTTTCTTTTCTTCAAATCCATTACAGTCAAAACACGGTCTTTTGCCTTGGATTTTCATTAGAATTTTTCATGAATAAAATGCCTTCGCTTTGATTTGCAGTTGCGATTCTTTTTCCCTGTTTGATTGTGATTCTGGCTCTGCTTCCTTCTGGTTCTTTTTCAAACCTGTTGAAAATTGTAGTTGATCTTGGAGCAGGTGAGTTGACAGGAAGATCATCAGTTGCAGAAAGTGATTGAATTGTGGGAGGATCAGCTATTCCATGTGGCTGTTGGAAGAGGGCTTTGACTTTTTCACCAAATGCATCGTACAAAACGTTCTTGAGATTGAAATAATTGGCTAATACAAATCCAAGACTCTTTTGTAGATCATTAATTTGTTTGGTCTTTTCTTCATCCTTCGCCCTAAGCTCAAAGATGTATGCGGAAATCTGATCCATCTGAATTGACTTTTCGATGAGCTCTTGACGGAGAATCCCAATCTCCTCTCGAAGATCAGGCGAAGAAGATTTGTCATCACCTGTCCGACCCTCCTTAAATGATATCCCTTTCCTGCGTGAGGAAGTTGGACTAGATTGAGCCAGATGTTTTACTAATATAATAGAATCTTCATCTAGTGAAGGTCGAGTTGGAGAATATTCTGGAATGAATGAGGATCCACTAGTCTCAAACATGGTACTCGGACCTTCATTTGTTTGCTTTGGAAGAGAGTGAGCAGAGGTAGCAGTGATTGTTGAAAGAACTTGAGGTGCACATCTTACAGCGGGTACCTCCAGACTTGGAAGAGATTAGCTTGTTTTCATGGAAGTCTGAGAAGTCTGAGGTTCAGTTGAATCAGAAATGACAGGAGCAGAAGTTGAGATAAGTGGCACAGAGGGAGGACTCTCTGATGTCACATCTCCTTGGCTTGGTGCGACCTCCAAGGGCTTTGAAGTAGAGAGTAGAATCTTGAGAACATTTCCTTCATCTCTAGTCTTGGTTTCTAAAGAAGCAAATTTATTGAATTTATTAACACGACTACTGGGAATTTCAAGAAAAGGATCAAAATTTTCATCACCAAGATCAAAATCTATATTTGTTGGAATGTCATCATTAATCCCCGTAAAGTCAATTTCTTTTAAAAACTCTACATCATCATAAAGATCATCGTCACCATCCTCTCGAGTAGATTTTGATTCATTTTCTTTCTGAATATTATCTAAATCAGCCACACAAGCTGTGGGAGAGTCATGAATTTCCTCCACTTCTAGCTCGGAGGGAGAGTGAAAAACATCTTCATTTTGCATCGGAATGGATTGTTCTTCTGATTCTTCTCTATCATCCTCTTTAAAAATTCCAAATTTTATCAATGGAAATTTTCCTTCAAATACAAATTTCCCACCTCTCTTTTGTTTCATTAGTCCAAAAGCACTTGGACCAATGGATTTGAAATCCAAGGTATCATTTCCTCTCTGCAGCTCGGGGTGAGTAACATTAAGGATGATTTGCAAAAATCTTGGATACATCAAGAATTTGTCCCTTTTGCTCCCTTCAAGGTTTAGAATCATTTCATTCAATATGAATTTTGAGAACTTGAAATCAAATCCTGCAGCCAATGCTGCAATGGCACCAATGTTGGCCAGAGAGATATCGTTTGCTCTTGATCTTCTACCGGAAATGCAGCTCACGAACACATGAGCCAAATACTTCCAACATGGAGGAAGCAACTTCTTGATTGTAGGGGTAAAGGTTCCCTCATATCCCATGTGCTCCAAGACATCCTGGGTTTGATGAATGTCAATCTCCATGGTATATTCAAGTATGTCCTCTATTTGGAGAGATTCTCTAATGATGCTCTCTGTTACTTGAATTTTCTTGTCTTTGATTGTTGCTTCAACAAACTTTTCACCTTGATCATTCTTATTTACAACAGCACTCCTCCAGAAATCCTTAATCAAACTCTGGTAGATAGCAGGACTTGTAGTTAGGGAATGAACCAAGCAGGATTTGTTCAAACCATCCACAATGAATTTCAAGTCATTGTGAGCTACAGGAGGGTCTTCGAGAAAAATTGCAGAGTTGTGGACTTTAGCAAATTCCATGTCTCCCATCTTAATCTGAAAGTCAACACACAAAATTATTAGGGCAAAACTATTGAAAATTATGCAGCCGCACACGGAATTACACACAGTCGCACACGTGCAAGTGTGCAGCTGCAACCGCACATGCCTAATCGCACATAAAACTATACAGCCGCACACACTGTGTGCGGTCACACTCAAAGACAAACAGTGTGATTATGATTCAACAGCAAACGATGGAAACTTTTTGTGAAAATAATCGGAAAAATAAGCCGTGTTCATAAGAATTACCGAGTAAGAGCTTTGATTTCATTAAAAAATTCTGGAATATATAAGGAGTTTGAGAGAGAAATGAGTGTGTGTGTGCGGTTGAGTCAAGAAACAGTGATGGTGAAAAACTCACCGCACACACACTATTTATATAGACAGAATTTTCATTTCCTCCCCCTTACCTTTTAACATTAAAAAACCGATGCCCTTTCTACTCACCATTTTCTCAAAAATGAATTATTTTGAGGATTTTTAAAAGATTAAATTCATAATTCCTTAAAAATAAAATAAAAACTAAAACAAAATAAAACTTATTAAAAAAATAAAAATAAAAATAAAAAGTAAAAATAAAAAATAGAATAAAATAGAATAAAATAAAATTGGAAATACTATTAACGATGAGGAATTAAAAAAATCAATTTAATCCTATATAAATTGTTTTAACCTATTGAAATAAGGGATCAAAGTTTTTAGACAACCTTTATCCGCTTGTCGGTACCTTCCATCTTCACGTATTTGTCTGGTCGATCGCCGGTATTGTTGTCCACTTAAACACGAAAAATTGTGACAAAATTAGGACATATTATAAGTAACAAGACAATGTAATCCTAAGTTCCTAGATAATATATATGATCCTACGTTTCTAGATACTATATCTTAAGGACCATTCAGCTGACGACGACCAGGGATATTGTTGTCCACCTAAATTGAGCAGCGAGATTTATAGACAATCTTTGAGTGTTCAATTTTAATTGTATTGGAACATGTTTCCCGCTCCCTGATATGCCCTAGTAATCAAAGACTTCTAGAGTACTCCTTACATCGGGTGAGCATACCATCATTAGGAGAGAAGATAGATTCAGATTATTATCATTTATAGATTTTAGAGGGATTTCATATATATATATATATATATATATATATATATATATATATATATATATATATATATATAGTGAAAAGATCAAATGAGAACACCTAAAAGGTTGAGAACGCGAGAACAAGTATATTCATTTGTGATTACATATATTCATTTGTGGAGAAACAATATATTTTTACGCACAATCAACATGAATATGTTTTTTCTCTTCATTTGAAATTAAAGGCGTAAACATTTATCATTTCTCCACAAATAAATACACAGAATCTCAAATGAATATACTTGTTCTCGTGTTCTCAACCTTTTTGGTGTTGTCATTTGATCATACTCCTATATATATATATATATATATACATATAAATATATATATATATATATATATATATATATATATATATATATATATATATATAATATGCAGAGAAATAGAGTTGCATATGTTACAGTCCAGGTCGGATCTCTTCCAATCATGCAGAGGAGGCAACATATGAATAACACATAAGAAAGAAAGAAAATAATTTTCTACAGACCTAATTCATCGAAATTTACTAGTCGCTCCATCAATACCGGAATTAAGGATAGAATCCAAACATCGAGGAAAATAATTTTCCACGGAGGTATGTTGCTTCTTACACTGCCATGAAACCGATCTATCGCCTAGAAATTAGCATCCGCCTGAAGTCGATTTTCTATCAAGCTCACACCCACCATAGTTGTTGTCTGCAAAAGCATAAAGATCAAATTCTAGATTTTTCGGATACCAAAGACCCAGTTTTAGGCACCCTTTGAGATACTGAAAAATCTGTTTTACAGCAAGTAAATGAGAGAGTTTAGGATTAGCCTGGTAGCGAGCACATTGACAGACCACACACATTATGTCTGGTCGACTGGCAGTTAGATACATGAGTGATCCAATCATTGATCGATAATGCGTCTGATCTACGGATTCACCCGGGTCAGAAGAGGTCTTTCCGCCATGGGTGTAAGAGTAGGTTTCACGTCTCGGAACCCGAACTTCTCCATTACATCATCCACATACTTTGCTTGGTGAATGAGTATTCCAGTTGAATATTATTGGACTTGAAGCCCCAGAAACATGGTCATCTCCCCAAGCGAACTCATCTCGATCCGCTTCATCATCACAGCTTCGAACTCTTTGCAAAGCTATTGGCTTGTCGACCCAAAAATAATGTCATCTACATAAATTTGAACGAGAATTTGATCGGGACCGACATGTTTAAGGAATAGGGTTTGATCAATGGTGCCTCGGGAATAGCATGGTTGAGCAAATGTTGAGTTAGGGTAGCATACCAAGCTCTAGGAGCTTGATGCAATCCATACACAACTTTGTCTAACTTGTAAACATGATTGGGAAGTTTGGAGTTAACGAAATCGGGTGGTTGGTCAACGTAAATCTCCTCCTTGTCCTTGCCGTACAAGAAAGCTGTCTTGACATCCATTTGGTATACGGTGAAGTTCATGTAGGAAGCATAAGCAAGGAAGATACGAATGGCTTCCAAACGAGCGATCGGAGCATAAACTTCTGTATAATCAAGACCCTCAACTTTCCGAAACCCTCGAACCACTAAACTTGCCTTGTTGCGCACAATTACACCGGAGTCATCTTGTTTATTCCGAAAGACCCATCGGGTGTCAAGATATTTCTTTCCTTTTGGCAACTCCACCAACGTCCATACCCCGAGCTTCTCAAATTGATTAAGTTCATCATGCATGTCTTCAACCCAGTTAGGCTCATTCAGAGCCATTTCAACATTTTTGGGCTCAATCTGAGAAATAAAGCAAGAATAGAGACATGTATTAACATCTCCACTCTAACTTCTAGTTTGAACACCGGCGCCCAGCTGGCCAATGACGTTCTCTATAGGATGATCGTGCTAAATGCGTGCAGGAATCTCGTAGCTGATATCATTGACAGAGACTAGAAGATTATGAATGTTAACCATTCCATCATTTGTTGTGTGGTTCACAGAAAATGAACAAAGTTCGTTCAGAGGATCTGCTACAAACTCTTCAGCAATACTTTCTGAAAAGAGAAGTTCCATTACATTTGAAGTTACAGAGGAAGTCTCGTGGTTCATGAACTCTCTTTCCACCAGAGTTAGAGGAGTAGCAACAACATCAGCAAAAGGTTGTTGAGGAGAAGACTCAGAAGACTCAGTATGAACAGAGGGCACCATTGCAGGATCAGAAGAAATTAGTGGTGGTCGGTAGATAACTTCATCTTCTTCATCTTCATTTCTGATCTTCGAATTTGACGTAGATCCTTTTTGATTATTTGAGAACACATTGAATGATTTGAAAAGAGATGTGTAGTCAAATAACCAATCAGGACCCACTCTTGCATCTATCTCATTTTCTTCGAGCCAACGAATATCAAAAGATTCTACAATCTGTTTTGTCTTCTTATTGTATACCCTGTAAGCAGCTCGATCAGCATAACCAACAAAGTAACAATCATCGGATTTTGCATTGAGTTTGGAGTTGGATTCCAAGTGAAGAAGGGTGCAAGGACAACCAAATACACGAAAATGGTTGACAGATGGCTTGTGTCCGTATAGAATTTCGTACGGTGTTTTCATTATGGCTTTGTTGATCAGAACACGATTCTGAATGTAGCATGCAATGTTAATCGCCTCTGCCTAGAAGAACACAGGAAACTTGGAGTCACAGAGCATCGTCCTTGCAGTGTCTTTTAGAGTTTGATTTCGGTGTTCGGCAACCCTGTTTTGTTGCGGTGTTCGAAATGAACTGAACGGACGCACAATCCCTTTCTCGGTGCAAAAATGATCAAGAACAGCGTTCTTGAACTATGTTCCATTATCAGTACGCAGCGCTTTCACTCGATTGTTGGTTTGATTTTCGATCATCACAATGAATCTTTTGATGAGCTCAGCAATCCCAGCTTTGTTGGGCAGAAAGAAAACCCAAGTTAAACGAGAGTAATCGTCTATCACAAGGAGGCAGTATGAGTGTGATTTATGCTGAGAACATTAACCGGACCAAATAAATCCATATGTAACAACTCGAGCACTTGACTTATGGATTTTATTTGCTTTGGAAAGTGTGGTTTCCGATGATGTTTTCCCTGAACGTAGGAAACATATTTTTCAAAAGTAATGAAATCTTTGACAGGTAACCATCGGACCAGTTCGTTCTTCACAAGCCGATTCAAGTTCTTTGCATTCGCATGACTGAGACGACGATGCCACAACATCGCATTTTGTTCAGAAGCTTTGGAGAAGAGACAAGTGGCATCGTCAAGGAAATTGCTATTCATGTCTATAATGTAGGCATTTCCATCCCGCTTAGATCTTACAAGAATCCAATCTTCAGGGATGATAATGCCAGGCTTTAAGATCAGACATTCCTTATTTGTGAAATGAGTAGAGTAGCCCTTGTTGCATATCTGGGATACACTCAGCAAGCTGTGCTTCAGTTCCGGAGCAAAGTTAACATTCTCAAAATTCATTAGTCCATGTGAAATAGTTCCTTTTAGAGTAATTTTTCCGCACTCTCCACCCGCAAAAGAAACATGTCCTCCATTAAAAGTCTGAATGTCATGTAGTTGGGATATGTCTCCAGTCATGTACCGGGAGCAGCCGCTGTCGACATACTGGCGACATTCCTCCGCAACTTTCCCTACATGATGCGCGGAATCATTTAGTTTTGGGAACCCAGGTCATCATAATCCTGGGTTGACCCTTTCCTTTCACAGATTTTTCATTTGATTCTTTCTTTTCTTTTGATTTAGAGGTGAATGGTGACTGATATGAAGTTTTTTTTTAAAAGTGATTTTGGTATCCACTAAAAGTTAGGTTTTGAAAAAATTTTAGTTTGTTTCGAGCCGATGGATTTTCTACTTGAAGAGTTTGAAGATCCAGTCCTGCTCTTTGGCAAATTTAGCTTAGGCTTATCCTGAGTTGATTTTGGCAAACTCCTGTTGTTTTTACGAAAAACCTGTTTATTCTTTTGAGACCTTTTCATTTTCAAGTCACCATTTCGAGAATGAGTTATGGGGGTTTTTCTAGTTAAAGATCGTCCCCGAAATTCGTTCTCGGATCTTTTTGTTTGTATGAGAAACAAACATCGAGTTCATACAATTTCTTGCAATGTGTCCACAAGTGCCACAATTAAAACATATTTGTTTATTATCAATGGTTTTGGCACTGCTGTTGACAAATTTATTCTTCTTATTTTCATTATTAACACTTCCACATTTGCAAGTTCCATAAAGGATTTTGAGGCAGATGTGGAGGGTGTAGAAACATTCAAATCAGATTTATCACTTTGATTAGAGACAACATCATCATTCACAAAAATATCAGACTGAAATAAAACACCTCCAGACACAAAAACATTAGCATTTGTTTTTGACACAGACTTATCACAAGAATTAACACTAGACTTAGACACATGATTATTTTACTCAAAAGTTTCAGCTTCATGCTCCCCCTGAACTATTGATATATCTTCACTTAAGGTAGAAACGTTAGTATGAAAACTCTCATTATTTGATTGTATTGCTTGCTCAGAAGCTGAGTTTCTATATACCATACTAGGTTCTCTATCAATTTCTTCTTGAGACAGGGGAATAGCAGTGTAATTGTGATTAAAGGGAGGAGGGACACTCTCAAATCCTAGTGCAACTTTTATTTTATTTCCATGAGTGATATCTCTCCAATGTGATTGTCCTTCAATTAATTTTGCAATCTTTTCACTTGACCCATCGTATTTTTTTAAATTAAATTAAGTTTTTTCAAAACAGTTTTTTAATTCCGCGGTTACAGTAGCAAAATTTCTTTTGAGATGACCATAGATCTCACATTTGTTGCTGTAATCCGCTTGCAACTTTTTAAAATCTTTTGTTTTATTTTCTAATTGATTTTTTTAAGGGCTTTTGATTTTTTCTAAGAGTATATCCCTCATATTTCAAGTCCTCGTTCTCTCTTTTGATTATCTCAATTTGATCTCTTAAAAACTTAACAGTTTTAATACAGGACTGAGAGCAACCGAATTCACTAACCTCATATTTGACCGGTTCAGGAGTGGTTTGCACCATGAATGCAAATTGCAGATTCATCATTCCCTCTTCTAGATTTGCTTCCATTTCTTTATATTCTTCCTTGACTTAAGCAAGATTTAGCTTTTTAGGTCCCGAAATATTTAGGGCCTGAACTTGATCTTCCAGCTAAACGATTGGATCACCATTGCCATGTTTGCAGACTGATTTGTTGAAGATGATCCTTTTTTGTTGCTGTGAACATAAGTTACTGGCACCATGGTTCTTTCAGAGTTCTCTCGTCGATCGGATTTTGGGCATTCCCTTGCAAAGTGACCTGGTTCATAACAATTGTAACACCGTAACTTTCCTTTACTAAATCCCATCTTCTTGTCAGAATTTACACTCCAATTGTTCTTTCCAGTCTTCTTTGAGAAATGTTTAGCCCTAAACACTGCCATTGCCATCTACCAAGTAATATCCATCTCTTCCACATCTTCAAGGTGAATTTGGTCGAGATCAGCGAATGAAAGTTGTGGAGAGAGCTCTTCGGCAACAAAGGCATTGTAACAATTTACTAATCTAGTAGCTAGAGCTCTTTTTCACTTGCAGATGAACTTTGGGAACCAATTCCTTGAGATTGAACCGAAACACCTGCGGAAGAACCAACACTCGAACCAACTTGAGATATGTTTTGAGATTGAGGGACTTGAGTTTGTTGTATTTGAGGTATGTTGTATGGTCTGGTTTGATGGGCTGCATAAGGTTGAATTTGGGGAACATGAATTTGAGAATTTGGATGGGTAGTGAAGCTTGAGAAAGCGGTGTTGTTGTTTTGAATTCCAAGATTAGCTGTAGAGTACGAGTTGACATGGTTGATTTCTCTTTGTTTATCATCAAGATCACAAGCTTTGATGACAGCCATTGTTTCACATAAGCTCAATCGGTTTAGGTCTTTTGTCTTTTTAATCACTGAGAAATTCATGTCCCATGATTTTGGAAGAGAATTTAGCAGCTTCTTGTTAATTTCGGACCTAGTAACCATCACGCATGTGTAGCTCATTTCAGTGGTTAGTGTGATAAATCATTGCAGTTGATTTTCCAGTGTTTCTCCCAATATGTAATTGAACATGTTAAATTTTTGTCGGAGCATGTCTTGTCGGCTTTGCTTCATGTCTTCATTTCCTTCATAGACTTCTATGAGCGCTTTCCACAATGCTTTTGTTGACGTGTATTCACGAAATCCTTGTGCAATCTCAGGAGAAAATGCCATGGTGAGTGTAGCGAGTGCCTTTTCTTGTTCTTCAACTCTTTCAAAGTCATCATCAATGTAGTTTTCAATCTGTTTGTCAATTACTGTGCCATCGTCTAGAGTGGATGTAATCCAAATTGGTCCTCTTAAAATACTTCTCCAAATTTTGAAATTTGTCATCTTGATGTATTTTTCAATTTGATATTTCCATTCAGGAAATCCTTCAGCTTATGGCAATCTGGGAATACGAGTAGTGGTTTCCATAATTGCATCCAAATCTTGATGAGAAATCATGCTTTGAGATTCCATTTTGACAAACTTTAAGTGATTGTTAAAAAATAATAACCACACACAGGTTAATCACACACTTGACTTCAACCGTACACCCAACAACAGAACAGTAATTAACCGCACACACTAACAGCAAACAAGTCTTAACCGCGCATGCTAATAGTAAACAAATTTCAACCGCACACACACTAATAACAAATCCAACCGTACACAATGTAACCACACACTCATCCGTACACTCTAACCGCACACTCAGTCATATACTGTAACCGCACACTCAGTCGTACACTTCTCAACAAAAAAACCAACTGCACACACTTCAAGAATACGCTCCACCGCACACACTATGGCAGCAAGCCTTCAACAGTTGGCAACAAACCTTCAACAGTTGGCTGCAAACTTGATTTTCTCAGATTTTTGATGAAAATTGATTTCAAGCTTTTGCAAACTATTGAAAAAAAGAATCAAACGACAGTTCTTCGATCAAAAATACTTCAAAAAACAGTGATTTTTTTTTGCACCCTCACACTCTAAAATACTTCAATTGATACCAAATTGGCTCTGATACCAGTTCTTAGTTCCAAAACTAAGGATCCAATTCAGTAATCAATGAAGTTAATTGCAATTCAGTTGAAATGAAGAAGAAGAAGAAGAAGAAGAAGAAGAAGAAGAAGAAGAAGAAGAAAAAGAAGAAGTAACATCAAGCATGCACATATCTATTACGAGTAAATGTCAAGTACATCTTGAGAAAGTACAACCACTGTAGAGTTCTAACTGAAAAAAATACAATCTGACACAATTCAGTTACTATAAATAGTATCCCTCCTACCAGCATAAGAGTGTGCAGCCGTACATGTGTGTGCGGCCGCACACACTGTGTGCGGCCGCACACACATGTGTGGCTGCATACATTACAAGCTCAATACAAACAATACTGCAATACAAATTCTGACATCCTAAATAGATCTATACAAAAATTATGACTAGCTCAAACCACAAAATTATGGACCTTCACCTCATGCTTCAAAAGTATACACGTGCAAGATTTTTTATCAGGTTCAGAAAGAGATATCAAGAGCTGAAGATAATTGTTTCCAAAAAAATGTGATATCTTCCAACGGTGTTGACACAATTATTGTTTTGGAGAAAAAACAACATATCCACTTGGCAAAAAATGATGTCAATGTGGATGAAAAATATGAGGAATACAATTAAACACTAAAAACTGAATACAGTTACGATTGTCTCATAAGGAATAAAATTAAATGATGTCGATGTGGATGACAAAGATGAGGAATACAATTACGATTGTCTTATAAGGGATACTGAATACACAGTATATTTGTTTTCACTTTAATTGTCATTCTATCATTCGAATTTAAACACTAAAAACTTACAACATAAACATACTCACTAATCATCATATATATTCCAAGTCACACATTCAACCAAAGATGGTTCATTCAGATGTACTTGTATGCATTTTGAACATGTATGGATCTTCTATAGACACATATTCTGTGTGTTTAAGTTTTATGGCATTGAACAAATTCCTGAAAAGTACATTTTGAAATGTTGGCGTAGGGATGTTATTCCAACAGAATTACTGAAAAAACGCTTCAATAGTTCTTTTGACGATTCTAATTCCGGCATGACTACTATTGATATTATTTCAACCGTTGACCATTGTGTGTCTTTTTTAAGCTATGATGCAGATAAGTTAAAGTTATACCTTGACGAGCAGAATAAGTTGAAAAAAAAATCCGTAGACGATTGTCCAACTCATGATGTACCGAACAGAGCAGAACAGTTCAAGAAGCTTCTAGGCGTAGTATGTCCTGATGTAGTATCTGATGTTAGCGACATTCAGAATCCTACAGATATTCGTAACAAATGGTCTAGTAGTCGTGAGAAAAGATTAAAATCTACAAAAGAGATGATTGAGAAAGAAATCTCGAAAGCTAAGAGGAAGTGTGCTACATGTCAATAGATGGTTCATCATGACAAAAGAAATTGTCCTTTAAAGAACGCCGAGAAATAATTTCCTTGATTGTTTTTTTTATTGCTTTTAGTATAAGGACATTTCATTTTAATTTTGCCGGTTCACATTTAATGTTATCTTTTATGTTGTTTAATAAAGTATTCACCTTCATTGCTAGTGAGGATGACATTGTAAATTAATCTAACAATATTTATATTTTATTATTACTTAAAAATAATCATATCACGTAATACAAATATTCATTCCATCATTTGTATAAACTCATTATTTTCCTTACTTACAGCAAGTTATACAACTTCTATCAAACATTTTAAGATTAATTTTCATTTTAACAAAAATGCTTTACTGCTTATGGTAGTATACAAGTATTCATTATATCATATTTTCTTTCAAATATACTATATACTACGTAAAGATATTCATTCCAAAACAATTTTATTTTTAAACCTACATTTACTTTCTACTTTTGACGTTTCTGATGTGTTCTTGAACTTTGACTTGAACGAAGTGGATCGTGTACTCCTCATTCTTATCGAATATCATTCACAGAAGCCCCTATATGTCGATTCTGTCTTCTAGAGTGAAGTGTCGATATTTATATGAAAAACCTTCAAAGGATCTTCCGATTTTGAAGATTGATTACAAGAAATCAGAATGTTTTTCAACCTCCGAAGGAATTGGGTTTTTGATTTTGTGAGTATGCGAGATATTTGGGATTATCGGTTGATCACTTCCATACTTATCCACCATCTCCAAATTAAATGACGACACAATGTACCATTCTACCCTTCCTTGACCGGTCACTTAATGAAATCCCTTTAATTTGATTATTTTTCTATTTACTCTAAAAAGAAAATCACTTTCTTAATTTACCTCAAATGATTGGCCTAGAATCCTTTACACATGCACACAATACTTAGCAAAAACAAAATAACCTAACCCTATATATATATATATATATATATATATATATATATATATATATATACACACACACACACACACACACACACACACACACACACACACACTGTATACTATATGGAGTGGGTATACTTTTTTAAATTTAATTGGATATTCGGGAATACATAAAAATATATATGCCTACCCGATCACCCTGAGTGGATCTACCCGAACCTTGAACGGGTTGGTTAGTTTATTTGGATATCGGTTATTTTCGACATGCCTAGTGTGTCGTCCTACTTTTAGAAATCATGATTTTATAGCATCTTATGTTCAAATTCATCAAATAATAACATCTTACTTTCAAAATTCACCATTTAAGTGAATTCTAATTTTAGAAATCATTGGTTAATAGCATCTTAGTTTTATAAATCACCATTTAATAGCATCTTAGTTTTATAAATCACCATTTAATAGCATCGTACTTTCAGAAAATAATATTTTTTCTTATAAATTTGTTTTACAAAATATGCTCACTCTTGAAATCGTTTTTCAGCGTTTTTCCTAAATATTACTTTATTTTAGCATTCCCCCCCCCCCCCCCCCCCCCCCAGTAGTAACACATCTATTAGGTAGCTTCTATAGAATAAGAATCCATTGGCTTTAGCTTCTTTTTCTTGCTTCTCTGAATTAGGATCAGTAAGTTAGTGAGAAATGTTTCTGTTTCATTGCATCCTTCATCCAACTATGAAAAATGTTGCTACCTTGGTCCGTAATCTAAACTTGACAAACAAAGTTGGTTCCGACACTTGACACCATCTCCTTCTTCCTGTAACATCCCTGATGTGCATGTAATATGATGGCATTTTAGTCATTTTACCTATTTCAACAATCAGTTATTCTATTGCAATAGATTTGTATACTTCATCTTCCATTTTTACCATGCACAAACGCACACGATTTTGCCCCTGTGTAATAAGTTACATAATTGGTCACCGGGTAACTATAACACTACATACATGATCCCTTTATAATAGTAAAAAATTGTAGAAATGGTTCCTGTACTTGTATTTTGTAGGAATTGCAGAAATGACCCTTGTACAATACATTATAGGATTTGTCCATATGTAACTGTAAAACTACATATTTGGTCCCTCTATAGATGTAAAATAGTAGAATTATCCTTGTACTTACAGAAATAGACCTATGAGAAATAAATTAGAGAATTGGTACCTATGTAACCGTAGAAGTTATTTGAAACAATATTGACAAAGTAGTTGAAGATGCGATGCAAAAGCTTAAATAGAAATCACCTCCTGGAGTTGCTAGAGAGTTCTTAACGTGAGTAATCATCCATGTTTGATATAAGGTGTGACTTACATCTCTATTTGAACACCATTAAACCAAAACACGTTCACTCCACTAAATTCCAAACTAAAGAGGTTGGAAGTCAACTCTTTGTAAGTATGTCCAACTTGAATTTTTGTGTTTGGTCACCATCACTTAATTTGGAAAAAATTATTGATTGTATATGATTCATTGAACAAATAATAAACATTTTTTTTGTATACCAGGTTATAATGTTTCTGGGTCTGTAAAGTGGTAATTGAAGATTTACAAGTACGTTCAGATGGAACAACAAAGGAAACTCAAATGGAGTGGTGTAATATATTTCATGAATTTCACCGACATTTTTTTTATGTTGATTATATATTTTATGTTAACTATTTTGAGTTTGGACATATGTATCAAATTATAGTATGACCTTACGTATGCAATGAATGTAACTTGTGACTTCATCTTATAGAACATGTGTGGACCAACAGTCATCGACCTCCAAACGTGAGGACCAATTTTATCAATACCACTAATATAATCTTCCATATGAAGTACCCTTACTTCATAATCATCTAGAAAAAGAGTAGGAACTCTACTGTTAGAACCAATGTTGATATCCAAATTGAACGCGATGCAGTGAGGATCATCATTAGCCATGATTTCAGAGAAAATAAACAATGAATCAAATCAATTAGTGATATACGAAATTCAAATCAAAACGTAAAGATTTCTAGATCAAAGTGCAAAGAATTTGCAAATGCGGAATAGATCAAGAAAAATCAATGAAGGTGGACAAAGAACTTGATGAACAAAATTGAATTCATTGATTTGAATAGAACTCAATGATTCCTGCTCTGATACCAATTGTATGATCGAAAAACTAGTTCGAGTACTTAGAAATCATGAATATCATGTAAAGATGAAATGTAAGAACAAAAATGCAAATAATTTTTTTGTTTCCTTCAGTGAGAGTAAGAAGCTTTATTACATCAACTCAATGTAAGAACACACAAAAGACATCCTCCCTCAACTAACTAACATCCCTATTTATAGGAAAACTATTAGGGAGTCGGTTAGATGATAACCAATAAGGTTATGACACCTAAGTCGTGCAATAAGATACAAACTATTATTAAGTATAGTCACTCTGAAAATTAAGGTGTCAATTCCGAAACTATAATATTACATTCAGAACAAACATTACAATGAAGACAAAGTATTATAGTAAAAGCTTTCGTATAAGACTAAGACACAACATCTAATAAATTCCACGACCCAACACAAATCGTTATTTTTATATTTTTTGTCCAGTTTCAACATCCGTCAATCATACCTAATCAAAAGGCGGGGGAAGTACTATATATGCGTTGTATATTCGATATTGATTTGTATTAGCCTTTAGAACATAGCCTTGATTATTATGTATATAGTATGTTGTAATCATTTTGGAAAGTGAAGGAAAATCATTTCAAAATTGAAATCCACCGATAAACTCTATCAACTTTTCAAACTATCTATCTGATTAATGAGAGTGTTGACACATTTTTAAAGGGCAAACCAATGCAACAAAGATCTTTTTTAAAACAAGACATTATCTGTCAAAAGATGCAGGATTTCATAGTCTAATAAAGCACATTGACATTCAACATCATTTGATCGCTGTCATTTTAACCAAGTCGCTCCCTTCCACAAAAGTTCAAGACATTAGAAAGAAGATGGTTGTGTGTAGCTTTGAAGCAAGGGTTGTGTTGATTGATTGCTAATATGGTTGCTACTCTTAAGAATCACCTTTTTTTTTTTTTTTCCAATTTCCACATACACACACGCAAAACATGTTCTCCATAGACCAAAATACACGTATGTCCATATGAAATACATATACATACATACGCATATAGAAATAAACATAGCATATACAATTATAGACGCATATGTATCATGTTTGTACCATATCCTATACAAACATATATTTATTAGAACCATAAAATTATATATAAATTCAACATAGAATGCTACCAACCACAACGTAAAATGCAGAGAACTTTTTTTCTTGTTAATTCTTTTTTTCTAAAAAATAAGGACTTGGCTACCATGATGAAAAATGGACCATTATATGTATAAACAACATGACCCAAATACCAAACATAATTCAACAACTCTGCCCTTTACTAGAAAGTTCAAACCATGATTCAAACCAACACATACATCATGTTCACCTCCAATCATACCTTATACCTTGTACATGTACAAAGAATCCGAGTTATTGTCCCAACAATGCCATCAAAAAAGCCCCATAATCTCCAGAAGTCTCGTCTTTAACCAGCTTGTCAAGGCTTGTTTTATGCATATCCAAATATGCTTTTTTCACTTTAATTAGATCTATTTCAGCTCGACTTATAATTGCTCTTGTTAGCGCATCTTCATCTGTACCCCAACCGTCAGTTGCAGCTTCGATCACCTGCTCATATTCCAAAACAAGTGATGTAAAATTATATAGCGATAGTGCACATAAATATGAAACAATAAAGCAACTTGGTTTTCTTCTCTCTAATGGCAATTCAATTACCTCAACAAAATGTCTCTCAGGGGAAATAATGCATTTAATCACAATTGTCACCAACGATACCAATAGATCATTGCTATAATCCTTGATATCCTGTCAAAACAATCAACTTCATTGTAAAACTATATACAAAGATTAAGAGTTCATACATCGGAATAAGTGTTCGCTGAAGCAAGGGCAATTTTGGAATTTTAACTGCAAAAGATAAATTACAAGATACAACATTTCTCGCCATGCGTCATTCCGTTTGATTATTAGTGTCGTGTCGTTTTTTATTTCATTGTACTTAGCCAGCTCTTTGGTGGTCCCTTTGTTTTTTTATTGATTATTGGCAGTTAAAAAAAAAAAAACAAAACTATATACAAAGAATTAACCGTTTGTTGTGTTTTAAGGAAAAAAAAAACATAATAAAAACATCTTTCTATATATAGATTGAATTCAAACTTAAAACCAAAACACATCTAGCTATGTCAAAATCATCCTGAAAAGTGTTGAGTTTTTGAACTTTCAAACTAAAAAGATATGACTCTAAGGATTAAAAGACACTTAACCTCGTGAAGGAGAATTCCATATTTTTTATGGTAGGATTCGAACGTGGCTTTGAGCTGGAACACGTTCCTCATGCTAAGTATCCACATAACAATATCCTGATCTAATTGCTTCAATTTAACAGCTTCTTGTAACTTGGATGCTTCATCATCTGCAACATCCAAATCTACAACTGCCCCATCAAACCTGAAGGAACTTACCAAACCAACTAGAATCTGCATTAATGGAAGAAGTTAATAAAAATGTGGATTTTTCTGATTCAAAAGTCAAAACGGAAACAAATACCTTTCTCACTGATGGTGGAGCATTAACGATTATGTCTTCTTCGATCGAACATTCAAAGAGGGAACAGTAGCACTTTCTTACAGCGAGCAGATGATGAGGAGACGAAGCACAAGAGATTTCGATTATTACTTTTAGTTTATCAAGGCTTTTATTCTTGGACTTTAACGCTTTGTTCACAAGCCTCGCATCTCTTTCTGCTGGATCGTATGTCCATAAGATCACTGCTCTCTGTAATATGCATATGTTATATTATATCTTCATGTTATTATATATATATATGTGTGTTTCTTCTCTCCGAAGACAAAGTGCACGTTTGAGTTTTTAATATGTTGAAATGCAGAAAAGAACATACCCCAAAATCACCTGAAAGCTCAGAATCAAGAGAATCAATGAGGGATTGATTGTATAATTGTTGGTAAGTGTCTCGAATGATCTTTCGTTGAGCTGCATTCCTATGACCCAATACTTGAATGACAGCCTTCTCATCAGTTCCCCATCCTGACACCCACACCTTATCTTGTTAGTTAATATTCTTCCAAATCTCATCAGAAAAATCAAAACGTTAAATATAAAAGATTCACGCAATTTTCTGTAATTGTGAGATACAAACTAAATCATCAAATCTGTTAAGGTGTGTGTGTGTGTGTGAGTGAGAGAGAGAGAGAGAGAGAGAGAGAGAGAGAGAGAGAGAGAGAGAGGCAGAGAGAGATCGGTACCTTTGAAAGCTTTTCTAAGCGTTTCAGAGTCTTGGGTAGGAGAAGGAACTTCTTGTGGTACTGTGAGAGTAGCCATTGTTAAATTGTTCTTCCTGTTTCTCGTTTGATGGAACGGAGAAGGGTAATAATCAAACAGAAAATCTTATTTTTGTATGCTTAGTCAGTCGTTTTGGCATATACCCATGACTTTTTTATTTATTATTAAAGGATAGTGTTTACATTTGTTAAAATATAAGAAAACATAAAGTATCATAATAAATTATATCAATATGAGCAATTGATAAGAATTCGTGGATATCGTATGAATATTGAAGGAACACGAACAAGGCACCTGTCACCAGGAGATCTCATACAACCAATTAAAAGTATATTTACAGGTGTAAAATTATTAATTTCTAAAGGGAATCTCTTTGGTTAGCTATAAGTTTATTTATCTTGTAATATTCACCTAAATAGTATATTCATTGATTAGGTGTAAGATTTATATATTACATGAGTTTAATTAAAAAAAAAATATATATTAAATTTTAACAATTTGAAAAGTTTGAATATATAAGAGAAATGAAAAAAAATTTAAATTATTAAAATTAATGTGGTTTTAATGTGTTGAATACATTACATATATATAATTTTTTCTAATAGATACCTTACATATATATTACCTTACATATTAAATGTAGAATTTTAATTTAATAAATAAAAAATACAATAAAATGACAAGTGAAGAATAAAAAATTTAAAAATTCTAGAAAATATCATGTGTCCAAATGAAAGAGAAAAGGACATGTGACAAAAAACTTTCATTTATTAGAGTAGATCTGTAGGCATATTTTTACGTTTAAAACAATTCATTTAGACAATATTATGGGATTGGTCTCTTGTTTACTAACCTTAACATGTGGTTAGTCTAGAATAGAAAACCATGTAGTTCCCTAACCGAGTTTAAACCAGTCTGGTTCAATAGAAAATCGGGCTCAATTGGGCCGGTTCACCTAGAAAACGGTACAATGTGTATAAAATCGATGGTGAAACGACCAAGCTCAAATCGGTCATTCACTAAACAATTTTTTGACTAAAACCAACTTATATTTAGAATAAGTGGTCTAAACGAGGCATCAACAAGCTTAAGATGGATAAATGTCCAAGAGGAAGCATTTATTTATGATGAAAAACTCATTCATCATTTTTCTTTTTGGAGATCATGTAGGACTCTTTCATTCCATAAAATATGACTTGTCCTAAATATTTTTTTATATTTGTCTTGTTTGTAAAAAAAAATTAATTTAGGTGGGTCTTCGCATACCTTAGCATCGCCTCTACTCTTACAGTTTGGACAACTATGAAAAACATAACCTGCTTTGCCCATGTGGTTTCCAAAAATTGCACGTATGGTCCTCTTCGGTAACACCATCAAGCCGGCTGATGTGGCTTCCCATTTGGCAGGTGACTGGGCTAACTGGAGGCTTAGTGACTTAAATGGCTTGTCATATGTTATCCTATGTTGATTTTTATCCTCACTTTCTTTCACTCTTGCAAAAGCGAAAAAATGTCTCACCTTCCCCCATATTCAGCTACCTCCTCAATGACGATCTTCATTCTCCTCACTAAGTCTCTCCTCTTCCTCCCTCATTTAGATGTCTCTTCACTGTTGGTTTTCATAAGGGTTTAACAATGTTTGAAGAAGGTTTTCATAAGAGTTCAAAAAGGGTTTTAGAAGGCTTCAAGAAGGGTTTTTAGACGTCGAGTGTAACATTCAAAAATCGAGACCCAAATTTTTTTGTATAATTACATTACTTATGAAAATAGTTTACGGAAAACATCATTTCTATCTTTTCAAAACATCAAGTCACAAATCACAAGTCTCGAAACACAATAACATCAAATAGTAAAATGTTAGAGTACAATCCCAGGGCTCAAAGCAGAAGTCATATGTGTGCAATACGGTGCTACCTTGCCGGCTCCTTCCCCTTAGATGAAGAGGTACCTGAAACCAAAACTAAAAACGGTAAGCACAAAGCTTAATGAGTTCCCCCATCATACTAAATACCATACAACCATACACACTGTCAGGTAGTTATGTGGTGCCCGACCTACCTGTGTCAAGCCATTCTAGGGTGCTGACCTACCCATGTCAAGCCATTCTTGGGTGCTAACCTACCAATGTCAGGCCATTCTAGGGTGCCGTCCTACCCTCCGGTCTATCTCACCGGGTTATGGGGACTACTTCACCCCTACTACTATCACATAATAATATATTTTGTAATCATGTTGTCAGACATATACGGGGTGTCCGACCTAACCTTCGGTCCTAACGATCGAATCTGGGACTATTCCTCTTCCTACTACCACTAGCACATAGAACATATAATACTAGCTCATAGAACACGTCTAATAAAAGCAATCAGACAATTATCACACAAAAAATCATCTCTAATTCAATCAACTACTAGTGGGTCGGCCTTGGTGCCTTAGACCCACTTCTACTGGAAGGTAACTCACCTCAATGTCGTGTAGTGTCTGCACTATCCTCGGTATGAAAATCAACTCTTCTTGACTCCTCAACACCTACACAACATCCTTTCTAAATTACTATTTCATACTCATAACTCTTACAAGGGTCAACTCAAGTCCAAGTCAAAGTCAAGGTCAAAACCTTGGGCAAAGTCAACTTTGGTTGACTAGACTCGCCGAGTTGGTTCACCAACTCATCGAGTCCCCTCGTCCACGAAAAGTTACAACTTCGTCCCTACTCGTCGAGTCTAACAAGACCTCGACGAGTTCTCCTTCAACAACACATCAGACCTTCTTCAACCGACTCGTCGCGTTCCTCCTTAAACTCGTCGAGTCCATCTTCATCCGGTGAAGACATTTAGTCTATGACTCGCTGAGTTCTCCCTGAACTTGTCGAGTCCATTTTCATGTGGTTGGGACATTTCCTTGAATTCGCCGAGTTAGCTGATACACTCGCCGAGTTCTATGATTTCCATGTCCCTGATGAACCTAGACACCTGAGTGACCTTCAATCTTATCATCTAGTCCTTTAACAGCAAGGATTTGATGGAAAATACATCCCGACTCGCTGAGTCCTATGAACGACTTGTCGAGTCCCTCTTTATTCCAAACTATGCAGTCGATTTTAGTTGGTCTAAATGCATCCAAACCATAGATCTGATCTCCTAAGGTCCATATTATACGTAAATCTATGAACTTGATGTCCATGCATCGGGTTTTGGCTCAAAAAGCCCTTAAAAGGGGGTTTATATGATGCATGGGTCTCCTATGGCCATAAAGTTGGCACGTTTATGCCATGGGAACCCTCAATGGTTCCAGATCTGAAGTTCTTATCCCAAAATTGTGGTTGCATCCAAGAATGGCTCCAAAATGGCTTCCAAAAACCCTAAGTTGCTCCAAAAGAGTATCTAATCAAAGGAGAAGCAAGTTCTGGACTTTTTACCTCCAATAAAAAGGAAATGAAGCCAAACCTCTAGATCTCCTTACTCTTTCTGAAATCCCAAGCTCCTTCTTCTTCTCTACAACCTTCTAACTTGCACAAAATGGCACAAAGAGCTCAAAATCACTAAAAAACAGTTAGGATTTCGTGGGGATGGTCTGAGGATGTTTGAGGTTGTAAAGGGAACCAATTAAGGTATTTAATAGGGTGCAAACCCTAAATATTAGGGTTTCATCCAGACATCCCTACTTGTCGATTCGATCCCCCGACTCTTCGAGTAAATCACTAAACTTCCCAGTCAAAAAATCGAGTCTAGTTGATCAGTTGGGCCACCAACTCGCCGAGTCCCAGAGCAAAACACGAACTTTTAAATACATACCAGGAACCGGGCGTTACAAATCTCCCCCACTTATTTTAGACTTCGTCCTCGAAGTCTTCTGCCGAATCTGGAAAAATGCTCGAGGTAGTGCTCCCAGATCTCATCCTCGGGCTCCCAGGTCCATTCCGAGCCATTGTGGTGCTGCCATTGCACCTTCACCAACTCTACCCTCTTGTTCCTCAGCTCCCTCGACTTCCTTTCGAGGATAGCTACTAGCTGCTGAATGTAGTTCAGGCTGTCATCCACTTGAATTTCCTCTAAAGGTAACACGGCTGAGTCGTCTACCAGGCACTTCCGTAGCTGGGAGACGTGAAAAGTGTTGTGAATCTGACTGAGTTCGGCTGGCAGAAACAGCCTATACGCCATCTTGCCCACCCAGGCTATAACCCTGAAGGGTCCGATGTACCTGGGGCCCAACTTGCCCCGCTTCCTAAACTGAATGATGCCTTTCTAAGGCGACACCTTCAGGAGCACCATATCTCCGACCTGGAACTCCAGGTCAGAATGACGCTTGTCAGCATAACTTTTTTGCCAACTTTGAGCAGTCTGAAACCTGTTCCGAACCTACTGGATCCTTTCTGTGGTCTTGAGTATCACTTCGGTACGCCCCATGACCCTTTATCCAACATCAGCCCAACATATCGGGATCCTGCACTTCCTCCCGTACAACATCTTAAAAGGAGGACAGCCGACACTTACGTGATAGCTATTATTATTGGAAAGCTCTGCCAAAGGAAGGTAAGTTTCCCAACTACCTCCAAAATCTAACACACACGCTTGCAACATATCTTCAAAGGTATGGATGGTCCGCTCGCTCTGACCGTCCGTCTGCGGGTGAAAAGTGGTGCTAAAGTGCAAACGAGTACCTAGCTCATCGTGAAACTTCTACCAGAATCTGGAAGTAAATCGCACGTCTTTGTTCTAAATCTCCAAGACTGGCACTCCGTGCCAAGCCACTACCTCCCGAATATAAATATCAGGTAACTTCTAGGGCGAAATGCTCTCTTAACTCGGAATGAAATGGGCACTCTTGGTCAATCGATCCACGATGACCCAAACCAAATCCACTCCCCGCGTGCTCCTGGGAAGCTTTGTGATGAAATCCATAGTGATATCTTCCAATTTCCACATCGGGATATCGAACGATTGGGTTTTGTCGTGGGGCCTCTGGTGCTCGGCCTTCACCTTCCTGCAGGTCAGGCATCTCTAAACATATCAAGCTACATATCGCTTCACACAGGGCCGCCAATAATCATTATGAAGATCCTTAAACATCTTCGACGCACTAGGATGAATGGAAAACCTGTATTTGTGCGCCTCCTCCATCAATACCTGGCACACACCTCCATGATACGTTACTCACAACGACTGTCAAAATTGAAGGAGGAAACCTGACCCACAATATGCTTACTCTTACGGTGCTCCTCCTTCATAGCATCCTGTTAGGCCTCTCGGATCTACTCCAATATCGGAGTCACCACTATCATCCTCAAACAAATATCCCTGATTGAGGCTACCTTGCGACTAAGTGCATCTGTCAGGACATTGGCCTTCCCAAGGTGTTAGAGGATCTCACAATTGTAATCCTTCACCACATCTAGCCATCGATGTTGCCTCATATTCAGATTTCGCTGATCCATGAGGTACCTAAAACTCTTGAGGGCAAAAACAACTACCCCCAACTCCAAGTCATGTGTCGGGTAGTTCGCCTCATGAGGCTTCAGTTGCCTTGAAGCGTAGGTGATAACATGCCGCCTCTGCATCAATACCATGCCCAAACCCGAGATGGATGCATCGTAATACACCACAAAATCATCCACGCCCTCTGGCAAGGCTAAGACTATCGCCTCGCACAATCTCTATCTCAGTGTCTCAAATGCGGCCTACTGCTCAGGCCCTCAATGATAGACCACAACATTCCTGGTCAAAGGGATCAAAGGCACGACTATCTTGGAGAAGTCTTGAATGAAGCTCTGATAGTGACCTGCCAATCCTAGGAAGTTCCGAATCTCATATGGAGACCTCGAAACCTACCACCTCATCACGACCTCCACTTTGGTCGGGTCGACTGAAATCTCGTTCTGGTTGACAAGGTGCCCAGGAAATTGCACCTCGCACAACCAGAACTCACACTTAGAGAACTTGGCATACAAGCTCTCCCTCCTAAGAGTATCATATACCTCCCGCAAGTGCTCCTCATGCTGCTCCTGTGTCTTGGAATAGACCAAGATGTCTTCAATGAAAACTATCACAGAACGATCCAACATCGGTCTGCATACACGGTTCATGAGATCCATGAATGCGGCAGGAGCATTGGTGAGCCCAAAAGGATTCACCACGAACTCATAGTGACCATATCGCGTCTGAAAGGCAGTCTTCTGCACATCCTCCTCTCTGACCCTCATCTGATGATAACCTGAATGCTAATCGATCTTGGAGAACCAAGATGCTCCCTGAAGCTAGTCAAAGAGATCATCAATCCTCGGGAGTGGGTAACGGTTCTTCACCATTACCTTATTCATATCTCAGTAATCTATAAACATCTGATGTGACCCGTCCTTCTTCTTCACAAATAGAATTGGGGCTCCCCAGGGTGAACCGCTCAGTCTAATGAATCCCTTGTTTAACAGCTCCTACAACTGTGTAATTAACTCCTGCATCTTAGAAAGAGCCAGCCGATACGGTTCCTTGGCTATCAGAGCCGCACCAGGGACTAGGTCGATCCTGAACTCTACCTGCCTCTCCGAAGGTATTCCAGGCATCTCCTCTGGAAATACATCTATATACACTCGTAACACCGGCACGCCATTCACCGTCGCCTCGCCCGTCTCCCGAGTATCCAAGATATAGGCGACACACCCTGCACACCCCTGCTGGAGGTAGCTTCTAGCCCTCGCTGCTGAACATAAAGATGGTCCATGTTATGGCCTCTCGCCCTGAATCACCAGCTCTCCCCCACTTGGGGTCCTAAACCGGACCAACCGTTGCGTGCAGTTGATCACTGCCCCAATGGGGCTCAACCTATCCATGCCTATAATAACCTTGTTCCCCCACAATAGTATGGGAACCAAGTCTACCAATTTGCGCTCCTCGAACATCCTCAAAACACAATCCTTGAAAACCTCTAATGCTTGCACTGATCGGTCGTCCGCAATCTCGACCTTTAGAGGGTAATCTGACATACCCGAAGACTCAGGGAAAGTCTTTCTAAGCGCAAGAGAAACAACTGATCAGGTAGCACCCAAATCAAAAAACACATGAACTGGGATACCGTTCACATGGAACACGATCCCATCACCACATCGGGTGTGGTGCGTGCCTCCTTAGGTATCAATTGGAAAGCTCGACTACTCACCACTGGAGCCTCTGACTTGACCTTCCGACGATCTGTAACCTGTGTAGTCGTTAGAGTTAGTGCCACCGCTGCTGTTGTCAACCTAGAGCAGTTGGCCTTTTTATGGCCCCTCTGATTGCAATGAAAGCAAATCATGTCTGACATCTGAACAGTGGGGGCAGTAGCAATACAATCCCTGTCAAAGTGTCCCATCTTGCTGCACTTGTAGCAGCCTGATGATCCCGCTCTACAGGCTCTCTCATGCCGCCTGTCGGATTTCCTGCAGTGGCTCTCACCCGATTGGCCCTTCAACCTAGTGTCGGATCCCTTGGGTTTCTCCCCGAATCCCTAGTAACCTGCTCTTCCTACTCCTTCCTATTCCTAAGGTGCTCCAAATGAATCTCCCTCTCCCTCTCCCTAGAAATCGTGGACTCCAGGGTCGGGCAGGCTGAGTAGCTGACATGCTCCCAAATATTAGACCTCTACATATCATGATAATGGGTGTTCTGCATCTCCTTATCCCCTACATACTGAGGTACCAACAAGGTCCTCTCTCGGAACTTGGTAATGATCTCCGCCACTGACTCCATAGTCTGTCTCATGTCAAGGAACTCCCTACCCAGCTGCTGAAGCTCCACAGCTGGCACAAACTCATCCCTGAACCTGGTCATAAAGTCTGACCAAGTCATAGCCTCAATGGTTGGGGCTCCCAATGAGTCACCAACTGACTCCCACTAATCCCTAGCTTTATCTCTCAATCAACCCACATCTTCGACTCCTCCGTGCAGAAGCTCGTCAACTGTGCAGACTCGATGTCTACGATCCATCTCCTGACAGCAATGGGGTCTTTCTCCCTATGAAAGTCTGGCACACCACTACCCCTAAAGTCCTTGAAGGATAGTGTGCGCGAACCTGAATGGCTAGATCCCAATTCACTCCTGAATATCTGGAGGCGATCCTCCATCAACTCAATAATCCCCTCCTTGATCAACCCAAAAATGACCGGGGTTGCCTCAAGGATACCTCTCGTAATCTCAGACACGATGAACTCACGTAGCCCGTCATCAACCTACTTGGATCCCGCACCCGAGCCTGATCCTGATCCTGATCTAGACCTTGAACCTCCTGCTCCATGTTGCGTAATCACCATACTCAACTAAAACACATAAACGTCAGGGTCATACATACTCTCGAGAGGTCTCATACACTCTCCAAGTTTCCTGGTTCTATCTTAGCCCTTCTTGATTCAAGTATTGATCCTCTGCTTCCAGTAGTATGGGCCCATACTACCTTCCACATCTATTTATACTTTCCTCAAGGATTGCTTCGACTTCACCAAGTCCCTTCTACTAATAGTACTTTCCAAGCTAATCTCATCCTAGGCTTGTCCTAGGGCACTCTCCAACCTACTCTCCACCATCAACTGCACAAGTAGTCCCTACCATCTTTCCCTAACTAGCTTGTGGATACTATTACATATTCTCTTACTAGTTAGTTAAAGCTAGCTGGAACCCCTATCAGCACAAAGCAAGCAACATTCGTTCATTGACTAACCATTACCAAGCATAACCTAATCAGGCTACCATACTGTTGAATAACCAGCCCTAGCATATAGCTCAATAAACTCATCCAAGAGGCATGTCAGACATCCTTCCTAGATCCTTAGCCCTAATCTAGCATGCCGTTCTCATAATCACATAACAGGCATACAAGGCATCCTCCATAGATCCTTAGCTCTAGTCTAGCATGCAGTTCACATAATGATATCATATAACATAGCATAACATGTATGGGCATCTTGGGGAAAACTTACTTGAGCTCGGCTGGTCGCACGCATCACACACCTTGTTCTTTCTCAAAACTCCTTTATTTTTATTAAATTTTATAAAACTATTTTTCTTGTAAAAATCCATCAAGCCCTCGGTTTGAGCCCAAACATCCCCGATTGTGTTCCCGAATCCCTCAGACCAAGGCTCTGATAACAACTTGTAACATCCCAAAATCGAGACCCAAAATCTTTTGTATAATTACATTACTTATGAAAATAGTTTATAGAAAAAATCGTTGGTATCTTTTCAAAACATCAAGTCACAAATCACAAGTCTCGAAAACCATAGCATCATATAGTAAAATGTAAGAGTACAATCCTATGGTTCTTAAAGCGGAAGTCAAATGTGTACGGTGCGTTGCTACCTTGCCGGCTCCTTCCCCTTAGCTGAAGAGGTACCTGAAACCAAACCTAAAAACGGTAAGCATGCAGCTTAGTGAGTTCCGCCCATCATACCACATACCATACAACCATACATACTGTCGGGTAGTTATGGGGTGCCCGACCTACCCGTGTCAACCATTCTGGGGTGCTGACCTACCCAGGTCAAGCAATTCTGGAGTGCTAACCTACCTGTGTCAGGCCATTCTGGGGTACCTGCCTACCCTCCGGTCTATCTCACCGGGTCACAGTTACTATTTCACCCCTACTACTATCACATAATAATATATGTCGTAATCATGCTGTAAGACATATATAGGGTGTCCGACCTAACCTTCGGTCCTAACGATCGAATCTGGGACTATTCCCCTTCCCACTACCACTAGCACATAGAACATATCATACTAGCACATAGAACACATCTAATAAAAGAAACCATACAATTATCGCATAGAAAATTATCTCTACTGTAATCAACTACTAGTGGGTTGGCCTTGGTGCCTTAGACCCACTTCTACTGGAAGGTAACTCACCTCAATGTCGTGTAGTGTCTGCACTTTCCTTGGTATAGAAATCAACTCTTCTCTACTCCTCGATCCCTACACAAGATCCTTTCAAAATTACCATTTCATACTTATAACCCTTACAAGGGTCAACTCAAGTCCAAGTCAAAGTCAAGATCAAAACCTTGGTCAAAGTCAACTTTGGTTGACTAGACTAGTCAAGTTGGTTCACCAACTCATCCAGTCCCCTCGTCCACGAAAACTACAACTTCATCCCTACTCGTCGAGTCTAGCAAGAGCTCAACGAGTTCGCGTTCAACAACACATTGGATCTTCTTCAACCAACTCGTCGAGTTCCTCCTTGAACTCGTCGAGTCCATCTTCATCCGTTGAAGGTATTTAGTCTATGACTCGCCGAGTTCTCCTTAAAATTGTCGAGTCCATCTTCATGTGGTTGGGACATTGCCTTGAACTCGCTGAGTTAGCTCATACACTCGCCGAGTTCTATGATTTCTGGGTCCGTGATGAACCTAGACAACTGAGTGACCTTCAATGTTATAATTCAGTCCTTTAACAAAAAGGATTTGATGGAAAATACATCCCGACTCACCAAGTCCTATGAACGAATTGCCGAGTCCCTCTTTGTCTAAAACTATATAGTCCATTTTACTTGGTCTAAATGCATCCAACCCATAGATTTGACCTCCTAGGGTCCGTATTATATGTAAAGCTACGTACTTAATGTCCATGCATGGGGTTTATAGCTCAAAAAGCCATAAAAAGGGGGTTTATATGATGCATGGGTCTCCGATGGCCATAAAGTTGGCACCTTTATGCCATGGGAACCCTCAATGGTTCTAGATCTGAAGTTCTTATCCCAAAATCGTGGTTGCATCCAAGAATGGCTCCAAAATGGCTTCCAAAAACCCTAAGTTACTCCAAAAAGAGTATCAAATGAAAGGAGAAGCAAGGTCTAGCCTTTTTACCTCCAATAAGCTAGAAATGAAGCAAAACCTCTGGATCTCCTTGTTCCTTCTAAAATCCCAAGGTCCTTTTTCTTCTCTTCAACCTTCTAACTTTCACAAAAGGGCACAAAGAGCTTAAAATCACTCAAAAACGATTAGGGTTTTGTCGGGATGGTATGAGGGTGTTAGAGGCTATAAAGGGAACCACTTAAGGTGTTTACATATGGTGCAAAGCCTAAATATTAGGGTTTCATCCAAACAGCCCTATTCATCGAGTCGGTCCGCCGACTCGTTGAGTAGATCACTAAATTTCCTGGTCAAAAAATTGAGTCTACTCGACGAGTTGGGCCTCCAACTCGCCGAGTCCCAGAGCAAAACATGAACTTAATTGAATTTAAATACGAGCAGGAATTGGGCATTACATCGAGTTCTTCTAATCTTTGGTAAAAACTAATGCTTCATGTTTGTTTTTGTACTTGTAAACAAGATTTTTTGAATCAAAAGCATAAACAAAACACTTAATATATTAATCTATTTCAACAAAATACAAAGTAAAGTTACAAGCTTTAAACTTTAAAGTATCAAACTTTCATAAAAAATCTAAATTAACTAACAGAAAAACCTTCACCCATCCCCCATGCTGTGTAGAGTTTCCTTTCTCCTCCCTAATCATTCTGTAACAGCCCGGAATTTCAGGTATTTTTATAATATTGTTTTTGGGGTGTTTTAGGAGGGGACTCGGCGAGTTGGAGCCAGACTCGCCGAGTAGGACCACAGACTGGGTCGCGGGTTCGCGACTGGACTCGACGAGTCCATTATGGACTCGGCGAGTCTGCGCTGTTCAGCGGAAACCCTAGCCGTTTGGTTTTGGAACGTATATAATGCACTTATAGGCCGTCATTGTCCGTCTTTAGTCGACTGAGAAGAACCCTAATCGGTTGTGGGCATCTAGAGCAAGATTGAAGGCCATTGGTGACCTTGAAGAAATTGTTGTGCAAGGAGGAGAGGAGTTTTGGCTAAAGGAACAGCAAGGGAATCGAGTTCTGAGGATTGGGGACACAGAGAGTGCATTATTCAGGTAATATTTCGGATCATTTCTGCTATGTTGATGTGTGCATGGATTTAGGGTTTATGGAACCCTTTTGGTGATTAGATTGATTGTTACCTTGTTACCCAAACGACTATAACCATGTATTACGACCTTTAGAGGTCTAAAAGGTCCCATGCCTGTGTATTTCGGGACAATACTTATCTCAGGAAGCAGTTTGATCGACTGCATGGCGTGGACTCGCCGAGTCCAATGAACAGACTCGGCGAGTAGCTTGAAGATTAACTGGGACTCATCAAGCTGTTCTTCAGACTCGGTGAGTGGAGTCGGGGTGGCCCCGCGATTCTTCCACGAGGAACTCGTCGAGTCAAGAGGGATATGTTGGGTTTTAGCCATAAGAACTTTCCTATGTGTGCATGCAAAACCCTATTGCTTGGATCTAGGCTTTCTAATAAACATGCTTTTGAATCCAAGACTTCTAATGGCTAATTAGGTTAAACAACAATATTAAAACAGATCTAGAATCATACCTTTGAATTCCTTGTTGATCTTGTTTGTCTTGGAGCTTCTAGAGTCACAATTGTCACTCCTCTAATGGCTTACAAACACCAATAGCAAGCAAGATGATTTAGGAGAGAGGAGAGGGGAGGAATTCGACCAGAGGTTCCTTGCTTCAGGTTGTGTGTCGAATTCCCTCATCCATAGGGGCTATCTATACTATTAGACTCCTTAAGGGCTTCATCCTAAACCCTAATTGGATAATCTTCTCTTAAGGCTATCCAAATCCATTCCATAGATAACCCTATGGACGATTTTGAGCTATCCTAAAGCTCTTAGAATCCGTCCAAGGTGTATCCTAATGGATTTATAGTCTAAAGTCTAACTATCAAACAATTGACAGTTTATACCCTCTTATTTAATTAATCTCTTTAAGTCACCAAATTAATACCAATTAATTTATGACTTATATTAATCAAATAGCTAAATATTATTCCTTATAATATTTACTCTCTCTTAATAAATCATCCTTCAAGTTGCTATGGTGAAGGCAACCCAAAAGGACCATGCACCACCGAATATAGTTATAGCCTTAGACATTATTCCAACAGTCTCCCACTTGGATAAGTTTAGTAACTATACAAGTACAATACGGTTTGCAATCGTAGCTCTCAAAGACGCTGTCAACTCTGATCTAATCAATCTTGTCCTTTAGATAAGGGATCGTACAGTCCTCTGTTAGATATCATGCTGACAATCCTATGGAATGGTTAGTCTAGCATTTAGATTTCTCGATCTTCGATTTATTTGACATAGAACTTAATCGAACACATCAATTCAGTTCTGACCGGGCCCGGCACATAAGTCAAATCAAATCATCGAGTGGCCAAGAAATCTCTTCTATCCTCTTAGGATAAAATTTACAGATAAACTTCGACTTATATGCATTTACTTATTCATTAACCAACTATACACAACAATGTGTTTTATAACATCAAGTTACTGATGCGTTTTCGCATTATCAATGCACAATCAATTAACAAATAATAAACCATATATCTAGGTTTTAAGACCATATGATATTATCGTCTTGCGATCACCTTTTATATCGTATCCCATAAAGTGATTCCAGCAAGCGCGGGTTTATTCCAATGCTCAAAACCAGTTCATAAGCACTCATGAACGTTGCAACAACCCTTGCTATGTCTAACACCATTTAGACATTCTACACACCAATTCATGACAATCTTCATTCATATCTACTCCCAACATATGAACAATTGTGGACCATTTGAATAATTCGATTATTCCTAATAAACTCAATTATTCTGGAAGTCAAAACATGCAAAGTGAAACAATAGTTAAACAACTAACATGTGACAGTAACTTTCCTCATAAATAACACTCCTTTATTTAATCATCAAATGTTAATTACATTTATCTATTATGCGTTTCTAATACTATCTAATCTATACTAATATCATCCTTCAGCCCAATACTCCTAGCATGTTGCAAGTGCTTAACCCTACTCAGTCCCTTCGTAAGCGGATCTGCTGGGTTATCTTCTGATGATATCCTCTTCACTACGAGTTGTCCTTCTTCTACACGATGTCTAATGAAGTGATATTTTCTGTCGATATGTCGAGATCTACCATGATCCCTCGGTTCCTTAGTCAAGGCAACCGCACCTTCGTTATCACAGAAAATCTCCATGGGCTCCTTTATGGCCGGCACAACTCCAAGATAACCGATGAAGTTCTTAAGCCATATTGCCTCCTTCGACGCTTCGCTTGCTGCAATGTACTCTGATTCGCACGTTGAATCAGCTACGGTTTCTTGCTTGGAACTTTTCCATGTCACTGCTCCTCCATTTAGGGTAAAGACCCAGCCCGACTGCGAACGGTAGTTGTCCCTATCGGTCTGAAAGCTGGCATCACTATACCCTCGCACCTTCAAGTCATCACTCCCTCCAAGGACTAAGAACCACTCTTTCGTCCTCCGAAGGTACTTAAGGATGTTCTTCACCGTAATCCAATGTGCTTTGCCAGGGTTCCCTTGATATCTGCTAACCATGCTCAAAGCGAAGGCTACATCAGGGCGAGTACAAGTCATAGCGTACATGATTGAGCCAACTGCGGAAGCGTATGGTACTCGGCTCATTTATGCTATCTCAGCTTCAGTACTCGGACTTTGAGTCTTACTCAACTTGGCATTTCCTTGTATCGGTAGTTCTCCCTTCTTTGAGTTTTCCATACTAAAACGTTTTAGTACCTTCTCCAAGTAAGTATTCTGACTAAGTCCAATTAGTCTCTTACTTCTTTCTCTTACTATCCTTATTCCCAAAATGTAAGAAGCCTCTCCGAGGTCCTTCATAGCGAAGCACTTCCCGAGCCAGGACTTAACCTTCTGCAGAGTCGGGATGTCGTTTCCTATGAGTAATATGTCATCGACATATAGAATGAGGAAGCTTACTATACTCCCACTGGTTTTGACATATACACAAGATTCGTCTTCGCTTCGTACAAATCCAAACTCTTTGACTTTCTCGTCGAAGCAAAGATTCCATCTGCGAGACGCTTGCTTAAGTCCATAAATGGACTTCTCAAGCTTACACACTCTATTCGGATGCTTCGGATCCACAAACCCCTCTGGCTGAGCCATGTAAACATCCTCAGCCAACTTTCCGTTAAGGAAAGCGGTCTTGACATCCATTTGCCAAATCTCATAATCATGAAATGCAGCAATTGCTAGCATCACTCTAATAGATTTAATCTTCGCAACTGGTGAGAAGGTCTCATCATAGTCAACTCCGGGAGTTTGAGTAAAGCCCTTCACAACCAATCGCGCCTTATATGTGTGTACGTTCCCATCCACGTTGTTCTTCTTCTTGAAGATCCACTTGCACCCTACGGTCTTACGTTCGGGCACGTAATCAACCAAATTCCAAACTTGGTTATCGTACATGGATTGGATCTCGCTATCCATCGCCTCTTTCCATTTCGCAGACTCCGGGCCTGCCATGGCTTCCTTATAGCTATTAGGTTCATCAAGATTTACTAGTGTACCATCACTAATATACGTGTCCCCTTCGGTAGTAATATGAAAACCATAAAACTGGGGATGAACTCTAACTCTATCGGAACGTCTAAGAGGTAAGGATTCGTCAATCGGTTCAACCGGAGTTTCCTCCTCGGGTTGAATGCCAGCGGTAGAGGTTCCTTCATCTATCGATTCTTGAATCTCTTCAAGTTCGATTTGCCTCCCACTGTCTCCTTGGCTTATAAGTTCTCGCTCTCGGAAAACTCCTCTCCTCGCAACAAAGATAACATTATCTTTCGGTCTATAGAAGAGATATCCAAAGGAAGTTTGCGGGTAGCCGATGAAAATACATCGCTCACTTCGAGGTTCAAGCTTGTCGTGAGTATCTCGTCTTACGAAAGCCTCGCAACCCCAAACCTTGATATGTGCCAACGAGGGAACTTTCCCTGTCCACATCTCGTGAGGTGTTTTGGCAACCTTCTTAGTAGGGACTCGGTTAAGGATATGGGCGACAGTCTCTAAGGCATACCCCCAAAAGAAGATAGGTAGTGAAGCATGACTCATCATAGAGCGAACCATATCCAATAAGGTTCGATTACGCCTTTCTGCCACACCATTCAACTGCGGTGTCCTAGGAGGCGTCAATTGCGAAACTATTCCACACTCCTTGAGATAATCGTGGAATTCAAGACTTAGGTACTCTCCTCCTCGATCGGATCGAAGCATCTTGATTTTCCTGCCCAATTGATTCTCCACTTCATTCTTGAACTCTTTGAACTTTTCAAAGGTTTCTGACTTTTGCTTGATTAAATAGATATACCCATATCTACTATAATCATCGGTAAAAGTCACATAGAAGCGGTTCCCATCCTTCGTGGTTGATCTAAAGGGTCCACATACATTGGTATGTATTAGGTCCAATAGTCCCTCACCCCTTTCACAAGTACTCGTGAAGGGTGACTTAGTCATCTTTCCAAGTAAACAAGACTCGCATGTGTCATCTTCCCTAATGTCGAATGACTCCAACACTCCATCCTTTTGGAGTTGGGCTATGCGTTTCTTGTTGACATGTCCAAGACGACAATGCCACAAGGATGCTTTATCCATACTAGTGGAAGAATCAATATTCAAAACATCATTTCCTAAGTTATCAACAATCATAACAGTTTCATATATTCCATTACATGGTATAGCTTCAAAGTAAAAGACACCATTTAGATAAGCCAAAATAGAACCATTCTCATTATTAAAAGAAAATCTAAATCCTTGTCTATATAAACCATGAAATGAAATGATGTTTCTAGCCATTTCTGGCGAATAGCAACAATTGTTCAAATCCAAAACTAAACTATTCTTAAGCACTAAAGAATACACTCCAATCTTGGTCACAGGCGACGATCTTCTGTTCCCCATGATTAGATTGGTCCTTCCTTGCTCCACATCCCTACTTCTTCTTAGTCCCTGCACATTAGAACAAATGTGATAACCACAACCGGTGTCAAGAACCCAAGAAATAGCATGATTAGAATCGTTAGATTTGATTGCATATATACCTGCGAAAGATGGCTTGATCTTTCCTTCCTTGATGGCTTGCAGTTAATCCGGGCAGCTTCTCTTCCAATGTCCTATCTTGTGGCAGTGGTGGCACTCTGCCTCCTTCGGGTTAGAGCAGGGCTTAGAGGGATCAAATTTGGTCCCACTAAAAGAGGAACCATCTCGGGCTTTCACCTAGCGATAGTTGTTCGAAGAAGCTTTCCTCTTCTTTCCCTTCCCTTGACCAATAGCCAAGACAGGAGCAGTGGATGGATTGGGAGTTGGTGCAACAGACTTGTCCTTGAAATTGCTCTCAGCAACCCTCAAGAGACCTTGGAGTTTACTTAGAGTGACCTCCTCTTTGTTCATGTGGTAGGTCATCCTAAATTGATTGTACATCGGAGGCAAAGAGTGAAGCACCATGTCGATCGCCAAGTCTTCGCCGAAGTCAACATTTAACTTGCGAAGGCGGTCGACATACCTTTGCATCTTTTGCAAGTGCACGGTAAGAGATTCTCCATGACCCATCTTGGCGGAAATCATGTTAGTGAAGATCTCGTAATGCTCTTGTCTCGCGTTTTGGTGGTACCTCTCCAACAAGTCTTGATGCATTTCGTATGGATACATGTCGCTCATCTCGCTGCATCTCGCTCATGAGTTTCAAAGGCAGTGATTTCGGCGGGAGTAGCAACTTCGGGGTTGATTTTCTCGAGCTTCTCATCGAGGACATACTCTTTATCCTCATAGCGAGCAATGGTGCGAATGTATCTTATCCATTCGCCAAAGTTCGTTCCATCGAAGGTGACCTTTTGGCAAAGGCTCATCAACGTGAAAGAACTAGCAGCAGTGTTGTTTGCGTTTGACATCTATAGAAAGGACAAAGATAGATTAGAACAAGAATCCCTAATTATCCCAATAAGAAAAATTAGGGCTAGGATCCAACAATAACATTTACATACTAGAAAAGGGATGCCGTAATCTAACATGCAAATAAATTGAAGGTAAGTGAATGACGATTCACTAATTCTCCATCACAAAACTTAAACTTTTAGTCCTAAGTGTTTTTGAGAATTCCTAGATTCGGATGAGATTCATTGAACTAATCAATGGCATGTTTAAATCTCGATATGCCCCTCTTGTTTGTGACTGGGATGCCGAGGATCACAAAGCGGGTGTGAATTACCATGCAAATTCACATGGTGCCTTCATTGTAACGATCACCTATTCGATGTGCCGGTAAACCACACACGCTCCATCGAACTATGATGAACAATGAATCACCCTTTGCCACCTTCGCTTAGAACCAATTAGTGTGCCGGTAAACCACACACGCTCCACTAACATCTGAGCAAGGTGCAAAGTGTAATTTCATGGGATTGCATCAATTCACTTTTCCTAAAGTAACTAAGATTGGGAAATTTAAAAAATTTTAGTTACTTCGTATTTCTTATCATACTTTTAATGCGAGGATGAGGTTGCCCTATCCTACCCGTTCGGCTAATGACCCTCCACCAATCAAGCAAGCGGTGGGTGTGAGTGTACACCCATTAAGCGCCATTTTATAGGCCGCAACCTTATACCCACCTTATAGATCGGCTTCGTGAATGAGGCCTACTAGCGGTAAGACTAGCATTTAGTTATACATATACATATATATATATATATATATATATATATATATATATATATATATATATATATATATATTAATCTAGTAATATCATATAAGTATAGGGTTGCATTTTAAACTTTTCAAAATCTAGGGTTTGAAATTTAAGTTGTCTAAATTAAAACTTTTAATCACAAATATAAATTTCAAAACTTTAGGGTAGGTTTTAAACATTTAAAACATGAAGGATCAAATAACAAATAATTCCAATTAACAATTAATATTCTAATTATCTTTATTTGATTTATCTTGATTTCTTTGAAGATAATTACCAAAATAATTAATCATTATCATATAAGGAAATTAAATATTTTATTAGATGATAAATATCTTTGATTAGATCAAGATAATAGTCATATTTATCAAAAAATTGGATTTACATTGATCAAATATGATTAAGGTAAGTTTCCATAAGATAATTATGAAAAAATCCCGAATCTGGCCATTCCTGACGCCTGGACTCGCCAAGTGCACAAGGGGACTCGCCGAGTCAGGCCTACTCGACGAGTCCACCTTGGAACTCGACGAGTCAGTGACTCAAAACCTAAAAAATTGAATTTTGCAGGTTTGTTTCAGTTAATCAAGCAACAATTTAAAGAAAACCAATCTAGGCTCTGATACCACTGTTGGGTTTTAGCCATAAGAACTTTCCTATGTGCGCATGCAAAACCCTATTGCTTGGATCTAGGCTTTCTAATAAACATGCTTTTGAATCCAAGACTTCTAATGGCTAATTAGGTTAAACAACAATATGAAAACAGATCTAGAATCATACCTTTGAATTCCTTGTTGATCTTGTTTGTCTTGGAGCTTCTAGAGTCACAATTGTCACTCCTCTAATGGCTTACAAACACCAATAGCAAGCAAGATGATTTAGGAGAGAGGAGAGGGGAGGAATTCGACCAGAAGTTCCTTGCTTCAGGTTGTGTGTCGAATTCCCTCATCCATAGGGGCTATCTATACTATTAGACTCCTTAAGGGATTCACCCTAAACCCTAATTGGATAATCTTCTCCTAAGGCTATCCAAATCCATTCCATAGATAACCCTATGGACGATTTTGAGCTATCCTAAAGCTCTTAGAATCCGTCCAAGGTGTATCCTAATGGATTTATAGTCTAAAGTCTAACTATCAAACAATTGACAGTTTATACCCTCTTATTTAATTAATCTGTTTAAGTCACCAAATTAATACCAATTTATTTATGACTTATATTAATCAAATAGCTAAATATTATTCCTTATAATATTTACTCTCTCTTAATAAATCATCCTTCAAGTTGCTATGGTGAAGGCAACCCAAAAGGACCATGCACCACCGAATATAGTTATAGCCTTAGACATTATTCCAACAGGATACTCAACGAGTAGAAAGGGAACATCAGGATTTGGTGAGGACGTCTAGACTCGCCGAGTCGCCTTAGCACTCGCCGAGTCCGGTCAAGTTGACCGTTGACCGTTGACCGTTGACCAGAGTTGACCTACATGTGATTTCTTAGGGTCAGTGTCTTGAAAGATAAAAGTATTAATAAGGGATATATGATATTATAGGGAGTCTGTAGCTCGGCGGATCGAGTGCGAGTGATTTCAGGAGTCGCTAGCTTTCATTACCCACGAGGTGAGTCTTCTCACTATACTGTACCCGGAAGGGTTTGACTGTGTGACCGGAAGGTCGGATATGATTTGTGTTATACGTGCTATAAATGGTAAGGTATTTGCTATGCGTGCTATGTATGTTTATACGGGCCGGAAGGCAATATGTTATGTGACTGAAAGGTCGGATATGATATATGATATATGTGCTATATGTGTTAGGATAAATGTATTAATTGCTATGTATGTTTATGGGCCGAAAGGTAATATGTTATGGGCCGGAAGGCAATATGTTATGGGCCGGAAGGCGATTATCTCAAAGGCCGGAAGGCGATTGTGTTGTGGACCGGAAGGTCAGGGCCTGGAAAGGCGTATATGCGTAAGTAGTATACTGGGGAACTCACTAAGCATTTATGCTTACAGTTGTTATGTATGTGTTTCAGGTACTAGCGAGGACCGTGGGAAGGCGCCGGCATGACGCGTACACACTGTTGATGTTTTGAGATCTTGGGGATTTTATGATTGTATTTTGATATGAAATTTGGAATAATTATATTTGGTTGGAATAATTCACTTATTTTAAATGAAAAATTTGTTTGAAAATTTGCGTTGTTACAATTGGTATGAGAGCCTTGGTTTGAGGGATTCGGGTGTACCTTCGGGTGTAACTGAACTCAAACCGTGGATTTGAGGAAAATCTTTTAAAAATAATAAAGGCATAAACTTTTATAAATGGTAAAGTGGTAAACAAGAAAGAAGCAATGTGTACGATCAGCCAGCGCCCGAACGGTAAAGATCCCCAGAATACCTTACAATGTTATGTTATGCAATTAATTATGAATTGTTATGCATGCTAGAAGGCTAGGTATTCATAATAGGACTAGAGTGGCTTGATTTGTGATGCCTTAGTCTAGGGAGTTTGCCGATATGAAATATTTGATAGCGTGCAGGTAGATAGTGCATATCAAAAGTAGAGTACTCACTATTCGGGGTTTGGGGAGGAAGATTTGGGACGAATACTGATACGGTGTGGTCGGTAGTATTGGGCCCGTACTACCGAAGACACCGGGTCGGTGGGAGACCCAAGTAAGAATCCCTTGATATCGGAGACTGAGTAGGGTTGCGTATCAAGTGCAATTGTACTTGATGGAGTCTCTGATAATTTTATGTTGTATTTCAGAGACATCATGGTTACCACACGCCACGGGGCAAGTTCGAGCGGTGTGAGCGACGAGGATATTCGTCAGATGATTCAGGAGGAGGTAGCTGCAGCAATCCGAGCTGAGATCCCGGAGATGTTTGGGTCTATTAAGACCACTCTGATGGAGACGTTCGAAGAGCGGTACGCCGCACTGACTGAGACTGCAGCCGCTGCCGCTACCGCAGCCGTGGCCGCTGCCAGGCCACAAGGGGCGATTCGTTGCTATTCCGGGAATTCAGCAACACGAAACCCCCTGAGTTCGATGGGACGCAGGATCCGATTGCTGCGATGAGGTGGATCGCCGACATTGAAGGGTGCTTCTACACTTGCTCATGCCCGGAGCACCTGAGGGTACGGTTCGCTTTGAACTAGCTCCGTCTGGGAGCGAAGGATTGGTGGAAGTTCGTGACGGCGAACTTCACTTTGGCGGAGATTACAGCAGTGACATGGGAGAGGTTTACGGACATGTTCAGGGACGAGTACGTCCCCCCAGTGGAGAGGGAACGATTGATTCAGGAGTTTTTGACCCTTAAGCAGGGTACTGATTCGATTGCGGTGGTTACGCGGAAGTTTCATGAGAGGGCGATGTTCTGCCCTGAGCTGGTGTCTACAGAGCAGTTGCGGATGAGCCGGTACTTAGGCGTTTTGAGGAGGGATATCCGGGAGTTTGTGTCAAACTCAACCTATCGTACTTTTACTGAGCTTCAGGCGAATGCCAGGAAGCGCGAGATCGAGTTGGAGACCCAGGCCAGGGAGGATGTAACAACGCAAATTTTCAAACAAATTTTTTATTTAAAATAAAGTGAATTATTTCAACCAAATATAATTATTCCAAATTTCATATCAAAATACAATCATAAAATCCCCAAGATCTCAAAACATCAACAGTGTGTACGCGTCATGCCGACGCCTTCCCACGGTCCTCGCTAGTACCTGAAACACATACATGATAACTGTAAGCATAAATGCTTAGTGAGTTCCCCAGTATACTACTTACGCATATATGCCTTTCCAGGCTTTGAGATAATCGCCTTCCGGCCCATAACATATTGCCTTCCGGCCCATAACATAATGCCTTCCGGCCCATAACATATTGCCTTCCGGCCCATAACATATTGCCTTCCGGCCCACGACATATTGCCTTCCGGCCCATAAACATACATAGTAATTAATACATAAATTTTAACACATATAGCACATATATCATATATCATATCCGACCTTTCGGTCACATAACATATTGCCTTCCGGCCCGTATAAACATACATAGCACGCGTAGCAAATACCTTACCATTTATAGCATGTATAACACAAATCATATCCGACCTTCCGGTCACACAGTCAACCCTTCCGGGTGTAGTATAGTGAAAAGACTCACCTCGTGGTAATGAAAAGTATCAACTCTTGAAATCACTCGCACTCGATCCGCCGATATGCAGACTCCCTATAATACCATATACCCTTATTAATACTCTTATCATTCAAGACAACTGACCCTAGGAAATTATATGCAGGTCAACTCTGGTCAACGGTCAACTGGACCGGACTCGTCGAGTACAAAGGTGACTCGACGAGTCGAGACGTCCTCTCCAACTTTCCCTGATGTTCCCTTTCTACTCGTCGAGTATCCCCCTTGACTCGACGAGATCCACGTGGAAGAATCGCGGGGCCACCCCGACTCCACTCGCCGAGTCTGAAGAACAACTCGGCGAGTCCTAGTAAATCTTCAAGCTACTCGCCGAGTCTTTTCATTGGACTCGGCGAGTCCATGCCATGCAGTCGATCAACTGCTTCCTGAAATATGTATGGTCCCGAAATACACAATCATGGGACTTCTGGACCTCTAGACATCCTATTACTGGGGTATAAACGTTTGGGTAACAACATAATAATCCATCTAATCACCAAATGGGTTTCATAAACCCTAAATCCGTGTACACATCAAAATAACAGGAATGATCCGAAGTATTACCTAAAAACATACTCTCTGTGTCCCCAAACCTCAGAACTCAAATCCCTTGCTATTCCTTTAGCCAAAACTCCTCTCCTTCTTGCCCAACAATCTCTTCAAAGTTCCAATAGCCTCAAATCTTGCTCTAGATGTCCACAGACGCTTAGTGTTCTTCTCAATCGGCTAAAAGACGGACAATGACGGCCTAAAAGGCGTTATATATGATCAGTCTGTGGTCCTACTCGGCGAGTCTGGCTTCAACTCGCCGAGTCCCTTCCTAAAACGCCCCAAAAACAATATCATAAAAATACCTGAAATTCCGGGCTGTTACAACTCTCCCCCACTAGGACTAGACTTCGCCCTCGAAGTCTCATTCTGCAAATAACTCCGGATGTTGCTCCCGCATCTCATGCTCCGATTCCCAAGTCATCTCCGATCCTTTCCGGTGTTGCCACTGAACCAACACCAGAGGTACCTCCTTGTTCCTCAGAACCTTGATCTTCCGATCCCTGATAGCTACCGGTCTCTCGGCATAATTCAGGCTTGCATCGACCTGAATATCCTCTAACGGAACCACTGCCGATTCATCGGCTATACACTTCCTCAACTGTGATACGTGAAAGGTATTGTGAATCTGTCCCAACTCTGCTGGCAACTCCAACCGATAAGCTACCCGACCTACCCTTGCAATTACACGAAATGGACCTATGAACCGGGGCCCCAACTTGCCCTTCTTTCTGAACCGGATCACTCCCTTCCAAGGAGAAACCTTCAGGAGAACGAAGTCGCCAACCTGGAATTCCAGCTCGGACCGACGTCTGTCCGCATAACTCTTCTGTCAGCTCTGGGCGGTCAATAACCTCTGCCTAACCTGCTGAATCTGTTCTGTCGTCTGGAGTACGATCTCTGTACTGCCCATCACTCTCTGTCCCACCTCTCCCCAGCAAATGGGAGTCCGACACCTCCTACCATACAACAACTCAAAAGGTGGCATACCAATGCTCGAATGATGGCTGTTGTTGTAGGAAAACTCAGCCAAAGGCAAATGCGCATCCCAGCTACCCCCGAAGTCTAACACACACGCTCTAAGCATGTCTTCCAATGTCTGAATCGTCCGCTCGCTCTGACCGTCTGTCTGGGGATGATATGCGGTACTAAAATGCAGTTTAGTACCCAGCTCCTCATGGAATTTCTTCCAGAACCTAGAAGTGAAGCGTACATCACGGTCTGAAACAATCGAGATCGGCACTCCATGCCGAGATACTACCTCTCTCACGTATAACTCCGCCAACTTCTCCGCTGATGAACTCTCGCTAATGGCAAGGAAGTGTGCACTCTTCGTCAATCTATCCACAATCACCCAAATTGCATCGACTCCCCTGGCAGTTCTCGGCAATTTGGTGATGAAATCCATAGTAATCTGTTCCCACTTCCACTCAGGAATCTCCAAGGGCTGCAACTTACCATGCGGTCTCTGGTGCTCGGCCTTAACCCTACGGCAGGTCAAACACCTCTCAACGAACCATGCGATGTCTCTCTTCATACAAGGCCACCAATATTCCTTCCTCAAGTCCAAATACATCTTCGTAGCACCGGGATGGATCGAGAATTTCGATCTATGAGCCTCCTCCATCAAAGTAGCACGCGTACCGTCCACGAATGGTACCCAAATCCGACCCTGAAACGTCAGAAGTCCTCGTCCATCCTTAACGAACTCTGAGATTAACCCAACGACCCGCTCTTTCTTCTGCATCTCGGATCTCACAACCTTGGCCTGTGCCCCACGAATAGCATCTAATACTGGAGACATCACCATCAGTCTCAGACATACGTCTCGCAATGGAGTGCTCTCCGCCCTACGACTCAATGCATCGGCTACCACGTTAGCCTTGCCTGGGTGGTATAGGATCTCACAGTCATAATCCTTAACCACGTCCAACCATCTCCTCTGACGCATATTTAGGTTGGGTTGATCCATCAAATACTTCAAACTCTTATGGTCCGTGTATATAGTACAACAAACCCCGTACATGTAGTGACGCCAAATCTTGAGAGCGAACACTACTGCCCCCAACTCTAAGTCATGCGTGGGATATCTCGCCTCGTGAGGCTTTAATTGCCTCGATGCATAAGCTATCACATGGCCTCTCTGCATCAACACTGCACCCAGTCCCGAAATCGATGCGTCGCAATATACGACAAAATCCTCCATCCCCTCCGGGAGGGCTAATACCGGGGCTTCGCACAGTCTCTGACGTAGTGTCTCGAAGGAATTCTGTTGGTCGGGTCCCCATAAGAATGTAACACCCTTCTGGGTCAATCTGGTGAGCGGTACCGCGATCTTGGAGAAGTCCCTAATAAACCTCCGATAGTACCCCGCCAACCCAAGGAAACTCTTGATCTCGGAAGGTGACTTTGGTGCCTCCCAACTCATCACTGCTTCCACCTTGGCCGGATCGACCAATATCCCTGCCTGATTAACAACATGTCCAAGAAATTGGACCTCCCGCAACCCGAAGTCACATTTGGAGAATTTTGCATATAGCTTCTCCGACCTCAATACCTCAAGGACCTCCCTCAAATGTCCCTCATGCTGCTCTCTAGTTCGCGAATATACTAGGATGTCGTCGATAAATACAATCACAGACCGATCCAGCATCGGCCTGCATACCCTGTTCATGAGGTCCATGAACACTGCCGGGGCATTGGTGAGCCCGAAAGGCATCACCACGAACTCGTAATGCCCATACCGCGTCCTGAATGCTGTCTTCTGGACGTCCTTATCCCGCACTCTTACCTGATGGTACCCTGATCTCAAATCGATCTTGGAAAACCAAGATGCCCCTTGCAACTGATCGAATAGATCATCGATCCTAGGTAACGGATAGCGGTTCTTGACCGTCACCTTGTTCAACTCCCGGTAATCAATGCACATCCGGTGTGAACCATCCTTCTTCTTGACGAACAGAATCGGTGCTCCCCACGGCGAGCTACTCGGCCGAATAAATCCCTTCCCCAGCAACTCCTGGAGTTGCGAGGACAACTCTTGCATCTCTGGAGGTGCAAGACGATAAGGCACCTTCACAATAGGCGCAGCCCCCGGAATCAGATCGATACCAAACTCTACTTGCCTCGCAGGAGGTACTCCCGGCAACTCCTCAGGAAAAACATCTGGAAACTCGCGCACCACTGGAACCTCCTTGATATGTGTGTATTTAGTGTGTATTAAGTGTAGTTTATTATTCATATATTAGCTAAATTGTTGCATATTATGGACAAAAGGTACTTAAAAGTGTTAAATTATGTTTTTCAGTCCAAAGATGAAGCTCGGAAGCGAAAGGAAGCAAGAGAAGCGGTTAAGAGCTCAAGAGTGGAAAGAAGAAAGAAAACAACCAAAAAAGGCTTCTACTCGTCGAGTTGCCTCTTGACTCGACGAGTCCGGTCGCGGATTCAGAAAGATAAGCATTCGGAAGTGAAGATAGTTATCAGGCTACGACTAATGTGAGGGGGACTCGACGAGTCACCATATGACTCGACGAGTCGGTATGCATATATAAAGATAACTCTATAATGCGAGAGAGAAGGAATTCTGGGAAGTTTCAGAAGTGTTTAGCTGCGAATAAGAAGCCAGAAGAACCCTAGAAGTCGACCAAAGAAGCTAGAATCCAATTCCGGGAGTAATTGAGGCGTAATTTCATCATTCTACTTAATTCTTTTGTTTTGTCAATATGATTAAGCAACTTGAACTTATTTGTTTGCTGTTATTCACCTTAGTTATGAACTAATTTCTTTATACTTCTGTTTGGGGATACAAAGTTGACAATATGGTTTGATTGATTGGTAGGATTAATTCTAAGTTGGTGATTAATTGTTATTTTAGCTTGCTAAAGAACCTTGTGTATGAATGATAATTTATTTTCTGTTAATAGGAAGATAATTGATTAGCATGAACATCTATTAATTATCAACCTCATATGATAAGTGACCACTATATCATATGTCTAGGATTAATGAATATGAAACTAGGATTAATAAGGAAATTGAGTAAATTCATGTGCAAGCTTGTAAGATGACTATCGAACAAGAGGTTAATTAAGAATAACGAATTGATTAGCTATTGCAAGTCTAACTTAACCCGAATAATTAATCTAGTAAACATAATTAAGTTAAACAATTGGCCACTGTTTGAATTAGTTTATTTGCTAAGGATTAGGGTAGTGAACACAACTTAATCACTTGAATCGGTAACCAACGAAAGAATTAATCCATTGCACTATTACCTTAAAAGCAACCATAAAGTTAACCGAGTTGAACTAAACAGAAGTTTCTTTCCCATTATTGAATCTAGTCAATTTGTTCTTTTCAAGCCTTGCATTAGTTTTGTTTAGTAAGTTTCTAGTCTTGTAAAACTAGAGAAAAACCCTTATTTTCTAAAGTAATTTAGATAGAATTAGTTTTTAATTTAATTTGCCGTTCCCTGTGTTCGATACCCTGCTTATTTAGCTATACCACAATTGATAGGTTCACTGCCTTTTGTGTGTTATTTGATAATTAAAGTAGGATTAAAACTAAGTGAGTTTTACACACATCAAGTTTTTGGCGCCGTTGCCGGGGAACGGTTCTAAAATTAGCATTAAATTCTAACTCAATCGATCCTTTGTGTAGGATTCATCTTACGCAAAGTTAATTTCTGTTTCAATTTTTGTTTAAGTTTTAATTATAAAAAAAAAAAAAAAAACACTGATTTTAACGTGAACTCGCCGAGTGCATTCGCCCCGACTCGGCGAGTCTGACGCTGAATCAGATTAAATTTTTGTTTTTTTTACGCGTTCTGTTTTGTTTTAAGTTGCAGTTGGTTCATGACCCGAGGATCTGCTACGCCTCTAATTCCCCCTCTTGAAGATCCGGAAACCGCATTAAGAAGAAACAAGGGCAAAACCGTTGGAGAAACCGCTTCTTCAAAGAACTCACCACTCAAAAACTTCAAATCCGATTTTGGAAAGAAGAGGAGCAGCAAAGCAGGAGCATCCAGTGCATCGTTGACAACCGAAGATCCGATCCCGAAAGACACCGACTACGAGACCGAAGAAGAAAGCGAGCACACATCCGAGTTTGAAGAAGACTTAGCCACCGCTATGGCTAATATTGACGAAATCCCCATGGGGGAATGGAAGAAAAGGATGCGTGATGACACCAGCCCGGGACTTGTGCAACCCACAATCCCCGCTACCGCCACGTTTGAACTAAAGGGCCATATTCTCGCTCAACTCAAAGAGATACCTTTTCACGGGAGAGATCATGAAGACGCCTACAAGCACTTAGATGAAGTAAATGATGTGGCGGACTACTTCAATGTACCTAATGTGCCCCACGAGGTCCAGCTGCTACGCATGCTTCCTGTCACGTTCAAAGGAGCTGCAAAGGATTGGTTGAAGTCACTCCCTCCCGGATCAGTTACTACATGGGCCAAAATGAAAGAAGAGTTCATAGATCACTTCTGCCCACCTTCCAAGATAGCCAAGCTAAAGAAAGCCATTGCCAACTTCGAGCAACAACCCGGCGAATCCCTATATGAAGCTTGGGAAAGATACAAGAGCCTACTTCGAAATTGCCCCCACCACGATCTCAATAGCCAACAAGAGGTCTCTATCTTTTATGATGGAGTGAATGTCACCACGAGGCAACTACTCGATTCACAAGGCCCGCTCACCCGAAAGCCACCTCGAGAAATAAAGGAGTTAATTGAAGAATTCTCTAGGCACTCTAGAGAATACCACAACCCGAGGAATGAAGTGAGTCGCGGAGCAGTAAATTCGGTAAACGATGGTATGGCAGCGGTGATAGCTAAACTCGATAGCCTAGACCGAAGAATGACGAAAATGGATCAAACGATCCATGCTATTAGAGTTGGATGTGAAAATTGTGGCGGTCCCCATCTTACCAAGGAATGTGATCGAGACGAGAATGGTAATAAAAAGGCTCAAGTATGCTACTCCAGCGGCGATAGATATGATGAAGACTGGAGGAAACCGAAGAAGGAATGGCTCCCATACGAAGAGTACAGAAAGGCTAAGGAAGAAAAATATAAGCAGAGGGAGAGGGGTTATTATCAAAAGGAAGAACCGGTGACGGACAAGAAGACGAACTTAGAAGACATACTTACAAAATTCATAAGCGCGTCCGAGAAAAGGCATAATGATCATGATGTGGCAATGCAAGAAACCAGAAACATGTTGAGGAATCAGCAAGCTTCTATTCTCAACATAGAGAAACAGCTGGGCCAACTTGCACATCAAGTAAACGAAAGAAGACCGGGCCAACTTCCGAGCGATACCCAACCCAATCCAAGAAACGAGAACGTGAGCGTTATAACCTCCAGCGGTGAAGAAGAATTGGCAGAAACACTAAGGGTTTCCAAAGGGAAGGCAGAAAAGGAAGAAGAACCAGAACGAGAAGAACTCGATCCGACTCGCCGAGTCACCAAAATGGACTCGACGAGTCCAGTCGGGAATGATAAAAAAGCCAGTTTTCTGAAGCCATACAATCCTCCTTTGCCATACCCATCCAGAGCCATTCCTTCAGAAAAATTTCAAGCCTATAGAACCTTCATGGAGCATGTCAAAGCTTTACAAGTCAATATGCCATTTGTGGACATAATGCTCCAAACTCCTAAATACTTTAACTTGCTTAAGGGCCTGTTTGCTGCTAGGAAAGATCTTGCTGAAGTCGCAGAGATATTGATGAGTGAGCTGCCTGAGAAGAAGGGTGATCCGGGTAATATAGTAATTCCGTGCCAATTTGGCAATGATGTTTCTACACGAGCCTTGGCTGATTCAGGGGCAAGCATTAATTTGATGCCCTATTCATTCTTTAAGAAGCTGAATTTACCAGCACCAAAGCCGGTAAATATGAGAATCCATTTGGCAAATAAAACAATTATTCATCCACAAGGCATATGTGAAAATCTCCTTATCAAGGTAGACCAGTTTATTTTCCCAGTAGACTTCGTGGTGGTGGAGATGAAAGAAGACCCCGAAATACCAATTATTTTGGGAAGAACATTCTTAAACACCGCATGTGCCCTAATTAACATATCCGAGTCTACTTTGACATTAAGAGTGGGTGATGAGTCAGTGATGTTTAAAGCTAATCCAGAGATCAAGCAAGAAGAAGAAAAGAGAGAAGAAATCTCATTTATCCAATTAGATGATGAGGTATTGCAAAGAGAGCTTGACATTTTATTAAAAGAAGACCCAAGTAAGTTCACGCTACACTCAGAAGAAGTTGCAGATGCTGACAAAGACTTGGAGGAGCTAGAAAAGCTACTGGAAGGAGCCGACTCAGACAACGATCCAGAATTGATGGAACCCGACCCAACTCGCCGAGTCGACATAATGGACTCGACGAGTCCAGTCGATTTGGAGAAAAACTTGACCCAAGCTGATTTGTTTGTTGACAGTTCTTCACATACCCTGGATTCAGTTACTGTTAGTGATTCTTTGGAAGAACGATCGGCAGAAGAAGTAAAAGGAATGGAGGTCCAACACGCCAACGTGGCATGCCTTGATACGATGCTATTTGGAAAAGAGTCGAGCACAAAAGAGGATGAAGCCATAAATGGAAGCAGAGCGGAAGCTGATCACCAATTCACCACTAAACCTAGAGCACGGACCGATATGAAGTATGAAGTTATCAAATTTAAAGAAAAGGAGGTTCAAAAATTGGTGAAAAAGCATGGGTTGAAAAAGAAGAAGAGGAAAAGAGAGGCCCAACCAGCTGAGGATGATACAGCGAAAAAGAGAAGAGACGAATTAAAAAGGGCTTACAAGAAGAAGATTCACGCCTACAAGACTAAGTATAAACCACAAAAAGTGAGGCGTACATTCCCGATGCTTGAAGATGACAAAACGTAAATGGGAAGGAGTCTAGCTAATGACTCCTCAAAAAGAAGCGCTTGGCGGGAGGCAACCCGTCGTTAGAGTTTGCTTTCTTTCACTCTTTATTTTTTATTTTTGTTTTGTGTTTCAATTTTAATCTTCCAAATCATCGGACTTGTCTGCTTAAGGGAGCGCCTAGCTTAAGAGTGGGGTGAGAATATTTTGAATAAATAACAAAATTTCAAAAATTAGAAATGTTTTACAAGAGACTCGCCGAGTCTGACCCTGACTCGACGAGTACATACTGATCTCAGAAAAAAAAAATTTAACTGCGCGCTGGGACTCGCCGAGTCTGACCCTGACTCGACGAGTCGAGCTTATTTACAGAAAAAAATAAACATTTTCGAAATTACTTTTACATCTAATAGGGTTTTAACCCTAAAAGTTCAGTTTCCACACCACACTCGCCGGGTGCTTTTCTTTATAAACTCTCTCCAAGCATTCAAGTGTTCTTCAACCTTTCTTCCAAATTTTCAAGAATTAAACTCAAAAGGTAACAACTTTCTTCTTGATTTCTAGATAGAATGTGATTATAAGGTCATCTACACTTGCAATTTCATGAAAAAACCCGCTTTTGAAAAAAAAAGTGATTAAATTCTAGGTTTTCGATTTTGTCATGAATATTGTTGTTTTGAACGTTTATTGTGGCCTTGTTACTTAGTAGGAAGTCCCTGAACAAAACCCTTGCAAGAATTTAAAGGTTACATGGTTCAATTTTGTGAGACCCGTCGACTGACTCGTACAGGTCCCGCGACTCGCCGAGTCGGGCATGGACTCGACGAGTCCAGTCGATTTGCAGAAACATTTCGTTTTTTTTACATTCTGTGTTTTCTGGGTTGGGTTTATATGTTTTGCAGGAATCATGTTTAGAAGAGGACAATCTTCAAGGGGTAGCCAAGAGGAATTTCCATGGTTAAATTTCCCGCAAATCGAATCCGCTTCAACAATGCAGAAATGGAAGAAGAAGCTTGCCGATATTAAAAAGAAGGAGGTCTATGTCCCGAACAGAATTGATTGGGAATGGTTGCAAACGGTGCGATATGAAGAGGAATTAGCTCCATACCTTTTAAAGGAGTTTCAACATGACGGCGAGTCAATGATATGTGATGGGTGGAGCTGGGTCTTCCGCATGCAAGAGCCGGTATATTTGGAGCTTTGCTTGGAGTTCTTCTCCACGGTATCTTTTACCGGTGGAGTGGATTTATATCATCCGACGAGCTTCACGTTTTGCCTTGGGGGCGAGTATCATCAATGCTCGGTGGTGGATCTTGCTTGCCGGCTAGGGATTTATGATCAACCTTTGGTTTCAACGAACCTCTTTCGGGCCTTTTTGGCAACCACTCACATGGTGTTTCCCGATGGGGTTACTAGCACGGGTTGGTGGAACACTATATGGAATAAAGTTTATATCCCAAAGTCTGCGCAGGAAGGGAGCATCCGATCCCCGACCCACCGCCTCATTCACCGCCTTATCTCCTCCACCATCAACCAAAGGAAGGACGATGACAAGGTTTCCAACCTTGATGTTTTCTACCTTTGGAGCATTATCACACCAGGCATTTTTTGCAACATCCCGTGGTGCATTGCTTCATACCTCTCAGCGGGTGCGGTCAAAGATCGCAAAACATCGCGCATCAATGGAGGCATGTTTGTCACCCGATTGGCTAATTCATTCGGGTTGATGAAACGTGGTGCCTAGAACCTCCTAACATTGATTCTGACACCCCCATTTAATCCCATTCTTTTCTGCAGGGCCCGAATTATTGAAGACTATGGTGGTGGCCATTATGCCATCCCAACTGATGACCCGGTTGTAGGTCCCGAAGCACCGGGAAGGAGGGTGCGATCGCGAAGGGAAAGGGATATGGAGGATGAGCCGCCAGTGATTCCGGTAGAGATTGAAGATGTACCAATGGATTGGTACAATATAGAGATGAGGCGGATGCAAGACCAAATGGCGCGGGGGCTAAATTTTAGTAACCAATCCCACATACGACTTTTTGACCACTTCAATATTCCACATATTGATGTTGGGAATTATCCATACATTCCATCGTGGGACGAGAGGATTAGTGCACGCCATAGCGGAGCGGGAGGAAGTGGAGCTAACAATGATGAGGAGGAAGATGAAGATTGATATTTGTGTTTTTGTGTTTTAATTAAACAATTTGCAATTTTTATTTTGTTTTGTTTTTGGTATGTATGTTTTGAGATATTATTTTGTTTGATAGTTGTTTGCTTTAGTTATTTTCAGGATTGCATTTTGATTGCTTGCTTCGGATGGTATAGAGATATAAAGCTTGGATGTTTTTGCGTGTGAGAGCGAGTCAAGGAAGCGAGTTTTTAACGTCAAAGTGTCAAGTCCGGTCTTAGGAGTGTGAGCGATTGAGTCCGCATGTGAGGAAGCGTTAATGAAGTTGTTAGAGACTCAAATAGTTGCCACATACCAAAGTTTTTCATTAAGTGGCCAACTCGTCGAGTGCACTAAACTGACTCGACGAGTCGCTTTGTATTTCCAGAAATTTTAATACGGCGCGCTGCTACTCGGCGAGTCCATCATCAGACTCGACGAGTTGATATATTTTTGTACCGAACGACTGCTGATTTGATGCTACTACTTATACCACTTGCATCCTTCCACTTCCATATCCATTCTTGAAGATCTTACGCCGATTTTCGCATATTTAGAGCGACCCACACGAGACATGGATGTTACCATGTGTGAAGTTTATTGAAGATGGAGCTTAAATGAGAGTTATCAACCTATCCACTGCTATCCCAGGGGAGTTTGTTCCAATTCCCTCTTTATTTTTATGTTTCTATGCATGATATGCAATGAGGGCATTGCATCACATAAGTGTGGGGTAGGGGGTTGGTTACATAATAGTCAATTTTCAAAAATTTTTGCATACCAAAAGGATTAATTAGGATCTGATTTAGGAAATTTTGGTAAAAAAATTAGGATTCCATGTTAGAATTGTGTTAATAATTGCATGAAGACCCAAATGTTTAGTTGAGCCTATATACGTTCTAGTGCATTTGTGGCTTCCTTATTTCAGTGAAATCATGAGACAAAAACACGACCTTGCTCAGCCTGAGGGATGCAATATGTTTAGCAGCCTAAACCTGAAATGTATCCAGGAAGATTTTTATCATTAGCCAATAAAGGTTGAGATTGAGCGCCCCTGCTTAAGCATGTAGGGATTTGAGTGAAAAAAAAAAGTGAGGTATACATGTAAAAAAAAAGAGAGAGAATTAGAAGAAAAAGTTTGAAGAATTTTTGGAGCAAATAAAGTAAAGATTTGAAGATTGAAAATTCTGAAGAAATCCAAAGAGTTGGAGATACCAAAAAATCAAATAACGAAGGTGGTGAATTCAAAGTTATCCAAGATCAAATTATCAAGCAAGTGAAGAATTCCAAAGAGCTCTATAGTGGTATCGAAAAGTGTAATTCTAGATTATGTATGCTTGGGTTGCTCAATTAAAAATACCTTGAGGGTAAAGAGGTTTTCTGAGGATGGATTCGGAGGGTTGCATAAAATGAGCATAGTTCGGGGTGAGTGGGCGAATGTTTATGAGGATTGTGAGTATTTGAAGTATGGGGGGTTTTTAGGAATTTTAGACACAAATGTATGCGTTGCGGTCTTGGCATAATGGCTGGGTTGGATTGGAGTTATTATATGTGATTCTAATGTGTTAAAATTCAGTTTTGCTTGAGGGCAAGCAAAAGACATGTGTGGGGTATTTTGATATGTGCATATTTAGTGTGTATTAAGTGTAGTTTATTATTCATATATTAGCTAAATTGTTGCATATTATGGACAAAAGGTACTTAAAAGTGTTAAATTATGTTTTTCAGTCCAAAGATGAAGCTCGGAAGCGAAAGGAAGCAAGAGAAGCGGTTAAGAGCTCAAGAGTGGAAAGAAGAAAGAAAACAACCAAAAAAGGCTTCTACTCGTCGAGTTGCCTCTTGACTCGACGAGTCCGGTCGCGGATTCAGAAAGATAAGCATTCGGAAGTCAAGATAGTTATCAGGCTACGACTAATGTGAGAGGGACTCGACGAGTCACCATATGACTCGACGAGTCGGTATGCATATATAAAGATAACTCTATAATGCGAGAGAGAAGGAATTCTGGGAAGTTTCAGAAGTGTTTAGCTGCGAATAAGAAGCCAGAAGAACCCTAGAAGTCGACCAAAGAAGCTAGAATCCAATTCCGGGAGTAATTGAGGCGTAATTTCATCATTCTACTTAATTCTTTTGTTTTGTCAATATGATTAAGCAACTTGAACTTATTTGTTTGCTGTTATTCACCTTAGTTATGAACTAATTTCTTTATACTTCTGTTTGGGGATACAAAGTTGACAATATGGTTTGATTGATTGGTAGGATTAATTCTAAGTTGGTGATTAATTGTTATTTTAGCTTGCTAAAGAACCTTGTGTATGAATGGTAATTTATTTTCTGTTAATAGGAAGATAATTGATTAGCATGAACATCTATTAATTATCAACCTCATATGATAAGTGACCACTATATCATATGTCTAGGATTAATGAATATGAAACTAGGATTAATAAGGAAATTGAGTAAATTCATGTGCAAGCTTGTAAGATGACTATCGAACAAGAGGTTAATTAAGAATAATGAATTGATTAGCTATTGCAAGTCTAACTTAACCCGAATAATTAATCTAGTAAACATAATTAAGTTAAACAACTGGCCACTGTTTGAATTAGTTTATTTGCTAAGGATTAGGGTAGTGAACACAACTTAATCACTTGAATTGGTAACCAACGAAAGAATTAATCCATTGCACTATTACCTTAAAAGCAACCATAAAGTTAACCGAGTTGAACTAAACAGAAGTTTCTTTCCCATTATTGAATCTAGTCAATTTGTTCTTTTCTAGCCTTGCATTAGTTTTGTTTAGTAAGTTTCTAGTCTTGTAAAACTAGAGAAAAACCCTTATTTGCTAAAGTAATTTAGATAGAATTAGTTTTTAATTTAATTTGCCGTTCCCTGTGTTCGATACCCTGCTTATTTAGCTATACCACAATTGATAGGTTCACTGCCTTTTGTGTGTTATTTGATAATTAAAGTAGGATTAAAACTAAGTGAGTTTTACACACATCACTCTTCCACTGTCCTCGGTCTCCTGGAAGCCCCCCGCGTATCCATCACATACGCCACAAAACCTCTACACCCCTGCTTTAGGCATTGCCTCGCCCTAGCGGCCGAACAAAAAGATGATCCCGAACGGGTACCCTCGCCGTATACCGTAAGAACTCCCCCACTAGGGTCTCGTATAGTCACCAGCTGGCGCTCACAGTCGATGACAGCGCTGAATCGGCTCAACCAGTCCATGCCCACGATGACACAGACATCACCCATCGCAATAGGAACTAGGTCAATCGGAAACTCAACCACAAAAATTTCTAGTACGCATCCCCGAAGAACCTCCGTGGCACAAACCACCCTCTCGGCCGCTATAGAAACGCTCAGAGGCCGACTTAACGGCTCACGACTAATGCTGATATGCTGACTAAAAGCTAAAGATACAAAGGATCTACTCGCACCCGAATCAAATAACACTAGAGCAGGCATAGAGTTCACAAGAAAAGTACCTACACATACATTAACATAAGCATAATATTTCGACTTTAAAGTAAATACGTGAATTACAGCATACCTGCCACAACATCGGGCGCAGCACGGACCTCCTCCGCAGTCAGCTGAAAGGCTCTCCCGCGAGCCCTCGGGGCCTCGACCTTCTCCGGTCGGGTTTCAGTAGTCCTGGTAGCAGGTGTAGATCCCTGACGAAGCTGCGGGCACTCGGCCTTCTGATGGCCTGTTTGGTTGCAGTGAAAGCAAACCATGAACCCCTTAGGGCAATCGCTGGCAATGTGTCCTTCCTTGCCACACTTGTAGCAACCACCAGCTCGACACGCCCCCTCATGACTTTTGCCGCACTTCCCGCAAGTGCGGCCCTTCTGACCTCCCATCCTCGAATCAGCGGACTTGATCCGCTTGGCTGCCGGCTGAGACTGAGCTGGTCGTCGGTCCACCTACCGAGACTCGGCCTCCTCCCTGGCCTGAGTCTCCAACTCGATCTCGCGCTTCCTGGCGTTCGCCTGAAGCTCAGTGAAAGTACGATAGGTGGAGTTTGACACAAACTCCCGGATATCCCTCCTTAAAACGCCTAAATACCGGCTCATCCGTGACTGCTCTGTAGACACCAGCTCTGGGCAGAACATCGCCCTCTCGTGAAACTTCCGTGTGACCACCGCAACGGAATCAATACCCTGCTTAAGGGTCAAGAACTCCTGAATCAATCGTTCCCTCTCCACTGGGGGAACGTACTCGTCCCTGAACATCTCAGTAAACCTCTCCCATGTTACCGCTGTAATCTCCGCCAGAGTGAAGTTCGCCGTCACGAACTTCCACCAATCCTTCGTTCCCAGACGGAGCTGGTTCAAGGAGAACCGTACCCTCAGGTGCTCCGGGCATGAGCAAGTGTAGAAGCACCCCTCAATATCGGCGATCCACCTCATCGCAGCAATCGGATCCTGCATCCTATCAAACTCAAGGGGTTTCGTGTTGCTGAATTCCCAGAACAGCAACGAATCGCCCCCTTGCGGCCTGGCAGCGGCCACAGCTGCGGTAGCGGCAGCGGCTGCAGCCTCAGTCGGTGCGGCGTACGGCTCCTCAAACGTCTCCATCAGTGTGGTCTTAATAGACCCAAACATCTCCGGGATCTCAGCCCGGATCGCTGCAGCTACCTCCTCCTGAATCATCTGACGAATATCCTCGTCGCTCACACTGCTCGAACTCGCCCCATGACGTGTGGTAACCATGATGTCTCTGAAATACAACATAAAATTATCAGAGACTCCATCAAGTACAATTGTACTCGATAACGCAACCCTACTCAGTCTCCGATATCCAGGGATTCTTACTTGGGTCTTCCACCGACCCGGTGTCTTCGGTAGTACGGGCCCAATACTACCGACCACACCGTGTCAGTATTCGTCCCAAATCTTCCTCCCCAAACCCCGAATAGTGAGTACTCTACCTCTAGTGTGCACTATCTACCTGCACGCTATCGAATATCTCATATAAGCAAACTCCCTAGACTAAGGCATCACAAAACATGCCATTCTAGTCCTATCATGAATACCTAGTCTTCTAGCATGCATAATAATTCATAATTCAGTGCATAACATAACATTGTAAGGTATTCTGGGGATCTTTACCGTTCGGGCGCTGGCTGATCGTACACACTGCTCCGTTCTTGTTTACCACTTTACCATTTATAAAAATTTATGTCTTTATTATTTTTAAAAGATTTTTCCTCAAATCCTCGGTTTGAGTTCAGTTACACACGAAGGTACACCCGAATCCCTCAAACCAAGGCTCTGATACCAATTGTAACAACGCAAATTTTCAAACAAATTTTTTATTTAAAATAAAGTGAATTATTTCAACAAAATATAATTATTCCAAATTTCATATCAAAATACAATCATAAAATCCCCAAGATCTCAAAACATCAACAGTGTGTACGCGTCATGCCGGCGCCTTCCCACGGTCCTCGCTAGTACCTGAAACTCATACATGACAACTGTAAGCATAAATGCTTAGTGAGTTCCCCAGTATACTACTTACGCATATACGCCTTTCCAGGCCTTGAGATAATCGCCTTCCGGCCCATAACATATTGCCTTCCGGCCCATAACATAATGCCTTCCGGCCCATAACATATTGCCTTCCGGCGCATAACATATTGCCTTCCGGCCCATAACATATTGCCTTCCGGCCCACGACATATTGCCTTCCGGCCCATAAACATACACAGTAATTAATACATAAATTTTAACACATATAGCACATATATCATATATCATATCCGACCTTTCGGTCACATAACATATTGCCTTCCGGCCCGTATAAACATACATAGCACGCGTAGCAAATACCTTACCATTTATAGCACGTATAACACAAATCATATCCGACCTTCCAGTCACACAGTCAACCCTTCCGGGTGTAGTATAGTGAGAAGATTCACCTCGTGGTAATGAAAACTATCAACTCTTGAAATCACTCGCACTCGATCCGCCGATCTGCAGACTTCCTATAATACCATATACCCTTATTAATACTCTTATCATTCAAGACAACTGACCCTAGGAAATTATATGCAGGTCAACTCTGGTCAACGGTCAACTGGACCGGACTCGTCGAGTACAAAGGTGACTCGACGAGTCAAGACGTCCTCTCCAACTTTCCCTGATGTTCCCTTTCTACTCGTCGAGTATCCCCCTTGACTCGACGAGATCCACGTGGAAGAATCGCGGGGCCACCCCGACTCCACTCGTCGAGTCTGAAGAACAACTCGGCGAGTCCCAGTAAATCTTCAAGCTACTCACCGAGTCTGGTCATTGGACTCGGCGAGTCCATGCCATGCAGTCAATCAACTGCTTCCTGAAATACGTATGGTCCCGAAATACACAATCATGGGACTTCTGGACCTCTAGACATCCTATTACTGGGGTATAAACGTTTGGGTAACAACATAATAATCCATCTAATCACCAAATGGGTTTCATAAACCCTAAATCCGTGTACACATCAAAATAACAGGAATGATCCGAAGTGTTACCTGAAAAACGTACTCTCTGTGTCCCCAAACCTCAGAACTCGAATCCCTTGCTATTCCTTTAGCCAAAACTCCTCTCCTTCTTGCCCAACAATCTCTTCAAAGTTCCAATAGCCTCAAATCTTGCTCTAGATGTCCACAGACGCTTAGGGTTCTTCTCAATCGGCTAAAAGACGGACAATGACGGCCTAAAAGGCGTTATATACGATCCAAAACCAAACGGCTAGGGTTTCCGCTGAACAACGTAGACTCGCCGAGTCCATAATGGACTCGTCGAGTCCAGTCGCGAACCCGCGACCCAGTCTGTGGTCCTACTCGGCGAGTCTGGCTTCAACTCGCCGAGTCCCTTCCTAAAACGCCCCAAAAACAATATCATAAAAATACCTAAAATTCCGGGCTGTTACAGAGGAGGCCGAGTCTCGGCAGGTGGACCGGCAGCCGGCTCAGTCTCAGCCGGCAGCCAAGCGGATCAAGTCCGCTGATTTGAGGACGGGAGGTCAGAAGGGCCGCACTTGCGGGAAGTGCGGCAAGGGGCATGAGGGGGCGTGCCGAGCTGGTGGTTGCTACAAGTGTGGCAAGGAAGGACACATTGCCAGGGATTGTCCTAAGGGGTTTATGGTTTGTTTTCATTGCAACCAGACAGGCCATCGGAAGGCTGAGTGCCCGCAGCTTCGTCAGGGATCTACACCTACTACCAGGACTACTGAGACTCGACCGGCGAAGGTCGAGGCCCCGAGGGCTCGCGGGAGAGCCTTTCAGCTGACTGCGGAGGAGGTCTGCGCTGCACCCGATGTTGTGGCAGGTATGCTGTAATTTACGTATTTATTTAAAGTCGAGATGTTATGCTTATGTTAATATATGTGTAGGTACTTTTCTTGTGAACTTTATGCCTGCTCTAGTGTTATTTGATTCGGGTGCGAGTAGGTCCTTTGTGTCTGTAGCTTTTAGTCAGCATATCAGCATTAGTTGTGAGCCGTTAAGTCGGCCCCTGAGCGTTTCTATAGCGGCCGAGAGGGTGGTTTGTGCCACGGAGGTTCTTCGGGGATGCATACTAGAGATTTTCGGGGTTGAGTTTCCAATTGACCTAATTCCTATTGCGATGGGTGATGTCTGTGTCATCGTGGGCATGGAATGGCTGAGCCGATTCAGCGATGTCGTCGACTGCGAGCGCCAGCTGGTGACTATACGAGACCCTAGTGGAGGAGTTCTTACGGTGTACGGCGAGGGTACTCGTTCGGGATCAGCTTTTTGTTCGGCCGCTAGGGCGAGGCAATGTTTACAACAGGGATGTAAGGGTTTTGTGGCGTATGTGATGGATATGCGGGAGGCTTTTGAGAGACCAAGGTCAGTGGAGGAGGTCCCAGTGGTGTGTGAGTTTCCAGATGTTTTTCCTGAGGAACTGCCGGGAGTACCTCCTGCGAGGCAAGTAGAGTTTGGTATCGATCTGATTCCGGGGGCTGTGCCTATTGCGAAGGTGCCTTATCGTCTCGCACCTCCAGAGATGCAAGAGTTGTCCTCGCAACTCCAGGAGTTGCTGGGAAAGGGATTTATTCGGCCGAGCAGCTCGCTGTGGGGAGCACCGATCCTTTTCGTCAAGAAGAAGGATGGTTCACACCGGATGTGCATTGATTACCGGTAGTTGAACAAAGTGACGGTCAAGAACCGCTATCCGTTACCGAGGATCGATGACTTATTTGATCAGTTGCAAGGGGCATCCTGGTTTCCCAAGATCGATCTGAGATCAGGGTACCATCAGGTAAGAGTGCGGGATGAGGACGTCCAGAAGACAGCATTTAGGACGCGATATGGGCATTATGAGTTCGTGGTGATGCCTTTCGGGCTCACCAATGCCCCGGCAGTGTTCATGGACCTCATAAACAGGGTATGCAGGCCGATGCTGGATCGGTCTGTGATTGTATTTATCGACGACATCCTGCTATATTCGTGATCTAGAGAGCAGCATGAGGGACATTTGAGGGAGGTCCTTGGGGTACTGAGGTCGGAGAAGCTATATGCAAAATTCTCCAAATGTGACTTCTGGTTGCGGGAGGTCCAATTTCTTGGACATGTTGTTAATCAGGCAGGGATATTGATCGATCCAGCCAAGGTTGAGGCAGTGATGAGTTGGGAAGTACCGAGGTCACCTTCCGAGATCAGGAGTTTCCTTGGGTTGGCGGGGTACTATCGGAGGTTTATTAGAGACTTCTCCAAGATCGCAGTACCGCTCACCAGACTGACCCGGAAGGGTGTTGCCTTCTTATGGGGACCCGAGCAACAGATTTCTTTCGAGACACTTCGCCAGAGACTGTGCGAAGCCCCGGTATTAGCTCTCCCGGAAGGGATGGAAGATTTTGTCGTATATTGCGACGCATCGATTTCGGGACTGGGTGTAGTGTTGATGCAGAGAGGTCATGTGATAGCTTATGCATCGACGCAACTAAAGCCTCACGAGGCGAGATATCCTACGCATGACTTAGAGTTGGGGGTAGTAGTGTTCGCTCCCAAGATTTGGCGTCACTACCTATATGGGGTTCGATGTACGATATATACGGACCATAAGAGTTTGAAGTATTTGATGGATCAACCCAACCTAAATATGCGTCAGAGGAGATGGTTGGATGTGGTCAAGGACTATGACTGCGGAATCCTATACCACCCGGGCAAGGCTAATGTGGTAGCCGATGCATTGAGCCGCAGGGCGGAGAGCACTCCATTGCAAGATGTATGTCTGAGACTGACAGTGATGACTCCGGTATTGGATGCTATTCGTGGGGCACAGGCCGAGGCTGTGAGATCCGAGATGCAGAAGAAAGAACGGGTCGTTGGGTTAATTTCAGAGTTCGTTAAGGATGGACGAGGACTTCTGACGTTTCAGGGTCGGATTTGGGTACCGTTCGTGGGCGGTACGCGTGTTACTTTGATGGAGGAGGCTCACAGATCGAAATTCTCGATCCATCCCGGTGCTACGAAGATGTATTTATACTTGAGGAAGGAATACTGGTGGCCCTGTATGAAGAGAGACGTCGCCTGGTTCGTTGAGAGGTGTTTGACCTGCCGTAGAGTTAAGGCTGATTACCAGAGACCGCATGGTAAGTTGCAGCCCTTGGAGATTCCTGAGTGGAAGTGGGAACAGATTACTATGGATTTCATCACCAAATTGCCAAGAAATGCCAGAGGAGTCGATGCAATTTGGGTGATTGTGGATAGATTGACGAAGAGTGCACACTTCCTTGCCATCAGCGAGAGTTCATCAGCGGAGAAGTTGGCAGAGTTATATGTGAGAGAGGTGGTATCTCGGCATGGAGTGCCGATCTCGACTGTTTCGGATCGTGATGTACGCTTCACTTCCAGGTTCTGGAAGAAATTCCACGAGGAGCTGGGTACTAAACTGCATTTTAGTACCGCATAGCATCCCCAGACAGACGGCCAGAGCGAGCGGATGATTCAGACATTGGAGGACATGCTTCGAGCGTGTGTGTTAGACTTCGGGGGTAGCTGGGATGCGCATTTACCCTTGGCAGAGTTTTCCTACAACAACAGCCATGATTCGAGCGTTGGTATGCCACCTTTTGAGTTGTTGTATGGTAGGAGGTGTCGGACCCCCATTTGCTGGGGAGAGGTGGGACAGAGAGTGATGGGCAGTACGGAGATCGTACTTCAGACGACAGAGCAGATTCAACAGGTTAGACAGAGGTTATTGACCGCCCAGAGCCGACAGAAGAGTTATGCGGACAGACGCCGGTCCAAGCTTGAATTTCAGGTTGGCGACTTCGTTCTCTTGAAGGTTTCTCCTTGGAAAGGAGTGATCCGGTTCAGGAAAAGGGGCAAGTTGGGGCCCCGGTTCATAGGTCCATTTCGTGTGATTGCAAGGGTAGGCCGGGTAGCTTATCGGTTGGAGTTGCCAGCAGAGTTGGGACAGATTCACAATACCTTTCACGTATCACAGTTGAGGAAGTGTATAGCCGATGAATCGGCAGTGGTTCCATTAGAGGATATTCAGGTGGATGCGAGCCTGAATTACGCCGAGAGACCAGTAGCCATCAGAGATCGGAAGATCAAGGTTTTGAGGAACAAGGAGGTACCTCTGGTGTTGGTTCAGTGGCAACACCGGAAAGGATCGGAGATGACTTGGGAGCCAGAGCGTGAGATGCGGGAGCAACATCCGGAGTTATTTGCAGAGTGAGACTTCGAGGGTGAAGTCTAGTCCTAGTGGGGGAGAGTTGTAACAGCCTGGAATTTCAGGTATTTTTATAATATTGTTTTTGGGGTGTTTTAGGAGGGACTCGGCGAGTTGGAGCCAGACTCGCCGAGTAGGACCACAGACTGGGTCGCGGGTTCGCGACTGGACTCGACGAGTCCATTATGGACTCGGCGAGTCTGCGTTGTTCAGTGGAAACCCTAGCCGTTTGGTTTTGGAACGTATATAATGCACTTATAGGCCGTGATTATCGTCTTTAGTCGACTGAGAAGAACCCTAATCGGTTGTGGGAATCTAGAGCAAGATTGAAGGCCATTGGTGACCTTGAAGAAATTGTTGTGCAAGGAGGAGAGGAGTTTTGGCTAAAGGAACATCAAGGGAATCGAGTTCTGAGGATTGGGGACACAGAGAGTGCATTATTCAGGTAATATTTCGGATCATTTCTGCTATGTTGATGTGTGCATGGATTTAGGGTTTATGGAACCCTTTTGGTGATTAGATTGATTGTTACCTTGTTACCCAAACGACTATAACCATGTATTAGGACCTTTAGAGGTCCAGAAGGTCCCATGCCTGTGTATTTCGGGACAATATCTCAGGAAGCAGTTTGATCGACTGCATGGCGTAGACTCGCCGAGTCCAATGAACAGACTCGGCGAGTAGCTTGAAGATTAACTGGGACTCGTCGAGGTGTTCTTCAGACTCGGCGAGTGGAGTCGGGGTGGCCCCGCGATTCTTCCACGAGGAACTCGTCGAGTCAAGAGGGATACTCGACGAGTAGAAAGGGAACATCAGGATTTGGTGAGGACGTCTAGACTCGCCGAGTCGCCTTAGCACTCGCCGAGTCCGGTCAAGTTGACGTTGACCGTTGACCGTTGACCAGAGTTGACCTACATGTGATTTCTTAGGGTCAGTGTCTTGAAAGATAAAAGTATTAATAAGGGATATATGATATTATAGGGAGTCTGTAGCTCGGCGGATCGAGTGTGAGTGATTTCAGGAGTCGCTAGCTTTCATTACCCACGAGGTGAGTCTTCTCACTATACTGTACCCGGAAGGGTTTGACTGTGTGACCGGAAGGTCGGATATGATTTGTGTTATACGTGCTATAAATGGTAAGGTATTTGCTATGCGTGCTATGTATGTTTATACGGGCCGTAAGGCAATATGTTATGTGACTGAAAGGTCGGATATGATATATGATATATGTGCTATATGTGTTAGGATAAATGTATTAATTGCTATGTATGTTTATGGGCCGGAAGGTAATATGTTATGGGCCGGAAGGCAATATGTTATGGGCCGGAAGGCGATTATCTCAAGGGCCGGAAGGCGATTGTGTTGTGGACCGGAAGGTCAGGGCCTGGAAAGGCGTATATGCGTAAGTAGTATAATGGGGAACTCACTAAGCATTTATGCTTACAGTTGTCATGTATGTGTTTCAGGTACTAGCGAGGACCGTGGGAAGGCGCCGGCATGACGCGTACACACTGTTGATGTTTTGAGATCTTGGGGATTTTATGATTGTATTTTGATATGAAATTTGGAATAATTATATTTGGTTGGAATAATTCACTTATTTTAAATGAAAAATTTGTTTGAAAATTTGCGTTGTTACATATTCCTCAATAACCTCCAAAAAATTCAAAACCTCCACAACGATTTCCATATCATTTCTTTTGCATTGACTGAGGTGTGGTTGTTCCATGAATTAACCTTCTTCTCAAGGGAGGGAAGTTAGTTAATTGCTCCGATAATTTTCCCTTTTCTCGAAACCCTAATAAGATTTCCCTTGACATAGGAAAAAAAGTTATACTCTTATGGCCTTTCTAAATATCATGTTTAATGTGAGAACCCGAAATTTCCATTCTGTACAAACTATATCACTTCAATAGAAGTTGTAGCAGTCACAGTTAATTTTCAGACACTTCGCGTAGGTTTGAAAAATTCAGGGTTTACACTTCAGGAAATATCAGGAGAGTGGGTGCACTTGGGTTTGGTGCAACACTGTTATTCCAACACTCTAATTTATTAGGGATCATTTCAGGAATAAAAATATTTTTTGCCAAAATATCTCAGGACTATAAATAGATTTCTAAACCAAAATCATTCATTATTCACATTTCCGACTAGAGAAAAGCCATTTTCTCTCTGACGGATCTTCGGGTTTTTATACCAAAACGTGAGTAACTCTTTATAGTAATGTTAGAAAGCTTTATACGTGTCTATAACATGTTTTAGAAGGCTAAAACATGAAATCTAGGAGTTTACACCTCGAGGTGTTCTTGAGCGGTAAACTCCCGAAACAAAGCTAAAACCGATACTTATGCTATGATAAGGCCTTATATGTTTATGTATGCATGTTAGGGACAAGAAAACAAGCCACAATCCACCCAAGATTGGGAGTTTACGGCCCAGAACCCTCTTAGGCCGTAAACTCCACATTCCAACACTAAATGGCGTTTTGAGGACACTAGGACTTAAAGGCTTGTATCTAGACTATTTCCCCAAGTAGAATGAGGTCTTAAACACATCAAATGACACAAATAAAAGTGAGTTTACGGCCCAAGAGAAGCTTAGGCTGTAAACTCCATAAGAATGGACAAAAGGGTGGTTTCAAGACACCTAAAGCCCTAGACCCCTTCATGGAATTGTTTCCCACAAAAATGAAGAACCAAAGTACATAAAATCACTCATCAAAGTGAGTTTACAGCCAAGAGAATTCTCTTGGGCCGTAAACTCAAAAGAATGGCACCAAAGTGTGCCTAGGGTTCTCATTAGCTTTAAACAATTGTCTAGAACATATCCTTCAAATGCAAGAGGCTTGAAAACAACAAAAACCCACCATACTTAGAGTTTACGGCCGTAAACTCTAAGGGTAATGGCCTTGAGGCCGTAAACTCCTAATTGGAGTACTTCTAGACCTTAAACCCTTCCAAGGACTTAGCCACTAAGTTAGAACAATTCTAGAAAGCATTTGGGACTTCAAAACACATCAAACACACATGTTTGGGAGTTTACGACCGTAAACTCAAGAGTTTACAACCGTAAACTCCATGTGTGATGGTTTATAGAGAGTAAACTCTCATATGGGGTCCTTTGGTAACCCTAAACACAAATACCCTATCCCACAATAGCTTAGATGCAATCCTTATGGCTTAAAATACTTATATAAAGTGTTTATTATGCCTAGGATGTCTTAAACATTATCAATTAGTCAATTGTGTCTAATTGAGTTCATATATGTGTGATTATATGTTCATTAGGATCGTAGTGTGTTCACAAGTCCTCGCTTGACACCTAGCAATCCGATACCGTTCATTTCATTCCAATCACCAACTACAGGTGAGTTCATACCCCTAATCAATGTTTTAAATGATTTTAAATGCTTTAAAGGGGGGGGGGGGGGCAGAATACAAGTAGAAACAAACATGTTATTAAATCATTGTTATGTATTTTCTAACTGTGTTTGTCATTTAATAGATTTCACATACTACAAAATGTGATGCATGAAATGGTTTTAAATCTTAAAAACGCATTGTTATCAATTGTTTTACCTTTGAATTGTATATTAGAAATGACATCAAGTCATTGTTAATTATTGTTTCAAAACCCATAAGATGTCTTATAAAACCATTTTACATTATTAAACTAAACTATGCATGTACACTTATGTTCTTATATATGTATTGATGTTATAGTTTACAGTTTTCATTTAGTTTCTCACACCCTTGAGTAGTAAGAGTGTATAAACCTACTTGAACAACCAATTACCTTCCAACAAACTATCATAGGGATAATTTGGAGATATCAAACATAATTCCTATTACAAGGAATCACACAAGAGTCAGTTCATTCATGATTCTATACCAGTACATTACCTGATACATGAGTACCTTTACATTTGATTACATGATACATGAGTACGTTTGCATATACTTACATGATACATGAATACCATACATGAATACTGTTACTTAGATACATTATCCTGTACTCACTTACGTGGATACTTGAACCTAGAGTTATTAGGAAGAATTATTCGTACCTTCTGTGTAAATTTTCCTACCTATCCCAGTTCAATGGGATGTCTATACGGGACTAACCATTCCGGAACCCAGCTGTTAGCAACACTGGGTGATGAACATCTACGGATGTCTAAGGTTGTTTCTGATATTAGAGGTCAGTTACGGAACTAACCATTCCTCCATCTCCTGTTACACCAGGGGATGAGATGAAAATCTTCGGATGATCATTAGGTTAACGTTGTTATGGGATTAACCCCCCCTCCACCCTGCTGCTGCTACAGAGGGTGAGTGGACAATCTTCGGATGTTCATCGGGTAAACCTTTTGCTTCGGCGATGTCGTGATAATCCTGGTCACATAGTGTTAACACTTACATGATTATATTTTTCCTACTTACTTTATTTTGTGATACTTTCACATAAACGAGGAGTTAGACTAAGTACTCTAGTACTAGTCAATAGAAAGGAAAAGCTATCATATTACTTACAAAACATTCGGGTCTTGGTAGAAGACTACCTAGTCATTACAAAACATTCAGGTCTTGGTAGAAGACTACCTAGTCATTACAAAACATTCGGGTCTTGGTAGAAGACTACCTAGTCATTACAAAACACATCGGATCTTGGTAGAAGACTACATTTCATACTTATAGAAAATAAGGGTTTTTCTAGGGTTTTCATACGTACATCAACATTTTCATTTAACGATTTACATGGACTTTATAATAGATTTTCACAAACAAGGCAATGAAACTTATATACTTATGAATTCACCAGCTTTAAAGCTGATACTCGATTTCAAAATAACTTGTATTCTCAGGTCATCAGTAGACAGGTATGGAGGCCAGGTTTTTGAGAAGACGGAGCAGACAAGTCTCGTCATTTATTTTGATTGTATATTTTTGGTGTCTTACTACAATGAAAGAAACACACATGTATTAAAACTTTACTTATAATGCAATGGATGATGTTGTTGCTTGTTTATTATATTACACTGTTGTGATACTGTACATGACATCCTCCACCCCTGAACGTTTCTTCCGTTCGTGGTTTTGGGGTGTGACATATTGGTATCAGAGCATTGTTTATAGTGAATTAAGTATGTCAACCCATAAAAGATATACTAACTATAAATACATGGGATTAAAACACTCTGTCTAAGAGTTATTCTTTTAAATAATAAAATATTTAACAAAGTATACATGCCCGCATTCATACTAAAACCAGTGTCACAATGACAAGAACAAAAGTATTACGATTGTTGAACATCACAAGTGAGCCTGGGGATATATAGTTAGTCTTGAGAATAGCATAGCCTGATCAACTATGTTGGTCCAAGGAGTGATTAACATATGCCCAAGAATGGTTGTGATGTGGCAACAAGTCTAAAAACTTACCAACACAACCATAAAGAAATACCATATGGGTATTTGATCTTACTGTAATTATCATAGTTAGTTCGTCTATTTAAACTATTTCTTATATCCCTTTTCTTGTGTAGATTAAGATGGATGGATTTCACCATGGCGATCCGTACTTTCCAAACCACGACAATGCTGGTTGGCTAGAGGCAGAACCAGAAGATGATCACCCAATCCCTTTGGATGATCACCATGCTGAGGGCTTTTCCGATAGTTCGGACTCGGAGCCAGAAGTCAACAACCTACCCCCAGCTGCTCAAAACCCAAACCTGAACCCTCGTCCTGTGTTTCAAGGACCCACACCCTTGTGGGCCTCTAACTTGACTGAATGGAGTCAGGAACAAGGTCAACCCATTCCCTACAATGGAGACCGATGTTTCTACAACCTCACTGAAGGAGGTTCTGCTGATAGAGTACTACCAATCATGGTGCGTAGGATTTCTCGAAACACGATCATGGCTCAAGCGACTATAAATCAAGTTTCGGAAGTTGACGCCAACTCTGGTGTTAACACTGTCCACATTCGCCAACTAGAGTCTGCTCATGAAAGGACTCTGGTCCGCAATGCAAATCTACAAAGGGAACTTGCTGAAACCCGAGCAGAAGTTAGAGAACTTCGAGCTCAACAAGCAAGGTCGGACAGGTGTAAAAGGGACATTGAACATCTATTGGCGGGATCGAGGACTCATGCAAGCAGCTCTCGTCGCCGATAGAAGCTCGTCGACTCATCTTTTGGATATAACCTAGTTTATGTAAAACTTTGATCTAATTTCCTATCTGTATAAATCTTAGACCTGTTAGTTCTTGATCTAGTCTTATTCTGTCAAAATTTTCCATCTTGGTTGATGTAAGGCCTACTTTTAGGCCATTTTTCCCGAACTTATTACATCTGTAATTCCAGTATTATTGACAGATATCTAATCATATGGAAATTATTATCCAAATGTTGTCACTTTCAGTTAGATATTCTATTCATTTTGTTGTTGGACTATGAGGAGTTAGTCCATGAGACACATTCATAAATCATTTATTCTTATCCATGTCGTCATCTTTTAAACGTATAGTTAAAGATGCCTCCACGCAGAAGTACAAGGCGTAATCCAATCAACGAAACACCAATACCACCGCCACCTCCACCACCACAACCACAAACTCAACCTCCTCTACCACCTAACCCCTTTGATGCCAACGTGTTCCAGGCAGCTTTCACAGCAGCAGTTGCAGCTGCTGTGTCAGCAATCAACACTCCTGTCCCTAGTGGATCAGGAACAGGTGCACCTCCCTCGAACCACGGCGAAAGCCATGGACACCCTTGGGAATGCACCTACAAGGACTTCACAAAAGCCAAACCCCGCATCTCCAATGGTACTGGTGGGGTTATGGTGTTAAGACAGTTGATCGAAAAGATGGAATCTGTCTTTGAAATCTGCGCTTGCCAGGAAATCAACAAGGTCAAGTTCGCAACTTGTACCTTCTCCGATAGAGCACTAACATGGTGGAACGGCCATGTTAAATCCCTAACTCTGGCGGTGGCATATTCCATCAACTGGGAACACTTGAAGGACATGCTGATGATAGAGTACTGTGCTCGGGGAGAAATACAAAAACTCGAGCGGGAACTCTGGAACCTGCAAATGGTGGGATCTGACATAGGAACCTACACGAATAGGTTCTGTGATCTGGCAAACTTGTGCCCTGACATGGTTGCTCCCCAGAGCAAAAAGATAGAGAGATATATCTGGGGGCTGTCGCCCCAGATCCAATCGAGTGTTATAGCTTCCAGGCCTATTACTTTTGATAGCGCCAAAGAGCTAGCACAATCTCTCATAGATCTCCGGAAACCTCAAAACCCATCAATCCCTATACCTGTACCACAAAAGCCCAACCCCGACCACAACAAGAAGGGGTGGAATAAGAGGAAAAGAGGGGCTTCGCAAGGATCCTCCAATAAACAACAACTTGTGGTGATTAATGCTGCCACAGTGACTCCTATTGTCCCTGCGAACCCCTTACCAGCAAAAAGTTATGCTGGAACTCTTCCGAGGTGCACCAAGTGCAACTTCCACCACCACGGACCTTGCAAGGAGATGTTCTTCTCTAACTGCAACAGGAAGGGGCACACCATTCGTTACTGCAAGGCTCCAACAACTCAAGCCGCCCAGGTTCCTAACACCGGTATGGGCCAAGCTTGCTACGGATGTGGCGAAGTTGGCCATTACAAGAGGAATTGTCCTAAAGTAGGGACGACTGGAGGAGTGGGAAGAGTTATGGCCCTAGGTCACGAGGAAGCAGTAGCTGATCCTACGATAGTTATTGGTACATTCCTCCTAGATAACTCATATGCTTGCATACTTTTCGATAGTGGAGCCGAGAAAAGTTTTGTAAGTCACAAATTTGCACACCTGCTTAAACAAAAACCATGTGCATTAGATAATTCATTCACGGTAGAAATGGCTAACGGGAAAACAGAGAGTACAAACTGCATATACGTAGGTTGTACCTTAACTTTAGATGGCCATACTTTCAAGATAGATCTCATGCCTGTCACAATTAAATGTTTCGACATTATCATCGGTATGGATTGGTTGAGTCTTCTTCATGCCGACAGCTTATGCTTTGAAAAAGCAGTTCGTCTTAACCTTCCTAACAACGAAATCATAACTATCTACGACGACAAACCTAGTACGAGCCTTCGTATTATTTTGTGCATTCAAGCCCAAAAGTGCTTGCGAAAGGAATATCATGCATTCCTAGCACACGTCGTCGATACCAGTCAAGAACTGAAGGACATCCAGAAAATCCCAGAAGTACGCAACTTCCCCGACATATTCTCAGAAGAACTTCCCGGTTTACCACCGCAACGCCAAGTCGAGTTCATAATCGACTTAGTGCCAGGAGCTACCCCAGTAGCCAAATCTCCTTATCGTTTGGCACCGGCTGAGATGCAGGAACTTTCCAGTCAACTTAACGAACTTCTCAAGAAGGGATTCATTCGACCAAGCATCTCACCATAGGGAGCACCGGTCTTGTTCGTCAAGAAGAAAGATGGATCGTTTCGCATGTGCATCGACTATAGAGAACTCAACAAACTTACCATTAAAAATCGTTATCCCTTGCCCCGCATTGACGATTTGTTTGATCAACTTCAAGGAGCCAACTACTTCTTGAAGATAGATCTACGATCCGTATATCACCAACTACGAGTGTTAGAGGAGGATGTTCCCAAAACAACCTTCCGAACTTGTTATGGGCACTACGAGTTTGTAGTGATGCCATTCGGATTAACTAACGCACCCGCTGTATTCATGGATATTATGAATAAGGTGTGTCGTCCTTACTTGGATCAGTTCCTCATAGTCTTCAATGATGACATACTCATCTACTCTCGAAGTAAGGAAGAACATAGTCAACATCTCCGTAAAATCTTAGAAACATTGCGAGCGGAGAAGCTCTACGCGAAGTTCTCGAAGTGCGAATTTTGGATTTGACGAGTCGAATTTTTGGGCCATGTGGTTAGCGAAGAATGTATACACGTGGACCCCTCCAAGATCAAAGCCATTGAGAACTGGTCAGCACCGAACACACCTACCGAAATTCGTCAATTTCTAGGTCTAGCTGGCTACTATCGTAGGTTCATTAAGAACTTCTCCAGCATAGCGAAACCTCTAACACCCCTGACCCAAAAAGGTGTGGCCTTTGACTTGGAAGAGAAACAGGAAAGAGCATTCCAAACGCTCAAACGAGCCTTGTGCACCGCCCCAATACTATCCCTCCCCGAAGGGATAGAAGACTTCATTGTCTATTGCGATGCATCCAACCAAGGACTCGGATGTGTTCTGATACAGCGAGGTAAAGTCATCACCTATGCCTCGAGACAGCTGAAGACACATGAGGTTAACTACACAACCCACGATCTTGAACTAGGAGCAGTTGTGTTTGCTCTAAAGATATGGTTGATGGCTTTTGAGCATTCTAACACTTCCTAAGTGTACATGCAACCCTAATAACCTTGGATCTATGTTTGTCTAATTTGTCATGCAAAGTTGAATTCCAAGGTTATATTCCTATCTAGCATACATGGGGAACAATTTTAACATAAAGTATAGATAGAATAACTTACCTTGTTGTTGCTTGTGTTCCTTGAAACCTTGTGAGCCTATCACCTCAAGTGGTGATGCCTCAAATGCTTCACACAACACCAAATGCTCTTGGAAGAACTTATGAGAGAATACACACTTCTTCAAATCGGCCAAGCCCTCTATTTCTTTGTTGCAACCGATTTTGGTGGAGATTATGCTTCTTATATAGTGTTGACACATCTAGGGTTAAACCCTAATGTGTCATGACTCTTCATTTCCATGACCCATGGGTTTGTAACTCCCATGGAGCATCCTATGGGTGGAACCCAACTTGATGATCCATGGAGCCTTTTAGGCCACTATACAAGATATGGATGATTTACTTAATCAACCCATATATTTAATTAGTTATCTTTTGATCACTTAATTAATTCTAAATTAATTCTTGATCAAACTAATCAAATAATATTATTAATATATTAGAACTTATAATATATTAATAATCTCCAAGCGTTATTTCTCTCATTTAGTTTATCCAATTGCATGGTGCCATGCAACCCAAATGGACCATGCCGGGTCGGGTCAAGTACATACCAGAAATAGTTATGGACTTAGACACCTTATCCAACAGTCTCCCACTTGGATAAGTCTAGTAACTATTACTGCAAGTATGACTTCAGGAACCGATCGACAATCGTAGCTCTTTACAAGGTTTCTCGAAACTTGAGAAGATGATGGTACGCCATTTAAGATAAGTGATCATATAATCCTCTGTTCTAGATATCAGTCGGACAAACACATGGAACAATGTCTTACTTATTGTCCAACATTTGTTTCCCGATTTCCGATTTGTTTGACAAAGAACTTTATTGAACACATCAATTTAGTTCTGACCGGGCCCGGTACATAGGTCAAAACAAAATCATCGAGGGGCCCAGATATCAGCTTCTAATCCAAGAAGGAACAGATAAACTTCGACACATATGTTTGTTCTACTACTCATTGAATTACACATAAGGGCACGATTTTATAACATCGAGTTACCAATGCGTTTTTCGTACAATCAATGCATAACCAACTCGTAAGTAACAAATCATATCTCTAGGTTTAAAGACTTATATGATATTACCGTCTCACGATCACTCGAGATAGAATTCCATGAAGTGATTCCAGTGAGCGTGGGTTGAGTCCAATGCTCAGAACTTATGAGCACTCATGATTGTTGTAGCCTTGTCCCAGACCTCTACAACCAAACATGACAGTCTTGATTCATACCTACTTCCGACATATGACCGACTGTGGAGGTTTGAATAATATGTTATACCAAACAAAATTATTCTGGAAGTCAAAACATGCAAAAGAAATATAGTAAACGATCGACAAGAGATAGCAACACTTTACTCATAAATAAAACACTTTTATTCATCATCAAATGTCAATTACACTTTACAAATTTCGATATTATCTAACTACTAAATCTAATATCATCCTTCAGCCCTATGCTCCGAGCATGCTGGAGATGCTTAACCCGAGTCAGTCCCTTCGTGAGGGGATCTGCCGGATTTTCATCTGATGATACCCTCTTTGCCACGAGGAGTCCTTCTTCGATCCGATGTCTGATGAAATGGTATTTTCTGTCGATGTGTCTGGATCTCCCGTGATCCCTTGGTTCCTTGGCTAAGGCAACAGCACTTTCACTATCACAGAAAATTTCCATCGGCTCTTTAATAGCTGGTACAACTCCAAGGTCTCCAATGAAGTTCCTCAGCCAAAACGCCTCCTTTGCCGCTTCGCTAGCTGCAATATACTCTGATTCACAAGTAGAATCTGCCACTGTCTCTTGCTTGGAACTCTTCCAAGAAATTGCTCCTCCATTTAGGGTAAAGACCCAGCCCGAATGAGAGCGGAAGTTATCCCTATCAGTCTGGAAGCTAGCATCACTATACCCTACAACTCTCAAGTCATCACTCCTACCGAGGGTAAGGACCCAGTCCTTAGTCCTTCGTAGGTACTTGAGAATATTCTTTACCGCAATCCAGTGTGCCTTGCCAGGGTTCCCCTGAAACCTGCTAACCATGCTCAAGGCAAAGGCTACATCAGGTCGAGTACACGTCATAGCATACATGATCGAACCTACAGCCGAAGCATAAGGTATTCGACTCATTTCTGCTATCTCAGCCTCAGTGCTAGGGCTTTGTGTCTTACTCAGCTTGGCGCTACTCTGGATGGGCAACTCTCCTTTCTTGGAGTCTTGCATTCTGAATCTCTTCAGAATCTTCTCCAAGTAGGTACTTTGACTAAGTCCAATTAGTCTTTTACTCCGATCTCTCAAGATTCTTATCCCCAAAATATAGGCAGCTTCACCAAGGTCCTTCATAGCGAAACACTTTCCAAGCCAGGACTTTACTTCCTGCAGGGTTGGAATGTCGTTTCCTATGAGTAGTATGTCATCCACATACAATACCAAAAAACTAACTATACTCCCACTAGCCTTGACATATACACAAGATTCATCTTCACTCCTAGAAAAGCCAAATTCCTTGACCTTTTCATCAAAGCAAAGATTCCATCTGCGAGGTGCTTGCTTTAATCCATAAATGGATTTCTCAAGCTTACACACTCTATTAGGGTACTCGTTACTGACAAAACCTTCTGGCTGACTCATGTAAACATCTTCAGCCAACTTTCCATTAAGGAAAGCGGTTTTGACATCCATTTGCCAAATTTCATAGTCATGAAATGCGGCTATGGCTAACAGAACCCGAATAGACTTAATCTTGGCTACCGGAGAAAAGGTCTCATCATAGTCCACTCCAGGAATTTGAGAGAAGCCCTTTGCAACCAGTCTAGCCTTATAAGTGTGTACTTTACCATCCATGTCGGTCTTCTTCTTGAAGACCCATTTGCACCCTACAGTCTTTCGACCTGGTACATTCTCAACCAAGTTCCAAACTTGATTGTCATACATGGATTGTATCTCGCTATCCATAGCCTCTTTCCATTTGGCAGACTCGGGGCCCGCCATGGCTTCCTCGTAGCTGTTAGGGTCATCTTGACTTACTAGTGTCTCATCACTAATAAGTGTCTCACCTTCTGCAGTAATATGGAATCCATAGTAATGCTCAGGTGCACTCCTAACTCTCCTGGAACGCCTCAGAGGTACAGATTCGTCAATTGGCTCAACAGGAGTTTCCTCCTCAAGTTGAGGGCTAGAGTTTGAAGTTCCTTCACCACTTGACTCTTGAATTTCTTCAAGATCAACTTGCCTCCCACTGTCTCCTTGGCTTATAAACTCTCTTTCTCGAAAGACTCCTCTTCTTGCTACAAAGACCACATTGTCACTAGGTCTGTAGAAGAGGTAACCAAAGGATTGTTGTGGGTAGCCGATGAAAATACACCTCTCGCTTCGGGGTTCGAGCTTATCATGAGTCTCGCGTCTCACGAAAGCCTCGCAGCCCCAAATCTTGATGTGGTCTAGTTTAGGTACTTTACCAGTCCACATCTCGTGAGGAGTTTTGGAAACTTTCTTTGTAGGGACTAGATTGAGGATATGGGCGGCAGTCTCTAAGGCATACCCCCAGAATGAGATTGGTAGCGAAGCTCGACTCATCATGGAACGAACCATGTCCAACAGGGTTCGATTACGCCTCTCAGCCACACCATTCAACTGCGGTGTCCTGGGAGGTGTCAATTGTGAGACAATCCCACATTCCTTTAGATAGTCGAGGAACTCTGAACTAAGATACTCACCACCTCGATCGGATCGAAGCATCTTAATGTTCCTGCCCAATTGATTCTCGACTTCCTGTTTAAATTCCTTAAACTTCTCGAAAGTCTCTGACTTATGCTTGATTAAGTAGACATATCCATATCTACTGTAATCATCAGTAAAAGTCAAATAATAACGATTAGCATCTCTTGTGGCATGTTTGAATGGTCCACACACATCCGTGTGTATAAGGTCCAACAAACCTTCACCCCTTTCACATGAGCCTGTGAAGGGTGACTTTGTCATTTTTCCAAGTAAGCATGATTCGCAACTATCATTTGACTTTAGGTCAAACGACTCCAAGACTCCATCCTTTTGGAGTTGGCCTATGCGTTTCTTGCTTATATGTCCAAGATGACAATGCCATAGTGATGCTTTATCCAAGTTATTATTATTAGCAGAATCAATACACAAAACATTATTTCCTAAGTTATCTACAATAGATACAGCTTGATACACACCATCACAAGGTAATGCTTTAAAATAAAGTACATTATTAAAGAAAGCATTAATCGAACCAACTTCATTATCAAACGAAAAGGTGAAACCTTGTTTGTACAATGCATGAAAGGAAATAATATTTCTTGCCATTTCTGGCGAATAACAACATTTATTCAAATCTAAATTTAACCCACTACTTAGCGATAAAGTATAAACTCCAATCTTGGTGACAGGTGTAACTTTCCTATTCCCCATGATTAAGTTTATTCTTCCTTGCTCCACATTCTCACTTCTTCCTAGTCCCTGCAAGTCACAACAAATATGAATTCCGCAACCTGTATCAAGGACCCAAGATTTCGAATGGGGTGAGTTATTAGAAATGATAGTGTAAATACCTGCATGGTTGGGTTTGACTTTCCCATCCTTTACATCTTGCTGGTACTTTGGGCAGTTCCGCTTCCAATGAGCTTTTTCGTGGGAATAGAAGCATTCAGCCTCTTTTGGATCAGAAGAAGGAGTAATGAAACCTTTCTTGGTTCCACTTGAAGAAGAGCCATCAAGGGTCCGAGCCTTGGTACCCTTTGAAGATCTCTTTCTCTTCCTCCCTCGACTCTGCCCGATTGCCAAGACCGGAGTTGTTTCTGGAGTAGGAGTGATAGCAACCGACTTCCCCTTAAGACCTGTTTCTGCGGTCTTGAGAAGTCCCTGAAGTTTGCTGAGGGTGACCTCTTCCTTGTTCATGTGATATGTCATGCGGAATTGATCATAACACGATGGTAAGGAGTGCAAAATGATATCTATTGCAAGCTCCTCAGGGAAGTTCACATTGAGCTTCAGCAAACGATCCACATACCTTTGCATTTTCTGCATGTGGCTCGTGACGGACTCTCCGTCCTTCATCATGGTTGTTATCATGGAGCAGATGACTTCGTACCTCTCTTGTCGTGCACTTTGATGGTATCTTTCCATCAAATCTTGGTGCATTTCATAAGGGTAGAAGTCTTCATAAGACTTTTGGAGTTCAGCTGTCATGGTGGCTAACATGATGCAAGCCACCTTGGTTGCATCTCTTTCATGAGTATGAAAGTCAGCGATCTCCTGGGGAGTTGCAGTGGACTCGTCAATTTCCTTAAGCTCCTTGTCAAGGACATATTCTTTGTCCTCGTAGCGGGTAATCATCCTGATGTTTCTGATCCACTTATTGAAGTTGGATCCATCAAAGGTGACTTTCCCACATAGACTCATAAGAGTAAAGGAGCCATTAGGATTCGAGCCAGAAGCATTATTTGAAGACATCTGAAAAGGAAGAACAAGTTTAGTTTAGATTCAAGAGAGTCCTTAATAAAACACCCAAATGTAATATTAAGGCTAGGATCCAATCACAATATAATATAACTTAGAAGAGGTATGCCGTAATCTAAGCTATACCATATTTGAAAGGTAGGTGAATGACGATTCACCAATTTCCACCACGAAAACCGAAATATTAAATATTTAGTTTTTATTGGTTTTAGAAATTCCTAGATTCTTTGAGATCCAATGAACTTTTCAAAGGCATGTTTCGATCTCGGGAGTGCCCTCCAGGTTTTGTGACTGGGATGCCGAGGATCACAAAACGAGGTGTGAAGTAACCATGCAAATCACTTGGTACCTTTAAAGTTTATCACTCAATCGATGTGCCGGTAAACCACACACGCTCCACCGATACTATAATAAACCTTAAGTCACCCTTTACCTACCTTGTTAAGTCCAAGTTAGTGTGCCGGTTAACCACACACGCTCCACCAACGACTCAGACAAAGTGTAAAGTGTAATTTCATGGATTAGCACCTTATTCACATTTTTCCTAAAGTAACTAAGATTGGGAATTTAATAAACATTTAGTTACTTTATATATTCATCATACTTGGAATGAGAATTTATAAGTCCTTGTCTTACCCGTTCGGCTAACGACCCTCCACCAGTCAAGCAAGCGGTGGGTGAGAATATTCACCCATTAAGTCACCATTTTATAGGCAACAACCTTATACCCACCTTATAGACCGGCTTCGTGAATGAGGCGTACTAGCGGTAAGACGACTTGTTCTTATACATATATATATAATTATTAAATCATCATAATATAAGTATAAGGGTTGAATTTTAACTTTTAAAATTCTAGGGTTTGGAACTAAAGTTTTAACTTAACTTTACTTGTTCCAAAACTTGAGGGCAAGTTTTGTAACTTTCAAAACTTTTCATTTCTTGTAACTTATGAGTTTAATAGAGTCATAAAATGAAGACTCTTCATTTTTATAACTCTTGTGTTTTCTTAATGGTTTTAACTCAAGTGTGACTCTTGGTTTTCCATAACTTAAGGATAAGTTATGGACTCCATTAAAACACATTATGATCAAGAATTAAACTACCAAATAGGTTACAAATAATTCCTATGATCATCTAAAACATCATAAGAACAAGAACATGAATATGAACATAATCAAAAATTACATAAAACTTTGTAATTTTGATAACTAGTTGTTGTAAATGAATTAGCAAAACATTACACCACCAAAAACAAGTTTACATTTACTAAAACAGTTTAGGGTAATGTTTCTAATTCATTTTTCCAGCAACTGAATCGAAATTCTGCACTCATTCGACCCAACTCGCCGAGTGCAAGAACATGACTCGCCGAGTTGGTTGAAGATACACATGGACTCGACGAGTCCCCCCAATAGACTCGACGAGTCCGATCGCAGACAGCAAATTTTCGATTCTGTTTTCAACTTTTAAGAACAAATAAGAACAAACAAGCCTAGGCTCTGATACCACTGATGGGTTTTGAGCATTCTAACACTTCCTAAGTGTACATGCAACCCTAATAACCTTGGATCTATGTTTGTCTAATTTGTCATGCAAAGTTGAATTCCAAGGTTATATTCCTATCTAGCATACATGGGGAACAATTTTAACATAAAGTATAGATAGAATAACTTACCTTGTTGTTGCTTGTGTTCCTTGAAACCTTGTGAGCCTAGCACCTCAAGTGGTGATGCCTCAAATGCTTCACACAACACCAAATGCTCTTGGAAGAACTTATGAGAGAATACACACTTCTTCAAATCGGCCAAGCCCTCTATTTCTTTGTTGCAACCGATTTTGGTGGAGATTATGCTTCTTATATAGTGTTGAAACATCTAGGGTTAAACCCTAATGTGTCATGACTCTTCATTTCCATGACCCATGGGTTTGTAACTCCCATGGAGCATCCTATGGGTGGAACCCAACTTGATGATCCATGGAGCCTTTTAGGCCACTATACAAGATATGGATGATTTACTTAATCAACCCATATATTTAATTAGTTATCTTTTGATCACTTAATTAATTCTAAATTAATTCTTGATCAAACTAATCAAATAATATTATTAATATATTAGAACTTATAATATATTAATAATCTCCAAGCGTTATTTCTCTCATTTAGTTTATCCAATTGCATGGTGCCATGCAACCCAAATGGACCATGCCGGGTCGGGTCAAGTACATACCAGAAATAGTTATGGACTTAGACACCTTATCCAACAATGGTGACATTACCTATATGGTACAAAAAGCACGATCTTTACGGAACATAAGAGTCTACAACACATTTTCGACCAGAAAGAGCTCAACACGAGACAACGACGGTGGGTCGAGCTACTTAGCGATTACGAATGTGAGATTCGTTATCATCCGGGTAAACCAAATGTAGTAGCCGATGCCCTGAGTCGGAAAGAATATACTGGTCGTAGAGTCAAATCTTTGACTCTAACTATCCATTCACACTTGTCCACGCAAATTAAGGAGGCTCAGCTCGACGTGTTGAAACCTGAAAACGTGGCTGGTGAATCCCTTAGAGGGATAGATAACAACTTCGAAGTCAAGGGTGGCAGAGCCTTATACCTCATGGATCGGATCTGGACACCGAAACACAGTGGCTTCAGAGACTTGGTCATGACCGAAGCTCACAACACTCGTTATTCCGTCCACCCGGGTTCAGATAAGATGTATCTGGATCTTAAAAAGCTATATTGGTGGCCTAACATGAAAGCAGATATTGCTACCTTCGTGAGTAAATGCCTTACTTGCGCAAAGGTCAAGGTCGAATACCAGAAACCCTCCGGTCTTCTACAACAACCGGAGATACCAGAATGGAAGTGGGAGCGGATCACTATGGACTTCATAACCAAGTTGCCCAAGATGACGGGTGGACTTGATTCCATATGGGTCATCATCGATAGACTGACCAAGTCTGCACACTTCCTACCGATCAAAGAAACAGACAAGATGGAGAAACTTACCAGAACTTACATTAGGGAGATCGTAAGGCTGCACGGAGTTCCTTTATCTATCATCTCGGACCGAGATAGTAGATTTACATTGAGGTTCTGGTAGTCATTACAAAGTTCCCTAGGAACTAGGCTGGACATGAGTACAACCTACCACCCACAGACCGACGGGCAAAGTGAGAGAACTATCCAAACCTTAGAAGATATGTTGCGTGCCTGTGTGATTGACTTTGGAAAAGCTTGGGATACTCATTTACCCCTAGTCGAATTTTCCTACAACAACAGTTATCACACGAGCATAAAGGCAGCTCCATTCGAGGCCCTCTATGGCCGAAAGTGCAGGTCCCCTCTGTGTTGGGCTGAAGTTGGTGATACCCAGTTAGCTAAGGGACGAGTTCCCGAAAGCACTCTCACGGGTCCGGAAATCATTCGGGAAACGACAGAGAAGATCGTTCAAATTCGTGAACGATTGAAAGCCTCTAGAGACCGATTGAAAAGCTACACTGACAAGCGTAGGAAACCTTTGGAGTTCCAGTTGGGCGACCAAGTCCTACTGAAAGTCTCACCCTGGAAGGGCTTGATACGCTTTGGAAAGCGTGGGAAGCTCAATCCAAGATACATAGGGCCTTTTGAGATTCTTGCGAGAATCGGCCCTGTAGCTTACAAACTCAATCTACCGCAAGAACTCAGTAACGTACATCCTACCTTCCACGTCTCGAACTTGAAAAAGTGTCTATCCGACGAGACTCTTGTTATTCCACTCGATGAGATCGAGATTAACGAGAGCCTCAACTTCGTGGAGGAACCAGTAGAGATCATGGACCGAGAGGTCAAGCAAACAAAACAGAGCCGTATCCCGATAGTGAAGGTGCGTTGGAATGCAAAGCATGGACCGGAATTCACTTGGGAACGTGAGGATCAGATGAAACTGAAATACCCTCACCTTTTCACTTAGTTATTTGTAATTTCTTATTTGCTTAAATTCTAATTTCGGGAAGAAATTCCTTCTAACGGGGGGATGATGTGACAACCCGAAATTTCCATTCTGTACAAACTATATCACTTCAATAGAAGTTGTAGCAGTCACAGTTAATTTTCAGACTCTTCGCGTAAGTTTGAGAAATTCAGGGTTTACACTTCAAGAAATATCAGGAGAGTGGGTGCACTTGGGTTTGGTGCAACACTGTTATTCCAACACTCTAATTTATTAGGGATCATTTCAGGAATAAAAATATTTTTTGCTAAAATATCTCAGGACTATAAATAGATTTCTAAACCAAAATCATTCATTATTCACATTTCCAACTAGAGAAAAGCCATTTTCTCTCTGACGGATCTTCGGGTTTTTACACCAAAATGTGAGTAACTCTTTATAGTAATGTTAGAAAGCTTTATACGTGTCTATAACATGTTTTAGAAGGCTAAAAGATGAAATCTAGGAGTTTACACCTCGAGGTGTTCTTGAGCGGTAAACTCCCGAAACGAAGCCAAAATCGATACTTGTGTTATGATAAGGCCTTATATGTTTATGTATGCATGTTAGGGACAAGAAAACAAGCCACAATCCACCCAAGATTGGGAGTTTACGGCCCAGAACCCTCTTAGGCCGTAAACTCCACATTCCAACACTAAATGGTGTTTTGAGGACACTAGGACTTAAAAGCTTGTATCTAGACTATTTCCCCAAGTAGAACAAGGTCTTAAACACATCAAATGACACAAATAAAAGTGAGTTTACGGCCCAAGAGAAGCTTAGGCCGTAAACTCCATAAGAATGGACAAAAGGGTGGTTTCAAGACACCTAAAGCCCTAGACCCCTTCATGGAATTGTTTCCCACAAAAATGAAGAACCAAAGTACATAAAAATCACTCATCAAAGTGAGTTTACAGCCAAGAGAATGCTCTTGGGCCGTAAACTCAAACGAATGGCACCAAAGTGTGCCTAGGGTTCTCATTAGCTTTAAACAATTGTCTAGAACATATCCTTCAAATGCAAGAGGCTTGAAAACAACAAAAACCCACCATACTTAGAGTTTACGGCCGTAAACGCTAAGGGTAATGGCCTTGAGGCCGTAAACTCCTAATTGGAGTACTTCTAGACCTTAAACCCTTCCAAGGACTTAGCCACTATGTTAGAACAATTCTAGAAAGCATTTGGGACTTCAAAACACACCAAACACACATGTTTGGGAGTTTACGGCCGTAAACTCAAGAGTTTACAACCATAAACTCCATGTGTGATGGTTTATAGAGAGTAAACTCTCATATGGGGTCCTTTGGTAACCCTAAACACAAATACCCTGTCCCACAATAGCTTGGATGCAATCCTTATGGCTTAAAATACTTATATAAAGTGTTTATTATGCCTAGGATGTCTTAAACATTATCAATTAGTCAATTGTGTCTAATTGAGTGCATATATGTGTGATTATATGTTCATTAGGATCGTAGTGTGTTCACAAGTCCTCGCTTGACACCTAACAATCCGATACCGTTCATTTCATTCCAATCACCAACTATAGGTGAGTTCATACCCCTAATCAATGTTTTAAATGATTTTAAATGCTTTAAAGGGGGGGGGGAATAGAAGTAGAAACAAACATTTTATTAAATCATTGTTATGTATTTTATAACTGTGTTTGTCATTTAACATATTTCACATACTACAAAATGTGATGCATGAAATGGTTTTAAATCTTAAAAATGCATTGTTATCAATTGTTTTAGCTTTGAATTGTATATCAAAAATGACATCAAGTCATTGTTAATTATTGTTTCAAAACCCATAAGATGTCTTATAAAACCATTTTACATTATTAAACTAAACTATGCATGTACACTTATGTTCTTATATATGTATTGATGTTATAGTTTACAGTTTTCATTTAGTTTCTCACACCCTTGAGTAGTAAGAGTGTATAAACCTACTTGAACAACCAATTACCTTCTAGCAAACTATCATAGGGATAATTTGGAGATATCAAACATAATTCCTATTACAAGGAATCACACAAGAGTCAGTTCATTCATGAGTCTATACCAGTACATTACCTGATACATGAGTACCTTTACATTTGATTACATGATACATGAGTACGTTTACATATACTTACATGATACATGAATACCATACATGAATACTGTTACTTAGATACATTATCCTGTACTCACTTACGTGGATACTTGTACCTAGAGTTATTAGGAAGATTTATTCGTACCTTCTGTGTAAATTTTTCCTGCCTGTCCCAGTTCAATGGGATGTCTATACGGGACTAACCATTCCGGAACCCAGCTGTTAGCAACACTGGGTGATGAACATCTACGGATGTCTAAGGTTGTTTATGATATTAGAGGTCAGTTACGGAACTAACCATTCCTCCATCTCTTGTTGCACCAGGGGATGAGATGAAAATCTTTGGATGATGATTAGGTTAACGTTGTTATGGGATTAACCCCCCATCCACCCTGCTGCTGCTACAGAGGGTGAGTGGACAATCTTCGGATGTTCATCGGGTAAACCTTTCGCTTCGGCGATGTCATGATAATCCTGGTCACCTAGAGTTAACACTTACATGATTATATTTTTCCTACTTACTTTATTTTGTGATACTTTCACATAAACGAGGAGTTAGACTAAGTACTCTAGTACCAGTCAATAGAAAGGAAAAGCTATCATCTTACTTACAAAACATTCGGGTCTTGGTAGAAGACTACCTAGTCATTACAAAACATTCGGGTCTTGGTAGAAGACTACCTAGTCATTACAAAACACATCGGGTCTTGGTAGAAAACTACGTTTCATACTTATAGAAAATAAGGGTTTTTCTAGGGTTTTCATACGTACATCAACATTTTCATTTAACGATTTACATGGCCTTTATAACAGATTTTCACAAACAAGGCAATGACACTTATATACTTATGAATTCAGCAGCTTTAAAGCTGATACTCGCTTTCAAAATAACTTGTATTCTCAGGTCATCAGTAGACAGGTACGGAGGCCAGGTTTTTGAGAAGAAGGAGCAGACAAGTCTCGTCATTTATTTTGATTGTATATTTTTGGTGTCTTACTACAACGAAAGAAACACACATGTATTAAAACATTACTTATAATGCAATGGATGATGTTGTTGCTTGTTTAGTATATTACACTGTTGTGATACTGTAAATGACGTGCTCCACCCCTGAACGTTTCCGTCGTTCGTGGTTTTGGGGTGTGACATTTAATTTAGTAAATATGCAACCATGCCTTATTTAATTAAATTTTTAATTGGATAAGTATTTTCTAAGGAATTAATCAAAGTAACTAAAAGTCTATTTATTTAGATGGTTCCAATCACTATTAGACCTACGCATGCACCCTTTAACATGCCAAAAAAACTTTTATCTACTCCAAGTCCTCTCAAGAGAAAAACTGACATAGCCTGACTACCTTCATTAGATTTCTACATTGAGAATCACTCTCATGTACTAGAAAAGGGAATATGTTTCGGACAAGTTATGTTAGCGACCATGATTTTGAAACACCAAAAGAATTATGTGAATCTTGAGGAATTTAACATGGCGACTCAGCTCAATGTAATGTTCCAAGAGCTAGCTAGGTAAGAACGATTCGACATCATCAAATCCTGTAAGTCCCTAATTTGCCTGTGTATCAATCAAATCCGTTTGATGGTGCGTAATCCCAATCAAACGGATGTTGTCAGATCAAATAGAAGAGAAGGAGAAGAAGAATAATATGAATCTCTGTATGAATTGATTATAATTAAAGTTCCAGATACAAAATATTCACACAATTACACACATACGCCCCTTATTCTCTCTGGCCATAAACTCTCTCCGTGTTCATCAATCATTTCCTCACACCTTAACACCAATATTTATACTTGGGAGTATGGGCTAACTGAACTTGGGCCGTAAATGGGTTTACGGCCGTAAAATCAACCGTAAATATGACCGTAAACTCCAAAAATATTACAGAAAAATACATTTGCCTAGAAAAATAAAGTATAAACCATATTTTTGACCTAACAATCTCCCCCTTGGTTTATAGCTTTCTTTTCTTAAATGACTCAACAAGCTCCTCCTAAAAAGTAGCTAGCTCTTCTTGTCAATCTTCAATGGGAGCTTGGCTTCCGCTTTAACCTTTAATTTTATCACAACATCAGGATGAACATATGAACCTTCAATGAATGACTTCATCTTGAGCACTTGAGGTTTTCTTCAGAATTTGGCATTGAACGCACATTGGATGAGGAGGCTTGACGTACTGATTCTTGAAAGATAGCGCTTTCAGCTTGAGAATCTTCATAGAGAACATCAGAGAGAACAAATCTTTTGGATCACTTCAGCAGGTTTAACATAAAGTAGACTGATTGAGGAGGCTTCAATGCAATGCGTCACATAATCTTCAAGTGCAGCTTCACCTTGCTTATGGGGTTGACAAATTGAATGTTGAAAGAATAATCTTCATTTCTTGCTCCTTCGAGTGAGAATTCTTCGATGCTCACGGATGAAGCATTGGCTCAGAAATCTTCAACACAAACTCCATGACTCTTATCTATACCTGAAATCACTTTTCAAGACAAAACAAAACTAAAAGAAAACTTAAAATAGAAACAAAATAGAAATAACACTATTTTTGGAATTTTTAATTTTATGATTTTTTGTTTTATTTTTGAATTTCTCTGATTTTTTTGATTTTGATTTTGATTTTGATTTTGATTTTTTTAATTCTCCCCTAATATTTAAACTAGAAGAAACTATGAACAAATTTAACAAAAATAAAATGATATCTAACTTTAAGAGTGATTTGGGATCAAAGTTTTTAGACAATCTTTATCTACGTGTCGGTACCTTTCATATTCACATCTTTGTCTGGTCGATCTTCGGTATTGTGATCCACTTAAACACGAAAAATTGTGACCATTTTAGGATATACTAATAATTGTAAGACAAAGTAATCCTAAGTTCCTAGAAATTTTATCTGATCCTAATTCCTTAGATACTATATCTTAAGGACCATTTAGCTGATGACGACCAGGGATATTGTTGTCCACCTAAATTGGGCAGCGAGATCTATAGAAAATCCTTGAGTGTTCAATTTTAATTGTACTGGAACATGTTTCCCGCATCCTGATATGCCCCAATAATCAAGGACTTCAAGAGTACTCCTTACATCGGATGAGCAGACCATCATTAGGAGAGAAGATAGATTCAGAGTATTATCACTTATAGTTTCAGAGGAATTGAGAAGTAGAAGGTCGCATATGCTGTGTACCAGGTCGGATTGTTAGTCACGCAAAGGAGACAACATATGGCTAACAGATAAGAAGAATTTCATATATATAACATGCAGAGAAGTAGAGTTGCATATGTTGTGTACCAGGTCGGATTTGAAGTCACGCAAAGGAAACAACATATGACTAACAAAAAGAAAGAAAGAAAACGACTTTCTACAAAACTAATTTATCGGAATTTACCAGTCGCTCCATCCAACCGGAATTAAGGACAGAATCCGCACATCGAGGAAAAGTTAAACCACGTTTCCAGATACGGGTTCTTTTAATGTTACGAGTAGATTCCCATATATATCTCCCTGCTCAACCTATCCCAGCGTCGTATTGTCAGGCTGAACGGATCTAACTAGGTCAAGATTTGTCAAGATTAAGAATTTCTTAAGTTCAACTCTGCCTAGTCAAGTCCATTTAGAATCTTTCGTGCCTACCGACGGATCAAACCAGAGCAAAGATGTAATAGTCGGATTTCCAGGAATCTTTTATGTTTTTGATTTTTGGTGTTCTGAGAGGGGACTCGGCGAGTTAGAGCTCAGACTCGCCGAGTAGGATCGCGGGATCGCGCCTGGACTCGGTGAGTCCGCGCTGTGTAATGAAACCCTAATTTCTCGGGTTTGGGACCTATTTAAAGGGCCTTATGGTTGTCATTTGTGCTCACCACTCCCTTGAGTGAAACCCTAATCGAGTGTGAGCGTATGGAGCAAAGTAAGATGCCATTATTGATCTTGGAGGTGTCATTTTTGCAAGGAAAGGGAGGACCAGCTAAGGGAAAGCTAGTGGATCCATTTCTGAGAGTTTGGAGTCCAGAGCATCACTATTGTGGTAATAATTTCGAGCTATCCTCTTCCTTGTTGATGTTTATTTTGATTTAGGGTTTGATGAACCCTCTTGTGGCAAGATCTAGTGCTCCCTTGGTCCTTTAAGTGATTTAAACCATAGATCTGGACCCTTAGAGGTCCAGAGTGTCCCTTTGCCCAAGCGTTTTGAGAATCAATGGAGGTTTTGGATTGGAATCCTTATGCCTTAGGTCAAAATGATATTTATGAGCCATGGGGTGTGTTATGGACTCGCCTTATGCCTTATGCCTTAGGTCAAAATGATATTTATGCCTTAGGTCAAAATGATATTCTAGAGAGTTGGTGAAAACGTCTAGACTCGCCGAGTCCGGTCAAAGTTGACCATTGACCGGAGTTGACGTGTGTTGACTTCTTAGGGATAGTCAACCTTAGGAATATAAAGTGTTAATCAGAGACATATGATGTTATAGGAGGATTAGAGCTCGGAGGATCGAGCACGAGGGATTTCCAGGATTTGTGAGATACCGAGATACGCGAGGTGAGTCTTCTCACTATACTTTACCTTGAGTAGGTAACCAGAGTTATGTGATAGAGTATTTGTATGATATGTATGTTATGTGTTGTACTACATTATTTCTATGTGATTTATGTGGTGCATGTTTATCAGAGTTAGAGCCTGAGGGTTCACAGGGTTTGGGTGCACGGACCCACAGAGTTATAGCCTCGAGTGGTTAATATGTGTTATATGTGGTATTTTGGGGAACTCACTAAGCTTTGTGCTTACAGTGTTTGATGTTATTGTTTCAGGTACTAGTGACGATCGCGGGAAGGCGCCGGCTTGATTCGTACGCACACACACGGAGTTTATACATTTGTGATCTTGGGATTTTGTATTGACTTGAGTTTGATAATTAATATGGTTGTTTTATGAATATCAATCGAATTATGTTTTATAAAAATTTGAAAAATTTGTTTTGAAATTTACGGTGTTACAATTTGGTATCAGAGCCTTGGTTTGAGGGATTCGGGTACACCTTCGGGAGTATTTGAACTCAAACTGAGGATTTGGAAAGATATTTTCAAAAGAAAACTCAACTTTTCTAAGAGTAAAAGGTTTTCTTGAAAAAGAAACAAATTCAAGGAAGAAACGTGTGTACGATCAGTCAGCGCCCGAACGGTGAATTCCCAAAATACCTTTATATTATGTAATATTGATATTGATATGATGTATCTGGATGCTAGAGTAGGCTAGGTATCGCTATTAGGACTAGAGTGGCCTGATTTATGATGCCTTAGCCTAGGAAGAGGTGAGTTGCTATGAGATGCCTGAGAGTGAGTAGGTAGCAGCAAGGGGCTTATGAGAGATCTATTAGAGAGTGGTCTACGCATGATAGAGTACTTGGGATTTGGGATCCGAAGAGGAAGATTTGGGGTGTGTACTGAGACGGTGTGGATAGTAGTATTGGGCCCGTACTACTGAAAGCACCGGGGCGGTGCACGGTCCAAATAAGAATCTTTGGAATACCAAGAATCAAGGAGGGATGGATTGTCGAGTGTGAGTATGCTCGAGTGAATTCTAATTTATCATATGTTGTATTTCAGAGGTTGATCATGGTGAGGACACGTCATATGCCGGAGGGTGTTAAAGCTAGTGATGAGGAGATTCGACAGATCATTCATGCGGAGGTGGCTGCGGTCATCAGAGCAGAGATACCAGAGATGTTCGGGTATATTAAGACCGCACTGATTGAGACATTTGACGAGTGATATGCCACTCTTTCTGAGGCTGCTGTTGCAGTGGCTACCGCAGCGATCGCTGCAGCGAGACCGCAGGGAGGTGATACGTTGCTGTTTCGGGAGTTCAGCAACACCAAACCACCAGAGTTTGATGGGACACAGGATCCGGTGGCAACTATGAGGTGGATATCTGATATAGAGGGGGTGCTTCTTCACTTGCTCATCTCCTGAGCATCTGAAGGTTCGGTTCGCACTGAACCAGCTTCGCTTAGGAGCGAAGGACTGGTGGAAGTTTGTGACGACGCATTTTACGCCTACTGAGCTTTTGGCGGTGACCTGGGAGAGGTTCACCACCATGTTCCGGGATGAGTACGTTCCCTAGGTGGAGAGGGAGCGTTTGGCACAGGACTTTCTGACCCTCAAGTAGGGTACTGAGTCAGTTTCAGCGATCACGAGGATGTTCCATGAGAGGGCGATGTTCTGCCCTGAGCACGTGTCCACTGAGCAGGCACGTATGAGCTGCTACTTGAGCATTTTGAGACGGGATATTCGGGAGTTCGCCGCGAAATCCTCATATCGGACATTTGCTGAGCTTTAGGCAAATGCCCGGAAGAGGGAGATTGAGCTTGAGACTCAGGCTAGGGAGGAGGCGGACTCTCAGGGGAGGGATCGGCGACCGGCACGGTCTCAGCCGGCAGCCAAGCGGGCCAAGCCCGCTGATCCCAAACCAGGGAACCAGAAGGGCCGCACTTGCGGGAAGTGCGGCAAGGGTCATGATGGAGTCGGTCGAGCGGGATCTTGCTACAAATGTGGCAAGGAGGGGCATATGGCCAAGGACTGCCCCAAGGGGTTTGCAATGTGTTTCCACTGCAACCAGACCGGACACCAGAAGGCAAAGTGTCCGTAGTTGCACGGAGCATCTCAGGGATCTGCTCCTGCCGCCATCAGAGCTACAGAGAGTCGGCCCGTGAAGGTCGAGGCACCGAGAGCTCGAGGGAGAGCCTTTCAGCTGACTGTAGAGGAGGTCCGCGCTGCACCCGATGTTGTGGCTGGTACGTTTCCTTCTATGTGTTTATTTTGATGTTGAGATATTATGCTTATATTATATTATGCGTAGGTACCTTCCTTGTGAACACTGTGGCTGCTTTAGTGTTATTTGACTCGGGTGCGAGTTAGTTTTTTGTATCTTTGGCCTTTAGTCAGCATATCAGTGTTAGTCGTGAGGCATTGAGTCGGCCTCTGAGGGTTTCCATAGCTGCCGATAGGGTGATTTGTGCCACGGAGGTTCTCCGGGGATGTGTGTTAGATATTTTTGGGGTTGAGTTTCCGATTGATCTGGTTCCTATTGCGATGGGTGATGTCTGTGTCATTGTGGGCATGGACTTCTTGAGTCGATTCAGCGCGGTTATCGACTGTGAGCGTCAGCTAGTGACCATACGAGACCCTAGTGGGGGAGTCCTTTCAGTGTACGGCGAGGGTACACGTTCTGGATCAGCCTTTTGTTCGGCCGCTAGGGCGAGGCAGTGTCTACAACAGGGCTGTAAGGGTTTTGTGGCATATGTGATGGATACGCGGGTGGCTTCCGAGAGACCGAGTTCAGTGGAGGAGGTTCCGGTGGTGCGTGAGTTTCCAGATGTTTTTCCCAAGGAGTTACCGGGTGTGCCTCCCGTGAGGCAAGTAGAGTTCGGTATTGATTTGGTTATGGGGTCCGCGCCTATCGCTAAGGTGCCTTATCGTCTTGCACCTCCAGAGATGCAAGATTTATCCTCGCAGCTTCAGGAGCTGCTGGGGAAGGGGTTTATTCGGCCGAGTAGCTCGCCGTGGGGAGCGCCCATTCTGTTTGTGAAGAACAAGGACGGCTCACATCGAAAGTGTATTGATTACCGAGAATTGAACAACCTGACGGTCAAGAACCGTTACCCGTTGTTGAGGATCGACAATTTATTCGATCAGTTACAGGGAGCATCTTGGTTCTCCAAGATCGATTTGAGGTCGGGCTATCATCAGGTGAGAGTGCGGGATGAGGACGTCCAGAAGACAGCGTTCAAAATGCGATATGGGCATTATGAGTTTGTGGTGATGCCTTTTGGACTCACCAATGCCCCGGCTGTGTTCATGGATCTCATGAACAGGGTATGCAGGCCGATGTTGGATCGGTCGGTGATTGTATTTATCGATGATATTTTGGTATATTCGAGATCTAGAGAGCAGCATGAGGAGCATTTGAGGGAAGTCCTTGGGATAATGAGATCGGAGAAACTTTATGCAAAGTTTTCCAAGTGCGAATTCTGGTTGCGGGAGGTCCAATTTCTGGGACATCTTGTTAATCAGGAAGGGATATTGGTCGATCCGGCCAAGGTTGAGGCGGTGATGAATTGGGAGGTGTCGAAGTCACCCTATGAGATCAGGAGCTTCCATGGGTTGGCAGGGTATTATCGGAGATTTATCAAGGATTTCTCCAAGATCGCAATGCCACTCACCCGATTGACCCGAAAGGGTGTAGCATTTTCATGGGGTCCCGAGCAGCAGACCTCCTTTGAGACGCTTCGCCAAAGGTTGTGCGAAGCCCCGGTATTAGCTCTCCCGGAAGGGATGGAAGAATTTGTGGTATTTTGTGATGCATCGATTTTAGGGTTGGGTGCGGTACTGATGCAGAAAGGGCATGTGATAGCATATGCATCGAGGCAGTTGAAGCCTCATGAGACGAGATATCCCACGCATGATCTAGAGTTGGAGGCAGTAGTGTTAGCCCTCAAGATTTGGCGTCACTACTTGTATGGGGTTCGTTGTACGATATACATGGACCATAAGAGTTTGAAGTACTTGATGGATCAGCCCAACCTAAATATGCGGCAGAGGAGGTGGTTGGATGTGGTCAAGGATTATGATTGTGAGATCCTGTACCACCCGGGCAAGGCTAATGTGGTAGCCGATGCGTTGAGCCACAGGGCGGAGAGTACTCCACTGCGAGATGCATGTTTGAGATTGACCGTGATAGCTCCAGTTCTGGATGCCATTCGTGGGGCACAGGCCGAGGCTGTGCAACCGGAGATGCAGAAGAGGGAACGGGTCGTTGGTTTGGTTTCAGAGTTCGTTTCGGATGGTCGAGGGCTTATGACTTTTCAGGGTCGGATTTGGGTACCGTTTGTGGGCAGTACGCGTACTACTTTGATGGAGGAAGCACATCGATCGAAATTTTCGATCCATCCCGGGGCTACTAAAATGTATTTGGATTTGAGGAAAGAGTATTGGTGGCCCTGTATGAAGAGGGACGTCGCATGGTTTTTCGAGAGGTGTTTGACCTGCCGAAGGGTTAAGGCCGAGCACCAGAGACCGCATGGCAAGTTGCAGCCATTGGAGGTTCCTGAGCGGAAGTGGGAACAGATCACTATGGATTTCATTACCAAATTGCCGAGGACTGCCAGAGGAGTTGATGCAATTTGGGTGGTTGTGGATAGGTTGACGAAGAACGCTCACTTCCTTGCCATCAGTGAGAGTTCTTCGGCGGAGAAGTTGGCGGAGGTTTATGTGAGAGAAGTGGTATCTCGGCATGGGGTGCCGATCTCGATTGTTTCGGACCATGATGTGCATTTCACTTCCAGATTCTGGAAGAAATTTCATGAGGAGTTGGTTACTAGATTGCATTTTAGTACCGCATATCATCCCCAGACAGACGACCAGAGTGAGCGGACGATTAAGACGCTTGAAGACATGCTTCGAGCATGTGTGTTGGATTTCGGGGGTAGCTGGGATGCGTATTTACCCTTGGCAGAGTTTTCCTACAATAACAACCATCATTCGAGCATTGGTATGCCGCCCTTTGAGCTGTTGTATGGTAGGAGGTGTCGGACCCCCATTTGTTGCGGTGAGGTTGGGCAGAGAGTGATGGGCAGTACAGAGATCGTGATTCAGACGACAGAGCAGATACAACAGGTCAGACAAAGGTTATTGACCGCCCAAAGCCGACATAAGAGTTATGCAGACAGACGCCGGTCCGAGCTTGAGTTTCAGGTCGGCGACTTCGTTCTCCTGAAGATTTCTTCTTGGAAAGGAGTGATTCGATTCAGGAAAAGGGGCAAGCTGGGGCCCCGGTATATTGGACCATTTCGTGTGATTGCGAGGGGAGGTCGGGTAACCTATCGTTTGTAGTTGCCAGCAGAGTTGGGGCAGATCCACGACACTTTTCACGTGTCGCAGTTGAGAAAGTGTATAGCTGATGAATCGGCAGTGGTTCCATTAGAGCATATTCAGGTGGATGCAAGCCTGAATTATGCCGAGAGACCAGTGGCCATCAGAGATCGGAAGATCAAGGTTCTGAGGAATAAGGAGGTACCGTTAGTGTTGGTTCAGTTGCAACACCGGAAGGGACCGGAGATGACCTGGGAGCCAGAGCGTATGATGCACGAGCAGCATCCGGAGCTATTTCCAGAGCGAGACTTCGAGGGCGAAGTCTAGTTCTAGTGGGGGAGAGTTGTAACAGCTGGATTTCCAGGTATCTTTTATGTTTTTGATTTTTGGTGTTCTGAGAGGGGACTCAGCGAGTGGGAGCTCAGACTCGCCGAGTAGGATCGCGGATCTGGTCGCGGGATCGCGCCTGGACTCGGCGAGTCCAGGATATGGACTCGGTGAGTCCGCGCTGTGTAATGAAACCCTAATTTCTCGGGTTTGGGACCTATTTAAAGGGCCTTATGGCCGTCATTTGTGCTCACCAGTCCCTTGAGTGAAACCCTAATCGAGTGTGAGCGTTTGGAGCAAAGTAAGAGGCCATTATTGATCTTGGAGGTGTCATTTTCGCAAGGAAAGGGAGGACCAGCTAAGGGAAAGCAAGTGGAGCCATTTCTGAGAGTTTGGAGTCCAGAGCATCACTATTGTGGTAATAATTTCGAGCTATCCTCTTCCTTGTTGATTTTTATTTTGATTTAGGGTTTGTTGAACCCTCTTGTGGCAAGATCTAGTGCTCCCTTGGTCCTTTAAGTGATTTAAACCATAGATCTGGACCCTTAGAGGTCCAGAGTGTCCCTTTGCCCAAGCTTTTTAGGAATCAATGGAGGTTTTGGATTGGAATCCTTATGCCTTAGGTCAAAATGATATTTATGAGCCATGGGGTGTGTTATGGACACCAAGCTAGGAGCTTTACGTGATGAATCAGTCTAGGAAGGCCAGACTCGGCGAGTTGGAGTGGTTGCATGGCATGGACTCGCTGAGTCTGATGAACAGACTCGGCGAGTAGTTTGAAGATTGCCTTGAGTTCGATCAGTGAGAGGTCCAGTCGAGTCATAGGTTGACTCAGTGAGTCAGGGTGCGTTAGAGAGGGACGATAGGTGGACTGAGTCGAACTGGGACTCGTCGGGTTGTTCTTGAGACTCGGCGAGTTGAGTCGGGGTGGCCCCACGATTCTTCCAGGTGGAACTCGTCGAGTCAGGGGGAGTACTCGGCGTGTAGCAAGGGAATTCTAGAGAGTTGGTGAAAACGTCTAGACTCACCGAGTCGCCATAGCGCACTCGCCGAGTCCGGTTAAAGTTGACCATTGACCGTTGACCGTTGACCGGAGTTGACCTGTGTTGACTTATTAGGGATAGTCAACCTTAGGAATATAAAGTGTTAATCAGAGACATATGATGTTATAGGAGGATTAGAGCTCGGAGGATCGAGCACGAGGGATTTCCAGGATTCATGAGATACCGAGATACGCGAGGTGAGTCTTCTCACTATACTTTACCTTGAGTAGGTAACCAGAGTTATGTGATAGAGTATTTGTATGCTATGTATGTTATGTGTTGTACTACATTATTTCTATGTGATTTATGTGGTGCATGTTTATCAGAGTTCGAACCTGAGGGTTCACAGGGTTTGGGTGCACGGACCCACAGAGTTATAGCCTCGAGTGGTTAATATGTGTTATATGTGGTATTTTGGGGAACTCACTAGGCTTTGTGCTTACAGTGTTTGATGTTATTGTTTCTGGTACTAGTGACGACCGCGGGAAGGCGCCGGCTTGATCATATCACTCCCCAAAACATCTCCCTCAAGCACATTTCATAAGCAACATATTTTTGATTTTATGATTTTCTAATGTTTTTGGATTTTTTTAAATTATTAGATTTTTGTTTTGTTTTTATTTCTCCCCCTAAATTTGTGCATAGGAGAGAAACGAAAGTAAATGCGCAAATTTAAACTATCCTAAAACAAAAATTAGTCTTTAAAGCGAATTAGCTTAAGAAAAAATCAGGAGTATAGAGAAGAAAACTCAAACCGTAAGTCACCGATTGAATTTGCATCTAGAAGATCTGAGAACAGCACGCGTAATCTCAGAACAGATCCAAAAATTCTTCATGTCGTTAAGAACTAACCCCATGAGTGATCTCTTCTTTTCTTCGTTTCCCGCAAAGGACACATACTCCCAAACAACGTTCTGAGTGTTGTACAGTTAAGAGATGCCTCATATCAAGTGCTCAAGTGCCAGGAATAGCCACTACCAACAAACCGAAGTCTGATGATATGCCTCCATAGCTGCTCCGACACAGAGCGAGATTAGTCGGTCTTTGGAACCCAATCCATTTTGAAACTAGGTCGACCCTGTTTATCCTTGTACGGTACCCTCTCCCATGACATGTCCTACTTTTCACAAACCGAAGATGTAGAAATATTAAAGTCGTTAGTTGATTTGGGAGTTTGAGCCTTCGGAACCCATTTGTAGTTGGGTTTAACCCATTTCTTTTTCGATTTGATGGGTGGCTCAGTACTTGCTTTTGATCTTGATGTTGGCCATTGGGATGACTTTGATTGTGGCTTCACGGGAGCATCTCTTAGATTGGACTTCTTGGCCGACATTCCCTTCTTGCCCTTGTGATTTAGATTCTAGGCCTTGTGCGCATTCCAGTCACCATTGTCTAAGCGTGACCTGGAAGGGTTTCTTTTGAAGTATCTCCTACTTGGCACGTTTTTCCATCCTTGTGCGTAGTAGGGAACATACGCGCAATTAGGACAGTTTCGGGCAATATGTCCAGGTGTTCCACAGTGAAAACATGTCTTTTTCTTCACTGTGAACTTGTTTCTTCCTGCCCCTGGTGGCGTATCCTTGCCTTGTCTCTTATTGATCCCAGATGCTCACTTGCAATAGGCACTTTGTTGCACTGGAATTGGAGGCCTGTATTTCTCAACGGCAGGTTGATCAGAAGCAGCTAAGTTCGAAGCAACAGACTCAGAGTTCAAAGAGATGTTGGTTGGTTCAGTAGTTCTCTCCTTGTTCTCATCTTCTGCTACTTTACCTGCACATGAAGTAGAAACATAAGTATTTTCAACATTAATAACTCCTCCTGACATAAATCCAACCCGTTTTCCATATTGAAGATGTGCCTCCCTCGCAATTTCTTCCTGAGTCATAGGGATGGATGTGTAGTTATGATTGAAAGGTAGAGGAACACTATCATACCCTAGACCCTTGTTTTGATTATCTTTAAATTTTAATTGGGTTTCAAATAAGGACTCCACTATCTAACTTGATGCAGTATAATTTTTAAAACTAACGTCTGTTTTTCCACACTTAATTTTCAAAGTGTCAAGTTCTTTGGTTACACCATCAAGTTGTCTCTTAATATAGTCATAAATTTCATACTTGTTGCTATACTCTTCCTGAAGTTTCCTAAAGTCATTGGTTTTTGCTTATAATTCAGCCTTCAGGGGTTTCTGTTGTTTTCTAAGTTGATATCCTTCGTATTTTAGGTCCTCAACTTCTCTTTTTAATAAATCAATTTGTTTCCGAAGAAATTTAATCGTAGTTTCACAAACTGGAGTACATGTAACTTTAATGACCAAAATGTTTTCAGAACTCATTGTTTTTCTACACTTCAAAGCATCAAGTTCTTGAATTACATCAGCAAGACTAAGATGATTGAGATCTTTTGTCTTCATGATGATAGCCACGTTCATATCCCACGATTTCGGAAGTGAATTCAGTAGCTTTTTGTTTATGTCAAATTTGGACAAGAAGATCCCAACTATATTCATCTCAGTAGTGAATGTGGTAAATCGCTGCAACTGAGTTTCGAGGGTTTCTCCAAGGATATAATAAAAAATGTTGAAATTTTGTATTAACATATCCTAAATACTCTCTTTCATGTTTTCAACTCCCTCGAAGACCTTAAAATCAATTATAAAAAAACACAACTAGAAACCAAAATCAAACTTAAAAGTCAAACCCTTTGATTATATACGTCAAAGGTCAACCTTAAAAGTCAAACTTGAAAAGTTAAACTTAAAAAGTCAAACTTAAAAGTCAAATTTGAAAAATTAAAAGTTAAACAATAAAGTCAAAGTTTAAAGTCAAAAGCCAAACTTGAAAGAAAAAAAATTAAAAACTAAAATTATTATTATTATTATTATTATTATTATTATTATTATTATTATTATTATTATTATTATTATTATTATTTTAATTTTTAAAAATTTTTTTATTTTGGATGAAAAAGGAATTTAAAAATAAAAGAAATTTAGTTTTTGGGTTAATAGTGTCAAATTGGCGAAACTTGTTGCGACAAGAAGTGGTTATAGTTAAAAAAATGGAAGGTATAAACCAACAGGTATGTTGTCCAAGTGGCAAGACGCGTGACTGATTTTAGAATGGATCAAGGTTCGATCATTGCAGCCTTCAAAGCCCCCCACCTTTTTTATTGAAGTGCTTGAGGAGCCGTAATTCACTAAGTCGAGCCGTAAATCCCGAGCCGAGGCCGCAAACCTCCGGCGACTGTGAACTATTTCCGGCAGTAAGCTCCGGCCGTAAACCCTTCAAAGATTACGTGAAAAACAACGTTTTCTTGTTTTTCACCTGTTTTTGCTCCAAAACTCGATCAAAAATCCGTTTTTATGAAAAACGCGAAGAACAAACCCCCCTTATTTTTCAGAGACCTATCCAAAAATGCAAGAATATTTCGAAAATAAGATCAAATTATGCCTAAATCTGACAAACTTGACTTATACAACTTGGCTCTGATACCAATTGTAAGTCCTTAATTTGCCTGTGTATCAATCAAATCCGTTTGACGGTGCAGAATGCCAATCAAACGGATGATGTCAGGTCAAATAGAAGAGAAGGAGAAGAAGAATAATATGAATCTCTATATGAATTGATTAGAATTAAAGTTCCAGATACAAAAGATTCACACAATTACACACATATGCTCCTTATTCTCTATGGCCGTAAACTCTCTTCGTGTTCATCAATCGGTTCCTCACACCTTAACACCTATATTTATACTTGGGAGTATGGGCTAACTGAACTTGGTCCGTAAATGGGTTTACGGCCGTAAGGTGTTTACGGCTGTAAACACAACCGTAAGCATGACCGTAAACTCCAAAAATATTACAGAAAAATACATTTGCCTAGAAAAGTAAAGTATAAACCATATTTTTGACCCAACAAATCCCTTCCAAAGAATGTATCTCTATATATCAAATGGATCATACCTCAGATACTATCTTACTTGGTTGTTCCTTATCAACTATACGTGAGTGTTCTTTGGGGTTTATTGATAAATATGATAAAAAGATTATAATGATGACACTTTATTAATATGAACGAAATACTATGTAAGAACCCAAGATCAAATACAATGTTCAAATATCAATGTATCATAACATCTCCAAAACATGTCACCAAAAGATGTGTGTGATCAATCATTTTCTTTTCCCCAATCATCTGAAGTATCTGAAACATAAAACTTAAACTGTAAGCCAACGCTTAGTGAGATCTCCAAAATACCACCACACAAACATATAACAACATGCATACTGGGCCCACAACCATCAGGTTGGATCACCCCTGAGTCCACATCATGATTCTGGCTTGCCTTTCTAGCCCACAACTCAAGTCTGGCATGCCTATCCAGTCCACAACTTATGTTTGGCTTCCTCCCATGTTTTTTGGCTTTTATACAAAGCGGCATTACCTCAACCTAGCTGCACTATGTCGACATATGCAACAGATAAACATATAACCAGCAAACAGATAATCATACAAATCTAACAGATCACTACAACATATCAACATCCTATATACCTAATACATAATCGAATGGTCCGGCATTAGTGCCTTTGACCCATGAGTACAATGAGGAAACTCACTTCACAGGCTGAAAAAGATATCAGAAAAGAACGTTGCTCCGAATGTCAACTCTACAGGTCACCTATTCGAAAAACAGTAACCTAAACTCAAATTACAACTCAACAAACCCAAAATTCCCCTAAGTAAGACTTAGTCAAACCTGAAGTGAAAGGTCAAATTTAGCAAGTCAAAAAGTCAAAGGAAGGTCAAGCTGGATAAGTACTCATGGCGTACTCTGCTACTATGTTGGGCGTAGTCGTAACACATCCAAAACCATGGGACTCTAACGCAGTATGCACATCATACCTACTAATACACCCAACAAACTCCGTCTAAACCCAAACCTTCATATTAAGAGCTTATTCCTTAAAGACCTCTTGTCCAAAATCAGATCTAGACCCATAATATCATTCTAAGTCGTAAAGTTTCCACCTTTTATGAATTTCGTTGGCTAGACAAGGTCCAAAAGCTAAAACCCTAACTTAATAATCTATTAAGACCTCATAACTCATGCATGGAAGGGATAGAACGACCAAGATCACATTTTTATGATTCCTAACACCTAAAAATGTCTGAAAGGACAGCTCTTCTGATTATAGTAACCCATACTCATGAACACCACACTTATGTGACCTAAATGAACACAAACTCAAAACTAGAAAGATCTAAAAAAAATACTCATCAATTTTCAGACTGTATACCTCCAAAGGATGCTTGTAGGTGAAACACTTCTAGATCTAAAGTGCCTTAGGTTTCTAAGATGATTTCCTTTCCTTCTCCTTCCTTCAAGAACACAAAAACTTAAGCTCAAAAAGGCTCGAATAAAGGATTAAGGTATGCTTTGAATGAATTGCAAGATTGAGGTTGATGAATGAAGGGGTCTCAATGAGATAGTGATGCTTAAATAGGGCTCAAACCCTAAAAATTATGGTTTAGACATCAGCCACTTACACCGTGCGTAATAAGCGGACACCTAATGTACCCACAAAAGGGTGTTTCCCTCTAAAACAAGCCATGTGACCAATTTTACAACAAATCCAGAAACATAGGATAAAAAACAAAATACCTAAAAAAGGGTGTTAGATACTAAGGCTTAGTAATATTCGTATTTAGGCTGTTTTAAAGAGAAATCTGAAGTGCCAGTCAAAGAGTTGACTTTCTCGCGAGTCTTCCACCTATGTCAGGTGAGTGCATAGTTACCTTTTTTTATTAAGGCATCTAATCCAATAATTATATTGGTATATTCTTAAATTAGAAGTAAAATCCTTTTTGTGCTGCTATCACAACTAGTAATAGAAAAGGTTGACTTTTGGAGAGAGAGATTGATTTATTAATTTATTATATTATTAATTAATTAACTAAAAATTGAAATAAATTATTTGTCAATATATATAATTAATATATTAAATAGAAATTGTAATAATTAATTAAGAATTAATCATAAATTAGTTAAAAATAATTTTGGGTTAATTAGAATTAATTGGAAAGTGCACGGACTTAAGCTGTAATTGCTCAATAGTTGAATAAGAGGGAATTTCGGAACCTTCCAAGACCTAGATGGTTGTTTTGGGTGGGGGTGGGGTAATTAGGATTTTTGGAATACTCCTTGTAGATAAATAAGGAGTTGGATCATTATCTAAATTAAGTATTATTAATATATTCAAATTAAGGTTATCCAAGGCTTCATGTTTCAGCTATTAATTGACCCCTTAGCCTATGGTATTTTCCTCCGCTTCTGCTAAATCTCACAAAGACGAAATTTTTCTCTTTCCTCCTCTCTCCTTAATTCTTCTAGTTACTAGGTTTTTGGGTACAAGCCATTAGAGGCACTTAAACTTTTGGTGCTTTCTTTCCAAGGAACTTCAAGAGGATTTGGTTTGATTATTTGCAATAATAATCAAAAAGCATGTAACCCTAATCTTTAAATTGTTTTAGATTTTCATAGCCTCTCTATAGGGTTTCTTGATATTCATAGTTTATTGCTATCAATAGAGATAACATAGATACATTCTAGATTACGTGTGAACTTCATGGTTTTTCTGCTCATATGTAGTTTTTTATAACCTAGAAAATCATCAGTGGTACCAGAGACTTAGTTTTCTATTTGATTGTGCATAATAGTGAATGGATCAAAATTAGGGTTTTGGAAATTAAACCCTAATGGCTTGAGTTTTCATAAAATGATAGGGTTCTTGAAAACCTAGCATCCACCAGTTAATCGAGAATGCTAGGATTCCCTTTATGGTTTCTAGTTTTCTCAAATTATTATTTTAAATGCCTTCAAATTTGAATAACTAAAACCTGGTAACCATTATTCCTATTTTTCAAAAATTAGAGGGTTAAGGATTATGATTAAATGTGAATTATTTTATTATTTGTTTAATTGAAGATAATTATTTAATCCCTAATAATTTAAATTTGAATTATTTCATTAATTGTTTAATTGAAGATTCTTATTTAAACCCAAATGATTTAAATTTGAATTATTTTATTAATTGTTTACTTGAAAATAATTATTTAATTCTCTAATGATTTAAATTAATTTAATTGTGTAATTAAATGATAATTGGTAAATCGTTAATTGTTTAATTTCAAAAATTAAGTTTAAACATAGTATTTTGAAAAGTTTTAAAAGACAACTTATACTATGTAATATTAATTTTTTAATACTATATATATAAGATTAAGTCAGTCAAATCAATAATAGGCTGCATTCACGAAGCCATACTATAAGGGCGTATAAGAAAACGATCTATAATATGACCATTGAATGGGTGTCCACTCTTACCCACCGCTCTCTTATATGGTGGAGGGTCATTAGACAAACGGGTTTGATAGAACATAACTGTATTAAAAGTATGATACTACAAACTACTAGAACCCACTTTAAAAATCCCACTCTAGTTAGTTTTGGAAAAATGTGAAATGTATGCTAATCCATGAAAAGTTGCATCACTTTTTATATGGTGTTAGTGGAGTGTGTTTGGTTAACCATCATCCTAATTTGGGATTGTAAAGTTGAACGATGGATAAATAAAAAAATATCATTGTTGATGGAGTGTATGTTGTTTATCGGCATATCAATTTGAGATGATAAATGGCCTCAAGGTTGTCAAGCGGGTTTGCATGGTTATTCACATCTCGTTTGTGATCCTTGGCATCGCAGTCACAAAAGTGAGCGCAAAATCCGAGATTAAACATGCCATTGATAAGATTCAATGAATCTCAAAAGATCTACGAGTTTCATAAGATTGAAATTGATATAAGCCTTATCTACCTAAAATATATTTGCAATTTGATTATAGCATCCGTCTTCAAATTTCGAATTGAAAATATGGATCCTAGTCTTAAATTAAATCTTGGTTTAATAATTAATGATTAATATCAACTAACTTGAATTATTTGTTTTCCCACTTTTAGATGTTTTATGAAGATAGAAACGGTCTTCCTCGTTCTTTTGGAGATGGTCTTCCACTTTCAAGTCAATGTGACATTATCTTCCCTTCTTTAGGAAGTAATGGAGCTGGACATCGTCTCTCTTCAACTCTTCCACCTCCTCCTTCCTTGACTCTCCCAACATCATGTTTTACTCAAGTTGAAAGATATGAAACTACTCAAGCCCTATCGGCATGTAAACAAGAAGACGAAAATTTTGTGTGTGCGCAGGTTATGAAAATAAAGTTGTACATTGGCAAATTAGAAAGGATGGGCATTGTATTCCTAAGGTATCAAGCCATTGATTTGGTTCTTCTTTCGCTTCCAAAGTCAGTTGATCAGTTCATTGAGAACTTTTATATGAGGAACCTTGAAGTGAACCTAATTGATCTTACCTAAATGTTGGTAGTTACTGAAGCAGAAATGCTTAAGAACACATCTAAAGTAGAGATGGTTATAGGGTCTGATTCTAAGGTTTTCATGGATATTAACAATGGTGACATTGGTGGCCCAGAAAATATTTCTCTTCCCAATGGAAAGCGATCATTGAAGATCAAACCATTTAATCGTATGGTAAAGAGAAAGGCTTGTTTTGGGATCATTCCACATGTTAAACCCAAAGATTCCGTTTGTTTCTATTGCCAATTGAAGGGAAATTGGCTGTGAAGCTGCCCAAAGTACCTGAAGGATCTCAAAGATGGTAAAGTCAATTCGTATGAACCTACCTCAAGTACATCCATTATCTAAATCCATTATTTTATATGCTCATATTCATAGACTCTTAATACATAATGTGATGATCTTGCAGGATCTAAGAGAAAGAAGGAAGCTTAAGCAAAGTGAGCTAAATATGATCGTGAGATATGGACTTTTGTTACATGGTTCAATGGTCAAAATTTGGAAGCTACTATTAAGGAGTTCAGATAATTTAATAGATTGCTATTACCTTTCAAATATTTCTAGAAACATAGTTTTCTCTTTATGCATTGTAACAACAAGTTCAATTTTTTTCTTCAATAAAATGAAGTTTTGGTTCATCTGGTTTCCTTGGTTTATATTTTCTTGTAATAGCGTAAATGAATATGTCGGTCGTGTTTCTAATAATGGAAATTGTAACACTCATAATTAGAAAGACCAAGAAAGGAAAGGAAAGCCCTAGGTCAAAGGGGTCAACTCACCGAGTCCATAGGTGAACTCGACGAGATGGAGTCGGTTCAGTGTCGGGATTTAAGTGACCGACTCGGCGAGTTGGAGGGACTGACTCGGCGAGTCAGGTTTGGGTTGGGAAACCCTGATTTCTGGTCTTGGATCCCTATTTAATCACCATTTCAGGCCTTCATCGCAGGCTCCATCACTCCGTTTACCTTCCCTCGAAATCCTACGCCTCCATTGTTGTACTCTCAAGCTTTCTTTACCATTTGGGTGCTTAGAAGAAAAAAGGAAGAAAGGAACCTTGGGTGATTCAAGAATGTGGCAGTGGACTCTGAGTTGGTGTGCTATTTCAAATCATTGGAAGGTATGGAGCTCATACCTTGGCTGTTATCCTTTTAGATTCCCTTTTCCTAGTTAGATTTTATCATTTTGGGCCATTTCCAAGGCCAATTCATGTATTATGCCTTTATGAGCAAAGAGAACTTCGGATCTAGGGTTTTCTTGGCCCAGAAACCCATAAAGTATCAGTCATTCGTGTGTTGGTGAAGCATGCTTGTCTCAAACCCTAGCCCTAGAGAGTTTTAGGTCTATAGCTCCTTGGTTTCACGTAAAGTTTGCAACTTTACGTGAAGGATGGGTCTTAGAAGAGTGGATCTACAGTTTGGAGCCCCTGCATGGCTCGAAAAGCCAATGTATGGATTAAGAACTGTAGCTACTCGGTGAGTCTGTTCTTGGACTCGACGAGTTGTATGAAGATAGGCAGGAACTTGACGAGTTGAAGAACAACTCGACGAGTCTGTTTAAGATTGTCGTGAGCTCCCCGAGTCTGTTCATGGACTCGATGAGTTGGACCTCAGAACCTCAACTTTCTGGTTAAGAATTAGATCGGTGAGTTAAGTGGTGACTTAGTGAGTTGGATATGATGGGACTTGGAGATCGTTAAAGTCGACGAGTCGACGGGGTGACTCGGTGAGTTGAGGTGTATTGTGAGAGTTTCTGAGTATCAAGACTCGACGAGTCAACGGGTTAACTCGGTGACTAGAGTCAGTCAGGAAGGTTGAATTTGGCCAGGACTTTGATTTTGTTAAGAGTGGACTTAGTTGGCTTCTAGAGTTCAGTTTGGAACTAACTGATAAATATATGTATTTTGATATTCGTAGCACGGGGGGCTAATGGAGCAGCAGTTCAGAGAATTGTTGGAGCAGCCAGAGGGTTACCAGCAAAGTTCAGCAGTGTAGGTGAGTTTGCCTTTTTGTGACTGGGTCTACATCCACAATGCCAACCCATGTAGTTATGAGTAGGAAGACCTAGTGGTTAGCCCTAGGCACTGTTTTCTTTTATGATATTCAGGACCAAGGTCCAATGTTGGGCAGGCGCCCAAGGAGTGGTTTGCATGATAGATTATACTTGTTATCTGTGTGATGCATGTATGTACCTGGTAGGGAGGTGTGTGTCGGCGAGGTCCCGTATGTCACCAATGGCAGAGTATGGATGGTGTTCAATATCTCATTAGTAGCAGAGCAGGGGCGAGGCCAGAGATATGTATGGAGTGAGTGTGGACAGGGGGGCCATATCTCACTTGCAGTAGGAGCTTGGACGGGGTTCCATGACTCACTAGTAACAAGAAAGGGGCGAGGCCCAAGACAGGCGAGGCCTTAGGATAGAAATACAGTAGGGTATGTTTAGTTATAGGTATTATGCTATTTTGTATTATGTGGTTAGCGGACGTGGCCCAGAGACAGGCGGGGCCTAAAAGAAACAAATATGTATCCGAGCGGGGCTTGAAGCCAGGCGGCGCCTGGAGCAGCGGGGCCATTGTAGCGGGCAAGGCCCAAGGTAGGTGTGAGGCTCAAAATAGCGGACATGACCCAGTATGTGCTATATGTGTTTGTGCAGGGTATGTGTAGGTTGGGGAGGTCACTAAGCTTCATGCTTATGGTTTTTAGTTTTGGTTTCAGGTACTTCCGGTAGCGGAGGGAAGAGCTCGGGGTGATCGCATGGCACACACCATTAATTAGACAGCCTGAGATGTTTTACTCTGATAGTGAGAATATGTTTTGAATTAATACTCTGGATATATGTTATGAATTGTGACATCACTTTTATAAATATGGTTTTAGTAGTGTTTAAAGAAATTTTTTTGTCGTGATTTTTGGGATGTTACAAGTTGGTATCAGAGCCTTGGTTTGAGGGATTCAGACATACTCTTGGGTGTGTCTGAACTCAAACTAAGGAATTGGTATTCAAGTTTTCAAAATGAAAAGATAGTTTTGTAAAAGAGTTTTGAGAACTGAAACAGTTTTAGAAAAGTGAAAAGAGTTCAGAAAGAAAAGAACTTTGATAAGTGAAAAAGTGTATGGTGCATGCAATCTGCCAAGCTCAAGTAAGTACCCTAAAATACCCATACAAGTTTATGTTATGATTATCAGTTAGTAGAACAACATGCTAGATTTGGACTAAGGATCTAGGAAGGATGCCTTATGTTCCTGTTATATGTGCTTTTGAGTTGCACGATTGTACTGGTTAGACAGTAGTAGGGTAGCCTGTTTAAGTTACGCCTGAGTATATGAGATTATGCTGCATGCTAGTACAGATTCTTGATATGAGATTATGATTGTTTGAGTATGTTATGGTTAGATTTTCCCTTGTCTGAATGCTGCTTGCTTTGTGCATTGTGGGATTCTGAGTGATGGGAGTTAGCCATTAGGTGAATACGTCACGTCACATGTGATCAGGGTTGAATAATCTCAGAGTGCTGGATTTGGCCCTATTGCACAACTCTCATTTGAGTCTAACCATTGTAGGGATGAGTCTTTTACTCGAAGGATTATTTGAGCCCTGTCACATGTGATGGTATTCAGGTGATGGCTAATTGGCATCGCAAAGAGGCCTTCAGCAGCTGAGGACTGCTTTGGGTGGAGTCAGAGGTTTCCCTAGGGTAAGCCTAGGATGAGATAGTGCTGCGAGAATTAGTAGTAGAAAAGGGACCTGGTGGAGTCGAAGCAGTTCTTGAGAGAAGTACAGATAGATGTGGAAGGTAGTATGGGACCGTACTACTAAAAGCAGAGGATCCGTACTCGATTCGAGAAAGGCCGAGATGAGACCAGGAAATCTGTAGTGTGTGTGTATGATCCCTCAGCAGTGATGAGTATTTTGATAGTTATTGTAATATGTTTCAGCATGGTGACATTGTGTGAGAGACAAGTGGGCGGATCAGGTGCCGGAGAGGGATCAGGCTCAGGTTCAGGGACTGAGCAGCTCGAGGAGCGTATGAGAGAGTTTGTATTAGCAGAGGTTACGCACAACATACTAGATCAGACTCCTGTGATCTTTGGCATGGTCAAGGAGTGCATACTAGAGATCGTGGATGAGAGGCTGGGAGCCTTCCGTACCGAGATGATGGCCTTAATGGGAGCGCGTACCTTGACATTCCAAGATGTGACAACCCGATATTTCAACTCTTTGTAATGGCCTAATAGGTCAAGTATTGTAACCATTTCTGAGTTAATAAAAATTGACGTTGATAATAAAATGAGCAAAAAGTTTCTATTTAACTACCTATTGTGTTTTATATCATTAAACAGGGATTGTACGTAAAAAAAATGCCCAAAACCCGGCTTCGTATATTGAAGTTAAGATTTTTCCAAATTCGGCTTAGCATCAGACAGCTAAAAACTAGAATCGGAGATCAAGCGACTTTTGGCTAGAATGACCTAAACGAGAATCGAAGGTCTAGACAATGGTATTTCAGCGGTAAAAAGTCTGGCAAAATCCGACGTCAGATAAAGAAGTTATGAATTATTAAAGAAATTCCTTAATCACGTCATTTTAATAAATAAATAATAAAAAGAAATTCGGAATTTGCGGACGGAGTCTAAACGAAAGTTGTAGACCGTAGTCTCACCTACACATGGATATAAAGACCATCAAAAACAGAGTTCATATGAAGAAGATATGATTTTTTGAAGATTATTAAATAAAGTATATATAAATTTAATTATAAACTCTTGGTATTATCCGAAGGAGTCAGCAGATAGGGCCGAAGTACGCGCCGCGTACCCTCGTACGCCCCGCGTACTCAAGGCCAAGGCCTAATTCATATGGGAACGCGAAGATCAGATGAAAAAAAGTACCCTCATCTCTTTCATGTTCACTAGTATCCTTACTACTTTAAATTTCGGGACAAAATTCTCTCTAACGGGGGGATGATGTGGCAACCCGATATTTCAACTCTTTGTAATGGCCTAATAGGTCATGTATTGTAACCATTTCTGAGTTAATAAAAATTTACGTTGGTAATAAAATGACCAAAAAGTTTCTATTTAACTACCTACTATGTTTTATATCATTAAACCGGGATCGTACGTAAAAAGAATGCCCAAAACCCAGCTTCGTATATTGAAGTTAAGATTTTTCCAAATTCGGCTTAGCATCAGACAGCTAAAAACTCGAATCGGAGATCGAGCTACTTTTTGCCGGAATGTCCTAAACGAGAACCGAAGGTCTCGACAATGGTATTTCAGCGGTAAAAAGTCTGGCAAAAACCGACATCAGATAAAGAAGTTATGAATTTTTAAAGAAATTCCTTAATCACGTCATTTTAATAAATAAATAATAAAAATAAATTCGGAATTTGCCGACGGAGTCTAAACGAAAGTTGTAGAGCGTAGTCTCACCTACGCATGGATATAAAGACTATCAAAAACGGAGTTCGTATGAAGAAGATATGATTTTTTGAAGATTATTATATAAAGTATATATAAATTTAATAATAAACTCTTGGTATTATCCGAAGGAATCAGCAGATATGGCCGAAGTATGCGTCGCGTACCCTCATACGCCCCGCGTACTCAAGGCCAAGGCCTCGGATCGTCCACATCCCGGTCTATGCGAAGCAAGCCCGTCCCATCCGAAGTTCGGGGCAGTCGAGGACTCGGTCATGCATGACGTACGCGTACGCCCCGCGTACCGAGGCGGTTCCAGCCTCCTATAAATAGGATGCGAGGATTCCCGGAAAAATTGCTCATTCTCTCTCACTTTTCTTGCGTTTTACCTCGTTTTCCAGGCCCGCACTACCTCGAAGCCCTGGTCGTTTTGTGCAAGTCCCGAAGGTCGATTTTACTCCCGAGATTCTCGAGAATAATCCGTTTCCCAAGACGAAACTCTGCCCGGTTTTCCATCTCGCTATCTTCAAACTTTCAAGTGAGTTCATACCCCTTAATTAACCCTTTTAATATTCTAAACACTTTTATATGCTTTCAATGGGGGGGGGGGAATACAAGTAAAACACACGACTACTATCGGGTGTTATATATAAAGATTATTATACACTTTTATTAAGTGGAATCATGTGTGATTTATAAACTTTATAGGGAACTCCCGTATACAAAATATATTACAATGGCATTCCATCTTTAAAATTATAAATGGTTGTAATGCATGTATAAACTAAACATTTTCCTAGATTTAATGTATATGTGTCTATCTTAGATTCTACAAAAATCTATGCTTTCATAACAAGTGATTCCTTTTCTAGATATTCTAAAACAAACGAGGTACACTTTTAGAAAACTATAATAGGTATATTTTTATGAGGATATTGCTAACTATTACATACTAGAAACACGATTTTGAAGAAATCACTTTCATGTACAATAACAAATGAACATTTCAACACGTAAATCTGTTTTTATACTATGGTTCTGTGAGACATTTACTTCACGTACGTTCGAGTACACATTTCAAGTCCTGTATTATATACCACAATCCCTTAGAGGGGGAGCATGGTGTTTGTGTATAGATCTATACGGGCTTGACAACCCACGCCCTGACTGTTAGCTACAGTCCACCGTTTGGGGTGACAAACGTCATAACATTCCAACGCCTGAAGAACGTTGTGTATAGGCATTCCGAGTCAATAGTATGATTATAAAGCTCACAGAAGGTATTAAAAATACATTGATTTATGAGGTTTTAAAACATATAGGTTACTTTTACACTTACATACATTTTGGAAACAAAGTTTGGTCTGGAAGGAAGACTACTTTTATACTAGTAGAAAATACAGGATTTTCTAAACACAAACAAACAAGGACAAGATATTTCGTTTCATACAAACATTGTCATTAAATACTTATGAAACTCACCAGCTTAAATGCTGATCTACTGTTTCAAAATTACTTGTATGTCCCAGGGATTCAGTAACTACAGATATTATTATGCTTTTGATGAAGAGATACTGCGGCGCCAGTTTAATCTCATATTTTGACATCATATTTGTAATTGGTTTTGAACATGTAACTTTTGACAAATGTAAACTTTCAATTATATATATGATGGTTGTATTGCTTTCTTTACTATGTATTAACTTGTTACGCTACCACATGAAGTCATCCGCCCCCGAACGTTTCCGCCGTTCAGGTTTGGGGGTGTGACAGATTGGTATCAGAGCAATGTTTATAGTGAACTAAGTATATCAAACCACATAAGATATACAAACTATAAATTCTTAAGGGACTAATACTCTCTGACAAAATGATTTTATTTACGCCTAAGCCGCGTTTCGTATAACTTAAAAACGTTAGCTCATTCCAGTACAAATACATGCACACAACACATTATTTTCATGTTTATTAACTATTTAACAAGTATTTAGACAAGGTAGACACTACGATTAAGACTCGATATATGTAATCAGATTTGAGACAAATATAGCGTGATCAACTATATTTGTCCGAAATCGGACCAATGTATATCGAGGAACGCTCGTAGTGAGCAACAAGTCAAAACTTACCAAAAACATCATGAAAATCAAACACAAGAATTTAAATACTATAGGAGTATTTGGTGCATACACTAGATTAACTAGTATTACATGTCTCAAGTTTTATTCAAATCTTATAACCCTATTCTCGTATAGTTAAATGGCTGGATTTCACCCGCATGGAGACCCCTACTACCCATAACAAGGCAACGGAGGATGGATTGAAGAGGATCCGGAGGAGGACGAAGAGCCCATTGAGTTGGATGGCGGGGACGACTCCGGGACAGACTCAGAACCGGAAATAGTCAACCCTCCACCCATTAGGAGGAACTTTCAAGGACCGACTCCCATTTGGGGAAGTCACCTCGTCCACTGGAGCCAACAACAAAGTATACGCTCTCCCTACGGCATGTGCCGAGATTTCTACGATGTCCGAGGTGGAGGTTCAGCCGATCGAGCACTCCTGGTCGTGGTGGGAAAACTCGCCAACCAGTCCTACCAATCGGGGGTTCAAGCAAACCGAATCCAAGAGGTTAACGTGGAAGTAAAAATCCACACGGCCGATATCAACCGCCTAGAGATGTTGCAGAACGACATCCATGTTCGCGCCGAAGCATTCCAAGCACAAGCGAATGCAGCTTTCGCAGAATTGAGGGAACAACAAGCCGCCCTTGATAGGCGTCTTATGGAGTCGAAGCAATCAGATGCAGAATCGAGCTCCAAGCGCAACACACGTCACAAGTAGTACTTGTGAAAACCTCCAATTTTGTTATAACTTAGGACCTCGGCTAAAAGTCTTTAAATTTCTCGAACTTTGTAATCGGAGACCCTTATAAGGGTTAAATTTTCATGATCGTAGTATCAACTTTTATATTAATATAAGTGACACTATTATTACTACGTTGAGTATTTTGTTCAAACCTTGAAAAGTCATCGAGAAACTAAATACTTGTTTCATACTTGCAGTCTTACAAATAACTTTCATTTTTCTATGCTATCATCTGTTGTTGAACCATGGCAATTTGGTTCATGAGACACATTCATTTGTCACTTATTCTTATCCATATCATCATCTTTTAAACGTATAGTTAAAGATGCCGCCACGCAGGAATACCATACGTAACCCTATCAATCAAACACCGATACCACCACCACCTTCACCTCCTCAATTTGATGATGTCATGTTCCAAGCAGCAGGCACCGCAACGGTAGCAGCTGCCATGTCACAGCTCACTCGAGTACTAATGACTCGAGAACTGGCACACACCTATCCAACCATGGCGAGAGTCATGGGCAACCCTGAGAATGCACTTATAAGGACTTTACTAATTCCAAACCCCGTATGTTTTATGGAACTGGTGGTGTGATGGCTCTAAGACAGTGGATTGAAAGGACAAAATCAGTCTTTGAAATCTGCTCCTACCTCGAGCACAACAAGGTCAAATTTGCAACCTTCACACTCATTGATAGAGCTTTGACTTGGTGGAACGACCACGTTAAAGTACTTACTCTAATTGTGGAAAACTCCATAAGCTGGGAGAGCCTCAAAGCCATGATGATGAGAGAATACTGCCCACGGGGAGAGATTCAAAATCTCGAACATGAACTCTGGACTCTCGGAATGGTTGGTACCGACATCGCAACATATACCAACAGATTCTGCGAGCTGGCAATCCTTTGCCCAGATATGATTGCTCCGGAGAGCAAGAAAATAGAGAGGTACATATGGGGGTTGATGAGCCAAATACGGTCAAGCGTGTTAGCTTCCAAACCTGACACCTTTGAAAGTGCTAAGGAACTGGCACAATCTCTGATTGACTACGAAGGCCATCAGAACTCAACCGTTTCTACACCAGAACCACAGAGAGGAAACAACAACCAAAACAACAACAACCACAATAACAACAACAACAACAACAACAACAACAACAACAACAACAACAACAGGAAGAGAGTGTGGAATAAAGGGAAGGGTGGGTCTTCCCATTGATTCCGCAAAGAAACAACTGGTTTCAGTGAATGTTGCCACGGTACCTACTACAGCTCCTACAATCACCTACCCAACAAAGCCTTATGAAGGTAACCGTCCAAAGTGCACCAAATGCACTTACCACCACCATGGACCTTGTCGGGAAATGCAGTGCACCAACTGCAACAGAAAGGGACACACAGCCCATTTCTGCAAGGAGCCCGCAAAGCCGATCACTCAAGTCCCCAGTGCAGGTATAGGCCAGACTTGCTGCGGTTATGGCGAGGTGGGCCACTACAGGAGGAACTGCCCTACGGCAGCAGGCACTGGCGGTGTGGGACAAGTTTTGATTATAGGCCACGACGAAGCTATAGCTGACCCAACTGTAGTTGCTGGTACGTTCCTCCTCGATAATTCATATGCATGCATATTCTTCGATAGTGGAGCGGAGAGAAGCTTCGTGAGTCAAAACTTTATTCACTTACTTAAACCTAAACCTAGCAAACTAGAAAAATCATTCATTGTAGAGATGGCCAACGGAAAAACCGAAAACACTAACTACATATACAAGGACTGTACGTTAACTTTAGACGGTCATTATTTCCCAATCAATCTCATGCCGGTTCCTATTAAGAGTTTCGATGTCATAGTAGGCATGGATTGGTTAAGTCTTCTTCGCGCCGACATCATGTGTTTTGAAAAAGCAGTTCGTCTTAATCTCCCTAACACCGAAACATTAGTGATTTACGGCGACAAATCAAGTACGAACCTTTGTATCATTTCCTGCATCCAAGCTCGAAAGTGTTTACGGAAGGATTGTCGAGCATTCCTAGCACACATCGTCGATACAAGCCAGGAACTGAAGGACATCAAGAACATTCCATAAGTACGCGACTTTCCCGATATCTTTCCAGAAGAATTACCAGGATTACCACCACAACGCCAAGTCGAATTCAGAATCAACTTAGCTCTAGGGGATACCCCAGTAGCGAAATCGCCTTATCGTCTAGCACCAGCAGAGATGCAAGAACTTTCCAGTCAACTTAATGAACTCTTGCAAAAAGGATTCATAAGACCAAGTTTCTCACCTTGGGGAGCACCGGTCTTGTTCGTAAAGAAGAAGGACACATCGTTCAGTATGTGCATCGACTACAGAGAGCTGAACAAACTTACTATCAAGAACCGTTACCCTCTACCCCATATTGACGACCTATTCGATCAACTCCAAGGAGCAAACTACTTCTCGAAGATTGATCTATGATCCGGATATCACCAATTACGGGTACTTGAGGGGGATATTCCCAAGACAGCTTTCCGAACTCGTTATGGACACTACGAATTTGTAGTAATGCCATTTGGATTAACCAACGCACCAGCAGTATTTATGGACCTAATGAATAAGGTATGCCGTCCCTACTTAGATCAGTTCGTCATTGTCTTTATCGATGATATACTTATCTACTCCCGAAGTAAGGAAGAGCATAGTCAGCACCTACGAAAAGTCTTAGAAACACTGTAATCGGAGAAACTCTATGCGAAGTTCTCTAAATGCGAATTTTGGATTCAAAGAGTCGAATTTTTGGGCCACGTGGTTAGCGAGAAAGGGATACACGTGGACCCCTCCAAAATCAAGACCATCGAGAACTGGTCGGCACCAAAGACACCTACAGAAATTCGTCAATTTCTAGGTCTCGCTGGCTACTATCGCAGATTCATAAAGAACTTCTCTAGCATTGCGAAACCTCTTACTACATTAACCCAGAAAGGCGTGGCCTTTGACTGGGAAGTGAAAAAAGAGAAAGCGTTCCAAACACTGAAACAGGCCTTGTGCACCGCACCGATACTATCCCTCCCCGAAGGGATAGAAGACTTCGTAGTGTATTGCAATGCATCAAATCAAGGACTTGGTTGTGTTCTTATGCAGAGAGGGAAAGTTATTGCTGATGCCTCCTGACAGCTTAAGACACACGAAGTGAACTATATGACACACGATCTCGAGTTAGGAGCAGTAGTATTTGCTCTGAAGATCTGGAGACACTACTTATACGGAACAAAGAGCACTATTTTCACCGATCACAAGAGCCTTCAACACATTTTTTATCAAAAGGAACTCAACATGCGGTAACGACGATGGGTTGAGTTACTCAATGACTACGAATGTGAAATTCGTTATCATCTTGGCAAGGCCAATGTGGTAGCTGACGCCCTCAGTTGAAAGGAATACACTGGACGGAGGGTCAGATCTCTGACTATGACTATCCATTCCCACTTATCCACACAAATTAAGGAGGCACAACTGGAAGCTTTACAACCTGAAAATGTAGTGGGTGAATCCCTGCGAGGAATGGAAAAGAATCTAGAAGTCAAGGGTGGCAGAGCATATTATCTTATGAACCGAATCTGGACACCGAAACATGGCGGGTTCAGAGACGTAGTAATGAATAAAGCACACAACACGAGGTATTCCGTTCACCCGGGTTCAGATAAGATGTATCTGGATCTTAAGAACTTGTACTGGTGGCCTAACATGAAAGCAGAAATTGCTACCTTCGTAAGTAAATGCCTTACTTGCGCTAAGGTTAAGGTCGAGTATCAGAAACAGTCAGGATTACTACAACAACCGGAGATACCAGAATCGAAATGGGAACGGATTACTATGGACTTCATAACCAAGTTGCCCAAGATGACGGGTGGACTCGATACCATATGGGTCATCGTCGATAGGTTGACCAAATCCGCGCATTGCCTACCCATCAAGGAGACTGACAAATGGAAAAGCTTACAAGAACTTACTTAAGGGAAGTAGTGCAACTGCATGGTGTTCCGATATCCATTATCTCCGACCGAGATAGTAGATTCACTTCAAGATTCTGGCAGTCTACCACCCACAAACAGACGGGCAGAGTGAGAGAACGATACAGACTTTAGAAGATATGCTAAGATCCTGTGTGATTGACTTTGGAAAGGCATGGGATATCCATTTACCCCTTGTCAAATTTTCATACAACAATAGTTATCATACAAGCATAAAGGCTGCTCCGTTCGAAGCCCTATATGGTTGAAAGTGCAGATCCCCTCTGTGCTGGACTGAAGTTGGCGATACCCAGTTAGCTAAAGGAAGAGTTCCTGAGAGCACTCTCACCGGCCCGGAAATCATACGAGAAACAACAGAGAAGATCGTTCAGATTCGTGAACAATTGAAAGCCTCTAAAGACCGACAGATAAGCTACGCTGACCAAAGGAGGAAACCTTTGGAATTCCAGGTAGGAGACCATGTTTTATTAAAGGTCTCACCATGGAAGGATTTAATACGCTTTGGAAAGCGGGGGAAACTAAATCCAAGATACATAGGGCCTTTCGAGATTCTTGCCAGAATCGACCCTGTGGCTTACAAGCTTAACCTACCGCGTGAACTTAGTAACATATATCCAACCTTCCACGTCTCAAACTTGAAAAAGTGTCTGTCCGATGAGACTCTTGTTATTCCACTCGACGAAATCGAGAACAACGAGAGCCTCAACTTTGTGGATGAACCAGTAGAAATTATGGACCGAGAGGTCAAACAAACAAAACAAAGTCGCATACCCATCGTGAAGGTTCGCTGGAACGTCAAGCGGGGACCTAATTCATATGGGAACGCGAAGATCAGATGAAAAAAAGTACCCTCATCTCTTTCATGTTCACTAGTATCCTTACTACTTTAAATTTCGGGACAAAATTCTCTCTAACGGGGGGATGATGTGGCAACCCGATATTTCAACTCTTTGTAATGGCCTAATAGGTCATGTATTGTAACCATTTCTGAGTTAATAAAAATTTACGTTGGTAATAAAATGACCAAAAAGTTTCTATTTAACTACCTACTATGTTTTATATCATTAAACCGGGATCGTACGTAAAAAGAATGCCCAAAACCCAGCTTCGTATATTGAAGTTAAGATTTTTCCAAATTCGGCTTAGCATCAAACAGCTAAAAACTCGAATCGGAGATCGAGCTACTTTTTGCCGGAATGTCCTAAACGAGAACCGAAGGTCTCGACAATGGTATTTCAGCGGTAAAAAGTCTGGCAAAAACCGACATCAGATAAAGAAGTTATGAATTTTTAAAGAAATTCCTTAATCACGTCATTTTAATAAATAAATAATAAAAATAAATTCGGAATTTGCCGACAGAGTCTAAACGAAAGTTGTAGAGCGTAGTCTCACCTACGCATGGATATAAAGACTATCAAAAACGGAGTTCGTATGAAGAAGATATGATTTTTTGAAGATTATTATATAAAGTATATATAAATTTAATAATAAACTCTTGGTATTATCCGAAGGAATCAGCAGATATGGCCGAAGTATGCGTCGCGTACCCTCATACGCCCCGCGTACTCAAGGCCAAGGCCTCGGATCGTCCACGTCCCGGTCTATGCGAAGCTAGCCCGTCCCATCCGAATTTCGAGGCAGTTGAGGACTCGGTCATGCATGACGTACGCGTACGCCCCGCGTACCAAGGCGGTTCCAGCCTCCTATAAATAGGATGCGAGTGTTCCTGGAAAAATTGCTCATTATCTCTCACTTTTCGTGCGTTTTACCTCGTTTTCCGGGCCCGCACTACCCCGAAGCCCTGGTCGTTTTGTGCAAGTCCCGAAGGTCGATTTTACTCCAGAGATTCCCGAGAATCTCGAGAATAATCCGTTTCCCAAGACGAAACTCTACCCGGTTTTCCATCTCGCTATCTTCAAACTTTCAAATGAGTTCATACCCCTTATATAACCCTTTTAATATTCTAAACGCTTTTATATGCTTTCTATGGGGGGGGGGGGGAATACAAGTAAAACACACGAATATTATACACTTTTATTAAGTGGAATCATGTGTGATTTATAAACTTTATAGGGAACTCCCGTATACAAAATATATTACAATAGCATTCTATCTTTAAAACTATAAATGGTTGTAATGCATGTATAAACTAAACATTTTCCTAGATTTAATGTATATTTGTCTATCTTAGACTCTACAAAAATCTATGCTTTCATAACAAGTGATTCCTTTTCTAGATATTCTAAAACAAACGAGGCACACTTTTAGAAAACTATAATAGGTATAGTTTTACGAGGATATTGCTAACTATTACATACTAGAAACACGATTTTCAAGAAATCACTTTCATGTACAATAACAAATGAACATTTCAACACGTAAATCTGTTTTTATACTACGGTTCTGTTAGACATTTACTTCACGTACGTTCGAGTACACATTTCAAGTCATGTATTACATACCAGAATCCCTTGGAGGAGGAGCATGGTGTTTGTGTATAGATCTATACGGGCTTGACAACCCGCGCCCTGACTGTTAGCTACAGTCCACCGTTTGGGGTGACAAACGTCATAACATTCCAACGCCTGAAGAACGTTGTGTATAGGCATTCCGAGTCAATAGTATGGTTATAAAGCTCACAGGAGGTATTAAAAATACATTGATATATGAGGTTTTCAAACATATAGGTTACTTTTACACTTAAATACATTTTGGAAAGAAACATTGGTCTGGAAGGAAGACTACTTTTATACTAGTAGAAAATACAGGATTTTCTAAACACAAACAAACAAGGACAAGATATTTCATTTCATACAAACATTGTCATTAAATACTTATGAAACTCACCAGTTTAAATGATGATCCACTCTTTCAAAATTACTTGTATGTCCCAGGGATTCAGTAACTACATGTATCATTATGCTTTTGATGAAGAGATGTTGCGGCGCCAGTTTAATCTCATATTTTGACATCATATTTGTAATTGGTTTTGAACATGTAATTTTGACAAATGTAAACTTTCAATTATATATATATATATATATATATATATATATATATATATATATATATATATATATATATATATGATGGTTGTATTGCTTTCTTTACTATGTATTCACTTGTTACGCTACCACATGAAGTCATCCGCCCCCAAACGTTTCCGCCGTTCAGGTTTGGGGGTGTGACACAAGATTTTAGAGCTTGCGGAGCACCAGATTATCATGGGGCCAGGGACCCCATTTCCAGTAGCAGGTGGTTGGACATTATCGCCAATGCATTCCATACTAGCCGGTGTCCCGAGTGGGACAAGGTCAGACTCACCTCCTGTCTTCTAAATAACAGAGCGCGGGATTGGTGGGAGGAGGTTGAATATGCCGTTGGTGATGATGCCGCGTTGGACGAAATGAAATGGAGTAATTTTTTGGCCAGGTTCAGGGCTGAGTTTTCAACAATTATTGAGGTGCAGCAGTTGGCACGGGAGTTTTAGGATTTGACGAAGACTACTGAGACTGTGGCGGAGATCACCGCCAAGTTCAGGGAGAGGGACCTTCTTGTTCCGCAGTATGTCACGGACGAGGAGATGAAGAAGGCCTGATACCATGAGATGTTGAAGGATGAAATTAGGAAGTTTGTGAGCAGGTCCAGCTGCAAAACGTTGGAGGATATGATCTCTCGGTCTAGAGAGAGGGAGATTGATTTGGAACAAATCCGGAAGAGGAAGCCGGATGAGGTTCAGGTAGCCACAGGTTCGGGCAAAAGGCCCAAGGGTTCATATTTGAGATCGAGGGAGTACTAGAGTCGCGACCGATGCACGAGGTGCGGCAAGACGAACGAGGGAGCATGCAGGAATGGTAGTGGTGGAGATTCAGGTTGCTTCAAGTGCATCCGTACTAGTCATTTTAGCATAGATTGTACTGCTACCACCACACAGGGATCACACCTGGTATGTTTCCACTACAGTCAGTGGGGTCAGAAGAAGGCCCAGTGTCCTAGTTTGCTTCCCGCAGGACGGGTGATAGCACCTGCCCCTGCAACTTTGAGGACCAGATCCACGACCGATGCGGGAGGTGCGGCAGGACGCACGAGGGAGCGTGTAGGAATGGCATTGGTGTAGATTTGGGTTGTTTCAAGTGCGGTCATACTAGTCATTTTAGCAGAGATTGTACCGCTACCACCACATAGGGATCATACCTGGTATGTTTCCACTACAGTCAGCAGGGTCAGAAGAAGGCCTATTGTCCTATTTTGCTTCCCGCAGGATGGGTGATAGCACCGGCCCCTGCAACTTTGAGGATCACAGACGGCTATCAGGGCCGAGTAAAGGCGCCTGCAGTAGGAGACAAGGCTTTTCAGATGACTACCATAGAGACGCGAGCAGCTTCAGACGTTCTAGGTGTGTGTGTTTTTCCATTTTCTTTATTCATGATTATATTGTTATGGTTCTGCATCGTTATTGGTATAATTATTTTAGAATTGGGCGGCTTGCTTGTGATTTAGTTATATGCCACCTGCATACTTTGGATAATAAAATGGTATTTAGGGGGTTGTGCCCTATGGAATCAGGTTACCTAGGATGTAGTAACTATAACATGCTTGTGTGGAACTCAGTAGTGATCCGTTGGATTCAGGAAGGTGTTATTGATTGATGGGTTAGTTAGAACCCTAGCTGTGGCAAGCTTGGGATATTCAGCAGATTGACTGCGTTATAGTAGAGAAGATTGGGAATTTCTCTCAAGCATTGAACAACGAGGTATAAGCAGGATCATAGTGGGGGAGAACCCTTTGAGTGTACAAGAGTAAGAACACGCAGATTCAGAATGAGTACACGACCTCTGAGAAGGAAAGGAAGTAGCACAGTAATTAATGGATTGAGGAGTTCATCGTTGGGAGTTTGAGAAACATCCCAACAGTTAGTTCATGTAATCAACATGGTTAGTATCTGTTTTGGAATACGGGTTGGAGAATCGCCTATAGGACTCGAGAGAGTTGGAATGAGTATTTTGAGAACAGTTGGCATGGAATGCTTTCGTGTTAGTAGTCAGGGGCAGAGACAGCATGAAGAGCATGGTAGAGCGGCGGTAGAGCTGCCACATTTTTCCGTCAGCAAGCCAGTGGTGGGTGTTGTTGTAAGACTACGGGGTAGCCGTAACATTCACCATAGGTCAGTTAGCATGGAAGGTGTTGTAAGACTATGGATAAGTTGTAGCATTCCCTAGCAGCTTAGTTAGCTAAGAGTGGGCGGGGGCCCGTATCTCTTAGTTAGCAGAGTTTGGGCGAGGCCCGTATGTGAGTAGCCGTATAGGTGAGACCTAATATCAGGGTTGCTCGGTAGTATAGTCGGGTGAGACACGTGGGCGAGGCCCGTGAGTTTTAGTAGCACAGGTGGGACCTGGTAAGGACTTTAGAGTCAAGTTAGGGGACCGAGGATCCCAGGACTTATAGCACGAGAGTGGCAAGGTAGATGGAACAGTATTAGGTGGCCGAAGTTTCTTCGGAAGTTTCTGAGAGTGACTGAGAGATTATGATGAGACTAGCGACCGGTATCAGTCCGGTAATCCAGATATTGATAGATTAGTAGGGACCAGGGTGGTCTTGGTTCATCCGGAAGGCGGATAATGGACAACAAAATTTTCAATCAGTGGAACTGATGGTAAGAAGATAATGGTATAAGACAACTAATTGATCGGGGAGTGCTATGCATCCCACATCAGAGTTAAATAATCTTAGAGGGAAGGGTTTAATGCTATTGTGCAGCTCTTGTTTGAGTCTAACCGTTGCAAGAATGAGTCTTTTACTCGAAGGATTATCTGAACCATTCGCTGTGGTGGGTGCTCAACACTAAAATATAGTAGTAAGAAGTATCCATTAAGTACTGGCAGTAATGACCAGCACTGGAAATAGCGGGAGTAATGGATTCGGTGAAGGATAGGTCCTGCACAGTGACAGGGGAAGTAGTTGGTTATGGAATCTTTCTTTGGGAAGGCCAGTAAATGCGCAAGGAAAAGGAGGTGAACCCCTAGGATGTCCAGCATAAGTACTCGGGGAGTACCAGAAGGATCGTCAGTTGAAAGAGTTGTATTCGCAGGATTGTTATTTTCAAGGTCAAGTGTCATTCTGAATGACTGGGCGGGAGTCCAATGGAAGTGGTTAGCGGGTGTTAGGCTTTTCAAGCAGAGTGTTGAAAGCGGCCATAGAGAAACTTCGAGGATGGAGTTTAGTTTAAGTGGGGGATAGTTGTAACACTCGAAATTAGAAAGACCAAGAAAGGAAAGGAAAGCCCTAAGTCAAAGGGGTCAACTCATCGATTCCATAGGTGAAATCGATGACTTGGAGCTGGTTCAGTGTCGGGATTTAAGTGACCAACTCGGCGAGTCAGAGGGACTGACTCGGTGAGTAAGATCTGAGTTGGGAAACATTGATTTCTAGGCTGAGTGCCCTATTTAAGCACCATTTTAGGCCTTCATCCCAGCCTCCATCACTCCCTTCACCTTCCCTAGAAACCCTAAGCCTCCATTGTTGTACTCTCAAGCTTTCTTTGCCATTTGGGTGTTTAGAATCAAAAAAGAAGAAAGGAACCTTAGGTGATTCAAGAAGGTGCCAGTGGACTCTGAGTTGGTGTGCTATTTCAGATCATTGGAAGGTATGGAGCTCATACCTTGGTTGTTATCCTCTTAGATTCCCTTTCCCTAGTTAGATTTTGTCATTTTGGGCCATTTCCAAGGCCAATTCGTGTATTGTGCCTTTGTGAGCGAAGAGAACTTCGGATCTAGGGTTGTCGTGGCCCAGAAACCCATAAAGTATCAGTCTTTGGTGTGTTGGTGAAGCATGCTTGATTCAAACCCTAGTCCTAGAGAGTTCTACACCTATAGCTCCTTGATTTCGTGTAAAGTTTGCAACGTTACGTGAAGGATGGGTCTTAGAAGAGTGGATCTACAGTTTGGAGCCCCTGCATGGCTCGAAACGCCATTGTATGGATTAAGAACTGAAGCTACTCACCGAGTATGTTCTTAGACTCGATGAGTTGTATGAAGATAGGTAGGAACTTGATAAGTTGAAGAATAACTCGGCAAATCTGTTGAATATTGCCGTGAACTCGACGAGTTTGTTCTTGGACTCGACGAGTTGGACCTCAAATGCTCAACCTTTTCTGGTTAAGACTTAGATCGGTGAGTTGAGTGGTAACTCAATGAGTTGGACAGGATGGGACTCGGAGATCGTTAAACTCGATGAGTCGATGGGGTGACTCGACGAGTTGAGGTGTATTATGAGATTTTCTGAGTATAAGGACTCGACAAGTCAACAAGTTGACTCGGCGAGTAGAGTCAGTCAGGAAGGTTGACATTGGCCAGGACTTTGACTTTGATAAGAGTGGACTTAGTTGGCTTCTAGAGTTCAGTTTGGTCCTAAGTGATAATTATATATATATATATATATATATATATATATATATATATATATATATATATATATATATATATATATATATATATATAGATATTGGTAGCTCGGGGAGATAGTGGAGCAGCAGTTCACAGAATTGCTGGGCAGCAGCCAAAGGGTTACCAGCAAAGTTCAACAGTGCAGGTGAGTTTCCCTTTGTATGAATGGGCATACGTCCACAATGTTGGCCCATGTAGTTATGAGTAGGAAGACCTGGGGGTTAGCCCTAGGCACTATTTTCTATTATGATATTTAGGACCAAGGTCCAATGTCCGGCTGGTGCCCAAGGAGTGGCTTGCATGATAGAGTATACATGTTGTCTGTGTGATGCATGTATGTGCCTGGTAGGGAGGTGAGTGTGGGCGAGGTCCCGTATCTCACCAATAGCAGAGTATGGATGGTGTTCCATATCTCATTAGTAGCAGAGCAGGGTCGGGGCCCGAGATAGGTGTGGAGTGAGTGTGGACGGGGGGCCCGTATCTCACTTACAATAGGAGCTTGGACGGGGTTCCATGAATCACTAGTAACAGGAAAGGGGCGAGGCCTTAGGACATAAATACAGTAGGGCATGTTTAGTTATAGGTATTATGCTATTTTGTATTATGTGGTTAGCGGGCGTGGCCCAGAGACAGGCGGGGCCTAAAAGAAATAGATTTGTATCCGAGCAGGGCTCGAAGCTAGGCAGGTCCTGGAGCGGCGGGACCGTTGTAGCGGGCAAGGCCTGATGTAGGGGGTGACGCCCGAAATAGCGGGCGTGTCCTAGTATGTGCTATTTGTGTTTGTGCATGGTATGTTGTATTGGGAAGCTCACTTAGCTTCTTGCTTACAGTTTTCAGAATTGGTTTCAGGTACTTCTGGTAGCGGAGGGAAGAGCTCAGGGTGATCGCATGGCACACACCATTAATTAGACAGCCTAGGATGTTTTACTCTGATAATGAGAATATGTTTTGAATTAATACTCTAAATGTATGTTATGAATTATGACATGGCTTTTATCAATATGGTTGTAGTAATGGTTAAAGAAAATTTTCAGTCGTGTTTTTTGGGACGTTACAACAATTTTAATTGTGAATTTTATTCTTATGATATTGCTTGTGGTACTATCATAATTGACTGAGTGAATGGAAATATCATCACCAACTAGACATATATTTGGATTCATACAATTAAAATTGTATTATATATGAGAATATTTTTCATTGGAATTTTTTGACTTAAATCATTGAGGTAAGTAAAGGACTAATGGATCTAGTACATGTTGATATGGACTCTTCAGATCCACCACAAGGGACGATAACCCATTTCATTATTCGTGATGATTTATTGATGTTTCAGTAAATATGGTTTTGTTTATTAGATTAAACGGAATTTTAATACTTTTAAAAAGTTCATGAGTAGCAGAATGAATGGAAGAATAATTAGGTTGAAAGATAAAAGATTCTCCAATCTAAAAAGAAATGAGAGTGCTTTAGTATCATGTTTTATGATTATCTTAGTAATTGTGGTGTTCTATTAGAATTAATCCTCCAAGAACATCTTAGCGAAATTGCATGAAAATGAAGAGGAATCCAACATTGTCACAAATCGTTCGATCATAAGATGAGTCATACTTTGTTCCCAATCAAGTTTTATAACCATGCTCTAGTAACTATGAATCGTATCTTAAAACTCGTTTTACAACTAATAAGGATAAAAAAACCTTGTAATATGTGGAGTAATATTGTATTCTTAGTTTGAGTTGTGATGTTTTCGTTGATCGAGAAACAAAAGATAAACTGAGCCCTATTCTATGAAGTGTTTTCTTGTCGGAAATATGCAAGAACTTTTGAATATTTTTTTAGCTCGTGAAAGAATGTTGCTTAATAGAAAAATCATATGTCAAGAAGTCAGTGGGAATCATGTTGATGTTGATCTTGCAAGAGTCAACCGACAATGATCCTTTTCGTTATCACTAGCACACGACCTGAGGTTGATAACTTTTTGTGTTTTAATTGACATATTCTTATTTCTATGCACTTCCTATTGAGTTAGCAATTCTTAACTGCAAAAGCAAGACATGTTGTTCAGTGAAAGTACACTGATCAATACAGGTGAGCTGTTAACAACATAGAAGCACTGGTGGGCCATTCAGCTGCCAGAAAGCAAGAAATTAAAATAAAAAATACCAACGTTCGGTTCATGAAGGAAAATTGAATTTGTATTTTTTTGACCTAAACCTTATTTTGTGACTGTATGGCGGAAATAAAAGATACACATGGATGGGGACGTATGCAATATGAAATCTAATTGGTAAAGGTTTCTCTCTAATTCATGAAAATGATTATGTGGAAATACTTTCGATGATAGATTTTAAAGATCTGATAAAGATCACTATGGATATGGGTTGTGTTAATTGCATTCTCAAATTCACAATATGACTATAACATCCTCCTTCATATTTCGAAATGTGAGGAATGACAAGGGAATGCTTAAACTTTCAGAAGATATGTGTATCTTGTCTTGAAAGGGTTTAAACACATACACTATCCGGATAAAGTGCATAAGCTTAAAAACCCTAATTAGAGGCTTGACAAAGCCTCGCGAAATAGGAAGCTGCAATTCCATGAGAAAGTCAAAGGGTATTGATTTCTAGAATTCCAGATGATTTATGAGTACATTCCAAAGCTAGTGAGAGAATAATTGTTATATTGGTATTGCATGTTGAGAATAATATTCATATGGAACAATGTCTCTAGTTTCCAAGTTGCAAAAGTTGGGAACTGTTTTGCTACAGTGGACTTATGGGAGAGGGCACTCATACTTCGTTCCGAATCTAAAGGTTTAGATTGTATATTTTAATAGAACTTAGTCAAAGACACATATGAATAGAATGTTGAAATGTTCCAACATAAGAGAATCCATATACCGAAATATTATAGCAAGAGATTGAACATATATTAAATTCTTATATCGGATATAATCAGTCGAATCCCATATGCTTAGGATATAGGATCGGTTGCATATGCTATAAAAATCGATCATTTTAATTTTTAAATGATTTTACCATTTTGTAAAGAGGATTAAAATTTCATGTGACTAAAAGTTGTTAAACAACTGTCATGAACATTCTAAGGTTTTACTGAATACTGGTTGCTTATGGACAATTGGAAGTATGATGTTACTTGGGAACAACCATAGTGATACATTTTGGATTGAGATGATACTTTGTAAGATTTGATGGTCATATGGGATTATGTAAATGGTTCCATAATGGGAGATGGGTATATGCAAATGTTTCCATAATAAGAATTAGTTATAAACTCTACATGTGAGTTGGAAACTTTAATAAAAATAGAAGTGTCCATGGAGTGCACCTTGAATTTGAAACTTCATTGTAACATCCCAAAATTTAAGACAAAAAAACTATTTTAATAACAATAAAACCATCATCCAAAATGGGTTTATAAAACTTGTAACATCCAAAAATATGGTCCCAAAAATTTCGTTTTTATAGATGAAATAGCATTTTCAGTTATAATCCGTACATCTCAACAAAATCAATGTATCAAGTGTATCAAAATCTAGGTAATATAAGTGCGGAATCGCCATGGTGTGTGCGGTGTAGTCAACTCGAGCCCTTCCCCTTGGAACCGGAAGTACCTGAAACAAAAAATAAAATCTGTAAGCACAAAGCTTATTGCGTTCCCTAAGATGCCACATACCAAACATATTACATAACGAGCCCCACCCACACTTGCATAACGGGCCCCGTCCAATGAGTTACGGGCCCCACCTACACTTGTATAACGGCCCCCGCCCACACTCACAATATGGTCCCCGCCCAGATAAGCAAACATATACAAACACATACAAGTATCACATAGAAAACAAGTATATCAGCATAATAATCAAGGATCGGCCTTGTTGCCTTAGACCCGCTAACCCGGTGACGAAAACTCACCTTGAGAAGCTGAACGAAACAAATGATCCCTAGTTGTCGGTCTTACAGTTCCCCGAGCTATCAATTTACCAAATAAAAGCTTATTAACATTTGGGATTTACATCAGAACCAAAAATCCCTACTTGGGGTAAAAATACTATTTTGACCCTATCATAAATTGGTCCAAGAATGAACCCATAAATAACAATCCAATGGCCAAAAAGTTAAACAATCCATCAAGGCCCAACATATGGCCCAATTTCCAATTGGACCCAACCCCTTCACATGGGCCTTAACTTTAGGTCTAATAATGCTTTCCCTAGCCTAATGATTAGATTCCAGAAGGCCCACTAAGGTCCAAGACACAAGGTCCATGAAAGTAGCCCATCCGAGGCCCAAAAGATGTGAAGCCCAAATGCATTAAGGACGTTGGGCGTACTCAACTATACGTTGAGTGTACATGCTGAAAGGCTTGTACGTTGTGTGTAGTGGCATGTACGCTTAGCGTACTCATCCATTAAGCCATAAACCCAAAAATCACTTAAATTGTAGCACCTGGTTCCTGGTATGTATTTTATTTAAGTATTTGGGAATTTTTGGCCTTCGACTCGGCGAGTGGAAGGACCAACTTACCGTGTAGAAGCGGGACGAGATGCAGGGTTTAAGTGATGAACTCGGCGAGTCAGTTCCTGGACTCGATGAGTAGGCTCTGTCTGGACAAAAACGCTAACCTGATGGTTTGCACCCTATTTAAACAACCTTATGCAGCCCCCATCGCCCCTTTATGCTTCCAGAAACCCCTCAGAGCAAACCCTAGCCATTTTTTAGAAGAACTAAGGCATTTTTGGTGGATCTTGCTAGTTCTGACCATAATGAGGAAGAGAAAGGCTTGAGGAAACAAGTAAAGACCAAGGGAACCCGAGTTTGTGCACCTTCTGCAACTCATTGAAAGTAAAAAGTTGTAACCTTGCTCATTCTTTTGTTAGATCCCTCTTTGAGGTGATTTAGGGCTTTTATAAGTCATTTTTGCTGGCCAACCATGTTTGCAAACATGGTTGGGGAGTTGAGCTTCTGAATCACGTCATTAAAGGAGTCACAAGACAGATTTGGGTTGCTTTTGCACCCATGAAAGGTCCCATGCACCATAGGAGCTGGTTTTATGTCCTTTGAGCTCATTATCGCATGCATGCACGTAAAGTTTGTAACTTTACGTGCTAGATCAAGTTTGGGGGCTTAGATCGATCATTTGGACAAGTGTTGTACATCAGAAACCAAGGATTTAGACTGTAGACATGACTGACTCGGGGAGTCCGTTCTTGGGACTCGGCGAGTCCAAGACTTTGAGTCCCATATGTAACGACCCAATTTTCATGCCCAAAAGTTTCGTTTAAAGTAAGTGGTTTGTAAAACATTTTTTAGTAAAACATCATCTGATCATATCATTTCATAAAACATATCTCGTGTTTGAAATCCCAAAACATGAAAATAATAATAATGTCTGAGTACAATCCCATAACATCTCCTAATGCGGAAAACCAATATGTAATTGTATGATGTGCCACTACCATACCAGCTCTTTCCCCTTCGCTGAAGACGTACCTGAGACCAAAAATGAAAACTGTAAGCATGATGCTTAGCGAGTTCCAACATCGTACCACATACCACACAATCATATCACATACATACTTCCAGGCATTTCTGGGGTGCCCGACCTACCCGGTACGGCCATTCTAGGGTGCCGACCTACCTGTACGACCATTCTGGGGTGCCGACCTACCCGTACGGCCATTCTGGGCTGTCGTCCTTCCCATGTCAAGCCATTCCGGGGCATTGACCTATCCATGTCGAGCCATTCTGGGGTGCTGACTACCCTTCGGCCCTAACAACCGAACCTCAGGGACTATTTCACCCCCTAGAACTACTATCACATATATAATTGTATAATCTATTGTCTGACATATCTGGGGTGTCCGACCTATTCTTCGGTCCTAACAACCGAACCTCGGGGACTATTCCCCCTCCTACTACCTCTATCTCATGTAACATATCATGCTAGCAGCTAAACGTGTCATAACATACTGTTAGGCATATCTGGGGTGCCTAACCTACCCTTCGGTCCTAACAATTGAACTCTATCACTATCACATACCATATCACGCTAGCATATAACATATCAGGTAGTAACAACACAGATGAATATCACAAAGACAAACATCTAGCATACGATCCCTACTGGTGGGCCGACATTGTGGCCATAGACCCACCACTACTGGAAGGTAACTCACCTCGTAGTCGATGCTGAACTGTGTGGGAATCCTTTGACTGCTGTTGCTGCTTCGGAAATCCTCTGGCTAAAATTCCCACAAAACACTTTGTCAGAAACTGACATCTACTCTTAGGGTAAAATGACCCTTTTGCCCTCCCCCCTGACCAAGTCAAAGTCAAAGTCAAAGTCAACTTCTAGTTGACCTGACTCGCCGAGTTGGCTCGCCAACTCTCCGAGTCCTTATCCTTCCATTAGACCTCAAACCCATCTCTACTCGTCGAGTTAGGCGATGACTCGGCGAGTTTTTCTTCTAAATGAACATTGACTGAATCCTCATCTGACTCGCTGAGTTGTATGAACAACTCGTCAAGTTCATCATCAACTGATACACAGGTCCTTCCTTTGACTTGCCGAGTTGTATGAACAACTCGTCGAGTCCATCTTCATCCTTAAAAAGATTGACTTGGACTCGTCGAGTCTGTTCGTGCACTCGTCGAGTCCAATAAATTTCCAGAATAATGGCTTAGTCCAGAATGTTGGGTCACTCCTTAGGACCCCCTTAAAACCTTTCCACACTCAACTAGGTCCTTATGAGCCTCAACTGATATGGGACAGAACCTTGGACTCACCGAGTCCAAGAACGGACTCGCCGAGTTGGTCACAACCACTTACTGAATTTTCGCTTTCTGATGTATGACAGTTGATCAAAATGTAGATCTATGCTTCTACAATCGATCTAGCAAATAACGTTACAACCTTTACATGCTTGCATGGGACTTTAAGCTCAAAAGGTCCTAAAACAAGCCCTCACAATGCATGGGGCCTTCCTTGAGTGCAAAAACCACTACTTTCTACCTTGTAACCCCTCAAAGGACCTAGATCCGAAACGTCAACCTCAAACCATGCTTGCAATCATGGTTGGTGACCAAAATGGCTTAGAAAAGCCCTAAAACTCCACAAAATGGGATCTATCAAAAGATCAAGCAAGGTATAAACTTTATACCTTCTAAAGTAAGCAAATGATGCTCAAAACCGAATCCTTCTAGCCTCCTCTTGATCCTTCAAGCTTTTCCTTCATTCCTTGGATCACAAAAGCACGAAAGTCACTCAAAAAGTCTTAGATTGGTTCAATAATGGCTAGGGTTTGCTATGGGGGTCTTCTGGGAGCAAATGGGACTAAGGAGGTGGAGTTAAGGTGTTTAAATAGGGTGTAAACCCTCAGATTAGGGTTTTTGCCCAAACAGGGTCTACTCGCCGAGTCCGGGACTCGACTCGCCGAGTCCACAACTTAACTTCATGCCTCATCCCGCTTCTACTCGTCGAGTTGGTCCTTCAACTTGCCGAGTCCAAGGCCAAAATGCAAAACATCATAAAGAATTAATAAAAGAATACGTACCAAGAACCAGGTGCTACACCATATCTGTTGGGGGTCAAAAGAACTCAGTGGGGTGTTAGAAAGGTTGTAGCGGGACAAAAAAAATGAACCAATGCATTGGACTTAGTTTAAGAGCTGGAGTTCATGAGACTCGGCGAGTGCTAGAATGAACTTGGCGAGTCCAAGGCAATCTTCTTACGGATGAAGATGAACTCGGCGAGTTGTTCATCAACTCGGCGAGTCGAGGATAGAACTTGTTCTTCAGTTGCAGGTGAAATCGGCTAGTTGTTCACCAACTCGACGAGTCAGATGAGTTTCATAGAATGTTCATGTGAGGGTGAAAATCATCGAGTTGACGGCCCAACTCAACTAGTCGAGTCATGGATAAGGACGCGTAAAGGGTGAGGGACTCGGCGAGTTGACGACTCAACTCGACAAGTCGGGTCAGCTTGAAGTTGACTTTGACTAGACTTAGGCTGACCCTGTCTAGGGTTGTACTTGCTATGTGTTGACTTGAAGGTTGTTGTGTAGGGATCGAAGAGTCAAAGGGTGTCGACTAGTGGGCCGAAGATAATGCAAACACTGCACGACATTGAGGTGAGTTACCTTCCAGTAGGGGTGGGTCTAGGGCCACAATGTCGGCCCACCAGTAAGGGGTATTCATAAGATAATGGTCTTTGTGATAATTATCTTGGTTTGGTTATGTGTCGGTTATGAGATATGTTTAGATGATATGTTATGTGTATAGTAGGGATTAGTTTCCCTAATAGAGGTCTGTAGGACCCAAGGGTAGGTCAGTACCCGGATATGCCTGACTGTATGTTTATGTCTGTTAATTGTATGCTAGTGATAGGGGTGAAATAGTCCCAAGTTACCGATTTAAAGATACCGATGTTGATTACCGGTTGCAAGATACCTGATGGGTTTTATCCATAAGAACATCCTATGTGCTCATGCAAACCCTAATGCTTGGATCTAGGTTTCTCTATTGTACATGCAATTCATCCAAGACTTTAAACCCTAATTCTAGCATACAATTAATCGTATTAACATGTGAAAGGGTTTTTAGATCTTACCTTGATTGTTATGTAGAAATAACAATCTCAAATCCTCCTTGTAATGACTTTAGAAAGCTTAGAGTCACAATTGTCACTCCTCTAATGGTTCAAAAACACCAAGAGCAAGAGGATGAAGAATAAGGAGAGAAAAGGATGCCCAAAACGTCCAGAAACCCTAGTGGAACTCTTCACCACGTTTTTGGGGCTTAAGGGTACTATATATACATGTAGCCTATTAGGGTTTTCAACTAGGAAACCCTAATTTGACTGCTTAAGCCCTAAGCAACGCATTGACCCTTTTAGAATATTCCTTGGACGATTTCTAATGGGTTTCCCCATAGAATTTATCCAACCTATTATTCCAAGGTGATCCATAGCCCAAATGCAATTATCTTATAACTACAGTTCCAGTCCCTTAAGTTTAATTAATTTATTTTAGGCACAAAACTAATTATCAATTAATTTTTGACTAATATTAATTAAACAATATGATTTCTCCTTTATTATATTATTCTCATAATGTATTGATAAATCATAATTAATCCTTTCTCTTCATAATTCATCCTATCAAGTTGCTTTGGTGAAGGCAACCCAAAAGGACCATGCACCATCGGGTCAAGTACATACCAAAATAGTTATTGACTTAGACACTGATCCAACAGTCTCTCACTTGGATAAGTCTAATAACTATTCCGCGTATAACTCCAAATCCTGATCTGTAATCGTAGCTTTCAAAAGCCGCTGTCAACTTTGATCTTATCAGATACGCGTCCTTTAGATAAGGGATCATATAATCATCCATTCTAGATATTCTATAGACGTGAGACATGGATTTCAATCATTCTCTCTATACTGTTTCCCGATTTCCGATTTATGACGACTGACAACAGACTACATTTGAACACTTAAAATTAGTCCCAACTTAGCCAAGCGCTTAGGTGCCATTACTAAATCATCGAGGGGCCCACAAATATCTCTTTCATCCCACTTTGGATAAAAGGAACGGATAAACTTTGATTCAATGCTTGCTTGCACTCACTAACCAAATCACACAAAACAATATGTTTTGTGACACCAAGTTACTGGTGCATTTGCATATTATCAATGTATATCCGACTCTCAAGATACAACTCACACATCTTGGTTTCAAGAATATAAGATATTATCGTCTCACCAATCACTCGTGATAAAATCCATGAAGTGAACCAAGTGAGCGTGGGTTTAATCTAATGCTCAAATCATATTCATAAGCACTCATGAACGTTGCAAAAAACATTTGCTTATGTCTAATACACATTAGATAATGCACATACCAATTCATGACAGTCTTCATTCATACCTACTTCCAACATATGAACGACTGTGGTCCGTTCGAATAATTTGATTGTTCTCAACCAACTTAATTATTCAGGAAGTCAAAACATGCAAAGTGAAACACAAGAATAATACTAATCCCATATGGCCCCAAACTCTGGGTATAAATAAACATTTTATTTAATCACCATATTGATTACTCATTATTTGTTGTTTCGGGTAATCAACTTCTTACTTGAATTATAACTACACTTGTCCCATCCTCTCAGCATGCACACAATGTTTACCTACGGTCCTTACTTTGTGAAATAGATCAAATGAACACATTTCCAATCATACTCATTTCACAATTCCCAATCCTTATCATAAGTATGAGAATATCAAATTCTTGTTATTTATGCTAGATTGTTACATTTTATGCAATGATTCTTTCGTAAAGTCATAGCTCAAAATCATCAAGACTTGGCTAATCTCTATCCGAAACAATTCTATAGATATGATGTCTCTCACTCAAAGTACATTCCCTTGAACATCCTTCATGCATAAAAGTTTCTAATCTAGACATAGATTCTCAGTATCCAACTCCCAAAATGGAAACATTTCCATATTTTCCATACGAGAACTCATTCTTAATAAAATCTTATATATTCATAATAATGTCGATATGATCCATCCAATATCATACTTCGAACTACTCACAAGCGACCAATCCTCAGCAAGCTTTGGATTGTCCTTTGATAGTTGTTTAATTATTTTAGTGAAAATCGATTCTTGTTCTTTTTCCTCTTAATGCGCTAGACATTTGGAAAATTTTAGAATGGTCAAATTTTATAGTATATGCAATCGATCCTTTACCCGAAGTGTATGGGATACAATGCATAATGTCTTACATGCTATGTATCCTTGACAAAATTTATTAACATTCCACAACCTAATCCTTTAGATTTGAAATGAAGCATAATATTCTCTCCCCTTAATTATAGCAAAACACTATTCAATCCTTACGACTTTGTGAAGTATAACTCTTGTTTTCTATAATTAATATTGCTAACTTGCAATACTAGCCTTACTAATCATACAAGCACAACATTTATGCTCCCACTATCATAATGATTATTATCATATAAAATAACACTTATGCTCCCACTAGCTTTGACATGTTTTAGATAACAACTGAACTTCTAGAAAATAATACTTATTGAATTTCTGAAGTTCATATTTCTAATACCTAATGCTTTGATAATCCTTTATCTAAGTTTCTTAAACTTATACTCCTTTGCCTTAGATAGCTCATATGTGTGTCTTAAAAAATTCAGACTAATTGCCAAATGTTACAATTCGAATTATGGAAAGGGATACCGTAACCATAATCGAATTCGAGAATACAATTTCACAATCACTATCTTATTAAAATCTCTCTTAGTGAAAGCATTTCCTCACAGTCATCTTCATGAAGGAGGGAATCTTATTACACTTAGATTTTAATGGTGTATGTGTTCCTATCCATGCGAATTTGTCAAAACCAAAGTTTGCGACAAATCCAAATTCATATGGACCGAACCTTCTCAATCTTAATCTCTTGCCTTATGGTAACACAGTTGCCTACCATGTCTTCCAAGTAGTTAAGCAGCTCACCCTTTCATATCAATGTACTTTTCTTTAATCAAGGTGCTTGCCTTTTATGCGTTCAAATGAGAACTCATAGAACTCACATGCATAATTAACTCAATTGGAATGGCACAGAAAGAAGATAGTGTCAACACGATAGGTTGTAAACCTCAAGTCGTGTGCTAGTGATGATTGATAAGGTTTATCCTTGATTAGTTCTTTGAACCTTTCAAGTCCATTAAAACTCCCACTGACTCTTGATATATAATATTCTCTTGTCAATAAACATTTCTTGACAAACAAATATTCAAGAGTTAGTGTAGAATTTATCAAGACAAAACACTTCACAAAATTGGTCCTAGTTGGTCTTTGTATACTCTTGAAAATACTTATATTTTAAGGTATACTTTTAGTTCAGAGCACTTAAGCCCCTTAGTGTTTGTAGTCTTATACCATGTAAGGTTTGGTATACTAGTTCACTATAAACAAGGGCTTTGATACCAATCTGTCACACCCCAAAACCGAAGGCGGAAACGTTCCGGGGCGGAGGACGTCATGAATATCGCAACCAATGTACATAGTAAGCATAGTAAACAGAAAGCATTACATTACATAGATTTAATTACATTTGTTTGAAACCAAAGTGTTACAAATGTCATACATACATATCATATGAGCAAAAGTAAAGACGTGTCTTCTACGTACTCCGTCTTCGCCAAAAGGATCGCTGGTTACCTGTCCAATGTGGACCTGAGAATACAAGCAGTTTGAAAACCAGCATAAAGCTGGTGAGCTCATAGGATGTTTGTTTTCTAAAAATGTACAAGTTTCCTTTGGTTTTCCGAAAGGTTTGTTATCCAAGAAAATCCCATATTTTCTTATAAGTATAATTGAGTTATTCGTTTAGTTACTCGGTCTAGATAAGAACGGTTCAGTTAATCTAGGAAAAACCCTTATTTTCCTAAAAGTAAAGTTTAGTTAAAGACCACATTGTATAATTTAATACGTAAAACTATATACTGAAAATCATGGGATTACTATCCCATACCAAATATAAGATAGCCTTGATACATAAAACTGTAGATTGAAAATCATTGGATTGCCGTCCCGTACTAGATATAAAACCATGGGAATACTATCCCATACTAGATATAATGTAGTTTGATATACACAAAATTATAGATAGATATAGATTGAAAACCATGGGACTACTATCATGTACTAGATATAGATTCGAAACCATGGGACTACCATCCCGTAGTAGATATAGATTCAAAACCATGGGATTACCATCCCGTACTAGATATATATTCAAAACCATAGGACTACTATCCCGTACTAGATATAGATTCAAAACCATGGGATTACCATCCCGTACTAGATATAAGAACTATAGATAGAAAATAGATATAAAAATCAAATCCATGAATAAATTTATATTAATACGCATTGTGAGTCGGGTAACCATGCTAACGCGACACCGAGACCTCCTTGACGTTCGTCACACGTTGGACGATTTCCAGAACTTGTCACCCCCAGGCGTGCCCGCCTAATGGTAGCTAGCAGTTAAGGTGTGGGATTGTCAGTCCTGAATAGATCTATCCACAAATTCCACGCTCTCCCACTAGGAGACTCTGGTTACACTTCCGGGGAGGATTTACTGATAGTGATGACCAATCTCACAAGCTAGTATCATGTTAGTCACAGTGTTCTCATACGTTATCAAACATACAAATCGTTTTGAAACATAATACAGTAGAAATAGCTAATACAATGAAATTACCTGGAAATATATTCTAAATTAAACAGAGATAAACTGAACCAGACATAGTTTATCTATTAACTTTACATAAATCTATGCTCATAAAACAAGAACTAAAGATCCCAAATTATTCCCATAATAATTTAATTGAATTGATTGTTTCCTTTACTAAAATCCATGTAGTTATAGTCGAGAAAACATCCCTTATGCTCAGCATAATACACAAGGGGTAAAGATATCTTAAAGGTTAGCCAAATATTTATAGATAATACATCATTTTTATATTTAGAAAACATTTAATATTTTTTTTGTATTCTCCCCCCCCCCCCCCTGAAAACATTGAAAAACACGGAAAAAGGCGTACGGGTATGACCTCACCAATCTCGGAATGTGTCAGTTTCGATTCTAATCGTCAGTTCAAGGCTTGAAAACGTGCGTGGTTCCTATGTAATATGAAATGATACACAATTGTATCTAATAAGACTTTGAACCACTAATTAGATAAGATTATACACTCCAAGACGCGAAAACACTTCAAAATAAGTGTTTGGAGTGACCCGGGTGGCATCTAGGGACGTATATGGCTTGGATACGGAGTTTACCCTTCAAGAGTAAACTCATAAGAGGGTTTACGGCTCTAATGACCCACTCCACATGAGTTTACGGCCGTAAACTCATTGTGGGGTGTTCTATGATGCTAAATGGCCTTATATCACTTGGGAAAATTAGCTAGGATGAAATCTAGGGCATATGAATGGATTAAACTCACATATGGACCATTTAATGGAGTTTACGGTAGTAAACTAGGAGTTTACGGCCATAAACTCCCCCACACTCAATCCTTCGATGTTTTGGTTGTCCTAGGTCCTTACAAGTGTTTCTAGCCAAATGTACAAGCCATGGAATGAGTTTAAGGCACCATTTGACCATGTTTTAGGAGTTTACGGCCTAAGAACCCATTATTTGGGGGTTTATGGCCGTAAACTTATATGAGGGTGGTTTTGGCATGTTTAAGGTCCTTAACTTGATTGTGGTTTCTTCTAAACTTTATTCTAAGGCTTATGAGGTGTGTAAGTGGCATTTTAACACCTTAAATGGAGTTTACTTCCCATGAGTTGGTGTTTATAGTCCAAGCATATGCTTGGCCTGTAAACTAATGTTCATACCTAAAATGAAGAGTTCGAGGTGTTGTAAGTTCATGCAAATAAGTCCCTTTGTCTTATCTAAGCTCCGAATGAGGTTTGGAAGGGTTTTAAGGCTCAAAACCCCTTATTACATGTGTTCACGGCCTAAGGAGGTTCCAGGACCATAAACACATGTTTATGGTCCTATTCCTCATATATTTCACGAATTTGAAGGCCAAAGGTGTTATACTAGGAGCTAGGATAGTTACCTTGATGATTTTAAGCTTGATTTAGGTGATTTTGGCTCAATTTTGAGTTTTAGAGAGAGAAAGTAGAGAGAGAGTGGAAAGGCTTCAAATGAGGCTCTCTCAACTTTATATATGCTCAAAGTTTGGGACACGGTGGAATTCTGCCCGATACTATCGTTAAGCGAGGCTTTTGGTCGTACCCGATTTAATTACTTTATAACTTGACGGAATAAAACAATTATTTTTCCAAATAATAATTTGGGACATTTGTATGAGTTTCTAACATGTTTGGACAATCATTAAGTCATAATAGCAACTCAAAATTAATGACTTAATTTAGAAACAAAACGGAAACAATTCAAGATGACGAATTTTTAATGACGGAACGGGTTACGACTACGGAAGGAACTTGGGGTTGTCACACCATACTTGCTGTGTTATGTTATATGGTTCCGATTTGGAAAAATGCAGGCTAGAATAGGACTAAGGATCTAGGAAGATGCCTTGCGTGCATGATATATGATTCTGAGAATTGCATGCTAGTTAGGGCTAAGGGTCTAGGGAGGATGCTGATGGGTTTTAGCCATAAGAACTTTCCTATGTATGCATGCAAAACCCTATTGCTCGGATCTAGGCTTTCTAATTAAACATGCTTTGAATCCAAGACTTCTAATGGCTAATTAGGTTAAACAACAATATTGAAACAGATCTAGAATCATACCTTTGAATTCCTTGTTGATCTTGTGTGTCTTGGAGCTTCTAGAGTCACAATTGTCACTCCTCTAATGGCTTACAAACACCAATAGCAAGCAAGATGATTTAGGAGAGAGGAGAGGGGAGGAATTCGACCAGAGGTTCCTTGCTTAAGGTTGTGTGTCGAATTCCCTCACCCATAGGGTCTATTTATACTTGTAGACTCCTTAAGGGTTTCACCCTAAACCCTAATTGGATAATCTTCTCTTAAGGCTATCCAAATCCATTCCATAGATAACCCTATGGACGATTTGAGCTATCCTCAAGCTCTTAGAATCCGTCCAAGGTATATCCTAATGGATTTACAGTCTAAAGTCTAACTATCAAACAATTGACAGTTTATACCCTCTTATTTAATTAATCTCTTTAAGTCACCAAATTAATACCAATTAATTTATGACTTATATTAATCAAATAGCCAAATATTATTCCTTATAATATTTACTCTCTCTTAATAAATCATCCTTCAAGTTGCTATGGTGAAGGCAACCCAAAAGGACCATGCACAACCGAATATAGTTATAGCCTTAGACACTATTCCAACAGTCTCCCACTTGGATAAGTCTAGTAACTATACAAGTACAATACGGTTTGCAATCGTAGCTCTCAAAGATGCTGTCAACTCTGATCTAATCAATCTTGTCCTTTAGATAAGGGATCGTACAGTCCTCTGTTAGATATCATGCTGACAATCCTATGGAATGGTTAGTCTAGCATTTAGATTTCTCGATCTCCGATTTATTTGACATAGAACTTAATCGAACACATCAATTCAGTTCTGACCGGGCCCGGCACATAAGTCAAATCAAATCATCGAGTGGCCAAGATATCTCTTCTATCCTCTTAGGATAAAATTTACAGATAAACTTCGACTTATATGCATTTACTTATTCATTAACCAACTATACACAACAATGCGTTTTATAACATCAAGTTACTGATGCGTTTTCGCATTATCAATGCACAATCAATTAACAAATAATTAACCATATATCTAGGTTTTAAGACCATATGATATTATTGTCTTGCGATCACCTTTTATATCGTATTCCATAAAGTGATTCCAGCAAGCGCGGGTTTATTCTAATGCTCAAAACCAGTTCATAAGCACTCATGAACGTTGCAGCAACCCTTGTTATGTCTAACACCATTTAGACACTCTACACACCAATTCATGACAATATTCATTCATATCTACTCCCAACATATGAACGATTGTGGACCATTTGGATAATTCGATTATTCCTAATAAACTCAATTATTCTGGAAGTCAAAACATGCAAAGTGAAACAATAGTTAAACAACTAACATGTGACAGTAACTTTACTCATAAATAACACTCCTTTATTTAATCATCAAATGTTAATTACATTTATCTATTATGCGTTTCTGATACTATCTAATCTATGCTAATATCATCCTTCAGCCCAATACTCCTAGCATGTTGCAAGTGCTTAACCCTACGCAGTCCCTTCGTAAGCGGATCTGCTGGGTTATCTTCTGATGATATCCTCTTCACTACGAGTTGTCCTTCTTCTACACGATGTCTAATGAAGTGATATATTCTGTCGATATGTCGAGATCTACCATGATCCCTCGGTTCCTTGGTCAAGGCAACCGCACCTTCGTTATCACATAAAATCTCCATGGGCTCCTTTATGGCCGGCACAACTCCAAGATCACCGATGAAGTTCCTCAGCCATATTGCCTCCTTCAACGCTTCGCTCGCTGCGATGTACTCTGATTCGCACGTTGAATCAGCTACGGTTTCCTGCTTGGAACTTTTCCATGTCACTGCTCCTCCATTTAGGGTAAAGACCCAGCCCGACTGCGAACGGTAGTTGTCCCTGTCGGTCTGAAAGCTGGCGTCACTATACCCTCGCACCTTCAAGTCATCACTCCCTCCAGGGACTAAGAACCATTCTTTCATCCTCCGAAGGTACTTAAGGATGTTCTTCACCGCAATCCAATGTGCTTTGCCAGGGTTCCCTTGATATCTGCTAACCATGCTCAAAGCGAAGGCTACATCAGGGCGAGTACAAGTCATAGCGTACATGATTGAGCCAACTGCGGAAGCGTATGGTACTCGGCTCATTTCTGCTATCTCAGCTTCGGTACTCGGACTTTGAGTCTTACTCAACTTGGCATTTCCTTGTATCGGTAGTTCTCCCTTCTTTGAGTTTTCCATACTAAAACATTTTAGTACCTTCTCCAAGTAAGTATTCTGACTAAGTCCAATTAGTCTCTTACTTCTTTCTCTTACTATCCTTATTCCCAAAATGTAAGAAGCCTCTCCGAGGTCCTTCATAGCGAAGCACAACCCGAGCCAGGACTTAACCTCCTGCAGAGTCGGGATGTCATTTCCTATGAGTAATATGTTATCGACATATAGAACGAGGAAGCTTACTATACTCCCACTGGCTTTGACATATACACAAGATTCGTCTTCGCTTCGTACAAATCCAAACTCTTTGACTTTCTCATCGAAGCAAAGATTCCATCTGCGAGACGCTTGCTTAAGTCCATAAATGGACTTCTCAAGCTTACACACTCTATTCGGATGCTTCGGATCCACAAACCCCTCTGGCTAAGCCATGTAAACATCCTCAGCCAACTTTCCGTTAAGGAAAGCGGTCTTGACATCCATTTGCCAAATCTCATAATCATGAAATGCGGCAATTGCTAGCATCACTCTAATAGATTTAATCTTCGCAACTGGTGAGAAGGTCTCATCATAGTCAACTCTGGGAGTTTGAGTAAATCCCTTCGCAACCAATCGCACTTTATATGTGTGTACGTTCCCATCCACATCGGTCTTCTTCTTGAAGATCCACTTGCACCCTACGGTCTTATGTTCGGGCACGTAATCAACCAAATTCCAAACTTGGTTATCGTACATGGATTCGATCTCGCTATCCATCACCTCTTTCCATTTAGCAGACTCCGGGCCTGCCATGGCTTCCTTATAGCTATTAGGTTCATCAAGATTTACTAGTGTACCATCACTAATATACGTGTCCCCTTCGGTGGTAATATGAAAACCATAAAACTGGGGTTGAACTCTAACTCTATCGGAACGTCTAAGAGGTAAGGATTTGTCAATCGGTTCAACCGGAGTTTCCTCCTCGGGTTGAATACCAGCGGTAGAGGTTCCTTCATCTATCGATTCTTGAATCTCTTCAAGTTCGATTTTCCTCCCACTGTCTCCTTGGCTTATGAGTTCTCGCTCTCGGAAAACTCCTCTCCTCGCAACAAAGATAACATTATCTTTCGGTCTATAGAAGAGATATCCAAAGGAAGTTTGCGGGTAGCCGATGAAAATACATCGCTCACTTCGAGGTTCAAGCTTGACGTGAGTATCTCGTCTTACGAAAGCCTCGCAACCCCAAACCTTGAGATGTGCCAACGAGGGAGCTTTCCCCGTGCACATCTCGTGAGGTGTTTTGGCAACCTTCTTAGTAGGGACTCGATTAAGGATATGGGCGGTAGTCTCTAAGGCATACCCCCAAAAGAAGATAGGTAGTGAAGCACGACTCATCATAGAGCGAACCATATCCAATAAGGTTCGATTACGCCTTTCTGCCACACCATTCAACTGCGGTGTCCTAGGAGGCGTCAATTGCGAAACTATTCCACACTCCTTGAGATAATCGTGGAATTCAAGACTTAGGTACTCTCCTCCTCGATCGGATCGAAGCATCTTGATTTTCCTGCCCAATTGATTCTCCACTTCATTCTTGAACTCTTTGAACTTTTCAAAGGTTTCTGACTTTTGCTTGATTAAATAGATATACCCATATCTACTATAATCATCGGTAAAAGTCACATAGAAGCGGTTCCCATCCTTCGTGGTTGATCTAAAGGGTCCACATACATCGGTATGTATTAGGTCCAATAGCCCCTCACCCCTTTCACAAGTACTCGTGAAGGGTGACTTAGTCATCTTTCCAAGTAAACAAGACTCGCATGTGTCATCTTCCCTAAGGTCAAATGCCTCCAACACTCCATCCTTTTGGAGTTGGGCTATGCGTTTCTTGTTGACATGTCCAAGACGACAATGCCACAAGGATGCTTTATCCATACTAGTGGAAGAATCAATATTCAAAACATCATTTCCTAAGTTATCAACAATCATAACAGTTTCATATATTCCATTACATGGTATAGCTTCAAAGTAAAAGACACCATTTAGATAAGCCAAAATAGAACCATTCTCATTATTAAAAGAAAATCTAAATCCTTGTCTATATAAACCATGAAATGAAATGATGTTTCTAGCCATTTCTGGCGAATAGCAACAATTGTTCAAATCCAAAACTAAACTATTCCTAAGCACTAAAGAATACACTCCAATCTTGGTCACAGGCGACGATCTTCTGTTCCCCATGATTAGATTGATCCTTCCTTGCTCCACATCCCTACTTCTTCTTAGTCCCTGCACATTAGAACAAATGTGATAACCACATCCGGTGTCAAGAATCCAAGAAATAGCATGATTAGAATCATTAGATTTGATTGCATATATACCTGCGAAAGATGGCTTGATCTTTCCTTCCTTGATGGCTTACAGGTAATCCGGGCAGCTTCTCTTCCAATGTCCTATCTTGTGACAGTGGTGGCACTCTGCCTCCTTCGGGTTAGAGCATGGCTTAGAGGGATCAACTTTGGTCCCACTAGAAGAGGAACCATCTCGGGCTTTCACCTTGCGATAGTTGTTCGAAGAAGCTTTCCTTTTCTTTCCCTTCCCTTGACCAATAGCCAAGACAGGAGCAACGGATGGATTGGGAGTTGGTGCAACAGACTTGTCCTTGAAATTGCTCTCAGCAACCCTCAAGAGACCTTGGAGTTTACTTAGAGTGACCTTCTCTTTGTTCATGTGGTAGGTCATCCTAAATTGATTGTACATCGGAGGCAAAGAGTGAAGCACCATGTCGATCGCCAAGTTTTCGCCGAAGTCAACATTTAACTTGCGAAGGCGGTCGACATACCTTTGCATCTTTTGCAAGTGCACGGTAAGAGATTCTCCATGACCCATCTTAGCGGAAATCATGTTAGTGAAAATCTCGTAACGCTCTTGTCTCGCGTTTTGGTGGTACCTCTCCAACAAGTCTTGATGCATCTCGTATGGATACATGTCCTCGTAGGACTTTTGGAATTCGGAGTTCATGGTGGCGATCATGATGCAATGTACCTTCGTTGCATCTCGCTCATGAGTTTCAAAGGCGGTGATTTCTTCGGGAGTAGCAACTTCGGGGTTGATTTTCTCGAGCTTCTCATCGAGGGCATACTCTTTATCCTCATAGCGAGCAATGGTGCGAATGTATCTTATCCATTCGCTAAAGTTCGTTCCATCGAAGGTGACCTTTTGGCAAAGGCTCATCAACGTGAAAGAACTAGCAGCAGCGTTGTTTGCGTTTGACATCTATAGAAAGGACAAAGGTAGATTAGAATAACAATCCCTAATTATCACCTAATAAGAAAAATTAGGGCTAGGATCCAACAATAACATTTACATACTAGAAAAGGGATGCCGTAATCTAACATGCAAATAAATTGAAGGTAAGTGAATGACGACTCACTAATTCTCCATCACAAAACTTAAACTATTAGTCCTAAGTGTTTTTTGAGAATTCCTAGGTTCGGATGAGATTCATTGAACTATTCAATGGCATGTTTAAATCTCGATATGCCCCTCTTGTTTGTGACTGGGATGCCGAGGATCACAAAGCGGGTGTGAATTACCATGCAAATTCACATGGTGCCTTCATTGTAACGATCACCTATTCGATGTGCCGGTAAACCACACACGCTCCATCGAACTATGATGAACAATGAATCACCCTTTGCCACCTTCGCTTAGAACCAATTAGTGTGCTGGTAAACCACACACGCTCCACTAACATCTTAGCAAGGTGCAAAGTGTAATTTCATGGGATTGCATCAATTCACTTTTCCTAAAGTAACTAAGATTGGGAAATTTAAAAATAAAAAAATTTAGTTACTTCGTATTTCTTATTATACTTTTAATGAGAGGATGAGGATGCCCTATCCTACCCATTCGGCTAACGACCCTCCACCAATCAAGCAAGCGGTGGGTGTGAGTGTACACCCATTAAGCGCCATTTTATACGCCGCAACCTTATACCCACCTTATAGATCGGCTTCGTGAATGAGGCCTACTAGCGGTAAGACTAGCATTTAGTTATACATATATATATATATTATTCTAGTAATATCATATAAGTATACGGTTGTATTTTAAAACCTTTTAAAATCTAGGGTTTGAAATTTAAGTTGTCTAAATTAAAACTTTTAATCACAAATATAAATTTCAAAACTTTAGGGTAGGTTTTAAACATTTAAAAACATAGAGGATCAAATAACAAATAATTCCAATTAACAATTAATATTCTAATTATCTTTATTTGATTTATCTTGATTTCTTTGAAGATAATTACCAAAATAATTAATCATTATCATATAAGGAAATTAAATATTTTATTAGATGATAAATATCTTTAATTAGATCAAGATAATAGTCATATTTATCAAAAAATCGGATTTATATTGATCTAATATGATTAAGGTAAGTTTCCATAAGATAATTATGAAAAAATCCCGAATCTGGCCATTCCTGACGCCTGGACTCGCCGAGTGCACAAGGGGACTCACCGAGTCAGGCCTACTCGCCGAGTCCACCTTGGAACTCGCCGAGTCAGTGACTCATAAACCCAAAAATCGAATTTCGCAGGTTTGTTTCAGTTAATCAAGCAACAATTTAAAGAAAACCAAGCTAGGCTCTGATACCACTGATGGGTTTTAGCCATAAGAACTTTCCTATGTGCGCATGCAAAACCCTATTGCTCGGATCTAGGCTTTCTAATTAAACATGCTTTGAATCCAAGACTTCTAATGGCTAATTAGGTTAAACAACAATATTGAAACAGATCTAGAATCATACCTTTGAATTGTTGATCTTGTTTGTCTTGGAGCTTCTAGAGTCACAATTGTCACTCCTCTAATGGCTTACAAACACCAATAGCAAGCAAGATGATTTAGGAGAGAGGAGAGGGGAGGAATTCGGCCAGAGGTTCCTTGCTTAAGGTTGTGTGTCGAATTCCCTCACCCATAGGGTCTATTTATACTTGTAGACTCCTTAAGGGTTTCACCCTAAACCCTAATTGGATAATCTTCTCTTAAGGCTATCCAAATCCATTCCATAGATAACCCTATGGACGATTTGAGCTATCCTCAAGCTCTTAGAATCCATCCAAGGTATATCCTAATGGATTTACAGTCTAAAGTCTAACTATCAAACAATTGACAGTTTATACCCTCTTATTTAATTAATCTCTTTAAGTCACCAAATTAATACCAATTAATTTATGACTTATATTAATCAAATAGCCAAATATTATTCCTTATAATATTTACTCTCTCTTAATAAATCATCCTTCAAGTTGCTATGGTGAAGGCAACCCAAAAGGACCATGCACAACCGAATATAGTTATAGCCTTAGACACTATTCCAACAGATGCCTCATATGCCTATTGTATGAGTTGTATGCTAGGACTGTTTAGTCAATAGTAGGAATTCCTGAGTAGGTTATGCCTGATTTTTGGTTACTTAATGCACGAATGCTACTTGCTTTGTGCTATGGAGGTTCTGGCCATCTTCAACTAACTAAGGAACATATATGTAATAGTATCTGTAAGCTAGTTAGAGGGAGGTGGTGGGGACTCCTAGTGCAGCTGATGGCGGAGAGTAGGTCAAACAGTGCCCTAAGGAAGTTGATGTGTGTCAAACGAGCTAGTTTTAGTCCTACTTTTATTAAATAAATTAAGAACACAAAGGCAGTGCACCTATCTTTTAGTGGTATAGTTGGATAAGTAGGGTGTCGAACTCAGGGAACGGAAATTAATCTAATAACTAATTTTAACTAGAAAGTAATAAAAATAAAAGGGTTTTTCTCTAGTTTTACAAGACTAGAAACTTAAACACAGCTTAGTTAAAATTAGTTATTGGCATGTGAACACATCCATGCCTTGGGTGTCATTAGTCTCGTGTAGTAGTCATGCAAATAACTCAAAAATGTAGGAAAAAAACTCCTAGAAACCTCTAGTAATGACTCTTTATGAAAAATGGACAAGTACTGCAGTGAAAGTGCCCAAAAAACAACTCTGGAACTCGAAAAATGTTGACAAAATCGGTGAGTAGTATTGTGTACTCGGCGAGTTAATTGCCAAATTACAGTTTAATCGTGGAATTTCCCATGTACTCGCCGAGTAGAATAGGTGCACTCGGCGAGTAAGCGTTGTATTGAATTTTTTTTTGTCCAACTCGTTTTCTTCTTGATTAAGGTCCCGAAATGGGGGTATTTTAGTGACCCTACTTTAGTAGCAACTCTCTCTATCACTTCCCACTCTAACGGAATCAACCTTAATGAAAACTTCACACTCTCAATTGAAAATTCATCCCTTTAACTTTGACCCTTAAGACTTCTATATGCATCCTATCCTTCCAATCCTGAAAAAAAAAATGCAAACAAAAGTGAAAGCAACCAAACAAATGTCCTAAAAAGAAATAAAATCATCCAAGTTTAACAAGTTGTCCAAATCAAACATCACAAAAATAAATTAAAAACACAAAAGAAACATTCTTCATTCTTCATCATCCATGTCGGTTCCTCAAGCTCCACTTCCTCCTCCTTCATTGCCTCTCCTCATACTTTCCTCCCAACTCATAATGTAGGGATAGCCGGGTCCGGGTCTCGGTGCGCTGTTCATTTATTGGAAGAGGTATTCAAATGATTGATTATTATAGTTGACCCCTCTTCCAATAGAATCCAAGTAGCGTCGGTACCTAAGTTTGTTCCATCCATCGTTCTCTTCTTTTATCGGAATAACCGGTGGGTCTTCCCGTACCCTCTCTCTTCTTTGCCTTACTCGCCTTCTCGGATCCTTGGGGATAGCCGGCTCATCCGCATGTGGAATAGAAAAAGAATCTCCACACTTTTCCACAATCCTTGCCCTCCTATACAATGTTGTGTTGAACGGAGGGGGATAAATGACCGTCAACAACCTTTCCTCTTGCAAATCTAATATCCCAAATGCCCTTGCAAGCCTCATCACAAACATCCATCAATTGATCTTCGAGTTCAGCTTCTCCTTAACAGCCCCTTATGCAAGATACTTGGCTATGCAGTAGGGAGATTGCAGAAAACATCGGGAGTAATAATACTCCAAAGATAGAAGATGTTAAGGGTCGGGACCTTGTCCCAGTCCTTCCGCATATTAATCGTGCTGGCAATGAAACGATGAATGAGACGGTGGATCGGTGATCGAATGTGACCCTCCTGTGTGGTAGATGGGATGTACACCCGGTTAGCAATAGTATTCCACCAGGTAGAAGCAACCAATTCCCCGGGGAGAACTGTGTGGCAATTATCCAAAAAAGCTTCAAAAATCTTCATTCAACATAGTGCTTTGCTCATAGATTCCAAGCCTCCATGAAAATTCTACCATGCTGCATTGTCACAGCTCCCCACCAAGAGAAAAGGAAATTACATTGGGATTGTAGAACTCACTACCACCTCGGAATGAGATGGTAGCAAAACACTCCCAACATAATTCAGCGTAGACCGGCTCTTGAATTTTGAATAGATGTAACCAACCATCACATATCATGGTTGAATCCCCCAAATTGCATTCTTTCACCAAATATGGTGTCAACTCTTCTTCCAAACCAACCTTCCCCAGCCAATCCCAGTCCACTGCATTGGGTAAATGAATCTCTTTCTGTTTCAAAGCCTCTAACTTGTTTTTGGCACAGGCTTGAGACGATTTGGATGTGATTTGGAGAAACGAGAACCACGGGATGTCCCCTTGACTTCCCCCTCTCGAAGTCTGAACTCTTCTGGACATGACACCTGCATAACAGCAGTAAGAAAGCACAAACAAACAACACCCAACAATTAAAATCGAATAAAACAGATCTGTACAGCCTCCTACTCGCCGAGTTCATGTCCTACTCGGAGAGTAGGATGAACATCGGGACCAGATTCCTGCTGAACATATATGGTTCATCTAAAACACCTAATTTTGCATAGGGGTTTGCTGTTACTAAGTCTAGTAACCACTAATCCAAAAGAAATTTCTCCTAACACCTCCTCATTCGTGGTAAAATCAAAAACCTAGAATTTGAGGAAACCCCAAATCCGATTTTAGACAAAATAAGGGCAAATAAGTGATAAAGATTTAACCTTTTACAATTTTTAAGTGTAAAAATCATACCTTTTCTCTTGAAAGAAGAAGATTGAGCCAAAAATCGCAAAAATTGCTTGAGGGTGGCTGTTCATGGCGAGTGTGTGGGTAAAATCAGTGAAAACCCTTATTTCACAGATTATAAACTGTCTGTGTAAGTTGGCTACTTGCCGAGTAGAAAAGATCTACTCGCCGAGTAGAACTGCATTTACACGTTTTTTAGGTTATTTAGACAAGTACTCGCCAAGTACTCGTACCTACTCAGCGAGTAAACCTTGCAGTTTGACAAAAATTGATTTTTTTTTAAGTTTTTAACCCACCACCCCACACTCTAGGCATTGCTTGCCCTCAAGCAATCATTTAGAACATATTTTCAGAAGAAGATGAAAGAAAAAGATCCTAAGAAACTAAAAAGAAAGTAAAGGAAAAAGAAATGCAAACTCTAAACTCGGGTTGCCTCCCGAAAGCGCTTCTTTTTAAGGAGTCATTAGCTGGACTCTTCCCATTCTACATGGTTGCAATCCCTTCCAGCAACATCAACTCTTCCATGCCTTCATTCCTTGGGACTCCTTCTTCATACTTTTTGACTGTATGTCCATTGACCTTGAAAGGGGTACCATCTTTTGACAATAGCTCTATAGCACCATGTGGAAACACCTTCTTCACCAGAAAAGGACCATCCCATCTTGCCTTGAGTTTTCCCGAGAAGAGTTTTAGCCTTGAATTAAAGAGCAACACCTTTTTCCCTTCATGAAATTCTTTATTTTCCTTGATCCTTTTGTCATGCCAATTCTTAGTTTTCTCTTTATAGATCAAATAACTAGTGTATGCATCAATTGTAAGTTCCTCAAGAGCATTCATTTGCATTAACCGGTTGTTCTTGAGCTCCTCCATGTTAAAGTTGCACATTTTTAAAGCCCAAAAAGCTTTATGCTCTATCTCCACCGGTAAATGACATTGCTTTCCATAAACTAACCTATATGGTGTAGTACCAATAGGGGTTTTGAAAGCTGTACGGAAGGCCCAAAGTGCATCGTCTAGCTTATCTGACCATTCTTTTCGATTGCTTCCCACCGATTTCTACAAGATTCTCTTTAAAGCTTGATTTTTCACTTCGGTTTTTCCACTAGTTTGTGGATGGTAGCATGTAGAAAATTTATGGGTTATCCCATATTTACTTAGCACCTTCTCTAGTTGATCATTGGCAAAATGAGTGTCTCGGTCACTTATAAGAGCTTTCAGGACTCCAAATCTTGAAAATAACTTCTTTAAAAACCACACCACCACCCGACCGTCATTAGTTGGCAAAGCTTGTGCCTCCGCCCACTTGGATACATAATCCACCGCCACCAATATGTATTTGTTGCCTCTGGACATGGGAAATGGTCCCATGAAATCGATCCCCCACACATCAAATACTTCGCACACTTGGATACTATGTTGTGGCATTTCATTTCGAGATGAAATGTTTCCCGCTCTTTGACATGCATCACATTCTTTGACAAATTGGGTTGCATCTTTAAAAATCGTGGGCCAGTAAAACCCAATGTCAAAGATCTTCTTAGCAGTGTAATGTGCTCCATGATGTCCACCCGTGTGCCCGCTATGACAATGCTCTAGTAGTTTCCGGCTTTCATTCCCGATCACGCATCTTTGTAAGATTCCATCCGCGCAGCTTCGGAAAACATATGGTTCATTGCAAAAGTAATACTTTATCTCGGAAAATAATTTCTTCTTTTGTTGACTTGTGAGATCTTTTGGGATGTGTTTGATAGCTAAGTAATTGTCTATATTTGCAAACCATGGTTCTTCTCCCACAGTCACCATAATATACTCGTCCGGAAAATCATCTCCAACTCTATCTTTTTGCAATCGCGGGTTTTCAAGCCTTGACAAGTGGTCAGCTGCCACATTCTCCATTCCCTTTTTGTTGCGTATCTCTATGTCAAACTCTTGAAGAAGTAGAACCCATCGTATCAATCTTGGCTTGACATCCTATTTGGCAAACAAATACTTGATAGCAGAGTGGTCAGTAAAAACAATTGTTTTAGATAAAACAAAATAAAGGCGGAATTTATCAAAGGCGTACACCACAGCTAATAATTCCTTTTCCGTGGTGGTATAATTTTCTTGTGCCGGATTTAAAGTCTTACTAGCATAATATATGGGTCGAAAGTGCTTATCAACCCTTTGACCAAGGACAGCTCCTAATGCAAAGTCAATAGCATTACACATTATTTCAAATGGTAAATTCCAATTTGGTGCAATAATGATCGGGGCATTAGTCAATTTTTCCTTCAAAAATTCAAATGCCTCTAAACACTCTTTAGCAAAATTAAATGGTGCATCTTTTAGGAGTAATTGTGTTAGAGGTCTAGTTATTTTAGAAAAATCTTTTATAAAACGCCTGTAAAAACATGCGTGATCAAGAAAACTTCTAATGCCCTTCACATTAGTTGGCGGGGGTAATTTGGCAATGGTGTCAATCTTCGCCCGATCCACCTCAATTCCCATTTTGGAAACCTTGTGGCCTAAAACTATACCCTCCTTGACCATAAAGTGACATTTCTCCCAATTGAGGACCACATCGGTTTTTTCACACGTAGCAAGCATTAAGTCAAGATTTGTGAGAAAATCATGGAAGGAAGATCCAAAAACAGAAAAATCATCCATAAAAACTTACATGATTTTTCCACCATATCGTGGAATATGGTTGTCATACACCTTTGAAATGTAGCGGGTGCATTGCATCGCCCAAAGGGTATGCGTCGATAAGCAAAACTCCCACTTGGGCACGTAAATATGGTCTTTTCTGGGTCCATTGGGTCTATGAGTATTTGTAAATAAACCAAATATCAATCTAGAAAGCAATAATAACTATGGCCCGATAATCTTTCTAACATTTGATCAATAAAAGGTCACGGAAAATGGTCTTTACGAGTGGCATCGTTTAGCTTTCGATAATCGACGCACACTCTCAGACCGGTTACCGTTCGTGTTAGAATACGCTCATTCTTTTCATTGGTTATGACCATCATCCCTCTTTTCTTGGGCATCACTTGGACCGGACTCACCCACAGACTGTCGAAAATGGAATATATAATCCCCGCATCTAAAACTTAGACCACTTCCTTCTTGACCACTTCTTGCATATTTGGGTTTAATCTTCTTTGGTGCTGTACAACCGGCTTTGCTCCTTCTTCCAGATTAATCTTATGAGAACAATAAGAGGGGCTTATCCCCTTGATGTCGATGATGCTCCATGCTATGGCCCGCTTTCGCTTCTTCAAAACTTGTACTAACTCTTCCTTTTAATATTCAAAGAGGTCAGATGCTATTATCGCTGGCTTTTGATGACCATCTTCAAGGAAAGCATATTCCAAATATTCTGGTAATGTTTTGAGCTCCGTGTTTTGGTTCTGCTGGTTGTACTCGCTGAATGCAGGTAAGGGACTCGGCGAGTTTGAAGATGAATTTACGATTTCCATTTTTTCTTTGCTTGGACTCGGCGAGTAGATTGGCCCTACTCAGTGAGTTGGTCTGGCAGATTGCTTCACTAGTTCTTCATACTCAGCTTCTTCCAGCAGCATCTCGATTTCCATTAAGTCTTTTTCTACATCAAATTCTTGATCAAAAATTTTGGACTTGCTGGAATCTTCACTTATGCATTTCTCCAATAATTCATCAAGCATGTCAATTGAGAATGTCGTGTCGTCACTGTTTCTTGCATACTTCATAGCTTGATCAACCCCAAAAGTAACCGAATCATCTCCTACTCGCAATGTAAGCTTCGAATCTCACATGTCTACTATAGCACTTGCCGTGTTGAGGAAGGGTCTTCCAAGAATGATTGTGACTTGAGGGTCTGCCTCCATGTCTAGAATTATGAAATCAGCGGGAAATACAAACTTGTCCACCTTGACCAATAAGCCTTCACATATTCCTCTTGAGAAAGTGGCTGTCTTGTTTGCTAAATGAATCACCATACGAATTGGTATTGGTTCCGGGAGATCCAGCTTCTTGAAGAATGAATAAGGCATTAAATTCACACTTGCTCCTGAATCAGCCAACGCATGAGTAGTAGCCAAGTTGCTAAATTGGCAAGCTAAAGTTAAGCTCCCCGGGTCACCCTTCTTCTGTGGTAGTTTGTTGAGCATGGCAGCTGAGCAATTCTCATTAAGTACCACCTTCTTCACTTCCTCCATCTTCCTTCTATTTGTAAGAAGTTCTTTAAGGAATTTCGCATATTTCGGCATTTGTGAGATAACTTCAATGAAGGGTATGTTGATTTGAAGAGCTTTAATGTGATCTAGAAACTTCTGGTACTCTTCTTCCTGTTTTTCTCTCTTAGCTTGGGCTGGATATGGCATTGAAGGCTGAAAGGGTTTTTCAGGAATCTGATTTTTCGGATTTGGCAGTGGACTCGCCAAGTCCATATTGTGGACTCGGTGAGTAGGCTCTGCAAATTGAGGATTTTCAATTTTGTCTTGAGTTTCTTCATCTTCCTTCTGCATTTCTTTGGGTGCTTCATTCGGAATAGGGGCCAGAGGAGTGATTATCTTCCCACTTCTTGTTGTGACTATGTTTATATGCGCGCCTCGTGGGTTATTTTCGGTTTTACTAGGAAGTTCGCCCAGTCATCTTTGGTTGATTTGTTGAGCAAGTTGCCCTAGCTGTGTTTCTATGTTGTGGATAGATGCTTGCTGGTTTCTAAGCATGGTCCTTGTTTCTTGAATTGCAACATCATGATCACTATGTCTCTTTTCTAAAGCAGCTACAAATTTGGTAAGCATTTCTTTCAAACTTGGTTTTCTTTCTTGTGCCGGCTCCTCCTTTCTGTAAAAACCTCTTCCTTTCTACCTAAACTTCTCCTCCTTAGCCTTCTTGTACTCTTAATAAGGGAGCCACTCTTTCTTTGGTTTTTCCCAATCTTCATCATATCGGTCCCCACCTGAGTAACAAACCTGCACCTTCTTGTTTCCATTCTCATGCAAGTCGCAATCTCTAGTAATATGAGGCCCATTGCAGTTTTCACAACCCACCCAAATATCATGGATCGTTTGATCCATTTTATCCATCCTCATATCCATGGTTTTTAGCATAGCCATGCCCGCGAACACTTCTTCAGTAGCTGCATATGCGGCTCCCCTAGTAACATCATTTCTTGGGTTGTGGTATTCTCTAGAGTGCTTAGAGAATTCTTCAATCAATTCCTTGATCACCGTGGGTGGCTTCTCTGTGAGCGTGCCTTGCGAGTCAAGTAACTGCCTGGTTGTGACATTGACTCCATCATAGAAGATGGAGACTTCTTGCTGGCTATTAAGGTCATGGTGTGGGCAATTTCTTAGCAAACTCTTGTATCTCTCCCAAGCTTCATATAGCGACTCTCCAACTTGTTGTTCAAAGTTCGCAATGGCCTTATTCAACTTGGCTATCTTGGAAGGTAGGCAAAAGTGATCAATGAAGTCTTCTTTCATCTTGGCCCATATGGTGACTAATCCAGGGGGAAGTGACTTGAGCCAGTCTTTTGCAGCACCTTTGAATGTCACTGGAAGCATGCGAAGTAGCTGAGTTTTGCAAGGCATATTTTGAACATTAAACTAATCAGCTACATCATTGACTTCATCCAAATTCTTGTATGCATCTTCGTGGTCTTTTCCATAGAAAGGAATTTTCTTTAGTTAGGTGAGTATGTCCTCTAGCTCGAAAGTAGCAGTAGCGGGAATTGCGGGTTGCACAAGTCCTGGGCCGGTGTCATCGCGGATCCTCTTCTTCCACTCTCCCATGGGGATTTCATCAATGTTAACCACGGTAAGAGCTAACTCGTCGCCGGAATAAGAGTCATGCCCCTATGTAGGTTCTTTTTCCTCCTCGGTGTCGTACTCGGTGTCTTCCTTGATCGGGTCTTCACTTGCTAAAGATGCGTTGGATGCACCTACTTTGTTGTTCTTTTTCTTTCCAAATACAGTCTTCAAATTAGAAAAAGGTGACTCGTTAGGTGTATTCGAGCTCCCCACGTCCTTTCCTCTGTTCCTTCTCAATGCGGATTCAGGATCTTCAAACGGGGGTACCAGCGGAGTGTTTGATCCTCTGGTCATGAAAGTCCTGAAATAAAACAAGATAAAAAACTTAAAAAGAACAAAAAAAAAATGCAACTAAAAAACGAAAATTAAATGTGAAATAATGCTCTACTCGCCGAGTAGGTGCGAATGCACTCGGTGAGTAGCAGTGAAATTTGAAAAAAACTAACCTTAATAATAAAACTAAAAAAGATGCTAAAAACTAATTACTAACTACTAAACTGCAATAAATTAACTTTATGCCAGTAAACTCACACAAAGGATCGAAAATGTTAGGAATTAGATTAACTATTTAGAACGTTTCCCCGGCAACGACGCCAAAAACTTGATGTGTGTCAAACGAGCTAGTTTTAATCCTACTTTTAATTAATAAATTAAGCACACAAAGACAGTGAACCTGTCTTTTAGTGGTATAGTTGGATAAGTATGGTGCCGAACTCAGGGAACGGAAATTAATCTAATAACTAATTTTAACTAAGCAAGTAATAAAAGTAAAAGGGTTTTTCTCTAGTTTTACAAGACTAAAAACTTAAACACATCACTTAAGCACTTAACTAACTAAACAATTAAAGCAAATGACAAATTCACCAAATTTAATAAAGGGTTTATGTTTAGGTTCAACCAATTCACTCCTATGGTTATTTAAATGAGTAATCAATTATTATTGGTTACCAACTATAGTGGTTAGGTTCATGTTCATTACTCCTAACCCTTAGACAATTAATCAACTCAAGCAGTGGCCAATTGTTTAAACTAATTAATTCCCTAGTTCAATTGTTTAGATTAAATAAGATTTGTAATTGTTTAATCAAATTGGTGTTTCAATTAACCTCTTGTTTGTTGGTGTCTCAAACAAGCTCACACATTAACTTACCCATTCTCTAATTAATCCTAGTTTCATATTCATTATTCCTAGGCATATGATAAAGTGTTCACATAACATATGAGGTTAACAACTAAGAGATGTTCATGCAGCTTAATTGCCATCCAATTAACATACAATAGTTGTTATTAATGCATAAGGTTCTTTAACAAACTTAATTTAATAAAATCACCAAATAACAATCAATCAAAAAGTAATAATTAAACCATAGGAGTAACTTGGTCTTCCCCAATAGAAACAAAACGAATTTAGTTCATAGTCATAGCAAAAACAAACTCAAAAACAAATTCAACTAAGCTAAACATGCTTAATTCCTAAGGTTAAATGGAATGATTAACCTAAATTGCCTTGATTCTTCGAAGGATTAAAGGTTAGGGTTTCTCAGCTCTCCCAAAGGTTCTTCAATCGCAGGTGTAGCTCCCAAAACGCCAGAAGTCTCCCTCATTCGGATAAAGGTTCGATATTTATATTTATCACAAAACAGGCGCTACTCGGCGAGTAGACTCGTGGACTCGCCGAGTACAGGTACAATCCTTATATTGCCAGGAGTCTTAACTTATCTTCAGGAACCTTCATGGGTACTCCCCGAGTAAGCTCGCAGACTCGCCGAGTAGGAGTGTGTCATTCCTTCATTCTTCAACCTTTGGTCTCTAATTGCTTCTCCTCATTTCCTTTTACTTCCAAGCATGCCTTTTGGACTGAAAACAAAATTTAAACATTATTAAATACCTTTTGTCCACATTATACACATAATTAGCTAAAAATGAATAAAAATATATGCTAAATATATGACTAATTATGCAGATATCAGAAGCCTAGGATGAGGTCGGTGGAAAGGGTATCGGTAAAAGGGACTTCGCAAAGCAAAGCAATCCTTGAGGAAAGCATGGGTAGATGTGGAAGGTAGTATGGGCCCATACTACTGAAAGCAGAGGACCCGTACTCGAATCAAGGAAGGCTGAGTTAGAACGAGGAACCTTGGGGAGTGTGTTAGACCTCACGAGAGTATGTATAATCCTGACATTTTATGCGTGTATTTTCAGCATGGTGACTATGCGACATGAAGCAGGAGGTTCCGGATCAGGATCAGGATCAGGCTCGGGTGCAAGATCCGAGTAGGCTGATGAAGGACTGCGCGAGTTCATCGCGTCTGAGATCACGAGAGGCATTCTTGAGTCGAACCCTATCATTTTCGGGTCGATCAAGGAAGGGACTGTGGAGCTGATGGAGGATCGCCTCCGAGCATTCAGGAGTGATATGGCGTCTAGCCAGGCGTGTACGCACACACTGTCCTTCAAGGACTTTCGAGGGAGTGGTGCGCCATATTTCCATGGGGCAAAAGACTCCATTGCTGCCAGATGATGGATTGGCAACATTGATTCAACGTAACTGACTAGCTTCTGTCCCGAGGGATCGAAGGTGAGGTATGCAGTAGGATGCTTGAGGGATAGGGCCAAAATTGGTTCGAATAGGCTGGTGACTCTCTTAGAGCCTCAACTTTTGAGGCTATGACATGGCCGGATTTTGTGATCCGGCTCAGGGTTGAGTTCGCATTTGCGGTGGAGCTTCAGCAGTTGGCCAGGGAGTTCCTGAATATGAGACAGACGACTGAGACTGTGGCGGAGATCACCACCAAGTTCTGGGAGAGAGTCTTGTTGATACCACAGTATGCGGGGGATGAGGATATGAGGAGGACCCGATACCATGACATGCTACGGGTTGATATTCAGGAGCATGTTAGTTTCTCTGCTTGCCCTACCCTGGATTCCATGATTGCTAGGGCTAGGGAGAGAGATTGATTTGGAGCATATACGGAAGAGGAAGGCCGCTGAGGGGAAGACGATGGGGGCTTTCAAGGAAGAAGCCCAAGGGATCCGATGGTTGGCCGAAGGTTCAGTCAGGGCAGGACCGCTGTAGGAAATGTGGTCGGTCACATGAGGGAGTTTGTCGCACTAGGTCGGGTTCAGACTGCTATAAGTGCGGCAAGGTTGGGCATTTTGGCAGAGATTGTACTGCCCCTACTTTTGCGGTTCAGATATCAAACCTGATTTGCTTCCATTGCAATCAGAGGGGCCATAAAAAGGCCAATTGTCCCAGGTTGACAACGGCAGCAGCAGTAGCGCCAGCAATGGCGCCAGCGTCAGCAACAGCACGGGCTATGGGTGGCCGAAAGGTCAAGCCGGAGGCTCTAGTGGTTCAGAGCCGGACATTTCAGCTGACAGCCGAGGAGGCAGGTGCTGCACCCGATGTGGTGATGGTTATGATTCTTTCTCTCTGATTTACTTGTATGATGTTATGATATTGGTATGTGCTTTGTGTATATGCGTTTAGGATCATTCCACGTGAACGGTATCCCAGTTCAGGTATTGTTTGATTCGGGTGCTACCCGATCATTTGTCTCTCTTGCACTTAGCAATAAGCTTCCTGAGTCTTCGGGCGTGTTGGACTGCCCTCTAGAGGTGGAGATTGTAGACGTCCGATCAGTGCAAGCATCGGAGGTCTACCGAGATTGTGTTTTGAGGTTGTTCGAGGAACGTTACCTGGTAGACTTGGTTCCCATACCATTGCGGGGGAACAAGGTTATTATAGGCATGTACTGGTTGAGCGCCAATGGGGCAGCAATAGATTGTGCACATCAGTTGGTGCAGATCAGGACCCCAAGTGGGGGAGAGTTGGTAGTTCAGGGCGAGAGGCCACTGCGAGGACCAGCTGTATGTTCAACAACGAGAGCTATGCGTTACGTTTAGCAAGGTTGCATGGGGTATTTCTCTTATGTTATGGACACCCTGGAGGCGGGTAAGGCAATAGTGGGTGATGTGCCTGTGGTGTGGCTGTTTATGGACGAATTCCCCGAGGAATTTCCTGGGATACCTCCGGAAAGGCAGGTGGAGTTTAGGATCGACCTAGTCCCTGGTGCAGCTCCGATAGCCAAGTCGTCGTATCGGTTGGCTACTCCAGAGATGCAGGAGTTGTCTACACAGCTGTAGGAGCTGTTAGATAAGGGATTCATTAGACCGAGCAGCTCACCCTGGGGAGCCCCAATTCTATTTGTGAAGAAGAAATATGGGTCGCATCGGATGTGTATAAACTTTCGGGAGCTGAATAAGTTAACAATGAAGAACCGCTACCCACTCCCGATGATCGATGACCTCTTCGACTAGCTACAGGGAGCATCCTGGTCCTCCAAGATTGATTTGCGATCAGGGTATCATCAGATGATGGTTAAAGAGGAGAATGTGCAGAAGACTGCTTTTCGGACACGCTATGGTCATTATGAGTTTGTAGTGTTGCCTTTCGAGCAAAGCAATGCTCCTGTAGCGTTCATGGATCTCATGAATCGCGTATGCCGGCCGATGTTGGATCGGTCAGTGATTGTTTTCATTGACGATATCTTGGTTTATCCCATGATGCGAGAGCAGCATGGGGAGCACTTGTGTGAGGTTCTGAGTACTTTGAGGAGGGAGAGCTTATATGCTAAGTTCTCCAAGTGTGAGTTCTGGTTGGGCAAGGTGCATTTTCTGGGGCACCTTGTCAACCAGGACGAGATATCAGTGGATCGGGACAAGGTAGAGGCTGTGATGAGATGGGAGGTCCCAAGGTCTCCATCCGAGATTCAGAGCTTCCTAGGATTGGCAGACTACTATCGGAGATTCATTCAGGACTTCTCCAAGATAGTCGTACCCCTGACCAGGCTGACGAGGAAAGTCATGGTTTTTTGTTGGGGGCTGAGCTGCATGCCGCATTCGAGACGTTGTGACAGAGATTATGCGGGGTGCCAATCTTAGCCCTGCCGGAGGGCATGGAGGATTTTGTTGTGTACTGCGATGCGTCCATCTCGGGTTTGGGCGCAGTGTTGATGTAGAGTGGGCACGTTATTGCTTATGCTTCGAGGCAGCTGAAGCCTCACGAGGCGAACTACCCGAAAAATGATTTGTAGCTGGGGGTTGTTGTGTTTGCCCTCAAGATTTCGCGTCATTACCTCCATTGGGTTTGTTGTACCATCTACACGGACCACAAGAGCCTCAGGTATCTTATGGACCAGCCGAATCTAAACATGATGCAACGTCGGTGGCTTGATGTGGTAAAGGATTATGATTGTGAGATCCTTTACTATTCGGGGAAGGCCAATGCGGTGGTTGACGCTCTTAGCCGCAAGGCATAACCGATTTGAGATATCTGCCTAAGGATGACACTGGTGACTCCGCTGTTGGAGCGGATTCGTTAGGCCCAGCAGGAGGCCATGGAGGAAGAACATCGGAAAAGTAAGCGGATTGTGGGACAGGTTTCCTCCTTCGACTATGACAGTAGAAGACTACTTACACTACACCATAGGGTGTGGGTGCCGTAGCACAGGGGTGTGTATTAGGTTCTGATAGAGGAGGCGCACAAATCTCGATTCTCCATTCATCCGGAGGTGAAAAATATGTACAGGGATCTTTGTCTAGACTATTGGTAGCCCTGCATGAAGCGGGATATAGAATGGTATGTGGAGCGGTGCTTGACCTGCAGAAAGGTCAAGGCCGAGCACCAGAGACCACATGGCAAGATGCAGCCGTTGTAGATCCTATTGTGGAAATGGGAAGACATCATGATGGATTTTATCCCCAAGCTTCCCAGGACCGCACGGGGAGTGGATTCTATATGGGTCATCATGGATCGGTTGACCAAGAGCGCCCACTTCATATCAATCCAGGAGAGTATCTCACCTAAGAAGTTGGACGATATTTACATCCGAGAGGTGGTGGCGCGGCACGGAGTGCCGGTCTCCGTGATTTCAGACAGAGATGTACGGTTTACTTCCAGGTTTAGGAAGAAGTTCCATGACGAGCTGGGTACTCGTCGGAATTTTAGCACTTCTTTTCACCCGCAGACGGATGGTCAGAGTGACCGAACCATCCAAACTCTAGAGGATATGTTGCGGACATGCATGCTAGACTTGGGTGGTAGCTGGGATACCTATCTTCCTTTAGCTGTGTTCTCATACAACAACAACTACCACACGAGTACTAACCATCCTCCTTTTGAGACGTTGTACGGGAGGAGGTGCAGGACCCCGATATGTTGGGGTGAGGTTGGCCAGTGGGTCATGGGGAGCACCGAAGTGGTGCTTAAGACGACCGAGAGGATTCAGCAGGTTCGGAGCAGGCTTGAGACTGCACAGAGTAGGCAGAAGAGTTACGCCGACAAGCACCGATTAGACTTGGAGTTCCATGTTGGGGATAGGGTTCTCCTGAAGGTGTCTCCTTGGAAAGGCGTCATCCGATTCAGGAAACGGGGCAAGTTGGGCCCCAGGTATATTGGACCCTTCAGGGTTCTGGCCCGAGTGGGCAAGGTGGCGTATAGGTTGGACCTGCCAACCGAACTCAATCAGATTCACAACACTTTCCATGTATCTCAGTTGCGAAAGTTCCTGGTGGACGAATCGGCAGTAGTACCCCTGGAGGACATTCAGGTCGATGGCGACCTGAATTACATTGAGAGACTAGTGGCAATCCTCGACTGGAAGTCGAGGTATTTGAGGAACAAGAGGGTGGAACTTGTGAAAGTGCAATGGCAGCACCAGAAGGCTTCAGAGTGGACTTGGGAGCTTGTGAAGGAAATGATGTAGCATTACCCAAAGCTGTTTCAGGCTTGAGCAGTAGACTTCAAGGATGAATTCTAAGATAAGTGGGGGAGAATTGTAGCACCTGGTTCCTGGTATGTATTTTATTTAAGTATTTGGGCATTTTTGTCCTTGGACTCGGCGAGTTAAAGGACCAACTCGCTGAGTAGAAGCGGGACGAGACGCGGGGTTTAAGTGATGGACTCAGTGATTCGGTTCCCGGACACGACGAGTAGGCTCTGTCTGGACAAAAACCCTAACATAAGGGCTTCCACCCTATTTAAACAACCTAATGCAGCCCCCATCGCCCCTTTATGCTTACAGAAACCCCTCACAGCGAACCCTAGCCGTTTTTGAGAAGAACTAAGGCATTTTTGGTGGATCTTGCTATTGTGACCATAAGGAAGAAGAGAAAGGCTTTAGGAAACAAGTAAAGACCAATAGAAACCGAGTTTGTGCACCTTCTGCAGGTCATTGAAGGTAAAAATCTATAATCTTGCTCATTCATTTGTTAGATCCCTCTTTGAGGTGATTTAGGGCTTTTATAAGTCATTTTTGGTGGCCAACCATGTGTGCAAACATGGTTGGGGGTTTGAGCTTCTGAATCACGCCATTAAAGGAGTCGCAAGACAGATTTGGGTTGCTTTTGCACCCATGAAAGGTCCCATGCACCATAGGAGCTTGTTTTATGTCTTTTGAGCTCATTGTCCCATGCATGCACATAAAGTTTGTAAGTTTACGTGCTAGATCAAGTTTGGGGGCTTGGATCTATCATTTGGACAAGTGTTGTACATCAGAAATCAAGGATTTAAACTGTGGACATGACTGACTCGGTGAGTCCGTTCTTGGGTCTCGGCGAGTCCAAGACTTTGAGTCCCATATCTGTTGGGAGTTAAAAGAATTCAGTGGTGTGTTAGAAAGATTGTAGCAGGACAGAAAGAATGACCCAACACAATTGACTTAGTTTAAGAGTTGGAGTTCATGCGACTCGGTGAGTGCTAGAACGAACTTGGCGAGTCCAAGGCAATCTTCTTTAGGATGAAGATGAACTCGGCTAGTTGTTCATCATGTTGGTGAGTCGAGGATAGAACTTGTTCTTCAGTTGAAGGTGAACTTGGCGAGTTGTTAATCAACTCGGCGAGTCGGATGAGTTTCATAAGATGTCCATGTGAGGGTGGAACTCGTCGAGTTGACGGCCCAACTCAACGAGTCGAGTCATGGATAAGGACGAGTAAAGGGTGAGGGACTCGGCGTGTTGACAACTCAACTCGATGAGTTGGGTCAGCTTGAAGTTGACTTTGACTAGACTTAGACTGACCCTATCTGGGGTTGTACTTGTTGTGTGTTGACTTGAAGGTTGTCGTGTAGGGATAGAAGAGTCGAAGGGAGTCGACTAGTGCGTCGAAGATAATTCAAACACTGCACGTTATTTAGGTGAGTTACCTTCCAGTAGGGGTGGGTTTAAGGCCAAAATGCCAGCCTATCTGTAAGGGGTATTCATAAGATAATGGTCTTTGTGATAATATCTTGGTTTGGTTATGTGTCAGTTATGAGATTTGTTTGGATAATATGTTTTGTGTATAGTAGGGATTAGTTTCCTTAATAGAGGTCTGTAAGACCCAAGGGTAGGTCAGTACTCGGATATGCCTGACTGTATGTTTTTGTGTATTGATTGTATGCTAGTGATAGGGGGTGAAATAGTCCCCAGTTACCAGTTGAAAGATACTGATGTTGATTACCGGTTGCAAGATGCCGATGTTGATTACCGGTTCCAAGATACCGATGTTGATTACCGGTTGCAAGATACCGATGTTGGTTACCGGTTGAAAGATACCGATGAAGGTTACCGGTAGAAAGATACCGATGAAGGTTACCGTTTGAAAGATACCGACGATATTGTATGGTATGTGGTATGATGGGGGAACTCACTAAGCTTCATGCTTACAGTTTTGGTTTTGGTCTCAGGTACCTCTTCGTCGAAGGGGAAGGAGCCAGCGGTGTAGCAGCGCGTCACATACACACATGGTTTCCGCATTGAACTTCTGGGATTGTACTCTGATTTTTATTACTTTTGATGTCATGATTTGAGACGTAACATTATGATTTTGTAAGGTGTTGTTTTATCAACAATGTTTTGGTAAAATTTTTTAAATTCAAAAATGAAAATTTTAGGCTAGAATTTTGGGATGTTACAAGTTGGTATCAGAGCCCTGGTTTGAGGGATTCGGATACACCCTCGGGAGTGTCTGGACTCAAACTGAGAAGCTAAAGTTTTTTACAAGGAAAATGGTTTTCAAAAATCTAAACGGAAGGATTTTAAAAAAGATGAAGTGTGTGATGTGTGCGACCGGCCGGGCTCAAGTAAGTTTTCCCCAAGATACTCGTACTTGTTGTGTTATGTTATATGGTTGTGATTCGGAAAACCGCGGGCTAGAATAGGACTAAGGATCTAGGAAGATGCCTTGTGTGCCTGATATATGATTCTGAGAATTGCATGCTAGTTAGGGCTAAGAGTCTAGGGAGGATGCCTTATATGCCTGTTGAATGAGCTATATGCTTGGACTGTTTAGTCAACAGTAGGACGGCCTGAGTAGGTTATACCTGATTTTTGGTTACCTAATGCACGGTGTTGCTTGCTTTGTGCTATGGGAGCTCTGTCCATCTTTAACTGACTAAGGAACGGATATGTAATAGTATCCGCAAGCTAGTTAGGGGGAGGTGGTAGGGACTCCTAGTGCAGCTGATGGCGGAGAGTAGGTCGTAGAGTGCCCTATAGAAGTCTAGGATGAGGTCGGTGGAAAGGGTATCGGTAAAAGGGACTTGGCAAAGTCGAACCAATCCTTGAGGAAAGCATGGGTAGATGTGGAAGGTAGTATGGGCCCGTACTACTGAAAGCAGAGGACCCATACTCGAATCAAGGAAGGCTGAGACAGAGCCAGGAAACTTGGGGAGTGTGTTAGACCTCTCGAGAGTATGTATGATCCTGACATTTTATGCATGTATTTTCAGCATGGTGACTACGCGACATGGAGCAGGAGGTTCCGGATCAGGATCAGGATCAGGCTCGGGTGCAGGATCCGAGCAGGCTGATGACGGACTTCTTGAGGCATTCTTGAGTCAACCCCTCTCATTTTTGTGTCAATCCAGGAAGGGATTGTGGAGCTGCTGGAGGATCGCCTTCGAGCATTCAGGAGTGATATGGCGTCTAGCTAGGCGGATACGCGCATGCTGTCCTTCAAGGACTTTTGAGGGAGCGGTGTGCAATATTTCCATGGGGCAAAGGACCCCATTGCTGCCAGACGATGGATTGCAGACATTGATTTTGCATAGCTGACTAGCTTCTGTCCCGAGGGATCAAAGGTGAGGTATGCAGCAGGATGCTTGAGGGACAGGGCCAGAGATTGATGGGAGTCAGTTGGTGACTCTCTGGGAGCCTCGGCTATTGAGGCTATGACATGGTTGGATTTTGTGATCTGGTTCAAGGCTGAGTTCACACTTGTAGTGGAGCTTTAGCAGTTGGCCAAGGAGTTCCTAGATATGAGACAGATAACTGAGACTGTAGCAGAGATCACTGCCAAGTTCCAGGAGAGGGCCTTGTTGGTACCCCAGTATGCGGGGGATGAGGATATGAGGAGGACCCGATACCATGATATGCTACGGGCTGATATTCGGGAGCATGTTAGTTTCTCTGCTTGCCCTACCCTGGATTCCATGATTACCAGGGCAAGGGAGAGAGATTGATTTGGAGCACATACGGAAGTGGAAGGCCTCTGAGGGGAAGATGATGGGGGCTTCAGGGAAGAAGCCCAAGGGATCCGATGGTAGGCTGAAGGGCCAGTCAGGGCGGCACCGCTGTGGGAAATGTGGTCGGTCACATGATGGTGTTTGTCGCACTGGGCCGGGTTCAGGATGCTATAAGTGCGGCAAGGTTGGGAATTTTAGTAGAGGTTGTACTGCCCCTACTTCTACGGTTCAGATATAAGACCTGGTTTGCTTCCATTGCAATCAGAGGGGCCATCAAAAGGCCAATTGTCCCCGGTTGATAGCACCAGCAGTAGTAGTGCCGGCAATGGCACCAGCGTCAGCAACAACACGGGCTATGGGTGGCCGGAAGGTCAAGCCGGAGGCTCCAGTCATTCGGAGCCGGACATTTCAGCTGACAGCCGAGGAGGCACGCACTACACCCGATGTGGTGACGGGTATGATTCTTTCTCTCTGCTTTAATTGTATGATGTTATGATATTGATATGTTCTCTGTGTATATGCGTTTAGGATCACTCCATGTGAACGATATCCCAGTTCAGGTAATGTTTGATTCGGGTGCTACCCGATTATTTGTCTCTCTTGCACTTAGCAATAAGTTTCCTGAGTCTTCGGGCGTGTTGGACTGCCCTCTAGAGGTCGAGATTGTAGATGACCGATCAGTGCAAGCATCGGAGGTCTACCGAGATTGTGTTTTGAGGCTGTTCGAGGAACGTTACTTGGTAGACTTGGTTCCCATACCGTTGCGGGGGAACAAAGTTATTATAGGCATGGATTGGTTGAGCTCCAATGGGCCAATGATAGATTGTGCACATCAGCTGGTGCGGATCAGATTCCCAAGTGGGGGAGAGTTGGTTGTTCAGGGCAAGAGGCCACCGCAAGGACCAGCTGTATGTTCAGCAGCGAGACCTATGCGTTATGTTCAGCAAGGTTTTGCGGGGTATTTCACTTATGTTATGGACATTCGGGAGGCGGGTAAGGCAACAATGGGTGATTTGCCCTTGTTGCGGGCGTTTATGGACGAATTCCCCGAGGAGTTTCCCGGGATACCTCCGGAGAGGCAAGTGGAGCTTAGGATCGACCTTGTCCCTGGTGCGGCTCTGATAGCCACAGCGTCGTATCAATTGGCTACTCTAGAGATGCAGGAGTTGTCTACACAGTTGTGGGAGCTGTTAGACAAGGGATTCATTAGACCGAGCAGCTCACCCTGGGGAGCCACGATTTTGTTTGTCAAGAAGTAAGACGGGTCACATCAGATGTGTACAGACTTTCAGGAGCTGAATAAGGTAACGGTCAAGAACCGCTACCCACTCCCGAGGATCGATGCCCTCTTCGACTAGCTACAGGGAGCATCTTGGTTCTCCAAGATTGATTTGCGATCAGGGTATCATCAGATGAGGGTTACAGAGGAGGATGTGTAGAAGACTGCTTTTCAGACATGCTATGTTCATTATGAGTTTGTGGTGATGCCTTTCGGGCTTACCAATGCTCCTGCCGCGTTTATGGATCTCATGAATCGCGTATGCCGGCCGATGTTGGATCGCTCCGTGATTGTTTTCATTGACGATATCTTGGTTTATTCCATGACGCGAGAGCACCATGGGGAGCACTTGCGTGAGGTTCTAAGTACTTTGAGGAGAGAGAGCTTATGTGCTAAGTTCTCCAAGTGTGAGTTCTGGTTGCGCGAGGTGCAGTTTCTGGGGTACCTTGTCAACCAGGACGGGATATCAGTGGATCTGGCCAAGGTAGAGGCCGTGATGAGATGGGAGGTCCCGAGCTCTCCATCTGAGATTCGGAGCTTCCTAGGATTGGCAGGCCACTATCGAAGGTTCATTTAGGACTTCTCCAAGATAGTCGTACGCTTGACCAGGCTGACGAGGAAAGTCGTGGTTTTTTGTTGGGGGCTTGAGCAGCAGGCTGCATTTGATACGTCGATACAGAGATTGTGTGAGGCGCCAATCTTAGCCCTGCCGGAGGGCATGAAGGATTTTGTTGTGTACTGCGATGCGTCCATCTCGGGTTTGGGCACAGTGCTGATGCAGAGAGGGCATGTTATTGCTTATGCTTCGAGGCAGTTGAAGCCTCACGAGGCGAACTACCCGACGCATGATTTGGAGCTGGGGGCTGTTGTGTTCGCCCTCATGATTTGGCGTCATTACCTCTATGGGGTTCGTTGTACCATCTACACGGACCACAAGAGCCTGAGGTATCTTATGGACCAACCGAATCAGAACATGAGGCAGCATCGGTGGCTTGACGTGGTAAAGGATTATGATTATGAGATCCTTTACCATCCGGGGAAGGCCAATGTGGTGGCTCACGCGCTTAGCCGCAAGGCAGCGCTGATCCAAGATATCTGCCTAAGGATGACAGTGGTGACTCCGCTGTTGGAGCGGATTCGGGAGGCCCAGCAGGAGGCCATGAAAGACGAACATCAGAAAAGTGACCGGATTATGGGAGAGGTTTCCTCCTTCGACAATGACAGTAGAGGATTGCTGACACTACACCATAGGGTGTGGGTGCCATATCACGGGGGAGTGCATTAGGTTCTGATGGAGGAGGCACACAAATCTCAATTCTACATTCATCCGGTGGCGACAAAGATGTATAGGGATCTTCGTCTAGATTATTGGTGGCCCTGCATGAAGCGGGATATAGCTTGGTACGTGGAGCGGTGCTTGACCTGCAGAAAGGTCAAGGCAAAGAACCAGAGGCGACACCGCAAGATACAGCCGTTGGAGATCCCATTGTGGAAATGGGAAGACATCACGATGGATTTTATCACCAAGATTCCTAGGACCGCACAGAGAGTGGATTCTATATGGGTCATTTTGGATCGGTTTACCAAGAGCGCCCACCTCATACCGATCTAGGAGAGTATCTCGGCTGAGAAGTTGTCTGATATTTACATCCGAGAGGTGGTGGCGCAGCACGGAGTGCAAGTCTCCATGATTTCAAACAGAGATGTACGGTTTACTTCCAGGTTTTGGAAGAAGTTCCATGATGAGCTGGGTACTCTTCTGCTTCTTAGCACTACTTTTCACACGCAGACGGATGGTCAGAGTGAGGGGACCATCCAGACTCTGGAGGATATGTGGTGGGTATGCGTGCTAGAGTTTGGTGGTAGCTGGGATACCTATCTTCCTTTAGCTGCGTTCTCATATAACAACAGCTACCACACGAGTATTGACCATCCTCCTTTTGAGATGTTGTACGGGAGGAGGTGCAGGACCCCGATATGTTGGGGTGAGGTTGGCCAGCGGGTCATGGGGAGCACTGAAGTGGTGCTCAAGACAACCGAGAGGATACAGTAGGTTCGGAGCAGGCTTCAGACTGCACAGAGTAGGCATAAGAGCTACGCCGACAAGCACCAATCAGACCTGGAGTTCCAGGGCGGGGATATGTTTCTCCTGAAGGTGTCGCCATGGAAAGGCATCATCCGATTCAGGAAACGGGGCAAGTTGGGACCCAGGTACATTGGACCCTTCAGGGTTCTAGCCCGGGTGGGCAAGGTGGTATATAGGCTGGACCTGCCAGCCGAACTCAGTCAGATTCACAGCACTTTCCATGTATCTCAGTTGCGAAAGTTCCTGGTGGACGACTCAGCAGTAGTACCCCTGTAGGACATTCATGTCGATGGCGACCTGAATTACATTGAGCGACCAGTGGCAATCCTCACCTGGAAATCTAGGGATTTGAGGAACAAGATGGTGGAACTCGTGAAGGTGCAATGGCAGCACCGGAAGGGTTCAGAGTGGACTTGGGAGCTAGTGAAGGAAATAATGGAGCATTACCCAGAGCTGTTTCAGGGTCGAGCAGTAGACTTCGAGGATGAAGTCTATGATAAGTGGGGGAGAATTGTAGCACCTGGTTCCTGGTATGTATATTATATAAGTATTTGGGCATTTTTGGCCTTGGACTCAGCGAGTTACAAGACCAACTCGCTAAGTAGAAGCGGGACGATACGCGGGGTTTAAGTGATGGACTCGGTGATTCTATTCCCGGACACGACGAGTAGGCTCTGTCTGGACAAAAACCCTAACATGAGGCTTTGGACCCTATTTAAACAACCTTATGCAGCCCCTATCGCCCTTTTATGCTTCCAGAAACCCCTCATAGCAAACCCAAGCTGTTTTTTAGAAGAGCTAAGGCATCTTTGGTGGATCTTGATAGTTTTGACCATAAGGAAGAAGAGAAAGGCTTTAGGAAACAAGTAAAGACTATGGGAACCCGAGTTTGTGCACCTTCTGCAGGTCATTGAAGGTAAAAATCTATAATCTTGCTCATTCATTTTTTAGATCCCTCTTTATGGTGATTTACGGCTTTTATAAGTCATTATTGGTGGCCAACCTTGTTTGCAAACATGGTTGGGGGTTTCAACTTCTAAATCACGTCGTTAAAGGAGTCACAAGATAGATTTGGATTGCTTTTGCACCCATGAAAGGTCCCATGCACCATAGGAGCTTGTTTTATGTCTTTTGAGCTCATTGTCCCGTGCATTCACGTAAAGTTTGTAACTTTTACATGCTAGATCAAGTTTGGGGGCTTGTATCTATCATTTGGACAAGTGTTATACATCAGATATCAAGGATTTAGACTGTGGACATGACTGACTCGGCGAGTCCAAGACTTTGAGTCCCATATCTTTTGGGGGTCAAAAGAACTCAGTGGGGTGTTAGAAAGGTTGTAGCAGGACAGAAAGAATGACCCAACACATTGAACTTAGATTAAGAGCTGGAGTTCATGGGACTCGGCGAGTGCTAGAACGAACTCAGCGAGTCCAAGGCAATCTTCTTAAGGATGAAGATGAACTCGGAGAGTTGTTCATCAACTCGGCGAGTCGAGGATAGAACTTGTTCTTCAGTTGAAAGTGAACTCAGTGAGTCAGATGAGTTTCATATAATGTTCATGTGAGGGTGGAACTCATCGATTTGATGGCCTAACTCGACGAGTCGGGTCATGGATAAGGACGAGTAAAGGGTGAGGGACTCGGCGAGTTGACGACTCAACTTGGCGAGTCGGGTCAGCTTGAAGCTGACTTTGACTAGACTTCGACTGACCGTGTCTGGGGTTGTACTTGATATGTTTTGACTTAAAGGTTGTCGTGTAGGGATCGAAGAGTCGAAGGGGGTCAACTAGTGCGCCGAAGATAATTCAAACACTACACGACATTGAGGTGTGTTACCTTCCAGTAGGGGTGGGTCTAAGGCGACAATTCCAGCCCACTAGTAAGGGGTATTCATAAGATAATGGTCTTTGTGATAATTATCTTGGTTTGGTTATGTGTCGGTTCTGAGATTTGTTTGGATGATATGTTATGTGTATAGTAGGGATTAGTTTCCCTAATAGAGGTCCGTAGGACCCAAGGGTAGGTCAGTACCCGGATATGCTTGACTGTATGTTTATGTCTGTTGATTGTATGCTAGTGATAGGGGTTGAAATAGTCCCCAGTTACCGGTTGAAAGATACTGATGTTGATTACCGGTTTCAAGATACCGATGTTGATTACCGGTTGCAAGATACCGATGTTGGTTACCGGGTGAAAGATACCGATGAAGGTTACCGGTTGAAAGATATCGATGATATTGTATGGTATGTGGTATGATCGGGGAACGCACTAAGCTTCGTTCTTACAGTTTTTGTTTTGGTCTCAGATACCTCTTCGTCGAAGGAGAGGGAGACGGCGGTGTAGCAGCGCATCACATACACACATGGTTTCCGCATTGAACTTCTGGCATTGTACTCTGATTTTTATTACTTTTGATGTCATGATTTGAGATGTAACATTATGATTTTGTAATGTGTTTTTTTATCGATAATGTTTTGGTAAAAAAATTTAAGTTCAAAAATGAAATTTTTGGGCTTGAATTTTGGGATGTTACATAATTCCTTAACACCTAGGGTTCCAATCACAGATACAAGTCATATTAAGTGTCTAAAAACATAAAGGCGTAAACTTGGTGTAACATCCCGGATTTGCAGATATTTTCAAATCCTTCCCTTGACATTTCATTTTTGACATTTTGGTTCATGGAGTAGTTTGGTGTTAGCCCTAAGGAGCCCTGGTGGCATTTTGCTAACTTAGATGGCAGGATATGAATGTTGCACGTACATATAGGTATGCTAAGCGTACTAGGGTGCGGCCTAGTATTCCTGGCGTACGAGTGTCCAAGTGAAACCCTAAATTTTTATCGTTTGAGGAGTATTTAACTATCATTATGGATCAAGTGCCCTTATCCTTTCATCCTCCAATTCCCTCAGTTGTTCTTGTAAAACCCTAGGCCCCTTGAGTGAGAGTGAGAGCGTTAAAGTGTGTCTTTGATGTTTTAGAATCCAAGTAAGTGCATCAAGAAGCTTGGGAACATGAAAGAAGGCTTGGATATAAGGTTTTGGCTTCCTTCTTCATCATCCAAAGGTACAAAGCTCATACCTTTATGATTCTTTTGCTAGATCTCTTGGTGGGTTCTTTATTTCCTCTTTTTGGTCCCAAATGCTCCATTTTGAACATGACATGTTCTGAATGATTTGAGTTATCCATTCAGAGCCTTAGAGGGGTCCTTAATCATAAAAATTCGATCTCAATAGCTAGAAGTGTCCCATGCAATTGGTAGAAAGGATTTAATGGGCTATGGTCTTGTATTAATAACTTTTGCATGTCTAAAGTCATAAATTTAGAAACTTTATGACTCTAAGGTGCATTTCTACCATGGATCTGATGTATGGGCTTAAGTGCTTATGGCATTAAGCACTTATTGAAATTTAAACTCTGGGAGGGTACGTCCTGCGTACGAGGTCACGCCCCCGTTTCTAGGCAATGCATAGCTCGTGTACGCCCTGCATAACTTCGGGGTACGCCCAGCATGTGCCTTTTGTTGGGCTTTTGCGGGGTAGGCTTCAGATTTGGGCCATCTATGGGACAATTTGAATTGGGCCCTTAATGGACTTTCTGAGTTGGAGTATTCTGGTCCAGGTAGGGAATGGAACTTTAGAATGAGGTCTATTAGGGAGTTGGGCCCAATTTGAAAAATTAGGCCAGTTATGGGACTTGTATATTTAGACCTTTTTTGATCATGGTTTGGACTTGGGCTTTGGCCTAGTAAAGGAAGAGTTAATGGAAAATTATGGGTTAAGAGATTTGAGGTGATAATCCGATTAATAATTGGAGGTGTATTTTTATGATACTTCGAGGTTTTCGTCACCTAGCGACCAGAGGTAATGTTTGATACATCAGTGTGAAGTGAGTGTTACTCACTATACTTATGGGTCGAAGGCACCAATTTCGTGTTGGATAAGGTGTCTAAGTCCATAACTATTTCTGGTATGTACTTGACCCGACCCAGCATGGTCCATTTGGGTGGCATGGCACCATGCAATTGGATAGACTAAATGAGAGAAATAACGCTTGTGGTTTATTAATATATTATAAGTTCTAATATATTAATAATATTATTTAATTAGTTTGATCAAGAATTAATTTAGAATTAATTAAGTGATCAAAATATAACTAATTAAATATATGGGTTGATTATGTAAATCATCCATATCTTGTATAGTGGGCTAAGAGGCTCCATGGATAATCAAGTTGGGTTAAACCCATTGGATGCTCCATGGAGGCTACATGGGAGTTACAAACCCATGGGTCATGGAAATGAAGAGTCATGACACATTAGGGTTTACATGGTGTAACCCTAGATGTATCAACACTATATAAAGCTCATGTTTCTCCCAAAATAGGACACATATACAAGTTTGAGGGCTAGAACCGATTTTTAGAGTGTTATACTTTCTCTCCAAGTTTACTACATAGCATTTAGTGTTGTGTGAAGCATTTGAGGCATCGCACTTGGGGTGCTAGGCTCACAAAGTTTTAAGGATCAAAATCAACAACAAGGTATGTAGTTCTATCTTTTATTCAAGTTAAAATTGTTCCCCATGTATGCTAGATAGGATCATAGCCTTGGAAATCAACTTTGCATGATAATTAGACAAACATAGATCCAAGGTTATCAGGGTTGACTTAGGAAGTGTTAGAATGCTCAAAACCCATCAGTGGTATCAGAGCCTAGGCTTGTTTGTTGAATTTTTCTGCAAACTGTTGAAAAAATCGATTTTTCTGTTTTCTGCTCGTATGAACTCGATGAGTCCATGGGGGGGACTCGATGAGTCCCTGGCAAAACGCAAGCTAGTCGTCGAGTTTGTTCTTGCACTCGACGAGTAGAGGCTGCAATTTTCAGAATTTCGACTTTTGTTGCTGGAAATGGACTAGAAACATTACCCTAAATTATTTTGGTACTTGTAAACATGTTTTAGATGATGTAATGTTTATGCTAGTCCATTCACAATGACAATTATCAAAATTACAAGTTTTTAAGTGTAATTTTTGATTCTTGAAAGTGTTCATATTCGTGTTCTTGTTCTTATGATGTTTAGATGATCATAGGAATTGTTTGTAACCTATGTGGTAGATTAATTCATAATCATTATGTGTTTTAATGGAAAACCAAAAGTCACTTTGTTAAAAACCATTAAAATAAAACATGAGTTATAAAAATGAAGAGTCTTCATTTTTAATACTCTATTAACTCATAAGTTACAAGAAATGAAAAGTTTTGAAAGTTTACAAAACTTGCCCTCAATTTTTGGAACAAGTAAAGTCTTGATTAAAACTTTAGTTCCAACCCTTAGAATTTTAAAAATTAAAATTCAACCCTTATACTTATAATATTATAAGTTAATAAAAATATATATGTATAAGATCAAAGTCGTCTTACCGCTAGTACGCCTCATTCAAGAAGCCGGTCTATAACGGGGTATAAGGTTGTTGCCTATAAAATAGCAGCTTAATGGGTGTCCACTCTCACCCACCACTTCCTTGACTGGTGGAGGGTCGTTAGCCGAACGGGTAGGACAGCGACTTAAAAATTCTCATTAAAAGTATAATGATTATTATAAAGTAACTAAATGTTTTATAAATTCCCAATCTTAGTTACTTTAGGAAAATGTGAATAAGGTGCTAATCCATGAAATTACACTTTGCACCTTGTTTAAGTCGTTGGTGGAGCGTGTGTGGTTTACCGACACACTAACTTGGTCTTAACAAGGAAGGCAAAGGGAGACTTCAGGTTTTTCATGAGGTCGGAAGGAGTGCTTGTGGTTTATCGACACAACGATAAGTGAAAAATATTAAGGGTACCAAGTAATTTGCATGGTCACTTCACACCTTGTTTTGTGATCCTCGGTATCCCAGTCACAAAACATGAAGGGCACACTCGAGATTGAAACATGCCATTGAAAAGTTCAATGAATCTCAAAGAATCTAGGAATTTCTAAAAGCCAAATAAAACCTAATAATTTATGTTTCGTTTTCATGGTGGAAATTGGTGAATCGTCATTCACCTACCTTTCAAATATGTTATAACTTGGATTACGGCATCCCTCTGCCAGGTTATAATATATTGTGATTGGATCCTAGCCTTAATATTACATTTGGGTGTTGTATTAAGGACTATCACTATATCTAAACTAAACTTACTTTCTTCTTTTTAGATGTCTTCCAACATTGCGACTCCTGGCTAAAACCCTACTGGCTCCTTCTCTCTCATGAACCTTTGTGGGAGAGTCATCTTTGATGGATCCAACTTTGCTGACTGGATCAGAAACATCAGGATAGTCACTCGTTACGAGAACAAGGAATATGTTCTTGGCAAGGAGCTCAAGGTGCCTGAGCCAACTGCTACTCCTGAGGAGTTTGCTGAATATGAGGCACATGAAAGAGATGCTACCAAAGTGGCATGCATCATTATTTCCTTTCATGCTTTGTATAAACAAGATTTTACCTTTTCTTTTGATAATGAAATTGGTGGAATAAATGCTTTCTTTAATAATGTGTTTTATTTTAAAGCATTACTTTGTGATGGTATGCATAAAGTTGTGTCTGTTGCAGCTAACTTAGGAAATAATGTATTGTGTATTGATTCTACAAATGATAATAATTTGGATAAAGCATCATTATGGCATTGTTGTCATGGACATATAAGCAAGAAACTCATAGGCCAACTCCAAAAGAATGGAGTTTTGGAATCATTTGACCTAAAGTCAGATGATAGTTGTGAATCATGCTTACTTGGAAAAATGACAAAGTCACCCTTCAGTGGTTCTTGTGAGAGGGGTGAAGGTTTGTTGGATCTTGTACACACAGATGTATGTGGAGCCTTCAAAAATGCCACAAGGGATGCTAATCGTGATTATGTGACTTTTACGGATGATTATAGTAGATATGGATATGTCTACTTAATCAAGCATAAGTTAGTGACCTATGAAAAGGTTTAAAGAGTTTAAATAGGAAATCTGGAATCAATTGGGCAGGAACATTAAGATGCTTCGATCTGATCGTGGTGGTGAGTATCTTAGTACTAAGTTCCTCGACTATCTAAGGGAATGTGGGGTTGTCTCACAATTGACACCTCCCGGGACACCAAAGTTGAATGATGTAGCAGAGAGGCGTAATCGAACCTTGTTGGACATGGTTCGTTCCATGATGAGTCGAGCTACGCTACCAATCTCATTTTGGCGGTATGCCTTAGAGACTGCCAACTATATCCTTAATCTGGTCCCTACAAAGAAGGTTGCTGAAACACCTCATGAGATGTGGACTGGAAACGTTCCTAGTCTAGCCCACATCAAGGTTTGGGTTTCCGAGGCTTTCGTGAGACTCGAGACTCATGACAAGCTCGAACCTCAAAGTGAGAGGTGTATTTTCATCGGCTACCCACAGAAATCCTTTGGTTACCTCTTCTGCAGACCTAGTGAGAATGTGGTCTTTATAGCAAGGAGGGTTGTCTTTCTTGAGATAGAGTTCATAAGCCAAGGAGACAGTGGGAGATTAATTGACCTAGAAGAACTTAAAGAGTCAAGTGGTGAAGGAACCTCAAACCCTAGGAGTCAACTTGAGGAGGAACCTCCTGTTGATCCAATTATACCTCCAATAGTATCTCTGAGGCATTCCATAAGGGTGAGGAATGTACATGAGCATTACTATGGTCTCCATATTACTGCGGAAGGTGAGACACTTATCAGTGATAGGACACTGGTAAGTCTGGATGAACCTAACAGCTATGTGGAAGCAATGGCAGGCCTCGAGTCTGCTAAATGGAAAGAGGCAATGGATAGCGAGATACAATACATGTATGACAATCAGGTCTGGGACTTGGTTGACAGTGTGCCAGGTCGTAAGACAGTTGGGTGCAAATGGATCTTCAAGAAGAAGACCGACATGGATGGTAATGTACACACTTTTAAGGCACGACTGGTTGCAAAGGGCTTTTCTCAAACTCCAAGAGTCGATTATGATGAGACCTTTTCACCAGTAGCCAAGATTAAGTCTATTAGGGTATTGTTAGCCATAACTGCATCTCATGACTATAAAATATGGAAAATGGATGTCAAAACCGCTTTCCTTAATGGAAAGTTGGCTGAGGATGTTTACATGAATTAGCTAGAGGGTTTTGTCAACACATAGTACCCTAATAGAGTGTGTAAGCTTGAGAAATCCATCTTTGGATTAAAGCAAGCACCTCGCAGATGGAATCTTTGCTTTGATGAGAAAGTCAAAGAGTTTCGTTTTTCAAGGAGTGAAGATGAATCTTGTGTATATGTCAAGGCTAGTGGGAGTATAGTTAGCTTTTTGGTACTGTATGTGGATGACATACTACTCATAGGAAATGACATCCCAACTCTGCAGGAAGTTAAGTCCTAGCTTGGGAATTGTTTCGCTATGAAGGACCTAAGAGAAGCTGCCTATGTTCTAGGGATAAGGAACTTGAGAGACCGGAGTAAAAGACTAATTGGAATTAGTCAGAGTACATACTTGGATAAAGTGGTGAAGACATTCAATATGCAACATTCCAAGAAAGGAGAGTTATCCATCCAGAGTAACACTAGACTGAGTAAGACTCAGAGTCCAAGTACTGAGGATGAGATAGCATAAATGAATCGGGTACCTTATGCTTCGGCAGTAGGCTCGATCATGTATGTTATAACCTATACTCGTCCTGATGTACCCTTTGCTTTAAGCATGGTTAGCAGGTATTAGGGGAACCCTCGTAAGGCTCACTGGATAGTGGTAAAGAACATTCTCATGTACCAGCGGAGGACTAAGGATTGGGTCCTTACCCTTGGTGGGAGTGATGACTTGAGAGTTGTAGGGTATAGTGATGCTAGCGTCCAGACTGATAGGGATAATTTCCGCTCTCAGTCGGGCTGGATCTTTACCTTAAACAAAGGAGCAATCTCTTGGAAGAGTTCCAAGCAGAAGATAGTGGATGATTCAACTTGTGAATCAGAGTATATAGCGGCAAGCAAGGCGGCACAAGAGGCTATGTGGCTAAGGAACTTCATTGGAGACCTTGGAGTAGTACCAGCTATATCGAAGCCCATAGAGATTTTCTGTGATAGTGAAAGTGCAGTTGCCTTAGCAAAGGAACCAAGGGATCATGGGAGATCCAGATACATTGACAGAAAATATCATTTCATCAGACATCGTATAGAAGAAGGACTTCTCGTTGCAAAGAGGGTATCATCGGATGAGAACCTGACAGATCCCCTCACGAAGGGACTGGGTAGGGTTAAGCATCTCCAGCATGCTAGGAGCATAGGGATGAAGGATGATATTAGACTTTGTAGTTAGATAATTTTGAAATTTGTAAAATGTAATTGACATTTGATGATGAATAAAAGTTGTGTTTATTTATGATTAAAGTGTTGCTATCCCTTGTCAATCATTTACTATTATTTCTTTTGCATGTTTTGACTTCCATAATATTTATGTTGTTTTACATATTATTCAAATTATCCACAGTCAGTCATATGTTGGACGTAGATATGAAGTAAGACTGTCATGAGTTGGTTGTAGAGGTCTAAGACGTTGGACATGGCCTCAACACTCATGAGTGCTCATAAGTTCTGAGTATTCGATTCAACCCATGCTCGCTGGCATCACTTCATGCAATTTATCTCGATTGATCACGAGACGGTAATATCATATAAGTCTTCAAACCTAGAGATATGACTTGTTAACTATGAGTTACTTATGCATTGAATGTGCAAAACCGCATTGGTAACTCGATGTTATAAAACGTGCGTTTGTGTGTAATTTAACAAGTAGTAGAACAAGCATATAAGTCGAAGTTTATCTATTCCTTATTGGATTAGAAGCTGATATTTGGGCCCCTCGATGATTTTTTTTGACCTATGTACCGGGCCCGGTCAGAACTAAGTTGATGTGTTCAATTAAGTTCTATGTCAAACAAATCGGAAATCGGGAAACAAACTGTTGGACAATAAGCAAGACCATGTTCCATGTGTTTGTCCGGCTGATATCTCAGAATAGAGGATTATATGATCCCTTATCTAAAATGGTGTACCATCATCTTCTCAGTTCCGAGAAACCTTAAAAAGAGCTACGATTGCCGATCGGTTCCTGAAGTCATACTTGCAGTTATAGTTATTAGACTTATCCAGGTGGGAGACTGTTGGATAAGGTGTCTAAGTACATAACTATTTTTGGTATGTACTTGACCCGACCCAGCATGGTCCATTTGGGTTGCATGGCACCATGCAATTGCATAGACTAAATGACAGAAATAACGCTAGTGGTTTATTACTATATTATAAGATCTAATATATTAATAATATTATTTAATTAGTTTGATCAAGAATTAATTTAGAATTAATTAAGTGATCAAAAGATAACTAATTAAATATATGGGTTGATTATGTAAATCATCCATATCCTGTATAGTAGGATAAGAGGCTCCATGGATAATCAAGTTGGGTTAAACCCATTGGATGCTCCATGGAGGCTCCATGGGAGTTCAAAACACATGGGTCATGGAAATGAAGAGTCATGACACATTAGGGTTTACCTGGTGTAACCCTAGATGTGTCAAAACTATATAAAGCTCATGTTTCTCGCAAAATCGGACACATATACATGTTTGAGGGCTAGAACCGATTTTTAGAGTGTTATACTTTCTCTCCAAGTTTACTCCATGGTATTTGGTTTTGTGTGAAGCATTAGAGGCATCACACTTAGGGTGCTAGGCTCAGAAGGTTTCAAGGATCAAAATCAACAACAAGGTATGTAGTTCTATCTTTTATTGAAGTTAAACTTTTTCCCCATGTATGCTAGATAGGATCATAGCCTTGGAAATCAACTTTGCACGATAATTAGACAAACATAGATCCATGGTTATTAGGGTTGCATGTACACTTAGGATGTGTTAGAATGCTCAAAACCCATCATGTCGTCCCTTTGGATTGTTATCCTAATTATCGTATGATTGAGTACAGTAGTGATATGTTGATCTGAATCCTGGTAGATAGGATGATACTATTGATCTGTAAGATCTGTGTTTGTGGATTGATTATATGTTTATGAGTTATATATATGTCAACCTGTGTGTCTGTGTGTGTGTGTGGTTTGGTTAAGGAGGTCTTGCTTTATTCTGAAGTCCAATAGACCCAGCATGGTCCAGATAGACTAAAGGCCTGTAAGGCAGACCATTTAGGCCAATGCCTCAGAGAGCGGTCCAGATAGGTTGAAGGCCCTGTGAGGCGGTCCAATCATGTTGTAGGCTTTGTGTGTATGTTGTTGGTTATGTTTATGTGGTGGTATTTTGGGGAATACTTACTAATCATTGGGCTTACAGTTCTTTATTATGTTCCAGGTACTTTAGATGATTCTCGGAAGGTGAAGGCTTGATTTGAAACTAAATTGTAATGAAGTATGGTTTTGTGTTATGATTTCTGGAAACCTCTAATGTGAAACTTATTTTGAAACTAAATTGTAATGAAGTATGGTTTTGTGTTTATTTAAAAAGTTTAAATTTTCCAAAAATTTTATGAGTGTTACACTTTGTGGCTTTGCATGCCCCAAATGAACTAAATCACGAAATATCAAACACTCCTTCCATAAAATGAACCCAAACTCATGCATGCATGATCCAAAGCCTCAAATATGGAAACTTTATGACTCTAGGACCAAATGAACACTAAGAGTATCAAATCTAAGCTCCGTAAATGACAATAACTCACAAGATCTCATCTATGGGACCAAATAGATCCAAAAACTATAACAAAGAAGACTAAAGCATTCACAAGCAAGTTCAGAGCTTTATACCTCAAATGAGTGCCAAATGCTGTAGATAACCTAGATCTTCAATTTCAAATCCAACAGCACTCCTTCACCAACTTCTTCTTCTTCTACATTCTAAGGCACCAAACTACGAAAAATACATTACACGGGTTCAAGATGAAGGGTTATGAGCATAATTACCTCCTTTGTGTTCATGCAACCCTAATTGCTTTGGATCTAAGTTTCTCACTAATTGAACATAAAATTGAGTACCAAAGAAATAAACCTAGCATACAATTTCAAAATTCATATAAAAAAAGGTTTTGATGATTACCTTGCTTGTTATATAGTAATAACAAGAAATCCTTGTAAACCCTTGACTCTTGAAATCTTAGTGCCTCAAATGTTGCACCTCTAATGCTTCATAAACACCACTAGTAACAAGATGAGAATTAAAGAGGAGGAAACTCTTAGAATTTTGGCTAGGGATCTCCAGATGCAAGCTTTTTCCAAAAATCCTAAGTTGTGGGGTTCTTTATATAGCTGAGCGTTGCTAGGGTTTATGGAGGTAACCCTAATTTCCTGCTTAAGGCTTTACCACCCCATGGACCTCCCATTAAGAGGCTATGGATGAAATCTATAGGTACTCCATATAACATTTCATCCACTCCTAACTAAGGAGTCCATCAGCCAAGTTTCACTACTATCAATGATTTGCAAAATAGTCCATATTCTTTTAATTAGTTCTTTTAATCCGAAAATTAATTCCAAATTGATTTTTGATTAAATACTAATTAAATAACATGATTTTTAATTTATTTATTATTTTCATAATAAATTAATAAATCAATTTATTATTCCGCATAATAAATTCAACCTCCTTCTCCGAAAATCATCCCATCAAGTTGCTAGGGTGAAGGCAACCCAAAAGGACCATGCTACTATCAAATTAAGTACAAACCAATTATAGTTATGGGCATAGGCACCTAATCCAACATTCTCCCACTTGGATAGTCTAATAATTATTAATGCAAGTATGACTTCAAAATTTGATCATCAATCGTAGCTTTCAAAAGCCAATTTCAAACTCTGACCCAGTCATTGTATATCCTTATGATAAGAGATCATATAACCCTCCGTTCTGAAAGATATCATGTGGATAAAGACATGGAATACAATCATTCTCATTGTCCAACAATTTATTTCCCAATTTTGGATTTGTATGACGAAGAACTTAATTAAACACTTCAATTGAGTTTCGACCAAGGCCGACACATAAGTCAACAAAAAATCATCGAGGGGCACATGATATCGATTTTACCCCATGGGATAAAAGTAACATATAAACTTTGATTATATATGTATGTATTATTTACTCATCAAATCGTACATAACAATATGTTTTATAACATCAAGTTACTGACGCGTTTACGCATTTTTAATGCACAACTAACTCGTTAACAACAATTCATATATCTCGGTTTAAAGACTATACAATATTACCGTCTCATAAGTACTCGTGATAACTTCCATGAAGTAATTTAAATGAGCTTGTATTTAATCCAATACTCAAATCCCCATTTTAGGAGTACTTATGAACATTATAGCAAACAATTGTTGTGTCTAAACACTTAGACAATCTACAAGCCAATTCATGATAGTCTCAAATTCACTACTTACTTCCAAAGTATGATCGACTGTGGATAATTTGAATAATCCAAATATTCTAAAAGTAAAACATGCAAAAAGTAAAACACAATATAAACAAATGACAAAAGATAGTAGACAATACTCATAAATAAATCTCATTTACTTAATCATCAAATGTCAATTACATTTATCTATTACAAGTTTCTAAAATATTTATCCAATCACTAAAACTAATATCGTCCTTCAAACCAGTGCATCTCGCATGCTGAACGTGCTTAATCCTACTCAGACCTTTTGTGAGGGGATCTGTAGGATTCTGTTCTGACGATACCCACTTGACGACGAGGAGTCCTTCTTCTACCTGATGTCTGATGAAGTGGTATTTTCTATCGATATGTCTAGATCTTCCATGATCCCTTGGTTCCTTGGTCAAGGCAAAAACTCCTTCATTATCACATAAAATCTCCATGGACTCCTTTATAGCTGGCACAACTCCAAGGTCTCCAATGAAGTTCTTCAACCATATAGCCTCCTTCGATGCTTTGCTCATAACTATATACTCTGACTCACATGTTGAATAAGCCATGGTCTCCTTCTTGGAACTTTTCATGTCACTGCTCCTCCATTGAGTGTAAACACCCAACTAGACTAAGAACGAGAGATGTCTTGGTCTGTCTGAACACTGGCGTTACTATAACCAATAACTCTCAAGTCATCACTGCCACCAAGAGCAACGAACCAATCCTTAGTCCTTCGCATATACTTAAGACTGTTCTTGACAGCTGTCCGGTGAGCTTTACCGGGGTTCCCATGATATCGACTGACCATGCTCAAAGTAAAAGCCACATCAGGGCGAGTATATGGCATAGCATACATGATCGAGCCAACGGCGGAAGCATATGGAATGTGACGTATTTCTACCATCTCAACATTAGTACTCGGACTCTAAGTCTTAATCAACTTGGTATTTCTCTGGATAGGTAACTCTCCCTTCTTGAAATTCTCCACGCTAAAATGTTTCAACACTTTATCCAAGTAAGTACTTTGACTAAGTCCAATTAGTCTTCTACTCCTATGTCTCATAATCCTTATTCCCAGAATATAAGCAGCCTCTCACACATCCTTCATAGCGAAAATCCTACCAAGCCAGGACTTAATTTCCTGTAAGGTTGGAACATCATTTCCTACGAGTAGTATGTCATCAACATACAATACTAGAAAGCTAATTATACTCCCACTAGCTTTGACATAAACAGGACTCATCCTCACTCCTAGAGTTAGCTGTTTTGGGCCTTTGAGCTTTTGGGATTCATTTTGGTTATTGGATTTGTTGCATTCTGTGAATTATGGACTATTTGATCTGTTATGGGCAATTGATACTTTGGTTGGGACATATTGGGCCAAGAGACCCATTAATAATTTTGGACTTGGATTTTGGGCCCATTAGCAAGGGAAGGACTGTTAAGAGAGCATCTATTTTATTCAGTAGTCTAATCTAAGGTCCTAACAATGGTTATTATTATTATTCACCTCAGGAGGTTTCGGACTGTTAAGAGAGTAGCTTTTTTATTCAGCAATCAGAGGTGAGTCTTCACACCATACCTATGGGTCTAATGCACCAAGGACGACCCATTATATGTTTATGATATATGTGTTAGTGATTATGTGCTTTTATATGATATGTGATTATGTGTTTTGCATGAAGACCTAGGGGAGCCCATGGCATTGGATGTAAGACCATGTGGGGTAGCCCATGGCTGTCCTAGGTAAAGACCATGTGGGGTAGCCCATGATATTGGATGTAAGACCATGTGGGGTAGCCCATGGAATTGGATGTAAGACCATGTGGGATAGCCCATGGTAGTCCTACGTAAAGACAATGTGGGGTAGCCCATGGAACTGTTACAGGATTTATTTATGCATGGCTTATGTGATATATGTGTAGCTTTAATTAGCTAACAGGATATGTGTATGTGTAGTGTGTGGTATGCTCTGGGAACTCACTAAGCATTTCGCTTACAAGTTATTGATTTGTTTAAGGTACATCTGACCCCAAGGGCAAGGGCAAGGCTTGATGGCGCGACGCACACTCTATCTCTCTCTCTCTCTCTTTCACTGTTAGGGTTTGGGGACACTCTGTTGATTTGAATAAGTTTTAATTAATCATTGATTTTAAAACACTTATGTTGGGATTTGATGGCTTATGTAATTATGTTTTATTAATTAAAAATGAAAATTTTCTTTAGTGCGGCGAGGGTATATCGGGTTGTGTTCTATATGTATTGGGCGAGAGGTTCTGTGTGGGTCTAGTTCTGATACTTTTGCGAGGATTGAAAGTGATTGTCTGAATGGACGGGTTGAGGGCCAACGGGGCCATGATTGATTGTGAGCGCCAGTTGGTCAGGGTTCGAACCCTAAGTGAGGGAGAGCTTGTTATTCATGGTGAGAGGGCCTCGCAGGGACCGACCCTCTATTCGGATGCAAGGGCAAGGAGGTTTTTACAGCAGGGTTGCTCAGGATTTCTAGCTTATGTTTCGGATATGAGAATGGAGGCCATGACGGAAGTGGGAAGTGTGTTGGTTGTATAGGATTTTCGGGATGTGTTACCCGAAGAGTTACCAAGAGTGCCTCTGGAGAGGCAAGTGGAGTTTCACATTGACCAGGTGTCGGGTGCTGCCCTAATAGCAAAGGCAGCATATCAGTTGGCACCATCGGAGTTGCAGGAATTATCTGTGCAACTTCAAGAGCTGCTGTACCGGGGGTTCATTCGTCTGAGTAGTTCCCCGTGGGTTGCACCAATTCTTTTCGTGAAAAAGAAGGATGGATCGCACAGAATGTGCATCGATTATAGGGAGCTGAACAAACTAACAGTGAAGAACCGTTATCCGTTGCTAAGGATCGATGATTTGTTTGATCAGCTTCAGGGTGCGTCTTGGTTTTCAAAGATTGACCTTCGGTCTGGGTATCATCAGATGAGGATTCAGGATGAGGATATACCGAAGACGGCTTTTAGGACTCAGTATAGGCACTATGAGTTTGTGGTGATGTAGTTCGGGCTCACCAATGCCCAAGCAGCATTCATGAATCTCATGAACAGAGTGTCGAGGCCGATGCTGGATCAGTCGGTGATTGTTTTTATCGATGATATTCTGGTCTACTCGAAGACAAGTGAGTAGAATGAGCAACATTTGATGGAGGTATTAGAGACCCTGAGGGTGGAGAAACTTTTTGCGAAGTTCTCCATGTGTGATTTCTGGTTGCGGGAAGTACAGTTTTTGGGGCATGTCATCAATCAAGAGGGTATTTCGATTGATCCAGCCAAGGTTGAGGCTGTAATGCGGTGGGAAGTACCAAGGAATGCATCAGAGATTCGCAGTTTTTTGGGCTTAGCGGGTTACTATTGGAGATTTATCCAGGATTTCTCCAAGATTGCCATGCCATTGACTCGCTTGACCAAGAAAAATGTGACTTTTCAGTGGGGTGTGGATCAACAGATGGCTTTTGAGACCCTGAGATGGAGCTTATGCAAGGCTCCGATTCTAGTACTACTTGAGGGGTTAGATAATTGGGTGGTGTACTACGATGTGTCAAACTCAGGGTTAGGCATGCTACTGATGCAGAGAGGGCATGTGATAGCTTACACCTCAAGGCAGTTGCAGCCTTATGAGGCAAATTACCCCACTCATGACCTGGAATTGGGGTCAGTGGTGTTTTCCCTCAAGATTTGGAGACACTACTTATATGGTGTGCGGATCACTATATATATATATATATATATATATATATATATATATATATATATATATATATATATATCGATCACAAGAGTCTAAAGTATTTGATGGAGCAGCAGAACCTCAACATGCGACAGAGGAGGTGGCTGGATGTGATGAAGGACTATGATTGCGTGATCCTTGACCACCCAGGGAAGGCCAATATGGTGGCCGATTCTTTGAGCTGCAAGACGGCGGGGTCCCGATTAGGGAAATTTGTATGAGGATGAACGTGATTTTTCCTTTGTTGGATATGATCAGAGAGGCCCAGGTCGAGGGGGCAAAGAAGGAGAATTAGAAGATAGAGAAAATTTGGGGCCAGTATCCTTTCTTTGTTAAAGATACTCGCGGCCTTTTGACGTAGTGTGGTCGGTTATGGGTACCAGTAACAGGGGGAGTGAGACAGAGGTTATTAGAGCAGGCGCACAAGTCCAAGTTCTCCATATACCTAGGAGCTACAAAAATGTATAGGGACTTAAGGCTGAGTTATTGGTGGCCCTGCATGAAGTGGGAGATCGTCGGATTTGTGGAGTGGTGCTTGACTTGTAGGAAGGTCAAGGCCGAGCATCAGCGGCCTCATGGCAAGGTTCCGCCACTACTCATTCGCATGTGGACGTGGGAGGAAATCTCCATGGACTTCATTACGAAGTTTCCTACTACAGCGAGGGGAGTTGATGCTATATGGGTGATCGTAGATAGACTAACAAAGAGCACCCACTTTATTTCAATCTATGAGAGTATATCTGCGGAGAAGTTGGCAGATATTTATGTTCGGGAGGTGGTGGCGGTGCCCGTGTATGTAGAATTCGACAGGAATGTCCGGTTTACTTCTGGGTTTTGGAAGAAGTTCCACGAGGAATTGGGCACTCAGCTGCATTTCAGTATGGTGTACCACCCTCAGACGGATGATCAGAGTGAGAGGACGATCCAGATGCTGGAGGACATGCTTAGAGCATGCATGTTGGATTTTGGAGGGAGCTGGGATACATACCTCCCACTGGCAGAGTTTTCGTACAATAACAGTTATCATGCTTGTATCGATCGGGCTCCATTCGATATGTTATATGGACGGAGGTGTAGGACCCCGATGTGTTGGTACGAGGTTGGAGATCGGGTCATGGGGAGCACTGAGGTCGTGCTTAAGACCACCGGACTAATTCAACAGGTGTATGACCGGTTGCAACTTGTGTAGAGCCGTCTGAAAAGTTATGTTGACCAGCAGTGTTCGGACCTTGAATTTCAGGTAGGGATTTCATACTGCTAAAGGTGTCTCCCTGGAAAGGGATTATCAGGTTTCGGAAGAGGGGTATGTTGGGGCCCCGATATATAGGCCCACTCAGGATCATGGCCTGAGTGGGCAAAGTGACACATCGTTTAGAGCTTCCAAAGGAGCTTAATCAGATTCACAACACCTTCCACGTGTCTCAGCTTCAGAAGTGTGTTGCTGACGAGTCCGTAGTTATCTCCTTGGATAACATTCAGGTGGATGGGATCCTGAATTATGTTCAGAAGTCGGTCGCTATCTTAGATAGGAAGACAAAGGGGCTTCAGAACAAGGAAGTGAAATTGGTAATGGTGTAATGGCAACACCGGAAGGGCTCAAAAGTGGAGTTGGGAGACGGAAGAGAAGATGCGGGAGCATTATTCTGATCTGTTTACACCTACGAACTTCGAGGATGGAGTCTAGTTCAAATGGGGGAGAGTTGTAAAACCTTAAACCCGATACGTCTTGAAACCCTCAATAAATTATGTTTTCTCATAATTGGTCCCTTGAGTATGTTGGGCGTACCTATGAGTACGCTTAGCGTACTCTTCATGATTCATCATGGAGGATCCTAATGTACGCTGGGTGTACGCATCTGAGGGTTAAAACCCTAAATCCCGGAGTTATCCTATATTTAAACATCTCTTGGCCTATTGGACCAAACCCTATCAGTCTCTTTAGCCCCATTTCATCTTCCTACAGCTGAGTTAGTGTGTGAGTGAGATTTGGAGCCTAAGAAGAAGGTTTTGGTGGCCATTTTGGAGTTCTTTCAAGAAGGAGTGTTGTTAAGCAAGCTTGGATCAGTTTGGTGCTTCAAGAATCTACATTGGGGTCATCTTGAAAGGCTTCTGGAGGTAAAAAGCTTGAACCTTTTCATTTAAATCTTTAGATCTAGCTAGGATTTTCTAGTTTGGTCCCTCTGTTGGATTTTAGACCTCTTTTGGCGAGTTAAGCGACACTATGAGATGAGAATGGCATATTTGAGGTCCCTTGGTCATTTTGAAGCATAAAAATGGAGAATTGGTGGAAGTATTGGTCTCATACATAGGTTAAGGACCTTGGAAAGATCTTAATGAAGGTTTTTGGTGTATGTGAGGCATGCAAAGGCATAAAGTTGGCAACTTTATGCCTTAGGACATATTAAAACAACTCAGATCTGGCTTTTAGACATAAAGGAATCAGGTATTAAGAACATAATGGAAAAAGTGCTTGATCTAGAAGAACACTGGGCATACTCAATGTACGTTGTGCGTAGCCCTTAAACCCCAGTACGTTGCACGTACCAGAATGGTACACCGAGCGTATGCGCTAGAGTTTGGGTCTGAAGTGTTTTGGGCCTTTGAGCTTTTGGGCTTCATTTTGGTTATTAGATTGCTTGCATTCTGTGAATTATGGACTATTTTATATGTTATTACCCATGGATACTTTAGTTGGGCCTTATTGGGCCAAAAGGCCCATTAATAATTCTGGACTTGGAATTTGGACCCATTAGGAAAAGAAGGATAATTGGGCTTCATGGATGGGTTTGGAGTTGGGTTTTCCTTTGTCTAATCTAAGATCCTAACATTGGTTATTATTATTATTATTCAGATCGATAGGTTTCGACTGTTAAGAGAGCAGCTTTTGTATTCAGCAGTCAGAGGTGAGTCCTTTCACCATACCTATGGGTCAAAGCCACCAAGGCATGCCCATTATGTGTTTATGGTATATGTGTTAGCCATTATGTACTTTTATATGATATGTGATTATGTGTTTTGCATTAAGACCCCGGGCGGAGCCCATGACATTGCATGTCAGACCATGTGGGCTAGCCCATGGCCGTCCTAGGTAAAGACCATGTGGGGTAGCCCATGACATTGGATGTAGGACCATGTGGGGTAGCCCATGGTAGTCCTACATAAAGACCATGTGGGGTAGCCCATGAAATTAGATGTAAGACCATGTGGGGTAGCCCATAGCATTGGATGTTAGACCATGTGGGGTAGCCCATGGCAGTCCTAGGTAAAGACCATGTGGGGTAGCCCATGGCACTATTATAGGTTTTATGTATGCATGGCTTATGAGATATTTGTGTAGCTTTAATTAGCTAACAGAATATGTGTATGTGTAGTGTGTGGTATGCTCTAGGAACTCACTAAGCATTTCACTTACAGGTTGTCGATTTGTTTCAGGTACATCTGAGCCCAAGGGCAAGGGCAATGCGTGATGATGCGGTATACACTCTATCTCTCTCTTTCACTGTTATGGTTTGGGGACACTCTGATGATTTGAATAAGTTGTAATTAATCATTGATTTGAAAACAATTATGTTGGGATTTGAAGGATTATGCAATTGTGTTTTACTAATTAAAAATGAAAAATTTCTTTTTAATTTGAGTCATTACATAGAGAAGCCAAACACTTTGACCTTCTCATCAAAGCAAAGATTCCATCTACAAGAAGCTTGCTTCAAACCATAGATTGATTTCTCAAGCATACCTACTCTACTGGTGTATTTAGCATCCACAAAACCCTTTGGTTGACTCATGTTAACATCGTCAGCCAACTTCCCATTAAGGAAAACGGTTTTGACATCCATTTGGCATATTTCATAATCATGAAACACATATATGGCTAACATACCCCTAATAGACTTGATATTGGCCACTGGTGAAAAGGTCTCATCATAGTCACCCCCCTCGGGGTTTGATTAAAGCCCTTCGCAACCAGTCGTGCCTTAAACGTGTGCACCTTTCCATCTATGTCGGTCTTCTTCTTCAACATCCATTTGCAACCAACTATCTTGTGACTTAGTACATTGTTAACTAAGTTCCAAATTTGATTTTCATACATGGACTGGATCTCGCTGTCCATTGCCTCTTTCCATTTAGCAGACTCAGGGCCCACCATGGCTTCCTTCTAGCTAAAAGGTTCATCCAAATTTACTAGTGTACTATCACTGATAAACGTATCACCATCCGTAGTAATATGGAAACCATAAAACTCTAGTGGCATTCTAACTCTAGTGGAACGCTTGAAAGGTAACATACTCGTCAATTGGTTCAACAAGAATTTCTTCCTTGGGTTGAGCGCTATTGTTAGAGGTTCCTTCATCGTTTGACACTTGAATTTATTCAAGATCAATTATACTTCCACTGTCCTCTTTGCATATGAGTTCCCTCTTACGGAAACTCCCATTCGTGCTATGAAGACCACATTCTCACTAGTGATGGGTTGTGAGCATCCTAACACTCCTATGGTGTACATGCAACCCTAGAAACCTTGGATTTATGTTTGACTAAGATACATGAAAATAATTATTTTTCCAAGGTTCTTATCCTATCTAGCATGGCATGGGGAACTTTAATCAAATAAAGCTAGTAGAATTACTTACCTTGTAGTTGTAGTTGATTGCTTGGAGTTTGTGAGCCTAGCACCAATAGTGTGGATGCCGCAAATGGAAATAACAAATCACCACAAACTTTGGAACCTTGAGAGAATATTCACAGCCTTCTTGAAATCAACCCTCTTAGTATACTCACCACAACTAGTGTGATTTCAAGAACCAAAGCCTCGTGTATATAGTGTGGTGGATTAGGGTTACATCCATGTAAACGCTAATACCCATGTCTTTTCATTTCCATGAGATCTATGGGTTAAAGCTCCATGGAGTATCCATGGACTTTCCACGCAAGCCTAGCCCATTCCAAACAAGCATTAGCCTACACTATATAAATACAAGAGCCCATATTTAATTAGTCATACTGATCTCTAAACTAATTCTAGATTAATTATAGATCAATACTAATTAAATAATATGATTTTATATTAATATATTAGAAATTATAATATATTAATAAATCATAACTTATACTATTCTCAAAATATTATCCATAAATTGTTCAGGTGAAGTGCAATGCAAATGGACCATGCTGGGTCGGGTCAAGTACATACCAAATATAGTTATGGAGTTAGACACTATTTCCAACAGTCCTCCACTTGGATAAGTCTAATAACTTTAGTTGTAAGTATGACTTCAAGAACCGATCAGCAATCGTAGCTCTTTAAACTTTGTTGAACTATGAAGCGCCATTTTAGATAAGTTATTATATAATCCTCTATTCTAGATATCAGTTGGACAAATACATCGAACATGGTCTTGCTTATTGTCCAACATTTGTTTCCCGATTTCCGATTTGTTTGACATAGAATTTAACTGAACATATTAATTTATTTCTCATTGGGCCCGGTACATAGGGCAAAACAAAATCATCAAGGGGCCTAGATATCGCTTCTAATCCTAGAAGGAATAGATAAACTTCGACTCATATGTTTGCTCTACTACTTGTTGAATTACACAAAAAAGCACGGTTTATAACATCAAGTTACCAATGCGTTTTCATACAATCAATGCATAACCAACCTATAGGCAACTAATCATATCTCTAGGTTTGAAGACTTATATGATATTACCATCTCACGATCCCTCGAGATAAATTCCATGAAGTGATACAAGTGAGTGTGGGTTGAATCCAATACTCAGAACTTATGAGCACTCATGAGTGTTGTAGCCCGCTTTGTCTAACATCTTAGACCTCTACAAGCCAACCCATAACAGTCTTGATTCATATCAACTTCCAACATATGACCCGATCTCGAGAGTTCGAATACTATGATATAAACCATAGCATAATTATTCTGGAAATCAAAACATGCAAAAAGAAATAATAGTAAACGATTGACAAGAGATAGCAACACTTTACTCATAAATAACAGCTTTTTATTTATCATCAAATGTCAATTACATTTTACAAATTTCAACATTATCTAACTACTAAAACTTATAAAATCCTTCAACCCTATGCTCCGAGCATGCTGGAGATGCTTAACCCGAGTCAGTCCCTTCGTGAGGGGATCTGCTGGGTTCTCATCCGATGATACCCTCTTTGCCATGAGGATTCCTTCTTCTTTTCGATGTCTGATGAAGTGATATTTTCTATCAATGTGTCTGGATCTCCCATGATCTCTTGGTTCCTTGGCTATGGCAACCACACTATTGCTGTCACAGAAAATCTCCATTGGCTCCTTTATAGCTAGTACAACTCCAAGATCTCCGATGAAGTTCTTTAGACATATAGCCTCCTTTGCTTCCTCGCTTGCTGCTATATACTTTGATTCACAAGTGGAATCAGCCACTATCTCTTGTTTGGAACTTTTCCAAGTAATTGCCCCTCCGTTTAGGGTAAATACCCAGCCCGACTGAAAGCGGAGATTATCCCTATCAGTCTGAAAGCTAGCATCACTATACCCTACAACTCTTAAGTCATCACTCCCACCAAGGTTAAGGACCCAGTCCTTAGTCCTTCGCAAGTACTTGAGAATATTATTCACCGCTGTCTAGTGAGCCTTGCCAGGATTTCTCTGATATCTGCTGACCATGCTCAAAGTAAAGGCAACATCAGGGCGAGTACAAGTCATAGCATACATGATCGAGCCTAAAGCAGATGTGTATGGTACTCGACACATCCCATCTATCTCAACCTATGTACTCGTACTTTGAGTTTTACTTAGTCTGGCATTACACTGGATAGGTAACTCACCTTTCTTGGAGTTATGCATGTTGAACCTTTTTAACACTTTGTCCACATAGGTGCTTTGAGTAAGTCCAATTAGTATTTTACTCCTGTTTCTCAAAATCCATATCCCTAGGATATAAGCAACTTTTCCAAGGTTCCTCATAGCGAAACACTTCCCAAGCCAGGACTTTACTTCCTGCATGGTTGGGATCTCATTTCCTATGAGTAGTATGTCATCCACATACAGTACCAAAAAACTGACTATACTCCCACTAGCCTTAACATAGACACAAGATTCATCTTCACTCCTTGAAAACCAAATTCTTTGACTTTTTCATCGAAGAAAAGATTCCATCTGCGAGGTGCCTGTTTCAATCCATAAATGGATTTCTCGAGCTTACACACTCTATTGGGGTACTCTGTACTGACAAAATCCTCTGGCTTAACCATGTAAACATCTTCAGCCAACTTTCGAATAAGGAAAGCGGTTTTGACATCTATTTTCCATATTTCATAGTCATGAAATGCAACAATGGCTAACAGAACCCTAATAGATTGAATCTTGGCCACTGGTGAAAATGTCTCATCATAATCAACTCCCGGAGTTTGAGAATAACCCTTTGCAACCAGTCTTGCCTTATAAGTGTGTACATTACCATCCATGTCGGTCTTCTTTTTGAAGATCCACTTGCACCCAACTATCTTATGATCAAGTACATTGTCGACCAAGTTCCAAACTTGATTGTCATACATGGACTGTACCTCGCTGTCCTTAGCCTCTTTCCATTTAGCAGCCTCAGGGCCTTCCATGGCTTCTGTGTAGTTGTTAGGCTCATCCAGATTTACCAATGTGTTATCACTGATAAGGTTTCACCTTCTACGGTAATATGGAAACCATAATAATGCTTAGGTGCACTCCTAACTCTGGTGGAATGCCTCAGAGGTATAGATTCTTCAGTCGGCTCAACAGGAGTTTTCTCCTTAGGTTGAGGGATAGGGTTTGAGGTTCCTTCACTTCTTGACTCTTGAATTTTCTCAAGGTCAATTTGCCACCCACTGTCTCCTTGGCTTATAAATTCTCTCTCTCGAAAGAATCCTTTTCTTGCTACAAAGACCACATTATCACTGTGTCTGTAGAAGATGTAACCAAAGTATTTCCGTGGGTAGCCGATGAAAATACACCTTTCGCTTTAGGGTTTGAGCTTATCATGAGTCACGCATCTCACAAAAGCCTCGCAACCCTAAACCTTGATGTGGTCTAGATTGGGAACTTTTCCAGTCCACACCTCATGAGGTGTTTTGGAAACCTTCTTTGTATGGACTATATTAAGGATATGGGCGGCAATCTTTAAGGAATATCCCAAAAATGAGATTGGTAGGAAAGCTCGAATCATCATGGAACGAACCATGTCCAACAAGGTCCGATTGCGCCTCTTAGCTACACCATTCAATTGTGGTGTTGTCCTAGGAGGTGTCAATTGTGAGACAATCCCACATTCCTTAAGATAGTTAAGGAACTCAGTACTAAGATACTCACCACCACGATCGGATCAAAGCATCTTAATGTTCCTGCCCAACTGGTTCTCCACTTCTTGCTTAATCTCTTTGAATTTTTCAAAGGTTTCTAACTTATGCTTGATTAAGGAGACATATCCATATCTACTAAAATCATCAGTAAAAGTCACATATGAGCGATTATCATCTCTTGTGGCGGTTCTGAAGGGTCCACACACATCTGTGTGTATTAGGTCAACAAACCTTCACCCCTAGCACAAGTGCCAATAAAAGGTGACTTTGTCATTTTCCCAAGCAAACAGGATTCACAACTATCATCCGACCGTAGGTCAAATGACTCCAACACTCCATCCTTTTAGAGTTGCCCTATGCGTTTCTTGCTTACATGTCCAAGACGACAATGCCATAAAGATGAGTTATCTAAGCTAGTGGAAGAGTCAATACATAATACATTATTTCCTAGATTATCTACAACAGATACAGTTTCATACACACCATCACAAGGTAATGCTTTAAAATAAATAACATTATTAAAGAAAGCATCAATACTACCATTATTATTATCAAAATAAAAGGTAAAACCTTGTTTATACAATGCATGAATGGAAATAACATTTCTTGCCATTTCTAGCGAATTTTAACATTTATTCAAATTTAATGTAAACCCACTATTTATTACAAAGAAATAAACTCCTATCTTGGTGACATGTGAAGCTTTCTTGTTTCCCATGATCAAGTTTATCTTTCCCTGCTCCACATTCTCACTTCTTCTTAGTCCCTACAAATCAGAACATATGTGAATACCACAACCTGTATCAAGGACCCAATACTTAGAATTAGGTGAGTTATTAGACAATATACTGTATATACCTGCATGGTTGGGTTTTACTTTCCCATCCTTCAAATCTTGCTGGTACTTTGGGCAGTTTCAATTCCAGTGCGACTTTTCATGGAAATAGAAGCATTCAGCCTCATTAGGGTTAGCATAAGCAGTGACAAAACCTTTCTTGGTTTTGCTTGAAAAGGAGCCTTCAAGAATCTTACCCTTGGTACCCTTAGAAGGGCTCTTTCTCTTCTTCCTTTTGCCATGCCCGATTGCCAAGACATTGGTTGCAGTTGGAGTAGCAGTCGGAATAGTAACAACCGTCTTACCCTTTAGACCACTTTCGGTGGTCTTCAAGAGTCCTTGAAGTTTGTTGACGGTGAATTCTTCCTTGTTCCTGTGATATGTCATGCGGAATTGATCATAACACAATGGTAAGGAGTGGAAAATGATGTTTATTTCTAACTCCTCGGGGAAGTTCACAATCAGTTTTAGTAAGCAGTCCACATATCTTTGCATCTTCTACATGTGGCCCGTGATGGGTTTGCCATCCTTCATTCGGGTTCTTATCAGGCAGGAGATTATTTCATATCGCTCTTGACGAGCACTTTGATGGTAGCAGTCCATCAAGTCCTCGTGCATCTCAAAAGGATAATAGTCCTCACAGGACTTTTGGAGCTTGGTTGTCATGGTGGCCATCATGATACATGACACTTTTGTAGCATCTCTTTCATGTACCTCATATTCGGCAAGCTCTTCACGAGTAGCAGTTTGCTCGGGTACCTTCAGCTCCTTTTCGAGAACATACTCTTTGTTCTCATACCGAGTAACCATCCTGATGTTCCTGATCCAATCTGTAAAGTTTGATCCATCAAAGATGACTCTCCCAAAAAGATTCATGAGAGAGAAGGAGCTAGTAGGGTTTGAGTCAGAAGCATTGTTATTGGAAGACATCTGAAAAGAAGAGAGAATATATTAGATTACATATAGACATAGTCCTTAATAAAACACCCACATGTAATATTAAGGCTAGGACCCAACACAATATTTTATAACTTAAAACAGGGATGTTGTAATCTAAGCTATAAGATATTTGAAGGTAGGTGAATGAAGATTCACCAATTTCCACCATGAAAAAACGAAATATTTAATTAGGTTTTAATTGGTTTAGAAACTCCTAGATTCTTTGAGATTCATTGAACTTTCTTCAATGGCTTGTTTCAAACTTGAGTGTGCCCTTCAAGTTTTGTGACTGGGATGCCGAGGATCACAAAATAAGGTATGAAGTAACCATGCAAATTACTTAGTACCCTTAATGTATTACCCCTCAATCATGTGCCGGTTAACCACACACGCTCCATCGATACTATGATAAACATTAAGTCACTCTTTACCTACCTTGTTAAGTTCAAGTTAGTGTGTCAGTTAACCACACACGCTCCACTAACGACTTAAACAAAGTGTAAAGTGTAATTTCATGGATTAGCACCTTATTCACATTTTCCTAAAGTAACTAAGATTGGGAATTTAGTTTAAGCATTTAGTTACTTTATAATCATTATACTTTTAATGAGAATTTATAAGTCCTTGTCCTACCCATTTGGCTAACGACCCTCCACCGATCAAGGAAGCGGTGGGTGAGAGTGGACACCCATTACGTTGCCATTTTATAGGCAACAACCTTATACCCCCCTTATAGACAGGCTTCGTGAATGAGGCGTACTAGCGGTAAGACGACTTGATCTTATACAGACATATATATATATATATATATATATATATATATATATATATATATATATGTATGTATGTATGTATGTATGTATATATATATATATATATATATATATATATGTATATATATATATATATATATGTATATATATATAATGAACTTATAATATTATAAATATAAGTGTTGAATTTTAACTATTAAAATTCTGAGGTTGGAACTAAAGTTTTAATCATGACTTTACTTGTTCCAAAACTTGAGGGAAAGTTTTGTAAACTTTTAAAACTTTTCATTTCTTATAACTTATGAATTTTATTGAGTATTAAAAATGAAGAATCTTCATTTTTATAAACCTTGTGTTCTTTTAATGGTTTTTACTAAAGTGTGACCTTTGGTTTTCCATAACTTGAGGAAAAGTTATGGACTCCATTAAAACACATAATGATCATGAATTAAACTACCAAGGAGGTTACAAACAATTCCTATGATCATCTATTCTTCATAAGTTCAAGAACATGAATATAAACATTTCAAGAATCATAAATTACTCATAAAACTTGTAATTTTGATAATAGTCATTGTAAATGGATTAGCATAAACATTACACCATCTAAAACAAGTTTTATAACACCAAAACAGTTTAGGGTAATGTTTCTAGTCCATTTCCAGCAGAAAAACTCGGAAATATGGACACTGCAGCCTCTACTCGTCGAGTGCATGAAAGACTTAATGAGTAGCATGCATTTCTTCATGGACTCGTTGAGTCCCCCATGTACTCGGCGAGTTCATACGTGTAGTGAACAAAAAAATTGTTTTTCAAGCTATTTGCATCAAGTATCAAGTAAACAAGCCTAGGCTCTAATACCACTGATGGGTTTTGAGCATCCTAACACTCCTATGGTGTACATGCAATCCTAGAAGCCTTGGATCTATGATTGATTAAGATACATGAAAATAATTATTTTTCCAAGGTTCTTATCCTATCTAGCATGGCATGGGGAACTTGAATTAAATAAAGCTAGTAGAATTACTTACCTTGTAGTTGTAGTTGATTGACTGGAGTTTGTGAGCCTAGCACCAATAGTGTGAATGCCTCAAATGGAAATCACAAATCACCACAAACTTTGGAACCTTGAGAGAATAGTCACAACCTTCATGAAATTGGCCCTCTTAGTATACTCACCACAACTAGTGTGATTTCAAGAACCAAAGCCTCCTTTATATAGTATGGTGGATTAGGGTTTACATCCATGTAAACCCTAAAATCCATGTCTTTTCATTTCCATGAGATCCATGGGTGAAAGCTCCATGGAGTATCCATGAACTTTCCATGCAAGCCTAACCCATTCCAAATAAGCATTAGCCCACACTATATAAATACAAGAGCCCATATTTAATTAGTCATACTGATCTCTAAATTAATTCTAGATTAATTATAGATCAGTACTAATTAAATAATATGATTTTATATTAATATATTAGAAATTATAATATATTAATAAATCATAACTTATACTATTCTCAAAAGATTATCAATAAATTGTTCGGGTGAAGTGCAACCCAAATGGACCATGCTGGGTCGGGTCAAGTGCATACCAAATATAGTTATGGACTTAGACACTATATCCAACAACTAGGTCTTTAGAACAAGTATCCAAAGGACTTATGTGGGTAGCCAATGAAAATATACCACTTCGAGGTTCAAGCTTGTTGTGAGTCTCTCATCTAATGAAAGTTTAACAACCCCAAACCTTGATATGTGCCAAAGAGGGAACCTTCCATGTCCGGATCGCGTGAGGTGTTTTGGCAACCTTCTTTGACGGGACTAGATTAGGGATATGGGTGGCAATCTCTAAGAAATACCCCCAGAATGATATCGGAAGCGGAGCTTGACTCATCATGGAACGGACGATGTCCAACAAGGTTCGATTACACCTCTCAGCCACACCATTAAGTTGTGGTGTCCTAGGAGGTGTTAATTGTGAAACAACTCCACATCTCTTGAGGTAGTCGTGGAACTCGATACTAAGATACTCACTACCCCTATCGAATCTGAGCATCTTGATGTTCCTGCCCAATTGATTCTCGACTTCAGCTTTAAATTCTTTGAACTTTTCAAAGGTTTCTAACTTATGCCTGATTAAGTAGATATATCCATATCTATTATAATCATCGATAAAGGTCACATAAAATCGATTCACATCCCTTGTGGTGGATCTAGAGGGCCCACACACATCGGTGTGTATTGAATCCAACAATCCCTCACCTCTTTCACATAAACCTGTGAAAGGTGATTTAGTAATCTTTCCAAGAAAACAAGATTCACATGTATCAACTGACCTTAGGTCAAACAATTCCAACACTCCATCCTTTTAGAGTTGGGCAATGCGCTTTTTTTTACATATCCAAGACGACAATGCTACAAGCATGCTTTTTCTAAACCATTAGACGAATCAATGTGCAACACAATATTTCCTGAATTTCCTACAACTATCACAATTTCATATTCACCATCACAAGGCAATGCTTCAAAATAAAATACACCATTATAATAAGCATTAATAGATCCATTCTCATTATTAAAAGAATATATAAAGCCTTGTCTATACAAACCATGAAAAGAAATAATATTCCTCGTCATTTATGACCAGTAGCAACAATTATTTAATTCTAAACATAATGCACTACTAAGCTTCAAATAATAAAATTCAATCTTGCTAACAAGTGATGATCTCCAATTGTCCATTATCCGGTTCATCGTCCCAAGCTCCACATTCCTGCTTTCTCTTAGTCCCAGCAAATGTGAAAACTACATCCTGTGTAAAGGACCCAAGAATTAGAATGCGATAAAATTTTAGACAAACTAGTGTAAATACCTGTCGAGGTAGGCTTGGTCTTGCCATCCTTCATGTCCTGCAGGTACTTGGGGCAGCTTCTCTTCCAATGGCCTTTGTCTTAGCAGTAGAAGCACGTTGCATCCTTTGGACCTGAGGCAGGGGGAGCAGAATTGGTTTGTCCTTTGGATCTACTACTAGAAGACCCATCATGAGCCTTTCCCTTTCAAATTTGCATTTAAGGAGCTTTCCTCTTTTCCCCTTTCCTTGTCCAATAGCTAAGGCTAGAGCATCAGCAGTAGGAGTGGACTTAATAGCCTTTCCTTTCAATCCACTTTCAACGGTTCTCAGCAAGCCTTGAAGTTTACTCAGCATGACTTCCTCTTTGCTTAAATGATAAGTCATATTGAATTGGTCATAGCAAGGAGGCAATGATTGCAAGAATATGTCTATAGCCAGCTCCTCATCGAAGTTCACATTCAGCATGAGTAAACGATCCATATATCTCTACGTGCATTGTAGGTGGTCATGGCTATTGGGTTTTGAGCATTCTAACACTCTTAAGTGTACATGCAACCCTAAATACCTTGGATCTACGTTTTCTCTATTATCCATGCAATTATGAACATCCAAGGTATTATCCTAATCTAGCATACAAAATAATGAATATAACAAGATAGAATACATACCTTTTTGATGTAAATGCCTTCATGAAGCTTGAGTGCCTAGTACCTCAAGTGTGACACCTCAAATGGTTCACACAACACCAAATACACTTGGAATAACTTGAGAGAAACTTGAACACTCCTAAAATCGGCTAGCCCTTTCTTATTATTCATAGTGACCGATTTTTCCCAAAGAATATGATCTTATATAGTTGTTACAACTAGGGTAAACCCTAATTGTCATGGCCTTCCATTTCCTTGGATCCATGGGTTCAAATACACCATGGAGCATCCATGGACCATCCCATCGGTTTTAGCCCAACTTGATTATCCATGGAGCATTAGCCCACTATACAAGTATGGATAATTTACACAATCAGCCCATATATTTAATTAGTCTTCTTTTGATCACTTAATTAATTCTAGATTAATTTTTTATCAATACTAATTAAATAATCCTATTAATATATTAGAACTTATAGTATATTAATCAACCTTAAGTGTTATTTCTCTCATTATAGTCTATCCAAGTGCATGATGCCACGCAAACCAAATGGACTATGTCGGGTCGGGTCAAGTCTTACCAATTATAGTTATGGACTTAGAAATTAATCCAACATTCTCCCACTTGGATAAGTCTAAAACTATTATTGCGAATAACTTCAAGAATCGACCGGAAATCGTAGCTCTCAAAAGCATCTGTCGAACTCTGACCTTGCCGATGATCTCTGAACTTTATCAATGACTTGTCCAATAGATAAGTGATCATACATTCCTCCATTCTAGATATCATATGGACTGAGACATTGATTATAAATCATTATCTTTGTCCATCTATTGTTTCCCAATTTCCGATTCATGATGACTGACTGATTGAACAAATCAAATCAATCCTGGCTTGGCCAAGCACTCACATGTATCATCATTAAATCATTGAGGGGCCCACAGATATCGCTTATTTCCCAAAGTTGAAAGGAATGGATAAACTTCGACTCATATGGCTTGTTCTGCTACTTGTTGAATCATACACAAAGGCACGTTTTATAACATCGAGTGACCAAATCGTTTTCGTGCAATCAATGTACTATGAACTCATAGTAACAACTCATATCTCTAGGTTTGAAGAATATAATATATCATCGTCTCATGATCACTCGTGATAAAATCCATGAAGTGATTCAAATGAGCGCGGGTTGAATCCAATACTCAGAACTTATGAGCACTCATGAGTGTTATAGCACAACTTTGTCCACCAACTTGGACTTCTACAAGCGAACCCATAACAGTCTTGATTCATACCTACTTCCAACATATGACCGACTGTGGATGGTTTGAATAACTTAGTCATTCCGGAAGAATAACCTAGTTTATTCTGGAAGTCAAAACATGCAAAGGGAAACACAAGAATAAATGAATCTAATATGCTCTCAGAACTTATAAATATAAATAAAACAACTTTTATTTATCACCATATGATTGCACATTATTCATTGTATACTGTTTCAGCTATCAACTTTATTCTTCAATTTAAAACGATAGTTGTCCCATGCTCCAAGCATGTATACTATGTTTTATAAACACTAGTCATGCCATACACCAAGTATACACACTATGTTTGTCTATGATCTTTACTTTGTGAAATAGATCGATTGAACATAACTTCAATGATTCTCATTTCACAGTCCAAAATCCCTACCGCAAATGCAAGAATCCCAAATTCATGCCATTTACCAAAATCTGTTAGATTCTAAACTTATATGCATTGATCCTCTTGTAATTATTATGCACAAAGTCACAAAGACATGACAACAAACATTACAGAGCATTCCAATGGAGATCAACTCCATGGAAACATCCTTCTTGCATTAAGTTTCCTAATCTTATAGATTGAATACTTTCTAACTCTGAAACATTTCCATATTCCATTTTGACTACAACTTCTGAACAAGAGTTATAGTCTTTTCAGACTATGCCAATATGGTCCTTCCAATATTAAAAATATACTTCCAACTATCCTTGAGCAACCAATCTTTGGTAAACCTTAGATTGTCCTCGACAATTGCTTAATCACTTTAGTCATATCCAATTCTAGACATTTTCCTCCTTAATGCCCCAAGGCATTTTGAAAATTCAAAAACGATGAATATAGCACATGTAATCGATCCTATATCCGAAGCATATGGGACACGATTCATGATGTCTTTTGCTATAATATTTTCATTTCTATTTGCCAAGTTCTCATAATTCAGATTATGAAAAGGGATGTCATAATCATAATCGAATTTTAGAACGCAAATAATGAATCCACATATAGAGTTTCCTTATGTTGAGCTATTCCAACATGAAATTCATATATATTCTTGACTAAATTTGATTAAAATATCAATCTATGCTTTTAGAATTGAAATGAAGTATAATTTCCTCTCCCTTAGTTATAGCAAAACAACTTTTCAACCCCTGCAACTCCACGAATTGAAATTTTTGTTTTCTATAATTAAAATTGCTAACTTACAACCTTTATCATAATTATCATGCTCCCACTAACATGATGATTATTAGCATAACACTTATGTTCCTACTAGCTTTGACATGTACTCAGAAATCATCTGAACTTTTAGAAAAACAATACTTTATTGACTTTCTTACCAAAGTTCAGATTTCTGATACTAGATTGCATTGATAAGACTTTATCAAAAACATACACCTCTCTTAGATAGCTCACAGGTGTTTCTAAACAATTTTAAGAACTATGAAAAGGGGGGTCGTAATCATAGTCTCAATTGTTTAGACCTTTGCCACTTCTCACAAGTCCTTGTTAGTGTGCCGGTTAACCACACACGCTCCACTAACGACTTTCAGAATGCAAATATCACAATTTCTATCTAGCTAAAATCTACTTAGTGAAAGTGTTTCCTCACCATCATTTTCATGAATCGGAGAGAAACCTTATGACACTTAGATTTTTATGGTGTATGAGTTCCTACCCATATGAATTTATCAAAACCATAATCACAAGTCAAGGATAATGACAAATCCAAATTCATATGGACTGAACTCAATCTTAATTTCTTGCCACCTGGCAGCTCAAGGGCCTGCCGTTGCTTCCAAGTTGTTGTGAAACCAATTGAGAACTCTAAGAACTCATATGTAAAGCCAACTTTAATTGGAATGGGCACAGAATATGTCAACACGATAGGTTACGAACCTCAAGTCGTGTGCTAATGAGGAACTTTAGGTTTTATTCTTGACTAGTTCTTGAGACTTTCAAGACCTTTAAGACTCCCACTGTCCTCATGACATATGAGGCTTTCTTGTCAGATATTCAAGAGATAGTGTGGATTCTAATCTAGACACACACTTCACACAATTAGCCTTAGTTGGTCTTTGTTTTATCCAAAACATCACAACTTACCAATTTCAAATGTACAAGAGTAGAATACTTTTACTTTTACGGTTGACAAGTGTTTTAAACCTTTCTTGAAGATATGTCACTCAAGTTACAATCTTAGAGTATAACTCTAAGAATTGTTTTTTTTTTCTTTTTTTGAACGAAGTATGAATCATCTTCTTGATTTGACCACTTTAACAATTCATAGCTCCTCTCCTTGCCTATCAGAGTGCACTTAGAGGATGAATTGTGATAAGGTCTCTTAATCATTAAGATGATTATATAACATGATACTAAAGTACTCTCCCATCTTTTTAGATTTGAGAAACTTTTATCTTTCTGCCTAATTTGACTCTTCTTATTCGTTATGCCTTACATTGAAACTTTTCTAATGTTTCAGCATTATACTTAAACTTGTAAGTATAACCATAGTTACTGAACTTAAGTAAATTATGACGAATAGTCTTATCGATCTTTTGTGGTGGACATAATCAGTGCACAAGAATGGGTACTCTATCCCTTAGTCCTTTACTTGACTTACACATCCATGTGAACAAGTAGTTAGTCTTAACTTTTCCAATGATTGAAAGTTCTCATTCATCATTCTATACAACATGCGTGATTCCATGTTCTGGTCCAATTGAAACTTCGGTGATGAGGAACTTTCCTTAATTGGTAAATTTAGACACTACCACAAATGAAAGAATCAAATTCATATTTCCACTCTTGCTATTAATGGAATATTATAAGCAAGAAAACATTTCACAAATGCCATTGTAAGGATATTTTTAAAATAAATAAAATAAAAATTTTTCCTTTTATTTTAAAAAAATTTGCGGAAAAATTATCCTTACAGTGCAATAGTACATGAAAACTTTGTTGTTATCTATTCCTAAGCAATATATCATAACTCCTAAGAAGTAGCTCAAGAATCCGATCTTCAAACTATGCGATAGAAATTCATCTACATGATTAGATTCGGTATATTCTTTCTTTAAGTTTCTTCACTTTTCTTTGATTCTTAAACCATCAACCTGTGACCCAGTCACATCATGTATCAAGAATCTCAGAATATAAACTTAGTAGAGCTAGATGGTGGACTTTACCTAAAGTAGAGTCAAACGTATTGACTTTAAGACCCTTAGGTAAAATTGGAAGTTTCGCAACTAATGCCCTTTCTTTTGGCAATGGACCCTTGATAATGGGACCATCTAAAACTTAGCATCTCTCTTTACCATTTGGTCAACCGAGTTGACTATGGCCGATCCCTTTCCATTGGGAAGAGAATGTTTTTTCTGGATTTCCAGTGTCTTCATTGTCAATGTCCAAAAAGTTCTAGGAAGTTGATCTTAGCAAATAGATAAGATCATTAAGGGTCTTGTCATAGTCTGTTTCATAGGAGTCCCAAAGGAACTCACTATGTGACTTAGAAAGTAGTTAAGCCACCAATTTCTCAAGACTTTGACACCCAACTCTCCCGGCTTGTCAATATGTGACTACATCTCCAAGATGTGATCACACATAGACCTTTGGTATCCAATAGGGCTTGAGTGACCTTAAACTTTTCAAGAACTTGTGGGTTAGGGAGAATAATTGGAGGAAGTGGAGGAAGTGAAGTTCCAAGAGATTTGGGATGATCATAGATGTCTGAACTAGACATATTTTGGGAGATATTCAAGATAGTTGATTAAAAGTCCTTAATATAACACCCAATATGAGATATTAAGGCTAGGACCCTACAAACTATTTTATAACTCGGAAGAGGGTTGCCGTAATCCAAGCTATAAAATATGTGAAGGTAGGTGAATGAAGATTCACCAATTTCCACCAAGATAAATGAAATGTATTATTAGGTTTTAATTGGTTTTGAAACTCCTAGATTCTTTTGATATTCATTGAACTGTTCAATGTCATGTTTCAATCTCGAGTGTGCCCTTCAGGTTTTATGACTGGAATGCCGAGGATCACAAAACAAGGTGTGAAGTAACCATGCAAATTACTTGGTACCCTTAAGTGTTTACCCCTCAACCGATGTGCCGGTTAACCACACACGCTCCATCGATACTATGATAAACATTAAGTTACCCTTTGCCTACCTTGTTAAATACGAGTTAGTGTGCCGGTTAACCACACACGCTCCACTAACCGACTTAAACCAAGTGCAAAGTGCAATTTCATGGATTAGCACCTTATTCACATTTCCTAAGTAACTAAGATTGGGTATTTATAATTGGTTTAGTTACTTAGTATTTATCATTAATACTTTTAATGAAGGGAGAATTCTAGTGCTTGTCCTACCCGTTCGGCTAACGACCCTCCACCGGTCAAGGAAGCGGTGGGTGAGAGTGGACACCCATTAAACTGCCATTTTATAGGCAGTGACCTTATACCCCCCTTATAGACCGACTTCGTGAATGAGGCCTACTAACAGTAGAACTGACTTGCTGTTATACATATATAAATACTATTAACTTATAATATTATAAAGTATAAGGGTTGAATTTTAACTCTTTAAAATTGTAAGGGCTTAACTTGGAATTAAAGTCTTCATAAGAGAAAACTTTTTCAAATTCCAAAACTTGAGGGCAAGTTTTGAAATTATTCAAAACTAGTTAATTCCATAACTTATGAGTTTTAAGTAGTTTTAATTAAAAAACTCTTCAAGTTCCATAACTTGAGAACAAGTTATGGAAAACTTTAAACTAATTAATAAAAAAATAACTTTTTTTATTGTAACTTATGGAACTAATTAATGTTACACTTTTTTTATTATTATTTAATGAAGAGACTCTTGAACCTCGATAACTTAAGGACAAGTTATGTAGTCATAAAACCATTTAATTAGCACTAGACTCTTCGTTTTGTAACCTTTGCCAACTTTTATGAGTTTTATGATTCTTAAATGTGACTTTTCATATAACCTGAGGACAAGTTACAAAAACACACTTTGGAATCAACTCTTAGATTAAATTGGATTAAAAATAACTATTTCACACAACTTTTCTATTAATCTAAGAACCTCATAAGAAAAAGATAATTCAAATCATCAATCTTAAAGAAATTAGCATGAACATACAAACTAATACAAATCTTGAAATTATGACAATTATCTTAGAAATTGGATTAGCATGAGCATTACCACATCAAAAACAAGTTTATAAGTCCAAAAACATCTAAGGGTAATGTTCCTAGTCCAATTCCAGCCAAAACAATTGAATATATGCTATCAGGGGGTCCAACTCGTCGAGTGCACGAACCAACTCGGCGAGTTGGATGCATTTTGCCTTGGACTCGGCGATTCTGTTGAGCAGACATCATCAAATTCAAATTTTTAAGCCAATTTTGCAAGTATAACAAGAAAACAAGCCTAGGCTCTGATACTATTGTTGGGTTTTGAGCATTCTAACACTTCTAAGTGTACATGCAACCCTAAATACCTTGGATCTATATTTTCTCTATTATACATGCAATTATGAACATCCAAGGTATTATCCTAATCTAGCATAAAAAATAATAAATATAACAAGATAGAATACATACCTCTTTGATGTAAATGTCTTCATGAAGCTTGAGTGCCTAGTACCTCAAGTGTGACACCTCAAATGGTTCACACAACACCAAATACACTTGGAATAACTTGAGAGAAACTTGAACACTCCTAAAATCAGCTGGCCATTTCTTATTATTCATAGTGGCCGATTTTTCCCAAAGAATATGATCTTATATAGTTGTTACAATTAGGGTAAACCCTAATTGTCATGGCCTTCCATTTCCTTGGATCCATGGGTTCAAATACACCATGGAGCATCCATGGACCATCCTATGGGTTTTATCCCAACTTCATTATCCATGGAGCATTAGCCCACTATACAAGTACGGATGATTTACACATTCATCCCATATATTTAATTAGTCTTCTTTTGATCACTTAATTAATTCTAGATTAATTCTTGATCAATACTATTTAAATAATCCTATTAATATATTAGAACTTATAATATGTTAATCAACCTTAAGTGTTATTTCTCTCATTATAGTCTATCCAAGTGCATGATGCCATGAAACCCAAATGGACCATGCCGGGTCGGGTCAAGTCTTACCAATTATAGTTATGGACTTAGATATTAATCCAACAATGGCAACCTCTCCATCCTTCACTTTGGTGGTTATGACAGACCTGGCTATCTCATACCTTTCTTGATGTGCACTTTGGTGGTACTTCTCCGTCAAGTCCTGGCACATCTCTAAGGCCAATAGTCCTTATAAAACCGTTATAGCCCAGGAGTCATGGTCGCCACCATAATGGAAGACACTTTAGTAGTATCCTTGCATTGGGCCCTATACTCAGCCATTTCTTTAGGAGTAGCTTTTGTTTCATCTATCTCATTCAACAGTTTCTCGAGGACATATTCATTGTCCTCATAACGCAAGCCATTCTGATGTTTCGGATCCAATCATTGAAATTAGAACCATCGAATGTAACCCTTTCATAAATGTTTAAGAGCGAGAAAGAGTTCGAGGAGTTGTTGTTGTTGGAGGAGCGAGAAGCGTTGTTTGATGTAGACATCTGAAAAAGAAGAAGAACATGTTTTAGATTAGATAGAAAATCCTTAATATAGCACCCAAAAAGAAATATTGAGACTAGGACCCAACACAATAATTCACAATTCAGAAAAGGGATGTTGTAATCCCACTGTAATTATAAGAGGTAAGTAAATGACGATTTACAAATTCCACAATGAAAATGAAATTTTAAATGAATTAGGTTTTGAATGAAATGAAATTCCTAGATCTTTTGAGATTCACTGAAGTATTCAATGGCATGTTTAATCTCGATTATGCCCTTCAAATTTGTGACTAGGATACCGAGGATCACAAACAAGGTGTGAATAACCATGAAAATTAGCTTGCTACTCTCGATGTCATTTACCACCTAATCAGTGTTCCAGTTAACTACACATGCTCCATTGAGCAATGATAATTTACGAGCTACCCACTACCACCATTTGTTAGTCCAAGTTAGTGTGTCGGTTAACAACACATGCTCCACTAACGACTCAACAAAGTGCAATGTGCAATTTCATGGATTAGCATCAAATTTACAATTTCCGAAAGTAATAAATATTGGGAATTTATAAAAACATTTAGTTACTTTATATTTATCATTATACTTATTAATGAGAGATTAATCCCCTATGCTACCCGTTCGGCTAACGCCCCCTCGCTAGTCAGGAGTGTGGTGGGTCAGAATGGATACCCAATGACGGTCATTTTATAAGCCGCTTCCTTAAACACCCCTTACAGATTAGCTTCGTAAATGAGGCCTACTAACAGTAAGACTGACTCTTCTTATACATACATACATACATACATACATACATATATATATATATATATATATATATATATATATATATATATATAAATTAAACAAATAATATCATAATAGTATAAGGGTGTATTTTAAACTTTTAAAACACTAGGGTTCAAGAATTTAATATTTCAAAATTAAACTTTTAATTAAATTTTAAATTCTGAAACCAAAGGGTTACTTTTGAAACTTTTCAAAAATACTAGATCAAATTTTAAATAATAAAATAAATCAAACAATTTTGTCTTTGTCTTAAAATTTGACCAAATCTCTTAATTTGATAAGGATATAGATTTACCATTCCATCAAATTCATTTTTAGACAGTTAAAATGAATTTGGAAATTATCATAATCAAACAAAGATATCAAAATCGAAAAATCAGGGATCTGACAGCCCGACTCGTCGAGCTTTTGCACTGAACTCGTCGAGTAGGCTCAACTCGTTGAGTCCCATGTGGAACTCGTCGAGTCTAATGAACAAATTGACGAATCTGTTCCCTCTTCCTTTGGACAATTCACATATGCATCATATTCAACTGAAAAACATCCTAGACTCTGATACCACTGAAGGGTTATAAGTATAACTACATTCTATGTGTTCATGCAACCCTAATTGCTTTGGATCTAAGTTTTTCACTAGTTGTACATGTAATTGAATACCACAACAATAAACCCTAGATCTAGCATACAATTTTGAAATTCATATAACAAAAAAGGTTTTGATGACTACCTTGCTTGTTATGTAGTAATAACAAGAACTCCTTGTAGATCCTTGACTTTTGAAAGCTTAGTGCCTCAAATGGTGCACCTCTATTGGCTCACAAACACCACTAGCAAGAAGATGACAAGGAGAGACAGAGAAGCTCTTAGAATTTCGGCTAGGGTTCTCTAGATGCAATCATTTTCCGAAAATCCTAAGCCATTGGGTTCTTTATATAGCTGAGGGCTGCTAGGGTTTCTAGAGGAAACCCTAATTTCCTGCTTAAGGCTTAAGCAACCCATGGACCTCCCATTAAGAGGCCTTGGACAAAATCTATAAGGCCTCCCTATAGAATTTGGTCCACTCCTAATTAAGGAGTCTATCAACCTAGTTTCACAACTATCAATGATTTGCAAAATATCCCCTATTCTTTTAATCATTTCCTTTAATACCAAAATTAATTTCAAAATTAATATATGATTAAATACTACTTAAATAACACGATTTCTAATTAATATGTTATATTCATAATACCTTAATAAATCAATTTATTATTCCAAATAATAAATTCAACCTCTCTCTGCAAAATCATCCCGTCAAGTTGCTAGGGTGAAGGCAACCCAAAAGGACAATGCTACTATCAAATCAAGTAGAAAACAATTATAGTTATGGACTTAGATACCTAATCTAACAGTCTTCCACTTGGATAAGCCTAAGTATGACTTCAAAATTTAACCAACAATCGTACCTTTCAAAAGCCCCTGTCGAACTCTGAACTAGTCAGTCGTGTGTACTTAAGATAAGTGATCATATAATCCTCCATTATGCAAAATATCATGTGGACAAAGAACTCTTAATAGAATCATAAAAATAATTTTTTAGTCAAAATTTTAGCTCGGATTCACGTTACTAATTTTGAAAACTACATTACATTCAGTTTAAATTCACAATTTGAATAATAATAAGCTCGATTCACATTGTGAAACATAAAAAATCTATTATATATAGTTTAGATTCATAGTCTAAATAAATTCACTTGTGAATTCAAAAAAACTCAACTTTTGAGTAATAAAAATATTAAAATATTATAAAATTATAAGGAAATATACTTTGATTCACATGTAAATTTCACTAAATTAATTTCTCAGTAATCAAAGTGTTGAAATAGTAAGTCAAATTCACATTGTGAATGGTAAAAGCAAAATTATATTTGATTCAAATTCATAGTGTGAATGTTATTCACAATGTGAATCTAAGCTAAATTTTGATTTTTTTATACATCTATGTGAATATGAATATATATTTAAAGAGTACCAAAATTATGAATTTTGATACATTTATTTTTTCGATATAAAATATTCTTACATACTAAAAAGATCTAACAAAACGAATTTGGTTTTTTGAAGAAAAAAAAAGTTTGTGCACATCCACCATAAGTGATGAAAATCTATTGATGATATTGGTTCCTTGCTTCTATAGTTCCATGGTTTAAAATGGATTCTTGTTGAACTTTTATATATATATATATATATATATATATATATATATATATATATATATATATATATATATATATATATAACTTGGTATATTAATAAAACCAAAAATTATATATACAATAAATTCCAAGTTAGGCTTATGTACAGTGTCGGTTTTGAGCCGGCTTGGACACCACCTAGTTTGGAGTCGGGTGGATTTCCCTCTTCTCATCAGTGGATTTCCCTCTTCTCATCACATCCGCTGTCTGTTTCACCACTTTAAACTTTCTCCCCCGCCTTACCATTATCTTTATGACTTTATCTCTTCCCATTATATTTTCGAATACGAAAGATGCTTTCTCCACTGATTAGGGGCATCGAATACATGCAGAAGATCCCTTCGACCAAGCGTCTCAAAGACCTAAGCCCGACTTTGCTATTACCATCACCATCTTCAAAGGGAAAATCTAAAGTTGTAAAAGAATAAGACGATGATTTGTTGTGGGTTCAATAATTGGATACTTGTCGTGTATGTTTTTTGGAGGAGGAGATGTGGTATCTTCCTATTCCCAGTTTGATACACATTGCCTTCTTATTTTCTTCTCTCTCACCAAGAGTCGGTTCGAGAGGAAAGAGACAATACCTCCGTCTCAATGCTATCTTGTTATGTTGATGTTGTAACATATGTCTTCGATTTCATTTTTCTACTACTACTACTACCTTCCTAGGGTTTAAGTTTTAATGAATTTGCTACCGCTTTTCCATTTTGATTATTATAATTGGGATTCAGGGCTTATCTACTTTAGAATATGTTGCTTTGAATCAATTTTATATGGTGTTTAGGTTATATTAGGTGTTTTTGTTTTATCAAGGTACTTGCTTTTTGGTGTCCTATAGGGAATAGAAAACAGATTTCAATATGGATTAAAAAATCAGATACCCACATGCTTTTTGCATCTAATCCATCTGTTAGTTTTTCTTTCTAAACAGGAAACGAAGATGAAAATAGGTTTGTAAGAATCTAAGTGAGTTGCATTACTTATTTTATATATTTGTTGATATGAATCCATTCATTTATGTGTGTATGAAATTTGATTGTAGCTTATCCTGGCAGCTATTGCCTTTTCTATGTGATTTTTTTTCTCTTTCGGAAGTCTTATCATTTCTTGCTTGCTATTTGCAAGGTTCATTCAAGGCCTAGAGAAATATGAATGTTTAGGTATTTCTAGGTAAAACATTTTTTACTCTTTGATTGTAGTTTTTTTTTAAATTTGACCATAGCTTGCTTCAAACCACATTTTAGTTTCTACTGTCTTTTTCCTTTAGTATTACCTTTTTTCATTATCTTTCAATTTCTCTCCTAATATTATCTATATTTTTTCTTTCTATATCTTGAGCTCATTGAGAGTGACATTTTTGTTAATGAGTTACAACTGTATTTTTTTTCACAAGTAAAAAAAATTATATATATGGAAACATGTTTTAATAGCAATATACTCTTAAAAATCTTATTCATTTATTGTTTGATGTTTTCGAGTTGAAGTTTGATTCTAAACAAATAAGCTTTCTAACCAGTGCAAAATGCAAAGTACGGGATACCTTCCTAGTTTAATATTTAAGACCTAACATGTCTACGTGGTAGAGATTTGATCACATAGTATTTATCATTGTATAAATATATAATAAAAATTAAAATATTATTACAGAAGTTAACAAAAATATTAATAATTAATTCTTAGGTTAGTAAACGGATAAACGGTTGTTGCATAAGAAGATTTAACATATTAATGCATATTCTAATTTGGTTTTAGACTGGAATATATGTCTAGAGTTGTAATAATATATATATTTCTGTTTTACACTAAAACATATCTATGTATTTCTTCGAAGCAATTGCATAAATTTAAAATATATACTTCATCAATCCTCTATATATATATATATATATATATATATATATATATATATATATATATATATATATATATATATATATATATATATATATATATATATATATATATATATATATATATATGGTTTGTCCCAAAACAATACCATATTTCTAAAAATAAATATATATTTTACCAAAATATCTCTTTACTAGTTAACTTACTATGGAATTAAATACAATAAAATGATGGAATTAAATACAATAAGATGATACAACAAAATGATACGTTATTAGCAATGTTCTAAAAAGCCCGTTATGACTCTAAGACTTTTACTTGCCGTCAAGCTTTAACAAAATATCGCATTAACTCACACACACACACACACATATATATATATATATATATATATATATATATATATATATATATATATATATATATATATATATAACAATAGAAAATACATATAAAATTATTAATTATATACAAATTTAAAGCTTGAAGTAACAAATTACAAACAACATGATTCATCATGGTTCAAATAAGCTTGAGTCTTAGCAAACTAATATCTTACATCATTTAAAATCATGATTATTAGTTAACATACCATATCATGAAATTAAATAGAATAAAAAATAATAACAATAAGTAACGCCATCCTTGAAATTTATAACGCTACGAAAACTGCATCGGGCAAATAACGATATTAATTTTCAAACCCTACTAGAAGAATAAATAAACATTATCTTTGATTCATAAATATATTGAGATAACAATTCAAACAAACTTAAATTAAACAAACCAAAACGTGCAAGCAAACCTTCATTTTCTATTACATATATTATATTGCTATAAAACGATTCTTGTTGTAGTGATTTTCAATCTACTCTTCTTCGTGGCATTTAATGGAATCCTTGTTTACTCCCGCATGTTTAAGGCTTCTTCTAAATAAATACAATTCTTAGTCAAATACAAATATTGAAGTTTGAAAAATGTTAGGTGATGATATCTTTATTAAGATTTGTAATCCATTATTAAAATGTTAGCAATTAACTTAATTAATTGTTTAACTTTTTGTTTTTGGACTGGATGTCACTTAACTTCATAACTTATGGACTACATTAGTAAATTACATAAATGGTCCATGCCGTTTGCTTGAAATTATAAATTTAGTCATATTTTTTTTCTTGCTCCGCTCATCTTTAAACATTAACTTCTTGCATATGTAATCCTTTTACTAGACAACGTTAAAGACAACCCATTAACCTTAATCAAAAACCATAAACCATGACAAAAAAATTTCATTTTTATTAATAACATTTTGCAAAGGCCTTGTGTAAATTTTTTCACCAATACACATAAAAGAAGTATGGGTATCTTGGGGGAATAACTTTCTTTGAGCTTTGATTGTCTACATTGCATCCTCTCATTTAGTTATTTTAAAGTTAATTATGAAAAATATTTTGCAGATCCATAGGTTAAGTTTGAAACCACACAAGTGTTCATCCAATTCTTTCAAACCAGGGTTCTCATACCAGGTTATAACATCCCAAGAACATACCAAAAATTTTCATTTTTATTAAAAACATTTTCATAAAACCACAAGATAATCAATCATTATTTTCAAATGAAATCATATAGTCAGAGTAGCAAATAATCTCTAAAGTATAAATCACCAGGAGAATGTGTACAATTAGACATTTGCCTTCCCTCGGTTATCATTGGTACCTGAAAAATAATTAAAACAACTGGGTAAGCACGAAGATTAATGAGTCCCCCCCCCCCCCCAAAAAAAAATACCCCACACAACAATACATAACAATAAATGCACACCGGGCCTATAATATAAAACTGGATTGCCCTTGGGCCCACAGTCTCCCGACTAGATTGCCACCGAGCCCACAACATAAGACTAGAATGCCCCCATGTCCCTCAATTTATGACTGCATTGCTCCTAAGCCCACAAAATAAGACTTGAATTCCCTTCCGGCCCTCAGCTTATGACCGGATTGCTCCTGAGCCCACAACATAAGACTGGAATGCCCTCTCGACCGTCAGCTTATGACAATATTGCTCCCAGTTTTGTTGGCATATAGCACATAGTAGTACCGCCTCAGCCCAACCATACTATGTCGACATATGTAACAGATAAACAATAGTCAATCATATAGATTTACCAATCTAACAGATCACTATAACATAGCAACATCCTGTACATAAGGATACATAAAACAACTTAGTTGGTCGGCATTGGTGCCTTTAACCCAAGATTGCAGTGAGGATAACTCACCTTAATCCTGAAGACAAGATAAACTACCTACTTGAGCCGAAGATATCAATCATTCTCTTGCAAAACATATCCACAATAAAAACCTAATTAACAATCAAGGAAATAACTGGCCCACAAAAGGTCTAGGCTCACAATTAAACCTCTGTTGGGAAAAAAACCATTTTGCTTTTCCAATACTACATCCAAAAGTCAAACAGGCCAAAGATTCAATGGTCAACCCTCAATTGACTTCCGCCATGTGTAACTAATCTACACCATGCATAGAGCTACGTCATGCATACCTAGTTTACGCCCTACGTTAGTGCTCTTTATCCCAAAAACTTCTATAAAGCTCTTAATACAACAAGTCAAACTCTCAAATTCCCATATCTGATCTAAATGAATGTCTTAATGGAACACGTCTCTAAATTTATCCTTTTACATGGTTACAAAAAACACAATACCAAAACCTAGGTCCATAAAGTTATCTATTGCTCAATAACTGATGCATGAATTGATGAGAGTGCCCAAGCTCTCATGTTTATGACTCAATATCCTCAAAACATCAGACCAAATGGTCTAGAGTAACCTATACTCACAAGAACCAAGATTAAGGGACAAAGACATAAAACCCATGAGCTAACTTGATCTAAAAAATAGAACATCAAGATGCAAGCTTTATACCTTTTGTAGATTGGTGATGAAGTGAAAAGTCTGAATCTACAAAGCTTGGAGCTCACACTTGCTCCTCTAGTGGACTCCTTTTTCCAGCAGTCACCTAAAAATAACACTGATACTTCTAAAACTCATAATTAGTGGCTAGGGTTTCAAAGGAATGATTTGAGGTGATGGAGGCTGGTAATGGGAAGGGTTCCAAGAAGTTAGATCCGTTAAATAGGGCCCAAAACATTAAGGTTAGGGTTTTGGTCAGGAGAAAATATGCCATGCATAGTTCATTAAAATCGTGATTCGATTTCAGCATCTACCCCTTTCTTAGCTTGCGTACGCTCTCTATAAGGCAAAACCCCCAACTTCCAATTTAATTTCAAACAACCATAACTTCTTTGATTCAACTCCATTTTCGGAATTCTTTATATGCATGAAAAGGTATTGAAGTGCCCACACAATCTTATCTAGTTACATTTGAATGGAAAAAACATATCTAACTAAAATCCTTAATTCATGCAAGAAACATGAGATATCACCTTTCCAAATTTACCCTTTGCTTCAAGGCACAAATTGAGGGCATTAATTACTTAATCCAATATTACCAATATCCAAAAAGGGCCTAAACCCTATTTCTTTGAAACCCAACACCGCACTTCATCAAATTCTGGCATGACATCTCTGAACATCACTAAAATGGGTGTTAAAATTCTCCCCCACTTAAATTGCGTTTCGTCATCGAAATATGACTTGGTTAGAATTCCTTAAGAATGTACTAACACTATTTCACATGCTTCCTCCCCCACGCATCGGTTCGTAACATCAACACATCCAAATTAAAAACTAGAGAAACCATGCAGAACCCAACTCATGCTAACAAAAATCCAAACACTTGAAAAAAAAACAATTGTAACAACCATCTCCCTTTCCCTCTAATGGTATGAACCTACTCATAGGGAACTACTCAAACTGGGAAAGTCTTGAAGTTACGACTGAACTGACTAATACTTCACAAAATCGGGAATTTTCAACCCAAAATTTCAAGAGACAAACATACTGGCTGATGATCATCCACTCGTCATACTTATCCAAAGTATCTGACCATGAACACCATCAAACCAAGTATAACAATACTCATAATATTTTGATGAAGAATTTCAACCCAACCCAAGCTCATAAACCACCTAAATGTTCTCAGATACATACTTGACTTCCTGCCAAGTAATCACCTTCCAACTACTCCAACGCACGTATTAGTGGACAGTCCTGAAGAAAATCTTGGGCAGCATACATACTCCCATTCGTATAGGGGTACCATTTAGCTAACAATTTATCCTGGATTCCTACAACGAATTCTACCACTAGCAACTCAACTTACTTGAAACCGATCTTGCGACAACGAATAATGATCAACTAAGGAACTCCACGAGGAACTATCGATAAACAACCATGACTTTTCCAGCAAGTCAAAATCCTACAAAAACCTGGCCCATACCTGTCGGCTACTAAGCCATCAAAAATATTCCCATACTATTAAAATACCAATTATGCCAAAGACGAACCAAATTACAGCATGTGGATCACCACGAAATAACTACCGACCCAACACACAAGTGAAATCCACAATGGTCCATGACATTTCATGACACCATCCAACCATTAGAATCAGAAGCCCACGGTTCCTCACCCTTATTGCAATCACCCAATCTCGGCCATGAAAATTCCCGACCAGTGCCTCATGGGCCTATAGATATACGACCATCATCCCACCGACCTACAAGAATCCAGTTAATGTCCCACTTGGCACCTACAAAAACCACATGAACCATACCATACTACAATACACAACCTTTCCACAGTCTCACTACCTTCCCTGGTATGACCTAACTAGCCCTATAGAATACTACGAGCCAAGTTGTAGACTTACCACACTTTAATAACCGCCTACCAAGGTGGGGAATATTTCGTTTACCTTGCAATATTGCAGCAGTTGCACAACTGCTATGGGTCTAGCCCATGGTCTTGCCAACTACCCATAAGAATACATAACCAAATACCAATACGATCCGAACCGCCAGTGTAACGCCCGTATTTCTGGCTAAGCATTAGTATGATGATGTAATAGTTAGGGGCAACAATTGTATCCTATTTAGAAGTAATAAAGAAGAATTATTGGAGTATTATGTGACTTATGTGATTTTATGTCCATTATAATTATTTATAACGACATAATAAAAAAGTAATAAAAATAAGCGTCAAAAATAAACTAATAGATAGACACAACATCTATGAACAAAGTTGAAGTAGTCGTAACAAGGAGTTAGAGGATATAAGGAATGCTCAAATCTGACTTATAACGAAAAAGTTATGACATATCGAAGTTTTGCGGCACAACCGGCATGACATTGGGAATTGTAAAAACTGAATTTACATTAAATACCTTTTATCCTTTGCGATCTAAACGAAAGTTGCAGTATACGGTAAACTGAGAGCGTACATAAAAAGAACATCCAAATTGGACTTCATAGCAGGAGAGGTACCATGGTATGCGGATTTAGCCAACTATTTAGTAAGTGAATATATTCCAAACGATTTGACCCGACAACAAAAGAATAAATTCTTTTTAGAAATCACATACTACTTTTGGGATGAGCCATATCTTTTTCGAAGTTGTGCAGACTGAATGATAAGAAGATGCATGTTAGGGAAAGAAAGTCAAGAAATCATGAAGCATTGGCATAACGGTCCTACCAGAGGATGTCATGTAGCGCAATATACGGCTAAAAAGGTTTTTGATACTGGTTTTTTATTGGCCCACTATTTTTAAAGATGCTATTAAACTTGTCAAAGAATGCAATTCATGCCAAAGGACGGGAAACATTTCATCACGAAATGAGATGCCTCAAATATAGCATTCAAGTGTTTGGGATATTTGATATTTGGGGAATTGACTTTATGGGACCTTTCCTAATGTCAAAGGGTATTAATACATATTGGTGGAATTCGATTATGTATCTAAGTGGGCGGAAGCATAAGCATTACCCACTAAGGATGCTCGAGTGGTGGTACGTTTCCTTAAAAAAAAAATTTCAAGGTTTGGAGCTTCGAAGGCTCTAATTAGCGATCGAGGTACCCACTTTGCAAATGATCAAATGACTAAGGTGTTGCAAAAATATGGTGTCCACCATAGATTCTCGACATCCTATCATCCCCAAATGAGTGGGCAAACTGAAGTTGCAAACCGGGCATTAAAGAGGATTTTAGAAAGATCGGTTGGAAGTAATAGAAAGGAGTGGTCGGATAAGCTTGATGATGCACTTTGGGTATTTCGTACGGCGTGTAAGACAGCTATTGGTACTATACCATATAGGTTGGTTTATGGAAAGAATTGTCACTTACCAGTTGAGATAGAGTATAAAGCATATTGGGCTTTGAAGATGTGTAGTTTTGAGCTCGCCGAAATTCACACCAACCGATTATTGCAAATGAATGAACTTGAAGAAGTTAGAAACGAAACATACACAAGTTCATTAATATATATAAAGACAAGACTAAGAAGTGCCATGATATGATACTAAAAGGTAATAAGGAATTTCATGAAGGACAAAAGGTACTACTTTTCAATTCAAGGTTAAAGCTATTCCCGAGCAAATTACAAACAAGATGGGAAGGGTCATTTGTGGTTAAACAAGTTTTCCCGCATGGAGCTATCAAGCCTATATCGAGAGATGGGATTCCTTTCAAAGTTAATGGACATCAAGTGAAGCATTATGAAGAAAACATGCCAAGTGAAGAAAGAGAGAGTGAAATCGTCAAATTCACATGAGCTGATATAATGTAAAGCAGGAAAGAGTCCGACTTATGACTCCCAAAAAAAAAGCGCTTGTAGGAGGCAACCTGTGGTTTTAAGTTTACATTTTCTCTCATTTTCTCTTATTTCATTTTATTAGTGTTTTCTTTATTAGGTTTTTAGTCTCTCATTCTTCCAATTTGTTATTGAATTTGACGTGGTATGGCCTAAAACGAGTGTGGGGTGATTATTTTTAAGAGTTTGATAAATGATAATGATTTTTAACCCACCACGAGGTGGTGAATTTCCAGAGCACGCTTAATCGAGATCAAATAACTCACCACGTCGTGGTGATTCTACCACGTTGTGGTGGCGGAAATAACTGCTGTCAAATTTAGGGTTTTTAAACCTAAGTCAAAACATTTTCACTTTTTACACCAACCCACTTCTCTCGTCATGCCAGCCACCATGAAAATCTCATCCTTCTTTCCATCGATTTCTTGTTTTTGTTCACTAAAAGGTATAATTTTCTAGTGATTTCCTTACTTTTGATGGTTTATTAGGGTTGTATAGAGCATCTATTTCTTAATTAGAACACATTTAGGGCTATTTTTGGGAACCTAGGGTTCCGATTTTTGCTAAAATGGGACCAAATTTTGGATGTTTTGAGCCTTGATTTCGTTACCATTCTACTACATTTTATGTATTGAACAAACCCTGAACTTGTATTGAGTTAATATGGAGCTGAATCAGGTCTGACTTAACCAGTTCTCACGAAAACTGTGTCAACCACAAAGACTCGTTGTGGTCTTCATCGTGGTGGTGTTTTTCATAGTTTGTTCAGTTTGGTTTTGATTATACTGATGCACATGGTTTCTTGTGTGGTCCTTATGGTTATTTTGCAGACACGGCTAACAGGTCTAGGCGAAACCAACCCAAAAGTCATTCTGACTTTCCATGGTTCAATTTTCCACGAAATGTTGGGCCCGAAACTTATATAAAATGGAATGCCAAACTCGATTCACTGAAGCAACGAAGGGTTCATGTCCCTGCATATATGGATTGGTATTGGATGGGTTCAACTGGTTTAATGGAGGAAATGGAACCTTTTCTTGATAAGATGTTTGAAAGTATTCATGGACCATTCATTTGTATGGGGTGGAGAAGGATTTTTTAGATTCAAGAGACTGTTTACAAGGAGTTCATGATGGAGTTCTTATCTACTGTTTCATTTGCAAGGAAAACTGGTATTTATGTGGATGGCAATTTAACTTTCTGCCTTGGTGGTGAGAGGAGAACACTGAGCCTTGCTGATTTTGCCCTCAGAATAGGGATTTATGTTCCATCTGCAGTTCATTCTGAACCATACCAGCAATATATTGCAGATTGTGTATCAATGACACTAATATGGGATTGGACCACCTCATGCAGCAAATGCATGTGACTAGACCCAAACATTTCCCTCCTTTATATCCATATATTCCACGTTGGGAAGACTTATGGAGGGAGCAACAAGGAGGCGCAGGAGGAAGTGGTGGAGGAGGAGACGATGATGAAGATTCAGATTTTATCATTTTTATTTGATGGTTTTTAAACTTGTTTTATTATGGTTTTATTTTGTTTTGTGTGGTACTTGAACACTTGTGTTTGTGTTTTGGTTGCTTGAACAATCTTTCCTACTTGTATTACTTTTTTCTTTATCTTAGTCCTAAGTACTATTCTAGAGTCTAAGAGGGAGGTCTGTTTGGCAAAAGTGAGTTCGTTATAGTGAAGGTTTAGAGAACGTTGAGAGAAGTGAGATTTGAGAACATTTTTCGGGTGTTTAATGGAGTTATACAGTGAGGAGTCACGTCCAATAACTTTATACATAAATTGGTGCAGCATATACTTCGTAATTGAGTACCTAACAACATCAGATTTTGCACTATCAAGTCCACCACGACGTGGTACTCAACACCACGCCGTGTTGTCGCAGAGTTAATACTAAAAAAATATATGTTAAGTTACCACGATGTGGTGATATCCACCACGACGTGTTGGTTTTCGAGTCCGGTTTCCAAGCATGCTCTAGTATTTTCAGTCTTCTACATGATCAAGAGTAATGTTTCCTATCTTATATTCATTATCGTGGTATGGATGAGTTGTTCCCACACCATAGAAATCCACAATGTAATGAAGAATTATCCTGGCTTCCATGACATGGTTGACACTTTCATATGTTGTGGGGGAGTTTTTCAAAGCATAAGGAAAGCGCCATTCTATTTTCCACTCTCGTTTCTACACGTTCCAGCAAGCTAGAAATCCTTTTCATGTTTGAGATGCATCTTCTATCCCAAGGGAGTTTGTTTCATTTTCTCCTTCTTTTTAAATTTATGTTTTGCATACCATGCAATGAGGGCATTGCATGAAATATCTTTGGGGTAGAGGGTATATTACATGAGAAAAAGCATTTGATTTTTTAAAATTTTTTTGCATCAATAGTTTCTAAATTTGCATATAAGCTTGAAATAATAGTTTGACTTAGGAAACTTAGCTAATTAAAATTTTCGCTAAGTGAAGTATGGGATTATCCGAAGAGAACCCAAATGTTTACTTGATCCAACACATGTTATAGTGTATTTGTGGCTTCCCGTTTTCTAGTGAAAAGTCATGAAGTATGAAAGGTAATCTAGTAGCTTATATGGCATGATACATTTAGCAGCCAAAACCTGAAATCCATCCAGGAAAGCATAGGTAGTCATTGCACTTAGACTAATACCTTAACCAATAAAGGTTGAAGCTAAGCTCCTTGCTTAAGCAGGTAGGATTTGAGTGAAAAAGGAAAAAAAAACGGAGATACATGTACAAAATGAGAGAAATTACGAAAAAGTTGAAGAATTTTGGAGCTAGCAAGTATGAAGATTAAAAGATCAAAATTCCAAAAGAAAAAAATTATTTGAGGATACTAAAAATCAAAAAGGTGGTGAGTTCAAAGAAGTAAAAGATCAAATATCAAACAAGTGAAGAATTCCAAGAGCTCCATTGTGGTATCAAAAGTTGTAATCTCTAGAATTTATGAATGCTTGGTTGTTTAGCCAAAAATACCTTGAGGTCAAGAAAGATTTCCGAGGATTGATTTAGAGGGTTGCAAAAATGAGTGTCATATAAGCTAAGGGGTGAATGTTCATAAGGATTCTGAGTATTAAGGAATGGTGAGTTATTAGGAATTATAGACACAAATACATGTATTGAGGACTTGGGATAATGGCTAGGATTTAAATGGATCGTTTTTTACTTTGTTGGTGAAATTAAAAGTCAATTTGCTTGGGGGCAAGCAAAGAATTAGCGTGGGGTATTTTGATATGTGCATATCTACACACATAATTTCATAACACATCTTAATACTTTAATTACTTTTATGCCCTTATTAGAACAAAAGATACTTAATTTGTTATAGATTATGTTGTAGGGACCAAAAGACATGTTTGGAGCAAAAAGGAAGCTGGAAGCTGGATGTTGAATGTTTGAAGTTGAAAGTCTGAACCAAAGATCTTAAATGAAGAAAATATACCCCTACCACGTCGCGGTGAAGGTGACACGGTGTGGTAACTTGAAGAATCCCGATAATCTTAGAAAACTTAGATAATACGGGATAACCACGATGACCACGGCTTGGTGGGTCTACCACGACTTGGTGCTCTGATTTCGGGAAAAGTATAAATAAACCACTCAAACCACCGAATTGAGACTTTTGGCTCTAGAGAATTCGATACTTTTGAAGGCAAAACATTGGGATTAAGGCTTGGGAAGCAGGGATTTCGTTCAAAACCTTGGAAGAAGGAGCATTGACGTAATTGAACTTACACTCGATTTGTCATTAGGTTTAGCTATGTCTTTTACTATAAATTTCGATTTTGTGAAATTGTTTGCTTAAATCATAAGCTAAATACTCATAACTTGTGTTTAGCTTAGGATGAGTTGACTATGTGTGGTTGATTTTATGGTTTGGATTTAGAGATTTTGTTATTTGTTGATTTAGCTTATTAAAGAACCTCACGTACTTTTGATAACTACTTTTCTCTACTTATTGTTGAATTTGAGTAATTTAGTATGACCATCTCTCTTAGCTAAATTTGAATCTTATGATCTTGTGATTCGCAAAATTGTAGGACTAGAGTTTTGAACAAAACCTAGGGTTAAGTAGAAAAGTGGGTAAAAGAGTATCGAAGCTAATATATGACGACAAATCATGTATTAAATTGAATCAATAAACCAAATTGGTCAATTAATTATAGGTCTAATCAATTAGAACTGAACACTAGTGAATTAGTAAGTTTGTCCGCCTGATCACCGAATAAATAAGCTAGTTTCCTAAAGGATTAAATTGGTGAATACTAATTTGGTCATCTTAGGAATCGGTAAATTGAGAAACTAAATCCATTGCATTTCCATAAATCAACCATAATAGCAACTAAATCCAAAGCTAAACGAAAGTCTCTTACTCTCCCTTGGTTAATTCATAATTGTTTACTTGCTTTCGTTTAGTGATAGCTTAATTAAGTGAGTTTTTTAGTTAGTTTGATAATTTAAGCATCTAGTCTTGCAAAACTAGGAAAACAAAACCTTTTCTTAATTAATTAGTAATTAGTTAGTAGTAAAATAAAGTAGTTTTAAACATCGTTCCTGTAACAACCATAAATTTTACGCCAAATTTAAACTTTTTCAATCATAAATAAAAACCACATAACATTGTTTACTAAATGCTTTCAAATCATTTTCCATCAGAGTGTCCCAAAAAGAATAACATAAGGATGAGGAGCGATACGGTTACGCCTTCGCCTTTCCACGATCTCCTGAAGTACCTGAAACAGTAAACTGAAAACTGTAAGCTCCAGGGCTTAGTAAGCTACCCCCAAAATACCAATACCACACTGGCAATACCATAACAATAATAATCAAGCAATCAACATGCATATTGGGCCATAGGCCTGACTGGACCGCCCTACCGGGCCTACAGTCTGTCTGAATCTATCCCGAGCCTTCGGCATGACTGGTCCACCACATGAGCCTATAGTCTCCTCGGACAGCTCATAGGGTATATTGGCCTTTAGCACAAAGCAGGACCGCCTCAACCCAACCATAAGCATATAACCATGTGCGCATACTATCATATACTGGCATATAGAAACATCAAACATATCTGTCTCGCTGATCATCAATCATAGAAATCTCCTATAACTAGAGTACCGACCTAGAAGGTCACTAACATACCAATCCCTATGGATCATAAGAGCATAGCATACTATCTACCCCGATTCTGATCTAACAGATCATAACCACATGTAACATACCATAACAATAACAACTAAAGGGTCGGCCTTGGTGTCGTAGACCCTATCGATATAGTGAGGATAACTCACCTTGCAAATGTCGACTCGGAAGATACACTTCAACCCTCGGATCACCCGACACCGGCTCCACCACCTAAAATAATAGTGCAATATACTCATAAGTCCTTAACCTTATAAGGTACCCCATAAGCCACTAGTCAACCCCTGGTCAAGGTCAAAGCCCTCAGTCAAGGTCAACTGTCCATGTTGACCTTAACTCACCGAGTACCCTTGGGTACTCGCTGAGTTCTCTGAAGTACATTCCAACTCGCCGAGTCATCGGAGAGGCTCGTCAAGTTCCTTTGATTCTCGATCAAACTTAAGGTCACCCATCGGGTTCCCTCCTTGGAACTCGATGGATACACACTCATACATATCCAAGAGAAAACTCATCTGACTCGTCGAGTTGTTCTTTAACTCATCGAGTATTATGGCGATCTTCATCGGACTCGCCGCGTTGTTCATCAACTCGTCGAGTTCACGACTATCTGCATGTGACTCGCCGAGTCAACTTTGCGAATCGACGAGTCCATTCAGTTCTCTTCCCATACAGACTTTTTTTGAGCCATGCAGCGGCTCCAAATCACAGATCCAAGCTTCTAGGGCATGCTTATCGCGTAAAGTTGCAAACTTTACGTGCATGCATGAGCTTAAAGGCTCCAAATGTCTACTCTAAGGTCTTAATGGAACTTCATGCTCAAGAGGGACCTTAATCACCACCAAGACTATGACTTTATGCTTCTAGAATCCATGGAGGATCCAGATATGAAGTTACAACTTCAGATCTAGCCCATAGTTCATCATACCAAGTTGAAAACCAATAAAAAGCCATAGAACTCAACAAAAAGAAAAAAGGAGTAAGGATGGCACTTTGATAACTCCAAAGGATGCTAGTTGAGGTAAATCCTACTTCCCACTCCTTCCTTGGTTCGATTTCCTTTGCACTCTTAGCTTTCTTCCTCCAAGGTCCTCTTTTCCAAGCTTCTATACCACACCATGGCACAGACACACAAATTAGGGTTTTAAGGGGGCTCTCAAAGACTGTGAAGAGCCCAAAGGAGGCTAAGGCTTCTTTAAATAGAGGTGCAAACCCCGGGATATAGGGTTTCCACTGCCAGCTCCTACTCGCCGAGTACCAACATGGACTCGTCGAGTAGGTCACTTAACATGCGATCCCATCCTGCTGCTACTCGACGAGTAGGTCAACTAACTTGTCGAGTAGAGCTTAACCCAACAAATCTTATTAAAGAAATACCTGAGAATTGGGGCGTTACAACTCTCCCGCACTTGAACTAGACTTCGCCCTCGAAGTCCGCTGGAATAAACAATGTTGGGTAATGCTCTCGCATCTCCGTACATTTAGTAAAGCTATTTCCTTGTTCCCACTGTACATTTAGTAAAGCTATTTCCTTGTTCCGTAGAATCTTCTTCTTCTTTTCAAAAATAGCCACAGGCCTCTCCACATAGTTCAGGTTCTCATCGACTTGAATGTCATCCAGCAATACCACTGCCTCCTGGTCCATAACGCATTTTCACAATTGCGAAACATGAAATTTGTTTTGGATCCGGCTAAGCTCCTCCAGAAGCTCTAGCTTATAAGCTACCCTGCCAACCCTGGCAATAATCCTGATCGGCCAAATGTAACGGGGACCCAATTTTCCCCTCTTCCTGAAGTGAATCATACCCTTCCAGGGTGAGACTTTCAGAAGAACCATGTCACCCACCTGAAATTCCAGCTCAGATCGGCGTCGGTCGGCATAATTTTTCTGCCGGCTCTGAGCGGTCTACAGTCACTATCTAATTTGCTGTATCATTTCGGTAGATTGCAAAACTACCTCTGTCCGACCCATCACTTTGTGCCCAACCTCGCCCCAGCAGACTGGGGTCCTACACTTCCTCCCATACAACAGCTCGAAAGGCGGGGTGCCAATACTGGAATGATAATTGTTTTTGTAGGCGAACTCTGCAAGCGGTAGGTGGGAATCCCAACTCCCACCGAAATCAATAACACACGCCCTCAACATATCCTCGAGGGTCTGAATGGTCCGCTCATTCTACCCATCAGTCTGCGGATGATATGCCGTACTAAAATGCAGTCGTGTACCCAGTTCCTCATGGAACTTCTACCAAAAACGGGAAGTGAACCTGACATCTTGATCAGAAACGATAGAAACCGGAACCCCATGGCAAGAGACAACCTCTCTGACATACAGGTCAGCCAACTTCTCTACCAACGAACTCTCTCGTATGGCTTCGAAATGGGCACTCTTGGTCAATCGATCTACGATGACCCATATACCATCGAACCCCCTTGCCATCTTCGGCAACTTCATGATGAAATCCATCGCGATCCGTTCCCATTTCCATATAGGAATCTCCAGAGGTTGTAACTTACCATGCGGCCTCTGATGCTCAGCCCTTACCATCCTACAGGTCAAGTACCTCTCAACAAACATAGCGATATCTCGCTTCATACCAAGCCACCAATAACTCGAACTCAAATCACAGTATATCCTGGTGGCTCCTGGGTGAATCGAAAAACAAGACTTATGAGCCTCCTCCATCACTATTTTCCAAACCCCTCCGGACATCGGAACCCAACCCCGACCGTAATGGGTCAACAATCTACGGCTATCCTGAACAAACCAGGCGCTTTCCCCTTTAATCCTCTCCAACTTCTAGTTCTCTGGCCTCATGCCCTCACTCTGAGCATCCCTGATCAAACCCACCAGTGGGGAACCATTGCTATCCTCATACACCTAGCTAGGGTCGAGGACCCAACTGACTTGTGGCTCAGAGCATCCGCAACCACATTCGCTTTACCAGGATGGTAAGGATCTCGCAATCATAGTCCTTGACTACATCCAGCAACCTGCGTTGCCTCATGTTCAGGTTCGGCTGATCCATGATGTGTCTCAAACTTTTGTGATTCGTGTATATAGTACAACGGATCCCGTATAGATAGTGCCTCCAAATCTTGAGAGCGAAAACCACCACTCCCAACTCAAGATCGTGCGTAGGGTATCTCGTCTCATGCGGCTTCAGCTGCCGCGATGCGTAGGCTATCACTCGTCCCCTCTGCATGAGGACTGCCGCAAGCCTGTGATGAACGCATCACAAAATACCACATGCTGTTTTTGATCTCTACGGTTCATTACTTTTTGGATAGTAGTTATGTGATACCGGATATATTTACAAAATTGACCAAATTTGTACTAATTAAAGTTGACGTTTTGTCTCGTAGAGTGCCTTTGAATCTCTTAGCAGTAAGAGATACCATAGACAATCATGGTGTGAATTAACATTCTCTTTCGTGTATGTTTTACAATCTGGAAAGCAAATCGGTCAAGGGCATATTTTATCCTTGTTCTACGACTTAAAGTCTATGGTCGAAGATTCAGCTTTATTTGTGAATTACAGAGTTTGTTCCTTCAGATTTGTGTGTTGTTATATGGTTGTTTGATTTTGTAGGGCATCCAAGTTTACGCAAGCAATGGTTTAACATGATTGTTTTAATTGTTGGCCGACTAATTTGGAATTTGGATGTATCATAATGGTTGAGTTTTTAGAGAAGTTGGGATGGGCTTGGAATGTATGTTCGCTCTTGTTATGACAATTTCTCTTTTATACTTTCGTGCCATTGTAATAAGTTAATTTCTTGGTAAACTGGCTAAAACGACCAACTTAAGCTCTTGTATCGTGGCTAACTCCTTGCATGTTTTTCTTAATAAAAGCTTTTGATTGTTCGGAAAAAAGTAATTATTATACAATATTGATAAAATTAGCTATCAACTATGTTTCATAAACCTGTTATTTTATATTACGAAAATTCTTTTTATATTACCAAAATTAATTCTAAGTATTATATAATTACTAATTAGGCATGAAACGTGGCCAGCTAGTATATGTTTCTCATTGTGGATGAGACTAAGTAACTAAAAAAATGAAAAAAATAAAAAACAAACCACGTGAATCAACATGCTCAATAAAGTCTATATATATAATGTATATAAATAAATAAATAAATAAATTGACAGCTATATAATTTTATGTCTAGAAGCAATTATATTCAACTTTAGAAGTATTCTATATCACATGATTTTACATTCAATTTTATGTTATTAATTAAATTAGTATTATATATTTAATAATCTATTTGAATATAACATTAATTTGTTTTTATCTAATATGATATGACACCTTAACAAATATACGTGGTTATAACACTGAAAGAATATAGTTATTTGGATTGTGATGATTTAATAAAACATACGAAAAGTTAACATGGCAACCTATTGCCTCATCTTCAAATCATGACACTACTCAGCATGGATGTTTGTCTGCATTAACCCCAAAGCAGCAGACATGATCTCATGTTCGCAGTAAGAGATTAATCGGTGCATAAAAACGGACCCAAAAACCCTCGTTAGAGAAGTGTTAGAGAAGTTTCTGTCCAAGGAAAATGAAAAAAATGTTATGTATTCAAGTCATGCAACATCTTCTATTTAGAATAGAAGCCTAATGTTATCAATGGTAAAAATATGATACATACGCTTAGGATTATATCCTATTTTTTATATGACCTGATAGATTTGTCTACGAAAAAAAATTCACATTCCTTTCTAACAGCCAATGCAATCCCCACAATGCAACGGTCACATTTTGGGTGGTAGAAATTCACCGGTGGCATTATGCCGCGGGTAAAAACAGTGTTACAAGTCGGTGTTCATGCACGAACGATAAAAGAAGCCACGTGTGATTGCCGCCGGCAAACCCACTACCACACCGTTTAGTCTAATAGGATGAAAAAAACCATCCTCATGGCATCATGGCTTAGTGGTGACTATTTTGTATAAAACAAAGGAGTAGATTTGGGTTCAAATCCCAAAATTTTCACTTTGTCGTGGCCTCCGGTTTAATAAAAAATGAAATAAAAGTTGCTTACAATGAATATGAACAAATCAATACGTCGTATGTCTTTATTTCTTTTTAACCTTTTGAGTAATATAAATACTTGTTACAAATTAAATTCATCAAGTTAGTTAATTTCTTTGGGTCCAAGTCTGAACCGGGAACGCATATAAATGGGACTTGAATATGATCAGCAAACACAAACTAATCTCTAGCCTTCGATCTCCCTCTCTTTCTTTAATGGCCTTTTCGGAAGAACTTGGAGTTGTCAACGAAGCTTTCTCAGGTTTCACCCTTTTTATTCATTTTCATCATTTAGTATCATCCTTTTGCACATTTCAATTCATGGATAATCAAATATCTTAATTTTTCCTGTAATAATAACAAAGTTCTGTTAATTTGTAGGACTTGGAATTGATGAGAAGTCGCTTATATCCATTCTGGGGAAGTGGGATGCAAATCAGCTAAAATCTTTCAGGTTAGGAACTTCTCGTTTCTTTGGTGAGGATGAAAGGTCATTTGAAAAACTGGTTGAGCATCAAATCAATCAACTCAAGAACGACTTTTTACGCTTTAAAGTAAGTATATTGATGTTACGTATCTTCTCATCATCAAGCAATTAACTCGTTTTTTATGATTTTTGTGGTTGCTTATTGAAGTTCAATTCATATGTAAAAGACACCAACAATTCGCTTACTTATGATTGTTAGCATAGTAATTTACAAGTATATATATATATATATATATATATATATATATATATATATATATATATATATATATATATATATATATATATATATATATATCTTTTTAATTGTTACTAGAGTGCATTAGTACTGTGGACGATGCACCCATGGGAAAGGGATGCACGTTTGATTAAAGATGCATTGTTAGATGGCCCCAAATCCAACAACGTGATCGTAGAAATTGCATGCACACGATCTTCAGAAGAGCTACTCGGTGCAAGAAGGGCTTATCACTCCCTCTATGAACGTTCTGTTGAAGAAGATGTTGCTTCTTATATCACCACCACTGAACGCAAGGTCATTATAAATATAGCTTTCTATAACTTTCAAATACTATATGGTATTCTTATAATAGGAAAACTAATATATAGTAGACAATCACGTATATATAGTTGTTTTCTTCCATTTCTTTCTTCTCCTTTTAGCAAAACTAAAGTGAATCCTGATCCCCTCTTTGGTGTATATTAACAAACAGCTGTTCGTAGCATTGGTAAGTGCATATCGTTACCAAGGCACAAAGGTGAATGAAGAACTCGCAAAATCTGAGGCGAAAATAGTCTTTGAAGCTTTCAAAAATGCCGATAAGAAAAACCCTCTCTTGGATGATGACGTAGTGACAATACTAGCAATTAGAAGCAAGCTCCACATCATGTCATTGTTCCAGCATTATAAAAAAATCAGTGCCAACTCTATTGACGTGGTCAGTTTGCAAACTAATGCCTGTGTGATAATTTTAATTAGTATTTGTTCATGTTAACACTAATGGCATAATATTTTTTGCCACAAGATTCACAACCTAACAACCATGGAATGATATAGATTCTGTTTTCCAGCTTGTCGAATTGTTTTGACCCAGAATCCTGTATAAATATATCCATAAGATATCTAACAATCCTATAAATCACGATTCTTCAGGATCTTGGGACAAACGAGAGCTTGAAAGACACAGTGCAATGCATATGTGCACCACCTACTTACTTTTGCAAGGTTTGAGTTTACTTAATTCACTTCCTAGAGTTTGATCGTTATAAATTATGAATAAAAATAAGAAGGGTGATCATCACATAGAGAGGGTTTAGCCTTCGGAAATGATCTTTATTTGTAGTACTGTGTTTAACTTCTTATAAATGGCCATCATAGGTTATCGAAGCGGCTATGGTGAAAGAAGCTGATGAGAACACAAGGGAAGGTCTTACAAGGGTGATCATTACCCGAGCTGACGTTGATATGAAGAATATCAAAGAGGAATATCAACACAAGTATGCGATCACATTGTCAGAAAGAATTAAGGTTGCAGCTAATGGAAACTATAAAGATTTTCTACTTACACTAATCTCAAGAGAAGAGACAAAGTAAGGTTTGATAATGATGACGACCAACCAAAAGTATATCGCTAAAAACTTATGCTTTGACAGATTTAATATGTTGGTTTAAAATTCATTTAATGTCAATTTTCCAATCACAATTTCCGAGTTGTCTTGTTTTTTTACTACATGAGTTTGTAACCTTGAAAAACGATACAAGCAACAGCCAAAGCCTTTGTTTATGCTTGCCTTGGTACACTTCTGTTTAAGAGTGCATGTTCGCCGCAGATTAATAATAAAGTTCTATAAATTTTTTCTTCTTAAAGAAAAGATCTTGAACGATCTTCTACCTTGTCTTTTTATTATCAGAGTAAACGAAAGAGAAAATGACACGCTTTCTTATTCCATTAAGCATCAAAATAATCTGTATGTACATAATGATAAAGCTACCCAACTAATGCTATTATATTATACACCATCTAACAATATTAGTTAATTTAATTGAATCTTAACTAAACTAACCATAACTTTGGTTAACAAAATGTGTATTGTGTAACTCCAATATCCCCTCTTTAAGATGAGCTTAAAAAAATGGTTTTCAAAGCCATCATTGACACAATTGGTAAAATCATGTGTCGTGGCAATGGTATCGTGAAAATATCTGCCAGTTGGTGAGTTGTGTGGATAAGTATTACTTTTATGCAGTGTTGTAAAAATCCCGATCAGATCCCGATTAATCCCTATGCGCTACTCGATCGATTAGAGGGCGCCTAACGATTAATCCCTACATACACAATGGCTGAAACAGTAGAACCCGATGAAATTTTAACACTTTAAAGAAGTTATTTTTCAACAAAAACTATTTAAGGTATGATTAGTATTGTATTTATCATATTAACCTATTTTGTTATGATATTAATGGTATTTACGAACTTTTATATGATATTAGTCATATTTAATTTTTTCCAATCTACCAAATTAGCAATTAATAGTCTCCCGATTAATCTCCGCCTAGCCAAATAATCTCTTAACCTCAGTCCACCGACTAGCTAACGTCGAGCGATTTTTACAACCTTGCTTTTATGGTGTTATTCAAGATTCTATCACGAATGAAGTGACAATCGATTTCGATGTGCTTCATATGCTCGTGAAAATGTTGGATTTGATGCTAATTTGATAACAGATTCATTGTCGCAAAAAACCAAAGTGGGATCCGTCTAATGGATTCCAAAATTGCTCAGTAGATGATGAAGCCATGTGATTTCAATAGTAGCAACAATAATTGTTCATATTCTGCCTCAATTGATGAACGAGATGTTGAATTTGGTGTCTATGCCCATAACTATTTATGGTATATACTTGACCCGATAGTAGCATGGTCCTTTTGGGTTGATTTCACCAGTGCAATTTGATAGGATGTATTTTTGAGAATAAGGTTATTGATGATTTATCAATATATTATAATTATAATATATTAATTGAAAAATCATATTATTTAATTAGTATTGATCAAGAATTAATTTAGTGATCAAAAGAGATTAATTAAATGTATGGGGTTAATTATGTAAGTCAATCATTCTTATAGTGTGGACTAATGATCCATTAGGATGGGCTAAGTGGTTATGGATAGTCCATGGAGCTTTAACCCATGGGGCCTAAGGGATATGGAAGGTCATGGTGCATTAGGGTTACATGGATAAAACCCTAGAGTTTGAAACACTATATAAAGAAGCCCCTTAACCGAAAAATCGGTTAACCATATATACAAAGTGTATGAGCCGAGTTTATGCAAGCTAAGCCTATTCTCTAAAAGCTTCCTTTGCATTTTGGTGTTTGTGACACATTAGAGGCATTACACTTGAGGTGCTACAACTTCTAAGGCCAAGAACTAAACAAGAGGTAAACTATCTAACTAGTTGTTGTATTCAATTGTATGCTAGTTAAGTTGTATGCTTTGGAATTTGATAAATGCATGTATAATTAGAGAAAACATTGTTCCAATGCATCTAGGGTTGCATATGCACCATAGGAGTATTATAATGCTTAAAACCCAATAGTAGCATCAGAGCCTAGGATTGTTTTCTGTTATATTTGATGCTCACTTGTTTTCAAAGCTGGAAAAATCGGTTTTTCTGCACTTTGACAGATGAACTCATCGAGTCCATGAGCAGACTTGACGAGTCCACTGAGTAATGGTCAACTCGGCGAGCCCAGATCTGGTACTCGACGAGTTGGTGCCTCTGTGTGCAGAACTTTGAGTTTTTGGCACGATATGGATAGAATCGTTACCACAAACTGTTTTGTAAACATAAAAATTGTATTTTCTTAATTGGTAATGATAGTCTTCATCCATTTAAAAGGCAATTGTCAAATGTTTAGATAATAAAGTATTTATTTGTAGTATTTTATATGAATTGTCTTCCTATGAGTTAGTTTAGATCAATAGAAAAAAAATATATGATAATTGTGTTTGATCCAAAATTTGATCTAATTTTTCTTGATATGAGTTTTTTGTAACTTGTCCTCAAGTTTTATGAAAAGTCTCATTCATGAACTTTAAAACTCATAAATATCCATAGGTTATGGAAATGAAGAGTCTTGAAAAGTTTCAAAACTTGTCCTCATGTTTTGGAATTTGTAAAGTCACACTAATGAGACATTTAATTCCAAACCCTAGAGTTATAAAAGTTAAAATTCTACCCTTATACTATTATAATATTAAATGTTAATACCTATATATATATATATATATATATATATATATATATATATATATATATATATATATATATATATATATATATATATATATATATATATAAAAGAAAACACAGTCTTACCGTTAGTAGGCTTGATTCACGAAGTCAGTCTATAAGGAGGGTATAAGGTTCTGCCTATAAAATGATAGCGTAATGGGTGTCCATTCTCACCCACCGCTTCCTTGACTGACGGAGGTTCGTTAGCCAAACGTGTAAGATAGGACATTAATTCTCGTTAAAAGTATAATGAAATTATAAAGTAACTAAAATTTTTATTATATTCCCAATCTTAGTTACTTTAGGAAAAAATGTGAAAATGGTGCTAATCCATGAAATTACACTTTGCACTTTATTTAGTCGTTAGTGGAGCGTGTGTGGTTAACCGACACACTAATATGGGACTAATAAATAGTGGCAAAGGGCAGCGTAATGTTAATCATAACACCAACCAAAAAACAAAATGTATTAACAAGAAGCACAGGATACACTTTCTCCTTAACAAATAGTTATTTCGAATACAACTTGACACATTTTCCAATGAGAAAATCCGACGTCGTCATTTAATACGGATTGGTTTGGTCCTCACCTTACCAATTGCAGGTGCTACGAGAAGACCCTTCGCTTAACCAACCAAATATCGAAACCCTCGTCTATCATCAACACGAATCCGACACGGACCTTCAGGTCATCCCTCATTACAAAACCACGAAGTACTCACTGGAGGAGTATTATACATTCCGAAACCTTTCCAAAGTATTCCGAGCAGACCCTTCGGGAATATCACTCATATAGCAGGTCAATTTCGAGCACAGATGCTAGGAACGAATACGGTTAACCTATCACTGCTATGTGTATACACAATGGTGGTATATAGTTAAGATTCTATGAACGTGGGATGTGTGTTTCCGCCTCATTTCCTGTTCCTTGTCTAGTTGTGGACTTGGGGGCAAAGTCACCCATCCGATTGTCTTACCAATCCTAATTATATAAGACCTGTACGCACGAGTTAATGATAGATGGACCAAGTATAAGTCCTACCATAAACTCTGGGATAAAGCTACCCAGGACTACGAGTGTGAGATGCGCTATAATCCGGGAAAGACCAATCTAGTAGCAAATGCTTTGAGCAGAAAGGAATACTCGGGCCGTCGAGTAAAGCCATTATCAATGACAATACATTCACACCTGTCCACGCAGATCAGAGAAGCTTAGATGGACGCTTGAAAACAAAGAATATGACAGGTGAGGCATTAAGAGGAATGTATAAGAACCTAGAAATCAAAGACGACGAAGCTCGCTATCTCATGAATCGGATCTGGATACTGAAGTTTAGTGGGTTCAGACACGTCGTCATGAACAAAGCACACAAAATACGCTACTCCGTTCATCAAGCTCAGACAAAATGTATCTGGATCTTAAGAAGTTATATGGGTGGCCGAATATGAAATCTGAAATCACTACATAGGTGGGCAAGTATCTGACCTATGCCAAGGTCAAGGTAGTATATATGACAACCCGAAACTTTGTCCGTTTCTGTCACGCGATTTCCGTTAATAAAGTTTTCAATTCATTATTTTTTCCGTCAAAATTTTCGTTTAATAAAAGAATCTAGTTATATTTAATTAAACTATTAACGAGTTGGAACCAAAAATCATGCGGAAACCCGAATATCTCGAGAAATGAAACATTTTTGGTCTAAATGGGATTACGACCGTAAACGTGTTTACAGCCATAAACTCGTTTACGACCGTAAACCCTGTTTACGGTCAGTGACGAGTGGACCCCATTTTTCACCCTATAAATACGATACCCCCACTCTCTTTAGAACATTTTCTTGCCACATTCTCTCATCTTCTCTCTCTAAGTTCTTCAACCGTAAACTCACAAAAACGCTTTTAGACTTCGGGAAACATCGAAGAACACATTTTGGAGCACTTTGGAGGGTCTGGAATCACTTCTCGCATCGAAATCTGCATTCAAAACCTCGTTTTCCGAGTTTACGTTCCGAGCTTCAAAGACCGTAAACTCAGTTCTTGAGTTTACGGCTGTAAACGCAGCCACCTGCTGAAACCGTAAACTCATTTCAGAAACCGTAAAGCCATCTTTAGAGACCGTAAACTCGAGTTCTTAGGCTGAAAACCCATTTCTTCGATTCAAGCAAGTCTCGGTAACGTTCCTCAACCGAATTCAGGTGTTCTTATGACACTTTATTTATCGAAATCGCTAATTTAGATACATATATGTATTTATTTGATAATAGGATATCGTTAAGTGTCACACGCAACAACTCGGGAATCTTCATTTCAGTCAACAACTCCACGAAACAACAGTGAGTTCATACCCCTACGTTTTTCCGAGTTATTTTTATGTTTTCAGGGGGGGGGGGGGAATACAAGCAAAAGTACAAGGAAACTTGTACTCAAAATATATTATTTTGTTTAAGATAACCATATTTCAACATGCTTTTGACACGAAAACAGTTTTACCAAACGATTAAGAAATCAACTCATAGAAACGGTTTTTCAAAACTAGAACAAGGAATTTGTGAAGCATATAGTAAAATGTATTATTTTATAAAGGATTCATGCAAATCGTAAACAAGATTTTTGGTGTTATTACGTGTAAATTTGTTAGGCTATGTTTGAGACACGTCCTTAGTAACACTCACCACATTAAACAGAGTGCAGGACTAGCCCTCGTGACCAGAATCTCTTGTAGGGAGAGCGTGACTGTTGTGTATGGATCTATACGGGACTGACAATCCCGCACCTCACTGCTACCTACAGTTGGACCGGCAGGTCTGCAGGTGACAAAGTCATTATGGATATCGGCCGTTGCGGGTCATGTCCAGTCAGTTATGGTTACGAAACTCACAACCTAGATAATAGGAATTTACTTTGTAATATTGAATCAAATGAACTAACCTCAAAGTAACAACCGTTAGATTACTAGAGGGTATTCATAATACCTTCGGGACTCAGTTCATCACGGTTTCTTTTATTTAGCTTTTAAGACTAATATATCTCTGGGTGTAACCAGGGTCTTTAAATGAAAACTGCTTATATATATACACTAGTATGGCAGATACTTGCAAACCTCAGTTTAAAACGGATAATCAACCAACCACCTTTAGGGAAAATATAGGATTTTCCAGGGATAAACCGGCTATTCAAAACGGATTATTTTTTTCAACCAACGGATATTCATATTCATTCCACGACACATTGGATTGTACACGTTCTGTACCAACCTGGAAGTCATGGAATGAATGGGTTTTCAAACGTGCTTTTCATAAGAAAATATAGGATTTTCTTGAGGAACACTTTTCAAAAAGGATTCAAAGAACACTTTTCCACCAAAAACTAAATTCTTATGAACTCACCAGCTTTATGTTGACTTTCAAACTGCTTGTATTCTCAGGAAATCAGTAGGCAGGTACTTCCAGGAGTTCGGAGAAGTCGAAGCGTTAATGTCGTGAATTTATATTTTACCTTTGATAAGAACAAAACTAAGTATTAAACAATGTAAACCTTTTTCACATATGTATTCAATGTCTGGTTGTGTTTACTATGCTTGCTATTATTCATTGGTTGTGATGCTATGCATGACGTCACCTCTGCCCTGGAACGTTTCCGCCATCGGTTTCGGGGTGTGACAGTATACCAGAAGCCTTTGGGCTTAATACGACAACCAGGGGTACTCGAATGGAAGTGGGAGTGGATAACTATGGAATTCGTAACCAAGTTACCCGAGACAACGGGTGGTCTTGATACCATTTGGGTAATCGTCGATAGATTAACCAAACCCGTGTACTCCCTACCAATCAAGGAAACCAATAAGATGGAGAAATTGACAAGAAAGTACATCAGAGAGATTGTATGACTGCATGGTGTGTCAATATCCATTATCTCTGATGGAGATAGTAGATTCATTATGCGATTCTGGCAATCCTTACAGTAATATCTAGGGACTAGGCTAGACATGAGTACGACCTACCGACCACAAACTGACAGGTAGCGCGAAAGAACTATTCAAACCGTGGAAGATATGATAAGAGCTTGACTGATTGACGTCAGTAAAGCGTGGGATACCCAATTACCACTCGTTGAATTTTCGTACAACAACATCTATCACACTAGCCTCAAGGTCACTCCATCCGAAGCCCTCTGTGGCCGCAAGTGTCGATCGCTGTTGTGATAGGCTGAAGTGGGAGATACATAACTAACTAACGGGAAAGTCACTAATAGCAGCCTCACTGGCCCTAAATTCATAACGGAGACTACAGAAAAGATCGTACAAATTCGAGAAAGACAGAGTACTACTGATGGTTTCACCATAGAAAGGAATGATACATTTTGGTCAACGTGAGAAACTAAATCCAAGGTACAGCGGGCCATTCGAAATTCTTGCCAGGATTGGCCCTGTGGTATTCGAATTTCGACTGCCACGGGAACTCAATAACATACATCCAACCTTCCACGTGTCAAAAAGTGTCTCTCTGACGAGACTCTTGTGATACCACTCGACAAAATCGAAGTTAACGAGAGTCTCCACCTCGTAGAAGAACCGGGTGAAATCATGGATCGAGAAGTCAAAAGAATGAAACAAAGTCGCATTCTTTTTATGAAGGGCCGATGGAACGCTAAACGAGGACCCAAGTTCACCTAAGACCACGAAGACCAGATAAAACAAAAATACCCACATCTTTTCCTCCAACGCAAAAAGTCCCAGTCGAAATGCTAATTTCGGGATGAAATTACTTCTAACGGGGGGATGATCTGACAATCGTCAATTTTTGGTCAATCCAAAGTCCAACAAAGTCAAACAAGTCAAACCGGCTACCTCAACTAACCCTTGCATGTTATGGTTTATAATATCTTTAGTATTGTACAACGCACTATCTTAATACAAACTATCACTTAGAGGTTTTATGAATGCTGAAAAATATAAACGCTAATCAGGGAAAGTGATGTAAGGACTCAATAAAACATAACTACATACCTTTCGGGGCGTATAACACCCGTAACGAGACTTAACAAGGTTTAAAAACCTTGCTTTACGAAGATAAACACCAACAAAGGTCACATATGAAATCTCTCCCAAATCTCTCTCAAAATCTCTTTCAACTTTTTATAATCACTCGGTGCATCCAGAACCTTAACTTAGTCAAAAACCACGCAAAACAAGGAGTTTACTTGAAAAACAACCATATAGGACGGAACCTGCCCTAGAACCGAACCCTTAGGAACCAAACCCTTGAGAACCGAAACTGCTCCTAGAACCAAAGCCCTTATGACCGAAGCAGCCTTTAAGGACCGAAGTCCCCTTCTATTCAGACTTTCCCTCAGCCCGAGAGCACAGTTCGGCCCATGTATCTTTAGTTCGATTCCATATGTCTTTAGTTCGGCTCTAATTTATTCGCCTTCGGTCCTACTCACCTCGATCCTACCTGCTTTCGGTTCCAGCCTACATTCGGTCCTAACTAATTTCGATCCTCAAGCACCAAGGATCGAATTCTTGCCTCTGACCTCGGATTTTCGCAAGTTCGTTTCTCTCTCCTGGTTTTCGATCACATTCACGTTTTGAGCCTATTTTTCATGATTTTAACGTGAGAATTTAACCCAAAATCATATTTTTACTATTTTAGACCTTATAAAATCTTAATGTATCCATATCTTATCAATTTCTAAGATAAATTACTCATAATTGTTTAGGTATCAATTTAAAGTACATAAAGGTACTTTTGATTTTCCCATAAAGTTAATGACACCTCCAGGGCACTATGCATGCTTTATGTCACTATTCACATCAGCCTTCCTCAACAAGTTATCTAATCAAATCCACCTAAAGATCTATACCTCTCACACTTCCCAAAAGTTCATCTATCAGACTCTTCAATATTCTCTCTTTTTCTCAAGTTGTGCTCTGGAAAACAAGAACTCCAGGAGATCTCGAATTCTTCCCCCACATTTGGTAAGATCTTCATCCTTCTCTTGAATATTCTACACTCCTTCCCCTAAATCATGGATCTCTCATACAAATATCGTCATATTTGTTCTTAGGATCTTCAAATCTTCAAGCATCTTCCAAGTGTTCTTGACTTGGAAACTTCTTTTCTTCAACATCCATCCAAGAAATCACTCAAGGTGAGTTCATACCCCTACATTTTTCTGTTTTCTTCAAGTTTTAGAGGAGAATACAAGTTAAATCACCTTAACATAACTTAAACTCATACATCAGCTTTTCACAGAAAAGTTAGGTTCTACTCACGGACTGTTTTGACCTTCTTAAACTTAATAATTTTCAAAACTTTTTAATATGCATATAGTTCAGGTTTATACCTTTAAAATGATTACTTGCACATCTCCATACGATTTTTCTACAATTTTTTTCAATTTTCACAAAACTACCTATCCTTTCAGAAACCTTTTCGGACCAGTCTGTGAATATGAACATTTTCACACAAGTTAATGTTCATTAAAAATAATAATAATAGTTATGAACAAACTAGACACGATTTCTAAACTCTCGGAGTTTACGGAATTTAATTTCGACTAAAAACGATTTTTCTATAATTATTCCGATAACAGAAATAGAAAAGTTATATCTAGCAAATTTATTAATAACACGTTTACACCTTGTAACTTGCTGAGCAAGCTATGTATTATTATATATAAATACTTGTTGTTTATATTACATGTCTTTTACCTTAGTATAAAAGTTTACATCAGATACAAAAAGGATTTCTACAATTGCAAAACGTTTTTGATAAGGTATTATAGGTATAGTTTATGTTTCATTTACCCAACAAACATAACATATTACAGGAGGTTTTATTTCCACACAAAAGGTTTTACATTCACACACAACACGAAAACTCGTTAACGGAATCTGTGAGACATTCTTCATTATACTCCCAGAGTATGGGTTAAAATTTCTGGAAAGTTATAACCAGAGTCTCTTGTAGGGAGAACGTGATAGTTGTGCATAGATATATATTGGGATTGACACCCCACACTCTAGTTGTTCGCAACAGTTCGATCGGCAGGCCAGGGGTGACAAATGTCATATCATTCTGATGCCTGAAAACATCGTAGCAGGTTCAGTTAGTCATAGTATGGTTATACCGACTCACATAGGGAGTTAACGAAATTTAAAGTTTACGGAGATTTTATAAATCAAAGAGGGTTTTATGTCGATTTAAAGCCAATTTTATAACAATAAGCATGGATATTACTTGTACACTTTTGGTCTTGGAATTTGAGACCACATATGAATTTATAAGGAAAATATTGGATTTTTCTTGGTATCACACAACTCATTACAAAGAACGGTATTCAAAATCTTCATCTAAAAGCATATGAACTCACCAACTTAACTGTTGACGCTTTTTTCAAAACTACTTGTATACTCAGGAAATCAACGAAACCAGGTAACCACAAGCTTTTGTGGATGGAACGATACGACGTTGAACAATTATTTTGACATCATGTTGTAATCAATTTTTGAAACATGTAACACTTGAAACCATGTAACCTTTTTCCGATTATTTTTATGATTGGTTGCATTTACTGTGCTCACTTATATATTCGTTGCCATGATACTATATATGAAGTCCGCCACCCCCGGACGTTTCCGCCATCCAAGGTTTGGGGGTGTGATAGATTGGTATCAAAGCATTGTTTATAGTGAACTATGTATATCGAACCACATAAGATATACAATTATAAACGCATTGGGACTAAAAGTCTCTGATTTAAACGTTTTCAAACGACTATACTTTTAGAAATGAAATAATTTCTCGTTCAAAGTATGAGTACTTGCATACATGTTGGTATGGTGTCATGGCTTGGAAAAGAACATAAAAGAAAAGGAATATGAGTTGTACGCTGTGGGTATGCCCCAGAATATGAAATCAAATCTCCGATGAATATTGCCTGATCAACTATATTCGTCCGGGGAGTGACATGAATAAGCTAGGGTATGGCCGAAGTGGACAATAAGTCCGACAATCTAACAACACTCGTACAAGAACTGCTATAAAACCGAACCTAAACATTTAAAATACTATAAGAGTATTTTGTGGTACTATAACCTATGTGAGAACTAAACAAATCCTTGTTGGTAGGTCTATAATCTCTAAGTGAATGCACTAAGGTTATATATATAACTTAGATGTGATAGACTTGGAGTCCATGATCCTTGCCTTACTTCATGTTCCTTGTTTGGTTGTGGACTTAGGGTAGGATCACTTATTTAAAGGTCTATCATATCTTTCGTTATATATAACCGGTATGCACTATGTCGTTCTAGAAGTAACTAATAACGATCAAACCCCTATAAGTATTTATAGTAATATTCATTATCTACCTCTTACACCCCTATTCTCGCACGAACATCACAGCAAGACTCTACTTACAAGGAGACCGTTACTACCTGAACCAAGGAAACAGAGGATGGATAGAGGAAGGACCGCAAGAAGATCCGAAGGAAGCGTTTGAAGAAGAACCTAAAGAATATCAAGAAGGAGATGAAGACGAAGAAGTAATGGACGAGGGCTCCGAGGAGGAACCCAAAGTCAACAAATCACCTCTTGCCCCCGCACATCGACGACCATTCCAGGACACAACGCTCCAATGGGCCGAAACCTTGAGACTATGGAGCCAAGAGCAAGGTCAGGGACCTCCCTTCGGAAAGAATGGAGTTTCACAACGTCGACGGAAGAGGTTTAGCCGACAGGGCTCCCCCTGTCACAGTGCACCGCATGTCACGCTAGGTAGACCAAACCCGAGACTCATACAACCAACTTCTTGCAACTAACACTGTCGCCCAAATCAACACTGCTAGACTTCGGCAATAAGACCGAGGCTGTGACCAGACCAAGCACCATATCGAGGCCCTCTAAAGGGAACTGACCATAGTCCAAGTTGATATTTGGACACTGAGAGGAAACCATGTGATGTTATAGAAACGCTTCACTGAAGCAGAGCGCCAAGTGGTAGAGTTCAAAACCTAGAGTAGCGACCGTCATCAGTAGTGTTCACACTACTCCCGTTTTGATATAGAATAGGTTTATGATTATGCGTTGGTGCTACTCTCCTCCATGTGTAAATCCAACCCTACGACGTAGTGGGTACACTAGTCGAAGGGTTTATTTGTTGTCAAAACGTTTCCTGGCATTAATGTAGACCTGCATCAAGGTCAAATTTTCCAAGATCCGGGTACTAAATCATTTCAATGAAATGGGGATACCTATTATTCCATTGTGAGCATTACCATCGAACTCACAACAATGTCTATCGTTACTAGGGGATAACCAGCCATTACCTTGTGTATACAACAAAGTTATAAATAATTAAGAGTCTATCGACTCAGAAATGATGTGTCCGCCTTAGATGTTGTTCCTTGTTTGGTTGTGGGCCTAGGGAAGACCCATTAGACTCGAAGGCCCATTAAGTCTTAATTATATGTAACTAGCATACACCAAGTGGTGGTAGGAAGGGACTAGTATAGATCAAGTTAAAATAAATCATTTGAAACAGTACAACTAAAATTCATAAGTTTATTATATGTATAAAATTTCATCATGAATCATTTCCGGACCACCATAAAAATCGGAACACGATACACCTAGAACTAAGATAAAGCTTAGTAGGTAACTCATGATATATAACCGTTCCTAAAAGACTCATTATCATCTCACCTTCTAAAGATATTATGATTGAAAGGTGTCTTTTTCATAGACCCATGGGGTATGATCATACCAACAATAATGCACTGAATCCCATCGAAACCCTACTATAAAGCATGCTTGGACGAGAACAATACTAGGATGGGCAAACTTAACACTCTGCAAAACCTACTTCTACCCATTACCGTAACTCCCTCTCAGGAATGTTTAGCAGAAACACTGAGAATAGTACAGCAAAGTGCGAAATTTACACATGTGAGTATAAATTGTAGGAATGTACTAGAGGTAATCATCCCCACTCACGAAGTCGTTTCTTATCATGAAACAGAATTATGTCTTCACCAAGAGGTAACCAACCAACTAGCAAGGCACCAACCCTGCAGATAGACTCTGCTACTTCTCAAGCTGCAATCACGACAGCTGTGACAACCGTCATAGCGCAGCTCAACGGTAACAACGCCATCAGGGACGGAGATGGTGATGGAAATACTAACTGCAGTAACAATCTAGAACACAAGCGGGTGTCTACCAATGAAGATGCCTAAGACTAGAAACCTAAGGGTAAGAAGCAAAAGTTTTGGGACAAAAAGAAGCGCAACCTATCTCAAAAACTCGCTATAAGACAGTAATTTGTGGCTGCCCTTGCACTTACAATAGCAGTCACAACACATGTGTCGACATCAGCCACAACATCTGTCACTCAAGCACCAGACGAAAAATATATGGGAACACTTCCAAAGTGTAGCAAGTATAACTAACATCACACAGGGGTTTGCCGGGTGTTGCACTGTAAAAAATGCAATAGGAACGGACATACCATTTGCTTCTACAGGACCCCGACCCAGCACATCGCTTCAACCACCAATACTGGTGTAAGTCTAGTATGCCCCTACGTAGAGAAGTAGGAAACTTCAAGAGGGACTGTACAACCGAGAGGAATGACGAAGGGGCAGGAGGAGTGTGACAACCGAACCAGCAGAAGCAACAAGGAACCATACTAGGACTTTTGGGAATATTTCAAAAGAACAAGAATATTTAAGTACCATATGTTTGTATGGTACGTAGTATGTTTTCTAAAATTACCATCTATCCAAAAGTAGTTAAGATGCAATCTCGATCAATGAATAATCAAAACACTTATATAAGCTGTGATGACATAAGTATACGTAAAGGTTAACTATAATTAAGATCTCACAGACTCAGAGTGAGTGATTTCGCCTTATATCCTATTCCTTGTCTGGTTGCGGATTTAGGCCAGAGTCACTCAGACGACAATTTTAGCAATCCCAATGATGCGTGACTTATATACACCGAGTGATCATAGAGAGACCTGCTAGGGATCATAAAATGAAATATCATCACTAACTATCAGAACACACTTACTACCGGATTTAGTTGCTGCGATACGAATTGTTTACAATAATCATAAAACCAACCAAAAACAGAACATATTAACAATAAGCATAGGATACACTTTCTCCTTAACAAATAGTTTGTTCGAATACAACTTGACACATGTTCCACTGAGAAAATCCGACGTCGTCATTTAATACAGATTGGTTTGGTCCTCACCTTACCAATTGCAGGTGCTACGAGAAGACCCTTCGCTTAACCAACAAAATATCGAAACCTTCGTTTCTCATCACCATGAATCCGACACGGACCTTCGAGTCATCCCTCGTTATGAAACCCCAAAGCACTCACTAGAGGAGTATTATACCTTCCGAAACCTTTCCAAAGTATTCCGAGCAGACCCTTCGGGAATATCACTCGTATAGCAGGTCAAGTTCGAGCACGGAGGCTAGGAATGAATACGGTTAACCTATCACTGTTATGTGTATACGCGGGGGTGGTATATAGTTAAGATTCTACGAATGTGGGATGTGTGTTTCCGCCTCATTTCTTGTTCCTTGTCTCGTAGTGGACTTGGGGGCAGAGTCAACCATCTGACTGTCTTACCAATCCTAATTATATAAGACCTGTACGCACGGTTTAATGATAGATGGACCAGGTATGAGTCCTACCATGAACTCTGGGATAAAGCTACCTAGGACTACGAGTGTGAGATGTGCTATCATCCGGGAAAGGCCAATCTAGTAGCAAATGCTTTGAGCAGATAGGAATACTCGGGTCGTCGAGTAAAGCCATTATCAATGACAATACATTCACACCTATCCATGCAGATTAGAGAAGCTCAGATGGAAGCTTGAAAACAGAAAATGTGACAGGTAAGGCATTAAAAGGAATGGATAAGAACCTAGAAATCAAAGACGACAAAGCTCTCTATCTCATGAATCAGATCTGGATACCGAAGGTTAGTGGGTTCAAAGACATCGTCATGAACAAAGCACACAAAATGCGCTATTTCGTTCATCCAGGCTCATACAAGATGTATCTGGATCTGAAAAAGTTATATGGGTGGCCGAATATGAAAGCTGATATTGCTACATAGGTGGGCAAGGTAGTATACCAGAAGCCTTTGGGCTTACTATGGCAACCAGGGATACTTGAATGGAAGTGGGAGTAGAGAACTATGGAATTCATAACCAAGTTACCCGAGACAACGGGTGGTCTTGATATCATTTCGGTAATTGTCGATAGATTAACCAAACCCGCAGACTCCCTACCAATCATGGAAACCGATAAGATGGGGAAATGGAAAAGAAAGTACATCAAAGAGATTGTATGACTGCATGATGTGTCAATATCCATTATCTCCGACAGAGATAGTAGATTCATTACGCGATTCTGGCAATCCTTACAGAAATCTCTAGTGACTAGGCTAGACATAAGTACGGCCTACCGACCACAAACCGACGAGTAGCGCGAAAGAACTATTCAAACCATGGAAGATATGCTAGGAGCTTGAGTGATTGACGTCAGTAAAGCGTAGGATACCCACTTACCACTCGTTGAATTTTCGTACAACACCATCTATCACACTAGCATCAAGGTAACTCCATCCGAAGCCCTCTGTGGCCGCAAGTGCATATCACCATTATGGTAGGCTGAAGTGGGAGATACACAAATAACTAAGGGTCAAGTCGCTAATAGCACCCTCACTGGCCCTGAAATCATAAGGGATACTAAAGAAAAGATCGTACAAATTCGAGAAAGACTGAAAGCATCTCGACATCGACAAAAGAGCTACGCATATAAGCGACACAAACCCTTGGAATTCTCGGTTGATGACCGAGTACTACTGATGGTCTCACCATGGAAAGGAATGATATATTTTGGTAAATATGAGAAACTAAATCCAAGGTACAGCGTGCCATTCGAAATTCTTGCCAGGATTGGCCCTATGGTATCCGAATTTCGACTGCCACGCGAACTCAACAATGTACATCCAACCTTCCACGTGTCAAAAAGTGTTTGTCTAAGGAGACTCTTGTGATACCACTCGATGAAATCGAAGTTCACGATGGTCTCTACTTCATAGAAGAACCGGTTGAAATCATGGATCGAGAAGTCAAAAGAAGATAACAAATTTGCATTCCTTTTGTGAAGGGCCGATGGAACACTAAACGAGGACCCAAGTTCACCTAGGAACGCGAAGATCAGATAAAACAAAAATACCCACATCTTTTCCTCCAACGCATAAAGTCCCAGTCGAAATGCTAATATCGGTACGAAATTCCTTCTAATGGGAGGATGATGTGACAACCGTCAATTTTTGGGAAATTTAAAGTCAAACAAAGTCAAACAAGTCAAACCGGTTAACTCAACTAACCCTTGCTTGTTAGGATTTACAATATCTTTACTATTGTACAGCGCACCATCTTAATACAAAGTATCACTTAGTGATTTCCAAAATGCTGAAAATCTAAACCCTAATTAGGGAAAGTGATGTAAGGACTCAATAAAACATTACTACATACCTTTCGGGGGCGTATAACACCCATAACGAGGCTTAACAAGGTTTAAAAACCTTGCTTTTCGAAGCTAAACACCAACAAAGGTCACAAACGAAATCTCTCCCAAATCTCTCTAAAAATCTCTTTAACCTTTTTATAATCACTCGGGGCATCCCGAACCTTAACTTAGTAAAAAACGACTCAAAACAAAGAGTTTACTTGAAAAACAACCATATAGGGCCGGGCCTTCCCTAGAACCGAACCCTTATGAACCAAACCCTTGAGAACCAAAATTGCTCTTAGAATTGAAGCCCTTATGACAGAAGCAGCCTTTGAGGACTGAAGTCCCCTTCGAATCGGACCTGCCCTCGGACCAAGAGCACAGTTCGGTCCATGTATCTTCAGTTCGGTTCCATACGTCTTTGGTTCGGCTCCAATTTATTCGCCTTCGGTCCTACTCACCTCGGTCCTACCTGCTTTCGGTTCCAGCCTACATTCGGTCCTAACTATTTTCGATCCTCAAGCACCAAGGACCGAACTCTTGCCTCTAACCTCGGATTTTCGCAAGTTCGTTTCTCTCTCCCGATTTTCGATCACATTCACGTTTTGAGCCCGTTTTTCATGATTTTAACATGAGAATTTCACCCAAAATCATACTTTACTATTTTAGACCTTCTAAAATCTTAATGTATCCATATCTTAGCAATTTCTAAGATAAATTACTCATAATTGTTTAGGTATCAATTTAAAGTACATAAAGGTACTTTTGACTTTCCCATAAAGTTAATGACACCTCCAGGGCACTATGCATGCTTTATGTCAGTATTTACATCAGCCCTCCCCTATTCATTGTACCTTTTCACCCTTCCTTAACAAGTTACCTAATCAAATCCACCTAAAGATCTATATCTCTCACACTTCCCAAAAGCTTATCCATCACACTCTTCAATATTCTCTCTTTTTCTAAAGTTGTGCTCTGGAAAACAAGAACTCCAGGAGATCTCAAATTCTTCCCCCACATTTGGTAAGATCTTCATCATTCTCTTGAATATTCTACACTCCTTCCACTAAATCATGGATCTATCATACAAATATCGTCCTATTTGTTCTTAGGATCTTCAAATCATCAAGCATCTTCCAAGTGTTCTTGACTTGGAAACTTCTTTTCTTCAACATCCATCCAAGAAATCAATCAAGATCAGTTCATACCCCTAAATTTTCCTATTTTCTTCAAGTTTTAGGGGGACAATACAAGTTAAATCACCTTAGCATAACTTAAACTTATACATCAGCTTTTCACAGAATAGTTGGGTTCTACTCACGGACTGTTTTAACCATCTTAAACTTAATATTTTTCAAAACTATTTAATATGCAAGTAGTTCAGGTTTATACTTTTAAAATGATTACTTGCATCTCAGAAACCTTTTCGGACCAGTCTGTGAATATGAACATTTTCACACAAGTTAATGTTCATTAAAAATAATAATAATAGTTATGAACAAACTAGACACGATTTCTAAACTCTCGGAGTTTAAGGAATTTAATTTTGACTAAAAACGATTTTTCTATAATTATTCCGATAACAGAAATAGAAAAGTTATATCTAGAAAATTTATTAATAACACGTTTACACCTTGTAACTTGTTGAGCAAGGTGTGTATTATTATATATAAATACTTGTTGTTTATATTACATGTCTTTTACCTTAGTATAAAGGTTTACATCAGATACAAAAAGGATTTCTAGAATTGCAAAACGTTTTTGATAAGCTATTATAGGTATAGTTTATGTTTCATTTACCCAAAAAACATATTATGGAAGGTTTTATTTCCACACAAAAGGTTTTACATTCACACACAACACAAAAACTCGTTAACGTAATTTGTGATACATTCTTCACTGTACTCCTAGAGTACGGGTTAAAATTTCTGGAAAGTTATAACCAGAGTCTCTTGTAGGGAGAACGTGATAGTTGTGTATAGATCTATATTGGGATTGACACCCCACACTCTAGTTGTTCGCAACAGTTCGGTCGGCAGGCCAGGGGTGACAAATGTCATATCTTTCCGACGCCTGAAAAATGTTGTAGCAGGTTCAGTTAGTGATAATATGGTTATAACGACTCACATAAGGAGTTAACGAAATTTAAAGTTTACGGGGATTTTATAAATCAAAGAGGGTTTTATGTCGATTAAAGCCACTTTTATGACAATAAGTATGGATATTACTTGTGCACTTTTGGTCTTGGAATTTGAGACCACATATGAATTTTATAAGGAAAATATTGGATTTTTATTGGTATCACACAACTCATTACAAAGGACGGTATTCAAACTCTTTATCTAAAAGCTTAGGAACTCACCAACTTAACTGTTGACACTTTTTTCAAAACTACTTGTATTCTCAGGAAATCAACGAAACTAGGTAACCATAAGCTTTTGAGGATGGAATGCTACGACATTGAACAATTCTTTTGACATTATCTTGTAATCAATTTTTGAAACATGTAACACTTGAAACCATGTAACCTTTTTCCGATTATTTTTATGATTTGTTGCATTTACTGAGCTCACTTATATATTCATTGCCATGATACGATACATGAAGTCCGCCATCCGAGGTTTGGGGGTGTGACAGATTGGTATCAAAGCATTGTTTATAGTGAACTAAGTATATCGAACCACATAAGATATACAACTATAAACGCTTTGGGACTAAAATTCTCTAAATTAAACGTTTTCAAATGACTATACTTTTAGAAATGAAATAATTTCTCGTTGAAAGTATGAGTACTTGCATACATGTTGGTATGGTGTCATGGCTAGGAAAAGAACAAAAAAGAAAAGGAAGATGAGTTTTACGCTGTGGATATGCCCCGGAATATGAAATGAAATCTCAGATGAATATAGCCTGATCAAATATATTTGTCCGGGGAGTGACATGAATAATCTGGGGGATGGCCGAAGTGGACAATAAGTCTGACAATCTAACAACACCCGTACAAGAACTGCTATAAAACCTAACCTAAACATTTAAAATACTATAGGACTATTTTGTGGTACTATAACCTATGTGAGAACTAAACAGATCCTTGTTGGTAGGTCCATATTCTCTAAGTGAGTGAACTAAGGTTATATATATATATATATATATATATATATATATATATATATATATATATATATATATATATATATATATATATATATAACATAGATGTGATAGAATTGGAGTCTGTGATCCTTTCCTTACTTCATGTTCCTTGTTTGGTTGTGGACTTAGGGTAGTATCAGTTATTTAAAGGTCTATCATATATTTCGTTATATATAACTGGTATGCACTATGTCGTTATAGAAGTTACTAATGAGGATCAAACCCCTATAAGTATTTCTAGTAATATTCCTTATCTACCTCTTAGACCCCTATTCTCGCATGGACATCACGACAAAATTCTACTTACAAGGAGACCCCTACTACCAGAATCAAGGAAACAGAGGATGGATTGAGGGAGAACCGCAAGAAAATCCGAAGGAAGCATTTCAAGAATAACCCGAAGAATATACGGAAGGAGATGAAGACAGAGAAGGAATGGATGAGGGCTCCGAGGAGGAACCTGAAGTCAACAACTCACCTCTTGCCCCCGCACCTGGACGACCATTCCAGGGCACGACGCTCCAATGGGCCGAAACATTGAGACTATGGATCCAAGAGCAAGGTCAGCGCCCTCCTTTCGGAACGAATGGAGTTTCACAACGTCGACGGAAGAGGTTTGGCCGACAGGGCTCCCCCTGTCACAGTGCACCGCATCTCACGCTAGGTAGACCAAACCCGAGACTCGTACAACCAACTTCTTGCAACTAACATTGTTGCCCAAATCAACATTGCCAGACTTCGGCAACTGGACCGAGGCCGTGACCAGACCAAGCACCATACCGAGGCCCTCCAAAGGGAACTGGCTGCAGTCCAAGTTGAGATTTGGATACTGAGAGTAAACCATGCCACATTAGAAAAACTCTTGACCAAAGCAGAGTACCAAGTGGCAGAGTTCAAAGCCCAGAGCAGCGACCGGATGGATAGTGTTCACGCTACTCCCGTTTTTTATATAGAATAGGTTTATGAGTATGGGTTGGTGCTACTCTCCTCCATGTGTAAATCAAACCCTGCGACGTAGTGGATACACTAGTCAAAGGGTTTATTTGCTATCAAATCTCTTCCTGGCATTAATGTAGACCTTCATCAAGGTCAAATTTTCCAAGCTCCGGGTACTAAATCATATCAATGAAATGGGGATACATATTATTCCATTGGGAGCATTACCATCGAATTCACAACAATGTCTATCGTTACTAGGGGATAACCTGCCATTACCATAGGAGTGTTATAGTGCTTAAAACCGAACACGAGAAACAGTGTTTTGTTTCTTAGATTTCCACGAGATTAAGGAGTCTCCAATGAAAGTGCAAAACCCAGTGACAGATCAACAAGTATCTCGACATCCAGCCCTGTCAAAAATTAGTAAAGCCTTGAATTTTAAAAAATGGAATGGATGATAAAAATAATCCTTGACAACGATTAAGATTAAGATACTTCAACAAATGATTAGCCGCTTGAAGATGAGGTAATTTGGGAGCAGTGACAAATTAACTCAATCGATTTTCAACTGAAGTAATATCAGGACGACTGATGTTGAGATATATCAATCAACCAATGAGTCATTGATATGCAGCAGGAATGGGTAAAGGAACTCCTTCAAAATTTGATGTTTTACAAGATGGATCCATTGAATGCTAAGTTGGCTTGGCAGCAAAAAAACAAATATCTTCAAGAAAATTTAAAGCATGTTGTCTTTTAGAAATGAAAATAACACCCGGATATCTTGCAATTTCCAATCCAAAAAAATGTTGTAATTTTCCTAAGTCCTTCAATTGAAAATATTCACTTAATTTCTCCTTAATATGATTGATATGATGAAGCGAAGCCCCAGTCAAAACAATGTCGTCTACCTAAACTAATAAAGCCACACAACTGGAACATTCTCCTTATAAAATAAAGAGGAATATACTTTGGAATGAATGAAACCTTGAGAAATAAGAAAATAAGAAAATTTTGAATACCACTGTCTTGATGCTTGTCCTAATCCATACAATGATTTCTGCAGTTTGCAAATCAAGGATTTATCTTGTGAATCTGAACCATAATAAAAATACCCCTGAGGCAATTTCATGTAGACTTCCTCTTCTAAATCACCATTCAAAAAAGCGTTGATGACAGCACGTTGTATAATTGGCCAATTTCGTTGTGGAGGTAATACAAGTAGCAATTTAACAACTACCAACTTTCCTACAAAGGAATATGTGTCGAGAAAGTCAATGTTGTTAGAACATGAAAAAGTGATCCTTATGAAATCCAGGATGCATCTATCTGATATCGAAATTGATTCAGAAGTGAAGTTGTTCTGAAGTGAAGACCTGTTTGAGATCTACCTTTTTTTTATAGTATTTTGAATTTGTAACGCATTAATTGTATCGAGTACTATCTTGTAATGTTCTTATTTTTGTTTAGTATAGTACAAGAGACAATATCAACATCAATTGATGTATCAGTCCGTTGATCTTCAGTTATCTCTCAGTCCATGCACACTTTATCTGATTTGTCTGTTATTCACTCCTTGACTATTTAAGGAGGGGTCTTCCATGTATCAAGATAGAGAAGTGTGAAACTTTTTCACTCTATCAAATCAAAGAAACATTCAGTCAATTATTCTCTCTTACATTCTTCTTATTCTTGTTGCTTTATATTGTTCATACGTATTATTAATCAATATTAGGTACTTTGTTGAGTTTATTTAATCTGAGATAAGATTGGTTTATCAGACTTAACTAGAATCATATTACAAGCAATCATTGATATTAAGTTCATCTGAGGATTGAGCTTTCAAACCTTGTCCGCACAAATCCATGCAATCATAATTGGTATCAGAGCCTAAGTTGTTGTAATTTGAATCCGTAAGAGCATATTATAGTTGATTGAAGATTAACTTGGTATCTCAACCATTTCTCTGTTCAGTGTAAAAGTTCTTCTATATACAACTTCAGATCTAATATCTTAACTTCAATGGTTGCTTCTAACAAATCTCAACAAATGTATTTAATACAAATAGAAAATAGTGTGGGTTACCCATCACGTGCCCCATTGCTAGTTGTTGAAGAGTATGATCACTGGAAAGTTAGAATGAAGAGATTTATTCTTGGTGAAGAAAAAGGTAAAGAAATATGGAGATTAGTGAAAGAGGGTGCTCATGTACCTGTTAGAAAAGTTGTTAGAGATGTTGTTTCCACTATCATGAGTTAAGAAGAGACTCGACCATCACCACTGACTACAAACGACATTGAGAAAATTCATGTAGTTACAATAACTTTCTCTGAAATGGTGTTTGGTGTACCACCATCTCTTTTTGAGCACATCAAGTTGTTCAAATCTGCTAAAGAGATTTGGGACACACTTTAAGACTTGTTCGAAGGATCATAGAACATGAAGGATAACCATTGGACCTCGGTGGTAAACACATTTGACACCTTACCTACAACTCCTGGTGAATATGTTTGCTCTGCATCAAATCGTTCTAGGATCCTGGTGAACAACATGTATGCACATGTTGTAGTATAAACACCGCTTGAGTACAATCTCAAGTTCATCAATAGCCTTGGAAAAAGATGGGGAAATGTTGAGTCATTTGTTTAGAGTAATTGGTCTTTAAAGAAACTCAAGCTCTACCCACTATTTGACAAACTACAAGGTCATGAATCAAACGTTGCTTAAACACTGAGAGAACTCTCAGGAGATCATCTTGCTTTAGTTAATTTAGTCAATCCACCACTTCCAAACCCATCAGTTTTGGATCCTTTCAGAGCCATCCCACCTATTCAACCAACTAGACATTCTCCACCTGTTGTACCTGATCCACAAGTTCCGAACTACGCATATGAAGAAAACTTTGATCCAGAAGTTGTTGATTCTGAACTTCGTTTCCAGCAAGAGTTTTCACTTCTATTCATGAAGTATATACGACCCTGGCATCCCAACCAAAAACCATCTTAGAATGTCTTTCGAGCTCCACACTAAAGTAATCCTCAACCTTATCCTAAACTAACTTAAAATCCACCATCTTATTGGCCCAACATTCCAAATTGCTCCTCAGAACCTCAGGAAGTTTTGTACTCGGACGAACCCAAGATTCTCTCTCGTAAATGTGGTCTCGGAAACCACTATGCAAAGGATTGTTTGGTTGATGCTTCTCAAAAAGCAAAGGTGTAGGATTGTTCCCACTATGATTTTCGAGCACAAGAACTTGCTAAAAGTGACAGACATTTGTCAATATGGTTTCAAGAAATGTTGATGGATACAGGTGATCTGGTGATGAGGGTAAAGGAAAATTGGGGTAACTTTTTTCTAATGGCTAGACAGACAATTGAGTGTGATGGAGGTTACTGTTCTTCCACTTCGAAAGATGATGATGAAGATGTTGAGCCATATTAGTGCTGCATGGAAACCAACAATCCACATGGTCGTAGCATCATCTAGCAGGTAAAATCCATGATTATTGATAATTATTTTTATTTATCTATTTCTGAACCTTATCTAACTAAAATTCATTCAGATATGACAGTTATCCATAAAGTATATGAGTCTACCATAAAAGTTAGTTAGAAGTTTGATAGTAAGTTGACCAGACCTAGATTACGATTTGAAGACCGCAAACTTAAGATTGAATCATTAGAGAGAGAGCATGAGTATGTGAAATTTCAATTAGTGAAACAAATGTTTTGGTTGTTGATAACAAGCATCTTAATGATAAAATAGATAGTTTGAATAATTGTATTGATGTTTCTAAAGATAATGAAAGAATGACTCATAGTTTTCGTCATCCCTAGTGTAAGGCACCTGGTCTCGGAAGCAAGTTTTCAAAACCTATTGATAGTCCCCTGAAGGAACTTTAAATTTTAACGTTTATGGGAGACATTCTGAACCACACTTATTCAAATACCCCTGCCTTGCCATTGTTATCCCTTAATGATACTCCAGATATATATCAATCATTAATTCCTGATTTCAAACCAATCACTTCTACATGTCCTAATTCCATGCAATATCCGTGTCTAATATCCCTGGAGCTGAATATATCTTTAGAAATTCCACGTGACATAGATGGTACTGGAGTTAATATTCCAAACTCTGGTCCTCCAAAGAGTTGTATCATTAAGGAAATTACTCCTAAGACAAATGGACATGACTTGGAAAACCTTAATGATTCCAAAAATTCATTTTGGGCATCTTTTGATAGTGATGTAGATGAAAAAATTAGGTGTGATGATGACACTTCCTATGAATCCTGTATTTCTAACTCCAAAGTTTCTAAGTCGACCTAAGTTCCTATTAAGCCTCATTTCAATAATCTATATGTTGGACAGTCTTTGAAGTTATCATCTGACTCTCGGAAGAAACCTTGGTTAAACAAGAAGGATATTCATCATCCAAAGATCGAAGCTAGGAAAGCTCTAGAAAAAGAAACTAGATCTAGGAAATGATCTAGGTTCCTTGAGAAATCTGAGAAGAATGTATCTCAAACAGTTAGTCTAGCGACTAGGAATCACAATACCTACATGCCTATTAAGATTCTTAAGAGACCATTTATTCCTTTTAGCTCGAATACTTTTGACAAGTCTTTCAAAACATATGTGAAACTATTATTGTTGATACCTCACCTAATAAAAATTACACTCCTCGAAAAGTATCCTCTTCTTTGTTTATTGCTACCTCAGATGGCATGATTTTCAAACCAAAACAATCTCTAAAATCAAATATGCCTACGAATGCATTGAATAAATAAAAAGATACTTAGAACACTATTGTTCAGAAACCTTTAAAAGGATCAAATCAAAAGTTTGTTTGGAAACTAAAAACAGATGAACATTCAACTGAACCATCTCAGAACACAGTTCCTCCTGAACCAGCTCAGAAAATTATGCCTCCAATAACAACAGTGTCAAAACAACCAACAATCGAGTATGATTTTTAGATTACTGAAAAACCTCTAACATTCTTCATATTCCCAACAGAATATTGGAAAATCTTTCTGAAACACAAGCTGCTCAGAAATCACAAGCTAAGTCCAAAGGCCATGTTAATGTCCCTAATTCTAAATCAGAGCCTAAAAACTCCAAAACTCATTGATTTTGCAGGCTTTTTATGCTTCGGAACAAGATACAATATGGTATATTGATAGTGCTTCTCCATATACATGACTAGGAAAACGGACTTTCTGTGTGATATGAAGCTTGCTACGAACGTTGGTTAGGTTACTTACGGAAACTATTCAAACTCCCAAATTCGAGGCTATGGCTTCTAAAACAACGACAATTTCTCTATCTCAAATGTGGCTTACACAGCTGATCTTATGTAACATCCTTAAGATATGGTCCCAAATATTTCCTTTAATAATAAATAAATTGGTATTTTTATTCATCATCCAAGACATTGCATAAAATCAACGTATCAAATATATCAAATCAGAGTAAACAAAAAAAGCGGAATTCTCATGGTGTGTGCGATGTAGTCACCCCGAGTTCTTCCCTTTGCCACAAAAAGTACCTGAAACATAAACTAAAAACCGTAAGCACGAAGCTTAGTGATTTCCCCAGACTACCCATACCATACATGATAAAGCATTTACTGGGCCCTCATCCTTTATTGGGCCTCGCCCGATCTCGAGTCTCACTCGTCCTCGAGCCTCGTTGTAACACCGTAAATTTTCATAACAAAATTTTCATTTAAAACCACACAATTCTCATAATGTATTTCACAAAAATCTCATTTATTAAGTTTACAACTCAAAACTCCATAATTACTCGGTTAAAATCCAGGATCCTAAAAAACGTAACTCTTTCACCGGTGTGTACAATCAAGCCGGTGCCTTCCGGCGATCCTAAGAACAACCTGAAACACATAACACATAACACGGTAAGCACGAAGCTTAGTGAGTTCCCCAAAATACCACATGCAACAAATTAGCCACTCGAGGCTATAACTCTATATGACCCTCTGGTCAATGTGTCTCAGTGGGACCCTCAAGTCCCATAACTTTGGTGGACCCTCTGGTCCTAACTCTCTGGACCTTCCGGTCCTAGCTTTATAAACTCTGAAACATCCATAAGATAAATCACATAGAAATAATGCAGTGTATCACATCATACAAATAACATATAGGGTACTCTGTCACAACTCTGATTACCACTCTAGGTTAAGTATACTAAGAAGACTCACCTGAAAAGCAGCAAGTAAATAACCTCGCTCCCGAATCTCGAACTAGCCTCCGCCTAACACATGGGATGAAGAACTATAAGTAATGCTCTAATCACAATTTTAATGACCGAAGGCTATTCTTCCTCTCTTTAACTCTTTGAAGTGGATATAAGACCATTTTACACCTCCAAGGTCTCTATTACTTATGTTGACCAAAACCCCAAAGTCAAAAGAAGTCAAACTCGAGTCAACAGTCCATATTTGACAAAACTTGTCGATTGCACCCTTGCGACTCTTTGAAGTCCCTACGTTTCCAGATTTATTAAATAGATCTAACCTCCTAATACTCAAAAGTCACATAAAGGTCCGATCTTCATATCCATGCATGGTATATTTCTCTTTATATGCCATTTAGACTCCATTAAAGCTTCCTAACTTTAAAGCCCCATGGTTTCACCACAATGGCTTCCTACTTTCTGACTCTCTGGACCTTACAAGTTCCAGATCTATGGCATACTCAGAAGAGGGGTTTGATGCACCCAAAACCCCACCAAAAGTGATATGAGCCCTAACTTCACATACTCAAGGGATTTATTCAATAAATCAGGAAAGGTAGGGACTTCATACCTAGATCTGAAGATGAAGATGGAGATGAAGTAGATCCACAAACTCTCTACTTGATCCTTGCAACACCCTTTATCTTCGTCCCAATGAATGACCTCAAATGAGCCTCTTTCCCTCTCTTGCTCACCAATGACTCTATGGTTCCTCTCAAGTGACGAATGACACTGATGGGGGGTGTCAAGGAGGCTATAAGTGCCTTTAAATAGGCCCAGGACCTAGAGAATTAGGGCTTCTGCCAACATCGCTGACTCGGCGAGTCATCTCTCCGACTCATCCAGTCCATTCATTATCCACGTCACCAAGTCGCGACCCTACTCGATGTGTTGAGGCACCAACTCGTCGATTCCCTCCAAAATCCTTAAATTAAAATAATTAAAACAATATAACCAGTAAACCAGATGTTACACTCGTCGGGCATCGAGCCCCGTTCGAGATACAAATCTATCAGATATCTGGCCCCACTTAGTAATGGGCCCCTCCCAATACATACATATTCACATAAGCATATATCATATATACATGTACTCATACTAACATATAACCCCATCAACCCAAGTCATAATCACAAAGAAAATAACATGGTGTACAGTTATCGAGCCTCGCTCAGCATTAGGCCTCGACCGGTAACCACAGAAGCAGATACTAATAATTATCATGCAACGTACTCATCAGGCCTCCTCTGGCATAGGGCCTGGCCCGGTAAGCATATCATCTAACATAACATACAAGAGTCACATAGACATCTAGCATCCTAACACATATACATGAGCCGGCATTGGTGCCGTCAACCCATTAACCCAACGAGGAGACTCACCTCTATGTTGAATCACACCGTAATAAATCTCTAATGGCTGCTCTGACGACTCCCCGAGCTATCAACACAAAATAACACCCAATCAAAATCCATTAATCTAAACTTGAGGTAAAAATGACCATTTTACCCCCGACGTAATATGTTCCATGTCTATGGCCCAAATTCACAACAAAAGGCCCAATCACTACATAGTCTTACCAAGCCCACTAATGGCCCACCAATGGCCCAATCTTTTCGAATTGGGCCCAGCCCCTCAAATGGGCCTTCTCCCAAATCCCAAAAATACTCTTAGCCCAATTCTGATTTCTGATGACTCACTAAGGCCCAAAGAAAAGAAGTCCAAGAAATGCCCAAACCGAGGCCCACATATGTGAAGCCCACTATAACTGAGTATGCAGGACGTACTCAGTTGTACGCAACACGTACTGCATTCGTGAACTGTACATTGCGCATACCAGATTGTACGCCCAACATACACTATTAAGTCATTTTCGCTATTAAGCACTTAATACTTCAAGCCAATGGTCCCAATCACAGATCTGAGCCATACTTAACGTCCAAACCCATAAAGTCACTGACTTGGTGACTTTGCATGCCCTAAATAAGCCTAAACTCCAAAAATGGTATTCTACTTCCATGAAAATGACCTTAACTCATGCATGGGTGGATTTCCACCCCAAAAATGACAACTTTATGATTCCAGGTCCCAAATAATACTAAAAGTGGCAACTCTTAGTTCCAAAAACGACATGGCCTCAACAGACTTCATCAATAGGACCAAAAGAGTCCAAGAACCCAACCCAAAAGATATCTAAGCAAATAACCACCAAGTTTGATACTTTATACCTCAAATAAGAGCCAAAAGTTGATGACGTTATGGATCTAAAAGCTTTAACTTCTACAATGAATTTTCAAGCGTGAACACCTTCTTCAAAATCACCAAAATACTCTTCTAATGGCCTCCTAAGCTCCAATAAACACAAGGAAGGATTAGGGTTTATAGAGTAGGGTTTGGAGGAAAAGGGGGCTGATAAGAATAGGGTTTCACCCCATAACATTGCTTAAATAGTGGCCAAAACCCAGAAATTAGAGTTTTTTCAAAACCCACGTACGTCCCGCGTACGTGTCCGTGGTCCCGACTTGTTTCTCTCGAGTACACTAAGCATACTCCTTGGTACGCCTCGCGTATTGGTTGAACACTTGTATGCCCTACGTACTTAGTGGTGCGCCTTGCATATTACCCAAGGACCAAAAGTGCAACATTTAAAAATATCAGGATACAAATGCAATTTACCTCAACTCAAGTGTTACATCTTAAGCATAATCTGATTAGTGTATCACAACCCACTGATGCAAGTTTGAGGGTTGATTTATTTAAGAAGCTTAGTTATATTGTAATATAAGACCGAAAATAATGCCTCATTAAATTAGATCTAATCAAAAATATGTATCCTCTAGGTATTAATATGATAATTGGGAAGCCTTAGTAGTGTCTTCTATTAAAAGTTAATCATGATGTAAGCTGGTTATGGAATATGAGGCTTGCTCATCTCAATTTTCAACACATGAATGATCTTATTTCTGGTGAAATGGTACGAAGTTTGCCACCCCTCAAGTTTCAAAAAAATCATCTCTACTTAGCATCATGTAGGATCCAATGAAAGAAAGGTCATCTGGTTCTAATTGAAAAATCCATTTCAAAACCACTTGTACTTCTTCATATTGATATTTGTAGGACATCTGTCGTTGAAAGCTAATATCACAAAAAGAAGATTCTTGTGATTGTTGATGGCTACACTAGATTTACTTGGGTATTGTAGTGGTGTTGATTATGATGACAAATGCGGAATAAGAAAGATCTAGTGAATCATCATACAAATCAAGAACACATGCAGTAAATAAATCTTTTAAGCTCTCATTAGTATAGTTAGAAAGAGTACAAATGGGTTTGTAATGAAACTATCTCTAAAACTAATGTTCTCCAAATCTTACACAATATAAGTCACTCACTTCCTATTTATAGGGATGACTCAACCCATTTAAACATACAAGAGGTTAAGCCCTAACACTCTACATCCAAGCGTGACTTTGCACCCTAAAATTCTCCCCCTTAAAGTTAGGATTGAATGCCCCGTCTTAAATATCAAACGAGCTCATTCAATCATCACAAACTCCCCATCGAAATGATACCGGTCTTCAAATCCGCAAATGAATACCCGAAGCTTCGAATACACACTATTCTTTCTCCCCCTTTTTATAATCTAAAAATGATTATAAAACCCATGGAAAAACTCCCTCTTGGTATGTGCCGAAAATGAAACATCAAAAAACTTGCATGGAAAAACAATCACGGAAAAGCCTTGAAAAATTTCCAATTTGTGAAAATTTTCGACTTTTGGGAGACAGTTGCAAGATTTTCCGAAATTCAGGTAAAAACTATCACTTTCTGAATTCTACAAGGACCCGCTGGATAAGTCTATAACTATAATTGCCAATAGAACTTCTAAATTATCAGCAAATGCTGCTTCCCAAAGAAACTCTAGACTCTGATCTGGTCAGTCATTAGTCCTAAGATAGGTTATCAAGTATTCCTTCATCTTACAACATATTGTATGGATACGAGATGTGGATTGAAATCAATCTCATTATCGAAAATTTTGTTTCCCTATTTCCTGATTTATGACGACTGAATTTTGACTACTATATGAACACATCAACTCACTCCAAGCTTGGCCAAGCACTTCATATGTCGACATCAAATCATCGAGTGGTCCAAAGATATCGCTTTTCCTGCTAGGGCAAAAAGGGATGAATAAACTTCGACTCATATGCTTGTATCTTTTACTCACCAAGTCGCACATGACACTATGGTTTATAACATTAAGTTGTTGATGCGTTTTCGCAATACCAATGTACAACTAACTTGTAATTTACAATTCATATATCTCAGTTTTAAGAATATAAGATATTATCATCCCAGACTTACTCGTGATAAAATCCATGAAGTAGTTCTTTGAACGTGGGTTTATCCAATACTCAAAAATCAATTTTTCTAAGTACTCATGAACATTTTTAGCAATCTTGTTGCAAAGACGATCTATAATTCAATTCATGATGGTCTTATTTTACTATTTACTTCCAAAAGTATGAGCGACTGTGTAATTTCGAATAATCAAATTATTCAGGAAGTAAAACATGCAAAGTGAAACATAATAATAAACTAATCAATTATGGTCTCAAAACTATTGAATATAAATAAAACTCTTATTATTTAATATCCATAGTAATTAAGACTTTATTCATTATATAATGTTTCGAGTAATCAACTAACTAATGGGTTTTAAGCATTCTAACACTTCCTAAGTGTACATGCAACCCTAATAACCTTGGATCTATGTTTGTCTAATAATCATGCAAAGTTGTTTTTCCAAGGTTATGAACCTATCTAGCATACATGGGGAACATTTTTCTTTGTATAAAAGATAGAACTACATACCTTGTTTATGAAAGTGTTCCTTGAAACCTTGTGAGCCTAGCACCTCAAGTGTGATGCCTCAAATGCTTCACACAACACCAAATGCAAAGTATAAACTTGAGAGAATACTCTAACACACTCAAAATCAGCCAAGCCCTCTTGTTTCACTTAGTCTAGCAAGTGTAGCCGATTTTGGGGAGATACATGGTCTTTATATAGTGTGTTGCATTAGGTAAAACCCTAATGTAACATGACTCTTCATTTCTCAATCCATGGGTTAACTCCATGGAGCATCCTATGGGTGAAACCCAACTTAATAATCCATGGAGCCTTCTAGCCCACTGTATAAGACATGGTAGATTTACATAATCTACCCATATAGTTAATTAGTTATCCTTTTGATCACTTAATTAATTCTAAATTAATTCTTGATCAAAACTAATTAAATAATATTATTAATATATTAGAACTTATAATATATTAATAAACCATATGTGTTATTTCTCTCATTTAGTTTATCCAATTGCATGGTGCTATGCAACCCAAATGGACCATGCCGGGTCGGGTCAAGTACATACCAGAAATAGTTATGGACTTAGACACCTTATCCAATAGTCTCCCACTTGGATAAGTCTAATAACTATAACTGCAGTACTTCAGGAACCGATCGGCAATCGTAGCTCTTTCAAGGTCTCTCGGAACTGAGAAGATGTTGATACGCCATTTAAGATAAGTGATCATATAATCCTCTGTTCTAGATATCAGCTGAAGAAATACATGGAACAATGTCTTACTTATTGTCCAGCAATTTGTTTCCCGATTTTCGATTTGTTTGACAAAGAACTTAATTGAACACATCAACTTAGTTCTGACCGGGCCCGGTACATTGGTCAAAACAAAATCATCGAGGGGCCTAGATATCAGCTTCTAATCCAAGAAGGAACAGATAAACTTTTACTCATATGTTTGTTCTACTACTAGTTGAATCATACACAAAAGCACGTTTTATAACATCGAGTTACCAATGCATTTTTGTACAATCAATGCATAACCAATTCATAAGCAACAAATCATATCTCTAGGTTTGAAGACTTATATGATATTACCATCTCACGATCACTCGAGATAAAATTCCATGAAGTGATTCCAGTGAGCGTGGGTTGATTCCAATACTCAAAACTTATGAGCATTCATGATTGCTGTAGCCATGTCCAACACCTTAGACCTCTGCAACCAATCATGATAGTCTTACTTCATATCTACTTCCAACATATGACTGACTGTGGAAATTTTGAATAATATGTTAAATCACAACATACTATTCTGGAAGTCAAAACATGCAAACAAAATATAGTAAACGATTGACAAGAGATAGCAACTCTTTACTCATAAATAAAACACCTTTTATTCATCATCTAATGTCAATTACACTTTACAAATTTCATAATTTATCTAACTACTAAAACTTATATCATCCTTCAGCTCTATGCTCCGAGCATGCTGGAGATGCTTAACCCTACTCAGTCCCTTCTTCTATGCGATGTCTAATAAAATGATATTTTCTATCGATGTGTCTGGATCTCCCATGATCCCTTGGTTCCTTGGCTAAGGCAATAGCACTTTCACTATCACATAAAATTTCTATGGGCTCTTTTATAGCTGGTACAACTCCAAGCTCTCCAATGAAGTTCTTCAGCCATATAGCATCCTTTGCTGCCTTGCTCGCTGCTATATACTCTGATTCACAAGTAGAATCAGCCACTGTCTCCTGTTTGGAACTCTTCCAAGTGATTGCTCCTCCGTTTAGGGTGAAGACCCAGCCCGACTGAGAGCGGAAATTATCCCTATCAGTCTAGAAACCAACATCACAATACCCTACAACTCTCAAGTCATCACTCCCACCGAGGGTAAGGACCCAGTCCTTAGTCCTCTGTAGGTAGTTGAGGATATTCTTTACCGCAGTCCAGTGAGCCTTGCCAGGGTTCCCCTGATACCTGCTAACCATGCTCAAGGCAAAGGCTACATCAGGTCGAGTACAAGTCATAGCATACATGATTGAGCCTACTGCCGAAGCATAAGGCACTCGAGTCATTTATGCTATCTCAGCCTCAGTACTTGGGCTCTGAGCTTTACTCAATCTGGCATTACTCTGGATAGGTAATTCTCCTTTCTTGGAGTTCTCCATGCTGAATCAATTCAACACTTTGTCGAAGTAGGTACTTTGACTAAGTCCAATTAGTCTTTTTCTCCGGTCTCTTAAAATCCTTATCCCTAGAATATAGGCAACTTCTCCTAGGTCCTTCATAGAGAAACACTTCCCAAGCCAGGACTTAACTTCCTGCAAAGTTGGGATGTCATTTCCTATGAGTAGTATGTCATCCACATACAATACTAAGAAGCTGACTATACTCCCACTAGCCTTGACATAAACACAAGATTCATCTTCACTCCTAGAAAAGCCAAATTCCCTGACCTTTTCATCAAAGCAAAGATTCCATCTGCGGGGAGCTTTCTTTAATCCATAAATGGATTTATCAAGCTTACACACTCTATTAGGGTACTCGTTGCTGACAAAACCTTCTGGCTGACTCATGTAAACATCTTCAGTGAACTTTCCATTAAGGTAAGCAGTTTTGACATCCATTTGCCAGATTTCATAGTCATGAAATGCAGCTATGGCTAACATAACCCTAATAGACTTAATCTTGGCTACTGGAGAAAAGGTCTCATCATAATCCACTCCAGGAATTTAAGAGAAACCCTTTGCAACAAGTCGAGCCTTATAAGTGTGTACATTACCATCCATGTCGGTCTTCTTCTTGAAGATCCATTTGCACCCTACACTCTTACGACCTGGTACATTCTCAACCAAGTTCCAAACTTGATTGTCATACATGGATTGTATCTCGCTATCCATAGCCTCTTTCCATCTCACAGACTCAGGGCCTGCCATGGCTTCCGCGTAACTGTTAGGTTCATGCAGACCTACTAATGTCTCATCACTAATAAGTGTCTCACCTTCCGCAGTAATATGAAAACCATAGTAGTGCTCAGGTGGATTCCTAACTCTCGTGGAACGTCTCAGAGGTACAGAATCGTCAATTGGCTCAACAAGAGTTTCCTCCTCAAGTTGAGGGCTAGGGTTTGAAGTTCCTTCACCACTTGACTCTTGAATTTCTTCAAGGTCAATTTGCCTCCCACTGTCTCCTTGGCTTATAAATTCTCTCTCACGAAAGACTCCTCGTCTTGCTACAAAGACCACATTATCACTAGGTCTGTAGAAGAGGTAACCAAAGGATCTTTGTGGGTATCCGATGAAAATACACCTCTCGCTTCGGGGTTCTAGCTTATCATGAGACTCGTGCCTCACGAAAGCTTCGCAACCCCAAATCTTGATGTGGTCTAGTTTGGGTACTTTACCAGTCCACATCTCATGAGGAGTTTTGGCAACTTTCTTTCTAGGGACTAGATTAAGGATATGGGCGGTAGTCTCTAAGGCATACCCACATAATGAGATTGGTAGCGAAGCTCGACTCATCATGGAACGAACCATATCCAACAAGGTTCGATTACGCCTCTCAGCTACACCATTCAACTGTGGTGTCCTGGGAGGTGTCAATTGTGAGACAATCCCACATTCCCTAAGATAGTCGAGGAACTCTGAACTAAGATACTCACCTCCTCGATCGGATCGAAGCATCTTTATGTTCCTGCCCAATTGATTCTCGACTTCCTGTTTTAAATTCCTTAAACCTTTCGAAAGTCTCTGACTTATGCTTGATTAAGTAGACATATCCATATCTACTGTAATCATTAGTAAAAGTCAAATAATAACGATTAGCATACCTTGTGGCATGTTTGAATGGTCCACACACATCCGTGTGTACAAGGTCCAACAAACCTTCACCCCTCTCACAAGAACCTGTGAAGGGTGACTTTGTCGGTTTTCCAAGTAAGCATGATTCTCAACTATCATCTGACTTTAGGTCAAATGATTCCAAGACTCCATCCTTTTGGAGTTGGTCTATGTGCTTCTTGCTTATATGTCCAAGACGACAATGCCATAATGATGCTTTATCCCAGTTATTATTATTAATAGAATCAATACACATCACATTATTTCCTAAGTTATCAACCACAGATACTGTTTCATACACGCCATCACAAGGTAATGCTTTAAAATAAAGAACATTATTAAAGAAAGCATCGAACCAACTTCATTATTAAATGAAAAGGTAAAACCTTGTTTATACAAAGCATGTAAGGAAATAATATTTCTTGCAATTTCTGGCGAATAACAACATTTATTCAAATCTAAATTAAACCCACTACTTAGCGACAAAGTATAAACTCCAATCTTGGTGACAGGTGTAACTTTCCTATTCCCCATGATTAAGTTTATTCTTCCTTGCTCCACATTCTCACTTCTTCTTAGTCCCTGCAAGTCACAACAAATATCAATACCACAACTGATATCAAGGACCCAAGATTTAGAATGGGGTGAGTTATTAGAAATGATAGTGTAAATACCTGCATGGTTGGGTTTAACTTTCGCATCCTTCACATCTTGCTGGTACTTTGGGCAGTTCCGCTTCCAATGTGCCTTTTCATGGCAATAGAAGCATTCAGCCTCTTTTGGGTCAGAAGAAGGAGTGATAAAACCTTTCTTGGTTCCACTTGAAGAAGAGCCATCAAGGGTCCTAACCTTGGTACCCTTCGAAGAGCTCTTTCTCTTCTTCCCTCGTCCTTTCCCGATTGCCAAGGCAAGGGCGGAGTTGGTAGGAGTAAGAGTAGTAACAACCGCCTTACCCTTAAGACCACTTTCTGCGGTCTTTAAGAGTCCTTGAAGTTTGCTGAGAGTGACCTCTTCCTTGTTCATGTGGTATATCATGCGGAATTGATCATAACATGAAGGTAAGGAGTGCAAAATGATATCTATTGCAAGCTCCTCGGGGAAGTTCACATTAAGCTTCAGCAAACGGTCCACAAATCTTTGCATTTTTTGCATGTGGCCCGTGATGGGTTCACCATCCTTCATGCGAGTTGTTAACATGGAGGAGATGATTTCATACCTCTCTTGTCGAGCACTTTGATGGTATCTTTCCATCAAGTCTTGGTGCATCTCATAGGGGTAGAAATCTTCATAGGATTTTTGGAGATCCGTAGTCATTGTGGCCATCATGATGCATGCCACTTTGGTGGCATCTCTTTCATGTGCCCTAAACTCAGCGATCTCTTGAGGAGTAGAAACTGTCTCATCAATCTATTTAAGCTCCTTATCGAGGACATATTCATTGTCCTCGTAGTGAGTAATCATTCTGATGTTTCTGATCCATTCATTAAAGTTGGATCCATCAAAAGTGACTTTCCCACACAAGTTCATAAGGGTAAAGGAGCCATTAGGATTAGAGCCAGAAGCAGCAGTGTTTGCAGACATCTGAAAAAGAAGAAAGAAGGTTTTAGTTTAGATATAGAGATAGTCCTTAATAAAACACCCAAATGTAGTATTAAGGCTAGGATCCAATCACAATATATTATAACTTAGAAGAGGTATGCCGTAATCTAAGTAATAACATATTTGAAAGGTAGGTGAATGACGATTCACCAATTTCCACCAAAAGCGAAATATTAAATATTAAGTTTTAACTTGGTACTTAGAAATTCCTAGATTCTTTTGAGATTCAATGAACTTTTCAAAGGCATGTTTCAATCTCGAGTGTGCCCTCCAAGTTTTGTGATTGGGATGCCGAGGATCACAAAACGAGGTGTGAAGTAACCATGCAAATTACTTGGTACCCTTAATAAATTACCCCTCAATCGATGTGCCGGTTAACCACACATGCTCCATCGATACTATGATAAATATTAAGTCACCCTTTACCTACCTTGTTAAGTCCAAGTTAGTGTGCCGGTTAACCACACACACTCCACTAACGACTTAGACAAAGTGTAAAGTGTAATTTCATGGATTAGCACCTTATTCACATTTTTCCTAAAGTAACTAAGATTGGGAATTAAATAAAACATTTAGTTACTTTATAATATTGATCATACTTTTAATGAGAATTTATAAGTCCTTGTCTTACCCGTTCGACTAACGACCCTCCACCAGTCAAGCAAGCGGTGGGTGAGAGTGGAGACCCATTAAGTTGCCATTTTATAGGCAACAACCTTATACCCACCTTATAGACCGGCTTCGTGAATGAGGCGTACTAGCGGTAAGACAACTTTGATCTTATACATATATATATTATTAATAACTTATAATATTATAAGTATAAGGGTTGAATTTTAACTTTTAAAATTCTAAGGGTTGGAACTAAAGTTTTTAATATGACTTTACTTGTTCCAAAACTTGAGGGCAAGTTTTGTAAACTTTCAAAACTTTTCATTTCTTGTAACTTATGAGTTAAATAGAGTAATAAAATGAAGAGTCTTCATTTTTCTAACTCTTGTGTTCTTTTAATGGTTTTTAATTCAAGTGTGACTCTTGGTTTTCCATAACTTGAGGACAAGTTATGGACTCCATTAAAACACATTATGATCAAGAATTAAACTACCAAGTAGGTTACAAATAATTCCTATGATCATCTAAACATCATAAGATCAAGAACATGAACATGAACACTTTCATGAATCAAAACTACACTCAAAACTTTGTAATTTTGATAACTTGTTGTTGTAAATGGATTAGCATGAACATTACACCATCTAAAACAAGTTTTCAAGTACCAAAACAGTTTAGGGTAATGTTTCTAGTCCATTTCCAGCAACTAAAGTCGAAAATCTGCACTCTGTGGCTCCTACTCGCCGAGTGCATGAACCTACTCGGCGAGTAGGTTGAAGATACAAGTGAACTCGGCGAGTCTCCCCATGGACTCGGCGAGTTCATCAGGTAGACAACAAGTTTTTTGACTTTTTTTCAACTTTTGAGCACAAATAACAAATAAACAAGCCAAGGCTCTGATACCACTGATGGGTTTTAAGCATTCTAATAATTCCTAAGTGTACATGCAACCCTAATAACCTTAGATCTGTGTTTGTCTAATAATCATGCAAAGTTGTTTTCGAAGGTTATGAACCTATCTAGCATATATGGGGAACATTTTTCTTTGTATAAAAGATAGAACTACATACCTTGTTTATGAAAGTGTTCCTTGAAACCTTGTGAGCCTAGCACCTCAAGTGTGATGCCTCAAATGCTTCACACAACACCAAATGCAAAGTATAAACTTGAGAGAATACTCTAACACACTCAAAATCAGCCAAGCCCTCTTGTTTCACTTAGTCTAGAAAGTGTAGCCGATTTTGGGGAGTTACATGGTCTTTATATAGTGTGTTGCATTAGGTAAAACCCTAATGTAACATGACTCTTCATTTCTCAATCCATGGGTTAACTCCATGGAGAATCTATGGAGCATCCTATGGGTGAAACCCAACTTGATAATCCATGGAGCCTTCTAGCCCACTATATAAGACATGGTAGATTTACATAATCTACCCATATAGTTAATTAGTTATCCTTTTGATCACTTAATTAATTCTAAATTAATTCTTGATCAGAACTAATTAAATAATATTATTAATATATTAGAACTTATAATATATTAATAAACCATATGTGTTATTTCTCTCATTTAGTTTATCCAATTGCATGGTGCCATACAACCCAAATGGACCATGCCAGGTCGGGTCAAGTACATACCAGAAATAGTTATGGACTTAGACACCTTATCCAACACTAACTAATCGAACTAAACATCAGTCATGCCATGTTATGAACATGCATACTATGCCTCTCTATGGTCCTTCCTCTGTGAACAGATCAACTGGACACTCTTCCAATGATGTTCATTTCATAATTCCAAATTCTTGTCACTGTATAAATTGTATTGGAATTCCAAACTTACATGCATTGACCTTCTGTGATGTTGAGGCTTCAAAGTCACAGAGACTGATCTGACAATATTACAAAATATACTATTGGAACTTTGTTACTATAAATAATTCCATGGTGATGAAGGTTCTAATTTTTCACAACTAGCATTTTTTGCTAGGAAATTCTGTATTCATGTAATCAACTCCAATGTAACTTTTGTCCTCAGTTGAAGATATGTGCAAATGCTCATTTCAAAAACAAACATTGAATCCAAAACTGATGCGTGAAGTCCAAAAACCTAATTCGATACATCTTATATACTCAATAGTGGGTTTGAAACCCTAATGTTCCGATTCAAACTCAGAATGAATCAGGATCCACTTATTACGCCTAATGGGCCAGTAAACTTTTCATTTGGCAATATTGGGCCAAGGAACTCCATTTGGACACTAATTGGACCCATATTCATTAAACTATAGTATTTTGGACCATGTTTGACCTAAAATGACTCACTTCATTTTCATGGGCCTTAATGGGCCATGAACAATATACTTGAACATTAATGGGCTGAAAACCCATTTTTATTCATCCTTTGGGCTGTAAACCCATACAAAGGGCTCAGTGGGCCGAAAACTTTCACCTTGAACCTTATAATTTCATGTATATACAATTTTAGCCCAACAATCAAAAATCTCTTAATCCTCTCACTCCATTCTCGGTTTTGAACAAAAAAAATAAATAAATAATAAATAAAAGATAATAAGAGGATAATTAGGGTGTTGCCACCTATTATTGTTTAATGGATATCTAAGCATATTATACACCATACAACCATGCATTCCTATATCTCCGTGCAGCATCAAATCACTCTCTTCTCTCTTCTCTTCTCCTGTCTTTCTTATTCTTTGCCACACTCATCCATTCTAAACATCACTCACTTCTCAACTTCACACATAACTCTAAAGAAAAGCCCTCACATTTCCATCTCTTAAATTTCATGTGTACCTTAAGAAAGATCAAGAACTCTTCTTCAATTATCATCACTTATTTGAAAAGCTACTCTCTAAGTATGATGATTAACTTCATTTTATGATAATCTTCACTCCTTAACACATCATTTCGTAATCTATGCTCTTAGATCCATCTTAAGTTCAAAATCTACTCAAGAAAGCTTGCTACGGGCTGAGATCTCTCCATTTTCTTCATAACAACCGAAATCATCAACCCATTGTGAGTTCATACCCCTATTTTCGGTTTTTATTATGTTTTGGGGGAGAACACAAGTTTTTTGTGTAGATATATGTGTATATGCATGGCTATGTGTGTTTTTCATGATTTATTTGGTGATTATGTGTTGTTTACTTCATAAAACCAAAAATATGTTGAAAATATGAGTTATTTGTAGAACAAATCACATGATACCACTTAGTATACTAAGAAAAGGCTTAAATCTTTTCAAGGTTTACTAAAACTAAGAAATTTGCATAAAAAGGGCCAAAAATGACAAAATACTCACAAAGTAAAGTTATTTTTATAACTTGCAATTTGAAGGGAGTAAAAATGACTTATTTTTTTTAAAACATGGATTTTATGGTATTTATGTTTTTAAAAGGGAAAAAAGTGTAAATTTTCACAAATGGGCCCCATAATGGGCTTTCACGGTTTTTGGGCCGAAAGTATAAATTTTTTAGCTTTTATGGCTTTAAGTGTCATTTTAAACAAAGTTGAGCCAAAAATGTTATTTTTCAGTTATAAGGGCTAAAAATGATAATTTTATAATGTTTGGGCCAAAAATGATAATTTTCATATGTTTAGACCGAAAATGTAAATTTTCGCAAAAGATGAGCTAAAAACGTTATTTTTAACAAAAGAAGGGTGAAAATGTCATTTTTATTGAAATAAGCCTTAAAAATAAACTTTTGCCTCTTAAGGGACCTAAAGTGACATTTTAACAAAAAAATATACCTAAACTGTGTATTTTAGTCTCTTGGTCCGAGAATGTAATTTTTACAAAAAGTGGTCTTTCTAAGACAATTTGGCAAATACCTGGTATAAATCAAACAAAACAATAACAAACGGGTTAAGCACGACATTCACATTCGTATTGGGTCTCGAAATAATATACAAGTTTTGTGGGCCTTAAGCACGACATTCACATTCGTATTGGGTCTCGAAATAATATACAAGTTTTGTGGGCCTTAGTTGTCATTTTACAAGTATATTGGGCCTGGAAATACTCATTCACATTCTTATTGGGCCTGAAAATAATATACATGTTTAAGTGGGCCCTAGTTGTCCTTTTTACATGTCCACTGGGCTTGGAACTTACGTTACATGTTTATCTGGACCTTGCAGTCTCTTTACATGCTTATGGTTTCATTTACATGTGCTTTGGGCCTTGTATACATTCAACATATTCGGAAAACATTATTTACTACATTAAATAGTGTGATTCAATATCCGCATAAATTTCAGTAAAGACTCTAGTGAGTCATGTCGTTTGACACCTTTCGAGTGTACAATCGTAGCCTGTAGTTATAACCAGAGTCTCTTGGAGGGAGAGCGGGATTTTATGTATAGATCTATACGGGGGTGACACCCCACACCTGAGCCATTCACTACAGTTAGACTAGGCTAGTCTAGGGTGACAAATTCTTATCTTATAACAAGTCGGCGTCTGTAAAACATCATGACAGGAGAAATCATCATTATCAAGTATGGTTATAACAACTCACGTAGAGGATAATTCCACTTTAAATTTACGGAATACATATTCACTATAACACGATCTTTGGATAACAAGACTGCATCATTCTATTTAATCAGAAAATATCGGATTTTCTATGGAAAAACATACACTTATTCAAAACCTTCTACTTAAAACAGAAAATATAGGATTTTCTGGAATATTTTTTTCTTACATTAACACACATGCATTAATACAAGATCGAACACAAACATTTCAATTCATTTTTCAGAAAATATTGGATTTTCTGGTGTTTACAAGGAATACATTATTGTTTACTCAAACATGCTTATGTACTCACCAACATTATATATGTCGACCTTTTTAAATTAACTTGTATTCTAGGAAATCGTTGAGCAGGTTAGTTAGCAAGAATACCTGGATATTTGTGAAGTTTTTGTCATCAGTTTACTTTGGATATTTTGGGCATGTAATATTGAAATACAATACTTGATGTAAACAATGTCAATTGTGATATTTCATTTGTGATGATGATAATGTTTTGTTTCAATTATATACATCGTGATGATACTATGAGAATGAAATCACCCAAGCCGCCGGAAGTTTCCGCCGTCTGGTTCGGGGGGTGTGACAGATTGGTATCAGAGCAATGTTTATAGTGAACTGACATATCTAGTTATACAAGATATGCAACTATAAATAAATTAGGACTAAACAACTCTAAACAAAATAAAAATGCATACCTATGTGTGCATTCTAGGGTAATAGCCTAATAAGAAACCGTAAAAGTCTTTGGAGGATTTGAACATTGTGGTTACACCTGGACAATTATGTAGTCATATTGGGGGTAAATGTAGCCTGATCAACTACATTTATTCAAAATACGACCTGCATTTGTTCGGGGGTAATCATAATGGTCAATGAATCAAAAATATACCACCTAATGATCCAAAAAGTATTAAGGAACCAAACCTAAATAATTCAAATATGATAGGAGTGTTTCGTGCGTATCCTTCCTATTCATTTCTCGCTCCTCCCTTCTCGCACGGACTCCACAGATGAATTTCAGCAAGGAGACCTCTACTATCAGGCCTTGGTGACCAATGGACTGATCGATGATGGACCTGGTATGTTTCAAGGAGCAGATCCAAGTTTAGTACCTGAAGAGTATGTAGTGACGGATTACAAGTATGAGAAATCTAACGAGGAGACGGAAGAAGTGAGGGAGGTGGAGGAAGCCCTACTAAGCCTCACTCTTTAGATGTGACCCAGGACCATCCTGCAGCATCGTAGGGTCCCACCGATCGGACATGCTCCCTAGAGGACAAGATTGCATCCCTCAGACAACAGCTCTTAGCGGCGGAAGCTCGAGCAGTACAGGCAGAGCATGAGATGGATGATGTCACTCGTGAATTTAGTGACATGGCAGAACTTGTGGCACAACATTTCGGCATTTGATTTCTTAACCGCAATTAGGATTGGCTCCACCTTTCATCACTACTGTTATGGTTTTCTTTTGTGTGCTACTTTATGTACTATCGACTTCATGATTAAGTGATTACACTACTCATGGAGTCGTCATGCTGTCGGAATATATTATTTCTTTTATGTATTGTATGCCTTATAAAGGGTAATTTTCATGTACTAAAAAGAGTATTACTACTGAAATGCAGTTATGTGTTTTATCGTGATGTCGTTATCTGCTATGTGTTATTTTATTCATATTTCATGTTATTACATGCAATCATTTACACGCACAACCGAATCACTGAAACTGTTCTATATACTCAAGATCTCAAATTCAGAATACTCTATGTGCTCTTCATCTTTCCATTCCATGACAGAAGTTGCCTCAAAGACCGAACCGTAGAAACAACACGGGACCCACACCACCAGAGATAAACTCAGCTGCGTTCCAAGCAGCAGTGTCAGTTGCGGTCACCGCAGCACTGTCATAGATTCACAATGGGAATAACGGTGGAAGTAACGGGAAAGGAACTGGAAGTTCAAATAAGGGATGAACCAAGGACCTACAAAGGTTTGTACCTATAAGGAATTCACGAATTCCAAACCTCGAACCTTCAACAGAACGGGAGGCGTGATAACCCTAAATCGGTTGATAGAAAAATTTGAATCAGTATTTGAGATCTGCGGATGCCCAGAAGAGTGCAAGGTGAAATTTGTAGCTTATACCTTTGTCGATCAAGCGCTTACTTGGTGGAACGGTCATGTGGATGCCATGACACTACCAATAGCAAATGCTATACCATGGGATGAATTTAAAGAAATGTTGATGGCATAATACTGTCCAAGAGGGGAAATTCTGAAAATGGAGCAGGAACTGTTGAATCTCACAGTGCAGAACTCCAACATCGATGCTTACATCTCAAGGTTTAGCGAACTGTCACTCTTATGCCCAGGCATGATCACATTTGAAGGGAAGAAGATTGAAAGAATAATTTGGGGATTAACCTCTCCAATTCAAGGAAATGTAATAGTTGCAAAACCTGAAACGTATGACAGTGCTAAAAGATTAGCCAAGAAGTTATACGACCATGGCAACAAGAAGGGTGACAAAACTAGGGAAACCGAAGTTAAGAAGGAGGGAAAAAACAAAAAGGAATGGAACAACAAACGAAAGGGACGAAAAAACCAAGGGTCATCGAAAAAGTAACAAACTATAGCAGTCCATGCAGCTACTACCCAAGTAGCTCCAACACTACATGCTCCAGCCTCATATGTGCAAACTACCACTAGACCTTACACAGGAAACCTACCAAAGTGCAACAAATGTAATTTCCATCATTATGGGGAATGCAGGGATATGCATTGTGCTAACTGCAACCATAAGGGCCATACCTCCCGATACTACAAATTACCACCCCAACTGAACTAACGCAACAACAACATCAACAACAACAAAACTAACAACAACAACAACAACGTCGGAGTCAGTCAGACTTGTTATGGTTGTGGAGGAACTGGTCATTTCAAGCGTAACTTCCCCAAAACTAATGTCCATGGCACTGGAGGATCGGTCAAAGTCCTCACACTAGGGCAGGGTGAAGCGGTTCAGGATCCAACCGTTGTCACTGGTATGTTCCCACTCAACAACATCTTTGCATGCATTCTATTTGATAGTGGCGCAGAACAAATTTTTGTGAGTAATAAATTTAAACACCTATGAAACCAACAACCCCAAAAGCTATGCAAAGCCTTCACAGTGGAGATGACCAATGGTAAAATAGAAACAACAAAAGACATATACACAAGGTGCACGCTCACATTAAACAATCATTCATTCCAAATCAATTTGTTGCCAATAGATATTAGGAGCTTTGATGTGATTATATGCATGCATTGGTTAAGCCCCCACCATGCTGACATTATGTGTCACGAAAAGGCCATTCGCCTTCACCTCCCTAACCATGAAACCCTAATCATCTACAATGATAAATCGGGCGTCAGTCTCTGCCTTATCTCGTGCATCAAGGAACAAAAGTGCCTGCACAAAAAGAATCTTGCTTTCCTCACACACGTTGTGGATAAACAGAAAGAAGGTTATACATTTGGGATGCGGGTAAGTTGACCTGACACCCTAAAAGTCAAACTTTTAGTTTTTAGAATATGGCGTAACCTTTGTTGTTCTTTTTATATTGTCTTGTTAATATCTATATAATTGATTGTGCTAGATTCATTTCTTAGTATGTTCTTGTCTAAATAAATTGGGTCGTTAAACTATTAGGATATTATGTTAAAAATCTTATTGTAAGATATTTTTCCAAAGTTTTTTTGACTTGGTTAACCCTTAAATACCAAATATATATCTTTCCACGTGTTGGTGGACATGATTCGTCTACCAGATTGGGTATTCGAAAGTGCTGCTAAGGAAATGAGAGTCATGGAACAAGATGCCACTCCACATCATTCGGGAATTTACTTATCTGATGCTTAGGTTACAAATAATCTACAACAGAAAACCTTATTTCAAATTTTAATCCCATCATCTTATTTGGACTGCGATCATGTATCAAATGAGTTTGGAAGATTACCTATATAAAACAGGAGATTCTGCACAATTTGCATTAGTTTTTGTGTTAAATGCAAGAAATAGCAACGTGCCTTCATTGATTTGTTTATTAACACATCTCTCTTGTGCAACATAGGGAGACATCAATGTCCTTCAAAACTATGGATGATGACCACGTCTTACTCTATGCATTAAGTATTAAAGAAATAGCAACGCACTCTCATTCATTTGTTTCATATTTTTTTCATAGTTCTCTAGTGATATTTTTCCTTGTGTCATAGAATGATTGGCTCCTATCTTGTTTTTTAATATTAATACGCAAATATTTTTTCTTAGGTCGGTGGTGGCGAAGTTCAATACCATGGTGATGTTGCAAGGCTTAAAGTTGCCATGAAGATTGACAAAGGATAAATTAGTCACGGGTTCCTTTTAATGTTGTACATGTTTTGCTTTTCTATAATAAATATTATGCAATATTAGCAATGTATTACATTTACTTACTATTGGAATGATAATTTGTATTTGAAATATTAGTACAATGAATTATATTTCCTATTTATTGTATTTTATTTTGTATTATAAGACTTTTAATGTTTTATTTAATTTGAAAATTACTAAATCTATCAAAATATACAAATTTTAAAACATTTAAAATTATGACACGCAAAAATATGTGTCATCTTTCTTTATGACAGGGGCTTTAATGATACGTAATGTGTGTCTTAAACGCGCATCGCAAGGTTACGACACGCAAAAGCGTGTCATCTTCCTTTATGACAGGGCCTTCCTTGACACGCCATGCGTGTCGTAAATGCGTGAAGTAAATAGACGACACACAATAGTGTGTCGTCTCTCGTTATGACAGGGCCTTCCTTGACACACATTTGCGCGTCGTCTGAGCATTTTACGACACGCCTTGCGCGTTGTAAAAGGTTGTTTTTATAGTAGTGGCATCAGCGACAATATTAGCTTTACCGGGGTGGTAAAGTATCTCACAGTCGTAGTCTTTGAGTAACTCTAGCCTGCATCGTTGCCTCATATTCAATTCTTTCTGATTAAGAGATATTAGAGACTCTTATGATCAGTGAAAAGTTTGCACTCCTTGCCATAGAGGTAGTGCCTCCATATTTTTAGCAAAAATACTACCGCTGCCAACTCAAGATCATGAGTGGGGTAGTTCTTTCCGTGCACCTTCAACTATCGAGATAAATATGCTATCACATTTTCTCTTTGGGTCAGAACACAACCCAACCCAACTCCAGACGCATCACTATAAACTGCGAAGTCTTCTACTCCATCGGGTGGAGAAAGAATCGGTGCTTCACATAATTTCTTCTTTAGCTTCTCGAATGCTTCCTCATGATTATCACTCCATGTATAAGTAGCTCCTTTGTGGGTCAAAGCTGTTAATGGAGTATCGATCGAAGAAAAGCCTTGAATAAACCTTCAGTAATATCCGGCTAATCCTAAAAAGCTTCAGATCTCCATGGGACTTTCGGTTGTTCCCACTTCATTACAACTTCAATCTTTGTTGGGTGAACCATTATTCATCTCGATTGACCACATGACCCAAGAATTGAACTTCTTCAATCCAAAAATAACATTTCGAGAACTTGGCATACAACTTCTCCTTCTTCAAGACTTCTAACACTTCTTTGGCTTTTCGAGTAAATCAGAATGTCATCTATGAACTCTATCACAGATTTATCAAGGAATGGTTTACAAACCCTGTTCATTAAATCTATGAATGCTGATGGAGCATTGGTTAGTCCAAACTTCATAACCAAAAACTTATAGTGTCTATATCTGGTTCTGAAAGCAGTCTTCTCGATATCCTTCTTTAGCATCGATCACGAATGCTAGATATGACGTAAATCCTTTGGCCAAACACTTTCTGGATTTTATTGTAGAGATGATTCTAGAATTCACTCTTTGTTTGTCCCCATACACCATAAACGAGTCTTTCCCTAGCGGGTTTACTTTTACTATCTTCTTTCTGCATAATATTTCAGCATCATTGGCGCTAAGCCAATCCATTCCCAACACGATGTCGAAACCATTTAATTCAGTAGGCAATAATTCCTTGTGGAACTTATTCCCATTCAATTCTATGAAGATGTTTTTCATGCGATGGCTAACAGGTATAAACTTACCACTAACAACCTCGACTATTAAAGTATTATCTAGTCTATCCACAGGAAAAGCTAGTTTTCTACCAAATTCATGCGAAATAAAAGAGTAGTTGGCTCCAGAATCAAACAAAAATTTAGGCAGGCAATTCATTTTCAAGAAAGGTACCTGAAGCGACATCATCTTCTTCCTTCGCGGCTTCAAGTGTGATCTGAAAGGATCGTGCCTTCGGTTTTGGTGGAATGTTGGGTTTTGCTGCCTCCTTTTTCGAGCAGTCCCTCGAAATGTGCCCCTCCTCATCACACCTGTAACAAACTTTCTTGATGAGGGTGTATTCATTGGCATAGTGCCCGGGCTTTCCACATTTAAAACATGTGACTTCTCCATCACATTTCCCATGATGCATCTTGTTGCATTTGTCACACTATTTGGCTTCGCTTCCTCCTCCTCTCGAACCAGATTTCGAGAATTTACTTTTCTTGTTGGACCTCGAAGGTAAATCGAGCTTCCTTTTCTCACCAACATCTATCCTCTCCAGACCCTTCTCCCTGATCCGGGTCTCAACATTCTTAGCAGCCCAGATGGCGGCTTTCAAAGTGGTTTCTTACTTAACCATTGGACCAAAATCCGCTGGTAATCCATGGGAAAACTTGTTGACCCTAGAGAGTTCAGTTGGAACTAGGTATGGAATAAACTTCATCTTTTCTGTAAAACTAGCAGTGTATTCAGTAACGCTCATTCTTCTCTTCTTCAAATTTTGAAACTCATTATTGATTTCAGAAGGTCCTGCTCAGAGCAGTATTGAAATTTTAGTTGTACCAAAAAGTCTTCCCAAGACATCTTCCTAGTTTCTCCCTTGGGCATCGAATTAGCTAGTAACTTCCACCAACTTAATACACCGGATTTGAACAAAGGAACTGTAAGTGCGGTCTTCTATCTATTGTTACATTCACAACTTTCAAACATTGTCTCCATTTCGGATATCCAATTTATAATTTCTACCGGCGTCGAGCTTCCGAATAGACACGGTGGTTTAGATGCCATGAAATCCTTGTACTTGCATCCACGTCCGTCGTTTCCTCCATCCTGATTGTTTTTTCTAACTATCAGTGGGTTGCCTTGACCAACAATCTAACTAAAGTTTCCTCCTTCTGAATGCCCTTCATTCAATTCGGGCTATTCAATGGGTATAGTGAGTTCTTCACGATTCTGCTGAAGCAAACGCCTTGTCTCCTCCATCTGAGAATCCAACATCGTGTGTATCATCATTTGTACTCTGGCCATTTTCATTGGCTCTGGTGCAGTAGCTACAACATGTACTTGCTCAATTACTGGTGGTTGAGGCTGTTGATTCCTGTTTCCGTTAGTGTTTCCAGCTAAAATCTAGTTCTTTCCATTCTTGATCTATACACCGAATAAGGTGAATTTAGATCTTTATTCACGATAGATATTTAAATCATCCTTATTACTCCGAAACGTTTACATGTTAAATCTAAACACATAAGGTTTCCAGATCTGGTCAGCAATAGACCATAGATCCAAACAAATAATATCATATATAGCAAACATATAGCATTTAGCAAATAAAAGAGTTTTGGGCTGTATTCCTAAAATATACTAGTGCTCGTGTCTTAAATAAGGTAGACACTCATCTCACAATCATTGCTTAACATTCTAAGTTTAAGTCTAGAAATTCTACAAATTCCTAGTTCGATTAAACCAATGCTCTGATACCAACTATGATATCCCCAAATTCACGGCTAGAAAAGACCGATTTAATTTATGCTTTTAAAATAAAGTCAGAGTAATCCTTTCAATAAAAGTGTTGCGGAATTTGTTCCCAAAATAAAATAAGGTAAAATTTATCAAATCATTTCTTAAAGAAATATATTTTTTCCTTTCATTACAAAACTTGGGATGTCCACATCGATATAGACCAAAAGCATAAACATTACAATATAGACCATACAACAGTTATTGATAACTACTAGTTTATAATCCAAAATCTCTCGTCATCATCCAACTATGCTCTGGCACCACTACCTGTAATATAAAAAGCTTAGTGGGTCAGACTAGGGAGCCTGGTGAGCATATAGGGTTCTCAACCAACAATAAATAATTATATTAATTTCATCAGTTAACAATAACCCAATTACCCATTCTCGTTATCCTCACATTACGTCCCTAAAACACCTATCCTAAGGGACCTAGACTAAGGATTTTCATCGAGATGACAACATTGCTTTGAGGGTTCATCAGCAATTTGTGTCAAATAAGGGAACCATGTGGGGGATAGAGTACACTGGTGAACACATCGTTCACAAACACCTACAGGTTGCGAACCTGCCAGCGTTCCACTGGACTGTCTAGAAAGAGTCCATGGTCGTCATCCATACTCTGCTAGATTACTAGAACAACAACAACATCGAGGCCTCTCATCATTTTATTTAATCACCCATTAACTATCTACCCATGTTTTACCGAACATATTTGTAGATAAAAATACATATACAGCTTAAAACCTGTATAAAACATTCATTCAACACTTATCTCAAATAAACAAATAATATATAAACACATAGCACATATTTTATAAAGAATACTTCATATTTATGCGTTAGATGAAAATCATTATACACTCACTTGATAAGATAATGATTGGACATCACTTCGTCTTTTAAAATAATATTCTTCGATGAAACCAGGATGTTTTCTCAAAAACCGGGCTTCTCGCGGGCAGAATTTCGGCTCAAAATCTCTTTTTTTCGGGATCTTCGGGGCTCTCGGACTTGCTTATGATGCTAGGATAGTTTTCTAGGCTTGGGGGTATAAATTACTCGTAAAAAGAAAGTAGAAGGGAGCAAGAGAGTAAATTGTTAAACAACAATCGGCTGGCATCGGGTTCTATCTATAGTGGCTGATCATTGGGGTTACGCTGGACATAATATCCTTATACGTTGGGCGTACTGTGTTGCGGCTCAGTACGCTGAGCATACACCGAGTACGCTGGGCATATGGGTGGATCATCTCGGATGCATCGGAGCTACGTACACGCATCGACCATGCGATGGAGTAGGCTACGTGACCCAACTCAGACCATGCACACGAGTGCGCTGGGCGTACTCACTTACGTTGGGCCTACTCCGATTTCTCAAATTTCAAACATTTGTAACTTTTTCATACGAGCTCCGTTTTTTACTTGCTTTATATCCACGCATAGGTGAGATGATACTCTACAACTTTCATTAAGACTTTGTCGGCTAATTTTAAATTTATTTTTAATAATATATTTTTAACAGGCTGGGATAGGAAAAGTCCGTTAAAAATACGTAACTTCTTCATCACTTGTCCGTTTTCTGCTGTCTTTTTATCGTTAACCTACTATCAACTAGATCTTTAATTCTCGTTTAGGTTGTGTGGGCTAAAAATTGCTCGATTTATATTTCGAGTTCCAGGCTGCATACTGCTATGTCAAATCTTTATAAAATTCATAACTTCCTCATACAAAGTCAGATTTGGACTTTCTTTTCATGCATGTTTTCGACATTCTTTATATATTCAGAATCCTTGTCACGACCACTACAACCTTCTTCATAGATATCGAGTTTATCTAACATTTTATTTTGACACTTATTTTTATCCTTAATTTATTTAAATCATATCAATTAAGCATAAAACACAAAATACTCAAATAATACATTTTTATTATTTCAAAACGAGCTACAAATGTTAACCTAGACTGTTACATCAACATTAATGTCAAGCCTAGAAACACGGGCTTTACATCTATGGTACTAAGTGCACCATTTTCATAGACCACAAGAGTCTCCAGCACATGCTGGACCAGAAAGAATTAAACATGAGGCAGAGAATATGGGTTGAATAGCTAAATAATTACGAGTGCGAGATTAAGTATCACCCAAGCATCGCTAACGTGGTAGTCGATGCCTTCAGCAGGAAAGAGTACTCGGGTCACCAAGTGAAGACTCTAACTATGACCATCCATTCCCACCTAACCTCGCAAATCAAGGAAGCTCAAACAGAGGCTATGAAGCCGTAAAATGTCGCAAATGAAACGCTATGTGGGATAGATAAGAATCTTAAAGTCACAGAGGACGGAGCTTTCTTTTTCATGAATCGGATCTGGGTCCCAAAATTTTGGGGATCTAGAGAAACAGTCATAAACAAAACTCATAAGACTCGATATTCCGTCCATCCAGGCTCTGACAAAATGTACCTGGCCATCAAACAACATTATTGGTGGCCAAGTATGAAGGCAAAGATCACTACTTATGTGGGCAAGTGCCTCACTTGTGCCAAGGTTAAAATGGAGAACCAGAATCCCTCATGATTGCTGCAACAACCTGAAATTCCTGAGTGGAAATGGGAAACGATTACAATGGATTTCATAACCAAATTACCCAAGACAACGGATGGATTAAATGCTATCTGGGTGATTGTTGACAGGTTAACCAAATCCTCCCATTTCCTGCCAACAAAAGAGACATATAAGATGGAAAGATTAACCCGGATCTACATAAACGAGATCGTGAGAATTGATAGAGTACCAATATCTATTATTTCAGATTGAGAGAGTAGATTTACTCCACGATTTTGGTAGTCACTCTAGAAGGCAATGGGAACACAACTAGACATGAGCACTGCTTACCACGCTCAAACCGATGGCTAGAACAAACGAACTATCTAAACACTTTAAGACATGCTCCGGGCCTATGTTATCGATTTTGGAAAATCATGGGATACCCACTTTCCCATAATTGAATTCTCATACAAGAATAGCTACCACTCGAGCATTAAGGTGGCTCCTTTTGAGGCCTTGTATGGAAGAAAATGTTGATCACCTCTTTGTTGGGCTGAGGTGGGTGACACCTAGTTAGTAAGATGGTGAACACAAAACAGTACTCTCACAGGACCAAAAATCATTCGGGAAACGACATAGAATATTATCCAAATCAAGCCACGAATCCAAGCATCTCGAGACCGATAAAAGAGTTATGCTAACAAACAACGAAAGCCTTTGGAATTCCCAGTCGGAGATTGAGTGCTATTAAGGGTCTCTCCCTGGATAGGGATGATTCATTTTAGGAAGCGGGGAAAACTAAATCCGCTATACATCGGGCCGTTCGAGATTCTTTCCCGGATTGGTCCGGTGGCTTATAAGATGCAGCTATCCGTCGAACTCAGCAACGTGCACCACATGTTCCAAATCTCAAATCTAAAAAAGTGCTTATCTAATGAAACCCTAGTCGTTCCCCTGGATGAAATAGAAGTAAATGAAAATCTTTTATTCGTTGAAGAGCCTGTAGAGATAATCGATAGAGAAGTGAAGCGTACAAAGCAAAGTCACATTCCGATTGTGAACGTTTGATGAAACGCTAAGCGTGGACCAGAATTCACATGGGAACGTGAAGACCAGATGAAGCTAAAGTACCCTCACCTATTCTCTCGTTCATAGTTCTAACTTCAAAACAAATTCGGGACGAAATTCCCTCTAACGGGGGGATGATGTCACAACTAACATTTTTGGCTAGGAAATTTTGTATTCATGTAATCAACTCCAATGTAACTTGTATCCTTAGTTGAATTTATGTGCAAATGCTCATTTCAAAAACAAACATTGAATCAAAAACTCATGTGTGAAGTCCAAAAACCTAATTCGATACATCTTATACACTAAAGAGTGGGTTTGAAACCCTGATGTCTCGGTTCAAACTCAAAATGAACCAGGATCCTCATCTTGGGCCTAATGGGCCAGTAAACTTTTCATTTGGCAATTTTGGGCCAAGGAACTCCATTTGAACTCTAATTGGACCCACATTCATTAAACTATAGTATTTTGGGCCATGTTGGGTCTAAAATGGCTCACTTCATTTTCATGGGCCTTAATGGGCCATGAACAATATATATGAACATTAATGGGCCAAAAACCCATTTTTGTTCATCCTTCGGGCCGTAAACCCATAAAAAGGACCCAATGGGCTGAAAAGTTTCACCTTGAGCCTTATAATTTTAAGTATAAACAATTTCAGCCCAACTATCAAAAACCTCTTCATCCTCGCATACCATTCTCAGTTTTGAACCAAAAAAAGGAGATAACAAGAGGATAATTAGGGTGTTGCCACCTAATTATTGTTTAATGGATATAATCATATTATACACCATACAACCATGCATTCCCATATCTCCATGCAACATCAAATCGCTCTCTTCTCTCTTCTCTTCTCCTCGCTTTCTTATTCTCGGCCACATTCATCCATTCCAAACCAAACTCTCACTTCTAAACTTCACTCATAACTCTCAAGAAAAGCCCTCACATTTCCATCTCTTAAATTCCATGTGTACCTTGAGAAAGATCAAGAACTCTTCTTCAAAGATCATCACTTATTTGGTAAGCTCCTCTCTAAGTATGATGATTAACTTCATTTTATGATATTCTGCACTCCTTAACACATCATTTCGTAATCCATGCTCTTAGATCCATCTTAAGTTCGAAATCCACTCAAGAAAACTTGCTAAGGGCCGAGATCTCTCCATTTTCTTCATCACAACCGAAATCATCAACCCATTGTGAGTTCATAACCCTTATTTTCGGTTTTTATTATGTTTTGGGGGAGAATACAAGTTTTTTGTGTAGATATATGTGTATATGCATGGCTATGTGTGTTTTTCATGATTTATTTGGTGATTATGTGTTGTTTACTTCACAAAACCAAAAATATGTTAAAAATATGAGTTATTTGTAGAACAAAGCAAATGATACCACTTATTATACTAAGAAAAGGCTTAAATCTTTTCAAGGTTGACTAAAACTAAGAAATTTGCATAAAATGGGCCAAAAATGACAAAATACTAACAAAGTAAAGTTATTTTATAACTTGCGGTTTGATGGGACTAAAAATGACTTATTTTTTAAAAACATGGATTTTATGGTATTTATGTTTCTAAAAGGAAAAAAAGTGTAAATTTTCACAAATGGGCCCCATAATGGGCTTCCACGATTTTTGGGACGAAAGTGTAAATTTTTGAGCTTTTATTGCTTTAAGTGTTGTTTTAAAGAAAGTTGAGTTAAAAATGTTATTTTTCGGTTATAAGGGCTGAAGATGATGATTTTATAAAATTTGGGCCAAAAGTGATAATTTTCATATGTTTGGACTGAAAATGTAAATTTTCGCAAAAGATGAGCCAAAAACAATATTTTTAACAAACGAAGGATGAAAATGTCAGTTTTATTGACACAAGCCTTAAAAATAAGCTTTTGGGTCTTAAGGGACCTAAAGTGACATTTTTACAAAAATTATACCTAAATTGTGAATTTTAGTCTAATGGGCCAAAAATGTAATTTTTACAAAAGGTGGTCTTTCTAAGACAATTTGGCAAATACTTGTTATAAATCAAACAAAACAATTTCAAACGGGTTAAGCACAACATTCACATTCGTATTGCGCCTCGAAATAATATACAAGTTTAGTGGGCCTTAGTTGTCCTTTTTACAAGTATATTGGATTTTGAAATATTCATTTACATTCGTATTGGGTCTGGAAATAATATACATGTTTAGTGAGCCTTAGTTGTCCTTTTACAAGTATATTGGGCCTGGAAATACTCATTCACATTCTTATTGGGCCTGAAAATAATATACATGTTTAAGTGGGCCCTAGTTGTCCTTTTTACATGTCTATTGGGCTTGGAACTTACGTTACATGTTTATCTGGACCTTGAAGTCCATTTACATTCTAATGATTTCATTTACATGCGCTTTGGGCCTTGTATCCATTCAACATATTCGGAAAACATTATTTACTACGTTAAATAATGTGATGCAATATTCGTGTAAATTTCGATAAAGACTCTAGTGAGACATGTCGTTGGACACCTTTTGAGTGTACAATCGTAGCCTATAGTTATTACCAGAGTCTCCTAAAGGGAGAGCGAGAGTTTGTATATAGATCTATACGGGGGTGACACCCCACACCTGAGCTGTTCGCTACAGTTAGACTAGGCCAGTCTAGGGTGATAAAATATTATGTTATAACAAATCAGCGTTGGTAAAACGTCATGACAGGCGAAATCATCATTATCAAGTATGGTTATAACGGCTCACATAGAGGATAATTCCACTTTAAATTTACGGAATACATATTCACTGGAACACAATCTTTAGATAATTAGACTACATCATTCTATTTAATCAAAAAATATCGGATTTTCTGGGGAAAAACATACAATTATTCAAAACCTTCTACTTAAAACAGAAAATATAGGATTTTCTGGAATATTCTTTTCTTACATTAACACACATGCATTAATACAATATCGAACACAAACATTTCAATTCATTTTTCAGAAAATATCGGATTTTCTGGTGTTTACAAGGAATACATTACTGTTTACTCAAACATGCTTATGAACTCACCAACATTATATATGTTGGCTTTTTTAAATTAACTTGTATTCTCAGGAAATCGTTGAGCAGGTTGGTCAGCAAGAATACATGGATATTTGTTACGTTTTTGTCATCACTTTACTTTTGATATTTTGGGCATGTAATATTGAAATACAATACTTGATGTAAACAATGTCAGTTCTAATATTTCATGTGTGATGATGATAATGTTTTGTTTCGATTATATACACTGTGATGATACTACAAGAATGAAGCTACTCAAGCCCTTGGATATTTCCGCCGTAAGGTTCGGGGGGGGGGGGGGGGGGGGGGTGACATAATTTAAGGTATACTCCTTGAACACTTCTCTTGCATTAAAGTTTCCAACTCACATGTAGTTTTAATAATCAACTCCCATTATGGAAACTTTCCATATTCCCATATAACCATCAATTTCTACCTAGAGTCATTTTAATCTAAAACATGACACTATGGTCCTTCTAAACAATACCATACTTGTAACTTTCCACAAGAAACTAATCCATTTCCTCTCAATGCTCAATGCATTTGAAAATTAGAATTAGTGAATATTATAGCATATGCAATCGATCCTAATTCAAAGCATATGGGATTCGATTCATCATGTCTTACATAAGGATCTGATATCGGTTCTATCTCTAGCTATAATATTTCCATACATTGATTTTGAACCATTTCAACATGATATTCATATATTTCTATGACTAAGTTCTATTCTACCCTACAATCTAAACCTTTTAGATTTGAAATGAAGTATAAATGCCCTCTCCATTAAGTCTACTATAGCGTTCCCAAAGTATGCAATTTGAAAATTGAAAACTTTGTTCCCCACAATCAGTATTGTCAAATGCAATTTGTAACATACACGTTTTGAAATCGTGTTTTAAGTAAATAATATTATGAAATATTATGTGAATTTGAATTTTGAGTTCTAACAGATAGTTTTTACTAGAATTGAAGTAAAACTATGCTTAGAATCATTCAGAAAGTATTGGAAGTCTTATGAGATTCCAATTAAAAGCCAAATAGTGAAATATAGTGAAAATATAAAATTTGGAATAAGTAAAAGTTGTAGATAATCTCGTTAGAAACATTTAGGCGAAAACCTCATCGAAATCCGAGTTATAACGAAGAAGTTATGACCAAACGAAGATCCGCGATAAATCCGGAAAATACCTTGTCGCGTAAAAATTTAGTTTTTGATAAACTAATTTTTAGCCTTAGTAATGTAAATGAAAGTTGTAGAACTCGTGAAAATAATCAACTTTCATATAAAGACCGTTTGAATCTGACTTCGTATGAAGAGTTATGATTTTTCGAAGTTTCAGCTTAGCAGTAGACAGCTAAAAACTTGAATTTTAGATCGAGTGATTTTTAGCCGACACAACCTAAACGAGAATTGAAGGTCTCGTCATTAGTAGTGCAACAGTAAAAAGTCTGACGAAAACGGACGTCGGATGAAGAAGTTATGAATTTTTAACGGATTGTCCTGTCCCAGTCTGTTAAAAATAATAATATTAAAATTAAAGTCAAAATTAGCCGACGAAGTCTAAACGAAAGTTGTAGAGCATAATTTTAGCTATGCGTGCATATAAAGAACGTTAAAAACGGAGCTCGTATGCAAAAGTTATGGATTTTACAAGATTTGGCACATTTTTCATTTAATTTTCGTATGAATAGTGTCAGCCACGTCACCCTTGCTCTAAGCTGGCCACGTGTACGAAGCTGCTGCGTGGAGCATCCGAGAAGCGACGCGTGTCGCACAGGAGTCCGAAGTCGTCACGTGATCCTCGCATGGCTGCCTCGTGCCCTACTCGCGTGTCGCACGCTGATTCGACTTAGGGTGTGGTCCAATGGCTATCCGACGTGCCTCACATCGGCCTCCACCCCGCGTCCGAGCCGAAGACCCAGCCGATGACGCACGGTAAGCTGATGACTCCTCGCATCCGAGCCTCGCCGAAGCTGCCACCTGGTCCGAACCTCGCAGACGCGTGCCTCCTTCCCTTCGCTTCGGATCCGAAGCTCGGCCCTATATAAGGGGTGCGAGCCCTCTCGGCTAGCTTTAGAAAATTTCCATTTTCACCCCCTTTTTCTATATTTTGACTATCCCGACATCCCTCGAAGCCCCGGTACTGATTCTAAAGCCCGAAACACGCCCCGAGACTCCCGAGAAGTCCGGAAAATTTATCTTTTCGGTTTCGAAGCTCTACCTTCACAGAGCCCGATTTTCAAGAAAACTCTCGGTTTTCAATGACGAAAGTCATATTTAGAGCCGAAGTACTTCCTAAATTAATATTTTAGCCCCCGGTTATTTCACGGTGAGTTTAATATATAGAAATAATTGTATGTTATGTGTTATATGTGCTACGTGCTTTTCAATGTTATTATTCCGGGTTATTTTTAATTGCTATTTTTATATAGCAAAGAAATACCTTTGACCATGTGATCAGTGAAAGGACTTAGATTCACGTTGGTACTGGTATGTAGCCTCTGGCCATGTGGAACATGTCTCCGTAAGAGAATGAATTATATTCTATGGTAGTGGCAGAAGGTTAGACAGGGTTATAAGCCTGAAATCTACCGAAATGTTAATCCGAAGTTGTATATCTTCTGTGTCGTTTGCGCCAAAGCTTTATTGATGTATATCAAGCATGGAAATTGTTATGTCTCATTGATTGTATATCTTTAAATCAAATCAATGATTGATATGGAATGTTTATCACATGATTCACATATGCCCTTGTTGTTCCTTGTTCCTCTTTGCTTCTGCCCTATTTAAGTATATATATGGCATAACGTTATATTGTATCTATTATTGAACTCACTAAGCGTGTCCGCTTACCCTCTCGATGTTTAAGAAATTGCAGGAGATAGACATCCAGTATAGTTATATACTGGTAGAAGATTTTTGAATAGTTTGAAACTATTGTATCGATAGAAGCTTATGAATAGTTTGAAACTATTGTATTTTGCACTCCCATATGTATAAAACTATAGAATCCTAGGAAGTTATGTAATATATAACACTTTAAAATAGTTGGTTTGTATCCAGTAGTTTGTAATCTCTTTATCAATGTAAAATATTGTTTTTATGAATATGCAAGTAGCATGTTTTGGAGTAACTATATTGTCCAGTATGAAAGTTTGGGTCTTTCATAAATACGAAAGTTAGGGTCTTTCAATCATGGTATCAAAGCAGTAGTTTGAGTGAACTAAATTCCACGGATTGGTATTTAGACTTAAACTATTGGAAGTTCAATATATGAACTTAATCATTGTAAGTATAGGGATACAAACCATAGGAAATATATAAGTAAAAGTATTAGGTAATAATAAACCCTAATATTCTAAAATACAATGTTACTCCGTATTGCAGAGCAATGGCTGAACAGGTTAGTAGCCATACCCCTGAGGTTGGTGGAGGTCCACAACCCGAGGAAGTGAATACTCCAGTATCTCCTCGTGAGGAGCGACTCTTGGGTAAACTTACCGGTGTTATTTGACACACTCTCGAAGAACACAAAAAGAATGGTGATAAGGGAAAAGAGAAAGCCACTGGAGAATCTTCAAAAGGAGAGGTGAAGCGTCCCTCGTTCAAAGATTTCAAGAGTAGTGGTACTACAGAGTTTTCCGGTATTCTCAATCCCATTATTGTTCTTACTTGGATCCAGAACACAGAGAAAGTGTTTCGTATTTCTCATGTGGATAATGAAGACAAGGCTAACTATGCTTCCGCAATGCTCACCGGAGAAGCTTTGGTCTGGTGGGAAACAACATATGAAGCTCTCAACGGGTTTGACCAGGAGAATTTAGCCTGGGAAATGTTTAAAACTCGTTTGCTAGAGAAGTATTGTCCTCTAGACATGAGGAGGAGATTGGAGAAGGAATTCCTCGAGCTTAAACAAGGAGGAATGACTGTCAATGAGTATGAAACTCAGTTTAATCAAAGAGCAAGGTTTGCTACAAAGTATATTCCAACTGAAGACGAGAAAATTCAGTTATTCATGGAGGGACTACGACATGAGATCCACGATTTCGTTGCTAATCGAGAAGTTCTGTCATTCGATAAAGCCGTTGAATATGCTCGAAGACGTGAGCATGACTTAGAAATACGTGGTGCCACTGTTACTGCTCCGAAGTATCCACGTACTGAAAGAACTGTTCCTCCTTTTCTACTAGCTCGATCCGTTCGGACTGAGCCTAGTAATCAAGTTCAAACTCAAAGTGTCTCTCGTGGACGTGGTAGATCACAATCTTTTTCTATGCAATCACCTTCATGTCGTATTTGTGGAAGGAATCATCCGGGCGAATGCAAAATGGACAAGGAATCCATTGTTTGTGATGGATGCGGAGAAAAGGGTCATATAAAGCCAGCTTGCCCAAGAAAGGATGTTACTTGCTATGCATGTGGTATTACTGGCCACAAGAAGCGTTTTTGCCCTACTATTACTAGTCAGATGACGGGAAGTCAAGCTTCTGTTCAACAACCGGCGAGAAGCCAAGTCCCTGTTCAACAATCAAAGGGTACTCCAACTAAAAAGGAGGAGGTGCCAAAAGCTAGGGGTCGTGCATTCCAGATTACCTCAGAGGAGGCACGCGAGGACCCGAATGTTGTGACGGGTACATTTCTTGTCAACTCTAGACCTTCTCACATCTTATTTGATTCTGGTGCCTCAGATTCTTTTGTGTCTTACGAATTTGCGCATGCCTTTCAAATTGCTTGCTTTGTACTTGCGCAACCATTTCACGTAGATACTGCGGGAAGAATATCATTACTTGCTGATAAAGTCTATAGAGATTGTGTTATAGAAATTGAAGGCTATACTTTTCTCGCTAACCTGATCCCTATCTCCTTGCCCAACTTTGATATTATTCTCGGCATGGATTGGTTATCAAAGAACCACACAGAACTCTTGTGCTATGAAAAGATAGTACGCATTCCTATTGAAGGGAGAATCCTATCCATGTCTACGGTGAACAAAGGCTCTTAAAAATAATCTCTTTCCTTAAAGCTCGTAAATTCATATCGAAAGGGTGCTCTATCTATCTGGCCTACACAGTTGTTGTCTCAAAAAGGGTGAAGAAAATTGTAAATGATCTTCTAGTTGTTAACGAATATCCTGACATTTTCCTCGATGACTTTCCTGGTCTTCCTCCGGATAGGCAAGTAGAATTTCGAATTAACCTTGTGCCTGGTGCTGCTCCGATTGCAAAGACTCCTTATCGTCTTGCGCCAGCTGAGATGAAAGAAATGATGATCCAACTACAAGAACTACTTGACAAGGGTTTCATTCGACCGAGTACCTCTCCCTGGGTTGCTCCGGTACTGTTTGTCAAGAAGAAAGATGGATCGATGCGGATGTGCATTGATTATCATGAGCTAAATAAGGTGACTATCAAGAACAAGTACCCACTACCTCGCATCGACGATTTATTCGATCAACTTCAGGGTGTTATCTATTTCTCGAAAATTGATTTAAGATATGGCTATCATCAGTTGAAAGTTCACAAGCAAGATGTACCGAAGACTGCTTTTCGTACTCGATATGGACATTATGAATTCCTTGTTATGCGATTTGGTTTAACAAACGCTCCGGTTGTATTCATGGATATGATGAATCGGGTATGCCGCCCAATGCTTGATAAATCAGTCATCGTATTCATTGATGATATTCTAATCTATTCCAAGTCTGAAGCTGATCATGCCATTCATATTCGTGCGGTATTGGAAATTCTTCGAAAGGAGAAACTATATGCTAAATTCTCGAAATGTGAATTTTGGCTTCGTCAAGTTCAATTTCTCGGCCATGTTATTTCTAGTGATGGTGTATCCGTAGATCCTATCAAAATCGAAGCCATTCAAAATTGGGAAGTGCCCCGTAATGCTTCCGAAATTCGTAGTTTCTTAGGTCTCGCGGGATATTACCGGAGATTCATTAAAGACTTTTCTTGAATAGTCGTACCTCTCACGAGTCTTACACGGAAAGAAGTGAAGTTCGAATGGGGTGAAACCCAAGAAAGAGCTTTCTCAACTCTAAAAGATATTTTGACTCATGCTCCAATCTTATCACTCCCAGAAGGTGATGATGACTTCTCCGTTTATAGCGATGCTTCAAGATTGGGACTCGGTTGTGTGTTGATGCAACGTGGAAAAGTGATAGCCTATGCCTTAAGAAAACTAAAAAATTATGAAAAGAATTATCCCACTCATGATCTCGAACTCGCTGCAGTGGTATTTGCCCTAAAACTTTGGAGGAATTATCTTTTTGGTACAAAGTGTCAATTATTTACCGACCACAAAAGTCTCAAGTACATATTCAGTCAGCAAACTTTGAATATGAGACAACAACAAGCCATGGAGCTGATCAAAGATTATGATTGTGAAATCCTATATCATCTTGGAAAAGCTAACGTGGTTACTGATGCACTTAGCAGAAAAGTTTATCACAATAGTATGTGTTATGCCATTACTCATACTACAGTAAAATTCACTATTTTAGATGAATTAGAGAAATGGCAAGAAGAGGCCCTAAATCCAGAAAATGTGAAGAAAAAAGGGATAATACATTATAATGATGCTCTACTTGATGATCCGCGAGGATTAAAAGTATTCAAGAATCGGCTGTGGATTCCAAAGATCGGTGGATTAAGACAGAAGATTTTAGATGAAGCCCATAAATCTAAACTGTCAATCCATCCTGGTACAAGTAAAATGTATTATGATGTAAGAGCTGATTATTGGTGGCCTGGATTAAAGAAAGACATTGGAAGATATGTACAAGAATGCTTAGTATGCTTACAAGTCAAAGCAGAGCACCTAAAAGCCTTATGGAACCCCATAAAGTCTTAGTGTTCCTATATGGAAATGGGAGGAATTGTCCATGGATTTCATTACCAAATTGCCAAAGACTGCTAGACAACATGATAGCATTTGGGTAATCGTCGACCGACTGACTAAAAGCGCTCATTTTCTTGCCATGCGTGAAACGGCACCAATGGAGAAATACGCACAAGTATACTTGGATGAAATTGTGGCAAGACATGGTGTGCCACTAAAGATCATCTTCGATCATGATACTCGCTTCACTTCTCACTTTTGGGCGAGTATGCAACATGAATTAGGACCTCGAGTTGCTCTCAGCACAGCATATCATCCCCAAACAGATGTTCAAACAGAGAGAACAATCCAAACAGTAGAAGATATGCTTCGTGCATGTGTCTTGGTGTTCGGTGGTAACTGGGATAAATACTTACCTCTTGTCGAATTCTCGTATAATAATAGTTACCACGCTTCAATCAAAATGCCGCCATATGAAGCATTATATGGTCGCAAGTGTCGTACTCCATTATGTTGGCGAGACATAGGACAGAAGATCCTTGGAGGCCCTGAAATGATTCAAGACACCAACGACAAAATTCAAATCGTACGAGAAAGAATGAAAGCGGCCCAGGATCGACAGAAGTCCTATACAGAAAAGAGAAGACGACCCATAGAATTCCAAGTGGGTGATTTCGTGATGCTGAAGGTATCTCCATGGAAAGGCCTTATGAGATTTGGGAAGAAAGGAAAGTTAAGTCCTAGATTTGTTGGTCCTTTCAAAATCATCCAGAGAATTGGAAAACAAGCATACCGCTTAGAATTACATGAAGATTTGACAGGTATTCATGATGTGTTTCATGTGAGCTATCTGCGCAAATGCTTGAGCATCAATGATGAGACAGTTCCATTATCCGATGTGAAATTGGATAATAAGTTAAGATATGTAGAAGAGCCGGAAGAGATCGTGAATGATAGAACAACTAATCTACGTAATAAAGAAGTGGAGTTGGTGCTTATCAAGTGGAAACACCATCGAGGCCCAAATTATACTTGGGAAAATAAGAATGAGATAAGAGCAAAATATCCCCATTTATTTTAATCGATGTAATTTTGGGGACGAAATCCTCAAAAGGATGAGGTATTTGTAACATACACGTTTTGAAATCCTGTTTTAAGTAAATAATATTATGAAATATTATGTGAATTTGAATGTTGAGTTCTAACATATAGTTTTTACTAGAATTCAAGTAAAACTATGCTTAGAATCATTCAGAAAGTATTGGAAGTCTTATGAGATTCCAATAAAAAGCCAAATAATGAAATAAAGCGAAAATATAAAATTTGGAATAAGTAAATTTTATTATTGAAAGTTGTAGATAATCCCGTTAGAAACATTTAGGCGAAAACCTCATCGAAATCCGAGTTATAACGAAGAAGATATGACCAAACAAAGATCCGTGATAAATCCGGAAAATACCTTGTCGCGTAAAAATTTAGTTTTCGATAAACTAATTTTTAGCCTTAGTAATGTAAATGAAAGTTGTAGAACTCGTGAAAATAATCAACTTTAATATAAAGACCGTTTGAATCTGACTTCGTATGAGGAAGTTATGATTTTTCGAAGTTTCAGCTTAGCAGTAGACAGCTAAAAACTCGAATTTTAGATCGAATGATTTTTAGCCGACACATACCTAAACGAGAATTGAAGGTCTCGTCATTAGTAGTGCAACGGTAAAAAGTCTGACGAAAACGGACGTCGCATGAAGGAGTTATGAATTTTTAACGGATTTTCCTGTCCCGATCTGTTAAAAATAATAATATTAAAATTAAATTCAAAATTAGCCAACGAAGTCTAAACGAAAGTTGTAGAGCATAATTTTAGCTACGCGTGCATATAAAGAACGTCAAAAACGGAGCTCGTATACAAAAGTTATGGATTTTACAAGATTTGACACATTTTTCATTTAATTTTCGTATGAATAGTGTCAGCCACATCACCCTCGCTCTAAGTTGGCCACGTGTACGAAGCTGCTGCGTGGAGCATCCGAGAAGCGACGCGTGTCGCACAGGAGTCCGAAGTCGTCACGTGATCCTCGCATGGCTGCCTCGTGCCCTACTCGCGTGTCGCACGCTGATTCGACTTAGGGTGCGGTCCAATGGCTATCCGACGTGCCTCGCATCGGCCTCCACCCCGCATCCGAGCCGAAGACCCAGCCGATGACGCATGGGAAGCTGATGACTCCTCGCATCTGAGCCTCGCTGAAGCTGCCACCTGGTCCGAACCTCGCAGACGCGTGCCTCCTTCCCTTCGCTTCGGATCCGAAGCTCGGCCCTATATAAGGGGTGCGAGTCCTCTTGGCTAGTTTTAGAAAATTTCCATTTTCACTCCCTTTTTCTATATTTTGACTATACCGACATCCCCTAAAGCCCCGGTACTGATTCTAAAGCCCGAAACACGCCCCGAGACTCCTGAGAAGCCCGGAAAATTTATCTTTTCGGTTTCGAAGCTCTACCTTCGCAGAGCCCGGTTTTCAAGAAAACTCTCGGTTTTCAACGACGAAAGTCATATTTAGAGCCGAAGTACTGCCCAAATTAATATTTTAGCCCTCGGTTATTTCACGATGAGTTTAATATATAGAAATAAATGTATGTTATGTGTTATATGTGCTACGTGCTTTTCAGTGTTATTATTCCGGGTTATTTTTAATTGCTATTTTTATATAGCAAAGAAATACCTTTGACCATGTGATCAGTAAAAGGACTTAGATTCACGTTGGTACTGGTATGTGGCCTCTGGCCGTGTGGAACATGTCTCCGTAAGAGAATGAATTCTATTATATGGTACTGGCAGAAGTTTAGACAGGGTTATAAGCCTGAAATCTACCGAAATGTTAGTCCGAAGTTGTATATCTTCTGTGCCGTTTGGGCCAAAGCTTTATTGATGTATATCAAGCATGGAAATTTTTATGTCTCATTGATTGTATATCTTTAAATGAAATCAATGATTGATATAGAATGTTTGTCACATGATTCACATATGCCCTTGTTGTTCCTTGCTCCTCTTTGCTTCTGCCCTATTTAAGTATATATCTGGCATAACGTTATATTGTATCTATTATTGAACTCACTAAGTGTGTCCGCTTACCCTCTCGATGTTTAAGAAATTGCAGGAGATAGACATCCAGTATAGTTATATACTGGTAGAAGATTTTTGAATAGTTTGAAACTGTTGTATCGATAGAAGCTTATGAATAGTTTGAAACTATTGTATTTTGCACTCCCATATGTATAAAACTATAGATTCCTGGGAAGTTATGTAATATATAACACTTTAAAATAGTCGGTTTGTATCCAGTAGTTTGTAATCTCTTTATCAATGTAAAATATTGTTTTTATGAATATGCAAGTAGCATGTTTTGGAGTAACTATATTGTCGTGTATGAAAGTTTGGATCTTTCATAAATACGAAAGTTAGGGTCTTTCACAATTCTAGCTTAAGAATTATGCTCCCACTAGATTTGACATGTACCCATGAATCAACTGCATTTCTAGAAATCAATACTCTTAACTTTCTTACTGAAGTACAGATTTCTGTTATGCAATGCTTCAGTACGTCTCCAACTAGACTTCTTAAGCTTATACACCTTCATTGGATAGCTTATGTGTGTGTGTTTAAATCCTTTCAAAACTTATAGATATATGCCATTCCTCACAATTCAAAATATGAAGAGGGATATCATAATCATATTGTGAATTTGAGAATGCAATTAGTACAAGTAATATCCATACTGATCTTTATCAAATCCTTTAAAATCTACTATCAAAAGTGTTTCCTCCTAATCATTCTCATGAATTAGAGAGAAAACTTTGCCACCTAAATTTTATGGTACATACGTTCCCCTCCATGTGAATCTATCATTTCCAACCTACAATCATAAGATAATGTTTTGGACAAAATCAAATTCAAATTTTGCTTTCCTTTCATGGAATGAACTTCACTTATTCTAAATTTCTTGCCCTCTGGTAGCACACGGGCCTACCAATGATTCCATGTTGTTAGTAGCTCACCAATATTGATCAATGTATTTCACTAACCAACGTGCCTTTTGCTTTTGGAATTAAATGAAAACATAGAACTCATAAGCATTGCCAACTCAACTAGAAGTGCACAGAAATAAGAATGTGTCAACCAAACACGATATATTATCAAGCTCAGGTCACGTGCTAGTGATAACTAAAAGGTTTATTATCGGCTTACTCTTGAAACTATCAAGATCAATACGACTCCCACTGACTTCTTAACATATTATTTTTTTCTCTCAAGGAACATTCCTTGATGAGCGAAACAAATATTCAAAAGTTCATGTGGATTGCCGACAAGAAAAACACTTTATAGAATAGTTCTTAGTTTATCTTTTGTTTCTCGACTAACGAAAATATCACAACTCTAATATCTATATGTGCTAAATTAAGAAAACAATTTTACTCCACGTTTCACGAGGTTTTATAAACCTTCTTAGTTTGAAATGAGTTTCAAGATACGATTTGTTGTAACTAGAGTATGACTCTAAAACTTGACTGGAAACGAAGTATGATTCATCTCTTGATTGAACTACTTCAACAATATCTGATTCCTCTTCTTAGTCATACAATTTTATTAAGATGTTCTTTGAGGATAAATTTTGATATAGTTCCACAATCATTAATATGATCCTAAAATATGATACTAAAGTATTCCCCTTTTAGATTAGAGAATCTTTTATCTTTCTGCCTAATTGGTTCTTCTTATTCGTTCTACTACTCATTGAATCTTTTCAAAGTATCAGAATGGATGCTTAATCTTATAAACCCAACCATATTTATTAACAACATCAATAAATAATGAGGAATAGAGTTATCGTCCTTTGTGGTCGTCTGATATCTACATGTACTAGATTCATTAGTCTTTCACTGGACTCACATAAACATGTGATTAATGAATTGGTCATAATTTTCCAATGAACAAGATTCACATAAACAATATGACTTGTACATCACCAAGTATTTGTCCAATTGGTGATTAGATTTCTTTTCACTTGGTCATTTATGATAATACCACAAGCGGTATCATAAGAATCAAATCCATAATTAATATTGCTAATATTAGATATGTAACCAACACTTTCATAAATGCCTTTGCAAGACGAAATATAAAATGAGGCAACGAGATAAACCAAAATTTCACTTTTATTGAAAATAAACGAAAAATTCGAACATATCCTTACAATGCATAAAATGAGAAACATGTTACTAGACATTTCCTAAGAGTAATATCAATCTATTAAATTATCCTAACTCCTTATTAGTAGCTCCAAATTCCAATAATCAAACCATGTAACTGAAGTCCATCTCTCATGATCAGATTTAGCTCAATTGGCTTAAGCTTCCTTCTTTCACTTAGATCCTACAATAGCATCAAAATGTGATCATCACATCATGTATTAAGAGTCTATGCATAGGAACTTGTTAAGATAATAGATTTAAATAATGGATGTACCTGAAGTAGAGTTACACAACTTGACTTCACTATCTCTGAGATCTTTCAGATACTTTGGGCATCTTTGCAACCAATGTCCCTTCAAGTGGTAGTAGAAACATATAGAATCTTTGGGGTTAACACATGGAACTATCTCAGAACTAGCCTTTCTCCTTACTATATGTGACACCCCAAATTCACGGTCATTTTAAAAGTTTCATTTATGCTTATTTAAAAATCAAAGTATCCATTTTAAATAAAAATGTTGCGGAATTTGTTCCCAGAAAACATGATAAATATATATTATCAAAACATTTCTGAAGAAATGTATTTTGTTTATATTAAAATTTTGGGTTGTCATTGTCAATATAGAAACATAAGCATAAGCAGACCTTACATTCGTTTACACTAATGATTTACATCTCCTTTAATCTCTCAGTGTAATGTATCTTCAAATTGACACATGTGATATAAATAAATTTAGTTGGTCAAGTTGGGAAACCTGGCGAGTACATAGGTTTTCAACCCACAATAATATAGTTAATTTTTGTCTTCACATAATTCATGTCAAACAATTAACCCGATTACCCATCTCCATTTTCTTCATTTAATCTTCCCTAAAGATTCATCCTAGGGTAATCTCCTATATCGTTTTTACCTCTCATCTCTCTACATCGCATTTCCTTATATGTTTTTTCCTAAGGATCATTACCTACATCGCATAGACAGTACATATTTGGGGGTTACTCCCTCAATACGTGTTCATTAAGCGTTATAGTATCATTGCATGAATATGTAGTTACAACATCGCCAGAGATTGTGCGAAGCCCCAGTGTTGGCCCTTCCAGAGGGAATGGAGGACTTTGTGGTATATTGTGATGCATCGATATCAGATCTGGGCGCGGTGCTGATGCAGAGTGGGCATGTGATAGATACGCATCGAGGCAGCTGGAGCCTCATGAGACAAGGTACCCTACACATGATTTGGAGTTAGGGGCTGTGGTGTTCGCCCTCAAGATTTGGTGTCACTATTTGTATGGGGTTCGGTGTACCATATACACGGACCACAAGAGCTTGAAGTATCTGATGGATTAACCCAACCTAAAAATGCATTAGAGGAGATGGTTGGACGTGGTAAAGGATTATGAGTTTGAGATCCTGTACCACCCGAGTAAGGCTAATGTGGTAGCCGATGCTTTGAGTCGCAGGGCAGAGAGTGCCCCTATGCGAGATGTTTGTATGAGGTTGACAGTGATTAATCCGGTGTTAGACACCATTCAGGAGGCCCAGGTGGAGGCCATGAGATCGGAGAACCGCAAACGAGAGCAGGTGATTAGGCAGATATCAGAGTTCATTGCCGATAGCCGAGGGCTTATGACCTTCTATGGCCGGATTTGGGTGCCATTTGAGGGTGGGGCACGTGCTATTTTGATGGAGGAGGCACACAGGTCGAGGTTTTCGATCCATCCCGGGGCCACTAAGATGTATTTGGACCTGAAAAGAGATTATTGGTGGCCCTGTATGAAGAGGGATGTGGCTTGGTTTGAAGAGAGGTGCTTGACCTGTCGCAGGGTTAAGGCTGAGCACCAGTTTCCGCATGGCAAGTTGCAGCCTCTTGAGGTTCCCCAGTGGAAGTAGGAACAGATTTCCATGGATTTTATCACCAAATTGCCGAGTACTGCGAGAGGCGTCGATGCAATTTGGGTGATAGTCGACCGGCTGACGAAGAGCACTCATTTTCTTGCTATCAGTGAGAGCTCTTTCAAAGAAAGGCTGGTAGAAGTGTATGTGAGAGAGGTGGTATCGCGGCATGGTGTGCCGATCTCGATTGTGTTGGATCAAGATGTGCGTTTCACTTCCAGGTTCTGGAAGAAATTCCATGAGGAGTTGGGTACTAGACTGCATTTCAGTACCGCTTACCACCCGCAGACAGACGGTCAAAGTGAGTGAACGGTTCAGACGCTCGAGGACATGCTTCGAGCATGTGTGCTGGGCTTCGGAGAAAGTTGGGATACGTATCTGCCTTTGGCTGAGTTTTCCTATAACAACAGCCACCATTCGAGCATTGGTATGCCTCCCATTGAGTTATTGTATGGGAGGAGGTGTCAGACTCCCATTTGTTGGGAGAGGTAGGGCAGCGAGTGATGGGAAGCACTGAGATAGTGCTTCAGACTATAGAGCAGATACAGCAGGTTAGATAGAGATTGCTGATGGCCCAGAGTCGCTAAAAGAGTTACGCGGATGGGCGTCAATCCAAGCTCGAGTTCCAGGTTGGAGATTTTGTACTCCTGAAAGTGTCTCCTTGGAAAGGAGTGATCCGATTCAGGAAAAGGGGCAAGTTGTGGCCTCGGTACATTGGACCATTCAGGGTTATTGCGAGGGTGGGCAGGGTAGCATATCGGTTGGAGCTACCTGCGGAGTTGAGCCAGAGTCATGATACCTTCCGCGTATCTCGGCTGAGGAAGTGCATAGCCGATGAGTCGGCAATGGTACCATTGGAGGATATCCAGGTGGATGCGGGACTTAATTATGTTGAGAGGCTAATCGCAATCTTCGATCGGAAGGTCAAGATCCTGAGGAACAAGGAGGTGTCACTGGTTCAGGTCCAGTGGCAGCACTGGAAGGGGTCCGAGCTGACTTAGGAGCCGGAGTCAGAGATGCGGGAGCAGCATCCGGAGTTGTTTTCGGCATGATACTTCGAGGGCGAAGTCTGGTTCTAGTGGGGGAGAATTGTAACATCCCGAAATCCAAGTAAAGCTATTATATCCTTCCATTTTGTCAAGTTGTAAAAAGTGGTCCTTGTGAAAATTCTTGTAGCAAATGAGTACGCTGTGCGTACTAGGGAGTACGTTGCGCGTACTCATGCGCTTAATTTGGACGCGGACTCGCCTGGGTACGCTGGCGTACCCAGGGTTACGCTGGGCATAATGGGTCCAGATGCAAACCCTAATATTTGACTTGTGCACTATATAATGGATGCTATGGCTCATTTCTCAGCCTCCATATCAGTTAGTAAGAAGGAGGCTCCCAATCGTCCTTAGCTTGAGAGTGAGTGTTTTGGAGCTAAAAGTGTTGTAGTGTGTTAGTGAAGAAGGAGGAGAGGAGCTTGTGGAGGCTAGAGCTTGAAGTGAAAGTTTGGATCTGAGATCTACAGAGGAAGGAGCTGGATTTGGAGGTATAAAGTTCAGAACTTTCCTCTTCATTTTGGTTTGATATTTCATGGAACATTTTAGGGTTAAAAGTCCCAAACGTGGAGACTTTATGAGTCTAATGTGCTCCATGGACCTAGATCTGTCCCATTCTAGTGGTATTTGTGTTATAAATCCATAAAGTTTCCATCTTGGTCGTGGATATGAGGTTATACATGAGTATTGAGCTTGCTAGTGTTAGGAAGTGAAGTATTATGGGTGTGAGTGACTTGTCCAGCCATGCAAAGGCTTAAAGTTGCCAAATTTATGGATTAAAAGGGTTATAAATGGTCAGATCTAGAAGTTGGATGTGGGTCTTAACGAATTAAGACCCCAAAATGCCTACAGTCTGAAACTGCGAGTTCTGTGAAGGCACCGGGTACGCCCAGCGTACATGTGTTGTATGTGCCATGTAACCCAGGGAGTTGACTTTTGTTGACTTTTAGGGTTTGGTCAACTTTAGGGTCTTTGAGCCGTGAGAGGGGTAAAATGGTCTTTTACCCTTCTGAGAGTACTAAGAGGAGGAATATTCTAGCCTTGAGAGATGTATTGATGTAGAGTGTTTATTTCATATGATTAGGTGGAGGCTAGACCCGATTTTTTAGAGTTCGAGATTTTACCGAGTTACCCAAGGTGAGTCTTCTGACTATACTTTACCTAGAGTGGTAATTAGTGTTTTATGATAGAGTATTTGTATCTTCTTGCATGATGTGATTTCTATGTGCTTTATGCTATGTATGTTATAGTGTTTACGGAGTTAGGACCGGAAGGTCCACAGAGTTAGGGCCAGAGGGCCCATAGAGTTATGGGACTAGAGGGTCCCACTAAGACACATTGACCTGAGGGTCAAACAGAGTTATAGCCTCGAGTGGCTAATATGTGTTATGTGTGGTTTTTTGGGGAACTCACTAAGAATTTATGCTTACAATGTTGTGTTATGTGTTTCAGGTACCAATGAGCATCACGGGAAGGCGCCAGCTTGATCAGTACACACACGAGGAGTTTTTATATTTTGATCTTGGGATGTGCTGTTATGTTTTGACTATGTGATACAAAGGTGTTTTTATAACAATTATGAATGAAAATGTGTTTTATAAAATTTGAAAAATTATTTTGAAATTTTGGGTGTTACATCTACAGTAGCAATTCTCATTGAATTCTTTTGAGGCAGTGCATATTAATCATTCGACACTCGTTTGATTTATTCTGGTGTTCATTGTTTTTCATTGCATTATTCTATCTGTTTGAATCTATCGATCTAAGAGAACTTATTTCTCATCAATTGGTATCAGAGCAGGAGACTGTGTAATTCATACACATCTCTTATGTTAGAAGAATATTTTAGGGTTTCCGCTTTTATCGAATCCATTGAAGTCGTCATCTCTTCATTGACGTTGCTTCTTTTTTTTTTTGATAAAACCCTAATTCAAACTTTACAAGTCTGGTTCTTAGCAGATATTTGAAAAAGGTTACTATGTCTCACGACGATTCGCAAAACAATCCAATCAACATCTCCAGCAGCATTGGATCTACCACCAGAATCCCTATTCTTTACACTCATGATTATGAAGTCTGGGCGCATCACTTTGAAGACTATGTCGTTGGTCAGAGGATAATGGTTATCTCATCTGGGAAGCAATAGCCTTGGTTCCGTTCATTCACTCTGGAACTAATTGCACAGTCAAGACTCAAAAAGAGTACAACTAGCTCTTTTCTAACATAGATAAAATTCCCGAAGACAAAAAATACTAGTTGATGTGCAATATCAAAGCTATGAGAATGATCAGATTTGCTTTACAATCTGATACTTTTCGCTTAGTGAGTTCATGCACCACAGCTAAAGAAATTTGGGATAGGCTCAAAGAATTGTACTCCACAAATGAGGATCTGGAGTACTCTATCCAAACTCTTTTACTTTCAGAGTTCGATGCCTTTGAGCAAAAGCAAGATGAATAGCTCATTCAGGCGTTCGATCGGTTCAACCATCTTTTAAGTAAGATGATCAAGCATGGGATTGGCAAGGAAGTGATCGAGCAGAAGGTCACGTTTATGAATGGTTTGAGGCCCGAATGGATGGTTGTTGTCTGAACTGTGAAGGCACATGAGCAGTTTAATACCTATTTGTTGGCGAAGCTGGTGCGCGTCCTCAAATCACATGAAAGCGTAATGATGAAAGAAGCGAAGGTGGTGTCTAGCATGGGTTCTTTGGCCCTTCTCTCGAAGGGAAAGAGTATAGCTAAAGAAGAAGATGAGTAAGATCTTTCTGAATGTGATCTTTCTGAATATGCTTTAATGGTCTCAATCCAAAGAAGTTTGCTCGCAAAAAGTTTCCTTCCTCCAAGAACTGAAACTGGCAAGGGAGCTACAGTTCTAAAAAAGCGAAAGAGGAGGTTAAGAACGTTCCTCAGCAAGAATATGTGAAAAAGGAAAGCAAGCATGCAGGGGACTCTGGATATGATTGCAATTACTGTGGTGGCAAAAACCATTTTTCTAAGGATTGCATGCTGAGAAAGTTGTCTGAAAGGAAGGATGAAGAAGACGATGAAGCCTACCACATGCGTAGGCTAGAGGAGATAAAGAACAAGAAAGCTGCTAACAGTTCAATAAATGCTTTAATTGTGCATGAAAACATTTTGGATGATGAGTTCGGTGGTGTAGTGGTCTGGTCTACCGATTTTGACGACGAAGAAGTTACCCACACATGGCTGGGCTTTTGTGGCGAAGAAAGATGATGATGAATATGTTGGAAGATGCTTGATGGTGACAGCTGGAGTGTCACGGATGAGAGGCTACACAACCGATGGTGGGTATGATGAGGCGAAGGAGAGTGAAGATAAGTGTTTCACTGTCAAACCAGTGAGCGAAAAGATCAACGAGTGTGACCAGTTGATCAAGAAGGTACATTCCATTCTCGATTCACTTAAAATATTCGTAAGAAACTACGAAAAGGAATTAAATGAATAAAATTTATGTTTTCCATTTTAAGTGGTAGTCTAATTCAAACACGCCTAGCAAAATCTAACCTAACTGATCAACTCAGCATGGTGTCTTCCAAGAGTGAGGAGAGAAGAATGTGGATAGAGTAGAAGGAGAAGGAATCAATTAGGGCTAGAGACGAACTTATTTATTTTCAACGTGAAAATTTAATGTGTTTGAAAGAAAGGAACATATTTTGTTTGATTGCTAAGCATTTATATTCGAATATCACTAAATTGAATTTAGATTGTGAAATAGGCTAAAAGATCCACAAAATGATTTTGCCCTTCCTTGAATTAAAGGAGGGTGAAGTCGATGCTGATTGCTATAATTGTGAATCCATTGTGTTATCAGATGAAGTTTCAGATGCCTATAGGATTGGTCTGGACAAAATTAAGTCCTTCATTAAGTCCAAAGGCCATAAGGACATTCTTAGGAATTTACTGGATGAAAATGATAAATTGAAAATCAAGACCGAAACCATGCAAAATTTTGACTCATTGAGTACCAAATTGAGTTCAGAAAACAAAATGAATGTAGAAAATACTTTTGAATTTGATGAGGACAGTGATATTAGTGAAAATTTTGTAGAGGATGAGGTTGACTGTTTAAAATTCATCAAAAGCGAACCCGAAGCAGCAAAAGGCCTCATATCTGAAAACTCAGTTGAGTTCGCTCATTTGTCCAAGGACAAAACCAAAGTGCTTAAAGAGAAAGTTATCGTATACCAAAAGGTACAAACTGTGCCAAACCAAGCATATACGGTCACAGGTATAACAAAAGACCAAATAGCTGAATTGACATCCTTAATCAATGAAGATAATGTTGAAGGGTGTGAATAATACTTCTGGTCAGCTCCCATTGATAATGTAGAAGAAACTGTTGGTCTGTCGGAGCGAACCTCCTGGAGAGTCAGGGGTAGATATGTGGTTGAACCCCTCAACAAGCCTTCAAGCTTTGAAAAATCAAGTACAAGTGGTACTAAAGATATTCAAAGTGAACCAGTAAAGGAAACAAGTGAATCATCTTCTGTAAGAAGCGACACTCAAGCCACGAGACCGAAGCCGAAAGCATATGTTCATAAGTCTCAAAAGCAACTTGCTGAACAGACTCACCAGAGGAACAGAAGATACCAAAAGAATCTCAAAGAAAGAAAGCAATTTTGGAATTCCCAAAACCTAAATTATGTTCAAAAAGAAAAGATATTGCATCCAAAGGAGAAAGCAAGTGCTCAGGATAATATCGGTCAATGTTCAGACTGCAAGTCTTACATTCAGGAGAACCGAAAGAGCCATTTCGGTCCTAAGTCCCAACCTCCTCACTACCAACAAAATCTGAACCTAATAAAGCATGTTAAAGGGAAAGGAAAGCTGGTCCCAGACTCCAAAGTACAAGCAAAGAAGACGTCAGCTAACCCTAGAATTCAAAAGAAAAGTTTTGATAAGAATCAAACTAAAAATAAACTATCTAATTCAAACAAATCGAATCAAAAAGACAATAAAATCAAAGTATTTACCATCCAAAGGAAATATAAAACCACTTTAATAAAACGAACTTATTTGGTTGATCTTTCGATTACTGTTCCCTTCTCTGCGAAAAACTCACATGGACCCAAGAAACTTTGGGTTCCTAAATCTGCTTGATTTTTGCAGGTTATAAGTGACGAGCAGTTCGACGATGAATGGTACATAGATAGTGGTTGCTCACGTCACATGACAAGAAGGAAGGAAGAGCTGAGGGATTTTCGGGCCCCTTAAGGATGGTGGTTGTGTAAAATATGGTAACAATTCATACGACACGATAAAAGGCTACAAAATGATAACAAATGGTGAATTCTCGATTTGAATTGTAGTGTATGTGGAGGCATTGCAGTAGAATCTCATTAGTGTTTGTCAACTGGTTGTGGGAACTGGACTGAAGCTTTCGTGCGATGAGGAGGGATCTAAGATGGTAAAAAGAAGACAAAGGTTGTTTGGTTAAAATCTAACCGCAAAGAAGAAATGTATCCTCTTAATCTGAATCCAATACGAGGGAAGCCAGTTGTATGCCTTCTAAAGAAAGCTCACTCTGACAAAATTTGGCTATGGCACCGAAGGCTCTCGCATCTCAACTTTAAAGATATCAACAAGTTAGTGCTTGGTGATCATGTGCGAGGACTTCCACTTATCAAGTTCGATAAAGAACATTTGTGCGTTGCATGCAAAATCGGAAATCAAAGTCGACAAAGTCATCCTACACGTGTCAACACAAAGATCATCGAACCTCTCGAACTTCTACACATCGACCCATGTGGTCCGTCCTCAATCGAGAGTGTTGGTGGTAGTATATACATTCTTGTAATCATAGATGATTTTTCACGTTTCACCTGAGTGTTCTTTCTTAAACAAAAATCAGAAGCGACTCCAAGGCTCAATGTTTTCATCAAGCAAGTGGAGCTTCAACTGCGAAAGGTGGTAAGAAATGTAAGGAGTGACAATGGCTTGGAGTTCAAAAACAAAGAGTTTGAAGAATTTCTGACAACCTGAAGAAAATTCTCGATGAAGCGGCAAAGGAAATAGAAATTCTGACCAAAAATGCTTAACGTTGCACTTGATCATTCTGATTGGATACAAGCCATGCAAGATGAACTCCATGAGTTTGAGCGAAATCGGGTCTGGAGACTGATTTCCACACCAAAGGATGCATTTGTAGTTGGGTTAAATGGCTATTAAGAAACAAGATGGACAAAGAAGGGAACGTGATTCCTAATAAAGCGAGGCTGGTTGTGAAGGGATATTGTCAGGAAGAAGGGATAGACTATGAAGAAACCTCCGGTCCTGTAGCTAGGTTAGAATCGGTACGAATCTTTCTGGCATATGCAGCACACAAAAACTTTCAAGTGTTTCAAATGGATTTCAAGTGTGCCTTCCTGAATGGAGAACTATAAGAGATCGTGTATGTTGAGAAACTACCGGACTTTGTGAATGAAAAATAACATGATCATTGCTATATTCTGGATAAAGTGGTATATGGTCTGAAGCAAGCTCCTAGAGCATGGTATGAAACCCTTACTTGATTTCTAAAAATGTCAAATATTAAAAAAGGTTCGTTTGACCCAACCTTCTTTCGCAAGAAAGAGGGTGACCATTTAATGATCGTCCAAATCTATGTCGATGACATCATCTTCAGTTGCACGAATCCTAGCTTAACAACTGAATTCAGGAAGTTGATGGAGACTAAATTTGAGATGAGCTCAATTGGTTCGATTAACTTTTTCCTTGGCTTGAATATTTGACGGGGACTCGAAGGCATTTTTATTAATCAGGAGGCATACACAAAGACCCTACTAGCGAAGTTTGGCATGATGGGGGACTTAAAAGTCAAGGTTCCTATGGTGTTTGGAATCAAGTTAACACCATCTTTAGAGAAACTGGCTGTGGATATGACTCTCTATCTGCAAATGATAGCCTCTCTAATGTATCTGACAGCTAGTAGCCCGGACATAATATTATATGTTTGCTATTGTGCCAGGTTCCAAGCTAATCCACGCGAACCTCACATGGTGGCTGTTAAAACCATATTCAGATACTTGAAGCGAACCTCGCCCCTCGGTCTATGGTATCCTGCTAAATCAAGTTTCTTCGTTCAAGTATTCTCTGATGCTAATCTGGGAGGATGTGGTTTGGACCGAAAAAGGACTACTGGCTGGGGTCAATTTCTCGATGGAAAACTCGTCAGCTGGCAGTCCAAGAAACAAATGTGTGTTTCTCTCTCAACAGTCGAAGCCGACTATATTGATGCAGCATCTTGCACTTCTCAGGTTATCTGGATCCAAAGCCAACGAACATGAAGAAGATCCCTCTGTATTGTGACTGTGCCATCAAGATTTTCCATAATCCAGTGCAACATTCTAAGACGAAACAAATAGCACTGAGATATCATTTCATCAAGGATCACGTAGAAGATGGGACTCACATATCCTTTTTATATTATGTATATCTTTTGCTTACTCAACTTTATGTCGTCAATTAATTTTAAGAAAAATCAAAAATCCTAAAATATTTTTCTTCTTTTGTTTTTATTCTTTTTCAGTAAAATTAAAATCATCAAAAATATTTTCCTTTTGTGTTTAGTTTTTATTTCTTTTTCTTTTCACAAATAATTCAAAAATACCAAAAATATTATGCTCTAAGATCACAGATGCACACTCATGATGGATTTGGGGAAGGTATACTACTTTTTATCTTTGAATTAGTTAAGTTTCCCTAGAAGCATGTTGCTGCATGTAGACCGAAGCCTCCAAGACTCTAAGTGAAGCCTTACTAAACCGATATATACAAATCGTTTCTTCCCAATCAGGCTGTTAAAATCACTCTAGTCATTAGCTACCTTAGTCTTCTCATAATGAGGTAAGAGTTTTCTACTTGGTCGCTCTTATATAGCAGAGGTGCTTTCGGTTCTTTTCACCTCCTCCACATACTTCTCCATCTACTTTCGATTCATGAAACTAACCCTTGACTCTCAGCATTTACCACTGAGGTTTATGGTTACACAACATCTGTGTTAATGATCTTAGTTTCATTTCACCACGTGCTAAGTGAAACCCAAAATCCAAAACCTTAACTGAATTGATAGTGAACAATTAAATGTTATAGATTTCACCAAACCTGTCACAACTACTTTCGGTTGTTCTTTCTAGAAATCTCCTTTTCTTTTTGCGAGGTCTTTATGATTTTGTATAATACCAAGACACTTATTCCCAAAATATCCAGTTTTAATTTGTTTTTCAGAGTTCTAATATATCACCAAGTCACTGAATACTAAATCAAACCTACTTGTTTAATAGGCTACACTGGTCTCACAAGTACTTCATCCCACATTCGGTCCTATGTTAAGTAACGAAGTTTGGTTGAAGTGGAATCCAACCCTCATAGCCTACACATGAAAAGATTGCTTTTAATGTTTCTTAACAAACACTTGATCGTATTTCAACGGGAAACCACACAGACACTTCTCAGTCTCTCTTGACTTTGAAGGAAGACATTTGTGCCCAAGATCCATAGTTTCGTGTCTAAATAGACATCACTTATATCCCACAAATATTTTGCTTTATTTATTTTTCTTTGGCACACTCTTTCATGAAGACCTTTATGATTTTCACAATTCTTGATCATGGAACTAATGGCAATCTTTCAAATTTACACTTTCGATTCCAAGTGTTTCAGTTCTTAATGTGTTATGGTGCAAATGTTAATTTTGCAATATGAAGCAAAGGGAATTTGAATAGTTTCAAAATTGAAGAGCCCGTAAAGGATAAGATTTAAAATAGGCGCATGAATTTGAAACGGCTACCAACCCTTCATGCCGCCTGGCACCTTTTTCGGAGTAACAGTTGTCAAATCATGCTTTTTCAGGGGTCGATTTAGAAGATATTGGAATGATTACACCGGATTTTTCTCTCTCATGGTAATGGTATAAAAGGTTCTGTCACCTCACTTTTATCTCTTTACCACTTCTAAACTCTCTCAAGAATCAGCGACGATTTATCATTCTCTACTGTTCATCATCTTCTTAAGCAACAACAATGGCTGATTCCTCTTCTGCTCATGATCAGACTGCTTCATCCACTCTTCTTACGATCAAGCCCCATCATAACTTGATTATTGATCCAAACCCCTTCCGGTACGATTCTTACATGCTCCAAGTGGTTGAATGCCTTAAATATTCGCCACTTGTGATCGTTTTGACGAAGGTTGAATTGGTGCCTATGTCCTTGATGTCTCAAGTTTACTCCACTGCTTCCTAAGACAAAAGGCGAGGAATAGATCTTCTTTGAGATCTTTGATCAAAAGACCTCTATCTCCCAGGTTCGATTTTGCTCGCTGCTAGGGCTTCCTTCTGATGATTCCATGGTGAATTATGATTCCATTGCCACAACCCAGCTTTTCTCAATGTTCTATGATTATACTGATGTCCTTACCATGGTTACAAAGTTCAAGAAGTCATGCCTTCCTCCTTAATGGAATGGCTTATTTACCCTTCTTTCATGGGTTTTGTTGAGAGGGTTGCTGGGTCCGACGGAGCAAGCAAGGGGTTCATGGTTCTTCTATATGGTCTTTACCATGGCATTCACTTGGATTATAGGACCATCCTCTGGACTCAACTGGTACAAAGTCTTAACTCTACCTCTCACCATTCTAAAATATCGTGTGGCAGGTTTTGGACTATTATCACTCGCAGAGCAATGGAGAAATTCAACATTTCGGTGATCGCAAACTCTCTGATGTCCACGATTGCAACCTTCCACACCACCAAAATCATCGTTGTTGACCCAACAAAGCTCTCTTTTGTGGGTTCAGTTCCAGAATCGATGTATGGCTGTGTGTCTGCTGAGAGCAAAGTTATTGCAGAATACAAGAAATAACCCCCAATTGGACCGAGGGCTCTAACTCCTTAAATGCAAAAGTCCCTCGAACAAGCAGACAATCTAGCTAAAAGGGGCAAGTGAAGTGATCCTAAGAAGGGAGAGAAGGAAGGCCAGTCATCCAAAGCAGCAATGCCCAAAAAGCGCAAAGCTGAAAAAGCCACTGCTTCTGAATCAAAGAAATGAAAAGTGAAAAATATGGCACGGAAACCGAAGGCTACCTCCACTAGTGATGAAGACTACATTCCTTCGGATGAGGCTCAAGAAGGATCAAGGGACCATGAGGGAGATCGTTCTGAAGGCGAAAGGGGAGATTCGCCTCCACACACTCCATCACTCGAGGTACCCGTTAATGATTCGGTTCCATCTCCTCCTCCATCTCCATCTGATACTTCTGTCCCCATAACAATAGCACCATGCCCACCTCCTGTTTCCACCGAACTGACTTCCAGTGCTCCTCTCCCACCACCAATTTTCTCTCAAGCCACGTCCACAACAGCCAAAACAACCGATCCACCGGTTCGTGTCAACGTATCTGATACGGGGGCACCTATCTTCGGATCTGAAGCTGAAACCCCTGTTGTCTCAAAACCATTATCACCATCTTAATCAACCGAATACAACCCTGTACTTGGTTGCGTGGATGTCGATTTTGAGTCCTTCTACTATAGTCCATACCGAGTCCAAATCGATGAAGATGAAGATGCTCCTGTAACCAAAAGGCACTTAAAGGATCTAAATGAAAATCTTGACAAGCTTATTGCCTCTTCCTCCACCTCCTCATCTTCGGTCTACTCAGAGGCTACTGTCAAAGCTCTTGTTGAAACGGTGATCAAGGAGCATGACGCTTCTATTCAGAAAGCTACAAAGGTTGTAGATGAATCAGTCTTATCAATCAAAAAGGCAACTGATCAAGTGAAAACTTTAATATCTGATGCGAAGGTGTTCTTGGAGTCCCTTTAGGTGGAAGCTGAGACGAAGGCTACCAAGGTCAATAAAACTATTGACTCTCTTTCCCAGTCTCTTCAGGCTTAGAAAGAAAAATTTGACCAAGTTCGCTCTAGCCTTCAAACATATCATGATACTCTTCAAACCTCAATCGACCAAGTTTGAAAATTTCATAATGTTTGAAAATTTGAGAATAGTCGAAAATTTGAGATAGTAAAATCCACTTCAACTGCTAAATTTACTCTACAAAAACCAAACTTTCCAAATCCATATGGAAAACTATCTTCAAAAGTTTCATAAATCAAAGGTTCCTCAGATAAATATACCTTTGATCATTGGCTTGAAGGAAAAGGGATGCAAGATCAATCAGGAAAGTTTTCTCAAGATCAAATCAAGAAAGCCTATGAGTAGTATTTGAATGAATCTTTATCTGGAAGTTCATCTTCGAAAGAATAAAATACTCATGCTAAAAAATGGAAACCGATCACGAAAGCCAAAGAAACTGAGAAGAAACAAAAGAACGCCGGTACTAATCCAAAACTATTGAAAAATTACTTTTGATATCTTTAACTGATGATGTTGACTTAGTTGATAGTTTCAAATCCAAAGTTTGCAATTGGGTTTTATGTTCTAAATTCCATTCAATTTTTCAAGCTAATCACCAAGGACCCAAACAGCCTTGGGTACCTAAACTCTTTCAATAATTGTAGGTGATGTGTGACAAGCAATATGATGAGAAATGGTACATTGATAGTGGTTGCTCACGTCATATGACTGGAATGAAGGAGAACTTGAGAGATTTTCTAAGTTTAGATAATGTTGGAGTAGTGAAGTTTGGAAATAATCACAACTGTCAAGTGAAAGGATATGGAAAAGTAACGAATGGACAGTTTACAGTGAATCGTGTAGCTTATGTCGAAGGTCTTCAAAATAACTTGATAAGTGTTTCGCAACTGGTTGTAGGCATTGGCAATCAAGTCGTTTTTAACGAAGAAGGAAGCATCATTTCGAAAGTTGAAACAAAAGAGGTTTTGTTAAAATACAAAAGGCATGGTCACATGTTTACTCTCAATATCAAACCAATTGTTGGGAAGCCATTAGTATGCTTACTTTCGAAAGCTCCAACAGATGTTAGCTGGTTATGGCATCGAAGGCTTTCACATTTGAACTTTCGAAATCTAAATAAATTGGTTGTTGATGATCTTATTCGAGGTTTACCTGTTTTAAATTTTGACACTAGTACTTTATGTGCAGCTTGTGAACAAGGAAAACAACATCGTAAAAGGCATCCAATTGTTATATATTCAAAAATTGTTGAACCATTGGAACTTCTTCATATTGACCTTTGTGGACCATCAACTATTGAAACATTCAACAAGAAAATGGTACATTTTGGTTATTGTTGATGATTTTTCTCGATTCACTTGGGTGTATTTTCTCGGGTTAAAATCTGAAGTCGCTCAAACAATGATTGAATTTATCAAGAAGATTGAGACAAGGTTGAAGAAGAAAGTTCGTAAAATCAAAAGTGATAATGGTTCTGAGTTTAAAAATAATGCCCTTGATTCATTCTTAACAGATAAAGGAATTTTCGAATAATTTCTCTTCACCATATACACCACAACAAAATGGTGTGGTTTAAAGACGAAATCGTTCTCTTTGTGAAGCAGCAAGAACTATGTTAACATATGTGAATTTTCCTCAATATCTTTGGGCAGAAGCAGTTTTGACAACATGTTTTACTCAAAATCGATCTTTCATTCATCGTCGTTTCAACATAACTCCATATGAAATTATTAATAACCGAAAACCTTATGTTAAATTCTTTCATGTTTTTGGATGCAGGTGTTTTAAAATGAAACTCAAAGATAATCTTTCAAAATTTCAAGCTAAGGCTGATGAAAGAATGCTTTTAGGATATTCACACAATTCGGTTGCATACAAAGTGTTGAATAAACGAAAAAGAAAAGTTGAAAAAACATTTAATCTTACTTTTGATGATTATCATGTTAAACAAGTTCAAACACAATTTGATCAAAAATCAATTATTAATGAATCAAATGATGAAACTGAAAGCGTTAATTCATCTGCATTTGATTATAATTTAATTTTTGGTGTCCCAGATAGAGCTGCTGATGTTGAAGTTCATGCAGCAGATAGTCAAACTCCGGAATCTTCGAAGCATTCTGATGATTCGACAATCACATAAGATACTACTGTTAATGGCGAAAGTATGCTAGATGCACAAGTGGAGGGGGAGCACTTGCATATGCCTTCTAATGTTGAGGGGGAGCATCCTTTCGAGGGGGAGAAAAGTAGTATGAATGGTGTTTTCGAGGGGGAGCATCAGAATGACAGTCATGTCGAGGAGGATGTGACATCCCCAAAATCACAGCTAGAAAAGACAGTTTTCATTTATGTTTTTAAAATAATTTCAGAGTAAATCCTTCGATTTAAAAGGGTTGCGGAATTTGTTCCCAAAACAAAATATGATAAAATAAAGTTTATCAAAGCATTTCATCAAGAGATGCATTTTCATTATATAACAATATGTGGGATGTCATGTTCCGATAAACAGACCAAAAGCATAAACAAAAAAAAGATAGACCATACAACAGTTACATATAACAACTGGTTTAATATCAAAAGATCTTGATAAGTCATCCAACTTATGCTCTCACGCCACTACTTGTAATACAACAAAACTGAGTTGGTCAAGCTTGGGAGCCTGTAATACAACAAAACCCACAATAAATTATTATATTTAATTTCACCAACCAACAATAACCCAATTACCCATTCCCGTTATCCTCACTTTACGTCCCTAAAACAACATCTATTATAAAGGACCTAATCTAAGAATTTCATCGGGATGGACATTACTGCAAGGGGGTTTCCTCAACAGTAGATTTCCTAAAGGCAACCATGAGGGGGATAGAGTACACCGGTGAACACATCATTCACAACACCTACAGGTTATGAGCCTGCTAGTGTTCCACAAGACTATCTAGGAAGAGTCTGTGGTCGTTATCCATACTCCGCTGAATAACTAAATCAACAACAACAACATAGAGGCCTCTCATCTGTTTATCACACATCAACTATCTACCCATGTTCTACCCAACATATTAGTAGATAAAAATATATATTTTTATACATAGTTTAAAACCTGTATAGCATTCTCATTCAATATATATTCCAAACAACAGATAAGACACATACACATAACACATATTTCATAGAGAATAAATCATATCTATGAGATAGAAGAAAGTGAATATACATTCATACATATAACAACAAACTATACACATAGCACGTATTTCGTATAAAATACTTCATAATTATGCATCAGAAGAAAGTAACTACACACTCACTTGATCAGAAGGTGATCGGACAGCACTACGGCTTGTAGAAGTAGTATTCTTGGGTAGATCTGGAAGATCTTCACAAAAACCGGGCTTCTCGCGGGCAGAGCTTCGGCTTGGGAATTGTGCTTCTTAGGATCTTTGGGGCTTCGGGACTTCCTTCGGGTCTCGGGAATGATATCGGGGCTTCGGTATATAAGTACAACACAAAACGAGGTAAAAACGCGAGAGAAAGGAAGAATGGAGCAAAAGATCTCGGCTGCCCTCAACTTCCTTTTATAGGGGCTGGAAACCTCGATTACGCTGGGCGTAATCTTGGTTACGCTGGACGTACTTCGACGTCATGGTGTGCGTATGGCTCAAGTGACGTCACTGCATGTGTAGCTGAGGCGGTTCCGGGTACGCTAGGCGTACTCCATTACGCTTAGCGTAACCCCATTAATCAAACTTCAAAATTACGTAACTTTCGCATACAAGCTCCACTTTCGACGTTCTTTATATCCACACGTAGGTGAGACTATGCTCTACAACTTTCCTTTAGATTTCGGCTAATTTTGAATTTAATTTTATTATTTATTTTTTTAGTAGGCCGGGACAGGAAAACTCCGTTATAAATTCATAACTTATTCATCTGATGTCCGTTTTCGTCTGTCTTTTCACCAATGCACTACTATCAACGAGATCTTCGATTCTCTTTTAGATTGTTTCAACCAACAATCACTCGATCTCGAATCGAATATCCGGGTTGCATACTACTAAGTCGAAACTTAGGAAAATCATAACTTCCTCATACGAAGTCAGATTTAGGCATTCTTTTTATGCACGCTCTCGGTTTAACGAACTCTACAACATTCATTTAGATCACTAGGGCTAAATATCTCTCTAACATAAATTCACTTTTTATGTCATTCAGCGTCGTGCCGGTTCTGTCGCGAAACTTCGACAGGTCTTAACTTTTTCGTTATAACTCAGATTTCAGCATTCATTATATATTCGGAAACCTCGTTTCAACTACTACAACATTATCCATAGATATCGGCTTTATCTAACATTTCATTTTGATGCTTATTTTTATTCTTAATTCAATTAAGACACACAATTAAGCACATCACACATAATACTCAAATAATACACTTCTATTATTTCAAAACGGGTTACAAAGGTTAACCTAGACTACTATATCAACATTAATGACAAGCCCAAAAACACAAGCGTTAGAATTATCTCCACCTTAGAATGATTCCGTCCCCGAAATCACACACCAACAAACAAATGCGGATAGCGACTCATCATGTCACTCTCCGTCTCCCAGGTGAGATTTGGCCCATTCTTGTGTTTCCATCGGACAAGCACTAACTCGACCATCTTGCGTCGCAACTTCTTAGTCTTTCGGTCAACGATTGCCTCTAGTTCTTCAATCAACCTTTTGTTCTCATCGATTCTCAACTCTGAAAGTGGAATCATGTCAGGAACTTCTCCCGTGAACTTCCTCAAACAACACACACGAAAAGTGTTATGAATTCCACTCAGTTCTTCTTGTAGTTCGAGCTTGTAAGCTTGGTTCCCAATCCTCTGAAGAACTTTAAATGGTCCAATAAACCTTGGACTTAATTTTCCCCTTTTACCAAATCTTATAAGTCCGTTCCACGGCGAGACTTTAAGCAAAACCGAATATCCACCTTCAAAAGTCATCGGTCTTCGCATGTTGTCAGCATAGCTCTTTTGACGATCCTGAGCTGCTAACATTGTCTCCCTAATTATTTTCAACTTTTCAGTAGTTTGATGGAATATCTCTAGTCCCATAAACTGCTTTTCCCCAGCCTCAAACCAACAAGATGGTGTACGTCACTTCTGTCCGTACAAAGCTTGATAAGGTTCCATCTTAATGCTCGAGTGGAAACTATTATTGTAGGAAAGTTCTACCAAAGGTAAATGTTCATCCCAGTTACCTTGGAATTCCTGGGTACATGCTCTCAGCATATATTCAAGTGTTTGTATCGTCCGTTCGCTTTGACCATCTGTCTGTGGATGGTAAGTTGTACTCAAACACAACTTGGTACCCAATTCCTCTTGTAGACTTTTCCAAAATCATGAGGTGAAACGGCTGTCACGATCTAACATAATCGTTAACGGAACACCGTGAAGCCTCACAATTTCCTTCACGTAAGAATTCACAAGCTTATCCATAGACCATTTCTCCTTGGCTTCTATGAAATGCGCACTCTTACTGAATCGATCAACGACCACCCAAATCATGTCGTGACCATTCTTTGTTCTGGGTAGTTTAGTGACAAAATTCATAGAAATGTCTTCCCATTTACCCATAGGCACAGGAAAAGGTTCTAAACTCCCATATGGTTTCTGATGTTGTGTCTTGACTCTCGCACAAGTCATACACTTGGCCACATACTTTGCAACATCAAGCTTCATCGCCGGCCACCAGTAGTAGGGTTTCAGGTCCCTATACATTTTAGTGCTACCGGGATGAATCGAGTACATGGTTTTGTGAGCTTCTTCCATCAGAAGATCTCTAACTCCTCGTATCTTAGGTATCCAAATCCGATCTTGGAACACCTTCAGTCCTTCACTGTTTATAACGAACACCAACGTTTTGCCCAAACGTTCTTCCTTTCGGTCATTCTTCGCAAAAGCTTCCTATTGAGCTTTCTTTATACTTTCTACTATTGTCGAGACAACTTCAATTCTCAACGCTCTTGGCCTCTTCCTTTCAATATTGACTTTTCTGACTGAGAGCACCAGCAACAACATTTGCTTTACCGGGGTGGTAAAGTATCTCACACTCGTAGTCTTTGAGTAATTCTAGCCAGCGTTGTTGCCTCATACACAATTCTTTCTAATTAAAGAGATATTGGAGACTCTTATGATCAGTGAAAAGTTTGCACTTCGTGCCATAGAGGTACTGCCTCCATATTTTCATAGTGAAAACTACCATCGCCAACTCCTAGTCATGAGTCGGGTAGTTCTTTTCATGCTCTTTCAACTGTCGAGATGCATATGCGATCACCTTTTCCCTTTGGGTCAAAACACAACCCAACCCAACACCTAATGCATCGCTATAAACAGCAAAATCTGCAACTCCATCGGGTAGAGAAAGGATCGGTGCCTCGCATAGTTTCTTCTTTAGCTTCTCGAATGCTTCTTTATGCTTATCACTTGAGGCATAAGTAGCTCCTTTGTGGTTCAAAGTTGTCAATGGATTGGCGGTCAAAGAAAAGCCTAGGATAAACCTTCGGTAATATCTGGCTAATCCTAAAAAGCTTCGGATCTCCGTGGGACGTTTCGGTTGTTCCCACTACATTACCGCTTCAATCTTTGCTGGATCAACCATTATCCCTTCTTGGTTGACCACGTGACCCAAGAATTGGACTTCTCAAATCCAAAAACCACATTTGGAGAACTTAGAATACAACTTCTCCTTCTTCAAGACTTCTAACACTTCTCGCAAGTGTCTGCCATGCTCTTCTTGGCTTTTTGAATAAATCAGAATGTCATCTATGAACACTATCATAGATTTATCAAGGAATGGATTACAAACTCTGTTCATTAAATCCATGAATGTTGTCGGAGCATTGGTTAGTCCAAATGACATAACCAAAAACTCGTAGTGTCCATATCGTGTTCTGAATGCAGTCTTCTCTATATCTTGCTCTCTTACTTTCAACTGATGATATCTTGACCTAAGATCGATCTTTGAGAAATAGCTCGAACCTTGCAATTGATCAAACAGGTCATCAATCCTTGGCAACAGGTATCTATTCTTTATCGTTGCTTTATTCAGCTCTTTGTAATCGATCCACATTCTCATACTTCCATCTTTCTTCTTCACGAATAACACCGGCGCTCCCCAGGGTGATGAACTAGGTCTAATGAAACCTTTGTCCAATGACTCCTGAAGTTGCATCATTAGCTCCTTCATCTCCATCGGTGCTAATCGATAAGGTGCTTTTGCTATTGGCGTCGTCCCTGGTAACAAGTCTATTCTAAACTCCACTTGTCTATCAGGCGGTAATCCGGGAAGATCTTCGGGAAATATTTCCGGATAATCACACACGACAGGAATGCTCTGCATCTCATTTTTCTCCTTCTCATCATCGATCACGAATGTTAAATATGATGTACATCCTTTGGCCAAACACTTTCTAGATTTCATCAATGAAATGATTCCAGAATTTACTCAGCGTTTATCTCCATACACCATAAACGACTCTTTCCCAGGTGGGTTTACTTTGACTATCTTATTCTTGCACAATATCTTGACGTCATTGGCGCTAAGCTAATCCATTCCAAACATGATGTCGAAACTGTTAAGTTCGATAGGAAATAATTCCTCGTGGAACTTATTCCCATTTAGGTCGATTAAGATGTTTTTCATACAATGGCTAACAGGTACAAACATGCCACTAGCACCTTCGACTAATAAAGCATTATCTATTCTATCAACAGGCAAAGCTAGTTTTCTACCAAATTCATGCGAAATAAAGTAGTAGTTGTCTCCAAAATCAAATAAAATTTGGGCAAGCAAATTGTTTACGAGAAAGGTACCTGAAGCGACATCAGCTTCATCTATTGTAGCTTCCAATGTCATCTGGAAGGCTCTTGCCTTTAGCTTTGGGGGAATATTGGGTTTTGCTGCCTTCTTCTTCTTCGGAAAATCCCTTGAGATGTGCCCCTCCTCACCATAACCATAACAAACTTTCTTGGTGAGAGTGCATTCATTGACATAGTGCCCTGGCTTTCCACATTTAAAACATGTGGCCACTACTTCACATTTTCCATGATGCTTCTTCTTACATTTGTCGCACCATTTGGCTTCGCTTCCTCCTCCTCCTCTCGAACTAGACTTCGAGAACTTGTTTTTCTTGATGGACCCTGAAGGTCCATCGAACTTCCTTTTCTCACCAACCTCTATTCTTTCCATACCCTTTTCCTTCTGCTAAGCCTCCACATTCTTAGCTGCTCGAACAGTTGTTTTCAGATTAGTTGCCATCTTGACTGTCAGGCCAAAGTTGGTAGGTAGTCCATTAGAGAACCTCTCGATCTTCGAGAGTTCTATTGGCACTAGGTACGGAAATAACTTCATTTTCTCAGTGAATGCAGTAACAGATTCATCTATGCTCATCCTCCCCTTCTTCAAGTTTTGGAACTCACTATTCAGATCAATCAGATCTATCTCTGAACAGTACTGCACCCTTAGTTGTTCCACGAACTCCTCCCATGACATTTTCAGGGCTTCTCCTCGTGGCATAGTATCTGCCAACAACTTCCACCAGCTCAAGACTCCAGTCTTCAGTTTTCTAACTGCAAAGACAGTCTTATGTTTGTTGCTACAGTTGCAACTTTCAAATACCATCTCCATTTCGGAGATCTAATCCATAATCTCAACAGGCTTTGGGCTCCCAGAAAGACTTGGCAGCTTGGCGCCCAAGAAATTCTTGTACATTCGCCTATCCTTGTTGTTTCTCCTTTCTGGGTCGTTCATTCGTTCTCCTTGAGTCCCAAATTGACTCTCAGCGTGACTATTGTTTCCTTCCTCCAATTGTTCGAGAATCAGCTCAATGGGTATGATAGGTTCGTCCCTATCCCCATGCAACATTTGTCGCATTTCTTCCCTTTGTTCGGCTAACATAGCCCGAATCATGGCTTGCACTCTAGCCATAGTGATTGGCTCTGGTGCAGCAGCTACGACAATTATTTGCTCGATTACAGGTGATCAATTCCTGTTTTCATCCGCATTTCCAACGCCACTCCTGGTTCTTACCATTTTTTATCTATACACCAAATAAGGTGAAATTAGATCCTCATCCATGATAGATAACTAAATCATCCTTATCACTCTGAAACATTTACATGCTAGTTCTAATACCATCGGCATACGCTTATAATCCTAAACACATAAGGTTTCCAGATCCGGTCGGCGACAGACCATAGATCCGAACAAATAATATCATATATGGCAACATATAACATTTAGCACATAAAAGCATTTTAGGTAGCTTCCTAAAATATACTAGTGCGCGTGTCTATAATATAACAGACACACATCGCACACTCTCTACTTAGCATTTTAAGTTTAAGTCTAGAAATCCTACAAATTCCTAGTTCGCTTAAACTAATGCTCTGATACCAACTGTGACATCCGCAAAATCACGGCTAGAAAAGAACGTTTTCATTTATGCTTTTAAAATAATTTTAGAGTAAATCCTTTGATTTAAAAGGGTTGCGGAATTTGTTCCCAAAACAAAATATGATAAAATAAAGTTTATCAAAGCATTTCATCAAGAGATGCATTTTCATTATATAGCAATATTCGAGATGACATGTTCCGTTAAACATACCAAAAGCATAAACAACAAAATATAGACCATACAATAGTTACATATAACAACTGGTCTAATATTAAAAGATCTTGATAAGTCATCCAACTTATGCTCTCGCGGCACTACCTGCAATACAACAAAACTGAGTGGGTAACGCTTGGGAGCCTGGTGAGCATATAGGGTTTTCAACCCACAATAAATAATTATATTTAATTTCACCAACCAACAATAACCTGATTACCCATTCTCGTTATCCTCACTTTACGTCCCTAAAACAACATCTATAATAAGGGACCTAATCTAGGAATTTCATCGGGACGGACATTACTGCAAGGGGGTTTCCTTAACAGTAGATGTACTAAAGGCAACCATGAGGGGGACAGAGTACACCGGTGAACTCATCGTTCACAACACCTACAGGTTATGAGTCTGCTAGCGTTCCACAAGACTGTCTAGGAAGAGTCTGTGGTCGTTATCCATACTCCGCTGAATAACTAGATCAACAACAACAAAATTGATGCCTCTCATCTGTTTATCACACATCAACTATCTACCCAACATATTAGTAGTTAAAAATATATATTTTTATACATAGTTTAAAACCTGTATAGCATTCTCATTCAATATATATTCCAAACAACAGATGAGACACATACACATAACACGTATTTCATAGAGAATAAATCATATCTATGAGATAGAAGAAAGTGAATATACATTCACACATATAACAACAAACTATACACATAGCATGTATTTCGTATAAAATACTTCATAATTATGCATTAGAAGAAAGTAACTACACACTCACTTGATCAGAAGGTGATCGGACAGCACTACGGCTTGTAGAAGTAGTATTCTTCGGTAGATCCGGAAGATCTTCACAAAAACCAGGCTTCTTGCGGGCAGAGCTTCGGCTCGGGAATGATGCTTCTCGGGATCTTCTGGGCTTCGAGACTTGCTTCGGGGCTCGGGAATGATACCAGGGCTTCAGGATATAAGTAGCATGCAAAGCAAGGTAAAAACACGAGAGAAATGAAGAATAGAGCAAAAGATCTCGGCTGCCCTCGACTTCGTTTTATAGGGTTTGGAAACCTCGATTACACTGGGCGTAATCTTGGTTACGATGGGCGTACTTCGACGTCATGGCGTGCGTCTGGCTCGAGTGATGTCACTGCATGCGTATCGGAGGCGGTTCCGGGTACGATGGGCGTACTCCATTACGCTTAGTGTAACCCGATTAATCAAACTTCAAAATTGCATAACTTTCGCATACGAGCTCCGTATTTGACATTCTTTATATCCACGCGTAGGTGAGACTACGCTCTACAACTTTTGTTTAGACTCCATCAGCTAATTTTGAGTTTGTTTTTATTATTTATTTTTTTAGTAGGCCGGGACAGAAAACCTCCGTTATAAATTCATAACTTCTTCATCTGACGTCCGTTTTCGTCTGTCTTTTCACCAATGCACTACTATCAACGAGATCTTCGATTCTCGTTTAGATTGTTTCAACCAGCAATCACTCGATCTCGAATCGAGTATTCGAGCTGCATACTGCTAAGTCGAAACTTAGAAAAATCATAACTTCCTCATACGAAGTCAGATTTGGGCATTCTTTTTATGCACGCTCTCGGTTTAACGAACTCTGCAACATTCGTTTAAATCACTATGGAAAAATATCGCTCTAACGTAAATTCACTTTTTACGTCATTCAACGTCGTACCGGTTCTTTCGCGAAACTTCGACAGGTCATAACATCTTCATTATAACTCGGATTTCGGCATTCTTTATATATTCGGAAACCTCGTTTCAACTACTACAACATTATCCATAGATATAGTATTTATCTAACATTTCATTTTGATGCTTATTTTTATTTTTAATTCAATTAAGACACACAATTAATCACATAACACATAATACTCAAATAATACACTTCTATTATTTCAAAACAGGTTACAAAGGTTAACCTAGACTACTATATCAACATTAATGACAAGCCCAGAAACACAGGCGTTACAGGGGAGCATAATGATTTTAATGTGATGAATCTTGATCAAAACGAAGAATTTCATGAACTAAATGATAATATTTCTGTTGTAGCATCTGAGATTGATGAAGTGTTTGAAGATGCACCATTGGATTTTGATCCAGCATATCTACCACTTGAAAAATGGACAAGAAATCGTCCAAAAGTACATGTCATAGGAAATCCACAAGATGGAGTCTTGACAAGAGCTCAAAGTCATGCAAAGAATGATGTACTTAATGCTCATCAAGAATTTTGCATGTTTAATGTTTTTATATAAAAAAAGAGCCTAAAATAGTTAAGGTTGCTATGGAACACTCTGACTGGGTTGTCGCTATGCAATATGAATTGGCTGAATTCGAAAGAAACAAGGTTTGGAGATTGATTCCTAAACCAAAAGATGTTTCAATTGTCGGATTAATATGGATTTTCAAAAATAAAACCGACAAAGATGGAAATATTGTTCGAAGTAAAGCAAAGGTTGTAGTTAAAGGTTATTCGCAACAAGAAGGTATCGATTATGAAGAAACCTTTGCCCATGTCGCAAGACTCGAGGTTGTTCGGATATTTTTAGCCTATGCAGCTCACAAGGACTTTGATGTCTATCAAAAGGATGTTAAGTGTGCTTTTCTCAATGGTGAACTAGAAGAAATAGTTTACGTTGAACAACCTCCATGTTTCATAAATGAACAAATTCCTGATCGTGGTTATATTATAGATAAGGTTGTTTATGGGTTAAAACAAGCACCAATAGCCTGGTATGCAACTCTTATCAATTTTCTAAAACAATCAAAATTTAAACAAGGATCAATTGACCCCACATTATTTAAAAAGAAAGTTGGGAATCATCTGATGCTTGTTCAGATTTATGTTGATGATATTATTTTTCGTTCTACTGACCCTGCTTTGTCTAGAGAATTCAAAGATTTGATGAAAAGTCAGTTTGAGATTAGTTTGATGGGTAAAATTAACAATTTTCTGGGGTTAAATATTTTTCTAAATAGAGAAGGCATTTTCATCAATCAAGAAAAGTATACCAATAATTTCCTCAAAAAGTTTGGATTGACGAATAGCACGAAGCTAAGAGTACCAATGGCAGTTAGAACAAGGCTAACACCTTCGTTAGATAAACCTGTTGTTGATCTTACATTATGCATGAGTATAATAGGTTCATTGCTTTATCTATCTGCAAGTCGACCTGATATCATGTTTTCTGTATGTAATTGTGCTAGGTATCAAGCAAATCCCAGAGAACCACACTTAACTGCTGTGAAAAATATATTTCGTTATCTCAAAGGAACAATTTCGTTAGGATTGTGGTATCCTTCGAAATCAGGCTTTTTCATTCAAGCATTTTAGATGCAGATTTAGGAGGATGCAGTCTTGATCGAAAGAGTACAATTGGAGGATGTCAATTTTTAGATGGGAAGCTTATAAGTTAGCAAATCGAAAAAGAAAACATGTGTTGCAATTTCTACAGCTGAAGCTGAATATGTTGCTGCTGCTGCTTGCACTTCTCAAATCATACGGATACAGAGCCAATTGCATGACTATGCAATTAATATGAAAATATTCCACTGTATTGTGATTCGCAAAGTGCTATACACATTTGTCTTAATCCAGTACAACATTCAAAAACAAAACACATTGCACTTCGTTATCAATTCATAAAAGATCATGTGGAAAATGGGAATGTCGAACTACATTTTGTAAAGACTACTGATCAGCTTGCTGATATCTTTACAAAACCATTGGATGAAAAATCTTTTGTTAAAATCTTAACAGGGTTGGGGATGATAGCATCAAGTTCTGTTCCAGGACAAACTACGAAAGAATGACCATTTGATGTTAAGGAAAGTGTCGATTCAGTGATGCTGGTTAATCATTCAGAGGCTAATCGTATTAACCGTTCAGAGATTACTGTTCATGTTCAGCGCTTCGACACGCTTCGTTTTCGACAATTAGAAATTTTTCGTTCGTTTGGTAAATTTTCGTTAGTTTAGTAAACTTTTGTTTTTGAAATTTTCTTTATTGGTCATTTATTTTTGATATTTTTTGAAAAATAAAAAAATATTTTCATTTTTTAGATTTCTTTTTCGAAAAGTCAAAAATTCCAAAAATATTTTTTTTATTTTCGAAAATATAAAATCCAAAAAAAAAATTATTCCACATTTGGTTTTACATATTTTATGAAGAGCTTAATGATGATTATCAAGAATCATGCTTGCAGTTCTAGGGTCAGGTATTCTTTCGAAAACTTTTAACTAGATAAGTTGTCCGTAGAAGCATGCTGCAGCATGTCGGTCCAAGCCTCCATTGACTCAATGTATATTTTCAAAAGCCTTAATGAAATCTTTCATTACGAAAATTTCTTCCTAATCAGGTTGTATTCACATTAGTCCCTGAGCTACCTTAATGAAATTTTTATCCTAAATTTCTAACATAATCACACACAATGACATATGTCCAAGAGATCTTTGATCAAACCAATAAAAATTTAGACATATCAAAACTATGTGTTTAGGATCTGGATTCATGAGACGGTGATTAAATTGAAACCCAAATTATCGAAATCTTAAGGAATTGACGAGGAACTATGTTCCAGATTTTAACGAAACATTTGTTTCTGTACCAATTTTTCGATACTCCAAATCATATTCTTTCATGTTGAGTGATCTTTATCAAATGTTCGAAACCCACGATATTTGTTTCCCAACAGGATCCAACTGAAATTAATTTTTTTTTTTTGGAATATGATTTACGTGTGAGTGTCATTCATTACCTTTTTCACATTAAAAGAATTCCAAAGCATACTTGTCACTAACTACACTAGTCAAACAAGTAATTTCTGTTACAATTAATCACAATTATGTTTAGTGCTGAAATGTAACAAAATTTTTTAGACACCCACGAAACCATATAAAAGAAGCCCTTCGATACTTATTCACAAGTATTCAATTGTAATTCATGGGAAACCACAGAAGCAGGTGATTATCTCTCTTGATAATTAACAAAGCAACCTTTGCCTGGGGTTTAACTTCTTTTATGTCGAAATTTTATTCTTCGATATCACTGACCCAAAATTTTGTTTATTTTGCTTCTCACCTAATTTCGTTGGCACACTGCACTCACGAATCCTTGAGGTTCTGAGTAATACCAACTCAGGCTGAAGATTTTGAAAGTATGGCATATGAATTCCTTTATAAACCCAAAAATGAAAGAGCTCAACCTCCATGCCGAAGGTTTTCGATCTTATCCTCATGGTACTCACGAACAGTTTGATGTTGTCGTTTGCAACATGGTGTGACTTTCAAGGCACTTTAATTGACGTGGCGTTTAAAATGGCTAGTGGTGCGAGTTTCAAGGACAGATGTGGCTAAGACTTAATTAAAAACATTTGGAATTATATTGGGGATACATATAAAAGGAAAATTGTTTATCCTTTATTCTTTACGCGATCGATATTCTAATACGATTAAAAAGCCCTAATTCTCTCTGTTCTTCAAGAGTTCTCGCAAACCCTAAAACGATGGCTGCTACTCAAACTAACACCACTGAAGATGTTGCATCCCAACCGATCATGAAGATTCAAAGTACCAACCATCAAGTCGAGGCTGATGTTTCACTGTACCCTGAAGAACTCAAGATGCTGATTGTTGATCTTCAGCATTCAGGCCTTGGAACTGCTATGTTCATGCATTCGCTCTATCAATGCATTGGTTATCGATGGCTGGTTCTATTGCTACGTATAGCAAAGCATTGGATGTTGTTACCTTTAACTTGGTGAATGACAAAAGGTTCCGTCTTATGAATAAGCTATTTGCTCAAATTCTGAGATCCCAAGTTCATCTCCATTCTACAAAGTTTCTACTGCCCAAGTCATTCACATGTTCAATGAGATGGGTCATCAGCCACCACTCACCAAGATCAGTGATTTCAAGAAGTCTGGTCTTCCTTGTACCTGGAATTTTCTATTTGGGATTTACCTTCGTTGTTTAACTAGATGAAGTGTAGGACTTGACGAGGGAAGATTGGAAGTTTACGCAATGGTTGCAGGACTTTATTATGAGCTTAATGTCGACTATGCCTCTCAGATGTGGAAGGAGTTCATCAAGAGTTCTGAAAACATGAATGTTGGGCAGGGGATTTCATGTGCACGTTATTGGACTTTGATTTTTAGATTTGCTTATGAGAAGGAAGGAATTCAAGTTCCTGTTGATGAACCTACTACATAGTTTTTGAAGTATCATCCAAAGTCGGTGGGGGATGATTCTACAGTATTTCCAAACATTTCCAGGATTCCGGATGCTATACTTAAGAAGATAGATCCGTTGAACAAAGTGCTGGTGGCATATTTGAAAACTGTTAATCCAAATGTGGAAACTGGTATTCTATTGCCAAGAAGTGATGAAGGTTCTTCCAAGATGCCTACAAAGTCAAAGAAGGCTAACCTTGAAGTTGTTGTGACTGAAAGTCCTAAAAAGGTCATGGAGAAATTACCAAAGAAGAAAGTTGCTGAAACCCACACAAAAGATGATATGTCTAAATAGAAGATACAAACTGAGTCTTCGAAGGAATAACTACCTTCCAAATCAGGCTTATTCAAGAGGTTAAAGATGTTGTCTCACAAGTCACGAACCTCATTAGATGATCAATCTCCTACTATTCGCAAAGCTCAACTTAATAGGAGAGGGGTTATAGTTCGTGAAATACCTGCACCAGTCTCTCCATCCTCGAAAAAGTGAAGACATGAGGATATGGCAAAGCACATTGCCAAAAAGAGAAAGCAGAGAAAGATTATTATTCACGAAGAATCGTTTGAAAGTGAAACAGTCCCAGAAACTCCATTGGGAACAAAGTCTCCTGTTTCATCTACATCAACAACTACAGTTCTAATTCCATCTGAAGTTGTTCTTACCAAATAAGTTTTGAGGAGGTTCCAACTTCAGGCATCGTTGTCAACGTATCTGATACGGGGGCACATGTCAAGGATGTTGAAGGTTCAAAGCCAGTTGTATCTCATGCTATTGTTATTTCCTCTTCATTCGAACCAACTATAAGTATCGATGTCTCTTTACCACCTTTCATTTCGAAAGTTCAAACCACCACATCACCCACTTTCAAACAAATTTTACAACAACCATTCACACACTTTTTCAATCACAATCAAATGATCCAACAAAACCAAGTTTTGATGATGAAATGGATGGAGGAGGTTTCGGAGGACAATTTGTTGATCTTAAGTTTGATTCAGAAGAACAGAATTTTCCATATCACATGTTGATGTCTACAAAGCAATTCAAGATTCTCAACCGTAAACTTAACTATATTTTGCAATCACAACCTGATTATGGTGCAAAGAATTCAATTTCGGTAATAGAGGTTGATGTTTTACTTAAATCCTAGGAACTTAGCCTTCACAAACAAATGGATCATATGGATAAGAATAAAGAACTCAGAGTCAAAGCTCAGGCTGAAACTTTAATGGTGAACTTCGTAAGCTTAAAGATGTAGCAAAAAAATGTCATGTTCTTTTTATTAAGGATGTGAAGACTATACGTGAAGATGTTAATAGAAATCTTGATGAAGTGAAAGTTAATGTTACGAAAGAGCTTCGTACAAATTATTCTTCTCTTCAAGAAAAAGTCGATACTATTACTGTTGTAGTCACAAAGGTTGTGGAATGTTATTAACCTTTGATACCAAAGGTTGAATCGAATGCAAATGAATATGTGTTAAACTTTGAAAAGTTAGGAGTATTGCTGGGCGAAATTAAAAAGCTTGTGTTGAAGCCTGCTCAAACATCGTTTTTAACTCCTGAGTTCCTAACTCAGAAAATTCAGATTCTTGATCAAGCGATTCAAAAGGCCGTTGCTCCTATTTCTAATTTCGCAAATCTTTTACCAACTGGAGCCCCACCTGTTGCCATAGGGGTGCAACGGGGAGAAAATGAGAAAATATTTAGTAAAGATGCGAAGACAAACAAGGGAGGAAATATGAAAACAACACAATAAGGAGAGAAGGTTTCAAAAGAAGAAGTGATAAAACCTGTTGGTAAGGTATTATCAACTCAAATTCTAATACCTTTAAATCCAATAGTTTCTACAGTGATGGCTACGAAAACAACAACAAGGCCCATTACAAAGGGAATTGTTACTAGTTCAACTGATGGAGGTGGAAGTTCAAGCTCAAAGCCAAAGCCATTTGAGGGAGAAAAATGAAAAGGAAAAGGAATTGTTGTGGAGAAAACAAAGGATGAAAAGAAAGCTGAGATAGAGGCTGAGATGGAGAAACAAAGACAAATTCAAAGTGTAAAATCCGAATTTCCAAGTATATTGCTATGAGCGTAGTTCTGAGATTTATGGAGCGACTCGACGAGTTGTGAGTCCAACTCCTCGAGTAGAGTCGAGTATCCGCGTGAGTTAATGAATGGACTCGACGAGTCAGAGAACCGACCTGCCGAGTAGGTGTTGGGTAGAAAAACGCTAGATTCTTGGGGTTGGGTCCTATTTAAAGGAACTTAAGTCGCCTCATCAGCCTCCTTACTTCATGAAGGAAACCCTAAACACTTAGAGGGAGCTAAAAGGGAGAAGATACATAATTTTTGGGCATGTTGTGATCTTTTGGAGGAAGAAGGGGAGAGCATCAAATGTTAGATCAGAAGGGGGCTTTTGGATCCAGAGATTCTCTAGAGTTTTGCTTCATTTGGAGGTAAAAAGATGCTAACTTGACCATTTATTTATGAGATCTTGTTTTAGAGAGTTTTGGGGGTTTTCTTCCATCTATTTTGTGTCATTAAGTGATTGGTGCATGGAGTGTGGTTGGAACCTCAGATCTAGGCTATACGTGACCTTGTGAGTTCAAAGACTCAAGCTTTATTGAGCTGGAGGCAAGCTCTTGTGCACCTAGCCCTTGTTGGTGCATGAGTTGGCATTATGAGCCTTATATTCGATATATGAACATAAAGCTTGCAGCTTTACGTGTTATTCGAGCCTTGGGAGGATAGATCTAGAGTGTGAGGTTGTAGATCTGCTTAGGATTGCCTGAAAGAGAAATCAGATCGAAGGGACTCGTCGAGTACATGGCCTGACTCAACGAGTCAGTGAGGGTTTGTCCCGATGAGCATGATCGTGCGATAACTCGGTGAGTTGGGGGTCAACACGACGAGTTGAGCTGGACCTTCATGAGACTTCTGAGGAAATGGGTGGAATTGATGAGTCACATAGGTGCACTCGGCGAGTTTGGTCAATCATGGACTGTTGACTTGAGTTTGACTTTTGTTGACTTTGGATTTTTGGTCAACGTGAGAAATAGAGACCATGGAGGGGTAAATGGTCTTTTATCCACTTTAAGGTGTTAGAGAGAGAAAGATTAGCATTCGGTTACTTGAGTCACGAAAGAGTATTAATTAGAGATATCCATCCTTTGTGTTAGGCGGAGGCTAGTTCGAGATCCAAGCGCGAGGTTATTGCTCACCTGCTTGCGAGGTGAGTCTTCTCACTATACATTACCTAGAGTGGTATCTATGAGTAGGCCGGTGGGTCTTTTGTGTTATGTGTTTACTAGAGATTATAGCATTGTGATTTATGTATGCTATTTGACATTTAGACCGGATCAGAGGGTCCAACGACTTACGAGGCCAGAGGGTCCTCATCCAAAATGGACCGGAGGGTCCAACGATTTAGACCGGACCATAGGGTCTAACGAGCTAGACCGGATCGGAGGGTCCAACGAGCTACGGGGCTGGAGGGTCCCGCTGAGACACATTGACTGGAGGGTTTTACCAAGTTATAGCTTTGAGTGGCTTATGTGTTGTATGTGGTATTTTGGGGAACTCACTAAGATTTGTTCTTACCGTGTTATGTGATATGTGTTTCAGGTTGTTCTCGGGATCACGGGAAGGCACTAGCTTGATTGTACACACCAGTGGAATAGTTACGTTTTGAGGATCCTAGATTTTAACCGAGCAATTATGGAGTCTTGAATTGCAAACTTAATAAATGAGACTTTTGTGAAATACATTATGAGTATTATGTGATTTTTAAATGAAAATTTTGTTTTGAAAATTTAACATGCTACAAGTTGGTATCAGTGCCTTGGTTTGAGGGATTTGGGTGCACCTCCGGGTGGCCTGATTTGTGATGCCTTAGCCTAGGAGTTGTTGTTATCTATGATGTGCTTTCGAGTATGTACTGAGTAAGAGTATCCAGCAGGAATCCTTTTAGATGAGGATTTGAGTAGAGGAGTAATCTAGGACAGATACCTAGATGAGCATTTGTGGGGCCTTTGCAGAGAGTAGTTACATACCCGTGAGGGGTAGAGTTGCTGAGTTCGGTGATATCTTTTGAGTATGAGTAGAGCAAGTGGAGTTATCACCTAGAGTGGGTTTTACATGCTTATTCGATGCCCAAATGATGCTTTCTTCGTGCTTTGTGGAACTCCCAAGGATGGGATTTAGCTACCAAGTGAATGTGATGATATTCTGGAGGTAGATGACTGGCATCATAAGGAGTTTCTCAGCAGATGATGGCGGAGAAGTGTGAGAACCTAGGAAGAACCTAGAAAGTGACCTTAGTTAGATGAGTACGGTGACGGATTAGAGTATTCGCTGGAGGGCGAACTTGCGTATCGAGAATGGTGATCAAGAAGGTTGAACAACTACCTAGGAAATCTGGGACGATCTGTGTGGAAAGTATGGGTAGATGTGGCAGGTAGTATGGGCCCGTACTACTGAAAGCAAATGACCCATACTCGAAACAGGGATAATTCTAGGAGCTCTAAGCAGCGGATTGATAAGAGGGAACATGGTTCGAGTACCATGATCCATAGCAAATTGAGAAGAGACAACATGGTTCGAGTACCATGATCACAGCAGATTGAGAAGAGGAAACAACGTTCGAGTACCATGATCTATAGCGGATTAAGAAGAGAGAACACGGTTCGAGTACCATGATTCGTAGCGGATTGAGAGTAGGTATTATGGTTCGGGTACCATGATTCATAGCAGATCGAGATGTGGCCACATGATTCGAGTACCATGACTCGTGGCGGTTAGTGCTTCTGGTTTACCAGTTATTCTGTTGTAATTTTTTAGACTGAGAACCAATGTGATATAGTGTGGGGCCAGAGGGCCATGTTGAACGCGTTTCAGTGGAACCTACTTTCAGGAGGAACTTGAGTTAGTTTCGAGAGATTTTGCTGGTGAGGCGCCAGTTGGAGTCGCAACGAGGACTCTGGTCTGAGTTGTGCAGTCAGCCGGTAGATGAGGTGTCATGAATGGTGACAAGAGTTGCGCTTTTTTCATTTCCTGTTAGAAACGAATGAGATAAAGAACTTTTGGTTTCAGAGTTGGAGGTAAAACCTGTGGGGTAACCTATGGTTGTGATCTTTTCACCAGAGTATTTGAGCAGCATGTCTACTGCGTAGTATGTCCCATTCCATGAGAGAGTTATTAATGGTGATTGAGATGTAATAGAACAAGGAAGTACCTTCCTGGGTGAGGCATACTTTTTAGCAGTAGTGCCAGGTGATTTCGAGGAGTATACCGGGGCGGTGGCCACCATTGCTTATGTTGTGTTTCGGTTGTGAGAGCGGAGTCTCCTATTTCTATGATGATCTACATGATGGGACGTTAGAGGAAGGATTGGAGATGAGAAGTGTGATAGTGCATTATTTCCAGATTGAGAGACGGGACTAACTCGGGAGAATTAGGATATCCGGCGGTGTGTAGGTCTGAGATTTCGAGATGGCTGGATACAGTCGCGTGAGGAGGTTTATGGGATTTGTGGATTTCGAGATTAGTGGAGTTATGTGGTTATTATCCGGAAGATCATCGAGCGCTGTGTGGTATATTCCATAACACGGAATTGGTGCATCTGGAATGCCAGTCTGTGGAGTAGACTGTGGTATACCAAATGGGGATGGTTCGAACCCTGAGTAGGGGAGAACTGCATTACTTACTGAGAAATCAGATAATTGTTCTAGTGCGGTTACGGAACTGGACATGGAGACCTGCGGTGCGGATTCATGAGATCATGGTTATTGGTGATCAAGGCGAGGTGCAGGGCGAGATAATGCGTGTTGTACATGCTTAGGGAAGGAGGAGTGTTCCCACAACGAGTAGCTGTCGGGTAGGCACCTTAGGGTGATGAGAGACTCTTCAAGGTTGTAATGGTCGAATTCGAGGTGGTTGGCTCGTAAGGATAGTTACGACGGTTGAGAATTTCTAGTTTGATGTCTGGGTTGTTATGTTCACTTTGGGAAGAGCATAAGTTGTTGGGCAACCAACTTCGGATTCGGTATGAATATTCTTGCATAGGTTTGAGTACCAGGGGAGGGAGATTCGGATCGTCGACAACGTGTTCTGAGTCATTGAAGATTTCCACGTGTTTCAAGTTGAGGGTGGAATTCTCGAAGTTAACATGTGTGAGAAGAAGATCAGTTATGAGATTCTGACAGGGTGCATTGCGGTATCTGGGTATGATGCCGTGAGTAGGATATCAGTGGTGGAGGCAAGACATCATGAGATTCTGTGATGGTCTGACGAGACATCCGAGTATGATGACCTAAATTTCGGATTAATTCGAGACTTGAGTTATGAGATGACGAGTGGTGTATGAAGTGTCTATGGTTTCGTTGGGGGCCCTTCAGCTAATTGACATAAACGGGATTATCTGAGAATGTGAATTACAGCGAGAAAAAGAGGTTTTGTCATGGCGGTGGTCAGCCGAAGTAGTGATGATTAGCCTGGATGGGTGTGTGCACCTATCTATGTTGGGCCGTGGAGAATGAGTGAGTGAATGCAGGGTGGCGTCGAATTGAGGATGAGATCGTGGGGTGATAAGAGAAAGCACGGTAAGACTACAGGGAGCTGTAGCATCCATGAGTTAGTGCGAAAGGGTGTTGTGATACTACGGGGAGCCGTAGTACTCACTAGTCATAGAAAGGGTGTTGTGATACTGTGGGGAGCTGTAGTACTCACTAGTTAGAGAAAGGGTGTTGTGATACTGCGGGGAGACGTAGTACTCACTAGTTAGGGAAACGGTGTTGTGATATTATGGGGAGCCGTAGTACTAACTAGTTAGAGAGAGGGAGGTGTGGTACTGCGGGGAGCCATAGTACTTGCTAGCCAGTGAGAGAGAGTGTCGTGGTGCTGCGGGGAGCCATTTTATTCATTAGTTAGAGAACGACACAGGAGTGTTCCTAGGCTTGAGTAGCCTTATTGGATTGAGCCTTAGGGGACCCGGTGCTCAGACCAGGAGTGAGACGGAGTTCTCCATAATGGTCGAGAATCATTATATTCTAATTTAGGTTGAGAAGACCGAACTCGGAAGAAATTGGAGAAGTGACATACGCGTGGGTTGCGGGTCATGGGTCTCGATTTGAGTGTTTTGTTGTGACAAGTGGTTCCAATTTTGTGCCAAACCAGACTCTCGAGTTGAGTTCGATTCTAGTGGTGTATTGAGTTAGCAGAATGAAATTCCGGATTCAGAGATGAATTTCATTTTGAAGGAGGTATTGTTTTCATCTGGTGTCTTAGACTTGAGTGGGTCAATTCGTTGGTATGAGAAAACCGCGAAACGCATGGAAATAATGAGTAGTAGACGACAGAGGTTGAGGGTGAGACGAATTCCGTATTCACTTGAGGTAAAGAGAACTTCGTGACTTGTGTGTCACACTGGGCCAAGATAGTTGTATTGAGAAGGAAGTCAGTGAGACGTTTTGGGGAATGCAAAGGGTAACCTTTGGAGGTTCATCTGCTGGGTTGGGGGTTGACCTTCTATTCAGTGTTGCGAGGGATATTTGAAAGGGAGTTGGGGATTATGATTGATAGATATCAAAGGATACTTCTGAGCAAGCATGATCATTTTTTGGTGTCTACGGACAAGGTGTTGAGAGTTCTTTGTTCGGATGGGTTTCAGTTGTGGTACAATGGATAGGCCTCTAGTGTAATGGGACCATCTCGTTCCTCGGAGTATGTTATGGATCATTTAGTATGTATAGTATGAGTGATCGGTAGCCAATTTTTGGATTTGGGGTGTAACACCCAAGAATTCAAACTAATTTAAACTTTTAAAAACATTTCAAACCATTAAAAATCATTACAACTTTGTGTGAACTACACTGGACGAGTCGAGTAAACATGGACTATTGACTTTGACTGTGGACTTTGACTTTGACCAAGAGTTGACCAGTTAACTTATGAGGGTATTCTGGTAATTTGGAAATTTATGAAAAAGGGTTTTATGGTAACTATAGGTGGTGGAGTTTGTGTTGGTGATCCAGGAGTTGAGCTTACTAGTTTCAGACGACAGTTGAGAGGTGAGTTTTCCTCACAATACTCAAGGGTCTAAGGCACCAAGGTCGGCCCTTTGGATTGTTATTAGGTTATGCTATGCTAGTATGATCAGTTAGATCGGTACCCTAGAGGCTAGTATAATATTGTATGATATGTGGTATGATCTATTAGATCGGCATCCTGGTAGATTGAATGGTGTTATGTGCCATGTGGTATGATACGTTAGATCAAATATTGTCTATAGACTGTTATGTGATTATCCGTTGTATGTGCACATGTGTGTTTAACGTTGAGGCTTATCTACTATGCGAAGGCCAATAGGCCTGGGCATTCCAACCTGTAGGTTGTGGTCCGTGAGTATTCCATCCCGATGATGATTGGACTCATAGTGTGTGGGCATTCCAACCTGTTGGTTGTGGGCCTCGGGTATTCCATCCCGAGGATGATTGGACCCATAGTGTGTTGGCATTCCAACTGGATGGTTGAGGGCCTGGGGTATTCCAACCCGATGGTTGATTGGACCCACAGTATGTTGTTTATTATTACATATGTATGGTTGCGGGTATGGGTATTTTGGGGGAACTCACTAAAATCTCGGGCTTACAGTTTCAGTTTATTGATTCAGGTACATCAGGGGATCGCGGCAAGGCAAAGGCGTGATCGTACAGCTCCTCATGTTTTGTCTATATTTATGGGAAAACTCTGATATTATACATTTTGAAAACAAAGTTGTAATGATTTTTAATGGTTTGAAATGTTTTTAAAAGTTTAAATTTGTTTGAATTCTTGGGTCTTGGGTGTTACATGGGGCTTGTTTCTATCAGTCGCAACGAGAGAATCAGAGGAGCAGTGAGTTGTCAGGGTCTGTTATTCGAGGAGCGAATAACATGTTGATAGCTTGAGAGGGCGGTCTGGCAGTGAAACAGGCCACTAGAAGGGGTATCGTAACGGTAGAAGGGTATGTCCTCTTCCAGGTTTGGGAGTTCCTGGTTGGTTTTAGGTGTCCATGGAGGAAGTAAATCGTGTGGAATGAGATCCTTTCGATGGTATCTTTCGGGTTTTTAGATAATATCTCTATGTTTTGGAATAGCGATTTCAGGGGCGAAATCTAATTCAACTGGGGGAGAATTGTAACATCCGGATTTCCAGGTATATTGCTATGATGGTAGTTCTGAGATTTATGGAGCGACTTGACGAGTTGTGAGTCCAACTCGTCGAGTAGAGTCGAGTATCTGTGTGAGTTAATGAATAGACATGACGAGTCAGAGACCTGACTTGCTGAGTTGGTGTGGGGCAGAAAAACCCTAGGTTCTCGGGGTTGGGTCCTATTTAGAGGACCTTAATCGACCTCATCAGCCTCCTTACTTCCAGAGGGAAACGCTAAAAGCTTATAGGGAGCTAAAAGAGAGAAGAGACATAAATTTGGGCATGTTGTGATCTTTTGGAGGAAGAAGGGGAGAGCATCAAAGCTTAGATCAGAAGGGGGCTTTTGGATCCAGAGATTCTCCAGAGTTTTGCTTCAGTTGGAGGTAAAAAGATGCTAACTTGACCATTTATTTATGAGATCTTGTTTTAGGGAGTTTTGAGGGTTTTTTCTCAATCTATCTTGTGTCATTGAGTGATTGGTGCATGGATTGTGGTTGGAACCTCAGATCTGGGCTATAAGTGGCCTTGTAAGTTCAAAGACTTGAGCTTTATTGACCTGGAGGCAAGCTCTTGTGCATCTACCCCTTGTTGCTTCATGTGTTGGCATTATGAGCCTTATATGCCATATATGAACGTAAAGCTTGCAACTTTACATGCTATTCGAGCCTTGGCAGGATAGATCTAGAGTGTAAGTTTGTAGATCCGCTTAGAATCGCCTGAAAGAGAAATCAGATCGAAGGGACTCGTCGAGTACATGGCTTGACTCGACGAGTTGGGGGTCACCTTGACGAGTTGAGCTGGACCTTCATGAGACTTCTGAGGAAATGGGTGGACTCGACAAGTCACATAGGTGCACTCGGCGAGTCGGGTCAATCATGGACTGTTGACTTGAGTTTGACTTCTGTTGACTTTGGAGTTTTGGTTAACGTGAGTAATAGAGACCATGGAGGGGTAAAACGGTCTTTTATCCACTTTAAAGAGTTAGAGAGAGAAAGATTAGCCTTCAATTACTTGAGTCGTGAAAAGAGTATTAATTATAGATATTTATCCTTTGTGTTAGGTGGATGCTAGTTCGAGATCCGAGCGCGAGGTTATTTGCTCACCTACTTGCGAGGTGAGTCTTCTCACTATACATTACCTAGATTGGTATATATGTGAGACCGGAGGGTCTTTTGTGTTATGTGTTTACTTGAGATTATGTGCATTGTGATTTATGTATGCTATGTGATATTTAGACTGGACCGGAGGGTCGAACAACTTACGAGGCCAGAGGGTCCTCAACCAGACCGGGCCGGAGGGTCCAACGATTTAGACCGGAATAGATGTTCCAACAAGCTAGACCGGACCAGAGGGTCCAACGAGCTACGGGGCTGGAGGCTCCCGCTGAGACACATTTACCGGAGGGTCTTACCGATTTATAGCCTCGAGTGGCATATGTGTTGTATTTGGTATTTTAGAGAACTCAATAAGCTTCGTGCTTACCGTGTTATGTGATATGTGTTTCAAGTTGTTCACGGGATCGCGAGAAGGCACCGACTTGATTGTACACACCAGTGGAAGAGTGCGTTTTGAGGATCCTGGGTTTTAACCGAGAAATTATGGAGTTTTGAATTGCAAACTTAATAAATGAGACTTTTGTGAAATACATTATGAGTATTATGTGACTTTTAAATGAAAATTTTGTTTTGAAAATTTATGGTGTTACAAGTTGGTATCAGAGCCTTGGTTTGAGGAATTCGGATGCACCTTCGGGTGTGTTTGAACTCAAACTGAGGAATTGAGAAAACTTTTCAAAAGATATAATTTTTTCTAAAAATGAGAAAGAGTTTAAGAGAAAATGAGTTGGAGCAGTGTGTACAATCAGCCAGAGCCCGAAGGGTGATTTCCCAAAATACCCTTACTTTTGTATTATGAGGCATTTGATGAGATATGTTGTGAGATATTATCCACGCTAGAGATAGGCTAGGTATTTCATATTTTAGGACTAGAGTGGCCTGATTTGTGATGCCTTAGCCTAGGAGTTGTTGTTATCTGTGATATGCTTTCGAGTATGTACTGAGTAAGAGTATCCAGTAGGAATCCTTTTAGAGGATGATTTTAGTAGAAGAGTAATCTAAGAGAGATACCTAGATGAGCATTTATGGAGCCTTTTGCGAGAGTATTTATATACCTGTGAGGGGTAGAGTTGTAGAGTTCGGTGATATATTTTGAGTATGAGTAGAGCAAGTGGAGTTATCACCTAGAGTGGGTTTTACGTGCTTATTCGATGCCCAAATGCTTCTTGCTTCGTGCTTTGTGGAACTCCCAAGGATGGGAGTCAGCTACCAAGTGAATGTGATGATATTCAGGAGGTAGATGACTGGCACATTAAGGATTTTCTCAGCAAGTGATGGCGGAGAAGTGTGAGAACATAAGAAGAGCCTAGGAAGTGAACTTAGTCAGATGAGTAAGCTGACGGAGGAGAGTATTCGCTGGAGGGTGAACTTGCGTATCAAGAATGGTGCTCAAGAAGGTTGAACAACTACTTAGGAAATCTGGGACGATCTGTGTGGAAAGTATGGGTAGATGTGGCAGGTAGTATGGGCCCGTACTACTGAAAGAAGAGGACCCATACTCAAAACAGGGAGAATTCTAGGAGCTCTAAGTAGTGGATTGATAAGAGGGAACATGATACGAGTACCATGATCCATAGCTGATTGAGAAGAGAGAACATGGTTCGAGTACCATGAACGTAGCAGATTGAAAAGAGGGAACATGGTTCGAGTACCATGATCCGTAGCGGATTGAGAAGAGAGAACACGGTTCGAGTACCATTATTCGTAGCGGATTGAGAGTAGGTATTATGGTTTGGGTACCATGATTCATAGCAGATCGAGATGTGGCCACATGATTCGAGTACCATGACTCGTGGTGGTTAGTGCTTCTGGTTTACCAGTTATTCTTTTTTAATTGTTTAGACTGAGAACCGATGTGATAGAGTGTGGGGCTAGAGGGCCATGTTGAACGAGTTTTAGTGGAACCTACCTTCAAGAGGAACTTTAGTTAGTTTCGAGAGATTTTACTGGTGAGGCGCCAGTTGGAGTCGCAAGACTCAAGGATGAGGCTTTATGGAGGACTACGGTTTAAGTTGAGCAGTCATCCGGTAGATGAGGTGTCACAAATGGTGACAAGAGTTGCGCTTTTTCCGTTTCCTATTAGAAACGAATGAGATAACGTACTTTTGGTTTCAGAGTTGGAGGTAAACCCTGTGGGGTAACATATTGTTGTGATCTTTTCACAAGAGTATTTGAGCAGCATGTCCACTACGTAGTATGTCCCATTCCATGAGAGAGTTATTAGTGGTGACTGAGATGTAAGAGAACAAGGAAGTACCTTCCTGGGTGAGGCATACTTTTTAGCAGCAGTCCCAGGTCATTTCGAGGAGATACCGGGGCAGTGGCCCCCGTTGCTTATGTTGTGTATCGGTTGTGAGAGCAGAGTCTCCTGTTTCTATGATGATCTAAACGATGGGATGGGATATTGGAGGAAGGATTGGAGATGAGAAGTGTGATAGTGCATTATTTCCAGATTGAGAGACGGGACTAACTCGGGAGAGTTAGGATATCCGGCGGTGTGTTGGTCTGAGATTTCGAGATGGCTGGATACAGTCGCGTGAGGAGGTTTATAGGATTTGTGAATTTCGGGATAAGTGGAGCTATGTGGTTATTATCCGGAACATCACCGAGCATGGTGTGGTGTATTCCATAACGCAGAATTGGTGCATCTGGCAAGCCATTCTGTGGAGTAGACTGTGGTATACCAAATGGGGATGGTTCGAACCCTGAGTGGGGGAGAACTGGATTATTTACTGAGAAATCAAATAATTGTTCTAGTGCGGTTATGGAACTAGACATGGAGACATACGGTGCGGATTCATGAGATCATGGTTATTGGTGATCAAGGTGAGGTGCAGGGCGAGATAATGCGTGTTGTATGTGCTTAGGGGAGGAGGAGTGTTCCCACAATGAGTAGCCGTCGAGCAGGCGCCTTAGGGTGATGACCGACTCTTCGAGGTTGTAACGGTCGAATTCGAGGTGGTTGGCTCATAAGGATAGTTTCGACGGTTGAGAATTTCTAGTTCGATGTATGGATTGTGATCTTCACTTTGGGAAGAGAAGAAGTTGTTGGGCAACTAACTACGGATTCGGTATGAATATTCTTGCAGCGGTTTGAGTACCAGAGGAGGTAGATTCGGATCGTCGACAACGTGTTCTGAGTCATCGACGATTTCCACTTGTTTCAAGTTGAGGGTGGAATTCTTGAAGTTAAGATGTGTGAGAGGAAGATCTGTTGTGAGATTCTGACAGGGTGCATTGCGGTATCTGGGTATGATGTCGTGAATAGGAGATCAGTGGTGGAGGCAAGATATCATGAGATTCTGTGATGGTGTGACGAGACATCCTGGTATGATGACCTAAATTTCGGATTAATTCAAGACTTGAGTTATGAGATGGCGAGTGGTGTATCAAGTGTCTATGGTTCCGTTGGGGGCCCTGCAGCTAATTGACATCAACAGGATTATCTGAGAATGTGAATTGCAGCGAGAAAAGGAGGTTTTGTCATGGCGGTGGTCATCAGAAGTAGTAATGCTTAGCCTGGATGGGTGTGTGTACCTATCTATGTTGGGTTGTGGAGCATGAGTGAGTGAACGCAGGGTGGTGTCAAATTGAGGATGAGATCGTGGGGTGATAAGAAAAATGTGACATCCCGAAATTTAGGTCAAAGACTGTGAACGGTCAAGCTCACAGTAAGTCTCTTTGTAATTTGAATCATTGAGTTTTGGTGCATCTAATATAAAATAAATGAGTTATTTCAACTATTTTAAGATACCAGATGGTATTTTACTTCCAAATGTGTAACTTGATAAACCAATTAAACAGCTCAAATTGCAACCATAGGAATGCGTCTGAAAAAACTAAAAAATTGTGTTAAGCAGTTGTGAGCAATACAAACATTCTAGTCTCGTAGTACATGTTTCCCTAATTCTAAAAATATAAAAACCGTCCAAAACAAAGTTCATAAGCAAAAGATACGACCGTTTTAAGAATCCAAAACCAATATAATACTGACTTCTTAAAAACCATTAAAACTATTTCGATCAATTGAGGAACTTGCACACGTCAAATAGAGATTCCGAAAGCATTTTTGGACTCAGACTATAACCTAATATTTGATTTCATATTTGAAATATTTTTGGATAAAAATGTTTATAAAAGTTGAGAAATCAAACGTTTTAAGATTTATTAATCACGAAACTTTAAACTATTGATTTAAACCTGATTTTAATTGTTGCCAATCCATAACACGTGATTTTTAATAATTTAGATAACATTATATTTTCATCTATGGATATAACCATTTATGTCGAAGCATAATTAACAAAACGTGGTCAGCATAACTAACAAAATATGGTCGACTATAGATAGATTATTATAAATTTTATAATACATACATTAAATTAACTATAGCATAAGATACATGACATGAACCAATTTGTACCATAATTTATATAGTTTCATCCAAACATTCAATCATGTATTTCTTTTTTTTAATAATACATGCATTCATACACAAAATACATATGAAAATTTATTAATTACAAATTACACATATTACCTTACGTAATCAAACAATTAGTTATACAAAATATTAAAATGAAACTTATACTCTACTTTTAAATATCCTGCCAAATAAAGATAAACTTGCAGACTACTCAACTCTTTTGCATACTTACTCAATTGTTGTACAAAATTGCTTCTAAGTTTGAACTTATAAAAAATCATACGCCAAGGGTCTCTTTCTGTTGTGTCCTTTAGTTACTGCCAGGGACTCATCTAAGAGGGCAACAACCCTCTTTCGATCTTTCTTATTTCCCACGGGTTTCACAGTAACACCCAAAACACCTTAAGGTTTTGTTGCTGTTCTTCTTCTCCTTCACTTCCCTACCAAAAACCAAACCCAAACACATACAAGAAAAGGATTTTGTTGTTCTTCTCCATCGATTTCTATCATCACATAAAAAGAAAGAAAGAAATCCCCCACCTGTGATTGTAGAGCAAACAGTCACCACCAACACCAATGTCACTCCACATCTTCTTCCACTTTCCTTTTCCTTGGTTCACAGATGAACCACCGCCGAGATCGGCGACCTCGTCGTCCCTCTTTCATCTTGAGTTCCAGTCGATGAACCTCCACCGGAGGCAAGGTTTGTCAACGATCTAGAGGTCAACGAACCTCCCTCATGTTCCCTGTGTTCCCCTACGACTCCACAGTAGCAAACACCCTCCAAATCACCGTCCATCTACCTTCGAATCACACCCATTCTCGATCAGACAGAGATTACCCTTCGCCTTTCTTTATCATGGAGGATCGAAAACCATCAAGCCTTCCGATCGCTGCTATTGTTCGTTCTTCATCCCTCCTCGATCGAAAATAGCACTTCATCAAAAACCTTCGTTCGTGATTCTCCCGACCAGACAAGGATCGAACCCCAATCGATTTTACCTTTGATTGCATTTGGTCTCTGAGTTTTCCCATCGTGAAAGCTTCGAGTTCTATTCGATCCGTTCTCCTCTTTTTCCGATCAATGAAGGGTCCATTGATATCTTTCCCAATCGAGCCTTGTGTTCAATTCTCCCTCCTGTTTCGAGCCAACACCGAAGATGTGTATTCACCTGCCGTCGCTCGTTTCTCCCTCCGGATGCAAGACCCATGAATGATGATCTGCATCCAAGGTTTCAAGTGATAAACGCACATTCAATTTTGACCTAGTCAAAGGTTAAAACAAATCAAACTTTCATTCGTTTTAATTAAATATAACCCTCAACTTTTGAACTTGTGCGACTTTGGCCCTCCTGCGAAATAACTCACCATTTAAGTCAAACTATCATTAAAATATTAGAGAACAGCCCCTCCCTTCAGAAATCTTAACAAGATGGGTCCGAAACTGTAATTTAGGCTGAGAATGTACACTTTCAGTCCCTATCTTGTAAATAGATTACAAGATTAGTCCCTGAAGTATGATTTTGGCAAAAATCAAACCCTAGAGTTTATTTATTTAAGAGTAAATTACACGAATGGTCCTATGGTTTAGTGTAATTTGCGCGTTTGGTCCCTAACTTATATTTTTAACTCGGAAGGTCCCTATTGTCTGTTTTTGTTACATGCTTGGTCCCTGTCTTACCTAAAAAGACTATTTTGCCCTTGATTTTTTAAATTTATTTAAATAAACACAACCCTAACCCCATTTATTCACCTTACCTTACCTACCCTAACATTTTTTCCTATTTAAATAATAGTATTTTGAGCTAAGATAGGGACCAAGCACGTAACAAAAATAAATAGTAGGGACCAAGCGCGTAACAAGTACAAACAACAGGAACCTTCCGAGTTAAAAAAATAAGTTAGGGACCAATCACGCAAATTACCCCAAACCATAGGGACCGTTCGTGTAATTTACTCTTTATTTAAAGAAAGACCACCATATACTTAATAATTAATACCAAAACTACCCCTTTGGTTTATCAGGAAACATAAATATACTCGGTGGTTCGTTATAAGAACGAGGAACGTTACGTAACAAATCTTACAACAAGATTCACACCTCGAGCCTCGTTCACACTACGAATGTGAGTGCTTACGGCCCCTTTTTAATATTTCAATTACTTCAGGGGGGGGGGGGGGGGGGGGGGAGGAATACATGTTACATGTGTCGATATATTTTGTTTATACAAACCAATTACCTTTTTATGCGAAAAACCTAGTTTATAAAAATATTATTATTTGACAATTTACTATATTGCTACGAATAAACTAGTATAAATTTTCGTATATGTATTATCGTTATTTTATTGTGAAATAACCATTTCACAAAACAAATACTACATGATACAAAGTTTTATGATTTTTATATTATAATAAGTACGTTATGAAATTGTGTAGTATTTCAATGGTTCAAAATATTACTATACATGTATATTTATATTTTTATATGAATAAAGTTTATACATGTACATATGTTCATTAATTTTGAAACGTTCATTTTTAGTCTTATATGATATGCATACTACCAATTTAAAGTATTCCAAAGTTTTAAGACTTCTACATATTGTGACAACCGTCAAATTTCGGTCAAGTCAAAGTCAACTAAAGTCAGCAAGTCAAATCGTTTGACTCAGTTTGCCCATGAGTACTCAAATTCACACTATGAAACTTCTACATAACTTCTATTCTAATGAGAAATCATAAAACAAAAAGTGCGAACATCTAGATCTCCTTAACCTAAAACTGTAGTACGTGGCGAGCCAAACCGATAAAACAATGATGCATACTCATCGGGAGTGTGTAAGATCCTTAAACAAGGCTTAACAGGGTTTACGAACCATGCATTGCGATGTCGGACACTCACAATTGTCACACATGGATCCTCTCTCAATCGTTTTCACTCTATCTCTCTCTATGTCAAATCTCTCCCAAATCTCTCCAAGTATGTGAAATCTCTCTCAAATATCTCTATGTATTAGAAATCTCTCCAAGAATGTCGAATCTCTCCCAAATCCCTCTAAGTATGTGAAATCTCTCTCAAATATCTCTCTGTATGAGAAATCTCTCCAAGAATGTCAAATCTCTCCCAAATCTCTCCAAGTATGTGAAATCTCTCTCAAATATCTCTCTGTATGAGAAATCTCTCTAAGAATGTCAAATCTCTCCCAAATCTCTCCAAGTATGTGAAAACTCTCGCAAATATCTCTGTGTATGAGAAATCTCTCCAAGAATGTCAAATCTCTCCCAAATCTCTCCAAGTGTGAGAAATCTCTCCCAAATCTCTCTCAAAAGTTTCCCGTAACTTTTTGGAATCATTCGGGTCATTCCGACCCTTAACCAGGTCAAAAACGGCTTAAAACGGAGTAAAAACGAGAAAACTGGACCTTAGGAACCGAAACCCTTCTTAAGGAGCCGAAGCTCCTTAAGGCCGAGACTAAGACACCGAAGACCGAGCCTCTGTTGGCTAAGAAACCGGAGACCGAGCCTCTGTTGGCTAAGACACCGAACACCGAGCCTCTGTTGGCTAAGACGCGAGGACCGAGCCTCTGTTGGCTAAGACGCGAGGACCAAGCCTCTGTTGGCTAAGACGCGAGGACCGAGCCTCTGTTGGCTAAGACACCGAACACCGAGCCTCTGTTGGCTAAGACACCGAACACCGAGCCTCTGTTGGCTAAGACGCGAGGACCGAGCCTCTGTTGGCTAAGACACCGAACACCGAGCCTCTGTTGGCTAAGACGCGAGGACCGAGCCTCTGTTGGCTAAGACGCGAGGACCGAGCCTCTGTTGGCTAAGGCGTGCGAGGACCGAGCCTCGGTCTCTGTCACTTCTCACTCTCTGTTCGCTTCCTCTGTTCGCTTCTCGCTCTGCTTCTTCTCTCATCTCTGTCTCTACTCCGCCGCTCTGTCTCTTCTCTCCTCTCTGTCTCTTCGTGCCCCTCTGTTCTCTCACCCCCCCCCTCTCGGTTCCTTCCCTCCTCTTCTTCCCTCTCGGTTTCTGCCTCCCTCTCTCTCGGTTCAGCATCAGAAGGCCGAACCTCGGCCAGAATTCGGAAATTTGTCATTTTTAGCCCATTTTTGATATTTTTAACATTTTAAGCCCGTTTTTCGTGATTTTAAAGCGGGATTTTCTCCAGAAATTATATTTTAACATAATAAACTCTAAATATTCATAATTTAAACATATTTTGATGAAAATCATTATTTAAATAATAAAAATCAAATTGGTGAATTATTAAAGGTGGAGTGTTGACTTTGCTTTATCCAATGTCACAAGCAACCACCCCACACCCACTCTTTGACTAACCACACCTCCCCACCTTACCTAAGTCACTTCAATGTCCTTTACACTCAAATTACACTCATTTCCACGTTTTTAGAGCTGGAACAAACATCCTCTCTCCTCATTTCTCTCATTTGCCCTCATTTCACTAAGTATCAAACACCACTTTTCTCTCAAACTTTTCCCACTCCAATTTCGAGATTCAAGGCTGATCTTCAAGTGTTCTTCCACTCTTAGTAAGTATAATTCATCATCCTTATGATTATTTCACTTCATTCTACTCAAATCATGAATATCTTACACAAACTCCATCATATTAGCGTTAGAGCTTCGAATCTTCAAGTGATTCTTCAAGTGTTCTTGGGTTGAACACTTCTCTTCTTCAACACTTATCTACTGAAATCACTCAAGGTGAGTTCATACCCCTACATTTTCATGTTTTCTCAAGTTTTCAGGGGGGGGGGGGGGGAATACAAGTTAAAACACCAAGAACATAACTAAATTTTTCTAACAGCCTTCATCAGAAATGTTCAACTCCATTCACGGACTGTTTTGGGCATCTTAAACATTTTTGTTTTCAAAACTGTACAAGGTGCAAATAGTTCAAGTTTGTAGCTTTAAAATGACTACTTGCACATCTCCATACGATTTTTCTATAATTTATGGTGATTTTTACAAAACTGCCTATCATTTCAAACAACAATCCGGACCAGTCTGTGATTATGGACTTTTTCACCCAAGTTGGAGGTCATTAAAAGTCGTGATAAAAATTATGAGTAAACTAGACACATTTTTTGAACTCTCAGAATTTACGGATCTAGTTTTCGACTTCGTATGATTTTTCTATGATTTTTCCAAAACAGGGCAGAATGGCTAAATTTAGCCAACAGCATGTAAATATCATAACACTTTGTAATATGTTGAGCAAAGTGTATAATCATAAGTTCTAATTATTGAATGTGTTTCTTTGTTAGTTTATCATCATGAACTGAAACTAAGTCATTCATAATAAATATTATTCATTCATTTTAGAACACGTGTATTAAACTGTAAAAAAGTATAGTTTGATAAATTCATAACACTAATACATTTCCATAAAAGAGTTCATACATATTAAATACATTTTAGATAAACTATAATAGGTATAGTTTGTGATACATCACTCAACGCACTCGTACAAAAAGGGTACATTCATACAAGAAAGATTTATATTCACACACATTTCACGTAAACTTGTTAACCTATATTGTGAGACTCTCTCTCTCTCTCCCCGTACGTCCGAGTGCGGGATATAATTCCTGGTAGTTATAATCAGAATCTCCTTGAGGGAGAACGTGATACTTGTATATAGATCTATATTGGGTTTGACACCCCACACCTTGCTGCTAGCTACAGTTGGACTTGCAGGTCTACAGGTGACAAATGTCATTTTATTTTTCGCGACACTGAGAACGTCGTGGCAGGTTCACATAGTCATAGTATGATTATAGCGACTCACATAGGGATATAACTGTTGGATTAGTGTCTAATTCCATAACTATTTTGGTATGTACTTGACCCGATGGTGCATGGTCCTTTTGGGTTGCCTTCACCAAAGCAACTTGATAGGATGAATTATGGAGAGTAAGAATTAAATATGATTTATTAATGTATTATGAGAATAATATATTAAAGGAGAAATCATATTGTTTAATTAATATTAGTCAATAATTAATTGGTAATTAGTTTGTGACTAAAAGAGATTAATTAAACTTAAGGGACTGGAATTGTAATTATAGGATAATTGCAATTTGGGCCATGGATTGCCTTGTATTAAGGGATGGACGAATTCTAATGGGAAACCCATAAGGAAATCGTCCATGGGCTTGATAAAAGGAGTCTATGGGTTGCTTAGGGCTTAAGCATCCAAATTAGGGTTTCCTTGTTAGATAACCCTAATAGCCCAACTATATAAAGACCCCTTAAGGCTCAAAAACGTGGCTAAGCTTCTTGTAAGGGTTTACACACGTTTTTGGCAGCCTCCAACCTCTCTCCTCTTCATCCTCTTGCTTATGGTGTTTGTGAGCCATTAGAGGAGTGACACTTGTGACTCTAAGCCTTCCAAAGCTAATACAAGGAGATTTGGTATTGTTATTGCTACATAACAATCAAGGTAACACTATAAACTTATTCTCATGTTAATATGATTATATGTATGCTAGAATTAGGGTTTATAGTCTTGGATTCAAAGCATGTACAATAGAGAAACCTAGATCCAAGCATTAGGGTTTGTATGAGCACATAGGATGTCTTATGACTAAAACCCATCAATAACAATCCATAAGTTTACAGGATTTTATTTTTAAAACCTAAATGAGTTTTATGTCGATTTAAAATCACCTTTTTATCTCTATGAGTACAGATATTACTGTACACTTTTGGTTTTGGTAGTTACGACTACACATCATTTGAAACCACATTTATACTTTTAAGTATGGTCAATACTTGTTATTTCTCGGTCCTCTAATTTAGGACTACATATATATAAAGTATTAACGAACATGAGAACATACAGAAATTTCATTTAATTCAAACGCGTCCATGTCCATTTAAGTGCATAACATTTTCTATTAATAAGAAAGGTTACTTATATATTTTGGTGTTCAGTCATAAGACTACATTACGCAGATTTTAAAGAAAATATCGGATTTTCTGGATACATATTCTAACGCTTTTACAAGGAAAACGATTTACTTTTCCAACGAAATCTCTTATGAACTCACCAACCTTTGTGTTGACACTTTTCAAAACTACTTGTATTCTCAGGAATTCAGTGAAAACAGGAAATCAAAAACGTTTTGAGGATGGGACAATAAATCGTCAAACAGTTCATTTTGTATTATAATGTAATTGATGTGAATCATGTAAACATGTGCTTTGATGTAACGTTTTCAATTATATTTGTGTTGGTTGTATTTACTTTGAGCACTATTATACTCATTGTTGTGATACTCTATATGAAGTCCTCCACCCCCGGACGTTTCCGCCATCCTTGGTTTGGGGGTGTGACATATATGAATACTTTTATGCATAAGGCTTTACACACTTATACAAGATAGTTATATTGAACTACATTTCTCTATAAAAGCGAGTAATTTATACCTTTATAAATGCGACAACCATACTCGGCTTATACGAATGCTATACTACGAAATTCATTATGCCTGACACTTAATCTTAATTAAGTTAGGGCTGAGAGTTATTCACAACTTTTCGTTAATGGTTTTTGAGTGAGACGCTACTATTCATTAGTTGAGTTTAATCACTTAGCCTGCCCCACACTGCTATAATCGTTAATCTTCGGAGCGTCGTACATATGTATGGATCTATATGGGGCCGACAACCCCACCTGCAGTTGCTAGCTACAACCTGATGGGTTTTGGTCATAAGACATCCTATGTGCTCATACAAACCCTAATACTTGGATCTAGGTTTCTCTATTGTACATGCTTTGAATCCAAGACTATAAACCCTAATTCTAGCATATGGAAATCGATATTAACATATAATAAGGTTTAAGATATTACCTTGATTGTTATGTAGCAATAACAATCCTAATTCCACCTTGAATTGACTTTGGAATGCTTACAGTCACAAGTGTCACTCCTCTAATGGCTTACAAACACCAAGAGCAAATGGAGAAGGTATAAAGAGAGAGGAGAGAGGTTAGAATTCGTCCTTAGGACTTCTTGGGAAGGGATACACGAATTCATAAGCCTTGGGGTCTTTATATAGGTGTAGAGATAGGGTTTCAGTCATTATCCTTATCTAGTTGCTTATCCACAAAGCAACCCATAAGATAATCCTTGAATCCTTATCATGAATGAATTCTAAGGGATTAATACCTCAAATTCGTTCACCATATATATAAGATAATCCTTACCTTATTTTGTAACTATCACATAATTACAATTCAGCCCCTCTAGTTTAATTAATTACATTTGATCACAAAATTAATTCCTAATTAATTATTGACCAATATTAATTAAACAAATATGATTTCTCCTTTAATATATTATTCTTATAACATATTAATAAATCATAATAACCTCTCTCTCTCTATTTATTTCTCCAATCAAGTTGCTTTGGTGAAGGCAACCCAAAAGGACCATGCACCATCGGGTCAAGTACATACCAAAATAGTTATGGACTTAGACACTAATCCAACAGTCTCCCACTTGGATAAGTCTAATAACTATTCTGCGTATGACTTCAGATCCTGATCTGCAATCGTAGCTTTCCAAAGCCGCTGTCAAGTCTGATCCTATCAGATACGCGTGTCCTTAGATAAGTGATCATATGTTCCTCCATTCTAGATATCGTATGAGATATGATTTCTAATCATTCTCTATGTACTATTTCTCGATTCCCGATTTATGACGACTGACTAATTGAACAAATCAAATTAGCCCTAGCCCGTCCGAGCATTTACGTTTGTCATCACTAAACCATCAAGGGGCCCAAAGATATCGCTTTTATCCTTCTTTGGATAAAAGGAACAGATAAACTTTGATACAATGCTTGCTTGCACTCACTCACCGAATCACACACAACAATATGTTTTATAACACCAAGTTACTAGTGCGTTTACATATTATCAATGTGCAACTGATTTGCAAGATACAACTCACACATCTCGGTTTCAAGAATATAAGATGTTATCGTCTCACCAATCACTCGTGATACAATTCATGGAGTGATCCAAGTGAGCGTGGGTTTAATCCAATGCTCAAATTCATATTCATAAGCACTCATGAATGTTGCAACAAACATTTGCTTATGTCTAATACTCTTTTAGACAATCCACACACCAATTCACGACAGTCTTCATTCATATCTACTTCCAACATATGAACGACTTTAGCCCGTTTGAATAATTTGATTATTCTTAATAAACTCAATTATTCTAGAAGTCAAAACATGCAAAGTGAAACACAAGAATAATACTAATCCCATATGGCCTCAACCCTTTGAGCATAAATAAAACACCTTTTATTTATCACCATATCGATTACTCATTATTTGTCGTTTCGGGTAATCAACTTCTTACTTGAATTATTACACTTGTCCCATGCTCCTAGCATGCACACAATGTTTACCTATGGTTCTTACTTTGTGAAATAGATCACATTGAACACATTTCCAATCATTCTCATTTCACAACTCCAAATCCTTTTTCCATAAGTTTAAGAATATCAAATTCTTGCCACTTATCGAATATGCTAGATTCTAATTTTCTATGCAATGATTCTTTCGTAATATCACTAACCAAAGTCACAAAGACTATTGCCAATGAAATTACAAAGTCTTCTAACGGAGATTGTTACAAGACAATTCCTTAGATATGATGTCTCTCACTCAAAGTACATTCCTTTGAACATCCTTTTGCATAAAATTTCTAATCTAGTCATAGATTTTTAATATTTACTTCCTAGTATGGACACGCTTCCATGTGTTCCATATGACAACTCATTTCTTAATAGAATCTTTTCTATTCATCATAAAGTCAATATGGTCCATTAATACCATGCTTCCAACTACTCACAAGCAACCAATCCTCGTCGAACTTTGGATTGTCCTTTGATAGTTGTTTAATTATTTTAGTCAAAACCGATTCTAGTCCCTTTTCCTCTAAATGCGCTAGACATTTGGAAAATTTTAGAATGGTCAAACATTAAAGCATTTGCAATCGATCCTATACCCGAAGCGTATGGGACACGATGCACAATGTTTTATTTGCTATGTTCTCAAAATTCGAATTGTGAAAAGGAATGCCGTAATCATAATCGAAATTTTAAGAACACACTATGTACCTTTGACTAAATTTATTAACATTTCTCAACCTAAGCCTTTAGATTTGCAATAAAGCATAATATTCTCTCCCTTAATTATAGCAAAACAACTATACAACCCTTACGACTTTGCAAGGTATAACTCTTGTTTTCTATAATTAATATTGCCAACTTGCAAAACTTTCCATAATAATCATACAATCATAACTTTTATGCTCCTACTATCATGATGATTATTATAAAACATAACACTTATGCTCCCACTAGCTTCGACATGTATTCATAAACATCTTAACTTTCATAAAAACAATACCTATTGAATTTCTATGTTTCTAATACTTAATGCTTTGATAATCTTTTATCAAGGCTTCTTGAACTTATACACCTTTGCCTTAGATAGTTTATATGAGTGTCTAAATAATTAAGACTAATTGCCAAACCTCACAATTCAAATTATGGAAAGGGATACCGTAACCATGATCGAATTCGAGAATGCAATTTTACAATCACTATCTTAAAATCTTTCTTAGTGAAAGCATTTCCTCACAATCGTTTTCATGAAGGAGGAAATCTTATGACCCTTAGATTTAAACGGTGTATGTGTTCCTATCCATGTGAATTTGTTAAGACCAAAGTTTATGACAAATTCAAACTCATATGGACTGACCTTTCTAAATCTTGATTTCTTGCCTTATGGTAGCACAGCTGCCCACCATGTCTTCCAAGTAGTTAAGCAGCTCACCCTTTCCTATCAATGTACCTTTCATTGATTAAGGTGCTTTGCCTTTTATGCGTTCAAAATGAGAACTAATAGAACTCTCATTCATAATTAACTCGATTGGATTGGTACATAATCAAAATAATGTCATCATGATAGGTTGTAAACCTCAACTCGTGTGCTAGTGATGATCGATAAGGTTTATTTGATTTGTTCTTGAAACCTTTCAAGACCATTAAGACTCCCACTGACTCCTTGACATATAAGATTCTTTTTGTCAATAAACATTTCTTGACAAACAAATATTCAAGAGTTAGTGTAGCTTTTATCAAAACACTTCATAAATTGGTCCTAGTCGGTCTTTGTCTTATTCAAGACATCACAACTTTCCACATTTGATGAATGTTATAAACCTTTCATACTTTTCACTCATTGTCACAATCTTAACTTTAAGACTTGTTATTGGAACGAAGAATGATAGACTTCTTGATTTAACCATTTGTACAATCCTCGATTCCTCTACTTAGACATGTAATTGTACTAAGACCCACTTAGAGAATCAATTAAGATATGGTTCTTAATCATAAAGACCCCATAAAGCATAAAAGGTACTCTCCCTTCTTCTTAGAATGGAGAAACTTTTATCTTTCTGCCTACTTGATTCTTCTCATTCGTTTTGCTATTGATTTAAACCTTTTTAATCAATTCCGAATTACACTTAATCTTGTAAGTACAATCACATTTACTAAACTTTTAGTAAATCATGACGAATATCTTTGTTACTCTTATGGTGAACTTGATCAATACGCAACTTTGTGTACTCGATCTCTTAGTCCTTCACTCGACACTTTGTCAACGAATTAGTCTAATTTCCAAATATGAAATTTCTCATTCATCATGCAACCAAGTTGCGTGATTCCAAATTTTTGTCCAATTGAAACTTTGGGCGATGAGAAACTCTCCCTATTTGGTAAATTCTCGAAATTTCCATAAATAACATAACTAAGAATCATATCCATTCGTTGTAGAAATATGCAAACATCAATTTTCATAACGATTTCATTGCAAGGAAATAAACAAATAAATAAATAAGTCAAACAAAATTTATTTTATTTATAAAAGCAGCGGAAAAACATTTTTCCTTACAATGCAAAATCTATTGAAAACTATGTAAAAGGAAATTTTCTAACAACTCTATCATAACTATCTAAGCTCAAAATCCAATCTTCAAGTCCATGCGATCGAGATCCATCTCTTGTGATTAGATTCATCTTGCTCTCTTATCAAGCTTCCTTTCTTTTCACCGATCCTACAAAAACATTCAAATGCAATCTTATCACATCATGTATTAAGAATCAACGAATAGGAACTTAATTAAGTTAGATAATGGATTTTACCTAAAGTGCAGTCATACTCTTTGACTCTCCCATCTTTGGAATTTTCAGGCTCTTGGGGCAGACTTCTATCCAACGCCCTTTCTCTTGGCAGCAAACGCAGATCGGTTCTCCTAGAACGTCCTCGGAAGCATGGTCGGTTGAACTTCCTAACAAATATGCTCCATTGCTTCGCCAAATCATTTCTGATTCGGCAGCAATGAGCATGTAAGTTAGGTCAATGAGGTTTTCATCATGATCCATCATATAATACTTTCTTTTGAACTCATTATATGATTCAGGGAGTGATTGCAGAACCCAGTTCACAGCCAACTCATCGGGAAATGACACACCCAACATAATCAACCTATCGATGTGTGATTTCATTCCTAGAATGTGGGCACACACGGATTTACCATCTTCATGTTTCATTTCCAATAGGGCCTTAGTGATATTGAACCTTTCAATTCTTCGATCTTGTGGGTTAGGGAGAACAATTGGAAGAGGAGGAGGAAGTGAAGCATGATTTCTTGTTCCTCGATCGAATCGTGGAATATCATCTTCATGTGGAATTCTTGTTCCACGGGATTTGGGAAGACCATGATTGTCGAACTTTGACATCTACAAAACGGGAGAAAACGAATTCAAGTTAGTTGATAGATTGAGTCCTTAGTAAATCACCCAAATGAAATACTAAGGCTAGGACCTAACACAATATTCTACAACTCGGGAGAGGGATGTCGTAACCCTAATTGCAGAATATTTGAAGGTAAGTGAATGACGATTCACTAATTTCCACCATGAAAAACGAAAAAGAAATTTAAGTTTTAAATCTATGAAAACTCCTAGATCCTTTGAGATTCATTGAACTTTCAATGGCATGTTTAAATCTCGATATGCCCCTCTAGTTTGTGACTGGGATGCCGAGGATCACAAAGCGGGTGTGAATAACCATGCAAACTTACATGGTGCCCTCACATGTTACAGTCACCTATTCGATGTGCCGGTAAACCACACACGCTCCACCAAACTATGACAAACATTGAGTCACCCTTTGCTACCTTTGCTTAGAACCATTTAGTGTGCCGGTAAACCACACATGCTCCACTAACGTCTTCGCAAGGGCACAAAGTGTAATTCCATGGAATTGCATCAATTCACTTTTTCCTAAGTAACTAAGATTGGGAATTTGCAAAACATTTAGTTACTTTGTATTTCATTATACTTATAATGGAAGGTTTCGTCCTATCCTACCCGTTCGGCTAATGACCCTCCACTAGTCAAGAGTGCGGTGGGTAAGAGTGGATACCCATTCAATCGCCATTTTATAGGCAATTTCCTTAAACACCCCTTATAGACCATCTTCGTGAATGAGGCCTACTAACGGTAAGACTGACTTTTACTCATACATATATAATGTTAGACTTTTAATGTTATATATATAGTATAGGGTTCATTTTACACTTTTAAAATACTAGGTGGTCAAATTTAACAATTATACTTTTAATTCAATTAAACTGTAAACCTAAACTTTTATGGATTTATTAAATCTCTTTTAATTATACTCCTTAATTAATTAATAAAACCATAAGGGTGTGATTTGAACTTTTCAAAATATTACTAGAGTTTTAGAATTTAACATTCCTAATTAACTTTTAATCAACTTTTAAATTCCAAAACTTGAGGGCAAGTTTTGAAACCTTTTTCAAAACATTAGGGTTTCAACTATTTAAATTTCAAAACAACAAAACTTTTGGGTTCAAATTTAAACTATAAAACCTTAAGGGCAAAATATGAAACTTTTCATAATAACAAGGATCAAATAACAAATAATTCAAATTAACATTTAATCACATAATTATTCATATTTGATTTATTTAATGATTTCTTGCAAAACAATTTATCAATTTAATCAAAATAATCAATCAATTATCACATAAGGAAACAAATATTTTATTAATTGATAATTATCTTTAATTAGATCAAGAATATAGTCATATATATCATAAAATCGGATTTATATTGATCTAATATGATAAGGTAACTATCCATATGCAAAAACAGCAAGAAATCCCGAGATAAGCACTATCTGACGCTCGAACTCGCCGAGTACCACACTGTACTCACCGAGTTGAGGTCTACTCGCCGAGTACACTGTGGTACTCGCCGAGTTCCTCAGCCATAAATCCCAAAAAACGATTTTCCAGTTATACAATGCATCAATACAATTAAAACCAAGCTAGGCTCTAATACCACTGATGGGTTTTGGTCATAAGACATCCTATGTGCTCATACAAACCCTAATGCTTGGATCTAGGTTTCTCTATTGTACATGCTTTGAATCCAAGACTATAAACCCTAATTCTAGCATATGGAAATCGATATTAACATATAATAAGGTTTAAGATATTACCTTGATTGTTATGTAGCAATAACAATCCTAATTCCACCTTGAATTGACTTTGGAATGCTTAGAGTCACAAGTGTCACTCCTCTAATGGCTTACAAACACCAAGAGCAAATGGAGAAGGTATAAAGAGAGAGGAGAGAGGTTAGAATTCGTCCTTAGGACTTCTTGGGAAGGGATACACGAATTCATAAGCCTTGGGGTCTTTATATAGGTGTAGAGATAGGGTTTCAGTCATTATCCTTATCTAGTTGCTTATCCACAAAGCAACCCATAAGATAATCCTTGAATCCTTATCATGAATGAATTCTAAGGGATTAATACCTCAAATTCGTTCACCATATATATAAGATAACCCTTACCTTATTTTGTAACTATCACATAATTACAATTCAGCCCCTCTAGTTTAATTAATTACATTTGATCACAAAATTAATTCCTAATTAATTATTGACCAATATTAATTAAACAAATATGATTTCTCCTTTAATATATTATTCTTATAACATATTAATAAATCATAATAACCTCTCTCTCTCTATTTATTTCTCCAATCAAGTTGCTTTGGTGAAGGCAACCCAAAAGGACCATGCACCATCGGGTCAAGTACATACCAAAATAGTTATGGACTTAGACACTAATCCAACACAACCATCGACTGATCAATCGTAGCAAGTGATATGTGTCTACGATCGTTACTACGACGTCCAATGAAGCGTCGTAGGGAGGGGTACTTTTCGTCCATAGCTCGATTATAAAACTCACTAAAAACATTAACACGAATTTATCTCTCTCTTACTACAACCATAGGTTTGGTTGCCTTTAACTACATTTTTAAGTATGGAAATTACTTATACAAAGCATTCATTTGGACTTTTAAGAAGTCCTTACAAGTATATTTTTTTAAGTATGGAAATTACTTATACAAAGCATTCATTCTGACTTTTAAGAAGTCATTACAAGTACATTTTATGTATGGCAATTATTTATGGAACATAACGTTTTGGCTTTCAAAGATTCATTATAAACACAGTTTTAAGTATGGAAGTTACTTATACAAAACATTCATTTTGACTTTCAATGAGTTATTACAAGTACATGTTAAAAGCATGAATTTACTCATATCAAACTACATTCTTGGCTTTTAAATACTCTTTGCAAATATTGTTTTTAACGATCGTTATAATACAAAGATAATACTTTTTAGACTTATTAAAAGTATTACTGCGTTAGCAGAAAACCTGTGACACTCACCAACCTTTGTATTGACTTTCAAAACTACATGTATTCTCAGGAAAACACTAAACAAACATTCAAGATAGATTGGATTACAGGTGACCTAGTTTACTTACTGTTATATTAAAAGCCTATTTGTTGATGCAATTCATGTATTATTATTATTATTTGTAAAAACCTTGTATTCAAATATCAAGATGGAACATGAATGCTATTTTGTTTATTGTTGTACTTGTGCTATATATTCAATTTTCCTGTGATCCATGAACTTAGTTGCACAGCCCGGCGTGTTCCGCCCCCTCGGCCTGGGGTGTGACAGATTGGTATCAGAGCTAAATTGGCTATAGAGAACTCATATCCTTGAAAAAGGAATACAACTATAGCAACTAGCTTCTAATAAAAGTATTATTAATATTAATTACACTACTTCTTGACTACTTACAGTACGGGGAATCTTGTTTGAAAAGCAGATTTCAGAATGGCTTAATTTCTAAAATGGTCCTGCCCTCCGGTGTTTCTTGTCCAACCCTCGGTTGTAGTCGGTAGTCTTGGAGTACAAAAAAAAACTTAATAATGTTGCAAAGCCCACCAACAATAACATATAAGAGTTATATATACTCTGACCCACGATGAGAACACTTAATAAAATTCTAACATGCCTCCAACTAAAACTACAAACACAACCCTTTAGGTCAAACGCCTCAATTAAGGTTAGTACCGTACATAGGCCATACCATAAATAAACCTAGAATGTACGCCTATGTTATTTATGGTCGAGCTGGTGAACAACAAACCTTAAGCAAGGAGTTTGACAGACTACAATGGTTGAAAGTTTTAGAGATTGAAGGATGTTCTCAAGATTCGTTGCAAAAACTTAGTGTCTTAGAAACCTTATATCAACCATAATGCTACGTATACATTTTAAAATACACTTTAAAATATGGGATAACTGAAGGGCCCTAGAATAATGGTTTGGTCTAGGTATAGGAGTTAGTGATAAGGGTTGTGTATGAAAAACGTTTTTGTTTAGTTTGGGGTTGTAATAGAGTTTACGGCCGTAAACTCCTTACAGCCGTAAACTCCTCACGGTCCTAAGGTCTATATATAGAGAATTGTGTCAGATGTTTTAGGTTGTTGATGCCTTTCGTATTTTCTAGTTCCACCAAGTTGTATCAGACGCTTAAGGCTATAAAGCGTATGCAAGCTTGGTTTGTTATTTCTTTGCTTATTATTTCGTATTGTGTGGTTCTTATTTGCTTTTGATCATTGGTAGATCCGATTTTGGACTTTACAATTGATATCAGAGACTGGTTGTATCAGTCAAAAGGTTTTATTGTTTCGTCTGGAATCTGAATAATTGGTGTTTCCGGTCCGAGCTTACGGCCGTAAACTCCGATACACGGCCGCAAACCCATCAAGTTCTTCAACCGTGAATCGTAGTTCTTTGGCCGTGAACCGATTTTTGGTGCAAGTTTGTTAATTTGAAGACCGTATTTTAAATCGCATTGAACCCTGGACCGTGAATTAAATTAATCTCGTGAATTTTTGTTAACAATTGAACTGAAAAATATTAAGCGAAATATTGAAGTTTATGGCCGCAAACTCCTAGTTTACAACCGCAAACTCCTTCCGACAGTAAACTATATTCAGTAGAAAATCTTGTTTTCAGCAGTTAATTTTATTTTATTTTTGAATCTTCATTAATTTTAATTAATTTTCAAAAATGGAATCTTAAAGTCAAGCCCATTTAAATCAAAGAACCGTATTCTCCTCTCAACCGGAAATTTGAAGTTTACGGCCGCAAACTCCGAGTTTACGGTCGCAAACCCCTTTTTGGCAATGAACTCTTTCTACGACAGTAAATCGGATTTTAACTAAATCAGTTTATATTTTATTTTATTTTTTTTCTTTTCTTTTGACCTTAAATTTTGACTTTGACTTCCAAGTTTGACCTTTGATTTTAAACTTTGACTTTTTCGTTTAACTTTTAAATTTTCAAATTTAGTTTTTCGGTTTGACTTTTAAGTTTGTCTTTTTAAGTTTGACTTTTGAGTTTAACTTTTTAAATTTGACTTTTAAGGTTGACTTTTGAGGTTTATAATCAAAGGGTTTGACTTTTAAGTTTGATTTTGGGTCTTAGTTGTGCCTTTTAATTGATTTTAAGGTCTTCGAGGGAGCTGAAACATGAAAGAGAGTCGTCAGCATATGTTAAGACAAAATTTCAATTTTTTCGATTTTATCCCTGGAGAAACCCTTGAAAATCAGTTGCAGCGATTTACTACACTTACTACCAAGATGAATATAGTTGGGATCTTCTTGTCAAAATCTGAGATAAACAAAAAGCTACTGAATGCACTTCCGAAATCGTGGGATATGGACGTGGCTGACATCAAGAAGACAAAAGATCTCAATCGTCTTAGTCTGGCTGATATAATTGAAGAACTTAACGATTTAAATTGTCGAAAAACAATGAGTTCAGCAAACCTTCCGGTCAATGAAGTGTCGTGTTCTCATTCATGTGAAGTTTCATGTTCTCAATCATGTGAAGATATGATTAAATTTCTTTGGGAACAAATTGATTTATTAAAAAGGGAAGTTGAGGACCTGAGATATAAAGGATATCAACTCAGGAAAGGACAGAAACCCCTGAAGACTGAATTAGAAGCAAAAACCAAGGACTTTAGGAAACTTCAGGAAGAGTATAGCAACAAGTGTGAAAATTATGATTATGCTAAGAGACAACTTGCTGCTGTAACTGAAGAACTTGATGCTTTAAAAATTATGTGTGGAAAAACAAACGTTAGTTTTAAAAATTATACTGCGTCAAGTCAGACAGTTGAGTCCTTGTATGAAACCCAATTAAAATTCAAAGAAAATCAAAACAAGGGTCTAAGGTATGATAGTGTACCTCCTCCTTATAATCATAGCTACACATCCATCCCTATGACACAGGACGAAACTGATAGGGAGCCACATCTTCGATATGGAAAACGAGCTGGATTTGTGTCAGGAGGAGTTATTAATGTTGAAAATACTAATGTTTCTGTTAGACGTGCAGGTAAAGTAGCAGAGGATGAGAACAAGTAGAGTTCTTCTAAAAAAACAAACGACCCCTTGAACTCTAAATCTGTTACTCCTAACAAACCTATCGTTGAGAAATACAGGCCTCCAATTCCAACGCAACAAAGTGTCTGTTGCAATTGTGCATGTGGGAACAACAAGAAACGAGTCAAAGATACGCCACCAGGGGCAGGAAGAAACAACTTCCCAGTGAAGAAAAGGACTTGTTTTCACTGTGGAACACCTGGACACATTGCCAGAAACTGTCCAAATCGCGCATACGTTCCTTCCTATGCACAAGGCTGGTAGAACGCACCAAGAGGGAGATACTCCAAAAGAAACCCCTCAAGGTCATGTTCAGATCATGATGACTGGAATGCGCACAAGGCCAAGCATCCAACTCCCAAGGGCAAGAAGGAAATGTCAGCCAACAAGCCCAATCCAAGAGATGATCCAGTAAAACAAAGACCAGTTAGGTCAAAGTCATCTCAACGGCCGACATCAAGTTCAAAAGCAAGCACTGAGCCACCCATCAGATCGAAAAAGAAACGGGTTAAACCCAACTACAAATGGGTTCCGAAGGCTCAATCTCCCAAATCTTCTAATGACTCTAATATTTCTACATCTTCTGTTTGTGATAAACGAGACATGTCATGGGAGAAAGTGTCGTGTGTTGATGACAAAGGTCGATCAAGTTTCAAAATAGATTGGGTTCAAAAGACCAACTAATCCCGCTCTGTGTCGGAGCAGCTATGGAGGCATATCATCAAACTTCGGTTTGTTGGTAGTGGCTGCTCCAGGCACATAAGAGGGGACATCTCTCAATTGTGCAACATTTTGACCTTTGCTTGAGAGTATATGTCCTTTTGCGGGAAAGGAAGAAAAGAAGAGATCACATGGGGTTAGTGCTTAATGAAATGAAGAATTTTCGGATCTGTTCTGAGATTATACTTGTTGTTCTCAGACCTTCTGAATGCAGATTCAATCGGTGAATTACAGTTTGCGTTTTCTTCTCTATACTCCTGAGATTTTCTTAAGCTGATTCGCTTTAAAGACTAATTTTTGTTTTAGGATAGTTTAAATTTGCGCATTTAATTTCGTTTCTCTCCTATGCACAAATTTAGGGGGAGAAATAAAAACAAAACAAAAATTATAAAATTTTAATTTAAAAAAAAATCCAAAAACATTAGAAAATCAAAAAATAAAAAATATGGTGTTAATGGAATGTGCTTGAGGGAGATGTTTTGGGAAATGAAATCAACAAGTGATAACGGGCAATCTGAATCGGTGAACGTACCTAAGTTGAATCGTTTACGCTCTGTGCTCGATGTGCTAGTAGGCACGAAAGATTTTAAATGGACTTGACTAGGAAAAGTTGAACCTAATGAATTTTAAGGACTTGACAAACCTTGACCTAGTTAGATCCGTTTAACCTGATGTCACGACGATCAGATAGGTTGAGTAGGGAGATATACATGAGAATCTACTGGTCACATTAAATAACCCGTATCTAGAACTGTGGATTCACTTTTCCTCGATGTGCGGATTTTGTCCTTAATTCCGGTTGGATGGGGCGATTGGTAAATTCTGATAAATTAGGTCTGTAAAATATCATTTTCTTTCTTTCCGTCTGTTATTCATATGTTGTCTCCTTTGCGTGATTTCCAATCCGACCTGGTGCACAACATATGCAACACTATTTCTCTGCATGTTATATATATGAAATTCCTCTTATCTGTTAGCCATATGTTGTCTCCTTTGCGTGACTTCTAATCCGACCTGGTGCACAGCATATGCAACCTTCTACTTCTCAACCCCTCTGAAATAATAAGTAATAGAATTCTGAATCTATCTTCTCTCTGAATGGTTGTCTGCTCACCCGATGTAAGGAGTACTCTGGAAGTTCTTGATGGCTGAGGCATATCAGGAAGCGGGAAACACGTTCTAGTACACTTAAAATTGAACACATACAGATTGTCTGTAGAGCTCGCTGCTCGGTTTAGGTGGACAACAATATCCCTGGTTGTAGTCAGTTAAATGGTCTTAAGAAAAATTTATTTAAGGATTAGAGCCAATCATGATAATAAAGTGACAATTAAGATATATGCATGTATCATGTCATTGGTAAATTGTCCAAAATTGTCACAAATTTCTCGTGTTTAAGTGGACCACAATACTGGCGATCGATCAGACGAAGATGTGAAGATAAGGGTACCGATAAGTGGAATAAGACTGTCTAAAAACTTTGATCCCAAATCATTCTTAAAGTTAGATATCATTCTATTTTTGTTAAGTTTGTTCATAGTGTTCTTCTAATTTAAATATTAGGGGAGAATTAAAATTTAAAAAAAATAAATAAAAAAAATTCAAAATTAAAAAATTCAAATTCAAAATAGTGTTATTTCTATTTTATTTCTTTTTTAGAAAATATAAAAAAATTCAAAAATATTTTTGTTTTTGTTTTAATTTGAGTGCTAAGTTTTCTTTTAGTTTTGTTTTGTCTTGAAAAGTGATTTCAGGTATAGATAAGACTCATGGAGTTTGTGTTGAAGATTTCTGAGCCAAGGCTTCGTCCGTGAGCATCAAAGAATTCTCATTCGAAGGAGTAAGAAATGAAGATTATTCTTTTAACATTCAATCCTTCAACCCCAGAAACAAGGTGAAGCAGAAATTGAAGATTATGTGACGGATTGCATTGAAGCCTCCTCAATCAGTCTGCTGCTATCGTTGTACCTGCTGAAGTGATCCAGAAGATTTGTTCTCTCTGATGTTCTCTCAGAAGATTCTCAAGCTGAAAGCGCTATCTTTCAAGAATCAGTACATCAAGCATCCTCACCCATTGTGCGTTCAATTCCAAACCTTGAAGACTTGCCTAAGTGCTCAAGATGAAGTCATTCATTGAAGATAAATGCTGAAGCCAAGCTCTCATTGAAGATTGACAAGAAGAGCCAGCTACTTTTTAGGGGGAGCTTGTTGGGTCAATTAAGAAAAGAAAGTTATAAACCAAGGGGGAGATTGTTGGGTCAAAAATATGGTTTATATTTTGCTTTTCTAGGAAATTGTATTTTTTTGTAATGTTTATGAGTTTACGGTCAGGTTTACGGCCCAATGGGTGTTTACGGCCGTAAACCCATTTACGGCCCATGTCCACCAAGCCCATGTTCCCCTTGTATAAATATAGGTGTTAGGGTGTGACGAATAGATTGATGAACATGAAGAGAGCTTACGGCCAGAGAGAATAAGGAGCTTATGTGTGCAATTGTGTGAATCTTTTGTATCTGGAACTTTAATTCTAATCAATTGATACAGAGATTCATATTATTCTTCTTCTCCTTCTCTTTTATTTGATCTGACATCATCCGTTTGATTGGGATTCCGCACCATCAAACGGATTTGATTGATACACAGGCAAATTATTTTCAAATTAATCCTCAAAGTTTTTTTAAAAAATTTAATTGTTGTGTTGGAAGTTGAAAATACTGGGTAGTTATCAGGTAAGAGGGTAAGTGATGGTAAAAGGGTTAAAAGGGAGTTCACTACCGGAATCTCCTCATTCACGAGATTCCGGACACAAACACCATCTAAACCCTCTCCCACGTTCAAAAAAAAATTCTTTGATTTTCGGGAAACCGCTTCTACCATCACAAAGGTAATCACTTCTAGATCACAAATATGTGTTTTGTTTCGATTTTCACCGAGTCATTTAATCGGAAATTGCAAAAATGTCTTCGACGGAGCTTACGGCCGCAAGCTCTGTCCGTAAACTCCGATTTGACCTTGTTTTGAATTTATTTTATTGCGATTAATCCCTACATTTGCATATATCAAAGTGTTATACATTAATTTGTCGTGTTCATCGGCCGTAAACTCGGTGTTTACGGCCGAAGAACAATCTGTTTGCTACCTTGAAAATGGATTAAATAAATATGGAATTTCGATGTGATGAGTTTGCAAACAGATTCTTAGGCCGTAAACTTCGAGTTTACGGCCCAAGAACTAAGAGTTTGCTGCCGGTTTTTTTAAAAAAATTAAAAAAATTCGAGATTTATTGTTTATTTCGGCTGTAAACTTATTTTTCAACTCAATTTTATAATAAAAATTTTGTTTTGATCATATTTTTAATTAAAATAATTTTTGGGTCAAAATAAAATTTTATTTTAAGTTTTCTTACAGTTCGTGTTTGCATGCAGAAAATGGCGAATTTGAAATTTGCAGACATGCACAACCTTGCAATCGTGCTTGCAGACCCTCCGGCAATTCACTCTGATATGCGCTCGATGATTCATCGGTTGCGGGAATGTTGTTTAGCATCCGCGATCACGGTCAATCCAGTTGTGTATCAAAATTTGATTCGCGAGTTTTGGGCGACCGCTAAAACGAACATGGATGATGATGGCAACTTTACTATGAAAGCCAAAGTTCAGGGACGTGAGATTGTGATTGATGAAGGTTTCATTCGCGAGGCGCTGCTCATTGACGATCAATCCAATTTCCCAACGGAAATCGGAATTGAAGACGCTCAACGAATTCTACGCAGAATGAGTTATGAGGGAACTTTTCCGCCAACACTGAAGAAGTTACTGCATCCATACTGGAGGTTCTTAGCGCACATTTTTGTTAGTTGCATTTCGGGCAGAAGGTCTGGAGCCGATGAGTTTTCACAGCGCACAACTGGTGCACCGGTATCTCTTGCTGCTGGCGTAAGATTCAACTTCTCAAAGTTCATCTTGGATGAATTTGTCATTAACATCAGAGCCTCTACCCGAGATACTTTTCTGCTGTATCCTCGCTTTATCCAAATGTTCATCAACATTCAGTTTCCTAATGTAAGGAAGGAGGGAGAGACTCTTGATATGAAGTCCTTGGGTCCCCACACGGTGGGACTCATCAAACAAAATTGTAAATGCAAGGTTATCTTTCAAGGACTGTATCCTCTAGAGAAGTTTGGAAAGTTTACAGAGTTGGATGAACCGACGGAGTCTACGATTCGTCTAAACAAACCTCGTCAGAGCTGGCATCTATAGAAAAATAGACTCTGAATAACATTGTTATTTATATATCAGAGGATGAAGGAACTGAAAAGGATAACACACCAACTCCTGACGCTCAAATCGCCTCAAAACTAGAAAAGGAGTTGAGTCATGATCAAGATGGTGTGGAAATGCATGTCGGTGAAGAAAGAAACGATTCATTCAGTGATCTTGATTTAACAGGTTTTGATCGTGATGACATTGCGGCTTCCTTAGCCAGCAATGCAAATGTTGTGTCGCATGAAAACCTTGACACGATTTTCAACAATGTCGATGACGTTGTTCTGCAAACAACCGAGACTAGGAAGTCAAGTGAAACGTTTGAAACTAAAACTCCAACATCAAAACAAATGGTGTCTGCTTCAATTCCCATGGAGATGGTTATAGGATGTTCCCCTCCTGTATCCACTTCTCCTACATCTGAACCATTTATGAGTGTATTTACCCCAGATTCTGACCAACCTCAGTCTAAGAGACAAAGAATAGATGTGAGGCAATCTGAGCTAATTGCAAGCTTGATTAGCGGTCTTCCTACCCCTCCTGTCACTACTACTACCACTAGACTCACAACCACCAAGATGTTTCCAACAGGTCCGAGCTCAGCATTTACTATTGGTGGTCCCTCTGCACCGCCTGGTTTCTCAGTTTCAAGATATAATCGAGATGCTGCTTCTGAAAGGTTGGCGTTGCACATGGCTGAAGAACAACTTCTATCGCCAGACCCTCGAGGAAAAGGTGTATCCATTGAAGAAGGTGGTGCTAGGGATGACAATCTCACTCTTTCTGGTTTTCAAAAGGAGATTTCAGTTCTAAGCCAGAAGAATATTGAGTTAGATATTCAGGTAGCGGAACTTCGTGCTGAGAATGTCAACCTTAGTATTCAAGTCTCTAAGTTGCAATCAGATAAATCTAATCTTGGAGTACAAGTGGCCGAGCTTAAAAAGGATAAAAAGTTAAAGTCTAAGCAAATCTCCGACTTACAAGATCACTTCAATCTTCTAACTTCAAGCTACTTTGAACTGAAAAAGAAACTTGAAGTAGACTTTGGAGACAAATATCAAACGTCTGTTGAAGAACAGAGGATCAATCTTCACGTGCAAGCTTTCCCAGTTGACCTACCAGTCGGTCAGTCTTCTGGTACTGCTAATCGTAGTGTTGATGAACCTCCTTTGGCTCCACATATTATAGAAATCATTCGTCGTGGTTAAGAAGAAGAAGTGAAGAAAGGACAGTTGCTATTCAAGAGGAATTCTAATCTAAATGCTTCTCGGGGTGAACCGTTAATCATATTTACTGATCTTGAAGTGGTTCGGTTCCGAGATACGTTTGGAGACAGATCAGGAGTTGCTTCGTAGGGATTCCATGATCCCCTTAAGATGTGGATTGTGATTCGAAAAAGTGGTAATTCTGAGTTGTACAAGAATAGCCATGATTTTAGCTCGTTCACAAGGATTGATTTGGCAGAGCTGTCTCGAGCTCCCTTCTTCAATTTAATGAATAATCCACAAGTTACTCAATTCAAGAACTTCCTTGATGATCAAGTCAAAAAGGGGTTTCCTTCCATGCCGACTGCAGAATCTGAGATTTTTGAACATCCAGATGTTGTTGATCACTCTACAGATAAACCATTGCAAGTGGTAATGTCGCCTGCGACGAAACAGGTTAAACAATTTCCCATGCTTCAAGTTTATCAGGATAGGTCTCTTGGTTCGTTAGAGTGCTAGGTTTTTGATGAGGTCACATCTGGTGCAGTCCTGAAGCTCAAAAATGCATGCATAAGACTTTATGATCGAAGAGACTTGTTGCAGTTTCGGAAGTGTGATATTCATTATCTCAGCAACTTTCAAATAAAGGTTGTTGAAGATATTTATGAAGTTCGTGCGAAGGTGTATACGACAATGGTTGCAGAAATTTTGAGCAAGCGTATGTGGAGCGGAGCCATGGGACAAATGGATGTTATGATTGTCAACAAGGGGTGACCTTGGGCTAGTCCAAACCAAGGGGGAGATTGAAGGGACCTAAATAATGGTTTGGTCTAGGTATAGGAGTTAGTGATAGGGGGTTGTGTATGAAAAACGTTTTTGTTTAGTTTGCGGTTGTAATAGAGTTTACAGTCGTAAACTCCTCACGGTCCTAATGTCTATATATAGAGAATTGTGTCAGATGTTTTAGGTTGTTGATGCCTTTCGTATTTTCCAGTTCCACCAAGTTGTATTAGACGTTTTAAGGCTATAAAGTGTATGCAAGCTTGGTTTGTTATTTCTTTGCTTATTATTTCGTATTGTGTGGTTGTTATTTTCTTTTGATCATTGGTACATCCGATTTTGGACTTTACAATAACGTTTAGATTTTTCCTAATCTACCTAAACTCAATGAAGAACAAAGAACCAATGGCTCCGCTACCGTCGTAGCAGATAAACCCTTAGTTCCCAATCAATCATTCAGTACTCTCCAAACTTCTCTCTCTATCATGTGAAATCGGTAGGATTTCAATTCTATCTCTATAATTCAGGAATCTGAAGGATTTCTGGAATTAATCACTCTATAAATTGGAGCCTCACCAGTTCAAGGTCTGGTTACTATATCCAGACCCACTACCTTTGACAGTGCTAAGCAATTGACTGAACAGTGTTTCTGTCAGGATATCATAACCCCACAAACTGAGAAGAACCAGGTTGGTAGTACAAAAAGGAAGTTCCATAGCAAGTCAAAAGGGAACTTCAAACATCGCAAACCCAATCCAAAACCTATAGATGTGTACGTCGTAATCACAAACACTCCCACTCCATCAAAGCCCTACTCTAGGACTTTACCCCACTATACCAAGTGCAATTGTAACCGTGTCAAAAATTACATGGTCTATAACATCTATAACTTAAGATGTTACACCTTTATGTTTGTAAAAAGGCCCTGGATAACCACATCCTTCACATCAACCTAATACCTTTGACCATTGGAAGTTTCGATGTGATAATCGAAATGAATTGGTTTGTCACACCCCCAAACCAAGGATGGCGGAAACGTCCGGGGGTGGAGGACTTCATGTATAGTATCATAACCACAATTTCAATAGTAATTTAAGCAACACAACCAACATATATATAATTGAAAAAGTTACATCACTTGTATGGATTACATGTTTCAAAATCAATTACAATATGTTGACAAAATATGAAAAGTTTGACGCCTTAACGTCCCATCCTCAAAAGCACTTGATAATCTGATTAGTGTTTTCCTGAGAATACAAGTTGTTTAAAAAGTGTCAACACAAAGGTTGGTGAGTTCATAAGCTTTTATTAATAAACTTAGTAGAAGTTCTTCACATGTAAATGTCGCATTTGTGTCAGAAAAATCCGATATTTTCCTTGAATTCCGAAAAATGTAGCCTTATAACCAAAGACTAAAATGTATAAGAAATCATCATTTCTTAGTAGAAACGTCGTGAGTTTAAAATGATATGGAAAGTAAATTTCTTTATCCATCTAAAACCTACTTCGGTTTTATGAAACCCCGTAAACTTTATGAATTGTTATCTCCCTAGGTGAGTCGCTATAATCATACTGTGACTATGTGAACCTGCCACAACGTTTCTCAGGCGTTGCGAAAATGAAATCACATTTATCACCCGTAGACCTGCAGGTCCCACTGTAGCTAGCAGCAAGGTGTGGGGTGTCAAACCCAATATAGATCTATATACAAGTATCACGTTCTCCCTCAAGGAGATTCTGATTATAACTACCAGGAATTATATCCCGCACTCGGACGTACGGGGAGAGATAGAGTCTCACAATATAGGTTAACAAGTTTACGTGAAATGTGTGTGGATATAAATCTTTCTTGAATGAATGTACCCTTTTTGTACGAGTGTGTTGAGTGATGTATCATAAACTATACCTATTATAGTTTATCTAAAATGTATATAATATGTATGAATTCTTTTTATGGAAATGTATTAGTGTTGTGAATTTATCCAACTATACTTTTTATAGTTACATAATACGTGTTCTAAATGAATGAATAATATTTAATATGAATAACTTATTTTCAGTTCACAATGATAAACTAACAAGGAAACACATTCAAATATTAGAACTTATGATTATACACTTTGCTCAACATATTACAAAGTGTTATGATATTTACATGCTGTTGGCTAACTTTAGCAATTCTGCCCAGTTTTGTAAAAATCATAGAAAAATCATACGAAGTTGAAAACTAGATCCGTAAATTCTGAGAGTTCACAAAATGTGTCTAGTTTACTCATAATTTTTATCACGATTTTTAATGACCTCCAACTTGAGTGAATAATTCCAAAATCACAGACTGGTCCGGATTGTTGATTGAAATGATAGGCAGTTTTGTAAAAATCACCATAAATTGTAGAAAAATCGTATGGAGATGTGCAAGTAGCCATTTTAAAGCTAAGAACTTGAACTAATTGCACCTTGTACAGTTTTGAAAACAAAAATGTTTAAGATACCCAAAACAGTCCGTGAATGGAGTTGAACTTTTCCGATGAAGGCTGTTAGAGAAATTTAGTTATGTTCTTAGTGTTTTAACTTGTATTCCCCCCCTTAAAACTTGAGAAAACATGAAAATGCAGGGGTATGAACTCACCTTAAGTGATTTCAGTAGGTAAGTGTTGAAGAAGATAAGTGTTCAACCCAAGAACACTTGAAGAATCACTTGAAGATTCGAAGATCTAACACAATTATGAGAGAGTTTGTGTAAGATATCCATGATTTGAGTGGAAATAATTGAGATAATCATAAAGAGAATGGATTATGCTTACCAAATGTGGAGGAAAAAACTCAAGATCAGCCCTTGAATCTCGAATTTCTAGAGAGAGAAAGTGAGAGAGGAAAGAGTTTGATCTTCTTGTGAAATGAGAGTAAATGAGAGAAGTGAGGAGAGAGGATGAATATTCAGCCCTCAAAAACGTGGGAAAGAGGGATAATTGAGTGGAAAAGACATTGATGTGACCTAGGTAAGGTGGGGAGGTGTGGCTGGTCATAGAGTGGGTGTGGGAGTGGTTGCTTGTGTTAGAAGGTAAAGCAAAGTCAACACTCCACCTCTTTGTACTTTTCCCACTTGCTTTCATTATTTAAATAAATATTTTTATGATAATATGATTAAATTGTGAATATTTAGGGTTTATTATGTTAAAATATGATTTTGGGTGAAATTCCCACGTTAAAATAATTAAAAACGGGCCTTAAACGCAAAACTACGCGAAAACCGGGAGAAAATGAGTTCCCAGCGAGACCTCTCGGTCCTAGGCCGAGGTTCGGTCCCTAGGCCGAGACCCGGTCCACGCTGAGGACTGAAGCCGGAAGCGGACAGAGGGAAACGAAAGGGGCGAGTCAGACGCGAGAGCGAGGGGCGAGGGTTCGGTCCGAAGGGTCATTGGGGTTCGGTTCGGGATAAGAGGCGAGAATGTCAGAACCGAACGTACTGTAGTGAACAGTACCTTCGGTTCGTTTGGTGAACAGTACTTTCGGTTCGGCTCAGGAGGTTTCGGTTCGGCATCAGGAGGTTTCGGTTCGGCTCAGGAGGTTTCGGTTCGGCATCAGAAGGTTTCAGTTCGGCTCAGGAGGTTTCGGTTCCGCATCAGAAGGTTTCGGTTCGGCTCAGGAGGTTTTGGTTCCGCATCAGAAGGGTTCGGTTCGGCTCCTCTTGCTCAGTCCCTAAGAGGACCTTCGGGTCCTAAGAGGCTTCTCTCTTGGTTTCGGTTCCTAATGTCTATTTTTCTCGTTTTCACCCCGTTTTAAGCTGTTTTTGACACGGTTAAGCGTCGGAATGACCCAAATGATTCTGAAAAGTGACGGGAACTATTTGAGAGAGATTCGGGAGAGATTTCACATACTTGGAGAGATTTGGGAGAGATTTGACATTCTTGGAGAGATTTCTCATACAAAGAGATATTTGCGAGAGTTTTCACATACTTAGAGGGATTTGGGAGAGATTTGACATTCTTGGAGAGATTTCTAATACAGAGAGATATTTGAGAGAGATTTCGCATACTTAGAGAGATTTGGGAGAGGTTTGACATTCTTGGAGAGATTTCTCATACAAAGAGATAATTGCGAGAGTTTTCACATACTTAGAGGGATTTGGGAGAGGTTTGACATAAAGAGAGATAGTGTGGAAACGATTGAGAGAGGTTCCATGTGGGATAGTTGTGAGTGTCTGGCATCGAAATGTATGGTTCGTGAACCATGTTAAGCCTTGTTTAAGGATCTTACACACTCCTGATGAGTATGCAACATTGTTTTATCGTTCTAGTTCATTGATTAGAACTAGGGTTTAGGAAATTTTTAACACAAGACTTTTCTCAAGTGATGTTTCTCATTAATATAGCAAGTTATACAGTATGAACATAACACAAACCCTAATACACAAGGTTTAATAGAGTTGACCGGCTTGACTTGATGACTTGGCTTGACTCAAGATTGACGATTGTCACATAGTTATCACTTCATTAAACAAAGATTTTATGTTACAAAAAGTCGTCCAACTGCCCTTACCCAACAGTGACTCTCATGATTTACGGAGATAAATCAAGAAAGAATCTGAGAATCATCTCTTGCATGAAGGCAGGAAGGTGTTAGTAGAAGAGATGCTTCACTTTCTTGGCCCACGTCGTGGATATGTGAGACAAGGGTAAGGAAATCAAAGACATTCGATAAGTGTGCGATTACCCGGATGTATTTCTTGGAGTACCTCCAATTAGACAGGTCGAATTTCGAACCGACCTAATCCCGGGTATAGCACCATTGACAAGATCTCGTTATCGTTTGGCTCCATCGGAAATGCAAGAACTATCTAGTCAACTCCAAGAACTTCTCGACAAAGGCTTTATTCGGCCAAGCTTCTCTCCATGAGGAGCTTTGGCATTGTTATCAAAAAGAAGGATGAATCGTTCAGGATATGCATCGACTATCAAGAGTTGAACAAACTCGTCATCAAGAACTAATAGCCACTCCCAAGGATCGATGACCTGTTCGACCAGCTACAAGGACCCCGTTACTACTCAAAGATCAATCTAAGATTGGAGTATCATCAAATTAGATTCCAAGAAGTATACATTCCAAAGACGACATCCATGACTCAGTACGCTCACTACAAGTTTCTGGTTATGCCATTCAAACTGACCAACGACACCAAACAAAGTACGCCAATTCCTAGGGCTTGTAGGCTATTAGCGGAGATTCATCGAGAACCTCTCCAAGATAGCCGAGCCCCTCATCACTCTAACCCAGAAGGGAAAGAAATTTGATTGGGGAGACGAACAAGAGTCTACCTTATAGAAATTGAATCAATTATTATGCAGTGCACCAATTGTGTCTGTTCCAGAGAGAACAAAAGACTTTGTAGTATTCCACGATGCCTCTCACCAAGGGTTGGGATGCGTGCTGATACAGAATGGTTAAAGTCATTACATATGCATCCAGATAACTTAAGCCAAACAAGACCAACTACACTACCCATGACTTAGAGTCAGGAGCTGTAGTGTTTGCCTTAAAAGACTTTGAGGCACTACCTCTATGGAACGAAAGTGTGTCAAATTGATAAATGATTATGAATGCAAAATTCATTGTCATCCTGAGAAAAGCAAACGTCGTAGCAGATGCTTTAACTAGGAAAGAGCAAGAAAAGTACCACAAACTATCAGTTCTACCACAACAACCACTAATCCCAAAACAAAAGTTGGAACAAATAACCACGTACTTAATAACAAAGTTGTCAAGAACTTTAAGCGGTTATGACATCCTTTGAGTAATGGTTGATCGTTTAATCATGCCTGTCTATGTCCTAGCCATCAAAGAAATTGACAAGATAAAGAAACTCAGCAGGACCTATCTCAAAGAGATATTCAGGCTTCATAGCCTGCCAATATGTATTATATTGAGTTGAGATAGCAGATTCACTTCCATATTTTGACAATCATCGCAAAGGTTCCTAGGAACCAAACTCGATATGAGTAGAACCTACCATCCTCGAACAAATGGTCGGAGTGAAAGAACGATATAAACTTAAGAATACATGCTCTGCGCTTATGGGATGGACTCTCGTAATGTATGAGATACTCACTCACCACTAGTTGGGTTTTCATATAACAACGGTTAGCACACTAGCATAAAGGTCATTCTATTCATGGCCTTGTACGGACGTAGACGCCGTTCTCCGATATGTTGTGCAGAAGTTGGAGATACTCCATTAGCTATAAGGCACGCTGGAGATACTTCACTCATTAACCCTGAGATCATTCATGAAACAAGAAAGAAGGTCGTTCAGATAAAGGGACGATTAAATGTCGTACATAGTCGTTAGAAAAGATACATTAACCCAATAAGCAAACCATTATAATTCAAAACAGGAGACCGTATCCTACTAAAGGTCGTACTATAGAAAATTTCATTAGGTTTGGGAAAACAAGGTGAACTAAATCCGCAATACATTGGACCTTTTGAAATCCTGAAAAGGGATGGTCCGTTGGCATACAAACTTAACTTACCTTAAGAACTCAACAAAGTTCACGAGACCACCCACATATATAATTTCAAAAGTGTCTCTCTAATGAGAACCTTGTGTTTCCTCTCGATGAGACCCAGGTCAAAACTAAACTTCACTTTGTGAAGGAACCTGTGGAGATCATGGATTAAGAAAGCAAAAGCCTCAAACAAAGCCGCATAGCTATAGTAAACGTCCGATATAACTCTCGTAGAGAGCCGGAGTATATTTGGATACGTGAGGATTAAATGAAACAAAAGTATCCACAATTTTCAGCGGTGCTCCCTCCTCTAGTAGAACAAAATGATAGTGCAACTAAATATTCTCGATCATAATAATTTCGGGACGAAATTCCTTTAACGGGGGGGGGGGGGGGGGGGGGTAATGTGACATCCCGAAATTTAGGTCAAAGACTGTGAATGGTCAAGCTCACAGTAAGTCTCTTTGTAATTTGAATCATTGAGTTTTGGTGCATCTAATATAAAATAAATGAGTTATTTCAACTATTTTAAGATACCAGATGGTAATTTACTTCCAAATGTGTAAATTGATAAACCAATTAAACAGCTCAAATTGCAACCATAAGAATGCATCTGAAAAATTGAAAATTTGTGTTAAGTAGTTGTGAGCAATACAAACATTCCAGTCTCGCAATACATGTTTCCCTAATTCTAAAAATATAAAAATCGTCCAAAACAGAGTTCATATGCAAAAGATACGACCGTTTTAAGAATCCAAAACCAGTATAATACTGATTTCTTCAAAACCATTAAAACTGTTTCGATCAATTGAGGAACTTGCACACGTCAAATAGAGATTCCGAAAGCATTTTTGGACTCAGACTATAGCCTAATATTTAATTTCATATTTGAAATATTTTTGGATAAAAATGTTTATAAAAGTTGAGAAATCAAACGTTTTAAAATTTATTAATCACGAAACTTTAAACTATTGATTTAAACCTAATTTTAATTGTTGCCAATCCATCAAATTTGATTTTTAATGATTTAGATAACATTATATTTTCATCTACGGATATAACCATTTATGTTGAAGCATAATTAACAAAATGTGGTCAGCATAACTAACAAAATATGGTCGGCTATAGATAGATTATTATAAATTTTATGATACATACATTAAATTAACTATAGCATAAGATAAATGACATGAACCAATTGGTACCATAATTTATATAGTTTCATCCAAATATTCAATCATGTATTTTTTTTTTTTAATAATACATGCATTCATACACAAAATACATATGAAAATTTATTAATTACAAATTACACATATTACCTTACGTAATCAAACAATTAGTTATACAAAATATTAAAATGAAACTTATACTCTACTTTTAAATATCCTGCCAAATAAAGATAAACTTGCAAACTACTCAACTCTTTTGCATACTTACTCAACTATTGTACAAATTGCTTCTAAGTTTTAACGTATACAAAATCATACGCCAAGGGTCTCCTTCTTCTGAGTCCTTCAGTTGCTGCCAGGGACTCATCCAAGAGGGAAACAACCCTCTTTCGATCTTTCTTCTTTCCCACGGGTTTCACAGTAACACCCAAAACACCTTAAGGTTTTGTTGTTGTTCTTCTCCTTCACTTCCCTACCAAAAACCAAACCTAAACACATACAAGAAAAGGATTTTGTTGTTCTTCTCCATCGATTTCTGTCATCACATAAAAAGAAAGAAAGAAATCCCCCACCTGTGATTTTAGAGCAAACAGTCACCACCAACACCAATGTCACTCCCCATTCTTCTTCCACTTTCCTTTTCCTTGGCTCACAGATGAACCACCACCGAGACCGGCGACCTCGTCGTCCCTCTTTCCTCTTGAATTCCAGTCGAAGAACCTCCACCGGAGGCAAGGTTTGTCGGCGATCAAGAGGGCAACGAACCTCCCTCAAGTTCCTTGTGTTCCCCTACGACTCCATAGCAGCAAACACCCTCCAAATCACCGTCCATCTGCCTTCGAATCACACCCATTCTCAATCAGACAGAGATTACCCTTCCCCTTTCTTTATCATGGAGGATTGAAAACCATCAAGACTTCTGATCGCTGCTACTGTTCGTTCTTCATCCCTCCTCAATCGAAAATAGCGCTTCTTCAAAAACCTTCGTTCGTGATTCTACCAACCAGACAAGGATCGAAACCCAATCGATTTTACCTTTGATTGCGTTTGGTCTCTGAGTTTTCCCATCGTGAAAGCTTCGAGTTCAATTCGATCCGTTCTCCTCTTTTGCCGATCAATGAAGGGTCGACTGATATCTTTCCCAATCGAGCCTTTTGTTCAATTCTCCCTCCTGTTTCGAGCCAACACCGAAGATGTGTATTCACCTGTCGTCGCTCGTTTCTCCCTCCGGATGCAAGACCCATGAATGACGATCTGCATCCAAGGTTTCAAGTGATAAATGCACATTCAATTTTGACCCAGTCAAAGGTTAAAACAAATCAAACTTTCATTTGTTTTAATTAAATATAACCCTCAACTTTTGAACTTGTGCGACTTTGGCCGCTCCTGCGAAATAACTCACAATTTAAGTCAAACTATCATTAAAATATTAGAGAACAGCCCCTCCCTTCAGAAATCTTATCAAGATGGGTCCGAAACTGTAATTTAGGCTGAGAATGTACACTTTCAGACCCTGTCTTGTAAATAGATTACAAGATTAGTCCCTGAAGTATGATTTTGGCAAAAATCAAACCCTAGAGTTTATTTATTTAAAGAAAGACCACCATATACTTAATAATTAATACCAAAACTACCCCTTTGGTTTATTAGGAAACATAAATATACTCGGTGGTTCGTCATAAGAACGAGGAACATCACGTAACAAATCTTACAACAAGATCCACACCTCGAGCCTCGTTCACGCTACGAATGTGAGTGCTTACGGCCCCTTTTTAATATTTCAATTACTTCAGGGGGAGAATACATGTTACATGTGTCGATATATTTTGTTTATACAAACCAATTACCTTTTTATGCGAAAAGCCTAGTTTATAAAAATATTATTATTTGACAATTTACTATATTGTTACGAATAAACTAGTATAAATTTTCATATACGTATTATTGTTATTTTATTGTGAAATAACCATTTCACAAAACAAATACTACATGATACAAAGTTTTATGATTTTTATATTATAACAAGTATATTATGAAATTGTGTAGTATTTCAATAGTTCAAAATATTACAATACATGTATATTTATATGTTTATATGTATAAAGTTTATAGATGTACATCTGTTCATTAATTTGAAACATTCATTTTTAGTCTTATATGATATGCATACTACCAATTTAAATTATTCCAAAGTTTTAAGACTTCTATATATGAATACTTTTATGCATAAGGATTTACACAGTTATACAAGATCGTTATGTTGAACTACATTTCTCTATAAAAGCGAGTAATTTATACCTTTATAAATGCGACAACCATACTCGGCTTTTACGAATGCTATACTACCAAATTCATTATGCCTGACACTTAATCTTAATTAAGTTAGGCTGAGAGTTATTCACAACTTTTCGTTAATGGTTTTTGAGTGAGAGGCTACTATTCATTAGCTGAGTTTAATCACTTAGCATGCCCCACACTGCTATAATCGTTAATCCTCGGAGCGAGGTACAAATATGTATAGATCTATATGGGGCCGACAACCCCACCCGCGATTGCTAGCTACAACCATCGACTGATCAATCGTAGCAGGTGATATGTGTCTACGATCGTTACTACGACGTCTAATGAAGCGTCATAGGGAGGGGTACTTTTTCGTCCATAGCTCGATTATAGAACTCACTAAAAACATTAACACGAATTTCTCTCTCTCTTACTACAACCATAGGTTTGGTTGCCTTTAAGTACATTTTTAAGTATGGAAATTACTTATACAAAGCATTCATTTGGACTTTTAAGAAGTCCTTACAAGTATATTTTTTTTTAAGTATGGAAGTTACTTATACAAAGCATTCATTTTGACTTTTAAGAAGTCATTACAAGTACATTTTATGTATGGAAATTATTTATGGAACATAACATTTTGGCTTTCAAAGATTCATTATAAACGCAGTTTTAAGTATGGAAGTTAGTTATACAAAACATTCATTTTGACTTTCAATGAGTTATTACAAGTACATGTTAAAAGCATGAATTTACTCATATCAAAATACATTCTTGGCTTTTAAATACTCTTTGCAAATACTGTTTTTAATGATCGTTATAATACAAAGATAATACTTTTTAGACTTACTGAAAGTATTACTGCGTTAGCAGAGAACCTGTGACACTCACCAACCTTTATGTTGAATTTCAAAACTACATGTATTCTTAGGAAAACACTAAACAAACATTCAAGACAGATTGGATTACAGGTGACCTAGTTTACTTACTGTTATATTAAATGTCTATTTGTTGATGCAATTTGTGTATTATTATTATTTTTTGTAAAAACCTTGTATTCAAATATCAAGATGGAACATGAATGCTATTTTGTTTATTGTTGTACTTGTGCTATATATTCAATTTGCCTGTGATCCATGAACTTAGTCGCACAGCCCAGCGTGTTCCGCTGCCTCGGTCGGGGGTGTGACAAAAAAGCACGGTAAGACTACAGGAAGTTGTAGCATCAATGAGTTAGTGCGAAAGGGTGTTATGATACTGCGGGGAGCCGTAGTACTCACTAGTCAGAGAATGGGTGTTGTGATACTGCGGGGAGCCGTAGTACTCAATAGTTAGAGAAAGGGTGTTGTGATACTGCGGGGAGCCGTAGTACTCACTAGTTAGGGAAAGGGTGTTGTGATACTGTAGGGAGTCGTAGTACTCACTAGTTAGAGAGAGGGAGTTGTGATATTGCGGGGAGCCGTAGTACTCGCTAGCCAGAGAGAGAGTGTGTCATGGTGCTGCAGGGATCTGTTTTATTCGTTAGTCAGAGCATGACATATGACTGTTCCTAGGCTTGAGTAGCCTTATTGGATTGAGACTTGGGGGACCCGGTGGTCAAACCAGGAGTGAGACAGAGGTCTCCATAATGGTCGGGAATCAGTATATTCTGAGTTAGGTTGAGGAGACCGAAGTCGGAAGGAATCGGAGAAGTGACGTACGCGTGGGTTGCGGGTCATGGGTCTCGAGTTGAGTGTTTTATTGGGACAAGTGGTTCCAATTTTGTGCCGGACCAGACTCTCGAGTTGAGTTCGATTCTAGTGGTGTATTGAGTTGGCAGAATGAAATTCTGGATTCAGAGATGAATTTCATTTTGAAGGGGGTATTGTTTTCATCTGGTGTCTTAGACCTGAGTGGTTCAATTCGCTGGTATGAGAAAACCGCGAAACGCATGGAAATAATGAGTAGTAGATGACAGAGGTTGAGGGTGAGACGAATTCCGTATTCGCTTGAGGTAAAGCGAACTTCGTGACTTGTGTGTCACACCGGGCCAAGATAGTTGTATTGAGAAGGAAGTCAGTGAGACGTTTTGGGGCATGCAAAGGGTAACCTTTGGAGGTTCATCTACGGGGTCGGGGGTTGACCTACTGTTCAGTGTTGCGAGGGATATTTGAAAGGGAGCTGGGGCTTATGATTGATAGATATCAAAGGATACTTCTGAGCAAGCATGATCATTTTATGGTGTCTACGGACAAGGTGTTGAGAGTTCTTTGTTCAGATGGGTTTCAATTGCGGTACAGTGGATAGGCCTCTGGTGTAATGAGACCATCTCGTTCCTCGGAGTATGTTATGGATCATTTAGTATGTCTGGTATGAGTGATCAGTAGCCAATTTTTGGATTTGGGGCTTGTTTCTATTAGCCACAACGAGAGAATCAGAGGAGCAGTGAGTTATTAGGGTCTGTTATTCGAGGAGCGAATAACATGGTGATAGCTTGAGAGGGCGGTCTGGCAGTGAGACAGGCCACTAGAGTTTCCAGATTCTAGAGAGTCAAAAGGGGTATCGTAACGGTAGAAAGGTATGTCCTCTTCCGGGTTTGGGAGTTCTTGGTTGGTTTTAGGTGTCCATGGACGAAGTTAATCATGTGGAATGAGATCCTTTCGATGGTATCTTTCGGGTTTTTGGGTAATATCTTTGTGTTTTGGAAGAGCAATTTCGGGGGCGAAATCTAATTCAAGTGGGGGAGATTTGTAACATCTGGATTTCCAAGTATATTGCTATGAGGGTAGTTCTGAGATTTATGGTGCGACTCGACGAGTTATGAGTCCAACTCGTCGAGTAGATTCGAGTATTTGCGTGAGTTAATGAATGGACTCGACGATTCAGAGAGCCGACTCACCGAGTAGGTGTTGGGCAGAAAGACCCTAGATTCTCAGGGTTGGGTCCTATTTAAAGGACCTTAAGCCGCCTCATCAGCCTCCTTACTTCCAGATGGAAACCCTAAACGCTTAGAGGGAGCTAAAAGAGAGAAGAGACATAATTTTGGGCATGTTGTGATCTTTTGGAGGAAGAAGGGGAGAGCATCAAAGCTTAGATCAAAAATGGGCTTTTGGATCCAGAGATTCTCTGTAACAACGTAAATTTTTAAAACAAAATTTCCATTTCTTAAAAAACATGTTTTCATTCAAAACAAGTCATAAAGATCCAATGTATCATATCATAATACAAATCATATAAATCCGAAGATCATAAATCCTCCATCAATACGTACAGATCATGCCGACGCCTTCCCACGGTCCTCGCTAGTACCTGAAACCCATAACACAACAACTGTAAGCATAATTGCTTATTGAGTTCCCCAAAATACTACTTACGCACATACGCCTTTCCAGGCCATGACCTTCCGGTCCATGTATCTCAGGGGACTTTCGTCCCGACCCGGTAAACCTTCCGGTCTTACCCGTGTGGACCTTCCGGTCCACATCACAATGCCTTCCGGCCCATAACATAAAATGCCTTCCAGCCCATATCAAGCATAGCATACATCGCACATACAAACAACTAACTTATCATATTCAATGCATACAACTCATAACATATCCGACCTCTCACTCACACATAAATACCCTTCCGGGTACAGTATAGTGAGAAGACTCATCTCGTAGGAAGTCTAGAATCTCACGTGCTCGCTATCTCCGAATCTCGAAACGAAGACCCAACCGCACCTAATCATAACGAAATATCATTCTAATTAATATAGACTTTCAAGACTAGGCTATACCCTTATCATTATTCCACAGAGGGGTAAAAGACCATTTTACCCTTCCTTGACTCATGTTGACCAAACCCTAAAAGTCAACGAAAGTCAACTGACCATAGTACGCGGGGCGTACCAGATTCTGTACGCGGGGCGTACATCGACGAGTCACAAACGGGGGTCGCAACCCGTTACGCTGCGCGTACTGGGAGTTACGCCCAACGTAAACCCCAGATTCAGCCATACCATATTTCTTGTCTTAAATGGTTAAGACATTCCTTCAACTTCTAGATCTGGCTCTCTATAAGCCTCCTAATCCATAAAGTCGGAACCTTTAAGCCTTGGCATGGCTGTAAAGGCTCCTACACCCTCTAACACCTTCCTTTTCACCTCCAAAGACCTAGATCTCATGCATGGCTAAATATATACGTCCAAGATCACATTTTTATGAACATACCACTCAAATGGACCTGGAATATGGTAAATCTAAGCCAATGGAGACTACTTGCTCATAAAGTCTCCATCTTGGGGGCCAAAACCCTAGAAATTGGTCCATGAAACATACCATAAGAACTATAAGGCGAGATCTGAATTTTTTACCTCTGGAAGAAGCTCCAACCTTTGCTTATCTCGGATCTACACTTGCACACCAACTTCTAGCCTCCACAATGGACTCCTCTTCCCTTTTGCTACCTTGAAAAGTCACCTCATAGCTTAGCACACTCACAAACAAGCTATGAACGAAGGAACAACTCTCTTAGGGTTTCTTTCTGAAGGATGTTGGCTAAGGAACAAAGCCATCTCATTCCTTTTATAGCCAACAACTCAAATTAAGGTTTTGGGTCTGGACCGATTACGCCCGGCGTAACCTTGCGTACGCCGAGTGTACCCGACGATGACGTGTTTAAATGAGGCGCGCGAGTACGCGCAGCGTACTCCTTGTACGCCCAGCATACTCGCCCAACACAAAGGCCCAAAATGACAAATGAATAAAGATGAAGGGCTAATCGGTTGTACCTGAATTTTGGGATGTTACAATTCTCCCCCGCTAGAACCAGACTTCGTCCCCGAAGTCTTATACCGAAAACAATTCTGGATGCTGCTCCCGCATCTCTGACTCGGACTCCCACGTCAGCTCGGACCCCTTCCGATGCTGCCACTGCACTTGCACCAAGGGCACTTCCTTGTTCCTCAGAACCTTAACCTTCCGATCCCTAATTACCACTGGTCTCTCAACATAGTTCAGGCCCGCATCCACCTGAATATCCTCTAATGGTACCACAGCCGACTCATCGGCAATATACTTCCTCAACTGCAACACATGAAAGGTGTCGTGAATCTGACCCAGCTCTGCAGGTAGATCCAAACGGTAGGCTACCCTGCCTATCCTCGCGATTACCCTGAAAGGTCCAATATATCGAGGTCCCAACTTGCCCCTCTTCCTTAATCGAATCACTCCTTTCCAAGGAGAGACCTTTAGGAGTACAAGGTCCCCAACCTGAAACTCGAGTTCGGACTGATGCCTTTCCGCATAAATCTTCTGGCGACTCTGAGCGGTCAACAATCTCTGCCTGACCTGCTGTATCTGCTCGGTTGTCTGAAGCACAATCTCCGTATTACCCATTACCCGATGCCCCACCTCTCCCCAACAGATGGGGGTTCGACACTTCCTCCCATACAACAGCTCAAAGGGGGGGCATACCAATGCTCGAATGATGGCTGTTGTTGTACAAAAACTCTGCCAAGGGTAAATAGGTGTCCCAACTCCCTCCAAAATCCAAAACACACGCTCAGATCATATCCTCGAGCGTCTGAATTGTCCGCTCACTCTGCCCGTCCGTCTGTGGATGGTATGCGGTACTAAAATGCAGCCTCGTACCCAACTCCTCGTGAAACTTCTTCCAAAAGCTGGAAGTAAATCGTACGTCTCGATCTGAAACAATCGACACCGGAACCCCATGCCGCGATACCACCTCCCTCACATACAATTCTGCCAACCTCTCAGCAGAATAGCTCTCACTGATAGCAAGAAAATGAGCGCTCTTCGTCAACCTATCAACAATCACCCAAATTGCATCGACTCCTCGCGCAGTCCTTGGCAATTTGGTGATAAAATCCATGGTAATCTGTTCCCACTTCCACTCGGGAATCTCCAACGGTTGCAACTTACCATGCGGACGCTAGTGCTCGGCCTTAACTTGGCGACAAGTTAGGCATCTCTCGAAAAACCATGCAATATCCCTCTTCATACAGGGCCACCAATACTCCTTCTTTAGGTCCAAATACATCTTAGTAGCCCCGGGATGGATCGAGAACTTCGATCGATGTGCCTCCTCCATCAAAATGGTACGCGTCCCGCCCACAAACAGTACCCAAATCTGACCCTGAAATGTCATAAGTCCCCACCTATCGGTAACGAACTCCGACACCTGCCCAACAACCCGCTCCCGCTTCCGGTTCTCTGGTCTCGCAGCCTCAGCCTGGGCCCCTCGAATGGTGTCCAATACCGGAGTCATCACCGTCAACCTCATAAAAATGTCTCGGATCGGGGCGCTCTCCGAACTACGGCTCAAAGCATTGGCTACGACATTAGCCTTGCTCGGGTGGTACAGGATCCCGCAATCATAATCCTTCACCACATCCAACCATCTTCTCTGACGCATATTCAGGTTTGGCTGATCCATCAAGTACTTCAAACTCTTGTGGTTCGTGTATATGGTACACCGAACCCCATATAGCTAGTGCCGCCAGATCTTGAGGACAAACACCACAGCCCCCAACTCCAGATCGTGGGTGGGATATCTCGACTCATGAGGCTTCAGCTGCCTCGATGCATATGCTATGCCGTGCCCCCTCTGCATAAGCACTGCCCCTAACCCAGATATGGATGCATCACAATATACCACAAAATCCTCCATCCCTTCCGGGAGTGCGAGCACCGGGACCTCGCACAACTTCTGACAAAGGGTCTCAAATGAGGACTGCTGCTCCGAACCCCATGAAAATGCAACACCCTTCCGGGTCATCTTGGTAAGTGGCACGACGATCTTGGAGAAATCCCTGATAAACCTCCGGTAATAGCCGGCCAACTCCAGAAAGCTCCTGATCTCAGTGGGTGATCTCGGCACCTCCCATCTCATCAATGCCTCAATCTTGGCCGGATCGACCAATATCCCTTTCTGGTTAACAAGATGTCCTAGGAACTGAACCTCTCGTAACCAGAAATCACACTTGGAGAAGTTGGCATACAGCCTCTCTAATCTCAGAACTCCAAGGATTTCCCTCAAATGCTCCTGATGCTGCTCTCTAGACCTCGAATATACCAAAATATCATCAATGAATACGATCACCGACTGATCCAGCATCGGCCTGCACACCCTGTTCATGAGATCCGTGAACGCAGCTGGGGCATTGGTGAGCCCAAAAGGCATCACCACAACGAGTTCTGAATGTAGTCTTCTGGATATCTTCATCCCGAACCCTCATCTGATGATAACCCGGCCTCAAATCTATCTTGGAGAACCAAGATGCCCCCTGCAACTGATCGAACAGATCATCGATCCTAGGTAACGGATACCGGTTCTTGACCGTCAACTTGTTCAACTCCCGGTAATCAATACACATCCGGTGTGAACCATCCTTCTTCTTGACAAAAAGGATCGGTGCTCCCCAAGGCGAGTTACTCGGTCGAATAAACCTCTTTCCCAACAGCTCCTGAAGCTGCGAGGATAACTCCTGCATCTCTGGCGGTGCGAGGCGATAAGGCGCTTTGGCGATAAGTGCTGCTCCCGGAATCAAATCAATACGGAACTCCACTTGAATTTCCGGAAGCACGCCCGGCAGTTCCTCGGGAAAAACATCCGGGAACTCGCACACTACCGGAACCTCGCAACCGAACTTGGCCTCCCAGTGGCCACTCGTGTGTCCATCACATAGGCTATGAACCCACTGCAGCCCTACTGCAAACTCTGCCTCGCCCTGGCAGCCGAACAAAACGCTGACCCACACCGGGTCCCTTCCCCATACACAGTAAGCACTCCCCCACTAGGGTCTCGCATATTTGCCAGCTGTTTCCCGCAGTCAATGACCGCTCCAAACTTACTCGACCAGTCCATGCCAACGATGACACAGACATCTCCCATAGTGATAGGAACTAGGTCTATAGGGAAATCGACACCAAAAATATCGAGCACACATCCTCGAATCACGTCGATGGTATAAACCGCTTTCTCATCAGCTATGGAAACCCTCAGAGGTCGACTCATCACCTCTCGATCAATACCGATGTGCTGACTAAAAGCCAGAGATACAAAAGACCGACTTGCACCCGAGTCAAATAATACCAAAGCAGGTACAAAATTCACAAGAAAAGTACCTACGCATATCATAATATAAGCACAACATCTCAGCATAAAAATAAATACATGAAAGAATACATACCAGCCACGACATCGGGCGCCGCGCGGACCTCCTCTGCAGTCAACTGAAAAGCTCTCCCACGAGCCCTCGGAGCCTCGACCTTCACCGGTCGAGTCTCAATAGCCCTAGCAGCAGGCGCAGATCCCTGGAGAAGCTGAGGACACTCGGCCTTCCTATGGCCGGTCTGGTTGCAATGGAAGCAGACCATAAATCCCTTAGGGCAATCCCTAGCGATGTGCCCCTCCTTGCCACATTTGTCGCAAGCACCTGATCGACAGGCCCCCTCATGATCCTTACCGCACTTTCCGCAAGTGCGGCCCTTCTGACCTCCCGTCCTCGAATCAACGGACTTGGTCTGCTTGGCTGCCGGCTAGGACTGAGTCGGCCGCCGATCCACCTGCTGAGACTCGGCCTCCTCCTTGGCCTGAGTCTCCAACTCGATCTCCCTCTTCCGGGCATTTTCCTGGAGCTCAGCAAATGTCCGGTATGTCGAGTTCGATACGAACTCCCGAATGTCCCTCCTCAGTATACCCAAATATCGGCTTATCCGTGGCTGCTCAGGGCAGAACATCGCCCTCTCATGAAACTTCTGGGTGACCACAACAACTGAATCATTACCCTGCTTGAGGGTCAAGAACTCCTGAACCAGTCGTTCCCTCTCCACCGGGGGAACATACTCATCTCTGAACATGGTGGTGAATCTTTCCCAAGTCACCGCTGAAATCTCCTCAAGAGTGAAGTTTGCCGTCACGAACTTCCACCAATCCTTCGCTTCCAGGCGGAGCTGGTTCAAAGCAAATCGTACCCTCAAATGCTCCGGATATGAACACATATAGAAGCATCCCTCAATGTCAGCAATCAATCGCATCGCAGCGATAGGGTCCTGCGTCCCATCAAACTCAGGTGGATTCGTGTTGCTGAACTCCCGGAACAATGAGTCACCCCTTGAGGTCTGGCAGCCGACACAACTGTTGTAGCTGCAGCCTCAGTCACCGCGGCGCACCGCTCATCAAAAGTCTCCAACAGCGTGGTCTTGATAGACCCAAACATCTCCGGAATCTCGGCCCGGATTGCCGCAGCCACCTCATCGTGGATCATCTGACGAAGTTCCTCGTCACTCACGCTGCTCGTCCCAGGTCTGTGGCGTGTCCCAACCATGATGCCTCTGAAATACAACATAAAATATCAGAGACCCAATCGAGCATACTTGCACTCGATAACGCAACCCTACTCGACCTTCGATACCCAAATGATTCTTACTTGGGTTGCCCACTGATCTGATGTCTTCAGTAGTACGAGCCCTATACTACTGACTACACCGCATCAACATTCACCCCAAGTCCTCCTCCTTGGACCCCGGATCACGAGTACTCTATTCTTGCTATGCACTGGCTACCTACTCGCTCTCAAAGCATCTCATAGCAGCAGGATTCCCCTAGACTAAGGCATCACAAATAGGGCCACTCTAGTCCTAATATGAATACCTAGTCTACCCTAGCATGCATAACATATCATAGCATATCCCATAACACATATTGTAAGGGTATTTTGGGGATTTTACCGTTCGGGCGCTGGCTGACTGTACACACTGCTTCATCCTTGGTTATCACAAAATCTCTTATAAAATTTTATGTTGTTATTTATGAAATTTTTTCTCAAATCCTCGGTTTGAGTTCAGTTACGCCCGAAGGTGCACCCGAATCCCTCAAACCAAGGCTTTGATACTAACTTGTAACAACGTAAATTTTTAAAACAAAATTTCCATTTCTTAAAAAACATGTTTTCATTCAAAACAAGTCATAAAGATCCAATGTATCATATCATAATACAAATCATATAAATCCCAAGATCATAAATCCTCCATCAGTGTGTACAGATCACGCCGGTGCCTTCCCACGGTCCTCCCTAATACCTGAAACCCATAACACAACAACTGTAAGCATAATTGCTTAGTGAGTTCCCCAAAATACTACTTACGCACATACGCCTTTCCAGGCCATGACCTTCCGGTCCATGTGTCTCAGGGGACTTTCGTCCCGACCCGGTAAACCTTCCGGTCTTACCCGCGTCGACCTTCCGGTCCACATCACAATGCCTTCTGGCCCATAACATAAAATGCCTTCCGGCCCATAACATGATGCCTTCCGGCCCATATCAAGCATAACATACATCGCACATACAAACAGCTAACTTATCATATTCAATGCATACAACTCATAACATATCCGACCTCTCAGTCACACATAAATACCCTTCCGGGTACAGTATAGTGAGAAGACTCACCTCGCAGGAATTCTAGAATCTCACGTGCTCGCTATCTCTGAATCTCGAAACGAAGACCCAACCTCGCCTAATCATAACGAAATATCGTTCTAATTAATATAGACTTTCAAGACTAGGCTATACCCTTATCATTATTCCACAGAGGGGTAAAAGACCATTTTACCCTTCCTTGACTCATGTTGACCAAACCCTAAAAGTCAACAAAAGTCAACTAACCACAGTACGCGGGGCGTACCAGATTCTGTACGTGGGGCGTACATCGACGAGTCACAAACGGGGGTCGCAACCCGTTACGCTGCGCGTACTAGGAGTTACGCCTAGTGTAAACCCCAGATTCAGCCATACCATATTTCTTGTCTTAAATGGTTAAGACACTCCTTCAACTTCCAGATCTGGCTCTCTATAAGCCTCCTAATCCATAAAGTCGGAACCTTAAGCCTTGGCATGGCTGTAAAGGCTCCTACACCCTCTAACACCTTCCTTTTCACCTCCAAAGACCTAGATCTCATGCATGGCTAAATATATACGTCCAAGATCACATTTTTATGAACATACCACTCAAATGGACCTGGAATATGGTAGATCTAAGCCAATGGAGACTACTCGCTCATAAAGTCTCCATCTTGGGGGCCAAAACCCTAGAAATTGGTCCATGAAGCATACCATAAGAACTACAAGGAAAGATCTGAACTTTTTAACTCAGGAAGAAGCTCCAACCTTTGCTTAACCCAGATCTACACTTGCACACCAACTTCTAGCCTCCACAATGGACTCCTCTTCCCTTTTGCTACCTTGAAAAGTCACCTCAAAGCTTAGCACACTCACAAACAAGCTATGGACGAAGGAACAACTCTCTTAGGGTTTCTTTCTGAAGGATGGTGGTTGAGGAACCAAGCCATCTCATTCCTTTTATAGCCAACAACTCAAATTAGGGTTTTGGGTCTGGACCGATTACGCCCGGCGTAACCTTGGGTACGCCTAGCGTACCCGACGATGACGTGTTTAAATGAGGCGCGCGAGTACGCGCAGCGTACTCGCCCAACACAAAGGCCCAAAATGACAAATGAATAAAGATGAAGGGCTAATCGGTTGTACCTGAATTTCGGGCTGTTACAATCTCCAGAGTTTTGCTTCAGTTGGAGGTGAAAAGATGCTTACTTGACCATTTATTTATGAGATCTTGTTTTATGGATTTTTGAGGGTTTTCTTCCATCTATCTTGTGTCATTGAGTGATTGGTGCATGGATTCTGGTTGGAACCTCAAATCTGGGCTATAAGTGGCCTTGTGAGTTAAAAGACTCGAGCTTTATTGAGCTGGAGGTAAGCTCTTGTGCATCTAGCCCTTGTTGGTGCATGTGTTGGCATTATGAGCCTTATAGGCCATATATGAACGTAAAGCTTGTAGCTTTACGTACTATTCGAGCCTTAGGAGGATAGATCTGGAGTGTGAGGTTGTAGATCCGCTTAGAATCGCCTAAAAGAGAAATCAGATCGAAGGGATTCGTCAAGTACATGGCCTGAATCGATGAGTCAGTGAGGTTTTGTCCCGATGAGATTTATTGTGCGATAACTCGGCGAGTTGGGGGTCAACTCGATGAGTTGAGCTGGACCTTCATGAGACTTCTTAGGAAATGCTGGAATCGACGAGTCACATAGGTGCACTCGGTGAGTCAGGTCAATCATGGACTGTTGACTTGAGTTTGACTTCTATTGACTTTGGAGTTTTGGTCAAGGTGAGAAATAGAGACCATGGAGGGGTAAAACGGTCTTTTATCCACTTTAAAGCGTTAGAGAGAGAAAGATTAGCCTTTGGTTACTTGAGTCGTGAAAATAGTATTAATTAGAATTATTCATCCTTTGTGTTAGGCAGAGGCTAGTTCGAGATCCAAGCGCGATGTTATTTGCTCACCTACTTGCAAGGTAAGTCTTTTCACTATACATTACCTAGAGTGGTATCTATGTGCAGACCGGAGGGTCTTTTGTGTTATGTGTTTACTTGAGATTATGTGCATTGTAATTTATGTATGCTATGTGATATTTAGATCGGACCGGAGGGTCGAACGACTTACGAGGCCAGAGGGTCCTCATCCAGACCGTACAGAAGGGTCCAACGATTAGATCGGACCAGAGGGTCCAACGAGCTAGACAGGACCGGAGGGTCCAACAAGCTACGGGGCTGGAGGGTCCCGCTGAGACACATTGAGCGAAGGGTCTTACCGAGTTATAGCCCCGAGAGGCTTATGTGTTGTATGTGGTATTTTAGGGAACTCACTAAGCTTCGTGCTTACCGTGTTAAGTGATATGTGTTTTAGGTTGTTTCCGGGATCGCGGGAAGGCACCGGCTTGATTGTACACACCAGTGGAAGAGTTATGTTTTGAGGATCCTAGATTTTAAACGAGCAATTATGGAGTTTTGAATTACAAACTTAATAAATTAGATTTTTGTGAAATACATTATGAGTATTATGTGATTTTTAAATGAAAATTTTGTTTTGAAAATTTATGGTGTTACACAAAGCATAATGAGGCTTCGATAAAATGACCCACCAAACATGGACAAGGGAGATCCGAAGAAGCTTCACATTTATGACAATATTGAAGCCATAGTTTCATACAATCAAATGTATGCATTCGAGAAGAAGCCGAGAAAGAGCTATTCTATCACAAACACTTATATGAATCAGCTGGATTTTCCTGTTAATGAGATGACTTCCTTCATATGAAACTTAAGTTTCATGTTGTTGTCGGGAAAAAGTAGGAGGAAGTATAGTCACTTATCAAAATTGTTTGAGTGATAAGTGTGACTAAAGATGTATTGTTCGAAAACACAATTCAAAATTTTCGCTATCATGTGGTGCGGGAAAATAATGTAGCTTGTGACTTTTCTGTTGCTAATTTTCCTCTAATGAACTTGAATGATCTTATTCAAGGTTCATTAATAGTGAAGGACATGGATGCTGCGAATCTTCAAGGAACAAGCAAAGAAGTTTTAAGACTTGGTTTGGGTCATGTTAAAATCTTCATAGATAATTACTATGATTGTCTATCTCTAACTAACGTGGAGTTTGCTTCTGCATTGGGAAAGGAAGTCAAAGTAGCAATGGAAGTGTCGAAGTCTTAGGCTGAATTGAAGAAATTTTCCTGATGGAGAAATATGTTTAAATCCATTAGGCTTAGTATTTTCCGGAAAAGACAAGAAAGGGAAAGCGAAGAAGTTCTTTGTGACATCCCCATTTTCACCACCAGAAAAGACCGATTTCGTTTATGCTTTTTAAAATAAAATCAGAGTAATCATTTGATTAAAAGTGTTGCGGAATTTGTTCCCAAAAACAAACAGGATAAAAATTTATCAAAACCTTTCTTTAAGAAATATATATTTTTATTTCATAACAAAACCTCGGATGCATGTTCCGATACAGATCAAAAGCATAAACAAGACATTATAAGCCTTACACAGTTATTTACAACTACTGGCCTATAATCCAAAATCACTCATCGTCATCATCCAACTATGCTCGGGGTCCACTACCTGTAATATAGAAAACTGAGTGGGTCAGGCTTGGAAGCCTGGTGAGCATATAGGGTTTTCAACCCACAATAACATAATTATTATATTTAATCATCAAACAATCATCCCAATTACCCATCACCATTATCTTCTTTATTTCTTAAGGTTTTACCCTAAGAATAAACTATCCTTTACTCATTCGTTCCTAAGGATTGACCTAAGGAATTGACACGAAGTCCATTGCTGCCAAAGTTTATCTATCAGGTACTAAGTCCATAGCTATCAGGACGCTAACTCCATAGTCACCAAGGTTCACTTTAACAGGCGCTAACTCCATAGTCACCAAGGGTTCATACAACAGGCGCTAACTCCATAGTCAACAAGGTTCATACAACAGGCACTAACTCCATAGTCACCAAGGTTCACATTAATAGTCGCTAACTCCATAGTCGCCATGGTTTATCTAATAGGCACGAAGTCACATTGTCACCAGGGTTTATCTAATAGACACTAAGTCTATAGCTGCCAACGTACAAAATACATAGCTACCAACGTACATTTATACTGTACTAAATTCATAGCTACCAACGTACATCTATACTGTACTTTTATCCCTCATTCTTTATCTACACATGTTTTACCCAGCATATTTGAAGATAAAATATTTATACATTTTAAGTCATTTTAAACATGTATAAAACATTCATTCAACATCTATCTCGCATAAACAAACAACATATACACACATAGCACATATTTTATATAAAATACTGCATATCTATGTATAAGATGAAAGTGACTACACACTCACTTGATTTAATGAAAATCGGGCAGCAATTTGTTTCCTAAAACAATCGTTTCTAATAAAACCAGGAGTTTTATTGAGAAACCGGGCTTTGCGAAGGGTCGGGCTTCGAAACCGAAAAGATAAATTTTCCGAGTCTTCGGGCACTTCTGGGCGTGTTCTGGGTGTTATAATCGATATCGGGGATTCGGGGGACGTTGAGATAGCCAAAATATTGAAAAAGGGGCCAAAATTGCCAATTTCCTAAAAAGTAACCGGGTAATCTCACAAGCCTTATATTTATAGGCGAGGGTTCGGACCGAGGGGGAGGGCAGGTGGCTCGTGCGAGGCTCGGACACGCGACGACAAGCGGCATCTTCGGATTGGACCAGCGAAGCTCGGATCGAAGAGTCACTGTACACGCGTCGGATGTGCGAGGGCCGAGACTTCAGTCGAATCCGAAAGCGACACGCCTCGCCAGCTGGCCTCGGGGGACTCAGCAATTCGGACACGTGGCGCGCTATGAGCAAAGGTGACGTGGCCGAAGTTGGGCCATGCAAAATTCCTCGGATTTTGTGCTTTTTCTCGGTTTTTGTGCAAAAACTTCTAAAATCCATAAATTTCGCATACGCGCTCCGTTTTTAACGTTCTTTATCTGCACGCGTAGGTAAATTACGATCTACAATTTTCGTTTAGACTTCGTCGTCTAACTTTAACTTTAATTTTTATATTATTATTTTTAACAGACCGGGACAGGAAATACGTTAAAAATTCATAACTTCTTCACCCGACGTCCGTTTTCATCAGACTTTTTACCATGTGCTACTATTTATGATACCTTCGATTCTTGTTTAGGTCGTGTCGGCTATAAATCACTCGATTTAAAATTCGAGTTTTTAGCTGTCTACTGCTAAGCTGAAACTTTGAAAAATCATAACTTCCTCATACGAAGTCAGATTTGGGCGTTCTTTATATACATACTCTCGGTTTAACGAGCACTACGACTTTCGTTTAGATCATTAAGGCTAAAAAGTAGTTTATCAAAAACTCACTCTTTACGACATTCGGCACCGTGCCGGTTTTGTCGCGAAATTTCGACATGTCATAACTTCTTTGTTATAACTTGGATTTCGGCGTTCTTTATATTTTCGGAAACCTTGACACATATACTACAACTTGGTTAAGATTAATCCTTCTAAATAATCTTTCATCAAAAAGTCATTTTTGATGTTTATCGTCTCTAAATTGACTAGCCCGGATTCAAGGGCGTTACATTCTTGTTCTAGGCATTGGAAAATTGAGAGGTACACTACAGCTCAGTATACGAATTTCATTGTTCGTATGAACAATTGCAAGAAGAATAACAAAGGGGATAAGATAGAGTTGAAAAAAGTGATGACTTGGTACTTTGAGATACGAAGGATGATGCACTTTGCTGCACAGATTCTCACAAATTAAGAATTCGACATTATTACAAAGGGGCAGATTGCTAGGTAGAAATTGTTGTAATATGTTGAAGTCTGTGTATTGTATGTTTTGTTAGTCTTTATCTATTTACTAAGGCATCTTTTGTAACGAAGTCTGAATATTAAGCCCTTAATATTTTTTGTACTTTCAGTCCTCCTATGTTGTACCTTGAGTTTAGATATGAGTTTTTCCAGTGTTCTCTGTCTGTAATACTCTTTGTGCATTGAAAGTAAATGAGCTGAAACCAGATTCTATTTACTCCTTGTGTTCTTATTACTTGATTTACTCTGATTACATTTCAATACTCGATTAATTACTTCTACATTTTTATCGGAAGTCGTGAGGAGCGACTATGTGGGAGTCTTTTGGCTCAGCAACTAGGATGGAACCCGGTATATCAGATGTCGAATTAGGGCCAGGGAGGTCTCGGTGGACTTTTGAAAGCAGCCAAGATGTAGCATGCTATTTCGGGCAATTTTAGTGTGTCGGACAGTTCTATTGTTTCAAGCAGTATCAGTGATTGGGTCTTGTGTGTATGGATTAACTGATAGATTAGGAAATGCCAAGTCACTCGTAGTGGTATTTAATAATCTTAGAGTAATTGATTTGACCCTGTTGCGCAGCTCTCATCTGAGTCTAACCGTTGCAGAGATAAATCTTCTACTCGAAGGATTATATGAGCTTCTATCGAGTATAGGTATTCTGTAGCGGTATATGGTTAGTGGCATTGTCCCTTGGAAGTAGCGATGTGATCATGGATAGGAAGTATTTTGTTGGAATGAAATTCTATAAGGTTGGCATGGTAACGGTTCGGTGTAGGAGGTCAAACAGGGAGTCAGACCATTGAGACTTAGGATTTGGATTTCAAGAGAGATAGGATTGGTTTTATTTAAGATATTGAGGATTATTTCTTCATCAGGCTTGAAGCGCTATTCTAAAGGTGGTTTTAGTAAATTAAGATAGGTCGTAGTACGTTCAAAATTGGAAGTGTTATGTTTGGTCAATTATTCGTTGAGAATTTGGCATGGGGTTGTTTCAACGTGAGCGGTCTATCAAGGAGTCAGATCATCATAGATTTCAAGTCTAAGAAAAGTAAAAGTGTTATGCATGGGATGAAGGTTTGGATGTTATCTTTGGATAGAAGTTTTGGTTTGGGATTTCGGTTGTCTTGGGAAGATTGTCTTATGCGCAGAATTTTCAATTATGTCCCTCAGGTGGATTGTTTTGTTATGATAGACAGTAATGAGAGATTTCGGGGACAAAATCAAATTTAAGTGGGGGAGAGTTGTAACATCCGGAAACTAGAAGGTCAATTATGGAAATAAATTCCCTTTTTAGCAACCAACTCGTCAAGTTTGTGGCATAGACTCGACGTGTTAAAACCTTTTGGGTTCGCGTGTTTTTGAGGACCAACTCGTCGAATTGGTGAAGGAAACTCGACGAGTTGGGTGTTGTTTAGGAAACCCTAATTTTAGGGTTTTGCACCATATTTAAACACCTTAAGTTCCAGGTGTTGGCCTTATTTCCAGCCTCCGTAGCCCCTAACCCTAATCTCTAAACACTAGAGCCTCCAAGAATTTTGTGAGTCTATTGTGTGCGTTAGGTTCAAAATATTTTAAAGTTGCATTGAGCGTCCAAAGGAGTGTTTTATTGGATTTGTTCTTCATCATTAATTTACCTCTTAAAGGATTATTTATTCCCATAACCCACCTTTCGTTTTCTATTTTCCTTTCACTGGTAACCACCACTATCTCTTTCTGCGAACACACACACAAACACATATATACGCACATACATCATACTTGATGCATACATGTCAAGTTTATTAGAAGTGTATTTTTTTTATCCTACTAAATACACATCAATCTGTCATTTCAATAATATTCTACCTACTCTAAACATTAATTATTATCTTTTTTTATGAAAAATTATCTTTTTTTCTCTCTCTTTCTTTTTCTCTTTCCATCTTTCTCTTTCATATATATATATATATATATATATATATATATATATATATATATATATATATATATATATATATATATATATATATATATATATAATCTATCTTTTATTATGTTTTTGAAATTCTCATTCACATTAAATTGTTCAAGAAATTAAAATACTACTAAACAATTGATATATTTTTTATTAATAAATTAATTATTTATATTAATATTATTAATTATAAACTTATTTTTAATAAATTAAAAAGGAAAAACCAAATAACTCATATTTTGTTTCCTTAAATGCACATTTCTTTTATTACTTGTTTACTTATATTTTATTTTCTATTATATAATTATATTAATCTTGAGTTCCCAATTGAACAGTGAAGTTTTGCTGCTTAGGACTTTAGCTACAAAACTTTTGAACATTAGCAGTTTACCTCCTTTTGCTTTTGGTAATATTATTTTCGCCACAAATATTTTAGCTCAACATTGGACTGGATGTGTCGGTGTGGTGGACACATGTTCTTCCCTGGCTCGCGTCCTCCACCTCCGTGACTCATCTTTGCAAGCTACTGTTTGTTTCCTGCTCCTTCTTTTTTCCCATATCGACTTTTTCCACCGCTTACCTTCTTCTACGAAGAACAATCGACCTTCTCACTTTTCTCTTTCGTTATGGCCTTCACTGCTGGACAAAAATTGGAATTATCAAATGGCAACACTAGATAAGGAGACGACCGATCTACCCTGGTAGTCGGTGTGCGGCTGTGGCATATGCGATTTTGATTAGGGGAAGCAGTGACCGGAGGTTCCCCTACATCTCCTCCTGATTGCATCCAAAAGGGCACACTGATGTCGTTAACGAACTGCTATCAAAGAATCCGACCAACCCACAATTGGACCGACCAACTCATATCAGTCATGAGGTTAGTTTATCTCTCTGCTGGGTTAGTACACTGCCGATTGCTTCCCTCTACACCAGGTACTTCCCTCCTTTGCTTCGCCGTCACACAATCGGTTTCATTTCTCTGCTTTTCGAATTTTGTTCTGACTAGACGATGGCCCAGACTCGAATTTTTGAATGCTTGAGAGTTAAATTTTCGACTATTTGAGAATTCAACTTTCAATTTTAATTATCTAAGCCCTAATTTCTTCTGTATATCCTTCCATTTATCAATTGGGTTTTTGATTCGAATTATGTTCTTACTGATCCGGGAATTGTTTTGACGGTGGTTTTTTTGAGCAAAAACGAAAGGAAGCTGATATCAAAAGGAATGATGCTCTCTCAGCTGCTAAGTATTCAGAAGCCTGCCATGAGTTAGGATTGCAGGGAATCAATGTGAAGCTGGAACTACTAGAAACTGCAACAACTTCATTGCCCTACACATTTAGCAAAATGCTTCAAGTTTTGAACTGTGATTCCGTTTCACAAGCAATTGAATTCTATTCCAATTTTGTTAAAGATGCTCACACAGAAAAGGATGTAAGTTCATATCAAATTTCATTCATTTTTTGGTTTATACTTTATAACATTTAACAAAAAGTTAATTGTTTCATTGACAGAAAGATCCGGAGACTGTATTGCCAAATCTAAGGGACATCATTGACAACCCTCCGCCTCTTGAAGTTTCTGCAGCTTCTGAAGTGTTGGCTTATGTTAATGCTGAAAGAAGTTCTAACAATGAAATAAGTTTTGAAGGTGATGCTGCAGGTGATAGTATTGATTGGGATATTATTTTGGATAGCTCACATATTGGTTGGGATATTGGGACTGTGGAGGATTCGAGTGATGGATTTGGTGCCTACGAAGTTGTTGATGCCAGTGAGATTCCGGAAAATTCTTTAAAAGATGGAATGGAATCTAATGAGACTAATAAAGAAAAAATGGTATCAAAATCTCTTGGGATATTGGTGTTGTGAATCTTGAAGATGAATCAACTCAAAATAGTGCCTTGATAAATGTAATGCCATCAGGGATGAATGTTTTAATGAAAGTCAAGGAATCAAAGTTAGGAGTCGGCTTCTGGAGACAGAGTACATGAGTAGGATTGTTGATGATCTGTTTGAGGTATTATATTAAATTGCTCTTTTCTTTATATTTTCCACATTAAGTGTTGAGGAAATTACATTTTTGGTGTCGGATTAAAGCATTTCTAAATCCAAGAATCATGGATTTAACAAAATACAGAGACATTGTCATTACAACATCAAGTTCAAGCAGTAGCTCCATTTGTGTTACAGAAGTAAGCTTCTGATGCTATCCAGTCAATGTTATCAGATTTCTCTTCAGCCATTTCTTTGCTCACAAATAAGAAAACAAGGGACCTCATTATGATTCTCAACTCGAAAAGGTTCGTGCTTTACATAAATTTTATTTAAAAGTATACACAGTTTTGAGTTTTGACCATTGGTCAATTTTCAGATTTCTTGAAAGATTAGTCAGTACGCTTGAAGAAAAAAAAACATCATGAAGCGAAATTGAAAGAGGGGTTAAAAGATTTAGCTATCAAACACATGGAACTTCAAAATTCATTGTCCTCAGTAAGTCCATGAGTGTTTCTTCATAATTGGATTAAGACTTTAGGTTAGTTTTATATTCAATAGAAAGAAGAATTTATTTATGTATTTATTTATTTTTTGAAATTTTACGAATATGGCATCAGCTCTCAAACCCAATAGCGACCTTACCATCGGCACACACATAACCCAATGAAGAACATTGGGTTATGTATGGTAGTCATTGCTTATCTCTCCATTCCAGCTTCTATTTGGATTACACTGTATTGGATACTTTGGTTTGGATTGTCTACCTAGGAATACATTGTCTTTTGAATGGGTTAACTGTAGGATTATGTGTAATGTCCGATAGAAATCAAGTAGGTGCATATTAGATGTTTGGTGAAATGCCTAAGTGAAACTATCCTTCAATTTTTCCCCTATCCATGATAATAGGTATGATTTAATTCTAAAATTCCATTTATTCAATCATAATCCTCATCTGATTTTTCTTTCCAGATTGTTTTAATCTTTGCAGGGAAAAGATTTGAATTTTGAATTTCTTTTTCATTGTCTTCTGTGACCTTTTACAGTATCCAACATACAGAGAGTTACAAGCAAGCAAGGCTCCAAGTATGCAATAGGGATATCAGCTATGAAAAGTGATTTGGTGATGATGGGTTCTTGAGTTTATGGGTTTTTGAGTTTAATTCTACATTTTGCTAACAAAGATTTGGATGTAGATTCGGTTAATCTTTCTTACATGTTTGCACTATAAGCCATTAATCACATACTTATTCTTACGTTAAGAAATGAATTTGGGGCCTTCACAATTTTATGAACTGGCCCAGGGCACTTCTCACTGATTCAGGTCTTTATATGCTTTCTCTGTTTCTGATAGATTAACTTTTGATTAAGTTATATTATTATATGAGATTTTGTATTAAAGTATACTTTTCTGTGTTGCAGAAAAGCCTAGATAATGAAGAAGAAGCAAATTATGAAATTGCTGGATTGGTATGAGAAATAATGTATCAGTATTGAGTATATTTGAAGGCATAATACAAACAAACACCAAAATGTATCAAAAAAAGAACTGTAGAAAAGATCAATGCAGAAATCGTGTATATCTATCAACCGATTTGAAGGAAAAGATAACCAAACTTGAAATCCCAAACAATGAAAAACTTATCTTGGCTTTCCAGAATCAAGCTCTAGAATCGGAATATGGAAAATAATTTATCTTTTCTTTTTGGTTTATCACTGCAATTCATTACCTGTTTTCTTTCTTTATAATAAGTAGTTCAATCTGTCATAATGTGCATAAATGGATTGTGCTAAGTTATGTTGTATGTATCTTTTAATCTGCAGACTGCTGATTGCATATCAAGGTGGGTTAACAATTTTATGGGCTGTGGGTAAACAAATCATAAAAAAAAAAACAAAACCCCTCCTAACCCATTGTAACGCTCTAAAAATTCCAACCAACTTAAACTTTTCAAAAACATTCCAATTTCATAAAGTTATTACAAAAAGGCTTTCAATACATTTATTATCAGAGTATTTCTCAGAACCACATCATAAACACATAAAACATGAGGAGCGGTACGATCACACCTTTGTCTTGTCACGGTCTACTGTAATGCCTGAAACATTAAACCACAACTGTAAGCCCGAAAACTTAGTGAGATACCCCCAAAATACCAACCACAATACCATTCACAATTCATAACATATCATAACACAGAACAACCATGCACTTTGGGTCTACTGTATGACTGGTCCGCTGCACCGGGCCTTCAGTCCACCTGGTCCACCCTCCGAGTCTAGCCATATACATCGAGTCTGCAGTGTGGTTGGTCCGCCTGCACCGGCCTTCAACCTACCTGGTCCACTCTCTGAGTCTACAGTATGACTGGTCCGCCCACACCGGACCTTCAGTCGGCCTGGTCCACTCTTCGAGCCTCTACACGTCTGGTCCACCCTTGCGGGGCCTACAACCTATTCGAACAGCTTGCTGGGCCTTCGGAATATCTGGTCCGCGGGGCCTACTTGTCGATCCTCCTGAGAATTTTCCAATTCTCCCCACTTAGAGCACTGACTACCAACCAACAGTGACCCAACCGACATCACTTAAACATTCTTACTCAACAAATTCTCTTATACTTGAACTGGTTCTAAACGAGCAACCTCCAAAAAACCACGTTCCGGCATCACGCATCTCGAACTCTAAGGGAGTTCGACTCCCCGCTGAACACTACTCAAAACATAATTGCTATACCCGACAACAAGACCATACAACCAAATTCTAACCATCAATTCCTTGGATGCTAACTGTTTCTAACCCCTAACTACCGACCCTTCAATAATACCATAAACCCGAAAGATCGAACGAATACAATACCATGAATTATGCGAACGAGACTAGCAGATATAATACTCCATAACAACCATAAGATAACAAGATATCAAGAAGGAAACATACCCACAACTGTAGCCGGCTCTGCCCTGACCTCCTCTACTGTAAGCTGAAAAGCACGTCCTTGAGCCCTCGGGGGCTCTGCTCCACCCTGACCTCCACCCGTAATCCTCAAAGTGGCCGGTGCTGGAGCTTGCACCGGTCCTGCAGTAAGCTGTGGACAGTTGGCCCTCATGTAACCGACCTGATGGCACTGAAAACAAATCCTCATATCCTGAACTGGGGCTGACTGACGGTAATCCCTCGCATAATGCCCCTCTCTCCCGCACTTGCGGCACGCACCACCGGACCTACAAACTCCGGTGTGATCTTCCCGCACTTCCCACAAGTGCGGCTGCCCTGATCTCCCAACCTAGAATCAACGGTCTTGGACTGTTTCGACGCTAGCTGCGACTGCACCGGGGCCTACCTCTGCTCTCTCAACTGCAACTCAATCTCCAACTCACGCCACCTGGCGGCCTCTTGCAAACTCCAGCAAGGTCTCGCACCTCTGCGTAGACACAAACTGCATGATATCCCTCTTGAGAATACTCAGATATCGGGACATCTTAGGCTGCTCCGAAGCAAACTTCGGGCAAAACATCGCCCTCTCAGTGAACATCCAGGTGATCTCTTATCGAAGTCCCGATATTGAAAACCTCTACCGGCTCCTCCCCATGCCGCTGCTACAGCCGTTGTAGCCACCGCGACAACCGTCTCTGTAAGAGCTGCATAACGCTCATCAAAATACTCGACCATGGTGGTCTTGATCGACCCAAACAGTTTTGGCAACTCGGTCTGGAACAAAGCAACAACCTCATCATGTAGGATCTTACGAATCCTAGTATCCAACTCGTCTGTTCTCATCTGACCAATAGCCTCGGGTGGTACTGACCCACCCTGACCACCCTCTCCTGCTCCCGATCCCGCTCCGGATCCGCTCCCAGCATGCCTCATAACCACCATACTGAAATTACTGCAAAACATCAGATGCTTCTCACTAACCCAGGAACTAACTCCCAACCCAGCCCTAGGGGTTGTGACTTCCTTGATACGAGTATGGGTCCTGTGCTTTCAGTAGTACGGGCCCATACTACCTTCCACACCTACCCATATTTATATCAAGTATCACCACAATACCCTAGTGATGAACATGCATAACAAGCACTCAACCCCCACTCCTAGAGGAACACTGAAAATCTCATACAGAAAGAAACCCTAGGCTAGCAGGCATCATAAATCAAGCAACTCTATCATGCAATTCTTGAAGACCCCTAGCCTAGTACTAGCATGTTATTCTATCATATCTCACAAAAAAAAACTTGTATGGTATTTTGGGGTTACTTATTGGCTCCAGCTGATCGTACCTCCGCGTCCTCCTTTACTCATTTTTGAAAACCCTTTTTAAATTCTCTTGTGAAAACTCTCCTTGATTTGAGACTGGATTCACATGAATGTTCCTCCAATTCACACAAACCAAGGCTCTGATACCAACTTGTAACGCTCTAAAAATTCCAACCAACTTAAACTTTTCAAAAACATCCCATTTCATAAAGTTATTACAAAAAGGTTTTTTAATACATTTATTATCAGAGTATTTCCCAGAACCACATCATAAACACATAAAACATGAGGAGTGGTACGATCACGCCTTTGCCTTGCCATGGTCTACTGTAGTACCTGAAACATTAAACCACAACTGTAAGCCCGAAAACTTAGTGAGATACCCCCAAAATACCAACCACAATACCATACACAATTCATAACATATCATCACACATAACAGAACAGCCATGCACTTTAGGTTTACTGTGTGACTGGTCCGCCGCACCGGGCCTTCAGTCCACCTGGTCCATCCTCCGAGTCTAGTCATATACATCGAGTCTGCAGTGTGGTTGTTCCTCTTGCACCGGCCTTCAACAGACCTGGTCCACTCTCTGAGTCTACAGTATGACTGGTCCACCTGCACAAGGCCTTTAGTCGGCCTGGTCCACCCTTCGAGCCTCGACACGTCTGGTTGGACCGCTTGCTGGGCCTTCGAAATATCCAGTCCGCCCTGGGTATGTTGGCTTACAGCACAAAGCAGGACCCGCCTCAACCCAACCCCAGTCAACCAACCATGTGCACATAAACATATAATCGTATAACAATTAATCACCAATCAACCGATCTAGCAGATCACATACATAGCATACTCTAACCAGGATACGGACCTAACCGGTCACTCACATAGCATTATCCTATATTCCACGATTCCGACCTTAAACAAGTCTCTAACATATACCATCCTAACTACCAGGATGCAAACATATAGCAAAGCAATTGTTGGATTAAGGTCTAAGTCCATAACTATATTTGGTATGTACTTGATCCGACCCGGCATGGTCTATTTGGGTTGCACTTCACCGACACAATTATATGGATAATCTTTTGAGAATAGTAAGTTTATGATTAATATTAATATATTATAAGTTCTAATATATTATTATGGAATCATATTATTTAATTAGTATTGATCAAGAATTAATTTAGAATTAATTAAGTGATCAAAATAAACTAATTAAATATGGACTTTTATATATATGGAATGGGCCAAGTTCATTTAGGTTGGGCTAAGCTTTCATGGATAGTCCATGGAGTGTTTAACCCATGGATCATATGAAATGAAAGGTCATGGGTTTAACCCTAGTCTCCATACTATATAAAGATGTCCTTGGTTGGTGAAATGGGCACTAGTGTGGTACACTAAGAAGGGCTAGCCGATTTCACAAGAGAAAAACCAAGTATCCATATTCTCTAAAGTCTTCCAAGGTGTTTTGGTGATTTGTGATTCCATTTGAGGCTTCCACACTATTGGGGCTAAGCTCTTAAAGCTTGAAGACATCAAGCTACATCAAAAAGGTATGTCATCTAACTAGTATTTTGTAGTATAAGTGCTTCACAATATGCTAGTTAGGATTAAAGCCTTGGAAGTTCTTATTTGCATGTATAATTAGAGAAAACATAGATCCAAGGTATTTAGGGTTGCATGTACACTTAGGAGTGTTAGAATGCTCAAAACCCAACAGTGGTATCAGAGCCTAGGCGTGTTTTCTTGTTATACTTGCAAATGGAGCTGAAAAATCGAGTTTTGATGCTGTCTACCCAGCAGACTCGCCGAGTCCAAGGCAAAAAGCATTCAAATCGCCGAGTTGGTTCGTGCACTCGACGAGTTGGACCCCCAGACAGCATAAATTCGACTTTTTTGGCTGGAATTGGACTAGGAACATTACCCTAAGATGTTTTTGAACTTATAAACTTGTTTTTGATGTGATAATGTTCATGCTAATCCAATTTCAAAGATAATTGTCAATAGATTCATGTTTTGTATTAGTTAAAGGTTTAGACTAATTACATGAAAAAGTTTGATTTGAATTATCTTGTTCTTATGAGTTGCTTAGATTAATAGAAAAGTTGAGTGAAATAGTTGTTTTCAATCCAAATTAATCTAAGAGTTGATTCTAAAATGTGTTTTTGTAACTTGTCCTCAAGTTATATGAAAAGTCACATTTAAGTTTCATAAAACTCATAAAAGTTGGCAAAGGTTACAAAATGAAGAGTCTAGTTCTAATTAATTGGTGTTATGACTCCATAATTTGTCCTCAAGTTATGGAGGACCAAGAGTCTCTTCATTAAATAATAAATAAATAAAAAGTGTAACCTTAATTAATTCCATAAGTTATAAAATAAAGAAAAGTTAATTCTTTTATTAGTTTAAAGTCTTCCATAACTTGTCCTCAAGTTATGGAACTTGAAGAGTTTTTGGATTAAAACTACTTTAAACACATAAGTTATGGAATTAATTAGTTTTGAATAGTTTCAAAACTTGCCCTCAAGTTTTGAAAATTTGAAAAGTTTTCCTTATGAATACTTTAATTCCAAGTTAGCCCTTAGAATTTTAAAGAGTTAAAATTCAACCCTTATACTTTATAATATTATAAGTTAATAATATATATATATATAAATATATATATATATGTATGTATAAGAGTAAAGTCAGTCTTACCGCTAGTACGCCTCATTCACGAAGCCGGTCTATAAGGTGGGTATAAGGTTGTTGCCTATAAAATGGCAACTTAATGGGTGTCCACTCTCACCCACTGCTTGCTTGACTGGTGGAGGGTTGTTAGCCAAACGGGTATGACAGGAATATAATTCTCCCTTCATTAAAAGTATTAATGATAAATACTAAGTAACTAAACTCTTAATAATACCCAATCTTAGTTACATAGGAAAATGTGAATAAGGTGCTAATCCATGAAATTACACTTTGCACTTTGTTTAAGTCGGTTAGTAGAGCGTGTGTGGTTAACCGGCACACTAACTCGTATTTAACAAGGTAGGCAAAGGGTAACTTAATGTTTATCATAGTATCGATGGAGCGTGTGTGGTTAACCGGCACATCGATTGAGGGGTACACACTTAAGGGTACCAAGTAATTTTGCATGGTTACTTCACACCTTGTTTTGTGATCCTCGGCATCCCAGTCACAAAACCTGAAGGGCACACTCGAGATTGAAACATGCCATTGAGTAGTTCAATGAATCTCAAAGATCTAGGAGTTTCAAAACCAATTAAATATTTTATAGCTTGGATTACGGCATACCTCTTCTAAGTTATAAAATAGTTTGTTGGGTCCTAGCCTTAATATTTCATATTGGGTGTCATATTAAGGACTTTAAATCAACTATCTTGAATATCTCCCATAGCATGTCTGGTTTAGACATTTATGATCTTCCCAAATCTCTTGAAACAAGCTTTCCTAAATGAAGATGATGTCCCTTGGAAATCATACTTCTTTCACCTCCTCCGATTATTCTCCCTAACCCACAAGTTCTTGAAAAGTTTAAGTTCACTCAAGCCCTATTGGCAAGGCAAGGTCTAGGTGTGGTCACATCTTGGAGATGTAGTCACATATTGACAAGTCGGGAGAATTGGGTGTCAAAGTCTTGAGAAAGTTGGTTCAACTACTTTCTAAGTCACATAGTGAGTTCTTTTGGAACACCTATGAAACAGACTATGACAAGACCCTTAATGATCTTATCTACTTGCTAAGATCAACTTCCTAAAACTTTATGGACATTGACAATGATGACATTGGATATCTAGTAAAGCTCTCTCTTCCCAATGGAAAGGGATTAGCCATAGTCAACTCGGTTGACCAAATGGTAAAGAGGGAGGCTAAGTCTGAGATAGTCTCATTATCAAGGGTCCATTACCAAAGGAAGGGGAATTAATTGCAAAGCTGCCAAATTTACCTAAGGATGTTGAAGTCAATAATTTTGACTCTACTTCAGGTAAAGTCCACTATCTAACTCTGCTAAGTTTCTATTATGAGATTCTTGATACATGATGTGACTGGGTCACATGGTGATGTTTTAAGAATCAAAGAAAAGTGAAGAAACTTAAAAAAAGAATATGCTGAATCTGATCGAGTAGATGGATTTCTATCGCGTAGTTTGAAGATCGGATTCTTGAGCTACTTCTTAGGAGTTATGAGATATTGCTTAGGAATAGATAACAACAAGATTTCATATGGATTGTAAGGATAAGTTTTTCCGCAAAGTTTTAAAATAAAAGGAAAATTTTGATTTTATTTATTTTTAAAATATCCTTACAATGGCGTTTGAGGAAAAAATTGTTGCTTATATGATTCCATTAAGAGCAAGAGTGGAAATATGAAATTGATTCTTTCATTTGTGGTAATGTCTAGATTTACCAAATAAGGAAAGATTCTCATCACCCAAGTTTCAATTGGACCAGAACTTGGAATCATGCAAGTTGTATAGCATGATGAATGAGAACTTTCAAGTATTGGAAAATTAAGACTAATTACTTGTTCACATGGATGTGTGAGTCAAGTAAAGGACTAAGGGATCAAGTACACATTCTTGTGCACTGGTCAAGTCCACCACAAAAGATTAATAAGACTATTCGTCATAGTTTACTAAAGCTTAGTAAATATGATTATACTTACAAGATTAAGTGTAACTCTGAGACATTGAAAAAAGGTTCCAATGTAAGGCAGAGCGAATAAGAAGAATCAAATTAGGCAGAAGGATAAAAGTTTCTCAAATCTGAAAAGATGGGAGAGTACTTTAGTATTAGTTTAGTGATCATCTTAATGATTAAGAAACCATAGAACAATTAGTTCTCTAAGGAAATCTTAGTGCATTCTTATGACTAAGAAGAGGGATCTTGAATTGTTGAAATGGTTAAATCAAGAAGATGAGTCATACTTCGTTCTAATACAAGTCTTAGAGTCATACTCCAAGATTTTCATTTGAGTGACATGTCTTAAAGAAGGTTTAAAACACTTGTCAAATGTAAGAGTAAAAGTTTTCTACTCTTGTACATTTGAAATTGGTAAGTTGTGATGTTTTGGATAAAACAAAGACCAACTTAGGCCAATTGTGTGAAGTGTTTGTCTTGATTAGAATCCACACTATCTCTTGGATATTTAACAAGGGAGTCTTATAGGTCAAGAGGAAAGTGGGAGTCTTAAAGGTCTTGAAAGTCTCAAGAACTAATCAAGAATAGAACCTGAAGTTCTTCACTAGCACACGACGTGCGGTTTAAAACCTATCGTGTTGACATATTCTGTGCCCATTCCAGTTAAAGTTGGCTTTGCATATGAGTTCTTAGAGTTCTCAATTTGTTGCACAACAACTTGGAAGCAATGGCAGGCCCTTAAGCTGCCAGGTGGCAAGAAGTTAAGATTGAGTTCAGTCCATATGAGATTGGATTTGTCATTACCCTTGTTCTGTGACTAAGGTTTTGACAATTCACATGGATAAGAACACATACACCATTAAATCTAAGTGTCATAAGGTTTCTCTCCGATTCATGAAAATGATGGTGAGGAAACACTTTCACTAAGTAGATTTTAGCTAGATAGCAATTGTGATGTTTGCATTCTCAAAGTCGTTAGTGGAGCGTGTGTAGTTTACCGGCACACTAACCTGGACTTGTGAGAAGTGGAAAAAAGGTCTAACCATTATGATTACGACATCCCTCTTCATAATTGTTTAGACACACAAGTGTGCTATCTAAGGGAAGGTGTATGATTTTTGATAAAGTTTTATCAAAACAATCTAGTATCAGAAATCTGAACTTTGGTAAGAAAGTCTATGAAGTATTGATTTCTAGAAGTCCAACTGATTTCTGAGTACATGTCAAAGCTAGTGGGAGCATAAGTGTTATGATAATAATCATCATGTTAGTGGGAGCATGATAATTATGATAAGTATTGCAAGTTAGCAATGTTAATTATAGAAAACAAAAGGTTTCAATTGGGAAAAAGTTGTTTTGCTATAATTAAGGGAGAGGAAATTATACTTCATCTCAAATCTATAAGCTTAGACCGTGAGGTTTTAATCATTTAGTCAAGGATATATATATATATGAATTTCATGTTGGAATGGCTCAACATAAGGAAATTCTGTATATGGGTCCATTATTTGCGTTCTAAAATTCGATTATGATTACGACATCCCTTTTCATAATCTGAATTATGAGAACTTGGCAAATAGAAATGGAAATGTTATAGCAAAAGACTGGTTTAGTCTTTATGTGAGACATCATGAATCATGTCCCATATGCTTCAGATATAGGATCGATTACATGTGCTATATTCATCCTTTCTAAAATTTTCCAAATGCCTAGGGCATTTAAAAGGGAAAAGGTTTAGAACTGGATATGACTAAAAGGATTAAATAATTGTCGTGGACAATCTAAGGTTTACCAAAGATTGGTTGCTCAAGGATAGTTGGAAGTATAGTGATAATTCTGGAAGGACCATATTGACATAATCTGTAAGGTGACAACTCTTGTTCAGAAGTGATAGTCAAAATGGAGTCTGGAAATGTTTCAAAGTTAGAAATTATTTAATCTGTGTAAGATTAGGAAACTTAATGCAAGAAGGATGTTTCCTAGGAGTTGATCTCCTTTGGAATACTCTGTGATGATTGTTGCCAAGTCTTTATGAATTTGTGCATAATCATTACAAGAGGATCAATGCATATAAGTTTAGAATCTAATAGATTTCAGTAAATGGCGTGAATTTGGAATTCTTGCATTTGCAGTAGGGATTTGGGAGTGTGAAAAGAGAATCATTGAAGTTATGTTCAATTGATCTAGTTCACAAAGTAAAGAACATAGACAAACATAGTATGCATACTTGGTGTATGGCATGACTAGTGTTTAGAAAACATAGTGTACATGCTTGGAGCATGGGACAACTATTGTTTTAAATTCAAGAATAAAGTTGATAGATGAAACAGTATACAATGAATAATGTGTAATCATATGGTGATAAATAAAAGGTGTTTTATTTATATTCATAAGTTCTGAGACCATATTGGATTCAATTATTATTGTGTTTCACTTTGCATGTTTTTGACTTCCCGAATAAACTAGGTTATTCTTCCGGAATGACTAAGTTATTCAAACCATCCACAGTCGGTCATATGTTGGAAGTAGATATGAATTAAGACTGTCATGGGTTGGCTTGTAGAGGTCTAAGGTGTTGGACAAAGGGCTACAACACTCATGAGTGCTCATAAGTTCTGAGTATTGGATTCAACCCGCGCTCATTGGAATCACTTCATGGATTTTATCACGAGTGATCATGAGACGATAATATCTTATATTCTTCAAACCTAGAGATATGAGTTGTTACTATGAGTTGGTTGTACATTGATTGCACGAAAACGCATTTGGTAACTCGGTGCTATAAAACGTGCCTTTGTGTATGATTCAACAAGTAGTAGAACAAGCCATATGAGTCGAAGTTTACCCATTCCTTTTACCTTCGGGATAAAAGTGATATCTGTGGGCCCCTCGATGATTTGATGATGACAAATGGAAGTGCTCGGCCGGGCCAGGACTGATTTGATTTGTTCAATTAGTCAGTCGTCATAAATCGGAAATCGGGAAACAACAAATGGACAGAGAGAATGATTATAATCCATGTCTCAGTCCATATGATATCTAGAATGGAGGAATATATGATCCCTTATCTAATGGACAAGTTCGTTGACAAGATCAGAGTTTGACAGCGGCTTTAAGAGCTATGATTGCCAGTCAGGTTTGAAGTCATACGCAATAATAGTTTTAGACTTATCAAAGTGGGAGACTATTGGATTAATGTCTAAGTCCATAACTATATTTGGTATGTACTTGACCCGACCCGGCATGGTCCATTTGGGTTGCACTTCACTGACACAATTATATGGATAATCTTTTGAGAATAGTAAGTTTATGATTAATATTAATATATTATAAGTTTTAATATATTATTATGGAATCATATTATTTAATTAGTATTGATCAAGAATTAATTTAGAATTAATTAAGTGATCAAAATGAACTAATTAAATATGGACTTTTATATATATATGGAATGGGCCAAGTTCATTTAGGTTGGGCTAAGCTTTCATGGATAGTCCATGGAGTGTTTAACCCATGGATCATATGAAATGAAAGGTCATGGGTTTAACCCTAGTCTCCATACTATATAAAGATGTCCTTGGTTGGTGAAATGGGCACTAGTGTGGTACACTAAGAAGGGCTAGCCGATTTCACAAGAGAAAAACCAAGTATCCATATTCTCTAAAGTCTTCCAAGGTGTTTTGGTGATTTGTGATTCCATTTGAGGCTTCCACACTATTGGGGCTAAGCTCTTAAAGCTTGAAGACATCAGGCTACATCAAAAAGGTATGTCATCTAACTAGTACTTTGTAGTATAAGTGCTTCACAATATGCTAGTTAGGATTAAAGCCTTGGAAGTTCTTATTTGCATGTATAATTAGAGAAAACATAGATCCAAGGTATTTAGGGTTGCATGTACACTTAGGAGTGTTAGGATGCTCAAAACCCAACAGCAATAACATAACAACTACCCGGATTTCCATCTAATAAAGGGTCGGCCTTGGTGGCTTAGACCCTGTCGATTTAGTGAGGATAACTCACCTCGCAACTGCCAAAACTCTGAACTGAAGAAGCAGATTCCCGAACCACCACCTCACCAAAAATCCTGAACTATCCGAAGCAGCAAAACAATCATTAGTCCAAGCACAATATCCTTCCAAGGGTAAATTGACCAATTTACCCTTAACTCAATCTGGTCCAAGACTAAGGCCCATAATCAAAATATGAAAGGCCCAACACTAGGTAAACTCTCAAGCCCACTAATGGCCCAATTTGCTACATTGGGCCCATTCTTCTTATTGGGCCTTACCCTAAGCCCAACACCCATACTTGGCCCATCTTCCCTGACTCCTGATGGCCTACTAAGGCCCAAACACCCAAAGCACAGCCCACACCGAGGCCCAAATACTCAAGACCCAAACTAGCAGCGTTACGTGGGGCGTAACTCTATGTACGCTTAGCATACCAGCTCCCTGATGTGTACGCCGCGGGGCGTAACTCCGCTGAACTACAACCTCTCATAAGATCTTAATGGCTTAAGCTCTTAAGCCCAAACTTTAGATCCATAGACCAAATATGCCTAGGATTCATAAAGTCTCAAACTTTATTACTTGGGACGTTCATAAAGCTCTTAATCCAAGGTCTTAATCCATTAAGATCTATCTATATCACATATGAGACAACCAAAGCCCTTGGGACCTCATTTTTCTTACTCAAGACCTCTCCTAAGGTCTAAAAGGACAGCTAATCTCAACCAACTCGAATCATGCATCAAGATGAGGTTTTTGGGACAAGAATGATGTCAAAATTTCACAACACATAGATCCACACAATATGATTGTCAAGCCAGAGACTTTTTACCTCAAAAGGGTCTCAAAAGATGATGTCTTTCTAGATCTACGAGCTCCAGATACTCAACTCCTTCTTTGACAACTTCCCCTTTCTTCTTCTAGACTCTCCTTTACCAAAACAAGCTTTCCAAGGTCAAACACACCCAACAATGGAGGTGGGACGGCTATCTAGGGTTTCTGAGGATAAGAGAGTGTTTATGGAGGCTAGGGTGAGAACCATTATGCTCCTTTTATAGTGGTTAGCCCTTAGAATAGGGTTTCTGGATGACAGACGTACGCTGGGCATAATTCCAATACGATGGGCGTATGTCGAGGGACTCCACGTTCATCTGATCACTCTACGATGGGCATAACCCAGCCTATGCTGGGCGTACCCACGCATGTCCCATGCATGCATGGCCTTTCCTTGCCAACTTCTTCTAATAAGTTCCATAAGTGTCAATATCTTTAAAGTATCATAACTCCTTCATTCTAGATCCGTTTCCGACGAACTTTATACCCACAGAAAGGTGGCGAGAAGATCTACGCTTCCAGCAACACACTCCGATCAAAAACCTTCTCGAATAAAAACCCATTGTTCATGAAAGACCGAAACGCCCTTACTCTTGATCTCGAGAACCCATAAATAGCTATTTTAAGAACGGGGCGTTACACCCATGCAAAGCATGGGTCTCTTCCCTATTTTATATTTAAAAACTATATATATATATATATATATATATATATATATATATATAGAGAGAGAGAGAGAGAGAGAGAGAGAGAGAAGAGGAAGGATCATTTGAGAACTTATAGTTTCCCGAAAACTCGATAACTAAAAAAAGACCGTTAGATTAAAATAATAAAGGGTTAGGATGCTTTGTGGCATTTATGTAAATACCTGATAATAAAAAAGGCACGGGGGCATCGTATTAATATAAATCAGGGGAATTTAGGGAAACTGTAATTGATACCCCATTATCAGATTAATCACGTCGACTCTCTCCCTCCATCTCTCTCTCTCTCTCTCTATCTATCTCTCTCTCTCTCTTCATCCCGTCCCTCTCCCTACACCTTCATCATGTTAACTTCATCGTTGATCATTTGATGAAATCCAACGCCATAATCTGAAATCCATGGCCACCTCCGATGATCGTCACCATATCGATTAATTGCCTTCCTCATCGTCTCTCCCCCAATTCTCTTTCTCCGTCACACACAAACACATACACACACACACACACACATCTTTTCGCCTTTGCGACGATGATTCCTTCGATCAGGATAACATTGATGACAAATTGGAAGAGAACATGACGATGAGAAATCTCTCTCCTCCTATCGTCGCCTCACCTCTTACTGTTTCAGTCAATTCCAAAAATTAGGGTTTGCAGTTGTTTTCTAAACCACAATTTCAATTTCATGTTAAGATTCGAAATCAATAGACGATACTAGCAACACAACCATCACGAGTTAGAAATCGACAAGCGAGTTGGAGATTGAAGGGAAAAAACATTTGGAAGATACGATAGAATCAAGATTTCAGATATTATCTTCGATAAAATCAATGGAGCTCTCAATAAAGCTCATCTCTGATACAAAGTATCTGTTACAGCTCTATGTTCTGTTCTCAATGCTATTCTCAATTCTAAGGTAATGTTTCCAATTTTTCAATAAGATCGTAATTTCCTTTTCATTTTCAAGTATATGATCCATTAATGATATGATTATCAAATAGTTTACAAAGCTTGTAAAAACTATAAATCAAGGATGCTTATGCGTTTTCTTTTGCTATGTTTAAGGGTTGAAAAACATGATATGAATAATGATTTTATGATATTTCATTTTAAATTTTTCATCTGCAAATGAAGGTCAATGCTTATGACATTGATACAATGTTAACTGATGAAATAGATGTTGATTAGTTGGAAGAGAGTGTCTCGGGAGAACTTATACAACTCTATTATTTTCTGCAATTTTGATAGACATTTTATGCTTCATCTTTGCAAATCAAGAAATCTAGTTAGCATTCTTTCTTATAAACCTTCCTTTGTATTCACTTTTTTTTTTTTTTTTTTTTTAGTTTCATCTAAAATAGTTCAGCTTGGGGTGTATGTAGGAACATTTCTTTAGAGATTTATTGAGAATTTGTTATATTTTCAGTGAAATTGACTTTATTAATGCAAATAATTGGGATCACAGTAAGATCATCATCATCATCCTTGTTTTCATGGATTCAAATGTATAGATTGGGGCCCTCACTTGTAGATAGTATTTATAGTCTTTAGGATTATTATTACTAGTGTTTACATGACCTACAAGTCTATGGGGTTATTGTTACCATTGTTTTAGTAGTTATAGTTCTGGGAGGTGTAAAATGATTAACAAGGTTGCACGAGCCTTTCTTATGCTTGTTCTATTTTTTCCCCTTTGTATATTCATTTGGATAGTTACAGTAAGGGAGGATCATCCAATAGCTATGTTTATGAAACATAAAAATGAATAATGAATGACTTCTTTGTTTATTTTTCTATCTATTTAGAATAATAATTTATGTGACCATTTTTTTACAATCCTTTTGAAATAGTTGGAGTTACAGGCTTTAGTTTGAAATCTTTCACAGAGAATTGGAGTTCTAGTAATCAAACAATAAACAATAATTGAATACCTGATCCTACTGGAGAAATACATTTGCATTTCAAGTAAGTTTTAGAATCAATGTCTTTTATTCTACTATTTGATACTTCATACTTATTATATTCCGTTCAACTTTCAAATTAAGTATTCATTTGGATAGAATGGAATGAGTAATTACATTACATGACCATGTATGGTTAGTTGTAGGAACAAAATGAATTTTCATGTAATATATAAAGATAAATATATAATTTTAACTTTATTCATTACATTATTTATAAAATTATAAAAGGTTTATTTAACCTAAAAGTGTTGATAAAAATAGCATTATTTTCGTTTTATAGAAAAATTAAAATAAGACTAAGTTATAGATATAACATAAGAATTATATGTGATTCACATGTAAATCATAAGTGAATCACATATAAATTACATGCGATTCACATGTAAATCACAAGTGAATTACGTGTGATTCACATGTAAACACAAATGAATTACATGTAATTCACATATGAATTACATGTGATTCACATGTAAATCACAAGTGAATCACATATGAATTACATGTGATTCAAATGTAATCACTTGTGATTTACAAGTGAATCACATGTAATTCACATATCAATTAAATGTGATTCACATATAATTCACATATAAATCATATGTGATTCACATATAAATAGCATATAATTGACTTATGCATCACATGTAATTCACAAGCGAATCACATATAAAATATGAATTACATGTGATTCACATATAAATCACATGTGATTCACATATAAATTGCATGTGATTCACATATAAATCACATGTAATTCACATATGAATCACATATAAATCATCAGTGAATCACATACGAATTAAATGAGATCGGTAAGATTATGATCATGCCTTTAATGAATTAGTTTTGATCTAACGCTTCACTTTTAGTTCTCAGGTTCTCAGAAATTATGAGTTCTCAACCGATCTCACACCAATATATATATATATATATATATATATATATATATATATATATATATATATATATATATATATATTGCATCGCAATCCAAAAAGTTTTTTTTTTTTAATTGTTTTGCATCCTTCTTAACTGCACTGATAGGACTAAAAGCCTTTAGATCGATTAGCTTCTAAACAAATAAATCAAGAACACAAAGTAAATAACACACGATGAATCAAAAAGATGTCTAATGATTAACAAGTCACAACCTCAGAAGAACTCTATAAAGAATTGCTACTGTAGAGATGTGCTAGGTAAATAACACACGACGAATAACACAAAAAGTAAATAACACACGATGAATCAAAAAGATGTGCTACACGATGAATTTAGCAGCCTATTTGGGAAGAATCGATTTGTATATATCGAATCATTAAGGATTCACTCGAAGTCTATGAGGCTTAGGACAACATGCAACAACATGCTTTTAGGGACACTTAGCTAATACAAAGATAGAGACTTATACATGTTATTTTCATAAGGAAAATATTTTTGATCTTTTTGTTATTTTCATAAGGAAAATATTTTTGAATTTTATATGATTTTTCTGAAAAAGAAATAAAAACAAAAAAATAAATAATTTTGGATTTTATGAAATTTTGCTGAAAAAGACTTAAAAACAGAAAATAAAATATTTTTGGATTTTATGAAAAATAAAAACATAAAATAAATTAAGATAAAAAATAGTGTACAAAAGATACAAACGAAACTTCACCTTGAGATATGAGTCAAAATGGACCGTGCGTTCGGTTCATTTCAGTTCCTGAAAAATCCAGACCCGAAATAGACCGAACGTTCGCTCTATTTCGCTCCATTTCACTTGCCAATTTTAATGAGGCAAAAAAGGTTTCGGTGCTGACTCTGCTTCCATCATTCCCAAACCTTGAAATATTTTGTGAAACCTTGCTTCAGGTAAGGCTTTGGTAAACACGTCAGCTAATTGATCAGCAGATCAACCGAAGTGTATTTCAACGTTGTCGTCTTCTACGTGATCATTGATAAAGTGATACCTCAGTGCTATATGTTTCGTCTTTGAGTGTTGCAATGGGTTGTGACATATCCTTATTGCGCTTTCAGAGTCACAGTATAGAGGAATCTTCTTAATGTTCAGGCCATAGTCTCTCAGTTGGCTTTAAATCCATATTACTTGAGAAGTACACGATGCTGCAACAATATATTCAGCTTCGGCTGTAGAAAGAGACACACAAGTTTGCTTCTTCGATTACCAGCTAATGAGTTTTCCATCAAGAAACTGACACCCGCTAGTTGTGCTCTTTCGGTCCAGTCCACATCCTCCTAGTTCAGCATCAGAGAATGCTTGAACAAAGAAGCCTAATTTCACCGGGTACCAAAGACCGAGAGATGAGGTTTGCTTCAAATATCGAAAGATATTCTTTACAGCCAACATGTGAGGTTTGTGTGGATTAGCTTGAAACTTGGCACAATAACAGAAAGAAAACATTATGTCTGGTCGACTTGTTGTTAGATACATCAAAGACCTTATCATTTGACGATAGAGGGTCATATCAGCAGCCGGTTTTTCCAGAGAAGGTGTTAAATTCGTGTCGAACGCCATTGAAACCTTCACTTTTGAATCCCCCATCATTCCGAGCTTAGCAAGTAAAGTCTTCGTGTTCCTCTTGATTGATAAAAATTCCATCTGGTCCCTGTCTAATATTCAATCATGGAAAAAATTAATAGGACCCATTAAGCTCATATTAAACTTAGTCTCCATCAATTTTCGGAATTCAGTGGTTAAGCTTGGATTCGTGGAACCGAAAATGATGTCATCGACATAAATTTGGACAATCATTAAATGGTCACCCTCTTTCTTGCGAAAGAAGGTTGGGTCAACTGAACCTTGTTTAAATTTAGAAATTTTTAGAAACCTAGTTAAAGTTTCATACTAGGCTCTCGGGGCTTGCTTCAGACCATAAACCGCCTTGTCCAGAATATAGAAGTGATCTGGATACTTCTCGTTCACGAAACCAGGTGGTTGCTCTACGAACACTGTTTCTTCTAATTCTCCATTTAAGAATGCGCACTTGACGTCCATTTGAAACACTTCAAAGTTCTTATGAGCAGCATAGGCCAAAAAGATTAGTACAGATTCCAATCTTGCTACTGGAGCGAAGGTTTCTTCATAGTCAATACCTTCCTCCTGGAAATATCCCTTTACAACTAGCCTTGCTTTATTACGAATCATGTTCCCTTCTTTATCCATCTTGTTTCAAAAAACCTACTTCAATCCAAACACAGATGCATCCTTCGATGTAGGAATCAATCTCTAGACTTTGTTTTGCTCAAACTCATTGAGTTCGTCTTGCATTGCTTGTACCCAATCTGAGTGATCGAGTGCAGTGTTGAAAGTCTTCGGTTCAATCTTGGAGATAAATGAATTAAACATATAGAATTCCACTTGAGAGAATAGTGTTGTTTGCTTCGCTTTTAGTTGAGAGCGAGTAAGGACTCCCTCAGACGATTCTCCTATAACTTGATACTTTGGATGATCTTTCGTCCATTTTGTAAGAGGATGGTAATTTGGATCATAAGAAGGATCCAGTTCTGAATTCACTTCTTCTTCAAATTCTGACTGAGTATCATCATTGTTTGTATTTACATCCCCCCCCCCCCCTTCGAATAATGAAACAGTTTCGGCTTCAGGTCCAGAATTCTCCCCCTCAATTGGACGTTCAGTGGGTATAGTGGTTGATGGGCTCTCCCATTGGAGAGGTAATTAAGGTTGTTTTGATGTAGATGGATCCTCCCCCATGGAATGTAGAATGGGTAGTTTCACTTGGCTCTTGTGGTGTGTGAGAGATCTGATATTCACTCGAACTTGAAGGTTCGCTTTCCATAACTTTGGCAGCTTCGTCAATTTTTTCTTCAGATTATCAACTTTGTTGACAGCTGCTTTTGCTTCAGAGAGTATGGCAGTCTCCGGTTCATCAAATAGCATCACATATTCTTCAAACAAGTTGGAAATAGGAACCGAGACTTGACCTATTTGGGGAAAGGTTTCTCCCATTGTGGCTTCGCTTGTCGATTGTTTCTTCATATAGTTGTCATCTAAAGTGACATAATAGGTTTCCTCGATTTTTCTTGATCGTTTATTGGAACCCTATAACCCTTTGAAGTAAGCGAATAATCGAGAAAGATTCCCTCATCTGCCTTTACATCATATTTGTTTCGGTTCTCTTTTGAATTAAAGATGAAGCATCTTGAACCGAACACATGGAAAAACTTGACATTTCGCTTGCGATTGTTCAGAATTTCATACGGAGTGATGGAGAATTGCTTGTTAAGGAAGGACCGATTCTAGGTGTAACAAGCAGCTGCAATAACATCTGCCCATAAATACAGTGGCAACGAAGCGAAGATGAGCATGGTTCAGGAGGCTTCACATAATGAACGGTTTCGCCTTTCAACGACACCATTTTGTTGTGGAGTGTAGGGAGCAGAGAAAGCATATGGCCTTTTTTCCTAGGTGCTCATTTTGTATGGGCTTTTAGTTTAATGTTTTTATTCACTGGACATGGTTATTGGCAAGAACTTATTGAATCCATTGTTTGGTCTCATAATAAATTAAAAGTTGCTCAACTATAAATTCTTCAAACACTTGGTCTTTAAATTCCAATCCATTGTCACTTCGGACATTTCTGACCACCTTTCGTAGTTGGATCTCCACTTGCTTTATAAAGATTATGAGTTAAGCGTTGCTTCTGATTTCTGTTTATGAAAGAAAACCCAGTTGAAACGTGAAAAGTCATCGATAATTACAAGAATATACTTATTACCACCTATGCTTTCAATAGCCGAAGGACCACACAAATCAATGCGTAGAAACTCAAGCGGTTCGATGATCTTTGTGTTAACACGGGTAGGATGACTCTTCCTACTTTGCTTTCCCATTTCACACGCAGCACACAAATGTTCCTTTAGAAGAATGGTCTTGGTCTTCTTTTCTATTATTTCTGAACCTTCATCATCGAACGAAACCTTCAATCCAGTTCCTACCACCAGTTGTGAAACACTGATGAGATTATGTTGCAAGCCTTCTACATATGCTACTTTTTTGATCGAGAAGTCTCCATTTGTGATCATTATATAGCCTTTTATCGTGCCAAAAGAGTTGTTACCAAACTTGACACATCCACCATCCTTTAGAGCCTGAAACTCCCATAGCTCTTCTCTTCTCCCCGTTATGTGACGCGAGTAGCCACTGTCAATATACCATTCGTAATCGAACTTCTCGTCACTTATAATCTGCACAAATCAAGCAGATTTAGGAACCCAAAGTTGCTTGGGTCCTTGTGAGCCTTTTAGAGAACAGGGAATTACAAGAGAAAAATCAACTAGATATGTTTGTTTTATTAATTTGGTTTTGTCTTTCCTTTTGATGGTGAAAATTTTGATTTTATTATCTTTCGTTTGTTTAAAATCAGATTTTGGAGTTTTGAGTTCATTATTAACAAACGTTTTCTCCTTTTTCCTAGGGTTAGCTTTCGTTGTCTTCGTCTTCTTTTCATCTTCTGAGACAAGCTTCCCTTTTCCTTTAACATCTTTGTTTGAATACTCCTTTGAGTGAGAAGGAGAAGGATGGGGTTTAGGAGCGAAACCGTGCTTTCGGTTCTTTTCGTTGTTAGATTGGGAACCGAAACTACTTCTTCGGTTCCTTTTGCTTCCAGTTTAGGAACCAAAACTACTCCTTCGGTTCGCTTGACTGCAAGATCGGCAGTGAGTACAAGGAGCGGAGTTAGGCTTTGATTTAAATTTTTCCTTCAAGTTTGAAGTCTTGTCTTCCTTTGACCCTCCATGAAGTTTTCTCCAACAAACTGACCGTTTCATCAGCATTGTCGATTGGAGCCGACCAGAAAAATTCTTCACATCCTTCAGCATTATCTTCGTTCACTATTGCTGTCAGTTCGGCTGTTAGCTGTTGTGTGACTCCTGTAACTGGATAGACCTAATTTGGAGTGGTTTGCACCTGTTGATATACCACTGCCTTTTCTTTTAGGATTTTGGTCTTATTTTGGGACAAAGGAGCGAACTCAACTGAATTTTCAGAAATGAGATTTTTGATAGGTTCGGGTTCGCTCTTAACGCATTCAGAACATTCCACCTCATCTTCTATAGAAATTTCATTCATATCATCATCCTCATCAAATTCAAAAGTGTTTTCAACATTGATTTTGTTTTCTGAACTTAACTTGGAATTCAATGAGTCAGACTTCTGCATGGTTTCGGTTTTAATTTTCAATTTTTCATTTTCGTCCAAAGGTTCTTAAGCATGTCCTTATGGTCTTTGGACTTGATAAAGGATTCTATTTTGTCAAGACCGATTTTGTAACCAGGGGTAACTTCATCTGATGATATCATAGATTCGCAGTTATACATATCAACATCTACTTCATCATCCTTTAATTCAAGGAAGGGCAAAATCGTGCTATGAATTTGCTTGCCTATTTCACAATCTAGATGCAATTACGTAATGTTTGTATATAAACTCTTAGCAATCAAACAAAAAAATGTTTCGGTGTTTCAAAAGCTTTAAATTATCCCTTTGCAAATAAATTGTTTCATCCTTATACCTAACTAACTCGATCTCCTTTCGCTCAATCCACATCAGTCTTTGCTCACTCTTCGAAGACACCCTGCTGAGTTGATCAGTTAGGTTAGAGTTTGTGATGTGATTTTGCGTTAAACTACCACTTAAACTAGAAAACTTAAATTTTAACTCGTTAAATTCTTTTTCATAGTTAGTGACAGGGATTTTTAGTGATTCAAGAATAGATTGTACCTTCTTGATCAATTGGTCGCACTCGTTGATCTGCTTGCCCATCGGTTTAGCTGCGAAGCACCTGTCTTCTCGTTCCCTTGCTTCATCACGACCCCCATCGGTATTGTAGCCTCTCATGTGTGACACTCCAGTGGTCACCATCAAGCGTTTCCCTGCACTTTTAGTTTCAGCTTCCTTCACTACAAAAGCCCTGCCATGTGTAGGCTTACGAACCTCTTTGTCCTCAGAGTTTGTAGACCAGACCTCCACACCACCGAACTCATCATCCACAAGATTTTCCTGCACAATAAGAGCATTCATATGTGGTTAGCAACTGCCTTCTTCTTCTTAATTTCCTCCAGCTTACGTAGATGGTAAGCTTCATCATCTTCCGTGTCATTCTTCTCCGACATCTTCCTTCAAACACAATCCTTGGCAAAGTGATTTTTGCCTCCACATAAGTGACAATTAAATCCAGAGTCACTTGTTTCCTTATTCTCCTTTAGAGGAGCATTCTTCGTTTCCTCCTTCGCTTTATCAGAACTGTAACTTCCTTGCCAGTTTCGGTTCTTGGTGGTGGGAAATTTTCTTCGAATAAACTTCTTTGGATTTGAAACCATCAGTGCATATTCTTCATTAGTTAGATCATTTTCATTCAGATCCAAATCTTCTTCTTATTTAGCCACATTCTTTCCGTTTGAGATAAGAGCTAACGATCCCATGCTTGAAATCACATTCGTTTCCTTGGTCACGGCACTTTCGTGTGACTTTAGAATCCCCACTAGCTTGGCTAAAGAATAGGTTTTGAATTGTTCTTGAGCTTTTACTGTTGAAACCACCGCCATCCATTCGGATCTTAAACCGTTCATAAATGTGACTTTTTGTTCAATTACCATCCTTTCAATGCCACGCTTTATCATTTTACTGAGAATATGATTGAAACGATCAAAAGCTTGAATAAGCTTTTCTTCCGATTTTTCTTGAAGTCTCCGAACTCTAACATCAGTAGAGATTGGATAGAATGCTCAAGATCCTCATCGGTAGAATATAATTCCTTCAACCTATCCCAGATTTGTTTTGCTGTTGAGCATGAACTGACCAAACGGAACGTGTTGGATTGTAGAGCAAATCTAATCATCCTAAGAGCTTTAATATTACTCACAAGCTTTTCTTTCTCATCTTAAGGAACGTCCTTTACATCAACCATGAGTTGGTTGTACTCCTTTTGAGTCTTGATCGTTCTATTTGTGCCAGAATGAACAAATGGATCTATAATGATCACTTCCTAGATTAAATAGCCATTATATTTTGAGCCAATCACGTAGTCTTGAAAGTGATGCGTCCAGACTTCATAATCTTAAGTGTATAAGATTGGAATCCTAGTGGTGGATCTGATGTTGTTGGAGATATTGATTGTATTTGTTTTAGAATCATCGTGAGACATGATGAATGTGTTTGAAAACCTGCCAAGAATCAGACTCGTAAGCAAGTTAGGGTATGATCGAGATCTAAGAGCTATGTCAATGATTGAATGACGGCTCTAACAGAAAATGATAATAACGGGAAACCCTAAAACCTTCTTCAACAAAAGAGGTTTGTATGAATTACACAGTCTCCTGCTCTGATACCAATTGTTGAGATAAAAACTCTTTAGATCGTTTAGATCCTTAACAGGCAAAACAATAAGACAATCAAGTATGATAACACACAATGAATCAAACGAGTGTCGAATGATTAGAATAGTCACACCTCAGATGAGCTCGATGAGAAACTTCAACTGTAGAGGTGTGCTAGGGTTTACAATACAATCAATGAGATAATAATCAAAAGCGTTTATGATAAGGATGCATGCATGCACCTTATATACTAAACCCTAGAGAAAGTACGACTAGACAGGACCAGATCGTGTAAGCTAAATGGACTAACAAACTAAGCACAATAACGCAACACAAAGAACCCAACATTAGGCTTAACCCATGTGGTAACCCATTGATACTCCATGGAGGTTAAAACCCATGGATCATGAAGGAAATGGGAAGTCATGGGTTTACATGGTGTAACCCTAATGAGCCACATTATATAAAGGACCCCATGGTTCATGAAATGGGCACTAATGTGGATACACAAAGGAGGGAAAATTTGAATTCCATAGTGTGAACCAAAATGACCTTCTCTCAAGTTATTCCAATTGTTGGTGATGTTGTGTGAACCATTTGAGGTGCAACACTTGGGGCACTAAGCTCTTAAAGTTTCAAGACTTCAAGCTCCATCAAAGGGTATGTCATCTAACTAGACTTTTGTAGTATAGTTACTTCATAATAAGCTAGTTAGGATGATGCTTTTGAATTTTGTATATTTGCATGTATAATAGTGAAAACATAGATCCAAAGCACATAGGGTTGCATGCACACCATAGGAGTGTTAGAATGCTCAAAAACCAATAGTGGTATCAGAGCGTAGGGTTTTTTTTTTTTTTTTTCAATTATACTTGATGCTTCTTGCTTGAAAATGTTGAAAAAATCGATTTTCTGGGTTCTGGATAGCGAACTCACCGAGTCCACTGGGTGACTCTCCGAGTCGCATGAATTTTCCTTTGACTCTACGAGTCCACTGATGGACTCACCGAGTCTAAGCACAAAATTGACCAACTCGTCGAATTAGCACTCCAGAGTGCAGATCTTCGAGTTTTAAGGCTGGAATTGGACTAGAATCATTACCCTAAGCTGTTTTTGAACCTATAAACCTGTTTTGATGTTGTAATGATCATAATAATCCAATTCAAAAGATAATTATCAAACGTTTCATGCTTTGTATTAGTTTAATGGTTAGGCTAATTACATGAAAATTGTTTGATTTGAATTGTCTTGTCCATATGAGTTTAATCTTGATCATGAATATTGCTAGACATGTTTGTTAGTTTATTTAGTGATCTAAATGGCCTTTAATGGATTCCATAACATGTCCTCAAGTTAATGAAAACCAAAAGTTTTTCCTTTAAAATAATTATTAAAGAGTCATGTGTTAAAAACTTGAAGAGTCTTTTCCCATAAATTATTTTATGACCTCCATAACTTGTCCTCAAGTTATGGATTTTCAAGAGTCTTCTCATTTATACCTAAATTAAACTCATATGTTATGGATTCCAATAGTTTTTTGAATTGTTGAAAACTTTCCCTCAAGTTTTGGAATTTGTAAAGTTACACTTTTGAATACTTTAGTTCCAACCCCTAGAATTTTAAAAGTTAAACTTCAATCCTTATACTATTATAATATTATAGGTTTAATATTAATATATATATGTCTAAGAGTAAAAGTTAGTATTACCGTTATTAGGCCTTATTCACGAAGCCAGTCTATAAGGGGGGTATAAGGTTACTACCTATAAAATGGCAGTTTAATGGATGTCCACTCTCACCACCTCCTCCTTGACTGGTGGAGGGTCGTTAGCCGAACGGGTAGGATAGGACTCTAATTCTCCCTTCATTAAAAGTATAATGATAAATATAAAGTAACTAAACCTTTTATTAAATTCCCAATCTTAGTTACTTTAGCAAAATGTGAATTTGGTGCTAACCCATGAAATTGCACTTTGCACGCTTGTTAAATCGTTAGTGGAGCGTGTGTGGTTAATCAGCACACTAACATGGGACTAAAAATGTGTGGAAAAGTGTAGCTTGATGTTAATCATAGATCAATGGAGTGTGTGTGGCTAACCGGCACATTGATTAGGTGGTTGTAACATTGGGTGTACCAAGCTAATTTGCATGGTTATTCACTCCTTGTTTGTGATCCTTGGCATCCCAGTCACAAACTTAAAGGGTGCAATTGAGATTTAAACATACCATTGAATATTTCAATGAATCTCAAAGGATCTAGTACTTTCAATCTAATTAAAACTTAATGAACAATTTCATTTTTCATGGTGGAAATTGGTAAATCGTCATTTACCTACCTTCAAATACTTTGTAGCTTGGATTACGACATCCCTCTTCCATGTTATAAAATATTGTATTGGGTCCTAGCCTTAATATTTCATATTAGGTGTTATATTAAGGACTTAAATCAAATCAATTGCATTTCTCCCATGTAGATGTCTAGTTCAAACAACTATGGTCTACCCAAATCTCTTGGAACAAGCTTTCCTCTTGAAGATGATATTCCATGATTGGATCATGGAACTGTAAATCATTCTTCACTTGCTCCATCTCCTCCAATTATTCTCCCTGTCCCACAACTTCAAAGACTTGAAAAGTTCAATGTCACTCAAGCCTTATTGGCAAGCAAAGTCTGTGTGTACTCACGTCTTGGAGATGAAGTCACATATTGACAAGCTGGGAGAGTTAGGTGTCAAAGTCTCAAGGAAGTTGACTATTAACTGGGTTCTTCAGTCACTTTCCGAGTCATATAGTGAGTTCTTTAAGGACTACTATGTGACAAGCCATGACATGACCCTTAATGATCTTACCTATTTGATTGATGCTGCTGAATCATCGATGATTTGGAGCACTGGTAAAGTAAATTTGATTGGAAGATCTACTTCCCAAACTTACTTGGAAATTCACAATGGTAACATTGGAAGTCCAGAAAAGATTTCTCTTCCCAATGGAAAGGGATCGGCCATGGTCAAGTCGTTTGACGAACGGTAAAGAGAAAGGCTAAGTCTGAGACAGTCAAGTGTACCATTTCCAAAGAGTCCATATGTTTCTTTTGCCAAAAGAAGGGGCATTGGTTGCGAAGCTGCCTTATTTACCTGAAAGATCATAAGGATAGTAAAGTAAAAAAATGTGACTCTACTAAGGGTGAAGTCCACTATCTAACACTATTAATGTAGCACCTGGTTCCTGGTACGTAAAATCTATCTAAGTATTTTCATTTTTAGCCTTGGACTCGGTGAGTTGTAGGCCCGAATCGTCAGGTAGAGAGGGGTTTAGGAGCACATTTAAGTTGGCGACTCGGCGAGTCCACATTCTGGACTCGGCGAGTCCCAGCTGTCTGATGAAACCCTAAATTTCAAGGGTTTGCACCCTATTTAAACCCTCTTATCCGCCCCCAAGCTCTCCCCCTTCACCCTCAGAGCTCTATACGTTGTTCAAGCCTTGTTCCTTGTGAGTTTGAAGCATTTTGGTGTGTTTTCTTGAAGATTTGGAGAGGGAAGGAGAATAGATCAAGAAGAGAAGAAGGAGGCCAAGCATATTTGGGTTATCTCAGTGATTTCCTTGAGGTATAACTCAGTTTCCCTCTGTTTTCATGCTTATTGTCCCTTGTAGCTCCATGAAAGTCCTTCTTGAGCCTTTCCCCAAGCTTGTTTGTGTATTAGGGTTGGTAATAAGTTGTTTAGCCTCTAGATCTAGGCATGATTGAGCTCCAGGAGCTTGGATCTACTGCCTTTATGGAGCCATATTGCATGAAAGCCCTAGATCTACTCTTTTGGTGCATTTTGAGCCCTAGAACCCTCATGGTGGGTGTTTATTTACACGTAAAGTTGGAAACTTTACTTGTTAATCAGGCCCTAGAAACACAGATCTATGAATGGCATGAGCTGGATTCAAGCTGAATCGCGTGTATAGTTTTTGCATGTGGCCGACTCGGCAAGTCGTTCATCTGACTCGGCGAGTCGAGTCGCGAGTCCCCGAGTTTTCCCCTTTTTCATGTTGCGGGTTGGAGTAGTGAGTCATGGGGTGTGACTCAGTGGGTCGAAAGCCAGACTCACTCATGAAGTAACTCGGCGAGTCAATGCCATGACTCGGTGAGTTCAAGGCAATCTTCTTGCCTCAAGAACAGACTCAGCGAGTTGTTCATATAGCTCGGCGAGTCTCAGCATAGGGTGTTCTTCGGATGAAGATGACTCGGCGAGTTTTTCATACAACTCGGCGAGTAGGATGAAGGACTTTTGGCCTTTAGTTTAGGAGGAGAACTCATCGAGTCAATGCTTAACTCGACGAGTAGAGATGGGTTTATGGTTGGACAAGGGATAGGGACTCGGCGAGTTGGCAAGTCAATTCGGCGAGTCGGGCCAACTGGCAGTTGACTTTGACTTTGACTCGTGGTTGGTTAGGGGTAAATGGTCATTTTACCCTGAGGTCAGTTAGCAGTATTTGACTAAGGGTTTTGTGGGAATTATAGCCGGAGGATTTCCGGAGCGGTAGCAGCAGAAGACAGTTAGTTCCCATGCAGATCAGCAGCTACTTTGAGGTGAGTTACCTTCCAGTAGCGGTGGGTCTACGGCCACAATGCCGGCCCACCAGTAGGATTGTATGATGGATGTTTGTCTCTGTGATATTCATCTAGGATTGCTACTACCTGTGATATGTTATTGTGCTCGTATGATATGATGCTATGTGCTAGTGACAGTAGGGGGAGATAGTCCCCAATATATCGGTCGATAGGGCCGAAGGGGCGGTCATGCCTAGCCATGCTAGATAGATTAGGAGATATATGTGTTACGTGGTAGTAGTAGGGGGTGAAATAGTACCCAGTATCTGGTCGAGAGGACCGAAAGGGAGACTAGCACCCAGATTTGCTAGTCAGTATCCAGACGAGAGGATTGAATGGGAGGCAAGCTCCCAGATATACTGGTCAGTATCCGGTTGAGAGGACCGAAGGGGAGGCCAGCTCCCAGATATACTGGACAGTATCTGGTCGAGAGGACCGAAGGGGTGGGTCGGGCACCCAGATATGCCTGACAATATATGTATGTTATGTGATTGTATGGTATGTGGTATGTTGGGGGAACTCACTAAGCTTCGTGCTTACAGTTTTCAGTTTTGGTTTCAGGTACCTTTTCTTCGAAGGGGAAAGAGCTGGCACGGTAGCGGCCCATCACACCCATGCCCTGCATTCTGCACTATGAGATCTTCCTGGGGATTTGTACTCTGACATTATTATGTTTTATGAAATGTTTTTCCAGACATGCGATATCTTTATAGAATGTTATGATCGGTGAACGTTTTATTTTCAAATGTTTTTCTAAGTATATGTTTTAAAAATGAAATTTTTGGCTCGTATTTTTGGGATGTTACAAGTTGGTATCAGAGCACTGGTTTGAGGGATTCTGACACACCTTCGGGGGTGTTTGAACTCAAATCGAGGGATTAAAAGATTTTGGAAAAAGAAAATGTTTTCGAAAAGGCTAAGTAAAGGGTTTTAAGAAAGAAAAAAGTGTGTGATGTGCGCGACCAGCCAAGCTCAAGTAAGTATTCCCCAAAGTACCCATACAAGCTTATGTTATGCTTATCAGTTTCAGTAGAATAGCATGCTAGAATAGGACTAAGGATCTAGGAGTGATGCCTTATGTGCCTGCTTTATGTGCTTCAGTGTATGAAAAGTTGCATGCTAGAATTGAGTAGACAGTAGTAGGATAGCCTATTTAGGTTATGCCTGATAGTACGAGTTAATCATTGTATGCTAGTTCAGTTTTCTTTACGAGGATAGAGTTGCTTAAGATTTTTTCCTTTTGTCCAAATGTTGTTTGCTTTGTGCTATGTGGGCTTTGAGTGATGGGAGTTAGCTGGTAGGTGAATACGTTAAAGTCACATGTGATCAGGGTTGAATAATCTCAGAGTGTTGGATTTGACCCTATTTTGTAGCTCTTGTTTGAGTCCTAACCGTTGTAGGGATGAGTCCCTTACTCGAAGGATTATCCGAGCCTCGTCGCATATGATTGTATTCAGGTAATAGCTAATTGGCATCACAAAGTGACTTTCAGCAGTTGAGGACTGGGTTAGGTGTAGTCAGAGGTTTCCTAGGGTAAGCCTAGGATAAGTGTAGCAGTGATCAGCGGTAGTGAAAGGGACCTGGTGGAGTCAAGGCAGTCCTTGGAGAAGGTATAGATAGATGTGGAAGGTAGTATGGGCCCGTACTACTGAAAGCAGAGGATCCGTACCCGAACCGAGGAAGGCCAAGATAAGACCAGGGAACTTGTAGTAGGTGTGATCCCTCCAGAAGTATCAATATCGCTAACAGTTGTTATTTCTTTTGTATTTCAGAATGGTGGTACTGTGCTCGAGGCCAGCGGTTGGCAGTATAGGAGAGGGATCGGGTTCGGGATCAGGTTCCGAGCCAGTAGATGAGGGGCTACGCGAGTTCATCGCGTCAGAGATCACCAGAGGCATCCTTGAGTCGACCCCCATTATCTTCGGGTCGATCAAGGAAGGGATATTGGAGATGATGAAGGATCGCCTCAGGGCATTCAGGAGCGACATGGCATCTGGCCAGTCAGGATCTTGCACACTATCCTTCAAGGACTTTTGGGGCAGTGGTGCGCTGGATTTTCATGGGGCGAAGGACCCCATAACTGCCAGACGATGGATTGCATACATTGAGTCTGCACAGTTGACTAGCTTCTTCCCTTAGGGGTCGAAGGTGAGATATGCAGTAGGATGTTTGAGAGATCGAGCTAGGGATTGATGGGAGTCCTTTGGTGACTCGTTGGGAGCCTCGGCTGTCGAGGCTATGACCTGGTCGGACTTCATGATCAGGTTCAGGGCAAAGTTTGTGCCGGCTGTCGAGCTTCAGCAGCTGGCCAGGGAGTTCCTAGATATGAGACAGACGAAGAAGACTGTGGCGGAGATCACCGCCAAGTTCCGGGAGAGGATGTTGTTGGTGCCCCAGTACGCGGGTGACGAGGATATGAGGAGGACCCGCTATCATGACATGCTACGAGCTGATATTCGGGAGCATGTAAGTTTTTCAGCTTGCCCTACCCTAGACTCTATGATTACCAGGGCAAGGGAGAGGGAGATAGATCTGGAGCACATTCGGAAGAGGAAGGTGGAGGAGGGGCATGTTATAGGGGCTTCGGGGAAGAAGCCTAAGGGATCAGATGCGGGGCCGAAAGGCCAACAGGGGCAGGGTCACTGCAGGAAATGCGGCAAGACGTACGAGGGAGCGTGCAAGTTGGGATCGTCAGGCTACTACAAGTGCGGAAAGTTAGGGCACTTCAGCAGGGATTGTACCACCCCTGCACCTGTGATTCAGACATCGGAGTTGCTGTGTTTTCACTGCAACCAGAGGGGCCACAAGAAGTCCAATTGCCCCCAGTTGACAGCATCAGCGCCGGTTAAGGCGCCGGCTCCAGCTACCCTGCGGATTACAGATGGCCAAAAGGGCAAGGAAGAGGCTCTAATGGTGAGGAGCCGGGTATTTCAACTGACCACAGAGGAGGCACGTGCCGCACCCAATGTGGTGACGGGTATGATTCTTTCCCTCTACTTTATTTTTGAGATGTTATGATATTGATATGTGCTCTGTGTATATGCTTTAGGATTGTTCCATGTGAACGGTATTCCTGTTCAGGTGTTGTTTGACTCGGGTGCCACCCGATCATTTGCTTCCCTTGTGCTTAGCAAGAGGTTTACTGAGTCTTCGGGCATGTTGGATTGCCCTTTAGAGGTAGAGATTGTCGATCATCGATCGGTGCGAGCGTCAGCAATATTCAGGGATTGTGTCCTAAGGTTATTTGAGGAGCGCTATTTGGTGGATTTGGTTCATATCCCTTTGCGGGGGAACAAGGTGATTATAGGAATGGATTGGTTGAGCCCTAATGGGGCGATGATAGATTGCGCATAGCAGTTAGTGCGGATCAGGGCCCCAAATGGGGGAGAGTTGGTGATCCACGGCGAGAGGCCGCAACATGGACCTACATTATGTTCAGCAGCGAGAGCTAGGCGCTACCTTCAGCAAGGTTGCATGGGATATGTCGTGTATGTTTTGGTTACCCGAGATACGGGTAAGGCGATGGTGAGCGAGGTTCCAGTGGTGCGAGACTACACTGATGTGTTCCCGGAGGAGCTTCCTGGAATACCTCCGGAGCGTCAGGTAGAGTTCAGGATCGACCTAGTTCCTGGTGCGGCTCCGATAGCCAAGGCACCGTATCGGTTGGCTCCTCCCGAGATGCAGAAGTTGTCTACGCAGCTGCAGGAGCTGCTGGACAAGGGATTTATTCGACCAAGCAGTTCACCCTGGGGAGCCCCGATCCTGTTTGTGAAGAAGAAGGACGGGTCGCATCGGATGTGTATAGATTACCGGGTGCTGAATAAGGTAACGGTGAAGAACCGTTACCCACTCCCAAGGATTGATGACCTCTTTGATCAGTTGCAGGGTGCATCCTGGTTCTCTAAGATCGATTTGCGTTCAGGTTATCATCAGATGAGGGTCAGAGAGGAGGATGTACAGAAGACTGCGTTTCGGACGTGTTATGGCCATTATGAGTTCCTGGTGATGCCGTTTGGGCTCACCAATGCTCCTGACGCATTCCTGGACCTCATGAACCACGTGTGTAGACCGATGCTGGATCGGTCTGTGATAGTTTTCATTAATGACATCTTGGTTTATTCCAAGACGCAGGAGGAGCACGAGGACCATCTGAGAGAGGTTTTGGAGACCTTGAGGAGGGAGAGCTTGTATGCCAAGTTCTCCAAATGTGAGTTTTGGTTGCGCGAGGTGCAGTTTCTTGGGCACCTCGTCAACCAGAACGGGATTTCAGTAGACCCGGCCAAGGTGGAGGTCGTGATGAGATGGGAGGTTCTGAAATCTCCATCTGAGATTCGTAGTTTCCTAGGATTAGCAAGCTACTATCGGAGATTCATTCAGGATTTCTCCAAGATAGTCGTACCCGTGACACGGTTGACTAGGAAAGCCGTGGTCTTTCGATGGGGGCCTGAGCAGCAGGCAACGTTTGAGATTCTGAGACAGAGATTGCGCGAGGCGCCAATCTTAGCCCTGCTCGAGGGCGTAGAGGATTTTGTGGTATATTATGATGCGTCCATCTCGGGTTTAGGCGCGGTATTGATGCAGAGGGGTCATGTCATGGCTTATGCCTCGAGGCAGCTGAAGCCTCACGAGACGAACTACCCGACGCATGATTTAGAGTTGGGGGCGGTGGTCTTCGCCCTCAAGATTTGGCAGCATTACCTCTACGGGGTTCGATGTACCATTTACACAGAGCACAAGAGTTTGAGGTACCTCATGGATCAGCCGAATCCGAACATGAGGCAGCGTCGGTGGTTGGACGTGGTGAAAGATTATGATTGCGAGATCCTTTACCACCCGGGGAAGGCCAACGTGGCGGCCGATGCGCTTAGCCGTAAGGCGGCACCAATCAGGGATGTGTGTATGAGGATGACGGTGGTGACTCAACTGTTAGAGCAGATTCGGGAAGCTCAACAAGAGGCTATGAAGGAGGAACATCAGAAGAGCAAGCGAATAGTGGGTCAAGACACCTCCTTTGATTATGATAGCCGAGGATTATTGACACTACACCGTAGGGTGTGGGTGCCGTATCTCGGAGGCGTGCGCCAGATCTTGATGGAAGAGGCGCACAAATCCCGATTCTCTATTCATCCAGGGGCTACGAAGATGTATAGGGATCTTAGTCTAAACTATTGGTGGCCCTGCATGAAGCAGGATGTGGCATGGTACGTCGAGCGGTGTTTGACCTGTAGGAAGGTCAAGGCCGAGCATCAGAGACCGCACGGCAAGATGCAGCCGTTAGACATCCCGTTGTGGAAATGGGAAGATATTACGATGGATTTTATCACGAAGTTTCCCAAGACTGCGCGAGGAGTAGATTTGATCTAGGTCATCGTGGATCAATTGACCAAGAGCGCCCATTTTATCCCGATCCAGGAGAGTATCTTGGCCGAAAAGTTGGCCGATATATATATCAGGGAGATAGTGGCGCGGAACGGGGTGCCAGTGTCAGTGATATCAGACTGAGATGTTCGGTTCACATACAGGTTTTGGAAGAAGTTTCATGATGAGTTGGGCACTCGTCTACATTTTAGCACCGCCTTTCACCCGCAGACGGATGGTCAGAACGAGCGGACCATCCAGACTTTGGAGGATATGTTGCAGGCATGTGTGCTAGATTTCGGTGGTAGTTGGGATACCTATCTTCCCTTGGCTGAGTTCTCGTACAACAACAGCTACCACGCGAGTATTGACCGTCCCCCATTCGAGATGTTGTACGGAAGGAGGTGTAGGACCCCGATATGTTGGGGTGAAGTTGGCCAGAGGGTCATGGGGAGCACCGAGGTGGTGCTCAAGACGACCGAGAGGATCCAGCAGGCTTCAGACTGTGCAGAGTCGGCAGAAAAGTTACGCCGACAAGCATCGATCAGACCTGGAGTTCCAGATCGGGGATATGGTTCTCCTGAAGGTGTCGCCTTGGAAAGGCGTCATTCGATTCAGGAAGCGGGGCAAGTTGGGCCCGAGATACATTGGTCCGTTCAGGGTTATAGCCTGGGTGGGCAAGGTGGCATATAGGCTAGATCTGCCAGTCGAGCTCAGTCAGATCCACAACACCTTCCATGTCTCCCAGCTGCGGAAGTGCCTAGTGGATGATTCAGCGGTGGTGCCGCTAGAGGACATAAAGGTTGATGACAGCCTGAATTACATTGAGCGCCCAGTCGCAATCCTCGACCGGAAGTCGAAGGATCTGAGGAACAAGAGGGTGGAATTAGTAAAGGTGCAATGGCAGCACCGAAAGGGTTCGGAATGGACTTGGGAGCCGGTGGAAGAAATGATGGAGCATTACCCCGAGCTGTTTCAGGATAGAGCAGCAGACTTCGAGGACGAGGTCTAAAATAAGTGGGGGAGATTTGTAGCACCTGGTTCCTGGTACGTAAAATCTATCTAAGTATTTTCATTTTTAGCCTTGGACTCGGCGAGTTGTAGGCCCGACTCGCCGAGTAGAGACGGTTTTGGGAGCACATTTAAGTTGGCGACTCGGCGAGTCCACATTCTAGACTCGGTGATTCCCAGCTGTCTGATGAAACCCTAAATTTCAAGGGTTTGCACCCTATTTAAACCCTCTTATCCGCCCCCAAGCTCGCCCCCTTCACCCTCAGAGCTCTATACTTCGTTCAAGCCTTGTTCCTTGTGAGTTTGAAGCATTTTGGTGTGTTTTCTTGAAGATTTGGAGAGGGAAGGAGAATAGATCAAGAAGAGAAGAAGGAGGCCAGGCATATTTGGGTTATCTCAGTGATTTCCTTCAGGTATAACTTAGTTTCCCTTTGTTTTCATGCTTATTGTCCCTTGTAGCTCCATGAAAGTCCTTCTTGATCCTTTCCCCAAGCTTGTTTGTGTATTACGGTTGGTAATAAGTTGTTTAGCCTCTAGATCTAGGCATGATTGAGCTCCAGGAGCTTGGATCTACTGCCTTTATGGAGCCATATTGAATGAAAGCCCTAGATCTACTCTTTTGGTGCATTTTGAGCCCTAGAACCCTCATGGGTGTTTATTTACACATAAAGTTGGAAACTTTACATGTTAATCAGGCCCTAGAAACCCAGATCTATGAATGACATGAGCTGGATTCAAGCTGAATCGCGTGTATAGTATTTGCATGTGGCCGACTCGGTGAGTCGTTCATCTGACTCGGCGAGTCGAGTCGCGAGTCCCCGAGTTTTCCCCTTTTTCGTGTTGCGGGTTGGAGTAGTGAGTCATGGGGTGTGACTCAGTGGGTTGGAAGCCATACTCACTCATGAAGTAACTCGGCGAGTCAATTCCATGACTCGGCGAGTTCAAGGAAATCTTCTTGCCTCAAGAACAGACTCGGCGAGTTGTTCATATAGCTCCCAGATATACTGGTCAGTATCCGGTCGAGAGGACCGAAGGGGAGGCCAGCTCCCAGATATACTGGACAGTATTCGGTCGAGAGGACCGAAGGGGTGGGTCGGGCACCCAGATATGCTTGATAATATATGTATGTTATGTGATTGTATGGTATATGGTATGTTGGGGGAACTCACTAAGCTTCGTGCTTACAGTTTTCAGTTTTGGTTTCAGGTACCTCTTCTTCGAAGGGGAAAGAGTTGGCGCGGTAGGGGCCCATCACACCCATGCCCTATATTTTGTACTATGAGATCTTCCTGTGGATTTGTACTCTGACATTATTATGTTTTAAGAAATGTTTTTCCAAACATGCGATATCTTTATAGAATGTTATGATCGGTGAACGTTTTATTTTCAAATGTTTTGCTAAGTTTATGTTTTAAAAATGAAATTTTTGGCTCGTATTTTTGGGATGTTACAATTAAGTTCCTATTTGGAGATTCTTAATACACGATGTGACTAGGTTGCATTTTGATGTTTTGTAGAATCGAGGAAAAGATAGGAAGCTTAAAAGAAGAGTAAGCAGATTCTGATCACGAAGATGGATTTCGATCGCATCGATGATCAGAATTTTAAGCTACTGCTTAAGAGTCATGATAGATTACTTAGGAATAGATAACAACATGTTTTTCACTTGTAATTGCATTGGAAGGAAAAGTTATTCCACATTTTATAAAGTAATAAAAATTTGGTTTTATTTTATATTATATCTCCTTACAATGGCATTTGTGAAAAATTGTTGTTTATATGTTTCCATTGATAACTATATGAATTTGATTCTTTCGTTTGTGGTAGTGTCATAATTTACCAAAAAAGGATAGATTCTCATCACCCATGTTTCAGTTGGATAGAAACTTGGAATCATACAACTAGTGTTGAATGATGAATGAGAATTTTTTGTCTTTGGGAAATTGAGACTAATTCCGTATTCACATGTATATGTGAGTCAAGTGAAGGACAAAGAGACCAGGTACACTTGGTTGTGCGCTGGTCAGGTCCACCACAAAGATCGATAAGACCATTCGTCATGATCTACTAAAAGTTAGTAAATATAGTTATGCTTACAAGTTTAAGTGTAATTCTGAAACATCGGAAAAGTTTCAATGTATTGGAAAAGTTAGAAAGATAAAAGTTTCTCCAATCTAAAAATATGGGATAGTACTTGAGTATCTTGTTTTATGATTATCTTAGTGATTATGAAACCATATTACAATTGATCCTCTAAGAACATCTTAGTGCATTTGTTTGGCTAAGAAGAGGAATCGTGAATTGTTGAAATGGTTAAATCAAAAGATGAACCGTACTTCGTTCCAAAGCATGTCTTAGAGTCATACTCCAAGATTGTAACTTGAGTGACATATCTTAAAGAAGGTTTATAACACTTGCCAAACGTGGAGTAAAATGTTTTCTACTCTTGTACATTTGAAATTGGTAAGTTGTGATGTTTTTGGATAAAACAAAGACCAACTAAGACCAATTGTGAGAAGTGTTATTCTTGATAAGAATTCGTACTAACTCTTGAATATTTTCTTTGTCAAGGAATATTTCTTGACAAAAGAATCTTATATGTCAAGAGGGCAGTGGGAGTCTTAAGGATCTTGAAAAGGTTTCAAGAACTAATCAAGGATAAAACTTGTTCTTTATCACTAGCACACGACTTGAGGTTTGTAACCTATCATGTTGATATATTCTTATCTTTGTGTCATTCCAGTTAAAGTTGACTATGCCTGTGAGTTCTATGAGTTCTCAATTGTTTACATAACAACCTAGAAGATATGCTAGGCCCTTGTGCTGCCAGGTGGCAAGAAAATAAGGTTGAGCAAGTTCAGTCCATATGAATTTGGATTTGTCACTAACCTTGTCTTGTGATTATGGTTTTGACATATTCATATGGATAGGAACACATACACCATAAAATCTAAGTTTCATAAGGTTTCTCTCCGATTCATGAAAATGATGGTGAGGAAACGCTTTCACTAAGTAGATTTTAAGTAGATAGCAATTGTGGTATTTGCATTCTCAAGGTCGCTACTGGAGCGTGTGTGGTTAACCGGCACACTAACATGGACTTATGAGAATGGAAAGAGGTCTAAACAATTATGAGTACGACATCCCTCTTCATAATTGTTTATACACACATGTGAGCTATCTAAGGAAAGGTGTATGATTTTCATAAAGTCTTATCAAAGCATCTTGTATCAAAAATCATAACTTTGGTAAGAAAGTCAATAAAGTATTGATTTTTAGAAGTCCAACTGATTTCTGGAAACATGTCAAAGCTAGTGGGAGCATAAGTGTTATGCTAGTCAAATAATAATTATTATGCTAGTTGGAGCATAATCAATTATGGTAAGTATTGCAAGTTAGCAATGTTAATTACAGGAAACAAAGGTTTCAATTCGCTTTGAAAAATTGTTTTGCTATAATTAAGGGAGAGGAATTGATACTTCATTTCAATTCTAAAAGCTTATATTGAGATTTTAATCATATTTAGTCAAGGATATATATGAATTTTATGTTGGAATGGTTCAACATAAGGAAATTCTCTCTCTCTCTCTCTCTCTCTCTCTCTCTCTCTCTCTATATATATATATATATATATATATATATATATATATTGCATTCTCAAAATTTGATTATGATTACGGCATCCCTCTTCATAGTTCGAATTGTGAGAAGATGGAAAATAAATAATATTGTAGAAAAAGACTGGTAAAGTATCATGTCTTTATGTGAGACATCATGAATCGTGTTCAATATACTTCGAGTATAGGATCGATTACATGTGCTATAATATTTATCCATTCTAAATTTTCCAAATGCCTAGGGCATTAAGAGGGGAAAAGGAGTAGAACTAGATATGACTAAAATGATTAAGCAATTGTCAAGGACAATCTAAGGTTTATCAAAGATTGGTTTCTCATGGACAATTGGAAGTATGGTATAAATTTATGGAAAGGACCATATTGACATATTCTGAAAAGAGTCAACTCTTGTTCAAAAGTGTATGTCAAAATGGGAATATGGAAATGTTCCATAGGTGGAAGTTATTCTTTAAGTCTGTGATAAGATTAGAGAACTTAATGCAAGAATGATGTTTAAAGGATGGTACTTTGAATTTGAGACTTCGTTTCCGTAGAATTTCTCTCCATTGGAATACTTTGTATTGTATGTTGCCAAGTCTTTGTGACTGTGTGCATAGTCATTACAAGAGGATCATTGCATATAAGTTTAGAATCTGACAGACTATTGTAAATGGCAAGATTTTGGTAATCTTACATTTACGATAAGTATTTGGGATTATGAAATGAGCATCGTTGAAATGGTTCGATTGATCTATTTCACAAAGTAAGGACTATAGACAAACATAGTGTGCATGTTTGGAGCATGGCGTGACTATTGTTTACATAAACATAGTGTGCATGCTTGGAGCATGGCATGACTATTGTGTCAATTCAAGTATGAAGTTGATTATCCGAAACATTATACAACGAATAATGAGTAATCAATATGGCTCAAAAAGTTTGGGGCCATATAGAATTAGTATTATTCTTGTGTTTCACTTTGCATGTTTTGACTTCCCGAATAACTAGGTTATTCAAACCATCCATAGTCGATCATACTTTGGAAGTAGGTATTGAGGTAAGACTTTCATGAATGGGTCTGTAGTTTGTTTATAGACATAGCTACAGTGTTCATGAATACTCTTGGAATGAGATTCGAGTATTGGATTCAACCCACGCTCATCTAATCACTTCATGGATTTTATCATGGGTGCTTAATGAAACGATAATATCTTATATTCTTGAAACCTAGACATGTGATTTCTAACTGCAACTCGGTTGCACATTGATAATATGAAAATGCTCCGGTAACTCGGTGTCATAAAACATATTGTTGTGTGTGATTTGATAAGTAAGTGAAAACGAGCATTTGGGTCGAAGTTTATCCATTCCTTTTACCCTTGGAGGGATAAAAGCGATATCTGTGAGCCCCTTGATGATTTAATGATGACACCCCTAAGTGCTTGGCCAAGCCTATACTGAATTGATTTTTTCAATTAGTCGGTCGTCATAAATCGGAAATCGAGAAACAATAGATGGACAGAGAGAATGATTAAAATCCATGTCTTGGTCCATATGATATCTAGAATGGAGGAATATCTGATCCTTTATCTAATAGACACGTCATTGACTGGGTCAGAGTTCGACAGCGGCTTTAAGAGCTACGATTGCTAGTCGGGATCTTGGAGTCATACACAATAATAGTTTTAGACTTATCCAAGTGGGAGACTGTTGGATTAGATGTCTAAGCTCATAACTATTATTGGTATGTATAATAGTGAAAACATAGATCCAAAGCACATAAGGTTGCATGCACACCATAAGAGTGTTAGAATGCTTAAAACCCTACATAAACCTTAGTGGTAAATGCTGAGAGTCTCAAGGGTTATGTCACAACTAGCAAATTAGGGTTAGATCTTAATACGTGTACTAGATGATTCCTCCATGTAAACTTATAAGGAACCAACTAGTAAAATTCAAACTAGGGCGCCATTTAAGTTCGTACTTTCATATATTGTGATTCAAGCCCAAAACTCTATCCAATAAGCCAAACTCAATCATTTTTGGGCCTTAGCCCATAAATTCTCAACCTAAAACCCTTATTGGACCAAGACTCTCCTAGTGGGCCGTAAGTAACCTTCTTGAACCTTATTGGGCCGTAAACCCAATAAAGAGGGCCCAATGGGCCGAAAACCTTCATATTGAGCCTTATAACTTCGAAAATACTCAATAATGACCCAAACTTTTCTTCTCTCTCCTTTCATTCTTGAATTTGAGTGTGTGTGTGTGGGTATATATATATATATATATATATATATATATATATATATATATATATATATGTGTGTGTGTGTGTGTGTGTGTGTGTGTGTGTGTAAAAAATAATAATAATAATATGGGATTAATAGGAGGATGACACCTCACTAATATCCACCAAATAACAAGGCAACTAATCTCTCTCTTCCCTCTTGAAATCTCGGCCAAACCCTCCATCCCCACTACTTTCACTTCAAAAACTTCCTTCCATCTAATTTCCTCTCAAGATCTCTAGTGATTCACTCAAGAATCTTCAAAGTTCTTCACCATTAAACATCAATTCAAGACTCCTTGGTAAGTTCTAGACTAAAACACAAGTGTTTTACTTCAAGAAATGCTAAGATCTTTCTCTTATACTCTAATTTTCGTGAATATGAACCATTAGAACCACCTCCATTTCAAATATCTCACCAAAAACCCAAGCTAGGCTCAAAGTTTCATCTTGTTCTTCATCTACATCTAAATATCCCAAGGTGAGTTCATACCCCCTCATTTTCAGTTTTTAATAACTTTTTGGGGGAGAATACAAGTCATTGTGTGTAGATCTATGTGTATATGCTTGATTATGTGATGTTTATTTCACAAATCTAAAAATATGTCAAAAATATGAAGTTTAACTTGTAGATCTACATGAATATTATGTGAAAAGTGTTTATTAACACACATAATATATAAAAACTGCAAATATGGGTTTATACACCCAAAAATAGCAAAAATGACCTTTATGTGCTAACATATATAACTTAAATCTAAACCACAGCTTTTAACAGGAAAGTTAAGGTGTATTTACGGACTGTTTTCACTATCTTAGACTCAATATTTTTCAAAACTGTTTCATATGAAAAAAGTTCAAGTTTATACCTTTAAAATGACTACTTGCACACTTCCACACGATTTTTCTACAATTATTGGTGATTTTTACAAAACTGCCTATGATTTTCGAAATAATTTCGGACCAGTCTATGAAGGTCAATGATTTTACACTAGTTTGAAGCCAGTAAAAATTATGAGAAAATTTGTGAACAAAATAGACACAATATCCAAATTGCCAGAGTTTGCGGATCTAAATTTTGACTTATGATGATTTTTATATAATTTTTCTAAAAATAGGGACAGGAAAACCAAAAATCAAAGAATTGTTTTTAACATACTAAAAGTGCTTAAACTCTTGTTAGATGCAAGTTATATGACTTATACATACTTTTAGAAGCATCTAGACATGTTAACTTATGTGTAATTATGTATACATATATGATTACAAAAGTGGTCTTTTTAAGTCAATTTGACAAATAATTGGACTAAAATGAACAAAACAATAACAAACGGCTTAAAACGATATTCGTATCCTTATTGGGCCCGAGATATACCTTCACATCCTTATTGGGTCTGGAAATAATATACATGTTTAGTGGGCCTTAGTTATCCTTTTACATGTAAATTGGGCCCGGGATATACATTTGCATCCTTATTGGTTCTGGAAATAATATACGTGTTTAGTGGGCCTTAGTTGTCCTTTTACATGTATATTGGACCCGGTATATACATTCATATTCCTTTTGAGCCTGGAAATAATAGACACGTATAGTGGACCTTAGTTGTTCACATATATGTTTATTGGGTCTTAGTTGTTCACCTTAGTTCTTCTTACTTTTTCCGTGTAAATTTCAATTATGGATCTAGTGATACCTGTCGGTTGAAACCACCGAGTGTATGGCCGTAGCCTGTAGTTATAGCCAGAGTCTCCTGGAGGAAGAGTGAGAGTTTTTGTATAGATCTATACGGGGGTGACTTCCCCACACCTGAGCTGTTCGCTACAGTTAGACTATGCTAATCTAGGGTGACAAACCTTATAATCAAAACCGGCGTTTGGAAAATGTCAAACATGCGAATTAGTCATTATCATGTATGGTTATAATGGCTCACTTAGAGGAATTGACGTTATAAAATTTGTGGGAAACCATTCTCTTTTATTTTTGGGATAAAACGGTAACCAATACGCACTTGTACTCAACTTCTGTGGTTCAGATTCCAGCTTTCTCTTACACAGACAACATCGGGTTGTTTGCAATCATTCTCTTTCTATTTCGCAAACATTAACACACATGCATTAATACAAGTACGAACACAAACATTTCAAACCATTTATTTTTAGAAAATATCGGATTTTCTGGGAACGTTCACTTTACTTTTACAAACAAAAGATAACAAAGGACATGCATGCATATATTCACAGTTTTCGAACAAGACTTACAAACTATTTTATAGAAAATATCGGATTTTCTAAAAACACTATGAGAACTACTCTAAACAAGTACACAACCATTTTATACAAAAATTCTTATGAACTCACTAATTTTTTAGTTGACGCTTTTCAAAACGACTTGTATTCTCAGGAATCCAGTAGCAGGTAATAAGCTCGACTATGAGATCAAGTGGTGCGACTTCAAGAAATTTTAGTTTCTACTTTTGTGTAACTGATGAACAAGTTCAATATGTAAACAATGTAAGTGTGTATTTCCAATGTATGATGTTTGGTTGCTATGTTTCATTCATATTCAATTGTTATGATACAGTACATGAAGTCATCCGCCCCCGGATGTTTCCGCCATCCAGGTTCGGGGATGTGACAGATTACGTTCATGAAACGTAATGTGATGGAGAAAAGTGTTTAGGTGGTTAAAGAACCGAAAGTACCTCTGCTATACGAAAGTGACCAAGCAGATAACTCTTAACTTAATGTGAGAAGAGTAAGGTAGCTCGTGACTTAAGTGATTTTTGCAGCCTGATTGGGAAGAAACGATTTGTATATATCGAATTAGTAAGGATTCACTTAGAGTGTTGGAGACTTTAGACAACATGCAACAACATGCTTCTACGAACACTTAGCTAGTACAAAGATAAAGAGATTTATACCTGCCCTAGCTCCATCATGTGAATTCGTCCATGAACCTTTCAATATGATATTTTTGGTATTTTGATTTATATGTGAAAGAAATAAGAAAATAATAATAAAATTAAAAAAAAAAACTTAAAAATATTTTTGAATTTTTGAATTTTCTGAAAAGAAATAAAAGCAGAAAAGAATTTTTTTTTTTTTTTTTGAAAATATAATGTACAAAAAGGATACATGTTGTTTTAACAGAAAGTTCGCCTTTTGATAAATGAAGCGAAATATACCGAACGTTCGGTACAATTCGGTTACTGAAAAAGTCGGAACCGAAATAGACCGAGCATTCGCTCTATTTCTCCTGTTAAGTTTTAATGAGACAAAAGCAAAAGTGATACTTATGGAAACGAAGATGGTTTTGGTACAGATTCAGCTTCCATTATTCCTAAGCCTTGGAGTATTCTATTGAAGGTTGCTTCAGGCAAAGATTTCGTGAATATGTCAGCCAATTGATCAGCGGATCGAATGAAGTGAATTTCAACATTACCATCTTCCACGTGATCCTTGATAAAGTGATATCGCATTGCAATGTGTTTCATCTTGGAATGCTGCACTGGGTTGTGACAAATACAAATTGTACTTTCTGGGTCACAATATAGGGGAATTTTCTTCATATTCATGCCATAATCTCTTAGTTGTCTTTATATCCAGATGACCTGTGAGGTACAAGATGTTGCGGCTATATATTCAGCTTCGGCAGTGGATGGGGATACACATTTTTGTTTCTTGGACTGCCAGCTGACAAGTTTACCATCAAGAAATTGACACCCTCCAGTTGTGCTCTTTCGGTCTAGACCACATCCTCCAAAATCGGCATCAGAGAATGCTTGAACAAAGAAGCCTGATTTAGCTGGATACCATATACCGAGAGACCAGGTTCACTTCAAATATCTGAAGATATTCTTAACAATCACCATGTGAGGTTCGCGTGGATTAGCTTGGAACATGGCACAATTGCAAACAGAAAACATGATATCTGTCCTACTACTTGTAAGATACATTAGTGACCCTATCATTTGACGATAGAGGGTCATATCAGTAGCCGGTTTGTCCAGAGATAGTGTTAGTTTTGTTCTGAATGCCATTGGAACCTTCACTCTTGAATCTCCCATCATACCGAACTTTGCTAGTAAGGTCTTCGTGTAAGCCTCCTGGTTGATGAATATGCCTTCTGGCTCTTGTCTTATGTTTAGGCCAAGGAAAAAGTTAATTGGACCCATTGAGCTCATTTCAAATTTAGTCTCCATCAACTTTCAGAATTCAGCTGTTAAGCTAGGATTCGTGGATCCGAAGATAATGTCATCAACATAGATTTGGACGATCATTAAGTAGTCACCTTCTTTCTTGCGAAAGAAAGTTGGGTCAACCGAACCTTGTTTGAATTTAGACAATTTTAGAAAGCAAGTTAGAGTATCATATCATGATCTGGGGGCTTGCTTCAGACCATAAACCGCCTTGTCCAAAATGTAGCAATGATCAGGATATTTCTCATTCACGAAACCCGGTGGTTGCTCAGCGTATATGGTTTCTTCTAATTCCCCATTCAGGAAAGCACACTTGACGTCTATTTGAAAAACTTCAAAATTCTTATGTGTTGCGTATGCCAGAAAGATCCACACGGATTCTAACCTTGCTACTAGAGCGAAGGTTTCTTCATAATCAATACCTTCCTCCTGACAGTATCCCTTAACAAACAGCCTTGCTTTGTTTCGTGTCATATTCCCTTCTTTATACATCTTATTACGGAATACCCACTTTAAACCAACTACAGATGCATCCTTTGTAGTAGGAATCAGTCTCCAGACCCGATTTTGCTCAAACTCGTTGAGTTCGTCTTGCATAGCCTGTACCTAATCAGAGTGATCAAGTGCAGTGTTGACAGTTTTTGGTTCTATTTTGGAGACAAACAAATTAAACATGCAATATTCCATTTGAGAGAATAAATCAGTTTGCTTCGCTTTTATTTGAGAGCGTGTAAGGACTCCCTTAGATGATTCACCAATCACTTGTGTTTTCGGATGATCTCTTGTCCATTTTGTGAGTGGAGGGTAGTTTGGATCATACGCAGAATCCAGTTCAGCATTTACTTCTCCTTCAAATTCTGATTGAATATCATCGTCATTAATATTATGATTCTCCCCCCTCGAATGATCACACGGTTTCAATAATAGGTTCAGAATGCTCCCCCTCGAATGGCCTTTCATGGGTCATGGTTGGTGATGTGTTCTTCCCTTGGAGAGGTGAATCATGTTTACTTAATGGAGACGAACCCTCCCCCTACAGTGGTGTGCTATCTTTTGGAGGTTCACTTTAAGCATGAGGTTCACTTGGACCTTGAGGTTCACTTGGACCCTGAGGTTCGCTTTCCATCTCTTTTGCAATGTCATCGATTATCTTCTTTAGGTTAACAATTTATTATCAGCTGCCTTCGCTTCGGAGTGGATGGCCTTTTGTGGTTCATCAAAGAGCAACATTTTTGGATTAATGGCTAAGTCCATAACTATATTTGGTATGTACTTGACCCGACCCGACATGGTCCATTTGGGTTGCACTTCACCGACACAATTTATATGGATAGTCTTTTGAGAATAGTATATTTATGATTTATATTAGTATATTATAAGTTCTAATATATAAATATGGAATCATATTATTTAATTAGTATTGATCAAGACTTAATTTAGAATTAATTAAGTGATCAAAATGAACTAATTAAATATGGACTCTTATATATATGGAATGGGCCAAGTTCATTTAGGTTGGGCTAAGCTTTCATGGATAGTCCATGGAGTGTTTAACCCATGGATCATATGAAATGAAAGGTCATGGGTTTAACCCTAGTCTCCATACTATATAAAGATGTCCTTGGTTGGCGAAATTGGCACTAGTGTGGATACACTAAGTAGGCTAGCCGATTTCACTAGAGAGAACTAAAGTATTCTTATTCTCAAAGTCTACCAAGGTGTTTTGGTGATTTGTGATTCCACTTGAGGCTTCCACACTATTGGGGCTAAGCTCTTAAAGCTTGAAGACATCAAGCTACATCAAAAGGTATGTCATCTAACTAGTACTTTGTAGTATAAGAGCTTCATAATATGCTCGTTAGGATTAAAGATTTGGAAAGTTCTTATTTGCATGTATAATAGAGAAAACATAGAACCAAGGTTTATAGGGTTGCATGTACACCATAGGAGTGTTAGAATGCTCAAAACCCAACAAACATGTACTCTTCAAACAGATTGGATATAGGTATTGTGACTTGACCTGTCTTAGGAAAGATTTCCTCCATTAGACCTTTGCTTGATTGAAACTTCTTCATGTAATTGTCATCAAACATGACATAATAGGTTTCTTCTATCTTCTGTGATCTTTTGTTGAGAAACCTATATGCCTTGGAGGTTAGACAGTAACCCAAGAAAATCCCTTCATCAGCTTGCACATCGAACTTGTTTCGGTTCTCTTTGGAGTTGAAGATGAAACATCTGGAATCGAAGACATGGAAAAACTTGATGTTAGGTTTTCTATTATTAAGAATTTCATACGGAGTGATAGAAAATCGCTTATTAAGGAAGGATCGGTTCTGGGTATAGCAAGCAACAACAGTAGCATTGGCCCAGAAATACAGAGGAAGAGAAGCGAAGCTAAGCATGGTTTGAGCGGCCTCACATAACGAACGGTTTCGCCTTTCAACTACCCCATTCTTTTGTGGAGTATAAGGAGCAGATAAGTTGTGTGTGACTCCCTTTTCGACTAGAAATTCTTCAAACTCTTTGTTCTTAAATTCCAACCCATTGTCGCTTCTAACATTTCTAACCGGCTTTCACAGTTTAAGCTCCACTTACTTTATAAAGTTCTTGAGTTTAGGAGTCGCTCTGATTTCTGTTTAAGAAAATATAGCCAGGTGAATTGTGAAAAATCATCGACAATAACAAGGATGTACTTACTACCACCGACACTCTCAATTGCGAAAGGCCCACAAAGATCAATGTTTAGATGCTCAAGAGGTTCAATGATCTTTTTGTTCACAAGAGTTGGATGACTCTTCCTGATTTGCTTCCCCCATTTCGCATGCAGCGCATAGATGATCCTTATCAAACTTCAAGAGGGGAAGACCTCACACATGATCACCAAGAACGAGCTTGTTGATATCTTTGAAGTTGAGGTGAGAAAGTCTTCTGTGCCATAACCAGCTATCATCAGAATGAGATTTTGTTAACAGGCGAACAACAGGCTTCCCTCGTATCAGTTTCAGATTTAACGGATACATCTCTCCTTTTCGTTGTGACTTCAGTAGAACTATTTTGTTTTCTTCTTTATGATCTCCGATCGTTAATCATCAAACAAGACCTTCAGGCCAGTCCCCACAACCAATTGTGAAACACTGATTAGGTTGTGTTGTAATCCTTCCACATAGGCAACTTTATGGATTGAGAAATCTCCATTTGTGATCATCTCGTAGCCTTTTATTGTGCCATAAGAGTTGTTTCCGTACTTGACACATCCACCATCTTTGAGAGACCGAAACTCCCTCAGCTCTTTCTTCCTCCCTTTCATGTAACACGAGCAGCCACTATCAATATACCATTCGTCGTCCAACTGCTCGTCATGAATAACCTGCAAAAATTAAGCAGATTTAGGAACCCAAAGTTGTTTGGGTCCTGGTGAGCCTTTTACAGAACGAGGAAAAGTAATAGATAGATCAACCATGTACATTCGTTTTATTAACATGGTTTCGTCTTTCCTTTTAATGGTGAAAACTTTGATTTTATTCTCTTTCAAATTCGTTTTGTTTGAAATGGATTGTTTTTCTTTATGTTGATTCTTAACAGATTCTCTCTTATCCTTCCTAGGGTTAGTAGTCATCTTTTTCGTTTGTACTTCAGAGTCTGAGACAAACTTTCCCTTTCCTTTAACATCCTTGATAGGAGTTTGCTTCGGTTGAGAATGAAGAGAATTCTCTTGGAGCGAAACTACTCTTTCGTTTCTGTTGACTACAAGAGTGGCAGTGTGAGCATTGATTAGGATTTCCCTGTAAGCTTACTTTCACCTTCTGATGAGACAACTTTTCCTTGCAAACATAGTTAGAGTTTTGGAATTGCCAAAACTGTTTCCTCTCATGGAGATTCTTCTGATATCTCCTGTTTCTCTGACGTTTCTGTTCAGCAAGTTGCTTGGAAGATTTATGAATATTAATATTCGGTTTCGCTCTTCTTGCATGTGCTTCGTTCTTCACTGATGAAGATTCGCTTGTTATCTTTGTAGGTTGGCTTTGAACCTCCTTAGTACCGCTTGTTGTCTTTATAGGTTGGCTTCATTCTTCACTGGTGAAGATTCGCTTGTTGTCTAATAAGTTTCTAAGCATGTCCTTGTGGTCTTTGGACTTAATAAAGGATTTAATTTTGTCAAGACCAATTTTGTAGGTTTCTGAAGTTTCCTCTGAAGAAACAATTGATTCACATTTATAGCAATCGGCGTCGATTTCGTCCTCCTTTAATTCAAGGAAAGGTAAAATCATTTTGTGAAACTTTTTTCCAATTTCACAATCTAAATGCAACTGAGTAATATTGGAATATAAACGTTTAGCAATCAAGCAAAAAATATTCCTTTGTTTCAAAAACTTTAAATTGTTACGTTGCAAATAAATTAGTTCATCTCTAGCCCTAACTAGTTCTTTCTCCTTCTGCTCTATCCACATCCTGTTGGATTAGTGTCTAAGTCCATAACTATAATTGGTATGTACTTGACCCGACTCGGCATGGTCCATTTGGGTTGCATGGCATCGGAACATTTGGATAGACCGTTTGTGACATTTGTGACATATTAATATATTATAAGTTCTAATATATTAATATGAAATCATGTTATTTAATTAGTATTGATCAAGAATTAATTTGGACTTAATTTAGTGATCAAAAGAGAATAATTAAATATATGGGGATTGATTGTGTAAATCATTAATTCTTATATATGTAGGCTTATGATCCAAGATTCCTTATGTTGGGTTTAACCCATGTGGTGACCCATGGATACTCCATGGAGGTTAAAACCCATGGAGCATAAGGAATGGGTAAAGTCATGAGTTACATGGTGTAACCCTAATAGCCACACTATATAAAGACCCCTTTAGCTCAAGAAATTGGCACTAGTGATACATATATGAGGGCTAGCCGATTTGAGCATAAAGTGTCTTCTTCTCATGGTTATTCCAAGTGTTGATGATGTTGTGTAAAACATTTGAGGTGTCACACTTGGGGCACTAGGCTCTCGAGCTTCATGGAGTCAAGTCACATCAAGAGGTATGTATTCTAACTTGTTATATTACCCAAGTATTTAAAGATTGTACGCTAGATAGGGTAATACCTTGGAATATTCATATTCGCATGTATAATAGATAAAACATAGATCCAAGGTATTTAGGGTTGCATGTACACTTAGGAGTGTTAGAATGCTCAAAACCCAACACATCCTTCGCTCCTCACTCTTGAATGAGACCCTGCTACTTTGATCAGTTAGGGTAGAGTTTGTGAGGAGAGTTTGTTTTAGGCTTCCACTTAAACTAGAAAATTTGAATTTAAAATCATTTAATTCCTTTTCATATTTAGATACGGGTATTTTAAGTGACTCAAGGATGGAATTTACCTTCTTGATCAACTGATCACATTTGTTGATCTGCTCTCCAACCGGTTTTGCTACGAAGCATCTATCTTCCCTCTCCTTCGCTTCATCATACCCACCATCTGTAGTATAACCTCTCATTTGTGACACACCAGCTATTACCATCAGACACCTTCCAACAAACTCAGAACCTTCTTCCTTCGCAACAAATGCCCTGCCATGTGTGGACTTGCGAACTTCTTCTTCTTCCGATTCAGTAGACCATACCTCTACTCCAGCGAACTCATTTTCTTCAACATTTTCCTGCACAATTAACACATGCATGGAATTATCATTATACTTCTTCCTCTTGATCTCTTCAAGCTTATGCATGTAGTAAGATTCGTCGTCTTCTCCCTCTTTCTTCTTATTTATTCTCCTTAGCATGCATTCCTTTGCTAGATGGTTTTTCCCATGACAATAGTTGCAGTCGTAGCCTGAGTCACCCATAAGTTTGCTCTACTTCTTCTCTTCTTCTTTCTGAGTAGTGCTTTTAATCTCCTCTTTTGCTTTCTCCGAGCTGTAGCTTCCCTGCCAGTTTCGGTTCTTGGTGGTAGGGAACTTCTTTCAAGCAAACCGCTTGGGGTTAGACACCATCAAAGCATACTCTTCATTTGTCAGATCACACTTAGAGAGATCTGACTCTGCTTCTTCTTCAACCAAATTCTTTCCCTTTGAGATAAGAGCCAAGGATCCCATGCTGGAGACTACTTTTGTTTCCATTGTCACAACACTTTCATGTGACTTGAGAATTCCCATGAGCTTCGCCAACGAGTAGGTTTTAAACTGTTTATTAGCTTTAACAGTTGAAACCACCACCATCCATTTTGGTCTTAGGCCATTCATAAAAGTGACCTTCTGCTTGATCACTCTCTGCCGATTCCATGTTTAATCATCTTACTGAGAAGATGGTTATAATGATCGAATGTTTGAATGAGACTTTCATCCGGCTTTTTCTTGAAGTCACCAAACTCCGAAAGTAGAAGAGTTTGGATGGAATGCTTGAGATCCTCATCGGTGGAATATAACTCCTTAAGCCTGTCCCAGATCTCCTTTGCAGTAGTGAACCAACTCACCAGACGAAATGTGTCAGATTGTAAAGCAAATCTAATCATTCTTAATGCTTTTATGTTGCTAATTAGTTTTTCCTTCTTATCTTGAGGGACATTTTCCACATCAACCATAAGTTGATTGTAATCTTTCTATATCTTTATGGTTCTATTGGTTTCGGAGGGAACGAAAGGACCCATTGTTATAGCTTCCTAGATCAAATACCCATTGTCTTCTGAGCCAAGAACATAATCTTCAAAGTGAAGAGCCCAGACTTCATTCTCATGAGTATACAGGATCAGAATCCTCGTGGTCGAACCTATGTTGTTACACATGCTGATAGGATTGGTTTGAGAATCGTCGTGTGACATGATGACTTGATTTGTTTACCAGTCAAGAATCAGACTTGCAAAGCGGTATTAGGGTAATATCGAGATCAAGGAACAACGTTAATAAAGAGATGACGGCTCCAATAGATTCAAATCCATTCTATTATGTACTAGCTTATAACATTCATCATTAAACGTATTGTTGTTTTATATCAAATCAAATAGAAAAAAAAATCTAATTATATTTATCTTAAAATTAATATATAATAAATATAAAATCTGAATCTGCCCTAAGTATGATATGGCATGACTATTAAAACTTTTATAAATACTTAAATTTGACTAAAAGTTTATTTTATATGTTTCAATTGAAAAAATAAACATAATTTATTTATTTATGTAAAAAATAGTTAATATATATATATATATATATATATATATATATATATATATATATATATATATATATATATATATATATAGAGAGAGAGAGAGAGAGAGAGAGAGAGAATTATGATATTAAAAAAAAAGTGGGTAAATAGTCAACAAAAAAAATATTGAGATAAAATCTTAAAAATAAACCGTAGAGGAAACAAAATCCCTCCGAATCAAAATTGGTCAAAAGTTTAGATTTATAAAATCTTATACCTAAAACTGGATTGGTGTGTGCAGTAATTTTAAGATGGTGTGTAGAAAAAAAATACAGGGTGTTTATATACAAATCATCATATTCTATCTCTACTGTGCATCAGCCTAATATTGTGTTGACCAGTATATTTGACTCTAACTTCCTCTTTATTTCTTAAACACAATTTTTAATACTCAAAGCTAGTGACTCAATGATTAACTACGAGAATAGGCAAAACAATAGAAATACATTTAATTTAATATTACGTTTATGCTCCTTTATTTTATTTTATTTTTGGAACGGCAAAATATTTTATTGAAAAACTAACAAGAAGCTAGAAAGAAATCATGACAATAAAAAAGTGGCAGAAGTCGAATTATGAAGCCAAGAGCTCCAACTAATCTTGGCTTTACTACACCTATTAGAAATCCAAAAGAACGATCTATAAGCAATATCATCGAAGAGCATGGATTTTTTAGGCATAATCGTTCCAAAAACTATCGAATTAAGAAAATTCCACATGCACCATAAAGATGTCATAACCACAACATGAAATTGATGGGTTTTAAGAATAACATCAATCATATGGTGTTCATGCAACCCTAATTTCATGGATCTGGTTTTTCTAATTGAATATGCAATAAACTTTCTAGACTTGAGAACCCTAGATCTAGCATACAATAATCTAATTAACATATCAATAAGGTTCAGATCTTACCTTGATTGTTATATAGCAATAACAATCTATTCCTTCTTGTAATTGACTTCTGAAAGCCTAGTGCCTCAAGTGTTGCACCTCTAATGGAGTCACAAATACCACTAGCAATAAGGATGAAGAAGAAGGAAGAGGAGAGGCACCAAAAACACCCAAGAACCTCTACGGATCACTTCACCACGTTTTCAGGGCCTTAGGGGTTCCTTATATAGTTAGGCTATTAGGGTTATCAAATTAGGAAACCCTAATCTGACTGCTTAGGCCTTCAGCAATCCAAAGGATCATTCCAGAAGGCCTTTGGACGGTTTCTATATGGACCTCCATATAGAATTCGTCTTTCCTCCCTAAATGGATCCTAAACCTAACTTTGTAACTATCTTATAATTACACAACCAGTTCCCTTTATTTAATTAATCTCTGTTAGCCACAAAATTAATTGTTTATTAAATCTTGACTAACATTAATTAAACAATATCATTTCTATTTTAATATATTATTCTCATAATATATTAATAAATCATAATTAATCCTCTTTCTCCTTAATTCATCCTACAAGTTGCTATGGTGAAGGCAACCCAAAAGGATCATGCTCATAATCGGGTCAAGTACATACCAAAATAGTTATGGGCTTAGACACCTAATCCAATACAAATGCCTTTCATTGACCCTTTCTCAAAGCAACAGAATCTGACCACTTAATAAGGGTGTGAACGTTAAATTGGATTAGAATCTGAATTCCCCACCAAATAGCAATTCGCGGCTAAATCTCCATCAACTCAATACATTCTGGAGAACGGTGATCAACAGATTCCACCGAACAGGAACATATAGGGCATAAAATCGAGTCATCCATGATTCCCCTATGAGATAATCTCTCTCTAGTAGGAATATTGAATAGCTGAATCCTCCATAAAAGAATATTGATCTTGATGGGAACCCAATTATTCCATCTAGTCTCACCACCTCCAGAATGAAGCATACTACCATCTAAGAACCAACGAGCAGAGGAAACATAAAAAAGTATCTGAAATAGGAATCGATTGCAATTGAATATCACGCAAAAGAGAAATAAAAGCATCCCACTGCTTCTGCTCAATACCACCTCTAGGACTACGTCTGAAAGTAACGGGATCCCACACCAAGGTTATACGATCTCTAACTGTAGCTTGTCCAAGAATAACAAATCACACGTCTTGGTTTCAAGAATATATATATATATATATATATATATATATATATATATATATATATATATATATATATATATATATATATATATATATATATATAATATTATCGTCTCGCTAATAACTCATGATAAAATACATGAAGTGATTCAAGTAAGTGTGGGTTTAATCCAATACTCTAATCTTATTAAAGCACTCATGAACTCTGCAGCAAACTTTTGCTATGTCTAATCACTTTAGACAATCTACAAATGGACTCATGACAGTCTTGATTCATACTTACTTCCAACGTATGACCGACTGTGGATGTTTGAATAACCTAGTTATTCTGGTAGTCAAAACATACAAAAATGAAACACAATAATAATACTTAATCCTATATGGCCTCAAAACTTTTTGATTATAAATAAAACACCTCTTATTTAGTCACCATATTTATTACTCATTATTCATTATATAATGTTTCGGATAATCAACCTATTACTTAAATTATAACAACAATTGTCCCATGCACCAAGCATGCACACTATGTTTCCTATGGTCCATACTTTGTGAAGTAGATCAATTGAACAACTTTCCAATGATGCTCTTTCACAATTCCTAATCCTCATTATTAGTGTAAGAATACCAAATTTTTGCCACTATTAGAATATGTTAGATTCTAACATTTTATACAATGATCCTTTCATAATGTCACAGCATAAAAGTCACCAAGACTCGGCTAATGAAATTACAAAAGGCTCTTTCGGAGATTGTGGCAAGACAATTACATAGACATGAAGTCTCACATTCAAAGTACATACCTTTGAACATCCTTCTTTGCATAAAAGTTTCTAATCTAGACATAGATTCTTAATATCCAACGCCTAATATGGTAACATTTCCATATTTGCCATATGCCAACTCATTATAATATAATCTTATCTATTCATAATAATGTCGATATGGTCCATCGAATACTATACTTCCAACTACTCACAAGTGACAAATCCTTAGCGAACCTCTGATTGTCCTTTGACAGCTATTTAATTATTTTAGTCAAATTTGGTTCTAGTCCCTTTTCCTTCTTAATGCCATAGGCATTTGGAAAATTTTAGAACAGTCGAGTATTACAACATATGCAATCGATCCTATACTCAAAGCGTATGGGACATGATTCATAATGAAAAACGTGATATTTTACCAGTCTCTTGCTATAATATTATCATATATAGAATTTCCTTATGTTGAATCTTTTCAACATATTATTCATATATGTCTTTTGACTAAATTTTGATTAAAATTTTTCGATCTAAACTTTTAGATTTGAAATGAAGTATAATATTCTCTCCCTTAATTATAGCAAAACAACTTTTCAACCCCTACAACTTTGCAAAGTGAAACTCTTGTTTTCTATAATTAGTATTGCCAACTTTCAATACTTAAAATAATAACCATGCTCCCACTAACATGATGATTATTACCATACAAGCATAAATTTTATGCTTCCACTAGCTTTGACATGTATTCAGAAAATAGATGGACTTCTAGTAATCAATACTTATTGACTTCCAAAGTTCATTTTTCTAATACTAGATGCTTCGATAAGACTTTATCTAAGCTTCTCAAACTCATACACCTTTCCTTTATCTAAGCTCATATGTGCATCTGAACAATTCGTGAGCTTACAGCAATAAGTCTTGAATGTTCAGACTAATTGCCAAATCTCACAATTCGAACTATGAAAAGGAATGCCGTAATCATAATCGAATTTGAGAATACAATTTTCACAATTATTATCTCCTTAAAATCTCTCTTAGTGAAAGCGTTTCCTCACAATCATTTTCATGAACGGAGAGAAACCTTATGACACTTAGATTTTATGGTGTATGTGTTCCTATCCATGTAAATTTGTCATAACAAAATCATAAGACAATGTTGATGACAAATCCAACTCATATGGATTGAACTTGTTCAATCTTGATTTCTTGCCTCATGGTAGCACGAGTGCCCACCATTGCTTCCAGTTTGTTAAGCAGCTCACCTATACATATCAGTGTACTTTCCATTGATCAAGGTGCTTTGCCTTTATTCAGTTTTAATGAGAACTCATAGAACTCATATGCATAATTAATTCAACTAGGTTGGCACAAAATCCAAGATTATGTCAACATGATAGGTTGCAAACCTCAATTTGGGTACTAGTGATTATCGATTAGGTTTATTCTTTATTTGTTCTTGAAGCTTTTCAAGATCATTTAGACTCCCACTATCCTCTTGACATATATGATTCTCTTGTCAAGAAACAATCCTTGACAAAACAAATAATCAAGAGTTTGTGCGAAATCCTATCAAGACTAACACTTCACTTAATTGGTTCTAGTTGGTCTTTGTCTTCTTCAAGACATTATAACTTACCAATTTCAAATGTGCAGGAATAAGAAAACTTTCTCTATTCCACATTTGATAAGTGTTACAAACCTACTAAAGATGTATCACTCAATGTCACAATCTTGACTCTAAGATTCAATATTGGAACGAAGTATGATCGACCTTTTGATTTAACCATTTCTGCAATTTCCAATTCCTCTTCTTAGCCATACAAATGCACTAATGTGTCCTTAGATGATCAATTGTGATATGGTTCTATATATACTAAGACGATCATAAAACACAATACAAAAGTACTCTCCCTTCTTCTTAGATTGGATAAACTTTTATCTTTCTGCCTAATCGATTCTTCTTATTCATTCTGCCATTCATCGAAACTCTTTCAACAACTCAGAATGATACTTAATCTCATAAGTATAATCCTATTTACTAAACTATAGTAAATCATGAAAAATAATTTTATTGTTCTTTGTGGTGGACTTGAACAGTGCACAACATTGCGAACTCGATCTCCTAGTCCTTCGCTATACTCTTTGTCAAGGAATTTGTCTTAAATTTCTCAAATACGAAGGTTCTTATTCATCATACTGGTCGCATGATTCCAAGTTTCTATCCAATTGAAACTTGGGCGATGAGAATCTTTCCTTATTTGGCAAATTCTCGACACTACCACAAATAACATAATAAAGAATCACATCCATTTCAACATCGCTAATAATAGAAATATAAAAACATCAATTTTTCAAACACGCCTTTGCAAGGATAAATAAGACAAAATCAAATTTTATTTTATTTAAAAAGGAGCGGAAAAACTTTTCCTTACAATGTGATTACAAATGAAAACTATCTAAATATTTCTCAGCAATCTATCCTAACTATAAAGTAGCAGATTAAAAATCCAATCTTCAAACCATGCGATCAAAATCCATTTCTTCACGATTAGATTCAGCTCACTTCTTCCTTTAAGCTTCCTCTCTTTTATTCGATCCTACCAAACATCAAAATGTAATCTTATCACATCATGTATTAAGAATCTAAAATAAAACTTAATGGAGTTAGATAATGGATTTTACCTGAAGCAGAGCCACACATCTTGACTCTCCCATCTCTTAGATCCCTCAGGTAGTCAGGGCAGCTTCGTGACCAATGCCCCTTCTTTTGGCAGTAAAAGCAAATAGACTCTTTTGGATTAGCACATGGGACAATTTCAGATTTAGCTTTTCTCTTTACCATCTAGTCAAACGGTTCGACCATGGACAATCTCTTTCCATTGGTAAGAGAAGACTTTTCTAAACTTCCTGAGTCGCCAGTATCCATGGAAGCTTGGGAAGTTGACGCACCAGACAAATTTGCTTGACCAGCACGCTAAATTATTGTTGATTCAGCAGCAATAAGCAAATAGGTGAGTTCAATGAGGATCACGTCGTGGTCTATCATATAGTACTCTCTTACGAACTCACTATATGAGTCAGGAAGCGATTGAAGAACCCAATCAACAACCAGCTCTTTGGGGACGAAAACACCCAACGTTCCTAACATGTCAATGTGTCACTTCATTGTTGGGTTTTGAGAAATCTAACACTTCCTAAGTGTGCATGCAACCCTAATAAACCTTAGGATTATGTTTTTCTAAATACATGCAAAAATAATAATTTTCCAAGGTTCATAACCTATCTAACATGGCATGGGGTACTTTTAAACATAAAACAATTAGATAAGATTACATACCTTTTGATGATATTGATTCCTTAGAGTTTGAGAGCCAAGCACCAATAGTGTGAATGCCTCAAATGGAAATCACAAATCACCACAAACACTTGGAAAACCTTGAGAGAGTGTACACACACTTATATTTCCGGCCACACACAAACACACATACACTAGTGGCTATTTCATGCAACATAAGCATGCTGATATAGTGTGTATGGTTAGGGTGAAACCCTAATAACCCATGACCTTTCCTTTTCCAAGGATCCATGGGTTAAAAGCTCCATGGATCATCCATGGACTTCCATATAAGCCTAGCCCATTAACAATTGAGTGTTAGCCCACACCACATAAAACCAATAGCCCACAATCTAATTAGTCTTCCTTTTAATCTCTAAATTAATTCATAATTAATTTAAGACTAAGACTAATTAAATAACTTCATATTAATATATTATAACTTACAATATATTAATAAACATATGTGTATAACTCTCATAAAAGTATCCATAAATAGTTCAGGTGAAGTGCAACCCAAATGGACCATACCGGGTCGGGTCAAGTATATACCAAATAAGTTATGGACTTAGACACCTTATCCAATAGACTCCCACTTGGATAAGTCTAATAACTGTATTTGCCTATATTACTTCAGGAACCAACCAGCAATCGTAGCTCTCGAAAACTCTGTTGAACTATGAAGCGTCATTTTAAGACAAGTGATCATATAATCCTCTGTTCTCATGATATCAGCCGGACAAACACATGGAACTATGTCTTGCTTATTGTCTGGCACTTGTTTCTCGATTTCACATTTGTTTGACAAAGAACTTAACTGAACACATCAATTTAGTTCTGACCGGGCCTGGTACATGGGTCAACACAAAATCATCGAGGGGCCCAGATATCGCTTCTATTTCTAGAAGGAACAGATAAACTTCGACTCATATGCTTGCTCTACTACTTGTTGAATTGCACACAAAGGCACGTTTTATAACATCAAGTTACTGATGCGTTTACGTGCAATCAATGCACAACCAACTCATAGGTAACAACTCATATCTCTAGGTTTGAAGACTTATATGATATTATCGTCTCACGATCACTCGAGATAAATTCCATGAAGTGATACAAGTGAGCGTGGGTTTATTCCAATACTCATAACTTATGAGTACTCATGAACATTGTAGCAACCATTACCATGTCTAAACACCTTTATCCATCTACAAACACAATTCATGACAATTTTGATTCATACCTACTTCCGACGTATGACCGATTGTGGAGGTTTGAATAAATTAATTATTCTGGAAGTCAAAACATGCAAAGCTGAAACAATTGTAAATAATTGACAATGATAGCAACTCCTTACTCATAAATAAATCACAATTTTATTCATCATCAAATGTTGCTTACATTTTACAAGGTTCAGAGAATCTCCCATGATCTCTCGGTTCTTTAGCTAAGGCAACCGCACTATTGCTGTCACAGAAAATTTCCATAGGCTCCTTAATAGCTGGTATAACTCCAAGGTCTCCGATGAAGTTCTTCAGCCATATCGCCTCCTTCGCTGCTTCACTCGCTGCTATATACTCTAATTCAAAAGTTGAATCAGCCACCGTCTCCTGCTTGGAACTCTTCCAAGAGATTGCCCCTCCATTTAAGGTAAAGACCCAGCCCGACTGAGAGCGAAAGTTATCCCTATCAGTCTGAAAACTAGCATCACTATACCCTAATACTCTCAATTCATTACTCCCACCAAGGGTAAGGATCCAATCCTTAGTCCTCCGCAGGCACTTAAGAATGTTCTTTACCGCGATCCAATGAGCCTTGCCAGGTGTCCCCTGATACCTGCTAACCATGCTCAAAGCAAAGGTCACATCAGGGCGGGTACAAGTCATAGCATACATGATCGAGCCAACAGCGGAAGCATACGGTAATTGGCTCATCTCAGCTATCTCCGCTCTATACTCGGACTTTGAGTCTTACTCAGTTTGGCATTACTTTGGATCGGTAAATCTCCTTTCTGGGAATTCTGCATGTTGAACCTTTTCAACACCTTATCCAAGTAGATACTCTGACTAAGTCCAATTAGTCTTTTACTCCTTTCTCTTAATATCCTTATCCCTATGATATAGGCAGCTTCCCCTAGGTCCTTAATAGCAAAGCACTTCCCAAGCCAGGACTTAACCTCCTGCAAGGTTGGGATGTCATTTCCTATAAGTAGTATGTCATCCACATACAGTACCAAGAAGCTAACTATACTCCCACTAGCTCTGACATACACGCAAGACTCATCTTCACTTCTCGAAAAACCAAACTATTTGACCTTCTCATCGAAACAAAGATTCCAGCTATGAGATGCTTGTTTTAATCCATAAATGGATTTCTTAAGCTTGCATACTCTATTAGGGTACTATGCACTGACAAAATCCTCTGGCTGATTCGTGTACACATCCTCAGCCAACTTTCCATTAAGAAAAGCGGTTTTGACATCCATTTTCCATATTTCATAATCACGAAATGCAGCAATGGCTAGCATAACCCTAATAGACTTAATCTTCGCTACCGGCGAGAAGGTTTCATCATAATCAATACCTTGAGTCTGAGTAAAACCCTTCACAACCAGTTGAGCCTTATAAGTATGCACTTTTCCTTCCATGTCGGTCTTCTTCTTGAAGATCCATTTGCACCCGACTGTTTTACGGCCTGGTACATTGTCAACCAAGTTCCAAACTTTATTGTCATACATGGACTGTATCTCGCTTTCCATAGCCTCCTTCCATTTAGCAGACTCCGGGCCTGCCATGGCTTCCTTAGCACTGCTAGGTTCATCCAAATTTACCAGTATACTATCGTTGATAAACGTATCACCTTCCGTAGTAATATGAAAGCCATAATAAAATGAAGGTGTGTTCCTAACCCGTGTGGAATGCCTCGGAGGTACAGACTTGTCAGCTGGCTCAACAGGAGTTTCCTCCGCAGGTTGATTGCTAGTGTCTGAGGTTCCTTCACCAATTGCTTCTTGAATTTCTTCAAGATCAATTTGCCTCCCACTGTCTCCTTGGCTTATAAATTCTCTCTCACGAAAGAACCCTCTTCTTGCTACAAAGACCACATTCTTACTGGGTCTGTAGAAGAGGTAACCGAAGGATTTCTGTGGGTAGCCGATGAAAATACACCTTTCACTTCGGGGTTCGAGCTTATCATGAGTCTCACACCTCACGAAAGCTTTGCAACCCAAAATCTTGATGTCGTCTAAATTGGGAACCTTCCCAGTCCACATCTCATGAGGTGTTTTGGTAACCTTCTTTGTAGGGACTAGATTAAGGATATGGGCGGTAGTCTCTAAGGCATACCCCCAAAAAGAGATTGGTAGCAAATCTCGACTCATCCTAGAGTGAACCATGTCTAACAAGGTTCGATTACGCCTCTCAGCTACACCATTTAGATGTGGTGTCCTGGGAGGAGTCAATTGTGAGACAATCCCACACTCCTTAAGATAGTCAAGGAACTCAGTACTAAGATACTCACCACCTCGATCGAATCGAAGCATCTTAATGTTCCTGCCCAATTGATTTTCTACTTCCTGTTTGAATTCCTTAAACCTTTCAAAGGTTTCTAACTTATGTTTGATTATGTAGACATACCCATATCTACTAAAATCATCAATAAAAGTCACATAACACCGATTAGCATCCATTGTGGCGGTTTTGAATGGCCCACATACATCAGTATGTATTAGGTCCATCAAACCCTCACCCCTTTCACAAGTTCCGGTGAAGGGTGATTTTGTCATCTGTCCAAGTAGACAAGATTCACAACTATCATCCGATTTAAGGTCGAATGACTCCAAGACTCCACTCTTTTGGAGTTGGCCTATGCGCTTCTTGTTTACATGTCCAAGACGATAATGCCACAATGATGCTTTATCTAGGCTAGTAGAAGAATCAATATACAACACATTATTTCCTAAGTTGTCTACAATCGACACAATTTCATACACACCATCACAAGGTAATGCTTTAAAATAAAACACATTTTTAAAGAAAGCATTAATACCACCACATTCATTATCAAACGAAAAGGTAAAACCTTGTTTGTACAAAGCATGAAAAGAAATAATATTCCTTGCCATTTCAGACGAGTACACACATTTATTTAAATCTAATTTTTAACCCATTATTCAGCAACAAAGTATAAACTCCAATCTTGGAAATAGGTGAAGCCTTCCTATTCCCCATGATCAAGTTTATCTTCCCGTGCTCCGCATCCTCACTTCTTCTTAGGCCCTGCAAATCAGAACATATGTGAATACCACATCCTGTATCAAGCACCCAAGAGTTAGAATATGATGAGTAATTAGACAATATTGTGTAAATACCTGTATGGGTGGGTTTCACTTTCCCATCCTTTAGATCCTGCAAGTACTTAGGGTGGTTTCGCTTCCAGTGCCCCTTGTCCAGGAAATAGTAGCAATTAGCATCCTTGGGAATGGCAGAAGGAGTGACAGAACCGCTCTTGGTCTTCGATGAGGAGCCTTCAAGAGACTTTCCCTTGGTACCCTTCGAAGGGTGCTTCCTCTTTTTCCCTTTGCCTTGCCCGATAGCCAAAACAGGGGTAGATGTTGGAGTAGGAGTAGTAGAGGCAACAACCGCCTTGCCCTTAAGACCGGTTTCAGTGGTCTTCAAGAGTCCTTGAAGTTTGCTAAGGGTAACTTCCTCCTTGTTCATATGATATGTCATATGAAAATGGTCATAACAAGAAGGTAAGGAGTGAAAAATGATGTCAATTGCCAACTCCTCAGGGAAGTTCACATTCAGCTTCAGCAAACGGTCCACATACCTTTGCATCTTTTGCATGTGGGCCATGACGGATTCACCATCCTTCATGCGGGTTGTTAGTATGGAGGAGATTATTTCATACCGCTCCTGACGAGCACTCTGATGGTACCTTTCCATCAGGTCTTGGTGCATCTCAAAAGGGTAGAACTCTTCATAGGACTTTTGGAGCTCGGCTGTCATCGTGGCCAACATGATGCATGCCACCTTAGTAGCATCTCTCTCATGTGTCCTGAATTCAGTGATCTCCTCAGGAGTAGCAGTAGACTCATCAAGCTCTTTTTACTCCTTATCAAGGACATATTCCTTGTCCTCATAACGAGTAACCATCCTGATGTTCCTGATCCAGTCCATGAAGTTGGAATCATCAAAGATGACTCTCTCACAAAGATTCATGAGAGAGAAAGAACCAGTTGGGTTAGAGCCCGAAGCATTAGTGTTAGAAGACATCTGAAAGAAGAAAGCAAGTTTAGATTAGATATATAGAATCCTTAATAAGACACCCAAATGTAATATTAAGGCTAGGATCCAATCACAATATACTATACTTAGAAGAGGGATGCCGTAATCTAAGTAATAATATATTTGAAAGGTAGGTGAATGACGATTCACCAATTTCCACCATGAAAAACAAAATGAATTATTAGGTTTTAATTGGATTTGAAATTCCTAGATTATTTTGAGATTCATTGAACTTTTCAATGGCATGTTTCAATCTCGATTGTGCCTTTCAAGTTTTGTGACTGGGATGCCGAGGATCACAAAACAAGGTGTGAATAACCATGCTAATTCACTTGGTACCCTTAATATTATCACCTAATCAATGTGTCGGTTAACCACACACGCTCCATTGATCTATGACAAACATTAAGTCACCCTTCGTGATCCTTACTAGTCCAAGTTAGTGTGCCGGTTAACCACACACGTTCCACCAACGACTTGGTAAGGTACAAAGTGTGAATTCCATGGACTAGCACCATGTTCACATTTTTCCTAAAGTAATTAAGATTAGGAATTAAAAAGGTTTAGTTACTTTATAATAATCATTATACTTTTAATGAGGATTTAAAGTCATTGTCCTACCCGTTCGGCTAACGACCCTCCATCGATCAAGGAAGCGGTGGGTGAGAGTGGACACCCATTAAGCTGCCATTTTATAGGCAACAACCTTATACCCCCCTTATAGATCGGCTTCGCGAATGAGGCCTACTAACGGTAGAACGACTTATTCTTATACATATATATAATAATTAACCATTAATGTTATAAATAGTATAAGTGTTGAATTTTAACTATTAAAACTCTAAGGGTTGGAATTAAAGTTTATTAAAGTGTGTGAAACTTTACAAATTCCAAAACTTGAGGGCAAGTTTTGTAACTATCCAACACTTTTCATTTCATAACTTATGAATTAAAGGTTCATAAAATGAAGACTCTTCATTTTCATGTAACTTATGTGTTTTAAATGTGTGTTAAAGAAAAGTGACCTTTGGATATCCATAACTTGAGGACAAATTATGGACTCCATTAAAACACATAAATGATCAAGAATTAATTCTAAACAATTCAGCAAATAATTCCTATCATCTTTTAAATTCATAAGAACATGAACATGATTATCAAAGTTTCAAGAATTATATGAACACATACAAAGCATGAAATTTTGATATATTCCATTGTAAATGGATTAGAACAACCATTACACCAACTAAAACAAGTTTTAAAACACCAAAACAGTTTAGGGTAATGTTTCTACTCCAATTCCAGCAGCAAAAGTCGAAATTCTACATTCTGAACCTTCTACTCGCCGAGTGCACGAACCTACTCGGCGAGTAGGATGAATTTTGCCTTGAACTCGGCGAGTCCCCCCATGGATTCGGCGAGTCCATCAGCCAGACAACAACAATTTCAACTTTTTTCACTATTTTGCATCAAGTATCAAACAAACAAGCCTAGTCTCTGATACCACTGTTGGGTTTTGAGCAATCTAACACTTCCTAAGTGTGCATGCAACCCTAATAAACCTTGGATCTATGTTTGTCTAAATACATGCAAAAATAATAATTTTCCAAGGTTCATAACCTATCTAACATGGCATGGGGTACTTTTAAACATAAAAGAATTTGATAAGATTACATACCTTTTGATGAGATTGATTCCTTGGAGTTTGAGAGCCAAGCACCAATAGTGTGAATGCCTCAAATGGAAATCACAAATCACCACAAACACTTGGAAAAATTTGAGAGAGTGTACACACACTTATATTTCCGGCCACCCACAAACACACATACACTAGTAGCTATTTCATGCAACATAAGCATGCTTATATAGTGTGTATGGTTAGGGTGAAACCCTAATAACCCATGACCTTTCCTTTTTCAAGGATCCATGGGTTAAAATCTCCATGGATCATCCATGGACTTCCATATAAGCCTAGCACATTAACAAATGAGTGTTAGCCCACACCATATAAAACCAATAGCCCACAATCTAATTAGTCTTCCTTTTAATCTCTATATTAATTCATAATTAATTTAAGACTAAGACTAATTAAATAACTTCATATTAATATATTATAACTTACAATATATTAATAAACATATGTGTATAACTCTCATAAAATTATCCATAAATAGTTCAGGTGAAGTGCAACCCAAATGGACCATGTCGGGTCGGGTCAAGTATATACCAAATAAGTTATGGACATACACACCTTATCCAACATTCATCTCTAATACGTGTGCACACAAAGGCTTTCCATTTTCGTGTTTACATGCCAAAAGGGCTTGAGTGAGCTTGAACTTTTCAACCTTTTGAGCTTGTGGGTCAAGAAGAACAATAGGAGGAGGTGGAGGAAGTGAAGCATGACTCTCATTTCCACAAACCAATCGCGGAACATCATCTTCTAAAGGAAAGCTTTTTCCATCGGACTCAGGTAGACCATAGTTGTTTGACATCTACAAAATGGGAGAAGATCCAAGTTTAGTTAATTGAGTCCTTAATGTTACACCCAAATGAAACATTAAGTCTAGGATCCAACACAATACTCTACAACCTAGAAGAGGGATGTCGTAATCTAGTTGAAGAATATTTGAAGGTAGGTAAATGACGATTTACCAATTTTCACCATGAAAAAATGAAAAAGAAATTAAGTTTTAAATGTATTGAAAACTCCTGAGCTTTTGAGATTCATTGAACTTTTCAATGGCATGTTTAAATCTCGATATGCCCTTCAAGTTTGTGATTGGGATATCGAGGATCACAAACAAGGTGTGAATAACCATGTGAATGTACTTGGTTCTCTCAATGTCGTTATCACTTAATCAATGTGTTGGTTAGCCACACACGCTCCATCGATCTATGACAAACATCGAGTCACCCTGCGCTACCAATGCCAATCCCAAATTAGTGTGCCGGTTAACCACACATGCTCCACTAACGTCTCGGTAAGGGTACAAAGTGTAATTCCATGGAATAGCATCATTTTCACATTTTACCTAAAGTAACTTAGGTTGGGAATTTGTAAAAACGTTTAGTTACTTTGTATACATTATACTTATAATGAAAGGTTGTGTCCTATCCTACCCGTTCGGCTAACGACCCTCCACTAGTCAAGAGTGCGGTAGGTAAGAGTGGATACCCAATGACGGTCATTTTACAGGCCGCTTCCTTAAACACTCCTTATAGACTAGCTTCGTGAATGAGGCCTAGTAACAGTAAGACTGACTCTTTACTCATACATATATAATTTTAGACTTTTAATTTTATATATTGTATAAGGGTGTATTTTAAACTTTTAAAATACTAGGTGGTCTAATTTTAATAAATTATACCTTTAATTTAATTAAATGTAAACCATATTATTATGGATTTATTAACTCTCTTTAATTATACACTTTAATTAATTAATAAAACCATAAGGGTGTAATTTGAACTTTTCAAAGTACTAGGGTTTTAGAATTTAAATATTACAAAATTAAACTATTAATCAACAAATTTTAATTCGAAAACTTGAGGGCAAGTTTTTGAAACTTTTCAAAACATTAACATTTAACTATTTAAATTTCAAAACTGAAACTATTAAGTTCAAATTTAAAATAGAAAACTTAAGGGGTGTAATTTGAAACTTTTCCAAAAATACAAGGTCATTTATTTGACTTATAATAATCCTATATTATCCATATTTGACCAAATATACCAATTTTGATAACGATAACTATACCAAACTTAAAAAATCGATTTTAGGCAATAAAAACGAGTTTTGGTAATTATCTGCAACAAAATCAGGCCAGAAAACAGAAAATCCCGGCACCAGACCCCTGGACTCGTCGAGTCCACCTTGGAACTCGTCGAGTTGGACCAACTCGTCGAGTCCATACATACTCACTAGAAAACGACATAGGCACTGATACCACTGATGGGTTTTGAGCATAACATCAATCTTATGGTGTTCATGCAACCCTAATTTCTTGGATCTAGTTTTTCTAATTGAACATGCAATAAACTTCCAAGACATGAGAACCCTAGATCTAGCATACAGTAATCTAATTAACATATGAATATGGTTCAGATCTTACCTTGATTGTTATATAGCAATAACAATCTATTCCTTCTTGTAATTGACTTCTGAAAGCCTAGTACCTAAAGTGTTACACCTCTAATGGAGTCACAAACACCACTAGCAATAACGATGAAAAAGAAGGAAGAGGAGAGGCACCAAAAACGTCCAAGAACCTCTAGGGATTACTTCGCCACATTTTTGGGGCCTTAGGGGTTCCTTATATAGTTAGGCTATTAGGGTTATCAAACTAGGAAACCCTAATCTGACTGCTTAGGCCTTCAGCAATCCAAAGGATCATTCCAGAAGGCCCTTGGATGGTTTCTATATGGACCTCCATATAGAATTCGTCTTTCCTCCCTAAATAGATCCTAAGCCTAACTTTGTAACTATCTTATAATTACACAACCAGTTCCCTTTATTTAATTAATCTCTGTTAGCCACAAAATTAATTGTTTATTAAATCTTGACTAACATTAATTAAACAATATCATTTCTCTTTTAATATATTATTCTCATAATATATTAATAAACCATAATTAATCTTCTTTCTCCTTAATTCATCCTACAAGTTGCTATGGTGAAGGCAACCCAAAAGGATCATGCTCATAATCGGGTCAAGTACATACCAAAATAGTTATGGGCTTAGACACCTAATCCAATACAAATGCCTTTCATTGACCCTTTCTCAAAGAAACAGAATCTGACCACTTAATAAGGGTGTGAACGTTAAATTGGATTGGAATTTGAATTCCCCACCAAATAGCAATTCGCGGCCAAATCTCCATCAACTCAATACATTCTGGAGAACGGTGATCAACAGATTCCACCGAACGGGAACATATAGGGCATAAAATCGAGTCATCCATGATTCCCCTATGAGATAATCTCTCTCTAGTAGGAATATTGAATAGCTGAATCCTCCATAAAAGAATATTGATCTTGATGGGAACCCAATTATTCCATCTAGTATCACCACCTCCAGAATGAAGCATACTACCATCTAAGAACCAACGAGCAGAGGAAACATAAAAAAGTATCTGAAATAGGAATCGATTGCAATTGAATATCACGTAAAAGAGAAATAAAAGCATCCCACTGCTTCTGCTCAATACCACCTCTAGGACTACGTCTGAAAGTAACGGGATCCCACACCAAGGTTAGACGATCTCTAACTGTAGCTTGTCTAACAGAATCCAAAGCAAAAATTCTATGAAAAGTTTCAAAAAGAGGGGCCTCTCCAATCCACAAATCTTGCAAAAAATATGTATGGTTCCCATCACCAACCCTGATAGGAAATAAGGATTGAATATATATATTCCCTTATCCTGCAATTTAGTAAACATACGAATCACTCCACACCAAGGTCCCGATCCGGATCTCCTAGGGGACATAGACTTGCAACCACCATTTGAGCCATACAAAGATTTGATAATCTGAAGCCATAACAAATCATGATAATGAGAGAATCCCCACCACCAACGTAGCATCATGGCCCTATTAAAGGAATCTAAACTTTCAATACCCAAACCACCCTCTACTTTTGCCGCTAAAACTTTGTCCCATCTGACCCAGTGCATACGTCTCTTATCAAAATCTACTCCTTAAAAGAATCTAGCTCGCATCGACTCTAAAGACTTAAGAATCGAAACAGGAGCAAGAAAAATCAACATTAGGTAACTACTCAATGAACCTAGAACCGACTTAACCAAATTAATTCGACCACCAAAAGAAAGGCATTTGGCCTTCTAGCCTGATAATCTGCTTTGAAACCGATCAAACTCATGAGACCAAGCAGAGATACGAGACATATTCTGATCAACTGGAACACCGAGGTGGATAAAAGGCAGCTCAGAAACTGCACACCCAATCATGTCTGCAACATTAGAGACCTAAGCAACATGAACCCCCACACCAATCAATTTGCTTTTATATAAATTGAATTTAAGACCTGAAGCTATAAAGAAACAACGAAGAATATGAATCAGACGTTTCGCATTCTCAGGATCCCAAGAAGAGATCAACATAACATCTTCAACATATAAATGATGAGAAATTTCAATGCCTGAAATGGAGATTTCCCAAAACATGTTAGCCATTTGAGATCTAACCAAATCCACGTGAAGACCCTCTGTCGCTAATATGAAAAGGAAAGGAGAAAGAGGATCTCCCTATCTCAAACCACGATGAATCTGAAATTCATTGGTAGGTGAACCATTGACCAAAACCGAAGTCCTGGAAGATATCAATAACTCCATAATTTAACCACACCATAACGGACCAAACCCTATAATCTGCATGATTTCTAAAAGGTAGTCCCATGATAGGGAATCATAGGCCTTCTCAAAATCTACCTTAAGAAGCATCAAGGAATTCCCAGAAGATTTACTCCAAGCCACAACCTCATTAAGGAGAAAGGGACCATCTAGAATTTGTCTACCTTTGACAAAAGCAGACTACTCCAACTAACAATGCTAGAAATGACCTCCACCAATCTATTAGCTAAAAGATTACCAATAATTTTATATTGGCACCCAATTAGACAAATTGGTCTAAAGTCTCTCGAAGTCTTCAGGACTTGAACTTTGGGGATAATAGTTATAAAAAAAAAACATTACATCCCTTCAGAATAGAAGAATGATGAAAGAAATGCATGATAAACGCCTCAACGTCCTCCGCTATAAGATCCCAGTAACGTTTGAAAAACCCAAAAGTAAATCCATCGAGTCTCGGAGCCTTAGAAGACCCACAATCCCAAACAACCCTTTTAATCTCCTCACGAGTAAAAGGGGATTGCAAAAAATCAACCTAATATGTAGATAAAGTACTGAAATGAGTGGCCCCTGTCAAAGGATGGCATTTCCTACTCTCCGAGAAAAGAGACTGATAATAAGCATGAAATTCCTCCTTGATCCGAACAGGATTATCAATCCAAGCTTTGTCAATCATTAAACCCCGAATAGCAATTTGACGCCTCTTACGATTAATGATACCATGAAAGTAACCCGGGTTCTCATCACCCTTAATATTCCACTAAATCTTTGCCTTCTGAAAAATATCTAACTGAGAAGAATGATCAAGATCCACCAATTCTTTAAGTAAAGTTACCATCTGCTCTCTCAAAGTAGCAGATCCATCATCACTCATCAAGCGACTATCAACTGATTTAATCGAATCTTGGATGTTTTTCTTTTTAGTAGCAACCAGATTCTGACTATTGATGTTCCACTTCCGTAAGTTAGATTTAAGAAGCTGTAATTTCTTCTTAAAAATAACCCAAGGGTTATCTAAAACCACCCTATTCATCGGCTGCATCCAAGAATCTCTCACTATATCATCAAAACCAGCCATCTCAAACGAAGAATGAAAAACCCGAAAGGGAGTAGGACCATAATCAACACAATGCTCCAATAACATAATAGGGCGATGATTTGGAGTCTTTTTTCCAAGACGAGACCCGTAAGATGTGGGAATGATGAAAAAAATACCATATGTAACCAAAAATCTATCGAGCTTACTAAATTTAGTGCCCCATTATCACTCCAAATGAAACGCGGGCCACCTAACGAAACATCAACGAGGTCAAGATGATCAATAAAATCATTGAACTTCATTGAAATCCCCATAATAATGCATTCTCCCAGAAAAAAAGAGATAATCTGAGTAATATTATTACAGAGTTGTCTCTTACAATCAGCGGCTTATGGGGCATAAACTACAATAAATAAAACTTCTAGGCCCGAGTTTGTCCAAATTGCCTCAATAGCAATGAACCGATTTGAAGTAAATGTCCTTTTATGAGAAGTTCAATTCGGATCCCAAATAGCAAGAATACCGCCCGAGGCACCGCGAGAAGGAGAGAACGCATGCATAAAAGAGGTATTTCCCCAAAAAGATCTAACTGAGAGCAAGTCAATTTCTTCTATCTTCATTTCTTGAACAACAATTGCATAATAGTAATGAAATCACAACAACTATTACATTGATAAAGTATAAATTTTTACATCTGTGTTCAAATCATTGTATATTGACACCAAAATGTAATGCAAAAGCAAAAGACATGAGTCTATGAATCTCCATCTTCTCAAAACTTGTGGATACCTGTTTACTAGTTTTCTGAGAATACAATTAGTTTTGAAAAGAATGTCAACAATTAAGTTGGTGAGTTCATAAACATGTTTGTAACTGAAATCTGTTTTCTGTTCCTTGATAATGTAAGTATGTTTTCCTAGAAAATCCTATATTTTATGTTGTAGTATGTTGTAAGCAAAAGGTATGAATTTTATTGTACTCTGAAGTAGTAAAATGTGGTTTAGTTCACATAAAACCATGAAAAGCATGTTTTTCTCTGTTTTGAAATAGTATTATGTATCTGTACCTGTATAAAAACCGTGTATTTGTAATTGTCTAGTTTTACCAGTTGTACTTGTAACATATTGTATTATAGTTTTATTATTAAATAAAACTACGTGAAGTTGTTTACTTATTCATACACTAATCATATTATTTAATACCAAATTGTAAGTTATCATAACCATGCTTGATGACCTAAGATGGCCTGAACACGACATTCTTCAGGCATCGCAATCAGTACGACATTTGTCACCTTAGGCCTGTCGACCTAACTGTAGCAAATAGTTAAGGTGCGGGATTGTCAGTCCCGTATAGATCTATACACAGGTGTCACGCTCTCCCTCTAGGAGACTCTGGTTATAATTTCAGGACTTGGTTGGTACTTAGATAAGTACTTGAAGTGTGTCTCACAAATGTTATATTGATGATTACGCGTAGAATAATGAAAAGTTACTTTGTAATGAATAAGCTGTAAGTATATCTCATAAACTATATTTAATATAGTTTATATGTTTGTTTTTCCGTAATGTATTCTGAATATGTAAAGTATTGCATATGATCCATAAACTATACCTATTATAGTTTATATGTTTGTTAACCGTATTGTAATCTGAACTTTGAAAGCAATATGTAAGTTTCATAAACAATACCTATTATAGTTTATATGTTTGTGTTTTACTAAAATGAAAACATTTGTCTAATTTGTAAAATCTGTAATATCGTTGTTCCTTGAAATTCAATATTTACGTCCAAATGGTACTTAAAACAGTTTGTTAAAATTATATTTTTGTTTAACAAGTTTCAAATCATTTTATACTTATATAAATATATTATTTATATAATTATAATTAAATAGACATTCGAATAAATAATTCTACCACAAGCCCACAACCAAACAAGGAACAGAAAATGGAGCCAAATTATCAATTCTAAGCCTGATGAATAGCAATTATATAATTTATATATATATAAATATAAATTTTTAACAACGGAAACAGTTAATAAAATATTGAAAACATTTCGATATTAACACAAATTTTATTGTGTTACACTTGTATTCCGCCCCTAAAGCAGTGAAAAATATGAAAACGTAAGGGTATGAACTCACCTTTTGTATGATAATGGTTGTGCTAACAGGTAGAAAATGGTGACTTCGGGCTAGGACACAGGAAGGATATCGTTATCCTAATGATTTTAATCACATATTAATGTGTGATTATAATGATACAAGTAATATATACATATATATATATATATATATATATATATATATATATATATATATATATATATATATATATATATATATATATATATATGGGAAAAGTGAATATACCCTAAGGGTATATAAGCTTAGCTACCCAAACTCTCTATATTACGTCGTTTTGTGTCATATAATCCATTTTAATTGTCCAACATTCTTATAATTTATCTTCTAACTTGATTTACTTCCATTGTTTTTTCAAATTGCACATTTATCTTCCTCTTACATAATTTTTATTTTCAACTACAACATATATAGTGTAGTAAGTGTTCGGTAAAAACATGCGATGTAAAAGAAAGATAATAGTGAAATTTTAAAAATCTTGAAAGTAAATCAAGTTAAAGTTTGAAGTTTAAGAACATTGTAATGAATATATCCAACAAAATGAAGTTTTACGGTGTGTTTCGGTACCTAATCTTTTATATATATATATATATATATATATATATATATATATATATATATATATATATATATATATATATATATATATATATATATATATATCCGGTAAAATAGAATTTGGTACGAAGATAAAAAAAAAATTCTATATATCTTTTTTGAACAACAAAACAAATGAATCATTAGATGAATAAAAAATAACATGATTCACCAAAAAAATCTCAAAAAAACATCTCGATAATTCATTTATACAATGATTTTGTTGTTATTCATTAAAATCGTCATAAAAATGAATTTTTTTAATTTATTTAAAAAAGAATCATGAAGATGTTTTTTTGAGAATTTTTTCTTGTGAATCATCTTATTTTTGAACCATCTAATGATTCATTTTGTTTGTTCGATAAAAAAACATGTAGAAAAAAAAAACTTCTTACTTTTCTACCAAAATTTTCCTTTTAATTTGATCTTGACTATATATATATATATATATATATATATATATATATATATATATATATATATATATATATATATATATATATATATATATATATATATATATATATATATATATATATATATATATATATATATATATATAGTTTCATTTGAGACTATGTTAATTTCGTAAGACCGTGAGACTTAATCTAAAAATAAATTTAATTATTATTTTCGTCATTTTATTTAAATAAATAAATAAATAAATAACTGTTTGTTTTTTAAAACACGTGAAATATTCTAATAGAATATTACACTGTAAATATTCTAATGTTGTTTTTAGAATGTTAGAATATTCTAGTATTCTACTAGATTTTTTTTGAAAGTTTTCAATTATTTTAAATTTTAAAAATGTTTTTTTTTTCTCCAAAATGAGTTACTTAAAATGCGTTTCACGGTCTCACAAAATTATACCGTCACACACGAACATGCATATATATATATATATATATATATATATATATATATATATATATATATATATATATATATATATATATATATATATATATATATATATATATATATATATATTAGTAGTTTATCCACGCTAAGTTTACATCTAACAACACATCGATTTCCACGGTTTACGTATGATTTCAGTCACTTTTAACCAATACAAAAAAAAAAAAAAAAAAAAAGAAAAAAAAAAAGTTGGTTTATACTTTAACAAAATTTTGAATAAATAAAGGGAAAGCTTAAACAAAATCATTAATTTTTTAATCTTTTATCTAAAAAAGCAATGCTTTATTTTTTTTCTCAAAAACCAATCATATTTTCAGTTTCTTTAAAACAAATGATTTTTGACATATTAAAGTATATTTCCTGATTAGCCGACATGGAATTTATCAAAATAAAATAATAAATGATATGAAAAATAATTTAAAAAAGAACACTTTTATTTTTCTTTTTCACCATGAATCAATAGAACTGAGTTTCAAAAAAGTTGTAATGGTGAATTTTGGAACCGTAATGTTAGACTAAATATAACATCTTATTGATTTTTTTAAAGAAACAAAAAGTAAAAACTCCATGTCTATAACTAAACTTAAACAAACAATAACCAAAATCAAAGCTTTAATAAAAAAAAAAAAAATCAATATTTTGATTCCAAAATCAAAACCAAAAGAATTTAAAGGGACCCTGCATGATAATCTTGAGAGTATCTACATTTTTACCGGATGAATGTTGATAAAACTCAAATATATAAATGAAAACAAAAAAAAATCAAAGATAGTAAAAACATTATGGGTCTGGCGCTTCAAATCCATGGTGTAGATTTTGACTTGATGTAAAATTAGGAACTCGACTCACTTCAAATTTTGAACCATAGATTCAAGACTGCAAAATACCATCTACAATTTCTCTAAGTCTACTTAAATTCCAATTCCAAACCATGACTTTTTTTTTTGAACAGCCAATTTTTATAAAGGAGGGGCCACTAGCAAGTAGCTAAAAGGAAAAAATCACAAGCAAATAGTTACAAAAGATTAAAGTCTAAAGAAACAAAAACCAAGACAAAATGTAAACGGAACTTAGAGACAACTGAATGGAGAGATCAACCACTCATTCCACCCACAACAACCACCGTTACCCCTACTTCTAATCTAGAAATGAACCACTGATTTAACATATTCAACACACTTATGGGGACATATGAATCTTTGGAAAAAGATGTGATCATATCGAAACTTCCACAGACACCACATTAGTCCATAACTGATTATTCTAATATGTTTTTGTCGCCTAGAAGTACCCCTCCAGTTAGCCAAAAAAGTGAGCCACTCACTCAGATTATTACTGAACACCTGATCCGTTATTTCACACCAGTTTAAGATCTTGTCTGTCACCAATCCAGCGAACAGACAACGAGTAAGAATATGGTCAGCACACTTAGATTCATTAATACAAGCGCCACAATATATTGTTTCTATATCAACACCTCTTGATCTACGGGCCTGCAGTGATGAATTTTTTTTTTTGTGCTGCCCTCCAAAAGAAACAATTTACTTTCAATGGTAGTTCTTTGCACCAAGTAATCAACAGAAAGGGTGGATTAGGATACGCACTTTGATCTATGGCCCTCCTAAGTGCATATACGATGTATTTCTTAGTTGCATCCAACTTACATGACCATTTGTCATCTCCATTGACCAAGCAAACGTTAGCTAGGTAGCTATGAAGATTATTGATGTTCTCATCCAACCCTTGTTGCGACGGGCATGAAGTCCAATGTCCTACAAAAACACCTTCATAGAATCTATCGGCCACAGTACATCGTTTACGGGATTCTAGATCAAACAAAGAAGGGTATTTGGAGAGAATGTGTTCCTCCCACTACTCGCCACCACAGTCCTTTTCAGTTTTTAACCGCCACCACCATTTTACTATCAGGCCAATATTTACAGCTCGAATTGATCCTACTCCAAGCCCACCAACAGACTTAGAAGCTACCACTTTGTCCCCGGATACCCAATGAATCTTACGTTTTATCTCGTCACCACCCCATAAGAAACGTCTTCGTATCCGCTCCAGTGTTTCCGTGACTGCCACTGGTGCTACAAACAAAGAAAAACAATATGTGGGGTTTCCCAATACGGATGTGATTAAAGTTAACCAACCACCAAATGATAGGGATTTAGATTTCTAAGAGCTTAGTTTCGATTGGAAATTTTTAATAATAGGTTTCCAGTTTTTGATAATATTCATGTTCGCTACAACGGATACTCCTAGGTACGTGAATGGAAATGAGCCTGGTTCACAGCCAAGGATCCCCGCCCAATTCAATGTTTCGCTTGCAGACACGCCAATGCCAAACACCCTTGATTTACCAAAATTTACTTTAAACCCAGACGATACATGGAAGAATTTTAAGATCCTAGCAAGATTCTTTATGTTCATCTTTGACCACTCGCCAACACAAAGTGCATCGTCGGCGTAAAATAAATGTGTAAGAATTGGACCACCATTAGGTAATTGCACACATTCGAAGATCCCTTTGTCCCTAGCATCTTTTAGAGCTACATTCAACCCCTCCATTGCGATGATGAATAGGAATTGTGATATAGGATCACCTTGTCGGACTCCCTTGGTGATTTCGAATTCATCAGCTGGTGAACCGTTAACCAGAACAGAGGCACGAGATGAACTCAGAAAACCACGAATCCAAAGACGCCATTTGCTGCCAAAACCCATCTGAGAGAGTACGGAATCCAAGTATTCTCAATTTAGCGAATCAAACGCTTTATCGAAATCAACCTTGAATAATAGAATATTTTTTTCTCATTTTCATTGCCCATACGTGTACTTCATTTATCACCAATGGCCCATCAAGAATGTTTCTATCCTCAACATACGCTGATTGTACCTCACCAATAATACCGCCGATTATTGCTTTTAGTCTTGTGGCTAAAGTCTTGGAAATTATCTTGTACATGCAGCCTATCAAACTTATGGGTTGATAATATGATAGGGAGGAGGGATCTTTGATCTTGAGTGCGAGTGTAATAAAAGACGAGTTGCATCCATGGGCAATAGTACTGAATTTATCAAAGTGGAGAACGAATTTGAACACATCATCTTTTAAGACATCCCAATAATCTTTTATGAACCTAAAGGTGTACTCATCAGGCCTCGGGGCCTTGTCGTTGCCGCAAGCCCATACCTCATCTTTAATTTCGTCCATTGTGAACAGAGCTTCCAATTTGATGGCTTCGATCATCGAGATATATTTTGAAGTAGGGACTGACTAGTTTGGGCCTAGATTGGCGGGTTTTAGTGAACTTATGTTTGAAGAAGTTGAGGGTTTCATTTTTAACCTCTTCCACCGATGAGATCCACGCACAGTTTACCATGAGACCTTCAATTTTGTTGCTCCTATTCTTGCTGTTTATGTATGTGTCCATGAAAAAATATAGTGCTTTCATCCCCTTCAACTGCCCATTTTACCCTTATTTTTTTTTTAAATCCAGCACAGCAAAATTTTCTAGTTCCATAATTTTTTTAATTCCATGACTTCTATCATCCAGTTCCGCTTCTGTAGGTGTTTGTAATTCAGCCATAGTTTCTAATTATGCCATGGTGGCTTTTACATCTAGGATCTCCTGTTTCTCCTTCTTTTCGGTGCTGCTTTTCCATTTTTTATTTCATCCTTAAGATATTTTAATTTGGCCCCCAAAAACGCATATCCGGTAAAAGTACTCCAAGCTTCCTTAATTGTGCTGTCAAACTCGTCTTTTAGCAGCCACGGATTAAACAGTTTAGAGGGGGGACCATAATCAGTAATACGTGAGATCATCGTGATTGGACTGTGATTAGATAATTCGCGTGGGTGAACAGTAAACACTAGTGACGGAAAAGCCTCAAGGAAGTCAGGGCATGCTAGGATACTTAATTTGGCATCAACCCTTGTCATGTACGTGTATCTCTCCCCACCCATGTTGAAGTCATGTAGCTCAGCATTACGGATAAATGAATTAAATGCACTAGCAGTAGCAAGACAGTATGTGGAATTAACTCTTTCCTCAGGTCGTCTAACCACGTTAAAATCACCGAACAAAACCCACTTTCCTGGGTTTAGACTTTTGAAGTCAAGCAACTCCGCCCGTAGCCTCCGTTGCTCGCATAAATTATGTGGCCCATATATATTTGCAAATATAATGTCTCCAGTTATTCCTATCCACTCCTCAATGATAATTACATAATGCCTTGCTTTTATTACCTCTTTTTTTAAGCATATACTATTCCATATGGAGATTAAACCACCAGATCTTCCGGTTGCATCTCCACCATCATAGTCGTATTCTTGATTTCCCCAGCAATCTTTAATTTCTACTTTTTCGAACACTAGCAGTTGGGTCTCCTGTATGCCGATGAAATTGGTTTTATTTAAATGTTTCAATCTCCTAACCTAATTAGTCTTCACCTCTACTCCGATACCCCTTACATTGATGGATAAGAAATTCATTGTAGACTGGTTTGCTCACCAACTTCACCCACAGCGGATACCATCATAGGATCTTGTATGTCGATTTGAAATCCAATTGCATTTCCAATCTCAGCCGTTTGTAGAATCTCACATGACAGGGTTTCGTCATTGTGCACCTTCATTGGTTGTGGACGATTCGCAATTTCTGACTCCAAATTTATAGTAGCGCATTCAAGATTAGGGGTCGGAGGTATTGGTAGCTGTTTGGGGATAGAGGTGTCTGATGAATGGATGAGGATGGGGATGAGCTACTGTGACAAACGAATGGATGGTGGTAATTGTTTATTGGACTGAATTGGCGATTTAATTCTTTTCCGTTTGTTAGTCGTGGGCCCAGCGCTTTTAGAGTTTTTCTTTGAATTGGTATTATGGATGCAGGCCGGTGTTTTGAAGGAGAAGGGTGAGTTTGGGTTATTAGGGAATGGGCAAAAGCATCCAAGAAGAACAAGGTTTTTAATGGGTTCAATATCCACCATGCCTTCAGGTCTTGGTTTAGGGGCAAATTCCATATGTGTAACATTCTCCCCGGTATGAATTAAATTTCCAACATTGATTGTTTGGGTAATCTCAACCGTCTCCACCATTTGGGGAATAGGGTTCTCCTAATTAATTTGTTCCTCGTTATCACTCCCCGCCAGCGTATTCAATTTTTCCTCTTCCGGCAAGTCCCCATCAGTAGCATACGTCATCTCCGGTTTATCGGCACCTTTGTCACTTTTTCCGCCGCCGCCTATGTCAGATTTGTCATCGGCCATTGGTTCGTCTTCATTACCTGCCTCCGGTCTAATTTAACCCTCCTTGTAACAACCATAAAATTTACCAAATCCAACCCAATTAAATAAAAATTATTCAAAACCAACATAGTTTCCAAATTGTTTTCAAAATAGTTGCAAATTAGAGTTCCTAGAAATCCCAAATCATAAAACATGAGGAGGTGCACAATCACGCCTTTGCCTTCCCGCGATCATCAGAAGTACCTGAAACAATAATCGATAAATATAAGCTCGAAGGCTTAGTGAGTTACCCCCAAAATACCACCACCATACCAATATAACCATATCAAGTAAAAAAACAATAAACATCATGCATAATGAGCCTTCAGCCTGACTAGACCGCCTCCTACGGGCCTACAGCCTATCTGGACCGCTCCCGAGCCTTCAGCATGACTGGACCGCCTCCTACGGGCCTACAGCCTATCCGGGCCGCTCGTCGGGCCTTCGGCATGACAGGACCGCCTCCTACGGGCCTATAGCCTATCCGGACCGCCCTGGGTATGTTTTCCTTCATCACAAAGTAGGACTGCCTCAACCTAACCACCAATAGATAATCATGTGCACATAAATAACAAATGATAGCATATACATAACAGTCAAACCGATCTAACAGATCATCAATCATAGCAACATCCTATATCTAGAATACCGACCTAACCAGGTCACTAACAGCATACAAGCATACTATAACCAGGATAACAATCCAAAGGGCCGACATTAGTGACTTAGCCCCTGTTGATATAGTTAGGATAACTCACCTCGCTGATATTGCTAAAGTACTGAAGTTCTCTGACCGCTAACTCACCGGAAATCCTGAACTGTCACATAATAAACATTAAGTTAAAGCCCCAACCTTGTACTTGCCTAAGTTCCCATACCACTCATCTAGTTCATTCCCCTTTGTTGGGCCAAGGCCCAACACCTAGTCCTCAACTTGGAGGTATATATACCTAGGTCCATCATTGGCCCAATTTACCAAATTGGTCCCATCCTCCTTATTGGGCCTAACCCCATGATCTATTCTTCCAACTTGGCCCCACATAACTTGTTTATAGGATCCAACAAAGTCCCAGTCCTATTTGTTCCACAAACAGCCCACAACCCAAGGCCCATGTGAAAAGAACCCAACAGAGAGCGTATGCGGGGCGTACCTCTCTGGTTATGCTAGGCGTACTCTAGTTCTATGTTGACCGTCATCGGCCATGTTGACCCGATATGCTGGGCGTACAGAAATTACGTTGGGTGTACGCGAGGTTTTACCAAAACCCCAATTAGTGCTTAATGGCTTAAGCACTTAAGCCCAAATTCCAGATCCATCGACCAAATGTGCCAAAGACCCATAAAGTTCCAGACTTTATCACTTTGTACATCCATAAAGTCCTTAACACATGGTCTTAATCCATTAAGACCTTCTTACTTCATGCATGGGATGAGTCTAGCTATTGGGAACTAATTTTTATCACTCAAGACCTCTTCTAAGGTCTGAAAGGACACCCTATTTCGTCCAAGACATCACATGCACAACTTTGGGATCTTTGGAGCAATAAGATCTCCATAAAGTTAATGTCTAGATCTATATCAAATAAGCATAAAGTTCCAAGCTTTTTACCTGCTGGAGCTTCAATGGCACAACACAACTGCAGATCTATAACCTTGATCTCCTTCTCTAACTCCTTGATGCAAGGTATTCACCTCCAAAGGTCCAAAATGCACACCAACTCACACTTCTCACACAAATTAGGGTTTAGGACGTTTTTATGGGATATGCAGGCTGAGGATAAGCATAAGAATGAACCATAAGGGTGTTTATATAGCCCCCAACCCCAGTTATTAGGGTTTTCTCCTGACATGAGTACGCCCAGCGTACTAGGGCACGCCAAGTACACTCAGCGTACCCTTATGTACGCTCAGCATACTCCTTCCTGCCCTAATGTTGCAACTTTAGTCCTTATACTTCTCGTGATCCAACACAACCTCTCCAAGGACTCCTAAAGGCAACTAATAACAATAAAAAGAATGGTTCAAAAATATACCTGCAAGATTCGGGATGTTACAACTCTCCCCCACTTGAACTAGACTTCGTCCCCGAAGTCGGATATAGTGAAAAGATTCGGGTAGTGCTCCCGTGTCTCGGCCTTCGGCTCCCACGTCCACTCGGATCCCCTCCGATGCTCCCAATGTACCTTTACCAAAGGTACTTCCTTGTTTCTCAACACCTTCATCTTCCTCTCTAATATGGCCACAGGCCTCTCAACATAGTTCAGGCGTTCATCGACCTGAATTTCATCTAATGACACCACCACCTCATCATCCACTATGCACTTCCTTAACTGAGAAACATGGAAGGTACTATGAATCTGGCTCAACTCCTCCGGAAGCTCCAGCCTATACGCCACCCTACCTACCCTGGCGACAACCCGGAAGGGTCCAATGTATCGGGTACCCAATTTCGCCCTCTTCCTGAAATGGATCACACCCTTCCAGGGTGAGACCTTCAAGAGCACCATGTCACCGACCTGAAATTCCAACTCAGATCGGCAGCAGTCAGCATAGTTTTTTTGCTGACTTTGTGCGGTCTGCAGACACTATCTAATCTGCTGAATCCTCTTAGTGGTCTGCAAAACCACCTCTGTCTAGCCCATAACTCGGTGGCCGACCTCGCCCCAACATACTAGGGTACGGCATCTCCGACCATACAACAACTCGAAAGGCGGGGCACCAATGGTGGAACGATAGTTGTTGTTGTACGAAAACTCTGCAAGAGGTAGGTAGGAGTCCCAGATCCCACCGAAGTCGATAACATAGGCTCTTAACATGTCCTCAAGAGTCTATATAGTTCTCTCACTCTGAACATCGGTCTGTGGGTGATATGCGGTGCTGAAATGCAGTCGGGTGCCCAGTTCCTCATGAAACTTCTGCCAGAATCGAGACGTAAACCATACATCACGGTCTGAAATGATAGAGACCGGAACCCCATGCCGTGCGGAAATCTCTCGTATGTATATCTCAACTAATTTCTTGGCCGAAGAACTCTCTCGAATAGCTATAAAATGGATACTCTTGGTCAGTCGATCCACGATGACCCATATTGCATCGGAGCCCCTCGCCGTCCTTGGTAATGTGGTGATTAAATCCATCGTGATATGTTCCCATTTCCACATGGGAACATCAAGAGGCTGCAGCTTGCCATGCGGTCTCTGGTGCTCGGCCTTAACCATTCTACAGGTCAAGCATCTCTCCATGTACCAAGCGATTTCTCACATCATGCACGACCACCAGTAACTCAAACGTAAATCTCGATACATCTTGGTGGCCCCCGGGTGGATAGAGAAACGAGACTTGTGAGCCTCTTCCAAAACAATCTATCGAACCCCACCAGACATCAGAACCCAGATGCGACTGCAAAGGGTCAACAATCCCCGGCTATCTCACACAAACTGGGTGTTTTCACCCTTAATCCTCTCCAGTTTCCAATTTTCCTGACGCATACCCTGGACCTGAGCGTCCCTAATCAAATCTACCAGCGAAGAATCCACTAATATCCTCATACATATGGCTGGGGTAGAAGACCCAGCTGACTTGCGAATCAAAGCGTCCACTACCACATTCGGTTTACCCGGATGGTAAAGGATTTCACTAATATCCTCATACATTCGCTGCCTCATATTCAGGTTGGACTGGTCCATGATATGTCTCAAGCTCTTGTGATCCGTGTATATGGTACAACAGACCCCGTACAGATAATCTCTCCAAATATTGAGGGCGAAAATTGTTGGATTAGTGTCTAAGCCCGTAACCATATTTGGTAAGTACTTGACCCGGTTGTGCATGGTCCTTTTAGGTTGCCTTCACCAAAGCAACTTGACTGGAGAAATAAATAGAGAAAGAGGTTATTATGATTTATTAATATGTTATAAGAATAATATATTAAAGGAGAAATCATATTTATTTAATTAATATTGGTCAATAATTAATTAAGAATTAATTTTGTGATCAAGTGTAATTAATTAAACTAGAGGGGATGAATTGTAATTATGTGATAGTTGCAAAATAGGGAAATGATTATCCTTATTAAAGGATGAACGAATTCTAGGATAAGGATATCCTTGAAATCGTCCAAGTTCCAAGAGATAAGGGCTTTTCAAGGCTTATCTTATGATTGCTTGGTGGGCAAGCAATTAGATAAGGATAAGGACTGAAACCCTAATCTCAACCCTATATAAAGACCCCTAGACCTTGAGAAATTGTCCACTTACTTCCAAGAGCTCCCAAGGACGATTTCTACCTCCTCCCTTTTCTCTCTATAGCCTCTCCAATTGCTTGTGGTGTTTGTGAGCCATTAGAGGCACTACACTTATGGTGCTTGCTCTCAAGACTAATGGTTTGAAGATTTAAGTTGTTATTGCTATATAACAACAAGAGGTATGTGATCTAACCTTATATATGAATTTCGAAAATAGCAACCTACATTAGGGTTTTATTCATGTGTTCATAATGTTGTGTATCTAATAGTGAAAACATAGATCCAAATTAGGGTTGCATGCACACATAGGATTGTTTGTATTAAACCCATCAAAAACCATTGCCCCTAATTCCAAGTCATGCGTAGGGTACCTCGTCTCATGCGGCTTTAACTGCCGCGATGCATAAGCTATCACTCGTCCTCTCTACATGAGGACCGCCCCCAACCCTGTGATGGATGCATCACAAAATACCACCAAATCCTCAACCCCATATGGGAGGGTCAGAACTGGAGCCTCGCACAAACGTTGTCGTAGGGTCTCAAACACCCTCTGCTGCTCGGAACCCCACCGGAAATCCACCCCCTTCCTCGTCAGACGAGTGAGAGGTACTGCAATTTTTGAAAAATCTTGGATAAATCTCCGGTAGTACCCTACTAACCCCAAGAAACTCCTGATGTCCGATGGAGATTTAGGAACCTCCCACTGCATAACCGCCTCTATTTTAGCCGGATCGACCAAAATTCCCTCCTGGTTAATGAGATGCCCCAGGAACTAGATCTCCCGTAACCAAAACTCACACTTCGAGAACTTAGCATACAGTCGTTCTCGTCTCATAACCCCCAATAACTCCCATAAATGCTACTCGTGCTGCTCTCGGGTCTTGGAATACACTATGATATCATCTATGAACAAAATAACTGAACGGTCGAGCATCGACCTGCAGACCCGATTTATCAGGTCCATAAACACTGTCGGCGCGTTGGTGAGTCCAAAAGGCATCACCACGAACTCGTAATGCCCATAAAAAGTCCGAAATGTTGTTTTCTCCACATCCTCCTCTCTCACTCTGACCTGATGATACCCTGATCTTAAATCGACCTTGGAAAACCAAGACGCACCCTGTAACTGATCGAAGAGATCGTCTATCCTCGGGAGTGGATAACGGTTTTTCACCGTTAGCTTGTTCAACTCCCGGTAGTCGATACACATCCGGTGCGACCCATCCTTCTTCTTGACAAAAAGGATCGGTGCTCCCCATGCACAACTGCTCAGACGAATGAATTGCTTGCCCAAAAGCTCCTATAACTGAGATGACAACACCTACATCTCCGGTGGTGCTAATCAGTACGGCGCCTTAGCGATAGGGGCCGCACCTGGCACTAGATCAATCCTGAACTCGACTTGCCTCTCCGGAGGCACTCCGAGTAACTCCTCTGGAAACACATCAGCAAATTCTCTAACCACTAGAACCTCTGAAATTGTGGTCTAATCCCCGACCCACGTATCCACCATATACGCTAAATAACATGCACACTCGTGCTGAATATACTGTCGAGCTCTGGCAACCGAACAAAACCCGGAACCTGATCTGGTGCCCTCCACATAAATTACCAACTCTCCCCCACTTGGGGTTCAAACCAACACCTTCTGGCCCTCACAGTCGATCATGGCCCCAAAGCGACTGAGCCAATCCATCCACACAATCATGCAGACATCTCCCATAGGAATCGGAATCAAATCTATCGGAAAAGATACCACGAAGATCTCTAATGCACAACCTCGATAGACTGATGACGCTGAAACCCCATGCTCATCGTCAATAGAAACTTGCAATGGGCACTCGAGCTCGCCCACTAGCACCCTGAACTCCCTACTGAAGGTACGAGAACGTACCTAAACACAGCTATGACAGATAATCATAACATAGACATAATAAATGAGACAAAGGTTAGAAACATACCAACAACCACATCCGGTGCTGCCCTGGCCTCCTCGGCCGTAAGCTGGAAAGCACGCCCATGAGCCCTCGGGGGCTCTACTCTACCCTGTCTCCCATCGGTGATCCTCAATGTGGCCGGTGAGGGAGCCAGCGCGGGCTTGGTAGCGAGCTGCGGACAGTTGGTCTTCACGTGACCAACCTGATGACAGTGGTAGCAGATCCTCATGTATGGGGTAATAGTGGGTTGGCGATGCTCTCTCGCGTAGTGCCCCTCCTTGCCACATTTGTGGCATCCAGTACTCGGGTGACATGCCCCATTATGAACCTTCCCGCACTTGCCACAAGTGCGGGCACGTTGCCCTCCTGTCCTGGAATCTACAGCCTTGAACCGCTTTGGTGCCGGTTGCGCCTGCCTGGGACCTGTCTCGCCTATCGCAACTGTAACTCAATCTCCAACTCACTCCGCCTTGCGGCCTCCTGAAGATCCAATAGAGTATTTGTTGAGAGAAAAACACACTTGAACAAACGTTAGAACAAGTATAGTTGCAGAATAGTTTATCTCGAAGGATCTAAAAGCTCAACAATAATAATAAGTTAAATAGTTAGATAATTAGAGAGTTAGTTGCGGAAATGTAACGAAATATAAATGACAGTAGTTTTTATATCAAGTATACACATAAGTTGATTCTTAACAAGGAATGCATTCAGACCAAGTTAGTAAGTGAGATCAAACTTAGTGATTAAGTCACAAGCGACTTGCTCCAAAGAGAGATAATAATCAGTTATATTTAAGTGAGTAAGAAAGAGAGTAAAGACATAAGATAGGAGATTTAAGATGCGTAATCAGATCTTGTGAATAAGAAAGGTTGAGCTCTATATATAGAGACTCAAGAATTACATTGGATCAAATCTCTAAGCGTAGCCATGCAAGGCATACTGGACAATAGAGAGTATTCTAACAAAGTAGATAAAAAGTTAAATTAAGAAAACTAGATGGTGAAGTTGCGGATGAGTAACGACTTCGGATGGGGTTGCTGACTGCGGATCTTCGATGACTGTGGTAGATCAAGTTCAAGAGGGTCACTTTTATGATTCAACAATTTCCCCTAAGTGACCTCTTTAACTTCTCTTCAGTTATCAAGTTTGAGAAACTTGATGAGTATCCACCAAAACTTCCTGACATTCTCCAACCAGGTGATCCTTCTTAAGATTTCGAACTTGACTTCAGCAGTTGTGTGTTTTGACTTTTGAACTGCAGTTCGACAAACTTCAATCTGCTTCCTTGTGAGACGATTCAAGGCAGTCATAGAAATGAAATATTTGGTTTCATTGAGCTTTCGTTTAAAGATGACTCCAAGATCTGGGAAGTTTGTTGCACCTAGAGATCTTTCTTGAAAACCTTCAGTAATCATCAATGCAGGATCAAGTGGTGGTAGATCGAACTTTTTGGCTAGGACAAGGTGAATGTCTGCATCAATCTTTGCGAAGTCACAGACAGTTTCCCTTAGAAAAATGCTTGCCCTTTCAAGTGTTATCTTCATCTTCGGATGCTTTTTAGCTTTGTTTTGGAACACCTTTTCCATTAGAAAGACTTCTTCAGGATTCATACATGGGAAGTCAGCTTGGGTGTGGACATAGTCCTGATTCCTTCTTTTAAGAGTGTATTGGATGAAGTCAGCTTTCATGAATTTATGGGGCTTAAAGTTCTTGACTGCGGATGGTCTATCATTAGACCAGATTTTTTCTATTGAAGAGGCATGTTTGGCATAGAATCGATTGAGTCTTTCAAATTCCATGGGTAGTCTCTTGTGATCAGGTAAGCTGTGGTCAAACTGCGCAAATACAGTGAAGTATTTAGCATTGGGAGAGATTGGAATATCCCAGTAACCGTCAGATGGAGGTTCAGCATAAGTGAGATAGGGTTTGTAGTCATCATCCAACAGTCTATGGTGAGGATTGATCCAAGAGTTGACTAAGGACTCATCCATGGTGATGTCGAATCAGTTTACTCTCCAGATAAACTCGACAAACTTGGCTGCTTTCCAGTTTGCTTTCTTCTGTTGTGTTGCGGGAGAGTCGTTGGAATGTTCGGATGACATATTGGATGCTAAATTCTTGAAGTGGGGAGGAGTCTCTAAGGCATACCCCCATAAGTGAATAGGAAGCGAATCACAACTCATCATAGAACGAACCATGTCTAACAAGGTTTGATTACGCCTCTTAGCTACACCATTTAACTGAGGTGTCCTAGGAGGAGTCAATTTTGAGACTATCCCACATTCTTTCAGATAGTCGTTGAATTCGATACTAAGACACTCCCCACCTCTATCGGATCTAAGTACCTTTATCTTCCTGCCCAATTGATTTTCGACCTCAAGCTTAAACTCTTTGAACTTTTCAAAGGTGTATGACTTCTGTTTGATTAAGTAGATATAGCCATATCTGCTATAATCATCAGTGAAAGTCACATAGAATCGATTAGCATCCCTTGTAGTTGATCTGAAGGGCCCACACACATATGTATGTATGAGATCCAATAGACCTTCACCTCTTTCACAAGACCCTGTGAATGGTAATTTTGTCATCTTTCCCAAAAGACAAGATTCACACATATCATCTGATGTTAGATCAAATGATTCCAATACTCCATCCTTTTGGAGTTGGGCTATGCGTTTCTTGTTAATGTGTCCAAGACGACAATGCCACAAGCATGCCTTGTCTACACTATTAGACAAGTCAATATTAAATACACTATTTCGTAAGCTATCAACACAATTCACTGTTTCATACACACCATCACAAGGCAAAGCTTCAAACACTAAAACACCATTCTTATAAACAGAAATTAAACCATTCAAATCATTAAAAGAATATTTAAAATCTTGTCTAAACAATGCATGAAATGAAATAATGTTTCTCGTCATCTCAGACGAATAGCAACAATTTAATAAATCTAATATAACATCATTACTAAGAAAAAGTTGATAAACTCCGATCTTGGTCACTGGTGAAGACTTCTTGTTTCCCATGATCAAGTTTATCCTTCCTCGCTCTATCTCCTCACTTTCCTTTAGCCCCTGCAAATCAGAACAGATGTGAAAACCACATCTTGTATCAAGGACCCATGAATGAGAAGATAATAAGTTATTAGAAGAAATAGAGTAAATACATGCCGAAGATGGCTTCACTTTGCCATCTTTGATATCCTGCAGATATTGTGGGCATGATCTCTTCTAATTCCCCTTTTGATTTCAATAAAAGCAAACAACATCCTTTGGATCAGAAACATGGGGAATGGTAGCATTGGGCTTAGCCTTTGGGCCATTACTAGATGACCCAACTTGAGCCTTGTTCTTCTAGTTTTTCTTAGGAGGACCTTTCCTCTTTTCCCCCTTTCCCTATCCAATAGCCAAGACAGGGGCACTTGCAGGAGTGGAGGCTATACTTTACCCTTCATCCCTGCTTCGGTTGTCTACAACAAGTTGTGCAATTGCGCCAGTGTCTGCTCAGTGTTGTTCAAATGGTAAGTTAGAATAAACTAACCATAACAATCTGGTAATGAGTTCAAGACCATGTTAATGGCCAATTCCTCATCAAAGTGAATGTTGATCTTGACCAAATGCTCTATGTAGCGTTGCATTCTTTGCACATGAGACACAACCGACTCCCCTTCTTTCATCTTGCAAGCCATGAGTGACTTAACTACTTCAAACTTTTCTTGACGAGCTCGCTTATGGTACTTTTCCATAAGGTCCTTGTTCATCTCAAAGGGCCAGTAGTCCTCATAGTACCTCTGCAGTTCTGGGGACATGGTTGTGACCATGATGCATGCCACTTTGGTAGCATCATCATAATGTTTCTTGCAGGCAACATATTCTTCAGGAGTAGCTTTAGACTCATCAAGCTCTTTGAGCTCCTTTTCAAGGACATATTCATTGTCCTCAAATCGAAGCGTCATCTTGATGTTACGCATCCAATCATTATAGTTAGAGCCATCCATAATGACTTTGGAGCAAATGTTGAGCAATTAGAAGTTGTGGTTGGAGGAGGATGAAGCAGAAGTGTTTCCACGAGGAGACATCTGAAAAGAAGGAAAGTTTTAGTTAGATTTCAAGATACCTCAATATAATAACCCAAAGATATAATATCAAGGTTAGGATCCAACTATGAAGATTCACAACTTAGAAATGGGATGCTGAGATCCAAGTGTAAATTTCATAAAGGTAGGTGAATGACGATTCACCAATTCCACCATTAGACGAAGTAAACGAAGTAAAATTCCTAATTCGTTTAAGATACATTGAAACTATTCAATGGCATGTTTTAATCTCAAATTATGCTCTTCTATTTGTGACTGGGATGCCGAGGATCACAAACAAGATGTGAATAACCATGCAAATATGCTTGGTAACATCATTTTCTTTATCATTAACTATTGATGTGCTGGCAAACCACACACGCTCCATCAAAATGACAATTATGAGATACCCATTACTACTCTTTATTAGTGCCTTTTAGTGTGCTGGTTAACCACACACGCTCCACTAACAACCAATAAAGCATAATGTGCAATTTCATAGATTAGCATACTTTTCACATTTTTCCTAAAGTAACTAGAGTTAGGATTTTGTAAAATAATGTTCTAGTACTTTCTTTAATAACATTATACTTTTAATGAGATGTAGTTGTCTTATCAAACCCGTTCTGCTAACGACCCTCCACTAATCAAGGAAGCGGTGGGTGAGAGTGGACACCCATTCAACTACCATTTTATAGGCAGTTTCCTTATACCCCCCTTATAGACTAGCTTCATGAATGAGGCATACTAGCGATTTGACTGACCATATTCTTATACACATATAATATTTAACTTTTAATTATAATATATAAGGTGTGTTTTAAACTTTTTAAAACTTTAAGGTTTATATATAAATTTCGAAAATTAAGCCATTAATTTTAAATTTAAAATAAACCAAATAACTAAATTTAATATTTATCTATTAATTAACTTTTAATTAATTTATTAAATCTTGTAAGGATTATCTAATCAAATTAAACAATTAATTTAATCCTAATCCTTATCCCTCTAAATTTCGAAAAATGGGGTAAAGGATAATTATCCAATTAATCTAATCAAGTAACAATTATCCAAAACAAGAAACCCTAAAAATACAAAGCATATTTCAAAATTCAAGGGAGGAGGCTAGGGTTTTCAAAACCCTAACCCTAATTTCGATTAGGGTTCATGGAGGCTAGGGTTTTTCGAAAACCCTTTGAACCAAAACCCTAAAAAATGAAAATTTTGGTCTTTAGGGTTTAATAGCTATAAACCCTAATTTGAAATTCAACTATTATAGCAATTCAATTTAAAACAAACAATGGCTCTGATACCACTGATGGGTTTTAGGTAAAACAAATAAACTAGAAAAACAATTCCTAAGTTCACATGCAACCTACTTTGGATCTATGTTTTAACTATTGAACATATAACTTTGAATTGCAAACAAGAACCCTAGAGGAGAGTGGCTATTTTCGAAAATAACTAACTAGGGTTTAAGAGTTACATACCTTTCAATTGTTATAGCAAACAATTGATAATTCTCTTGATCTTGATCTTCTTGGAAGCCTAGCACCACAAATGTAATGCCTCTAATGGAATCACACCCAAGAACTAGCAAGAAGGAAACTTGAAGGAGAGAGGGTAGAGAGAGTATGCAATTTTTGGCTCTAGGGTTTCTTCAAAGAAGGAGTGACCAAATTTAGGAGCTGGGAGGCTCCTTGTATAGCTGAGGGATCTAGGGTTTAGGGAAAACCCTAATACTCCTTTGCTTGGGGCCTAAGTTAATCCAAGGCCTTATCCAAGGCCCCTTGGACGAAATCCTTAGGGTTTCCCCTATATATTTCGTCCACCTCCTTCCAAGGAGGTTTTGGAGCCTTCCACTCAACTATCTGATAATTGCAAACTAGTCCCTACACTTTATAATTAATACTTTTAACCCTGAAATTAATTCTGATTAATTTCTAGCTAACTATTAATTAAACATAATGATTTCTAATTAATATATTAGTCTTTTAACATATTAATAAATCTGTTATATTAATTTATTAATCTTATAAATTAATATCTCTCCTTTCATGATTTCCTTGTCCAGTTGCTAGGTTTAAGGGCAACCCAAAAGGACTGTGTTGCTATCAATTCAAGTACATACCAATTATAGTTATGGGCTTAGACACCTAATCCAACAATAAGCAGTGTGAGTTTCATCTATCATCTTTTGGGAGTGAGCTGACTGGTCCACAATGGCGGTTTGAATATCTGCCTTGATTGTGGATACCTCAGAGATGAGGCTTTCCGTAGTAGCCATAAACTGCTTATGATCAGCCTGTCGACTTGTATCTAGAGATCGAATTCCCATTTCAACTTTCAGGGAAATTCTCTCAACAGCCAGTCTTTAACGAGTTTCAAGTCTTTCGATTCTTTCAATCAGTGACTGCAGTCCTGGTAAGTCTTCAGGTAGCGGTTGAGTGGGCTTCACCGCAACAAGAATCTGGTCTGCTTTGGCTTGTAGGCTCAGAAATTCTTTTCTTGACACAACATTCTTCTTCTTCTTTTTCTTCTCTTTCGGTTTGGAGGTTGAGTGTTAAGAACCACTCGAAGCTTCTTCTTCATCAACAATCATTAAATCTTCATTAGAAGGAGTAAGTTGATTTACCTCATTAAGATCAAAGTCATAGAATCCGAAGGTAGGTGCGGAGCTGACTTCTATTGCGGTGCCATCATCTTAAGAATCTCTAACTGTTGGAGTTGGAGGGAGTTTTGAGGTGCCTGCACCATCATGAGTGGTATGTACGTTGCGGAGTGTCTCAGCCATTGTGGACATCCACTCTTGGACTTTGAGAATGGTGGCTACGGTGTTGGCATTATTGATTGCGTCAGCCAAATACTTTGCTACTGTTTCTATCTCCCTCTGTTTCTGTTGAAGCTTCTTGGTTTTTTGTTCCTTTCTGGCTTGAAATGCCCTACGGAAAGCGGCATATTTATTGATATCATATTCTGAGACTAGATTGTAGTGTATCCATGAATTGTTTGATTCGTCACCATCAAATCCTTGAAAACGCACCGAGGTGTCCCTCGGGTTCACGGATCCTTACACAATGGTGCTCCCCGTGCCTAAACCACCTGTAAAAGATGTAAATAGAGTAGTATTTCCTGAGCTTCCTCGGTCTCCTTGACCCGTGGTCAAGTCTAGCCTCGGCTCTGGCAAGGGCGGAAGAATTGCCCTGCGTTTGGGAAGGTGTTTGAAGTGTTTGGGTTATAGACAAAAGGATGGAGTTCAACTCCTTAGGAGAAAAGAAATGTAGATGGGAAGCCATGGAGACCTTAGGGCGAGGACCAGTTCCATCCCCTTGGGAGTGAGCTGGCGGTGCGTCTCCACATTCAGTTGAAACAAACACACTTCATGTATCTGAGTGGAATTCGATGGTGGTGTTGAATGGGTCTGCGGCCACCCCAAGGACTACCGAAGCCTTTTGAGAGGCTGTGTCATCAGTCCGATCACGCATTTGGCCAGTAGGATCGGTTTTTCTTTTCTTTAGGATAGCAATGGGTTGTGTGTCATTATCAAAATCATTGGAGGAATAGGGAGGTTGATTTTCAGTTGATTATCCATTTGAGGATTCAATTTATTTCCTTTTCTTGGATGGTTCAGTGTGTTTGGGAGCATTTGTCTTCTTTGGGGTTCCATGTTTTTTGATGATGTTGTGGGGACCTTGACGGGCTGAGGCTAACTGCTTGCGTCTCTTTGAAAGAGCTAAGTTGGATAGAGTGGTGGAGGATGGGACTACGGTACTACCAAGGTTGATGGGTGAGGATAAGGCTTCTCTAGGTAGAGGCGGGGTAGAAAGGTATGGTTCAATACCTTCTGTAGCCTCTATATGGTCTGTGACATCAATGTTTTCAAGTCCAAGTGAGGACAAGATGTGGGCTGGTAGCCGTCTAATGGGTCCGAAGATAGATTGATCTTTAGAGGGATTATACCTTTTGAGATCTCTGGTGATGAAGAAGCTGACATCGTTGCCCATGCTGAGACCTACACCCATATGAAGGTCCAAGATGCATAGTGACCAGAATCGTGCAAATATGAGCTTGGTTGGATTTTCTTTTGGACTCTCTTTGGGAATGTACTGCAAGAAGTCATCCCATAGTATCTGACCGTAGTTGACATCGTGGCCAGTGAAGATACTCCAGACCAACTCTAACAACTTGAGGCCCATGTTATCAATGCCTCCGGTTCTGCCAGACAGACTGCGGATCACGAAATGGCATACGAACTGCCATACCGCAGGCAATTGATTCTTCTTGAATTCACATATGCCTTTCAGTTTCTTCTGGTAACCCATTTGGTAAAGTGCAGAAAGAATGTCCGCCATGCTTGGGGTGAAAACCTTTGTAGAGGGATGAACTAACAGGTTGATGGAGTTGAGAAATTTTTCTTTGTTCAGAATAACCAAGGAATCATTTACCAGATTCAAGTGTACTTCTTGAAGGTTGTTGAGGGGTCGCTATGCTGAGAAAGCACATTTGAAAAGGGTTGATTGAGGAACCACATCTGTGAATGAATCAAAAGGACCAAATGTTTGGGTGATTTGACAGAAACTTGATCATCAACTTGATCGGAGCATTGTAAGAGGTATGATCTTCAAACACTGCCCTAAAATTGCTTGAGGCGATCGTTGGCATTTGGTTTCTTGAAGCAGAGTCTGAACCAGTTGGGTTTGCTGAGGAAGATGCCTTGGAGAGTTTCTTTGAGATGCCCAATTTCACCATTTTTAGAAGAGGTTGAAGAACTTGCAGGAGAAACATAGTGCAAAAAGATGAAGGAGAAGTTCGAGTTTTCAGAAAGTGTAAAACATTTTTGGGGAAGAAGAAGAGGGTTTTATAGTGGTGGATTTGAAATGGTTATTGATTTTACCCTAAGTGAAATTGGATAAGGTAAAAACATTTGGGTTGTTTTTTCTTTTGATTAGGAAGGATAATCTTAGCCACAGATTAGATAAAAGAGGGTTTATTTTATTTTTGAGATTTTCCAAAAAGGGGTAGCATTTAATGAAATGTCAGTCCCTAAAAACCACGTCTGAAGAATGTGTGGTGAGGGGTTAATCCGTTGTACAAAGGAGGGAGATCGTTTTGGGGTAATAGGAAGAGACAGTTTAAACGAAATTTTTATGGAAAAACGATATTTTTGTCATCATACCCAAAATAGGTCTGACACAAGGTTTATTCAAAAAGTGGAACTGAGAGAGTGATATGCTACACAAAGAATGTTTTTAAATGTTTTTCTTATTTAATGAGGAATCATTCAATAGCACACCTTGTTCCAAGAATGTATGACGTAGGTGAGAGATTAATCAATGTGATTGCGGATTGAGACTTCATTGCGGATGGATCTTTGATCATTGTGGATGGATGGTTGGATGACTGCAGTAGAAGAACTGAGGAGATCACTAGAACACACATTAGTAACAACAAATAATAAGGACCATTGAAGGATAGATATGATATATAGTTGTGGTACATGAGATATATTGTAGTATATAGAATATACTGCGGTAAATAAGATATACAAAAACTATCTATCATAAATAAGTTCAATTAGGACCGCAACAGAGACCAAGGATGGTCTGTGGTACCTATCCATTCAAAAAGAATTGCGGGTCCGGATTCATCATTCCTAACATTTGTAAGAAACTGTTGAGTTTTCTAGAGTCAAGTGCCTTTGTGAATATATCAGCAATCTCTTCATGAGTATGGACAAAAATTAGTTCATTGTTACCTTTCAGGATGTGGTATTTGATGAAGTGATACCGTAGTTCAATATGCTTTGTCTTAGAGTACTGAATTGGATTGTGGGAAATCGCTATAGCACACTCAGAGTCACAATAAATTGGTATCCGCAGCATTCTGTATCCGTAGTCCATGAGTTCTGTTTTCATCCACAAGACTTGTGAACAACATCTGGCTACGGCCACATATTCAGCTTCCGCAGTAGACAGTGATACACAACTTTGTTGTCTTGATGACCAGCTGACGAGTCTTTCACCCAGAAATTGACATCCACCGGAGGTGCTTTTTCAATCTAGTCTGCATCCAGCATGATCCGCATCTGTGAATGTTTGTAGACTGAAGTCATTCCCTGCGGGGTACCATAAACCAAGAGTCTTGCTGCCTTTTAGGTATCTTAGAATCTGTTTGGCTGCGGTCATGCGTGACATTTTTGGATCAGCCTGATATCTTGCGCATACACCTATTGCAAAGACAATGTCTGATCGGCTTGCGGTGAGGTACATCAATGAGCCAATTATACCTCTATAAGTCTTGTGATCTACTGATTCTCCGGAAGGATTAGCAGATATCTTATATACGAAGGCCATGGGGACCTTGGCCGAAGAACAGTTGTCCATTGAGTATTTCTTCAGTAGTTCAGTGGTGTATTTCTCCTGATGGATGAAAATCCCTTGAGGGACTTGTTTCACTTGAAGTCCTAGAAAGAAGTTAATCTCTTCATTCATGCTCATTTGGAACTTGTTGGTCACGAGCTTAGCAAATTCATCCACCATTTCCTGATCAGGTGATCCGAAGATGATATCATCCACATATACTTGTACAAGCATAAGGTGATTACTGTTTGCTTTTCTAAATAGAGTGGGATCAATCACTCCTCTTTTTTATTCGGACGAGACAAGAAATTCAGAGAGGGTCTCGTACCACGCTCTTGGGGGGCTTGCTTTAGACCGTAGACTGCTTTTTCAAGCATGAAGCAGTAGTCTGGGAATTCAAGTCAATACCTTTTCACCATTGAGAAAAGCACTTTTCTTGTGAAAAGCACTTTTCAAGATAAACCTCCTCTTTTAATTCACCATTGAGAAAAGCACTTTTCACATCCATTTGAAGTACCTTGATGTTCTTGTGAGCTACATATGCTAAGAAGATTCGGATGGCTTCCATTCGTGCTACCGGAGCATACGTTTCGTCATAGTCAATACCTTCAAGTTGACTATATCCCTTGGCAACTAGCTTTGCCTTGTTTCTGACGACAGTACCAGATTCATCCAGCTTGTTCTTGAACACCCATCTAATACCAACAATAGTGTGACCTTGCGGCTTTGGAACAAGTTGCCAAACTTTGTTTCTTTTGAATTCTTCTAGTTCTTCTTGCATTCCGAATATCCATTCTGGTTCTAGTAATGCTTCTTTGATCGTTCGGGGCTCAACTGGGGACATAAATGTTGCGTAGTGACAGTGATCTGATAAGTCCTTGGAAGATCGAGTCTGGATACCTGCGGATGGGTTGTCGATGATTTGACCTGGTGGGTGGTCCTTCGTCCATACGTGTAGGCGGGGTTGCAGATGATCAGTAGCTGTGGTAGAGGGAATGTCTTCAATATCAGAAGACTCTGCGGTTGGAGATGGCAGTTCCCCCTGGACTTGAGAACATCCTGCGGAATCATCTTGGACTTGAGATGGCAGTTCCTCCTAGACTTGAGCAGTTTGAAGACTTTCCCCCTGGATTGCTGATGGAGGATGATCTTAAGCTTGAGAAGGCTCCCCCTGGATTATTGAAATTGAGAAAATTATCGAGTTTGTTCTTGTGTCAATGTTCTCTATATCTTCATCATCAGAGTCAGATGAGACATTATATGGTAAGGATTCTCTGCGGATGGGAACTTGAGCTACATCAAGTACTGGAACCTCGATGGTTGTTACTTGATTCGGAGTGGAGCGTTCCCCCTCAACCGGCGAGGTGGAAGTATTGAGTGATGCTTCATCGGATAAAGATGGACCGGATACATCAACATGCTGCTGTATAGCTTCCTGGGACACAAGAACTTCGGATAACTTGGCTGTTTCGACAGGGTAAAAGAGATCTTCATAGTTTACTTCAACTAGGTTTAGTGGACCAAAAGAGGTAGGAATATCACCTTCTAGGATTGTTGTGGTTTCGGTTGATGGAGTGGTGTTGCGGATGTGATAATCATCGAAGCTTTCAACTATTAGCCTTGTGCGTCTAATGAGAACTCTATACGCAACTTTGTTTGTTGCGTAGCCAAGAAAGATACCTTTATCAGACTTTGGTGGAAACTTGTTAAGATAATCTCTATTGTTGATCACAAAACATCTACACCCAAAGATATGAAAGAAGAGGACATTTGGCTTGCGGTTGTTAAGGCCCTCATAAGGAGTTTTCTGAGACGCATGCATAGAATGCTTTGATTCTGCACAAAACATGCAGTGGCCACTGCTTCGGCCCAGAAGTAGAGAGGAAGGTGTGCAAAGTTGAGCATAGATCTGGCTGCTTCTACCAGAGTTCGGTTCCTTCACTCAACTAATCCATTCTGTTGCGGAGTATACGGAGCTGAGAAATTGTGAGTGATACCTTTTGTAACCAAGAAGTTGTTTAAGAGATGGTTGGTAAACTCTGTTCCATTATCACTTCGGATGCGACGCACTTGTAGTTTGATTAGAAGCTCTATCTCCTTGATGAAATTGATGAGAATCTGTGGTGTTTCCGACTTGAGTCTAAGAAAGAAAACCCATGTAAAGCTTGTGAAGTCATCTACTATAACCAATATGTATTTCTTGTGATGAAGACTAGCTACGGTGGATGGACCGCAAAGATCAATGTGCAAGAGTTACAGTGGTTCAAGTATTGAAGAATCAATCACCATTGGGTGACATGCTTTGGATTGCTTTCCACATTCACATGCAGGACAGAGAGTATCATTTTTGAACTTGAGGATTGGAAGACCTCGGACGAGTTCTCCAGTGACCAAGTTGTTGATGTATCTGAAGTTGAGATGAGCTAGCTTGCGGTGCCATAGCCAGCTGACTTCTGATACTGCTTTGGATAAGAAGCATAACTACGGTTTGCCTATGATCAGAGAGACGTCCACAAGATACATACTACCTTCGGATCTGGATTTTATCAGACACATGTTCCTATCACTTGTCATTACATAGCAAAATTGGTCATCAAATTCAACTCGATGGCCTGCCTTACATAGTTGGCCAACACTGATGAGATTGTGTTTAAGGCTTTCTACATAAGCAACCTTTTGAATAGAGAAGTTTCCCGTAATAAGAACACCATAACCTCGGATTATCCCATTCGCATTGTCACCGAATGTGACATTTCCACCGTTGTAAATTGGCCTGAAATCCCGAAGGTATTCTAACCTTCCGGTCATGTGCACGGAGCAGGCACTGTCGATTAACCATTCTTCTTCTTGTTCCTCATTGCATAAAGCCTGAGAATTAAACGGTTAGTTTAGGCATCCAAACTAGTTTGGAGCCTGGGACAATAGGTGAATTTCTGATTGATGCATGAACCGAGGTTGTAGGGACGGGTTTCGGGTCAACTTTTAAGCCTAGTCCTGGGTGTTTGTGAGATTTTGGAGTGTTGCGATTTTTAGAAAAGTTACGAGGTTTCTAAAACGAACCAGATTTGACATGTGATGAACCATTGTGACAACTACATTGACATTGCCAAGCTGAAACTTTGTCTTTCATTCTGACGCCTTGTTTGGTCAGCGGTCTAAATGATGAGGTGGGCTTGTGACAAGTCCGAGGGTGGTAAGATCTAACATGGGTGCTGTTGGAATTTGAAAAAGTTGGTTTCGAAGAAGATTGAGCATGTGAAGATTTTTTGGACCTTTTTGTTGGGTTTGGTAAAATACCCTTCCACTTGTTAAAATTTTGATGTGATTTCCAAAGTGTTGGAGTGGGTAAGATACCCTTCCATTTTGGATCATCTAAGGAATATATTTGAAAACCATTCCGAAATGACTTTTCTCTCTTTTGGGTTGTGTCAGGTGAGTTTGAAATGACTGTTGAAACTGTGCATTCCTTTTTGTATGTTTTCTTGATGGGAGAGTTTTTTGAAAAATAGTGCGAGAAAACAAACTTTTATGGATTCTTAGATTTTGGAAATATGATATGTCTTTTGATTTTAGAAAAGTTTTGTCGGTTTGTACCTTGGGATTGAATTTCCTCTTTGAAAGCCTTTTTAGCTAAGGTTTTTGGGGAACCGCACTCATTGGTGTTCAGCTGCGGTTTCCTGGAACCCTTTGAAAATTTGTGAAAATGAGGGCTAGAGTCATCCAAACTGGATGATTCAGGGTTTTGAGAGAACTGACCCACTTCAAAGTTTTCTATGGGTAATTCATAATGAATTGGCTGAAGAGTCACAGAGCTCTTGATGGAGGACTGCGGTAAGGATGATTTGACTACCGCAGAATAAGACTGAGTTGGGATATCAGTGGGATTTTTGTGAGACTTCTGCGACTCATGACTGCAGTGAGAGACACTGCGGTCTGGGGGCAGAGATGGGAAGTCCTAAGAGACTTCGGGGCTTTCTATGACAATTTCCTCATCAACCATGGATGAAGTTTGAGAATTCGGGTAGATTGTGCCACAGATAGGGATTTGATCACTTTTGTGACCCTAAACCTCAGGCACAATTTCCTCAATGACACAATTATTACTTAGATTATGAAGTCTACCGAAGTTTGTTCTAATCTCTTCGGAAAAGGTCTTGTCATTGACTGGGAAATGAAATTCTCGGTCCGGAGGGACATACAGTCGATCTTTGTTAAACCGGGGTGAGGAATCCTTTGTGGTAGGATATCTATTGGACCAACCCCAATTGTATTTATTGTCCACGGTTCCATTGTTCACCAAATTTTCAATAGTTTCACTTTCATTGAACAGTTTTTCTATTAATAGATTTAAGCGTACAATCTCACTCTGAGCTAAATCTCTTTGGTTCAAAGCTATCTCTAGTTGTGTTTCACTCAACATTCTTGCATCTTTCTCTAACTCTAAGTCCTTTTCTAACATAGCTAGTTTGAGTCTTTTGTTGTCCAGTCGTCCTCTTACATGAAACATCTCCTGGGATGCTACGTTATTCTCATCTAGGGCTTTGTTATAGTCTATAAGGACGGCAGCACATGTGTCATTAATATTTTCTATGAAGGGTTAACAGTTATGCATGCTATAATTTAGAGTTTGAATCATGAGTTTTACCTGTTCCACGATGCTTAGAGTTCCATCCTTTGTCATGTAGCAGTAGTTCTTTTCCAGCTTTGTAGACCCATCGTCATCTGCAGTTGCCAGCATGCAGATCTTCCTTTTTCCTTTGATGTTGCTGATGGCTTCATCTTCATCTCCGGATGACCAAACTTGATGGTCTCTTTTCACATGGGCTACGTATGCCCTTGCTTTTTCCTTTTCTTCCAATTCTTGAGCCATTCTCAGATAGAATGCTCTATCTTTTACTACGTTGGCCTTACAATCTTTTGCAAAATGATTTTCTTTGTTGCACTTCTGACAAATTACAACATCATTTTTGTCTTCTGGGGGAGTACCGGAGTCAGTGATTTGGATGGACTGCGGTGCCTCCTTGGGTTGAGTATTTTGAGATTGCGGTGGTGGATGAGAACTTTTGGAATATCTAGAGTGGTTATTCTATGGGTTGAAGTTACGGTTGAATGGAGGTTTGCTGAACTGCTAATTCTTACGAAAGGAAGTGGGTGGTAGTCGGTTGAATTGTTGGCTAACAAGAGCAATAGCCTTCTGAAATTCATCTTCATCATCATACTCTGAGTCAGCTTCGTATGACTGCGGAGGAGTGTCATACGAGGGAGAGTAGTATTGATTATGCGGAGCTTGTGCTATGAGAGCAAGTGGTCCTCCGAAGTCAGCACAGTCTTTGAGTACGGTGGATTCTTGTGGTTGCAGTTCCCCATAGAGCTTGTAGAGAGACAAAGAATGAATCTTTCTATCTCCTTGAACTATCATCTTAACAGTAATCTAGTATCTTCCCAAACCATTGAGAAACTGAAGGTTTGTTTCATGGTTACTGCGGATAGTGCCAACGTTAGATAACTTAGTGACTATCAAGTTGAATCTTTTAAAGGAGTCTTCCAAACTTTCGCCAGTATGAGCTTTGAAATTGTTGAAATCATTGCCCCCGCTCAGAGGCAAACTCTGGGCAGAACATCTCCCTCTCAGTAAACAAACTGGTGATCTCCGTCACCGTCTACATACCCTGCTTTAGGTCCAGGGACTCCTGTGCTAGCCTCTCCCTCTCTACTCGTGGAACATAACAAGTATTGAACATGTCCCTGAACTGCTCCCATGAAATCGCAGCTCGCTGCTCATCAGTGTATGATCCGGTAACCAATCTCCACCAATCCTTCGCCCCGAGCCTCAACAGGTTCAGAGCACACCTCACCCTCTGATCAGTAGGACATGAACACGTGAAGAAATATCCCTCCACATCTGACAACCATATCATAGCAACAATCGGGTCCTGAAACCCGTCAAAAATAGGGGGCTTCGTGTTATCGAAGTCCCAGTACTGAAAGCCCTGTTGGCTCCTCCTCCTGTTGCGGATATAGCTGATGCAGCCGCCGCAGCAGCCATCTCTGCAAGAGCTGCATAGCACTTGTCAAAGTACTCAACAATGGCGGTCTTAATCGACCCAAACATCTCCGGTAGCTGAGCCCAGAACAATGCAGCAACCTCATCATGCAGGATCTCTCGGATCCTTGCATCCAACTCGTCCGTACCCATCTGCACCACGCTGGGCGTACAGAAATTACGTTGGGCGTATGCGAGGTTTTACCAAAACCCCAATTAGTGCTTAATGGCTTAAGCACTTAAGCCTAAATTTCAGATCCATCGACCAAATGTGCCAAAGAACCACAAAGTTCCAGACTTTATCACTTTGGATGTCCATAAAGTCCTTAATACATGGTCTTAATCCATTAAGACCTTCTTACTTCATGCATGAGATGAATCTAGCTATTGGGAACTGATTTTTATCACTCAAGACCTCTTTTAAGGTCTGAAAGGACACCCTATTTCGTCCAAGACATCACATGCACAACTTTGGGATCTTTAGGGCAATAAGGTCTCCATAAAGCTAATGTTTATATCTATATCAAATAAGCATAAAGTTCCAACCTTTTTACCTATTGTAGCTTCAATGGCACAACACAACTTCAAATATATAACCTTGATCTCCTTCTCTACCTCCTTGATGCAAGGTATTCACCTCCAAAGGTTCAAAATGCACACTAACTCACACTTCTCACACAAATTAGGGTTTGGGACATTTTTCTGGGATATGGAGGCTGAGGATAAGCATAAGAATGAACCATAAGGGTGTTTATATAGTCCCCAACCCCAGTTATTAGGGTTTTCTCTTGACATGAGTACGCCCAGCGTACTAAGGTGCGCCTAGTACGCTCAGCGTACCCTTATGTACGCTCATCGTACTCCTTCCTGCCCCAAAGTTGCAACTTTAGTCCTTATACTTCTCGTGATCCAACACAACCTCTCCAAGGACTCCTAAATGCAACTAATAACAATAAAAAGAATGGTTCGAAAATATACCTGCAAGATTCGGGATGTTACACTTCTCTTGCTCGTCGTTATCTATCCAAGTTTCATATACGCCTTCTTTATCTTGCTCGTCTTCAGATTCTTCTACTTTGTCGAATAATAGAGGTTTGAACGGGGACCAATCATCAGTATACTCTACAATTCCAGCCTTATAATCTACTCTATTGGCTCTGATTGTTATCTCATCATTTATCCATTTTCTTTCTGAAGTAATTACTCCCACTTTGCCCATGGAGTAATCCCTTATGTTTGATATGTTGTCAAAGGGGCTTACTATCCTTCCATAGCGTCTTGCTATGTTGGAGAAATTATCTTCATCCCATAATGTTAAAGGAACTCCCAGTATTTTCAGCCACGCCATACTTTCGTATTGTAGTTCTTGTTGATCTGCACGAATGAGCCATTTAAACCAATCGTTCCATCTAGTGTTGTCTTCAAGGAATTCCATCGCACTGACAGAGTTGTTGAATTCAATGGCTACATGCAGTCCACCGATGTATTTGGTTTATTCGTTTACAATGTTCGTGACATTCATCATGCCGATATGATCGAAACTGTGCGCTTCCCCCGCTAACACCTTTTTCTTGATCCAATCACTCATGTATGTTTTAGTGTTTAACACAACTGGAGGCTTCTTGAATAGCGGTACCCATTCCCGATTCCCAGCCAGAGCCTGTCCAAGGGTTTTAGAGTCTCTGTTTCCCCATGTTCTTGGTTGGTCACCGGTGTTTCCTATTGTCACTTTGGGTCTGTTATTTGTCGTGTGCTACACTTCCCGACCTTTCATTGGGAAGATCTTACGTGGATGTTTCGATATATTCACTACCAGTACCTTGTTCCTGCACTTCATGCCATGTAGTTTTTCCTCCAAAGCTTTTTCATCCTCCACCTCCACATATCGAACAAACGCAAAGTTCTTCTTGTTATAGTCTTTCTTACCGCCAAAGTATACATCTACCACCTTCCCAAAAGCATTGAAAGGTTTGTGAAGTTCTTCTTTCTTTGTTCCATTTGGGAATCATGTCACATAATAGTTGGTAAGCTTTTCATCTCTATGCATTTTGTTGTGATTTTGGATTTTCCTCCGTTGCACCTTCGTCCAACCACCTCCGATCATTTTTTAATTATACTTTCAAAGAGTTAGTTGTATAAAATCCATTCCATGAAATTACCTGATATTCTTGTTCCAAACCATGACATCACCTGCACATGCATAGTATAGACACATTAATTTCTTATAAGTTTCATTAGAGATTGTTGTAGTGAGACAAAATTTAGATCGTTAGATGTGATTTATCGAGATTATGGGTGGGGGCTTCTTTTGAATATGTTTGAGACTATTTGAAGTAACTTTTGGTAGATCAAGTGCCGAATTGTTGGCCATTTTGAAATTTTTTTCTTGTCTTCTGTAAGTGAGGGTATTTTTGGAAAGCCTACTATTTGCATAGAATCCATCACTTGTGATAATCGACGATTTGAAACACTTATGGGAAGTTCACTCCAACAGTGTCCTCACCTACTCTTTTGTTTAACATTTGTAGGTGCACTTCTGGTAAAGACAAAAATAGAGTCTGGTAACAACAAAGGTAAATAGTAGGAAACTGACCAGTGTAGCAACAACATTCGTGTATGACCCTCTATTGCAATTTGCAATGCTCTTTAAGTTGTTCTGATTTTTTTTCTTTGTTTCAAGTTCTTTCCTTTTCTTTTCAGCAAGCAATTAATTGGTTTGTAGTTTACTTTTCAACTCTTTGTTAAGAGAATCGATTTTCTCTCTTCTTCATTTAGCCTAATTTTCTTTGATTCAAATCTCTGTTCAACACTCTCCAGAATTACAATCACACCATGGCCTCGCCCCTTCTCAAATTATTGTTTGAAAAACTATTTAATGTTCATCACATCAGCACAATCACGTTCATTAATTAGAATAAAACAAAGATCAAATAGTAAATACGTGGTTTCAAATGATTTAACCACTCAAACCTAAATATAAATTTAAATGAATTAGAGGCAAAAGAAAAAAAATAAATGTTACATGTTTACTACATTATAGAAAAGAAGCTGCAGGTAGTACCAGGTAAGACTACCTTCTTAAAGCTCCATAAGACTATCTAAATGCAGTAACCACTTGAAGTAGCATGTAGTATCAAAGAAGATTACATTCATTATGCTTTGTGACCAAGTCATCATATTGAGGTTAGGCCTTCTAAGGTTGGTATCATTAACTATATGGTTGGGATTTATAGCAGATTTAGCTTCATGTAATCTTAGTTATTTCCATAATATTAAAACATCATGGACTAATAAGGAATCGGTAATATTACAGAGAACACCATGATTAATCATAAACAATATATATATATATATATATATATATATATATATATATATATATATATATATATATATATATATATATATATATATATATGGAAGATGGACAATGTGTTTACTTTCTCCTAGTGCATAAAAGCCTTCTTGTTTATTAACCATAAAAAAATACATGAATAGAGCTCTTAGGCTTGTTCAAATCATTGGTCTCCTTTCTTGCAAATGTAATCACATTCAACTAAAATCAAACCCAAAAACATCATAAAACCAACACACAAAAAAGGGTTTGTTCCGGATACCTTGAATATGGAATTATCTTTATGAGAGAATAGATGAAATTTATGTTTTAGACACTGCACTTTATGATTTTTTAGCCCGAAACTCTGTTTTTCGCCACCATTAAACACCAGAATACTTGTTACAAATTAGATCCAAATCTTAATTATCTTTTTATTAAAGTCCAACAAAATAATATACAGAACTTAGACACTAACATCACTCTGGGACATTGGTACATTACAGACAAAAGGTATAGAGAAAAGCATTAATGTTAACTAAACATAAACTTTAAGACCCATTATTTCTAATCAATATATAACACTAAACTGGTCACTTAATAGTAGTGTGATAGATATCTTATATGTACCTGGATGAGAAAATCACGAATATGATGGTGGTTGTATAGATTTGCTCTTACCATTTGTTCAACTAACAAAAAAAACACCAAAAACCTTCACTTAAAAGAAAAACATTTTAGATACTAAGATATTACATAACAAAAACAAAATACTTGAGTCGAGAAAGAAGAGTAGAGAGAGAACCAATATCGATGATGATGGTCTTGAAGCTGGTGAGTGGTTCGACAATGTTGGCTGGTGAAGGCTTAAATTTTATAAGATTGAACAACCTCATAGCAAAACCTGAAAAAACCAAAAACATACATAACAATCGATCAATAAAAAACCCAAAGAGATTTTAACCTTGATATGTTGAAGGCTTCAACTTTATACGATCAATCTCAAAATCAATCATAATTGGTCTGTCTTCATATGTCGATCTTTGTTTCCTTCAATTTTTAACCAATCAGAAAGAGTAACCTTTATTTGCTTTGAGAGACAGAGGGAGAAGAGTAAGAACTAAAGAAGCATGAAGTATATGATTTGTCGGTGGAGATAGAAGAGATGAATGAGAAGAGAGTTAGCTTCATTCATTTACATACCTTCAGACTTCATAGTTGTTCAAATTAAACATCAACTTATATAATCAAATAGATAGACATAAACATATAATAGACTTGAAAATCAGAAGAAAAAAGAGACATTAAAGGAAATGGTGGATGGCAGCGTGCGATGGTGTTGGCAATCGATGCAACAATGGTGATGAACAAAGCATAAGGTGGTCAATGGGTTTCTAGGGCTTTGATCTAACCTCAAATTGAAAGCAACTATAGATCGAAGGAATCTAAGGATGGGGCCGACATAGTTGGGATTCAAGATCGAATGTAACTATGTATCCTTAAATTTTGGTATGAATCGGTCGATTGAATTCGACTCCTAATTCTAATCTTGACTTTTTCAATTGTTGATCAGATTAGATTTCACAGCATAAAGTCATTGTACATATTGTATTATGGTTTGGACGACATCAAATTCATCGTTTGACCAAATATGCTTTATAAGGTATAATAGATAATAGATATTGATTTTAACAGTGCTTTTTTATTGCACTTAAGAAATTGCATTTTTTTTTAATTTTTACAGTCTTTACCATTTTTCCCGTTTACTCGTTGTCACTGCTAACGTGGAATGAGATGTCGATGCAACATGCTTATATGATATTGTTTGGTTATATGTGAAAATCGAAAAAAAATGGCATAAATGATAATTAATTTTTCATTTTTTTTCCAATTTTTACATTATGTTTTCATTTATTTTTTCTTCAACTTGATACTCCATTACTTTTTGTTATAAATCGAACATCAGTTTTTTATATTTTATTCACTAAAAAATGATATTGTGTTAAATAAAGTTAAAAAGGGAAAATTGTAAAACGTAACTTTATAAATAAATAATAAAATTAAAAACTTTATATAAAAAATAACGTATAAAAAAAATCATATTATCTAAGACTTGAAGATAACGTATGGTGTGGTTAAGTGCGGTAAGACCACACAATGACCCTCAAAAAACATGATGACACATATAACATGTGATGAATTTACCACATACTATATCCTCCTTTATTAAAAGTTAAAATTATAATTTTATGTTTCTACATGATCATGGAAAATAATAAACATTATATTCTAAACAATCATAGAAATACTTTAGACGTATCAACATTTAAACCTCTTATATTGAACTTTAGACGTATCAACATTTAAACCTCTTATATTGAACTCCACATATCCATATTTACATTATGGTTGCTTATTCTATATATATTTCGTATTAATTGTAATGCTTGGTCTAATGGTAAACAAATATTTGTATGTAGATTAGACATAAGGGCCAAAGATTATTCAAACATATTTATTAAAATGTATAATGTTTTTATATATATTTTTTTTTATTTTAACACGGCTTTTTTTATTGCACTTAAGACATTGCATTTTTTAATTTTTACAATCTTGACCATTTTTCTCATTAAGTGGTTGTCACTACTAACTTGGAATAAGATGTTGATGCAATATGTTTACATGACACTGTCTGGTTACATGCCAAAATTGGAAAAAATAAGATAAAAGATAACTAATTTTTCATTTTTTTTTTCAATTTTTACAGTTCTCATTTTTTTTTAATTTGACACTCCATTACTTTTTGTTATAAATGGAACATCATTTTTATTAATTTTATTCACTAAAAAATGAAATTGTGTTAAATAAAGTTAAAACGAAAAATTATAAAAAGTAACTTTATAAATAAATAATGAAATTAAAAATATTATATAAAAAATAACGTTGTACAAAAAAAAGATTCATATTATATAAGGCTTGAAGATGTGCACATAACTTATGGTGTGGTTAACGTCACGTGGCACCGTACATGTGTGGTAATACCACACAATGACCCTCAAAATGTAACATCCCGATGATAAGGTATTTCAAATTCCAACCCTATAATTTTATTATGTTGCATTTTGGTACCTAAGTTCAAGAAAATGTGCAAAAGGAGCCCTAGTGGCATTTTTGTTATTTGGCCTTGAGGAGTACGCCATGCGTACTAGTGTGTACGTTGAGCGTACATCAATATACGCAGGGCGTACTTTCCAGATAAGGAAACCCTATTTTTTATGGTGTGACTCATATTTAAGCACTCTTATGGCCTCATTTCATTCACCTTAACTGCCTCCATCCCTCTTATACGTTTGTGCAACCCTAGTTTCACCTTGAGGACCCTTTTCAAGCTTAAAATTGTGTTTTTGGTGCCTTAGAAGAAGAAGGAAGGAAGTCAAGCTCATATTGATGGAGTGGAATACTTGGATCTAGGATTTCTACTTCATTTGCAACCATTCTAAGGTATAAAGCTTGCAACTTTATCCCTCTAGCATATAGATCTAGATTTGGATGTCTTTATGGAGTTTTTTGGTCCCAAAATGTTAGATCTTAAACATGGCATGTTCTTGACCTTGAGTTGTCCTTTTAGACCCTAGGAGGGGTCCTAAGTCATAAAAATGGATTCCAAATGGTTAGTTTTGCTTCATGTATCATTTAGAAAGTCTTAATTGAATAAGACCTTGTGTAAAGCACTTACTGGACATGCTAGGTCATAAAGTTGGAGACTTTATGACTCCTAGGAGGATTTTAGCCATGGATTTGAATTATTAACGTAAGAACTTAAGCCATTAAGCTCTTAATGGGGTTTGGGACTTGCGAGGGTACACCCCGCGTACTCAGAGTACGCCCTGCGTACAAGGTCAACCACCCCGATGGTGGTCAACTGCGAGGTTGTATGTACATTCAGCGTACCTCTGGAATACGCCCCGCATACGCACCTTGAGTTAACTTGGAGGATTTGACTCGGTTGGGTTAACTCAGTTGACCTAGTTGGTTTGAGTAGTTGACTTTGACCAAGTTTGAGCTTGAGTGTATTTTGGGTTTTGATGGAAATTGGTTATTGGTGGGAATAGGTTTCGGTTAGAGAGCTGAGATTCAGATTAGAGACCTCATCATCTTCTGTTCAGTTTGTGAGTTGAGAGTTCCTCACTGTACTTATGGATTGAAGGCACCAAGGCCGACCCTTTGGATTGTTATCCTGGTTTATCGTATGTTGGTATGTTGTAGTGATCTGTTAGATATGTATCTTGGTATATAGGATGATGTTGTGCTTAGTGATCTTTAAGATCTGTCTGATTGTCATTTGACTGGTTTGATGGGTTTTGAGCATATCTACAAACCTATGTGATCATGCAACCCTAATTGCTTTGGATCTAAGTTTTTCACTAATTGAACATGCAAATTGAATAACAAATCAATAACCCTAGGAACAACCATACAAATCGAAATTCATGTATAAATTAAGGTTAGAAGATTACCTTACTTGTTATATAGTAATAACAAGAACAACCTTGTAGATCCTTGACTCTTGAAAGCTTAGTGCCTAAAGTGTGACACCTCTAATGGTTTACAAACACCCAATGCAAAAGGATGAGAGGAGAGAGGAGGTACACTAGAATTTTTCGTCCCTTCTAGGATTATGAAACCTTAGAAGAGAATCCAAAGGGTTATGGGTCTTTATATAGCTTAGGGTTGCTAGGGTTTTCAGGTAGAAACCCTAATTTCCTGCTTAAGGCTTAAGCAGCCCATGAACTCCTCATTATGAGGACTTGGACGAAAACTTATAGGGCCTCCTATAATTTTCATCCACTCCATCATAAGGAGTCCAGTAGCCTAGTTTCACAATTATCAATGATTTGCAAAACAGCCCCTATCCTTTAATCCCCAAAATTTATTCTAAATTAATTTCTGATTAAATACTGATTAAATAACATGATTTCTAATTAATATATTATTTTCATAATACATTAATAAATCAATTATACCAATTTATTGTTCCAAATAATAAATTCAACCTCTCTCTCCAAAAGTCATCCTGTCAAGTTGCATGAGTGAAGGCAACCCAAAAGGACCATGCTACTATCAAATCAAATACATATCAATTATAGTTATGAGCTTAGATACCTTATTCAACATGATTATATTATGTATATGTCGACATGGTTTATGTGTGGTTCGCTTGAGGCGGACCAGTGTAGACTGAAGGCCAAGAGACGTAGGGCGTCCCTAATAGACTGTAGGCCCAAGGTGTACCAGTCAGGTCGAAGGCCTAGAGTATGTTCTAGATAGGCTGAAGACTCGTTGAGGTGTACCGTTCAAGGTGAAGATTCTGTGAGCGTACCAGATAGTCGATAGGCCGGTGGGGCGTACCAGTCAGGCTGAAGGCTCTATATGCATGTTGTTTTTTATTATAATTATGTGTTATGTTGGTACTTCGGGGGAAACTCACTAAGCATTGGCTTACAGTTTTGGGTTATGTTTCAGGTACTTCGGATGACCACAGAAAGGCGAAGGCATGACCATACACATCCTCTGTTTATGATCCAGGATTTTGGGAAACTGTGATGTCAGAATTGTTTTGAAAACTATTTTGTAAACACTTCATGGTTTTGGGTTGTATTTAAAAAGCTTAAATTTATCATGATGTTTATGGATGTTACAAGTTGGTATCAGAGCCTTGATTTAAGTGAATTTGAGGAACACTCGTGTGAATCCGGTCTCAAACTAAGGAAAAATATTTTAAATATGATTTTTCAAAATCTTTTTCAAAATAGTCGAAGAGAATGCGATGTGTACAATCAGCCAGAGCCAGTAAGTAGACCCAAAATTACCACGCTGTTATTTGATCTTGTGATGCCTGATAGCCTAGGGTTCTTCCTTATATGAAATTGGCATCTTTACTATAGTTGCTTAGTGTATGTATCATAGTTATACATAACTAAGATTCTATAGCCCAATAATGTTTGGTTTGACCTTATTTCCTATTCTTGTTTTATGAAGGGCTTAGGGTAGGATCGGATATTAGATTTTCTATAGGGCCCCATGTTATATATGATTAGCATGCACGAGTGCTTCAGGGTTGGTGGAAGTTTCATGGATAGGTTATGTGGGGTCAGTCGGCTAGTTTTGTGATGTTTAGCCTTCCTCTAGGGTGTGAGGATTGAGTGTATGAATATTTTAGTGTGTATTGTTAGGGTTGTTGTGATGATCCATAAGACAAATACGCGTAGGTTTGGAAGGAAGTATGAGCCCGTTCTACTGGAAGCATAGGACCCGTACGCGTAATAGGGAAATCACAACCCCTAGGGCTTTGTTGGGAGTTTGTTCCCTTGATATGATATACGTGTTATCTGATATCTCCCTAGTTTGTTTTTAGTATGGTGATGACGCGACATTTTGAGGTAGGATCTGGATTAGGATAAGGGACGGGTGGCCAGGATGGGTCGGCGGTATCCGAGGACAGGATTAAGGAGATTCTTCAGGAGGAGGTTTTTGCTTCCTTTCAGGCATAATTGCCAGAGATGTATGGGTCTATTAAGACTGTTATGCCTGAAGACTTTGATGAGCGTTATGTTGCATTATCTGAGGCTGTTGTTGCTGCTGTAGTCACCACAGTCGTTGCAGGGATTGGTGTTGGGAGAGCCCTTCAGTATCGGGACTTCGACAATACGAAGCCCCTGACATTTTGTTGGATTTTAGTTCAAAAATAGTTTCATAAACTAGATAAATATGGCAATGAAAGACTTAAATTTCGAACATAACATAATATTTTATACACACCAAGGATCTCCTTGCAAGTTGTAGAAAGATTTAAACACCAACCAAAGAAGAGGTGAAGAAATAACAACCTTTGTAGTTCTTTGGGTCCTCTTGGGAGGCTTGGAAGTTGATGAAGAATGTGGAACATTTGAGACACCAACAATGACTCAACTTGATGTAGATTCTAGTCAATAAACTCTTAATAACTTAAGCCTTAATTTAATAACCAATATTGTCACACCCCCAAAACAGACGGCGGAAATGTCTAGGGGATTGGGTGACTTCATTCTTGTTGTATCATCACAATGTATATAATTGAAACAAACATCATCATCATCACACATGTAATATTACAACTGCCAATGTTTACATCAAGTATTGTATTTCAATATTACATGCCAAAATGTTTAAAATATGATGAAACAAAACAACACAAAATATCCATGACCAACCTGCTCAATGATTTCCTGAGAATACAAGTTAATTTAAAAGGTCAACATATATAATGTTCGTGATTTCATAAGCATGTTTGAGTAAAATGTTTTGTAATTCTTTGTAAACACCAGAAAATCCAATATTTTCTTAAAAGCAGTTTGAAAGGTTTGTGTCAGATCTTGTATTAATGCATGTGTATTAATTGTTTGTGAGAATATAAAGAGAATGACCCAGATAACCCGATGTTGTCTAAAAACAATTGTTGGAAATCTCAACACCTGAGATTGAGTATCAACGTGTATAGATTATCGTGTTATCCATAAAAGGTTGTTTACCGTAAATTACCATTGTTAATTCCTCTAAGTGAGCCGTTATAACCATACTTGATAATGACAATTTCGTCTGTCTTAACGTCTGATAGACGTCGACTTGTTTAAGGTATGGTTTGTCACGCTAGACTGGCCTAGTCTAACTGTAGCGAATAGCTCAGGTGTGGGGCATCACCCCCGTATAAATCTATACACAAACTCACGCTCTGTCTCCGGTAGACTTTGGTTATACAAGCTACGTTTGTACACTCATTTGGTGTCAAACGAAACATCTTACTAGATCCATAATCGAATTTACTCGAATAAACAGATAAGGAACATTCCAGGCCCAATAAACATGTAGGTGGACCACTAAGGCCCGCTAAGCATGTAAATTATACTTCAAGCCAAAAGGAATGTGAATGTATATCCCGGGCCCAATATACATATAAAAGGACAACTAAGGCCCACTAAACATGTATATTATTTATAGGCCCAATGAGGATGCGAAGGTATATCCTGGGCTCAATATACATATAAAAGGACAAATAAGACCCACTAAACATGTATATTATTTATAGGCCCAATAAGGATGCGAAGGTATATCCTAGGCCCAATATACATATAAAAGGACAACTAAGACCCACTAAACATGTATATTATTTTATAGGCCCAATAAGGATATGAGAATACTGAAATTGAGTTGTGATTTGTTACATTGGTTGTTTAAGCTATGTTGTTTACCAAAATGATATAAAAGTCCATCTTTTTGTAAAAGGTCATTTTTGGTCCAGAACTGAAAATTTGCAATTACGACACATGTTTGGTAAAAATGACATTTTAGGTCCTTTAAGGCCAAAATTTGCATTTAAGTTTAGTTCTAAGAAGAAATAACATTTTAACTCCCTTTTATCAAAAATATCATTTTTGGCTTAGATTTATGAAAATGTGCATTTTTTACCCATTTATGAATAAATTCATCTTTTTGGTCCAAGTTTTAATAAATTCACATTTTTGGTTCGTCTTATCAAAATTTACATTCTGGCACAACTTTGTTGAAAATAACATTTAAGCCTACAAAAGTCCAAAATTTACCATCTTGGCCCAAAATTTCGTAAAAGCCCAAAAGAAGCCCGTTTATGAACTTTTACACTCCTAGCCCTTTTTAAGATCACAATTACCATAAAGATCAATATTTACCAAAATATACCCTCTTGATCCTTTAAAACCATGAGTTTACATGAAATATTTTATGTTTGGTTATTTTGTCATATTTGGCCCTATAATGCAAATTTCTTAGTTTTAAATAACTTTGATGCATTTTAAAACCTTTTTTTGCATAAAAAGTTGAAATAAGTGTTATGTTCTACAATATCATCACATTTTAGTATATCTTCAAGATCATGAAGTTTATTACACATAATCACACATATATCATGAAACACACAAAATCATGCATACACACATAGATCTACACAAAAGAACTTGTATTCTCCCCTGAAACTTAGTAAAAATCGAAAATAGGGGGTATGAACTCACTTTGCTTTGGAGATTTTAGTTTTTGATGAACGAAATGGAAAGATCTCGACCCTTAGCAAGCTTTCTTGAGTAGATCTCTAACCTAAGGTGGATCTCATGTATCATAAGATGATTTGGGTTAAGAATGGATTCCTAGAGTAACTTGAATCAAAAGTTATAGAGTTTCACAATAACTTGCCAAGGATGAATGAGCTTTAATGGAGAGTCCTTGATGTCCCTAAAATCTCAAGATAATTTGGAGGATGGAGGAGAGGAGTTCTTGGAGGGATGTAGTAGCTAGAATTGAAAATGAAGGTAGTGGTGGGAGACCCTTGGCCAATATAGATAAGAGGGAGAGAAGAGAGAAATTTGATGTAATAATTCATAGAAACGTGAGATTAACATGGAGATTTGTTGGATAATTGCATGGAAATCCACCTTGCAAAACTTAGGTGGCACCTCAAATTATCCCATTGTTTTTTTTGTCTAGTCGAGAATAAGGAAAGGAAAAGAGAAGGGAAAAAGTTTGGGCCATGCTTGCTTATATTCGATATTATGAGGCCCAAGTTGAGAATTTTCGGCCCATCGGGCCCCTATGAGGATTTATGGGCCAATAAAGATAATAAAAAAGGGTTTACGGCCCAATGAGGCCCAAGAAGATAGTTTACGACCCAAAAGGGCTTATGAAACCATTTACGGCCCATGATGACTAAGTGAGACATTTTAGGCCCAATAAGGCCCATGTGAAGTCTTACGGCCCAAAATGCTATTATTTAATGGATATGGGTCCCATTAGGGCCCATATAAGGATTCTTGACCCAAAATACTCAAATCGATAGTTTATTGGCCCATTAGGCCCAATAAACGACTTCTGGTCCATCTTGGGTTTGAATCGGGATATTAGGGTTTCTAGCTCAAAATTGAGTATATGTGATGTGTTGAATTAGGTTTTGTACTTCATTCAGAATTTTTGATTCAAATGGCTGATTTTGATTGAGCATAGAACATGATATCCACTTAGATTACAAGTTTTACAAGAGTTGATGTTTACATGAAAACAAAATTTCCTAGCTAAAATTGCTAGTTGTGACAAATATGAACTTAAAAAGGGGATGTAAAGCAAGTAATCATCAAGAAAAGACAAAGAAGGGAGAGAGAGTAACCTCCTCTAAGGAGGTTATAGTTTTAGAGAGTGTGAATGAGCAAGCCAAATGAAAGCATCTGGTCTTGTATTTATAGTAGAAACAATTCCTTATTTTTATGAATAAAATAATCACAAGACCATGCCCTTATTTAAATAATCAAAGAACCATTCTCTCATTTAAATAATCAAAAGGCCATACTCTTATTTAAATATCCAAATAGCCATTCTCTCATTTAAATAACTAAAAGCCCATAACTATTTTTTCTTGAAAATAATATACAAAAGAGAAGAGCTTGTTTAAATTTTATAAACTCCAAGTTTATAAAATATAAACTTTGTATTTTGAGTAAAAGACAAAAGGGTTTCAACTAGTCCATAAAGTTATACATAAATTATTAATTCATACCATATGAAATATGTAATATTACTTGCTAATGAAATTTATTATTTCCATGAAATAAATAATTTCCAATTTAATTATAAGAGTTTTATTGAATATTTATTAAAATCAATTTCTAATAAATAATCGGTTATATCAAGTTGTTGTTAGTGTGACCATTAGTATCATATGTTAATTAGCAATATCACTTTAATATGATTCTTGAGCATACTAGACATTTCACGTTTGATGGAGTTCAAGATCCGATCATGGCCATGAAGTGGTTGTCTGACATCGAGGGATATTTCTTCACTTGCTCTTGTCCATTTGACTAGAGGGTCAAGTACGCTCCGAACCTTCCGCGGTCCGGAGTGAAGGATTAGTGAAGACTTGTTACTATCTCGTATTCTTCTTAGCATAGAGTTGTTGTGACTTGGGAGCAGTTCTCAAAGATATTCCATTCTAGATATGTTCCGCTGGTGGAGCGTGAGAGGTTGGCCCAGGAGTACTTGGATTTGAGACAAGGGACTGAGTCGGTGATGGAGATAACCAAGATGTTCACAAAGAGGGCCATGTTTTGTCCTGAGTTTGCTGCTTCTGAGTAAGCTCAGATGACCCGTTACTTGATCATGCTCAAGACGGATATCAGATAGTTTGTATCCACTCAACGTTATGGTTCTTTGTTGGAGTTGCAGGAGGTCGTCAGGTGATGTGAGATTGAGATGGAGCTCTAAAAGAGGGAGTAGATATCGGCACCGAAACAATCGTAGCCTACGCCAAAGCGGTTCGATGCCACTGATACTAGATCTGGGGTTCATAGGGTCTGCACTAGTGGGAAGTGCAACAAGGTTCATGAGGGGGCTGTCAATCAGGCGGTGTATGCCACAAATGTGGCAAGGAGGGGCACTATGTGAGGGATTGTTGCCACCTGGCCCCAGTTCCGAGTTCCAAGATTTGCTACCACTGTAATCAAGTTGGTCATGTGAAGTTCAACTGCCTATTGCTCGCTGCCAAGCAGGCGCATGCCTCTGCCCCCAACTACTTTGAGGATCACCGATGGGCGCCAGGGGAGGGCAGAGCCCCCGAGAGCTCGGGGTCGTGCTTTCCAGCTCACTGTCGAAGAGGCCAGAGTAGCTTCAGATGTCGTCACTGGTATGTTTCTATTTATTGTTTTGTAGTTATGTGTATGTTATGCTTACATTTATGCTCCTAATAGGTACGTTCTTAGTAAACTCTTTGCCTTCTCTTGTGTTATTTGAATCGAGCGCGAGTCGGTCCTTTATATCTCGATCATTTAGTAAGGAGTTTGATATGCCTATTGAGGAGTTAGAGTGTCCTTTGTGAGTTTCTATCGCTAACGAACACGTGGTTTCTACATCTGTAATATATCATGGTTATGTATTGGAGATCTTCAGGGTACCCTACCCGATTGATCTGAACCCATTACCCGTGGAGGATGTATGTGTGATAGTGGGTATGGACTGTCTGATTAAGTTTGGTTCCATAATTGATTATGAGGGCCAGCAAGTGCTTGTTCAAACCTAAAGTGGGGAAGAACTGGTTATCTATGGAGAGTGCACCAGTATTAGTTGGGGGTTTTGTTCGGCAGCCAGGGATCGATAGTATATTTAGCATGGGTGTGCAGGTTTATTTGGCTTATACGGTTGATACTCGGGTTGGGGAGCAAACTTCAGTTCCAGAGGTTCCAATTGTCAGGGAGTTTGCTGATGTGTTTCCGGAGGAATTACCTGGCGTGCTTCCTGAGAGGCAGGTAGAGTTCAAAATTGACCTTTGCATGTCCCCTTGTGCATCTTGCCGCACTTGCCACAACGGATATGACCATGTTGGCCTCACGGTCTGGAATCAGATACCTTGGGCCTCTTCCCAAACCCTCAACACTAGCTGCAGAATCTGGCTTCCTCTTCCTTTCCATCTCTAAGTCAATCTCCCTCTCCCTAGCCCTCGTTATCATATCTTCTAGCATCTTGCCGCTGGATCGGCTAACAAACTGCTGAATATCACTCCTCGGCATCTCATGGTACCATGCCTTCTTCATCTCCTCATTTGCCACATACTGCAGATTTAAAAGTGCCCCCTCCCTGAACATAGCGGTGATCTCAATCACCATCTCAGTAGTCTGACGGAGATCCTGGAACTCTCGTGTCAGCTGTTGCACCTCAATCACTGGTGCAAACTCGTCTTAGAATCTGGTTGAGAAATCACTCCAGGTCATCGAATCAATAGCATCATCCCCTATAGCATGCCCTACCTCCTCCCACCAATCATGTGCCCTGTCCTTTAGGAGGCAGGAAGCTAGTCTGACCTTGTCCCTCTTGGGACAACGACTGGTATGAAAGGCGTTGGCAACATCTTCCAACCACTTGCTGCTCGCAATGGGGTACCTAGCCCCATGATATTCTAGCGCTCTACATACCCGAAACTCCCTGAAGGTCAAAGAGTGCATCCCGATCAAAGCCACAATCTCAACGCGAAAGGCGCTCGCTCTCTCATCAAGAATCTCCAAAATACCCTCCTTGACCGTGCCAAAGATCATATGAGTCTGATCAAGGATGCTACATGTAATCTCAGACGAGATGAACTCCCTCGTCTGGCCATCAATTAGCCCCGCTCCAGAACCTGAGCCTGAACCCTCCCCAACACCGGAACTGCCCACTGGTCTGCCTCACAAAACCACCATAGTGAAAATTGACCATAAAAATTTCAGAATAAGCATCAATGCATATATCGGGGAAATCATAACTACACAATCTCCCTGGCTTCATTGTAGCCCTCCTTGAATCGAATACAGATCCTCTGCTTATAGTAGTAGGGGTCCATAGTACCTTCCACATCTATCCGTACTTTCCTCAAGAAGTGCCTTAACTCAACCAAATTGCTTTATAGTCAATAGATCTCTCACAGATAAGGCTCCAAACACTAAATCTCATCCTAGGTTTTTCCTATGGCAAACTCCACACCACTATCCGCCATCATCTATAGAAGGAACTCACGCTAACCTCCTCTAACTAGCTCACAAATACAATTACATATTACAAAAACTAGATAATTATTCGAATGAGAGGTCTCTCACTACAACTGTTGGACTCAAACAAGATCTGCACAATAAAGTTAAACCTAACCTTCTGAAATTATTTAGCTTTCATAATATGTAACTTAGCATATTCATTTACTAGCTAGCTAATATTAGCAAGAACTCCTAAAAGCACAAAGCAAGTAGCATTCGAGCATCAAGTAATCAGAACAAGGCATAACCTAATCAGGTCATCCTATTACTGACTGATCAGCACTAGCATGCAAATCTATAAATTCAAAAGCAGACATAAAAAGTCATCTCTCCTAGATCCTTAGCCCTAATTTAGCATACTATTCACATATTCATAATTCAAAACATATCATAAACATGTATGGGTATTTTGGGATAACTTACTTAAGCTCGGTTGATTGCATGCACCACACCCTTTTTCTCTTTTAGAAATCTTTTTTATAAAAATGTTTTTCTTTTGAAAATTTCCATCAAGTCCTTATTTTGAGTTCAGACACACCCGACAGTGTGCCCATATCTCTCAAACCAAGGCTCTAATACCAACTTGTAACATCCAAAAATATGGTCCCATAAATTTCATTTTAATAATAGATAAAATAGTATTTTTCCAATATCATCCAAACATTCAAATAAAAACCATTGTATTAGTAGCCATAAAATCAGTGTAAAACATCATAAGCGGAATCTCAATGGTGTGTGTGTGCATGCGATGCAGTCAACCCGAGCTCTTCCCTTTATAACCGAAAGTACCTGAAACATAAAATGAAAACGATAACCAGAAAGCTTAGTGAGTTCCCCTAAAATACCACATAGAAAACATACAATAAACATATAGCGTGACAATAGTCAAATTCCGGTCAAGTCAAAGTCAAATAAAGTCAAATGAGATGGAAACAGTGAGTTTGATATGTACTTATTTACCCTAATGTACGAACTCTTTTAATCAATACAAAGTATCACTTGGAAGTTTCGCATGTTCAGAAGTTCTAAACCCTAGTCGGGTAAGTGATGGATCGACTCAATAAAACATTATTACATACCATTCGGGGGTGTGTGACACTTATAACAAGGCATAATGGATTTTGTAACGCCCGCAGATCCGGGCTAGTCAATTTAGAGGCAATAGGGGTCGAAAATGACTTTTCGACAAAAGATTATTTAGAATAAATAATCTTAACCAAATTGTAGAATATGTCACAAGGTTTCCGTACATATAAAGAACGCCGAAATCCGAGTTATAACGAAGAAGTTATGGCCCGCCGAAGTTTTACGGCAAAACCGGCACGGCACCGGAAGACGTAAATAGTGAATTTACGATAGAAGACTTTTTAGACTTAGCAATCTAAACAAAAGTCATAGAATATGTTAAACTAAGAGCGTTGATAAAAAGAACGCCCAAATCTGACTTCGTATGAGGAAGTTATGATTTTTCTAAGATTCGGCTTAGCAGTGTACAGCCCGAAACTCGAATTTTAGTTCGAGCGGTTTTTGGCTTACGTGAAATAAATGAGAGTTGAAGATCTCATTAATAGGAACTCAACGGTAAAAAGACAGACGAAAACGGAGTCCGTATGAAGGAGTTACGAATTCTTCGCGGTCATTTAACAATCTAAACGCCTCGTACTGTTAAATTTAAGATCGGTCGAGAATTAGCCGACGGAGTCAAAATGAAAGTTGTAGATATTATTTTTACCTACGCGTGGATATAAAGAACGTCAAAAATGGAGGTCGTATGTGAAAGTTACGGATTTTAGAAGTCGGAAGTGTGTTGTGCGAAAATGGGTGATGTGGCACAATCTTGGCCATTGCTTTCTCCCCAAGTCTTGCCACTAGATGGTGACATGTGGCACCAAGTTCAGCCATTTTCACCCTATAAATACCACCTCTCCCACCCTCATTTTCTTCACACCTTTCCCATTCTTTCTTCTCTTTACTCTCTCTCTAGAACCTCTCTCTAGCCCCGAAATCCCCCGAAAAGCCTAGGGAACCTCCCTAGCACGAGGCGGAAGCCCCGGAGTGCTCAACGACTCCGAGAAGAAGAGCTTTTCGGCTCAGAAACGCTGCTCCAAGCAAAGCCTGGTTTTCTATAAAACCCGCTGTAAGTGAGCTACGCCTACACTATTTTTAATATAGTTTTTATTTAATTATATTAACGTTATTAAGAACATATAATAAATACTTGGGCTATTATTATGGGTTATATAAGTATTTTTTTTTAACGCTTATATAATAGTAATAATAGCTAGACTATTAATTAGTCTCGGCGAATAATAGACTAAAATCTATTGGTGATAATACTAGGTTTCGTCGAAGGAAATTATTTTAAAGTAAACGAAGCGCTGTCCGAGTACCGAGTCACCACCTTCTCAGGTGAGTGCATAGTCCCTTTCATGAACATGATTTTAATACAAGTATTGATTGAAATATTAATTATATGTTTATGTGCGAGTTAATTGATGTTGCTTGAAATTCGTGTTAAAGAACATACCTGATTATATTTGATAATTTAGGATAAAGAGTAGACCTAAATTAAATATGAGGAATATTGGGTAGTATATTCTTACGAGTACAAGTGAGTTAAACTCAGAGAATAGAAGTTAGTGTATGTCACTTATCCGGGAGTATGGATTAGACATAGTAATTGTCCCTAGTCCAAGAATATGGATTAGGCATAATCATTCGTTAATCCGAGAGTATGGATTAGCTATTGTCCCTAATCCGAGAGTATGGATTAGGCATAATCATTCATCTTTAATCCGAGAGTATGGATTAGTCATTCGTCCCTAGTCCGAGAGTATGGATTTGGTAAATTCGTTCATTTCTGATCCGAGAGTATGGAGTAGGTAAAACGACTAATCTTAGGTCCGAGAGTATGGATAGCCTCGTTGCGAGGATCGACGGGGTGGGATAAGAGTTGTTTATATATATGTATGGTGAAATTGTATATTTTGTGAATTTTAAACTATATATATGGTATAACATTGTGGGATTGAAATCCCTATGTGCTCACCAGGTTTCCCAACCTGACCCACTCAGTTTATTTATATCACATGTGTTGATACGAAGTCACTTTACACTGAGAGATTTAAAGAGATGTAGATCACTAGTGTAAATACATGTAAGTTCTGTTTATGCTTATGTTTCTGTATTAACGATGACATCCCAAACGTTTTAAGATGAATAAAAATACGTTTCTTCGAAAATGTTTTAATAACGTATTTATCGTGTTTTTCTGGGAACAAATTCCGCAACCTTTTTATAAAATGAAGTACTCTGATTTTTATAAAGCATAAACAAAATCGGTCTTTTCTGGCCGTGAAAATGGGGATGTCACAGTTGGTATCAGAGCATTAGTTTAAGCGAACTAGGAATATGGATTTATTTCTAGACTTAAACTTAGAATGCTAAGCGATGATTGTGAGGTGTGAGCACTAGCTTATTTTAGGAATTATGCCTAAAATGCTTTTATGTGCTAAATACTTGTGCCTGATATGCTGTTAGTTGTCCGGATCTATGGTCTGTTACCGACCGGATCTGGAAACCTTATGTGTTTAGGATTCTAAACGTACGACTACGATATTAGAACTAGCATATAAACGTTTCGGAGTGATAAGGATGATTTAACCGTCAATCCTAAGTAAAGATCTAGATTCACCTTATTCGGTGTATAGATCAAGATGGCAAGAACCCGTAGCGGAAACGTGAATGCAAATGGGAACAGAAACCAACCCCCAGTGATTGAGCAAATACCGGTGATGGAAGCCGCCCCTGAGTCAGTCACAATGGCCGGAGTGCAAGCGATGATCCAAGCGATGTTGGATTGTCAAATGGAGGAAACTAGACGTTTGCTCCAGCAAAATCGTGAGGAAGCCACTATTCAGATCGAACAGCCCGAGTTGAACGAAGGGCAGACTGAGGAAGGAAACTACAGTGGGACTGTTAGTCAAGTCAACCCACCAATAGTTCGACAAAACAACCAAGATGACGAGGTCGAGAGGAATGGATGCAAGTACAAGGATTTTCTGACTTGCAAGCCATCGACTTTCACTGGAAAGGAGGATCCGATCGGGGTCATGGATTGGATCTCGGAGATGGAGTTAGCCTTCATGACATGCGGTTGTAGAGGGAAGCTACAGAACACATTTGCAGTGCGTCAGTTTCGAGGAGGCGCTGTACGTTGGTGGAATACCTTGGGGAAGACTCTGAGCCCTAATGAGCCTCTGCAACTAACATGGGCAGAATTTCTGGTGCAATTCAAACGAAAGTACTGCTCAGCTCAAAACCTGCTTGAGCTAGAGAACCAGTTTCTAACCCTGAAGAAGGGAAGCATGTCAATCGATGAATACACCAACAACTTCACAGAGAAGATGGAGTTCGCCTTGCGTCTTGTTCCGGATGAGCTGACGAAAATCGACAAGTACGCAAAAGGACTTCCATGGGAGTACGCGGTGCTAGTGCGTCAAGCACCTACTCTAGAGGCAGCTATCTGGGCTGCCAAGTCTGTCGAAGATATGATCAAGGGAAGAGCCTCCAGCAAGATGGAGGTTGGCGAGAAGAGAAAGTTTGAAGGATCTTCAAGGTCCAGCGAGAAGAGAAAATTCTCGAAGTTTGAAGAAGGAACGCAATGGTGTGACAAGTGTAGAAAGAAGCACATCGGGAAATGCTCTAAATATACGACATGCTTTAAATGCGGGAAGACTGGTCATTACGCCAGCGAATGCACAACCAAGAGAGAAGTTTGCTTTAAGTGTGGAGAAGAAGGACACTTCAAACAAGACTGCCCAAAGAGAGAAGGGCCTACAAAGCCAAATGTACCACCAAAGCCAAAGGCGAGAGCATTTCAAATGATCCTTGACGAAGCAGATGACAATGCAAGGATTCAAGAGTGAAGGCTTGACATCCGAGGATCGAGTTATGGAGTAATCGTGTAGATAGTACCTCACGATGTAGCCCGTTAGAGGCATAGTCTAGGGTGAACTTGAACACCTATGTAACAGTTTCAAGAAATAATATAAAACCTTTGTTTTGTTATCTGATGTGTTAAGTTGTTGTATGGTTTTCTTGTATGGTGACTTGGAAAAAAACTGCAGGACAATACTTGGGACGAGTATGAGTAGGTGTGAATGGTAGTAGAGGCCTATACTACCGGAAGCACAGGACTCACACTTGGATCAGGGAAAGTCACAAGGTTACCAAGAAGCCAGTAATTGATTTTGTTTTATTCAAGTATGCCGTTACCATTGTTTCGGTAATGACTAAGAAGAGTGTTGTTATCCCAACCCTAGTGGTCATGTCACATTGAGTCCGACTACGATGAGTAGGTTACGTGGTTCAGAGAACCAAGTTTGATATAGCGTCCAACTTAAACCAAACGATTAAAAATCAAAGAGACCAATAGAATTATCGGCTCGACGCTAAAGAAGTTGGTAGCTAGAAATGCTACATGTTAAAGTGTGATTATATCACATTAGAACGTGAAGGAAGGCATAGTTTATTTCAGAATTTAACTCTAAAAGACCTAAGTCTAAACGAGCATCACATGATGATACGTCATAATCTGGAGTCTAACCTGAAGAAGATAGCAGGTGCACAATTAAGTACTACTTACAGACAATAAGTCTAAAAGATAGACTCGAAGGAATAAAGAAGTTATAATTATTACCTAGGATGAAGAGATGACGTATGGAGTCATTATACGAGCCCTGTTTCGTTGATGATTCCGGGACGTAATCATCCTAAGGGGGAGATAATTGTAACGCCCGCAGATCCAGGCTAGTCAATTTAGAGGCAATAGGGGTCGAAAATGACTTTTCGACAAAAGATTATTTAGAATAAATAATCTTAACCAAATTGTAGAATATGTCACAAGGTTTCCGTACATATAAAGAACGCCGAAATCCGAGTTATAACGAAGAAGTTATGGCCCGCCGAAGTTTTACGGCAAAACCGGCACAGCACCGGAAGACGTAAATAGTGAATTTACGATAGAAGACTTTTTAGCCTTAGAAATCTAAACAAAAGTCGTAGAATATGTTAAACTAAGAGCGTTGATAAAAAGAACGCCCAAATCTGACTTCGTATGAGGAAGTTATGATTTTTCTAAGATTCGGCTTAGCAGTGTACAGCCCGAAACTCGAATTTTAGTTCGAGCGGTTTTTGGCTTACGTGAAATAAATGAGAGTTGAAGATCTCATTAATAGGAACTCAACGGTAAAAAGACAGACGAAAACGGAGTCCGTATGAAGGAGTTACGAATTCTTCGCGGTCATTTAACAATCTAAACGCCTCGTACTGTTAAATTTAAGATCGGTCGAGAATTAGCCGACGGAGTCAAAATGAAAGTTGTAGATATTATTTTTACCTACGCGTGGATATAAAGAACGTCAAAAATGGAGGTCGTATGTGAAAGTTACGGATTTTAGAAGTCGGAAGTGTGTTGTGCGAAAATGGGTGATGTGGCACAATCTTGGCCATTGCTTTCTCCCCAAGTCTTGCCACTAGATGGTGACATGTGGCACCAAGTTCAGCCATTTTCACCCTATAAATACCACCTCTCCCACCCTCATTTTCTTCACACCTTTCCCATTCTTTCTTCTCTTTACTCTCTCTCTAGAACCTCTCTCTAGCCCCGAAATCCCCCGAAAAGCCTAGGGAACCTCCCTAGCACGAGGCGGAAGCCCCGGAGTGCTCAACGACTCCGAGAAGAAGAGCTTTTCGGCTCAGAAACGCTGCTCCAAGCAAAGCCTGGTTTTCTATAAAACCCGCTGTAAGTGAGCTACGCCTACACTATTTTTAATATAGTTTTTATTTAATTATATTAACGTTATTAAGAACATATAATAAATACTTGGGCTATTATTATGGGTTATATAAGTATTTTTTTTTTTAACGCTTATATAATAGTAATAATAGCTAGACTATTAATTAGTCTCGGCGAATAATAGACTAAAATCTATTGGTGATAATACTAGGTTTCGTCGAAGGAAATTATTTTAAAGTAAACGAAGCGCTGTCCGAGTACCGAGTCACCACCTTCTCAGGTGAGTGCATAGTCCCTTTCATGAACATGATTTTAATACAAGTATTGATTGAAATATTAATTATATGTTTATGTGCGAGTTAATTGATGTTGCTTGAAATTCGTGTTAAAGAACATACCTGATTATATTTGATAATTTAGGATAAAGAGTAGACCTAAATTAAATATGAGGAATATTGGGTAGTATATTCTTACGAGTACAAGTGAGTTAAACTCAGAGAATAGAAGTTAGTATATGTCACTTATCCGGGAGTATGGATTAGACATAGTAATTGTCCCTAGTCCAAGAATATGGATTAGGCATAATCATTCGTTAATCCGAGAGTATGGATTAGCTATTGTCCCTAATCCGAGAGTATGGATTAGGCATAATCATTCATCTTTAATCCGAGAGTATGGATTAGTCATTCGTCCCTAGTCCGAGAGTATGGATTTGGTAAATTCGTTCATTTCTGATCCGAGAGTATGGAGTAGGTAAAACGACTAATCTTAGGTCCGAGAGTATGGATAGCCTCGTTGCGAGGATCGACGGGGTGGGATAAGAGTTGTTTATATATATGTATGGTGAAATTGTATATTTTGTGAATTTTAAACTAGATATATGGTATAACATTGTGGGATTGAAATCCCTATGTGCTCACCAGGTTTCCCAACCTGACCCACTCAGTTTATTTATATCACAGGTGTTGATACGAAGTCACTTTACACTGAGAGATTTAAAGAGATGTAGATCACTAGTGTAAATACATGTAAGTTCTGTTTATGCTTATGTTTCTATATTAACGATGACATCCCAAACGTTTTAAGATGAATAAAAATACGTTTCTTCGAAAATGTTTTAATAACGTATTTATCGTGTTTTTCTGGGAACAAATTCCGCAACCTTTTTATAAAATGAAGTACTCTAATTTTTATAAAGCATAAACAAAATCGGTCTTTTCTGGCCGTGAAAATGGGGATGTCACAGATTTTTTGAAAACCCGCAGTACAAAGTTAAACAATACTAAAAGTCGCAAACAAAGTCTATTACAAAAGTCTCTTAACGGTTTATAAACTTTTGGGACATCCCAACCACTTAACATAGTCCAAAAACTACTCGAAAGCAAGAATCCGCAATGGACCGAAATCACTTTCGGTCCGGAATCAATTTCGCACCGGATTCATCTTCATTTATGTATTCACTTTTGGGCAGAAAACCTCTTTCGGTCCAAACAATCGAAGTTCAAAGACTACACTCGGTTCAGGTACGTTCGGTCATGAACTAGCTTTCGGTCCGAGGCCACGTTTGGTTTCCCCCACTCCGGCTCGGCCCGAAACTACCCCAAATCCAGTCACTTACGGATCATCGCCACTCATAACTCACGCCTCTATCGATCCACAACCTAATGAACCAAGACCCGGAAGGACCCTCTTGGTATGTAACCACCTGAGTCCAGAACATGGCTCTCTAGAATGAGCTGGACAACTCCACACGCTACGGAACGCCCTATCATCCGAAATGCCCTTCGCCTCCGGAACCGACCGCCCTGAAAGGATCCACACCAGACGATCTTTGTGATCCCAGAAGACCACACCGTATGGGGATGACTCTCACGCCTTTACTCTGGAACCTTAGATTACTCTGGATGGGCTTCTTGACTTCGGACGAAATCCTCGATTGTAGATGGATTATCCCAACACCACTCATTGCGTTCGTTTCCAACTCTGGGATATAGAACCCATCCTTATTGTATTTAAGTCTCACCATTAAATCATATTTTGTGGGAAATCTTTATTATAGACTATAGCTATTATTCTAGATAATCTATAAGGGTTGGTTGACTTTTCCAAAAAGTTATGACATAACCCATTCCCCATAACCACTCTATGACAACTTTATGGAAAATTTTGCCTGAAGTACCTAGTCAAATCAAATATTTTCTCCAACACTCCACCGGATTTCCTATTCTAAATCCACTCATTAGATTTCATGCGCCACCTATAAAACCCAATCGTTCCTTTCAAGACAAGCTTTACCTTTTTCCTTCTCTACTATGTACTCTCGAAAGTTCCCAGGAAGCACCAGCCCTTTTACTCTATCTCTTGGTAAGTTCTTCATCTTCACTCGTGTATAATTCTACATTCTCTAATTCCAATCATGAAAAACTCATTCAAGCATCGTCATAATTGCTCTTATGACTCCAAATCCTTAAGCTTCTCCAAGTAATCTCGACTTGGAAATCACCTCTCTTCACCAACCATCTCCGAAAATTACTCAAGGTGAGTTCATACCCCTACATTTTCACATTTTATCAAGTTTTATGGGGGAGAATACAAGTTACAACACTAAAATACTCTTAAACTCAACCAACATCTTTCAACAGAAAAGTTGAGTCTCATTCACGGACTGTTTTTAACATATTAAATTTTTTTATTTTTCAAAAATGTACAAGTTGCATATAGTTCAGGTTCATAGCTATAAAATGACTACTTGCACATCTCCATATGATTTTTTTACAATTTATGGTGATTTTTACAAAACAGTCTGTCATTTCAGAAACATGTTCGGACCAGTCTGTGAATATGAGCACTTCCATACGAGTTAGAGGTTTCTAAAAATCATAGTAAAAATTATGAACAAACTAGACACAATTTCTAAACTTTCGGAGTTTACGGATTCAGTTTCGACTCCGTATGATTTTTCTGTGATTTTTCTAAAATAGTGCAGAAAAGTTAAAACTAGTTAAACAACTTACAATATTATAACCCTTTGTAACATGTTGATCAAAGTGTATAACAATAAGTTTCTAAATGTTGAATGTATTACTTGTTAGTTGAACATCATAAACAGAAATTAGTCATTCATGATAAGGGTTTTGCATTCACTTAAAACATGTTCAATAGACTATAATAGGTATAGTCGAGGATTTTACATTACAAACATACTATATAAAGGGGATTTAATCACACCGCAGAGAAAGGTTTTGCATTATACAAACACCTAAACTTGTTAACGTAAATTGTGAGACATTACTTCATTGTACTCTTAGAGTACGGGTTAAAATTTCGTGAAGTTGTAACCAGAATCTCTTGTAGTGAGAGTGTGATAGTTGTATATAGATCTATATTGGGATTGACACCCCACACATCGATGTTAGCTATAGTGGGACCGACAAGTCTACGGGTGGACAATTGTCATAACATTACGACACCTGAAAAACGTCGTAGCAGGTCAACATGGTCATAGTATGGTTATAGCGACTCACATATAGAGTTAACGACACATAAAGTTTACGGGGATTTACAAATCTAAAAGAGTTTTATGTTGATTTAGAACCACTTTTTCATCTATAAGTGTGAACATTACTTGTACATTCGGTCTTGGAATTTGAGACCACATATCACTTGTATAAGGGAAATATCGGATTTTTCTTGGTAACACACAACTCTTTTACAAAGAAAGGTTTTCAGCCTTACATACCAAAAAACTTATGCACTCACCAACTTAAATGTTGATACTTTTTCAAAATGACTTGTATTCTCAGGAAAGCAATGAAACAAGGTACCCACAAGCTTTTGAGGATGGAACGCTACGACATTTAACATTATTTTGTCATCATGTTGTAATCGATTTTGAAACATGTAAACACTTGATACCATGTAACTTTTTCGATTATATTTATGATTGATTGTATTTACTATGATCACTATTATACTCGTTGCCATGATACTAAACTTGAAGTCCGCCACCCCCGGACGTTTCCGCCATCCTTGGTTTGGGGGTGCGACATATAATGGGCCCCACCCTGTCATCAGGCCCCGTTCGACATTGAGATGAGCTCGGTAAACGGGCCCCGCCCAACATATAATAACATATATCAAATAACCACATACACATGCAATAATCATATAGATACATAGCATACAAATATTCATCAATCCCCGCCCGACATCGGGCCTTAGCCCGGAAAACATATAAACACAAGCACATGCAAGAGTAACAAAGACAGCTAGCATACTAACAACATAACATAAACATGGGACAATATTGGTGCCTTCGACCCGCTAAACCCGTTAAGGAAACTCACCTCGAATACAGAACGATAGCTGAACAGATCCCAGTTCTGAATATCTGCTCTACTCAACCCCTAAACAGAAACGATTTCTTTAAATACAACTCAAAATGCCCAAAAGCCCCTTATAGGTCAAACTTGGTCAAAGACTAAGGTCAAAAGTCAAAGTCAACGGCCTAAGTTGAGCCAACACGCCGAGTTATCCTTTAACTCGACGTGTTTCTCCATTAATCTGCAAAGTCGGGATGAAACCGATCTAACTCGCCGAGTTCGCCAGAAACCCAACATCTTAATTCATTAAGCCGACATTATCGAAACTAAGAGCTTCATAACTTAGATCTCAAATAAAATGGCAGCTAGAAGGGTAAAGTTTCAAACTTTACTGTGACATCCTGGAATTTAGGGTTGAATCACCAAAAGGTCAGTTCACCGCGAACCTTTTGTATCTTGACTGATGGAAATTTAATGCATATCTTAGTAGAAATATAATGTCATTTTAAATACATCAATATAGGAAGAGGTATGTTATCTCGAATTATGGAAAATGTCGAAAGAAACGTCAAGCACAAACTATAACTCCAGTCAACGACTGAATAACTAAAATTTTGTATTAAGCATATGTGAACAAAGAAAATGTTCTAGACTCGTAGTACATGTTTCCCTGATCGCGGATATATAAAGAACGTCCAAAACAGAGATCGTATGCGAAAGATATGACCGTTTTAAAAAACATAACCGATATAACACTGGTTTTACCTGATTTCATAAACCGTTTCAATCCGTTGAGGCATTTACACACTTCAGATAGAAATTCTGAGAGTGTTTTTGGACTCAGACTACGCTCTAATATTTTATATACTATTCAAAATATTTTTAGTAAAAATATTTGTAAAAGTTAAAAAAATCAAACGTTTCAAACCAATTCGACGCGAAACTTTAAACGCAAATCCCCGGAGTTCTACAACTCTAAAAATTTATCCGTTAGTGTTTTTTAAAATCTTTGAATTAAATCATTCCACACTATCGTAAAAATTTCCCGCCATCATGCAAAACAAAAATTGTTTATAAGGCAAATTAATTGCCTAGTGAAATATTATATTTTTTTTTGGTAAACTAATAATAATAATAATAGTAAATATAACTAAATGATAAGCCCCCTGTCTCTCTCACATCCTTTTCTGCCTCCCTCTCTCTTTCTTCTAGCTTGGACTTTAGTTGAAAGTCAAAAACCAACTCACCACTCAAATGAAGAAACTGTAAAACTTCTTTCCCTCTCCTCTCCTGATCAAAGTAATATACACGAAAATATATAGACTTTGTTTCTACACAATCCTCATCTTTCTTTGACCAATAACACCCCATCTTCTCCACCCTTAACCATCACACATCACCACCTTTTAACTTCCATTGTCACCACCGGTGTTCTTGAACCACCGTGAAACACCACCATTGGCCACCCGTTGTCAACCAACAGCCCCTAATCCCCTCTTCTGTCCAGATAATCAATCACCACCATAGTAAACACCAACCACCACCTCTATCCTCACTCTTTTATCTTCTATTGATCGGAGAAAACCCCAAAATGCCCCTGAATCCATCGGTTTGTTAATTCTCGCGAAAACAGGAGGAGAAACGGAGGCAGCAGGAGGCTGCCACCGCAATCAACCAACTGCCATCACGTCTCCGTTACTATGAAGCACCACCGTCGTCAGCTGCTGCTTCCTTTTGACCCCCTCGTCGAACTCATCGGAGCAGCAAGAAAACGAAAGTTGGAGCTACAGTCGACTGCCACCCATCCCGCTTGCTGCCACCGCTCAACTGCTGCTGCTGATAAGTTCCGGCCTCCCATATCTCTCCAAATCATCGTTCCCGTCAAACGGAAGCTAAAACCAGGCGGGAAGAGGCCGTCGGAGCTCCGCCACTCACCTACATCCCCGCTCACTGCCACCGTCGCCATTCTCCGACGCCATTTCCGCCGGGATGCCTCCGGTAAGTCATCTCCATCCTCGCCATTTCGTTCCGATGACTCATTGTCGAGCATACAGCCGAGAACTAAGAGACCCAACGAACAGGTCTTGTTCCAGTTCATGTACCTGTAGCGAGAGAAAGAAGACGACACTGTGAAAACTTTTATTCAGATCGTTAAAAACAGACCCTGAAGATGTATCAAAATAAACAGAATGGCCCAAAACTGTGACTTAGGCTGAATAAACAGAATGGCCTTTCCCATGTAATTTCCTTACAAACTGAATCCAAACTCCTAAACTGTCCTTAAAATAATCAGGAACAGTCCCTTCCCTCGAAAAATCATAGCAAGATGGGTCCAAAACTGTGACTTAGGCTGAGAATGTGCACTTTCAGCCCCTGTTTTTGAAATAATTTACGAGATCAGTCCCTTGTCGAAAACTTTTAGCAAGATTAACCCCTTGAATTTATTTGTTATATTAAAAACCAACTTATACTCAATAACTAATACCAAAACTACCCTCCTGGTTATTACGTAAAATTAAATAGACCGGTGATTCGTTTTAAGAGCATGGAACGTCACAAAACGACTTTCGCAACAAATTTCACCCTCGATACTCGTTCACGCTTCAAGGGTGAGTGTATACGGCCCCTTTTTAATATTTTTACGCTTTGGGGGAGAATAAATGTGCCATATATATATATATATATATATATATATATATATATATATATATATATATATATATATATATATATATATATATATATATATATATATATATATATATATATATATATATATATATATATACACATATTGATCTTGACAAACACTTATTGAATTCAAAACTAGTTATTAAATATTATTTTGTTAAATAATATTTCATTTACAAATAAACTAGTGATAAATATGTTTTATGCAAATTTGTTACCGTTTTTTTTTTAAATACAACTACTATAGATAACAAATGATTTCTGCATACAAAATATTATGATTTTATGAAAAAATATGTTAAAAAAACTTATGTCATAAAAAGTTACCACATTTGTAGTATTTCAAGTTCATACTAAACGTACATATACGAGTTATCAAACTCTTATTTTGAAATCATTTATGTACTGTGTACACTACCATGGGATTTACCACTTGTTTGGACGAGCATTACACATTTTTTATGGATTTTCTTATCGAGTATAACCGATTTTCATGACAAACTCTAGTTAAGGGCCTTATGAGTGAGACATTATTCATTACCTTAAGTGCAAACAAACACTTAGAAGACCCACACCACTATAACCGTTAATATTCGGAGCTGAGATACGTATGTATAGATCTATATGGATTGACACCCCCACCCGTGGTTGCTAGCTACAACCTCGACCGATCAATCGAAGCGGGTGATAAATATCTAAAACAATTTTACGACATCCAATGAAGCGTCGTAGGGGTAGGTACAGTCACATAGCTCGGTTATAGGACTCACTATAAGCATTAACTAGATTTCATAATCTGGAAACCACGGATACGGATTCTCCGATTATCAAACATTTTGAGTATGGATTTACTCACGGTATTCTGAGTACCAAACTTTTTGAGTATGGATTTACTCACGGTTCTCTGAGTACCAAACATTTTGAGTATGTATTTACTCACGGTTCCCTAAGTACCAAACATTTTGAGTATAGATTTACTCACAGTTTCTCTGATTACTATACATTTTGGGCATGGATTTACTCATGATTTCTCTATTATAAAACATTTTAAGTATGAACTTTACTCACGATTTCTCTGTCTATGAAATACTTTAAGTATGAATTTACTTATAAATTTCTCTTTTATCAAACATTTTCAAACATGATTTAAACTATAAATGGAATACTTTTTAGTCATTTAAAGTATCAGTACTGCGGTTAACAGAATACTTGTGAACTCTCACCAACATTGTTTTGACCCTCAAAACTACATGTATTCTTAGGATATCACCAAGCGAGCTTCCAGTCAGAAGATTAGTCATGGATTTCAAGCGACCTAGTTTTATTTAGCTTTTGTTATGCCAGCCTATATGATAAGGCAAATTTATGAGTTTATCATTATTATGAACCTTGTATTCAAACCTTAAAGTGTAATGTAACTGCTATGTTGTTATTGTTGTAACTTGTGATGTATATTCGATTTGCTTGTGATCCATAAACTAAGTTGCACAGCCTGGCGTATTCCGCCGCCTCGGCTGGGGGTGTGACGTTTACCACTAAGAACCACCAAAATGGGTTTAAAACCCAAACCTTAGGCCTTAAAAGGTTGAGGGCTTAATCATTAAGCACTTAATCACTAAAGGCATAACCCCAAACTACAGATCTGGCGCTTAAAGCTGAATAGCCATGTAAAGTTTCCAACTTTACGCTCATGCATGACTAGGAGAGGCTCAAATGCTCATAAGAGGCAAAAAGAAGGACTTAATGAATGCATTAAGCCCTTAAGACCATAAAGTTGGCATCTTTATGCCAAAAGAGCTCATTTAGATCTTAGATCTAAAAGAATAAACACTTAAGACGTCCTACTCCCCCATCAACCATCCATCCATGGCTAAAAGCATACAATCTAACCCAAGAAGAGATCTAAGCAACTATTAAGCAAGGTGAGAACCTGATACCTCAACAACTTGACAATTGAGCTAGTGATTCTGGATCCAAGACTTCTTCTTCAAGCCAATCAACTCCTAATTCCTTAGCTCCTTCAACATGCACCAAAAATGAACACTCAAGGCTCTCCCCTAAGCTCACACACACAATAATGGAAGGTAAAGCTCGATTTTAGGGTTTTTGGACAGAGGAGGCTGGTAGGGACACCAGCCAAGGGACTTAAGACCTTTAAATAGGGTGCAACACCCTAAAAATTAGGGTTTCCTTCCCAACTGCCAACTCGTCGAGTTGAGGCACATTGACTCGCCGAGTTGACTCATTAAATTTTGCGGCCAAAAACCACTCGACACGCCGTGTTGAGGCTTCCAACACGCCGAGTCCTCCAAGAAAATTATAAATAATTAGAAAAAATAATTTCATATCGGAAACCAGGCGTTCCACCTTCCCTTATATTCGTTCTTCTTCTCCTTCGCTGAAATCATCTCATTTCTCTTTCTACTAAACGAGTTTTCTTCCTCTCTCAATAAAAAAAAAAACCTAAGATCATTCACTACTCATGACCACCGTTTACCCCTGCCACCAGCAACGTACAAACGGACCACTCAGCTGTGCACACTACCAACAGAATCCAAATCCATTGCTTAATTTGAGAGAGTTCTTTTTATTCAAAGAGAGTTTTTAGTAGTTTGATTAAGCCTCAACATCTAATACATGTATGTACAATGAAGGGTTAATATGGACAAAAGGGGCCAAAAAGCGAGCCTCTAATGGCCTGAAATAGCTATATAGCCTTTAGAAAAAGATAGAAAAAAATGTAATATTGCTTCCTAGAAAATCCGGTTCTAAACCGGTCCCAACAGTAGTATGTTCAAATCGATGGAAACCATCAGTTGGGTCCTAAACCAAATGGATCAGTTCATGATGAACCGCATGAACTGATTTTCATTCATGGAGGCGGTTCGGTTCCCGAGACCGGTTTTTTGTGCACGTATAGGCGAGACCCAAGTAATTAACTAATTATCTTAATAATATAGGTAATTAAAAAAATAAAATAAACAAAGCAAAAAAAATAAATAGCAAAGTTGGTATGGTCTTTTTATGAGATTGTCGTATTAGAGGTAATATTCAAATTAAAAACCTAATTTTCATTTTTAGACATATAACAAAAAAAAAACATAATTTTTCTTTTTGGAAAGGGATTCAAAAGTTAAGGGTATATTTAAAAAATCGAAGGGTAAGATAATTTTCATTTTTTTATTACACTCTCCCTCTATATTGCTTCTTGTAGGCGCGGACAAACACGCACAAATCCCCTCTTGCTTCCTTACTCGAGACACACACACACACACAAAAACCCTCTCTTGCTCTCTCCCCCTCTCTCTCCGTCGTTAAGCAATGACGTCTGTAATTGAAAACGAAGATTTACAAGACGCTCTTGATGGTTTGATTTTACTTTTTTTTTTTTTTTTTTTTTTTTTATTTCATTTTTAAGATTACCTATATCTCATGTAATGTAGCTACTATTTGATATGTTTGAATATGCAAAAAAAAAAAAAAAAAGTTCATTCCTTTTTGCTAAAATCTTTACTTTCCAGCTAAAATTTTCGTCGGACGTTACAAAACATCGTTTTTGCTGTAATAACCTAACATGACAATATAATGCAGGCATGGGGATCCACGAGGTTAGTATAGTGAACACTTTCGGGAATTTGAGTAAAGATGTCATGCAAAATGTCTTTGGTGATTCTTCTGGGGTGGAAGATTTCAATGGCCTTAAGCCGATTTTCAACTATGACCATCAAAATAATTTGGAGGCCCGATTTCTGGTGTTCAAAGTGAGTTGTTCTTGACTTGTTTTTTTTTAACTTGTATCAAACAATTTTTTTAGAATCCTAGATTTTTACAATTCCCCAACCTGAGGAGTAATAGTAATTCCATGTTTTCTCTTTATATATAATCATCTAGATGTGAGACCTTATTAAAATAAAGTAAACATTAAATTTTTTGAAAATAATAATTTTACATAAAATTGTTGTGTGGGTGAATAATTTATCGACCTCTGGCCTTATTTTCAGAAAAGGCGAGGGAATGTAACACATTGGTAATCCAATCTTGTGATATAAATCAAATTCGGACAATTCATGCACCCAATACCAAAAATACCCTTTACTTTTATTACTTTTTTTTATTTCACCCAAAACTCAAAAGTAAAAACCTAACCCCCTCTTCAAGGATCCTCTTTCCTTCTACTTTTATTAGTCAAACCCCATAGCATAATAAAAGGACCAAAATGCCCTTTCCTCTTATTCTTGCACCATCTTTTGATCCTAAAAAAACAAAATCACAATTATTCCAGAAATGATCAATGTACCCTTTATTCTTAAACAAAGAATCCAGCTCTTAAGTGTATTGGGATAAAACAATATACAAATAACAGTTAGTAAATGGAAGCAGGTTAATTTTAGAAAATCCAAAGTTACTATCTTATAGCATCATACTATTTCATGCAAAATACTTTATAGAATCATACTTTTTCTAGCAAATTAGGAAATCAAACTTTTATAATGAAAATCCAATTTCTAGAGTTTTATTATTAAAATTTATTTCTCTATAAAATATGCTGGAAAAAAAAGAATTTCTGTAAGTACAATGCTAGTTTTTTCATACACTTGATGTCATGTAATTGTACCAAGAACATCCTGGTACTTTAATCTATCATAAGATCAGGTATATATATCAGCATATGTTGACAACTGGATAAGCAAAACCTACCAAATATAAAGTATTTTACTTCATAAAAACTAACTGATCATAACATTATGTGTTTTATATATTTATTGGTTTAGAACTTTATATGTTACAGAATGCATTGGTTATGTATTCCCAACATCCTTTTGAAAGGGATGCCCGCCTACTGCATGTTGCCTTGAACGACCTGGAAAACTTCCACCAAAAAAAGGTGGTAGTTGAATTAATGTGCACTAGAACATTGCCAGAGATCGTGGGATTTAGCATGGCATATGACGCCATCTTTAGAACAAACTTCAAAGAAGACCTCAAAGCCATTACCCCCAAAACCCTTGACCTTCAGGTGAATTATATTGTATCTTTTTTTTTTTTTTTTTTTTTTTTTCTACCTACTTAAAAAATATATAATTTTAAATGTTTGAATAAACAGGTTTTGTTGGGGGTGTGTGAACTCCCGTACAAAGGGAAGATGGATTTAGAACACTGGAGACGCAACGGTGATTTCTGTGGAATAGTGGGCGCAGGCAAAGCAGAAGACGTGTTGAAGAAGATGACAGATGATCGGATTACATCCATCAACTCATGGATGAAAAACAACATTGATTTTCCATTTGATGTACATACATTTTGTTTCTATATAAGCATGGGTTATTGTAATGGCTAACATACTTTTTTATTTTTATTTTGAAGGATGTTAAAACAAACAAAATGTTTGAAATCGTCCAACAATGTATTGAAGACCCGGTTGGCTATTTTACGAAGGTGCTGGAGGATTCATTTTCATCCCGGAGTGCTGACACATTGACACGTGTAATAGTGACACGGAACAGCATTGACCTCGCCCTAATCGATGGAGAATTCACTAAAAGGGGTAAGAAATCTCTCTGTGAGAGGATTGGAAATACTTGTTTGGGCGATTACAAAGACTTCCTCTTGACTTTGGTCCCTGCTTCAGCTGCACTAATAACACCAAAAACAACAAAAACCCCAAAGAAAAAAAGGGGTAGTTTCTTCCCTTTCCGTTAAGATCAAGTATTATTCTACTCTTCTATTTATATTCTAATGTAATTTTAGGAGAAGATATTTAACATCTAACTCCAAATCTAAGATTCTGTTATATTTGTTACATTGTTTTCTTGCATGACATTTTAATATATATATATATATATATATATATATATATATATATATATATATATATATATATATATATATATATATATATATATATATATATATATATATATATATATATTTCAACCTGCCTGAGCAATTTATTTAAAATGCATGAATGTTCTAGCATCTATGTATTGGTCCATATTATCAATTACTTTATATTTTAGTAAATGTGTTTTGTTTTGTTTTTTCTTTCCGTTCATGCTTTAGGCATTTAGGGCCGACTCAATGGGCCCACCTCTTTCATTGTTTGGTCGATATTATCAAACCATTTTTACTTGTGCCCGATCCAACTACATTTTTGGCCTCAAGCAATAGAAAATAAAAAAGTTTTTCAAAGATATAAATATAGTCATATTTACTTTTTCTTAACTTTTAAAATATAATATGTTACCAAATTTATTTTTAAAACAATTTTTAAACTGTTTTAATAACTTTTTCTATTTTAAAATTATATTAATTTATCAAATAAAGTTAATTGACCAAATTACCCTCTCATTATTAAAACCCTTTCGCAATACATTTTGAATGAATTCCCGTCGATGCCTATTAATCATGCTCTTCCTTTCAAACTCCATTGAAACCACTTTCAAATTAAAAAGTGTCTCATTTCTACCTTTCACCCCGTGCATGTCCACCATGCTAAATACATCTTTGACTTTGAATTCGATTGGTTTAAGGCCGCTCTTTTAGAATCGTTGATATCATTTGTCTTATACTTCCCAAAACACCATTCTCCATTAATATTAGGGTTCTCGATTTGTGAATCACCATCGGATTTTGAGTCGTCAATATTTGAATTCTCAACGGATTTCTTAAATTTTAAATTAGATTCCAATTTTTTTACGGATTTGATATATGGGTAGACGATTCAATCCATTTCTCACCTTCTAGCCTTTTACTTATAAAGTTAAGGCCTTTTTCCATTGCTTTCAAAATATTCAAAAACCCATTGTTTTTAGAAGGTGTCAAAATCTGTTACAAACCCAAATGAACAATGAAATCTTGGAAAACCTCAAGATTGCACATGGTGACCAAACACACCTTGAATCCATAAAATTGCTAAACCTTTGGTCAGTACGGAATCAGAATAAGCCTCAAAAATCATATTTTTATTACTAGAATCAAAATAAGCTTGTAACCAGACCTGAGAAACACAATTTGCGACCTTGTTTTTGTTAGTATTGAATTGGTCTTCAAGGGGTTGAAGATTTTTGCCATAGAATAATAATTTATCGTATTTGGCTCTTGGATCCTCTACAGAGTGGAAGGGATTGAGGATTTCTTGGAACATTTTAGGGAGTTCTTCGATGGGTAGGAGTATGTTCCAGTCTAGTAACGATTGGGAGTCGAATTCAGGGGAAAAGGTCTGGTGGGTATCGACTGGATTGATACTGTTTTGATTAGGGATGAGAGTGGGTCCAAACCTGGACCGGTAAACCCGGACCCGGAAAACCCGGGAACCGGTTAATGCGATTTTTTAGGACCGGAAACTGGACCGGTATATAGGAACCGGTTACGGTTCGGTTCCGGATAAGGTACCGGGTAAAGTGGTTCTAGAACTGGAAAACCCGGAAATATCAAAGTGGGTCAAATGGAACCAGATAAAGTGAGTCTAAAACCGAAAAACCTGGGGAATCGGGTAAAGTGGGTCGAATGCATGTTTTAAAATTTCACAAACTACAAAAATAAGGCTGAGAAAAATAAATTCACACATTTGATATCCCAACTTTGAGAGACTATAAATCAATGAATATGAAACCAAAAATGACATAATTATAGTATAAAATCGTGTACAAACTCTATACTACATTTTCCAAAAAGCCGCATGCTATTCCGACTTCAAACGAATTAGATATGCATGTTTTAAATCTATCACAAAATACAAAGAAAGCTGAAAAACATAAAATTTTCAGATTTGATATCCCAACTTTGAGAGACTATAAGTCAATGAATAAACACCCAAAAATAATAAAATTATAGTCTAAAATCATGTATAAACTATAAACTACACTCTGGAAAAAACCTCATGCGATTCCAACTTTAAACGAATGAGATATTCATGTTTTAAAACTATCACAGAATATAAAAAAAAGCTGAAAAACATAAAGTTTCCAGCTTTGATATTCCGATTTTGAGAGACTATAAGTCAATGAATATAAACCCAAAAATGACAAAATTATAGTCTAAAATTATGTACAAACTGTAAACCATACTATGGAAAAAACCTCATTCCAATTGGACTTTAAACGAATGAGATATGCATGTTTTAAAACTATCACAGAATACAAAAAAATACAGAAAAACATAAAACTTCCAACTTTTATATCCCGAATTTGAGAGACTATAAGTCAATGAATATAAACCCAAAAATGATAAAATTATAGTCTAAAATCATGTAAAAACTATAAACTATACTATGGAAAAAACCTCATGTCAATCCGACTTTAAACGAATGAGATATGCATGTTTTAAAACTATCACAAAATACAAAAAAAAGCCTGAAAAATATAAAACTTCCAGCTTTGATAGCCCGACTTTGAGAGACTATAAGTTAATGATTATAAACCCAAAAATGATAAAATTATAGTCTAAAATCATGTAAAAACTAAAAACCTCATGCCAATCCGACTTCAAACGAATGAAATATGCATGTTTTAAACTTTTCATTGAAACAAGTTTCGGCCCTTAAAACGAGTTATGGTTCCTAACACGGTTCCGGTTTTTAAACTCGGTCTACCCGGACCCGAAGGACCCGAAATCCGGATTACCCGGAACCCGGATATAGTCATTCCTTAAACCCGGGACCCGTACCGGTTTTACATATTCCGGTTTCTAACGGTTTTGGTTCCGGTCCGGTTTTCCAGTTCTAAATCTCATCCCTAGTTTTGATAGGTAAAACAGTTTTTTAGGGTTAGGAGTCGATCTCCATCCCATGTTTAGATAATTAGGGCTAATTCGATCAATCCAATGTATGCCAAAAGTTTTAATATTGAAGGGCGATATGGTTGGTTAGCTTTTTTGATAAATTAATATGATTAAAAAGTATAAAAAACTGATTATAAAAGTTTAAAAAATAAATTTCGGTAAATATGATATTTTAAAATTTAAGAAATGTGATTATAGTATTTAGATATTAAGTCAGATAAATATGATATTTTAAAGGTTAATAAAGATATATATGAAATTGTTTTTTTTTGTGGATACGAAATCATTAAAAATAGCATGGATCAAATTTATGGAAAATATATTTTTCTATACATAAAATAGTCAAACCATTCGATCTTTCGGCATCGATTATCTTAAATAATTCCTTAGTAATTTCAACTCTGAAACATATAATCCTACGATGACAATAATGGTTAACAACATTCAAAATGCAATGAGATTCTTACAATTAAGATTTGAGAGTTGAGACGACCAAATCGACCGATCCATTCAACTGTTGCTTTGTTTTTGCATAGGTCGTAAGGTCATAGGTTACCAATTTATTGATTTGACCCCTCCCCTTCCTTTAATTTTGGTTGTACATACCCATCTTCTGATGAACAATGATAATCATACACACGCTTTCCTTCCCGTCTATTCTAATAGTATATCTAATATGAACCTATGAATTTCGTTACCTCTAGTTTCTTCTAATTTATCTTATTCTTTTCTTAAAAATGGATTAAAATATTATATAACCTATAAAATTTTTGGACCCCTTGGAACAATAGGCCATAGGCGGCTGCCCATGTTGTGCACGGTTTGGAGCTACACATATTGTAATAATATTTTTATTTTATTAAATGTTATTATCACATGATATTTTGTTTAAATACATGAATTCCTTAAAAATAACAAATTAGATGATGAATTTTTATAAAACCATTTTGTAAAAGATGGGGGGATTCATAGGATGATTTTTTGATTTTTTGATTTTTTTTTTTTTTTTGAAAATGGTTAATTATTGGATAAGGTTTATGATAATATGTTTTTCTTAGGAAAGTTGGTATGACCGGAGATTGAAGAGGTAATGTCAGCAGTTGAGGAATAGAAGAAGCGTCAAGATGAATACGTAGCATGTTAGAAACACGGGATAAGAATTTGAATTGCTCGAATAATCTCAGAGTCGTGAAGTTCACTTTCAGATCAAAGTATTTCGTTGGTACTCTCAAAATCTTTAATCGGATGAAACTCATAAATTATCAAAAACAGAGAATGTTTGAGAGTTATGATTCCGTGTTGTTTACCGAACTAAAAAACAAGAATGACCAAATAATAGGAGATAACTCCTTTGTTCTAAAATTGCTTGTCTGAAACACTGCCAAAAACTACCACATGACAATTTTGTAATCATCACAAATTGTTATAAATTCGGGTTCTTTAAAAATATCAAAATCAGGTTAATTTTTATAAAACCACGTTCTTCAAAAAGGTCAAAACCGGGTTTAATTTTCGACCCCAGCTAAGGGCTTTGCCCCTTGGACCCCGCTATCAGGGCGTTGCCCCCGGACCCCGTTCATTTAGTGTATTTTGAATCTTGAACAAACTCAAACAAATGTGTACTTGGCACATACCTTACTTGTTTAATATTTATCAAGATTGTATTTGGTCAACAAATTAATCCATTACATTTAAATACACATTGGTAATACAAATCACCAACATAGCAACTAACATGCATTTATGATTTATGTTTAAATTTATCTGCTATTGTGTTTTACTTGTATCAAACCATGTTTTATATTTTCGAATAGTATATGAAATAAGTATTATTAAAGGGAACTGTTAAAATGTTTTTAAATCATACTTAATAATTTATGTCTTTATAATTCGAATATATAAAAAGAAAACACGATAATTGTAATCCATTTGCTAAAAAGAATATGTTCTAAAAAGGATCATATAGGCAAACTATGACTTTTTATATCTCTAAAATCAAGCAAAATTTAACCAGGAGTTATTTTCATGTCAACAATTATAATTTTCAATCAAATGTTTTCTGCTTAGAATTAAAACCGTAAGCACTGTGTGCCTCTTCTTACATATTTTCCACAAGAAAAAATGTTAGGCTACGAGGGAAACCATGAGTTTATCTCTAAAAAAGGTCATGAATGCGAGGTAATATTTTAAAATTTCTTCGTGTATCTTTTTGTTTGGTTTTGATGTGAAAATTAGGAATGAGCATCGGAATTTGGTACCCGCCTTCGGAACCGGAACCACCTTGAAACTGTCGGTTGGAACCGCCTTAAACGGTTCCGGTTCCTATTCCTAAAGTTACCGAACCATCTTAAGCGGTTCCGGTTCCGGTTCTTATTTTTTAGGAACTGCTACCCGCTGGGTACCCGTCGCCGGTATATATATATATATATATGTGTGTGTGTGTGTGTGTGTGTGTGTTATTTTGACCGATTTAGAAAATATTGGTTCAATTTTGTTCGTCTTTGATCCGAATCGTCTTTGATCCGAATTGATTCGATTCCGACCGAAATAAATTGTAGTTTTATCGAAAAAAATTAATAAGGTTGATGTAAGAGGGTTACCCGCTCCTGGAACCGGAACCGCCGGTTCCGGGACTGGTTTTAAAAATTTAAAAATTGTCTAGACCGGTTCCGGTTCTAATTTTCTAGGAACCGTCGGTTTCGGTTTTCGTCAAATGAGGCGGGTACCCGCCTACGCTCATCCCTAGTGAAAATGCTAAAATTCCCACTGCTCATTTCTTTTTTTATTTATCTTTTGAAATAGATGTTGATGAGTAATTGTATGTGCTTGTTTGAGAATTTCACCGAGTAAATGAAGATTTGAAAAAAAAAATTCAGAACATGGTGCTTTGATTGGTTAATCACACTAAGGAACATCATGATTTCTTGATTCTAGTTTTTTGGATTAAATACCGTATATTATATTGCAAATGGCAAGAAAGTGATTAAGATTTAACAAAAATTCGATTTTGACATTGCATTATTTTTTGCTATATTCTGTTATAGTTTAATCATTAAGTTTTTCAATTTCTACAATGTTTATATTTTTACCGGTCAACTCAGTTTACGTTGACATGACATTTTGATTTGCTAGTTTTGCTGACTCACTATGGGTCGGTTGTGTTGATGTGTTGGATTTTGCTAATGTGGATTTTGAAAACCAGACAGGATTAGCTGATTCAACCGGTAACTGGTTACCGGTTCTTAAACTTAAAAAAAAAAAAACGGATGTAGCCAAACTACGAAAAACCGGCCGGTTTACCATAAAGCAAGTAAAAACTGACAAGTTAAACAGGAACAAATAGGTTTTTAGAAAAAAAAATTATAATATTTAAAATACAAAATTGCAAAAATGGTTCATGTTGTTTGTCAATTTATTAGTGTAAAATCCAAAAAAAAAAAAAAAAAAAAAGTTTATTAGCAAAAAAGGTCACTATTTGGTGGTTTTGGTTCTTACCCAGTTAAGTTAAGTTATGATGTTGGTAGAAGCCGTGGCATTCATCCTACACCTCCCAACACTTAAGTGATGTTTGTACAAGCCTCGTTCGAATGGCCAACATCACTTCAGTCTGCAAAACCGAAGTGTATACGTACCATGTGTCGCACGGGCATCTAGAAAGACCGAGCAACTCGTAAATAGCTTAAGCTCTTTTCCTAGAAGGTATTTTTCAACCAACGAGGCTCGAAGGTATCCGGATAGGGTTTCATGCTAAGTGTTAGGTTCTACCCTTGCCCTCTACGCATAACCCTGCATAATCGATCGTAAATCAAGTACAATCATGCAATATTCGAATTATCATAATCAAGATTCATAATATTTATACCCAGAAAATACTGAACAAGATCATAGTCACATAACAATCATTTCATATAGCATATCATAGTGGCAATTAATCGTATCAAGTACCAAGATAGACATATCTACCAAATTTACTAAGCATAAAAATGTCACAAAAGGCAAAACAATGACATATCTTATATTGCACATAGGGGCATAATCAACAATTAATAATATTCTAATTTGACTAATCGAGCCGTTTCCGAAAGGTATTTTTCGACTATGTATAAGGTTTATGAAAAGTCTATCGACACACCTTAATATTCAGCAAACGGACTTCTATTTAGCTTGATCAGCTCGTAATCTTCGTAAACTGTCGAACGGACCTAAACATAATATATATATGCATTTAGGTTATATACTAATACTTCGATTATATATTAATAGTCTAAAGTCTAGTAGTCTTATTATCTTTGATTATAAGCTTTCGTAAGTTGGAAATATATCCTAGACGCTATCATAATTTTGTTTAATTTAAACTCACATTTGACGTCATAAATTTATAGCCAAAACACAGATCTAAGTTAGACTCCTTGTCACGTTTTACTTATAAGTGAAAAAAGTATATTAATCAAATAATTCTTACCGGCATATATATGTTCATAAGATGATCATGATTCTATTATCTATTTATTTAATTTAACTTTTAACACTATGTACAGACTGACATCACTTTGACCACACAAAACAGTAACCAAATTACATGAGATATTACTTTATTTTACTTCATAGTGGATTACATTGTCAAGTTGTAAGTTTCATTAAGGGGCTTAAATAATCAACTCAAATGTTAGCCTCATGTAGATAGTTATGCATGGCCTCAAGAAAACTGTTAGGTTTTGTGCCTCGAGTTGTCACAAAAGCATAACTCTATGTGTAAGCTTCTTAAAATAACCGCATAGCTGTACACACATAATTATATTTATAGTTATTCCAGCATCAAACAAGGTTAAATAGGAAGGAAATTTAGGCTGCAGGTCATAAGCATCGTGCGTATCAAGGCATGTAAGATTATGTCTAATATATAGCACAAACCCAAGGGTTATATGGTTGATACGAGGGTCTTTTGGCAGCACTTTTGGGACAGAAATTTCAAGAGTTTTGCATAAAAAAACTAATACAAGGTATATTGCATCTTCAACTTGTTAGAGCTAGAAAAGGGTTTCATGAAATAGACGTATGGCTATTGAAATTTTAGTAAATTATCGAGGGATCAAGAAACCAAATTGTTGAACAAGAACAAGAAAGGAAGAAACATTCCATATCTTGGTTTAGTAAATTATCTATAATATCTCATACTAACATCGTAACAATCATATTCAATATTAATGAAGTTAAAAAATCAATCAACTTTCTGTTTTCTCACCCTTGTAGGTAAAATAGATATGAAAAATATATAAACTATAAATCACAAAAAGGAGACCGCCCAACCTCATATTGTTGCATGACTTGTGCTTCTTCTCATTGTAGTTTGGTTCCATAAGCAATCTATCAAAATTCAATCTTAGTAAGCACAAGCTAAGTTCAAGTTTAGTTGATTTGTTCATCAAAACACCCCACTTCCATTTCATTTTATTCAAATTATAATGCTCAAATAAGAAAATGCATCAAAGTACAATGCCAGAAGTGGTTAAAAAATAAAATTAATTTGCTATTTTTCAATGATAAATATCCCTCTAATACCCTTCTTTCAAATGTGGCTCCAAAGAATGTAATAACGTTGCTTTTCGTGCTCTGGACTGATTAGGAGAGTAATCGGAATACTGGAAACATAAAAAGACCAGACTTTAGCATAATAAACATGCACATAATCTAGTTTTATTACATGAACAAAAAAAATACAAAATATAGACATTGATGTTGTATTTGTGAATGATTTAAGGAGATTAGGGTATAGATCATGGTGGCGATTGCGGAAGCCTGCAACAGTGGCGGTGTTATGGGCGGCGTATTTTAGGTTTCATGAAAACCGATGAGAGTGGGATGAAAGATAAAGTGGAAATGTTTTATAACTTGTATAGGGGTTAGACCGATTCAATCGGATATCCGTAGTACTTGTAACAACCCAAATTTTTACCAAGAAAATTTTTCGTTTTAATTAATCAAATGATTACATATTCCATAAGTTTTCAAAACATTTGTTTCCAATTCACATTCATTACACCAACGTTGTGTTTTTATGAAATCATCAGAAAGTCCCCAAAACTTCCAAAAGAGAGGTAGAGTACACACCACGTCATCACGCCTTGCTTTTGCCTTTAGGCTCCGAAGTACCTGCAACAATCAACAACCTGTAAGCGAAATGCTTAATGAGTTTCCCAGAGCATACCGCACACAATCACATATCCTGATAGCCATAGAGCTACACACATAACACATAAACCATGCATACATAAAATCTGTAATAGTGCCATGGGCTACCCCACATGGTCTTCACCTAGGACTGCCATGGGCTACCCCACATGGTCTTACATCCAGTGTCATGGGCTACCGCACATGGTCTTTACCTAGGACTGTCATGGACTACCCCACATGGTCTTACATCCAATGCCACGGGCTCCCCTCGGGGTCTTCATACAACATGGAATCTTATAGAAAAGCAAACACAGAGTGTCTAGCACATCTACCATAATCACATAATGAGCCGGCCTTAGTGCCTTAGACCCATAGGTATGGTGAGAAGACTCACCTGATACGAATGCTGAACTAATACTTTTTCGACTGGATATGCCCCACGAGCTGCTCCAACTCACTACCCAAAAGTGACATATAATACCCAGTCATTAACCTTAAAGTCTGCCCTGGTCCACTTCAGTTAGGATCAAGTCAACAATCCATGTTGACCCCAACTCGTCGAGTGCAACTAGTGACTCGCCGAGTTTCCCGGGATAACATCTACTCGCCGAGTTCATCCGGTCTTGACTGATAATCTAAGGTCCACTCGTCGAGTTTCCTTGCTTGCCACTCAACACGTTTATGACCATCAAATCCATTGGGGAAACTCACTTGACTCGCCGAGTTGTTCCTTCAACTCGTCGAGTTCTAGGCAAACTTCATTCGGCTCGCCGAGTTGTTCATCCAACTCGTCGAGTTCATAGCAATATTCATCGGGCTCGCCGAGTTGTTCATCCAACTTGTCGAGTTCATGCCTGTCTTCATATGACTCGCCGAGTCTCCCCCTGATACTCGTCGAGTCCTATCAGTTCTCGAGCCATATAGACCCCTTGGAGCCATGCAATGCTTCCAAATTATAGATCTAGGTTCCTGGGGCATGCTTTTCACGTAAAGTTGCAAACTTTACGTGCATGCAAGGCTTTAAGGCCCCAAAATAGCAAATCTAAGCTTAGAATTGAGTCATACACTTGAGGGGAGGCTCATGCTAGGCTAAAAGGATAACTTTATGATGGGTTTTAGGCATAAGAACGATCCTATATGCTCATACAAACCCTAATGCTTGGATCTAGTTTTCTCGACTGTACATGCAATGAATCCAAGACTAATAAACCCTAGATCTAACATATAATAAACTGAATTAGGGTTTAGAGAAACCTTTGATTATTATATAACAATAACAATCAATTCCTTGCTTGGATTGGCTTCAAAATCTTAGTGCCTCAAGTGTTGCACCTCTAATGGAGTCACAAACACCATATGCAACTTGGATGAAGAGGAGAAGAAAAGAGGCTGCCCAAAAACGACTAGAAACCCTAGAGAATCAGTTGTACTCATTTTTGGGGCCTAAGGGTTCCTTTATATACTTGTGTGAGCTGCTAGGGTTTCAGTCAAAACCCTAATGGACAACTTAAACTCTAAGCAGCCCATGGAACCTTCTGGATAAGGCTATGAACGAAAATATGATGGGCTCCCATCATAATTTCGTTCACCCCTTATTCCTTTAGCATTCCTTAGCCCAATAACTCAATTATCCAATAATTGTAGTCCAATCCCCTGAATTTAATTAATCTCTTTTAGCCACAAAATTAATTATCAATTAATTCTTTGACTAATATTAATTAAACAATATGATTTCTCCTTTAATATATTATTCTCATAATATATTAATAAATCATAATTAAACCTTTCTCTCCTTAATTCATCCTACATATTGCTATGGTGAAGGCAACCCAAAAGGACCATGCTCATAATCGGGTCAAGTACATACCAAAATAGTTATGGACTTAGACACTAATCCAACAGTCTCCCACTTGGATAAGTCTAATAACTATTTTCTGTATGACTTCAGAACCTGATCAGCAATCGTAGCTTTCAAAAGCCGCTGTCAACTCTGATCTTATCAGATAGCGTGTCCTATAGATAAGAGATTATATATTCCTCCATTCTCAAGATATCATATAGACAAAAGACATGAATTTCAATCATTCTCTCTATACTATTTCCCGACTTTCGATTTATGACGACTGATAACATACTACAATTGAACACATCAACTTAGTCCCGGCTTGGCCAAGCGCTTAGGTATCATCACTAAATCATCGTGAGGCCCACAAATATTGCTTTTATCCCACTTTGGATAAAAGGAATGGATAAACTTCGACTCAAATGCTCGCTTGCATTTACTGATCGAATCACACACAACAATAAGTTTTATAACACCAAGTTACTAGTGCGTTTACTTATTATCAATGTGCAACCGACCAACAAATAACAACTCACATGTCTCGGTTTCAAGAATATACAATATTATCGTCTCACTAATCACTCGTGACAAAACCATGAAGTGATCCAAGTGAGCATGGGTTTAATCCAATACTCTAATCTTATTAAAGCACTCATGAACTCTGCAGCAAACTTGTGCCATGTCTAAACACTTCAGACAATCTACAGACAGATTCATGACAGTCTTTATTCATACTTACTTCCAACGTATGACCGACTGTGGATGTTTGAATAAGCTAGTTATTCTGGAAGTCAAAACATGCAAACTGAAACATAACAATAATACTTAATCCTATATGGCCCCAAACTTGTGAGAGTAAATAAAACACTTCTATTTATCCACCATATTGATTACTCATTATTTATCATTTAATGTTTCGAATAATCAACTCATTACTTGAATTACAACAACAATTGTCCCATGCTCCAAGCATGCATACTTTGTTTCCTATGGTCCATGCTTTGTGAAATAGATTAATTGAAAACTTTTCCAATGATGCTCATTTCTCAATTCCTTAATCCTAACTGTTAGTGTAAGAACACAAGGTTCTTGCCACTACTAGAATATGTTAGATTCTAACATTTTATGCAACGATCCTTTCGCAAAATCATAGCACAAAAGTCACCAAGACTTGGCCAATGAAATTACAAAGTACTCTATCGGAAATTGTTACAAGACAATTCTATAGACGTGAAGTCTCACATTCAAAGTGCATTCCTTTGAACATCCTTCTTGCATAAAAGTTTCTAATCTAGACATAGATTCTCAATATCCAACTCCCAATATGGAAACATTTCCAAATTTGCCATATGACAACTCATTCTTAATAGAATCTTATCTATTCATAATAATGTCGATACGGTCCATCCAATACCATACTTCCAACTACTCACAAGCGACCAATCCTCAGCGAACTTTGGATCGTCCTTTGATAGTTGTTTAATTATTTTAGTCAAAACCAATTCTAGTCCTTTTTCCCTCTTAATGCGCTAGACATTTGGAAAATTTTAGAATGGTAAAATATTATAGCATTTGCAATCGATCATATACCCGAAGCGTATGGGACACGATGCATAATGTCTTACATAAAGATATGATACTTTACCAATCTTTTGCCATAATATTTTATGTGTCATGTTCTCACAATTCGAACTATGAAGAGGGATGCCGTAATCATAATCGAAATTTGAGAACACACAATGTATCCTTTGATTGAAAATATTAAAATTTCTCAATCTAAGTTTTAGATTTTGAAGCGAAGTATAATATTCTCTCCCTGAATTATAGCAAAACAACTTTTCAACCCATGCAACTTTGCAAATGGAATCTTTGTTTTTCTATAATTAATATTGCTAACTTGCAATACTCGCCATGATAATCATACAAGCATAACACTTATGCTCCCACTATCATGATTATCGTATAAGCATAACACTTATGCTCCCACTAGCTTTGACATGTATTTAGAAAACAAATGAACTTCCAGAAAACAATGCCTATTGAATTTATGAAATTCATATTTCTAATACCAAATGCTTCGATAAGCCTTTATCTAAGCTTCTTAAACTTATACACCTTTGCCTTAGATAGCTCATATGTGTGTTTAAACAATTCAGAACTTATGTTACTAAGTTCCAAATGTTCAAACTAATTGTCAAATCTCACAATTCGAACTATGGAAAGGGATGTCGTAACCATAATCGAATTTGAGAATACAATTTTTCACAATCGCTATCTTCTTAAAATCTCTCTTAGTGAAATCATTTCCTCACAGTCATTTTCATGAAGGAAGGAATCTTATGACACTTAGATTTTATGGTGTATGAGTTCCTATCCATGTGAATTTGCCAAAACCAAAGTTTGTGACAAATCCAAACTCATATGGACTGAACTTTCTTAATCTTGATTTCTTGCCTTATGGTAGCACGAGTGCCCACCATGTCTTCCAAGTAGTTTAGCAACTTATCCTTACATATCAATGTACTTTCCATTGATCAAGGTGCTTTGTCTTTATGCATTCAAATGAGAACTCATAGAACTCACATGCATAATTAACTCAATTGGAATGGCACAGAAACAAAATAATGTCAACACGATAGGTTGTAAACCTCAAGTCGTGTGCTAGTGATGATCGATAAGGTTTATTCTTGATTTGTTCTTGAAACCTTTCAAGACCATTAAGACTCCCACTGACTCCTTGATATATAAGATTCTCTTGTCAAGAAACATTTGTTGACACAACAAATATTCAAGAGTTAGTGTAGTTCTTATCAAGACAAAACACTTCACATAATTGGTCCTAGTTGGTCTTTGTCTTATCCAAGACAACACAACTTACCAATTTCAAATGTGCAAGAATAAGAAATTTTTTTTCCAAATTCCACATTTGATGAGTGTTATAAACCTACTTAAGACTTGATATTGGAACGAAGTATGATTGACTTCTTGATTTACCCATTTCTACAATTCTCGATTCCTATTCTTAGACATGCAATTGCACTAAGACTCACTTAGAGGATCAATTGAGACATGGTTCTTAATCATTAAACTTATCATAACACACAATAAAAGGTACTCTCCTTTCTTCTTAGAATAGAGAAACTTTTATCTTTCTGCCTACTTGATTCTTCTTTATTCGTTCTACTATTCATTAAAACTCTTTCAATCAACTTAGAATTACACTTAATCTTATAAGTATAATCATATTTACTAAACTTTAGTAAATCATGACGAATATCTTTGTCACTCTTGTGGTGGACTTGATCAACGTACGACCTAGTGTACTCGATCTCCTAGTCCTTCAGTTGACACTTTGTCAAAGAATTAGTCTAAATTTCCCAAATGTGAAAGTTTTTCATTCATCATACAATACACATTGCATGATTCCAAGTTTCTGTCCAATTGAAACTTGGGCGATGAGAAACTCTCCCTATTTGGTAAATTCTCGACATTTCCACAAATAGTACAATTAAGAATCAAATCCATTATTGCTAATAATAAAAACATTCAAACATCAACTTTTCATACATGCCATCGCAAGGATAAGATAAAATCAAAATTCATTTTATTGCGGAAAAAATTTGTCCTTACAATGCAATTAAATTGAAAAACTATGTTATTACATATTTCTTAACAATCTATTCTAACTCCAAGTAGTAGCTCAAGAATCCATTCTTCAAGTAATGCGATCGAAATCCATTTCTTCATGATTAGATTCAGCTCACTTCTTCCCTCAAGCTTCCTCTCTTTTCTTCAATCCTACAAAACATCAAAATGTAATCTTATCACATCATGTATTAAGAATATAGAATAGGAACTCAAAAGAGTTAGATACTGGATTTTACCTGAAGTAAAGCCATACGTCTTGACTCTCCTATCTCTTAGATCTCTCAGGTAGTTAGGGCAGCTTCGTCTCCAATGCCCCTTCTCTTGGCAATAAAAGCAAATGGACTCCTTTGGCACAGCACATCTGACAATCACAAACTTAGTTCTTTCTGGACTTCCAATGTTGCCAGTGTCCATCGAAGTTTGGGAGTTTGATTCACCAGACAAATTTGCTTGACCAGCACGCCAAATCATTGCTGATTCAGCAGCTATAAGAAAATAGGTGAGATTAATGAGGGTAATGTCGTGATCCATCATATATTACTCTCTAACGAACTCACTATATGATTCAGGAAGTGACTAAAGAACCCAGTCAGCAGCCAACTCACTTGAGATCTCGACACCCAACATGTTTAACCTATCAATGTGTGACTTCATCTCTAAGATGTACGCGCACACAGGTTTCCCATCTTCGTGTTTACTTGCCAAAAGGGCTTGAGTGAGCTTGAACTTTTCAAGCCTTTGAACTTGTGGGTTAGGGAGAACAATTAGAGGAGGTGGAGGAAGTGAAGCATGACTTTCATTTCCTTGATCATGCCTCGGAACGTCATCTTCATATGGAAAACTTGTTCCATGGGATTTGGGAAGACCATGATTGTCAGAACTAGACATCTAAAAAACGGGAGAAAGTTCAAGTTAAGTTGATTGAGTCCTTAATAAAACACCCAAATGAGTTATTAAGGCTAGGATCCAACACAATATTCTACAACCTAGAAGAGGGATGTTGTAATCTAGTTGTAGAATATTTGAAGGTAGGTAAATGACGATTTACCAATTTCCACCATGAAAAACAAAAAAGAAGTTTAAGTTTTAAATGAATTGAAACTCCTAGATCTTTTGAGATTCATTGAACTTTTCAATGGCATGTTTAATCTCAATTATGCCCTACTATTTGTGACTGGGATGTCGAGGATCACAAACAAGGTGTGAATAACCATACGAATCACGTGGTGCACCCAATGCTACTATCACCTAATCAATGTGCCGGTTAGCCACACACGCTCTATTGATCTATGATAAGCATCGAGCCACCCTTCGCTACCAATGTCATCCCCAAATTAGTGTGCCGGTTAACCACACACGCTCCACTAACGTTTGAAAAGGGTACGAAGTGTAATTCCATGGGTTAGCATACAATTTCACATTTCGTCTAAAGTAACTATGATTTGGGAATTTGAAAAAGCATTTAGTTACTTTGTACTTCATTATACTTATAATGGAAGGTTTCTGTCCTATCCTACCCGTTCGGCTAACGACCATCCACTAGTCAAGAGTGCGGTGGGTAAGAGTGGATACCCATTCAATCACCATTTTATAGGCAATTTCCTTAAACACCCCTTATATACCAGCTTCGTGAATGAGGCCTACTAACGGTAAGACTGACTGTTTACTCATATATATATAATATTAGACTTTTAATGTTATATATAGTATAGGGTGTATTTTACACTTTTAAAATACTAGGTGGTTTAATTTAGTAAATTATACTTTTAATTTAATTAAATGTAAACCAAAACTTTATGGGTTTATTAAATCACTTTTAATTATACACTTTAATTAATTAACAAAACCATAAGGGTGTGATTTGAACTTTTTTCAAATTACTAGGGTTTTAAAAGTTAACATTTCAAAATTAAACTTTTAATCAACTTTTAAATTCCAAAACTTAAGGGCAAGTTTTGAAACATTTCAAAACATTAAGGATCAAATAGCAAATAATTCAATTAAACAATTAATTTCATAATTATCTATATTTGACCTAATTTTATTTTAGTCATTAGATAATTACCAAGTAACTTTAAATAATCCATATTTATCACATAAACAACCAATATTTAAAAGATTTGAAATTATCTATTGTTTTGGCAAGGATAATCACTAATTTAAGATAAAAATCGGATTTTAACTTCAAAAAACAAATTAGACATTAAATCCAAGTCAAAACAGCAGTTAAATCCCGAAATACCCTCTGTCTGACGCTCGAACTCGCCGAGTCAGCTCTGAACTCGCCGAGTCCGGATACTGACTTGCCGAGTTGAGTCGGGTAGAGGCCAAAAACTCGAATTTTAGTAGACAAAACAGTTAAGCATCACATACAACTGAAACCAATCAAGGATCTGATACCACTGATGGGTTTTAGGCATAAGAACGATCCTATATGCTCATACAAACCCTAATGCTTGAATCTAGGTTTCTCTATTGTACATGCAATGAATCCAAGACTAATAAACCCTAGATCTAACATATAATAAACTGAATTAGGGTTTAGAGAATTACCTTTGATTGTTATATAGCAATAACAATCAATTCCTTGCTTGGATTGGCTTCAAAAGCTTAGTGCCTCAAGTGTTGCACCTCTAATGGAGTCACAAACACCATATGCAACTTGGATGAAGAGGAGAAGAAAAGAGGTTGCCCAAAAACGACTAGAAACCCTAGAGAATCAGTTGTACTCGTTTTTGGGGCCTAAGGGGTCCTTTATATACTTGTGTGAGCTGCTAGGGTTTCAGTCAAAACCCTAATGGACAGCTTAAACTCTAAGCAGCCCATGGAACCTTCTGGATAAGGCTATGAACGAAAATATGATGGGCTCCCATCATAATTTCGTTCACCCCTTATTCCTTTAGCATTCCTTAGCCCAATAACTCAATTATCCAATAATTGCAGTCCAGTCCCCTGAATTTAATTAATCTCTTTTAGCCACAAAATTAATTATCAATTAATTCTTTGACTAATATTAATTAAACAATATGATTTCTCCTTTAATATATTATTCTCATAATATATTAATAAATCATAATTAAACCTTTCTCTCCTTAATTCATCCTACATATTGCTATGGTGAAGGCAACCCAAAAGGACCATGCTCATAATCGGGTCAAGTACATACCAAAATAGTTATGAACTTAGACACTAATCCAACACTTTATGCATCTCAAAGTCAAAAGGAGTCCAGATCTGAAGTTACAGCTTCAGATCTTGGCTTAAACACAAAAGCCCTTTCCTAGAATCCATGCACAAAAGGGGTTTTAGAAGGAATGAGTCAAGGAACAGCTTAATACCTTTAGAGAGTGCTCCACAGAGGTAAATCTTGAATCCCCACGAGTCCTTTGCTTCTTCTAACAAGTGCTTCCTTCACCAAATCTCTTCTTCAAGCTTAAACCACCAAGAAACACACTCACACTCGAATCAAGGTTTTTGGGAGGAAAGGAACTATAAAGGGAAGGCTAAAGGAGGCTTATGACCCTTTAAATAGGGTGCAAGGCCCCGAAGTTTAGGGTTTCATTTGCCAGCATCTACTCGTCGAGTCCCATAGCGAACTCGGCGAGTAGATCATTAAACCTCATGGGCAAACCCACTACTACTCGACGAGTAGGGAGGCCAACTCGTCGAGTAGGTTCTAAAAGACAAACCAAAATATTGATATTGATACCTGAGGATCAGAGCGTTACAGTACTTGGTCAAACTTTGTCCAATTCAAAATTTTATCATTTTATTTGGCTATTTCACATACTGACCGAGTCATGATTTTTTAAATCATAAAGTTATTATACATATTGTATAAGATGTTGTACCTTTTAGAATTCATCATTTTGGGGTAAATGCTTTGTAAGGTATATATATATATATATATATATATATATATATATATATATATATATATATATATATGGTTGTTATGTACCTAATATTAGGTATAGAAACATAAAAAATTACATAGTTTTAACAAAATGCAATTAAATCCCTCTACTATCTTTCTTTTATCCTCTATTAGACTAGATTATGAGATTTGTATATATTTTTATGAAGTTTAAAATATTTAATTTTACACCACTAACCTTGTATAAGAATAGATTATCAACTATCTATAAGCTTCATATTCAAATTTAATATATAAAACTATAGTGAAAGATTGAAATTGTTCATTGAAAACCCAACAAATTTTTTCTCATAACACATCAAAAAGAACCATGCAAGTATACATATGGTAGGTGTCAAATAAAGTTATAAAGCGTAGTAGAAGTCTAATAAAAACAAAGCATTCGAAATACATAGATGTTAGGGAAAAATTATGAAATCAGAAATAATATGAGCTCAAAAGCAATAGGAAGAAGCTAACAATAAAAAAAATTATATTTTTTTTAATAAAAATGAAGTCAATTTTGATGGTTCTATGTCTAATATTACATACATGACAGCCACATATTCACTTTTCCCATATATATATATATATATATATATATATATATATATATATATATATATATATATACTTTTCCCATATATATATATATATATATATATATATATATATATATATATATATATATATCTATATATATATATATATATATATATATATATATACTAATAAAAGAGTAGCTCTTTTGCCATGTATCACCATATTAGACATTTTTCATTTTAAATTTATTAGACCTCCTCATTAATGTGATTCTATTTTAAATTTTAAATTATTGTTTTCATTAATTCACAAATAAAAAATATCTAATATATATTAAAAATTAATTTTATATATTTATTTGAATCAATGATTATAATTTCACATAACTAATAAAAAATATCTCTTAAATTAATAATTTATTTAAAAAAACTTATTAATAACTTTTAGTTTTTACTATAAAAGTTTGATTAATTTTATAATCGTGGTTCCCACGGGTTATATATATATATATATATATATATATATATATATATATATATATATATATATATATATATATATATTGTGTGTGCATGTATGATTGATTATGGACCAATCATTTTAGTTATTTTAAGAAAATAATTAATACATATTAAATGCTGAAGATGTAATTAATATCCATTATACCTTCAACTTGTAATATACATTAATTACTTTCTTAAAATAACTAAAACGATTGGTCCAGAATCAATCATACATGCACATAATAGATAGTGAAAACAAAATAACCTAACTATATATATATATATATATATATATATATATATATATATATATATATATATATATATATATATATATATATATATATAAACTCATATGTTAAGAATATAAAACTATTAATTTGTTTAACACTGGTCTCTTAAATTAAAAATTGACATATCTATATATGTTTATGAAATTTAATCCAGATATAAATATAATTGAGTATGAAATATGTCTCAGATTCGTGTGTGTGTGTATATATATATATATATATATATATATATATATATATATATATATATATATATATATATATATATATATATTTTGTTATATAATTTTAATTATATAACATATATGCCTTGTGTTTATATGATTGTCACACATTATATATTTTACAAAAACTGTAACTAATTACATTTTCAATTGTTATAAAAATATGTTTCTTTATATATTAATATATGCACGAATTTTAAAAATTACATTATTACAGTCGTCTTAATTTAAAATAACCCAACTTGATTCTTACCATCATTTCATGATATTCAAAGTATACACGGAGATGGAGTTCTTATACCCAAATTTATGTTTAAGCAATAATCATCTAGTATCATTACAGTTAGAATGAACTTACTTGTCCTTCTGAAGATACACTAAAACTCAGTAATTCGGATTAACATGAGATTCACGGTTAAACAGACGGTTATAATTTTAGCCCTAAATTTCGGGTTGTCACAGAAAAGGACTTTAAGTTGTAAATGAATTGAAATTCCTAGATTCTAACCAGAGAAGAAATACAAAAGAAGAGAAAATAGAATCTCCTTTTTTACATACTTTGTATAATAAACTCTTTATCCCCTCTATAAAAATCAAATAGATGGTGTTTTAAAGAACGAGATGGAGAATATGTATTATTATCTAGACTCTTAATGAATATGTATTCATATCAATTAATGTCTCATATCAATTAACCGGTAGAATAAAGAGTCATAATGAGGAATAATGTAAAAGGTTTAGTTACTTTATAAATATCATTATAACGAGGATTAATACTAGGACTTGAATTCCTCATTATAAATATAATGATATTTATGAGCTGCGTCACTATCGATTAATACCAGCACTTGAATTCCTCCAATGTCGCCTGTAACCTTCATCGTTTGTGGTGGAGTGAGACCATTGACGGAGTTTAGTGATACCTCAACCAAGTTGTGTTGAGCATGATCCTGTTTGCCCTCCTCGTTTTCTCGTCCTCATCTATGATGAATACTTGTAAAGTTTAGCTTGGGAAACGGTGCCCAGGTCTAAACTTACCATCATAATGAAAACACAGCCCTTTTGACATTTTTTCTGCAAATTCAACTTTTGTTAACCATTTGAATGATCATATTAAGCTTGTGAAGCCGATGCTGCTGATTTTGCTGTTCAAGATCACTGCTACTGTGTTGCTTGAGGTAGAACTTGACCGGTTTGACATGTTGTTGGGAAACTGAGTCGTCCCACTACCTGTCTCGGGTACTCCCACCAAGAACTTGTTCTCGTCCACCATAACTGCGATTTTCATGGCTCTAGTTAGATTTTCGGGTTGTAAAATCCGAACATCATATCGTATCTCAAGCTTCAGTCTGTTAATAAACGTGCCTTCTAATATCCTTTTTGTTAATTCCCCCAGTTGGCAGACCATGCTTTCGAATTGCCTTACAGAGTTGCATACCTCTCCTTCATGTTGAATGGCTAGAAATTGTTCATACAAGCTTCCTTCTCCTGCTGGCCGAAACCATTCGCGTAGGCATTCTTTTAATCCGTTCCAAGAACAAAACAGGCACCAACAATACTATGATAATGTTGTTCCATACAAACAAATGGTTGCCGCCCTCAGTTGGTCCCCAATGATCTGGATTTTGAAAAATCTCTCCACCTTGTAAATCCATTTTCCCCCTTGAAAGTTGGAGCCTTGAGTTCACGAAAATCAGTGGCTGAATTTCCTCCTCTATGAACCTTGTCGTCTTTTGGGTTCCTTTTAAACGACCCGAACTCAAGATCAAACTCGCCGCCACTCTTGCTGGATTTCTTGTCCTCCGACTGTCACAACTAGATGATTAATGGTCAAGAATAATTCTGAAAACTGTTGTGTATTCACTTTTCTGGTGAGTGTCGCCTCCTTGATGTTGGGATGTTGGCGACATCCAACTCTACGCGAACGATCCCATAGGTGTTAGATCGAAGTGTTGGATCGAATACCTACCAACATGGATAAACTTTCCTAATTTCCTAATGTAACCAGAAGTATCTTTCCTAATCAATAAACTTTCCTTATTTCTTTAATATAAGTAAGATACATTTCCTAATCTAAATAAATTTTCCTAAATACTCCATCTAATGACGCCTTTGATAGACGGTACCAAACGGTGGGATATATCAAATACGGGTGTTTTCATTCACACCTAAAACCACTATTAAAAAAAAATCAAAACCACTTTGTTTTCATAATTCTAACCAAACCGTTAACCCATCATAATATAAACAAATTTTACATTAATGATCCCTTATGTTTTACAATGTTTTTTATTTTTGTTTTTAGAATATTTATAATCCATCATATATTAACAAACTTTACCTATATGGTACTTTATTTTACATTATTTTTTATTCTAATCCTATATATTATTTAATATAAATAAACAACATGTACGGCATATTTGTATTAATATAAAATATAATATATATATATATATATATATATATATATATATATATATATATATATATATATATATATATATATATATAATATTAATATAAACATATTATTTTTCATGAGTGTCGGGTAGTAAAATGGAATTCTTTAATCATTTTAATTTTTAACTTTCCATACCTAACCATCTTTCAAATTAACTACAAAGTGTATATATATATATATATATATATATATATATATATATATATATATATATATATATATATATATATATATATATATATATATATATATATATATATATATATATATATATATATATATATGGGGCAGGATAATTTAAGATCAATTGTAAGGTCAGTTAAAAACGGTATCTTGTAAGTTTCATAGGCTAGTTCATCCTGTCAAAATAAGGTCAGTTAAAGACGGTATCTTGTAAGTTTCATAGGTAGTTCATCTTGTCAAAGTAAATATAAATAAAATCTCAAAATTGACGGTATTCAATAAGATTCATTTAACCATAAATAAACACATAAATGTACATGCTACAAATGACCAACCATTAATTTGCAATGGACACACTTCAAAAATGATTAAAACAAATAAATGTATCTGTTATTCTGGAATATCGGACTCAACTCCAGAATAGGTTGTCAATTTTTAAAAAGATAAAAAAAAATAGTTATTATTGTTAGAGTACTCAATTTCTCTAAAATCAATGGGTCTCCGTAAATAAATTAACAAAATAAAATATAAAAATAAATTATTGAAATTAAAAAATAAAAAATAAATGAGTAAGGGAAAAATATTATTTTTATGTATGTTAGCAGCGAAATATCTAATAAATTAAAGTTTAATAGATTATTTAAATTAAAAAAAAAAAAAAAAAGTTAGAGTCAATCATATAAATTAATTATTTCAAACCATAAGAGCGTTCATGTAATCTACTCTTAATATATGAGGTCAATGGTAATAAAATAAAATAACATTAAATAATATTATAAAAGATTAATATTGTAATTACAATAAATAAATTAAAGAAATTGAAAATATGGAACAACAAGTTTTGAATTGGTTATATAATAAACTAAATTGTAAAGATCAGTTTTGTAATTATAATATTAATTTTTTATTTACAGAAAAAATAACTAAAATATTAAACAACAGATTTTGAATTGGTTAAATTATAAAGTAAATTGTAAAGGATCGGTTTTATAATTATAGTAAATTAAAGGGAGAAGATTTGAAAATGTAAAAAAAAATCAATTTGAATCAAAATGAAAAGGTGACGTGATATTAAATAGTCAGTAAATGTCATATCATGGTTTTGAAAAGGTTTTTCGAGTGCGGGTGCTGATACTCTAATAGAATCCCCCATCAAATACCTACTTTCTTCAATAAACTTTGATTAAAATTTTGACATCAATATACAACCTTATCAAGGCTTTACTATGACTGTCGGTTAGGCCTCACACCATTTGCCATGTCAAGTTTTTGTCTTATTGTCTACAACAATGATTTAAAATGTTTAGTAGTTGGTACTTGTTAGAATCCAGTCATTTGAGCCCTAATGAGAAATTGACTGATAGATTAATGTTAGAATTAAATGATGATAAACAATGTTAAAATTAGGTAATAAATCAAATTTTTAGTGTTGCATATTGGTCCTTATTTTCTACATAGCTTTCACATAACTTGATCCCACATTTTAGTTTGCATTTTTCACTACAATAATCATACCTCATGCTTTGTTAAGTAAATGTCAAACCGGGAACATTCCCTTCCTACCTAGAGTATGTGTCATCGTTTGTTATATTAATCAAAGCATCAGAATTCCATTCACAATTGTATGGTGATTGTCTTTTAAGGTCAATTTTTGAAACATGAACTCTTGGTTAAGATTAAAACCATATAGCATGAAGAAATTCGGTACTAAACAAAGCAACCTTGAAGTGTGGATGAATTTTGTTATTTTAAAAATTGACCAAAATACCCAAAGGGTATATGTTGACCTATGTTAACATTTCACATGATAACAGTGACAAGGAGAGTAGCAGATGAAGTTAGGATGACAGAAGATGAAAAACTGTGTGAAATAGTAATGTACTTCGAGTTTTACTATGTTCATTTGTATGCTTACTGATTTTTAATTAAAAGTATATTCAAGCAAAAAATAGTAGGGTACTCTTATGCTGCCTTGTAGCATGTGCCTAGTATTGGAATAGTCCAAGCAGTTGCCTAGTTAGGATATTGCTTGATATTTGGATGCTATATCTTTCAGGGTAAATATATAGAAGATATAAAAAATATTTGGAGGTTATTATTTCAACTAAATTATATTAAATGGGGTAAATATATAGAAGATATAAAAAATATTTGGAGGTTATTGTTTCAACTAAATTATACTAAAATATATATTTGATAAAAAGTTTTTACTAAATAATATTAAACTATATTTAGAGATTGTTTCAACTAAATTAGAAAAAAAAAATTAAAAAAAAAAAAGGATTAACTATGAGCTTCCGATACCTTTGACAAAGTATATATAAATACAAAAAAGAAGATAAACAAAATCATCTGTTCATCATCATCATCAGCATCATCATCATTACATCTTATCCTTCATCTTCTCCTCCTCCTCCTTCTTCTTCTCCTCCCTCCTCCTCCTCCTCCTCCTCCTCCTTCTTCTTCTTCTTCTTCTTCTTCTTCTTCTTCTCCCGCTTCTTCTTCTCCTTCTCCTCCTCCTCCTCCTCCTCCTCCTCCTCCTTCTCCTCCTCCCTCTTGTTCTTCTTCTCCTCCCTCCTCCTCCTCCTCCTCCTCCTCCTTCTTCTTCTTCTTCTTCTTCTCCCGCTTCTTCTTCTCCTTCTCCTCCTCCCTCTTGTTCTTCTTCTCCTCCTCCTCCCTCTTGTTCTTCTCCTCCTCCTCCCTCTTGTTCTTCTTCTCCTCCTCCTCCCTCTCCTTCTCCTTCTCATCAACTTCCAACCTTCGAAACAAATCTGACAGGAAGTGCTTATAGTGTCCTTTCGTTGAATCGCCAATCACGTCAATCAATTTTTTCCCTTTACGAGTGAAATATGCTTCTTTTATCGATTTCAGATCTTTGCCTCGCGTGACAATCACCCGCATGAGCGCGTCTTTGTCATGAAAATCATGCTCTTTAGCTTCTAAAGAGGTATCAAGAACCTCAGTGAAGTAGGATATGGGATCAAGTAAACACTGAAAAATAACGCGCAGGAGTTTGTGTTTCTGAAGCATCTCCACATGCTTCAAAATAAAATAATATAAAGATTAAATACTACATATTTGAATTCTATGTTTCTAACTCAATTATCAAAGTTGTTGCAAACTTACATCGTAGATAGATATTCCACCCGACTTTGTTTTGAAGTGCTTGAGCACAGATTGTAGGTGGGTTATAGGTTCCCTCGCTATCATGGTCGCTACATACATACCATCAGTGCCGTGATCATCAGTCAATATCTGATGAAGTAGAGCCGCATCCTTTTTAGCTTGTTCTTCGTTTGTATGATAAAGCCAACGTTCTCCCCATAACATAATTTCAATCACCTGTTTATTCATAAAACTTGAGAGTACTCTACCGACTATTTAAGAAACTTAATTGTAACAAGGTACATCTGTTTGACATCACCTTTATTTCAAGCTTGGTGAAAGAAGGCGATTTTATATGCTCATGTACCCTTTCCCCATAAATGAACTCATAGGCTTTTTGAACCTTTTCCAGATCCTTGAATACCCTGGTGCAGAGAACCTCGATGAAAACATGTTTGGGCACACAACCTTCATGGAGTGCAGATCTCATCAAGCGGGCATCCCTGATATAAGGATGTTCTGTCCACATTTTTATGGCCCTCTGTAAAAGATAGATGAAAAAACAAATAAATAAAAACACATTGTATGTAAATAAAAAACACAAAAAGCAAGTGAATGAGAACGACTGACGTGAAGATACAGAAAAGAAGATCGCATGGACTCCAAGTGTTGGCCCCCCAACCTCTCGTAATACCGGAGGTCTCCTTCCTCGATAAAGCGTGGAATTGAACCCTTAAATGCTTCGACGGCCTCTTTATCCAAGTTTCCAAACAAATGCACCAAGGTTTTTTCCTCTACTCCTGATCCTGTTATAGATTAATTATTAGTAATACATTAAAACGAGACTGAATACCATCACAATGAATGGCGAAACCAAACCTGAACAAGCCACTTTAATCCCTGAATGCAGCTGCTCAAAACTAATCTTTCCAGGTCCGTCCACAGATCTTGCCATTGCTGAGAGATAGAGAGAAGTAAGAATGGAATGTAGTGGAATGATTAAACAACAAGTCTCTTCGATGTATTAGCTTAGTTATCAACTCAAAATCAATCACAATTACAATTCAGACATCAAATTTACCTGCGAAGGAAGTGGGAAAAGTTCCTAATTTCACGAGTCAAGCGGCGGCTGCTGTGTGCAAATTGAATAACCCTAAGTCAAACAAACAAATTTCTCAAATATTATCAAATTATTCTTTTTAGAATACTTAAAACTACATTTTACGGCTTAATTTTTCATTTTCTTACAAATTTGTTTTCTAGTTTTATTATCTTGCAAGTTTGGCCCTCCTTCCATGTACAATTTTTTTTTTTTTTTTGTATGTTTTTACCTATAATTAAACTCTCATCCTCCTACAGCAGTGTCGTCTTTTTTTTTTTTTTCGCAACAATAAAAAAAACTCAAAGAAACCAAAATAGTAGTGTTCCTTTATTGTCACATCTATCTCCACTATCGATCCAATGACATAGTATGACAATCTCAAATCCAGTCAATTGTCAATTTATGTTTTTATTCTAACTAGGAAGAAACCCGAGCTTCGCCCTGGGATGTTTTTTTTGCGTTTTTATGTAAAAATATAAAAGTTTTGACTGTAAGGATCAAGAGTGTCAAAGTGGTTAAAAAATTGTGGCAAAAACCTAAATGTTTTTTTGTGTATTTCGTGCCAAAATGTATAATTTTTTTTACAATAAGGACTAAAAGTGTCAAATTTGCTAAAAATTTGTGGCAAAAATCTAAAGGTTTTTTGTGTTTTTTTTACAAAAGCTTTGCCCGAAGCATCATTCAATAGAATACTACATGGATTAGGAATGATGGAAGTTGAGTCAGTTCCGAAATTACATTCGTTTTAATAGTATCACTTTTCACTTTCGCTTTCTTAAATTATTAACCGAAATAAAGCGATCACTCGGTCTATTTCGGCTCCGGATTTTTCGGAAACCGAAATGAACCGAATGCTCGGTCAATTTCACTTCTTAAATTATTTTAACGTGAACGATTGGTCATTCTTCTTGTGGTTTGGAACTCAAGTATGTATACTATGTATATCTTTTTACTTAATCCATTTTATGTCATTAATTATTTTCAAATTCCAAAAAAAAAAAATCTTCTCTGCTTTTACTCTTTTTCAGAAATCTCCAAAATCTGTCATTAATTATTTTCAAATTCCAAAAAAAAAAATTCTTCTCTGCTTTTACTCTTTTTCAGAAATCTCCAAAATCCAAAAAAAGTTTCTTTTCTGTTTTTACTCTTTTTCAGAAATCTCAAAAATCCAAAAATATTTTATTTTCTGTTTTTATTCTTTTTCAGAAAAATCAAAACTTACAAAAATATTTTCTTTGTATGTTTAGTTTTTATTTCTTTCATTTTTTCACAAATAGATCAAAAATACCAAAATCATTGTTCTAAAAGGTCATGGATGAACTCACACGATGGAGCTGGGGCAGGTATAACACTCTTTTTCTTTGCAATAGCTAAGTGTCCTTAGAAGCATGCTGCTGCATGTCGACCGAAACCTCCAAGACTCTGAGTGAAGCCTTACTGAATCGATATATACAAATTGTTTCTTCCCAATCAGGCTATTAAAATCACTTAAGTCATGAGCTACCTTACTCTTCTCATATTGAGTTAAGAGTTTTTCTGCTTGGTCAATCTTATATAGTAGAGGTACTTTCGGTTCTTTTAACCACCTCCATATTTTCTCCATCGCACTTCATTTCATGAATGTAACCCTTGAGACTCTCAGGATCTACCACTGAGGTTTACAGTTACACAACATCTGTGTTGATGATCTTAGTTTCGTTTCACCACGTACTAAGTGAAAACCCAAAATCCAATACCTTAAATGAATTGACGGTGAACAATCAAATGTTCTAGCTTTTTCCAACTTAATGATGACCACATTCGGTTATTATTACAAGAAATCTCTTTTTTCTTTTGCGAGATCTTTATGAATTTGTCTAACACCAAGATATCTCTTCCAAAAGATCCAATTTCATTTTTATTTGTTGAGATTTCTATATATCATCCAGTCACTGAATAATTTAACCAACCTACTTGTTTAATAGGCTACACTGGTCTTACAAGTACTTCATCCAACTTTCGGTCTTATGTCAAGCACCGAAGTACGGTTGAAGCGAAAGCTACCCTTTTTAAAGCCTAAACTTGAAAAGATGCCTTTCAATGTTTCTTAATAAACATGCGATCGTATTTTAACGGGAAACCACACAAACACTTTTATGTCTATCTTGACTTTGAAGGAAAAGATTCGTGCCTGGGATCCATAGTTTCGTGTCTTAATCGACATCACTTATATCCCACAAATAATTTTCTTTATTTCTCTTACTTTGGCACACTCTTGCACGAAGATTTTTTATGATTTTCCACAATTCTTGTTTGTGGTACTAGTGGCAATTTTTCAGATCTATAGTTTCGTTTCCATATGTTATGGTGCTATACTATGTTTGGGAGCGACCATTGCTTGATTCATATGAAGCGAAAGGGTGAGTCCACATTTAAAAGGGAATTTAAACAGTTTCAAAATTAAAGAGGCGTTCAAAGGATAAGATTTGAAACGGGCGCGTGAATTTGAAACGGCTACCTAACATCACGCCGCCTGACACCTTTTTGGGGAATAGCTGTCAAATCGTGCTTTTTCAGGAGTCGATTCAGAAGATCGTGCAATCATCACTCCGAATTTTTCTCTCTCATGGTAATCGTATAAAGGGCTTTATCACCCCACTTTTACCTCTTTACCACTTCCAAAATCCTGTCGAGTATTAATTGACGATTTCTCTCATCTTACTGTTCATCTTCTTCTCGAAGCTTCAACAATGGCAGACTCATTATTTGTCCAAGAACAAAGTGCTCAGTCCTTTATGCTTACTATCAAGCCCAACTAGAATCTAATCATAGACCTCACTCCTTTCTAGTACAATCCTTACATGCTTCAGATGGTTGAATGCCTAAAGTATTCGCCACTCGTGATTGCCCTCACCAAGGTTGATTCTGTCCCGATGTCTCTACTTTCTCAAGTCTATTCATCGGCCTCATACGATAAAGCCAAGGAAAAGCTTTTCTTTGAGATCTTTGATCAGAAAACCTCAGTCTCAAAGGTTAGGTTTTGCTCATTGTTAGGGCTAACCTCCGATGCTTCCATGACAAATCCTGACTCGATCTCCACGACTCAACTTTTCACCATGTTTTATGATATGGGGTACACCGATCTTCTTACCACTGTGACCAAATTCAAGAAGTCATGACTTCCTCTACAGTGGAATGGTCTATTTACCCTTATCTTCAAGGGTTTATCAGAGCGGGTTGTAGGGTATGATGGGGGAAAGCAAGTCGTTTATGGCCATTCTCTATGGTCTTTACCATGGGATCAACATGGACTATGGGTCTATTCTCTGGAATCAACTGGTACAAAGCCTAAATTCGTATTCTCATCATTCCGAGATCTCTTGTGGTAGGTTCTCGACCATTGTCACTCAACGGGAAATGGATAAATTCAACATTCCCATCATGGTGGATTCTCTGAGGTCAACAATTGCCATTTTTGCACACAACAAAGATCATTGTCGTCGACCCAACCAAATTTTTGTTCATTGGTTCAATCCCCAAGTCGATGTACCATTGTGTTTCTAGGGAAAGCAAGGTCATCAGTGAATACAAGAAGCTTCCTCCTTCAGGGCTGAGGCAGCTAACCCTAGAAATGAAGAAATCAGTTGATGAAGTTGACAAACCAGCCAAACGGGGCTAGAAAGGGAGAAAGGGTGAAAAGGAAGGATCGTTGTCAAAAGCTGCTACGCCTAAAAAGTGTAAGTCAAAAAAGCATCTTCTTCTGCACCGAAAAGGCGAAGGGTGAAGCAGATGGCCAAGAAACCGAAAGGTCCCTCCAATAGTAACTCTGATTATGTTCCTTCGGATCACATCCAAGAGGAGTCAAGCGAAAGTGAAGGTGCTCACTCTGAAGGCTCGCTCCGAGGGGATTCGGCTCCACCTATTCCATCTCATGAGGTACCATTTCAAGATAATGTTCCATCTCCTCCTCCTTCTCTATCTCACACTTCAATTCCATTTACCATTGCACCATGCCCACCCCCAGTCTCATCCCAACCGATTGCATCCGCACCTCTTCTACCACAAATATTTTCCTAAGCCACCACCATTATTACCAAAACAATTGAACCTTCGGTTCGTGTCAATGTATCTGATTTGGGGGCACCTACCTCAAGAACCGAAACCCCGATTACTTCCCAACCTCTATCTTCGTCTCACTCAACCGAATCCAACTCCGTTCTCGGTGGAGAGGACGTTGAGTTTGACTCCTTTTATTACAGCCCTTACCGAGTTCAAAGTGATGAGGATGATGATGCCCCTGTAACGAAAAGGCATCTAAAGGACCTTAATGAAAAACTTGACAAGCTAATTGCCTCATCCTTCTCTTCCTCATCCTCTGCATATTCTGATGCTGCCATTCAAACTCTTGTGGCCACTCTGGTAAAAGAGCATAAAGCCTCAATTGACAAGGCAACTAAGGTTGTTGATGCCTCTACCCAACCATGTAAAATTGCTACTGACAATGTTTCCACTTTGATCTCTGATGAAAAGGTCTTTCTTGAGTCTCTTCAAGAAGCCGTAGAGAATAATGCAAATAAGGTGAATTCTACTATCGAGAGAGCTTTCTACTTCTCTTCAGGATGAGCAAGTAAATTTTGAAAAAGTTTGCACAAGCATCCAGTCTAACTACACTGAGCTTCAGTCCTCAATCAATGCTCACCTTGAAAACTCCAGGTTGATCTAGCCATGGAGAGTAAGATAATGGATGATCTGGCCCTTCGGACCACTCAGCTCAAAACCCAAACTGTCAAGCTTAAACAAGCGAATAAGGAGATAGACAAACTCAAGTATGAGAAGGCATTTATGTAGGCTTGTGTTGGTGATGTAAGTTCTTTCATTTCCAATTTACTTCAAGCTCATGATTCGGTTCTTACTATCAGCATACACACTCATCTGGCTGAGAAGCTACGCCTAACACTTGACATGTTACACCGTTTATAGGGCGTTTTGGAGCCATTTGTACCTCCAAAACAAGGGGGAGATGTCACTAAGGATCAGTCAACCCAACCTCCTCCTACTCAACCTCCTATAACCGAAACAGTTCAAACCCCACCAAAACCGAAAGTCACCACTGAACCGAAGGGTAATGTAGCTTCGGGTTCTAGTGTGAAGGACAAAGGCAAAAATATAGTTGGGGATAATGACGACAAAGAAGAAACAGAAGAAGAGATGATAAGGCAAAGGCATCGAGACCGAGAGCTTGATGAAAACCATAGGGTCGCAAGAGGAGAAGAAGAGAGGGAGAGAAAGAAAAAAGAAGCTCACGACGCATTAGAGAGTAGAAAAACTCTATTTCCTCTGTGGACGTTGGAGAAGTTAATAAAATAAGAGATCGAGTCTCCGAGTACTCATTAGCTCGAACCGGTTATTTCGTTTGACCGTGAAAATTCGAAAGACTTACAATTTGACTTGCCAATCACTCAAAGGGCATTCGTTTTTCACTGCTTTGAACTGATTGTTGCTATCCCCTCTCCTGACCCAAAGGTTGACAGAGATTTGATTGATTACTATCTCGCCTACGCTCAACCACAATACTTGACTTGGAGCGCACTGAAGATCACAACAGTCAAAGTATTGAAGCCATCTCTAGCAGGGAAGTTTATAAATGCGAAGTTCTGGGTGACCTGAGGTTCCGATAACTCCGTTCATATGATTTTCCTTGCTGATCTACCGAACCTGAACCCACATGACTGGATCCTGCTGAACAACATGCTGCTCACTGATCAACAGCAGTATGAGCCCATCATTGATCACATCAAACGAATGTTAGTTTCCTACATTCTTGAGGTTGCCAAGATGGATCAAGAAATCGTCACTGCCTTAAGGAAGAAGCCCATCATCAAGCCAATTTGGAAGGCAAGCGATGTCAACAAGATGTGGATGGGGAAGATTGACCCGAAGTACCACACGGTCATGTTCATCTGAGCCGAAAGCCAAAAATGCTTGTTCTCTCTTATTGATAAACACATATTCTCCACTTCGTGTTTGGAGCATATTCTTGACATCATAGAAAGGTGTAAACAAAACAGTGAAGCTGACAAGAAGAATTTTAAGGATATGCTTCGGTGGTATATTGACTTCCGTCAAACACTTCTCGCCATCATCCCAAAGCTATTCAATACTGTGACTAAATCTAAGCTCACTCAACCGAAATGATCTTTCGCATCAATTGATGCAAAGGGGGAGATTGTTGAATCTAGGAGTTGCGTCATTTTGCTTATTTCTTAGTCCACTTTGTACACTTGGCCTGTGCCTGTCCAACCGTGTTTTTGTCATTAGGGTTTAGTATAAATGGTGCATGCATGCATCATTCTTTGTATGATTTTATTTGATTACTTCCTTATTTGTATTGTAACCCTAGCAGACCTCTACAGTAGCAATTTTTTATAGAGTTCTTTTGAGGTGGATCATATTAATCATTCAACACCTGTTTGATTCATCGTCGTGTTTATTGTTTTTACTGTGTTTTTTCTTATCTGTTAACGAATCTATTCGATCTTAGAGATTAAGTTCTCATCAAAATTAATCTGGAATTAAATTAGTGATCAAAAGAGACTGATTAAATATTAGGGGACTGATATTGCAATTTACTGATAGTTGCAAGTTGGGCTATGGACTCCTAATAGAAGGGGTAGATGAAATCTATGGGAAGCCTTTAAAGAATTCGTCCAAGGGGCCTTCTAGAAGGGTTCCATAGATTGCTTAAGGCCTAAGCAGAGAATTAGGGTTTCAGTCTAAAACCCTAGCAACACAACTATATAAGGACCCCTTGGCTAGTTAAAATCGGCCCTTATGCTTCAAAAGAGAACCCTATCCGATTTCTAGAGCCTCCCTCACCTCTCTCCTGTTCATTCATTGCTAGTTGGTGTTTGTGACTCCATTAGAGGTGCAACGATTGAGGCACTAAGCTCTTAAAGGTCAAGTGATGAGAAACTGAATCGAGTATATAAAATGAAATTAGAGTAAATCAAGTAATGATCAATGAATGAGCACACAAAGTAAATAATTTTGTTTAGCTCAATTACTTCCACTTGTGCTTTTCCTATCTAGAATACAACCACCCAAATCAGCATCTGAAAATTCTTGAATGAAAAAACTAGACTTCACAGGATACCACAATCCTAACGAAATTGTTCGTTTCAAATAAAGAAAAATATTCTTCACAACAGTTAAATGTGGTTCTCTTGGATTTGCTTGGTACCTTGCACAATTGCAAACAGAAAACATGATATCAGGTCTACTTGCAGTAAGATAAAGCAATGAACCTATCATGCTCCTGAATAATGTGAGATCAACAACATGTGTATCTAACGAAGGTGTTAGTTTCGTTCCAACCACCATTGGCACTCTCAGTTTTGTGCTATTTGTCATGCCAAACTTCTCCAGCAAATTTTTCGTGTATTTTTCTTGATTAACCATAGATCAATATACGCATAAGTCTTTAACCTTGTAAGGTACTCCATAACCCAATTGTCAACCCCTGGACAAGGTCAAAGTACTCAGTCAAGGTCAATAGTCCATGTTGACCTCAACTCTCCGAGTACACCCAGCTACTCGCCGAGTCCCTTGAAGCACAATCCAACTCGCCGAGTCATCGAGGTGACTCGTTGAGTTCCTTCGAATCCCGATCAGACCTTATGGCCACCCGTCGAGTTCCCTCCCTTCGACTCGACAGATATACTCGCAAACATTATTCTTGGTTAAAACTCATCCGACTCGCCGAGTTGTTCTTCAACTCGTCGAGTCTCATGACAATCTTCATCGGACTCGCCGAGTTGTTCAACCAACTCATCGAGTTCAATGGCCATCTTCATGCGACTCGTCGAGTCGACCCTACGACTCGCCGAGTCCATCCAGTCCTCTTTCAATATAGATCCATTTTGAGCCGTGCAGCGGCTCCAAATCACAGATCCAAGCTTCTAGGGCATGCTTATCACGTAAAGTTGCAAACTTTACGTGCATGCATGGATTTAAAGGCTCAAAATGGCAAATCTAAGCTATTAATGGGTCTTTATGCACAAAGGGGACCTCAATCACGACTAAAGCTGCAACTTTATGCTTCTAGAATCCAAAGAGAGTCCAGATCTGAAGTTACAACTTCGGATCTAGTCCATAGCTCATCATACCAACTTGATATTCCATGAAAACCCTAAAACTCACCCAATAAGGGAGATCTATAAGGAGAATGACGGATTTGGTACCTTTTGAAGTTGATATTTGAGATAAGTGTTGATTCCCACACTCCAATTGCTTCAATCTCCTTCTCCTCCAAGTCTTCTCCCTCCAAGAACTCTCTTTCAAGCTTCAAACACACACATAAGGCATACACACATGAATAAGGCTCTCAAGGGTTCTTTGGAACTGTAAGGAGGTCTAAGGGAGGCTAAGGTCCCTTTAAATAGGGGTGCAAACACCGGGAATTAGGGTTTCACTTGCCAGCTCCTACTCGCCGAGTCCCTTTATGGACTTGTCGAGTAGGACACTTAACCCACGATCCTTCTCACTGCTACTCGACGAGTAGGTAAACCAATTCGTTGAGTAGGGCCTAATCCAAAAACTCACATTAACAATACTTGAGAATCGGGGCGTTACGACTCTCCCCCACTTGAACTAGATTTCACCCTCGAAGTTCGCTGGAATAAACAATGCCGGGTAATACTCGCGCATCTTCGCCTCCGGCTCCCATGTCCATTCAGATCCCTTCCGATGTTCCCATTATACCTTTAGCAAAGGTATTTCCTTGTTCCGCAAAATCTTCTTCATCTTTTCCAAAATCGCCACATGCCTTTCCACATAGTTCAGGCGCTCATCGACTTGAATGTCATCCAATGATACCACTGCCTCCTGGTCCATAATGCATTTTCGCAATTGCGAAACGTTAAATGTGCTGTGGATCCGGCTAAGCTCCTCCGGAAGCTCTAGCCTATAAGCTACCCTGCCATCCTTAGCGATAATCCTGAATAGCCCGATGTAACGGGGACCCAATTTTCCCCTCTTCCTGGAGTGGATCACACCCTTCCAGGGTGAGACCTTAAAAAGAACCATGTCACCCGCCTGAAATTCCAGCTCAGATCGGCGTCGGTCGGCATAACTTTTATGCCGGTTCTTAGCGGTCTGCAGTCGCTGTCTGATCTGCTGTATCATTTCGGTAGTTTGCAGAACTACCTCTGTCCGACCCATCACTCTGTGCCCAATCTCGCCCCAACACACTGGGGTCCTACACTTCCGCCCATACAACAGCTCGAAAGGCGGGGCGCCAATACTGGAATGATAGTTGTTGTTGTAGGTGAACTCTACAAGCGGTAGGTAGGAATCCCAACTTCCACCGAAATCAATAACGTACACCCTCAACATATCCTCGAGGGTCTAAATGGTCCGCTCACTCTGCCCATCAGTCTGCGGATGGGACGCTGTACTAAAATGCAGTCGTGTACCCTGTTCCTCATGGAACTTCTGCCAAAAAGGGGAAGTAAACCTGAAATCTCGATCGGAAACGATAGAAACTGGAACCCCATGGCGAGAGACAATCTCTCTGACATACAGATCAGCCAACTTCTCTGCCGACGAACTCTCCCGTATGGCTAGGAAATGGGCACTCTTGGTCAATCGATCCACGATGACCCATATAACATCCAAACCCCTTGCCATCTTCGGAAACTTTGTGATGAAATCCATTGCGATTCTTTCCCATTTCCACATGGGAATCTCCAGAGGCTGTAACTTACCATGCAGCCTCTGATGCTCGACCTTGACCATCCTACAGGTCAAGCACCTCTCAACAAACCAAGCGATATCTCGCTTCATACCAGGCCACCAATAATTCGAACTCAAATCACAGTACATCTTGGTGGCTCCCGGGTGAATCAAAAAACAAGACTTATGAGCCTCATCCATCACTGTCTGCCGAACCTCTCCGGACTCGGAACCCAAACGGACCATAACGGGTCAACAATCTGCGGCTATCCTGAACAAACCGGGTGCTTTCGCCTTTAATCCTCTCTAACTTCCAGTTCTCTTGCCTCATACCCTTAATCTGAGCATCCCTGATCAAACCCACCAATAAGGAATCCACTACTATCCTCATACACCTGACTGGGGTCGACGACCCAACTGACTTGCGGCTCAGAGCATCCGCAACCACATTCGCTTTACCAGGATGGTAAAGGATCTCGTAATCATAGTCCTTGACCACATCCAGCCACCTGCGCTGCCTCATGATCAGGTTCGGCTGATCCATGATGTGTCTCAAACTCTTGTGATCCGTGTATATAGTACAACGGACCCCGTACAGATAGTGCCTCCAAATCTTGAGAGCAAAAACCACCGCTCCCAACTCAAGATCATGCGTAGGGTATCTCGTCTCATGTGGCTTCAGCTGTCGCGATGCATAGGCTACCACTCGTCCCCTCTACATGAGGACTGCCCCCAAGCCTATGAAGGATGCATCACAAAATACGACAAAATCCTCCACTCCCTCGGGAGTGTCAAAACCGGCACCTCACATAAACACTGCTGGAGGGTCTCAAACGCCCTCTACTGCTCAGGGCCCACCTGAAATCCACCCCCTTCCTCGTTAGACGAGTGAGGGTACGATAATCTTGGAGAAATCACGAATGAATCTTCGATAATACCCTGCTAAACCCAAGAAACTCCTGATATCCGAGGGAGATTTTGGAGTCTCCCACTGCATTATCGCCTCCACCTTGGCCGAATCTACCAAAATCCCCTCCTGGTTAACGAGATATCTGAGGAACTGGACCTCTCGTAACCAAAACTCGCATTTCGAGAACTTGGCATACAACCGTTCTTGCCTCAGAACCCCTAGCAGCTCCCTAAGATGCTCCTCATGGTGCTCTCGAGTCTTGGAATCCACCTGTTGGGTTATGAGCATTCTAACACTCCTAAGTGTACATGCAACCCTAAATACCTTGGATCTATGTTTTCTCTATTATACATGCAAATATGAACATCCAAGGTATTATCCTAATCTAGCATACAAAACAATGGATATAACAAGATAGAATACATACCTTTTTCATGTAGAAAGTCTTCATGAAGCTTGAGTGCCTAGTGCCCCAAGTGTGACACCTCAAATGGTTCACACAACACCAAATACACTTGGAATAACTTGAGAGAATTCTACACTTCATGAAAATCGGCTAGCCCTCTCTAGAATAATATTAGTGCCGATTTTGTCAAGAATAATATCTTTATATAGTGTTACAATTAGGGCAAACCCTAATTGTCATGACTTTCCATTTCCTTGGATCCATGGGTTCAAATACACCATGGAGCATCATATGGGTTTTGGTCCAACTAGATAATCCATGGAGCATTAACCCACTATACAAGTATGGATGATTTACACAATCAACCCACATATTTAATTAGTCTTCTTTTGATCACTTAATTAATCCTAGATTAATTCTTGATCAATACTAATTAAATAATCTTATTATTCTTATTATTAATATACTAGAACTTATAATATATTAATAACCATAAGTGTCTTATTTCTCTCATTATAGTCTATCCAAGTGCATGATGCCATGCAACCCAAATGGACCATGCCGGGTCGGGTCAAGTCTTACCAATTATAGTTATGAACTTAGACATTAATCCAACAGTCTCCCACTTGGATAAGTCTAAAACTATTATTGCGTATGACTTCAGGAACCAATTGGCAATCGTAGCTCTCAAAAGCTTCTGTCGAACTCTGACCTTGTAGATGAACTCTGATCTTGTCAATGACTTGTCCATTAGATAAGGGATCATATATTCCTCCATTCTAGATATCATATGGACTGAGACATGGATTATAATCATTCTCTCTGTCCATTAGTTGTTTTCGATTTCCGATTTATGACGACTGACTAATTGAACGAATCAAATCAGTCCTGGCCCGGCCGAGCACTTCCATTTGTCATCATCAAATCATCGAGGGGCCCACAGATATCGCTTTTATCCCGAAGGTAAAAGGAATGGATAAACTTCGACTCATATGGCATGTTCTACTACTTGTTGAATCATACACAAAGGCACGTTTTATAGCACCGAGTTACCAAATGCGGTTTCGTGCAATCAATGTACAACCAACTCATAGTAACAACTCATATCTCTAGGTTTGAAGAATATAAGATATTATCGTCTCATGATCACTTGTGATAAAATCCATGAAGTGATTCCAATGAGCACGGGTTGAATCCAATACTCAGAACTTATGAGCACTCATGAGTGTTGTAGCCATTTGTCCAATACCTTAGACCTCTACAAGCCAACCCATGACAATCTTAATTCATATATACTTCCAACATATGACCGACTGTGGATGGTTTGAATAACTTAGTCATTCCGGAAGAATAACCTAGTTTATTCTGGAAGTCAAAACATGCAAAATGGAACACAAGAATAATTAAATCCAATATGATATCAAAACCTATGAACATAAATAAAACACCTTTTATTTATCACCATATGATTACACATTATTCATTGTATACTGTTTCAGCTATCAATTTTATTCTTGAATTTAAAACAATAGTTGTCCCATGCTCCAAGCATGTACACTATGTTTTTCTAAACACTAGTCATGCCATACACCAAGTATGCATACTATGTTTGTCTATGATCTTTACTTTGTGAACTAGATCAATTGAACATAACTTCAATGATTCTATTTTCACACTCCCAAATCCTTACTGCAAATGCAAGAATTCCAAATTCATGCCATTTACTGAAATCTGTTAGATTATAAACTTATATGCATTGATCCTCTTGTAATGGTTATGCACAAAGTCATAAAGTCTTGACAACAACCATTACAGAGCATTCCAAAGGAGATCAGCTCCTTAGAAACATCCTTCTTGCATTAATTTTCCTTAATCTTACACAAATTGAAATTTCTGACTTTGAAACATTTCCAGATTCCATTTTGACTATCACTTCTGAACAAGAGTTGCCTCCTTACAGATTATGTCAATATGGTCCTTCCAGAATTATCACTATACTTCCAACTGTCCTTGAGCAACCAATCTTTGGTAAACCTTAGATTGTCCTCGACAATTTTTTAATCCTTTTAGTCATATCCAGTTCTAAACCTTTTCCCTTCTTAATGCCCCAGGCATTTGGAAACTTTTAGAAAGGATGAATATAGCACATGTAATCGATCCTATATCCGAAGCATATGGGACACGATTCATGATGTCTCACATAAAGACTAAACCAGTCTTTTGCTATAACATTTCCATTTCTATTTTCCACGTTCTCATAATTCAGATTATGAAAAGGGATGCCGTAATCATAATCGATTTTTAGAACGCAAATAATGGACCCATATACAAAATTTCCTTATGTTGAGCCATTCCAACATGAAATTCATATATATTTCCTTGACTAAATGATTAAAACCTCACGATCTAAGCTTATAGATTTGAGATGAAGTATAATTTCCTCTCCCTTAATTATAGCAAAACAACTTTTTCCCAATTGAAACCTTTTGTTTTTCTATAATTAACATTGCTAACTTGCAATCTTTATCATAATTATCATGCTCCCACTAACATGATGATTATTAGCATAACACTTATGCTCCCACTAGCTTTGACATGTACTCAGAAATCAGCTGGACTTCTAGAAATCAATACTCTATTGACTTTCTTACCAAAGTTCAGATTTCTGATACTGGATTGTTTTGATAGAACTTTATCAAAATCATACACTTTCCCTTAGATAGCACACTTGTATGTCTAAACAATTATGAAGAGGGATGCCGTAATCATAATGGTTAGACCTTTTTGCCACTTCTCACAAGTCCAGGTTAGTGTGCCGGTAAACCACACACGCTCCACTAACGACTTTGAGAATGCAAATATCACAATTGCTATCTAACTAAAATCTACTTAGTGAAAGTGTTTCCTCACCATCATTTTCATGAATCGGAGAGAAACCTTATGACACTTAGATTTAATGGTGTATGTGTTCTTATCCATGTGAATTGTCAAAACCATAGTCGCAAGACAAGGATAATGACAAATCCAAACTCATATGGACTGAACTCAATCTTAACTTCTTGCCACCTGGCGGCTTAAGGGCCTGCCATTGCTTCCAAGTTGTTGTGCAACAAAATGAGAACTCTAAGAACTCATGTGGAAAGCCAACTTTAACTGAAAGGGCACAAAATATGTCAACACGATAGGTGATAAACCTCAAGTCGTGTGCTAGTGAAGAACTTCAGGTTCTATTCTTGATTAGTTCTTGAGACTTTCAAGACCTTTAAGACTCCCACTGTCCTCTTGACCTATAAGACTCCCTTGTCAAACATCCAAGAGATAGTGCGAATTCTAATCAAGACAAACACTTCACACAATTGGCCTTAGTTGGTCTTTGTTTTATCCAAAACATCACAACTTACCAATTTCAAATGTACAAGAGTAGAAAACTTTTACTCTTACATTTGATAAGTGTTGTTAAACCTTCTTAAAGACATGTCACTCAAATATAATCTTGGAGTATGACTCTAAGACTTGTATTGGAACGAAGTATGACTCATCTTCTTGATTTAATCATTTCAACAATTCAAGATCCCTTCTTATTAGTCATAAGAATGCACTAAGACTTCCTTAGAGAACTAATTTTGATATGGTTTCTTAATCATTAAGATGATCACAAAACTGATACTAAAGTACTCTCCCATCTTTTCAGATTTGAGGAACTTTTATCCTTCTGCCTAATTTGATTCTTCTTATCCGCTCTGCCATGCATTGAAACCTTTTCCAATGTCTCAGAGTTACACTTAAGCTTGTAAGTATAATCATATTTACTGAGCTTTAGTAAACTATGACGAATAGCCTTATATCTTTTGTGGTGGACTTAATCAGTGCACATGACTATGTACTCGATCCCTTAGTCCATTACTTGACTCACACATCCATGTGAACAAGTAATCAGTCTTAATTTTTCCAATACTTGAAAGTTCTCATTCATCATGCTATAAAACTTGCATGATTCCAAGTCCCGGTCCAATTGAAACTTTGGATGATGAGAATCTTTCCTTATTTGGTAAATCTAGACATTACCACAAATGAAAGAATCAATTTCATATTTCCACTCTTGCTCTTAATGGAATCATATAAGCAACAATTTTTCCTCAAATGCCATTGTAAGGATATTTTAAAATAAATAAAATCAAAAATTTTCTTTTATTTTAAAACTATGCGGAAAAACTTATCCTTACAATCCATATGAAAACTTGTTGTTATCTATTCCTAAGCAATATCTCATAACTCCTAAGAAGTAGCTCAAGAATCTGATCTTCAAACTACGCGATAGAAATCCATCTACGCGATCAGATTCAGCATATTCTTTTTTTAAGTTTCTTCACTTTTCTTTGATTCTTAAAACATCACCATGTGACCCAGTCACATCATGTATCAAGAATCTTAGAATAGAAACTTAACAGAGTTAGATAGTGGACTTTACCTGAAGTAGAGTCAAACTTATTGACTTTAACATCCTTAGGTAAGTTTGGCAGCTTCGCAACTAATGACCCTTTCTTTGGCAATATAAACATATGGACCCTTTGATAATGGTACACGGGACTATCACAGACTAAGCTTTTCTCTTTACCATTTGTTCAACCGAGTTGACTATGGCCGATCCCTTTCCATTGGGAAGAGAATGCTTTACTAGATATCCAATGTCATCATTGTCAATGTCCATTAAGTTTTAGGAAGTTGATCTTAGCAAACAGATAAGATCATTAAGGGTCTTGTCATAGTCTGTTTCATAGGTGTCCCAAAGGAACTCACTATGTGACTTAGAAAGTAGTTGAACCACTAACTTTCTCAAGACTTTGACACCCAACTCTCCCGGCTTGTCAATATGTAACTACATCTCCAAGATGTGACTACACCAAGACCTTTACTTGCCAATAGGGCTCAAGTGACCTTAAACTTTTCAAGAACTTGTGGGGTAGGGAGAATAATTGGAGGAGGTGAAAGAATTATGATTTCCATTGGAACATCATCTTCATTTAGGAAAGCTTGTTTCAAGAGATTTGGGAAGATCATAAATGTCTAAACCAGACATGTTTTGGGAGATATTCAAGATAGTTGATCTTAAAGTCCTTAATATGACACCCAATATGAAATATTAAGGCTAGGACCCAACAAACTATTTTTTATAACTTAGAAGAGGTATGCCGTAATCCAAGTTATAAAATACTTTGAAGGTAGGTGAATGATGATTCACCAATTTCCACCAAGATAAACGAAATGTATTATTAGGTTTTAATTGGTTTTGAAACTCCTAGATCTTTTGAGATTCATTGAACTGTTCAATGGCATGTTTCAATCTCGAGTGTGCCCTTCAGGTTTTGTGACTGGGATGCCGAGGATCACAAAACAAGGTGTGAAGTAACCATGCAAATTACTTGGTACCCTTAAGTGTTTACCCCTCAATCGATGTGCCAGTTAACCACACACGCTCCATCGATACTATGATAAATATTAAGTCACCCTTTACCTACCTTGTTAAGTCCAAGTTAGTGTGCCGGTTAACCACACACGCTCCACTAACGACTTAGACAAAGTGTAAAGTGTAATTTCATGGATTAGCACCTTATTCACATTTTCCTAAGTAACTAAGATTAGGAATTATTAAGAGTTTAGTTACTTAGTATTTATCATTAATACTTTTAATGAAGGGAGAATTATAGTCCTGTCAAACCCGTTCGGCTAACGACCCTCCACCGGTCAAGCAAGCGGTGGGTGAGAGTGGACACCCATTAAGTTGCCATTTTATAGGCAACAACCTTATACCCACCTTATAGACCGGCTTCGTGAATGAGGCGTACTAGCGGTAAGACTGACTTTACTCTTATACATATATATATTATTAACTTATAATATTATAAAGTATAAGGGTTAAATTTTTAACTTTTAAAATTCTAAGGGCTAACTTGGAATTAAAGTATTCATAAGAGAAAACTTTATAAATTCCAAAACTTGAGGGTAAGTTTTGAAACTATTCAAAACTAATTAATTCCATAACTTATGTGTTTAAAGTAGTTTTAATCCAAAAACTCTTCAAGTTCCATAACTTGAGGACAAGTTATGGAAGACTTTAAACTAATAAAAGAATTAACTTTTCTTTATTTTATAACTTATGGATTTAATTATGGTTACATATTTTATTTATTTATTTAATGAAGAGACTCTTGGTCCTCCATAACTTGAGGACAAATTATGGAGTCATAACTCCATTTAATTAGAACTAGACTCTTCATTTTTGTAACCTTTGCCAATTTTATGGGTTTTATGAGTCTTTAATGTGACTCTTCATGTAACTTGAGGAAAAGTTACACAAACACATTTTATACTCAACTCTTAGATTAAAATGGATTGAAAACAACTATTTCAATTAACTTTTCTATTAATCTAAGCAACTCATAAGAACAAGATAATTCAAATCAAACTTTTTCATGTAATTAGTCTAAACCTTTAAACCAATACAAAACATGAATCTATTGACAATTATCTTTGAAAAATGGATTAGCATGAACATTACCACATCAAAAAACAAGTTTATAAGTTCAAAAACAACTTAGGGTAATGTTCCTAGTCCATTTCTAGCCAAAAACCTCAAAGATATGCTGTCTGGGGTCCAACTCGTCGAGTGCATGAATAAAACTCGGCGAGTTGGATGCATTTTGCCTTGGACTCGTCGAGTCCCTTCATGGACTCGGCGAGTCTGCTGGGTAGACAGCAACAAAACTCGTTTTTCAGCTTCTATTGCAAGTATAACAAGAAAACAAGCCTAGGCTCTGATACCACTGTTGGGTTATGAGCATTCTAACACTTCTAAGTGTACATGCAACCCTAAATACCTTGGATCTATGTTTTCTCTATTATACATGCAAATATGAACATCCAAGGTATTATCCTAATCTAGCATACAAAACAATGGATATAACAAGATAGAATACATACCTTTTTCATGTAGAAAGTCTTCATGAAGCTTGAGTGCCTAGTGCCCCAAGTGTGACACCTCAAATGGTTCACACAACACCAAATACACTTGGAATAACTTGAGAGAATTCTACACTTCATGAAAATCGGCTAGCCCTCTCTAGAATAATATTAGTGCCGATTTTGTCAAGAATAATATCTTTATATAGTGTTACAATTAGGGCAAACCCTAATTGTCATGACTTTCCATTTCCTTGGATCCATGGGTTCAAATACACCATGGAGCATCCATGGAGCATCATATGGGTTTTGGTCCAACTAGATAATCCATGGAGCATTAGCCTACTATACAAGTATGGATGATTTACACAATCAACCCACATATTTAATTAGTCTTCTTTTGATCACTTAATTAATCCTAGATTAATTCTTGATCAATACTAATTAAATAATCTTATTATTCTTATTATTAATATACTAGAACTTATAATATATTAATAACCATAAGTGTCTTATTTCTCTCATTATAGTCTATCCAAGTGCATGATGCCATGCAACCCAAATGGACCATGCCGGGTCAGGTCAAGTCTTACCAATTATAGTTATGGACTTAGACATTAATCCAACAACACCAAGATATCATCTATGAACACAATGACCGATCGATCGAGCATTGGTCTGCAGACTCGGTTCATCAGATCCATGAACACTGCTGGCGCGTTGGTGAGCCCAAACGGCATCACCACGAACTCGTAATGACCATAACGAGTCCAAAACATGGTCTTTTCCACGTCCTCCTCTCTCACCCTGACCTGGTGATATCCAGATCTCAAATCAATCTTGGAAAACCAAGACGCACGCTACAGCTGATCAAAAATATCATCTATCGTCGGGAGTAGATAACGGTTCTTCGCCGTTAACTTGTTCAGCTCGATATAGTCAATGCATATCCTGTGCGAACCATCCTTGTTCTTGACAAAAAGGATCGGTGCTCCCAGGGTGAACTACTCGGACGAATAAACTGGTTGCCCAGCAGCTCCTGCAGCTAAGATGACAACTCCTGCATCTCAGGTGGTGCTAGTTGGTACGACGCCTTGGCGATAGGGGCCGCACGGGCACTAACTCGATCCTGAACTCAACCTGCCTCTCTGGAGGCACTCCGGGTAACTCCTCCAGAAACACATCAGCAAATTCCCTCACAACCAGGACCTCAGAAACTGAGAGCTTCTCTCTAACCCGCATATCTACCACATACGCTAAATAACCGGCACACCCATGCTGAATGAACTGTCGAGCCCTGGCTGCTGAACAAAACCCTGATCCCATCCTGGTGCCCTCACCATACATTACAAGTTCTCCCCCTCTTGGGGTTTGAACCACCACCCGCTGTCCCTCACAGTCGATCATGGCGCCAAAATGGCTAAGACAATCCATCCCTATAATCATGCATACATCCCCCATGGGGATAGGAACCAAATCTATCGGGAAGGACACCCCAAAAATCTCTAACTCGCATCCCCGATAGACAAAAGAAGAAGAAACCCCATGCTCGTAGGCGATCAAAACTCGCAACGGATACTCTAGATCATCTATCGGCATACTAAACCCTCTAGAGAAGGACTGAGATACAAACGACCGACTCGCCCCGAGTCAAATAATACCAAAGCGGGCAAAGAATTTACTAAAAATGTACCTAATCACAGGTACAATCAATAAGCTTAGCACAATACAATAACTGAGACAGAGAATAGAAACATACCAACAACCACATCTAGCGCTGACTTGGCCTCCTCGGCCGTGAGCTGGAAGGCGCGACCCTGAGCCTTCGGAGGGTCCACCTTGACTGGCCTCCCATCTCCAATCCTCGTAGCAGCTGGTGCGGAACCCTGCGCCGGCGTGGCGGCGAGCTGCGGACAGTTGGTCTTCACATGATCAACCTGATGACAATGGTAACAAATCCTCCTATCTGCGGGAGGGACGGACTGACAGAAGTCCCTGGCATAGTGCCCCTCCTTGCCACATTTGTGGCACCCACCTGCTACTCTACAAACTCCCGAATGAGGCCTGCCACACTTTCCACAAGTGCAGCTCTGTTGACCCCCAGACCGTGTATCAGCGGTCTTAGACCGCTTAGGCGCCGGCTGAGACTGTGCCGGTGCCTGACGCTGCTCCCTCAGTTGCAGCTCTATCTCCAACTCACGCCGCCTTGCGGCTTCCTGAAGGTCCAGGAGGGTATCACATCGCTGTGTAGACACGAACTGTCAAATATCGGTCTTGAGCATACTTAGATAACGAGTCATCTGAGACTAATCTACAGCGAACTCCGGGCAAAACATAGCCCTCTCCGTGAACATACGGGTAATCTCCATCATAGACTCCCCATCCTGTCTTAAGGTCAGAAACTCCTGCGCTAGTCGCTCCCGCTCAATGCGTGGAACGTAGCGGGTGCGGAACATATCTATGAACTGCTCCCAAGTAACAGCACCCCGCTGATCATCAGAAGATGAAGTTGTCGTCAATCACCACCAGTCTTTTGCCCCGAGCCAAAGCAGGTTCAGAGCACACCTGACCTTCTGGTTAGCAGGACACGAGCACGTGAAAAAAAAACCCTCCACGTCAGACAACCACCGCATAGCCCTGATCGCATCCTGTGTACCATCAAATGTTGGGTGCTTCGTAATATCGAAGTCTCGGTACTGGAAAGCCCTGCCGGCTCCTCCTCCAACCCCTGCCACAGTTACAGCCGAAGTGGTTGCAACGGTAGCTGTCTCTGCTAGAGCTGCATATCGCTCATCAAAATACTCAACCATCACGGTCTTAATCGACCCAAACATCTCTGGCAGCTGCGCTCGGAACGCAGCAGCAATCTCGTTGTATATGATCTCCTGGATCCTAGCATCCAACGCCTCTGTCCCTATTTGAACCACGGGCTCGGGTGCTACCGGCACCTCCAACCCTCCGTCTCCTGACCCCAATACTGATCCTAATCCGGATCCCGAAGCAACACATCTCATCACCACCATATATATATATATATATATATATATATATATATATATATATATATATATATATATATATAAGTCATCAGATAAATAACACAATGTCGGGAGACCAAAACCCAAAAACCCTAGGGGTTGTAAGTTCCTTGCTATGCGTATGGGTCCTGTGCTTTCAGTAGTATGGGCCCATACTACCTTCCACACCTACCCATATTTGTCTCAAGTATCACCACAATGCCCTAACAATATCATCAACATACGAAATGTGCTCAACCCTTATTCTAGGGGAATACCAAATACCTCGCATTTAGACTCACCACTTAACACGACTCTCACATTCATGAAACTTCCATCCCCTACAGCGCTAATGCACGCTAGCTACACATAACGCTGGACCCAATAGACTTTCAAAAATCCAATCCTTCCCGAAGGCCGAATCTACATTCTTAGGCTATAAGGTCTTTATTATGCACAACCGTGATGCATACACTAACATCTACAGTTATGATGTCAATTCCACATAAAAGAAACCCTAGGCTAATAGGCATCATGCAATCCGGCAAATCTAACATGTGATTCCTAAAGATCCCTAGCCTAGCACTAGCATGCTGTTCTAACATATCAGAATATTAAATAACTGCATCGCATTTTGGGGTTTACTTACAGGCTCCGGCTGATCGTACCCTCTGCATCCTCCATCCTTTATTTTGAAAACCATTTTAAAACTTATTTCCGAAAATCTCCTTGATTTGAGACTGGATTCACACGAGTGTTCCTCCAATTCACTCAAACCAAGGCTCTAATACCAACTTGTAACATCCATAAAACTCACCCAAAATTTTAACCTTTTCAATTATAAATAAAAACCACATAACATTGTTTACAAAATGTTTTCAAGTCATTTTCCATCAGAGTGTCCCAAAAATCATAACATAAGGATGAGGAGCGGTACGGTCACGCCTTTGCCTTTCCAAGATCTCCTGAAGTACCTGAAACAATAAACTGAAAACTGTAAGCCCAAGGGCTTAGTGAGCTACCCCCAAAATACCAATACCATACTGACAATACCACAATAGTAGTAATCAATTCAATCAATCATGCATACTGGGCCATCAGCCTGACTAGACCGCCCTACCGGGCGTACAGTCAGCTTGAATCCATCCCGACCCTTCGACATGATGGGTCCGTCTCGTGGGCCTACAGTTTCCCCGGATCGCTCATAGGGTGTATTGGCCTACAGCACAAAGCAGGACCGCCTCAACCCAGCCACAAGCAAATAACCATGTGCGCATACTATCGTATACATGCATATATAAACATCAAACATATCTGTCACATTGATCATCAATTATAGAATTCTCCTGTAACTAGAGTACCGACCTAGCAGGTCACTAACACACCAATCCTTATGGATCATATGAGAATAACATACTGTCTACCTCGATTCCGAACTAACAGATCATAACCACATGCAACATACCATAACAATAACAACTAAAGGGCCGGCCTTAGTGCCGTAGACCCTATCGATATAGTGAGGATAATTCACCTCACAGATGTAGACTCAAAAGGTAAACCCCAACTCTCGGATCACTCGACACCGACCCCACCACCTATAACCATAGATCAATATACGCATAAGTATTTAACCTTGTAAGGTACTACATAACCCAATAGTCAACCCCTGGTCAAGGTTAAAGTCCTCAGTCAAGGTCACCAGTCCATGTTGACCTCAACTCGCCGAGTACACCCAGCTACTCGCCGAGTCCCTTGAAGCACAATCCAACTCGCCGAGTCATCGAGGTGACTCGTCGAGTTCCTTCGAATCCCGATCAGACCTTATGGCCACCCGTCGAGTTCCCTCCCTACGACTCTACGGATATACTCGCAAACATTATTCTTGGTTAAAACTCATCCTACTCACCGAGTTGTTCTTCAACTCGTCGAGTCTCATGACAATCTTCATCGGACTTGCCGAGTTGTTCAACCAACTCGTCGAGTTCAATGGCCATCTTCATGCGACTCGCCGAGTCGACCCTGCGACTCGCTGAGTCCATCCAGTCCTCTTTCAATACAGATCCATTTTGAGCCATGCAGCGGCTCCAAATCACAGATCCAAGCTTCTAAGGCATGCTTATCACGTAAAGTTGCAAACTTTACATGCATGCATGGCTTTGAAGGCTCAAAATGGCAAATCTAAGCTATTGATGGGTCTTTATGCACAAAGGGGACCTTAATCATGACTAAAGCTGCAACTTTATGCTTCTAGAATCCAAAGAGAGTCCAGATCTGAATTTACAACTTCAGATTTAGTCCATAGCTCATCATACCAACTTGATATTCCATGAAAACCCTAAAACTCATCCAATAAGGGAGATCTATAAGGAGAATGATGGGTTGGGTACCTTTTGAAGTTGATATCTGAGATGAGGTTGATTCGCTCGCTCCGATTACTTCAATCTCCTTCTCGTCCATGTCTTCTCCCTCCAAGAACTATCTTTCAAGCTTCAAACGCACACACACAAGGCACACACACACATGAATAAGGCTCTCAAGGGTTCTTTGGAACTGTAAGGAGGTCTAAGGGAGGCTAAGGTCCCTTTAAATAGGGGTGCAAACACCGGGAATTAGGGTTTCACTTGCCGACTCCTACTCGCCGAGTCCCTTTATGGACTCGTCGAGTAGGACACTTAACCCACGATCCTTCTCACTGCTACTCGACGAGTAGGTAAACCAACTCGTCTAGTAGGGCCTAATCCAAAAACTCACATTAACAATACCTGAGAATCGGGGCATTACACGGTAAAACATTGTTAAATGTAATAAATGAAATTTCAATAAAATACTTTTAGCCTTAGGTGTCTAAACTAAAGTAGTAGATTATAACCGTGAACGTGCATAAAAATAACATCCAAATCTGACTTCGTTTGAGGAAGTTATGATTTTTCTAAGTTTCGGGATAGCAGTAGACAACTAAAAACTCAAAACAGTGATCGAGCGAATTGTAGCCAACGCAACCTAAAAGAGAACCGTAGACCTCGACAATAGTAGCACAACGATGAAAAGTTTGACGATAACGTACATCTGATAAAGGAGTTATAATTTTTAAACGAATTTTTCCTGTTCCGGCCTATTTAAAATATATAATTAAAATAAAGTCAAAATTTGCCAACATAGTCTAAATGAAAGTTGTAGAGTATATTCTCTCCTACGCGTGGATATAAAGAACGTCAAAAACAGAGCTCGTATGCGAAAGTTATGCAATTTAGAAGATTGAGGCACATAAACTTAGGGGTTACGCCCAACGTACGAAGGTACGCCCAACGTACTAGGTACAAGGCCTCGGATCGGCCACATGTCCCTCTACCCATCTACTCCAGTCCCATCCGAAGGTCGGTGTCCGAGGAAGGCGTCATGCATGACGTACGCCTCGCGTACGTGAGTACGCCCATCGTACGAGCTGCGGACGAGGTACGCCCAGCGCACTTCGGAGTACGCCCAACGTACAAGGCCTGCCTCCACCACTATAAATAAGATGCGAGGGTGCCGACTCCATTGGCTAGTTCACCCCATTTCTCTCCCACTTTTTCACTTTGAATCCCTCGAGACTACTCCGACATCCCGGTTACGTATCCAAGTCCCAACGAAGGTTCGAAGCTCCAAAATTCCCAAGAATATATCACTTTCCGGTCGAAGTGCTACCCGAGAAAAGTCTCGTTTTCTTCAAATCATCACACTTTCTAGGTGATTTCATACCCCCATATTTTCACGTCTTTACTATATTTTAGGGGGGGGGGGGGGAATACAAGTGAAACACAAGAAAAACTTATGTAAAAACGCAAATCGTACTTACAGTTTCAACTGCTTTATCTACATTTTGTGCATAAATGTTCAATAACGTTATTACAAATGTTATACTTTACATGTGAATTTGGTAATACACTAAGGTTTATCATTCTAATGAAACACACTTTTGAAAAACAATAATAGGTATTGTTTATGAGGAAATCAGGATATTTTATATATTATAAATACTATAACAAGGAAATACTTACATATACAAGAAAAATGGACTTTTCATATGTAAATCTATTTGATACTAACTTTTGTGAGACATTTGACTTCACGTACTTTCAAGTATGCATTTAAAATCCTGTATTATATATCATAATATCTTGTAGGGAGAGTGTGAGATTTATGTATAGATTTATACGGGATTGACACTCCCGCGCCTAAACTGTTAACTACAGTTAGACCAGCAGGTCTAGGGTGAAAAACATCATAACACTCCAACGCCTGAAGAACGTTGTTACAAGCATTCTGGGTCAATAGCATGGTTATAAAACTCACATTGAGTATTAAAAACATTTCTGGTTTACAGAGCTATCAAACCCCTTAGTAATTATATATACATATATAAATCTGCTTACACTATTTTAGGTGTGGAAAATCCTTATGGAAAATATTGGATTTTCTAGAAACAAACTCAGTTAACCTATACAAAAAGGCATACAATTCTTATACAAAAACGATTATGAACTCACCAACTTAATTGTTGACACTTTTTCAAAACTACTTGTATTTCTCAGGGATTCAGTAATACAGGTAACATCAGCTTTTAGGGAAAGGATACTAAGACGTCAGTTTCAAAACTTGTTACATCATCATAATGTAATTTATTTTGAAACGTGTATCTTAACCAATAATTTAACTTTTCAAATTGTATTTATGGTGGTTGTGTTTGGTTTCTTTACTATGTATTTAACTGTTATGATACTACATGAAGTCATCCGCCCTCAAACTATTTCACCATTCTGGTTTGGGGGTGTGACAGATAGGTATCAGAGCATTGTTTATAGTGAACTAAGTATATCGAACCACATAAGATATAAAAACTATAAATGCATAGGGACTAAAACTCTCTGTCAAAACATTTTACACCAAAACCACATCTTATTAACTTAAATTGTTAATTTCATAAAAATACATGCATTCAATGATTTATTTTCATAGTTATAACTTTACCAAAAGTATTAAGACAAGTTGGACACTACGACTAGGACTCGGTATATGTAATCGGATCTGGGACGAATATAGCCTGATCAACTATATTTATCCGAGATCGGACTGGCATATATCGGGTAATGGTCGTAGTGAGCAACAAGTCAAAACTTACCAAAATAACACTAGTATCAAACTTACAAATTTAAATACTATAGGAGTATTTTGTGACACTATGAAAATGCTAATAAACGTGTAAACCTCGACTTTTCGTTAGAGCTAGGAATCTTCAATTTAATATAGATTTACGCTAAAAAAACCTTCACTGACAGGCCTATAATTGCAAAGTGCATACTTTAAATGTTACACATGGTTGAGGTTTCATAGGCTTAGGATTTATGATTTTGCTTTAGGTCCTTTTCCTTGTTTGGATGTGAGAATAGAGTGAAGCTACTTATCCAACGGCCTATTCAATCTCTATTGTGTGTAATTTGTATACATTAGGTAACTATAGGAGGACTCGGTATAGGTCTTATCATAAAATTTTCTCTACTCAAGTTTTATATATAATTCTCTTATCTCTATTCTCGATCAGACGAAATGGCAGGATTTCAAATCCCCGGGGATCCCTACTACCCTAACCAGGGCAATGGAGGTTGGATTGAGGAAGACCAAGAAGTGGATCCCGTAGAGGTTCCTGAGGAAGATACAGAAGAGGATCCCAAAGAGGAGGAAGAGGAAGAAGAAGGAGATGCAGACGATGAAGTCACAGACTCAGAACTGGAAGTCTATAACGCTCCCCAGGTGGTTCCAAATCCCCTATGGAACTTTCAGGGCCCGGCGCCCCACTGGGCTGTAGATCTGAAACGATGGAGCAGGGAGCAAGGACAATGCCCACCGTACGACATGGGATGAGGTTTTTATAACCTTAATAATGGTGGTTTGGCTGACAGGGCTATCCCTGTAATGATTCATCGCATCATAAACCAAGGCGAACAAACAAGAGTAAACTCCAGCGAAATCATGGACGTAGGTGCCACCACCCAGGTCACTGCGATAGGTCTTCATCGTCTGGATGAAGAACATGAATGAACCATAGAGCACACCTTTTCCCTTCAAAAAGACATTACCACTGCTAGAGCCGAGGTGAGGGAGCTCCGCAAAAGTCAAGCCGAAATGGAGAGGCGCATTGTCGAGGCGGAATGTCAAATAACTCAAGCTCAAACTTCCAAACCCACATACCATGGTCCGCAGCGTACCACCCGTTCGGAGTAGAGTGCATACTACTAGCTCTATGTTATAGGATAGACTTATCGAACGAGCGTTGGTGCCACTCTTTCCTTTATGCATGTAAACTCGTCGAATTGTGAGTACACAATTCGGGGGTCTAAATGTGGTGTAATTTTCCCATTTTCATAGATGTGCTCTAGACCTATGTTAAGGTCAAATTTTCCTGATCGTTGTATCAACTATTAATATCAATGAGATTGACACGTATTTACTATTTCATTGAGTATTTCATTAAGTTCTTGAATTATTAAGGAAAACCATGTACTTATTTTTGTAAGTTTTCATTTCATAATTAACTTACAAGCTCGATAATGTTCGGAACGTAAAAATGAATAATACTGAGACCCTCTATAACTATTACTGAAGACTTATCAAGAATTCTTCTTTTAACTTATGGCATAATCATGCCACTAAGAAGAAATCCACGACGCGTCAATACTACAGGAGCTCCACCAACACCTCCACCACCACCACCACCTCCATCAATGGACAATGCCGTCTTCCAAGTTGTTGTAACAGCTGCAGTGACAGCAACAATGGCACAAATGAGTAAAAACAGGTCTGGTGGAGGGATAAATAGCTCCACTAATTGTTAACACTAGGGTCATTCCAGGGAATGGACTTATAAGGACTCACTAATAGCAAACCCATACCCTTTAATGGGACTGGAGGAGTCATGGCTCTATCCTAAGGGATAGAGAAAACGGAAGCAGTAATCGAGATCCACTCATGCCAAGAAGGGAGCAAGGTAAAATTTACTGCCTGCACTTTCTCCGAACGAGCCCTAACATGGTGGAATGGCCACGTAAAGTCACTAACTCTAATAGTGGCTAACTCCATGTGTTGGGAAAACCTGAAACGGATGTTAATGCAAGATTACTGTCTGAGAGGCGAAGTACAGAAGCTCGAGCAAGAGCTTTGGGGCCTTACTATGGTAGGCTCAGACATCACAACCTATAGAAATAGGTTCAATGACTTGGTGATACTTTTTCCGAGAATGGTTGCTCTAGAGAGCAAGAAGATCGAGAGGTACATCTGGGGGCTATCGCCCCAGATTCAAGGAAGTGTATTAGCTTCCAAGCCAATTACTTTCGATAGCGCCAAAGAGTTGGCCCAGTCTCTCGTTGACCATGGGGTCTGCCAAGGCTTCATGACTGTTGTTCCGGAGCAACCCAGAGGAAGCAGCAACAACAACAACAATACCAACAACAACAAGAAGAAGTTTTGGAACAAGAGGAAGAGTCAGTTTCCACAAGAGCCTTCCAAGAAACAACAATTAGTGGCGGTCCATGCCACTACTGCCCCCACTACTTTTCCTGTTACTCCCATACCAGCAAAGAAATATGCTGGTAACCTACCAAAGTGCGGCAAATGCAATTTCCATCACAACAGAAATTGCCAGGAGATGCACTGTAATAACTGCAACAGGAAAGGGCACATTGCCTGTTTCTGTAAGGCACCGACATGACTAATCACCCAAGTTCCTGGATCCGGTGTGGGCCAGGCGTGTTATGGGTGTGGTGAAGCTGGGCACTACAAGAGAGATTGTCCTAAGGCAAGGAATGCTGGCGGCATAGGAAGAGTGCTGGCAATAGGATAGAACGAAGCAATAGCTGATCCCACGGTAGTTACGGGCACGTTTCTCCTCAATAACACTTATGCATGCATATTGTTTGATTGTGGTGCGGAGAGGAGTTTCGTGAGCCATGAATTCAAGCACTTACTTAAACAAAAAGCCCAATCACTCAATAAGATATTTACAGTAGAAATGCCAAATGGTAAAACAGAAAGCACTAACGATGTCTACATAGGCTGCACCCTAGCTCTAAATGAACATTCTTTTTGAATCGATCTAATGATGATCACTATAAGAAGCTTTGATGTCATCATTGGTATGGATTGGTTAGGCCTTCATCGTGCCGATATACTTTGTCACAAAAGAGCCATTTGTCTTAATCTGCCAAATGGCGAAACTCTTGTCATTTATAGTGACAAACCCGGTACAAATTTACAAATCATCTCTTGCGTCAAAGCCTAGAAATACCTACGTAAGGAGTACCATTCCTTCCTAGCCCATGTGGTAGATAAGGAAAAGAAACGAAAGACATCAAAGACGTTCCAAAAGTCTGCGATTTTCCCGACGTCTTCCCTGAAGATCTTCCAGGATTTCCACCAAAACGTCAAGTCGAGTTCAGAATCGACTTGATTCCTGGAGCCACTCCGGTAGCAAAGTTACCGTACCGTCTAGCACGAGCTGAGATGAAGGAATTATTTGGCTAATTAAACGAGCTACTCAGCAAAGGATTCGTCAGGCCGAGCTTCTCACCTTGGGGAGCACCAGTCCTATTCGTAAAGAAGAAGGATGGATCTTTCCGCATGTGCATCGATTACTAGGAACTAAACAAGCTCACTATCAAGAACTGATATCCCCTACTGCGCATTGACGACCTGTTTGACAAACTCCAAGGAGCAAGTTATTTATCAAAGATCAACTTGAGATCCGGGTATCATCAGCTGCGAGTCCTGGAAGAAGATGTTCCCAAAACGGCTTTCCGAACTCGTTATGGTCACTACGAGTTTGTAGTGATGCCCTTTGGATTAACAAATGCACCGGTGGTGTTCATGGATTTGATGAATCGTGTATGTCGTTCTTTCCTGGACAAATTTGTAATCATGTTCATAGATTATATACTCATATATTCGAAGAGTAAAGAAGAACATAATCAACACCTCCGACAGGTCTTGGAAACACTAAGAAAAGAGAAGTTATATGCAAAATTCTTATAGTGCGAATTTTGGATTCTAAAAGTAGATTTCCTAGGTCACGTGGTTAGCAAAGACGGGATACACGTGGACCCTTCCAAAATCAAGGCAATCGAGAACTGGTCACTTCCAAGAACCCCAACGGAAATCCGACAATTCTTGGGCCTTGCTGGTTATTACCGAATATTCATACAAAATTTCTTGAAGATTGCTAAACCACTTACCATCCTGACTCAGAAGGGTGTAACCTTCAGCTGGGAAGAAAGACAAGACACTGCGTTCCAAACACTGAAACAAGCCCTATGCAACGCACCTATATTATCTTTGCCAGAAGGAACGGAAGACTTCATGGTCTACTGTGATGCATCTAACCAAGGTCTTGGATGTGTTCTAATGCAACGAGGGAATGTTATCGCATATGCCTTGAGACATCTCGAGATGAAGTAAGTCAACTACACTACACACGACCTCGAACTAGGAGCAGTCGTTTTCACGCTAAAGATATGGAGACACTATCTCTATGGCACGAAATGCAAAATCTTCACCGATCATAAGAGCCTTCAGAACATCCTCAACCAAAAAGAACTCAACATGAGACAGAGGCGATGGGTTGAACTACTGAACGACTACGAATGCGAAATTCGTTATCATTTGGGAAAAGCTAATGTGGTAGCTGATGCTCTTAGTCGAAAGGAATACTTGGGCCGCCGAGTGAAATCCTTAACCATGACTATCCATTCACACCTGTCCATTCAAATCAAGGAAGCTCAAATGGAAGCATTGAAAACTGAAAACGTGACTAGCGAAGCCTTAAGGGAATGGATAAGAATATTGAAGTAAAGGGTGACGGGGTTCGTTACCTCATGAATCGGATCTGGACACTAAAGTTCAGTGGATTCAGAGACGTTGTCATGAATGAGGCTCATAAGACTCGATATTTCGTGCATCCCGGTTCGGACAAGATCTATCTGGACCTCAAGAAATTGTATTGGTGGCCGAAAATGAAAGCCGAGATTGCCGCCTATGTAGGCAAGTGTTTGAATTACGCCAAAGTCAAGGTAGAGTACCGAAAGCCATCGGGATTGTTACAACATCCTGAAATACCCGAGTGGAAGTGGGAACGGATAACCATGGATTTCATAACCAAATTACCCAAGACAACGGGTGGGCTTGACACTATCTAGGTGATCGTCGACAGGTTAACCAAATCCGCGCACTTCCTGCGAATTAAGGAAACTAATAGGATGGAGAAACTAGCTCGAACATACATTAGAGAGATTGTGCGACTGAATGGTGTACCAATATCCATTATATCCGATAGAGATAGTAGATTCACCTCACGATTCTGGAAATCACTACAAAATCTCTAGGAAGGAGACTAGACATGAGTATCGCTTACCATCCACAAACCAACGGTTAGAGTGAGAGGACCATTCAAACTTTAGATGATATGCTAAGAGCTTGTGGAATCGATTTTGGTAAGGCATGGGTCACCCATTTACTGCTAGTCGAGTTCTTTTACAACAATAGCTATCACTCTAGCATCAAGGTTGCTCCATTCGAAGCCCTTTATGGCCGCAAGTGCAGATCAGCTTTGTGTTGGGTTGAGGTGGGTGACACGCAACTAGCTAGAGGACAAGTACCCAAAAACACTCTTACAGGCCCAAAAATCATAAGAGAAACAACCGAGAAGATTATCCAAATCTGGGAACGACTAAAGGCTTCAAGAGACAGACAAAAGAGTTATGTGGACAAAAGACGGAAGCCCTTGGAATTTCAGGTTGGGGACCGAGTCCTATTGAAGGTTTCATCCTGGAAGTGATTAATACGTTTTAGAAAATGTGGGAAACTAAATCCAAGGTATATCGGACCATTCGAGATCCTTTCCAGGATCGGCCCGGTAGCATACAAACTTCGACTACCGCAGGAACTCAATAACGTACATCCTACCTTTCATGTGTCAAACATAAAGAAATGTTTGTCCGATGAGACTCCCCTCGTCCCTCTAGACGAAATTGAAATTAACGAGAGTCTCCACTTTATTGAAGAACGAATTGAGATCATGGATATGGAAATTAAAAGAACAAAACAAAGTCGCATACCTATTGTGAAGGTCCGCTGGAACGTAAAGCGAGGACCTAAATACACTTGGGAGCACAAATATCAGATGCAACTAAACTACTCGCATCTCTTTCCCTACTCCACAAATACTTATCTTACATTAAATTTCGGGACAAAATTCCCTCTAATGGGGGATGATGTGACAACCCGATATTTCGAATCAATGTAATGACCTAAAAGTCAAGAATTGTAAACTATTTTGATATAATGGAAATAGAATTAAAAATAAAATGTTCAAAAGTCTCTATTGGGTTACATAAAATGATAGATATCGTGTCAAGGTTTTCAGAAATATACAGAACACTCAAATCTGAGTTATAACGAAGATATTATGACCAATGAAAGATTTGTGTCAAAATCGGTAAAACATTGTTAAACGTAATAAATGAAATTTCAATAAAATACTTTTAGCCTTACGTATCTAAACTAAAGTTGTATATTATACTAAACCGTGAACATGCATAAAAAAGAACATCCAAATCTAACTTCGTATGAGGAAGTTATGATTTTTCTAAGTTTCGGGATAGCAGTAGACAGGTAAAAACTCGAAACAGTGATCGAGCGAATTGTAGCCGACGCAAACTAAGCGAGAATCGTAGATCTCAACAATAGTAGCACAATGATGAAAAGTCTGACGATAACGAACGTCTGATAAAGGAGTTATAATTTTTAAATGAATTTTTCCTGTCCCGACCTATTAAATATATATAATTAAAATAAATCAAAATTTGTAGATGTAGTCCAAATGAAAGTTGTAGAGTATATTCTCACATACGCGTGGATATAAAGAACGTAAAAAATGGAGCTCGTACGCGAAAGTTACGTAATTTAGAAGTTTGAGGCACATAAACCGAGGGGGTTACGCCCAGCGTACGAAGGTACGCCCAGTGTACCGGGTACACGGCCTCGGATCGGCCACATCTCCCTCTACCCCTATACTCCTGTCCCATTCAAAGACCAACGTCTGAGGAAGGCGTTATGCATGACGTACGCGTTGCGTACGAGCTGCGGACGAGGTACGCCCAACGTACGAGGCCTACCTCCACCACTATAAATAAGATGCGAGGGTGCCGACTCCATTTTTTTCGTTCACACCATTTCTCTTCCACTTTTTCACTTCCGAGCCCCTCGAGACTACCCTGACGCCCCAGTTACGTATCCAAGTCCCGACGAAGGTCCGAAGCTCCAAAATTCCCAAGAAATATACCACTTCCCGGTTGAAGTGCTGCCCGAGAAAAGTCTCGTTTTCTTCAAATCATCACACTTTCAAGGTGAGTTCATACCCCTATATTTTCACGTCTTTACTATATTTTAGGGGGAAAATACAAGTGAAACACAAGAAAAATTTATGTAAAAACGCAAATCGGACTTACAGTTTCAACTGCTTTATCTACATTTTGTGCATAAATGTTCAATAACGTTATTACAAATGTTATACTTTACATGTGAATTTGGTAATACAGTAAGGTTTATCATTCTAATGAAACACACTTTTGAAAAACTGTAATAGGTATAGTTTATGAGGAAATCAGGATAGTTTATATACTATAAATACTATAACAAGGAAATAGTTACATATACAAGAAAAATGGACTTTTCATACGTAAATCTATTTGATACTAACTTTTGTGAGACATTGGACTTCACGTACTTTCAAGTATGAATTTAATGTACTGTATTATATACCATAATCTCTTGTAGGGAGAGCGTGATACTTGTGTATAGATCTATACGGGATTGACACTCCCGCGCCTAAATTGTTAGCTACAGTTAGACCGACAGGTCTGGGGTGACAAACGTTATGACACTCCAACGCCTGAAGAACGTTGTTACAGACAGTCTGGGTTAATAGCATGGTTATAAAACTCACATGGAGTATTAAAAACATTTATGGTTTACGGTGCTATCAAACACCTTAGTGATTATATATACATATATAAATCTGCTTACACTATTTTAGGTATGGAAAATACTTATGCATTCCGGTTTTGGAACTCTTAAAAACTACCATTCTTTTATGGAAAATATTGGATTTTCTAGAAACAAACTCGGTTACCCTATACAAAAAGGCATACAATTGTTATACAAAAATGCTTATGAACTCACCAACTTAATTGTTGATATTTTTTTCAAAACTACTTGTATTTCTGAGGGATTCAGTAATACAGGTAACATCAACTTTTGGGGAAAGGACGCTAAAATGTCAGTTTCAAAACTTTTTAAATCATCATAATGTAATTTATTTTGAAACATGTATCTTAACCAACAATGTAACTTTTTAAATTATATTTATGGTGGTTGTGTTTGCTTTCTTTACTATGTATTCAACTTTTATGATGCTACATGAAGTCATCCACCCTCGAACGATTCTGCCGTTCTGGTTTCGGGGTGTGACGATTTTCCACAAATTGCCAAAAAAATTTCTTTCATGCCAGTCTTTTCAAAACTCCATTTTCTTTCGAAAAATTTTTCAACAAGATCTTTAAATGCTTGTGAATTGAGCTTATTTTCCTTTTTCTTTTCAGCAAAATCTGTTTTGGATTTTTCCTTTGAAATGTCTTTTGAAACTTCTTTCTTTTCAACCCATTTTCTTTGTGTTTCTGTCATTGAAAAACATAAAAAATTTTCGTTAAATTGTTTTCAATAGTGATTTGGTTAAAATAAAATCCTTTGTCTGAAGTTTTCTTGTTGTCATTTTCAACCATCTTAACGAACTCAGGTTTGATGTTGTTGACATTCCCAGCAGTGACAAACACTTGATTCATAAATATGACATCATTTGTGTGATGGGTTTTATAGATAAGAACAATCCTATGTGCTCATACAAACCCTAATTCTTGGATCTAGGTTTCTCTATTGTACATGCAATGAATCCAAGACTTACAAACCCTAATCTAGCATACATATTTTAATCATATCAAATACTACCAGATCTGAAAGTTTACCTCTTGGAAAAACCTCTTGAATCTTCTTCTTCTTCAGCTTAGAGTCACAAGTGCAACTCCTCTAATGGCTTACAAACACCACAAGCAAGAAGGCAATTTTAAGAGAGGAGAGACAATGCTAAAATCGGCCCTAGGGTTTCTCTTGGGAACAAGTGGCCAAAAATTACAAGCAAGGGTCTCTATTTATAGTGTGGAGTGCTAGGTTTCAGTCTAAACCCTAATGGACAACTTATTCACCAAGCAGCCCAAGGAACCTTCTAGAATAGGTCCTTGGACGAAAATATGATGATCCTTCATCATAATTTCATTCGCCCGTAGTCCATTAGGTTTCCCAGCCCAAAACTCAACTATCACACATTTGACAATTTTTTCCCATTTGTTTAATTAATCTATTTTAGTCACCAAGTTAATTCCTAATTAATTTATGGCTAATACTAATTAAATAAATATGATTTCTCCTTTAATATATTATTCTTATAGTATATTAATAAGCCATAGTATCCTCTCTCTCACATCAAATTACCTTGTCAAGTTGCTTTGGTGAAGGCAACCCAAAAGGACCATGCACAACTGGATCAAGTACATACCAAATATAGTTACGGGCTTAGACACTAATCCAATAGTCTCCCACTTGGATAAGTCTAGTAACTATATCTCACATATGACTTCAGAATCCGGTTAGCAATCGTAGCTCTTATACGCTTCTGTGAACCCTGATCAAAATCCTGTCCTTCATATAAGGGATCGTATAACCCTCTGTTCCAGATATCATGCTGACAATACTTGTTGTCCAATATTTTGTTTCTCGATCTCTGATTTATTCAACATAGAATTTAGTTGGACACATCAACTTCATTCGGACCGGGCTCGGCACATAAATTATACTAAATCATCGAGTGGCCAAGATATTGTTTTTATTCTCTTAGATTAAAAGGTACAGAAAAAATTCGACTTATATGCTTTTATCATTTACTAGCTAAGTCACACACAATAATGCGCTTTATAACATCAAGTTCCTGATGCATTTTTCGCATTATCAATGTATACTCAACCATCAAACAACAACCGTATCTCTAGGTTTAAATATTATATGATATTATCATCTTGCGATCACTTGTGATAACTTTCATGAAGTGATACTAGCAAGTGTGGGTTTATTCTAATGCTCAAAACATATTTCCTAAGCACTCATAAACTTTGTAGCAAACCTTTGCTATGTCTAAAACCTTTTAGACAATCTACAAACTAATTTATAACAATCTTCTTTCATATCTACTTCCAGCATATGAGTGATTGTGGACCGTTTGAATAATCTTATTATTCAGGAAGTCAAAACATGCAAAATTGAAACAACAAATAAATAATCAACACCAGATAGTAACTTTCTTATAAATAACACACCTTTATTTAATCATCAAATGTTGAATACAAAATTATCCATTACAAGTTTCCTACCTATCTAATCTAAACTAATATCGTTCTTTAGCCCAACGCTCCTAGAGTGCTTCGAATGCTTGACCCTACTCAGTCCCTTCGTAAGGGGATCTGCTGAGTTATCTTCTGACGATACCCTCTTCACAACGAGGAGTCCCTCTTCTACCCGATGTCTAATAAAATGGTATTTCCTGTCGATATATCGAGATCTGCCATGATCTCTTGGTTCCTTGGTCAAGGAAACCGCTCCTTCATTATCACATAAAATTTCAATGGGCTCCTTTATGGATGGCACAACTCCAAGGTCTCCAATGAAGTTCTTCAACCATAGTCTCCTTTGACGCCTCGCTTGCCGCAATGTACTCTGATTCGCACGTTGAATCAACTACGGTCTCTTGCTTGGAACTTTTCCAAGTCACTACTCCTCCGTTCAGGGTAAAGACCCAGCCTGACTACGATCGGTAATTATCCTGATCCGTCTGGAAGCTAGCGTCACTGTACCCTCGCACCCTTAAGTCATCACTCCCACCGAGGACTAGAAACCCTTCCTTGGTCCTTCGTAGGTACTTAAGAATATTCTTGAATACAATCCAATGTGCTCTACCAGGGTTCCCTAGATATCTGCTGACCATGCTCAAAGCAAAGGCCACATCAGGGCGAGTATAGGTCATGGCGTACATAATCGAGCCAACTGTGGAAGCATAAGGTACTCGGCTCATATCAGCTATCTCTGCCTCTATACTCGGGCTCTGAGTCTTACTCAGTTTGGTATTGCATTGAATTGGCAACTCCCCTTTCTTGGAATTTTCCATACTAAAACGTTTTAGTACTTTTTCCAAGTATGTATCCTGACTGAGTCCTATCAGTCTGTTACTTCTGTTTCTCACTATCCTTATTCCTAGAATATACGCAGCTTCTCCGAGGTCCTTCATAGCGAAACACTTCCCAAGCCAGGACTTGACCTCCTGCAAGATTGGGATGTTGTTTCCTATGAGTAGTATGTCATCGACATACAATACGAGGACGCTCACTATTCTCCTACTAGCCTTGACATACACACATGACTCATCTTCATTTCGCAGAAAACCAAACTATTTGACCTTCTCGTCAAAACAAAGATTCCATCTGCGAGATGCTTGCTTTAATCCATAAATTGATTTCTCAAGCTTGCACACTCTATTTCGATGCTTTGCATCGACAAAACCCTCTGGTTGATTCATGTAAACATCCTCAACCAACTTCTCATTTAGGAAAGCGGTTTTTACATCCATCTGCCAGATTTCATCATCATGAAATGCAGCCATTACGAGCATTACTTGGCAACCGGCGAGAATGTCTCATCATAGTCAACTCCAGGAGTTTGAGTAAAGCCTTTCGCGGCCAATCGCACTTTATAAATGAGCACTTTCCCATCCATGTCTGTCTTCTTCTTGAAGATCCACTTCCACCCGACTGTCTTACGACCTGCTACATTATCAACCAAATTCCAAACTTGGTTGTCATACATGGACTGAATCTCACCGTCCATTGCCTCTTTCTATTTAGCAGACTCTGGGCCTGCCATGGCTTCCTAGTAGCTATTAGGTTCGTCCAGATTTATTAGTGTACTATCACTAATAAACGTATCCATGTCAGTAGTTGTGACATCCCTTAATTTCTCGGCCAGAAAAGACCGATTTAATTTATGCTTTTTAAAATAAAATCATAGAATTTTTTTCAAAAGATGTTGCGGAATAGGTCCCCAAAATAAAACATGATAAAATTTTATCAAAACCCTTCTTTAAGAAGGTATATATTGTAATGACGTAATTTTAAAACCAAATTTTCATTTTTGTAAACACCGAAAACATCGATTAATATTTCAAATTCCAAACGTAAACAATATTGTCACAATAGAATACATCCCAAAGATCATAAAATAGTTTTTCCGATAATGTGTATGATCACGCCGGTGCCTTCCCGCGGTCCTCGCTAGTACCTGAAACACATCACACAACAACTGTAAGCACAAATGCTTAGTGAGTTCCCCAAAATACAACCTACGCACATACGCCTTTCCAGGCCCTGACCTTCCAGTCCATGTGTCTCAGGGGACTTCCGTCCCGACTAGGTAAACCTTCCGGTCCTACCCACATCAACCTTACGGTCCACATTACAACGCCTTCCGGCCCATAACATATTCGCCTTCCGGCCCATAATATAATGCCTTCCGGCCCATAACAAGCATATCATACATGGCACATATAACGAATAACTTATCACACACAACACATATATCTCATAACATATCCGACCTTCCGGTCACACAGTCAAACCCTTCCGGGTATAGTATAGTGAGAAAACTCACCTTGTGGAAAGTCTAAGATCTCGTGTCCTCGCTATCACCAAATCCAAACGACGACTCAACCTCGCCTAAACATAAAAATATCATTTAATACACAAAGACTTCCACCACTAAAACTTTACCCCTTATCATCCTTCCTGAAAGGGTAAAAGACCATTTTACCCTTCCTTGACCTAAAGTCCTCATGTTGACCAAAACCCTAAAAGTCAACAAAAGTCAACCATGAGAGTACGCGGGGCGTACATCGCCAACCCCCCTGGATCGGGGTCTCCACCCAGTACGCTGCGCGTACTGGAAGTTACGCCCTACGTAACCACCAGAATCAACCACCCTCCATTTCTGGTCTTAATCGGTTAAGCCATTACTACAACTTCTAGATCCGACTCTTTTAGTGTGTCTAAACCCATAAAGTCGAGACCTTTAAGCCTTGGCATGGCTATAAAGGCTCCAACATCACATAACAACCTTTTATTCAAACTCAAGGACCTAGATCTCATGCATGGTGCAATACCCACATCCAAGATGCCATTTTTATGAGTCTACAACTCCAATAGATCAGAAATATGAAGTATCTAAGCTTATGGAGGCCATTTGCACAAAAGTCTCCACCTTTGGGACTTAAACCCTAGAAAATGATACCTTAAGCATATAACATGATCCAAGTGACAAAATCCAAACTTTTTACCTGAAAATGAAGCTTTAACCCTTGTAAAGCTCAGATCTACACTTGAGCACCACTTCTAGCCTCTCCAATAAGCTCTTCTTCTCCTTTGCAACCTTGGAATGGCACCAACAAGCTTAGAATACACACACAAAGGCTTAAGGACGATGGCACAAACTATCTAGGGTTTCACTCTGAGGGATGGTCGCTGAGAAGTCCAGCAACACATTCCTTTTATAGCCCCTCCAAAGGAAATTAGGGTTTGGATCTGAATGAGTTACGCCGGGCGTAACCTTGGGTACACCCCGCGTACCTGAGGGGGAACGCGTCCAAAAGAGGCGCGCGAGTACGCGCAATGTACACCTTGTACACTCAGCGTACTCGCCTACCATGAAAACCCTAAATTAACTTAATCCAAAATAGAAGAATACCTGAATTCAGGCTGTTACAATTCTCCCCCACTAGAACCAGACTTCGCCCCCGAAGTCTCATACTGAAAACAACTCTGGATACTGATCCCGCATCTCAGACTCAGACTCCCATGTCAGCGCGGACCCCTTCCGATGTTGCCACTGCACTTTTACCAGGGGTACTTCCTTGTTCCTCAGAACCTTAACTTTCTGATTCCTGATCGCTACTGGTCTCTTAACATAGTTCAGGCCTACATCCACCTGAATATCATCCAATGGTACCACTGCCGACTCGTCGGCAATACATTTCCTCAACTGCGAGACATGAAAGGTATCATGGATCTGCCCCAACTCAGCAGGTAGATCCAACTGGTAGGCTACCCGGCCTACCCTAGCAATTACCCTGACGGGTCCCGACTTGCCCCTCTTCCTGAATCGTATCACTCCTTTCCAAGGAGAGACCTTGAGGAGCACAAGGTCACCAACTTGAAACTCGAGCTCGGACCGTCGCCTCTCCGCATAACTCTTCTGGTGACTTTGCGCGGTCAACAACCTCTGCCTGACCTGCTGAATCTGCTCGGTTGTCTGGAGTACGATCTCCGTGTTACCCATCACCCGCTACCCCACCTCTCCCCAGCAGATGGGGGTACAACACATCCGCCCATACAACAGCTCAAAGGGTGGCATACCAATGCTCGAATGATGGATGTTGTTATACGAAAACTCTGCTAAGGGTAGATAGGTGTCCCAGCTCCCTCCGAAATCCAAAACACATGCTTGGAGCATATCCTCAAGCGTCTGAATCGTTCGCTCGCTCTGTCCGTCCGTCTGCGTGTGGTATGTGGTACTGAAATGCAGTCTCGTACCTAACTCCTCATGAAACTTCTTCCAAAACCTGGAAGTAAAACGCACATCACGATCTAAAACAATCGACATCGGAACCCCATGTTGCGATACCACCTCCCTCACGTATGATTCCGCCAACTTCTCCGCAGAAGAGCTCTCGCTGATGGCTAGAAAATGAGCGCTCTTCGTCAATCTATCCACGATCACCCAAATCGCATCGACCCCCCTCGCAGTCCGCGACAATTTGGTGATAAAATCCACGGTAATCTGTTCCCACTTCCATTCGGGAATCTCTAGCGGCTGCAATTACCGTGCGGATGCTGGTGCTCGGCCTTAACCTGCCAACACGTCAGGCATCTCTCAACGAACCATGCAACATCCCTTTTCATACAGGGCCACCAATATTCCTTCCTTAGGTCCAAATACATTTTTGTAGCCTCGGGATGAATCGAAAATTTCAATCGATGCACTTCCTCCATCAAAATAGTACGCGTACCGCCCACAAACGGTACCCAAATCCGACCCTGAAAAGTCATAAGCCCTCGACCATCCGTAACGAATCCTGATACCTGACCTACAACTCGCTCCCTCTTCTGATTTTCTGGTTTCGCAGCCTCAGCCTGAGCTCCTCGAATGGTATCCAAAATCGGGGTCATCACCGTCAACCTCATACAAATATCTCGGATCGGGGCGTTTTCCTCCCTACGGCTCAACGCATCGGCCACCACATTAGCTTTGCTCGGGTGGTACAGGATCTCACAATCGTAATCCTTCACCACGTCCAACCATCTCCTCTGTCGCATATTCAGATTTGGCTGATCCATCAAGTACTTCAGACTCTTGTGGTCCGTGTAGATAGTACACCGAACCCCATAAAGATAATGCCACCATATCTTGAGGGCAAACACCACAGCCCCCAATTCCAGATCGTGGGTGGGATATCTCGACTCATGAGGCTTCAACTGCCTCGAAGCATATGCTATCGCATGTACCCTTTGCATAAGCACCGCCCCCAATGCATCACAGTACAGCACAAAATCCTCCATCCCTTCCGGGAGTGCAAGCACCGGAGCCTCACACAATTTCTGACGAAGGGTCTCGAATAAGGACTGCTGCTCCGGTCCCCATGAAAATGCAACACCCTTGCGGGTCATCCTAGTAAGTGGCACGACGATCTTGGAGAAATCCTTGATAAACCTGCGATAATATCCAGCCAAAACCAGAAAACTCCTGATCTCAGTGGGCGATCTCGGCACCTCCCACCTCAACACCGCCTCAATCTTGGCTGGGTCGACCAATATCCCTTTCTGGTTAACAAGATGCCCAAGGAACTGGACCTCTCGTAACCAGAAATCACACTTGGAGAATTTGGCATACACCATCTCCGATCTCAATACCCCAAGAATTTCCCTCAAATGTTCCTCATGCTGCTCCCTAGACCTCGAATATACCAAAATATCATCAATGAATACGATCACCGACCGATCTAACATCGGCCTGCACACCCGGTTCATAAGATCCATGAACGCGGCCGGGGCGTTGGTGAGCCCAAAAGGCATCACCACAAACTCATAGTGTCCATAACGAGTTCTGAATGCAGTCTTCTGAATATCTTCATCCCGAATCCTCATCTGATGGTAACCCGACCTCAAGTCTATCTTGGAGAACCAAGATGCCCCCTGCAACTGATCGAACAGATCGTCGATTCTTGGTAACTGATACCGGTTCTTAACCGTCAACTTGTTCAACTCCCGGTAATCGATACACATCCGGTGTGAACCATCCTTTTTCTTGACGAACAAAATTGGCGCTCCCCAAGGTGAGCTACTCGGTCGAATAAACCCCTTCCCCAACAGCTCCTGAAGCTGCGAGGATAACTTCTGCATTTCCGGTGGAGCGAGATGATAAGGCGCCTTGGCAATGGGCACCGCTCCCGGAACCAAATCGATACGGAACTCCACTTGCCTTTCCGGAGGCACACTTGGTAACTCTTCGGGGAACACATCCGAGAACTCGCATACAACAGGAACATCATCAACCGAATTGGGCCTCCCCACGGCCACTCGAGTATCCGTCACGTAGGCTATGAATCCATTGCACCCCTGCTGCAAACTCTGCCTCGCCCTAGCAGCCGAACAAAACGCCGACCCACAACGGGTCCCCTCGCCATACACCGTAAGCGCTCCCCCACTAGGGTCTCGAATCGTCACCAGCTGTCTCTTGCAGTCAATGACTACCCTAAACTTACTCAACCAGTCCATGCCCACGATGACACAGACATCCCCCATCGCTATAGGAACCAATTCTATGGGGAAATTGACCCCAAAAATCTCGAGCACACATCCTCCAATCACATCAGTGGCGTATACCGCTTTGTCATCCGCTATAGAAACTTGCAGGGGTCGACTCATCACCTCTCGATCAATACCGATGTGCTGGCTAAAGGCCAACGATAAAAAAGACCGACTCGCACCCGAGTCAAATAATACCAAAGGAGGTACATAATTCACAAGAAAAGTACCTACGCATGTCATAATATAAGCACAATACCTTATCATAAAAGTAAATACGCGAAAGAATACATACTGGCTACGACATCAGGCGCCGCGCAGACCTCCTCCTCAGTCAACTAAAAAGCTCTTCCACGAGCCTTCAGAGCCTCGACCTTCACTGGCCGAGTCTCGGTAACCCTGGCAGCAGGCGTAGAACCCTGGCGAAGATGGGGGCACTCGGCCTTCCGGTGGCCGGTCTGGTTGCAATGAAAGCAAACTATAAATCCCTTGGGGAAATCCCTAGCAATGTGCCCCTCCTTGCCACACTTGTAGCAAGCACCCGATCGACATGCCCCCTCGTGACCCTTGCCGCACTTTCCGCAAGTGCGGCCCTTCTGACCTCCTGATCTCGAATTGGTGGACGTGGTCCGCTTGGCTGCCGGCTGAGACTAAGTCGGCTACCGATCCACCCGTTGAGACTCGGCCTCCTCCCTGGCCTGGGTCTCTAACTCGATCTCACGCTTCCTGGAATTCGCCTGAAGCTCAACAAAAGTCTGGTATGACGAGTTCGATACGAACTCCCGGATATCCCTCCTCAGCACACCCAAATACCGGCTCATCCGAGCCTGCTCCGTGGACACCTGCTCAGGGCAAAACATCGCCCTCTCATGAAACTTCCGCGTGATCATCGTGACAGAATCAGTACCCTGCTTGAGGGTCAAGAACTACTGAACCAACCGTTCCCTCTCCACCGGGGGAACGTACTCGTCTCTGAACATAGTGGTAAACCTCTCCCAAGTCACAGCCGAAACCTCTGCCAGAGTGAAGTTCGCCGTCACGAACTTCCACCAATCCTTTGATCCCAGGCGGAGCTGGTTCAAGGAGAACCGTACCCTTAGATGTTCTGTACATGAACAAGTGTAGAAGCATCCCTCGATATCAGCAATCCATCTCATCGCAGCGATCGGATCCTGCGTCCCATCAAACTCAGGTGGCTTCGTGTTTCTGTACTCCTGGAACAGCAACGAGTCACCTCCCTGTGGTCTGGCAGCGGCCACAGCTGCGGTAGCTGCAGCGGCTGCGGCCTTAGTCACTGTGGCGTACCGCTCATCAAAGGTCTCCATCAGTGTGGTCTTAATAGACCCAAACATCTCTGGAATCTCAGCCCAGATCGCTGCAGCCACCTCCTCATGAATCATCTGACGAAGCTCCTCGTCAGTCACACTGCCTTTGAAATACAACATAGAAATATCAGAGACTCTATCGAGCATAATCTCACTCGATAACGCAACCCTACTCAGTCTCCGATACCCAGGGATTCTAACTTGGGTTGCCCACTGACCCGGTGTCTTCAGTAGTACGGGCCCAATACTACCAACTACATCGAATCAGCATTCACCCCAAGTCCTCCTCCCCAAACCCTAGATCATGAGTACTCTATTCTTTCCATGCACTAGCTACCCACTCACTCTCAAAGCACCTCATAGCAACAGATTTCCCTAGACTAAGGCATCAAAAATCAGGCCACTCTAATCCTAATATGAATAAGTCTACTAGCATGCGTATCATATCATATCATATCTCGTAACACATATTGTAAGAGTATTTTGGGGAGTTTACCGTTCGGGCGCTGGCTGACCGTACACACTTCTTCTTCTTGGTTGTTTCAAAATCACTTATAAAATTTTATTGATTTTATTAATTAAAAATTTCTCAAATCCCCGGTTTGAGTTCAGTTACGGCCGAAGGTGTATCCGAATCCCTCAAACCAAGGCTCTGATACCAACTTGTAACGACGTAATTTTAAAACCAAATTTTCATTTTTGTAAACACCAAAAACATCGATTAATATTTCAAATTCCAAACGTAAACAATATTGTCACAATAGAATACATCCCAAAGATCATAAAAATGTTTTTCCGATAATGTGTACGATCACGCCGGTGCCTTCCCGCGGTCCTCGCTAGTATCTGAAACACATCACGCAACAACTGTAAGCATAAATGCTTAGTGAGTTCCCCAAAATACAACCTACGCACATACGCCTTTCCAGGTCCCGACCTTCCGGTCCATGTGTCTCAGGGGACTTCCGTCCCAACTAGGTAAACCTTCCGGTCCTACCCACATCAACCTTACGGTCCACATTACAACGCCTTCTGGCTCATAACATATTCGCCTTCCGGCCCATAATATAATGCCTTTCGGCCTATAACAAGCATATCATGTATGGCACATATAACGAATAACTTATCACACATAACACATATATCTCATAGCATATCCGACCTTCCGGTCACACAGTCAAACCCTTCCGGGTACAATATAGTGAGAAAACTCACCTTGTGGAAAGTCTAAGATCTCGTGTCCTCGCTATCACCGAATCCAAACGACGGCTCAACCTCGCCTAAACATAAAAATATCATTTAATACACAAAGACTTCCACCACTAAAACTTTACCCCTTATCATCCTTCCTGAAAGGGTAAAAGACCATTTTACCCTTCCTTGACCTAAAGTCCTCATGTTGACCAAAACCCTAAAAGTCAATAAAAGTCAACCATGAGAGTACGCGGGGCGTACTGCTAGATGTACGTGGGGCGTACATCGCCAACCCCCTGGATCGGGGTCTCCACCCAGTACGCTGCGCGTACTGGAAGTTACGCCCTGCGTAACCACCAGAATCAGCCACCCTCCATTTCTGGTCTTAATCGATTAACCCATTACTACAACTTCTAGATCCGACTCTTTTAGTGTGTCTAAACCCATAAAGTCGAGACCTTTAAGCCTTGGCATGGCTATAAAGGCTCCAATATCACATAACAACCTTTTATTCAAACTCAAGGACCTAGATCTCATGCATGGTGCAATACCCACGTCCAAGATGCCATTTTTATGAGTCTACAACTCCAATAGATCAGAAATATGAAGTATCTAAGCTTATGGAGGCCATTTGCACAAAAGTCTCCACCTTTGGGACTTAAACCCTAGAAAATGATACCTTAAGCATATAACATGAACCAAGTGACAAGATCCGAACTTTTTACCTGAAAATGAAGCTTTAACCCTTGCAAAGCTCAGATCTACACTTGAGCACCACTTCTAGCCTCTCTAATAAGATCTTCTTCTCCTTTGCAACCTTGGAATGGCACCAACAAGCTTAGAATACACACACAAAGGCTTAAGGACGATGGCACACACTATCTAGGGTTTCACTCTGAGGGATGGTGGCTGAGAAGTCCAGCCACACATTCCTTTTATAGCTCCTCCAAAGGAAATTAGGGTTTGGATCTGAATGAGTTACGCCGGGTGTAACCTTGGGTACGCCCCGCGTACCTGAGGGGGTACACGTCCAAAAGAGGTGCGCGAGTACGCGGAGCGTACACCTTGTACGCGCAGCGTACTCGCCTACCATGAAAACCCTAAATTAACAACTTAATCCAAAATAGAAGAATACCTGAATTCGGGCTGTTACATATATTTTCCATATATATCGAAACCTCGGGATGTCATATTCCGATACAGATCAAAAGCACAAACAAGACATTATAAGCCTTACTACAGTTATTTACAACTACTGGCCTATAATCATAAATCTCTCATTGTCCTCCGACTATGCTTGGGGTCCACTACCTGTAATCATAAAAAGCTGAGTGGGTCAGGCTTGGGAGCCTGGTTAGCATATAGGGTTTTCAATCCACAATAATAATAACTTATTAAGTTCACCAATCAACAATAACCCTGAATTACCCATTCCCATTATCCTCACTTTACGTCCCTAAACACCTAACACAAGGGACTTAGCCTAAGGAATATCATCGGGTTGGACACTACTGCTAAGGGGACTCCTCAGCCATACATGTCCTAACGGCAACTATGAGGGGGATTGGAGTATACCAATGAGCATTTAGTTCATCAACACCTACAAGTTGCGAACTTGCTAGTGTACCACTGGACTGTCTAGAAAGGTCCGTGATCGCCATCTACACTCCGCTAGACGACTACACCACCACCAACAACAACACCAATACCGACACCGAGGCCTCTCATCATTTTAACACCCACCGACTATTTTGTCTACCCATGTTCTACCCAACATATTTGTAGATAAAATACATATACAGTTTAAAACATGTATAAAACATCAATTCAACAGTCACCTCAAATAAACAATTAACATATTTGCACATAACACGTATTTTAAGGTAAATACTTCATATCTATGTGTAAATTGAAAGTAACTATACACTGACATGTTTTGATGAAAATCGGGCAGCAATTCGTTTCCTAAAATGGTCGTTTCTAATAAAAGCAGGAGTTTTATTGAGAAACCAAGCTCTGCAAAGGTCGGACTTCGAAACCGAAAAGATAAATTTTCTAGGCTTCATGGGCACTTTGTGGCGTATTCCGGGGCTTATAATTGATACCGGGGCCTCGGTGGATGTTAGTATGAAAGAAATATGAGTTTAGGGGCTAAAATAGACAATTTTCCAAAGTATACCCGAGTGGTCTCACACCCTCCTATTTATAGGAGCAAGCCTCCTGATCCAACCGTTGAGAAGAAGCCACGCGTCGCAGATCCGAAGCTCGCAGGGGATGGCTCGTACATGGCTCGCACCTGCAAGGCTTGATGGCAGCTTCCTACTGGACCGAGGTCTAGGGTCTGAAGTAGAGGGGTCTGTGGCATGCTGCGAGGGTTCGGACACGCACCAAAGGGCATGCGTCGGATTCTTAGTGGACTGCGGGTACTGTTCATGCGAGGATGAGTCATGGATCAGACACGGGGATCGGGCCATTGCTCAAACGAATCAGAAGGCAACACGTCAGTAGCTGGGTCTTTGGCTCGGACACGTGGCGCGATGACTCACCGAAAACAGCCTTATCCTTGTGAGATTTCTCGGAAATTGTGCCCCGACCTTCTAAAATCCGTAACTTTTGAATACGGGATCCGTTTTTGACGTTCTTTATATGCACGCATAGGTAAAATTACGCTCTACAACTTCTATTTAGACTTTTTCGGCTAATTTTGATTTTAATTTTTATATTATTAACTTTAACAGACCGGAACAGGAAATCCGTTAAAAATTCATAACTTCTTCATCCGACGTCCGTTTTCGTCAGACTTTTTACCGTTGTGCTACTATTTACGAGACCTTCGATTCTCGTTTAGGTCGTGTCGGCTAAAAATCACTCGATCTAAAATTTGAGTTTTTTGCGGTCTACTGCTAAGCTGAAACTTCGAAAAATCATAACTTCCTCATACGAAGTCAGATTTGGGTTTTCTTTTTATACCTACTATCGGTTTAACGAACACTACGAGTTTCATTTAGATCACTAAGGCTAAAAAGTAGTTTATCGAAAACTCAGTTTTTACGACATTCAGCACTGAGCCGGTTTTGTCGTGAAACTTCGACAGGTCATAATTTCTTCGTTATAACTCGGATTTCGGCATTCTTTTTTATATCCGTAATTCTTGTCACGACCACTACAACTTTCTTAATAGATATCGACTTTATCGAAAATTTAATTTTGACGCTTATTTTTATTCTTAATTAATTAAATCCTAGTAATTAAGCATAAAACACATAAAACACATAGAATTCACATAATTCCTTTTTCATTTCTTCAAAATGAGTTACAAAGGTTAACCTAGACTATCACCTTAATATTAATGCCTAGGATAGAAACACGAGTGTTACAATTCTCTCCCCCTTAGGATGATTTCGTCCCCGAAATCACATATCACCAAACAACAGCGGGTAGCGACTCATCATGTCACTCTCTATTTCCCAGGTGAGATTTGGTCCATTCGTATGTTTCCAGCGCACAAGCACTAAATCAACCATCTTGCATCGCAACTTCATAGTGTTACGGTCAACGATCGCCTAAGTCTCTTTAATAAACCTCTTGTTTTCATCCAACCTTAACTCATAAATCGGAATTATGTTGGGCACATCTCCCGTGAACTTCCTCAAATAACACACATGAAATGTGTTATGAATACCCTCCAGTTCTTCCGGTAATTCTATCTTGTAAGCTTGATTCCTAACACACATGAAATGTCTTTCTTCTTTACAAATAACACAGGGGCTCCCCAGGGTGATGAACTAGGTCGAATGAAACCTTTGTCCAATAACTCCTGAAGTTGTGTCATAAGTTCTTTCATTTCAGTTGGCGCTAATCAATAAGGTGATTTTGCTATCGGCGTCGTTCCTGGTAACAAGTCGATACGAAGCTCCACTTGTCGATCACGGGGCAATCCAGGAAGATCTTTGGGAAAGACTTTCGGATAATCACACACCACCGGAATATCCTGCAACTCCTTCTTTTCCTTCTGAGCATCTATCGCAAATGCTAGATATGATGTACACCCCTTGGCCAAACACTTTCTGGCTTTCATTAGGGAAATGATTCCAGAATTTACTCTGCATTTCTCTCCATACACCATAAACGACTCTTTCCCTGGCGGGTTTACTTTAACTATCTTCTTCCTACACATTATTTCAGCATCATTGGCGCTAAGCCAATCCATTCCTAAAACTATATCGAAACCATTTAACTCGATAGGCAATAATTCCTCGTGTAACTTATTCCCATCCAAGTCAATGATGATGTTCTTCATACGATGGCTAAGAGGTACAAACTTGCCACTAGCAATCTTGACTAATAAGGCATTAACTAGTCTATCAACAGACAAATCTAGTTTGCTACCAAATTCATGTGATATAAAGGAATAATTGGCTCCAAAATCAAACAAAATTTGGGCAGGCAATTCGTTTATGAGAAAGGTACCTGAAGCGACATCGGCTTCTTCTTTCGCATCTTCGAGTGTCATCTGAAAGGCTCTCGCCTTCGGCTTTGGTGGTAGATTGGGTTTCGTTGCATCCTTCTTCGGGCAATCACTCAAAATATGCCCTTCTTCATGGCACCCATAATAGACGTTATTAGTGAAGGTGCATTCATTGGCATAATGCCCTGGCTTTCCACACTTGTAGCAAGTGACTCCCACGCTACATTTCCCAACATGTTTCTTCTTACACTTGTCACACCACTTGGTTTCGGCTCCTCCTCCGAATTTTCTCGAACCATACTTCGAGAATTTGTTCTTTGTATTGAAACCTAACGTTCCTTCAAACTTTCTCTTTTCACCAACTTTAACCTTGCTGGCGGCTCTCCCTTTGATCATATCTTCAACAGACTTGGCCGCTCAGATAGCTGCCTCCAAAGTAAGTACCTGATGTACTAGCACTGCATACTCCCATGGAAGTCCCTTTGCGTACCTATGAATTTTCGCCATCTCATATGAGACAATACGCAAGGCAAACTCCATTTTGTCTGTGAAGTTATTCGTATACTCGTCAACGGTCATACTCCCCTTCTGTAACATTAGAAATTGGTTTTCTAACTTGAGTATGTTTTGGGCCGAGCAGAACTTGCGCTTAAGGTGCACCAAGAACTCTGCCCAAGTCATTTACAGTGGCTCATTAGGGATTAGGGTTTTCCCCAATGTGTTCCACCAACGAGTAGCACTACCCCTGAACTGACGCACTGCAAAGGTGGTTTGTAAAATGCCTTGGCAATCACAAGTCATGAAAGCCAACTCCATTTCCTAGATCCAGTCCATTACTCCGACAGGATCTTCTTTTCCAGTGAAGGTCGATGGCTTTCAAGTCATATAGTCCTTATACTTGCACCAATTTCTCTCCATTCTACCCTCGTGGTTATTTCTCCCAACCACAAGTGATTCACTATGACCAACCGATCTACTGTTGTTCCCTTCTTCAGATCGATCATCATTTAGTTTACGTTGTTCAACAGGAACTGAAGGTTCATCCCTGTTGTTCAGCAACATTTACCTCAACTCCTCCCTCTGTTCAACCATCGTGGTCTGAATCACAGTTCATACTCCAACCATGGTGATGGGTTCGGGTGCAGCTCCTACTATCGGCACCTGTTCCACCACTTGGGGTGGAGGTTGTTGGTTTCTTTTTGCATTTCCCGCTCCACTTCTAGTTTTTGCCATTACAATCTATATACCGAATAAGGAGAATTTAGGTCTTTATCCTTGTTAGACATGTCAATTCCCTTATCACTCCAAAACGTTTACATGTTAGTTCTAATCTCGTAATCATACGCTTAGAATCCTACACACATAAGGTTTCTAGATCCGGTTAGCAACAGACCATAGATCCGAACAAATAATGGCATATATGGCAACATGTAGCATTTAGCACATAAAGCCATTTTAGACACCTTTCCTAAAATAAACTTTTGCTCGTGTCTAAAATATGGTAGACACTTACCTCACAATCATCACTTAGCATTCTAAGTTTAAGTCTAGAAATCCTAAAATTTCTTAGTTCGCTTAAACTAATGCGCTGATACCAACTGTGACATCCTCTAATTTCTCGGCCAGAAAAGACCGATTTAATTTATGCTTTTTAAAATAAAATCAGAGAAATCTTTTCAAAAGATGTTGCGGAATAGGTCCCCAAAATAAAACATGATAAAATTTTATCAAAACCCTTCTTTAAGAAAGTATATATTTTCCATATATATCAAAACCTCGGGATATCATGTTCCGGTACAGATCAAAAGCATAAACAAGACATTATAAGCCTTACTACAGTTATTTACAACTACTGGCCTATAATCAAAAATCTCTCATCATCCTCCGACTATGCTCGGGGTCCACTACTTGTAATCATAAAAAGCTGAGTGGGTCAGGCTTGGGAGCCTGGTGAGCATATAGGGTTTTCAACCCACAATAATAATAACTTATTAAGTTCATCAATAACCAATAACCCTTAATTACCCATTCCCATTGTCCTCACTTTACGTCCCTAAACACCTAACACAAGGGACTTAGCCTAAGGAATATCATTGGGTTGGACACTACTGCTAAGGGGACTCCTCAGCCATAGATGTCCTAAAGGGAACCATGAGGGGGATTGGAGTACACTAATGAACATTTAGTTCATCAACACCTACAAGTTGTGAACTTGCTAGTGTACCACTGGACTGTCTAGAAAGGTCTGTGATCGTCATCTACACTCCGCTAGACGACTACAACACCACCAACAACAACACCGACACCGACACTGAGGCCTCTCATCATTTTAACACCCACCGACTATTTTGTCTACCCATGTTCTACCCAACATATTTGTAGATAAAATATATATACAGTTTAAAACTTGTATAAAACATCAATTCAACAGTCACCTCAAATAAACAATTAACATATTTGCACATAACACGTATTTTAAGGTAAATACTTCATATGTATGTGTAAATTGAAAGTAACTATACACTCACATGTTTTGATGAAAATCGGGCTTCAATTCGTTTCCTAAAATGTTCGTTTCTAATAAAACCGGGAGTTTTATTGAGAAACCGAGCTCTACAAAGGTCGGGCTTCGAAACCGAAAAGATAATTTTTCTGGGCTTCACGGGCACTTCGTGGTGTATTCCGGGGATTATAATTGATACCAGGGCTTCGTGGGATGTTAGTATGAAAGAAATATGAGTTTATGCGCTAAAATAGACAATTTTCCAAAGTATACCCGAGAGGTCTCACACCCTCCTATTTATAGGAGCGAGCCTCCTGATCCAACCACTGAGAAGAAGCCACGCGTCGCAGATCCGAAGCTCGCAGGGGATGGCTCGCACATGGCTCGCACTTGGGAAGGCTTGCTGGCAGCTTCCAACTGGACCGAGGTCTAGGGTCCGAAGTAGAGGGGTCTGTGGCATGCTGCGAGGGTTCGGACACGCACCAAAGGGCATGCGTCAGATGCTTAGTGGACTGTGGGTACTGTTCATGCGAGGATGAGTTATGGATCGGACATGGGGATCAGGCCACTGCTCGGACGAATCAGAAGGTGAGGCGTCAGCAGCTGGGTCTTCAGCTCGGACACGTGGCGTGATGACTCACCGAAACCAGCCTTATCCTTGCGAGATTTCTCTGAAATTGTGCCCCGACCATCTAAAATCCGTAACTTTTGCATACGGGCTCCGTTTTTTATGTTCTTTATATGCACACGTAGGTAAAGTTACGCTCTACAACTTCCGTTTAGACTTTGTCGACTAATTTTGATTTTATTTTTTCTATTATTATTTTTAACAGACCGGGACAGGAAATCCGTTAAAAATTCATAACTTCTTCATCCGACGTCCGTTTTCATCAGACTTTTTACCATTGTGCTACTATTTACAAGACCTTCGATTCTCATTTAGGTCGTGTCGGCTAAAAATCACTCGATCTAAAATTCGAGTTTTTAGTTGTCTAATGCTAAGCTGAAACTTCGAAAAATCATAACTTCCTCATACGAAGTCAGATTTGGGTGTTCTTTTTATACCTACTCTCGGTTTAACGAACACTACGAGTTTTGTTTAGATCACTAAGGCTAAAAAGTAGTTTACCAAAAACTCAATTTTTACGACATTCAGTACCAAGCCGGTTTTGTCGTGAAACTTCGACAGGTCATAACTTCTTCGTTATAAGTCGGATTTCGGTATTCTTTATATATCTGTAATCCTTGTCACGGCCACTACAACTTTCTTAATAGATATCTACTTTATCTAAAATTTAATTTTGACACTTTTTTTATTCTTAATTAATTAACTACTAGTAATTAAGCTTAAAACACATAAGACACATAGAATTCACATAATTCCTTTTCATTTCTTCAAAATGAGTTACAAAGGTTAACCTAGACTATCTCCTTAATATTAATGCCTAGGATAGAAACACGTGTGTTACAGTAGTAATATGGAAACCATAAAACTGGGGTGGAGCAATAACTATAATTGAATGTCTAAGAGGTAAGGACTGGTTAACTGGTCCAACAGGAGTTTCCTCCTTAGGTTGAACGCCAGTGACATAGGTTCCTTCATCTCCTGACTCTTGAAGCTCTTCAAGGTCAATCTGACTCCCACTATCTCCTTGACATATGAGTTCTCTCTCTCTGAAAGCTCCTCTCCTAGCAACTAAACAACATTGTCACTTGGTCTATAGAAGATATAGCCAAAAGACTTTTGTGGATAGCCAATGAAATAACACTTCTCACTACGAGGTTCTATCTTGTCGTGAGTCTCTCGTCTTACGAAAGCTTCACAACCCCAAACCTTGATATGTGCTAATGAGGGAGATTTCCCTATCCACATCCCGTGAGGTGTTTTGGCAACCTTCTTTGTGGGAACTAAGTTAAGGATATGGGTGGCAGTCTCTAAGGCATACCCCCAGAATGAGATTGATAACGAAGCATGACTCATCATAGAACGAACCATGTCTAACAAGGTTCGATTACGTCTCTAAGCCGCACCATTCAATTGTGGCATTCTAGGAGGCCTCAATTGCGAAACTATTCTGCATTCTTTTAGATAGTCGTGAAACTCAAGACATAGGTACTCTCCCCCTGGACCAGATCGAAGCATCTTGATTTTCCTGCCCAACTGATTCTTTACTTCATTCTTAAACTCTTTGAACTTTTCAAAGGTTTCTGACTTTTGGATGATCAAGTAGATATATCCATATCTGCTATAATCATCTGTAAAAGTCATATAGAAGCAACAAGCGTCCCTTGTGGTGGATCTAAAGGATCCACATACATCAATATGTATGAGATCCAATACAACCTCACCCCTTTCACTTGTACCAGTAAAGGGTGACTTGGTTATTTTCCCAAGTAAACAAGATTCACACACGTCATCGTCCCTAAGGTCGAATGACTCCAAGACTCCATCCTTTTGGAGTTGGGCTATGTGTTTCTTGTTAACATGGCCAAGGCAACAATGCCACAAGCATGCTTTGTCCAAACTATTGGACGAATCAATATTCAAGACATCATTTCCTAAATTATCTACAATCAACATAGTTTCATAAATCCCATTACAAGGTAATTCATTAAAATAAAAAAACACCATTCAAATAAACATTAATAGAACCATTGCTATTATCAAATGAATATCTAAAACCTTGTCTATATAATCCATGAAAAGGAATGATGTTCCTTGCCATATCTGGCGAATAGCAACAATTATTTAAATCTAGTCCTAACCCATTACTCAACACTAAAGAATAAACTCCGATCTTGGTTACTGGTGACGACTTCTTGTTTCCCATGACCAAGTTTATTCTCCCATGCTCCACTTCCCTACTTTCTCTTAACCCCTGCAAATCAGAAAAAATGTGGAAACCACATCTAGTATCAGGGACCCATGAAGTAGCAAGTGATGAGTTATTAGATTTAATTGAATACATACCTGCAAAGGTGGGCTTTATCTTCCCATCCTTAATATCTTGCAGATATTTAGGGCAGATTTGTTTCCAGTGGCCCTTCTGGTGGAAGTAGAAGCACTCAACTTCCTTGGGGTCAGAAGAGGGCTTAACAGAACCTGCTTTGGTCCTACTAGAAGAGGAACCATCTTGGGTCTTACCCTTTTGGTGGCTCTTAGAAGGATCCTTCCTCTTTTTACCCTTTCCTTGGCCAATTGCCAACACATGAGCAGCTACAGTAGAGGATGATGCAATAGATTCATCCTTGAGGTTGCTCTCAACAGCCCTCAGGAGCCCTTGAAGTTTACTCAAGGTGACCTCTTCCTTGTTCATGTGGTAGGTCATTCTTAACTGGTTGTAGCAGGAAGGCAAGGAGTGGAGGATGATGTCGATAGCCAAATCCTCATCAAACTTAACATTAAGTTTGAGAAGATGATCAGCATACCTTTGCCTTCTTTGCAAATGAGCGGTTAGGGATTCTCCACTCCCCATCCTAGCGGTGATCATGTTGGTAATGATCTCATAGCACTCTTGCCTCGCGCTTTGGTGGTACCTGTACATCAAATCTTGGTGCATCTCATATGGATACATGTCCTCCTAGGACTTTTGGATTTCGAGGTTCATGGTGGCCAGCATGATGCAATGAACTTTCGTAGCATTACACTTGTGGGCCTCAAAGGCGGCCATCTCTTCAGGAGTAGCAACTTCTAGGTTGATCTTTTCTAGTTTCTCATCGAGGACATATTCTTTGTCCTTGTAGCGAGTTATGATGCGAATGTATCTCATCCACTCGTTGAAATTCGACCCATCAAATGTCACCTTTTGAAACAGGTTCATCAGCGAGAATGACCTAGAAGCGTTGTTGTTTGCGTTTGTGTTAGACATCTGAAATAGAAAGGAACAAAATTTGATTAGAATTGAATCCCCAATTAAACACCCAAATGAGAAATTAGGGCTAGGATCCAACAACATTATTTACAACTTAGAAAAGGGATGTCGTAATCTAAAAGTAAATAATTTGAAGGTAAGTGAATGACGATTCACTAATTTTCACCATGAAAAACGAAAAGAGATTAAGTTTTAAATGCATTGAAATTTCCTAGATTTCTTTTGAGATTCATTGAACATTAAAATGGCATGTTTAAATCTCTATATGCACTTCAATTTTGCGACTGGGATGCCGAGGATCGCAAACAAGTTGTAAATAATCATGCGAATCGACATGGTGCACTCAATGTCTTTATCACCTAATCAATGTGCTGGTTAGCCATGCACGCTCCATTGATTTATGATAAACATCGAGCCACCCTTCGCCACCAATGTCAATCCCAAATTAGTGTGCCGGTTAGCCACGCACGCTCCACTAACGTTTGACAATGGTACGAAGTGTAATTCCATAGAATAGCATCATTTTCACATTTTACCCTAAAGTAACTAAGATGGGAATTTTAAAAACATTGTAGTTACTTTGCAATATTCATTATACTTTATAATGAGGAATTAAGTACCCTATCCTATCCGTTCGGCTAATGACCCTCCACCAGTCAAGCAAGTGGTGGGTGTGAATGTACACCCATTAAGCGCCATTTTATAGGCAGTAACCTTATACCAACCTTATAGACTGGCTTCGTGAATGAGGCCTACTAGCGATAAGACTAGCTTATTCTTATATATATATATATATATATATATATATATATATATATATATATTAATCTTGTAATAATATAATAGTATAGGGTTGAATTTTAAACTTGTAAAATTCTACGGGTTTGAAATTTAAATCATTCAAAATTACACTTTTAATCCTAAAATTTAAATTTCAAAACTTGAGGACAAATTTTGAACTTTTCAAAACACAAGGGATCAAATAACAAATAATATAAATCAAACAATTAATTTAGTGATTATCTATATTTGACCTAATTCAATTTCTTGCAAGATAAGTTATCCAATTAATCCGAATAATCAATTTTAATCATATAAGGAATTTATTATCTAATCAATTGGTAAATATCTTTTGTTTTTGGCAAGGATAGTCTCACAAAATCATTAAAATTCAAATTTCACCAGTAAAAACAGATTAGGTAACTATTCCATAGCAAAAACAGCAAGAAATCCTGATATTGCCTCTGTCAGACGATCCGACTCGCCGAGTCACTCATGGACTCGCCAAGTTGGGCCGACTTGCCGAGTCCATGAAGTTACTCGCCAATTCCAGTCGAACAGAAGCTAGAAAAATGATTTTCAGCATGTTAAACACACAAAGCATCCATACAACAGAAACCAATCAAGGCTCTGATACCACTGATGGGTTTATACATAAGAACAATCCTATGTGCTCATACAAACCCTAATGCTTGGATCTAGGTTTGTCTATTGTACATGCAATGAATCCAAGACTTACAAACCCTAGTCTAGCATACATATTTTAATCATATCAAATACTCCCAAATCTGAAAGTTTACCTCTTGGAAAAACCTCTTGAATGTTCTTCTTCTTGAGCTTAGAGTCACAAGTGCAACTCCTCTAATGGCTTACAAACACCACAAGCAAGAAGGAAATTTTAAGAGAGGAGAGACAATGCTAAAATCTTCCCTAGGATTTCTCTTGGGAACAAGTGGCCGAAAATTACAAGCAAGGGTCTCTATTTATAGTGTGGACTTCTAGGGTTTCAGTCTAAACCCTAATGGATAGCTTATTCACCAAGAAGCCCAAGGAACCTTCTGGAATAGGGACTTGGACGAAAATATGATGATCGTTCATCATAATTTCGTTCCCCTTAGTCCATTAGGTTTCCCATCCCAAAACTCAACTATCACACATTTGACAATTTATACCCCTTTGTTTAATTAATCTCTTTTAGTCACCAAATTAATTCCTAATTAATTTACAACTAATACTAATTAAATAAATATGATTTCTCCTTTAATATATTATTCTTATAATATATTAATAAACCATAATATCCTCTCTCTCACATCAAATTACCTTGTCAAGTTGCTTTGATGAAGGCAACCCAAAAGGACCATGCACAACCGGGCCAAGTACATACCAAATATAGTTACGGGCTTAGACATTAATCCAACACTGTGCACTTGAAGTTAGGATACAAAACCGTGTTTGTTTCAAGATAATTTGCACCTTTTTCATTCATGACCTTCTCAAAATGATCAGTGTCCCCATACACTTGATCAACCACAACTCTTGGAACTTCATTTTCTTTCAAAATTTCCTTTTCTTTTGAAATTTCCTTTAAAGGTATGACACTTTTTGTCATTTCATCTTCATTCTCATCATCACTGCTATCTGTTTGGTTATCTCTGACAATCACATGATCGAAATCATATACTTTCGAAGTAGATGGTTTGTCATTGTCAGTTTTAACTAACGAATCATCACATATTTCTTTACCTTTAGACTTAGATGTGCCATTAATGACAGATAACAGTGAACAATCGATACTTTCCTCCTCCTCAATTTTCTTGATTTCGCTAAAATTATCAAAATTATCTTCGATATCAGCAAAATTAGATTGAGAGTCAAGTTTCGAATTCTTAGTTCTTTTAAAAATTTTCATTTGTTCATTTTTTGTCAATGTATCATTCACAATGTCAACAAGTTCATCAGCATTCAGATACTCATCTATCTTAACAATACCATAAGCAAATCTATCATCGGGCACTTTGTTAAAATCTGCTCTGGTTTGTTCACAATCATAGGATAAGATATCAACCTTCTCTCTCTCAAAAGAAAGAAAAGGTAATAACTTTCTATGTTGTTCTTTACTAATATCACTTGAATGATGCAAAGCAGTCAATTTCGCATAAAGACGTTTCGCTGAATTACAATATATGTTTCTCTGAGCAAGAAGCATTCGTACATCTCTATCCAAATTTTCTCTATCATTATTAACGTTGTTCAATTGTAACTCAAGATACTCTAGTTTGCTAAGTTTCGAATCTAATAACTTTTTGTGTCTCTAGTAGTTGAGTATTTAGTTTCTTGGCTTCGTTACTAGAAGACAAAACAATAGTATCAAAATAAGCAACAATATCATTGAATGCAATTATTTTAGAATCATAAGCTTGTAAAGGAATGTTAAAATATTGAAGAATAGCACGTACCTTCGTTGTCATAGGCGACTTATTCCTAGACTTGGTCATGAAGCATCGACCAGTCACCTTTCCTTCGTCTGCATCCTCATATTTCGCATACATGGCACCATGAGTCAGATTTCTCATTTCCTCATCATCAGATCCAGATGACCAGATCTGATAAGTGCCATCTTCATCAGTTTCACCTCTTGCCACCAATGACAAGTTTTTAGCCTTCGCACGCACCTCTTCCAACCTCTCCACATAATATGCTTCGTCCTTTACATGATTCTTCTTTTCATCCTTCTTGTGAAGCATGCAATCATTCAGAAAATGATTTGCGCCATTGCAGTAATGACTATCAATGCCTGAATCTCCTTTAAGCTTCTTTTCACTCTTCGACTCTTTTGCTTTCTCATCATTCTTCTCAATGTTCTTCTTCTCATCAACACTTGACTTATTAACGAAGTTTCCCTTAACTTCACTCTGCTTCCCCTTTGGATTAAATGGCTTCTTAAAGAATTTTTTCACTCGGTTGTTTGAATAAAACGCAACCGCCTCATCATCAGAATTCATGAGAAATCCTTCTTTTTCAGAATCAGCCTTCTCAACAGTCTCAACTTCAGAAACTTTTGAAACTAAGGCTAAAGGACCTCCTAAGATTTGTTTTGATTCTTCCACCATTTCAGATACCTCACTTTCGTGAGTTTTGAGCAGATTGTATAGATCATTTAGAGAAGAATTGTCGAAAATTTGTTGACCTTTTAACATCATTCTCACACTTCTCAACTCTTTATGAAGTCCCATCACATGAACTCCATAGAAGATCTTGTAATTCCACAACGATTGCACATGTAGATAAGCTCATTCAGACGATCATAGTAGACTTCAATTGTTTCATTTTCTTTTTGTATGAACTCCTTCAGCTCTACCAAACATTGCTTGACTGAATTGATATTTTTTTTGTCACTCCCCTGATATTTCTCTTTGAGAGTGATCTAGATCTCTTTTGCAGTTTTACAACCACAGATGTAGTTGTAAACTACATGTTGCATATCATTCTTCTTCAACCTTGATGATTGATCTTCTATAGTAGAAGTTGATCCAGATGATCCGATGTTCTGAACATTGAGTGGAGGTTGAACATTTCTAGTGATACAGCTCCATAACTCCTCATCTAATCCATTGAGATAGTCTTCCATACGATCCGCCCATTAATCATAGATCTCTGGAACCAACATTGGAATTTTTGTCGATGATCCAAGCAGATGAGAATAAGACGTCATTGTATTCATGTTAAAGTTCGCCATTGTTGTACGGATGAGAATTTTCTGAAAACTTGGAGAATTTGAGAAATGAATTACTGAATTGATTAGAAACTTGAATGAGATTACTCGATTAACAATTTGATTGTATAATCAAATCTGAGATGAAGATCAGAATTGATTTTCAGAACCAAACATGTGCGGAAACTTTTGAGACAAAACTTGACTAAAAAACAGATGATTCTAAAGAAAATTGGATCTACGCAATAAGATTCCCGCTCTGATACTAATTGATGAGAAATTAAATCGAGTATATAAAATGAAATCAAAGTAAATCAAGTAATGATCAATGAATCAACACAGGAAGTAAATAATTCTGTTTAGCTCAATTACTTCCAAAACACTCAGAGTTCAAAGTAGACATAGAACCAAGAAAACTCTCTATCTAACTCTAAGTAATGTGCTTATTTATAGAAGACTGGAAGTACAAAAAATACTAAGGAATGGACATTAAGTTTTGACAAAACTATGCCTTAGTAAATACATACAAAAATATGTGAACTAACCATTACAAAGACTTCGACTATTTACAACTTTTTTGACCCTACATCAAGATCTACAATCAATAAAGAAAAAGGTATTCTTCTAACTATGTTTAGTTATCAATTTTGAAAATTTTATGCTAGATAAGGGTTTTGCTTTTGATAACTTAATTTGCATGTATAACTTGAAAAAAAGCCTAGAACCAAAGAAATTAGGGTTGCATGTGCACCATAGAAATGTTGTAATGGTCAAAACCCATCAGTGGTATCAGAGCTTAGGTTGCTTTTTCTGATATATGATGCAATTATAATGTTTTCAGTGCTGATTTTTTTTTTGGATTTTTGGTCTCTGTCTGATGAACACGATGTGTTATGGCATGACACGATGTGGCGTCGGGTCTGTTGGCAGATTTTTCAGATTTTAACCATAAATTAGAATAGGATCATTATCTTAGTTTGTTTTAAATGATAAAATTCGATTTTTTTTGTTATGGTAATGAATATCCTCATCTAATTGAGATAATGGTCAAAATTTAAGATAATGACCATAATTATGTGATTACTTAATTCTTTAAAATTTGATCTAGAGGTTTTGAAAAGTTCCAAAATTTGCCCTCAAGTTTTGGAATACAAAATTTAATTAAAATTTAATTTTGAAATATTGAATTCTAAAACCCTAGTATTTTAAAAGTTTAAAATACAACCTTTATACTATTATAATATCAATATATATATATATATATATATATATATATATATATATATATATATATATATAAGATGAGTTAGTCTTACCATTATTAGGCCTCTTTCACGAAACTGATCTATAAGGGGGGTATAAGGAAACTGCCCATAAAATGGTGGTTGAATAGGTGTCCATTCTCACCCACCGCTTCATTGATTGGTGGATGGTCGTTAGCTGAACGGGTAGGATAGGACATTAATTCTTCATTAATAAGTATAATGAAAATTATAAAGTAACCAAATGCTTTTATAAATTACCAATCTTAGTTACTTTAGGAAAATGTGAAAAATGAAGTTATTCCATGAAATTGCACTTTGCACCTCGCCAAGTCGTTAATGGAGCGTGTGTGGTTAACCAACACACTAACTTGGACTAACAAGGGTGGCAAAGGGTAGCTCGAGAATTATCATAGATCAATGGAATGTGTGTGGTTAACCGACACATTGATTGGGTGGTAAATGACTCCAGAGTGTCATGTAACGCCCCGATTCTCAGTTATTGATTTAAATAAGAATTTCCTTGGTTTTAAGGCCTGCTCGACAAGTTGGTTGCCCTACTCCTCGAGTAGCAGCGGATTGGATCGCGTATTAAGTGACCTACTCGCCGAGTCCAAGAAGGGAATTGACGAGTGGGAGCTAGCAGATGAAACCCTAAATCTTGGGGTTGTGCACCCTATTTAAGGAAGCCTAAGCCTCCTTTGGCCTCTTTACAGTCCTTGAGAGCTCATAGAAAACCTAATTCGTGTGGTACTTTGCTTTGTGTGTCCTAAGCTTTGGAAAGAAGGTTTTTGGAAAGGAAGAGCTTAGAGGGCAAGGGAATAGAAGCAAGTAAGGTGTGGGAATCAGAAATCTACCTCAGTTAGCATCTGTTGGAGGTATCAAGTCGCCACCTTTACCTCTTTTTCCTTTTAGATCTCATTTTGGTTGAGTTTTGGGGTTTTTATGGATGGTTTGATTTGTTATTAGGGATATGGGCTAGATCTGAAGTTGTAACTTCAGATCTGGACCCTTCTTGGGTTCCAGAGTCATAAAGCTCTAAGTTTGGTCATGATTGAAGCCTTCCTTGTGTATGAAACCCCATTGTGGGCTTGGATTTGTCATTAAGAGCCTTTTTAGCTATGCATGCACGTAAAGTTTGCAACTTTACATGAAAAGCATGCCTTAGAAGCTTGGATCTGTAATTTGGAGTCACTGCGTGGCCTAAATGAGTACGTATGGCTTAAGGACTGAAGGAACTCGTCGAGGCACATGGTTGACTCGGTGAGTCGTATGAAGATAGTCCTGGACCCGCCGAGTTAGATGAACACCTCGGCGAGTTCGATTAAGATTGTCGTAGACTTGACGAGTTCCCCAATTTATGTATGCGTGAGTATTTGTCGAGTTGCAAGAAGGAAACTCGACGAGTGGCCTTAGAGTCTCGATTGTAAATTGAAGGAACTCGAAGAGTCACCCCGGTGACTTGGTGAGTGGGCAAGTACTTCAAGGAACTCGGTGAGTAGCCGAGGGTACTCTGCGAGTTAAGGTCAACATGGACTGTTGACTTTGACTGCTGACTTTGACATTGACCAGGGGTTGATTAGTTGGTTTATGGGGTACTTGGAAAGGTTAAGGACTTATGGGTATATTTTTATTATGGCAATAAGTGGTGGAGTTTTTGTCAGTGATCCGAGAGTTAGAGTTTATCTACCGAGTCGACATCTGCGAGGTGAGTTATCCTCACTATATCAATAGGGTCTAAGGCACCAAGGCCGATCCTTTAGTTGTTATTGTTATGATATGCTACATGTGGTTATGATATGTTAGATCGGAATCAGGATAGACAATATGTTATGCTCTTATGATCCGTAGGGATTGGTATGTTGGTGACCTACTAGGTCTGTTCTCTAGTTATGAGAGATTGTTATGATTGATGATTGGTAAGGTAGATATGTGTGATGCTTGTATATGTTAGTTATGCGCACATGGTTATTTGCTTGTTGGTTGGGTTGAGCCGGTCCTGCTTTGTGCTGAAGGCCAACATACCCTATGAGCGGTTCGGGGAGACTAGAGGCCCATGTAGAGGTCCAGTCATGCTGAAGGCTCGGGATAGATTCAGATAGACTGTAGCCCTGCAGGGTGGTCCAGTCAGGCCGATGGCCCAGTATGCATGTTGTTGATTGTCTGTTCAGATATGGCATTATCAGTGTGCTATTGGTATTTCGGGGGTAGCTCACTAAGGCCTCAGGCTTACAATTTACAGTTTATTGTTTCAGGTACTTCAAGCGATCATGGCAAGGCGAAGGCGTGACCGTACCGCTCCTCATCCTTATGATCTGGTTATTGGGACACTCTGATGAATAATGATTTGAAAACATTTTGTAAACAATTACTATCTGGTTTTTATTATGATTGAAAAAGTTTAAATTTGGTGTAAAATTTTTGGATGTTACAAGTTGATATCAGAGCCTTGGTTTGAGTGAATTGGAGGAACACTTGTGTGAATCCAGTCTCAAATCAAGGGAATTTTCGGAATAAATTCTAAAATGGTTTACAAAAATAAAGGATGGAGGATGCAGAGGGTACGATCAGCCGTTGCCTGTAAGTAAACCCCAAAATACCATACAGTTATTTGATATTATGATATGTTAGAACAACATGCTAGTGCTAGGCTAAGGATCTTCAGGAATCACATGATAGACTTGCCTGATTATATGATGCCTACTAGCCTAGGGTTTCTTGTATATGGAATTGACATCATGACTATAGATGTTTAGTGTATGCATCACGGCTGTGTATAATCAAGATCTTATAGCCTGAGAATGTGTGATTCGACCTTAGTGTAGGACTAGATATTCGAAAGTCTATCTGGTCCAACATTATGTGTGGCTAGCATACACTAGTGCTGTAGGGTTGGTGAAAGTTTCATGAATGGGTAAGTTGTGAGGAGCTGTGAGACCAGTTGCGAGATAGTCGATAATCCTCTACGAGTGAGGGTTGAGCGCATATTATGTTGATGATAATGTTAAGATGCTGTGATGATACTTGAGACAAATATGGGTAGGTGTGGAAGGTAGTATGGGCCCGTAGTACTGAAAACACAGGACCCAAATGCGTAGCAAAGAAGTCACAACCCCTAGTGTTGTGGGAATTGGTCTCCCGATATTATGTTGATTATCTGACATCTTGGGTATATTTTTCAGTATGGTTGTGACTAGAAGTTTTGCTGCTAGATCTGGATCAGGGTCAGGATCGGGAGACAGAGGGTCGGAGGTGCCGGTAGCACCTGAGCCCATGGTTCAGATTGGGACAGAGGAGTTGGATTCCAGGATCCGGGAGATTTTGCACGATGAGGTTGCTACGGCATTCCGAGCGTAGCTGCCAGAGATGTTTGGGTCGATTAAGACCGTGATGGTTGAGTACTTTCATGAGCAATATGCAGCTCTAGCAGAGACAGCTGCCGCTGCAGCCATATTGGCTGTAACCATGACATGGGTTGGAAGAGGAGTCGGTAGGGCTTTCCAGTACCGGGACTTCAATAACACGAAGCCCCCAACGTTTGATGGTACACAGGTTTTGATCAGGGCTATGAGGTGGTTATCTGACGTGGAGGGTTGTTTCTTCACATGTTCATGTCCTACTAACCAGAAGGTCAGGTGTGCTCTGAACCTGCTCAGGCTTGGGGAAAAGGACGGGTGATGATTGACGACAGGGTCGTACACTGATGATCAACAGGCTGCTATTCCTTGGGAGTAGTTCTGGGATATGTTCTGCACCCACTACGTCCCACGCGTTGAGCGAGAGTGGCTTGCTCAGGAGTTTTTGACATTGAGGCAGGATGGGGAGTCTGTGATGGAGATCACTCGTATGTTCACGGAGAGGGCTATGTTTTGCCTGGAGTTTGCTTCAGAGTAGTCTCAGATGACTCGTTATCTGAGTATGCTCAAGACTGATATTCGACAGTTTGTGGTTGCATAGCGTTGTGATACCCTCCTGAATCTTCATGAACCCACGAGGCAGTGTGAGTTGGAGATAGAGCTCAGTTGAAGGAGCAGTGTCAGGTTCCGTCACAGTCTTAGCTGGCACCTAATCGGTCTAAGAACGCTGATTCTCGGACCAAGGTCAGCAGGGTCGTACTTGTGGAAAGTGTGGTCGGGGTCATTCAGTGGTTTGTCGAGTGGGCGGTGGTTGCCACAAATGTGGCAAGGAGGGGCACTATGCCAGGGATTGTCGCCAGTCCGCCCCTCCAGCAGATATGAGGATTTGTTACCATTGTCATCAGCTTGGTCACATGAAGACCAACTATCCGCAGCTCGCCGCCAAGCCGACGCAGGGTTCCACGCCGGCTACTTTGAGGATTGGGAATGAGAGGCCAGTCAAGGTAGAGCCTCCGAAGGCTCAGGGGTGCGCCTTCCAGATCACGGCCAAGGAGGCCAAGGCAACATCGGATGTGGTTGCTGGTATGTTTCTATTTTCTGTTTTAGTTATTATAGCTATGTTATGCTTATCGGTTGTACCTGTGCTTAGGTACGTTCTTATTAAACTCTTTGCCTGCTTTGGTTTTATTCGACTCGGGGGCGAGTCGGTCGTTTGTATCTCAGACTTTTAGTAGAGGGTTTAGTGTGTCGGTGGATGACCTTGAGTGTCTGTTGCGAGTTTCGATCGCCAACGAGCACGAGGTTTCTGCTTCTTCGGTCTACCGGGGATGCGAGTTAGAGATTTTCGGGGTATCCTTCTCGATAGATTTGATTCCTATTCCCATGGGGGAAGTGTGTGTGATCGTAGGAATGGATTGGCTCAGCCGATTTGGTGCTATGATCGACTGCGAGGGACAGAGAGTGTTGGTTCGAACCCTAAGTGGGGGAGAACTGGTAGTATATGGCGAGGGTACCAGGGTAGAATCAGGGTTTTGTTCGGCAGCCAGGGCTCAGCAGTATATTCAGCACGGGTGTGCCGGGTATTTAGCGTATGTGGTGGATACGTGGGTTAGGGATCATCCCTCAGTCTCTGAGGTCGCGGTCGTTAGAGAGTTTGCTGACGTGTTTCCGGAGGAGTTACCCGGAGTGCCTACGGGGAGGCAGGTAGAGTTCAATATTGACCTAGTGCCAGGTGCGGCCCCTATCGCTAAGGCGCCGTACCATCTAGCACCGCCAGAGATGCAGGAGCTATCATCTCAGTTGCAGGAGTTGCTGTGTAAGCAGTTTATTCGTCCGAGTAGTTCACCCTGGGGAGCACCAATCCTCTTCGTTAAGAAGAAGGACGGTTCGCACAGGATGTGCATTGACTATAGGGAGTTGAATAAGTTAACGGTGAAGAATCGTTATCCACTCCCAAGGATAGATGATCTTTTCGATCAACTGCAGGGTACATCTTGGTTTTCCAAGATCGATTTGAGATTTGGATATCACCAGGTCAGGGTGAGGGAGGAAGATGTGGAGAAGACCATGTTTTGGACTTGTTCTGGTCATTACGAGTTCGTGGTGATGTCGTTTGGGCTCACCAATGCGCGGACAGTGTTCATGGATTTGATGAACCGCGTTTGCAGACCAATGCTCGATCGCTCGGACATTGTGTTCATAGATTATATCTTGGTGAATTCTAAGACCCAAGAGCAGCACGAGGAGCATCTCAGGGAGCTGCTGGAGGTTCTGCGACGGGAACGGCTGTATGCCAAGTTCTTGAGGTGTGAGTTTTGGCTACGAGAGGTCTAGTTTCTCGGACATCTCGTTAACCAGGAGGGGATTTTGGTCGATCCGACCAAAGTGGAGGCAGTTATGCAGTGGGAGATTCCGAAATCTCCCTCAGATATCAGGAGTTTCTAGGGATTAGCAGGGTACTACCGGAGATTTATTCAAGATTTCTCCAAGATTTCAATACCCCTCACTCGTCTAACGAGGAAGGGGGTGGATTTTCGGTGGGGCCCTGAGCAGCGGAGGGCGTTTGAGACCCTCCGGTAGTGTTTATGCGAGGCGCCAGTGTTGACGCTGTTGGAGATAGTGTCTAAGTCTATAACTATATTTGGTATGTACTTGACCTGACCCGGCATGGTCCATTTGGGTTGCACTTCTCCCGAACAATTTATGGATAATCTTTTGAGAATAGTATAAATTATGATTTATTAATATATTATAAGTTCTAATATATTAATATAAAATCATATTATTTAATTGGTGTTGATCTATAATTAATTTAGAATTAATTTAGAGATCAAAAGTATGACTAATTAAATATGGGCTCTTGTATTTATATAGTGTGGGCTAATACTTATTTGGAATGGGCTAGGCTTGCATGGAAAGTCCATGGATACTCCATGGAGCTTTAACCCATGGATCTCATGGAAATGAAAAGACATGGGTATTACGGTTTACATGGATGTAACCCTAATCCACCACACTATATAAAGGAGGCTTTGGTTCTTGAAATTGCACTATTTGATGTGTGAAAACTAAGAGGGCCGATTTCAAGAAGGTTGTGAATATTCTCTCAAGTTTCCAAGTTTGTGGTGATTTGTGACTTCCATTTGAGGCATCCACATTTTTGGTGCTAGGCTCTCAAACTCCAACCAATCAACTTCTACTACAAGGTAAGTAATTCTACTAGCTTTATTTGATTCAAGTACCCCATGCCATGCTAGTTAGGATAAGAACCTTGGAAAAATAATTATTTGCATGTATCTTAGTCAAACATAGATCCAATGTTTCTAGTGTTGCATGTACACCATAGGAGTGTTAGATTCACCTACCTTCAAATATCTTATAGCTTAGATTACGGCATCCCTCTTCTAAGTTATAAAATATTGTGTTGTGTCCTAGCCTTAATATCACATTTAGGTGTATTATTAAGGATTATATTTACATCTGATATAATCTATTCTTTGTTCTTTTCAGATGTCTTCCAATAACAATGCTTCTGGCTCAAACCCTACTGGCTCCTTCTCTCTCATGAATCTTTGTGGGAGTCATCTTTGATGGATCCAACTTTATGGATTGGATCAGAAACATCAAGATGGTCACTCGTTATCAGGACAAAGAATATGTCTTTGATAAGGAGCTAAAGGAGATTGATGAGTCAACTGTTGCTCTAGAGGAGATTGTTGCATTTCAGGTAGATGAAAGGGATGCTACTAAGGTAGCATGCATCATGATGGCCACTATGACAGCTGAGCTCCAAAAGTCCTATGAGGACCACTACCCTTTTGAGATGTACATAGATTTGATGGACCGCTACCATCAAAGTGCTCATCAAGAAAGGTATGAAATTATCTCCTCCATGATAACTACCCGAATGAAGGATGGTGAGACCATCACAGCCCACGTGCAGAAAATGCGAAGGTTTGTGGATCGTTTGAAGAAACTAAATGTTGACTTTCATGAGGAGATGGAAATAGATATCATTTTGCACTCCTCACCTTCATGTTATGATCAATTTAGAATGATATACCACATGAACAAGGAAGAAGTTACACTTAGTAAACTTCAAGGGCTTTTAAAGACTACAGAAAGTAGTCTTAAAGGCAAGTTGGGTGTTCCTCTCCTCCTACTCCAACTGCGGCCAATGTCTTGTCAATCGGGCATGACAAAGGGAAGAAGAGAAACAACCCTTCTAAGGGTAGCAAGGGTAAGACCCTTGAATGCTCCTCTTCAAGCAAAATTGAGAAAGGTTTTGTCATTCCTTTTGCTAACCTTAATGAGGCTGAATGCTTCTATTTCCATGAAAAGTCACACTGGAACCAAAACTGCCCAAAGTACCAGCAAGATGTGAATGATGGGAAAGTAACACCCAACCATGCAGGTATATACACTGTATTGTCTAATAACTCACCTCATTCTAAGTGTTGGGTCCCTGATACAGGTTGTGGTATTCACATATGTTCTGATTTGTAAGGACTAAAAAGAAGTGAGAATGTGGAGCATGGAAAGATAAACTTGATCATGGGGAATAGGAAAGGTTTACCTGTCACCAAGATAGGAGTTTATTCCTTATTGCTCAATAGTGGGTTTACATTAGATTTGAATAAATGTTACTATTCGCCATAAATGGCAAGAAATGTTATTTCCTTTCATGCATTGTATAAACAAGGTTTTACCTTTTATTTTGATAAAACTAATGGTAGTATTGATGCTTTCTTTAATAATGTTCTTTATTTTAAAGCATTACCTTGTGATGGTGTGTATGAAATTATATCTGTTGTAGATAACCTAGGAAATAATGTATTGTGTATTGACTCTTCCACTAGCTTAGATAAAGCATCTTTATGGCATTGTCAACTTGGACATGTAAGAAAGAAACGCATAGGCCAACTCCAAAAGGATGGATTCTTGGAGTCATTTGACCTAAATTCGGGTGATAGTTGTGAATCTTTTTTGCTTGGTAAAATGACAAAGTCACCTTTTACTAGCACTTGTGCTAGGAGTAAAGGTTTGTTGGACCTCATACACACAGATGTGTGTGAACCCTTCAAAACCGCCACAAGAGATGCTAATCGCTTCTATGTTACTTTTATTGATGATTTTAGTAGAGATGGATATGTCTACTTAATCAAGCATAAGTCAGAAACCTTTGAAAAATTCAAAGAGTTTAAGCAAGAAGTGGAGAATCAGTTGGGCAAGAACATTAAGATGCTTCGATCCGATCAAGGTGGTGAGTATCTTAGTACTGAGTTCCTTGACTATCTTAAGGAATGTGGGATTGTCTCACAACTGACACCTCCTAGGACACCACAGTTGAATGGTGTAGCTGAGAGGCATAATCAGACCTTGTTGGACATGGTTCGTTCCATGATGAGTTGAGCTTCGCTACCAATCTCATTTTCGGGGTATGCCTTAGAGACTGTCGCCCATATCCTTAACCTAGTCCCTACAAAGAATGTTGCCAAAACACCTCACGAGATGTGGACTGGAAAAGTTCCCAATCTAGAACACATCAAGATTTGGGGTTATGAGGGTTTCGTGAGATGCGAGACTCACGATAAGCTCGAACCTTGAAGTGAGAGGTGTATTTTCATCGGCTACCCACATAAATCCTTTGGTTACATATTCTACAGACCCAATGATAATGTGGTTTTTGTAGCAAGAAGATGAGTCTTTCGAGAGAGAGAATTCATAAGCCAAGGAGATAGTGGGAGCCAAATTGACCTTGAGGAAATTCAGGAGTTAAGTGGTAAAGGAACCTCAACCCCTAGCCCTCAACCTGAGGAGGAAATTCATGTTGAGCCAATTGACAAGTCCGAACCTCTGAGGTGTTCCACAAGGGTTAGAAATGCACCTGAGCATTATTATGGTTTCCATATTACTCCAGAAGGTGAGACACTTATCAGTGATGAGACATTTGTAAGTCTGGATGAACCTAACAGCTATGTGGAAGCTATGGTAGGCCCCGAGTCTGCCAAATGGAAAGAGGCAATAGATAGCAAGATACAGTCCATGTATGACAATCAAGTTTGGAAGTTGGTTGACAATGTATCAGGTCGTAAGACAGTTGGGTGTAAATGGATTTTCAAGAAGAAAACCAACATGGATGGTAATTTACACACTTACAAGGCACAATTGGTTGCAAAGGGTTATTCTCAAACTCCGGGAGTTGATTATGATGAGACCTTTTCACCAATGGCCAAGATTAAGTTTATTAGGGTTCTGTTAGCCATTGCTGCATTTCGTGACTATGAAATATGGCAAATGGATGTCAAAACCGCTTTCCCTAATGGAAAGTTGGCTGAAGATGTTTACATGGTTCAGCCAGAGGGTTTTGTCAGTACAGAGTATCCTAATAGAGTGTGTAAGCTTGAGAAATCCATCTATGGATCGAAACAAGCACCTCGCGGATGGAATCTTTGTTTCAATGTGAAAGTCAAAGAGTTTGGATTTTCGAGATGAGAAGATGAATCTTGTGTATATGTCAAGGCTAGTGGGAGTATAGTCAGCTTTTTGGTATTGTATGTGGATGACATACTACTCATAGGAAATGACATCCCAACCTTTCAGGAAGTAAAGTCCTAGCTTGGGAAGTGTTTCGCTATGAAGGACCTTGGAGAAGCTGCCTACATCCTAGGGATAAGGATTTTGAGAAATAGGAGTAAAAGACTAATTGGACTTAGTCAAAGCACCTATGTGGACAAAGTGTTGAAAAGGTTCAACATGCATAATTCCAAGAAAGGTGAGTTACCTATCCAGTGTAATGCCAGACTGAGTAAAACTCAGAGTTCGAGTACAGAGGCTGAGATAGTTGTGATGAGTCGAGTACCATATGCTTCCGCTGTTGGCTCGATCATGTATGCTATGACTTGTACGCGTCCTGATGTTGCCTTTGCTTTGAGAATGGTCAGCAGATTTTAGGGGAATCCTGTCAAGGCTCATTGGACAGTGGCAAAGAATATTCTCAAGTACCTACGAAGGACTAAGGACTAGGTCCTTACCCTTGGTGGGAGTTATGACTTGAAAGTAGCAGGGTATAGTGATGCTAGCTTTCAGAATGACAGGGATAATTTCCGCTCTCAGTCGAGATGGGTCTTTACCCTAAATGGAGGGGAAATTACTTGGAAAAGTTCCAAGCAAGATACAGTGGCTGATTCCACTTGTGAATCAGAGTATATAGCAGCAAGCGAGGCAGCAAAGGAGGCTATATGGCTAAAGAACTTCATCGGAGACCTTGGAGTTGTACCAGCTATAAAGGAGCCAATTGAGATTTTCTATGACAGCAATAGTGCGGTTGCCTTAGCCAAGGAAACAAGAGATCATGGGAGATCCAGACACATTGACAGAAAATATCACCTCATCAGATATTGAATAGAAGAAGGAATCATTGTGGCAAAGAGGGTATCATCAGATGAGAACCCAGCAGATCCCATAACGAAGGGACTGACTCGGGTTAAGCATCTCCAGCATGCTCAGAGCATAAGGTTGAAGGATGATATTAGTTTTAGTAGTTAGATAATTTTTTAATTTGTAAAGTGTAATTCACATTTGATGATAAATAAAAGTTGTTATTTAAGAGTAAAGTGTTGCTATCTCTTATCAATCGTTTACTATTATTTCTTTTTGCATGTTTTGACTTCCAGAATAATTATGTTATGGTATATATCATATTATTCAAACTCTCCACAGTCAATCATATGTTCGAAGTAGATATGAATCAAGACTATCATGGGTTGGCTTGTAGAGGTCTAAGATGTTAGACAAAGCAGGGCTACAATACTCATGAGTGCTCATAAGTTCTGAGTATTGGATTCAACACATGCTCACTAGTATCACTTCATGGAATTTATCTCGAGTGATCGTGAGACTGTAATATCATATAAGTCTTCAAACCTATAGATATGATTTGTTGCCTATGAGTTGGTTATGCATTGATTGCACGAAAATGCATTGGTAACTCGATGTTATAAACCGTGCCTTTGTGTGTAATTCAACAAGTAGTAGAGCAAATATATGAGTCGAAGTTTATCTATTCCTTCTAGGATTAGAAGCGATATCTGGGCCCCTTGATGTTTTGTTGTGACCTATGTATCGGGCCCGGTTAGAACTATATTGATGTGTTCAGTTAAGTTCTATGTCAAACAAATCAGAAATCGGGAAACAAATGCTGGACAATAAGGCAGACCATGTTCCATGTATTTGTCCGGATGATATCTAGAACAGAGGATTATATGATCACTTATCTAAAATGGCACTTCATAGTTCAACAGAGTTTTAAGAGCTACGATTGCTGATCGGTTCCTGAAGTCATACTTGCAACTATAGTTATTAGACTTATCCAAGTGGGAGACTATTGGAGATTGTGTCTAAGTCCATAACTATATTTGGTATGTACTTGAACCGACCCAGCATGGTCCATTTGGGTTGCACTTCACCCGAACAATTTACGGATAATCTTTCGAGAATAGTATAAGTTATGATTTATTAATATATTATAAGTTCTAATATATTAATATAAAACCATATTATTTAACTAGTGTTGATCTATAATTAATTTAGAGATCAAAGTTATGACTAATTAAATATGGGCTTTTGTATTTATATAGTGTGGGCTAATGCTTATTTGGAATGTGCTAGGCTTGCATGGAAAGTACATGGATACTCCATGGAGCTTTAACCCATGGATCTCATGGAAATGAAAAGACGTGGGTATTAGGGTTTACATGGATGTAACCCTAATCCACTACACTATATAAAGGAGGGTTTGGTTCTTGAAATTTCACTAGTTAATGTGTGAAAACTAAGAGGGACGATTTCAAGAAGGTTGTGACTATTCTCTCAAGTTTCCAAGTTTGTGGTGATTTGTGACTTCCATTTGAGGAATCCATATCATTGGTGCTAGTCTCTCAAACTCCAAGCAATCAACTTCTACTACAAGGTAAGTAATTCTACTAGCTTTATTTTATTCAAGTACCCCATGTCATGCTAGTTAGGATAAAAGCCTTGGAAAAATAATTATTTGCATGTATCTTAGTCAAACATAGATCCAAGGTTTCTAGGGTTACATGCACACCATAGGGGTGTTAGATTGCTCAAAACCCTTCATACACTCCCCGATGGAGTTGAGGATTTTGTAGTATTTTGTGATGTATCCATCACAGGCTTGGGGCCAATCCTCATGCAGAGGGGATGAGTGGTAGCCTATGTATCGCGGCAGCTGAAACCGCATGAGACGAGATACCCTACACACGATCTGTTGGGTTTTGAGCATTCTAACACTCCTATGGTGTACATGCAACCCTATAAACCTTGGATCTATCTTTTCTCTATAATACATGCAAATAAGAACTTTCCAAGGCTTTAATCCTAACTAGCATATTATGAAGTTCTTAATCTACAAAGTACTAGTTAGATGACATACCTTTTGTTGTAGCTTGATGTCTTCAAGCTTTAAGAGCTTAGCCCCAATAGTGTGGAAGCCTCAAATGGAATCACAAATCACGAAAACACCTTGGAAGACTTTAGAGAATATGGATACTTGGTTCTTTCTTGTGAAATCGACTAGACCTTCTTAGTGTACCACACTAGTGCCAATTTCACCAACCAAGGACATCTTTATATAGTGTGGAGGATTAGGGTTAAACCCTAATACCCATGACCTTTCATTTCCTAGGATCCATGGGTTAAACACTCCATGGACTATCTATGAAAACTTAGCCCAACCTAAATTAACTTGGCCCATTCCATATATATAAGAGTCCATATTTAATTAGTTCCTTTTGGTCACTTAATTAATTATAAATTAATTCTTGATCAATACTAATTAAATAATACGATTCTATATTAATATATTAGAACTTATAATATATTAATATAAATCATAAATATACTATTCTCAAAAGATTATCCATATAAATTGTGTCGGTGAAGTGCAACCCAAATGGACCATGCCGGGTCGGGTCAAGTACATACCAAATATAGTTATGGACTTAGATATTAATCCAATAGTCTCCCACTTGGATAATTCTAAAACTATTATTGAGTATGACTTCAAAACCTAATTGGCAATCGTAGCTCTTAAAGTCGTTGTCGAACTCTGATCTTGTCAACGAACTTGTCCATTAGATAAGGGATCATATATTATCGTCTCATGATCACTCGTGATAAAATCCATGAAGTGATTCCAATGAGCACGGGTTGAATCCAATAATCAGAACTTATGAGCACTCATGGTGTTGTAGCCCTTTGTCCAACACCTTAGACCTCTACAAGCTAACCCATGACAGTCTTAATTCATATCTACTTCCAACATATGACCGACTGTGGATGGTTTGAATAACTTAGTCATTCCGGAAGAATAACCTAGTTTATTCTGGAAGTCAAAACATGCAAAATGAAACACAAGAATAATTGAATCCAATATGGTCTCAGAACTTATGAATATAAATAAAATACCTTTTATTTATCACCATGTGATTACACATTATTCATTGTATACTGTTTCAACTATCAACTTTATTGTTGAATTTAAAACAATAGTTGCCCCATGGTCCAAGCATGTACACTATGTTTTTCTAAACACTAGTAATGCCACACACCAATTATGCATACTATGTTTGTCTATGATATTTACTTTGTGAACTAGATCAATTGAACATAACTCCAATGATCCTCTTTTCACAGTCCCAAATCCATACTGCAAATGCAAGAATTCCAAATTCATGCGATTTACTGAAATCTATTAGATTCTAAACTTATATGCATTGATTCTCTTGTAATGATTATGCACGAAGTCAGAAAGACTTGACAACAACCATTACAGAGCATTCCAAAGGAGATTAACTCCTTGGAAACATCCTTCTTGCATTAAGTTTCTTAATCTTAAACATATTGAAAATTCTAACTTTGAAACATTTCCAGATTCCATTTTGACTATCACTTCTGAACAAGAGTTTCCTCCTTACAGATTATGTCAATATGGTCCTTCCATAATTATCACTATACTTCCAACTGTCCTTGAGCAACCAATCTTTGGTAAACCTTAGATTGTCCTCGACAATTGTTTAATCCTTTTAGTCATATCCAATTCTAGACCTTTTCCCTTCTTAATGCCTCAGGTTTTTGGAAAATTTTAGAAAGGATGAATATAGCACATGTAATCGATCCTATATCCGAAGCATATGGGACAAGATTCATGATGTATCACATAAAGACTAAACCAGTCTTTTGCTATAACATTTCCATTTCTATTTTCCAAGTTCTCATAATTCAGATTATGAAAAGCGATGCCGTAATCATAATCGAATTTAAGAAAGCAAATAATGGACCCATATACAGAATTTCCTTATGTTGAGCCATTCCAACATGAAATTCATATATATATCCTTGATTAAATGATTAAAGCCTCATGATCTAAGCTTATAGATTTGAGATGAAGTAAGTATAATTTCCTCTCCCTTAATTATAGCAAAACAACGTTTTCCCAATTGAAACCTTTTGTTTTCTATAATAAACATTGCTAACTTGCAATACTTATCATAATTATCATGCTCTCACTAACATGATGATTATTAGCGTAACACTTATGCTCCCACTAGCTTTGACATGTACTTAGAAATCAGCTGACTTTCTTACCAAAGTTCAGATTTCTGATACTAGATTGTTTTGATAAAACTTTATCAAAATCATACACCTTCCCTTAGATAGCACACTTGTGTGTCTAATAAATTATGAAGAGGGATGCCGTAATCATAATGGTTAGACCTTTTTGCCACTTCTCACAAGTCCAGGTTAGTATGCCGGTTAACCATACACGCTCCACTAACGACTTTGAGAATGCAAATATCGCAATTGCTATCTAGCTAAAATCTACTTAGTGAAAGTGTTTCCTCACCATCATTTCATGTATCGGAGAGAAACCTTATGACACTTAGATTTAATGGTGTATGTGTTCTTATCCATGTGAATTTTCAAAACCATAGTCACAAGAAAAGGTTAATGACAAATCCAAACTCATATGGACTGAACTCAATCTTACTTTCTTGCCACCTAGCAGCTCAAGGGCCTGCCATTGCTTCCAAGTTGTTGTGCAACCAATTGAGAACTCTAAGAACTCATATGCAAAGCCAACTTTAATTGGAATGGGCACAGAATATGTCAACACGATAGGTTATAAACCACAAGTCGTGTGCTAGTGAAGAACTTCAGGTTTTATTCTTGATTAGTTCTTGAGACTTTCAAGTACCTTTAAGACTCCCACTGTCCTCTTGACCTATAAGAATCCCTTGTCAAACATCCAAGAGATAGTCTAGATTCTAATCAAGACAAACACTTCACACAATTGACCTAAGTTGGTCTTTGTTTTATCCAAAACATCACAACTTACCAATTTCAAATGTACAAGAGTAGAAAACTTTTACTCTTACATTTGACAAGTGTTTTAAACCTTCTTTAATACATGTCACTCAAATTACAATCTTGGAGTATGACTCTAAGACTTGTATTGGAACGAAGTATGACTCATCTTCTTGATTTAACCATTTCAACAATTCAAGTTCCTCTTCTTAGTCATAAGAATGCACTAAGATTTCCTTAGAGAACTAATTGTGCTATGGTTTCTTAATCATTAAGATGATCACAAAACTTATACTAAAGTACTCTCCCATCTTTTCAGATTTGATAAACTTTTATCCTTCTGCCTACTTTGATTCTTCTTATTCGCTCTGCCTTACATTGGAACCTTTTCAAATGTCTCAGAATTACACTTAAGCTTGTAAGTATAACCATATTTACTAAGCTTTAATAAATTACGACGAATAATCTTATCGATCTTTTGTGGTGGATTTAATCAGTGCACAAGAATGTGTACTAGATCCCTTAGTCCGTTACTTGACTCACACATCCATGTGAACAAGTAATTCGTCTTAATTTTCCAATACTTGAAAGTTCTCATTCATCATGCTATATAACTTGCATGATTCCAAGTTCCGGTCCAATTGAAACTTGGGTGATGAGAATCTTTCCTTATTTGGTAAATTTAGAAATTACCACAAATGAAAGAATCAATTTCATATTTCCACTCTTGCTCTTAATGGAATCATATAAGCAACAATTTTTCCTCAAATGCCATTGTAAGGATATTTTAAAATAAATAAAATCAAAAATTTTCTTTATTTTAAAACTTTGCGGAAAAACTTATCCTTACAATCCATATGAAAACTTGTTGTTATCTATTCCTAAGGAATATCTCATAACTCCTAAAAAGTAGATCTATAATCCGATCTTCAAACTATGCGATAGAAATCCATCTACGCGATCAGATTCAGCATATTCTTTCTTTAAGTTCCTTCACTTTTCTTTGATTCTTAAAACATCACCATGTGACCCAGTCACATCATGTATCAAGAATCTGAGAATAGAAACTTAGCAGAGTTAGATAGTGGACTTTACCTGAAATAAAGTCAAACTTATTGACTTTATCATCCTTAGGTAAGTTTGGCAGCTTCATAACCAAATCCCCTTCCTTTGGCAAAAGAAACATATGCACCATTAGGTAATAGTACATGGGACTATCTTAGCCTTAGCCTTTCTCTTTACCATTTGGTCAACCAATTTGACTATGGCCAATCCCTTTCCATTGGGAAGAGAATGCATTTCTGGATTTCCCGTGTCACTATTGTCCTTGTCCATAAAGTTTTGGGAAGTTGATCTCCTAATCAAATTTGCTTTACTAGTACACTAAATCACTTCTGATTTAGCAACACCAAACAAATAGATAAGATCATTAAGGGTCTTGTCATAGTCTATTTCATAGGAGTCCCAAAGGAACTCACTATGTGACTTAGAAAGTGATTGAACCGCTAAATTTCTCAAGACTTTGACACCCAACTCTCCCGGCTTGTCAATATGTGACTACATCTCCAAGATGTGACCACACATAGACCTTACTTTCCAATAGGGCTTGAGTGACCTTAAACTTTTTAAGAACTTGTGGGTTAGGGAGAATAATTGGAGGAGGTGGAGGAAGTGAAGTTCCAAGATATTTGGGAAGATCATAGATGTATGAACTTGACATCTCTTGGGAGATACTCAATATAGTTGATTTAAAGTCCTTAATATAACACCCAATATGAAATATTAAGGCTAGGACCCAACAAACTATTTTATAACTTGGAAGAGGGATGCCGTAATCCAAGCTATAGAATACTTGAAGGTAGGTGAATGACGATTCACCAATTTCCACCATGAAAAACGAAATAATTAATTAGGTTTTAACTGGATTTGAAATTCCTAGATCTTTGAGATTCATTGAACTGTTCAATGGCATGTTTCAATCTCGAGTGTGCCCTTCAGGTTTTGTGACTGGGATGCCGAGGATCACAAAACAAGGTGTGAAGTAACCATGCAAATTACTGGGTACCCTTAAGTGTTTACCCCTCAATCGATGTGCCGGTTAACCACACACGCTCCATCGATACTATGATAAACATTAAGTTACCCTTTGCCTACCTTGTTAAATACGAGTTAGTGTGCTGGTTAACCACACACGCTCCACTAACCGACTTAAACAAAGTGCAAAGTGTAATTTCATGGATTAGCACCTTATTCACTTTTTCCTAAGTAACTAAGATTGGGTATTATTAAGAGTTTAGTTACTTAGTATTTATCATTAATACTTTTAATGAAAGGAGAATTATAGTCCTGTCAAACCCGTTCGGCTAACGACCCTCCACCAGTCAAGCAAGCGGTGGGTGAGAGTGAACACCTATTAAGTTGCCATTTTATAGGCAACAACCTTATACCCACCTTATAGACCGGCTTCGTGAATGAGGCATACTAGCGGTAAGACTGACTTTACTCTTATACATATATATATATATATATATATATATATATATATATATATATATATATATATATATATATATATAAACTTATAATATTATAAAGTATAAGGGTTGAATTTTAACTTTTAAAATTCTAAGGGCTAACTTGGAATTAAAGTATTCATAAGTGAAAACTTTTCAAATTCCAAAACTTGAGGGCAAGTTTTGTAACTTTCAAAAATTTTCTATTCCATAACTTATGTGTTTAAAGTAGTTTTAATTAAAAAACTCTTCAAGTTCCATAACTTGAGGACAAGTTATGGAAGACTTTAAACTAATAAAAGAATTAACTTTTCTTTATTTTATAACTTATGGAATTAATTAAGGTTACATATTTTATTACTTAATGAAGTGACTCTTGAACTTCCATAACTTGAGGACAAGTTATGGAGTCATAAAACTATTCAATGAGACAAGACTCTTCATTTTTTGTAATCATTGCCAACTTTTATGAGTTTTATGAAACTTAAATGTGACCTTTCATGTAACTTGTGGACAAGTTACACAAACACATTTTAGAATCATCTCTTAGATTAAAATGGATTGAAAACAACTATTCAATTAACTTATCTATTAATCTAAGCAACTCATAAGAACAAGATAATTCAAATCAAACTTTTTCATGTAATTAGTCTAAACCTTAACCTAATACAAAACATGAATCTATTGACAATTATCTTTGAAATTGGATTAGCATGAACATTACCACATCAAAAACAAGTTTATAAGTTCAAAAACAACTTAGGGTAATGTTCCTAGTCCATTTCTAGCCAAAAAAACTCAAAAATATGCTGTCTGGGGCTCTTACTCGTCGAGTGCATGAACCTACTCGGCGAGTAGGATGATTTTACTCATGGACTCGGCGAGTTCAGTGCCCAGAAAGCCAGAAAATCGAGTTTTTCAGCATTTTTCAGCAATTTGCATCAAGTATAATTGAAAACAAACATGGCTCTGATACCAATGTTGGGTTTTGAGCATTCTAACACCCATATGGTGTATATTCAACCCTATAAACCTTGGATCTATGTTTTCTATATTATATATGCAAATAAGAACTTTCCAAGGCTTTAATCCTAACTAGCATATTATGAAGTTCTTAATCTACAAAGTACTAGTTAGATGACATACCTTTTGATGTAGCTTGATGTCTTCAAGCTTTAAGAGCTTAGCCCCAATAGTGTGGAAGCCTCAAATGGAATCACAAATCACCAAAACACCTTGGAAGATGTTAGATAATATGGATACTTGGTTCTTTCTTTTGAAATCGGCTAGCCCAGCTTAGTGTACCACACTAGTGCCAATTTCACCAACCAAGGACATCTTTATATAGTGTGGAGGATTAGGGTTAAACCCTAATACCCATGACCTTTCATTTCCTAGGATCCATGGGTTAAACACTCCATGGACTATCCATGAAAGCTTAGCCCAACCTAAATGAACTTGGCCCATTCCATATATATAAGAGTCCATATTTAATTAGTTCCTTTCGATCACTTAATTAATTATAAATTAATTCTTGATCAATACTAATTAAATAATATGATTCTATATTAATATATTAGAACTTATAATATATTAATATAAATGATAAATATACTATTCTCAAAAGATTATCCATATAAATTGTGTTGGTGAAGTGCAACCCAAATCGACCATGCCGGGTCGGGTCAAGTACATACCAAATATAGTTATGGACTTAGACATTAATCCAACACGATCTTGAGTTGGGAGCAGTGGTTTTGTGACAATCGTCAATCTAGAGTTAAGTCAAGTCATCAAGTCAAACCGGTCAACTCGATTAAACCTTGTGTATTAGGGTTTTGTGTTATGTTTATACTGTATAAATTGCTATATTAATGGGAAAACATCACTTGGGAAAAATCTTGTGTTAAAATTTCTTGAACCTTAGTGCTAATCAATGAACTAAACTGATAAAACCATGTTGCATACTCATCGGGAGTGTGTAGGATCCTTAATCATGACTTAACGGGGCTCAAGAACCTTGCATTGCGGACCCAAACACTCACAATCGTCACACATGGAACCTCTCTCAATCGTTTTCACTCTATCTCTCTCTATGAAAAATCTCTCCAAGTATGTGAAACCTCTCTCAAATATCTCTCTGTATGAGAAATCTCTCCACGAATGTCAAATATCTCCCAAATCTCTCCAAGTATGTGAAATCTCTCCCAAATCTCTCTCAAATATCTCTCTGTACGAGAAATCTCTACAAGAATGTCAAATCTCTCCCAAATCTCTCCAAGTATGTGCAACCTCTCTCAAATATCTCTTTGTATGAGAAATCTCTCCAAGAATGTCAAATCTCTCCCAAATCTCTCCAAGTATGAGAAATCTCTCCCAAATCTCTCTCAAATATCTCTCTGTATGAGAAATCTCTCCAATAATGTCAAATCTTTCCCATATCTCTCCAAGTATGCGCAACCTCTCTCAAATATCTCTTTGTATGAGAAATCTCTCCAAGAATGTCAAATCTCTCCCAAATCTCTCCAAGTATGAGAAATCTCTCCCAAATCTCTCTCAAAAATTTCTCGTAACTTTTTAGAATCATTCGGGTCATTCCGACCCTTAACCGGGTCAAAACCGGCTTAAAACGGGGTAAAAACGAGAAAATTGGACCTTAGGAACCGAAACCCTTCTCAAGGAGCCGAAGCTCTTTAAGGCCGAGACCTAGGAACAGAACCGAGCCACTGTTGGCTGAACCCGGAGGACCGAACCCTGTAGAAGAGACCGAGTCTCGGTCTCTGTCGCCTCCTCTCTGTCGCTTCTCGCACTCTCTGTCGCTTCTCAGCTTCTGTTCGCCTTCTGCCTCTCTGCTCTCTCTTCTCTTCTCTCGGTCTCTGCTCCTTCTCTCCTCTCTGTCTCTTCGCGCCTCTCTGTTCTCTTCTCCCCTCTTGGTTCCTGCCCTCTCTCTTCTCCCCTCTCGGTTTCTGCCCTCTCTCCTCTCGGTTTCAGCATCAGAAGGCCGAACCTCGGCCAGATTTCGGAAATTTGTCACTTTTAGCCCCTTTTTGATATTTTTAACATTTTAAGCCTGTTTTTCGTGATTTTAAAGCGGGATTTTCTCCAGAAATTACATTTTAACATAATAAACCCTAAATATTCATAATTTAAACATATTTTGATGAAAATCATTATCTAAATAATAAAGATCTAATGGGGGATTTATTGAAGGAGGAGTGTTGACTTTGCCTTAACTTATGTCACAAGCAATCACCTCACACCCACTCTATGACCAGCCATACCTCCCCACCTTACCCAGGTCACTTCAATTTCCCTTACACTCAAAGTACACTCATTCCCATGTTTTTTAGAGAGCTGGAACAAACATCCTCTCTCCTCATTTTCTCTCATTTGCTCTCATTTCACTAAGTATCAAACACCACTTTTCTCTCAAACTTTTTCTACACAAATTTCGAGATTCAAGGCTGATTTTCAAGTGTTCTTACACTCTTAGTAAGTAAAACTCATCCTCCTTATGATTATTTCATTTCATTCTACTCAAATCATTGATTGCTTACACAAACTCCATAACTATGATGTTAGATTCTCGAAACGTTTCAAGGCATCTCCAAGTGTTCTTGAGTTAAACACTTCCATTCTTCAACAATAATCTACTGAAATCATTTAAGGTGAGTTCATACCCCTACATTTTCATGTTTTCTCAAGTTTTTAGGGGGGGGGGGGGGAATACAAGTTAAAGCACCAAGAACATAACTAAACTTTTCTAACAGCTTTCATCAGAAAAGTTCAACTCCATTCATGGACTGTTTTGGACGTCTTAAACATTTTTGTTTTCAAAACTGTACATGTTTCAAATAGTTCAAGTTCTTATATTTAAAATGACTACTTGCACATCTTCATACGATTTTTCTACAATTTATGGTGATTTTTACAAAACTGCCTATCATTTCAAACAACAATCCGGACCAGTCTGTGATTATGGACTTATTCACCTAAGTTGGAGGTCATTAAAAATCGTGATAAAAATCATGAGTAAACTAGACACATTTTTTGAACTCTCAGAATTTACGGATCTAGTTTTTGACTTCGTATGATTTTTCTATGATTTTTCCAAAACAGTGCAGAATGGCTTAGGTTAGCCAACAACATGTATGTGCAACCTCTCTCAAATATCTCTTTATATGAGAAATGTCTCCAAGAATGTCAAATCTCTCCCAAATCTCTCCAATTATTAGAAATCTCTCCCAAATCTCTCTCAAATATCTCTCTGTATGAGAAATCTCTCCAAGAATGTCAAATCTCTCCCAAATCTTTCCAAGTATGAGAAATCTCTCCCAAATATCTCTCAAATATCTCTCTGTATGAGAAATCTCTCCAAGAATGTCAAATCTCTCCCAAATCTCTCCAAGTATGTGCAACCTCTCTCAAATATCTCTTTGTATGAGAAATCTCTCCAAGAATGTCAAATCTCTCCCAAATCTCTCCAAGTATGAGAAATCTCTCCCAAATCTCTCTCAAAAAGTTCCAGTAACTTTTTAGAATCATTCGGATCATTCCGACCCTTAACCGGGTCAAAAACGGCTTAAAACGGGGTAAAAACGAGAAAATTGGACCTTAGGAACCGAAACCCTTCTCAAGGAGCCGAAGCTCCTTAAGGCCGAGACCTAGGAACCGAACCGAGCCTCTGTTGGCTGAACCCGGAGGACCGAACCCTGTAGCAGAGACCGAGTCTCGGTCTCTGTCACCTCCTCTCTGTCGCTTCTCGCACTCTCTGTCACTTCTCAGCTTCTGTTCGCCTTCCGCCTCTCTGCTCTCTCTTCTCTTCTCTCGGTCTCTGCTCCTTCTCTCCTCTCTGTCTCTTCGCGCCTCTCTGTTCTCTTCTCCCCTCTCGGTTCCTGCCCTCTCTCTTCTCCCTTCTCGGCTTCTGCCCTCTCTCCTCTCGGTTTCAGCATCAGAAGGCCGAACCTCGGCCAGATTTCTGAAATTTGTCACTTTTAGCCCATTTTTGATATTTTTAACCTTTTAAGCCCGTTTTTCGTGATTTTAAAGCGTGATTTTCTCCAGAAAATATATTTTAACATAATAAACCCTAAATATTCAAAATTTAAACATATTTTGATGAAAATCATTATCTAAATAATAAAGATCTAATGGGGGATTTATTTAAGGAGGAGTGTTGACTTTGCCTTAACTTATGTCACAAGCAACCACCCCACACCCACTCTATGACCACCCATACCTCCCCACATTACCTAGGTCACTTCAATGTCCCTTACACTCAAATTACACTCATTCCCACGTTTTTTTAGAGATGGAACAAACATCCTCTCTCCTCATTTTCTCTCATTTGCTCTCATTTCACTAAGTATCAAACACCACTTTTCTCTCAAACTTTTTCTACACAAATTTCGAGATTCAAGGCTGATTTTCAAGTGTTCTTCCACTCTTAGTAAGTAAAATTCATCCTCCTTATGATTATTTCACTTCATTCTACTCAAATCATTGATTGCTTACACAAACTCCATAACTATGATGTTAGATTCTCGAAAATTTTCAAGGCATCTCCAAGTGTTCTTGAGTTAAACACTTCCATTATTCAACAATCATCTACTGAAATCATTTAAGGTGAGTTCATGCCCCTACATTTTCATGTTTTCTCAAGTTTTTAGGGGGGGGGGGGGGGTTGATACAAGTTAAAGCACCAAGAACATAACTAAACTTTTCTAACAGCTTTCATCAGAAAAGTTCAACTCCATTCATGGACTGTTTTGGAAGTCTGAAACATTTTTGTTTTCAAAAATGTACAAGGTGAAAATAGTTCAAGTTCTTAGATTTAAAATGACTACTTGCACATCTCCATACGATTTTTCTACAATTTATGGAGATTTTCACAAAAATGCCTATCATTTCAAACAACAATCCGGACCAGTCTGTGATTATGGACTTATTGAACCAAGTTGGAGGTTATTAAAAATTGTGATAACAATTATGAGTAAACTAGACACATTTTTTGAACTCTCAGAATTTACGGATCTAGTTTTCGACTTCGTATGATTTTTCTATGATTTTTCCAAAACAGTGCAGAATGGCTTAAGTTAGCCAATAACATGTAAATATCATAACACTTTGTATTATGTTGAGCAAAGTGTATAATCATAAGTTCTAATTATTGAATGTGTTTCTTTGTTAGTTTATCACCATGAACTGAAACTAAGTCATTCATAATAAATATTATTCATTCATTTTAGAACACGTATATTAAATTATAAAAAGTATAGTTTAATAAATTCATAACACTAATAGATTTCCATAAAAGGGTTCTTACATATTACAAATGTTTTAGATAAACTATAATAGGTATAGTTTATGATATATTGCATACCAAACTCGTACTAAAAGAGTACATTCATACAGAAAAGGTTTACACTCACACCCATTATACGTAAACTTGTTACCCTAAATTGTGAGACATTCTCTTTTTCCGTATGTCCGAGTGCAGAATATAATTCCTGGTAGTTATAATCAGAGTCTCCTGGAGGGAGAACGTGATACTTGTATATAGATCTATATTGGGTTTGACACCCCACACCTTGTTGTTAGCTACAATGGGACCTGCAGGTCTACGGGTGACAAATGTCATTTCATTTTCGCAACGCCTGAGAAACGTCGTGGCAGGATCACATAGTTATAGTATGATTATAGCGACTCACATAGGGAGATAACGAATCCTAAAGTTTACGGGATTTTATAAAACCTAAGTAGGTTTTATGTTGATTTAAATTCACTTTTTATATCAGTTCAAACTCATATCATTTCTACTAAGTAAGAATGATTTCTTATACATTTTGTTCTTTGGTCATAAGGCTACATTATGCGGATTTTAAGGAAAATATCGGATTTTTCTGAAACAAACACGACATTTACATGAGAAAGATTTCTATTAGGTTTTATAGCAAAAACTTATGAACTCACCAACCTTTGTGTTGACACTTTTCAAACAACTTGTATTCTCAGGAAATCACTAAACAGGTAATCAAGTGCTTTTGAGGATGGGACGTTAAGGCGTCAAACTTATCGTATTTTGTCAACATATTGTAATTGATTTTGAAACATGTAATTCATACAAGTGATGTAACTTTTTCAATTATATATATGTTGGTCATGTTTGCTTAAATTACTATTGAAATTGTGGTTATGATACTATACATGAAGTCCTCCACCCCCGGACGTTTCCGCCATCCTTGGTTTGGGGGTGTGACAGATTGGTATTAGAGCACGGTTTATGGTGAATTAAGTATGTCAAACCACATAAGATATACAAGCTATAAACACATTTGGGACTAAAAGTCTCTGATTCTTAAAACGCTTTAACGAGTTGTACTTTTAGAAAACAAATAATTTCTTGTTTTAAAGTATACTTACATGCATTATATACTCGCATGGTGTCATAACTTAGGAGAACATAAATTGAAAGAGGAGGAGTCGAACATTATTAGTACGTCTTAGCATGTGTAATCAGTTCTGGGAGGGATATAGCCTGATCAACTATATCCGTCCGAGAAGTAACTTACGCACACTAAGGAATAGTCGTAATGAGCGACAAATCTGATAACCTAACTACACTCTATAAAGAACACGCTAGGAACCAAATATAAACATTTAAAAATACTATAGTAGTATTTTTACGTTTCTATAGCTCCATGTTATCATTTTCCGATATGTGCTTCTTAACCCCCCGTTTCTCGTGCAGACGACATGGCAGGATTTCACATACCCGGGGACCCATACTTTCCCAATCAGGGAAACGCGGGGTGGATCGAGGATGAGCCCGAGCAACAAATTGAAGAGGATCCTGAAGAGGATCCCGAAGAGGAAACCGAAGAGGAAGACGAACAAGAAGAAGAAGAAGAGGAAAACGAACAAGAAGAAGAGGAAGAAGACGAAGAAGAAGAAGAGGAAGATGATGAGATAGTCATGTTTGGGAATGAAATGGAGGAACCACCAGAAGTATTCAACCCTCCTTACATCGCGAGGGTACGCACACACCGTTTTGGATACAACGGACCTGAACCCCCTTGGGTAACAACGATCGAAAGGTGGAGCCGACAACAACGCCAACGGTCACCATATGGCTACCAACGAGGTTACTATGATCTCACCCATGGTGGACCGGCTGACAGAGCTCTCCCCGTCACGATACAGCGAATAGCAAGTATGGATGATCGTGGTAGGACGAAGACCGATCAGCTCCGAGAGCTAAGTGCCATCGTACAGTCTACCACTGATCGTACCAGAGACCTGGAACGAGACTCCCACCACAAAGACCAACTCGTTCAAGATCTTCTCGCTGCTCGAGCAGAAACAAGAGAGTATCGGGAAAGATACATGGCACTCGAAGAGAGAATGGTTGCAGCCGAACGAAGTTTGGCGGAACTACAGGGCGCCTCGACATCATTGCAGCCTCCGTCAAAGAAGGGTCGTAGTGATTAGAACTTGTTACTATTCTCACGTCTTGGTAGTAAAATTTTATGAGTACGCGTTGGTGTTGCTCTCTGTATGTAGGTCGACCCTACGACTAAGTGATCACACTATTCAAAGGGCTTTTGTAATGTCAAAGCTATCTTTTGTAATAATGTAATGTAGACCCTTATGTGGTCAAACTTTTCCCTCTAAACGTTATGTACTAAAAGTTATCAATGAAATTTGGCGTGCGTTTTATTTATTGAATGTTTGTCACTAGACATCATAACCTGATCACACAAACAGTTTACGAATAATAAAGTTTTAATAAAATACAAGAGGGATGAAACCAATAACACTCGACTCTTTATCACTATTGAAGTCTTACCGACTAGTCATTTTTTATTTATTTATGATAGAACCATGCCACCAAGGAGAAGACCAAGTCCTTCCGACAACACAATGCCGCCTCCACCACCACCTCCGCAGTTTGATCCTGCGATGTTTCAAGCTGCAGTAACGGCAACCGTGGCGGCAGTAATGTCGCAAATGGGTACCAATGGTTCTAGCGGTTCTGGATCCGAAGCTACCAATTCCATTCATGGGGACGGCACGGGGCGTACGAGGGAGTGCTCTTACAAAGACTTCACGAATGGAAAGTCCGACCCTTTCAATGGAAGCGGGGGCGTCATCACGCTAGTGCAATGGTTTGAAAGGACCGACGCAGTTTTCGAAATCTGCGCTTGTCCTGAAGCGAGCAAGGTAAAGTATGCGGCATTCACTTTCACTAGAAAAGCACTTACTTGGTGGAATGGCCGAGTTAAATCACTTACTCCTACAGTAGCTAACGCTATCAGCTGGGAGGATTTGAAAGCCTTAATGTTAAAGGAATATTGCCCGAGGGGCGAAATACAAAAACTTGAAGAAGAACTTTGGAACCTCAGGATGTCCGGCACTGATCTTGAAACTTATACTGCCCGTTTCAATGACCTAGCACTCCTCTGTCCAAAAATGGTCACTCCAGAAGAGAAGAAGGTGGAACGATACCTCTGGGGGCTGTCATCCCAGATTCAAGATAGTGTATTGGCCTCGAAACCCACTACCTTTGAGACTGCCAAGGAATTGGCACAACAACTCATAGATCACAGGGCTAGCCGTGGTACCGTGATAACCACCACCGACCGAACAAAAGGAGGGAACAAAAAGAGGAAGTTTTGGGGCAATAAAAAGAAACAACCAATGCAGGACCCTACCAAAAAGCAACAGATTGTTGCTGTCTGTGCCGCCACTACTGCTGTCAGTCCAGCGCCGCCGAAACAATACACGGGAACTCTTCCCAAGTGCAACAAGTGTAACTACCACCATAACGGTGCTTTTCGAGAGTTACACTGCAATAACTGCAACAAGAAAGGACACACCGCACGATTCTGTAGAGCGACTACCCAACCCGCCGCTCAAGCCGCTACGACCGCCAACACCGGAGCAAGCCAAACCTACTATGGATATGGTGAAACGGGACACTTCAGGAGGAACTGCCCCAAGGCATGAGCCCCTAATATTGGGGGTGTAGGGAGAGTCCTAACTTTAGGGAATGGAGAAGCAGTCAAGGATCCCTCCGTGGTTACTGCTACGTTCCTCCTCAATAACTCTTATGCATGCGTACTTTTCGATAGTGGGGCAGGAAGTTTCGTAAGTCACCAATTCAAACATATACCTAAACAAAATTACCAGCCACTAGAAGAATCTTACGTCGTAGAAATGGCAAATGGGAAGGTTGAGCGCGCTAACGATATTTACATAGGGTGTACTCTCACTCTAGACAACCATTTGTTCAAAATTGACCTTATGCCGGTCACCATAAAAAGTTTCGATATAATCATTGGTATGGATTGGTTAAGCCTTCATCGTGCCGACATTCTATGTTACGAAAGGGCCGTCCGCCTCAATCTGCCGAATGGCAACATTCTCATTGTTTATGGCAATAAACCTAGTGCGAACCTACAAATCATCTCTTGTGTTAAAACCCAAAAGTACCTCCGAAAGCAATACCATGCATTCTTAGCCCACGTCGTAGACAAGAAACAAGAGGTGAAGGACATCAAAGAAATTCCAGAAGTATGCAACTTCCCTGATGTATTCCCAGATGATCTGCCAGGTGTACCACTCGCACGAAAAGTCGAATTTCGGATCAAGTTAATCCTAGGAGCTACCCCCGTCGCCAGGGCTCCATACCGCTTAGCATCGGCAGAAATGCAAGAACTGTCCAGCCAGTTGAATTAACTGTTGAGCAAAGGGTTCATCAGGCCAAGCTTCTCACCCTGGGGAGCACCAGTCCTATTTGTAAAGAAGAAGGATGGATCTTTTCGCATGTGTATAGACTACCGAGAACTAAACAACCTCACTATCAAGAACCGATATCCTCTACCCCGAATCGATGACCTCTTCGACCAGCTCCAAGGAGCCAGCTACTTTTCAAAAATCGACCTGAGGTCGGGTTATCATCAACTACGAGTTCAAGAAGAGGATATCCCCAAGACGGCTTTCAGAACTTGCTATGGACACTACGAATTTGTAGTGATGCCATTCGGATAAACAAACGCGCCTGCGATATTCATGGATTTGATGAACCGAGTGTGTCGACCCTTCTTGGATAAATTCATCATTGTATTCATCGACGATATCTTGGTCTATTCGAGAAGCGAAGAAGAGCACAGACAACACCTACGACTAGTTCTGGAGATTTTAAGAACTGAGAAGCTTTACGCCAAGTTCTCAAAGTGTGAATTTTGGCTCCGTGAAGTAGGATTCCTTGGCTACGTGGTAAGCAAGGAAGGAATACATGTGGATCCCTCAAAGATCAAAGCAATCGAAGATTGGTCAGCACCTACAACGCTAACAGAAATCCGACGATTTTTAGGACTCGCAGGCTATTATCGAAGATTCATACAAAACTTCTCCAAGATCGCTAAGCCCCTCACCACCTTGACTCAGAAAGGCGTGGTGTTCAAATGGGAAGATAAACAAGAAGTCGCCTTCCAGACACTAAAGCAAGCCCTATGCAACGCACCAATCTTGTCTCTTCCAGAAGGAACCGATGATTTTGTGGTGTACTGCGATGCTTCGAATCAAGGCCTCGGCTGTGTGCTCATGCAAAGGGGAAAAGTCATCGCTTACGCATCAAGGCAACTTAAGACACACGAAGTTAATTATACCACCCATGACCTTGAACTAGGAGCAGTGGTGTACGCCCTGAAAATCTGGAGGCACTACCTCTACGGCACCAAGTGCACCATCTTCACTGATCACAAAAGTCTTCAGCATATTCTCAATCAGAAAGAACTGAACATGCACCAAAGAAGATGGGTAGAATTGCAGAATGACTACGAATGTGAAATTCGCTACCACCCGGGCAAGGCCAATGTAGTGGCCAATGCCTTGACCAGGAAAGAATAGTCGGGTCGCCGAGTGAAATCCCTAGCCATGGCCATCCACTCCCAACTAGCCACGCAGATCAAGGATGCCCAGTTAGAAGCCTTGAAACCCAAAAACATAGCAAACTAAGCACTAAGAGGGATGGATAAGAACTTAGAAGTCAAAGAGGATGGAACTCGTTATTTCATGAACCAAATCTGGACACCGAAGTTCGGTGGGTACCGAGACGTTGTAATGAACGAGGCCCACAAGACTTGATACTCCTTTCATCCTGGGTCAGATAAGATGTATCTAGACCTCAAAAGGTTATACTGGTGGCCAAACATGAAGGCTGAAATTGCTACTTATGTGAGTAAGTGCCTCACTTGCGCCAAGGTCAAGGTAGAATATCAGAAGCCATCAGGACTACTTTGTCACACCCCCAAACCAAGGATGGCGGAAATGTCCGGGGGTGGAGGACTTCATGTATAGTATCATAACCACAATTTCAATAGTAATTTAAGCAAACACCACCAACATATATATAATTAAAAAAGTTACATCACTTGTATGAATTACATGTTTCAAAATCAATTACAATATGTTGACAAAATATGAAAAGTTTGACGCCTTAACGTCCCATCCTCAAAAGCACTTGATAACCTGATTAGTGTTTTCCTGTGAATACAAGTTGTTTGAAAAGTGTCAACACAAAGGTTGGTGAGTTCATAAGCTTTTATTAATAAACTTAGTAGAAGTCTTTCACATGTAAATGTCGCGTTTGTTTCAGAAAAATCCGATATTTTCCTTGAAATCCGAAAAATGTAGCCTTATAACCAAAGACTAGAATGTATGAGAAATCATCGTTTCATAGTAGAAATGTTGTGAGTTTAAAATGTTATGGAAAGTAAATTTCTTTTATCAACCTAAAACCTACTTCGGTTTTATGAAACCCCGTAAACTTTATGAATTGTTATCTCCCTAAGTGAGTCGCTATAATCATATTGTGACTATGTGAACCTGCCACAACGTTTCTCAGGCGTCGCGAAAATGAAATGACATTTGTCACCCGTAGACCTGCAGGTCCCACTGTAGCTAGCAGCAAGGTGTGGGGTGTCAAACCCAATATAGATCTATATACAAGTATCACGTTCTCCCTCAAGGAGATTCTGATTATAACTACCAGGAATTATATCCCGCACTCGGACGTACGGGGAGAGAGAGAGTCTCACAACATAGGTTAACAAGTTTACGTGAAATGTGTCTGAATATAAATCTTTCTTGTATGAATGTACCCTCTTTGTACGAGTGTGTTGAGTGATGTATCATAAACTATACCTATTATAGTTTATCTAAAATGTATGTAATATGTATGAATTCTTTTATGGAAATGTATTAGTGTTATGAATTTATCAAACTATACTTTTTATAGTTAAACAATACGTGTTCTAAATGAATGAATAATATTTAATATGAATGACTTAGTTTCAGTTCATGATGATAAACTAACAAGGAAACACATTCAAATATTAGAACTTATGATTATACACTTTGCTCAACATAATACAAAGTGTTATGATATTTACATGCTGTTGGCTAACTTTAGCCATTCTGCCCTGTTTTTGGAAAAATCATAGAAAAATCATACGAAGTCGAAAACTAGATCCGTAAATTCTGAGAGTTCACAAAATGTGTCTAGTTTACTCATAATTTTTATCACAATTTTTAATGACCTCCAACTTGGGGGAAAAAGTCCAAAATCACAGACTGGTCCGGATTGTTGTTTGAAATGATAGGCAGTTTTGTAAAAATCACCATAAATTGTAGAAAAATCGTATGGAGATGTGCAAGTAGCCATTTTAAAGTTAAAAACTTGAACTATTTTCACCTTGTACAGTTTTGAAAACAAAAATGTTTAAGATGCCCAAAACAGTCCGTGAAGGGAGTTGAACTTTTCTGATGAAGGCTGTTAGAATACTTTAGTTATGTTCTTAGTGTTTTAACTTGTATTCCCCCCCCCCCTGAAAACTTGAGAAAACATGAAAATGTAGGGGTATGAACTCACCTTAAGTGATTTCAGTAGATGGTTGTTGAAGAATGGAAGTGTTTAATTCAAGAACACTTGGAGATGCCTTGAAGGTTTTCGAGAATCTAACATCATAGTTAGGGAGTTTGTGTAAGCAATCAAAGACTTGAGTAGAATGAAGTGAAATAATAATAGGGAGGATGAATTTTTACTTACTAAGTGTGGAAGAACACTTGAAATCAGCCTTGGATCTCGAAAATTTGTGTAGAAGAGTTTGAGAGAAAGGTGATGTTTGTTACTTAGTGGAATGAGAGAAATGAGAGAAAATGAGGAGTGTGGTTGTTTGTTCCAGCTCGAAAACGTGGGAGTGAGTGAAATTTGAGTGTAAGGGAACATTGAAGTGACATAGGTAAGGTGGGGAGGTATGGCTGGTCATAGAGTGGGTGTGGGGTGGTTGCTTGTGTCATAAGTTAAGGCAAAGTCAACACTCCACCTTAAATAAATCCCCCATTAGATCTTTATTATTTAAATAATGATTTTCATAAAAATAAGTTTAAATTATGAATATTTAGAGTTTATTATATTAAAATATAATTTCTGGAGAAAATCTCGCTTTAAAATCACGAAAAACGGGCTTAAAATGTTAAAAATATCAAAAATGGGCTAAAATGACAAATATGCGAATTTCTGGCCGAGGCTCGGCCTTCTGGTGCTGAACCGAGAGAGAGAGGGAGGCAGAACCGAGAGGGAAGAAGAAGGAGGGAAGGACCGAGAGGGGAAAGGAGAGAACAAGGGGCGCGAGACAGAGGCAGAGCGAGAAGAAGGGAACAGTGGGCGCGAACAGAGATAGAGGGGCGGAGTAGCGAACAGAGACCGAGAGGAGCAGAGCGTGAAGCGACAGAGGCAGAGGCTCGGTCTCTGGTCTCTTAGCCACCAGAGGCTTGGTCTCTGGTCTCTTAGCCACCAGAGGCTCGGTCTCTGGTCTCTTAGCCACCAGAGGCTCGGTCTCTGGTCTCTTAGCCACCAGAGGCTCGGTCTCTGGTCTCTTAGCCACCAGAGGCTCGGTCTCTGGTCCTAAGAGGCCTCTCACTCCGGTTTCGGTTCCTAAAGCCTATTTTTCTCGTTTTCGCCCCGTTTCAAGCCGTTTTTGACCCGGTTAAGGGCCGGAATGACCCGAATGATTCCAAAAGTTACGGGAAACTTTTGAGAGAGATTTGGGAGAGATTTCTCACACTTGGAGAGATTTGGGAGAGATTTGACATTCTTGGAGAGATTTCTCATACAAAGAGATATTTGAGAGAGGTTTCACATACTTGGAGAGATTTGGGAGAGATTTGACATTCTTGGAGAGATTTCTCATACAGAGAGATATTTGAGAGAGATTTCACATACTTGGAGAGATTTGGGAGAGATTTGACATTCTTGGAGAGATTTCTCATACAAAGAGATATTTGAGAGAGGTTTCACATACTTGGAGAGATTTGGGAGAGATTTGACATTCTTGGAGAGATTTCTCATACAGAGAGATATTTGAGAGAGATTTCACATACTTGGAGAGATTTGGGGGAGATTTGACATTATTGGAGAGATTTTTCATACGAAGAGATATTTGAGAGAGATTTCACATACTTGGAGAGATTTGGGAGAGATTTGACATTCTTGGAGAGATTTCTCATACAGAGAGATAGTTGAGAGAGATTTCACATACTTGGAGAGATTTGGGAGGGATTTGACATTCTTGGAGAGATTTCTCATACAGAGAGATAGTTGAGAGAGATTTCAAGTATGGCATTTGTGAGTGTTTGGTTACGTAATGCGAGTCTCTTGAGCCCCGTTAAGTCATGATTAAGGATCCCACGCACTCCTAATGAGTATGCAACATGGTTTTCATCAGTTTAGTTCATTGATTAGTACTAGGGCTTAGGAAATTTTTAACACAAGACTTTTCTCAAGTGATGTTTTCCCATTAATATAGCAAGTTATACAGTATGAACATAACACAAACCCTAATACACAAGGTTTAATAGAGTTGACCGGCTTGACTTGATGACTTGACTTGACTCAAGATTGACGATTGTCACATCATCCCCCCGTTAGAGGGAATTTCGTCCCGAAATTTAAATTCGGCTGGGACTTCAAGGGTTTGGGAAAAGATGTGGATACTTTTGCTTCATTTGATCTTCACGTTCCCAGGTAAACTCAGGCCCTCGTTTCGCGTTCCAACGAACCTTCACTATGGGAATGCGACTTTGTTTTGTTCTCTTGATCTCTCGATCCATGATCTCGACGGGTTCCTCCACAAAGTGGAGATTTTCATTAACTTCAATTTCTTCGAGTGGTATTACGAGTGTCTCGTCAGACAGACACTTCTTTAAATTGGACACGTGGAAGGTAGGGTGCACATTACTAAGTTCTTGTGGTAGTCGGAGTTTGTACGCCACAGGTCCAATCCTAGCAAGGATTTCGAACGGACCGATGTACCTTGGGTTTAGTTTCCCCCGTTTACCGAAACGTATCATCCCCTTCCAGGGGGAAACTTTTAGTAGTACCCGGTCTCCGACCTGGAATTCTAAAGGTTTGTGTCGCTTATCCGTGTAACTCTTTTGTCGATCACGAGACGCTTTTAGTCTTTCCCGAATTTGAATGATCTTTTCTGTGGTTTCCCTTATGATTTCAGGCCCAGTAAGGGTGCTATCAGGGACTTGCCCTCTGGCTAGCTGAGTATCTCCAACTTCGGCCCAACACAGTGGTGATCTACACTTGCGACCGTAGAGAGATTCGAATGGAGCGACTCCAATACTAGTGTGATAACTGTTATTATAAGAGAATTCGATAAGCGGTAGATGGGTATCCCATGCCTTACCAAAATCTATCACACAGGCTCTCAGCATGTCTTCCAACGTCTGGATGGTTCTCTCGCTTTGTCCGTCCGTTTGTGGATGGTAGGCCGTACTCATGTCTAGCCTGGTTCCCAGAGACTTCTGTAGGGACTGCCAGAAACGCGAGGTGAATCTACTATCTCGATCCGAGATAATGGATGTTGGTACACCATGTAGTCGCACGATCTCTTTAATGTACATCCTGGTCAATTTTTCCATCTTGTCTGTTTCATTTATTGGCAGGAAGTGCGCGGACTTGGTCAATCTGTCCACAACCACCCATATGGTATCCATCCCACCTGATGTCTTAGGCAGTTTGGTTACGAAGTCCATGGTTATTCGCTCCCACTTCCACTCGGGTATATCCGGTTGTTGAAGTAGTCCTGATGGCTTCTGATATTCCACCTTGACCTTGGCGCAAGTGAGGCACTTGCTCACATAAGTAGCAATTTCAGCCTTCATGTTTGGCCACCAGTATAACCTTTTGAGGTCTAGATACATCTTATCTGACCCCGGATGAATGGAGTATCGAGTCTTGTGGGCCTCCTTCATTACAACGTCTCGGTACCCACCGAACTTCAGTGTCCAGATTCGATTCATGAGATAACGAGCTCCATCCCCTTTGACTTCCAAGTTCTTATCCATCCCCCTTAGTGCTTCGCTTGCCACGTTTTCTGGTTTCAGGGCTTCTAATTGGGCGTCCTTGATCTGGGTGGCCAGTTGGGAGTGGATGGTCATGGCTAGGGATTTTACTCGGCGACCCGAGTATTCCTTCCTGCTTAAGGCATCGGCTACTACATTAGCCTTGCCCGGGTGGTAGCGAATTTCACATTCGTAGTCATTCAGTAATTCCACCCATCTTCTTTGGCGCATGTTAAGTTCTTTTTGATTGAGAATGTGCTGAAGACTTTTGTGATCAGTGAAGATGGTGCACTTGGTGCCATAGAGGTAGTGCCTCCAGATCTTCAGGGCGAACACCACCGCTCCCAGTTCAAGGTCATGGGTTGTGTAATTAACTTCATGTGTCTTCAGTTTCCTTGATGCATAAGCGATGACTCTTCCCCTTTGCATGAGCACACAGCCGAGGCCTTGATTTGAAGCATCGCAATACACCACAAAATCATCAGTTCCTTCTGGAAGAGACAAGACTGGTGCGCTGCATAGGGCTTGCTTTAGTGTCTGGAAGGCAGCTTCTTGTTTATCTTCCCATTCGAACACTACACCTTTCTGAGTCAAGGTGGTGAGAGGCTTAGCGATCTTGGAGAAGTTTTTTATGAATCTTCGATAGTAGCCTGCGAGTCCCAAAAACTATCGGATTTCTGTTGGTGTTGTAGGTGTTGACCACTCTTCGATTGCTTTGATCTTCGAGGGGTCCACATGTATTCCTTCCTTGCTTACTACGTGGCCAAGGAATCCTACTTCTCGGAGCCAAAATTCACACTTTGAGAATTTAGCGTAGAGCTTCTCGGTCCTTAAAACCTCCAGAACTAGTCGTAGGTGTTGTCTGTGTTCTTCTTCGCTCCTCGAATAGACCAAGATATCATCGATGAATACGATGACGAATTTATCCAAGAAGGGTCGACACACTCGATTCATCAAATCCATGAACACCGCAGGCGCGTTAGTTAACCCGAATGGCATCACTACAAACTCATAGTGCCCATAGCGAGTTCTGAATGCCGTCTTGCGGATATCCTCTTCTTGAACTCGCAGTTGATGATAGCCCGACCTCAGGTCGATTTTTGAAAAGTAGCTGGCTCCTTGGAGCTGGTCGAAGAGGTCATCGATTCGGGGTAGGGGATAACGGTTCTTGATAGTGAGTTTGTTTAGTTCTCGATAGTCTATGCACATGTGAAAAGACCCATCCTTCTTCTTTACAAATAAGACTGGTGCTCCCCAGGGCGAGAAGCTTGGCCTGATGAATCCTTTGTTCAATAGTTCATTCAACTGGCTGGATAGTTCTTGCATTTCTGCAGGTGCTAAGCGATATGGAGCCCTGGCGACGGGGGTAGCTCCTGGGATTAAGTCGATCCGAAATTCGACTTGTCGTACGAGTGGTACACCAGGGAGATCGTCTGGGAAAACATCTGGGAAGTTGCATACTTCTGGAATTTCTTTGATGTCCTTCACCTCCTGTTTCTTGTCTACGATGTGGGCTAAGAAAACATGGTATTGCTTTCGGAGGTACTTTTGGGTTTTAACACAAGAGATGATTTGTAGGTTCGCACTAGGTTTATTGCCATAAATGGTGAGAACGTTGCCATTCGGCAGATTGAGGCGGACGGCCCTTTCGTAACATAGAATGTCGGCATGATGAAGGCTTAACCAATCCATACCAATGATTATATCGAAGCTTTTTATGGTGACCGGCATAAGGTCAATTTTGAACAAGTGGTTGTTTAGAGTGAGAGTACATCCTATGTAAATATCATTAGCGCGCTCAACCTTTCCATTTGCCATTTCTACGATGTAAGAATCTTCTAGTGGTTGAGAATTTTGCTTAAGTATATGTTTGAATTGATGACTTATGAAACTTCTTTCTGCCCCACTATCGAAAAGTACGCATGCATAAGAGTTATTGAGGAGGAACGTACTAGTAACCACAGAGGGATCCTTGACTGCTTCTCCCTGCCCTAAAGTTAGGACTCTCCCTACACCCCCAGCATTAGGGGCTCGTGCCTTGGGGCAGTTCCTCCTGAAGTGTCCCGTTTCACCACATCCATAGCAGGCTTGGCTTGCTCCAGTGTTGGCGGTCGTAGCGACTTGTGTGGCGGGTTGGGTAGTTGCTCTACAGAATCGTGCAGTGTGCCCCTTTTTGTTACACTTATTGCAGTGTAACTCTCGACAAGCACCGTTATGGTGGTAGTTACACTTGTTGCACTTGGGAAGAGTTCCTGTATACTGTTTCGGTGGCGCTGGAGCGACAGCAGTAGTGGCGGCGCGAACAGCAACAGTCTGTTGCTTTTTGGCGGGGTCCTGAATTGGTTGTTTCTTTTTATTGCCCCAGAACTTCCTCTTGTTGTTCCCTCCTTTTGTTCGGTCGGTGGTGGTTATCACGGTACCACGGCTAGCCCTGTGATCTATGAGTTGTTGTGCCAATTCCTTGGCACTCTCAAAGGTAGTGGGTTTCGAGGCCAATACACTATCTTGAATCTGGGATGACAGCCCCCAGAGATATCATTCCACCTTCTTCTCTTCTGGCGTGACCATTGTTGGACAAAGGAGTGCTAGGTTGTTGAAACGGGCAGTATAAGTTTCAAGATCAGTGCCTGACATTCTGAGGTTCCAAAGTTCTTCTTCAAGTTTTTGTATTTCACCCCTCGGGCAGTATTCCTTTAACATTAGGGCTTTCAAATCCTCCCAGCTGATTGCGTTAGCTACTGCAGGAGTAAGTGACTTAACTCGGCCATTCCACCAAGTAAGTGCTTTTCCAGTGAAAGTGAATGCCGCATACTTGACCTTGCTCGCTTCGGGACAAGCGCAGATTTCAAAAACTGCCTCGGTCCTTTCGAACCATTGCACCAGTGTGATAACGCCCCCGCTTCCATTGAAAGGATCGGGTTTGCCATTCGTGAAGTCTTTGTAAGAGCACTCCCTCGTACGCCCCGTGCTGTCCCCATGAATGGAATTGGTAGCTCCGGATCCAGAACCGCCAGAACCATTGGTTCCCATTTGCGACATTGCTGCCGCCACGGCTGCCGTTACTGCAGCCTGGAACATTGCAGGATCAAACTGCGGAGGTGGTGGTGGAGGCGGCACTGGGTTGTTGGAAGGCCTTGGTCTTTTCCATGGTGGCATGGTTCTGTCATAAAAAAATGACTAGTCGGTAAGACTTCAATAGTGATAACGAGTCGAGTGATACTGGTTTCATCCCTCTTGTATTTTATCATAACTTTATTATTCGTAAACTGTTTGTGTGATCAGGTTATGATGTATAGTGCCAAGCATTCAATAAATAAAACACATGCCAAATTTCATTGATAACTTTTAGTACATAACGTTTAGAGGGAAAAGTTTGACCTCATAAGGGTCTACATTACATCGTTACAAAAGGTAGTTTTTGGCATTACAAAAGCCCTTTGAATAGTGTAATCACATAGTCGCAGGGTCGACCTACATACAAGGAGTAGCACCAAAGCGTACTCATAAAATTCTACTACCAAGATGGGAGAATAGCAACGAGTTCTAATCACTGCGACCCTTCTTTGACGGAAGCTGCGATGATGTCGATGCGCCCTGTAGTTCCGCCAATTTGCGTTCGGCTGTAACCATTCTCTCTTCGAGTGCCATGTATCTTTCCCGATACTCTCTTGTTTCTACTTGAGCCGCGAGATGGTCTCGAATGAGTTGGTCTCGATGGTGGGAGTCTCGTTCCAGGTTTCTGGTGCGATCCGTAGTAGACTGTACAATGACACTTAACTCCCGGACCTGATCTGTCGTTGTCCTACCACGATCATCCATACTTGCCATTCGTTGTATCGTGACGGGGAGAGCCCTGTCAGCCAGTCCACCATGAGTGAGATCATAGTAACCTCGTTGGTAGCCATATGGTGACCGTTGGCGTTGTTTTCGGCTCCATCTTTCGATCGTTGTTACCCAAGGGGGTTCAGGTCCGTTGTATCCAAATCGGTGCGCGGGTACCCTCACGATGTAGGGAGGGTTGAATACTTCTGGTGGTTCCTCCGCTTCGTTCCCAAACATGACTATCTCATCACCTTCCTCTTCTTCCTCTTCATCTTCCTCTTCTTCTTGGTCGTCTTCCTCTTCTTCTTCTTGTTCGTCTTCCTCCTCGGGCTCCTCCTCGGGATCCTCCTCGGGATCCTCTTCAGGATCCTCCTCGGGATCCTCCTCGGGATCCTCCTCGGGATCCTCTTCAGGATTCTCCTCGGGCTCGTCTTCGATCCATCCTGCGTTTCCCTGATTGGGAAAGGAGGGGTCCCCGGGTATGTGAAAGCCTGCCATGTCGTCTGCACGAGAAACGGGGTTAAGAAGTACGTAACGGAAAATAATAATTTGGCGCTATAGAAACGTACAAATACTCCTATAGTATTTTTAAATGTTTATATTTGGTTCTTAGCGTGTTCTTTATGAAGTGTAATTAGGTTTTCAGATTTGTCTCTCATTACGACTATTTCTTAGTGTGCGTAAGTTACTTCTTGGACGGATATAGTTGATCAGGCTATATCCTTCCCAGAACTGATTACACATGCTAAGGCGTATTAGTAATGTTCGACTCCTCCTCTTTCAATTTATGTTCTCCTAAGTTATAACACCATGCTAGTATAGAATGCATGCAAGTATACTTTAAAACAAGAAATTATTTGTTTTCTAAAAGTACAACTCTTTAAATCATTTTAAGAATCAGAGACTTTTAGTCCCAAATGTGTTTATAGTTTGTATATCTTATGTGGTTTGACATACTTAATTCACTATAAACCGTGCTCTGATACCAATCTGTCACACCCCCAAACCAAGGATGGCGGAAACGTCCGGGGGTGGAGGACTTCATGTATAGTATCATAACCACAATTTCAATAGTAATTTAAGCAAACACCACCAACATATATATAATTGAAAAAGTTACATCACTTGTATGAATTACATGTTTCAAAATCAATTACAATATGTTGACAAAATATGAAAAGTTTGACGCCTTAACGTCCCATCCTCAAAAGCACTTGATAACCTGATTAGTGTTTTCCTGTGAATACAAGTTGTTTGAAAAGTGTCAACACAAAGGTTGGTGAGTTCATAAGCTTTTATTAATAAACTTAGTAGAAGTCTTTCACATGTAAATGTCGCGTTTGTTTCAGAAAAATCCGATATTTTCCTTGAAATCCGAAAAATGTAGCCTTATAACCAAAGACTAGAATGTATGAGAAATCATTGTTTCTTAGTAGAAATGTTGTGAGTTTAAAATGTTATGGAAAGTAAATTTCTTTTATCAACCTAAAACCTACTTCGGTTTTATGAAACCCCGTAAACTTTATGAATTGTTATCTCCCTAAGTGAGTCGCTATAATCATACTGTGACTATGTGAACCTGCCACAACGTTTCTCAGGCGTCGCGAAAATGAAATGACATTTGTCACCCGTAGACCTGCAGGTCCCACTGTAGCTAGCAGCAAGGTGTGGGGTGTCAAACCCAATATAGATCTATATACAAGTATCACGTTCTCCCTCAAGGAGATTCTGATTATAACTACCAGGAATTATATCCCGCACTCGGACGTACGGGGAGAGAGAGAGTCTCACAACATAGGTTAACAAGTTTACGTGAAATGTGTGTGAATATAAATCTTTCTTGTATGAATGTACCCTCTTTGTACGAGTGCGTTGAGTGATGTATCATAAACTATACCTATTATAGTTTATCTAAAATGTATGTAATATGTATGAATTCTTTTATGGAAATGTATTAGTGTTATGAATTTATCAAACTATACTTTTTATAGTTAAATAATACGTGTTCTAAATGAATGAATAATATTTAATATGAATGACTTAGTTTCAGTTCATGATGATAAACTAACAAGGAAACACATTCAAATATTAGAACTTATGATTATACACTTTGCTCAACATAATACAAAGTGTTATGATATTTACATGCTGTTGGCTAACTTTAGCCATTCTGCTCTGTTTTTGGAAAAATCATAGAAAAATCATACAAAGTCGAAAACTAGATCTGTAAATTCTGAGAGTTCACAAAATGTGTCTAGTTTAGTCATAATTTTTATCACAATTTTTAATGGCTTCCAACTTGGTGGAAAAAGTCCAAAATCACAGACTGGTCCGGATTGTTGTTTGAAATGATAGGCAGTTTTGTAAAAATCACCATAAATTGTAGAAAAATCGTATGGAGATGTGCAAGTAGCCATTTTAAAGTTAAAAACTTGAACTATTTGCACCTTGTACAGTTTTGAAAACAAAAATGTTTAAGATGCCCAAAACAGTCCGTGAAGGGAGTTGAACTTTTCTGATGAAGGCTGTTAGAAAACTTTAGTTATGTTCTTAGTGTTTTAACTTGTATTCCCCCCCTGAAAACTTGAGAAAACATGAAAATGTAGGGGTATGAGCTCACCTTAAGTGATTTCAGTAGATGGTTGTTGAAGAATGGAAGTGTTTAATTCAAGAACACTTGGAGATGCCTTGAAGGTTTTCGAGAATCTAACATCATAGTTAAGGAGTTTGTGTAAGCAATCAAACACTTGAGTAGAATGAAGTGAAATAATAATAGGGAGGATGAATTTTTACTTACTAAGTGTGGAAGAACACTTGAAATCAGCCTTGGATCTCGAAAATTTGTGTAGAAGAGTTTGAGAGAAAAGTGATGTTTGTTACTTAGTGGAATGAGAGAAATGAGAGAAAATGAGGAGTGTGGTTGTTTGTTCCAGCTCGAAAACGTGGGAGTGAGTGAAATTTGAGTGTAAGGGAACATTGAAGTGACATAGGTAAGGTGGGGTGTAACATCCGGATTTTTACCAGGTATCTTGTAAGTTTAATTTTGTTATTTGTAAGAGGGACTCGGCGAGTCAGAGCTCAGACTCGCCGAGTAGAGGCACGGGATTGAGCAAGGATGCGCGCTTGGACTCGGCGAGTCCAGGGCATGGACTCGGCGAGTCTGCGCTGTGTTAAGAAACCCTAAATCTCCGGGTTTGTGGCCTATTTAAAGGGCCTTATGGCCGACCTTGTGCTCACCCAACCCCAGAGAGAGACCCTAAAGAGATCTAGAGCGTTTGTGAGGAAGGAGAGGCCAATCTTGAACTTTTGTGGGTGTTGTTGCAAGGAGGAAGTGTTCAAGGCAAGAGGAGGCTGAAGGAGGTGCGAATTTTGAGGTCTTTGTGTTCATAGAGGCTGTATTGAGATATTATTCCCGAACCTTCTTCACTTTTGGTGTGGATTCTTAGTGTTAGGGTTTTCTAACCCTTTTAGAGGTTGATTAAGCGGAGTAGTTGGTCCCTCCTCGAGTTTGTGTCTTGGATCTGGACCCAAAGAGGTCCAGAGACCTTAACCCATGGGGCTTTATGAGTCATTTTGGGAGTCTTGAGCTTGGAATGTCACTTTTGGGGCTAAATCGCCATTTTGGACCATTTAGATGTTATATGTGCGTCAAGATCTTAACTTTACGTGATTATCATGCTTGGGGAGGCCAGATCTATGATTTTATGGAACAGATCTGACCTCAGAAGTCGTTTTGAGTTCGTGCATGGCATGAACTCGCCGAGTCCAAGAACAGACTCGGCGAGTCGTATGAAGGTTGCCCGATAACCACTCGTTGAGTGGGCTTGTCGAGTTGGGGAAATAACTCGGTGAGTCTGTGAGAGTCAGGGGTCTAAGTTCAAGTTGTAACTCGCCGAGTTGTTCTTGGGACTCGGCGAGTTGAGTCGTGGTGGCCCCACAACTCGTGCCAGGTGGAGCTCGTCGAGTTGGGAGAAATACTCGACGTGTCAAGGAAGGATTTCAGGGAAGTTGGTGCATGCGCACGAACTCGCCGAGTCGCCATAGTGCACTCGCCGAGTCCGGTCAAAGTTGACCGTTGACCAGCGTTGACCAAGAGCGATTGTTATAGTGTGATCAACTCCAGATTGAGAGAGTGTTAATTAGGGATGTGTTGTGCTATAGGTGGACTTCAGCTCGGCGGATCGAGTGATTAGTGATTTCAGGGTTACGAGTTACCGAGACACACACGAGGTTAGTCTCCTCTCTATACTTTACCTTGAGTAGGTAACCAGAGTTATGTGATTGAGTAATTGTATGCTGTGTATGTTATGTGTTGTACTGCATGATTTCTATGTGATTTATGTAGTGCATGTTATTCAGAGCTAGAACCTGAGGGTTCAAGGAGTTTGGGTGCACGGACCCACAGAGTTATAGCCTCGAGTGGCTAAAATGTGTTATATGTGGTATTTTGGGGAACTCACTAAGCTTTGTGCTTACAGTGTTGATATTATTTGTTTCAGGTACTAGTGACGACCGCGGGAAGGCGCCGGCTTGATCCGTACACACACGTTTGGAGTTTTTACATATTGATCTTGGGGATTTTGTACTGATATGTTGAACAGTTAAATGGTTGTTTTTATGAGAAACGAGAAAAGGGTTGTTTTATAAATATTAATGGAATCATGTTTTTATAAAAAAAAAAAAAAAATTTTTTGGCTTTCAAACTTCGGTGTTACAAATTGGTATCAGAGCCTTGGTTTGAGGGATTCGGGTACACCTTCGGGGGTATTTGAACTCAAACTGAGGAAATGAAGAGATGTTTTCAAAATTGCTAAGAGTAAAAGGTTTTCCAGGAAGAAACGTGTGTACGATCAGTCAGCGCCCGAACGGTGAATTTCCAAAATACCTTTTATTATGAAATAACTATTATTATGATGTGTGTGTGCATGCTAGAATGGGCTAGGTATTGCTGATAGGGCTAGAGTGGCCTGTTTTGTGATGCTTTAGCTTAGGAATGGTGAGCTGCTATGAGACGCTGAGAGTAATTAGGTAGCAGCTAGGGTTTGTGTGAGACCTGTTCAGAGAAAGATTTAAGCGTAATAGAGTACTTGGGGACTGGGATCCGAAGAGGACGATTTGGGGTGTGTACGGAGACGGTGTGGACAGTAGTATTGGGCCCGTACTACTAAAAGCACCGGAGCGGTACACAGTTCAAATAAGAATCTGGGGATGCCAAGAATCAAGGAGGGGTGGATTGTTGAATGTAAGAGTATTCGAGTAAATTCTGATTATCGCATGTTGTATTTCAGAGGTTGATCATGGTGAGGACGCGACACATGCCGGAGGATGCCGGGTCTAGTGATGAGGACATTCGGCAGATCATTCACGAGGAGGTGGCTGCGGTCATCAGAGCTGAGATACCAGAGATGTTCGGGTCTATTAAGACCGCCTTGATTGAGACATTTGACGAGCGCTATGCCGCTCTTTCTGAGGCTGCCGTCGCAGCAGCTACCGCAGCAATTGCTGCGGCGAGACCCCAGGGAGGTGATGCGACGTTATTCAGGGAGTTCAGCAACACCAAGCCACCGGAGTTTGATGGTGCGCAGGACCCGGTGGCAGCTATGAGATGGATATCCGATATGGAGGGATGCTTCTTCACTTGCTCGACCCCTGAGCATTTGAAGGTTCGGTTCGCACTGAACCAGCTTCGCTTGGGAGCGAAGGACTGGTGGAAGTTTGTGTCTGCACATTTCACACCGACTGAGCTTTCGGCAGTGACCTGGGAGAGGTTCACTTCCATGTTCCGGGATGAGTATGTTCCTCAGGTGGAGAGGGAACGTCTGGCGCAGGAGTTTCTGACCCTCAAGCAGGGTACCGAGTCGGTTACAGCGATTACGAGGATGTTCCAGGAGAGGGCGATGTTTTGCCCTGAGCACGTGTCCACCGAGCAGGCACGTATGAGCCGTTATCTGAGTATTTTGAGGCGGGATATTCGGGAGTTCGCTGCGAACTCCTCGTACCGGACATTTGCCGAGCTTCAGGCAAATGCTCGGAAGAGGGAGATTGAGCTTGAGACCCAGGCTAGGGAGGAGGCGGAGTCTATGGGGAGGGATCGGCGATCGGCACAGTTCCAGCCGGCAGCCAAGCGGGCCAAGCCCGCTGATCCCAGACCCGGGAGTCAGAAGGGCCGCACCTGTGGGAAGTGCGGCAAGGGTCACGATGGCGCCTGTCGGGCAGGGTCTTGCTACAAATGTGGCAAGGAGGGGCACATGGCCAAGGACTGCCCCAAGGGATTCGCAGTGTGCTTCCACTGCAATCAGACCGGACACCGGAAGGCGGAGTGTCCGCTGCTACGCGGGGCATCTCAGGGGACTGCTCCCGCCGCCATCAGAGCTGCTACTACAGAGAGTCGGCCCGTGAAGGCCGAGGCACCGAGGGCTCGGGGGAGAGCCTTCCAGCTGACTGCGGAAGAGGTCCGCGCTGCACCCGACGTCGTGGCTGGTATGTTCCTTTTCATTATTTATTTTCGGTGTTGAGATATTATGCTTATATCATGCTATGCTTAGGTACCTTCCTTGTGAATTCTGTACCCGCTTTAGTGTTATTTGACTCGGGTGCGAGTCGATCTTTTGTATCCTTGGCATTTAGTCAGCATATCAGTGTTAGTCGTGGAGTATTGAGTCGGCCTCTGCGGGTTTCCATAGCCGCCGACAGGGTGATTTGTGCTACAGAGGTTTCCGGGGATGTGTATTGGAGATATTCGGGGTCGAGTTTCCGATCGACCTGATTCCGATTGCGATGGGTGATGTTTGTGTTATAGTGGGCATGGATTGGTTGAGCCGATTCGGTGCGGTTATCGATTGCGAGCGACAGCTGGTGACTATACGAGATCCTAGTGGGGGAGTTCTTTCAGTATACGGCGAGGGTACACGTTCTGGATCAGCCTTTTGCTCGGCTGCTAGAGCAAGGCAGTGTTTACAGCAGGGCTGTAAGGGTTATGTAGCGTATGTGATGGATACGCGAGTGATTTCGGAGAGACCGAGCTCTGTGGATGAAGTTCCGGTAGTGTGGGAGTTTCCAGATGTATTTCCCGAAGAGTTACCAGGTGTGCCTCCCGTGAGGCAAGTAGAGTTTGGCATCGATTTGGATCCTGGAGCTGCGCCTATTGCTAAGGTGCCGTATCGCCTTGCGCCTCCAGAGATGCAGGAATTATCCTCGCAACTTCAGGAGTTGCTGGGGAAGGGGTTTATTCGGCCAAGTAGCTCGCCGTGGGGAGCACCCATCCTGTTTGTGAAAAAGAAGGATGGCTCGCATCGCATGTGTATCGATTATCGGGAATTGAATAAGTTGACGGTCAAGAATCGTTACCCGCTACCGAGGATCGACGATTTATTCGATCAGCTTCAGGGGGCATCTTGGTTTTCCAAGATAGATTTGAGGTCGGGCTATCATCAGGTAAGAGTGCGGGACGAGGACGTCTAGAAGACAGCATTCAGGACGCGTTATGGGCATTATGAGTTTGTGGTGATGCCTTTTGGGCTCACCAATGCCCCAGCCGTGTTCATGGACCTCATGAACAGGGTATGTCGGCCGATGTTGGATCGGTCGGTGATTGTTTTCATTGATGATATTCTGGTATATTCTAGATCCAGAGAGCAGCACGAGGAGCATCTGAGGGAGGTGCTTGGGGTTTTGAGAGCGGAGAAGCTTTACGCAAAGTTCTCCAAATGCGATTTCTGGTTACGGGAGGTCCAGTTTCTGGGACATCTCGTTAACCAGAAGGGGATATTAGTCGACCCGGCCAAGGTTGACGCAGTGATGAGGTGGGAGGTGCCGAGGTCACCTTCTGAGATCCGGAGTTTTCTCGGGTTGGCAGGGTATTATCGGAGATTTATTAAGGATTTCTCCAAGATTGCGGTTCCCCTCACCAGATTGACCCGGAAGGGTGTGGCATTTGCATGGGGTCCTGAGCAGCAGACTTCCTTTGAGACGCTTCGCCAGAGGTTGTGTGAAGCTCCAGTATTAGCCCTTCCGGAAGGGATGGAAGGTTTTGTGGTATTCTGTGATGCATCGATCCTAGGGCTGGGAGCGGTATTGATGCAGAGGGGTCATGTGATAGCTTATGCTTCGAGGCAGTTGAAGCCTCACGAGACGAGGTACCCCACACACGATTTGGAGTTGGGGGCAGTGGTGTTCGCCCTCAAGATTTGGCGGCACTACTTGTATGGGGTTCGTTGTACGATTTACACGGACCATAAGAGTTTGAAGTACTTGATGGATCAGCCTAACCTAAATATGCGGCAGAGGAGATGGTTAGACGTGGTCAAGGACTATGATTGCGAGATCTTGTACCACCCGGGCAAGGCTAATGTGGTAGCCGACGCGTTGAGCCGCAGGGCGGAGAGCACTCCCCTGCGAGACGTATGTTTGAGATTGACCGTGATAGCTCCAGTTCTGGATGCCATTCGTGGGGCTCAGGCTGAGGCCGTGCATCCGGAGATGCAGAAGAGAGAGCGGGTTGTTGGACTGGTTTCTGAGTTTGTATCGGATAGTCGAGGTCTTATGACTTATCAGGGCAGGATCTGGGTACCGTTTGTGGGCGGTACACGTGCTACATTGATGGAAGAGGCTCATAAATCGAAATTTTCGATCCACCCCGGGGCCACAAAGATGTATTTGGACCTAAGGAAGGAGTATTGGTGGCCCTGTATGAAGAGGGATGTAGCGTGGTTTGTCGAAAGGTGTTTGACCTGTCGAAGGGTAAAGGCCGAACACCAGAGACCGCATGGCAAGTTGCAGCCATTGGAGGTTCCCGAGTGGAAGTGGGAACAGGTCACTATGGACTTTATCACCAAATTGCCGAGGACTGCCAGAGGATTTGATACGATCTGGGTGATCGTGGATAGATTGACCAAGAGCGCTCACTTTCTTGCCATCAGTGAGAGTTCTTCGGCGGAGAAGTTGGCAGAGATTTACGTGAGGGAGGTTGTATCTCGGCATGGGGTGCCGATCTCGATTGTTTCAGACCGCGATGTGCGGTTCACTTCCCGTTTTTGGAAGAAATTTCATGAGGAGTTGGGTACTAAGCTGCATTTTAGTACCGCATACCACCCCCAGACCGACGGTCAGAGTGAGCGGACGATACAGACACTCGAGGACATGCTTCGGGCCTGTGTTTTGGACTTTGGGGGTAGTTGGGACACGTACTTGCCTCTGGCGGAGTTTTCCTACAACAACAGCCATCATTCGAGCATCGGTATGCCACCTTTTGAGCTGCTGTATGGTAGGAGGTGTCGGACTCCCATATGTTGGGGAGAGGTTGGGCAAAGAGTGATGGGCAGTACAGAGATCGTGAATCAGACGACAGAACAGATACAGCTGGTCAGGCAGAGGTTATTGACCGCTCAGAGCCGACAGAAGAGTTACGCGGATAGACGTCGATCCGAGCTGGAATTTCAGGTCGGTGACTTTGTTCTCCTGAAGGTCTCCCCTTGGAAGGGGGTGATCCGGTTCAGGAAGAGGGGCAAATTGGGGCCCCGGTTTATAGGCCCGTTTCGGGTGATTGCCAGGATAGGTCGGGTAGCCTATCGACTGGAGTTGCCAGCAGAGTTGGGACAGATTCACAACACGTTTCATGTGTCGCAGTTGAGGAAATGTATAGCCGATGAGTCGGCAGTGGTTCCACTTGAGGATATCCAGGTCGATGCGAGCCTGAATTATGCGGAGAGACCAGTGGCTATTAGGGATCGGAAGATCAAGGTTTTGAGGAACAAGGAGGTATCTCTGGTGTTGGTTCAGTGGCAACATCGGAAGGGATCAGAGATGACCTGGGAGCCGGAGAGTATGATGCGGGAGCAGCATCCGGAGCTGTTTTAGAATGGGACTTCGGGGGCGAAGTCCAGTTCTAGTGGGGGAGAGTTGTAACATCCAGATTTTTACCAGGTATCTTGTAAGTTTAATTTTGTTATTTGTAAGAGGGACTCGGCGAGTCAGAGCTCAGACTCGCCGAGTAGAGGCACGGGATTGAGCAAGGATGCGCGCTTGGACTCGGCGAGTCCAGGGCATGGACTCGGCGAGTCTGCGTTGTGTTAAGAAACCCTAAATCTCCGGGTTTGTGGCCTATTTAAAGGGCCTTATGGCCGACCTTGTGCTCACCCAACCCCAGAGAGAGACCCTAAAGAGATCTAGAGCGTTTGTGAGGAAGGAGAGGCCAATCTTGAACTTTTGTGGGTGTTGTTGCAAGGAGGAAGTGTTCAAGGCAAGAGGAGGCTGAAGGAGGTGCGAATTTTGAGGTCTTTGTGTTCATAGAGGCTGTATTGAGGTATTATTCCCGAACCTTCTTCACTTTTGGTGTGGATTCTTAGTGTTAGGGTTTTCTAACCCTTTTAGAGGTTGATTAAGCGGAGTAGTTGGTCCCTCCTCGAGTTTGTGTCTTGGATCTGGACCCAAAGAGGTCCAGAGACCTTAACCCATGGGGCTTTATGAGTCATTTTGGGAGTCTTGAGCTTGGAATGTCACTTTTGGGGCTAAATCGCCATTTTGGACCATTTAGATGTTATATGTGCGTCAAGATCTTAACTTTACGTGATTATCATGCTTGGGGAGGCCAGATCTATGATTTTATGGAACAGATCTGACCTCAGAAGTCGTTTTGAGTTCGTGCATGGCATGAACTCGCCGAGTCCAAGAACAGACTCGGCGAGTCGTATGAAGGTTGCCCGATAACCACTCGTTGAGTGGGCTTGTCGAGTTGGGGAAATAACTCGGTGAGTCTGTGAGAGTCAGGGGTCTAAGTTCAAGTTGGAACTCGCCGAGTTGTTCTTGGGACTCGGCGAGTTGAGTCGTGGTGGCCCCACAACTCGTGCCAGGTGGAGCTCGTCGAGTTGGGAGAAATACTCGACGTGTCAAGGAAGGATTTCAGGGAAGTTGGTGCATGCGCACGAACTCGCCGAGTCGCCATAGTGCACTCGCCGAGTCCGGTCAAAGTTGACCGTTGACCAGCGTTGACCAAGAGCGATTGTTATAGTGTGATCAACTCCAGATTGAGAGAGTGTTAATTAGGGATGTGTTGTGCTATAGGTGGACTTCAGCTCGGCGGATCGAGTGATTAGTGATTTCAGGGTTACGAGTTACCGAGACACACACGAGGTGAGTCTCCTCTCTATACTTTACCTTGAGTAGGTAACCAGAGTTATGTGATTGAGTAATTGTATGCTGTGTATGTTATGTGTTGTACTGCATGATTTCTATGTGATTTATGTAGTGCATGTTATTCAGAGCTAGAACCTGAGGGTTCAAGGAGTTTGGGTGCACGGACCCACAGAGTTATAGCCTCGAGTGGCTAAAATGTGTTATATGTGGTATTTTGGGGAACTCACTAAGCTTTGTGCTTACAGTGTTGATATTATTTGTTTCAGGTACTAGTGACGACCGCGGGAAGGCGCCGGCTTGATCCGTACACACACGTTTGGAGTTTTTACATATTGATCTTGGGGATTTTGTACTGATATGTTGAACAGTTAAATGGTTGTTTTTATGAGAAACGAGAAAAGGGTTGTTTTATAAATATTAATGGAATCATGTTTTTATAAAAAAAAAAAAAAAAAATTTTTGGCTTTCAAACTTCGGTGTTACATGGGGAGGTATGGCTGGTCATAGAGTGGGTGTGGGGTGGTTGCTTGTGTCATAAGTTAAGGCAAAGTCAACACTCCACCTTAAATAAATCCCCCATTAGATCTTTATTATTTAAATAATGATTTTCATAAAAATAAGTTTAAATTATGAATATTTAGAGTTTATTATATTAAAATATAATTTCTGGAGAAAATCCCGCTTTAAAATCACGAAAAACGGGCTTAAAATGTTAGAAATATCAAAAATGGGCTAAAATGACAAATATGCGAATTTCTGGCCGAGGCTCGGCCTTCTGGTGCTGAACCGAGAGAGAGAGGGAGGCAGAACCGAGAGGGAAGAAGAAGGAGGGAAGGACCGAGAGGGGAAAGGAGAGAACAAGGGGCGCGAGACAGAGGCAGAGCGAGAAGAAGGGAACAGTGGGCGCGAACAGAGATAGAGGGGCGGAGTAGCGAACAGAGACCGAGAGGAGCAGAGCGTGAAGCGACAGAGGCAGAGGCTCGGTCTCTGGTCTCTTAGCCACCAGAGGCTCGGTCTCTGGTCTCTTAGCCACCAGAGGCTCGGTCTCTGGTCCTAAGAGGCCTCTCACTCCGGTTTCGGTTCCTAAAGCCTATTTTTCTCGTTTTCGCCCCGTTTCAAGCTGTTTTTGACCCGGTTAAGGGCCGGAATGACCCGAATGATTCCAAAAAGTTACGGGAAACTTTTGAGAGAGATTTGGGAGAGATTTGACATTCTTGGAGAGATTTCTCATACAAAGAGATATTTGAGAGAGGTTTCACATACTTGGAGAGATTTGGGAGAGATTTGACATTCTTGGAGAGATTTCTCATACAGAGAGATATTTGAGAGAGATTTCACATACTTGGAGAGATTTGGGAGAGATTTGACATTCTTGGAGAGATTTCTCATACAAAGAGATATTTGAGAGAGGTTTCACATACTTGGAGAGATTTGGGAGAGATTTGACATTCTTGGAGAGATTTCTCATACAGAGAGATATTTGAGAGAGATTTCACATACTTGGAGAGATTTGGGGGAGATTTGACATTCTTGGAGAGATTTTTCATACGAAGAGATATTTGAGAGAGATTTCACATACTTGGAGAGATTTGGGAGAGATTTGACATTCTTGGAGAGATTTCTCATACAGAGAGATAGTTGAGAGAGATTTCACATACTTGGAGAGATTTGGGAGGGATTTGACATTCTTGGAGAGATTTCTCATACAGAGAGATAGTTGAGAGAGATTTCAAGTGTGGCATTTGTGAGTGTTTGGTTCCGTAATGCGAGTCTCTTGAGCCCCGTTAAGTCATGATTAAGGATCCCACGCACTCCTAATGAGTATGCAACATGGTTTTCATCAGTTTAGTTCATTGATTAGTACTAGGGCTTAGGAAATTTTTAACACAAGACTTTTCTCAAGTGATGTTTTCCCATTAATATAGCAAGTTATACAGTATGAACATAACACAAACCCTAATACACAAGGTTTAATAGAGTTGACCGGCTTGACTTGATGAATTGACTTGACTCAAGATTGACGATTGTTACATACTTCAACAACCGGATATACCCGAGTGGAAGTGGGATCGAATAACCATGGACTTCATAACCAAATTACCTAAGACAACAGGTGGGCTGGATACCATATGGGTTGTCGTGGACAGATTGACCAAGTCCGCGCACTTTCTGCCAATAAAGGAAATAGACAAGATGGAGAAGTTAACCAGGACGTACATTAAAGAGATCGTGCGACTGCATGGTGTACCAACATCCATTATCTCTGATCGAGATAGTAGATTCACCTCGCGGTTCTGGCAGTCCCTACAGAAGTCTCTGGGAACTAGGCTTGACATGAGTACGGCCTACCATCCACAAACCGACGGGCAAAGCGAGAGAACCATCCAGACATTGGAAGACATGCTGAGAGCCTGTGTGATAGATTTCGGTAAGACATGGGATACCCATCTGCCGCTTATCGAATTCTCTTATAATAACAACTATCACACTAGCATTGGAGTCGCTCCATTCGAAGCTCTCTACGGTCGCAAGTGTAGATCACCTCTGTGTTGGGCCGAAGTTGGGGATACTCAGCTAGCTAGAGGACAAATTCCTGATAGCACCCTTACTGGGCCTGAAATCATAAGGGAAACCACAGAAAAGATCATTCAAATTTGGGAAAGACTGAAGGCGTCTCGTGATCGACAGAAGAGTTACGCTGACAAACGACGCAAACCATTAGAATTCCAGGTCGGAGACCGAGTACTACTAAAATTTTCCCCCTGGAAAGGGATGATACGTTTCGGTAAACGTGGGAAACTCAACCCAAGGTACATCGGACCGTTTGAAATCCTTGCCAGGATTGGTCCTGTAGCGTACAAACTCCGACTACCACAAGAACTTAGTAACGTACACCCTACCTTCCACGTATCCAACTTAAAGAAGTGTCTGTCTGATGAGACACTCGTAACACTGCTCGACGAAATCGAAGTTAATGAAAATCTCCACTTTGTGGAGGAACCCGTCGAAATCATGGATCGAGAGATCAAGAGAACGAAACATAGTCGCATTCCCATAGTGAAGGTTCATTGGAACGCGAAACGAGGGCCTGAGTTTACCTGGGAACGCGAAGATCAAATGAAGCAAAAGTATCCGCATCTTTTCCCAAACCCTTGAAGTCCCATCCGAGTTTAAATTTCGGGACGAAATTCCCTCTAACGGGGGGATGCTGTGACAATCGTCAATCTAGAGTCAAGTCAAGTCATCAATTCAAACCGGTCAACCTGATTAAACCTTGTGTATTAGGGTTTGTGTTATGTTTATACTGTATAACTTGCTATATTAATGGGAAAACATCACTTGGGAAAACTCTTGTGTTAAAATTTCCTGAGCCTTAGTGCTAATCAATGAACTAAACTGATAAAACCATGTTGCATACTCATCGGGAGTGTGTAGGATCCTTAATCATGACTTAACGAGGCTCAAGAACCTTGCATTGCAGAGCCAAACACTCACAATTGTCACACATGGAACCTCTCTCAATCGTTTTCACTCTATCTCTCTCTGTGATAAATCTCTCCAACTATGTGAAACCTCTCTCAAGTATCTCTCTGTATGAGAAATCTCTCCAAGAATGTGAAATCTCTCCCAAATCTCTCCAAGTATGTGAAATCTCTCCCAAATCTCTCTCAAATATCTCTCTGTACGACAAATCTCTCCCAAATCTCTCCAAGTATGTGCAAACTCTCTCAAATATCTCTTTGTATGAGAAATCTCTCCAAGAATGTCAAATCTCTCCTAAATCTCTCCAAGTATGAGAAATCTCTCCTAAATCTCTCTCAAATATCTCTCTGTATGAGAAATCTCTCCAAGAATGTCAAATCTCTCCCAAATCTCTCCAAGTATGAGAAATCTCTCCTAAATCTCTCTCAAATATCTCTCTGTATGAGAAATCTCTCCAAGAATGTCAAATCTTTCCCAAATCTCTCCAAGTATGTGCAACCTCTCTCAAATATCTCTTTGTATGAGAAATCTCTCCAAGAATGTCAAATCTCTCCCAAATCTCTCCAAGTATGAGAAATCTCTCCCAAATCTCTCTCAAAAAGTTCCCGTAACTTTTTAGAATCATTCGGATCATTCCGACCTTTAACCGGGTCAAAAACGGCTTAAAACGGGGTAAAAACGAGAAAATTGGACCTTAGGAAACGAAACCCTTCTCAAGGAGCCGAAGCTCCTTAAGGCCAAGACCTAGGAACCGAACCGAGCCTCTGTTGGCTGAACCCGGAGGACCGAACCCTGTAGCAGAGACCGAGTCTCGGTCTCTGTCACCTCCTCTTTGTCGCTTCTCGCACTCTCTGTCGCTTCTCAGCTTCTGTTCGCCTTCTACCTCTCTGCTCTCTCTTCTCTTCTCTCGGTCTCTGCTCCTTCTCTCCTCTCTGTCTCTTCAGGCCTCTCTGTTCTCTTCTCCCCTCTCGGTTCCTGCCCTCTCTCTTCTCCCTTCTCGGCTTCTGCCCTCTCTCCTCTCGGTTTCAGCATCAGAAGGCCGAACCTCGGCCAGATTTCGGAAATTTGTCACTTTTAGCCCATTTTTGATATTTTTAACCTTTTAAGCCCGTTTTTCGTGATTTTAAAGCGGGATTTTCTCCAGAAATTATATTTTAACATAATAAACCCTAAATATTCAAAATTTAAACATATTTTGATGAAAATCATTATCTAAATAATAAAGATCTAATGGGGGATTTATTTAAGGAGGAGTGTTGACTTTGCCTTAACTTATGTCACAAGCAACCACCCCACACCCACTCTATGACCAGCCATACCTCCCCACCTTACCTAGGTCACTTCAATGTCCCTTACACTCAAATTACACTCATTCCCACGTTTTTTAGAGCTGGAACAAACATCCTCTCTCCTCATTTTCTCTCATTTGCTCTTATTTCACTAAGTATCAAACACCACTTTTCTCTCAAACTTTTTCTACACAAATTTCGAGATTCAAGGCTGATTTTCAAGTGTTCTTCCACTCTTAGTAAGTAAAACTCATCCTCCTTATGATTATTTCACTTCATTCTACTCAAATCATTGATTGCTTACACAAACTCCATAACTATGATGTTAGATTCTCGAAAATTTTCAAGGCATCTCCAAGTGTTCTTGAGTTAAACACTTCCATTATTCAACAATCATCTACTGAAATCATTTAAGGTGAGTTCATGCCCCTACATTTTCATGTTTTCTCAAGTTTTTAGGGGGGGGGGGGGGAATACAAGTTAAAGCACCAAGAACATAACTAAACTTTTCTAACAGCTTTCATCAGAAAAGTTCAACTCCATTCATGGACTGTTTTGGACGTCTTAAACATGTTTGTTTTCAAAACTGTACAAGTTTCAAATAGTTCAAGTTCTTAGCTTTAAAATGACTACTTGGACATCTACATACGATTTTTCTACAATTTATGGAGATTTTTACAAAACTGCCTATCATTTCAAACAACAATCCGGACCAGTCTGTGATTATGGACTTATTCACCCAATTTGGAGGTCATTAAAAATCGTGATAAAAGTTATGAGTAAACTAGACACATTTTGTGAATTCTCAGAATTTACGGATCTAGTTTTCGACTTCGTATGATTTTTCTATGATTTTTCCAAAACAGTGCAGAATGGCTTAAGCTAGCCAACAGCATGTAAATATCATAACACTTTGTATTATGTTGAGCAAAGTGTATAATCATAAGTTCTAATTATTGAATGTGTTTCTTTGTTAGTTTATCATCATGAACTGAAACTAAGTCATTCATAATAAATATTATTCATTCATTTTAGAACACATATATTAAACTATAAAAAGTATAGTTTAATAAGTTCATAACACTAATACATTTCCATAAAAGGGTTCTTACATATTACAAACGTTTTAGATAAACTATAATAGGTATAGTTTATAATATATTGCATAACACACTCGTACTAAAAGAGTACATTCATACAGAAAAGGTTTACACTCACACCCATTATACGTAAACTTGTTACCCTAAATTGTGAGACATTCTATCTTTCCGTACGTCCGAGTGCGGAATATAATTCCTGGTAGTTATAATCAGAGTCTCCTGGAGGGAGAACGTGATACTTGTATATAGATCTATATTGGGTTTAACATGCCACACCTTGCTGCTAGCTATAGTGGGACCTGCAGGTCTACGAGTGACAAATGTCATTTCATTTTCGCGACGCTTGAGAAACGTCATGGCAGGATCATATAGTCATAGTATGATTATAGCGACTCACATAGGGAGATAACGAATCATAAAGTTTACGGGATTTTATAAAACCTAAGTAGGTTTTATGTTGATTTAAATTCACTTTTTATATCATTTCAAACTCATAGCATTTCTACTAAGTAAGAATGATTTGTTATACATTTTGTTCTTTGGTCATAAGGCTACATTATGCGGATTTTAAGGAAAATATCGGATTTTTCTAGAAACAAACGCGACATTTACATGAGAAAGATTTCTATTAGGTTTTATAGCAAAAACTTATGAACTCACCAACCTTTGTGTTGACACTTTTCAAACAACTTGTATTCTCAGGAAATCACTAAACAGGTAATCAAGTGCTTTTGAGGATGGGACGTTAAGGCGTCAAACTTATCGTATTTTGTCAACATATTGTAATTGATTTTGAAACATGTAATTCATACAAGTGATGTAACTTTTTCAATTATATATATGTTGGTCGTGTTTGCTTAAATTACTATTGAAATTGTGGTTATGATACTATACATGAAGTCCTCCACCCCCGGACGTTTCCGCCATCCTTGGTTTAGGGGTGTGACAGGTTTTCGCTCTCAAGATTTGGAGGCACTATCTGTATGGGTCCGTTACACTATATACACGGATCACAAGAGTTTGAGACACATCATGGATCAACCGAACCTGAACATGAGGCAGCGCAGGTAGCTGGATGTGGTCAAGGACTATGATTGTGAGATCCTTTACCATCCTAGTAAAGTGAATGTGGTTGCTGACGCTTTCAGCCGTACGTCAGTTGGGTCTTCTACCCCAGAAAGATGTATGAGAATAACAGTGGATTCCTCTCTTGTGATCTTGATTAGGGATGCTCAGGTTGAGGGTATGAGACCATAGAACTGGAAGTTGGAGAGGATTAAAGGCGAGAACGCCCAGTTTGTTCAGGATAGCCGCGGATTATTGACCCGATACGGTCGGGTTTGGGTTCCGATGTCCGGAGGGGTCCGGCAGACAGTGATGGAGGAGGCTCATAAATCTCACTTTTCTGTTCACCCGGGGGCCACCAAGATGTATCGTGATTTGAGTTTGAGTTATTGGTGGCCCGGTATGAAGCGAGAAATTGTTGGGTATGTTGAGAGGTGCTTGACCTGTAGTATGGTCAAGGATGCGCATCAGAGGCCGCATTGTAAGCTGTAACCTCTGGATATTCCCATGTGTAAATGGGAGCAGATCATGATGAACTTCATTACAAAGTTACCGAGGACGGGGAAGGGGTTCGATGCTATATGGGTCATACGGGAGAGTTCGTTGGCTGAGAAATTGGCCGACATGTATGTCAGCGAGATTGACTCTCGCCATGGGGTTCCAGTCTCCATCGTTTCCGATCAGGATGTCAGCTTTACTTCCCGTTTTTGGAAGAAGTTCCATTAGGAACTGGGTACGCGACTTCACTTTAGTACAACGTTCCATCCGCAGATCGATGGACAGAGTGAGCGAACCATTTAGACCCTCTAGGATATGTTGAGGGCGTGCATCATTGATTTCGGTGAGAGTTGGGATCCCCACCTACCGCTTGTAGAGTTCGCCTACAACAACAAATATCATTCCAGTATTGGTGCCACACCTTTTGAGTTGTTGTATGGTTGAAGGTGTAGAAACCCAGTCTGTTGTGGTGAGGTTGGACACAGGGTAATGGGTTGGATAAAGGTAGTTCTGTAAACTACCAAAAAGATACAGCAGATTAGACAGCGATTGCAGACCGCTCAGAGTCAGTAGAAAAGTTATGCCGACAGACGTCGATCTGAGTTGGAATTTCAGGTGGGTGACATGGTACTTCTGAAGTTCTCACCCTGGAAGGGGGTGATCCGCTTCAGGAAGAGGGTAAAACTGGTTCCCCGTTATATTGGGCCATTCAAGATTATTGTCGGGGTTGGCAAGGCGGCGTATAGACTAGAGCTTCCGGACGGATTCACAGCACGTTCCATGTTTCACAATTGTAAAAATGCATTATGGACCAGGAGGCAATACTATCGTTGGTTGATATTCAAATCGATGAGCGCCTGAATTACATGGAGGGGCCTGTGGCCATCTTGGAAAGGAAGAAGAAGATTTTGCGGAACAAAGAAATACCTTTGGTGAAGGTGCAGTGGGAACATCAGAGGGGATCCGAGTGGACATGGGAGCCGGAGGCGGAGATGCGCGAGCATTAGCCGTATTTGTTTTGTTGGATAAGGTGTCTAAGTCCATAACTTATTTGGTATATACTTGACCCGACCCGGCATGGTCCATTTGGTTTGCACTTCACCCAAACAATTTATGGATAATATTATGAGAATTGTATACTTACGATTTATTAATATATTATAAGTTATAATATATTAATATAAAGTCATGTTATTTAATTAGTTTTAATCTTGAATTAATTATGAATTAATTTAGTGATTAAAAGGAAGACTAATTAAATCATGGGCTATTATATTTATATGGTGTGGGCTAATACTCATTTGTTAATGGGCTAAGCTTATATGGAAGTCCATGGATGATCCATGGAGCTTTTAACCCATGGATCCTTGGAAAGGAAACGACATGGGTTATTAGGGATTCACCCTAACCATTCACACTATATAAATAAGCTTATGTTGCATGAAATAGACCCTAGTGTGTGTGTGTGCAAGGTGTGGCTGATTTCTAAGAGTGTGTATACTCTCTCATAAAGTTTTCCAAGTTTGTGGTGATTTGTGATTTCCATTTGAGGCATTCACATTATTGGTGCTTGACTCTCAAACTCAAAGGAATCAACACTCATCAAAATGTATGTAATTCATCTAGTTCCTTTTATGTTTAAAAGTTCCCCATGCAATGCTAGATAAGTTATGAACCTTGGAAAACAAATTTTGCATGTATTTAGAAAAACATAGATCCAAGGTTTATTAGGGTTGCATGTACACTTAGGAAGTGTTAGAATGCTCAAATCTCAATAGTGGTATCAGAGCATAGGCTTGTTTGTTTGATACTTGATGCAAAATAGTGGAAAAAAGTTGATTTTTTGTTGTCTGCCTGCTGAACTCACCGAGTCCATGGGGGGACTCGCCGAGTTCATGTGTAAACTCATCCTACTCACCGAGTAGGTTCGTGCACTCGACGAGTAGGAGCCTCAGAATGTAGATTTTCGACTTTTGCTGCTGGAAATGGACTAGAAACATTACCCTAAACTGTTTTGGTACTTGAAAACTTGTTTTAGTTGGTGTAGTGGTTGTTCTAATCCATTTACAATAGCTTATATCAAAATTTCATGCTTTGTATGTGTTCATATAATCCTTGAAACTTTGATGATCATGTTCATGTTCTTATGAATTTAGAAGATAGGAATTATTTGATGAATTTTTTAGGATTAATTCTTGATCATTTATGTGTTTTAATGGAGTCCATAATTTGTCCTCAAGTTATGGATATCCAAAGGTCACTTCTTTTAAACACACATTTAAAACACATAAGTTACATAAAAATGAAGAGTCTTCATTTTTATGAACCTTTAATTCATAAGTTATCAAATGATAAGTTGTGAATGGTTACAAAACTTGTCCTCAAGTTTTGGAATTTGTAAAGTTTCACACACTTTAATAAACTTTAAATTCCAAACCTTAGAGTTTTAATAGTTAAAATTCAACACTTATACTATTTATAAAATTAATGGTTAATGATTATATATATGTATAAGAATAAGTCGTTTTACCGTTTGTAGGCCTCATTCACGAAGCCGGTCTATAAGGGGGTATAAGGCTGTTGCCTATAAAATGGCAGCTTAATGGGTGTCCACTCTCACCCACCGCTTCCTTGATCGGTGGAGGGTCGTTAGCCGAACTGGTAGGACAATGACTTTAAACTCATTAAAAGTATAATGATTATTATAAAGTAACTAAATATTTAAATTCCCAGTGTTAGTTACTTTAGGAAAAATGTGAACATGGTGCTAGTCCATGGAATTCACACATTGTACCTTACCAAGTCATTGGTGTAGCGTGTGTGGTTAACCGACACACTAACTTGGACTAGTAAGGAACACGAAGGGTGACTTAATATTTGTCATAGATCAATGGAGCGTGTGTGGTTAACCGGCACATTGATTAGGTGATAATATTAAGGGTGCCAAGTGAATTAGTATGGTTATTCACACCTTGTTTTGTGATCCTCGGCATCCCAGTCACAAAACTTGAAGGGCACAATCAAGATGGAAACATGCCATTGAAAAGTTCAATGTATCTCAAAAGAATCTAGGAATTTCAAATCCAATTAAAACCTAATAATTCATTTCGTTTTTCATGGAGGAAATTGGTGAATCTTCATTCACCTACCTTTCAAATATGTTACTACTTAGATTACGACATCCCTCTTCTAAGTATAATATATTGTGATTGGATCCTAGCCTTAAGATTTCATATTGGGTGTTATATTAAGGATTTTGAATCAACTAACTTCATTATCTCCCATTATAGATGTCTGGTTCAGACAACTATGATCTTTCCAAATCTCTTGGAATAAAATTTCCTCTTGAAGATGATGTCCCTCAACATCATGCTTCACTTCCTCCACCTCCTCCATTTATTTTCCCTAACCCACAAGCTCGAAGACTTGAAAAGTTCAAGATCACTCAAGCCCTACTGGCAATGAAACATAAAGATGGAAACCCTGTGTGTACTCATGTCTTAGAAATGAAGTCACACGTTGACAGGTTGAGAATGTTAGGTGTCGATATCTCAAGGAAGTTGGCTGCTGACTGGGTTCTTCAGACACTTCCGGAGTCATATAGTGAGTTCATTAAGGACTAGTATGTGATGGATCACGACATGACGCTTATGGATCTTTCTTATTTGCTCTTTGCTGCTGAATCAGAAATGTTTTGGCGCACTGGAAAACTAAATATTGGTGAAAGATCAAATCCTCAAACTTCCATGGTCATGGATAATGGTAACATTGGAAGTCCAGAAAAGCTTTAACTTTCCAATGGAAAGGGATCGACCTTGGTCAACCCGGTTGACTGAAAGGTAAAGGGAAAGACTAAGTTTGTGATTGTCTCGAGTACCGTTCCCAAAGAGTCTATATGTTTTTATTGTCATGAGAAGGAACATTGGAAGCGAAGCTGCCCTGAATACCTAAAAGATTTGAAAGCAAGTAGAGACAAAATGCTTCAGGTAAGTCCACTATCTAACTTTATTAAAGTTCCTACTTGTTGATTCCTATTACATGATGTGACTAGATTGCATCTTGATGTTTAGTAGGATCGAGCAAAAGGAAGGTTAAAAGAAGAGTGTGTTGAATCTGATCACGAAGATGGATTTCTATCACATGGTTCGAGGATCGGATTTTTGAGCTACTACTTGAAAGTTATGATAGATTGCTAGGAAATATGTAATAGCATAGTTTTCATTTGAAAATACATTGTAAGCAATATTTTTCTGTGTTTTACAAAGAAATTAAAGTTTTGTTTAGTTTATTCGATATTATATCCCCTTATAATGGCATTTATGGAAAATTGATGTTTGTATGTTTCTAGCAATAATGGAAGTATGAGTTTGATTCTTTCATTTGTGGTAGTGTCTGAATTTACCAAATAGGGAAAGGTTCTCATCACCCAAGTTTCAATTGGACCGAAACTTGGAATCATACAAGCTATATTGTATGACGGATGAGAATTTTCATCTTTTGAAAATTAAGACTAATTCCTTATGTGAACAAGGATAAGACTAAAGGGATCGATTACACATGCTTGTGCACTGGTCAAGTCCACCACAAAGATTGATAAGACTATTCGTCATGATTTGCTAAAGCTTAGTAAATATGGTTATACTTACAAGTTTATAAATAATTCTGAAGCATTGAAAAGTTTTCAATGTGTGACAGAACGAATGGGAAAGAATCAAATTAGGCAGAAAGATAAAAGTTTCTCAAATCTGAAAAGATGGGAGAGTACTTTAGTATCATGTTTTATGATCATATTAATGATTAAGATACCATATCACAAATTCATACTCTAAGGACATCTTAGTGCATTGTTATGACTAAGAAGAGGGGTCATGAATTGTTGGAATGGTTAAAATCAAGAGAATGAGTCATGCTTCGTTCCAAAACAACTCTTAGAGTCATACTCCAAGATTGTAACATTGAGTGACATAAAGTAAGGTTTAAAACACTTATCAAATGTAGTGTAAAATGTTTTCTACTCCTGTACATTTGAAATTGGTAAGTTGTGATGTCTTGGATAAGACAAAGACCAACTAAGACCAATTGTGTGAAGTGTTTATCTTGATAAGAATCCGCACTATCCCTTGAATATTTGTTTTGTCAAGGAATGGTCCTTAACTAGGGAAACTTATATGTCAAGAGGACAGTGGGAGTCTTAAACATCTTGAAAGGATTTCATGATTTAATCAAGAGTAAAACCTGAGTTTTATCACTAGCACACGACTTAAGTTGACATAATTCTTGTTTCTATGTCTGTTCCTATTAAGTTGACTATACATGTGAGGTCTGTTAGTTCTAAACTGTGTGCATAACAGCTTGGAAGCATTGGTGGGCCTTGTGCTACCAGGTGACAAGAAATAAAGATTTAAAAGTTCAATCCATGTAAGGAGGAAGTTGTCACTAACCTTGTCTTGTAATTATGGTTTTGACAAATTCACATGGATAGGAACTCATACACCATAAAATCTAAGTGTCATAAGGTTTCTCTCCGATTCATTAGAACGATGGTGAGGAAACGCTTTCACTAAGTAGATTTTAAGTAGATAGCAATTGTGTTATTTGCATTTTCAAAAGTCGTTAGTGGAGCGTGTGTGGTTAACCGGCACACTAACATGGACTTGTGAGAAATGGAAAATGTCTAAACAATTGAGACTATGATTACGGCATCCCTTTTCATAGTTCTTGAAATTGATTAGACACACATGTGAGCTACCTACGGAAGGGTGTATGAATCTAAATTTTAGAAGTCCAACCGATTTCTGAATACATGTCAAAGCTAGTGGGAGCATAAGTGTTATGCTAATAATCATCATGCTAGTGGGAGGATGATAATTACGGTTATTATTATTGCATGCTAGCAATGTTAATTATAGAAAAACAAAAGTTTCAATTCGTGAAGTTGTAGGGGTTGAAAAATTGTTTTGCTATAATTAAGGGAGAGGAAATTATACTTCAATTGAATTCTAAAAGCTTAGATTGAGGTTTTAATCATCTTTAGTCAAGGATATATATATATATATATATATATATATATATATATATATATATATATATATGTATATATATATATATATATATATATATATATATATATATATATATGTATTTTATGTTGTAATGGTTCAACTTAAAGAAATTCTATATATATTGCGTTATTAAAATTTGATTATGATTACGGCATCCCTCTTCATAGTTAAATTTTGAAAACATAGCAAATAAAAAATATTGTAGCAAAAGACTGGTCTAGTATCATGTCTTTATCGTGTCCCATATGCTTCGGATATAGGATCGATTTCATGTGCTATAATATTCATCCTTTCTAAATTTTCCAAATGGTCAGGTCATTTAGAAGGGAAAAGTCTAGAACTGGATATGACTAAAGTGATCAAGCAATTGTCGAAGACAATCTGAGGTTTGCCAAATATTGGTTGCTCAGGGACATTTGGAAGTGTAGTGTTAATTTTGGCAGGACCATATTGACATTTTCTGAAAAGAGGCAACTCTTATTCAGAAGTGATAGTCAAAATAGGACTATGGAAATGTCTCCATAGGTGGAAGTTATTCAATATATGTAAGACTAGAAAACCTTAATGCAAGAAGCATGTTAAAAGAAATGTACTTTGAATATGATAGTTATTTTCCATAGAGTTGATCTTCTTTGGAATACTCTGTAATGACTAGTGAGAAGGTTTTGGTGACTTTATGCATAATTATTACAAGAGGAACATTGCATATAATTTTAAAATCTAACTGATTTCGGTAAATGGTGAGAATTAGGAATTCTTATATTTACAATAAGGATTTGGGATTGTGAAATGAGCATCATTGGAATCATGTTCAATTGATCTATTTCACAAAGTAAAGATCATAGACAAACATAGTGTGCATACTTGGAGTATGGCATAACTATTGTTTAGAAAAATAAAGTGTACATGCTAGGAGCATGGGATAACTGTTGTTTTATTCAAGTATTAAGTTGATTATTTGAAACATTATACAATGAATAATGTGTAATCAATATGGTGATAAATAAAAGGTGGTTCTATTTATCTTCAAAAGGGTTCTGATACCATATTGGATTCGATTATTATTGTGTTTCACTTTGCATATTTTGACTTCCAGAATAGCTAGGTTATTCTTTCTGAAAGACTAAGTTATTTAAACACTCCACAATCGTTCATATCTTGGAAGTAGGTATGAATTAAGACTGTCATGAATCGAGTTTGTAGATGGCTAAATGTGTTTAGTCATAGCAATGGTTGCTACAACATTCATGAGTGCTCATAAGTTATGAGTATTGGAATTAACCCACACTCACTTGTATCACTTCATGGAATTTATCTCGAGTGATCGTGAGACGGTAATATCATATAAGTCTTCAAACCTAGAGATATGAGTTGTTACCTATGAGTTGGTTGTGCATTGATTGCATGTAAACGTATTAGTAACTTGATGTCCTAAAACGTGCCTTTGTGTACAGTTCAACAAGTAGTAGAACAAGCATATGAGTTGAAGTTTATCTGTTCCTTCTAGAAATAGAAGCGATATCTGTACCCCTTGATGATTTTGTGTTGACCCATGTACCGGGCCCGGTCAGAACTAAATTGATGTGTTCATTTAAGTTCTTTGTCAAACAAATCGGAAATCGAGAAACAACTGCCAGATAATAAGTAAAACATTGTTCCATGTATTTGTCTGACTGATATCATGAGAATAGAGGACTATATGATCACTTATCTAAAATGGCTCTTCATAGTTCAACAGAGTTTTTGAGAGCTACGATTGCTGGTTGGTTCCTGAAATAATATAGGCAAATACAGTTATTAGACTTATCCAAGTGGAAGACTGTTGGATAAGGTGTCTAAGTCCATAACTTATTTGGTATATACTTGACCCGACCTGGCATGGTCCATTTGGGTTGCACTTCACCCAAACGATTTATGGATAATATTATGAGAATTGTATACTTAAGATTTATTAATATATTATAAGTTATAATATATTAATATAAAGTCATGTTATTTAATTAGTTTTAATCTTGAATTAATTATGATTTAATTTAGTGATTAAAAGGAAGACTAATTAAATCATGGGCTATTATATTTATATGGTGTGAGCTACTTCTCATTTGTTAATGGGCTAAGCCTATATGGAAGTCCATAAATGATCCATGGAGCATTTAACCCATGGATCCTTGGAAAGGAAAAGACATGGGTTATTAGGGTTTCACCCTAACCATGCACACTATATAAAAAAGCTTATGTTGAATGAAATAGACCCTAGTGTGTGTGTGTGTGTGCAAGGTGTGGTCGATTTCTAAGAGTGTATACTCTCTCATAAATTTTTCCAAGTTTGTGGTGATTTGTGATTTCCATTTGAGGCATTCACATTATTGGTGCTTGGCTCTCAAACTCCAAGGAATCAACACTCATCAAAAGGTATGTAATTCGTCTAGTTCCTTTTATGTTTAAAAGTTCCCCATGCAATACTAGATAAGTTATGAACCTTGGAAAACAAATTTTGCATGTATTTAGACAAACATATATCCAAGGTTTATTAGGCTTCCATGTCCACTTAGGAAGTGTTAGAGTGCTCAAATCCCAACATGTTTATCCCAGCGGACTTCGGGGGCGAAGTCTAGTTCAAGTGGGGGAGAATTGTAACGCCCCGATTCTCAAGTATTGATTTAAATAAGAATTTCCTTGGTTTTGAGGCCTACTCGACGAGTTGGCTGCCCTACTCATCGAGTAGTAACGGGTTGGATCGTGTATTTAGTGACCTACTCGCCGAGTCTAAGAAGGGACTCGACGAGTAGGAGCTGGCAGATGAAATCCTAAATCCCAGGGTTGTGCACCCTATTTAAGGAATCCTAAGCCTCCTTTGGCCTCTTTACAGTCCTTGAGAGGTCATAGAAACCCTAATTCATGTGGTACTTTTCTTTGTGTGTCCTAAGCTTTGGAAAGAAGGTTTTTGGAAAGGAAGAGCTTAGAGGGCAAGGGAATAGAAGCAAGTAAGGTGTGGGAATCAGAAATCTACCTCAGTTAGCATCTGTTGGAGGTATCAAGTCGCCACCTTTACCTCTTCTTCCTTTTAGATCTCATTTTGGTTGAGTTTTGGGGTTTTTATGGATGGTTTGATTTGTTATTGGAGCTATGGGCTAGATCTGAAGTTGTAACATCAGATCTGGACCCTTCTTGGGTTCTAGAGTCATAAAGCTCTAAGTTTGGTCATGATTGAAGCCTTCCTTGTGTATGAAACCCCATTGTGGGCTTGTATTTGTCATTAAGAGCCTTTTTAGCTATGCATGCACGTAAAGTTTGCAACTTTACATGAAAAGCATGCCATAGAAGCTTGGATCTGTAATTTGGAGTCACTGCATGGCCTAAATGAGTACGTATGGCTTAAGGACTGAAGGAACTCGTTGAGTCGCATGGTTGACTCGGCGAGTCGTATGAAGATAGTCTTGGACCCGCCGAGTTGCATGAACAACTCGGTGAGTCTGATTAAGATTGTCGTAGACTCGACGAGTCGTACGAACAACTCGGCGAGTCGGATGAGGTTTCCCCAATAAATTTATGCGTGAGTATTCTTCGAGTTGCAAGAAGGAAACTCAACGAGTGGCCTTAGAGTCGCGATTGTAAATCGAAGGAACTCGAAGAGTCACCCCGGTGACTCGGTGAGTGGGAAAGTACTTCAAGGAACTCGGCGAGTAGCTGAGGGTACTCTGCGAGTTAGGGTCAACATGGACTGTTGACCTTGACTGCTGACTTTGACTTTGACCAGGGGTTGTTTAGCTGGTTTATGGGGTACCTAGAAAGTTTAAGGACTTTTGGGTATATTCGTATTATGGTAATAGGTGGTGAAGTTTTTGTCAGTGATCCGAGAGTTGGAGTTTATCTATCGAGTCGACATCTGCGAGGTGAGTTATCCTCACTATATCAATAGGGTCTAAGGCACCAAGGCCGACCCTTTAGTTGTTATTTTTATGATATGCTACATGTGGTTATGATCTGTTAGATTGGAATCAGGATAGACAATATGTTATGCTCTTATGATCCGTAGGGATTGGTATGTTAGTGACCTGCTAGGTCTGTTCTCTACTTATGAGAGATTGTTATGATTAATGATCGGTAAGGTAGATATGTGTGATGTTTGTATATGTTACTTATGTGCACATGGTTATTTGCTTGTTTGTTGGGTTGAACCGGTACTGCTTTGTGCTGAAGGCTAACATACCCTATGAGAGGTCCGGGGAGACTGGAGGCCCATGTAGAGGTTCAGTCATGCCGAAGGCTCGGGATAGATTCAGATAGACTGTAGGCCCTACAAGGTGGTGCAGTCAAGCTGGTGGCCCAGTATGCATGTTGTTGATTGTCTGTTCAGATATGGCATTATCAGTGTGGTATTGATATTTTGGGGGTATCTCACTAAGCCCTCTGGCTTACCGTTTTCAGTTTGTTCTTTTAGGTACTTCAGGAGATCATAGCAAGGTGAAGGTGTGACCGTACCGCTCGTCATCCTTATGATCTGGTTATTGGGACACTTTGATGAATAATGATTTGAAAACAGTTTGTAAACAATTACTATCTGGTTTTTATTATGATTGAAAAAGTTTAAATTTGGCGTAAAATTTTTGTATGTTACATGTCAAGCTAATTGGCATGGTTATTCACACCTTGTTTGTGATCCTTGGTATCCCAATCACAAACTTGAAGGGCATAATTGAGATTAAACATGTCATTGAAAAGTTCATTGAATCTCAAAAGAATCTAGGAATTTCATTTCATTTAAAACCTAATTTTTCAATTTCATTTTTCATGGTGGAATTGGTAAATCGTCATTTACCTACCTTAAAATAGTTTGCAATTGGATTACAGCATCTCTCTTCCGAATTGTGAAATATTGTGTTGGTTCCTAGCCTTAATATTACATTTTGGTGTTATATTAAGGATTCTTTATCTAATCAAAACTTGTTTCTTTTCTGTTTCAGATGTCTAGCTCAAACAACGTTTCTAGCTCGAACAACATCTCCTCAAGCTCCTTTTCTCTCTTGGATAAATAGCTAAATCTACTCCAGGACAAATAGCTGAGTATAAGGCTCATGAAAAGGACGCGACAAAGGTGTCGTGTAGGGTTGTCAAATTGGGCAGTCGTGTCGTGTTTTTGTCTGACACGGCACGACACGACAAGGTTTTGTATAACATGAACATGACACAACACGATGTCGTGTATTTTTTCATTAACAAGAAAACGAACCAATTAAAACACGACAACACAACACGACACGACAAATATAATATTATATAACTATTAGTGTATTTCTTTCATACTTAAAGATATATAACACGACAAAAATGACAAACACGAAAAACATGACAACGACATGCTTAATTGTGTCAATTTTGTGTCGATTTATGAACACGAACATGACACAACATCGTGTTTTTTAATCTTGACAAGAAAACGACACGAACACGAACACGAATTCGAATTTTGATTTCGTCCTGATTTCGTTTCGTTTCGTGTATTTTTTTCGTGTCGTGTCATAAGTTGACACCCCTAGTGTCGTGTATCATGGTAGCCACTATGACTCCTAAGCTACAGCTGTAACACCCAAAAAATAGAAGGCCAAATGAGGAAAGAAAATCTCTAAACAAGAAGGTAACTTGTCGAGTTAAAGGGTGAGAACTCGACGAGTAGGAACGTTGTCACACGTGTTTTTGCAAGACCAACTCGATGAGTTGGACTGGGTGTTGGAAACCCTAAATTCGGGATTTTGTACCCTATTTAAACAACTTATGGCTTAGCGTTTTGCCTCATTTCCAGCCTCCAAGTCCCAAACCTTGCACCTTGAAACCCTAATGCATTTTCTGAGCTTGTGAACCATTTTTGAGAAGAATCTTGTGCATTTGAGGCTTGTGGAAGAAGAAGAAGCTTGAGGACTCAAGAAGAAGTGAGTAGATCCAAAAACTTCACTCCATTTGCATCATTTTTTATGGGTTTTGAGCATTACATCAATCCAATGGTGCACATGCAAACCCTAATTCTTGGATCTAGTTATTCTAATTCTACATGCAAAAATTTTCAAGACTTACAAACCCTACTCTAGCATATCATAAAAAATGAAATCAACAAGTAGAAGTCATACCTTTGATTGTTGCTTGAAGAACTTGAGCTTATGAGAACTTTAGCACCTCAAATATTGTGCCTCTAATAGATCACAAACACCAAAACAATGGACAATCTAAGATATAGATAGAGAGAGAGAGGGGAGAGAGAGAGAGGTTAAAAATCGGCTCCAAGGACTTCTTAGGGTTAGTGTAGCAGAATTTAGGATGCCAGGGGTGTCCTTATATAGGTGAGGAGTAAGGGTTTCAGTCAAACACTTATCTAGATTCTTAGGCCTTAAGCAGTGTCACACCCCGAAACCGAAGGCGGAAACGTTCTGGGGCGGAGGTGACGTCATGTAAAGTATCACAACCAATGTACATAGTAAGCATAGTAAACACAACAATTACATTACGTAGAAATATTTACATTTGTTTGAAAACCAAGTAATACAAGTTTTGTACATATACAACATATATAAACAAACGAACATACGAGACTTCTATACGCTCCGTCTTCTCCAAAAGATCGCGGGGTACCTATCTAATGTGGACCTAAGAATACAAGCAGTTTTGAAAATCAGCATAAAGCTGGTGAGTTCATAAGTGGTTTATTTTCATAAAAGAACAAGTTTCCTTTGGTTTTCTGAAAAAGTTGTTATCCAAGAAAATCCCATATTTTCTTATAAGAAAAGTTTAGTTATCCATTTGTTACACAGTTTGGTTAAGAACAGTTATGTTATCCCAGGACAAACCCTTATTTTCCTAAAAGTCGGTGGTCGATTATCCATACACGAATGTCTACTATACTTAACACAAATTTTGTTTTCGAAATTCTAAGTTCACTCCGAGGATTATATATTAATAGACGTACTTTCGAAACTCTAATTTTTACTCAGAGGCGAATATTAGACGAAATTTCGAAGCTCTGGTGACACTCAAAGAAGTACACTAGCTGTATATTCGAAGCTGTAGTGACACTCAAAAGCGTATATTAGATGTATTTTTGAAGCTCTGATGATATCCAAAGGTGTATATTAGACGTATTTTCAAAGCTCTGATGATATCCAAAGGCGTATATTAGACGTATTTTCGAAGCTCTGATGATTTCCAAAGGCGTATATTAGACGTATTATATTAGTAATACCCTGTTTATGATTAACAAGAGTTCTTCATAAATTATAAAATATAACATGAATTATAATATTTTATAATGTGATTCACAATTAGTCTGAAAGCCAACTTTGCAAGTCAAACGGTTGGTTAATATGGTTTTCGATGTTAAAAGCATATAAAATATGAAACAATTAAACTGAAATAATAAGTTTGAGTACAAGATTTCCTTGTACTTTTGCTTATATTCCCCCTAAAAACATTTGAAAACAACGGAAAAAGGTGTATGGATATGAACTCACCAGTCAGGAAATGTGCCGGTTAGGATGCTAAGTGTCAGTTCGGGGCTTGAAAACACGCGAGGTTCCTATGTAATATGAAGAGATACACAATTGTATCTAATTAGACTTTGAACCACTAATTAATTTAGATAGTACACTCCGAGACGCAAAAACACTTCATTTCGAGTGTTAGGAATGATCCGGGTGGCATCTATACGTGTATAGGGCCTAAATATGGAGTTTTCTCTTCAAGAGTAAACTCCTAAGGGAGTTTTCGGCCCAATGACCATATCCCCATGAGTTTATGGTCGTAAACTCATGCTGGTGCATTCTTGGGTGATCAAAGGTCATATAACACTTGGGAAATTAAGCTAGGTTCAACTCTAGGGCATAGGAAATGATTAAACCATCAAAGGGACCATTTAAAGGAGTTTATGGCTATAAACTAGGATTTTACAGTCGTAAAGTCTCACATACACTTTCCTTTTGTGTTTTGGTGGTTCTAGGTTAATCACATGTGATTCTAGCTCAATATACAAGCCATGGAAGGAAGTTAGGGCACCATTTGACCACTTTAGAGGAGTTTACGGCCCAGGAACCATTCCTTGGGGGGTTTATGGCCGTAATCTCCTAAGGGGGTGGTTTCTTTCACGATTAAGGTCCCTAACACAATGGTGGTTGATTCTATACATTATTCCAAGGCTTAGGAGGTGTTTAAGGGGCATTTTAACACCTTAATTGGTGTTCACGGCCTATGAAGGAGGGTTTATAGTCCAAGAATGTTCTTGGGTCGTAAACTCATGTTTACTCCCCAAATTTTAAGATTTCGGTGTTCTAAGTCCATTCATACAAGCCCTTAGGTCATAACTAAGCTCTAGAAGTGATTTGGAAGGGTTTTGGGGCTTCAAAACCCCATTTATAGGTGTTTGCGGTTTGGGGTTGTTCCAGGGCTGTAAACACATGTATTTGGTCCTTTTGGATGATTTTGACATGAATTTAAAAGCTAAACATGCTAAATTATGAGCTAGGATGGATTACTTACCAAATTGGAGCTTGAAAGGGTGGTTTTGGATCAAATATTTGGATTGAAGAGAGAGAGTTGTGAGAGAGAGTGGAAAAGCCTCAAATGAGGTCCATTCAACTTTATATATGGTTTGAGTTTGAGACCCGGTGAAAATCTACCCGATACCGACGTTAAACGAGGCTTATGGTCGTACCCGATTAATTTGTCGTAACCCGACATGGTTGAAACTAAAAATTTTCCAAGTGAATATTGGGAATATTTTCACTTGTTTCTAATGGGTTTGGACACTCACGAGATTATAATAAAGGTCTCAATTTAATTAACTTAACCCAAAAGTTAACAGAAAAATTGAAATACAATCGGGTTTTATTAACGGAAACGGTTTACAATAACGGAATAAATTGCGGGTTGTCACAAGCAGCCCATAAGATTCTTCTGGAATCCCTTCCTTGGACGAATTCTTATGCCCTATCCATATAGAATTCGTCCACTCTGTATCCTTAGGGTTTCCTCAGCCCACTTTGCAATTATCCAATAATTACAATATCAGTCCCCTTAGTTTTAATTAATCTCTTTTGACCAGAAAATTAATTCTGAATTAATTCTTCACCATTATTAATTAATCAATATGATTTATCTTTTAATATAATATTCTCATAATATATTAATAAATCATAACTATCCTCTTTATCAGTTACTCATCCAGCTAAGTTGCTTTGGTGAAGGCAACCCAAAAGGACCATGCTACTATCGGGTCAAGTACATTCCAAATATAGTTATGAACTTAGACACCTAATCTAACAGTCTCCCACTTGGATAAGTCTAATAACTATAATTACAAGTATGACTTCAAAATCTGATTAGCAATCATAGCTCTCAAAAGCTGCTATCAAACTCTGACACGTTCTATAGATAAGGTATCTGTAACAGCCCGAATTCAGGTATTCTTCTATTTTGGATTAAGGTTGCAAATTTAGGGTTTCATGGTAGGCGAGTACGTTGGGCGTACAAGGTGTACGCTACGCGTACTTGCGTGCCTCTTTTGGACGTGTTCCCCCTCAGGTACGCGGGGCATACCTAAGGTTACGCCCAGCGTAATTCATTCAGACCCAAACCATAATTTCCTTTGATGGGGCTATAAAAGGAATGTGTGGCTGGACTTTTCAGCCACCATCCCTCAGAGTGAAACCCTAAATAGTGTGTGCCATCGTCCTTAAGCCTTTGTGTGTGCCTTCTAAGCTAGTTGGTGCTATTCCAAGGTTGCAAAGGAGAAGAAGAGCTTATTGGAGAGGCTAGAAGTGGTGCTCAAGTGTATATTTGAACTTTGCAAGGGTTAAAGCTTCATTTTCAGGTAAAAAGTTCGGATCTTGCCACTTGGTTTATGTTATATGCTTAAGGTATCATTTTCTAGGGTTTATGTCCCCAATGGTGGAGACTTTTGTCAAATGGCCTCCATAAGCTTAGATACTTCATATTTCTGATCTATTGGAGTTGTAGACTCATAAAAATGGCATCTTGGATGTGGGTATTGCACCATGCATGAGATCTAAGTCCATGAGTTTGAATAAAAGGTTGTTATGTGATGATGGAGCCTTTACAGCCATGCCAAGGCTTAAAGGTCTCGACTTTATGGGTGTAGACACACTAAAAGAGTCGGATCTAGAAGTTGTAGTATTGGCTTAACCGATTAAGACCAGAAATGGAGGGTGGCTGATTCTAGTGGTTATGCAGGGCGTAACTTCCAGTACGCGCCGCGTACTGGGTAGAGACCCCGATCCAAGGGGGAGGTTGGCAATGTACGCCCCGCGTACATCTATTAGTACGCCCCGCATACTATAATGGTTGACTTATGTTGACTTTTAGGGTTTTGGTCAACATGAGGACTTTAGGTCAAGGAAGGGTAAAATGGTCTTTTACCCTTTCAGGAAGGATGATAAGGAGTAAAGTTTTAGTAGTGGAAGTCTTGTGTATTAAATGATATTGTTATGTTTAGGCGAGGTTGAGCTGTCATTTGGATTCGGTGATAGCGAGGACACGAGATCTTAGGCTTCCCACAAGGTGAGTTTTCTCAGTATACTGCACCCGAAAGGGTTTGACTGTGTGACCGGAAGGTCGGATATGCTATGAGATATATGTGATATGTGTGATAAGTTATTCGTTATATGTACCATGTATGATATGCTTGATATGGGCCGGAAGGCATTACGTTACGGGCCGGAAGGCGAATATGTTTATGGGCCGGAAGGCGAATATGTTATGGGGCGGAAGGCATAGTGTTGTGGACTGCAAGGTTGACATGGGTAGGACCGGAAGGTTTACCCAGTCGGGATGGAAGTCCCCTGAGACACATGGATCGGAAGGTCAGGGCCTGAAAAGGCGTACGTGCGTAGGTTGTATTTTGGGGAACTCACTAAGCATTTATGCTTACAGTTGTTGTGTGATGTGTTTCAGGTACTAGCGAGGACCGTGGGAAGGCACCGGCATGATCGTACACATTATCGGAAAAACTTTTTATGATCTTTGGGGTGTAATCTATTATGACAATGTTGTTTACATTTGGGATTCGAAATATTAATCAATGTTTTTTGTGTTTACAAAAGTAAAAAAATTGGTTTCAAAATTTACGTCGTTACAAGTTGGTATCAGAGCCTTGGTTTGAGGGATTCGGATACACCTTCGGGCGTAACTGAACTCAAACCGGGGATTTGAGAAATTTTAACTAATAAAACCAATAAAAAATTTTGATAAGTGATTTGAAACAACCAAAGAAGAAGAACTGTGTACGGTCAGCCAGCGCCCGAACGGTAAAATCCCCAAAATACTCTTACAATATGTGTTATGAGATATGAAATGATATGATATGCATGCTAGTAGACTAGGTATTCATATTAGGACTAGAGTGGCCTGATTTGTGATGCCTTAGTCTAGGGAAATTTGCTGCTATGAGGTGCTTTGAGAGCGAGTGGGTAACTAGTGCATGGCAAGAATAGAGTACTCATGATCCGGGGTTTGGGGAGGAGGACTTGGGGTGAATACTGATGCGGTGTAGTTGGTAGTATTGGGCCCGTACTACTAAAGACATCGGGTCAGTGGACAACCCAAGTAAGAATCCCTGGGTATCGAAGACTGAGTAGGGTTGCGTTATCGAGTGCGATTATGCTCGATAGAGTCTCTGATATTTCTATGTTGTATTTCAGAGGCATCATGGTTGGACCACGCCATAGACCTGTTGCGAGCAGTGTGACTGACGAGGAGCTTCGTCAGATGATTCATGAGGAGGTGGCTGCAGCGATCCGGGCTGAGATTCCGGAGATGTTTGGGTCTATTAAGACCACACTATTGGAGACCTTTGATGAGCGGTACGCTGCGGTGACTGAGGCCGCAGCCGCTGCAGCTACTACAGCTGTGGCCGCTGCCAGACCACAGGGAGGTGACTTGTTGTTGTTCCGGGAGTTCAGCAACACGAAGCCACCTGAGTTTGACGGGACGCAGGATCTGATCGCTGCGATGAGGTGGATTACTGATATCGAGGGATGCTTCTACACTTGTTCATGTCCGGAGCATCTGAGGGTATGGTTCGCCCTGAACCAGCTCCGCCTGGGAGCAAAGGATTGGTGGAAGTTTGTGACGGCGAACTTCACTCTGGCAGAGATTTCAGCGGTGACTTGGGAGACGTTTACTACTATGTTCAGAGACGAGTACGTTCCCCCGGTGGAGAGGGAACGGTTGGTTCAGGAGTTCTTGACCCTCAAGCAGGGTAATGATTCTGTCACGGTGATCACGTGGAAGTTTCATGAGAGGGCGATGTTTTCCCCTGAGCAGATGTCCACGGAGCAAGCTAGGATGAGCCGGTATTTGGGTGTGCTGAGGAGGGATATCCGGGAGTCCGTATCGAACTCGTCATATCATACTTTTGCTGAGCTTCAGGCGAATTCCAGGAAGCGTGAGATCGAGTTGGAGACCCAGGCCAGGGAGGAGGCCGAGTCTCAACGGGTGGATCGGCGGCCGGCTCAGTCTCAGCCGGCAGCCAAGCGGACCAAGTCCTCCGATTCGAGATCTGGAGGTCAGAAGGGCCGCACTTGCGGAAAGTGCGGCAAGGGTCACGAGGGGGCATGTCGATCGGGTGCTTGCTACAAGTGTGGCAAGGAGGGGCACATTGCTAGGGATTGCCCTAAGGGATTTATGGTTTGCTTTCATTGCAACCAGACTGGCCACCAGAAGGCCGAGTGCCCCCAGCTTCACCAGGGTTCTACGCCTGCTGCCAGGGTTACCGAGACTCGGCCATTGAAGGCCGAGGCTACGAAGGCTCGTGCAAGCGCTTTTCAGTTGACTGCGGAGGAGGTCCGCGCAGCGCCTGATGTCGTAGCCAGTATGTATTCTTTCACGTATTTACTTTTATGATAAGATATTGTGCTTATATTATGATATGCGTAGGTACTTTTCTTGTGAATTCTGTACCTGCTTTGGTATTATTTGACTCGGGTGCGAGTCGGTCTTTTGTATCGTTGGCTTTTAGCCAACACATCGGTATTGATCGGGAGGTGATGAGTCGACCCCTGCGAGTTTCTATAGCGGATGAGAAAGCAGTATACGCCACCGATGTGATTCGAGGATGTGTGCTCAAGATTTTTGGGGTCAAATTCCCCATAGACTTGGATCATATAGCAATGGGGAGATGTCTGCGTCATCGTGGGCATGGACTGGTTGAGTAAGTTTGGGGCAGTTATTTACTGCGAGAGACAGCTGGTGACGATTCGAGACCCTAGTGGGGGAGTGCTTACGGTGTATGGCGAGGGGACCCGGTGTGGGTTGGTATTTTGTTCGGCTGCCAGAGCGAGGTAGAGTTTGCAGCATGGCTGCAATGGGTTCATAGCCTACGTGACGGATACTCGATTGGCCGCGGGGAGGCCCAAATCGGTTGATGAAATTCCTGTTGTATGCGAGTTCTCGGATGTGTTCCCCGAAGAGTTACCAGGTGTGCCTCCGGAAAGGCAAGTGGAGTTCCGTATCGATTTGGTTCCGGGAGCGGCACCCATTGCCAAGGCGCCTTATCGTCTCGCTCCACCGGAGATGCAGGAGTTATCCTCGCAGCTGCAGGAGCTGTTGGGGAAAGGGGTTATTCGACCGAGTAGCTCACCTTGGGGAGCACCGATTTTGTTCGTAAAGAAAAAGGATGGTTCACACCGGATGTGTACCGATTACCGGGAGTTGAACAAGTTGAAGGTTAAGAACCGGTATCCGTTACCAAGAATCGACGATCTGTTTGATCAGTTGCAGGGGGCATCTTGGTTCTCCAAGATAGACTTGAGGTCGGGTTACCATCAGATGAGGGTTCGGGATGAAGATATTCAGAAGACTGCATTCAGGACTCATTATGGACATTGTGAGTTTGTGGTGATGCCTTTTGGACTCACGAACGCCCCGGCTGCGTTCATGGGTCTTATGAACCGGGTGTGCAGGACGATGTTGGATCGGTCGGTGATCATATTCATTGATGATATTTTGGTATATTCGAGGTCTAGGGAGCAACATGAGGAACATTTGAGGGAGATTCTTCGGGTATTGAGATCAGAGAGGTTGTATGCCAAATTCTCCAAGTGTGATTTCTGGTTACGAGAGGTCCAGTTCCTCGGGCATCTTGTTAACCAGAAAGGGATATTGGTCGACCCGGCCAAGATTGAGGCGGTGTTGAGGTGGGAGGTGCCGAGATCGCCCACTGAGATTAGGAGTTTTCTGGGTTTGGCTGGATATTATCGCAGGTTTATCAAGGATTTCTCCAAGATCGTCGTGCCACTTACTAGGATGACCCGGAAGGGTGTTGCATTTACATGGGGACCGGAGCAACAGTCGTCATTCGAAACCCTTTGATAGAAATTGTGTGAGGCTCCGATGCTTGCACTCCCGGAAGGGATGGAGGATTTTGTGGTGTACTGCGATGCATCTATATCGGGTTTGGGGGCGGTGCTTATGCAAAGGGGACATGTGATAGCGTATGCTTCGAGGCAGTTGAAGCCTCATGAGTCGAGATACCCCACCCACGACCTGGAATTGGGGGCTGTGGTGTTTGCCCTCAAGATCTGGCGGCACTATCTCTATGGGGTTCAGTGTACCATCTACACAGACCACAAGAGTTTGAAGTACTTGATGGATCAGCCAAATCTGAATATGCGACAGAGGAGATGGTTGGACGTGGTGAAGGATTACGATTGTGAGATCCTGTACCACCCGAGCAAAGCTAATGTGGTGGCCGATGCGTTGAGCCGTAGGGCGGAAAGCGCCCCGATCCGAGATATTTGTATGAGGTTGACGGTGATGACCCCGATTTTGGATACCATTCGAGGAGCTCAGGCTGAGGCTGCGAAACTAGAAAATCAGAAGAGGGAGCGAGTTGTGGGTCAGGTATCAGGATTTGTTACGGATGCTCGAGGGCTTATGACTTTTCAAGGTCGGTTTGGGTACCGTTCGTGGGCGGTACGCGTACTATTTTGATGCAGGAAGTGCATCGATCGAAATTCTCGATTCATCCCGGGGCTACAAAAATGTATTTGGATCTATGGAAGGAGTATTGGTGGCCCTGTATGAAAAGGGATGTCGCATGGTTCGTTGAGAGATGTCTGACTTATCAGCAGGTTAAGGCCGAGCACCAGCGTCCGCACGGTAAATTGCAGCCACTAAAGATTCCCAAATGGAAGTGGGAGTAGATTACCATGGATTTTATCACCAAATTGCCGCGGATTGCGAGGGGGGTCAATGCGATTTGGGTGATCGTGGATAGATTGACGAAGAGCGCTCATTTTCTAGCCATCAGCGAGAGCTCTTCTGTGGAGAAGTTGGCAGAATTATACGTGAGGGAGGTGGTATCGCGACATGGGGTTTCGATGTCGATTGTTTCAAATTGTGATGTGTGTTTTACTTCCAGGTTTTGGAAGAAGTTTCATGAGGAGTTGGGTACGAGACTGCATTTCAGTACCGCATACCACCCGCAGACGGACGGACAGAGCGAGCGAACGATACAAACGCTTGAGGATATGCTCCGAGCATGTGTTTTGGATTTCGGAGGGAGCTGGGACACCTATCTACCCTTATCAGAGTTTTCGTATAACAACAACCATCATTCGAGCATTGGTATGCCACCCTTTGAGTTCTTGTATGGGCGGAGGTGTCGTACCCCCATCTGCTTGGGAGAGGTGGGGCAGCGGGTGATGGGTAACACGAAGATCGTACTCCAGACGACCACGCAGAGTCGCCAGAAGAGTTATGCGGACAGGTGACGGTCCGAGCTCGATTTTCAGATTGGTGACCTTGTGCTTCTCAAGGTCTCTCCTTGGAAAGGAGTGATACGATTCAGGAAGAGGGGCAAGTTGGGACCCCGGTATATTGGACCCTTCAGGGTAATTGCTAGGGTAGGCCGCCTGCTGAGTTGGGGCAGATCCATGATACCTTTCATGTCTCGCAGTTGAGGAAATGTATTTCCGACGAGTCGGTAGTGGTGCCATTGGATGATATTCAGGTGGATGCAGGCCTGAACTATGTGGAGAGACCAGTAGCGATCAGGGATCGAAAAGTTAAGGTTCTGAGGAACAAGGAAGTACCCCTGGTACAAGTGCAGTGGCAACATCGAAAGGGGTCCGAGCTGACATGGGAGTCTGAGTCTGAGATGCGGGATCAGTATCCATAGTTTTTTTTAGTATGAGACTTCAGGGGCGAAGTCTGGTCCTAGTGGGGGAGAATTGTAACAGCCCGAATTTAGGTATTCTTCTATTTTGGATTAAGGTTGCAAATTTAGGGTTTCATGGTAGGTGAGTACGCTAGGCGTAAAAGGTGTACGCTGCGCGTACTCGCGCGCCTCTTTTGGACGTGTTCCCCCTCAGGTACGCGGGGCATACCCAAGGTTACGCCCGGCGTAATTCATTCAGACCCAAACTGTAATTTCCTTTGATGGGGCTATAAAAGGAATGTGTGGCTGGACTTTTAAGCCACCATCCCTCAGAGTGAAACCCTAAATAGTGTGTGCCATCGTCCTTAAACCTTTGTGTGTGCATTCTAAGCTTGTTGGTGCTATTCCAAGGTTGCAAAGGAGAAGAAGAGCTTATTGGAGAGGCTAGAAGTGGTGCTCAAGTGTAGATCTGAACTTTGCAAGGGTTAAAGCTTCATTTTCTAGGGTTTAAGTCCCCAAAGGTGGAGACTTTTGTGAAAATGGCCCCCATAAGCTTAGATACTTCATATTTCTGATCTATTGGAGTTGTAGACGCATAAAAATGGCATCTTGGACGTGGGTATTGCACCATGCATGAGATCTAGGTCCATGAGTTTGAATAAAAGGTTGTTATGTGATGATGGAGCCTTTACAGCTATGCCAAGGCTTAAAGGTCTCGACTTTATGGGTGTAGACACACTAAAAGAGTCGGATCTAGAAGTTGTAGTATTGGCTTAACCGATTAAGACCAGAAATGAAGGGTGGCTGATTCTGGTGGTTACGCAGGGCGTAACTTCCAGTACGCGCCACGTACTTGGTAGAGACCCCGATCCAAGGGGGAGGTTGGCGATGTACGCCCCGCGTACATCTATCAGTACGCCCTGCGTACTATAATGGTTGACTTATGTTGACTTTTAGGGTTTTGGTCAACATGAGGACTTTAGGTCAAGGAAGGGTAAAATGGTCTTTTACCCTTTCAAGAAGGATGATAAGGGGTAAAGTTTTAGTAGTGGAAGTCTTGTGTATTAAATGATATTTTTATGTTTAGGCGAGGTTGAGCCGTCCTTTGGATTCGGTGATAGCGAGGACACGAGATCTTAGACTTTCCACAAGGTGATTTTTCTCACTATACTGCACCCGAAAGGGTTTGACTGTGTGACCGGAAGGTCGGATATGCTATGAGATATATGTGATATGTGTGATAAGTTATTCGTTATATGTACCATGTACGATATGCTTGATATGGGCCGGAAGGCATTACGTTACGGGTCGGAAGGCGAATATGTTTATGGGCCGGAAGGCGAATATGTTATGGGGCGGAAGGCATAGTGCTGTGGACTGCAAGGTTGACGTGGGTAGGACCGGAAGGTTTACCCAGTCAGGACGGAAGTCCTCTGAGACACATGGACCGGAAGGTCAGGGCCTGGAAAGGCGTACGTGCGTTGGTTGTATTTTGGGGAACTCACTAAGCATTTATGCTTACAGTTGTTGTGTGATGTGTTTCAGGTACTAGCGAGGACCGTGGGAAGGCACCGGCGTGATCGTACACATTATTGGAAAAACTTTTTATGATCTTTGGGATTTAATCTATTATGAGAATGTTGTTTACATTTGGGATTCGAAATATTAATCAATGTTTTTGGTGTTTACAAAAATAAAAAAATTGGTTTCAAAATTTACGTTGTTACAGTATCGTATAGTCCTCCGTTCTCAAGATATCGTGCAGACAATCACATGGAACATAATCATACTTATTGTCCAACAGTTTCTTTCCCGATTTCCGATTTGTTTGACATAGAACTTAATTTAACACATCAATCTAGTTCTGAGTGGGCCCGACACATAAGTCAAAACAAATCATCGAGAGGCCCATGATATCACTTTTATCCTCTTAGGATAAAAGGAATAGATAAACTCTGACTTTATGCTTGTACTATTTGTTCATCAAATCATACACAATAGTATGCTTTATAACATCAACTTATTGATGCATTTACGCATTATCAATGCACAAATAACTCAAAAACAATAATTCATATATGTAGGTTTAAAGACTATAAGATATTATCGTCCCACAATCACTCGTGATTAATTCCATGAAGTGATTCATGTGAGCGCGGGTTTCTTCGAATACTCAAATCTTATTTCATAAGCACTCATGAACATCGTAGAAAATTTTTTCTATGTCTAAACACTCTAGATAGTCTACGAGCCGATTCATGAAAGTCTTCCTTCTTAGTTACTTCCAACGTATGATCGACTGTGGACAGTTTGAATAATCTTATCATTCAAGAAGTCAAAACATGCAAATTGAAACAATAGAAAAAATTAACACAAGATAGTAACATTAATTATAAATAAAACTCCTTTTATTTAAGCATCAAATGGTAATTACAATTTATCTATTACAAGTATCCAAAGCTATGTAATCACTAAAACTAATATCGTCCTTCAGCCCAATGCTCCTAGTGTGTTGTAAGTGCTTAACCTTACTCAATCCCTTCGTAAGAGGATATGTTGGGTTCTCCTTTGATGATACCCTCTTTACTACGAGGAGTCCTTCTTCTACTCGATGTCTAATAAAATGATATTTCCTATCGATATGTCTTTATCTACCATGATCCCTTGGTTCCTTGGTTAAGGCAACTACACCTTCGTTATCACAAAAAATCTCCATAGGCTCCATTATGGCAGGTACAACCCCAAGGTCTCCTCTGAAGTTCTTTATCCATATTGTCGCCTTTGATGCTTCGCTCGTTGCTATATACTCTGATTCGCACGTTGAATCGGTCGCGGTCTCCTGCTTGGAACTTTTCCAAGTTACTGCTCCTCCATTTAAGGTAAAGACCCAGCCCGACTGAGAGCGGAAATTATCTCGGTCAGTCTGAAAGATGACATCACTATACCATCGCACTCTCTAGTTATTACTCCCACCGAGGATAAGGCACCACTCATTAGTCCTTCGTAGGTACTTATGAATGTTCTTTACTGCTGTCCAGTGAGCTCTACCAAGATTCCATTGATATCTGCTGATCATGCTCAAAGCGAAGGCCACATCAGGCCGAGTACATATCATAGCATACATGATTGAGCCAACAGTGGAAGCATAAGGTACTTGCCTCATCACTGCTATTTTAGCATTTGTACTCGGGCTCTGAGTCTTACTCAGCTTGGTATTGCTTTGGATTGGTAACTCCCCCTTTTTGGAATTCTCCATGTTGAAACGTTTCAACACTTTATCCAAGTAAGTACTTTGACTGAGCCATATCAGTCTTTTATCCCTATTTCTCAAAATCCTTATCCCTAGGATATTGGCAGCTTCTCCGAGGTCCTTCATAGCGAAGCACTTCCCAAGCCAGGACTTAAGCTCCTGCAAGGTTGGGACGTCGTTTCCTATGATTAGTATGTCATCCACATATAATACGAGGAAGCTAACTATACTCCCACTAGCTTTGACATATACGTAGTATTCATCCTCACTTCTTGAGAAATCAAACTCCTTGACTTTCTCATCGAAAGAAAGATTCCATCTGCGAGATGCTTGTTTCAATCCATAGATGGATTTCTCAAGCATACACACTCTATTAGGGTGCATCGCATCGACCAAACCCTCTGGCTTACTTATGTAAACATCTTCAACCAACTTCCCATTAAGGAAAGTGGTTTTGACATCCATCTGCCATATTTCATAATTATGAAACACAGCTATGGCTAGCATAGCCCTTATAGATTTAATCTTCGTAACTGGTGAGAATGTCTCGTCATAGTCAACTTCTGGAGTTTGAATAAATCCCTTCGCGACTAATTGCGCTTTATATGTGTGTAATTTCCCTTCCATGTCGGTCTTCTTCTTGAAGATCCATTTGCACCTGACTGTCTTACGACCCGGTACATTGTGAACCAAGTTCCAAACTTGATTGTCATACATGGACTGAATCTCGTTGTCCATAACCTCTTTCTATTTAGTAGACTCCAGGCCTACCATGGTTTCCTTGTAGTTGTTAGGTTCATCCAAATTTAATAGTGTACTATCACTAATACACGTATCATATTCAGTTGTTATATGAAAATTGTTGGGTTTTGAGCATTCTAACACTCCTATGGTGTACATGCAACCCTATGTGCTTTGGATCTATGTTTTCTCTATTATACATGAAATATTTCAATATTCCAAAGCATCATCCTAACTAGGATATTATGAAGTATCTATACTACAAAATTAGTTGGATGACATACCTTTTGATGTAGTTGGAAGTCTTGGCCTTTAAAAGCTTAGCACTAATAGTGTGGATGCCTCAAATGGAATCAAAACACATCTTGGACAAAAGGTGGCTCTTGAGAGAGTATTCTAGGCACACCAAAACTAATTCTATGAACTCCAAGTCCTCTAGTGCAGCCGATTTTAGCCATAGGGTATCATATATATAGTGGTAGGATTCCAAGGGTCATGGGTAAACCCTAATCCATACCCATGGGCTCATTATCCTTGATCCATGAATCAAGTGGGCTAACTCTTTATGGATTCATCTATAAACTTAGTCCATCATGTATCATAAGCCCTATATATATATATATATATATATATATATATATATATATATATATATATATATATATATATATATATATATATATATATATATATATATATAATGTATACATAATTATTAGACCCACTATTTTTAAGACTTTTATCTTAAAAACAAGGAGCATAAATATGAGCCATTAGATATTTCTTAAGTGGTTAAGATTGTTTTAATGGTGATCCATGTCAATGGAAAACAACCAATCAAAAAACATTCAACTCATTGCACACGGATTCTAGATTCAAATCTCTGTAAAACCCTAATGTTAGACAAATCTCCCTTTGTAAATTGAAAACATGTTCCGTCCTTTTCTCTAAAACTTAATTTCATCCACCACCCATTCTCAATCACTAGACACTAGCAAAAACATCGTATCTTCCTAGCCCCATTGTTTGCAGCAGCATCACAGTTCCATTCCGATGTCAAGCAACCACCACCACCACTGTTACACCACAACTTTTACACATCCTGCTTTTCCTCTCTTAAAAATCTAGCTTCACAAAGAGGAGCTTGGGAGAGAGATGAGTTTCCTAATCTTGCATGTGAAAAAAGAGTTTCTAGATTTTGTTTTCTGATCATATATCTATCTGGTCTGTGATAGACTATATTTTTGTTCTTATTTTTTTGGATTAAAGTTTTTACTTTATACCAGATCTTTGTGTGTGTATATAAATATGAAGGTGACGTGTTAGATCTGAGTGTTTGTTTTTAGTTGTTTGTATGTGTATGATATATTTGTGTGTTTGTGTTTAATTGTTTGTGTGTCTTTAACTGTTTATCTAGGTAGTAATCTTTGTTTGACTAACTGAGTGTGTGGGTAACAATATGGAAATTAAAAAAAAAATATTGAAACTAAAAATCAGCCAAAACTCACCCACTTGGATGTGAGTTAATTATTAAAGAAAATACTAGCAATAAAAATGTATATTGTCATGTAAAGAGGTGTGACGGTTTTTGAGAAAATATTATTTGATTAAACATTGTCACTCAAATCTATTATAATAGACTAAGGTTTTTTTGTCACATGTCCTATTCTCATTCATTTAGTCACATGATATTTTCTAGAATTTTTAAATTTTTTATTTTCCACTTGTCATTTTATTGTATTTTTCATTTTATTAAATTAAAATTCAACATTTAATATGTAACGTAATATATATGTAAAGTATTTATTAGAAACGGTTTATATATGTAATGTATTCAATACATTAAAGCTTCATTAATCTTAATAATTCAAAAAATTTCTCATTTTTCTTATAAATTCAAAATTTTTTAAATTGTTAAAATTTTATATTTATTTTTTTTTAAATAAACTCATGTAATACATGGATTTCACACCTAATATCTATTAGTATAGAATCGGAAAATCCAATTAAACGCGGTCCTTAATATTATTTTGAAAGGATCAAAGATGAAAAACAACCAAATTCAAATAAAAGAGATAAAGTTGCATGTTGAAATAATCAATGTCAAAGAAAAGAGAATTTATACAGTTGCATATTGAAATAATCAGTGATTTTGGATTTTAAACGATCCATGGTTACTTTTACTACCATATATACCATATATACATAAAGCAGGAGATTACATTTCAAAAGTACGAGCGATTTCTAAGCATGTTTTTTATGCTTATGTTGAGTTCATTTAGAATGTACAAAAAAGTTTTATTTGTATAATATATTTTTTCCCAAATCGAGCCATAAAACAATCACCAGGTTAATATATTTTATTTTATAAAATTATAGTTATGTAATTATTTCATTTGAAATATAAAACAATAGTATTTACGATATATTTTTCTATTTAAAAATTTTGAGTATATAAATGCAAAAGTCTAAAACCGAAAAGAATTAAGCTGAAAAAAAATGAAACTTTTATTTTTCCTAGCTTGAGACATCAAAAAAACTAATTCTCTTTTTGTTTGACTTACTGATGAACTAATCATTTGAGTATTATCATATTAAAATTTTAATTGTGTTCTACTTTTTATCCTGTATAATTAAGTATGTTTTTTTATTACATGATTGAAATTTCAAAATGTTTTTATTTATGTTACCTAAAAATATAAATAAACTCAAATATTAATTGTTTTATTCTTGTATATCACAAAAGCTAATATTAAACTAAATAAATGTAATAAGGTGGTGCAGTATTATAGCCCCTATTGAAAAGGAAAGTAGACACTTTCATGTCAAACTCTACATAGGAAATTGAATATAATCAACAATTTTTTCCTTGTAAAAAAAGAAAATAAATTCTACATAGGAAATTGAATATAATCAACAAATTTTTCCTTGGAAAAAAAGAAAATCTAAAACGTCAAGAATATCCCAAAACATAAATTATGAAACTAGATTATTATTTGTGTTTGTACTCCAGATCTAGAAACATAGTATATATATATATATATATATATATATATATATATATATATATATATATATATATATATATATATATATATATATATATATATATATATATATATATATATATATATATATATATATATATATATATATATATATATATGATTGTTTTGATACCGATCTTAAGCAATTCTAAATTATTCTACATTATTTTATTTAGAATGGGAGTTGTTATTAATACTCTTGATTATATCTTCATATCCCGGTAATCATAACTTTTTAGGTAGTTGATTTTTTGAATTGCAGCTTTTTTAGAATTTCAGAATCATTAACCAATACATATACATTCTTTCATACAAGACAACGCACTGTATAATTTAAGTTTTTTTATGGAAGACTACAACTTCATCTTTGAAAAACGTGTTCAATATTTCGTAAATTAAAATAATTTATATACTGCAACCAACAACAACCAACAATTACATAGTAAATTGAAGATCATTTTTCCACTTAATCAAACAATAATACACGATACATGTATATAAACAAGTGCAATAAAAATGATTAAGTAATAATCCTAACTAATAAACAAATATGTTAAAATCTAATAGCTTTCCGGAACCATTATCTTCAACCACTGCCACCGTCGGCGATATACTACCACCATTAACCGTGCTGGCGTCGCCGGAGAAGAGGGGAGGAACGTGAAAAAGAAAATAGCGACCGAAAAGAACGAGAAATCTAAAACGTCACCGGAAATCATCGCCTAAAGCGTGATAAATCGCCGGAAATAGTCTGAAATTGCGTCAAAATTTCATTTATGAACCTCTATTTAAGTTGATACAGTACAATTGGGTTAAAACTTAAAACTTAAAATGATATTTTTATAAATTAAATATTTTTAAACATTTATTTCCTAGTTTTTGTCGCAAATGTATGTTCACGATTAATTATTTTGTATTATTATCATATGAAACTAAGTTTATGTTCAAAATTAAATTTATCATTTATTTTGTAGTATCTTTATTATTTTTTGAAGTAAAAAATAATATGTTATGCTACAGGTAAGAGGCAAATTTAGTATTTATAAGTAAGTTATTTAGTTAATGTTTGTTTAAAATGTTTAAAATAATTTTTTTAGAATAATATATTAATATATTTAATGTTGAAAAGTTTGTATACAAAACCATTTAGATTATATTTTAAATGGGTCCTTGCTTATAAAATACTTGATTAAAAAAACTATTAATTATAAATATTATATATATATATATATATATATATATATATATATATATATATATATATATATATATATATATATCTTCATAATATAATTATTAAAAGTAATCATAATTAATAAAAAAACATGCATTAGTTAATGATTAAAAGCTAATTATTAAGAAGTAGTATTAAGTAGTGAAGGGGTATGGATAAATGAAGCCATTTAGAATTATTTATGTTCTTATTGTAGGTTAGTTTATTCTCAAATTATATATATATATATATATATATATATATATATATATATATATATATATATATATATATATATATATATATATATATATATATATATATATATATAAAAAGTGAGTTCAATTCAAATACAATTCTAATTTTTTTAATTTAATGGGATATGACAACATAAATAAAGTAAAGTAAAAGTCGAAATTCTAATTGATAAAACTTTAGTATAATATAACAAAAATTAATTAATATAATCGAGTGAGATTGGCTCAAATAAAACATGAAAAAAGACCAAGCAAAAAATATTGGTCCGTAAAAGGAAGGTAGAGAGAGTCCGACATAAATCGAAATCAAACTATTTGTTGTTTGTGGAAAGAAAAAGCAATCGTCGAAGTGAAACTATACATCGTCTGCTGCATCGTGCATGTACCCTACTAATATATATATATATATATATATATATATATATATATATATATATATATATATATATATATAACTAATTTACATAATTAGTCTCCAATGATTTAATTAGTCTCTTTTGATCACTAAATTAATTCCAAATTAATTCTTGATCAATACTGATTAAATCATATGATTTCATATTAATATACTAGAATTTAAATATATTAATAAATCATAAATAACCTCTTCTCAAAAGTTAATCCTATCAAATTGTACCAATGATATGCAACCCAAATGGATCATGCTACTCTCGGGTCAAGTACATACCAATTATAGTTATGGGCTTAGACATCTAATCCAACAGTCTCCCACTTGGATAAGTCTAATAACTATTATTGCAAGTATGACTCCAACCCTACTAGCAATCGTAGCTTTTAAAGAACTGTTATTGAACTCTGAACAAATCAATGACGTTTTCATTAGATAAGAAATCATATATTCCTCCATTCTAAATATCATATGGACTAAAATATGGATTATAATCATTCTCTTTATCCATCTGTTGTTTCCCGATTTCTGATTTATGATGACTGACTAATTGAACAAATCAAATCAGTCCAGGCTTGGCCAAGCACTTAGGGGTGCCATCACTAAATCAGCGAGGGGTCCATATATTTCTCTTTTATCCCTCCAAGGGTAAAAGGAATGGATTAACTTTGACTCATCTGCTTGCTCTATTTACTCATTAAATCACACACAACAATGTGTTTTATAACACCAAGTTAGTGGTGTGCTTTCACATTATCAATGTGTAACAAACTTGTAGACTACAACTCATATCTCTCAGTTTGAAGAAAATAAGATATTATCGTGATCACTCGTGATAAAATTTATGAAGTGATTCAAATGAGCGTGGGTTGAATCCAATACTCGAATCTTATTCCAGGAGCACTCATGAACACTGCATCTATGTCTAAAACACCTAGACAAACTACAGGCCCATTCATGACAATCTTGCCTCAATACCTACTTCTAAAGTATGATCAAATGTGGATGGTTTGAATAACCTAGTTATTCAAGATGTCAAAACATGAAAAGTGAAACACAAAAATAATATTAATCCTATATGGCCCCAAAAGGTTTGAGCCATATTGATTACTCATTATTCATTGTTTAATGTTTTGAATAATCAACTTAATACTTGAACTAAAAAAATAGTTATGTCGTGCTCCAAGCATGCACACTATGTTTACCTATGATCCTCTCTTTGTGAAATAGATCAATTGAAAACATTACAATGATGCTCATTTCACAATTTCAAATCCTTAAAATAAATGTAAGAATACCAAATTTTTGCCATTTACTGTAATCTGTTAGATTTTAAACTTATATGCAATGATCCTCTTGTGATGACTATGCACAAAAGTCACAGAGACTTGACAACATACTGTACAAAGTATTCCAATGGAGAGCAATTCCATGGAAACGAAGTCTCACATTCAAAGTACATTCCTTTAAACATCCTTCTTGCATTAAGTTTTCTAATCTTACATAGATTTAAAGAGTAACTTCCACCTATGGAAACATTTCCATATTCCATTTTGACTATTACTTCTGAACCAGAGTTGTCTCTTTTTAGAATATGTCAATATGGTTCTAACTCTACACTTACAATTGTCCATGAGCAACCAATCTTTGGTAAACCTCAGATTGTCCTCAATAATTGCTTAATCATTTTAGTCATATCCAATTCTAGTCCTTTTTTTCCCTCTTAACGCCCTAGGCATTTTGAAAATTTAGAACGGATAAATATTATAGCACATGTAATCGATCCTATACCCAAAACATATGGGACACGATTCACGATTGTGACAACCGTCGAAATTCGAGTTAGTTCTAGATTTTATAAACTTAGTTGCACGTGTAAGCACGAAACATACTAGACTTAGTAACTAAAAGCTAGGTTGTAACCTACTAGAAACTTGGAAACAATTAGAATCAATGGATAGTGTACTTAGATTTCACATTGATATGTGAATTCTACAACTACTTAACTGTAATGACTATCCATATTCGAGTCATTCTTTGACTTGAACATCTTTGCATGAATCATGTAGACACATCATGCACTTGACCTGGTGGTATAAACTAGGTTCGAGTCTCGTAGGAACTTAAGTCAAAGTTGAAAACTAGGAATACTATACTTGATTCCTCAATTTTGCTTGAATCTCAGAATCACTACATATAATGCCAATGAACCGGTAAAAATAAATTATAAACATTATTTCTAATTTGAATAAGAGTTATGAAACTTAAAAACAATTAAAGTCTCAAAGATTCAATATATTTTGATATCCAAAGATTTATCAAACTCCAAAACCCTTAAATGCCCTAAATACCTAAATTTATAAAATTTAACCTTAAAAATTCTATGAAAGTAATTATGAACCTAATAATATTATCTCATAATAATTAAAATTATGAAAATATTATCAAGAAAATAAAAGTTTGGGTCATTAACATTTAAGCTTATTTTAAGAAATAAAAATCAAGAGTTTGTAAACAAATGTTGATTTAATGTGCATATTTTATAAAAATTTGAAACTTTATAATTTTTTTGAAGGGATTTAATAAAAAAATAAATGAAAGAGAGAGGGACTCTTTTTCCTCTTAAAATTTTCGTCCTCCATCTCCCATTATCTCTCTTCCCCAAAAAATAAATCATTTTCTTTATCTTACACTCAACCATCTTCTTCACTTCTCTCTCTCTCTCTCTCTCACACACACACACGCACACACACACACACACTCTTCAAATCCCCAACACTATTTTCTCTTTTCCTCTCTCTATAACCACGAAATTTTTCAAGAAAATGAAGCCAAAAACACACCTTAAACTCCAAATCTTCATCTTCTAGGGTTGTTCTTTAAGGTAGTCATGAAAATCCTTCAATATTCCTTCAAAATCTCAAGTTTTCTCACATATCTTCTTCTTTTACACCATTCTATGGATGTATTATGAATCATATGTTCATAACCATGATTTTTATGATGTTGGAGGTATTATTTAACCCAAAAACCAACATGCATGTGATGATCTTCAAGCTTAGAGGCTTGATCATCAAAGTATGCAGTTAAAAAGCTTTCAAATAGGTTTATAAAGGATTTATTCCCAAGTAAATATCTAAACAACTTTTTTGATCAAATCCGATTTTTCCCTGTATTCCACCAACAAAATGAGATGTTCTACAAATTTTCAGAAAAATTTTATCGAATTATTGTACTTATTGAAAGAAAATAGGTCAATAAATCATATAAAATACATTATGAGGTCTATAAATCGTAGGTAAATTCGTGGATGACTCCTAAAGTAAACGATGACATCTCAGTGAGTTTCATCGATTCTGGTTACTCTTTGGTACGGTTTTGAAATTTCTTTTTGTTTAATTAAAATAAATCATAAAACCACTTTAAGGAATTTGAAAAGTCTATCTAAGATTTTTTGCAGATCCTAACTAATGTGGAATGCTCAAAAAAATATTTTCAGAATTTTTCATAATGTATTCCTATTTTTCCCCGATTTTTGTATTTATAATGGACTGATAATGGGAAAAATATTTCTACACATTCAAAATTCATGAAAATTTACCAGAAGATCTTATAATATATTAGAACTCAAAATAAAAATTTGGATGATTTTTCTATTCAGTATTGTTGAGAGAAAAACTTTGAGACACACTTGAACAAAATGGTTAGAACAAGTATATATCAGAATAGTTAATCTCGAAGGATCTGTTAGCTCAACAATAATATTAATAGTTAGAAGTTAGTGAGTTAGATGCGGAAAGTAAAGTAATGTAAATGACAACAATTGTTATATCAAGTATACACGTAAGTTGATTCATAACTTAGAGTGTATTCAAACCAAAGTTAGTAAGTGAGATCAAACTTAGTGAATAAGTCACAAAGACTTGCTCCGAAGAGTGATTATAATAATATATGTTTATGTAAGAAATGGAGAGTGAAGAGTGATAGAACGATAACTTCAGAAATTGTATTAAGATGAAATGCATAAGTTATCGGTAAGCAAGAGGTGTTCAATACAAGAGAATAAGTCTCTATTTATAGACTTAGAACTACACTAGATTACAACTCTATAAGCAGCCGTGCAAGGCATACTGGATAATAGAGTGTATTACATAAAAGACAAATAAAGTAATCTAGCTAATGACTGCAGTAGCTGACTCCGGGTGCTGATGCGGTTGCGGTAGAGAAATGGTTGCGGTAGCTAAGTTCAAGAGGGTCACTTTCATGATTCAAAAATTTCCCCCTAAGTGACCTCTTTAACTTTGGTTCAGCTATCAAGTTTGAGGAACTTGATCAAAATCCACCAAAACTACGTGACGTTTTCCAGCCATGTGATTCTTCTTGTAATCTCAAACTTGACTTTTGCGGTAGTATGCTTCGATCTTTCAACTGCGGTCTGGCAAATGTCCAGTTGTTTCTTGGGCAGGCGATTCATGGCAGTCATTGGAATGAAGTACTTGACATTGTCAGTCTTCCTTTTGAATATGATTCCAAGTTTAGGAAAGTCTGTTGCACCTAGAGATCTTTCTTCAAAGCCTTTGGTAGGCATTGGCACAGGTTCAAGAGGTGGGAGATCAAACTTCTTGATGATGGTGGGATAGATATCCGCATCTATCTTGGCAAAATCATAGACCGTATCCTTCAGAAAAGATTTGGCTTTTTCAAGCGCTATCTGCATTTTAGGATGCTTCTCTGATTTGTTTTGGAACACCCTAGCAATGAGGAAAATTTCTTCCGGATTCATACAAGGAAAGTCTGCCTGGGTACGGATGTAGTCATGCTCTCTTATGGTAAGGGTATATTGGATAAAGTCTGTCTTCATGAACTTCCGCATCTTGTAGTTCTTGATTGCGGATGGTTTATCGTTAGACCATATTTTGTCAATAGAGGAGGCGTGCTTGGCATAGAAACGATTAAGTCTTTCAAACTCCATTGGCAGTCGTTTGTGGGCAGGAAGGCTGCAGTCAAATGGCTCAAATACTATAAAGTATTTGGCATTGGGAGAGATTGGAATATCCCAGTATCCATCAGTAAGGGGTTCAGCATATGTGAGGTGCGGTGTGTAGTCTTCATCCAATAGCCTGCGGTGCGGATTGACCCATGAATTAATCAAGGATTCATCTATCATAGTGTCGAATCTGTATTCTCTCCAAATTAATTCAGCCAGCTTGGCTGCTTTCCAATCATGCTTTCTTTGGGCTGTGGCAGGGGAGTTTGTGGAGCTTGCGGATGACATATTCTCCTTAATATTTTTGAAGTGAGGAGGAGTCTCAGGCTTTTTGGGAGTATGCTAAGATGGTTGCGGTGAAGGCTGTGGTGAGGGAATTTTGTTAGTGATGATGGGGGGACTCTGATGAATGGGAGAATTGGAGTGATGGACTTCTTCTTCTTGTTCACTTCCCCCTCTTGAGGAATGCATCGTAGGTGCTTCCTCAAGACATTGCTTAAGTCCATCCACTTTGGTAAAAACTTCCTTGAATTGAGCTTTTAGGATTTCTACCAATTGGGAATTGTTTGGAGTGGAGGAGCTGAAGAGCAACTTGTGGATTTCTTTGGTAAGCTGGAAGATCTCAGGGCCATGAAAGTTGGAGGAAAGGGATTTCTGCAGTCTTTTGATTGTTGTTTGAAGAATAGAGATAGTGGACTCACAAGCATTATGAGTCTCATCTATCACTTTCTGAGACTAAGAAGCTTGATCTGCGACGGCTGCCTGGAGATCCGTTTTGATTGCGGTCACCTCGGTGATGAGACGTTCTGCTGCAGCCAAGAATTCTTTGTGGTCAGCCTTGCGGTTGTTATCAAGGGACCGGATTCCCATCTCCACTTTAAGAGAGATTCGTTCAGCAGCCATGTGTTCTCTTGCTTCCAGACGCTCTATTCTTTCAATTAATGTCTGAGGTCCCGGATTGTCTTCAGGTTGCAGTTGAGTAGGCTTGACCGCAGCCAAGATCTGATCGAATTTGGCTTGAAGGGATAAGAATTCTTTTTTGGTCACCACATTCTTCTTCTTTTTCTTCTTGGGTTTGGAGGTGGAGTGATGAGAACCAATAGACTCCTCTTCTTCTTCAAACATCATCAGGTCATTGTCGGAAGGGTTTGGCTTGTTGACCTCTTGGATGTCTTCATCATCAAAACCTAAGGTGGGTGCTGAGCTGAGTTCGATTGCAGGTTCGTCGTCTTGTGATGGATTGACTAAAGGAGAGGGTGATGGGATGGAAGTTGGAGTAGGAGGAACTTTGGAAGTACCTACGGGTGCACCGAAAGCTTGTGCTTTGAGGATTGTTTCTTCCATTTCATCCATCCAGCTTTGAACTTTTTGAATGGTGGCCATAGTATGGGAATTACTAATGGCATTTTCCTAATACCTAGCCATGGACTGGATCTCCTGTTCTTTTTGTTGCTGCTGCTTGATTTGTTGCTCCTTGCGGGCTTGGAAGGCCCTTCTGAAAGCTTCATACATCTTGAGTTCAGCTTCGGTGGTTGGTGTTGGATAAGGTGTCTAAGTCCATAACTATTTCTGGTAAGTACTTGACCCGACCCGACATGGTCCATTTGGGTTGCATGGCAGCATGCATTGGATAAACTAAATGAGAGAAATAAAACATATGATTTATTAATATATTATAAGTTCTAATATATTAATAATATTGTTTAATTAGTTTTGACCAAGAATAAAATTTAGAATTAATTAAGTGATCAAAAGACAACTAATTAAATATATGGGTAGATTATGTAAATCTTCCATATCTTATATAGTGGGCTAAGAGGCTCCATGGATTATCAAGTTGGGTTCCACCCATAGGATGCTCCATGGAGTTAACCCATGGATCAAGAAATGAATAGTCATGTAACATTAGGGTTTACCTAATGCAACACACTATATAAGCAATGTAGCTCTCCTTAAAATTGGCGACACTAAGAAATAAGAGGGCTTGGCCGATTTTGCATGTGTTAGAGTATTCTCTCAAGTTTATTCTTTGCATTTGGTGTTGTGTGAAGCATTTGAGGCATCACACTTGAGGTGCTAGGCTCACAAGGTTTCAAGGAACACTTTCAACAACAAGGTATGTAGTTTTATCTTTTATACAAAGAAAATTGTATCCCATGTATGCTAGATAGGTTCATAACCTTGGAAAAACAACTTTGCATGATTATTAGACAAATATAGATCCAACGTTATTAGGGTTGAATGTACACTTAGGAAGTGTTAGAATGCTCAAAACCCATCAGTGGTATCAGAGCCTAGCCTTGCTTGTTTGATACTTGATGAAAAACTTGTTTTTCGAAACCTAAAACTGTACAGACTGCAAAACTCGACGAGTTTTGGCCAAAAACTCGCCGAGTTCATGAGTTAACACATGAACTCGACGAGTTCCTTGGGGAACTCGACGAGTTTAGCTTGCAGAATGCAGTTTCTCGTGTGTTGCTGGTGGAAATGGACTAGAAACATTACCCTAAACTGTTTTGGTGTTATAAAACTCATTTTAGATGGTGTAATGTTTATGCTAATCCATTTTCAATGGTTATCATCAAAATTACAAGTCTTTAAGTGTAATTTTTGATTCATGAAAGTGTTCATATTCATGTTCTTGAACTTATGAAGATTAGATGATCAGAGGAATTCTTTGTAACCTACTTGGTAGTTTAATCCTTGATCATAATGTGTTTTAATGGAGTCCATAACTTATCCTCAAGTTATGGAAAAACAAGAGTCACACTTGAATTAAATTGAATTAAAACCATTAAAAGAACACAAGAGTTAGAAAAATGAAGAGTCTTCATTTTAATACTCAATTAACTTCATAAGTTATAAGAAATGAAAAGTTTTGAAAGTTTACAAAACTTGCCCTCAAGTTTTGGAACAAGTAAAGTCATTTTAAAAACTTTAGTTCCAACCCTTAGAATTTTAAAAGTTAAAATTCAACCCTTATACTTATAATATTATAAGTTAATATATATATATATATATATATATATATATATATATATATATATATATATATATATATATATGTATGTATAAGATCAAAGTCGTCTTACCACTAGTATGCCTCATTCACGAAGCCAGTCTATACGGTGGGTATAAGGTTGTTGCCTATAAAATGGCAACTTAATGGGTGTCCACTCTCACTTATAATTCTCATTAAAAGTATGATGAATATATTAAAGTAACTAAATGCTTTTATTAAATCCCCAATCTTAGTTACTTTAGGAAAATGTGAATAAGGTGCTAATCCATGAAATTACACTTTACACTTTGTTTAAGTCGTTAGTGGAGCGTGTGTGGTTAATCGGCACATTAACTGGAACTTAACAAGGTAGGTAAAGGGTGACTTAATGTTTACCATAGTATCGATGGAGCGTGTGTGGTTAACCGACACATCGATTGAGGGGTAAGACCTTAAGGGTACCAAGTAATTTGCATGGTTACTTCACACCTCGTTTTGTGATCCTCGGCATCCCAGTTACAAAACATGGAGGGCACACTCAAGATTGAAACATGCCTTTGAAAAGTTCATTGAATCTCAAAAGAATCTAGGAGTTTCTAAGAACCAAATTAAATGTTTTAATATTTCGTCTTTGGTGGAAATTGGTGAATCGTCATTCACCTACCTTTCAAATATGTTATTACTTAGATTACAACATACCTCTTCTAAGTATAATATATTGTGATTGGGTCCTATCCTTAATACTACATTTGGGTATCTTATTAAGGACTATCTCTATTTCTAAGCTAAACTTTTCTTCTTTTCAGATGTTTGCAAACACTGCTGCTTCTGGCTCTAATCCTAATGGCTCATTTTCTCTAATGAACTTGTGTGAGAAAGTCACTTTTGATGGATCCAACTTTAATGAATGGATCAGAAACATCCGAATGATTACCCGCTACGAGGACAAAGAATATGTCCTCGATAAGGAGCTTAAGGAGATTGATGAGATAGCTACTACTCCTCAAGAGATAGCTGACTTTAGGGCACATGAAAGGCATGCCACCAAGGTTGGATGCATCATGATGGTCACTATGACAGCCGAACTCCAAAAGTCCTATGAGGACTTCTACCCTTTTGAAATGCACCAAGATTTGATGGAAAGATACCATCAAAGTGCAAGACAAAGAGGTATGAAATTACCTCCTCCATGATAACAACCCGAATGAAGGATGGTGAACCCATCACGGGCCATATGCAGAAAATGCAAAGATTTATGGACCGTTTGCTGAAGCTTAATGTGAACTTCCCCGAGGAGCTTGCAGTAGATATCATTTTGCACTCCTTACCTTCATGTTATGATCAATTCCGCATGACATACCACATGAATAAGGAAGAGGTCACTCTCAGCAAACTTCAAGGACTCTTAAAGACCGCCGAAAGTGGTCTTAAGGGTAAAGCGGTTGTTACTACTCCTACTCCTACCAACTCCGCCCCTATCTTGGCAATCGGGAAAGGACAAGGAAAGAAGAGAAAGAGTTCTTTTAAGGGTACCAAGGCTAGGACCCTTGAAGGCTCTTCTTCAAGTGGAACCAAGAAAGGTTTCATCACTCCTTCTTCTGACCCAAAAGAGGCTGAATGCTTCTATTGCCATGAAAAGGCACATTGGAAGCGAAACTACCTAAAGTACCAGCAAGATGTGAAGGATGGGAAAGTCAAACCCAACCATGCAGGTAGTTACACTATCTTATCTAATAACTCACCCCATTCTAAATCATAGGTCCTTGATACTGGTTGTGGTATTCATATCTGTTCTGATGTGCATAGACTAAGAAGAAGTGAGAATGTGGAGAAAGGTAGAATAAACTTGATCATGGGAAACATGAAGGCTTCACCTGTCACCAAGATTGGAGTTTATACTTTATCGCTAAGTAGTGGGTTTAGTTTAGATTTGAATAAATGTTGTTATTCGCCAGAAATGGAAAGAAATATTATTTCCTTTCATGCATTGTATAAACAAGGTTTTACCTTTTCATTTGATAATGAAGTTGGTTCGATTAATGCTTTCTTTAATAATATTCTTTATTTTAAAGCATTACCTTGTGATGGTGTCTATGAAACTATATCTATGGTTGATAACTTAGGAAATAATGTTTTGTGTATTGATTCCCTTAATAATAATAACTTGGATAAAGCATCATTATGGCATTATCGTCTTGGACATATAAGAAAGAAACGCATAGGCCAACTCCAAAAGGATGGAGTCTTGGAGTCATTTGACCTAAGGTCAGATGATAGTTGCGAATCATGCTTACCTGGAAAATGACAAAGTCACCCTTCACAGGTTCTTGTGAGAGGGTTGAAGGTTTGTTGGATCTTGGACACACGGATGTGTATGGACCCTTCAAACATGCCACAAGGGATGCTAATCGTTATTATTTGACTTTTACTGATGATTATAGTTGATTTGGGTATGTCTACTTAATCAAGCATAAGTTAGAGACTTTCGAAAGGTTTAAGGAATTTAAACAGGAAGTCAAGAATCAATTGGGCAGGAACATTAAGATGCTTCGATCCGATCGAGGTGGTGAGTATCTTAGTTCAGAGTTCCTCGACTATCTTAGGGAATGTGGGATTGTCTCACAATTGACACCTCCCAGGACACCGCAGTTGAATGGTGTAGTTGAGAGGCATAATCGAACCTTGATGGATATGGTTCGTTCCATGATGAGTCGAGCTTCGCTACCAATCTCATTATGGGGGTATGCCTTAGAGACTGCCGCCCATATCCTTAATCTAGTCCCTACAAAGAAAGTTGCCAAAACTCCTCATGAGGTGTGGACAGGTAAAGTACGCAAACTAGACCACATCAAAATTTGGGGTTGCGAGGCTTTTGTGAGGCGCGAGTCCCATGATAAGCTAGAACCCCGAAGCGAGAGGTGTATTTTCATCGGCTACCCACAAAGATCCTTTGGTTACCTCTTCTACATACCTAGTGATAATGTGGTCTTTGTAGAAAGAAGAGGAGTCTTTCAAGAGAGAGAGTTTATAAGCCAAGAAGATAGTAGGAGGCAAATTGACCTTGAAGAACTTCAAGAGTCAAGTGGTGAAGGAACTCCAAACCCTATCCCTCAACTTGAGGAAAAAACTCCTATTGAGCTAATTGACGAGTCTGGACCTTTGAGGCGTTCGACGAGACTTAGGAATGCACTCGAGAATTACTATGGTTTCCATATTACTGTGAAAGGTGAGACACTTATTAGTGACGAGGCACTAGTAGGTCTGGATGAACCTAACAGTTACGCGAAAGCCATGGCAGGCCCTGAGTCTGCAAAATGGAAAGAGGCTATGGATAGCGAGATATAATCCATGTATGACAATCAAGTTTGGAACTTGGTTGAGAATGTACCAGGTCGTAAAACTGTAAGGTGAAAATAGATCTTCAAGAAGAAGACCGAGATGGTAATGTACACACTTATAAGGCTCGACTGGTTGTGAAGGGCTTCTCTCAAACTCCTGGAGTGGATTATGATGAGACCTTTTCTCCAGTAGCCATGATTAAGTCTATTAGGGTTATGTTAGCCATAGCTGCATTTCATGACTATGAAATATGGAAAATGGATGTCAAAACCACTTTCCTAAATGAGAACTTGACTAAAGATGTTTACACGAATCAGCCAGAAGGTTTTGTCAGTAACGAGTACCCTAATACAGTGTGTAAGCTTGAGAAATCCATTTATGGATTAAAGCAGGCACCTCGCAGATGGAATCTTTGCTTTGATGAGAAAGTCAAGGAATTTGGCTTTTCTAGGAGTGAAGATGAATCTTGTGTGTATGTCAAAGCTAGTGGGAGTACAATTAGATTTTTCGTATTGTATGTGGATGACATACTACTCATAGGAAGTGACATCCCAACTTTGTAGGATGTTAAGTCCTGGCTTGGGAAGTGTTTCTCTATGAAGGACCTAGGAGAAGCTGCCTATGTTCTAGGGATAAGGATTTTGAGAGACCGGAGTAAAAGACTAATTGGACTTAGTCAAAGTACCTACTTGGACAAGGTGTTGAAGAGATTCAGCATGCAGAACTCCAAGAAAGGAGAGTTACCCATCCATAGTAACGCTGGATTGAGTAAGACACAAAGCCCTAGTACTGAGGTTGAGATAGCAGAAATGAGTTGAGTGCCTTATGCTTCGATAGTAGGCTCGATCATGTATGCTATGACTTGTACTCGACCTGATGTAGCCTTTGCCTTGAGCATGGTTAGCAGGTATCATGGGAACCCTGGCAAGGCTCACTGGACTGTGGTAAAGAATATTCTCAAGTACCTACGGAGGACTAAGGACTGGGTCCTTACCCTCGGTGGGAGTGATAACTTGAGAGTTGTAGGGTATTGTGATGCTGGCTTCCAAACTGATAGGGATAATTTCTGCTCTCAGTCGGGCTGGGTCTTTACCCTAAACGGAGGAGCAATCACTTGGAAGAGTTACAAGTAGGAGACAGTGGCTGATTCCACTTGTGAATCAGAGTATATAGCAGCGAGCGAGGCAGCAAAGGAGGCTATATGGCTAAAGAACTTCATAGGAGACCTTGGAGTAGTACCAGCTATAAAGGAGCCCATGGAAATTTTCTGTGATAGTGAAAGTGTTGTTGCCTTAGCCAAGGAACCAAGGGATCACGGGAGATCTAGACACAATATCGATAGAAAATATCATTTTATCAGACATCGCATAGAAGAAGGAATCCTCATGGAAAAGAGGGTATCATCGGATGTGAACCCAACAGATCCCCTCACCAAGGGACTGAGTAGGGTTAAGCATCTCCAGCATGCTCGGAGCATAGGGTTGAAGGATGATATAAGTTTTAGTAGTTAGATAAATTATGAAATTTGTAAAGTGTAATTGACATTTGGTAATGAATAAAAGTTGTGTTTATTTATGAGTAAAGTGTTACTATCATTTGTCAATCGTTTACTATAATTTCTTTTGGATGTTTTGACTTCTAGAATATTATGTTGTGGTTTTACATATTATTCAAATTGTCCACAATCGGTCATATGTTGGAAGTAGATATGAAGTAAGACTTTCATGAAGTTGGTTGTAGGTGTCAGGATATAAGACAACACTTCATGAGTGCTCATAAGTTCTGAGTATTGGAATCAACCCATGCTCACTGGAATCACTTCATAGAATTTTATCTCGAGTGATCGTGAGATGGTAATATCATATAAGTCTTCAAACCTAGAGATATGATTTGTTGCCTATGAATTGATTATGCATTGATTATACGAAAATGCATTGGTAACTCGATGTTATAAAACGTGCTTTTGTGTATAATTCAACTAGTAGTAGAACAAACATATGAGTCGAAGTTTATCTGTTCCTTCTTGGATTAGAAGCTGATATCTGGCCCCTCGATGATTTTGTTTTGACCTATGTACCGGGCCAGGTCAGAACTAAGTTGATGTGTTCACTTACGTTCCTTGTCAAACAAATCAGAAATTGGGAAACAAACTGCTGGACAATAAGTAAGACATTGTTCCATGTATTTGTCCGGATGATATCTAGAACAGAGGATTATATGATCACTTATCTTAAATGGCGTATCAACATCTTCTCAGTTCCGAGAGACCTTGAAAGAGCTACGATTTCCGATCGGTTCCCGAAGTATTGCAATTATAGTTATTAGACTTATCCAAGTGGGAGACTGTTGGATAATGTGTCTAAGTCCATAAATATTTCTGGTAAGTACTTGACCCGACCCGGGATGGTCCATTTCGGTTGCATGGCACCATGCAATTGGATAAACTAAATGAGAGAAATAACACATATGATTTATTAATATATTATAAGTTCTAATATATTAATAATATTGTTTAATTAGTTTTGATCAAGAATTAATTTAGAATTAATTAAGTGATCAAAAGACAACTAATTAAATATATGGGTAGATTATGTAAATCTTCCATATCTTATATAGTGGGCTATGAGGCTCCATGGATTATCAAGTTGGGTTCCACCCATAGGATGCTCCATGGAGTTAACCTATGGATCAAGAAATGAATAGTCATGGAACATTAGGGTTTACCTAATGCAACACACTATATAAGCAATGTAACTCTCCCCAAAATCGAAGACACTAAGAAACAAGAGGGCTTGGCCGATTTTGCATGTGTTAGAGTATTCTCTCAAGTTTATTCTTTGCATTTGGTGTTGTGTGAAGCATTTGAGGCATCACACTTGAGGTGCTAGGCTCACAAGGTTTCAAGGAACACTTTCAACAACAAGGTATGTAGTTCTATCTTTTATACAAAGAAAATTGTACCCTATGTATGCTAGATAGGTTCATAACCTTGGAAAAACAACTTTTCATGATTATTAGACAAACATAGATCCAAGGTTATTAGGGTTGCATGTACACTTAGGAAGTGTTAGAATGCTCAAAACCCATCAGTTGGTTGATAGCGGCTCCAATAATCGCTATAGTTACTACCATCAATTCCTTGAGTTCGCACTAAGGTGTCCATTGGGTTCATGGATCCTGGCACATTAGTGCTCACCGTGCCTAAACCACCTGTAAGATATGAAAGCATAGTAGGATTTCCTGAGCTTCTTCGGTCTTCTTGACCTGTGGTCAAGTCTAGCCTCGGCTCAGTTCTAGCATGGGTGAAAGAAATGCCCTGCGGATGGGAAGGTGTTTGTAGTGTTTGGGTGACAGAAAGAAGGATGGAGTGCAACTCCTCTAGAGAAAAGAAATGCAGTCGGGAGGCCCTGGAGACCTTAGGGCGTGAACTAGTGTCATCCTCTTGGGAGTGCACTGGAGGGGAGTCTCCACGTAGATGAGAATCAGAATCAGACTCACTTTCTGAGTTTGACTGAAAAATGATGGTGGTGTTGAATGGGTCTGCGGCTACAACAAGGACTACTGGAGCCTTTTGAGAGGCTTAAACATTGTTCTGGTCACACATATGGCTAGAGGTATCGGTTGTTTTTCTTTTCTTGAGGATAGGGATAGGTTGCATGTCCTTATCTAAATCACTGCTAGATACAGTGTTTGGTTTGGTTTTGCATTTCTTGGTGGGTGCGGTTTGTTTGGGAGCATCCTTCTTGGGTGTTCTTTGTTTCTTCTTGGATGCCAACTACTTTCTTCTTTGAGAAAGATTGGATAGTGTAGTGGTAGAGGGGACTGGAGTACCCTCAGGGTTAATGGTTGCGGATGGAAGAGGTGGGGTAGAAGGGTATGGGGCAATACATTCCATAGCCTCAATGTGGTAAGAGACATCAGCAGTCTCAAGACCAAGGGTTGAAAGAATATGGGTGGGAAGTCTACGGATCGGTCCAAAAATAGTTTGATTAGAAGAAGGGAGGTACCTTTTAAGATCCTTAGTGACGAAGAAGTTGATGTCACTACCCATGTCTATTCCAGTGTCCTCATGTAGGTCTGATATGCAGAAAGACCAAAATCTTACAAATGTGAGCTCGGTTGGGTTTTCCTTCGGGTGCTCCTTGGGAATGTACTGATTGAAATTGTCCCAGAGAATTTTCCCATAGTTGACATCGTGTCCGGTGAAGATGCTCCATATCAATTCCAAGAGCTTCAGTCCCATATTATCAATGCCTCCGGTTTTGCTGGATAGGCTGCGGATGACAAAGTGACACACAAACTTCCAAACCGTAGGCATTTAATTCTTTTAGAACTCACCAATTCCTCGAATTGGTTTTTGATACCTGTCACAATCCTGATTTTGAAGCCTTGTAAACATTTAACAATGATAACAAAATTAAACTAACAATGGGAATGCATGTAAGATGTCTATTCATTAACAACAAAATTCCAATCAAACACTTCATACAAGCACTGCAAATAGTCAGCAAACAATTGGAAACCTTAGGAATCCTTGTTTAAGTCCATTTTGGATTAGGATTTCCTTATTGGGCCCAAAGGACCAATAAGCTTCCAATTAGACTATCTAGGGCTTAGAACTCTTGAATAGGTTCTAATTGGACCCACTTTCATTTATTTTAATATTTTGGGCCATATTGGGCCTAGAATGAAACAAAATATTTAAATGAATCTCATTGGGCCATAACTAACCTAATTAGCCCTAATGGGCCATAAAAATCATTACTTGGTTTATTTTGGGCCACTAGTATCTAAATGAGCTATGATTTGGGCTTAAGCGTACAAGGCTCAATCCCTTCCTTTTTCCCTTTCCAAATCTCATCTCAAGCCCAAATGAAAGGAGGAGTTGACTTCTTGCATGACACATCATTTTTGTATGGAGGATATCTAAGCATTACACTTCAAACATCCATGCATTTCTCATCTTTCCATGCAAGCTCACTCTCTCTTCTTCTCCCTCTCTCCCTCTCGGCTGAAACCAAACAAACACACACACACACACACACACACTTCACATAAAAATTTTCTCTCAAGAAACTCTCTCGACTTCTCTCTAAATTTTCGAGATCTAGGGAGTCTTCAAGGAAATCATCCCACAAATTCTTCATCTAAGGTAAGATATTGCTTAGATCCATAATCTAGCTACTTCTTTTCATCAAAAATCATATCTTAATCCATTCAAGTTCATGATCTTGCATCTTAGAACCCACTAAGTTCGAGATCCATCCAAGGAACTTGCTAGGGCCGAAAATAGCACCAAACTTCCACAAATCTTATTTAAAACTGAAACCACACCCAAGGAGAGCTTCATACCCCCTTCTTTTTGATTTTTATGAGTTTTTATGGGGGGTAATACAAGTAAATGTGTAGATCTATGTGTAAATGTATGCTATGTGTGATTTGATGCATGTTTGTGTGTGATATCATGTGTTGTGATGAATATGTTATCCAAAAAGTGTGTAAAAACCGAGATCTAAAACATAAGGAAGGAAGTAAACATAACTTAAACTATTTTACACTAATCAAGTCAAGAAAAATAGCTTATATGGTTAGGATGAACATACTTGAACATAAAACCCATTTTTGGGCTTAAATTGTCAAAAATACAAAACTTAGGGTCCAAACCAACAAATTATAGTTTCTGGAGGGTCAAAACGGTCCAAACAGTTTCTATTATAATTTTTATGAACAAAAACATTTTTGAGGGACTTAAAATGTAAATTTTGAACTTAATGGGCTAAATTTGGGCTTTTTGGCCCAATAAGCTTCAAAATGTGAGATTTCCAAGTTTGAGGGGTTGAAAAGGAAATTTTCTATAAAACAGGGGATTTGAAGTGTATTAAAACCATTTCAAAGGTCAAAAATGCTTTTGAAATTCAAAAAGGATAAAAAATGTAAATATTTTCTATTTTGGGCCAAAACTGTAAAAGTTGCAAAACTGGGGGCTCTAACCGAGAAAACATTATTCTGGAAGGACTAAAGCTGTTTACAAAATAAATTTGGGCTAAAAATGTCTTTTCAACAAGTTATGACAACAAAGTGTCAAAAAAAATGTTTTAAGGACTAAAATGGAATTCTTTTAGATAAAGGACTAAAAGTGCAAATTTTATAAAAGAAAGGTTGTGAAAATGTAAAAATCATACTTTTATACAAATTAATTCATTAAGACAAAATACGAGATCCACGACTACCGGCGAAACGTAAAAAAAAAATACACTTTCAACAACCAATATCGTTACAAAACGAATTGATTCGGTCTCGAATCAATAACAAAACAAAAATCAATAAACCATAGTATTTCAATAAACACGCGATAACTATGAAGAGTCAATATTCAATCTTTAGGCTTGAAAGTTTCAAATCGTGCTTGTTGGGCCTTGCTAGCCCAATGACATGATCTTTGGGCCCGAAGGGGATGCGCTTACATGTTATTGGGCCTTCTATGACCTAATTCCATGTAAAAGGACTTTCAATAGCTCTATTGTGTTATTGGGCCTCAAGGGTCCAATAGTACTGCTAGTGAAGTCGAGAAGTCGAATGCGAGTCGGGCCAAGTGCCTTTCGCATTCCCGATAGCCTTGAATAACTTATTGAAATAAAGGGGGCTTCGTACCCTCCTTTCTCCTCGGTTGTTGGGCTTATGAGAAATCGAGTAAACAGATTCGTGGCGTAAATCAAGAGAAGTCAGGGTGGTTGGATTAAGTGAGTAGTATGGACGACGCCTTAAGTATCGTTCGTAATTTGTAGTTATAAACTAGTCATTTTCATTAATGCGTGATTGTAACAACTCACAAACCTTAATTAATCCAATGTCACCTGGGTAATCAAAAACAATCGTCGTATCGGTATAACAATGAACAAGTCATGTAATTTACGTATTGGGAAAACATCGGGTTTTCCTGGGGAGTTCCGCATTTTTACCTATGTGATGTATACAAAGTTCAACAACTATACATGTTTATAAAATTGACAACCATATTTACGGATCTTCACACTTTTTATAAACAATACTCTTTTTAGAAAATATCGGATTTTCTGGGTTTTCAAACTTCACAAAAATCATTTTTCCATAAAATTACTTATGAACTCACAAACATTTCATATGTTGACGTTTTTCCAAAATAACTTGTATTCTCAGGTAACAGGTAAACCGAATAATAAGTACCAAGTGATGTCATGGTGTTTTGCTTAGATTTACTATCGAATGGTTTATATTATGAAATTGTAATGTCTAAAACAATGTACTGAATGTAAACGATATCAGTTGTAATATTTCAATGCATGGTAATGAATTATGTTATGATTCATGTATATTCATTGTGATGGTATTCAATTTGAGTCACAAGAGCCCTCGGACGTTTACGCCGTACGGTTCGGGGGTGTGACAGGTTGGTATCAGAGCTCTGTTTATAGTGAACTAGCATATCTAACCACACATTGATATGCAACTATAAACCAAAAGAGGGACTAACACAACTATGAATAAAAAAAAGTAAAAGATAACAATAAAAACACCCTTGCTTGTATTAGGAAAAAGAACATAATACCGAACCAAACAAGATAAGGCTAGTATCTCGGTCAAACCAGGACTGTTCCTAGTTGTATCAAGGAGTGGATGTTGCCTGATCAACTACATTTCCTCCAAGGTACAACTATCACATGTATTGAGGAAATCGTGATAGCTAGGGAACCTAAAAACATACCCCTTAATCTCCAAGAAGGGAACCACAACTAAATCTATGCAATAGTTGTAGAGTCATAGGAATAATGATAGTTATTCGTATACCTCCTCTCAGTTGCTATGGAGGGGGAGCAGCAGGGCATTCAGTTTCATCAAGTCTTAGTGGCTCATGGGATGCTTGAAGATGAACCTAAAGGGAATCAAGGGGAACCACACGACGTCAGACCTGACGAGTACACAGACACCGACTACGAGTTTGAGAAGGCCGTTCGCCTTCACCTTCCCAATCACGAAACCCTAGTTATTTACAAAGACAAACCTAGCACGAACCTTCGCCTCATGTCATGCATCCAGGCACAGAAGCATCTCCGAACGAACGATTTGACGTTCCTGGCTCATATAGTGGATAAAACCAAGGAAGACGTTAACATTCAAGACATTCCAGTAGCGCATGAATTCCCAGACGTATTTCCTGAAGATCTTCCTGGAGTACCCCCAGAGAGACAAGTTGAATTCCAAATTGATCTTGTTCTAGGAGCAACTCCCCTCGCTAAATCGCCTTACCGACTAGCTCCTGCTGAAATGCAGGAATTGTCCAGCCAACTCAGCGAACTCCTGGGAAAGGGATTCATCCAACCCAGCTACTCGCCATGGGGAGCTCCGATTCTCTTTGTCAAAAAGAAGGACGGATCTTTTAGGATGTGCATTGATTACAGGGAGCTAAACAAGCTCACTGTCAAATATTGCTATCCACTCCCACGAAACGATGATCTATTTGACCAGCTCCAAGGAGCCAGTTACTTTTCTAAGATAGATCTACGATCTGGGTACCATCAACTTAAGGTCCGGGAAGAGGATATTCCCAAAACCGCTTTTCGAACTCATTATGGACATTATGAATTTGTCATAATGCCCTTCGGTCTAACAAATGCCCCTGCCATATTCATGGACCTAATGAATTGAATATGCTGACCATGCCTCGATAACTTTGTTATTGTTTTCATCGATGACATTCTAGTCTATTCCCGAAGCGAAGAAGAGCATGGCCAACATCTCCGAAAAATCCTTGAAACACTGCGAACAGAGAAGCTATACGAAAAACTCCCCAAATGTGAGTTCTGGCTCCGTAGCGTGAACTTTTTGGGTCATGTTGTTAGTCAGGAAGGAATACATGTGGATCCTTCTAAGGTCAAAGCCATCGAAGGATGGGCAGTTCCGACAACACCCACAGAAATTCGCCAATTCTTAGGCCTAGCAGGTTACTACAGGAGGTTCATTCGGAACTTCTCTAAGATCGCCAAGCCACTTACCTCGCTTACACAAAAGAGGGTACCATTCAAATGGATGGACAAACAAGAGGTTACATTCCGAACTCTACAGCAAGCACTCTGCAGTGCCCCGGTACTATCTCTACAAGAGGGGATGGAAGATTTCGTGGTCTACTGTGACGCGTCAAATCAGGCTTTAGGTTGCGTTCTCATGCAGCGTGGAAAAGTGATAGCTTACGCATCCCACCAATTAAAGACACACGAAGTGAATTATACAACCCATGATCTAGAATTGGCAGCAATGGTCTTCGCTCTGAAGATTTGGAGGCATTACCTCTATGGTACAAAGTGTACCATCTTCACGAACCACAAGAGTCTCCAGCACATCTTGAATCAGAAAGAGCTGAATATGAGACAACGAAGATGGGTTGAACTATTAAACGATTACGAGTGCGAAATCAAGTATCACCCAGGCAAGGCCAACGTGGTAGCTGATGCCTTGAGCCGTAAAGAGTACTCTAACCGTCGCATGAAAACTCTCCCACTAACCATCCAATCTCACCTAACCACTCAGATCAGGGCAGCCCATTCAGATGCCATGAAGGAGGAAAACAGAGCAAGCAAAGCATTACGCGGAATGGAGAAGAATCTCGAGGTGAAAGAGGACAAAGTACACTATTTCATGAACTGTATTTGGGTCCCTAAACTTGGAGGATTTAGGGAGGTAGTCATGAATGAAGCTCACAAGATGCGATACTCCATCCATCCAGGTTCGGAAAAAATGTACTTGGATATTAAACAACATTATTGGTGGCCTAAAATGAAGGAAAAAATTGCCACCTATGTCAGCAAATACCTATGTCAGAAAGCACTGGGAACCCATCTCGACATGAGCACTGCTTATCACCCACAAACGGATGGTCAAAGCAAACGAACCATCCAGATGCTCGAAGACATGCTTCGCGCATGTACGATAAACTTTGGGAAGTCTTGGGATACCCACTTACCCTTAGTTGAATTCTCGTATGACAACAGCTACCATTCGAGCATCAAAGTCGCTCCTTTTGAAGCGCTATATGGACGTAAGTGTAGATCACCATTGTGTTGGGCTGAAGTGGGCGACACCCAGCTAGCGAGGGAACTAGCATTAGACAGGACGTTAACGGGAACGGAAATCATACGTGAAACCATAGAAAAGATAGTTCAAATCAGAGCTCGACTACAAGCCTCGTGCGACCGACAAAAGAGCTACGCTGATAGACGGTGAAAGCCCTTAGAGTTTTAGGTTGGGGATCGAGTACTGTTAAAAGTTTCACCGTGGAAAGGGGTCGTTCGTTTTAGAAAACGGGGAAAACTGAACCCACGATACATTAGACCTTTCGAGATCCTTGCCTGAATAGGTCCAGTGGCATACAGACTGCAGCTACCCGCTGAGCTCAGTAGCATACACCCCGTGTTCCATGTTTCAAATATAAAGAAGTGTTTATCCGACGAAACTCTCATCATTCCCCTTGATGAACTTGAATTCAACAAGAATCTCATGTTCGTTGAAGAACCAGTCGAAATCATGGACAGGGAAGTGAAGCGTACAAAGCAAAGTTGCATTCCGATCGTGAAAGTTCGGTGGAACGCAAAGCATGGACCATAATTCATGTGGGAACGCGAAGATCAAATGAAGCAAAAGTACCTTCATCTGTTGTAGCATTCTCAAATCTAGCTTTCAAAAGAATTTTGGGACGAAATTCCCTCTAATTGGGGGATGATGTCACAATCCTGAGTTTGAAGCCTTGTAAACATTTAACAATGATAACAAAAGTAAACTAACAATGGGAAAGCATGTAAGATGTCTATTCATTAACAACAAAATTTCAATCAAACACTTCATACAAGCACTGCAAATAGTCAGCAAACAATTGGAAACCTTAGAAATCCTTGTTTAAGTCCATTTTGGATTAGGATTTCCTTATTGGGCCCAATGGACCAATAAGCTTCCAATTGGACTATCTAGGGCTTAGAACTCTTGAATGGGCTCTAATTGGACCCACTTTCATTTATTTTAATATTTTGGGCCATATTGGTCCTAGAATGAAACAAAATATTTAAATGAACCTCATTGGGCCATAACTAACCTAATTAGCCCTAATGGGCCATAAAAATCATTACTTGGTTTATTTTGAGCCACTAGTATCTAAATTAGCTATGATTTGGGCTTAAGCTGTAACATCCGGGATTTCAGGTATATTAAATATTCTTTTTATTTTGAGTTTTTGGGAAGGACTCGGCGAGTTGGTGCATAGACTCGCCGAGTTGAGACGCGGTTTTTCACCCGAATTGATGCCCGGACTCGAAGAGTCGCTTGGGTACTCGGCGAGTCTGTGCTGTTTAATGAAACCTTAATTTCTCGAGTTTGAGGCCTATTTAAAGGGCCTTATGACCGTCATTTGCACTCATTAGTCCCCACGGTGAAACCCTAGAGCATTTGACTGATTCTAGTGAGGAAAGGAGCCATTGTTGATCTTGGAGTTATTATCTAGCAAGGGAAGAGGAGATCTAGCCAAGAGGAAGCAAGAGAGGGGTGGATTCTTGAAGAACTAAGGTCCAGGACATCACAACTGAGGTACCATTTTGAATTCTTCTTTGTTATTGTGATGTTCATATAGATTTAGGGTTTTTGAACCCATTTGTGGCTAGATCTAGAATCCTCATGGTCCCTTGGCGAGTTATGGCTCTGAATCTGGACCCATAGAGGTCCAGAGCACCTCCTTGCCCAAGCTTTATGTGCATCTATGGAGGTTTTGGGTTGGGATCATTGTATTTGAGGCTAAAACACCATTAATGAGCTATTTGATGCTTAATGAGCACCAAGACTTAGACTTTACGTGATTAATAAGCTTAAGGGGACTGGATCTATGAGTTAGTAGAGTGGATCTGACCTCAGAAGGTCGTTTGGGGTTGTGCATGGAATGCACGCGCCGAGTCACTCCCAGACTCGGCGAGTTGGTGCGAGTTGTTTAGTGATTACGAACCAGGGACTGAGTAACCGAGTCGAGTGAGTGACTCGGTGAGTCGGGAGAGATTCAGAGGATCGGTTTCCCATAAGGACTCGGCGAGTCCACGCCAGACTCGGCGAGTTGGGTCAACCGTTAACCGTTGACCAGGGTTGGCTACTTTGACTTTATAGTATTAGTCAGCCAGGGTCAAGGTGGTATTAAGTAGAGTTATGCTTGTGTTGTAGGAGGACGATAGCTTGGGAGATCGAGCACTAGTAGTTACGAGATTTACGAGTTACCGAGATACGGGAGGTGAGTTTTCTCACTATACTGTACCCGGAAGGACTTTTTATTGTGTGACCGGAAAGTCAGAAATGTTATGAGATATATGCATTGTATGTGATAAGTTAATCGTTTATGTGTGCTATGTATGCTATGCTTGATATGGGCCGCAAGGCATTATGTTATAGGCCGGAAGGCATTATGTTATGGGCCGGAAGGCGAATATGTTATGGGCCGGAAGGTGTTGTGATGTGGACCGTAAGGTTGACGTGGGTAGGACCAGAAGGTTTACCTAGTCGGGACGGAAGTCCCCTGAGACACATGGACCGGAAGGTTAGGGCCTGGAAAGGCGTATATGTGTAAGTTGTATTTGGGGAACTCACTAAGCATTTATGCTTACAGTTATTGTGTTACGTGTTTCAGGTACTAGCGAGGACCATGGGAAGGCGCCGGCGTGAACGTACACATCATCGGGGAAAAACTATTTTGTGATCTTTGGGATGTATTCTGTTATGATAACACTGTGCACGTGAATTTGAAATATTAATCGTTGTTTTTGATGATTGCAAAAATGAAAAATTGGTTTTAAAATTTACATCGTTACATAAGCATATAAGGCTCAATCCCTTCCTTTTTCCCTCTCCAAATCTCGGCCCAAGCCCAAATGAAAGGAGTAGTTGACTTCTTGCATGACAGATCATTTTTGTATGGAGGATATCTAAGCATTACACTTAAAACATCCATGCATTTCTCATCTTTCCATGCAAGCTCACTCTCTCTTCTTCTCCCTCTCTCCCTCTCAGCCGAAACCAAACAAACACACACACACATACACTTCACTTAAAAATTTTCTCTCAAGAAACTCTCTCCACTTCTCTCCAAATTTTTGAGATCTAGGGAGTCTTCAAGGAAATCATCCCACAAATTCTTCATCTAAGGTAAGATATTGCTTAGATCCATAATCTAGCTACTTCTTTTCATCAAAAGTCATATCTTAATCCATTCAAGTTCATGATCTTGCATCTTAGAACCCACTAAGTTCGAGATCCATCAAAGGAACTTGCTAGGGCCAAAAATAGCACCAAACTTCTACAAATCTTCTTCAAAACCGAAATCACACCCAATGTGAGCTCCATACCCCCTTCTTTTCAGTTTTTATGGGGGATAATACAAGTAAATGTGTAGATCTATGGGTAAATGTATGCTATGTGTGATTTGATGCATGTTTGTGTGTGATATCATGTGTTGTGATGAATATGTTATCCAAAAAGTGTGTAAAAACCGAGATCTAAAACATGAGGAAGGAAGTAAACATAAATTAAACTATTTTACACTAATCAAGTCAATAAAAATAGCTTATATGGTTAGGATGAACATACTTGAACATAAAACCCATTTTTGGGCTTAAATTGTCAAAAATACAAAACTTAGGGTCCAAACCGACAAATTATAGTTTCTGGAGGGTCAAAAGGGTCCAAATAGTTTCTATAATAAGTTTTCTGAACAAAAACTTTTTTGAGGGACTTAAAATGTAAATTTTGAACTTAATGGGCTAAATTTGGGCTTTTCGGCCCAATAAGCTTCAAAATGTGAGATTTCCAAGTTTGAGGGGCTGAAAAGGAAATTTTCCATAAAACAAGGGATTTGAAGTGTATTAAAACCATTTCAAAGGTCAAAATGCTTTTCAAATTCAAAAAGGATCAAAAATGTAAATATTTTCTATTTTGGGCCAAAACTGTAAATGTTGCAAAACTGGGGGCTCTAACCGAGAAAACGTCCTTCTGGAAGGACTAAAGTTGTTTAGCAAATAAATTTGGGCTAAAAATGTCTTTTCAAAAAGTTATGATACCAAAGTGTCAAAAAAAATGTTTGAAGGACTAAAATGGAATTCTTTTAGATAAAGGACTAAAAGTGCAAATTTTATAAAAGAAAGGTTGTGAAAATGTAAAAATCATACTTTTATACAAATTAATTCATTAAGACAAAATACGAGATCCACGACTACCGGCGAAACGTAAAAAAAAAAAATACACTTTCAATAACCAATATCGTTACAAAACGAATTGATTCGGTCTCGAATCAATAACAAAACAAAAATCAATAAACCATAATATTTCAATAAACACGCGATAACTATGAAGAGTCAATATTCAATCTTTGGGCTTGAAAGTTTCAAATCGTGCTTGTTGGGCCTTGCTAGCCCAATAACATGATCTTTGGGCCAGAAGGCGATGTGCTTACATGTTAATGGGCCGTCTATGACCTAATTCCATGTAAAAGGACTTTCAATAGCTCTATTGTGTTATTGGGCCTCAAGGGTCCAATAGTACTGCTAGTGAAGTCGAGACGTCAAATGCGAGTCGGGCAAAGTGTCTTTCGCATTCCCGATAGCCTTGAATAACTTATGGAAATAAATGGGGCTTCGTACCCTCCTTTCTCCTCGGTTGTTGGGCTTATGAGAAATCGAGTAAATAGATTCGTGGCGTAAATCAAGAGAAGTCAGGGTGGTTGGATTAAGTGAGTAGTACGGACGACACCTTAAGTATCGTTCGTAATTTGTAGTTATAAACTAATCATTTTCATTAATGCGTGATTGTAACAACTCACAAACCTTAATTAATCCAATGTCACCTGGGTAATCAAAAACAATCGTCGTATCGGTATAACAATGAACAAGTCATGTAATTTACGTATTGGGAAAACATCGGGTTTTCCCAGGGAGTTCAGCATTTTTACCTATGTGATGTATACAAAGTTTAACAACTATACATGTTTATAAAATCGACAAGCATATTTAAAGGACCGGAAGAGGCAGGAATGTCACATTCCATGATTGCGGTGGTTTCTGTGGATGGAGGGGTATCGCCGATGTGAGAATCATCGAATTTCACATCAAAGCTTTCAATGATCAGCCTTGTACGCATGATAAGCACTCAATAAGCAACCTTGTTAGTGGAATAACCAAGGAAGATGCCTTCATCAGACTTAGGTGCAAAATTTTTAAGCTAGTCTCTGTTGTTGTTCACGAAGCACCTACACGCAAAAATATGAAAGAAACGAACATTTGGCTTGTGGTTGTTAAGGCCGTCATATGGTGTCTTGTTGAGGCGTTTGCACACAATGCTTTGGTCTTGGACAAAGCATGCGGTTTCTACAGCTTCATCCCAAAAGTAAAGAGGAAGGTGGGCGAAGTTCAGCATGGATCTGGCTACTTCTACTAGTGTTCAGTTTCTTCTTTCTACGACATCATTTTGTTGCGGCGTTTAGGGTGCTGAGAAATTGTGAAAAATACCCTTGGATACCAAGAAACTGTTGAGGAGATGATTAGTGAACTCGGTTCCATTATCACTGCGGATGCGTCTTACTGGAATCTTGATCTGAAGTTCTATTTCTTTGATGATGTTTATGAGAATTTGCGGTGTTTCGGATTTGAGTCTGAGGAAGAAGACCCATGTGAAGTAAGTGAAGTCATCAACAATAACCAATATGTATTTCTTGTGGTGGAGACTGGCTACAGTTAAAGGACCGTAGAGATCAATGTGTAATAACTCCAGTGGTTCAGAAATAGACGAGTCCATTATTAGAGGGTGACTTGCTTTGACTTGTTTTCCACATTCACAGGCTGGACAAAGAGTATCGTTGCTGAATTTGAGAATAGGGAGACCGCAGACTAGTTCTCCAGTGACTAAATTGTTGATGTACCGGAAGTTGAGATGAGCTAGCTTGCAGTGCCATAGCCAGCTGACTTCAGATACGGCTTTAGAAAGAAAGCACAGTTGCGGTTTACCAATGATGAGAGAGACATCTAGAGGATACATTGTGCCTTCGGATCGTGACTTGATTAAGCAAGTGCTTCTGTCACTTGACATTATGTAACAAAATTGATCATCAAACTCCACGCGATGGCCTGCTTTAGATTGTTGGCCAACACTGATGAGATTGTGTTTAAGGCTTTCTACATAAGCAACCTTCTGAATTGAAAAGTTCCCCGTGGTGAGAACATCAAAGCCTCGTATGATGCCATTAGCATTGTTTCCAAAAGTGACGTTTCTAGGATTGCATATAGGCCTGAAATCCCGAAGGTACTCTAACCTTCCGGTCGTGTGCAAGGAGCAGGCACTGTCGATCAACCATTCTTCTTCTTGATCGTCCTTGCACAAAGCCTACAAAAACTAAGTGGTTAATTTGGGCACCCAAGCGAGTTTGGAGCCCGGGGTCACATACGATGTGTTAATCGATGCATGATGCGAGGTGGCGGGGACAGGTTGTGAATAATCACGAGTTCTTTGGAGTTTTGTGAGATTGTGAATAATCACGAGTACTTTTGGAGAGATTAGAAGTGACCCTGAAATTCTAGGTGTGTGAAGTTCTTTGGAATTTTTTACATTGACATTGACATGAGAAGTTTTTTTCATTTTCCCTGACTTTTGACCTGGTCTAAGGTTTTGAAGAAAAAGTATGCTTTTTTCCATTCCTAGGATTGTGAGATTTGACCCTTGGGTTTGTGTGTTTTGAAAAAGTGTTTTGTGAAGGCCTTGCAGGTGTGAAGGCACATGCAGAGCTTTTGTGATGTGATTTCTTAAACACTTGAGATGACCTTTTGAGTGCCGAAGTTGGCAAAATTCCTTTCCACTTTTGAGATTTTGAAACTGACACTGGAAAGTTTGGAGTAGGTAGGATACCTTTCCATTTCGGATCATTGAGAGAATACATTTGAAAACCATTTGATCGAAAAGACTTATCCTTAGGTTTGGATGTTTTTTTGAGTATTTTCAGAAATAGTGAACTCATTCTTTTTTGTTTTCTTGGAAACAGTTTTCTTGAAATGATAATTTGAGAAAACAAATTTTTCAGGACTTTTTGATTTAGAACATTTCACAGATTTCTTAGGTTTTGAGCAAACACTACTACAAAATGAGTCTAATGTGACCTTTTCGATGCAACCTTTTCACAAGAGTTGCATTTGATTATAAAAAGGTCTCACCAAAAAAAAAGGTTGCACTAGAAGATTTAATGCAACTTTATTTAAAAAAGTTGCCAAATTTATTAAAAACCGCAACTTTGTTTTTAAAAAGTTACAAATTTTACTGAAAATTGCAACTTTTTTTAAAAAAGTTACAAATTTTCTTGAAACTTGTAACTTTTAAAAAAGGTTACAAATCTTATTCAAAAATTGCAACTTTTATTACAAAAGCTACATTGTTAATTTTGATTCCCTCCAAGTATAATTTCTTTTTTTTAACTTCCCTCCAAATATAGTAAAAAAAAAATTTATTTCTCTTTATGCTATTAAGTTCAAAAAAAATACATTAAATAAAATTGTGACTACATACACATCCATCGACGCATACACCTACCTTCCCCGGATCATCCCTCCGATATCCTCCTGTAACGACTTAAAAATCTTTCGTTAGTGAAGTTAGCCTTCCATTTGCTAAGATTAAACTTTACGTGCGTTTATCATGTGAAATTTTATGTTTAGTAAAATAACATTAATAAACAACATTAAGTATACATAAAAAACGACTTTGTCGTTTATTAAATAAGGGACTAGAATGAAAAGATAATTCAGTTAAATAAAACAAATGGAAGTTATATAAGTCCAAGGGTTAATGTGTAATATAAGAAATACTTGAACAAAAAGAACATGTAGTTTAGTGTGGAAGGTGCATAAAGTTTAAAACGAAGAGGGATCAAAATGGTAATTAGGTATGTAAAAAACCCCATGCATCTAAACCTACTTGCGTCAATTATTTTCGCTCGTCGTCTGATTCCCTTCGTTAGGGCTGCCTAGAGGACACCCCAAATTAACAAATTCCACCACTTTCTGAAGTTTCCAAGTGAATCGACCAGAGAGAGAGAGAGAGAGAGAGAGAGAGAGATACCGAACGAGAGTGAAAGGGGAGGCTGTGGCGGCTTTTCCGGCGAGGGTAGCAATTCCGGAGAACTTATGGTGGTCTAGGGTTCTATCAAGTTTTTATAGGGCTGCGTTTTTGGTTTGTATTCCAGCCATACATTGTGGAGGTAAGTTTCTAGCATTGTGTTTGTTTTTTTTGGGGTTCAATTCTAGTCATCACCACCACCGGCAACCATGGCTGCCGGGTTCTACCACCACACCACCATTGCCCAAAGGGTGGTCGTGATTGGGTTGTTGTTAAGCTGTGATTTTTTTGCTCTTTGTCTTGATGGGTTCCAATGAAAGCCTAGCCCTAAATCTTGACTTTATGTGACTTTGGTCACTTGGTTTTCTATGTAAAATTAAGTCATTTTTGAGCTCCTTAATGGAGCACTTAATTCATGACTTAACCAAACTTATTAAGATACTTATAGTTTGGTTAAAAATTAGTCCCATATATCTTATATTGTAGCTTAATGAAGTGTGATGATATGTTATGAATTGTGATGATGTATTCACGCTAGACAATTGATTGCTTATTGATGAGTAAATGTTGTAAAATCAAATGTTCCTTTGTATATAACTAAAGATGATGAAATAAAATATAGGGAACATACTTAGAGGGGAAAGGATAGTAACTTAAATTAGGTTTATACCTTATTCAGATTGTGTGGTGACCTTTGTGTTGAAAGCTACCTTAGGTAAAAGAGCTTTTGTCAAAGCGGAATCAAATGGTTTTGTAGTCGACCATTTCATGATTTGTGTTTTTATGTAACAACACTTTGATATTTTATTGTTGATGTCTATGTTACCATGAATATAAGAAAAATGAAGATCCACACAAGGAATTTCCCACTCCAAGTCAAATGTTTGAATGTACACATAAAAGGACAGATGAGCGTACATATGTTGATAAATATGATGACACGACAAAGAAAATTGTAAGTTTGCATTTCAATTTCACAATAGGTTTTTCCTTTTGATAGTAAACTACATTTTTAGACATTAAATTGCAATTTTTAAACGTTAAGATTTTTTTCGATGTTAAAGTACATTTTGTTTAGACGTTAAAATACAATGTTTTAGATGTTAAAATGATGTTTTTTTAGATGTTAAAATGTAGTTACTTTACATTAAAAAACAACCTTTATATAGTATATTTTTGGATGTCAAGTGGTTGTTTTTTACACAATAAAAAATTGTTTTTTCCATGTTGACATGCATTTTTTACAATAAAAAACAAGTTTTTAATACTAGATTATTTAACAATATTATCTTATTATTTTTTGAATAATCTTCAAGGAAGAAATGAAGAACTACAAACATCTAGAAGATAGAAGTGATGCGGTAGATCCTTATATGATTGTAATGAACAAAGAAAATGATGGATACTATCGACTTTATGGTAGATGTGTTACTAATAGATTGATAAAAAATGGGTGGTGGTGATGCATCATACATGATTCTAGGGGGACTTATGATACCATTCAAAGAAAATGAAATTAAAAGAAATCGGTTGATTGAAATGCGAAAAGAGATCAACAGGACCATGAAAAAAGATGTCGAATTAGAAGCTATGTGAATAAATATTAACAACCAGCGAGAAAACTTTGAAGCCATTATGTGGAAGCTTACGGAACAACAACCTCCAAAATGTCAATAGTTGCTAATATGATTTATCATCTATGTTTAGTACATCTCTAGGATGTTTTTAATATCTTTTTGTGATTATTGTTGACAACTTTATGTTGACTTTGATTATTCTTGTCAAATGTGACCATAAAATTATAAATCATATTTATGTTATTATTGTTATGATGTAATTTTTGTAGTAATGAATATTCATAAAAATGTAGTAAAACATATGTAGCGCCTACATGAATAGAAAAAAAGATGCCGCACTAGCGTTAGAAAAGTCACAAAATAATGATGCATTTGATTGTAAATAAGGTGTCATTTTTTTCAATTAAATATGTAACAAAAGCTGCATAAACCATAGAGAAAGGTTGCATTTTTTCACTAGAAACATAATAAAGGTTGCAATTATTATAAAAAAAAGTTGCATTTTCGTAACTAAAACAACTCAAAAAGTTGCATGTAAGTATAAAAAAAGTTTCATATGGGCATAAAAAAAATTGCTTTTGCATAACAAAGGTTTCCTTAAAAAAAGGTTGCATCTAAAAAAGATTTGCAACTATTTCATAAAGGTTGCATTTTCCATGAAAAAGGTTGCTTTAGGTCTAATACAACTTTACCTAATGCAACCTTGGGTTAAAGGTTGCTTTAGGTGTTATGCAACTTTTTAAAGGCCTAATGCAACCTTTTAGCGGGGTTGCATTAGCTTCATTTTGTTGTAGTGAAACTTCCCGTTGCTTGCCACGAGAACAAAATTCTTCTTTAAAAACTCTTTTTGCTTCGGCCTTAGGAGAACTGCAGTCAGTGATATTTAATTGCGGTTTCCTAGAATCTTTTGAGGATTTTGAAAAATAGTGACTCGATTCATCCGAAATTGAGAAATCTGGACTTTGGGAACATTGACCAAATTCAAAATTTTCAGTTGGTAATTCATGATTAATTGGTTCAATGGTCACAAAACTTTTGACTTCGATTAGCGGTGTAGTGCTTTGGACTACCGCAGAGTAAGTCTTGGTGGATACGTCTTTGGGACAATTGATATTAGGCAATGGGACAGATTGCAGTACGTGACTGCGGTCAGAAACATTGCGGTCAGTCTGTAAGGATGGGAAGTCTAAAGAGACTACAGGACTTTCAATAACAATATCCTCATCGAGTACGGATGATGTCTAAGAATCTGTGTTGTTAACATGAGTAGAAGATTCAGGAAGAATTTCTTCTATAACGCAATTATTACTCAGATCATGAAGTTTTCCAAAGTGGGCTTGGATATCCTCAGGAAATATTTTGTCATTGACTGGAAACAAGAAGTTGCGGTCTGGTGGGACATAAGGATGTTCCGGTGTGAACCGAGGTGAGGAGTCTGTTGCGGTTGGGTAACCATTGGAGCAACCCCAGTTAAAGGTGTTATCAACATTCCCATTGTTAACAAGATTCTCAATGGCCTCAGTTTCATTAAACAGCTTTTCAATTAAAAGATTTAAACGTACAATTTCATTCTGTGATAGATCTCTCTTATTTAAGGATATTTCTAATTGGGTTTCACTAAGCATTCTAGCATCTTTTTCTAAAATTAAATCCTTCTCTAACATTATCATTTTGAGTCTCTTATTGTCCAAACATCCTATAACATGGAACATCTCCTGCGAAGCGATGTTCTTCTCATCTGGGGCTTTATTGTAGTCTGTAAGGATGGCAACACAAGTGTCATTGAGTGTGTCTATGAAAGGTTGACAATCATGCATGTTGTAATTTAAAGTTTGAATCATGAGTTTTACCTGTTCCACAATGCTAAGAGTTCCATCTTTAGCCATATAGCAATGGTTCTTCTTTAGATTGGTTGAGCCGTCTTCATCAGCAGTTGCTACCATACAGATCTTGCCTTTTCCTTTGCTGAGATCATCTTCATCTTCATCTCCTGATCTTTCACTACGTTTTCCTTGCAATCCTTAGCAAAATGGTTTTCCTTGTTGCACTTGTGACATATGATAATGTCACTCTTGTCTTCTATAAAGGTACCGGAGTCAATTGATTGGGACTGCGGTGGTACTTCTTTAGATTGAGTTTGATGAGACTGCGGTGGAGGGAGAGGGTTTTTGGTGGAACGGAAGTGATTTTTTTAAAAGTTGTGGTTGAAAGGTGGTCGATTGTATTGTTGGTTTTTGCGAAATGAAGGTGGTAAGCGATTGAATTTCTGACTGATAAGAGTAATGGCATTCTGAAACTCTTCTTCATCGTCATATTCTGAGTCAGCTTTATATGACTGCGGTGGAGAGTCATATGAGGTGGGATAGGTTTGAGTGTGTGGTGATTGAGCTACTAATGCGAGTGTACCTCCAAAGTCGGAACATTCATAGAGTACGGTGGACTCTTGAGCTTGCAATTCTCCATAAAGCTTATAGAGAGATAATGAGTGAATCTTCCTGTCATCTTGTACTATTATTTTGGCTGTTGTCCAGTGTCTTCCTAAGCCATTAAGAAACTGCAGATTTGTTTCATGATTTCTGTGGATGGTACCCGCATTGGACAGTTTTGTGACAATCAAGTTGAACCTTTTAAATGAGTCTTCGAAACTTTCACCAGAGTGGGCTTTGAAGTTATTGAATTCATTGAGTACTGTAGTGAGCTTCTTGTCTTGAGCTTGCTCTGAACCTTCGTACAAGTTTTTGAGAACATCCCAAATTTCCTTTGCTGATTTGCAATTTATGATGATGTCGAAGTTGTCAGGAGCAACTCCACAAGAGATTTCATAAAAGGCAATAACATCATTTTCCATCTTGTTTAGATCATCTTTTGTGGGACGGTTCAAAGCTGGTTGACCTCCTCCTAGCCTTGTTGTGGCTCCATCATTTTGGACTGGGGTAAGGACTAGAACGTGGGGTCCTTCTTCTATTGATCTCCAGACATCTCTACCAAGTCGTCTGAGATATCTTTCCATCCTTTGAGACCAGTGATGATACTAATTTGCAACCAGTATTGGGGCTCGATTGGAACCACCAACACTGTTAGAAACATTCAGTGATAACGATTGTGCCATTTAGAAGTTTTTTTGTTTAGAAACGAGCTTCAGTGGTATAGAGGGCTCTTCGAAAAATCAGAGTTCCGATTTTCAAAAAGCAACCACTTTGGCTCTGATACCAATTGCTGAGAGAAAAACTTTGAGACACACTTGAAAAAAATGGTTAGAACAAGTATATAGCGGAATAGTTAATCTCGAAGGATCTGTTAGCTCATCAATAATATTAATAGTTAGAAGTTAGTGAATTAGATGCGGAAAGTAAAGTAATGTAAATGACAGTAATTGTTATATCAAGTAGACACGTAAGTTGATTCATAACTTGGAATGCATTCAAACCAAAGTTAGTAAGTGAGATCAAACTTAGTGAATAAGTCACAAAGACTTGCTCCGAAGAGTGATTATAATCAGATATGTTTAAGTAAGAAGTGGAGAGTGAAGAGTGATAGAATGATAATTTCAGAAATTGTATTAAGATGAAATGCATAAGTTATCGGTAAGCAAGAGGTGTTCAATACAAGAATATAAGTCTCTATTTATAGACTTAGAACTACACTAGATTAAAACTCTATATGCAGCCGTGCAAGGCATACAGGATAATAAAGTGTATTACATAAAAGACAAATAAAGTAATCTAGCTAATGACTGTGGTAGCTAACTCCGGGTGCTGATGCGGTTGCGGTAGAGAAATGGTTGCGGTAGCTAAGTTCAAGAGGGTCACTTTCATGATTCAACAAGTATGCTATTTTTCTCCTATTTTCTAAGATTATATACACTTAAATCTACAAAATCGAATTACACTATATAAAAATCACCATTGGTATTTTTCCCGGATTATATACACTGTAAATGAAGTTTACAAAATTTATGGTAATTTACTTTAACTGTTTGATAATTATTCACCAATTAATGATTATTAAAGAGAATAAAACAAAGAAAAATAGTAAAACTAATTGAAAAATACCTTTTATATTTTTCACAACTTCTATATGTATTATAACATTGTTAAAAAAAGTTTGGGAAATTTTGGAAACTGTCTTTTATTTATTTCCTTTTTTTGTTAGAATAAATGCATAAAAATCATAAAATCGGGATAACATGTTTAGAAACCCATTTTTATATTTTTCCCATCTTATGTATGTTTGTTGGCAGAAATATAAAAATATTTAGAATTTTTATTATCTAGATACTATTTTTCACGAATTTATATTGATATGAAGGCTTAAAAATTTGAAAAAATAGTTAATAACATCAAAAATTCAAGAGAAAATTTTTGGAAGACATCTACTGTATTTGGAACAAAAATTTAAAATTTGTTGAATTTTGAAAAGTGATTGACAATATTTTTGGATTTTTAGGAGTTTAAAACACCTTTAAATGTATTGAAATACCCTCAATTAATATTACAAAAATAAGGAAAATAATATCCAAAATTATCTTAATCACATGAGTTATAAAATTTCACCATTTCAGAAAAATGTTTGTAACTTAACAATATTAAATTTTGACACATTATTGGCATAATTCTATTGTAGTAGTAAATATACTAGTATTACATTTCAATTAGAGACTCATTAGCATATAACATCGTTGTAAGAAAACGATAGTGGTACGAGTGGAGTGTAGTTCCAGGCACTGTTTGCATCATCTCAATGCATTGTGAGTATTCACGACTCCCCCTATTTTTGGTTTTAGATGTTTTGGGGTGAAAAAGCATGTCCAAAAACTGTTTATGTTCGTTGTATTTAATTTGACTCGTATAAACTTGGTTGTTATATTTTTCATGTATGTGTATGTTACTTTAATTCATGAGGACTATATCGCTCTTAAGTCCCTGGAATCATTAGACACAACTCATTAACTCATTTGAGCCCATGGTCATTATGGATAGCGCTATCAGGAGGTAGACAACTCCTCACTTGCACGATTCGCTTGAGTGCATTTTACCATTTTATACACTATCTTTGCGATATACATAGTAGTATATAGGGCACCCTCGGTCATTAGGCTTGGGTTGTGAACTCATGAATGGAATCTTTATGCACATACGAAACTTGTATTCTCATGTTAGCAACGACACCTATATACTTATTTTAGCAATGAAACTTTTATGTTTATTATAGCAACAAACTTTTATTAATGGAAACTTATATACTTGTTTTAGTACTGAAATTGTTTGCTCTTTGTAGCAACGAACTTGGTTGCTAATTTCCGCAATGAAACTTGTTTACTCGTTGAGTAACGAATTTTATTTCCCATGAAAATATGAACGTTGCATCTCATTTGGGAAACATACTTTATCTCTCATGATGATAACAAACTTTGTTTATGCAAACTTATTTACTCATTTTTGCAATATATTTCTATTTATGGAAACTTTATTACCCGCTTTAGCAACGAACTTCTAATCTGAAAACTTAATTATTTATTTTAGAAATCAACATTTTTTATGGAAACTGTTATCAATATTCTGATTATCATGATTACAAACTATATTATGTTATAAACATGTGAGTATTCACCAACTATTTTTATAGTTGACGCTCGTTTTACATGCTTTTTCAGGAATCATCGAGTAAGTGACACTTAGGGACACTTCACTTTTAGGAGCATTCGCATGTGATGTATTTCAGTTTACATTATAATTTCTTTTAAAACGTTGTTCAAACTCATTGTAAATTTGTGATGATTTTTAATACTATGGTTGGTGTTGTCTTTTAACTTTTGCTATGAAACCATTTGTATTGCCATGCCTCGGGTTTCCACTTTAGCGAGGTGTGACATTGATGTCTCACATAAAGACATGATACTTGACTAGTCTTTTGCTATAATTTTTATTATTTTCCATGTTCTCATAATTCGAACTATGAAGAGGGATGCCGTACTCATAATCAAATTTGAGAACACAATAAACACTTCCATATATAGAATTTCCATATGTTGAACCATTCCAACATAACATTCACATATATATTTGACTAAATCTGATTAAAAACTCAATCTAAACTTATAGAATTGAAATGAAGTATAAATTCATGTCCCTTAATTATAGCAAAACAACTTTCAAAGCGAATTGAAACTTTTGTTTTCTATAATAACCTTATTAACTTGCAATACTTACCATAATTGATTATGCTCCGACTAACATAATAATTATTATTTTACTAGCATAACACTTATGCTCCCACTAGCTTTGACATGTACCGAGAAATCAGCTGGACTTCTAGAAATCAATACTTTCTTGACTTTCTTACCAAAGTTCAGATTTCTGATACAAGATGCTTTGATAAGACTTCATCAAAATCATACACCTTTTCTTAGATAGCTCACATGTGTGTCTAAACAATTATGAAGAGGGATGTCGTAATCATAATGTTTAGACCTTTTTACATTTCTCACAATTCGAACTATGAAGAGGGATGTCGTAATCATAATCGAATTTGAGAAACGCAAGTATCACAATACTATGTCCTTAAAATCTACTTAGTGAAAGCGTTTCCTTACCATCATTTTTATGAACTAGAGAGAAAACTTATGACACTTAGATTTTTGTGGTGTATGTATTCTTATCCGTATGAATTTGTCAAAACCATAATCAGAAGACAACGTTAGTGAGAAATCCAAAATCATATGGACTGAACTTGCTCAATCTTAATTTCTTGCTACTTGGTAGCACAATGCCTACTATTGCTTCCGAGTTGTTATGAAAACAATTGAGAGCTCATACAACTCACATGCATAGTCAACTTCAACAGGAATGGGCATAAAAATAAGAATATGTCAACACGATAGGTTACAAACCTCAAGTCGTGTGCTAGTGATTAACTATATGTTTTATTCTTGATTAGTTCTTGAAACTTTTACAAGATCTTTAAGACTCCCACTGTCCTCTTGACATATAAGATTCTTTTATCAAGAACCATTCCTTGAGAAAAAAAATATATTCAAGAGTTAGTGCGGATTCTAATCAAGATAAACACTTCATGCAATTGGTCTTAGTTGGTCTTTGTTTTATCCAAAACATCACAACTTCCCAATTTTAAATATAAAAGAGTAGAAAACATTTTACTCTACATTTGACAAGTGTTATAAATCTTTCTTAAGATTATGTCACTCAAGGCTCGATCTTGGAGTATGACCCTAAGATTTGATTTTGGAACGAAGTATGATTCATCTTCTTGATTTCACCATTTCAACAATTCACGATTCCCCTTCTTAGCCATACAAATGAACTAAGATATCCTTAGAGGATCAATTGTGATATGGTTTTCATAATCATTAAGATGATCATAAAATACAATACTAAAGTACTCTCCCATCTTTTCAGATTAGTGAAACTTTTATCTTTCTGCCTATTTGATTCTTCGCATCCATTCTACCATACATGGAAACTTTTCCAATGTTTCAGAATTACACTTAAACTTGTAAGCATAACCATATTTACTAAACTTTAGTAAATCATAACAAATAGTCTTATCGATCTTTGTGATGGACCTGACCAGCGTACAACCAAGTGTACCCGATTCCCTTGTCCTTCACTTGACTCACATATACATGTGAACAAGGAATTGGTCTTAATTTCCCAAAGATGAAAATTCCCATTCATCACACAATACTAGTTTCATGATTCCAAGTTTCTATCCAACTGAAACTTGGGTGATGAGAATCTATCCTTATTTGGTAAATTTTGACACTACCACAAACGAAAGAATCAAATTCATATTGCTGACAATAGAAACAAACAAACATCAATTTTCACAAACGCCATTGCAAGGAGATATAAAATAATAAAACAAGATTTTATTTATTTAAAAAGTGTGGAAAAAACTTTTCCTTACAATGCAATTACAAATGAAAACTGTGTCACTACATATTTCTAAGTAATATATCACAACTCCTAAGTAGTAGCTCAAAAATTTGATCTTCGAACCATGCGATTGAAATCCATATTCGCGATCAGATTCATCATACTCTTACTTTTAAGCTTTCTTCCTTTTGCTTGACCGTACAAAACATCAAAATGCAACCTTGTCACATCATGTATTAAGAATCAACAATTAGGAACTTATTAGAGTTAGATAGTGAACTTACCTGAAGTAGAGTCAAAGTTTTTTATTTTACCTTCTCTCAGATCTTTCAGGTAGTCAACGAGGCTTTGCAACCAATGCCCCTTTTCTTGGAAATAGAAACATATAGACTCTTTGGGAATGGCACACGGGACTATCACAGACTTAGCCTTTCTCTTTACCATTTGGTCAACTGGGTTGACTATGGTTAATCCCTTTTATTTGGGATGTTGGGTCAATATTATGGTTTATACTTTGATTTTCTAGGTAATTGTATTTTTATGTAATATCTTATGTGTTTACGGTCAGGTTTATGGCCAAGGGGGTGTTTACGGGGTTTACGGCCCATGTTTCCCGTGTATATATATAGGGGTGAGGGGTGTGAGAAAAAGATATGATGAACACCAAGGAGCTTAAGTGTGTGCATTTTGAAGGTGTTCTAGAGAGAGAAAAGAGTGTGTGTGTTAGTGTGTGCGAATCTTGTATCCGAATCTTCATTCATATCAATACATACATAGATTCATCATCATCATCTTCTTCTCCATCTCTTCTATTTGATTTGACATCATCTGTTTGAATGGGATTCCGCACCATCAAACAGATCTGATTGATACACAAGCATTTTTCGGGACTTACAATTGGTATCAGAGCACCAAAATGGACCATTGTTTGATCAAGTCTTGTTTGAAAAGTGCATGGACTATGTTATTGCTTTTTCATGTACTCCTCCGAGAGTTTATCGCCATGTTGCTTCCATGGTGGGGCTCCAGATGGTGACCTCCTTCATAGGGGCTGCCAAGATACTTGCTGCCCATCGCCAGACTACCCAAAGGCAATTAATTGCCGAGAAGAAGAAAAACTCTGAGGGGCCTCATATTGACTCACTTAATAAGAGGCGTTCAAAGATGCATGAAAGGATCACAATGATAAAGGAGATGATGCGTAAAATATTTGCAGGGTTGTTTGTGCATCGTTATCGAGACATTGATCCTAAAATCCGCATGTCGTGCATACAATTGCTTGGAACATGGATCATCTCATACCCATCACTGTTCTTTTAGGATTTGTACTTGAAGTATCTTGGATGGACACTGAACGACAAAAATGCTGGTGTTAGGAAAGCTTCAGTCCTTGCATTGCAAAATCTGTATGATGTGGATGACAATGTGCCATCTCTTGGATTGTTTACTGAGCGATTTTATAAGAGGATGCTAGATCTTGATGATGATCTTGATATGTCTATTGCAGTGTGTGCCATCAGTCTTGTAAAACAACTATTGAGACATCAGTTGGTTCCAGATGACGATTTAGGGTCATTATATGATTTATTAATCGATGATCCTCCCGAAATCAGGCATGTCATTGGGGCGCTTGTGTATGATCATGTTGTTGCCCAGAAGTTCTACAACTCACAGTCCCGTTCATCAGGGGATGAAGGCGATTCATCACATGTTCATCTTCTCAGGATGCTGCAAATACTAAGAGAGTTTTCAGCAGATCAAATGCTAAGTACCTATGTGATTGAAGACATTTGGGAGTTCATGGATGCCATGAAGGACTGGAAGCGTATAATCTCTATGCTATTGGATGAGAATCCCTCAATTGAGCTTAAAGATGATGATGAATCTATGTATGTATTGATATGAATGAAGATTCGAATACAAGATTCACACACACATACACACTTTCTTTTCTCTCTCTAGAACATCATCAAAATGTACACACTTAAGCTCCTTGGTGTTTATCATATCTTTTTCTCACACCCCTCACCCCTATATTTATATATACATGGGAAACATTAGCCTTAAACCGGGTTTACAGCCGTAAACCTATTTACGGTCGTAAACACCCCCTTGGCCATAAACCTGACTGTAAACACATAAGATATTACATAAAAATACAATTTCCTAGAAAAGCAAAGTATAAACCATAATATTGACCCAATAATATCCCCCTTGGTTTATATCTTTCTTTTCTTAATTGACCCAACAAGCTCCCCTTAAAAAGTAGCTGGCTATTCTTGTTAATCTTCATTGGGAGCTTGGCTTCAACATTAATCTTCAATGAATGAATTCATCTTGAGCAGTTGGGATTTTCTTCAGAATTTGGCATTGAACGCACATTGGGTGAGGATGCTGGATGTACTGATTCTTGAAAGATAGAGCTTTCAGCTTGAGAATCTTCAGAGAGAACATCAGAGAGAACAAATCTTCTAGATCACTTCAGCGGGTTCATATATAGCAGCAGACTGATTGAGGAGGCTTGAATGCAATCCGTCACATAATCTTCAATTTCAGCTTCACCTTGCTTCTGGGGTTGAAGGATTGAATGTTGAAAGAATAATCTTCATTTCTTGCTCCTTCGAATGAGAATTCTTCGATGCTCACGGATGAAGCCTTGGCTCAGATATCTTCAACACAAACTCCATGAGCCTCATCTATACCTGAATTCACTTTTCAAGACAAAACAAAATTAAAAGAAAACTTAGCACAGAAACCAAAATATTTTTGGATTTTTGATTTTCTTGAATAAGAAATAAAACATAAATAACACTATTTTTGGATTTTTTTTTTAATTTTCTGATTTTTGTTTGTTTGTTTTTTTTTTTTTTTTAATTCTCCCATAATATTTAAATTAGAAGAAAGTATGAACAAATTTAAAAAAATTAAAACGATATCTAACTTTAAGAATGATTTTGGATCAAAGTTTTAAGACAACCTTAATCCACTTATCGGTACCTTTCATATTCACATCTTTGTCTGGTCGATTGTCGGTATTGTGATCCACTTAAACACAAAAAATTGTGACAATTTTAGGACATACTAATAATTGTAAGACAAAGTGATCCTAAGATCCTAGATATTATATCTGATCCTAATTTCTTAGATACTATATCTTAAGGACCATTCATCTGACGAAGACCAGGGATATTGTTGTCCACCTAAATTGAGCAGCGAGATCTATAGACAATCTTTGAGTGTTCAATTTTAATTGTATTGGAACATGTTTCCCACTTCCTGATATGCCCCAGTAATCAAGGACATCCAGAGTACTCCTTACATCAGATGAGCAGACCATCATTAAGGGAAAAGATAGATTCAGAGTATTATCATTTATAGTGCATATGCTGTGTACCAGGTCGGATTGTTAGTCATGCAAAGGAGACAACATATGGCTAATATATATATGTATGTATAATATGCAGAGAAATAGAGTTGCATATCTTACAGTCCAGGTCGGATCTCTTCCAATCACGCAGAGGAGGTAACATATGACTAACAGACAGAAAGAAAGAAAATGATTTTCTACAGACCTAATTTATCGGAATTTACCAGTTGCCCCATCAATATCGGAATTAAGGATAGAATCCGCACATGGAGGAAAAGTTAAACCACGGTTCCAGATACGGGTTCAATTAATGTGACGAGTAGATTCCCATATATATCTCCCCGCTCAACCTATCCGAGTGTCATATTGTTAGGCTGAACGTATCTAACTAGGTCAAGATTTGTCAAGTCTATAAATTTCCTAAGTTCAACTCTGCCTAGTCAAGTCCATTTAGAATCTTTCATGCCTACCGACGCATCAAACCTGAGCATAGACCCTTCAACTTTGGGTACGTTATGCAAACTCAGATTACCTGTTATCACTTGATAATATCACTTCCCAAAACATCTCCCTCACGCACATTTCATAACCAACATTTTTTTTTTCTGATTTTCTAATGTTTTTGGATTTTTAAAATTTTCTAATTTTTGTTTTGTTTTTATTTCTCCCCCTAAATTTGTGCATAGGAGAGAAACGAAAGTAAATGCGCAAATTTAAACTATCCTAAAACAAAAATTAGTCTTTAAAGCGAATCAGCTTAAGATAAACTCAGGAGTATAGAGAAGAAAACTCAAACCGTAAGTCACCGATTGAATTTTCATCTAGAAGGTCTGAGAACAGCACACGTAATCTCAGAACAGATCCGAAAATTCTTCATGTCATTAAGCACTAACCCCATGAGTGATCTCTTCCTTTCTTCCTTTCCCGCAAAGGACACATACTCCCAAACAATGTTCTGAGTGTTGTACAGTTGAGAGATACCTCCTATCATGTTCCTGGAACAGCCACTACCAGCAAACTGAAGTCTGATGATATGCCTCCATAGCTGCTTCGACACAGAGCGGGATTAGTTGGTCTTTGTAACCCAGTCCATTTTGAAACTGGGTCGACCTTTGTCATCCTTGCACAATACTCTCTCCCATGACATATCCTATTTATCACAAACAGAAGATGAAGAAATATTAGAGTCATTAGTTGATTTGGGAGAGTGAGCCTTTGGAACCCATTTGTAGTTGGGTTTAACCCATTTCTTTTTCGATCTGCTGGGTGGCTCAATACTTGCTTTTGATCTTGATGTCGGCCTTTGAGAAGACTTTGATTTTGTCTTCACGGGAGCATCTCTTGGATTGGACTTCTTGGTCGAAATTCCCTTCTTTCCCTTGGGATTCGGATTCTTGGCCTTTGGAGTTTGATTCCTGGCCTTGGGAGTTGAATTCTTGGCCTTCTTGGCATTCCAGTTGTCAATGTCTGATCGTGATCTCGAGGGGTTTCTTTTGAAGTATCTCCCTCTTGGCGCGTTCTGCCATCCTTGTGCATAGTAAGGAACGTGTGCGCGATTTGGACAATTTATGGCAATGTGTCCAGGTGTTCCACAGTGAAAACATATCTTTTTCTTCACTGTGAAGTTGTTTCTTTCTGCTCCTGGTGGCGTATCCTTGCCTTGTCTTTGATTTTTCCCACATGCACAATTGCAGGAGGCACTCTGTTACGCTGGAATTGGTGGCCTCTATTTCTCAACAGCAGGTTTATCAGAAACAGCTGAGTTCGAAGCAATAGATTCAGAGTTCAAGGAGATGTTAGTTTCTTCAATGGTTTTCTCCTTGTTCTTAGCTTCTGCTACTTTACCTGCACATGAAGCAGAAACATTAGTATTTTCAACCTGAATACCTCCTGATACAAATCCAGCTGGTTTGCCATATCGAAGATGTGCCTCCCTGTCAATTTCGTCCTGTATCATAGGGATGGATGTGTAGTTACGATTGAAAGGTGGAGGAATAATACCATACCCTAGACCCTTGTTTTGATTTTCTTTGAATTTTAATTGGGTTTCATATAAGGACTCGACTGTCTTACTTGACGCAGTATAATTTTTGAATCTAACATCTATTTTTCCACACTTAATTTTCAAAGCATCAAGTTCATCAGTTACAGCAGCAAGTTGTCTCTTAATATAGTCATAATTTTCACACTTGTCTCTATACTCTTTCTGAAGTTTCCTAAAGTCCTTGGTTTTTGCTTCTAATTCAGCCTTCAGGGGTTTTTGTCCTTTCCTGAGTTGATATCCTTCATATCTCAGGTCCCCAACTTCTCATTTAAATAAATCAATTTGTTCCCGATGAAATTTAATCGTAGCTTCACAAGCTGGAGTACATGTAACTTCAGTGACCGGAATGTTTTCAGAACTCATTGTTTTTCTACACTTCAAAGCATCAAGTTCTACAATTACATCAGCAAGACTAAGATGATTGAGATCTTTTGTCTTCTTGATGATAGCCACGTTCATATCCCACGATTTCGTAAGAGAATTCAATAGCTTTTTGTTTATCTTAGATTTCAACATGAATATCCCAGTTATATTCATCTCAGTAGTGAGAGTAGTGAACCTTTGCAATTGAGCTTCAAGAGTCTCCCCTGGAATGTAGTTAAACATGTTGAATTTCTGTCTCAGAATGTCCTGCCGACTCTCTTTCATATCTTCATTTCCCTTATAGACCTTAATAAGAGCTTCCCATAGAGCTTTAGCTGAAGTGTACTCACGAAAACCTTGAGCAATATCTGGAGATAATGCCATGGTTAAAGTGGCTAATGCTCTTTCCTGTTCCTCAATCAATTCAAAATCTTCATCAGTGTAGTTTTCAACAGATTTGTAAACCAATTGAGCTCCAACTGTCACAGTGATTCTGACAGGATCTCTAAGAATGCTTCTCCAGATCTTGAAATCTTTCATTTTAATGTAATTCTCTATGCTGTACTTCCACTCGGGAAAATCTTCAGCAGACATTAACCTTGGAATACGTGTAGTAGTGCCCATCACAGCATCAAGTTCTTGAAATTGTGTTTGACTTTGAGAATCCATTTGAAATTAAAGTATTTTAATAGTTCCAAAGAAGTTTACAGTTTAAAAAGAAAAATAAGTGGATTACGGCCGTAAACTGAGTTTATGGTTGATAAGTTTGCGGCCGTAAACTGGGTTTACGGTATAAGTTCACGATTTTTGGAGTTTACGGTTTATGAGTTTGCTGTTCTTAGATCCTGATTATGGTTGTTGATGATTAACTGTTTACGGTTGATGAGATTCCTTGTTTTACGACTGTAAACTAAGTTTACGGTGAGGCAGTAAACTCTCAAACAACTTTCAAAACCCGATTTTCAGATGAAATTTGTCCCTTCAAAGCCTAGAATGTAGAAGCTAATGATCAAACAATGAGAGGTGACAACTTGAACACTCAAAATCTTGATCAAATGACTTTTTGATACCAGTTTCCTCTCTGATACCAATTGTTAGGTCCGAATCTAGATCTTTTACTGGTAATCAAACAATCACAAGACGAGAATAACAAGAAGATGAATAAGAATTGAGCTTGCACATGTTTATATCAAATAACCGTCTGGTACAACTCAAACACTTGCCGTAAACTGACTGGCATCCAACCATACAAATGACCAACTCCAAGCCTTTATATACTAGTCTAGACAACAAACTAAGTTTGCGGCCATAAACACGTTTACGGCCGTAAACGTGTTTATGGTCGTGAACATGACAAAACAGTAAACAACTCAAAAATACTATTACAAACTCAAAACCAAACAAATCACATATAAAGCCTAGCCCAAACCATTTATCAGACCCTTCCTGGGAAGAGAAAGCCTTGGACTTCTAATGTTACCATTGTTAATGTCCATGGAAGTTTGAGAAGCAGATCTTCCAATCAAATTTGCTTTTCTAGTGTGCCAAATCATTGTTGGCTCAACAACAACAAGAAAATATGCAAGATCATTAAGGGTCATTTCGTGATCTATCACATAGTAGTCATTAATGAGCTCTTTATATGACTCAGGAAGTGACTAAAGAGCCCAGTCAATAGCCAAATTCCTTGGGAAAATGACACCCAACATCCCCATCCTATCAATATGTGACTTCATCTCCAAGACATGAGTACACACATTACTTCCATCTTTATGTTTCATTGCAAGTAGGGCCTGAGTGATGTTGAACTTTTCAAGTCTTCGAGCTTGTAGGTCAGGGAGAATAATTAGAGGAGGTGGAGGACGTGAAGTATGATTTCTAGTCCCATTAATGCACGACAAAGGGATTAATCTTTCACCTTGGTCACTGTGTAGGATGTCATCTTCATAAGGAAAACTTGTTCCAAGATATTTGGGAAGACCATAGTGTTGGGTTTTGAGCAATCTAACACTTCCTAAGTGTGCATGCAACCCTAATAAACCTTGGATCTATGTTTGTCTAAATACATGCAAAATAATAATTTTCCAAGGTTTATAACCTATCTAACATGGCATGGGGAACATTTCAACATAAAAGAAGTTAGAAGAGATTACATACCTTTTGTTGTGTTGGGTTCTTAGGAGTTTGAGGGCCAAGCACCAATAGTGTGAATGCCTCAAATGGAATCACAAACACCACAAACTCTTGGAAAACTTTGATGAGAGTATATACACCTTGTATATTTCGGCCACACACATGCACACACACACTAGAACACTAGCTTTCTCTTAGTCTTACTTAGGCTTACCTTAGGCTCTTTTTCATGCTCCATAAGCATGCTTATATAGTATGCATGGTTAGGGTGAAACCCTAATAACCCATGTCTTTTCCCATTCCAAGGATCCATGGGTTAAAAGCTCCATGGATCATCCATGGACTTCCACATAAGCCTAGCCCATTAACAAATGAGTATTAGCCCACACTATATAAAACAAATAGCCCATAATTTAATTAGTATTCCTTTTAATCTCTAAATTAATCCATAATTAATTTAAGACTAAAACTAATTAAATAACGTAACTTTATATTAATATATTATAACTCATAATATATTAATAAACATATGTGTATAACTCTCATAAAATTATCCATAATAGTTTGGATGAGATGCAACCCAAATGGACCATGCCGGTCGGGTCAAGTATATACCAAATAAGTTATGGACTTAGACACCTTATCCAACAGACTCCCACTTGGATAAGTCTAATAACTATATTTGCCTATAACTTCAGGAACCAACCAACAATCGTAGCTCTCGAAAACTCCCTCGAACAATGAAGACTCTGTCGAACTATGAAGCGCCATTTTAGATAAGTGATCACATAATCCTCTGTTCTCATGATATCAGCCGGACAAACACATGGAACTATGTCTTGCTTATTGTCTAGCAGTTGTTTCTCGATTATCTGATTTGTTTGACGAAGAACTTCACTGAACACATCGGTTTAGTTCTGACCAGGCCTGGTACATGGGTCAACACAAAATCATCGAGGGGCCCGGATATCGCTTCTATTTCTAGAAGGAACAGATAAACTTCGACTGATATGCTTGTTCTACTACTTATTGAATTGTACACAAAGGCACGTTTTATAACATCAAGTTACTGATGCGTTTACGTGCAATCAATGCACAACCAACTCATAGGTAACAAATCATATCTCTAGGTTTAAAGATTTATATGATGTTATCGTCTCACGATCACTCGAGATAAATTCCATGAAGTGATACAAGTGAGCGTGGGTTTATACCAATACTCATAACTTATGAGTACTCACGAATGTTGCAGCAACCATTGCCATGCCTAAACACCTTTAAGGCATCTACAAACCCAATTCATGACAATCTTGATTCATACCTACTTCCGACGTATGATCGATTGTGGAGGTTTGAATAAATTAATTATTCTGGAAGTCAAAACATGCAAAACTGAAACAATAGTAAATAATTGACAATGATAGTAACACTTTACTCATAAATAAATCACAAATTTTATTCATCATCAAATGTCGATTACATTTTACAAGTTTCAGGAAAACTATCTAATCTGTAAAACTAATATCGTCCCTCAGCCCGATGCGTCTCGCATGCTGAAAATGCTTAACCCTCGTCAGTCCCTTCGTAAGGGGATCTGCAGGATTCTCATCTGACGATATCCTCCTTGTCACAAGGAGTCCTTCTTCAATCTTGTGTCTTATGAAGTGATATTTTCTGTCAATGTGTCGGGATCTGCCATGATCTCTTGGTTCCTTGGCTAAGATAACCGCAGCATTGTTGTCACAGAAAATCTCTATAGGTTCCTTAATAGCTGGTACAACTCCAAGGTCTCCGATGAAGTTCTTTAGCCATATCGCCTCCTTCGCTGCTTCACTCGCTGCTATATACTCTGATTCACAAGTCGAATCAGCCACCGTCTCCTGCTTGGAACTCTTCCAAGAAATTGCCCCTCCATTTAAGGTAAAGATCCAGCCCGACTGAGAGCGGAAATTATCCCTATCAGTCTGAAAACCAGCATCACTATACCCTAATACTTTCAAGTCATCACTGCCACCAAGGGTAAGGACCCAATCCTTAGTCCTCCGCAGGTACTTGAGAATGTTCTTTACCGCGGTCCAATGAGCTTTGCCAGGGTTCCCCTGAAACCTGCTGACCATGCTCAAAGCAAATGCCACATCAGGACGGGTACAAGTCATAGCATACATGATCAAGCCAACTGCGGAAGCATATGGTAATTGGCTCATCTCAGCTAACTCAGCCTCTGTACTCGGACTCTGAGTCTTACTCAGTTTGGTATTGCTTTGGATCGGTAAATCTCCTTTCTTGGAATTCTCCATGTTGAATCTTTTCAACACCTTATCCAAGTAGATACTCTGACTAAGTCCAATTAGTCTTCTACTCCTTTCTCTTAATATCCTTATCCCTAGGATATAGGTAGCCTCCCCTAGGTCCTTCATAGCAAAGCACTTCCCAAGCCAGGACTTAACCTCCTGCAAGGTTGGGATGTCATTTCCTATGAGTAGTATGTCATCCACATACAGTACCAAGAAGCTAACTATACTCCCACTAGCTCTGACATACACGCAAGACTCATCTTCGCTTCTCAAGAAGCCAAACTCTTTTACCTTCTCATCAAAACAAAGATTCCAGCTACGAGATGCTTGTTTTAATCCATAAATGGATTTCTCAAGCTTGCATACTCTATTAGGGTACTCTGCATTGACAAAACCCTCTGGCTGATTCATGTACACATCCTCAGCCAACTTTCCATTAAGGAAAGCGGTTTTGACATCCATTTGCCATATTTCATAATCATGAAATGCTGCAATGGCTAACATAACCCTAATAGACTTAATCTTGGCCACCGGCGAGAAGGTTTCATCATAATCAACACCTTGAGTTTGAGTAAAACCCTTCGCAACCAATCGAGCCTTATAAGTATGCACTTTTCCTTCCATGTCGGTCTTCTTTTTGAAGATCCATTTGCACCCGACTGTTTTACGGCCCGGTACATTGTCAACCAAGTTCCAAACTTGATTGTCATACATGGACTGTATCTCGCTGTCCATAGCCTCCTTCCATTTAGCAGACTTCGGGCCTGCCATGGCTTCCTTAACACTGCTAGGTTCATCCAAATTTACTAGTGTACTATCACTAATAAACGTATCACCTTCCGTAGTAATATGAAAACCATAATAAAACGAAGGTGTGTTCCTAACGCGTGTGGAACGTCTCGGAGGTTCAGACTCGTCAGCTAGATCAACAGGAGTTTCTTCCTCAGGTTGATTACTAGTGTCTGAGGTTCCTTCACCAATTGATTCTTGAATTTCTTCAAGATCAATTTGCCTCCCACTGTCTCCTTGGCTTATAAATTCTTTCTCGCGAAAGATCCCTCTTCGTGCTACAAAGACCACATTCTCACTGGGTCTGTAGAAAAGGTAACCGAAGGATTTCTGTGGGTAGCCGATGAAAATACACCTTTCACTTCGGGGTTCAAGCTTATCATGAGTTTCGCGCCTCACGAAAGCTTCGCAACCCCAAATTTTGATGTGGTCCAAATTGGGAACCTTCCCAGTCCACATCTCATGAGGTGTTTTGGTAACCTTCTTTGTAGGGACTAGATTAAGGATATGGGCGGCAGTCTCTAAGGCATACCCCCAAAAAGAGATTGGTAACGAAACTCGACTCATCATAGAGCGAACCATGTCCAACAAGGTACGATTACGCCTCTCAGCTACACCATTCAGCTGTGGTGTCCTGGGAGGAGTCAATTGTGAGACAATCCCACACTCCTTAAGATAGTCAAGGAACTCGGTACTAAGATACTCACCACCTCGATCGGATCGAAGCATCTTAATGTTCCTGCCCAATTGATTTTCTACTTCCTGTTTGAATTCCTTAAACCTTTCAAAGGTTTCGGACTTGTGTTTGATTAAGTAGACATACCCATATCTACTAAAATCATCAATAAAAGTCACATAATACCGATTAGCGTCCCTTGTGGCGGTTTTGAATGGCCCACATACATCAGTATGTATTAGGTCCAACAAACCTTCACCCCTCTCACAAGTTCCAGTGAAGGGTGATTTTGTCATTTTTCCAAGTAGACAAGATTCACAACTATCATCTGATTTGAGGTCAAATGATTCCAAGACTCCACTCTTTTGGAGTTGGCCTATGCGTTTCTTGTTTACATGTCCAAGACGACAATGCCACAATGATGCTTTATCTAGGCTAGTAGAAGAATCAATATACAACACATTATTTCCTAAGTTGTCTACAATCGACACAGTTTCATACACACCATCACAAGGTAATGCTTTAAAATAAAACACATTATTAAAGAAAGCATTAATACCACCACATTCATTATCAAACGAAAAGGTAAAACCTTGTTTGTACAAAGCATGAAAAGAAATAATATTCCTCGCCATTTCAGACGAGTATACACATTTATTCAAATCTAATTTTAACCCATTATTAAGCAACAAAGTATAAACTCCAATCTTGGAAACAGGTGAAGCCTTCCTATTCCCCATGATTAAGTTTATCTTCCCGTGCTCCACATCCTCACTTCTTCTTAGGCCCTGCAAATCAGAACATATGTGAATACCACATCCTGTATCAAGCACCCAAGAGTTAGAATATGTTGAGTAATTAGACAATATAGTGTAAATACCTGCATAGGTGGGTTTCACTTTCCCATCCTTTAGATCCTGCAAGTACTTAGGGCAGTTTCGCTTCCAGTGTGCCTTTTCATGGCAATAAAAGCATTCAGCATCCTTTGGAATGGCAGAAGGAGTGACAGAACCGTTCTTAGTCTTTGATGAGGAGCCTTCAAGAGACTTTCCCTTGGTACCCTTCGAAGGGTGCTTCCTCTTTTTCCCTTTGCCTTGTCCAATAGCTAAAACAGGGGTAGAAGTTGGAGTAGGAGTAGTAGAGGTAACAACCGCTTTACCCTTAAGACCGGTTTCCGCGGTCTTCAAGAGTCCTTGAAGCTTGCTGAGGGTAACTTCCTCCTTGTTCATATGATATGTCATTCGAAAATGATCATAACAAGAAGGCAAGGAGTGCAAAATGATGTCAATTGCTAACTCCTCGGGGATGTTAACATTCAGCTTCAGCAAACGGTCCACATACCTTTGCATCTTTTGCATGTGGCCCGTGACGGATTCACCGTCCTTCATGCGAGTAGTTATTATGGAGGAGATTATTTCATACCGCTCCTGACGAGCACTCTGATAGTACCTTTCCATCAGGTCTTGGTGCATCTCAAAAGGGTAGAAATCCTCATACGACTTTTGGAGCTCGGCTGTCATCGTGGCCATCATGATACATGCCACCTTAGTAGCATCTCTCTCATGAGTCCTGAATTCAGCGATCTCCTCAGGAGTAGCAGTAGACTCATCAAGTTCTTTTAGCTCCTTATCGAGGACATATTCCTTGTCCTCGTAACGAGTAACCATCCTGATGTTCCTAATCCAATCCATGAAGTTGGAACCATCAAAGATGACCCTCCCACAAAGATTCATGAGAGAGAAAGAACCAGTTGGGTTAGAGCCTGAAGCATTAGTGTTGGAAGACATCTGAAAGAAGAAAGATAAGTTTAGATTAGATATTTAGGATCCTTAATAAGACACCCAAATGTAATATTAAGGCTAGGATCCAATCACAATATATTACACTTATAAGAGGGATGCCGTAATCTAAGTAATAATATATTTGAAAGGTAGGCGAATGACGATTCACCAATTTCCACCATGAAAACGAAATGATTTATTAGGTTTAATTGGATTTGAAATTCCTAGATTCTTTTGAGATTCATTGAACTTTTCAATGGCATGTTTCAATCTCGATTGTGCCCTTCAAGTTTTGTGACTGGGATGCCGAGGATCACAAAACAAGGTGTGAATAACCATGCTAACTCACTTGGTACTCCTAATATTATCACCTAATCAATGTGCCGGTTAACCACGCACGCTCCATTGATCTATGACAACATTAAGTTACCCTTCGTGATCCTTACTAGTCTAATTAGTGTGCCGGTTAACCACACACGCTCCACTAACGACTTGGTAAGGTACAAAGTGTGAATTCCATGGATTAGAACCATGTTCACATTTTCCTAAAATAACTAAGATTGGGAATTAAAAGAGTTTAGTTATTTTATAATATTCATTATACTTTTAATGAGAATTTAAAGTCATTGTTCTACCCGTTCGGCTAACGACCCTCCACCGATCAAGCAAGCGGTGGGTGAGAGTGTACACCCATTAAGTCGCCATTTTATAGGCAACAACCTTATACCCACCTTATAGACCGGCTTCGTGAATGAGGCCTACTAACGGTAAAACGACTTATTCTTATACATATATATAATAATTAACCATTAATGTTATAAATAGTATAAGGGTTGAATTTTAACTATTAAAACTCTAAGGTTTGGAATTAAAGTTTATTAAAGTGTGTGAAACTTTACAAATTCCAAAACTTGAGGGCAAGTTTTGTAACTTTGCAAAACTCTTCATTTCATAACTTATGAATTAAAGGTTCATAAAAATGAAGACTCTTCATTTTCATGTAACTTATGTGTTTTAAGTGTGTGTTAAATGAAAGTGACCTTTGGTAATCCATAACTTGAGGACAAATTATGGACTCCATTAAAACACATAAATGATAAAGAATTAATTCTAAACAATTCAGCAAATAATTCCTATCATTTTCTAAATTCATAAGAACATGAACATGATCATCAAAATTCAAGAATTATATGAACACATAAAATCATGGAATTTTGATATATGCTATTGTAAATGGATTAGAACAACCATTACACCAACTAAAATAAGTTTTATAACACCAAAACAATTTAGGGTAATGTTTCTAGTCCATTTCCAGCAGCAAAAGTCGAGATTCTGCATTTCTTCGATCCTACTCGCCGAGTGCACGAACGGACTCGTCGAGTAGGTTGAAGTTTGCCTTGGACTCGGCGAGCCCCCCCAATGGACTCGGCGAGTCGACCATGCAGACAGCAACGATTTCAACTTTTTTCAATATTTTGCATCAAGTATCAAACAAGCAAGCCTAGGCTCTGATACCACTGTTGGGTTTTGAGCAATCTAACACTTCCTAAGTGTGCATGCAACCCTAATAAACCTTGGATCTATGTTTGTCTAAATACATGCAAAATAATAATTTTCCAAGGTTTATAACCTATCTAACATGGCATGGGGAACATTTCAACATAAAAGAAGTTAGAAGAGATTACATACCTTTTGTTGTGTTGGGTTCTTAGGAGTTTGAGGGCCAAGCACCAATAGTGTGAATGCCTCAAATGGAATCACAAACACCACAAACTCTTGGAAAACTTTGATGAGAGTATATACACCTTGTATATTTCGGCCACACACATGCACACACACACTAGAACACTAGCTTTCTCTTAGTCTTACTTAGGCTTACCTTAGGCTCTTTTTCATGCTCCATAAGCATGCTTATATAGTATGCATGGTTAGGGTGAAACCCTAATAACCCATGTCTTTTCCCATTCCAAGGATCCATGGGTTAAAAGCTCCATGGATCATCCATGGACTTCCACATAAGCCTAGCCCATTAACAAATGAGTATTAGCCCACACTATATAAAACAAATAGCCCATAATTTAATTAGTATTCCTTTTAATCTCTAAATTAATCCATAATTAATTTAAGACTAAAACTAATTAAATAACGTAACTTTATATTAATATATTATAACTCATAATATATTAATAAACATATGTGTATAACTCTCATAAAATTATCCATAATAGTTTGGATGAGATGCAACCCAAATGGACCATGCCGGTCGGGTCAAGTATATACCAAATAAGTTATGGACTTAGACACCTTATCCAACACATAGTTGTCTGAACTAGACATCTACAAGGGAGAAAATCAAGTTAGTTGATTTAAGTCCTTAATATTACACCCAATATGAGATATTAAGGCTAGGACCCAAGAAAATATTTTATATCTTGGAAGAGGGATGCCGTAATCCAAGCTACAAAATATTTGAAGGTTGGTAAACGACGATTTACCAATTTCCACCATGAAAAACGAAATTATTCATTAAGTTTTAATTGGATTGAAACTCCTAGATCCTTTGAGATTCATTGAACTATTCAATGACATTTTTAAATCTTGATTGTGCCCTTGAAGTTTGTGACTGGGATGTCGAGGATCACAAACAAGGAGTGAATAACCATGCAAATTAACATGGTACACCCAATGTTACAGCCACTTAGTTAATGTCTCGGTTAACCACACACACTCCATTGATATATGGTTAACATCAAGCTACCCTTTTGATGCACTTTCTGTCCCAGATTAGTGTGCTGGTTAACCACACATGCTCCACTAACAACTTAACAGGGTGAAAAATGCAATTTCATGGGTTAGCACCATATTCACATTTTTCTAAAGTAACTAAGATTGGAAATTTAATAAAAGTTTAGTTATTTATATTTATCATTATACTTTTAATGAAGGGAGAATTAATGTCATGGCCTACCCGTTCGGCTAACGACCCTCCACCAGTCAAGGAAGCGGTGGGTGAGAGTGGATACCCATTAAACTGTCATTTTATAGGCAGTAACCTTATACCCTCTTATACACCGGCTTTGCGAATGAGACCTACTAACGGTAAGAATGACTTTCCCTTATATATATATATATATATATATATATATATATATATATATATATATATATATATATATATATATATATATATTAAACATATAATATTATAATAATATGAGGCTTGAATTTTAAACTTTTAAAATTGCAGGGTTTGAAACTAAATTTGTCACAAGAAGAGTCTACATTTATAAATTCTAAAACTTGAGGGTAAGTTTTGAACAATTCAAAAAAATTTTGGAATGCATAACATATGAGTTTAATATAGCTTTAATGGAGAGACCCTTGAAAATCCATAACTTTAGGACAAGTTATGGAGGTCATAAAACAATTTATGGAAAATGACTCTTCAAGTTTATAACCTATGGCTTTAATAACTTTTTAAAGGAAAAACTTTTGGTTTTCCATAACATGAGGACAAGTTATGGAATCCATTAAAGGGAATTTAGATCATCTAATAAACTAACCAGCATGTCTAATAATTTCTATGATCGAGACTAAACTCATATGAACAAGACAAGTCAAATCGAACAATTTTCATGTAATTAGCCTAACCATTAAACTAATACAAAACATGAAACTTTTGACAATTTTCTTGTGAATTGGATTAGCATAATCATTACCACATCAAAATAGGTTTATAAGTTCAAAAACAGCTTAGGGTAATTATCCTAGTCCAATTCCAGACTTAAAAGTCAAAAAATTGCACTCTGGAGCACCAACTCATCAAGTTCATGGACAAACTCGTCGAGTTGTTCAGTTTTGTGCTTGGACTCGGCGAGTCCATCAGTGGACTCAGAGAGTCAAAGGAAAATTCATGCGAGTCGGCGAGTCACCCAGGCTCTGATACCACTGTTGGATTTTGAGCATTCTAACACTCCTATGGTGTACATGCAACCCTATGTGCTTTGGATCTATGTTTTCTTTATTATACATGCAATATTTCAGTATCCCAAAGCATCATCCTAACTAGCATATTATGATGTATCTATACTACAAAATTAGCTGGATGACATACCTTTTGATGTTGTTGGAAGTCTTGGCCTTTAAAATCTTAGCACCAATAGTGTAGATGCCTCAAATGGAATCACAACACACCTTGGACAAAAGGTGGCTCTTGAGAGAGTATTCTAGGCACACCAAAACCGAATCTATGAACTCCAAGTCCTATAGTGCAACCGATTTTAGCCATTGGGTATCATATATATAGTTGTAGGATTACAAGGGTCATGGGTAAACCCAAATGCATACTCATGGGCTTATTATCCATGATCCATGAATCAAGTGGGCTAACTCTTTATGGATTCATCCATAAACTTAGTCCGTCATGTATCATAAGACCAAACTATATATATATATATATATATATATATATATATATATATATATATATATATATATATATATATATATATATAATTTACAGAATTAGTCCCCATTGATTTAATTAGTCTCTTTTGATCACTAAATTAATTCTAAATCAATTCTTGATCAATACTAATTAAATAATATGATTTCATATTAATATATTAGAACTTATAATATATTAATAAATCATAAATAACCTCTTCTCAAAAGTTCATCCTATCAAATTGTCCTAGTGATATGCAAACAAAATGGACCATGCTACTCTCAGGTCATGTACATAGCAATTATAGTTATGGGCTTAGACATCTAATCCAACAAAAAACCATACAACACTGGTGGAACACTAACTCTGTTGGAATGTCTAAGAGGTAAGGACTCGTCAATAGGTTCAATAGGAGTTTCCTCCTTGGATTGATTGCTAGTGTTAGAGGTTCCTTCATTGTTTGATTCCTGAAGTTCTTCAATATCAATTTGCCTCCTACTGTCCTCTTAGCATATGAGTTCTTGCTCTCGGAAAACCCCTCTCCTCGCAAAGAAGACAACATTGTCACTCGGTCTATAGAAGAGATATCCAAAGGACATCTACGGATAGCCGATGAAAATACATCACTCACTTCAAGGTTCAAGTTTGTCGTGAGTCTCTCGTCTTACGAAAGCCTCGCAACCCTAAACCTTGATATGTGCTAACGAGGGAACTTTCCTTGTCCATATCTCGTGAGGTGTTTTGGCAACCTTCTTAGTAGGGTTTAGATTAAGGATGTGGGCGACAGTCTCTAAGGCATACCTCAAAAATAAGATAGGTAATAAAGCTCGAATCATCATGGAACGAACCGTGTCCAACAAGGTTCGATTGCGCCTCTCAGCTACACATTTCAACTGTGGTGTCGTAGGTGGCGTCAATTGCGAAACAATTCCGCATTCCTTGAGATAGTCATGGAATTCGATACTAAGATACTCACTACCTCGATCAGATCGGGGCATCTTTATCTTCCTGCCCAATTTTACTTCTTGTTCAAACTCTTTGAACATTTCAAAGCTTTTTGACTTGTGCTTGATTAAGTAGATATACCGTATCTGCTATAATAATCGGTAAAAGTCACACAGAAGTGGTTCACATCCCTTGTGGTGGATCTAAAGGGCCCACATACATCCATATGTATGAGATCCAATAAAACCTCACCCCTTTCACAAGTACCAGTAAAGGGTGACTTTGTCATCTTTCCAAGTAAACAAGACTCGCACATGTCATCAATCCTAAGATTGAATGACTCCAACACTCCATCCTTTTGGAGTTGGGCTATGTGTTTCTTGTTGACATGTCCAAGATGACAATTGCACACGCAAGCTTTTTCCAAACCATTGGCAGAATCGATTTGCAATACATTATTTCCTATGTCATCTACAATCCCCATAGTTTCATATACACCATTACAAGGCAATGCTTCAAAATATAAAACACCATTCAAGAGAGCATTAAGAGAACCAATTTCATTATTAAACGAAAATTTAAAACCTTGTTTATATAAACCATGAGAAGAAATAATGTTTCATGTCATTTCTGACAAGTAGCAAAAAATATTCAAATCTAGACCTAACCCACTACTAAGCACTAAAGAGTAAAATTCAATCCTGGAGACAGGCAATGCTTTCCTATTCCCTTTGATTAGGTTCATCTTCCCATGCTCCACATCCCTAGTTCTTCTTAGACCCTGCAAATCAGAACAAATGTGAAAACCACATCATGTGTCAAAGACCCAAAAACTAGCATGTGATGAGTTATTAGATTGAATAGTGTCAATACCTGTGAAGGTGGGATTTATCTTCCTATCCTTGATGTCTTGCAAATACTTCGGGCAACTTTGTTTCCAATGCCCTTTGTTGTGACAGTAGAAGCACTCTGCATCCTTCGGGTTGGAGGAGGGAGCGACGGAACCAACTTTGGTCCCGCTTAAAGAGGAATCATCATCGGACTTTCCTTTGTGGCTCTTAGAAGGAGCCTTTCTCTTCTTCCCTTTTCCTTGTCCAATAGCCAAGACAGGGGCCGCAGCGGTAGGAGCGGGTGCAACATATTTTCCTTTCAAACTACTCTCTGCAATTCGAAGGAGGCTTTGGAGCTTGCTCAACGTGACTTCCTCTGAGTTCATATGATAATTCATACGAAATTGATCATAATAGGAGGGTAGGGAGTGTAGGATAATGTCCATCGCTAACTACTCTTCGAAGTTGACATTCAACTTCAACAAACAATCCATGAATCTCTGCATCTTTTGAAGATGGGAGGTGATGGACTCTCCATTTCCCATCTTCGTGGTGAACGTTGAAGTGATGATCTCATATATCTCCTGCCTCGCACTTTGATGGTACCTTTCCATCAAAACTTGGTGCATCTCAAAGGGATAAAGGTCCTCATAGGAATTTTGGATTTTAGTGGTCATTGTAGCGAGCATGATACACGACACCTTTGTCGTGTCTCTTTCATGTTCCTCGTATGCAACTATTTCTTCAGCAATAGAAGTATTGGGATCAACCTCCTTGAGCTCCCTATTGAGAACATACTCTTTGTCCTCGTATCGAGTCACCATTCCTATGTTACGAATCCAATCGTTAAAGTTGGTGCCATCAAAGATCACTCTCCCACAAAGGTTCATGAGAGAGAAGGAGCCAGAGGGGTTCGAGCTACAAGCGTTGTTGTTGTTTTGAGTAGACATCTGAAACAGAAAAGAGACAAAGTTTAGATTAGATGAGAATCCCCAATTTAACACCTAAATGAAAATTTTGGGCTACGACCCAACACAATTATTCACAATTCAGAAGATGGATGTTGTAATCTAATTGCAAATAATTTGAAGGTAGGGACGATTTACCAATTTCCACCATGAAAAACGAAATCCTTTAAGCTTTAAATGAATTCAAATTCCTAGATTCTTTTGAGATTCATTGAACTTTTTAATGGCATGTTTAAATCTCGATTATGCCTTTCAAGTTTATGACTGAGATACCGAGGATCACAAACAAGGTGTAAATAACCATGCAAACTTGCTCAGTGCTCTCAATGTCATTTATCACCTAACCAACGTGACAGTTAACCACACATGCTCCACTAGTGTATGATAAACATCGAGCCATCCTTTGCCACCCAAGCTGGTCCCAAATTAGTGTGCCGGTTAGCCACACACGCTCCACTAACGACTTGGCAAGGTGCAAAGTGCAATTTCATGGAATAGCAGACATTTTCACATTTTTTCTAAAGTAACTAAGATTGGGAATTTTTAAAAAAATTTAGTTACCTTAATCATTATACTTGTTAATGAGGAATTAATTTGTCCTATCCTACCCGTTCGACTAACGACCTCCACCAATCAAGGAAGCGCTGGATGAGAGTGGACACCCATTCAACCACCATTTTATAGGAAGTTTCCTTATACCCCCTTATAGATCGGCTTCGTGAATGAGGCCTACTAACGGTAAGCTTGAATCGTATTATACATATATATAATTATTAATCTTATAATAGCATATTAGTATAAGGGTTGAATTTTATACTTGTAAAATTCTTGGGTTTAGAATTTAAATATTTCAAAATTAAAACAGTGAATCAAAATTTAAATTCCAAAACTTGGGACAAATTTTGAAACTTTTCAAAATATTATTTAGATCAAATTTGAAAATAATTAAATATCATATAAATAATAGTTATCACAAATTTGACCTAATACTTTTCTTGCAAGATAATTGAAATCAAAATTACCAATAATTAATTAATTATCATTTCAAACAAGTAATTATCTTAGTTTTGACAATTATCCTTTAATTGGTTGAGGATAATCAATACCATATCTTAAAAAAACAAATTTGATCAGTAATAAACGTTTATGGTAATTATCCTTAACCAATTCTAGCCAAAATCCTGAAAAATCAGCCAACAGGCCCACAAACACATCGAGCCAGCTTTGGAGTCCTCGAGTAGGCAGGAACTCATCGAGTACTAGAATGGACTTGTCGGGTCCAGTCGACAGAAAACAGATTTCGCGATTTCAAGTAGTGAAAAATTAAGTTAGGCGTCAAATACAATAGAAGAACATCCTAGTATCTGATACCACTGATGGGTTTTGAGGATTACATCAATTCTATGGTGCACATGCAAACCCTAATGCTTGGATCTAGTTTTTCTAATTGTACATTCAAAATTGTCCAATACTTGCAAACCCTATTCTAGCATATCATAAAAATCAAAATCAACAAGTATAAGTCATACATTTTATTGTTGCTTGAAGAACTTGAGCTTATGTGAGCTTTAGCACCTCAAGTGTTGTGCCTGTACTAGATCACAAACACCAAAACAATGGAGAATCTAAGACAGATAGGAGAGAGGCTGAAAATCAGCTCCAAGGACTTCTTAGGGTTAGTGTAGCAGAATTTAGGATACCAGGGGTGTCCTTATATAGGTGAGGAGTTAGGGTTTCAGTCAAATACTTATCTAGTTGCTTAGGCCTTAAGCAACCCATAAGATTCTTCTGGAATCCCTTCCTTGGATGAATTCTTATGGCCTATCCATATAGAATTCGTCTACTTCCTATCAATATCCTTAGGGTTTCCTCAGCCCACTTTGCAATTATCTAATAATTACAATATCTGTCCCCTTAGTTTTAATTTATCTCTTTTGACCACAAAATTAATTCTGAATTAATTCTTGACCAATATTAATTAATCAATATGATTTCTCTTTTAATATATTATTCTCATAATATATTAATAAATCATAATTATCCTCTTTCTTAGTTATTCATCCAGCCAAGTTGCTTTGGTGAAGGCAACCCAAAAGGACCATGCTACTATCAGGTCAAGTACATACAAAATATAATTATGGACTTAGACACCTAATCCAACAATTTTCGGGTAAGAAAGTCTCGAACTTGATTAATGATTTCTTAGATCTCTTCTTCTTCTCTTTTATGGAGTTTTGGATCCAAATATCTTGATCCTTGGAAAATGGATTCCCCAAGTAAGTATAATTCTAGATCTAGGACCTTGAAGGGCTCTCATGGCATAAAGGTGCAAAATTTATGACCATTGAAGCCCTATACAATCTATAGGATATCTTTTTGGCATTTTAAGCTCCAAAAGGCCATGCATGGTAGGAAAGGTGCAGGCTTTACGTTTTCATGAAGTGCCTAGGGTCTAGATCTCTGCTTATATATTTTATCTTGGAGTATTGAAGGCTTGTAGACTAAGATCTAGGTCCTAAAGAGTTAGGGTTTGAGCTAAACCCATTAAGGAAGGGTATTAACGGGTAATGTTGGAAAGTTTACCCTCAAAAGGACATTTGCAGTTTGTATGAGAAGTATGAAGCTTGGATCTGAAGAGTAGGGCTTAATCCATTAAGATAGCCCAAGTAGACTGAGGAATTCATTGAGTCCATAGAGGAACTCGACGAGTTGAGTCGATTTGTCCTGATTCTATACCAGGTAGAACTCAAGGAGTCCGAGGAGGGAGTGCACAAGTTGACTCGCTTTATCATGACTACGAGTAGAAAGGGAAATCAACGAGTCAGGGGGATGACTCGACGAGTTGAGTCAACTCGGGGTGTTTACTTTGACTTTGACTAGGCGTTTACTTTGACCAGAATGTTGACTTTAACCAGGGTGTTGACGTTGACTTTGACATTGACCAAATTTGACCCATGAAAGGGTCTTGAGAAAGGAATGATACCTAAAGGACTATGGGATTTTTACTAAGTATTATGTTGGTAATGATAGCTTGGGAAGTCGAGAGATCAGCAGTTCGAGGATCTGCCAGCTAGCAGCGAGAGGTTTATTCGCAGGATACTACAGTCAACTTGTGAGGTGAGTTCTTATCTAGTTTCAATGGGTCGAAGGAACCAATGTCGGCCCGTTTATCTATGTTAGCTTAAGCCGGACTTAGTTCAAATGTAGGTTATATGTTCCGGACTTTGGTCTAATGCCGGGGAAAGCCCGAGGAATGTTTGTGTGCTTGATGTCTTCGTGATTCTTTCATGCGTTTGTTTATGTATGTTAGTATGTTCCGAACTAAGGTCTGATGCTGGGGAAAGCCCGATGAATTTTTATATGATTATGTATTTCTGTCCGATGTCGGGAGAGGCCTGAGGAAGGTTTATATATATGTTTCCAAACTGCGATTCGATGATGGGTGGTACCCGATGAAGGAATTCATGTTTAGTTATATTTGTTGTCTTTGTGATACTTTTGTGTGCTTGGTAGGGAGGTAAGTGTGGGTAGGGTCCCGTATCTTATCACAAGATGAGTGTGGACGGGGTTCCATATCTCATTATTAGCAAAGTAGGGGCGTGGACCATGATATGTGAGGCCTTAGGACGAGAATATATATATATATATATATATATATATATATATATATATATATATATATATATATATATATTGCATTGTTTATCATTCTTTATGTGCTAGCATGATTATATGTTATTGTATGTATGTATATAGCGGTCAGGGTCCAAAGACAGGCGGGGCTTGGAAGAAACATATATGTATATCGAGCGGGGCTCGATGCTAGGTGGGGCCTGATGCCGGACACTATCCGATGTAGGGTGAGACCCGAGGAAGGGGCAGCGGCCCAGTTTATGTGATTATGTGATAACGTGTATGGTATGTGGTAGTTTGGGGAGACTCACTAAGCTTCATGCTTACAGTTTTTAGTTTTGGTTTCAGGTACTTCTAGTAGCAAGGGAAATAGCTCGCGATGATTGCAGTGCACACACCATTTTTTTAGCCTGAGATGTTTATACTCTGATATTGGACATGTGATTTTGATACAGATGTTTATGATGTTTTGAGAATAATGACTTATGACTTTATGTAATGTTTTGATAACTATGTTCTATTAATGATTTAAAACGAAATTTTTGGACCGTATTTTTGGGATGTTACAAGTTGTTATCAGTGCCTTGGTTTAAGGGATTCGGGCACACTCTCGGGTGTGTCTAAACTCAAACTGAAGACTTGGTATGAAATTTTTTAAAATAAAATCATTTTATAAAAAGAATCTTGAAAAAGTGAAAGGAACTTTGAAAAGAGAAAAGGGTGTTGTGTATGCAATTAGCTGAGCTCAAGTAAGTACTCCCTAATTACCCATACAAGTGTTGGATTAGTGTCTAAGTCCATAACTATTTTGGTATGTACTTGACCCGATAGTGCATGGTCCTTTTGGGTTGCCTTCACCAAAGCAACTTGATTGGAGAAATATATAGAGAGAGAGGTTATTATGATTTATTAATATGTTATAAGAATAATATATTAAAGGATAAATCATATTTGTTTAATTAATATTGGTCAATAATTAATTAGGAATTAATTTTGTGATCAAGTGTAATTAATTAAACTAGAGGGGCTAAATTGTAATTATGTGATAGTTACAAAATAAGGTAAGGATTATCTTATATATATGGTGAACGAATTTGAGGTATTAATCCCTTAGAATTCGACCATGATAAGGATTCAAGGATTATCTTATGGGTTGCTTTGTGGATAAGCAACTAGATAAGGATAATGACTGAAACCCTATCTCTACACCTATATAAAGACCCTAAGGCTTATGAATTCGTGTATCCCTTCCCAAGAAGTCCTAAGGACGAATTCTAACCTCTCTCCTCTCTCTTTATACCTTCTCCACTTGCTTATGGTGTTTGTAAGCCATTAGAGGAGTGACACTTGTGACTCTAAGCATTCCAAAGTCAATACAAGGAGATTTGGGATTGTTATTGCTACATAACAATCAAGGTAATATCTTAAACCTTATTATATGTTAATATCGATTTCCATATGTTAGTATTAGGGTTTATAGTCTTGGATTCAAAGAATGTACAATAGAGAAACCTAGATCCAAGCATTAGGGTTTGTATGAGCACATAGGATGTCTTATGACCAAAACCCATCAGTGGTATCAGAGCCTAGGATGGTTTCAATTATATTGATGCATTGTATATCTAAAAAATTCGATTTTTGATGTTCTAGAGGCTGGACTCGCCGAGTCCATAGCTGAACTCGCCGAGTCCAGGGTGACTCGACGAGTCCAGGCTTGACTCGACGAGTCAACTCGTCAGATAATGCTTATCTCGGGATTTCTTGCTGTTTTTGCATATGGATAGTTACCTTATCATATTAGATCAATATAAATCCAATTTTATGATATATATGACTATATTCTTGATCTAATTACAGATAATTATCAATTAATAAAGTATTTGTTTCCTTATGTGATAATTGATTGATTATTTTGATTAAATTGATAAATTGTTTTGCAAGAAATCATTAAATAAATCAAATATGGATAATTATGTGATTAAATGTTAATTTGAATTATTTGTTATTTGATCCTTCTTATTATGAAAAGTTTCATATTTTGCCCTTTAGGTTTTATAGTTTAAATTTGAACCCAAAAGTTTTGTTGTTTTGAAATTTAAATAGTTGAAACCCTAATGTTTTGAAAAAGATTTCAAAACTTGCCCTCAAGTTTTGGAATTTAAAAGTTGATTAAAAGTTAATTAGGAATGTTAAATTCTAAAACCCTAGTAATGTTTTGAAAAAGTTCAAATACACCCTTATGGTTTTATTAATTAGTTAAGGAGTATAATTTAAAGAGATTTAATAAATCCATAAAAGTTTAGGTTAACCATTTAATTGAATTAAAAGTGTAATTGTTAAAGTTAACCACATAGTATTTTAAAAGTGTAAAATGCACCCTATACTATATATATATATATATATATATATATATATATATATATATATATATATATATATATATATATATAACATTAAAAGTCTAACATTATATATATGTATGAGTAAAAGTCAGTCTTACCATTAGTAGGCCTCATTCACGAAGCTGGTCTATAAGGGGTGTTTAAGGAAATTGCCTATAATATGGTGATTGAATGGGTATCCACTCTTACCCACCGCACTCTTGACTAGTGGAGGGTCGTTAGCCGAACGGGTAGGATAGGACGAAACCTTCCATTATAAATATAATGAAATACAAAGTAACTAAATGTTTTTCAAAAATTCCCAATCTTAGTTACTTAGGAAAAGTGAATTGATGCAATTCCATGAAATTACACTTTGTGCCCTTGCGAAGACGTTAGTGGAGCGTGTGTGGTTAACCGGCACACTAAATGGTTCTAAGCAAAGGTAGCAAAGGGTGACTCAATGTTTGTCATAGTTCGGTGGAGCGTGTGTGGTTTACCGGCACATCGAATAGGTGACTGTAACATGTGAGGGCACCATGTAAGTTTGCATGGTTATTCACACCCGCTTTGTGATCCTCGGCATCCCAGTCACAAACAAGAGGGGCATATTGAGATTTAAACATGCCATTGAAAGTTCAATGAATCTCAAAGGATCTAGGAGTTTTCATAGATTTAAAACTTAAATTTCTTTTTCGTTTTTCTTAGTTGAAATTAGTGAATCGTCATTCACTTACCTTCAAATATTCTGCAACTAGATTACGGCATCCCTTTTCTAGGTTGTAGCGTATTGTGTTGGGTCCCAGCCTTAGTATCTCATTTGGGTGATTTACTAAGGACTCAATCTATCAACTAACTTGAATTCGTTTTCTCCCGTTCTGTAGATGTCAAAGTTCGACAATCATGGTCTTCCCAAATCCTGTGGAACAAGAATTCCACACGAAGATGGTATTCCACGATTCGATCGAGGAACAAGAAATCATGCTTCACTTCCTCCTCCTCCTCCAATTATTCTCCCTAACCCACAAGATTGTAGAATTGAAAGGTTCAATATTACTCAAGCCCTGTTGGCAAGTAAACATAAAGAAGGAAAGTCGGTGTGTGCACACGTCGTAGGGATGAAGTCACACATTGATAGGTTAAGAATGATGGGATCCGTTGTCAGTGAAGAGATGGCTGTTTATTGGGTTCTTCAGTCACTTCCTAACTCGTATAGTAAGTTCGTAAGAGAGTACTATATGATGAACCACCACGTAACCCTTATTGATCTCACCTATATGTTTATTGCTGCTGAATCAGCAATGGTTTGGTGCAATAGAAAAGCAAAGTTGATTGGTGAATCTGCCTTCAAGACCTCTATGGATATAGACAATGGCAATGAAAGACATGCAATGATCGAAAAGTTTGATCATAAGAGAAAGGCGATGTCCGAAGTAGTTCCATGTGTTGTTCCAAAAGAGTCAATCTGCTTTTATTGCCAAGAGAAGGGGCATTGGAGACGAAGTTGCCCTATTTACCTAATAGATCTAAGAGATGGGAGAGTCAAAAGTATGACTGCGCCTCAGGTAAAATCCATTATCTAACTTAATTAAGTTCCTATTCGTTGATTCTTAATACATGATGTGATAAGATTGCATTTGAATGTTTTTGTAGGATCGGTGAAAAGAAAGGAAGCTTGATAAGAGAGCAAGATGAATCTAATCACAAGAGATGGATCTCGATCGCATGGACTTGAAGATTGGATTTTGAGCTTAGATAGTTATGATAGAATTATTAGAAGTTTTCCTTTTACATAGTTTTCAATAGATTTTGCATTGTAAGGACAAATGTTTTTCCGCTGCTTTTATAAATAAAATAAATTTTGACTTATTTATTTATTTGTTTATTTCCTTGCAATGAAATCGTTATGAAAATTGATGTATGCATATTTCTACAACGAATGGATATGATTCTTAGTTATGTTATTTATGGAAATGTCGAGAATTTACCAAATAGGGAGAGTTTCTTATCGCCCAAAGTTTCAATTGGACAGAAATTTGGAATCACGCAACTTGGTTGCATGATGAATGAGAAATTTCATATTTGGAAATTAGACTAATTCGTTGACAAAGTGTCGAGTGAAGGACTAAGAGATCGAGTACACGAAGTTGCGTATTGATCAAGTTCACCATAAGAGTAACAAAGATATTCATCATGATTTACTAAAAGTTTAGTAAATGTGATTATACTTACAAGATTAAGTGTAATTCGAAATTGATTAAAAAGGTTTAAATCAATAGCAAAACGAATAAGAAGAATCAAGTAGGCAGAAAGATAAAAGTTTCTCCATTCTAAGAAGAAGGGAGAGTACCTTTTATGCTTTATGATAAGTCTTTATGATTAAGAACCATATCTTAATTGATCCTCTAAGTGAGTCTTAGTACAATTGCATGTCTAAGTAGAGGAATCAAGAATTGAAGAAATGGTTAAATCAAAAGTCAATCATAATTCGTTCCAATAACAAGTCTTAAAGTTAAGATTGTGACAATGAGTGAAAAGTATTAAAGGTTTACAACATTCATCAAATGTGGAAAGTTGTGATGTCTTGAATAAGACAAAGATCGACTAGGACCAATTTATGAAGTGTTTTGATAAAAACTACACTAACTCTTGAATATTTGTTTGTCAAGAAATGTTTATTGACAAAAGAACCTTATATGTCAAGGAGTCAGTGGGAGTCTTAATGGTTTTGAAAGGTTTCAAGAACAAATCAAATAAACCTTATTGATCATCACTAGCACACGAGTTCAGGTTTGCAACCTATCGTGTTGACATTATTTTGTTTCTGTGCTATTCCAACTAAGTTAATTATGCATGTGAGTTCTTTGAGTTCTCATTTTGAATGCATAAAAGGCAAAGCACCTTAATCAATGAAAGGTACATTGATAGGAAAGGGTGAGCTGCTTAACTACTTGGAAGACGTGGTGGGCAGCTGTGCTACCATGAGGCAAGAAATCAAGATTAAGAAAGTTCGATCCATATGAGTTTAAATTTGTCGTAAACTTTGGTTTTAACAAATTCACATGGATAGGAACAAATACACCATTTAAATCTAAGTGTCATAAGATTTCCTCCTTCATGAAAATGATTGTGAGGAAATGCTTCCACTAAGAAAGATTTTAAGATAGTGATTGTAAAATTGCATTCTCGAATTCGATCATGGTTACGGTATCCCTTTACATAATTTGAATTGTGAGGTTTGGCAATTAGTCTTAATTGTTGAGACACACATATGAACTATCTAAAGGCAAAGGTGTATAAGTTCAAGAAGCATTGATAAAAGATTATCAAAGTACTAAGTATTAGAAACATGAACTTAAAAAATTCAATAAGTATTGTTTTTCTAAAAGTTAAGTTGTTTCCGAATACATGTCATAGCTAGTGGGAGCATAAGTGTTATGTTTTATAATAATAATCATGATAGTGGAAGCATAAATGTTATGATTGTATGATTATTAAGGCACGTATTGCAAGTTGACAATATTAATTATAGAAAACAAGAGTTATACCTTGCGAAGTCGTAAGGGTTGTATAGTTGTTTTGCTATAATTAAGGGAGAGAATATTATGCTTTATTTCAAATCTAAAGGCTTAGGTTGAGAAATGTTGATAAATTTAGTCAAAGGTACATAGTGTGTTCTTAAAATTTCGATTATGATTATGGCATCCCTTTTCACAATTCGAATTTTGAGAACATAGCAAATAAAACATTATGCATCGTGTCCCATATGCTTCGGGTAAAGGATCGATTGCAAGTGCTTTAATATTTGACCATTCTAAAATTTTCCAAATGTCTAGCACATTTAGAGGAAAAAGGGACTAGAATTGGTTTTGACTAAAATAATTAAACAAATATCAAAGGACAATCCAAAGTTCGATGAGGATTGGTTGCTTGTGAATAGTTGGAAGCATGGTATTGAATGGACCATATCGACCATATTATGAATAGAAAAGATTCTATTAAGAATAAGTTGTTATATGGAAAATATGGAAGCGTGTCCATATTGGGAAGTAAATATTGAAAATCTATGACTAGATTAGAAACTTTTATGCAAAAGGATGTTCAAAGGAATGTACTTTGAGTGAGAGACATCATATCTAAGGAATTGTCTTGTAACAATCTCCGTTAGAAGACTTTGTAATTTCATTGGCAATAGTCTTTGTGACTTTGGTTAGTGATATTACGAAAGAATCATTGCATAGAAAATTAGAATCTAGCATATTCGATAAGTGGCAAGAATTTGATATTCTTAAACTTATGGAAAAGGATTTGGAGTTGTGAAATGAGAATGATTGGAAATGTGTTCAATGTGATCTATTTCACAAAGTAAGAACCATAGGTAAACATTGTGTACATGCTAGGAGCATGGGACAAGTGTAATAATTCAAGTAAGAAGTTGATTACCCGAAACGACAAATAATGAGTAATCGATATGGTGATAAATAAAAGGTGTTTTATTTATGCTCAAAGGGTTGAGGCCATATGGGATTAGTATTATTCTTGTGTTTCACTTTGCATGTTTTGACTTCCAGAATAATTGAGTTTATTAAGAATAATCGAATTATTCAAACGGGGCCACAGTCGTTCATATGTTGGAAGTAGATATGAATGAAGACTGTCGTGAATTGGTGTGTGGATTGTTTAAAAGAGTATTAGACATAAGCAAATGTTTGCTGCAACATTCATGAGTGCTTATGAATATGAATTTGAGCATTGGATTAAACCCACGCTCACTTGGATCACTCCATGAATTGTATCACGAGTGATTGGTGAGACGATAACATCTTATATTCTTGAAACCGAGATGTGTGAGTTGTATCTTGCAAATCGGTTGCACATTGATAATATGTAAACGCAACAGTAACTTGGTGTTATAAAACATATTGTTGTATGTGATTTGGTTAGTAAGTGCAAGCAAGCATTGTATCAAAGTTTATCCGTTCCTTTTATCCAAAGAAGGATAAAAGCGATATCTTTGGGCCCCTCGATGGTTTAGTGATGACAAACGTAAATGCTTGGCAGGGCTAGGGCTAATTTGATTTGTTCAATTAGTTTGTCATCATAAATCAGAAATCGAGATATAGTACAAAGAGTGTGATTTGAAATCATATCTCATATGATATCTAGAATGGAGGAATATATGATCCCTTATCTAAGGACACGCGTATCTGATAGGATCAGAGTTGACAGCGGCTTTGGAAAGCTACGATTGCAGATCAGGATCTGAAGTCATATGCAGAATAGTTATTGGACTTATCCAAGTGGGAGACTGTTGGATTAGTGTCTAAGTCCATAACTATTTTGGTATGTACTTGACCCGATAGTGCATGGTCCTTTTGGGTTGCCTTCACCAAAGCAACTTGATTGGAGAAATATATAGAGAGAGAGGTTATTATGATTTATTAATATGTTATAAGAATAATATATTAAAGGATAAATCATATTTTTTTAATTAATATTGGTCAAAAATTAATTAGGAATTAATTTTGTGATCAAGTGTAATTAATTAAACTAGAGGGGCTGAATTGTAATTATGTGATAGTTACAAAATAAGGTAAGGATTATCTTATATATATGGTGAACGAATTTGAGGTATTAATCCCTTAGAATTCGACCATGATAAGGATTCAAGGATTATCTTATGGGTTGCTTTGTGGATAAGCAACTAGATAAGGATAATGACTGAAACCCTATCTCTACACCTATATAAAGACCCTAAGGCTTATGAATTCATGTATCCCTTCCCAAGAAGTCCTAAGGACGAATTCTAACCTCTCTCCTCTCTCTTTATACCTTCTCCACTTGCTTATGGTGTTTGTAAGCCATTAGAGGAGTGACACTTGTGACTCTAAGCATTCCAAAGTCAATACAAGGAGATTTGGGATTGTTATTGCTACATAACAATCAAGGTAATATCTTAAACCTTATTATATGTTAATATCGATTTCCATATGTTAGTATTAGGGTTTATAGTCTTGGATTCAAAGCATGTACAATAGAGAAACCTAGATCCAATCGTTAGGGTTTGTATGAGCACATAGGATGTCTTATGACCAAAACCCATCAACAAGTTTATGTTATGATATGGTTATGAGAACTACATGCTAGTTTAGGACTAAGGATCTAGGAAGGATGCCTTATGTGTCTATTATATGTTTATGAGCTTTAAGAACTTCATGCTAGTACTGATTAGTCAGTGATATGATGGCCTGATTAGGATATGCTCGATTATGTGTACTCAATGCTCGAATGCTGCTTGCTTTGTTCTTTTAGGAGTTCTAGTTATCTTTAACTAACTAGTAAACGGACACATTAAGTTACATATTGTGAGGACTAAATAATTTCAGAACGTTAGGTTTAGCCTTATTTCGCAGCTCTCGTTTAAGTCTAACTGTTGTAGGGTACAACCTCTCATTCGAATAATTATCTGGTCTTAGTGATATGTAATGGTATTCGCGAGCTAGTTAGGGGAGATAGCAGGGACTTCTTATGCAGTTGATGGCGGAGAGTGGGTTGGTGATTACCCTAGGGAAAGCCTAGGATGAGATTAATGCTGGGAGCAGTAGTAGTGAAAGGGACTTGGTGGAGTCAAGGGAATTCTTGAGGAAAGTATGGATGGATGTCGAAGGTAGTATGGGCCCGTACTACTTAAAGCAAATGATCCATACTTAAGTCAAGGAAGGTTGAGATAAAACCAAGAAACTTATAGTGTGTGTGTGTGTGTGATCCCCCGATAGTGATGAGTATTATGATATTTGATATGGTGTATTTTTAGTATGGTGTCCTTACGCTCTAGACCAGTTGGCGGTTCAGGAGCCAATGAGGGATCAGGCTCGGGCTCTAGAGCTGGGCAGCTCAATGAGGAAATGAGAGAGTTAATTTCAGCTCAACTCGTCGACTACCATAACTGGACTCATCGAGTTGATTCATTTATGAGTTGACTCGTCGAGTATGTTCATGGACTCAACGAGTTCATCTATCAGAATGCAGAAAAGTCAATTTTCCACATTTGAAAGCAAGTGTGCATCATATATAACGGAAAGCAATCCTAGGCTCTGATACCATTGTTGGGTTTTGAGCACTATAACACTTTGTAAGTGCAAATGCAACCCTCAATGCTTTGGATCTATGTTTTCTCTAATTATACATGCAATTTCATTTTCCAAAGCATTCACCCTAGCTAGCAGACAATTGAACCTATATATAATCAAAAAATAGTTAGGATACATACCTCTTGAGTAGGGTAGAGTTCTTGGCATTCAAAAGCTTTAGCACCTCAAGTGTAATGCCTCTAATGGTTCACAAACACCAATATGCAAGAGGAGGTTCTAACATAATAACTTACTTGATGCTTTGTAAGGTGAAACCAATTTTGGTACATGGAGGGGGCTATTTATAGTTGTGGCAAGTGCTAGGGTTACACTTTGTAAACCCTAATGATCCATGACTTTCGACATTCCTATGATCCATGGGTTTAACCTCCATGGACTATCCATGGTTTATATTATTGGTTTAGCCCTTTTACATAATCATAGATCACTTAGCCCACATAATAAGTATGATTGATTTACATTATCAATCCCTCCATATTTAATTAGTCTCTTTTGACCACACAATTAATTTCAAATTAATTCTTGAACATTACTAATTAAATAACCATATTAATATATTATACTTATAATATATTAATATATATCGTAAATAACCTTATTCTCATAAAACCATCCTATCAAATTGCACTGGTGAAGGCAATCCAAAAGGACTATGCTACTATCGGGTCAAGTACATACCATATATAGTTATGGGCTTAGACACCAAATCCAACATAAAAGGTCCCGACTATGTAGAAGAGAACTTGACGAGTTCTTGAAAGAATCGACATGTAGGATCGAAGTTCCAGAGTTTTGTGGATTATGGAACTCAACGAGTTGGAGGACCAACTCGGCGAGTTGAGTCAACCAGATGTTGACTTTGACCAAAAGTTGACCTTGACTTTGACTTTGACCGGAGTTGACCCTTAAAAGGTAATTTTTAATTTTGATTTCTCCCCCTTAATTTGAGCTTAGGGAAGAAATAAAATAAATGCACAAATTTTAAAATTTTGTCTTTGAAACGAATCATGATTAGAGAAACTCAGGAGTATCGAGAAGAAAAACTCAAACCGTAATTCACCAATTGAATTTGCATCCAGAAGGTCTGAGAACAGTGCGCACAATCTCAGAATAGATCCGAAAATTCTTCACATCGTTAAGCACAAACCCCATGTGTGGTCCTTTCCTTTCTTCTCTCCCGCAAAGGACATACTCTCAAACAAAGTTCTAAATGTTGTACAGTTGGGATATGTCCCCTATCATGTGCCTGGAATAGCCACTACCAACAAAACGAAGTCTGATGATATGTCTCCAGAGCTTCTCCAGCACAGAGCGGGATCAGTTGGTCTTTCGAACCCAGTCCATTTTGAAACTGGGTAGACCTTTGTCATCTTTTCAAGGTATTCTCTCCCATGACATATCATGCTTATCACAAACAGAAGATGAAGAAATGTAAGAATCATTAGACGATTTGGGAGATTGAACATTTGGTACCCATCTATAGTTTGGTTTGATCCATTTCTTGTTCGAGCGGATGGATGCCTTGGCACTTGATTTTAAACTTGAAGCCGATCTTCAAGATGACTTTGATCTAACTGATCTTGGTTTCACTGGAACATTTTTTGGATTGGACTTCTTGGCCGGCATTCCCTTCTTGACTTTGGGATTTTGATTCTTGTCCTTCTGCGTGTTCCAGTCACCATTTTTTCAATGTGGCCTCGAAGGGTTTCTTTTGGAAAACCCCCTTCTTTGTGTGTTCTGCCAGCCTTGTGCATAGTAGGGAACGTATGCGCGATTTTGAAAATTTCTAGCAATGTGTCTAGGTGTTCCACAGTGAAACATTTTTGTTTCATCACATAGGAGTTGTTTCTGCTTTCCTGTGGTGGCGTGCCCTTGCCTTGTCTCTGATTTTTCCCATAAGCACACTTGCATCAGACACTTTCTTTTGCTTGTTTTGGTGGCCTATTTTTCCCAGCAGCAAGTTTAGAAGTAACTGAGTTAGAAGCAACAGATTCAGAGTACAAGGAGTCATTGGTTTGTTCAATAGTATTCTCCTTGTTCTCATCTTCCATTACTTTACCTGAACATGAAGTAGAATCATAAAAAACGCTCACCACAACACCCTCAGTTGGCCTTGATTGTTCAGTCTTAACTGAAGCTGCCATCACAGGTCCGTCACCACCCACCTTTGGCAAAACCCATTTCACCTCCAACCACTGTTGTGACTATTGGAACGCCTACATACCGGTGTCTACCATCTGAATCTGCCTGGCGTTCCTTCCTTCTTGTCAAACCTGTCGGAACAGGAAAGAAAACGCAGCAAGGCTGCCATCGCCACCCTCCGTCGCTGCTGTTGTGCAGTCCTGGACGCCACCGCCATCACCGAGCTACTGCTGTCTATTCACCCTAGCCATCACCGGCCACTGTAAGTCTGAATCACCACCACCATTTGTAACCTTTGTATTGGGTTCCTCCAATAACGACACATCGACGCGAACCAAAATTGGGTCTCGTTTTTTTCGCGTTCTGTAATATGAACCGGGGAGAAACAAGTTGAAATCCGAACACGACTTAAAGTTGTTTAAATTTAACCCTCCATTGTTAGACTTGTGTGACTTTGGCCCCTCTTGGAGATTCGATATTCATATCAAGCCAAACTTGCATTAAAATGTCCAAGAATGGTCCCTCCACCCGAGAAACCCATCAAACCAAGTCCTAGAACTTTAAATTAGGATAAAATGTGAATATTAGACCCTTGGTTTGAGAACTGTTTGCAAGATCAGTCCATGGAGTGTGATTTTGGCAAAATCGACCCCTAGAGTTTATTTACTTTTTCAAAGACCACCCTATACGTAATAGTTAATACCAAAATTACCCTTTTGGGTTTATTAGGTAATTTAAATACAACCGGTGATTTGTTTTAAGAGCAAGGAGCATCACGAAACGATTTTCACAACAAGTTTCACCCTCAAGATACGTTCACGCTTCAAGAGTGAGTGATACAACCCATTTTTTAGGTTTTAATATTTTTTTTTTGGGGGGGGGGGGGGGGGGGGGAATACATGTGTTTATAAACATGCTGAATATATATATATATATATATATATATATATATATATATATATATATATATATATATATATATATATATTCGGTTATGAAACGTGTTTATAAACATGCTGAATATATATATATATATATATATATATATATATATATATATATATATATATATATATATATATATATATATATCAGCTTTGGAATACACTAATAAAACATATATCTAGTTTTAATACTTAATATTGTCAAAATAATATATTATAAACCGATTTCTTTACGATATACATGCGTTTAAAAATATTATTAGTCATCTGCATAATTTATTTGACTTACATCGAGCATGTACAAACATATTTATCAATTATGTATATACAAATTATAACAATTATATCTTGGAAATCGTTCATGCATGTGAAGAAACATTTTATCTATTTAAGCAAGTGACATACATTTTTATGGATTTATCGAACTTATTCAGCTTTTATAGTGAAACTTTACCGTATAACCTAGTTAATGGCCTCTATAGTGAGACAACATTCATTACCTAAGTTTAACCACTTAGTATTCCCATTTAACTATAACTGTTAATCCTCGGAGCGAGATATGTATGTATAGATCTATATGGGTTGACACCCCCACCTGCGGTTACTAGCTACAACCTCGACTAATCAATCGAAGCAGGTGCATATTTATCTTTAGTATAACAGCGATGTCTAATGAAGCGTTGTGCATGGATTATAACTGGTCACATAGCTCGTTTATAGGACTCACTATAGGCATTAATCAAACTCTTTAACTAGAAACCACGGATCCGGTTTCTTTGTTTATTAATGATTTTAAGTATGGACTTACTTATGGTATAACTCTTTATCAAGCATTTTAAGTATGGACTTACTTATGGTATAACTCTTTAACAAGAATTTTAAGTATGGACTTACTTATGGTATAACTCTTTATCAAGCATTTTAAGTATGGATTTACTTGTGGTTTAACTCTTTATCAAGTATTTTAAATATGGATTTACTTATGGTTTAACTCTTTATCAAAAATTTTAAGTATGGATTTACTTTTGGTTTAACTCTTTATCAAGCATTTTAAGTATGAATTTACTTATGGTTTAACTCTTTACCAAGCATTTTAAGTATGGATTTACTTATGGTTTATCTATTAAACAAGCATTTAAAGTATTGGTATACTTATGGTTTATCACTTTATCAAACATTTTAAGTATGAATTTACTTATGATTTATCTCTTTAACAAGTACTTCAAGTATATATTTATATACTTGTGATTTAACCCTTTATCAAACATGGTTTTAACAACAAAAGAAATACTTTCTAGACTTATAGAGTATCATTACTGCGGTTAGCAGAAAACCTATAAGTCTCACCAACCTTGTGTTGACCCTCAAAATTTCATGTATTCTTAGGGTATCACCAAACGAGCTTTCAGTCAGAAGATAAGTCATGGATTTCAGGCGACCAAGTTTTATCTAGGTTTTGTTATATCAGCCTATCTGCTAAGGCAAATTTATGAATTTATTATTATGAACCTTGTATTCATATTTTAAGGTGTAATGTAACTGCTATGTTGTTATTTTTGTAACTTGTGATGTATATTCAATTTGCTTGGGATCCATGAACTAAGTCGCACAGCTAGGCGTATTCCGCCGCCTCGGCCGAGGGTCTTACAGACATGGTCTTTAGTTGGGGGCTTGAGCAGCATGCAACTTTTGAGACATTGAGACAGAGGTTTGGCTAGGCGCCGATCCTATCCCTGCCAGAGGGCGTGGAGGATTTTGTAGTGTACTACGATGCTTCCATTTCGGTTCTGGGCGCAGTATTGATGCAGAGGGGGCATGTCATCACCTACGCTTTGAGGTAGCTGAAGCCTCATGAGGCAAACTACCCGACGCACGATCTAGAGTTGGGGGAGGTTGTTTTCGCCCTCAAGATTTGTCGGAATTACCTCTATAGGTCCGATGTACCATTTACACGGACAACAAGAGTTTGAGGTACCTCATGGATCAGCCAAATCTGAACATGAGGCAACGTTGGTGGCTAGATGTGGTGAAGGATTATATCTCGAACAAATAGTTATTTAAGTTATACTGATTCTAACAAGTGATGAGTTAATATCCATAATTACTTAGCGTATACACGTTATTATACAATCAAGATTGGGCGGATAATAATTTGTGCGATCCTGTCGTACCCCCACATCTAAACAAGGAAAAGGAAAGTAAAACAAAGATCTCACATTCTATTGTCTACCAGATCTTTGTTGTATATAACCCGGGAATGTATAAGCGAGGAGATCATAACATTAACCTTCTAAAGAATCCTTTAAAATGTACTAGTTTACCTAGAAAGTGTTACCATTGATCCCAGAGAATCCTATATTCCCTAACTGTTATTGAAATGTAGTTTTATCCCCTAAAACCGTTCTACTGAATGTTGACATACTGTATTATTGAATAGTTAGTTTTAACTCTTCATGAACCCATCCTGTGAATGTATTAATATACTATGTAATAGTATATTTAGTCTTAGTTTATAATATAATTAATATACGATGAAAATACTACAATATGCTCGTTATGTTTCTCTGAACTATACTCTGAATAGTGATTTGAATAGTGCCCTGAATACCCTCTGCTAAGACTATCCTGTGATTCACTTAGTACATACTTATTATATATAATCAGAAACGGGCGGACAAATTATTGTGCGATCCTGTCGTACCTCCACATCCAAACAAGGAAAAGGAAAGTAAAACAGAGGTCTCACATTCAATTGTCTATCAGTTTCTCATTGTATATAACTTTAGTTTATGCACTAAGTAATCACAGAACTACTACTTAAGACTGAACGATTAGTTATGTTCTTTTTATATTTAAGTCTGGTACTATGGTCGTGTATCCATTAATATATTTAAGGTTCGGTATTATGGTCGTGTTCCCCTTTTAATAATGTTTGGATGTGATGTGGTTATAACCATACTATACTCTCTCTCTCTCTCTCTCTCTCTCTCTCTCTCTCTACGAAAGACTCTGGTTAGAAAACGCGACTTCACCAAACGAATTACTAAGCCGTGAAGTAGACTCACATTCAAGGTTATCTTTTTTGTTATAGTATTAGTGTTCCTCCCTGAACTATACCCATTATATTTTACTAGTAATTTCCCTGTAATTGATTGATTGATTCTAAAAGAATACCTTTGCTACCCAAAGGTATTGAACTGATTGATAGAACTTTTATATCTACATACATATACATAATATATAACTAATATTTAAATGACATTCGGACAAACAACCGATACTCTAAGTCTACAACCAAACAAGGAAAAGGAAATAAAGTGAGTAGTCAGTCTTAAGACCTTTAAACATTACTTATATAACTATATCTATATAGACATCATTTATACACAATATAAGTTAAAAGATTTTATAAAACGTTTAAAAGCGTTTCCTAATATTTAAAAGAGTTTAATAACAATTAAAAGCATTTTCCATTATTTAAAACAGTTTATTAACATTTAAAAGCATTTTGATGACTTGATGTCATTTAAAATATTTAAAGATTTTCATTTATAGTAAACACAATTTCTTTTGTTTAGACTTGTACCCCCCCCCCCTTAAAATAGTGAAAAGTGATAAAATGTAGGGGTATAAACTCACCTTATGTTGGTGATCCAAATGATGATTCAAGTAAGGATGAGAAGTTCCACGAATGAAGTCCCGATACACAAATGAGTCCTAAATGACATATATTGGTACATATATGTGTATAATTAGTGTATAATACAACTAATCATGAAGGGAAACAACCTAAGGGACTAAGGAACATTGAAATGAAGTGTTGAATCACATGTGATTGATCAAAGGGAGTGTATGGCCACACAAGGGTGCGTTTACGGCCAAGATACATGAGTTTACGGCCAAGCAAGGAGTTTACGGTTGTAAACTCATGGAAATTATGCAAAAGAAAGTGTTTAAGGTCCTATCTATCCTCCATTATGGTTCATGGTCTTATACGTGGACATGAGAAGAGTTTAAGGTCAAAATATGCACCAAAATAGGAGTTTAAGGCCATGAAGAGTTTACGGCCGTAAACTCTTGGTGTTCTTGATGACATGGTTGATTCAAGGGTGTAATTCAAGAGTTTCTAGTAGATATCAAGTATATTGAAAGAATACTTACGATTTGGAAGCTACAAGGGTTGATTTCGGGTAATAGAACTAGTGTGTTCTTGGTGTTCTTGGTGATCTAACCAAAATGGAATGATTTCATGGATTAAATCATGGAATGATACTAGATAAAGAAGGATATCAACAAATCAAAGGTTGAAAACACTTACATATTTGAAGATCAAAGTGAAAGGCTTGATGATACTTGAGAGAGAATCAGTGTTCTTGACTTAGGAATGGAAGAAATGAGGTAAAATGAAGGAACATCATGCTTATAGGAAGGAGTTTACGACCCACTTGGAGTTTTCGGCCGTAAACTCTAAGTTGTGGCTGTGAACTCCTTGTGATGGATTTTCCGGCTCGAACGATGTACACTAAGCTTAGGCAGACACTTTCTAACACTCATTCCTTGAATGTATTATGCTTAGAACACTCAAACAAACTCTAAACAATGATAAAAGATAGTAGGAGTAAGTATGAATTTGATTGAATTGAATGGCTATTCAAGATAAAAAATTTTGGATTGTCATAGGCTGGTGAACAACCAACCTTAAGTGAAGAGTTTGAGAGACTACAATGGTTGAGAGTTATTGAGATTAAAGGATGTTCTCAAGACTCGATGCAGATAACAAATACCTAAAATCCTTGTATCAACTCTCAGACAACACATACATCTTAAAAATCATAAAAATACTTGAAAGTATGGAATAACATCCATATTTTTTTCCAGATTTACCTAATTCCGAAGAACAACAAAGAACCAATAGCTCGGTTACCTTCGTAACAGAGAAACCTATAGTTGCCAGTCGATCGTTCGGTAGTCTCCAAACTTCTATCTCCCCTATCTTTCTAAGATGACGAGGATCCATCTAAAGATGAACCTTCTATAGAACCTACTAAAGGGGAGGAACCTAAAGAAGAGAAGGGAACGATAGAAGATAAACAAACAGTTGAAGAAAACATGGCAAGAGAAGGACTAAAAGATGAAGATTCCGCCATTAAAACGCGACCAATGTACTACCTCTATTGATTAATTTCAGGTGGAACGCTCCGCACGGATACCCTTAATAAGAGGATTCCACCTCATTCCTGATGTGGTACTTCCACCTAAAGGAAGCAATGTCATCGCAAGAGTCCGGATGATTCACGAACACTCTGAGAGAGAACTAATATCCACGAGGGGAAAAAATGAAAAGTCGGCACTCCCCAAGTCCGTTTTGCTTATCGACAAGTCTATCAATAAAGTTATAATTCTCCCAATTGAACAAAGTGTTATAATTAAGACAACAAATCAAATCTAAGATAGACACCATGAATATAATAGAACACGTCACTCACACTCTAAGTTAAAGAGTCTGAGAACTCAAGAATGAACAACATGATGAAATGGAACTCCCCATACACTATATCATCACGTCAATCGACCAAAGTAGGGTTGTTACCCATGGTCACCAAATCTATACACTGGAGTATAAAGTCCAATTGACCAAAAGCAGACTAGGTACCAAACGATTGTAACAAATCAAAGGATGCGTGAAACTCACAACTAGCTCGAGGAGCTAGCCAATCTGATAATCGAACATTTTAAATCTCTAACCCTGTCACCTAGTGCAAGTAGCACCCTTGGGTTGAGGTCACAAACTATAGGAAAAGAGATTTTATGCAAACATTCATCCCTTCTGTGAACCTTAGTGGATGAGGCTTTTCCATTACTAACTTTGTCCTTGTTTAGAAACTTGGTGTAACAAGATGTAACCGGAATAAAAGTGTTGATGCAATTGAGTGTTTCAAAGGTCGTAAATATTATTAGTCCTCTCTCTCTCACTTGGAAATCTATAGGATGTCTGAAATCAGTCACTATTCCTCTATCATTTGAAATCGGTAGGATCCCAACCCTATCTCTCTATCATTTGGAAACATGTAGGGTTTCAGAAATCGATCGCACCCTCTATCATTTGGAAATCCGCAGGATTTCAGGAACAAGTCATACTAATACACTATCATATAATACGACTTATACGTGCTCATTTATAACTAAATTGTTATTGGTACATTTCCTGTCAGCAAAATTCATGCATCTATGTCATTTGATACTAATGCCGATAGAAGCTTCATTAACTATAAGTTTGGAAACATGCTAAACCATAAATCCTGCAATGAAAAAGTAGAATCCATCTTAGGAATACTTTCCAATTGCCATCTCATCCTGAATAACCACATATTTTCCATCAACCTTATACCCACAACTATGGGAAGTTTCGATGGGATTATCAAAATGGATTGGTTATCACCTCTCCGAGCCGAAATTCTATGCTATGAGAAAGTCGACCGGCTACCCCCACCCAACGATGGATCCCTTGTGATGTACGAAGATAAATTAGTGAAGAATCTAAGATTCATTTCTTGCATGAAGGCAAGCAAGTGCTTACAAAAAAGATGCTTCGCTTTCTTGGCCTACGTGATGGATCTGCAAGGCAAGGGTAAGGAAATCAAAGATATTCCACAAGTGTGTGATGGATCAGTTGTATTCACAGTGGATCTACCTGGACTACCCCCAGTCAAGCAGGTGGAATTCCAAATCGAATTAATATCGGGTGTAGCGCTAGTGGCAAGATCTCCTTATCGCCTGCTACCATCGGAAAAGCAAGAACTGTCCGATCAACTCCAAGAACTAACTGACAAAGGCTTTATCCGGCCAAGCTTCTCACCTTGGGGAACTCCGCTATTGCTTGTCAAAAAGAAGGATGGATCGTTCAGGATATGCATTGACTATCGAGAGTCGAACAAAATCACCATAAAAAAACAATACCCACATCTCAAAGATCGATGACCTGTTCTACCAGCTGCAAGGACCCTGTTACTACTCTACGACCGACCTAAGATCCGATTGTCATCAACTCAAAGTTCGAGAGCAAGACATTTCAAAGAAGGAATTCAGAACTCGGTACGACCACTACAAGTTCCTGGTTATGCCCTTTGGGTTGACCCATGCACCGACAATATTCATGGATCTTATGAACTAAGTGTGCAAACCCCATTTGTACAAGTTCGTGATCGTCTTTATCGATGATATTCTAATATACCCACAAACCAAGGAATAATATGGCAAGCACATGCGTTTGATTCTGGAACTACAAGGAAGGAGAAACTATATGCAAGGTTCTCAGAATGTGAATTTTGGATTGATGAGTTGCATTTCCTTGATAATGTGGCCAATAGCGAAGGAATTCATGATGACCCTGCAAAGATTGAAGCGAATACGGACTGGAAAGAACCAATGACATCAACCGAAGTACGTTAATTATTAAGGCTTATGAGCTATTACCAGAGATTCTCAAGAATTTCTCTAAAATAGCCAAGCCTCCAACTTCTATAACCCAGAAAGAAAAGAAATCCGATTGGGGAGACAGTTAAGGGTCCGCTTTCCAGAGACTGAAACAATCGTCGGGCAGTGCACCGATCATGCCTTCCCCCAGAGGGAATGGAAGACTTGATTGTATTTTGTGATGCCTCGTGCCAAGGATTAGGATGCATGTTGATGCAAAGGAAAAAGTCATTGCATACGCATCCAAACAACTCTATCCAAATGAGACAAACTACACTACCCATGACTTAGAGTTAGAAGCGATAGTGTTTTCCTAAAATATTTGGAGGCACTACCTATATGGAAGAAAGTGCGTCGTGTTCGCCAATCACGAAAGCATCGAACATATCTTCGATCAGAAAGAGAACAACATGAGACAACGAAGGTGGGTAGTATTGCTAAATGATTAAGAATATGAAATTCGTCGTCATCCTAGTAAAGCTAATGTTACAACAGATGCTTTGAACAAGAAAGAATGAGAAAAAGCACATCATGTAAAGGCTCTAACCCTAATAATTCGCTATAATCTCACCACCCAAATTCAAGATGCCTAGCTGGGAGGCTTCAAACCCGAAAGTATCATGGGAGAAAACCTGCAAGGTATATACAAGCAGTTCAACGTCTAGGAAGACGGAACACAATATATCAGGAATCGAATTTGGACCCTGAGGTTTAAGGAAGTTAGGAACCTGGTTTTAAACGGAGCTCGTAAGTCAAGATATTCGACACATCCCATATCAGACAAGATGTATCTCGACCTTAAGAAGCCTTATTAGTAGCCAACCTGAAGAAAACGATTCCCATGTATGTCGGTAAACGCTTAACTTGCACCTATGTCAAAGAAGAGTACCAGAAGCTACCAGGACTACTACAACAATCATCGATTCCAGAATAGAAATGAGAACAGATAGCCATGGACTTCATAACGAAGTTGCTGAGGACATTGAGCGGTTATGACACCACATGGGTAGTAGTTGACCGTCTAACAAAGTCTGCTCAATTTCTAGCTATTAAAGAAACCGATAAGACGGAGAAACTCACCGAGAACTACATCGAGTAAGTAGCCAAACTGCATGGAGTACCAATATCTATTATCTCAAACTAAGATAGCAGATTCACTTTCAAGTCTTTGAGAAAACGTGCAGATACCTCTAGGAATTAAACCAAACATAAGTACTGCATATCATCCTTAAATGGATGGACATAGTGAAAGAATGATACAAACTCTAGAAGTCATGCTCCGTGCTTGTGTGAATGACCAGTAATGCATAGGATATTCATTTACCGCTATTCAAGTTTTCATATAGAAATAGTTATCATACCAGCATACAGAATCCCCCATTCAAGGTCTTGTATGGACGCAAATGTCATTCTCCGCTATGCTAGGCAAAAGATAGAGATATCCAACCGGCTAGAAAGCATGTTGGAGATACTTTATGTACTAGCCCCGAGATCATTCAGGAATCACGGAGAAGATCGTACAGATCAAGGAATGGTTAAAGGTCGCACACCAACAACAAAATTCCGATGGAACTCTCGTAGAGGGCCAAAGTTACCTGGGAACACGAAAACTACATGAAACACAAGTACCTGCATGAGTTTCAGCGATGCTCTCTTTAGTAGTAGCACAAAATAATAGTAGGAATGAAATAATTTCAGGATGAAATTCCTTTAATGGGGAGGTAATGTGACATCCGAGAATTTAGGCCTAAATTTGTAAACAGTTAGTTCTCCGCGAACCACCTTGTAGTGAATCTAAGACATAATACCTCGATGATTTTAAGTATAAATGAGGTCATGTTACTCAGTAGTGCCTTCAAGATACCTTAAAACACTTAAAACGTTGACCATCATCGTCAAAGAAAAACCATTTACAAACCGGCGAGTTAATGCCTTAAAAATCAAAATTTTGCATTTGAGCTACACAAGGACTACGGATGATAAAACTAGATAGAACATTTTCTCAGGATTCCGTATATAGAACATCTAAAACGGAGAGTGTATGAGAAAGTTATGCACGTTTTAAGTTTTTAAACAAATAAATACCTAATTTTACCCGGTACCGGACCAACATAGCTTAACTTAAGGTAGCTACACACCTCGCGAATTAAATTTGAACACGTTTCTGAACTCAGGTTGTCATCTAATATTTAATTTTACTATTCAACTATTTTATCCCGAACCAAAATTTGATTCGCGAAAACTGACGAATCGGAACCCGGTTGACGAGAAACTTCGTACATCGTTTCATGGAGATCCATACATCGGATTTGAAATCCGTTTGCGTTTTTGGAAACGTTGAACTTAAAATTATTATTCATCAAGTACTCTTTTAATGAATTAGTAAAAGAATAATAGAAAATAATAATTAAACAATCATAAAAAAATAAATGAAAATAAAATAAAAGCAATATTGTAGATTTTATTAAATAAAACTATATATCTTGAATGAAAATATTCCTAGGGGGTATACTTGCTATTTCCTGAAATTACTTTAGTAAAGATATATGAGATTGGGGTAGTTTCGTTAGAATGCCAAATAACAGGGACCAATTGTGCCAAACTTGAATTTCTTTGCCCTATTCCTCATTCATCAGACCTTTTCCTCATTCATCAGACGCAGATTGCATCTGATATCCTTTCTCACTTTGGTAACTGGAACCAACACGAATCTTGGAAGGCTGATGGTCTAAATCCCTAAAGTGTTTCTGTTGGACTATCTGATCGGTCCTTGCCATTCCAGTGTCTAAAAATCTCGAATCCCTCTCTCTCCTTCCACGCTGTCCACCGGAAAAAAGTCATAGTAGCGACCGGAGTTGCTAACGACAAATCAACCCAACCACCGTCTGATCACAATTGCACCAGTTTTGGAAACCCAAAAACCTCCGTACGTCTACTAATGCTGCTAGTTGCTTCCCGTGTGACTGTGTAACCACTGGGAACCATAGTGGTTCTCCTTATCTTGCCACTGATCGGAGTAAGCCATCAGACACAACCCAACGCCACCTTCCTTTGTCACTTTCTCACTTCTCCTGCGAAGAGAGCCACCACTGTCGACTGTGGCAGCTCCTCCACCTCCCCATGTCATGACCCACCACCAGAAAACACCCTTCCCAAACACCTTCGAACCATAACCTTGCACCTCCCTGCCCTGTCTCTCGTCGAGCTCACCTGCAAAGAAAGGAAACGAATGCAGTGAAGCTGCCATCACAGGTCCATCACCACCCACCTTTGGAAAAACCCATTTCACCTCCAACCACCGCTGTGACTATTGGAACGCCTCCATACCGACATCTACCATCTGAATCTTCCTGGCGTTCCTTCCCTCTCGTCAAACTCGTCGGAATAGGAAAGCAAACGCAGCAAGGCTGCCATCACCGCCCTCCGTCGCTGCTATTGTGGAGTCCTGGATGCCACTGCCATCACTGAGCTGCTGCTGCCTATTCACCCTAGCCATCACCGGCCACTGTAAGTCCGAATCACCACCACCATTTGTAACCTTTGTATCTGGTTCATCCAATAACGACACATCGACGTGAACCTGAATTGGGTCACGTTTTTTTTCGCGTTCTGTAACATGAACTGGGTAGAAACAAGATGAAATCCAAACATGACTTAAAGTTGTTTAAATTAAACCCTCCATTGTTATACTTTTGTGACTTTGGCCCCTCTTGGAGATTCGGTTTTCATATCAAGCAAAACTTGCATTAAAATGTCCAAGAATGGCCCCTCCACCCGAGAAACCCAACAAACCAAGTCCAGGAACTTTAAATTAGGTTAAAATGTGAATATTAGACCCTTGGTTTGAGAACTGTTTGCAAGATCAATCCATGGAGTGTGATTTTGGCAAAATCAACCTCTAGAGTTTATTTACTTTATCAAAGACCACCCTATACTTAATAGTTAATACCAAAATTACCTTTTTGGGTTTATTAGGTAATTTAAATACAACCGGTGATTCATTTTAAGAGCAAGGAGCATCACGAAACGATTTTCACGATAAGTTTCACCCTCGAGATTCGTTCACGCTTCAAGGGTGAGTGTTACGGCCCCTTTTTATGTTTTAATATTTCGGGGGGGGGGGGGGGGGGGGGGGGGGGATACATGTCATATATATATATATATATATATATATATATATATATATATATATATATATATATATGCGTTTAAAAATATTATATTATAAATCGATTTCTTTACGATATACATGCGTTTAAAAATATTATTTGTCATCTGAATAATTTATTTCACTTACATCGAGCATGTACAAACATATTTATCAATTATATATGTACAAATTATAACAATTATATCTTGGAAATCATTCATGCATGTGAAGAAACATTTTATCTATTTAAGCAAGTGACATACATTTTTATTGATTTATCGAACTTGTTCAGCTTTTATAGTGAAACTTTACCGTCCAACCTAGTTAATGACCTCTATTGTGAGACAATATTCATTACTTAAGTTTAACCACTTAGTATTCCCATTTAACTATAGCCGTTACTCGTCGGAGCGAGAACCGTATGTATAGATCTATATGGGTTGACACCTCTACCTACGGTTACTAGCCACAACCTCAACTAATCAATCGAAGCGGGTGTATATTTATCTTTAGTATAACTACGATGTCTAATGAAGCATTGTGCATGGATTATAACTGGTCACATAGCTCGGTTATAGGACTCACTATAGGCATTCACCAAACTCTTTAACTAGAAACCACATATTCGGTTTCTCTGTTTATTAAGCATTTTAAGTATAGACTTACTTATGGTATAACTCTTATCAAGCATTTTAAGTATGGACTTACTTATGGTATAACTCTTTATCAAGCATTTTAAGTATGGACTTACTTATGGTATAACTCTTTATCAAACATTTTAAGTATGGATTGACTTATGGTTTAACTCTTTATCAAGTATTTTAAGTTTGGATTTACTTATGGTTTAACTCTTTATCAAACATTTTAAGTATGGATTTACCTATGGTTTAAATCTTGATCAAGTGTTTTAAGTATGAATTTACCTATGGTTTAACTCTTTACCAAGCATTTTAAGTATGGATTTACCTATGGTTTATCTATTAAACAAGCATTTAAAGTATGGGTATACTTATGGTTTATCACTTTATCAAACATTTTATGTATGAATTTACTTATGATTTATCTCTTTAACAAATACTTCAAGTATAGATATACTTGTGATTTAACCCTTTATCAAACATGGTTTTAACCACAAAAGAAATACTTTCTAGACTTATAAAGTAGCATTACTGGAGTTAGCAGAAAACCTGTAACTCTCACCAACCTTGTGTTGAACCTCTAAATTTCATGTATTCTTAGGGTATCACCAAACGAGCTTTCAGTCAGAAGATTAATCATGGATTTCAGGCAACCTAGTTTTATCTAGCTTTTGTTATATCGGTCTATCTGCTAAGGCGAATTTATGAATTTATTATTATCAACCTTGTATTCATATTTTAAGGTGTAATGTAACTGCTATGTTGTTATTTTTGTAACTTGTGATGTATATTCAATTTGCTTGGGATCCATGAACTAAGTCGCACAGCTAGGCGTATTCCGCGGCCTCGGCCGAGGGTCTTACAAACATGGTCTTTAGTTGGGGGCTTGAGCAGCATGCAACTTTTGAGACATTGAGACGGAGGTTTTGCTAGGTGCCGATCCTAGCCCTGCCAGAAGGCTTGGAGGATTTTGTAGTGTACTTCAATGCGTCTATTTTGGGTTTGGGCGCAGTATTGATGCAGAGGGGGCATGTCATCGCCTACGCTTTGAGGCAGCTGAAGCCTCATGAGGCGAACTACCCGACACATGATCTAGAGTTAGGTGCGGTTGTTTTCGCTCTCAAGATTTGATGGAGTTACCTTTATGGGATCCGATGTACCATTTACGTAGACAACAAAAGTTTGAGGTACCTCATGGATCAGCCGAATCTGAACATGAGGCAACGTAGGTGGCTAGATGTGGTGAAGGATTATGACTGCGAGATCCTCTACCACCCGGGGAAGACCAATGTTGTGACCGATTTGCTTAGTCGCAAGGCAGCCCCAATAAGATACATTTTTGTGCGGATAACGGTAGTGACTCCACTGTTGGAGCGGATTCGAGAGGCACAAGTTGAGGGTATGACGGAGGAGAGCTGGAAGTGTGAGCGGATCGTAGGCCAAGCGGCGTCGTTTGACTATGACAGTCGAGGGTTGCTGACCCTGCATGGGAGGGTCTGGGTTTCCATTTGGTGAGGAGTACGGAAAATTCTGATGGATTGATAGGTGCAATTCGTGCACCTTTTTACACACCTTTTAGTCCCATTTCATACATCTACTTAGTATAATTGTTCTTCCTTTTTCTTGCATTTCATCATATTCATGTTAATCTCTAGAACAACCTTATTTGCACACTTTCATGTCTTTTTCAAGTAAACCGGAGCTTGGAATGCACTTTTGGGAGGTGTCAGGAAGCATTGGTGAAGATTTTGGGATGATCGGGCGAAGAACGAAAAAGTTGGAAAAATCAAGTTTGGATTCGAAGTCAGAAGGGTACACAGGCTGTGTTGGATTTACACTGCAAAATCAACATGGTCCGTGTTCACCAAAATGGGAGCTGTTGACCATGCTCAACACGGGCCGTGTCAGTTTAGTGCAAATCAACGCGGGCTGTGTTGGCTGCTGAACAAGAGTCGTGTCAGTTTAGCCTATTTTAGCACGAGTCGTGTTCGACCCAAAAAAAACCAACTTTTGCCAGTTTTTCCTATCTTTCATATTACGGGTTGAGGGCCATTTTTACATACACACAACATATCATAGCACATTTTAAGAGGGGATTTCGAAGGTTTTTTCAAGGATTTGATCGTTTATCATTTAAAAACATTATTTCTATTATTTGTAAGTTGTAATTGCACATTATTTCCATCTTTTATTCTTGTGATCTTGTTCTAGACATGTGTGGCTAGAACCCTAACTTCTCCAATTTCATGTTTTGACTTTTTGGTTGTGAATCAAATCATATGACCTGATCTTTGTGCTTAATTTCTATCTAGTGAAACTGATTTTACTTCAACCGAATGTTTGATTCTAATAATGATTCTTATTGGCCATTTGAATTAGGGTTAGATCATTCAAGTTATTCATTTTGCAAAATCCGTAATTGTTTTGTGAATTTAACTAAGTAAAAAGCATTAAATTGATTTCTTATGAATGAATTTAGTGTAAATCTTTTCACACATTCTTATGCTCCCGAGCTTGTGAGGAGTATTGGGTGTTTTAGGAACATTCACAATAAGCTTAATGCAATCTTTTAATCTACTTCTAAGAGCTTGTTTAGATTAGGTTAGTAAGGTTAGGATTAATCAAAGAGCTTGTTTTGATTGATTAATGTGGTGAATGTAAAGTGTTAGAGCTTGTTAAAACTTTCAAGTACCAACTTAGATAGAATGAAACAAATGTCTTGTCATTTTTGATTCACGTTGTTGGATTGTCATACATGGAGTTGGAGTCCTTACAAAATCTGAACTTAATTCATTCATTTAGTTATCTACTTGTGTTTTAAATTTGTTTGTTTAGTCATTGCATTCTAAACCCCCCTTTTTACTGTTGGTGACCATAGTACCTTGTGCAAAGAGGTATAGACTAATTATCCCGTGTCTCTTTGGATCGACCCTGCTTGCCTTGTACTACCTTTTAGTGCAATATAGTAGGATTATTTTGGAGTATATCGTACCCTTATTATTTGTTGGTTTTGACACACCTAACATGGATGAAGCCCACAAGTCTAGAGTTTCTGTCACACCCCCAAACTGAATTGGTAGAAACATTCGGGGGCGGAGGAAGTCATGTACAATATCCTAACAATGCGTACTAGTAAACCAAGCAAACAACATCCATTTCATTAATAGAATAGTTAAATACATGTGTGTTCTTTTGTAAAGTTTAAATGACACCAAAAGTATATAATAAAAATAATAACGACTCTTGGATCCACTCCGTCTTCTCAAAAGCTGAAAGGGTTTACCTATCTACTGCTTCCCTGAGAATACAAGTTATTTTAAAAGATAGTATCAACATAAAATGTTGGTGAGGTCATAAGTATTTAGTGTCATTAGTTTGTTTTTAATTCATGAAGGTGTTTGTATCCGTTTAGTAAAATGGTTTGCATCTTTCCCAGGAAAAATCCTATATTTTCCCCTTTTAAATGAAATGTAGTCTCCTACCTGAGACCCGACTGTTTGTGTGTTTATTCTCGTGTAAAAATGTAATGTATGAGTTTGTACTTGAAATAGTATATAAGTATGTATGTACTTCATATCTGTATAAAGTATGTTTTTCCATATGTTGGCTATCTTGTACTAGAAAAATAGTATGCATTAATCCTATGCTAACATCACTGTGTAATGAAATGGAAAAATGAAGACAAGTAGTCGTATTAAATGTACTATACACTTCTAATAGTCTTAATGCCTTGAAAACCGAATTGCTTAATTAAGGCTAAAATGTGATGTAGTTATAACCATACTTGATCGACCTAGTACAAAACACGATGTATTGTAGACGTCGAAAATGTATGACGTTTTTTCACCCGTGGATCTGCAGGTCCCACTATAGTTAGCAGCGATGTGACAACCATCAATTTTTTGTCAATCCAAAGTCAAACAAAGTCAAACAAGTCAAACCAGTTAGCTCAAGTAACCTTTGCATGTTAGGGTTCACGATATGTTTACTATTGTACAACGCACCATTTTAATACAAAGTATCACTGAGATGTTTCATGAATGTTGAAAATCAAAACCCTAATCAGGGAAAGTGATGTAACGACTCGATAAAACATGACTACATACCTTCCGGGGGTGTATAACACCTATAACAAGACTTAACGAGGTTTACAAACCTTGCATCTAGAGGCTAAACACTAACAAAGGTCACAAACGAAATCTCTCTAAATCTCTCCCGAATCTCTCTCAAAACCTCTTTCAAACTCTTTATAATCATTCGTGGCATCCCGACTCTTATCTTGGTAAAAAACCACATTATACGGGAAGTTTAATTGAAAAACACCTTTTTAGGGTCATAGTCCTAATGGGACCGAGCCTCCTAGACCGAAAACCCAAGGATCGAAGCCTCCCTAGGAAACCGAAGCTGCCACTAGACTGAAGTCCCTCTCTAGGATTGAAGTCTCATCAAAACCAAACTCCTCAGAACCGAAACCCTATGGACCGAACCTTCGGCCCTGATCTCGTAGAGTCGCTCCTCATTCCCGGTTCTCGACCACTTTCACATTTTAAGCACGTTTTTCATGATTTTAATGTGGGGTTTTCACCCATAATTATATTTTACCCTTTTAGACCTTCTAAAATCATAATGTATGCATATCTTAGCAATTTCTAAGATAAAATCCTTACAATTGGTTAGTATAAATTCATAGTACAAGAAGGTACCCTTTTTGACTTTTCCCATAAAGTTATGACACTTTCAGGGCACTATTTAGGCTTTATGTCACTATTGACACCTGCCCAAATCTATTCATTGTAGTTCCCACCCTTCTCCACTAAGTTTCCCCACCTTCTATCATTAATCAAAGTCTAGAAACTCTTCCTTCTCCACTAAGACTTCACTTCTCACCAAAAAGTAAACTCATTTCTCTCTCTTTTCCTCTCTCCAAAAACTTGATATTCAAGGGCTGATCTTGAGCTCCTTCTCTACATTTGGTAAGTATCTTCCTCCTACAGTTTAGTATAGTATAATCCTTCATTCAAATCATCGATTTCTTATACAAATATCGTCATATTTGTTCCTACATCTTCAAATCTTCAAGCATCATCCAAGTGTTCTAGACTTGGAAACCTCTTTTCTCCCTCATCCATCTCAAGAAATCAGTCAAGGTTATTCCGAAGTCCCTTGTTTCTAGGGTTATAGGACTGGCATTAAATCCATAGCTCCCAATGCTCGTTCGTAAAGCAGTAATTCCATAGCTGTTATAGTTTATTCATCGGGTACTAAATCCATAGCTATCAGTGTTTATCCAATAGGTACTAATTCCATAGCTACCAATTCCTAATAGGTACTAAGTCCATAGCTACCAGTTCCTAACAGGTACTAAATCCATAGCTACCAGTTTTTGTCCAATAGGCACTAAGTCCATAGCTGCCGATGTTATTTGTTAGGCACTAAGTCTATAGCTGCCAATGTCTACTCACATCATCTTTTATCTCTCATCATTCATCTACCCATCTCGTACCCAACATACTTGTATATTAAAAATACGTATACAGTTCAAATCATTTAAAACATGTATAAAAAAAAACGTTCATCCAGCATAGACAACAAGTATTCAGATAATATGCACACATAGCACGTAGTTTATATAAAATACTTCATATCTATGTGTAAGATGAAAGTAACTATGCACTCACCTGAGAAGGTGGTGACTCGGTACTCGGACAGCGCTTCGTTTACTTTAAAATAATTTCCTTCGACGAAACCTAGTATTATCACCACTAGATTTTAGTCTAATATTTACCGTGACTAATTATTAGTCTTATTATTATTATTATATAAGCGTTTAAACAATACTTTCCAACCACTATGTACAGACAGAGGCCAGACATAAAACACCGGAGGGCAGGACCATTTTGGCGTATAGCACTTCTGAAATCCAATAACCCTATGCGGCCCTTTAACCAGATTCCCGTACCGCGAGTAGTTAAAAAGATATTATAACGACACTTATATAAGTCATAATAATAGCTCAAATACTTATTATAAATTTATAATAACAATACTAATCTTAAATATAAACTATATTTAAAATAGGGTAAGCGTAACTCACTTACAAGGGGATTTTAGCTAGGAGTCGGGCTCTGCAGGGGCAGAACTTCGTCACTGAATCTTTCTAAGAAAGATTCGTGCAACGCTTCAGCGCTCACCTTACTATACTAAAACTACAGAAAGAGAAGTCGAATCACAAGGGACCGAAATGCTTGGGGGATAAGGAGATAAAGACTCTTGAATCAAGATAATGGTGCAAGAAATATGAGAGCCCAAGCCTCTTATTTATAGTAATTGAATTTACAAAAACTACCCTCCATAATTATTTAATGACCTTATAGTTATATAAACAACTAAACACCCCTTTATAATACTATTTTAAATAGATTTAACGATATTTGCACTAAACTAATGTCAAAAGAAGTCAACGTTAGTCTTATAATGACCGCATCGTCGATACCTTTCTAATGATATATATATATATATATATATATATATATATATATATATATATATATATATATATATGTATATGTGTGTACGTATATATGATTTATACTTTATTTTAATATGTAAATATGCTATTATAATTTGTAACTCGTTCATACGAACTCCGTTTTTGACGTTATTTATATCCACGCGTAGGTGGAGACGTACTCTACAACTTTCGTTTAGACTCCGTCGGCTAATTTTGACTTTATTTTTAAAGTTATATTTTTAACAGGCTGGGACAGGATTGGTCCGTTAAAATCTCATAACTTCTTTATCCGATGTCCATTTTCGTCTGTCTTTTTATCGTTACACTACTAATAACGATATCTTCGATTCTCGTTTAGGTTGTGTCGGCTAAAAAACGCTCGATCTAATACTCGAACTTTAGGTTGTACACCGCTAAGCCGAAACTTCGAAAAGTCGTAACTTCCTCATAACAAGTCATATTTGGGCGTTCTTTTTATGGATGCTATTAGGTTAACATATTCTACGACTTTCATTTAGATTACTAAGGCTAAAAGAAGCTCTATCATAAATTCACTATTTATGTCTTCGCGGTGCCATGTCGGTTCCGTCGCTAAACTTCGACGGGTCATAACTTCTTCGTTATAACTCAGATTTCAGCGCTCTTTATATGTACGGAACCCTTGATACATATTCTAAAACTTGGTTAAGATTATTTATTCTAAATAATCTTTTGTCGAAAAGTCGTTTTCGACTCCTATTATCTCTAAATTGACTAGCCAGAATCTGCGGGCGTTACATAAACAAATAACATCCCAATCAACTTAAAACTGGCACAAATTAAGGTTTCGTTTGATCACTGCACCATTATAGAATAAAATTCAATTCCAAATTATGATCATATTCACGAAATGATTACCTCCATTTTATAGATTATTGCATACACATAATAGGTTACATGACAATCAATTTGTATATCCAAATTACAAAATCAGAAAGGAAGGAAATCAGTACGTTCAATCATAAAACATCAGTGACAATCCAATGAAAACAATAATTTTCAAAAACTGATCAAATTTGAGAAGAGATTTCAGATAAAAAAGATAAACATCAAGGGTAAACAATTAATAAAAACGTATGGAGATATTAACGTGAGAAATCAGTCGAGATTCATACATCAAATTGAAGTGACATCATTGACAATCCAATGAAAATAAATAATTATTCTAATTAAAATGAATGAATTTATAGAAAAATAGAGAGGACACGTACCTGTATATTCGATTTTCCAATCACCATTCTTCTCGTTTTTTGATCCCTGGCAAATATTTTTTCCTCTTTTGTTAATCGATAGATTCTCCTGCATTTTAGGATACAACGACATTGATGATCGATAATATAAAAGCTTTGATCGTTGGAGGATTTCAGATTTCATGTCAATTGATGATAATCTGAGATAAAAGTTGGATCGATTTTGGATCCATAAATTTCAATGAAGTGCCTGAGTGATGATGCGACACAATTAGTAGACGAGGCGACGACGGGAGGAAGGAAAGAACGGTGGCAAATATTTCATTATTCACGATCTCAAAGGGTTTTGTAGGCGGTGGTCATTGACAGACATACGGTGGTCGTTAGAGGGTAAACCATGAGAGAGAATAAGAGGGAGAGGGAGAGAGAATGGGATATTTTTCAAGCTCCATGATTTAGGATAATATTAAATTAATTTTTTGCTTCTTATAATACCCTTTCCCTTTAAAATTTAGATACCCCTGTCCTAATAAGTTTCTATTTCTTTAGAAAAACACCACAAGTGATGTTGGTCATCTGTTTATTTGATCTACCGTTCCACCTTTAGTTATTGGATTGTCGAGAAACTATGAGTTCTCAAATGTTCCTTACTCTCACTCTCTCTCTCTCTCTCTCTCTATATATATATATATATATATATATATATATATATATATATATATGTATATATATATATATATATATATATATATATATATATATATATATATATATATATATGGCTAGGTTATTTTGTTTCTTACATTTATTGTGTGCTACAATGCACCAATAGAAATTTAGTAAATTAAATAATTATTTAATTAAAAAAATTTAGCTATTAAATGATTTCCATACTTATATGTATATTAAATGATATTGATAGTTATAATTCTTTTTTATGGAAACTAATTAAATCCGTCATTAATGTCAGCAATAACATTATTTTAAAATAAATTCACATCTAGGTTTTATATATGAGTTCGTGTTTTGCTTCAGGACTCACTCACTTAAAATACAATAAAATTGCATGGAATATGAAGAACGAGAGTGTATTACACTCTCAATCTTCTAGATATGAATTCATTCTGTAAGAATATTATTGTTGATATTAATGACGAATTTAATTAGTTTCCATAAAATTTAGTTATAAGTATGAATAACATTTTATATACATATAATTAATACAAAATTCCTATTGGTGCATTGTAGCACACAATAGATGTGAGAAACATTTGAACCTACCTCTCTCTCTCTCTCTCTCTCTCTCTCTCTCTCTCTATATATATATATATATATATATATATATATATATATATATATATATATATATATATATATATATATATATATATATGGTGAGGTTCAATAGAAAACCATGATTAACGAAGGAACCAATCTTTTTTGCAACTTTTAGAATTTATTTTATATAAAAAAAAACTAAAAATACAGAAATTCATAACTTTTTATCCTTTTTCCAGTGATATCAAATTAAAAAAAAAAAATTCCGTCAAATTTATAATGTGAATCTTTGAAAATAAAAATGTTTTTCACATTCACAATTTAATATATGAATTTAGATATTTTTAGATATTTTTCGATAAAGAATAAACTCTAGAACTTGAAAAAAAGATTTGGTTCCTTGAAGAACCAATAATTATGGTTATCTATTAAACTTTTCCATATATATATATATATATCACTACTAGAAACTTGACCTTTAGCAACAGAATCTGCTACGGATTCTATCTGTAGCTAATCAACGACGACTTACCAAGGGATCAACGATGGAATGAATGAAAATTTTGACTAACATACTTTAGAGAGGCATTAACGAGGGATCATCGACTGACTGCTAATAATATCTAGACAAAAACATTTCATCGTTAATTTGTCTCAGATTAAAACCTTTAGCAAGGGAATAACGATGGATTGCTAAAAACGCTCGCAGAAAATTGACGCCTCGTTTTTTCATTCCCCACTTTTCTTCTTTTCTAGTTCCTTGGTTTATTTTCATTCCAACATATATCTTTCCCAAAGCCCTAATTGGCATTATGTCGACTCAAATCCCTCTCACATCCTCTTTGGCTTCCCTATCGATTCGTCTCCATTCCTCATTGACTCATCGTTTCCCCGCCAGCACCGTTCAATCCTCTATTGTCTCTTCAGATCTCTTAGTATATCTGCTCAGCCCCAACCGAAGAAGAAGGAGAGCTGACTCTCAAATCCGTTCGAGTCACGTTTCCGATCATGGCAACTAGGAAAAATCTGACCACAACTAATCACCTCCGTCATTTGGAGTCAATGGCGACTCGCCCGTCGGGTGCCGGTAAGATTCCAAAGCTGAATGTCGTGATACTCGGTGAGTCTCTTGCATCCGAGGAGGACGATCTCGTATTTCCCGGTCAGGATTTCTCCCAACAGGTACACGTACCCTCTCCTCAAAAGGTATCATCCTCAAAATTGATCAATAGCAGATCATCTGCATATGTTGTTTCATTTCGTCGGAAAAATAGAGTCAGCGTCGAGTCAAATACATAAGTTCTTGCAAAAGGCGATACTCTAGTTTTGATTATTGAGAAAGGATTGATGGCTACATAAACATATAGATCTGTTATTTCAATGAGTATATAATTTGACCTAACAAGAACAAAGAGGACAAAATTCCTATTTTAATTTGAAGTCTTCTACTTTGGATTTTCAAAATACGAAGTGAACTTTAATCACAAGAAGGAAACATGACCTATTCGCTGTTCTTTTTAATAAACATTTTCATCATATAATCGATGATTTGGGGCACCATTTCAGTACTTGGAGTTGGAGATATACAACAGATCAATTGAAGATCCTGGTGGCTTTTGGTATGATATTGCGCATCAGAATTCTATTGGAAAGAGAAATGGGGTCAATAGGTTTACTCAGAGAATCTTGATGTTACAAATGGGAACATCAAAATTGAGGTAAACATTACTTTTTATCTTTCTGACATCTGCCTCTTTCATCTTGTATCACACACCTAATCAGCTATTGGTTATTCCTATCTATCTACTCGGTGGTTCAAGGGTGGCATCACCAACATCTCTTATAATTGCTTGGATAAAAACATAGAGTCTGGGAATTGCGATAAAATTACAGATGTTTGGGGCTAATTGCAAACATGGCCCTTCTCAGGCAGATGTTTGGGGAATTGAATAAAACCCTAGTTATGGCCCTTCTCAGGAAGATGTTTAGGGCTAGTGTCGAGAAGGTCTTTCTAAAATTCTATCTCTTCTCTCTTTTGTTTAATTTTATGTCCCTCTAATCGGATGATGAAACTATCTGTTCTTCCTGAATTTGGTTAATTTACAGGTGCAAGTGGAGAAAAAAACCTGGAAAGTTGATGTAAGTATCTCCCTTCTGAATTATTTGTTATTCCTGATTATGCAGAGGTACCTAACAAGATTGAAACATGGCTCTATTTCAGGCTGGAAGTAGAACTGTTGGTTTGGAACTGACGACTCTTTGAAGCACCCACCAGTGGAGCTAAACCCAAGTGATGCTGGGTTCCAGGATTAGTACATTGTTCAAGAAATCATTATAGAAATGGCAAAGAACAGACCAATTGACGTTAAAGGAAAGAAGGGTTTCAAAGGTTTGCAAACAAGTATTCTTATATATATATATATATGTGTGTGTGTGTGTGTGTGTGTGACATCCGTCCTACCAATGTGCTCATGGTGTTTTATATATGCTGTATCAGTATTAGTACTCAATGAGGTTGATAAACTTTCAAGAGAAGCACAACACTCTTTAAGAAGAACAATTGAAAACTTCAGAGAAACTCAAACAAGCTAGTGAAACAGATCATCGTGCTGAAGTTAGTGTAAGTAATTGATTCCTTCTCAATTCTCATACACAAACACATCAAAAAAAGATTTACACTCCTTTCATGGTGATTGATTTTTGTTTTTGTTGGAATGCAGACTAGCAAAAAGATTATAGACAGCTTACACTCCTTTTGTTCTTCAAGATGTTCTTCCTTCAAGGTAAATGTCCAATTAACATATGGAACTAAATTGAATTAACTTTGTGAATTAACATATTGTTATGGTTGTATTTGTAGTTATGCAGCCAGTGAAATCGATATAAGCTCAGACAAAAACTCATAACAACGTGCACTTCTTGTGGAATCTAGAAGGTGGGTGTTGTTCTTCCGTTTTTACCTTTTTATGGCCATGTCATCATTATTTTTATAAGTTCTTTCTTTGTGTTGTGTAGATAGGAGGTATTGTTATTGGACAATGAGATTGCGCCTAATGAGGCGATTATTGAGGAAAGAGAAATACAGAATCAAATTGGGGAAGTAAATGAGATTTTTAAAGATCTTGCTGTTTTGGTTCATGAACAAGGAGCCATGATTGGTAAGTAGCTTGGAAGTACATTATTGAAATGAAAAAAAAACATAAGTGCAATGCTATATTAAGGAAAGTAAATTACATGATGTTTGTTTTTTCAGATGATATCGGGTCAAATATTGAGAATTCTCATGCTGCAACTGCACAAGCAAGAATCCAGCTTTCAGAAAGTATATTTATTGGTTAGTTTATGTTATTTGTTATTGTTTTGATGAGTGTTTTAATTTTAAATATCTTTCGTTTGATCCTATTCTGTGACAGCTCATCAAAGGTTACTGAAGTTGTTCATTCTCGTTGTCTTAATGTGCAAATAAGTGCACCAAAAGAAGACCAGGTCAGTATTAGGGATGAATAACTGATTGATTATACATAGGAATATTAATAGGGATTTATGCCGAACTTTGTTTTTTTATTCAGATTGTTAGGGTTCTGGAATTTATTGGCAAAAAGGAGTTTAAGGAGGGCTATATTGTCATTTGAGACATGTCGTGTCTAGCAGTTAAGATCAGTCTTGCACTTTTTCTTGTGGTTTCTTGTGTCCAACAGTTATGATTAGTTAAGACCTTCTCAGTGGTCCATAATGGTCTATACAAATGTTCGAAGATCAAATCCCAAAAGACAAATTTCTAAAGACTAATATGCAAACATGGTATTTTCTTTCACCAACATGTTTTTTTTATATATTTTTTGGTCGGAATCGGAATTCAATTCCATTCTATTCTTGTATTTAGTTTAGCTTCAAATGAGTAGACAATAATGTCCTTCATCAACAGAAAATCATGTTTCCAACAAATACCATGTCTTATTCCATTGCAGGAAAAAGTAAGTAGAACTTGGTTCGCCTAATTCCATGGGGTTTAACGGGAATCGGAATCCAATTCCATTATGGTCCATTTGGATGCAATGCAAGATATGAAGCAATAGGGAATATGTATGTGGAAACTCAAAATATGAGACAAAATTGAGATTATGGTACATTATACTTCGAAATAAAAATCAATAAATATTAAACTTTGATATTTGATGATTTTGATCATTTTGGTAAACATTGATATTTGATGTTTTTGGATGTTTTATTAAATTTTGATATTTGATTTTAGTATTTTAATATTAGTGTTTGATTTTGGATTGTATAGTTATATGATTCATTTGGTATTAATTTGTTATTGTTTAATTTGGGATTGTATAATTTTTTGATGTTTTTAGTATATTTTTGTTTTAGATTTGTAATAAAAAAATTAATACTATATATTTGCGAGGGATCAGCTACGGAAACAAAAAAAAAAATCACATCTAAAATTTGCTAGTGATTAGCGACGGACATATGAGAAGACATATATAGAGGTTTGCAAGGGATTAGCGACGAAATATTTTTGTTGCTGATGTGCTGAATAAAGGTGGTAAGGGACCAATTTGCGATGGATATTCCGTTGCTAAAGTCGTCGCCAGGAAAAACAAGTCCGTCGCTACATCTCTAGCTAAGTCGTTAGCCACGTTATATTTGGCTATGGAGTAAGTCTGTCACAGATCCGTAGCAAAAGACCTTTAGTGACGGAATAGCGATGGATTTATCTGTCGCAAAAACCCTTGTTTCTAGTAGTGTATATATATATATATATATATATATATATATATATATATATATATATATATATATATATATATATATATATATACTACTAAATCAAAATTTTCCATTTAAAACCATTAACAAAACGAGGATTCACAAAGACCAGACGTTATTCACTACTAGAAATCTTGGCATTAGCATCCATCAAAATCCCTCACCAATCCATCACTAAAACCCTCAACGTGCAACAGATAACATCCGTTGCCAGATTTTTATATATAAGTTCGTATTTTGTTTCAAGACTCATTCACTTAAAATACAATAAAGTTGCATGGAATATGAATATTGAGAGTATATTCTACTAAAAAACATTATTGTTGACATTAATGACGAATTTAATTAGTTCTCATAAAAATGAGTTATAACTATGAATAAATTGAATATACATATAATTATTATTAAATTATTATTGATGCATTCTAGCACACAATAGATGTGAGAAACATTTGAACCTACCCCTCTCTCTCTCTCTCTCTCTCTCTAAAACCCTAACTACTAAATTCAAAATTTTCCATTTAAAACCATTAACTAAACTACTAGAAATCTTGGCATTATCATCCATCAAAACCCCTCACTAATCCGTCACTAAAACCCTCAACGTGCAACAGATAACATCCGTTGCCAGAAGGCTCTTGGAGGTTTTTAACGATATAATGTTGGTTCACACCACAGTTCGGTCCAGCAAATACATCATGTTTATCTCCAAGGATTCGTTTGTACAGGTACACAAGAAAAAGACCTGCTCTCTGAATATGCTTTCTAGTCTTCTGTAGAATTGTGGTCAACTGCATTGTCAAACCAACATGTCCCAACAATGCCATCAAGAAGTCCTGATAGTTTCCGGAGGTATTGCATTTAATTGCATTGTCAAGGCTTGTTTCGGTCATCTCAAAATATGCTTCTCTCACTTTCATCAGATCTATTTCAGCCCGACGCACAATCACTCTTATAAGCGAATCATGATCTACACCTGCGGGACAGGAAAGTGCAGCTCTGATCACCTGTCCACCATCCAAACAACAGATGTTAAGCTTTCTAGCCTCGGTGAATATTTAAAGCAACTTCCAACATATTTGAATCACCTCCGCCAAATATTTCTCAGGGGAAACAATGCATCTAATCATAATTTTCACCAAAGATTCCAACATCTCATCCCCAAAATCCTTGATATCCTGTAAAAATAATCAAAATTGATGTAAACCTTTATAAAAGAATCCATTCTTTGACTTTGAGTTATCAAAATCAATCAGCATATTTTTGGATACTCAATTTCCAAAGTGAAAAGGTGATATATATTCTAATTACGAAGTTAAGAAGTTCAACAAAATGGTTGTCAACAGGTTAAGACACAAAACCTCCGAAATGGGATTTCCATATTTTTGATGGTAAGATTCGAAAATTGCTTTGAGCTCCAAGAAGCTCCTCGAGCTAAATATTGAGCCAAAATCAAGTTCATATATTTCTTTGGACTCAATAGCTCTTCTTAATTTGGTTGTGTCATCATTTACCGAATCCAAATCTACAGTTGGCAAACTTTTCCTGAAAGGCATTATAAACCGAAGTAGATTCTGCATAATGGAAACGAGTTGTTAAAAATGAGAGTTTATCTGATCCAAACAGACACCAAATCAAGAACTCGTGAGTACCAATACAAATGTTCGTGGGACAATATCAGAACTCGTGTCTTGATGGAAGTTAGATTCAAATAGGGAATCGTAGCAGTCTGTTATAGCCCACCAATGGGATGGAGACGATGTAACACAGATTTCGATGATTATTGCTAATTCATTCATGCCTATTTGCTTTGAATTCAACACTTTGTGGAGTATCCTTGCATCCCTTTCTAGTGGTTCGCATGTCCACAACATCACTGCTCTCTGTTATGCAAATTCAAGAATTCAACTTTACCTAAAATTAATGTGTATTTTCTTTTTCATATATTGAGATGCAAAAAACAACATACACCAAAATCACCAGAAAGCTTAGAATCGAGAGAATCAATGAGAGATTGGTTGTATAATTCCTGATAAGTGTCTCCAATGTTCTTTCTTTGTGCTGCATTCCTACGACCCAATAGTTTAATCACAGCCTTCTCATCGGTTATACATCCTGACATCACTCCCCATCTTGTTAATTAGTTAATATTCTATCATTTTATTAAGAAAAACGAAAACTTGACAGAAGTAAAAAATCCACACATTTTCTGGATCTGGACAAAACCCAGATGAGAAATGGAATATGGGATGGGTATCCTAAACTATCAAAAATAAAAATGCGATGCAAACAATCAAATCAGTGATGGCAGAGAGATGGTACCTTGGAACGCTTTTCTGAGGGTTTCAGAGTCTTGGGCAGGAGAAGGAACTTGTTGCGGTAATTGAAGAGTAGCCATTGGTTTTGTTGCTTTTTTGCTTTTTCCGATTTGTTGCTGCTTGTCTATGAATCCTCTGCATGTATCAATATATATTGAATGATATTAGGGCTTCTCCAACCGCCGCTGATACATACCATGCAAATATTTCGTGAAAAACTAATTCAACCAAATATTATGGCTATTATTCAACACCATATATGATATCTATATACTATACTAGCGTTTACCTGTGACAAACGACAAGTGCGAATAATTTCTTTCGGAAATTAGTGTTAAAAAGCGATTACTGTTTTTGCGCAAATAGATTATTACATCTATATATTTAGAACGAAGCATTATTTTCGATACAAAAAGGATTGTACGATAAAACATGGAATTTTAATACCTATCTATTTTCATTTTATTTTTTGCATTTTCCAATAATAGTTTAGTGCAAATAATTAAATTTTCATAAATGTTTATTTAAGGAAACAAAATTCATATTTTTTCCTTAAGTTAAATATGTTGAGTGATTTCATTAAGTGATGCTCATCTAACAAGATTTGAAAGATTTAGTCTCCATCCAATCTTATATCTTATAAGTGACGTTGATCATCTATGGCTAATGGTAGTGGAGGTGTTAAGAAGCCTTGTTAAACGCGTAGAGATCTTCAAAACCTAAACTTACCACATCTATTTTTGAGATCGCTATAAGGTGATTTTTTTCGTTCTAATTGTTGTGAACACTATATATAAAACAAAACAAATAAAAGAAAACAAGAAAGCATTAACAAATTTTATCCTCTCTTATAAATAAAAATGATTTTGTCACTTATCATCTTCTAATATATTATGCCACATAACTTTTTTTTTATTATTTTCACTTTATTTTTTTTCAAATGTTATTTTATGGTTTTTTTTTTTCATTTTATTAAATTCTACATAGTATTTAAATATTAAAAATAATAATAAATACATATCAATTTTATTAATGTATTTTCTTTCTAATTTCAAATTTACTAAATTTAATTTTATTAATTTAATTATTTTTTTCACTTTTTTCTCATATATTCAATCTTTTCAAATGTTTGAAATTTTATATTTAAATTTTATTTTAAATGAAATCAAGTAATATATGGATCTCACACCTAATAAATTATCAAAATATGAATGTCATAAACAAATAGAGAAACCGAAAGCAAATGAGAAAATCTAAAATGTCACTCCAATACTATATATGAAAACTTATACGTGATTGGTAAAATATATTTAAACTTTCGGTTCAATTAAATTTGCTGTTTTTCTTTCACATATTATTAAATATATATTTTATTTAGAATTGGAGTTAGTATTTTGTTGGTATTTATAAAAGAAGGTTTCCTTCTTTAATAAATTTTATAGCTAAATTTGATTATTGATTTTACATTCATTTAGAATTTAAAATTTTTATACTTATAATTCATCATAGTTAAAATCAAATCAATGAAAATTTTTTTTTAACAATTACTCAAAATATATCACTATATTAAGTTTTATCCTATAATTATAGGGTTTTGCTTATTTAATAGAGAAACTCAATTTTTCATCTTACATAAATAATTATACTTAATGAATTATAGAATTTACTACAATAAACATAGCAATATCAAACAAAAAAAATATAAACTTAATGAATTGTATGTTTACATGGATGCAAGAGAACAAAAAAAAAAGAAACTGAAAGATAAACTTCAAGAAATGTAAACTGTGTTTGCAACATTATAAATAACATATGTTATTATTATATATGGCTTAAATGTCTTATTTAAAAGTATCTACAACATTATAAATCCAAAATTAATTAACTTTTACCCACTCTTGCAACATCAAAAACTACAAGTAACCATATAATTACAACTCTTAGACAGCCGACAACCCATGTCAACACAAAAAATCACTTTCTACCATTGCAATAACACTTTTCCCATAAATGACAACTCTTCCCTGAAAACAGAGAAAACAAACACAGTATAGAACACATTATAATCAGCAAACAAAAAAAAAAGTTTTACATCTTATGGTCAGTATGTTAAATGCCATCATACCTTCCATAAACACATAACATCATCCCCTCTTTTTTGCCATTTCTGTACGTAATTCTCATCCCAATCTGAATGGAATAATTAAAAAATCAAGGTTAAGAATCCAAGGAAAGTGTGTTTCTATTATAAAACTATTTGCACCATTACAACTATTTCAAATAATTTTCTACTTGGTAAGCAGTAGCTAGCTTAATCACAATACAACCAACATAGCATAGATTGAAGCCGAATGTGGGGGTAAAAGTCGAAAATGCAAGAAAAATCAGGTTTTCTTTGTTAATCTGAAGCAGAAAAAAATAACATAAGAAGTCGATTGGATACATTGGTTTTCAGTTATGCATCTGGCTCCTGCAGAAACACATATCATGAGCTTGATTTTGTCTAAAAGTATATCAACATGCTTCTTAATCAATAGGGGTTGTGGCTGATGGAGAAGATGTTGACAACATCAACAGATGGTGGAAAAGTTGGATCTAGGCTAACAATATTGTACGATCAAACTAAAATCCAAAAATCCATTTGATTGAATTCTAACATAATTTGGTCAAAATGTTACCTCAATATGGAGCAACAGATCTCAATAAATCCATTTAGTGAATCAGTATCCAAATCACACAAAAACACATAAAAAAAAAAAGATGATCACTCCTGCAAAAACAGAGAATATCCAAAAAAAAAAAAAAAACTAATTACCTACTTTTATTGCATCAATGGTTGTTCTTCCACTTTCTACAAACTGTACCTGTACATCCAAATAAAAACTAAATCAAACAGAGATAAAATTGTTGTATCTTTCTATCTTGTCCATATCAAGACCAAAATCCATGAAATCAATACATACATAGTTAAAAACAAATGTGCATATTGAAGACGTTTTGTGCCCTTCAAATAAATAAAGGTTTCATTTAAGGAAAGATCTGCTTCATCTCAAAACTTTTATCTGAAAGAAAGAAAAAAAATAATGATGACATTACTAACATATATGATTGAATTTAACAAAACACAACAAATTATAGAGTAACATATACTATCAAATTACCAAGAAACATTCAATAGTTAATTATGAAGCATACATTCAGTTCTTATTATTTATCTAATCCACATTCAACCAACTCTTCGGTTCTGAATTGTCTTCAATCCTTAGTAAGAGATCCTTCGCATTCATAGTTGTACAAGTAAACACATACCCATAATCAGATTCACATAGTAACACAGATTCACATTTAGTTTCTACCCCATATTAATAAAAATATGGTTCAATCGACATTTAATAGATACACACTCGGTCAGAAAAAAAGGGAAGTATATACATATGTTGTTGTTTCTTGAAGCATTTGTTTTTTTATACATAGAAATAGAGAAATCAATATTAAAATATCTAAACACATGTGAAGGACAGTGAAGAAAATAGAAGATTACTGACAAAAAACTGACCTCTAGCCATGGACTTCCGTAAAGCTTCATCTATTGGGTACTTTATTTCATAGTCCTGCCATTCCAAAACCTGTAAAAACACATAGATTTAGGCCTTTTCCTAGAGAAAGATACAAAAGGGGAGTGAAAGAGAAAGAGATTGTTTTGGTTTTTAAAGAGAGACAAAGAAGGTGAAAGAGAGAAAGATGGTGGTGCAATGCCAGATCTGAGAACGAAATCAAGCAAAAGAGTCGGATGAATCTTCACTCAGAAATCTATTATTCAAAAAACATATCTTTAAGAAAGCATAAATAAGTATCATACAAAAAGACTGAACTGTAGAAATCTGAAAAATAAGATCTATGTGAAATCAAAAGCGAAATAGATGGGAATATGCTTACAAGTTTAAGGGTTCTTGTTCATTTGATGATGCAACATCAAAATGGGTTCGTGAAATATCCTCTACAAACCGGTGGGGAAAGTGTTAGTGGCAGCATTGATTTTTGAAGATAGTGTCTGATGAAGCAGATTTTGATATTATAGATCGATAAAGGTAGGGAAGGCGAAAAACAACGGTGATGGAGGCATATGGTCGTTCGAGAATCTAGGTCTAGGTTTTATGGGAACAGATTTATGATTGACGATGTAGGGGAAAGATGCGAGATTGACGATGTAGGTGCCGACATTAGCGTAACCGGAGTTCAAAATTAAACGTTAATGTGTTGTTTGTTTTTTCGAAGCAAAAATTCATGAAGTCTGCAGACCATCTTTGCAATCTTCTGTAGCAGAAGAGGTGGAACAAACGGCTGCAGCCTATAATAAAAAGCATGTTTGTTTTTTTTAACATCTGCAGACTGCTGCAGTAAACTAAAATTTAAATAAATTAATTTTATAAACTGAAAATAGTTGTCCACTGAAACTTAATAATTCTAGTCCTAAATACTGAAACAATAATAACAAAAACATGTAAAAAAACAAAAAAAAAACAAACAAACAAACAAACAAACCTTTAAAAAAGTGTAAAAGAAGCTAATAGTTTTATTCTAGAAAAAAAAAACTAATTTTAAAAAACATTAAAAAAGAAAATAATAAAAAAATTAAGAAAGTATTGCAAATGTTGTCTACAAATTTCGTAAAAAATTACACACGTTAAAAAAGATGTAACTGAAATTGAAAATATTATTAATAAAACGGTAAAGAAAATAAAAAAATCAAGTTAAAAAAAATCGTGAAAATTATAAAAATAAAATTGTATCACATCTGTAAATAAAAAATTTAAGAAAATCACAGTTTAAAAAAAAATTAAAAAAAAGTTATACAAAAATTCTTAAAAACATTTAGAAAAAATGAAAGTTGAAGAGGTTAGAAGAGGCAAGTCAAGTGTTGCGCCACGCAGTACACGCACAGAGGTTTTGTAGTCTGAAGTCTTTCAAAAAACAAACTGTTGCGAAAGGGAAAGTGTTGCGCGTGTGCTGCGCCGCGCAACACTAAGTGGTTTGAAGAGCTTTTTATAGAAAAACAAACAGCACCTAAGAGGGTGTTTGGATTGCTCATAAATGTTTATTTGCTTGTAGGGGTGGTAAAAAGAGTTTTTTAAAAAGTGTTTGGATAAGTTTTTATAGTGAAAAAGCCAATAAATCAATAAATTAAAAAGTGTTTTGCTTAAAAATTGCTCTTTGAAGTTATTTTGGCTGAAAAGCCATAAGCAGTTTCAAAAAATCACGTTTTTCATGCTTATTGAAACTTATGGAAAAACTATTCTGAAAATTGCTTTTGAGTTTGCCGAACACTTTTTTTTTGCTTATTAGTTTTTCAAAAAGCCAATAAGCAAATAAGCAATTTTCAAACGCAATCCCAAACACCCCTAAATGGGCAAAATATTGGGAATTTAGATGAGGGATTTAGACGGGGCTAAGTCAAAGAGTGGAAACAGATACTCAGTGAAAATAGGAAGATAAGCTAATATCCTTGAAATCATATTTTGACTTTTTTAATTATTGACAAAAATAAGATTCAAGATTTTATAATGCATAAAATAACTATATATAGTGGTACCTCCTAAAATTTAGCATTTAAGACTAAACGTTTATTAAGGTGTCTTATATATATATATATATATATATATATATATATATATATATATATATATATATATATATATATATATATCCGGTAAGAAAATTTTTTTGGTAGGAAGGTAAGAAGTTTTTTTTCTACATATTTTTTTGACGAACAAAATAAATGAATCACCAGATAATTCATTTGTAAGATGATTCACAAGAAAAAATTTCCAAAAAAAAAAAATCTTTATGATTCATTTTTAAATAAATTAAGAAAAAATTCACTTTTATAACAATTTTAGTGACTAACAACAAAATCATTGTATAAATGAATCATCGAGATGTTTTTTTGAAAATTTTTTCTTGTTAATCATCTTACAAATGAATCATCTAATGATTCATTTTGTTTGTTCGCGAAAAAAATATGTAGAAAAAAACTTCTTACCTTCCTACCAGAAATTTCCTTCTTATTTTATCTTGACTCTCTCTCTCTCTCTCTCTCTCTCTCTCTATATATATATATATATATATATATATATATATATATATATATATATATATATATATATATATATATATCTACTATAATACATGATGGTTTTTTTTGCCACATGTCCTCTTCTTATTCATTTGGACACATGGCATTTTCTAAAATTTTTAAAATTTCTATTTTCCACTTGTCATTTTATTGTATTTTTTATTTTATTAAATTAAAATTCTACATTTAATGTGTAAGGTAATATATATGTAAAATATTTATTAGAAAGAGTTTATATATGTAATGTATTCAATACATTAAAGTCTCATTAATTTTAATAATTTAAATTTTTCTCATTTTTATTATAAATTCAAACTTTTCAAATTGTTAAAATTTTATATTTGTTTTTTTTAATCAAACCTATGTAATACATGGGTCTCACACCTAGTATATATATATATATACATATATATATATATATATATATATATATATATATATATATATATATATAGGGGAGCGTTCAATCGAGAACATTTTTTATCGCGAGAACATTTGAGAACAAATTTGGACCAGACAACTTTTTTAATTAAAATTATAAAATAATACTCATATAAATTAAAAAATAGTTACAAGCAATTAAAAAAACTCACTAATAACACCCACCACCACTACTTACCACCCATCACCATCACCCGCCAACACCACCCACCATTCAACCTACTACCACCAACCACCACCCACCCACCACAACCACCACCCACTACCCATACCCACCATCATCACCACCCAATCACTACTATCCGCCACCACCACCACCACCCACCAAAACCACCACTCGCAACCACCCATCATCACCACCCGCCGTCACCGGCCCCACCCCCACTCATCACCACCAACCACCACCATCCACCAATCACCACCACCCATCACCACCAACCACCACCATCCACAATCACCACCACCTACCATCACCACCCGCCACCACCACCCATCACCACCAACACCACCCATTACCACCACCTGTCACAACCAACCGCACCCACCACCCACCAATATCACCACCACCTATCACCATCTTCACTACCCTCCTCCATCACCCATCACCACCACCTGTCACCACCACCCCCAAAACCACCACCAATCACTGCCACCCGCCTTCACCACCCATCAACACCACCCGAAACCAACACCAACACTCCCAACCACCACCACCACATGTTATTATATGTATACATATGATTTATATGGATACGATTCGTTTTTGTCTAAATAAATCATATGTGATTAGATACCTATGATCATATATGATTAAATATGATGTATGATGTATCTAATCACATATGATTTATATTGACAAGATTCATTTTCATATTTTCTCTTCAACAAAATTTTGTATGCATTTAATCACATGTGATTTATGTGGACAATATTTATTTTTGTGTCGATTCAATAGTTGTTCTCATATATTTAATCATACATGCTTAATGTGGACAAGATTCGTTTTTGTTCATATAAATCATATGTGATTAAATACATATAATCACATGTGATTATACAAAAAAAACAAAAAACTACAAATTGAGAAAGCGAGAACGAATTTTTTCCACATAAATCTTTTGTGATTAGATACGTATAATCACATATGATTTATGTGGACAATATTCATTTATCATTTTCAATTCAATAGTTGGTCTGGTGTATTTAATCACATGTGATTATATGTATTTTATCATATATGCTTTATATGAACAATATTCATTTTTATGTTTTCGACTCAATATTTAGTCTCATGTATTTAATCACATGTGATTATATGTATATAATCACATATGATTTATGTAGGGAAAAAAATATTTTCGCGTTCTTCATTCAATAATTGTTCACATGTATATAATCACGTATGATTAAATGTATCTAATCACATAGGATTTATATGGACAAAAGTCACTTTCGAGTTTTATATTCAATAATTTTCTCACGTATTTTATCACATGTGATTATAAGTATCTAATCATATGTGATTTATATGAAAAAATTGAATTGATTTTGCCTATATAAATCATATGTGATTAGATACATATAATAACATATTATTAAGTATATGAGAACAACTATTGAGTCGAGAACAAGAAAATGAATATTGTCCACATAAATCATATATAATTAGATACATATAATCATATTTGATTATATCTATTTAATCACATATGATTAATGTGGTAAAAGAACAACTATTGAATCAAGAATAAAAAAATAAATCATGTCTACATAAATCATATGTGATTAGATACATATAAGCACATGTGTATTTAGTCATAGCTGATTATATGCATTTAATCACATGTGATTTATGTGGACGAGATTCGTATTTGCGTTAAAATTGACAAAAAACAATTATTGAGTTGAGAACGTTAAAAGGAATCTTTTCCACATAAATCATATGTGATTAGATACATATAATCACATGTGATTAAATGTTATTAGATATATTTAATCATATATGTCATTATCGTGTTCTCCAATCAATAATTATTTTTTGTCAACTTTAATCATATGTTATTATATATATATATATATATATATATATATATATATATATATATATATATATATATATATATATATATATAATCATATATGATTATATGTATCCAATCACATATGATTTATATGAACGATATTCATTTTTGAGTTTTTGTTTTAATAATTTTTCTCATATATTTAATCATATGTGATTATAAGTATTTAATTACACGTCCACCACCCACCAACCACACAGCCATCACCCACTAACCACCACTCACCACCCTTCACCAATACTACCACCTACTATCCTTTACCAACCACCACCACTCAAACACTTATCACCCACGACACTTATCATCCACCACCCACCCCACCTCCACCACCACCACCGCCACCACTACACATCCCCATCACCACCCATCTCTACCACCACCACCATATGTGATTAAATTAATATAATCACATATATATGATTATATGCATTTAGTCACATAAATTACATATGATTAATTAAATATAATCACGTATGATTATATGTATATAATCACATATGATTTAGATAGACAAGATTAGTTTTTGTCTAAATAAATCATATATGATTAGATAATATAACCATATGTGATTAAATAAACGAGAATAACGAAAATGAATCTTATCTGCATAGGCCATAAGTGATTAGACTTATATAATCACATGTGACTATATGTTTTAATCACATATGATTTTTGTGAACAATATTCATTTCCGTGTTTTTAATTCGTTAGTTGGTCTCGTGTATTTAATCACATGTGATTATATGCATTTAATCACATATGTTTTATATAAACAAGATTCGTTTTCACATTATTCGTTCAATAGTTGTTCTCATATATAATCACATGTGATTATACGTATCTAATCATATACGATTTACATAGATAAAATTTATTTTCACATTTTTGAATTATTAATTTTTCTGATGTATTTAATCACATATGATTATATGTATTAAATTACATATGATTAACGTGGACAAAGAAAAACTATGAATCGAGAACGCGAAAATGAGTCTTGTGCACATAAATCATAAGTGATTAAATACATGACAATAACTATTGAATCGGTAAAACGAAAATGAATCTTATCTATATAAATTATATGGGATTAGATAATATGTATCTAATCACATATGGTTTATATGGATAATATTTGTTTTCATGTTTTCAATTTAATAATTTTTCTGATGTATTTAATCATATGTGATTATATATATATATATATATATATATATATATATATATATATATATATATATATATATATATATATATATATATATATATATATATATATATATAATCACATATGATTAATGAGGATAAATGACTACTATTGAACCGAAAACACGAAAACGAATCTTATACACATAAATCATATGTGATTATATAAACAAAACAACTATTGAATCGAGAACGCAAAAAATGAATATTTTTGCAACCGACTTCAATTATCGTAGCAAGCATATGCCAAAATGATGTCATTTTACATTTTTTTTTTTAAATCACATGCTATAGACATTTTTGTAGTAGCAAAAATTGTGGTTGATTTTGGTATATTTAAAATGTTGAACTCTTTAAAAAACCGATTTATAAGATTAATTTAATTAGTGATTTTCTCAAAAGTAAATTTTTAAAATTTATTAAAAATGTTTAAAAGTACCCTTTTGCTAGTCCTTTTGAATCTTTTGGTTAATATCACCAAATATAGCACCTTACACGCCACCACATGTCAATGTCAGACATGTTATCTTTCCAAGCACCAAAAGTTTATTTATTATTAGGCATATGCCCGCGCGTTGCGTAGAAACATCTATATAGCTGAAATATTATCAATATATGTTTTTTTAAATATAACAATTATGTGGTTATTAAATTTGATGTAATAATTTGTATACTAAATTGATATAATATATTGATTAATTTGAATTATATGATAATATATACATCTATTAAAACCGCATAATCTCAATCTTTTGAATGACCTCTACCCGTGGATTATTCATGAATAAAATTAAATATAATATATGGTTTAATGTTATTTATAGTTGTTGTTATTGTTAATTATTATTTTTTTTAAATTTATTTGATTAACGTTTTAATTTCTATCATTGTAATTATTTAAAACATCAAACAATTTTTTTTAAAGGTAACAATATAATCATTTATATAGAGTTGTTTTTAACTATTGTTATTGTAAGTTATTTTAAGCTACTTATTTGAAAACTTTTAACGATTATAAGAATATCTTTAGAAAATATTTTAGTTAAATTGATACTACAATTTAGTTTTTGCATTGAGCACTACAATTTTTCATGTTTTACTATTCACAAAATATTCTTTGAGTTTTTAAGTGGAACTGAAATTTATATTGAAGTTGACTTTGTAATGTTATATTTAAATTAACAATTTAAGTATTTCGTCCAAACTATTCAAAAGTTGTAGCTTTAAATTGAGAATGGTTTACATACAACGACATATTAAATCTAATAAATTAAGTATAATATGTTAAAAGTCAAAGACAAAACTTTCTAAGTAGAACTAAAAAGATTATTTTAATATTGAAATTTAGTTTATTTATGATTACACTTTAGGTTTGATACTTTTTTAACTTTATTAGCCAACTTATAATCATTATTAGAAAGACACTACAATTTATCACTTTTAACTATTTACAAAATATTCTTTAGGTTGGTTAAGTTGAACTAAAATTTATATTTAAGTTGATCTTGTAAGGTTATATTTAAAATAATAATTTAAGTGTTTTATACAAATTGTTCAAAAGTTGTAGCTTTAAAATGATAATGTTTTACACACAACAACATATTAGACCTAATAAATTAAGTATAATATGTTAAACGTTAAAAAAGTAACTTTATAAGTAGAAGATAATATATTTTTTTAATATTGAAATTTAGTTTATATAAGATTACACTTTAGGTTTTATATTTATTTAAGCTTATTAACCAACTTATAATCATTATTAGAAAGAAATTGAAAAGTCATGGGAGTTTCAAATGAATGTGGTTAAAGGAAAAATGAATGGGAGTTTCAAATGCATGAGATTCAAGAAAAAATGCTAGCTTTATAAGTATATAATGATTATTTATGATGAACATAAAATGTATTAAAAAAAATTATAAACATAAAAAATGAAAATCATGTACCTGATTTTAGCCTTACACCATCATAACCCTTAGTTTTCCTTTATCCTATTCCCTTTGTGCCTCTCAATCAGTTTCAGAAGATCATCCGACATTGAATTCCAACCATGAGTCGATTCAACAAACTTGACATCATTGATTACTAGTTATTTGAATAATCCACTCTTTTTCCCCCGTTTCCAAAATCGTTTGCGTTTCTAAACCATACTTTCCCCATTCATCTAGTTGTCGATCTCTTAAAGCATACTTTCCCTTCATATCTCTATTTGATGACCTCGGCATCGTCGATCTGATTCACATCGAGAGGAGGACGTCGTTCGACACCTTTACAACTTGAAATCTCATCACCAGGTGCCGATCCACACTAACGAAATTGTACCTTCGGTCACTTTGTGACCGCCTCTCTACTCTCGAGTGAGGGGTTTGATCCGTTGAACGAAGAGCAGGTCAAGTCCGATCGGAAGTACACTTGGATGGAGGAGAGCAACAGTCTGAGTAGGACGGTTTAGATTGGAACGAAGATTGAGATCGAGAAATAGTTGTCTTCTGCTTTATTAACATTCATTGTATATTTAGTAGTTTTTTCTTCAAATCCAGTTAATGTCTGGTGGTTAGTGAAATGATATCGAGAAATCTTTTTAGTTAGAAAAAGAGTCGGAGAGATATTCCACAGTCGGGGGAATAGAGGCAGAGGTAGTAGATCTGCAGTGAAAACGAGATTGTGTGGTGGTTCCGTTTCCAGATTTTAGGTGGCGATCGGTGGTTCAGCCGACCATCTGTTTGTTTCGACGGTGGTCCAAGAGAAGAAAGTGATTTGTATGTTGGTGGAGGGATGGGTTGGGGTATGTAGGGTAGGATGTTTTTATTCATTTAGAAATTAAAATTTGTGGCTGAGAATTATTCTCATTTGAACATACCTCTCTCTCTCTCTCTCTCTCTATATATATATATATATATATATATATATATATATATATATATATATATATATATATATAGAGAGAGAGAGAGAGAGAGAGAGAGAGGTTCAAATGTTTCTCATATCTATTGTCTGGTAGAATGCACCAATAGGAACCTAGTATTAATTATATGTATATTAAATGTTATCCATACTTATAACTTATTTTTATGGAAAACTAATTAAATTCATCATTAATGTCAACAATAATATTCTTTTGAAATGAATTCATATATAGAAGAATTAGAGTGTATTACAGCAGAATGAGAGTGTATTCTAGTAGAATATACTTCATTCTTCATATTCCATGCAACTTTATTGTATTTTAAGTAAGTGAGTTCTGAAACAAAATACGAATTCATTCTTCATATGTAAAAACGTAGATGCGAATTCATTCTGAAAAAATGTTATTGCTGACATTAATGTCAGATTTAATTAGTTTCCATAAAAAGAAAATTATAACTATGGATATCATTTAATATACATATATTTATGGAAATCATTCAATATATGTATTTATTTAATTAAATAACTATTTAATTTACTAAAATCCTATTGGTGCATTCTAGCACACAATAAATGTAAGAAACAAAATAACCTAGCCTTATATATATATATATATATATATATATATATATATATATATATAGAGAGAGAGAGAGAGAGAGAAGAGAGAGGAATGATCATTTGAAAACTCATAGTTTCCCGAGAACCTGAGAAATAAAAGTGGAACACTAGATCAAGAATTTTAATGGCCTAGATCAAAGATGGCATAAGTGTAATTAAAAACAACTTCAATGGTAACTTAGACTTTTAAAATAAAATAATAGGGGTATATTTGGGTATGAAAAATATAATTAGTTATTGTTTTAATTAATTTAGAAAGTCATTTGTTTCATTATTCAACACCGATTCTTATCTTCTCTCTCTCTCTCTCTCTCTCTCTCTCTCTCTTTCTCTCTCTTTCTCTCTCTCTCTCTCTCTCACATACACACACACACACGTCTTCATCATTGTGGCTTAGTCTTCACGGTGGTGGTGCCTCCGCCTGGGAAAGCATCGACAATAGATCGAGAGATCCTCCAGCCTCTCCTTTGAAGATCAGTATTACATCAGCGTGTTATTATCTCCGTCGAAGATTCTCTAGCCTCCCTTCCCTCTCTGCTAACCATCGATAGCAAAGATCTGATCCACCTATATCCCTTCAAATTCATTTCTACGTCTACCTCTAGGCCTTCATTTTGATTTCAAGGTATGTCTCTCTTTTCCTCCGCCGCTACCCTCGGTCAGCGTGTTCGCCGTTTATCCTCTAAAATATACGACTACGGAACTCATCAGGTTTCTAATTGGGAAATTATGATTGTAGAATTATATTTCAAGTTTTGATAATTATACAATTCGTTAGGTTTAGGTAAGAATTCTCGCTCTCAACAGTCAATGCCACATTATCACCTGAACTTTTGTTTCTCTTTTTCTCCGTGGTTAATTTGGAGTTATATGGACTGATTTGTTTTGTTAACATGATTTAGGTGAAGCCACTGTTCATATCTTAATCGATTTATGTGTAATAAACTGTGCTGAAACTTAAAATTTTAGAAATGAGTGTGGTTGGGTTTGATATTGGGAACAAAAACTGTGTAATTGCTGCTGTAAAAAAACCTGTGCAGATTTTGATTAAAGATTTATACACATGACCATGTTGCCTCAGTAGATTTTCCATCTGTTCATTCTCAGCAAAAAAGTTATTAATGTTTATTAATGGCAAACTATCCTTAGGCCATGTCTTGGTGACATCCAGTGGGTCAAAGTCAAACCTATTTTCATGATTAGGGGTCAATGGTCTGAATAAAAAGCTTCCATTCAAGATATTTTCCAGCTGTAATGAAGTCATAATTTTATTGTGTTGTTAATGAAATAAATGAGTGAAGATTCTGATGGTGGTGTTTTGGTTCACTTACAATACTTGAATGAGAAACACACTTATAGACCTGTGCAGATTTTGGGAATGTTGTTTGCAAATTTAAAGCAAATGGGTGAGAAAAACCTTGAAACCCCTATTTCAAGGTGTGTGATTGGGATTGCATCATATATCACAGAATTACAAAGGCGAGCTTATCTTGATGTTGCACATATTGCAGGTTTAAAACCTTTGAGATTAATGCATGATTGCACTGTAATTATGATTCAAACGTGAATCATTTTAATTATTTATTTTGAATGACTTGTGATTCACACGTGAATCATCTTAATTATTTATTTTGTGTAACCATATGATTTATTTTAATTTGTTTCCTTTTAGCGATTCATATATAATTCACATGTGACTCACATGTGAATCATATGTGATTCATATGTGAATCATATATAATTCACATATGATTTACATGTGAATCACATATGTTTTACATGTGAATCACATATGATTCACATGTGAATTACATGTGATTCATATGTGAATCGCATGTGATTTACATATAATGTCATATGTAAATGTGATTCATATGTGAATCGGATGTAATTCATATGTGAATCGCATGTGATTTTTGTGAGTGTTTTTGCATCAATCAATTTTTTTTTTCAATTTTCTTGTAGATTTGGAAGAAATTGTGGTGATTATTGAAGAGGTGAAAAATGATAAATTGAAGAAAATAAGGAAATATTAACACGAAGACATGAAAATGCTTTGAAATTTGTAGCTTTTTTTATTTTTTATACTTTATTTTATATCGAATAAAATATTTGTACTATTATGCTTATAGATTAATTAATAAAAATGAGATTTTTTATTAATTATTTACGAATATTATAGTAGAAGAAATATGTTGTATGCACATATGCATTTGAAAAAATATGCATATATACACTTACAACTTTGATTTTTATTATTAAAAAAATTAGAGTATTTTTTTTAATATTCTAGTTCTTTTTTTTATTTATTGATTTTTAAAAATTTAGTTTTCTAAAAAAATGCAGTTTTTTTTTTTAAAAAGTTGCACCTTTTTTTAAAAACATTTTTTTTGATAAAAAATGCAAATTTCTTTAAAAAACTTGCAGTTTTTTTTAAAAGAAATTATAGTTTTTGGAAACAATTGCAGTCTTTTTTTTTAATTTAAAAATGCAGTTTTTTTTTTAAAAAATAGCAGTTTTTTTTTTTTTTGAAAAAATGCAGTTTTCTTGTAAAAAATTTAAGTTATTTTTTGAAAAAATTGCAGTTTTTTGAAAAAAAAAATGCATTTTTTTAAAAAAGTTGTAGCTTTTTAAAAAAATTGTGGTCTTTTTAGAAAAATATTTTTTATATATTTTTTTTCAAAAATTAATGTTTTCTATAAAAAAATTAAAAAAATATGCACTTTGTTAAAAATAAGAATCGAAAAATACTATTTTTAAAAAAATTCAAAATTTTGATATATTATGTAAATTTTTAGATATTTATATTAATATATTCAATAACACAAAATTTTGGTAAGATGATGATCATGTCCTTAATGGATTCATTTTGATCCAACGCTCCATTTTTAGTTCTCGGGTTCTCGGGAAACTATGAGTTCTCAACTGATCTCACCCATATATATATATATATATATATATATATATATATATATATATATATATATATGTGTGTGTGTGTGTGTGTGTGTGATTGGGAATATACATTACAACCCCACCTAAGCTTAAGTACTAAACATATAAAATGTGTCGTTTTAACTTAGTAATTATACTCGATTTGGTTTTTACTTGGTAAATATATCGTCCCCAACAACATTTCTTCCCTCCATTATCGTTTTATCATCCTTATTTTCATTCCTCCATTATCGTTTATTACTTCACCCTAGTGAACAGTATTGTTTTACATCGTCATGAAGGTTGAAGATAATCAATGCTCTTGCTTCCTTATCAAAACTATTGTGTACATCATGAATCTACATCTTCCAGTGTTAATCATGAATTCCGTAATTGCAATCTTTATGAAGTAAAACAACGTATTTTTATGAGATTTAGTATTTAAGCTTAGGTGGGGTTGTAATGCATATTCACTTTTCGCATAGGTGGGTGGGCTTTGGAGTCCAACGAGGCTAGCATCACAAAGATTTTGATCGCATCTTAGAGAAGGAAGTATTTTCTGTTTTATATCTTATCTATTCTATGGCACCACCACCCAGCCTCCAATCTCTCACTGCCAAGGGTCTCTGACCATCTTCTAGGGCTTGAAGGAACCTTCTCCATATTACACTTAAAATTGTTTTCCCCCTCTCATCAATCTCGTTCACATTCACCTTTACAATATAACATTGTTAATCAATAACCCCCACCCCTTTGGTGCAATTTCTAGGGTCCGGATCAACAGCTCTGCTACCATTTCATTGAAGGTGCGATTTTGCCCCTGATTTGGTCATTGAACCCCATTTCAACATCAAGGTAAGAAGATCATAATAGATAAAATTGTAAACAACTATCACATCCCAATTGTGTATTTGAACACAAAACTTATAAATGATATTAAGAAAGCTCCCTAAGTCTTGTACTTGTGATGGATTTAGCAATGTTGTTATTTTACAATTTATTATTATTATTATATATAGGCTACTTCAAAGAAGGTAATAACAAGGGATGAATGGGAGAAAAATCTTAATGATGTTAAAATCCGAAAAGAAGACATGAACAAATTGGTTATGAATTTTCTTGTCACTAAGGGATATGTTGATGTAGCAAAAAAGTTCCAAATGGAATCTAGAACAGAACATATCCATTTTCATCTTTTTAATGTTAATGTGTCAATTTGAATCATTTTCTTCCTTTATATGAATTTCCTTAATATATAAACAACAAATATAGATCTTACAACCATTATAAATCGTATGGCTATTAAAAAAGTTGTCCAGTCTGGGAATGTTGAAGATAGAATTGAAAAAGTTAATGATTTGAATCCTGAGGTTAGTTTCTTGTGATGATTACAAGTTTTTGAAGGGCATTCTAGACATTTTACTATTTTCTTTTTGAATATTTCAACCCATATATGTAAAAATGGGTTATAGGTTGTAATACATATTTAAAAGGCAAGAAGTTGGAGGTGATGCCAAATCTTATGAGTTCTTATGCCCAACTTCCTCAACTGAATTCTTGGAAAAGTACCAATTTGATTTCAATTTGTGTGTAAAAGAAGGTATCTTATCCCTTAGATTACAAATCCTTTGTGAAGTTTATCCGCGTATCTTTTTTGAGCTTTTACAACTTTGGATAAATTTAGGAATATCTTGTTTATCCAGAGCACTACAAGATGAAGCCAGATTGCAATTACAATCAGCACATGAAGATGAATTATCAGAGTCACCATGTGCAACTATAGAAATTAAAGATATCCCACTTTTCAGAATGGGATATTATTTTCATGGAGAGAATGAAAAACAAAATTAATGAATGGCATGATGACCTATTACAGGTTAGAAATAGAGGGTCAAGCAGGATTGTTAATAACTATAATGCTTCAATTGATCAGTTTGAGGCCATCTTCTTGAGGATGCGTCCAGCCATCAAACGTAATGGATTTACTTCCCGCCAACTAAGGTTGATTAAGTCGGTAATTTTATTTTAATTTAATTTTATTTTATTTTAACATATAGTATTGAAAAGTAATTTTGGCTTGTTATCAATTTGCAAGTTTGCACCAAGTAATTTCGACATACAGAAAAGAAAGTGTTGTAATTTTTGTGGGATACAATGCAGGTTGTATAAAAGAACTTCAAGGACTTAGCTTACACTCTTGTAAATGGTGATTCTTGTTCTCAAGAGGTTATTGTCTACATAGACTCCAAACGGGATCTAGAGTTGCTTATGGTAAAGATTCAAGCATTAATCTTAAGACTTAGGGTTGTTTTTTTTTCATTAAGTTCTATATTGGTATAGTGGCTGAATGAGTTATTATGATCCCTGTCTAGATAAAGTTTTGTATAACATAAAATCTATTTCTTTCCAAGACTGGATATGATCCTAAAAAAGAATCACTGTATTCATCAATTTTATCATAAGAAGGGTGTTAGGAGGATAAACAAAGAAAAGGCAAATAGGTAAAAAGTTTATGGCTTAACCCATTAAGGTGCTGTTTTTTTTTTAAGGCAAAACATCTGCAGTCTGTGGACCACATCTGCTGACCTCTGCAGTAGAAGAGTTGGACCAAACGTTTGCAGTCTAAATGTAGAAGACTATTGTTTTTTTAACATCTGCAGCCTGCTATAGTAAACTAAAATCTAATTAAACTGATTTTTTTTGAAAAAAAAACCTAAAAAATGCTTTTCAATAGTTTTTATAACTTTATTATAGATAGTAAACAAATGTAGACCAACTTTTATGTATTATTATAAAAAAGTGAAAATAAAATGGTACGAATTAACATATATATTTGATAAAAACCAACAAACTTTGGTTGCAACATTATACCTAAACATTGTGATTAAGGATAACACATAAAACTGATGCAAATAAACTTTGATTTTAAATGAAAATTTTCAAAGTTTTCATTTTACTTTTTTCATTTAAATCAATTAAAACCTGGGTATAAATGTTTTTTTCTCAAGAAATGAATGATATTATATTAAATAATGTTTTACAAAAATTGACACAAAAAATATAAGATAATATTATGACTTTTTCATATCCATATAAACAACTTCTAATACCATTACTATTATGAAATCTTTATTTATAAATTTTTTACAATGGTCATGATTGTATTGTTAAATTTTTTTCTTCAAGTATTGTAATTTGTTTTATTAAAATTTGTTTATTATAGATACAGTAGGAATAAATCTAAGTTAAAAAACCCCCCAAAAAATAAAGAAAAAAAAACAAAAAAACATAATATATGTATTTTTTTAGGTCAGAAGATGTCTGAATAGGTTTAAAGACTCTGGTCCATATCTGCACCAAAGAGAGGACGCGCAGACCTTTTTAGGTCTACAGTCCTCAAAAAAACAAATAGTATGCGAAGCATAATATCTGTGCGTGGTCTGCATGGCACGGACAGAAGAGGTCAAGAAGATCTGTAGATAAAAAACAAACACCACCTAAGTCATTGATTCTATACAGGTTAAGTAAAAGAGAAACAAGCATGTATTTTCTGCTATTGGCTTCCACCGTGTAATTGACCTCCTTCCTCTGAGCAAAAGTTAATTATTGGACACAACTGCTTTCTTGGTAGGAATTCAATATCTAATTTTATATACCACTTATTTTCTTCCTTTCCACCACTTATATATTCTACCAATTTAATTATATGCCATTCTTCATCAATCTTCATTAGTCCAAATGTTGTTGCACGTTTTTCATCCATTGGTAGAGCTGCTATAGTGATGTCAGCATCAGTTTCTCTATGAGCTTGAAAAAATCTCTCATAAACCATTCAGTATAAATGATCTCCAGCAAGGATTAGGTACTCTAGAACATTGTGCTCTTCAAATAGCCACAAATACTCCCTCACTGCATCAACAGTCCCCTGTAACAAATTGAACATACATAGTTTCATGACATTTTTACCCTTTTTGAAATCACAGATACATCTATTGATTGTTCATTAATTACCTGCAACAAGTTTGGATTTTTTGGGTTTTATTGAGCAGCAAGGACTTCAAAAAACCCTTCGTTCTTGTGCTACCCATGTTGCTTGCATAAGCACATGACAGGTAGCGATTGAGTGATGCAGAGTTGAACTGTGTAAGAACATAAATCTTTTTATATTTTTCTTTTTGTTCTTTTTTCTGATACTGTTCTTCAAGTTGGCAGAAATTTGACTCGGTCAAACCTGAGATTGGATCATTGGGTCTTGGAGGAAGAGAGGTGACAATTAAAGATCCGGTAACTAGTATTCATGATTTGTATGTTATAATCTATCTGAATTTTTTAAAAGTATTTGATAAAATGTAATCATATTTTGGCTCCTAATAATTTCTCCATCCTTTGCTAATCAAATGTCCCTTGTTTAATGAGGGTTCTACTTTAAAAGGCACTCTTTTTGTCAATAAGAGGGTAAAATTTGTGATATTTCTTTCAACACTTATGCCATGATAACTCCTTGTCCAAAGCTGGTATTTATTCTAATTACATCACTTTTCTTTTTGAGATGCTTAACAATGAAAATTGAAATATACCATTTGATTAATTTAAGTGAAAGTATGATCCATGTGATGTCTTATTACTTGTCAGTTTACATTGAATCCTTTGTTTGAACTTGAGGAAATGTTTTTATGGTAATTCATTGCAGATTTACATTTAGGGGATTCTCATTAATTTAATCATACATGAAAGAACTGTTGGATTAGGTGTCTAAGTTCATAACTATATCTGGTATGTACTTGACCCGGTTGGCATGGTCCATTTTGGTTGCATGGCATTGCAACACTTAGATAGACAAAATGAGAGAAGAACAGTTAAATCTTATTAATATATTATAAGTTCTAATATATTAGTAATATTATTTAATTAGTTTTGATCAAGAATTAATTTAGAATTAATTTGGCGATCAAAAGGAGACTAATTAAATATATGGGGTTGATTATGTAAATCATCTATTCTTGTATAGTGGGCTAATGATCCATGGTTTATTGAATTGGGATAAGACCCATAAGGTGCTCCATGGATAGTCCATGGAGGTTATAAACCCATGGATCATGGAATATGGAAAGCCATGTCAATTAGGGTTTACATGGTGTAACCCTACTTGTGACACAACTATAAAAGGACCCCATGGCTGCCAAAATCGGCACTATGTGTAGAAAAAACAGGGTTAGCCGATTTTTGAGTAATAGTGAACTTCTCTAAAAGTTATTCTAAGTGTTGTAGTGTTGTGTGAAACACTTGAGGCATCAAACTTGAGGTGCTAGGCTCCCAAAGTTCTCAAGGAATCCAAGCAACAAAAAGGTACGTTCTCTTACTAACTTTTATATTTTATGTTCCCCATGCCATGCTAGTTAGATTGAGAACCTTGGAAAAATAAAATTTGCATGTATCTTAGTAAAACATAGATCCAAGGTTTCTAGGGTTGCATGTACACCTTAGGAGTGTTAGAATGCTCAAATCCCTTCAGTGGTATCAGAGCCTAGGCTTTTTTTCTTGATACTTGATGCAAATTGCTGAAAAAACTCAAGATTTCTGCATTCTGCTCAATGAACTCGCCGAGTCCATGGGGGACTCGACGAGTCCATGCATATCTGCATCCTACTCGTCGAGTAGGTTCTTGCAGTCGACGAGTAGAAGGCCCTGAGTGCAGATTTTTGAGTTTTGCTGCTGGAAAATGGACTAGAAAGATTACCCTAAACTGCTTTGGTCTTATAAAACGTGTTTTAGATGGTGTAATGGGTATGCTAATCCATTTATAATGTCTATTATCAAAATTTCAAGATTTGTATGTGTTAATTATGATTCTTGAAATTGTTGATATGAATGTTCATATACTTATGAGTTTAGAAGATCATAGGAATTATGTGCAAATAGTTTGTTAGAATAATTCTTGATCTTGATGTGTTTTAATGGAATCCATAATTTGTCTTCAAGTTATAGATTACCAAAAGTCACTCTTTTAAAAGTCCATTAAATAAACACATAAGTTATAAAAATGAAGAGTCTTCATTTTTAATAACCATTAACTCATAAGTTATGAAGTTGAAGAGTTTTGAATAGTTACAAAACTTGCCCTCAAGTTTTGGAACATGTAAAGTTACCTTAAAAACTTTAGTTCTAACCCCTATAATTTTAAAAGTTAAAATTCAACCCTTATTCTTTCTAATATTATAAGTTAATAATATATATGTATAAGAACAAGTCGTTTTACCGTTAGTAGACCTCATTCACGAAGCCGGTCTATAAGGGGGTATAAGGTTGTTGCCTATAAAATGGTAGCTTAATGGGTGTCCACTCTCACCCACGGCTTCCTTGACTGGGGGAGGGTCGTTAGCCGAACGGGTAGGACAATGACTTTAATTCTCATAAAAGTATGATGATTATAAAGTAACTAAATATTTTATAAATTCCCAATCTTAGTTACTTTAAGAAAATGTGAATTTGGTGCTAACCCATGAAATTACACTTTGCACTTTGCTTAAGTCATTAGTGGAGCGTGTGTGGTTAACCGACACACTAACCTGGACTTAACAAGGTTGGAAAACAGTGATTTAAGGTTTATCATAGATCGGTGGAGCACGTATGGTTAACCGACACATCGGTTGAGTGATAAACATTAAGAGTACCCGATAATTTGAATGGTTATCTCACACCTTTTTTTGTGATCCTCGGTATCCCAGACATAAAACTTGAAGGGTACACTCGAGATTGAAACATGCCAATGAAAAGTTCAATGAATCTCTAAAGAATCTAGGAGTTTCAGAAACCAATTAAAACCTACTAATACATTTCGTTTTTCATGGTGGACATTGGTGAATCATCATTCACCTACTTTCAAATATTTTATAGCTTGGATTCCGACATCCCTCTTCTAAGTTATAAAATATTGTGTTGGATCCTAGCCTTAGTATTACATTTGGGTGTCTTATTAAGGACTATCTTTATATCTAATCTAAACTTGTCTTTCTTCTTTTCAGATGTCTTCCAACAATGTTGCTTCTTACTCAAACCCTACCGGCTCCTTCTCTCTCATGAATGTTGTGGGAGAGTCATCTTTGATGGTTCCAACTTTATGGATTGGATCCGGAACATCAGGATGGTCACTCGTTACGAGGACAAGGAATATGTCCTCGACAAAGAGCTTAAGGAACTTGATGAGTCTACTGCTACTTTAGAGGAGATCGCTGAATATATGGCACATGAGAGAGATGTTACCAAAGTGGCATGTATCATGATGGCCACAATGACTCCCAAACTCCAAAAGTCCTATGAGGACTATTACCCTTTTGAGATGTATCAAGACTTGATGGACCACAACCATCAAAGTGCTCGTCAAAAGAGGTATGAAATAATCTTCGCCATGATAACAACCCGAATGAAGGATGGTGAACCCATCATGGGCAACATTCAGAAAATGCAAAGAATCATGGACCGTTTGTTCAAACTAAATGTGAACTTCCCCGAGGAGTTGGCAATTGACATCATTTTGCACTCCTTACCTTTGTGTTATGATCAATTTTGAATGACATATCACATGAAAAAGGAGGAAGTTACACTCAACAAACTTCAAGGACATTTGTAGACCGCTGAAGGTGGTTTAAAGTTAAATCGGTTGTTACCACTCATACTCCTACCGCCGCCCCTGTCTTGGCAATCGGGCAAGGTAAAGGGAAGAAGAGGAAGAGCCCTTCGAAGGGTACCAAGGGAAAGTCCCTTGATGTCTCCTCTTCAATTGGAACCAAGAAAGGTTTCGTCACTCCTTCTGCCAACCCTAAAGAGGCTGAATGCTTCTATTGCCATGAAAAGTTGCACTGGAAGCGAAATTGCACAAAGTACATGCAAGATGTTAAGGATGGGAAAGTAAAACCCAACGATGCAAGTATTTACACTATATTGTCTAATAACTCACCCCTTTCTAATTCTTGGGTCCTTGATATAGGTTGTGGTATTCACATATGTTTTGATTTGAAGGGACTAAGAAGAAGTGAGAATGTGGAGCATGGGAAGATAAACTTGATCATGGGGAATAGGAAAGCTTCACCTGTCACTAAGATTGGAGTTTATTCTTTGTTGCTAAGTAGTGGGATAACATTAGATTTGAATAAATGTTATTACTCGTCTGAAGTGGCGATAAATATTATTTCTTTTCATAGTTTGTACAAACAAGGGTTTACCTTTTCGTTTAGTAATGAATGTGGTGGTATTAATGCTTTCTTTAATAATGTTATTTATCTTAAAACATTACCTTGGGATGGTGTATATGACACTGTGTCGTTTGAAGATAACCAAGGAAATAGTGTGTTGTATATTGATTCTTCCAATAGCTTGGATAAAGCATCATTATGGCATTGTATTCTTGGACATGTAAGCAAGAAACGCATAGGCCAACTCCAAAAGGATGGAGTCTTGGAGTCATTTGACCTAAAGTCAGATGATAGTTGTGAATCTTGTATCTGGAAAAATGACAACTTCACCCTTCACTGGTACTTGTGCTATGGGTGAGGGTTTGTTGGATCTCATACATACTGATGTGTGTGGACCCTTTAGAACCGCCACAAGGGATGCTAACCGCATCTATGTGACTTTTACTGATGATAATAGTAGATATGGATATGTCTACTTAATCAAGCATAATTCAGAAACCTTTGAAAACTTCAAGGAGTTTAAACAGGAAGTGGAGAATTAGTTGGGCAGGAACATTAAGAAGCTTCGATCTGATCGAGGTGGCGAGTATCTCAGTACAGAGTTTTTTGACTATCTTAAGGAATGTTGGATTGTCGGACAATTGACACCTCCCAGAACACCACAGCTTAATGGTGTTTCTAAGACGCGTAATCGAACCTTGTTGGACATGGTTCGTTCCATGATGAGTCGAGCTTCGCTACCAATCTCATTCTGGGGGTATCCCTTAGAGACTACCGCCCATATCCTTAATCTAGTCCCTACAAAGAAGGTTGCCAGAACACCTCATGAGATGTGGACTGGAAAAGTTCCCAATCTAGACCGCATCAAGATTTTGGGTTGCGAGGCTTTCATGAGGCGCGAGACTCACGATAAGCTCGAACCTCAAAGTGAGAGGTGTATTTTCATCGGTTGCCCATAAAAATCCTTTGGTTACTTCTTCTACAGACCCAGTGACAATGTGGTTTTTGTAGCAAAGAGAGGAGTCTTTCGAGAGAGAGAGTTCATAAGCCAAGGAAACAGTGACAGGAAAATTAGCCTTTAAGAAATTCAAGAGTCAAGTGGTGAAGGAACCTCAAACCCTAGCCATCAACCTGAGGAGGAAACTCCTGTTGATCCGACTGAAGAGTTTGTACCTCTGAGGCGTTCCATGAGAGTTAGGAATGCACCTGAGCATTACTATGGTTTCGATATTACTGCAGAGGGGTGATACACTTATCAGTGATAACACGCTTGTAAGTCTAGATGAACCTAACAGCTACAAGGAAGCCATGGCAGGCCCTGAGGCTACCAAATGGAAAGAGGCTATGGACAACGAGATACAGTTCATGTATAAAAACCAAGTTTGGAACTTGGTTGACAATGTACCAGGTCGTAAGACAGTCGGGTGCAAATGGATCTTCAAGAAGAAGACCGACATGGATGGTAATGTACATACTTATAAGGCACGAATGGTTGCAAAGGGATTTTCTCAAACTTTGGGAGTTGATTATGATGAAACCTTTTCGCCAGTAGCAAAGATTAAGTCTATTAGGGTTATGTTAGCCATTGTTTCATTTCATGATTATGAAATATGGAAAATGGATGTCAAAATCGCTTTCCTTAATGGAAGGTTAGCTGAGGATGTTTACATGAGTCAGCCAAAGGGTTTTTTCAGTACAAAGCACCCTAATAGAGTACGTAAGCTTGAGAAATCAATCTATGGATTGAAACAAGCACCTCGCAGATGGAATATTTGTTTCGATGAGAAAGTGAAAGAGTTTGGCTTTTCTAGAAGCGAATATGAATTTTGTGTATATGTCATGGCTAGTGGGAGTATAGTCAGTTTTTTGGTATTGTATGTGGATCATAGGGTCTGAAAGGTGTTGCGTCTTGGGCTCGCTATTTAGTCCATTTAGTCTCTGGATTGGGCCTGTCCATCCGTGAGTTATTTTCTAGGGTTTTGTATTTATAGGTGCTTGCATGCATCTTGGTACGTAAGATTTGGAAGTAATTTTATTTCAAGGATTTGATCTTTATCTTTTGTAACCCTAATAGCCTCTACAGCGGAAGTTCTTTATCGAGCTCTGCTGAGGCTTGAATCAATTGAATCATTCGACATATTTTGATTCATTCTTGTGTTTTATATTGCTGTTTTCGCTGCGAGAGCTGTATTCCATAGATGAAGATCTGGAGCACTCAATTCAGAACTTGCTTCTGTTTGAATTTGGAGAGTTCAAGCAAAATCCCGATGAGTCTGTTACATAGACGTTTGATCGCTTCAATCATCTTCTCAGCCAGATGATCAAACATGATATTGAAAGGAAGCTTATTGAACAGAAGGTCACTTTTTTGAATGGTCTAAGATCCGAATGGAGAGCTGTTGTGTCAACAGTTAAAGCACACAAGCAGTTCAAATGGTACTCGCTGGCGAAACTGGTGGGAATTATGAAATCCCAAGAAAAGATTGTGCTGCAAGAGAAAAGTGTGGTTTCTAGTCTGGGGTGGCGCTTCTGTCCAAGGGTAAAAGTGTAGAAGAAGATGAAAGGATCTTAATCTGGGAGATCACGATCTGACAGGCGAAGACTATGCTTTAATGGTGTCAAATCCTAGAAGGTTTATGAATAAAAAGTTTCCTTCCAACAAAAATCGTAATTGGCAGGGAAGCTATAGTTCCGAAAGAGTGAAAGATGAACCGAAAGTTGAGGAGTCGAAAAAGGAAGCAAACAGTGATGCTAACTCTGGTGTCAGTTGCTTTTACTGTGGAGGAAAGAATCACTATGCAAAGGATTGCGTGCTGAAGAAGATGGCAGAGAAAGATGAAGAAGAAAGTCTTATGAAAAGACTGGAAGAGATAAAAAGGAAGAAGGCTGCTACTAATTCTTTTATGAGTGCTCTTATTGTGCAGGGTTCAGCAGAGGATAACGAGTTTGGTGGCGTACAAGTGTGGTCGACCAACTCAGAAGATGATGAGGTGAGAAATCCTTCTCAGGGAAAGGCTTATGTTGCAAAAGATGGTGAAACCGGTGGAAGATGTCTGATGGTGACCGATGTATCTCAAATGAGGGGATATAACACTGATGGTGGAAATAAAGAGGCCAAGGAGCAAGAGGACTTATGCTTTACAACAAAACCTCTCAGTGTGTAGATCAATGAACTTGATGAACTGATCAAGAAGGTACAATCTGTTTTTGTTTCGTTTAAAATTCCACTAAAATCATATGAAAAGGAATTAAATAACTTGAATTCAAGAATTTCAAATCTAGATAGTTGTTTAACTCAAACACCGGTCACAAATTCTAATCTGACTGACCAAATAAGCAGGGTGTCATCCAAGAGTGAGGAGCGAAGGATGTGGATTGAGCAGAAGGATTTGGAGCTAATTAAGTCTAGAGATGAAAACATTTATTTGCAAAGAGACAATCTGAAATTGTTAAAACAAAGGAATGTTTTTTGTTTAATCGCTAAAAGGGTTTATGCTAACATTATTCAACTGCATCTAAATTGTGAAATAGGGCAGAAGATACATCGCATGATTCTACCCTTCCTTGAGTTTAAGGAGGATGAAATCGATGCTGAAGCATACAACTATGAAAGTGTTGTATCTTCCGATGATGTGAATCCTACTTATATTTATGGTCTGGACAAAATAGAATCTTTTATAAAGTCCAAAGACCATAAGGACATGCTTAAAAATCTTTTGGATGAAAATGATAAGCTGAAACTCAAGACCAAAACCATACAAAAATTCGACTCATTGAGTAACAATTTAAGTTCAGAAAACAAAATTGATGTTGAAAACGCATCTAAACTTAATGAGGACGATGATATAAGTGAAATTTCTGTAGAGGATGAAGTCGACTGTTCTGAGTTTGTCAAGAGCGAACCCGAAAACCACAAAAACCTGATTTCTGAAAATTCTGTGGAATTCGCTCGTTTGTCCAAAACTAAGTCCCCAACCCTTAAAGAAAAGACCGTTGTATTTCAGATGGTTAGAACTACTCCCAATCAGGTGTATAAGGTCATAGGAGTAACCAAACATCAAACAGCCGAACTCACTGCCATAGTGAACGAAGATAATGCAGATGGCTGTGATGAGTTTTTCCAGGTCAGCACCTATAGACAATGCAGACGAAACGGTTGGTCTGTCGGAGTGAACATCCTGGAAGACCAAAGGTAGATATGTGCCCGAACCGCTGAATAAGCCTACCAACTTTGACGTACCAAGTACAAGTGGTACAAAAGAAATTCCTGTAGAAAAAGTCACCTCCATAAGTGAAACCTCATCTATGAAGAGTGAACCGGTTGCCAAGAAGCTGAAACAAAAAGCTAATATCCATAGACAACCGAAACAGGTGAAAAATCAAAAGCAGCAGAGAAACCTGAGATACAAGAAAAATCTCTTAGAGTGAAAGCAGTTTTGGCACTCTCAAAATCCTCACTACTCTTACCATGATAAAGATTCTAAGCCATAGAGAAAGACTTTCATACCACACGAAGAATAGAATCGAAAGAATAGGTTCGGTCCCAAAAGCAACAGCAACCGAAGAGCTAATTTCAGTCCGCCAAATAACAACAGGCAAAGACTTGATTTCAGTCCATCAAGCTTTTATAATAAAAGACCAAGTTTCGGACCACCAACCAACAACACCCGAAAATCCAACTTCATCTCATCATCAAGCGGCTACCGAAGGTCCAGGTTCGGTCCCTCTAATGACCACAAACTAAAGGGTCATTTCGAACCTCAAGTCAGGAAAGACTCTCATTCTAATTTCTTTTTCTCTAATTCTTCTCATTCTCAATCTTCTTTTAAACCCAATTCAGTTCCTACACAAAATTCAAGATCATCAACGAACTTGAAAGGAAAAAGGAAGATTTCCTCAGCCAAGGAAGACCGAAAGCAGACTAATGCCCAAACATCAGAATCTGAATCCAAAACACCTGCAGCTAATTCTAACAAAATCAAAGTGTTTACTATTAAAAGAAAAGATGAAACAACCTTAGTAAAACGAACGTATCTTGTTGATGTTTCTCTTACTATTCCTGTTCCTGTGAAAGGCTCACGTGGACCCAAGAAACTTTGGGTTCCTAAATCTGCTTAATTTTTGCAGGTTATTAGTGACGAGCAGTTTGACGAAGAATGATACATTGACAGTGGCTGCTCACGTCACATGACAGGAAGGAAGGAAGAGCTAAGGGAGTTTCGATCACTTCAAAATGGTGGCAATGTCAAGTTCGGTAACAACTCCTATGGAACAATAAAGGGTTATGGGATGATTACCAATGGAGACTTCACAATAAGAAAGGTGGCGTACGTAGAAGGGTTGCAGCATAATCTCATCAGTGTATCTCAACTGGTGGGAGGTACCGGTCTCAAAGTTTCATTCGACGACGAAGGTTCAGAAATTATAGAGAAGAAATCCAACAAGGTCATTCTCAAATCAGATCGAAATGGCGAAATGTTTCCTCTGAATCTCAGACCAATCAGAGGAAATCCAGCCATATGTCTTTTGTCCAAAGCTCATTCTGACTAAAGCTGGTTGTGGCACCGAAGGCTCTCACATCTCAACTTCAAAGACATCAACAAGCTTGACACCAGGGGTCATGTTCGGGGTCTTCCATTGCTCAAGTTTGATCGAGAACATTTTTGCGCTGCATGCGAAATGGGGAAACAAAGTCGTCAAAGTCACCCATCAATTATAAACACAAAAGTTGTTGAACCACTTGAGTTGCTTCACATCGACTTGTGTGGTCCATCATCAATCGAGAGCATTGGCGGTAGCAAGTATATTCTATTTATTGTTGATGATTTCTCACGTTTTACATGGGTATTCTTTCTGAAGCACAAATCTGAGGCTACTCCTAAGCTAAAGATGTTTATCAAGCAGGTTGAAGTGCAACTGAGAAAAGTCGTTCGAAACATTAGGAGCGACAATGGACTAGAATTCAAGAACAAAGAATTCGAAGACTTCTTGACAGAAAAAGGAACCAGTCATAACTTCTCAGCCCCTTATACGCCTCAACAAAATGGTATTGTTGAAAGGCGAAACCGATCCTTGTATGAGACGGCCCGAACTATGCTAAGTTTTGCTTCTCTTCCCTTATATTTCTGGGCTGATGCTATTGCTGCAGCATGTTTTACGCAGAATAGGTCTTATCTCAACAAGTGTTTCTCTCTCACTCCTTACGAGATAATCAATAACAGGAAGCCGAATGTAAAATTCTTCCATGTGTTCGGTTCAAGGTGCTTCATTTTCAACTCCAAAGAACATCGTAACAAGTTTGATGTTAAAGCTGATGAAGGAATTTTTCTGGGATATTCTCTTACTTCAAAGGCATACCGGGTTTTAAATAAGCGTTCTAGAAAGATTGAAGAAACCTATTATGTGACTTTCGATGACAGCTATGTCAAGAAACTAAAGACTATTGAAGAAGCAATTGGAGAGATTTTCTCTCAAACAGGTCAAGTCACAGCCACGATTGCTAATTTATTTGATCAGTTCTTAGACCTATTCGATGAACCTGAGAAAGCCACTTTCTCGGAAGCCAAGGCGGCAGACAACAAAATCGATCGTCTGAAGCAGAATGTCGAAGATGCAACCAAACAAATGGGAGAAGGAGAACAAGTTCGAAACGAACCTCCTCAGCACTGCACTTCAGTTGAGGGGGAGAATCAATTTTCTTCAAATCAATCGGACTCACATTTTCAGGGGGAGAATTCAATCCCTGTAACACCCGAAAGCCCAGCTACACCCGAAAGTCCTGTAGCACCCGAAAGCCCGACTACACCTGAAAGTCCTGTAGCACCCGAAAGCCCGGCTACACCATAGAGTTCCATTGCACCCGAAGGTCCAAATCAACCTGAAGATCCAAATGATTCATCATCTGTCGAGGGGGAGAATTCTGATATGTTCTATGATGACGATTTTCAATCTGAGTTGGAAGAACTGGTCAACGCCGAATTGGATCCATCCTATGATCCAAACTTTCCTCCGCTCACTAAATGGACCAGAGATCATCCTATATCTTAGATAGTAGGTAACATATTTGAAAAGGTTCTAACCCAATCCCAAGTGAAGGCAAAGCAAACCTCCCTATTCTCCAAAGTAGAGTTCTACATGTATAATTCCTTCGTATCTAAAGTTGAGCCAAAGACAGTCAATATTGCTCTTGATCATTCTGATTGGGTCCAGGCAATGCAAGATGAACTCAATGAGTTTGAAAGAAATAAAGTCTGGCGCCTCATTCCAACACCAAAAGATGTCTCAGTCGTTGGTCTCAAATGGGTATTCAGAAACAAAATGGATAAGGAGGGTAATGTGATTCGAAATAAAGCTCATCTTGTGGTGAAAGGATACTTCCAGGAAGAAGGAATTGATTATGAAGAAACATTTGCTCTGGTAGCAAGGCTAGAATCTGTTTGAATATTTATTGCCTATGCTGCACACAAGAACTTCGAGGTCTACCAAATGGATGTGAAATGCACCTTTCTGAATGGAGAACTTGAAGAAACGGTTTACTTGGAGAAACCTCCTGGTTTTGTGAATGAAAAGCATCCAAATCACTGCTACATTCTAGACAAGGCAGTTTATGGTCTGAAACAAGCGCCTAGGGCATGGTATGAAACACTTACTAAGTTCTTAAAGATGTCTAAATTCAAACAAGGTTTGTTTAACCCAACCTTCTTTCGTAAAAAGGAAGGTAACCACCTTATGATAGTTCAAATCTATGTCGATGATATCATCTTTGGCTCAACGAATCCTAGTTTAACAGCTGAATTCAGAAAGCTGATGGAGACTAAATTTGAAATGAGCTCAATGGGTCCGATTAACTTTTTCCTTGGTTTAAACATTAGACAGGGACCCGAAGGCATCTTTATCAACCAGGAAGCATATACCAAGAATCTTCTTGCTAAATTTCGGCATGATGGGAGATTCAAAGGTCAAAGTTCCAATGGCGTTCGACACCAAGCTCACACCATCCTTGGAAAAACCGGCAGTCGATATAACGCTATACCGCCAAATGATTGGTTCCCTGATGTACCTCACAGCTAGCAGGCCCGATATAATGTTTTCTGTGTGTTATTGTGCTAGGTTTCAGGCGAATCCTCGTGAACCACACATGCTAGCAGTGAAAAACATACTCCGGTATCTGAAGCGAACCACCTCCCTTGGTCTTTGGTATCCATCAAACTCAGGTTTCTTTGTTCAAGCCTACTCAGATGCAGACCTTGGAGGATGTGGTTTAGATAGGAAAAGCACTACAGGAGGATGTCAATTCCTTGACGGAAAGTTGGTGAGCTGGCAATCTAAGAAACAAACATGTGTTTCACTGTCTACAGCCGAAGCAGAATATATTGCTGCCGCTTCTTGCACATCTCAAGTGATTTGGATCCAAATCCAACTCCGGGATTATGGACTCAATATGAAAAAGATCCCACTATATTGTGACTCAGAAAGTGCAATTAGGATCTGTCATAACCCAGTGCAACATTCCAAAACCAAATACATTGCATTGAGGTATCACTTCATTAAAGATCACGTAGAAGACGGAAACGTAGAGATTCATTTTGTTCGAACTACTGATCAACTGGCTGACATCTTCACCAAAGCTCTTCCTGAAGCAAGTTTTAATAAAATTCTACAAGGGATAGGTATGATGGAATCAGAGTCAGTACCAAAAACTACTTCTCAAAACTAAAAGTTGGAAGCGAAATGAAACGAACGTTCGGGTTGGTTCACGTGAGTGCCGAAATGAACCGAGCGCTCGGGTTCGGTCCTATTCTCTTGTCTTTGTTTATCACTTAAAGGTAGTTTCTTTGGTTGTAAACTTTTTGTACCCTTATTTCTCAATCATTTATCTCTTATTTTCCAAGTCTTTTTCTTTTTCAATTTTTTTTGAAACCGATATGAACCGAGCATTCGGTCTATTTCGGGTTCGGTTCCAAATTTTTTTTTGTTTGTTTTATTTTTGTTTTTCTCTTTAAATCAAAAACTCCAAAAATATTTTTTTGTTTTTGTTCGTTAATTTTTTTTTTTTATCATTTGTGGATAATCGATGGGGCAAGTATTGTTCTCACATCTTTTAATAGTTATGTGTCCCTAGAAGCATGCTGCTGTATTTTGTCCAAAGCCTCACCTGATTCTGAATAATAGCCTTACTGACTTGGTATATACAAACCTTGTCTTCCCAATTAGGCTTTTATATTTATTCTAATCATGAGCTACCTTACTCTCTTCTCACATGAGATAAGAGTTTTCTGCTTGGTCCTTATTTTAACAGCAGAGGTACTTTGGTTTCTTTACACCATCTCCAATATTTTTCTCCACTCTATTCACTTCATACACATAACCCTTGAGACTCTCAGAAATTACCACTGAGGTTTATGGTTACACAATTTCTGTGTTTATGATCTTAGCTTCGTGCCACTACGTGCTAAGTGAAACCCACAATTCAATACCTACTATGCATTGACGGTGAACAATTAAATTTGCTCTAGTTTTCACTAAAGAATTAACGAATTCATCCATGGTGTTGTACCTTGGAATCTCTGAATTTTCTCTTTGTGTGATTCTTATGAAATTGTTAAATCCCATAACATCTCTTCCCTTAGAATCCAATTTTAATTTTTTTTTGAGATTTCACCTAAAAGTATTTTCAACATGCCACTTAAATTCTCTTCACACCTACTTGTTCAACAGACCACATTGGTCTCACAGATACTTCAGTCGATTTCTATCTTATGTCAAGATCAGGAATTCTGAACTGAAGCGAAAGCTTCCCAAATCAGCCTTATTAAAAGATGCCTTTCAACACTTCTTAATAAGTGTCTGATCGTAATTCAACGGGAAACCACACAAACACTTTAAGGTCTCTCTTGACTTTAAAGGAAGAGATTCATGCCCGGGATCCAATTATTTCGTGTCTTTATTGACATTAGAATTTCCCACATATGTGTTGCTTTATTTCTTTTTCTTTTACACTCTATGCACGAAAATCTTTTTGATTTTCCATATATCTGGTGTCGTTATTTACAAGCTATTTTTGGCTATGGGATTTAAAGTCATAAAAGAAATGTGGTTCACAATGTTACACGTGGTCATTTTGCTCTATAACGACAGCTCACTCTAAAGGGATAAGTTGCTGACTCAGCTGAAAGTCTAATCACTTTGATATTTCAAACAGCGCTTGATGGGAAGGCGTGTGAAGCGGAACCGTTTTTGTCATTTCAAACGGCGCCTGATGGGAAGGCGTGTGAAACGGGACAGTCTTTCTCTCTCCTGCGTAATCATCGGGGCTCTAAACTGTCACGCGTAAATCACCTAAGGAAACTCTTCGCATTTTCCTTGAAGATTTGGGAACAGATTTTTCTCTCTCTTCTCACCATGGTATAAAAGGTAACTTCTACCGTCATTTACCTCTTTACTGCACCAAATATTCAGAGAGCAAGAAAAGATTTGTTTCTCCTACTGTTCATCATCTTTCCTAAATTCTTCTCTTCAATGGCGGACTCCTCTTTAGTTCATGCTACTTCTCACATTCTGCCAATCCGTCCTCAACAAAGCCTGATCATCGATCTCACTCCACAAGTTTACGATGCATTCATGTTTGCAATCGTGGAATGTCTCAAGTATTCGCCACTGGTTCTAGCTCTCAACAAAGTCGAACCTGTTCCAATGGAGTGTCTATTGCAAATCTTCTCCACAGCCCACTATGACAAGTCTGTCGATCGAATCTTCTTCGACATTCTTGATAACAAGGCCTCCATCTCCAAACAACGATTTTGTTCGCTTTTAGGGTTTGAACCTGATGAGTCTAGGGTTAACCCTGAATCCATCCCAGTGGGATGGTTGTCCTCCATGTTTTATAACATGGGTTACACTGAAATTTTGACGACGGTCACAAAATTCAAGAAATCTTGCTTACCTCCTCAGTGGAACGGCTTCTTCACCGTGTTGTTCAAGGGGCTATCGGAACGAAGTGCAGGTTCAGACGGGGCGAGTCATCTATTTATGACCATTCTTTATGGGTTGTACCACGACATCAATCTTGATTATGGGTCGGTTTTATGGCAGCAGCTGATTCAGAGTCTAGCGTCTACTTCTCGCCATTCAGAGATCTCCTATGCCAGATTCTGGACGCTGGTCACAAAGTGGGTGATGGAAAAGTATCATGTTCCTATTGTTGCTGATTCTCCACTCTCCTCGATAGGAACTTTCCACACTACGAAGATAATCGTCTCTGATTCCTCTAAATTTCAGTTTGTTGGCTCAATCCCTGAGTCAATGTATGGGAGTGTTCCAAGCGACAGCCGTATCATCAAAACTTACAAGGAGTTTCGTCGCTCTGGTCCCAAAGAGCTCACTCCTGACATGATTCAATCAATCCATGATGCTGATAGGCCTGCTCCCAGGGGAAAGAAACATGACAAGGGAAAAGACAAGAAGGTTGTCAAAGGAGCGAAAGGTCCTTCTCCGAAGAAACGCAAACCTTCCAAAGCAGCTCAATCTCCTCCACTAAAGAAGAGGAAGACTCAACCTAGGCGAAAGCTTATTCTTGCCTCCTCCTCCAGTGAATCCGAGGAAGAGAGTTCAGACTCAAAAGTGTCCCTACGAGGTAATACTCCTCCACGTTCGCCTACCCCTGAGGTACCTGTTTCCACTAGACCTGTCTCTCTTCCCCCAATCTCCATCTCTATTTCCATTCCCCCCATAACCTCCACTACTCAAATACCACCCACCTCTATCCCTGTACCACCTCCTATTTTCACTGAAGCTACCACAACAACCACCGCTAGACTTAGAACCAACGTATCTGATACGGGGGCTCCTACTACAGCACCCGAAACCACTCCCACTACCGAACATACATCCGTACCCCTACTTCCACAACCGAGCCTCCACCCTCATCTACTTCTCACTTAGCAGATAATGAAGAACCTTTTCTTGGAGGAGAGAACATGATGTTTGACTCAGTCTATTACAGTCCGTATCAAATGCAAAGTGATGATGACGATGATGCTCCAGTGACCAAGAAGCATCTCAAGGAGCTTCATGAGAAAATTGATTCTCTCATTGCTTCCTCCTCTTCTTCCTCACAATATACTATCTCAGAGGCTGCTATTTAGGGGCTTGTTGATGCGTTCACTAAGGCTCATGAAGACTCTATCAACTCTGCCACTGCCGCTATCGATGCCTCTACCAAGGCGTGCGCTGCTGCGACCGAAAAAGTCGAAAAACTATTTGTTGACGCTACTTCGCTTTTGCAGTATTCATAAGGAACCGCTGATTCCAATGCAGAGAGACTTGAATCTCTTGTCAATAAGCTGGCTACCTCAGTTGTCTCCGAACTGCAGTCATTTGCTAGTCTTCGTCAAACTATCAGCGATGACAACAAATTGTTTCAGGCAACTGTTGAGGAGCGCCTGACTAAGCTGCATGAAGACCTCGCTTCAGAGAACTCAATGATGGATGCTCTCACTCGCAAGACCACTGCTCTCAAGGTCAAGAGTCTTCATCTTTTCCATTCTCAAAAGGAAGTCGCATCTCTTCGATCTGAACGTGAGGTTATTTCTTTGTGTGTTTCGGATGTCCATGCCACCCTTTACAACATCATTGAAGCACATGATCCGATCCTGAATTACTCAGTGAGGTGCAATCTCGCAGGGAAGCTTGCTCCTGCCCTTGCTCTACTAAGAAAAATTGAAGGGCTCCTTGAGTTCGTGTCCTATCCGAAACAAGGGGGAGAAGACGTGTCTCAACCGCCTCCTACTTCTACAGCAACTAAAGCAACCGAACCTCCTCCAGCAGGTCAAGCCTCAGGTTCGGGTGTCAAAGAAAAAGGAAAGAAGATTGCTGAAGACAGTGATGATGATGATAAAGAGACCATTGCTGATCTCTTAAAGAAACAAGGATGGGATAAAGATGCTGACATGAGCGCTCGTGTTGCCAGAGAGTTTGAGGTAAACGAAAGAAAAATGAAGGAGGCTCATGACCTTCTTGAGAGTAGGAAAACTCTTTTTCCTCCGTGGACTCTTGAGAAGCTTTTAAAAGAGGCAATTGAAACTCCCAGCATTCTGTGGCTCGAACCAGTGATTTCATTGGATCGAATCAATTCTGTTGATTCTCAGTTCGACATGCCACTGACCCGAAAATCCTTCATCTTCCATGCTTTTGATAACGTTGCTGATCTCCCTCATCCTCATCCAAAAGTTGATAGGGAACTCATCGAATTCTATCTTAAGTATGCTCAACCACAGTATCAGACTTGGAGCGCTCAGAAGATCGTCAACGTTCGGGTCCTCAAACCGTTTCGTGAGGGGAACTTCACGAACGTTCGGTTCAAAGTGCTGAGGGGTTCTGCTAAAACCGAACATGCTATATCACTTGCTGATCTTCCCAACCTGAATCCACATGATTGGATTATTTTGCATAACATCCTCCTCACCAATGAAGCTGAGTATGGTCCAATTATTGATCACTTCAAGAGGATGCTTGTATGCTACATTATGGAGGTTGCCAAGATGGATCAGGAGATCGCTAGCATATTCAAGAAAAAGCCTACTATTTCTCCTATTGGCTCTGCTAGTGATTTGAACATGATGCAGATGGGAAGAATCGACCCGAAACGGAATTCTGTCATGTTTACAAGGAACGAAGGCCAAAAATTCCTGTTCGCCTTGGCAGATAAGCACCTTTACACCACTGCATGCTTGGAACATTTTCTGGGAATCATTCATCGATGCAAGCAGAATTCAGAAGACGACAAGAAGTACTTTGATGATATGATCCAGTGGTACATTCGCTTCAGACAGACCATCCTTGCTCTCATCCCACGTCTGTTTGAAACCACTAAGAAAGTTCCTGCAGCTGGACCCAACAAGCCGAAGTGATAGTCTCGCTCCAATTGACGCAAAGGGGGAGATTGTAGGGTCTGAAAAGTGTTGCGTCTTGGGCTCGCTATTTAGTCCATTTAGTCTTCGGATTGGGCCTGTCCATCCGTGAGTTATTTTATAGGGTTTTGTATTTATAGGTGCTTGCATGCATCTTGGTACGTAAGATTTGGAAGTAATTTTATTTCAAGGATTTGATCTTTATCTTTTGTAACCCTAATAGCCTCTACAGCGGAAGTTCTTTATCGAGCTCTGCTGAGACTTGAATCAATTGTATCATTCGACATATTTTGATTCATTCTTGTGTTTTATATTGCTGTTTTCGCTTTAGTGAGTAACCTGTTAAAAGATCTAAACGCTCAAAGAGTTTCTTAACTCTTCATGGATGACATACTACTCATTAGAAATGACATTCAAACTCTGCAGGAAGTAAAGTCCTAGCTTCGGAAGTGTTTTTCTATGAAGGTCCATGGAGAAGCTGCCTATATCCTAGGGATACGGATTTTGAAAGACATGAGTAAAAAACTAATTGGACTTAGTCAGAGTACTTACTTGGACAAGGTGCCGAATAGGTTCAGCATGCAAAAATCCAAGAAAGGAGAGTTACATATCTAGAGTAATGCTAGATTGAGTAAGACTCAGAGCCCGAGTACAGAGGCTGAGATAGCTGAGATGAGTCGAGTATCATATGCTTCTGCTGTTAGCTCGATCATGTATGCTATGACTTGTACTCATCCTGATGTGGCCTTTGCATTGAGCATGGTGAACGGATATCAGGGGAACCCTGGAAAAGATCATTGGACTGCGGTAAAGAATATTATCAAGTACCTACAGAGGACTAAGGATTGGGTCCTTACCCCCGGTGGGAGTGATGACTTGAGAGTAGTGGGGTATAATGATGCTAGCTTTCAGACTGATAGGGATAATTTCCGCTCTCAGTCGTGCTGGGTCTTTACCTTAAAAGGAGGAGAAATTAGTTGGAAAAGTTCCAAGTAGGAGACATTATCTGATTCAACTTGCGAATCAGAGTATATAGCAGCAAGTGAGGCAACAAAGGAGGCTATATGGATTAAGAACTTCATTGGAGACCTTGGAGTTATACCAGTTATAAAGGATCCTATGGAGATTTTCTATGATAGTGAAAGTACAGTTGCCTTAGCCAAGGAACCAAGGGATCAGGGAAGATCTAGACACATCGACAGAAAATACCATTTCATCAGAAATCGAATTGAAGAAGGACTCTTCGTGACAAATAGGGTATCATCAGATGAGAACCCGACAGATCCCCTCACGAAGGGATTGGGTATGGTGAAACATCTTCAGCATGCGAGGCGCATAGGGCTAAAGGATGATATTTGTTTTGGTAAATAGATAGCTTTGAAATTTGTAAAGTGTAATTGACATTTGATGATAAATAAAAGTTGTTTTTTATTTATGAGTAAAGTGTTGCAATCTCTTGTCAATCATTTACTATCATTTCATTTTGCATGTTTCGACTTCCAGAATAATTATGTTATTGTATACCGTATTATTCAAATTTCCGCAGTCAGTCATATGTTGGAAGCAGATATGAATCAAGACTGTCATGAAGTTGAATTATAGATGTTCAAGTTGTTGGACATAGCAAGAGTTGCTACAAAACTTCATAAGTACTCATAAGTTCTGAGTATTGGATTCAACCCACGCTCACTTGTATCACTTCATGGAATTTATTTCGAATGATCGTGAGACAGTAATATCATATAAATCTTCAAAACTAGAGATATGAGTTGTTGACTATGAGTTGGTTATACATTGATTGTACGAAAACGCATTGGTAATTCGATGTTATAAAACGTGCCTTTGTGTATAATTCAAAGAGTATTAGAACAAGCATATGAGTCGAAGTTTATCTGTTCCTTCTTGGATTAGAAGCGATATATGGGCCCCTCGATGATTTTGTTTTGACCTATGTACTAGGCCCGGTCAGAAGTAAATTGATGTGTTCGATTAAGTTCTATGTCAAACAAATCGAAAATCGGGAAACAAAACTGCTGGACAATAAGTAAGACATTGTTCCATGTATTTGTCCTGCTAATATCTAGAACAGAGGATTATATGATCCCTTATCTTTAATGGCTATCATCATCATCCCAGTTCTACGAGACTTTGAAAGAGCTACGATTGCTGATCGGTTCCTGAAGTCATACTTGCAGTTATAGTTATTAGACTTATCCAAATGGGAGACTGTTGGATTAGGTGTCTAAGTTCATAACTACATCTGGTATGTACTTGACCCGGTTGGCATGGTCCATTTGGGTTGCATAGCATTGCAACACTTGGATAGACAAAATGAGAGAAGAACACTTAAGGCTTATTAATATATTATAAGTTCTAATATATTACTAATATTATTTAATTAGTTTTGATCAAGAATTAATTTAGAATTAATTTGGTGATAAAAAAGGAGACTAATTAAATATATGGGGTTGATTATGTAAATCATATATTCTTGTATAGTGGGCTAATGATCCATGGTTTATTGAATTGGGCTAAGACCCATAAGGTGCTCCATGGATAGCCCATGGAGGTTATAAACCCATGGATCATGGAGTATGAAAATCGATGTCAATTAGGGTTTACATCGTGTAACCCTACTTGTGACACAACTATAAAAGGACCCCATGGCTACCAAAATCGGCACTATGTGTAGAACAAAAAGGGCTAGCCGATTTTTGGGTAATAGTGAACTTCTCTAAAAGTTATTGTAAGTGTTGTAGTGTTGTGTGAAACACTTGAGGCAACACACTTGAGGTACTAGGCTCACAAAGTTCTCAAGGAATCCAAGCAACAAGAATGGTATGTTCTCTTACTAGCTTTTATATTTTATGTTCCCTATGCCATGCTAGTTAGATTGAGATCCTTGGAAAAATCAAATTTGCATGTATCTTAGTAAAACATAGATCCAAGGTTTCTAGGGTTGCATGTACACCTTAGGACTGTTAGAATGCTTAAATCCCTTCAAGAAGGTCATACATACATACATAAATGGTTTTAGAAAGAAGGTAATACATACATATATAGAATAGAATAGAAAGTGTTGCTTTTTTTGTTTTAGAAAGAAGGTCATACATACATACATAAAATTGTTTTGTTTTATCTTATTCTTAATGTATAAATGGTTTTAGAAAGAAGGTCGTACAAACATACATAGAATAGAAAGTGTTGCTTTTTTTTGGGGAAATAACACTATTTCAACTTTTCATATTAACTTTTATAATCTACATATGTGTTAAATTTTAATATTTATACAAGTATGGGTTGTATTGAAGCTTGGATTCTTGGAGAAAGGTATGTTACTACATGTGTATTAAATTTTAATATTTTATAACATAGATTGATGATGCTTGAAGCCTTTCTGAATACTAATGTGTTGATGATGAAAACAAGAATCATGTGGAAACAGAATCATAACAATAAGTAGAAACAAGAAGGTGTTCCTTAATAGCAATGTAGTATTAGGTTATATAGTTAGGGAAAACCTCTTAATAACAATGTGCAATCGGATCCCCTTAATACCAATGTATTCATGATTTTATGGATGAAATTGATTGTTTTGATATATATTTGTTTCCATATTTTTATATTATGCGTAAATGAGTATCGTAATGACGCATCATAAATGTATATTGTAAATGGTTGCTGAAGTTTATGACACAAAAATGCATGTCATCTTCATTTATGACAGGGGTTTCCTTGATACGGATTGTGCGTCGTAAATGCGTGTCATAAATGTGCGTTGTAAATGTGCATCGTCTATAGACGACGCACAAAAGTATGTCATCTCTCGTTATGACAGGGCCTTCCTTGACATGCTTTTGCACGTCGTCTAAGCATTTTATGACACGCATTGAATGTTGTAAAAGGTTGTTTTTCTAGTAGTGAAGCTGGTGATTTTTCACTAGAGCGGCGAGGTATCATGTGTGATGGAGGTTGATGGCAGTCTCACATCTCGTCGGAGCTCGTAGATATAGAGGCATAACTCGTAGATCTAGAGAAAAAATATCATAGATTTTTCACACCCCCAAACCGAGATGGCGGAAACATCCAGGGGCGGAGGACATCGTGTAAAGTATCACAACATTTGTAGAATAGTAAAACAAGCAATAACATCCATTGCAATAATATTATAGTGTTTACAGTGTATTTTAATCACATATTATTGACATCAAAAGTAAATAGCAAAATAAAGATGAGAAGCTATTATGCTCCGTCTTCTAGAATCCTTGGGTGATATCTTCATTGTACTTAGAAAGTAATGTAATATCGTTGTATTTGTATGCAATCCTTTGTGTATGTATGCACCTAGTTAAAAGTTCTTTCCAAAAAGTATGTTTTGTACTAGAAAATAGTGTGTTGTTCTTGTATATGTATTGACCTGGTCTATACTTGATTCCTCCTATGATTTCTTAGTGTATATAGGTTATACATATAGCCAAGATCGAATAGACAGTAAACTATATGAATCTGCTCTAAGCCCACAACCAAACAAGGAATAGGAAATGAAGTGGAAGGCACACATTCTACTGTCTATCGGATCTTATTAATATATAACCCTGATGTTTAACCCAACAAATCATAGAAGTAGCATTATAGATCCCTTCTAAATGTATGTTTATGTTAATAGTTCATATGTATCTTCCTGGATGCACCAGCTGTACTATAAACTATTATATTTATAGTTTTGTTATTGTATAAAACTATGTAAAGTTGTTTATGTATTCATACAATAATCGTTTTGTTAATATCAAATTGTGAGTTGTTATAAGCATACTAATGACCCGGATGGCCTAATACGACGTTCTTCAGGCATCGGAAAGTGTTATGACATTTGTCACCCGTAGACCCGACGGTCCCACTGTAGCTAACAGCAAGGTGTGGGATTATCAATCCCATATAGATTTATACACAAACTCACACTCTCCCTCTAGGAGACTTTGTTTATAATATCAAGGCTTTTGTTGGAACTTAGATAAGTGTTGGAAGGTAAATCCCACAAAGCTATATTATGGCTACGTGTAGAATATAGAAAAGCCTTGTTATAATGATATATTGTATATATTAACCTTTTTGTAGTTGAAAACTGTAGTATGTAAGTTTCCTAAGCTATACCTATTATAGTTTATATGCATGTTCTGTAAGAAATGAAAACCTAGCAATTTAACAGTCTGTATAACATAATGAAATAATTTGAGGAAAATACCTTTTGCTCGACATGTTACAAAACGGATTAAAGCTTTATTTAAATATGTTTCATGTCCAATATATGTATACATATATATAATTGAGATCAATCAGGCAGTCGGACAAGTGATTCCAACCCTAGTCCACAACAAGACAAGGAAAAGGAGATAGGGCGGAAACATCATCCATAAGGCTGTTGGATAATATATATATATATATATATATATATATATATATATATATATATATATATATATATATATATATATATATATATATATATATAGGGAGTGGTTCAAATGAGAACCAAAAAAGGTTAAGAACCGTAAGAACCACTAACTTTAGATGTTTATAAAGGGTTTAGGGTAACCCTAAACCCTAAACCCTAAACCCTAACCCCTAACCCCTAACCCCTAAACCCTAAACCCTAAACCCTAAACCCTAACCCCTAACCCCTAACCCCTAAACCCTAAACCCTAAACACTTTATAAACACCCTAAACCCTAAACCCTAAACCCTAAACCCTTTATAAACATCTAAAATTAGAGGTTCTTACGGTTCTTAACCTTTTTTGGTTCTCATTTGAACCTTTACATATATATATGTATACATATATATATATATATATATATATATATATATATATATATATATATATATATATATATAGAGAGAGAGAGAGAGAGAGAGAGAGAGAGAGAGAGACAGAGAGAGAGAGACATTTATTTTTGGAAAATATAAGTATAAAACAATTTATGTAGTTTGAAACATTTTTTTAAACAAGTTTACAACGGTGAAATAGCTTGACATGTTTTAAAACTGTTTGAAATCATTTGAATGATAACACAAGATTTCCTTGTGTTCTTACTTGTATTCCTCTCTTAAAACATTGAAACATATTAAAAACGTAGGGGTATGAACTCACCTTATGTGAGTGATTCGATTGACGATTTGGTATAGGATGTTAGCTCCACAAATGAAGTCCCGTTAACAAAACAAGCCCTAAACACAATTCATGTAATATATATATATATATATATATATATATATATATATATATATATATATATATATATATATATATATATATGTATGTATGTATGTATGTATGTATGTATGTATGTATAGGGAAGGGTTATTTGGAAAACAAAAAAAACCCTAAAAATCATAAAAATGCATAAAAAAAATACTTACAGATTACAAAACTTTTTTTTAATTTTTTTTATAAAAAAATCGTAGCTTTTTTAATATATCCGCTGAAAAAAATCAAATTAAAAAAAATTCATAAAAAAACAACGAATTTATTTTAAAACCTGCGATTTTTTCATAAAAAATTCAAAAAAAAAAGTTTTGTGATCTCTAAGTATTTTTTTTATGCATTTTTATGATTTTTAGGGTTGTTTGTTTTTCATAGAACCTAAACATATATATATATATATATATATATATATATATATATATATATATATATGAATATTATCATAATAATGATAGGAATTGGACTAACTTGCAAGTTTAACTTACAAGTAAGGGTATGAGAAGCAAGGATGGATAGTTGCAAGCTGTTCACGGCCAGGCTGGGGTTTCGCAGCCCAAGAATGGTTCATGACCCAAGAACAGCTTGGTGTTCTTGAGTTCATGGTTTAAAGATCTTGGTGAAATAGGAACACTTGAAGATCCAAAGCAAGCTTCTAAGAGGATAAAAGGAAGGTGCATGATATTTGAGAGGGAATTAAGGGTTTTCGGTTGAAGATCTCGAGAGAAAAAGGGTGTGTTTTTGGCCAAGAATGAAGAAATGAAGGATAAAACCGATCAAACACCTATATATAAGGTGGTGATTACGGCCCAAGGAGGGTCCACGGCCATTAACCTAGTTTGCGGCCGTAAACCTCACATGAAGACGTGTATGGCTCGAATGAAGTTCTCGGTTCTCAAGTGATTCACTTCATAACATACAACCTTAAGTATACTACATTTAGAAACCTATAAATTCATGACCCTTACTATTAATATAATAAAAGAAATAAGTTTGACCTTTGATTTTTTTTGTTTCACTTCTCCAAAATTAGAAATTTCGGGTTATGACAGATTTGTCATCAGATATCATAGATCTATCACCAAAGAAGTATAATGTGGCTTATTTTAGTGTTCCAATGAAGAAAAAGTGGTGGATCTGAAGGCAGAGGTGGAAGTGATGGCAAATTTGAAGCTGAAGATTCTAGATCTCACCAGAGCTGGAAAGATCTGGAGTAGGAAGAAGACCATGGATGAGAAAAAGCACTAAAATTGTTTAGATCTAACTATATCTGAACAAAAAACACAAAGAAAATTGGTAGCAATCATGTTAATTCGACAATGATGGAGGTGTTGTAGGTGTTTTCATCAGATCTTGTCATAGATCTATAGAAGAAAATACAAAGGTGAAAAGCACAGATGTGACAACCCAAAGTTCATACCATCGTTTGTACCCCTTTTTGTTAATCCATTCGTCTTTTTCAAATTCATTTCCGTTTATGATATTAAATTAAGTCATTAAATTTGAGATTTATATTATGACTTAATGGGTGTTCCAACGCAATTAGAACTCATATTAACACCCCATTCTTGTAATCGGAAAAAATTTTAGAATCGACCATATCGGGTTACGGCAACTTGATCGAGTGCGACCAAAAGCCACGTGTAACGTCGGTATCGGGTAGAATTCCACCGTGTCCCGAACTTGGACCCTATTTAAAGTGGATTAAGCTTCAATTTGAAGCTTTTTCTCTCTCTTACTACTCTCTCTCTCTCTCTAACCACTCTCCTCAATCCAAACTTAAGGTCCAAAATCATCCAATTTCAAGCTCCAAAACATCAAGGTAATCACCCTAACTTGTTCAACCTTTTGAGCTTACAAATCCGAGTTCAAACTATGATTTAGGACCATATTCATGAGTTTACGGCCCTGGAACATTATTGGGACGCAAACACAAATAAAAGGGGTTTTTGAGCCTTAAAACCCTTCCAAATCACCTTTGGGGCTGAGATATGGCTTAATGACTTAACGCAATGGACTTAGAACACCTTGAACATCATTTTTGAGGAGTAAGCATGAGTTTACTGCCCAAGAACAGGCTTCGGCCATAAACTCATATTCATGGGGAGTAAACTCAAATTCAAGTGTTTAAATGCCACTTAAACACACCAATAGCCTTGGATTAAAGGCCAGAACCAACCGCAATCAATTTAGGGACCTTAAACATGATGGAATTCAACCTTTTAGGAGCTTAGGGTCGTAAACCCCCCCAAGGATGGGTTCCTGGGCCGTAAACTCATATATATGGGTTAATTGGTGCCCTAAATTCACCCCTTGGCTTGTAAAATGACTTGGAATCATATGTGATTAAATTAGGACCACCAAAACACAATAAGATTGGGTACATGAGAGTTTACGGCCGTAAACTCATAGTTTATGGCCGTAAACTCCTCAAATGGTCCTTAAATTCCTCAAATCACTTCCTCAAGCCTTAAAATCAAACCTAGATTCAACCCTCAAGTGTTTTAAGGCCATTTAGCACCATAAACCCCTCACTTATGAGTTCACGGCCGTGAACTCATGTGGAGTTGGTCTTAGGGCCGAAAACTCCCTGAGGAGTTTACTCTCAAAGAGTAAACATGTTATCCAAGCCCTATACGTCCGTAGATGTCACCCGAGTCACTCCAAACACTTGATTTGATGTGTCTTCTCGTATTGGAGTGTATAATCATATCTAATTAGTGGTTTAAAGTCTAATTAGATACATTTTTGTATCATTTCATATTACATAGGAACCTTGCGCTTTATCAAGCCCCAAACCGACACTTAGCATCCATACCGACACGTTTTCTCGTCTGGTGAGTTTATACCCCTACCCTTTTTCAATGTTTTTCACTGTTTTCAGGGGGGAATACAAGCAAAGTGAAATGAATATTTGTACTCAAAACTTGTTTTACATGTGTTGTGTTTCATAATTTATATGCTTTTAACACTGATAATCGTAACCGACAACTGTTTGAACTTGCAGAACACATTATCGTTTTGTTTGTGAAAAACATTATAAAATGTTGTATTTTATATTTTCACAAATGGTTTTCCACATTATATCAGTTAAAAGCATAAAATCTGAACTTGAACACGAAACATAGTACACTGTTTTTTCCTCGGTAACACTCCACAGAGATACGCGAGTGGAGGATCATCATTTGTAACAGGATCTTTCTGTATTATTACTAGTAAATTTGTTATCCCTATAAATTGGAGACACGTCCTCGGTGAACACTCCACAGAGATACGTGAGTGGAGGACTGCACCCGTAACCAGAATCTCTTAGATAGGGAGTGTGACTTGAGTGTATAGATCTATACGAGACTGACTACCCCGCACCTGGCTGCTAGCTACAGCCGAACCGAAAGGTTCAAGGGTGACGAAAGTCATAAAGTGATTTGGACTACTTATTGTCGTATCTAGTCTTTGTATGGTTATAGAACTCGCAATTTGGATAACAGAGATTTACTTGATAGTAATAATGAATAAAGTAACTAGTTTACTTTGTACATATTAGTTTTATATACATGTTAAAACTAATATATTTCATAAGGACAACCAGGTTTCGGCATACATCTTTTACATTACAATTCGGATTGGTAACCATCTTTTAGGAAAATATGGGATTTTCCTGGGATAACATCCGTACATAACCAGAAACGTGTAACAAATTAGATAACTAAACTTTAAAATTCACAAGGGTAAACATGTTTTCAGTGTACATCTTTTACATTACATTTTGGATTCGATAACCAACTTTTAAGAAAATATGGGATTTTCTTGGTGCGTAACTTTTTCAGAAAACAGAAAGGAACTTGTACATTTTCAGAAAACAAAACCGCTTATGAACTCGCCAGCTTTATGCTGATTTTCAAACTGCTTGTATTCTCAGGCCCGCATTAGACAAGTACCCGATGATTCCTTTTTGCGAAGACGGAGTGCGTAGAAGACACATCTTACTTTTGTTCATATATACTATGTATCACACTTGTACAACTTTACTTTCAAAAAAATGTAAACTTTTATATGTAATGTAATGGTTGTTTACTTTACTTACTATGTACATTGCTTATGATATTGAACATGAAGTCACCTTCGCCCCGGAACGTTTATGCCTTGGGTTTCGGGGTGTGACAGATTGGTATCAGAGACCTTGTTTATAGTGAATAAAGTATACCAAACCTTACATGGTATAAGACTATAAACACTAAGGGGCCTAAGTGCTCTGAACTAAAAGTATACTTCAAAGTATAAGTATTTTCAAAAGTATACAAGTATACCGAACCATCGAGATCCGTAACTGCAAGTAGAACAAAACATAAGTAAATAGGTGTTGTATACTGCGGTTAAACCTGGGCAGTTATGTAGTCGTGTCTAGGATCAATATACCCTGGCCAACTATATTCATTCGAGACACGACCAACATGTGCTTGGGAGTGACTGTGGTATGCAGCATGCCTAAAACTTACCTAAATACCACAAACATCGAGCCAGTGTCGTAGCAGATCATGAAATACTATGGGAGTATTTCTCGAGCCAATCCATTGTAGAAATCCTCATTCAAGCGTTGTTCCTTGATCATTCCTTTAGTGATAATTTATCTGCTTTGATAACTCTTTCCTGCTTTATCGCTTATTCGGAATATATATATCTGTGAGATCTCTTGATTCAATTCAGAGGACTTACCATCCTCTCTTTCCTGATCTTATTAGATCAAGATGCCTCCAAGAAAGAGACCCAGCTCAAAGACCAACAACCTTCCGCCACCACCTCCTCCTGAAATTGACCCTGTGGTGTTTCAGGCAGCTGTTACCGCCGCGGTGGCAGCTACTATGTCTCAAATGAACACCGATGGTTCCGGTGGTTCGGGAGGTGGTACTCAAACTCAAAACCAAGAAGGCAGTCAGGGACACCGAAAGGAGGGTTCCTATAAAGATTTCATGAACGCAAAACCTACATCCTTCGATGGCACTGGAGGTGTCATTTCCCTTTCCCGATGGTTCGAGAAAATCGTATCTATCTTTGAAATTTGTGCTTGTTCGGAATCCGATAAAGTGAAATTCGCAGCCTGTACCTTTATCGATAAAGCCCTGACTTGGTGGAACGGACGAGTCGAATCCTTGACCCTACCTGTAGCCAATGCTATGGGTTGGGAAGCCATGAAAGAACTTCTTTTAGCTGAGTACTGCCCTCGGGGAGAAATGCAGAAATTAGAGCATGAGCTCTGGAACCTAAAGATGAAGGGTTCCGATATTGCTGCATACACTTCTAGATTCGATGATCTAGCACTTCTATGCCCGGGAATGGTTACCCCGGAAAGTAAGAAGATAGAGAGGTTCATCTGGGGGCTGACCCTGCCAACAAAAGGAAATGTCTTAGCTGCGAGGCCGGATACATATGATATCGCCAAAAACTTAGCCCAAACCCTGATTGACCACAACGATGATCTTGAGGAGGAAACCACCACTCCTGAACCAACCAAGAGGAGTGGTGAGAAAAGGAAATTTTGGAAGAAGAAGAAGGGTCAATCTTCCCAAGGATCCTCAAAGAAACAGCAGATTGTAACAGTCCATGCTGCTACTACCCCTGTTGCTGCTGCTTCTGTTATGGGATCCACAACTCAAACACCAACTAGTAGGTATGCTGGTAACCTTCCCCAGTGTGACAAGGGCAAATATCACCACAACCCTGGCCCCTGTCGTGAGCTATCATGTACCAATTGTGGTGAAAAGGGGCACACGGTCCGATTCTGCAAAGCACCAGCCCAATCTGCAAATCAATCTTTGGGAGTAGGTGTTGGTCAAGCCTGCTATAATTGTGGAGAGGTCGGGCATTTCAAGAGGAACTGCCCCAAAAAGGCGACAACTGATAACATTGGAAGAGTCCTAGCCATGGGACGGGAGGAGGCAGTCACCGATCCCATCGTTGTTTCGGGTATGTTCCTTCTCGAAAACTCTTATGCTAGTATCCTTTTCGACTTGGGTGCTGAAATAAGCTTTGTTAGTCATACGTTCAAACATAATCTTAAGCTTAATCCCCAACCATTAACCGAAACGTTTACCGTCGAGATGGCTAACGGTGAGAAAGAAAGCGCTAGCAAGGTGTTCGTGGGCTGTACCCTTACCCTGAATGATCATTCATTTCCCATCGATCTTATGCCAGTTTCCATAAAGAGTTTTGATGTCATCATTGGCATGGATTGGTTGAGTCCCAATCATGCTGACATTCTCTGTTTCGAAAAAGCCATCCGTCTCAACCTTCCTGCGGGTCAGGCTCTCATAATCTATGGCGATAAACTCGGCTCCAATATTCGCATCATTTCCTGCATCAAAGCTCAAAAGCTCCAGCATAAGGAGTGTCATGCATTCTTAGCCCATGTAATCAATGAGAAGCAAGAAGTTAAAGACCTCGAGAGCATCCCCGAAGTCTGTAACTTTCCTGATGTGTTTCCCGAAGAGCTTCCAGGAATTCCTCCCGAACATCAGGTCGAATTTCGCATTGACCTAATTCCTGGAGCTACCCCCATAGCTAAATCTCCGTATCGCTTAGCTCCTGCAGAAATGCAGGAGTTATCCAGTCAGCTTGATGAGTTGCTCAGTAAAGGGTTCATCAGACCGAGTTCCTCACCCTGGGGAGCTCCAGTATTTTTTGATAAGAAGAAAGATGGATCCTTCTGGATGTATATCGACTACCGTGAGCTGAACAAGTTGACCATCAAAAACCGATATCGTCTTCTGCGATTAGATGACCTCTTCGATCAACTCCAGGGAGCCAGCTACTTCTCAAAGATAGACCTTCGGTCAGGGTACCATCAGCTACGAGTTCATGAGAGTGATGTTTCCAAAACAGCTTTCAGGACTCGGTATGGACACTACGAGTTCGTAGTGATGCCCATCGGTCTAACCAACGCACCGGCAGTGTTCATGGACCTGATGAACCGGGTGTGTCCCCCTTTTCTGGACAAGTTCGTCATTGTGTTCATTGATGACATACTTGTCTACTACAAAAGCGAAGAAGATCACAAACAACACTTGAGGCTAGTGTTGGAAACCCTTAGATCCGAGAAGTTGTACGCGAAATTCTCCAAGTGTGAATTCTAGATTCGGAAGGTAACTTTCCTCGGTCACGTGGTATGCGAGGAGGGTATTCACGTGGATCCTTCCAAGATTCAAGTACCAGAAACCCTCAGGTCTGCTCCAGCAACCCGAGATACTCAAATAGAAATGGGAGATGATTACCATGGATTTCATCACCAAGTTACCCAAGTGTCCGAGTGGGTATGATACCATTTGGGTAATTGTCGACCGTTTGACAAAATCTGCCCATTTCATTCAGATCAAAGAATCATTCAAGAATTCACTTGGGAGCGAGAAGACTCAATGAAATAGAAGACTCCATGATTTGTATCTTAATTCTGAATTTCGGGACGAAATTCCCTCTAACGGGGGGATAATGTAACAACCTGAAGTTCATAGCATCGTTTGTACCCCTTTTTGTTAATCCATTCGTCTTTTTCAAATTCGTTTCCGTTTATGATATCAAATTAAGTCATTAAATTTGAGATATCTATTATGACTTAATGGGTGTTCCAACGCAATTAGAACTCATATTAACACCCCATTCTTGTAATCGGAAAAAATTTTAGAATCGACCATATCGGGTTACGACAACTTGATCGAGTGCGACCAAAAGCCACGTCTAACGTCGGTATCGGGTAGAATTCCACCGTGTCCGAACTTGGACCCTATTTAAAGTGGCTTAAGCTTCCATTTGAAGCTTTTTTTCTCTCTCACTACTCTCTCTCTCTTTCTCTAACCACTCTCCTCAATCCAAACTTAAGGTCCAAAATCATCCAATTTCAAGCTCCAAAACATCAAGGTAATCACCCTAACTTGTTGTTCAACCTTTTCAGCTTCCAAATACGAGTTCAAACTATGATTTAGGACCATATTCATGAGTTTACAGCCCTAGAACATTCTTGGGCTGTAGACACAAATAAAAGGGGTTTTTGAGCCTTAAAACCCTTCCAAATCACCTTTGGGGCTTAGATATGGCTTAATGACTTAATGGAACGGACTTAGAACACCTTGAACATAATTTTTGAGGAGTAAGCATGATTTTACTGCCCAAGAACATGCTTCGGCCGTAAACTCATATTCATGGGGAGTAAACTCAAATTCAAGTGTTTAAATGCCACTTAAACACACTAATAGCCTTGGATTAATGTCTAGAACCAACCACAATCGATTGAGGGGCCTTAAACATGATGGAATTCAAACTTTTAGGAGCTTACAGCCGTAAACCCCCCCAAGGATGGGTTCTTGGGTTGTAAACTCATATATATGGGTTAATTGGTGCCCTAAATTCACCCCTTGGCTTGTAAAATGACTTGGAATCATATGTGATTAAATTAGAACCACCAAAACACAATAAGATTGGGTACATGAGAGTTTACGGCCGTAAACTCATAGTTTACGGCCGTAAACTCCTCAAATGGTCCTTAAATTCCTCAAATCACTTCCCCATGCCTTAAAATCAAACCTAGATTCAACCCTCAAGTGTTTTAAGGCCATTTAGCACCATAAACCCCTCATTCATGAGTTCACAGCCGTGAACTCATGTGGAGTTGGTCTTAGGGCTGAAAACTCCCTGAGGAGTTTACTCTCAAAGAGTAAACATGTTATCCAAGCCCTATACGTCCGTAGATGTCACCCGGGTCACTCCAAACACTTGATTTGAAGTGTTTTCTCGTATTGGAGTGTATAATCATATCTAATTAGTGGTTTAAAGTCTAATTAGATACATTTTTGTATCATTTCATATTACATAGGAACCTCGTGCTTTATCAAGCCCAAACCGACACTTAGCATCCAAACCAACACGTTTTCTCGTTTGGTGAGTTTATACCCCTACCCTTATTCAATGTTTTTCACTGTTTTCAGGGGGGAATACAAGCAAAGTGCAATGAATATTTTCACTCAAAACTTGTTTTACATGTGTTGTGTTTCATAATTCATATGCTTTTAACACTGATAATCGTAACCGACAACTGTTTGAACTTGCAGAACACATTATCGTTTTGTTTGTGAAAAACATTATAAAATGTTGTATTTTGTATTTTCACAAATGGTTTTCCACATTATATCAGTTAAAAGCATAACATCTGAACTTGAACACGAAACATAGTACACTGTTTTGTCCTCGGTAACACTCCACAGAGATACACAAGTTGAGGATCATCGTTTGTAACAGGATCTTTCTGTATTATTAATAGTAAATTTGTTATTCCTATAAATTGGAGACACGTCCTCGGTGAACACTCCATAGAGATATGCGAGTGGAGGACTGCACCCGTAACCAGAATCTCTTAGATAGAGAGCGTGACTTGAGTGTATAGATCTAGACGAGACTGACTACCCCGCACCTGGCTGCTAGCTACAGCTGAACCGAAAGGTTCAAGGGTGACGAAAGTCATAAAGTGATTTGGACTACTTATTGCCATATCTAGTCTATCGTATGGTTATGGAACTCGCAATTTGGATACCAGAGATTTACTTGATAGTAATAATGAATAAAGTAACTAGTTTACTTTGTACATATTAGTTTTATATACGTGTTAAAACTAATACATTTCATAAGGATAACCAGGTTTCGGCATACATCTTTTACATTACAATTCGGATTGGTAACCATCTTTTAGGAAAATATGGGATTTTCCTGGGATAACATCCGTACATAACCAGAAACGTGTAACAAATCAGATAACTAAACTTTAAAATTCATAAGGGTAAACATGTTTTCAGTGTACATCTTTTACATTACATTTTGGATTCGATAACCAACTTTTAAGAAAATATGGCATTTTCTTGGTGCGTAACTTTTTCAGAAAACAGAAAGGAACTTGTACATTTTCAGAAAACAAAACCGCTTATGAACTCACCAGCTTTATGCTGATTTTCAAACTGCTTGTATTCTCAGGTCCGCATGAGACAGGTACCTGATGATTCCTTTTGGCGAAGACGGAGTGCGTAGAAGACACATCTTACTTTTGTTAATATATACTATGTATCACACTTGTACAAATTTACTTTCAAACAAATGTTAACTTTTATATGTAATGTAATGATTGTTTACTTTGCTTACTATGTACATTGGTTATGATATTCAACATGAAGTCACCTCCGCCCCAGAACGTTTCCACCTTGGGTTTCGGGGTGTGACAACAGATCTGAGTTTGGAGTCATAGATCTGGAACCGTTGGAGCTTGTGGAGTTGATGGTGGCGGTTTGACGGTGGTTGGAGGCAGCGGTTGTTTGCTGGCGGTGGTGCATGGCGGTGGTTGGTGGCAACTTGTGGTAGTTATGTGTGTTCTTCAAGTTTAGTGGGAGAGCTTTTAGAGAGTTTGAGATATTTATTTCTAAAGTATCAGACATTGCTTAAAAAGATGATTTAGATCTGATATATATAAGTTGTTTTAGTGTTTATGTTATAAAACTGACTATAATGCCCTTATTGTTTTTTTATTTATCAAAACATAGAAAAAAATCAAATGTTTGGAATTAACAAAAAAATAATACACTTAATGTAAGTTAAAATAGAGTGGTTCTTAGTGTTACACCCGCAAACCAGATGGCGGAAACATCCAGGGGCTTGAGAGAGTTCATTCTTCACAGTGTATATAATTGAAACAAATATCATTATCATCACACATGTAATATTACAACTGTCGTGTTCACATCAATTTTTGTATTTCAATATTACGTGCGAAAATATCCAAGGTACGATGAAACAAAACATAACAAAATATCTGTGTATTCTTGCTGACCAACTTGCTCAACGATTTCCTGAGAATACAAGTTAATTTAAAAAGGTCAACATATATAATGTTGGTAAGTTCATAAGCATGTTTAAAAAAATGTTTTGTATTACTTTGTAAACACCAGAAAATCCGATATTTTCTGAAAAGCGGTTTCAAAGGTTTGTGTATGATCTTGTATTAATGCATGTGTGTGAATTGTTTGTGAGAATATAAAGAGAATGACCCAGACAACCCAATGTTGTTTGTTTGTAATATTGTTGGAATCTCAACACCTGAGAATGAGTATCGACACGTGTATGTTACCATGTTATCCATAAAAGATTGTTTCCCGTAAATTTACAATCATTAATTCCTCTATGTGAGTCGTTATAACCATAGTTGATAATGACAATTTCTCCTTTCTTGACGTCTGATAGATGCCGACTTGTTTAAGATACGTTTTGTCACCCTAGATTGGCCGAGTCTAACTGTAGCGAACAACTCCGGTGTGGGGCGTCACCCCCGTATAGATCTATACACAAACTCACGCTCTCTCTCCAGGAGACTCTGGTTATGGTTATAACTACAGGCTACGTTTGTACACTCATTTGGTGCCAAACGAAATGTCTCACTAGATCCTTAATCAAATTTACGCGAATATTGGATTGCATAGTATACATTGTTTCTGTGTATATATTTTGTTTTCTAAGCCCAACGAGTATGTATGTGCATGTGAGAAATCATCAAGCATGAAGATGGACCACGAAGGCCCAATAAACATATAAGGTACATTCCAGGCCCAATAAACATGTAAGTGGACAATTAAGGCCCACTAAACATGTATATTATTTTCAGGCCGAATAGGAATGTGAATGTATATCCCGGGCCCAATCTACTTGTAGAAAGACAACTAAGGCCCACTAAACATGTATATCATTTCCAGGCCCAATAAGGATGTAAGGTATATTTCAGGCCCAATAAACATGTAAGTGGACAACTAAGGCTCACTAAGCATGTAAATTATATTTCAGGCCCAATAAAGGTATGAATGATGTAATTGATCTGTGGGTTGCTACGTTGGTTGTTTATACTTTGCTGTTTACGAAAATGACATAAAAAACCATTCTTTTTGTACAAGGTCATTTTGGTCCTAAAAATCGAAAATTTACAATTATGACAAATTTTTGACAAAAATGACATTTTAGGTCCTTAAAGACCAAAGTTTGCATTTTGAAGGCTAGTTTTAATAAAAATAGCTTTTTTAACTCACTTCTGTCAAAATATTATTTTTGGCTTAGTGTTATGAAAATGTGCATCTTTGGCCCATTTATACATAATTTATCTTTTTTGGCCCAAAAATAAATAAATTTACATTTTCGGCTTCTCTTATCAAAAATTTACATTTTTGGCACAACTTTGATTAAAGTGACCCTTAAGCCACAAGAGTCCAAAAATTTACAATTTTTTGCCCAAAACTGTGAAAGCCCAAAAATGAGGCCCATTTGTGAAAATTTACACTTTTAACCCTTTTAAAATCACAAATGCCATAAAGAATCATATTTATCAAAAAATAATCCTTTTTGGGTTCCTTAAAACCGTGAGTTACATATAATAAACCCGTTGTTGATTATTTTGTCATTTTTGGCCCTCTTATGTGATTTTATTAGTTTTAGACAACCTTGTAATGTTTTAAACCTTTTCGTTGCATAATAAGTTGTAACAAGTGTTGTGCTCTACAATATCGTCATATTTTAGCATATTTTTGAGCTTATTAAGTTTACAACACATAATCACAACTTATATCATGAAAAGCACACATAATCATGCATATACACATAGATCTACACAAAACAACTTGAATTCTCCCCCATAACATAGTAAAAACCGTAAATAGGGGGTATGAACTCACTTTGCTTTGAAGATTTCAGTTTTGATGAAGGATGGATGAGATCTCGGCCTTAGCAAGCTTCCTTGAGAGGATTTCGAACTTAGGAAGTTCTAGGAAGCACGAATCGTGAAACCATGTGTTTATGAGGAGGGATTTAGCTAAAAATGAACTAAACCAACTTAAATTTACAAGATCTTACCACAAGAGTGAAGCTTGATGTTATCCTGGATGAATAACCTTTTGAACACACCTTACACCCACACAATTTTTGGGAAGATAAGAGGATTTTTCCTTTTAGGATTCAGATGCAAATGAGATATTTAGATATGAGCTTGAAGTAAAAAATGAAAGTGATGGTGGTTTCTAGCTCCTTGGCCAAGAATAAGAAAGAGAAAGGAGAGATTGTGATGAGACTTACCTAGATGCATGAGACTTCATTGTTATTTGGAGGGTATTATGCATGGATATTCACCATGCAATGGTGAGGTGTCTTACTCACAATTTCCCTCATATTATTTTATTGTTATTATTATTATTATTATTATTATTATTATTATTATTATTATTATTATTATTATTATTATTATTATTATTATTATTTTATAGTATAGCCGAGAATGAGGGGGGGGGGGGGGAAAGAGAAAGAAGAATTTGGGCCATTGTGACAACCTGAAATCTCTATCTGTAAGTCAGACTTGTTTCTTCCATCTGTTTACAATGTTTAGGATCAGTTTGAGAGCCTCTAAGCCTAGTACACTAAAAGATTGAATGTCTGGAAGTGTTGACCTGAAATCTGGGGTTTGCATTCGAGCTTGATTCACCCACATATGGTGTTCATGGTCGTGAACCACCCTATATATACATACATACATATATATATATATATATATATATATATATATATATATATATATATATGAATCACTCATTTTTCCTTCATTCTTCACTTCCTTAGCCGTGATCATCAAGAATTCTCTCAAGTCTAATCAAGTGAAAGCCTTCAATTTATTCCAAAAACGTAAGTGTCTCATCCTTTCTTATTGATCATTGAAACCTCCTTACTTCCATCCATTGATTCATCACCTGCTCATCATCATCTTCAAGAGTTCACGGCCGTGAACCCTTCATCATGGGCCATGAACCGTTCATACCTCAAGAGCACGGCCGTGAACCCTTCATGTGTTCATGGGCCGTGAACACATCATGGGCCGTGAACCCATAGTGGTTGGCCGTGAACCCCTTTCAGTCCCTCGTTTTCGGTTCAAATAGTACATTGAAAGTGTTTACTACATCCTACAGTTGTTTCTTATGTTTGTTAATTGTTATAGACACTAATTGTAGGCTTATACATGTTAATATATGCTTAATAGGATCTCTTTGTGCTCGAGACTTCACTTAGCCTACCGAGCATCCTATCGTTATCATTCATCAAAGTTACTCACAATCAGATGAGTTCATACTCCTACTCTTTTACTATTTTAACGTTTTCAGGGGGGAATACAAGCCAAATACAAATGATTTTGTGAACATATACAAAAGAATTTCAACATTTTTAAAATTGAGGCAGTTGATACAAACAAAAGATTTCCACAGTTAAGATATTTTATCGCTTTTGTAACATGTTGAGCATAAGGGAAGTTTTTAGCTTTCAACTACAATTGCATAGTTTTCAGAACGATACATGAACCAAGTACCTAACATGCATGCAAACTATAATAGGTATAGTTTGGCATTTCAATACACAGTTTTTACCACTTTAGGGTTTTACATCAAGTATCATATAAACTATGATAGACTTAGTTCATGATATACATTACTACATTTGGTTTTCAAAGTACTACATTAAATAATTATCTAAGTATAATTATTATCACACTACAAAGTATACAAACAGATTCAAATACAATAGAACAATACAAAACTACACGTAAACTAGTTAATACAAGATTGTGAGATAACACTTCGATTGTACACTTTGGGGTGCTGCTAAATCCTATATTTAGTATAACCAGAGTCTCCTGGAGGGAGAGCGGGAGATTTGTGAATATATCTATTCGGGACTGACAATCCTACACCTGAATTGCTAGCTACAGTTAGGTAAGCAAGTCTGGGGTGACAAAATATCCTACTGTCCGACGCCTGAAGAAGGTCGCATAGGTCATCAGTTATATCAAGTATGGTTATATGACTCACAATAGTATAAAATAACTTTTGTTTACAGAAATTCATTCTTCATTAGTTTTATTATAATTAATAGAACTACTATATATTATATTGGGGGATTTCTAGGCGATTAAATACATGGTTTTATCATAAGAAATGAAAGTACTATAGGTACAGGTGATAATCAGGGTTTTTAAACAACATTTCACACTACTTTTGGTAGTAATCAGGCAAACGAACTAATACTTCGTGGAACACCTTAACGAACACTCATGTTAGACAATACTGGATTTTCTTGGAAACACATCAACATTTTTACTGAATCATTTAACTGATTTTCCATACATAAACATGCTTATGAACTCACCAACTTTATGCTCATACTCTTTCAAAATCACTAGACAGGTACTCACGCAGATTTTTGAGAAGACGAAGTGTATAGAGACACGTCTTTTATATTTTGCCATACTTTTTGATGTATACAAACCATGAATCGAATAGATGTAAATATCTATATATTCAATGTAATGGTTGTGTTTACTTTGATTACTATGATGCAACTGTTGTGATATTGTACATGACTGTCACACCCCGAAAACCTAAGGTGGAAACATTTTCGGGGTGGACTCCACGTTGAGTATCAAATCCAATGCACATAGTAAGCAAAGTAAACAACCATTACAATACATATCAAAGTTTACATTTGTTCAAAAGTAAAGTTGTACATTTGTAATACATAGTATATATGAACAAAAGTAGAGACAAGTCTTCTGTACGCTCCGTCTTTTCCAAAAGGATCGCTAGGTACCTGTCTAATGTTGACCTGAGAATACAAGCAGTTTGAAAATCAGCATAAAGCTGGTGAGTTCATAATATGTTTGTTTTGTGAAAATGTATGAATTTCCTTTAGTTTTCCGAAAAGTTTGTTATCCAAGAAAATCCCATATTTTCTTAATAGCAGTGTTTGATTAATTGTTAGGTTACACGGTTCTGGTTATGTTGAACTATGATCCTAGGAAAATCCTATATTTTCCTAAAAGTAAGTTTAGTTATTGAATTTCGATGTAATGTTTGAATACCATTCGTACTTATTGTATTAACTAGGTAGTCTGATATCCTAATGATGTTACACTGGAGTGTACCCAGATACGTGTCTTCGTATTCATATTCCTATTATATTTGCAGTCCTATTAGTATTCTCATTCGCATTCATATTTGTATTCGTATTCCTATTCCTATTCCTAATCATATTCGTATTCGTATTCGTATTCGCAGTCGTATTCGTATTCCTAATCCTACTCATAATACTATTCGTATTCGTATTCGTATTCGTATTCATATTCGCAGTCGTATTCGTATTCCTAATCTTACAACTAATCGTACTCCTATTACTATTCGTATTCGTATTCGTATTCGTATTCATATTATTCGTATTCCTAATCTTACTCTTAATCCTACTCCTATTACTATTCGTATTCGTATTCGTATTCCTAATTATAGTTTCGTATTCGTTCTGTTCCTAGTTATAGTTTCGTATTTGTTCGGTTTTTAGTTATAGTTTCGTATTCGTTATGTTCCTAGTTATAGTTTCGTATTCGTTCTATTCCTAGTTATAGTTTCGTATTCGTTATATTCCTAGTTGTACTTTTGTATTCCTATTCGTATTCGAATTAGTTCTAATTGGAAATTAGTATGAATTATTCGTAGATTATGAAACATTGTTTAGATTGTAACCTTTTATCAAGAAATATATGATTAGTTTGAAAGTTAACTTCGTAATTCGAACTATTTGATAAACACAGTTATTGATATTAGAACATAAAAAATGAAATCAATTGAACAGAAAATGATAAGTTGGAGTACAAGATTTCCTTGTACTTTTTCTTGTATTCCCCCCCTGAAAACGGTGAAAACAGTTGAAAAAGGGTAGGGGTATGAACTCACCGGTTGAGAAACGCGACGTTACGGATGCTAAGTGTCGATTCAGGGTTTGATAACATGCGAGGTTCCTATGTAATACGAAATGGTATACAAATATATCTAATTAGATTTATAAACTCTAATTAGATATGATATTACACTCCAATGAATAAAAACACTTCAATACAAGTGTTTGGAGTGACCCGGGTGACATCTACGGATGTGTTTTGATGCGAGGGACTTGGGATTTGAGTTTACTCCCCAAGAGTAAACATTTTAGGGAGTTTAAAACCATAAAACACACACTTACATGAGTTCACAGCCGTGAACTCATGTTGGTGTGATTTTGAGTGCTTAATGGCTTGTTTGGAAATGGGAAATGTTGGAATGGACTTCTAAAATGTCTTGGAATAATTTAAGGGGACTTATACCATGTTTAAGGGAGTTCACGGCTGTAAACTTGGAGGTTACGGCTATAAACTCTCCCATGGTCTTGAAAAATTGATTTAAGGCACTTAGGACAATCACATGTGATTCTAGTTATTTTTCCAAGCCTTGGTATGAATTTAGGGCATCAAATAACACATTTTTAGGAGTTTACGGCCCTGGAGCACATGCTATGGCCGTAAAATCTCAAATGAAGAGTTTTGATATGTTTAAGGTCCCTAAACTAATTTTGGTTGGTTCTATGATTTATTCCAAGGCTTTTGGTGGTGTTGGATGGCTTTCTAACACCTTGAAAATGAGTTTATACCCATGTTTGAGGAGTTTACGGCCCAAGCACATGCCTTGTCCATAAACTCATATAAATCCCCCAAAATTTATGTTTAAAGTGTTCTAAGTCCATTACCAAATTTCTAAAAGTCATATCTAGGTCTAGTTTGAGTCATGGAAGGGTTTAAGGGCTTAAAACCCTCTTAAATATGGGTTTACGGCCAAAGCACCTTCCTGGGCTGTAAACTCATATACAAGTCTCTAAATCATGAATAAATCTCGAATTTGAAGGTCCAATATGATGCAACATGAGTATAGGAAGGTACCTTGAAGATTTGAGACCTTAAACTCTAGATTTGGACCCTTAAACTTGGATTTAGGAGAGAGGTTAGAGAGAGAGAGAGTAGTGAGAGAGGGAAAAAGCTTCAAATGGAAGCTTAGATCACTTTAAATAGTGTCTAAGTTTTGGACACGGTGGAATTCTACCCGATACCGGCATTAAACGGGGCTTTTGGTCGCACCCGATTAAGTCACCGTTACTCGGCGGGGACGTTTCTAAAATTTCTAAAATAAACATTTTGGGCTAATTTCGTGAGTTCCTAATGGGTTTGGACACTCATTAGTATTAAATAATTTAACCCAAAACGGAAACGAAATGAATTGACTAACGGCGAAATTTTACGGGTAGAACAAGTTTTCGACGATGGAAAACTTCAGGTTGTTACATTATCCCCCCGTTAGAGGGAATTTCGTCCCGAAATTCAAAGATTAATATAGGGATCATGAAAAGAAAAGATATGCGAATGGATCAGCTGCTCCGGGTTTTCATGCTCCCAAGTGGCATCGGGTTTCCACTTGACGTTCCAGCGAACCCTCACTTTCAGGACGCGTCTTGGTTTCGTTGGGTAGATACTTTTTTTAAAGACCGAGACGTGAGGTACCATAGGAATGTTACTAAGTTCCGAGGTTAATCAAAGTTTGTAGGTTACAAAATCAATCCTAATGAGGATTTCGAAAAGTTCTATGTTTGTGAAGAGGTTCGAATGAATAGTTAACAGTTTATCTTTCTGGATTAGAATTGAAAAAGGATTGCAAGTAGAAGGGTTGTCGAAGAGGAATATACCTAAGGCAACTGTGGGATCGGTGGCTGTCTCACCTTGTCCTATAGCTAGGACTCTTCCAGTGTTGCCAGTTGTTATTGCATTGGGGCAGTTTCTCTTATAATGCCCGACCCTTCCGCAACCATAAGAGACCTGACTGATGCTTGCTCTGGAAGCTTGATTTGTTGGTGTTCTGCAACTTCGCGCAAGGTGACCCTCTTGGCCACAATTTTTGCAAAATTTTACACGATAAGGACCGGGGATATAATGGTGGTAACTGCACTAGTTACACCACGGGAGAACACCAGCATATCCGGTGATAGGTGCTTGGGCTGAGGAACCGATGACAGGTACAGCAGCTGGGGTAGTGGCAGCGTGGACTGCCACCATTTGTTGTCTCTTCGAGAACTCATGTGAAGGATGACATTTCTCCCCCGCCTCCCAAAACTTTCTTTTCTCACCACTTCTTTCCATCGGCTCAGGAGTGGTGGCTGCTTCCTCTACGTCCTCACTATGGTCAATCAAGATTTGCGCTAGGCATTTGGCGTTGTCGTAGGTATCCGGCTTCGCAGCTATGACGTTCCCTTTGGTTGGCTGGGTTAATCCCCAGAGAAACCTCTCAATCTTCTTACTTTTCGGGGTAACCATCCTTGGACAAAGAAGCGCTAAGTCGTCAAACCTGGATGTGTAGGCGGCGATATCGGAACCTTTCATCTTCAGGTTCCAGAGTTCATGCTCCAGCTTCTGAATTTCACCCCGAGGGCAATACTCTACGTGTAGAAGTTCCTTCATAACTTCCCAACCCATAGCATTGGCTACAGGTAGAGTTTGAGATTTGACTCGGCCATTCCACCAAGTCAGGGCTTTGTTGGTGAGAGTGCATGCGGTAAACTTCACCTTATCGGATTCTCAACAAGCACAGATCTCGAAGATAGATTCGATCCTCTCTAACCACCGTGTTAGAGCAATGACACCTCCTGTGCCATCAAAGAATGTAGGTTTCGCATTCATAAAGTCTTTATAGGAACACTCCTTTCGGTGTCCCTGGCTATTTTCCTGGTTTTGAGGTTGGGGCCCACCTTCCGAACTACCGGGGTTCGTTTGCGACATAGATGCTGAGAATGCTATAGTTAAAACTGACTGTATGGTTGCCAGGTTGATTTGAAGAGAAGGTGGTGTTGGAGGAGGGTTATTGTTGTTCTTCGAGCTGGGTCTTTTTCTTGGAGGCATCTTGATCTAATAAGATCAGGAAAAAGAGGATGATCAGTCCTCCGAATTGAATTAAGAGATATGATACAAGGGATATCTCTTTATGACATACATAGAATTCTATTAAGCGATAAAGCAGGAAGGAGTTATCAAAACAGATAAATTATCGCTTAAAGGAATGATTGAGGAGCAACGCTGGGATGAGGAATTCTATAACGGATTTGGCTCGAGAAGTACTCCCATAGTATTTCTTGTCTCGTTGCAACGACGACTCATTGTTTGGGTATTGGGTAAGTTTTAGGCATGCCGCACACCACAGTCAGTCCCAAGCACATGTTGGCTGTGTCTCGAATGAATATAGTTGGCCAGGCTATATTGAACCTAGACACGACTACATAACTGCCCAGATTTAACCGCAGTGTACAACACCTATTTACTTATGTTTTGTTCTACTAGTAGTTACGGATTTCGACGGTTGGGTATACTTGTATACTTTTGAAAATACTTATATTTGAGGTATACTTTTAGTTCAGAGCATTTAGGCCCTTTAGTGTTTATAGTTTTATACCATGTAAGGATTGGTATACCAGTTCACTATAAACAAGGGCTCTGATACCAATCTATCACACCCCGAAAACCTATGGCGAAAACATTTCCGGGGTGGACTCCACGTTGAGTATCAAATCCAATGCACATAGTAAGCAAAGTAAACAACTATTACATTACATATCAAAGTTTACATTTGTTCAAAAGTAAATTTGTACATTTCTAATACATAGTATATATGAACAAAAGTAGAGATGAGTCTTCTGTACGCTCCGTCTTCTCCAAAAGGATCGATAGGTACCTGTCTAATGTTGACCTTAGAATACAAGAAGTTTGAAAATCAGCATAAAGCTGGTGAGTTCATAAGATGTTTGTTTTGTGAAACTGTACGAGTTTCCTTTAGTTTTCCGAAAAGTTTGTTATCCAAGAAAATCCCATATTTTCTTAATAGTAGTGTTTAATTAATTGTTAGGTTACACGGTTCTGGTTATGTTTAGCTATGATCCTTGGAAAATCCTATATTTTCCTAAAAGTAAGTTTAGTTATTGAATTTCGATGTAATGTTTGAATACCATTCGTACTTATTGTATTAACTAGGTAGTCTGATATCCTAATGATGTTACACTGGAGTGTACCTAGATACGTGTCTTCCTATTCATATTCCTATTCTTTATCATATTCATAGTTTTAATTTATATTTGTATTCGTATTATGTTTGCAGTCTTATTCGTATTCACATTCGCATTCGTATTCGTATTCGTATTCCTATTCCTATTCCTAATCATATTCGTATTCGTATTCGTATTCGTATTCGTATTTGTATTCATATTCGTATTCACAGTCGTATTCCTATCCTTAATCCTACTCCTAATACTATTCGTATTCGTATTCATATTCGTATTCGCAGTCGTATTCGTATTGCTAATCTTACTCCTAATCCTACTCCTATTACTATTCGTATTCGTATTCGTATTCGTATTCACAGTCGTATTCGTATTCCTAATCTTACTCCTAATCCTACTACTATTACTATTCGTATTCGTATTTGTATTCGTATTCATATTTGTATTCGTATTCGTATTCGTATTCCTAATTATAGTTTCGTATTCGTTCTGTTCCTAGTTATAGTTTCGTATTCGTTCGGTTCTTAGTTATAGTTTCGTATTCGTTCTGTTCCTAGTTATAGTTTTCGTTCTATTCCTAGTTATAGTTTCGTATTCGTTATATTCCTAGTTGTACTTTTGTATTCGTATTCATATTCGAATTAGTTCTAATTGGTAATTAGTATGAATTATTCATAGATTATGAAACATAGTTTAGATTGTAACCTTTTATCAAGAAATCTATGATTAGTTTGAAAGTTAACTTCGTAATTCGAACTATTTGATAAACACAGTTATTGATATTAGAACATACAGAATGAAATCAATTGAACAGAAAATGATAAGTTGGAGTACAAGATTTCCTTGTACTTTTGCTTGTATTCCCCCTGAAAACGGTGAAAACAGTTGAAAAAGGGTAGGGGTATGAACTCACCGGTTGAGAAACGCAACGTTCCGGATGCTAAGTGTCGATTCAGAGTTTGATAACACGCGAGGTTCCTATGTAATACGAAATGGTATACAAATATATCTAATTAGATTTATAAACTCTAATTAGATATTATATTACACTCCAATGAATAAAAACACTTCAATACAAGTGTTTGGAGTGACCCGGGTGACATCTACGGACGTGTTTTGATGCGAGGGACTTGGGATTTGAGTTTACTCCCCAAGAGTAAACATTTTAGGGAGTTTACCACCATAAAACACACACTTACATGAGTTCACGGCCGTGAACTCATGTTGGTGTGATTTTAAGTGCTTAATGGCTTGTTTGGACTTGGGAAATGTTGGAACGGACTTCTAAAATGTCTTGGAATAATTTAAGGGGACTTATACCATGTTTAAGGGAGTTCACGGCTGTAAACTTGGAGTTTATAGCCGTAAACTCTCCCATGGTCTTGAATAATTGATTTAAGGCACTTAGGACAATCACATGTGATTCTAGTTATTTTTCCAAGCCTTGGTATGAATTTAGGGCATCAAATAACACATTTTTAGGAGTTTACGTCCTTGGAGCACATGCTATGGCTGTAAACTCTCAAATGAAGAGTTTTGATATCTTTAAGGTCCCTAAACTATTTTTGGTTGGTTCTATGATTTATTCCAAGGCTTTTGGTGGTGTTGGATGGCTTTCTAACACCTTGAAAATGAGTTTATACCCATGTTTGAGGAGTTTACGGCTCAAGAACATGCCTTGGCCGTAAACTCATATAAATCCCCCAAAATTTATGTTTAAAGTGTTCTAAGTCCACTACCAAATTCTAAAAGTCATATCTAGGTGTAGTTTGAGTCATGGAAGGGTTTAAGGGTTTAAAACCCTCTTAAATATGGGTTTACGGCCAAAGAACCTTCCTGGGCCGTAAACTCATATACAAGTCTCTAAATCATGAATAAATCTCGAATTTGAAGGTCCAATATGATCCAAATGAGTATAGGAAGGTACCTTGAAGATTTGAGACCTAAAACTCTAGATTTGGACCCTTAAATTTGGATTTAGGAGAGCGGTTAGAGTGAGAGTAGTGAGAGAGGGAAAGAGCTTCAAATGGAAGCTTAGATCACTTTAAATAGTGTCTAAGTTTTGGACACGGTGGAATTCTACCCGATACCGGCATTAAACGGGGCTTTTGGTCGCACCCGATTAAGTCGCCGTTACTTGGCAGGGACGTTTTGTAACGACGTACACTTTGAAACCAATTTTTTTCGGTTTTTGTAAACACCAAAAACATTGATTTATATTTCAAATCCCAAATGTAAACAACATTGTCATAATAGATTACATCCCAAAGATCATAAAACATTTTTTTTTCTGATAATGTGTACGATCACGCCGGTGCCTTCCCACGGTCGTCGCTAGTACTTGAAACACATCACACAACAACTGTAAGCATAAATGCTTAGTGAGTTCCCCAAAATACAACCTACGCACATACGCCTTTACAGGCCCTGACCTTCCGGTCCATGTGTCTCAGGGGACTTCCGTCCCGACTGGGTAAACCTTCCGGTCCTACCCACATCAACCTTGCGGTCCACAGCACTACACCTTCCGGCCCATCATTTTCGCCTTCCGGCCCATAAACATACTTGCCTTCCGGCCCGTAACATAATGCCTTCCGGCCCATATCAAGTATATCATACATGGTACATATAACGAATAACTTATCACACATATCATATATAATTCATAGCATATCCGACCTTCCGGTCACACAGTCAAACCCTTCCGGGTACAGTATAGTGAGAAAACTCACCTCGTATGTCTCGATGACTCGCGAACCCTGGAAATCACTCATGCTCGAACACCCGAGCTATAATCCCTCTATAACATCATATATCTCTAATTAATACTTTTACCACTAAGGTTGACTATCCCTATCAAGTCAACACTAGTCAACTCTGGTCAACAGTTAATGGTCAAATTTGATCGGACTCGGCGAGTGCACTAGAGCGACTCGGCGAGTCTAAGCGTTTTCACCAACTCGCAAAGATTTCCCCTTTGACACGTCGAGTGCTCCCTTGACTCGACGAGTTCCACCTGGTCATGAATCGCAGAGCCACCGTGACTCAACTCGCCGAGTCGCAAGGACAACTTGGCGAGTCCTAACTCGACTCGGTCCACCTGTCAGTTCCTTTCTCTCTCCCTGTGACTCACTGAGTCAACCATAACTCGGCAGGACCACTCACTAAATGGTTAAGGACAATCTTCATGCTACTCGCCGAGTCTGTTCTTCGGACTCGGCAAGTCCATGCCATGCATCGACTCAAACTTGCTTCTGAGGTCAGATCCGCTCCATAAACTCATAGATCTGGCCCTCCCAAGCTCTTTTATCACATAAAAGTCACAGTCTTGGCCACCATGCAATGCTTACAAGGTTCCTTTTGGAGAAATGACCACTAATATGGCAACCCTAGCCTCCAACCCAAAAGGAAGGACATAAAGCATATCATTTGGGAATTTCTGGACCTGCTAAGGTCCAGATCTAGGTACCATATCTCCATGGGACCTCTCACACTTCAATTACAAGGCAAATAAGGCAAGAAGAAACCCTAGATTTGACCATAACAACATAAACACGGAAATAAGCTCTGAAAGATACCTCAAAAAGCTTCCCTTGGCGAAATAGAAATAGATCCAAGCTCCCAACTCTTCTAGCTTGACTTTCCCCCTTCCTTTCTTGCAAAAACACACAAATTTGTTCAACAATAGCCTCTTATCTCACTCACAGGAGCTCTCAGCTGCTTTGGTGCACTCAAGGATCAAGGTGGCCGCAATGAAGGTCCATAAGGTCCTTTAAATAGGGCTTAGGACCGGAGAATTAGGGTTTCATTAAACAGCACGGACTCACCGAGTCCATCCCTTGGACTCGCCGAGTCCAGACACGAACCTTCGTCCAAAACCGCGACCCGACTCGGCGAGTTCGACCTCCAACTCGCCGAGTCCCCTCACAAAATACCAAAAATATGAAATTAAAAGATACCTGAAAATCCGGGCTATAACAATTCTCCCCACTAGAACTAGACTTCGCCCTCGAAGTCTCGCATGACAAATAGCTCCGGATGCTGCTCACGCATCTCACGCTCCGGCTCCCAGGTCATCTCTGATCCCTTCCAATGCTGCCACTGAACCAACACCAAGGGTACCTCCTTGTTCCTCAAAACCTTGATCTTACGATCTCTGATGGCCACTGGTCTCTCGGCATAATTCAGGCTCGCATCTACCTGAATATCCGTTAATGGAACCATTGTCGATTCGTCGGCTATACACTTCCTCAGCTGCGACACATGAAAAGTGTCGTGAAGCTGTCCCAACTCTGCTGGCAAATCCAAACGGTAAGCTACCCGGCCTACTCTCGCAATCACACGGAAAGGACCAATATATCGGGTCCCCAACTTGCTCTTCTTCCTGAATCGAATCACTCCTTTCCAAGGAGAGACCTTCAGGAGCACAAGATCACCGACCTGAAACTCAAGCTCGGACCGGCGTCTGTCTGCATAACCCTTCTGTTGGCTCTGAGCGGTCAACTACCTCTGCCTGACCTGCTGAATCTACTCGGTCGTCTGGAGTATGATCTCCGTGCTACCCATCACCCGCTGCCCCACCTCACCCTAATAGATGGGGGTACGACACCTCCGCCCATACAACAGCTCAATGGGTGGCATACCATTGCTTGAATGATGGCTGTTGTTGTAGGAAAACTCCGCCAAGGGTAAATATGCATCCCAGCTACCCCCAAAATCCAACACACATGCCCGGAGCATGTCCTCGAGCGTCTGAATCGTCCGCTCACTCTGACCGTCTGTCTGAGGATGATAAGCGGTACTAAAATGCGGTCTAGTACCCAACTGCTCATGAAACTTCTTCCAGAACTTAGAAGTGAAACACACATCACGATCAGAGACAATCGAGACCGGCACCCCATGCCGCGATACTACCTCCCTCACATATAATTCTACCAACTTCTCCGCAGAAGAGCTTTCACTGATGGCTAGAAAATGAGCGCTCTTCGTCAATCTATCCACGATCACCCAAATCGCATCGACTCCCCTCGCAGTCCGCTGCAACTTGGTGATGAAATCCATAGTAATTTGTTCCCACTTCCATTCGGGAATAGCTAGCGGCTGCAATTTACTATGCGGATGCTAGTGCTCAGCCTTAACCTGCCGACAAGTCTGACATCTCTCAACGAACCATGCGACATCCCTTTTCATACAGGGCCACCAATACTCCTTCCTTAGATCCAAATACATTTTTGTAGCCCCGGGATGAATCGAGAATTTCGATCGATGTGCTTCCTCCATCAAAATAGTACGCGCACCGCCCACAAACGGTACCCAAATCCGACCCTGAAAAGTCATAAGCCCTCGACCATCCATGATGAATCCTGATACCTGTCCTACAACCCGCTCCCTCTTCTGATGTTCTGGCTTCGTAGCTTCTGCCTGAGCTCCTCGAATAATATCCAAAATTGGGGTCAATACCGTCAACCTCATACAAATATCTCGGATCGGGGTGCTTTCCGCCCTACGACTCAACGTATCGGCCACCACATTAGCTTTGCCCGGGTGGTATAGGATCTCACAATCGTAATCCTTCACCACGTCCAACCATCTCCTCTGTCGCATATTCAGATTTGGCTGATCCATCAAGTACTTCAGACTCTTGTGGTCCGTGTAGATGGTACACCGAACCCCATAAAGATAGTGCCGCCAGATCTTGAGGGCAAACACTAAAACCCCTAATTCCAGGTCGTGGGTGGGGTATCTCGACTCATGAGGCTTCAACTGCCTCGAAGCATATGCTATCACATGTCCCCTTTGCATAAGCACCGCCCATAAACCCGATATAGATGCATCGCAGTACACCACAAAATCCTCCATCCCTTCTGGGAGTGCAAGCACCAGAGCCTCGCACAATTTCTAATGAAGCGTCTCGAATGAGGATTGCTGCTTCGGTCCCCATGAAAACGCAACACCCTTCTGGGTCATCCTAGTAAGTGGCACGGAAATCCTTGAGAAATCCTTGATAAACCTGCGATAATATCCAGCCAAACCCAGAAAACTCTTGATCTCAGTGGGCGATCTCGACACCTCCCACCTCAATACCGCCTCAATCTTGGCCGGGTCGACCAATATCCCTTTCTGGTTAAGAAGATGCCCAAGGAACTGGACCTCTCGTAACCAGAAATCACACTTGGAGAATTTGGCATATAGCCTCTCCGATCTCAATATCCCAAGAATCTCCCTCAAATGTTCCTCATGCTAATTCCTAGACCTCGAATACACCAAAATATCATCAATGAATACGATCACTGAGCGATCCAGCATCGGCCAGCACACCCGGTTCATAAGATCCATGAATGCTGCCGGGGCATTGGTGAGCCCAAAAGGCATCACCACAAACTCATAATGTCCATAACGAGTTCTGAAAGCAGTCTTCTGGATATCTTCCTCTCGAACCCTCATTTGATGATACCCCGACCTTAAGTCTATCTTGGAGAACCAAGATGCCCCCTGCAACTGATCAAACAAATCGTCGATCCTAGGTAACGAATACCGGTTCTTAACCGTCAACTTGCTCAACTCCCGGTAATCGATATACATCCGGTGTGAACCATCCTTTTTCTTGACGAACAAAATCGGCGCTCCCCAAGGTGAGCTACTCGGTCGAATGAACCCCTTTCCCAACAGCTCCTGAGGCTGCGAGGATAACTCCTGTATCTCCGGTGGAGTGAGACGATAAGGCGCCTTGGCAATGGGCGCCACTCCCGGAACCAAATCGATACGAAACTCCACTTGCCTCTCCGGAGGCACACCCGGTAACTCTTCGGGGAACACATCTGAAAACTCGCATACAACAGGAACGTCATCAACCGAATTGGGCCTCCCCGCGGCCACTCGAGTATCCGTCACGTAGGCTATGAATCCATTGCAGCCCTGCTGCAAACTCTGCCTTGCCCTGGCAGCCGAACAAAACGCCGACCCGCACCGGGTCCCCTCACCATACACCGTAAGCACTCCCCCACTAGGGTCTCAAATCATCACCAGCTGTCTCTCATAGTCAATGACTGCCCCAAACTTACTCAACCAGTCCATGCCCACGATAACGCAGACATCCCCCATAGCTATAGGAACCAAGTCTATACGGAACTCGACCCCAAAAATCTCGAGCACGCATCCTCGAATCACATCAGTGGCGTATACTGCTTTCTCATCCGCTATAGAAACTCGCAGGGGTTGACTCATCACCTCCCGATCAATACTGATGTGTTGGCTAAAAGCCAACGATACAAATAACCGACTCGCACCCGAGTCAAATAATACCAAAGCAGGTACAGAATTCATAAGAAAAGTACCTACGCATATCCTAATATAAGCACAATATCTCAACATAAAGGTAAATATGAGAAAGAAAACATACCAGCTACAACATCAGGTTCCGCGCAGACCTCCTCCGCAGTCAACTGAAAACCTCTTCCACGAGCCTTAGGGTTGAAATATAAAAACTTGAGCAATAGCTCTGGAATCTGAAGATGAATGGGCCTGATCTAGTCGCCTGCACAACTAGGTTCAGTGACCTCGCTGCCTTGTGCCCTACCATGGTCAACCCAGAATCGAAAAAGGTTGAAAGGTACATTTGGGGATTGTCACCCAAGATTCAAGGTCATGTCTTGGCTTCCATCCCTATCACTTTCAACAGCGCTAAATGCCTGGCTCAGCGACTCATCGACCACGGGGTAAAACAGGGTACCATTGTAGCTACCGCCAATCCATCTAAGGAGGTACAGGGCTAGGGAAGGCCTTGGAACAAGAGAATGGGGAAAACCATATAGGATAACCCCAAAAAACAACAAGTGGTAGCGACCCATGCTATTACTGTACCTACCATCACTGCTCCCACAAGTTCATACAATGGGAAACTTCCGAAATGTAACCAATGCAACTTCCACCACCACGGTCTCTGCCGTGACCTCCAATGCACTAGGTGCAATAAGAAGGGGCATACGACCCACTTCTGCATGGAGCCAATCCAACAAGCCGCCCCCACTGCTAATACTGGAGTAAGCCGCAACTGCTTTGAGTGCGGTGCCATGGGACACTACCGTAGGGACTGACCGAAGGCAAACAACAGGAATACCGATGGAAGGGGCCGAGTGTTCGCAATGGGACAAGAGGAAGCCGTTGCGGACCCCATTGTTGTTATGGGTACGTTTCTTCTTGATAACTCGTATGCATGCATTTTTGTTTGATAGTAGAGCGGAGAGAAGTTCTGTGAGTCATGATTTTAAAGGCCTGCTAAAACCAACACCACAATCATTAAGTGAACCGTTTATAGTAGAAATGGCCAACCGTAAAACAAAATGCACTAAGGAGATATACTTAAATTGTACCCTAACTCTAAACGATAATCCCTTTCCAATCAAACTCATGCCAGTCTCGATTAAGAGTTTCGATGTCATCATAGGCATGGATTGGCTGAGTTCTCATCATGCGGACATTTTATGTTATGATAAGGCCGTTCGCCTTAATCTGCCAACCGGCAAAATTTTCATTATCTTGGGAGAAAAACCCAGTACCACTCTTCGTATCATCTCAAGTATCCAAGCTCAAAAGTTCCTTCGCAAGGAATGTCATGCGTTTTTGGCACATGTCGTGGATGTGAAACGTGAAGTCCAAGACGTCAAGAATGTGCCTGACGTATGCGATTCTCCCGATATTTTTCCTGAGGACCTTCCAGGAATACCACCCGCAAGACAAGTCGAGTTCATAATCGATCTGATTCCCAGAGCTACCACAGTAGCCAAAGCGCCCTATCAATTAGCCCCAACATAGATGCAGGAGCTATCGAGCCAACTGAATGAGCTACTCGGCAAAGGATTCATCAGGCCGAGCTTCTCGCCTTGGGGAGCACCCGTGTTATTTGTGAAAAAGAAGGATGGATCATTTAGGATGTGCATCGACTACCGAGAACTCAACAAACTTACCATCAAGAACCGATATCCCCTACCCCGAATCGACGACTTATTCAACCAACTTCAAGGAGCCAACTACTTCTCCAAGATCGATCTGAGATCAGGATATCACCAGCTGCGAGTCCTGGAGAGTGATGCTCCCAAGACGACCTTCCAAACAAGATATGGGCATGACGAGTTCGTAGTGATGCCGTTCGGACTAACCAATGCCCCAGCCGTATTCATAGATCTAATGAATCGGGTATGCCGTCCATTCTTGGATAAATTTGTGATAGTATTCATAGACGACATACTCATTTATTCAAAGAGTAAAGAAGAGCATAGCCAACATCTAAGACAAGTCTTAGAGACATTACGAGTTGAGAGACTTTATAAGAAGTTCTCAAAATGCGAGTTTTGGATTAGAAAGGTGGACTTCCTCGGTCACGTGGTCAGCAAGGAAGGAATCCACGTGGACCCATCTAAAATCAAGGCTATCAAAAATTGGTCTGCACCAACTACACCAACAGAGATTCGCCAATTTCTAGGTCTTGCTGGTTATTATCGAAGGTTCATTTAGAACTTCTCCAGCATCGCAAAGCCTCTTACCTCCCTAACTCAGAAAGGTGTGACCTACAGATAGGGAGAAAAACAAGATGATGCATTTCAGACTCTGAAACAGGCCCTTTGCAATGCACCCATTCTTTCTCTTCCAGAGGGGATCGAAGATTTTGTGGTGTATTGCGATGCTTCGAAACAAGGGTTGGGCTGTGTACTAATGCAGAGAGGAAAGCTTATTACATATGCCTTACGACAACTGAATACACATGAAGTCAACTACACCACTCATGACTTAGAACTTGGAGCAGTGGTCTTCGCTCTGAAAATCTGGAGGCACTACCTATACGGTACCAAGTGCACCATCTTTACAGACCACAGGAACCTTTAACACATATTCGACCAGAAGGAGTTAAACATGAGACAACGACGTTGGGTCGAATTTCTCAACGACTACAAATGTGAGATTCGCTATCATCCGGGAAAGGAAAACATTGTGGCTGATGCCCTTAGTCGTAAGGAGTACTCTGGTCGAAGAGTGAAGTCATTAACCATGTCAATCCATTCTCACCTGTCAGCACAAGTCAAGGAAGCTCAAATAAAAGCCTTGAAACCCGAAAACATGACAAGTGAGACCCTTAGGTGGATGGATAAGAACCTAGAAATCAAGAGTGACGGAGTAGGCTACCTCACGAACCGAATTTGGAAACCCAAGTTTAGTGGGTTCAGAGAGGTAGTTATGAACGAAGCACACAATACTCCATACTCCGTGCACCCAGGGTCAGATAAGATGTATCTAGATCTCAAGCAACTCTACTAGTGGCCAAACATGAAAGCAGAAATTGCTACCTATTTGAGCAAGTGCTTGACTTGCACCAAGATAAAAATAGAACACCAGAAGCCCTCAGGTCTACTCCATCAACCTGAATTACCTGAGTGGAAATGGGAACAGATTTCCATGGACTTCATAACAAAACTACCCAAAACTCAGGGTGTCCAAGATACTATTTGGGTGATTGTCGACAGACTAACCAAGTCTACTCATTTCTTACCGATCAAGGAAACTGATAAAATGGAAAAACTATCGAGAACCTACATCCGAGAGATCGTGCGACTTCATGGAGTGTCGATGTCTATCATCTTGGACAGAGATAGCAGATTCACTTCCAGATTTTGGCAATCATTGCAAAAATCCATGGGAACAAGGTTGGATATGAGTACAACCTCTCACCCACAAACTGACGGACAGAGTGAGACAACGATCCAAACCCTAGAAGACATGTTGCGAGCATGTGTAATCGAATTTGGTAAAGCGTGGGATGTTCACTTACCTTTAGTTGAATTCTCTTAACAACAGTTATCATACTAGCATCAAGACTGCTCCATTTGAAGCCCTTTACGGTCGTATGTGTAGATCACCTCTGTGTTGGACGGAAGTAGGCGACACGTAGTTGGCAAAAGGTCTAGCCCCTGATAGCACTCTCACTGGTCCGGAGATCATTAGAGAAACGATTGAAAAGATCGTTCAAATATGAGAATGACTGAAAGCCTCAAGGGATAGCCAAAAGAGCTACACCGACAAAAGACGAAAACCCTTGGAATTTCAGGTTAGTGACCGCGTATTGCTGAAGGTCTCAGCCTAGAAGGGCATGATACGCTTTGGGAAGCGTGGAAAGCTAAATCCTCGGTACATTGGACGGTTCGAAATTATTTCAAGAATTGGTCCAGTGGCTTACGAACTCCAACTTCCAATCGAGCTTAACAAAGTACATCCAGTATTCCACGTATCGAACCTTTAAAAGTGTATGTCCGATGAAACTCTTGTGATTCCACTCGATGAAATCGAACATAACGAAAATCTTAACTTTGTGGAAGAACCCGTCGAGATCATGGATAGGGAAATCAAACGAACTAAACAAATTCGCATACCAATGGTGAAGGTTCGTTGGAATGCTAACTGAGGACCTGAATTCACTTGGGAACGAGAAGATCAGATGCAACAAAAGTACCCGCATCTCTTCCCTAGTCTAGTGGCGCTTATTTAGTAATTAATTTTGAGATAAAAATCCCTCTAATGGGGGGATGATGTAACAACCCAATATTTCGAATCTATGTAATGACCTGAAAGGGGAAAGTATTGTAACCTCTTTCGATGTAATGAAATTAACTTCGAAATTAAAATGTTCAAAAATCTCTATTTGGTTACCTGCTATGTTAGATATCATTAAACCGTGACCGTACATAAATAGAACGTCCAAATCTGACTTCGTATAAGGAACTTATGATTTTTCCAAGTTTGGCACAACGATAGACAACTAAAAACTCGAAACAGAGATCGAGCAACTTTTGGCCGGAATAACCTAAATGATAATCGAAGGTCTCGTCAATGGGTTTTCAACGGTGAAAAGTCTGGCAAAAACAGACGTCGGATAATGAAGTTATGAATTTCTAATGAACCTTTCTTACCCCGACCTTTTAAAATTAAATAATAAAAATAATTTATTAATATGCTGATAAAGTTGTAGAGCGTAGTCTCACCTACGCGTGGATATAAAGAACGTCGAAAACGGAGTTCGTATGAAGAAGATATGAATTTTTGAAGTTTACTAAATAATAAAAATATAAATTTAAATTAAATTTATGTATTATCCAAAGGAGGGGTCACCGGCACAGTCCGAGTTACGCCCAGCGTACTCGAGGACTAGGTCTCGGATCGTCCACATCACCCCCTATGCGAGGCTATGCTCCGTCCCATCCGAGCTCCGAGGCAGTCGAGGATTCGGTCATGCATGATGCACGCGTACGCCCAACGTAAATGCGTACTCCCAGCATACCGAGGTGGTTCCAGCCCCTATAAAAGGGATGCGAGGGTTTTGGGGAAAATGCTCATTTCCTCTCATCTTTCTTGCATTTTGCCTCGTTTTCCATGCAATAAATATCTCGAAGTCCCGGTTTCCATACTTAAGCCCCGAAGAAAGTTTTATGCTCCCGAGATTCCCGAGAATCCTGAGAAAAATCCGCTTTCACAAGTCAAAGTTCTGCTCGGTTTTAGCCTCACCTTCTTCAACCTATCAAGTGAGTTCATACCCCCTTTCATACACTTTTAATACTTGATAATGTACTTTTAATACATTTCGGGGGAGAATACGAGTAAACACATGGTTATTATCGTGTGTTACATAAAGTTTCACTTTACTCATTCTTATCAAATGAATCATATGTGATTCATAACTACTATATGAAAACTCTTGTTAGACTTTGCATGCACTAGATTTATACAAAGTACATAGTATCCGAAGTAGCCATCATTGTTAAACCGTTTTATGCATTCAAAGAACTTATGACTTATGCTTTATCAAACATTGTGAAAAAGAATAAACTTTGCATACAAAACTACTAGTTTAATACAGACTTAGTTGAGAATCCATAAGACGTTTACATCTTCAAATACTACATTTTTACTAAAAGGTACCACTTCAAGTACTGTCTATAACCAGAGTCTCCCGTTGGGAGAACGTGTCAAATGTTTATAGATATACACGGGAAGCCATGATCCCGCGCCCTAAGTGTTAGCTACAGTCCATCCTTCGGGGTGACAGTTTGTCATAACGCTTCGACGCTTGAAGAACGTCGTTACAGGCATATTATGTTTAGTATGGTTATAAAACTCACCGGATATACAATTATTATAGTACTTCTGATTCATGAATGGGTAACTATGAAAACTACACTTCATCTAACAACTACGATCTTCTTATAGGTTTTATTATATGAAATATGCCTCAATCTTTTAAAGCATGTTTGTTGCTTTTGGTTTTGGTCTTGGACATTATACTGCTTGTTACTTTAGGAAAATAAGGGAATTTCCTTTGTACAAAACAAACAACTAATAGGAAAATAAGGGATTTTCTTGATTCAACTATCTACATTTTTCCACACGAATATATTCTTATGCATTTCATACTTTTATAAGAAAATAAGGGATTTTCTTGGAAAACATACACGCATTTTGGAATGGCATACAATTTCTCAAAACCGCTTATGAACTCACCAACTTAATTGTTGACACTTTTTCTTTAAAATAACTTGTGTTCTCAGGGAACCGCTAAGCAGGTTTGGAAATCAACTTTTGGGGATTAACACGCTGACGTTAATTACTTCCTTTGAAAAATGTTTATGTATTTATCTTTTGAACATGTAATGAATACAAGTATGTAAAGAATTTGAAAACCTTTATATATATGGTGGTGTGTACTTTCCTTTCTATGAACTGTTATGATACTGAATATGACGTCCTTCGCCCCCGAACGTTTCCACCATTCTTGTTTGGGTGTGTGACATCTAATGGGGTTGGTTAACAGCTCGTGGTATCCCTCTCCTGGTTATTTTTGAAGGTCAAATGAGAGGGACGACCGATGGTTCGCATTAGGTTTCCTATTAGGTTCTAAATGAACTTCATTTGACCCTTAGGATAAGGTGAAAGTTCTTTTTACACGACACTAGTAATTCTCGCATAGTCGAAACAAGTCGAACCATGGCTAACAGTGGTGTCAAAATTAACGAACATCGACATGATATGGAATGGAGATTGACAGGACCATGTGTTGAACAGAGCACACAAGTTCTTAGCGTTTTGGGTTTGTCCATGGTATTACTACCGCGAATACTTGGACCGACATGATTGGCGCTAAACGCTAGGGGTCCTGATGCTTTGGAATAATGTAATTTTCATGAATGGATTTCTCACGAGGCCTCTCTATAATCGCCTAGTATACACTAGTCATGTATAGTTAAGATTAAAAAGGACTGTTGACTGAGCGACACCGCCCTAAATCCACAACCAAATAAGGAACAGGAGATAAGGCCGCATCACTCACTCGAGGTTTATCAATCCTAATTATAAATGGCCATAACATATATACTACGCCATAATAGCTTTACCTGATGGGTTTTTTAATTTTACAAAAGTTCTGCGACTTTTGCCTTAACGAGGGAGTAATTTCAATTAGAATTGATTATTTAAAGTTTTCGATTAGCTACTTAAGGTTGAGAGGCAAACCAAAATTCTACAGGGTTCCTTGATGTTCCCCTAGGTATAGGGTTAAGCTCCTCCTGCATCATTGTCATTTCTTTTAGTTGGGCAGTCCCTTTCGAGGTGCCAAATTTCACCACATAGATGGCATATTGGACTGGTCCCAACATTGGTGGTTGATATAATGAATTCGACCGGGGTTCTGTAGTTGCGAGCGTTATGCCCCTTCATGTTGCATCTAACATAAAAGGGCTCTCGACAGACTCCATAATGATGGTAGTTACACTTGCTGCAGTGAGGGAAGTTTCCTAGGTATGGTCTTCTTGGTGTCGAGATAGGAGGGTTGATAGGGGTATTGTCTACCTCAGCTTGTTGCCCTCCGAAAGGTCCTTGAGTCGAGGTACTCCCTTTCTCATTCTTAAACTTTCTTTTCAGGGGATTAGGTGGGAGTTCTTGGATGGCTTTACACATCGGTTCTAGTTGCTACTGCCCATTGCTATGATTGGGATTCCCGATAGTGCTCCTGCTAACATTAGCATTGTTAGCATTCAGGTGAGCCATGACAGCTGCTATGGCTGCTGAAACTGCAGCTTGGAATGTAGCTTCATCGATCTAAAGAGTCTGTGTCTTGCTAGCGGGTTGGTTACATTTCTTCGGAGGCATGGTTTTTCCTACACTATGAGGAACACAAGTTGATGAGAAACGATGGTTACCCCTAAACGTATCTTTCTTTGATATAACAGGCATAAATTTTCCCTCGTTTTGAGCTATGGTTCTCTAAGGGTCGACCTACATCCCTATGATGCAGTCCTGGTAACAGGGTAGAAGTAACTGTATCCGAAAGCCATAAATCAGGTGTCGCTCCAACTAAGTTATCTTTATATTAGAGAGATTGACTCTCCAGCTTTGAAAAGATTTGAAAGAAGTTTGTAACGAAAATAACAGAAGAAAATACTCATGAAATTTTAGGGCGAAACACTCTTAATCGAGAATTTGTGATCCGATTTATTTATCTTAGTCGCGATGGGAAAGACGATTTTCCTAACACATAGTGTGAGTAGTGTACCCACTAACTCACTAAGTTGCATTAATTTAGGGGTTATTAGTGTGACTTTATAAGGGTAGAACACTTTTCGGGTTTCATACATTGGCTCCTTCTGTTCTCCATTTACTCTTGGCTGGAATAAACGTTGGTTTTCTTCGGGTACTTATGTAGGGTTCTCTTCTCCTGTATACATATTGAATTTCAGCTCCGCCTTACTTCCGATTCTGACTGTGATCGTCATCACTTCATAATGGATGACTGGAATTTCAGAAATTCAGGAGAATTTCCCACCGACGTCCCTAAAAGGTATAGGCACATGGTGATTTCAATAGTCTCATCACTGTTCATTTATTTCCTATTTGGAGATCATTCGCAATGAACCTCTTTTGGGTCTTTATCGACTCCTCTGCCGATTACTGAAGTAGAATAGGTTTCCTAAAGGGGTTTATGTGAAAATGGGAATGTCTAAAGAATCTTAAAAGATTTATTAAAACATTTTACTGGGTGATCCATATCAAGTCCTGCTACCATTACATAGTGTACATAAATCATTTATAACTTAGATCTAATAGGCCTTCGAATATGCGATACTACTCTATATCCACATCCAAACAAGGAAAAGGAAGTAGAGCGAAACCACACATTCTTAGCATATGAGATCCTCACTATACATAACCTTTGGAGCATACACTCTGTAATCATAGACCGATCCGTAAGGGTCTTTTTAGTTTTCATGCAAGGTTATTCAAGGTTCCTAAAATACTCCTATAGTATTTTAATTACATTTTTTATTCTAGAATTTATGGACATGATTTCTGGACATGATTTCTGGTTTATTGTTAGTCTATAGTATCATAAAATACTCCTATAGTATTTTAAACTTTATGTTCGGCTCTGGCATTCCTATATGGTTCGTTTCATATTTATTGCAACACCGCCATCACTCCCAAACACAAGTCAGTCGCATCTCGAATAAATATAGTTGATCAGGCTATATTCATTCTAGCTTACGATTACATAACTTCCCAAGTTTGAAGGTAATGCTCAACATCCAAAGACATTTATTCTTGTTCTTCTTGTGATACTTGTTTTGGTATACATATTCTGGATGTACTTATACTTTTGTAAAATATGGTTATATTTTAAAGTATAATTCTTGGTCAGAGTGTTTTTATCCTGTTGTATATATAGGTTTTATATCTTTTATGATTTGATATACTGAGTTCACTATAAACAATGCTCTGATACCAATCTGTCACACCCTAAAACCGGAACGGAGGAAACGTTATGGGGTGGAGGACGTCATGTCAAGTATCACAACACATGCAGTATAGCAATCAAAGTACAACAACCATTGCATTAATAGTATAAGTTTTTACATAGGTTACATTTACCAACAACATCAAAAGTAGATAAAGAGAATAACATAAGATCCAGCTCGGTACAAGGCTGACTTCGCAAAAGCTCCCAGAGTGTACATGTCTACTGACGACATTAGAATACAAGTTATTATGAAAGAGAGTATCAGCATTTGAATGCTGATGAGTTCATAAGTATTTTAATGACATTGATATAAATACATGTTTTTCCTCAAAATAATCTCATTAGATGACGGTGATAAAAGTTTACAGATTATTTGAATTCCTTCCAGAATATCCTATATTTTCTATTAAAAGTAGTCTTCTAGCAAGACTCAACTGTATCATGTTTAAAAGAACAAGTTCCTTTACCAAAAGCAGTCTTCTACCAAGACTCGACTGTTTTATGTTTCAATAGAATGAGTTTCCACACTAAAAGCACTCTTCTACCAAGACTCGATTGTTTTGAGTTAAAAGAGCATTTTCCCAAATGTTACTATCATTATCATAATATAGCTTTACATTATCGTTTTATATCAAAACGTCTTAAGTTAATGTATTAGGGAAAATATTATAGTACCATAGTCTTATATGTAGAAACTACCAAGGTACTTCTTACCTTAAAGACATGAATTATAAGGTAAATGTGAAGATACTTGTAACCAAACTGATTGATGGATGTAAATACGACGACCTGCTGGCGTCAGAATAGATGTGACATTTGTCACCCCTTGGCTTGGTTAGTCGAGACTGTAGCTAGCAGTCAGGATGTGGGATGGTCTACCCCATATAGATCTATACACATAATGCCCGCTCTCCCTTCAGGAGACTCTGGTTACCAACTCGACAACGGTGAAATCCGTATTGTGAGGATGTATCTTGTGTTTTGATTTCTATATATGTTTCTTTTTACTAAGAGTATATGCTTTAGAATATTGATATAACTAGTTCCTTCTGATAAAAGTTATTGTTGATTTCTAAACTATACCTCTTATAGTTTACTTGAGAGGTTATCTAGGTAACTTTGCTACCCAAAGGTGCTGAACTGGAGTAAGAGTCTTAATATCTAAACATATATACATAATATATAACTAGGGCTTCAACGACACTCGGACAAATAACCGGATACTCTAAGTCCACAACCAAACAAGGAACATGAAATAAAGCGGGCTATCAATCCTATGACCTTCAAACCCTACTTATATGACTATATCTATATTGACATGGATGTGACAAGAATTTAAGTTTAAAGACTTTGATAAAAGTTTAGTAATCTAAGAAGAGATTATAGTACTTTAAAAGAGATTTGAAAGTAATATATGAAAACCTTTAGCTGGATAAAACAATTTAACATGAAAAAATCTATTTGCTTGACAGTTATTAGTCGCATGTGATTGATATAATAACTTAATAGGTCAACTTTTATCCCCCCCCCATAAAAGCATTTAAAATCATTTCAAAGGTTGATTAAGAGGTATGAACTCACCTGCAGTGAGTGATTTGGATGAAAGTGCCGGATAGGATGCTAAGTGTCAAGTGAAGACTTGAACACACACACGGATCCTATTTAACATGTAATGACACACATAGGTACCTAATTAGTCATTTAACAACTAATTAATCAAGTAAGGACACCCTAGAACATCGATAAGACTTTGATTCAAGTGCTAGGAGTACAAAAGGGTTGCATCTAAAGAGAGTATGGCCTCACATTGGAGTTTACAGCCCATATGGTAATAGCACATGAGTTTACGGTCAGTGGTTACTTCCCCCATGAGTTTACAGCCTTAAACTCATGGTAATTAGTACCATTTTTAGGGTCTTACAAGTCAAGGTTAAGTATGTATGATCAAGTCCAAGCCTTAGGAAGTATTATTGGCACAATTTGCACCAACTTTTAGAGTTTACGATCCACGTTTCATAACCTCATGATTTTACGTTCGTAAACTCATGTGTGCTTGATTCTTTTGCTTGTTTAAAGTCCTATACTCCTCAAGGAAGTGGTCTAGACTTGGTTCCAAGGCTTTAGAAAGGACTAGGGCTCATAATGGCCCCCTTATTAGGGTTGACGGTTCACGGACCAACTCCCATGGAGTTTACGGTTTAGGGTTTACGGTCCTAGTGGGTTTATGGTCGTAATCCCATGATAACTCCTATCATTTCGTGGTTTAAGGTCCTTATCTCAAGCATGTAAGGTTCTAGTCCAATATACAATCCCTAGAAGGTAATGGTGGTACATATGCACCACCTAATGGTGTTTATGGTCCAAGGAGATTGCCTTGGCCATAAACCCATGTGTTCTTGGGACTTCTTGGTGTTTTTCCATGGTTTAACAAGTAATCTAAGCACATAACTAGTAGAGAGGGGTGTACTTACTTATAGGAAGCTTGTAAGAGTGATTAAGGTCCAAAAACACTAGTGTGTGTTCTTGGTGTTCTTGGTGAAATGAAGAACACTTGAAGATCTATGAAAAAGGGAAGATTTCATGGATGAAATCATGTATAACTACTAGATGTAGTGTTGTATCAACGAATCAAGAGAAGAAACACTTACATTTTTGGAAACTTTGGAAGAAGATCTTATGATACTTGAGAGAGAATGTGGGTGTTCTTGAGCTTGGAAGGTGAAGAATGAGCCAAAAATGACTAAGTGTCATATTTATACTCTTTAGAGTTTACGGCCGTAAACCCCATGTTTACGACCGTAAACTCCAAACTCATGGAGTTTTGAGACCTAAATGATGTACAACAAAATCTAATGTATACTTCCTATAATTTCCTCTTGAAGTATTAGGCTTTAGAACACTCAAACTGACTCCAAACAACTTAAAAGTTAGCAAAAATAAATCTGACTTCTAATGAGGTGAATGGTTGTACAAGATAGAAATTTCGAGTTGTCACAAAAATAAATACATAAAGCTATTATGCTCCATCTTCTAGAATCCCTGAGCACACCTGTCTATTAGTTTCCTGAGAATACAGGTGATTTTGAAAGTGTATCAACATTTAAGTTGGTGAGTTCATAAGTATTTTGTTTTAGAAGATATGTTCTTTTTTCTTTGAAAACATTAGTATGTGCCTTGAAAACCTTAGTTTGTTCTTTGAAAATCTTAGTTTGATCCTCCAGAAAATCCAATATTTTTTGATGTAATAAAATGTAAGAAAATGTGCCCCATAATATTTCCTTCTACAGTTACCTAGTGTATATAAGTTATATAGACTATAAATGGAACAGATAATCGATTGTGTGGTTCTGCCCTAAGCCCACAACCAAATAAGGAATAGGAAATGAGGCGGAGGCCACACATTCCACTATTTTTCGGATCTACATTGTATAAATACCTGGTGTATGCACTAGATAATCATAGAATTGACAGTGTTGGTTCTTTTGAGTGATATCTTCAGTATACTTTAAGAAGTAATGTAGTATCGTTGTATTTGTATGCAATATTTTGTATTTGTATGCACCTAGTGAATCGTTCTTTCCAAAACTATGTTTTGTACTAGAAAATAGTGTAGTGTTCTTGTAAATGTATATGTATGTTCTTTTTTGTTCTTGTATATGTAAATGTATGTTCCTTTTGTTCTTGTATATGTATCGAACTGACCTATACCTGATTCCTCCTATGATTTATTAGTGTATACGAGTTATACATATAACCAAGATCGAATAGATACTAAGCTGTGTGTATCTGCTTTAAGCCCAACACCAAAAAAGAATAGGAAATGAAGCGGAAGGAACAAATTCTACTGTCTATCGGGTCCTATTTATATATAACCCAGATGTATAAGCTAGCAAATCATAGAATAAGCATTATAGATCCTTTCTCAAATATGTGTTCATGTACTAGTGTAGTAGTGTAGTATAGTGCCCTGGTGTTTATGAAAACTCTTGAAGTTATGAAATCTCGTAATGTAGACGCCTTAGTTAATAGTATTGTCAGTATTCTATATAACTATACTAAATCTAACTAGTATAAAACACTACGTATTGTAGATGTCGAAAACCTGGTATGCAATTTGTCCTACGTGGACCTGTCGTTTCCACTGTAGCTAAGAGCAAGGTGCGGGATTGTCAGTCCCGTATATATCTTTACACAAATTCACGTTCCCCCTCCAGGAGACTCTGGTTATAATTAATCATTTCCCAATGGGCACAATGAAATAGTGCCCACAACTTTGTATTAACTAGACACGTAGAGCATACTAATGTTCTTTTGTACTTGAAATTGTATCTGCTATCTTGTACTAATAGTGTATAATAATTATAGTTAAATGATCCTTTTACTATGATAACCCTAACTTAGTAAAATATTATTAGTTGTAACAGCCCGGAATTTCAGGTATTGTTATAACATTGTTTTGGGGTGTTTTAGGAAGGGACTCGGCGAGTTGGAGCCAGACTCGCCGAGTAGGTCCACAAATTTGGGTCGCGGGTTCGCGACTGGACTCGACGAGTCCATTATGGACTCGGCGAGTCTGCGCTGTTCAGCGGAAACCCTAGCCGTTCGGTTTTGGAACGTATATAACGCATTATATGCCGTCATTGTCCGTCTTTTAGTCGATTGAGAGGAACCCTAAGCGGCTGTGAACATCTAGAGCAAGATTGAAGGCCATTGGTGACTTGAAGAAATTGTTGTGCAAGGAGGAGAAGAATTTTGGCTAAAGGAACTGCAAGGGATTCGAGTTCTGAGGTTTGGGGACACAGATAGTGCGTTATTCAGGTAATATTTCGGATCATTCCTGTTATATTGATGTGTGCATGGATTTAGGGTTTATGGAACGCATTTGGTGATTAGATGGATTAATACCTTGTTACCCAAACGAATATAACCCTGTATCAGGACCTTTAGAGGTCCAGAAGGTCCTATGTTTGTATTTCGGGGCAATGCTTATCTCAGGAAGCAGTTTGATCGACTGCATGGCATGGACTCGCCGAGTCCAAAGAACACACTCGGCGAGTAGCTTGGAGATTTACTGGGACTCGTCGAGCTGTTCTTCAGACTCGGCGAGTAGAGTCGGGGTGGCCCCGCGATTCTTCCACGAGGAACTCGTCGAGTCAAGAGGGATACTCGATGAGTAGAAAGGGAACATCAGGATTTGGTGAGGACGCCTAGACTCGCCGAGTCGCCTTAGCACTCGCCGAGTCCGGTCAAGTTGACCGTTGACCAGAGTTGACCTGCATGTAACTTCTTAGGGTCAGTTGTCTTGAATGATAAGAGTATTAATAAGGGGTATATGGTATTATAGGGAGTCTGTAGTTCGGCGGATCGAGCACGAGTGACTTCGGGATTTGCTAGCTTTCGATATTCACGAGGTGAGTCTTCTCACTATACTGTACCCGGAAGGGTATGACTGTGTGACCGGAAGGTCGAATATGATATGTGTTATATATATATGCTATAAATGGAAAGTTAGTTGCTATGCGTGCTATGTATGTTTATATGGGCCGGAAGGCAATGTGTTATGTGACAAAAAGGTCAGGTATGATATATGATATATGTGCTATAAGTGTTAGAGTAAATGTATTATGTGTTGTATATGTTTATGGGCCGGAAGGCAATATGTTATGGGCCGGAAGGCAATATATTATGGGCCGGAAGGCAATATGTTATGGGCCGAAAGGCAATATATTATGGGCCGGAAGGCAATATGTTATGGGCCGGAAGGCGATTATGTTACGGGCCGGAAGGCGATGTGTTGTGGACCGGAAGGTCAGGGCCTGGAAAGGCGTATATGTGTAAGTAGTATACTGGGGAACTCACTAAGCATTTATGCTTACAGTTGTTATGTATGTATTTCAGGTACTACCGAGGACCGTGGGAAGGCGCCGGCGTGATGTGTACACACTGTTGTTGTTTTGAGATCTTGGGGATTTTATGATTGTATTTTGATTTGAAACTTGGAATAATTATATTTAGTTGAATAAAATCACTTTATTTTTAATGAAAAAAAAATTGTTTGAAAATTTGCGTTGTTACAATTGGTATCAGAGCCTTGGTTTGAGGGATTCGGGTGTACCTTCGGGTGTAACTGAACTCAAACCGAGGATTTGAGGAAAAATCTTTTAAAAATAATAAAGGCATAAACTTTTATATGGTAAAGTGGTACACAAGAAGGAAGCAGTGTGTACGATCAGCCAGCGCCCGAACGGTAAAGATCCCCAGAATACCTTACAATGTTATGTTATGCACTGAATTATGAATTGTTATGCATGCTAGAAGACTAGGTATTCCTGATAGGACTAGAGTGTCCTGTTTTGTGATGCCTTAGTCTAGGGAGTTTGCTTATATGAGATATTCGATAGCGTGCAGGTAAATAGTTCATATTAGAAGTAGAGTACTCACTATTCGGGATTTGGGGAGGAAGATTTGGGACGAACGCTGATACGGTGTGGACGATAGTATTGGGCCCGTACTACCGAAGACACCGGGTCGGTGGAAGACCCAAGTAAGAATCCCTGGATATCGGAGACTGAGTAGGGTTGCGTTATCGAGTACAATTGTACTTGATGGAGTCTCTGATAATCTTATGTTATATTTCAGAGACATTATGGTTACTACACGCCACGGAGTGAGTTCGAGCGGTGTAAGTGACGAGGAGATTCGTCAGATGATTCAGGAGGAGGTAACTGCGGCGATTCAGGCTGAGATTCCGGAGATGTTTGGGTCCATTAAGACCACCCTGATGGAGGCATTTGAGGAACGGTACGCCGCACTGACTGAAGCTGCAGCCGCTGCCGCTACCGCAGCTGTGGCCGCTGCCAGGCCGCAAGGGGGTGACTCGTTGCTGTTCCGGGAATTCAGCAACACGAAACCTCCTGAGTTCGATGGGATGCAGGATCCGATTGCTGCGATGAGGTGGATCGACGATATTGAAGGGTGCTTCTACACTTGCTCATGCCCAGAGCACCTGAGAGTACGGTTCGCTTTGAACCAGCTCCGTCTGGGAGCGAAGGATTGGTGGAAGTTCATGACGACGAACTTCACTTTGGCGGAGATTACAGCGGTGACATGGGAGAGGTTTACTGGCATGTTCAGGGATGAGTACATTCCCCCAGTGGAGAGGGAACGATTGAGTCAGGAGTTCTTGACCCTTAAGCAGGGTACTGATTCCATTGCGGTGGTTACACGGAAGTTTCACGAGAGGGCGATGTTCTGCCCCGAGCTGGTGTCTACAGAGCAGTCACGGATGAGCCGGTATATAGGTGTGTTGAGGAAGGATATCCGGGAGTTTGTGTCAAACTCCACCTATCGTACTTTTACTGAGCTTCAGGCGAATTCCAGGAAGCGCGAGATCGAGTTGGAGACCCAGGCCAGGGAGGAGGCCGAGTCTCGGCAGGTGGACCGGCGACTGGCTCAGTCTCAGCCGGCAGCCAAGCGGATCAAGTCCGCTGATTCGAGGATGGGAGGTCCGAAGGGCCGCACTTGCAGAAAGTGCGGCAAGGTTCATGAGGGGGCGTGTCGAGCAGGTGGTTGCTACAAGTGTGGCAAGGAAGGACACATTGCCAGGGATTGTCCTAAGGGGTTTATGGTTTGCTTTCATTGCAACCAGACAGGCCATCGGAAGGCCGAGTGCCCACAGCTTCGTCAGGGATCTACACCTACTACCAGGACTACTGAGACACGACCGGCAAGGGTCGAGGCCCCGAGGGCTCGCGGGAGAGCCTTTCAGCTGACTGCGGAGGAGGTCCGCGCTGCACCCGATGTTGTGGCAGGTATACTGTAATTCGCGTATTTATTTAAAGTTGAAATGTTATGCTTATGTTAATATATGTGTAGGTACTTTTCTTGTGAACTCTATGCCTGCTCTAGTGTTATTTGATTCGGGTGCGAGTAGATCCTTTGTATCTTTAGCTTTTAGTCAGCATATTAGCATTAGTCGTGAGCTGTTAAGTCGGCCTCTGAGAGTTTCTATAGCGGCCGAGAGGGTGGTTTGTGCCACGGAGGTTCTTTGGGGTTGCGTACTAGAGATTTTTGGGGTTGCGTTTCCGATTGACCTAATTCCTATTGCGATGGGTGATGTCTGTGTCATCGTGGGCATGGACTGGTTGAGCCGATTCAGTGCCGTCATCGATTGTGAGCGCCAACTGGTGACTATACGAGACCCTAGTGGGGGAGTTCTTACGGTGTACGGCGAGGGTACCCGTTCAGGATCAGCTTTTTGTTCGGCCGCTAGGGCGAGGCAATGTCTACAGCAAGGATGTAAGGGTTTTGTGGCATTTGTGATGGATACGCGGGAGGCTTCCGAGAGACCGAGGTCAGTGGAGGAGGTACCAGTGGTGCGCGAGTTTCCAGATGTTTTTCCCGAGGAGTTGCCGGGAGTACCTCCTGCGAGGCAAGTAGAGTTTGGTATCGATCTGATTCCGGGGGCTGCGCCTATTGCGAAGGTGCCTTATTGTCTCGCACCTCCAGAGATGCAAGAGTTGTCCTCACAACTACAGGAGTTGTTGGGGAAGGGATTTATTCGGCCGAGCAGCTCGCCGTGGGGAGCACCTATACTGTTCGTCAAGAAGAAGGATGGTTCACACCGGATGTGCATTGATTACCGGGAGTTGAACAAAGTGACGGTCAAGAACCGTTACCCATTACCGAGGATCGATGATTTATTCGATCAATTGCAAGGAGCATCTTGGTTTTCCAAGATCGATCTGAGGTCAGGGTACCATCAGGTAAGAGTGCGGGATGAGGACGTCCAGAAGACAGCATTTAGGACGCGATATGGGCATTACGAGTTTGTGGTGATGCCTTTCGGGCTCACCAATGCTCCGGCGGTGTTCATGGATCTCATGAACAGGGTATACAGGCCGATGTTAGATCGGTCAGTGATTGTATTTGTCGACGACATCCTAGTGTATTCACGGTCTAGAGAGCAGCATGAGGGACATTTGAGGGAGGTCCTTGAGGTACTGAGGTCGGAGAAGCTATATGCAAAATTCTCCAAATGTGACTTCTGGTTGCGGGAGGTCCAATTCCTTGGACATGTTGTTAATCAGGCAGGGATATTGGTCAATCCGGCCAAGGTTAAGGCTGTGATGAGTTGGGAGGTACCGAAGTCACCTTCTGAGATCAGGAGTTTCCTTGGGTTGGCGGGGTACTATCGGAGGTTTATTAGGGACTTCTCCAAGATCGCAGTACCGCTCACCAGATTGACCCGGAAGGGTGTTGCATTCTCATGGGGACCCGAACAGCAGACTTCCTTCGAGACACTTGGTCAGAGACTGTGCGAAGCCCCGGTATTAGCTCTCCCGGAAGGGATGGAAGATTTTGTCGTATATTGCGACGCATCGATTTCGGGACTGGGTGCAGTGTTGATGAAGAGAGGTCACGTGATAGCTTATGCGTCGAGGCAGCTAAAGCCTCATGAGGCGAGATATCCCACGCATGATTTAGAATTGGAGGCAGTAGTGTTCGCCCTCAAGATTTAGCGTCACTACTTGTATGGGGTTCGATGTACGATATACACGGACCATAAGAGTTTGAAGTATTTGATGGATCAGCCCAACTTAAATATGCGTCAGAGGAGGTGGTTGGATGTGGTCAAGGATTATGATTGTGAGATCCTGTACCACCCGGGCAAGGCTAATGTGGTAGTCGATGCATTGAGCCGCAGGGCGGAGAGCACTCCATTGCGAGATGTATGTATGAGACTGACGGTGATGACTCCGATATTGGATGCTATTCGTGGGGCACAGGCCGAGGTTGTGGGATCTGAGATGCAGAAGAAAGAGCGGGTCGTTGGGTTAATTTCAGAGTTCGTTAGGGATGGACGAGGACTTCTGACGTTTCAGGGTCGGATTTGGGTACCATTCGTGGGCGGTACGCGTGCTACTTTGATGGAGGAGGCTCATAGATCGAAATTCTCGATCCATCCCGGTGCTACGAAGATGTATTTGGACTTAAGGAAGGGATATTGGTGGCCTTGTATGAAGAGAGACGTCGCTTGGTTCGTTGAGAGGTGTTTGACCTGCCGTAGGGTTAAGGCTGAGCACCAGAGACCACATGGCAAGTTGCAGCCTTTGGAGATTCCTGAGTGGAAGTGGGAACATATTACTATGGATTTCATCACCAAATTGTCGAGAACTGCCAGAGGAGTCGATGCAATTTGGGTGATTGTGGATAGATTGACGAAGAGTGCACACTTCCTTGCCATCAGCGAGAATTCATCAGCGGAGAAGTTGTCAGAGTTATATGTGAGAGAAGTGGTATCTCGGCATGGAGTGCCGATCTCGATTGTTTCGGACCGCGATGTACGTTTCACTTCCAGGTTCTGGAAGAAATTTCATGAGGAGCTGGGTACTAAACTGCATTTTAGTACCGCATACCATCCCCAGACCGACGGGCAGAGCGAGCGGACGATTCATACATTGGAGGACATGCTTCGAGCGTGTGTGTTAGACTTCGGGGGTAGCTGGGATGCGTATTTACCCTTGGCAGAGTTTTCCTACAACAACAGCCATCATTCAAGCATTGGTATGCCACCTTTTGAGTTGTTGTATGGTAGGAGGTGTCGGACCCCCATTTGCTGGGGAGAGGTGGGACAGAGAGTGATGGGCAGTACAGAGATAGTACTTCGGACGACAGAGCAGATTCAACAGGTTAGACAGAGGTTATTGACCGCCCAGAGCCAACAGAAGAGTTATACGGACAGACGCCGGTTCGAGCTTGAATTCCAGGTTGGCGACTTCGTTCTCCTGAAGGTTTCTCCTTGGAAAGGAGTGATCCGGTTCAGGAAGAGGGGCAAGTTGGGACCCCGGTTTATAGGTCCATTTCGTGTGATTGCAAGGGTAGGCCGGGTAGCTTATCGGTTGGAGTTGCCAGCAGAGTTGGGACAGATCCACAATACTTTTCACGTGTCCCAGTTGAGGAAGTGTATAGCCGATGAATCGGCAGTGGTTCCATTAGAGGATATACAGGTGGATGCGAGCCTGAATTACGCCGAGAGACTAGTATCTATCAGGGATCCAAAGATCAAGGTTCTGAGGAACAAGGAGGTACCACTGGTGTTGGTTCAGTGGCAACACCGGAATGGATCGGAGATGACTTGGGAACCAGAGCGTGAGATGCGAGAGCAACATCCGGAGTTATTTGCAGAGTGAGACTTCGAGGGCGAAGTCTAGTTCTAGTGGGGGAGAGTTGTAACAGCCCGGAATTTCAGGTATTGTTATAACATTGTTTTGGGGTGTTTTAGGAAGGGACTCGGCGAGTTGGAGCCAGACTTGCCGAGTAGGTCCACAGATTTGGGTCGCGGGTTCGCGACTGGACTCGACGAGTCCATTATGGACTCGGCGAGTCTGCGCTGTTCAGCGGAAACCCTAGCCGTTCGGTTTTGGAACGTATATAACGCATTTTATGCCGTCATTGTCCGTCTTTTAGTCGACTGAGAGGAACCCTAAGCGGCTATGAACATCTAGAACAAGATTGAAGGCCATTGGTGACTTGAAGAAATTGTTGTGCAAGGAGGAGAAGAATTTTGGCTAAAGGAACTGCAAGGGATTCGAGTTCTGAGGTTTGGGGACACAGAGAGTGCGTTATTCAGGTAATATTTCGGATCATTCCTGTTATATTGATGTGTGCATGGATTTAGGGTTTATGGAACCCATTTGGTGATTAGATGGATTAATACCTTGTTACCCAAACGAATATAACCCTGTATCAGGACCTTTAGTGGTCCAGAAGGTCCCATGTTTGTATTTCGGGGCAATGCTTATCTCAGGAAGCAGTTTGATCGACTGCATGGCATGGACTCGCCGAGTCCAAAGAACACACTCGGCGAGTAGCTTGGAGATTTACTGGGACTCGTCGAGCTGTTCTTCAGACTTGGCGAGTAGAGTTGGGGTGGCCCCGCGATTCTTCCACGAGGAACTCGTCGAGTCAAGAGGGATACTCGACGAGTAGAAAGGGAACATCAGGATTTGGTGAGGATGCCTTAGCACTCGCCGAGTCCGGTCAAGTTGACCGTTGACCAGAGTTGACCTGCATGTAACTTCTTAGGGTCAGTTGTCTTGAATGATAAGAGTATTAATAAGGGGTATATGGTATTATAGGGAGTCTGTAGTTCGGTGGATCGAGCACGAGTGACTTCGGGATTTGCTAGCTTTCGATATTCACGAGGTGAGTCTTCTCACTATACTGTACCCGGAAGGGTATGACTGTGTGACCGGAAGGTCGAATATGATATGTGTTATATATATATGCTATAAATGGAAAGTTAGTTGCTATGCGTGCTATGTATGTTTATATGGGCCGGAAGCCAATGTGTTATGTGACAGAAAGGTCAGGTATGATATATGATATATGTGCTATAAGTGTTAGAGTAAATGAATTATGTGTTGTATATGTTTATGGGCCGGAAGGTAATATGTTATGGGCCGGAAGGCAATATATTATGGGCCGGAAGGCAATATGTTATGGGCCGGAAGGCAATATATTATGGGCCGGAAGGCAATATATTATGGGCCGGAAGGCAATCTGTTATGGGCCGTAAGGCAATATGATATGGGCCGGAAGGCGATTATGTTACGGGCCGGAAGGCGATGTGTTGTGGACCGGAAGGTCAGGGCCTGGAAAGGCGTATATGTGTAAGTAGTATACTGGGGAACTCACTAAGCATTTATGCTTACAGTTGTTATGTATCTATTTCAGGTACTAGCGAGGACCGTGGGAAGGCGCCGGCGTGATGTGTACACATTGTTGCTGTTTTGAGATCTTGGGGATTTTATGATTGTATTTTGATATGAAACTTGGAATAATTATATTTAGTTGAATAAAATCACTTTATTTTTAATGAAAAAAAAATTGTTTGAAAATTTGCGTTGTTACATTAGGTTTCCCTAAATTATACCTATTATAGTTTGCTTATATGTTCTGAATGTAATGTAGAATCCTAGTAATTAAACAGTTTGTATAACATAATGAATAACTTGAGGAAAAATACCTTTTGCTCGACATGTTACACAAGGGTTTAAAACTTTATTTAAATACGTTTCGTGTCCAATATAGATGTAACATATATATAATTGAGATCTATCAGGCAGTCGGACAAGTGATTGCAACCCTATTCCACAAACATACAAGGAACAGGAGGTAAGGTGGGCACACTAGTCCTAAGCCAATTGGATCTTAATTATATACCTATACACATATATATATATATATATATATATATATATATATATATATATATATATATATACACACACATACACACACACACAAGGTTGTAGAACTCGTTACTCGGTACCTGTTCGGCCGACTACCGAGTAGCGAGTACTCGGGAGTACTCTGGGAGTACACGGATTTGGTAATTCATGTAGAAATATTTTTATTATATATGTCAAAATCATAAGTTAAAATCATAATTTTATTGAAATATATAACAAAATTAGATACATGTGAATAAACAAAAACTAAAAAACACATAATGGTCTCACTTCGTTAATAATTACTGAAAATTTAAGATATATATGTAGTAATAACTACAAGTGTGTGTGTGTGTGTTAAATAATAAATCATTAAGTATATTATATATATTAATCACCGAGTTGACCGGGTCTTACAACACTGCTCAATTGAGTAAGGGGCCGATCAGGGAGTACTCGGGATTTTGTAACTCGCCTCAGTAAAGGGACGAGTAGCAAGTACTCAGAGGAGTAATCGGCCAAATCGGTGAGTTTTACGACACTGTATATATATATATATATATATATATATATATATATATATATATATATATATATATATATATATATATATATATATATATATATGAATGTGAATATCTAGGAAAAATATAAGTATAAAACAATTTAAGTAGTTTGAAATATCTTTTATAAATAGTTTACAACAGTTGAAAGAACTTGACATGTTTTAAAACTGTTTGAAATCATTTGAGTGATAACACAAGATTTCCTTGTGTTTTTACTTGTATTCCCCCCCCCCCCCCCTTAAAACATTGAAAAACATTAAAAACTTAGGGGTATTGACTCACCTCGAGTGAGTGATTCGATTGAAGACTGATGTAAAGGTGTTACTTCTATCAGTGGAGTTTCGTAGCACAAACTACTCCTAACTAGCATATTATCACACATATATGTATACATTTAGTGCATTTAACATATAAGGTGTAAAAGAAACAATCTATGAAGTAGGGAACACTAACAAAGAAGAGTTAAAATCAAAATTGGAAGGTTGAAGAGGTATTCACGACCACCACAAAGTGTTCATAGTCGTGAAGGGTTCACGACGCTTGAAGATTTGAAGGGTTTTTAGCTGGAACTAGTGTGTGTTCTTGGTGTAATGCTAACGGTGAAGGGTTCACGGCCAGAAGGAGGGTTCACAGCCCAAGAACACCTTGAAGATTTTGATGAAAGGTGTTGAATCAATGAGTGTTTGAAGACCGTTAGTTGTATTCTAAGGAGATACAAAGAAGAGCAATATTTTAAGAGTGAAAAGAGGTGTTTTCGGGTATTATACTTGAGAAAGAACTAGAGGATTGAGGCCAAGAGATGAAAAAGTGAAGAGAAAACGAAGTAAACTTATATATAGGGTGGGATCACGACCAAGAAAGGGTTCACAACGTATTGTAGATGTCGAAAACCCGATATGACATTTCTCACCCGTGGACCTCCCAGTCCCACTGTAGCTAAGAGAAAGGTGCGGGATTGTCAGTCCTGTATAGATCTATACACAAATTCACGTTCCCCTTCCAGGAGACTCTGGTTATAATTGATCATACCCCAATGGGCACAATGAACTAGTGCCCACAACTCTGTATTAACTAGACACGTAGAGAATACTAATGTTCTTTTGTACTTGAAATTGTATATGTTATCTTGTACTAATACTGTATAATAATTCTAGTTAAATGATCCTTTTACTATGATAACCCTGACTTAGTAAAATAGTATTAGTTTTCCCTAAACTATACCTATTATAGTTTACTTATATGTTTTGAATGTAATGTAGAATCTTAGTAATTAAGCAGTTTGTATAACATAATGAATAACTTGAGGATAAATACCTTTTGCTCGAAATGTTACAAAAGGTTTTAAAACTTTATTTAAATACATTTCATGTCCAATATATATATATATATATATATATATATATATATATATATATATATATATATATGTAATTGAGATCTATCAGGCAGTCGGACAAGTGATTCTAACCCTAGTCCATAAACAGACAAGAAACAGGAGGTAAGGTGGGCACAATAGTCCTCAGCCAATTCTATCTTAATTATATACCTGTACACACACACACACACACACATATATATATATATATATACACACACAAGGTTATAGAACTCGTTACCCGGTACTTGTTCGGCCAACTACTGAGTAGCGAGTACTCGGGGAGTACTCGGATTCGTTAATTCATGTGGAAATATTTTTATTATATATGTCAACATCGTAAGTTAAAATCATAATTTTATTGAAATATATACCGAAATTAGATACACGTGAATAAACAAAAACTAAACAACACATAATGGTCTTACTTCGTTAATAATTACAGAAAATTTAAGATATATATGTAGTAATAACTACAAGTGTGTGTGTTAAATAATAAATCATTAAGTATATTGTACATATTAATCACCGAGTTAACCGGGTTTTAAAACACTATTTAGTTGTGTAATGGGCCGATCAGGGAGTACTCGGGATTCCGTAACTCGCCTTGGTAAGGGGACGAGTAGCGAGTACTTTGAGGAGTAATCGGCCAAATCGGTGAGTTTTACAACACTGAATATATATATATATATATATATATATATATATATATATATGTATATATATATGTAGATATATATATATATATATATATATATATATATATATATATATAAACATGCATATTTAGGAAAAATATAAGTATAAAACAATTTAAGTATTTTGTAATATTCTTTTATAAATAGTTTAGAACAGTTGAAAGAGCTTGACATGTTCTAAACTGTTTGAAATCATTTCAGTGATAACCCGAGATTTCCTTGTGTTTTTAATTGTATTCCCCCCCCCCCTCTTAAAACATTGAAAAAAAATTAAAAACGTAGGGGTATGACTCGATTGAACACTGAAGTAAAGGTGTTACTTCCATGAGTGGAGTTTCGTAGCACAAATGACTCCTAGCTAGCATATTATCACACATATATGTATACAGTTAGTGTATTTAACATCTAAGGTGTAAAGGAAACAACCTATGAAGTAGGGAACACTAACAAAGAAGTGTTAAAATCAAAATTAGAAGGTTGAAGAGGTGTTCACGGCCACCATGAAGTTTTTCACGGTTGTGAAGGGTTCATGGCCCTTGAAGATTTGAAGGGTTTTTGGTTGGAAGTAGTGTGTGTTCTTGGTGTAATGCTAATAGTGAAGGGTTTACAGCTAGAAGGAGGATTCACGGCCCAAGAACACCTTGAAGATCTTAATGAAAGGTGTTGAATCAATGAGTGTTTGAAGACCGTTAGTTGTATTCTAAGGAGATACAAAGAAGAAGGGTGTTTTAAAAGTGAAAAGAGGTGTTTTTCGGTATGATACTTGAGAGAGAACTTGAGGATTGAGGCCAAGAGATGAAGAAGTGAAGAGAAAATGAAGTAAACTTATATATATATATATATATATATATATATATATATATATATATATATATATATATATATATATATTAATATAGGGTGGGTTCACGGCCAAGGAAGGGTTCACGACCGTGAACCTAATTTGCGGTCGTGAACCTCACTTGATGAGGTTTAAGGCCCGGATGTAGTACTTCGAACTCGTTTCCTTAGTTGTTCACTTCCTAACACATAACCATGACTTATACTAGGCTTAGACACGTATATGTTTGACCTATGGTTTGATACGTTTGACTTTACAAGATAGAAATTTCGGGTTGTGACATCATCCCCCCGTTAGATGGAATTTCGTCCCGAAATTAGCTTTCTGAGCAAGACTTCAGGAGTTGAGGAAAGATGTTTGTACTTCTTTTCCATTTGATCTCCTTGATCTCTTGAGAATTATGATCCTCGCTTAGCGTTTTTGCGGATCTTCATTATTATATCTGATGTGTTAATCTGTAGGGAGCGTATGGGTTTGGTTTACTTGTCTATGTGCATATGAATGGTAGAATGTCCACTTGTTAGTCCTGGGCAGCTTTGTCCTGAAGTTCATGGTAAGATTCATACCTGATTCATCTATCATTACCTCGTGTATACAAGCCGTATATAATTATGATTAGTAAGACAGTCGGATGTGCAACTCTTCCCCAGGTCCACAAGCAAACATGGAACATGAAATAGGGCGGAAACACAAATCCTAAATCCGCAAAATCATAATTAAATACCACCCTTGCGTATACAGTTAATAATGATAGGTGACTCATATTCGTCCCTAGCCTCTGTGCTAGAACTTGACTTGCTACGCGAGTGGTATTTCGAACGGTCTGCTGAGGATGCCTCGAGAGGTTTTGGTGGGTAAAGTGCTCTTCGCCTGTGTACTTTGGAGTTTAGAACACACGAGTCAATGCTGAGGTTTGTGTTGGGTTTGTCATTATAAATGAGGAGGGTTTTGTTAGTCGGTTGGTTACGGCGAAAGGTTTTTGGAATACATGAAATTGGTATGGTGAGGACCACATTGATTCATGACTAATGAATACGTCAGGACTCCTTAGAGAAACAAATGTTAGGCCGATTTGAAAGAAACATTTGTTAGAGTGATAGTGCATTCTGTGGGTACTCGATAGTGCGTTCTACGTATACTTCTAGTGCTTTCTGTTTTTACCCTTGTTATTACTATTGCGAAAATATGTACCACAATTGGCGAGTACTAGCAGTAAGAGTGTTCTGATAACTAGCATTGATACTTTATATTATGAACCCCTAGCTATTCCTTCTATGATCATTTGGTGTATACAAGTCATGCATATTTAAGATTGTTAAGATTGTCGACTGAGTAACTTTGCCCTAAATCCATAACCAAACACGGAACAGGATGTAAGGAGGAATCACTCTCTCTGGGCCTACAGAATCTTAATTATAAATGACCCTAGTGTATACACTAAACCATCATAGTTCCCCAGCAAGGATCCTTAGTTCTTATATGAATGTTGTGATTTGTTCCGATGAGTTAGTAATTTATAACTACTTTTAATTTTCCCCAAATTTTAATATAAGTTTAATCTTATAGAATAATAATTTAAAAGACGTACCACTGATTCAAGGTGGTTCCGATGCAGTTTCTCCTATGGTGATCATCAGAATTCGTCCATCCGCACCAGAGTTCTTCGTTATTGAGAAGTCCCTATTGTAGTGCCCTGTCACGCGACACCCATAACAGGATTGACTTACTTCAACTTCGGGGACTTGGGAGATCGGTTGCGCTAGTTCCCTACAGAAACGGGCAGTATGTCCCTTCTTGCGGTAGTTTAGGCAATTCAGTTCCCTACAACCTCCGATATGATGGAAGTTGCATTTACTACACTTCGGAGGGTTTCTAGCATAGCTTCCGATAGGTGCTGGAGTAGCTAGTGTTATGGCCGCATTGTGACAACGCTAAATTTTCACTTGTACAAACCTTACAGCCTAGAACTTCAATTAAAAGTTATATACTTTTCTACTAAATTTTAGCCGGTTTAAAGTCCATTTGAGTATTTTTATTAATTATTCATGAAACGAACAGATTAAAGGAAGTGAATTCTAGAATATCGAAATAGCAATGTAACAATCAACACTTTGTTTAGGTGTTCACGGCCAAACCAAGAGGGTTTGGGCCGTGAACTCCCTTAAGGCCGCAAACTCATGCCTTAGGCATGACTTTACTCTCCATTTCTTTCATTTCAAACTTCCAAACTCAAGAACACTTACCATTCTCTCTCAAGTAGCATCCCGTTCTTCACCCGATCTTCTGAAAATGTACTATCCAATTGTACATTATCTTCAATCAATCATACTATCCAATTGTACTGATTGGACTATGGAGAGTTAGTCCATGAGTCATTATCTTCAATTTTTCCTGTTAAATTCTTATCAATATCTTCATCTCTCTAAACTTATAGTTAAAAGATGCCTCCACGTCGTTCAACAAGATGAAATCCTCCAAAACTGCAATACCCCGTGCTCGTCAAATCAATACTGCAACCCTAAATGCTGCAGTAGCTGCGGCTGTGGCAACAGCCATGGCTCAATATCATTCATCTGGTTCCACTGGAGGAGGAACCCCTGTTCAATATAATCATGGTGAAACTCCTGTACGCTCGAGAGAGTGCTCCTATAAGGACTTCACCAACTGCAAGCCATTGTCCTTTAAAGGGACTGGCGGAGTCATTGCCGTCTCGCAATGTTTCGAAAAGACAGAGTCGCTCATCGAGATATGCTCATGCCCAGAAGGAACCAAAGTCAAATTTGTTGTGTGCACCTTCGAGGAAAAAGCTCTAACATGGTGGAATAGCCATGTCAAGTCACTATCACTAATAGTGGCTAATGCTATGGGCTGGGAAGCTCTAAGGGAGATAATGATTGAGGAGTACTGCCCAAGGGGCGAGATCCAAAAACTGGAGGAGGAACTGTGGAGCCTAACCATGAAGGGCTCTAACATAGTCTCTTACACTGCCAGGTTCTGTGAGTTGGTGGCCCTCTGTCCCATCATGGTTCATACAGAGGGAAAGAAGATTGAAAGATATATATGGGGGTTGGTGCCTCCATTCCAGGGAAATGTTTTAGCTTCAAACACCACTGCATTTGATAGTACCAAGCGATTGGCACAACGGCTTATAGACCATGGGGTTCGTACCCCGGCCGCAACAACGACCCTGGCCATCTTAGAACCCGCCAGAACCGCTGATTTCAAGCATAAGTTCTAGGATGATAAAAAGAAGAAGAAAGCTGCCAAAAAGCAGTAGATCGTGGTAGTTCATGCTGCGATCACACCTGCCACTCCTTCTGCTCCAGTAAAGCAGTACGTTGGAAGTTTTCCCATGTACAACAAGTGTAACTTCCACCACATAGGAGCCTGTCGGGAAATGCAGTGCTCTAACTACAACAGGAAGGGGCACACTGCCCGCTTCTGCAAGGCTCTAGCAAAAGCAATCACCCAATTCCCCGACGCTGGTCTGGGCCAAGATTGCTACAATTGTGGTGAAGCCGGCCACTACAAGAGGGACTTCCCTAAGGCAGGGAAAGTCGATGGAGTAGGAAGGGTGTTGGCCATAGGCCACGAGGAAGCGGTTGCCGACCCCACAGTGGTCACTGGTATGTATCTCCTCGATAAATCTTATGCATGCGTACTGTTTGATAGTGAAGCGGAGAGGAGCTTCGTGAACCAAAAATATGCTCATTTACTTAAGAAAAAATCACGAGCACTTAAAGAATCATTCACTGTAGAAATGGCTAATGAAAAGACAGAGAGCACTAACAGTATATACATAGGGTGTACTTTAACACTAGATAGCCATTCATTTTTGATCGAACTCATGCCAGTCTCAATTATAAGTTTTGACGTCATTATCAGTATGGATTGGTTGCGTCTTCATCGTGCCGACATCATGTGTTATGAAAAGGCTGTACGCCTTAATCTGCTGTCTGGCAAAACCCTAGTAGCTTATGGCGACAAACTCGACACGAACCTTCGTATCATCTCGAGCATTCAAGCTTACAAATTCTTGCGAAAGGAATGTCGTGCATTCTATTAGGTCCAAAAGGTGTTGCGTCTTGGGCTCTCTATTTAGTCCATTTAGTCTCCGGATTGGGCCTGTCCATCCGTGAGTTATTTTCTAGGGTTTTGTATTTATAGGTGCTTGCATGCATCTTAGTACGTAAGATTTAGAAGTTATTTTTCAAGGATTTGATCTTTATCTTTTGTAACCCTAATATCCTCTACAGCGGAAGTTCTTTATCGAGCTCTGCTGAGGATTGAATCAATTGAATCATTCGACATATTTTGATTCATTCTTGTGATTAACCTGTTAAAAGATCTAAACGATCAAAGAGTTTATTAACTCTTCAATTGGTATCAGAGCAGGAGGCTATGTAATTCATACATATCTCTTCGGTGAAAGAAGTGATTAGGGTTTATTACGCATTTACTGATATTTATTGAGCCGTTACTCCATATTTGATGTATCTCATTATTTATTCATCTTTCCCTAATATTACGTATTAAAAGTATGATCTTACAACAGGTTAAATGATTAAGCATGGAAGATTCTCAATCCAATCCTATCAACATCTCAAACAGTATAGGATCAACAACTAAGATTCCAATTCTCTGCACTCAAGATTACGAGGTTTGGACGCATCATTTCGAAGACTACGTCATTCGATCTGAAGATAATGGGTATCTGATATGGGAAGCCATTGTGTCTGGACCATTTGCTCATTCAGGAACATCCAGAATTATTAAAACTCAAAAGGAGTATAATGATTTGTTGAAAGATGTGAAAGATGTCGCTCAGGACGAAAAGGAGAAGTTTCAGTGCAATATCAAGGCATTAATACTAATTCGATTCGCTCTTCAATCTGACACGTTTAGATTGGTAGGTTCATGCAGTACAGCTAAAGAAATCTGGGATCGGCTGCGAGAGCTGTATTCTACAGATGAAGATCTGGAACACTCAATTCAGACCTTGCTTCTGTCTGAATTTGGAGAGTTCAAGCAAAATCCTGATGAGTCTGTTACACAGACGTTTGATCGCTTCAATCATCTTCCCAGCAAGATGATCAAACATGATATTGGAAGGAAGCTTATTGAAGAGAAGGTCACTTTTCTGAATGGTCTAAGATCCGAATAGAGAGCTATTGTGTCAACAGTTAAAGCACACGAGCAGTTCAAATCGTACTCGTTGGCAAAACTGGTGGGAATTCTGAAATCCCAAGAAAAGATAGTGTTGCAAGAGAAAAGCGTGGTTTCTAGTCTGGGGTCTCTGGCGCTTCTATCCAAGGGTAAAAGTGCTGAAGAAGATGAAGAGGATCTTAAATTGGGAGATCACGATCTGACAGCCGAAGACTATACTTTCATGGTGTCAAATCCTAGAAGATTTATCAAGAAAAAGTTTCCTTCCAACAAAAATCGTAATTGGCAAGGAAGCTATAGTTCCAAAAGAGTGAAAGATGAACCGAAGGTTGCGGAGTCAAAAAATGAAGCAAAGGGTGAAGCTGACTCTGGTGTCAGTTGCTTCTACTGTGGAAGAAAGAATCACTACGCAAAGGATTGCGTGCTGAAGAATATGGCAGAGAAAGACGAAGAGAAAGATGAAGAAGCAAGTCTTACGAAAAGACTGGAAGAGTTAAAAAAAGAAAGAAGGCTGCTACTAATTCTACTATGAATGCTCTTATTGTGCAGGGTTCGGCAGAGGATAACGAGTTCGGTGGCGTACAGGTGTGGTCGACCGACTCAGAAGATGATGAGGTGAGAAATCCTTCTCATGGAAAGGCTTATGTTGCAAAAGATGGTGAAACCGGTGGAAGATGTCTGATGGTGACCGATGTATCTCAGATGAGGGGATATAACACTGATGGTGGAAATGAAGAGGCCAAGGAGCGAGAGGACTTATGCTTTACAGAAAAACCTCTCAGTGTGCAGATCAATGAACTTGATGAACTGATCAAGGAGGTACAATCTGTTTTTATTTCGTTTAAAATTCCACAAAAATCATATGAAAAGGAATTAAATAACTTGAATTCAAGAATTTCAAATCTAGATAGTTGCTTAACTCAAACACGGGTCACAAATTCTAATCTGACTGAACAAATAAGCAGGGTGTCATCCAAGACTGAGGAGCAAAGGATGTGGATTGAGCAGAAGGAGTTGGAGCTAATTAATTCTAGAGATGAAAACATTTATTTGCAAAGAGACAATCTGAAATTGTTAAAACAAAGGAATTTTTTTGTTTAATCGCTAAAAGGATTTATGCTAACATTACTCAACTGCATCTGAATTGTGAAATAGGGCAGAAGATACATCGCATGATTCTACCCTTCCTTGAATTTAAGGAGGATGAAATCGATGCTGAATCATACAACTGTGAAAGTGTTGTACTTCCGATGATGTGAATCCTACTTATATGTATGGTCTAGAGAAAATAGAATCTTTTATAAAGTCCAAAGACCATAAGGACATGCTTAAAAATCTTTTGGATGAAAATGATAAGCTGAAACTCAAGATCGAAATCATACAAAAATTCGACTCATTGAGTACCAATTTAAGTTCAGAAAACAAAATTGATGTTGAAAACGCATCTGAACTTAATGAGGACGATGATATGAGTGAAATTTCTGTAGAGGATGAAGTCGACTGTTCTGAATTTGTCAAGAGCGAAGCCGAAAACCACAAAAACTTGATTTCTGAAAATTCTGTTGAATTCACTTGCTTGTCCAAATCTAAGTCCCCAGTCCTTAAAGAAAAGGTTGTTGTGTTTCAGAAAGTTAGGACTACTCCCAATCAGGTGTATAAGTTCACAGAAGTAACCGAACATCAAACAGCTGAACTCACTGCCATTGTGAACGAAGATAATGCAGATGGCTGTGATGAGTTTTCTGGTCAGCTCCTATAGACAATGCAGACGAAACGGTTGGTCTGTCGGAGAGAACATCCTGGAAGACCAAAGGAAGATATGTGCTAGAACCGCTGAATAAGCCTACCAACTTTGACATACCAAGTACAAGTGGCACAAAAGAAATTCATGTAGAAGAAATCACCTCCACAAGCGAAACCTCATCTATGAAGAGTGAACCGGCTGCCAAGAAGCTGAAACAAAAAGCTAATATCCACAGACAACCAAAACAGGTGAAAAATCAAAAGAAGCAGAGAAATCTGAGATACAATAAAAATCTCTCTGAGCGAAAGCAGTTTTGGCACTCTTAAAATCCTCAGTTCTCTTACCATGATAAAGATTCTAAGTCAGAGAGAAAGGATTTCGGGCCACACGAAGAACAGAGCCGAAAGGATATGTTCGGTCCCGAAAGCAACAACAACCGAAGAGCTAATTTCGATCCGCCAAATAACAACAGGCAAAGACCTGATTTCAGTCCATCAAGTTTTTATAATAAAAGACCAAGTTTCGGACCACCAACCAACAACACTCAAAAGTCCAACCTCGGCTCATCATCAAGCGGCTACCGAAGGTCCAGGTTCGGTCCCTCTAATGACCATAAACGAAAAGGTCATTTCGAGCCTCAAGTTTGGAAAAACTCTCATTCTAAATTCTCTTTCTCTAATTCTTCTCATTCCCAATCATCGTCTAAACCCAATTTAGTTCTTACACAAAATTCAAGATCATCAACGAACTAGAAAGGAAAAAGGAAGATTTCCTCAGGCAAGGAAGACCGAAAGCAGACTAATGCCCAGACACCAGAATCTGAATCCAAAGCACATGCAGCTAATTCTACCAAAATCAAAGTGTTTACTATTAAAAGAAAAGATGAAACAACCATAGTAAAACGAACATATCTTGTTGATGTTTCTCTTACTATTCTTGTTCCTGTGAAAGGCTCACGTGGACCCAAGAAACTTTGGGTTCCTAAATCTGCTTAATTTTTGCAGGTTATTAGTGACGAGCAGTTTGACGAAGAATGGTACATTGACAGCGGCTGCTCATGTCACATGACAGGAAGGAAGGAAGAGCTAAGGGAGTTTCGATCACTTCAAAATGGTGGCAATGTCAAGTTCGGTAATAACTCCTATGGAACTATAAAGGTTTATGGGATGATAACTAATGGAGATTTCACAATAAGAAAGGTGGAGTATGTAGAAGGGTTGCAGCATAATCTCATCAGTGTATCTCAACTGGTGGGAGGTACCGGTCTCAAAGTTTCATTCGACGACGAAGGCTCAGAGATTATAGAGAAGAAATACAAAAAGTTCATTCTCAAATCAGATCGAAAAGGCGAAATGTTTCCTCTGAATCTCACACCAATCAGAGGAAATCCAGCCATATGTCTTTTATCCAAAGCTCATTCTGACGAAAGCTGGTTGTGGCACCGAAGGCTCTCACATCTCAACTTTAAAGACATCAACAAGCTTGTCACCGGAGGTCATGTTCGGGGTCTTCCCTTACTCAAGTTTGATCAAGAACACTTGTGTGCTGCATGCGAAATGGGGAAACAAAGTCGTCAAAGTCACCCATCAATTATAAACACAAAAGTTGTTGAACCACTTGAGTTGCTTCACATCGACTTGTGTGGTCCATCATCAATCGAAAGCATTGACGGTAGCAAGTATATTCTTGTTATTGTTGATGATTTCTCACGTTTTACATGGGTATTCTTTTTGAAGCACAAATATGAGGCTACTACTAAGCTAAAGATGTTTATCAAGCAGGTTGAAGTGCAACTGAGAAAAGTCGTTCGAAACATTAGGAGCGACAATGGACTGGAATTCAAGAACAAAGAATTCGAAGACTTCTTTGCAGAAAAAGGAACTAGTCATAACTTCTCAGCCCCTTATACGCCTCAACATAATGATATTGTCGAAAGGTGAAACCGAACCTTGTGTGAGGCGGCCCGAACTATGCTAAGTTTTGCGTCACTTCCCTTATATTTTTGGGCTGATGCTATTGTTGCAGCATGTTTTACGCATAATAGGTCTTATCTCAACAAGCATTTCTCTCTCACTCCTAATGAGATCATCAATAACTGGAAGCCGAATGTAAAATTCTTCCATGTATTCGGTTCAAGGTGCTTCATTTTCAACTCCAAAGAACATCGTAACAAGTTTGATGTTAAAGCTGACGAAGGAATTTTTCTGGGATATTCCCTTACTTCAAAGGCATACCGGGTTTTAAATAAGCGTTCTATAAAGATTGAAGAAACCTATTATGTGACTTTCGATGACAGCTACGTCAAGAAACTAAAGACTACTGAAGAAGCAATTGGAGAGATTTTCTCTCAAACAGGTCAAGTCACAACCACGATTGCTAATTTATTTGATCAGTTCGTAGACCTGTTCGATGAACCTGAGAAAGCCACTCTCTCGGAAGCCAAGGCGGCAGACAACAAAATTGATCGTCTGAAGCAGATTGTCGAAGATGCAGCCAAACAAATGGGAGAAGGAGAACAAATTCGAAACGAACCTCCTCAGCACGGCACTTCAGTTGAGGGGGAGAATCAATTTTCTTCAAATCAACTGGACTCACATTTTCAGGGGGAGAATTCAATCCCTGTAGCACCCGAAAGCCCGGCTACAATCGAAAGTCTTGTAGCACCCGAAAGCCCGGCTACACCCAAAAGTCCTGTAGCACCCGAAAGCCCGGCTACACCTGAGAGTTCTGTTGCACCCGAAGGTCCAAACCAACCTGAAAATCCAAATGATTCATCATCAGTCGAGGGGGAGAATTCTGATATGTTCTATGATGACGATAGTCAGCCAAATTGGATCCATCCTATGATCCAAATGATTCATCATGTATCTCAGATAGTTGGTAATGTATCTGAAAAAGTCCTTACCCGATCCCAAGTGAAGGCAAAGCAAACCTCCCTATTCTCCAAAGTAGAGTTCTGCATGTATAATTCCTTCGTATCCAAAGTTGAGCCAAAGACAGTCAATATTGATCTTGATCATTCTGATTGGGTCCAGGCAATGCAAGATGAACTCAATGAGTTTGAAAGAAATAAAGTCTGGCGCCTTATTCCAACACCAAAAGATTCCTCAGTCGTTGGTCTCAAATGGGTATTCAGAAACAAAATGGATAAGGAGGGTAATGTGATTCGAAATAAAGCTTGTCTTGTGGTGAAAGGATACTTCCAGGAAGAAGGAATTGATTATGAAGAAACATTTGCTTCGGTAGCAAGGCTGGAATCGGTTCGAATATTTCTTGCCTATGCTGCACACAAGAACTTCGAGGTCTACAAAATGGATGTGAAATGTGCCTTTCTGAATGGAGAACTTGAAGAAACAGTTTACGTGGAGCAACCTCCGGGTTTTGTGAATGAAAAGCATCCAACTCACTGTTACATTCTAGACAAGGTAGTTTATGGTCTAAAACAAGCGCCTAGGGCATGGTATGAAACACTAACTAAATTCTTAAAGATGTATAAATTCGAACAAGGTTCGGTTGACCCAGCCTTCTTTCGAAAGAAGGAAGGTAACCACCTAATGATAGTTCAAATCTATGTCAATGATATCATCTTTGGCTCAACGAATCCTAGCTTAACAGCTGAATTCAGAAAGATGATGGAGACTAAATTTGAAATGAGCTCAATGGGTCCGATTAACTTTTTCCTTTGTTTAAATATTAGATAGGAACCCGAAGGCATCTTTATCAACCAGGAAGCATATACCAAGACTCTTCTTGCTAAATTCGGCATGATGGGAGATTCAAAGGTCAAAGTTCCAATGGCGTTCGACACCAAACTCACACCATCCTTGGAAAAACTGGCAGTTGATATAACACTATACCACCAAATGATTGGTTCCCTGATGTACCTCAGAGCTAGCAGGCCCGATATAATGTTTTATGTGTGTTATTATGCTAGGTTTCAGGCGAATCATCGTGAACCACACATGCTAGCAGTGAAAAACATACTCCGGTATCTGAAGTGAACCACCTCCCTTGGTCTCTGGTATCCATCAAACTCAGGTTTCTTTGTTCAAGCCTACTCAGATGCAGACCTTGGAGGATGTGGTTTCGACAAGAAAAGCACTACAGGAGGGTGTCAATTCCTCGACGGAAAGTTGGTGAGCTGGCAATCTAAGAAACAAACATGTGTTTCACTGTCTACAGCCGAAGCAGAATATATTGCAGCCGCTTCTTGCACATCTCACGTGATTTGATTCCAAAGCCAACTCCAGGATTATGGACTCAATATGAAAAAGATCCCACTATATTGTAACTCAGAAAGTGCAATTAGGATCTGTCATAACCCAGTGCAACATTCCAAAACCAAACACATTGCATTGAGGTATCACTTCATTAAAGATCACGTAGAAGACGAAAACTTAGAGATTCATTTTGTTCGAACTACTGATCAACTAGCTGACATCTTCACCAAAGCTCTTCCTGAAGCATGTTTTAATAAAATTCTACAAGGACTAGGTATGATGGAATCGGAGTCAGTACCAAAAACTACTTCTCAAAACTAAAAGTTGGAAGCGAAATGAACTGAACGTTCGGGTTCGGTTCATGTGAGTTCCGAAATGAACCGAGCGCTCAGGTTCGGTCCTATTCTGTTATCTTCGCTTATCACTTAAAGGTAGTTTCTTTGGTTGTAAACTTTTTGTACCCTTATTTCTCTCTTATTTTCCAAGTCTTTTTCTTTCTTTTCCAAAGTTATTATTTTTTTTTCAACCGAAATGAACCGAGCATTCGGTCTATTTCGGGTTCGGTTCCAAATTTTTTTGCTTTTGTTTGCTTTACTTTTGTTTTTTTTTTTTAAATCAAAAACTCCAAAAATATTTTTGTTTGTTTTCATCTTTAAATCAAAAACTCCAAAAACATTTTTTTTTGTTTGTTTGTGTTCGTTAATTTTTTTTATCATTTGTGGATAATCGATGAGGCAATTATTGTTCTCACATTTTTTAATAGTTAAGTGTCCCTAGAAGCATGCTGCTGTATGTTGTCCAAAGCCTCACCTGATTCTGAATAATAGCCTTACTGACTTGGTATATACAAACCTTGTCTTCCAATTAGGCTTTTATATTTATTCTAATCATGAGCTACCTTACTCTCTTCTCACATGAGATAAGAGTTTTCTGCTTGGTCCTTATTTTAACAGCAGAGGTACTTTGGTTTCTTTACACCATTACCAATTCTTTTCTCCACCCTATTCGCCTCATACACGTAACCCTTGAGACTCTCAAAAATTACCACTGAGGTTTATGGTTACACAATTTCTATGTTTGTGATCTTAGCTTCGTGCCACTACGTGCTAAGTGAAACCCACAATTCAATACCTACTATGCATTGACGGTGAACAATTAAATTTGCTCTAGTTTTCACTAAAGAATTAACGAATTCACCCATGGGGTTGTACCTTGAAGTCTCTGAATTTTCTCTTTGTGTGATTCTTATGAAATTGTTAAATCCCATAACATTTCTTCCCTTGGAATCCAGTTTCAATTTTTTTTTTTGAGATTTCACCTAAAAGTATTCTCAACATGCCACTTAAAGTCTCTTCACACCTACTTGTTCAACAGACTACATTGGTCTCACAAGTACTTCAGTCGATTTCTGTCTTATGTCAAGATCAGGAATTCTGCACTGAAGCGAAAGCCCCCAAATTAGCCTTATTAAAAGATGCCTTTCAACACATCTTAATAAGTGTCTGATCGTAATTCAATGGGAAACCAAACAAACACTTTAAGGTCTCTCTTGAATTTGAAGGAAGAGATTCGTGCCCGGGATCCATTGTTTTGTGTCTTTATTGACATCACAATTTCCCACATATGTGTTGCTTTTTTTCTTTTTCTTTTACACTATATGCACGAAAATATTTTTGATTTTCCATAAATCTGGTTTCATTACTTACAAGCTATTTTTAGCTATGGGATTTGAGGTTATAAAAGAGATATGGCTCAAAATGTTACACGTGGTTATTTTGCTCTATGACGACAGCTCACTCTAAAGGGATAAGTTGTTGACTCAGCCGAAAGTCTAATCGCTTTGATATTTCAAACGACGCTTAATGGGAAGTTGTGTGAAGCGGAACTGTTTTTGATATTTCAAACGGCACCCGATGGGAAGGCATGTGAAACGGGACAGTCTTTCTCTCTCCTGCATAATCATCGGGGCTCTATACTGTCACGCGTCAATCACCTAAGGAAACTCTTCGCATTTCCCTTGAAGATTTGGGAACAAATTTTTCTCTCTCTTCTCACCACGGTATAAAAGGTAACTTCTACTCTAATTTACCTCTTTACTGCACCAAATATTCAGAGAGCAAGAAAAGATTTGTTTCTTCTACTATTCATCATCTCTCCCACATTCTTCTCTTCAATGGCGGACTCATCTTCAGTTCATGCTACTTCTCACATTCTGCTAATCCGTCCTTAACAAAGCCGGATTATCGATCTCACTCCACAAGTTTACGATGCATTTATGTTTACAATCGTCGAATGTCTCAAGTATTCGCCACTGGTTCCGGCTCTCACCAAAGTCGAAACTATTCCAATGGATTGTCTATCGCAAATCTTCTCCACAACCCACTATGACAAGTCTGTCGATCGAATCTTCTTCGACATTCTTGATCACGAGGCCTCCATCTCCAAAAAGCGATTCTGTTCGCTTTTAGGGTTTGAACCTGATGAGTCTAGGTTTAACCCTGAATCCATCCCAGTAGGACGGTTGTTCTCCATGTTTTATAACATGGGTTACACTGAAATTTTGACGACGGTCACAAAATTCAAGAAATCTTGCTTACCTCCTCAGTGGAACGGCTTCTTCACCGTTTTGTTCAAGGGGCTATCGGAACGAAGTGCAGGTTCAGACGGGGCGAGTCGTCTGTTTATGACCATTCTTTATGGGTTGTACCACGACATCAACCTTGATTATGGGTCGGTTTTATGGCAGCAGCTGATTCAGAGTCTAGCGTCTACTTCTCGCCATTCAGAGATCTCCTATGCCAGATTCTGGACGCTGGTCACAAAGTGGGTGATGGACAAGTATCACATTCCTATTGTTGCTGATTCTCCACTCTCCTCGATAGGAACTTTCCACACTACGAAGATAATCGTCTCTGATTCCTCTAAATTTCAGTTTGTTGTCTCAATCCCTGAGTCAATGTATGGGAGTGTTCCAAGCGACAGCCGCATCATCAAAACTTACAAGGAGTTTCGTCGCTCTGGTCCCAGAGAGCTCACTCCTAACATGATTCAATCCATCCATGATGCTGATAGGCCTGCTCCCAGGGGAAAGAAACATGACAAGGGAAAAGACAAGAAGGTTGTCAAAGGAGCGAAAGGTCCTTCTCCGAAGAAACGCAAACCTTCCAAAGCATCTCAATCTCCTCCACCAAAGAAGAGGAAGACTCAACCTAGGCGAAAGCTTATTCTTGCCTCCTCCTCAATTGAATCTGAGGAAGAGAGTTCAGACTCAGAAGAGTCCCTACGAGGTAATACTCCTCCACGTTCGCCTACCCCTGAGGTACCTGTTTCCACTAGACCTGTCTTTCCTCCCCCAATCTCCATCTCTATTTCCATTCCCCCCATAACCTTCACTACTCAAATACCACCAACCTCTATCCCTGTACCACCTCCCATTTTCACTGAAGCTACCACAACAACCACCGCTACAGTTAGAACTAACGTATCTGATACGGGGGCTCCTACTACAACACCCGAAACCACTCACACTACCGAACATACATCCGCACCCGAACCCACTTCCACAACCGAGCCTCCATCTTCACCCTCACCCTCATCTCCTACTCACTCAGCAGATAATGAAGAACCTTTTCTTAGAGGAGAGAACATGACGTTTGACTCAGTATATTACAGTCCGTATCAAATGGAAAGTGATGATGACGATGATGCTCCAGTAACCAAGAAGCATCTAAAGGACCTTCATGAGAAAATCGATTCTCTCATTGCTTCCACCTATTCTTCCTCACAACGTACTATCTCAGAGGCTGCTATTCAGGGGATTGTTGATATGTTTACTAAGGCTCATGAAGCCTTTATCAACTCTGCCACTGCCGCTATTGACGCCTCTACCAAGGCGTGTGCTGCTGCGACCGTAAAAGTCAAAAAACTATTTGTTGACGCTACTTTTCTTTTGCAGTCTTTATAGGGAATTGCTGATTCCAATGCAGAGAGGCTTGACTCTCTTGTCAATAAGCTGGCCACCTCAGTTGCCTCCGAACTACAGTCATTTGCCAATCTTCTTCAATCTCTCAGTGATGAGAACAAATTGTTTAAGGCGACTGTTAAGGAGCGCCTGCTAAGCTACATGAACACCTCGCTTCAGAGAACTCAGTGATGGATGCTCTCGTTCGTAAGACCACTGCTCTCAAGGTCAAGAGTCTTCATCTTTTCCATTCTCAAAAGGAGGTCGAATCTCTTCGATCTGAGCATGAGGTTATTTCTTCATGTGTTTCGGATGTCCACACCGCCCTTTCCAACATCATTGAAGCACATGATCCGATCCTGAATTACTCAGTGAGGCGCACTCTCACAGTGAAGCTTGCTCCTGCCCTTGCTCTCTTAAGCAAAATTGAAGGGCTCCTTGAGTTCGTGTCCTATCCGAAACAAGGGGGAGAAGATGTCTCTCAACCGCCTCCTACTTCTACAGCAACCAAAGCAACCGAACCTCCTTCAGCAGGTCAAGCCTCAGGTTTGGGTGTCAAAGACAAAGGAAAGAAGATTGCTGAAGATAGTGATGATGATGATGATGATGATAAAGAGACTATTGTTGATCTCTTAAAGAAACAAGGCCAGGATAAAGATGCTGACATGAGCGCTCGAGTTGCCAGAGAGTTTGAGGTGAACGAAAGAAAAATGTAGGAGGCTCATGACCTTCTTGAGAGTAGGAAAACTCTTTTTCCTCCGTGGACTCTTGAGAAGCTTTTAAAAGAGGCAATTGAAACTCCCAGCATTATGTGGCTCGAACCAGTGATTTCATTGGATCGAATCAATTCTGTCGATTCTCAGTTCGACATGCCACTGACCCGAAAAGCCATCATCTTCCATGCATTTGATAACGTTGCTGATGTCCCTCATCCTTATCCAAAAGTTGATAGGGAACTCGTCGAATTCTATCTGTTGTCTGCTCAACCACAGTATCAAACTTGGAGCGCTCAGAAGATCGTCAACGTTCGGGTCCTCAAACCATTTCGTGAGGGGAACTTCACGAACGTTCGGTTCAAAGTGCTGAGGGGTTCTGCTAAAACCGAACATGCTATATCACTTGCTGATCTTCCCAACCTGAATCCACATGACTGGATTATTTTGCATAACATCCTCCTCAACAATGAAGCTGAGTATGGTCCAATTATTGATCACTTCAAGAGAATGCTCGTATGCTACATTATGGAGGTTGCCAAGATGGATCAGGAGATCGCTAGCATATTCAAGAAAAAGCCCACTATTTCTCCTGTTGGCTCTGCTAGTGATTTGAACATGATGCAGATGGGAATAATCGACCCGAAACGGAATTTTGTCATGTTTACAAGGAACGAAGGCCAAAAATGCATGTTCGCCTTGGCAGATAAGCACCTTTACACCACTGCATGCTTCGAACATGTTCTGGGAATCATTCGTCGATGCAAGCAGAATTCAGTAGACGACAAGATGTACTTTGATGACATGAGCCACTGGTACATTCGCTTCAAACAGATCATCCTTGCTCTCATCCCTCGTATGTTTGAAACCACTAAGAAAGTTCCTGCAGCTGGACCCAGCAAGCCGAGTGATAGTCTCGCTCCAATTGACGCAAAGGGGGAGATTGTTAGGTCAGGTGTTGCATCTTTGGATCGCTATTTAGTCCATTTAGTCTCCGGATTGGGCCTGTCCATCCGTGAGTTATTTTCTAGGGTTTTGTATTTATAGGTGCTTGCATGCATCTTAGTACGTAAGATTTAGAAGTTATTTTTCAAGGATTTGATCTTTATCTTTTGTAACCCTAATATCCTATACAACGGAAGTTCTTTATCGAGCTCTGCTGAGGATTGAATCAATTGAATCATTCGACATATTTTGATTCATTCTTGTGTTTTATATTGTTGTTTTCGCTTTTGTGATTAACCTGTTAAAATATCTAAATGATCAAATAGTTTCTTAACTCTTTACATTCCTTGCTCATGTGGTTGATGTGAGCCAAGAAACGAAAGACATTCAGAACATTCCAGTAGTACGCAACTTTCCCGACATCTTTCCGGAAGAATCCTAGGATTACCTCCGCAACGTCAAGTCGAGTTCAGAATCGACTTAGTTCCAGGGGTTACCCTAGTAGCCAAATCACCCTATCATCTAGCATCTGCAGAGATGCAAGAACTGTCCTGTCAACTTAACGAACTACTCAACAAGGGCTTTATAAGACCAAGCTTCTCACCCTGGGGAGATCTCGTCTTGTTCGTCAAGAAGAAAGACGGATCGTTTCGTATGTGCATCGACTATAGGGAGCTCAACAAACTGATAGTCAAAAATTGTTATCCTCTACCTCATATCGACAATTTATTTGACCAACTTACAGGGGCGAACTTCTTTTCAAAAATTGAATTAAGATCCGGATATCACCAACTACGAGTGCTAGGGGAGGATGTTCTGAATACAACCTTCTGAACTCGATATGAGCACTACGAATTCGTAGTGATGTTGTTCGGATTAACCAACGCGCCCGTAGTACTCATGGATTTAATGAATAGGTTGTGTCGTCCTTACTTGGATCAGTTCGTCATCATCTTCGTCGATTACATACACATCTACTCTCGTAGTAAGGAGGAACATAGTCAACATCTGCGACTAGTCTAAGAAACATTGCGTTCGGAGAAGCTCTATGCGAAGTTCTCGAAATGCGAATTTTGGATCCAACGAGTCGAATTCTTAGGGCACGTGGTTAGCGAAGAGGGAATACACGTGGACCCTTCCAAAATTAAATCCATTGAGAGTTGGTCAGCGCCAAGGACGCCTATAGAAATTCATCAATTTCTAGGCCTCGCTGGCTACTATCGAAGGTTCATTCAGAACTTCTCCTGCATTACGAAACCTCTTACAACACTGACCCAGAAGTGCGCGGCCTTTGACTGGGAAGAGAAGCAGGAGAGAGCGTTCCAAACACTCAAGCGAGCCTTGTGCATCACACCAATACTATCCCTCCCCGAAGGGATAGAAGACTTCAATGTCTATTGTGATGCATCTAATCAAGGGCTCGGCTATGTTATGATGCAACGAGGAAAGGTCATCGCCTATGCCTCGAAATAGCTAAAGACACATGAAGTTAACTACACTATCCACGATCTTGAGCTAGGAGCAGTTGTGTTTTCTCTGAAGATCTGGAGACACTACCTGTACGGTACAAAAAGTGCTATCTTTACAGATGACAAAATCCTACAACACATATTCGACCAGAAAGAGCTCAACATGAGACAACGACGGTGGGTCGAGCTACTTAGTGATTACCAATGTGAAATTCGCTATCATCCTGGAAAAGCCAACGTAGTAGCTGACGCCCTAAGTTAGAAAGAATATTCTGGTCGTAGGATAAAATCATTTACTATGTCAATCCTTTCACACTTGTCCGCACAAATTAAGGAGGCTCAGCTTGATGCTTTGAAACCTAAACATGTGGTGGGTGAATCCCTATGAGGGATGGATAAGAACTTGGAAGTCAAGGGTGGTGGAGCTTATTATCTCATGGATCGGATCTGGACCCCGAAACACGGAGGTTTCAGAGACTTTTTCATGAATGAGGCGCACAACACTCGTTATTCTATCCACCTAGGATCAGATAGGATGTATCTGGATCTTAAAAAGTTATACTGGTGGCCTAACATGAAAGCAGAGATTGCTACCTTTGTGAGTATATGCCTTACTTGAGCCAAGGTCAAGGTCGAATACCAGAAACCCTCCGGTCTACTGCAACAACCAGAGATACCAGAATGGAAGTGGGAGTGGATCACTATGGACTTCATAACCAAGTTGCCCAAGACAACAGGTGGACTTGATACCATATGGATCACTGTCGACAGATTGACCAAGTCCGCACACTTCCTGCCTATCAAAGAAAAAGACAAGATGGAGAAGCTTACAAGAACCTACATACGGGAGATTGCACGACTGCATGGTGTTCGCATATCCATTATCTCAGAAAGAGATAGTAGATTCACTTCGAGGTTCTGGCAGTCGCTACAAAGTTCACTAGGAACTAGGCTGGACATGAGTACAACCTACCATCCACAAACCGACGGGCAAAGTGAGAGGACGATCCAAACCTTGGAAGATATGTTGTGAGCCTGTGTGATCAACTTTGGGAAAGCATGGGATACTCATTTACCCCTTGTCGAATTTTCCTACAACAATAGCTATCACACGAGCATAAAGGCTGCTCCATTCGAGGCCCTCTATGGCCAAAAGTGCAGATCCCCTCTGTGTTGGGCTGAGGTGGGTGATACCCAGTTAGCTAAAGGACGAGTTCCTGAAAGCACTCTCACGGGTCCGGAGATCATACGGGAAACGAAAGAGAACATCATTCAGATTCATGAACGATTGAAAGCCTCTAGCGACCGACAGAAAAGCAATGCTGATAAACGAAGGAAACCGTTGGAATTCCATGTTGGCGATCGTGTTCTATTAAAGGTCCCACCCTGTAAGGGCTTAATACACTTTGGAAACCGTGGAAAGCTAAATCCAATGTACATAGGGCCTTTCGAGACTCTTGCTAGAATCGGCCCTGTAGCTTACAAACTTAACTTACCCGACAAGCTCAGTAACATACATTCTACTTTCCACGTCTCCAACTTGAAAATGTGTCTGTCCGACGAGACTCTTGTAATCCCACTCAACGAGATCAAGATCAACGAGAGCCTTAACTTCATGGAAGAACCTGTAGAGATCATGGACCGAGAGGTTAAGCAAACGAAACAAAGCCGTATCCTGAAACTGAAGGTTTGCTGGAACGCCAAGAGAAGACCTTAATTCACTTTTGAGCGTGAGGATCAAATGAAATTGAAATATCCTCATCTATTTGCTTATTTTTTTTGTAACTACTTATTTGCTTAAACTATAATTTCAGCATGAAATTCCATCTAACGGGAGGATGATGTGACAACCCGAAATTTTCACTTGTACAAACCCTACAGTCTTGAACTTCAATTAAAAGTTAAATACTTTTCTGCTAAATTTTAGCTGGTTTGAAGTCTGTTTGAGTATTTTTATTAATTATTCATGAAATGAACGGATTAAAGGAAGTGAGTTCTAGAATATTGGAATAGTAATGGAACAATCAACACCTTGTTTAGGTGTTCACGGCCAAACAAGGAGGGTTTCGCCGTGAACTCCCTTAAGGCCGCAAACTCATGCCTTAGGCATGAGTTTACTCTCCATTTCTTTTATTTCCAACTTCCAAACTCAATAACACTTAGCATTCTCTCTCAAGTAGCATCCCGTTCTTCACCCGATCTTCCAAAAATTTAAGTTTTACTTGACTTGATTTGTTGTTATAACCTATCACCTAGTGTTTATACATCATTTCATCCATTCATTATTGATTTTCACTTAGATCTTCAAAACACCAAGAACACACACTAGTGTTCTTGGACCTTAAACACCCAATCAAGATTCTATCTTGTAAGTACACTTGCCCTAGCTTCTTGTATTCTTAATATGAACTTGATAACACTTGAATATCATCATGAATCATAAGAAAAAAGGAGTTTATGTCCAAGGATGTTCTTGGGCCGTAAACCCTTCTTAAGGTGGTTAAATGGACCCTGGATACTAGTCTTGATCCTTCCTAGAAGTGTTTAAGACCATAAAAAACAAATAAAACATATCCCCATAAGATTTTATAGCCATAAACACATAAGGAAATGGTCCTTAGGCTGTAAACTCTATAAAGAGGTGTTATTGTGCCCCTAAAGCCTCCTAAGGCTTGGACTTGATCATAGAATGCTTTCTCTTGACTTATAAGGATTTAAATCACCAAATGGAACTAAGTACCATGTGTTTATGGCCGTATACTAATGGGGGAAGTGACCTTAGGCCATAAACTCCATAAGGAGTGGTCCTTGGGCCACAAACTCCAATGTCATGCCATACAACCTTTAGATGCAACCCTTTGGTACCTATAACACTTGAATCAAAGTGTGTCCATGTCCTAGGGTGTTTTAACTTAGCTAATTAGTTGTTAAATGAATAATTAGATACATTTATATTTCTATTATATGTTAACTAGGATCATTGTGTGTGTCCAAGTCCTCACTTGATACCTAGCATCCTTTACCGATCCTACTATCGCATCACTCATTTTAGGTGAGTTCATACCCCCTTAATTAACCTTTTAAATGTTTTAAATGCTTTTATGGAGGGGGATACAAGTTGAATTCTTATAGTTATTATATCAATCACATGTGATTAATGACTGCCACACAAGTGGATTTTCATACTTTTCAAACTGTTTTACAAACCCTTTTTCATATCAAATACCTTTATCAAACTCTTTTACAGGTCAATTACTTTTAGTTAAACTCTTTTATACTTACATTCTGTTACATGTATATCTTTATAGATATAGTTATATAAGTAGGATTGAAAGGACTTAGAACTCATAACTCACCTTACCTCTTGTTCCTCGTTTGGTTGTGGACTTAAGGTATAGGTTATTTGTCCGAAGGTTGTTTGAATCCTAGTTATATATTATGTATATGTATATAGATATAAAATTTCCTTCATTCTATTCAAAACCTTTGGGTAGCAAAGGTATACATACAAGTTTATACATTCAAATCATATTACTAGTAAGCTACTATAGGTGTAGTTTAGGGTATTAGTAATACTATTATCAGAACACTGAAACATACAATGAGTCAGTTCATACATGAGTCAATACATGCTAGACAAAGAGAGAACACACAATACAGCTAGTACATACTATACATTACAATATATGCTAGACAAAGAGAGAACAGACAATACAACTAGCACATACTATACATTAGAATACATGCTAGAAAGAGAGAAAACACACAATACAGCTAGTACATTCATTACATATACATTATTATAGTTATGTGAGCCACGTAACGGGGCATGGCACTACCTGCAATGACCGTTTTGTATCCAGAATCTCCTTAAGTGGGGAGCGTATGAGTTTGTGTATAGATCTATACTGGATTGAGTATCCTACACCTTGCTGCTCGCTACAGTGGGACTTGCAAGTCTACGGGTGCCAAATGTCATTTCTTACGACGTCTTACATCATCGTTTTTCTATAGTCGGTAGCAGGGTACAGGCCGATCACATGGTACTTTAAATTACAATTGGTTTAAGGTAGTTAGTACAGTAGTAGTTACTTAATACAACACTACAATACTTTTTCATTTTCCCATTGAATTCAATTTCTGATCTCCACACAATATACAGTAACGTAAAAGCTATATTTTTGGTTAATGATAGTCAGATTTTGGAAAATACATACTCTTACAAGAGACACACACACAACCACTAGATGCCTTGGTAGAAGGCTACTTTTAGTAGGAAACATAGGGTTTTCTAGGAGAGTTCAATACATCTTACAAAACGTATTACAAATACATACACTAATATACTTATGATCTCACCAGCTTTAAAGCTGATACTCGCTTTCAAAATAACTTGTATTCTCAGGTCACCAGTAGACAGGTACCAAAACCAATTTCTGAGAAGATGGTGCCTCGTTCAAGACTCATCCTTTATTTTGATTTTTATTTCGGTGTCTATTTAACTTGACAGTACACACTTGTATTAAAACATATATTATTAATGCAATGGATGATGTTGTTACTTGTTTACTACTTTGCACTGTTGTGATACTGAACATGACGTCCTCCACCCCCGAACAATTCCGCCGTTCTTGGTTTTGGGGTGTGACACGCATGAACCGCGACAATCTGTTTTTGCATTGAGGGCTCTTGTGTTGGTTTCCCCTTCCTTTTTCTCCCTAACTTTCTCTTGTGGTTTCCTCCTTTTGTTAGCTCTGGAGTAGGGGTTATCGCGCCATAGCTGACTCCATGGTCGATGAGTTGCTGGGCCAAGAGTTTTGTTCTATCGAAGGTGGTTGGGTTAGAAGATAGTACATTTCCTTGAATCTTGGGAGATATCTCCCAAATGTACCTTTCTATCTTCTTACTCTCTAGGGTAACCATCCTGGGGCATAGTGTTGCTAGGTTGCTAAACCAGTTAGTGTAGGCCACTATGTCTGAGCCTGCCATGGTAAGGTTCCACAACTCATGCTCCAGCTTTTGTACTTCGTCTCTTGGGCAATACTCTTCCACCATCATCTCTTTCAACTTCTCCCAACCCATAGAGTTAGCCACTAATAGGGTCAGTGACTTAACATGGCCATTCCACCACGTTAGGGCTCTGTCGGAAAAGGTGCAGGATTCACTTTTCTCCATTCTGGGAACGTGAAGATTTTGAAAAGTGATTCTGTTTTCTTGAACCATTTCATCAGAATGATGACTCCTCTATTTCCATTGAAGGATTTGGGTTTGTAGTTCATGAAGTCCTTGTATGAACACTCCCGTGGGTGCCCGTGGGTATCTCTGTGATTGATTGGGTGAGCACCGCTACCAGATCCACTGGTAACACTAGCGCATATTCGAATTATAGCAGTTGTCGTTGCGGTGGTTACCGCTGCCTGAAAAGTATCAAGATCATAATGCGGTGGCGACAGTGGATTTGAAGTTATCGGTATATTGTTGTTGGGACGCTTATTCTATTTATGAGGCGACATCTTTTAGCTATAAGATTTACAAGACAAAACGGTGGAAAGTCTTTAATAGCGGCTATAAGTAGAGTGTTATTTAAACTAAGTTATTTCAGTTACGAGTGTATCATGTGTTGGGTATAGTATCTAAGTCCATAACTATATTTGGTATGTACTTGACCTAACCCGACATGGTCCACTTGGGTTGCATGGCATCATGCATTTGGAATAACCAAAATGAGAGAAGTAGCACATAAGGATTATTAATATACTATAAGTTCTAATATTTTAAGAATATTATTTAATTAGTATTGCTCAAGAATTAATTTGGAATTAATTAAATGATCAAAAGGAGGCTAATTAAATATATGGTTGATTGTGTAAATCATCCATACTTGTATAGTGGGCTAATGATCCATGGTTTATTAGTTGGGCTAAACCCATAGGGTGCTCCATGGATAGTCCATGGAGGTTATAAACCCATGGATCATGGAATATAGAAAGCCATGTCATTTAGGGTTTACATGGTGTAACCCTAATTATGACACACTATATAAGCATCATGTTATTCACCAAAATCAGCCACTAAGCAAGAAGATTGAGGGCTAGCCGATTTTAGAAGTGTTTTATTTCTCTCTAAGTTATTCTAAGTGCATTTGGTGTTGTGTGAGACATTTGAGGCATCACACTTGAGGTCCTAGGCGTACAAGGTTCTCAAAGAATCCAAGCAACAAAAGGTATGTAATTCTTAGTAACTCTTATGTTAAAAGTTCCCCATGTATGCTAGATAGGTTATGAACCTTGGAAAATCAAAATTATATGTATCGTAGACCAAACATAGATCCAAGGTTTCCAGGGTTGCATATACACCATAGGAGTGTTAGAATGCTCAACACCCATTAGTGGTATCAAAGACTAGGCTTGTTTGCGTGATACTTGATGCAAATTGTTGAAAAAACTCAAGAAAAATGCAATCTGCTGATTGAACTCACCGAGGCCATGGGGGGGGGGGGGGGGTTCGACAAGTCCATGAGTAAATTCATCCTACTCGATGAGTCAGTTCATGCACTCGACGGGTAGGAAGCACCGAGTGCAGTTTTCGAGTTTTGCTGCTGGAAATGGACTAGAAACATTACCCTAAACTGTTTTGGTGCTATAAAACTTATTTTAGATGGTGTAATGGTTATGTTAATCCATTTTCAATAGCTATTATCATAATTTCAAGTTGTGTATGGTTAATTTATGATTCCTGAAATTATTAATATGAATATTCATGAACTTATGAGTTTAGAAGATCATAGGAATTATTTGCAACTTGCTTGGTGGTGTAATTCTGGATCATTGATGTGTTTTAATGGAGTCCATAATTTTTCCTCAAGTTATGGATTACCAAAAGTCATTCTTTTAAAAAAACATTAAAGAAACACATAGGTTACATAAAATGAAAAGTCACTCATTTTAATAAACCATTAACTCATATGTTATGAAAGATGAAAAGTTTTGAAAGTTTATAAAACTTGCCCTCAGGTTGTGGAACATGTAAAGTCATATTAAAAAGCTTTAGTTCCAACCCTAGAATTTTAAAAGGTAAAATTCAACCCTTATACTTTATAATATTATAGGTTAATAGCATATATATATATATATATATATATATATATATATATATATATATATATATATATATATATATATATAAGATCAAGTCGTCTTACCATTAGTAGGCCTCATTAATGTAGCGGGTCTATAAGGGGGATATAAGATTGTTACCTATAAAATGACAACTTAATGAGTGTCCAATCTCACCCACCGCTTCCTTGACCGGTGGAGGGTCCTTAGCCGAACGGGTAGGACAAGGACTTTAATTCTCATAAAAGTATGATGAATAATATAAAGTAACTAAAATTTTAGAAATTCCCAATCTTAGTTACTTTAGGAAAATGTGAATAAGGTGCTAACCCATGAAATTACACTTTGCACTTTGCTTAAGTCGTTAGTGGAGCGTTTTTGGTTAACCGGCACACTAACCTGAACTTAAAAAGGTAGGAAAAGGGTGACTTAAGGTTTATCATTGGTCGGTGGAGCTTGTGTGGTTAACTGGAACATCGATTGAGTGATAAACATTAAGGGCACCAAGTAATTCGCATGGTTACTTCACACCTTGTTTTGTGATCCTCGGCTTCCCAGTCACAAAACCTGAAGGGCACACTCGAGATTGAAATATTCCATTAAAAAGTTCAATGAATCTCAAAAGAATCTAGGAGTTTCTAAGACCAATTAAAACTTAATGAAATATTTCGTTTTTCTTGGTAGAAATTGGTGAATCGTCATTCACCTACGTTTAAATATTTTATAGCTTGGATTATGGCATCCCTCTTCTAAGTTATAAAATATTGTGTTGGGTCCTAGCCTTAATATTACATTTGGGTGTTTTATTAAGGACTATATTGTAATCTAATCTAAACTTGTCCTTCTTTCATATGTCTTCCAACAATGCTGCTTCTGGCTCAAATCCTACAGGCTCCTTATCTCTCATGAATCTTTTTGGGAGAGTCATCTTTGATGGTTCCAACTTTATGGATTAGATCCAGAACATCACGATGGTCACTCATTATGAGGACAAGGAATATGTCCTCGACAAGGAGTTTAAGGAACTCGATGAGTCAACTGCTACTCCCGAGGAGATCGCTGAGTATAGGGCACATGAAAGAGATTCTATTAAGGTAGCATGCATCATGACAGCCATAATGACTCCCGAACTCCAAAAGTCCTATGAGGATTATTACCCTTTTGAGATGCACATGGATTTGATGGAGCGCTACCATCAAAGTGCTCGACAAGAGAGGTATGAAATAATCTCCTCCATGATTACAACCCAAATTAAGGATGGTGAACCCATCACGGGCCAGATGCAGAAGATGCAATGATTCATGGGCTGTTTGAAGAAACTGAATGTGCACTTTCCCGAGGAGTTGGAAATAGATATCATTTTGCACTCCTTACCTTCGTGTTATGATAAATTCTAAATAACATATCACATTAAGAAGGAGGAAGTCACTCTCAGTAAACTTCAAGGCCTTTTGAAGACCACAGAAAGTGGTCTTAAAGGTAAAGCGGTTTTTACTACTCCTACTCCTACCGCAGCCTCTCTCTTGGCAATCGGGAAAGGCAAAGGGAAGAAGAGGAAGAGCCCCTCGAAGGGTACCAAGGGAAAGTCCCTTGAAGGCTCCTCTTCAAACAAAGCCAAGAAAGGTTTTGTCACTCCTTCTGCTAACCCTAATGAGGCTAAATGCTTCTAATGCCATGAAAAGTCGCATTGGAAGCGAAACTGCCCAAAGTACCTGCAAGATGTCAAGGATGGGAAAGTAAAACCCAACCATGCAGGTATATACACTATATTGTCTAATAACTCACCCCATTCTAAGTCTTGGGTCCTTGATACCGGTTGTGGTATTCATATATGTTCTGATTTGCAGGGACTAAGAAAAAGTGAGAATGTGGAGCATGGGAAGATAAACCTAATCATGGGGAATAAGAAAGATTCACCTGACACCAAGATTGGATTTTACTCTTTGTTGCTAAGTAATGGGATTACATTAGATTTGAATTAATGTTATTATTTTCCTGAAATGGCAAGAAATGTTATTTCCTTTCATAGTTTGTACAAAAAAGGTTTTAACTTTTCTTTTGATAATAAAAGTGGTGGTATGAATGCTTTCTTTAATAATGCTCTTTATTTTAAAGCATTACCTTGTGATGGTGTGTATGAAACTATGTCTGTTGTAGAAAACCTAGGAAATAATGAGATGTGTATTGATTCTTCCATTAGATTGGATAAAGCATCATTATGGCATTGTCGTCTTGGACATGTAAGCAAGAAACACATAGGCCAACTCCAAAAGGATGGAGTCTTGGAGTCATTTGACCTAAAGTCAGATGAAAGTTGTGAATCTTGTTTTCTTGGAAAAATGACAAAGTCACCCTTCACTAGTACATGTGCTAGGGGTGAAGGTTTGTTGGATCTTATACATACTGATGTATGTGGACCCTTCAGAACCGCCATAAGTGATGCTAACCGCTTCTATGTGACTTTTACTGATGATTATAGTAGATATCTACTTAATCAAGCATAAGTTAGAAACCTTTGAAAAGTTCAAAGAGTTTAAACAGGAAGTGGAGAATCCATTAGGCAGGAAGATTAAGATGCTTTGATCCAATCGAGGTGGTGAGTATCTTAGTACCGAGTTCCTTGACTATCTTAGGTAATGTGGGATTGTCTCACAATTGACACCTCCTGGAACACCACAACTGAATGGTGTATCTGAGAGGCAAAATCGAACATTGTTGGACATGGTTCATTCCATGATGAGTCGAGCTTCACTACCAATCTCATTATGGGGGTATGCCTTAGAGATTGTTGTCCATATCCTTAATCTATTCCCAACAAAGAAGGTTGTCAAAAAACCTCACGATATGTGGACTGGAAAAGTTCCCAATCTAGACCACATCAAGATTTGGGGTTGTGAGGCTTTCATGAGGCGCGAGACTCACGATAAGCTTGAACCCTGAAGTGAGAGGTGTATTTTCATCGGCTACCCATAGAAATCCCTTGGTTACCTCTTCTACAGACCTAATGATAATGTGGTCTTTGTAGCAAGGAGAGGAGTCTTTCAAGAAAGAGAGTTTATAAGCCAAGGAAACAGTGGGAGGAAAATTGAACTTGAAGAAATTCAAGAGTCAAGTGATGAAGAAACCTCAAACCCTAGCCATTAACCTGAGGAGGAAACTTCTGTTCATCCGACTGAAGATTCTGTACCTTTGAGGTGTTCCGCTAGAGTTAGGAATGCACCTGAGCATTACTATGGTTTCCATATTAATGCAGAAGGTGACACACTTATCGGTGATAGCACACTGGTAAGTCTCGATGAACGTAACATATACACGGAAGCCATGGCAGGCCCTGAGGCTGGCAATTGGGAAAGAGGCTATGGACAGAGAGATATAGTCCATGTATGGATTTTTAAGACGAAGATCGACATGGATGGTAATGTACATACTTATAAGGCACGACTGGTTGAAAAGGGCTATTCTCAAACTCCGAGAGTTGATTATGATGAGACGTTTTCTCCAGTGGCAAAGATTAAGTCAATTAGGGTTATGTTAGCCATTGCTGCATTTTATGATTATGAAATATGGAAAATGGATGTCAAAACCGCTTTCCTTAATGGAAACTTAGTTGAAGATGTTTACATGAGTCAGCCATAAGGTTTTGTCAGTACACAGTACCCTAATAAAGTATGTAATTTTGAGAAATCCATCTATGGATTGAGACAAGCACCTCGCTGTCGGAATCTTTGTTTCGATGAGAAAGTCAAACAGTTCAACTTTTCGAGGAGCGAAGATGAATCTTGTGTATATATCAAGGCTAGTGAGAGTATAGTTAGCTTCTTGGTATTATATGTGGATGACATACTACTCATAGGAAATGACATCCCAACTTTGTAGGAAGTTAAGTCCTGGATTGGGAAGTGTTTTTTTATGAGGGACCTTGGATAAGCTGTCTATATCCTAGGGATCAGGATTTTGAGAAACATAAGTAAAAGACTAATTGGACTTAGTCAGAGTAACTACTTAGATAAAGTGCTGGAGAGGTTTAGTATGCAGGATTCCGAGAAAGGAGAGTTACCTATCCAGAGTAACACCAAACTAAGTAAGACTCATAGCCCAAGTACAGAAGCTAAGATAGTTGAAATGACTCGAGTACCTTATGCGTCCGTTGCAGGCTCGATCATGTATATTATGACATGTAATCGTCCTGATGTGGCCTTTGCTTTGAGCATGGTCAGCAGATATCAGGGGAACCCTGGTAAGGCTCACTGGACTGCAGCAAAAAATATTCTCAAGTACCTGTGGAGGACTAAGGAGTGTGTCCTTACCCTCGGTGGGAGTGATTGTGACATCCCTATTTTCACGGCCAGAAAAGACCGATTTGTTTATGCTTTATTTGAAAATCAAAGTATCCATTTAAATAAAAATGTTGCAGAATTTGTTCCCAGAAAAACATTACATTATCAAAGCATCTCCAAAGAAATGTATTTTTATTCTTTTTAAAACACTTGGGATGTCATCGTCAATACAAAAACATAAGAATAAACAGAACTTACATTTATTTACACTAGTGATCTACATCTCTTTTAAATCTCTCAGTGTAAAGTAGCTTCATATCGACACCTATGATACAAATCAGCTTGAGTGGGTCAGGTTGGGAAACCTGGTGAGTACATAGGGTTTTCAACCCACAATAATATAATTATTATGCTTAACATCATACAACCAACCCAATTACCCAATCCCCATTATCTTACTCTTAAGGGTCTATCCTAAGAGTCACCTATCCTGCATGTGTTTATTCCGAAGACCCTTGCTTCCAGGGTTTATAAGACAGGAACTAAGTCTATGGCTGCCAATGCTCGTTCGTAAAGCACTAATTCCATAGCTGCTAAAGTTCATTGATCGGGTACTAAATCCATAGCTACCAGTGTAGGTATTAAGTCCATAGCTACCAATGTTTATCTATCAGGTACTAAGTCCATAGCTTCCAATGTTTATCTATCAGGTACTAAGTCCATATATAACAACCAAAAATTTCAACCAAATTTTCATTTTCAATTTCATAAAACAAATGTTATATCATTAATTTCTCAAAAATTAATCCAAAAATGTGTGTACAAACATAAAACAATTATTCAAATCCAGGATCCACAAACATAGTTCCATATCAAAAATGTGTGTACAATCACGCCGGTGCCTTCCTACGATCCTCTGAGGTACCTGAAACACATAACACATAACTCGGTAAGCATGAATGCTTAGTGAGTTCCTCAAAATACCATATACACATAACACCACAGCCACTCGAGGTTGTGACTCAATAAGACCCTCTTGGTCAATGTGTCTCAATAAGACCCTCTTGGTCAATGTGTCTCAGTGGGACCCTCTTGGTCCTAATTTTGTGGACCCTCTGGGCCTAACTCTGTGAACTCAAACATACCGCATAACACAATGCATAATATCACAACACTCAAATAAGCACATAAGACCCTCTTGGTCATACATAACTACCACTCTAGGTAGTGTATAGTGAGAAGACTCACCTCTGCAAATCTCGGGTAGTCTCGAACTCGAAACACGGATCTAGCCTTCGCCTAATCACATATAGTAATTACCTCTAATATGAAACAATTCTCAAAGGCTAGAATAAACCTTTCCTACAATCTCTCAGAAGGGGAAAAGACCATTTTACCCCTCCAATGGTCCAAATGACCAATTATTGTCCAAACCATAAAAGTCAACGAAAGTCAACAGAAGGCAGTACGCGGTGCCTACCAACTCTGGACGCGGGGCGTACTCCAACCATCTAGAATCGGGGATCTCGACCCCTACACGGCACGTTCTAGGATTTACGCCCAGCGTAAGTCCCAGTTTCATGATCTTAATTGTTTTGGTCTGAATCAATTAAGATACAAGCTCATATCCCAGATGTAGTCCTTCTAATGCCTCTTAACCCGTAAAGTCGAAGCCTTTAAGCCTTTGCATGGCTGAAGGGTCACCAATCATTCCAAACTCTTAACCTCATTCCTCATTAAGTCCTTGACTCATGCATGGCTTAATATTAAGGATCAAGATTGGATTTTTATGGATCTACAATATACTCTAAGCTGAAATGGGGTAGATCAAGGTCTATGGAGACCATTTACTCATAAAGTCTCCATCTTGGGGACAAAAACCAAAAAAATGGTCCATAATACACAAATACCAAAAGATGAAGAAATCTTTAAGCTTTTTACCTCCAAGTGATGCTCCAACCTCTGTAAAGCTCATATCCAAGGCTTGCACTCCAACTCTAGCTTCTACAATGGTCTTCTCTTCTTATTCACAAGCACACAAGGAAGCTTCAAGCTTAAACACACACACACACACACAGGTTTAGACCAAACGCTAGCTCTCTTGGGATTTCACTCTCTAGAAATGGTAGCTGGGATGGAGGCCATAACATTCCTTTTATAGTGCTCATGTCTCATTTAGGGTTTTGAATCTGGGCCCATTACTCCCAGCGTAAGCTAAGGTACACCCAGCATGCCGGGTCAAGTCCGTGTCCAATGCACACCCATGAGTACGCGCAACGTACTCTTCAGTACGCCCAGCGTACTTGGTTGCTATAGTTTTCCTTTTTTGGCTAAATTTGACAACTTGGAAAAGAAGAAGGATTAAAGAGATATAGTTGAATTTTGGGATGTTACAGTTCTCCCCCACTAGAATTAGACTTCACCCACGAAGTCTCCTGCCGTAAATAACTCTGGATGCTGCTCCCACATCTCCGACTCCAGTTCCGAAGTCAGCTCCGACCCTCTCTGATGTTGCCACTGGACCTGAACCAGAGGCACCTCCTTGTTCCTCAGAACCTTGACTTTCCGATCCAAGATCGCGATTGGTCTTTCAATGTAATTCGAGATCGCATCCACCTAAATATCCTATAGTGGCACTACAACCGTCTCATCAGCTATACACTTCCTCAACTCGGATACGTGGAAAGTATCGTGGATTTGACTCAACTCCTCGGGTAGCTCTAAATGGTTCGGTACCTTGCCTACTCTAGTGATCACCCTGAAAGGTCCAATGTATCGGGGCCCCAACTTGCCCCTCTTCCTAAGTCAGATCACTCCTTTCCAAGGAGATACCTTCAAGATTACAAGGTCTCCAACCCGGAACTCAAGCTCAGATCGTCGCCTATCCGTGTAACTCTTCTGGCGACTCTACGCTATCAGTAACCTCTGTCTGACCTGCTGAATCTACTCAGTCGTCTTAAGCACTATTTCAATTCTACCCATCACCCACTGTCCTACCTCCCCCCAACAGATGAGAGTCCGACACTTCCTCCTATATAAAAGCTCAAAGGGAGGCATACCAATACTCGAATGGTAGTTGTTGTTGTAAGAAAACTCAGCCAAAGGTAGGTATGTATCCCAACTTTCACTGAAGTCCATGACACATGAGAGAAGTAACTGATGGGTTTTGATCATTCTAACACTTCCTAAGTGTACATGCAACCCTAGTAACCTTGAATCTATGTTTTCTCTATATACATGCAAATTTCTTTTTCAAGGTTATTTCCTAACTAGCATAGCATTGGGATTACATAAAACATAAAGAACTAGTAGAAATACATACCTTGTTGTTGCTTGGATTCCTTCAAGACTTTGTGAGCCTAGCACCCCAAATGTTGTGCCTCAAATGCTTCACACAACACCACAAAACTTTGAATAACTTGAGAGAATATTTCTTACACTCAAAAATTAGTTATGCCCTCTCTAGTAACACTAGTGCCGATTTTGCATGCTATAGGGTTTCTTTTATAGTGTGTCATAATTAGGAGTTACAAATGTAAACCCTAATTGTCATGACTCTTCATTTCTCATGAACCATGGATTTGTAACTCCCATGGACTATCCATGGAGATCCAAGTGGTTATAACCAAACCCATAAACCATGGATCATTAATCCACCATAAAAGAATTGATGATTGTCATAATCAACCCTATATATTTAATTAGTCTCACTTTGATCACCAAATTAATACTAGATTAATACTTGATCAAATACTAATTAAATAATACTATTATTAATATATTAGAACTTATAATATATTAATAATCATAAGTGCCTTATTCTCTCATTTAGTCTATCAAAGTATTGCAATGCCATGCAACCCAAATGGACCATGCAGGGTCGGGTCAAGTTCATACCAAATAAAGTTATGGACTTAGACACTATATCCAACAGTCTCCCACTTGGATAAGTCTAATAACTATATTTGCAAATATGACTTCAAAATCCGACTAGCAATCGTAGCTCTTTCAAAGTCTCTCAGAACTAAGATGATGACGATACGCCATTTAAGATAAGTGATCATATAATCCTCTGTTCTCATGATATCAGCCGGACAAACACATGGAGCATGGTCTTACTTATTGTCCAACATTTGTTTCTCGATCTCCAATTTGTTTCGACATAGAACTAAATTGAACACATCAATTAGGTTCTGACCGGGCCCGGTACATAGGTCAAAACCAAATCATCGAGGGGCCCAGATATCGCTTCTATTTCTAGAAGGAACAGATAAACTTCGACTGATATGCTTGTACTAACTACTTGTTGAATTATTCACAATGGCACGTTTTATAACATCGAGTTACCAATGCGTTTTCATACAATCAATGAATAACCAACTCATAGTCAACAACTCATATCTCTAGGTTTGAAGATTTATATGATATTACCGTCTCACGATCACTCGAGATAAATTCCATAAAGTGATGCAAGTGAGTGTGGGTTGAATCCAATACTCAACACTTATGAGTACTCATGAATGTTGTAGCAACCATTGCATTGTCTAAATCACTTTAGACAAATCATACAAGCCAAATTCATGACAGTCTTGATTCATATCTACTTCCAACATATGACTGATTGTGGATGGTTTGAATAATATGATATATACCATAACATAATTATTCTGGAAGTCAAAACATGCAAAGTGAAACACAAGAATAATACTTAATCCTATATGGGCCCAACACTTGGGTGTAAATAAGACAACTTTTATCTAAGCACCATATTGATTACTCATTATTTATGTTTTGATTAATCAACTTTATGCTCGAATTAAAACATTAGTTGTCCCATGCTCCAAGCACGTACACTATGTTTTTCCAAACAACAATTATGCCATACTCCAAGTATGCATACTATGTTTACATATGGTCCTCTCTTTATGAAATAGATCAATTGTCAATATTCCAATGATGCTCATTTCACAATTCCAATCCTTGTTGTAAATGCAAGAATACCAAACTCTTGCCATTTACTGTAATCTATTAGATTCTAAACTTATATGCAATGATCCCCTTGTAATGACTATGCACAGAAGTCATAAAGACTTGGCAACAGACATTACAGAGCATTCCAATGGAAAACAATTCCATGGAAATGAAGTCTCAAATTCAAAGTACATTCCTTTGAACATCCTTCTTAGCATTAAGCTCTTTAATCTTACACAGATTCAACGAATAACTTCCACCTATGGAGACAATTCCATATTACCATTTTGACCATCACTTCTGAACAAGTGTTACCGCTTTTCAAAATATGTCAATATGGTCCTTACTCTATACTTCTAATTGTCCATGAGCAACCAATCTTTGGTAAACCTCAGATTGTCCTCGACAATTTTGCTTAATCATTTTAGTCATTTCCAGTTGTATTCCTTTTTCCATATTAATGCCCTAGGCATTTGGAAAATTTAGAATGGATGAATATTGTATCATATTCAATCGATCCTATATCCGAAGCATATGGGACACGATTCATGCTATAAAATTTTTATTTGCCATGTTCTCACAATTCGAACTATGAAGAGGTATGCCGTAATCATAATCGAATTTTGAGATCGCAACATATATAAAATTTCCTTATATTGAACCATTCCAGCATAAGATTCATATATATTCTTGACTAAAGTAGATTAAAATATCAATCTAAGCTTGTAGAATTAGAGTGAAGTATAAAATCCTCTCCTTTAATTATAGCAAAACAACTTTTCAAAGCAAATTGAAACTTTTGTTTTCTATAATTAACATTGCTAACTTGCAACACTTAACATAATCACCATGCCCCCACTAGCATAATGATTACCAGCATAACACTTTATGCTCCCATTAGCTTTGACATGTACTCAGAAATCAGCTGGACTTCTAGAAATCAATACTTTATTGACTTTCTTACCAAAGTTCATATTTCTGATACTAGATTGCTTTGATAAGACTTTATCAAAAATATACACCTTTCCTTAGATAGCTCACATGTTTTTCTAGACCTTTTGCAATTCTCACTAGTTAGTGTGCCGGTTAACCACACACGCTCCACTAACTATATGAGAATGCAAATATCACAACCACTATCTACTTAAAATCTTCTTAGTGGAAGCGTTTCCTTACCATCATTTTCATGAATCGAAGAGAAACCTTATGACACTTAGATTTTATGGTGTATGTGTTCTTTTCCATGTGAATTTTGTCAAAACCATAATCACAGGACTAGGTTAGTGACACTTCCAAATTCATATGGACTGAACTTGTGCAAGCTTAATTTCTTGCCACCCGGCAGCACAAGGGTCTACCATTGCTTCCAAGTTGTTATGCAAACAATCGAGAACTCTCAGAACTCCAATGCAAAGCCAACCTTAACTGGGATGAGCACAGAATATGTCAACACGATAGGTTACAAACTTCAAGTCGTGGGCTAGTGATTAACAAAACTCTTGATTAGTTCTTGAAACTATTCCAGAATCTTTTAGACTCCCACTATCCTCTTGACATATAAGACTTCTCTTTGACAAGAACCATTCCTTGATAATACAAAATTCAAGAGCTAGTGCGGATTCTTATCAAGTTAGACACATCCCGTAATTGGACTTAGTTGGTCTTTGTTTTATCCAAAACATCACAACTAACCAACCTCAAATGTATGAGAGTAGGACACATCTTACTCTACATTTGACAAGTGTTATGAACTTCCTAAAGACTATGTCACTCAAGTTACAATCTTGGATTATAACTCCAGGATTTGTTTTTGGAACGAAGTATGAATTATCTTTTGATTTAACCATTTCAACAATTCATGATTCCTCTCCTTAGCTAACATACACACTAAGGTGTCCTTAGAGGATCAATTGTGATATGGTTCCATAATCACTAAGATAATCAGAAAACAAAATACACAAGTACTCTCCCATCTCTTCAGATTGGAGAAACTTTTATCTTTCTGCCTTATTTGATTCTTCTCATTCATTCTGCCATACATCGAAACTTTTCCAAGGTTTCAGAATTACACTTAAATTCGTAAGCATAACCATATTTACTAAACTTTAGTAAATTATAATGAATAATCTTATCTACCTTTGTGGTGGACCTGACTAGCACACAACCAAGTGTACCCAATCTCTTAGTCCTTCGCTTGACTCCCATGCGAATGTGAACAAGGAATTAGTCTTAATTTACCAAAGATGAAAATTCTCATTCATCACACAATACAACTTGCATGATTCCAAGTTTCTATCCAACTGAAACTTGGGTGATGAGAATCTTTCCTTATTTGGTAAATTATGACACTACCACTAATGAAAGAATCAAATCCATTTACCCATATTGCTTATCAATGGAAACATATAAGCAACAACCTTTTTCACAAATGCAATTGTAAGGATACTTAAAATAAATATAATCAAACCATTTTCTTTTATTTTAAAACTTTGCGGAAAACTTATCCTTACAATACATATGGAAAACTTGTTGTTATCTATTCCTAAGCAATATATCTAACTCTAAAGTAACAACTCAAAATTCTGATCACCGAACCATGCGATCGAAATCTATCCTCACGATCAGAATCAGCATATACTTCCTTCAAGTTTCTTCACTCTTCTTTGATTCTTAAACATCAATATGTGACCCAGTCACAACATGCAATAAGAATCTCAAAATAGAAACTTAATAGAGTTAGACAATGGACTGTACCTGAAGTAGAGTCCAACATTTGACTTTACTATCCTTATGGACTTTTAGGTAAATTTGGAAGCTTCGCAACCAATTCCCTTCCTTTAGAATCATATGGAATCTTTGGAAACAGTACACGGGACTATCAAAGACTTAGCCCTTCTCTTTACCATTTGGTCAATCGAGTTGACTACGGCCAATCCATTTCGATTGGGAAGAGAAAGTTTTTCTGGACTTCCAATGTTACCATTGTCAATGTCCATGGAAGTTTGGGAAGTTGATCTTCCAATCAAATTTTGCTTTACCAATGCTCCAAATCATTGCTGATTCAGCATCGTCAAGCAAATAGGTAAGATCGTTAAGGGTCATGTCGTGATCTGTCATCAGGGAGAGACCAAGTCAACAACTAGCTACCTTGAGACTTCGACACCCGATTCTCCTGGATTGTCAATATGTGACTTAATCTCCAAGACCTAAGCACATATAGACTTTGTTTTCCAATAGGGATTGGGTGACTTAGAACTTATCAGATCTTGAAACTTGTGGGATAGGGAGATTTATTGGAGTAGGTGAAGGAAGTGAAGTATGATTTTCATTCCCACTAATGCACAACAAAGGGATTGATCTTTCACCTTGATTGCCATTCGAGATATCATCTTCATTAGGAGGCTTCTTCCTGAAGATTTGGGAAGACCATAGCTGTCTAAAGTAGACATCTATAAGGGGAGAAATTCAAGTTAGTTGATTTAAAGTCCTTAATATAACACCCAATATGAAATATTAAGGCTAGGACTCAATAACCTATTTATAACTGGAAGAGGGATGCAGTAATTCAAATTATAAAATAGTTAAAGGTAGGTACATGATGATTTACCAATTTCCACCATGAAAAACGAAATATAATTAAGTTTTAATTGGATTTGAAACTCCTAGATCTTTTGAGATACATTGAACTTTTCAATGGCATGTTTGAATCTCGATTGTGCCCTCTCAAGTTTGTGACTGGGATGCCGAGGATCACAAACAAGGTGTGAATAACCATAAAAATTAACTTGGTACCCTCAACAATATTACCTAATCAATGTGACGGTTAACCACACATGCTCCACCGATCTATAATAAAGTCAAGTTACCCTTTGACACTCTTACTAGTCCATGTTAGTGTGCCGGTTAACCACACACACTCCACTAACGACTTGGTAAGGTACAAAGTGTAATTTTATGGGCTAGCACCAATTTCACATTTTCCTAAAGTAACTAAGATTGGGAATTTATAATGTATAATTACTTTATAATTCATTATACTTTTAATGAGTATTTAAAGTCGTATCCTACCCGTTCGGCTAACGACCCTCCACCGATCAAGGAAGCGGTGGGTGAGAGTCGACACCCATTAAGTCACCATTTTATAGGCAACAACCTTATACCCCCCTTATAGACCGGCTTCGTGAATGAGGCCTACTAACGGTAAGAATGACATATTCTTATACATATCTATATAATTAAAATTATAATAATAGTATAAGGGTGTATATTAAACAATTAAAATACTTGGTGGTTTAATCTATTAATTAAACTATACTCTTAATTTAATTAAACTTAAACCATGTATTTATGGAATTATTAACTCTTTTAATTAAACACATTAATTAATTTAATGAAGTCCATAAAGTTTGAATTTTTTTTTTTGAACTTTTAAAAAAAAAATTGGAATTAAAGTGTAAGACTTTACAAATACCAAAACTTGAGGGCAAGTTTTGAAACTATTTCAAGACTCTTCAATTTTGTAACTTATGAGTTCTAATGGTTCATAAAGTTGAAGACTCTTCATTTTATGAAACCTACTATTCTTTAATGACAACTTTTAAAGAAGTGACTTTTGGTTATCCATAACTTTAGGACAAGTTATGGACACAATCATTAACATTAAGATCATGAATTAAACAAGCATGTAGGTTACACACAATTCCTATGATCTTCTAAAGCTCATAAGAACAAATATTAATATCAAACAATTTCAAGAAATCATATTAACACATATAAAACTTAAAAATTGATAATAGTCATTTAAAATGGGTTAACATAATCATTATCACTTTGAAAAAAAAAATTACAAATCCAAAACAGTTTGGGATAATGTTTTTAATTCATTTCCAGCAACAAAACTCGAAAAACCGCCCAACACGCTCCTACTCGTCGAGTGCATGAATTTGTTCATGGACTCGGCGAGTCCTCCCCATGAACTCGGTGAGTCCAGTCGTCAGTGAGCAGATTTTTCGATTTTTAAGCAGTTTTGCATCAAGTATACAGAAAACAATCCTAGGCTGTGATACCACTGATGGGTTTTGATCATTCTAACACTTCCTAAGTGTACATGCAACCCTAATAACCTTTAATCTATGTTTTCTCTATATACATGCAAATTTCTTTTTCAAGGTTATTTCCTAACTAGCATGGCATGGGGATTACATAAAACATAAAGAACTAGTAGAAATACATACCTTGTTGTTGCTTGGATTCCTTCAAGACTTTGTGAGCCTAACACCCCAAATGTTGTGCCTCAAATGCTTCACACAACACCACAAAACTTGGAATAACTTGAGAGAATATTTTTTACACTCAAAAATCAGTTATGCCCTCTCTAGTAGAGATGCAGAAAACCCAAATCCGATCCGATCCGATTCGGATCCGAATCCGATCCGGTTTCGCTTACGTCATCAAAAATCCGATCCAGTCAAAATCCGATCCGAATCCAGTCAAAATCCGATCCGGTTCTAACCAAAATCCGAATCCGATTTGAAACCGGTTTAAACCGATTTTAGTGGGTTTTAATCGGATTTTGGGGCGGATTTGGATCCGGTTTTAGCGAATCCGGTTTACGATCCAGTATCAAATCCGATTTGGAATATAGGATTAGGATCCGATTGAAAATCCGGTTTTAAATCCGATCCGATCCGGTTTGGTCAAAACCGGTTTTGACCCAATCCGGTTTCGAATTGGATCCGGTTTTGAATAGTGAAACCGGTTTTTGTGTGCATCTCTACTCTCTAGTAACACTAGTGCTAATTTTGCATGCTATAGGGATTCTTTTATAGTGTGTCATAATTAGGAGTTACAAATGTAAACCCTAATTGTCATGACTCTTCATTTCTCATGACCCATGGATTTGTAACTCCCATGGACTATCCATGGAGATCCAAGTGGTTATAACCAAACCCATAAACCATGGATCATTAATCCACCATAAAAGAATTGATGATTGTCATAATCAACCCTATATATTTAATTAGTCTCACTTTGATCACCAAATTAATACTAGATTAATACTTGATCAAATACTAATTAAATAATACTATTATTAATATATTAGAACTAATAATATATTAATAATCATAAGTGCCTTATTCTCTCATTTAGTCTATCAAAGTATTGCAATTCCATGCAACCCAAATGGACCATGCCGGGTCGGGTTAAGTTCATACCAAATAAAGTTATGGACTTAGACACTATATCCAACAGTAACACATAAGGATTATTAATATACTATAAGTTCTAATATTCTAATAATATTATTTAATTAGTATTGATCAAGAATTAATTTGGAATTAATTAAATGATCAAAAGGAGGCTAATTAAATATATAGGTTGATTGTGTAAATCATCCATACTTGTATAGTGGGCTAATGATCCATGGTTTATTTGTTGGGCTAAACCCATAGGGTGCTCCATGGATAGTCCATGGAGGTTATAAACCCATGGATCATGGAATATGGAAAGCCATGTCATTTAGGTTTTAAATGGTGTAACCCTAATTATGACACACTATATAAGCATCATGTTATTCACCAAAATCGGCCACTAAGCAAGAAGATTGAGGGCTAGTCGATTTTAGAAGTGTTCTATTTCTCTCTAAGTTATTCTAAGTGCATTTGGTGTTGTGCGAGACATTTGAGGCATCACACTTGGGGTGCTAGGCATACAAGGTTCTCAAGGAATCCAGGCAACAAAAGGTATGTAATTCTTACTAACTTTTATGTTAAAAGTTCCCCATGTATGCTAGATAGGTTATGAACCTTGGAAAATCAAATTTGCATGTATTGTAGATCAAACCTAGATCCAAGTTTTCCAGGGTTGCATATACACCATAGGAGTGTTAGAATGCTCAAAACCCATCAGTGGTATCAGAGACTAGGCTTTTTTGCTTGATACTTGATGCAAATTGTTGAAAAAACTCAAGAAAAATGCAATCTGCTGATTGAACTCGCAGAGTCTATGGGGGGCTCGACAAGTCCATGAGTAAATTCATCCTACTCGATGAGTCAGTTCATGCACTTGACGGGTAGGAAGCACCGAGTGCAGTTTTTCGAGTTTTCCTGCTGGAAATGCACTAGAAACATTACCCTAAACTGTTTTGGTGCTATAAAACTTATTTTAGATGGTGTAATGGTTATGTTAATCCATTTTCAATAGCTATTATCATAATTTCAAGTTGTGTATGGTTAATTTATGATTCTTGAAATTATTAATATGAATATTCATGAACTTATGAGTTTAGAAGATCATAGGAATTATTTGTAACTTGCTTGGTGGTGTAATTCTTGATCATTGATGTGTTTTAATGAAGTCTATAATTTTTCCTCAAGTTACGGATTACCAAAAGTCATTGTTTTAAAAAAAACATTAACGAAACACATAGGTTACATAAAATGAAAAGTCACTCATTTTAATAAACCATTAACTCATATGTTATGAAAGATGAAAAGTTTTGAAAGTTTATAAAACTTGCCCTCTGGTTGTGGAACATGTAAAGTCATATTAAAAAGCTTTAGTTCCAACCCTAGAATTTTAAAAGGTAAAATTCAACCCTTATACTTTATAATATTATAGGTTAATAGCATATATGTATATATATATATATATATATATATATATATATATATATATATAAGATCAAGTCGTCTTACCATTAGTAGGCCTCAATAATGAAGCGGGTCTATAAGGGGGATATAAGGTTGTTACCTATAAAATGACAACTTAATGAGTGTCCACTCTCACCCACTACTTCCTTGACCGGTGGAGGGTCCTTAGCCGAACGGGTAGGACAAGGACTTTAATTCGCATAAAAGTATGATGAATAATATAAGGTAACTAAAATTTTAGAAATTCCCAATCTTAGTTACTTTAGGAAAATGTGAATAAGGTGCTAACCCATGAAATTACAGTTTGTACTTTGCTTAAGTCGTTAGTGGAGCGTGTGTGGTTAACCGGCACACTAACCAGAACTTAAAATGGTAGGCAACTGGTGACTTAAGGTTTATCATAGGTCGGTGGAGCTTGTGTGGTTAACTGGAACATCGATTGAGTGATAAACATTAAGGGCACCAAGTAATTCGCAAGGTTACTTCACACCTTGTTTTGTGATCCTTGGCATCCCAGTCACAAAACCTGAAGGGCACACTCAAGATTGAAACATGCCATTGAAAAGTTCGATGAATCTCAAAAGAATCTAGGAGCTTCTAAGACCAATTAAAACTTAATGAAATATTTTGTTTTTCGTGGTAGAAATTGGTGAATCGTCATTCACCTACGTTCAAATATTTTATAGCTTGGATTACGGCATCCCTCTTCTAAGTTATAAAATATTGTGTTGGGTCCTATCCTTACTATTACATTTGGGTGTTTTATTAAGGACAATATTGTAATCTAATCTAAACTTCTCCTTCTTTCATATGTCTTCCAACAATGTTGCTTCTAGCTCAAATCCTACAGGCTCCTTATCTCTCATGAATCTTTGTGCGAGAGTCATCTTTGATGGTTCCAACTTTATGGATTAGATCCTGAACATCAAGATGGTCACTCGTTATGAGGAAAAGGAATATGTCCTCGACAAGGAGTTTAAGGAACTTGATGAGTCAACTGCTACTCCCGAGGAGATCGCTGAGTATTGGGCACATGAAAGAGATGCTATCAAGGTAGCATGCATCATTACAACCATAATGACTCCCGAACTCCAAAAGTCCTATGAGGATTATTACCCTTTTGAGATGCACATGGATTTGATGGAGCGCTACCATCAAAGTTGTGACAACGGTCAAAATTCGAGTCGGTTCTAGATTTGACTAAACTTAGTTGCACGTATAGGCACGACACATACTAGACTTAGTAACTAGAATCTAATTTATAACCTACTAGGAACTTGGAAACAATTAGAAACAATGGATAATGCACTTAGATTTCACATTAATATGTGAATTCTACAACTACTTAACTGTAGAGGCTATCCATATTCATGTCACTCTTTGACTTGAACACAATTTCATTAATCATATACACCCATCTTGCACTTGACCTAGTGGTAGAAATTAGGTCATAGTCTCATAGAAACTTACGTTAAAGTTGAAAACTAGGACTAGTATACTTGATTTCCTCAATTTTGCTTGAATCTCAAAACCACTACATACAAATGCCAATAAGCCAATAAAATAAGTTATAAACATTATTATAACTATAAAAGAGTTATAATACCATAAGATGAATTTAATTCTCAAAGATTCTATTGATTTGGATATCCAAAGATTTACAAACTCTCAAAAACCCTAAATGCCCTAAAAACCTAAATTTATGAAATTTATCCTTAAAAATTCTATAAAAATAGTTATGAACCTCATAATATGATCTTATAATAATTAAAATTATAAAAATGCATTCATGGAAAATAAAATTTAACTCATTAACATTTACCCTTAATTTATCAATTAAAAATTAAGGTTTTATGAATAAAAACTTGTTTTTAGTGCACATTTTATATAAAAATTGAGATATTTTATAAAAGAACTTAAATTTTATAAGATAAAATGAATGAGAAATTGGCATTATACTCCAAAAATTCGGATCCCTCTCTCCCCATATCTCTCTCACACTCTTATTCTCCAACACACACACATCTCTCTTCTTTCTCTCTCTAGAAAACTATCTTTACCTTCTCTCTAATTTTTTTCTCCAAACACCACTCCATTCTCTCTTCCTCCCTCTAATAACCACGAAATTTTCCAGTAAACAAACCCAAGAACACTCTTCAAACTCGAAATCTTCATCATCTTGTGGTGTTCTTGAAGGTAAAATCGATTTCTACTTCACTTTTCCTTCAAGTTTTGCTATTTTTCTTACATTTCTACTTCTTTATCTTCTTCAAACTTGTTTTCTTTTTTATTAAAATGGATTTTATAACATCATGGATGTGTTCTAACACCATGCATGTATGATAAACAAGGTTGCATGTTCATGATCTTAGTGCAAACATCAATTCTAAGGACTAAAACATCAAACTTAAGTTAAGAGTTTTATAGAAACAAACTTTTGTTCATAAATGCATGTATACATTCTGATAAGTTTTAATCTTTTGATCTCTGGAAACATGACTATAATATGAGTTTATCATGATATATTTAAAATATTTCAAAATATTTACTCAAGGAAATGATGAAACCTCACTTTTCTAACCAATCATCATGCATGCAATCTGCCAGATTTCGTTACCTGACTTAAACTGTCATATCTTACTCATTTCTTAACCAAAATTCGTGATTCTTTTTCTGAAATATAATATTTTGAGTTAGCTTTTAAACCCATCTGACCTCATTGGAAAATTCTAATATTTCGATTTTTAACAATTTTTACAAAACTGTTGCTCAAACCGCACTTTCCTTATGAACATTTGTTTTGTGTTGCATGTTCAAAGGACTTATTCATCACTAAAAATCATTCAAAAATTATTTTGAACTCTTAACATCATTTATTAAGAGGTACGAAAAGATAATGATTTAAAAGTCTTTGGAACATGTTGCAAAAATTCTCAAAGTAACATCAATAATCTTTACCAAAATCAAAAGAACCAAGTTTTTTCTATAATTTATTGAGCCTTTAGGCATGTTTTTCGACATCAAAAACAAGAAAACAATTTTTCATTGTTTTTCAATTGTATGAAGATATGTTTTGGAAATTTTCAGCTTAATATATATTTTCTTTATTTTTACATGAAAATAATAAAAAAATAGAGTGTTAAATCATATAAAATACTTATAATAGTAAATAAATTCTGTAAAAATACTTGGATGATACTTTAAGTTAATAAACATCTCCCATTAAGTTTCATCCATTTTTATTACTGTTTAATATGGTTTGGAATTTTCTTTTTGTTTAGCTCTAATAAATCATAAAACCACATTAGGGAATATAAAAATGGTATCTAATAATTTTAGCAGCTTATACTCTCTGTGGAAGACTTAGAAAAATATTTCCAGAATTTTTCATAATGTATTCCTATTTTTCTCCGATTTTTGTATTTATAATGGATTAAAACAGGAAAAATAGTTTTACTCATCCAAAAATTATGTAAATTTACCATAACACCTTGTACTACATTAGGAGGCTACATAAAAATATTTATGATTTTTCTCTTCTGTATTCTATTTTTCTTCTATTTTCCCAAGATTAAATACACTTAAACCTAATTTTTATTAGAATAAATGCTCAAAAATCATAAAATTGGGTTAAACAGCTTAGAAACTCATTTTTATATTTTTCCCAGCTTAATAATATTTAATAACAGTGTTACAAAAATTTTGGGCAATTTTGGAAACTATTTTCTATTTATTTCAATTGTTATTAGAATAAATGCTCAAAAATCATAAAATTGGGTTAAACAGTTTAGAAATTCATTTTATACTTTTCACAGCTTAATAATGTTTAATAACAGTACTACAGAAATTTTGGCAAATTTTGGAAACTGTTCTCTATTTATTTCAATTTTTATTAGAATAAATGATTAAAAATCATAAAATTGGGTTAAATTGTTTGGAAATCCATCTTTATATTTTTATCGGCTTAATTATGTGTAATGGCAGTATTATAAAACGTTTGGTGTATTTTATTAACTGATTGCTATTTTTCATGAATTTTTATCTATTTAGAGAATTAGATATATGAAAAATGGTGAAAAATAGTTAGACGAATCAAAAATTCAAGAAAATTTATCTTCAGGTCTTTGACTTCAATTAAAACTGAAATGCAAAGTTTGGGAAATTTTAGAACTAAATTGATTTAGTTTTAGAATATTTAACCATTAGAACGCCTCTTAAAATGTTAAATATTAGCATTTCAATAATGGGAATTTTCCACTTAAATTGTTATATAACAGTTGATTCATTGAAATTCAATTTTCACTGAAAAATGTTTGTAACTTATCAATATTAAAATTTGACAGACTATTGGCATAATTCTATTGTATTAGTAAAGTATACTAGTGTTAGATTTCGATTAGAGACTCACTAGCGAGTACCATTAATGTAAGAATCGATTGTGGTACGAGTAGAGCATAGTCAAGGCACCATTTGTATCATCTCAATGCATATTGTGAGTATTCACGCACTCCCCTATTTTAAGTTTTTATGTTTTGGGGTGCAAAAGCATGTCTCGAAAAACTATTATTTAAATGTTGTAATTAAATTGATTTGTATCAAACATGATTGCTATTTTATTGCTATATCTCTCTATGTATGTCTATGCAACATGGAACATGAGAACTTATCATATTAAGGCCCTTCCCTTAACTCTAACCATTAACTCTTTGAGCCAATGGTCATTATGGATAGCGCTATTAGGAATTGACAACTCCTCACTCGCCCTATTGCTGGAGTGCATGATACCATATTCATCTATGGAACGATAAGCATAGATCTTGATAGGGCTTCAGCCATAGGTTTAGTTGAGAAGTCATTGTTTTCTCATACACATACAAACTTGTTATTTATTATGGCAATAAGCTTGTTTATCAATTATAGCAATCAACTTTGTTTCTTATTATAGCAATGAACTTTGTTTCTCATTAGAGCAATAAACTTTGTATCTCATTATAACAACGAACTTTTGTTACTAAATACTTATTTAATTGTTTTAGAAACAAACTTGGTTGCTTCTTATAGTAACAAACTTGTTTGCTCCTTGTAGCAATGAAACTTATTTACTCATTTTAGTATCAAACTTTATTTCCCATGAGGATATGAACGTTGCATCTCTTTTGGGCAACATACTTTATTTCTCATGATGACAACGAACTTTGTTTACAAAAACTTATTTACTTATTTTAGCAATGAACATTTGTTTATGGAAACTATTATAAATATTCAGATTATCATGAATTTCAAACTATATTATGTTATTAACTTGTGAGTACTCACCAACTATTTTTATAGTTGACGCTCGTTTTACATGCTTTTTCAGGAATCATCGAGTAAGTGGCACTTAGGGACACTTCACTTTTAGGATCATTCGCATGTGTTGTATTTCTATTTTCATTGTAATTTCTTTTAAAAGTTGTTCAAACCCATTGTTAATTTGTAATGATTTTTAATAGTATGGTTGGTGTTATCTTTTAACTTTTGCTATGAAACCCTTTACACTGTCATGCCTCGTGTTTCCGCTTTAGCAGGGTGTGACAGAAGATGGTATCAGAGCCGAAGGTTATAGAGAATACCGGTTTTCCTTTGGAAAACCACAACTATAGACGAAAAATTTCTTAACGTTTTTTTTAAAATAATGAACATACTACTAGTATAACTAATTCGAGTACGCATTATTGGACTTTAATTAAGTATAGCCTGGCCAACTATGCTTATTTAAGGAAAGTTAATGTGAGGCTAGATATAGTTATACTAGAATTATGTTCAGAACAATTTTCAACTTTGAAAAAAAAAAATTTTCGGTGTGCGTACGGGTGCATATTATAGGAATTCATCTAGATACACTTAGAAACTAAGTGAACTATTATAACAATGTCTTTATTTAGAAATATTCTTGTCCCTTATCAAGTGCTAGGTTAACCACTTAGGTTATATCACTAGCCACTCTAGGAGCAATGCACTTAGTACTGAGAATGGGTATTCCTTGGTAGCTATTGACTTTAGATATAAGGTTAGTAGCAAGATATACACTAGTAATAATCTTAAGTCGAAACCTATACCAATTATTCCTGAATACCTCTTCATCGTCTTCGTACTCGAGTTACAACTAGGAAAAATCATTTCGATATCGACACAAATGATAATTGGAGCATCGCGTAAGGAGGTAGATGAGTCGCCACTAAGTAATCACTTGGATACCATTAGTGAACATTCTAGATTCGACTCACGAGGAGACATAGAGGTTTAACCCATTACTACCCATACGTGAGAGCTTATTAATATGCTACGATTTAACTCTACATTGTTTCCACCTTGAGCTTAAAACATAACATAGGATGTCCCTTTGACCTCTATAAAAGGCTGTGAAACTGCATTGACACCATAAAACGTTTTTCAAATAATTTTTTTTCTTGTTCTTTATCTTGGGGAAAAGACACTGGTACTCGCCTTAGACTTGCCTTGTACTGGCCTTAGTATTTAGGTACGATCAGCTACACTAACATACTTATTCCTTATTTCTTAATCTTCCATCAAAAAGTTAATTCATTTCATCGGTTTTATTTATCATCGATAAAATACTTCATAACCACTTCATACAACTTACTAGACATTTCCTAGCAATGTAAGCCATATTCTCGCTAAAAATCTTTTTACAACTTGCTTTAACTTAACACTTTTCTTCAAAACTCAATTTAATCAATATTGGTTTTAACATTGCTATTTCAATTTCATTTCAAATCCATTTCAATGGATATATGTGCTTTTAAGGGCATATAAACCATTTTAAACCTTGCTTACCATTTTGGCACGTTTTCGAAAAACTTAGAAACATTTTCTTTTATAAAAGTGTTTAAACTCTATGCTACAAAACTTAAACATATGATGTTAAAGTTCATATTATGTGTAAAAGCTTCATCGAATCATCAAACCACTTTTGTTTTAAGTCTTTTGACTACTTTCTCATTTAAGCATTGTACTTACTTAAATGTGTTTTCTTTAATCCCAACATGATCTTTTCACAACTTTCTACTTCACACATGTTTCTAAGATATCTCTAATTCCTAAATTTCCAACACACATCATTTGGCTATTTTATTTCATATTAGTTTTATAATCAGTGTTTATAAAACTTATAGCATTGCAAAACTTAGTGTTCACTATTAAACTTCCAGCGATGTACTTTTGACAATGCACAGTTATTCATCTAAATACGTTAAGTATTTACCTTATCCCTTTTAACCATTGTTGGACACCAGTCAAAAAGGTCAAAACTGTCATATTTCAATTGCAAGTTTTGGTGTTTCTTCTTTTTCACAAATGGCGTTTAACTTAATAGATAACTCGTGAATATTTAGCAAAACTTAGAAAACACTTTAGAAGTTCTTCATTTCTATTTAACCATTAATATACATCAAATATTAAAGTTTGAAATATATCTCAACCTGGTTTTAAATCGACACATATGTATTGTTCTTATAATTTTAACAATAACAATCATTGCCGCCGCTACCTTCCTTTTTTTTCTTTCGTCCGAACTTTATTTCTCGCTCTCCTTCTAATTTTAGATCTTCTGTCTATTTTGCTTCTCTTGGTATCATGTTCGGATACATAAAGACTAGAAGTCTACCCTTTCGTTTTGAGCGATTAATATTTGTATAGTTGTGAGGCATAATTTTGATTTAGTCAACTTTGATGTATTCAATTACGCCTTTTACCATATACATCTTGTTTTTATTTTGAAATCTACAATAAACAAGTAATCCTTATTTACATTTTCTCTTTCGTTCTAAATTCAGAAACTTGATATAAAATGCAATTTCCATTATATTTTTCCTTATAATTAATACACAATATGAATACTCTTATGGTTATCATTTTTCTATATTCGGAAATTATATGTAAAGGATATGTTTTCTTATGTTTCTTCTTTTATTTAAATACATCAAAAGTCTTGAATTTTTATTATATATTCTCTAAATGATTGTTTTTGTAGAAACACTAAATTAAGAATCCCCTATTTTCAATGATAGATATTTTTACACCTTTCTTAAAATAGCATTCTACCTTTTAATTTTCATTGAGTTCCTAAACTCTTAACTTTGTTCACATAAATATTTTGACTCGTAAGCTTGAATTTGTCCCGACTTAGACAATTGAACAATTTCTCAAAAATTTAATACAAATATTTCTATACAAATTCCTTTATTGACGACTTAAATGTGACATCCCTACTTTTACAGTCAGAAAAGACCGATTTTGTTTATCCTTTGTAAAAATCAGAGTACTTCTTCTCATAAAATGTTGCGGAATTTGTTCCCAGAAAAACATGATAAATACATTATTAAAACATTTTTGAAGGAACGTATTTTATTCGTTTCAAAACGTTTGGGATGTCATCGTCAATACAGAAACATAAGCATAAACAGAACTTACATATATTTACACTAGTGATCTACATCTCTTTAATTTCTCAGTGTAATGTGACTTCATATCAACACCTGTGATATAAATAAACTGAGTGGGTCAGGTTGGAAAACCTGGTGAGTACATAGAATTTTCAACCCACAATAATATAATTATTATGTTTAAACATCAAACAATCAACCCAATTACCCATTCATGTTATCCTCACATTACGTCCCTAAAACATCTAACACAAGGGACCTAGTCTAAGGACTATCATCGGGATGGACACTACTGCTAGGGGATTCCTCAGCAATAAATATCCTAAAGGCAACCATGTGGGGGATGGAGTACACCTGGTGAGTACATAGTTCAAGTAAACACACAGTTCGAATAAACACCTACAGGTTGCGAGGCTGCTAGTGTTCCACTGGACTGTCTAGAATAGTCCGTGGTTGTCATCTATACTCCGCTAGATGACTGGATCACAATAACATCTATAATGAGGCCTCTCGTTATTTTATTTTATCACACAGCAACTATTACATCTACCCATGTTTTACCCAACACATTTTGTAGATAGAAAATATATATACAGTTTAAGTCATTAAAAACGTGTATAAAATCATTCATCCAGCATAGATAGCAAGTATACAGATAATATGCACACACAACATGTAATTTATATAAAATACTTCATATCTATGTGTAAGCTGAAAGTAACTATGCACTCACCTGGGAAGGTGGTGACCCAACACTCGGATGGAACTTCGTTACTCTTACAACAATTATCCCTCGATAAAACCTAGTATCATTACCACTAGAGTTTAGTCTAACGTTTGACGAGACTAATTTAATAGTCTAGCTATTATTATTACAATATAAGCGTTAAAAAATACTTATATAACCCATAATAATAGCCCAAATACTTCTTATAAGGTCCTAATAACATTACTATATTGTAACATAAGCTATACTAAAGGTAGGATAGGTACAACTCACTTACAATGGGTTTTTCGCAAAACCGGGCTTCACTGGAGCAGCGTTCCTGAGCCAAAAGGCTCTTTTGTCGGGATTCTGGGAGCCTCGGGGCTTCCTTCGGGTGCTAGGGAGGTTCCCTAGGGTTTTAGGGGGGTTAGGGAGGCTTAGAGAGAAGTTTTAGAGAGAGAAAGAAGGGTTTGAAGGTGTGAGAATGAATGGAACCCGACACCTCTATTTATAGTGGGAATTCCGGATGGACTTGCCGAGTAGGAGGATCTACTCGCCGAGTTGGTGCCATGTGTCAGCATCTGATGGCTTTCCTTAGAGAGAAAGCAATGGCTGTGATCGCGCCACGTCACCCAATATCGCGTATCAGCCTTCAAACTTAGAAAAATCATAACTCTCGCATACGAGTTCCATTTTCGATGTTCTTTTTTCCACGCGTAGGTAAGAACAAGATCTACAACTTTCGTTTAGAATTTGTTGGCTAATTCTCGACCGATCTCAAATTTAACAGTAGGAGGCGTTTAGATTGTTAAGTGACCGCAAAGAATTCGTAACTCCTTCATACGAACTCCGTTTTCATCCATCTATCAGGTACTAAGTCCATATATAACAACCAAAAATTTCAACCAAATTTTCATTTTCAATTCCATAAAACAAATGTTATATCATTAATTTCTCAAAAACTAATCCAACAAGTTTTCAAAACAATTATTCAAATCCAGGATCCACAAACATAGTCCCATATCAAAAATGTGTGTACAATCACGCCGGTGCCTTCCTGCGATCCTCTAAGTACCTGAAACACATAACACACAACTCGGTAAGCATGAATGCTTAGTGAGTTCCTCAAAATACCATATACACATAACACCACAGCCACTCAAGGTTGTGACTCAATAAGACCCTCTTGGTCAATGTGTCTCAATAAGACCCTGTTGGTCAATGTGTCTCAGTGGGACCCTCTTGGTCCTAATTCTGTGGACCCTCTGGGCCTAATTCTGTGAATTCAAACATACCACATAACACAATGCATAATATCACAAAACTCGAATAAGCACATAAGACCCTCTTGGTCATACATAACTACCACTCTAGGTAGAGTATAGTGAGAAGACTTACCTCTGCAAATCTCGGGTAGTCTCGAACTCGAACCACGGATCTAGCCTTCGCCTAATCACATATAGTAATTACCTCTAATATGAAACAATTCTCAAAGGCTAGAATAAACCTTTCCTACAATCTCTCAGAAGGGGAAAAGACCATTTTTACCCCTCCAATGGTCCAAATGACCAATTATTGTCCAAACCCTAAAATTCAACGAAAGTCAACAGAAGGCAGTATGTGGGGCGTACCATCTCTGTATGCGGGGCGTACTCTGACCATCAAGAATCGGGGATCTCGACCCCTACGTGTCGCGTTCTGGGATTTACACCCAGCGTAAGTCCCAGTTTCATGCACTTAATGGTTTTGGTCTGAATCGATTAAGATACAAGCTCATATCGCAGATCTAGTCCTTCTAATGCCTCTTAACACGTAAAGTCGAAGCCTTCAAGCCTTTGCATGGCTGAAGGGTCACCAATCATTCCAAACTCTTAACCTTATTCCTCATTAAGTCCTTGACTCTTGCATGGCTTAATATTAACGATCATGATCGGATTTTCTAGATCTACAACATACTCTAATCTGAAATGGCGTAGATCAAGGTCTATGGAGACCATTTACTCATAAAGTCTCCATCTTGGGGACAAAAACCATAAAATGGTCCATAATACACAAATCCAAAAAGATAAAGAAAGCTTTGAGCTTTTTATCTCGATGTGATGCTCCAACCTCTATAAAGCTCAGATCCAAGGCTTGCACTGCAACTCTAGATTCTACAATGGTCTTCTCTTCTTCTTCACAAGCACCCAAAGAAGCTTCAAGCTTAAAAACACACACACACACACACACAAGTTTAGATCGAAGGTTAGCTCTCTTGGGATTTCACTCTCTAGAAATGGTAGCTGGGATGGAGGCCAAAGCATTCCTTTTATAGTGCTCATGTCTCATTTAGGGTTTCGAATCTAGGCCCATTATGCTCAGCGTAAGCTAAGGTACGCCCAGCGTGCCGGGTAAAGCCCGCGTCCAATGCGCAGCGTACTCTTCAATACACCCAACGTACTTGGTTGCTACATTTTTCCTTTTTGGGCTAAATTTGACAACTTGGAAAAGAAGAAGGATTAAAGAGATATAGTTGTATTTCGGGATCTTACAATTCTCCCCCACTAGAATTAGACTTCACCCATGAAGTCTCCTGCCGTAAATAACTCTGGATGCTGCTCCGGCATCTCCGACTCCAGCTCCCAAGTCAGCTCGGATCCTCTCCGATGTTGCCACTGGACCTGAACCAGAGGCACCTCCTTGTTCCTCAGAACCTTGACTTTCCGATCAAAGATCGCGATCAGTCTTTCAATGTAATTCAGGATCGCATCCACCTGAATATCCTCTAGTGGCACTATAGCCATCTCATCGGCTATACACTTCCTCAACTCGGATACGTGGAAGGTATCATGGATCTGACTCAACTCCTCGGGTAGCTCTAAACGGTTCGCTACCTTGCCCACTCTAGCGATCACCCTGAAAGGTCCAATGTATCGGGGCCGCAACTTGCCCCTCTTCCTGAGCTGGATCACTCCTTTCCAAGGAGATACCTTCAGGAGTTCAAGGTCTCCAATTCGGAAATCAAGCTCGGATCGTCGCCTATCCGCGTAACTCTTCTGGCGACTCTGGACTATCAGTAACCTTTGTCTGACCTGCTGAATCTACTCAGTCGTCTTAAGCACTATTTCAGTTTTACCCATCACCCGCTGTCCTACCTCCCTCCAACAGATGGGAGTCTGACACTTCCTCTTATATAAAATCTCAAAGGGAGGCATACCAATACTCGAATGGTAGTTGTTGTTGTAAGAAAACTCAGCCAAAGGTAGGTATGTATCCTAACTTTCATCGAAGTCCATGACACATGTGCGAAGCATGTCCTCAAGCGTCTGTATCGTCCGCTCACTCTGCCCGTCTGTCTGTGGGTGATAAGCGGTTCTGAAGTTCAGTCTCGAGCCTAACTCCTCATGAAATTTCTTCCAGAATCTGGAAGTGAAACGTACATCTCGGTCTGACACAATCGAGATTGGCTCCCTATGCCGCGACAAGACCTCCTTCACATATATCTCTGCCAGCCTCTCTGCAGAAGAGGTCTCACTGATAGCATGGGAGTGGTACGCATCGACACCGAACCCCATAAAGATAATGGTGTCATATCTTGAGGGTGAACACCACTGCCCCCAACTCTAGATCGTGGGTGGGATACCTCATCTCAGGAGGCTTCAGCTGTCTCGATGCGTATACTATCACGTGCCCTCTCTGCATAGGCACCGTACCCAACCCCGATATAGACACGTCATAATACACCATAAAATCTTCCATTCCCTCCAGAAGAGCTAACACCAGGGCTTCGCATAATCTCTGGCGAAGAGTCTCGAAAGAGTTCTGTTGCTCGGGACCCCAAATAAAAGCAATGCCCTTCCGGGTCAATCTGGTGAGGGGAACGACAATTTTGGAAAAATCCCTGATAAATCTTCGATAGTAGCTGGCCAACCCTAGAAAACTCCTGATCTCGGTGGGGGATCTTGGCACCTCCCAACTCATAACAGCATCAATCTTGGCTTGATCGACCAATATCCCATTCTGGTTAACGAGATGCCCCAAAAACTAGACTTCTCGTAACCAGAAATCACACTTGGATGATTTGGCGTAAAGCCTCTCTGATCTTAACACTCTCAGGATCTCCCTCAGATGCTCCTCATACTGCTCTCTAGATCTCGAATACACCATAATATCGTCGATGAATACGATCACTGAACGATCTAACATGGGTCTGCATACTCGGTTCATGAGATCCATGAACGTTGTCGGTGCATTGGTGAGCCCAAAAGGCATCACCACAAACTCGTAATGCCCATAATGAGTCCTAAATGTTGTCTACTGAATATCCTCCTCTCGTACCCTCATCTGATGATATCCAGATCTCAAGTCAATCTTGGAAAACCAAGACGTGCCTTGCAACTGATCGAACAAATCGTCGATCCTTGGAAGTGGACAACGGTTCTTGACCGTCAACTTATTCAACTCCCGATAATCAATGCACATCCAGCATGAACCATCCTTTTTCTTGACAAAAAGGATTGGTGCCCACCACGGCGAGTTGGTTGGTCGAATAAAACTTTTCCCCAACAATTCCTGCAGTTGTGAGGATAACTCTGCATCTCCAGCGGCGCAAGGCGATATGCTGCCTTGGCGATAGGTACCGCCCCCGAAATCAGATTGATCCGGAACTCTACCTGCCTCTCGGGAGACACTCCCAGTAACTCCTCAGAGAAAACATCCGAGAACTCACTCACAATCGGAACCTTCATGATAGAGCCCGGTCTCTCAGTAACAACTCGCATATTTGCCACATATGCTACGAAACCCATACAACCTCGCTGTAGACTTTGCCTCGCTCTGGAAGCCAAGCAAAATGCTAATCCAGATCATATACCCTTGCCGTATACAGTAAGTACTCCCCCAGTAGGGTCTCGTATGGTCACCAACCGGCGCTCGCAGTTAATAACGACTCCGAATTGAGTAAACCAGTCCATGCCCACAATGACACATACATCCCCCATCACGATCGGGGCCAGATCTATCGGAACCTCAATGCCAAAAATCTCAAGTACACATCCCTGGATCACATCGGTAGCAACGACTGTACGCTCATCGGCTATAGAAACCCTCAGTGGTCGATTCAACGCCTCCCGCCGAATGTTGATGTGACGACTAAACGCTATAGATAAAAAAGATCAACTCGCACCTGAGTCAAATAACACCAAAGTAGGTACGGAATTCACAAGGAAGGTACATATACCCAACACTTATATAAGCACAAAATATCTCAATAGAATGATAAATAAGAATACATACTGACCACAATGTCAGGTGTTGCGCGGACCTCCTCTGATGTTAGCTGGAAAGCTCTCCCCTGACCCCTAGGTGCCTCAACCTTCACTAGTCGGGCCTCAGTATGTGACATCCCCAATTTCACAGCCAGAAAAGACCGGTTTTGTTTATACTTTATTTCAAAATCAGAGTAACCTTTTAATAAAAGAATTGCGGAATTTGTCCCAAAACAATAATATGATAAAGATTTATCAAAAGCATTTCCTTAGAAATGTATTTCATTAAAAGACTTGGGATGTCATGTTCAATACAGTACATAAGTATAAACAGTACATATAAGTCTTACAACAGTTATTTAAAACTAATGGCCTATAATCCAAAAGTCCCTCATCATCATCATAATTATGCTCTGAGTCCACTACCTGTAAAATAGTAAGCTGAGTGGGTCAGGCTTGGGAGCCTGGTGAGCATATAGGGTTTTCAACCCACAAATAATAATAAATTTATTAATTTCATAGATCAACAATAAATTTATTAATTTCATCAATCAACAATAACCCTGATTACTCATTCCCGTTATCCTCACTTTACGTCCCTAAACACCTATACAAGGGACCTAGTCTAAGGATTTTATCATCGGGATGGACACTACTGCTAAGGGGGTTCCTTAACAATAAATGTCCTAAAGGAAACCATGAGGGGGATGGAGTACATCGGTGAACACATCGTTCACAACACCTACAGGTTGCGAGCCTGCTAGCATTCCACTGGACTGTCTAGAAGAGTCCGTGGTCGTCATCCATACTCCGCTAGATGACTGGAACAACAATAACATCGAGGCCTCTCATTATTTTACCAGACATCAACTATTTTGTCTACCCATGTTCTACCCAACATATTTGTAGATAAAATACATATACAATTTATAGCTTGTATAAAACATTGTATTCAACAATCATCTCAAATAAATAATCAGTTGAAAAATGTTCTTATGTAACCTTGTATGTGACCATAACTGAAATAAGATGAACTATTTTTATACAATCTAACAAATATTATCAGTTATTTCAGGTTGCATGAATGCGTGATAAAACGGAAAATACGAAAACACGCGAATGACGAAGACACATATGTGTGACTAAACATTTTCAACAATATATATATATATATATATATATATATATATATATATATATATATTATACATATGTATGTATTATATATGTATATATGTATTATATAAATATGTATATGTGTTGAATAGTCTACAAGAAATGGTCAACAAAGTCAAGGAAATGAGAAGCCAAACCCTTCCCACGTTTTTTTGCTCCTACTACTCTACATCAACTTGCATGACCAGCCATACACTTCAACTTACACTCAAGTACAAGTGAAGAAGATATTTGTCTCTCATATATATGTATACGTGAGTATGTAGTGTGTGTGTGTGTTCATTTTGTAAGATATTGTAACACTTCTACAAACTACAAACTCTCCCAAGAACATCACCATTCTTCATCTTCCTCAAGAACAAAGACAAATCCCTGGAGAAAATGAAGAACACCAAGATCAAACAACAATGAAGTGAAGAACACCAAGATCATCAACAAGCTAAATGAAGAACACCATCAACCATCTTCATCTTCTTCATTGAAACTAAAGGTTTTTCATCTTCATCACCTTTGATCATCACATCATACACCACCAAACACTTTCCTTACATCAAAACACCAAAACACAACCATGAAACAACCCAAAACCTTCTACATCAAGATCAACCACAAAACCCATCACTATTCATCATCATCTTCATGAGAAATTTCACCACCTTTACCACCTTATATAAACCTCCTTCCAACCTCTAAACAACCTGGAAAACATCCTCAAAACACCTTAACACCATTACCCTAGCCAAAACATCACAAACAAAACTTACCTTCAAATCACAAAAATCCCGAAATTGACTCTGACACGAACACGCCCCGTGTTAAAAACCAAGGCAAAATCAACACGCCCTGTGTTGCCCTCTGATTGCCTTCTTCATACTTCTGAACCTCAACACGCCCCGTGTTCAGCAAGGCTAAATAAACACACCCCGTGTCAGCATCTGCATCATGAATACGCCCCGTGTTCAGCAAGGCTAAATCAACACGCCCCGTGTCAGCATCATTCTTCAAGAAAACCCTCCAAAACCCTCCTACACGACCCGTGTCACTTGTGCCTTATCTTACACGACCCGTGTGCATGTTTTTACCCAAAATACTTCAAATACAAATACATAAACCCATGTATTTTGTACCCTTTTGTAAACACTTGTTTTACATAAAATCGAGCTTTAAATGAACTTTTTGTTACTTATCCAATGCCGGATTGATCTTTGAACAAATATAGACCAGTCGCTCCAAGAGTCCCAATATCGACCAGTCCATTCAAAGAACATATATCGACCAGTCGCTCCAAGAGTCCCAATATCGACCAGTCCATTCAAAGAACAAATATCGACCAGTCGCTTCATGAGTCCGGTTCAGTCAATTTATTGACGAACCTACTTGATATATATTTATATACTTTATTATAGCTTTATGTCATTTAAATATAGTCATTTATATTATTTATAGCTTTATGTCATTTAAACACAGTTATTTATATTATTTATAGCTTTACGTCATTTAAATACAGTCATTTATATTATTATAGCTTTCAGTCATTTACAGCTTTCATATTTATACTTATTCCGCAATTATTATTCTTTATATATATATATATATATATATATATATATATATATATATATATATATATATATATATATATATATCTTATATCTTAAACTAATATATCTATCACACAGTAACTGGTAACCGAGCCTTTTGTTGTGGTGATCAGATTGTTATATTTCCAACAAATCGGTATCTGAGCTGATATATAAAAGGAATAATATCCAACAATTGGTATCAGAGCTTGTGTGATTTACCTTGAAATTTTTGTCGAAAAACTTTTGGTTATAGCGTTTATAAACCTTCCATAAGCTTTTCTTTAAAAACTTCATTTTAATATTACTTGTTCAAAATCCTTTCAAGAAAATGTCTTTGGCAAATTACTCCAACATGAACTCTGTCTCCATTGCAAATAGCTTAGGATCTGGTTCACGGGAACCCATACTTATTCCTGAAGAGTATAATTCGTGGGTTGGCCGTATGAATCTTCATCTTAATGCTATAAATGAAGATGTCTGGAAGTGTGTAGAAGGAACATTTGTTACTCCAGAAAATATGGCTACTCTTGCTACAAATCAAGCCACTCAAGTTGAAATTACAAAAAAGTTGGAACTCTAAGCCAAAAAGGCACTTGTTTCTGGAATACCTCACAGTATTCTAAGTCAAATGGATGACATTATACTGTTAACCGCAAATCAAATTTGGGAGAATTTGAAAAATCGTTTTTGTGGAAATAAAAGAATTATCGGAAACAAAAGAACATCTGTTTTGAATGAATTCGATAATTTCAAAATGCTTTCATCAGAAACCATCCATGATGCTCATGATAGGTTCAATTTGATTATGGTTAAGATGAACAATTTGGGTATCAAAAAGACACAACACGAGATAAATCTCAAGTTTTTAAACAATCTTTTCGAAAGCTGGAAAATGGTTAAACTCATTATTCAGGGAAATCCAGCTATTCATACTGAAACTTTGTACAACTTGTATGGAGAACTTCAATCGTATGAATCCTCGATTGACCCACCAACCACTGCAGCTTTTGGAGGACCACTTGCACTTGTGTCCACAACTTCTCAAAGCCAAACACCTTTCAATGATCAAAACTTTAATCCTTTTAATCAGACTACATCTTTTCAAAACCAAGCCTTCCAGTCTGATTCAAATGATGAAGCAGATTATCAACAACTGTGTGCGTTGGTTGCAAACACAAATCTCCAGAGATTTATCCCAAATCATGGTCAATCAAATTTAAGACCAAATTTTCAACCAAGAACATCTTTTGGACAAAATAACTCAAGTTTTCAACCAAGGCCATCTTTTGGTCAAAACAACTCAGGTTTTCAACCTAGACCTTACTTTGGACAAAATTCTCAAAGACCTTCTTTCCAAAATAACTCAAACCAAGGTTTTCAAAACCAGGGATTTCAAAACGATCCCAACTCAGGTCATAATCACAATCCAAACAACAGTTTTCAAAATCAAAACAGAGGTTTCCAAAATCAAGGTTACAACAATCAAAACAATGGTTTTCAAAACAACCAAAATTTTGGATTCCAACAAAACCATTCTCAACCTTCCCAACAAGCCCAAACTCAAACACCTGAAAGACTTCCGATTAAAAGTCAAAAGGATGATAGTGATGAAGAAGTGATCATTTGTCACAACTGCAAAGGAACAAATCACTATGCTAGAGAATGTCGAGCCAAAAACAAAACCAAAATCAAAGACTCAGCATACTATGTTCAAAGAGCCGATGAATTGAAGAAACTGGAAAACCAAGAAAAGCAAAGAGCATTGATGGCAATCCATGAACCAAGTGTGGAATACTGGCCAACTTCTGATGACGAAGCTGAACACGAACCAACACAATCAAACTTCTGCTTCGTAGCTGGTGTTGAAATACCTTCAAGAGCTCCAAACGTCATAGAACAGGTATGGTCTATGATCTCTGAACTTGGTTTTTCCAAAACAATTTTTGAGTCTCACATAACCAAAATTGAGACTAGTCTGGAAGTTGATCTCAAAACATATCATGACACAATGGTCAATTATGATATTTGCAAATCTGAGTTACAAACCTTGCAACTCAAATTTGGAGAATCAACAAGAACGAAAAGCAAATTGGAAAGAGACGGTGAAAGAAAATCAGAAGATTATAATCACGTCTTGGAACAATTAAATCAAACCCTAATTCAGAAAATGGATTTGGAACAAAAAAATCAGTCAGTCATTTCTTCTGAAATAAAAGATGTTTTAGAAATGGAAATCCTTCAGTTGAAACAAGACTTTCAAGAATCAACTGACAAATACAATGTTTTAAATGAAAAGCTGACTGATTCTTTAAAACAAATCAATTCTCTTGAAACCGAGAATAAAAGACTGATATGGAATATGGATTCTATCAAAGTTGCCAGAAAGCTAAGTGATGATATTTTCACCAAGGCAAACACCTTGGGAACTGACAAAATTGATACGAATTATAGACCAGGAATTGGAAGAGAATCCTTTGAAATTGAACAAGCAAAACAAGAAAACATGACGAATTGTGAAAACTCTGAATCTACTCTACCTAATCTTTTCACATCTGTTAATGAGGAAGATTTAGATGAAGAAACAGTTATCAACTGTAGTCCAGATGATACTGCTTTCAGTGTTTCCAAAAAGTCTTTCAAAAGAGTTGTAAATTCTGAAACAGACTCTGCAAGTTCTTTAACTCACCAAATCAAAAATACCGATGGAACCACTAAACTCAAAAACTTTTTGAATGGAGAAAATTCCTCTTATGAGGATGGTAGTACTTCTATACCAACTGCTTTTCCTACAATGACTTCATCAATTGTTGGAAAAACTAGTCTGGGACAAAAATACTCCAAGAAACAACAAACAAGCAAAAAATCCATTCAAGTCACCAAAACCCCACTAATCAAGCCAAACATTTTTGAAAAACAACCAAAGAAACCAGTTAAACCATACGTCATACCTCATAAACAGGTTTCCAAACAAAAACCAAAATCTTTTCAAAAACCTTTTGAAAACCGCTTTCAAGATATTACTTTTAATCATTCAAGGAACTTTCAAAAACCATCACATCAGAAAGTTTCAAACCATCATCATCAAAAATCTTTTCAAAATCGCCCATCACATCCCAGATATGAAGAAAATTTTTCAAACAAACCTTCACATCTAGGATATCTTTCACCAAATCACAGATCTTATCAACCCACAGGTTTTCAAAAACAAATCGCATTTTGGGTAAAATTGATAGATCAAATCAAACCTCAACCATTCCATCGTTATAAACCAAACCATTACAATAATGTGAAGTCAAATGATAAAAGAAATTCATTAAGAAAAGCACCCAAAATAACAACTGACAAACCAGGACCCATTCAGATTTGGGTACCTAAACTTCTTGTCTGATTGTAGGTACTTAATGCTGGAGAACCCAATGATGATACATGGTATATTGATAGTGGCTGCTCCAAGCATATGACAGGAAACCGGAACTACTTACGTGACTTCAAACCTATACAAACCAATCAAGATGTTACCTTCGGCAACAACATGAAAGCAAAAATCAAAGGTTATGGAAACATAACAAATGGTAATTTTACCATAAAGAAAGTTGCCTTCGTCGATGACCTGAAACACAACCTCATCAGTGTTTCTCAACTGTGTGATAACAATCTTGAAGTTCTTTTCACCAAACAACGAAGCTTGATTATGGACGCCAAAACCAAAGATGTTATAGTTGATTCTGACCGTGCCGGAAATATGTATCCACTTGACATGGATCTTATCTATGGTAAACCCGATATCTGTTTGTTATCTAAAGCCCCAGCAGATATTAGTTGGTTATGGCACCGCCGCCTTTCCCATCTAAACTTTGGGTACATCAACAAATTAATCGGCGATGATCTTGTTCGAGGGCTACCACTTCTGAAGCTTGATAACGAAACTCTTTGTGCTGCATGTGAAAAAGGAAAACTTTCCAAATCCACTCACAAAAGCATCTCAGAATCTAGTGTGTCCGAACCACTAGAGTTGTTGCACATAGACCTTTGTGGCCCTGCCAAAACCCAAACCATACAAGGGAAGAAGTACATTCTTGTTGTCGTTGATGGTTTCTCGCACTTTACTTGGGTCTTTTTCTTAAGACTAAAATCAGAAGCACCTGAAGAGATGATCAACTTCATCAAACAAATCGAGCTGAAGCTGAAACGACCTGTTCGAAGAATCCGAAGTGATAATGGTTTAGAGTTCAAAAACAATACTCTAGATTCATTTCTCAAAGACAAAGGAATTGAACACAACTTCTCAGCCCCATACACTCCACAACAAAACGGTGTTGTCGAAAGAAGGAACCGAACTTTATGTGAAGCTGCAATACTCAAAATCGTTCCTTAATCCATAAACATCTTCATAAAACACCATATGAAGTCATTAACAACCGAAAATCAAACATCAAATTTTTTCATATTTTCGGTTGTTGATGCTTCGTAAAGAATAATAAAGATCACCTTTCAAAATTTGAATCATGGTCGGATGAAGGAATTTTCCTTGGTTACTCTTTTTCTACAGCTGCTTATCGAGTACTGAATAAACGTACTAGAGTAATTGAAGAAAGTACCGATGTTCATTTCGATGAATTGTATGTTAGGAAATTGGATCGTGAACACTTTGGTTCAAAAATGATTGAAAATATTTTTCAAAATCCAATTCAACAAACACCTTCTCCTGACATAGACATTGAAATCGATCTTGATTTGCTTTTTGAACAACCAAAAACCGCTTACAATTCTGAACTTCTAACTACTTTAATTGACCCTACAGGAACACCCAGTGAAGTAATTCCACAAACAAACCAAAATGATGCAAATCAATTCGAGGGGGAACCACCAACACATACTTCCTCTTTGGAACAAACACCAAATCCTCCTTTAAACACCCCAACCCCAAATCCCAAATAGCCAAAACAATCCCGATGCATCATTTATGGGGGAACCTTCAAACCTATTCCAAGATGAAACGCCCGGAGAAGAACAATGGGATACTGAAACTCCAATTATTATAGCGGAAGAGAATCGCTTAATAAAGTGGACCAGAAATCATCCAACAGACGAAATCATCGGAGATCCCAACATAGGCATTCAAACTAGAGGCGCATCCACAAATGAATGTTTATTTGGAGCCTTCTTATCCACGACCGAACCCAAAACGCTACATTCTGCTATAAAAGATCCAGATTGGGTAAAAGCTATGCAAGAAGAGCAAGCAGAATTTGAAAGAAACGATGTATGGAATCTTGTTCCTACTCCACCCGATGTTACTGTTATAGGTTCAAGATGGGTATACAGAAACAAGACTGACGATCAAGGAATCATTTGTCGAAACAAGGCACGTCTTGTAGTCAAAGGATATTCACAACAAGAGGGAATCGACTACGATGAAACATATGCTCCAGTTGCCCGAATTGAAGCAATTCGCATCTTTCTTGCATATGCTGCACATAAGAATTTCAAAGTATTCCAAATGGATGTTAAATGTGCATTCCTACATGGAGAGATAGATCGCGAAGTATACATCCAACAACCACCAGGTTTCGAAGATCCCAAATTTCCAGATCACAGCTTTAAATTGCAGAAAGCTGTCTACGGCTTGAAACAAGCACCTCGAGCTTGGTATGCCACGTTGTCAACCTTTCTCGAAGAATCAGGTTTTAAAAGAGGTTCAATTGATCAAACCCTCTTTCGTAAAATCTTTAATAAACATCTGTTAATCGTACAAATATATGTTGATGACATTATTTTCGGTTCTACTGATGAATCTTTAAGTGTTAAGTTTGCAGATCTAATGAAGAGCAAATTTGAAATGAGCATGATTGGGGAGATGACTACTTTTCTCGGACTTCAAATCAAACAGTCAACTGATGGCATTTTCATCAACCAAGAGAATTATGTCAAAAACCTACTCACTCGTTTTTCAATGGAAAAATCCAATACCGCAAAAACCCCAATGGCTTTTGGATACAAAATTGATGCAGACTTAAATGGCAAACCCGTTGACCAGAAAAGAAATCGTGGAATGATCGGATGACTCTTGTACCTCATTGCCAGCAGACCTGACATCATGTTTTCTACATGTGTTTGTGCGAGATACCAAGCAAATCCTATGGAATCCCATGTAGTTGCTGTGAAACGCATCTTCAAATACCTTAAAGGCACTCCCAAACTTGGCCTTTGGTATCCAGCTAAATCCGATTTTCAGCTGAACGCTTTCACCGACTCAGACTACGGAGGATGCAAGCTAGATAGGAAGAGTACATCTGGTAGCTGTCAATTCCTAGGAGGTAGACTAGTGAGTTGGACTTCAAAGAAACAGACTTGTGTATCCACATCAACAGCAGAAGCTGAATATGTCGCTGCCGCCAGCTGTTGTTCACAAGTCATATGGATGCAAACTCAACTGCGTGACTACGGCTTCAAAATCTCACAAATTCCCATATTTTGTGACTCAACCAGTGCAATTGCCATTTCTCACAATCCCGTTCACCATTCCATGACAAAGCACATCGACATTCGATATCACTTTATCAAAGACAACATTCAAAAGGGTCATATCGAACTACACTTCATCAACTCCGAAGATCAAATTGCCGATGTCTTCACTAAGGCTCTCGATGAAACGAAGTTTCAATACTTCCTAGGCCGTCTAGGAATGTTAAATCCAGATAACATCCATCCTTAAACTTTTACTTTTTGTTTGTACAAAAGTGTGTTTACTTTCATTCAAAAAGAAATTTCAAAAACAATTTGAAAACTACTTTCTTTTCAAAAAAAAACCAAAAACATTGAAATAACCAATATTTCCAAAAACATTCAGAAAAACAAATCTTCAAAAATTAATAAAAGACTTGCCATAATAAGCTTTTATAGAACCTTGTGATTAATCGTCTTTTGACTTAATTTTCAGATGCTTATGCTCGATGAAGATTTTAAGTCATATTGATTCTCAATTGGAGTGAAGGTTCAAATCTCCTACTTTTCATAATGTACATAACTTTATTTCCTTCAATTTTATTTCATTATTGATGATTTTAAAAAGGGACATAAGGTTAGGAGGTTTAGATGAAAACAAAAACCCATGTGAGAATTTGTGCCTCATCAATCTGAATCATTGTGGAATTCATTTCTTGTGAGCTTAGGTGTGTCACTATTGCTTATAAGGTATATCCGATTATACCTTGTCACGGTCTCATTTTTGCTTAGATATGAAAATGACCAGGGACGATACATTCATTTCTTACATACTAGACAAACTGTCTTTTATGCCACTAATCCCTACCTAGATATAAGCCAACCAAAAATGATGTCTTGAGATCCCGTGATCCATCAACAAGGAAAGATGAAACAAGATAAAGAAGAATCAACAAGAAAGCCAAATCATTCACCGAAGAAATACCAAACAAAACAAAAAAAAACTCTACATTTGGTATTTTCAAACAAAGTTCAACCAAATGGTTATTTCAAAGCAAACATCAAAAGATCTCGTGATCTGTTTTTAACCATTTTTCACAAAAAGGGATATCTTAATCCCGCAAGATAGATACTCTCAAAAATCCCAATTTTCTCAAATGTAGCAAGTACTCGATGCTAAAACAAAATATCCTTTTACAACAAAAAGGATATTGATCAACAAAAAGGATACCATCAAAGAAAAAGCTGCAACCACAATGGATTTCCCGGGATACTGTAGCCTTCATCAATGAAAGTTCTTAGTTGCAAACTGCACTATGAAAATTGCTAAACCCCTCTACATGTATTTCCCGACGGAGAGAGAGAGAAAGTTAATGGCATGAATGAAGAAACCCGCTGGGTAATGCCGAAACCAGTCTTATGTGATTGATTATCTAATAATGAGACTAAGTGACCTTTCAGGAAAAGCATAGTTGAACACCTCCAATATGAGTGTGAGTCGTCAGAGAGAGATATCACACGTTTTTAGTGATCATTAACTTGTTCTGCTGCCAGAACAACCAAACACCCAAGTGAAGTGTGAGCTATACCTATGAGCGTTCATCTGAATCGACCTGTTAAACCACTTGTCGTCATTAATAATGCTATAAAATCTTAAGAAATTTCTTTAGATACATATATGGCTACCCTTTGATAACCGAACCCGAGACTTTGATTCGGAAACAAATTTCTGAAAATCTTTTACATAAGATATGTTAAACCAAGTCACAAACTTTCAAATCAATTGCTATGGTTTTATATATATCTTATCTATTGACAAATATTTTATCTCGAATCTTCAAAAGTTAAACTGTCAATATGATTATATCATACCTGTCCTTATTTCAGCAATGATCACATAGGGGGAAATTGTTGAAAAATGTTCTTATGTAACCTTGTATGTGACCATAACTGAAATAAGATGAACTATTTTTATACAATCTAACAAATATTATCAGTTATTTCAGGTTGCATGAATGCGTGATAAAACGGAAAATACGAAAACACGCGAATGACGAAGACACATATGTGTGACTAAACATTTTCAACAATATATATATATATATATATATATATATATATGTATTATATACATATGTATGTATTCTATATGTATATATGTATTATATAAATATGTATATGTGTTGAATAGTCTACAAGAAATGGTCAACAAAGTCAAGGAAATGAGAAGCCAAACCCTTCCCACGTTTTTTTGCTCCTACTACTCTACATCAACTTGCATGACCAGCCATACACTTCAACTTACACTCAAGTACAAGTGAAGAAGATATTTGTCTCTCATATATATGTATACGTGAGTATGTAGTGTGTGTGTGTGTTCATTTTGTAAGATATTGTAACACTTCTACAAACTACAAACTCTCCCAAGAACATCACCAATCTTCATCTTCCTCAAGAACAAAGACAAATCCCTGGAGAAAATGAAGAACACCAAGATCAAACAACAATGAAGTGAAGAACACCAAGATCATCAACAAGCTAAATGAAGAACACCATCAACCATCTTCATCTTCTTCATTGAAACTAAAGGTTTTTCATCTTCATCACCTTTGATCATCACATCATACACCACCAAACACTTTCCTTACATCAAAACACCAAAACACAACCATGAAACAACCCAAAACCTTCTACATCAAGATCAACCACAAAACCCATCACTATTCATCATCATCTTCATGAGAAATTTCACCACCTTTACCACCTTATATAAACCTCCTTCCAACCTCTAAACAACCTTGAAAACATCCTCAAAACACCTTAACACCATTACCCTAGCCAAAACATCACAAACAAAACTTACCTTCAAATCACAAAAATCCCGAAATTGACTCTAACACGAACACGCCCCGTGTTAAAAACCAAGGCAAAATCAACACGCCCTGTGTTGCCCTCTGATTGCCTTCTTCATACTTCTGAACCTCAACACGCCCCGTGTTCAGCAAGGCTAAATAAACACACCCCGTGTCAGCATCTGCATCATGAATACGCCCCGTGTTCAGCAAGGCTAAATCAACACGCCCCGTGTCAGCATCATTCTTCAAGAAAACCCTCCAAAACCCTCCTACACGACCCGTGTCACTTGTGCCTTATCTTACATGACCCGTGTGCATGTTTTTACCCAAAATACTTCAAATACAAATACATAAACCCATGTATTTTGTACCCTTTTGTAAACACTTGTTTTACATAAAATCGAGCTTTAAATGAACTTTTTGTTACTTATCCAATGCCGGATTGATCTTTGAACAAATATAGACCAGTCGCTCCAAGAGTCCCAATATCGACCAGTCCATTCAAAGAACATATATCGACCAGTCGCTCCAAGAGTCCCAATATCGACCAGTCCATTCAAAGAACAAATATCGACCAGTCGCTTCATGAGTCCGGTTCAGTCAATTTATTGACGAACCTACTTGATATATATTTATATATTTATATACTTTATTATAGCTTTATGTCATTTAAATATAGTCATTTCTATTATTTATAGCTTTATGTCATTTAAACACAGTTATTTATATTATTTATAGCTTTACGTCATTTAAATACAGTCATTTATATTATTATAGCTTTCAGTCATTTACAGCTTTCATATTTATACTTATTCCACAATTATTATTCTTTATATATATATATATATATATATATATATATATATATATATATATATATATCTTATATCTTAAACTAATATATCTATCACACAGTAACTGGTAACCGAGCCTTTTGTTGTGGTGATCAGATTGTTATATTTCCAACAAATCGGTATCTGTGCTGATATATAAAAGGAATAATATCCAACACAATCAATATAATTACAAATAACACGTATTTTATAGAAAATACTTCATATCTATGTGTAAGATGAAAGTGACTATACACTCACTTGATTTGATGATAATCGGGCAGTAATTCGTTCCTTAAAATGATCGTTTCTGATAAAACTGGGAGTTTTATTGAGAAACCGGGCTCTGAGAGAGTTGGAGCTTCAAAACCGAAAAGATAAAATTTTCTGGGTTTTCGGGCACTTCGAGACGTATTCTGGGCTTTAGAAAAGATACCGGGGCTTCGGGGGAAGTGAAAATAGTCAAAATATAAGTTTAGGGGTGTAAAATGACAACTTTTCAAAAGTAGTCGGGAGATCTCGCAGTCCCCCTATTTATAGGGTGCGAGGCTGAGGTCTTATTGGCTGAGAGGCTTCCACGCAGCTGCTTGCGAAGTTCGGTGACGAAGGGAGGCGTGGCTGCGAGGGGAGGAGGCGCGTGGCATCAGCGAGGCGAGACACGGAGGCGGCTACGAGGGTCGGACGTGGCTGTGCGAGGTTCGGCCATGAGGCGGCTTCTGATTGGCCGAGGCTTCGGTCCGAGGGCGTTGCGACACGCATCTGGTCCGGATTCGGCCACGTCGTCGGTGACGCAGCAGCTTCGTGCGAGGTGACGTGTCGGTTACTGTTCATGCGAAATTTTTCGAATTTTGAACCGCGAACTTCTAAAATCCATAACTTTTGCATACGAGCTCCGTTTTTTACGTTATTTATATGCACGCGTAGCTAAAATCATTCTCTACAACTTTCGTTTAGACATCGTCGGCTAATTTTGAGTTTAATTTTAATATTATTTTTTTCAACAGACCGGGACAGGAAAATCCGTTAAAAATTCATAACTTCTTCATCCGACGTCCGTTTTCGTCAGTCTTTTTACCGTTGTACTACTATTGACGAGACCTTCGATTCTCGTTTAGGTTGTGTCGGCTAAATTTCTTCAGTATTTTTACCATATGTCCCTCCTTGCCACATTTGTAGTACATCGCTGCTCGGCATGCTCCCTCGTGGCTCTTGCCACACCTACAACAAGTGCGGCCCTTTTGGCCCCCAACTTTGGTATCTGCAGGCTTGGCCCACTTCGTCACCAGCTGTGACTGCACTGGTCTCCTGTCCCTTCACCAAGACTCCTCCTCGTCTCTGGCCTGTAACTCGAGCTCAATCTCCCTACTCCTAGCATTGGCCTGGAGCTCGATCAATGTCCTACAAGATGAGTTTGCAACGAACTCCCGTATATCCCTCCTCAGTATGCTAAGAAATCGGCTCACACGTGCCTGCTCAGTAGGCACATGCTTAGGGTAGAACATCAGCCTCTCGTGAAACATCCTCGAGATCTCAGTAATCGACTTTATCTTCTACTTGAGAGACAAAAACTCCTGTGAAAAACATTCCCTCTCCACCGGGGGAACATACTCATCCCTAAACATCTCAAAAAACCTCTCTCATGTCACTGCATCATGATCTGCAGTGCTAAAGCTGGTGGTCACGAACTTCCACCAATCCTTCACTCCCAAGCGAAGTTGGTTCAGTACAAACCGAACCCTCAAGTGACTTGGGCAAGAACAGATGTAGAAACACCCGTCAATGTCTGAGATCTATCTCATCGCAGCAATTGGGTCCTGTGTACCATCGAACTCAGGTGGCTTCGTGTTGCTGAACTCCCTGAACAACACCGAGTCACCTCCATGGGGTCGAGCAATGACAACAGCTGCAGTGGCGGTAATAGCCGCAACCTCAGTGATAGCGGCATACCTCTCATCGAATGTCTCAATCAAAGTGGTTTTGATAGACCCAAACATCTCGGGGATCTCCACCCGAATAGCTGCAGCCACCTCCTCTTGGATCATCCTCCTTATCTCATCATCGCTGGTCCCACTGCTCTCAGGGTGGTGGCACGTCCTCACCATGATGTCTCTGAAATACAACATAAGAAAATAATTAGGAACCCACTCGAGTATACTCACACTCAATCACTCATCCTTACTTGATCCCTAGTATCTTAGAGATTCTTACTTGGACTACTCATTGACCTGGCGCCTCCAGTAGTATGAGCCTAATACTAACTTCCCCACCATATTAGTGTTCACTCCAAGTCCTCCTCCTAGAATTCTAGCTTACAAGTACTCTGTGTCTTGTCGAGTACCGGCTACACTCTAGTAAACCTCTCATATACTTCTCTCTACTACCTACTCACACTCAAAGAATTCTCAGTAGTAGAAACCCCTTGGCTAAGGCATCAAAAATCAGGCCACTCTAGTCCTAAATCATGAAATACCTAGCCCATTCTCTAGCATTCATATCATATCTCATAATATCTCATAATCTCATAACACATAAGGTAAGGGTATTTTGGAAAATCACCGTTCAGGCGCTGGCTGATTGTTCACACTGCTCGTTTTCTGTTTCTCTTGAAACCTATGATTTGTTTTTAGAAAATTATTTTATTTTGAAAATTTTTCCCAAATCCTCAGTTTGAGTCCAGACATATGTTGGATTAGTGTCTAAGTCCATAACTATTTTGGTATGTACTTGACCCGATGGTGCATGGTCCTTTTGGGTTGCCTTCACCAAAGCAACTTGATAGGATGAATTATGGAGAGAAAGGATTAATTATGATTTATTAATATATTATGAGAATAATATATTAAAAGAAAAATCATATTGTTTGATTAATATTAGTCAAGAATTAATTGATAATTAATTTTGTGACTAAAAGTGATTAATTAAACTTAAGGGACTAGAACTGTCAATTGTATGATTGTTGAATATTGAGCTAATGGACTCCATATTAAAGGAGTGGACGAATTCTATGGGGAAACCCATTAGAAATCATCCTAGGCCTTTAAGGAAGGAGTCCATGGGTTGCTTAGGGACTAAGCATCTAAATTAGGGTTTCCTTGTTAGATAACCCTAATAGCATCTCTAATTAAAGGACCCTTAAGGCTCAAAAATGTGGTGAACTTGTTGATTAGGGTTTCCACATGTTTTAGGCAGTCTCCTTCTCTTCTCTTCTTCATCCTCTTGCTCTTGGTGTTTGTGAACCATTTGACGAGTGACATTTGTGACTCTAAGCTTTTTAAAGTCATTACAAGGAGGATTTTTGATTGTTATTGCTACATAACAATCAAGGTAAGTTCTAAACCCCATTCATAAGTTAATTTGATTAACTGTATGCTAGATCTAGGGTTTAAAGTCTTGGATGAATTGCACGTACAATAGAGAAACCTAGATCCAAGCATTAGGGTTTGTATGAGCACATAGGATGTTCTTGTGGCTAAAACCCATCAGTGGTATCGGAGCCTTGATTGGTTTCTATTGTATTGATGCCTTGTATGTTTGTTCAAGCTGCAAAATCATTTTTTGGCCAATCTTCCTGATGAACTCGGTGGGTCCCATTGTGGACTCGGCGAGTAGGGTCCTACTTGGTGAGTCCATAGGCGTACTCTGCGAGTTCAAGCGTCAGAAAGAGGGGATTTCGGGATTTCTTGCTGGTTTACTCATGGATACTTGCATTATCTGTTTTAGGTCATTGAAATCCGATTTTAACCATATTTATGAGTATATCCTTGATTAAACAAAAGATAATTACCAATTGATTAGATATTAACTTCTTTATATGATTAAAGTTTGATTATTTGTATTAATTGGGTAACTTATTTTACAAGAAATTGGAATTAGGTCAAATATAGATAATGATAAAATTAATTGTTTAATTTATATTATTTGTTATTTGATCCTTGTGTGATGAAAAGTTTCAATTTTCCCCTTTAGGTTTTATAGTTTAAATTTGAACTCAAACGTTTTTGTTTTGAAATTTAAATAGTTGAAACCCTAATGTTTTGAAATGTTTCAAAACTTGCCCTCAAGTTTTTGGAATTTAAAAGTTGATTAAAAGTTTAATTTAGGAATGTTAAATTCTAAAACCCTAGTATTGTTTTGAAAAGTTCATATGACACCCTTATGGTTTTATTAATTAAATAAGGTGTATAATTAAAGGAGGTTTAATAAATCCATAAAGTTTTGGTTCACAATTTAATTGAATTAAAAGTATAATTGTTAATTTTGACCACCTAGTATTTTAAAAGTATAAAATACACCCTATACTATATATAACATTAAAAGTCTAACATTATATATATGTATGAGTAAAAGTCAGTCTTACTGTTAGTAGGCCTCATTCATGAAGCTGGTCTATAAGGGGTGTTTAAGGAAATTGCCTATAAAATGGAGATTGAATGGGTATCCACTCTTACCCACCGCACTCTTGACTAGTGGAGGGTCATTAGCCAAATGGGTAGGATAGGACAGAAACCTTCCATTATAAGTATAATGAAGTACAAAATTAACTAAATGTTTTACAAAATTCCCAATCTTAGTTACTTTAGGCAAAAGTGAATTGATGCAATTCCATGAAATTACACTTTGTACCCTTGCGAAGACGTTAGTGGAGCGTGTGTGGTTAACCGGCACACTAAATGGTTCTAAGCAAAGGTAGAAAAGGGTGACTCAATGTTTGTCATAGTTCGGTGGAGCATGTGTGGTTAACCGACACATTGAATAGGTGATTGTAACATGTGGGGGCACCATGTAAGTTTGCATGGTTATTCACACCCGCTTTGTGATCCTCGGCATCCCAGTCACAAACTAGAGGGGCATATCGAGATTTAAACATGCCATTGAAAAGTTCAATGAATCTCAAAAGATCTAGGAGTTTTCAAAGAATTTAAAACTTAATCAAATTTTCGTTTTCATGGTGGAAAATTAGTGAATCGTCATTCACTTACCTTCAAATGTTCTGCAATTTGGGTTATGGCATCCCTCTCCTGAGTTGTAGAATACTTTGTTGGGTCCTAGCCTTAGTATCTCATTTGGGTGATTTATTAAGGACTCAATCAGTCAACTAACTTGAATTTATTTTTCTCCCATTTTGTAGATGTCAAAGTACGACAACTATGGTCTTCCCAAATCCCGTGGAACAAGCATTCCACATAAAGATGATATTCCATGATTTGATTGAGGAACAAGAGATCATGCTTCACTTCCTCCACCTCCTCCAATCATTCTCCCTAACCCACAAGATCGAAGAATTGAAAGGTTCAATGTCACTAAATCCCTATTGGAAATGAAACATGAAGATGGTAAACCCGTGTGTGCCCACGTTCTAGGAATGAAATCACACATCAATAGGTTGATAATGTTGGGTGCGTCATTCCCTGATAAGTTGGCTGTGAACTGGGTTCTGCAGTCACTTCCTGAATCATATAACGAGTTCAAAAGAAAGTATTATATGATGGATCATGACGAAAACCTCATTGACCTAACTTACATGCTCATTATTGCTGAATCAGAAATGATTTGGCAAAGCAATGGAGCGTATTTGTTGGGAAAGTGAACCAACTATGCTTCGAAGGACGTTCTAGGAGAACCGACCTACATTTGCTGCCAAGTGAAAGGGCATTGGATACAAGTCTGCCCTAAGAGCCTGAAGAGTCCAGAAGATGGGAGAGTCAAAAAGTATGGTTGTGCTTCAGGTATAATCCACTATCTAACTCCATTAAGTTCCTATTCATTGATTCTTAATACATGATGTGATAAGATTGCATTTGAATGTTTTGCAGGATCGGTGAAAAAGAGAGGAAGCTTGATGGAAGAGCAAGATGAATCTAATCATCAAGAAATGGATCTCGATCACATGGACTTGAAGATTAGATTTTGAGCATAGAAATTTATGATAGAGTTGTTAGGAATTTTGACTATATAGTTTTTCAGTTGATTTTGCATTGTAAGGACAAATGTTTTTCGCTGCTTTTATGAATAAAATGAATTTTGGTTTGACTCGTTTATTTATTTATCTATTTCCTTGCAATGAAATCGTTATGAAAAATTGATGTTCGTATAATTCTACAACGAATGGATGTGATTCTTAATTATGTTAATAGTGGAAATGTCAAGAATTTACCAAATATGGAGAGTTTCTCATCGTCCAAGTTTCAATTTGATAGAAACTTGGAATCATGCAACTTGGTTGCACGATGAATGAGAAATTTCATATTTGGAAATTAGACTAATTCATTAACAAAGTGTCAAGTGAAGGACGAAGAGATCGAGTACACAAAGTTGTGTGTTGATTAAGTCCACCACTAATTCATTAAAAAAAGTGTCAAGTGAAGGACTAAGAGATCGAGTAAACAAAGTTGTGTGTTGATTAAGTCCACCACAAGAGTAACAAAGATATTCGTCATGATTTACTAAAGGTTTAGTAAATATGACTATACTTATAAGATTAAGTATAATTTTGAATTGATTGAAAAAAAGGTTTAAATCACTAGCAGAACGAATAAGAAGAATCAAGTAGGCAGAAAGATAAAAAGTTTCTCTATTCTAAGAAGAAGGGAGAGTACCTTTTATTATGTTTTATGATAGGTCTTAATGATTAAGAACCATATCTCAATTGATCCTCTATGTGAGTCTTAGTACAATTGTATGTCTAAGAAGAGGAATCAAGAATTGAAGAAATGGTTAAATCAAGAAAGCAATCATACTTCATTCCGAAACAAGTCTTAAAGTTAAGATTGTGACATTGAGTGACAAGTCTTAAGAAGGTTTATAACATTCATCAAATGTAGAATTTCGAAAAAGGTTTTCTTATTCTTGCACATTTGAAATTGGTAAGTTGTGATGTCTTGGATAAGATAAAGACCAACTTGGACCAATTGTATGAAGTGTTTTGTCTTGATAAAAGCTACACTAACTCTTAAATATTTGGTTGTAAAGAAATGTTCATTGACAAGAGAATCTTATATGTCAAGGAGTCAGTGGGAGTCTTAATGGTCTTGAAAGGTTTCAAGAACAAATCAGAATAAACCTTATCTATCATCACTAGCACACGACTTGAGGTTAATAACCTATCGTGTTGACGTTATTTTGTTTCTGTGCCTTTCCGATTAAGTTAATTATGCATGTGAGTCCTATGAGTTCTCATTTGAATGCATAAAAGGAAAGGACCTTGATCAATGAAAAATACATTGATAGGAAAGGGTGAGCTGCTTAACTACTTCGAAGACATGGTGGGCAGCCGTGTTACCATAAGGCAAGAAGTCAAGATTAAGAGGTCGGTCCATATGAGGTTGGATTTGTCACAAACCTTAGTTTTGACAAATTCACATGGATAGGAACGCATACACCATTAAAATCTAAATGTCATAAGATTCCCTCCTTCATGAAATTGACTGTGAGGAAATGCTTTCACTAATAGAGATTTTAAGAAGATAGTGATTGTGAAATTGTATTCTCGAATTCGATTATGGTTATAGTATCCCTTTCCATGATTCGAATTGTGAGATTTAGGAATTAGTCTGAATTGTTTAGACACACATATGAGCTATCTAAGATAAAGGTGTATAAGTTCAAGAAGCCTTGATAAAATATTATCAAAGCATTGGGTATTAGAAATATGAACTTAAAGAAAGTCAATAGGCATTGTTTTTCTGAAAGTTAAGTTGTTTCTGAATACATGTCAAAGCTAGTGGGAGCATAAGTGTTATGCTTATAATAATCGTCGTGATAGTGGGAGCATAAATGTTATGCTTGTATGATTATTAAGGCACGTATTGAAAGTTAGCAATATTAATTATAGAAAACAAGATTCATACTTTGCAAAGTTGTAAGGGTTGAATAGTTGTTTTTCTATAATTAAGGGAGAGAATATTATGCTTCATTTCAAATCTAAAGGCTTAGGTTGTGGAATGTTAATAGAATTAGTCAACGATACATAGTGTGTTCTTAAATTTCGATTATGATTACGGCATTCCTCTTCATAGTTTGAATTGTGAGAATATAGCACATAAAATATTATGGTAGAAGATGATAAAGTATCAAATCTTGATGTAAGACATTATGCATCGTGTCCCATACGCTTCGGGTATAGGATCGATTGCAAATGCTATAATATTTGACCATTCTAAAATTTTCCAAATGTCTAGCGCATTTAGAAAAGGACAAGAATCGGTTTTGACTAAGATAATTAAACAACTATCAAAGGACAATCCAAAGTTCGCCGAGGATTGGTCGCTTGTGAGTAGTTGGAAGTATAGTATTGGATGGACCATATCGACATTATTATGAATAGAAAAGATTCTATTAAGAATGAGTTGTCATATGGAAAATATGGAAACATTTCCATATTGGGAGTTCGATATTGAAAGTCTATGTCTAGATTAGAAATTTTATGCAAAAGGATGTTCAAAGGAATGTACTTTGAGTGAGAGACATCACATCTATGAAATTGTCTTGTAACAATCTCCGATAGAGGACTTTGTAATTTCATTGGCAATAGTCATTGTGACATTAGTGCAGTGACATTATGAAAGGATCATTGCATAAAACGTTAGAATCTAACATATTCCATAAGTGGCAAGAATTTGATATTCTTTCACTTGTGGAAAGGATTAGGAGTTGTGAAATGAGTATGATTGGAAATGTGTTCATTTGATCTATTTCCCAAAGTAAGAACCATAGGTAAGCATTGTGTGCATGCTAAGAGCATGGGACAAGTGTAGTAATAATTCAAGTAAGAAGTTGATTACCCGAAACAACAAATAATGAGTAATAAATATGGTGATAAATAAAAGGTGTTTTATTTATACTCAAAGGTTTGAGGCCATATGAGATTAGTATTATTCTTGTGTTTCACTTTGCATGTTTTGACTTCCTGAATAATTTAATTGGTTTAAGAACAATCAAATTATTCGAACGGGCCACAGTCGTTCATATGTTGGAAGTAGGTATGAATGAAGACTATCGTGAATTGGTGTGTGGATTGTCTAAATTGTATTAGACATAAGCAACTGTTTGCTGCAATGTTCATGAGTGCTTATGAATATGATTTGAGCATTGGATTAAACTCACGCTCATTTGGATCACCTCATGGATTTTATCACGAGTGATTGGTGAGACGATAACATCTTATATTCTTGAAACCGAGATGTGTGAGTTGTATCTTGCGAATCAGTTGCACATTGATAATATGCAAACGCACCAGTAACTTGGTGTTATAAAACATATTGTTGTGTGTAATTCGGTAAGTGAGTGCAAGCAAGCATTGAATCAAAGTTTATCCGTTCCTTTTATCCAAAGTAGGGTGAAAGCGATATATGTGGGCCCCTTGATGATTTAGTGATGACACCTAAGCGCTTGGCCAAGCTGGGACAAAATTGATGTGTTCAATTGTAATCTGTTGTCAGTCGTCATAAATCTGAATTCGGGAAACAACACATAGATAGAGAGAATGATTTAGATCCATGTCTCAGTCTATACGATATCTAGAATGGAGGAATATATGATCCCTTATCTAAAGGACATGCGTATCTGATAAGATCAGAGTTGACAGCGACTTTGGAAAGCTACGATTGTAGATCGAGATCTGAAGTCATACGCAAAATAGTTATTAGACTTATCCAAGTGGGAGACTGTTGGATTAGTGTCTAAGTCCATAACTGTTTTGGTATGTACTTGACCCGATGATGCATGGTCCTTTTCGGTTGTCTTCACCAAAGCAACTTGATAGGATGAATTATGGAGAGAAAGGATTAATTATGATTTATTAATATATTATGAGAATAATATATTAAATGAGAAATCATATTGTTTGATTAGTATTAGTCAAGAATTAATTGATAATTAATTTTGTGACTAAAAGAGATTAATTAAACTTAAGGGACTAGAACTGTCAATTGTATGATTGTTGAATATTGAGCTAATGGACTCCATATTAAAGGAGTGGACAAATTCTATGGGGAAACCCATTAGAAATCGTCCTAGGCCTTTAAGGAAGGAGTCAATGGGTTGCTTAGGGCCTAAGCATCCAAATTAGGGTTTCCTTGTTAGATAACCCTAATAGCCTCTCTATTTAAAGGACCCTTAAGGCTAAAAAATGTGGTGAACTTGTTGATTAGGGTTTCCACACGTTTTAGGCAGTCTCCTTCACTTCTCTTCTTCATCCTCTTGCTCTTGGTGTTTGTGAACCATTAGAGGAGTGACCTTTGTGACTCTAAGCTTTCTAAAGTCATTACAAGGAGGATTTTTTATTGTTATTGCTACATAACAATCAAGGTAAGTTCTAAACCCCATTCATAAGTTAATTTGATTAACTGTATGCTAGATCTAGGGTTTAAAGTCTTGGATGAACTGCACGTACAATAGAGAAACCTAGATCCAAGCATTAGGGTTTGTATGAGCACATAGGATGTTCTTGTGGCTAAAACCCATCAACATACCCGAAGGTGTATCCAAATCCCTCAAACCAAGGCTCTGATACCAACTTGTAACAACCAAATTTTCATTTTCAATTCCATAAAACAAATGTTATATCATTAATTTCTCAAAAATTAACCCAACAAGTTTTCAAAACAATTATTCAAATCCAGGATCCACAAACATAGTTCCATATCAAAAATGTGTGTACAATCATGTCGGTGCCTTATCGCGATCCTCTGAGGTACCTGAAACACATAAAACATAACACGGTAAGCATGAATGCTTAGTGAGTTCCTCAAAATACCATATACACATAACACGACAGCCACTCGAGGCTGTGACTCAATAAGACCCTCTTGGTCAATGTGTCTCAATAAGACACTCTTGGTCAATGGGTCTCAGTGGGACCCTCTTGGTCCTAATTCTGAGTGTAACATCCGGATTCCTAGGTACAATATTATTTATTTATTTTTTTGGAGATTTTAGAGGGACTCGGCGAGTTAATGCTTAGACTCGCCGAGTAGGGTTGCGAATTCCATCCAGGTTAATGACCGGACTCGGTGAGTCGACTAGTGGACTCGGCGAGTTCGTGCTGTTTAATGAAGCCCTAATTCCCGTGGTTTGGGACCTAGATAAAGGGGCTTATAGCCACCACTTGAGGCTACCAGACCCCTGAGCGAAACCCTAAGAGATCTAGAGCGTTTGTGAGGAAGAAGAGGCCATTTTTGATCTTTGTGTGGGTGTTTTTGCAAGAAGAAGGTGACCAAGGAAAGAGGGAACTGAAGAGGGTACTATTATGTGGATTTTAGAGCCTAGGGGCTTCATGTTGAGGTACATATTCGATCCTTCTTCAGTTTTGGTGTTAATCTTTGAGAGTTAGGGTTTCTAGCCCCTTTAGAGTATAAATTGTGGAGCAATTGGTCCCTTCTTGCATCGAGACTTTGGATCTGGATCCAAAGAGGTCCAAAGACCTTAACTCCTTTATCTTTATGGGTGTCATTAGAAGTTATGAGCATAGGGTGACATTTTGAGGCCATTTCTTCAAATAGAGCCATTAGGTCCTTGCATGGGCATCAAGATCCAGACTTTACGTGTGTTTATTGCTTAAAGAGGCCAAATCTATGGGTTAGAGGAACGGATCCGACCTCAGGAGGTCATTTGAGTTTAAGCATGTCATGAACTCGCCGAGTCTAAGAACAGACTCAGCGATTAGGATGGTTTTTCTCCATGAATCGCACAGTTGGTGAATCACTGAGTTAGGGAAGTGACTCGGTGAGTCATTGGGGATTTAGTGACCTGAGTCATGAATGAACTCGCTGAGTCACAATTGTGCACTCGACGAGTCTGGTCAAAGGGTTGACCGTTGACTTTTATTGATTTTTAGGGTTTGGTCAACAATTGGACTTGTGCACTGTTTGAACGGTAAAATGGCCTTTTAGCCTTCTTAGAGGATGTGTGAGGATTTAATTTAGCCTGGAGAGCCATTACTAATTGAGATGATCATTTATGTGTTTAGGCAAAGGCTAGATCAATGTTATGCGAGCGAGATATTACCGAGACATCTGAGGTGAGTCTTCTCACTGTATTTTACCTTGAGTGGTAATTAGAGTTATGTCAAAGAGTATTGTATGCTATTTATGTGATGTGTTTCACTGCATTATTTCTATGTGATTTATGTCGTGTGTATATCAGGGTATGTCAGAGTTAGAACCGGAAGGTTCACCGAGTTAGGACCAGAAGGTCCACAGAGTTAGGGCCCAATGGCCCACAAAGTTTTAGCCTCGAGTGGCTAGTATGTGCTATGTGTGGTATTTTGGGGAACTCACTAAGCTTCACGCTTACAATGTTTTGTGCTATGTGTTTCAGGTACTAGTGAGGATCGCGGGAAGGAGCCGACATGATCAGTACACACACGCGTAGAGTTTTATTTATATGATATGATCTTGGGATTTTTGTCTTATGATTGAAAATATGAAACAATGTGTCTTATGATATTGTGAATTAAATGGTTTTAAAAATGGGAAAAATTGTTTGAAATTTTACGGTGTTACAAGTTGGTATCAGAGCCTTGGTTTGAGGGATTCGGGATACACCTTCAGGCGTATCTGAACTCAAACTGAGGATTTGAGAGATATTTTTCAAAAAAGTGAAACAAAGTTTTCTAAAAGAGTAAAAGAAATTGAAAAAAATAGAGCAGAGTCGTGTGTACGATCAGCCAACGCCCGAATGGTGATTTCCCAAAATACCCTTATGTTATATGTTTATGAGACAATATGATATGTGTTGCATGCTAGAGCAGGCTAGGTATTCTAGTAGGACTAGGGTGGCCTGATTTGTGATGCCTTAGCCTAGGGGTTGCTGCTAGGAGATGCTTGAGAGGAGGTATATAGCAGCGAGAGGCTTATGAGAGATCCGCTGGAGAGTAGACTGTGCTTAGTGAGAATAGAGTACTTGGTATTTGGGATCCTAGGAGGAGGACTTGGGGTGTTTGCTGATGCAGTGTGGACAGTAGTATTGGGCCCGTACTACTAAAGACATTGGAGCGGTGCACAGTCCAAGTAAGAATCCTTGGAGCATCAGAGATCAAGTAGGGTAGATTTATCGAGCGCAAGTATACTCGACCGGGTCCCTGATATTTTCTTATGTTGTAATTTAGAGACGACATGGTCAGGACACGCCTTAATCCAAAGAGCAGCGATGCTAGTGATGAGGAGATTCGTAGGATCATTCACAAGGAGTTGGCTGCGGTCATCAGGGTAGAGATACTAGAGATGTTTGGGTCTATCAAGACCACACTGATAGAGACTTTTGATGAAAGATATGTTGCTCTTTCTGATGCTGCTGTTGCTATGACCACTACAGTTGTAGCTGCGTCTAGACCGCAAGGTGGTGATGCATTGCTGTTCCGGGAGTTCAGCAACACAAAACCACCAGATTTTGATGGTACGCAGGATCCGATTGCAGCGATGAGGTGGATTTCGGACATTGAGGGGTGTTTCTTCACATGCTCATGTCCAAAGCATCTAAAAGTTCGGTTCACGCTGAACTAGCTTCGCTGGGGAGCGAAGGACTGGTGGAAGTTTGTGACGGCGCACTATTCGTCTGTTGAGCTTGCTGCAGTGACCTTGGAGAGATTCACCGCTATGTTCCGAGAGGAGTATGTTCCCTAGGTGGAGAGGGAGCGTTTGGCCTAGGAGTTTTTGACCCTCAAGCAGGGTACTGAGTTTGTTGCAGTGATTACCAGGATGTTCCAGGAGAGGGCAATGTTTTGCCCAGAGCACATGTCTTCCGAGCAGGCACGCATGAGCCTATATTTGAGCGTTTTGAGGAGGGAGATATGAGAGTTCGCAGTGAACTCGTCATATCGAACATTTTCCAAGCTTCAGGAAAATGCTCGGAAGAGGGAAATAGAGCTGGATACTCCAGCTAGGGAGGAGGCGGAGTCTCAGGGGAGGGACAGGCGACCGATACAGTCGCAGCCGACAACCAAGCGGGTCAAGCCCGCCAATTCAAGGGCAAGGAACCAGAAGGGTCGCACTTGTGTGTCACACCCTAAAACCACGAACGGCGGAAACGTTCAGGGGTGGAGAACGTCATTTACAGTATCACAACAGTGTAATATAATAAACAAACAACAACATCATCCATTGCATTATAAGTAGAGTTTTAATACATGTGTGTTCTTTCTTAATGTACAACGATAAAATGAATAATCAAAATAAGGCGAGTCATGTATGTGCTCCATCTTCTCGATAACCTGGCCATCTCACTTGTCTAACTGATGACCTGAAAATACAAGTTATTTTGAAAGCGAGTATCAGCTTTAAAGCTGGTGAATTCATAAGTAATTAAGGTGTCATTGTCTGGCTTATGAAAATCTATTATGAAGGCCATGTAAACCTTTAATGAAAATGTTGATGTAATTATGAAAAACCATAGAAAATCCCTTATTTTCTATCAGTTTGAGATGTAGTCTTCTACCAAGACCCGAATGTTTTGTTTATGATAATGTAGTCTTCTACCAAGACCCGAATGTTTTGTTTATGACAATGTAGTTTTCTACCAAGACCCGAATGTTTTGTTTATGACAATGTAGTCTTCTACCAAGACCCGAATGTTTTGTTTATGACAATGTAGTCTTCTACCAAGACCCGAATGTTTTGTTTATGACAATGTAGTCTTCTACCATAACCCGAATGTATTGTTTATGAAAATGTAGTCTTCTACCAAGACCTGAATGTTTTGTTTATGACAATGTAGTCTTCTACCAAGACCCGAATGCTTTGCAAGTAAATTGGTAGTTTTTCCTTTCTATTGACTAGTACTAACAGTGCTTAGTCTAACTCATCCTTTATGTGAATATATCACAAAATAAAGTAAACAGGAAAAATCATAATCATGTAAGTGTTATCACTGGGTACTAGGACTAACACAACATCGCGTTAAGCGAAATATGTAACCTAATGAACATCTGAAGATTGTAGCAGCAGAAGGTGGGTGGAAGGGTTAGTCCCCATCGATCTACCTAATATAACTAGTAACCTTAGACCTCTGTAGATGGTCATCGACCACTGGTGCTAATCAGTGGGGTTCGGAATGGTAAGTCCCGCTGAGCTATCCCATTGAACCGAGATAGGAAAGATAATTTACACAGTAAGTACTAACAAATCATCCTTGTAGTCCTATGTACAAGTATCCAGGTAAGTGAATACAGGATAATGCACCTATGTAACAGTGTTCCTGTATGGTATTCATGTAATGTAGCAGGCAAGTATACGTAAACATATTCATGTATCATGTAATCCTAAGTAAGTGTACTCATGTATCATGTAAGGTATCGGTATAGACTCATGAATGAACTGACTCTTGTGTGATTCCTTGTAGTAGTAATAATGTTTGATATCTTCTAACTATCCCTATGATAGTAAACTGAAAGGTAATTGGTTTTTTACGTAGGTTTATGCACTCTTTCTACCCAAGAGTATTGGAAACTAAATGAAGGGTGAAAACTATAATCTCTAACATATATATGAACATATGCGCATAAGTATAGTTTAAGCCAATAAGGTAAAATAATGGTTTTGCAAGATACATAGGAGTTTTGAACAATAATTAAGAATGACTTGATGTCATTTTAATAAACATTTCAAAAAGTAAAACATTTGATAACAACGTATTTTTAAGATTTAAAACCATTTCATGCATCACATTTTGTAGTATGTGAAATCTGTTGAATGACAAACACAGTTATAAAATACATATCAATGATTTAATAACATGTTTGTTTCTACTTGTACCCCCCCCCCCCCCCATTAAAGCATTTAAAATCCTTTAAAACATTGATTAGGGGTATGAACTCACCTGTAGATGGTGATTCGGATGAACCGGACGGTGTAGGATTGTTAGGTGTCAAGTGAGGACTTGTACACACACTACGATCCTAATGAACATATAATCACACATATATGCATTCAATTAGTCTTAAATCATTAATTGATAATGTTAAGACATCCTAGACACAATAAACACTTTATATAAGTGTTTTAAGACCTAAGGATTGCATCTAAGCTATTGAGGGACAAGGTACTTATGTTTAGGGTTCCAAAGGACCCCATATATGAGTTTACTCCCCATATACCATCACACATGGAGTTTACAGTTGTAAACTCTTGAGTTTACGGCCGTAAACTCCCAATCATGGGGGTTTATTGTGTTTTGAAGTCCCTAATGATTCCTAGAATTATTCCAACTTGGTGGCTAAGTCCTTGGAAAGGTTTAAGGTCTAGAAACACTCCCTAGGGGAGTTTACGGACCCTAGGCCATTTCCCTTGGAGTTTACGGTTGTAAAATCCCTTGGAATGTTGTTTTTGTTGTTTTCAAGCCTCATGCACAAGTGGTATTCGTTCTAGGCTTTTATTCCAAGAATATGAAGACCCTTGACACACTTTGGTGTCCTTAAATCATGTTTACGGCCCATGAACCATGTCATGGCTGTAAACTCATATTGAAACGTGTTTTTGATGTGTTTAAGGCCTTAGTTTAAATGAGAACAAGTCTAGGTAAAAGTCTAGGGCTTTAGGTGCCTTAAAAGCACCATTTTGAGCTTGAATTTGGAGTTCACAGCCTAAGATATTCTTGGGCTGTAAACTCCCAAACTTGGGTGTTTCTAGCTTGTTTTCATGTCCCTAATACACTTATAAATGACTCTAAGGCAGTAGCATAACACAAGGGTCGGTCTCGGCTTTGTTTCGGGAGTTTACCGCCCAAGAACACCTTGGGGAGTAAACTCCTAAATCTAGTGATTTAGCCTTCTAAATCATGTTATAACTACATATAAAGCTTTCTAACACTACTAGACAGAGTTACTCACCTTTTGGTAAAAATACCCGAAGATCCGTGAGAGAGAAAATGGCTTTTCTCTAGTTGGAAATGCGAATAATGAATGAATTTGGTTCAGAATTCTATTTATAGTCCTGAGATATTTTTGGCAGAAAATATTTTTATTCCTGAAATGATCTCTAATATAATAGAGTGTTGGAATAGCAGTGTTGCACAAAACCCTAGTGCAACCACTCTGCTGATATCTCCTTAAGTGTAAATCCTGAAATACTGCCAAACTTATACCCGAAGTCTGGAATTTCCTTGAAATTGTTCTAAGCTCTATTGTCTTGATATGGGTTGTTCAAAATGGAAATTTTGGGTTGTCACATCATCCCCCTGTTAGAGGGAATTTTGTCCCGAAATTAAAATTTATTATTTATTGAGCCGTCATCTTTATTGACGTATCTTAATATTTATTATTTTGCCCTAATCCGCTTTATTACAAGTCTGATCTTTGAACAGGTTTTTACGATCATAATGGACGCAACACAATCAAACGTTATCAATATTTCAAACAGCATTGGTTCGACGACAAGGATTCCGATCCTATACACCAACGATTATGAAGTATGGGCACATCATTTCGAAGACTGTGTTATTGGGTCGGAGGAAAATGGCTATTTGATTTGCGAAGCCATCACTAACGGACCGTTTTCTCATTCTGCAACGTCCAGAGTCATTAAAACTCAAAAAGAATACAATGATCTGCTTAAGGACGTGAAAGACATTGCACAAGATGAAAAAGACAAGTTCCAATGCAATATCAAAGCACTAAGATTGATCCGGTTCGCCCTTCAGTCCGATACATTCAGATTGGTTAGCTCTTGCACGACGGCGAAGGATGTATGGGACAGACTTCGTGAATTGTACTCTACAGACGAAGATCTCGAACATTCTATTCTAACTCTGCTTCTATCTGAGTTTGGTGAATTTAGACAAGGGGCTGAAGAATCTGTAACCCAGACATTCGATCGCTTCAATCATCTTCTCAGCAAGATGATCAAACATGATATCGAAAGGAAGCTCATCGAACAGAAAGTTACATTCCTGAATGGTCTAAGGTCTGAGTGGAGAGCAGTAGTTTCCACAGTTAAAGCCCATGAGCAATTTAAATCATACTCTTTGGCGAAACTGGTGGGAATTCTCAAGTCTCAAGAGAAAAACGTGGTGCAAGAAAAGAATGTCGTTTCCGGTCTCGGCTCGTTGGCTCTCTTGTCAAAAAGTAAAGCCGTTATGGAGGATGAAGACCTCAGCCTGGAAGAATATGATCTCACATCAGAAGATTATGCCTTGATGGTATCCAATCCCAAAAGGTTCATAAAGAAGAAATTTCCCAGCAACAAAAACCGAAACTGGCAGGGAAGTTACAGCTCAGAAAAGGTGGTTAATGAACCGAAAGTTGAGGAGCACAAGAAGGAACCAAAGGTTGACGGCGACTCTGTAGTGAGCTGCTTTTACTGTGGTGGGAAAAACCATTATGCTAAGGACTGTGTCCTCAAGAAAATGGCTGAGAAAAATGATGGAAACGATGAGGAAGCTGTGTTGCAGAAAAGGCTAGATGAGTTGAGAAAGAAGAAGTCTGCTGCTAACCCGCCTTGTAATGCCCTTATTGTGCAGGGTTCTGTTCCAGGTGATGAGTTCGGTAGCACGGAAGTTTGGTCTACAGACTCAAAAGACGAGGAAGTGAGGCAGCCTACTCATGGAAAGGCGTTCGTGTCTCAGGAAGAAGGCAGTGGTGGTAAATGCTTTATGGTTTCTGACGTATCTCAATTGAGGGGAAACAACACCGATGGAGGCAATGATGGACAGAATGCAAAAGAGGAAATGTGCTTCACAGCCAAACCACTCAGCCAGCAGTTCAATGAGCTTGATGAACTGATAAAGAAGGTACAATCTGTTTTTGTTTCATGTAAAATACCATCATCCTCTTATGAGAAAGAACTAAAAGGTGTTAATACAAGAATATCTCATCTAGATAGTAGTTTAACTCAAACTCGGGTCACAAATTCTAACCTAACTGATCAATTGAGCAGGGCAGCGGCGAAGAGTGAGGAGCGGAGAATGTGGATAGAGTTAAAGGAATCGGAATTAGTCAGAGTTAAAGATGAAAACATTTATTTGCAAAGAGACAATTTGAAATTGTTAAAACAACGAAATTTTTTTTGTTTAATTGCTAAACGTCTGTATTCTAATATTACTCAGCTCCACTTGGATTGTGAAATAGGCCAAAGAATTCACCGCATGATTTTACCCTTCCTGGAATTTAAGGAAGATGAAATCGATGCCGAAGCTTATAACTGTGAAAGTGTGATATCATCTGACAACATAAATCCCACCTACATGTATGGACTGGACAAAATTGAGTCCTTCATTAAATCTAAAGACCACAAGCTCATGCTTAAAAATCTTTTGGATGAAAATGATAGACTTAAACTGAGGACCGAAACCATGCAAAAATTTGACTCTTTAAACACCAAAGTAAGCTCAGAAAACAAAATTGATGTTGAAAATGCATCTGAGCTTAACGAGGACGACAATATGAGTGAAATTTCTGTAGAGGACACGGTTGACTTCTCAGAATTTATTAAAACCGAGCCAGAAAATCACAAGAATCTAATTTCTGAAAATTCTGTAGAATTCGCTCGGTTGTCCCATCAAAAGTCCCCGAAATTAACTGAGAAAGTTGTTGTGTATCAAAAGGTCAGGACTACTCCAAATCAAGTATACAAGGTAACAGGAGTAACCGAACATCAAACAGCTGAACTTGCAGCTATTGTAAACGAAGACAATGCTGATGGCTGTGATGAATACTTCTGGGAAGCTCCCATTGATAATGCAGACGAAACCATTGGTTTATCTGAAAGAACTTCCTGGAAGAGCAAAGGAAGATACATACCCGAACCATTGAATAAGCCAAATAACTTCAATGAGCCGAGCACTAGTGGTACAAAAGATACTCCTCAGAAGGATGCTCACTCACCAAAAGCAGACATTCCTAAGGCTCCTTCAGCTCAAAGTAACTCTACCGCAGTTCAAATGGAACCGGTCAAGGATTCAGCAAAATCGAAAGCAAATGTTCATCATCAACCTTCTCAGATGTGGAACAGGAAGATAGAAAGGAATAATAGATACCGGAAGAACCTTTCTGAGAGGAAACAATTCTGGCGTTCCCAAAATGCATACTTCACTCATCAAGACAAGAATCTAAAGTATGAAAACATTCCTGCTGGAAAAGTTGAAAGTCACAAAAACCGAAAGTCAAGGTTCGGTTCACAAGAAGATATCAACCGAAAGTCAAGTTTCGGTTCACAAGAAGAAACCAACCGAAAGTCAAGTTTCGGTTCACAAGAAGATATCAACCGAAAGTCAAGTTTCGGTTCACAAGAAGAAACCAACCGAAAGTCAAGTTTCGGTTCACAAAAGGACATCAACCGAAAGCAGAAGTTCGGTTTTGAAAAGGATATCAACCAGAACCAAAGGTTCTGTTCCAAAAGTGGCTCGAACCAAACACAAAGGTTCGGTTCTGAAGACAAAAGAGTTCAAAACTCTAAGGTCGGTCCCTCCAATGATCAAAAACAAAAGGGTCACCTAAAGTTTCCTTCTAATTCTAATTCTTCTCATTCTTCTAATTCTTCTTCACCCTCTGTTTCATATCGATCTCGTTCTAAATCTCATTCATCAACTGAGCAAAAGTGGAAGAAGAAAGTCGATAACTCCACATCAAAGACCGAATCTAACTCTACTAATCTTAACAAAATAAAAGTGTACACCATTAAAAGGAAAGATAAAACAACTCTAGTAAAAAGAACTTATCTTGTTGATATCTCTATTATTGATCCTGTTTTCTTGCAAAGCTCACGTGGACCCAAGAAATTTTGGGTTCCTAAATCTCTCTAAATCTTGCAGATTATAAGTGACGAGCAGTTCGACGAAGAATGGTACATTGATAGTGGCTGCTCACGTCACATGACAGGAAGGAAAGAAGAGCTTAGGGAGTACAGATCGCTTGCAAATGGTGGCAACGTCAAGTTCGGAAACAATTCTTTCGGCACCATAAAGGGATACGGAATGATAACCAATGGGGATTTCTCAATAAGGAAGGTGGCATATGTGGAAGGACTCCAACACAACCTCATTAGTGTATCTCAACTGGTTGGAGGTACAGGTCTCAAAGTCTCATTCGATGATGAAGGTTCAGAGATTATAGAGAAAAAGTCAAATAAAATAATTCTCAAGCCAGAGAAAAGAAAATCCGGGAGGATGAGGAGACAATTCAAGCTAAAAAGACTCTGTTCCCAGATTGGGACAGAGACACACTCATCACTCAAGCAATTGAGTTTCCTTCTATTTATTGGTTGGAACCGATTGCATCTTTTGAGTGTGAAAACTCCAAAGACTCGCAGTTCGACATGCCCATTACGCGTAAAGCCTTCACTTTTCACTGCTTTGATGTCACTGCAAACGTCCCTCATCCGAACCCGAAGGTTGACAGGGAGCTTATCGATTTCTATCTGAAATTCGGTCAACCTCAGTACTTGACTTGGAGTGCCCAGAAAATTATAAGAGTCAAGGTACTGAAACCAACTCAGGCTGGGAAATTTGTAAACATCAATTTCAAAATCAACAGAGGAACTGCCAACACCGAACATCTTATTTCTCTGGCAGATCTTCCCAGTCTGAACCCCCACGATTGGATCTTGCTATACAACATTCTTCTCTCCAACCAGAGAGAATATGAACCAATTCTTTCTCATCTTAAAAGAATGTTGGCTTCCTATGTCCATGAGCTAGCCACTATGGATCAGGAAATAGCAAAGGTGATGAATAAGAAACCGACTGTCAAGCCCACTTCCAAAACCGGAGATGTCCATAAAATGAAGTTGGGACAGATTGATTCCTCCAATGTGACAGTTATGTTCACAAGGGGGGATAAGCACAAATTTCTGTTTGCGTTGGTTGACAAGCATCTGTTCTCTACAGAGTGTCTGGAACACATCATCAATATCATTCACCGATGCAAACAGAACTCAACAGCAGATAAGAAGAACTTTACAGATATGCTTCGTTGGTATATTACCTTCAGGCATCATATTCTAGCTTTGATACCGAAAATTTTTCAAACGGTAAAGAAGCCATCTGCTTTGAAGACAGACTGAACATCTCGCCCCAAATTGACGCAAAGGGGGAGATTGTTGGGCTTAGAAGATTGCGTCTTTTGGGCTCAGTTGTTTTTATTTCTTTGTATTATGGTTTGGGCCTGTCCAACCGTATGTCTTTTATGCTTTGTATATAAGCATATGCTTGCATGCATATTAGGTTAAGGTTTTTGAGAGATCTGAGAATACAATATTTTCCAGACGACTAAAGGTTTATTTGATAAGATTTGTAACCTTCCAATCCTCTACAGTTGATGTTCTTGATCGAGCTCTTCTGAGGATTTTGTTTTAATCATTCGACTCGTTTGATTCAATCTTATTCTACTATTTTACTGTGTTTGAACCGTCATTGTTTATTTACTTGTTCAAGATCTAATCGATCTCTATAGATTAAAAGCTATTTAATCTCTTCATCCACAACACTAATAGTGTGTCTCAGGAAATTTGTCTCTAAATTCCAAAACTCTTTTTCAGAGAACTTTATGAAGAGTATTTCCGAGGGTAATGTTTCTATGGGTTCTTTCTTACTACGAGGGTAGATAAGTAGTCATTATATGGAGAAATGACGAACTGATCCCAACAAGAAAGGCGTACTCCACTCATATAGCTCAGGAATACTATGGGCGTATTGGTCCTATCCGAGGGGTATCACTACGGACTCGAAGTGTCCGTATCGAGTTCGGAGGGTAGTCTTTAGGACATCCTTCCCTAACACTTGAATTGGTGATATTCGGATCTCAGGTCCATTTCTGAAAGTAACACTTTCCCTGTGGTTGCTCAATTAGCTCTTCTAGGCGAGGCAGAGATAACGGTTTCTGAAGGAAATCTAAACGAAGTCTCCGGTCGTCGAGGTATGTATGATGCACTCCATCTACTTCTGGTAAGAATAAGAGCGGAGCTCTCAAGGGTGAGAAGCCTGGTCTTCGAATCCTATTGTTGAGTAGTTCGTGGTGTTGTCCAAAATGTTCTTGTATCTTCCGTAGGTGTTTAGACTGAAGGCGATCTGGTTATAAGAGTCATACTGGGTTCTAAGTTGGTTCCTATGCCAATGTAATTACTCGAACTCCTGGATAGTCTCCGTCCTGAATTTCATATTAGAATTCATACGTGATTCAATGATCACAATTTCGTGTATACGAGTCGTATATAATTAAGACTGAACAGGTAGTCGAATAACTGATTCTTCCTTAATCTCACATCCCATCGAGGGAAAAGAAATTAAAGTGGAATCATCAATTCTAAACTTGTAGAACATTAATTATATATCATTCTCATGCATACATTCTTCAGTGATAGATCAACTGTATGAATCCTGGAATTGAATTTGACGTACTACACGAGCGATAATGTGGGGATTCCTTCGGATAGGAAAAGAACTATAAGGTACTCCTGTTATGAGTACTTCAGTGTTCTGATATGACGGCTTCGCTAAAAGACGTTTACTGAGAAAGAGATGTACTTATGAAGCTGGTATTGCGAGGATCGAATTGAATCGAGTTGTATGATAATGTGGGAATCATAAAGAAACTTAAAGACATTAGATTTGAGCACAAAACATTTACAGACAAAGACGACCGTGCAACCATGATTAGATTTACAGTACTTTAGATTTGCTACAAGACTATTGCTGCGAATCAGATATACTACAAAAGACAAGTATACGCAACACGAGCATCCCTATACCGACAGGATCTCGCAAAAGATAAGACTCTAGTTGCACTAGTTTTAAACATGTTTTTGAACATATAGAATACTGACGATTTGGAGGGAACCTATACTATATTAGGGTCCTTAACTGCCTCTTTGCATTCTGAGGACAAACTCCTCTGAATTCGTCGTTGCCCTTCCCTGCTGGACAGTCCCTCTTGAAGTGTCCCATGACGCCACATAGATGGCATATCTGAGAGGTTTGGACATTGGTGTTTGAAGAAATGTGTTGGATCTGGATCCTATAGTAACTGGCAGTATAACCATTCCTGTTGCACTTATAACAGTATAATGGTCGGCAACCACCCAGATGATGAAAGCTACACTCATAGCATTTCGGTAGATTTCCGGCATATCGTCTGGCTGGTGTAGGGACAATTAGGACACCAGAAGGAATGGTAGTAGGAGGTGCAGATGTCGTAGCTGTGTTCTTATTCGCCCCTCGAAGCGATTTGTTCTTCCTTTTGGCCCAAAACTTCTGGCTGTTACTCTTGACCTCAGCACTCGGGGTACCGTGGTAATTTGTTGCTCGTCGCGGGGCTGGATTGTTACTTGGATTGGAATGATTGTTAACAATCCTGCTAACACTTGTGTTGTTAGCATTCAGGTGGGTCAGAATAGCTGACACGGCAGCCGAGACTGCAGCTTGAAAGGTAGCTGCATCGATCTGAAGAGTTGGTGTTTGGTTGATGGGCTGATCGTTTTTCTTGGGTGACATGATTCTGTTACACTGAAAGAAAATGAATTTGTGAGCAAGAATGGTTGAACCTAGATGGAGTTCGATCGCTCACGTAAAGAATAGAAGTATGTTCTCTAAGGTTCGACCTACATCCCTATGATGCAGTCCTAGTATGGAATGGAAGTATGTTCATGAAGGTTTGACCTACATCCCTATGATGCAGTCCTAGCAAAGATCGGAAGTAACTTCATGCAATGGTCTCAAGATGTTTGTCGTGCAAGCCGAGGTATCGCTGGTTGGCGAATAACATGATCTAACCATTAAAAGAGACTTGGAGATGTCTCTGGTGTTAAATTGCTATAGTCCAATGACTTGACTAGAGCATGTTTTAAATAGACTCAAATGAAAGTAAGATAAGAGTATTTGAATAAAGAATGACACAGAAGTTAGCCGGCTGTCAATAACTTTGATATTCATGATGTACTAGTTCGGGAAAATGACCTTTTAAAAAGGTCTTACATCATATCCAGAGAAGATAGTTCCTGATAGTATAAATACCTAACTAAAGTACTTACAGTACAAGATAGTTTCATAGAAAATGCCACATCGGGCATAGACAGAAAGACGATTCCTTTCTAACCAGGAAAATAAGGTAAAGTATCTACTACTAGCGACGGTCATCCCTCTGGTGAACTCTCAGTTCAGCCAGTTGGCGTTCCACATCAAGTAGGTGTCTTTCGTACACTCTCTGGCGTACTCGAAGTTCCATGACTTCGGGTCGTGATTCAGCCAATGCTTGCAACAGGGTTTCATGGTCTCTTTCATACCTCTCACGAGCATGTTCAATTCGACTGGTGCGAAGCATATGCATTCCTCCATTTGTATCAACTTTTGCGATACGTTGTAGGGCTGTCATGCCCTGAATCTAGTTTCGGGCAACTCTACGAATCAGAATTGGTAGAACTCTATCTACTGAGCTCCCTTCACTTATGTTGTAAAAGCTTCGGTCTCCATTAAACGGCATAGGTTGATGTTGACCTTCGCTCTATGTTTCCAAGCATTCCACCCATGGAGGCATCGGGCCATGAAAAGCCGGATGGAGGTTAGGAATTGGAACGGGAGCTTCCTGGGGTAGGTCTTCAACCTCGGGTTCGGAGTTAGCACCATCCGAAAGGTCTTCATCATGGTGATCATTCACAGGGATAGGATGATCATTATTTGGCTCTTCTTCAAACCATCCAGCAATAACCTCATTCGGAAGGTACAGGTTGTTGTGGGGATGGAGTCCAGCCATGTTATCTACGCGAGAATTGGGGTAAGAGAATAATTATTAGACGAAGTATCTAGATAATTATTTAGGAAATCTTCATTAGTTCCATCGCTATTTGTAAAGTGCATACCAGTTATATGTAATCAACATAGGATAGGCCTTCGAATAAGTGACCTCAACTCCAAATTCACAAGGAATAGGGGTAAAGAAAAAATTTCATCGATTCCAAGTCTATAACATCCTAGTTACATATAATTTTAGCGTATCCACTTAGCAATTATCAACTTAGGAATGAAGATTCCATTTTAGTTCTCAAGTATAAAGTACTTATAGTAACACAAAACACCCCTATGGTATTTTAGATTTAGGTTTTGTTATAATGTTCTCATTGTGGCAATGTTGCTAAGTTTTTAGACTTGTTGCCATATCACAACCATTCTTGGGCATGTGCTAATCACTCCTTGGAACAACATAGTTGATCAGGCTATGCCATTCCCAAGACTGACCATATATCCCCAGGCTTACTTGTGATATTCAACAATCATAATACTTTTGTTCTTGTCATTGTGACACTGATTTTAGTATGAATGCAGACACGTATACTTTGTTAAATATTTTATTATTTAAAAGTATAACTCTTAGATAGAGTGTTTTAATCCCATGTATTTATAGTTAGTATATCTTTTATGGGTTGATATACTATATTCACTATAAACAATGCTCTGAAACCAATCTGTCACACCCCAAAACCACGAACGGCGGAAACGTTCAGGGGTGGAGGACGTCATGTACAGTATCACAACACTGTAATATAATAAACAAACAACAACATCATCCATTGCATTATAAGTAGAGTTTTAATACATGTGTGTTCTTTCTTAATGTACAACAATAAAATGAATAATCAAAATAAGGCGAGTCATGTCTGTGCTCCATCTTCTCGATAACCTGGCCATCTCACCTGTCTAACTGATGACCTGAGAATACAAGTTATTTTGAAAGCGAGTATCAGCTTTAACGCTGGTGAATTCATAAGTAATTAAGGTGTCATTGTCTGGCTTATGAAAATCTATTATGAAGGCCATGTAAACCTTTAATGAAAATGTTGATGTAAGTATGAAAAACCCTAGAAAATCCCTTATTTTCTATCAGTTTGAGATGTAGTCTTCTACCAAGACCCGAATGTTTTGTTTATGACAATGTAGTCTTCTACCAAGACCCGAATGTTTTGTTTATGACAATGTAGTCTTCTACCAAGACCCGAATGTTTTGTTTATGACAATGTAGTCTTCTACCAAGACCCGAATGTTTTGTTTATGACAATGTAGTCTTCTACCAAGACCCGAATGTTTTGTTTATGACAATGTAGTCTTCTACCAAGACCCGAATGTTTTGTTTATGACAATGTACTCTTCTACCAAGACCCGAATGTTTTGTTTATGACAATGTTTTGCAAGTAAAATGATAGTTTTTCCTTTCTATTGACTAGTACTAACAGTGCTTAGTCTAACTCATCGTTTATGTGAATATATCACAAAATAAAGTAAACAGGAAAAAGCATAATCATGTAAGTGTTATCACTGCGTACTAGGACTAACACAACATCGCGTTAAGCGAAATATGTAACCTAATGAACATACGAAGATTGTCCAGAACAAGTATTAATGTAAGTGTCATCGATGGGTACTAGGAGTAACACAACATCGCAATAAGTGAAAAGTATAACCTAATGAACATCCGAAGATAGTTCAATTGTCCTCTGTAGCAGTAGTAGGTGGGTGGAAGGGTTAGTCCCCATCAATCTACCTAATATAAGTAGTAACCTTAGACCTCTGTAGATGGTCATCGACCACTGGTGCTAATCAGTGGGGTTCGGAATGGTAAGTCCCGCTGAGCTATCCCATTGAACCGAGATAGGAAAGATAATTTACACAGTAAGTACTAACAAATCATCCTTGTAGTCCTAAGTACAAGTATCCAGGTAAGTGAATACAGGATAATGCACCTATGTAACAGTGTTCCTATATGGTATTCATGTAAGTGTGTTCATGTAGCAGGCAAGTATACGTAAACATATTCATGTATCATGTAATCCTAAGTAAGTGTACTCATGTATCATGTAAGGTATCGGTATAGACTCATGAATGAACTGACTCTTGTGTGATTCCTTGTAGTAGTAATAATTTTTTATATCTTCTAACTATCCCTATGATAGTAAACTGAAAGGTAATTGGTTTTTTACGTAGGTTTATGCATTCTTGCTACCCAAGAGTATTGGAAACTAAATTAAGGGTGAAAACTATAATCTCTAACATATATATATGAACATATGCGCATAAGTATAGTTTAATACAATAAGGTAAAATAATGGTTTTGCAAGATACCTAGGAGTTTTGAACAATAATTAAGAATGACTTGATGTCATTTTAATAAACATTTCAAAAAGTAAAACATTTGATAACAACGTATTTTTAAGATTTAAAACCATTTCATGCATCACATTTTGTAGTATGTGAAATCTGTTGAATGACAAACACAGTTATAAAATACATATCAATGATTTAATAACATGTTTGTTTCTACTTGTACCCCCCCATTAAAGCATTTAAAATCCTTTAAAACATTGATTAGGGGTATGAACTCACCTGTAGATGGTGATTCGGATGAACCGGACGGTGTAGGATTGTTAGGTGTCAAGTGAGGACTTGTACACACACTACGATCCTAATGAACATATAATCACACATATATGCATTCAATTAGTCTTAAATCATTAATTGATAATGTTAAGACATCCTAGACACAATAAACACTTTATATAAGTGTTTTAAGACCTAAGGATTGCATCTAAGCTATTGAGGGACAAGGTACTTATGTTTAGGGTTCCAAAGGACCCCATATATGAGTTTACTCCCCATATACCATCACACATGGAGTTTACAGTTGTAAACTCTTGAGTTTACGGCCGTAAACTCCCAATCATGGGGGTTTGTTGTGTTTTGAAGTCCCTAATGATTCCTAGAATTATTCCAACTTGGTGGCTAAGTCCTTGGAAAGGTTTAAGGTCTAGAAACACTCCCTAGGGGAGTTTACGGACCCTAGGCCATTTCCCTTGGAGTTTACGGTTGTAAAATCCCTTGGAATGTTGTTTTTGTTGTTTTCAAGCCTCATGCACAAGTGGTATTCGTTCTAGGCTTTTATTCCAAGAATATGAAGACCCTTGACACACTTTGGTGTCCTTAAATCATGTTTACGGCCCATGAACCATGTCATGGCTGTAAACTCATATTGAAACGTGTTTTTGATGTGTTTAACGCCTTAGTTTAAATGAGAACAAGTCTAGGTAAAAGTCTAGGGCTTTAGGTGCCTTAAAAGCACCATTTTGAGCTTGAATTTGGAGTTCACAGCCTAAGATATTCTTGGGCCGTAAACTCCCAAACTTGGGTGTTTCTAGCTTGTTTTCATGTCCCTAATACACTTATAAATGACTCTAAGGCAGTAGCATAACACAAGGGTCGGTCTCGGCTTTGTTTCGGGAGTTTACCGCCCAAGAACACCTTGGGGAGTAAACTCCTAAATCTAGTGATTTAGCCTTCTAAATCATGTTATAAGTACATATAAAGCTTTCTAACACTACTAGAAAGAGTTACTCACCTTTTGGTAAAAATACCCGAAGATCCGTGAGAGAGAAAATGGCTTTTCTCTAGTTGGAAATGCGAATAATGAATGAATTTGGTTCAGAATTCTATTTATAGTCCTGAGATATTTTTAGCAGAAAATATTTTTATTCCTGAAATGATCTCTAATATAATAGAGTGTTGGAATAACAGTGTTGCACAAAACCCTAGTGCAACCACTCTCCTGATATCTCCTTAAGTGTAAATCCTGAAATACTGCCAAACTTATACCCGAAGTCTGGAATTTCCTTGAAATTGTTCTAAGCTCTATTGTCTTGATATGGGTTGTTCAAAATGGAAATTTTGGGTTGTCACATCATCCCCCTGTTAGAGGGAATTTTGTCCCGAAATTAAAATTTAGATAAGGAAGTAGGTAGAATCAATCGAGTCGTTAGTTGAAGACTTCCTAATCGATTTGCTCCCGTGCTTCCAAGTGAAATCGGGTTCTCAGTTGGTATTCCCACGAACCTTCACTAATGGGCGATGACATTACTTCGTCCACTTGACCTCTCGGTAGAGGGTTACTACGGTTCTAATACGAAGGCAAGGATCTCGTAAATCTCGATCTCGTCGAGAGGGATTACGAAAGTCCTATTGGAAGGATACTGTTTCAAGTTTAAGACACGAAGGGGAAAATGTACGTTACTGAGTTCGCGGAGTAGGTCTTGTTTGTGAAATGTAGGACCGATTCTGGTAAAAATCTCGGAGGTCCTAACTATATTGGATCTTAGCTTTCCACGCTTTATGAAGCGTATTAAGCCGTTCCGAGAGTGAGGTTTCCTAATGAATTTGGTCTCTCACTTGGAATTCCAAAGGTTCTTTCTCTCGCTTACTTCCCAGTCAAGGGCCATCCCTTGCTGGGTCAAAGTCCAAAGGGTTTCTAAAATTTGTGGGGAGTTCCGAATGGACTATGATAATAGGTCTGTAAGACCTAGGATTTGGCGAAGTTTCCGTCGGTGACTACAGTGCCGAAAAAATTCCCAACGGTTTCGGATAATTTGGCAGAGTACTCAAGAATTTCCACAACACTAATAGTGTGTCTCAGGAAATTTGTCTCTAAATTCCAAAACTCTTTTTCAGAGAACTTTATGAAGAGTATTTCCGAGGGTAATGTTTCTATGGGTTCTTTCTTACTACGAGCGTAGATAAGTAGTCATTATATGGAGAAATGACGAACTGATCCCAACAAGAAAGGCGTACTCCACTCATATAGCTCAGGAATACTATGGGCGTATTGGTCCTATCCGAGGGGTATCACTACGGACTCGAAGTGTCCGTATCGAGTTCGGAGGGTAGTCTTTAGGACATCCTTCCCTAACACTTGAATTGGTGATATTCGGATCTCAGGTCCATTTCTGAAAGTCACACTTTCCCTGTGGTTGCTCAATTAGCTCTTCTAGGCGAGGCAGAGATAACGGTTTCTGAAGGAAATCTAAACGAAGTCTCCGGTCGTCGAGGTATGTATGATGCACTCCATCTACTTCTGGTAAGAATAAGAGCAGAGCTCTCAAGGGTGAGAAGCCTGGTCTTCGAATCCTATTGTTGAGTAGTTCGTGGTGTTGTCCAAAATGTTCTTGTATCTTCCGTAGGTGTTTAGACTGAAGGCGATCTGGTTATAAGAGTCATACTGGGTTCTAAGTTGGTTCCTATGCCAATGTAATTACTCGAACTCTTGGATAGTCTCCGTCCTGAATTTCATATTAGAATTCATACGTGATTCAATGCTCACAATTTCGTGTATACGAGTCGTATATAATTAAGACTGAACAGGTAGTCGAATAACTGATTCTTCCTTAATCTCACATCCCATCGAGGGAAAAGAAATTAAAGTGGAATCATCAATTCTAAACTTGTAGAACATTAATTATATATCACTCTCATGCATACATTCTTCAGTGATAGATCAACTGTATGAATCCTGGAATTGAATTTGACGTACTACACGAGCGATAATGTGGGGATTCCTTCGGATAGGAAAAGAACTATAAGGTACTCCTGTTATGAGTACTTCAGTGTTCTGATATGACGGCTTCGCTAAAAGAAGTTTACTGAGAAAGAGATGTACTTATGAAGCTGGTATTGCGAGGATCGAATTGAATCGAGTCGTATGATAATGTCGGAATCATAAAGAAACTTAAAGACATTTGATTTGAGCACAAAACATTTACAGACAAAGACAACCGTGCAACCATGATTAGATTTACAGTACTTTAGATTTGCTACAAGACTATTGCTGCGAATCAGATATACTACAAAAGACAAGTATACGCAACACGAGCATCCCTATACCGACAGGATCTCGCAAAAGATAAGACTCTAGTTGCACTAGTTTTAAAAATGTTTTTGAACATATAGAATACTGACGATTTGGATGGAACCTATACTATATTAGGGTCCTTAACTGCCTCTTTGCATTCTGAGGTCAAACTCCTCTGAATTCGTCGTTGCCCTTCCCTGCTGGACAGTCCCTCTTGAAGTGTCCCATGACGCCACATAGATGGCATATCTGAGAGGTTTGGACATTGGTGTTTGAAGAAATGTGTTGGATCTGGATCCTATAGTAACTGGTAGTATAACCATTCCTGTTGCACTTATAACAGTATAATGGTCGGCAACCACCCAGATGATGAAAGCTACACTCATAGCATTTCGGTAGATTTCCGGCATATCGTCTGGCTGGTGTAGGGACAATTGGGACACCAGAAGGAATGGTAGTAGGAGGTGCAGATGTCGTAGCTGTGTTCTTATTCGCCCCTCGAAGTGATTTGTTCTTCCTTTTGGCCCAAAACTTCTGGCTGTTACTCTTGACCTCAGCACTCGGGGTACCGTGGTAATTTGTTGCTCGTCGCGGGGCTGGATTGTTACTTGGATTGGAATGATTGTTAACAATCCTGCTAACACTTGTGTTGTTAGCGTTCAGGTGGGTCAGAATAGCTGACACGGCAGCCGAGACTGCAGCTTGAAAGGTAGCTGCATCGATCTGAAGAGTTGGTGTTTGGTTGATGGGCTGATCGTTTTTCTTGGGTGACATGATTCTGTTACACTGAAAGAAAATGAATTTGTGAGCAAGAATGGTTGAACCTAGATGGAGTTCGATCGCTCACGTAAAGAATAGAAGTATGTTCTCTAAGGTTCGACCTACATCCCTATGATGCAGTCCTAGTATGGAATGGAAGTATGTTCATGAAGGTTTGACCTACATCCCTATGATGCAGTCCTAGCAAAGATCGGAAGTAACTTCATGCAATGGTCTCAAGATGTTTGTCGTGCAAGCCGAGGTATCGCTGGTTGGCGAATAACATGATCTAACCATTAAAAGAGACTTGGAGATGTCTCTGGTGTTAAATTGCTATAGTCCAATGACTTGACTAGAGCATGTTTTAAATAGACTCAAATGAACGTAAGATAAGAGTATTTGAATAAAGAATGACACAGAAGTTAGCCGGCTGTCAATAACTTTGATATTCATGATGTACTAGTTCGGGAAAATGACCTTTTAAAAAGGTCTTACATCATATCCAGAGAAGATAGTTCCTGATAGTATAAATACCTAACTAAAGTACTTACAGTACAAGATAGTTTCATAGAAAATGCCACATCAGGCATAGACAGAAAGACGATTCCTTTCTAACCAGGAAAATAAGGTAAAGTATCTACTACTAGCGACGGTCATCCCTCTGGTGAACTCTCAGTTCAGCCAGTTGGCGTTCCACATCAAGTAGGTGTCTTTCGTACACTCTCTGGCGTACTCGAAGTTCCATGACTTCGGGTCGTGATTCAGCCAATGCTTGCAACAGGGTTTCATGGTCTCTTTCATACCTCTCACGAGCATGTTCAAGTCGACTGGTGCGAAGCATATGCATTCCTCCATTTGTATCAACTTTTGCGATACGTTGTAGGGCTGTCATGCCCTGAATCTAGTTTCGGGCAACTCTACGAATCAGAATTGGTAGAACTCTATCTACTGAGCTCCCTTCACTTATGTTGTAAAAGCTTCGGTCTCCATTAAACGGCATAGGTTGATCTTGACCTTCGCTCTATGTTTCCAAGCATTCCACCCATGGAGGCATCGGGCCATGAAAAGCCGGATGGGGGTTAGGAATTGGAACGGGAGCTTCCTGGGGTAGGTCTTCAACCTCGGGTTCGGAGTTAGCACCATCCGAAAGGTCTTCATCATGGTGATCATTCACAGGGATAGGATGATCATTATTTGGCTCTTCTTCAAACCATCCAGCAATAACCTCATTCGGAAGGTACAGGTTGCTGTGGGGATGGAGTCCAGCCATGTTATCTACGCGAGAATTGGGGTAAGAGAATAATTATTAGACGAAGTATCTAGATAATTATTTAGGAAATCTTCATTAGTTCCATCGCTATTTGTAAAGTGCATACCAGTTATATGTAATCAACATAGGATAGGCCTTCGAATAAGTGACCTCAACTCCAAATTCACAAGGAATAGGGGTAAAGAAAAAATTTCATCGATTCCAAGTCTATAACATCCTAGTTACATATAATTTTAGCGTATCCACTTAGCAATTATCAACTTAGGAATGAAGATTCCATTTTAGTTCTCAAGTATAAAGTACTTATAGTAACACAAAACACCCCTATGGTATTTTAGATTTAGGTTTTGTTATAATGTTCTCATTGTGGCAATGTTGCTAAGTTTTTAGACTTGTTGCCATATCACAACCATTCTTGGGCATGTGCTAATCACTCCTTGGAACAACATAGTTGATCAGGCTATGCCATTCCCAAGACTGACCATATATCCCCAGGCTTACTTGTGATATTCAACAATCATAATACTTTTGTTCTTGTCATTGTGACACTGATTTTAGTATGAATGCAGACACGTATACTTTGTTAAATATTTTATTATTTAAAAGTATAACTCTTAGATAGAGTGTTTTAATCCCATGTATTTATAGTTAGTATATCTTTTATGGGTTGATATACTATATTCACTATAAACAATGCTCTGAAACCAATCTGTCACACCCCAAAACCACGAACGGCAGAAACGTTCAGGGGTGGAGGACGTCATGTACAGTATCACAACACTGTAATATAATAAACAAACAACAACATCATCCATTGCATTATAAGTAGAGTTTTAATACATGTGTGTTCTTTCTTAATGTACAACAATAAAATGAATAATCAAAATAAGGCGAGTCATGTCTGTGCTCCATCTTCTCGATAACCTGGCCATCTCACCTGTCTAACTGATGACCTGAGAATACAAGTTATTTTGAAAGCGAGTATCAGCTTTAAAGCTGGTGAATTCATAAGTAATTAAGGTGTCATTGTCTGGCTTATGAAAATCTATTATGAAGGCCATGTAAACCTTTAATGAAAATGTTGATGTAAGTATGAAAAACCCTAGAAAATCCCTTATTTTCTATCAGTTTGAGATGTAGTCTTCTACCAAGACCCGAATGTTTTGTTTATGACAATGTAGTCTTCTACCAAGACCCGAATGTTTTGTTTATGACAATGTAGTCTTCTACCAAGACCCGAATGTTTTGTTTATGACAATGTAGTCTTCTACCAAGACCCGAATGTTTTGTTTATGACAATGTAGTCTTCTACCAAGACCCGAATGTTTTGTTTATGACAATGTACTCTTCTACCAAGACCCGAATGTTTTGTTTATGACAATGTTTTGCAAGTAAAATGATAGTTTTTCCTTTCTATTGACTAGTACTAACAGTGCTTAGTCTAACTCATCGTTTATGTGAATATATCACAAAATAAAGTAAACAGGAAAAAGCATAATCATGTAAGTGTTATCACTGAGTACTAGGACTAACACAACATCGCGTTAAGCGAAATATGTAACCTAATGAACATCCGAAGATTGTCCAGAACAAGTATTAATGTAAGTGTCATCGATGGGTACTAGGAGTAACACAACATCGCAATAAGTGAAAAGTATAACCTAATGAACATCCGAAGATAGTCCAATTGTCCTCTGTAGCAGTAGCAGGTGGGTGGAAGGGTTAGTCCCCATCAATCTACCTAATATAAGTAGTAACCTTAGACCTCTGTAGATGGTCATCGACCACTGGTGCTAATCAGTGGGGTTCGGAATGGTAAGTCCCGCTGAGCTATCCCATTGAACCGAGATAGGAAAGATAATTTACACAGTAAGTACTAACAAATCATCCTTGTAGTCCTAAGTACAAGTATCCAGGTAAGTGAATACAGGATAATGCACCTATGTAACAGTGTTCCTATATGGTATTCATGTAAGTGTGTTCATGTAGCAGGCAAGTATACGTAAACATATTCATGTATCATGTAATCCTAAGTAAGTGTACTCATGTATCATGTAAGGTATCGGTATAGACTCATGAATGAACTGACTCTTGTGTGATTCCTTGTAGTAGTAATAATTTTTTATATCTTCTAACTATCCCTATGATAGTAAACTGAAAGGTAATTGGTTTTTTACGTAAGTTTATGCATTCTTGCTACCCAAGAGTATTGGAAACTAAATTAAGGGTGAAAACTATAATCTCTAACATATATATGAACATATGCGCATAAGTATAGTTTAATCCAATAAGGTAAAATAATGGTTTTGCAAGATACCTAGGAGTTTTGAACAATAATTAAGAATGACTTGATGTCATTTTAATAAACATTTCAAAAAGTAAAACATTTGATAACAACGTATTTTTAAGATTTAAAACCATTTCATGCATCACATTTTGTAGTATGTGAAATCTGTTGAATGACAAACACAATTATAAAATACATATCAATGATTTAATAACATGTTTGTTTCTACTTGTACCCCCCCCCCCCCATTAAAGCATTTAAAATCCTTTAAAACATTGATTAGGGGTATGAACTCACCTGTAGATGGTGATTAAGATGGACCGGACGGTGTAGGATTGTTAGGTGTCAAGTGAGGACTTGTACACACACTACGATCCTAATGAACATATAATCACACATATATGCATTCAATTACTCTTAAATCACTAATTGATAATGTTAAGACATCCTAGACACAATAAACACTTTATATAAGTGTTTTAAGCCCTAAGGATTGCATCTAAGCTATTGAGGGACAAGGTACTTGTGTTTAGGGTTCCAAAGGACCCCATATATGAGTTTACTCCCCATATACCATCACACATGGAGTTTACGGTTGTAAACTCTTGAGTTTACGGCTGTAAACTCCCAATCATGGGGGTTTGTTGTGTTTTGAAGTCCCTAATGATTCCTAGAATTATTCCAACTTGGTGGCTAAGTCCTTGGAAAGGTTTAAGGTCTAGAAACACTACCTAGGGGAGTTTACGACCCCTAGTCCATTTCCCTTGGAGTTTACGGTTGTAAACTCCTTTGGAATGTTGTTTTTGTTGTTTTCAAGCCTCATGCACAAGTGGTATTGGTTCTAGGCTTTTATTCCAAGCATATGAAGACCCTTGACACACTTTGGTATCCTTAAATCATGTTTACGGCCCATGAACCATGTCATGGCCGTAAACTCATATTGAAATGTGTTTTTGATGTGTTTAAGGCCTTAGTTTAAATGAGAACAAGTCTAGGTAAAAGTCTAGGGCTTTAGGTGCCTTAAAAGCACCATTTTGAGCTTGAATTTGGAGTTCACGGCCTAAGATATTCTTGGGCCGTAAACTCCCAAACTTGGGTGTTTGTAGCTTGTTTTCATGTCCCTAATACACTTATAAATGACTCAAAGGTAGTAGCATAACACAAGGGTCGGTCTCGGCTTTGTTTCGAGAGTTTACCGCCCAAGAACACCTTGGGGAGTAAACTCCTAAATCTAGTGATTTATCCTTCTAAATCATGTTATAACTACATATAAAGCTTTCTAACACTACTAGAAAGAGTTACTCACCTTTTGGTAAAAATAACCGAAGATCCGTGAGAGAGAAAATGGCTTCTCTCTAGTTGGAAATGCGAATAATGAATGAATTTGGTTCAGAATTCTATTTATAGTCCTGAGATATTTTTGGCAGAAAATATTTTTATTCCTGAAATGATCTCTAATATAATAGAGTGTTGGAATAACAGTGTTGCACAAAACCCTAGTGCAACCACTCTCTTGATATCTCCTTAAGTGTAAATCCTGAAATACTGCCAAACTTATACCCGAAGTCTGGAATTTCCCTGAAATTGTTCTAAGCTCTATTGTCTTGATATGGGTTGTTCAAAATGGAAATTTCGGGTTGTCACATTGTGGCAAGTGTGGCAATAGTCATGACGGGGTGTGCAGAGCAGGGTCTTGCTACAAATGTGGCATGGAGGGGCGCATGGCTAAGGATTGCCCCAAGGGGTTTGCAGTATGTTTCCACTACAACCAGACCGGACACCGGAAGACAGAGTGTCCGCAGTTGCGAGGGTCGGCACAGGGAGCATCCTAATTATCTACCCCTGCTACTATCAGAGCAACAGAGAGCCGGCCGGTGAAGGTCGAGGTACCAAAGGCAAGAGGGAGGGCCTTCCAGTTGACCGTGGAGGAGGTTCGCACAGCACCCGACGTTGTGGATGGTATGTATACTTTCAGGCATCTTTTTTTATGTTGAGATTTGCACTTATGTTTTGATATGCATAAGTACTTTTCTTGTGAATTTTGTGCCTGCCTTGGTGTTATTTGACTCGGGTGCGAGTCGGTCTTTTGTATCTTTTGCCTTTAGTCATCACATTAGTATTAGTCGAGAGGCGTTGAGTCGACCTCTGATAGTTTCCATAGAGGACGAGAGAGCAATGTATGCCACTGAGGTGATTCGAGGATGTGTACTCGATATCTTTGGCGTTGCGTTCCCTATTGATTTGGTCCCGATTGCGATGGGGGACGTCTGTGTTATCGTGGGCATGGATTGGTTGAACAGATTCGGAACGATTATTGACTGCAAGTAACAGGTGGTGACCATACGAGACCCTAGTGGGGGAGTTCTTACGGTGTACGACAAGGGTACCCACACCGGTTCAGCGTTTTGTTCAGCTGCTAGAGCGAGGCAGAGTCTACAACAGGGTTGTAGTGGGTTTGTGGCTTATGTGAGGGATATGAGAGTTGATTCAGAGAGACCAAGGTCAGTTGATGAGGTACCGGTAGTGCGCGAGTTCCGGATGTTTTCCCCGAGGATTTGTCGGGTGTGCCTCCCGAGAGGCAGGTAGAGTTTCGTATCGATTTGACTCCAGGGGCTGCTCCTATCGCCTTGCGCCACCAGAGATGCAGGAGTTATCCTCCTAGCTTCAGGAGCTACTGGGGAAGGGGTTTATTCAGCTGAGCAGCTCGCCGTGGGGAGCGACTATCCTTTTTGTCAAGAAAAAGGATGGTTCACACTGGATGTGCATTGATTACCAGGAGTTGAACAAGTTGACAGTCAAGAACCGTTACCTGTTACCGAGGATCGATGATTTTTTCAATCTGTTACAGGGAGCGTCTTGGTTATCAAAGATCGATTTGAGGTCTGGATATCATTAGGTGAGGGTGCGAGATGAGGATATCCAGAAGGCAGCGTTCAGGACTCGTTACGGGCATTACAAGTTCGTGGTGATGCGTTTCGGGCTCACGAATGCTCCAGCAGTGTTCATGGATCTCATGAACAGGGTGTGCAGGCCGATGTTGGATCGCTCGTGATCATGTTCATCAACGACATATTGTTGTATTCGAGATCCAGAGAGCAACATGAGGAGCATTTGAGAGAGATTCTTGGAGTTTTGAGATCAGAGAGGCTTTATGCCAAATTCTCCATGTGTGATTTCTGGTTACGAGAGCTCAAATTCCTAGGGCACCTTGTTAACTAGAAAGGGATATTGGTCGATCCAGCCAATATTCAGGCGGTGATGAGTTGGGAGATTTCGAGGTCACCTACTGAGGTCAGGAGTTTCCTAGGGTTGGTTGGGTATTATCGAAGATTTATCAGGGATTTCTCCAAGATCGCAGTACCACTCACCAAGTTGAACCGGAAGGGTGTTGCTTTTTCATGGGGCCCAGAGCAACAAGCCTCCTTCGAGGCACTTCGCCAAAGTCTATACGAAGCCCCGGTGTTAGCCCTTCCGGAGGGGATGGAGGACTTCGTAGTGTTTTGTAACGCGTCGATATCGGGGTTAGGAGCGGTGCTTATGCAGAGGGCATGTGATAGCATATGCATTGAGGCAGCTGAAATTTCATGAGTTGAGGTATCCCACCCATGATATGGAGTTGGGGGCGGTGGTGTTCTCCCTCAAGATTTGGCATCACTATCTGTATGGGGTTCGGTGTACCATATAACGGACCATAAGAGCTTGAGTTACGTGATGGATCAGCCCAACCTGAATATGCGCTAGAGGAGATGGTTGGATGTGGTAAAGGATTACGACTGCGAGATCCTCTACCACCCGGGCAAAGCTAATGTTGTAGCTGATGCCCTGATCCGTAGCGCGGAGGGCACCCCGATGCGAGATATTTGCCTGAGATTGACAATGATGACACCGGTGTTGGACACCATTCGTGGAGCCCAGGCTAAGGCCGTGAGACCAGAAAACCGTAAGAGAGAGCGGGTTATCAGACAGGTATTGGAGTTCGTTACCGATAGTTGAGGGCTTATGACATTTCAGGGTCGGATTTGGGTACCGTTTGTAGGAGGAACGCATACCATTTTGATGGAGGAAGCGCATCGATCGCGGTTCTCGATCCATCCCGGGGCTAATAAAATGTATTTGAACTTGAAGAAGGAGTATTGGTGGCCCTGTATGAAGAGACATGTCGCATGGTTAAGGCCGAGCACCAGCGTCCGCATGGTAAGTTGCAGCCGTTAGAGATTCCCGAGTGGAAGTGGGAACAGATTTCCATGGGTTCTATCACCAAATTACCGAGGACTGCTAGGTGTGTTGATGCAATTTGGGTGATTGTTGATAGGTTGACGAAGAGCGCTCATTTCCTTGCCATCAGTGAGACTCTTCTGCGGAGAGGTTGGCAGAGTTGTACGTGAGGGAGGTGGTATCACGGCACGGAGTACCGATCTCGATTGTCTCAGATCGAGATGTACGATTCACTTCCAGATTTTGGAAGAAATTCCATGAGGATTTGGGCACGAAGTTGCATTTTAGTACCGCCTACCACCCACAGACTGACGGACAGAGCGAACGGACGATTCGGACGCTCGAGGACATGCTTCGGGCATGTGTATTGGACTTCAAAGGGAGTTGGGACACGTACTTACCCTTGGGTGAGTTTTCGTATAACAACAGCCATCATTCGAGCATTAGTATGCCACCCTTTGAGCTGTTGTATGGGAGGAGGTGTCGAACTCCCATTTGCTGGGGAGAGGTAGGGAAACGTGTGATGGGTAGTACAACGATTGTGCTTCAGACGACCGAGTAGATTTAGCAGGTCAGACAGAGGTTATAACAACCCAGAGCCTTCAAAAGTGTTGTGCGGATAGACGACGGTCTGAGCTCGAGTTCCAGGTCAGTGACTCCGTACTCCTGAAGGTATCTCCTTGGAAAGGAGTGATCCGGTTCAGGAAGAGGGTCAAGCTGGGACCCCATATATTGGTCCATTTCGAGTGATTGCGAGGGTAGGCAGGGTAGCCTACCGATTGGAGCTACCTGCAGAGTTGGGCCAGGTTCATAACACCTTTCAAATATCGCAGCTGAGGAAGTGTATATCCGACGAGTTGACACTAGTACCATTAGAGGATATTCAGGTGGATGCGAGCCTGAACTATGTTGAGAGACCGGTTGCGATTATTGATCGGAAGATGAAAGTTCTGAGGAACAAGGAAGTGCCCTAGGTGCAGGTCCAGTGGCAACATCGGAAGGGGTCCGAGCTGTCTTGGGAGACGAAGCGAGAGATGCGCGAGCAGTATCCCGAGTTGTTTACGGAGTAAGACTTTGAGGATGAAGTCTGATTCTAGTGGGAGAGAATTGTAACATCCGGATTCCCAGGTACAATATTATTCATTTATATTTTTGGAGATTTTGGAGGGACTCGGCGAGTTGACGCTTAGACTCACCGAGTAGGGTTACGAATTCCATCCAGGTTAATGACCGGACTCGGCGAGTTGACTAGTAAACTCGGCAAGTTCGCACTATTTCATGAAGCCCTAATTCCTGGGGTTTGGACGCTATATAAAGGGGCTTATAGCCACCATTTGCGGCTACCAGACCCCTGAGCGAAACCCTAAGAGGTCTAGAGCATTTGTGAGGAGGAAGAGGCCATTTTTGATCTTTGTGTGGGTGTTTTTGATAGAAGAAGGTGACCAAGGCAAGAGGGAACTGAAAAGGGTTCTATTCTATGGATTTCAGAGCCTAGGGGCTTCATATTGAGGTACATATTCGATCCTTCTTCAGCTTTGGTGTTATTCTTTGAGAGTTAGGGTTTCTAGCCCCTTTAGAGTATAAATTGTGGAGCAATTGGTCCCTTCTTGCATTGAGACTTTGGATTTGGATCCAAAGAGGTCCAGAGACCTTATCTCCTTCATCTTTATGGGTGTCATTAGAAGTTATGAGCTTAGGGTGACATTTTGAGGCCATTTCTTCAAATAGAACCATTAGGTCCTAGCATGGGCATCAAGATCCAAACTTTACATGTTTTTATTGCTTAAAGAGGCCAGATCTATGGGTTAGAGGAACGGATCTGACCTTAGGAGGTCATTTGAGTTTGAGCATGGTATGAACTCACCGAGTCCAAGAACAGACTCGGCGAGTAGGATGGTTTTTCTCCATGAATCGCACAGTTGGTGACTCACTGAGTTGGGAATGTGACTCGGTGAGTCATTGGGGATTTGGGGACCTGAGTCATGAATGAACTCGCTGAGTCACAATTGTGCACTTGGCAAGTCTGGTCAAAGGGTTGACCGTTGACTTTTGTTGATTTTTAGGGTTTGGTTAACAATTGGACTTGTGCACTGTTTTAAGGGTAAAATGGCCTTTTAGCCTTCTTAGAGGACGTGTGAGGATTTAATTTAGCCTGGAGAGCCGTTATTAATTGAGATGATCGTTTACGTGTTTAAGCAGAGGCTAGATCTATGTTACGTGAGCGAGATATTACCGAGACATCTGAGGTGAGTCTTCTCACTATATTTTACCTTGAGTGGTAATTAGAGTTATGTGAAAGAGTATTGTATGCTATTTATGTGATGTGTTGCACTGCATTGTTTCTATGTGATTTATGTCATGTGTATATCAGGGTATGTCATAGTTAGAACCGGAAGGTTCACCGAGTTAGGACCAGAAGGTCCACAGAGTTAGGGCCCAAGGGCCCATAGAGTTTTAGCCTCAAGTGGCTAGTATGGCTATGTGTGGTATTTTGGGGAACTCACTAAGCTTCGTGCTTACAGTTTTTTCTGTTATGTGTTTCAGGTACTAGTGAGGATTACGGGAAGGCGACGGCACGATCAGTTACAGACGCACGAAGTTTTGTTTATATGATATGATCTTGGGGTTTTTGTCTTATGATTGAAAATATGAAACAATGTGTCTTATGATATTGTGAATTAAATGGTTTTAAAAATGTGAAAAATTGTTTGAAATTTTACGGTGTTACACTGTGGACCCTCTTGGCCTTAACTCTGTGAACTCACACATACCACATATCACATAACACAATGCATAATTACACAATACTCAAATAAGCACATAAGACCCTCTTGGTCATACATAACTACCACTCTAGGTAAAGTATAGTGAGAAGACTCACCTCTGGAAATCTCGGGTAGTCTAGAACTCGAAAACACTAATCTAGCCTTCGCCTAATCACATCTAGTAATTACCTCTAATTAGCAACAATTCTCAAAGGCTAGAATAAACCTTTCCTACAATCTCTCAGAAGGGGAAAAGACCATTTTACCCCTCCAATGGTCCAAATGACCAATTATTGTCTAAACCCTACAAGTCAACAAAAGTAAACAGAAGGCAGTACGCGGGGCGTACTCCGACCATCCAGAATCGGGGATCTCGACCCCTACGCGTCGCGTTCTGTGATTTACACCCAGCGTAAGTCCCAGTTTCATGCTCTTAATGGTTTTAGTCTGAATCGATTAAGATACAAGCTCATATCCCAGATCTAGCCCTTCTAATGCCTCTTAACCCGTAAAGTCGAAGCCTTTAAGCCTTTGCATGGCTGAAGGGTCACCAATCATTCCAAACTCTTAACCTTATTCCTCATTAAGTCCTTGACTCTTGCATGGCTTAATATTAACGATCAAGATTGGATTTTTATGGATCTACAATATACTCTAAGCTGAAATGGCGTAGATCAAGGTCTATGGAGACCATTTACTCATAAAGTCTCCATCTTGGGGACAAAAACCATAAAATGGTCCATAATACACAAATCCAAAAAGATAAAGAAAGCTTTGAGATTTTTACCTCCAAGTGATGCTCCAACCTATATAAAGCTCAGATCTAAGGCTTGCACTCCAACTCTAGCTTCTACAACGGTCTTCTCTTCTTCTTCACAAGCACCCAAGGAAGCTTCAAGCTAAAAACACACACACACACACACAATTTTAGACCTAAGATTAGCTCTCTTGGGATTTCACTCTCTAGAAATGGTAGCTGGGATGGAGGCCATAACATTCCTTTTATAGTGCTCATGTCTCATTTAGGGTTTCAAATATGGGCCCATTATGCCCAGCGTAAGCTAACGTACGCCCAGCGTACCGGATAAAGTCCACGTCCAATGCACGCCCATGAGTACGTGCATCGTACTCTTCGTTACGGCCTGTGTACTTGGTTGGTACACTTTTCCTTTTTGGGATAAATTTGACAAATTGGAAAAGAAGAAGAATTAAAGAGATATACCTGTATTTCGAGATTTTACACAGTAGCTACCAACATTTATCTATCAGGTACTAAGTCCATACCTACTAACGTTTATCTATCAGGTACTAAGTCCATAGCTACCAATAAGGATGAAAGTGGGTCCAAACTCGGACCGGATGGACCCAATCCAGAAAACCCGGAACCGTTTAACGATATTATTTAGAACCGAAAACCAGACCGGTATATAGGAACCGGGTCCGGTTCGGTTCCGGGTAAAGTGGGTCTAGAACCGAAAAACCCAGAAATAGGAAAGTGGGTAAGGTAGAACTGGGTCAAATGGGTTTAGAACCGGAAAACCCGATTTGCAAATGGTTTTGAAGTCAACGACACCAATTTTATTTTAACCTTAAAGTTCTCAAGAAAGGAGACCATTGCTCGACAAGTTACAAAATCTTCACTCACGGGGGTTACCACATCTCGTGCAAAGGAACGATCTATCAAAACAGATTCAAAATAGCTTTGATATGTCATTTTTGGAGGGCTGTAAGTGACTCAATACACATGAAAATTAGGTGTTTCCAGAGTCTATAACTATTGTCAAACAGTGAACTACAATTTAAAAAAAAATCAGCCTAAACGGACTCATAACGAAGTAGATATGACAATTTAAAGTTAACTAAAATTCTACAATAATGTTGTAACAGATTCAAAACAGCTTTGGTATATCATTTTTGGAGGGCTGTAAGTGACTCAATACACATGAAAATTAGGTGTTTCCAGATTCTATAAACTATTGCCAAATAGTGAACTACAATTTAAAAAAAATCAGCCCAAACGGACTCATAACGAAGTAGATATGACAATTTAAAGTTAACTAAAATTCTACAATAATGTTGTAACAGATTTTAAATAGCTTTGATATGTCATTTTTGGAGGGCTGTAAGTGACTCAATACACATGCAAATTAGGTGTTTCCAGAGTCTATAACTATTGCCAAACAGTGAACTACAATTTTAAAAAAAAAAAAAAAAATCAGCCCAAACGGACTCATAACAAAGTAGATATGACAGTTTAAAGTTAACTAAAATTCTATCATAATGTTGTAACAGATTCAAAACAGCTTTGATATGTCATTTTTGGAGGGCTATATGTGACTCAATACACATGTAAATTAGGTGTTTCCAGAGTCTATAACTATTGCCAACCAGTGAACTACAATTTTTTTTAAAAAAATCAGCCCAAACGAACTCCGAATGAAGTAGATATGACAGTTTAAAGAGGGCTAAAAATTCAGCAACAATGCAGAAAAAAATTACCTTCCATTTCATACTCGTAGAAAGGTTTTTCTAAATCCACCGCGATCTTCAATAAGTCGTAAGTTGAGTTCCAACGAGTGGGACAATCGTTGCACAAAAATTTGGTTCATTCCACATCTAAATCGGTTCTTTGGCCCACTAAACCCGGACCCAGTCCATTTAACCCGGTTCTGGTTTTTTAAACAAATTCAGTTAAAAACCCCGTATTAACCGGACCCGTTAGACCCATACCCAAAATACCCGGAACCCGGATAAGAGTAATTTTGAAACCCAATACCCGGACCGTTTAAGCATTTTCCAGTTATAGCGGTTCCGGTTCCGGTCCAGTTTTCCGGTTCTAAATCTCATCCCTAGCTACCAACGTTTATCCAATAGGCAGTAAGTCCATAGCTGCCAATGTTCACTCATATCATCCTTTATCTCTCATCATTCATCTACCCATATTATACCCAACATATTTGTAGATACAAAATACATATATAGTTTAAATCATTTAAAAACATGTATAAAATCATCCATCGATCATAGACAGCAAGTATTCAGATAATATATACACATAGAACGTAATTTATATAAAATACTTCATATCTATGTGTAAGATGAAAGTAACTATGAACTCACCTGATAAGGTGGTGACTCGGTACACGGACATCACTTCGTTACTCTTAAAACAATCTTCCTCGGACAAAGCCTAGTATCATTACCACTAGAGTTTAGTATAATGCTCGACGAGACTAATTAATAGTCTTGATATTATTACTATTATATAAGCACGAAACAATATTTCTCAACCACTATGTACAGACAGGGGCCATGCATGAAACACCGGAGGGCAGGATCATTTCAGCGTAAAAGCACGTCTGAATCCAGCAACCCAAGCGACCCTTCAAACCAGATTCCCCGTACCACAAGCGGTTAAAAAGATATTATAACGATACTTATATAACCCATAATAATAGCCCAAATAATTATTATAAGGTCCTAATGACATTACTATATTTAAATAAAAGCTATATTAAATATAGTATAGGCGTAGCTCACTTACAACGGGTTTTTTTATTAAAAATTGGGCTTCACTGGAACAGTGTTTCCTAGCTGAAAGCTTTTCTTCTTGGAGCTGTCGGGCACTCCGGGGCTTACTTCTCGTGCTAGCGAGGTTCCCTAGACTTGGGAGGGGTTTAGGGAGTCTAGAGAGAAGTTATAGAGAGAAAGAAAGGTTTATGATGTGAAGAAAATATGAAAAGTTCACCCTTTATTCATAGGGTTTTTATAGTAAAGTAGCCCCTAAGTTTCGTTCGTATCTTCCGCGTAAGAGCTTTGTTTTCTACGTTCTTTATATCCAAGCTTTGGTATTTACGAGTACTACAACTTTCATTTAGATCCCATCGGCTAATTCTTCTTCTATCTTAAATTTACAAAAACTTTATCGTATTTATCGTGCACGAAGAGTAGCGACTAAGCTTCATCCATATTTTTCGCATACGAGCTCCATTTCTGACGTTATATATATCCACGCATTGGTATTTATGAGTAATACAACTTTTGTTTAGACCCCGTTGGCTAATTCTCATTCTATCTTAGATTTACAAAACTGTATCGAGTTCGCCGCGCTCAAAAAGTAGAGACTAAGCTTCATCCATAACTTTCGCATACGAGCTTCGTTTTTGACATTATTTATATCCACACGTAGGTAAAAATAAAATCTACAACTTTCCTTTTTACTTCGTCGGCTAATTTTCAACCGATCTTAAATTTAATAGTAGGAGGTGATTACACTGTTAAATGTCCGTGTAAAATTCATAACTTTTACATACGGACTCTGTTTTCTTCTGTCTTTTTGTCGTTGAGTTCATATAAATGAGATCTTCCATTTTCATTTAGGTCGCGTTGGCCAAAAACCGCTCGATCTAACATTCGAGTTTCGGGCGGTGCACTGTTATGCCAAATCTTAGAAAAATTCTAACTTCCTCATACGAAGTCAGATTTGGGCGTTCTTTTTATGCACGCTCTCGGTTTAACGTATACTACGACTTTTGTTTAGATCACTAAGGCCAAAACTTCTACGGGCCATAACTTCTTCGTTATAACTCGGATTTCGACGTTCTTTATATGTACAGAACCTTTGTAACATATACTATTACTTGGTTAAGATTACTCCTTATAAATAATCTTCCATAAAAACTCATTTTTTGATGCTTATTTTCTCTAAATTGACTAGCCAATTCTACGGGCGTTACAGTGATGACTTGAGAGTAGTAGGGTATAGTGATGCTAGCTTCCAGACTGATCGGGATAATTTCCACTCTCAGTCAGGCTGGGTCTTTACCTTAAACGGGGGAGCTATTACTTGGAAAACTTCCAAGCAAGATATAGTGGCACATTTAACTTCCGAATCAGAGTACATAGCAACAAGTGAGGCAACAAAGGAGGCTATATGGCTAAAGAACTTCATTGGAGACCTTGGAGTAGTACCATCTATACAGGATCCTATGTAAAGTTTCTGGGATAGTGAAAATGCAGTTGCCTAAGCCAAGGAACCAAGGGATCACGAAAGATCCAGACATATTGAAAGAAAATACCACTTTATCAAACATAGAATAGAAGAAGGACTCCTCGTGGCAAAGAGGGTATCATTAGATGAGAACCCGACATATCCCCTCATGAAGGGACTGGGTAGGGTTAAGCATCTTTAGCATGCAAGGAGCATAAGGCTGAAGGATGATATTAGTTTTAGAAGTTAGATAATTTTTGAAATATGTAAAGTGTAATTGATATTTGATGATAAATAAAAGTTGTTATTTATAAGTAAAGTGTTTCTATCTCTTGTCAATCGTTTAATAGTATTTTATTTTGCATGTGTTGACTTCCAGAATAATTATGTTATGTTATATCATATTATTCAAACCTCCATAGTCGGTCATATGTTGGAAGTAGATATGAATCAAGACTGGCATGAAGTTGGCTTGTAGATGTCTAAGACAACACTTCATGAGTACTCATAAGTTCTGAGTATTGGAATCAACCCACGCTCACTTGTATAACTTCATGGAATTTATATCGAGTGATCGTGAGACAATAATATCATATAAATATTCAAACCTAGAGATATGAGTTGTTGACTATGAGTTGGTTATACACTGATTGTGTGTAAACGCATTGGTAACTCGATGTTATAAAACGTACCTTTGTGTATAATTCAACAAGTAGTAGAACAAGCATATGAGTCGAATTTTATATGTTCCTTCTTGGATTAGAAGCGATATCTGTGCCCCTCAATGATTTTGTTTTGACCTATGTACCGGGCCCGGTCAGAACTAAATTGATGTGTTCGATTAAGTTCTATGTCAAATAAATCGGAAATCCAGAAACAAACTGCTTGACAATGAGTAACACAGTGTTCCATGTATTTGTACGGCTGATATCTAGAACAAAGGATTATAGGATCACTTATCTTAAATTATGTATTATCATTGTAACGCCCTCATATTTGGGCTAGTCAATTTAGAGACAATAAGCATCAAAAATGAGTTTTTGATGGAATATTATTTAGAAGGAGTAATCTTAACCAAGTGGTATTATATTTTACAAGGGTTCTGTACGTATAAAGAACAGCGAAATCCGAGTTATAACGATGAAGTTATGGTTCGTCGAAGTTTTACGGCTAAACCGGCATGACACCGAGAGACATAAATAGAGAATTTACGATAGAGGACTTTTTGGCCTTAGTCATCTAAACAAAAGTTGTAATATATGTTAAACCGAGAGCGTGCATAAAAAGAACGCCCAAATCTAACTTCGTATGAGGAAGTTATGAATTTTCTAAGAATTGGCATGGCAGTGCACGACCCGAAACTCGAATTTTAGATCGAGCGGTTTTTGGCCTACGTGACCTAAATGAGAGTTGAAGATATCATTAATAGGAAGTCAACAATAAAAAGGCAGACGAAAATGGAGTCCATATGAAAGAGTTACGAATTTTTCGCGGTCATTTAACAATATAATCTCCTACTACTGTTAAATTTAAGATCGGTCGAGAATTAGCCAACGGAGTCAAAATGAAAGTTGTAGATCTTCTTTTTACCTACGTGTGGATATAAAGAACGTTAAAAACAGAACTCGTATGCGAAAGTTACGGATTTTAGAAGTCGGAAGTGTGTTGTGCGAAAATGGGTGATGTTGCACAATCTTGGCCATTGCTTTCTCCCCAAGTCTTGCCACCAGATGGTGACATGTGGCACCAAGTTCAGCCATATTTCACCCTATAAATAGAACCTCTCACACCCTCATTTTCTTCATACCTTTCTCATTCTTTCTTCTCTCTACACTCTCTCTAAACCTCTCAAAACTCCCCTAGCGCTAGAAGAAAGCCCTGGAGCGCTTGACAGCTCCGAGAAGAAGAACTTCCGGCTCGGAAGTTCTACCCCTGCAGAGCCTGGATTTTAGCCAAAGCCCCTCATAGGTAAGATACGCCTACCTAATTTTTAATATAGATTTTATTTAAATATAGTAACGTTATTAGGGGCTTATAATAATTATTTGAGCTATTATTATGGGTTATATAAGTGTCGTTATAATATCTTTTTAACCACTCGCGGTACGGGGAATCCTGTTTGAAGGGTCACCTGGGTTGTTGGATTTCAGAAGTGCTATATGCCAAAATGATCCTTCCCTTCGGTGTTTCATGTCTGGCCCCTATCTGTACATAGTGGGTGAAGAGTATTGTTTAACACTTATATAATAGTAATAATAGCTAGACTATTAATTAGTCTCGTTGAACATTAGACTAAACTCTAGTGGAAATGATACCAGGTTTTGTCAACAGAAATTTATTTTAAAGTAAACGAAGTGTTGTCCGAGTACCAAGTCACCACCTTTGTAGGTGAGTGCATAGTCCCTTTCATGAACATGATTTTAAATACAAGTATTGATTGAAGTATTAATTATATGTTTATGTGCGAGTTAACTGATGTTGCCTGAAATACGTGTTAAAGAACATACCTGATTATATATGATGATTTAGGATAAAGAGTAAACCTAAATTAATTATGTGGAATATTGGGTAGTATTTTCTTACGAGTACGAGTGAGTTATACTCAGAGAATAGAACTTTAGTATATGTCATTGATCCGGGAGCATGGATTAGACATAGTTATTATCACTAGTCCGAGAGTATGGATTGGACATAGTTAACTGTCATTAATCCGGGAGTATGGATTAAGACATAGTCAGTTGTCCTTAGTCCGGGAGTATGGATTAAGAGACAGTCAGTCATCCTCAGTCCGAGAGTATGGATAGGGCATAATCATTCGTCGTTAATCCGGGAGAATGGATTTACATGTAGACACTTGTCCCTAATCTGAGAGTATGGAATGGGCACAATTATTGATCTGAGAGCATGAATTAGATCTGAGAGTATGAGTTAAGTAACAGGTAAAATTTAAGGTCCGAGAGTATGGATAGTCTCGTTGTAAGGATTAACGGGGTGGGGTAAGAGTTGCTTATATATATGGTGAAATTGTATATTTTGTGAGTTCTAAATTATATATATGATATAACATTGTGGGATTGAAATCCTTGTGTACTCTCCAGGTTTCCCAACCTGACCCACTCAAGCTTATTTGTATCACAGGTGTTGATACGAAGTTACATTACACTGAGAGATTAAAGAGATGTAGATCACTAGTGTAAATGAATGTAAGTTCTGATTATGCTTATGTTTCTGTATTAACGATGACATCCCAAATGTTTTAAAATGAATAAAAATACATTTCTTCGGAAATTTTTTGATAGCGTATTTATCATGTTTTACTGGGAACAAATTCCACAACATTTTCACTAAATAAGGTACTCTGATTTTTATAAAGCATAAACAAAATCAGTTTTTTCTGGCCGTGAAAATGGGGATGTCACAATCATCATCTTAGTTCCGCGAGACCTTGAAAGAGCTACGATTGCTAGTCGGTTCCTGAAGTCATACATGTAACTATAGTTAGTAGACTTATCCAAGTGGGAGACTATTGGATATAGTGTCTAAGTCCATAACTATATGTGGTATGTACTTGACTCGACCAGATATGGTCCATTTGGGTTGCATGGCATCACGCATTTGGATTAACTAAAATAAGAGAAATAACACTTAGGGATTATTAATATATTATAACTTCTCATATATTAATAATATTCTTTAACTAGTATTGATCAATTATTAATTTTGAATTAATTAAGTGATCAAAAGGAGGCTAATTAAATATATGGGTTGATTATGTAAATCAACTATACTTGTACAGTGGGCTAATGATCCATGGTTTATTAGTTGGGCTAAACCCATAGGGTGCTCCATGGATAGGCCATGGAGTTTATAAACCCATGGATCATGGAATATGCAAATCCATGTCATTTAGGGTTTACATGGTGTAAACCTAATTATGACACTTATTATAAGCATCATGTTATTCACCAAAATTGGCCACTAAGCAAGAAGATTGAGGGCTAGCCGATTTTAGAAGTGTTCTATTTCTCTCTATGTTATTCTAAGTGCGTTTTGGTGTTGTGTGAGACATTTGAGGCATCACACTTGGGGTGCTAGGCTCACAAGGTTCTCAAGGAATCCAAGCAACAAAAAGGTATGTAATTCTTACTAACTTTTATGTTAAAGGTCCCCATGTCTGCTAGATAGGTTATAAACCTTGGAAATTCAAATTTTCATGTATCGTAGATCAAACATAGATCCAAGGTTTCTAGGGTTGCATGTACACCATAGGAGTGTTAGAATGCTCAAAACCCATCATCATGATCCGACTTCTATAGTGTTCTGAAAACAATCCATAACGGAAGTTTATATAAAATAAACTTATGAATTAGTAGTGACTACTCTTGAAGGATTTTTCTATATCCTAGATTAATGTAATTAGTTGCAAGGAAAGAAGCAATAATCCTAACACATAATGTGAGTAGTGTAATCACCAAATCACCAAATCATATCATTTTATTAGTTATTAGTGTGTCGTATAAGGTGTTCGGTGTCTTCGCATGTATTGTGAGTGGTTTCCTCTGTTCTCTTTCCTTCCTATGTTCGCTTTGGTTCTCTCTGTAAAGGTTTGTTGTCTCTGGACAACATAGGTGTGTTTCGGTTCTCCGTAGGTGTGTTGAATCTTCGCTTCTTCTTGGTTCGGGTTCTGTCACTGATCTCCATTACTGACTCCGAATGTCCAAGTGGGCTTCCCACATCTCTTCTAGCAAGGGTAAGGTTCGTCAATGATCACTCTAGTGCCTTTCTCTTTGGTTGATCCCTTCTCAGAATCCTTCCTATGAACCTCTTCTTGTTCCTTGTTGACTCATCTGTTGACTGTTGTTGCAGAGTGGTTTCCTCTATCTATGTTGGTTATGCGAGAATGGGAGTGTCTAAAGAATCTATGAGATTTAGTAAAACATTTTTATCTTACGGGGTGATCCCTACCGGGTCCACCTATAATAAAGCAGTGTATAGAAGTTGTATATAATTTAAGATTAAATAGACCTTCGAATAAGTGATCCTACTCTAAGAGCACAACCAAACAAGGAACACGAAGTAGAGCGTAGATCACCCATTCAAAGTCTATAAAATCTCAATTATATAAAACCTTGGGAGTATACACTCCACAATTATAGACCTACCAGTAAGGGTCCTTTAATTTTCACATAAGTTATTTATAGAGCCTAAAATACTCCTATAGTATTTTAATTGTATGTTTGATTCTGTAGTTTCTTAGTATATGAACTTGGTATGTTTTCCGACTTTTTGTTATCTTATAGTAACTAAAATACTCCTATAGTATTTTAACTTTGTGTTTTGTTCTAGAGACCTTTTGTATATAGAGTTAGGTAACTTTAAGCCTACTGCAACACCACATCACTCCCAAACACATATTGGCCGTATCTCAAATAAATATAGTTGATCGGGCTATACTTATCCCATATATGATTGCATAACTGTCCAGGTTTGACCTTAGTGTTCAACATTTAAATACCTATGTTCTTGTTCTTCTTGTGATACTTATTCTAGTATGTATATATACATGTATGCATACTTATATAAGATTACTTATATTTTAAAAGTATAACTCTTGTTCAGAGTGTTTTAATCCCATTGTATTTATAGTTTGTATATATTTTATGGGTTGATATACTCAGTTCACTATAAACGATGCTCTGATACCAATCTGTCACACCTCCAAACTGAGATGGCAGAAACATCCAAGGGCGGAGGACCTCATGTAAGTATCACAACAATTGTAGAATAGTAAAACAAGCAACAACATCCATTGCATTAATAGTATAGTGTTTACATTGTATTTGAATCACATATGATTGACATCAAAAGTAAGTAGCAAAATAAAGACTTAAAGCTATTATGCTACGTATTCTAGAATCCCTAAGCGCACCTGTCTATTAGTTTCCTGAGAATACAAGTGATTTTGAAAGTGTATGAACATTTAAGTTAGTGAGTTCATAAGTATTTTGTTTTAGAATATATGTTCTTTGTTCTTTGAAAACCTTAGTATGTGCCTTGAAAACCTTAGGTTGTTCTTTGAAAACCTTAGTTTGTTCTTTGAAAACCTTAGTTTGATCCTCAAGAAAATCCAATATTTTTTTATGTAATAAAATGTAAGAAAATGTGACCCATAATAGTTCCTTCTACATTTACCTAGTGTATACAAGTTATATACACTATAGATCGAAAGGATAATCGATTGCGTGGTTCTGCCCTAAGCCCACAACCAAAAAAGGAATAGGAAATGAGGCGGAAGCCTCACATTCCACTATTTTTCGGATCTACATTGTATAAATCCCTGGTGTATGCACTAGATAATTATAGAATTAACAGTGTTGGTCCTTTTGAGTGATATCTTCATTATACTTTAAGAATTAATGTAGTACCGTTGTATTTATATGCAATCTTTTGTATTTGTATGCACCTAGTGAATCGTTCTTTCCAAAGTATGTTTTGTACTAGAAAATAGTGTATTGTTCTTGTATATGTATATGTATGTTCCTTTTTCTCTTGTATATGTAAATTTATGTTCCTTTTTCTTGTATATGTATCAACCTGACCTATACCTGATTCCTCCTATGATTTATTAGTGTATACGAGTTATACATATAACCAAGATCAAATAGATAGTAAACTGTGTGTATCTACTCTAAGCCCATAACCAAAAAATGAACATGAAATAAAGCGAAAGGCACACATTCTACTGTCTATCGGCTCCTATTTATATATAACCCTAATGAATAAGCTAACAAATCATAGAATTAGCATTATAGATCCCTTCTCAAATGTGTGTTCATGTACTAGTGTAGTAGTGTAGTGTAGTGCCCTGGTGTTTATGAAAACTCTTGAAATTCTGAAATCTCATAATCTAGACGTCAAAATGTTGGTACAACATTTGTCACCCGTGGACCTGTCAGTCCCACTGTAGCTAACAACGAGGTTTGGGATTGTCAGTCCCATATAGATCTATACACAAATTCATGTTCCCCCTCCAAGAGACTCTGGTTATAAATGATCGTACCCCAATGGGCACAACTCTTTATTAACTAGACACGTAGAGAATACTAATGTTCTTTTGTACTTGAAATTGTATATGTTATCTTGTACTAGTAGTGCACAATAATTATAGTTAAATAATCATTTTAGTATGATAAACCTGACTTAGTAAAATAGTATTAGTGTTCCCTAAACTATACCTATTATAGTTTACTTATATGTTCTAAATGTAATGTAGAATCTTAGTAATTAAACACTTTGTATAACATAATGAGTAACTTGAGGATAAATACCTTTTGCTTGACATGTTGCAAAAGGGTTTAAAACTTTATTTAAATACATTTCATCTCCAATATATATATATATATATATATATATATATATATATATATATATATATATATATATATATATATATATATATATATATATATATATTGGACAAGTGATTCCAACCCTAGTCCACAACCAGAGAAGGAACATGAGGTAACGTGGGCACATTAGTCCTAAACATGTTGGATCTTAATTATATATATATATATATATATATATATATATATATATATATATATATATATATATATATATATATATATATATAAACATGCATATCTGGGAAAAATATATGTATGAAACAATTTAAGTAGTTTGAACTATTCTTTTATAAATAGTTTACAACACTTGAAAGAGCTTGACATGTTTTTAAACTATTTGAAATCATTTGAGTTATAACACAAGATTTCCTTGTGTTTTTAATTGTATTCCCCACTAATACATTGAAAACATTAAAAACATCAGGGTATGAACTCACCTCGAGCGAGTGATTCGATTGAAGAATGAAGTAAAGGTGTTACTTCCAGGAGTGGAGTTTCATAGAACAAACGAGTCCTAACTAGCATATTCTCACACATATATGTATACAGTTAGTGCATTTAACATCTAAGGTCTAAAGGAAACAACCTATGAAGTAGGCAACACTTACGGAGAAGTGTTAGAATCGAAATTGGAAGGTTGAAGAGGTGTTCATGGCCACCATGAAGTGTTCACGGCCGTGAAGGCTTCACGACCCTTGAAGATTTGAAGGGTTTTTAGCTGGCACTATTGTGTGTTCTTGGTGTAATGCTAAGGATGAAGGGTTCACGGACAGAAGGAGGGTTCGTGGCCCAAGAACACATTTAAGATCTTGATGAAAGGTGATGAATCAATGATTGTTTGAAGACCCTAAGTTGTATTCTAAGGAGATACAAAGGAGATGGGTGTTTTAAGAGTGAAAATAGGTGTTTTTGGGTATGATACTAGAGAGAGAATGGGAGGATTGCGGCCAAGAGATGAAGAAGTGAAGAGAAAATGAAGTAAACTTATATATATAGGGTGGGTTCACGGCTGTGAACCTGGTTTGCGGCCGTGAACCTCACTTGATGAGGTTTAAGGCCCAAATGCAGTACTCCGAACTCGTTTCCTTAGTTGTTCACTTCTTAACACACAACCCTGACATATACTAGGCTTAGAAACCTATAATTTTGACCTTCGATTTGATGTGTTTGACTTTAAAAGATAGAAATTTCGGGTTTTGACAAATAGTAATAAAGAAAAAGGAGTTTCCGATCCATTAGGGTTTAAGAACCCATTTACGACCCATTAGGCCCATGATAATAAAGTGAGTTATTGTAGGCCTAACATGGCCCAAATGTAATTATTCGAAGAATGTGGGTCCAATTAGAGCCCAAATGGGGTTCCTTGGCCCAAAATAGTCAAATGAAAAGTTTAATGGCCCCTTAGGCCCAATAAAAGGATTTCTGGCCCATCCTAAGTTTGAACCAGGACATTAGGGTTTCAAACCCACAATTTAGTATATGAGATGTATTAAATTAGGTTTTGGACTTCACTCAGAAGTTTTGATTCAAATGGACGTTTTTGATTGAGTATAGGACATGATATCCACTTAGATTACAAGTTACATTGGAGTTGGTTACATGCATGCAAAATTTCCTAGCCAAAAATTACTAGTTGTGACACTTAGAGTTCTTAATCTTTTTTTGTTATATATATATATATATATATATATATATATATATATATATATATATATATATATATATATATATATATATATATATAAACAAATTTGTTTATTGAAAAAACACCACTTCATTTTGTTAATTTTTAATATTTACACTTATTTTTTATCATAAAAACAAAAGAAATATATCAATATTCATATTTTTTGGTACACTTGAAATAGATATTCATATCGATGTAAACAGATTCACACTGGGAACGGATTCACACTGGAAATTAGATTCACGCTATAAAATGTGATATGCATATAATTTTGTTTTTGGGATTCACAATATAAATCAAACTTACTATTTGAACATTTATTATCATTCACAAATTAATTTAGTGAAATTTATATGTGAATCGAAGTATATTTCATTATAATTTTATAATATTTTAACGTTTTAATTACTCGCAAGTTGGCTTTGTAAAATTCACAAGTGAATTTATTCACCGTAAATGCTAAAAACAAGATTATATGCAGATCAGATTCATAGTATGAATCTGTTCATAGTTTGAGTACAATTCACAACGTGATCAGATTTAGAGTGTGAATATGTTCACAGTTTCGATTTTTTTTTTACAATCATAAGAATGTCTATTTAAAAAGTACCAAATTTATGAATTTTGATCTATTTGTTTTATTTTTTTGATAAAAATAAGATTAAATATTATTAAAAAAATAACTAACAAAATGACATGGGCTTTTTGAAAAAAAAAAATTATTTTTTTGTATATCAATATGGATGTCTATAAAAAAAAGAGAAAAAATTATGAACTTTGATATATTTGATTTTTTTTCGATAAAAGATTTGTCATAAAAAAAACATAAAAAAATGAGTTCTTTGTTACGATGTGGTGCATATTCGTCCAACCTTTTTAATTTGCATACCTTTTTTTGGGCCCTTGGTCAATTTCTTTTGGGAGCCAAGATTGGTTCATTGGTTTTATGGTTTTTTTGTTGAACTTTTGCCCATCTATAATGAAAATAAAGTTTATAAAATCTATGGAATAAAGATTTAATTAGACTTAAGGGAGTAAAATGAGGTATTTACAATGAGAAGGAATTAGAAGAAAGGGGTATATTATGCATAAGGGAATTAAAATGAGGGATCATAATGCTATCTTTGGATTTCATCAATCTCACAAGAATCTCGTGCATAGTATGCACGTCGAGGTTTACCCCAAAAATTCACGTGAGATGTAGGATACGGTCGATTCGCGTCGAAAGGTAGATGATATTTGCCACAAAATAACCACATCTTCGTTTATATAGACGCATATACATTAGGGTTTCAAAGGATGCTCCGCATAGAGAGAAACCAAACGGAGAGAAAGAAAGTGAGACTTTGAGTACGTACAAATATTGTTTCTCTGATGAGTTTCTCATGGTGGTTTGAGGAGTTTCTAGATGCTACGACGAAGAGGATTTTGTTGCATTAATGGAGTAGTGATAAATCATGAGAGTTCGAGAGAGAAAAGAGTACGTGGAATGGAAGAGAGTAATAGATCTGAGCATGACGGGATCTGTCAAACGGAAGAGAGTCATAAATCATTAGAGGAAAGCAATGTTGTCACGTGCTTGATCAAAAAAAAAAAAATCCGTTACTACAAAATTGGGCATTACCGACAGAATTTTCGCGACGGAAAAAATTCCGTCGGAAAAGCAACAGAATACTAACAGATTTCCGATGGACGAATAATTAGGATAATAGTATTGCGACGGTTTACCGACGGAAAACAACAAATTCGTAATTCGTTTGCTATTTCGTTGGTCAAATAAACACCTTTTATTATTATTTATAAATTTATTAATTGTCGGGCATTTTGGTAAATCTACAAATAGAAGGTTGTTTAAGCGGGTTGTATATCGGCTTAACCTAAGCTAGTTCAAAGCAGGGATTCCCTTCACGACGACCCCACATCACCACCATCATTTAAGAACGACATAACCCTAGCCCTCGTCGCCGGAGGTTGCGTTTCACCTTCGCGGGAACCAAGAACCCTGACGTCGTTGCTCACTGACGTCCATTGCACCTTCAATACTCTGCCATCAATCGACTAAGTGATTGCCTCATGTCCGCCTCCTACTCGACGTTCTGTTGCACCAAAGCCACTGTCTGCCGCCAGCGATTGCTTCCGTTTCACCGTCATTTACCTCCGACAACAGTCAATCTTACCGACATTCATTAATTACAGGTTTGTTACATTACCTGAATATTTAGGTCATGTTTACTATAGTTAGTAACTGTATGAGCTGCTCTAGATCTTCAACTAAAGTATAATTATTGGTAATTCCTTATGAAAAGTAGAAAGATTTTGTTATCAAATTGAGCATATAGTCCACATCGAATTTGAATTAGGGGATGTGGTTTGACTTCAGAACTCAAAGATTATTTATGAATCTAGTTCTGCGCATACCTTCTGAGCATATCAAATTTGAACTTAAAAACGTGGTTTCTTGATAAAATTTGACCTGGCGTAAGACAGTTTAAACATTCTAGGACTAATGTCATCAAGAACGATGGGGAAAAGACTCCGTCATGGAACTGTCGGTGGTAAAAAAACATAAGCATTTATTAGGTGCATATTTGGATGAACTACATTAACCTTTACTTGGGAATAACGATGACAACAAGCCTATAACCAGTTAAAGGTGCTTTCATGATTTCAACTTCCCAATTTCCTTTTCATCACAATATATAGACTATGATATTATCATGGATATCTAATCTTTGTGTTTTAGGTACAAAAGTATGAAGATGTTTTGTATGATAAAAAAAGAAAAGAAAACCTCCACTGGGCATTTCTATTCTCTAATATAGTTTCAGAATGGGCATAATGGTTAGGTATGACTTGTTACTTAAAGAATCCCTCTTGGTTTATTTTTTTGTAATGTTAAGTTTTAATTGATGAGAAAATTCCATTTTGTTTCTTGTCGAAAGAGTTCTACTTGGATCCGGATCATTCATTGCACAGATTTGACTTTGTCTTCAACATATGGAAGTGGACCAACAAAGAAGTTTCTTCCACCGTTAGTTACTCCATTACAGGTATGAACGTTGACCTATGATAAAATAGATAATTATAAATATAAAATATATTAGAATACTCAAATTACCACTTATCGATGCTTGCTTTACTATCCATAGGTTGTTTAACGATAATCCTCATAATAATTAGCAATTTAGCATTCTCATCAATCTCTCAATGCTACTGTAATACAACAAATTATGTACACGTCCTATATCTTAGCCAACTTTAATCCATGTTTTCCTCTTCAATTGTTTCTAGTTTCATGTTATGCTTCTTATATGCTTCACACTTTGTTGCAGGTTAGCTATTGGTTCATCTTTGTTTAAGCAGTGGATAAAGAACATTCAAAGTGAAAAAAGACTCCTTGTGGATGGATTTTTGTGTGCCAACCGTCAATTTCTGGTCAAGTCAAAGTCAAATAAAGTCAACAAGTCAAACCGGTCAACTCAACTAACCCTTGTATATTAGGGTTTACTCCATTGGTACTAATGAACAACTACCTATCTCAATATAAAGTATCACGTAGATGTTCCATACGTTCAGGAAATCTAAACCCTAATCGGGGAAAAGCAATGTATGACTCGATAAAACGTAACTACACACCTTTGAGGGGAGTAAAACATCTCATAACAAGTCATAACGGGACTTACAAACCTTGCATTGCGAAACTAAACACCGAAGAAGGTCACAAACGAAGTCTCTCTCACTCTATCAAATCTCTCCCAAATCTCTCTCAAAATCTTTTTCAACTTTTTATAATCATTCGGGCCATCCCGACCCTTAACTTGGTTAAAAATCACTTGAAACGGGAATTTTATTTGAAAAACAGCCTTATAGAACCGAAACCTGCATAAAGGACCGAAGCTGCTTTAAGAACCGAAACTAGCCTTAAGAACTGAACCTACCCTTGATGAACCGAACCCTAAGCAACCGAGCCTTATAAGACCGAAACTCTAGGAACCAAAGCTATGTAGAACTGAAGCCAGGTAGAACCGAACCTGCTTCTTGGAACCGAACTACTACGGGACCGAACATCATAGGACTGAGCCTACCTTCGGTTCGGGTGCCACTCTCGGTTCGGTTGCTGCCTTCGCTTTCGTTTCCTTTCCCCCATCAGCTTCTCCTTCAGTTCTCAATCTAGAGGATCGAGACCTCCCTTTCAATTCTAACCCTCATGGACCGAACCTTCGGTCCTGATCAGGGAATTTTCGCATCCTTTACTAGTTTTCGATCCCGACTCCATTTTAAGCTCGTTTTTCATGATTTTAACGTGGGATTTTCACCCAAAATCATATTTTAATATTTTTAACCATCTAGAATCATTATTGACCCATATCTTGGTGATTTCTATGATCAATATCTTTACAACTAAGTTAGACAAGATTCAAGTACAAAAGGTGCTCCTTGACTTTTGCTTAAAGTTATGACACCTTTAGCTTACTATTCATGCTTTATATCACTATTTCCCCATCAGCACTCTCTTATTCATTGTACTTTCATACTTCCGCAACAAGTTTCCCTTACTTACACACACAAAGGATCATTATCCTCATATCCTTTAGATCTCACCAAATCCCACCAAAAGTAAAATCACTCTCTCTCTTTCTCTCTCTTTCTCTCTCTCTCTCTCTCTCTCTCTCTCTCTCTCTCTCTTATTTCTCCCAAGAACTCGAGACTTCCAAGGGCTGATCCCGAGCTTTCCATTCACTCTTAGTAAGTATCTTCATCCTACACTTGATTATCTTACATTCTTCCACTCAAATCATAGATTCCTTACACAAATATCGTCATATTTGTTCCTAGATCTTCAAATCTCCAAGCTTCTCCCAAGTGTTCTTGACTTGGAAACCCCCTTTCCTCATCATCCTTCTATTGAAATCAGTCAAGGTGAGTTCATACCCCTATATTTTCATGTTTTCTTCAAGTTTTAGGGGGGTGGGGGGGGGGGGGGATATAAGTTAAAACATCTTAATATAACTTAAACTCATTCATAAGCTTTTCACAAAAAAGTATAGTTCCATTCACAGACTGTTTTGAACATATTAAACTTTTTAGTTTTCAAAACTGTTTTTTATGCAAATAGTTATACCTTTAAAATGACTACTTCCACATCTCCATATATGAGTTTTCTACAATTTATGCCTAAAATTTCATAAACCCTTTCGGACCAGTCTGTGAATATGGACATTTTCACACAAGTTAGAGGTTACTAAAAATCATAATAAAAATTATGAACAAACTAGACACATTTTCCAAACTCTCAGAATTTACGGATTCTGATTTCAACCAAAAATGATTTTTCTATAATTGTTCCAAGAACAGGAACAGAAAAGTTAAAATTAACAAAACTGTTAATAATTGCATTTACACATTGTAGCTTGCTAAGTAGGGTGTGTATTAGTATATATAAATACATGTTTATATTACATGTCTTTTACCTTCGTATACCGGTTTATATCATATACAAAAAGGATTTCTATCATTACAAAATGTTTTTAATAAGCTATAATAGGTATAGTTTATGTTCTATTTACACAACAAACACATTACGGAATGTTTTATTTCCACATAAAAAGGTTTTACACTTACACACTACACATAAGCTCGTTAATTTAAGTTGTGAGACATTCTTCATCGTACTCCTAGAGTACGGGTTATAATTCGTGATAGTTACAACCAGAATCTCCTGGAGGAGAACGTGATAGTTGTGTATAGATCTATATTGAGATTAACACCCCACACAGGAGCTGCATGCAACAGCTAGGCCTGCAGGTCTGAGGTGACAAATGTCATACCTTTCCGATGCTTGAAAAACGTCGCAGTAGGTGCAGTTCGTCATAGTATGGTTATAGAGACTCACATAGGTTGTTAACTAATCATAAAGTTTACGGGGATTTTGTAAATCACAAAGGGTTTTATGTCGATTTACAGCCACTTTTATAACGATAAGTATGGATATTACTCGTACACTTTCGGTCTTGGAATTTGAGACCACATATCATTTTTATAAGGAAAATACTGGATTTTTCTTGGCAACACACAATTCATTACAAAGAACGGTTTTCAAAATCTTCATATAAAAGCTTATGAACTCACCACCTTAATTGTTGACACTTTTTGAAACTACATGTATTCTCAGGAAACAGTGAAACGGGAAATCAACAGCTTTTAAGGATGGGACGCTAATATGTTGTAATCAATTATTGAAACATGTAACACTTTGAAACTATGTAACCTTTTTCAGATTATATTTATGATTGGTTTTATATACTATGCTCACTTATATACTCATTGCCATGATACTACAAATGAAGTCCGCCACCCCCCTGACCTTTCCGCCATCCTTGGTTTGGGGGTGTGACATTTTGTTTCTAAAACAACTCCTTATTAAGGTATTATCTTCAAGCTTCTTGTTCATCAATAATAAGTACCTTATCACTCAATCTCTTTTAACAATTTGATACTATACTTTTGATATAGGGGTTGACACGTTTGGCAATCGACTTGGCTTTCTCGAGTTTAATGCAAATGTAATTGAAAAGGAAACAGGACAAAAGGTATGGTATATTTATCAAAGTGGGTGGTGTCAATTATGAAATTGACCATCTTTTTAAACTTTTGAACAATTATTTTACAATGGGTAAAAAAAAAGTAATTGAACAATTATATATTCCAATTTATTGACATTGTAGGAATGTAATAATTCAGATGTTGTCCACGATGACTTTTGTAACACTCGTGTTTCTATCCTAGGAATTTATATTGAGTTGATAGTCTAGGTTAACCTTTGTAACTCATTTTGAAGAAATGAAAAGGAATTATGTGAATTATGTGTTTTATGCTTAATTATTAGGGCTTAATTAATTAAGAATAAAAATAAGCATCAAAATTAAAGTATTAGATAAGCCTGATATCTTTACACAACGTTGTAGTGGTCGAAACAAGGATTTCAGGGATATAAAGAATGCCGAAATCCGAGTTATAACGAAGAAGTTATGACCTGGCGATGTTTCGCGACAAAACCGACACGGTACTGAATATCGTAAAAAGTGAGTTTTTGATAAACTACTTTTTAGCCTTAGTAATCTAAACGAAAGTCGTAGTATTTGTTAAACTAAGAAGTTCGATAAAAAGAACGCCCAAATCTGATTTCGTACGAGGAAGTTATGATTTTTCGAAGTTTCAGCTTAGTAGTAGATAGCTAAAAACCTCGAATTTTAGATCGAGCGATTTTTAGCCGACACAACCTAAACGAGAATCGAAGGTCTCGTCATTAGGAGCACAACGGTAAAAAGTCTGACGAAAACGGACGTCGGATGATGAAGTAATGAATTTTTAACGGATTTCCTATCCCGGTCTATTAAAAATAATAATATAAAATTTAAAGTCAAAATTACCCAACGAAGTCTAAACGGAAGTTGTAGAACGTAACGTTAGCTACGCGTTCATATAAAGAACATCAAAAACGGAGTTCGTATGCGAAAGTTATGGATTTTAGAAGTTTTGGCGCGAAAATCGAGAAAATTCGCATAGTCACGAGTTGCCACGTCACCCTCGCTGAAAAACTGCCACGTGTCCTGCGGAGTCACCAAGCTGCTGAGTCACCAAGCTACAGAGTCACCGAAGCTGCTGAGTCATGCGAAGCCACGTGTCCGATCCTGATTCGACCGAGGAGGAGGCCCAATCCGAAGCAGCCAGCTCTCCGGCTGAAGCTTCGCCCTGCTGCCGCGCGTTCCGAGCCTCGCATAGCCTAGCTTCGAGCCTCACATAGCCTACCTCCAAACCTCGCATGTGAACCAGTAGGCTGCGGTCCACTTAGAAGCTGCCAGCGAGCCCTCGCAGGTGCGACCCATGTGCGAGCCATGCGCAGCCTTGTGCGAGCCACCCCCCTGCGAAGCCTCTCAGCCGTCGGATCAGAGCCCTTGGATCAGAAGCTTCACCCTATAAATAGAAGGCTGCAAGCCTTCTCGGATATTTTTAAGAAATTGCCATATTTAGCCCCTTTCTTTATATTTTCTTCACCTTAACCTTCCGCGAAGCCCCGGTATCGATTGTAAAGCCCGGAATACTCCACGAAGTGCCCATGAAGCCCGGAAAATTTATCTTTTCGGTTTCGAAACCCGACTTTTGCATAGCCCGGTTTCTCAATAAAACTCTTGGTTTTGTTAGAAACGATCGTTTTAGGAAACGAATTGTTGCCCAGTTTTCATCAAAATATGTGAGTTTGTAGTTACTTTCAATTTACACATAGATATGAAGTATTTACTTTGAAATACGTGTTATGTGTAAATAAGTTAATTGTTTATTTGAGGTGACTGTTGAATTGATGTTTTATACAAGTTTTAAACTGTATATGCTTTTTATCTACAAAATATGTTGGGTAGAACATGGGTAGATGAAATAGTTGATGTGTGTTAAAAAGGTGAGAGGCCTCGATGTTGTTGTTGTTGTTGTAGTCATCTAGCGGAGTATAGATGACTACCACGGACTTTCTAGACAGTCCAGTGGAACACTAGCAGGTTCACAACTTGTAGGTGTTAATGAATTAAATGTTCATTGGCGTACTCCATCCCCCTCATGGTTGCCTTTAGGACATGTATGGCTAAGGAAACCCCTTAGCAGTAGTGTCCATCCCGATGAAAATCCTTAGGCTAGGTCCCTTGTTATAGGTGTTTAGGGACGTAAAGTGAGGACAACGGGAATAGGTAATCAGGGTTATTGTTGATTGGTGAACTTAATAAGTATATTATTATTGTGGGTTGAAAACCCTATATGCTCACCAGGCTCCCAAGCCTGACCCACTCAGTTTTTATGATTACAGGTAGTGGACCCCAAGCATAGTCGGAGGACTACAAGAGATTTTTGGATTATAGGCCAGTAGTTGTAAATCCCTGTTGAAAGGCTTATAATGTCGTGTTTATGCTTTTGATCTGTATCGGAACATGACATCCCGAGGTTTTGATATATATATGGAACATATATACCTTCTTAATGAAGGGTTTTGATAAACTTTTATCATATGTTGTTTGGGGACCAATTCCGCAACATCTTTTAAAAAGATTTCTTTGATTTTGTTTTAAAAAACATAAAGTAAATCGGTCTTTTCTGGCCGAGAAATTAGGGGATGTCACAGTTGGTATTAGAGCATTAGTTTAAGCGAACTAAGAAATTGTAGAATTTCTAGACTTGAACTTAGAATGCTAAGTGATGATTGTGAGATGAGTGTCTACCATATTTTAGACACGAGCACTAGTTTATTTTAGGGAAGATGCCTAAAATGCCCTTATGTGCTAAATGCTATGTGTGCCATTATTTGTTCGGATCTATGGTCTGTTGCCGACCGGATCTGTAAACCTTATGTGTGTAGGATTCTAAGCGTATAATTACGAGATTAGAACTAACATGTAAACGTTTCGGAGTTATAAGGGAATTAAAATGTCTAACAAGGATAAAGACCTAAATTCGCCTTATTTGGTATATAGATTGTAATGGCAAGAACTCGGAGTGGAGCTGGAAATGCAAACAGCAACCAACAACCTCAACCCCAAGTGGTGGAACAGGTGTCTATAGTAGGAGCTGCACCCGAACCCATCACCATGGCTGGAGTACGAACTATGATTCAGACCATGTTGGCTGAACAGAGGGAGGAATTGAGGCAAATGTTGCTGAACGATAGGGATGAACGTTCAGTTCCTGTTGAACAACGTGAACTAAATGATGATCGATCTGAAAAAGGGAACAATAGTAGATCGGTTGGTCATAGTGAACCGCTTGTGGTTGGGAGAAATAACCACAAGGGTAGAATGGAGAGAAATGGGTGCAAGTATAAGGACTTTATGACTTGCAAGCCATCAACCTTCAATGGAAAAGAAGATCATGTCGGAGTAATGTACTAGATCTCGGAAATGGAGTTGGCTTTCATGACTTGTGATTGCCAAGGTAAGTTACAAACTACCTTTGCAGTACGTCAATTCAGGGGTAGTGCTACTCGTTGGTGGAGCACTTTGGGGAAAACCCTAAGCCCTAATGAGCCACTACAATTAACTTGGGCAGAGTTCTTAGTGCACTTCAAGTGCAAGTACTGCTCGGCCCAAAATGTACTTGAGTTAGAAAACCAATTTCTAACATTGCAGAAGGGGAGTATGACCGTTGACAAATATACGAATAACTTCACAGACAAAATGGAGTTTGCTTTGCGTATTGTCCCATATGAGTTGGCAAAAATTGACAGGTACACAAAGGGACTACCATGGGAGTACGCGGTGCCAGTGCATCAGGCAATTACTTTGGAGGCAACTATGTAGGCTGCCAAGTCTGTTGAAGATATGATAAAAGGGACAGCCGCCAGCAAGGTTGAAGTTGGTGAAAAGAGAAAGTTTGAAGGAACTTTAGGTTCCAATAAAAAGAACAAATTCTCGAAGACTGGTTCGAGAAAGTTTGGAGGAGGAAGCGAAGCCAAGTGGTGTGACAAGTGTAGGAAGAAACATGCTGGGAAGTGCAGTGTGGAAGTCACTTGTTACAAATGTGGAAAGCCAGTGCATTATGCCAATGAATGCACCTTCAATAAGAACGTATGTTTTGGGTACAATGAAGAAGGGCATATTTTGAGGGACTTCCCGAAGAAGAAGGACGCAACAAAACCCAATCTACCACCAAAGCCGAAGGCGAGAGCCTTTCAGATGACACTCGAAGCTGCAAAAGAAGAAGCCGATGTTGCTTCAGGTACCTTTCTCGTAAACGAATTGCCTGCCCAAATTTTGTTTGATTTTGGAGCCAATTACTCCTTTATATTGCATGAATTTGGTAGAAAGCTAGCTTTGCCTGTAGATATGCTAGTTAATGCTATAATAGTCGAGATTGCTAGTGGCAAGTTTGTACCTGTTAGCTATCGTATGAAAAACATCCTCAATGACTTCGATGGGAATAAGTTCCAATATGAATTATTGCCTATCGAGTTAAATGGATTCGACATAGTTTTAGGAATGGATTGGCTTAGCGCCAACGATGCAGAAATACTATGTAGAAAGAAGATAGTAAAAGTAAACTCGCCAAGGAAAGAGTCGTTTATGGTGTATGGAGACAAACGTAGAGTAAATTCTGGAATCATTTCCCTAATGAAAGCCAGAAAGTGTTTGGCCAAGGGATGTACATCATATCTAGCGTTCGTGATTGATGCTAAGATGGAAAAGAAGGAGGTGCAGCATATTCCGGTGGTGTGTGAGTATCCGGAAGTCTTTCCTGAAGATCTTCCCGGATTGCCCCCTGACCGACAAGTAGAATTTCATATCGACTTGTTACCAGGAACGACGCCGATAGCAAAAGCACCTTATCGATTAGCGCCAACCGAAATGAAAGAACTTATGACACAACTTCAGGAGTTAATGGACAAAGGTTTCATTCGACCTAGTTCATCGCCCTGGGGAGCCCCTGTGTTATTTGTAAAGAAGAAAGACGGAAGCATGAGAATGTGCATCGATTACAGAGAGCTGAACAAAGTGACGATAAAGAACAAGTACCCGTTGCCAATGATCGATGACTTGTTCGACCAGTTGCAGGGTTCGAGCTATTTCTCGAAGATCGATCTTAGGTCGGGATACCATCAACTAAAGGTGAGAGAGCAGGATATCGAAAAGACTGCGTTTAGAACAAGATATGGACACTATGAATTTTTGGTTATGTCGTTCGAACTAACCAATGCCCCAGCAGGTTTCATGGATTTGATGAATAGGGTTTGTAAACCATGCTTAGATAAATCCGTGATAGGATTCATAGACAATATCTTGATTTATTCGAAAAGCAAGCAGGAACATGAAAAGCATCTACGTGAAGTGCTAGAAGTCCTGAAAAAGGAGAAGTTGTACGCAAAGTTCTCCAAATGTGAATTTTGGATTCAAGAAGTCCAATTTTTAGGTCATGTGGTTAACCAAGAAGGAATAATGGTTGACCCAGCAAAGATTGAAGCTATAATGAAGTGGGAACAACCAAAAAGTCCTACGGAGATTTGAAGCTTTTTAGGATTAGCTAGATATTACCGAAGGTTTATCCAAGGCTTTTCTTTAATTGCTACTCCATTAACAACTTTGACCCACAAAGGAGCCACTTATGATTGGAATGAGAAGCATAAGGAAGCCTTTGAGAAGTTGAAGAAGAGATTGTGTGAAGCACCGATTCTTTCATTGCCTGAAGGAGTTGATGACTTCGCAGTTTATAGCGATGCATCTGGAGTTGGGTTAGGTTGTGTTCTGACCCAAAGGGATAAAGTGATTGCGTATGCATCAAGGCAATTGAAGGAGCATGAAAAGAACTACCCCACTCATGATTTGGAGTTGGTAGTGGTAGTATTTGCCCTAAAGATATGGATGCATTATCTTTATGGTACTAAATGCAAACTTTTCACTGATCATAAGAGCCTCCAATATCTCTTTAATCAGAAGGAATTGAACATGAGGCAACGACGCTGGCTAGAGTAACTCAAGGACTACGACTGTGAGATACTTTACCACCCTGGTAAAGCAAATGTTGTTGCTGATGCTCTTAGTTGGAAGGTAAACCTTGAAAAGAAAAGGCCAAGAGCATTGAGAATTGATGTTGTCTCGACAATTGTGGAAAGTATAAAGAAAGCTCAAAAGGAAGCTTTAGAGAAAAGTGAACGAAAGGAAGAACGTTCGGGAAAAACGTTAGTATTCGGTACAAACAACCAAGGGTTGAAGGTATTCCAAGATAGAATTTGGGTACCTAAGACGGGCGGAGTAAGAGATCTTCTGATGGAAGAAGCTCACAAGACCATGTACTCGATTCATCCCGGCAGTACAAAAATGTATAGGGATCTAAAACCCTATTATTGGTGGCCGAAGATGAAGCTCGATGTTGCTAAGTATGTGGCCGAGTGTGTAACTTGTGCTAGGGTTAAGGCACAACATCAGAAACCATATGGGAGTTTAGAACCTTTACCCGTACCCATGGGTAAATGGGAAGACATCACCATAGATTTTTGTGACTAAACTGCCCAGAACAAGGAACGGTCACAACATGATTTGGGTGATCGTTGATCGCTTCACTAAGAGTGCGAATTTCATAGAAGCCAAAGAGAAATGGTCTATGGATAAACTTGCAAATTCTTATGTGAAGGAAATTGTGAGGCTTCATGGTGTTCTGTTAACGATTGTGTCCAATCGTGACAGCCGTTTTACCTCAAGGTTTTGGAGGAGTCTACAAGAGGAATTGGGTACCAAGTTGTGTTTGAGTACAGCTTACCATCCGCAAACCGATGGTAAGAGCGAACGAACGATTCAAACATTAGAGGATATGTTGAGAGCATGTACCCTAGAATTCCAAGGTAACTGGGATGAACACTTACCTCTAGTAGAATTTTCCTATAATAATAGTTTCCACTCAAGCATCAAGATGGCACCTTATCACGCTTTGTATGGGGAGAAGTGTCGAACACCATCATGCTGGCTGGAAGTTGGGGAAAAGCAGTTTATGGGACCTGAAATAGTCCATCAGACTGCTGAAAAGTTGAAAGTGATAAGGGAAAGGATGTTAGCTGCTCAAGATCGACAAATGAGTTATGCTGACAAGAAAAGACAACCAATATCCTTCGATGTTGGAGATTTGGTTTTACTTAAAGTCTCGACGTGGAAGGGACTTATAAGATTTGGTAAGAGAGGGAAGTTGAGTCCAAGGTTTATTGGACCATTTAATGTTCTTAAGAGGATCGGGAATCAAGCTTACAAGCTAGAATTATCGGAAGAACTAGAAGGTATTCATAACACCTTTCATGTGTGTTATTTGAGAAAGTTCACATGAGATGTGCCCGACATAATTCTGATTTCTGAGTTAAGGTTGGATGAAAACAAGAGGTTGATCGAAGAACCTGAGGCAATTGTTGACCGTAAGACTGTGAAGTTACGACGCAAGATGGTCAATTTAATGCTTGTGCACTGGAAACATACGAATGGACCAAATCTCACTTGGGAAACGGAGAGTGACATGATGAGTCGCTACCCGCAGTTGTTTGGTGACATGTGATTCCGGGGACGGAATCATCCTAAGGGGGAGAGAATTGTAACACTCGTGTTTCTAGCCTATGAATTTATATTGACTTGATAGTCTAGGTTAACCTTTGTAACTCATTTTGAAGAAATGAAAAGGAATTATGTGAATATTATGTGAATTATGTGTTTTATGCTTAATTATTAGGGCTTAATTAATTAAGAATAAAAATAAGCGTCAAAATTAAAGTGTAAGATAAGCCCGATATCTTTACATAACGTTGTAGTGGTCGAAACAAGGATTTCGGGGATATAAAGAATGCCGAAATCCGAGTTATAACGATGAAGTTACGACCTGTCGAAGTTTCGCGACAAAACCGGTATGGTGCTGAATGTCGTAAAAAGTGAGTTTTTGATAAACTACTTTTTAGCCTTAGTAATCTAAATGAAATTCATAGTATTCGTTAAACCGAGAAGTTCGATAAAAAGAACGCCCAAATCTTACTCCGTATGAGGAAGTTATGATTTTTCGAAGTTTCAGCTTAGCAGTAGACAGCTAAAAAACTCGAATTTTAGATCGAGCGATTTTTAGCCGACACAACCTAAATGAGAATCGAAGGTCTCGTCATTAGGAGCACAACGGTAAAAAGTCTGACGAAAACGGACGTCGGATGATGAAGTAATGAATTTTTAACGGATTTCCTATCCCGGTCTGTTAAAAATAATAATATAAAATTTAAAATCAAAATTACCCGACGAAGTCTAAACGGAAGTTGTAGAACGTAATTTTAGCTACGCGTTCATATAAAGAACATAAAAAACGGAGTTGGTATGCGAAAGTTATGGATTTTAGAAGTTTTGGCTCGAAAATCGAGAAAATTCGCATAGTCACGAGTTGCCACGTCACCCTCACTGAAAAACTGCCACGTGTCCTGCTGAGTCACCAAGCTGCTGAGTCACCAAGCTGCTGAGTCACCGAAGCTGCTGAGTCATGCGAAGCCACGTGTCACATCCTGATTCGACCGAGGAGGAGGCCCAATCCGAAGCAGCCAGCTCTCCGGCCGAAGCTTCGCCCTGCTGCCGCGCGTTCCGAGCCTCGCATAGCCTAGCTTCGAGCCTCACATAGCCTACCTCCAAACCTCGCATGTGCACCAGTAGGCTGCGGTCCACTTAGAAGCTGCCAACGAGCCCTCGCAGGTGCGACCCATGTGCGAGCCATGCGCAGCCTTGTGTGAGCCAACCCCCTGCGAAGCCTCTCAGCCGTCAGATCAGAAGACTCTCAGCCCTTGGATAAGAAGCTTCACCCTATAAATAGAAGGCTGCGAGCCTTCTCGGATATTTTTAAGAAATTGCCATATTTAGCCCCTTTCTTCATATTTTCTTCACCTTAACCTTCCACGAAGCCCAGATATCGATTGTAAAGCCTAGAATACTCCACGAAGTGCCCGTGAAGCCCGTAAAATTTATCTTTTCATTTTTGAAGCCCGACTTTTGGAGAGCCCGGTTTCTCAATAAAACTCTCGGTTTTATTAGAAATGATCGTTTTAGGAAACGAATTGTTGCCCGATTTTCATCAAAATATGTGAGTGTGTAGTTACTTTCAATTTACACATAGATATGAAGTATTTACCTTGAAATACGTGTTATGTGTAAATAAGTTAATTGTTTATTTGAGGTGACTGTTGAATTGATGTTTTATACAAGTTTTAAACTGTATATGCTTTTTATCTACTAAATATGTTGGGTAGAACATGGGTAGATGAAATAGTTGATGTGTTTTAAAAAGGTGAGAGGCCTCGATGTTGTTGTTGTAGTCATCTAGCGGAGTATAGATGACGACCACGGACTTTCTAGACAGTCCAATGGAACACTAGCAGGTTTGCAACTTGTAGGTGTTGATGAATTAAATGTTCATTGGCATACTGCATCCCCCTCATTGTTGCCTTTAGGACATGTATGGCTAAGGAAACCCCTTAGCAGTAGTGTCAATTCCGATGAAAATCCTTAGGCTAGGTCCCTTGTGATAGGTGTTTAGGGACGTAAAGTGAGGATAATGGGAATGTGTAATCAGGGTTATTGTTGATTGGTGAACTTAATAAGTATATTATTATTATGGGTTGAAAACCCTATATGCTCACCAGGCTCCCAAGCCTGACCCACTCAGTTTTTATGATTACAGGTAGTGGACCCCGAGCATAGTCGGAGGACTACAAGAGATTTTTGGATTATTGGCCAGTAGTTGTAAATAACCGTTGAAAGGATTATAATGTCTTGTTTATGCTTTTGATCTGTATCGGAACATGACATCACGAGGTTTTGATATATATATGGAAAATATATACCTTCTTAATGAAGGGTTTTGATAAACTTTTATCATATGTTGTTTGGGGACCAATTCCCTAACATCTTTTAAAAAGATTTCTTTGATTTTATTTTAAAAAGCATAAATTAAATCGGTCTTTTCTGGCCGAGAAATTAGGGGATGTCAGAACTTTGCAGAGGAAAGAATCTGAAAATAAACTAAATTAATCCTGCTACTACTGATATGAAAAATGCATTAAATCGGAAATTATATATACACATAAATTTCGAAAGGATTACATGATATTTGAAATTGTTTATTTTGATTTGCATGATTGATATAATACCATAAATTGTGGCATTCCATATATTGAAACCTAATAAATAGGCTTATAATTATTTTGAGAAGTTTTTATGATTGGTGGTCAAATTGGAATGAATAAATTGATTTAAAATAATATAAGAATCACGAACGAAATAAAAACTTGTGGAGTATATGCTCGTGTTGAATTCTTTAAATGGTCAATGTTAATGTAAGTAATTATGTTATTTTAAAAAAACCAAATGATAAGAAAATGACACGTGCCAAATTGCTTTTGCGTGTGATTTTTCATCTTACAGGTGTTCATTGTATATATAACTCACTTTAGTATTAGTATTGGTTTTCCGATGTCCATCAAAAAGATATTAGATGGATATCATCAAGATGATATTAGATTGTGATACCAATATGATTCGATTTTGATTTTGATTTCAATAATTTTAACATTAAATGTTACTTATTCTCTCTTTGCATATATAAAATGTTGTAACTAAATGCAACATTTTTATATGACGTGTGGCAAAGATTAAATAAATTCAAAGTAAAATCTAACTTGTACAATCATGCCCTTGTAGATTTTTGCGGATGTGGGCACCGTGTTCATGGTTTAGAAAATGACCACGTTGCAATAAACACATTGTTTTATCGCATTAAGTCAAATATACCCTTGAAGGTCTTGTACTTTAGAGATTTATGTGTATGTGATGTTGATGGTCCTGATCATTGTCCAATAAAAAGTATTGCTTTTATAGGAGTTTATATGTTGATGTTTAAAAACAATGGCATGTTATCCTTTGTGTATAAAAACTTTATTCCTATTATTGGTGGCGTAGAAAAAATATGTTTCCACTTAAACTGTTTATATCATTTAGTCCATAATCGGTTGAAAGTTTTGTCGGGTATGTAATTTATTTTTGCATCATTCATAAGGGTACGTCGGGTTCCTAAGGGTACTTTCGGGGTACTATGGGAGGAGGATCGCGAAGCAGCCTTGTGTACGCAGGGCGTACGTAAGGGTACATCGGGCGTACGCAAGAGAGGGCCAAAACCCTATTATCCAGACTTAAGACATATATATATATATATATATATATATATATATATACATCCTTAACTCATTTGAGCCTAACCCTAAACAGCCTCCTTCACCTTCAAACGTCTCGGGAAACCCTAATACCATTCACGAGTGCATTTTGAGCTTTAAGAGTGCATCGTGGTCCTTTTTAGTGTTCATTCAAGGAAGAGATGTTGTCAAGGAAGCTTGGAGTGTCATTTGGCTTCAAGAATCTACATATAGTCGACCTTGAGAAGCTTTTAGAGGTATAAAGCTTGGACATTGCCATCTTATTCATTTGATTTAGCTAGGGTTTCTAGTTTTGTCCCTTTGGTTGATTTTGGACCTCCTCTTATGAGTTAAGCAACTCTAGAGGATGGAAATGATAGATCTGAGGTCCCTTGGTATTTTGTCAACATAAAAATGGAGTGTTGGTGAATGTTTTGACCTCATGCATCTGTTAAGAACCTTCGAAAGGTCTTAAAGGTGGTGTTGGGAGCATAATAAGCATGCAAAGGCATAAAGTTGCCAACTTTATACCTTAGGTTGTCTTAATAAGCTTAGATCTGACTTTTTGATCTAAAAGAATCGAGTATTAAGAACTTAATGGAAAAAGTGCCTAATCTGTTTGTAGGCAGGGCGTAATCCAATGTACGTTGTGTGTAAGTACCCCGAACCCCATTACACTGCGGGTACCACGGTGGTACGCTAAGCGTACGCACCACATATGGGCTTGGATCTGTTTTGGGGCTTTGAGCTGTTGGGCCTCATTTGGTTATTGGACTTGATTGCATTATGAGAATAGTGGGCCATTTTATCTATATTGGGCCATTGGTGTTATGGTAGTGTCTTATTGTGCCAAGAGGCCCATTAATGATTTTGGACATTGACTTTGGAAAGAAAGTCAATAAGTATTGAATTTCTAGAAATCCAGTTGATTTCTAAATACATGTCAAAGCTAATGGGAGCATAAGTGTTATGCTGGTAAGGATATAATTATCATGATAATGGGAGCATGACTATTATGTTGCGAGTTAGCAATATTAATTATAGAAAAACAAAAGGTTCAATTCGCAAAGTTGTCGAGGTTGAAAAAGTTGTTTTGTTATAATTAAGGGAGAAGAACTTATACTTCATTTCAAATCTACAAGCTTAGATCGAGAAATTTTATCAAATTTAGTCAAGGACATATATGAATACTATGTTGAAAAGGTTTAGTGTAACATCTCGTTTAAAATAAAACAATTAAATAAAAAAATCTAGAACCCCGAGAAGTGATTTTATTAATTTTTTATACTATTATGGTCCTAAATCAAATAATAATTAGTGGGGTGTTGGTTTCGGGAAGCCACATGATAAGATTTAAATCTCTAGGGGGTAAAGTGTAATTTCGGGACTTAAATTGATATGAGTTTTGGATACTAGGGGCTGATTGGTAATTTTTGGACTTGTGCTGAAGAGAATTTTGTAGAGCAGGGGTTGTTATGTAAATATGGGATCTTAACTGAATTAAGTTGGGGAGTCGGGGGGGCAAATGTGTAAAAATGTATCATAGTTTCATTTAGAACACGGGACTTAAAACTGACTCCCTTCTCCCGTCACTAGGGATATCAACGGGGGAAAAAGGGAGTGAAATAGGTGCCCCCACCCCCGAAATCAGTTGTTGCCCTTGCCCCCGCTCTCGCCCCCGGATCCCCTGTTTACAAAGCCCCCGGTCCCGCCCCCAGTTACCTCCATCGCGCATGGTCCCGCCCCCGTTCCCCCGTTTCCTCGGTTTAAAATTGGACTTTTTTTTGCTAAAAAACTGCTTGGTTTTTGGCAAAAATACAATCTTACAATCTTACAAAGACAAATACAAGAATCTTACAAAGACAAATCCAACAATACAAATGCTAAATACGACAAATTATGAAACCCGGATAAGCTTAATTGCAAGCAGCAGAAATTAATAGCAACAAGTGGTAGAAATTGATAGCAGCAGAAATTGATGTGAAGCAGAATTACAGAAATCGTGAGGCAAGTGGTACATTACCGTCAAATGCGGAAGGCGCCAGTGGTGGTGAAGGAAGAATGCTGAAGTCGTAGGTTGCCAGTGGGAGTTGGAGTGTAACATCCCAATTTTCAAGTCCAAAATTTTATTTTTAATGAAGTAATTCATAAAACAGTTTACCCAAGCATTACCAATTGTTACATCAATTTATAAAAACATAAATTCGTGTCTCAAAACCATATCATCAAGAGTAATGTAAATCAGAGTACAATCCCAGAAAACCCCATGCGGAAATCATGTATGTGTGTGTGATGTTATGTTATGCTACGCCGCCAGCTCCTTCCCAGAAAACCAAAATTGAAACTGTAAGCACAAACCTTAGTGAGTTCCCCCATCATACCACATACCATATAATATCATCGGTGTCTTTCAACCGGTATCTGCTATCGGTATCTTTTAACCGGTATCTGCCATCGGTATCTTTCAACCCATAACCGCCATCAGTATCTTTTAACCGGTATCCATCATCAGTATCTCTCAACCAGTAATCGGGGACTATTTCACCCACTACCACTATGATACAATAACAGGATATAATCATACAGTCAGGCATATCTGGGGTACTGACGTACCCTTCGGTTCTAACGACCGAGTCAGGGAAAAACTACTCCCTGCTACTACCACTAATACACATAGCATAACATATAGGCATATCTCATAAACATATCACATAACCATACAAAGATAATTACCACAAAGACAATTATCTACCAAATACCCCTGTTAGTGGGCCAGCATTGTGGCCTTAGACCCACCCCTACTGGAAGGTAACTCACCTTGATGTCGTGTAGTGTCTGAACTATCCTCGGCGTGCAAGTCGACTCCCCTCAACTCCTCAATCCCTAAACGACAACCGCTTTAAGTTATTCATTTAAATTTGCAACCTAAACCAGGGTCAATCCAATTCAGTCACAATCAACATTGGTCAAAGTCAACTTCCAGTTGACCTGACTCGCCGAGTTGGTCTACCAACTCGTCGAGTCCATGTTGCCCCAACCCGATACAATTCCCGACTCCACTCGTCGAGTTTGGGAAGAGCTCGACGGGTTCTCCTTCAATCTTATCCTTAGAGCCAACTTCATCTGACTCGTTGATTTTACCCTTGAACTCATCGAGCCCATCTCCTTTTTATGAACACGTCCAATCTACGACTCGCCGAGTTGTATGAACAACTCGTCGAGTTCATCTTCAAAGGTTGGGATATTCCCTTGGACTCGTCGAGCTTGATCTAACACTCGTCGAGTCTGATGACTCCCAGGCCCCCTAATGAGCCTGAACAACTGAGGGACCTTCCTTACTTTCATTTGATCCTACGACTGAAGGATTTGATGGTCATTGCGCTCCAACTCGTTGAGTCCCAAGAACGACGCACTAAGTTCACTCTTGACCACCACCATACAGTTGATCTAAATGGGTCTTAACACACCAAAACCATAGATATGGCCTCCTAATGTCCATTTTACACGTAAAGTCCCGAACTTGATGTACATGCACGGGGTTTTTGGCTCAAAAAGCTATAAGAAATGTCCTACAAGAGACATGGGGCTCTCATGGCCATAAAGTTGGCACCTTTATGCCATGAGACCCCTCCTAAGGCCCAGATCTAAAGTCAAACTCCATACAACACTTCATAATCCGAAAATGGCTTAGAAAGCCCCAAAATCCAACCCCAAAGATGAATAAGCACATGGAAGACCAAGGCAAGATATTTTTACCTTGAATGAGCTGGAAATGGAACAAAGCTCCTGGATCTCTAGGTCCCAACTTGCACTCCCAAGCTCCTTTCCTCTTCTCAAGCTTCACAATCCACCAAAATTCACCAAAATGACCTTAGAACACACAAAGAAGGCTAGGTCTTCGATATGATGTCTTATGGGAGTGATAGGGACAATGGAGGCTAGAATAAATTCTTTAAATAGGGTGGAAACCCTCAGATTTAGGGTTTTTACTCAAGCAGCACCTACTTACCGAGTCAGGTGTGACAACCCGAAGTTTCTATCTAGTACTATTATTCAAATCAATTAAAGTTAGACTCATTTCTGTTACTTTCTAGCTTTGTTTTGAGTCAATTGAGTGTACTAAACCTAGGAGTTTCAAGTTAGAAGTTTGGATTTGTGCTCCGCAAGTTCACCCTAATCAAAATATGGCCAAACACTCCAACTTAAGGAGTGTACAGCCACACACTTGGGTGTGTGGCCACACACACACTCCTGGTAACACACACTTGTGTATAAGGTTAGAACTCAGCTTTCCTTTCACTTTATTACATTCCTAAGCCAACACTTCTCTCTCAACTATCATCAAAATTTTCTTCATAGATCTTCAAATTGTAAGGGTTTCTCCTTAAGTTTAGTTGAATCGTTACACTTCCTAGTAAGAATACATGATTTCATCCATGAAATTACTCCTTTTGATTAGACCTTCAAGTGTTCTTCAAGAACACCGACTAAGTTCTTGGACTCCAAACACCCCTATACGATTCTACACTATAAGTACCCTACTTCTACATGTGTTTAGCTATATTTGAGCCATGGTAAATGTCCAGAACTCGATCTTCAAGGAGTGTACAGCCGCACACACCAATGTGGCCGAATACCCCTTATATTAAGTGTTTTAAGGCCCCAAACTCAACTAGTATACTAGCAAACGATCAAAAACACTTAAGGAATACAAGATATTACCTTAGAAACATGTTTTGGACATTTTCCTAGGAGTTTGCGGCCGCACACTCCCTGACCACACACACCTGGCCGCACACCCAATTGGCAGCACACCAGGTGGCCGCACACGACCCTATGCGGTCGTACACCCATTTCAGGAGACTTTTGATGCTTCTAACACTTAAATATAAGTGTTTTCTAAGTCATAGGGTGTTTAATTTTCATGATTAGTGGTATATAGACTAATTATATTCATATATGTGCCAATATATGCTTATTAAGATCCGTTGTGCTCAAGTCTACACTTAGCACTTAGCATCCTGCAACCCGATCTTTTATTCGAACCACTCACTGCAAGTGAGTTCATACCCCTTTAACTTACCTTTTAAAAGAGTTTAAATGCTTTTATGGGGGAGAATACAAGTAGATACTTTATATTTATTAGAGCAATCTGATGTGATTGAAAACTATCAAACAAAGGGATTCCTTATACTTCAAACTGTGTTTTCAAAAAATTGCTTCAAATCATTTTACCAACTCTTTTTAGATGCAAAAATTTTAATCAAACTCTTTTTAACTTAGGTTTTGTCAAAAACATATCTATACAGATATAGTTATATAAGTAGGATTGAAAGGACTTAGGAATGATAACTCGCCTTGCTTTTTGTTCCTTGTTTGGTTGAGGAATTAGGGTACCGGTTGTTTGTCCAAAAATCGTTTGAATCTGAGTTATATATCAAGATTATGTATATAGATATGAAAGTTCTTCTTTCAATTCAATCCCTTTGGGTAGCTAAGGTGTACAAACTTGTTCATACATACAAACAACATTGCTAGTAAACTATAATAGGTATAGTTTACGAAGTTACTAATACTATTTCTAGAATTATGAAACATACAAAGAGTCAGTTCATACATGAGTCAGAACATGCTATAACGAGAAACAAATAGAGAACATACTATAACGAGAGACAATACTCACTATAAAGAGAAATAGTACATACTATGATGATAAACAATACATACTAAACACCTACATACTAGAGAACATACTACATACTAGACAGAGAGAATACTACACTAGTACATACTTTACAAATACAAGAATACTATAACATTAATGTGAGATACTACTTCATGGCTTGGCATATACTGCGGTGTCATGTTTTGTACCTAGAGTCTCCTGGAGGGAGAGCGTGAATTTGTGTATAGATCTATATGGGACTAACCATCCTACACCTTGCTTCTAGCTACAGTGGGACCTGAAGGTCTGTAGGTGACGAATGTCATATCATTTCGACGTCTCGAACATCATGTTTCACTGGTCGATCGAGTATGGTTACAATCATATCACATTTACCTGAATTAACTAACAAGTTTAAAGGTAGTTAGTACATTAGTAGTTACCTAGATAAAACTACTAGTACATCTTTATTTTTCCCATTTCATTCACATTGTGATCTTCTCACATAAACAGTAATGAGAAACTATATTTTGGTAATGATACTCATACTTTGGGAAAATGCACACTTTTACAAAAGAACAAACATAGAGAACAGTTGAAGTCTTGGTAGAAGACTACTTCAGTAGAAAATATGGGATTTTCTAGGAAGTTTACAAACATTTACATCAAATAGATACAAACATTTACATTAAACATTTACAAGTACATTCTTCAAACTTGTACAAACATTGACACTAAAATACTTATGAACTCACCAGCTTAAATGCTGATCTACGCTTTCAAAATAACTTGTATTCTCAAGTTGCCAGTAAACAAGTACTGGTGATCAGGTTTTGAGAAGATGGAGCACATTCAGGACTCATCTTTTATTTTGATATTTATTTTTGGTGTCTTATTAAACTCCACAACACACTTGTATTAAAATTATTACTATTAATGCGATGGATGATGTTGTTGCTTACTTACTATTATGCATTGTTGTGATACTGTACATGACGTCCTCCACCCCGAACGTTTCCGCCGTTCCGGTTTTAGGGTGTGACAGATTGGTATCAGAGCATTGTTTATAGTGAATTGAGTATATCAACCCATAAAAGATATAAAACTATAAACACAACGGGATTAAAATACTCTGATCAAGAGTTTATACTTTTAAATAATAAAATATTTAACCTAAGTATACATACGTACATTCATACTAAGATCGGTGTCACTAGGACAGAACAAAAGTATTACGATTGTTGGACAACGCGAGTATTATTGGGGACATATAATTAGATCTGGGAGTGATATAGCCTAATCAACTATATATTTCCGAGAAGTGATTAGCATGTGTCCAGGATTGTTTGTGATGTTACAGCAAGTCTAAAAATGTACCAACACTACTGCAGTGAAAACATCAGAACATAAAAAACTTAAAATACTATAGGAGTATTTTTTGTTACTATAATTACTTATGTGCAAACTAAAAAGGTCCTTATTAGTATGTCAATACTTGCTGAGTGGATGCACTAAGGTTATATGTGACTAGGGTGTTATAGACTTAGAATTTGTGATATTTTCTTTACTTCCTGTTCCTTGTTTGGTTGTGGGCTTAGAGTTAGGGTCACTTATTCGAAGGTCTATCCTGTCTTGGTTACATATGACTGGTATGCACTACGCAAATGTTGGAGTGACTGGTTAGGATCATCTTATAATTATCTTAATTAGTTCGTCTATTAATTATTTCTTTTACCCCTATTCTCACATAGATAACATGGTTGGATTCCATCTCCCCGGAGACCCGTACTTTCCCAACCAAGGCGAAGGAGGATGGCTTGATGTTGAGCCTGGAGAGGAACCTGAAATTCCACTTGATGATGACCTTGCTGAGAACTTCCTGGAGGATTCTAACTCTGAGCCAGAAGTCAATGATCAACCCCTGGTGGCTCCAAACCCACGCCCGACTTTTCAAGGCCCGATGCCTCTGTGGGTGGAGAGTCTGGAGACCTGGAGTCAGGAACAGGGCCAACCTATCCCATACAATGGAGACCAACGTTTTTACAATGTGAGCGAAGGAGGCTCATCGGACAGGGTCGTGCCTATCCTGGTCCGCAGGGTTGCTTGTAACGAAATCCAGGGAAGGACAAACCTCCAACGCATTGTGGAACTTGATGCCAATACAGTAATCAACACTGTTCGCATTCGTCGACTGGAAGACGCTCGTGAGAGAGCTGAAAGAGAACGTGAGTCTATACTTCAAGCACTAGCTGAGACTAGGGTTGAAGTCATAGAGCATCGCGTACGCCAGCGAGTGTATGAGCGACGCCTTCTTGAAATGGAGCGTCTGATGGATGAACTAAGGGTTCACCCAAGGGGTTCCCGAAGTCAATTGGGGATGCTCTGCTCATCCCTTTTCTTTTGGATTAAGGATTAGCCTTCTTATCTATGCTCTAAGTAGCACTTTTACCTGTAAATTCCTATTACTGTAAGACCTTGTACTTTTGGTCGATAGGTCTCTATTCTGTCAAAATTTTCTCATCTTGGTTTGACGTAAGAGCTACATTTAGGTCGTTTTTACTGAACTAATTTCATCTGTAATACCTGTATTATTGGTAGATATTATATCTTGTGAAAATTATTATCTAAATACTTTCATCTTTCCAGTACTAGATTTCTATTCAATCATACTCTCATTTGTGTCGTTGGATTATGGAGAGTTAGTCCATGAGTGACTTTCATCATTCTCTCTATTAAATTCTTATCAACATCTTTATCTTTGTGATTTTTAGCTTCAAGATGTCTCCACGTCGATCAGCGAGACACACTACTCCAATCACTCCAATTCCAAGTCCTCCTCCTCAATACAACCCATCGACTATCCAAGCTGCTGTGAATGCGGCTGTTACGGCAGCCCTAACTCAATTCAACTTAACCAGTACCAGTGGAATGGGACTAATGTGCCTCCCACCTCAGTTGAAGCACCAGTGCGCTCTAGAGAGTGCTCATATAAGGATTTCACCAGCTGCAAACCTAGGGCCTTCAATGGAACTTGCAGAATCATTTCCCTCTCGTAATGGTTCGAGAAGACGGAGTCGATCTTTGAGATCTGCTCCTATCCAAAAGGGATCAAGGTAACATTTTCCACTTGCACCTTCGTGGACCGAGGTTTAACTTGGTGGAACTACCACGTGAAGTCACTATCCCTCATAGTGGCTAATGCTATCGGCTAGGAAGCTCTTAATGAGCTTATGATCGAAGAGCACTTCCCAAGGGGCGTAGTACAGAAGTTAGAGCAGCAGCTTTGGAGCCTAACCATGAAGGGATCGAACATAGTTTCCTACACTGCCAGGTTTAGTGATCTGGTAGCGCTATGTCCGGGAATGGTCTCCTCTGAGGCCATTAAGGTGGAGAGGTACATTTGGGGGCTGGTGCCTACATTTTAGGGAAATGTTCTAGCTTCCAACCTAAATACATTCGATAGTGCCAAGCGATTGGAACAACGGATCATTGACCATAGGGTCCGAACTCTGTCAGCAACAACAACCCTAGCCATATCAGAACCCTCCAAAGTCGCCGACAACAAGCGGAAATTCTAGGATGAAAAGAAGAAGAAGAAGAAGGCTGCCAAAAAGTAGCAGGTCATAGTTGTCCACCCTGCGATAGCACCTGCTGCTGCTGCACCGGTAAAGAAGTACGCGGGAAACTTGCCGAAGTGCAACAAATGTAGCTTCCACCAGAATGGACCCTATCGTGAAATGCAGTGCTCTAGCTACAACAGGAAGGGGCATGCCGCCCGTTTTTGTGATGCTCCGGCAAAGCCAATTACCAAAGTCCCCCAATGCCGGTGTGGGCCAGGCTTGCTTCGGTTGTAGTGAGGTGGGCCACTATAAGAGGAACTGCCTAAAGGTAAGGAATGTCGGTAGCATGGGAAGAGTTTTGGCTATAGGCCACGAGGAAGCATTTGCTGAACCCATAGTGGTCACTGGTACGTTTCTCCTTAATAACTCATATGCATGCATACTGTTTGATAGTGGAGCGGAGAGGAGTCTCCTGAAACAGAAATTTGCTCACTTGCTTAAAAATAAATCGCATGCACTTAAAGTACTAGCTGCATATTCATAGGTTGTTCCCTAACATCAGATAGCCATTCATTTCCAATTGACCTGATGCCGGTCCTAATCAAAAGTTTCAACATCATTATCGGCATGGATTGGTTGAGTTCTCATCTTGCCGTCATTATGTGTTACGAAAAGGCTGTTCGCCTTAATCTGTCGTCTACTGAAACCCTAGTAATCTATGTCGACAAACCCGACACCAACCTTCGCCTCATCTCGAGCATTCAAGCCCGGAAATTCTTGCGAAAGGAATGTTTCGCATTCCTTGCTCATGTTGTCGATGTGAGCACAGAAGCGTAGGACCTAAAGAACATTCCAGTAGTACTCGATTTTCCCAACATCTTTCTAGAACAACTCCCCGAATTACCTCCGCAACTTTCAAGTCGAGTTCAGAATTGACTTAGTTCTAGGGGCTACCCTTGTAGCCAAATCACCCTATCGTCTAACACCAGCTGAGATGCAGGAGCTATCTGGTCAAATTAACGAATTGCTCAGCAAGGACATCATTAGGCCAAGCTTCTCAACCTAGGGAGCATTGGTCTTGTTCGTCAAGAAGAAACACGGATCGTTCCGTATGTGCATCGACTACAGAGAACTTAACAAACTACCCATCAAAAATCGTTACCCTCTGGCTCGCATTGACGATTTGTTTGACCAACTTCAAGGGGCGAACTTCTTTTCAAAAATTGACCTGAGATCCGGGTATCACCAGTTACGAGTGTTGGGGGAGGATGTTCCGAAGACAGCCTTTCAAACTCGTTATGGACACTACGAGTTTGTAGTGATGCTGTTCGGATTAACCAATGCGCCAATTGTATTCATGGATTTAATGAATAGGGTGTGTCGTTCTTACTTGGATCAGTTCTTCATCGTCTTCATCGATGACATACTTATCTACTCTCGTAGTAAGGAGGAGCATAGTCAACATCTTCGAAAGGTCTTAGAAATGCTGCGATCGGATAAGCTCTATGCCAAGTTCTCAAAATGTGAATTTTGGATCTGAAGAGTTGAATTATTAGGGAACGTGCTTAGTGAGGAGGGAATACATGTGGACCCTTCCAAAATCAAAGGCATTGAGAACTGGTCAGCAGCAAAGACACCTACAAAAATTCGTCAATTTCTAGGACTTGCTGGCTACTCGCAGGTTCATTCAGAACTTCTCACGGATTGCGAAACCGCTTATGACATTGACCTAGAAGGGCGTGGCCTTTGACTGAGAAGAGAAGCAAGAGAAAGCGTTCCAAACGCTAAAGCGAGCCTTATGCACCACACCAATACTATCCCTCCCCGAAGGGATAGAAGACTTCGTGGTCTATTGCGATGCGTCCAATCAAGGGCTCGGATGTGTTCTGATGCAACAAGGTAAGGCCATCGCCTATGCCTCAAGGCAGTTGAAGATACACGAGAACAACTACACCATACACGATCGTGAGTTAGGAGCAGTGGTGTTTTCTCTAAAGATCTGGAGAGACTACCTGTATGGTACAAAAAACACTAACTTTACAGACCACAAAATTTTGCAACACATATTCGACCAGAATGAGCTCAACATGAGACAACAATGGTGGGTCGAGCTACTCAGTGATTACGAATGCGAAATTCGTTATCATCCCGACAAGGACAACGTAGTAGCTGATGCCCTAATTCGGAAAGAATACTCTGGTCGTAGATTCAAATCATTGACTATGACTATCCATTCACACTTGTCCACACAAATTAATGAAGCTCAGCTCGAAGCTTTGAAACCTGAAAATGTGGCGGGTGAATCCCTGAGAGGGATGGATAAGAATTTGGAAGTCAAGGGTGGTGGAGCCTTATATCTCATCGATCGGATCTGGACACCGAAACACGGTGGTTTCAAAGACTTGGTCATGCCGAAGCTCACAACACTCGATATTCCATCCACCCAGGTTCAGATAAGATGTATCTAGATCTTAAAAAGTTATACTGGTGGCCTAAAATGAAAGTAGAGATTGCTACCTTCGTGAGTAAATGCCTTACTTGCGTGAAGGTTAAGGTCGAATACCAGAAACCCTCAGGTTTACTTCAGCAACCGGAGATACCTGTATGGAAGTGGGAGTGGATCACGATGCATTTCATAAGCAAGTTGCCCAAGACAACTGGTGGTCTTGATACCATATGGGTGATCGTAGACAGGCTAACAAAGTCCGCACACTTCCTACCAATCAAAGAAACTGACAAGATGGAGAAACTAACAAGAACATACATTAGGAAGATAGTACGACTGCACGGTGTTCCCATATCCATTATCTCTGATAGAGATAGTAGATTCACTTCGAGGTTCTGGAAGTCGCTACAAAGTTCCCAAGGAACTAGGATGGACATGAGTACACCCTACCATCCACAAACAGACGGAAAAAGTGAGAGGACTATCCATACTTTAGAAGACATGTTACGAGCCTGTGTGATAGAATTTGGGAAGGCATGAGATACTCACTTACCCCTTATCGAGTTTTCCTACAACAATAGTTATCACACGAGCATATTGGCTGCTCTCTTTGAATCCTTCTATGGCCGTAAGTGCAGATCCCCTCTGTGCTGGGCTGAGGTGGGCGACACGCAGTTAGCTAAAGGATGAGTTCCTGACAGCATGCTCACAGGTCTAGAAATCATTCGGGAAACGACAGAGAAGATCGTTCAGATTCGTAAACGATTGAAAGCCTCTAGAGACCGACAGAAAAGCTACGCAGACAAACGAAGGAAACCATTGGAATTCGAGGTGGGCTGTCACAACTGGAAATTTTGATACCTTGTAAAACCCTTAACAAAGATAACATTGTAGTTAAATCTTGGAAAAACATGTATGATGCTTGTTCAATGATCACAAAAATTCCATCAAATACTCTACACAAACATTTAAGTGGTGAACAAAAGGTTGGAAACCCTAAAAATCCCGGTTTAAGTCCATTTTGGACTAGGATTTTCTTATTGGGCCTAATGGACCAATAAGTTTCCAATTTGATTACTTTGGGCTTAGAACTCTTATATGGGCTCTAATTGGACCCACTTTCTTTTATTTTAACATTTTCAGCCATAATGGGCGTATAATGAAATAAAATACCCTTATTGGGCCATAACAAATTTAATTAAACCCAAAAGGCCATAAAACTCATGCTTTGATGTATATTGGACCCATATCTTGGACTTAAGCACTCAAGGCCCAAGTTCTTTTCTTTCTTTCCTCTTTCTTGGTCCAAGAAGAAAACAAAAAAAAATTAGAAATTCATGAAATAAGGAGGGTTAGCCACCTCCTCATTACACCATAAACTTCCAAGCAACATTACATACCTCCATGCAACCATCCTATCACCTCTCTCTCTCTCTCTCTCTCTCTCTCTCTCTCTCTCTCTTCTCCTTTCTTCTTCTTAATTATCGGCCAAAGGAAAAACACACACACACACACACATTTCACCAAATTCTTTCAACCTCATTCTCTCAAGAAAGTCTTCATTTTCCTTCTCAAATTTTCGAAGATCTAAGGTGGATAAGGAAGGTTTCCACCAAAAATCATCAATTCTTGGTAAGTCCTACCACACTTAAGTTGTATAACTTCATCTTCATGTTAGATCACTCATTCTAAGTAAGTTTTTGGTGATCATACTCCTAGAAACCTACTAAGTTCGAGATCCATCCAAAAAAGCTTGCTAGGGACGAAAATAGCATCAAACTCTTTCACTTATTCTTCAAAACTGAACCCACAAACTCAAGGTGAGTTCGTACCCCCTTGTTTTCGGTTTTATAATGTTTTTGGGGGAGAGTACAACTGCTTTTGTGTAATACCCTATTTATTTATTAGATAAATAAACAAATTAATGAACAAATGGTAGCCTTAAAATAAATAATTGTATATCAAATGATGGTCTTGTAGAGCTAATTGTCACACTTCAAGAGATTGGGGGTTAAAAGTGTTGAGAGAAAAACTTAGAGACACACTTGAACAAACGTTAGAACAAGTATATTGCGGAATAGTTAATCTCAAAGGCTCTAAAAGTTCAACAATAATATACTTAGATAGTTAGAGTGTTAGTTGCGGAAAGTAAAGAAATATAAATGACAACAATTGTTATATCAAGAATACACTTAAGCCGATTCGTAACAAGGAATGCATTCACTCCGAGTTAATAAGGAAGATCAAACTTAGTGATTAAGTCTTAAAGACTTGCTCCAAAGAGAGGTTATAGTCAGATATGTTTCAGTAACAATTTAGAGTAAGAAGAGTGAAAGATAGAGAAATGAAGAAGATAACATAGAAATATATTCAGAATAATTCATAAGTCATCAGTGATGAGAGTGATAAGAGTAAGTAGTGTAGAGGTAGTAGTGAGAATTGCAAGAGTAAAGAGTATTTAATACAACAGAATGAGTCTCTATTTATAGAGTCTCAAAACTAAACTACAACTCTATAAGCAGCTGTGCAAGGCATGCTGGATAATAGAGTGTATTACATAAAGATAAGTAAAGTAATTAAGTAGACTGCGGATTGATTGCGGTTGCTGATGAAAAACTGACTCCGGGTGCTGATTTGATTATGAGTGCTGAACTGTTGCGGTAGAGAGATGGTTGCGGTAGCTGAGTTTAAGAAGGTCACTTTTATTATTCAACAATTTCCCCTAAGTGACCTCTTTAACTCCGGTTCAGTTATCAAGTTTGAGGAACTTGATCAAAATCCACCAGAACTTCCTGACACTTTCCAATCATGTGATTCTTCTTAAAATTTCAATTTTGACTTCTGCAGTAGTATGCTTTGATCTTTCAACTACGGTCAGGTAGATGTCAAGTTGTGTCTTGGGCAGGCGGTGCATGGCATTAATCGGAATGAAGTATTTGACGTTGTCAGTCTTCCGTTTGAATATGATTCCAAGTTCAAGAAAGTTTGATGCGCCTAGTGATCTTTCTTCGAAGCCTTCGGTAGGCATTGGCACAGGTTCAAGTGGTGGGAGATCAAACTTCTTGATGATGGTGGGGTAGATTTCCATATCTATCTTGGCAAAGTCACAAACTGTATCCCTCAGAAAAGATTTGGATTTTTCAAGTGCTATCTGCATTTTCGGGTGCTTTTCTGCCTTGTTCTGGAATACCCTAGCAATAAGGAAGATTTCTTCCGGATTCATGCTTGGGAAGTTTGCCTGGGTGCGGATGTAGTCATGCTCCCTTCTAGTGAGGGTATACTGAACGAAATCAGCCTTCATGAACTTCTGCATCTCGTAGTTCTTGACTGCGGACGGTCTATCATTAGACCAAACATTTTCGATGGAGGATCCATGCTTAGCATAAAAACGGTTAAGTCTTTGAAACTCCATTGGCAGTCGTTTGTGGGCAAGGAGACTGCAGTCAAATGACTCAAATACTGCAAAATATTTAGCATTGGGAGAAATTGGAATATCCCAATATCCATCAATAGGAGGTTCAGCATATGTGAGACGTGGGGTGTAGTCTTCATCCAGTAGCTTGCGGTGCAGATTGACCCATGAGTTAATCAAAGACTCATCAATCATAGTATCGAATCCGCATTCTCTCCAGATGAGTTCAACAAGCTTGGCCGCCTTCCAGTCATGTTTTCTTTGGGTTGTGGCAGGGGAGTCTGTGGAGCTTACGGATGACATGTTCTCCTCAAGGTTTTTGAAGTGAGGAGGAGTCTCAAGCTTTTTGAGAGTGTTTTTTAGAGGTGAAGAGTGGGGAGATGGAGTATGTTTAGATGGTGGAGGTGAGGGCTGCGGTGTGGGGATTTTCTTTGTGATGATGGGGGGACTCTGATGGATGGAACTGTCAGAGTGGTGGACTTCTTCATCTTCACTTCCCCCTCTTGAGGGATGCAACGGAGCTGCTTCCTCAAGCCATTACTTAAGTCCATCCACCTTGGCACAAACTTCTTGAAATTAAGCTTTTATGGTCTCGGCCAATTGAGAATTGTTTGGAGTGGAGGAGTTGAAGAGAAGCTTGTGTATGTCTTTGGTAAGCTGGAGGATCTCAGGGCCATGGAAGTTAGAGGTAAGTGATTTCTGCATTCGGTTGATGGTTGCATGAAGAACAGAGATAGTGGACTCATAAGCAGTATGAGTCTCATCTATCACTTTCTGAGACTGTGCACCTTGATCCACAATGGCTGCTTAAAGATCCTGTTTGATTGTGGTCACCTCAGTAATGAGGCGTTTCGCTGCAGCCATGAAATGCTTATGGTCAGCCTTGCGATTGTTGTCAAGGGACCGGATTCCCATTTCTACCTTGAGAGAGATGCGCTCAGCAGCCATACGCTCTCTTGTCTCAAGTCATTCAATGCGTTCAATCAATGACTGCGGACCTGGAGTGTCTTCAGGTAGAGGTTGGGTAGGTTTAACCATAGCTAAATTTTGATCTACTTTGGCTTGGAGACTTAGGAACTCCTTCTGGGTGACAACGTCCTTCTTCTTCTTCTTTTTCTTTTCTTTAGGCTTGGAAGTGGAATGCTGAGAACCACTGGACTCCTCTTCTTCTTCAAACATCATTAGGTCGTTGTCTGAAGGGTTCGGTTTGTTAACCTCTTGGATGTCATCATCATCAAGACCGAAGGTAAGGGCTGAACTGAGTTCGATTGCAGGCCCTTCGTCTTGTGATGGGTTTACTATAGGAGAGGAATAGGAGTTGGAGTAGGAGGAACTCTGGAGGTACCTACAGCTGCACCAGCAGCTTGAGCTTTTAACATGGTTTCTGCCATCTGATCTATCCAGTTTTTAATGTTTTAAATTGTGGATACGATATTGGCATTGCTGATGGCATTTGCCCAATACCTAGCAACCATCTGGATTTCACGTTCCCTTTGTTGTTGCTGTTTTATTTGTTGATCCTTTCGTGCTTGGAATGCCCTTCAAAAGGCAGCATATTTATTGATCTCGGCAACAATAGTGAGTTGATACTGACTCCAAGAATCACTTGAGTCATCTCCGTCAATTCGTTGAGTGCGCACCAAGGTGTCCCTTGGGTTCACGGATCCTTGCACATGTGTGCTCACCGTGCCTAAACCACCTGTGGAAGAGGAAAGCAGAGTAGGATTTTCTGGGCTTCCTCGGTCTCCTTGACCCGTGGTCAAGTCTGGCCTCGGCGCATTTCTGGCATGGGCGAAAGAAGTGCCCTGTGGGTGGGAAGGTGTTTGTAGTGTTTGGGTAACAGAAAGAAGCATGGAGCGCAACTCCTATGGGGAAAAGAAATGCAGTCGGGAAGCCCTAGAGACTTTAGGGCGTGAGCCAGTGGCATCCTCTTGGGAGTTCACTGGGGGAGTCTCCACGTTCAGATGATGATGATGATGAAACAAACTCACATGATGAGCTTGAGTGGTATTCGATTGTGGTATTGAATGGGTGTGCGGCCACCCTAAGGACCACCGTAGCCTTTTCAGAGGCTTCAGCATCTGTCCGGGCACAGATATGGCTAGTGGTTTCGGTTGTTTTCCTTTTCTTGAGGATGGAGATAGGTTGTCTATCCTCATCTGAATCAGTGTTAGATACAGTTGGGGGAGATTTTGTCTTTCGTTTCTTTGAGGGTGCGGTTTGTTTTGTAGCATCCTTCTTAGGTGTGCTTTGTTTCTTTTTCGATGCCACTGTCTTTCTCCTTTGAGAAAGGTTAGATAGTGTAGTAGCAGAGGGGACTGCGGTACCCTCAGGGATAATGGTTGCGGATGGAAGAGGTGGGGTAGAAGGGTATGTGATAATACCCTCCGTAGCCTCTATGTGGTCCGAAGCAGTCTCAAGACCAAGAAAAGTAAGAATGTGGGTAGGAAGCATGCGGATAGGTCCAAATAAAGTTTGATCAGAATAGGGGTTGTACCTTTTTAGATCCTTAGTGACAAAGAAGTTGATGTCACTGCCCATGTCAATGCCAGCATCCGCATGCAAGTCTGAGATGCATAAGGACGAGAAGCGAGCAAATATGAGCTCTGTTGGGTTCTCCCTTGGGTGCTCTTTGGGGATATATTGGAGAAATCGTCCCAAAGAATCTGCCCATAGTTGACATCGTGGCCTGTGTAGATGCTCCACACTAATTCAAGCAGCTTCAAACGCATGTTGTCGATGCCTCCGGTGCTGCCAGATCAGCAACAAATGACGAAATGGCACGCAAACTACCAAACCGCAGGCAGTTGGTTCTTCTTAAACTCACCAATCCTCGGATTGGTTTCTGATACCCCATCTGGTAGAGTGCGGTTGTGATGTCAGATAATGATGGTGTGAAAATCTTGATGGAGGGGTGAATCAAAAGATTAATGGCAGACAAGAACTTCTCTTTGGTCAATATGACCAAAGAATCATTGATGAGGTTGCGGTGCACTTCTTAGGGGTTCTCCAATGGGCGATATGCAGAAAAAGCACATTTGAAGAGTGTAGAAACGGGAACGACGTCTGTAATAGCATCAAATGGACCAAATACAATATGGTTCTTGAGAAACTTGATCATCAGCTTAGTTGGGGCATTATATGATGGGTGATCTTCAAAAACTGCTCTGAATTTGCTTGAAGCTAACATTGGAGAGTCGGAACCAGTTGGATTCATAGAACCTGAAACCTTGGATTGCTTCTTAGATGCACCTGTCTTCACCATTGTGAGATGAAAAGCAAGAAACACAGAGTTCTTGAGAGTTATGGGGTTTTTGAAGGTTGAGAGAACAATCGATAATCAGAGAGCGTAAAGGATTATTAGGGAAGAAGACGGGTTTATAAAGGGGGGTGAAAAGGTTTTAACCCTAGGTAAAAAGATAGAAGAGGGTAAGAAGTCGAATGGGGTTTTTTAGTGGGAATCAATGATTTTGTGGATTAAACCTCAGCCACACGAAATTAAAATGGGTTTAAAAAGATTTTGAGAGATTTCCAAAAGGGGTTTGCATTTAATGTAGGATCAGACGCATGTCAATACGTCAGGTAATCGTGAGGGTGATGAGAGATAAATTTGTAACTGATGGGACGTGGTAGGGAGAGGAAAGGACAAATTAAGGACGAGTTTATTGGAAAATCATTCTTTTTGTCATCATCCCTAAAATAGGTCTTATACGGGGATTATTCATAATGAGAATGTTACAGTTTCTAAAGGGAATGTTTTATTTTATTTAATGAAGGATCATTAAATAGCACACAAAGATTCGAGAGTTAATGAAACAGTTGGGAAATTATCATGATGGTTGCGGATGGAAACATCACTGCGGTAGAGAGTCTTCATCGCGGATGAACAAAGGAAAGACTAGAGTGAGGAACTAAGAGAAAAACACTTGTACAAAAGTTAGAACACAAAGACAATTTAGGACCCAAGAGAGATACGTATGACATATGGTTGTGGTACCCAGAATGCGGTACCAAAACCATCTATCATATGTAATTCTCAGTTAGAACCGCAATGGAGACCAATGATGGTCTGCGGTAGCTAACAAGTCAGAAAGAACTGCGGGTCTGGATTCATCATTCCTAACATTTGTAAGAATGCATTGAGTTTTTGTAGAGTCAAGTGCTTTCGTAAAAACATCAGCAATCTCTTCATGAATAGGAACAAAGATGAGTTCAATATTACCTTTCAAAATATCATCCTTGATGAAATGATACCATAAATCAATATGTTTTATCTTGGAGTGCTGAATAGGATTATGAGAGATCGCTATAGCACTTTCAGAGTCACAGTAAATTGGTATCCGCAGCATTCTGTACTTGTAAACTAGCAATTGTGTCTTCATCCAAAGAACTTGGGAACAGCAACTGGCTATGGCCACATACTCGGCTTTTGCAGTAGATAGAGATACACAAGTTTGTTTTCTCGAGGACCAGCTAACAAGTCTTCCTCCTAAAAATTGGCATCCACCAGGTGTACTTTTTCGATCGACCTTGCATCCGGCATGATCCACATCTATGAAGGCTTAAAGGCTGAAGTCATTGCCTGCGGGATACCATAAACCCATAGATTTGCTTCCTTCAAGATACCGAAGAATTTGTTTGGTTGCGGTCATGTGTGACACTTTTGGATCAGCCTGGTATCTTGCACACACACCAGTTGCGAAGACAATGTCAGGTCTGCTTGCAGTGAGGTACATCAGCGAACCAATGATACCTCTATAAGTCTTATGATCCACAGATTCACCAGAGGGATCAGCAGAGATCTTATAACCAAAGGCCATTGGGACCTTAGCAGAAGAACAATTGTCCATTGAATATTTCTTCATAAGTTCAGTGATGTATTTCTTTTGATGAATGAATATTCCTTGCTGAATTTGTTTGACTTGGAGACCAAGAAAAAAGTTAATCTCTTTATTCATGCTCATTTGAAATTTGATTGTCATGAGCTTAGCAAATTCGTCCACCATTCCTTGATCAGATGACCCGATGATGATATCATCCACATATATTTGTACCATCATAAGGTGGTCACCATTTTTTTTTTGAATAGTGTGTGATCAATCACTCCTCTCTTGTACCCAGATGAGAGAAGGAATTTAGAGAGTGTCTCATACCAAGCTCTTGGAGCTTGTTTCAAACCATGGACTGCTTTTTCAAGCTTGTAGCAGTGGTCTGGAAATTCAACATTTTCAAATCCTGGAGGTTGCTGAAGATAAACCTCTTCCTTTAGTTCCCCATTGAGAAAAACACTTTTAACGTCCATCTGGTGTACCTTGACGTTTTTGTGGGCAACGTATGCTAGAATGATCCGGATGGCTTCCATGCGGGCTACCGGAGCATATGTTTCATCGTAGTCGATGCCTTCCAATTAGCTATAACCTTTAGCAACTAGCCTTGCCTTATTCCTTGTGACAACCCGATATTTCAACTTTATGTAATGACCAAAAAAGTCAAGTATTGTAACCACTTTTGATATAATGAAATTAACTTCGAAAATAAAATGTCCAAGAGTCTCTAATTGATTTCCTACTATGTTAGATATCATTAAACCGTGATCATACATAGAAAGAACGCCCAAATCTGACTTCGTATAAGGAATTTATGATTTTTCCAAGTTCGGCCTAGCGACAGACAGCTAAAAACTCGAAACAGAGATCGAGCGACTTTTGACCGGAATGAAATAAATGAGAAGCGAAGGTCTCGATAATGGTTTTTCAACGGTAATAAGTCTGGCAAAAACAGACGTCGGATAATGAAGTTATGAATTTCTAACGAAATTTTCTTACCGCGACCTTTTAATAACTAATAATCAAAATAATTTCAAAATTTGCCGACGGAGTCTAAACTAAAGTTGTAGAGCATAGTCTCACCTACGCGTGGATATAAAGAACGTCGAAAACAGAGTTCGTATGAAGAAGATATGAATTCTTGAAGTTTACTAAATAATAAAAATATAAATATTAAATAAAAATTCGGTATTATCCGAAGGAGGAGTCACCAGGCCAATTCGAGTTACGTCCAGCGTACACTCGTATGCCCAACGTACTCGAGGACTAGGCCTCGGATCATCCACGTCACCCCTATGCGAGGCTATGCCCCGTCCCATCCGAAGTTCTGAAGCAGTCGAGGATGTGGTCATGCATGACGCACGCGTACACCCAACGTAACCGTGTACGCCCATCATACCGAGGCGGTTCCCAGCCCCTATAAAAGGGATGCGAAGGTTCTTAAGAAAAGGCCCAATTCCTCTCATCTTTCTTGCGTTTTTGCCTCGTTTTCCATGCACGTGATATCCTGAAGCCCCGGTTTCGTCACTCAAGTCCCGAAGGTCATTTGTGCTCCCGAGATTCCCGAGAATCCCGAGGAAATCCGCTTTCTCGAGTCGAAGTTCTGCGCAGTTTTTCATCTCGCCTTGTTCGATCTTTCAAGTGAGTTCATACCCCTATAATCCACAATTTTAAATGTTTTATAGATACTTTTATATGATTTTAAGGGGGGAATACAAGTAAAACACACGATTATTATCGTGTGTTATATAAAGTTTCATTATACACTTTTTATCAATGGAATCATATGTGATTTATAACTATTATGGGGAAACTTTCATATGCAAAATATATCATGATATCATCTTGTCTTTTGAAATGAAAAATGTTGTTATATATATAAGTCAAACACCCTGCTTGTACTGTATGTATGTGTGTCCATTTTTGGCACTACAAAAATTATACTTTCATAACAAGTGAGCATTTCACTAGGGTTTACAATTCAAACGAGACACACTTTTAGAAAACTATAATAGGTATAGTTTTATGAGAACATCACAAACTTTTACATACCAGAAACACTATTTCAAAGAGATACGTTCATATACAATAACAAACGAACATTTTCATACGTAAAGCTGTTTTATGCTAAATTTTTGTGAGACATTAAACTTCACGTACGTTCGAGTAAACATTTCAAGTCCTGTATTGTATACCAAAATCCCTTGGAGGGCGAGCAAGTGTTTGTGTATAGATGTATACGGGATTGACAACCCCACGCCCTAACTGTTAGCTACAGTACACCATTTGGGGTGACAAACGTCAGAACATTCCAACGCCTGAAGAACGTTGTGTATAGGCAAATCCAGTCAATAGCATGGTTATAAAACTCACATGGAGTATTAAAAACGCATTGATTTACGGGGTTTCTCAGACGTCTTGCCGACTTTACACACACATAAATTTAACTACTTTAGGCATGAAAAACATTATTGTGTTACAGTTTTGGAACTTCTAAACTGCCACCCACATACGGAAAAACATAAATTTTCTAGAAATAAACATTGGTCTTGATAGAAGGCTACATTTATACTAGTAGAAAAAATGGGATTTTATAGGAAGAAACAAACAAAAACAAAACATTTCATTTTAGTTCATACAAACATTGTCATTTAATACTTATGAAACTCACCAGCTTAAATGTTGATCTACTCTTTCAAAACTACTTGTATGTCCCAGGGATTTAGTAAATACAGGTAACAAACAACTTTTGAAGAAGGGATGTTGCGGCGCCAGTTTAAATTCATATTTTAACATCATATTGTAAGTGGTTTTGAACATGTATCTTTCAACAATGTAAACTTTCAATTATATATATGATGGTTATGTTACTTTCTTTACTATGTATTCAATTGTTACGGTACTACATGAAGTCATCCGCCCCCGAACGTTTCCGCCGTTCCGATTTGGGGGTGTGACAGATTGGTATCAGAGCATTGTTTATAGTTAACTAAGTATATCGAACCACATAAGATATACAAACTATAAATTCTTAAGGGACTAATACCCACTGACAAAACATTTTTTTTGTTTTATGCCTAAGCCGTGTTTCGTTTAACATAAATTGTTAGTTCATTTAAGTACAAATACATGCATACAATAACTTATTTTCATGATTATAACTATACATGAAGTATTTACACAAGTTGGACACTATGATTAAGACTCGATATATGTAATCAGATTTGGGCCAGACATAGCATGATCAACTATATTTGTCCGAGATCGGACCAATGTATATCGAGGAATGCTCGTAGTGAGCAACAAGTCAAAACTTACCAAAACATCAAAAGAATCAAACACACGAATTTAAATACTATAGGAGTATTTGATACATAAAATAGTTTAACATACATGTTTAGTCCTACATGTTCCAAATTTTGTTCAATTCTTATAACCCTATTCTTGTATAGTCAAATGGTTGGATTTCATCACCCCGGCGACCCCTACTATCCCAACCAAGGCAACGGGGGATGGATCGAAGAGGATCCTGAGGAGGCCGATGAACCCATAGGATTGGATGAAGAGGAGGACTCTGGTACCGACTCAGAGCCGGAAGTAATCAACCCACCACCTGCACAACCTCCCGTCTTCGTGAGAAACTTTCAAGGACCGACTCCCATTTAGGGAAGTCACCTCTACCATTGGAGCCAACAACAAAGTCTATGCCCTCCCTACGGCATGTGTCGACACTTCTACGATGTCCGTGGCGGAGGTTCAGCCGATCGAGCACTCCCAGTCATGTAAGGAAAACTAGCCAACCAGTCCTACCAATCCGGAGTTCAAGCTAGCCGGATTCGGGAAGTCAACGTGGAAGTACAGGTTCACACTTCTGACATCTGTAGGCTGGACAAAGCTCAGGACAATGCCCAACTCCAAACCGAAGCATTCCAAGCGTAAATGATTGCAACCCTCTCCGAATTGAGGGAACAACAAGCCACCTTCAATTGGCGCCTTATGGAATCAAAGCAATCGGATGCAGAGTCAAGCTCCAAGCGCAACCTACGTCGCATGTAGTGCTTGCCAAAATCCCAAATTTTGTTATAAGTTAGGACCTCGGCTAAAAGTTTTATTTTTCTTAAACTTTGTAACCGGAGACCCTTATAGGGGTCAAATTTTCGTGATCATTGTATCAACTATTATATTAATATAATTGGCACACTATTATTACTACATTAAGTATTTTGTTCAATCCTTAAAATATTATGGAGAAACCATACGCTTGTTTCATATATTCGGATTTACGAATAACTTCCATTCTTCTATCTTTGAAAGTCATACTATTATCTGTTGTTGATCTATAGCGATTTAGTTCATGAGGCACATTCATTTTCTATGCTATGGAATTCTTATCTTTATCTTCTCAACCTATAGTTGAAGGATGCCTCCGCGTAGAAACCCGAGACGAAACAACGGTGGGGAAGCACCGATACCACCACCGCCTCCACCTCCTCAATTTGATGCTGCCATGTTCCAAGCAGTAGTCACAGCAGTTGTGGCGGCTGCCATGTCACAAATCAATACCCCTGTTACTACTGGTTCGAGAATTGGCACACTTCCTTCCAACCATGGCAAGACTCATAGGCAGCCCCGAGAGTGCACCTATAAAGACTTTACGAATGCCAAACCCTGGATGTTTAATGGAACTAGTGGTGTGATGATTTTGAGGAAGTGGATCGAAAAGACATAATCAGTCTTTTAAATCTGCTCCTATCCCGAGCACAACAAAGTTAAGTTTGCAACTTACATGCTTACTGATAGAGCTTTAACTTGGTGGAATGGCCACGTTAAGGTACTTACTTTGACATTGGCGAATTCAATAAGCTGGGAGAGCTTAAAAATCATGCTGATGAGAGAGTACTGTCCACGAGGAGAGATTCAAAAACTCGAGCACGAACTCTAGACTCTTGGAATGATTGGTACTGACATAGAAACTTATACCAACAGATTCTGCGATCTGGCAATCCTTTGCCCATATATGATTGCTCCTGAGAGCAAGAAAATAGAGAGATACATTTGGGGATTGTCGCCCCAAATTCAGTCAAGCGTGTTAGCTTCAAAACCTGAAACTTTTAAAATTGCCAAAGAGGTGGCACAATCTCTTATTGATCACAGAAGTCATCAGAACTCAACAATTTCTGCACCAGAACCAAAAAAGGGAAACAACAAAAACAATAACAAGAAGAGAGGATGGAATAAGGGGAATGGTGGGTCTTCCCAAGAATCCTCAAAGAAACAACTAGTTAGAGTGAATGTTGCTACTGTACCTACTTCCATTCCAACAAATCTCTACCCAACAAAGCCTTATGTGGGTAACCTTCCAAAGTGCACTAAGCGCACTTACCACCACCATGGACCTTGTCGGGAAATGTAGTGCTCCAACTGCAACAAAAAGGGACACACTGTTCGTTTCTACAAGGCCCCCATAAAGCCGATCACTTAATTTCCCAACGCTGGTGTACGCCAAGCTTGCTACGGTTATGGCGAGGTGGGACACTACAAAAGAAACTACCCGAAGGAAGCGAATACCGGCAGAGTGGGATGAGTTTTGGCTATAGGCCATGAAGAAGTTGTAGCTGATCCTACAGTAGTTACTGCTACATTTCTTCTCGATAATTCATATGCATGCATACTATTCGATAGTGGAGTAGAGAGAAGCTTCGTGAGCCAAAACTTTATTCAGTTACTTAAACATAAACCTAGCATGTTAGAAAAATCATTCACTGTAGAAATGGAAAATGGAAAAAACAGAAAACACTAACTGCATATACATGAGTTGTACATTAACTTTAGACGGTCATTCTTTCCCAATCAACCTCATGCCGGTCTAAATTAAAAGTTTCGACGTCATAGTTGGCATGGATTGGTTAAGTCTTCTTGGCGCCGACATCATGTTCTTTCAACAAGCAATTTGTCTTAATCTCTCTAATGATGAAACATTAGTGATTTACGGCGACAAATCAAGTACAAAACTTCACATCATTTCGTGCATCCAAGCTCGAAAGTGTTTGCGGAAGGATTATCATGTATTTCTTGCACACATCGTTGATACGAGTCTGGAAGTAAATCACATTAAGGGCATTCTAGAAGTACACGACTTTCCCGATATCTTTCTAGAAGAACTACCGGAATTACCACCGCAACGTCAAGTCAAGTTTAGAATCGACTTAGTTCCAGGGGCTACCCCAGTAGCAAAATCGCCTTATCGTCTGGCATGAACAGAGATGCAAGAACTTTCCAGACAGCTTAATGAACTCCATGAAAAAGGATTCATTAGACCAAGTTTCTCACCTTTGGGAGCACCAGTCTTGTTTGTAAAGAAGAAAGACGGATCCTTCCGTATGTGCATTCACTATAGAGAACTTAACAAGCTTACCGTCAAAAATCGATACCCTCTGCCCCGCATTGACGACTTATTTGATCAGATTCAAGGAGCAAACTACTTCTCGAAGATAGATCTATGATCCGGATATCACCAATTACGAGTACTAGAGGAGGATATTCCCAAGACAGCCTTCCGAACTCGTTATGGACACTACGAATTTGTAGTGATGCCATTCGGATTAACCAACGCACCAACGGTATTCATGGACCTAATGAATAGGGTGTGTCGTCCTTACTTGGATCAGTTCGTCATCGTCTTCATCGATGATATACTTATCTACTCCTGAAGTAATGAAGAGCATAGTCAGCACCTACGAAAAGTCTTAGAAACATTACGATCGGAGAAGCTCTATGTGAAGTTCTCTAAATGCGAATTTTGGATTCGAAGAGTAGAATTTCTGGGCCACGTTGTTCGCAATAAGGGGATGCACATGGACCCCATCAAAATTAAGGCCATTGAGAACTGGTCGGCACCGAAGACGCCTATAGAGATTCGTTAATTTCTAGGTCTTGCTAGCTACTATCTCAGATTCATAAAGAACTTCTCTAGCATTGCGAAAACTCTTACTACATTAACCCAGAAAGGCGTGGCCTTTGACTGGGAATCAAAACAAGAGAAGGCGTTCCAAACATTGAAACAGGCCTTGTGCACCGCACCGATACTATCCCTCCTCGAAGGGATAGAAGATTTCGTAGTGTATTGCGCTGCATCAAATCAAGGACTTGGTTGTGTTCTTATGCAAAGAGGGAAGGTTATTGCCTATGCCTCTCGTCAGCTTAAGATACACGAAGTAAACTATAAAACACAAGATCTTGAGTTAGGAGCAGTGGTATTTTCTCTGAAGATGTGGAGACACTACTTGTACGGAACAAAGAGTACTATTTTCACCGACCACAAGAGCCTTCAACACATTTTCGATCAGAAGGAGCTCAACATGCGACAACGAAGAAGGGTTGAGCTACTCAATGACTACGAATGCAAAATTCATTATCATCCTGGCAAGGCCAATGTAGTAGCTGATGCGCTCAGTCGAAAATAATACACTGGTCGGAGAGTCAAATCTTTGACTATGACTATCCATTCCCACTTATCCACACAAATTAAGGAGGCTCAACTGGAAGCTTTGGAACCTGAAAATGTGACGGGTTAATCCCTGAGAGGAATGGAAAAGAATCTAGAAATCAAGGGTGGCGGAGCATATTATCTCATGGACCGTATCTGGTGTGACAACTGTCAATTCAGGTCATTCTCGGACTCATGTATCTTTATAAAAACCATTCATGCACAACATTCCATGGCCTAGTAGTATAAATTAGGTCAAAATCTTGCATAAACTAGGATCCAACTAAGACCTAGGACTAATATATTTGACACTTACGATTCTAGTAAGTTGCTTAACTATAATAGGAAATGCCAATGCTATAATTTGAATGAAACTTCAAGCTTTGTTATAATTGAAAAAGGGTATAAAACCCTAAAAATAAATTAAAATATTCTAATTATACTTCATTATGATGATGAATATCAAACAATATTCTAAAAACCTTAAAGAGCTAAAAATCCAAATTTATAAATCATAAAGCTTAAAAACTTTATAAAATTTGGCTATAAACTTTCTAATATCAAATTTTTATTAATCAAATTATGGATTATAATCAATGAAATAGAAATTAAATTATCATGCAATAATCATAATTTATTAGTTAAACACAAGATTTTTAAATAAATCAAGAATTGCTTAATCAACACTTTTATAAAAATTAGGGTTTTTATAAAAATCTTGGAGGGAATTTTATAAAATTTCAATTTAGGAGAGAGGAGGCTTAATGCATGAAAGAGCCGGCCATTCTCCCCTCCCCATGCCCTCTCTCTTCCCAAAACTCAATCATTAAGCTCATTCCCTCACACTTCCTCTTCTTTCTTCACTCTCTCACACTCCACCCTCCTAACTTACAAACTCTCTTCCTCTCTCTCTCTCTAACCCACGAAAATCCTCCCTTCCTGTGCCATAATTTCGAGATTTAGGAGACCTTGAACTGTTCTTTCTTCTCTCAAGATCAAAACCAAGGTAAACAACACAATCCTCTCTCATAGTTTCATGATTTTACTTCCTCTTCTTCATAGTTTTCTCTTCTTTTCGGATTATATGCCTTTTCATGGCTGGAAATCCTTATTTTTCCCTTGTGGTTTGTAGATTCTCACCATAACACAATGCATGTGTTTGAGATGGTGAAAATCTGGGATCAAACCCATGCAAGGAGTGAAAAAGATGCACATATATTCATGTGACTTCAAAACCAAGTATTACATCTTCTTCTCCATTTCTTTTGTGTTCTTGCATGATCAAAATCATTTAAACCATTTCTAGTACATCTTGGATGCTCATTCACTCCATGCATGTGCTAGAAATCAGACCTTAACAAAGGCATGCATGATGTTCTTGTCAAAATATCCTAAGAATGCACTCAAAGCAAACATGCAATCTGCCAGATAACTTTGTTCATCTTTGAACGACCATAACTCGGTCATTACTTAACCAAATCATGATATTCTTTTTTTACTGGATAGTTCCACGAGGTAACTTTCAAACCCAACTGGTCTCACTATAAAATATTAAATATCCGATGTTTGGCAATATTTACAAAATGGTTGCGCAAACAACTCTTTTTCTATGATCATCATTTTTGCCTTGCATGATCAATGGCCTTAAACCCAACCATAAATCTGGGGAAAAATACTTTAGAAACTTAACATATCGAGTGAATGATGGCTGAAATTTCGTGGCTTAAAACCCCACTGAATCGGCTACACAAATTCATGAACTTCAGCTACATTTACATCTTATGCACCATTGCATGCAACATTTCTTAACTTTTGGGGTTCAATACCCCTTGTTTCCCTTCTGAATAAATTTTGAACATTTTTCCTTTTGAAAGCCCTCACATGCATGCGATAATCTGTACAATACCAAAAGCTTTTATTATTTCTTTGATTTATTAAAATTATTGCTAGAAACCAAGGACATAAATCACATAAAATACTTCCAGAGGTCAATAAATCCAGAACAAATTCATGGATGACCCTCATGATGAATAATGACCCCTCACTAAATTTCATCAATTTTTGTTGCCGTTTGGTATGATTTCCGATTTTCTTTTTGTTAGGATATAATAAATCACAAAACCACTTTAGAGAGTTTCAAAATTTTATCTAACAATTTTTGCGTACCTTACCTGTGATGGGTGACTCAAAAAAATAATTTCAGAACTTTTCATCATGCCTTGCTATTTTTCCCAGTTTTTGGTAATTATAATGGTTTAAAAATGGGAAAAATAGTTCTAATTATCCAAAATTCATGAAAATTTCCCAGAATATCATGTTGTACAGTCGGAGGTTACATACAAATTTTGAGGATTTTTCTCCACTGTAAACTAATTTTTTCTTAATTTCTAAAGTTAATTATAGTTAAATACACATAAATACCCAAAACCGGATTATACAATATGAAAACCACTTTTGATATTTTTTTTCCAGGTTATTTATACTGTAAATGATGTTACAAAATTTTTTAGTAATTTATTTTAACTGTTTAATATTATTTCTTCAATTAATGATTATTTAAAGGAATAAAACAAGGAAAAATATAAATACCCACTGAAATATTTTTTATATTTTTCCCAGCCTATTTATGTATAATCACAGTTAAATAAAAAGTTTGGGTAATTTTGGAAACTGTTTTCTATTTATTTCAATTTTTATTGGAATAAATGCTCAAAAATCATAAAATATAATTAAACAGCTTGGAAATCCATTTTAATATTTTTTCGAGCTTAGTATTGTGTAATAACAGATAAATAAAAAGTTTGAGAACTTTTATCCTTTGAATGCTATTTTTCGTGAATTTATGTTGTTATAAAGACTTAAAAATTTGGAAAATTTATATTCCAAAGTTGTAATTAATCGCACGACTTGTAGAATTTCATTATTTCAGAAAAAGTGTAACCAATTAATATAAAATCAAATACTAAAAGATAAATTGGCATTTCACTATATGTAGAGTTTAGTATATTAGCATTAGAAATCGACATGGAAACTCACTAGTGTGTGTTTGATGTCATAGGATCCCGGTGGTAAGATGTTGGTGCATTCCGAAGTACCACTTGTACCTACTCGAAACATTGTGAGTATTCACGCACTCCCCTATTTTTAGTTTTTATGTTTTGGGGTGGAAAAGCATGTCCAGAAAAACTATTATTTGCATGTTGTATTTAAATTGATTTGTATCAAACACGATTGCTATTGTATTGCTATGTTTCTTTATGTATGTCTATGCAACACGGAACATGAGAACTTATCGTACTAAGGCCCTTCACTTATCTCTAACCATTAACCCTTTGAGCCAATGGTCATTATGGATAGCACTATTAGGAATTGACAACTCCTCACTCACTCTATTGCTGGAGTGCATGATACCATATTCATCTATGGAACGATAAGCATAGATCTCGATAGGGCTTTACTCATAGGTTTGGTTGAGACTCATTGTTTGCTCATACACATACAAACTCGTTTCTCGTTATAGCAATAAACTTGTATTCATTAATAGCAATCAACTTTGTTTATTATTAAAGCAATGTACATGTAATTACGAAAAGCCTTATTTCAAGCTCGATTTCATAAACTTGTGAACTCACCAACTATTTTCATAGTTGACGCTCGTTTTACATGCTTTTTCAGGAAATAATTAGTAAGTGGATATAAAGATTCATCATCGTAGAGCATGCTGCATCGTGTTGAATTTATTTATGAAGTTATCTTTGAACAGTCTTATTTTGGAAAAACTTATATTTTGTTTCTTTTGAAGCTATGGGTTGTAAATTTTTAAATACTACTATGGTGATGTATCATTATCTTTTGCAACGAAACCGTTATCGCTGTCATACCTTGCGTTTCCACTTTAGCGGGGTGTGACATCTGGACACCGAGACATGGTGGCTTCAGAGACGTGGTCATGACCGAAGCACACAACACGAGATATTCCGTTCACCCAGGTTTAGATAAAATGTATCTAGATCTTAAGAAACTGTACTGGTGGCCTAACATGAAAGCAGAAATTGCTACCTTCGTAAGTAAATACCTTACTTGCGCTAAGGTTAAGGTCGAGTATCAGAAACCCTCAGGATTACTACAAAAACCGGAGATACCGGAATGGAAATAGGAACGGATTACTATGGACTTCATAACCAAATTGCCCAAGACAACGGGTCGACTCGATACCATATGGGTCATCATCGACAGATTGACCAAATCCGTGCATTTTCTACCAATCAAGTTGACTGACAAGATGGAAAGGCTTACAAGAACTTACATAAGGGAAATAGTGCGCCTACATGGTGTTCCAATATCCATTATCTCCGATAGAGATAGTAGATTCACTTCAAGGTTCTGGCAGTCACTGCAAAGTTCCCTTGGGATTAGGCTAGACATGAGTACAACCTACCATCCACAAACAGACGGGCAAAGTGAGAGAATGATACAAACTTTGGAAGATATGCTGAGAGCCTGTGTGATTGACTTTGGACAGGCATGGGACATCCATTTACCCTTTTTCGATTTTTCATACAGCAATAGTTATCATACAAGCATAAAGGCTGCTCCATTTGAAGCCGTCTATGGCCGTAAGTGCATGTCCCCTTTGTGTTGGGCTGAAGTTGGCGACACACACTTAGCTAAAGGACAAGTTCCTGAAAGCACTCTCACCGGTCCGAAAATCATACGAGAAACGACAGAGAGGATTGTTCAGATTCATGAACGATTGAAAGCCTCTAGAGACCGACAAAAAAGCTACGCTGACCAAAGGAGGAAACCTTTGGAATTCCAGGTAGGAGACCGCGTTCTATTGAAGGTCTCACCGTGGAAAGGCTTAATACGCTTTGGAAAGCGTGGAAAGCTAAATCCAAGATACGTAGGGCCTTTCGAGATTCTCGCCAGAATCGGCCCTGTAGCTTACAAACTTAATCTAGCACGTGAACTTAGTAACATATATCCAGCCTTCCACGTCTCAAACATGAAAAAGTGTCTGTCCATTGAGACTCTTGTTATTCCACTCGACGAGATCGAGATCAACGAGAGCCTCAACTTCGTAGAAGAACCGATAGAAATCATGGACCGAGAGGTCGAACAAACGAAACAAAGTCGCATACCCATCGTAAAGGTTCGTTGGAACGCCAAGTGAGGACCTGAATTTACATGGGAACGTGAAGATCAGATAAAACAAAAGTACCCACATCTTTTTCTCTGATTTCCAAGTATCTTTCTTAGTTTAAATTTCGGGACGAAATTCCCTCTAATGAGGGGATGATGTGACAACCAGATATTTCAACTCTATGTAATGACCTAAAAAGTCAAGTATTGTAACCACTTTTAATATAGTGAAATTAACTTCGAAAATAAAATGTCCAAAAGTCTCTAATTGATTTCCTACTGTGTTAGATATCATTAAACCGTGATCATACGTAAAAAGAACGCCCAAATCTGACTTCGTATAAGGAAGTTATGATTTTTCAAGTTCGGCTTAGCGACAGACAGCTAAAAACTCAAAACAGAGATCGAGCGACTTTTGAACGGAATGATCTAAATGAGAATCGAAGGTCTCAACAATGGTTTTTTTTTAACAACCCGACATTTCGTATCATTGCTTGTAACCCTTTTCGTAATCCATTTCGATCAACCAATCATTGTTTCCAAATTTATTTCTGATTTCGTCGTTAAATTAATTCGTTAATTAGAGATTATCTAAAATGACTTAATGGGTATCCTAGTGAATTTATAACTCATTCTAACACCCCGTATTAGTAATCGGAACATTTATAGAATCAGCCATATCGGGTTACGGCAACTTGATCGGGTGCGACCAAAAGCCCCGTCTGAAGCCGGTATCAGGTAGAATTCCACCGTGTCCAAATCCTGAACACTATTTAAAGTGTTCTAAGCTTCCATTTGAAGCTTTTTCTTCATCTCACTACTCTCTCTCTAACCTCTCTCCTCAACCAAAGATTCAAGGTCCAAAACATTGAATTAAGGCTCCAAATCTTTGAGGTAACATCCCCAACTTGTTGTTTAACCTCTTAGGCCTTCAAATTCGTGTTTAATTTATCAATTTGGACCTGGATCATGTTATTATGGCCAAGGAGCATGCTTGGGCCGTAAACACATAAAAACATGGGTTTTTGAGCAATTTAACCCCTCCAAACCAACATTGGGACTTAGATACGACCTTATGGCTTACAAATCCGGACTTATAACACCCTAAACATGAACTTTGAGGAGCAAATAAGAGTTTACAGCCAAGGAATAAGCTTGGGCCGTAAACTCCTCATTCATGGGGAGTAAACTCATTTAAACATGTTAGAAAGCTATACAACTCCACCAAAAGCCTTGAAATAAATCCTAGAATCATCTAAAAATAGTTTGGGGACCTTAAACATGTTAAACACCATCCAAATGAGAGTTTACAGCCATGAGACCTCAAGGACAAGTTGTAGGGCCGTAAACTCCACTTTATGAGTCAAATGATGCCCAAAACTCATACCAAGGCTTGGAAAAATAGTTGGAATCACATGTCATTGTCCTAAGCCTCACAAAATAATTATGCATTGAGCTTGGGGGAGTTTACGGCCGTAAACTCCATGTTTACAGCCATGAACTCCCATAAATGGTGTATATGTTCATGCAATCCATTCCTAGGTTTTAGAAAAATCCATTCCATCATTTCCCATAAGTATTCAAGCCATTTAGCACTCTAAAATACCGAAACATGAGTTCACGGCCGTGAACTCATGTGTGTATGTTGTATGAGGCCTAAAACTCCCTAAGGAGTTTACTCTTGAAGAGTAAACTCAATTCCCTAGTCCCTCACATCATTACACGTCCGTAGATGTCACCCGGGTCACTCCAAACACTCATATTGAAGTATTTTCGCTCATTGGAGTGTAGTATCTCATCTAATTAGCATTTTTAAATCTAATTAGATATATTTTGATATTATTTGATATTACATAGGAACCTCGCGTGTAATCAAGCCCCGAACCAACGTTTAGTGTCCGAAACAGTTGCGCCTTCTCGTCTGGTGAGTTCATACCCCTACCCTTTTTCAATGGTTTTTCAATGTTTTTAGGGGGGGGGGGGAATACAACCAAAGTACAAGAGATTACCTGTAATTAAAACTTGTATTATATGTGTATGTTTCAAAACTTATATGCTTTTAACACTGATAATCACAACCGATAACCGTTTGAAACTTGCAGGGTAATCATATACGTTATTTGTGAAATTGGTTGTAAACTGTTATGTTTTATTTATTTCACAAATGGTCTTCTACATTTTATCAGTTAAAAGCATAACTTTAGAACCTTTGAACATAAAACTTTGTACACTGTTTTGTCCTCAGTAACACTCCACAGAGATACACGAGTGGAGGATTATCATATTATTACTAGTAAATTTGTTAGTCCTATATAATTGGAGACACGTCCTCGGCGAACACTCCACAGAGATACGCGAGTGGAGGACCACCCCCGTAACCAGAATCTCTTAGATAGGGAGCGTGACTTGAGTGTATAGATCTATACGGGGCTGACTACCCCACACCTGGCTGCTAGCTTCAGCCGAACTGAAACGGTTCAAGGGTGACAAAAGTCATAAGGTGATGTGGACTACTTATTGCCATATCTAGTCTATTGTATGGTTATGGAACTCGCAATTAGGATAACAGAGAGCTACATAATAGTAATAATAAATAAAGTAATTAATTTACTTTGTAAATATTAGTTTTATAAGCGTATTAAAACTAATTCATTTCACAAGATAACCTGGTTTTCAGAATACATCTTTCACAATTGGTAACCAACATTCAAAAAAATATGGGATTTTCCTGGGAACATTTGTACATAACCATAATAGTGTAACAAACCAGATAACTTACATTTCATAAGAGTAAACATGTTTTCAGTGTACAACTTTACATTACGTTTTGGGAATCAATAACCAACCTTTTAAGAAAATATGGGATTTTCTTGGTGTGTGTAACATTTTCAGAAAACGGAAAGGAAAATTGTACATTTTTCACAAAACAAAATCGCTTATGAACTCACCAACATTATGTTGATTTTCAAACCGCTTGTATTCTCAGGTCAGCGTTAGACAGGTACCTGAAGATCCTTTTGTGCGAAGACGGTGTGCTCAGAAGACTCGTCTTATTTTGTTTATATATACTATGTATCACAACTGTACAACTTACTTATGAAACAAATGTAAACTTTTCTATATGTAATGTAATGGTTGTTTTACTTTACTTACTATGTGCATTGGATTTGATACTCAATGTGGAGTCAACCCCGGAAATGTTTCCGCCTTCGGTTTTCGGGGTGTGACATTTTTCAACGGAAAAAAGTCTGGCAAAAACAGACGTCGGATAATGAAGTTATGAATTTCTAACGAAATTTTCTTACCGCAACCTTTTAATAATATATAATAAAAATAGTTTCAAAATTTGCCGATGGAGTCTAAACGAAAGTTGTAGAGCGTAGTCTCACCTACGCATGGATATAAAGAACGTCGAAAATGGAGTTCGTATGAAGAAGATATGAATTTTTGAAGTTTATTAAATAATAAAATATAAATTTTAAATCAAAATTCGGTATTATCCGAAGGAGGAGTCACCAGGCCAATCCGAGTTACACCCAGCATACACTCGTACGCCCAGCATACTCGAGGACTAGGCCGTGAATCGTCCACGTCGCCCCTATGCGAGGCTATTCCCCGTCCCATCCAAAGTTCCGAAGCAGTCGAGGATGCGGTCACGCATGACGCACGCGTACGCTTAGCATAACCGTGTACGCCCAACGTACCGAGGCGGTTCCCAGCCCCTATAAAAGGGATGCGAGGGTTCTGAAGAAAAGGCCCAATTCCTCTCATCTTTCTTGCATTTTGCCTCGTTTTCCGTTCATGTGATATCCCGAAGCCCCGGATATATATATATCCGCTTTCTCGAGTCGAAGTTCTACGCAGTTTTCATCTCGCCTTCTTCAATCTTTCAAGTGAGTTCATAGCCCTATATCCCACACTTTTAAATCTTTTATAAATACTTTTATATGCTTTTAAGGGGGGGGGGGAATACAAGTAAAACACACAATTATTATCGTGTGTTATATAAAGTTTCATTATACACTTTTTATCAATGGAATCATATGTGATTTATAACTATTATAGGGAAACTTTCATGTGCAAAATATATCACGATAACATCTTGTATTTTGAAATGAAAAATGTTGTTTTATATATATATATATATATATATATATATATATATATATAAGTGAAACACCCTGCTTGTACTGTATGTATATGTGTCCATTTTTGGCACTACAAAAGTTATACTTTCATAACAAGTGAGCATTTCACTAGGGTTTACTATACAAATGAGACACACTTTTAGAAAACTATAATAGGAATAGTTTTACGAGAAAATCACGAACTTTTACATACTAGAAACACTATTTCAAAGAGATACATTCATATACAATAACAAACGAAGATTTTCATATGTAAATCTGTTTTATACTAAATTTTTGTGAGACATTAAACTTCACGTACGTTCGAGTACACATTTCTAGTCCTGTATTATATACCAAAATCCCTTGGAGGGGGAGCATGGTGTTTGTGTATAAATCTATACGAGATTGACAACCCCGCACCCTGACTGTTAGCTACAGTACACCATTTGGGGTGACCAACGTCAGAACATTCCAACGCCTGAAGAACGTTGTGTATAGGCAAATCCAGTCAATAGCATCGTTATAAAACTCACATTGAGTATTAAAATCGCATTGATTTACGGGGTTTTTCAGACGTCTTGGCGACTTTACACATACATAAATTAACTATTTTAGGCATGAAAAACATTATTGTGTTATAGTTTTGGAACTTCTAAACTTCCACCCACATACGGAAAAACATAAATTTTCTAGAAACAAACATTGGTCTTGATAAAAGGATACATTTATACTAGTAGAAAATATGGGATTTTCTAGGAAGAAACAAACAAAAACAAAACATTTCATTTTAGTTCATACAAACATTGTCATTTAATACTTATGAAACTCACCAGCTTAAATGCTGATCTACTCTTTCAAAACTACTTGTATGTCCTAGGGATTCAGTAAATACAGGTGACAAACAACTTTTGAAGAAGGGACGCTGCGGTGCTAGCTTAAATTCATATTTTGACATCATATTGTAATTGGTTTTGAACATGTATCTTTCAACAATTAAACTTTCAATTATATATATGATGGTTACGTTGCTTTCTTTACTATGTATTCAACTGTTACGGTACTACATGAAGTCATCCGCCCCCGAACGTTTCCGTCGTTCCGATTTGGGGGTGTGACATTCCTGATGACTACACCAGATTCATCTAGCTTGCTTTTGAACACCCATCTAGTGCTAACAATGGAGTGACCACTTGGCTTCGGAACAAGCTACCATACTTTGTTACAAGCAGTGCTTCTTTGATCGTTCTGGTTTCTACAGAGGACATAAATGTTGCATAGTGGCAGTGATCAGATAAGTCCTTGGTAGATCGAGTCTGGACACCTGCGGATGGGTTGCCGATGATTTGACCTGGTGGGTGATATTTCGTCCATACATGAAGACGTGGCAGCAGATGATCAGCAGCTGTGGTAGATGGAATATCTTGGATGTTAGAGGAAGCTTCGGTTGGAGAAGGAAGTTCCCCTTGGATTTGAGAGCATCCTGCTGAATCTTCTTGATTTATTGGAGCAGAATTTTCTTGAATAGCCGGAAGAGGTTCCCCGTGGGTTGCGAACAGGAGTTCCTCTGGAACCTAAGAAGGTTCCCCCTGGACTGCAGATGGGAGAGTGATAACCCTTGGATCGGTTCTAGTGTCAATATCCTCTATGAGTTCATCATTCGAATCCAAAGATGCGTTTGATGGTAATGCTTCTCTACGGGCAGGAATTTGAACAACATCAAGTACTGGAACTTCAACGGTTGCGACAAGATCTGGAGTAGAGCTTTCCCCCTCAACCGGAGAAGTGGAAGTATTGAGAGATACTACTTCAGATAGAGATGGTCCAGAGACATCAGCATGTTGTTGTTGAGCTGTGGGTGACACAAGAACTTCAGATAGTTTAGCCGTTTCAATAGGATCGAAAAGATCGTCATAATTGACTTCAACTACATCCAAGGATCCTGAAGAGGCACGAATGTCGCATTCCATGATTGTGGTGGTTTTGTTGGACAGAGGGGCGTTACAGATGTGAGAATCATCAAGTTTCACATCAAAGCTTTCAATGGTCAGCCTTGTACGTCTGATGAGCACTCGATATGCAACCTTGTTAGTGGAATAACCAAGGAATATACCTTCGTCAAACTTTGGTGCAAACTTGTTGAGTTGGTCTCTGTTGTTGATCACGAAGCATCTACATCAAAAAATATGAAAGAAGCAAACATTGGGTTTGCGGTTGTTGAGACCCTCATATGGAGTTTTGAACAAAGCATGTGGCTGCTACTGCTTCAGCCTAGAAGTAGAGATGAAGTTGGGCGAAGTTAAGCATGGATCTGGCTGCTTCTACTAGTGTGCAGTTCCTTCCTTCTACTACACCATTTTGTTGTGGTGTATAAGGTGCTCAGAAGTTGTTAGAGATGCCTTTGGAAACCAAGAAACTGTTGAGAAGATGATTAGTGAACTCGGTTCCATTATCACTGCGGATGCGTCTAACTAGAAGCTTGATCTAAAGTTTGATTTCTTTGATGAAGTTGATGAAGATCTGTGGTGTCTCTGATTTGAGTCTAAGAAAGAAGACCCATGTGAAGCGTGTATAGTCATCAACAATAACCAGAATATATTTTTTGTGGTAGAGACTGGCTACGGTTGAGGGACCACAGAGATCAATGTGTAACAACTCCAGTGGTTCAGAAATAGAAGACTCTATTATCATAGGGTGACTTGCCTTTGATTGTTTGCCACATTCACAAGCTGGATAGAGAGTATCATTGCTGAATTTGAGAATAGGGAGACCACGGACTAGTTCTCCAGTGACCAGGTTGTTGATGTACCAAAAGTTGAGATGAGCTAGCTTGCGGTGCCATAGCCAACTGACTTCGGATACGACTTTAGATAGAAAATACAACTGCGGTCTGCCAATGATTAGAGAGACGTCCAAAGGATACATGGTACCTTCGGATCGAGATTTGATCAGACATGAGCTTCTATCACTTGTCATTATGTAACAAAACTGATCATCGAATTCAACACGATGTCTTGCTTTACATAGTTGGCCAACACTAACGAGATTGTGTTTAAGGCTTTCTACATAAGCAACCTTCTGAGTGGAAAAGTTTCCTGTAGTGAGTACGCTATAACCTGTAATGCCACCATTTGCATTGTTTCCAAATGTGACATTTTCACCATTGCATATAGGCCTGAAATCCTGAAGGTACTCTAACCTTTCGGTCATGTGCAAGGAGCAGGTACTATCAATTAACCATTCTTCTTCTTGTTCCTCATTGCACAAAGCCTGAGAATTACACGGTTAGTTTAGGCATCCAAACAAGTTTGGAGGAAGGGACAATTGGTGTATTTCTGAATGATTCATAGTCCGAGGTTGCATGGACAGGTCTTTTATCAACTTTTAGACCTAGTCCTGGGTTTTTGTTCAGATTTGGATTGTTGTGAGTTTTTGAAAAAATACGAGGTTTCTGACTTTCATTCGATTTGACATGAGATAAAATCTTTTGACAACTGTACTGACATTTGCAAAGAGAGATTTTGTCATTGAATCTGACGTTTTTCTTGGTCAGTGGTTTATAGAGTGAATTGTACCTTGTACCGGTCCGAGGTGAGTAACTTCTGACATGCGTGTCATTTGGTTTCTGAAAAGTTTGTTTTGAACAAGATTTAGCATGAGTAAATCTTTGAGTCCCTTTAGGTGGATTTGGTAAGATACCCTTCCATTTGTTGAAAGTTTGACGTGATTTTAAAAGTGTTGAAGTAGGTAAAATTCCTTTCCAATTAAGGTCATTTGAGGAATAGACCTGAAAAACGTAGTTTCTTAAAGACTTCACACTTTTTTGGGTTATGTCAGAAGTGGTAGGAATGACTTTTGAAACTGGACTTTCCTTTTTGCTTGTTTCCATGAAAGAAGAGTTTTTTGAAATATAGTTTAAAGGAACAAATTTTTCTGGACTCTTAGATTTTGGAGTTCTGACATGTCTTTTATTTTTTGAAAAACTTTGTTTGTTTGTGCCTCGAGATCTAATTTCTTCTTCGAAAACCCTTTTTGCCAAAGATTTTGGTAAACCGCAGTAATTGTTATTCAACTGCAGTTTCCAAGAATTTTTTGAATGATTTTGAAAACGTGGGCTTGAATCATCAGAACTTGAGGATTCTGGGATTTGAGAGCATTGACCTTGGACTATCATTTTAGCCGTAGTCTAATGTCTACCTAAGCTATTAAGAAACTGGAGATTGGTTTCATGATTACTGTGGATGGTGCCCGCATTGGATAACTTAGTGATTATCAAGTTGAACCTCTTGAAGGAGTCTTCCAAACTTTCACCAGTATGAGCTTTAAAGTTGTTGAAGTCATTGAGTGTGGTAGTGAGCTTCTTGTCTTGTGCTTGTTCTGAGCCTTCGTACAGGTTCTTGAGTACATCCCAGATCTCTTTTGCTAACTTGCAGTTTATGATAATATCAAAATTGTCAGGAGCAATGCCGCAGGAGATTTCATAGAAAGCAACAACATCATTTTCCATTTTATCGAGATCATCCTTGGTGGGATGGCTCATGGCTGGTTGACCTCCTCCTAACCTGGTTGCAGCGCCGTCAGTTTAGACTTGTGTAAGGACTGGAACATGTAGTCCTTCTTCTACAGATCGCCATACATCTCTTCCTAGTCTTCTTAAGTACCTCTCCATTCTTTGTGACCAGTGATGATATTCATTTGCTACCAGTATTGAGGCTCGATTAGAACCACCAACACTGTTGGAGACATTCAGAGATAATGATTGCGCCATTTGAGATTGTTTTTTTGTTTTTTTTTTAATATTTTTTTAAGAAATGAGCTTTAGTGGTATAGAAGGCCTTTTGAAAAATAAGAGTTCCGATATTCAAAAAGCAACCACTTTGGCTCTGATACCAATTGTTGAGAGAAAAACATAGAGACACACTTGAACAAACGTTAGAACAAGTATATTGCGGAATAGTTAATCTCAAAGGATCTAAAAGCTCAACAATAATATAGTTATATAGTTAGAGTGTTAGTTACGAAAAGTAAAGAAATATAAATGACAGCAATTGTTATATCAAGAATACACTTAAGCTGATTCGTAATAAGGAATGCATTCACTCCGAATTAATAAGGAAGATCACACTTAGTGATTAAGTCTTAAAGACTTGCTCCGAAGAGAGGTTATGGTTAGATATGTTTCAGTAACAATTTAGAGAAAGAAGAGTGAAAGATAGAGAAATGAAGAAGATAACTTAGAAATATATTCAGAATAATTCATAAGTCATCAGTGATGAGAGTGATAAGAGTAAGTAGTGTAGAGGTAGTAGTGAGAATTGCAAGAGTAAAGAGTATTTAATACAACAGAATGAGTCTCTATTTATAGAGTCTCAAAACTAAACTACAACTCTATAAGTAGCTGTGCAAGGCATGCTGGATAATAGAGTGTATTACATAAAGATAAGTAAAGTAATTAAGTAGACTGCGGATTGATTGCGGTTGCTGATGAAGAGCTGACTCCGGGTGCTGATTTGATTGCGGGTGCTGAACCGCTGCGGTAGAGAGATGGTTGCGGTAGCTGAGTTCAAGAGGGTCACTTTTATGATTCAACAAAAAGTGTAAAATACGGACTTAATTTTTAAGTATTAATGAGGGTGGGGACTAAATTATAACTTCTGGAACTTCATTTGAAGGGATTTTAGAGGCTTAGGGGTTGTATTGTAAATTAGGGGTTTTATTTTGTAAGGAATTATGGAAGGGAAGGCTAAAATGTAAGTTTTGCATTTCATTTGAAAGAGAATTGAAGGGCAGGGACTAATTATGTCATTATGGTTCAAAATTTTAAGTGAGCCGGTATATATGGTGTTAGAAACTAGCAAACCCTAACCCTAGGAAGTATCATCAACCGCCTCCATCCACCCTTTGGACTCCCGGCTCCGCACCACCTCCATTGAGGTTGTCATCTGCCGCCACACCCCCTTTGACCAGTTGAGTTGCTGCATCCTTCTCCGTCAACAATGCAATCTTCACTTCACCTTTCTTCTGCTCCTTCTTCTGCGTTCTGCCGCCTTCCATAATGCCTCACGACGATCGTCTGTGCTTGCCCGACCACCATAGCTTTACCCCGACGTTGTACCACTTCTCGACATCTAGCCGCTTCCGTTCTCGTTGAAGACCAACCCATCCCTGAATGTTATTCTGATGTGGCTAGCATTCTTCCCTTGTTATTGGTGCCGCCGTGGTGGACGCTTGCATCGCTGTTACTGCCCTCGTGGGTCTTAACCATTTTCCGTTCGACTGCCTCGCGCCGCCATGGGATGGTGTCCGAGATGGGAGCGTTATTAGCGATATATGTGCATATTTTGGTGTTAAGTGCATGTTTAATTCCGATAGAGTGTTGATGTGGTGTTTGATGGCCAGAAAACTGAGATGATAACCACCATGGCCACCATCCATGGTGGCCATCGCCACATGCCACTACCGGCCACCATTAGGTGGTTGTGTGTGTGTGTTAGTATTAGTGTGAGTGTGTATTATTTCGAGATTTTTCATTGTAACTGTAATAGTGTTAGAATAATGAAATGAAATCTCAAAACCACCACCGTAGGGTGGTGGCTGCCGCCTCCTGCCGCCACCGGCCGCCGTGTCGGGTGGCGGTGTGCTTTGCCTCGTTGTGATTGATTCGTTTGGGGTGCTAGAAACCCTAATGGGCCTAATGAATCCTAATGGGCTTAGCGAAAACCCTAATGGGTCTAATGGACTCAAATTGACCCAATGCAAATCCTAATGGACTCAATAACATTCTAGTGGGCTTGATAGGCCCAATAAAGTCCTAATTGAACTAAAAGCCCAACAAATTAATTAATGGACTAGTATTTGGGTTGGAAACCCTAATGCCGATAAAACCTTAATTTTGAGAATTAATCGGGACACGCATGGGAATTATTTAATAACTGGAGATATTAAATAATAACCATTGGCAAAAACTAATCTAAGGAATATTGGGCTTAATGGATTAAGTCCTTAGTGGATTAAGTCCTTAATGTGTTAAGTAGGAAACCTAACCCTAATCGGCATTTTATGAGAAACCCTAACTTCACTTGGGTTTATTGTTGGGCCTTTCTTTTGGGCCTTGATGATTGGATTATTAATGGGCTATCCAAGAATAATCATGTGGACTGAAATAATTTAATGGGCCTAGGGCAAAGCTCATGTAAGGGGTTGGGCCCAATTTGGAAAATTGGGCCATAGTTGGGCCTTAATGATTATATGATATTGGGCCTTAGAATAAGACCATGTATAGGCCTAGGCCCAATTTGGAAAATTAGGCCATATGATGGGCTTTGATTCCTAGTTGACTTTGGTCCCATGGATATGGCCTTGGGCTTGAATACACCAAGCTTGGGGTAATGTAGTAATTATCCAAGTATGTGTTATGGTTATGTAGTGGAACCCAATTATTAATTGGGTGTTATTTTGGTATTGATAGTTCAGGAATCCGTCATCCAGCAGCTGGGGTTGAGTCTGCAGGACTTCAGCAGTATGGGATTGTGTCTACGGGACTTCAGCAGTGTGAGGTGAGTTACCTTCCAGTAGGGTGGGTCTAAGGCCACAATGTCGGCCCACCAATAGGGGTAGTTGGTAGATAATTGTCTTTGTGATAATTATCTTGGTATGTTTATGTGATATGCTCATGAGATATGCTTATGTGATGTGCTTATGAGATATGTTTATGTGATATGATTATGTGATATGCTATGTGTGTTAGTGGTAGTAGTAGGGAATAGTTCTTCCCTGACTTGGTCGTTAGGATCGAAGGGTAGGTCAGTACCCCAAAAATGCCTGACTGTATGATTATATCATGATATTATATGATATTGGTAGGGGTGAAATAGTCCCCAATCACTGGTTGAAAGATATCGATGGTGGATACCGGTTGAAAGATACTGATGACAAATACCGGTTGAAAGATACCGATGGTAGTTACCGGTTGAAAGATACCGAAGGGGTATACAGAACCCATGTAATTCTTATCTGTATGTTTATGATATGTTAGTATGTGATCAGTATGTTTATGATATGTTAGTATGTGATCAACATGCTTATGATGGTAGTACATGATTAGTATGTTTATGACATATAATTATGTGATAGTGCTAGGGGTGAAATAGTCCCTGGTTACCGGTTGAAAGATACCGATGGTATTATGTGGTATGTGGTATGATGGGGGAACCTACTAAGCTTCGTGCTTACGGTTTACAGTTTTTTGTTTCAGGTACTTTGTTTCAAAGGAAAGGAGCCGGCCTGGTCGCAGCGCATCACACTATGTTTTCCGCACACGCGATCCTTAGGATTGTACTCTGATATGGTTTAATAATATTATATTTTCATTATTCACACTTTGGTTTTATGTAATAACGTAATTAAAAATGAAATTTTTGGCCTTGGATTTTGGGATGTTACATTTTGTGTTGGATCTATGTATATATGCATGTTTATGTGTTTAACTTTTAGCTCTTTACTTGAAAATGAAGTTTATCCCTTGGATCTTTATATAAACTTTGAGAAAAGTATGTTTCCTCACATATAATACTGGGATTTATCCACTTAAAATAGCAAAAACAAGTGTTGTGAACAAACTTAGATAACTTAAACTAAAAAATCAGCCCTTGACTGGAAAAGTTTTAGTCCAATATCGAACTGTTTTGACCTCCTTAATGGTAATATTATTCAAAACTGTTTTGCATGAGAAAATTGAAGGTAATTACCTTTAAAATGACTACTCTCACGTTTTCATACGATTTTTCTACTATTTTTGGCGAATTTTACAAAACTGCCTATCAGATTTGAAATAATTTCGGATGAACCTGTGAAGGTGAGAATTTTACACATGTTAGAAGCCAATAAAAATAATGAGAAAAATGGTGAGCAAAGTAGAGAAAATTTCCAAACTTCCAGAATTTACGGATCCAAATTTCGACTTACGATGATTTTTCTACAAATTTTTCAACAATTAAGTCAGAAAAGGCAAAAACCAGAAAAATGTGTATTTCACAAAAATCAAGCCAAAAATGATATTTTTGACAAAAATGGGTATAAAATGTTATTTTTACCACAAACTAGTCATAAACACAAGTTTTGAACAAAATGGGGACTAAAGTTTTATTTTTACTATAATTAGGCCTTAACTGAAAACTTTGTGGCTTATTGGACCAAGAACGACATTTTTACAAAAAAGTGGGCTTTTTATATCAATTTTGTAAATAATCGAACTAAAATAAATAGAACAATAAAAAACGGGTTAAAAATGATTTTCTTATCCTTACTGGACCTGGAAATAGTATACATGTTTAGTGAGCCTTAGTATCCTTTTATATGTATATTGGGCTCAGGGTAGACATTCACATTCCTTTTGTGCCTGGAAATAATAGATACATATAGTGGGACTTAGTGGTCTGCTTACATGTTTATTGGGCCTAGGAATGAGTTTTATATGTGTTCTTCTTTCTTTTCCGTGTAAATTTTCGATTAAGGATCTAGTGAGACCTGTCGGTTGGCACCTTTGAGTGTACAATCGTAGCTAGTAGTTTGTAACAGCCCGGAATTTCAGGTATTGATATTATTATGTTTTTGGGGTGTTTTAAGAGGAGACTCGGCGAGTTGGAGCCAGACTCGCCGAGTAGGACTGCAGACTTGGTCGCGGGTTCGCGACTGGACTCGACGAGTCCAGATATGGACTCGGCGAGTCTGCGCTGTTCAGCGAAAACCCTAGCCGTTCAGTTTTGGGACGTATATAAGGGACTTATAGGCCGTCATAGTCCGTCTTTAGCAACTAAGAAGAACCCTAATTCGGTTGTGGGCATCTAGAGCAAGGATTGAAGGCCATTGGTGATCTTGAAGAAGTTATTGTGCAAGGAAGAGAAGAATTTGGCTAAAGGGACAGCAAGGGAATCAAGTTCTGAGGATTGGGGACACAGAGAGTGCATTATCCAGGTAATATTTTGGATCATATTCTGCTATGTCGATGTGTGCATGGATTTAGGGTTTATGGAACCCTTTTGTGACTAGATTGATTATTACCCTTGTTCCCCAAACGATTATAACCCTGTATTAGGACCTTTAGAGGTCCAGAATGTCCCATGCCTGTGTATTTCGGGAATTAAGAGAGGTTTTGGATTGGAATCCTTATGCCTCAAGTCAAAAGGTAAATTACAAGTCTTGGGGTGTAGCATGAGCACCTAAATGAAGGTCTTATGTGTTGTGCCAGCTTAGGAGGACCAGACCTATGAATGGTCGGGACAATACTGATCTCAGGAAGCAGTTTGATCGACTGCATGGCATGGACTCGCCGAGTCCGATGAACAGACTCGGCGAGTAGCTTGGAGATTAACTGGGACTCGTCGAGCTGTTCTTCAGACTCGGCGAGTGGAGTCGGGGTGGCCCCGCGATTCTTCCACGAGGAACTCGTCGATTCAAGAGGGATACTCGACGAGTAGAAAGGGAACATCAGGATTTGGTGAGGACGTCTAGACTCGCTGAGTCGCCTTAGCACTCGCCGAGTCCGGTCAAGCTGACCGTTGACCAGAGTCGGCCTACATGTGATTTCTTAGGGTCAGTTGTCTTGAAAGATAAAATTATTAATAAGGGATATATGATATTATAGGGAGTCTGTAGCTCGGCGGATCGAGTGCGAGTGATTTCAGGAGTCGCTAGCTTTCATTACCCACGAGGTGAGTCTTCTCACTGTACTGTACCCGGAAGGGTTTGACTGTGTGACCGAAAGGTAGGATATGATATATGATATATGTGCTTTATGTGTTAGAATAAATGTATTATGTGATGTGTATGTTTTTGGGCCGGAAGGCGATTACGTTACGGGCCGGAAGGCGTTGTGTTGTAGACCGGAAGGTCAGGGCCTGGAAAGGCGTATATGTGTAAGTAGTATACTGGGGAACTCACTAAACATTTATGCTTACAGTTGTTATGTATGTATTTCAGGTACTAGCGAGGACCGTGGGAAGGCGCCGGCATGATGTGTACACACTGTTGTTATTTTGAGATCTTGGGGATTTTATGATTGTATTTTGATATGAAACTTGGAATAATTATATTTAGTTGAATAAAATCACTTTATTTTAAATGAAAAATTTGTTTGAAAATTTGCGTTGTTACAATTGGTATCAGAGCCTTGGTTTGAGGGATTCAGGTGTACCTTCGGGTGTAACTGAACTCAAACCGAGGATTTGAGGAGAATCTTTTAAAAATAATAAAGACATAAACTTTTATAAATGGTAAAGTGGTAAACAAGAAAGAAGCAGTGTGTACGATCAGCCAGCGCCCGAACGGTAAAGATCCCCAGAATACCTTACAATGTTATGTTATGCAATGAATTATGAATTGTTATGCATGCTAGAAGACTAGGTATTCATGATAGGACTAGAGTGGCCTGATTTGTGATGCCTTAGTCTAGGGAGTTAGCCGATGTGAGATATTTGGTAGCGTGCAGGTAGATAGTACATATCAAAAGTAGAGTACTCACTATTCGGGGTTTAGGGAGGAAGATTTGGGACGAATGCTGATACGGTGTGGTCGGTAGTATTGGGCCCGTACTACTGAAGACACCGGGTCGGTGTAAGACCCAAGTAAGAATTCCTGGATATCGGAGACTGAGTATGGTTGCGTTATCGAGTACAACTGTACTTGATGGAGTCTCTGATAATTTTATGTTGTATTTCAGAGACATCATGGTTACCACACGCCACGGTGCGAGTTCGAGCAGTGTGAGCGACGAGGATATTCGCCAGATGATTCAGGAAGAGGTAGCTGCAGCGATCCGGGCTGAGATCCCGGAGATGTTTGGGTCTATTAAGACCACTCTGATGGAGACGTTTGAGGAGCGGTACGCCGCACTGACTGAGGCTGCAGTCGCTGTCGCTACCGCAGCCGTGGCCGCTGCCAGACCTTAAGGGGGCGATTCGTTGCTATTCTGGGAATTCAGCAACACGAAACCCCCTGAGTTCGATGGGATGCAGGATCCGATTGCTGCGATGAGGTGGATCGCCGACATTGAAGGGTGCTTCTACACTTGCTCATGCCCGGAGCACCTAAGGGTACGGTTCGCTTTGAACCAGCTCCGTCTGGGAGCGAAGGATTGGTGGAAGTTCGTGACGGCAAACTTCACTCTGACGGAGATTGCAGCAGTGACATGGGAGAGGTTTACTGACATGTTCAGGGACGAGTACGTTCCCCTTGTGGAGAGGGAACGATTGATTCAGGAGTTCTTGACCCTTAAGCAGGGTACTGATTCGGTTGCGGTGGTCACACGGAAGTTTCATGAGAGGGCGATGTTCTGCCCTGAGCTGTTGTCTACAGAGCTTCAGGCGAATGCCAGGAAGCGCGAGATCGAGTTGGAGACCCAGGCCAGGGAGGAGGCCGAGTCTCGACAGGTGGACCGGCGGCCGGCTCAGTCTCAGCCGGCAGCCAAGCGGATCAAGTCCGCTGATTTGAGGACGGGAGGTCAGAAGGGCCACACTTGCGGGAAGTGCGGCAAGGGTCATGAGGGGGTGTGCCGAGCTGGTGGTTGCTACAAGTGTGGCAAAGAAGGACACATTGCCAGGGATTGTCCTAAGGGGTTTATGGTTTGTTTTCATTGCAACCAAATAGGCCATCGGAAGGTCGAGTGCCCGCAGCTTCGTCAGGGATCTACACCTACTACCAGGACTACTGAGACTCGACCGGTGAAGGTCGAGGCCCCGAGGGCTCGCGGGAGAGCCTTTCAGCTGACTGCGGAGGAGGTCCGCGCTGCGCCCGATGTTGTGGCAGGTATGTTGTAATTCACGTATTTATTTAAAGTCGAGATGTTATGCTTATGTTAATATATGTGTAGGTACTTTTCTTGTGAACTCTATGCCTGCTCTAGTGTTATTTGATTCGGGTGCGAGTAGGTCCTTTGTATCTTTAGCTTTTAGTCAGCACATCAGCATTAGTCGTGAGCCGTTAAGTCGGCCTCTGAGCGTTTCTATAGCGGCCGAGAGGGTGGTTTGTGCCACGGAGGTTCTTCGGGGATGTGTACTAGAGATTTTTGGGGTTACGTTTCCGATTGACCTAATTCCTATTGTGATGGGTGATGTCTGTGTCATCGTGGGCATGGACTGGTTGAGCCGATTCAGCACCGTCATCGATTGTGAGCGTCAGCTGGTGACTATACGAGACCCTAGTGGGGGAGTTCTTACGGTGTACGGCGAGGGTACCCGTTCAGGATCAGCTTTTTGTTCTGCCGCTAGGGCGAGGCAATGTCTATAGCAAGGATGTAAGGGTTTTGTGGCGTATGTGATGGATATGCGGGAGGCTTCCGAGAGACCGAGGTCAGTGGAGGAGGTACCAGTGGTGCGCGAGTTTCCAGACGTTTTTCCCGAGGAGTTGCCGGGAGAACCTCCTGCGAGGCAAGTAGAGTTTGGTATCGATTTGATACAGGGGGCTGCGCCTATTGCGAAGGTGCCTTATCGTCTCGCACCTCCAGAGATGCAAGAGTTTTCCTCACAACTCCAGGAGTTGCTGGGGAAAGGATTTATTCGGCCGAGCAGCTCGCCGTGGGGAGCACCGATTTTGTTCGTCAAGAAGAAGGATGGTTCACACCGGATGTGCATTGATTACCGGGAGTTGAACAAAGTGACGGTCAAGAACCCCTATCCGTTACCGAGGATCGATGATCTATTCGATCAGTTGCAAGGGGCATCTTGGTTTTCCAAGATCGATCTGAGATCAAGGTACCATCAGGTAAGAGTGCCGGATGAGGACGTCCAGAAGACAGCATTTAGGACGCAATATGGGCATTATGAGTTCGTGGTGATGCCTTTCGGACTCACCAATGCCCCGGCAGTGTTCATGGACCTCATAAACAGGGTATGCAGGCCGATGCTGGATCGGTCTGTGATTGTATTTATCGACGACATCCTGGTGTATTCGCGATCTAGAGAGCAGCATGAGAGACATTTGAGGGAGGTTCTTGGGGTACTGAGGTCGGAGAAGCTATATGCGAAATTCTCCAAATGTGACTTCTGGTTGCGGGGGGTCCAATTTCTTGGACATGTTGTTAATCAGGCAGGGATATTGGTCGATTCGGCCAAGGTTGAGGCAGTGATGAGTTGGGAGGTACCGAAGTCACCTTCTGAGATCAGGAGTTTCCTTGGGTTGGCGGGGTACTATCGGAGGTTCATTAGGGACTTCTCCAAGATCGCAGTACCGCTCACCAGACTGACCCGGAAGGGTGTTGCATTCTCATTGGGACCCGAGCAACAGACTTCTTTCGAGACACTTCGCCAGAGATTGTGCGAAGCCCCGGTATTAGCTCTCCCGGAAGGGATGGAAGATTTTGTCGTATATTGCGACGCATCGATTTCGGGACTGGGTGCAGTGTTGATGCAGAGAGGTCATGTAATAGCTTATGCATCGAGGCAGCTAAAGCCTCACGAGGCGAGATATCCCACGCATGACCTAGAGTTGGGGGCAGTAGTGTTCGCTCTCAAGATTTGGCGTCACTACTTGTATGGGGTTCGATGTACGATATACACAGACCATAAGAGTTTGAAGTATTTGATGGATCAACCCAACCTAAATATGCGTCAGAGGAGATGGTTGGATGTGGTCAAGGATTATCACTATGAAATCCTATACCACCCGGGCAACGCTAATGTGGTATCCGATGCCTTGAGCCGCAGGGCGGAGAGCACTCCATTGCGAGATGTATGTCTGAGACTGACGGTGATGACTCCAGTATTGGACGCTATTCATGGGGCGCAGGCTGAGGCTGTGAGGTCCGAGATGCAGAAGAAAGAACGGGTCATTGGGTTAATCTCAGAGTTCGTTAAGGATGGACGAGGACTTCTGACGTTTCAGGGTCGAATTTGGGTACCGTTCGTGGGAGGTACGCGTGCTACTTTGATGGAAGAGGCTCACAGATCGAAATTTTCGATTCATCCCGGTGCTACAAAGATGTATTTGGACTTGAGGAAGGAATACTGGTGGCCTTGTATGAAGAGAGACGTCGCCTGGTTCGTTGAGAGGTGTTTGACCTGCCGTAGGGTTAAGGCCGAGCACCAGAGACCGCATGGCAAGTTGCAGCCTTTGGAGATTCCTGAGTGGAAGTGGGAACAGATTACTATGGATTTCATCACCAAATTGCTGAGAACTGCCAGGGGAGTCGATGCAATTTGGGTGATTGTGGATAGGTTGACGAAGAGTGCACATTTCCTTGCCATCAGCGAGAGTTCATCAACAGAGAAATTGGCAGAGATATACGTGAGAGAAGTAGTACCTCGATATGGAGTGCCGATCTCGATTGTTTCGGACCGTGATGTACGTTTCACTTCCAGGTTCTGGAAGAAATTCCATGACGAGCTGGGTACTAAACTGCATTTTAGGACCGCATATCATCCCCAGACAGACGGTCAAAGCGAGCGGACGATTCAGACACTGGAGGACATGCTTCGAGCATGTGTGTTAGATTTCGGGGGTAGCTGGGATGCGTATTTACCCTTGGCAGAGTTTTCCTACAACAACAACCATCATTCGAGCATTGGTATGCCACCTTTTGAGTTGTTGTATGGTAGGAGGTGTCGGACCCCCATTTGCTGGGGAGAGGTGGGACAGAGAGTGATGGGCAGTACAAAGATCGTACTTCAGACGACAGAACAGATTCAACAGGTTAGACAGAGGCTATTGACCGCCCAGAGCCGACAGAAGAGTTATGCGGAGATACGCCGGTCCGAGCTTGAATTTCAGGTTGGCGACTTCGTTCTCCTGAAGGTTTCTCCTTCGAAAGGAGTGATCCGGTTCAGGAAGAGGGGCAAGTTGGGGCCCCGGTTTATAGGTCCATTTCGTGTGATTGCAAGGGTAGGCCGGGTAGCCTATCGGTTGGAGTTGCCAGCAGAGTTGGGTCAGATCCACAATACTTTTCATGTATCTCAGTTGAGGAAGTGTATAGCCGATGAATCGGCAGTAGTTCCATTAGAGGATATTCAGGTGGATGCGAGCCTGAATTACACCGAGAGACCAGTGGCCATCAGGGATCGGAAGATCAAAGTCCTAAGGAGCAAGGAGGTACCTCTAGTGTTGGTTCAGTGGCAACACCGGAAGGGATTGGAGATGACCTGGGAGCCGGAGTGTGAGATGCGGGAGCAGCATCCGGAGTTATTTGCAGAGAGAGACTTCGAGGGAAAAGTCTAGTTCTAGTGGGGGAGAATTGTAACAGCCCGGAATTTCAGGTATTGATATTATTATGTTTTTGGGGTGTTTTAAGAGGAGACTCGGCGAGTTGGAGCCAGACTCGCCGAGTAGGACTGCAGACTTGGTTGCGGGTTCGCGACTGGACTCGACGAGTCCAGATATGGACTCGGCGAGTCTGCGCTGTTCAGCGTAAACTCTAGCCGTTCAGTTTTGGGACGTATATAAGGGACTTATAGGCCGTCATAGTCCGTCTTTAGCAACTGAGAAGAACCCTAATTCGGTTGTGGGCATCTAGAACAAGGATTGAAGGCCATTGGTGATCTTGAAGAAGTTATTGTGCAAGGAAGAGAAGAATTTGGCTAAAGGGACAGCAAGGGAATCAAGTTCTGAGGATTGGGGACACAGAGAGTGCATTATCCAGGTAATATTTTGGATCATATTCTGCTATGTCGATGTGTGCATGGATTTAGGGTTTATGGAACCCTTTTGTGACTAGATTGATTATTACCCTTGTTCCCCAAACGATTATAACCCTGTATTAGGACCTTTAGAGGTCCAGAATGTCCCATGCCTGTGTATTTCGGGAATTAAGAGAGGTTTTGGATTGGAATCCTTATGCCTCAAGTCAAAAGGTAAATTACAAGTCTTGGGGTGTAGCATGAGCACCTAAATGAAGGTCTTACGTGTTGTGCCAGCTTAGGAGGACCAGACCTATGAATGGTCGGGACAATACTGATCTCAGGAAGCAGTTTGATCGACTGCATGGCATGGACTCGCCGAGTCCGATGAACAGACTCGGCGAGTAGCTTGGAGATTAACTGGGACTCGTCGAGCTGTTCTTCAGACTCGGCGAGTGGATTCGGGGTGGCCCCGCGATTCTTCCACGAGGAACTCGTCGAGTCAAGAGGGATACTCGACGAGTAGAAAGGGAACATCAGGATTTGGTGAGGACGTCTAGAATCGCCGAGTCCAGTCAAGCTGACCGTTGACCAGAGTCGACCTACATCTGATTTCTTAGGGTCAGTTGTCTTGAAAGATAAAATTATTAATAAGGGATATATGATATTATAGGGAGTCTGTAGCTCGGCGGATCGAGTGCGAGTGATTTCAGGAGTCGCTAGCTTTCATTACTCACGAGGTGAGTCTTCTCACTGTACTGTACCCGGAAGGGTTTGACTGTGTGACCGAAAGGTCGGATATGATATATGATATATGTTCTTTATGTGTTAGAATAAATGTATTATGTGTTGTGTATGTTTTTGGGCCGGAAGGCAATATGTTATGGGCCGAAAGGCGATTACGTTACGGGCCGGAAGGCGTTGTGTTGTAGACCGGAAGGTCAGGGCCTGGAAAGGCGTATATGTGTAAGTAGTATACTGGGGAACTCACTAAGCATTTATGCTTACAGTTGTTATGTATGTATTTCAGGTACTAGCAAGGATCGTGGGAAGGCGCCGGCGTGATGTGTACACACTGTTGTTATTTTGAGATCTTGGGGATTTTATGATTGTATTTTGATATGTAACTTGGAATAATTATATTTAGTTGAATAAAATCACTTTATTTTAAATGAAAAATTTGTTTGAAAATTTGCGTTGTTACATAGTTATAACCAGAGTTTCCTGGAGGGAAAGTGGGAGTTTGTATATAGATCTATATGGGGGTGACACCCCACACCTGAGTTGTTCGCTACAGTTAGACTAGGCTAGTCTAGGGTGGCAAAAACCTTATTCTATTCTGGCGGCGTCCCAAAGACGCAAAGACAGGCGAAATTGTCATTATTATGTATGGTTATAGCGACTCACTTAGAGGAATTAACATTATAAGATTTATGAGAAACTATTCTATTTTCGTTTTGGGATAAAACAAGAAACCATTCTATTTTCTTTTTGGAATAAAATAGGGAAACCTTCTTTTTGATAAAACGACAATCTTTAAGCATCGGTACACAACCACCGGGGTTGTGATTTCAACATTATCTATTGTAGACAACATCAGGTTGTCTGGAAATCATTCTCTTTCTATTTTTGTAACCATTAACACACATGCATTAATATAAGATCGGACACAAATATTTTAAACCATTTCTTTTTAGAAAGTATCGGATATCTTTGAAAGCACTTTGAAAATGATTCTAAACAAGTACAAAAACCATTTTTATTCAAAACTGCTTATGAACTCACCAACTTTTAGTTGATGCTTTTCAAAAAAACTTGTATTCTCAGGAATTCCAGTAGCAGGTAATAAGTTCAACTATAAGATCAAGTGGTGTGACTTCAAGAAATTTAACTTTCTTACTTTTGTGTAACTGATGAACAAGATTCAATATGTAAACTATGTAAGTCTGTATTTCCAATGTATGGTGTTTGGTTGCTATGTCTCATTCATATTCAATTGTTATGATATTGTACACGAAGTCATCTGCCCCCAGACGTTTCCGCCATCCAGGTTCGGGGGTGTGACATCGACGACCGTGTTATATTGAAGCTCTCACCCTGAAAGGGCTTGATACGCTTTGGAATGTGTAGATCCCTAAATCCAAGATACGTAGGGCGTTTCGATATTCTAGCCAGAATCGGACCTGTAGCTTACAAACTCAAACTACCTACCGAACTCAGTAACGTACATTCTACTTTCCACGAGAGCCTCAACTTCGTAGAAGAGCTTGTAGATATCATGGACCGAGAGGTTCGCTGGAACGCCAAGCGAGGACCTAAATTCACTTGGGAGCGCAATCTGGGAGCGCGAGGATCATTTGAAACTAAAATATCCTCATCTTTTCGATTAGTTAATTGTAATAGCTTATTTGTTTAAAATCTAATTTCAGGACGAAATTCTCTCTAACGGGGGGATGATGTGACAACCCAAAACTTCTATCTAGTACTATTATTCAAGTCAATTAAAGTCAAACTCGTTTCTCTTACTTTGAAATTTTGTTTTGAGTCAATTGAGTGTTCTAAACCTAGGAGTTTCAAGTTAGAAGTTTGGATTTGTATTCTGCAAGTTCACCCTAATCAAAATGTGGCCAAACACTCCAACTTAAGGAGTGTACGGCCGCACACACACTCCTGGCAGCACACACTTGTGTATAAGGTTAGAACTTAGCTTTCCTATCACTATTTTACATTCCTTAGCCAAGAACACACTTCTCTCTCAACTATCATCCAAATTTTCTTCATATATCTTCAAATTATAAGTGTTTATCCTTATGTTTAGTTGTATTCATTACACTTCCTAGTATGAATACATGATTTAATCCATGAAATTACTCCTTTTGATTAGATCTTCAAGTGTTCTTTAAGAACACCAAGAACACCTACTAAGTTCTTGGACTCCAAACACCCCTATACACTTCTACACTATAGGTACCCTACTTCTACATGTGTTTAGCTATATTTGAGCCTTGGTAAATGTACAAAACTCAATCTTCAAGGAGTGTGTGGCCGCACACACTCATGTGGTCGTACACCCCTTATATTAAGTGCTTTAAGTCCCCAAACTCAACTAGTATATTGGAAAACGATCAAACACACTTAAGGAATACAAGATATGACCTTAGAAACATGTTTTGACCATTTTCCTAGGAGTTTGAAGTCGCACACTCCCTGACCACAACACCTGGCCACACACCCAATGGGCAGCACACCAGGTGGCCGCACGAAACCCTATACGGTCGTACACCCATTTCAGGAGACTTTTGATGCTTCTAACACTTAAATCTAAGTGTTTTCTAAGTCCTAGGGTGGTTTCCTTTCATGATTAGTGGTATATAGACTAATTATATTCATATATGTGCCAATATATTCTCATTAGGATCCGTTGTGCTCAAGTCTACACTTAGCACTTAGCATCCTACAACCCGATCTTTAATTCGAACCAATCATTGCAGGTGAGTTCATACCCCTTTAACTTACCTTTTAAATGAGTTTAAATGCTTTTATGGGGGAGAATACAAGTAGATACTTTATATTTATTAGAGCAATCTCATGTGATTAATAACTATCAAACAAAGGGATTCCTTATACTTCAAACCGTGTTTTCAAACAATTGCTTCAAATCATTTTACCAACTCTTTTTAGATGCAAAAATTTTAATCAAACTCTTTTTAACTTAGGTTTTGTCAAAAGCATATCTATACAGATATAGTTAATAAGTAGGATTGAAAGTACTTAGGAATGATAACTCGCCTTGCTTCCTGTTCCTTGTTTGGTTGTGGACTTAGGGTATCGGTTGTTTGTCCGAAAGTCGTTTGAATCTTAGTTATATATCAAGATTATGTATATAGATATGAAAGTTCTTCTTTCAATTCAATCCCTTTGGGTAGAAAAGGTGTACAAACTTGTTCGTATATATAAACAACATTGCTAGTAAACTATAATAGTCATAGTTTAGGAAGTTACTAATAGTATTTCTAGAACAATAAAACATACAAAGAGTCAGTTCATACATGAGTCAGAACATGCTATAACAAGAAACATATAGAGAACATACTATAACGAGAGACAATACTCACTATAAATAGAAATAGTACATACTATGATGAGAAACAATACATACTACACACCTACATACTAGAGAATATACTACATACTAGACACCTACACTAGTACATACTTTATAAATACAAGAATACCATAACATTAATGTGAGATACTACTTCATGGCTCGGCATATACTGCGGCATCACGTTTTGTACCCAAAGTCTCCTGGAGGGAGAGCGTGAATTTGTGTATAGATCTATACGGGACTGACCCTCCTACACCTTGCTGCTAGCTACAGTGGGACCTGAAGGTCTGCAAGTGACGAATGTCATATCATTTCGACGTCTCGAACGTTGTGTTTCACTGGTCGATCGAGATTGGTTACAATCATATCACATTTTACCTTAATTAACTAACAAGTTTAAAGGTAGTTAGTACATTAGTAGTTACCTAGATAAAACTACTAGTACATCTTTATTTTTCCCATTTCATTCACATTGTGATCTTCTCACATAAACAGTAATGAGAAAATATATTTTGGTAATGATAGTCATACATTGGGAAAATGCACACTTTTACAAAAGAACAAACATAGAGAACAGTTAAAGTCTTGGTAGAAGAATACTTTAGTAGAAAATATAGGATTTTCTAGGAAGTTTACAAACATTTACATAAAACACATACAAACTTTTACATTAAACATTTATAAGTACATTCTTCAAACTTATACAAACATTGAAACTAAAATACTTATGAACTCACCAGCTTAAATGCTGATCTACGCTTTCAAAATACTTGTATTCTCAGGTCGCAAGTAAACAGGTACTAGTGATCAGATTTTGAGAAGATGAAGCACATTCAGGACTCATCTTTTATTTTGATATTTATTTTTGGTGTCTTATTAAACTCCAGAACACACTTGTATTAAAATTATTACTATTAATGCAATGAATGATGTTGCTGCTTACTTACTATTATGCATTGTTGTGATACTGTACATGATGTCCTCCACCCCTGAACGTTTCCACCATTCCGGTTTTGGGGTGTGACATCAAGCTCCCGAAGTGTCAAGTATGCCACTTAAACTCTCCGCGGGTCACGACCCTACTCGACGAGTTGGCCACCAACTCGTCGAGTCCCAAGGAAAAATATGAATTTTGAATTAAATACACACCAGGAATCAGTTGTTACAAATCTCCCAAACTTATTTTAGACTTCTTCCTCGAAGTCTGCTACTGGGTCCTAAAAAAGCTTGGGGTAATGCTCCCTCATATCGTCTTCCAACTTCCATGTCCATTCCGGGCCCTTTCGGTGCTGCCATTACACCTTTACCAGCTCCACTCTCTTGTTCCTCAGATCCCTTGACTTCCTGTCAAGGATCGCCACTGGCCGCTCGATGTAGTCCAGTCTGTCATTAACCTGAATATCCTATAAAGGCACCACTGCTGACTCGTCCACCAGACACTTCCGCAACTAGGAGACGTGAAAAGTGCTATGAATCTGACTGAGTTCGGCTGGCAGATCTAGCCTATACGCCACCTTGCACACCCGGGCTACAACCCTGAAGGGTCCAATATACCTGGGGCCCAACTTGCCCCACTTCCTTAATTGAATGATGCCCTTCCAAGGCGACACCTTTAGGAGTACCATGTTCCCGACCTGGAACCCCAAGTCCAATCAATGCCCGTCGGTATAACTCTTCTACCGCCTCTGAGCATTGTGGAGCCAGCTCCAAACCTACTGAGTCCTCTCCGTTGACTAGAGTACCACTTCGGTACTCCCCATGACCCTCTGACCAACCTCACCCAGCATATTGGGGTCATGCACTTCCTCCCATACTATATCTAGAAAGGAGGACGATTGATACTCGCGTGATAGCTATTATTATAGGAGAACTCAGCCAAAGGAAGGTAAGTATCCCAAATACCTCCAAAGTCTAAAACGAATGCCCGTAGCATATCCTCTATATTCTGGATGGTCCGCTCGCTCTGACCATCCGTCTGCGGGTGAAAGACATTGCTAAAATGCAGACGAGTACCTAGCTCGTCATGAAACTTCTTCCAAAACCTAGAAGTAAACCACACATCCCTGTTGGAAATCACTGAAACCGTCACTCCGTACCTTTACACTACCTCCCTGATATAGATGTTGGCCAACTTTTCGGCCGAAATGCTCTCCTGAATCGGAATAAAATGGGCGCTCTTGGTCAACCGATCAACGATGACCCAAATCGAATCCACACCACGTGCGGTCCTAGGAAGCTTCATGATAAAATCCATAATAATATCCTCCTATTTCCAAAGTGGGATATCTAATGGTTGGACCTTGTTGTGAGGTCTCTAGTGCTTAGCCTTGACCTTCCTACAGGTCAGGCACCTCTCCATAAACCAAGTTGCATCCCTATTCATACATGGCCACCAATAATCGAGACGAAGATCCCTGTGCAACTTCGTTGCCCCAGGATGGATAGAAAACTTGGATTTGTGCGCCTCCTCCATCAATATTTGGTGCACACCCCCTGAGATGGGACCCACACCCTACGGTGAAGAGTCAACAATCCCCGGATATCATAGTCGAAGGAGGAAACCTGAACCACAATTCACTCGCTCTTCTGATGTTCCTCCTTTATGGCCTCCTATTGGGCCTCCCGAATCTGCTCCAACAGCGGAGTCACAACCATCATCCTCATACAAACATCTCTGATTGGCGCTGCCTTTCGGCTAAGCGCATCGGCCACGACATTGGCCTTCCCCAGGTGGTAGAGGATCTCGCAATCATAATCCTTCACCACATCAAGCCACCGACGTCGTCTCATATTTAGATTTGGCTGTTCCATGAGATAACTCACGCTTTTATGGTCCGTGTAAATGGTACAGCGAACCCCATAGAGGTAATGATGCCAAATCTTGAGGGCGAAAACAATAGCCCCCAGCTCCAAATCATGCGTCGGATAATTCGCCTCATGAGGCTTCAGTTGCCTCGAAGCGTAGGCGATGACATGTCCCCTCTGCATCAATACCGCGCCCAACCCTGAGATGGACGCATCGCAATATACTACAAAATCCTCTATGCCCTTGGGCAGTGCTAACCTTGGCACCTTGCACAATCTCTGTCTCAACGTCTCGAACGTGGCCTGCTGCTCAGGCCCCCAGCGAAAGACCACGGTTTTCCTCGTCAACTGGGTCAGGGCCATGGATATCTTGGAGAAGTCCTGAATGAAACTACGATAGTAGTATGCCAGTCCCTGGAAGCTCCAAATCTAGGATGGAGACCTCATAACCTCCCATCTCATCACGACCTCCACCTTGGCCGGGTCAACCGAAATCTCATTCTGATTGATGAGGTGCCCAAGAAACTGCACCTCACACAAACAAAACTCGCACTTATAGAACTTAGCATACAAGCTCTCTCTCCTCAAAGTATCCAGAACCTCCTGTAAGTGCTCCTCATGTTGCTCTTGCATCTTGGAATAAACCAAGATGTCATCAATCAAAACTATCATACACCGATCCAACATCGGTCTACACATGCGGTTCATGATATCCATGAATGCGGCAGGAGCGTCGGTGAGCCCGAAGGTCATCACCACAAACTCATAGTAACCATAACATGCCTGAAAGGCAGTCTTCTGCACATCCTCCTCTCTGACCCTTATCTGATGATATCTCGAATGCAAATCAATCATGGAGAACTATGTAGCTCCCTATAGCTGGTCAAGGAGGTTGTCAATCCTCGGGAGTGGGTAACGGTTCTTCATCGTCACCTTATTCAACTCCCAGTTATCTATACACATCCGATGTGACCCGTCCTTCTTCTTCACGAATAGAATCAGGGCTCCCCAGGTTGAACTACTCGGTCTAATGAATCCCTTGTCTACAGGCTCCTGCAACTGTGTAGAAAACTCCTGCATCTCAGGAGGACTAACCGATACGGTGCCTTGGCTATCGGAGCCGCACCAGGGACTAGGTCGATCCTGAACTCTAGCTGCCTCTCCGGAGGTATCCCAGGCAACTTCTTGGGAAAGACATCCAAGAATTCTCGCACTACTGGCAAATCACCCACCGTCACCTTACCCCCCCCCCCTCTGGGTGTCCATAACATAAGCAACATATCCTGCGCAACCCTGTTGAAGGTATCGCCAAACTCTCACTGCTAAACATAGGGTTGGCCCTTGTTATGGTCTCTCGCCCTGAATCACCAGCTCTCCCCCAATTGGGGTCCTGATCCATACCAACTGTTGTGCGCAGTCAATCACCACCCCATTAGGACTTAGTCAATCCATACCAATAATGACATTGTTCCCTCGCAAAGTTATGGGAACCAAATCTACCAGGTAACGCTCCTTGAACAACCTCAAAACACAATCTTGGTGGACCTCTAATGCTTGCAGAGACCGTTTGTTTTCAATCTCGACCTCTAGAGGGCAGTCCAACATGCCCGAGGACTCAAGAAAGTTCTTCCTAAGCGCAAGAGAGACAAACAATCGGGTAGCACCCAAATCAAACAACACCTGAACTGGGATTCCGTTCACATGGAACGATACTAAACAGAGCATACACATAACATATCAAAACCACAATGACATAATATAAGGAAATAAGAGAAAGAATCATACACGTCACCACATCGGGCGTGACACGTGCCTCCTCGGCTGTCAACTGAAATGCTCGGCTTTGCATCACTGGAGCCTCTGCCATGACCTTCTGGCCATCCGTAACCCGTGTTGTCGATATAGTCGGCGCCACCGCTGGCGCTGCTGCAGTCGCTGCTGTCAATCTAGTGCAGTTGGCCTTTTTATGGAACCTCTGATTGCAATGAAAGAAAATCAGGTCTGGTATCTGAACCGGTGGACCAGGCGCACTACAATCCCTACCAAAATACCCAGTCTTGCCACACTTATAGTAGCCAGAACCCAACCCAGTACAACAAACTCCCTCATGTGACCAACCGCACTTCCCACAGCGGTCCCGACCCTGCTAGCCCTTCGACCTCGCGTCGAATCCCTTGGGTTTCTTCCCAGAAACCCTAGTAACTTGCACAGTCTCTAACTTCCTCTTTCTAAGGTTCACCAAGTCAATCTCCCTCTCCCGTGCCCTGGAAATCATCGAATCCAAGGTCGGATAGGTTGAATAGCTGACATGCTCCCGAATGTCGGCTCTCAACATATCATGATAGTGGGTCTTCCGCATCTCCTCATCCCCTGCATACTGAGGGACCAACAAAGCCCTCCCCCGGAACATGGCGGTGATTTCCGTCACAGTCTCCGTAGTCTGTCTCATATCCAAAAGCTTCATGGCTAGCTGTTGAAGCTCCACAGCTGGCACGAACTCAGCCCTGAATCGGGTCACAAAATCTGACCAAGTCATAGCCTCAATGGTTGGGGCTCCTAACGAATCACCAACTAACTCCCACCAATATCTGGCTTGATCCCTTAAGCAACCTATAGCAAAATGGAACTTCGAACCTTTCGGGCAGAAGCTCATTGTAACAAACCGTTATTTCAAATCTATGTAATAGTGTAGGTCAATTTGTACTTCTTTTTAACTTAATAAAGAGAAATTTTGGCAACTGTGTATATTTACATAATTGACCCTCAAAAATAAATCATTAAATAGTCTCAAATGGGATGAACCAAGTGATAGAGATTGTAACAAGGTTTCCAAAAATATAAAGAACACTAAAATCCGAGTTATAACGAAGAAGTTATCACCAATCGAAAATCCGCGACAAAACCGGCAAAACGCTGTTCAGTGTAAAAACTGAATTTTTAATAAAAGGGTTTTTAGCCTTAACAATCTAAATGAAAGTTTTAGTTTATGTTAAATCGAGAACTTTCATAAAAAGAACGCAAAAATATAACATCGTATGAGGAAGTCATGATTTTTCTATGTTTTAGCATAGCAGTGTACAACTAAAAACTCGAAAAACAGATCGAGTGGTTTTTAGCCGACACAACCTAAATGACAATTGAAGGTCTCTTCATTAGAATTACAACGGTAAAAAGACAGACAAAAATGGACGTCGTATGAAGCAGTTATGAATTTATAACAGATTCCCGTCCCGGCTTGTTTAAAATAAGAATATTAAAAATAAAATCAAAATTAGCTGACGAAGTCTAAACAAAAGCCGTAGAATATAATCTTACCTACGCATGCATATAAAGAACATTAAAAACGGAGTTCGTATTCAAAAGTTATGAATTTTAAAAGTTTTTGGCACAAAAATAAAGAAAAATAGAAAAACCGGGAATTTTCGCATGAACAGTAATGCCACGTCACCCTCATGTCGTCTTCTGATTGGACCAAAGTCTTGCATGTGTCGGCTGCTGATTGGACCAAAGCCTTGTGTGTCATCTTCTGATTGGACCAACTCCACGGTCCACTAAGCTTCGGACAACCTTGCGTGAGTCACACCGGAGACACCCTCGCACGCCCCTCGCATCGCTCCTTCGCACGTGTCTTCTTCCCATTGGACCGAGGTCTGGTCCAATCCGACCCTACCACCTCCGAACCAAAGCTGCCTCCCTTCGCAAGCTATCAGCCTCACATAGCCTCGCATAAGCCTCGGAACCGTGGCTTCGGCCTATATAAGGCATGCGATGGCTTCCGAAAATTTTCACTTTTTCACCCCAAAAATCATTCTCTTTCACATTTTTCACTCCCCTAAGCTCATATACGACCCCGAAAGCCCCAGTATCAAGACTCGAGCCCGAAGCAAGCCTTGAAGCCCCAAAATTCCATAGATGTAACCTCTCTCTTGTCAAAACTCTGCCAAATTTGAGCCGGTTTCTCAAAAAATAAACTCCTTTTCGTGAAACGAAACTCTGTCCGAATTACCACCCATGAAGTGACTTCATACCCCCGTATTTTCATAATTTCTACTGTTTTAAGGGGGGGAAATACAAGTATAATACAACTTTGTGTTATAAATAAATGATTTCAAATCACGATAAAACGATTTTAAAGTATCAAAAATACTCCAAATATTGAACTCTTTTATAAACTTATATTTTTCCCAAATATTCATATTCGTATATATATATATATATATACATACATACATATATATATATATATATATATATATATATATATATATATATATATATATATATATAAGATTTAAAAGGCTTAGGACTAATAACTAATTCTAGGTCCTTTTCCTTGTTTGGATGTGGACTCATAGTACCGGTTATTTGTTCGAATGTCATTTAACTTTTACTTATATATAAAATTGTAAATGTATATAAATATAAAAGTTATTTCATTAAGTTTAATTACCTTTTGTAACATGTTGAGCAAAGGATTACATGCAAAAATAGTTATTTACCAATTAGTAATGTACTTATAAATTATAATAGGTATAATTTATGATGTGTAGAACAATTATTCATGATACAAGTATACTAGAACACACTTTTTTACATGAAACAAGGGTTTTGATTCAAGACAAAACAAGGGTTGACACTTATCAAATACATGTTCGATTCATGATACAAGTATACTAGAACACACTTTTTTACATGAAACAAGGGTTTTGATTCAAGATAAAACAAGGGTTGACACTTATCAAATACATGTTCGGAATACTAATTCAAGAACATACCATCAATCATTTATTTCAGAATGATTGGGTTTTCAAATCTAATATAAATGTAACATTTATATGCTTTTTATGAGACATTCAATTTAGGCTGTTTACTTCATTTTAGACAACCAAGGTAAAGCCCTGACATTATAACCAGAATCTCCAGTCCGGGATCAACACAAGTTGTGTGTAGATCTATATCGGGATTGACAACCCCACACTCAGGCTGCTAGCTACAGTCAGGCATACATGCCAATGAGTTGCAATTGTTATCAATAGTTTAAACGCTCACAAGGCGTTTGTTTTAGGCATTCATATCTTAGTATGGTTATAATAACTCATTAAAAAGATACTAACAACACGTTAGTGTATAAACAACTAAATGTAAGTACATCTTCAAAGTACCAGTTACAAAATACAAAGTACAATGGTATACTACAGTTTTCAATAACAGCTGGTGAAGCTAGGCACACTCTCAGTTACAATTTTTACAAATACATTTGTTTACAAATAGGATGGCTTTATGGTAATAAAACTACTTTTCACATACCACATAAAATATGGGATTTTCTTGAACAATTTTCATATTCAAAGACACCCATTCAAACATAATGACGTATGTACTCACTCAACTTATTGTTGATACTCTCTTTTCAAATTACTTGTATTCTCAGGGAAATAATAACAGGTACTCCCCGAGCTTTTGAGAAGATTGAGCCATTATGAGTCTTATTTTCTTCTTTTGTATAACTATTTTGGTTTCAATATACAATGATTGAACACATGTAAATATTATACTTTTAAATACAATGTTTGTTTGTACTTTGGTTTATTCCACCCCGGACGTTTCCGCCGTCTGGTTTGGAGGTGTGACAGATTGGTATCAGAGAATTGTTTTTAGTGAACTTAATATATCAATCCGTAAAAGATATACCAACTAGAAATAAATTGGGGCTAATAGCTCTAACTACAAGTATACTTTTTACGAATTTTAAGTATTTTTACAAGAAGTATACTAACCCCCATACCTACAAGTACATAGTCATAAGAACTTAAAAGTATTTGAATGTTGAACATTACAGTTAAACCTGGGCAATTATGTAATCATATCTAGAATTAATATAACCTGATCTACTATATTGATTTTAGATGTAACCAACATGTGTTTGGGAGTGATAGTAGTGTTGTGACATGTCTAAAACTTACCAACTACAAAAGAAACTCTAGAACAGAACATAAAATACTATAAGAATATTTTAAACATCGATATGCTTTAGATTTTCAGGCATTTCTCATAAACTTATTCTCGTATAGACACAATGGTAGGATATCGTCTACCAGGGGACCCTTATTTTCCAAATCATGGCAATGAAGGATGGATAGAGGAGGATCCGGAGGAGGATCCAGAAGAAGAATCAGATGAAGAACCATATGTGGACAACAAATCAAGTGGTACGAATATAGAGCCACAAGTCTGCAACCCGGGGTTACGTCCCCCGAGGCAAGAGGAAGCAATACCCATACTCGAGTGGGGCCAATACATAAACCATTGGAGTCAACAAGACGGCCAACGCCCTCCCTACGGAATGGCACGGGATTTCTATAACGTCTCAAAAGGAGGAATAACCGACAGAGCTCTTCCAATTATAGTGAACCAAATATCCTGACAATTCGATCAATCAAGGATGTCAATCAATCGCATCCTAGAAGTGAATGCGGCTGTGCAGGCTAACACTAACAATATCCTTCGTTTTGATGAGATGCAAGATGATACCCAACACCATACCAAAGCCCTTCAAAGGCAACTTAATGCTGTTGAATCAGAGATCAGAGAACTAAGGGAGCATCAAGCAGCCCAAGAAAGGTGCTGGAAATCGCAAGACGAAGTCGAACCCAGAAACCATCGTAGCAACCGTCGCAACTAGTGTTTACACTACTTTTCTAGTTTAATATACTGAATGTATAGACCACTTTCAGGATATGTACAAAATCAAGTATCAATAAAATAATAAGCACTTTACTTCAACAAGAGTTATTACAATTTTCACAAGCATTCCATTCCAAAGTGTTGGGATTATAGATATGTTCCAGTGTTATTTTTCATACTTTTTAATACAAACGCAAAAAATTTTATTTTCGGTAGGTCGATTTGATGTCGATAGTTTAACAATATTGAGGTATATTATAAGACCTACTTGAAGGTCAATATACAGATTACATAGATACCAACACAATCGACATGTATGTTTATACTCTTTGAAAAATAACCACTCCATTTCATATTATCCTATTGCAAATTGTACTTCCAGTGGAGACCTATTTCCAATTCTTTACAAACTTCTTTTGAATTAAGTGTTTAAGTTCAGAGATATCAAATTTATATTCATTCTTGATATGTCACTATCTTTTTATATATTGACTTTTATAGAAAAATATGCCACCTTGTTGAAATCCAAGACGTAACAGTGAAACTGAAGCACCTCCACCACCACCTCCTCTAGAGAGAAAAAAGATTGAAAGGTATATTTGGGGACTGTCGCCCCAGATACAGGCAAGTGTCATTGCATCTAGGTCTGTTACCTTTGACAGTGCCAAAGAACTGGCACAGTCACTTATTAACCATGGAAACCGTCAAAACTCTATGGTTACTGCCCCAAAACGATCTAGGGAGAACAACAACAACAAGAAGAAGAAAGATTGGAATAAAAGGAAGGGAAAATCTCCTTTGAACCTTCAAAGAAGCAACAAATAGTGGCAGTCCATGCTATTACTGTGCCTTCTATCATACCTACTCCTGTGCCTGCTGTAGTCCCTAACAACCCAGCACCAACTAAACCCTATGCCGGTAGCCTCCCTAAATGCAACAAGTGCAATTTTCACCACACTGGAAATTTCCCAGAGATGCAGTATCGTAACTGTAACAGGAAAGGGCATACTGGCCGATTCTGTAGAACACCGCCTCAACCCCTTAACCAAGTACCTGCCGCTGGTGTAGGTCGAGCATGCTACCAATGCGGTGATGTGGGGCATTTCAAGAGAGATTGTCCAAAAGCTGGAAATGTCGGTGGGGTTGGGAGAATTATAACACTGGGTCATGAAGAAGCGGTGGCAAAACCTGCAATGGTCATCGGTACATTCCTTCTCAACAATACTTATGCATGCATTCTTATTGATTGTGGTGCTGAGAGGAGCTTCGTGAGCCATAACTTTAAACATCTACTAAATCAAAATTCCCAACCACTAAATGAAACTTTCACAGTAGAAATAGCTAACGGGAAATCTGAATGTTCCAATAATATATACATAGGATGTACCCGTATCTTAAATAACTTTTCTTTCTCAATAGTGTTGGATTAGTGTCTATGTCCATAACTGTTTTGGTATGTACTTGACCCGATGGTGCATGGTCCTTTTGGGTTGCCTTCACCAAAGCAGCTTGATAGGATGAATTATAGAGAGAAAGGATTAAATGTGATTTATTAATATATTATAGGAATAATATATTAAAGGAGAAATCATATTGTTTAATTAATATTAGTCAAGAATTAATAAGAATTAAGTTTGTGGCTAAAAGAGATTAATTAAACTTAAGGGACTTGAACTGTCAATTGTATGATAGTTGAATATTGAGCTAATGGACTCTATATTAAAGGGGTGGACGAATTCTATGGGAACCCATTAGAAATCGTCCTAGGCCTTTAAAGGAAGGAGTCCATTGGTTGCTTAGGGCTTAAGCATCCAAATTAGGGTTTCCTTGTTAGATAACCCTAATAGTCTCTCTATTTAAAGGACCCTTAAGGCTCAAAAACGTGGTGAACTGGTTGATTAGGGTTTCCACACATTTTTGAGAGCCTCCTTCTCTTCTCTTCTTCATCCTCTTGCTCTTGGTGTTTGTGAACCATTAAAGGAGTGACATTTGTGACTCTAAGCTTTCTAAAGTCAATATAAGGAGGATTTCAGATTGTTATTGCTACATAACAATCAAGGTATGATCTAAACTCTAATTCATATGTTATATTGATTATCATATGCTAGATCTAGGGTTTAAAGTCTTGGATGAATTGCATGTACAATAGAGAAACCTAGATCCAAGCATTAGGATTTGTATGAGCACATAGGATGTTCTTATGGCTAAAACCCATCAGTGGTGTCAGAGCCTTGATTGGTTTCTATTGTATGGATACCTTGTATGTTTGTTCAAGTTGCAAAATTGATTTTCGGCCAACCTGCCTGATGAACTCGGCGAGTACCACAGTGTACTCGACGATTCCAGTGTAGTACTCGGCGAGTTCGAGCGTCAGATGGAGCTATTTTCGGGATTTCTTTTTGTTTTTCTCATGGATACTTGCCTTATCTATTTTAGGTCATTAAAATCCTATTTTATACATATTTATGAGTATATCCTTGATTAAAATCCGATTTTATACATATTTATGAGTATATCCTTGATTGGATAATAACTTCCTTATATGATTAAAGTTGATTATTTGTATTAATTGGGTAACTTATTTTGCAAGAAATTGAAATTAGGTAAAATATAGATAATGATAAAATTAATTGTTTAATTTATATTATTTGTTATTTGATCCTTGTGTTATGAAAACTTTCAATTTTCCCCTTTAGGTTTTATAGTTTAAATTTGAACTGAAAAGTTTTGTTTTGAAATTTAAATAGTTGAAATCCTAATGTTTTGAAAAGGTTTCAAAAACTTGCCCTCAAGTTTTGGAATTTAAAAGTTGATTAAAGGTTTAATTTAGGAATGTTAAATTCTAAAACCCTAGTATTGTTTTGAGAAGTTCAAATCACACCCTTATGATTTTATTAATTAATTAAAGTGTATAATTAAAAGAGGTTTCATAAATCCATAAAATTTTGGTTCACAATTCAATTGCATTAAAAGTATAATTGTTAAATTTGACCACCTAGTATTTTAAAAGTGTAAAATACACCCTATACTATATATATAACATTAAAGGTCTAACATTATATATATATATATATATATATATATATATATATATATATGTACGAGTAAAAGTCAGTCTTACCGTTAGTAGGCCTCATTCACGAACCTGGTCTATAAGGGGTATTTAAGGAAATTGCCTATAAAATGGTGATTGAATGGGTATCCACTCTTACCCACCACACTCTTGACTAGTGGAGGGTCATTAGCCCAATGGGTAGGATAGGACACAAGCCTTCCATTATAAGTATAATGAAGTACAAAAGTAACTAAATATTTTACAAATTCCCAATCTTAGTTACTTTAGGCAAAAGTGAATTGATGCAATTCCATGAAATTACACTTTGTACCCTCGCATAGACGTTAGTAGAGCATGTGTGGTTTACCAGCACACTAAATGGTTCTAAGCAAAGGTAGCAAAGGGTGACTCAATGTTTGTCATAGTTCGGTGGAGTTGTTGGATAAGGTGTCTAAGTCCATAACTTATTTGGTATATACTTGACCCGACCCGGCATGGTCCATTTGGGTTGCACTTCACCCGAACTATTTATGGATAATTTTATGAGAGTTATACACATATGTTTATTAATATATTATAAGCTATAATATATTAATATGAAGTTATGTTATTTAATTAGTCTTAGTCTTAAATTAATTATGAATTAATTTAGAGATTAAAAGGAAGACTAATTAGATTGTGGGCTATTTGTTTTATATGGTGTGGGCTAACACTCATTCGTTAATGGGCTAGGCTTGTATGGAAGTCCATGGATGATCCATGGAGCTTTGAACCCATGGATCCTTGGAAAAGGAAAGGTCATGGGTTATTAGGGTTTCACCCTAACCATGTACACTATATAAGCATGCTTATGTTGCATGAGATAGCCACTAGTGTGTGTGCTTGTGTGTAGCCGAAAATTGAAAGTGTGTGTACACTCTCTAAAGCTTTCCAAGTGTTTGTGGTGATTTGTGATTTCCATTTGAGGCATTCACATTATTGGTGCTTGGCTCTCAAACTCCAAAGAATCAATCTCATCAAAAGGTATGTAATCTCATCTAACTTCTTTATGTTTAAAAGTTCCCCATGCCATGTTAGATAGGTTATGAACCTTGGAAATTATTATTTTGCATGTATTAGACAAACATAGATCCAAGGTTTATTAGGGTTGCATGCACACTTAGGAAGTGTTAGATTGCTCAAAACCCAACAGTGGTATCAGAGCCTAGGCTTGCTTGTTTGATACTTAATGCAAAATAGTGAAAAAAAGTTGAAATCTTTGCTGTCTGCATGGTGGACTCGCCGAGTCCAAGGCAAAATTCAACCTACTCGGCGAGTAGGTTCGTGCACTCGGTGAGTAGAAGGTTCAGAATGCAGATTTTCGACTTTTGCTGTTGGAAATGGACTAGAAACTTTACCCTAAACTGTTTTGATCTTTTAAAACTTATTTTAGTTGGTGTAGTGGTTGTTCTAATCCATTTACAATAGCATATATCAAAATTTCATGCTTTGTATGTGTTCATATAATTCTTGAAACTTTGATGATCATATTCATGTTCTTATGAATTTAAAAGATGATAGGAATTATTTGTTGAATTGTTTAGGATTAATTCTTGATCATTTATGTGTTTTAATGGAGTCCATAATTTGTCCTCAAGTTAGGGATATCCAAAGGTCACTTTTCTTTAACACACATTTAAAACACATAAGTTACATGAAAATGAAGAGTCTTCATTTTTATGAACCTTTAATTCATAAGTTATGAAATGAAAAGTCCTGGATAGTTACAAAACTTGCCCACAAGTTTTGGAATTTGTAAAGTTTCACACACTTTAATAAACTTTAATTCCAACACTTAGAATTTTAAAAGTTAAAATTCAACACTTATACTATTTATAACATTAATGGTTAATAATATATATATATATATATATATATATATATATATATATATATATATATATATATATATATATATATATATAAGAACAAGTTGTTTTACCGTTAATAGGCCTCATTCACGAAGCTGGTCTATAAGGTGGGTATAAGGTTGTTGCCTATAAAATGGCGACTTAATGGGTGTATACTCTCACCCACCGCTTGCTTGACTGGTGGAGGGTCGTTAGCCGAACGGGTAAGACAAGGACTTATAAATTCTCATTAAGTATGATGAATATTATAAAGTAACTAAATCTTTTATTTAATTCCGAATCTTAGTTACTTTAGGAAAAATGTGAACATGGTGCTAATCCATGGAATTCACAGTTTGTACCTTACCAAGTCGTTGGTGGAGCGTGTGTGGTTAACCGGCACACTAACTTGGACTAGTAAGGATCACGAAGGGTGACTTAGTGTTTGTCATAGATCAATGGAGCGTGTGTGGTTAACCGACACATTGATTAGGTGATAATATTAAGGGTACCAAGTGAATTAGCATGGTTATTCACACCCTGTTTTGTGATCCTCAGCATCCCAGTCACAAAACTTGAAGGGCACAAATCGAGATTGAAACATGCCATTGAAAAGTTCAATGAATCTCAAAAGAATCTAGGAATTTCAAATCCAATTAAAACCTAATAAATCATTTCGTTTTTGTGGTGGAAATTGGTGAATCGTCATTCACCTACCTTTCAAATATATTATTACTTAGATTACGGCATCCCTCTTCTAAGTATAATATATTGTGATTGGATCCTAGCCTTAATATTACATTTGGGTGTCTTATTAAGGACTCTATATATCTAATCTAAACTTGCTTTCTTCTTTCAGATGTCTTCCAACACTAATGCTTTGGGCTCTAACCTAACTGGTTCTTTCTCTCTCATGAATCTTTGTGGGAGAGTCATCTTTGATGGTTCCAACTTCATGGACTGGATTAGGTACATCAGAATGGTAAATCGTTATGAGGACAAGGAATATGTCCTCGATAAGGAGTTAAAAGAGCTTGATGAGTCTGCTGCTACTCCTGAGGAGATCGTTGAATTCAGGACACATGAGAGAGATGCTACTAAGGTGGCATGCATCATGATGGCCACGATGACAGCCGAGCTCCAAAAGTCCTATGAGGACTTCTACCCTTTTGAGATGCACCAAGACCTGATGGAAAGGTACCATCAGAGTTCTTGTTAGGAGCAGTATGAAATAATCTCCTCCATAATAACAACCCGCATGAAGGATGGTGAATCCATCACGGGACACATGCAAAAGATGCAAAGGTATGTGGACCGTTTGCTGAAGCTGAATGTGAACTTCCCTGAGGAGTTGGCAATTGACATCATTTTGCACTCCTTAACTTCTTGTTATGATCATTTTTCTTATGACATATCATATGAACAAGGAGGAAGTTAGTCTTAGCAAACTTCAAGGACTCTTGAAGACCGTTGAAACCGGTCTTAAGGGCAAGTCGGTTGTTACCTCTACTACTCCTACTCCAACATCTACCCCTGTTTTGGCTATCGGGCAAGGCAAAGGGAGAAAGAGGAAGACCCCTTCGAAGGGTACCAAGGGAAAGTCCCTTGAAGGCTCCTCATCAAGGACCAAGAGCGGTTCTGTCACTCCTTCTGCTACTCCCAAGGATGCTGATTGCTACTATTGCCAGGACAAGGGGCATTTGAAGCGAAATTGCCCTAAATACTTGCAGGATCTGAAGGATGGGAAAGTGAAACCCACCCACGCAGGTATTTACACAATATTGTCTAATAACTCACCATATTCTAACTCTTGGGTGCTTGATACAGGATGTGGTATTCACATATGTTCTGATTTGCAGGGCCTAAGAAGAAGTGAGGATGTGGAGCACGGGAAGATAAACTTGATCATGGGGAATAGGAAGGCTTCACCTGTTTCCAAGATTGGAGTTTATACTTTGTTGCTAAATAATGGGTTAAAATTAGATTTGAATAAATGTGTCTACTCGTCTGAAATGGCGAGGAATATTATTTCCTTTTACGTTTTGTACAAACAAAGTTTTACCTTTTCGTTTGATAATGAATGTGATGGTATTAATGCTTTCTTTAAAAATTTGTTTTATTTTAAAGCATTATCTTGTGAAGGTGTGTATGAAACTATGTCGATTGTAGACAACTTAGGAAATAGTGTGTTATATATTGATTCTTCTACTAGCCTAGATAAAGCATCATTGTGGCATTGTCATCTTGGACGTGTAAACAAGAAACGCATAGGCCAACTCCGAAAGAGTGGAGTCTTGGAGTCATTCGACCTTAAATCAGATGATAGTTGTGAATCTTGTCTACTTGGAAAGATGACAAAATCGCCTTTCACTGGAACTTGTGAAAAGGGTGAGGGTTTGGTGGACCTAATACACACTGATGTATGTGGGCCATTCAAAACCGCCACAAGGGATGCTAGTCGGTATTATGTGACTTTTATTGATGATTTTAGTAGATATGGTTTTGTCTACTTGATCAAACATAAGTCAGAAACCTTTGAAAGGTTTAAGGAATTCAAACAGGAAGTAGAAAATCAATTGGGCAGGAACATTAAGATGCTTCGATCCGATCGAGGTGGTGAGTATCTTAGTACCGAGTTCCTTGACTATCTTAAGGAGTGTGGGATTGTCTCACAATTGACTCCCCCCAGGACACCACAGGTAAATGGTGTAGCTGATAGGCGTAATCGAACCTTGTTAGACATGGTTCTCTCTATGATGAGTCAAGCTTCGCTATCAATCTCTTTTTGGGGGTATGCCTTAGAGACTGCCGCCCATATCCTTAATCTAGTCCCTACAAAGAAGGTTACCAAAACACCTCATGAGATATGGACTGGGAAGGTTTCTAATTTAGACCACATCAAGATTTGGGGTTGCGAAGCTTTTGTGAGGTGTGAAACTCATGATAAGCTCGAACCCCAAAGTGAAAGGTGTATTTTCATCGGCTACGCACAAAAATCCTTCGGTTACCTCTTCTACAGACCCAGTGAGAATGTGATCTTTGTAGCAAGAAGAGGGGTCTTTCATGAGAGAGAATTTATAAGCCAAGGAGACAGTGGGAGGCAAATTGATCTTGAAGAAATTGGTGAAGGAACCTCAGACACTAGCAATCAACTTGAGGAGGAAACTCCTGTTGAGCAAGCTGACGAGTCTGTACCTCCGAGGCATTCCACATGGGTTAGGAACACACCTTCGTTTTATTATGGCTTTCATATTACTACGGAAGGTGATACGTTTATCAGTGATAGTACACTGGTAAATTTGGATGAACCTAGCAGTGTTAAGGAAGCCATGGAAGGCCCAGAGTCTGCTAAATGGAAGGAGGCTATGGAAAGCGAGATACAATCCATGTACGAAAATCAAGTTTGGAACTTGGTTGACAATGTGCCAGGCCATAAAACAGTCGGGTGCAAATGGATCTTCAATAAGAAGACCGACATGGAAGGAAAAGTGCATACTTATAAGGCTCGACTGGTTGCGAAGGGTTTCACTCAGACTCAAGGTATTGATTATGATGAAACCTTCTCTCCAGTGGCAAAGATTAAGTCTATTAGGGTTATGCTAGCCATTGCTGCATTTCATGATTATGAAATATGGAAAATGGATGTCAAAACCGCTTTTCTTAATGGAAAGTTGGCTGAGGATGTGTACATGAATCAGCCAGAAGGTTTTGTCAGTGCAGAGTACCCTAATAGAGTATGCAAGCTTGAGAAATCCATTTATTTTAAAACAAGCATCTCGTAGCTGGAATCTTTGTTTCGACGAGAAGGTCAAAGAGTTTGGATTCTCGAGAAGTGAAGATGAGTCTTGCGTGTATGTCAGAGCTAGTGGGAGTATAGTTAGCTTCTTGGTAATGTATGTGGATGACATACTACTTATAGGAAATGACATCCCAACCTTGCAGGAGGTTAAGTCCTGGCTTGGGATGTGCTTTGCTATGAATGACTTAGGGGAGGCTGCCTATATCCTAGGGATAATGATATTAAGAGAAAGGAGTAAAAGACTAATTGGACTTAGTCAGAGTACCTACTTGGATAAGGTGTTGAAAAGGTTCAACATGCATAATTCCAAGAAAGGAGATTTACCAATCCAAAGCAATGCCAAACTGAGTATGACTTAGAGTCTGAGTATAGAGGCAGAGATAGCTGAGATGAGCCAATTACCGTATGCTTCCGTTGTTGGCTCGATCATGTATGCTATGACTTGTACCCGCCCTGATGTGGCCTTTTCTTTGAGCATGGTCAGCAGGTATCAAGGGAACCCTGGCAAGGCTCATTGGACCGCAGTAAAGAACATTCTCAAGTACCTGAGGAGGACTAAGGATTGGATCCTTACCCTTGATGGGAGTGATGACTTGAGAGTATTAGGGTATAGTGATGATAGTTTTCAGACTGATAGGGATAACTTTCGCTCTCAGTCGGGCTGGGTCTTTACCATAAATGGAGGGGCAATCTCTTGGAAGAGTTCCAAACAGGAGACGGTGGCTAATTCGACTTGTAAATCAGAGTATATAGTAGCGAGTGAAGTAGCGAAGGAGGAAATATGGCTGAAGAACTTCATCAGAGACCTTGGAGTTGTACCAGCTATTAAGGAGCCTACGGAAATTTTCTGTGATAGCAATAGTGCAGTTCCCTTAGCCAAGGAACCAAGAGATCATGGACGATCCCGACACATTGATAGAAAATATCACTTCATAAGATACAAGATTGAAGAAGGACTCCTCGTGGCAAAGAGGGTATCGTCAGATGAAAATCCTGCAGATCCCCTTACGAAGGGACTGACGAGGGTTAAGCATTTTCAGCATGCGAGGCGCATCGGGCTGAGGGACGATATTAGTTTTACAGATTAGATAGTTTTCCTGAAACTTGTAAAATGTAATCGGCGTTTGATGATGAATAAAATTTGTGATTTATTTATGAGTAAAGTGTTACTGTCATTGTCAATTATTTACAGTTGTTTCAGCTTTGCATGTTTTGACTTCCAGAATACTTAATTTATTCAAACCGCCACAATCGATCGTACGTCGGAAGTAGGTATGAATCAAGATTGTCATGAATTGGGTTTGTAGATGGCTAAAGGTGTTTAGACATGGCAATGGTTGCTACAACGTTCATGAGTACTCACAAGTTATGAGTATTGGAATAAACCCACGCTCACTTGTATCACTTCATGGAATTTATCTCGAGTGATCGTGAGACGGTAATATCATATAAGTCTTCAAACCTAGAGATATGAGTTGTTACCTATGAGTTGGTTGTGCATTGATTGCACGTAAACACATCAGTAACTTGATGTTATAAAACGTGCCTTTGTGTACAATTCAACAAGTAGTAGAACAAGCATATGATTCGAAGTTTATATGTGTAACAGCCCGGAAATTTCAGGTATTGATATTATTATGTTTTGGGGTGTTTTAAGAGGAGACTCGGCGAGTTGGAGCCAGACTCGCCGAGTAGGACCGCAGACTTGGTCGCGGGTCCGCGACTGGACTCGACGAGTCCAGATATGGACTCGGCGAGTCTGCGTTGTTCAGCGAAAACCCTAGCCGTTCAGTTTGGGACGTATATAAGGGACTTATAGGCCGTCATTGTCCGTCTTTAGCGACTGAGAAGAACCCTAATTGGTTGTGGACATCTAGAGCAAGGATTGAAGGCCATTGGTGATCTTGAAGAAGTTATTGTGCAAGGAAGAGAAGAGTTTGGCTAAAGGAACAGCAAGGGAATCAAGTTCTGAGGATTGGGGACACAGAGAGTGCATTATTCAGGTAATATTTCGGATCATATCCTGCTATGTTGATGTATGCATGGATTTAGGGTTTATGGAACCCATTTGTGACTAGATTGATTATTACCCTTGTTCCCCAAACGATTATAACCCTGTATTAGGACCTTTAGAGGTCCAGAATGTCCCATGCCTGTGTATTTCGGGAATTAAGAGAGTTTTGGATTGGAATCCTTATGCCTCAAGTCAAAAGGTAAATTACAAGTCTTGGGGTGTAGCATGAGCACCTAAATGAAGGTCTTACGTGTTGTACCAGCTTAGGAGGACCAGACCTATGAATGGTCGGGACAATATTGATCTCAGGAAGCAGTTTGATCGACTGCATGGCATGGACTCGCCGAGTCCGATGAACAGACTCGGCGAGTAGCTTGGAGATTATCTGGGACTCGTCGAGATGTTCTTCAGACTCGGCGAGTGGAGTCGGGGTGGCCCCGCGATTCTTCCATGAGGAACCCGTTGAATCAAGAGGGATACTCGACGAGTAGAAAGGGAACATCAGGATTTCGTGAGGACGTCTAGACTCGCCGAGTCGCCTTAGCACTCGCCGAGTCCGGTCAAGTAGACCGTTGACCAGAGTTGACCTACATGTGATTTCTTAGGGTCAGTTGTCTTGAAAGATAAAATTATTAATAAGGGATATATGACATTATTCAGGGAGTCTTTAGCTCGGCGGATTGAGTGCGAGTGATTTCAGGAGTCGCTAGCTTTCATTACCCACGAGGTGAGTCTTCTCACTGTACTGTACCCGGAAGGGTTTGACTGTGTGACCGAAAGGTCGGATATGATATATGATATATGTGCTTTATGTGTTAGGATAAATGTATTATGTGTTGTGTATGTTTTTGGTCCGGAAGGCAATATGTTATGGGCCGGAAGGCGATTACGTTACGGGCCGTAAGGCGTTGTGTTGTAGACCGGAAGGTCAGGGCCTGGAAAGGCGTATATGTGTAAGTACTATATTGGGGAACTCACTAAGCATTTCTGCTTACAGTTGTTATGTATGTATTTCAGGTACTAGCGAGGACCGTGGGAAGGCGCCGGCGTGATGTGTACACACTGTTGTTATTTTGAGATCTTGGGGGATTTTATGATTGCATTTTGATATGAAACTTGGAATAATTATATTTAGTTGAATAAAATCATTTTATTTGTAATGAAAAATTTGTTTGAAAATTTGCGTTCTACAATTGGTATCAGAGCCTTGGTTTGAGGGATTCGGGTGTACCTTCGGGTGTAACTGAACTCAAACCGAGGATTTGAGGAGAATCTTTTAAAAATAATAAAGACATAAACTGTTATAAATGGTAAAGTGGTAAACAAGAAAGAAGCAGTGTGTACGATCAGCCAGCGCCCGAACGGTAAAGATCCCCAGAATACCTTACAATGTTATGTTATGTAATGAATTATGAATTGTTATGCATGCTAGAAGACTAGGTATTCATGATAGGACTAGAGTGGCCTGATTTGTGATGCCTTAGTTTAGGGAGTTGGTCGATATGAGATACTTGGTAGCGTGCAGGTGGATAGTGCATATCAAAAGTAGAGTACTCACTATTCGGGGTTTGGGGAGGAAGATTTGGGACGAATGCTGATACGGTGTGGTCGGTAGTATTGGGCCTGTACTACCGAAGACACCGGGTCGGTGTAAGACCCAAGTAAGAATTCCTGGATATCGGAGACTGAGTAGGGTTGAGTTATCGAGTACAATTGTACTTGATGGAGTCTCCGATAATTTTATGTTGTATTTCAGAGACATCATGGTTACCACACGCCACGGGGCGAGTTCGAGCAGTGTGAGCGACGAGGATATTCGTCAGATGATTCAGGAGGAGGTAGCTGCAGCGATCCGGGCTGAGATCCCGGAGATGTTTGGGTCTATTAAGACCACTCTGATGGAAACGTTCGAAGAGCGGTACGCCGCCCTGACTGAGACTGCAGTCGCTGCCGCTACCGCAGCCGTGGCCGCTGCCAGGCCGTAAGGGGGCGATTCGTTGCTATTCCGGGAATTCAGCAACACGAAACCCCCTGAGTTCGATGGGATGCAGGATCTGATTGCTGCAATGAGGTGGATCGCTGACATTGAAGGGTGCTTCTACACTTGCTCATGCCCGGAGCACCTAAGGGTACAGTTCGCTTTGAACCAGCTCCGTCTGGGAGCGAAGGATTGGTGGAAGTTCGTGACGGCGAACTTCACTCTGGCGGAGATTGCAGCAGTGACATGGGAGAGGTTTACTGACATGTTCAGGGACGAGTATGTTCCCCCAGTGGAGAGGGAACGATTGATTCAGGAGTTCTTGACCCTTAAGCAGGGTACTGATTCGGTTGCGGTGGTCACACGGAAGTTTCATGAGAGGGCGATGTTCTGCCCTGAGCTGGTGTCTACAGAGCAGTCGCGAATGAGCCAGTACTTAGGCGTTTTGAGGAAGGATATCCGAGAGTTTGTGTCAAACTCAACCTATCGTACTTTTACTGAGCTTCAGGCGAATGCCAGGAAGCGCGAGATCGAGTTGGAGACCCAGGCCAGGGAGGAGGCCGAGTCTCGGCAGATGGACCGGCGGCCGGCTCAGTCTCAGCCGGCAGCCAAGCGGATCAAGTCCGCTGATTTGAGGACGGGAGGTCAGAAGGGCCGCACTTGCGGGAAGTGCGGCAAGGGTCATGAGGGGGCGTGCCGAGCTGGTGGTTGCTACAAGTGTGGCAAAGAAGGACACATTGCCAGGGATTGTCCTAAGGGGTTTATGGTTTGTTTTCACTGCAACCAGACAGGCCATCGGAAGGCCGAGTGCCCGCAACTTCGTCAGGGATCTACACCTACTACCAGGACTACTGAGACTCGACCGGTGAAGGTCGAGGCCTCGAGGGCTCGCGGGAGAGCCTTTCAGCTGACGGCGGAGGAGGTCCGCGCTGCGCCCGATGTTGTGGCAGGTACTTTTCATGTGAACTCTATGCCTGCTCTAGTGTTATTTGATTCGGGTGCGAGTAGGTCCTTTGTATCTATAGCTTTTAGCCATCATATCAGCATTAGTCGTGAGCCGTTAAGTCGGCCCCTGAGCGTTTCTATAGCGGCCGAGAGAGTGGTTTGTGCCACGGAGGTTCTTCGGGGATGCGTACTAGAGATTTTCGGGGTTGAGTTCCCGATTGACCTAATTCCCATTGCGATGGGTGATGTCTGTGTCATCGTGGGCATGGACTGGCTCAGCCGATTCAGCGTTGTCATCGACTGCGAGCGCCAGCTGGTGACTATACGAGCCCCTAGTGGAGGAGTTCTTACGGTGTACGGCGAGGGTACCCGTTTGGGATCAGCTTTTTGTTTGGCCGCTAGGGCGAGGCAATGTCTACAGCAGGGATGTAAGGGTTTTGTGGCGTATGTGATGGATACGCGGGAGGCTTCCGAGAGACCAAGGTCAGTGGAGGAGGTCCCAGTGGTGCGTGAGTTTCTAGATGTTTTTCCCGAGGAACTGCCGGGAGTACCTCCTGCGAGGCAAGTAAAGTTTGGTATCGATCTGATTCCGGGGGTTGCGCCTATTGCGAAGGTGCCTTATCATCTCGCACCTCTAGAGATGCAAGAGTTGTCCTTGCAACTCCAGGAGTTGCTGGGGAAGGGATTTATTCGGCCGAGCAGCTCGCTGCGGGGAGCACCAATTCTATTCGTCAAGAAGAAGGATGGTTCACACCGGATGTGCATCGATTACCGGGAGTTGAACAAAGTGACGGTCAAGAACCGCTATCCGTTGCCGAGGATTGATGATTTATTCGATTAGTTGCAAGGGGCATCTTGGTTTTCCAAGATCGATCTGAGATCAGGGTACCATCAGGTAAGAGTGCGGGATGAGGACGTCCAGAAGACAACATTTAGGACGCGATATGGGCATTATGAGTTCGTGGTGATGCCTTTCGGGCTCACCAATGCCCCGGCAGTGTTCATGGACCTGATGAATAGGGTATGCAGGCCGATGCTGGATCGGTCTGTGATTGTATTTATCGACGACATCCTGGTGTATTCACGATCTAGAGAGCAGCATGAGGGACATTTGAGGGAGGTCCTTGGGGTACTGAGGTCGGAGAAGCTATATGCAAAATTCTCCAAATGTGACTTCTGGTTGCGGGAAGTCCAGTTTCTTGGACATGTTGTTAATCAGGCAGGGATATTGGTCGATCCGGCCAAGGTTGAGGCAGTGATGAGTTGGGAGGTACCAAAGTCACCTTCTGAGATCAGGAGTTTCCTTGGGTTGGCGGGGTACTATCGGAGGTTTATTAAAGACTTCTCCAAGGTCGCAGTACCGCTCACCAGACTGACCCAGAAGGGTGTTGCATTCTCATGGGGACCCGAGCAACAGACTTCTTTCGAGACACTTCGCCAGAGATTGTGCGAAGCCCCGGTATTAGCTCTCCCGGAAGGGATGGAAGGTTTTGTCGTATATTGCGACGCATCGATTTCGGGACTGGGTGCAGTGTTGATGCAGAGAGGTCATGTGATAGCTTATGCATCGAGGAAGCTAAAGCCTCATGAGGCGAGATATCCCACGCATGATTTAGTGTTGGGGGCAGTAGTGTTCGCTCTCAAGATTTGGCGTCATTACCTGTATGGGGTTCGATGTACGATATACACGGACCATAAGAGCTTGAAGTATTTGATGGATCAGCCCAACCTAAATATGCGTCAGAGGAGGTGGTTGGATGTGGTCAAGGATTATGATTGTGAGATCCTGTACCACCCGGGCAAGGCTAATGTGGTAGCCGATGCATTGAGTCGCAGGGTGGAGAGCACTCCATTGCGAGAAGTATGTTTGAGACTGACAGTGATGACTCCAGTATTGGATGCTATTCGTGGGGCACAGGCCGAGGCTGTGAGATCCGAGATGCAGAAGAAAGAGCGGGTTGTTTGGTTAATTTCAGAGTTCGTTAAGGATGGACGAGGACTTCTGACGTTTCAGGGTAGGATTTGGGTACCATTCGTGGGCGGTACGCGTGTCACTTTGATGGAAGAGGCTCACAGATCGAAATTCTCGATCCATCCCGGTGCTACGAAGATGTATTTGGATTTGAGGAAGGAATATTGGTGGCCCTGTATGAAGAGAGACGTCGCCTGGTTCGTTGAGAGGTGCTTGACCTGCCGTAGAGTTAAGGTCGAGCACCAGAGACCGCATGGTAAGTTACAGCCATTGGAGATTCCTGAGTGGAAGTGGGAACAGATTACTATGGATTTCATCACCAAATTGCCGAGAACTGCCAAGGGAGTTGATGCAATTTGGGTGATTGTGGATAGGTTGACGAAGAGTGCACACTTCCTTGCCATCAGCGAGAGTTCATCAGCGGAGAAGTTGACGGAGATATACGTGAGGGAAGAAGTATCTCGGCATGGAGTGCCGATCTCGATTGTTTCGGACCGTGATGTACGCTTCACTTCCAGGTTCTGGAAGAAATTCCATGACGAGCTGGGTACTAAACTGCATTTTAGTACCGCATATCATCCCCAGACAGACGGTCAAAGCGAGCGGACGATTCAGACACTGGAGGACATGCTTCGAGCGTGTGTGTTAGATTTCGGGGGTAGCTGGGATGCGTATTTACCCTTGGCAGATTTTTCCTACAACAACAGCCATCATTCGAGCATTGGTATGCCACCTTTTGAGTTGTTGTATGGTAGGAGGTGTCGAACCCCCATTTGCTGGGGAGAGGTGGGACAGAGAGTGATGGGCAGTACAGAGATCGTACTTCAGATGACAGAGCAGATTCAGCAGGTTAGACAGAGGCTATTGACCGCCCAGAGCCGACAGAAGAGTTATGCGGACAGGCACCGGTCCGAGCTTGAATTTCAGGTTGGCGACTTCGTTCTCCTGAAGGTTTCTCCTTGGAAAGGAGTGATCCGGTTCAGGAAGAGGGGCAAGTTGGGGCCCCGGTTTATAGGTCCATTTCGTGTGATTGCAAGGGTAGGCCGGGTAGCCTATCGGTTGGAGTTGCCAGCAGGGTTGAATCAGATCCACAATACTTTTCATGTATCTCAGTTGAGGAAGTGTATAGCCGATGAATCGGCAGTAGTTCCATTAGAGGATATTCAGGTGGATGCGAGCCTGAATTACGCCGAGAGACCAGTGGCCATCAGGGATCGGAAGATCAAAGTCCTAAGGAGCAAGGAGGTACCTCTAGTGTTGGTTCAGTGGTAACACCGGAAAGGATCGGAGATGACTTGGGAGCCGGAGTGTGAGATGCGGGAGCAGCATTCGGAGTTATTTGCAGAGTGAGACTTCGAGGGCGAAGTCTAGTTCTAGTGGGGGAGAATTGTAACAGCCCGGAAATTTCAGGTATTGATATTATTATGTTTTAGGGTGTTTTAAGAGGAGACTCGGCGAGTTGGAGCCAGACTCGCCGAGTAGGACCGCAGACTTGGTCGCGGGTTCGCGACTGGACTCGATGAGTCCAGATATGGACTCCGCGAGTCTGAGCTGTTCAGCGAAAACCCTAGCCGTTCAGTTTGGGACGTATATAAGGGACTTATAGGCCGTCATTTTCCGTCTTTAGCGACTGAGAAGAACCCTAATCGGTTGTGGACATCTAGAGCAAGGATTGAAGGCCATTGGTGATCATGAAGAAGTTATTGTGCAAGGAAGAGAAGACTTTGGGTAAAGGAACAGCAAGGGAATCTAGTTCTGAGGATTGGGGACACAGAGAGTGCATTATTCAGGTAATATTTCAGATCATATCCTGCTATGTTGATGTATGCATGGATTTAGGGTTTATGGAACCCATTTGTGACTAGATTGATTATTACCCTTGTTCCCCAAACGATTATAACCCTGTATTAGGACCTTTAGAGGTCCAGAATGTCCCATGCCTGTGTACTTCGGGAATTAAGAGAGGTTTTGGATTGGAATCCTTATGCCTCAAGTCAAAAGGTAAATTACAAGTCTTGGGGTGTAGCATGAGCACCTAAATGAAGGTCTTACGTGTTGTACCAGCTTAGGAGGACCAGACCTATGAACGGTCGGGACAATATTGATCTCAGGAAGCAGTTTGATCGACTGCATGGCATGGACTCGCCGAGTCCGATGAACAGACTCGGCGAGTAGCTTGGAGATTATCTGGGACTCGTCGAGCTGTTCTTCAGACTCAGCGAGTGGAGTCGGGGTGGCCCCGCGATTCTTCCATGAGGAACCCGTTGAGTCAAGAGGGATAATCGACGAGTAGAAAGGGAACATCAGGATTTCGTGAGGACGTCTAGACTCGCCGAGTCGCCTTAGCACTCGCCGAGTCCGGTCAAGTAGACCGTTGACCAGAGTTGACCTACATGTGATTTCTTAGGGTCAGTTGTATTGAAAGATAAAATTATTAATAAGGGATATATGACATTATTCAGGGACTCTGTAGCTCGGCGGATCAAGTGCAAGTGATTTCAGGAGTCGCTAGCTTTCATTACCCACGAGGTGAGTCTTCTCACTGTACTGTACCTGGAAGGGTTTGACTGTGTGACCGAAAGGTCGGATATGATATATGATATATGTGCTTTATGTGTTAGGATAAATGTATTATGTGTTGTGTATGTTTTTGGGCCGGAAGGCAATATGTTATGGGCCGGAAGGCGATTACGTTACGAGCCGGAAGGCGTTGTGTTGTAGACCGGAAGGTCAGGGCCTGGAAAGGCGTATATGTGTAAGTAGTATATTGGGGAACTCACTAAGCATTTATGCTTACAGTTGTTATGTATATATTTCAGGTACTAGCGAAGACCGTGGGAAGGCGCCGGCGTGATGTGTACACACTGTTGTTATTTTGAGATCTTGGGGGATTTTATGATTGCATTTTGATATGAAACTTGGAATAATTATATTTAGTTGAATAAAATCATTTTATTTGTAATGAAAAATTTGTTTGAAAATTTGCGTTGTTACAATATGTTCCTTCTAGAAATAGAAGCGGTATCTGGGCCCCTCGATGATTTTGTGTTAACCCATGTACTAGGCCCGGTCAGAACTAAATTGATGTGTTCAGTTGAGTTCTTTTTCAAACAAATCAGAAATCGAGAAACAACTGCGAGACAATAAGCAAGACATAGTTCCATGTGTTTTTCCGGCTGATATCATGAGAACAGAGGATTATATGATCACTTATCTTAAAATGGCGCTTCATAGTTCAACAGAGTTTTCGAGAGCTACGATTGCTGGTTGGTTCTTGAAGTAATATAGGCAAATACAGTTATTAGACTTATCCAAGTGAGAGTCTATTGGATAAGGTGTCTAAGTCCATAACTTATTTGGTATATACTTGACCCGACCCGGCATGGTCCATTTGGGTTGCACTTCACCCGAACTATTTATGGATAATTTTATGAGAGTTATACACATATGTTTATTAATATATTATAAGCTATAATATATTAATACGAAGTTATGTTATTTAATTAGTCTTAGTCTTAAATTAATTATGAATTGATTTAGAGATTAAAAGGAAGAATAATTAGATTGTGGGCTATTTGTTTTATATGGTGTGGGCTAACACTCATTCGTTAATGGGCTAGGCTTGTATGGAAGTCCATGGATGATCCATGGAGCTTTTAATCCATGGATCCTTGGAAAAGGAAAGGTCATGGGTTATTAGGGTGTCACCCTAACCATGTACACTATATAAGCATGCTTATGTTGCATGAGATAGCCACTAGTGTGTGTGCTTGTGTGTGGCCGAAAATTGCAAGTGTGTGTACACTCTCTAAAGCTTTCCAAGTGTTTGTGGTGATTTGTGATTTCCATTTGAGGCATTCACATTATTGGTGCTTGGCTCTCAAACTCCAAAGAATCAATCTCATCAAAAGGTATGTAATCTCATGTAACTTCTTTATGTTTAAAAGTTCCCCATTCCATGTTAGATAGGTTATGAACCTTGGAAATTATTATTTTGCATGTATTAGACAAACATAGATCCAAGGTTTATTAGGGTTGCATGCACACTTAGGAAGTGTTAGATTGCTCAAAACCCAACAGGAGTGTGTGTGGTTTACCGGCACATCGAATAGGTGGCTGTAACATGTGAGGGCACCATGTAGATTTGCATGGTTATTCACACCCGCTTTGTGATCCTCGGCATCCCAGTCACAAACTAGAGGGGCATATCGAGATTTAAACATGCCATTGAAAAGTTCAATGAATCTCAAAGGATCTAGGAGTTTTTCATAAATTTAAAACTTAAATTTCTTTTTCGTTTTCCATGGTGGAAAATTAGTGAATCATCATTCACTTAACTTCAAATGTTCTGCAATTTGGGTTACGGCATCCCTCTCCCGAGTTGTAGAATATTGTGTTGGGTCCTAGCCTTAATATCTTATTTGGGTGATTTATTAAGGACTCAATCAATCAAATAACTTGAATTTATTTTCTCCCGTTCTGTAGATGTCAAAGTACGACAACTATGGTCTTCCCAAATCCCGTGGAACAAGCTTTCCGCATGAAGATGATATTCCACAATTCGATCGAGGAATAAGAAATCATGCTTCACTACCTCCACATCCTCCAATTATTCTCCCTAACCCACAAGATCGAAGAATTGAAAGGTTCAATGTCACTAAGGCCCTATTGGAAATGAAACATGAAGATGGTAAACCCGTGTGTGCCCACGTTCTAGAAATGAAATCACACATCGATAGGTTGATAATGTTGGGTGCGTCATTCCCTGATAAGTTGGCTGTGAACTGGGTCCTGCAGTCACTCCCTGAATCATATAATGAGTTCAAAAGAAAGTATTATATGAAGGATCATGATGAAAACCTCATTAACCTAACTTACATCCTCATTTCTGCTAAATCAGAAATGATTTGGCAAAGCAATGGAGCGTATTTGTTGGGAAAGTCAACTGACCATGCTTCCGAGGACGTTCTATGAGAACCGACCTTCATTTGCTGCCAAGAGAAAGGGCGTTGGATACAAGTCTTCCCTAAGAGCCTGAAGAGTCTAGAAGATGGGAGAGTCAAAGAGTATGGTTGTGCTTCAGGTAAAATCCACTATCTAACTCCATTAAGTTCCTATTCGTTGATTCTTAATACATGATGTGATAATATTGCATTTTTATGTTTTGCAGGATCAGTAAAAAGAGAGGAAGCTTGATGAAAGAGCAAGATGAGTCTAATCACAAAGAAGTGGATCTCGATCGCATGGACTTGAAGATTAGATTTTGAGCTTAGAAAGTTATGATAGAGTTGTTAGGAATTTTTCTACATAGTTTTCAGTTGATTTTGCACTGTAAGGGCAAATGTTTTCCGCTGATTTTATGAATAAAATAAATTTTGTTTTGACTCATTTATTTATTTATTTATTTCCTTGCAATAAAATCATTATGAAAAATTGATGTTTGTATATTTCTACAACGAATGGATGTGATTCTTAATTATGTTGTTTGTGGAAATGTCGAGATTTGACCAAATAGGGAGAGTTTCTCATCGCCCAAGTTTCAGTTGGACAGAAATTTAGAATCATGCAACTTGGTTACACGATGAATGAGAAATTTCATATTTGGAAATTAGAATGACTTGTTGACAAAGTGTCAAGTGAAGGACTAGGAGATCGAGTACATAAAGTTGTGTGTTGATCAACTCCACCACAAGAGTGACAAAGATATTCGTAATGATTTACTAAAAGTTTAGTAAATATACTTACAAGATTAAGTATAATTCTGAATTGATTGAAAAGGTTTAAGTCAATAGCAGAACGAATAAGAAGAATCAAGTAGGTAGAAAGATAAAAGTTTCTCTATTCTAAGAAGAAGGGAGAGTACCTTTTATGATAGGTCTTAATGATTAAGAACCATATCTCAATTGATCCTCTAAGTGAGTCTTAGTACAATTGTATGTATAAGAAGAGGAATCAAGAATTGGAGAAATGGTTAAATCAGAAAGACAATCATACTTCGTTCCAAGAAAATTCTTAGAGATAAGATTGCGATATTGAGTGACAAGTCTTAAGAAGGTTTATAACATTCATCAAATGTAGAATTTGGAAAAAGGTTTTCTTATTCGTGCACATTTGAAATTGGTAAGTTGTGATGTTTTGGATAAGTCAAAGACTAACTAGGACCAATTTTATGAAGTGTTTTATCTTGATAAAAGCTACACTAACTCTTGAATATTTGGTTGTCAATAAATGTTTATTGACAAGAGAATCTTATATGTCAAGGAGTCAGTGGGAGTCTTAATGGTCTTGAAAAGTTTAAGAACTAATCAAGAATAAACCTTATCAATCATCACTAGCACACGAGTAGTGGTTTACAACATATCGTGTTGACATTAGCTTGTTTCTGTGTCGTTCCAATTTAGTTAATTATGCATGTGAGCACTATGAGTTCTCATTTGAATGCATAAAAGGCAAGGACTTTGATCAATGAAAAGTACATTGATAGGAAATGGTGAGCTGCTTAACTACTTGGAAGACATGGTGGGTAGCCGTGTTACCATAAGGCAAGACATCAAGATTGAGAAGGTTCTGTCCATATGAGTTTGAATTTGTCATAAACTTTGGTTTTAACAAATTCACATGGATAGGAAAAAATACACCATTAAAATCTAAGTGTAGTAAGATTCCATCCTTCATGAAAATGATTGTGAGGAAATGCTTTCACTAAGAGAGATTTTAAGAAGATAGTGATTGTGAAAATTGGATTCTCGAATTCGATCATGGTTACGGTATCCCTTTCCATGATTCGAATTGTGAGATTTGGCAATTAGTCTGAATTGTTTAGACACACATTTGATCAATCTAAGACAAAGGTGTATAAGTTCATGAAGCCTTGATAAAAGATTATCAAAGCATTGGGTATTAGAAATATGAACTTAAAGAAAGTCAATAGGCATTGTTTTTCTGAAAGTTAAGTTGTTTCTGAATACATGTCAAAGCTAGTGGGAGCATAAGTGTTATGCTTATAATAATCGTCGTGATAGTGGGAGCATAAATGTTATGCTTGTATGATTATTAAAGCAAGTATTTCAAGTTAGCAATATTAATTATAGAAAACAAGATTCATACTTTGCAAAGTTGTAAGGGTTGAATAGTTGTTTTTCTATAATTAAGGGAGATAATATTATGCTTCATTTCAAATCTAAAGGCTTAGGTTGTGGAATATTGATAATTTTAGTCAAGGATACATAGTGTGTTCTTAAATTTCGATTATGATTACGACATTCCTCTTCATAGTTCGAATTGTGAGAACGTAGCACATAAAATATTATGGCAGAAGAAGATTTATAAAGTATCAAATCTTTATGTAAGACATTATGCATCGTGTCCCATATGCTTCGGGTATTGGATCGATTGCAAATGCTATAATATTTGACCATTCTAAAATTTTCCAAATGTCTAGCGCATTTAGAGGGAAAAGGACAAGAATCGACTTTGACTAAGTTAATTAAACAACTATCAAAGGACGATCCAAAGCTCGCTGACGATTGGTTGCTTGTGAGTAGTTGGAAGTATGATATTGGATGGACCATATCGACATTATTATGAATAGATGAGATTCTATTAAGAATGAGTTTTCATATGGAAAATATGGAAATGTTTCCATATTGGGAGTCGGATATTGAGAATCTATATCTAGACTAGAAATTTTTATGCAAAAGGATGTTCAAAGAAATGTACTTTGAGTGAGAGACATCACATCTAAGGAATTGTCTTGTAACAATCTCCGATAGAGGACTTTGTAATTTCATTGGCAATAGTCGTTGTGACTTTTGTGCTATGACATTACGAAAGGATCATTGCATAAAATGTTAGAATCTAACATATTCCATAAGTGGCAAGAATTTGATAGTATTTCACTTATGAAAAAGGATTAGGAGTTGTGAAATGAGTATGATTAGAAATGTGTTCATTTGATCTATTTCACAAAGTAAGAACCATAGGTAAGCATTGTGTGCATGCTAAGAGCATGGGACAAGTGTAGTAATAATTCAAGTAAAAAGTTGATTACCCGAAACGACAAATAATGAGTAATCGATATGGTGATAAATAAAAGGTGTTTTATTTATACTCAAAGGTTTGAGGCCATATGGGATTAGTATTATTCTTGTGTTTCACTTTGCACGTTTTGACTTCCTGAATAATTTAATTGGTTGAGAACAGTCAAATTATTCGAACGGGCCATAGTCGTTCATATATTGGAAGTACATATGAATGAAGACTGTCATGAATTGGTGTGTGGATTGTCTAAAGTGTATTAGACATAAGAAAATGTTTGCTACAACGTTCATGAGTGCTTATGAATATGATTTGAGCATTGGATTAAACCCAAGCTAACTTGGATCACTTCATGGATTGTTATCATGAGTGATTAGTGAGATGATAACATCTTATATTCTTGAAACCGAGATGTGTTAGTTGTATCTTGCGAGTCGGTTACACATTGATAATATGTAAACGCACCAGTAACTTGGTGTTATAAAAGATATTGTTGTGTGTGATTTGGTGAGTGAGTGCAAGCAATCATTGAGTCAAAGTTTATCCATTCCTTTTATTCAAAGTAGGATACAAGCGATATATGTGGGCCCCTCGATGATTTAGTGATGGCACCTAAGTGCTTGGCCAAGCCAGGACTAATATGATGTGTTCAATTGAAGTCTGTTGTCAGTCTTCATAAATCTGAATTCGGGAAACAGTACATAGATAGAGAGAATGATTTAGATCCATGTATCAGTCTATACGATATCTAGAATGGAGGAATATATGATCCCTTATCTAAAGGACACACGTATCTGATAAGATCAGAGTTGACAGCGGCTTTAGAAAGCTACGATTGTAGATCAAGATCTGAAGTCATACGCAGAATAGTTATTAGACTTATCCAAGTGGGAGACTGTTGGATTAGTGTCTAAGTCCATAACTGTTTTGGTATGTACTTGACCCAATGGTGCATGGTCCTTTTGGGTTGCCTTCACCAAAGCAACTTGATAGGATGAATTATGGAGAGAAAGGATTAAATGTGATTTATTAATATATTATAGGAATAATATATTAAAGGAGAAATCATATTGTTTAATTAATATTAGTCAAGAATTAATAAGAATTAAGTTTATGGCTAAAAGAGATTAATTAAACTTAAGGGACTTGAACTGTCAATTGTATGATAGTTGAATATTGAGCTAATGGACTCTATATTAAAGGGGAGGATGAATTTTATGGGAAACCCATTAGAAATCGTCCTAGGCCTTTAAAGGAAGGAGTCCATGGGTTGCTTAGGGCTTAAGCATCCAAATTAGGGTTTCCTTGTTAGATAACCCTAATTGCCTCTTTATTTAAAGGACCCTTAAGGCTCAAAAACGTGGTGAACTGGTTGATTAGGGTTTCCACACGTTTTTGGGAGCCTCCTTCTCTTCTCTTCTTCATCCTCTTGCTCTTAGTTTTTGTGAACCATTAGAGGAATGACATTTGTGACTATAAGCTTTCTAAAGTCAATATAAGGAGGATTTTGAGATTGTTATTGCTACATAACAATAAAGGTATGATCTAAACTCTAATTCATATGTTATATTGATTATCATATGCTAGATCTAGGGTTTAAAGTCTTGGATGAATTGCATGTACAATAGAGAAACCTAGATCCAAGCATTAGGGTTTGTATGAGCACATAGGGTGTTCTTATGGCTAAAACCCATCAAATAGACCTTATGCCGGTCTCTATCAAAATTTTTAACGTCATAATAGGCATGGATTGGTTGTGCCCCAACCATGCCGACATCCTATGTTAAGAAAGAGCTATTCGTTTGAACTTCCCAACTAACGAAACTCTTGTAATTTACGGTGACAAACCCGGAACGAACCTTCAGATCATTTCCTGCATTAAGGCACAAAAATACCTTCACAAGGAGTACTGTGCATTCTTAGCTCATGTGGTAGACAAAAAGCAAGAAGTGAAAGAGATCGCGAGCATTCTTGAGGTCTGCAACTTTCCCGATGTATTTCTCGATGATCTTCCAAGGGTGCCTCCCGAACGACAAGTCAAATTCTGAATCAACTTAATTCCTAGAGCTACCCCCGTAGCCAAACACCCCTACCGTCTTGCACCTTCTGAAATGCAGGAATTATCCAGCCAACTTAATGAACTCCTAAGCAAAGGTTTCATAAGACCAAGCTTCTCACCTTGGGGAGCATCGGTTTTGTTTGTAAAGAAGAAGGATGGATCATTCCGCATGTGTATAGACTACCACGAGCTGAAGAAACTTACCATCAAGAATTGATACCCTCTGGCTCGCATTGACGATCTGTTCGACCAACTTCAAGGGGCGAACTACTTCTCGAAGATAGACTTAAGATCCGGGTATCACTAGTTACGAATTTTGGAGGAAGACGTTCCCAAAACCGCGTTCAGAACTCGTTATGGTCATTACGAGTTTATAGTGATGTCATTCGGATTGACGAATGCACCTGCAGTGTTCATGGACCTAATGAACAGAGTGTTTCGTCCATTCTTGGAAAAATTCGTTATAGTCTTCATTGATGATATCCTTATCTACTCAAAAAGCAAATAGGAACATGGTCAACATCTTCGTCAAATACTACAAACTCTTAGATCAGAGAAGCTCTATGCGAAGTTTTCAAAGTGTGAATTTTGGATCAGGAAGGTAGATTTCCTAGGTCACATGGTCAGTTTAGAAGGAATACACGTTGACCCTTCCAAAATAAAGACAATTGAAAACTGGTCAGCACCCAAAACACCTACAAAAATCCGTCAATTCTTAGGTCTTGCTAGCTACTATCGCAGATTCATTCAAAATTTCTCTCGAATAGCTAAGCCTCTTACTACTCGACCCAAAAGGGTGTAACCTTTAGCTGGGGAGAAAAGCAAGAAACAACATTCCAAATGCTGAAGCGAGCCTTGTGTAGTGCACCAATCCTATCTCTCCCTGAAGGGACATAGGATTTTGTAGTATACTGTAATTCTTCTAATCAAGGGCTTGGATGTGTTCTTATGCAAAGAGGAAAGGTTATATCCTATGCCTCAAGACAACTAAAGACACATGAATTCAACTATACAACACATGACCTTGAACTAGGAGCAGTGGTGTTTTCTCTAAAGATCTGGAGACATTACTTATATGGCACAAAACGCACAATATTCACGGACCATAAAAGTCTCCAACACATCTTCGATCAGAAAGAGCTGAATATGAGACAACGACGATGGGTGGAGCTACTGAATGATTAAGAGTGTGAAATTCTTTATCAACCTGGTAAAGCAAACATAGTAGCTGAGGCCCTTAGTAGAAAAGAATACTCGGGACGCCGGGTAAAGTCGTGACCATGACAATCCATTCTCATCTGTCCACGTAGATCAAGGAAGCCCAACTTGAAGCCTTGAAACCCAAAAACATGGTAGGTGAAACCCTATATCACACCCCAAAACTGAGAACGGCGGAATATGTTATGTGGTGGATGACGTCATTTGTAGTATCATAACAACGCATAAAGTAAACACAAGTGAAAAAACCATTACATTGATATAGTAAATGTAAATACAATGTGTTCTGTACAATTGTTAGACACCAACAGTATAAACAAAATAATGATGAGTCTTGTATATATATATATACTCCATCTTCTCAAAAGGGGGATGCACCAGTACCTGTCTATTTTTGACCTGAGAATACAAGTTAATTTGAAAAAGAATATCAGCATAAAGCTGGTGAGTTCATAAGAATTTAGTGTCATAGCTTGTATAAAAAGTATTTACAAATATGTAGAGAAAAGTTGTAGTTAACGTTTCGAAAATAGTGAAATCCCCAGAAAATCCTGTATTTTCCAACTTAGTGAATTTGTAAGTTTAATTTTTATAGTATAGATGTGTATTTTCAATTCGGGATATTTGTTTTGTCTTTAGTTCATATTGTATTAACTTGAGTATAGATGTGATTTCTTATGTAATCAATTTTACTGATAATAGAGTGTCCAATGAAGCTCTGGTTACATAGTAGTGGCTCAATGGAGCGTCGTGTATAGAAGTAGAGTATCATGTTATGGATTAGTGTAATCAACTACATTATAGTGTAGTGATTTTTATGTTATAATGTATAATGCATTCCTTATTACGCGTTTTATTCCATAGTAATAGTAACTATAGTGATCCTCATAGTGATAGTGGTGATAAGTAGTAGTCTTAACTATACCTATTATAGTTAACTAGGGTATAGAGTTTGAGTCCTCTAATTTACAAAGGAAATTGAATTAAGTAGGAACTTTCATATCTAACACAAGTATATATGATATATAACTAAGAATTCAACGACAGTCGGACAGACAACGATATACCCTAAGACCCCAATCAAACAAGAATAGGTAATAAGGCTAGCTATCAGTCCTAAGTCCTTGAAGTCTTACTTATATAATTATAATTGTGTAGATATAATTTTTATTGGAAAAGTAGTTTAAACATGGTTTTGAAAATATTTTAACAACAATTTAATCTTAAAAACGCATTTGGTAATTATTTAAAACAATTTTATTGATAAATAGCTTAAAGTATAGAAAAATCCCTTTTTAATGGTAAATTGTGAATCACATATAATTTGATAATGAAACCTGTAGCATTATACTTGTATCCCCCCTTCCCTAAAACATGTAAAAACAATTAAAAAGGTTCATTAAGGGGTATGAACTCACCTAAAATGAGTAGATCGGGTGGAAGTGTCGGATGAGTGTTTGGTGTCAAGTAAAGACTTGCACACCGTTTATGCCCCTAGTAACATATGAAGACATATGTTTACAAGTAATTAGTGACTTAAACTCTAATTAAACACATATACACATCCTAATGTGAATAAAAACTCTATGGTTGAGTGCTAGAAGGCTAATGGGTTTCAAGGAAGGAGTTTTAGGCCTCACTATGAAGTTTACTCCTCACAAACCCACCTTGGGTGAGTTTACGGCTGGGAGACAACCTCCCCTATGAGTTTACGGCCGTAAACTCTTGGTTGGAGTGTAATTGAGTGATTTCAAGCCTCTTGTGGTTCTAGAAGTGATTTTAAGGCAATATACAAGGTTATAGGGGTGTTTAAGGTTCCAAAAGAGTACTCCCTTGGAGTTTACGGTCCTAGGACCACTCCTTGAGAGTGTACGGTCGTAAGCCCCATGGCTTAGGCTGTGAACTCTTGGGCACCCTCCAATCTTCAATTTTGAAGTCCTTGGCTCATTCCTAACAAATTCTAGTGAGGGTATAAGGCTTTTTAGGGGTTTAAAGGCTCATTTGGCATGTTTTAAGGGATTTTACGGTCTAAGAATATGCTTGGGCCATATACTCTTGTTTACTCTTCAAATGATAGAGTTTAGGCGTTCTAAGTCCAAAATAGTAAGTCCCTAAGTCATATCTAAGCCTAACATGTGGTTTGGAAAGGTTTTGGGCTTGATTTGCATGTTTAGAGGGAGTTTACGGTCTAAGAATATGCTTGGGCCGTAAACCCTCTTTTAAGCCCTCAAACTTGTTGATTCATGACTCAAACACTTCTAGGTTAAATCCAAAACTAGTTTCTAAGCCTAAAGTGGCGAATTTGGGCATGTTTAGCACCTTTTGAGGGGTTTACGGCCTAAGGAGGTTCTTAGGCTGTAAACTCCTTTTCTTTGTCTTTCTTGCATGATTTTTGAGCTATAACAACAAGCAATGATGTTTAGAACAAGTTAGGGCAAGGGAACTTACGTTTTGGAGGCGGAAACTTGCGGTTTTTGGAGAAAAACGACCTTGAGGAGAGAGAGTAGAGAGAGAGTGTGTGTTTAGGGTGGTAAGAAATCCAAATGAGTGTCCACTTACCCTTATATAGGGCTCGGGTGATGTACCCGGTATACATCTACCCGATAATTGTGTTAAACGGGGTTTAAAGTTTTACCCGATTAATTTGTCGCAACCCGGCTTAAATTGTAAACTAGATTTTTCCCAAACAAAAATTAATGATATTACCCGTGTTTTATTTATTTCAATACATAAGAACATAAAATAAAACATTATTTAATTTGCTCAATTCCAAAAATTGATTGGAATAATAATAATAAAATTTATTTTATTAGCGGAAATCGGGTTACAACAATGGAATTAATTTCGGGTTGTCACACCCTGAGAGGAATGGATAAGAACTTCGAAGTCAGGGATGATGGAGTCTATTATTTCATGAACCGGATCTGGACACCAAAGTTCGGTGGTTACAGAGATGTGGTTATGAATGAAGCACACAAAACCCGATACTCCATCCACCCAGGTTCAGGCAAGATGTATGTGGACCTTAAGAAATTATATTGGTGGCCTAACATGAAGGCCGACATCGCTGCCTTTGTGGGCAAATGCCTTACTTGCGCCAAAATTAAGGTAGAGTACCAGAAACCTTCAGGTTTATTACAAAAACCTGAAATCCCTTAATGGAAGTGGGAGCGGATTACAATGGATTTCATAACCAAGTTACCCAAGACATCAAGTGGTTATGATACTATTTGGGTAATCGTCGATAGATTAACCAAATCCGCACACTTCTTACCAATCAAGGAGACTGACAAGATGGAGAAGCTAACAAGAACATACGTCAAGGAGATTGTTAGACTGCATGGTTTGCCAATATCTATTATTTCGGACCGAGATAGTAGATTCACCTCTCGTTTTTGGCAGTCTTTACAAAACTCGTTGGGAACTAGGCTAGACATGAGTACAGCCTACCATCTGCAAACCGATAGACAAAGTGAGAGGACGATTCAAACGTTAGAGGATATGTTACGAGATTGTGTGATAGACTTTGGAAAGGCATGGGATATTCATTTACCCCTTGTTGAGTTCTCTTATAACAATAGTTATCACACTAGCATAAAAGCTGCTCCATTTGAAGCCCTCTATGGCCGCAAGTGCAGATCCCCTCTATGCTGGGCAGAAGTGGGTGACACGCAGCTAGCTAGAGGTCAAACTCCTGACAGTGCTCTCACTGGTCCATAAATTATTCGGGAAACTACCAAGAAGATCGTACAAATTCGGGAGCGACTTAAAGCTTCCAGAGATAGACAGAAAAGCTACGCTGACAAGAGGAGAAAACCCTTGGAATTCCAGGTCGGTGACCGTGTTTTGTTAAAGGTCTCACCCTGGAAAGGCATGATACGCTTTGGAAAGCATGACAAACTAAATCCAAGGTACATTGGACCATTCGAGATTCTTTCCCGAATCGGCCATGTAGCTTACAAACTTTGTTTACCTCAAACTTGAAAAAGTGTCTATCCGACAAGACTCTTGTGATACCACTCGAGGAAATCAAGTTAAACGAGAGCCTCAATTTTGTGGAAGAACCCGTAGAGATACTAGATAGGGAAGTTAAGAAAACCAAACAAAGCCGCATCCCAATAGTGAAGGTTCGCTGGAATGCAAAGCGGGGACCTGAATTCACTTGGGAGCGGAAGGATCAAATGCAACAGAAATACCCACATATTTTTCCCTATTCTATCTGTAAAGTAAATTTCGGGACGAAATTCTCTCTAACGGGGGGATAATGTAACAAACCGTTATTTCAAATCTATGTAATAGTGTAGGTCAATTTGTACTTCTTTTTAACTTAATAAAGAGAAATATTGGCATACTGTGTATATATTTACATAATTGACCCTTAAAAATAAATTATTAAATAATCTCACTTGGGATGAACCAAGTGATAGATATTGTAACAAGGTTTCCAAAAATATAAAGAACACTAAAATCTGAGTTATAACGAATAAGTTATAACCAATCGAAAATCCGCAACAAAACCGGCAAAACGTTGTTCAGTGTAGAAACTGCATTTTTAATAAAAGGCTTTTTAGCCATAACAATCTAAATAAAGTTTTAGTTTATGTTAAATCAAGAACTTTCATAAAAAGAACGCCAAAATCTGACTTCGTATGAGGAAGTTATGATTTTTTCTAAGTTTCAGTACAGCAGTGTACAACTAATAACTCGAAATAAAGATCGAGTGGTTTTTACCCGACACAACCTAAATGAGAATTGAAGGTCTCATGATTAGTATTACAACGGTAAAAAGACATACAAAAACGGATGTCGTATGAAGAAGTTATGAATATATAACGGATTCCCATCTCGGTCTGTTTAAAATAATAATATTAAAAATAAATTCAAAAGTTAACCGACGAAGTCTAAACAAAATTCATACAATATAATTTTACCTAAGCATGCATATAAAGAACATCAAAAACGGAGTTTGTATGAAAAAGTTATGAATTTTACAAGTTTTTGGCACAAAAATAAAGAAAAATAGAAAAACCAGGAATTTTCGCATGAACAGTAATGCCATGTCACCCTCGCATGCAAGGCCTCCACGTGTCGGTTGTTGATTGGACTGAAGCCTCGCGTGTCATTTTCTGATTGGACCAACTCCGTGATCCACTAAGCTTCGGACAACCTCGCATGAGACACACCGGAGAAACCCCTCGTACGCCCATCGCACCACTCATTCGCACGTGTCTTCTTCTCATTGGACCGAGGTCTGCTCCAATCCGAGCCTACCACCTCCGAACTGAAGCCGCCTCCCTTCGCAAGCTGTCAGCCTCGCATAGACTAACATAAGCCTCGGAACCGAGGCTTCGGCCTATATAAGCCATGCGAGGGCTTCCGAAATTTTTCACTTTTTCACCCCAAAAATCATTCTCTTTCACATTTTTCACTCCCCTAAGCTCATGTACAACCCCTAAAGCCCCGGTATCAAGACTCGAGCCCGAAGCAAGCCTTGAAGCCCTGAAATTCCTAAGAAGTAACCTCTCTCCTATCAAAACTCTGCCCAATTTGAGCCGGTTTCTCGACAAATAAACTCATTTTTGTGAAATGAAACTCTGTCCGAATTACCACCTATCAAGTGACTTCATACCCCCGTATTTTCATAATTTCTACTGTTTTAAGGGGGGATAATACAAGTATAACATAACAACTTTGTGTTATAAAAAATGATTTCAAATCACGATAAAACGATTTTAAAGCATCAAAAATACTCCAAATGTTGAACTCTTTTATAAACATATATTTTTCCCAAATATTCATATTCACACACACACACACACACACACACACATATATATATATATATATATATATATATATATATATATATATTAATATAAATAAGATTTAAAAGGCCTAGGACTAATAACTCATTCTAGGTCCTTTTCCTTGTTTGGATGTGGGCTTATAGTACCGGTTATTTGTCTGAATGTCGTTTAACTTTTACTTATATATAAAATTGTATACGTATATAAATATAAAAGTTATTTCATTAAGTTTAATTACCCTTTGTAACATGTTGAGCAAAGGATTACATGCAAAAAATAGTTATTTACCAATTAGTAAAGTACTTATAAATTATAATAGGTATAATTTAGGATGCATAGAACAATTATTCATGATACAAGTATACTAGAACACATTGTTTTACATGAAACAACGGTGTTGATTCAAGAAAAACAAGGGTTTACACTTATCAAATACATGTTCAGAATACTAATTCAAGAACATACCATCAATCATTTATTTCAGAATGATTGGGATTTCACATCTAATATACATGTAACATTTATATGCTTTTTATGAGACATTCAATTCAGGTTGTTTAATTCATTTTAGACAACCAAGGTAAAGGCCTGACATTATAACCAGAATCTCCAGTTCGGGGATCGAGACAAGTTGTGTGTAGATCTATATCGGGATTAACAACCCCGCACTCAGGCTACTAGCTACAGTCAGGCATACACGCCAATGAGTGGCAATTTTTATCAACAGTTTAAACACTCACAAGGCTTTTGTTTCAGGCATTCATGTCTTAGTATGGTTATAATAACTCATTTAGAAGATATTAACAACACGTTAGTGTATACACAACTAAACGTAAGTACATATTCAAAGTACCAGTTACAAAATACAAAGTACAATGGTATACTATAGTTTTCAATAACAGCTGGTGAAGCCAGGCATACTCTCAGTTACAAGTTTTACAAATACATTTGTTTACAAATAAGACGGTTTTATGGGAATAAAACTACTTTTCACATACCACTGAAAATATAGGATTTTCTAGAACAATTTTCATATTCAAAGACACCCATTCAAACATAAAGACTTTTGTACTCACTCAACTTATTGTTGATACTCTCTTTTCAAATTACTTGTATTCTCAGGGAAATAATAACAGGTACTCCCCGAGCTTTTGAGAAGATAGAGCCATTATGAGTCTTATGTTCTTCTTTTATATAACTATTTTGGTTTCAATATACAATGATTGAACACATGTAAATATTATACTTTTAAATACAATGGTTGTTTGTACTTTGATTACTATGATGCATGTGTTGTGATACTACAAATGAAATCCTCCACCCTCGGACATTTCCGCCGTCTGGTTTGAGGGTGTGACACTCGTCAACTATGTAGACTCGATGTCTGCAATCCATCTCCTGGCAGCAATGGGGTCCTTCACACCATAAAAGTATGGCGCACCACTCCCCCTGAAGTCCTTGAAGGACAGTGTGCGCGTACCCACCTGGCTAGATGCCAAATCACTCCTAAATGACTGGAGGCGATCCTCCAGCAGCTCGATAATCCCCTCCTTGATCGAACCAAAAATGATCGGGGTCGCATCAAGGATGCCTCTCGTGATCTCAGATGTGATGAACTCGCGTAGCCCGTCATCAACCTGCTCAGATCCCGCACCCGAGCCTGATCCCGATCCTGACCCAGATCTTGAACCTCCTGCTCCATGTCGTATGGTCACCATTCTGAAAATAAACACATAAACATCAGTTCTCAAAATCATATGGCATATAACTTAACACAACAAGTATGGTATTTTGGGGAAACTTACATGAGCTCGGTCGGTCGCACGCATCACACACCTTGTTCTTTCTGAAAATTCAATTAACTTAGATTTTTGGAAACTGTTTTCTTGTTAAAATCTTTTAATCCCTAGGTTTGAGTCCAGACACCCCCAAAGGTGTGTCCGAATCCCTCAAACCAAGGCTCTGATACCAACTTGTAACATCCCAATATTCAAGGCCAAAAATTTTATTTTTAAAACAGCTTACCCAAGCATTGCCAATTGTTACATCAATTTATAAAAACATAAAGTTGTATCTCAAAACCATATCATCAGGAGTAATGTAAATCAGAGTACAATCCCAGAAAACCCCATGCGTAAATCATGAGTGTGTGTGTGTGTGTGATGCGATGCTACGCTGCCGGCTCCTTCCCCTTGGACGAAGTGGTACCTAAAACCCAAACTGAATCTGTAAGCAGAAAGCTTAGTGATTTCCCCCATCATACCACATGCCATATAATATCATCGGTATCTTTCAACCGGTTTCTGCCATCGGTATCTTTCAACCAGTATCTGCCATCCGTATCTTTCAACCGGTAACCACCATCGGTATCTTTCAACCAGTATCGGTCATCAATATCTTTCAACCGGTAATCGGGGACTATTTCACCCCTACCACTATCATACAATAACAGGATATAATCATACAATCAGGAATATTTGGGGTACTTACCTAACCTTCGGTCCTAACGACTGAGTCAGGGAAAAACTACTCCCTGCTACTTCCACTAATACACATAGCATAACCTATAGGCATATCTCATGAACATATCACATAACCATACCAAGATAATTATCACAAAGAAAGTAATCTACCAAATACCCCTATTGGTGGGCTGGCATTGTGGCCTTAGACCTATCCCTCCTCGAAGGTAACTCACCTCGATGTCGTGCAGTGTCTGAACTATCCTCGACGTGCAAGTTGACTCCCCTCGACTCCTCGATCCCTACACGACAACCCCTCTAAGTTATTCATCTGAATTTGCAACCTTAACCAGGGTCAATTCAATTCAGTTAAAGTCAACATTGGTCAAAGTCAACATCCAGTTAACCTGACTCGCCGAGTTGGTCTACCAACTCGTCGAGTCCATGTTCCCCCAACCCGATACAATTCCTGACTCCACTCGTCGAGTCTGGAAAGAACTCGACGGGTTATCCTTCAATCTTATCATTAGAACCAACTTCATCTGACTCATCGATTTTACCCTTGAACCCGTCGAGCCTGTCTTCTTCTTATAAACACGTCCAATGAGCCTGAACAACTGAGGGACCTTCCTTACTTTCATCTAGTCCTTCGACAGAAGGATTTGATGGTCATTGCGCTCTGACTCGTCGAGTCCCAAGAATAACTCGCTGAGTTCACTCATGACCACCACCATACAGTCGATCTAAATGGGTCTTAACACACCAAAACCATAGATCTAGCCTCCTAATGCCCATTTTACACATAAAGTCCCGAACTTGATGCACATGCAAGGGGTTTTTGGCTAAAAAAGCCATAAGAAATGTACTACAAGAGACATGGGGCTCTCAGGGCCATAAAGTTGGCACCTTTATGCCATGAGACCCCTCCTAAGGCTCAGATCTGAAGTCAAACTCCATACACCACTTCATAATCTGAAAATGGATTAGAAAGCCCCAAAAGCCAATCCCAAAGATGAATAAGCACATGGAAGACCAAGGAAAGAGATTTTTACCTTGAATGAGTTGGTACTGGAACAAATCTCCTAGATCCCTAAGTCCCAACTTGTACTCCCAAGCTCCTTTCCTCTTCTCAAGTTTCACAATCCACCAAAATGCACCAAAATGGCCAAAGAACACACAAACAAGGATATGGTTTCAATATGTTGTCTGATGGGAGTGATAGGGACGACGGAGGCTGGAATAAGTTGTTTAAATAGGGTGCAAATCATCAAATTTAGGGTTTTTACTCAAGCAGCACCTACTTGCCGAGTCAGGCTCCCGACTCGTCGAGTAGGCCACTTAAACTCTCTAAGGGTCATGGCCCAACTCGACGAGTTAGGCCACCAACTCGTCGAGTCCCTAGGAAAAACATGAAATTTTGATTTAAATACATACCAGGAATCAGGTGTTACATTGAGACTTAGAGAAGTCGCAGTCGCACTCGCCACTCGCCAGTCGGAGACTCGGAGTATGGGTTGTTGGGTCCTACTGCCTACGGTAACGGGAAGGAAGTTGAAGTCCTCGAAGCAAGAAAGTCGCCATTCCGCATTCATACTGTGAAGTGAAGACTGAAGACGAATGTATTGACGGAAGAAAGCGAAATTGCATGAAGCCCTTATTTTCTATCTGTATTTTCCATTATATATTTATTTTTTATATAAACATAAACGGGTCCCCCCACGGGAGTATGGGATAGAAATACTCACTCCCGGCCTCGGTCCCTAAATAAATTGGAGTTAATATCGCCCCCACCCCCGCTCCTGCTCTGGATTTTTTTAAAAAAATTAGACCCGTACAGTGTTAGGGTCCCACAGAGGTTTTTGACATCCCTACCCGTCACCTTCTTCCTATTCATATAAAATACAACTTCATCTAACCCTAAGCCTAATTACTATACCAAACGCCACCCTTATACCTCCCAGCCGCCATCTTTACATCATCTATATCCAGTCGCCACCACCTCCATCGTAAGGGCCGGGAACCACCAAGCCCACCGCAACCATTTCCAACATCACGTCCACCAGAGACCACAAAATCCATCACCATCGTGGATTGAAGCAGCCGACGAAGACAATCACCGTAAGCTGGTGTTGTTCCACTGCCACTGAAGACGTAAGCCGCTGCCCATGCTTTCTCCCACCGTTGTTGTTCTTGTTGTGGTTGAGAACGAAGGCCACCGTTAGGGCGTCGTTACAGTCGGGAAGATGGCTCCGCCGCTGCTGTTGTTCCACCGACGACATCGATCACAAGAAGTTGCGGCTTTTCTCCCTCTCCTTCATCCAACAATGACGGAGAGCCTCACGTCGAGGCTGAATCCATGGGCCACCGAGATCGACTGTTGCTACTGCTACATTACCGACAACAAAATTGGGAAACACCAAGTCAAGGACCGACAACGGACATCGTGGTCACTATCGGGACGGACACGACCACCTCCTTACCGTGAACAAAGTCCTTTCTCCGTTTCCATTCAGGCCACCGTTAGCGGTTGCTGTTGCCACCAAACAACCCTTTTATTGCTCTGGTCATCATCCATGACCGCCATATGCTGTCGTGTAGAGTGGGTGCATTTGTGACTCACAAGACGGGTGTGTGCTACTGTATTTTGTTAAGTGTGTATGTAGTTTTGTAAGTTGGAAGTAAAGTGAGCTGCCACCACCACCGTGAAGTGGTGGCTAGCACCTCCGACCACCACATGCCGCCATAGTGTGGTTGTGTGTGTGTGTGTGTGTCATTTAGTTGTGTGTATGTTTATAACGACCACCTTAGGGTGGTGGCTACCGCCACCGGACGCCGTGTCGGGTAGTGGTGTGCCTTATTGGATCGCAACTCGTTTGGATGATTGGACAAAGGGAATAATGAACCCTAATGGGCCTAATGAGGCTTAATGGGTCTAATAGACCCTAATTGACCTAAGGAAAACCCTAACGGGCTTAATGAATCTCTAGTGGGCCTAATGGGTCCAATAAAGCCCAGTTGACCTAAAAGCCCAACCATTTAACTTATGGGCTAGTATGTGGGTAGGAAGTCCAAATCAGGGTTTAGAAAACCCTAATGCCAAGAAACCCTAATTTTGGGATTTATCGTGACTGTGCGAGAATTACTTAATAACCTAAGATATTAAATTAATTGTTAAAGTTATAATATTAAAATTATAATCATTGGTAATTAACCTAAGGCAATAATGGACTTAATGGATTAAGTCCTTAATGGATTAAGCCCATAATGGTATAAGTATGAACACTTAGCCCTAATCGTCATTTCATGTGAAACCCAAATCTCGTTTGGGCCATGAGTTGGGCCTTCTATTGGGATTTGGAGATTGGACTATTGATGGGCTAACCAAGAACAAGTTAATGGACCAAAATAATTAGATGGGACATAAGATAAGGTCGATGTAAGAGACTTGGGCACAATTTGGAAAATTAGGCCATAGATGGGCCATAATTGGGCCTTTATGATAATGTGATATTGGGCTATGGGAATACCAAAAGTTGGGAATAGAATAATTGGTTGGGCTTTAAGGTAAGTCCCATGTTAAAGGTTGGGCCCAATTCGGAAAATTAGGCTATATGTTGGGCTTTGGCCCATTATTTGAGTTTTGGGTTTTGGAGTGTGAGTTGGACTTTGGGTTTGGAACCCAATTATTAATTGGGTGTTGTTTGATGTTGACAGTTCGAGAAGCTGTCAACCAGCAGCTGGACTTTTATCTGCAGGACTTCAGCAGTGCCAGGTGAGTTCTCCTCACTATACTGACAGGGTCTACGACACTAGGTCGGTCCCTTGGGATTTTGTCCCGGGTTTTGTAGGTTGTTAATTATTCATGATATTTTAGATTGGTACCCTGGTAGTTAGGGTGTTATGCTATTATGATCTATTAGATTGGTATCCTCGTAGATAGGATGATGTTATTCTTAGGAATTTATATGATCTGTGTTTATTATTTGATTATGTGTTATATATATGTCGACATATATGTTTGTGGTTGGGTTGAGGCGGTCCTGCTTTGTGCTGAAGGCCAACATACCCGGGGGGTCCGGATAGGCTGTAGGCTCGTAGGAGGTGGTCCAGTCATGTCGAAGGACCGAGGAACAGTCAAGATAGGCTATAGGCCCGTAGGAGGCGATCCAGTCATGCCGAAGGCTCTAGAGCGGTCCATATAGGTTGTAGGCCCATAGGAGGTGGTCCAGTCATGCTGAAGGCTCATTATACATGTTTTTATTATTATACTGGATGTTATATTTGTTGGATTAATGTCTAAGTCCATAACTATAATTGGTAAGACTTGACCCGACCCGGCATGGTCCATTTGGGTTGCATACCATCATGCACTTGGATGGACTAAATGAGAGAAATAAGACACTTATGGTTATTAATATATTATAAGTTCTAGTATATTAATAATAAGAATGATGAGATTATTTAATTAGTATTGATCAAGAATTAATATAGCATTAATTGAGTGATCAAAAGAAGACTAATTAAATATGTGGGTTGATGGTGAAAATCATCCATACTTGTATAGTGGGCTAATGCTCCATGGATTATCTAGTTGGGCCAAAACCCATATGATGCTCCATGGATGCTCCATGGTGTATTTGAACCCATGGATCCAAGGAAATGGAAAGTCATGACAATTAGGGTTTACCCTAATTGTATAACTATATAAGCATCTTATTCTTGAGGAAAATCGGTCACTAGAGAGACTAATATTATTCTTGAAGAGGGCTAGCCGATTTCATGAAGTGTAGAATTCTCTCTAAGTTATTCTAAGTGTTTTGATGATTGTGAACCATTTGAGGTGTCACACTTGGGGCACTAGGCACTCAAGCTTCATGAAGACAAGCACCATCAAAGAGGTATGTATTCTATCTTGTTATATTGATAGTTTTGTATGCTAGTTTAGGATAATACCTTGGATATTCATATTTGCATGTATAACAGAGAAAACATAGATCCAAGGTATTTAGGGTTGCATGTATACTTAGGAGTGTTAGAATGCTCATAACCCAACAGTGGTATTAGAGCCTTGGCTTGTTTTCTTGTTATACCTGCAATAGAAGCTGAAAGATTGAAATTGGTGCTGTCAGCCCAGCAGACTCGCCGAGTCCATGAAGGGACTCGACGAGTCCAAGGCAAAATGCATCCAACTCGCCGAGTTTTGTTCATGCACTCGACGAGTTGGACCCCAGACAGCATATCTTCGAGGTTTTTGGCTAGAAATGGCCTAGGAACATTACCCTAAGTTGTTTTTGAACTTATAAACTTGTTTTTAATGTGGTAATGTTCATGCTAATCCATTTTCAAAGATAATTGTCAATAGATTCATGTTTTGTATTAGTTTAAAGGTTAGACTAATTACATGAAAAACTTTGATTTGAATTATCTTGTTCTTATGAGTTGCTTAGATTAATAGAAAAGTTAATTGAAATAGTTGTTTTCAATCCTTTTTAATCTAAGAGTTGAGTATAAAATGTGTTTGTGTAACTTGTCCTCAAGTTACATGAAGAGTCACATTAAAGATTCATAAAACTCATAAAATTGGCAAAGGTTACAAAAAATGAAGAGTCTAGTTCTAATTAATTGGAGTTATGACTCCATAACTTGTCCTCAAGTTATGGAGGACCAAGAGTCTCTTCATTAAATAAATATAAAAAAATAATAATAATGTAACCTTAATTAATTCCATAAGTTATAAAAATAAAGAAAAGTTAATTCTTTTATTAGTTTAAAGTCTTCCATAAGTTATGGAACTTGAAGAGTTTTTGGATTAAAACTACTTTAAACACATAAGTTATGGAATTAATTAGTTTTGAATAGTTTCAAAACTTGCCCTCAAGTTTTGGAATTTGTAAAGTTTTCTCTTATGAATACTTTAATTCCATGTTAGCCCTTAGAATTTTAAAAGTTAAAATTCAACCCTTATATTTTATAATATTATAAATTAATAATATATATATGTATAAGAGTAAAGTCAGTCTTACCGCTAGTACGCCTCATTCACGAAGCCGGTCTATAAGGTGGGTATAAGGTTGTTGCCTATAAAATGGCAACTTAATGGGTGTCCACTCTCACCAACCGCTTGCTTGACTGGTGGAGGGTCGTTAGCCGAACGGGTTTGACAAGACTATAATTCTCCCTTCATTTAAAGTATTAATGATAAATACTAAGTAACTAAACTCTTAATAATTCCCAATCTTAGTTACTTAGGAAAATGTGAATAAGGTGCTAGTCCATGAAATTACACTCTGAACTTTGTTTAAGTCGGTTAGTGGAGCGTGTGTGGTTAACCGGCACACTAACTCGTATTTAACAAGGTAGGCAAAGGGTAACTTAATGTTTATCATAGTATCGATGGAGCGTGTATGGTTAACCGGCACATCGATTAAGGGGTAAACACTTAAGGGTACCAAGTAATTTGCATGGTTACTTCACACCTTGTTTTGTGATCCTCGGCATCCCAGTCACAAAACCTGAAGGGCACACTCGAGATTGAAACATGCCATTGAACAGTTCAATGAATCACAAAAAGATCTAGGAGTTTCAAATCCAATTAAAACCTAATAATACATTTCGTTTATCTTGGTGGAAATTGGTGAATCGTCATTCACCTACCTTCAAATTGTTTTATAGCTTGGATTACGGCATACCTCTTCTAAGTTATAAAATATTTTGTTGGGTCCTAGCCTTAATATTTCATATTGGGTGTCATATTAAGGACTTTAAGATCAACTATCTTGAATATCTCCCAAAACATGTCTGGTTTAGACATTTATGATCTTCCCAAATCTCTTGAAACAAGCTTTCCTAAATGAAGGTGATGTCCCTTGGAAATCATACTTCTTTCTCCTCCTCCAATTATTCTCCCTAACCCACAAGTTCTTGAAAAGTTTAAGGTGACTCAAGCCCTATTGGCAAGGCAAGGTCTAGGTGTGATCACATCTTGGAGATGTAGTCACATATTGACAAGCCGGGAGAGAAGGGTGTCAAAGTCTTGAGAAAGTTGGTGGTTCAACTACTTTCTAAGTCACATAGTGAGTTCTTTTGGAACACCTATGAAACAGACTATGACAAGACCCTTAATGATCTTATTTATTTGTTAAGATCAACTTCCTCAAAACTTGATGGACATTGACAATAGTGACATAGGAAATCCAGAAAAACATTCTCTTCCCAATGGAAAGGGATTGGCCATAGTCAACTCGGTTGAACAAATGGTAAAGAGAAAAACTAAGTCTGTGATAGTCCCGTGTACCATTATCAAAGGGTCCATATATTTATATTGCCAAAGGAACGGGTATTGGTTGCGAAGCTGCCAAATTTACCTAAGGATGTTAAAGTCAATAATTTTTACTCTACTTCAGGTAAAGTCCACTATCTAACTCTGTTAAGTTTCTATTCTGAGATTCTTATTACATGATGTGACTGGGTCACATGTTGATGTTTTAAGAATCAAAGAAAAAAGTGAAGGAACTTAAAGAAAAAATATGCTGAATCTGATCGCATAGATGGATTTCTATCGCGTAGTTTGAAAAATCGGATTCTTGAGCTAATTCTTAGGAGTTATGAGATGTTGCTTAGGTATAGATAACAACAAGGTTTTCATGTGGATTGTAAGGATAAGTTTTTCCGCATAGTTTTAAAATAAAAGAAAATTTTTGATTTTAGTTATTGTAAAGTATCCTTACAATGGCATTTGAGGAAAAATTGTTGCTTATATGATTCCATTAATAGAAAGAGTGGAAATATGAAATTGATTCTTTCATTTGTGGTAATGTCTAAATTTACCAAATAAGGAAAGATTCTCATCATCCAAAGTCTCAATTTGACCGGGACTTGGAATCATGCAAGTTGTATAGCATGATGAATGAGAAATTTCAAGTATTTGAAAAAATTAAGACTAATTACTTGTTCACATGGATGTGTGAGTCAAGTAATGGACTAAGAGATCGAGTACATAGTCATGTGCACTGATTAAGTCCACCACAAAAAAATATAAGGCTATTCGTCATAGTTTACTAAAGCTCAGTAAATATGATTATACTTACAAGCTTAAGTGTAACTCTGAGACATTGGAAAAGGTTCCAATGCATGGCAGAGCGAATAAGAAGAATCAAATTAGGCAGAAGGATAAAAGTTTCTCAAATCTGAAAAGATGAGAGATTACTTTAGTATCAGTTTTGTAATCATCTTAATGATTAAGAAACCATATCAAAATTAGTTCTCTAAGGAAGTCTTAGTGCATTCTTATGACTAAGAAGAAGGGTCTTGAATTGTTGAAATGGTTAAATCAAGAAGATGAGTCATACTTCGTTCCAATACAAGTCTTAGAGTCATACTCCAAGATTGTAATTTGAGTGACATGTCTTAAAGAAGGTTTAAAACACTTGACAAATGTAAGAGTAAAATTTTCTACTCTTGTACATTTGAAATTGGTAAGTTGTGATGTTTTGGATAAAAACAAAGACCAACTAAGGCCAATTGTGTGAAGTGTTTGTCTTGATTAGAATCCGCACTATCTCTTGTATGTTTGACAAGGGAGTCTTATAGGTCAAGAGGACGGTGGGAGTCTTAAAGGTCTTGAAAGTCTCAAGAACTAAACAAGAATAAAACCTGACGTTCTTCACTAGCACACGACTTAAGGTTTATAGCCTATCTTGTTGACATATTTTGTGCCCATTCCAGTTAAAGTTGGCTTTGCATATGAGTTCTTAGAGTTCTCAATTGGTTACACAACAACTTGGAAGCAATGGTAGGCCCTTGATCTGCCAGGTGGCAAGAAGTTAAGATTGAGTTCAGTCCATATGAGTTTGGATTTGTCATTATCCTTGTCTTTGACTATGGTTTTGACAATTCACATGGATAAGAACACATACACCATTAAATCTAAGTGTCATAAGGTTTCTCTTCGATTCATGAAAATGATGGTGAGGAAACACTTTCACTAAGTAGATTTTAGATAGATAGCAATTGTGATATTTGCATTCTCAAAGTCGTTAGTGGAGCGTGTGTGGTTTACCGGCACACTAACCTGGACTTGTGAGAAGTGGCAAAAATGTCTAACCATTATGATTACGACATCCCTCTTCATAAATGTTTAGACACGCAAGTGTGCTATCTAAGGGAAGGTGTATGATTTTGATAAAGTTCTATCAAAACAATCTAGTATCAGAAATCTGAACTTTGGTAAGAAAGTCAATAAAGTATTGATTTCTAGAAGTCCAGCTGATTTCTGAGTACATGTCAAAGCTAGTGGGAGCATAAGTGTTATGCTAATAATCATCATGTTAGTGGGAGCATGATAATTATGATAAGTATTGCAAGTTAGCAATGTTAAATATAGAAAACAAAAGGTTTCAATTGGGAAAAAGTTGTTTTGCTATAATTAAGGGAGAGGAAATTATACTTCATCTCAAATCTATAAGCTTAGATCGTGAGGTTTTAATCATTTAGTCAAGGAAATATATATGAATTTCATGTTGGAATGGCTCAACATAAGGAAATTCTGTATATGGGTCCATTATTTGCGTTCTAAAATTCGATTATGATTACGGCATCCCTTTTCATAATCTGAATTATGAGAACTTGGCAAATAGAAATGGAAATGTTATAGAAAAAGACTGGTTTAGTCTTTATGTGAGACATCATGAATCGTGTCCCATATGCTTCGGATATAGGATCGATTACATGTGTTATATTCATCCTTTCTAAAGTTTTCCAAATGCCTGGGGCATTAAGAAGGGAAAAGGTTTAGAACTGGATATGACTAAAAGAATTAAACAATTGTCGAGGACAATCTAAGGTTTACCAAAGATTGGTTGCTCAAGGACAGTTGGAAGTATAGTGATAATTCTGGAAGGACCATATTGACATAATCTGTAAGGAGGCAACTCTTGTTCAGAAGTGATAGTCAAAATGGAATCTGGAAATGTTTCAAAGTTAGAATTTTCAATCTGTTTAAGATTAGGAAACTTAATGCAAGAAGGATGTTTCTAAGGAGCTGATCTCCTTTGGAATGCTCTATAATGGTTGTTGTCAAGTCTTTATGAATTTGTGCATAATCATTACAAGAGGATCAATGCATATAAGTTTAAAATCTAACAGATTTCAGTAAATGACATGAATTTGGAATTCTTGTATTTACAGTAAGGATTTGGGAGTGTGAAAAGAAAATCATTTAAGTTATGTTCAATTGATCTAGTTCACAAAGTAAAGATCATAGACAAACATAGTATGCATACTTGGTGTATGGCATGACTAGTGTTTAGAAAACATAGTGTACATGCTTGGAGCATGGGACAACTATTGTTTTAAATTCAAGAATAAAGTTGATAGCTGAAACATTATACAATGAATAATGTGTAATCATATGGTGATAAATAAAAGGTGTTTTATTTATAGGTTTTGATACCATATTGGATTTAATTATTCTTGTGTTTCATTTTGCATGTTTTGACTTCTAGAGTAAACTAGGTTATTCTTCCGGAATGACTAAGTTATTCAAACCATCCACAGTCGGTCATATGTTGGAAGTAGATATGAATCAAGACTATCATGGGTTGGCTTGTAGAGGTCTAAGATGTTGGACAAAGGGCTACAACACTCATGAGTGCTCATAAGTTCTGAGTATTGGATTCAACCCGCGCTCATTGGAATCACTTCATGAATTTTATCACGAGTGATCATGAGACGATAATATCTTATATTCTTCAAACCTAGAGATATGAGTTGTTACTATGAGTTGATAGTACATTGATTGCACGAAAACGCATTGGTAACTCGATGTTATAAAACATGTCTTTGTGTACGATTCAACAAGTAGTAGAACAAGCCATATGAGTCGAAGTTTATCCATTCCTTTTACCTTCGGGATAAAAGCGATATCTGTGGGCCCTTCGATGATTTGATGATGACAAATGGAAGTGCTCGGCCGGGCCAGGACTGATTTGATTTGTTCAATTAGTCAGTCATCATAAATCGGAAATCGGGAAACAACTAATGGACAGAGAGAATGATTATAATCCATGTCTCAGTCCATATGATATCTAGAATGGAGGAATATGTGATCCCTTATCTAATGGACAAGTCATTGACAAGATCAGAGTTCATCTACAAGGTCAGAGTTCGACAGAAGCTTTTGAGAGCTACGATTGCCAGTTGGTTCCTGAAGTCATACGCAATAATAGTTTTAGACTTATCCAAGTGGGAGACTGTTGGATTAATGTCTAAGTCCATAACTATAATTGGTAAGACTTGACCCGACCCGGCATGGTCCATTTGGGTTGCATACCATCATGCACTTGGATAGACTAAATGAGAGAAATAAGACACTTATGGTTATTAATATATTATAAGTTCTAGTATATTAATAATAAGAATAATGAGGTTATTTAATTAGTATTGATCAAGAATTAATCTAGCATTAATTGAGTGATCAAAAGAAGACTAATTAAATATGTGGGTTGATTGTGAAAATCATCCATACTTGTATAGTGGGCTAATGCTCCATGGATTATCTAGTTGGGCCAAAACCCATATGATGCTCCATGGATGATCCATGGTGTATTTAAACCCATGGATCCAAGGAAATGGAAAGTCATGACAATTAGGATTTACCCTAATTGTATAACTATATAAGCATCTTATTCTTGAGGAAAATCGATCACTAGAGAGACTAGTATTATTCTTGAAGAGGGCTAGCCGAATTCATGAAGTGTAGAATTCTCTCTAAGTTATTTTAAGTGTTTTGATGATTGTAAACCATTTAAGGTGTCACACTTGGGGCACTAGGCACTCAAGCTTCATGAAGACAAGCACCATCAAAGAGGTATGTATTCTATCTTGTTATATTGATAGTTTTGTATGCTAGTTTAGGATAATACCTTGGATATTCATATTTGCATGTATAATAGAGAAAACATAGATCCAAGGTATTTAGGGTTGCATGTACACTTAGGAGTGTTAGAATGCTCATAACCCAACAACATTTTGGTATTTTAGGGGTAACTCACTCAGCCTTCGAACTTACATTTATCGATTATTGTTTCAGGTACTTCTGATGATCGTGGGAAGGCGCATGATCATCTACGTTCTTATGTTTTATGATTTGGTTCTAGGAAATTCTTATATTAAACCATTTTGAAAATACATTGCAATATTTATTGGTTTTGAAATGTTTTAAAAAGTTTTAAATTGGCTTGAATATTACGGATGTTCCAAGTTGGTATCAGAGCCTTGGTTTGAGTGAATTGGAGGGAAAATCGTGTGAATCTAGTCTCAAATCAAGGAAAAAGGTTTTCTAAATGATTTTTAAATGGTTTCAAAATATTAAAGGACGATGCAAGTGTACGATCAGCCGGAGCTCGCGGATAGACCCCGAAATACCTTAGGGATAATTTGATTTTGTGATATGTTAGAACAGCATGCTAGTACCAGGCTAGGGATCTATAGGAATTGCATGATAGAATTTTCTGACCATATGATGCATGATATCCTAGGGTTTTCCTTATATGAAATTGACATCATTACTGTAGTTGCTTAGTGTATGCATCACGACCGTACACAATTAAGATCTTATAGCCATAGAATGTTTTGTTAGGCTTTATTTCCTATTCCTTGTCTGGTTGTGGGCTTAGAGTAGGACCAAGTATTTAAAAGTATATAAGGTCCAGCGTTATATACGGTTAGCATACACAAGGGTTGCAGGGTTGGTGGAAGTTACATGGGTGGGTTGTGTGTGAGGCCGGAAGGCCAGTTATGTGATATTTAGCATTCCTCTAGGAGTCACGATTGAGCACTCGCTATGTTTTGTTTATTTTTAGGGTGTTGTGATGAAACTTGAGACAAATATTGGTAGGTATGGAAGGTAGTATGGGCCCATACTACTGAAAGCACAAGACCCATATACATAGCAAGGAAGTCACAACCCCTGGGGTTTAGTTGGGAGTTTATTCCCGGTTATTATATGGACTACACGAGATCTTCCTGAAGTATTATCAGAATGATGGTTGCGAGATGTTTTGAGACCGGATCCAGATCAAGAACCGGAGCTGGCAGCCAGAATTAGCCAGTATTATCGGAGGGTCGTGTTAGGGAGATCATCTGGGAGAAGGTGATCGAGATGGTTTGGAAACAACTTCCGGAGATGATTGGGTCTATCAAGTCCACCATGGTTGAGTATTTTGAATAGTGCTACGCGGCTCTTGCTGAGACGACTACCATGGCAGCTATAACAGCGGTAACAATGGCAGGGGGAGGAGCTAAGCGGGCTTTCCAGTATCGGGAATTCGATGATGCGAAGCCCCGACTCTTGATAGGGTTCAGGACCCGATTGTAGCCATGAGGTGTCCATCTGACGTGGAGGGATGATGCTTCACATGTTCATGCCCTACTGTCCAGAAGGTTAGGCACGCTCTGAACCCACTAAGGTTTGGGCGAAGGACTGGTGGGGACTTTTTGTTGGATGTATTCTGATGAGCAGTGAGCTATAGTTACTTGGCACCATGTAGATGTCATACTCGTTACATTCCGCGGATTGAGAGGGAGATGCTAGCATAGGTGTGTCTAGATTTGAGGCTTCTGGGGTTTTGTTTGAGTCTAGGATTCGAGTCGAGGAGACTCCAGAAGAGGGTGAGGATTATGATCAGTTAGAGTTTTGTAGCTAGAAGTAGAATGGATAATAGATGGATTGGAATGTCGTTTTCTAGGGCAAGTATTATGCCCTTCTAGCTTTTCATGCTCAAAGGAGTGAGCAAGCTTGCGACCCCAGGATTAGGTTGTGTTTCCAGCTCGAGGTCAGTTAGTCGCTGGGGTTGGCGAAAGTATTTCAGTGTGGGGAGCACGGGTGGTTTGATGTGGCATAAGTATCTTGTGAGATCCTGTAACAACCCGAAGTTTTCCATCGTCGAAAACTTGTTCTACCCGTAAAATTTCGTCGTTAGTCAATTCGTTTCATTTCCGATTTGGGTTAAATTAATTAAACTTATATGTTTATTATAATCTAATGAGTGTCCAAACCCCTTAGGAACTCATGAAATTAGCCCAAAATGCTTATTTCAAAAGGTTTAGATACGTTCCCGCCGGGTTACGGTAACTTAATCGGGTGTGACCAAAAGCCCCGTTTAATGCCGGTATCGGGTAGAATTCCACCATGTCCAAAACTTAGACACTATTTAAAGTGATCTAAGCTTCCATTTGAAGCTTTTTCCCTCTCTCACTACTCTCTCTCTAACCTCTCTCCTAAATCCAAATTTAAGGGTCCAAATCTAGAGTTTAAGGTCTCAAGTCTTCAAGGTACCTTCCTGTACTCATTTTGCATCATATTGGACCTTCAAATTCGAGATTTATTCATGATTTAGAGACTTGTATATGAGTTTACGGCCCAGGAAGGTGCTTTGGCCGTAAACCCATATTTATAAAGGTTTTAAGCCCTTAAACCTTCCATGACTCAAACTAGACCTAGATATGACTTTTAGAAAATTTGGTAATGGACCTAGAACACCTTAGACATAAATTTTGAGGGGTTTGTGTGAGTTTACGGCCAAGGCATGTGCTTGGGCCGTAAACCCCTCAAACAAGGGTGTAAACCCATTTCTAATGTGTTAGAAAGCCATCCAACACCACCAAAAGCCTTGGAATAAATCAGAGATCCAACCAAAAATAGTTTAAGGACCTTAAACACAACAAAACCTCACATATGATAGTTTACGGCCATAGAACATACTTCAAGGCCGTGAACTCCTAAAAGGATGTCAAATGGTGCCCAAAATTCATTTCTAGGCTTGTAGGAATTTTTAGAATCACATGTGATTAATTTTGGGACCTTAAAAACAATTATTCAAGGAGATATGATAGTTTACGGCCATAGGCCCCATGCCAAGGCCATAAACTCCCTTAAGGGTTGTATTTGGTGATTTTAATTCAATCCAAGCCTTAGGTAAAATTATTCCAAGCATTTCCAAGTGTTAATTAAACACCATAAACCACCCCACCATAAGTTTACGGCTGTAAACTCATGGGGAATGGGAGTTTAGGCCGTAAATCTCATTAGGGAGTTTACTCTTGGGGAGTAAACTCAAATTCCAAGTCCCTCGCTTCAATTCCTGTCCGTAGATGTCACCTGGGTCACTCCAAACACCCGTTTTGGGCAGGAACATTAAGATGCTTCGATCCGATCGAGGTGGTGAGTATCTTAGTACCGAGTTCCTTGACTATCTTAAGGAGTGTGGGATTGTCTCACAATTGACTCCCCCCAGGACACCACAGCTAAATGGTGTAGCTGATAGGCGTAATCGAACCTTTTTAGACATGGTTCTCTCTATGATGAGTCAAGCTTCGCTATCAATCTCTTTTTGGGGGTATGCCTTAGAGACTGCCGCCCATATCCTTAATCTAGTCCCTACAAAGAAGGTTACCAAAACACCTCATGAGATATGGACTGGGAAGGTTTCTAATTTAGACCACATCAAGATTTGGGGTTGCGAAGCTTTCGTGAGGTGTGAAACTCATGATAAGCTCGAACCCCAAAGTGAAAGGTGTATTTTCATCGGCTACGCACAAAAATCCTTCGATTACCTCTTCTACAGACCCAGTGAGAATGTGATCTTTGTAGCAAGAAGAGGGGTCTTTCATGAGAGAGAATTTATAAGCCAAGGAGACAGTGGGAGGCAAATTGATCTTGAAGAAATTGGTGAAGGAACCTCAGACACTAGCAATCAACTTGAGGAGGAAACTCCTGTTGAGCAAGCTGACGAGTCTGTACCTCCGAGGCGTTCCACACGGGTTAGGAACACACCTTCGTTTTATTATGGCTTTCATATTACTACGGAAGGTGATACGTTTATCAGTGATAGTACACTGGTAAATTTGGATGAACCTAGCAGTGTTAAGGAAGCCATGGAAGGCCCAGAGTCTGCTAAATGGAAGGAGGCTATGGAAAGCGAGATACAATCCATGTACGACAATCAAGTTTGGAACTTGGTTGACAATGTGCCAGGCCATAAAACAGTCGGGTGCAAATGGATCTTCAATAAGAAGACCGACATGGAAGGAAAAGTGCATACTTATAAGGCTCGACTGGTTGCGAAGGGTTTCACTCAGACTCAAGGTATTGATTATGATGAAACCTTCTCTCCAGTGGCAAAGATTAAGTCTATTAGAGTTATGCTAGCCATTGCTGCATTTCATGATTATGAAATATGGAAAATGGATGTCAAAACCGCTTTTCTTAATGGAAAGTTGGCTGAGGATGTGTACATGAATCAGCCAGAAGGTTTTGTCAGTGCAGAGTACCCTAATAGAGTATGCAAGCTTGAGAAATCCATTTATTTTAAAACAAGCATCTCGTAGCTGGAATCTTTGTTTCGACGAGAAGGTCAAAGAGTTTGGATTCTCGAGAAGTGAAGATGAGTCTTGCGTGTATGTCAGAGCTAGTGGGAGTATAGTTAGCTTCTTGGTAATGTATGTGGATGACATACTACTTATAGGAAATGACATCCCAACCTTGCAGGAGGTTAAGTCCTGGCTTGGGATGTGCTTTGCTATGAATGACTTAGGGGAGGCTGCCTATATCCTAGGGATAATGATATTAAGAGAAAGGAGTAAAAGACTAATTGGACTTACTCAGAGTACCTACTTGGATAAGGTATTGAAAAGGTTCAACATGCATAATTCCAAGAAAGGAGATTTACCAATCCAAAGCAATGCCAAACTGAGTATGACTTAGAGTCTGAGTATAGAGGCAGAGATAGCTGAGATGAGCCAATTACCGTATGCTTCCGTTGTTGGCTCGATCATGTATGCTATGACTTGTACCCGCCCTAATGTGGCCTTTTCTTTGAGCATGGTCAGCAGGTATCAAGGGAACCCTGGCAAGGCTCATTGGACCGCAGTAAAGAACATTCTCAAGTACCTGAGGAGGACTAAGGATTGGATCCTTACCCTTGATGGGAGTGATGACTTGAGAGTATTAGGGTATAGTGATGATAGTTTTCAGACTGATAGGGATAACTTTCGCTCTCAGTCGGGCTGGGTCTTTACCATAAATGGAGGGGCAATCTCTTGGAAGAGTTCCAAACAGGAGACGGTGGCTAATTCGACTTGTAAATCAGAGTATATAGTAGCGAGTGAAGTAGCGAAGGAGGCAATATGGCTGAAGAACTTCATCGGAGACCTTGGAGTTGTACCAGCTATTAAGGAGCCTACGGAAATTTTCTGTGATAGCAATAGTGCAGTTCCCTTAGCCAAGGAACCAAGAGATCATGGACGATCCCGACACATTGATAGAAAATATCACTTCATAAGATACAAGATTGAAGAAGGACTCCTCGTGGCAAAGAGGGTATCGTCAGATGAAAATCCTGCAGATCCCCTTACGAAGGGACTGACGAGGGTTAAGCATTTTCAGCATGCGAGGCGCATCGGGCTGAGGGAGGATATTAGTTTTACAGATTAGATAGTTTTCCTGAAACTTGTAAAATGTAATCGGCGTTTGATGATGAATAAAATTTGTGATTTATTTATGAGTAAAGTGTTACTGTCATTGTCAATTATTTACAGTTGTTTCAGCTTTGCATGTTTTGACTTCCAGAATACTTAATTTATTCAAACCGCCACAATCGATCGTACGTCGGAAGTAGGTATGAATCAAGATTGTCATGAATTGGGTTTGTAGATGGCTAAAGGTGTTTAGACATGGCAATGGTTGCTACAACGTTCATGAGTACTCACAAGTTATGAGTATTGGAATAAACCCACGCTCACTTGTATCACTTCATGGAATTTATCTCGAGTGATCGTGAGACGGTAATATCATATAAGTCTTCAAACCTAGAGATATGAGTTGTTACCTATGAGTTGGTTGTGCATTGATTGCACGTAAACACATCAGTAACTTGATGTTATAAAACGTGCCTTTGTGTACAATTCAACAAGTAGTAGAACAAGCATATGATTCGAAGTTTATATGTGTAACAGCCCGGAAATTTCAGGTATTGATATTATTATGTTTTGGGGTGTTTTAAGAGGAGACTCGGCGAGTTGGAGCCAGACTCGCCGAGTAGGACCGCAGACTTGGTCGCGGGTCCGCGATTGGTCTCGACGAGTCCAGATATGGACTCGGCGAGTCTGCGTTGTTCAGCGAAAACCCTAGCCGTTCAGTTTGGGACGTATATAAGGGACTTATAGGCCGTCATTGTCCGTCTTTAGCGACTGAGAAGAACCCTAATTGGTTGTGGACATCTAGAGCAAGGATTGAAGGCCATTGGTGATCTTGAAGAAGTTATTGTGCAAGGAAGAGAAGAGTTTGGCTAAAGGAACAGCAAGGGAATCAAGTTCTGAGGATTGGGGACACAGAGAGTGCATTATTCAGGTAATATTTCGGATCATATCCTGCTATGTTGATGTATGCATGGATTTAGGGTTTATGGAACCCATTTGTGACTAGATTGATTATTACCCTTGTTCCCCAAACGATTATAACCCTGTATTAGGACCTTTAGAGGTCCAGAATGTCCCATGCCTGTGTATTTCGGGAATTAAGAGAGGTTTTGGATTGGAATCCTTATGCCTCAAGTCAAAAGGTAAATTACAAGTCTTGGGGTGTAGCATGAGCACCTAAATGAAGGTCTTACGTGTTGTACCAGCTTAGGAGGACCAGACCTATGAATGGTCGGGACAATATTGATCTCAGGAAGCAGTTTGATCGACTGCATGGCATGGACTCGCCGAGTCCGATGAACAGACTCGGCGAGTAGCTTGGAGATTATCTGGGACTCGTCGAGCTGTTCTTCAGACTCGGCGAGTGGAGTCGGGGTGGCCCCGCGATTCTTCCATGAGGAACCCGTTGAATCAAGAGGGATACTCGATGAGTAGAAAGGGAACATCAGGATTTCGTGAGGACGTCTAGACTCGCCGAGTCGCCTTAGCACTCGCCGAGTCCGGTCAAGTAGACCGTTGACCAGAGTTGACCTACATGTGATTTCTTAGGGTCAGTTGTCTTGAAAGATAAAATTATTAATAAGGGATATATGACATTATTCAGGGAGTCTGTAGCTCGGCGGATTGAGTGCGAGTGATTTCAGGAGTCGCTAGCTTTCATTACCCACGAGGTGAGTCTTCTCACTGTACTGTACCCGGAAGGGTTTGACTGTGTGACCGAAAGGTCGGATATGATATATGATATATGTGCTTTATGTGTTAGGATAAATGTATTATGTGTTGTGTATGTTTTTGGGCCGGAAGGCAATATGTTATGGGCCGGAAGGCGATTACGTTACGGGCTGTAAGGCGTTGTGTTGTAGACCGGAAGGTCAGGGCCTGGAAAGGCGTATATGTGTAAGTAGTATATTGGGGAACCCACTAAGCATTTCTGCTTACAGTTGTTATGTATGTATTTCAGGTACTAGCGAGGACCGTGGGAAGGCGCCGGCGTGATGTGTACACACTGTTGTTATTTTGAGATCTTGGGGGATTTTATGATTGCATTTTGATATGAAACTTGGAATAATTATATTTAGTTGAATAAAATCATTTTATTTGTAATGAAAAATTTGTTTGAAAATTTGCGTTCTACAATTGGTATCAGAGCCTTGGTTTGAGGGATTCGGGTGTACCTTCGGGTGTAACTGAACTCAAACCGAGGATTTGAGGAGAATCTTTTAAAAATAATAAAGACATAAACTGTTATAAATGGTAAAGTGGTAAACAAGAAAGAAGCAGTGTGTACGATCAGCCAGCGCCCGAACGGTAAAGATCCCCAGAATACCTTACAATGTTATGTTATGTAATGAATTATGAATTGTTATGCATGCTAGAAGACTAGGTATTCATGATAGGACTAGAGTGGCCTGATTTGTGATGCCTTAGTTTAGGGAGTTGGTCGATATGAGATACTTGGTAGCGTGCAGGTGGATAGTGCATATCAAAAGTAGAGTACTCACTATTCGGGGTTTGGGGAGGAAGATTTGGGACGAATGCTGATACGGTGTGGTCGGTAGTATTGGGCCTGTACTACCGAAGACACCGGGTCGGTGTAAGACCCAAGTAAGAATTCCTGGATATCGGAGACTGAGTAGGGTTGAGTTATCGAGTACAATTGTACTTGATGGAGTCTCTGATAATTTTATGTTGTATTTCAGAGACATCATGGTTACCACACGCCACGGGGCGAGTTCGAGCAGTGTGAGCGACGAGGATATTCGTCAGATGATTCAGGAGGAGGTAGCTGCAGTGATCCGGGCTGAGATCCCGGAGATGTTTGGGTCTATTAAGACCACTCTGATGGAAACGTTCGAAGAGCGGTACGCCGCCCTGACTGAGGCTGCAGTCGCTGCCGCTACCGCAGCCGTGGCCGCTGCCAGGCCGCAAGGGGGCGATTCGTTGCTATTCCGGGAATTCAGCAACACGAAACCCCCTGAGTTCGATGGGATGCAGGATCTGATTGCTGCAATGAGGTGGATCGCTGACATTGAAGGGTGCTTCTACACTTGCTCATGCCCGGAGCACCTAAGGGTACGGTTCGCTTTGAACCAGCTCCGTCTGGGAGCGAAGGATTGGTGGAAGTTCGTGACGGCGAACTTCACTCTGGCGGAGATTGCAGCAGTGACATGGGAGAGGTTTACTGACATGTTCAGGGACGAGTATGTTCCCCCAGTGGAGAGGGAACGATTGATTCAGGAGTTCTTGACCCTTAAGCAGGGTACTGATTCGGTTGCGGTGGTCACACGGAAGTTTCATGAGAGGGCGATGTTCTGCCCTGAGCTGGTGTCTACAGAGCAGTCGCGAATGAGCCAGTACTTAGGCGTTTTGAGGAAGGATATCTGAGAGTTTGTGTCAAACTCAATCTATTGTACTTTTACTGAGCTTCAGGCGAATGCCAGGAAGCGCGAGATCGACTTGGAGACCCAGGCCAGGGAGGAGGCCGAGTCTCGGCAGATGGACCGGCGGCCGGCTCAGTCTCAGCCGGCAGCCAAGCGGATCAAGTCCGCTGATTTGAGGACGGGAGGTCAGAAGGGCCGCACTTGCGGGAAGTGCGGCAAGGGTCATGAGGGGGCGTGCCGAGCTGGTGGTTGCTACAAGTGTGGCAAAGAAGGACACATTGCCAGGGATTGTCCTAAGGGGTTTATGGTTTGTTTTCACTGCAACCAGACAGGCCATCGGAAGGCCGAGTGCCCGCAACTTCGTCAGGGATCTACACCTACTACCAGGACTACTGAGACTCGACCGGTGAAGGTCGAGGCCTCGAGGGCTCGCGGGAGAGCCTTTCAGCTGACGGCGGAGGAGGTCCGCGCTGCGCCCGATGTTGTGGCAGGTACTTTTCATGTGAACTCTATGCCTGCTCTAGTGTTATTTGATTCGGGTGCGAGTAGGTCCTTTGTATCTATAGCTTTTAGCCATCATATCAGCATTAGTCGTGAGCCGTTAAGTCGGCCCCTGAGCGTTTCTATAGCGGCCGAGAGAGTGGTTTGTGCCACGGAGGTTCTTCGGGGATGCGTACTAGAGATTTTCGGGGTTGAGTTCCCGATTGACCTAATTCCCATTGCGATGGGTGATGTCTGTGTCATCGTGGGCATGGACTGGCTCAGCCGATTCAGCGTTGTCATCGACTGCGAGCGCCAGCTGGTGACTATACGAGCCCCTAGTGGAGGAGTTCTTACGGTGTACGGCGAGGGTACCCGTTCGGGATCAGCTTTTTGTTTGGCCGCTAGGGCGAGGCAATGTCTACAGCAGGGATGTAAGGGTTTTGTGGCGTATGTGATGGATACGCGGGAGGCTTCCGAGAGACCAAGGTCAGTGGAGGAGGTCCCAGTGGTGCGTGAGTTTCTAGATGTTTTTCCCGAGGAACTGCCGGGAGTACCTCCTGCGAGGCAAGTAAAGTTTGGTATCGATCTGATTCCGGGGGTTGCGCCTATTGCGAAGGTGCCTTATCGTCTCGCACCTCTAGAGATGCAAGAGTTGTCCTTGCAACTCCAGGAGTTGCTGGGGAAGGGATTTATTCGGCCGAGCAGCTCGCTGCGGGGAGCACCAATTCTATTCGTCAAGAAGAAGGATGGTTCACACCGGATGTGCATCGATTACCGGGAGTTGAACAAAGTGACGGTCAAGAACCGCTATCCGTTGCCGAGGATTGATGATTTATTCGATTAGTTGCAAGGGGCATCTTGGTTTTCCAAGATCGATCTGAGATCAGGGTACCATCAGGTAAGAGTGCGGGATGAGGACGTCCAGAAGACAACATTTAGGACGCGATATGGGCATTATGAGTTCGTGGTGATGCCTTTCGGGCTCACCAATGCCCCGGCAGTGTTCATGGACCTGATGAATAGGGTATGCAGGCCGATGCTGGATCGGTCTGTGATTGTATTTATCGACGACATCCTGGTGTATTCACGATCTAGAGAGCAGCATGAGGGACATTTGAGGGAGGTCCTTGGGGTACTGAGGTCGGCGAAGCTATATGCAAAATTCTCCAAATGTGACTTTTGGTTGCGGGAAGTCCAGTTTCTTGGACATGTTGTTAATCAGGCAGGGATATTGGTCGATCCGGCCAAGGTTGAGGCAGTGATGAGTTGGGAGGTACCAAAGTCACCTTCTGAGATCAGGAGTTTCCTTGGGTTGGCGGGGTACTATCGGAGGTTTATTAAAGACTTCTCCAAGATCGCAGTACCGCTCACCAGACTGACCCAGAAGGGTGTTGCATTCTCATGGGGACCCGAGCAACAGACTTCTTTCGAGACACTTCGCCAGAGATTGTGCGAAGCCCCGGTATTAGCTCTCCCGGAAGGGATGGAAGGTTTTGTCGTATATTGCGACGCATCGATTTCGGGACTGGGTGCAGTGTTGATGCAGAGAGGTCATGTGATAGCTTATGCATCGAGGAAGCTAAAGCCTCATGAGGCGAGATATCCCACGCATGATTTAGTGTTGGGGGCAGTAGTGTTCGCTCTCAAGATTTGGCGTCATTACCTGTATGGGGTTCGATGTACGATATACACGGACCATAAGAGCTTGAAGTATTTGATGGATCAGCCCAACCTAAATATGCGTCAGAGGAGGTGGTTGGATGTGGTCAACGATTATGATTGTGAGATCCTGTACCACCCGGGCAAGGCTAATGTGGTAGCCGATGCATTGAGCCGCAGGGTGGAGAGCACTCCATTGCGAGAAGTATGTTTGAGACTGACAGTGATGACTCCAGTATTGGATGCTATTCGTGGGGCACAGGCCTAGGCTGTGAGATCCGAGATGCAGAAGAAAGAGCGGGTTGTTTGGTTAATTTCAGAGTTCGTTAAGGATGGACGAGGACTTCTGACGTTTCAGGGTAGGATTTGGGTACCATTCGTGGGCGGTACGCGTGTTACTTTGATGGAAGAGGCTCACAGATCGAAATTCTCGATCCATCCCGGTGCTACGAAGATGTATTTGGATTTGAGGAAGGAATATTGGTGGCCCTGTATGAAGAGAGACGTCGCCTGGTTCGTTGAGAGGTGCTTGACCTGCCGTAGAGTTAAGGTCGAGCACCAGAGACCGCATGGTAAGTTACAGCCATTGGAGATTCCTGAGTGGAAGTGGGAACAGATTACTATGGATTTCATCACCAAATTGCCGAGAACTGCCAAGGGAGTTGATGCAATTTGGGTGATTGTGGATAGGTTGACGAAGAGTGCACACTTCCTTGCCATCAGCGAGAGTTCATCAGCGGAGAAGTTGACGGAGATATACGTGAGGGAAGAAGTATCTCGGCATGGAGTGCCGATCTCGATTGTTTCGGACCGTGATGTACGCTTCACTTCCAGGTTCTGGAAGAAATTCCATGACGAGCTGGGTACTAAACTGCATTTTAGTACCGCATATCATCCCCAGACAGACGGTCAAAGCGAGCGGACGATTCAGACACTGGAGGACATGCTTCGAGCGTGTGTGTTAGATTTCGGGGGTAGCTGGGATGCGTATTTACCCTTGGCAGATTTTTCCTACAACAACAGCCATCATTCGAGCATTGGTATGCCACCTTTTGAGTTGTTGTATGGTAGGAGGTGTCGAACCCCCATTTGCTGGGGAGAGGTGGGACAGAGAGTGATGGGCAGTACAGAGATCGTACTTCAGATGACAGAGCAGATTCAGCAGGTTAGACAGAGGCTATTGACCGCCCAGAGCCGACAGAAGAGTTATGCGGACAGGCACCGGTCCGAGCTTGAATTTCAGGTGGGCGACTTCGTTCTCCTGAAGGTTTCTCCTTGGAAAGGAGTGATCCGGATCAGGAAGAGGGGCAAGTTGGGGCCCCGGTTTATAGGTCCATTTCGTGTGATTGCAAGGGTAGGCCGGGTAGCCTATCGGTTGGAGTTGCCAGCAGGGTTGAGTCAGATCCACAATACTTTTCATGTATCTCAGTTGAGGAAGTGTATAGCCGATGAATCGGCAGTAGTTCCATTAGAGGATGTTCAGGTGGATGCGAGCCTGAATTACGCCGAGAGACCAGTGGCCATCAGGGATCGGAAGATCAAAGTCCTAAGGAGCAAGGAGGTACCTCTAGTGTTGGTTCAGTGGTAACACCGGAAAGGATCGGAGATGACTTGGGAGCCGGAGTGTGAGATGCGGGAGCAGCATTCGGAGTTATTTGCAGAGTGAGACTTCGAGGGCGAAGTCTAGTTCTAGTGGGGGAGAATTGTAACAGCCCGGAAATTTCAGGTATTGATATTATTATGTTTTAGGGTGTTTTAAGAGGAGACTCGGCGAGTTGGAGCCAGACTCGCCGAGTAGGACCGCAGACTTGGTCGCGGGTTCGCGACTGGACTCGATGAGTCCAGATATGGACTTGGCGAGTCTGAGCTGTTCAGCGAAAACCCTAGCCGTTCAGTTTGGGACGTATATAAGGGACTTATAGGCCGTCATTTTCCGTCTTTAGCGACTGAGAAGAACCCTAATCGGTTGTGGACATCTAGAGCAAGGATTGAAGGCCATTGGTGATCATGAAGAAGTTATTGTGCAAGGAAGAGAAGACTTTGGGTAAAGGAACAGCAAGGGAATCTAGTTCTGAGGATTGGGGACACAGAGAGTGCATTATTCAGGTAATATTTCAGATCATATCCTGCTATGTTGATGTATGCATGGATTTAGGGTTTATGGAACCCATTTGTGACTAGATTGATTATTACCCTTGTTCCCCAAACGATTATAACCCTGTATTAGGACCTTTAGAGGTCCAGAATGTCCCATGCCTGTGTACTTCGGGAATTAAGAGAGGTTTTGGATTGGAATCCTTATGCCTCAAGTCAAAAGGTAAATTACAAGTCTTGGGGTGTAGCATGAGCACCTAAATGAAGGTCTTACATGTTGTACCAGCTTAGGAGGACCAGACCTATGAACGGTCGGGACAATATTGATCTCAGGAAGCAGTTTGATCGACTGCATGGCATGGACTCGCCGAGTCCGATGAACAGACTCGGCGAGTAGCTTGGAGATTATCTGGGACTCGTCGAGCTGTTCTTCAGACTCAGCGAGTGGAGTCGGGGTGGCCCCGCGATTCTTCCATGAGGAACCCATCGAGTCAAGAGGGATAATCGACGAGTAGAAAGGGAACATCAGGATTTCGTGAGGACGTCTAGACTCGCAGAGTTGCCTTAGCACTCGCCGAGTCCGGTCAAGTAGACCGTTGACCAGAGTTGACCTACATGTGATTTCTTAGGGTCAGTTGTCTTGAAAGATAAAATTATTAATAAGGGATATATGACATTATTCAGGGACTCTGTAGCTCGGCGGATCGAGTGCAAGTGATTTCAGGAGTCGCTAGCTTTCATTACCCACGAGGTGAGTCCTCTCACTGTACTGTACCTGGAAGGGTTTGACTGTGTGACCGAAAGGTCGGATATGATATATGATATATGTGCTTTATGTGTTAGGATAAATGTATTATGTGTTGTGTATGTTTTTGGGCCAGAAGGCAATATGTTATGGGCCGGAAGGCGATTACGTTACGAGCCGGAAGGCGTTGTGTTGTAGACCGGAAGGTCAGGGCCTGGAAAGGCGTATATGTGTAAGTAGTATATTGGGGAACTCACTAAGCATTTATGCTTACAGTTGTTATGTATATATTTCAGGTACTAGCGAAGACCGTGGGAAGGCGCCGGCGTGATGTGTACACACTGTTGTTATTTTGAGATCTTGGGGGATTTTATGATTGCATTTTGATATGAAACTTGGAATAATTATATTTAGTTGAATAAAATCATTTTATTTGTAATGAAAAATTTGTTTGAAAATTTGCGTTGTTACAATATGTTCCTTCTAGAAATAGAAGCGGTATCTGGGCCCCTCGATGATTTTGTGTTAACCCATGTACTAGGCCCGGTCAGAACTAAATTGATGTGTTCAGTTGAGTTCTTTTTCAAACAAATCAGAAATCGAGAAACAACTGCGAGACAATAAGCAAGACATAGTTCCATGTGTTTTTCCGGCTGATATCATGAGAACAGAGGATTATATGATCACTTATCTTAAAATGGCGCTTCATAGTTCAACAGAGTTTTCGAGAGCTACGATTGCTGGTTGGTTCTTGAAGTAATATAGGCAAATACAGTTATTAGACTTATCCAAGTGAGAGTCTATTGGATAAGGTGTCTAAGTCCATAACTTATTTGGTATATACTTGACCCGACCCGGCATGGTCCATTTGGGTTGCACTTCACCCGAACTATTTATGGATAATTTTATGAGAGTTATACACATATGTTTATTAATATATTATAAGCTATAATATATTAATACGAAGTTATGTTATTTAATTAGTCTTAGTCTTAAATTAATTATGAATTGATTTAGAGATTAAAAGGAAGAATAATTAGATTGTGGGCTATTTGTTTTATATGGTGTGGGCTAACACTCATTCGTTAATGGGCTAGGCTTGTATGGAAGTCCATGGATGATCCATGGAGCTTTTAATCCATGGATCCTTGGAAAAGGAAAGGTCATGGGTTATTAGGGTGTCACCCTAACCATGTACACTATATAAGCATGCTTATGTTGCATGAGATAGCCACTAGTGTGTGTGCTTGTGTGTGGCCGAAAATTGCAAGTGTGTGTACACTCTCTAAAGCTTTCCAAGTGTTTGTGGTGATTTGTGATTTCCATTTGAGGCATTCACATTATTGGTGCTTGGCTCTCAAACTCCAAAGAATCAATCTCATCAAAAGGTATGTAATCTCATGTAACTTCTTTATGTTTAAAAGTTCCCCATTCCATGTTAGATAGGTTATGAACCTTGGAAATTATTATTTTGCATGTATTAGACAAACATAGATCCAAGGTTTATTAGGGTTGCATGCACACTTAGGAAGTGTTAGATTGCTCAAAACCCAACAGGAGTGTGTGTGGTTTACCGGCACATCGAATAGGTGGCTGTAACATGTGAGGGCACCATGTAGATTTGCATGGTTATTCACACCCGCTTTGTGATCCTCGGCATCCCAGTCACAAACTAGAGGGGCATATCGAGATTTAAACATGCCATTGAAAAGTTCAATGAATCTCAAAGGATCTAGGAGTTTTTCATAAATTTAAAACTTAAATTTCTTTTTCGTTTTCCATGGTGGAAAATTAGTGAATCATCATTCACTTAACTTCAAATGTTCTGCAATTTGGGTTACGGCATCCCTCTCCCGAGTTGTAGAATATTGTGTTGGGTCCTAGCCTTAATATCTTATTTGGGTGATTTATTAAGGACTCAATCAATCAAATAACTTGAATTTATTTTCTCCCGTTCTGTAGATGTCAAAGTACGACAACTATGGTCTTCCCAAATCCCGTGGAACAAGCTTTCCGCATGAAGATGATATTCCACAATTCGATCGAGGAATAAGAAATCATGCTTCACTACCTCCACATCCTCCAATTATTCTCCCTAACCCACAAGATCGAAGAATTGAAAGGTTCAATGTCACTAAGGCCCTATTGGAAATGAAACATGAAGATGGTAAACCCGTGTGTGCCCACGTTCTAGAAATGAAATCACACATCGATAGGTTGATAATGTTGGGTGCGTCATTCCCTGATAAGTTGGCTGTGAACTGGGTCCTGCAGTCACTCCCTGAATCATATAATGAGTTCAAAAGAAAGTATTATATGATGGATCATGATGAAAACCTCATTAACCTAACTTACATCCTCATTTCTGCTAAATCAGAAATGATTTGGCAAAGCAATGGAGCGTATTTGTTGGGAAAGTCAACTGACCATGCTTCTGAGGACGTTCTATGAGAACCGACCTTCATTTGCTGCCAAGAGAAAGGGCGTTGGATACAAGTCTTCCCTAAGAGCCTGAAGAGTCTAGAAGATGGGAGAGTCAAAGAGTATGGTTGTGCTTCAGGTAAAATCCAATATCTAACTCCATTAAGTTCCTATTCGTTGATTCTTAATACATGATGTGATAATATTGCATTTTTATGTTTTGCAGGATCAGTAAAAAGAGAGGAAGCTTGATGAAAGAGCAAGATGAGTCTAATCACAAAGAAGTGGATCTCGATCGCATGGACTTGAAGATTAGATTTTGAGCTTAGAAAGTTATGATAGAGTTGTTAGGAATTTTTCTACATAGTTTTCAGTTGATTTTGCACTGTAAGGGCAAATGTTTTCCGCTGATTTTATGAATAAAATAAATTTTGTTTTGACTCATTTATTTATTTATTTATTTCCTTGCAATAAAATCATTATGAAAAATTGATGTTTGTATATTTCTACAACGAATGGATGTGATTCTTAATTATGTTGTTTGTGGAAATGTCGAGATTTGACCAAATAGGGAGAGTTTGTCATCGCCCAAGTTTCAGTTGGACAGAAATTTAGAATCATGCAACTTGGTTACACGATGAATGAGAAATTTCATATTTGGAAATTAGAATGACTTGTTGACAAAGTGTCAAGTGAAGGACTAGGAGATCGAGTACATAAAGTTGTGTGTTGATCAACTCCACCACAAGAGTGACAAAGATATTCGTAATGATTTACTAAAAGTTTAGTAAATATACTTACAAGATTAAGTATAATTCTGAATTGATTGAAAAGGTTTAAGTCAATAGCAGAACGAATAAGAAGAATCAAGTAGGTAGAAAGATAAAAGTTTCTCTATTCTAAGAAGAAGGGAGAGTACCTTTTATGATAGGTCTTAATGATTAAGAACCATATCTCAATTGATCCTCTAAGTGAGTCTTAGTACAATTGTATGTATAAGAAGAGGAATCAAGAATTGGAGAAATGGTTAAATCAGAAAGACAATCATACTTCGTTCCAAGAAAATTCTTAGAGATAAGATTGCGATATTGAGTGACAAGTCTTAAGAAGGTTTATAACATTCATCAAATGTAGAATTTGGAAAAAGGTTTTCTTATTCGTGCACATTTGAAATTGGTAAGTTGTGATGTTTTGGATAAGTCAAAGACTAACTAGGACCAATTTTATGAAGTGTTTTATCTTGATAAAAGCTACACTAACTCTTGAATATTTGGTTGTCAATAAATGTTTATTGACAAGAGAATCTTATATGTCAAGGAGTCAGTGGGAGTCTTAATGGTCTTGAAAAGTTTAAGAACTAATCAAGAATAAACCTTATCAATCATCACTAGCACACGAGTAGTGGTTTACAACATATCGTGTTGACATTAGCTTGTTTCTGTGTCGTTCCAATTTAGTTAATTATGCATGTGAGCACTATGAGTTCTCATTTGAATGCATAAAAGGCAAGGACTTTGATCAATGAAAAGTACATTGATAGGAAATGGTGAGCTGCTTAACTACTTGGAAGACATGGTGGGTAGCCGTGTTACCATAAGGCAAGACATCAAGATTGAGAAGGTTCTGTCCATATGAGTTTGAATTTGTCATAAACTTTGGTTTTAACAAATTCACATGGATAGGAAAAAATACACCATTAAAATCTAAGTGTAGTAAGATTCCATCCTTCATGAAAATGATTGTGAGGAAATGCTTTCACTAAGAGAGATTTTAAGAAGATAGTGATTGTGAAAATTGGATTCTCGAATTCGATCATGGTTACGGTATCCCTTTCCATGATTCGAATTGTGAGATTTGGCAATTAGTCTGAATTGTTTAGACACACATTTGATCAATCTAAGACAAAGGTGTATAAGTTCATGAAGCCTTGATAAAAGATTATCAAAGCATTGGGTATTAGAAATATGAACTTAAAGAAAGTCAATAGGCATTGCTTTTCTGAAAGTTAAGTTGTTTCTGAATACATGTCAAAGCTAGTGGGAGCATAAGTGTTAAGCTTATAATAATCGTCGTGATAGTGGGAGCATAAATGTTATGCTTGTATGATTATTAAAGCAAGTATTTCAAGTTAGCAATATTAATTATAGAAAACAAGATTCATACTTTGCAAAGTTGTAAGGGTTGAATAGTTGTTTTTCTATAATTAAGGGAGATAATATTATGCTTCATTTCAAATCTAAAGGCTTAGGTTGTGGAATATTGATAATTTTAGTCAAGGATACATAGTGTGTTCTTAAATTTCGATTATGATTACGACATTCCTCTTCATAGTTCGAATTGTGAGAACGTAGCACATAAAATATTATGGCAGAAGAAGATTTATAAAGTATCAAATCTTTATGTAAGACATTATGCATCGTGTCCCATATGCTTCGGGTATTGGATCGATTGCAAATGCTATAATATTTGACCATTCTAAAATTTTCCAAATGTGTAGCGCATTTAGAGGGAAAAGGACAAGAATCGACTTTGACTAAGTTAATTAAACAACTATCAAAGGACGATCCAAAGCTCGCTGACGATTGGTTGCTTGTGAGTAGTTGGAAGTATGATATTGGATGGACCATATCGACATTATTATGAATAGATGAGATTCTATTAAGAATGAGTTTTCATATGGAAAATATGGAAATGTTTCCATATTGGGAGTCGGATATTGAGAATCTATATCTAGACTAGAAATTTTTATGCAAAAGGATGTTCAAAGAAATGTACTTTGAGTGAGAGACATCACATCTAAGGAATTGTCTTGTAACAATCTCCGATAGAGGACTTTGTAATTTCATTGGCAATAGTCGTTGTGACTTTTGTGCTATGACATTACGAAAGGATCATTGCATAAAATGTTAGAATCTAACATATTCCATAAGTGGCAAGAATTTGATAGTATTTCACTTATGAAAAAGGATTAGGAGTTGTGAAATGAGTATGATTAGAAATGTGTTCATTTGATCTATTTCACAAAGTAAGAACCATAGGTAAGCATTGTGTGCATGCTAAGAGCATGGGACAAGTGTAGTAATAATTCAAGTAAAAAGTTGATTACCCGAAACGACAAATAATGAGTAATCGATATGGTGATAAATAAAAGGTGTTTTATTTATACTCAAAGGTTTGAGGCCATATGGGATTAGTATTATTCTTGTGTTTCACTTTGCACGTTTTGACTTCCTGAATAATTTAATTGGTTGAGAACAGTCAAATTATTTGAACGGGCCATAGTCGTTCATATATTGGAAGTACATATGAATGAAGACTGTCATGAATTGGTGTGTGGATTGTCTAAAGTGTATTAGACATAAGAAAATGTTTGCTACAACGTTCATGAGTGCTTATGAATATGATTTGAGCATTGGATTAAACCCAAGCTAACTTGGATCACTTCATGGATTGTTATCATGAGTGATTAGTGAGATGATAACATCTTATATTCTTGAAACCGAGATGTGTTAGTTGTATCTTGCGAGTCAGTTACACATTGATAATATGTAAACGCACCAGTAACTTGGTGTTATAAAAGATATTGTTGTGTGTGATTTGGTGAGTGAGTGCAAGCAATCATTGAGTCAAAGTTTATCCATTCCTTTTATTCAAAGTAGGATACAAGCGATATATGTGGGCCCCTCGATGATTTAGTGATGGCACCTAAGTGCTTGGCCAAGCCAGGACTAATATGATGTGTTCAATTGAAGTCTGTTGTCAGTCTTCATAAATCTGAATTCGGGAAACAGTACATAGATAGAGAGAATGATTTAGATCCATGTCTCAGTCTATACGATATCTAGAATGGAGGAATATATGATCCCTTATCTAAAGGACACACGTATCTGATAAGATCAGAGTTGACAGCGGCTTTAGAAAGCTACGATTGTAGATCAGGATCTGAAGTCATACGCAGAATAGTTATTAGACTTATCCAAGTGGGAGACTGTTGGATTAGTGTCTAAGTCCATAACTGTTTTGGTATGTACTTGACCCAATGGTGCATGGTCCTTTTGGGTTACCTTCACCAAAGCAACTTGATAGGATGAATTATGGAGAGAAAGGATTAAATGTGATTTATTAATATATTATAGGAATAATATATTAAAGGAGAAATCATATTGTTTAATTAATATTAGTCAAGAATTAATAAGAATTAAGTTTATGGCTAAAAGAGATTAATTAAACTTAAGGGACTTGAACTGTCAATTGTATGATAGTTGAATATTGAGCTAATGGACTCTATATTAAAGGGGAGGATGAATTTTATGGGAAACCCATTAGAAATCGTCCTAGGCCTTTAAAGGAAGGAGTCCATGGGTTGCTTAGAGCTTAAGCATCCAAATTAGGGTTTCCTTGTTAGATAACCCTAATTGCCTCTTTATTTAAAGGACCCTTAAGGCTCAAAAACGTGGTGAACTGGTTGATTAGGGTTTCCACACGTTTTTGGGAGCCTACTTCTCTTCTCTTCTTCATCCTCTTGCTCTTAGTTTTTGTGAACCATTAGAGGAATGACATTTGTGACTATAAGCTTTCTAAAGTCAATATAAGGAGGATTTTGAGATTGTTATTGCTACATAACAATAAAGGTATGATCTAAACTCTAATTCATATGTTATATTGATTATCATATGCTAGATCTAGGGTTTAAAGTCTTGGATGAATTGCATGTACAATAGAGAAACCTAGATCCAAGCATTAGGGTTTGTATGAGCACATAGGGTGTTCTTATGGCTAAAACCCATCAAATAGACCTTATGCCGGTCTCTATCAAAATTTTTAACATCATAATAGGCATGGATTGGTTGTGCCCCAACCATGCCGACATCCTATGTTAAGAAAGAGCTATTCGTTTGAACTTCCCAACTAACGAAACTCTTGTAATTTACGGTGACAAACCCGGAACGAACCTTCAGATCATTTCCTGCATTAAGGCACAAAAATACCTTCACAAGGAGTACTGTGCATTCTTAGCTCATGTGGTAGACAAAAAGCAAGAAGTGAAAGAGATCGCGAGCATTCTTGAGGTCTGCAACTTTCCCGATGTATTTCTTGATGATCTTCCAAGGGTGCCTCCCGAACGACAAGTCAAATTCTGAATCGACTTAATTCCTAGAGCTACCCCCGTAGCCAAACACCCCTACCGTCTTGCACCTTCTGAAATGCAGGAATTATCCAGCCAACTTAATGAACTCCTAAGCAAAGGTTTCATAAGACCAAGCTTCTCACCTTGGGGAGCATCGGTTTTGTTTGTAAAGAAGAAGGATGGATCATTCCGCATGTGTATAGACTACCACGAGCTGAAGAAACTTACCATCAAGAATTGATACCCTCTGGCTCGCATTGACGATCTGTTCGACCAACTTCAAGGGGCGAACTACTTCTCGAAGATAGACTTAAGATCCGGGTATCACTAGTTACGAATTTTGGAGGAAGACGTTCCCAAAACCGCGTTCAGAACTCGTTATGGTCATTACGAGTTTATAGTGATGTCATTCGGATTGACGAATGCACCTGCAGTGTTCATGGACCTAATGAACAGAGTGTTTCGTCCATTCTTGGAAAAATTCGTTATAGTCTTCATTGATGATATCCTTATCTACTCAAAAAGCAAATAGGAACATGGTCAACATCTTCGTCAAATACTACAAACTCTTAGATCAGAGAAGCTCTATGCGAAGTTTTCAAAGTGTGAATTTTGGATCAGGAAGGTAGATTTCCTAGGTCACATGGTCAGTTTAGAAGGAATACACGTTGACCCTTCCAAAATAAAGACAATTGAAAACTGGTCAGCACCCAAAACACCTACAAAAATCCGTCAATTCTTAGGTCTTGCTAGCTACTATCGCAGATTCATTCAAAATTTCTCTCGAATAGCTAAGCCTCTTACTACTCGACCCAAAAGGGTGTAACCTTTAGCTGGGGAGAAAAGCAAGAAACAACATTCCAAATGCTGAAGCGAGCCTTGTGTAGTGCACCAATCCTATCTCTCCCTGAAGGGACATAGGATTTTGTAGTATACTGTAATTCTTCTAATCAAGGGCTTGGATGTGTTCTTATGCAAAGAGGAAAGGTTATATCCTATGCCTCAAGACAACTAAAGACACATGAAGTCAACTATACAACACATGACCTTGAACTAGGAGCAGTGGTGTTTTCTCTAAAGATCTGGAGACATTACTTATATGGCACAAAACGCACAATATTCACGGACCATAAAAGTCTCCAACACATCTTCGATCAGAAAGAGCTGAATATGAGACAACGACGATGGGTGGAGCTACTGAATGATTAAGAGTGTGAAATTCTTTATCAACCTGGTAAAGCAAACATAGTAGCTGAGGCCCTTAGTAGAAAAGAATACTCGGGACGCCGGGTAAAGTCGTGACCATGACAATCCATTCTCATCTGTCCACGTAGATCAAGGAAGCCCAACTTGAAGCCTTGAAACCCAAAAACATGGTAGGTGAAACCCTATATCACACCCCAAAACTGAGAACGGCGGAATATGTTATGTGGTGGATGACGTCATTTGTAGTATCATAACAACGCATAAAGTAAACACAAGTGAAAAAACCATTACATTGATATAGTAAATGTAAATACAATGTGTTCTGTACAATTGTTAGACACCAACAGTATAAACAAAATAATGATGAGTCTTGTATATATATATATATACTCCATCTTCTCAAAAGGGGGATGCACCAGTACCTGTCTATTTTTGACCTGAGAATACAAGTTAATTTGAAAAAGAATATCAGCATAAAGCTGGTGAGTTCATAAGAATTTAGTGTCATAGCTTGTATAAAAAGTATTTACAAATATGTAGAGAAAAGTTGTAGTTAACGTTTCGAAAATAGTGAAATCCCCAGAAAATCCTGTATTTTCCAACTTAGTGAATTTGTAAGTTTAATTTTTATAGTATAGATGTGTATTTTCAATTCGGGATATTTGTTTTGTCTTTAGTTCATATTGTATTAACTTGAGTATAGATGTGATTTCTTATGTAATCAATTTTACTGATAATAGAGTGTCCAATGACCCTCCCAGTTATTCGTAGAGTAGTAGTGTTCACCATCCGTAGGCCTAGACGGCTCGGACTACTAGTCGCAGTTGGGATGTAATAGTGTCCGTTCTGTATAGATCTATACCGGTAGTGGTTGCTTTCCTTCCGGGAAGCTCTGGTTACATAGTAGTGGCTCAATGGAGCGTCGTGTATAGAAGTAGAGTATCATGTTATGGATTAGTGTAATCAACTACATTATAGTGTAGTGATTTTTATGTTATAATGTATAATGCATTCCTTATTACGCGTTTTATTCCATAGTAATAGTAACTATAGTGATCCTCATAGTGATAGTGGTGATAAGTAGTAGTCTTAACTATACCTATTATAGTTAACTAGGGTATAGAGTTTGAGTCCTCTAATTTACAAAGGAAATTGAATTAAGTAGGAACTTTCATATCTAACACAAGTATATATGATATATAACTAAGAATTCAACGACAGTCGGACAGACAACGATATACCCTAAGACCCCAATCAAACAAGAATAGGTAATAAGGCTAGCTATCAGTCCTATGTCCTTGAAGTCTTACTTATATAATTATAATTGTGTAGATATAATTTTTATTGGAAAAGTAGTTTAAACATGGTTTTGAAAATATTTTAACAACAATTTAATCTTAAAAACGCATTTGGTAATTATTTAAAACAATTTTATTGATAAATAGCTTAAAGTATAGAAAAATCCCTTTTTAATGGTAAATTGTGAATCACATATAATTTGATAATGAAACCTGTAGCATTATACTTGTATCCCCCCTTCCCTAAAACATGTAAAAACAATTAAAAAGGTTCATTAAGGGGTATGAACTCACCTAAAATGAGTAGATCGGGTGGAAGTGTCGGATGAGTGTTTGGTGTCAAGTAAAGACTTGCACACCGTTTATGCCCCTAGTAACATATGAAGACATATGTTTACAAGTAATTAGTGACTTAAACTCTAATTAAACACATATACACATCCTAATGTGAATAAAAACTCTATGGTTGAGTGCTAGAAGGCTAATGGGTTTCAAGGAAGGAGTTTTAGGCCTCACTATGAAGTTTACTCCTCACAAACCCACCTTGGGTGAGTTTACGGCTGGGAGACAACCTCCCCTATGAGTTTACGGCCGTAAACTCTTGGTTGGAGTGTAATTGAGTGATTTCAAGCCTCTTGTGGTTCTAGAAGTGATTTTAAGGCAATATACAAGGTTATAGGGGTGTTTAAGGTTCCAAAAGAGTACTCCCTTGGAGTTTACGGTCCTAGGACCACTCCTTGAGAGTGTACGGTCGTAAGCCCCATGGCTTAGGCTGTGAACTCTTGGGCACCCTCCAATCTTCAATTTTGAAGTCCTTGGCTCATTCCTAACAAATTCTAGTGAGGGTATAAGGCTTTTTAGGGGTTTAAAGGCTCATTTGGCATGTTTTAAGGGATTTTACGGTCTAAGAATATGCTTGGGCCATATACTCTTGTTTACTCTTCAAATGATAGAGTTTAGGCGTTCTAAGTCCAAAATAGTAAGTCCCTAAGTCATATCTAAGCCTAACATGTGGTTTGGAAAGGTTTTGGGCTTGATTTGCATGTTTAGAGGGAGTTTACGGTCTAAGAATATGCTTGGGCCGTAAACCCTCTTTTAAGCCCTCAAACTTGTTGATTCATGACTCAAACACTTCTAGGTTAAATCCAAAACTAGTTTCTAAGCCTAAAGTGGCGAATTTGGGCATGTTTAGCACCTTTTGAGGGGTTTACGGCCTAAGGAGGTTCTTAGGCTGTAAACTCCTTTTCTTTGTCTTTCTTGCATGATTTTTGAGCTATAACAACAAGCAATGATGTTTAGAACAAGTTAGGGCAAGGGAACTTACGTTTTGGAGGCGGAAACTTGCGGTTTTTGGAGAAAAACGACCTTGAGGAGAGAGAGTAGAGAGAGAGTGTGTGTTTAGGGTGGTAAGAAATCCAAATGAGTGTCCACTTACCCTTATATAGGGCTCGGGTGATGTACCCGGTATACATCTACCCGATAATTGTGTTAAACGGGGTTTAAAGTTTTACCCGATTAATTTGTCGCAACCCGGCTTAAATTGTAAACTAGATTTTTCCCAAACAAAAATTAATGATATTACCCGTGTTTTATTTATTTCAATACATAAGAACATAAAATAAAACATTATTTAATTTGCTCAATTCCAAAAATTGATTGGAATAATAATAATAAAATTTATTTTATTAGCGGAAATCGGGTTACAACAATGGAATTAATTTCGGGTTGTCACACCCTGAGAGGAATGGATAAGAACTTCGAAGTCAGGGATGATGGAGTCTATTATTTCATGAACCGGATCTGGACACCAAAGTTCGGTGGTTACAGAGATGTGGTTATGAATGAAGCACACAAAACCCGATACTCCATCCACCCAGGTTCAGGCAAGATGTATGTGGACCTTAAGAAATTATATTGGTGGCCTAACATGAAGGCCGACATCGCTGCCTTTGTGGGCAAATGCCTTACTTGCGCCAAAATTAAGGTAGAGTACCAGAAACCTTCAGGTTTATTACAAAAACCTGAAATCCCTTAATGGAAGTGGGAGCGGATTACAATGGATTTCATAACCAAGTTACCCAAGACATCAAGTGGTTATGATACTATTTGGGTAATCGTCGATAGATTAACCAAATCCGCACACTTCTTACCAATCAAGGAGACTGACAAGATGGAGAAGCTAACAAGAACATACGTCAAGGAGATTGTTAGACTGCATGGTTTGCCAATATCTATTATTTCGGACCGAGATAGTAGATTCACCTCTCGTTTTTGGCAGTCTTTACAAAACTCGTTGGGAACTAGGCTAGACATGAGTACAGCCTACCATCTGCAAACCGATAGACAAAGTGAGAGGACGATTCAAACGTTAGAGGATATGTTACGAGATTGTGTGATAGACTTTGGAAAGGCATGGGATATTCATTTACCCCTTGTTGAGTTCTCTTATAACAATAGTTATCACACTAGCATAAAAGCTGCTCCATTTGAAGCCCTCTATGGCCGCAAGTGCAGATCCCCTCTATGCTGGGCAGAAGTGGGTGACACGCAGCTAGCTAGAGGTCAAACTCCTGACAGTGCTCTCACTGGTCCATAAATTATTCGGGAAACTACCAAGAAGATCGTACAAATTCGGGAGCGACTTAAAGCTTCCAGAGATAGACAGAAAAGCTACGCTGACAAGAGGAGAAAACCCTTGGAATTCCAGGTCGGTGACCGTGTTTTGTTAAAGGTCTCACCCTGGAAAGGCATGATACGCTTTGGAAAGCATGACAAACTAAATCCAAGGTACATTGGACCATTCGAGATTCTTTCCCGAATCGGCCATGTAGCTTACAAACTTTGTTTACCTCAAACTTGAAAAAGTGTCTATCCGACAAGACTCTTGTGATACCACTCGAGGAAATCAAGTTAAACGAGAGCCTCAATTTTGTGGAAGAACCCGTAGAGATACTAGATAGGGAAGTTAAGAAAACCAAACAAAGCCGCATCCCAATAGTGAAGGTTCGCTGGAATGCAAAGCGGGGACCTGAATTCACTTGGGAGCGGAAGGATCAAATGCAACAGAAATACCCACATATTTTTCCCTAGTCTATCTGTAAAGTAAATTTCGGGACGAAATTCTCTCTAACGGGGGGATAATGTAACAAACCGTTATTTCAAATCTATGTAATAGTGTAGGTCAATTTGTACTTCTTTTTAACTTAATAAAGAGAAATATTGGCATACTGTGTATATATTTACATAATTGACCCTTAAAAATAAATTATTAAATAATCTCACTTGGGATGAACCAAGTGATAGATATTGTAACAAGGTTTCCAAAAATATAAAGAACACTAAAATCTGAGTTATAACGAATAAGTTATAACCAATCGAAAATCCGCAACAAAACCGGCAAAACGTTGTTCAGTGTAGAAACTGCATTTTTAATAAAAGGCTTTTTAGCCATAACAATCTAAATAAAGTTTTAGTTTATGTTAAATCAAGAACTTTCATAAAAAGAACGCCAAAATCTGACTTCGTATGAGGAAGTTATGATTTTTTCTAAGTTTCAGTACAGCAGTGTACAACTAATAACTCGAAATAAAGATCGAGTGGTTTTTACCCGACACAACCTAAATGAGAATTGAAGGTCTCATGATTAGTATTACAACGGTAAAAAGACATACAAAAACGGATGTCGTATGAAGAAGTTATGAATATATAACGGATTCCCATCTCGGTCTGTTTAAAATAATAATATTAAAAATAAATTCAAAAGTTAACCGACGAAGTCTAAACAAAATTCATACAATATAATTTTACCTAAGCATGCATATAAAGAACATCAAAAACGGAGTTTGTATGAAAAAGTTATGAATTTTACAAGTTTTTGGCACAAAAATAAAGAAAAATAGAAAAACCAGGAATTTTCGCATGAACAGTAATGCCATGTCACCCTCGCATGCAAGGCCTCCACGTGTCGGTTGTTGATTGGACTGAAGCCTCGCGTGTCATTTTCTGATTGGACCAACTCCGTGATCCACTAAGCTTCGGACAACCTCGCATGAGACACACCGGAGAAACCCCTCGTACGCCCATCGCACCACTCATTCGCACGTGTCTTCTTCTCATTGGACCGAGGTCTGCTCCAATCCGAGCCTACCACCTCCGAACTGAAGCCGCCTCCCTTCGCAAGCTGTCAGCCTCGCATAGACTAACATAAGCCTCGGAACCGAGGCTTCGGCCTATATAAGCCATGCGAGGGCTTCCGAAATTTTTCACTTTTTCACCCCAAAAATCATTCTCTTTCACATTTTTCACTCCCCTAAGCTCATGTACAACCCCTAAAGCCCCGGTATCAAGACTCGAGCCCGAAGCAAGCCTTGAAGCCCTGAAATTCCTAAGAAGTAACCTCTCTCCTATCAAAACTCTGCCCAATTTGATCCGGTTTCTCGACAAATAAACTCATTTTCGTGAAATGAAACTCTGTCCGAATTACCACCTATCAAGTGACTTCATACCCCCGTATTTTCATAATTTCTACTGTTTTAAGGGGGGATAATACAAGTATAACATAACAACTTTGTGTTATAAAAAATGATTTCAAATCACGATAAAACGATTTTAAAGCATCAAAAATACTCCAAATGTTGAACTCTTTTATAAACATATATTTTTCCCAAATATTCATATTCACACACACACACACACACACACACACACACACACACATATATATATATATATATATATATATATATATATATTAATATAAATAAGATTTAAAAGGCCTAGGACTAATAACTCATTCTAGGTCCTTTTCCTTGTTTGGATGTGGACTTATAGTACCGGTTATTTGTCTGAATGTCGTTTAACTTTTACTTATATATAAAATTGTATACGTATATAAATATAAAAGTTATTTCATTAAGTTTAATTACCCTTTGTAACATGTTGAGCAAAGGATTACATGCAAAAAATAGTTATTTACCAATTAGTAAAGTACTTATAAATTATAATAGGTATAATTTAGGATGCATAGAACAATTATTCATGATACAAGTATACTAGAACACATTGTTTTACATGAAACAACGGTGTTGATTCAAGAAAAACAAGGGTTTACACTTATCAAATACATGTTCAGAATACTAATTCAAGAACATACCATCAATCATTTATTTCAGAATGATTGGGATTTCACATCTAATATACATGTAACATTTATATGCTTTTTATGAGACATTCAATTCAGGTTGTTTAATTCATTTTAGACAACCAAGGTAAAGGCCTGACATTATAACCAGAATCTCCAGTTCGGGGATCGAGACAAGTTGTGTGTAGATCTATATCGGGATTAACAACCCCGCACTCAGGCTACTAGCTACAGTCAGGCATACACGCCAATGAGTGGCAATTTTTATCAACAGTTTAAACACTCACAAGGCTTTTGTTTCAGGCATTCATGTCTTAGTATGGTTATAATAACTCATTTAGAAGATATTAACAACACGTTAGTGTATAAACAACTAAACGTAAGTACATATTCAAACTACCAGTTACAAAATACAAAGTACAATGGTATACTATAGTTTTCAATAACAGCTGGTGAAGCCAGGCATACTCTCAGTTACAAGTTTTACAAATACATTTGTTTACAAATAAGACGGTTTTATGGGAATAAAACTACTTTTCACATACCACTGAAAATATAGGATTTTCTAGAACAATTTTCATATTCAAAGACACCCATTCAAACATAAAGACTTTTGTACTCACTCAACTTATTGTTGATACTCTCTTTTCAAATTACTTGTATTCTCAGGGAAATAATAACAGGTACTCCCCGAGCTTTTGAGAAGATAGAGCCATTATGAGTCTTATGTTCTTCTTTTATATAACTATTTTGGTTTCAATATACAATGATTGAACACATGTAAATATTATACTTTTAAATACAATGGTTGTTTGTACTTTGATTACTATGATGCATGTGTTGTGATACTACAAATGAAATCCTCCACCCTCGGACATTTCCGCCGTCTGGTTTGAGGGTGTGACACTCGTCAACTATGTAGACTCGATGTCTGCAATCCATCTCCTGGCAGCAATGGGGTCCTTCACACCATAAAAGTATGGCGCACCACTCCCCCTGAAGTCCTTGAAGGACAGTGTGCGCGTACCCACCTGGCTAGATGCCAAATCACTCCTAAATGACTGGAGGCGATCCTCCAGCAGCTCGATAATCCCCTCCTTGATCGAACCAAAAATGATCGGGGTCGCATCAAGGATGCCTCTCATGATCTCAGATGTGATGAACTCGCGTAGCCCATCATCAACCTGCTCAGATCCCGCACCCGAGCCTGATCCCGATCCTGACCCAGATCTTGAACCTCCTGCTCCATGTCGTGTGGTCACCATTCTGAAAATAAACACATAAACATCAGTTCTCAAAATCATATGGCATATAACTTAACACAACAAGTATGGTATTTTGGGGAAACTTACATGAGCTCGGTCGGTCGCACGCATCACACACCTTGTTCTTTCTGAAAATTCAATTAACTTAGATTTTTGGAAACTGTTTTCTTGTTAAAATCTTTTAATCCCTCGGTTTGAGTCCAGACACCCCCAAAGGTGTGTCCGAATCCCTCAAACCAAGGCTCTGATACCAACTTGTAACATCCCAATATTCAAGGCCAAAAATTTTATTTTTAAAACAGCTTACCCAAGCATTGCCAATTGTTACATCAATTTATAAAAACATAAAGTTGTATCTCAAAACCATATCATCAGGAGTAATGTAAATCAGAGTACAATCCCAGAAAACCCCATGCGTAAATCATGAGTGTGTGTGTGTGTGTGTGTGATGCGATGCTACGCTGCCGGCTCCTTCCCCTTGGACGAAGTGGTACCTAAAACCCAAACTGAATCTGTAAGCAGAAAGCTTAGTGATTTCCCCCATCATACCACATGCCATATAATATCATCGGTATCTTTCAACCGGTTTCTGCCATCGGTATCTTTCAACCAGTATCTGCCATCCGTATCTTTCAACCGGTAACCACCATCGGTATCTTTCAACCAGTATCGGTCATCAATATCTTTCAACCGGTAACCGGGGACTATTTCACCCCTACCACTATCATACAATAACAGGATATAATCATACAATTAGGAATATTTGGGGTACTTACCTAACCTTCGGTCCTAACGACTGAGTCAGGGAAAAACTACTCCCTGCTACTTCCACTAATACACATAGCATAACCTATAGGCATATCTCATGAACATATCACATAACCATACCAAGATAATTATCACAAAGAAAGTAATCTACCAAATACCCCTATTGGTGGGCTGGCATTGTGGCCTTAGACCTATCCCTCCTCGAAGGTAACTCACCTCGATGTCGTGCAGTGTCTGAACTGTCCTCGACGTGCAAGTTGACTCCCCTCGACTCCTCGATCCCTACACGACAACCCCTCTAAGTTATTCATCTGAATTTGCAACCTTAACCAGGGTCAATTCAATTCAGTTAAAGTCAACATTGGTCAAAGTCAACATCCAGTTAACCTGACTCGCCGAGTTGGTCTACCAACTCGTCGAGTCCATGTTCCCCCAACCCGATACAATTCCTGACTCCACTCGTCGAGTCAGGAAAGAACTCGACGGGTTATCCTTCAATCTTATCATTAGAACCAACTTCATCTGACTCATCGATTTTACCCTTGAACCCGTCGAGCCTGTCTTCTTCTTATAAACACGTCCAATGAGCCTGAACAACTGAGGGACCTTCCTTACTTTCATCTAGTCCTTCGACAGAAGGATTTGATGGTCATTGCGCTCTGACTCGTCGAGTCCCAAGAACAACTCACTGAGTTCACTCATGACCACCACCATACAGTCGATCTAAATGGGTCTTAACACACCAAAACCATAGATCTAGCCTCCTAATGCCCATTTTACACATAAAGTCCCGAACTTGATGCACATGCAAGGGGTTTTTGGCTCAAAAAGCCATAAGAAATGTCCTACAAGAGACATGGGGCTCTCAGGGCCATAAAGTTGGCACCTTTATGCCATGAGACCCCTCCTAAGGCTCAGATCTGAAGTCAAACTCCATACACCACTTCATAATCTGAAAATGGATTAGAAAGCCCCAAAAGCCAATCCCAAAGATGAATAAGCACATGGAAGACCAAGGAAAGAGATTTTTACCTTGAATGAGTTGGTACTGGAACAAATCTCCTAGATCCCTAAGTCCCAACTTGTACTCCCAAGCTCCTTTCCTCTTCTCAAGTTTCACAATCCACCAAAATGCACCAAAATGGCCAAAGAACACACAAACAAGGATATGGTTTCAATATGTTGTCTGATGGGAGTGATAGGGACGACGGAGGCTGGAATAAGTTGTTTAAATAGGGTGCAAATCATCAAATTTAGGGTTTTTACTCAAGCAGCACCTACTTGCCGAGTCAGGCTCCCGACTCGTCGAGTAGGCCACTTAAACTCTCTAAGGGTCATGGCCCAACTCGACGAGTTAGGCCACCAACTCGTCGAGTCCCTAGGAAAAACATGAAATTTTGATTTAAATACATACCAGGAATCAGGTGTTACATTGAGACTTAGAGAAGTCGCAGTCGCACTCGCCACTCGCCAGTCGGAGACTCGGAGTATGGGTTGTTGGGTCCTACTGCCTACGGTAACGGGAAGGAAGTTGAAGTCCTCGAAGCAAGAAAGTCGCCATTCCGCATTCATACTGTGAAGTGAAGACTGAAGACGAATGTATTGACGGAAGAAAGCGAAATTGCATGAAGCCCTTATTTTCTATCTGTATTTTCCATTATATATTTATTTTTTATATAAACATAAACGGGTCCCCCCACGGGAGTATGGGATAGAAATACTCACTTCCGGCCTCGGTCCCTAAATAAATTGGAGTTAATATCGCCCCCACCCCCGCTCCTGCTCTGGATTTTTTTAAAAAAATTAGACCCGTACAGTGTTAGGGTCCCACAGAGGTTTTTGACATCCCTACCCATCATCTTCTTCCTATTCATATAAAATACAACTTCATCTAACCCTAAGCCTAATTACTATACCAAACGCCACCCTTATACCTCCCAGCCGCCATCTTTACATCATCTATATCCAGTCGCCACCACCTCCATCGTAAGGGCCGGGAACCACCAAGCCCACCGCAACCATTTCCAACATCACGTCCACCAGAGACCACAAAATCCATCACCATCGTGGATTGAAGCAGCCGACGAAGACAATCACCGTAAGCTGGTGTTGTTCCACTGCCACTGAAGACGTAAGCCGCTGCCCATGCTTTCTCCCACCGTTGTTGTTCTTGTTGTGGTTGAGAACGAAGGCCACCGTTAGGGCGTCGTTACAGTCGGGAAGATGGCTCCGCCGCTGCTGTTGTTCCACCAACAACATCGATCACAAGAAGTTGCGGCTTTTCTCCCTCTCCTTCATCCAACAATGACGGAGAGCCTCACGTCGAGGCTGAATCCATGGGCCACCGAGATCGACTGTTGCTACTGCTACATTACCGACGACAAAATTGGGAAACACCAAGTCAAGGACCGACAACGGACATCGTGGTCACTATCGGGACGGACACGACCACCTCCTTACCGTGAACAAAGTCCTTTCTCCGTTTCCATTCAGGCCACCGTTAGCGGTTGCTGTTGCCACCAAACAACCCTTTTATTGCTCTGGTCATCATCCATGACCGCCATATGCTGTCGTGTAGAGTGGGTGCATTTGTGACTCACAAGACGGGTGTGTGCTACTGTATTTTGTTAAGTGTGTATGTAGTTTTGTAAGTTGGAAGTAAAGTGAGCTGCCACCACCACCGTGAGGTGGTGGCTAGCACCTCCGACCACCACATGCCGCCATAGTGTGGTTGTGTGTGTGTGTGTGTGTCATTTAGTTGTGTGTATGTTTATAACCACCACCTTAGGGTGGTGGCTACCGCCACCGGACGCCGTGTCGGGTAGTGGTGTGCCTTATTGGATCGCAACTCGTTTGGATGATTGGACAAAGGGAATAATGAACCCTAATGGGCCTAATGAGGCTTAATGGGTCTAATAGACCCTAATTGACCTAAGGAAAACCCTAACGGGCTTAATGAATCTCTAGTGGGCCTAATGGGTCCAATAAAGCCCAGTTGACCTAAAAGCCCAACCATTTAACTTATGGGCTAGTATGTGGGTAGGAAGTCCAAATCAGGGTTTAGAAAACCCTAATGCCAAGAAACCCTAATTTTGGGATTTATCGTGACTGCGTGAGAATTACTTAATAACCTAAGATATTAAATTAATTGTTAAAGTTATAATATTAAAATTATAATCATTGGTAATTAACCTAAGGCAATAATGGACTTAATGGATTAAGTCCTTAATGGATTAAGCCCATAATGGTATAAGTATGAACACTTAGCCCTAATCGTCATTTCATGTGAAACCCAAATCTCGTTTGGGCCATGAGTTGGGCCTTCTATTGGGATTTGGAGATTGGACTATTGATGGGCTAACCAAGAACAAGTTAATGGACCAAAATAATTAGATGGGACTTAAGATAAGGCCGATGTAAGAGACTTGGGCACAATTTGGAAAATTGGGCCATAGATGGGCCATAATTGGGCCTTTATGATAATGTGATATTGGGCTATGGGAATACCAAAAGTTGGGAATAGAATAATTGGTTGGGCTTTAAGGTAAGTCCCATGTGAAAGGTTGGGCCCAATTCGGAAAATTGGGCTATATGTTGGGCTTTGGCCCATTATTTGAGTTTTGGGTTTTGGAGTGTGAGTTGGACTTTGGGTTTGGAACCCAATTATTAATTGGGTGTTGTTTGATGTTGACAGTTCGAGAAGCTGTCAACCAGCAGCTGGACTTTTATCTGCAGGACTTCAGCAGTGCTAGGTGAGTTCTCCTCACTATACTGACAGGGTCTACGACACTAGGTCGGTCCCTTGGGATTTTGTCCCGGGTTTTGTAGGTTGTTAATTATTCATGATATTTTAGATTGGTACCCTGGTAGTTAGGGTGTTATGCTATTATGATCTATTAGATTGGTATCCTCGTAGATAGGATGATGTTATTCTTAGGAATTTATATGATCTGTGTTTATTATTTGATTATGTGTTATATATATGTCGACATATATGTTTGTGGTTGGGTTGAGGCGGTCCTTCTTTGTGCTGAAGGCCAACATACCCGGGGGGTCCGGATAGGCTGTAGGCTCGTAGGAGGTGGTCCAGTCATGTCGAAGGACCGAGGAACAGTCAAGATAGGCTATAGGCCCGTAGGAGGCGATCCAGTCATGCCGAAGGCTCTAGAGCGGTCCATATAGGTTGTAGGCCCATAGGAGGTGGTCCAGTCATGCTGAAGGCTCATTATACATGTTTTTATTATTATACTGGATGTTATATTTGTTGGATTAATGTCTAAGTCCATAACTATAATTGGTAAGACTTGACCCGACCCGGCATGGTCCATTTGGGTTGCATACCATCATGCACTTGGATGGACTAAATGAGAGAAATAAGACACTTATGGTTATTAATATATTATAAGTTCTAGTATATTAATAATAAGAATGATGAGATTATTTAATTAGTATTGATCAAGAATTAATATAGCATTAATTGAGTGATCAAAAGAAGACTAATTAAATATGTGGGTTGATGGTGAAAATCATCCATACTTGTATAGTGGGCTAATGCTCCATGGATTATCTAGTTGGGCCAAAACCCATATGATGCTCCATGGATGCTCCATGGTGTATTTGAACCCATGGATCCAAGGAAATGGAAAGTCATGACAATTAGGGTTTACCCTAATTGTATAACTATATAAGCATCTTATTCTTGAGGAAAATCGGTCACTAGAGAGACTAATATTATTCTTGAAGAGGGCTAGCCGATTTCATGAAGTGTAGAATTCTCTCTAAGTTATTCTAAGTGTTTTGATGATTGTGAACCATTTGAGGTGTCACACTTGGGGCACTAGGCACTCAAGCTTCATGAAGACAAGCACCATCAAAGAGGTATGTATTCTATCTTGTTATATTGATAGTTTTGTATGCTAGTTTAGGATAATACCTTGGATATTCATATTTGCATGTATAATAGAGAAAACATAGATCCAAGGTATTTAGGGTTGCATGTACACTTAGGAGTGTTAGAATGCTCATAACCCAACAGTGGTATTAGAGCCTTGGCTTGTTTTCTTGTTATACCTGCAATAGAAGTTGAAAGATTGAAATTGGTGCTGTCAGCCCAGCAGACTCGCCGAGTCCATGAAGGGACTCGACGAGTCCAAGGCAAAATGCATCCAACTCGCCGAGTTTTGTTCATGCACTCGACGAGTTGGACCCCAGACAGCATATCTTCGAGGTTTTTGGCTAGAAATGGCCTAGGAACATTACCCTAAGTTGTTTTTGAACTTATAAACTTGTTTTTAATGTGGTAATGTTCATGCTAATCCATTTTCAAAGATAATTGTCAATAGATTCATGTTTTGTATTAGTTTAAAGGTTAGACTAATTACATGAAAAACTTTGATTTGAATTATCTTGTTCTTATGAGTTGCTTAGATTAATAGAAAAGTTAATTGAAATAGTTGTTTTCAATCCTTTTTAATCTAAGAGTTGAGTATAAAATGTGTTTGTGTAACTTGTCCTCAAGTTACATGAAGAGTCACATTAAAGATTCATAAAACTCATAAAATTGGCAAAGGTTACAAAAAATGAAGAGTCTAGTTCTAATTAATTGGAGTTATGACTCCATAACTTGTCCTCAAGTTATGGAGGACCAAGAGTCTCTTCATTAAATAAATATAAAAAAATAATAATAATGTAACCTTAATTAATTCCATAAGTTATAAAAATAAAGAAAAGTTAATTCTTTTATTAGTTTAAAGTCTTCCATAAGTTATGGAACTTGAAGAGTTTTTGGATTAAAACTACTTTAAACACATAAGTTATGGAATTAATTAGTTTTGAATAGTTTCAAAACTTGCCCTCAAGTTTTGGAATTTGTAAAGTTTTCTCTTATGAATACTTTAATTCCATGTTAGCCCTTAGAATTTTAAAAGTTAAAATTCAACCCTTATATTTTATAATATTATAAATTAATAATATATATATGTATAAGAGTAAAGTCAGTCTTACCGCTAGTACGCCTCATTCACGAAGCCGGTCTATAAGGTGGGTATAAGGTTGTTGCCTATAAAATGGCAACTTAATGGGTGTCCACTCTCACCAACCGCTTGCTTGACTGGTGGAGGGTCGTTAGCCGAACGGGTTTGACAAGACTATAATTCTCCCTTCATTTAAAGTATTAATGATAAATACTAAGTAACTAAACTCTTAATAATTCCCAATCTTAGTTACTTAGGAAAATGTGAATAAGGTGCTAATCCATGAAATTACACTCTGCACTTTGTTTAAGTCGGTTAGTGGAGCGTGTGTGGTTAACCGGCACACTAACTCGTATTTAACAAGGTAGGCAAAGGGTAACTTAATGTTTATCATAGTATCGATGGAGCGTGTATGGTTAACCGGCACATCGATTAAGGGGTAAACACTTAAGGGTACCAAGTAATTTGCATGGTTACTTCACACCTTGTTTTGTGATCCTCGGCATCCCAGTCACAAAACCTGAAGGGCACACTCGAGATTGAAACATGCCATTGAACAGTTCAATGAATCACAAAAAGATCTAGGAGTTTCAAATCCAATTAAAACCTAATAATACATTTCGTTTATCTTGGTGGAAATTGGTGAATCGTCATTCACCTACCTTCAAATTGTTTTATAGCTTGGATTACGGCATACCTCTTCTAAGTTATAAAATATTTTGTTGGGTCCTAGCCTTAATATTTCATATTGGGTGTCATATTAAGGACTTTAAGATCAACTATCTTGAATATCTCCCAAAACATGTCTGGTTTAGACATTTATGATCTTCCCAAATCTCTTGAAACAAGCTTTCCTAAATGAAGGTGATGTCCCTTGGAAATCATACTTCTTTCTCCTCCTCCAATTATTCTCCCTAACCCACAAGTTCTTGAAAAGTTTAAGGTGACTTAAGCCCTATTGGCAAGGCAAGGTCTAGGTGTGATCACATCTTGGAGATGTAGTCACATATTGACAAGCCGGGAGAGAAGGGTGTCAAAGTCTTGAGAAAGTTGGTGGTTCAACTACTTTCTAAGTCACATAGTGAGTTCTTTTGGAACACCTATGAAACAGACTATGACAAGACCCTTAATGATCTTATTTATTTGTTAAGATCAACTTCCTCAAAACTTGATGGACATTGACAATAGTGACATAGGAAATCCAGAAAAACATTCTCTTCCCAATGGAAAGGGATTGGCCATAGTCAACTCGGTTGAACAAATGGTAAAGAGAAAAACTAAGTCTGTGATAGTCCCGTGTACCATTATCAAAGGGTCCATATATTTATATTGCCAAAGGAACGGGTATTGGTTGCGAACCTGCCAAATTTACCTAAGGATGTTAAAGTCAATAATTTTGACTCTACTTCAGGTAAAGTCCACTATCTAACTCTGTTAAGTTTCTATTCTGAGATTCTTATTACATGATGTGACTGGGTCACATGTTGATGTTTTAAGAATCAAAGAAAAAAGTGAAGGAACTTAAAGAAAAAATATGCTGAATCTGATCGCATAGATGGATTTCTATCGCGTAGTTTGAAAAATCGGATTCTTGAGCTAATTCTTAGGAGTTATGAGATGTTGCTTAGGTATAGATAACAACAAGGTTTTCATGTGGATTGTAAGGATAAGTTTTTCCGCATAGTTTTAAAATAAAAGAAAATTTTTGATTTTAGTTATTGTAAAGTATCCTTACAATGGCATTTGAGGAAAAATTGTTGCTTATATGATTCCATTAATAGAAAGAGTGGAAATATGAAATTGATTCTTTCATTTGTGGTAATGTCTAAATTTACCAAATAAGGAAAGATTCTCATCATCCAAAGTCTCAATTTGACCGGGACTTGGAATCATGCAAGTTGTATAGCATGATGAATGAGAAATTTCAAGTATTTGAAAAAATTAAGACTAATTACTTGTTCACATGGATGTGTGAGTCAAGTAATGGACTAAGAGATCGAGTACATAGTCATGTGCACTGATTAAGTCCACCACAAAAAAATATAAGGCTATTCGTCATAGTTTAGTAAAGCTCAGTAAATATGATTATACTTACAAGCTTAAGTGTAACTCTGAGACATTGGAAAAGGTTCCAATGCATGGCAGAGCGAATAAGAAGAATCAAATTAGGCAGAAGGATAAAAGTTTCTCAAATCTGAAAAGATGATAGATTACTTTAGTATCAGTTTTGTAATCATCTTAATGATTAAGAAACCATATCAAAATTAGTTCTCTAAGGAAGTCTTAGTGCATTCTTATGACTAAGAAGAAGGGTCTTGAATTGTTGAAATGGTTAAATCAAGAAGATGAGTCATACTTCGTTCCAATACAAGTCTTAGAGTCATACTCCAAGATTGTAATTTGAGTGACATGTCTTAAAGAAGGTTTAAAACACTTGACAAATGTAAGAGTAAAAGTTTTCTACTCTTGTACATTTGAAATTGGTAAGTTGTGATGTTTTGGATAAAAACAAAGACCAACTAAGGCCAATTGTGTGAAGTGTTTGTCTTGATTAGAATCCGCACTATCTCTTGTATGTTTGACAAGGGAGTCTTATAGGTCAAGAGGACGGTGGGAGTCTTAAAGGTCTTGAAAGTCTCAAGAACTAAACAAGAATAAAACCTGACGTTCTTCACTAGCACACGACTTAAGGTTTATAGCCTATCTTGTTGACATATTTTGTGCCCATTCCAGTTAAAGTTGGCTTTGCATATGAGTTCTTAGAGTTCTCAATTGGTTACACAACAACTTGGAAGCAATGGTAGGCCCTTGATCTGCCAGGTGGCAAGAAGTTAAGATTGAGTTCAGTCCATATGAGTTTGGATTTGTCATTATCCTTGTCTTTGACTATGGTTTTGACAATTCACATGGATAAGAACACATACACCATTAAATCTAAGTGTCATAAGGTTTCTCTTCGATTCATGAAAATGATGGTGAGGAAACACTTTCACTAAGTAGATTTTAGATAGATAGCAATTGTGATATTTGCATTCTCAAAGTCATTAGTGGAGCGTGTGTGGTTTACCGGCACACTAACCTGGACTTGTGAGAAGTGGCAAAAATGTCTAACCATTATGATTACGACATCCCTCTTCATAAATGTTTAGACACGCAAGTGTGCTATCTAAGGGAAGGTGTATGATTTTGATAAAGTTCTATCAAAACAATCTAGTATCAGAAATCTGAACTTTGGTAAGAAAGTCAATAAAGTATTGATTTCTAGAAGTCCAGCTGATTTCTGAGTACATGTCAAAGCTAGTGGGAGCATAAGTGTTATGCTAATAATCATCATGTTAGTGGGAGCATGATAATTATGATAAGTATTGCAAGTTAGCAATGTTAAATATAGAAAACAAAAGGTTTCAATTGGGAAAAAGTTGTTTTGCTATAATTAAGGGAGAGGAAATTATACTTCATCTCAAATCTATAAGCTTAGATCGTGAGGTTTTAATCATTTAGTCAAGGAAATATATATGAATTTCATGTTGGAATGGCTCAACATAAGGAAATTCTGTATATGGGTCCATTATTTGCGTTCTAAAATTCGATTATGATTACGGCATCCCTTTTCATAATCTGAATTATGAGAACTTGGCAAATAGAAATGGAAATGTTATAGAAAAAGACTGGTTTAGTCTTTATGTGAGACATCATGAATCGTGTCCCATATGCTTCGGATATAGGATCGATTACATGTGTTATATTCATCCTTTCTAAAGTTTTCCAAATGCCTGGGGCATTAAGAAGGGAAAAGGTTTAGAACTGGATATGACTAAAAGAATTAAACAATTGTCGAGGACAATCTAAGGTTTACCAAAGATTGGTTGCTCAAGGACAGTTGGAAGTATAGTGATAATTCTGGAAGGACCATATTGACATAATCTGTAAGGAGGCAACTCTTGTTCAGAAGTGATAGTCAAAATGGAATCTGGAAATGTTTCAAAGTTAGAATTTTCAATCTGTTTAAGATTAGGAAACTTAATGCAAGAAGGATGTTTCTAAGGAGCTGATCTCCTTTGGAATGCTCTATAATGGTTGTTGTCAAGTCTTTATGAATTTGTGCATAATCATTACAAGAGGATCAATGCATATAAGTTTAAAATCTAACAGATTTCAGTAAATGACATGAATTTGGAATTCTTGTATTTACAGTAAGGATTTGGGAGTGTGAAAAGAAAATCATTTAAGTTATGTTCAATTGATCTAGTTCACAAAGTAAAGATCATAGACAAACATAGTATGCATACTTGGTGTATGGCATGACTAGTGTTTAGAAAACATAGTGTACATGCTTGGAGCATGGGACAACTATTGTTTTAAATTCAAGAATAAAGTTGATAGCTGAAACATTATACAATGAATAATGTGTAATCATATGGTGATAAATAAAAGGTGTTTTATTTATAGGTTTTGATACCATATTGGATTTAATTATTCTTGTGTTTCATTTTGCATGTTTTGACTTCTAGAGTAAACTAGGTTATTCTTCCGGAATGACTAAGTTATTCAAACCATCCACAGTCGGTCATATGTTGGAAGTAGATATGAATCAAGACTATCATGGGTTGGCTTGTAGAGGTCTAAGATGTTGGACAAAGGGCTACAACACTCATGAGTGCTCATAAGTTCTGAGTATTGGATTCAACCCGCGCTCATTGGAATCACTTCATGAATTTTATCACGAGTGATCATGAGACGATAATATCTTATATTCTTCAAACCTAGAGATATGAGTTGTTACTATGAGTTGATAGTACATTGATTGCACGAAAACGCATTGGTAACTCGATGTTATAAAACATGTCTTTGTGTACGATTCAACAAGTAGTAGAACAAGCCATATGAGTCGAAGTTTATCCATTCCTTTTACCTTCGGGATAAAAGCGATATATGTGGGCCCTTCGATGATTTGATGATGACAAATGGAAGTGCTCGGCCGGGCCAGGACTGATTTGATTTGTTCAATTAGTCAGTCATCATAAATCGGAAATCGGGAAACAACTAATGGACAGAGAGAATGATTATAATCCATGTCTCAGTCCATATGATATCTAGAATGGAGGAATATGTGATCCCTTATCTAATGGACAAGTCATTGACAAGATCAGAGTTCATCTACAAGGTCAGAGTTCGACAGAAGCTTTTGAGAGCTACGATTGCCAGTTGGTTCCTGAAGTCATACGCAATAATAGTTTTAGACTTATCCAAGTGGGAGACTGTTGGATTAATGTCTAAGTCCATAACTATAATTGGTAAGACTTGACCCGACCCGGCATGGTCCATTTGGGTTGCATACCATCATGCACTTGGATAGACTAAATGAGAGAAATAAGACACTTATGGTTATTAATATATTATAAGTTCTAGTATATTAATAATAAGAATAATGAGGTTATTTAATTAGTATTGATCAAGAATTAATCTAGCATTAATTGAGTGATCAAAAGAAGACTAATTAAATATGTGGGTTGATTGTGAAAATCATCCATACTTGTATAGTGGGCTAATGCTCCATGGATTATCTAGTTGGGCCAAAACCCATATGATGCTCCATGGATGATCCATGGTGTATTTAAACCCATGGATCCAAGGAAATGGAAAGTCATGACAATTAGGATTTACCCTAATTGTATAACTATATAAGCATCTTATTCTTGAGGAAAATCGATCACTAGAGAGACTAGTATTATTCTTGAAGAGGGCTAGCCGAATTCATGAAGTGTAGAATTCTCTCTAAGTTATTTTAAGTGTTTTGATGATTGTGAACCATTTAAGGTGTCACACTTGGGGCACTAGGCACTCAAGCTTCATGAAGACAAGCACCATCAAAGAGGTATGTATTCTATCTTGTTATATTGATAGTTTTGTATGCTAGTTTAGGATAATACCTTGGATATTCATATTTGCATGTATAATAGAGAAAACATAGATCCAAGGTATTTAGGGTTGCATGTACACTTAGGAGTGTTAGAATGCTCATAACCCAACAACATTTTGGTATTTTAGGGGTAACTCACTCAGCCTTCGAGCTTACATTTATCGATTATTGTTTCAGGTACTTCTGATGATCGTGGGAAGGCGCATGATCATCTACGTTCTTATGTTTTATGATTTAGTTCTAGGAAATTCTTATATTAAACCATTTTGAAAATACATTGCAATATTTATTGGTTTTGAAATGTTTTAAAAAGTTTTAAATTGGCTTGAATATTACGGATGTTCCAAGTTGGTATCAGAGCCTTGGTTTGAGTGAATTGGAGGGAAAATCGTGTGAATCTAGTCTCAAATCAAGGAAAAAGGTTTTCTAAATGATTTTTAAATGGTTTCAAAATATTAAAGGACGATGCAAGTGTACGATCAGCCGGAGCTCGCGGATAGACCCCGAAATACCTTAGGGATAATTTGGTTTTGTGATATGTTAGAACAGCATGCTAGTACCAGGCTAGGGATCTATAGGAATTGCATGATAGAATTTTCTGACCATATGATGCATGATATCCTAGGGTTTTCCTTATATGAAATTGACATCATTACTGTAGTTGCTTAGTGTATGCATCACGACCGTACACAATTAAGATCTTATAGCCATAGAATGTTTTGTTAGGCTTTATTTCCTATTCCTTGTCTGGTTGTGGGCTTAGAGTAGGACCAAGTATTTAAAAGTATATAAGGTCCAGCGTTATATACGGTTAGCATACACAAGGGTTGCAGGGTTGGTGGAAGTTACATGGGTGGGTTGTGTGTGAGGCCGGAAGGCCAGTTATGTGATATTTAGCATTCCTCTAGGAGTCACGATTGAGCACTCGCTATGTTTTGTTTATTTTTAGGGTGTTGTGATGAAACTTGAGACAAATATTGGTAGGTATGGAAGGTAGTATGGGCCCATACTACTGAAAGCACAAGACCCATATACGTAGCAAGGAAGTCACAACCCCTGGGGTTTAGTTGGGAGTTTATTCCCGGTTATTATATGGACTACACGAGATCTTCCTGAAGTATTATCAGAATGATGGTTGCGAGATGTTTTGAGACCGGATCCAGATCAAGAACCGGAGCTGGCAGCCAGAATTGGCCAGTATTATCGGAGGGTCGTGTTAGGGAGATCATCTGGGAGAAGGTGATCGAGATGGTTTGGAAACAACTTCCGGAGATGATTGGGTCTATCAAGTCCACCATGGTTGAGTATTTTGAATAGTGCTACGCGGCTCTTGCTGAGACGACTACCATGGCAGCTATAACAGCGGTAACAATGGCAGGGGGAGGAGCTAAGCGGGCTTTCCAGTATCGGGAATTCGATGATGCGAAGCCCCGACTCTTGATAGGGTTCAGGACCCGATTGTAGCCATGAGGTGTCCATCTGACGTGGAGGGATGATGCTTCACATGTTCATGCCCTACTGTCCAGAAGGTTAGGCACGCTCTGAACCCACTAAGGTTTGGGCGAAGGACTGGTGGGGACTTTTTGTTGGATGTATTCTGATGAGCAGTGAGCTATAGTTACTTGGCACCATGTAGATGTCATACTCGTTACATTCCGCGGATTGAGAGGGAGATGCTAGCATAGGTGTGTCTAGATTTGAGGCTTCTGGGGTTTTGTTTGAGTCTAGGATTCGAGTCGAGGAGACTCCAGAAGAGGGTGAGGATTATGATCAGTTAGAGTTTTGTAGCTAGAAGTAGAATGGATAATAGATGGATTGGAATGTCGTTTTCTAGGGCAAGTATTATGCCCTTCCAGCTTTTCATGCTCAAAGGAGTGAGCAAGCTTGCGACCCCAGGATTAGGTTGTGTTTCCAGCTCAAGGTCAGTTAGTCGCTGGGGTTGGCGAAAGTATTTCAGTGCGGGGAGCACGGGTGGTTTGATGTGGCATAAGTATCTTGTGAGATCCTGTAACAACCCGAAGTTTTCCATCGTCGAAAACTTGTTCTACCCGTAAAATTTCGCCGTTAGTCAATTCGTTTCATTTCCGATTTGGGTTAAATTAATTAAACTTATATGTTTATTATAATCTAATGAGTGTCCAAACCCCTTAGGAACTCATGAAATTAGCCCAAAATGCTTATTTCAAAAGGTTTAGATACGTTCCCGCCGGGTTACGGTAACTTAATCGGGTGTGACCAAAAGCCCCGTTTAATGCCGGTATCGGGTAGAATTCCACCATGTCCAAAACTTAGACACTATTTAAAGTGATCTAAGCTTCCATTTGAAGCTTTTTCCCTCTCTCACTACTCTCTCTCTAACCTCTCTCCTAAATCCAAATTTAAGGGTCTAAATCTAGAGTTTAAGGTCTCAAGTCTTCAAGGTACCTTCCTGTACTCATTTTGCATCATATTGGACCTTCAAATTCGAGATTTATTCATGATTTAGAGACTTGTATATGAGTTTACGGCCCAGGAAGGTGCTTTGGCCGTAAACCCATATTTATAAAGGTTTTAAGCCCTTAAACCCTTCCATGACTCAAACTAGACCTAGATATGACTTTTAGAAAATTTGGTAATGGACCTAGAACACCTTAGACATAAATTTTGAGGGGTTTGTGTGAGTTTACGGCCAAGGCATGTGCTTGGGCCGTAAACCCCTCAAACAAGGGTGTAAACCCATTTCTAATGTGTTAGAAAGCCATCCAACACCACCAAAAGCCTTGGAATAAATCAGAGATCCAACCAAAAATAGTTTAAGGACCTTAAACACAACAAAACCTCACATATGATAGTTTACGGCCATAGAACATACTTCAAGGCCGTGAACTCCTAAAAGGATGTCAAATGGTGCCCAAAATTCATTTCTAGGCTTGTAGGAATTTTTAGAATCACATGTGATTAATTTTGGGACCTTAAAAACAATTATTCAAGGAGATATGATAGTTTACGGCCATAGGCCCCATGCCAAGGCCATAAACTCCCTTAAGGGTTGTATTTGGTGATTTTAATTCAATCCAAGCCTTAGGTAAAATTATTCCAAGCATTTCCAAGTGTTAATTAAACACCATAAACCACCCCACCATAAGTTTACGGCTGTAAACTCATGGGGAATGGGAGTTTAGGCCGTAAATCTCATTAGGGAGTTTACTCTTGGGGAGTAAACTCAAATTCCAAGTCCCTCGCTTCAATTCCCGTCCGTAGATGTCACCCGGGTCACTCCAAACACCCGTTTTGAGGTGTTTTCGTTCGTTGGAGTGTAACTTCATATCTAATTAGAGTTTGTGAATCTAATTTGATATATTTGTATGCCATTTCATTTTACATAGGAACCTCGCATGTTATCAGGCCTCGATTGAACGTTTAGCATCCAAAATCGACACACTTCCGCGTCCGGTGAGTTCATACCCCTACCCTTTTTTTTAACTGTTTTCACTATTTTCAGGGGGGAATACAAGCAAAAGTACAAGGAAATCTTGTACTCCACTTATCATTTTCTATTCAATTGATTTTATTCTGTATGTTCTAATATCAATAACTATGTTTATCAAATAAGTTCGAATTACGAAGTTAGCTTTTAGACTAATTATAGATCTCATGAAAAAAATGCTACAATCTAAATTATATTTTATAATATATGAATAATTCATTACTAATTATCAATTAGAACTAATTCGAATACGAATACGAATACGAAACTATAACTAGGCATAGAACGAATACTAAAGTACAATTAGAAATAGAACGAATACGAAACTATAACTAGGCATAGAACGAATACGAAAGTACAATTAGAAATAGAACGAATACGAAACTATAACTAGGAATAGAACAAATACGAAAGTACAACTAGGAATAGAATGAATATAGAAGTATAACTAGAAATAGAACAAATAGGAATACTAAAATAATAATGTGAATGCGAATACGAATACGAATACGAATAATATTAGGAGTAGGATTAGGGATAGGAATACGACTGCGAATACGAATACGAATACGAATAGTATTAGGAGTAGGATTAGGGATAGGAATACGACTGCGAATACGAATACGAATACGAATACGAATATGATTTGGAATAGGAATAGGAATACGAATACGAATACGAATGCGAATGCAAATATGAATAGGACTACAAATATAATACGAATACAAATATTAATTAAAACAATGAACACGATAAAGAATAGGAATATGAATACGAAGACACGTATCTAGGTACACTCCAGTGTAATACCATTAGGATATCAGACTACCTAGTTAATACAATAAGTACGAATGGTATTCAAACATTACATCGAAACTCAATAACTAAACTTACTTTTAGGAAAATATAGGATTTTCCTAGGATCATAGTTAAACATAACTAGAACCGTGTAACCTAACAATTAATCAAACACTACTATTAAGAAAATATGGGATTTTCTTGGATAACAAACTTTTCGGAAAGCTAAAGGAAACTCGTACATTTTCACAAAACAAACATCTTATGAACTCACCAGCTTTATGCTGATTTTCAAACTGCTTGTATTCTCAGGTCAACATTAAACAGGTACCTAGCAATACTTTTGGAGAAAACGGAGTGTACAGAAGACTCGTCTCTACTTGTATTCATATGATATATGTATAACACCTGTAACAATTTACTTTTGAACAAATGTAAACTTTGATATGTAATGTAATGGTTGTTTACTTTGCCTACTATGTGCATTGGATTTGATACTCAACGTGGAGTCCGCCCCGAAAATGTTTCCGCCTTAGGTTTTTGGGGTGTGACAGATCCTATTCGCCTTTGATCTCTTGTATCATGCAACCAAGATTGATTGTATGATTTATTGCGATTTTAGGATTGTAGACTATGTCTTGGGAGTAGTTGTAACCTGGTTTAGGGCAAAGGTTGTTTCAGCTACTACAGTTCAACTGTGGATTATTGACTTGGTGAGTGATTCATGGGGTGAGGCCCTAAAGGATATGAGTTCTAAAGTCGAGAGCGGGATGTGACAACCCCAAAATCATGGCCAAAAAAGACCGGTTTGTTTATTCTTTGTTTTATAATCAGAGTTATCTTTTAAAGAAAACAGTTTCAGAAATTGTCGCAAAAACAAAATATGATAACCATTTATCAAATCATTTCTTTTAAGAAATGTATTTTCATTAAATAAAAAAATCACGGGATGTCATGTTCCGATACAGACCAAAAGCATAAATAGTAAAATACAGACCTTACAAAAGTTATTTATAACTACTGGTCTACAATCCAAAATCTATCATCAAGTCATCTGACTTATAATCTTGTGCATTACCTGTAATAAAAGAAAATTGAGTGGGTCAGGCTTGGGAGCCTGGTGAGCATATAGGGTTTTCATCCCACAATAATATAATTATTATTTTCAATCATCAAACAATCAACCCAATTACCCATCCCCATTATCTTCTTTATATCTTAAGGTTTTATCCTTCCTTCATTTGTTCCTAAGTATTGACCTAAGGAATTGACACAATGCCCATTGCTACATGAGGCGTGTCTGTCAGGTTTATGTTATTCTCTTTTAGGCGCATTAGCTGACATTACCCTTAAACGCATCTGCCACGATGTTAGGACATTCTCTATTTGGTGCATCTACCAATATTTTTCCTAAGCGCATCTGCTAGCATTATGACATTCTCTTTTAGGTGCATCTACCAATATTATGCTTAAGTGCATCTACTAGTATTATGACATTCTCTATTTGGCGTATCGGCCAATATTGTGTTTAGGCACATCTGCTAGCATTATGCCTTCTCTTTTAGGTGTATCTGCCGCCATTATCCTTTAAGCCCATCTGCCAGGATTACGACATTTACTACTTCGTGGATTTACCAAGATTATTCTTAAGTGCATCTACTAGTATTATGACATTCTCTAATTGGTGCATCTGCCAATGTCATTCTTAATCATCTTTCATACCTCATCATTTACCCCATCAGTTTATCACATACCAACTATCTCATCTACCCATGTTCTACCCAACATATTGGTAGATATAAAATACATATACAGTTTAACGCATTTAAAAACTATATAAAACATCAATTCCACACACATCTCAAATAAGCAAACAATGTATAAACACATAGCACGTATTTCACGGCAAATACTTAATATTTATGTGTTAGAAGAAAGTAACCACACACTCACTTAATCAGAAGATGATCGGACAGCACTACAGCTTGTAGAATTAGAAATTCTCCGATGAATCCGGGATATCTTCACATACCGGACTTCTTGCGGGCAGAGCTTCAGCTTGGAAACTCTTATATTCACGGGATAATCGGGCTTCGGGACTCATTTCGGGTCTCGGATGATACCGGGGCTTTGGGGTTACTTCTTTGCACATAAATCGAGGTAATATAGGTGAGAGAGAAGAGATTTGGCAACCACAAACGACTGCCCCTTCAAAGCTATTTATATGGTTGTTTTCTCATCTTCCACATCGTGGGCAATTCTTCCATGTTGTGGGCTTGATCGTCATTGCATGAATCATCGTCCACTTGCTTTGTCAAGCTCCAGAAGGCAACAGAAGCCATGCCACGTCATGGGCATTGTTTTCACATCGTGGTCTCTGATAGTTTTGGGGTTTCACGCCCCAAACTTCAGCAATTCATAATTTTCGCATACGAACTCCATTTTCGAAATTCTTTATATGGATGCGTAGGTAAGAAAAATATATACAACTTTCATTTAGACTCCGTTGGCTAATTTTGACTTTATTTTTATTATATTATTTTTATATTATTTTAGTAGGACAGGAAAGCAAAACTCTGTTATAAACTCATAACTCCCTCGTCTGACGTCCGTTTTCGTCTGTTCCGTCGTTGCACTACTATCGATGAGATATTCAATTCTCGTTTAGATTGCTTCGGCTAAATATCGCTCGATCTCATATTCGAACTTCGGGTTGTATACTGCTAAGCTGAAACTTCAAAAAATCATAACATTGTCATATAAAGTCAGATTTAGACGTTCTTTTTATGCATGCTCGTGTTTTAACGTATTCTATGACTTTCATTTAGATTTCTAAGGCCAAATATCACTCTAACCTAAATTCATTATTTACGTCGCACTGTGTCGTGCCGGTTCTATCGCGAAACTTCGACAGGTCATAACTTCTTCGTTATAACTCGGATTTCGGTGTTCTTTATAAGTACGAAATCCTTGTATCATATACTATAACTTAGTTAAGATTAATCCTTATAAATAATCTTCCATCAAAAAGTAATTTTGACGCTTATCCTCTCTAAATTGACTAGCCCTAATCTACGGGCGTTATAATTATCTCCCCCTTAGGAAGATTACATCCCGGAATCATCAATGAAAATAGGACTTGTATAATGATTCCATACATTATATCTTTTTATCCTGGGTAATAATCGTAACATCTATGTTTCTTCGAATGAGTATGTAACTCTTGGACTTCTTGACCGCTGGCGATGGTCAATCTTGCACCTACCCTTCGTACTATGTTGGACTTTCAATCAAAACCTTCGAGTTACAAAATAAATCCTTATTGAGGACTCCTTCTTCGTTTTAGGATAAGTACTTCCTTTATCTATTGTAACAGATCGATGGGTCATGCTCTAATGATCTCTCGTCGTATGATGCAACGCCATAATGGAATATACATTCCTTAATATTCTAATGCGATATAATCGCATTTTAGCATGTAGCATTTCTAGCTACAAGCTTCTTCAACAACGAGCGCGATGCTATCGATCGCATTGATTTCAAGCTCTGACTTAGGTCAGATGTTACATCGAACTTGGTTCTCTGAACCATGTAATAAACTCATCATAGTCGGACTCAATTTTGTATGACCACTAGGGTTGAAATAATAATCATCCTACTGGTTATTACCGAAACAATGGTAGTGACATACTTGAATAAAAACAGAATGAATCACTTGCTTCTTGGTAACCCTGTGACTTTCCCTGATCCAAGCGTGAGTCATGTGCTTCCAGTAGTATAGATCTCTACTACTATTCACACCTACTCATACTCGTCCTAAGTATTGTCCCGCAGTCTCCAAGTCCTAAAATCACAAAACAATTTAACACATACAAACATGTCCAATTAATCATAAAAAAATTCCTAGACTGTACTAGGACTTCTTCCATGCGTATCTTCTATCATAAATCATGCTTCAACTCGATTGGAGATGGAAATTCGAAATTATGGGACAACTTCAAGAATTACACCAATCGTTCCATCATCCTCCCAATCAAAGGTATACTTTAGATGTACCGTACTCCTCTAAACATTTCGTTATTTTATCAGACATAAACTAAAGGCAAGATACCACTCTTATGATATCTTCCAATAGGTTTCATTGTCTATCATAAGCCTTTCATTTCCTCCGTTTACTCAATTCTCTATGAGTCTTCACCATAACGTTTTGTAGATCCAAGCAGACATTCAGTGTACCGGGCGAGCATTTAAGATAGGAAAGCTTTATTTATGATAGACGTATAATTCTCCTTATCACTCTGAAATGTTTACCTGCTAGTTCTAATATCATAGTCATACGCTTAGAATCCTAAACACATAAGGTTTCCAGATCCGGTCGGCAACAGACCATAGATCCGAACAAACAATTTCACATATGGCAAACACATAATGTAACAGACCATAGATCCGAAAAAACAGCTCCAAGCACAGAAACTAGGAGTGAATTCAACCATGAACTTCAAAACGAAGTTGCCCTAAGCACCGAGTGAATATGCTAACATTTAGAAGAACATAAGTAAATAAACCCAAAACTACACGATCCTTATCGGTCGAAGCGATAGACGGAATAATGAAGATTCGTCGTAACACCCACGCTAAGAGTTGGATTAAGTAGAGAACAAGAAGATTCAAATGCAACATAAGTAAGCTCACCTTTCCTCAACCATCGATGTCCCATTCAAATGCAAATTTCGGGATGAAATTCTCTCTAACGAGGGGATAATGTAACACCAACAATATTAGGTTCAAAATTAAACTTTTATAAAACTATAATTGGGTTATACCATGTGGTAGATGTCATAACAAGGTTTTCAAAAATATAAAGAACACTAAAATACGAGCTATAACGAAGAAGTTATGACCGATCGAAGATCCCCGACAATACCGGTAAAACAATGTTAAGCGTAAAATGCGAAATTCCAATAAAAACTTTTTAGCCTTAAGTATCTAAACGAAAGTCGTAGATATCATTAAACCGTGAACATACATAAAAAGAACGCCCAAATTTGACTTCGTATGAGGAAGTTATGAATTTTCGAAGTATATTAAGTAATTAAATATTAAATTTAATTATTAATACTGTAACAACCCGAAATTTCCATACCATTTCTTGTAACTCTTCCGTAGTTCAATTCAAACAACCAATCGCCGTTTCCAAATTCGAATTCCGATCTTCTGTTTAATTAAGTCATTAACTTGTGCTATCTAACATGACTTAATTGGTGTCTTAATACATCTAGAAATCATTTTAACACCCCACTTTAGTGATCGGAATATTTCTCGAATTTACCATACCGGGTTACGGCAACTTAATCGGGTGCGACCAAAAGCCCCGTTTAATGCCGGTATCGGGTAGAATTCCACCGTTTCCAAGTTTTGGGAACTATATAAACATGTTTAAACACCCATTTGAAGCTTTTTCTTCCTCTCTCTACTCTCTCTCTAACTGAAATTTAAGGCCTCAAATCCCTAAGGTACCTTCCTAACCTTAATCTAAAGCATTTTTGGCTTCCAAATTCGAGATGTTAACATGAAATGGGACACAATATATGAGTTTATGGCCCAGGAGGCTGCCTAGGCCGTAAACACCAAGATTGAAGGGTTTTGAGCCCTTAAACCCCTTCCTAGACAATTTTGGACTTTAGATATGACTTAATGGCTTCATGAAATGGACTTATAATAGTTAAAACATGTATTTTGATGGATTTGAAGGAGTTTACGGCCAAGGCACAAGCTTGGGCCGTAAACACATATTTTTGGGGTTTTCTTGACCTTAAACCCTTACAAATCTTTAATAAGGCTTAGATATGAATTATAGAATATTGGTTTTAGCATTTGGACACTTGAAACATAAATTTTGAGGGGTTATTGTGAGTTTACGGCCAAGGCAAGAACTTGGGCCATAAACTCCTTAAAGTATGGTATAAATTCCTTTTTAAGTGTTGTTTAGCCCCTATATCACCCCTAAAGCCTTGGAATGAATTTTAGAAGTCCTTACAAATAAGTTTTTGGCATTAAAACACATAGATATAATCTCTAAGAGAGTTTATGGCCATGAGAGGGGTCTCATAGGCCGTAAACTCCAAAAACCCTTTCAAAACTTCAAACAAATGCATATAAGGCCTTGGAACAATTTTACCAATCACATGTGATTTGTTTTAGCATCATTTAACACCATTTTCATGAGAATTAAGGAGTTTACAGCCAGGAGCCTATGCTAGGCCGTAAACTCCCATAAATTAATCATTTTGATGATTTAAATCCATTCCAAGCCTTTAAATCCAAAACTAGAAAATTCCCTTAAGTGATTTGAAGCCATTTTTGCCCTTAACTCACCCCACCATGAGTTTACAGCCGTAAACTCATGGGTAGAGGGTCATATGGGTGTAAAATACTTAAGGAGTGTTCCTTTGATGTCCTAACTCATTATCCTAACTATATGTGTCCCTAAACGCCACCCGGGTCCCTCCAAACACTTGTATAAGGGTGTTTTCACGACTAGAAACAATTGTCCTTATCAAATAACCAATCTAAGTCCTAATTGGATACAAATGTGTATCTTTACATTATAATTAGGAACCTCGTGTATTTACAAGCCCCGGATCAACTCTTAGCATACAAATCGTCACATTTCTCGTCCGGTGAGTTCATACCCCTACCCTTTTTCACTATTTTCACTGTTTTTAGGGGGGGAACACAAGCAAAGTACAAGGGAATTCTTGTACTCAAAACATGTTTTCAAATGTGTGTTTGATATTCCATATGCTTTTAATACTGATTACTACAACTGATAACTATTTGAACATGCAGATCACGTAACATATATTTGTGAAATGGATCTTTAAACTGTTATGTTTTACATATATTTCACAAATGGTTTTCCATATTTTATCAGTTAAAAGCATGACATTATACATTTGAATTTAATACCTATACACTGTTTTGTCCTCGGTAACACTTCACACATATACGCGAGTGGAGGACTATCATATTATTACTAGTAAATTTCTTAATCTTGTATCATTGGAGACACGTCCTCAGCGAACACTCCATAGAGATACGCGAGTGGAGGACTACACCCGTAACCAAAATCACTGGTATTTAGAGAGCGTGACTTGAGTGTATAGATCTATACGGGGCTCACTACCCCACACTTGGCTGCTAGCTACAGCCGAACCGAAATGGTTCAAGGGTGACGAAAGTGATAGGTATGTGGACTACTTATTGCCACAGGTTTTAGTCTATCGTATTGTTATGGAACTCGCAATTAGGATAACAGAGATTTACTTATAGTAATAATAAACCACTTTATACATATTGTGCATCTTTTACACCTTTCACGTACGGTAACTAACATTCAGGAAAGTATGGGACTTTCCTGGGGAAAACATGGAACCTAACCACGTTTACATCTTTTACATCTTTTACATCATTCACATTGGAAATCAACATGCAGGAAAGCATGGGGCTTTCCTGGGTAAGACTTACATAACTACAAAGAGTAACAAACTGGATAACATTACATCTTTTACAATTGGTAATATAAAATAAGGAAAGTATGGGACTTTCCTGGGAATACATGATAAGTGAACAGAACAATTCAACAAATCGGATAACCAAACTATACATTTTACTTGAGTAGTCATGCCTTTAGTGTACAAACTTACTATACTTTATATTTGTGAAACAACAACCAACTATTAAGAAAATATGGGATTTTCTTGGTGTGCGTAACATTTCAGAAACAGAAAGGAAACTTGAACATTTTCACAAACAAAAACCGCTTATGAACTCACCATCGTTATGCTGATTTTCAAACCGCTTGTGTTCTCAAGTCAACGTTAGAACAGGTACCCGAAGATCTCTTTTTGGTCAGAAGACGGAGTATATGAAGACCCGTTTCATTTTGTTCATATATATATATATATATATATATATATATATATATATATATATACTATGTGTCAACTGTACAAACTTTACTTTTGAAACAACTGTAAGACTTTTCTTATGTAATCTAATGGTTTTTTTACTTTACTTACTATGTGCATTGGATTTGATACTCAACGTGGAGTCAACCCCGGAAATGTTTTTCCGCCTTCGGTTTTCGTGGTGTGACAGATTGGTATTAGAGCCCTTGTTTATAGTGAATGAAGTATACCAGACCTTACATGGTATAAAACTAGAAACACTAAAGGGCCTAAGTGCTCTGAATTAAAAGTATCTTCAAACTACAAGTATTTTCAAAAGTATACAAGTATACCGAATTGTCGCGATCCGTAACCACAAGTAGAACATAACATAAGTAATTGGGTGTTGTGTACTATGGTTAAACCTGGGCAGTTATGTAGTCGTGTCTAGGGTGAATATAGCCTGGCCAACTATATCATTCGAGACACAGCCAACATGTGCTTGGGAGTGACTGTGGTATGCGGCATGCCTAAAACTTACCCTAATATCCCAAACATCGAACCATTGTCGTAGTCAATTCATGAAATACTATGGGAGTATTTCTCGATCCCAATCCTCTGTAGAAATCTTTATTCGAATGACTTTCTGTGATTATTCTTAGCGATAAATTATCTGTTTTGATAACTCTTTCCTGCTTTATCGCTTATTCGGATCATATAACTGCCATATCTATCGATTCAATGTAGAGGACTTACCATCCTCTCTTTCTTGATCTTATTAGATCAAGATGCCTCCCCGAAAGAGACCCAACTCAAAGAACAACAACAATCCTTCTTCGCCACCACCTCCTCCCCAATTTGACCTAGCATCACTCCATACGGTTCTAACTGCTGCAATGGTGGCAGCCATGTCACAAATGAACCCTAGTGGTTCAGGAGGGGGTCCCCAATCTCAGAACCCCGAAGTTAGCCAGGGACACCAAAGAGGGGGTTCCTATAAGGATTTCATGAATGGAAAGCCAACATCCTTCAATGGCGCTGGAGGTGTCATTTCTTTATCCCGATGGTTTGAGAAAATCGAGTCCATTTTCGAAATTTGTGCTTGCGCGGAGTCTAATAAAGTTAAATTCACGGCCTGTACCTTCATTGATAAAGCCTTAACTTGGTGGAATGGTTGAGTCAAATCTCTGACCTTACCCGTAGCTAATGCCATGGGCTGGGAAGCCATGAAAGAACTCCTCATTGCTGAGTACTGCCCCCATGGTGAAATGCAGAAACTAGAGCACGAGCTCTGGAACCTGAAGATCAAAGGTTCCGACATTGCTGCATACACTTCCCGATTCGATGATCTCGTACTTCTCTGCCCGGGATTAGTCACTCCTGAGAACAAGAAGATCGAAAGGTTCATATGGGGGTTATCCCAACCAACAAAGAGTCATGTTTTGGCCGCCCGTCCGGATACCTATGATAGTGCCAAAACTTTAGCTCAAACTCTGATTGATCACAACAATGACGTTAAGGAAATCATTACCACTTCTAAGCCGACTCAAAGGAGTGACGAGAAGAGAAAATTCTGGAAGAAAAATAAGGATCAATCTTCTCAAGGATCTTCCAAGAAACAGAAGACAGTAGCAGTCCATGCTGCTACTACTCCTGTTGCTGCTGTGTCTATTGTGGGATCCACAGCTCCAACTCCTACCAGCCGGTATGTTGGTAACCTCCCTCTCTGTGATAAGTGCAAGTATCACCACAACCCCGGCCCCTGTCGCGAACTTTCCTGTACCAGTTGTGGCAAAAAGGGGCACACGGTTCGATTATGCAAAACTCCTACCCAATCAGCCAACCAATCATCTGGAGCAGGTGTTAGTCAAGCCTGCTACAACTGTGGAGAACTTGGGCACCTTAAAAGGAACTGTCCCAAGAAATCAACTGCTGATAACACTAGAAGAATTCTAACCATGGGACGGGAGGAAGCAGTCGTTGATCCCACTGTTGTTTCGGGTACATTCCTTCTCGACAACTCATATGCTAGTATTCTTTTCGATTCGGGTGCTGAAAGGAGTTTTGTTAGTCATGCATTCAAACATAATCTAAAACGTAATCCCCAACCATTAACTGAAACGTTTACCGTTGAGATGGCTAACGGTGAGAAAGAAAGCGCTAGCGACGTATTCATAGGTTGTACGTTTACCCTAAATGATCACTCATTTCCTATAGTTCTCATGCCCGTTTCCATTAAGAGCTTTGATGTTATCATTGGCATGGATTGGTTGAGTCCCAATCATGCTGATATCCTTTGTTATGAAAAAGCCATCCATCTCAACCTTCCCTCGGATCAAACTCTCGTAATCTATGGTGATAAACCCAGTTCCAATCTTCGTATCATTTCCTGCATCAAACCTCGAAAGCTCCTATGAAAGGAGTGCATTGCATTCTTAGCCCATGTGATTAACGAGAAACAAGAAGTTAGAGACCTCGCGAGCATCCCCGAGGTCTGTAACTTTCCAGATGTGTTTCCTGAAGAGCTTCTAGGAATTCCTCCCGAGCATCAGGTCGAGTTCCGTATTGACCTAATTCCTGGAGATACCCCCATAGCAAAGTCTCCGTATCGATTAGCTCCAGCAGAAATGCAGGAGTTATCCAGTAAACTCAATGAGTTGCTCAGTAAAGGATTCATTAGACCGAGTTCCTCACCCTGGGGAGCTCCAGTACTGTTTGTAAAGAAGAAATATGGATCCTTTCGAATGTGTATCAATTATCGTGAGTTGAACAAGTTGACTGTCAAAAACCGATATCCTCTTTCGCGAATAGACGACCTCTTCGATCAACTCCAGGGAGCCAGCTATTTCTCAAAGATAGACCTACGGTCAGGTTACCATCAATTACGAGTCCAGGGGAATGATGTTTCCAAAACAGCTTTTAGGACTCGGTATGGACACTACGAGTTCGTAGTGATGCCCTTCGGATTAACCAATGCACCGGCTGTGTTCATGGATCTGATGAACCGCGTGTGCCGTCCCTTCTTAGACAAGTCCGTCATCGTGTTCATTGACGACATCCTTGTCTACTCCAGAAGCGAAGAAGACCATAAACAACACTTGAGGCTAGTGTTGGAAACCCTTCGATCCGAGAAACTATATGCGAAATTATCCAAGTGTGAATTCTGGATACGGAAGGTAACTTTCCTCGGTCACGTGGTAAGCGAGGAGGGAATTCACGTGGATCCTTCCAAGATTAAAGCGATAGAGAATTGGTCGGCACCAAAGACACCCACAGAAATTCGTCAATTCTTGGGTCTCGCCGGCTACTATCGAAGATTCATTCAGAATTTTTCCAAAATCGCCAAACCTTTAACCACTCTAACACAGAAAGGTGTACCCTTTTGTTGGAGTGATAAACAAGAAACTGCATTCCAAACATTGAAGAGAGCCCTATGCAGCGTGCCTGTTCTGTCTTTGCTTGAAGGAAAAGAGGACTTCGTTGTTTACTGCGATGCATCTAATCAAGGTTTAGGCTGTGTGCTTATGCAAAGAGGAAAGGTGATTGCCTATGCCTCAAGACAGCTGAAAGCACACGAGGTCAACTATACCACACATGACTTGGAACTAGGAGCCGTAGTCTTTGCATTGAAGATTTGGAGACATTATCTCTACGGAACCAAGTGCACGATCTTCACTGATCACAAGAGCCTGCAACACATCTTCAATCAGAAAGACTTAAACATGAGGCAACGGCGATGGGTAGAACTACTCATTGATTGTGAGTGCGAAATCCGTTACCACCCCGGCAAGGCCAATGTGGTAGCAGATGCCCTTAGTTGAAAGAATAGTGCGGGCCACAAAGTGAAGAACCAGACGATGACTATCCATTCCAACTTACCCATACAAATCCGAGAAGCCCAGCTAATAGCCCTCAAACCCGAGAACATGTCGAGTGAAGCCTTGAGAGGAATGGAAAAGAAACTTGAGATTAGAAGTGACGGAGTTCACTGTTTCATGAATCGAATCTGGATTCCCAAATCCGGAGGATTCAGGGAAATAGTCATGGAGGAAGCGCACAGAACCAAATACTCTGTTCACCCAGGTTCTGACAAGATGTACCTGGATCTCAAGAAGCAATACTGGTGGCCAAATATGAAGGCTGAGATAGCTACATTCGTGGGCAAGTGTCTGACTTGCGCCAAAGTCAAAGTTGAACATCAGAAACCCTCAGGTCTGCTCCAACAGCCCGAGATTCCTGAGTGGAAATGGGAGATGATTACCATGAACTTCATCACCAAACTGACCAAGTGTTCTAGTGGGTACGATACCATTTGGGTAATTATCGATCGTTTGACAAAATCCGCTCACTTCATTCCGATCAAAGAATCATACAAGATGGAAAGACTCGCATGAACCTACATCCAAGAGGCAGTCCGACTGCACGGTGTACCTGTGTCCATTATCTCTGATCGAGATAGCAGGCTTACCTCCCAATTTTGGCAGTCCCTCCAGAAAGCCCTTGGAACCAAACTAGATATGAGCACAGCGTATCATCCTCAGACCGATGGACAGAGTGAAAGAACAATCCAAACCCTAGAGGACATGCTTAGGGCATGTGTCATTGACTTTGGAAAGTCGTGGGACACACATCTATCCTTGATCGAATTCTCGTACAACAACACTTACCACACCAGCATTAGGGCTGCTCCGTTTAAAGCCCTATACAGTTGTAAGTGCAGATCCCCTCTGTGCTGGGCCGAGTTGGGGGATACACAGTTAGCCAGGAGTCGAGTTCCTGACAGTACTCTCACTGGTCCTGAAATCATTCGCGAAACCACCGAAAAGATCATTCAAATCGGTAACCGACTAAAAGCCTCACGAGATCGCCAAAAGAGTTACGCTGATAATCGTCGGAAACCACTAGAATTCCAGGTTGGAGATCGTGTCCTGTTGAAGGTCTCGCCCTGGAACGGCACTGTACACTTCGGTAAGCGTGGGAAACTTAATCCAAGGTACATTGGACCCTTCGAGATCCTCTCCAGAATCGATCCAGTTGGCTATAAACTTTGCTTACCTCATGAACTCAGTAACATTCATCCTATCTTCCATGTTTCAAATCTCAAAAAGTGCCTATCCGATGAAACCCTAACAATTCCAATAGACGAGATTGAGATAGATGTAAACCTCAACTTTGTGGAGGAGCCGATCGAAATCATGGATCGAGAAGTCAAACGTACAAAGCAAGGTCGCATCCCGTTAGTGAAGGTTCGCTGGAATGCCAAGCGAGGGTCGGAATTCACTTGGGAGCGGGAAGACTCAATGAAACAGAAGTATCCACAACTCTTTCCAGATCCATGATTTGTATCTGGTCTCATGTCTTGATCTTAAATTTCGGGACGAAATTCCCTTTAACGGGGGGATAATGTAACAACCCGAAATTTCAATACCATTTCTTGTAACACTTCCGTAGTTCAATTCAAACAACCAATCGTCGTTTCCAAATTCGAATTCTGATCTTCTGTTTAATTAAGTCATTAACTTGTGCGTATCTAACATGACTTAATTGGTGTCTTAATACATCTAGAAATCATTTTAACACCCCACTTTAGTGATCCGAATATTTCTAGAATTTACCATACCGGGTTACGGCAACTTATCGGGTGCGACCAAAAGCCCTGTTTAATGCTGGTATCGGGTAGAATTCCACTGTGTCCAAGTTTTGGGAACTATATAAACATGTTTAAACACCCATTTGAAGCTTTTTTTTCCTCTCTCTAACCTCTCTCTAACCTCTCTCCTAAATCCAAAGTTTAAGGGTCCAAAACTCAATTTTAAGGCCTCAAATCCCTAAGGTACCTTCCTAACCTTAATCTAAAGCATTTTTGGCTTCAAAATTCGAGATTTAAACATGAAATGGGACACAATATATGTGTTTACGGCCCAGGAGGCTACCTAGGCCGTAAACACCAAGTTTGAAGGGTTTGAGCCCTTAAACCCCTTCCTAGACAATTTTGGACTTTAGATATGGCTTAATGGCTTCATGAAATGGACTTATAACATTTAAAACATGTATTTTGATGGATTTGAAGGATTTTACGGCCAAGGCACAAGCTTGGGCCGTAAACACATATTTTTGGGGTTTTCTTGACCTTAAACCCTTCCAAATCTCTAATAAGGCTTAGATATGAATTATAGAATATTGGTTTTAGCATTTGGACACTTGAAACATAAATTTTGAGGGGTTATTGTGAGTTTACGGCCAAGGCAAGAACTTGGGCCGTAAACTCCTTAAAATATTGTATAAATTCCTTTTTAAGTGTTGTTTAGCACCTATATCACCCCTAAAGCCTTTTGGCATTAAAACACATAGATATACTCTCTAAGAAGGTTTACAGCCATGAGAGGGGTCTCATAGGCCGTAAACTCCAAAAACCCTTTCAAAACTTCAAACAAATGCATATAAGGCCTTGGAACAATTTTATCAATCACATGTGATTTGTCTTAGCATCATTTAACACCATTTTCATGAGAATTAAGGAGTTACAGCCAGGAGCCTATGCTAGGCCATAAACTCCCATAAATTAATCATTTTGATGATTTAAATCCATTCTAAGCCTTTAAATCCAAAACTAGAAAATTCCCATAAGTGATTTGAAGCCATTTTTGCCCTTAACTCACCCCACCATGAGTTTACGGCCGTAAACTCATGGGTAGAGGGTCATATGGGTGTAAACTACTTAAGGAGTGTTCCTTTGATGTCCCAACTCATTATCCTAACTGTATGTGTCCCTAAACGCCACCCGGGTCCCTCCAAACACTTGTATCGGGGTGTTTTCGCGACTAGAAACAATTGTCCTTATCAAATAACCAATCTAAGTCCTAATTGAATACAAATGTGTATCTTTACATTATAATTAGGAACCTTGTGTATTTACAAGCCCCAGATCAACTCTTAGCATACAAATTGTCACATTTCTCGTCCGGTGAGTTCATACCCCTACCCTTTTTCACTGTTTTTAGGGGGGAACACAAGCAAAGTACAAGGGAATTCTTGTACTCAAAACATGTTTTCAAATGTGTGTTTGATATTCCATATGCTTTTAATACTAATTACTACAACTGATAACTATTTGAACATGCAGATCACGTAACATATATTTGTGAAATGGATCTTTAAACTGTTATGTTTTACATATATTTCACAAATGGTTTTCCATATTTTATCAGTTAAAAGCATGACATTATACATTTGAATGTAATACCTGTACACTGTTTTGTCCTCGGTAACACTTCACACATATACGCAAGTTGAGGACTATCATATTACTACTAGTAAATTTGTTAATCCTGTATCATTGGAGACACGTCCTCGGCGAACACTCCACAGAGATACGCGATTGGAAGACTACACCCGTAACCAGAATCACTGGTATTTAGAGAGCGTGACTTGAGTGTATAGATCTATACGGGGCTGACTACCACACACCTGGTTGCTAGCTACAGCCGAACCGAAATGGTTCAAGGGTGATGAAAGTTATAGGTATGTGGACTACTTATTGCCACATGTGGACTACTTATTGCCACAGGTTTTAGTCTATCGTATTGTTATGGAACTCGCAATTAGGATAACATAGATTTACTTATAGTAATAATAAACCACTTTATACATCTTTTACACCTTTCACGTACGGTAACTAACATTCAGGAAAGTATGGGACTTTCCTGGGGAAAACATGGAACCTAACCACGTTTACATCTTTTACATCTTTTACATCATTCACATTGGAAATCAACATGCAGGAATGCATGGGGCTTTCCTAGGTAACACTTACATAACTAGAAAGAGTAACAAACTGGATAACATTACATCTTTTACAATTAGTAATATAAAATAAGGAAAGTATGGGACTTTCCTGGGAATACATGATAAGTGAACAGAACAGTTTAACAAACCGGATAACCAAACTATACATTTTACATGAGTAGTCATGTCTTCAGTGTACAAACTTACTATACTTTACATTTGTGAAACAACAACCAACTATTAAGAAAATATGGGATTTTCTTGGTGTGCGTAACATTTTAGAAACAGAAAGGAAACTTGAACATTTTCACAAACAAAAACCGCTTATGAACTCACCAGCGTTATGCTGATTTTCAAACTGCTTGTGTTCTCAGGTCAGCGTTAGAACAGGTACCCGAAGATCTCTTTTTGGTCAGAAGACGGAGTATATGAAGACCCGTTTCATTTTTTTCATATATATATACTATGTGTCAACTGTACAAACTTTACTTTTGAATCAACTGTAAGACTTTTCTTATGTAATGTAATGGTTGTTTTACTTTACTTACTATGTGCATTGGATTTGATACTGAACGTGGAGTCAACCCCGGAAATGTTTTTCCGCCTTCGGTTTTCGGGACAAATACCCGATATTATCCGAAGGAGGTGGAGTCACCGGGCTGATTCGAGTTACGCCCCGCGTACCCTCGTACACCCAGCGTAACCGGGTGCTAGGCCTCGGTTCGGCCACATCGCCCCTATGCCTTTATGCCCTCCTATCAGATGCTTCGTCCGAGGAGTGCGTAAGCAGTGACGCACGAGTACGCCCCACGTAACCTCGTACGCCTAGTGTACCGAGCCAGTTCAGCCCCCCTGTAAAAAGGGATGCGAGGGTTCCAGGGAAAATTGCTTAATTCTTCTCTTTCTCGTGCCGAAGCTCTGCGTTTAAACACTCAGAGCCATCCCAAACTCCCGGTTTTCATAACCAAGTTTGGAAGGAAGTTCTAGACTCCCGAGAGTCCCAAGAATCCCGAGATTTTCCCGGATTTATGCATTCAAAGAACTTATGACTTATGCTTTGTCAAACATTGTGAAAAAGGATAAACTTTGCATACAAAACTACTACTTTAATACAAACTTAGTTGAGAATCCGTGAGACGTGTACATCTTCAAATACTACCTTTTTGCTAAAAGGTACCACTATAAGTCCTGTCTATAACCAGAGTCTCCCGTTCGGAGAACGTGTCAAATGTGTATAGATCTATACGGGAAGTCATGATCCCATGCCCTGACTGTTAGCTACAGTCCATCCTTTGGGGTGACAGTTTGTCATAACACTACGACGCCTGAAGAACGTCGCTACAGGCATATTATGTTTAGTATGGTTATAAAACTCATCGGATATACAACTATTATAGTACCTCTTATTTATGAATGAGTAGCTATTAAAACTATTCTTCATCTGATAACTACGATCTTCTTATAGTGTTACTATATGAAACTATGCCCCAATCTTTTAAAGCATGTCAATTGCTTTCAGTTTTCGGTCATGGACATTAGACTGCTTATTACTTTAGGAAAATAAGGGATTTTCTTGTATACAAAACAAACAACTATCTACATTTCACAACACGAATATTCTCATGCATTTCATACTTTTATAAGAAAATAAGGGATTTTCTTGGAAAACATACACGCATTTTGGAATGGCATACAATTTCTCATAACCGCTTATGAACTCACCAACTTAATTGTTGATACTTTTTCATTGAAATAACTTGTATTCTCAGGGAACCGCTAATCAGGTTTGGAAATCAACTTTTGGGGATTAATGCGCTGACGTTAATTACTTCTTTTGAAAGATGTTTATGTATTTATCTTTTGAACATGTAACGAATACAATTATGTAAACATTTTGAAAACCTTTATATATATGGTGGTGTGTACTTTCCTTTCTATGAACTGTTATGATACTGAATATGACATCCTCCGCCCCTGAAAGTTTCCATCGTTCTGGTTCGGGGTGTGACATTTTCACGTAAATCGACGTAATATAGGTGAGAGAGAAGAGATTTGGCAACCACAAATAGTTGCCCCTTCAAATCTATTTATAGGGCTATTTTATCATTTTCCACATCGTGGGCACTTCTTCCACGTCGTGGGCTTGGTCATCATTGCATATGTGATCAACCACTTGCTCTGTCAGGCTCCAGAAGGCGTCAGAAGCCATGGCACGTCGTGGGCACTATTTCCACGAAGTAGTCTCTGACAGTTTTGGGGTTTCGCGCCCCAAACTTCATAAATTCATAACTTTCGCATACGAACTTCGTTTTCGACGTTCTTTATATTGACGCGTAGGTAAGAACAAGGTCTACAACTTTCATTTAGACTCTGTCGGTTAATTTTGAATTTATTTTTATTATATTATTTTTAGTAGGTCGGGACAGGAAAACTCTGTTATAAACTCATAACTCCTTCATTTGATGTCCGTTATCGTCTGTGTTTCTGTCATTGCACTACTATCGACGAGATCTTCAATTCTCTTTTAGATTGCTTCAGCTAAATATCGCTCGATCTCATATTCGAACTTCGGGCTGTATACTGTTAAGCCGAAACTTCGAAAAATCATAACTTCCTCATACGAAGTCAGATTTAGACGTTCTTTTTATGCACGCTCGCGGTTTAATGTATTCTACGACTTTCATTTAGATTGCTAAGGCCAAATATCACTCTAACATAAATTCACTATTTACGTCGCGCTGTGTCGTGCTGGTTCTGTCGCGAAACTTCGACAGGTCATAACTTGTTCGTTACAACTCGGATTTCGGTGTTCTTTATATGTACGGAATCCTTGTAACATATAATGTAACTTGGTTAATATTAGTCCTTCTAAATAATATTCCATCAAAAAGTCATTTTTGATGCTTATCGTCTCTAAATTGACTAGCCCTAATCTACGTGCGTTACACGAGGGGATTATTTGAACACTGTGGGAAGAAGGGTATTATAGGGGAGGTCTGCGGACAGGATCCCATAGGATGGTTATTCAGCATTGTCAAGATTCAGTAGTTCAGTAACTGTATTTGGTTAACGGAAGAAAACGTTGAGGGAAGTAGCTCGTTGCTGAGATGTTAGTTGGAGCATCTACCTTTTGGACTTAAAGATTTGAGTGTGGGGTCATTGAGAACTAGGGACTGCTGGTTTCACTGGAATTCGAAAAGTGTTAAGCTAGTTCTAAGAAGTGTGTGATTGCTTGTGGTTGGCTAGTAAAGGAGTACTAGTTGGAAAGGGCTGGTTGTCATCAGATCAATCGTTGGAAAGTGAGAAGGATTGGGAATTCTCAAATTTTCATGTATTGTGAAGACTTAGTTGAATCTAAGTGGGGAGAATCATCCCAGGATTCAAAAGCAGGAGCAATTTTGGAATTGGGATAAGTTTCACATCGTTTTCAGGAATGAAGACAACCCAAGTGGCTGTTTGGGTTGAATGTTGTGTGAGTTAGGAGTTTGATAAAACTCCCAGCATGTGAATCACATCTTCTCGGTGCTTGATAGCAGAATTAGGGAATAAGGTTAGGACTCTAGTCATGAATTGATTTTAGTTCGGGTGTTCGTTCGAGTGTGTGCTCGACTCTTAAGATATTTGGATTGATAGATTGAAGTTAAGGTATCAGGCTGTGGTTGTGTTAGAGTCAAAGTGTTGTAAGACAACAAGATGATTCGTATCATTCACAGATTCTTTTAGATGATTAGGCTAGGTTGGGTAAGTTCATATGATCGTGGTTAGACTAGAGCATGATAGGAATCAGGAAACGATAGCTCGTTGGAGACCAGGCATGATGTAAGAGAACGATTATTCTAGTAGCATTCACTTTTGGTATTTGATGTGATAGTGACATGTTGTCAGGCTGATCTGTTGGATCAGAAGGATTGATGGAGCCATGAGTGGCAATATAGCTAGGACAGTTATTGCTAGTTGTGGATTCCTTCGAAAGTTGTGCGAAGCGACTGTAAGATTGCTCGTTGGTTCAGCAACCGGAAAGGAACCCGATATTCTGGATGAGCTTTCTGTTAACTATAAGTGTACTGCAGGGAAATTTAGTCTCTGACTTTATCTTCTTGTGGGAATCTCATATTATCAAAAAGTTGAGTAGTTAGATAGGAGATAAGTGCAATGACTTCGGTAATAATTCAGTATGGGTGGTTTGGCAGCGTACCAAACCATTACGATACTTCAGATTTCAGAATGAGTAATGTGATCATCATGCGGGAAATTGCCCAGTTTCAGATTTCAGAACCCTGCGAGGGTTTTTAGGGTTGCGTTGGAAAGGCTAGGGTTATGCTCGGGATTGTAGTTCGAGTTGTTTGGCGTGTAAGGAATGAGAAGAAACAATTTCGTGAACGAAATCAAATTTAAGTGGGGGAGAGTTGTACCATCCCGTTTAAACTAAAATAATTAAATAAAAAACCCGAAACCCCGAGAAGTGATATTATTATTATTTTATACTATTATGGTCCTAAATCAAATAATAATTGGTGGGGTGTTGGTTTCGGGAAGCCACATGATAAGATTTGAATCTCTAGGGGTTAAAGTGTAATTCTGGGACTTAAATTGATATGAGTTTTGGATACTAGGGGCTGATTGGTAGTTTTTGGACTTGTGTTGAAGAGAATTTTGTAGAGCAGGGGTTGTTATGTAAATATGGGATCTTAATTGAATTAAGTTGGGGAGTCGTGGGTCAAGTGTGTAAAAATACATCATCATTTCATTTGGAACACGGGACTTAAACCCGACTCCCTTCTCTCGTCACCTTCTTCCCATTCATATAAAATACAAGTTCATCTAACCCTAACCCTAATCACTATAGCAACCACCACCCTTATACCTCCAAGCCGCCATCTTCACCTCATCTCTCTCAGGTCGCCGCGACCTCCACTGTAGGGTTCGGGAACCACCAATCCCATCGCAACCATTGCCAACTTCACGTCCACCGGAGACCACAAAAGCCATCACCATTGCGGATTCCAACAGCCGAAAAAGACGATCGCCGCAAGCTAGTGTCGTTCCACTACCACTGAAGACGTAAGCCGCTGCCCATGCTTTCTGCCGCTGCTACTGTTCCTATTGTGGCTGAGAACGAAGGCCACCGTTAGGGCGTCGTTTTAGTCGGGTTGATGGTGTCGCCGCTACTGTTGCTCCACCGATGACAACGACTACAAGAAGCTTCCGCTTTTCTCCCTCTCCTTCATCCGACAACGACGGAGAGCCTCACGTCGAGGCTGAATCTGTGGGCCGCCGAGATCGACTACTACCGCTACTACATTGCCGACGACAAAATCCGGTACCGCCAAGTCGAGGACCGACAACGGACATCGTGGTCGCTGCCGGGACGGATAGGACCATCTCCTTACCGTGAATGATGCTATTTCTCTGTTTCCTTTCGGGCCATCATTAGCGGTTGTTGCTGCCACCAAACCATTCTTCTGTTGCTCCGGTCATCATCCATGATCGCCGTATGCTGTCGTGAAGAGTGGGTGCATTCGTGACTCGCAAGACGGGTGTGTGCTACTATATTTCATTAAGTGTGTATGTAGTTTTTTAAGTTGGAAGCAAAGTGAGCCGCCATCACCACCGTGAGGTGGAGGCTAGCACCTTCGACCACCACCTACCGCCATAGTGTGGTTGTGTGTGTGTGTGATTTAGGTGTGTGTATGTTTATTTGAGTTTTGGTTGTAAAATTTAATATTGTAATCGAACGAATAATAATAGAAAATCCTATAACGACCACCATAGGGTGGTGGCCGCCGCCTCCTTCCGCCACCAGCCACTGTGTCTGGTGGCGGTGTGCCTTGTTGGTTCGCGACTCATTTAGATGATTGGACAAAGGGACTAACGAACCCTAATGGGTCCAATGAGGCTTAATGGGTCTAATGGACCCTAAATGACCTATGGAAAACCCTAATGGGCTTAATGAAACTCTAGTAGGCCTAATGGGTCCAATAAAGCCCAATTGACCTAATTGCACAATCATTTAACTTATGGGTTAGTATGTGGGTAGGAAACCCAAATTAGGGTTTGGAAAACCCTAATGCCATGAAACCCTAATTTTGGGATTTATCGTGACCGCGCGGGAATTACTTAATAACCTATGATATTAAATTAATTGTTAAACTTAATGGATTAAGTCCTTAATGGATTAAGCCCTTAATGGGTTATGTAGGAACACTTAGCCCTAATCGCCATTTGATGTGAAACCCAAATCTCGCTTGAGCCTTAAGTTGGGCCTTCTATTGGGCTTTGGAGATTGGACTATTGATGGGCTAACCAAGAACAAGTTAATGGACCAAAATAGTTAGATGCGCCTTAGGATAAGACCGATGTAAGAGACTTGGTCCCAATTTGGAAAATTGGGCCATAGATGGGACATAATTGGGCCTTTATGATTATGTGATATTAGGCCATGGGAATACAAAAAGTATGGACTAGAATAATTTGTTGGGCCTTAAGGTAAGGCCCGTGTGAAGGGTTGGGCCCAATTTGGAAAATTGGGCCATATATGTTGGGCTTTGGCCAATTATTTGACTTTTGGGTTTTGGAGTGCGAGTTGGACTTTAGGTTTGGAACCTAAATATTAATTGGGTATTGTTTGATGTTGACATTCTGGGAAGCTGTCAACCAACACCTGGAGTTTTATCTGCGGGACTTCAGCAGTGCCAGGTGAGTTCTCCTTACTATACTGACAGGATCTACGACACTAGGTCGGTCCCTTGGGATTTTATCCCGGATTTTGTAGGTTGTTACTTATTCATGATTTGTTAGATTGGTACCCTAGTAGTTAGGGTGTTATTCTATTATGATCTATTAGATTGGTATCCCGGTAGATAGGATGATGCTGTTTACTTAGCAGTTTGTATGATCTATGTTTATTATTTGATTATGTGTTATATATACATACATACATATATATATATATATATATATATATATATATATATATATATATATATATATATATGTCGACATATATGTTTGTGGTTGGGTTGAGGCGGCCCTACTTTGTGCTGAAGACCAACATACCTGGGGCGGTCCAGATAGGTTGTAGCCCCTTAGGAGGCGGTCCAGTCATGCCGAAGGCCTGAAGGGCATTCTGGATAGGTTGTAGGCCCGTAGGAGGCGGTCCAGTCATGATGAAGGCTCGAGAGCGGTCCAGGTAGGCTGTAGGCCCGTAAGAGGCGGTCCAGTCATGCTGAAGGCTCATTATACATGTTGTATGTTATTACTATACTTGATGTTATATGTTGGTATTTTGAGGGTAACTCACTAAGCCTTCGAGCTTACATTTTTCGATTATTGTTTCAGGTATTTATGTTGGTCGCGGGAAGGAGATGGTGTGATCGTGCACCTCCTCATGTTTTTATGATTTGGTTTTAGGAAACTCTGATATTAAACCATTTTCAAAATACATTGCAATATTTATTGGGTTTGAAATGTTTTAAAAAGTTTTAAATTGGCTTGAATTTTATGGATGTTACATTTAGCATAAGGGAATTCTATATATGGTAATATTATAGCCACAGACTGGTAAAATATCATGTCTTTATGTAGGACGTTATGAATCGTATTCCATAAGCTTTGGGTATAGGATCGATTGCATATGCTATAATATTCACGTGTTCTGATTTTCCAAATACCCAAGGCTTTAAGAGGGAAAAGGACCAGAACCGGATATGACTAAAATAATTAAATAACTATCAACGATAATCTAAGGTTTGCCAAGGATTGGTTGCTTGTGGGAAGTTGGAAGTATAATTATGTATGGACCATATTAGAATTATTATGAATAGATATGATTCTATTAAGAATGATTTGTTGCGACAACCGTCAATTTCCGGTCAAGTCAAAGTCAAACAAAGTCAACAAGTCAAACCCATCAACTCAGCTAACCCTCATATATTAGGGTTTTTCATTATGTCTCCTATTGTATAACTCGTTATCTCGATACAAAGTATCACTTAGAGTTTTCACGTGTTCGGAAAATCTAAACCCTAATCATGGTAAGTAATGAATCTACTCGACAAAACATTATTCAATACCCCTCGGCGGCGTAGAACATTCATAACGAGGCTTAACGGGGTTTACAAACCTTGCGTTGGGAAGCTAAACACTCAAAAAGGTCACAAACGAAGTCTCTTTCAATCTCTATTTATAAATCTCAATCTCTCTCAAATCTCTCCCAAAATCTCTCTCAAAACTTATTTCAACTTTTTATAATCATTTGGGGCATCCCGACACTTAACTTGGTGAAAAACTACTCGAAACAGGAAGTTCATACGAAAAACAGCAAAATAGGACCAAACCCTAAGAAATAGACATTAGAACCGAACCTTCTACATCAGTCGAACCCGAAGGTCCAGTTCGGACTGAAGCTGCATAGGGCCCAAGGTCCAGTTCGGGTCGAAGGTCCAATTTCGCTCCATTTCGGGTGTGTTTCACTTCAGGTCCGAAGCATGAGTTCGAGTGGGAGGTTTTGGGAATGAAGCCTGATTTCGGGCCCTTTGTATTTCACTTCTAACTTCGGCCCATTTCAGGTACTAGCCACATCTTCCTGGTTTTCGACCCCGATCTCGTTGTAAGCCCCTTTTTGATGATTTTCACACAGGATTTTCATACAAACCGATATTTTATTATTTTAAACCTTCTAAGAGCATAAAACAATTCTATCCTATGGATTTACATAACGAAATCCATATTTTTCCTTAGAACAAACACAAAGTACAAAAAGGTGGATCATTGACTTTTCCCACAAAGCTATGACACCACCAGCTCACTATTTATGCTTTATGTCACTAGGCACTCAAGCTTCATGAAGACAAGCACCATCAAAGAGGTATGTATTCTATCTTGTTATATTGATAGTTTTGTACGCTAGTTTAGGATAATACCTTGGATATTCATATTTGCATGTATAATAGAGAAAACATAGATCCAAGGTATTTAGCGTTGCATGTACACTTAGGAGTGTTAGAATGCTCATAACCCAACAATATTTTGGTATTTTAGGGGTAACTCACTCAGCCTTCGAGCTTCCATTTATCGATTATTGTTTCAGGTACTTCTGATGATCGTGGAAAGGCGCGTGATCATCTACCTTCTTATGTTTTATGATTTGGTTCTAGGAAATTATTATATTAAACCATTTTGAAAATACATTGCAATATTTATTGGTTTTGAAATGTTTTAAAAAGTTTTAAATTGGCTTGAATATTACGGATGTTCCAAGTTGGTATCAGAGCCTTGGTTTGAGTGAATAGGAGGGAAAATTGTGTGAATCTAGTCTCAAATCAAGGAAAAAGGTTTTCTAAATGATTTTTAAATGGTTTCAAAATATTAAAGGAGGATGCAAGTGTACGATCAGCCGGAGCTCGCGGATAGACCCCAAAATACCTTACGGATAATTTGGTTTTGTGATATGTTAGAACAACATGCTAGTACCAGGCTAGGGATCTATAGGAATTGCATGATAGAATTTTCTGACCATATGATGCCTGATATCCTAGGGTTTTCCTTATATGAAATTGACATCATTACTGTAGTTGCTTAGTGTATGCATCACGACCGTACATAATTAAGATCTTATAGCCATAGAATGTTTTGTTAGGCTTTATTTCCTGTTCCTTGTCTGGTTGTGGGCTTAGAGTAGGACCAAGTATTCAAAAGTATATAAGGTCCAACGTTATATACGGTTAGCATACACAAGGGCTGCAGGGTTCGTGGAAGTTACATGGGTGGGTTGTGTGTGAGGCCGGAAGGCCAGTTATGTGATATTTAGCATTCCTCTAGGAGTGACGATTGAGCACTCGCTATGTTTTGTTTATTTTTAGGGTGTTGTGATGAAACTTGAGACAAATATTGGTAGGTATGGAAGGTAGTATGGGCCCATACTACTGAAAGCACAAGACCCATATGTGTAGCAAGGAAGTCACAACCCCTGGGGTTTAGTTGGGAGTTTATTCCCGGTTATTATATGGACTACACGAGATCTTCCTGAAGTATTATCAGAATGATGGTTGCAAGATGTTTTGAGACCGGATCCAGATCAAGAACCGGAGCTGGCAGCCAGAATTGGCCAGTATTATCGGAGGGTCGTGTTAGGGAGGTCATCTGGGAGAAGGTGATCGAGATGGTTTGGGAACAACTTCCGGAGATGATTGGGTCTATCAAGTCCACCATGGTTGAGTATTTTGATGAGTGCTATGCGGCTCTTGCTGAGACGACTACCATGGCAGCTATAACAGCGGTAACAATGGCAGGGGGAGGAGCTAAGCGGGCTTTCCAGTATCGGGACTTCGATGATGCGAAGCCCCGACTCTTGATAGGGTTCAGGACCCGATTGTAGCCATGAGGTGTCCATCTGACGTGGAGGGATGATGCTTCACATGTTCATGCCCTACTGTCCAGAAGGTTAGGCACGCTCTGAACCCACTAAGGTTCAGGCGAAGGACTGGTGGGGACTTGTTGTTGGATGTATTCTGATGAGCAGTGAGCTATAGTTACTTGGCATCAGGTAGATGTCATACTCGTTACATTCCGCGGATTGAGCGGGAGATGCTAGCATAGGTGTGTCTAGATTTGAGGCTTCTGGGGTTTTGTTTGAGTCTAGGATTCGAGTCGAGGAGACTCCGGAAGAGGGTGAGGATTATGATCAGTTAGAGTTTTGTAGCTAGAAGTAGAATGGATAATAGATGGATTGGAATGTCGTTTTCTAGGGCAAGTATTATGCCCTTCCAGCTTTTCATGCTCAAAGGAGTGAGCAAGCTTGCGACCCCAGGATTAGGTTGTGTTTCCAGCTCGAGGTCAGTTAGTCGCTGGGGTTGGCGAAAGTATTTCAGTGCGGGGAGCACGGGTGGTTTGATGTGGCATAAGTATCTTGTGAGATCCTGTAACAACCCGAAGTTTTCCATCGTCGAAAACTTGTTCTACCCGTAAAATTTTGCCGTTAGTCAATTCATTTCATTTCCGATTTGGGTTAAATTAATTAAACTTATATGTTTATTATAATCTAATGAGTGTCCAAACCCCTTAGGAACTCATGAAATTAGCCCAAAATGCTTATTTCAAAAGGTTTAGATACGTTCCCGCCGGGTTACGATAACTTAATCGGGTGTGACCAAAAGCCCCGTTTAATGCCGGTATCGGGTAGAATTCCACCATGTCCAAAACTTAGACACTATTTAAAGTGATCTAAGCTTCCATTTGAAGCTTTTTCCCTCTCTCACTACTCTCTCTCTAACCTCTCTCCTAAATCCAAGTTTAAGGGTCCAAATCTAGAGTTTAAGCTCTCAAGTCTTCAAGGTACCTTCCTATACTCATTTTGCATCATATTGGACCTTCAAATTCGAGATTTATTCATGATTTAGAGACTTGTATATGAGTTTACGGCTCAGGAAGGTGCTTTGGCCGTAAACCGATATTTATAAAGGTTTTAAGCCCTTAAACCCTTCCATGACTCAAACTAGACCTAGATATGACTTTTAGAAAATTTGGTAATGGACCTAGAACACCTTAGACATAAATTTTGAGGGGTTTGTGTGAGTTTACGGCCAAGGCATGTGCTTGGGCCGTAAACCCCTCAAACAAGGGTGTAAACCCATTTCTAATGTGTTAGAAAGCCATCCAACACCACCAAAAGCCTTGGAATAAATCAGAGATCCAACCAAAAATAGTTTAAGGACCTTAAACACAACAAAACCTCACATATGATAGTTTACGGCCATAGAACATACTTCAAGGCCGTGAACTCCTAAAAGGATGTCAAATGGTGCCCAAAATTCATTTCTAGGCTTGTAGGAATTTTTAGAATAACATGTGATTAATTTTGGGACCTTAAAAACAATTATTCAAGGAGATATGATAGTTTACGGCCATAGGCCCCATGCCAAGGCCATAAACTCCCTTAAGGGTTGTATTTGGTGATTTTAATTCAATCCAAGCCTTAGGTAAAATTATTCCAAGCATTTCCAAGTGTTAATTAAACACCATAAACCACCCCACCATAAGTTTACGGCTGTAAACTCATGGGGAATGGGAGTTTAGGCTGTAAATATCATTAGGGAGTTTACTCTTGGGGAGTAAACTCAAATTCCAAGTCCCTCGCTTCAATTCCCGTCCGTAGATGTCACCCGGGTCACTCCAAACACCCGTTTTGAGGTGTTTTCGTTCGTTGGAGTGTAACTTCATATCTAATTAGAGTTTGTGAATCTAATTTGATATATTTGTATGCCATTTCATTTTACATAGGAGCCTCGCTTGTTATCAGGCCTCGATTCAACGTTTAACATTCAAAATCGACACACTTCCGCGTCCGGTGAGTTCATACCCCTACCCTTTTTTTTAACTGTTTTCACTATTTTCAGGGGGGAATACAAGCAAAAGTACAAGGAAATCTTGTACTCCACTTATCATTTTCTATTCAATTGATTTTATTCTGTATGTTCTAATATCAATAACTATGTTTATCAAATAAGTTCGAATTACGAAGTTAGCTTTTAGACTAATTATAGATCTCATGAAAAAATGCTACAATCTAAATTATATTTTATAATATACGAATAATTCATTACTAATTATCAATTAGAACTAATTCGAATACGAACACGAATACGAAACTATAACTAGGCATAGAACGAATACTAAAGTACAATTAGAAATAGAACGAATACGAAACTATAACTAGGCATAGAACGAATACGAAAGTACAATTAGAAATAGAACGAATACGAAACTATAACTAGGAATAGAACAAATACGAAAGTACAACTAGGAATAGAATGAATATAGAAGTATAACTAGAAATAGAACAAATAGGAATACTAAAATAATAATGTGAATGCGAATACAAATACGAATACGAATAGTATTAGGAGTAGGATTAGGGATAGGAATACAACTGCGAATACGAATACGAATACGAATACGAATACGAATAGTATTAGGAGTAGGATTAGGGATAGGAATACGACTGCGAATACGAATACGAATACGAATACGAAAACGAATACGAATATGATTTGGAATAGGAATAGGAATACAAATACGAATACGAATACGAATGCAAATATTAATAGGACTACAAATATAATACGAATACAAATATCAATTAAAACAATGAACACGATAAAGAATAGGAATATGAATACGAAGACACGTATCTAGGTACACTCCAGTGTAATACCATTAGGATATCAGACTACCTAGTTAATACAATAAGTACGAATGGTATTCAAACATTACATCGAAACTCAATAACTAAACTTACTTTTAGGAAAATATAGGATTTTCCTAGGATCATAGTTAAACATAACTAGAACCGTGTAACCTAACAATTAATCAAACACTACTATTAAGAAAATATGGGATTTTCTTGGATAACAAACTTTTCGGAAAACTAAAGGAAACTCGTACATTTTCACAAAACAAACATCTTATGAACTCACCAGCTTTATGCTGATTTTCAAACTGCTTGTATTCTCAGGTCAACATTACACAGGTACCTAGCAATACTTTTGGAGAAAACGGAGTGTACAGAAGACTCGTCTCAACTTTTATTCATATGATATATGTATAACACCTGTAACACTTTACTTTTGAACAAATGTAAACTTTGATATGTAATGTAATGGTTGTTTACTTTGCTTACTATATGCATTGGATTTGATACTCAACGTGGAGTCCACCCCGAAAATGTTTGCGCCTTAGGTTTTCGGGGTGTGACAGATCCTATTCGCCTTGGATCTCTTGTATCATGCAACCAAGATTGATTGTATGATTTATTGCGATTTTAGGATTGTAGACTATGTATTGGGAGTAGTTGTAACCTGGTTTTGGGCAAAGGTTGTTTCAGCTACTGCAGTTCAGCTGTGGATTATTGACTTGGTGAGTGATTCATGGGGTGAGGCCCTGAAGGATATGAGTTCTAAAGTCGAGAGCGGGATGTGACATCCCCAAAATCATGGCCAAAAAAGACCGGTTTGTTTATGCTTTTTTTATAATCAGAGTTATCTTTTAAAGAAAACAGTTTCAGAAATGGTCGCAAAAACAAAATATGATAACCATTTATCAAAGCATTTCTTTTAAGAAATGTATTTTCATTAAATAAAAAAATCACGGGATGTCATGTTCCGATACAGACCAAAAGCATAAACAGTAAAATACAGACCTTACAAAAGTTATTTATAACTACTGGTCTACAATCCAAAATCTATCATCAAGTCATCTGACTTATAATCTTGTGCATTACCTGTAATAAAAGAAAATTGAGTGGGTCAGGCTTGGGAGCCTGGTGAGCATATAGGGTTTTCATCCCACAATAATATAATTATTATTTTCAATCATCAAACAATCAACCCAATTACCCATCCCCATTATCTTCTTTATATCTTAAGGTTTTATCCTTCCTTCATTTGTTCCTAAGTATTGACCTAAGGAATTGACACAATGCCCATTGCTACATGAGGCGTGTCTGTCAGGTTTATGTCATTCTCTTTTAGGCGCATTAGCTGACATTACCCTTAAACGCATCTGCCACGATGTTAGGACATTCTCTATTTGGTGCATCTACCAATATTTTTCCTAAGCGCATCTGCTAGCATTATGACATTCTCTTTTAGGTGCATCTACCAATATTATGCTTAAGTGCATCTACTAGTATTATGACATTCTCTATTTGGTGTATCGGCCAATATTGTGCTTAAGCACATCTGCTAGCATTATGCCATTCTCTTTTAGGTGTATCTGCCGCCATTATCCTTTAAGCCCATCTGCCAGGATTACGACATTTACTACTTCGTGGATTTACCAAGATTATTCTTAAGTGCATCTACTAGTATTATGACATTCTCTAATTGGTGCATCTGCCAATGTCATTCTTAATCATCTTTCATACCTCATCATTTACCCCATCAGTTTATCACATACCAACTATCTCATCTACCCATGTTCTACCCAACATATTGGTAGATATAAAATACATATACAGTTTAACTCATTTAAAAACTATATAAAACATCAATTCCACACACATCTCAAATAAGCAAACAATGTATAAACACATAGCACGTATTTCATAGCAAATACTTAATATTTATGTGTTAGAAGAAAGTAACCACACACTCACTTAATCAGAAGATGATCGGACAGCACTACAACTTGTAGAATTAGAAATTCTCCGATGAATCCGGGATATCTTCACATACCGGACTTCTTGTGGGCAGAGCTTCGGCCTGGAAACTCTTTTATTCACGGGATATTCGGGCTTCGGGACTCGCTTCGGGTCTCAGGATGATACCGGGGCTTTGGGGGTACTTCTTTGCACATAAACCGAGGTAATATAGGTGAGAGAGAAGAGATTTGGCAACCACAAACGACTGCCCCTTCAAAGCTATTTATATGGTTGTTTTCTCATCTTCCACATCGTGGGCAATTCTTCCATGTTGTGGGCTTGATCGTCATCGCATGAATCATCGTCCACTTGCTTTGTCAAGCTCCAGAAGGCAACAGAAGCCATGCCACGTCATGGGCATTGTTTTCACATCGTGGTCTCTGATAGTTTTGGGGTTTCGCGCCCCAAACTTCCGCAATTCATAATTTTCGCATACGAACTCCATTTTCGACATTCTTTATATGGATGCGTAGGTAAGAAAAAGATATACAACTTTCATTTAGACTCCGTCGGCTAATTTTGACTTTATTTTTATTATATTATTTTTATATTATTTTAGTAGGACAGGAAAGCAAAACTCTGTTATAAACTCATAACTCCCTCGTCTGACGTCCGTTTTCGTCTGTTCCGTCGTTGCACTACTATCGATGAGATATTCAATTCTCGTTTAGATTGCTTCGGCTAAATATTGCTCGATCTCATATTCGAACTTCGGGTTGTATACTGCTAAGCTGAAACTTCAAAAAATCATAACATCGTCATATAAAGTCAGATTTAGACGTTCTTTTTATGCATGCTCGTGTTTTAACGTATTCTATGACTTTCATTTAGATTGCTAAGGCCAAATATCACTCTAACCTAAATTCATTATTTACGTCGCACTGTGTCGTGTCGGTTCTGTCGCGAAACTTCGACAGGTCATAACTTCTTCGTTATAACTCGGATTTCGGTGTTCTTTATAAGTACGGAATCCTTGTATCATATACTATAACTTAGTTAAGATTAATCCTTATAAATAATCTTCCATCAAAAAGTAATTTTGACGCTTATCCTCTCTAAATTGACTAGCCCTAATCTACGGGCGTTATAATTATCTCCCCCTTAGGAAGATTACATCCCGGAATCATCAATGAAAATAGGACTTGTATAATGATTCCATACATTATATCTTTTTATCCTAGGTAATAATCGTAACATCTATGTTTCTTCGAATGAGTATCTAACTCTTGGACTTCTTGACTGCAGGCGATGGTCAATCTTGCACCTACCCTTCGTACTATGTTGGACTTTCAATCAAAACCTTCGAGTTACAAAATAAATCCTTATTGAGGACTCCTTCTTCGTTTTAGGATAAGTACTTCCTTTATCTATTGTAACAGATCGATGGGTCATGCTCTAATGATCTCTCGTTGTACGATGCAACGCCTAGACTCAAGTCTCTTAGAGTCAAATTCCATAATGGAATATACATTCCTTAATATTCTAATGCGATATAATCGCATTTTAGCATGTAGCATTTCTAGTTACAAGCTTCTTCAACAACGAGCGCGATGCTGTCGATTGCATTGATTTCAAGCTCTGACTTAGGTCAGATGTTACATCGAACTTGGTTCTCTGAACCATGTAATAAACTCATCATAGTCGGACTCAATTTTGTATGACCACTAGGGTTGAAATAACAATCATCCTACTGGTTATTACCGAAACAATGGTAGTGACATACTTGAATAAAAACAGAATGAATCACTTGCTTCTTGGTAACCCTGTGACATTCCCTGATCCAAGCGTGAGTCATGTGCTTCCAGTAGTATAGATCTCTACTACTATTCACACCTACTCATACTCGTCCTAAGTATTGTCCCGCAGTCTCCAAGTCCTAAAATCACAAAACAATTTAACACATACAAACGTGTCCAATTAATCATAAAAAAATTCCTAGACTGTACTAGGACTTCTTCCATGCGTATCTTCTATCATCAATCATCCTTCAACTCGATTGGAGATGGAAATTCGAAATTATGGGACAACTTCAAGAATTACACCAATCGTTCCATCATCCTCCCAATCAAAGGTATACTTTAGATGTACCGTACTCCTCTAAACATTTCGTTATTTTATCAGACATAAACTAAAGGCAAGATACCACTCTTATGATATCTTCCAATAGGTTTCATTGTCTATCATAATCCTTTCATTTCCTCAGTTTACTCAATTCTCTATGAGTCTTCACCATAACATTTTGTAGATCCAAGCAGACGTTCAGTGTACCGGGCGAGCATTTAAGATAAGAAAGCTTTATTTATGATAGATGTATAAATCTCCTTATCGCTCTGAAATGTTTACATGCTAGTTCTAATATCGTAGTCATACGCTTAGAATCCTAAACACATAAGGTTTCCAGATCCGGTCGGCAACATACCATAGATCCGAACAAACAATTTCACATATGGCAAACACATAATGTAACAGACCATAGATCCGAAAAAACAGCTCCAAGCACAGAAACTAGGAGTGAATTCAACCATGAACTTCAAAACGAAGTTGCCCTAAGCACTGAGTGAATATGCTAACATTTAGAAGAACATAAGTAAATAAACCCAAAACTACACGATCCTTATCGGTCGAAGCGATAGACGGAATAATGAAGATTCGTCGTAACACCCACGCTAAGAGTTGGATTAAGTAGAGAACAAGAAGATTCAAATGGAACATAAGTAAGCTCACCTTTCCTCAACCATTGATGTCCCATTCAAATGCAAATTTCGGGATGAAATTCTCTCTAACGAGGGGATAATGTAACACCAACAATATTAGGTTCAAAATTAAACTTTTATAAAACTATAATTGGGTTATACCATGTGGTAGATGTCGTAACAAGGTTTTCAAAAATATAAAGAACACTAAAATACGAGTTATAACGAAGAAGTTATGACCGATCGAAGATCCCCGAGAATACCGGTAAAACAATGTTAAGCGTAAAATGCGAAATTTCAATAAAAAATTTTTAGCCTTAAGTATCTAAACGAAAGTCGTAGATATCATTAAACCGTGAACATACATAAAAAGAACACCCAAATTTGACTTCGTGTGAGGAAGTTATGAATTTTCAAAGTATATTAAGTAATTAGATATTAAATTTAATTATTAATACTGTAACAACCCGAAATTTCCATACCATTTCTTGTAACTCTTCCGTAGTTCAATTCAAACAACCAATCGCCGTTTCCAAATTCGAATTCCGATCTTCTGTTTAATTAAGCCATTAACTTGTGAGTATCTAACATGACTTAATTGGTGTCTTAATACATCTAGAAATCATTTTAACACCCCACTTTAGTGATCGGAATATTTCTCGAATTTACCATACCGGGTTACGGCAACTTAATCGGGTGCGACCAAAAGCCCCGTTTAATGCCGGTATCGGGTAGAAGTCCACTGTTTCCAAGTTTTGGGAACTATATAAACATGTTTAAACACCCATTTGAAGCTTTTTCTTCCTCTCTCTACTCTCTCTCTAACCTCTCTCCTAAATCCAAAGTTTAAGGGTCCAAAACTTAATTTTAAGGCCTCAAATCCCTAAGGTACCTTCCTAACCTTAATCTAAAGCATTTTTGGCTTCCAAATTCGAGATTTTAACATGAAATGGGACACAATATATGAGTTTATGGCCCAGGAGGCTGCCTAGGCCGTAAACACCAAGATTGAAGGGTTTTGAGCCCTTAAACCCCTTCCTAGACAATTTTGGACTTTAGATATGGCTTAATGGCTTCATGAAATGGACTTATAACAGTTAAAACATGTATTTTGATGAATTTGAAGGAGTTTACGGCCAAGGCACAATCTTGGGCCGTAAACACATATTTTTGGGTTTTTCTTGACCTTAAACCCTTACAAATCTTTAATAAGGCTTAGATATGAATTATAGAATATTGGTTTTAGCATTTGGACACTTGAAACATAAATTTTGAGGGGTTATTGTGAGTTTATGGCCAAGGCAAGAACTTGGGCCGTAAACTCCTAAAAATATGGTATAAATTCCTTTTTAAGTGTTATTTAGCCCCTATATCACCCCTAAAGCCTTGGAATGAATTTTAGAAGTCCTTACAAATAAGTTTTTGCATTAAAACACATAGATATACTCTCTAAGAGAGTTTATGGCCATGAGAGGGGTCTCATAGGCCGTAAACTCCAAAAACCCTTTCAAAACTTCAAACAAATGCATATAAGGCCTTGGAACAATTTTACCAATCACATGTGATTTGTTTTAGCATCATTTAACACCATTTTCATGAGAATTAAGGAGTTTACAGCCAGGAGCCTATGCTAGGCCGTAAACTCCCATAAATTAATCATTTTGATGATTTAAATCCATTCCAAGCCTTTAAATCCAAAACTAGAAAATTCCCTTAAGTGATTTGAAGCCATTTTTGCCCTTAACTCACCCCACCATGAGTTTACAGCCGTAAACTAATGGGTAGAGGGTCATATGGGTATAAACTACTTAAGGAGTGTTCCTTTGATGTCCCAACTCATTATCCTAACTATATGTGTCCCTAAACGCCACCCGGGTCCCTCCAAACACTTGTATCGGGGTGTTTTCGCGACTAGAAACAATTGTCCTTATCAAATAACCAATCTAAGTCCTAATTGGATACAAATGTGTATCTTTACATTATAATTAGGAACCTTGTGTATTTACAAGCCCCAGATCAACTCTTAGCATACAAATTGTCACATTTCTCGTCCGGTGAGTTCATACCACTACCCTTTTTCACTGTTTTTAGGGGGGAACACAAGCAAAGTACAAGGGAATTCTTGTACTCAAAACATGTTTTCAAATGTGTGTTTGATATTCCATATGCTTTTAATACTGATTACTACAACTGATAACTATTTGAACATGCAGATCACGTAACATATATTTGTGAAATGGATCTTTAAACTGTTATGTTTTACATATATTTCACAAATGGTTTTCCATATTTTATCAGTTAAAAGCATGACATTATACATTTGAATGTAATACCTGTACACTGTTTTGTCCTCGGTAACACTTCACACATATACGCGAGTGGAGGACTATCATATTATTACTAGTAAATTTGTTAATCTTGTATCATTGGAGACACGTCCTCGGCGAACACTCCATAGAGATACGCGAGTGGAGGACTACACCCGTAACCAGAATCACTGGTATTTAGAGAGCGTGACTTGAGTGTATAGATCTATACAGGGCTGACTACCCCACACCTGGCTGCTAGCTACAGCCGAACCGAAATGGTTCAAGGGTGACGAAAGTCATAGGTATGTGGACTACTTATTGCCACATGTGGACTACTTATTGCCACAGGTTTTAGTCTATCGTATTGTTATGGAACTCGCAATTAGGATAACAGAGATTTACTTATAGTAATAATAAACCACTTTATACATCTTTTGCATCTTTTACACCTTTCACGTACGGTAACTAACATTCAGGAAAGTATGGGACTTTCCTGGGGAAAACATGGAACGTAACCACGTTTACATCTTTTACATCTTTTACATCATTCACATTGGAAATCAACATGCAGGAAAGCATGGGGCTTTCCTGGGTAAGACTTACATAACTAGAAAGAGTAACAAACTGGATAACATTACATCTTTTACAATTGGTAATATAAAATAAGGAAAGTATGGGACTTTCCTGGGAATACATGATAAGTGAACAGAACAATTTAACAAATCGGATAACCAAACTATACATTTTACATGAGTAGTCATGTCTTCAGTGTACAAACTTACTATACTTTACATTTGTGAAACAACAACCAACTATTAAGAAAATATGGGATTTTCTTGGTGTGCGTAACATTTTAGAAACAGAAAGGAAACTTGTACATTTTCACAAACAAAAACCGCTTATGAACTCACCATCGTTATGCTGATTTTCAAACCGCTTGTGTTCTCAAGTCAACGTTAGAACAGGTACCCGAAGATCTCTTTTTGGTCAGAAGATGGAGTATATGAAGACCCGTTTCATTTTGTTCATATATATATATATATATATATATATATATATATATATATACTATGTGTCAACTGTACAAACTTTACTTTTGAAACAACTGTAAGACTTTTCTTATGTAATGTAATGGTTTTTTTTACTTTACTTACTATGTGCATTGGATTTGATACTCAACGTGGAGTCAACCCTGGAAATGTTTTTCCGCCTTCGTTTTTCGTGGTGTGACAGATTGGTATCAGAGCCCTTGTTTATAGTGAATGAAGTATACCAGACCTTACATGGTATAAAACTAGAAACACTAAAGGGCCTAAGTGCTCTGAATTAAAAGTATCTTCAAACTACAAGTATTTTCAAAAGTATACAAGTATACCGAATTGTCGCGATCCGTAACCACAAGTAGAACAGAACATAAGTAATTGGGTGTTGTGTACTATGGTTAAACCTGGGCAATTATGTAGTCGTGTCTAGGGTCAATATAGCCTGGCCAACTATATTCATTCGAGACACATCCAACATGTGCTTGGGAGTGACTGTGGTATGCGGCATGCCTAAAACTTACCCTAATATCCCAAACATCGAACCATTGTCGTAGTCAATTCATGAAATAGTATGGGAGTATTTCTCGATCCCAATCCTCTGTAGAAATCTTTATTCGAATGACTTATTTAGCGATAAATTATCTGTTTTGATAACTCTTTCCTGCTTTATCGTTTATTCGGATCATATAACTGCCATATCTATCGATTCAATGTAGAGGACTTACCATCCTCTCTTTCTTGATCTTATTAGATCAAGATGCCTCCCCGAAAGAGACCAAACTCAAAGAACAACAACAATCCTTCTTCGCCACCACCTCCTCCCCAATTTGACCTAGCATCACTCCAGACGGTTCTAACTGCTGCAATGGTGGCAGCCATGTCATAAATGAACCCTAGTGGTTCAGGAGGTGGTCCCCAATCTCAGAACCCCGAAGTTAGCCAGGGACACCAAAGAGGGGGTTCCTATAAGGATTTCATGAACGCAAAGCCAACATCCTTCAATAGCGCTGGAGGTGTCATTTCTTTATCCCGATGATTCGAGAAAATCGAGTCCATTTTCGAAATTTGTGCTTGCGCGGAGTCTAATAAAGTTAAATTTGCAGCCTGTACCTTCGTTGATAAAGCCTTAACTTGGTGGAATGGTCGAGTCAAATCTCTGACCTTACCCGTAGCCAATGCCATGGGCTGGGAAGCCATGAAAGAACTCCTCATTGCTGAGTACTGCCCCCATGGTGAAATGCAGAAACTAGAGCACGAGCTCTGGAACCTGAAGATCAAAGGTTCCGACATTGCTGCATACACTTCCCGATTTGATGATCTCGTACTTCTCTGCCCGAGATTAGTCACTCCTGAGAACAAGAAGATCGAAAGGTTCATATGGGGGCTATCCCAACCAACAAAGAGTCATGTTTTGGCCACCCGTCCGGATACCTATGATAGTGCCAAAACTTTAGCTCAAACTCTGATTGATCACAACGATGATGTTAAGGAAATCATTACCACTTCTAAGCTGACTCAAAGGAGTGACGAGAAGAGAAAATTCTGGAAGAAAAATAAGGATCAATCTTCTCAAGGATCTTCCAAGAAACAGAAGACAGTAGCAGTCCATGCTACTACTACTCCTGTTGCTGCTGTTTCTATTGTGGGATCCACAGCTCCAACTCCTACCAGCCGGTATGTTGGTAACCTCCCTCTCTGTGATAAGTGCAAGTATCACCACAACCCCGGCCCCTGTCGTGAACTTTCCTGTACCAGTTGTGGCAAAAAGGGGCACACGGTTCGATTCTGCAAAACTCCTACCCAATCAGCCAACCAATCATCTGGAGCAGGTGTTAGTCAAGCCTGCTACAACTGTGGAGAACTTGGGTACCTTAAAAGGAACTGTCCCAAGAAATCAACTGCTGATAACACTGGAAGAATTCTAACCATGGGACGGGAGGAAGCAGTCGCTGATCCCACTGTTGTTTCGGGTACATTCCTTCTCGACAACTCATATGCTAGTATTCTTTTCGTTTCGGGTGCTGAAAGGAGTTTTGTTACTCATGCATTCAAACATAATCTAAAACGTAATCCCCAACCATTAACTGAAACGTTTACCGTCGAGATGGCTAACGGTGAGAAAGAAAGCGCTAGCGACGTATTCATAGGTTGTACGTTTACCCTAAATGATCACTCATTTCCTATAGATCTCATGCCCGTTTCCATTAAGAGCTTTGATGTTATCATTGGCATGGATTGGTTGAGTCCCAATCATGCTGATATCCTTTGTTATGAAAAAGCCATCCGTCTCAACCTTCCTTCGGATCAAACTCTCGTAATCTATGGTGATAAACCCAGTTCCAATCTTCGTATCATTTCTTGCATCAAACCTCGAAAGCTCCTACGAAAGGAGTGCATTGCATTCTTAGCCCATGTGATTAACGAGAAACAAGAAGTTAGAGACCTCGCGAGCATCCCCGAGGTCTGTAACTTTCCAGATGTGTTTCCCGAAGAGCTTCCAGGAATTCCTCCCGAGCGTCAGGTCGAGTTCCGTATTGACCTAATTCCTGGAGCTACCCCCATAGCAAAGTCTCCGTATCGATTAGCTCCAGCAGAAATGCAGGAGTTATCTAGTCAACTCAATGAGTTGCTCAGTAAAGGATTCATTAGATCGAGTTCCTCACCCTGGGGAGCTGCAGTACTGTTTGTAAAGAAGAAATATGGATCCTTTCAAATGTGTATCAATTATCGTGAGTTGAACAAGTTGACTGTCAAAAACCGATATCCTCTTCCGCGAATAGACGACCTCTTCGATCAACTCCAGGGAGCCAGCTATTTCTCAAAGATAGACCTACGGTCAGGTTACCATCAATTACGAGTCCAGGGGAATGATGTTTCCAAAACAGCTTTTAGGACTCGGTATGGACACTACGAGTTCGTAGTGATGCCCTTCGGATTAACCAATGCACCGGCTGTGTTCATGGATCTGATGAACCGGGTGTGCCATCCCTTCTTAGAAAAGTTCGTCATCGTGTTCATTGACGACATCCTCGTCTACTCTAGAAGCGAAGAAGACCATAAACAACACTTGAGGCTAGTGTTGGAAACCCTTCGATCCGAGAAACTATATGCGAAATTATCCAAGTGTGAATTCTGGATACGGAAGGTAACTTTCCTCGGTCACGTGGTAAGCGAGGAGGGAATTCACATGGATCCTTCCAAGATTAAAGCGATAGAGAATTGGTCGGCACCAAAGACACCCACAGAAATTCGTCAATTCTTGGGTCTCGCCGGCTACTATCGAAGATTCATTCAGAATTTTTCCAAAATCGCCAAACCTTTAACCACTCTAACACAGAAAGGTGTACCCTTTTGTTGGAGTGATAAACAAGAAACTGCATTCCAAACATTGAAGAGAGCCCTATGCAGCGTGCCTGTTCTGTCTTTGTTTGAAGGAAAAGAGGACTTCGTTGTTTACTGCGATGCATCTAATCAAGGTTTAGGCTGTGTGCTTATGCAAAGAGGAAAGGTGATTGCCTATGCCTCAAGACAGCTGAAAGCACACGAGGTCAACTATACCACACATGACTTGGAACTAGGAGCCGTAGTCTTTGCATTGAAGATTTGGAGACATTATCTCTACGGCACCAAGTGCACGATCTTCATTGATCACAAGAGCCTGCAGCACATCTTCAATCAGAAAGACTTAAACATGAGGCAACGGCGACGGGTAGAACTACTCATTGATTATGAGTGCGAAATCCGTTACCACCCCGGCAAGGCCAATGTGGTAGCAGATGCCCTTAGCCGAAAGAATAGTGCGGGCCACAAAGTGAAGAACCAGACGATGACTATCCATTCCAACTTACCCATACAAATCCGAGAAGCCCAGCTAACAGCCCTCAAACCCGAGAACATGTCGAGTGAAGCCTTGAGAGGAATGGAAAAGAAACTTGAGATTAGAAGTGACGGAGTTCACTGTTTCATGAATCGAATCTGGATTCCCAAATCCGGAGGATTCAGGGAAATAGTCATGGAGGAAGCGCACAGAACCAAATACTCTCTTCACCCAGGTTCTGACAAGATGTACCTGGATCTCAAGAAGCAATACTGGTGGCCAAATATGAAGGCTGAGATAGCTACATTCATGGGCAAGTGTCTGACTTGCGCCAAAGTCAAAGTTGAACATCAGAAACCCTCAGGTCTGCTCCAATAGCCCGAGATTCCTGAGTGGAAATGGGAGATGATTACCATGGACTTCATCACCAAACTGACCAAGTGTTCTAGTGGGTACGATACTATTTGGGTAATTGTCGATCGTTTGACAAAATCCTCTCACTTCATTCCGATCAAAGAATCATACAAGATGGAAAGACTCGCATGAACCTACATCCAAGAGGTAGTCCGACTGCGCGGTGTACCTGTGTCCATTATCTCTGATCGAGATAGCAGGCTTACCTCCCAATTTTAGCAGTCCCTCCAGAAAGCCCTTGGAACCAAACTAGATATGAGCACAGCGTATCATCCTCAGACCGATGGACAGAGTGAAAGAACAATCCAAACCCTGGAGGACATGCTTAGGGCATGTGTAACAGCCCGAAATCTCAAGTATTGTTAAAATTACATTTTGGGGTGTTTTAAAGGGGGGACTCGGCGAGTTGGAGCCTGACTCGCCGAGTAGGATTGTAGATCTGGTCGCGGGTTCGCGACTGGACTCGGCGAGTCCAGATAGGGACTCGGCGAGTCTGCGCTGTTCAGCGAAAACCCTAGCCGTTCAGGTTTGGGATGTACAAAATGGAATCATTGGCCGTCATTGTTCGTTTTAGCTTTCTGAGAGGAACCCTAAACCGATTGTGTGCATCTGGAGCAAGGTTATAGGCCATTGGTGATTTTGAAGGAGTTGTTGTGCAAGGAAGAGAAGGTCTTGTCTAAAGGAACAGCAATGGGGTCACGTTCTGAGGATTGGGGACACAGAGAGTACATCATCCAGGTAAGAATTCGAGTATACTCTGCTATGGTGATGTATTTGGAGGATTAGGGTTTATGGAACCCTTTTGTGGATAGATTGAATGTTACCCTAGTCCCCCAAACGATTGTAACCCCGTGTTGGGACCCTTGGAGGTCCAGAATATCCCATGTCTGTGCATTTCGGGAATTGGTGAAGGTTTTGGATTGAAATCCTTATGCCTTAGGTCAACATGTGAATTATAAGTCTTGGGGTGTAGCATGAGCACCTAAATGAAGGCCTTTCGTGATGGACCAGCTTAGGAGGACCAGACTTATGATTGGTCGGGACGATTCTGATCTTAGGAAGCAATTTGATCGACTGCATGGCATGGACTCGCCGAGTCCAATGAATAGACTCGGCGAGTAGCTTGAAGAATAACTGGGACTCGTCGAGTTGTTCCTCAGACTCGACGAGTGGAGTCGGGGTGGCCCCGCGATTCTTCCACGAGGAACTCGTCGAGTCAAGAGAGATACTCGACGAGTAGAAAGGGAACATCAGGGAATTGGTGAGGACGACTAGACTCGCCGAGTCGCCAGGGTACTCGCCGAGTCCGGTCGAGTTAACCGTGGACTGTTGACCAGAGTTGACCTGCGTGATTTCTTAGGGTCAGTTAACGTGGAAGATAAAAGTATTAATAAGAGATATATGATGTTATAGGGAGCTTGTAGCTCGGCGGATCAAGTGCAAGTGATTTCAGGAGTTGCTAACTTCCAGTATCCACGAGGTGAGTCTTCTCACTATACTGTACCCGGAAGGGTTTGACTGTATGACCGGAAGGTTGGATATGATATGTGTTATATATATATATATATATATATATATATATATATATATATATATATGCTATAAATGGAAAGATAGTTGCTATGTGTGCTATGTATGTTTATATGGGCCGGAAGGCAATGTGTTAAGTGACAGAAAGGTTAGGTATGATATATGATATATGTGCTTTATGTGTTAGAGTAAATGGATTATGTGCTGTATATGTTATGGGCCGGAAGGCAATATGTTATGGGCCCGAAGGAGAATACGTTATGGGCCGGAAGGCGATTATCTCATGGGCCGGAAGGCATTGTGCAGTGTACCGGAAGGTCAGGGCCTGGAAAGGCGTATGTGCATAAGGTGTATATTGGGGAACTCACTAAGCTTCGTGCTTACAGTGTTTTATGTTATGTTGTTTCAGGTTCTTTCAGTAACGCGGGATGGCACCGGCTCGATTGTACACACCAAAGAAAGAGTTGTATTTTGGAGGATCCTGGTTTTCTACTAAGTGAAAATGGAACTATGTTTTGTAATTCAAATATGAATGAGATTTTAAACAAGTGTTTTAATATTAAATTGATTATTTAAATGAAAATTTTGCCTTGAAAATCTCGGTGTTACAGCATGTGTCATTGACTTTGGAAAGTCGTGGGACACACATCTATCCTTGATCGAATTCTCGTACAACAACACTTACTACACCAGCATTAGGGCTGCTCCGTTTGAAGCCCTATACAGTTGTAAGTGCAGATCCCCTCTGTGCTGGGCCGAGTTGGGGGATACACAGTTAGCCAGGAGTCGAGTTCCCGACAGTACTCTCACTGGTCCTGAAATCATTTGCGAAAACACCGAAAAGATCATTCAAATCCATAACCGACTAAAAGCCTCACGAGATCGCCAAAAGAGTTACGCTGATAATCGTCGGAAACCACTAGAATTCCAGGTTGGAGATCGTGTCCTGTTGAAGGTCTCGCCCTGGAAAGGCACTGTACGCTTCGGTAAGCGTGGGAAACTTAATCTAAGGTACATTGGACCCTTCGAGATCCTCTCCAGAATCGGTCCAGCTGGCTATAAACTTTTCTTACCTCATGAACTCAGTAACATTCATCCTGTCTTTCATGTTTCAAATCTCAAAAAGTGCCTATCCGATGAAACCCTAACAATTCCAATAGACGAGATTGAGATAGATGAAAGCCTCAACTTTGTGGAGGAGCCAATCGAAATCATGGATCGAGAAGTCAAACGTACAAAGCAAAGTCGCATCCCGTTAGTGAAGGTTCGCTGGAATGCCAAGCGAGGGTCGGAATTCACTTGGGAGCGGGAAGACTCAATGAAACAGAAGTATCCACAACTCTTTCTAGATCCATGATTTGTATCTTGTCTCGTGTCTTGATCTTAAATTTTGGGATGAAATTCCCTTTAATGGGGGGATAATGTAACAACCCGAAATTTCCATACCATTTCTTGTAACTCTTCCGTAGTTCAATTCAAACAACCAATCGTCGTTTCCAAATTCGAATTCTGATCTTCTGTTTAATTAAGTCATTAACTTGTGCGTATCTAACATGACTTAATTGGTGTCTTAATACATCTAGAAATCATTTTAACACCCCACTTTAGTGATCCGAATATTTCTAGAATTTACCATACCGGGTTACGGCAACTTATCGGGTGCGACCAAAAGCCCCGTTTAATGCTGGTATCGGGTAGAATTCCACCGTGTCCAAGTTTTGGGAACTATATAAACATGTTTAAACACCCATTTGAAGCTTTTTCTTCCTCTCTCTACTCTCTCTCTAACCTCTCTCCTAAATCCACAGTTTAAGGGTCCAAAACTCAATTTTAAGGCCTCAAATCCCTAAGGTACCTTCCTAACCTTAATCTAAAGCATTTTTGGCTTCAAAATTCGAGATTTAAACATGAAATGGGACACAATATATGTGTTTACGGCCCAGGAGGCTACCTAGGCCGTAAACACCAAGTTTGAAGGGTTTAGAGCCCTTAAACCCCTTCCTAGACAATTTTGGACTTTAGATATGGCTTAATGGCTTCATGAAATGGACTTATAACGTTTAAAACATGTATTTTGATGGATTTGAAGGAGTTTACGGCCAAGGCACAAGCTTGGGCCGTAAACACATATTTTTGGGGTTTTCTTGACCTTAAACCCTTCCAAATCTCTAATAAGGCTTAGATACGAATTATAGAATATTGGTTTTAGCATTTGGACACTTGAAACATAAATTTTGAGGGGTTATTGTGAGTTTACGGCCAAGGAAAGAACTTGGGCCGTAAACTCCTTAAAATATTGTATAAATTCCTTTTTAAGTGTTGTTTAGCACCTATATCACCCCTAAAGCCTTGGAATGAATTTTAGAAGTCCTTACAAACAAGTTTTTGGCATTAAAACACATAGATATACTCTCTAAGAGAGTTTACGGCCATGAGAGGGGTCTCATAGGCCGTAAACTCCAAAAACCCTTTCAAAACTTCAAACAAATGCATATAAGGCCTTGGAACAATTTTACCAAACACATGTGATTTGTTTTAGCATCATTTAACACCATTTTCATGAAAATTAAGGAGTTTACAGCCAGGAGCCTATGCTAGGCCGTAAAATCCCATAAATTAATCATTTTGATGATTTAAATCCATTCCAAGCCTTTAAATCCAAAACTAGAAAATTCCCTTAAGTGATTTGAAGCCATTTTTGCCCTTAACTCACCCCACCATGAGTTTACGGCCGTAAACTCATGGGTAGAGGGTCATATGGGTGTAAACTACTTAAGGAGTGTTCCTTTGATGTCCCAACTCATTATCCTAACTATATGTGTCCCTAAACGCCACCCGGGTCCCTCCAAACACTTGTATCGGGGTGTTTTCGCGACTAGAAACAATTGTCCTTATCAAATAACCAATCTAAGTCCTAATTGGATACAAATGTGTATCTTTACATTATAATTAGGAACCTTGTGTATTTACAAGCCCCAAATCAACTCTTAGCATACAAATTGTCACATTTCTCGTCCGGTGAGTTCATACCCCTACCCTTTTTCACTGTTTTTAGGGGGGAACACAAGCAAAGTACAAGGGAATTCTTGTACTCAAAACATGTTTTCAAATGTGTGTTTGATATTCCATATGCTTTTAATACTGATTACTACAACTGATAACTATTTGAACATGCAGATCACGTAACATATATTTGTGAAATGGATCTTTAAACTGTTATGTTTTACATATATTTCACAAATGGTTTTCCATATTTTATCAGTTAAAAGCATGACATTATACATTTGAATGTAATACCTGTACACTGTTTTGTCCTCGGTAACACTTCACACATATACGCGAGTGGAGGACTATCATATTACTACTAGTAAATTTGTTAATCCTGTATCATTGGAGACACGTCCTCGGCGAACACTCCACAGAGATACGCGATTGGAAGACTACACCCGTAACCAGAATCACTGGTATTTAGAGAGCGTGACTTGAGTGTATAGATCTATATGGGGCTGACTACCCCACACCTGGTTGCTAGCTACAGCCGAACCGAAATGGTTCAAGGGTGACGAAAGTCATAGGTATGTGGACTACTTAATGCCACATGTGGACTACTTATTGCCACAGGTTTTAGTCTATCGTATTGTTATGGAACTCGCAATTAGGATAACAGAAATTTACTTATAGTAATTATAAACCACTTTATACATCTTTTACATCTTTTACACCTTTCACGTACGGTAACTAACATTCAGGAAAGTATGGGACTTTCCTGGGGAAAACATGGAACCTAACCACGTTTACATCTTTTACATCTTTTACATCATTCACATTGGAAATCAACATGCAGGAAAGCATGGGGCTTTCCTAGGTAGCACTCACATAACTAGAAAGAGTAACAAACTGGATAACATTACATCTTTTACAATTGGTAATATAAAATAAGGAAAGTATGGGACTTTCCTGGGAATACATGAGAAGTGAACAGAACAGTTTAACAAACCGGATAACCAAACTATACATTTTACATGAGTAGTCATGTCTTCAGTGTACAAACTTACTATACTTTACATTTGTGAAACAACAACCAACTATTAAGAAAATATGGGATTTTCTTGGTGTGCGTAACATTTCAGAAACAGAAAGGAAACTTGAACATTTTCACAAACAAAAACTGCTTATGAACTCATTAGCGTTATGCTGATTTTCAAACTGCTTGTGTTCTCAGGTCAGCGTTAGAACAGGTACCCGAAGATCACTTTTTGGTCAGAAGACGGCGTATATGAAGACCCGTTTCACTTTGTTCATATATATATACTATGTGTCAACTGTACAAACTTTACTTTTGAAACAACTGTAAGACTTTTCTTATGTAACGTAATGGTTGTTTTACTTTACTTACTATGTGCATTGGATTTGATACTCAACGTGGAGTCAACCCCGGAAATGTTTTTCCGCCTTCGGTTTTCGGGACAAATACCCGATATTATCCGAAGGAGGTGGAGTCACCGGGCTGATTCGAGTTACGCCCCGCGTACCCTCATACACCCAGTGTAACCGGGTGCTTGGCCTCGGTTCGGCCACGTCGCCCCTACGCCTTTATGCCCTCCTATCAGATGCTTTGTTCGAGGAGTGTGTAAGCAGTGACGCACGAGTACGCCCCATGTAACCTCGTACGCCCAGTGTACCGAGCCAGTTCAGCCCCCCTATAAAAGGGATGCGAGGGTTCCGGGGAAAATTGCTTAATTCTTCTCTTTCTCGTGCCGAAGCTCTGCGTTTAAACACTCAGAGCCATCCCAAAGTCCCGGTTTTCATAACCAAGTTTGGAAGGAAGTTCTAGACTCCAGAGAGTCCCAAGAATCCCGAGATTTTCCCGCGTTTTTAGCTTTTGTAGTCAAGGTTTTGTTCCATTCTTCTCTTGACTACTTCAAAACAACCACTTCAATCAAGTGAGTTCATACCCCTACAAACACACTTAAATACATATTTAACTGCTTTTAAACACTTTTAAGGGGGGAATACAAGTTAACATATAGCTAAAATCGTGTGAAACACCGATCTTTTTCTATACTTTTAATGTTGTTGTTTTAACTATCATATGAAGTTGTTATCATGCAAAACACCTCACAACACAACTTTACCCTCTTGAGATACAATATGTTTTATAAATAGACATATGTTTTATTTATACGTTTGCATACTACATCGTATCAAGGGTAACCGTTTTGAACTTTAACATGATGCTATTACGAGAAAACTAAACTCATCGTCACGCCTTTGTAACACGGTAGAAAAGGAAATCATTTAATACAAACGATTTTTCATCATATTACTAGTGAACTTGTTGTTAGCCATCATGTGGGTTCATACCCCCTTTCATACACTTTCAAATACTTTATAATGTACTTTTAATACATTTCGGGGGAGAATACAAGTGAACACACGGTTATTATCGTGTGTTACATAAAGTTTCACTTTACTCATTTTTATCAAATGAATCATATGTGATTCATAACTACTATATGAAAACTCTTGTTATACTTTGCATGCACTAGATTTATACAAAGTACATGTATCTGAAGTAGCCATCATTGTTAAACCAGATTTATGCATTCAAAGAACTTATGACTTACGCTTTGTCAAACATTGTGAAAAAGGATAAACTTTTCATACAAAACTACTACTTTAATACAAACTTAGTTGAGAATCCGTGAGACGTGTACATCTTCAAATACTACCTTTTTGCTAAAAGGTACCACTATAAGTCCTGTCTATAACCAGAGTCTCCCGTTCGGAGAACGTGTCAAATGTGTATAGATCTATACGGGAAGTCATGATCCCATGCCCTAACTGTTAGCTACAGTCCATCCTTTGGGGTGACAGTTTGTCATAACACTACGACGCCTGAAGAACGTCGCTACAGGCATATTATGTTTAGTATGGTTATAAAACTCATCGGATATATAACTATTATAGTACCTCTTATTATGAATGAGTAGCTATTAAAACTATTGTTCATCTGACAACTACGATCTTCTTATAGTGTTACTATATGAAACTATGCCCCAATCTTTTAAAGCATGTCAGTTGCTTTCGGTTTTCGGTCATGGACATTAGACTGCTTGTTTCTTTAGGAAAATAAGGGATTTTCTTGTATACAAAACAAACAACTAATAGGAAACTAAGGGATTTTCTTGATTCAACTATCTACATTTCACAACACGAGTATTCTCATGCATTTCATACTTTTATAAGAAAATAAGGGATTTTCTTGGAAAACATACACGCATTTTGGAATGGCATACAATTTCTCAAAACCGCTTATGAACACACCAACTTAATTGTTGATACTTTTTCATTGAAATAACTTGTATTCTCAGGGAACCGCTAATCAGGTTTGGAAATCAACTTTTGGGGATTAACGCGCTGACGTTAATTACTTCTTTTGAAAGATGTTTATGTATTTATCTTTTGAACATGTAACGACTACAATTATGTAAACATTTTGAAAACCTTTATATATATGGTGGTGTGTACTTTCCTTTCTATGAACTGTTATGATACTGAATATGATGTCCTCCGCCCCTGAAAGTTTCCATCGTTCTGGTTCGGGGTGTGACATTTTCACGTAAATCGACGTAATATAGGTGAGAGAGAAGAGATTTGGCAACCACAAATTGCTGCCCCTTCAAATCTATTTATAGGGCTATTTTATCATTTTCCACATCGTGGGCACTTCTTCCACGTCGTGGGCTTGGTCATCATTGCATGTGTGATCAACCACTTGCTCTGTCAGGCTCCAGAAGGTGTCAGAAGCCATGGCACATCGTGGGCACTGTTTCCACGTAGTGGTCTCTGACAGTTTTGGGGTTTCGCGCCCCAAACTTCATAAATTCATAACTTTCGCATACAAACTTCGTTTTCGACGTTCTTTATATTGACGCGTAGGTAAGAACAAGGTCTACAACTTTCATTTAGACTCTGTCGGTTAATTTTGAACTTATTTTTATTATATTATTTTTAGTAGGCCGGGACAGGAAAACTCTGTTATAAACTCATAAGTCCCTCATTTGATGTCCGTTATCGTCTGTGTTTCTGTCATTGCACTACTATCGACGAGATCTTCAATTCTCTTTTAGATTGCTTCAGCTAAATATCGTTCGATCTCATATTCGAACTTCGGGCTGTATACTGTTAAGCCGAAACTTCGAAAAATCATAACTTCCTCATACGAAGTCAGATTTAGACGTTCTTTTTATGCACGCTTGCAGTTTAATGTATTCTACGACTTTCATTTAGATTGCTAAGGCCAAATATCACTCTAACACAAATTCACTATTTACGTCGCGATGTGTAGTGCTGGTTCTGTCGCGAAACTTCGACAGGTCATAACTTGTTCGTTACAACTCGGATTTCGGTGTTCTTTATATGTACGGAATCCTTGTAACATATACTGTAACTTGGTTAATATTAGTCCTTCTAAATAATATTCCATCAAAAAGTCATTTTTGATGCTTATCGTCTCTAAATTGACTAGTCCTAATCTACGTGCGTTACACGAGGGGATTATTTGAACACTGTGGGAAGAAGGGTATTATAGGGGAGGTCTGCGGACAGGATCCCATAGGATGGTTATTCGGCATTGTCAAGATTCAGTAGTTCAGTAACTGTATTTGGTTAACGGAAGAAAACGTTGAGGGAAGTAGCTCGTTGCTGAGATGTTAGTTGGAGCATCTACCTTTTGGACTTAAAGATTTGAGTGTGGGGTCATTGAGAATTAGGGACTGCCGGTTTCACTGGAATTCGGAAAGTGTTCAGCTAGTTCTAAGAAGTGTGTGATTGCTTGTGGTTGGCTAGTAAAGGAGTACTAGTTGGAAAGGTCTGGTTGTCATCAGATCAATCGTTGGAAAGTGAGAAGGATTGGGAATTCTCAAATTTTCATGTATTATGAAGACTTAGTTGAATCTAAGTGGGGAGAATCATCCCAGGATTCAAAAGCAGGAGCAGTTTTGGAATTGGGATAAGTTTCACATCATTTTCAGGAATGAAGACAACCCAAGTGGCTGTTTGGGTTGAATGTTTTGTGAGTTAGGAGTTTGATAAAACTCCCAGCATGTGAATCGCATCTTCTCGGTGCTTGATAGAAGAATTAGGGAATAAGGTTAGGACTCTAGTCATGAATTGATTTTAGTTCGGGTGTTCGTTTGAGTGTGTGCTCGACTCTTAGGATTTTTGGATTGATAGATTGAAGGTAAGGTATCAGGCTGTGGTTGTGTTAGAGTGAAAGTGTTGTAAGACAACAAGATGATCCGTATCATTCACAGATTCTTTTAGATGATTAGGCTAGGTTGGGTAAGTTCATATGATCGTGGTTAGACTAGAGCATGATAGGAATCAGGAAACGATAGCTCGTTGGAGACCAGGCATGATGTAAGAGAACGATTATTCTAGTAGCATTCACTTTTGGTCTTTGATGTGATAGTGACATGTTGTCAGGCTGATCTGTTGGATCAGAAGGATTGATGGAGCCATGAGTGGCAATATAGCTAGGACAGTTATTGCTAGTTGTGGATTCCTTCGAAAGTTATGCGAAGCGACTGTAAGATTGCTCGTTGGTTCAGCAACCGGAAAGGAACCCGATATTCTGGATGAGCTTTCTGTTAACTATAAGTGTACTGCAGGGAAATTTAGTCTCTGACTTTATCTTCTTGTGGGAATCTCATATTATCAAAAAGTTGAGTAGTTAGATAGGAGATAAGTGCAATGACTTCGGTAATAATTCAGTATGGGTGGTCTGGCAGCGTACCAAACCATTACGATACTTCAGATTTCAGAATGAGTAATGTGATCATCATGCGGGAAATTGCCCAGTTTCAGATTTCAGAACCTTGCGAGGGTTTTTAGGGTTGCGTTGGAAAGGCTAGGGTTATGCTCGGGATTGTAGTTCGAGTTGTTTGGCGTGTAAGGAATGAGAAGAAACAATTTCGTGAACGAAATCAAATTTAAGTGGGGGAGAGTTGTACCATCCCGTTTAAAATAAAATAATTAAATAAAAAACCCAGAACCCCGAGAAGTGATATTATTATTATTTTATACTATTATGGTCCTAAATCAAATAATAATTGGTGGGGTGTTGGTTTCGGGAAGCCACATGATAAGATTTGAATCTCTAGGGGTTAAAGTGTAATTCTGGGACTTAAATTGATATGAGTTTTGGATACTAGGAGCTGATTGGTAGTTTTTGGACTTGTGCTGAAGAGAATTTTGTAGAGCAGGGGTTGTTATGTAAATATGGGATCTTAATTGAATTAATTTGGGGAGTCGTGGGTCAAGTGTGTAAAAATACATCATTATTTCATTTGGAACACGGGACTTAAACCCGACTCCCTTCTCTCGTCACCTTCTTCCCATTCATATAAAATACAAGTTCATCTAACCCTAACCCTAATCACTATAGCAACCACCACCCTTATACCTCCAAGCCGCCATCTTCACCTCATCACTCTCAGGTCGCCGCGACCTCCACTGTAGGGTTCGGGAACCACCAATCCCATCGCAACCATTGCCAACTTCACGTCCACCGGAGACCACAAAAGCCATCACCATTGCGGATTCCAACAGCCGAAAAAGACGATCGCCGCAAGCTGGTGTCGTTCCACTACCACTGAAGACGTAAGCCGCTGCCCATGCTTTCTGCCGCCACTACTGTTCCTATTGTGGCTGAGAACGAAGGCCACCGTTAGGGCGTCGTTTTAGTCGGGATGATGGTGCCGCCGCTACTGTTGCTCCACCGATGACAACGACTACAAGAACCTTCCGCTTTTCTCCCTCTCCTTCATCCAACAACGACGGAGAGCCTCACGTCGAGGCTGAATCTGTGGGCCGCCGAGATCGACTACTACCGCTACTACATTGCCGACGACAAAATCCGGTACCGCCAAGTCGAGGACCGACAACGGACATCGAGGTCGCTGCCGGGACGGACAGGACCACCTCCTTACCGTGAATGATGCTATTTCTCTGTTTCCTTTCGGGCCATCGTTAGCGGTTGCTGCTGCCACCAAACCATTCTTCTATTGCTCCGGTCATCATCCATGATCGCCGTATGCTGTCGTGAAGAGTGGGTGCATTCGTGACTCGCAAGACGGGTGTGTGCTACTATATTTCATTAAGTGTGTATGTAGTTTTTTAAGTTGGAAGCAAAGTGAGCCGCCATCACCACCGTGAGGTGGAGGCTAGCACCTCCGACCACCACCTACCGCCATAGTGTGGTTGTGTGTGTGTGTGATTTAGGTGTGTGTATGTTTATTTGAGTTTTGGTTGTAAAATTTAATATTGTAATCGAACGAATAATAATAGAAAATCCTATAACGACCACCATAGGGTGGTGGCCGCCGCCTCCTTCCGCCACCGGCCACTGTGTCAGGTGGCGGTGTGCCTTGTTGGATCGCGACTCGTTTAGATGATTGGACAAAGGGACTAACGAACCCTAATGGGTCCAATGAGGCTTAATGGGTCTAATGGACCCTAAATGACCTATGGAAAACCCTAATGGGCTTAATGAAACTCTAGTAGGCCTAATGGGTCCAATAAAGCCCAATTGACCTAATTGCACAATCATTTAACTTATGGGCTAGTATGTGGGTAGGAAACCCAAATTAGGGTTTGGAAAACCCTAATGCCATGAAACCCTAATTTTGGGATTTATCGTGACCGCGCGGGAATGACTTAATAACCTATGATATTAAATTAATTGTTAAACTTAATGGATTAAGTCCTTAATGGATTAAGCCCTTAATGGGTTATGTAGGAACACTTAGCCCTAATCGCCATTTGATGTGAAACCCAAGTCTCGCCTGGGCCTTAAGTTGGGCCTTCTATTGGGCTTTGGAGATTGGACTATTGATGGGCTAACCAAGAACAAGTTAATGGACCAAAATAATTAGATGCGCCTTAGGATAAGACCGATGTAAGAGACTTGGTCCCAATTTGGAAAATTGGGCCATAGATGGGACATAATTGGGCCTTTATGATTATGTGATATTAGGCCATGGGAATACAAAAAGTATGGACTAGAATAATTTGTTGGGCCTTAAGGTAAGGCCCGTGTGAAGGGTTGGGCCCAATTTGGAAAATTGGGCCATATATGTTGGGCTTTGGCCAATTATTTGACTTTTGGGTTTTGGAGTGCGAGTTGGACTTTGGGTTTGGAACCTAAATATTAATTGGGTATTGTTTGATGTTGACATTCTGGGAAGCTGTCAACCAACACCTGGAGTTTTATCTGCGGGACTTCAGCAGTGCCAGGTGAGTTCTCCTCACTATACTGACAGGATATACGACACTAGGTCGGTCCCTTGGGATTTTATCCTGGATTTTGTAGGTTGTTACTTATTCATGATTTGTTAGATTGGTACCCTAGTAGTTAGGGTTCTATTCTATTATGATCTATTAGATTGGTATCCCGGTAGATAGGATGATGCTGTTTACCTAGCAGTTTATATGATCTATGTTTATTATTTGATTATGTGTTATATATACATACATACATACATACATACATACATATATATATATATATATATATATATATATGTCGACATATATGTTTGTGGTTGGGTTGAGGCGGCCCTACTTTGTGCTGAAGACCAACATACCTGGGGCGGTCCAGATAGGTTGTAGCCCCTTAGGAGGTGGTCCAGTCATGCGGAAGGCCTGAAGGGCATTCTGGATAGGTTGTAGACCCGTAGGAGGCGGTCCAGTCATGATGAAGGCTCGAGAGCGGTCCAGGTAGGCTGTAGGCCTGTAAGAGGCGGTCCAGTCATGCTGAAGGCTCATTATACATGTTGTATGTTATTACTATACTTGATGTTATATGTTGGTATTTTGAGGGTAACTCACTAAGCCTTCGAGCTTACATTTTTCGATTAGTGTTTCAGGTATTTATGTTGGTCGCGGGAAGGAGATGGTGTGATCGTGCACCTCCTCATGTTTTTATGATTTGGTTTTAGGAAACTCTGATATTAAACCATTTTCAAAATACATTGCAATATTTATTGGGTTTGAAATGTTTTAAAAAGTTTTAAATTGGCTTGAATTTTATGGATTTTACATTTAGCATAAGGGAATTCTATATATGGTAATATTATAGCCAGAGACTGGTAAAATATCATGTCTTTATGTAGGACGTTATGAATGGTATTCCATAAGCTTTGGGTATAGGATCGATTGCATATGCTATAATATTCACGCGTTCTGATTTTCCAAATGCCCAGGGCTTTAAGAGGGAAAAGGACCAGAACCGGATATGACTAAAATAATTAAATAACTGTCAACGATAATCTAAGGTTTGCCAAGGATTGGTTGCTTGTGGTAAGTTGGAAGTATAATTATGTATGGACCATATTGGAATTATTATGAATAGATATGATTCTATTAAGAATGAGTTGTTGCGACAACCGTCAATTTCCGGTCAAGTCAAAGTCAAACAAAGTCAATAAGTCAAACCCATCAACTCAGCTAACCCTCATATATTAGGGTTTTTCATTATGTCTCCTATTGTATAACTCGTTATCTCGATACAAAGTATCACTTAGAGTTTTCACGTGTTCGGAAAATCTAAACCCTAATCAGGGTAAGTAATGAATCTACTCGACAAAACATTATTCAATACCCCTCAGCGGCGTAGAACATTCATAATGAGGCTTAACGGGGTTTACGAACCTTGCGTTGGGAAGCTAAACACTCAAAAAGGTCACAAACGAAGTCTCTTTCAATCTCTATTTATAAATCTCAATCTGTCTCAAATCTCTCCCAAAATCTCTCTCAAAACTTATTTCAACTTTTTATAATCATTTGGGGCATCCCGACACTTAACTTGGTGAAAAACCACTCGAAACAGGAAGTTCATACGAAAAACAGCAAAATAGGACCAAACCCTAAGAAATAGACATTAGAACTGAACCTTCTACATCAGCCGAACCCGAAGGTCCAGTTCGGACCGAAGCTACATAGGGCCCAAGGTCCAGTTCGGGTCGAAGGTCCAATTTCGCTCCATTTCGGGTGTGTTTCACTTCAGGTCCGAAGCATGAGTTCGAGTGGGAGGTTTTGGGAACGAAGCCTAATTTCGGGCCCTTTGTATTTCACTTCTAACTTCAGCCCATTTCAGGTACTAGCCACATCTTCCTGGTTTTCGACCCCGATCTCGTTGTAAGCCCCTTTTCGATGATTTTCACACAGGATTTTCATACAAACCGATATTTTATTATTTTAAACCTTCTAAGAGCATAAAATAATTCTATCCTAAGGATTTACATAACGAAATCCATATTTTTCCTTAGAACAAACACAAAGTACAAAAAGGTGGATCATTGACTTTTCCCACAAAGCTATGACACCACCAGCTCACTATTTATGCTTTATGTCACTAGGAACTCAAGCTTCATGAAGACAAGCACCATCAAAGAGGTATGTATTCTATCTTGTTATATTGATAGTTTTGTACGCTAGTTTAGGATAATACCTTGGATATTCATATTTGCATGTATAATAGAGAAAACATAGATCCAAGGTATTTAGGGTTGCATGTACACTTAGGAGTGTTAGAATGCTCATAACCTAACAATATTTTGGTATTTTAGGGGTAACTCACTCAGCCTTCGAGCTTACATTTATCGATTATTGTTTCAGGTACTTCTGATGATCGTGGGAAGGCGCGTGATCATCTACCCTCTTATGTTTTATGATTTGGTTCTAGGAAATTCTTATATTAAACCATTTTGAAAATACATTGCAATATTTATTGGTTTTGAAATGTTTTAAAAAGTTTTAAATTGGCTTGAATATTACGGATGTTCCAAGTTGGTATCAGAGCCTTGGTTTGAGTGAATTGGAGGGAAAATCATGTGAATCTAGTCTCAAATCAAGGAAAAAGATTTTCTAAATGATTTTTAAATGGTTTCAAAATATTAAAGGAGGATGCAAGTGTACGATCAGCCGGAGCTCGCGGATAGACCTCAAAATACCTTACGGATAATTTGGTTTTGTGATATGTTAGAACAGCATGCTAGTACCAAGCTAGGGATCTATAGGAATTGCATGATAGAATTTTCTGACCATATGATGCCTGATATCCTAGGGTTTTCCTTATATGAAATTGACATCATTACTGTAGTTGCTTAGTGTATGCATCACGACCGTACATAATTAAGATCTTATAGCCATAGAATGTTTTGTTAGGCTTTATTTCCTATTCCTTGTCTGGTTGTGGGCTTAGAGTAGGACCAAGTATTCAAAAGTATATAAGGTCCAACGTTATATACGGTTAGCATACACAAGGTCTGCAGGGTTGGTGGAAGTTACATGGGTGGGTTGTGTGTGAGGCCGGAAGGCCAGTTATGTGATATTTAGCATTCCTCTAGGAGTGACGATTGAGCACTCGCTATGTTTTGTTTATTTTTTGGGTGTTGTAATGAAACTTGAGACAAATATTGGTAGGTATGGAAGGTAGTATGGGCCCATACTACTGAAAGCACAAGACCCATATGCGTAGCAAGGAAGTCACAACCCCTGGGGTTTAGTTGGGAGTTTATTCCCGGTTATTATATGGACTACACGAGATCTTCCTGAAGTATTATCAGAATGATGGTTGCGAGATGTTTTGAGACCGGATCCAGATCAAGAACCGGAGCTGGCAGCCAGAATTGTCCAGTATTATCGGAGGGTAATGTTAGGGAGGTCATCTGGGAGAAGGTGATCGAGATGGTTTAGGAACAACTTCCAGAGATGATTGGGTCTATCAAGTCCACCATGGTTGAGTATTTTGATGAGTGCTATGCGGCTCTTGCTGAGACGACTACCATGGCAGCTATAACAGCGGTAACAATGGCAGGGGGAGGAGCTAAGCAGGCTTTTCAGTATTGGGACTTCGATGATGCGAAGCCCCAACTCTTGATAGGGTTTAGGACCCGATTGTAGCCATGAGGTGTCCATCTGACGTGGAGGGATGATGCTTCACATGTTCATGCCCTACTGTCCAGAAGGTTAGGCACTCTCTGAACCCACTAAGGTTCGGGCGAAGGACTGGTGGGGACTTGTTGTTGGATGTATTCTGATGAGCAGTGAGCTATAGTTACTTGGCATCAGGTAGATGTCATACTCGTTACATTCCGCGGATTGAGCGGGAGATGCTAGGATAGGTGTGTCTAGATTTGAGGCTTCTGGGGTTTTGTTTGAGTCTAGGATTCGAGTCGAGGAGACTCCGGAAGAGGGTGAGGATTATGATCAGTTAGAGTTTTGTAGCTAGAAGTAGAATGGATAATACATGGATTGGAATGTCGTTTTCTAGGGCAAGTATTATGCCCTTCCAGCTTTTCATGCTCAAAGGAGTGAGCAAGCTTGCGACCCCAGGATTAGGTTGTGTTTCCAGCTCGAGGTCAGTTAGTCGCTGGGGTTGGCGAAAGTATTTCAGTGCGGGGAGCACGGGTGGTTTGATGTGGCATAAGTATCTTGTGAGATCCTGTAACAACCCGAAGTTTTCCATCGTCGAAAACTTGTTCTACCCGTAAAATTTCGTCGTTAGTCAATTCGTTTCATTTCCGATTTGGGTTAAATTAATTAAACTTATATGTTTATTATAATCTAATGAGTGTCCAAACCCCTTAGGAACTCATGAAATTAGCCCAAAATGCTTATTTCAAAAGGTTTAGATACGTTCCCGCCGGGTTACAGTAACTTAATCGGGTGTGACCAAAAGCCCCGTTTAAGGCCGGTATCGGGTAGAATTCAACCATGTCCAAAACTTAGTGTAACAACGCAAATTTTCAAAAAAAAATTTCATTTAAAATAAAGTGATTTTATTCAACTAAATATAATTATTCCAAGTTTCATATCAAAATACAATCATAAAATCCCCAAGATCTCAAAATAACAACAGTGTGTACACATCACGCCGGCGCCTTCCCACGGTCCTCGCTAGTACCTGAAATACATACATAACAACTGTAAGCATAAATGCTTAGTGAGTTCCCCAGTATACTACTTACACATATACGCCTTTCGAGGCCCTGACCTTCCGGTCTACAACACAACGCCTTCCGCCCCGTAACGTAATCGCCTTCCGGCCCATAACATATTGCCTTCCGGCCCAAAAACATACACAGCACATAATACATTTATTCTAACACATAAAGCACATATATCATATATCATATCCGACCTTTCGGTCACACAGTCAAACCCTTCCGGGTACAGTACAGTGAGAAGACTCACCTCGTGGGTAATGAAAGCTAGCGACTCCTGAAATCACTCGCACTCGATCCGCCGAGCTACAGACTCCCTATAATATCATATATCCCTTATTAATAATTTATCTTTCAAGACAACTGACCCTAAGAAATCACATGTAGGTCGACTCTGGTCAACAGTCAGCTTGACCGGACTCGGCGAGTGCTAAGGCGACTCGGCGAGTCTAGACGTCCTCACCAAATCCTGATGTTCCCTTTCTACTCGTCGAGTATCTCTATTGACTCGACGAGTTCCTCGTGGAAGAATCGCGGGGCCACCCCGACTCCACTCGCCGAGTCTGAAGAACAGCTCGACGAGTCCCAGTTAATCTCCAAGCTACTCGCCGAGTCTGTTCATCGGACTCGGCGAGTCCATGCCATGCAGTCGATCAAACTGCTTCCTGAGATCAGTATTGTCCCGACCATTCATAGGTCTGGTCCTCCTAAGCTGGCACAACACGTAAGACCTTCATTTAGGTGCTCATGCTACACCCCAAGACTTGTAATTTACCTTTTGACTTGAGGCATAAGGATTCCAATCCAAAACCTCTCTTAATTCCCGAAATACACAGGCATGGGACATTCTGGACCTCTAAAGGTCCTAATACAGGGTTATAATCGTTTGGGGAACAAGGGTAATAATCAATCTCGTCACAAAAGGGTTCCATAAACCCTAAATCCATGCACACATCGACATAGCAGAATATGATCTGAAATATTACCTGGATATTGCACTCTCTGTGTCCCCAATCCTCAGAACTTGATTCCCTTGCTGTCCCTTTAGCCAAATTCTTCTCTTCCTTGCATAATAACTTCTTCAAGATCACCAATGGCCTTTAATCCTTTCTCTAGATGCCCACAACCAAATTAGGGTTCTTCTCAGTTGCTAAAGATGGACTATGACGGCCTATAAGTCCCTTATATACGTCCCAAAACTGAACGGCTAGGGTTTTCGCTGAACAGCGCAGACTCGCCGAGTCCATATCTGGACTCGTCGAGTCCAGTCGCGAACCCGCGTCCAAGTCTGCAGTCCTACTCGGTGAGTCTGGCTCCAACTCGCCGAGTCTCCTCTTAAAACACCCCAAAAACATAATAATATCAATACCTGAAATTCCGGGCTGTTACAATTCTCCCCCACTAGAACTAGACTTCGCCCTCGATGTCTCACTCTGCAAATAACTCCGGATGCTGCTCCCGCATCTCACACTCCGGCTCCCAAGTCATCTCCGATCCCTTCCGGTGTTGCCACTGAACCAACACTAGAGGTACCTCCTTGCTCCTTAGGACTTTGATCTTCCGATCCCTGATGGCCACTGGTCTCTCGGCGTAATTCAGGCTCGCATCCACCTGAATATCCTCTAATGGAACTACTGCCGATTCATCGGCTATACACTTCCTCAACTGAGATACATGAAAAGTATTGGGGATCTGACCCAACTCTGCTGGCAACTCCAACCGATAGGCTACCCGGCCTACCCTTGCAATCACACGAAATGGACCTATAAACCGGGGCCCCAACTTGCCCCTCTTCCTGAACCGGATCACTCCTTTCCAAGGAGAAACCTTCAGGAGAACGAAGTCGCCAACCTGAAATTCAAGCTCGGACCAGCGTCTGTCCGCATAACTCTTCTGTCGGCTCTGGGCGGTCAATAGCCTCTGTCTAACCTGCTGAATCTGCTCTGTCGTCTGAAGTACGATCTCTGTACTGCCCATCACTCTCTGTCCCACATCTCCCCAGCAAATGGGGGTCCGACACCTCCTACCATACAACAACTCAAAAGGTGGCATACCAATGCTTGAATGATGGCTGATGTTGTAGGAAAACTCTGCCAAGGGTAAATACGCATCCCAGCTACCCCCGAAATCTAACACACACGCTCGAAGCATGTCCTCCAGTGTCTGAATCGTCCACTCGCTTTGACCGTCTGTCTGGGGATGATATGCGGTACTAAAATGCAGTTTAGTACCCAGCTCGTCATGGAATTTCTTCCAGAACCTGGAAGTGAAACGTACATCACGGTCCGAAACAATTGAGATCGGCACTCCATGTCGAGATACTACTTCTCTCACGTATATCTCCGCTAATTTCTCTGCTGATGAACTCTCGCTGATGGCAAGGAAATGTGCACTCTTCGTCAACCTATCCACAATCACCCAAATTGCATCGACTCCCCTGGCAGTTCTCGGGAATTTGGTGATGAAATCCATAGTAATCTGTTCCCACTTCCACTCAGGAATCTCCAAATGCTGCAACTTGCCATGCGGTCTCTGGTGCTCGGCCTTAACCCTACGGCAGGTCAAACACCTCTCAACGAACCAGGCGACGTCTCTCTTCATACAAGGCCACCAGTATTCCTTCCTCAAGTCCAAATACATCTTTGTAGCACCGGGATGAATCAAAAATTTCGATCTGTGAGCCTCTTCCATCAAAGTAGCATGCGTACCTCCCACGAACGGTACCCAAATCCGACCCTGAAACGTCAGAAGTCCTCGTCCATCCTTAACGAACTCTGAGATTAACCCAATGACCCGTTCTTTCTTCTGCATCTCGGACCTCACAGCCTCGGCCTGCGCCCCACGAATAGCGTCCAATACCGGAGTCATCACCGTCAGTCTCAGACATACATCTCGCAATGGAGTGCTCTCCGCCCTACGGCTCAAGGCATCGGCTACCACATTAGCCTTGCCCGGGTGGTATAGGATTTCACAGTCATAATCCTTGACCACATCCAACCATCTCCTCTGACGCATATTTAGGTTGGGTTGATCCATCAAATACTTCAAACTCTTATGGTCCGTGTATGTCGTACATCGAACCCCATATAGGTAGTGACGCCAAATCTTGAGAGCGAACACTACTACCCCCAATTCTAGGTCATGCGTGGGATATCTCGCCTCGTGAGGCTTTAGCTGCCTCGATGCATAAGCTATCACATGACCTCTCTGCATCAACACTGCACCCAGTCCCGAAATCGATGCGTCACAATATACGACAAAATCTTCCATCCCTTCCGGGAGAGCTAATACCGGGGCTTCGCACAATCTCTGGCGAAGTGTCTTGAAAGAAGTCTGTTGCTCGGGTCCCCATGAGAATGCAACACCCTTCCGGGTCAGTCTGGTGAGCGGTACTGCGATCTTGGAGAAGTCCCTAATGAACCTCCGATAGTACCCCGCCAACCCAAGGAAACTCCTGATCTCAGAAGGTGACTTCGGTACCTCCCAACTCATCACTGCCTCAACCTTGGCCGGATCGACCAATATCCCTGCCTGATTAACAACATGTCCAAGAAATTGGACCTCCCGCAACCAGAAGTCACATTTGGAGAATTTCGCATATAGCTTCTCCGACCTCAGTACCCCAAGAACCTCCCTCAAATGTCTCTCATGCTGCTCTCTAGATCGCGAATACACCAGGATGTCGTCGATAAATACAATCACAGACCGATCCAGCATCGGCCTGCATACCCTGTTCATGAGGTCCATGAACACTGCCGGGGCATTGGTGAGTCCGAAAGGCATCACCACGAACTCATAATGCCCATATCGCGTCCTAAATGTTGTCTTCTGGACGTCCTCATCCCGCACTCTTACCTGATGGTACCCTGATCTCAGATCGATCTTGGAAAACCAAGATGCCCCTTGCAACTGATCGAATAGATCATCGACCCTCGGTAACGGATAGCGGTTCTTGACCGTCACTTTGTTCAACTCCCGGTAATCAATGCACATCCGGTGTGAACCATCCTTCTTCTTGACGAACAGAATCGGTGCTCCCCACGGCGAGCTGCTCGGCCGAATAAATCCTTTCCCCAGCAACTCCTGGAGTTGCGAGGACAACTCTTGCATCTCTGGAGGTGCGAGATGATAAGGCACCTTCGCAATAGGCGCAGCCCCCGCTATCAGATCGATACCAAACTCTACTTGCCTCGCAGGAGGTACTCCCGGCAACTCCTCGGGAAAAACGTCTGGAAACTCGCGCACCACTGGTACCTCCTCCACTGACCTCGGTCTCTCGGAATCCTCCCGTGTATCCATCACATACGCCACAAAACCCTTACATCCTTGCTGTAGACATTGCCTCGCCCTAGCGGCCGAACAAAAAGCTGATCCTGAACGGGTACCCTCGCCGTACACCGTAAGAACTCCCCCACTAGGGTCTCGTATAGTCACCAGCTGACGCTCACAATCGATGACGGCGCTGAATCGGCTCAACCAATCCATGCCCACGATGACACAGACATCACCCATCACAATAGGAATTAGGTCAATCGGAAACGCAACCCCAAAAATCTCTAGTACACATCCCTGAAGAACCTCCGTGGCACAAACCACCCTCTCGGCCGCTATAGAAACGCTCAGAGGCCGACTTAACGGCTCACGACTAATGCTGATGTGCTGACTAAAAGCTAAAGATACAAAGGACCTACTCGCACCCGAATCAAATAACACTAGAGCAGGCATAGAGTTCACAAGAAAAGTACCTACACATATATTAACATAAGCATAACATCTCGACTTTAAATAAATACGTGAATTAAAGCATACCTGCCACAACATCGGGCGCAACGCGGACCTCCTCCGCAGTCAGCTGAAAGGCTCTCCCGCGAGCCCTCAGGGCCTCGACCTTCACCGGTAGAGTCTCAGTAGTCCTGGTAGTAGGTGTAGATCCTTGACGAAGCTGCGGGCACTCGGCCTTCCGATGGCCTGTCTGGTTGCAATGAAAACAAACCATAAACCCCTTAGGACAATCCCTGGCAATGTGTCCTTCTTTGCCACACTTGTAGCAACCACCAGCTCGGCACACCCCCTCATGACCCTTGCCACACTTCCCGCAAGTGTGGCCCTTCTGACCTCCCGTCCTCAAATCAGCAGACTTGATCCGCTTGGCTGCCGGCTGAGACTGAGCCGGCCGCCGGTCCACCTGCCGAGACTCGGCCTCCTCCCTGGCCTGGGTCTCCAACTCGATCTCGCGCTTCCTGGCATTCGCCTGAAGCTCAGTAAAAGTACGATAGGTTGAGTTTGACACAAACTCCCGGATATCCTTCCTCAAAACGCCTAAGTACCGGCTCATCCGCGACTGCTCTGTAGACACCAGCTCAGGGCAGAACATCGCCCTCTCATGAAACTTCCGTGTGACCACCGCAACCGAATCAGTACCCTGCTTAAGGGTCAAGAACTCCTAAATCAATCGTTCCCTCTCCACTGGGGGAACGTACTCGTCCCTGAACATGTCAGTAAACCTCTCCCATGTCACTGCTGCAATCTCCACCAGAGTGAAGTTCGCCGTCACGAACTTCCACCAATCCTTCGCTCCCAGACGGAGCTGGTTCAAAGCGAACCGTACCCTTAGGTGCTCCGGGCATGAGCAAGTGTAGAAGCACCCTTCAATGTCGGCGATCCACCTCATCGCAGCAATCGGATCCTACGTCCCATCGAACTCAGGGGGTTTCGTGTTGCTGAATTCCCGGAATAGCAACGAATCGCCCCCTTGCGGTCTGGCAGCAGCCACGGCTGCGGTAGCGGCAGCGACTGCAGCCTCAGTCAGTGCGGCGTACCGCTCCACGAACGTCTCCATCAGAGTGGTCTTAATAGAACCAAACATCTCCGGGATCTCAGCCCGGACCGCTGCAGCTACCTCCTCCTGAATCATCTGGCGAATATCCTCGTCGCTCACACTGCTCGAACTCGCACCGTGGCGTGTGGTAACCATGATGTCTCTGAAAAACAACGTAAAATTATCAGAGACTCCATCAAGTACAGTTGTACTCGATAACGCAACCCTACTCAGTCTCCAATATCCAGCAATTCTTACTTGGGTCTTACACCGACCCGGTGTCTTCAGTAGTACGGGCCCAATACTACCGACCACACCGTATCAGCATTCGTCCCAAATCTTCCTCCCCAAACCCCGAATAGTGAGTACTCTACTTTTGATATGTACTATCTACCTGCACGCTACCAAATATCTCACATCGGCTAACTCCCTAGACTAAGGCATCACAAATCAGGCCACTCTAGTCCTATCATGAATACCTAGTCTTCTAGCATGCATAACAATTCATAATTCATTGCATAACATAACATTGTAAGGTATTCTGGGGATCTTTACCGTTCGGGCGTTGGCTGATCGTACACACTGCTTCTTTCTTGTTTACCACTTTACCATTTATAAAAGTTTATGTCTTTATTATTTTTAAAAGATTCTCCTCAAATCCTCGGTTTGAGTTCAGTTACACCCGAAGGTTCACCCGAATCCTTCAAACCAAGGCTCTGATACCAATTGTAACAACGCAAATTTTCAAACAAAATTTTCATTTAAAATAAAGTGATTTTATTCAACTAAATATAATTATTCCAAGTTTCATATCAAAATACAATCATAAAATCCCCAAGATCTCAAAATAACAACAGTGTGTACACATCACGCCGGCGCCTTCCCACGGACCTCGCTAGTACCTGAAATACATACATAACAACTGTAAGCATAAATGCTTAGTGAGTTCCCCAGTATACTACTTACACATATACGCCTTTCCAGGCCCTGACCTTCCGGTCTACAACACAACGCCTTCCGGCCCGTAATGTAATCGCCATCCGGCCCATAACATATTGCCTTCCGGCCCAAAAACATACACAGCACATAATACATTTATTCTAACACATAAAGCACATATATCATATATCATATCCGACCTTTCGGTCACACAATCAAACCCTTCCGGGTACAGTACAGTGAGAAGACTCACCTCGTGGGTAATGAAAGCAAGCGACTCCTGAAATCACTCGCACTCGATCCGCCGAGCTACAGACTCCCTATAATATCATATATCCCTGATTAATAATTTTATCTTTCAAGACAACTGACCCTAAGAAATCACATGTAGGTCGACTTTGGTCAACGGTCAGCTTGACCGGACTCGGCGACTGCTAAGGCGACTCGGCGAGTCTAGACGTCCTCACCAAATCCTGATGTTCCCTTTCTACTCGTCGAGTATCCCTCTTGACTCGACGAGTTCCTCGTGGAAGAATCGCGGGGCCACCCCGACTCCACTCGCCGAGTCTGAAGAACAGTTCGACGAGTCCTAGTTAATCTCCAAGCTACTCGCCGAGTCTGTGTTGGATTAATGTCTAAGTCCATAACTATAATTGGTAAGACTTGACCCGACCCGGCATGGTCCATTTGGGTTGCATGGCATCATGCACTTGGATAGACTATAATGAGAGAAATAAGACACTTATGGTTATTAATATATTATAAGTTCTAGTATATTAATAATAAGAATAATGAGATTATTTAATTAGTATTGATCAAGAATTAATCTAGTATTAATTAAGTGATCAAAAGAAGACTAATTAAATATATGGGTTGATTGTGTAAATCACTCATTCTTATATATGTGGGCTTGTGATCCAAGATTCCTTATGTTGGACTAAGTCCATGGGGTGACCCATGGATACTCCATGGAGGTTAAAACCCATGGAGCATAAGGAATGGGTAAAGTCATGAGTTACATAGTGTAACCCTAATAGCCACCATATAAAAGAAACCCATGGCTCAAGAAATCGTGATTTTACACTAACACTATGTGTGTGTATGAGGGCTACACGATTTCTAGAAGTGTTCTAGCTTCTCTCAAGTTATTCCAAGTGTATTTGGTGTTGTGTGAACCATTTGAGGTGTCACACTTGGGGCACTAAGCACTCAAGCTTAATGAAGACAAGCACTATCAAAGAGGTATGTATTCTATCTTGTTATATCCATTATTTTGTATGCTAGATTAGGATAATACCTTGGATGTTCATATTTGCATGTATAATAGAGAAAACATAGATCCAAGGTATTTAGGGTTGCATGTACACTTAGGAGTGTTAGAATGCTCATAACCCAACAGTGGTATCAGAGCCTAGGCTTGTTTTCTTGTTATACCTGCAATAGAAGCTGAAAAATCGAGTTTTGATGCTGTCAGCCCAGCTGACTCGCCGAGTCCATAAAGGGACTCGACGAGTCCAAGGCAAAATGCATCCAACTCGCCGAGTTGAGTTCATGCACTCGACGATTTGGACCCCAGACAGCATATCTTCGAGGTTTTTGGCTAGAAATGGACTAGGAACATTACCCTAAGTTGTTTTTGAACTTATAAACTTATTTTTAAATGTGGTAATGTTCATGCTAATCCATTTTCAAGATAATTGTCAATAGATTCATGTTTTGTATTAGTTTAAAGGTTAGACTAATTACATGAAAAAGTTTGATTTGAATTATCTTGTTCTTATGAGTTGCTTAGATTAATAGAAAAGTTGAGTGAAAAAGTTGTTTTCAATCCAAATTAATCTAAGAGTTGAGTATAAAATGTGTTTGTGTAACTTATCCTTAAGTTACATGAAGAGTCACATTAAAGACTCATAAAACTCATAAAGTTGGCAAAGGTTACAAAAAGATGAAGAGTCTTGTCCTTAAGTTATGGAGGTTCAAGAGTCACTTCATTAAAATAAATAAATAAAATATGTAACCTTAATTAATTCCATAAGTTATAAAATAAAGAAAAAGATTAATTCTTTATTTGTTTAAAGTCTTCCATAATTTGTCCACAAGTTATGGAACTTGAAGAGTTTTTGGATTAAAACTACTTTAAATACATAAGTTATGGAATTAATTAGTTTTGAATAGTTTCAAAACTTGCCCTCAAGTTTTGGAATTTGTAAAGTTTTCTATTATGAATACTTTAATTCCAAGTTAGCCCTTAGAATTTTAAAAGTTAAAATTCAACCCTTATACTTTATAATATTATAAGTTAATAATATTTATATGTATAAGAGTAAAGTCGGTCTTACCGCTAGTACGCCTCATTCACGAAGCCGGTCTATAAGGTGGGTATAAGGTTGTTGCCTATAAAATGGCAATTTAATGGGTGTTCACTCTCACCCACCGCTCGCTTGACTGGTGGAGGGTCGTTAGCCGAACGGGTTTGACATGACTATAATTCTCCCTTCATTAAAAGTATTAATGATAAATACTAAGTAACTAAACTCTTAATAATTCCCAATCTTAGTTACTTAGAAAAATGTGAATAAGGTGCTAATCCACGAAATTACACTTTGCACTTTGTTTGAGTCGGTTAGTGGAGCGCGTGTGGTTAACCGGCACACTAACTCGTATTTAACAAGGTAGGCAAAGGGTGACTTAATGTTTATCATAGTATCGATGGAGCGTGTGTGGTTAACCGGCACATCGATTGAGGGGTAAACACTTAAGGGTACCAAGTAATTTGCATGGTTACTTCACACCTTGTTTTGTGATCCTCGGCATCCCAGTCACAAAACCTGAAGGGCACACTCGAGATTGAAACATGCCATTGAACAGTTCAATGAATCTCAAAAGATCTAGGAGTTTCAAAAAACCAATTAAAACCTAATAATACATTTCGTTTATCTTGGTGGAAATTGGTGAATCGTCATTCACCTACCTTCAAATTGTTTTATAGCTTGGATTACGGCATACCTCTTCTAAGTTATAAAATAGTCTGTTGGGTCCTAGCCTTAATATTTCATATTGGGTGTCATATTAAGGACTTTAAAATCAACTATCTTGAATATCTCCCAAAAAGATGTCTGGTTTAGACATTTATGATCTTCCCAAATATCTTGAAACAAGATTTCCTAATGAAGATGATGTCCCATGGATATCATACTTCTTTCTCCTCCTCCAATTATTCTCCCTAACCCACAAGTTCTTGAAAAGTTTAAGATCACTCAAGCCCTAATGGCAAGGCAAGGTCTAGGTGTGATCACATCTTGGAGATGTAGTCACATATTGACAAGCCGGGAGAGTTGGGTGTCAAAGTCTTGAGAAAGTTGGTGGTTCAACTACTTTCTAAGTCACATAGTGAGTTCTTTTTGGAACACCTATGAAACAGACTATGACAAGACCCTTAATGATCTTATTTATTTGTTAAGATCAACTTCCTGAAACTTTATGGACATTGACAATGGTGACACTGGAAATACAGAAAAAGCATTCTCTTCCCAATGGAAAGGGATCGGCCATAGTCAACTCGGTTGAACAAATGGTAAAGAGAAAAACTAAGTCTGTAATAGTCCTGTGTACCATTATCAAAGGGTCCATATGTTTATATTGCCAAAGGAAGGGGCATTAGTTGCGAAGCTGCCAAATTTACCTAAGGATGTTAAGGTCAATAAGATTGACTCTACTTCAGGTAAAGTCCACTATCTAACTCTGTTAAGTTTCTATTCTGAGATTCCTGATACATGTTGTGACTGGGTCACATGGTAATGTTTTAAGAATCAAAGAAAAGTAAAGGAACTTAAAAGAAAGAATATGCTGAATCTGATCGCATAGATGGATTTCTATCGCGTAGTTGGAAAAAAAAAATCGGATTCTTGAGCTACTTCTTAGGAGTTATGAGATATTGCTAAGGAATAGATAACAACAAGTTTTCATATGGATTGTAAGGATAAGTTTTTCCGCATAGTTTTAAAATAAAAGAAAATTTTGATTTTATTTATTTTAAAAAAAATATCCTTACAATGACATTTGAGGAAAAATTGTTGCTTATACGATTCCATTAATAGCAAGAGTGGAAATATGAAATTGATTCTTTCATTTGTGGTAATGTCTAAATTTACCAAACAAGGAAAGATTCTCATCATCCAAAGTCTCAATTGGACCGGGACTTGGAATCATGCGAGTTGTATAGCATGATGAATGAGAACTTTCAAGTATTGGAAAAATTAAGACTAATTACTTATTCACATGGATGTGTGAGTCAAGTAATGGACTAAGGGATCGAGTACATAGTCTTGTGCACTGATTAAGTCCATCACAAAAGATATAAGGCTATTCGTCATATTTTACTAGAGTTCAGTAAAATATGATTATACTTACAAGCTTAAGTGTAACTCTGAGACATTGGAAAAGGTTCCAATGTAAGGCAGAGCGAATAAGAAGAATCAAATTAGGCAGAAGGATAAAAGTTTCTCAAATCTGAAAAGATGGGAGAGTACTTTAGTATCAGCTTTGTGATCATCTTAATGATTAAGAAACCATATCAAAATTTGTTCTCTAAGAAAGTCTTAGTGCATTCTTATGACTAAGAAGAAGGGATCTTGAAATTGTTGAAATGGTTAAATCAAGAAGATGAGTCATACTTCGTTCCAATACAAGTCTTGGAGTCATACTCCAAGATTGTAATTTGAGTGACATGTCTTAAAGAAGGTTTAAAACACTTGACAAATGTAAGAGTAAAGTTTTCTACTCTTGTACATTTGAAATTGGTAAGTTGTGATGTTTTGGATAAAAACAAAGATCAACTTAGGCCAATTATGTGAAGTGTTTGTCTTGATTAGAATCCACACTATCTCTTGAATGTCTGACAAGGAAGTCTTATAGGTCAAGAGGACAGTGGGAGTCTTAAAGGTCTTGAAATTCTCAAGAACTAATCAAGAGTAAAACCTAAAGTTCTTCACTAGCACACGACTTGAGGTTTATAACCTATCGTGTTGACATATTCTGTGCCCATTCTAGTTAAAGTTGGCTTTGCATATGAGTTCTTAGAGTTCTCAATGTGTTGCACAACAACTTGGAAGCAATGGTAGGCCCTTGAGCTGCCAGGTGGCAAGAAATTAAGATTGAGTTCAATCCATATGGTTTTGGATTTGTCATTATCCTTGTCTTGTGATTATGGTTTTGACAAATTCATATGGGTAGGAACTCATACACCATTAAATCTAAGTGTCATAAGGTTTCTCTCCGATTCATGAAAATGATGGTGAGGAAACACTTTCACTAAGTAGATTTTAGCTAGATAGCAATTGTGATCTCAAAGTCGTTAGTGGAGCGTGTGTGGTTTACCGGCACACTAACTTGGACTTGTGAGAAATGACAAAGGTCAAAACAATCAAGACTATGATTACGGCATACCTTTTCATAGTTCTTAAAATTGTTTTGACACACCCATGAGCTATCTAAGGGAAGGTGTATGTTTTTGATAAAGTCTTATCAAAACAATCTAGTATCAGAAATCTGAACTTTGGTAAGGAAGTCAATAAAGTATTGATTTCTAGAAGTCCAGCTGATTTCTGAGTACATGTCAAAGCTAGTGGTAGCATAAGTGTTATGCTAATAATCATCATGTTAGTGGGAGCATGATAATTACGATAAGTATTGCAAGCTAGCAATGTTAATTATAGAAAACAAAGGTTTCAATTGGGAAAAAGTTGTTTTGCTATAATTAAGGGAGAGGAAATTATACTTCATCTCAAATCTATAAGCTTAGATCATGAGGTTTTAATCATTTAGTCAAGAATATATATGAATTTCATGTTGGAATGGCTCAACATAAGGAAATTCTGTATATGTATATGGGTCCATTATTTGCGTTCTTAAATTCGATTATGATTACGGCATACCTTTTCTTAATCTGAATTATGAGAACTTGGCAAATTGAAATGGAAATGTTATAGCAAAAGACTAGTTTAGTCTTTATGTGAGACATCATGAATCGTGTCCCATATACTTCGGATATAGGATCGGTTACATGTGCTATATTCATCCTTTCTAAAAATTTCCAAATGCCTGGGGCATTAAGAATGGAAAAGGTTTAGAACTGGATATGACTAAAAAGGATTAAACAATTGTCGAGGACAATCTAAGGTTTACCAAAGACTGGTTTCTCAAGGACAATTGGAAGTATAGTGATAATTCTGGAAGGACCATATTGACATAATCTGTAAGGAGGCAACTCTTGTTCAGAAGTGATAGTCGAAATGGAATCTGGAAATGTTTCAAAGTTAGAATTTTCAATCTGTTTAAGATTAAGGAAACTTAATGCATGAAGGATGGTTCCAAGGACTTGATCTCCTTTGGAATGCTCTGTAATGATTGTTGTTAAGTCTTTCTGACTTTGTGCATAATCATTACAAGAGGATCGATGCATATAAGTTTAGAATCTAACAGATTTCAGTAAATGGCATGAATTTGGAATTCTTGCATTTGCAGTAAGGATTTGGGAGTGTGAAAAGAGAATCATTGAAGTTATGTTCATTTGATCTAGTTCACAAAATAAAGATCATAGTCAAACATATTATGCATACTTGGTGTATGGCATGACTATTGTTTAGAAAACATAGTGTGCATGCTTGGAGCATGGGACAACTATTGTTTTAAATTCAAGAATAATGTTGATAGCTGAAACAATATACAATGAATAATGTGTAATCATATGGTGATAAATAAAAGGAGTTTTATTTATATTCATAAGTTCTGAGACCATATTGGATTCAATTATTATTGTGTTTCACTTTGCATGTTTTGACTTCCCGAATAAACTAGGTTATTCTTACGGAATGACTAAGTTATTCAAACCATCCACAGTCGGTCATATGTTGGAAGTAGATATGAATTAAGACTGTCATGGGTTGGCTTGTAGAGGTCTAAGTTGTTGGACAAAGGGCTACAACACTCATGAGTGCTCATAAGTTCTGAGTATTGGATTCAACCCGCGCTCATTGGAATCACTTCATGGATTTTATCACAAGTGATCATGAGACGATAATATCTTATATTCTTCAAACCTAGAGATATGAGTTGTTACTATGAGTTGGTTGTACATTGATTGCACGAAACCGCATTTGGTAACTCGGTGCTATAAAACGTGTCTTTGTGTATGATTCAACAAGTAGTAGAACAAGCCATATGAGTCGAAGTTTATCCGTTCCTTTTACCTTCGGGATAAAAGCGATATCTGTGGGCCCCTCGATGATTTGATGATGATAAATGGAAGTGCTCGGCCGGGCCAGGACTGATTTGATTTGTTCAATTAGTCAGTCATCATAAATCGGAAATCGGGAAACAACTAATGGACAGAGAGAATGATTATAATCCATGTCTCAGTCCATATGATATCTAGAATGGAGGAATATATGATCCCTTATCTAATGGACAAGTCGTTGACAAAGATCAGAGTTCATCTACAAGGTCAGAGTTCGACAGAAGCTTTTGAGAGCTACGATTGCCGGTTGGTTCCTGAAGTCATACGCAATAATAGTTTTAGACTTATCCAAGTGGGAGACTGTTGGATTAATGTCTAAGTCCATAACTATAATTGGTAAGACTTGACCCGACCCGGCATGGTCCATTTGGGTTGCATGGCATCATGCACTTGGATAGACTATAATGAGAGAAATAAGACACTTACGGTTATTAATATATTATAAGTTCTAGTATATTAATAATAAGAATAATGAGATTATTTAATTAGTATTGATCAAGAATTAATCTAGTATTAATTAAGTGATCAAAAGAAGACTAATTAAATATATGGGTTGATTGTGTAAATCACTCATTCTTATATATGTGGGCTTGTGATCCAAGATTCCTTATGTTGGACTAAGTCCATGGGGTGACCCATGGATACTCCATGGAGGTTAAAACCCATGGAGCATAAGGAATGGGTAAAGTCATGAGTTACATAGTGTAACCCTAATAGCCACCATATAAAAGAAACCCATGGCTCAAGAAATCGTGATTTTACACTAACACTATGTGTGTGTATGAGGGCTACACGATTTCTAGAAGTGTTCTAGCTTCTCTCAAGTTATTCCAAGTGTATTTGGTGTTGTGTGAACCATTTGAGGTGTCACACTTGGGGCACTAAGCACTCAAGCTTAATGAAGACAAGCACTATCAAAGAGGTATGTATTCTATCTTGTTATATCCATTATTTTGTATGCTAGATTAGGATAATACCTTGGATGTTCATATTTGCATGTATAATAGAGAAAACATAGATCCAAGGTATTTAGGGTTGCATGTACACTTAGGAGTGTTAGAATGCTCATAACCCAACAGTCTGTTCATCGGACTCGGCGAGTCCATGCCATGCAGTCGATCAAACTGCTTCCTAAGATCAGTATTGTCCCAACCATTCATAGGTCTGGTCCTCATAAGCTGGCACAACACGTAAGACCTTCATTTAGGTGCTCATGCTACACCCCAAGACTTGTAATTTACCTTTTGACTTGAGGCATAAGGATTCCAATCCAAAACCTCTCTTAATTCCCGAAATACACAGGCATGGGACATTCTGGACCTCTAAAGGTCCTAATACAGGGTTATAATCATTTGGGGAACAAGGGTAATAATCAATCTAGTCACAAAAGGGTTCCATAAACCCTAAATCCATGCACACATCGACATAGCAGAATATGATCCGAAATATTACCTGGATATTGCACTTTCTGTGTCCCCAATCCTCAGAACTTGATTCCCTTGCTGTCCCTTTAGCCAAATTCTTCTCTTCCTTGCACAATAACTTCTTCAAGATCACCAATGGCCTTCAATCCTTGCTCTAGATGCCCACAACCGAATTAGGGTTCTTCTCAGTTGCTAAAGACAGACTATGACGGCCTATAAGTCCCTTATATACGTCCCAAAACTGAACGGCTAGGGTTTTCGCTGAACATCGCAGACTCGCCGAGTCCATATCTAGACTCGTCGAGTCCAGTCGCGAACCCACGACCAAGTCTGCAGTCCTACTCGGCGAGTCTGGCTCCAACTCGCCGAGTCTCCTCTTAAAATACCCCAAAAACATAATAATATCAATACCTGAAATTCCGGGTTGTTACACTTAGACACTGTTTAAAGTGATCTAAGCTTCCATTTGAAGCTTTTTCCCTCTCTCACTACTCTCTCTCTAACCTCTCTCCTAAATCCAAGTTTAAGGGTGCAAATCTAGAGTTTAAGGTCTCAAATCTTCAGGGTACCTTCCTATACTCATTTTCCATCATTTGGACCTTCAAATTCGAGATTTATTCATGATTTAGAGAATTGTATATGAGTTTACGGCCCAGGAAGGTGCTTTGGCCGTAAACCCATATTTATAAGGGTTTTAAGCCCTTAAACCCTTCCATGACTCAAAGTAGACCTAGATATGACTTTTAGAAAATTTGGTAATGGACCTAGAACACCTTAGACATAAATTTTGAGGGGTTTGTGTGAGTTTACGGCCAAGGCATGTGCTTGGGCCGTAAACCCCTCAAACAAGGGTGTAAACCCATTTCTAATGTGTTAGAAAGCCATCCAACACCACCAAAAATAGTTTAAGGACCTTAAACACAACAAAACCTCACATATGATAGTTTACGGCCATAGAACATACTTCAAGGCCGTGAACTCCTAAAAGGATGTCAAATGGTGCCCAAAATTCATTTCTAGGCTTGTAGGAATTTTTAGAATCACATGTGATTAATTTTGGGACCTTAAAAACAATTATTCAAGGAGATATTAGAGTTTACGGCCATAGGCCCCATGCCAAGGCCATAAACTCCCTTAAGGGTTGTATTTGGTGATTTTAATTCAATCCAAGCCTTAGGTAAAATTATTCCAAGCATTTCCAAGTGTTAATTAAACACCATAAACCACCCCACCATAAGTTTATGGCTGTAAACTCATGGGGAATGGGAGTTTAGGCCGTAAATCTAATTAGGGAGTTTACTCTTGGGGAGTAAACTCAAATTCCAAGTCCCTCGCTTCAATTCCCGTCCGTAGATGTCACCCGGGTCACTCCAAACACCCGTTTTGAGGTGTTTTCGTTCGTTGGAGTGTAACTTCATATCTAATTAGAGTTTGTGAATCTAATTTGATATATTTGTATGCCATTTCATTTTACATAGGAACCTCGCATGTTATCAGGCCTCGATTCAACGTTTAGCATCCAAAATCGACACACTTCCGCGTCCGGTGAGTTCATACCCCTACCCTTTTTTTTAACTGTTTTCACTATTTTCAGGGGGGAATACAAGCAAAAGTACAAGGAAATCTTGTACTCCACTTATCATTTTCTATTCACTTGATTTTATTCTGTATGTTCTAATATCAATAACTATGTTTATCAAATAAGTTCAAATTACGAAGTTAGCTTTTAGACTAATTATAGATCTCATGAAAAAATGCGACAATCTAAATTATATTTTATAATATACGAATAATTCATTACTAATTATCAATTAGAACTAATTCGAATACGAATACGAATACGAAACTATAACTAGGCATAGAACGAATATGAAAGTACAATTAGAAATAGAACGAATATGAAACTATAACTAGGCATAGAACGAATACGAAAGTACAATTAGAAATAGAACGAATACGAAACTATAACTAGGAATAGAACAAATACGAAAGTACAACTAGGAATAGAATGAATATAGAAGTATAACTAGAAATAGAACAAATAGGAATACTAAAATAATAATGTGAATGCGAATACGAATACGAATACGAATAGTATTAGGAGTAGGATTAGGGATAGGAATACGACTGCGAATACGAATACGAATACGAATAGTATTAGGAGTAGGATTAGGGATAGGAATACGACTGCGAATACGAATACGAATACGAATACGAATACGAAAACGAATACGAATATGATTTGGAATAGGAATAGGAATACGAATACGAATACGAATGTGAATGCAAATATGAATAGGACTACAAATATAATATGAATACAAATATTAATTAAAACAATGAACTCGATAAAGAATAGGAATATGAATACGAAGACACGTATCTAGGTACACTCCAGTGTAATACCATTAGGATATCAGACTACCTAGTTAATACAATAAGTACGAATGGTATTCAAACATTACATCGAAACTCAATAACTAAACTTACTTTTAGGAAAATATAGGATTTTCCTAGGATCATAGTTAAACATAACTAGAACCGTGTAACCTAACAATTAATCAAACACTACTATTAAGAAAATATGGGATTTTCTTGGATAACAAACTTTTCGGAAAACTAAAGGAAACTCGTACATTTTCATAAAACAAACATCTTATGAACTCACCAGCTTTATGCTGATTTTCAAACTGCTTGTATTCTCAGTTCAACATTAGACAGGTACCTAGCAATACTTTTGGAGAAAACGGAGCATACAGAAGACTCATCTCTACTTTTGTTCATATGATATATGTATAACACCTGTAACACTTTACTTTTGAACAAATGTAAACTTTGATATGTAATGTAATGGTTGTTTACTTTGCTTACTATGTGCATTGGATTTGATACTCAACGTGGAGTCCGCCCCGAAAATGTTTCCGCCTTAGGTTTTCGGGGTGTGACAGATCCTATTCGCCTTGGATCTCTTGTATCATGCAACCAAGATTGATTGTATGATTTATTGCGATTTTAGGATTGTATACTATGTATTGGGAGTAGTTGTAACCTGGTTTAGGGCAAAGGTTGTTTCAGCTACTGCAGTTCAGCTGTGGATTATTGACTTGGTGAGTGATTCATGGGGCGAGTGTAACAGCCCGGAATTTCAGGTATTGCTTTAAAAATCGCTTTGGGGGCATTTTTGGTTGGGACTCGGCGAGTTGGAGCCAGACTCGCCGAGTAGGGTCACAGACTTGGTCGCGGGTTCGCGACTGGACTCGACGAGTCCAGAATGGACTCGGCGAGTCGACGTTGCTCAGCAGAAACCTTAGCCGCTTGGTTTGCGATCGTATATAACGCCTCTTAGGCCGTCATTGCCGTCTTTTGGTCGATTGGAGAAGCACCTATACATCTGCGAACATTTAGAATCGGAGGGAAGGTTGTTGGGGCTTTGATGGAATTGCTAGACAAGAAGAAGGAAAGTTTGGCCAAAGGAAGATCAAGTGGGTCGAGTTCTGAAGCTTGGGGACACAGAGAACACGTTCCGGGTATCATTTCGATTCGTTTCTGTTATTTTGATGTGTTCATGGATTTAGGGTTTAGGAAACCCATTTGGTGATTTGAGGGATTGTTATGCTGTTATACGAACGTTTATACTCCAGTAATAGGATGTCTAGAGGTACAGGAAGTCCCACGTGTGCGTGGTTCGGAATCATACGTAATTCAGGAAGCAGTTCATCGACTGCATGGCATGGACTCGCCGAGTCGTAGGAACAGACTCGGCGAGTAGCTTGAAGATTTACTGAGACTCGCCGAGTTGCTCTTCAGACTCGGCGAGTAGCTTGAAGGTTCACTGGAACTCGCCGAGTCGTTCTTCAGACTCGGCGAGTGGAGTCGGGGTGGCCCCACGATTCTTCCACGTGGATCTCGTCTAGTCAAGGGGAATACTCGACGAGTAGAAAAGGGAACATCAGGGAAAGTTGGGGAGGACGTCTCGACTCGTCGAGTCACCTTGGTACTCGACGAGTCCGATCCAGTTGACCGTTGACCAGAGTTGACCTGCATGTAATTCCTTAAGGTCAGTTGTATTGAATGACAAGATTATTAACAAGGGTATATGGTATTATAGGGAGTCTGCAGATCGGCGGATCGAGTGCGGGTGATTTCAAGAGTTGATAGTATTCATTGCCACGAGGTGAGTCTTCTCACTATACTGTACCCGGAAGGGTTTGACTGTGTGACCGGAAGGTCGGATATGTTATGTGTTTTATATGTGCTATAATTGAAAGGAATAGTTGTTATGCATGCTATGTATGTTTCTATGGGCCGGAAGGCAATGTATTATGTGACAGGAAGGTCAGGTATGATATATGATATATGTGATATATGTGTTAGAGTAAATGTATTATGTGTTATATATGTTAATGGGTCGGAAGGAAATTATCTTATGGGCCGGAAGGCGATTATCATATGGGCCGGAAGGCATTGTACTGTGGACCGGAAAGTCCGGGCCTAGAAAGGCGTATATGTGTAAGTGGTATACTGGGGAACTCACTAAGCATTTATGCTTACAAGTTGTTATGTATGTGTTTCAGGTACTAGCGAGGACCGTGGGAAGGCGCCGGCATGATGCATACACACTGCTGCTATTTGAGATCTTGGGGGTTTTACATATGTATTTGTTTTGAAACATGAAATAAATATTATTGGTTGAATGAACTCACTTTATTTAAAATGAAAAATTTATTTGAAAATTTGCGTTGTTACAATTGGTATCAGAGCCTTGGTTTGAGGGATTCGGGTGTACCTTCGGGTGTAACTGAACTCAAACCGAGGATTTGAGGAAAAATCTTTTAAAAATAATAAATACATAAACTTTTATAAATGGAAAAGTGGTAAACAAGAAAGACGCAGTGTGTACGATCAGCCAGCGCCCGAACGGTAAAGATCCCCAGAATACCTTACAATGTTATGTTATGCATTGAATTATGAATTGTTATGCATGCTAGAAGACTAGGTATACATGATAGGACTAGAATGGCCTGTTTTGTGATGCCATAGTCTAGGGAAGTTGCTTGTATGAAATATTCGGTAGCGTGCAGGTAGATAGTACATACGAGAAATAGAGTACTCACTATTCAGGGTTTGGGGAGGAAGATTTGGGACGAATACTGACACGGTGTGGTCGGTAGTATTGGGCCCGTACTACCGAAGGCACCGGGTCGGTGGAAGACCCAAGTAAGAATCCCTGGATATCGGAGACTGAGTAGGTTTGCGTTATCGAGTACAAATGTACTTGATGGAGTCTCTGCTAATTTTATGTTGTATTTCAGAGACATCATGGTTACGACACGCCATGGAGCGAGTTTGAGCGGTGCGAGTGACGAGGAGATTCGTCAGATGATTCAGGAAGAGGTAGCAGCGTTAGTTCGGGCTGAGATCCCGGAGATGTTTGGGTCTATCAAGACCACCTTGATGGAGGAGTTTGAGGAGCGGTATGCCGCACTGACTGAGGCTGCAGTCGCTGCCGCCACCGCAGCTGTGGCCGCTGCCAGGCCGCAAGGGGGCGATTCGTTGATGTTTCGGGAATTCAGCAACACGAAACCTCCTGAGTTCGATGGGATGCAGGATCCGATTGCTGCAATGAGGTGGATCGCCGATATTGAGGGGTGCTTCTACACTTGTTCATGCCCGGAGCACCTGAGGGTACAGTTCGCCTTGAACTAGCTCCGTCTGGGAGCGAAGGATTGGTGGAAGTTCGTGATGGCGAACTTCACTCAGGTGGAGATTTCAGCGGTGGCATGGGAGAGGTTTACTGAGATGTTCAGGGACGAGTACGTTCCCCCAGTGGAGAGGGAACGATTGATCCAGGAGTTCTTGACCCTTAAGCAGGGTACTGATTCCGTTGCGGTGGTTACCCGGAAATTTCACGAGAGGGCGATGTTCTGCCCCGAACTGGTGTCTACAGAGCAGTCACGGATTAGCCGGTATTTAGGCGTTTTGAAGAGGGAAATCCGGGAGTTTGTGTCAAACTCCACCTACCGTACTTTCACTGAGCTTCAGGCGAATGCCAGGAAGCGCGAGATTGAGTTAGAGACTCAGGCCAGGGAGGAGGCCGAGTCTCGACAGACAGATAGGCGACCGGCTCAGTCCCAGCCGGCGGCCAAGCAGATCAAGTCCGCTGATTTGAAGATGGGAGGGTCGAAGAGCCGTACTTGCGGAAAGTGCGGCAAGGGTCACGAAGGGGCGTGTCGAGCGGGTGCTTGCTACAAGTGTGGTAAGGAAGGACACATTGCCAGGGATTGTCCTAAGGGGTTTTTGGTTTGCTTTCACTGCAACCAGACAGGCCATCGGAAGGCCGAGTGCCCGCAGCTTCGTCAGGGATCTATACCTGCTACCAGGACTACCGAGACACGACCGGCGAAGGTCGAGGCCCCGAGGGCTCGCGGGAGAGCCTTTCAGCTGACTGCGGAGGAGGTCCGCGCTGCACCCGATGTTGTGGCAGGTATACTATAATTCGCGTATTTATTTAAAGTTGAAATGTTATGCTTATGTTAATATATGTGTAGGTACTTTTCTTGTGAATTCTATGCCTGCTCTTGTTTTATTTGATTCGGGTGTGAGTAGATCTTTTGTATCTTTAACTTTTAGTCAGCATATACGTATTAGTCGTGAGCCGTTAAGTTGGCCTCTGAGCGTTTCCATAGCGGCTGAGAGGGTGGTTTGTGCTACGGAGGTCCTTCGGGGATGCGTACTAGAGATTTTTGGGGTTGCGTTTCCGATTGACCTAGTTCCTATTGCGATGAGTGATGTCTGTGTCATCGTGGGCATGGACTGGTTGAGCCGATTCAGCGCTGTCATCGACTGTGAGCGCCAACTGGTGACTATACGAGACCCTAGTGGGGGAGTTCTTACGGTGTACGGCGAGGGTACCCGTACGGGATCAGCTTTTTGCTCGGCTGCCAGGGCGAGACAATGTCTACAGCAGGGATGTAAGGGTTTTGTGGCGTATGTGATGGATACGCGGGAGGCTTCCGAGCGACCGAGGTCAGTGGAGGAGGTACCAGTGGTGCGCGAGTTTCCTGATGTCTTTCCCGAGGATTTGCCGGGAGTACCTCCTGCGAGGCAAGTAGAGTTTGGTATCGATCTGGTTCCGGGGGCTGCGCCTATTGCGAAGGTGCCTTATCGTCTTGCACCTCCAGAGATGCAAGAGTTGTCCTCACAACTCTAGGAGTTGCTGGGGAAGGGATTTATTCGGCCGAGTAGCTCGCCGTGGGGAGCACCGATTCTATTCGTCAAGAAGAAGGATGGTTCACACCGGATGTGTATTGATTACCGGGAGTTGAATAAGGTGACGGTCAAGAACCGCTATCCGTTACCAAGGATCGATGATCTATTCGATCAGTTGCAAGGGGCATCTTGGTTTTCCAAGATCGATCTGAGATCAGGGTACCATCAGGTAAGAGTGCGGGATGAGGACGTCCAGAAGACAGCATTCAGGACGCGGTATGGGCATTACGAGTTCGTGGTGATGCCTTTTGGGCTCACCAATGCCCCGGCAGTGTTCATGGACCTCATGAACAGGGTATGCAGGCCGATGCTGGATCGGTCTGTGATTGTATTTATCGACGATATCCTAGTATATTCACGAACTAGAGAGCAGCATGAAAGTCATTTGAGGGAGGTCCTTGAGGTACTGAGGTCGGAGAAGTTATATGCAAAATTCTCCAAATGTGACTTCTGGTTGCGGGAGGTCCAATTCCTTGGACATGTGGTTAATCAGGCAGGGATATTGGTCGATCCGGCCAAGGTGGAAGCAGTGATGAGTTGGGAGGCACCGAAGTCACCTTCCGAGATCAGGAGTTTCCTTGGGTTGGCGGGGTACTATCGGAGGTTTATTAGGGACTTCTCCAAGATCGCAGTACCGCTCACCAGGTTGACCCGGAAGGGTGTTACATTCTCATGGGGACCCGAGCAGCAGACTTCCTTCGAGACACTTCGTCAGAGACTGTGCGAAGCCCCGGTATTAGCTCTCCCGGAAGGGATGGAGGATTTTGTCGTATATTACGACGCATCGATTTCGGGACTGGGTGCGGTGTTGATGCAGAGAGGTCATGTGATAGCTTATGCGTCGAGGCAGCTGAAGCCTCATGAGGCGAGATATCCCACACATGATTTAGAGTTGGGGGCAGTGGTGTTCGCTCTCAAAATATGGCGTCACTACCTGTACGGGGTTCGTTGTACTATATACACTGACCATAAGAGTTTGAAGTATCTGATGGATCAACCCAACCTAAATATGCGTCAGAGGAGATGGTTGGACGTGGTTAAGGATTATGACTGTGAGATCCTATACCACCCAGGCAAGGCTAATGTGGTAGCCGATGCATTGAGTCGTAGAGCGGGAAGCACTCCATTGCGAGACGTATGTTTGAGACTGACGGTGATGACCCCAATATTGGATGCGATTCGTGGGGCGCAGGCCGAGGCTGTGAGATCCGAAATGCAGAAGAAAGAGAGAGTCATTGGGTTAATTTCAGAGTTCGTTAAGGATGGACGAGGACTTTTGACGTTTCAGGGTCGGATTTGGGTACCATTCGTGGGCGGTACGCGTACTATTTTGATGGAGGAGGCTCATAGATCGAAATTTTCGATCCATCCCGGTGCTACGAAGATGTATTTGGACTTGAGGAAGGAATATTGGTGGCCTTGTATGAAGAGAGATGTCGCATGGTTCGTCGAGAGGTGTTTGACTTGCCGTAGGGTTAAAGCCGAGCACCAGAGACCGCATGGTAAGTTACAACCCTTGGAGATTCCTGAGTGGAAGTGGGAGAAGATTACTATGGATTTCATCACCAAATTGCCAAGAACTGCCAGGGGAGTCGATGCAATTTGGGTGATTGTGGATAGACTGACGAAAAGTGCACACTTCCTTGCCATCAGCGAAAGTTCATCAGCGGAGAAGTTAGCGGAGTTATATGTGAGAGAAGTAGTATCTCGGCATGGAGTGCCGATCTCAATTGTTTCGGACCGTGATGTACGTTTCACTTCCAGGTTATGGAAGAAATTTCATGAGGAGCTGGTTACTAAACTGCATTTTATTACCGCATACCATCCCCAGACCGACGGACAGAGCGAGCGGACGATTCAGACGTTGGAGGACATGCTTCGAGCATGCGTGTTAGACTTCGGGGGTAGCTGGGATGCGTATTTACCTTTGGCAGAGTTTTCCTACAACAACAGCCATCATTCGAGCATTGGTATGCCACCTTTTGAGTTGTTGTATGGTAGGAGGTGTCGGACTCCCTTTGCTGGGGAGAGGTGGGACAGAGAGTGATGGGTAGTACGGAAATCGTACTCCAGACGACAGAGCAGATTCAGCAGGTTAGGCAGAGATTATTGACCACCCAGAGCCGACAGAAGAGTTATGCGGACAGACGTCGGTCCGAGCTGGAATTCCAGGTTGGCGATTTCGTTCTCCTGAAGGTTTCTCCTTGGAAGGGAGTGATCCGGTTTAGAAAGAGGGGCATGTTGGGGCCCCGGTTCATAGGTCCATTTCGTGTGGTTGCGAGGGTAGGTCGGGTAGCCTATCGATTGGAGTTGCCAGCAGAGTTGGGACAGATTCACAATACCTTTCACGTATCACAATTGAGGAAGTGCATAGCCGATGAATCGGCAGTGGTACCGTTAGAGGATATTCAGGTGGATGCGAGCCTGAATTACGCCGAGAGACCGGTAGCTATTAGGGATCGGAAGATCAAGGTTCTGCGGAACAAGGAAGTACCTCTGGTGTTGGTTCAGTGGCAACATCGGAAAGGATCGGAGATGACTTGGGAGCCGGAGCGTGAGATGCGGGAACAACATCCGGAGTTATTCGCAGAGTGAGACTTCGAGGGCGAAGTCTAGTTCTAGTGGGGGAGAGTTGTAACAGCCCGGAATTTCAGGTATTGCTTTAAAAATCGCTTTCGGGGCATTTTTGGTTGGGACTCGGCGAGCTGGAGCCAGACTCGCCGAGTAGGGTCACAGACTTGGTCGCGGGTTCGGGACTGGACTCGACGAGTCCAAAATGGACTCAGCGAGTCGACGCTGCTCAGCAGAAACCCTAGCCGTTTGGTTTGCGATTGTATATAACGCCTCTTAGGCCGTGATTGCCGTCTTTTGGTCGATTGGAGAAGCACCTAAACATCTGCGAACATTTAGAATCGGAGGGAAGGTTGTTGGGGCTTTGAAGGAATTGCTAGACAAGAAGAAGGAAAGTTTGGCCAAAGGAAGATCAAGTGGGTCGAGTTCTGAAGCTTGGGAACACAGAGAACACGTTCCAGGTATCATTTCGATTCATTTCTGTTATTTTGATGTGTTCATGGATTTAGGGTTTAGGAAACCCATTTGGTGATTTGAGGGATTGTTATGCTGTTATACGAACGTTTATACTCCAGTAATAGGATGTCTAGAGGTACAGGAAGTCCCACGTGTGCGTGGTTCGGAATCATACGTAATTCAGGAAGCAGTTGATCGACTGCATGGCATGGACTCGCCGAGTCGTAGGAACAGACTCGGCGAGTAGCTTGAAGATTTACTGAGACTCGCCGAGTTGCTCTTCAGACTCGGCGAGTAGCTTGAAGGTTCACTGGAACTCGCCGAGTCGTTCTTCAGACTCGGCGAGTGGAGTCGGGGTGGCCCCACGATTCTTCCACGTGGATCTCGTCTAGTCAAGGGGAATACTCGACGAGTAGAAAAGGGAACATCAGGGAAAGTTGGGGAGGACGTCTCGACTCGTCGAGTCACCTTGGTACTCGACGAGTCCGGTCCAGTTGACCGTTGACCAGAGTTGACCTGCATGTAGTTCCTTAAGGTCAGTTGTATTGAATGACAAGATTATTAACAAGGGTATATGGTATTATAGGGAGTCTGCAGATTGGGGGATCGAGTGCGGGTGATTTCAAGAGTTGATAGTATTCATTGCCACGAGGTGAGTCTTCTCACTATACTGTACCCGGAAGGGTTTGACTGTGTTACCGGAAGGTCGGATATGTTATGTGTTTTATATGTGCTATAATTGAAAGGAATAGTTGCTATGCATGCTATGTATGTTTCTATGGGCCGGAAGGCAATGTATTATGTGACAGGAAGGTCAGGTATGATATATGATATATGTGATATATGTGTTAGAGTAAATGTATTATGTGTTATATGTGTTAATGGGCCGGAAGGCAATTATCTTATGGGCCGGAAGGCGATTATCATATGGGCCGGAAGGCATTGTACTGTGGACCGGAAGGTCCGGGCCTGGAAAGGCGTATATGTGTAAGTGGTATACTGGGGAACTCACTAAGCATTTATGCTTACAAGTTGTTATGTATGTGTTTCAGGTACTAGCGAGGACCGTGGGAAGGCGCCGGCATGATGCATACACACTGCTGCTATTTGAGATCTTGGGGGTTTTACATATGTATTTGTTTTGAAACATGAAATAAATATTATTGGTTGAATGAACTCACTTTATTTAAAATGAAAAATTTATTTGAAAATTTGCGTTGTTACAGCGAGGCCTTGAAGGATATGAGTTCTAAAGTCGAGAGCGGGATGTGACATCCCCAAAATCATGGCCAAAAAAGACCAGTTTGTTTATGCTTTGTTTTATAATCAGAGTTATCTTTTAAAGAAAACAGTTTCAGAAATTGTCGCAAAAACAAAATATGATAACCATTTATCAAAGCATTTCTTTTAAGAAATGTATTTTCATTAAATAAAAAAATCACGGGATGTCATGTTCCGATACAGACCAAAAGCATAAACAGTACAATACAGACCTTACAAAAGTTATTTATAACTACTGGTCTACAATCCAAAATCTATCGTCAAGTCATCTGACTTATAATCTTGTGCATTACCTGTAATAAAAGAAAATTGAGTGGGTCAGGCTTGGGAGCCTGGTGAGGATATAGGGTTTTCATCCCACAATAATATAATTATTATTTTCAATCATCAGACAATCAACCCAATTACCCATCCCCATTATCTTCTTTATATATTAAGGTTTTATCCTTCCTTCATTTGTTCTTAAGTATTGACCTAAGGAATTGACACAATGCCCATTGCTACATGAGGCGTGTCTGTCAGGTTTATGTCATTCTCTTTTAGGCGCATTAGCTGACATTACCCTTAAACGCATCTTCCATGATGTTAGGACATTCTCTATTTGGTGCATCTACCAATATTTTTCCTAAGCGCATCTGCTAGCATTATGACATTCTCTTTTAGGTTCATCTACCAATATTATGCTTAAGTGCATCTACTAGTATTATGACATTCTCTATTTGGTGTATCGGCCAATATTATGCTTAAGCACATCTGCTAGCATTATGCCATTCTCTTTTAGGTGTATCTGCCGCCATTATCCTTTAAGCCCATCTGCCAGGATTACGACATTTACTACTTGGTGGATTTACCAAGATTATTCTAAAGTGCATCTGCTAGTATTATGACATTCTCTAATTGGTGCATCTGCGAATGTCATTCTTAATCATCTTCCATACCTCATCATTTACCCCATCAGTTTATCACATACCAACTATCTCATCTACCCATGTTCTACCCAACATATTGGTAGATATAAAATACATATATAGTTTAACTCATTTAAAAACTATATAAAACATCAATTCCACACACATCTCAAATAAGCAAACAATGTATAAACACATAGCACGTATTTCATAGCAAATACTTAATATTTATGTGTTAGAAGAAAGTAACCACACACTCACTTGATCAGAAGATGATCGGACAGCACTACAGCTTGTAGAATTAGAAATTCTCCGATGAATCCGGGATATCTTCACACACCGGACTTCTTGCGGGCAGAGCTTCGCTTTGGAAACTCTTTTATTCACGGGATATTCGGGCTTCGGGACTCGCTTCGGGTCTCGGGATGATACCGGGGCTTTGGGGGTACTTCTTTGCACATAAATCGAGGTAATATAGGTGAGAGAGAAGAGATTTGGCAACCACAAACGACTTCCCCTTCAAAGCTATTTATATGGTTGTTTTCTCATCTTCCACATCGTGGGCAATTCTTCCATGTTGTGGGCTTGATCGTCATTGCATGAATCATCGTCCACTTGCTTTGTCAATCTCCAGAAGGCAACAGAAGCCATGCCACGTCATGGGCATTGTTTCCACGTCGTGGTCTCTGATAGTTTTGGGGTTTCGCGCCCCAAACTTCAGCAATTCATAATTTTCGCATACGAACTCCATTTTCGACATTCTTTATATGGATGCGTAGGTAGGAAAAAGATATACAACTTTCATTTAGACTCCGTCGGCTAATTTTGACTTTATTTTTATTATATTATTTTTATATTATTTTAGTAGGACAGGAAAGCAAAACTCCGTTATAAACTCATAACTCCCTCGTCTGACGTCTGTTTTTGTCTGTTCCGTCGTTGCACTACTATCGATGAGATATTCAATTCTCGTTTAGATTGCTTCGGCTAAATATCGCTCGATCTCATATTCGAACTTCGAGTTGTATACTGCTAAGCTGAAACTTCAAAAAATCATAACATCGTCATATAAAGTCAGATTTAGATGTTCTTTTTATGCATGCTCGTGTTTTAACGTATTCTATGACTTTCATTTAGATTGCTAAGGCCAAATATCACTCTAACCTAAATTCATTATTTACGCCGCACTGTGTCGTGCCGGTTCTATCGTGAAACTTCGACAGGTCATAACTTCTTCGTTATAACTCGGATTTTAGTGTTCTTTATAAGTACGGAATCCTTGTATCATATACTATAACTTAGTTAAGATTAATCCTTATAAATAATCTTCCATCAAAAAGTAATTTTGACGCTTATCCTCTCTAAATTGACTAGCCCTAATCTACGGGCGTTATAATTATCTCCCCCTTAGGAAGATTACATCCCGAAATCATCAATGAAAATAGGACTTGTATAATGATTCCATACATTATATCTTTTTATCCTGGGTAATAATCGTAACATCTATGTTTCTTCGAATGAGTATCTAACTGTTGGACTTCTTGACCGCAGGCGATGGTCAATCTTACACCTACCATTCGTACTATGTTGGACTTTCAATCAAAACCTTCGAGTTACAAAATGAATCCTTATTGAGGACTCCTTCTTCGTTTTAGGATAAGTACTTCCTTTATCTATTGTAACAGATCGATGGGTCATGCTCTAATGATCTCTCGTCGTATGATGCAACGCCTAGACTCAAGTCTCTTAGAGTCAAATTCCATAATGGAATATACATTCCTTAATATTCTAATGCGATATAATCGCATTTTAGCATGTAGCATTTCTAGCTACAAGCTTCTTCAACAACGAGCGCGATGCTATCGATCGCATTGATTTCAAGCTCTGACTTAGGTCAGATGTTACATCGAACTTGGTTCTCTGAACCATGTAATAAACTCATCATAGTCGGACTCAATTTTGTATGACCACTAGGGTTGAAATAACAATCATCCTACTGGTTATTACCGAAACAATGGTAGTGACATACTTGAATAAAAACAGAATGAATCACTTTCTTCTTGGTAACCCTGTGACTTTCCCTGATCCAAGCATGAGTCATGTGCTTCCAGTAGTATAGATCTCTACTACTATTCACACCTACTCATACTCGTCCTAAGTATTGTCCCGCAGTCTCCAAGTCCTAAAATCACAAAACAATTTAACACATACAAACGTGTCCAATTAATCATAAAAAAATTCCTAGACTGTACTAGGACTTCTTCCATGCGTATCTTCTATCATCAATCATGCTTCAACTCGATTGGAGATGGAAATTCGAAATTATGGGACAACTTCAAGAATTACACCAATCGTTTCATCATCCTCCCAATCAAAGGTATACTTTAGATGTACCGTACTCCTCTAAACATTTCGTTATTTTATCAGACATAAACTAAAGGCAAGATACCACTCTTATGATATCTTCAAATAGGTTTCATTGTCTATCATAAGCCTTTCATTTCCTCCGTTTACTCAATTCTCTATGAGTCTTCACCATAACGTTTTGTAGATCCAAGCAAACGTTCAGTGTACCGGGCGAGCATTTAAGATAAGAAAGCTTTATTTATGACAGATGTATAAATCTCCTTATCACTCTGAAATGTTTACATGCTAGTTCTAATATCATAGTCATACGCTTAGAATCCTAAACACATAAGGTTTCCAGATCCGGTCGGCAACAGACCATAGATCCGAACAAACAATTTCACATATGGCAAACACATAATGTAACAGACCATAGATCCGAAAAAACAGCTCCAAGCACAGAAACTAGGAGTGAATTCAACCATGAACTTCAAAACGAAGTTTCCCTAAGCACCGAGTGAATATGCTAACATTTAGAAGAACATAAGTAAATAAACCCAAAACTACACGATCCTTATCGGTCGAAGCGATAGACGGAATAATGAAGATTCGTCGTAACACCCACGCTAAGAGTTGGATTAAGTAGAGAACAAGAAGATTCAAATGGAACATAAGTAAGCTCACCTTTCCTCAACCATCGATGTCCCATTCAAATGCAAATTTCGGGATGAAATTCTCTCTAACGAGGGGATAATGTAACACCAGCAATATTAGGTTCAAAATTAAACTTTTATAAAACTATAATTGGGTTATACCATGTGGTAGATGTCGTAACAAGGTTTTCAAAAATATAAAGAACACTAAAATACGAGTTATAACGAAGAAGTTATGACCGATCGAAGATCCCCGACAATACCGGTAAAACAATGTTAAGCGTAAAATGCGAAATTCCAATAAAAACTTTTTAGCCTTAAGTATCTAAACGGAAGTCGTAGATATCATTAAACCGTGAACATACATAAAAAGAACACCCAAATTTGACTTCGTATGAGGAAGTTATGAATTTTCGAAGTATATTAAGTAATTAAATATTAAATTTAATTAATAATACTGTAACAACCCGAAATTTCCATACCATTTCTTGTAACTCTTCCATAGTTCAATTCAAACAACCAATCGCCGTTTCCAAATTCGAATTCCGATCTTCTGTTTAATTAAGTCATTAACTTGTGCGTATCTAACATGACTTAATTGGTGTCTTAATACATCTAGAAATCGTTTTAACACCCCACTTTAGTGATCGGAATATTTCTCGAATTTACCATACCGGGTTACGGCAACTTAATCGGGTGCGACCAAAAGCCCCGTTTAATGCTGGTATCAGGTAGAATTCCACCGTTTCCAAGTTTTTGGAACTATATAAACATGTTTAAACACCCATTTGAAGCTTTTTCTTCCTCTCTCTACTCTCTCTCTAACCTTTCTCCTAAATCCAAAGTTTAAGGGTCCAAAACTCAATTTTAAGGCCTCAAATCCCTAAGGTACCTTCCTAACCTTAATCTAAAGCATTTTTGGCTTCCAAATTCGAGATTTTAACATGAAATGGGACACAATATATGAGTTTATGGCCCAGGAGGCTGCCTAGGCCGTAAACACCATGTTTGAAGGGTTTTTAGCCCTTAAACCCCTTCCTAGACAATTTTGGACTTTAGATATGGCTTAATGGCTTCATGAAATGGACTTATAACAGTTAAAACATGTATTTTGATGGATTTGAAGGAGTTTACGGCCAAGGCACAAGCTTGGGCCGTAAACACATATTTTTGGGGTTTTCTTGACCTTAAACCCTTCCAAATCTCTAATAAGGCTTAGATATGGATTATAGAATATTGGTTTTAGCATTTGGACACTTGAAACATAAATTTTGAGGGGTTATTGTGAGTTTACGGCCAAGGCAAGAACTTGGGCCGTAAACTCCTTAAAATATGGTATAAATTCCTTTTTAAGTGTTGTTTAGCCCCTATATCACCCCTAAAGCCTTGGAATGAATTTTAAAAGTCCTTACAAACAAGTTTTTGGCATTAAAACACATAGATATACTCTCTAAGAGAGTTTATGGCCATGAGAGGGGTCTCATAGGCCGTAAACTCCAAAAACCCTTTCAAAACTTCAAAGAAATGCATATAAGGCCTTGGAACAATTTTACCAATCACATGTGATTTGTTTTAGCATCATTTAACACCATTTTCATGAGAATTAAGGAGTTTACAGCCAGGAGCCTATGCTAGGCCGTAAACTCCCATAAATTAATCATTTTGATGATTTAACTCCATTCCAAGCCTTTAAATCCAAAACTAGAAAATCCCCTTAAGTGATTTGAAGCCATTTTTGCCCTTAAGTCACCCCACCATGACTTTACGGCCGTAAACTCATGGGTAGAGGGTCATGTGGGTGTAAACTCCTTAAGGAGTGTTCCTTTGATGTCCCAACTCATTATCCTAACTATATGTATCCCTAAACGCCACCCGGGTCCCTCCAAACACTTGTATCAGGGTGTTTTCGCGACTAGAAACAATTGTCCTTATCAAATAACCAATCTAAGTCCTAATTGGATACAAATGTGTATCTTTACATTATAATTAGGAACCTCGTGTATTTACAAGCCCCAGATCAACTCTTAGCATACATATCGTCACATTTCTCGTCCGGTGAGTTCATACCTCTACCCTTTTTCACTATTTTCACTGTTTTTAGGGGGGAACACAAGCAAAGTCAAAGGGAATTCTTGTACTCAAAACATGTTTTCAAATGTGTGTTTGATATTCCATATGCTTTTAATATTGATTACTACAACTGATAACTATTTGAACATGCAGATCACGTAACATATATTTGTGAAATGGATCTTTAAACTGTTATGTTTTACATATATTTCACAAATAGTTTTCCATATTTTATCAGTTAAAAGCATGACATTATACATTTGAATGGATCTTTAAACTGTTATGTTTTAGTTTACTTACTATGTGCATTGGATTTGATACTCAACGTGGAGTCAACCCCGAAAATGTTTTTCCGCCTTCGGTTTTCGTGGTGTCACAGATTGGTATCAGAGCCCTTGTTTATAGTGAATGAAGTCTACCAGACCTTACATGGTATAAAACTATAAACACTAAAGGGCCTAAGTGCTCTGAATTAAAAGTATCTTCAAACTACAAGTATTTTCAAAAGTATACAAGTATACCGAATCGTCGCGATCCGTAACCACAAGTAGAACATAACATAAGTAATTGGGTGTTGTGTACAATGGTTAAACCTGGGCTGTTATGTAGTCGTGTCTAGGGTCAATATAGCCTGGCCAACTATATTCATTCGAGACACAGCCAACATGTGCTTGGGAGTGACTGTGGTATGCGGCATGCCTAAAACTTACCCTAATATCCCAAACATAGAACCATTGTCGTAGTCAATTCATGAAATACTATGGGAGTATTTCTCGATCCCAATCCTCTGTAGAAATCTTTATTCGAATGACTTTCTGTGATTATTCTTAGCGATAAATTATCTGTTTTGATAACTCTTTCCTGCTTTATCGCTTATTCGGATCATATAACTGCCATATCTATCGATTCAATGTAGAGGACTTACCATCCTCTCTTTCTTGATCTTATTAGATCAAGATGCCTCCCCGAAAGAGACCCAACTCAAAGAACAACAACAATCCTTCTTCGCCACCACCTCCTCCCCAATTTGACCTAGCATCACTCCAGACGGTTCTAACTGCTGCAATGGTGGCAGCCATGTCACAAATGAACCCTAGTGGTTCAGGAGGTGGTCCCCAATCTCAGAACCCCAAAGTTAGCCAGGGACATCCTTTAATGGTGCTGGAGGTGTCATTTCTTTATCCCGATGGTTCGAGAAAATCGAGTCCATTTTCGAAATTTGTGCTTGCGCGGAGTCTAATAAAGTTAAATTCGTGGCTTGTACCTTCGTTGATAAAGCCTTAACTTGGTGGAATGGCCGAGTCAAATCTCTGACCTTACCCGTAGCCAATGCCATGGGCTGGGAAGCCATGAAAGAACTCCTCATTGCTGAGTACTGCCCCCATGGTGAAATGCAGAAACTAGAGCACGAGCTCTGGAACCTGAAGATGAAAGGTTCCGACATTGTTGCATACACTTCCTGATTCGATGATCTCGCACTTCTCTGCCCGGGATTAGTCACTCCTGAGAACAAGAAGATCGAAAGGTTCATATGGGGGTTATCCCAACCAACAAAGAGTCATGTTTTGGCCGCCCATCCAGATACCTATGATAGTGCCAAAACTTTAGCTCAAACTCTGATTGATCACAACAATGACATTAAGGAAATCATTACCACTTCTAAGCCGACTCAAAGGAGTGGCGAGAAGAGAAAATTCTGGAAGAAAAATAAGGATCAATCTTCTCAAGGATCTTCCAAGAAACAGAAGACAGTAGCAGTCCATGCTGCTACTACTCCTGTTGCTGCTGTTTCTATTGTGGGATCCACAGCTCCAACTCCTACCAGCCGGTATGTTGGTAACCTCCCTCTCTGTGATAAGTGCAAGTATCACCACAACCCCGGCCCCTATCGCGAACTTTCCTGTACCAATTGTGGAAAAAAGGGGCACACGGTTCAATTCTGCAAAACTCCTACCCAATCAGCCAACCAATCATCTGGAGCAGGTGTTAGTCAAGCGTGCTACAACTGTGGAGAACTTGGGCACCTTAAAAGGAACCGTCCCAAGAAATCAACTGCTGATAACACTGGAAGAATTCTAACCATGGGACGGGAGAACTTGGGCACCTTAAAAGGAACCGTCCCAGGTGTTAGTCGCTGATCCCACTGTTGTTTCGGGTACATTCCTTCTCGACAACTCATATGCTAGTATTCTTTTCAATTCGGGTGCTGAAAGGAGTTTTGTTAGTCATGCATTCAAACATAATCTAAAACGTAATCCTCAACCATTAACTGAAACGTTTACCGTCGAGATGGCTAACGGTGAGAAAGAAAGCGCTAGCGACGTATTCATAGGTTGTATGTTTACCCTAAATGATCACTCATTTCCTATAGATCTCATGCCCATTTCCATTAAGAGCTTTGATGTTATCATTGGCATGGATTGGTTGAGTCCCAATCATGTTGATATCCTTTGTTATGAAAAAGCCATCCGTCTCAACCTTCCTTCGGATCAAACTCTCGTAATCTATGGTGATAAACCCAGTTCCAATCTTCGTATCATTTCCTGCATCAAACCTCGAAAGCTCCTACGAAAGGAGTGCATTGCATTCTTAGCCCTTGTGATTAATGAGAAACAAGAAGTTAGAGACCTCGCGAGCATCCCCGAGGTCTGTAACTTTCCATATGTGTTTCCCGAAGAGCTTCCAGGAATTCCTCCCGAGCGTCAGGTCGAGTTCCGTATTGACCTAATTCCTGGAGCTACCCCCGTAGCAAAGTCTCCGTATCGATTAGCTCCAGCAGAAATGCAGGAGTTATCCAGTCAACTCAATGAGTTGCTCAGTAAAGGATTCATTAGACCGAGTTCCTCACCCTGGGGAGCTCCAGTACTGTTTGTAAAGAATAAATATGGATCCTTTCGAATGTGTATCGATTATCGTGAGCTGAACAAGTTGACTGTCAAAAACCGATATCCTCTTCCGCGAATAGACGACCTCTTCGATCAACTCCAGGGAGCCAGCTATTTCTCAAAGATAGACCTACGGTCAGGGTACCATCAATTACGAGTCCAGGGGAATGATGTTTCCAAAACAGCTTTTAGGACTCGGTATGGACACTACGAGTTCGTAGTGATGCCCTTCGGATTAACCAATGCACCGGCTGTGTTTATGGATCTAATGAACCGGGTGTGCCATCCCTTCTTAGACAAGTTCGTCATCGTGTTCATTGACGACATCCTCGTCTACTCCAGAAGCGAAGAAGACCATAAACAACACTTGAGGCTAGTGTTGGAAACCCTTCGATCCGAGAAACTATATGCGAAATTATCCAAGTGTGAATTCTGGATACGGAAGGTAACTTTCCTCGGTCACATGGTAAGCGAGGAGGGAATTCACGTGCATCCTTCCAAGATTAAAGCGATAGAGAATTGGTCGGCACCAAAGACACCCACAGAAATTCATCAATTCTTGGGTCTCGCTGGCTACTATCGAAGATTCATTCAGAATTTTTCCAAAATCGCCAAACCTTTAACCACTCTAACACAGAAAGGTATACCCTTTTGTTGGAGTGATAAACAAGAAACTGCATTCCAAACGTTGAAGAGAGCCCTATGGAGCGTGCCTGTTCTGTCTTTGTCTAAAGGAAAAGAGGACTTCGTTGTTTATTGCGATGTGTCTAATCAAGGTTTAGGCTGTGTGCTTATGCAAAGAGTAAAGGTGATTGCCTATGCCTCAAGACAGTTGAAAGCACACGAGGTCAACTATACCACACATGAGTTGGAACTAGGAGCCGTAGTCTTTGCATTGAAGATTTGGAGACATTATCTCTACGGAACCAAGTGCACGATCTTCACTGATCACAAGAGCCTGCAGCACATCTTCAATCAGAAAGACTTAAACATGAGGCAACGGCGATGGGTAGAACTACTCATTGATTGTGAGTGCGAAATCCGTTACCACCCCGGCAAGGCCAATGTGGTAGCAGATGCCCTTAGCCGAAAGAATAGTGCGGGCCACAAAGTGAAGAACCAGACGATGACTATCCATTCCAACTTACCCATACAAATCCGAGAAGCCCAGCTAACAGCCCTCAAACCCGAGAACATGTCGAGTGAAGCCTTGAGAGGAATGGAAAAGAAACTTGAGATTAGAAGTGACGGAGTTCACTGTTTCATGAATCAAATCTGGATTCCCAAATCCGGAGGATTCAGGGAAATAGTCATGGAGGAAGCGCACAGAACCAAATACTCTGTTCACCCAGGTTCTGACAAGATGTACCTGGATCTCAAGAAGCAATACTAGTGGCCAAATATGAAGGCTGAGATAGCTACATTCGTGGGCAAGTGTCTGACTTGCACCAAAGTCAAAGTTGAACATCAGAAACCCTCAGGTCTGCTCCAACAGCCCGAGATTCCTAAGTGGAAATGGGAGATGATTACCATGGACTTCATCACCAAACTGACCAAGTGTTCTAGTGGGTACGATACCATTTGGGTAATTATCGATCGTTTGACAAAATCCGCTCACTTCATTCCGATCAAAGAATCATACAAGATGGAAAGACTCGCATGAACCTACATCCAAGAGGTAGTCCGACTGCACGGTGTACCTGTGTCCATTATCTCTGATCGAGATAGCAGGCTTACCTCCCAATTTTGGCAGTCCCTCCAGAAAGCCCTTGGAACCAAACTAGATATGAGCACAGCGTATCATCCTCAGACCGATGGACAGAGTGAAAGAACAATCCAAACCCTGGAGGACATGCTTAGGGCATGTGTCATTGACTTTGGAAAGTCGTGGGACACACATCTATCCTTGATCGAATTCTCGTACAACAACACTTACCACACCAGCATTAGGGCTGCTCTGTTTGAAGCCCTATACAGTTGTAAGTGCAGATCCCCTCTGTGCTGGGCCGAGTTGGGGGATACACAGTTATCCAGGAGTCGAGTTCCCGACAGTACTCTCACTGGTCCTGAAATCATTCACGAAACCACCGAAAAGATCATTCAAATCCGTAACCGACTAAAAGCCTCACGAGATCGCCAAAAGAGTTACGCTGATAATCGTCGGAAACCACTAGAATTCCAGGTTGGAGATCGTGTCCTGTTGAAGGTCTCGCCCTGGAAAGGCACTGTACGCTTCGGTAAGCATGGGAAACTTAATCCAAGGTACATTGGACCCTTCGAGATCCTCTCCAGAATCGGTCCAGTTGGCTATAAACTTTGCTTACCTCATGAACTCAGTAACATTCATCCTGTCTTCCATGTTTCAAATCTCAAAAAGTGCCAACCCGATGAAACCCTAACAATTACAATAGACGAGATTGAGATAGATGAAAACCTCAACTTTGTGGAGGAGCCGATCGAAATCATGGATCGAGAAGTCAAACGTACAAAGCAAAGTCGCATCCCGTTAGTGAAGGTTCGCTGGAATGCCAAGCGAGGGCCGGAATTCACTTGGGAGCGGGAAGACTCAATGAAACAGAAGTATCCACAACTCTTTCCAGATCCATGATTTGTATCTTTTCTCGTGTCTTGATCTTAAATTTCGGGACAAAATTCACTTTAACGGGGGGATAATGTAACAACCCGAAATTTCCATACCATTTCTTGTAACTCTTCCGTAGTTCAATTCAAACAACCAATCGTCGTTTCCAAATTCGAATTCTGATCTTCTGTTTAATTAATTCATTAACTTGTGCGTATCTAACATGACTTAATTGGTGTCTTAATACATCTAGAAATCATTTTAACACCCCACTTTAGTGATCCAAATATTTCTAGAATTTACCATACCGGGTTACGGCAACTTATCGGGTGCGACCAAAAGCCCCGTTTAATGCTGGTATCGGGTAGAATTCCACCGTGTCCAAGTTTTGGGAACTATATAAACATGTTTAAACACCCATTTGGAGCTTTTTCTTCCTCTCTCTAACCTCTCTCCTAAATACAAAGTTTAAGGGTCCAAAACTCAATTTTAAGGCCTCAAATCCCTAAGGTACCTTCCTAACCTTAATCTAAAGCATTTTTGGCTTCAAAATTCGAGATTTAAACATGAAATGGGACACAATATATGTGTTTACGGCCCAGGAGGCTACCTAGGCCGTAAACACCAAGTTTGAAGGGTTTTGAGCCCTTAAACCCCTTCCTAGACAATTTTTGACTTTAGATATTGCTTAATGGCTTCATGAAATGGACTTATAACATTTAAAACATGTATTTTGATGGATTTGAAGGAGTTTACGGCCAAGGCACAAGCTTGGGCCGTAAACACATATTTTTGGGGTTTTCTTGACCTTAAACCCTTCGAAATCTCTAATAAGGCATAAATATGAATTATAGAATATTGGTTTTAGCATTTGGACACTTGAAACATAAATTTTGAGGGGTTATTGTGAGTTTACAGCCAAGGCAAGAACTTAGGCCGTAAACTCCTTAAAATATCGTATAAATTCCTTTTTAAGTGTTGTTTAGCACCTATATCACCCCTAAAGCCTTGGAATGAATTTTAGAAGTCCTTACAAACAAGTTTTTGGCATTAAAACACATAGATATACTCTCCAAGAGAGTTTACGGCCATGAGAGGGGTCTCATAGGCCGTAAACTCCAAAAACCCTTTCAAAACTTCAAACAAATGCATATAAGGCCTTGGAACAATTTTACCAATCACATGTGATTTGTTTTAGCATCATTTAACATCATTTGCATGAGAATTAAGGAGTTTATGGCCAAGAGCCTATGCTAGGCTGTAACCTCCCATAAATTAATCATTTTGATGATTTAAATCCATTCCAAGCCTTTAAATCCAAAACTAGAAAATTCCCTTAAGTGATTTGAAGCCATTTTTTCCCTTAACTCACCCCACCATGAGTTTACGGCCGTAAACTCATGGGTAGAGGGTCATGTGGCCGTAAACTCCTTAAGGAGTGTTCCTTTGATGTCCCAACTCATTATCCTAACTATATGTGTCCCTAAACGCCACCCGGGTCCCTCCAAACACTTGTATCGGGGTGTTTTCGCGACTAGAAACAATTGTCCTTATCAAATAACCAATCTGAGTCCTAATTAGATACAAATGTGTATCTTTACATTATAATTAGGAACCTCGTGTATTTACAAGCCCCAGATCGACTCTTAGCATACAAATCGTCACATTTCTCGTCCGGTGAGTTCATACCCCTACCCTTTTTCACTGTTTTCAGGGGGGAACACAAGCAAAGTACAAGGGAATTCTTATACTCAAAACATGTTTTCAAATGTGTGTTTCATATGCCATATGCTTTTCATACTGATTACTACAACTGATAACTATTTGAACATGCAGATCACGTAACATACATTTGTGAAATGGATCTTTAAACTGTTATGTTTTACATATATTTCACAAATGGTTTTCCATATATTATCAGTTAAAAGCATGACATTATACATTTGAATGTAATACCTGTACACTGTTTTGTCCTCGGTAACACTTCACACATATACGCGAGTGCAGGACTATCATATTATTACTAGTAAATTTGTTAATCCTATATCATTGGAGACACGTCCTCGGCGAACACTCCACAGAGATACGCGAGTGGAGGACTACACCCGTAACCAGAATCACTGGTATTTAGAGAGCGTGACTTGAGTGTATAGATCTATACGGGGCTGACTACCCCACACCTGGCTGCTAGCTACAGCCAAACCGAAATGGTTCAAGGGTGACGAAAGTCATAGGTATGTGGACTACTTATTGCCACATGTGGACTACTTATTGCCACAGGTTTTAGTCTATCGTATTGTTATGGAACTCGCAATTAGGATAACAGAGATTTACTTATAGTAATAATAAACCACTTTATACATCTTTTACATCTTTTACACCTTTCACGTACGGTAACTAACATTCAGGAAAGTATGGGACTTTCCTGGGGAAAACATGGAACCTAACCACGTTTACATCTTTTACATCTTTTACATCATTCACATTGGAAATCAACATGCAGGAAAGCACGGGGCTTTCCTGGGTAACACTTACATAACTAGAAAGAGTAACAAACTGGATAACATTACATCTTTTACAATTGGTAATATAAAATAAGGAAAGTATGGGACTTTCCTGGGAATACATGATAAGTGAACACAACAGTTTAACAAACCGGATAACCAAACTATACATTTTACATGAGTAGTCATGTCTTCAGTGTACAAACTTACTATACTTTACATTTGTGAAACAACAACCAACTATTAAGAAAATATGGGATTTTCTTGGTGTGCGTAACATTTCATAAACAAAAAGGAAACTTGAACATTTTCACAAACAAAAACCGCTTATGAACTCACCAGCGTTATGCTGATTTTCAAACTGCTTGTGTTCTCAGGTCAGCGTTAGAACAGGTACCCGAAGATCTCTTTTTGGTCAGAAGACGGAGTATATGAAGACCCGTTTCATTTTGTTCATATACATATACTATGTGTCAACTGTACAAACTTTACTTTTGAAACAACTGTAAGACTTTTCTTATGTAATGTAATGGTTGTTTTACTTTACTTACTATGTGCATTGGATTTGATACTCAACGTGGAGTCAACCCCGGAAATGTTTTTCTGCCTTCGGTTTTCGGGACAAATACCCGATATTATCCGAAGGAGGTGGAGTCACCGGGCTGATTCGAGTTACGCCCCGCGTACCCTCATACGCCCAGCGTAACCGGGTGCTAGGCCTCGGTTCGGCCACATCGCCCCTACGCCTTTATGCCCTCCTATCAGATGCTTCGTCCAAGGAGTGCGTAAGCAGTGACACACGAGTACGCCCCACGTAACCTCGTACACCCAGTGTACCGAGCCAGTTCAGCCCCCCTATAAAAGGGATGCGAGGGTTCCGGGGAAAATTGCTTAATTCTTCTCTTTCTCGTGCCGAAGCTCTGTGTTTAAACACTCAGAGCCATCCCAAAATCCCGGTTTTCATAACCAAGTTTGGAAGGAAGTTCTAGACTCCCAAGAGTCCCAAGAATCCCGAGATTTTCCCGCGTTTTTAGCTTTTCTAGTCAAGGTTTTGTTCAATTCTTCTCTCGACTACTTCAAAACAACCACTTCAATCAAGTGAGTTCATACCCCTACAAACACACTTAAATACATATTTAACTGCTTTTAAACACTTTTAAGGGGGGAATACAAGTTAACATATAGCTAAAATCGTGTGAAACACCGATCTTTTTCTATACTTTTAATATTGTTGTTTTAACTATCATATGAAGTTGTTATCATGCAAAACACCTCACAACACAACTTTACCCTCTTGGGATACAACATGTTTCATAAATAGACATATGTTTTATTTATACGTTTGCATACTACATCATATCAAGGGTAACCGTTTTGAGCTTTAACATGATGCTTTTACGAGAAAACTAAACTCATCGTCATGCCTTTGTAACACGGTAGAAAAGGAAATCATTTAATACAAACGATTTTTCATCATATTACTCGTGAACTTGTTGTTAGCCATCATGTGGGTTCATACCCCCTTTCATACACTTTCAAATACTTTATAATGTACTTTTAATACATTTCGGGGGAGAATACAAGTGAACACACGGTTATTATCGTGTGTTACATAAAGTTTCACTTTACTCATTTTTATCAAATGAATCATATTTGATTCATAACTACTATATGAAAACTCTTGATATACTTTGCATGCACTAGATTTATACAAAGTACATAGTATCTGAAGTAGCCATCATTGTTAAACCGTTTTATGCATTCAAAGAACTTATGACTTATGCTTTGTCAAACATTGTGAAAAAGGATAAACTTTGCATACAAAACTACTACTTTAATACAAACTTAGTTGAGAATCCGTGAGACGTGTACATCTTCAAATACTACCTTTTTGCTAAAAGGTACCACTATAAGTCCTGTCTATAACCAGAGTCTCCCGTTCGGAGAACGTGTCAAATGTGTATAGATCTATACGGGAAGTCATGATCCCATGCCCTGACTGTTAGCTACAGTCCATCCTTTGGGGTGACAGTTTGTCATAACACTACGACGCCTGAAGAACGTCGCTACAGGCATATTATGTTTAGTATGGTTATAGAACTCATCGGATATACAATTATTATAGTACCTCTTATTTATGAATGAGTAGCTATTAAAACTATTCTTCATCTAACAACTACGATCTTCTTATAGTGTTACTATATGAAACTATGCCCTAATCTTTTAAATCATGTCAGTTGCTTTCGGTTTTCGGTCATGGACATTAGACTGCATGTTACTTTAGGAAAATAAGGGATTTTCTAGTATACAAAACAAACAACTAATAGGAAACTAAGCGATTTTCTTGATTCAACTATCTACATTTCACAACACGAATATTCTCATGCATTTCATACTTTTATAAGAAAATAAGGGATTTTCTTGGAAAACATACACGCATTTTGGGATTTTCTTGAACTCACCAACTTAATTGTTGATACTTTTTCTTTGAAATAACTTGTATTCTCAGGGAACCGCTAATCAGGTTTGGAAATCAACTTTTGGGGATTAACGCACTGACGTTAATTACTTCTTTTGAAAGATGTTTATGTATTTATCTTTTGAACATGTAACGAATACAATTATGTAAACATTTTGAAAACCTTTATATATATGGTGGTGTGTACTTTCCTTTCTATGAACTGTTATGATACTGAATATGACGTCCTCCGCCCCTGAAAGTTTCCATCGTTCTGGTTCGGGGTGTGACATTTTCACGTAAATCGACGTAATATAGGTGAGAGAGAAGAGATTTGGCAACCACAAATAGCTGCCCCTTCAAATCTATTTATAGGGCTATTTTATCATTTTCCACATCGTGGGCACTTCTTCCACGTCGTGGGGTTGGTCATCATTGCATGTGTCATCAAACACTTGCTCTGTCAGGCTCCAGAAGGCGTCAGAAGCCATGGCACGTCGTGGGCATTGTTTCCACGTAGTGGTCTCTGACAGTTTTGGGGTTTCGCGCCCCAAACTTCATAAATTCATAACTTTCGCATACGAACTTCGTTTTCGACATTCTTTATATTGACACGTAGGTAAGAACAAGGTCTACAACTTTCATTTAGACTCTGTCGGTTAATTTTGAATTTATTTTTATTATATTATTTTTAGTAGGTCGGGACAGGAAAACTATGTTATAAACTCATAACTCCCTCATTTGATGTCCGTTATCGTCTGTGTTTCTGTCATTGCACTACTATCAACGAGATCTTCAATTCTCTTTTAGATTGCTTCAGCTAAATATCGCTCGATCTCATATTCGAACTTCGGGCGGTATACTGTTAAGCCGAAACTTCGAAAAATCATAACTTCCTCATACGAAGTCAGATTTAGACGTTCTTTTTATGCACGCTCGCGGTTTAATGTATTCTATGAATTTCATTTAGATTGCTAAGGCCAAATATCACTCTAACATAAATTCACTATTTACGTCGCGTTGTGTCGTGTTGGTTCTGTCGTGAAACTTCGACAGGTCATAACTTCTTCGTTACAACTCGGATTTCGGTGTTCTTTATATGTACGGAATCCTTGTAACATATACTGTAACTTGGTTAATATTAGTCCTTCTAAATAATATTCCATCAAAAAGTAATTTTTGATGCTTATCGTCTCTAAATTGACTGGCCCTAATCTACGTGCGTTACACGAGGGGATTATTTGAACACTGTGGGAAGAAGGGTATTATAGGGGAGGTCTGCGGATAGGATCCCATAGGATGGTTATTCGGCATTGTCAAGATTCAGTAGTTCAGTAACTGTATTTGGTTAACGGAAGAAAACGCTGAGGGAAGTAGCTCGTTGCTGAGATGTTAGTTGGAGCATCTACCTTTTGGACTTAAAGATTTGAGTGTGGGGTCATTGAGAATTAGGGACTGCCGGTTTCACTGGAATTCGGAAAGTGTTCAGCTAGTTCTAAGAAGTGTGTGATTGCTTGTGGTTGGCTAGTAAAGGAGTACTAGTTGGAAAGGTCTGGTTGTCATCAGATCAATCGTTAGAAAGTGAGAAGGATTGGGAATTCTCAAATTTTAATGTATTGTGAAGACTTAGTTGAATCTAAGTGGGGAGAATCATCCCAGGATTCAAAAGCAGGAGCAATTTTGGAATTGGGATAAGTTTCACATCGTTTTCAGGAATGAAGACAACCCAAGTGGCTGTTTGGGTTGAATGTTGTGTGAGTTAGGAGTTTGATAAAATTCCCAGCATGTGAATCGCATCTTCTCGGTACTTGATAGCAGAATTAGGGAATAAGGTTAGGACTCCAGTCATGAATTGATTTTAGTTCGGGTGTTCGTTCGAGTGTGTGCTCGACTCTTAGGATTTTTGGATTGATAGATTGAAGGTAAGGTATCAGGCTGTGGTTGTGTTAGAGTGAAAGTGTTGTAAGACAACAAGATGATCCGTATCATTCACAGATTCTTTTAGATAATTAGGCTAGGTTGGGTAAGTTCATATGATCGTGGTTAGACTAGAGCATGATGGGAATCAGGAAACGATAGCTCGTTGGAGACCAGGCATGATGTAAGAGAACGATTATTCTGGTAGCATTCACTTTTGGTCTTTGATGTGATAGTGACATGTTGTTAGGCTGATCTGTTGGATCAGAAGGATTGATGGAGCCATGAGTGGCAATATAGCTAGGACAGTTATTGCTAGTTGTGGATTCCTTCGAAAGTTGCACGAAGCGACTGTAAGATTGCTCGTTGGTTCAGCAACCGGAAAGGAACCCGATATTCTGGATGAGCTTTCTGTTAACTATAAGTGTACTGCGGGGAAATTTAGTCTCTGACTTTATCTTCTTGTGGGAATCTCATATTATCAAAAAGTTGAGTAGTTAGATAGGAGATAAGTGCAATGACTTCGGTAATAATTCAGTATGGGTGGTCTGGCAGCGTACCAAACCATTACGATACTTCAGATTTCAGAATGAGTAATGTGATCATCATGCGGGAAATTGCCCAGTTTCAGATTTAAGAACCCTGCGAGGGTTTTTAGGGTTGCGTTAGAAAGGCTAGGGTTATGCTCGGGATTGTAGTTCGAGTTGTTTGGAGTGTAAGGAATGAGAAGAAACAATTTCGTGAACGAAATCAAATTTAAGTGGGGGAGAGTTGTACCATCCCGTTTAAAATAAAATAATTAAATAAAAAACCCGGAACCCCGAGAAGTGATATTATTATTATTTTATACTATTATGGTCCTAAATCAAATAATAATGGGTGGGGTGTTGGTTTCGGGAAGCCACATGATAAGATTTGAATCTCTAGGGGTTAAAGTCTAATTCTGGGACTTAAATTGATATGAGTTTTGGATACTAGGGGCTGATTGGTAGTTTTTGGACTTGTGCTGAAGAGAATTTTGTAGAGCAGGGGTTGTTATGTAAATATGGGATCTTAATTGAATTAAGTTGGGGAGTCGTGGGTCAAGTGTGTAAAAATACATCATCATTTCATTTGGAACACGGGACTTAAACCCGACTCCCTTCTCTCGTCACCTTCTTCCCATTCATATAAAATACAAGTTCATCTAACCCTAACCCTAATCACTATAGCAACCACCACCCTTATACCTCCTAGCCGCCATCTTCACCTCATCTCTCTCAGGTCGCCGTGACCTCCATTGTAGGGTTTGGGAACCACCAATCCCATCGCAACCATTGCCAACTTCACGTCCACTGGAGACCACAAAATCCATCACCATTGCGGATTCCAACAGCCGAAAAAGATGATCGCCGCAAGCTGGTGTCGTTCCACTACCACTGAAGACGTAAGCCGCTGCCCATGCTTTCTGCCGCTGCTACTGTTCCTATTGTGGCTGAGAACGAAGGCCACCGTTAGGGCGTCGTTTTAGTCGGGATGATGGTGCCGCCGCTACTGTTGCTCCACCGATGACAACGACTACAAGAAGCTTCCGCTTTTCTCCCTCTCCTTCATCCGACAACGACGGAGAGCCTCACATCGAGGCTGAATCTGTGGGCCGCCGAGATCGACTACTACCGCTACTACATTGCCGACGACAAAATCCGGTACCGCCAAGTTGAGGACCGACAACGGACATCGTGGTCGCTGCCGCGATGGACAGGACCACCTCCTTACCGTGAATGATGTTATTTCTCTGTTTCCTTTCGGGCCATCGTTAGCGATTGCTGCTGCCACCAAACCATTCTTCTTTTGCTCCGGTCATCATCCATGATCGCCGTATGCTGTCGTGAAGAGTGGGTGCATTCGTGACTCACAAGACGGGTGTGTGCTACTGTATTTCATTAAGTGTGTATGTAGTTTTTTAAGTTGGAAGCAAAGTGAGCCGCCATCACCACCGTGAGGTGGAGGCTAGCACCTCCGACCACCACCTACCGCCATAGTGTGGTTGTGTGTGTGTGTGATTTAGGTGTGTGTATGTTTATTTGAGTTTTGGTTGTAAAATTTAATATTGTAATCGAACGAATAATAATAGAAAATCCTATAACCACCACCATAGGGTGGTGGCCGCCGCCTCCTTCCGCCACCGGCCACTGTGTTAGGTGGCGGTGTGCCTTGTTGGATCGCGACTCGTTTAGATGATTGGACAAAGGGACTAACGAACCCTAATGGGTCCAATGAGGCTTAATGGGTCTAATGGACCCTAAATGACCTAAGGAAAACCCTAATGGGCTTAATGAAACTCTAGTAGGCCTAATGGGTCCAATAAACCCCAATTGACCTAATTGCACAATCATTTAACTTATGGGCTAGTATGTGGGTAGGAAACCCAAATTAGGGTTTGGAAAACCCTAATGCCATGAAACCCTAATTTTGGGATTTATCGTGACCACACGGGAATTACTTAATAACCTATGATATTAAATTAATTGTTAAACTTAATGGATTAAGTCCTTAATGGATTAAGCCCTTAATGGGTTATGTAGGAACACTTAGCCCTAATCGTCATTTGATGTGAAACCCAAATCTCGCATGGGCCTTAAGTTGGGCCTTCTATTGGGCTTTGGAGATTGGACTATTGATGGGCTAACCAAGAACAAGTTAATGGACCAAAATAATTAGATGCGCCTTAGGATAAGACCGATGTAAGAGACTTGGTCCTAATTTGGAAAATTGGGCCATAGATGGGACATAATTGGGCCTTTATGATTATGTGATATTAGGCCATGGGAATACAAAAAGTATGGACTAGAATAATTTGTTGGGCCTTAAGGTAAGGCCCGTGTGAAGAATTGGGCCCAATTTGGAAAATTGGGCCATATATGTTGGGCTTTGGCCAATTATTTGACTTTTGGGTTTTGGAGTGCGAGTTGGACTTTGGGTTTGGAACCTAAATATTAATTGGGTATTGTTTGATGTTGACATTCTGGGAAGCTGTCAACCAACACCTAGAGTTTTATCTGCGGGACTTCAGCAGTGCCAGGTGAGTTCTCCTCACTATACAGAAAGGATCTATGACACTAGGTCAGTCCCTTGGGATTTTATCCCGGATTTTGTAGGTTGTTACTTATTCATGATTTGTTAGATTGGTACCCTAGTAGTTAGGGTGTTATTCTATTATGATCTGTTAGATTGGTATCCCGGTAGATAGGATGATGCTGTTTACTTAGCAGTTTGTATGATCTATGTTTATTATTTGATTATGTGTTATATATACATACATACATTCATACATACATACATACATATATATATATATATATATATATATATATATATATATATATATATGTCGACATATATGTTTGTGGTTGGGTTGAGGCAGCCCTACTTTGTGTTGATGACCAACATACCCGGGGCGGTCCAGATAGGTTGTAGCCCCTTAGGAGGCGGTCCAGTCATGCCAAAGGCTTGAAGGGCATTCTGGATAGGTTGTAGGCCCGTAGGAGGCGGTCCAGTCATGATGAAGGCTCGAGAGCGGTCCAGGTAGGTTGTAGGCCCGTAAGAGGCGGTCCAGTCATGCTGAAGGCTCATTATACATGTTGTATGTTATTACTATACTTGATGTTATATGTTGGTATTTTGAGGGTAACTCACTAAGCCTTCGAGCTTACATTTTTCGATTATTGTTTCAGGTATTTATGTTGGACGCGGGAAGGAGATGGTGTGATCGTGCACCTCCTCATGTTTTTATGATTTGGTTTTAGGAAACTCTGATATTAAACCATTTTCAAAATACATTGCAATATTTATTGGGTTTGAAATGTTTTAAAAAGTTTTAAATTGGCTTGAATTTTATGGATGTTACATTTAGCATAAGGGAATTCTATATATGGTAATATTATAGCAAGAGACTGGTAAAATATCATGTCTTTATGTAGGACGTTATGAATCGTATTCCATAAGCTTTGGGTATAGGATCGATTGCATATGCTATAATATTCACGCGTTCTAATTTTCCAAATACCCAGGGCTTTAAGAGGGAAAAGGACCAGAACCGGATATGACTAAAATAATTAAATAACTGTCAACGATAATCTAAGGTTTGCCAAGGATTGGTTGCTTGTGGGAAGTTGGAAGTATAATTATGTATGGACCATATTAGAATTATTATGAATAGATATGATTCTATTAAGAATGAGTTGTTGCGACAACCGTCAATTTCCGGTCAAGTCAAAGTCAAACAAAGTCAATAAGTCAAACCCATCAACTCAGCTAACCCTCATATATTAGGGTTTTTCATTATGTCTCCTATTGTATAACTCGTTATCTCGATACAAAGTATCACTTAGAGTTTTCACGTGTTCGGAAAATCTAAACCCTAATCAGGGTAAGTAATGAATCTACTCGACAAAACATTATTCAATACCCCTCGGCGGCGTAGAACATTCATAACGAGGCTTAACGGGGTTTATGAACCTTGCGTTGGGAAGCTAAACACTCAAAAAGGTCACAACCGAAGTCTCTTTCAATCTCTATTTATAAATCTCAATCTCTCTCAAATCTCTCCCAAAATCTCTCTCAAAACTTATTTCAACTTTTTATAATCATTTGGGGCATCCCGACACTTAACTTGGTGAAAAACCGCTCGAAACAGGAAGTTCATACGAAAAATAGCAAAACAGGACCAAACCCTAAGAAATAGACATTAGAACCGAACCTTCTACATCAGCCGAACCCGAATGTCCAGTTCAGACCGAAGCTGCATAGGGCCCATGGTCCAGTTCGGGTCGAAGGTCCAATTTCGCTCCATTTCAGGTGTGTTTCACTTCAGGTTTGAAGCATGAGTTCGAGTGGGAGGTTTTGGGAACGAAGCCTGATTTCGGGCCCTTTGTATTTCACTTCTAACTTCGGCCCATTTCAGGTACTAGCCACATCTTCCTGGTTTTCGACCCCGATCTCGTTGTAAGCCCCTTTTCGATGATTTTCACACAGGATTTTCATACAAACCGATATTTTATTATTTTAAACCTTCTAAGAGCATAAAATAATTCTATCCTAAGGATTTACATAACGAAATCCATATTTTTCCTTAGAACAAACACAAAGTACAAAAACGTGGATCATTGACTTTTCCCACAAAGCTATGACACCACCAGCTCACTATTTATGCTTTATGTTACTATTCATATCAACTTTGTCAACTCTTTGTACCCTTAAACGTTCCCTAACAAGTTTCACAAATCCCTACACCATCAAAGGGCCCATATTCTTCCCACATCTACTAACTCTCTTTCACTTACACATTAAGCTAAACACTTTTCTCTCTCTCATTTTCTCTCCAAGATTTCGAGATTTCTCTGAAGTTTTGAGCCTTTCATTTTCTTTTGGTAAGTAAATTTCATCCCTCACTTGATTATCTTACATCCCTTCACTCAAATCATGGTTTCCTCACGCAAATATCATCATATTTGTTGCTAGATCTTTGATTCTTCAAGAATCTTCCAAGTGTTCTTGAGTTGGACATTTCCTTTCTTCATCATACATCTACTGAAATCACTCAAGGTGAGTTCATACCCCTATCTTTTCATGTTTTTCTAAAGTTTTATGGGGGGAATACAAGTTATGACACCAAGAACACAACTAAACTCATCCAACAGCTTTCATCAAAAAAGTTTAACTCCATTCAAAGACTGTTTTGAACAACCTAAAAATTTTAGTTTTTTAAAATGTATTAGATGCAAATAGTTTAGGTTAAAAAAAATTAAAATGACTACTTGCACATCTCCATATGATTTTTCTACAATTTATGGCGAGTTTTACAAAACAGCCTATCATTTCAGAAACCACTTCAGACCAGTCTATGACGTTGGACATTTTCACACAAATTAGAGGTCACTAAAAATCATAATAAAATTTGTGAACAAAATAGACGCATTTTTCAAACTCCCAGGATTTACGGATTCTGATTTGGACCACTGATGATTTTTCTATAAATTTTCCAATAACAGGAACAAAAAAGCTATAAACTGGAAACCTAGAAAAAATTTCATCTACACCTTGTAACTTGCTGAGCAAGGTGTTCTATTAATATTATATAAATATATGTTGTTATATTACATGTCATTTTACTTGGTAAATTGGCATATACCAGAACACAAAAGGATTTCCATTGCATACAAACATTTTGGTAAACTATAATAAGTAAAGTTTATGTCCACTACTACTACAACTTTTTGATAAACTATAATAGATATAGTTTAGGGTTCATTTACACTAGAAACTCATTACTAAAGGTTTCATTTACAAAAAAGCGTTTTCATCACAACAAACATTTCAATACAAAAAGGGTTTTCAGTCGAAACACATAAATCCGTTAATGACTAATTTGTGAGTCAGTCGCTTCATAGTACTTTTAGAGTAACGTATTTTAAGTCCTATATTGTAAGTAGAAACTCTTGTAGGAAGAGCATGATATTTTTTTAGATCTATATTGGGATTGACACCCCACACCTTGCTGTTAGCTACAGTAGTACCTCGAGGTCTACGGGTGACAAATGTCATACCAGTTCCGACGCCTGAAGAACGTCGTCACAGGCCATCTAGGTCATAGCATGGTTATAATAACTCACATGGAGTATTAACAAAACATAGGATTTATGGGGATTTCATTCATTTAACACAAGTTTTATGTAGATTTAAACTTACAAATACTATTGTTAGTATGGAAAACAATAGTACATTTTCGGTCTTCAGTTTTAAGAGTACTTTTCATCAAGGATTTTTAGTTTTCAGGTATAATTGCTAAGTGCACATGTTAGAGTTATATAAAATTGAGTCGTAATCAACTTAGAATTGGTGGGCCCGCCTTATTTTCTGTTCCTTGTTTCGTTGTGGGCCTACGGTAGACCCATTATATTCGACGGTTTATTTAACTTAAATTTTATATAACTTATATACACTTGGAAATTATAGAAGGAAACTGTAGGTACTTCTAGGATACACTATTTCATAACATAGAAACTTACAATTAACTCTTTAAGAAACTATGGGATTTTCTGGAATCACTTTATCGCTTTTACAAGGAAAACGACTTCATTCTCAAATAAAACTCTTATGAACACACCAACTTAATTGTTGACACTCTTTCAAAAGTACTTGTATTCTCATGAAATCAGTGAACAGGTAATCAACTACTTTTGAGGACGGGACGCTAAGGCGTTGTGTTTAAAACTCATTTTGTCATCATGATGTAATTTATTTGGAATTATGTAACTTGTACAACAATGTAACCTTTTAAATTATGTTTATGATGATTGTGTTTGCTTTCTTTGCTATTCATTGTTATGATACTGCGCAAGAAGTCATCCACCCCCGAACATTTACGCCGTTTTGGTTTGGGGGTGTGACAGATTGGTATCAGAGCATTGTTTATAGTGAACTAAGTATATCAAACCACATAAGATATACAACTATAAATACAATGGGACAAAAACACTCTGATCAAGAGTTATACTTTTAAAATATATCAAGTATTTTACTAAAAGTATACATACATGCATACATACTAGGTCAGTATCATATTAGAACAAAAAAAAAATGGTGATTGTTGAACGGCACAAACAAGCCTGGGGATGTATAGTCAGGTCTGGGAATGACATAGCCTGATCAACTATGTCTATCCCAGAAGTGATTAGTATATGCCCGGGAATGGTTGTGGTGTTGCAACAAGTCTAAAAACTTACCAACTCTACCTACAACGAAACATTGAGAACATAAGACAAACATTTAAAATACTATAAGAGTATTTTGTTGTACTATAACTAGCTTATGTGAAAACTAAAGACCCTTATTAGTAGGTCTATAACGACTAAGTGAATATGCTAGGGTTATATATAATTAAAGATATTATAGACTCAAAATCTATGACTATTGCTCTACTTCTTGTTCCTTGTTTGGTTGTGGATTTAGGGTAGAGTCATTTATTTGAAGGTCTATTCTATCTCAGATTATGTATAACTGGTATGCACTATGTGATTATAGAAGTGACTAATGAGGATCACCCATATAAGTAATTGTAGGATTATACATCTATTAATAATCTCTTCTGCCCCATTCTCGCACGGATAACATGGCGGGAGCTTAATTACCAGGAGACCCCTATTCTTCCTAACCAGGAAAATGGTGATTGGATCAGGGAAAACCCTGAAGAGGATCCTCAAGAAGTAGAAGAGGAAGACCCCGAAGACAATTCAGTAGAGGAGCGAGAGGAAGAGAAACCAAAGGAAGAAAAAGAGAAAGAAGAAATGAGAGAGGACTCTGACGAGGAGCCCGAAGTCTTCAGTCCACCTTCTATCTCCACGCCCCGACAAGACTTCCGTAGTCCGACACCTTGATGGGTCGTGGATCTACAAATATGGAATCAGGAACAAGGTCAACACCCTCCATACACTATGGAAAGAGCCTTCTATAACCTCAACAGAGGAGGATGAGTAGACATAGCCCTCTTTGTCATAGTACACCGCATCGCTCGCCAGAGTGTACAAACATGAGCATATGTCAACCGAATCATAGAGGTTGACGCTACCACCGAGATCACCATAATTCGCCTTTGTCATCTGGACGAAGACCATGAATAGACCTGAAACCACACCAAAGCCCTTTAGAGAGAATGGACCACAACTCGAGCCGAGATTAGAGAGTATCCGTAACGTCAAACATCATTAGAGAAAATGTGTGATAAAAGCAGAACATCGAATAACAGAAGCCAGGACGGAGGATAGGGCAATGCGGACTTTCATGTCTTCATTCTGTGGCCCACGGAACATCACCCACCTCGAGTAGTGTGTACGCTACTGTCATATCAATACCGACTTGGACTACTGGCATGCGTGTAACTACTACCCCTGTTTATATATAAAAATTCGACCCTTCAAATTCAAAGACTACACTATTCAAGGGATCGGGTCACTATCAAAATGTTTCCTCACATTAATGAAATGTAGACCTATTATAAGGTCAAATTTTGCCGAACTCTATATACTAGATAATATCAATGAAATTGACATGCATTTTATTTTATTGGTAGTTTACCAAATATTTCAATACTTGGTATTACAAACAAATTGCTTATGGTAACTCTAAGATTACATAATGTATACCTTAAGGTTATGTGTAATTAAGAGATGATCGACTCAGAAATTGTGAGTTCGCCTTGGGTCATGTTCCTTGTTTGGTTGTGGGCTTAGGGCAGACTCATTAAGTTCAACAACCTATTGAACCTTAATCACACACAACTGGTGTGTGTCGAGTGATCCTAGGAGTGGATCGGGCATGGAACAAATCACAAGATTGCATTCGAGTCCCTACTACTAAATTCATAACTTTATTTATATAAACCTCTATTATGAATTGCTTTTCAGAATACTATAACTGTCGGAACACGATACACACCAAACTAAGATAACTTAGTTTAAAATACACTCGACTTATACCACTACTAGAAGACTTACATTCATTACGTCATTAAACCTTATGGTTGAAAGATGCCTTCTTCGTAGACCTATAGGGTGAGATCATACCAGCACTAATGCACCAGATCCCATCATAACTCCGTAGTTAAGCATGCTTGGATGAGAATAGTACCAGGATGGACTAACTTAACACACGTACAAAACCTACCCACCACCATAACTCCGTCCCAAGAATGTTTAGCAGAAACATTGAGAATAGTTCAGCAAAGCGATGAATTTATATATGTGTGCATAAATTGTAAGAATGTATCTAGCAATAATCATCTCTACTCATGAGATCGTTTCGTGCCATGCAACAGAATTATGTCTTCACAAGGAGGTAACCAGCCAACTAGAAAGGCACCAATTCTACAAATAGACTCTACAAATTTTCAAGCTGCAGTCACAGTAGCCGTGACAGCCGTCATGGAGCAAATCAATGCTAACAATGCCAGCGGAGGTGGAAGAGGTACCGGCAATACTAATTGTTGTAACAATCAAGGACACCAGCGGGTGTCTACCAATAAACATGCCTCAGACTCCAAACCTAAGAGCAAGAAATGAAAGTTCTGGAACAAAAAGGAGCGCCGCCTATCTGAAAGATATGCTAAAACACAACAACCCGTGGCCGCCTATGCCATTACGAAATCAGTCACGACACATGCCTCGGCATCAGCCACACCAATTGTTACCCAAGCACCGGCCATATGATATATGGGGACACTCCCAGAATGTGACATGTGTAACTTCCATCACACTAGGGTGTGCCGGGAGATGCATTGCAAAAATTGCAACAAGAAGGGACACATTGCCTGTTTCTGTAAGGCACTGGTACAACCCATCACCCAGGCCCCTGGATTTGGAGTAAGCCCCGCTTGTTACAAGTGCGGTGAAGCAGGACACTTTACGAGGGACTGCTCAAGAGCAAGGAATGATGCTGATGGTGGAAGGGTGCTTATGATCACCGCAAGAGGAAATCCCCCGAAACCACCTGTGAATAGCAATATGTGCTTCTAACCACCACATGTAGTTTTTAAGTTTTGTCTAAAACTAGTGCCAATTTAAGGTTTACCAGCAATAGATCTAGCGAACACGACAAACCCAAGTAAGTCTTATCATTTATATAAAAACACAGGGTTTTTACTAGTAAATCTATGATGGCTAGTGTAAACACTATGGCCATATATCATTAAGATTTTATGGCTTAGAATATATAATTCCGCCTTATTTCCTGTTCCTTGTTTGGTTATGGGCTTAAGGCAGAGTCACTCGTTCGACTGCCCTTGCAATCTTAATGATATACAACTAGTTTACACCAAGCAATTATAAAAGAACTAGTAGGAGTTATACTCCAAATTTTGTCTTAAATTGTTGAAGCACTCGTGCTGCTAGTACTCACTAACTACAACGTAAATTATTCGTAGTAGTAATAACAAGAATAAAACGGAGAACCTATAGGCATACGTAGAATACACTATCATTCCAAAACAATCACTCCTTTTAAATTGACTTAGCTCAAGTGACAATAAGAAATTCCAAGGTCCTCATTTAACATAAGGTGGATTGGTTCTCACCATATCAATTTCTTGTACTACCAAAAGTACCCACGTCTTTTCCCCAAACTATTGAAGTCCCTGTCAAAACAACAATTTTGGGACGAAATTCCTTCTAACGGGGGGATGATGTGACAACCGTCAATTTCCGGTCAAGTCAAAGTCAAACAAAGTCAACAAGCCAAACCAGTCAACTCAGCTAACCATCGTATATTAGGGGTTTTCATAATTTCTCCTATTCTACAACTCGTTATCTCGATACAAAGTATCACTTAGAGTTTTCACGTGTTCAGAATATCTAAACCCTAATCAGGGTAAGTGATGAATCTACTCGACAAAACATTATTCCATACCCCTCGGGGGCGTATAACATTCATAACAAGGCTTAACGGGGTTTATGAACCTTGCGTTGCGAAGCTAAACACTCAAAAAGGTCACAAAATAAGTCTCCTTCAATCTCTCTTTATCAATCTCAATCTCTCTCAAATCTCTCCCAAAATCTCTCTCAAAATTTATTTCAAATTTTTATAATCATTTGGGGCACACCGACAATTAACTTGGTGAAAAACCACTCGAAACGGGAAGTTCATACGAAAAACAACCAAATAGGACCGAAACCATAAGAAATATACATTAGAACCAAACCTTCTACATCAGTCGAACCCGAAGGTTCAGTTCCGACCGAAGCTACATAGGGCCGAAGGTCCCGTTTCGCTCTATTTCGAGTGTGTTTCACTTTGGGTCCGAAGAGTGAGTTCGAGTGGGAGGTATCGGGACCAAAGCCTAATTTCGGGCCCTTCGGATTTCACTTCTAACTTCTGCCCATGTCGAGCCCTAGCCACTTCTTCCCGGTTTTCGACCCCGATCTCGTTTTAAGCCACTTTTCGATGATTTTTGCACGGGATTTTTGTACAAACCCATATTTTATTATTTTAAACCTTCTAAGAGCATAAAATAATTCTATCCTAAGGATTTACATAATGAAATCCCTATTTTTCCATAGAACAAACACAAAGTACAAAAGGGTGGATCATCGACTTTTCCCACAAAGCTATGAGACCACCAGCTCACTATTTATGCTTTATGTCACTATTCATATCAACTTTTTCAACTCTTTGTACCCTTGAACCTTCCCTAACAAGTTTCACAAATCTCCACACCATCAAAGGGCCCATATTCTTCCCAAATCTACTAACTCTCTTTCACTTACACATTAAGCTAAACACTTTTCTCTCTCTCACATTTTCTCTCCAAGATTTCGAGATTTCTCTGAAGTTTTGAGCCTTTAATTCTCTTTCGGTAAGTAAATTACATCCCTCACTTGATTATCTTACATCCCTTCACTCAAATCATGGGTTCCTTACGCAAATATCATCATATTTGTTGCTAGATCTTCGAATCTTCAAGCATCTTCCAAGTGTTCTTGAGTTGGACATTTCCTCTCTTCATCATCCATCTACTGAAATCACTCAAGTTGAGTTCATACCCCTATTTTTTCATGTGTTTATAAAGTTTTTTTTTTTTTGGGGGGGGGGAGGAATACAAGTTAAAACACCAAAAACACAACTAAACTCATCCAACAGCTTTCATCAGAACTGTTTAACTCCATTCACAGACTGTTTTGAACAACCTAAACATTTTAGTTTTTCAAACTGTATTAGGTGCAAATACCTCAGATTCATACCTGTAAAATGACTACTTGAACATCTCCATAAGATTTTTCTACAATTTATGGCGATTTTTACAAAACAGCCTATCATTTCAGAAACCACTTCGGACCAGTCTGTGAAGTTGGACATTTTCACACAAATTAGATGTCACTAAAAATCATAATAAAATGTATGAATAAACTAAACACATTTTCCAAACTCCCAAAATTTACGGATTCTAATTTGGACCTCTGATGATTTTTCTATAAATTTTCCAATTACAAGAAAAAAAAAATTATAAACTAGAAACCTAGTATTAATTTCATGTACACCTTGTAACTTGCTGAGCAAGGTGTTCTATTATATAAATATATGTTGTTATATTACATGTCATTTTACTTGGTAAATAGGCATATACCAGAACACAAAAGGATTTCCATTGCATACAAACATTTTGATAAACTATAATAAGTAAAGTTTATGTCCACTATTACTACAACTTTTTGATAAATTATAATAGGTATAGTTTAGGGTTCATTTACTCTAAAAACTCATTACTAAAGGTTTCATTTAGACAAAAAGGGTTTTCATCACAACAAACATTTCGATAAACTATAAAATGTATGGTTTATGTTTCAGTTCTATACAAAAGGGGTTTTCAGTCGAAACACGTAAATATGTTAATGACTAATTTGTGAGTCAGTCGCTTCACGATACTTTTAGAGTAACGCATTTTAAGTCCTATATTGTAACCAGAGTCTCTTGTAGGAAGAGCGTGATAGTTTTGTATAGATCTATATTGGGATTGACACCCCACACCGTGCTGTTAGCTGTAGTAGGACCTCGAGGTCTACAGGTGATAAATGTCATACCAGTTCCAACTCCTGAAGAATGTCGTCACATGCCATCTAGGTCATAGCATGGTTATAATAACTCACATAGAGTATTAACAAAAAATAGGATTTATGGGGATTTCATTCACTTAATACAAGTTTTATGTCGATTTAAACTTACAAATACTATTGTTAGGATGGAAAACAATAGTACATTTTCGGTCTTCAGTTTTAAGACTACTTTTCATCTAGGATTGTAAGTTTTCAGCTATAATTGCTAAGTGTACATGTTAGGGTTATGCAAAATTGAGTCGTAATCGACTTAGAATTGGTGGGCCCACCTTATTTCCTGTTCCTTGTTTGGTTGTGGGCCTAGGGTAGACACATTATATTCGACGGTTAATTTAACTTAAAATTGTATAACTTATATACACTTGAAGATTATAGAAGGAAACTATAGGTACTTCTAGGATGTGTTATTTCATAATATAGAAACTTACAATTCAGTCTTTAAGAAAATATTGAATTTTCTAAAATCACTTTATCGCTTTTACAAGGAAAACGGCTTCTTTCTCAAATTAAACTATTATGAACTCACCAACTTAATTGTTGACACTCTTTCAAAACTACTTGTATTCTCAGGAAATCAACTGCTTGTGAGGAGGAGACGCTAAGGCGTTATGTTTAAAACTCCTTTTTTCATCATGATGTAATTTATTTGGAATCATGTAACTCGTACAACAATGTAACCTTTTAAATTATATTTATGATGGTTGTGTTTGCTTTTTCATTATTATATTCATTGTTATGATACTCCCCAAGAAGTCATCCTCCCCTGAACGTTTCCGCCGTTTTGGTTTGGGGGTGAGACAGTTGTCATATGACTAATATGGAAATGTTTCCATAATAGGGGTTGTATATTAAGAATCTATGTAGATTAGAAACTTTTATGCAATAAGGATGTTCAAGGGAATGTACTTTGAATTTGAGACTTCACTTTCATTGAATTGTCTTGTAATAATTTCCAATAGGGCACTTTGTAATTTCATTGACAAAGTCTTGGTGACTTTGGTAATATGACATTACAAAAGGATCCTTGCATAAAATGTTAGAATCTAACATATTCTAATAGTGGAAAGAACTTGGTATTCTTACACTTGCAATAAGGATTTGGAATTGTGAAATGAGCATCATTGGATATGTGTACAAGTGATCTATTTCACAAAGAAATAACCATAGAGAAACATAGTGTGCATCCTTGGAGCATGGGACAACTAGCGTTTGTATTCAAGTAATGAGTTGATTATCCGGAGCATTATACAATGAATAATGTGTATTCTCTATGGTGATGAATAATAGGTGATTTATTAATACTCAAAGTGTTGAGTCTATATTGTATTCGATTATTCTTGTGTTTCACTTTGCATGTTTTGACTTCCAGAATAATAAGATTATTCAAACATCCACATGCGATCGCACATCGAAAGTAAGTATTAAGGCAAGAATGTCATGAATCTGTCTGTAGATTGTCCAAAGTGTTTCGACATAGCATAAGTCCATTGCAGAGTTCATGAGTACTTCTATAATAAGATTAGAGTATTGGATTAAAGCCACGCTTACTTGAATCACTTCATGGATTTTATCACTAGTGATTAGTGAGACAATAATATCTTATATTCTTGAAACAGAGAGATATTGTCACACCCGCAAACCGGAACAACGAAAACGTTCAGGGGTGGATGACGTCATGTGTAGTATCACAACGATTGTATCATAGTAATCAAACTAATACAAACATTACATTGGAAAGATAGAAGTTTACATCTGTTTGATTCATGGTTTTTACATATTAAAAATGTAACAAAAGTAAAAGTTGTATTTATTTGCTCCATCTTCTCCAAAATCTGCAGAAGTACATGTCTACCGATTTCCTGACAATACAAGCGATTTCGAAAAGAGTGTCAGCATTAAGCTGGTGAGTTCATAAGCATGTTTTTGTAATGAAAACATGTGGTAGTGAAAAATCTGTCATTTGAAATCTATAAAATGTGTGTCTTCTCTCCAAGATAATCCAATATTTTCTTACATATATGTTTGTTACCGAAAACCTGCTAGTATGTATAGTGTATTTTTGTTTCAAAACCTTACCTACCACCAGTATGTATGTAATAAGTTCTTCCATGAAAACCCTCGTTACCACCAGTATGTATAGTAGTTTTATTATTTAAATAAAACTAGTGAAGAATGAAATCTCGTAAACAAAGGTTAGTTAAATACTATTGTGAGTCGTATAACCATGCTTGATATGACCTAGTGACCTATTCGACGTTCTTCAGGCGTCGTACGGTATGATATTTGTCACCCCATGCATGCCTGCCTAACTGTAACTAGTAGTTCAGGTGTGGGATTGTCAGTCCCGAATAGATCTATTCATAAATCTCACACTCTCCCTCCAGGAGAGTTTGGTTATACTTGGATAGGATTTAGTTCAGTACGCCAAAGGGTACATGTTGAAGAGTGTCTCACAATCCTCTATTAACTAGTCGAATACCTGATGCTTTGGCTGTAGGATCGATCATGTATGCTATGACGTGTACTCAACTTGATGTAGCCTTTGCCCTAAGCATGGTTAGCAGGTATCAGGGGAACCCTGGCAAGGCACACTGGACCGCAGTAAAGAATATCCTCAAGTACCTACGAAGGACTAGGGATTGGGTCCTTACCCTCGGTGGGAGTGATGACTTGAGAGTTGTAGGGTATAGTGATGCTAGCTTCCAGACTGATAGGGATAATTTCTGCTCTCAGTCGGGCTGGGTCTTTACCCTAAACAGAGGAGCAATTTCTTGGAAGAGTTCCAAGCAAGAGACAGTGGCAGATTCAACTTGTGAAATAGAGTATATTGCAGCTAGCGAGGCAACAAAGGAGGCGATATGGATGAAGAACTTCATTGGAGACCTTGGAGTTGTACCAGCTATTAAAGAGCCAATGGAAATTTTCTGTGATAGTGAAAGCGCTGTTGCCTTAGCCAACGAACCAAGGGATCACGGGAGATCCAGACACATCGACAAAAAATGCCATTTTATCAGACATCGAATCGAAGAAGGACTCCTCGTGACAAAGAGGGTATCATCATATGAGAATCCGGCAGAACCCCTCACGAAGGAACTGACTCGGGTTAAGCATCTCCAGCATGCTCGGAGCATAGGGTTGAAGGATGATATTAGATTTAGTAGTTAGGTAACCTCGAAATTTGTAAAGTGTAATTGACATTAGATGATGAACAAAAAGTGTTTTATTTATGAGTAAATTGTTGCTATCTCTTGTCGATCGTTTACTATATTTCTTTTGCATGTTTTGACTTCCAAAATAATGTTTGTTTGGTATAACATATTATTCAAACCTTCACAGTCAGTCATATGTCGGAAGTAGGTATGAATCAAGACTGTCATGTTTGGTTGTAGAGGTCTTGGACAAGGCTACAACAATCATGAGTGCTCATAAGTTCTGAGCATTGGACTCAACCCACGCTCACTGGAATAACTTCATGGAATTCTATCTCGAGTGATCGTGAGACGGTAATATCGTATAAGTCTTCAAACCTAGAGATATGATTTGTTACTTACAAATTGGTTATGCATTGATTGTACGAAAACGCATTGGTAACTCGATGTTATAAAACGTGCTTTTGTGTGTAATTTAATGAGTGGTAGAACAAATATATGAGTCGAAGTTTATCTGTTCCTTCTTGGATTAGAAGCTGATATCTGGGCCCCTCGATGATTTTGTTTTGACCTATGTACCGGGCCCGGTCAGAACTAAGTTGATGTGTTCAATTAAGTTCTTTGTCAAACAAATCAGAAATCGGGAAACAAACTGCTGGACAATAAGTAAGACATTGTTCCATGTATTTGTCCGGCTGATATCTAGAACGGAGGATTATATGATCTCTTATCTTAAATGGCGTACCATCATCTTCTCAGTTCCAAGAAACCTTGAAAGAGCTACGATTTCCGATCGGTTCCTGAAGTACTAGAGTTATAGTTATTAGACTTATCCAAGTGGAAGACGGTTGGATAAGGTGTCTAAGTCCATAACTATTTCTGGGGTGTACTTGACGCGACCCGGCATGCTCCATTTGGGTTGCATGGCACCATGCAATTGGATAGACTAAATGAGAGAAATAACGCTTGGAGATTATTAATATATTATAAGTTATAATATATTAATAATATTATTTAATTAGTTTGATCAAGAATTAATTTAGAATTAATTAAGTGATCAAAAGATAACTAATTAAATATATGGGTTGATTATGTAAATCATTCATATCTTGTATAGTGGGCTAAGAGGCTCCATGGATTATCAAGTTGGGCTTTACCCATAGGATGCTCCATGGGAGTTACAAACCCATTGGTCATGGAAATGAAGAGTCATGACACATTAGGGTTTACCCTAGATGTGTCAACACCATATAAGAGTCCCATTCTCCACAAAATTGGCTACACACACAAGACACATAAGAAACTAGAGGGCTAGGCCAATTTCAAGAAGTGTGAATTCTCTTAAAAGTCTTTTCAAGAGCATTTGGTGTTGTGTGAAGCATTTGAGGCATCACACTTGGGGTGCTAGGCTCACAAGGTTTCAAGGAACATAAGCAACAACAAGGTAGTTATTTTATCTTTCATTCAAGTAAAAAGTTGTTCCCCATGTATGCTAGATAGGAATATAACCTTGGAATTCAACTTTGCATGATAATTAGACAAACATAGATCCAAGGTTATTAGGGTTGCATGAATACTTAGGAAGTGTTAGAATGCTCAAAACCCATCAGAGGCAAATATGGTTGCAGTGGCGGAATCAAGGGAAACTTGATGAGCTTTGGAAAAAGCCTCAACAATTTTCTGAATTGCAGCTTCAGATATGGAGGACTGAGATGAGGAAGAGGAAGCGATGAGCGAATCAATTTTGTCATGTAGCTCCTTGAGATATCTCTTTGTGACAGGAGCATCGTCATCGTCGTCACTTTAAACTTGAAACGGATTATAGTAGACCGAATCAAACGTCATATTCTCCCTGCCAAGGAGTGGTTCTTCTTCCTCTGAAGCATGAGCAGGAGAAGATGATGGTGGTGAAACTGTAGGCTCGGTAGTAGTAGTAGTTTCGGGTTGGGTGGTGTGTTAGGTTGTTGGTGTGGGTTCGAGTGCTGAGGTGGTTTTTGGTGTGTCAGTATGAACCCCCGTATCAGATACGTTGGTTCTAACATCTGCAGTGGTGGTGGTTGTTGCTTCGGTACAGATTGGTGGTGGTATTGGGATGGAAGTATGTAAGAACGCAAATTTTCAAACAAAATTTTCATTCAAAATAAAGTGATTTTATTCAACTAAATATAATTATTCCAAGTTTCATATCAAAATACAATCATAAAATCCCCAAGATCTCAAAATAACAACAGTGTGTACACATCACGCCGGCGCCTTCCCACGGTCCTCGCTAGTACCTGAAATACATACATAACAACTGTAAGCATAAATGCTTAGTGAGTTCCCCAGTATACTACTTACACATATACGCCTTTCCAGGCCCTGACCTTCCGGTCTACAACACAACGCCTTCCGGCCCGTAACGTAATCGCCTTCCGGCCCATAACATATTGCCTTCCGGCCCAAAAACATACACAGCACATAATACATTTATTCTAACACATAAAGCACATATATCATATATCATATTCGACCTTTCGGTCACACATTCAAACCCTTCCGGGTACAGTACAGTGAGAAGACTCACCTCGTGGGTAATGAAAGCTAGCGACTCCTGAAATCACTCGCACTCGATCCGCCGAGCTACAGACTCCCTATAATATCATATATCCCTTATTAATAATTTTATCTTTCAAGACAACTGACCCTAAGAAATCACATGTAGGTCGACTCTGGTCAATGGTCAACTTGACCGGACTCGGCGAGTGCTAAGGCGACTTGGCGAGTCTAGACGTCCTCACCAAATCCTGATGTTCCCTTTCTACTCGTCGAGTATCCCTCTTGACTCGACGAGTTCCTCGTGGAAGAATCGTGGGGCCACCCCGACTCCACTCGCCGAGTCTGAAGAACAGCTCGACGAGTCCCAGTTAATCTCCAAGCTACTCGCCGAGTCTGTTCATAGGACTCGGCGAGTCCATGCCATGCAGTCGATCAAACTGCTTCCTGAGATCAGTATTGTCCCGAACATTCATAGGTCTGGTCCTCCTAAGCTGGCACAACATGTAAGACCTTCATATAGGTGCTCATGCTACACCCCAAGACTTGTAATTTACCTTTTGACTTGAGGCATAAGGATTCCAATCCAAAACCTCTCTTAATTCCCGAAATACACAGGCATGGGACATTCTGGACCTCTAAAGGTCCTAATACAGGGTTATAATCGTTTGGGGAACAAGGGTAATAATCAATCTAGTCACAAAAGGGTTCCATAAACCCTAAATCCATGAACACATCGACATAGCAGAATATGATCCGAAATATTACCTGGATAATGCACTCTCTGTGTCCCCAATCCTCAGAACTTGATTCCCTTGCTGTCCCTTTAGCCAAATTCTTCTCTTCCTTGCACAATAACTTCTTCAAGATCACCAATGGCCTTCAATCCTTGCTCTAGATGCCCACAACCGAATTAGGGTTCTTCTCAGTTGCTAAAGACGGACTATGACGGCCTATAAGTCCCTTATATACGTCCCAGAACTGAACGGCTATGGTTTTCGCTGAACAGCGCAGACTCGCCGAGTCCATATCTGGACTCGTCGAGTCCAATCGCGAACCCGCGACCAAGTCTGCAGTCCTACTCGGCGAGTCTGGCTCCAACTAGCCGAGTCCCCTCTTAAAACACCCCAAAAACATAATAATATCAATACCTGAAATTCAGGGCTGTTACAATTCTCCCCCACTAGAACCAGACTTCGCCCTCGAAGTCTCACTCTGCAAATAACTCCGGATGCTGCTCCCGCATCTCACACTCTGACTCCCAAGTCATCTCCGATCCCTTCCGGTGTTGCCACTGAACCAACACTAGAGGTACCTCCTTGCTCCTTAGGACTTTTATCTTCCGATCCCTGATGGCCACTGGTCTCTCGGCGTAATTCAGGCTCGCATCCACCTGAATATCCTCTAATGGAACTACTGCCGATTCATCGGCTATACACTTCCTCAACTGAGATACATGAAAAGTATTGTGGATCTGACCCAACTCTGCTGGCAACTCCAACCGATAGGCTACCCGGCCTACCCTTGCAATCACACGAAATGGACCTATAAACCGGGGCCCCAACTTGCCCCTCTTCCTGAACCGGATCACTCCTTTTCAAGGAGAAACCTTCAGGAGAACGAAGTCGCCAACCTGAAATTCAAGCTCGGACCAGCGTCTGTCCGCATAACTCTTCTGTCGGCTCAGGGCGGTCAATAGCCTCTGTCTAACCTGCTGAATCTGCTCTGTCGTCTGAAGTACGATCTCTGTACTGCCCATCACTCTCTGTCCCACCTCTCCCCAGCAAATGGGGGTCCGACACCTCCTACCATACAACAACTCAAAAGGTGGCATACCAATGCTCGAATGATGGCTGTTGTTGTAGGAAAAGTCTGCCAAGGGTAAATACGCATCCCAGCTACCCCCAAATTCTAACACACACGCTCGAAGCATGTCCTCCAGTGTCTGAATCGTCCGCTCGCTTTGACCGTCTGTCTGGGGATGATATGCGGTACTAAAATGCAGTTTAGTACCCAGCTCGTCATGGAATTTCTTCCAGAACCTGGAAGTGAAACGTACATCACGGTCCGAAACAATCGAGATCGGTACTCCATGTCGAGATACTACTTCTCTCACGTATATCTCCGCCAATTTCTCTGCTGATGAACTCTCGCTGATGGCAAGGAAATGTGCACTCTTCGTCAACCTATCCACAATCACCCAAATTGCATCGACTCCCCTGGCAGTTCTCGGCAATTTGGTGATGAAATCCATAGTAATCTGTTCCCACTTCCACTCAGGAATCTCCAAAGGCTACAACTTGCCATGCGGTCTCTGGTGCTCGGCCTTAACCCTACGGCAGGTCAAACACCTCTCAACGAACCAGGCGACGTCTCTCTTCATACAAGGCCACCAGTATTCCTTCCTCAAGTCCAAATACATCTTTGTAGCACCGGGATGAATCGAAAATTTCGATCTGTGAACCTCTTCCATCAAAGTAGCACGCGTACCTCCCACGAACGGTACCCAAATCCGACCCTGAAACGTCAGAAGTCCTCGTCCATCCTTAACGAACTCTGAGATTAACCCAATGACCCGTTCTTTCTTCTACATCTCGGACCTCATAGCCTCGGCCTGCGCCCCACAAATAGTGTCCAATACCGGAGTCATCACCGTCAGTCTCAGACATACATCTCGCAATGGAGTGCTCTCCGCCCTGCGGCTCAAGGCATCGGCTACCACATTAGCCTTGCCCGGGTGGTATAGGATTTCACAGTCATAATCCTTGACCACATCCAACCATCTCCTCTGATGCATATTTAGGTTGGGTTGATCCATCAAATACTTCAAACTCTTATGGTCCGTGTATATCATACATCGAACCCCATACATGTAGTGACGCCAAATCTTGAGAGCGAACACTACTGCCCCCAACTCTAGGTCATGCGTGGGATATCTCGCCTCCTGAGGCTTTAGCTGCCTCGATGCATAAGCTATCAGATGACCTCTCTGCATCAACACTGCACCCAGTCCCGAAATCGATGCGTCGCAATATACGACAAAATCTTCCATCCCTTCCGGGAGAGCTAATATCGGGGCTTCGCACAATCTCTGGCGAAGTGTCTCGAAAGAAGTCTGTTGCTCGGGTCCCCATGAGAATGCAACACCCTTCCGGGTCAGTCTGGTGAGCGGTACTGCGATCTTGGAGAAGTCCCTAATGAACCTCCGATAGTACCCCGCCAACCCAAGGAAACTCCTGATCTCAGAAGGTGACTTCGGTACCTCCCAACTCATCACTGCCTCAACCTTGGCCGGATCGACCAATATCCCTGCCTGATTAACAACATGTCCAAGAAATTGGACCTCCCGCAACCAGAAGTCACATTTGGAGAATTTCGCATATAGCTTCTCCGACCTCAGTACCCCAAGAACCTCCCTCAAATGTCTCTCATGCTGCTCTCTAGATCGCGAATACACCAGGATGTCGTCGATAAATACAATCATAGACCGATCCAACATCGGCCTGCATACCCTGTTCATGAGGTCCATGAACACTGCCGGGGCATTGGTGAGTCCGAAAGGCATCACCACGAACTGATAATGCCCATATCGCGTCCTAAATGCTGTCTTCTGGACGTCCTCATCCCGCACTCTTACCTGATGGTACCCTGATCTCAGATCGATCTTGGAAAACCAAGATGCCCCTTACAACTGATCGAATAGATCATCGATCCTCAGTAACGGATAGCGGTTCTTGACCGTCACTTTGTTCAACTCCTGGTAACCAATGCACATCCGGTGTGAACCATCCTTCTTCTTGACGAACAGAATCGGTGCTCCCCACGGCGAGCTGCTCGGCCGAATAAATCCTTTCCCCAGCAACTCCTGGAGTTGCGAGGACAACTCTTGCATCTCTAGAGGTGCGAGACGATAAGGCACCTTCGCAATAGGTGCAGCCCCCAGTATCAGATCGATACCAAACTCTACTTGCCTCGCAGGAGGTACTCCCGGCAACTCCTCGGGAAAAACGTCTGGAAACTCGCGCACCACTGGTACCTCCTCCACTGACCTCGGTCTCTCGGAAGCCTCCCACGTATCCATCACATACGTCACAAAACCCTTACATCCTTGCTGTAGACATTGCCTCGCCCTAGCGGCCGAACAAAAAGCTGATCCTGAACGGGTACCCTCGCCGTACACCGTAAGAACTCCCCCACTAGGGTCTCGTATAGTCACCAGCTGACGCTCACAATCGATGACGGTGCTGAATCGGCTCAACCAGTCCATGCCCACGATGACACAGACATCACCCATCACAATAGGAATTAGGTCAATCGGAAACGCAACCCCAAAAATCTCTAGTACACATCCCCGAAGAACCTCCGTGGCACAAACCACCCTCTCGGCCGCTATAGAAACGCTCAGAGGCCGACTTAACGGCTCACGACTAATGCTGATGTGCTGACTAAAAGCTAAAGATACAAAGAACCTACTCGCACCCGAATCAAATAACACTAGAGCAGGCATAGAGTTCACAAGAAAAGTACCTACACATATATTAACATAAGCATAACATCTCGACTTTAAATAAATACGTGAATTACAGCATACCTGCCACAACATCGGGCGCAGCGCGGACCTCCTCCGCAGTCAGCTGAAAGGCTCTCCCGCGAGCCCTCGGGGCCTCGACCTTCACCGGTCGAGTCTCAGTAGTCCTGGTAGTAGGTGTAGATACCTGACGAAGCTGCGAGCACTCGGCCTTCCGATGGCCTGTCTGGGTGCAATGAAAACAAACCATAAACCCCTTAGGACAATCCCTGACAATGTGTCCTTCTTTGCCACACTTGTAGCAACCACCAGCTCGGCACACCCCCTCATGACCCTTGCCACACTTCCCGCAAGTGTGGCCCTTCTGACCTCCCGTCCTCAAATCAGCGGACTTGATCTGCTTGGCTGCCGGCTGAGACTGAGCCGGCCGCCGGTCCACCTGCCGAGACTCGGCCTCCTCCCTGGCCTGGGTCTCCAACTCGATCTCGCGCTTCCTGCAATTCGCCTGAAGCTCAGTAAAAGTACGATAGGTTGAGTTTGACACAAACTCCCGGATATCCCTCCTCAAAACGCCTAAGTACCGGCTCATCCGCGACTGCTCTGTAGACACCAGCTCAGGGCAGAACATCGCCCTCTCATGAAACTTCCGTGTGACCACCGCAACCGAATCAGTACCCTGCTTAAGGGTCAAGAACTCCTGAATCAATCGTTCCCTCTCCACTGGGGGAACGTACTCGTCCCTGAACATGTCAGTAAACCTCTCCCATGTCACTGCTGCAATCTCCGTCAGAGTGAAGTTCGCCGTCCCGAACTTCCACCAATCCTTCGCTCCCAGACGGAGCTGGTTCAAAGCGAACCGTACCCTTAGGTGCTCCGGGCATGAGCAAGTGTAGAAGCACCCTTCAATGTCGGCGATCCACCTCATCGCAGCAATCGGATCCTAAGTCCCATCGAACTCAGGGGGTTTCATGTTGCTGAATTCCCGGAATAGCAACGAATCGCCCCCTTGCGATCTGGCAGCGGCCACGGCTGCGGTAGCGGCAGCGACTGCAGCCTCAGTCAGTGCGGCGTACCGCTTCTCGAACGTCTCCATCAGAGTGGTCTTAATAGACCCAAACATCTCTGGGATCTCAGCCCGGATCGCTGCAGCTACCTCCTCCTGAATCATCTGGCGAATATCCTCGTCGCTCACACTGCTCGAACTCGCACCGTGGCGTGTGGTAACCATGATGTCTCTGAAATACAACATAAAATTATCAGAGACTCCATCAAGTACAGTTGTACTCGATAACGCAACCCTACTCAGTCTCCGATATCCAGGAATTCTTACTTGGGTCTTACACCGACCCGGTGTCTTCAGTAGTACGGGCCCAATACTACCGACCACACCGTATCAGCATTCGTCCCAAATCTTCCTCCCCAAACCCCGAATAGTGAGTACTCTACTTTTGATATGTACTATCTACCTGCACGCTACCAAATATCTCACATCGGCTAACTCCCTAGACTAAGGCATCACAAATCAGGCCACTCTAGTCCTATCATGAATACCTAGTCTTCTAGCATGCATAACAATTCATAATTCATTGCATAACATAACATTGTAAGGTATTCTGGGGATCTTTACCGTTCGGGCGCTGGCTGATCGTACGCACTACTTCTTTCTTGTTTACCACTTTACCATTTATAAAAGTTTATGTCTTTATTATTTTTAAAAGATTTTCCTCAAATCCTCGGTTTGAGTTCAGTTACACCCGAAGGTACACCCGAATCCCTCAAACCAAGGCTCTGATACCAATTGTAACAACGCAAATTTTCAAACAAAATTTTCATTTAAAATAAAGTGATTTTATTCAACTAAATATAATTATTCCAAGTTTCATATCAAAATACAATCATAAAATCCCCAAGATCTCTAAATAACAACAATGTGTACACATCACGTCGGCGCCTTCCCACGGTCCTCGCTAGTACCTGAAATACATACATAACAACTGTAAGCATAAATGCTTAGTGAGTTCCCCAGTATACTACTTACACATATACGCCTTTCCAGGCCCTGACCTTCCGGTCTACAACACAACGCCTTCCGGCCCGTAACGTAATCGCCTTCCGGCCCATAACATATTGCCTTCCGGCCCAAAAACATACACAGCACATAATACATTTATTCTAACACATAAAGCACATATATCATATATCGTATCCGACCTTTCGGTCACACAGTCAAACCCTTCCGGGTACAGTACAGTGAGAAGACTCACCTCGTGGGTAATGAAAGCTAGCGACTCCTGAAATCACTCACACTCGATCCGCCGAGCTACAGACTCCCTATAATATCATATATCCCTTATTAATAATTTTATCTTTCAAGACAACTGACCCTAAGAAATCACATGTAGGTCGACTCTGGTCAACGGTCAGCTTGACCGGACTCGGCGAGTCTAGACGTCCTCACCAAATCCTGATGTTCCCTTTCTACTCGTCAAGTATCCCTCTTGACTCGACGAGTTCCTCGTGGAAGAATCGCGGGGCCACCCCGACTCCACTCGCCGAGTCTGAAGAACAGCTCGACGAGTCCCAGTTAATCTCCAAGCTACTCGTCGAGTCTGTTCATCGGACTCGGCGAGTCCATGCCATGTAGTCGATCAAACTGCTTCCTAAGATCAGTATTGTCCTGACCATTCATAGGTCTGGTCCTCCTAAGCTGGCACAACACGTAAGACCTTCATTTAGGTGCTCATGGTACACCCCAAGACTTGTAATTTACCTTTTGACTTGAGGCATAAGGATTCCAATCCAAAACCTCTCTTAATTCCCGAAATACACAGGCATGGGACATTCTGGACCTCTAAAGGTCCTAATACAGGGTTATAATCGTTTGGGGAACAAGGGTAATAATCAATCTAGTCACAAAAGGGTTCCATAAACCCTAAATCCATGCCCACATCGACATAGCAGAATATGATCCGAAATATTACCTGGATAATGCACTCTCTGTGTCCCCAATCCTCAGAACTTGATTCCCTTGCTGTCCCTTTAGCCAAATTCTTCTCTTCCTTGCACAATAACTTCTTCAAGATCACCAATGGCCTTCAATCCTTGCTCTAGATGCCCACAACCGAATTAGGGTTCTTCTCAGTTGCTAAAGACGGACTATGATGGCCTATAAGTCCCTTATATACGTCCCAAAACTGAACGGCTAGGGTTTTCACTGAACAGCGCAGACTCGCCGAGTCCATATCTGGACTCGTCGAGTCCAGTCGCGAACCCGCGACCAAGTCTGCAGTCCTACTCGGCGAGTCTGGCTCCAACTCGCCGAGTCTCCTCTTAAAACACCCCCAAAACATAATAATATCAATACCTGAAATTCTGGGCTATTACAAAGTAGGTGGTATTTGAGTGGTGGAGGTTATGGGGGGAATAGAAATAGGAATTGTAATGGGTGGAGAAGAGATAGGAGAAGTAGAAATATGTATCTCTGGGGTAGGCGAATGTGGTGGAGTGTTGCCACATGGAGATCCATCCGAATCAGAACCCTCGTCCTCATATTTGCTTGAGGATGAAGCAATAATCAACTTTCATCACGGTTGAGTTTTTCTCCTCTTCTGCGGTGGAGACTGAGCAGCCTTAGTGGGTTTCCTTTTCTTGGGAGATGGGCCTTTTGCTCTCTTTGCCACATGTTTTCCTTTATCAGCTTTCTTGTCTCTAGGAGCAGGCTTGTCAGCGTCATGAATTGATTTCAGCATCTCTGGAGTAAGATCCCTCGGACCAGAACGTCTGAACTCCTTATATGTTTGAATGATCCGGCTGTCAGCAGGAACGTCACCATACATCGTTTCTGGGATAGACTCGTTGAAGGGAAATTTTGAAGCATCCGACACAATGATCTTCATGGAATGGAAAGTACCAATCGAAGACATTGGAGCACCAGCGATAATGGGAACGTGGTACTTGTCCATCACCCATTTCGTGACATTAGTCTAGAATCGGGCATAAGAAATCTCTGAGTGTCGAGAAGTCGAAGAGAGACTCTGAATGAGTTGTTGCCATAGGACCGACCCGTAGTCCATGTTGATGCCATTGTAGATCCCGTACATGATGGAGAGAAATAAGCGACTTGCCCCATCGGATCCAACACTTTGTTCAGACAAGCCCTTGAAAAGAACAGTGAACATTCCATTCCACTGAGGGGGCAGGCATGACTTCTTGAATTTCGTGACAGTAGTGAGCACCTCAGTGTACCCCATGTTGTAGAACATGTTAAACAGATGACCCATTGGAATGGTTTCCAGATTAACCCTCGAAGAATCAGGGGCAAACCCTAACAGCGTACAAAACCTCTGTTTGGAAATTGATGCCTTGTGCCCAAAGACATCGAAGAAAATCCTGTCGATGACCTTTTCGTAGTGAGCCGTGGCCAAGATTTGGGACAGGAACTCCATTGGAAAAACTTCAGCCCTGGTAAGAGCAGGAGCGATTGGCGAGAACTTCAGGCATTCGATGATGGGAAACATGAAAGCGTCGTATGCCTGAGGAGTGAGATCAATGATCAAACTCTGCTGGGGAAGAATAGGCAAGATGTGAGAGGTCGCGTGAATAGATGAAGAATCCGGCATTGTTGAGATGAATGTGGGAGAGATGATGAATAGTAGAGGTTTACAGGAATTTCTTGCTTTCTGAGAATTTAGGTGCAGTAAAGAGGTAAACGGTGGATCACATTACCTTTTATACTGTGGGTAAAGGAGAGAGAAAGATCTTTCCCAAATCTTCAATTGAAAAACGAAGGGTTTTTTGGAGGTGACTGACGCGTGACAGTTTGGTTTGATGATGATCACGCAGGAGAGAGAGTGTCAGTCCCTAATTACACGCCTTCCCATCAAGCGCTGTTTGGAGATGAAACGGTTCCTATTCACACGCTTTTCCCTGTTGCACCGTTTGAAATCAAATGGATTGGACTCCCGCATAGGTCAACATTTCATCATCTTATCCCTTTAGAGTGAAACGACATCTTTAAAATAAAATCGCCACATGGATCAATATTAACCACAACTTTTGATAACAGCCAACCCAATTAAAATTCATTAGAATTAATGAAACCAGAATTTTGGAAAATCAAAAAGATTTTTGTGCTGAGTGTGTAAAAGAAAAATAAATAAAGCAACACTTTTGAGGGATTATGTGATGTCAATAAAGACACGAAACAATGGATCCCAGGCACGAATCTCTTCCTTCAAAGACAAGAGAGACTTTAAAGTGTTTGTGTGGTTCCCGTTGAATAACGATCAGACACTTATTAAGAAGTGTTGAAAGGCTTCTTTTAATTAGGCTTATGAGGTGGCTTTCGCTTCGATTCATAATTCTTGATCTTGATATAAGATAGAAATCGAACGAAGTACTTGTGAGACCAGTGTAGTCTGTTTGAACAAGTAGATTGGAGATAATTTAAGTGGCAAGGCAAACTAATGTATGTGAAATCTCAAAAAAAAATAAATTAAAACTGGATCCCAAGGAAGAAATGTTATTGGATTTAACAATTTCATAGGAATCACTCAAAAGAAAAATATATATTTCATGTTGTACTCCCATGGATAAGTTCGTCAATTCATTAGTGAAAGCTAGAGCAAGTTAATTGTTCACCGTCAATGCATAGTAGGTATTGAATTGTGGGTTTCACTTAGCACGTAGTGACACGAAGCTAAGATCATGAACACAGAAATTGTGCAACCATAAACCTCGGTGGTAATGTCTGAGAGTCTGAAGGGTTACGTTTGTGAAACGAGTGAGATGGAGAATAATGATGTAGATGGTGTAAAGAAACCCAAAGTACCTCTGCTATGAAAAATAGGACTAAGCAGAAAACTCTTATCTCATGTGAGAAGAGAGTTAGGTAGCTCATGATTAGAATAAATATGAGAGCCTAATTGGGAAGACTGGGTTTGTTTGTACCAAGTCAGTAAGGCTTTTATTTAGAATCAGATGAGGCTTTGGTCACATACAATAGCATGCTTCTAGGGACACTTTGCTAGTGAAATAAGTTAACCACAATGAAATAAATAAAATAAAATAATAAAAAAAATAATAAAATAAAAAAATAAAAGCCAAAATAAAAAAATATTTTTGGAGTTTTTGAATTTACGAAAAAAAAAAATTGGAATTTTTGATCGAAATATATAAGACATAAAAAAATTTATACAAAACAAAAAAAATGTTGGAACCGAACCCGAGTGTTCGGTTTATTTCGGTTGAGAAAACTTTGGAACCGAACCCGAGCGTTCGGTCTATTTCGGGTGAGAAAAATTTTGTAACCGAACCCGAGCGTTCGGTCTATTTCGGTTGCCAAAAAAAATAAGATTGAAAAAGAGAAGAACTTTGACAATAAGATAAATGAATTAAGAAAAATGATACAAAAGTTTTACAACCATAGAAACTACCTTTGAGTGATAGGAGAAAATCAAATGATACAACCGAACCCGAGCGTTCGGTCTATTTTGGCACACCAGATCAAGACCCGAACCCGAACGTTCGGTCTATTTCGCTTCTTACGTTTGATTTTGAGAGGTAATTTTTGGTACTGACTCCGATTCCATCATTCCAAGCCCTTGTAGAATTTTGTTGAAAGAAGCTTCAGGAAGAGCTTTGGTGAAGATGTCAGCCAGTTGATCAATGGTTCGAACAAAATGAATTTTCATGTTCCCATCTTCCACATGATCCTTAATGAAGTGATACCTCAGTGTTATGTGCTTAGTCTTGGAGTGTTGCACTGGGTTATGACAGATCCTAATTGCACTTTCATAGTTGCAATATAGTGGGATCTTTTTCATATTGAGTCCATAGTCCTGGAGTTGACTTTGGATCCAAATCACTTGAGATGTACAGGAGGCAACTGCGATGTATTCTGCTTCAGCTGTAGACAGAGATACACAAGTTTGTTTCTTTGATTGCCAGCTAACCAACTTCCCGTCAAGGAATTGGCAGCCTCCAGTGGTGCTTTTCCTATCTAGTCCACAACCTCCAAGGTCTGCATCTGAGTAGGCTTGAATGAAGAAACCTGAGTTTGATGGATACCATAAGCCGAGAGAGGTAGTTCGTTTCAGATACCGGAGAATGTTCTTCACTGCAAGCATATGAGGTTCACGAGGATTCGCCTGAAATCTAGCACAGTAGCAAACAGAAAACATTATATCAGGCCTGCTAGCAGTAAGGTACGTTAGAGAACCGATCATCTGGCGATATAGTGTAATATCGGCTGCTGGCTTGTCTAAGGATGGAGTGAGCTTGGTGCCGAACGCCATTGGAACTTTAACCTTTGAGTCTCCCATCATGCCGAATTTAGAAAGAAGAGTCTTGGTGTAAGCTTCCTGGTTAATAAAGATGCCTTCGGGTCCCTGTCTAATATTTAAGCCAAGGAAAAAGTTAATAGGACCCATTGAGCTCATTTCAAATTTAGTCTCCATCAACTTTCTGAATTCAGCCGTTAAGCTAGGATTCGTTGAGCCGAAGATGATATCATCGACATAAATTTCAACAATCATAAGGTGGTTACCTTCCTTCTTACGAAAGAAGGTTGGGTCAACCGTACCTTGTTTGAATTTGGATATATTTAAAAACTTTGTTAGCATTTCATACCATGCTCTAGGTGCTTGTTTCAGTCCGTATACCGCTTTGTCCAGAATATAGCAGTGATTGGAGTACTTTTCATTCACGAATCCCGGAGGTTACTCCACGTACACCGTTTCTTCAAGTTCTCCATTTAGAAATGTGCACTTCACGTCCATTTGGTAGACCTCAAAGTTCTTGTGTGCAGCATAGGCAAGAAATATTCGAACAGATTCCAGCCTAGCTACAGGAGCAAAAGTTTCCTCATAATCGATTCCTTCCTCCTGGCAGTATCCTTTTACAACCAGACGAGCTTTATTTCTTATTACATTGCCTTCCTTGTCCATTTTATTCCTAAATACCCATTTGAGACCAACAACCGAGGCATCTAGAGGAGTTGGAATGAGGCGCCAAACTTTATTTCTTTCGAACTCATTAAGTTTGTCTTGCATAGCTTGAACCCAATCAGAGTGATCAAGAGTAGTATTTACTGTATTCGGTTCAACTTTTGAGATGAAAGAGTTAAACATGCAGAACTCTACTTTTGAAAACAGAGATTCTTGCTTTACCTTCAGTTGAGATCGGGTCAGGACCTTTTCAGAGACATTTCCCACTACCTGTGAAACAGGATGATCTCTGGTCCATTTGACAAGAGGAGGGTAATTCGGATCATAGGATGGATCCAATTCAGCATTTACCATCTCTTTTAATTCAGATTGATTGTCATCATCATAAAACATATCGGCATTCTCGCCCTCGATTGATGAGCTTTCAGGGGTATCTTGACTTTCTGGTGCTACCGGAGTTTCGGGAGCATTTGGGCTTTCGGTAGCAACAGTACCTTCGGGTGCAGTAGAGCTTTCTGGAGCTACAGTACTTTCGGGTGCAGCTGGAGAAGAGTTCTCCCCCTCAACCTGTGAACTTGGTAGTTTTGATGAAGATGGATTCTCCCCCTCAACTGAAGCACCATGCTGAGAAAATTCATATAGAACTGATTCTCCTTCACCCAGTCGTTTGGCAACGTCATCGACAATTTGCTTCAGATGGTCAACTTTGTTGTCTGCTGCGTTGGCTTCTAAGAGAGTAGCCTTCTCCGGTTCATCGAATAACTCCACAAACTGCTCAAACAAATTTGCAATCGAGGCTATGACTTGGCTTGTTTTAGAAAAGATTTCTCCAACTGATTCTTTCGTGGCCTTCAGCTTCTTGACATAACTGTCATCGAAAGTCACATAATACGTTTCTTCAATCTTCCTCGAACGCTTGTTTAAAACCCTATATGCTTTCAAAGTAAGAGAGTATCCCAGAAAAATTCCTTCATCGGCTTTAATGTCGTACTTGTTACGATGATCTTTAGAATTGAAGATAAAGCATCGAGAGCCGAATACATGGAAGAATTTGACGTTTGGCTTTCTATTGTTGATGATCTCATAAGGAGTAAGAGTGAAATGCTTATTGAGATATGGCATGTTCTGTGTAAAACATGTTGCAGCAATAGCATCAGCCCAGAAATATAGAGGTAGAGAAGCGAAACTTAGCATGGTTCGGGCCACCTCACACAAAGATCGGTTTCGTCTTTCGACAATTCCATTTTGTTGAGGGGTGTAGGGAGCTGAGAAGTTGTGACTGGTTTCTTTTTCTGCAAAAAAGTCTTCAAATTCTTTATTCTTGAACTCCATCCCATTGTCGCTTCTGATGTTGCGAACGACTTTCCTCAGCTGCACTTCAACCTGCTTGATAAACATCTTTAGCTTGAGAGTTGCCTCAGATTTGTGCTTCAGAAAGAACACCCATGTAAAGCATGAAAAGTCATCAACAATAAAAAGAATATACTTGCTACCGCCAATGCTTTCGATAGAAGATGGTCCACATAAGTCAATGTGAATTAACTCAAGTGGTTCAACGACTTTAGTGTTGATTATGGATGGGTGACTTTGACGACTCAGCTTCCCCATTTCACATGCAGCACACAAATGTTCTCGATCGAACTTGAGCAATGGAAGACCCCGAACATGACCTCCCGTGACAAGTTTTTTGATATCCTTGAAATTGAGATGGGAGAGCCTACGGTGCCACAGCCAGCTTTCGTCAGAATGTGCTTTGGATAATAGACATATAGCTGGATTTCCTTTGATAGGTTTGAGATTGAGAGGAAACATTTCGCCTTTGCGCTCTGATTTGAGAATCACTCTTTTTGTTTTCTTCTCTATTATTTCCGAACCCTCATCATCAAATGAAACTTTAAGACCAGTACCTCCAACAAGCTGTGATACACTGATGAGGTTATGTTGTAGTCAACGTATGCAACTTTGCTAATCGTGAAGTCTCCATTTGTTATCATCCCATAACCTTTTATCGTGCTGTATGAGTTGTTCCCGAACTTGACATTCCCGTCGTTTGGAAGAGATCAGAATTCCCTCAGCTTTTCCTTCCTTCCGGTCATATGACGTGAGCAGCCACTGTCAATATACCATTCTTCATCGAACTACTCGTCACTGATTACCTGCAAAAATCAAGCAGATTTAGGAACCCAAAGTTTCTTGGGTCCACATGAGCCTTTCATAGGAACAGGAATAGTAAGAAAAATGTCAACTAGTCATGTTCTTTTTATTAAAGTTGTTTCATCTTTCTTCTTAATGGTGAAAACTTTAATTTTTTTGGGATTTGTTACAGTCGGTTTGGATTCAGGTTCAGGCGTTTGGGCCTTGGAATGCTTGTGATCATTCTTGACTGAGGAAACCTTCGATTTTCCTTTCAAATCTGTTGAAGATTTTGCATTTTGAGTTTGAACGGAATTCGATTTAGAATGGGGTTGAGAAGAATTAGAATGAGAGAATTTAGACTCAGAAGTTTTCTTGACTTGACGTTCTAGGTGGCCCTTTTGTTCTTGGTCATTAGTGGGACCGAACCTTGAACCTTGGCAGCTTTTGCTCTCGGAACCGAACCTATGCTTTCGGTAGCTGGTGTTCTCTGAACCGAACCTTTCCCTTCGATTGTTATTCCTTTCTTGCTGTCTGTCTTCTCTTTTCTCTAAATTTTTGTCATGATCAAAAAAATGGGTGTTTTGAGATCGCCAGAACTGTTTCCGCTCTGAGATATTCTTTTTGTATCTCAGATTCCTTTGCTTCTTTTGATCCTTCACTTGCTTCGGCTGTCTGTGGATGTTGGCTTTTTGCTTTTGCTTCCTGTCAACCGGTTCACTTTGAACTGATGATGTTTCGCTTGAAGGAGTGACTTCTTCTATAGGAACTTCTTTTGTACCACTGGTACTTTGCACATCGATGTTGTCAGGTTTGTTTAGTGGCTTTGGCACATATATGCCTTTGGTTTTCCAGGATGTTCGCTCTGACAGACCAACAGTTTCGTCAGCATTATCTATAGGAGCAGACCAGAAAAATTCATCACAGCCATCTGCATTATCTTTGTTTACAATGGTAGTGAGTTTGGCTGTCTGATGTTTGGTTACTCATGTAACCTTATACACCTGATTTGGTGTTGTTCTCACCTTTTGGTACACAACTTCCTTTTCTTCTAGAATCAGGGACTTATTTTGGGACAAACGAGCAAACTCGACCGAATTTTCAGAAATAAGATTTTTGTGGTTTTCGGGTTCGCTCTTGACAAACTCAGAACCGTCGACTTCATCCTTTACATAAATTTCACTCATATCATCATCCTTATTGAGCTTAGATGCGTTTTCAACATCAATTTTATTTTCTGAGCTTAAGTTGGCATTCAATGAGTCAAACTTTTGTATGGTTTCGGTCTTCAGTTTCAGTTTATCGTTTTCATCCAAAAGGTTTTTCAACATGTCCTTATGGTCCTTGGACTTTATAAAAGATTCGATTTTGTTGAGACCATACATATACATCGGATTCACATCATCAAACGAAACTACACTTTCACAATTATATGCTTCAGCATCGATTTCATCGTACTTAAATTCAAGGAAGGGTAAAATCATGCGATGAATTTTCTGCCCTATTTCACAGTTCAAGTGAAGTTGAGTGATGTTAGCATAAAGACGTTTAGCAATTAAACAAAAGACATTTCTTTGTTTCAAAAGTTTTAAATTGTCTCTTTGCAAATAAATGTTTTCATCTTTGGTTTTAATCAGCTCCGACTCCTTCAGCTCTATCCACATCCTCCGTTCCTCACTCTTGGAAGACACCCTGCTTATTTGGTCAGTTAGGTTAGAATTGGTGAACCGCGTTTGAGTTAAACTCCTATCTAGATTTGAGATTCTTGAATTTAAGCATTTTAATTCTTTTTCATACGAATTTTGTGGGACTTTAAATGAAAAAAAAACGGATTGTACCTTCTTGATTAATTCATCAAGCTCATTGAACTGCACGCTGAGAGGTTTTGTTGTGAAGCATAATTCCTCTCGCTCCTTGGTGTCCTCATTCCCACCATTCGTATTGTATCCCCTCATTTGAGATACATCTGTCACCATCAAGCACTTCCCGCCGCTTTCTTCACATCTTGCAACGTATGCCTTTCCATGAGATGGCTTCCTGACCTCATCATCCTCTGAGTCGGTTGACTAGACCAGCACACCACCAAACTCATCATCTGCTGCTGAACCCTGCACAATTAAAGCATTCATTGAAGGGTTAGCAGTAGCTTTCTTTCTCTTGATCTTTTCCAGCTTTTTCATCAACAAGGCCTCTTCATCTTTTTCCTCATCCTTCTCTGCCATTTTCTTTAGAACGCAGTCTTTGGCATAGTGGTTCTTTCCTCTACAGTAGTAGCAGTTCACACCTGAATCTCCTTCAACTTTCGCCTCTTTCTTTGGTTCGTCTATCTTCGGTTCCTCCCTGACCTTTTCAGAACTGTAGCTTCCCTGCCAATTTTGGTTCTTATTGGTAGGGAACCTTTTCTTGATGAACCTCTTTGGATTCGATACCATCATTGCATAGTCTTCAGAAGTAAGATCATAGTCTTCTAAATTGAGATCTTCATCTTCTACCACACTTTTGCTTTTGGAGAAGAGTGCCAAGGACCCTAAACTGGAGACAAAATTTTTCTCTTGTAAAACAATCTTTTCTTGGGATTTCAAAATCCCCACCAGATTTGCCAATGAATAGGATTTAAATTGCTCATGAGCTTTGACAGTGGACACAACTGCTCTCCACTCGGATCTAAGGCCATTCAAGAAGGTTACTTTTTGCTCAACCAACTTCCTTTCTATATCGTGTTTGATCATCTTGCTAAGAAGATGATTGAAGCGATCGAACGTCTGAGTAACAGTTTCATCTGAATTCTGCTTAAATTCACCAAACTCAGACAAAAGCAAGGTCTGAATAGAATGCTCCAAATCTTCATCTGTAGAATATAGCTCTCGCAACCTATCCCATATTTCTTTAGCAGTGCTGCATGAACTCACTAGCCTGAATGTATCTGATTGTAGAGTGAATCGAATCAGTCTCAATGCTTTAATGCTACATTGAAACTTTTCCTTTTCATATTGAGCAATATCGTTTATGTCCTTTAACAGATCATTGTACTCCTTCTAAGTTTTAATGATTTTTGACGTTCCAGAGTGAGCAAATGGTCCAGAAACGATTGCTTCCCAAATAAGGTATCCATTGTCTTCCGATCTGATGACATAATCTTCAAAGTGATGTGCCCAGACTTCGTAATCCTGGGTGTAAAGGATAGGAAGCTTCGTCGTCGGTCCAATGCTGTTAGAGATGTTGATGGGATTAGATTGTGACTCATCCATGCTTGATCGTTTTTAACTTGTTTGAAAGATCAGACTTGTAATATTTAATATTAGGACAAACAAATAAATGCTTAGTAACGTCAATAATGGAGTGACGGCTCAATAAATATTAGTTAATGAGGAATGACCCTAATCGCAAACTCTTTCACAGAAAAGATGTGTATGAATTACACAGCCTCCTGCTCTGATACCAATTGATGAGTTATTAATTAACTCTTTGATCGATTAGATCTTTGTAACGAGTATGCGATGAACGTAAAAACAGTGAACAAAACACAAGTATGAATCAAGATGTGTCGAATGATTACATTATTCGATCCTCAGCAGAGCTCGACTAAGAACTTCCACTGTAGAGGATTCTAGGGTTACAAAAACAAGAACGATAAATCTGCTGAACAATAATACTCTAATCATTACTCATCGTCCTCTCGTTCTAGGATGCATGCAAGCATCTATATATACTAAACCCTACAAAACTCACGGATGGACAGGCCCATACCGGAGATATATATTGGACTAGCTAACGAGCCCAATAGACGCAACACAAAATACGACCCAACATAAGTAATCCTGAGGGATTTTGATATTCGACCTTCACCTAAGCGCAAGTCAGGCACTTGCACACGAAGGTAGCGATCTCTGCTTTCATGTTTAGCCACCAATATAACTTCTTGAGATCCAGGTACATCTTATCCAAACCTGGGTGAACGGAGTATCTAGTCTTGTGAGCTTCATTTATGACAACCTCTCTGTAACCACCAAACTTTGGGCTCCAGATCTGGTCCATGAAATAGTGAACTCCGTCTCCCTTGATTTCCAAGTTCTTTTCCATTCCCCTTAAGGCATCATCCAATATGTTCTCCAGTTTTAAGGCTTCCAGCTGAGCCTCTTTGATTTGAGTGGATAAATGGGAATATATGTTGCTTGTCAGTGCCTTCACTCTATGACTTGAATATTCTTTCCGGCTGAGGGCATCTGTTACCAAATTGCCCTTGCCTAGATGATAGAGTATCTTGCACTCATAATCAATGAGTAGTTCTACCCATCGCTATTTTCTCATGTTCAACTCTTTCTGATTGAAAATATGTTATAGACTCTTATGGTCGGTGAAGACAGTGCACTTGGTTTCGAAGTGATAATGTCTCAATATTTTTAATGCGGAGATCACTGCTCCTAACTCCAGATCGTGAGTTGTATAATTGACTTTGTGTGCTATCAACTGCGTAGAGGAATAAGCAATGACTTTACCTCGCTACATAAGCACACAACCTAGGCCTTGATTGGATGCATCACAATTGACAACAAAGTCCTCTGTCCCTTCGAGCAGGGATAGAACAGGTGCGGTGCATAGGGCCTTCTTCAATGTTTGAAATGAAATTTCTTGCCTTTCTCCCCAACAAAATGGTACACCTTTTCTGAGTCAGCGTGGTTAGAGGCTTAGCAATTCTGGAGATATTCTGGATAAACCTACAATAGTAGCCAGCAAGGCCCAAGAATTGAAGGATTTCTGTGGGCATCTTCGGTGATGACCAATTCTCAATTGCTTTAATTTTGGAAGGTTCCACGTGTATTCCTTCCTTGCTAACCACGTGACCGAGGAACGTTACCTTCCTGATCCAAAAGTCACACTTGGTAAATTTTGCGTATAGCTTCTCCGCCCTTAATGTCTCCAAAACTAGCCTCAAGTGTTGTTTACGATCTTCCTCACTCCGAGAGTAGACAATTATATCATCAATGAATACTATTACGAACTTGTCTAGGAAAGGGCGGCACACTCGATTCATTAGATCCATAAATACCACGGGTGCGTTCGTTATACCAAAGAGCATTACTACAAACTCATAATGACCATACTGAGTCCGAAATGCGGTTTTTGGAATATCAGACTCGTGGATTCGTAGTTGATGATACCCTGATCTAAGGTCTATCTTCGAGAAATAACTGGCTCCTTGAAGTTGATCGAACAGGTTGTCGATTCTGGTTACGGGATAATGGTTCTTGACGGTAAGCTTGTTCAGTTCACGATAATCTATCCACATCCGAAAAGATCCATCCTTCTTTTCACGAATAGAATCGGGGCTCCCCAAGGTGAGGAACTCGGTCTGATGAATCCTTTTTTCAGTAGTTCATTAAGATGGCTATATAATTCTTGCATTTCAGCTGGCGCTAAACGATATGGGGACTTAGCTATAGGGGTAACTCTGGGGATTAAGTCGATACGAAACTCTACTTGGCGCTCGGGAGGGATCCCAAGAAGATCTTCAGGGAAGACATCAGGAAAGTTGTAGACTTCGGGGATGCTCTTGAGGTCTTTAACTTCCTATTTCTCATTAAGAACATGGGCTAGGAAGGCATGGCATTCTTTTCTCAGATATTTCTGAGCTTTGATGCACTAAATGATACTGAGGTTTGAGTTGCGTTTATCTCCATAAATCATGAGGGTTTCACCGGATGGAAGATTAATACGTATGGATTTTTCATAACAAAGAATATATGCAAGATTAGGGCTTAACCAATCCATGCCAATGATGACATTGAAGCTTTTTATGGAAACTTGCATGAGATTAATTGAAAACGTATGGTCGTTTAGGGTAAGGGTACAACCAAGGAATATGTCATTATTGCTCTCTTTCTTCCCGTTTGCCATCTCAACAGTGAATGTTTCGGTTAAGGGATGGGGTTTATGTCTAAGTAAATGTTTAAATGCATGACTAACAAAACTTCTCTCCGCACCAAAATCAAAAACAATGCATGCATAAGAGTTTTTGAGGAGGAACGTACCAGTAATAACAGTGGGATCCAAAACTGCCTGTAACAGCCCGAAATCTCAAGTATTGTTAAAATTACATTTTGGGGTGTTTTAAAGGGGGGACTCGGCGAGTTGGAGCCTGACTCGCCGAGTAGGATTGCAGATCTGGTCGCAGGTTCGCGACTGGACTCGGCGAGTCCAGATAGGGACTCGGCGAGTCTGCACTGTTTAGAGAAAACCCTAGCCGTTCAGGTTTGGGACGTATAAAAGGGGATAATTGGCCGTCATTGTTCGTTTTAGCTTTCTGAGAGGAACCCTAAACCGATTGTGTGCATCTGGAGCAAGGTTAAAGGCCATTGGTGATTTTGAAGGAGTTGTTGTGCAAGGAAGAGAAGGTCTTGTCTAAAGGAACAGCAATGGGGTCACGTTCTGAGGATTGGGGACACAGAGAGTACATCATCCAGGTAAGAATTCGAGTATACTCTGCTTTGGTGATGTATTTAGAGGATTAGGGTTTATGGAACCGTTTTATGGATAGATTGAATGTTACCCTAGTCCCCCAAACGATTGTAACCCCGTGTTGGGACCCTTGGAGGTCCAGAATATCCCATGTCTGTGCATTTCGGGAATTGGTGAAGGTTTTGGATTGAAATCCTTATGCCTTAGGTCAACATGTGAATTATAAGTCTTGGGGTGTAGCATGAGCACCTAAATGAAGGCCTTTCGTGATGGACCAGCTTAGGAGGACCAGACTTATGATTGGTCGGGACGATTCTGATCTTAGGAAGCAGTTTGATCGACTGCATGGCATGGACTCGCCGATTCCAATGAACAGACTCGGCGAGTAGCTTGAAGAATAACTGGGACTCGTCAAGTTGTTCCTCAGACTCGAAGAGTGGAGTCGGGGTGGCCCCGCGATTCTTCCACGAGGAACTTGTCGAGTCAAGAGAGATACTCGACGAGTAGAAAGGGAACATCAAGGAATTGGTGATGACGACTAGACTCGCCGAGTCCGGTCGAGTTGACCGTGGACTGTTGACCAGAGTTGACCTGCGTGATTTCTTAGGGTCAGTTAACGTGGAAGATAAAAGTATTAATAAGAGATATATGATGTTATAGGGAGCTTGTAGCTCGGCGGATCAAGTGCAAGTGATTTCAGGAGTTGCTAACTTCCAGTATCCACGAGGTGAGTCTTCTCACTATACTGTACCCGGAAGGGTTTGACTGTATGACCGGAAGGTCGGATATGATATGTGTTATATATATATATGCTATAAATGGAAAGATAGTTGCTATGTGTGCTATGTATGTTTATATGGGCCGGAAGGCAATGTGTTAAGTGACAGAAAGGTCAGGTATGATATATGATATATGTGCTTTATGTGTTAGAGTAAATGGATTATGTGATGTATATGTTATGGGCCGGAAGGCAATATGTTATGGGCCGGAAGGAAATATGTTATGGGCCAGAAGGCAATATGTTATGGGCCGAAAGGCAATATGTTATGGGCCGGAAGGCGAATACGTTATGGGCCGGAAGGCGATTATCTCATGGGCCGGAAGGCATTGTGCAGTGTACCGGAAGGTCAGGGCCTGGAAAGGCGTATGTGCGTAAGGTGTATATTGGGGAACTCACTAAGTTTCGTGCTTACAGTGTTTTATGTTATGTTGTTTCAGGTTCTTTCAGTAACGCGGGATGGCACCGGCTCGATTGTACACACCAAAGAAAGAGTTGTATTTTGGAGGATCCTGGTTTTCTACTAAGTGAAAATGGAACTATGTTTTGTAATTCAAATATGAATGAGATTTTAAACAAGTGTTTTAATATTAAATTGATTATTTAAATGAAAATTTTGCCTTGAAAATCTCGGTGTTACAAATTGGTATCAGAGCCTTGGTTTGAGGGATTCGGATGCGCCTACGGGTAAATCTGGACTCAAACCGAGGAAGTAAGAAAAGTTTTCAAATAAATAGTTTTCTAAAAAGTGAATAAGAGTTCAAAGAGAAAGCAAGAAAGAGCAGTGTGTACAATCAGCCAGGGCCAAACGGTGATTTCCCAAAATACCCTTACTTTTGTGTTATGAGATATCTATGATGCACTTTATGAGATATTATTGCATGCTAGAGACAGGCTAGGTATTTCATATCTTAGGACTAGAGTGGCCTGATTTGTGATGCCTTAGCCTAGGATTTGTTGTTATATGTGTTATGCTTTTGAGTATGTGATGAGTGAGAGTATCCAGTTAGAACCCACGAGGGGTAGAGTTACAGAGTTCAGTGGTACTTCCGAGGATGAGCCGAGAAGGTGGAGTTATCACAGAGAGGGAGTCCTATGTATTCTTCGATACTCGAATGCTGCTTGCTTTGTGCTTTGTGGAACTCTCGATGATGGGATTCAGCTACTAAGTGAGTATGACGATATTCAGGAGGTAGATGACTGGCATCATTAGGAGCTCTTCAGCAGCTGATATCAAAGAAGTGGGAGGACGACAGAAGAGACTAGGGAGTAAACCTAACCGGATAGGTGCGATGGAAGAGTAGAGGATTTCGCTGGGGAGCGAGCACGTGCGATGGGATTGGTGGAAGAGCAGGTCGAGCAGCTACTTAGGAGCTCTGGGATGGTCCATGTGGAAAGTATGGGTAGATGTGGCAGGTAGTATGGGCCCGTATTACTGAAAGCAGAGGACCCATACTTGATACAGGGAGTATTCTGAAGGTCCTAAGGAGCAGATTGAGGAGTGATGCTATGGTTCGAATACCATACATCGGAGCAGATTGAGGAGTGATGTTATGGTTCGAGTACCATACATCGGAGCAGATTGAGGAGTGATGTTGTGGTTCGAGTACCATACATCGGAGCAGATTAAGGAGTGATGTTATGGTTCGAGTACCATACACCGAAGCAGATTGAGGAGTGATGTTATGGTTCGAGTACCATACATCGGAGCAGATTGAGGAGTGATGTTATGGTTCGAGTACCATACATCGGAGCAGATTGAGGAGTGATGCTATGGTTCGAATACCATACATCGGAGCAGATTGAGGAGTGATGTTATGGTTCGAGTACCATACATCGGAGCAGATTGAGGAGTGATGCTATGGTTCGGGTACCATACATCGGAGCAGATTGAGGGGTGATGCTATGGTTCGAGTACCATACGTCGGAGCAGATTGAGGAGTGATGCTATGGTTCGGGAACCATACACCGGAGCAGATTGAGAAGGGATGTCATGGGATGAGTACCATGGTTCGTAGTGAATGATGCTTGTGGTTATCTTGTTATCCGGTATGGGTTTTAGGCCTGTAGACCATGATTGAGTATGGAGAGGCGTCCCTCAAAAGGGAAGACGAGTGTCTATCAGAGTATTTTGGTAAGGAGTTAATGGAAGAAGAAAATTTCGGTCTGAGTTGAGCAATCAGTCGATAGAGGAGAAGTCACCTTCTAGGTGGGTGGTGTTATTTATGTTCATGTGCAAGACACGAGAGGCCTGACGTTTCAGTTTTGTGTTTTGGGGTACACCCTGCAGGTCGTTATCGGTGATGATTTCCCAGAGTATCAGGGAGCATGTGTGCCGCGGAGCAGTGACTTATCGTGAGCAGACAGTCAGTTGGGGCTGAGGTAGTCGAGGACCACACTACACCTAATTGAGAATAGTAGGATGTGTTACAGTGGTAGCAGTGGGGAGTTCAGTCGAGTTTTGCAGTGCAGAGAGTTTTCGTCTATGTTGAGAGTGGGTCCCTGTCCTTGGGACAATTCCGGTGTTGGAACATTGGTTGATGAGTTGAGGTGAGAGGAACGACGATTCTGCGGTGCAGTCTATGAGCCAGGGATGTTATTGAGCAGTTGAGATGCTTAGTATTGGATTGGTATGAGATTTGGAACGATTAGAGACAGTCGTGATGAGGAGTTCTTGAGGAGTTCATCAGAGGTTCAGAGTATAAAGGGTCGATTGATTTCCTTAAGGGGGAATTATCGGGCGTTGCGTAGCACTTTCCTGGGGCAGGTACGATTTCACTGGTGAAAAATAGTTGTGGGTTGGGTGTGTGCTAATTGGTGATGGTTCGAACCCTAAGTGGGGGAGAACCGGGTACAGTATGTAAGAAAGCAAAGATTTGTCAAGAGTGGTTATAAGTGAAGTATAGAGATATGCTGTAAGAAATCATGAGACCAGAGGTGTCGGTGATCGAGAAAAAGGGTCAGAGTGAGTTAATGTGGGAAGTACTTGAGGAGGAGAACGAATGTATCCATGACAGGTGTTTGGTGTCGTTACAAGTAGATAGAGAATGTTTGGGTCGGTATGCGCATCCTTGTTTGGATTTTGAGCGTCGGAAGAAGAGTTTCGGAGAATTATCATCATATTTCGTAGCGTCTGCGTTTTCTTGTTTTCCAAATCGAGAAATTAGATGCACCGAAGTTGTAAGGTGGGAAATGTAGATCTAATTATGGGGTTCAGAGGAAATGTATTATCGTGTCTACATGATGTTTGGGGCAGGAGATCAGTGGTTGTGGCAGTATTCTGGGCTATTCGGGTATGATATCCTTATTTCGGAGTTATTCGGGAATCCTGAATTGAATCGACGTGTGGCATATCAAGTATCTGCAGATCTAGTGGGAGTCTTCGAGTATGGACATCCAGGGAGACTATTTGAGAGAGTGGATTTTCGCAAGATAGGCGTTCGTTATGTTGATTGCCTCCATAGTCTGTGGTGGATATTCGAGTCGCAGTACTCACTATTCAGAAGGTGTTGTGATACTGCGTGGAGTCGCAGTACTCATTAAATGGCAAGAGAATGTGATGTTGGAATGTTTTCCGAGCAGTGTATAGTGTGGAAGAGTTTTGGGTTTGAGTAGTCCTATTATTGAGTTTTTGGAGCCTAGATGTTGAGTCGGGGGCAAGACGGGGGTCTCCGTCTCTGTCGGGAGATGCAGGGAGATACGCAAGGAATATGAACAGTAGAACCCAGAGATTAGAGTTGAGACGATCCTCGGTTGGATTGTATTTCTCACATGAGGAAAAGAGGATTTTGTGACTTGCGTGTCACTGGGTCGGGATAGTGGTCACGGGGAGAAAGTTAGTGGGATATTTGGATCATGATATGGGTGACCGTTGGGGGCTCATATGTGGAGCCAAAAGCTGATCCAGTACTCAGTCTTGAGGAGGAATATGGGAAAGGAGCTTATCATGATGACATCTGAGGACACTTTAGAGAGAGTAAACGATCCAGACGCTCGAAGACATGCTTCGGGCATGTGCATTAGATTTCTGAGGAAGCCGCGGTACGTATTGATCCTTGGTTGAGTTGTCCCATATCAACAGCCATCATTAGTGCATTAGTATGCCGCCCTTTGAGCTGTTGCATAGGAGGTGATGTCGGACCCTCATTTGCTGAGGAGAGGTAACGCGTGGACCTGAGAGTCCTTGCGAACAGATCCAGAGCATGTGCGATACATGAAGTAGTGGCAAGGTCGTCAAGCGGATTTCCCTAGGTAAGGGAAGAGGAAGGTATGTTAGGACTAGTGCAGCATGTGTATATGATTACAAGAGGAGGACTCGTGAGAGTTGCTCTGAGAATGAGAATGGGTCTCTCAGTCGTTCCAAAATGGATAAAGGGGGCTTTGGATCAGGGATCCGGTGATTCATGGTTTCCTAACCCTTATGGGTCGAGTGATCGTTGAGATTTAGAGCAGAGTTGCATATTGGGTAATTCTCGGTTACCGGGAGTGGTGGGCAGTACAAAGATCGTGCTTTAGTCGACAGAGCGGATGCAGCAGGTTAAACAGAGGTTAATGATCGTATAGAGTTGACAGGAAAGTTATGCAGACAGACGCCGTTACGAGCATGTGTTTCAGGTCGGCGACTTCGTACTTCTGACGGTCTCTCCTTGGAAAGGGGTGATTCGATTCAAGTAAGAGGGGCAAGTTGGGGCCCCGATATGTTGGGCCTTTTCGTGAAAGTGCGAGGGTAGGACGGGTGGCCTACCGTTTGGAGCTGCCAATGGAATTGGGATGGATCCATGACACTTTTCATGTGTTGCAATTGAAGAAGTGTATAGCCGATGAGTCAGCTGTGGTTCCACTAGAGAACAATTAGGTGGATGCGAGCCTGTGTTACGCTGAGAGGCCAGTGGCCATCAGGGATCGGAAGATCAAGGTTCTGAGGAACAAGGAGGTACCTCTGGTATTGGTTTAGTGGCAATCTCGGAAGAGATCGGAAGTGACTGGGGAGCCGGAACGTGAGATGCGGGAGCAGCATCCGGAACTATTTTCAGAGTGAGACTTCGAGGGCGAAGTCTGATTCTAGTGGGGGAGAATTGTAACAGCCTGAAATCTCAAGTATTGTTAAAATTACATTTTGGGGTGTTTTAAAGGGGGGACTCGGCGAGTTGGAGCCTGACTCGCCGAGTAGGATTGCAGATCTGGTCGCGGGTTCGCGACTGGAGTCGGTGAGTCCAGATAGGGACTCGGCGAGTCTGCGCTGTTTAGCGAAAACCCTAGCCGTTCAGGTTTGGGACGTATAAAAGGGGATCATTGGCCGTCATTGTTCATTTTAGCTTTCTCAGAGGAACCCTAAACCGATTGTGTGCATCTGGAGCAAGGTTAAAGGCCATTGGTGATTTTGAAGGAGTTGTTGTGCAAGGAAGAGAAGGTCTTGTCTAAAGGAACAGCAATGGGGTCACGTTCTGAGGATTGGGGACATAGAGAGTACATCATCCAGGTAAGAATTCGAGTATACTCTGCTATGGTGATGTATTTAGAGGATTAGGGTTTATGGAACCCTTTTGTGGATAGATTGAATGTTACCCTAGTCCCCCAAACGATTGTAACCCCGTGTTGGGACCCTTGGAGGTCCTTAATATCCCATGTCTGTGCATTTCGGGAATTGGTGAAGGTTTTGGATTGAAATCCTTATGCCTTAGGTCAACATGTGAATTATAAGTCTTGGGGTGTAGCATGAGAACCTAAATGAAGGCCTTTCGTGATGGACCAGCTTAGGAGGACCAGACTTATGATTGGTCAGGACGATTCTGATCTTAGGAAGCAGTTTGATCGACTACATGGCATGGACTCGCCGATTCCAATGAACAGACTCGGCGAGTAGCTTGAAGAATAACTGGGACTCATCGAGTTGTTCCTCAGACTCGACGAGTGGAGTCGGGGTGGCCCCGCGATTCTTCCACGAAGAACTCGCCGAGTCAAGAGAGATACTCGACGAGTAGAAAGGGAACATCAGGGAATTGGTGAGGACGACTAGACTCACCGAGTCGCCAGGGTACTCGCCGAGTCCGGTCGAGTTGACCGTGGACTGTTGACCAGAGTTGACCTGCGTGATTTCTTAGGGTCAGTTAACGTGGAAGATAAAAGTATTAATAAGAGATATATGATGTTATAGGGAGCTTGTAGCTCGGCGGATCAAGTGCAAGTGATTTCAGGAGTTGCTAACTTCCAGTATCCACGAGGTGAGTCTTCTCACTATACTGTACCCGGAAGGGTTTGACAGTATGACCGGAAGGTCGGATATGATATGTGTTATATATATATATATATATATATATATATATATATATATATATGCTATAAATGGAAAGATAGTTGCTATGTGTGCTATGTATGTTTATATGGGCCGGAAGGCAATGTGTTAAGTGACAGAAAGGTCACGTATGATATATGATATATGTGCTTTATGTGTTAGAGTAAACGGATTATGTGCTGTATATGTTATGGGCCGGAAGGCAATATGTTATGGGCCGGAAGGCGAATACGTTATGGGCCGGAAGGTGATTATCTCATGGGCCGGAAGGCATTGTGCAGTGTACCGGAAGGTCAGGGCCTGGAAAGGCGTATGTGCGTAAGGTGTATATTGGGGAACTCACTAAGCTTCGTGCTTACAGTGTTTTATGTTATGTTGTTTCAGGTTCTTTCAGTAACGCGGGATGGCACCGGCTCGATTGTACACACCAAAGAAAGAGTTGTATTTTGGAGGATCCTGGTTTTCTACTAAGTGAAAATGGAACTATGTTTTGTAATTCAAATATGAATGAGATTTTAAACAAGTGTTTTAATATTAAATTGATTATTTAAATGAAATTTTTGCCTTGAAAATCTTGGTGTTACACTGCCTCTTCCTGGCCCATCGCTAGCACTCTCCCCGCATTGCCAACTATTGTTGCCTTGGGGCAATTTCTCTTGTACTGCCCAACCTCTCCACAGCCATAACAGGCTTGACTGACGCCTACTCCAGAAGGCCAGTTTTGGGTTGTGTTGGTGTCTTGCAACCTCGAGTCGTGTGCCCATTCTTGCCATAGTTGTTTCAGAGCATTTCATGGAATTGCCCGTGGTGATGATAGTTGCACTTATCGCACCGAGGAAGGGTACCTGCATATAGGTGCTTCAGTTGCAGGAACAACGGTGGGACTGGTAGCAGCATGAACTGTCGCTACTTGTTGTTTCTTGGAGGGCTCCTACGACAACTGGCCCTTCTGCTAGTTCCAGAAATTTTTCTTCCCATCACTTGCCCTTGGTGGTTCGGGAGTGTTTGTTGCTGCATCAAGATCAACTCTGTGATCTATGAAAGTCTGTTCCAGGAACTTGGTGCTATCAAATGTAGAAGGCTTAGCAGCCAAAACATTTCCTTGAGTTGGGGGCGTCAATCCCCAAATGTACCTTTCAATTTTTTTGCTTTCTGGGGTGACCATTCCCGAATAGAAAAGAGCTAGGTCTTCGAACCTATTAGTGTATGCCGCAATGTTGGAACCCTTCATCTTAAAGTTCCAAAGCTCGTGCTCCAGTTTTTGCATCTCGCCCCTTGGGTAGTACTCAGCCAGAATTAGCTCTTTCAGACTCTCCCATCCCATGGCATTGGCTACCGAAAGAGTTAGGGATTTGAATCGGATGTTCCAACAAGATAATGCTCTATCGGTGAAGGTGCAGGTAGAGAACTTCACTTTGTTGGCCTCGGAACAAGCACAAATCTCGAAAATTGATTCGATCTTCTCAAACCAACGATTTAGGGCAATGACCCCTCTGTTGTCATCAAAGGATTTGGGATTCGCATTCATCAATTTTTTGTAGGAACACTCCTTCGGGTGTGCCTGACCACCATCAAGCTTAAGAAGATGGGTTCCATTTCCCAACCCGCCAGAGTCGCCAGCGTTTATCTGCGACATTGCAGCAGCTACAGCGGCTGTGACTGCTTCTTGGAACATTGCAGGATCAAATTGAGGAGGTGGTGCCGGTGGAGAATTGTTGTTATGTTGGTTAGGTCTCTTCCTGGTCGGCATCTTTTTCTGTGACTGATCAGGAAAAGAGTATAGTAAGTCCCCTAGATTTTGAATCAAGAGATACGTAACAAGATATATCTAAGCCTGAAAGATAGCGTGTTCTACCAGACGATAAATAGGGAAATGCTACTAATGTAAGTAAGTAGCTACACTTACAATGAATTTATGCACTATGTTCGGCTCTAGCTAAAATACTCCTATAGTATTTTAAGTTGTATGCTTTTGCTCTCGATGTTGCTTTGTAGATAGAGTTGGTAAGTTTTTGACTTGTTGCAGCATCACAACCATTCCTGGGCATATGTTAATCACTTCTCCGATAGACATAGTTGACAAGGCTATGTCATTCCCATACCTGATTAGACATCCCCAAGCCTATTTGTGCTGTTCAACAATCATAATACTTTTGTTTTGTTCTACTTATGATATTGTTTTTGGTACATATGTATATTTGTAAACTTCTCATAAAACATTTATATTTTGAAAGTATACTTTTAGTTCAGAGCACTTCGGCCCCCTTAGTGATTATAGTTGTATACCATGTAAGGTTCGGTATACTTACTTCACTATAAACAAAAGCTCTGATACCAATCTGTCATACCCCAAACCGGAATGGAGGAAACGTTCGGGGGTGGATGATGTCATGCGTACTATCACAACGATTGCATCATAGTAATCAAAGTAATACAACCATTACATTGAAAAGATAGAAGTTTACATCTGTTTGATTCATGGTTTTTACATAATAAAAATATAACAAAAGTCAAAGTTGTCTTTATTTGCTCCATCTTCTCCAAAATCTACAAGCGATTTCGAAAAGAGATTTCGAAAAGAGTGTCAGCATTAAGTTGGTGAGTTCATAAGCATTTTTTGTAATGAAAACATGTGGTAGTGAAAATTTGTCATTTGAAACACTAAAATGTGTATCTGGTTTCCAAGATAATCCATTATTTTCTTACATATATGTTTGTTACCAAAAACCTACTAGTATGTATAGTGTATTTTTGTTCCAAAACCCTGGCTACCACCAATATGTATGTAGTAAGTTCTTGCATGAAAACCCTGGTTACCACCAGTATGTATAGTAGTTTTATTATTTAAATAAAACTAGTAACGAATGAAATCCCGTAAACAAAGGTTAGTTACATACTATTATGAGTCGTATAACCATGCTTGATATGCCCTAGTGACCTATTCGACATTCTCCAGGCGTCGTACGATATGATATTTGTCAACCCATGCATGCCTGCCTAAGTGTAGCTAGCAGTTCAGGTGTGGGATTGTCAGTCCCGAATAAATCTATTCACAAATCTAACGCTCTCCCACCAGGCATGCCTGCCTACATGGTTAGGATTTAGTTCAGTACGCCAAAGGGTAGAAGTTGAAGAGTGTCTCACAATCCTCTATTAACTAGTTTACGTGTAGTTCCGAATTGTTCTCTTGTATTCGTATCTGTTTGTGTACTTGTAATATAACAAAAATTATAAATAAATAATTATCTAGAGTAGAATCCTTGAAATTCGGAAGCATCAATGTATATCATAAACTAAATCTGTCATAGTTTATATGTTTGTAAGTGTATAAGCTCTGAATTGTACATGGAAATCCCAAACTATACCTATTATAGTTTGCATGTAATTTGTGTACTTGGTTCATGTACATATCTGAAGAACTATGCAATTATGATCTTTCATTGAAAATGTCCCTTACGCTCGGCATGTTACAAAAGTGATAATATATCTAAATACTTTATAGAATCGTGAAAATCATTTAACTGTATCAATTGCATAAGTTTTAAACATGTTGAATTCTTTTGTTTTAGTTCACAAAATCGTTTGTATTTGGCTTGTATTCCCTCCCTCCCCCCCCCATAAAAACATTGAAAACAGTAATATTTAGGGGTATGAACTCACCTAAAATGAGTGGTACGAATGCAAGATCGATTACGGATGCTAAGTGTTAAGTGAATCCTTGAGCACAAAAGGTCCTAATAAGCATATATTGACACATATATGCGTATAATGAGTGTATAATACCACTAATCATGAAACTTAACACCCTACGGGACAAGGGAACACTTGGGAAAAGTGTTACAATCACATATGATTGTATAAAGGAAGTGTAAGGACACACAAAGGGGGGTGTGGCTAGGTGTGCGGCCCAAATGCGTGTGCAGTCGTACACCCATGAAAACATGCAAAAATGGTGATCTAAGGTTAAATATGGTACCCCTAAGTGGTTGTGGTTCCAATATCGAAGTGTATTCATGAGTTTTAGGGCTTAAAATGCAACAACCTAGGGTGTGCGGACGTAAGGATGTGTGCGGTCGTACACCCATGATGATCATGTCAAATGGTCGATTTTTGTGATGAACAACAAGATTTTCATGTAATAATGAAGCTATGGAAAGAATACTCACGTCTTAAAAGCTTGAAAGGGTGTTTAGAGTCCAAAAACTTAGTGTGTGTTCTTGGTGAACTTGAAGATCTACAAAAAATGGATAATTTCATAGATGAATGGATGGATCTCCACTAGTTTGGGTAACATATCAACACATTTAAGGAAGAATACTTACGTTTTGGACGCTTGGAAGTGTTTACGACTGATAAAAGTAGAGACAGAGGTATGTACGGTTGAGGAGAGGGGAAATGAAGTGAAAATGAGCCTCACCTATATATAGGAAATGGGTGTGATGCCACACACTCAGGTGTGCGGCCACACACTCCTCTTGATGGAGTGTTTGGCCTTTTGCAACCCTAAATCTTAAACCAACTCATCCCTAATTCAAACTTTGGGTTGTACAAGACTTTAGATTAATCAAATAGGATCGAAACAATGCTAAAAGATAGTGGAAACCAATCTGATTTTCTATTGGAATTTGGTTGATCAGGAACTTGGTCGAAAGATAGTTTGTTGCAAATGGATCTCCAAGAAAAAGACCGACATGGATGATATGTGCAAACATTCAAGGCACAAATTGACTTTGATGAGGCCTTCTCATCAGTGGCTAAGGTAAAACCTATTGTAAATTTGGTTGGGGGCTTTACTCAAACCTTACGGATTGACTATGACGAGACCTTTTCATCAGTGGCTAAGGTAAATCCTATTAGGATAATGCTCGCCATAGCTGCCTTTCATGATTATGAAATGAAATCTGGCAGATGGATGTCAATACCTCTTTCCTTGTTGGGAAGTTGGTTGAGGATGTTTACATGAGTCGTCCATAGGGTTATGTTGATGCAAAGTGTCCCAATAAAGTGTGTAAGCTTGAAAAATCCATTTATGGATTGAAAAAAACATCTCCGACCACAAATCTTTGTTTCCATGAGAAAGTCAAAGAATTTGTTTTCTCTAAGAGTGAAGTTGAGTTCAGTGTGTATGGAAAATCTAGTGGGACTATAGTAACCTTTATAGTATTGTATGTTGATGACATACTAATTATAGGAAATGACGTTCCAACCTTGCAAGAAGTGAAATATTGGATTAGAAAGAGTTTCGATATGAAGGATCTAGGAGAGGCAACCTATATTCTCGAGATAAGGATTTTGAGAGATAGAAAGTGAATTGAAGTTAGTCAAAGAACATACTTGGACAATGTACTAAAACAGTTTAGTATGGAAAAATCCTAGAATGAAGAGCTACCTATTCAAAGCAATGCAAAATTGAGTAAGGCTCAAAGCCCAAGTACGGATGAAGAAATGGCTGATATGAGTCGAGTTCCTTATGTTTTGGCTATAGGTTCGATCATGTATGTTATAACATGTACTCGCCCTGATGTGTCCTCTGCTTTAAGCATGGTCAGTCGCTATCATGAAAATCCTGGCAGAGATCATTGCAGTGAAGAACACTCTCAAGTATATGTGAAGGACAAAGGATATGATTCTAGTCTTGGGAGGCAGTGATACTTTGAGAGTGATTGGGTATAGTGACGCCAACTTTCAGACATATATAGATAACTTTCTTTCTCATTCGGCTGAGTGTTTCTATTAAATAGAGGAGCAGTTACTTGGAAAAGTTCCAAGCAAGACATGATGGTTTATTCTACGTGCGAATTAGAGTACATATAGGCAGGTGAAACATCAAAGGAAGCAACTTGGTTGAGAAAATTCATTGGAGATCATGGAGTAGTTCCAACCATTTAGGAACCAATGGAAATTTTATGCGATAATGAATGTGTGGTTTCTTTGACTAAAGAACCGAGAGACCATGGCAAGTCAAGATATATCCACAAAAAATACCTTTACATCAGACATAGTGTAGAAGAAGGTCACCTCATTCTTAAGAGGGTATTATCAGAAGAAAATCCTGCACATCCTTTAACGAAGGCTCTTAGTAGGGTTAAACACAATCAGCATGCTAGAAGCATTGGATTAAGAGATGATATTAGTTTTGGTAATTAGATGATTAGTTTTGAAACTTGTAACAAAATACATGTAATTGACTATTGGTGAGTAAATAATAAAGATTATTTATGTGTTTCTTTACTACCTTTGTAGATTATATATTATTGTGTTTCATTTTGCATGTTTTACTTCTTGAATAATTTAATTGTTCAAATTCCATAGACGCTCATACTTTCGGAAGTAAGTAGTGAATTAAGATTGTCATGAATTGGATTATAGATTGTCTAAGGAGGTTAGACATATTAATTATGTTGCTACAACATTCATGAGAACTTAGAAATGAAGATTTTAGTATTAGATAAACCCACGCTCTGAGAATTACTTCATGGATTATATCATGAGTAACTGTGAGACGATAATATCTTATATTCTTAAAATGGAGATATATGAGTTGTAATTTACAAGTCGGTTGTGCATTTGTGTTGTGAAAACACATCAGTAACATGATGTTATAAAACACAGTGTCATGTATGATTTGGTGAGTAAAGGATACAAGCATCTAAGTCAAAGTTTATCTATTCCTTTTGCCCAAATGGTAAAAGCGATATATATGCCCCCCTTTGTGATTTAGTGTTGACTTATAGTGTTAGGCCCAATCGTAACTCAATTGATGTGTTCAACTGAAGTCTTATGTTGTCATCACAAATCAGGAAATCGGGAAACAAAATTTTGACAATGAGATTGATTTTAATCCATGTATCATTTCCGTACAATATCTAGAAGAATGGAGGAATATTTGATCAATTATATTAGGACCAATGTTTGTTTAGTTCATAGTTCAAAAATTGCTATGGAAGCACTATTTGTTGTCTAGTTTAGAAGTTATACTAGTATTTTCAATTATGGACTTATCCAAGTGGGAGATTGTTGGATTAGGTGTCTATGCCAATAACTGAATTACTATATACATGAATTATTAGAAAAGTCCTTTTGGGTTGCTTTCAAACCTAGGAATTGGATATGATGACTTTGAGAGAGAGAGACAGACAGACAGACAGTCAGAGAGAGAGATATACTGATTTGTTGGTTTATCGTTTGATTAATAAATAGAAGTGAATGAATATATTATTATATTAGGAAAATAATATATTAATTATAAACAGTAATATTTAATTAAGAATTAACCAGAAATTAGTTAGAAGTAATTTTGGGATTAATTTGATTAATTAAAAATGCAAGGGTTAAGGTGCAATTGTTCAATAGTTGAGCAAGAGGTTCCTATGACATCCCCATTTTCAAGGCTAGAAAAGACCGATTTGTTTATGCTTTGTTTAAGAATCAGAGTAACATTTTAAAGAAAAGTGTTGCGGAATTTGTTCCCAAAAACAAAATATGATAAAGATTTATCAAAGTATTTCCAAAGAAATGTATTTCATTAAAAACCTCGGGATGTCATGTTTGATACAGATCAAAAGCATAAACAGTACAATATAAGCCTTACTACATTATTTCGTATTTACAGGGATATAATCCCTTATCTCTCATCCAAACATCTATGCTCATGCACCACTCCTTGTAATACAAGAAACTAAGTGGGTCAGGCTTGCGAGCTTGGTGATCACATAGGCTTTTCAACCCACAATAAATAAGGTTATTAACTTTATCAAACCAAACAAACCTGATTACCCATTCCCATTATACTCACTTTACGTCCCTAAAACATCTAACATAAGGGACTTAGTCTAAGGAATTTTATCGGGGTGACAACACTGCTTCGGGGGTTCCTCAGCAATTTACGTCAAATATGACAACCATGTGGGGGACGGAGTACTATTGGTGAACACATAGTTCAAATAAACACCTAGAGGTTGCGAGCATGATAGCGTTCCACTAAACTATCTAGAATAGTCCGTGGTAGTCATCTATACTCCGCTAGATGACTGGATCATCTTAAAACATCGAGGCCTCTCATCATTTTATCACACATCGTCTACTATATCTACCCATGTTTTACCTAACACATTTTTTATATACTAAATACATATACAATATAATTCATTTAAAACATGTATAAAAATCATTCATCCAGCATAGACAGCAAGTATTCAAATAATATGCACACATTGCACGTAATTTATATAAAATACTTCATATCTATGTGTAAGATGAAAGTAACTATCCACTCACCTATAAAGGTGGTGACTCGGCTCTCGAACAACACTTCATTACTCTCAAAACAATTTTCCTTGATAATAGCTTTAGTCTAATGTTAAACGAGACTAATTAATAGTCTAGCTATTATTACTATTATATAAGCGTTTAAACAATACTCCTCACCCACTATCTACATACAGGGGTGTTGACCATCAGCGTTACTTGTTGATCTAAAACGAAATGGTGTTAAAAAGGGTGCAACCTTACCCATAGAGCACATTCAGCCCTCCAGGACCAGACATTCTATTGCGACACTCTAGGCCATCATGCGAGGACTTGGTCGATGTCATTTCTGACCCCCAACAATCCCCCCCCCCCTGCGCTCAGAAATTTCTCCCTGAGAGAATAGAACCCTCGCCACTGGCTTTGATACCACTTGTTAAACATCAACGCTACTGGTTGATCTAAAACCAATTGGTGTTAGAAAGGGCGCAACCTTAACCATATAGCACATTTAGCCCTCCAGGACCAGGCATTCTATTGCAGCACTGCAGGCCATCATGCGAGGACTTGGTCGATGCCATTTCTGACCTTCACTTGATTGGATTTTCTTCATGTAATTATCATCAAACATGACATAATAGGTTTCCTCAATTTTATTTGATCATTTGTTTAGAACCCTATATGCCTTGGAGGTGAGAGAGTAGCCACGAGAAATTCCTTCGTCAGCTTTGACATCAAACTTGTTTCAGTTCTCTATAGAATTAAAGTTAAAACACCTGGAACCGAAGACATGGAAAAATTTAACATTAGGTGTAACATCCCAATTTTCAAGGTCAAAAACTTCATTTATAATTAAGCAATTCACAACATAGTTTACTTCAACATTTCCAAAATCATATAATTTTATAAAAGCATAACAACGTGTCTGAAAACCATATCATCAAAAGTAACATGAATCAGAGTACAATCCCAGAAAACTCCATGCAGAAACTATGTGTGTGTGATGCGCTGCTACACCGCCGACTCCTTCCCCTTAAACGGAGAGGTACCTGAAACCAAAATTGAAACTATAAGCACAAAGCATAGTGAGTTTCCCCATCATACCACATACCAAACAACATTTGTATTGCCAGACAGTTCTAGGGTGCCTGACCTAGCCATGTCAAGCCATTCTGTGGTGATGACCTACCCATGTCAAGCCATTCTGGGGGTGCTGACCTACCTATGTCAAGCCATTCTAGGGTGCCGACTACCCTCCGGTCTATCTCAACCGGCAACGGGGACTATTTCACCCCTACCTCTATCATACAATAACATAATATAATCATATAGTCAGGCATATCTGGGGTACTAACATACCCTTCGGTCCTAACGACCGAGTCAAGGAAAACTATTCCCTACTACTACCACTAACACAAAGCATATCACACAAGCATATCTCATAAGCATATCACCTAAGCATATCAGGATAATTATCACAAAGACAATTATCTATCAATTACTCATGTTGGTAGGCTGGCATTGTGGCCTTAGACCCACCCACTACTGGAAGGTAACTCACCTCAATGTCGTTTAGTGTCTGAACTGTCCTCGGCATGCAAATCGACTCTCCTCGGCTCCTCAATCCCTATACGACAACCCATCTAAGTTATCAATTTGAAAATGCGATCCTAACAAGGGTCAACTCAATTCAGTCAAATTCAACATCAGTTAAAGTCAACATCTAGTTGACCTAACTTGCCGAGTTGGTCTACCCACTCATCGAGTCCATACTCCTCTACCGAAACTAATCCCCGACTCTACTCATCGAGTCTAGCAAGAACTCGAAGGGTTCTCCTCCAATCATACCATCGGGACCATATTCATCCGACTCGCCAAGTTCATCTCCCTCATAAGAATGTATCCAGTCCATGAATCACCAAGTTGTATGAACAACTCGTCGACTTCGTCTTCAAATATTGGGATATTGCCTTTGACACGCCAAGTTTGCTCAAACACTCATCGAGTCCCATGAATCTCAGGTCTATAACTGTGACATCCCCATTTTCACGGCCAGAAAAGACCGATTTTTTTATGCTTTTAAAAATCGGAGTACCTTTTTTAATAAAAATGTTGCGGAATTTGTTCCCAGAAAAAGAAAACATGATAATTGCGTTATGAAAGCATTTCTAAAGAAATATATTTTTATTCACTTTTAAAACATTTGGGATGTCATCGTCAATACAGAAACATAAGCATAAACAGAACTTACATTCATTTACACTAGTGATCTACATCTCTTTTAAATCTCTCAGTGTAATGTGACTTCATATCAACACCTATTATATAAATAAACTGAGTGGGTCAGGTTGGGAAACCTGGTGAGTACATAGGGATTTCAATCCCACAATGTTGTATCATATATATAATTTAGAACTCACAAAACATATAATTTCACTTTATATGTATCAGCAACTCTTATCCCACCCCATCAATCCTCACAACGAGACTATCCATACTCTCTAACCTATGATTAACCGTTTTAACTAATCCATACTCTCGGATCAGAAATGAACGGCTTTACCTAATCCACGCTCTCAGATTAATGACGAATTATTATGCCTAATCCATACTCTTGTACTATGGACGGATGACTATGTCTTAATCCATACTCCCGGACTAAAGACAAATGACTATGTCTTAATCCATACCCTCGAATTAATGACAGTTGACTATATCCAATCCATACTCTCGAACTAGGGACAATGACTGTGTCTAATCCATGCTCCTGGATAATTGACATATGCTAAAGTTCTATTTGCTGAGAATAACTCACTTGTACTCGTAAGAAAATACTACACAATGTTCCTCATAATTAATTTAGGTCTACTCTTTATCCTAAATTATCATATATAATCAGGTATGTTCTTTAACAAGTATTTTAGGCAACATCAATTAACTCACACATATACATATCATTAATACTTCAATCAATACTTGTATTAAAATTATGTTCATGAAAGGGACTATGCACTCACATGATAAGGTGGTGACTCGGTACTCGGATAGCACTTCGTTATCTCAAAACAATTTCCCTTGACAAAACATAGTATCAATACTACTAGGGTTTAGTCTAATGTTAACTGCAACTAATTAATAGTACAGCTGTTATTATTATATAAGCATTAAACAACACTCTATATAACTCATAATGATAGTCCAAATAATTATTTTAAGGTCCTAATAACATTACCATATTAAAACATAAGTTATACTAAAGATACTTTAGGCGTAGCTCACTTATAGCGGATTTTTCTCAAAACCAGGCTCCGCTGGAGCAGCGTTCCCGAGCCGAAAGGCTCTTCTTCTAGGAGCCGTCAGACGCACCGCGGCTTCCACCTCGTGCTAGGGAGGTTCCCTAGGCTTTTCGGGGGGTTTCGGGGCTAGAGAGAAGTTCAAGAGAGAGGGAAGTGAGGGGAGGTGTGAGGAATGAATGGAGGCCTCACCACTTATTTATAGGGGCTAGAGGAAGGTTTAAGTCGTGAATTTTTTATATTCACGTCGTGAGCCGGGCTGGCTACAGCCAGGCGCAGCCTGGTGCTGACATGTGGCATCGCACACAGGGTAGAAATCAGCCGATTTTCAAAAATTCATAACTTTCACATACAAGCTCCGTTTTTGACGTTATTTATATCCACACGTACGTAAAAGCAAGATCTACAACTTTCATTTAGACTCCGTCGGCTAATTATTGACCAATCCTAAATTTAACAGTACAAGGAGATTAGACTGTTAAATGACCGCGAAGATTTCGTAACTCCCTCATACGGACTCCGTTTTCATCTGTCTTTTTATCGTTGAGTTCCTATTAATGAGATCTTCAACTCTAATTTAGGTTGTGTAAGCGAAAAACCGCTCAAATTAAAATTCGAGTTTCGGGTCGTGCACTGTTATGCAAAATCTTAGAAAATTCATAACTTCCTCATACGAAGTCAGATTTGGGCGTTCTTTTTATGGATGTCCTTGGTTTAACATATTCTACAATTTTTGTTTAGATCACTAAGGCTAAAAAGTCCTCTATCTTAAATTCACTATTTACATCTCCCGGTGCCATGTCGGTTTTACCGAAAAACTTCTATGGGCCATAAATTCTTCGTTATAACTCGGATTTCGGCGTTCTTTATATGTACGGAACCCTTAATACATATTATACAACTTGTTAAGATTATTTATTCTAAATAAACTTTCGTCAAAAAGTCGTTTTCAACCCCTATTATCTCTATGTTAACTAGTCCGGATCTGCGGGCGTTACAATTATCTCCCCCTTAGGATGATTACGTCCCGGAATCATCAACGAAACATGCAAGTATAATGACTCCATAAGTTATCTCTTCATCCTAGGTAATAATCGTAACTTGTATGTTTCTTCGAATGAGTATCTAACTCTAAGACTTCCTGACTGCAGGCGATGCTTAATCTTACACCTGCTCCCTATATCACGTTAGACTCCAAATTATGACCTTTAAGTCACAATCCTAATCCTTACTGGAGACTCCTTCTTCTTCTTAACAACTTAAGATAAGTTGTTTGATCTCCATAATAGACCGATGGATCATGTTCCAATGACTTATCATCATGTGTCGCAATGCTTAGACTCAGGTGTCTTAGAGTCAAATTCCAGAATGGAATACACTTTCCTTCATGTTCTAATGTGATATAATCACATTCTAGCATGTAGTTTTTCTAGCTACAAGCTTCTTTAACAACTATCGCGATACTTCTACTGATCGCTTTGATTATCTTTTATTTCAATCTTCCAACTTATGTCAGATGCTATATCGAAATTGGCTCTCTGAACCATGTAACATACTCATCGTAGTTAGACTCAATTTGATATGAACACTAGGGTCGGAATAACAATCATCTTCTTAGTCTTTAACGAAACAATGGTAACGACATACTTGAATAAAACGAATTCAATTACTAGCTCCTTGGAAACCTTGTGACATTCCTTGATCCAAGTGTGAGTCCTGTGCTTCAGGTAGTATAGGCCTCTACTACCATTCACACCTACTCATACTCGTCCCAAGTATTGTCTCGCAGTCCCCAAGTCCTAAAATCACAAAACAATTTAACGCATACGAGTGTGTCCAAATAATCATTAAATTTCCCTAGACTCTACTAGGACTTCTTCCATGCATATCTTCAATCATCAATTCTGCTTCAACTATGTGACAACCCGAAATTTTCATTCCGTACAAACTATATCACTTCAATAGAAGCTATAGCAATCACAGTTAATTATCAGACTTTTTTTTTGTGTAAGTTTGAGTAATTCAGGGTTTACACTTCAGGAGATATCAGGAGAGTGGATGCACTAGGGTTTAGTGCAACTCTAATATTCAATCACTCTATTATATTAGAGATCATTTCAGGAATAAAAATATTTTCTGCCAAAAATATCTTAGGACTATAAATAGAATTCTGAACCAAATTCATTCATTATTTGCATTTCTAACTAGAGAAAAGCCATTTATCTCTCACGGATCTTCGGGTTTTTATCCCAAAACGTGAGTATCTCTTGCTAGTAGTGTTGGATAGCTTAATATGTGTTTATAACATGATTTAGATGGCTAAATCACTAGATTTAGGAGTTTACTCCCCAAGGTGTTCTTGGGCGGTAAACTCCTGAAACAAAGCCTAGACCTTCCCTCGTGTTATGCTACTGCCTTGGACTCATATATATGTGTATTAGGATCAAGAAAACAACCAAGAAACACACATGTTTGGGTGTTCACGGCCCAAGATGATCTTGGACCGTGAACTCCAAAATCTTGGACCAAAGGGTGCTTTTAAGGCACCTAAAGCATTAGATAATTAATAGGAATTGTTTCCACTTAATTGAAGGACCAAAACACATCAAAAATACCCCTCAAAGTGAGTTCATGGCCATAATAAGGTTCTTGGGCCGTGAACGTCAAACAATGGCACCAAAGTGTGCCTAAGGCCTTCAAATGCTTGGGATAAAAGTCTAAGACCTATAGCACATATGTAAGGGACTTGAAAGCAACAAAAACACCATTCCTAGGGAGTTTACGGTTGCAAACTCCAAAGGAAATGGCCTTGGGGCCGTAAACTCCTTTAAGGAGTGTTTCTATGCCCTAAACCCTTCCAAGAATTAAACCACCAAGTTCGAATACTTCTAGGGATCATTTAACACCTCAAAACAACCAAGGACATTAAGTCTTGGAGTTTACGGCCGTAAACTCAAGAGTTTACAATCGTAAATTGCATGTGTGAGGATATATGGAGAGTAAACTCATATATGGGGTCCTTTGGAACCCTAAACCGAAGTACCTTGTCCCACAATAGCTTAGATGCAATCCTTAGGGCTTAAAACACTTATATAAAGTGTTTATTATGTTCTAGGATGTCTTAACATTATCAATTAGTAATTTAAGACTAATTGAGTGCATATATGTGTGATTATATGTTCATTAGGATTGTAGTGTGTGTACAAGTCCTCACTTGACACCTAAGAATCCTACACCATCGAGTTCATCCAAATCACCATCTACAGATGATTTCATACCCCTAATCAATGATTTTAAATGCTTTAATGGGGGGGGGGGGAATACAAGTAGAAAACAACATGTTATTAAATCATCTATATGTATTTTATAACTGTGTTTTCATTCAACAGATTTCACATACTACAAAATGTGATGCATGAAATGGTTTTCTATCTTTAAAATACTTTGTTATCAAATGTATTACTTTTGAAATGATTATCAAAATGACATCAAGTCACTTTTATATTTGTTCAAAACCCTTAAATGTCTGACAAAACCATTTTACATTCTTGAACTAAACTATGCATATACGCTTATAATCTTATATATGTATTGTTGTTATAGTTTACATCTTTCATTTAGTTTCCCACACCCTTGAGTAGTAAGAGTGTATAAACCTACTTGAACAACAAATTACCTTTCAATAAATTATCATAGGGATAATTTGAAGATATCAAACATTATTCCTATTACAACGAATCACACAAGAGTCAGTTCATTCATGAGTCCACACCAGTACATTACCTGATACATGAGTACATTTACATATGCTTACCTGAGACATGAACATGTTTACATATACTTACCTGATACATGAACACACTTACATGAATACCATACATGAACACTGTTACATAGATATATTATCCTGTATTCACTTACCTGGATACTTGTATCTCAACTTGTGAGGATGATTTATTAGTATTTTCTATATAAATTATCTTTCCTATCCCGGTTCAATGGGATATCTCGGCGGGACTAACCATTCCGAATCCCATTTGATTAACACCAGTGGTAGATGACCATCTACGGAGGTCTAAGGTTATCACTTATATTAGGAAGATTTATTCGTACCTTCTGTGTAAATTTTCCTGCCTATCCCTGTTCGATGGGATGTCTAGACGGGACTAACCATTCCGGAACCCAGCTGTTAGCAACACTGGGTGATGAACATCTACGGATGTCTAAGGTTATCTCTTATAATAGATAGATTGATATCGGAACTAACCATTCCTCCATCCTACTGTTGCAACGGAGGATGAGATGAAAATCTTCGGATGATCATTAGGTTACCACTTGTATTAGGAGTCGGCTACGGGACTAACCCTTGCTCCAACCTGCTGCTGCTAAAGAGGACAATTGGACCATCTTCAGAGGTTCATTAGGTTATTCATATCGCTTATTGCGATGGCATGTTAGTCCTGGTATCTAGGGATAACACTTACATGGTTATATTTTTCCTATTTACTTTATTTTGTGATATATTCACATAAATGATGAGTTAGACTAATTACTGTTAGTAGTAGTCAAAAAGAAGGAAAAACTATCATTTTACTTAGAAAACATTCGAGTCTTGGTAGAGGACTACATTGTCATAACAAAACATTCGGGTCTTGGTAGAAGACTATATTTCATACTAGTAGGAAATAAGGGATTTGTTAGGGTTTTTCATAATTATATCAACTGTCTTACTTAAAGGTTTTACATGACATTCATAACAACTTTTCAAAGCAAGACAATGACACTTTAATACTTATGAATTCACCATCTTTAAAGTTGATACTCTCTTTGAAAATAACTTGTATTCTTAGGTCATCAGTAGACAGGTACGGTGGCCACGTTTTGAGAAGACGGAGCAGACAAGTCTCGTCTTTTATTTTGATTGTATATTTTTGGTGTCTTATTACAATGAAAGAACACACATTTATTAAAACCTTACTTATAATGAATTGGATGATGTTGTTGCTTGTTTACTATTTTACACTGTTGTGATACTGTACATGACGTCCTCCACCCCTGAACGTTTCCGTCGTTCGTGGTTTTGGGGTGTGACAAACTCGGTTGGTGATGGGCATGCCAAACGCTAAGACAACTTCAGGAATTACACTGATCGTTCCTTCATCCCCGTAATCGAAGGTGTACTTCGGACGTACCGTATTCCTCTAAACGTACTGTCTAACATATTCTAAAGGCAAGATACCACTCTTACGATATCTTCCGATAGGTGTCATTCACTATCATAAGCCATTTCATTTCCTCTATTTACTCAATTCTCTATGAGTCTTCACCATGACGTTATGTTAATGGAAGCATTCGTTTAGTGCATCGAGACGAGAATATCTTCAATCATCAATTATGCTTCAACTCGGTTGGTGATGGACATACCAAACGATAGGACAACTTCAGGAATTTCACTGATCGTTCCTTCATCCCGCTAATTGAAGGTGTACTTCGGACGTACCGTATTCCTCTAAACGTACTGTCTAACATATTCTAAAGTCAAGATACCACTCTTACGATATCTTCCGATAGGTGTCATTCATTATCATAATCCTTTTCATTTCCTTTGTTTACTCGATTCTCTATGAGTCTTCACCACGACGTTATGTTAACGGAAGCATTCGTTTAGTGCATCGAGACGAGAATATAGATAGAGAAGATTTAGATGTGTAATCCTCCTTGATACTTCAAAAAGTTACATGCCAGTTCTAATACCGTATTTAAACGTTTAGAAATTTGAATACACAAAATTTTCAGATCCGGTGGGCAACAGACCATAGATCCGATCAAACGATAGCATAATGCATCACAAATCTTTTAGCACATAAAATCATGTTAAGCATTTTCTCTAAATTAGCAGGTGCTTGTGTCTATTCAGGTGTATTACCTATGTTTTATTAGACACACTCCTCACAACCATTGCTTAGCATTCTAAGTTTAAGTCTAGAAATAAATCCATATTCCTAGTTCGCTTAAACTAATGCTATGATACCAACTGTGACATCCCCATTTTCACGGCCAGAAAAGACCGATTTTGTTTATGCTTTATAAAAATCAGAGTACCTCTTTTAATAAAAATGTTGCGGAATTTGTTCCCAAAAAAAAACATGATAATTGCGTTATCAAAGAATTTCTAAAGAAATATATTTTTATTCACTTTTAAAACATTTGGGATGTCATCGTCAATACAGAAACATAAGCATAAACAGAACTTACAGTTCATTTACACTAGTGATCTACATCTCTTTTAAATCTCTCCGTGTAATGTGACTTCATATCAACACCTGTGATACAAATAAACTGAGTGGATCAGGTTGGGAAACTTGGTGAGTACATAGGGATTTCAATCCCACAATGTTATACCATATATATAATTTAAAACTCACTAAATGTATAATTTCACTTTATATGTATAGGCAACTCTTATCCCACCCCGTCGATCCTCACAACGAGAGTATCCATACTCTCAAACCTATGATTATGTAACATCCCAAAAATACGGGCCAAAAATGTCGTTTTTAATTAAGCGATTTGAAAAAAAGCATTTGTAACAAAAAATCATACGGTCATAATATTTAATAAAACATGTCTCGTGGCCACAAACCAAAACATAAAACATGAAAATGAAAGAGTACAAAATCCGATAATGTCTCTTGATGCAGAAATCAAAAGAGTGTGTGCGATGCGCCGTTACCACACCAACTCTTTCCCCATGACAGAAGAGGTACCTGAAACAACAACTGAAAACCGTAAGCACGAAGATTAGTGAGTTCCCCCACTGTACCGCATACCATATAACCACATAACATATATATATTGTAATGCATACCTGGGTGCCCGACCTACCCCTTCGGTCCTCTCGACCGGATACTGGCTAGCATATCTGGGTGCTGGCCTCCCCTTCAGTCCCCTCGACCAGATACTGACTAGCATATCTGGGTGCTGGTCTCCCCTTCAGTCCTCTCGACCGGATGTTGGGGACTATTTCACCCCTACTACTATCACATATTACATATCACATAATCTATCTAGCATGGCTGGGCATGACCACCCCTTCGGCCCTATCGACCAGTATTCTCGGGACTATCTCCCCCTACTGTCACTAGCACATAGCATCATATCATACTAGCACATAAGCATATCACAGGTAGTAGCAACCCTAGATGAATATCATAGAGACAATCATCTAACATACAACTCCTACTGGTCGGTCGGCATTGTGGCCGTAGACCCACCGCTACTGGAAGGTAACTCACCTTGAAAGTAGCTGTTGTGTCTGTTTGCTAAGCGCCTGACTGCTGAATCGGAAATCCTCCGGCTATAAATCATAAATATAGATTAGCCTCTCATACACACCCTTAGGTCAAATGACTGACCCTCCCTTGGTCCAAGGTCAACTCCTTGGTCAAGGTCAACTTCCAGTTGACTGGACTCGCCGAGTCATGGCACCGACTCGCCGAGTTCTTCTCCCACTAACCCGGTCCCACTCTACAAGTCCCTTTTTCCCACTCATTGAGTCGCCCTTAACTCACTACTCGGGATGATAGGACCGGCTCACGATCCGACTCGCCGAGTCCATGAACAACTCGCCAAATCCTTGCGAGCAGACTTCCCACTCGCTTCCAGCTCCTCATCCGAACATCCTTCATGAGAATCTGGGTTTTTGGGACTATCGTAACACGTTAGATTGCTAATTCTACGTGCAAACACGAAGGGTTGGACTCCTGACACTTAAACCCTTCGTACACAGTAACAGTTCATACGACTCGCCGAGTTTGAAGAACAACTTGTCGAGTACCAGGAAATCTTCATAGGACTCGCCGAGTTGTTCATCCAACTCGCCGAGTCTAAGGCCATCTTCATAGAACTCGCCGAGTTCCACTTTGGGACTCGCCGAGACCCTTGACCCATTTCCCATATAAGCCAAATCTGAGACATGCAACGCTTTAAAACCACAGATCTATGGTCCTAGGGCATGCTTAACATGTAAAGTTGCAAACTTTACGTGCATGCATGGCCCTATAAGCTCAAAACGCAATTCCAAGCTCTTTAAGAGGTCATGCACTCAATGGGGTCCTTCATCACTTCAACCACAACAACTTTGTGACAACCTGAAATTTCCATTCTGAACAAAACATATCAAGCCAATACAAGTTAGAACAATTGCAGAGAAATTCCTGACTTTGGGTATAAGTTTGAGTATTTCAGGCTTAACACTTAAGGACACATAAGGAGAATGGATGCACTAGGGTTTTGTGCAACACTGTTATTCCAATACTCTATTATATTAGAGTTCATTCCGGGAATAAAATATTTTATGCCAAAAATCTCAGGACTATAAATAGAAATCTGAGCCATATTCATTCATTAGTTACATTTCCAACTAGAGAAAATCCATTTTCTCTCTCACGGATCTTCGGGTTTTTATCCCAAATCGTGAGTACTTCAATCTAGTTGTATTATATAGCTTAGATTGTGCTTAATAACATCAAAATCATGAAAGAACAGCAAGATCTCTGAGTTTACCGCCCAAGAACATCTTGGGGAGTAAACTCCTTTTCAAGAGCCAAATGGTGCCTAGTCCTTCCTTAAGCCAAGGAACTAGTTTGGACTTGTACACTAATGAGTTTAGGGACAGAAAAAAACCTCAAAACAACAAGATTTGAGAGTTTACCGCCCAAGAACATCTTGGGGAGTAAACTCCATTTTAAGGGCCAAAAGTGTCCCAATGTCCCTCAAAGCCTTGGAACTCAACCTATGGACTACCATTACATGTTTAGACCACCAAAACAATTAAGAATCAAGGGTGAAAGTGAGTTCACGGCCAAGGAAGTTCTTGGGCCGTGAAATCCATGTTTAAGTGCCAAAATGCCTTAAAAACCCTCCTTAAGCCAAGAGACTAACTTGGACATGTACCTAAATGAGTTTAGGACTAGAAAACACACTTGGAACACCAAGAGTAAGGTGTTCATGGCCCAAGAAGTTCTAGGGCCGTGAACTCCATAAAATAGTGCCAAATGGTGCCATAAACTCTTCTAAAGAAAAGTACAAAAGCCTAGACTAGTTCTTAGTTAATTTAGGGACATGAAAACACGATAAGCATCCTCCCGAAGGAGATTACGGCCGTAATCTCCAAGGGATATGGTCCCAGGGCCGTGAACTCCTCAAAGGAGTTAAAAGGAAGCCCAAACACTTGTTTAAGCCTTGAAACAATTCACCACTTGAGTTGTAATAATGTTAAGCCTCATTTAGTGACCCAAAATAGAGTTTACGGCCAGGAGTTTACTCTCCAGGGCCATAAGCTCCAAAACATATGGTCCTTTGACCATAAACTTCGATACGAGGCCTTGCACTCCTTTGTTGCAACCCATTAGCCTCCTAGCACTTAACCAAAGTGTTGTCCTTGCATTAGAATGTTTATACATGTTTAATTAGTGTTATAATCACTAATTGTTATTATACATATGGATTAATATTTAATTAGGATCATTGTGTTTGTCTAAAGTCTTCACTTGACACCAAACACTTATCCGATCCTTCCATGCGATACTGTCCGTTCAATTCCAATCACTTACTATAGGTGAGTTCATACCCTTAAATCAATGTTTTAAATGATTTTAAATGCTTTAATAGGGGGAATACAAGTAGAAAACAACATGTTATTAAATCTTTCTTACGTGTTTTATAACTGTGTTTTCATTCAGCAGACTTCATATACTACAAAATGTGATGCATGAAATGGTTTTCTATCTTAAAATACCTTGATAACAAAAGTATTATTTTTGACATGTTTATTAAAATGACATCAAGTCACACTTAATTATTGTTCAAAACTCTTAGATATCTTACAAAACCATTACTTTTACCTTCTTGAACAAAACTATACTTATAAACTTATGTTCATATAAATGTTTTTGAGATTATAGTTTTCATCCTTCATTTAGTTTCACACACTCTTGTGTAGCAAGGGTGTGTAAACCCACTTGAATAACCAATTACCTTTCAGTTAATTATCATAGAGATAGTTAGAAGATACAAACCATTACTCCTATTACATGGAATCACACAAGAGTCATTTCATTCATGAGTCTATACCAGTACATTACCTAATACATGAGTACATTTACATATGATTACATGATACATGAGTACGTTTACATATGCTTACATGATACATGAATACACTTACTTGAATACATTACATGAGTACCTTTATGTAGATACATTTACCTGTGTATATTTACATGAATAATTGTATCTCGATTTACGAGAATGATTTATTAGTACCTTCTGTGTAAATTTTCCTGCCTATCCCTAGTACTTCGGGATATCTAGATGGGACCCTATCCCTAGTACCTCGGGATATCTAGACGGGACTAACCATTCCGAATCCCAGCTGCTTAGCACCAGTGGGTGATGAAAATCTACGGATGCCTACGGTTATTACTTATACTAGGAGTACCTTTACAGGACTAACCCTTCCTCCTCCCTGCTGCTGCTACAGAGGACAATTGGACAATCTTCGGATGTTCATTAGGTTATATATGTCGTGTTAGCCCTAGTATCTCGGGATAACCCTTACATATGTCGTGTTAGCCCCAGTACCTCAGGATAACACGTATATTAGTACCTTTTCCTATTTACTTTATTTTGTTATAGGTTATACATTTCGCTTACCGCGATGTCATGTTAGCCCTAGTACCTCGGAATAACACTTACATTATTAGGTTATACATTTCTCTTACCGTGATGTTATGTTAGCCCTAGTACCTCGGGATAACACTTACATTAGTATATTTTCCTATTTACGTTATTTTGTGATAGGTCATACATTTCGCTTACCGTGATTTCGTGTTAGCCCTAGTACCTCGGGATAACACTTACATTAGTATATTTTCCTGTTTACTTTATTTTGTGATATATTCACATAAACAAAGCGTTAGACTAAGTGCTTTTAGTACTAGTCAATGGAAAGGAAAAACTATCATTTTACTTATAAAAAATTTGGGTCTTGTAGAAGACTACATCTCATACTAATAGGAAATAAGGGATTTTCTAGGGTTTTCAAACATACATCAATTGTTTCATTTAAAGATTTACAAGATTCTTAACAGCTTTTCAAAACAAGACAATGACACTTAAATACTTATGAATTCACCAGCTTTAGGCTGATAATCACTTTCAAAATAACTTGTATTCTCAGGTCACCAGTTAGACAGGTACGATGTCCAGGCCTTGAGAAGACGGAGCACAGTCAAGACTCATCTTATTTTGATTATTTATGTTATTGTTGTACATTATGAAAGAAACACACATGTATTAAAACTTTACCTTTAATGCAATCGATGATGTTGTTGCTTGTTTACTACTTTACACTGTTATGATACTTCACATGATGTCCTCCACCCCAGAATGTTTCCGCCATTCTTGGTTTTGGGGTGTGACAAACTTTATGCATCTAACACGTCCGTAATGTCTAGATCTGAAGTCCTTTCGGATCATTAAGCACAAACACATGGAGTTTGGTGTTTTAGGGCTTGAAAACCACCAAATGGGGACAAAATGGAATCTAATGAACTAAAGATCAGGGTAGAAACTTTACTACCTGAATGGAAGCTTCTCTCAATGTAGATTTCGGATCTACTCCCTTTCTTGCACACTTTAATCTCCTCTTTTCTTCTTCTAATCTTCAATTTCCTTCACCAACCAAGAACTCACTCACAAGAGTAATATGGGGGAACTAGGGACTCTCACTACAGCTCTCTCGAAGTGTTAAGGACAAGGGGTTGAGTTAATGTGGTTAAATAGGGTGACAATGCTCGGGTTAGGGTTTTTGCCGAAACAGGGCCTATTCGCCGAGTCGGGAAACCGACTCGTCGAGTCCAAGGCTCAGAACCCGCGTCTCATCCCGCTCCTACTCGGCGATTCAGTCCTTAAACTCGCCGAGTCCAAGGCAAAAATGCAAGAATTAAGAATTTTAACTTACAAGAAATACGTACCAGGAGCCAGGTGCTACAAATCTCCCGTACTTCTTTTAGACTTCGTCCTCGAAGTCTACTGCTCGATCCTGAATAGCTCGGGGTAGTGTTCCATTATCTCTTGCACCGGTTCCCAAGTCCACTCCGATCCTTTCTGATGCTTCCATTGCACTTTTACGAGTTCCACCCTCTTGTTCCTCAGATCCTTTGACTTCCTGTCGAGGATCGCCACAGGCCGCTCGATGTAATTCAGGCTATCATTGACCTGTATATCCTCCAAAGGCACTACTGCCGAGTCGTCCACCAAACACTTCCACAACTGAGAGACGTGGAATGTGTTGTGGATCTAGCTAAGTTCGGCTGGCAGATCCAACCTATATGCCACCTTGCCCACCCGGGCTACAACCCTGAACGGTCGAATGTATCTCGGGCCCAACTTTCCCCACTTCCTGAATCGGATGAAGCCCTTCCAAGGAGACACTTTCAGGAGAACCATATCCCCGACTTGGAATTCCATGTCTGAACGATGCTTGTCGGTATAGCTTTTCTGCCGACTTTGTGCAATCTGAAGCCTGCTCCGAACCTGCTGGATCCTCTCAGTAGTCTTGAGCACCACTTCGATGCTCCCTATAACCCACTAGCCCACTTCACCCCAACATATCAGGGTCCTACACCTCCGTCCGTACAACATCTCGAATGGAGGACGGTTAATAGTCATGTGGTAGTTGTTGTTGTATGAGAACTCAGCCAAGGGAAGATAGGTATCCCAACTACCACCAAAGTCTAGCACGCACGCCCGCAACATATCCTCCAGAGTCTGGATGGTACACTTGCTCTGACCATCAGTCTGTGGGTGAAAGGCGGTGCTAAAGTGCAGACGAGTGCCCAACTCATCATGAAACTTCTTCCAAAACCTGGAAGTGAACCGCACATCTCTGTCTGATATCACGGACACCGGCACCCCGTATCGTGCCACTATCTCCCTAATATTGATATCGGCCAACTTTTCGGCCGAGATACTTTCCTGGATCGGAATCAAATGGGTGCTCTTGGTCAATCTATCCACGATGACCCAAATCGAATCTACCCCCCGCGTAGTCCTCGGAAGCTTTGTGATAAAATCCATCGTAATATCTTCCCATTTCCACAAGAGATATCCAACGGCTGCATCTTGCTGTGCGGTCTCTGATGTTCTGCCTTGACCTTCCTGCAAGTCAAGCACCGCTCAACGTACCAAGCCACATCCTGATTCATGCAGGGCCACCAATAGTCTAGACGAAGATCTCTATACATCTTTGTTGCCTCAGGATGAATAGAAAACCAGGATTTGTGTGCCTCCTCCATCAAGATCTGACGTACACCTCCGTGATACGGCACCCACACCCTACGGTGCAATGTCAATAATCCTCGACTATCATAATCGAAGGAGGTGACTTGACCCACTATCCACTCGCTCTTCCGATGCTCCTCCTTCATAGCCTCCTGCTGAGCTTCCCGAATCCGCTGTAACAGTGGAGTCACCACCGTCATCCTCATACATACATCCCTGATCGGTGCCGCCTTACGGCTAAGCGCATCGGCCACCACATTGGTCTTCCCTGGGTGATAAAGGATCTCACAATCATAATCCTTCACCACGTCCAACCACCGATGTTACCTCATGTTCAGATTCGGCGGATCCATGAGGTACGTCAGACTCTTGTGGTTCGTGTAGATGGTACATCAAACCCCGTAGAGGTAATGCCGCCAAATCTTGAGGGCGAAGACCACCACCCCCAACTCTAAATTGTGCGTCGGGTAGTTCGCCTCTTAAGGCTTCAGCTGCCTCGAAGCATTGGCAATGACATGCCCCCTCTGCATCAGTATCACACCTAACCCTGAAATGGACGCGTCACAGTATACCACAAAATCCTCTACGCCCTCGGGCAGGGCTAAGATTGGTGCCTCACAAAATCTATGTCTGAGAGTCTCGAATGCTGCCTGCTGCTCAGGCCCCCATCAAAAGACCACGACTTTCTTTGTCAACCGTGTCAGGGGCACGACTATCTTGGAGAAATCCTGGATGAATCTCCGATAGTAACTCGCTAATCCTAGGAAACTCTGAATCTTGGATGGAGACTTCGGAACCTCCCATCTCATCACGGCCTCGACCTTGACCAAGTCGACCAGTATACCCTTCTGGTTGAAAAGGTGCCCAAGGAATTGCACCTCGTGCAACCAGAACTCGCACTTGGAGAACTTAGCATACAAGCTCTCCCTCCTCAGGGTCTCCAAAACCTCCCTCAGATGCTCCTTGTGCTCCTCCTGTGTCTTGGAATAAACCAAGATGTCATCAATGAAAACTATCACAGACCGATCCCGCATCGGTCTGCACACGCGGTTCATGAGGTCCATGAACGCGGAAGGAGCATTGGTGAGCCCGAACGGCATCACCACGAACTCATAATGGCCATAACGCATCCGAAATGCGGTCTTCTGCACATCCTCCTCCCTGACCCTAATCTTATGATAGCCCGAACGCAAATCGATCTTGGAGAACCAAGATGCTCCCTGTAACTGATCAAAGAGGTCTTCGATCCTCGGGAGTGGGTAACGGTTCCTCACCATTACCTTGTTCAGCTCCCGGTAATCTATACACATCCGTTGCGACCCGTCCTTCTTTTTCACAAACAGGATCGAGGCTCCCCAGGGTGAACTGCTTGGTCTAATGAATCCCTTGTCTAACAGCTCCTGTAGCTGTGTAGACAACTTCTGCATCTCAGGAGGAGCCAACCGATAAGGTGCCTTGGCTATCGGAGCCGCACCAGGAAGTAGGTCGATCCTGAACTCTACCTGTTGCTCCAGAGGTATTCCAGGAAGTTGCTCTGGGAACACATCAGTGTAGTCTCGCACCACTAAAACCTCGCTCACCGTCGTCTTACCCGCCTCCCGGGTATCCAGAACATAAGCGACATATACCGCATAACCCTGCTGAAGGTAGCGCCTGGCCCTTGCTGCTGACCTTACCGCGGGTCCATGTAGTGGCCTCTCTCCATGGATCACCAACTCTCCCCCACTTGGGGTCCTGATCCGCACTAGTTGCTGAGCGCAATCTATCATTGCCCCATTAGGGCTTAACCAATCCATGCCTATAATCACTTTGTTCCCACGCAACGGAATGGGAACCAAATCCACCAAGTAGTGCTCCTCAAACAACCTTAGAGCACAATCTCTGAACACTGCTAATGCTCGCACTGATCGGTCATCAACAATCTCTACCTCTAAATGGCAATCCAACATGCCCGAAGACTCGGTAAACTTCTTGCTAAGCGCAAGAGAGACAAATGATCGGGTGGTACCAGAGTCGAACAACACCTGAACTGGGATACCGTTCACATGGAACGATCCTAACGCATATATTTAGAGCACATATCAATATCATAACATCATAAAAAAATAAAATAGGGGGAAAAAATCATACCCTTCACCACATCGGGTACAACGCGAGCCTCCTCGGTAGTCAGCTGAAATGCCTGACTCCTCACCACTGGAGCCTCTGCCTTGCCCTGCCATCCATCAATGATCCGTAGGGTTGCTGGAGTTGGCGCCTTCAATGGTGTTGTTGCTGTCAACTGAGGGCAATTAGCCTTCTTGTGGCCCCTCTGGTTGCAGTGGAAACATAGCAACTCAGTCGTCTGTATCACAGGTGCAGGGGCGGTACAATCCCTGCTGAAGTGCCCTGACTTGCCGCTTTTATAGCAGCCTAACGACCCCAACTTGCACGCTCCCTCGTGCGTCTTGCCGCATTTCCTGCAGCGACCCTGCCCCTGTTGGCCTTTCGGCCCCGCATCTGGTCCCTTGGGCTTCTTCCCCGAAGCCCCCACAACATGCCCCTCTTCCGCCTTCCTCTTCTGGATGTGCTCCAGATCTATCTCCCTCTCCCTTGCCATAGCAATCATAGAGTCCAGAATAGGGCAAGCTGAAAAAACTAACATGCTCCGGAATATCAGCTCGTAGCATGTCATGATAGCGGGTCCTCCTCATGTCTTCGTCACCCGCGTACTGGGGCACCAACAATGCTCTCTCCCGGAAGTTGGCGATGATCTCCGCCACAGTCTCCGGTGTCTGTCTCATGTCCAAAAACTCCCTGGCCAACTGTTGAAGCTCGACAGCTCGCGTAAACTCTGCCCTGAACCTGGTCACAAAGTCCGACCAGGTCATAGCCTCGATAGCCGAGGCTCCCAACGAGTCACCAACGTACTCCCACTAATCCCTAGCTCGATCTCTCAAACATCCTGCTACAAATCTCACTTTCGACCCCTCAGGGCAGAAGCTAGTCAACTGTGCAGACTCAATGTCTGCAATCCACCGCCTGGCAGCTATGGGGTCCTTCGCCCCGTGAAAATCCGGCGCACCGCTGCCCCTGAAGTCCTTAAAGGACAGTGTGCGAGATCCCGACTGGCCAGATGCCATGTCGCTCCTGAATGCCCGGAGGCGATCCTCCATCAACTCGACTATCCTTTCCTTGATCGACCTGAAGATAATGGGGGTCGACTCAAGGATACCCCTAGTGATCTCCAACGCGATGAACTCATGTAGATCCTCATCTACTTGCTGGGAACCTGATCCCTCTCCTGAACTGCCAACTATGAGCCTCGATTGTAGTACCACCATTCTGCAATACATAACAACATTCGTTAGTGATACTTATACTTCTTGAGGGATCACATCTACTACAAGTTCCCTAGTCTTATCTTGGCCTTCCTTGGTTCAGGTACGGATTCTCTGCTTTCAGTAGTACGGGCCCATACTACCTTCCACATCTATCCGTACCTTCTTCAAGGACTGCCTCGACTCCACCAGATTCCTTTCACTACTGCTGATCACTGTTATACTCATCCTAGGCTTGCCCTAGGGAAATCTCTGACTCCACCCTTCCAGGTCCTCAGCTGCTGAAGGCCTCCTTGTTAGCCTTTACCTGAATACCATCACATGTGATGAGGCTCGGATAATCCTTCAAGTAACAGACTCATCCCTACAACGGTTAAACTCAAACAAGAGTTGCGCAATAGGTCCAAATCCAAGATTCTGAGATTATTCAACTCTGATCACATGTGACGTGACATATTCACCTAATGGCTAACTCCCATCGCTCAGAGTCCCACAAAGCACAAAGCAAGCAGCCTTTAGACAAAGGAAACAATCTCAAGCAACTCTGCTCTCATAGAGAGAAACTGAACTAGCATACAGTGCTAGACTCATACTACCAGGCATAACCCTAACAATCTATCCTACTGTTGTCTACTCGAATCTAGCATGCAATTTTCATACACTGAAGCACATAAAGTAGGCACATAAGTCATCAATCCTAGATCCTTAGTCCTATTCTAGCATGCTGTTATACTGAAACTAAGAAACATAACATAAGCTTGTATGAGTACTTTAGGGAATACTTACTTGAGCTCGGCCGGTGGCGCACATCACACACTTTGTTCCTTGTTAAAACTCTTTACTTAATCTCTTAGAAAACATTTTTCTCTTTCAAAATCCTGTAATCCCTCGATTTGAGTTCAGATACCCCCGAAGGTGTGTCTGAATCCCTCAAACCAGGGCTATGATACCAACTTGTAACATCCCAAAAATACGGGCCAAAAATTTCGTTTTTAATTAAGCAATTTGAAAAAAAAAGCATTTGTAACAAAACATCATACGGTCATAATATTTAATAAAATATGTCTCGTGGCCACAAACCAAAACATAAAACATGAAAATGTAAGACTACAAAATCCCATAATGCCTCTTGATGTGGAAATCAAAAGAGTGTGTGCGATGCGCCGTTACCGTGCCAGCTCTTTCCCCTTGACAAAAGAAGTACCTGAAACAACAACTGAAAATCATAAGCACGAAGCTTAGTGAGTTAACTCATTGTACCGCATACCATATAACCACTTAACATACATATATTGTCAAGCATATCTGGGTGCCCGACCTACCCCTTTGGTCCTCTCGACCGGATACTGGCTAGCATATCTTAGTGCTGGCCTCCCCTTCAGTCCTCTCGACCGGATACTGACTAGCTGGTGGTTGTCGAGGCCAACACAAATAATAACCCTAAATGTTACACACTAAAATAGTGTATAGTGGTAAAGGGATCGAATCCACGGAGATTGGTTCAATTTCTAACTCTATGAAAAATCTCTTTGTAAAAATACTTGTAAAATAACAATAAAAATAAAATGGGGGGTTTTGGTGTTTTGAATACTTGATGCTAACTAGAATTAACTATGATTTAAATAGACAATTGCAACAAAAATAAGAATTTGATGTAAAATCAATAAGGGAAAGATGGTTGACTTAAAGTTTTCTCACTTTGACTTTTGATGAACATATCATTAGAATTCAATGGTGCAATACTTGTTTTAAATCCTCAATTTGGCTATAGTAATCCAAGGAGCTTGAGATTACCTAGAATTTTCTTAATTGTTGAAATGGCTAGAGAAGCTCATAACAATTTCCTTAGTCAAAGTCACTAATTCCAAATAGCATGTAATTAGTGAAAGTCAACTAGCATTAAGAACCAAAAAGTCACCAAATCCAAGAGGGGTCAAATGCTTTCACCACCATGTTGGAGGAAATGTTTTTATGATTGTGTGAAGTAAAAACAACACAAAAATCATTTGTTGCTTGCTAATTTGAGGATCCTTTACTTAATCAAGAAATTAGCCAACTAATCACCACAAACACATTTAAACTCATGAACTAAAACATACAAGTAATGATAAGATGTTAAAACACAAAACATTTCCATAAAGATTCAAGAACATGTTCATGGATTCTTCAACATTCAACAAAAGTTCAAAGGATTAAACAAAAGTCAACCAAGATTAGTTTAGCCAAGCATGGCTAAACACAAAGAAACAAGGTTAGAGAAATTTGTACCAAACATTAAGCAAGAATCAAGAGGTAAAAATATGATGTTCTTCAAGGGTTCTTGGCCTTCAAAAGTCTCCAAAACTCCAGAGAGAATCTCCAAAAATCGGATGTGCAAGTGTATGCAAAAGATGGGCACCAACCTTCCTCAAATAGCTCAAAAGAAGGATTTCCGAAATTGCCCCTGCAGGGCCTTGCGCGACCCGCGTGCTGCTGCGCGGGTGGGTTGCGCGGGTGGTCCCTGGATGTAGCATCTTTGAGGTTTTGGGCCTCCATAGCTTAGCCCACTTGGCCCAGGTCGAATCCAATCACCTCCTAGCCCATTTTCTTCAAGTTTTTCTTAATTTAAAGCCCAATTTGACCTCTCCAAATCCTCCAAAGCTCGTGAACTCGCCCGATTAATAATTTTCATACGCTTGAATGTTCCCCCGCATCTTTCAAATTTAAAGCTCAATTCTTCCAAGCCTTCAAGCAATTGACAAGTCCACCCCATGAATCACCTTTATAGCCATCAAGCATGAAATCTCTAATTCCCTTCAAGCCCAATCGCCTCGCAAGAGTGCCGCCCCGCTAGTTTCCAAGAAAATCTGCAATAATGCTCAAGAAACTAGAAAGTACCCCGAAATGGTCATAAAAATAACAAAAGGGAAAATATGCATGAAAGTTAACTAAAATGCGAATGAAATGTACTAAAATAAACTATAAAAATAAGTAAATAAAATGAAGCTATCAAATCACCCCAAGCTTAAACCTTACTTGTCCTCAAGTAAGACAAGACTAAATGAACTTGGGATGAACTACCCTAGAAATAAAAAGAATGGATAGAACCATGGAACCTGTCCGACGTTAGTCAACATGGTCAGAATTGATTTCGCTGCTATCTCACAACTTTTTCATCCGATGACAATGGAACCATAAACCACAGCCAGGACAACTCCTTTAGGTGAGTAAGGAGGGATGAGCAGTCGCAGCCTCAATGGAACATGTATACAATGAAGAACATCTGTAGTAGGGAGAAAGCAACTGGATGGGCTCGGGTGGAGCTCTTCTTTAGGTGTACACTCTGATCTCACGTTTGCCGGTTTCTCTCATGTGTAACTAGGTTTAATCGCTCGGGCACCGTTGTAGGAATCAGTTCACTTAGTGTTGGCCCAAACCTCCCGTAGTATCCAACTCGACAGTCTCTCTAACATCACCAATTTGTGAGAAAGAAAAAAATATAACTCGATCTATATACCATAAAACAAATCTATACAAATGAATATCAAACGTCGGGTGACCAAGATGTTGGGAAATTTGTTCAATAATTGAACCGGCCACCTATCTAAGATAGTTGCGACTGAAAATTTGCATGCTTCATTTTGTTTTTGTTTTTGTTTTTTTTTTGTTTTTTTTGTATTTTTTTTTTGTATTTTTTTTTTTTTTTTTTTTTGTAATGATAAAACCCTTTGACTCAAAATTTGGTTCCCAAAGTTGTGTAGGTGGAACCGAAAGGGTAATGATATAATCCGAATGGCCTAAGTGTGGAAATGACCATGTGTGGAGCATAAAGATGTAATGTAGGCTCCTTTTCAAACTTGTGGTTTTTCAAAGATAATGAAGATGTCCAAATGTGGACTAAAAGACTCTCTAAATTCTAAGAAAATCGTAAAAAGATATGGTGATGTAAAGAGACCGGATATGGATTCTACTCGGGGACAAGCACCAATGCTTCATCCTAACAGTTCAAACATGATCAAGTGTGATCGTCTCCGCGGTAGTGACCGCAAGGCTAAGAACACCCATTGCTATAGTATATCCTACAGTTGTTAGTATTGTATGCATAATTCTTCATGAAAACTACCTGTCCATGATCACTTACCCCTTTAAGCTACCAGCATCTGATCCCAAGTATGAAATCCCAAACTGCAGCTAGTGGTCCCGATTCGATGGGTGAGATAGCAACAAGATCCTGGACCAATAATGATACAATAATTGTGAACCTGTTCCATGGCATCCAAGAGAGGTGAGAATAAACAGACAACAAAAATGCATGAATGCTACTGTCTTAAGCTAAATGTTATGCAAAAATAAAAAGTAGAAAAGAAGAAAATAAAATCTTTTTGAAATTTTATAAAATAAAAAAAAATGAATGCAAATTAACTTAAACTAATATGTTATGCAACCTAACTAAAAATGCATGAAAAAGAGTAAGAAAAAAAAGGGAAATGCCCCACCCCAAGCTTAAGAACAAGCATTGTCCTCAATGCTTAAGGAAAGGGCGGAAAGAACCTAAATCGGAGGGTCGGGCGGCGGGAAATGTCTGTGGCGGTGGTTTCGTGAAATTACGACCGGTAGAACTCCGCCAATCTTGAATTTTCAAGCGAGGTGGGTGCTGGAAGGTTATATGAGAGGAATGGAGTGGGAGGTCAAGATGATTAAATGAAGAAGAAGAGAAGCTGAACATTTTAATCTATGGGTCAAAAAGGGTCAATTTCGGTCAATGTTGGTCAAGAAAAGTCAAAAGGTCAACTCATTAAAACCTTTGGTCAACACCTGGTCAAATAATAGCCAAAAATAGCCCAAATTGCCCAGCACAGTGCGCGGGTCGCGCAGTGAAGCACGCGGGTCGCGCAGACCTTGCAGTTAAGTCTTGGGCCAATGTCGCTTCATCACACCTGGCCGCGCAACCCACCCGCGCAACAGCACGCGGGTCGCGCAACCCCCTGATCCTGATCTTCATTTTTGCTTCATTTTTCTTCGTTTTTCACCCGTTCTTAATTTGAAAGGCCCCAAACACCTAGAAACTCTTGATTTCTTAAAAAACAACTCTTTTGAATCCCAAAAATATCTTCCAAACTCATTTATTCAAATTAAAAACACGAAAACACAATGCTTTCCAAAAATGCCCTTCTTTAACGTCTTTGGCGAGACGCCTCCAAACTTCACTTTAACACTTTGGGGGGTCCAAATGGACAACATCTTGGACATTTGAATCAAAAAATTCATTGAATGGCTTCAATCGATGTCCATTAACCTTGTAAGTTTTCCCCGTGTCGACATTTTTTAATTTCCGCACCTCCATTGGGACTCTTTTCTTGTATTTGACTTTCTTTTTACGGGAGAACCATACCGGACTCAGACCTTTGATAATAGCAATCATCCAACCATATTCTTTCTTGTACTTGTTCATTAAGGTGACCAACTCTTCCTTCTTTGACATGGTTTTTGAGTAGGTGACCGGTTGGGCGTCTTCTTTCTTGTGATACGTATCCTTTGAAGAGTCCGACAAATTTATCGCTTCCATCTCTTGTGGTTGGTCTACCAATGGAGTTAGTTTCTTAATGGTAGTGGGCGGCTCAACCTCTCTTTCATTAACCCCTATCACTTCCTCTATAGTTTCATTGTCAGCTTTTTCAATTTCTTCTTCTTCTTTGACAACCTCTTCCACTTCTACTTCTTCTTCCTCTTCTTCATATAACACTCTTGGGCCATCAAAAATTTTCTCATCATTCAAAGGAATGGAACATGCACTATGCGATGGGCTCTTTTCGGATGGTAATTTGTCTTGAGCTTCCATTAAACTAATTGATTGAGCAATTTGTGTTATTTGTTGCTCTAAGCTTTTGAGGCTAGCTTGGGTTGTTTCCTGAAAAATTTGGGTAGAAGTGGCAATGCTTTTAACAATGTCCTCTAAGGACATGCTTGGCGTTTCAGTTTGTTGAGGAGGGTAAGGATAGGGTTCTTGGAACAGTGGAGTTAGTGGGTATTGGTTATTTCCCCAAGTTTGGTATGGGTTTTGGTATTGGTTATTTCCCCAAACTTGGTTGTTGTCCCACCATTGATCATGTTGAGGTTGATCATAACTCGATTGGTTTGACAAATAGTAGCTTCCCTTCTCTTGCACGTCTCCCCATTCTCCTTGTAAATATGAACACATGTCGGAATGATGTCCATTTTGGGCACAAAAATCGCAAAGAAGAGGTGTGGGCTGCACACTTTGGTCACTTTCAATCATCATAACTAACTGAGCTAGCTCAGAAAGTCGCTCTTCGGTGCTAGGAGTGTTCATCTCCGAACCATACTTTTTTTTTTTTTTTAATTTCAGGAATTTAAATTTGAGTACCTGCACAATGAGATCTAGACATAGAGAAACAAATTGATTAAAAATAAACCAATCCCCGGCAACGGCGCCAAAAATTTGGTGGTTGTCGAGGCCAACACAAATAATAACCCTAAATGTTACACACTAAAATAGTGTATAGTGGTAAAGGGATCGAATCCACGGAGATTGGTTCAATTTCTAACTCTATGAAAAATCTCTTTGTAAAAATATTTGTAAAATAACAATAAAAATAAAATGGGGGTTTTGGTGTTTTGAATACTTGATGCTAACTAGAATTAACTATGATTTAAATAGACAATTGCAACAAAAATAAGAATTTGATGTAAAATCAATAAGGGAAAGATGGTTGACTTAAAGTTTTCTCACTTTGACTTTTGATGAACATATCATTAGAATTCAATGGTGCAATACTTGTTTTAAATCCTCAATTTGGCTATAGTAATCCAAGGAGCTTGAGATTACCTAGACTTTTCTTAATTGTTGAAATGGCTAGAGAAGCTCATAACAATTTCCTTAGTCAAAGTCACTAATTCCAAATAGCATGTAATTAGTGAAAGTCAACTAGCATTAAGAACCAAAAAGTCACCAAATCCAAGAGGGGTCAAATGCTTTCACCACCATGTTGGAGGAAATGTTTTTATGATTGTGTGAAGTAAAAACAACACAAAAATCATTTGTTGCTTGCTAATTTGAGGATCCTTTACTTAATCAAGAAATTAGCCAACTAATCACCACAAACACATTTAAACTCATGAACTAAAACATACAAGTAATGATAAGATGTTAAAACACAAAACATTTCCATAAAGATTCAAGAACATGTTCATGGATTCTTCAACATTCAACAAAAGTTCAAAGGATTAAACAAAAGTCAACCAAGATTAGTTTAGCCAAGCATGGCTAAACACAAAGAAACAAGGTTAGAGAAATTTGTACCAAACATTAAGCAAGAATCAAGAGGTAAAAATATGATGTTCTTCAAGGGTTCTTGGCCTTCAAAAGTCTCCAAAACTCCAGAGAGAATCTCCAAAAATCGGATGTGCAAGTGTATGCAAAAGATGGGCACCAACCTTCCTCAAATAGCTCAAAAGAAGGATTTCCGAAATTGCCCCTGCAGGGCCTTGCGCGACCCGCGTGCTGCTGCGCGGGTGGGTTGCGCGGGTGGTCCCTGGATGTAGCATCTTTGAGGTTTTGGGCCTCCATAGCTTAGCCCACTTGGCCCAGGTCGAATCCAATCACCTCCTAGCCCATTTTCTTCAAGTTTTTCTTAATTTAAAGCCCAATTTGACCTCTCCAAATCCTCCAAAGCTCGTGAACTCGCCCGATTAATAATTTTCATACGCTTGAATGTTCCCCCGCATCTTTCAAATTTAAAGCTCAATTCTTCCAAGCCTTCAAGCAATTGACAAGTCCACCCCATGAATCACCTTTATAGCCATCAAGCATGAAATCTCTAATTCCCTTCAAGCCCAATCGCCTCGCAAGAGTGCCGCCCCGCTAGTTTCCAAGAAAATCTGCAATAATGCTCAAGAAACTAGAAAGTACCCCGAAATGGTCATAAAAATAACAAAAGGGAAAATATGCATGAAAGTTAACTAAAATGCGAATGAAATGTACTAAAATAAACTATAAAAATAAGTAAATAAAATGAAGCTATCACTAGCATATATGGGTGCTGGTCTCCCCTTCGGTCCTCTCGACCGGATGCTGGGGACTATTTCACCCCCTACTACTACCACATATCACATATCACATAATCTATCTAGCATGGCAGGGCATGACCACCCCTTCGGCCCTATCGACCGGTATTTTGGGAAATATCTCCCCCTACTCTCACTAGAACATAGCATCATATCATTCTAGCACATAAGCATATCACAGGTAGTGGCAACCCTAGATGAATATCACAGAGACAATCATCTAACATACAACTCCTACTGGACGGCCGGCATTGTGGCCGTAGACCCAGCTCTACTGGAAGGTAACTCACCTCGAAAGTAGCTGTTGATGTCTGTTTGCTAAGCGCCTGACTGCTGAATTGGAAATCCTCCGGCTATAAATCATAAATATAGATTAGCCTCTCATACACACCCTTAGTTCAGATGACTGACCCTCCCTTGGTCCAAGGTCAACTCCTTGGTTAAGGTCAACTTCCAGTTGACTGGACTCGCCGAGTCATGGCACCGACTCGCCGAGTCCTTCTCCCACTAACCCGGTCCCACTCTACAAGTCCCTTTTTCCCACTCACTGAGTCGCCCTTAACTCACTACTCGGGACGATAGGACCGGCTCACGATCCGACTCACCGAGTCCATGAACAACTCGCTAAATCCTTGCGAGCAGACTTCCCACTCGCTTCCAGATCCTCATCCGAACATCCTTCATGAGAATCTGGGTTTTTGGGACTATCGTAACACGTTAGATTGCTAATTCTACGTGCAAACATGAAGGGTTGGACTCCTAACACTTAAACCCTTCGTACACAGTAACAGTTCATACGACTCGCCGAGTTTGAAGAACAACTCGTCGAGTACCAGGAAATCTTCATAGGACTCGCCGAGTTGTTCATCCAACTCGCCGAGTCTAAGGCCATCTTCATAGAACTCGCCGAGTCCCTTGACCCATTTCCCATATAAGCCAAATCTGAGACATGCAATGCTTTAAAACCAGAGATCTATGGTCCTAGGGCATGCTTAACACGTAAAGTTGTAAACTTTAGGTGCATGCATGTCCCTATAAGCTCAAAATGCAATTCCAAGCCCTTTAAGAGGTCATGCACTCAATGGGGTCCTCAACCACTTCAACCACAACAACTTTATGCATCTAACACCCCCATAATGTCTAGATCTGAAGTCCTTTCAGATCATTAAGCACAAACACATGGAGTTTGGTGTTTTAGGGCTTGAAAACCACCAAATGGGGACAAAATGGAATCTATGAACTAAAGATCAAGGTAGAAACTTTACTACCTGAATGGAAGCTTCTCTCAATGTAGATTTCGGATCTACTCCTTCTCTTGCACACTTCAATCTCCTCTTTTCTTCTTCTAAGCTTCAATTTCCTTCACCAAGCAAGAGCTCACTCACAAGAGCAATATGGGGTAACTAGGGACTCTAACTAAAGCTCTCTCGAAGTGTTAAGGACAAGGGGTTGAGTTAATGTGGTTAAATAGGGTGACAATGCTCGGGTTAGGGTTTTTTCCCAAACAGGGCCTACTCGCTGAGTCAGGAAACCGACTCGCTGAGTCAAAGGCTCAGACCCCGCGTCTCATCCCGCTCCTACTCGGCGAGTCGGTCCTTTAACTCGCCGAGTCCAAGGTAAAAATGCAAGAATTAAGAATTTTAACTTACAAGAAATACGTACCGGGAATCAGGTGCTACAGATTAACCGTTTTACCTAATCCATACTCCAGGATCAGAAATGAACGACTTTACCTAATCCATGCTCTCAGATTAATGACGAATGATTATGCCTAATCCATACTCTCAGACTAGGGACGGATGACTATGTCTTAATCCATACTCTCGGACTAAGGACAACTGACTATGTCTTAATCCATACCCCCGAATTAATGACAGTTGACGATGTCCAATCCATACTCTCGGACTAAGGGCAATGACTGTGTCTAATCCATGCTCCCGAATAATTGACATATGCTAAAGTTCTATTCACTGAGAATAACTCACTTGTACTCGTAAGAAAATACTACCCAATGTTCCTCATAATTAATTTAGGTCTACTCTTTATCCTAAATTATCATATATAATCAGGTATGTTCTTTAACAAGTATTTCAGGCAACATCAATTAACTCGCACATAAACATATCGTTAATACTTCAATCAATACTTGTATTAAAATCATGTTCATGAAAGGGACTATGCACTCACTTGATAAGGTGGTGACTCGGTACTCGGACAGCACTTTGTTATCTCAAAACAATTTCCCTCGACAAAACATAGTATCAATACCACTAGGGTTTAGTCTAACGTTAACTACGACTAATTAATAGTGTAGCTATTATTATTCTATAAGCATTAAACAACACTCTATATAACTCATAATAATAGTCCAAATAATTATTTTAAGGTCCTTATAACATTACCATATTAAAACATAAGTTATACTAAAGATAGGTTAGGCGTAGCTCACTTACAGTGGGTTTTTCTCAAAACCAGGCTCTGCTGGAGCAGCATTCCTAAGCTGAAAGGCTCTTCTTCTAGGAGCCTTCAGGCGCTCCGAGGCTTCTGCCTCGTGCTAGGGAAGTTCCCTAGGCTTTTCGGGGGGGGGGGGGTTCGGGGCTAGAGAGAAGTTCTAGAGAGAGAGGGAAGTAAGGGGAGGTGTGAGGAATGAATGGAGGCCTCACCACTTATTTATAGGGTCTGGAGGAAGGTTTAAGTCATGAATTTTTTATATTCACGTAGAGAGCCAGGCTGGCAACAGCCAGGCGTAGCCTAGTGCTGACACGTGGCATCGCATATAGGGTGGAAATCAGCCGATTTTCAAAAATTCATAACTTTCGCATACGAGCTCGGTTTTGACATTCCTTATATCCAAACGTAGGTAAAAACAAGATCTACAACTTTCATTTAGACTCCATCGGCTAATTCTTGATGGATCTTAAATTTAACAGTACAAGGAGATTAGACTGTTAAATGACCGCAAAGAATTCGTAATGCCCTCATACGGACTCCGTTTTCATCTGTCTTTTTACCGTTGAGTTCCTATTAATGAGATCTTCAACTATAATTTAGGTCGCGTAACCCAAAAACCGCTAAAATTAAAATTCGAGTTTTGGGTCGTGCACTATTATGCAAAATCTTATAAAATTCATAACTTCCTCATACGAAGTCAGATTTGGGCGTTCTTTTTATGGATGTCATCCTTTTAACATATTCTACAATTTTTGTTTAGATCACTAAGGCTAAAAAGTCCTCTATCTTAAATTCACCATTTACATCTCCCGGTGTCATGCCGGTTTTGCCGAAAAACTTCGATGGGCCATAAATTCTTTGTTATAACTCGGATTTCGGCGTTCTTTATATGTACGGAACCCTTAATACATACTATACAACTTGTTAAGATTATTTATTCTAAAAAATCTTTCGTCAAAAAGTCATTTTCGACCCCTATTATCTCTAAGTTAACTAGCCCGGATCTGCGGGCGTTGCGATAACCTTGTCCAACCTTGTTGGGTCCTTCTCTAGATTCAACCAGACCCCCCCCCCCCCCAAAGACAGCAAGGGTTGGGAAACTACTATCTGACTCGTCGAGTCCCAAGAACAACTCGTCGAGTCCACTAAAGTCCATGACTATAAACTCTATTTCTGTCAAGCTCATCTAATCCAAAGGGTAGATCTGGCCTCCTAGGGACGATATAGCACGTAAAGCCATGAACTTTACGTTCATTCATGTGTCTTTTAGCTCTAAAGGACCACAAATGATGCCAAAAAGGTGCATGGGGCTCTCATGGCCATAGAGTTGGCACCTTTATGCCATGAGACCCCTTCCAAGTCCCAGATCTGAAGTCATAACTCCATATAACACTTCACAACCCGAAAATGGCTTAGGAAGCCCTAAATATACCAAAATCCAAGCCCTAAAAAATGAATCAACACATGGAAGATCAAGACATGAGTTTTTACCTCAAATGAGTTGGAAATAGAATACAATCTCTAGATCTCCAAGCTCCAACTCGAACTCCCAGGCTCCCCGCCTCTTCTCAAGCTTTACAACCCACCAAAATGCACAAAAATGGCCTTAGAACACCCAAACAAGGATAGGGTTTCAAGACAATGCTTTTCTGGAAGTAATAGGGAAGATGGAGGCTGATATAAGCTGTTTAAATAGGGTGCAAACCCTCAAATTTAGGGTTTTACTCAAGCAGTACCTACTTGTCGAGTTGGTCTCCCGACTCATCGAGTAGGTCACTTAAACTTCCCGTGGATCACGACTCTACTCGAAGAGTTGGGTCACCAACTCGTCGAGTCTCAGAGAAAATACATAAATTTCTTGTATTAAATTCGTACCAGGAAACAGGTGTTATGAATGTCCCCCACTTATTTTAGACTTCGTCCTTGAAGTCTGCTACTGAGCCCTAAAAAAGCTTGGAGTAACGCTTCCTCATCTTGTCCTCTGGCTCCCAGGTCCATTCTGAGCCCTTGTGGTGCTGGGACTGCACCTTTACTAGCTCCATTCTCTTGTTCCTCAGATCCTTTGACTTCTTATCAAGGATCGCCACTGTCCGCTTAATGTAGTTCGAGCTGTCATCAACCTAAATATCCTCCAAAGGCACCACTACACTTCCGCAACTGGAAGACATGAAAAGTGCAATGAATCTGACAGAGTTCGGCTGGCAGATCCAGCCTATACGCCACCTTGCCCACCCAGGCTATAACCCTGAGGGTCCAATATACCTGGGGCCCAGCTTGCCCCGCTTCCTTAATCGAATGACGCCCTTTCATGGCGATACTTTCAGGAGTGCCATATCCCAACCTGAAATTCCATGTCCGATCGACACTTGTCGGCATAACGTTTCTTCCGACTCTGAGTAGTCAGAAGCCTACTCCGAACTTGTTGGATCCTCTCTGTAGTCTTGAGTACCACTTCGGTACTTCCCATGACCCTCTGACCAACCTCACCCTAGTATATCAGTGTCCTGCACTTCCTCCCATACAAGATCTCGAAGGGAGGACGGTTGATACTCGCATGATAGCTGTTATTATAAGAGAACTCTACCAAAGGAAGGTAAATATCCCAACTACCTCCCAAGTCTAAAACACATTCCCGTAGCATATCCTCCAACGTTTGGATGGTCCATTCTCTCTGACCATCCATCTGCGGGTGATAGGTAGTGCTAAAGTGCAGACGAGTACCCAGCTCGTCATGAAACTTCTTCCAAAACCTGGAAGTGAACCATACATCTCTGTCAAAAATCACTGAAACTGGAACCCCGTGCCACACCACTAACTTCGTGATATAGATGTCGGCCAACTTTTCAGCCGAAATACTCTTCTGAATCGGAAAAAAATGGGTGCTCTTGGTCAACCGATCAACGATGACCCAAATCAAATCCACTCCACACGAGGTTCTGGGAAGCTTCGTGATAAAATCCATAGTAACATCCTCCCGTTTCCACAGTGGGATATCCAATGGTTGGACCTTGCAATGAGGTATCTGGTGCTCAGCCTTGAACTTCCTGCAGGTCAGGTACCTTTCTACAAACCAACCCACATCTCTCTTCATATAGGGCCACCAATAATCATGACAAAGATCCCTATACATCTTCGTTGCCCCGGGATGGATAGAGAACCTGGATTTGTGCACCTCCTCCATCAATATCTGGCGCACACCTCAATGATATGGGACCCACACCCTACGGTGCAGAGTCAACAATCCCTGACCATCATAGTCGAATGAGGAAACCTTACCCACAATCCGCTCGCTCTTCCAATGTTCCTTCTTCATGACCTCCTATTGGGCCTCTCGAATCTGCTCCAACAGCGGAGTCACAATTGTCATCCTCATATAGATGTCCTTGATCGGCGCTGCCTTGCAACTAAGTGCGTCGGCCATGACATTGGCCATCCCCGGATGGTAGAGGATCTCACACTCAAAATCCTTTACCACATCAAGCCACCGACGCTGCCTCATATTTAGATTTGGCTGGTCCATGAGATACCTCAGGCTCTTGTGGTCCATGTAAATGGTACAACGAACCTCATAGAGGTAATAGCACAAAATCTTGAGGGCGAAAACAACAACCCCCAGCTCCAAATCATGCATCAGATAATTCTCCTCGTGAGGCTTCAACTGCCTCGAAGTGTACGCAATAACATGACCTCTCTACATCAATACCGCACCCAAACCTGAGATGGACACATTGCAATATACTAAAAAATCCTCCATGCCCTCTGGTAGGGCTAAGATTGGCACCTTGTACAATCTCTGTCTCAACGTCTCGAATGCGGCCTGCTGCTCAGCCCCCAACAAAAGACCACAACTTTCCTCGTCAACTGGGTCAGGTGAACGGCTATCCTGGAGAAGTTCTGAATGAATCTCCGATAGTAGCCTGCCAATCCCAGAAAGCTCCGAATATCATATGGAGACCTCAGAACCTCCCATCTCATCATGACCTTCACCTTGGCCGGGTCAATAGAAATCCCATTCTGGTTGATAAGGTGCACAAGAAACTGCACCTCGCGCAACCAGAACTCACACTTGGAGAACTTAGCATAAAAGCTCTACCTCCTCAAAGTATCCAGAACCTCCCGCAAGTGCTCCTCATGCTACTCTCGCGTATTGGAATAGACCAAGATGTCATCAATAAAAATTATCATAGACCGATCCAACATCAGTCTACACACGCGGTTCATGAGATCCATAAAGGTGGCAGGAGCGTTAGTGAGCCCGAAGGGCATCACCACAAACTCATAGTAACCATAACGCGTCCGAAAGGCAGTCTTCTGCACATCCTCCTCTCTGACCTTCATCTGATGATATCCCGAACGCAAATCAATCTTGGAGAACCATGAAGCTCCATGTAGCTGGTCAAAGAGGTCATTAATCCTTGGGAGTGGGTAACGGTTCTTCACCGTTACCTTAGTCAACTCCTGATAATCTATACACATCCGATCCGACACATCCTTCTTCTTCACAAATAGAATCGGGGCTCCCCAAGGTGAACTGCTCGGCCTGATGAATCCCTTATCTAACAGTTCCTGCAGCTATGCAGATAACTTTTGCATCTCAGGAGGAGCCAATCGATACGGTGCTTTGGCTATCAGAGCCGCACCAGGGACTAGGTCGATCCTAAACTCTACCTACCTCTCCGGAGGTATCCAGGGAAATTCCTCAAGGAATACATCCGCGAACTCTCGTACCACTGGCACATCGCCCACCATCGCCTTACCCGCCTCCCGGGTGTCTATAACGTAGGCGACATATCTTGCGCAGCCCTACTGAAGGTAGCGCCTAACTCTCACTGTTGAACATAAAGCTGGTCCTTGATGTGGCCTCTCGCCCTGGATCACTAGCTCTCCCCCACTTGGGGTCCTGATCTGCACATACTATTGCGCGCGGTCAATCACCGCCCCATTGGGGCTCAGCCAATTAATACCAATAATAACCTTGTTCCCCCGCAAAGGTATGGTAATCAAGTCTACCAGGTAACACTCCTTGAAAAACCTCAAAACACACTCTCTGAAAACCTCTGATGCTTGCACATACTGGTCGTCCGCAATCTCGACCTCTAGAGGGTAATCCAACATGCCCGAGGACTCAGGGAACTTCTTGCTAAGCGCAAGAGAGACAAACGACCGGGTAGCACCCGAATCAAACAACACCTGAATTGGGATACCGTTCACATGGAACGATCCTAAACAGAGCATACATATAACATATCAAAATCATAGTGACATAATATAAAGAATAAAGAGAAGGAATCATACCCGTCACCACGTCGAGTGCGGCGCGTGCCTCCTCGACTGTCAACTGAAATGCTCGGCTCCGCACCACTGGAGCCTCTGCCTTGAACTTTTGGCCATTCGTAACCCGCACTGTCACTGGAGTCGATGCCACCACTGGCGATGTTGCTGTCAATCTAGGGCAGTTGGCCTTCTTATGGCCCCTCTGACTGCAATGGAAGCAAATCAGGTCTGATGTCTGAATTGGGGTGGGGACAGTATAATCCCTACCAAAGTGCCCTATCTTTCTAGACTTGTAGCAGCCCGACGATCCTGCTCTACAAGCTCCCTCATGCGGCCTGTCGCATTTCCTGCAGCGGCTCTGGCCCGGCTGGCCCTTCGACCCAACTTGGGATCCCTTGTATTTCTTCCCTGAAACCATCGTAACCTGCTCAGTCTCTGCCTTCCTCTTCCTAAGGTGCTCTAAATCAATATCCCTTTCCTGCTCCTTGGCAATCATGGACTCCAGGGTCAGGCAAGCCAAATAACTGACATACTCCTAGATATCAGCACTCAACATATCATGGTAGCGGGTCTTCCACATCTCCTTGTCCCCTGCATACCGTGGTACCAATAAGGCCCTCTCCCTGAACTTGGCAGTGATCTCTGCAACTGTCTCTGTTGTCTGTCTCATATCCAGAAATTCCCTGGCTAGCTATTGAAGCTCCACAGCTGGCACGAAGTCAGCCCTGAATCTGGTCAAAAAATCCGACCAAGTCATAGCCTCGATGGTTGGGACTCCCAGCGAGTCGCCAACTAACTCCCACCAATCCCTAGCTCTATCCCTCAAACATCCCGCAGCAAAGTGGACCTTCGACCCTTCCGGGCAGAAGCTTTTCAACTGCGTAGACTCAATGTGTGCAATCCATCTCCTGACAGCAATGGGGTCCTTCACCACATGAAAGTCTGGTGCACCACACCCCTTGAAGTCCTTGAAGGACAGTGTGCACGTACCCATCTGGATCGATGGTAAATCGCTCCTGAATGACCAGAGGCAATCCTTCATCAGCTCAATAATCCCCTCCATTATCGACCTGAAAATGACCAGGGTCGCCTCAAGGATACCTCTCATGATCTCAGACGCAATGAACTCACGTAACCCGTCATCAACCTGCTCGGATCCTGCGCCCAAACCTGATCCTGATCTTGACCCAGATCCTAAACCTCCTGCTCCATGTCGTGTGGTCACCATACTGAATATAAACACATAATTATCAGGATCATACATACACTCGAGAGGTCTTACACACTCTCCAAGTTTCCTAGTTCCATCTCGGCCCTCCTTGACTTGAGTACGGGTCCTCTGCTTTTAGCAGTATGGGCCCATACTACCTTCCACATCTATGTGTACTTTCCTCAAGGATTGCCTCAACTTTTGTAAGGTCCTGAAAATGGATCTTAACTAGTGATCAAGCAATCAATCAATCAACAAAGTAAGAATTGGAGTAGAAGAAGAACAAAAACAAGATTGCACACGTTTATATTGCAAAAAATGTATAGTACAATGATCAATAACTTACAAAAGACTCAGACCTACCCTATATATAGTAGACACTTTCCGTAAACAGGTTTACGGCCGTAAACCTATTTGCGGTCGTAATCACATCAATAACCTACAAATGCATACAAAATGACTCCAAAGGACTTTCACATTGGAAAGCCTAGACCAAACCATAAACTGGACCCTTCAATCCCCCCCTTGGTTTGGTGCTAGCTTTGACTCAGTCTTTTTTGACAAGAAGAACATCTGATCTCCCCTTAGCCCCGTTCCACATCCCTTTCCTGATAATATTAGCAACCATAGAGGTATACTCTTTAGCAGCAGGCTCGAAAATCTCTTCAGTGACCTTGATTTGATGAAGAGCAAGCTGATGAATATCCTATCTTCCAAATTGAAACAAATCTCTTTTGTCATATAATCGAATGCATCTAACTTGAAGTTTTAGGACAACAGAGGTTGTGGTTTCATCAAAAACCCAGTAGAGAATAGACTTCAAAGATCCATCTGGATAATCCTGCAGCACAGGAATCTGTTTCACTTAGCTGGTGGCAAGCCACATCAATGTTTGAAAAGGAAGATTGGTTTTGGGATCAAGTATATCATGGTATTGTTTAACGATTGAGTCTGTAGTCTTCATCTCAAGAAAACCCTTCTTCACATGGCTCTCTAAATAAAGCTTGAAATGTGTTGCCTTGGGATCACTTGAAGGATTTGCAAAAGGAGCATTCGATAATTCTGAGAGATCAACCCTGGTCCAGGATTGGAAATATTGAAAAGTTCTATAAAACATTGTATTTCCACTCTTGCGTCTCATGAGCCACATGTTTAGTGTATCATGAAATTCCCACGATACAATTCCTAACCTATTGTCGTATATGTTTCCAAAACATCTTTCTTCAAGATCAGTGATAGTGATTTTAGGCTGATCTCCAGGATCGTTTTGATCTGAGCTCCTTTTGAATAAAAGTTGCTTTTTCTCAGCAGATTTGGCCTATTTGGCAAGCTTGAGAGAATTAATTTTTGGTGCTTGAGCTAGTTCTTTCTCAAATCAATCAACGATCCGAGATGTATTCACAAGTGGTGGAGCAACGTGAGGATCCTGAGATGGACTGACCAAATCTCAATTCTTCAGCAGCAGATTTGAATTTGTCTCCAAGGTCTTCAGCCAACAACTTCTTTAAGTCAGAGTAATAAGCAGTCATTAGCCCAAAATGAGTCTGAAGATCAGAAATCTGCTTTATTTTCATAACTCTATCTGCTTCAAGATCTTCAACTTGGATTTTGAGTTGAGCTTTCTCAGCTTCTAGCTCAGACACACGGATATCAAGTTCTATATTCTTCTGATTAAGCACCTTGATTTCCTTTTGAAGTCCAAGATTGGTAAGAACATCTTCTCTGGAGTGACCTTCCTCAATAAAAATTATTTTACCTCGGGAGGAAGGCCCTGAGCTTTGTTCATGGGCCAAGTGCATAACACGTCTCTCAGATGCAGCATCATGAGAGGGCCGGGGAGGAGAAAATTCAGGGGAAGCTGAGGATCCACCATCATCAAAGGTGGTGCCAGGTTCTTCAAGATGTGGTCCAGATGTGTCTGTTGTAGCAGTAGTTGATGGATGAGTTGGAAGGCCTTGAAATAGTTCTTGAACAAGAATTCCCTGTCTTGGATCGCGTCTTCTTCTCTTTAAAGGAGGTCGGGAGGTCTGAGTTTTAATAGGATCACTCACAAGAGGCTCTGTAGTAGGAGGAACATCATCAAGAGGAGGAATTCTTGAAGTTGTCTCCATTGGGGTTGAAGTTTCAGCCATTATGTTGGTGGTAGGAGGCGTTTTGAAAGTGTCTTCTATTTCCCGTATGTCCATTGATGGATGAGCAACATCATGGATATTGTCAAAAAATATGTCGAGGTCAACATGTGACAAAACTTTATCATCTCTTCCAAAATTCAATGGAATGTCATCTTGTAATAACCAGTAAGATCTAGGTCAGAAAAAGAGTCACCATCATCTTCTTTATTTGTTGTCACATCCTCTGCAGATCCCTCATTGTAAGCACTCTCAACTTGAACACAGTGTAGATCATGCTCTTCAGCTACCATCGCGATAGGAGCAATCTTCTTCATGATATGAGATATTGATAACATCATCTTCTGAAAACACCTACTCTGAAGACATATGCTCGGAAGATACTTTGTCAGAAGTCCCGTGAGATTCAGAGGGCTCATTCACTTCAGCAAAATTGCAAAAGTTTACCAAAGGAAATTTCCCTTGAAAAACAACTTTTACTTTTCAATTTTTTTATCAACCCAACAGTGTGTGGACCAAAAGATTTCATATCCAGGGTTTCTCCGTCTTTGACTATTTCAGGAAACTGCACATCAATGAACACCTTGATAAACCTGGGATACATCAAGAATGTGTCTCTAGTCTTTGCGTTGATGTACACCACAAATTCGTCCAAGATGAACTTTGAGAAGTTGAAATTGATTACAGCAGCAAGAGCAGTAATGGCTCCTGTGTTTCTCAATGAGATCTCATCAGCACCAGTCCGTCTGCCAGATATGTAGTTCACAAAGATGTGAGCCAAGAATCTCCAATAATGTGGTAGAAGTTTCTTCATTGTGGGAGGAAAGGCGCCTTCATATCCCATTTTGTCAAGAATTTCTTGAGCTTTATCAAGGGCTATTTCAGTAGGGTAGGATGATTGATTGTCAATTTGTAAAGCATCTCTGATAGATTGCTTTGTTATGATAACTTTGCACCCTTTCACATTAGCTTCAACAGCCACAAATTTATCATCTCCTCTCTTCAACTTGGCAGACTTCCAGAAGTCTTTGATGATTCCTTGATAGACCACAGGACACACGGTAAGAGCAGTAGACGAGCAGCATTCCTTTAACCCATGGATCATTGACTTGAACTCTCCATGGGCAACAGTAGGTTCAACAAGAATGATTGGCAGATTGTGACTATCAGCAAATTTTAGTTCTGCCATTTCAATCTGCACAAGAACAGGCCAAGTGAGAAATACAAAATATTTAATCAATTTAAGTTTATGTTATTCTCAATAATCATTTTAGATAGGCCTTTAAATGAAAAAGTCAAAGCTTAATTGACCAAAAGTAGTTTACGATCAACAAGGGTTTACAGCCGTAAACTCCTAGCCGTAATCTCCTAGTCCTTTATACCGACGATGAAATTTCTTCGATTAAACCCTTAATACTCGTCGTTTTGATGCGAGAATGGCATTACTGAGAACGAAATTAGCATACCTATGGAAACAATGGAGCAATTTCTCGAAAAGTCACAAAAAATTTTCAGAGAGAGAGAGAGAGAATATAGGGAGTTTGCAGCCGAATACTCATAAAATGGGGAGGAGTTTAATTCGGCTGAAAACTCCCTTATATACCCAGTTGAAAAGTTGGGCCACAGTCCACGATGCATAAAAATACAATCCAATACCAAAAATTTAAAATAAAACATTTTGAGGATAAAATAAAATAAAAAAAATAATAATAATACATAAAAATAAAAATAAAATAATTTCCAAAACTAAAAGGTTAGAAAATTAGAAAATAGAAAATAATAAAAAATAAAATTAAATAAAATTAATATTAAAATAAACTTAAATGAAATAAAATTTGTTTCACCTTAACTAACACTAAAACTATCTTTGTGATTCAGGGATCAAAGTTGTTAGACAACCTTAGTCCACTTATCGGTATATTTACCTTCATGTCTATACGTGATCGATCTCCGATATTGTGGTCCACTTAAACACGAAATATTTGTGATAAGTTTTCAACAAGCTAAGGGTGACAAGATCTTAGATCCTATGAATCTAGATATACATCCTAAGGACTGTTTAGCTGACGACGACCAAAGATATTGTTGTCCACCTAAATTGAGCAGCGAGATCTACAAACAATCTAAACATGTTTTAGTTGTATTAGAACGCGTTTCCCACTTCCTGTTGTACTCCAATAATCAAGGACTTCCAGAATACTCCTTACTTCAGGTGAGCAGACAATCATTAAGGGGAAGATAGATTTAGAATGCATATGTTGTTCACTCAGGTCGGATCTCTTCCAACCACGCTGAGAGTGAAACAGATGACTGACTAGAGTTTAGAGGGATTGTGTAACAACCAAAATCAGAAAGGTCAAGAAAGGAAAGAAAACCTAAGTCAAAGGGGTCAACTCGTCGAGTCCAGGAAGGAACTCGACGAGTCGGAGGGGGATCCGGGGGATCAATTAAATAACCGATTCGGCGAGTCGGCAAAGGGGACTCGACGAGTCTGGTCTGAACGAGGAAAACCCTAAATGCGGGACTTGGAGCCTATTTAAACGTCTCATTCTCTTCCCAAGGGTTCCGTTACTGCCTGTCTAACCCAGAACACCAAACCCTAGCCACCATATCCGTTTTTGGGCTAATTCTTTCCTTGAAGAGTGCATTAAAGCTTGGAGAAGGAAGAAAGATCTTGGTGGTGCGAGAAGGGGCTATAGATATGGGATTAGGAAGACATTTCAGAGCATTTGGAGGTAATAAACTAGTTATGGAGTCCTTTGCATCTAGATCTATCTTGGTTATGAGTTTTGGGGCTTTTATGCCATGTCCTTGGATTATTTCGGGTTGGAGCCCAAATCTGAAGTTTCTACTTCAGATCTAAGTGTATTCTGGCCTAGAGAGTCATAAGGTATCAGTCTTGGGGGTGTAGGTGAAGCATGGTTGTCTTAAACCCGAGTATGGAGTGTTTTGGGCCTAGATCTCCTTAGCTACACGTAAAGTTTGCAACTTTACGTGAGGAATAGGCGTTGGAAGAATGGATCTGCAGTTTGGAGTCCCTACATGACTCAAAAATCTTTTGAATGTATGAAAGACTGAATAGACTCGGCGTGTCCTTTGAGTGGACTAGGCGAGTAGTATGAAGATTAGGAGGAACTCGACGAGTTGGATGAACAACTCGGCAAGTCTGTTGAAGATTGCCTTGAACTCGGCAAGTCAAGTCGCGAAACCCCCAAACCCTTCGAGTTAAGACTCAGATCAGTGAGTTGAGTGGGGACTCAGTGAGTTGGACCGATCAGGACTCGGAAATCGGTAGACTCGGCGAGTCAGTGGATAACTCGGCGAGTCGTGTCGCGAATGAAAGGATTCTATGCTAATGAACTTGGCGAGTCAGTAGGCAGACTCGGCGAGTAGGGTTGACCTGGAAGGTTGACTTTGACCAGGACTTTGACTTTGACCAGAGTTGACTTTTGGAGATCAGTTAAGCTAAGTGATATATGTTTTTGTAACAACGCAAATTTTCAAACAAATTTTTCATTTAGAAATAAAGTGATTTTATTCAACTAAATATAATTATTCCAAGTTTCATATCAAAATACAATCATAAAATCCCCCAAGATCTCAAAAAAAACAGCAACAGTGTGTACACATCACGCCAGCGCCTTCCCACGGTCGTCGCTAGTACCTGAAATACATACATAACAACTGTAAGCATAAATGCTTAGTGAGTTACCCAATATACTACTTACACATATACGCCTTTCCAGGCCCTGACCTTCCGGTCCACAATCACATCGCCTTCCAGCCCGTAACATAATCGCCTTCCGGCCCATAACATATTGCCTTCCGGCCCATAATATATTGCCTTCCGGCCCCTAACATATTGCCTTCCGGCCCATAACATATTGCCTTCCGGCCCATAACATATTGCCTTCCGGCCCATAAACATATACAACACATAATACATTTACTCTAACACATATAACACATATATCATATATCATATTTGACCTTTCTGTCACATAACACTTTGCCTTCCGGCCCATATAAACATACATAGCACGCATAGCAACTAACTTTCCATTTATAGCATATATATAACACATATCATATTCAACCTTCCGGTCACACAGTCAAACCCTTCCGGGTACAGTATAGTGAGAAGACTCACCTCGTGAATATCGAAAGCTAGCAAATCCCGAAGTCACTCGTGCTCGATCCGCCGAACTACATACTCCCTATAATACCATATACCCCTTATTAATACTCTTATCATTCAAGACAACTAACCCTAAGAAATTACATGCAGGTCAACTCTGGTCAACGGTCAACTTGACCAGACTCGGCGAGTCTAGGCGTCCTCACCAAATCCTGATGTTCCCTCTCTACTCGTCGAGTATCCCTCTTGACCCGACGAGTTCCTCGTGGAAGAATCACGGGGGCCACCCCGACTCCACTCGTCGAGTTTGAAGAACAGCTCGACGAGTCCCACTAAATCTCCAAGCTACTCGTCGAGTCTGTTCATTGGACTCGGCGAGTCCATGCCATGCAGTCGATCAAACTGCTTCCTGAGATAAGTATTGTTCCGCAATACACAAGCATGCGACCTTCTGGACCTCTAAAGGTCCTAATACAGGGTTATATTTGTTTGGGTAACAAGGTATTCATCCATCTAATCACCAAATGGGTTCCATAAACCCTAAATTCATGCACACATCAATATAACAGAAAGGATCCGAAATATTACCTGAATAATGCACTCTCTGTGTCCCCAAACCTCAGAACTTGAGTCCCTAGCAGTTCCTTTAGCCAAAACTCTCCTCCTCCTTGCACAACAATTTCTTCAAGTCAACAATGGCCTCCAATCTTGCTCTAGATGCCCACAGCCGCTTAGGGTTCTTCTCAGTCGACTAAAAGACGGACAATGACGGCATATAATGCTTTATATATGTTCCAAAACCAAACGGTTAGGGTTTCCGCTTAACAGCGCAGACTCGCCGAGTCCATAATGGACTCGTCGAGTCCAGTCGCGAACCCACGACCCAAATCTGTGGTCCTACTCGGCGAGTCTGGCTCCAACTCGCCGAGTCCCCTCCTAAAACACCCCAAAACAGTGTTATAATAATACCTGAAATTCTGGGCTGTTACAACTCTCCCCCACTAGAACTAGACTTCGCCCTCGAAGTCTCACTCTGCAAATAACTCCGGATGTTGCTCCCGCATCTCACGCTCCGGTTCCCAAGTCATCTCCGATCCTTTCCGGTGTTGCCACTGAACCAACACCAGTGGTACCTCCTTGTTCCTCAGAACCTTGATCTTCCGATCCCTAATAGATACTGGTCTCTCGGCGTAATTCAGGCTCGCATCCACCTGAATATCCTCTAATGGAACCACTGCTGATTCATCGGCTATACACTTCCTCAACTGCGATACGTGAAAAGTATTGTGGATCTGTCCCAACTCTGCTGGAAACTCCAACCGATAAGCTACCCGGCCTACCCTTGCAATCACACGAAATGGACCTACAAACCGGGGTCCCAACTTGCCCCTCTTCCTGAATCGGATCACTCCTTTCCAAGGAGAAACCTTCAGGAGAACGAAGTCGCCAACCTGAAATTCAAGCTCGGACCGGCGTCTGTCCGCATAACACTTCTGTCGGCTATGGGCGGTCAATAACCTCTGTCTAACCTGCTGAATCTACTCTGTCGTCCGAAGTACTATCTCTGTACTGCCCATCACTCTCTGTCCCACCTCTCCCCAGCAAATGGGGGTCCGACACCTCCTACCATACAACAACTCAAAAGGTGGCATACCAATGCTCGATTGATGGCTGTTGTTGTAGGAAAACTCTGCCAAGGGTAAATACGCATCCCAGCTACCCCCGAAGTCTAACACACACGCTCGAAGCATGTCCTCCAATGTCTGAATCGTCTGCTCGCTCTGCCCGTCAGTCTGGGGATGGTATGCGGTACTAAAATGCAATTTAGTACCCAGCTCCACATGAAATTTCTTCCAGAACCTGGAAGTGAAACGTACATCGCGGTCCGAAACAATCGAGGTCGGCACTCCATGCCGAGATACCACTTCTCTCACATATAACTCTGCCAACTTCTCCGCTGATGAACTCTCGCTGATGGCAAGGAAGTGTGCACTCTTCGTCAATCTATCCACAATCACCCAAATTGCATCGACTCCTCAGGCAGTTCTCGGAAATTTGGTGATGAAATCCATAGTAATCTGTTCCCACTTCCACTCAGGAATCTCCAAAGGCTGCAACTTGCCATGCGGCCTCTGGTGCTCGGCCTTAACCCTACGGCAGGTCAAACACCTCTCAACGAACCAAGCGACGTCTCTCTTCATACCAGGCCACCAGTATTCCTTCCTTAAGTCCAAATACATCTTTGTAGCACCGGGATGGATCGAGAATTTCGATCTATGAGCCTCCTCCATCAAAGTAGCACGCGTACCGCCCACGAATGGTACCCAAATCCGTCCCTGAAACGTCATAAGTCCTCGTCCATCCCTAACGAACTCTGAAATTAACCCAACGACCCGCTCTTTCTTCTGCATCTCAGATCCCACAACCTCAGCCTGTGCCCCACGAATAGCATCCAATATCGGAGTCATCACCGTCAGTCTCAGACATACATCTCGCAATGGAGTGCTCTCCGCCCTGCGGCTCAATGCATCGGCTACCACGTTAGCCTTGCCCGGGTGGTATGGGATTTCACAATCATAATCCTTGACCACATCCAACCACCTCCTCTGACGCATATTTAAGTTGGGCTGATCCATCAAATACTTCAAACTCTTATGGTCCGTGTATATCGTACATCGAACCCAATACAGGTAGTTACGCCAAATCTTGAGGGCGAACACTACTGCCCCCAATTCTAAATCATGCGTGGGATATCTCGCCTCATGAGGCTTTAGCTGCCTCGATGCATAAGCTATCACATGACCTCTCTGCATCAACACTGCACCCAGTCCCGAAATCGATGCGTCGCAATATACGACAAAATCCTCCATCCCTTCCGGGAGGGCTAATACCGGGGCTTCGCACAGTCTCTGACGAAGTGTCTCGAAGGAAGTCTGCTGCTCGGGTCCCCATGAGAATGCAACACCCTTCCGGGTCAATCTGGTGAGCGGTACTGCGATCTTGGAGACGTCCTTAATAAACCTCCGATAGTACCCCGCCAACCCAAGGAAACTCCTGATCTCAGAAGGTGACTTCGGTACCTCCCAACTCATCACAGCCTCAACCTTGGCCGGATCGACCAATATCCCTGCCTGATTAACAACATGTCCAAGGAATTGGACCTCCCGCAACCAGAAGTCACATTTGGAGAATTTTTCATATAGCTTTTCCGACCTCAGTACCTCAAGGACCTCCCTCAAATGTCCCTCATGCTGCTCTCTAGATCGCGAATACACTAGGATGTCGTCGATAAATACAATCACTGACCGATCTAACATCGGCCTGCATACCCTGTTCATGAGATCCATGAACACTGCCGGAGCATTGGTGAGCCCGAAAGGCATCACCACAAACTCGTAGTGCCCATATCACGTCCTTAATGCTGTCTTCTGGACGTCCACATCCCGCACTCTTACCTGATGGTACCCTGACCTCAGATCAATCTTGGAAAACCAAGATGCTCCTTGCAACTGATCGAATAAATCATCGATCCTCGATAACAGGTAACGGTTCTTGACCGTCACTTTGTTCAACTCCCGGTAATCAATGCACATCCGGTGTGAACCATCCTTCTTCTTGACGAACAGTATAGGTGCTCCCCACGGCGAGCTGCTCGGCCGAATAAATCCCTTCCCCAGCAACTCCTGGAGTTGCGAGGATAACTCTTGCATCTCTGGAGGTGCGAGACGATAAGGCACTTTCGCAATAGGCGCAGCCCCCGGAATCAGATCGATGCCGAACTCTACTTGCCTCGCAGGAGGTACTCCCGGCAACTCCTCGGGAAAAACATCTGGAAACTCGCGCACCACTGGCACCTCCTCCACTGACCTCGGTCTCTCGGAAGCCTCCCGCGTATCCATCACATACGCCACAAAACCCTTACATCCTTGCTGTAGACATTGCCTCGCCCTAGCGGCCAAACAAAAAGCTGATCCTGAACGGGTACCCTCGCCGTACACCGTAAGAACTCCCCCACTAGGGTCTCGTATAGTCACCAGCTGGCGCTCACAGTCGATGATGGCGCTGAATCGACTCAACCAGTCCATGCCCACGATGACACAGACATCACCCATCGCAATAGGAATTAGGTCAATCGAAAACGCAACCCCAAAAATCTCTAGTACGCAACCCCGAAGAACCTTCGTGGTACAAACCACCCTCTCAGCCGCTATAGAAATGCTCAGAGGCCGACTTAACGGCTCACGACTAATGCTGATATGCTGACTAAAAGCTAAATATACAAAGGATCTACTTGCACCCGAATCAAATAACACTAGAGCAGACATAGAGTTCACAAGAAAAGTACCTACACATATATTAACATAAGCATAACATTTCAACTTTAAATAAATACGCGAATTACAGTATATCTGCCACAACATCAGGTGCAGCGCGGACCTCCTCCGCAGTCAGCTGAAAGGCTCTCCCGCGAGCCCTCGGGGCCTCGACCCTTGCCGGTCGTGTCTCAGTAGTCCTGGTAGTAGGTGTAGATCCCTGATGAAGCTGCGGGCACTCGGCCTTCCGATGGCCTGTCTGGTTGCAATGAAAGCAAACCATGAATCCCTTAGGACAATCCCTGGCAATGTATCCTTCCTTGCCACACTTGTAGCAACCACCCGCTCGACACGCCCCCTCATGACCCTTGCCTCACTTTCCGCAAGTGCGGCCCTTTGGACCTCCCATCCTCGAATCAGCGGACTTGATCCGCTTGGCTGCCGGCTGAGATTGAGTCGGGCGCCGGTCCACCTGCCGAGACTCGGCCTCCTCCCTGGCCTGGGTCTCCAACTCGATCTCGTGCTTCCTGGCATTCGTCTGAAGCTCAGTAAAAGTACGATAGGTGGAGTTTGACACAAACTCCCGGATATCCCTCCTTAACACGCCTAAGTACCGGCTCATCCGTGACTGCTCTGTAGACACCAGCTCGGGGCAGAACATCGCCCTCTCGTGAAACTTCCGTGTGACCACCGCAACGGAATCAGTACCCTGCTTAAGGGTCAAGAACTCCTGACTCAATCGTTCCCTCTCCACTGGGGGAACGTACTCATCCCTGAACATGCCAGTAAACCTCTCCCATGTCACCGATGTAATCTCCGCCAAAGTGAAGTTCGCCGTCACGAACTTCCACCAATCCTTCGCTCCCAGACGGAGCTGGTTCAAAGCGAACCGTACTCTCAGGTGCCCTGGGCATGAGCAAGTATAGAAGCACCCTTCAATATTGGCGATCCACCTCATCGCAGCAATCGGATCCTGCGTCCCATCGAACTCAGGAGGTTTCGTGTTGCTGAATTCCCGGAACAGCAACGAGTCACCCCCTTGCGGCCTGGCAGCGGCCACAGCTGCGGTAGCGGCAGCGGCTGCAGCTTCAGTCAGTGCGGCGTACCGCTCCTCAAATGCCTCCATCAAGGTGGTCTTAATGGACCCAAACATCTCCAGGATCTCCGCCCGAATCGCCGCAGTTACCTCCTCCTGAATCATCTGTCGAATCTCCTCGTCACTTACACCGCTCGAACTCGCTCCGTGGCGTGTCGTAACCATAATGTCTCTGAAATATAACATAAGATTATCAGAGACTCCATTAAGTACAATTGTACTCGATAACGCAACCCTACTCAGTCCCCGATATCCAGGGATTCTTACTTGGGTCTTCCACCGACCCGGTGTCTTCGGTAGTACGGGCCCAATACTACCGACCACACCGTATCAGCATTCATCCCAAATCTTCCTCCCCAAACCCCGAATAGTGAGTACTCTACTTCTATTATGCACTATTTACCTGCACGCTATCGAATATCTCATATAAGCAAACTCCCTAGACTAAGGCATCACAAAACAGGCCACTCTAGTTCTATCAGGAATACCTAGTCTTCTAGCATGCATAACAATTCATAATTCAGTGCATAACATAACATTGTAAGGTATTCTGGGGATCTTTACCGTTCGGGCGCTGGCTGATCGTACACACTGCTTCCTTCTTGTTTACCACTTTACCATTTATAAAAGTTTATACCTTTATTATTTTTAAAAGATTTTTCCTCAAATCCTCGGTTTGAGTTCAGTTACACCCGAAGGTACACCCGAATCCCTCAAACCAAGGCTCTGATACCAATTGTAACAACGCAAATTTTCAAACAAAATTTTCATTTAGAAATAAAGTGATTTTATTCAACTAAATATAATTATTCCAAGTTTCATATCAAAATACAATCATAAAATCCCCCAAGATCTCAAAAAAAACAGCAACAGTGTGTACACATCACGCCGGCGCCTTCCCACGGTCCTCGCTAGTACCTTAAATACATACATAACAACTGTAAGCATAAATGCTTAGTGAGTTCCCTAATATACTACTTACACATATACGCCTTTCCAGGCCCTGACCTTCCGGTCCACAATCACATCGCCTTCCGGCCCGTAACATATTTCGCTTTCCGCCCATAATATATTGCCTTCCGGCCCCTTACATATTGCCTTCCGGCCCATAACATATTGCCTTCCGGCCCATAACATATTGCCTTCCGGCCCATAAACATATACAGCACATAATACATTTACTCTAACACATATAACACATATATCATATATCATACCTGACCTTTCTGTCACATAACACTTTGCCTTCCGGCCCATATAAACATACATAGCACGCATAGCAACTAACTTACCATTTATAGCATATATATAACACATATCATATCCGACCTTCCGGTCACACAGTCAAACCCTTCCGGGTACAGTATAGTGAGAAGACTCACCACGTGAATATCGAAAGCTAGCAAATCCCGAAGTCACTCGTGCTCGATCCGCCGAACTACATACTCCCTATAATACCATATACCCCTTATTAATACTCTTATCATTCAAGACAACTGACCCTAAGAAATTACATGCAGGTCAACTCTGGTCAACGGTCAACTTGACCGGACTCGGCGAGTGCTAAGGCGACTCGGCGAGTCTAGGCGTCCTCACCAAATCCTGATGTTCCCTCTCTACTCGTCGAGTATCCCTCTTGACTCAACGAGTTCCTCGTGGAAGAATCGCGGGGGCCACCCTGACTCCACTCGTCGAGTCTGAAGAACAGCTCGATGAGTCCCACTAAATCTCCAAGCTACTCGCCGAGTCTGTTCATTGGACTCGGCGAGTCCATGCCATGGAGTCGATCAAACTGCTTCCTGAGATAAGTATTGTTCCGAAATACACAAGCATGGGACCTTCTGGACCTCTAAAGGTCCTAATACAGGGTTATATTTGTTCGGGTAACAAGGTATTAATCCATCTAATCACCAAATGGGTTCCATAAACCCTAAATTCATGCACACATCAATATAACAGAAAGGATCCGAAATATTACCTTAATAATGCACTCTCTGTGTCCCCAAACCTCAGAACTCGAGTCCCTAGCAGTTCCTTTAGCCAAGACTCTCCTCCTCCTTGCACAACAATTTCTTCAAGTCAACAATGGCCTCCAATCTTGCTCTAGATGCCCACAGCCGCTTAGGGTTCTTCTCAGTCGACTAAAAGACGGACAATGACGGCATATAATGCTTTATATACGTTCCAAAACCAAACGGTTAGGGTTTCCGCTGAACAGCGCAGACTCGCCGAGTCCATAATGGACTCGTCGAGTCCAGTCGCGAACCCGCGACCCAAATCTGTGGTCCTACTCGGCGAGTCTGGCTCCAACTCGCCGAGTCCCCTCCTAAAACACCCCAAAACAGTGTTATAATAATACCTGAAATTCCGGGCTGTTACAGTTTTGATATCGGTAACTCGGGGAGCTAGTGGTGCAACAGTTCAGGGAATTGTTGGTCAGAATCCAGAAGGGTTATCAGCAAGTTTAGCAGTGCCAGGTGACTTTCGCTTTGTGTGAATGGGTCTAAGGCCACAATGTCGGCCCATGTAGTTATGAGTAGAAGACCCGGAGGTTATCCCTAGGCACAGTATGCTATAATGATATTCAGGACGAGGTCCAATGATAGCGGGCGGGTGCCCAAGGAAGGGTTTATGGAATAGTTTATACTTGTTGTCTGTGTGATACTTGTATGTGCCTAGTAGGGAGGTGAGTGTGGGCAAGGTCCCATATCTCACCAATAGCAGAGTGTGGATGGTGTTCCACATCTCATTAGCATCAGATCAAGGGCGAGGCCTATGTTAAGGAGAGAGTGAGTGTGGGTTGGGCCCAAATCTCACTACCAGAAGGAGCATGGACGGGGTTCCATGACTCATTAGTAGCAGGATAGGCGAGGCCTTAGGACAAAATCCATTAGTATATGTTTAGCTTATGTGTTGTGATATGTTTATGTGCTATTATATGTTACTGGGCAAGCCCCTTTGACAGGCGAGGCCTAAGTGAAACAGATCTGTGTCCGAGCGGTGCTCGAAGCCAGGCAGGGCCTGGAGCGGCGGGGCCGTTGTAGCGGGCGAGGCCCGAGGTAGGGGGCGAGGCCCAGAATAGCGGGTGTGGCCAAGTATGTGCAGTATGTGGTTATGCATGGTATGTGGTAGGTTAGGGAACTCACTAAGATTCGTGCTTACGGTTTTCAGTTTTGGTTTCAAGTACTTCCAGTAGCGAAGGGAAGAGCTCGAGGTGATCGCATGGCACACACCATAGATTAGTCAGCCTGGGAATGTTTTACTCTGATAATGAGCATATGTTTTGGAAATTAATACTCTGATTATGTTTTGGATTGATGATTATGCTTTAATTAATGTTTTATTAAAAGAAATTTTTAGTCTTAAATTTTGGGACGTTACAAGTTGGTATCAGAGCCTTGGTTTAAGGGATTTGGACGTACTCTTGGGTATGTCTGAACTCAAACTAATGAATTGGTATAGAAGTTTTCAAAATGAAAAGACAGTTTTGTAAAAAGAGTTTGAGAAAGAAAACAGTTTTAGAAAAGCAAAAAGAATTTTGAAAAGAGAAAAGGGGTGTGGTGCATGCAATCAGCCGAGCTCAAGTAAGTACCCCAAAATACCCAAACAAGTTTATGTTATGATTATCAGTTAGTAGAACAGCATGCTAGATTAGGACTAAGGATCTAGGGAGGATACCTTATGTGCCTGTTATATGTGCTTTTAAGTTGCATGATAGTGCTGGTTAGACAGTAGTAGGATAGCCTATTTAGGTTATGCCTGAGATTATGGGTATATGTTGCATGCTAGTACAGATTCTTAACATGCGATTATGATTGCTTGAGTATGTTATGGTTAGATTTTCCCTTGTCTGAATGCTGCTTGCTTTGTGAATTGTGGGATTCCGAGTGATGGGAGTTAGCCATTAGGTGGATATGTCACGTCACATGTGATCAGGGTTGAATAATCTAAAAGTGTTGGATTTAGACCTCTTGCGCAGCTCTTGTATGAGTCCAACCGTTGTAGGGACGAGTCATTTACTCGAAGGATTATCTGAGCCTCGTCACATGTGATGGTATCTAGGTAATGGCTAATTGGTATCACAAGGAGTCCTTCAGCAGCTGAGGACTGGTTTGGTTTGAGTCAGAGGTTTTCCCTAGGGCAAGCCTAGAATGAGATAGTGTTGGGAGCAGTAGTAGTGGAAAAGAGACATGGTAGAGTCAAAGCAGTTATTGAGGAAAGTACGGATAGCTATGGAAGGTAGTATGGGCCCGTACTACTGAAACCAGAGGATCCGTACTCGATTCGGGAAAGGCCCAGACAAGATCGGAAACTTGGTAGTGCATGTGTTTGGTTTTGCAGCGGTGATAAGTATTCTGGTAAGTGGATGTATTATATTTTCAACATCGTGACGTTGAGAGAGAGACCAGTGGGTGGACCAGGTGCCAAAGAGGGATCAGGCTTGGGTTCAGGAGCCGAGCAGCTCGAGGAGCGAATGAGGGAGTTGATAACAGCTGAGGTTACGTGCAACATATTAGATCAGACTCCTGTGATCTTTGGCATGGTCAAGGAGGGTATACTGGAGATCTTGGATGAGAGGCTGGGAGCCTTCCGTACCAAGATGATGGCTTTGATGGGAGCGCGTACCTTGACATTTCGAGAGTTTAGGGCTTGCGGGGCACCAGATTATCATGAGGCTAGGGACCCCATCACTAGCAGTAGATGGTTGGATGATGTTGCCAATGCATTCCGTACGAGTCGTTGTACCGAGGGGGACAAGGTCAGACTTGCTTCCTGTCTTCTGAAGGACAAAGCGAGGGATTGGTGGGAGGAGGTTGTTCATGCCATTGGTGATGATGTCGCGTTGGACACAATGACATGGAGCGATTTTTCGGCCAGGTTCAGCGCGGAGTTTTCATCAATTATTGAGGTGCAGCAGTTGGCACGGGAGTTTCAGGATTTAATGCAGACCACTGAGACTGCGGCGGAGATCACCGCCAAGTTCAGGGAGAGGGCCCTTCTTGTTCTGCAGTATGTCGCGGATGAGGAGATGAAGAAGGCCCGATACCACGAGATGTTGAGGGCTGACATCAGGGAGTTCGTGAGCAGGTCCGACTGTAAGACACTAGAAGATATGATTTCTCGAGCCAGAGAGAGAGAGAAATTGCTTTAGAGCAGATCTGGAAGAGGAAGCCAGATGAGGTTCAGGTAGCCACAGGTTCGGGCAAAAGGTCCAAGGGATCGGATTTGAGATCGATGGATTATCAGGACTGCGTCGATGTGGAAGGTGTGGCAGGATGCACGAGGGTGCGTGCAGGAGTGGTAGTGGTGGAGATTCGGGTTTCTTCAAGTGCGGTCGGACTGGTCATTTTAGCAAGGATTGTACTGCTTCCACCGTATAGGGATCAGACTTGATATGTTTTCACTACAACCAGCAGTGCCACAAGAAGGCCCAGTGCCCCAGTTTTCTTCTGGTAGGACGGGTGATGGCACCTACCCCTGCAACATTGAGGATCACGAACGGCCGTCAGGGCCGTGCAGAGGCGCCTGCGGTGGGAGGCATGGCTTTTTAGATGACTACCTTGGAGACGCAAGCAGCGTCGGACGTTGCAGGTATTCAACTTCCGTTTTTAGTTCTTTTATGTGTGTGTGATTATATTGTTATGGTTCTGCATCATTATCGGTATGAGTATTTTATTTTTGTGCGGCTTGCTTGTGATCGAGTTATATGCCATCTGCATACCTTGGGTATTTGAATGGTAGTCAAGGGATGGGCTCTATTAGAGAAGGTTACATAGGATGCAATAACTGTAGCATGCCTAGGAGGGACTTGGTATGTCTCTCTAGTTCAGATTCGTATATTTTTAGAAATGAAGTGGTTAGATCCCTAGCTATGGTAAGCTTGGGGTTCCTCAACAGATTGATTATGGAATGGTAGTAAGGATTGGGATTTCTTTTCGAGCATTGAGCAGAAAAGTGTAAGCAGGATCGAAGTGGGGGAGAATCCTTCGAGTGTACAAGGGTAAGAGCATGCAGATCCAGAATGAGTACGCGATCTCTGAGAAGGAAAAGAAGTAGTGCAGCGTTGATGGATTGAGGAGTTCAGGGTTGGGAGTTTGAGAAACTCCCCATCAGCTAGTGCGTGTAATGGTGATGGTTAGTACGTGGTTAGGAATTCAGGTTGGAGGATCGCCTGTGTGATTCGAGTGAGTCGGAATGAAGATCTCGAGGATAGATAGCATGGGATGTTTTTGTGTTAGTAGACAGTTGTAGAGTCAGCATGTAGAGCATGGTAGAGCGGCGAGAGAGCCGCAACTTTCTCCAGTAGCGGTCATTGGTGGAAGGTGTTGTAAGACTACGGGGCGGCCGTAGCATTCACTAGCAGTTAGAGATGGAAGGTGTTATAAGACTACGGGGAAGTCGTAGCATTCACTAGCAGTCAAAGATAGAAGGTGATGTAAGACTGCGGGTAAGTCGTAGCGTTCCATAGTAGCATCATTAGCGGAGTTGGGGCGAGGCCCTTATCTCTTAGTGATCAGATATGGATCAAGAATGCGTAGTGGATGAGAATAGTAAGGAGTTTGCCTGTGTAGCCCTATAGAGGTGAGACCTTGGATGAGGAAGCTCCAGGATGTAGTTGGGTGAGACCCGTGGGCGAGGCCCATATGAGAGTAGCAGTATAGGTGAGACCTGTGAGAAGGGTTGCTCAGTAGTATGGTTGGGTGAGACCCGTGGGCGAGGACCGTGCGAGAGTGGTTAGACAAGTGAGACTAGAAGGATAGAGGCGGGTGAGACCCGTGGGCGAGACCCGTGAGTTTTAGTAGCACAGGTGGGACCTGGTAAGGACCTTAGACTCAAGATAGGGGATCAAGGATCCTAGGATTGTTGTGTCAGAATGGCAGAATAGATTGAGCAGTTATAGGTAGTCGAAGTTTCTTCGAAAGTCGATGGGCGCGACTAGGAGTTGTGCTGGGGCTAGCGACCAGTGGGATCCGGTAATGCATTTATTGATAGATTGGTAAGGACTAAGGTGGTCTCAGTTCAGCCGAAAGGCAAATAAGGAATAGCAGAAATTTTCAGTCAGTAGCCGTGCTGGTAAGCAGTCTATGGTGGAATTCAGTTAGTTGATCGTGGGGTGCTCGACACCAAATTATAGTAGAGAGAAATGCCTAGTGGACATTGGCAGTAGTGACCGTACTAGAGGTAGCGGGAGTAATGGATGTGGTGAAGGATAGGAAAACCCTAAATCAGAAAGGTCATGAAATGAAAGAAAACCTAATTCAAAGGTGTTAACTCGTCGAGTCAGTGCGGGATCCGGAGGATCAATTAAGTAACCGACTCGGCGAGTCAGCAAAGGGGACTCGGCAAGTCTAGTCTGAATGAGGAAAACCCTAAATGCGGGACTTGGAGCCTATTTAAATGTCTCATTCTCTTCCCAAGTGTTCCGTTACTGCCTGTGTAACCCAGAACACCAAACCCTAGCCACCATATCTGTTTTTGGGCTAATTTTTGCCTTGAAGAGTGCATTAATGCCTGGAGAAGGAAGAAAGATCTTGGTGGTGCGAGAAGGGGCTATAGATCCGAGATTGGGAAGACATTTTAGATCATTTGGAGGTAATAAACTAGTTATGGACTCCTTTGCATCTAGATTTATCTTTGTTATGAGTTTTGGGGCTTTTATGCCATGTCCTTGGATTATTTCGGGTTGGAGCCCAAATCTGAAGTTGCTACTTCAGATCTAAGTGTATTCTGGCCTAAAGAGTCATAAGGTATCAGTCTTTGGGGTGTAGGTGAAGCATGGTTGTCTTAAACCCGAATATGGAGTGTTTCGGGCCAAGATCTCCTTAGCTACACGTAAATTTTGCAACTTTACGTGAGGAATAGGCCTTGGAAGAATGGATCGGCAGTTTGGAGTCCCTGGATGACTCAAAAAGTTTCTGAATGTATGAAAGACTGAATAGACTTGGCGAGTCCTTCGAGTGGACTCGGTGAGTAGTATGAAGATTAGGAGGAACTCGGCCAGTTGGATGAACAACTCGGCGAGTCTGTTGAAGATTGCCTTGGAATCGGCAAGTCTGTTCTTGGACTCGGCGAGTCAAGTCACGAAACCCCCAAACCCTTCGAGTTAAGACTCAGATTAGTGAGTTGATTGGGGACTCAGTGAGTTGGACAGGTTAGGACTCGGAAATCAGTACACTCAGCGAGTCGAGTTGAGAATGAAAGGATTCTGAGATGATGAACTCGGCGAGTCAGTAGCAAGACTTGGCGAGTAGGGTTGACCTGGAAGGTTGGCTTTGACCAGGACTTTGACTTTGACCAAAGTTGACTTTTGGAGATCAGTTAAGCTAAGTGATATATGTTTTGATATTGATAGCTCGGGGAGCTAGTGGTGCAACAGTTCAGGGAAGTGTCAGTCAGCATCCAGAAGGGTTATCAGCAAGTTCAGCAGTGCCAGGTGAGTTTCCCTTTGTGTGAATGGGTCTAAGCCCACAATGTCGGCCCATGTAGTTATGAGTAGAAGACCCGGGGGTTAGCCCTAAGCACAGTATGCTAGAATGATATCCAGGACAAGTTCCAATGATAGCGGGCGGGTGCCTAAGGAAGGGTTTATGGGATAGTTTATACTTGCTGTCTGTGTGATACTTGTATGTGCCTGGTAGGGAGGTGAGTGTGGGCGAGGTCCTGTATCTCACCAATAGCCGAGTGTGGATGATGTTCCACATCTCAGTAGCAGCAGATCAAGGGGCGAGGCCCAAGTTAAGGAGAGAGTGAGTGTGGGATGGGCCCGAATCTCACTACCAGTAGGAGCATGGACGGGGTTCCATGACTCATTAGTAGCAGGATAGATGAGGCCTTAGGATAGAATCCATTAGTATATGTTTATGTGCTATTATATGTTACCGGGCGAGCCCCTGTGACAGACGAGGCCTAAGTGAAATAGATCTGTGTCCGAGCGGGGCACGAACCCAAGCGGGGCCTAGAGCGGCGGGGTCGTTGTAGCGGGCGAGGCCCGAGGTCGGGGGTGAGGCCCATAATAGCGGGTGTGGCCCAGTATGTGTAGTATGTGGTTATGCATGGTATGTGGTAGGTTGGGGAACTCACTAAGATTCGTGCTTACGGTTTTTAGTTTTGGTTTCAGGTACTTCCGGTAGCGGAGGGAAGAGCTCGGGGTGATCGCATGGCACACACCATAGATTAGTTAGCCTGGGAATGTTTTACTCTGATAATGAGCATATGTTTTGGAAATTAAGACTCTGATTATGTTTTGGATTGATGATTATGCTTTAAGTAATGTTTTATTAAAAGAAATTTTTAGTCTTAAATTTTGGGACGTTACAGATTGAGAAGTAGAAGGTTGCATATACTGTATACCAGGTTGGATTGTCAATCACGCAAAGGAGACAGTATATGGCTAATAGATAGAAAGAATAGCATAGAAGAAGATGTAGAGAGACAGAGTTGCATATGTTGCATTCCAGGTCAGATATGTTCCGATCAACAGAGGAAGCAACATATAACTAACAGATACAAAGAAAGAAAACAATTTTCTACAGACCTAATTTATCGGAATTCCCCAGTTGTCCCATCAATATCACAATTAAGGACAAAGTCCGTACATCGAGGAAAAGTAAAACCACACTTCTAAATATGGATTTCTTTAATGAGACTAATGAATTCTCATATATATCGAGGAAAAGTAAAACCACACTTCTAAATCTGAGCGTCATATTGTCTGGCGAAACGGATCTATCTAAGTCAATTTTTTTCAGGACTCTAGATTCCTTAATTTCATCTGATCCTTGTCAAGTCCATCTTGAAAATCTTTCATGCCTACCAGCGCATCGAGCACAGAGCTACGAAAATTTGACTTTGGTATGTTATGCAGATTCAGATTTCCTGTTATCAATTGATGATATCACTTCCCATCACATCACCTACAACAAAGAAACTATCAGCAACATTTTTTTTTGATTTTCTAATTTTTAAAAGTTTTTGGATTTTTGTAATTTTTCAATTTTTGTCTGGTTTTTGTTTATTTCTCCCCCTAAATTTGTGCATGGGAGAGAATGAAATTAAGATTGCACAAATTTAAACTAACCTATAACAAAAATTAATCCTCAAAACGAATCATTTTCAAAAAGCTCACAAGCACATCGCATCGACCTTTGTTAAATGGCTTTGTGAATAGATCTGCCACATTATTAGCAGTGGGGACCTATTCCAGCCAAATGAGCGAACGCTCATAGAAGTCTTTAATTTTGATATCAATACGCTTGGTTTTGGAATGTTGGACAAGATTTTTAGCAATCTGAATTGCAGCCTCATTATCACAGAAGATAGGGGTTTCTAGATAGTTCAAACCGTAATCCAACAGCTCATGTTGGATCCATATAACTTGAGAACAACAAGCAGAGGCAACACCATATTCCGCTTCCGCTGTTCAGGTTAAGACGGTGTGTTGTTTCTTGCACTGCCATGACACCAGCATGTCTCCAAGGAATTGACACCCTCCTGATGTAGATTTCTTGTCAATCTCACAGCCTCCATAATTACTATTATCAAATGCATATAAATCAAATTCAGAATTTTTCGGGTACCAAACACCCAATTTTAGGCTCCCTTTGATGTACCGAAAGATTCTTTTGACAGCAATAAGATGTGAAAGTTTAGGATTAGCCTCATAGTTGCGGACTGGTAGACCCAAAGATAATGCCGTCAACATAGATCTGTACTAGAATCTAATCATTACCTACATGCTTGATAAACAAGGTTTGATCGATAGTGCCACGAGAATAACCATGCTCAAGCAAGTGCTTTGTGAGAGTCGCATACCACGCTCGAGAAGCTTGATGTAACCCATACAACGCCTTGTCTAACTTGTAGACATGATAAGTAAACTTCGAGTTAACAAACCCAGGAGGTTGATCAACATATATTTCTTCCTTCACCTATCCATACAAGAAAGCTGTCTTGACATCTATTTGGAAAACTGTGAAGTTCATGTAAGAAGCATATGCAAAGAAGATACGGATAGCCTCCAAGCGAGCCACCGGAGCATAAACCTAAGTGTAATCAAGACCCTTGATTTGTCTAAACCCGCGAACCACCAATCTTACCTTATTGCGCACTATGACTCCAGAATCATCCTGCTTATTGCGATAGACCCAACGTGTGTCAAGAGACTTTTTGCCCTTAGGTAACTCAACCAGCATCCAAACCCCAAGCTTTTCAAATTGATTCAACTCTTCTTACAATGCATCTACCCAGCTGGGCTCAATTAAAGCCATTTTAACATTCTTTGACTCTATTTGAGAGATAAAGCAAGAATAGAGACATGTATTGACATCTCCACTCTGGTTTCTCGTTTTAACACCGTTACCCAGCTGGCCATTGACATTCTTGATCAGATGATCGCGTTGAATATGTGAAGGTATCTCCTGGATTATATCATTGAGTGAAACAGGAATATTGTGAATGCTAACAACTTCATCATCTGCCAAAGGATCCAAATCAGAAGAACCAATCTCATTAGTAGGATCTGCCACAAACTCATTTGCGATTTTCTTAGGAAAGAGAAGTTCCATAAGATTTTGAGTAACAGCGAAAGCATCTCGTGACATGAACTCTCTTTCATCAGGAGTAAAAGGAGTGGCATCAGCATCAGGAGTTTATTGTTGACTTGGATATTCTAGACTAGGAATTGGAACAGATGACTCCACCGAAGGTATTATAGATGAAATTATCGGTGGTCTGTAAACAACATCTTCGTCTCCCTCTTTAGGTACAAACTTTGAGCCCGAAGTGGAACCAGATGAACTATTTGAACACATATTGAAAAATTTGAACAAAGATGTATAATCAAACAGCCAATCAGGACCCACTCTAGCATCCGTATCATTCTCCTCCAACCAGCGCACGTCGTAGGATTCTACAATCTGCTTTGTCTTCTTGTTGTAAACCCTATATGTTGTGCTTGCAGCATACCCCACGAAGTAACAGTCATCAGCTTTGGCATTGAATTTCGGGTTGAACTCCAGGTGAAGAAGGGTGCAAGGGCACCCAAAAACACGGAAGTGACTGACTGAAGGCTTATGACCATAAAGAATTTCATACGGAGTCTTCATCTGAGCTTTGTTGATCAAAACACGATTCTGAACATAGCAAGCAGTTTTGATCGCCTTAGCCCAAAAGAAAACTGGTAACTTGGAGTCACAAAGCATTGTCCTTGCAGCGTCTTGCAGTGTACGATTTCTCCGCTCAGCAACACCATTTTGTTGAGGTGTGCGAATAGAGCTGTATTGACGCACAATTCCCTTTTCTGTGCAAAAGTCATCAAGAATTGCTTTCTTGAATTCTGTTCCATTATCAGTTTGAAGCGCCTTCGCCCTGTTATTTTTTTGGTTCTCAATCATCACAATGAACTTATTGATCAGATCAAATACCCAACTTTGTTGCTTAAGAAGAAAACCCACGTAAAACACAAGAAGTCATCAATCACAACTAAAAAGTATGAGTTTCTATTGATACTTAGGACATTGACTGGACCAAATAAATCTATATGCAACAAGTAGAGCACCTGGTTGATTGAGTTGATTTGCTTTGGCAGGTGTGGTTTCCTGTGATGCTTTCCTTGTGCACATAACACACACTTTTCAAATGTAATAAAGTCTCTGACAGGCAGGCCACACACCATTTCATTTTTAGCAAGACGATTTAGATTCTTAGCGTTAGCATGGCCAAGTCGTCGGTGCCACAACATTGTATTTTGTTTGGAGACCTTTGAAAAGAGGCAGGTGACTTGTTCAGGAATGTTACTGTTCATGTCAATGATATAAGCATTTCCATACCGCTTTGATTTGACAGGTATTCACTCTTCCGGGATGACAATGCATGGCTTAAGGATCATGCACTCTTTATCAGTAAATGGGTTGAATAACCTTTTTCACAAATCTGAGAAACACTCAACAAGCTATGTTTTAACTCAGGAGCAAAGTTGACGTTTTCGAAACTCAGCACTCCATTTGTCACAGTTCCTCTCTGAGTGATTTTTCCACCTTTTCTGCCTGCAAAGGAAACATATCCCCTATTAAAAGATTGAATGTTATTCAATTGGGAGATGTCTCCAATCATATGCAGGGAGCAGCCTCTGTCGACATATAAAGGTCTGACAACATTCCTCCGCAACTGTCCCTGCAAAATGAGCGGAATCATTTAGATTTGGGAACCCAAGTGATCACTTTCCTGGGTTAACCCTTTATTAACTCATATTTGTCTTTTAAAACCTTTAATTTTGAATCATCATTTAAAACACTTTTAGAGGATGATGATAACTGGTTGGAAGTTGACTTGGGCATCCACTGATATTTAGGTTTCTTAACAATCACAGGTGGTTTTGAAACATTTTTCTTTTAGCATCTGGATTTTCTACCAGAAGTGGTTGAAGATCCAGATCCCCTTTTTGACGAAATCGATCTCGGCGAAGCCTTGTTCGATTTTGGCAAACTATTTGTGACTTTGTTATTAAAAACCTGTTTATTCTTTTGAAAAACTACATTTTTCTTGTTTTGATTAGCCTTCCAATCATCATCTCGAGAACGAATTCTTGAGGACTTTCTAGTCAAAGACCTTACTCTAGACTCGTTCTCTCCTCTTGCGAACAAAAAACGCACAAAAGTCCGATTAGGACAATTCCTAGCAATATGACCACCAGTACCATAATTAAAACAAATATGTTTATTGTAATTGAAACTGATACTACCTTTTTCAGATTTATTTTCTTTAATGACACCCTTACTTTTCCCATAAGAACATGTGCAAGAAACAGATTGTGCGATAAGTGAGGGTGCATCAAATTGTGTGACTTGTGGAGTGGGTGTGCTTGTAACAAAAACATCAGAAGTATCACGATTATCAAACAAGTCATCAAATATGTCAAAAAAATTCAACTCAACATGATCCGATGTAGAAGCATCGCAAGATATATCATCAATTTTAATATCAGAAATAATAAAGTTTTCATTCGAAACAGAAACAGCAGGTTTAGACACAATTTTATTATCAGAAAGATATCCTTCAACTTTTTGCTTTGACTGATCTAAGGATTGATCTGCAGGGGAAGTAGAAACATTAGTACTTTCAATATTAATAATTCCTCCTAAAACAAAACCAGCTGGTTTGCCATAAACCATGAATGGTTCGTTGGCAATCTCCTCTTTAGACAGAGGGTGATACTGATAATTATGATTGAAAGGAGGAGGCGCTTTATCGTATCCTAAACCCTTTTGATGGTTATGTTTAAATTACATGAAATGGTCTATCATGTTGACAACTACTTTGCTTGACACATCAAATTTTCTAGAATCAAAATTTTCAGTTTCAAATTTGTCTTTTAATGTGTCAAGCTCAGTAATCAATTCAACAAGTTGTCTCCTAACATAGTCATAATTCTCACATTTATTACTGTAATCTTCCGAAAGTCTTTTATTTTTGCTTCTAATTCAACCTTTAGGGGTTTCTGTCCTTTCCTGAGTTGATAACCTTCATATCCCAGATCCTCAACTTCTATACGTAATGATGCTAATTCCTCACGAAGAATTTTAACATAATCAATGCATTCTTGAGAACAATAAGGTAGACTTACCTCTTTCTCCTTGGGTTCTGAAGTGGAAGATACCATTAATGCAAACTGCAACTCCATCATCTTTTTTTTCAGGATCATCCTCAGCATTCTTCATAGGAACATCATTGATTTGAGCCAAGTGAGCATTTTCAGGTCCTAAAATATTGAGTGTCTGAATCTGGTCCTCCGAGTCAAAGGACTGAGCAACCATTGTAGTCTCACTGTTGACAGCATCACCTCCAATACTATTTCCCACAGTAACCATCGTTCTATCATTGTTCATCCTTCTATCTGATTTCGGACACTCACGAGCAAAATGACCTGGCTCGTGAAAATTGTAGCAACGCATCTTTTCTTTGTTAAACCCTACCTTCTTGTTGGCATTCATTCCCCAGTTGTTCTTCCTCATCCTCTTTGCAAATTGCTTTTCCCTGAACACTGCCATAGATATCTGCCACGTAATATCCATCTCCTCCATATCTTCTGGATGAATTTGATCCAGGTCAGCAAATGAGAGTTGAGGTGGGAGCTCTCCAGCTACAAAGGCATTATAAAAGTTGATAAGTCCAGTGGCAAGAGCAAGATTTTCATCACTTTCTTTGGAGTTTAAAGAAGAAGACACAATTGGTACATTGGAGGAGGAAACAGCTTGTGAAACAACAAATGACTGATTTTGTGAGTGAGGTGTAGATGACGCAACAGTAAATGGTGTAGCTGATGGAGCAATAAAAGTTTGATTCTGAGGTAGTTGAACAGCAAAAGCTTAGCCTTGAGAGGAGATGAGTGATGAAAGAGTATTGTTTGAAGAAATCCAAAGATTTGCAGTCAAGTAGGAATTCACATGATTAATCTCTCGCTGCTTATCATCATCATCACAAGATTTGATAATCGCCATTGTCTCAGCAAGACTGAGACGATTTAGATCTTTTGTCTTCTTTATGACAGCTACATTCATTTCCCATGATTTTGGAAGTGAATTTAGTAGCTTTTTTATCCCAGATTTGGTCAATAAGATCCCAGCTATAGTCATTTCAGTAGTAAGTGTGGTAAATCGTTGGAGATGAGCTTCCACGGTTTCTCCAGGGATATAGTTGAACATGTTGAATTCTTGTCTTTACATATCCTTACAACTTTCTTTCATGTCTTCATTTCCCTCGTAGACCTCAATCAAAGCTTCCCACAGTGCTTTGGCTGAAGTGTATTCTCTGAAACCTTGAGCTATATCGGGAGATAAAGCCATAGTAAGAGTGGCTAGAGCCCTTTCCTGTTCTTCAACCTTTTGAAAGTCCTCATCGGTATAATTTTCAACTGATTTGTCAATTTGTTGTCCACTCGCAATAGTGGTAGTAATCTTGATTGGTCCTTTGATGATGTTGTGCAAAACCTTGAAGTGTTTCATCTTGATATATTTCTCAATTAGGTATTTCCATTCAGGAAACCCATCTGTAGACAGTAATCATGGAATACGCGTGGCTGTTCCCATAACTGAATCCAGTCCATGATGATGTGTTTGACTTTGATAATCCATATTTTTTTAAATTTTAATTTTTTTTAATTTTAAAAAAAAAAAGAAAAATGTAAAATAATAGATTGCGGTCAAGGGATTACGGCTGTAAACAGATACTCAGTTTACGGTTGGTGTTTGCGGTCGAGGTTTTAAGATTAGAGAGTTTGCAGTCTTTGAATATGTACTGTTTAGGGTCTTTGAAGATACTCAGTTTACGGTTGTGAGCTAAGTTTATGGCTATTGAATATTTCTTTAGATTACATCCGTAAACAGGGGTTTATGGTCAAGAACTCCTGACCGTGAATACACAAAAATTGATGAAAACTTGATCTTTAAGCAGAACGGATCTCCTTTTGTCACGTAAACACCAAATTCAGTGATGAGGCCAAGTTCCTTTGACCGAAAACATGATTGAAAGGTGTTTTGACACCAGAACTGCTCTGATACCAACTATAAGGCCATGAAAATGGATCTTAACTGGTGATCAAGCAATCAATCAATCAACAAAGTAAGAATTGGAGTAGAAGAAGAACAAAAACAAGCTTGCACACGTTTATATTGCAAAAACGTCTGGTACAACTTGGGAATACTCTAACCGGAAACTCTAATGATCAACAACTTACAAAAGACTCAGACATGCCCTATATATAGTAGACACTGGCCGTAAATAGGTTTACAGCTATAAACCTGTTTACGGCCGTAAACACGTCAACAACCTACAAATGCATACAAAATGACTTAAAAGGACTTTTACATTGGAAAGCCTAGACCAAACCATTAACTGGACCCTTTGACTTTACAAAGTCCCTCTCCAACTAATCTCATCCTAGGCTTCCCTAGGGCACCCTCCGACCTACTCTCCGCCATCAGCTGCACTACGGTGATGGGTTTTATACAAACAATCCTATGTGTGCATGCAACCCTAGTTTGGATCTATGTTTTCAGTATTAGACATACAACTTATGAACACAAAAGAAAAACCTAATATACATCTAATGATTTCGAAATACACAATTAGAAGATTAGATTACATACCTTTGTTGCTATATAGTAATAACAACTAAACCTTGAAGTTCCTTTGCTCTTGAGAACAAGTACCACAAATGTAGCACGTCTAATGGCTCACAAACACACTAGGTGAAAGGATGAATATGGTAGAGAGGAAAGAATGGTATATTGCTCTAGAAATCGTACCTATTAGGTTTTCCCGAGGCTTGAACGAAATCTAGAGCCTGGGTCTCTATTTATACAAGAGGCTAGCTAGGGTTTCAAGGTGGAAACCCTAATTTCTTAGCTTAGGGCGTAAGCAAATCCATGGACTCCATTCCTTAGGCCCTTGGATGAAAACTCCTAGATCCTTCTAGGATTTTTGGCCTAGCCTTAATAAAGGTGATCCAATGGCCCAAAGCCTCAAATATTGAATAATTACAAAGCAGCCCCTGTACTTTTAATCAGTTCCTTTAATCCAAAAATTAATTCTAAATTAATTTCTAAATAAATACTAATTAATAATATGATTCCAAATTATTATATTTTTCATATAATATAATAAGAAAATCATTTTTATGTCCAAATTTATTATTCTTAATAATAAATCAGCCTCTCTCCTTAACTGTCATCCTGTCTAATCACTAGTGTGAAGGCAACCCAAAAGGACCATGCTACAATAGGGTCAAGTACATCCCAATTATAGTTATGGGCTTAGAAACCTAATCCAACAGTCTCCCACTTGGATAAGTCTAATAACTATAACTTCCAATGCGACTTCAAAATCCGGTTAGCAATTGTAGCTCTCAAAAGCCGCTGTCAACTCTGATCTTATCATATACGCGTCATTTAGATAAGGGATCATATATTCCTCCATTCTTCATATCGTACAGACTGAGACATGGATTTTAATCATTCTCTATGTCTGTATATTGTTTCCCGATTTTAGATTTATGACGACTGATTAATTGAACAAATCAAATCAGTCCAGGCTTGGCCAAGCGCTTTGGGTGTCATCACTAAATCATCGAGGGGCCCACAGATATCACTTTTATCCCACTTTGGATAAAAGGAATGGATAAACTTCGACTCAAATTCTCGATTTCTCTTACTCATCAAAAACAATATGTTTTATAAGACCAAGTTACTGGTACGTTTACATATTATCAATGTGTAACCAAATTGTAGTTACAACTTACACGTCTCCGTTTCAAGAATATATAATATTATCCTTTCACTAATCACTCATGATAAATCCATGAAGTGATTCAAGTGAGCATGAGTTTAATCCAATACTCTAATCTTATCAAAGCACTTATGAACTATGCAGCAAACTTCTGCTATGTCTAAACACTTTAGACAATCTACAGACAGATTCATGACAGTCTTGCTTCATACCTACTTCCAACATATGATCGACTGTGGAGGTTCGAATAACCTAGTTATTCTGGAAGTCAAAACATGCAAAGACAAACACAATAATAATACTTAAACCTATATGGCCCTAAAACTTTTTAGTATAAATAAAACACTTTTTATTTAGTCACCATATTGATTACACATTACTCATTGTATAATTTTTCAGATAATCAACTTATTACTTGATTTATAACAACAGTTGTCCCTTGCTTCAAACATGCAAGCTTTGTTTACCTATGGTCCTTAATTTGTGAAATAGATCAATTGAAAAGCATTTCCAATGAAACTCATTTCATAATTCCCAATTCTTATCATTAGTGTAAGAATACCAAATTCTTGCCACTCTTAAAATATGTTAGATTCTAACATTTTATCCAACGATCCTTTCATAATGTCACAGCACAAAGTCACCAAGACTCAGCCAATGAAATTACAAAGTATTCTATTAGAGATTGTTACAAGACAATTCCATAGTCGTGAAGTCTCACATTCAAAGTACATTCCTTTAAACATCCTTCTTGTATAAAAGTTTCTAATCTAGACATATTTCTTAATATCCAACTCCCATTTATGGATACATTTCCATATTTGCCATGTGATAACTCATTCTAAATTGAATCTTATCTATGTATAATAATTTCAGCATGGTCCTTCCTTCACTATACTTCCAACTACTTACAAGCGATAAATCCTTAGCAAACCTCATATCGTCCTTTGACAGTTGCACAATTATTTAGTCAAATCCGGTTCTAATCCCTTTTCTCCTCTTAATTCCCTAGGAATTTGGAAAAATTTTAGAACGGTCAAATATTATAGCATATGCAATCGATCCTATACCTGAAGTGTATGGGACACGATGCATAATGTCTCACATAAAAATATGATACTTTATCAGTCTTCTGCCATAATATTTTATGTGTCGTGTTCTCACAATTCGAACTATGAAGAGGGATGTCGTAATCATAATCAAATTTTGAGAATGCACTGTGTATCCTTGACTAAATTTTATTAAAATTTCTTGATCTTATCTTTTAGATTTTGAAACGAAGTATAATATTCACTCCCTTAATTATAGCAAAACAACTTTGTTTTCTATAATTAATATTGTTAACTTGCAATACTTAAAATAATAATCATGCTCCCACTAACATGATGATTATCTCCTTACCAGCATAACACTTATGCTCCCACTAGCTTTGACATGTATTCAGAAAATAGTTGAACTTCTACAAAAGCAATGCTTATTGAATTTCTTAAGTTCATATTTCTAATATGGGATGCTTTGATAAGCCTTTATCTAAGCTTCTTAAACTCATACACCGTTCCTTAAATAGCTCATATGTGTGTCTAAACTAATTCAGAACTTAAAGCAATATGTCCTAAATGTCTAGACTAATTGCCAAATCTCACAATTTGAACAATGAAAAGGGATGTCGTAATCATAATCGAATTTGAGAATACAATTTCTTTTCATTATTGCTATCTTCTTAAAATCTCTCTTAGTGAAAATGTATCCTCACAATCATTTTCATGAACGGAGAGAAACCTTATGACACTTAGATTGAATGGTGTATGTGTTCTTATCCAAACCATATGGACTGAACTTGTTTATTCATGAACGGAGTGAAACCTTATGCCCACCATTGCTTCCAGGTTGTTAAGTCGCTCACCCTTACCTATCAATGTACTTTCCATTGATTAGGAAGCTTTACCTTTGTGCATTCAGATGAGTACTCATAGAACTCATATGCACAACTGACTTAAAACTGAAATGGCACAGAAACAAAATTACATCAACACGGTAGGTCTCAAACCTCAAGTATTGGGCTAGTTATTAATTTTAGGTTTACTCTCGATTAGTTCTTGAAAGTATTCAAGACTATTAAGACTCCTACTGACCTCTTGACATATAAGATTCTCTTGTCAAGAAACTTTCCTTGGCAAAACAAATATTTAAGAGTTAGTGCGAAATTCTATCAAGATTAACACTTATATTAATGGGTTCTGTTTGGTCTTTGTCTTCTTCAAGATATCACAACTTACCAGTTTACAATGTAAAGGGATAAGAAACTTTTCCTATTCCACATTCGATAAGTGTTACAAACCTACTTAAGATGTGTCACTCAATGTCACAATCTTAACTCTAAGACTTGATACTGGAACGAAGTATGATTGACTTCTTGATTTAACCATATCAACAATTTCCCATTCCTCTTCTAAGGCATACAAGTGCACTAAGATTTACTTAGAGGATCAACTGAGATATGGTTCTTAATCATTAAGATGATCATAAATCATGATAAAAGGTACTCTCCCTTCTTCTTAGAATGGAGAAACTTTTATCTTTTTACCTAATTGATTCTTTATTATTCATTTTGTCGTACATTGATACTTCTCCAATGATGCATAATTATACTTCAACTTGTAAGCATAATCACATATACCAAGCTTTTAATAAATCACGATGAATCTTTTATCATTCTATGTGGTGCCCTTGACTAGTATACAACATTGTGAACTCGATTTCCTAGTCCTTCACTTGACTCTTTGTCAAGGAATTAGTCTTAAATTCCTAAATACGAAGCTTCTCATCCATCACACAAACCACGTTGTATGATTCCAAGTTTATGTCCAATTTAAATTTGGGCGATGAGAATCTTTCCTTATTTGGCAAATTCTCAACACTTCCACAAATAACATAATAAAGAATCACATCCATCATTGCTAATAACAGAAACATTCAAAACACCAATTTTCACAATAACCATTGCATGGAAACATAAATAAGAAAAAATCAAATTTTATTTTATTGCGGAAAAAATATGTACAATGAAATTCAACTGAAAACTATGTTGTTACATATTTCTTAACAATCTTACCTAACTCTAGAGTAGCAACTCAAAAATCTGATCTTCGAATCCATGCGATCGAAATCCATTTCTTCATGATCAGATTCATCATGTTTCTTCCTTAAGTTTCCTCTCTTTTCTTTGATCCTACAAAACATCAAAATGTAATCTTATCACATCATGTATCAAGAATAAAGAGTATGAACTTATAGAGTTAGTGGATTTTACCTGAAGTAGATCCATATGTTTTGACTCTCCCATCTCTTCGATCTCTCAGGTAGTCAGGGCAGCTTCGTAACCAATGCACCTTCTCTTGGCAGTAAAAGTAGATGGACTCCTTTAGCACAACACACGAGACAATCTCAGATTTTTCTGGACTTCCAATGTTGCCAATGTCCATTGAAGTTTAGGAGTTTGATTGACCAACCAAGTTTCCTTAACCAGTGCGCCAAACCGTTGTTGATTCAACAACAATAAGCAAATAGGTCAAATCTATGAGGCTCACATCGTGATCTATTTTATAGTACTCTCTTATGAACTCACTATACGAATCAGGAAGTGACGAAAAACCCAGTCAATAGCCAACTTACATGAAATGTCGACACCCAACATCCTTAACCTGTCAATGTGTGACTTCATCTCTAAGATGTGTGCACACACAGGTTTCCCATCTTCGTGTTTACTTGCCAAAAGGGCTTCAGTGATCTTGAAATTTTCAAGCTTTCGATCACGTGGGTTAAGGAGAATAATAGGAGGAGGTGGAGGAAGTGAAGCATGATCTCGAGTTCCTCGATCGTATCGTGGAATGTCATCTTCATTTTGAAAGCTTGTTGCATGGGATTTGGGAAGAACATTGTTAGATTCAGACATCTACAAAATGGGAGAAAATTTAAGTAATTTGATTGAGTCCTTAATAAAACACCTAAATGAGATACTAAGGCTAGGATCCAACACAATACCCTACAACATGGAAGAGGGATGTCGTAATCCAGTTGCAGAACATTTGAAGGTAGGTAAATGACGATTTACCAGTTTCCACCATGAAAAACAAAAAGATTTTAAGTTTTAAATGAATTTAAAATCCAAGACCTTTTGCGATTCATTCAACTTTTCAATGGCATGTTTAATCTCGATTATGCCGTTCATTTGTGATTGGGATGTCGAGGATCACAAATAAGGTCTGAATAACCATGCAAATGTTGTGACAACCTGAAATTTCCATTCTGAACAAACCATATCAAGCCAATAGAAGTTAGAACAGTTGCAGAGAAATTCCAGACTTTAGGTATAAGTTTGAGTATTTCAGGTTTAACACTTAAGGAGATATCAGTAGAGTTGATGCACTAGGGTTTTGTGCAACACTGTTATTCCAATACTCTATGATATTAGAGTTCATTCTGGGAATAAAATATTTTCTGCCAAAAATCTCAGGACTATATATAGAAATCTGCCAAAAATCTCAGGACTATATATAGAAATCGTGGGGAGTAAACTCCTTTTCAAAGGCCAAGGTGTGCCTAATGTCCCTCCAAACCTGGGAAATGAACCTTGAGACTACCCAGGACATGTTTAGACATCCAAAACAAATATAATCAAAGGTTGAAAGTGAGTTCACGGCCAAGGAATTTCATGGGCCGTGAACTCCATATTAGGGTGCCAAAATGCCCTAAAGACCTTCATTAAGCCAAGAGACAAACATAGCACCTTACCTTGATGTGTCTAGGACCCAAAAAAATAAAAATATCAATACCCATGAGGGTTTACGGCCGCAAACACATGACCAAATGGTCCATGGGCCGTGAACTCAAGTTAAGGGTGTTTTGATGCCACAAAGACTTCCAAAGGCTTAGGCTTGAAATTAGATTGCTTCCTTATGACCTTTAGGACACTCATAAACATAAATGGCCATGAGTTTATGGTAGTAAACTCATTTGGGCCATGAAGTCCTTAGAACTTCAAAGAAAGTGGGTTTTCTTCATCCTAAATTAGAGCTAATGTCCCTAAATCATTCCCTAGTCTTCAAACTTGTATTCCCACATGAGTAGCCATGAGTTTACGGCCGTAAACTCCCTTGGGCCGTGAACTCAAGGTAGTAAACTCATGTGAGTGCCTTTATACCTTCCTATGTTGAATTACATGTGATTCCAACACTTGGTCAAGGTGTTACCTAGGTCCCGGAAGGTGTTTCCTTTCATATAGAGGTTATAAACACTATATTCATGTCAATATGTGTCCTTATATGTCATTTAGGACTTATTGTGTCTCGGGACTTTATTCGTGGAACTTCTCATCCATACACGCGTACCCACTAGAACCACTCACAACAGGTGAGTTCATACCCCTAAATCAATGTTTTAAATGATTTTAAATTCTTTAATGGGGGGGGGGGGGAATACAAGTAGAAAACAACATGTTATTAAATCATTCATATGTATTTTATAACCGTGTTTTCATTCAGCAAATTTCACATACTACAAAATGTGATGCATGAAATGGTTTTGTATCTTAAAAATACTTTGTTATCAAATGTATTACTTTTGAAATGTTTATTAAAATGACATCAAGTCATTGTTAATTACTATTCAAAACTCTTAGATGTCTTACAAAAACCATTTTTACCTTCTTGAACAAAACTATACTTATACACTTATGTTCTTATGTATGTATTGATGTTATAGTTTTCATCTTTCATTCAGTTTCCCACACTCTTGTGTAGTAAGGGTGTATAAACCTACTTGAACAACCAATTACCTTTCAGTTAATTATCATAGGGATAATTAGAAGATACAAAACATTATTCCTATTACAAGGAATCACACAAGAGTCAGTTCATTCATTAGTTTATACTAGTACATTACCTGATACATGAGTACATTTGCATATACTTACCTGATACATGAGTATGTTTACATATTCTTACATGATACATGAAAACTCTTACATGAATACATTGCATGAGTACCATTACATAGATACATTTTCCTGTATACACTTACATGGATACATGTACCTAGAGTTAAGAGGATGATTTATTAGTACTTGCTGTGTAAATTGTCCTATCTATCCAAGTTCAACGGGATATTTAGGCGGGACTAACCATTCCGAATCCCAGCTAATTAGCACCAGTGGTTGATGACCATCTACGGAGGTCTATGGTTAATACTCGTATTAGGAAATCGATTACGGGACTAACCCTTCCTACTCACTGTTGCTGCTACAGAGGACAATTGGACAATCTTCGGATGTTCATTACGTTATACATTTCGCTTACCGCGATGCAGTGTTAGTCCTGGTACCAAAGGATAACACTTATATCATATCTTTTTCATATTTGTAACAACCCGAAATTCATATCCCTAATTGAAACCCTTTTCGCGACTCGTTCCGATCATCCAATCGCCGTTTCCGATTTCGTTTCCGTTTCCGACCTTTTATTAAGTCGTTAATGTGAATTTTATTTTATGACTTAATAAGTGTCTTAATACCCTTAGAACTCGTTCTAACGTCTCATATTATTGATCGGAACATTTCTAGAATCAACCCTATCGGGTTACGGCAAATTGGTCGGGTACGACCAAAAGCCCTATCTAACGTCGGTATCGGGTAGAATTCTACAGTGTCCCAAACTTGCACACTATTTAAAGTGATCCAAGTCTCCATTTTGAAGATTTTTCTCCATTTTACAACTATCACTCCAATCTCTCTCCTCAAACTAGATTTAAGGGTCAAAGTCTCAAGTTTAAGGCTTCAAATCACCAAGGTACCTTCCCTAATTCGTTATGCAACCTCTCTAGCCTTCAAATTAGATTTTAAACCATGGATTAGGACCATTACCATGAGTTTACAGCCCCAGAACAGTCCTAGGCTGTAAACTCATATAAAGGGGGGTTTTTGGAGCAACAAAACCCTTCCAAACCTCAATTGGACCTTGAATATGGCTAGATGACTTTATGAAATGGAATTAGAATGCCTCAAACCATGATTTAAAGCTATATATATGATTTTACGGCCCTGGAAGGTGCCTAGGCTGTAAACACATATTTAAAGGGGTTTTAAGCCATTTAACCCTTCCAAGATACAAACAAGACTTAGATACGACTTTTAGAATATTGGTTATGGACCTAGAACACCTTAATCATAAATTTTGAAGGGATTGTGTGAGTTTACGGCCAAGACTTGTTCTTGGGCCGTAAACTCCTTAAACTTGGGTGTAAACACATTTTCAAGGTGTTAGAAAGCCATCCAACACCACCAAAAGCCTTGGAATAAATCATAGGACCAACCAAAAATAGTTTAAGGGCTTTATAGATAACAAAACCTCATATATGAGAGTTTATGGCCATAGAACATGCTCCATGGCCGTAAACTCCTAAAAAGATGTCAAATGGTGCCCAAAATTCATTTCTAGGCTCGTAGAAATTTTTAGAATCACATGTGATTAATTTTGGGACCTTAAAAACACTTATTAAAGAGGATATGAGAGTTTATAGCCATAGACCCTATGCCAAGACCGTAAACTCCCCTAACGTTGTTATTTGGTGTTTTAAATTCATTCCATGCCTTAGATAAAATTGTCCCAACCCTTCCCAAGTGTTATTGACCCATTAAGCACCATAAATCTTGCCAACATGAGTTCACGGCCGTGAAGTCATGTGTGAATGGTGTATATGGCCGAAAACTCATTAGGGAGTTTACTCTTGGGGAGTAAACTCAAATTCCATGTCCCTCGCTTCAATTCTTGTCCGTAGATGTCACCCGGGTCCCTCCAAACGCTTGTAATGAAGCGTTTTCGTGATTAGAAGCATATGTTCCTAACAAATAAATAATTTAAGTCCTAATTAGATAAAACTGTGTATCATTTGATAATCCATAGGAATCTTGTGCGTTTGCAAACCTAGAACCGACGTTTAGGATCCAAACCGACGCGTTCTTCAACCGGTGAGTTCATACCCCTACCCTTTTTCAATGGTTTTCAATGTTTTCATGGGGGGGGGGGGGGGAATACAAGCAAAAGTACAGGAATATCTTGTATTCAATCACATGATTTCAGATTAAATGATTTCATAACTATACATTTTGAAGAATTGAAAACCTTTTAATAAATTGTTTTAACTTACAGAGTTGTTTGTTTTAACCCGATTTTCAATTCTTATTATACACTGTTATATTGTATACTTTACATATGATTGTTCACACTTATATTGATAGAACACATAAAATATTGTAATGTCTGTAAGAAAACACTTAGGTTCGAGTGTAAAAGACAGATACCATCAGAAAACATTTGTATGTCTTAACAATACACCTAGGCTCGAGTGTGAAAGATAAACACCATCATGAGACACAATTCAATAGTAACGTCATTAATAATACACCTAGGATCGAGTGTAAAGGACAATCATCATAAGATAACACATATATATCATTTGTAACGTCCTTAATAATACACCTAGGATCGAGTGTAAAGGACAGTCATCATTAGATAACACCTAGGCTCGACTGTAATTTCTTTAATAAAACACCTCGGCTCGAGTGTAAAGGACAGGTACGTAGAAGATAGCTAGTCTTAAATACTACTTTCCTAGTTGAGAAGTAAAGGGGAAATCTTAAAGATTGGAGACACGTCCTTGTAACACTTCCATGGCACGAGATAGTGGAGGACTAACCTTGTAACCAGAATCTCCGAACGTAGGAGAGCGCGACTTGACTGTATAGATCTATACAGGACTAACAATCCCACACCTCGCTGCTAGCTACAGCCGAACCGAAAGGTTCAAGGGTGATGAAAGTCATAAAAAGGATATTGACCACGACTCGAGTCATATCTAGTCTGAGTATGGTTAAGGACTCACAATCTAGATTATTAACGCTTAGACTCATTTATTAGTTTTATGTACGTAGTAAAGCTAATGTATGTTCTAGGATGTCAGGCACACACACATACACACATTCAGGAAAACATGGGGTTTTCCTGGGGACAACACTGAACAAAACCAGAACCGGTAGAGACACACACACACAGTCAGGGAAACATGGGGTTTTTCTGGGAAGAACACCGAACATAATCAGAATTGGTAATATTTCACACACACATACAGTCAGGAGAACATGGGGTTCTTCCTGAGTAACAGTAGTAAGTAACTAGAAAAGTGTAACAAGTTAAACAACTAAACTACAAACCACAAGAACAATCATGTTTTCATCGTACATCGTTTACTTTACTTTCAGATTTGGAAACTAACTTTACATAAGAAAATATGGGATTTTCTTGGATAACCACTTTTTTAGGAAATCAAAGGAACACGTACATTTTCAGAAAAACTAACCGCTTATGAACTCACCAGCTTTATGCTGATTTTCAAACCGTTTGTATTCTCAGGTCCGTGTTAGACAGGTACCTGAAGATCCTTTGACGAAGACGGAGTGCGAAGAAGACTCGTCTCATTTTTTTCATATATGTTATGTATCACACTTGTACAATTTACTTTTGAACATATGTAATCTTTCCTATATGGAATGTAATGGTTGTTTACTTTACTTACTATGTGCATTGGATTTGATACTCAACATGGAGTCAACCCCGTAAATGTTTCCTCCTTCGGTTTTCGGGGTGTGACAGATTGGTATCAGAGCCCTTGTTTATAGTGAATGAAGTATACCAAACCTTACATGGTATAAAACTATAAACACTAAAGGGCCTAAGTGCTTTGAACTAAATGTATCCTTCAAAATATAAGTATTTTCAAAAGTATATAAGTATACCGACCCGTCGAGATCCGTAACTACAAGTAGAACAGAACATAAGTAAATGGGTGTTGTACGCCGCAGTTAATCCTGAGCAGTTATGTAGTTGCATCTAGGATCAATATAGCCTGGCCAACTATATTCATTCGAGACACGGCCAACATGTGCTTGGGAGTGACTGTGGTAAGCGGCATGCCTAAAACTTACCCTAATACCACAAACATCGAGCTAGTGTCGTAAGCAAACCATGAAATACTATGGGAGTATTTCTCGAGCCAATCCTTGGTAGAAATCCTCGTTCATACATTGTTCTTTGATCAATCCCTTAGTGATAATTTTCCCGCTTTGATAACTCCTTCCTACTTTATCACTTATTCAACATATATCTGTTATATCTCTTGATTCAATTCAGAGGACTTATCATCCTCTCTTTCTTGATCTTATTAGATCAAGATGCCTCCAAGAAAGAGACCCAGCTCCAAGACCAACAACCCTCCGCCACCACCTCTTCCCCAAATTGATCCTGTAGTATCTCAGGCAGCTGTTACAGCCACAGTGACAGCTGCCATGTCTCAACGAAACTCCGATGGTTCCGGTGGTTCGAGAGGTGGTACCCAAAGCCTTGACTTGGTGGAACGGCAAACCCACGTTCTTTAATTGCATTGGAGGTGTCATTTCCCTCATCCGATGGTTCGAGAAGATTGAATCCATCTTTGAAATTTGCACCTGTTCAGATTCAGACAAGGTGAAGTTTGCCGCCTGCACCTTTATCGACAAAGCCTTGACTTGGTGGAACGGCCGAGTCAAATCCCTAACCTTACCTGTAGCCAACGCCATGGGTTGGGAAGCCATGAAGGAACTTCTACTGGCTGAGTACTGCCATCGGGGCGAAATGCAGAAGTTAGAACATGAACTTTGGAACTTGAAGATGAAAGGTTCCGACATCACTACTTATACTTCCAGGTTCGATGACTTAGCATTATTCTGCTCGAGAATGGTTACCCCGGAGAGTAAGAAGATAGAGAGATTCATCAGGTGGCTATCCCAGCCAACAAAAGGGAATGTCATAGCTGCGAGACCAAACACATACGACAGTGCAAAATGTTTAGCATGAATCCTAATAGACCATAGTGATGACATTGAAGAAGCAACTACCACTCCTAAATCGACAGAGAGGAGTGGTGAGAAAAGAAAAATTGGGAAGATGAAGGAAAGTCAGATATCATAGGAGACCTCGAAGAGACAACAAACTGTGGCAGTTCATGCTACCACTTCCCCTGCGACTGTTTCTGTTGTTGGATCCTCAACTCGAAAACCTACGAGTAGGTATACTGGAACCCTTGCTAGTTGTGACAAGTGCAACTATCATCATCTTCCTTCCGGCCCATGTATCGAGGTAATTTTCAACAAATGTGGCATAAAGGGTCACATAAGGAAAAACTGTAAGACACCAATTTAATCAACAAGTCAAACTTCCGGAGCGGGCATTGGTCGGGCCTGCTGTGGTTGTGGAGAAGTGGGGCATTTCAAGCGAAACTGTCCTAAGGCTGTAACACCTGGCAACACCGGAAGAGTTCTAGCGATAGGACAAGAGGAGACAACCACCAATCACACCGTTGCCATAGGTATATTTCCCCTCGTTAAATTTATATGCCTGTGATTCTTTTCAATTCTAGCACCGAAAGAAATTCGTTAACCATCCATTTGAACATTTTCTAACCCTCGTCGTTGCGAGTAACCAAAAATGTATATCTTCGAGATGGTTATCACGTGAGAACGAGAATGCTTGTGTCCTATCCGTAGATTGTATTCTCAATCCGAACAATTATTCTTTTCCATTCGATCTATTGGAAAACTTTTTATGAAATGCTTTGATGCCACCCTTAGCATGTAATGACCGAGCCTCATTCATGCTGTCTTTCCTAGTTTCGAGAAAGCCGTTTGTTCTAACCTTCCTCCGACTCGACTCTCATGATCTTCGTACATCAAAGCTTAAAAAGTTTTCCCGTGTATCCCTCATCCGAGTAATAATCAAGAAACGAGAAGTCTACGATTCTTTCCCCGATACTATTTCCAAAGAATTCTTGAGAATTCTTTCCGAACGCGTAGTCCAGTCTCACTTCGACCTAATCCCGATAATTTCCTCATAGCCAAACCTCAGTAAGCACGATGTGTGCAAGTCATCAATCAGGGCATGATACGATCACTACGAGGTAGTAGTGGCGCCCTTCGGTCGAACCATTTTCTTGGTCATGAAGATAAGCAAAGCAGTCATACTCGTAAACCTTTCCAAAAGCTAAGGCAATAAAGAATTAGTCGACATCGAGAACACCCATGTAAACCTGTCGATTCTTGGATTCCATCGACTATAACCATAGACTCATGTAGAAGTTTCCCTTAGAAACATCGGACCCTTAGTTACTATGCCATGTGAAAGTGTACCTACTCGTTGGAAGTCTTATCATGGAAAGACATAGTACGCCTCAGGTAGTGCGAAAAAACTTAAATTGTGGAACCCTAGACCATTCGAGATTTTCGTTAGGAATCTATTCCATAGCCCTCTCCGAGCTATCTTCAGGACTCAGTAACAACCATCTGGTGTTCCGCATCTTTATTCGTAAGGCTTGCCGACCTGACGAAACTCTAGTAAATTCCTTTGAGAAGATGAAAACCAATAAAAATCCGAACCTTCGTGTATGAATCAATTAAGATCGTAGATTGAGAAGTCAACCATGCGTAACAAGGCCACATCCAGACAGTGAGGGTTCGCTAGAATGTTAAGAGGAGACCCGAAGTAGTAGATTCATCCTAATATCTCTTTTCACTTCATGATCCGTGTTCGAATCTTTGAATTTCGGGACGAAATTCCCTTTAATAGGGGGATAATGTAACAACCCGAAATTCAAATCCCTAATTGAAACCCTTAACGCGACTCGTTCCGATCATCCAAATGCTGTATCCGATTTCGTTTCCGTTTCGGACCTTTTATTATGTCGTTAATGTGAATTTTATTTTATGACTTAATAAGTGTCTTAATACCCTTAGAACTCATTCTAACGTCACATATTAATGATCGGAACATTTCTAGAATCAACCATATCGGGTTACGGCAAATTGGCCGGGTGCGACCAAAAGCCCCGTCTAACGCCGGTATCGGGTAGAATTCTACAGTGTCCCGAACTTGGACACTATTTAAAGTGATCCAAGTCTCCATTTTGAAGCTTTTTCTCCATTTTACAACTATCACTCGAACCTCTCGCCTCAAACTAGATTTAAGGGTCAAAATCTCAAGTTTAAGGCTTCAAATCACCAAGGTACCTTCCCTAATTCGTTATGCAACCTCTCTAGCCTTCAAATTCGAGTTTAAACCATGGATTAGGACCATTACCATGAGTTTACGGCCCTAGAACAGTCCTAGGCCGTAAACTCATATAAAGGGGGTTTTTGGAGCAACAAAACCCTTCCAAACCTCAATTGGACCTTGAATATGGCTAGATGACTTTATGAAATGGAATTAGAATGCCTGAAACCATGATTTAAAGCTATATATATATATATGATTTTATGGCCCTGGAAGGTGCCTAGGCCGTAAACACATATTTAAAGGGGTTTTAAGCCATTTAACCCTTCCAAGACACAATCAAGACTTAGATACGACTTTTAGAATATTGGTTATGGACCTAGAACACCTTAATCATAAATTTTGAAGGGATTGTGTGAGTTTACGGCCAATACTTGTGCTTGGGCCATAAACTCCTTAAACTTGGGTGTAAACACATTTTCAAGGTGTTAGAAAGCCATCCAACACCACCAAAAGCCTTGGAATAAATCATAGGACCAACCAAAAATAGTTTAAGGGCTTTAAACATAACAAAACCTCATATATGAGATTTTACGGCCATAGAACATGCTCCATGGCCGTAAACTCCTAAAAAGATGTCAAATGGTGCCCAAAATTCATTTCTGGGCTCGTAGGAATTTTTAGAATCACATGTGATTAATTTTGGGACCATAAAAACACTTATTCAAGAGGATATGAGAGTTTACGGCCATAGACCCTATGCCAAGGCCGTAAACTCCCTTAAGGGTGTTATTTGGTGTTTTAAATTCATTCCATGCCTTAGATAAAATTGTTCCAACCCTTCCCAAGTGTTATTGACCCATTAAGCACCATAAATCTTGCCAACATGAGTTCACATCCGTGAACTCATGTGTGAATGGTGTATTTGGCCGAAAACTCATTAGGGAGTTTACACGTGGGGAGTAAACTCAAATTCCAAGTCCCTCGCTTCAATTCCTATCCGTAGATGTCACCCGGGTCCCTCCAAACGCTTGTAATGAGGCGTTTTCGTGATTAGAAGCATATGTTCCTAACAAATAAATAATTTAAGTCCTAATTAGATACAAATGTGTATCATTTGATAGTCCATAGGAATCTTGTGCATTTGCAAACCCAGAACCGACGTTTAGAATCCAAACCGACGCGTTCTTCAACCGGTGAGTTCATACCCCTACCCTTTTTCAATGGTTTTTCAATGTTTTTAGGGGGGGAATACAAGCAAAAGTACAAGAATATCTTGTACTCAATCACATGATTTCAGATTAAATGATTTCATAACTGTACATTTTGAAGAATTGAAAACCTTTTAACAAGCTGTTTTAACTTACAGAGTTATTTGTTTTAACCCGATTTTTAATTCTTATTATACACTGTTATATTGTATACTTTACATATGATTGTTCACACTTATATTGATAGAACACATAAAATATTGTAATGTCTATAATAAAACACTTAGGTTCGAGTGTAACAGACAGATACCATCAGAAAACATAAAGCATTTGTATGTCTTAACAATACACCTAGGCTCGAGTGTGAAAGATAAACACCATCATGACACACAATTCAATAGTAACAACAATAATAATACACCTAGGATTGAGTGTAAAGGACAATCATCATAAGATAACCCATATATATCATTTGTAATGTCCTTAATAATACACCTAGGATCGAGTGTAAAGGACAGACATCATTAGATAACACCTAGGCTCGAGTGTAATGTCCTTAATAATACACCTAGGATCGAGTGTAAAGGACAGTCATCATTAGATAACACCTAGGCTTGAGTGTAATGTCTTTAATAAAACACCTCGGCTCGAGTGTAAAGGATAGGTACGTAGAAGATAGCTAGTCATAAATACTACTTTCCTAGTCGAGAAGTAAAGGGGAAATCTTAAAGATTGGAGACATGTCCTTGTAACACTTCCATGGCACGAGATAGTGGAGGACTAACCCTGTAACCAGAATCTCCAAACGTAGGAGACCGCGGCTTGAGTGTATAGATCTATACGGGATTAACAATTCCACACCTGGCTGCTAGCTACAGCCGAACCTAAAGGTTCAAGGGTGACGAAAGTCATAAAAAGGATATTGACCACGACTCGAGTCGTATCTAGTCTGAGTATGGTTAACGACTCGCAATCTAGATTGTTAACACTTAGACTCATTTATTAGCTTTATATACGTAGTAAAGCTAATGTATGTTCTAGGATGTCAGGCACACACACATACACACATTTAGGAAAACATGGGGTTTTCCTGGGGACAACACTGAACATAACCAGAACCGGTAGAGACACACACACAGTCCGGGAAACATGGGGTTTTCCAGGGAAGAACACCGAACATAATCAGAATTGGTAATATTTCACACACACATACAGTTAGGAGAACATGGGGTTCTTCCTGAGTAACAGTAGTAAGTAACTAGAAAAGTGTAACAAGTTAAACAACTGAACTACAATCCACAAGAACAATCATGTTTTCATCGTACATCGTTTACTTTACTTTCGGATTTGGAAACTAACTTTACATAAGAAAATAAGGGATTTTCTTGGATAACCACTTTTTCAGGAAATCAAAGGAACTCGTACATTTTCAGAAAAACTAACCGCTTATGAACTCACCAGCTTTATGCTCATTTTCAAACCGCTTGTATTCTTAGGTCCGTGTTAGACAGGTACCTGAAGATCCTTTGATGAAGACGGAGTGCAAAGAAGACTCGTCTCATTTTGTTCATATATGTTATGTATCGCACTTGTACAATTTACTTTTGAAACATATGTAATCTTTCCTATATGGAATGTAATGGTTGTTTACTTTACTTACTATGTGCATTGGATTTGATACTCTATAACAGCCCAAAATTTCAGGTATTGTTATAATATTTTTTGGGGTGTCAACTTGTCTAAATACTTGTATAGTTGTATAGCATGAAAATAGTTTGTGGTATGCATGTAATTGTACTTAAATGAACTATCAATTTAAGTCGAACGAAATGCTGCTTAAGTGTAAAAAGAAAATTTGTTTTGTCAGAGAGTATTAATCCCTTAAGCATTTATAGTTTGTATATCTTATGTGGTTCGATATACTTAGTTCACTATAAACATTGCTCTGATACCAATCTGTCACACCCCCAAACTGGAACGGCGGAAACATTCGGGGGCGGATGACTTCATGTGGTAACGTAACAAATGAATACATAGTAAAGAAAGCAATACAACCATCATATATATAATTGAAAGTTTACATTTGTCAAAAGTTACATGTTCAAAACTCAATTACAATATGATGTCAAAAATACGAGATTTAAACTGGCGCCGCAGCATCCCTTCATCAAAAGCGTAATGAATACCTGAAATTACTGATTTCCTGGGACATACAAGTAATTTTGAAAGAGTAGATCAGCATTTAAGCTGGTGAATTTCAGAAGTATTTAAGTGACAATGTTTGAATGAAATGAAATGTTTTATCTTTGTTTGTTTGTGTTTAGAAAATTCTATATTTTCTACTAGTATAAAAGTAGCCTTCACTCAAGACCAATGTTTGTTTCCAAAATGTATGTAAATGTAAATTAACCAATGAGTTTGAAAACCTTGTAAATCAATGCATTTTTAATACCCCTTGTGAGTTTTATAACCATACTATTGACTCGGAATGCCTATACACAACGTTCTTCAGACGTTGGAATGTTATGACGTTTGTCACCCCAAACGGTGGACTGCAGCTAACAGTCAGGGCGCGGGTTGTCAAGCCCGTATAGATCTATACACAAACACCATGCTCCCCCTCCAAGGGATTCTGGTATATAATACAGGACTTGAAATGTGTACTCGAACGTACATGAAGTTAGTGTCTCACAAAACCGTGGTATAAAAACAGATCTACTTTGTTAAAATGTTATGTTTGTTCTTGTATACGAAAGTAAACTTCTTGAAATATATGTTTCTAGTACATAAGAGTTAGAAATCTATTCGTAAAACTTTACCTATTATAGTTTTCAAAAAGTGTGTTCTGTTTGTTTAGAAATACCTAGAAAAAGAATCACTTGTTTATGAAAGCATAGATTTTTGGTGTAGAGTCTAAGATAGACAAGAATAATCTAAGAACAGTTTAGTTTATACATGCATTACAACAACTTTATATTTTAAAAGATAGAATGCTATTGTATCCTATGTTATATATATATATATATATATATATATATATATATATATATATAAAACTTCCTTAAAGGTTTATAAATCGCATGTGATTTGAATATATACAACATATAAAAGAGTTTCTTTATGTAACACACGATAATACTCGTGTGTTTTACTTGTAATCCCCCCCTTGAAAGCATATAAAAACATTTAGAATAATTAAAAAGGTTGATTAAGGGGTATGAAACTCACTTTGAAAGTTTGAAGATAGCGAGATGGAAAAAACCGGGCAGAGTTTCGTCTCGGGAAACTGATTTTCCTCGGGATTCTCGGGAATCTCGGGAGTAAAATCGACCTTCGGGACTTGAGCCAAAAAGACTAGAGCTTCGGGTTTGAACGGACACGGAAAATGAGGTAAAACGCAAGCAAAAGGAGAGAGAATGGGCCATTTTCCCGGGAACCCTCGTATGCTATTTATAGGGGGGCCTGAGAGACCTCGTACGCAGCGTGTACGCGTACGTCACGCGTGACCGGAGCCTCGACTGCCTTGGCTTCGGATGGGACGGGTTCCTGGGTACGCGGGTCGGATGGGACGGCGGGTCGGGTTCTTCGGATAGTGCGACGTGGGCGGTTTGAGGCCAAGTTCCTCGGGTACGCGGGGCGTACAGGAGTACGCAGCGCGTACCTCGCATGAGGACGCTGACTCCCCTTCGGATAATATCCGAATTTTGATTAAAATAAGTAATTAATTTATTTAATAAACTTGAAAAATTCATATCTTCTTCATACGAACTCCGTTTTCGATGGTCTTTATATCCTCGCGTAGGTGAGACTACGCTCTACAACTTTCGTTTAGACTCCGTCGGCGAATTCCGAAATTATTTTTTTTATTATTTATAAAAAACCCATCGTGTTTAAGGAATTTCTTTGAAAATTCATAACTTCTTTATCTGATGTCGGTTTTTGCCAGACTTTTTACCGCTGGAATACCATTGTCGAGACCTTCGATTCTCGTTTAGGTCATTCCGGTCAAAAGTTGCTCGATTTCCGATTCGAGTTTTTAGCTGTCTGTTGCTAAGCCGAACTTGGAAAAATCATAACTTCGCTAAATGAAGTCGGATTTGGGCGTTCTTTTTACATACGATCATGGTTCAAAGACATTTAATCATAGAAGGAAATTAAATAGAACTTATTTGTACATTTTATTATGAAAGTAAATTTTATTACTCAGAAGTGGTTACAATACTTGACCCACTTTGGTCGTTACAAAGAGTTGAAATATCGGGTTGTCACATCATCCCCCCGTTAGAGAGAATTTCGTCCCGAAATTTAAAGTAGTAAAGATACTAGTGAACATGAAAGAGATGAGGGTACTTTTGTTTCATCTGATCTTCGCGTTCCCATGTGAATTCAGGTCCCCGCTTGGCGTTCCAGCGAACCTTCACGATGGGTATGCGACTTTGTTTTGTTTGTTTGACCTCTCGGTCCATGATTTCTACTGGTTCTTCCACAAAGTTGAGGCTCTCGTTGATCTCGATCTCGTCGAGTGGAATAACAAGAGTCTCGTCGGACAGACACTTTTTCAAGTTTGAGACGTGGAAGGTTGGATGGATGTTACTAAGTTCGCGTGGTAGGTTAAGCTTGTAAGCCACAGGGCCGATTCTGGCAAGAATCTCGAAAGGCCCTATGTATCTTGGATTTAGTTTCCCACGCTTTCCAAATCGTATTAAACCCTTCCACGGTGAGACCTTTAATAAGACGTGGTCTCCTACCTGGAATTCCAAAGGTTTCCTCCTTTGGTCAGCGTAGCTTTTCTGTCGGTCTCTTGAAGCTTTCAATCGTTCATGAATCTGAACGATCTTCTCTGTTGTTTCACGTATGATCTCCGGACCGGTGAGAGTGCTTTCGGGAACTCTTCCTCTAGTTAACTGGGTATCGCCAACTTCAGTCCAGCACAGAGGGGATCTGCACTTTCGACCATAGAGGGCTTCAAACGGAGCAGCCTTTATGCTTGTATGATAACTATTGTTGTACGAAAATTCGACAAGGGGTAAATGAATATCCCATGCCTTTCCAAAGTCAATCACGCAGGCTCTCAGCATGTCTTCTAAAGTTTGTATTGTTCTCTCACTTTGTCCGTCTGTCTGTGGGTGGTAGGCTGTACTCATGTCTAGCCTAGTTCCCAGGGAACTTTGTAGTGACTGCCAGAATCTTGAAGTGAATCTACTATCTCGATCGGAGATAATGGATATCGGAACACCATGCGGTCGCACTACTTCCCTTAAGTAAGTTCTTGTAAGCTTCTCCATTTTGTCAGTCTCCTTGATGGGTAGGAAATGTGCGGATTTGGTCAATCTGTTGACAATGACCCATATGGTATTGAGTCCACTTGTCGTCTAGGAATATTTGGTTATGAAGTCCATAGTAATCCGCTCCCATTTCCATTCCGGTATCTCTGGTTGTTATAGTAGTCCTGACGGTTTCTGATACTCGACCTTAACCTTAGCGCAAGTAAGACATTTACTCACGAAGGTAGCAATTTCTGCTTTCATGTTAGGCCACCAGTACAGTTTCTTAAGATCCAGATACATTTTATCTGAACCCGGGTGAACGGAATATCTTGAGTTGTGAGCCTCAGTCATGACTACGTTTCTGAAACCACCATGTTTTGGGGTCCAGATTCGGTCCATGAGATAGTAGGCTCTGCCACCCTTGACTTCTAGATTCTTCTCCATTCCTCGTAGGGATTCACCTGCCACATATTCAGGTTGCAAAGCTTCCATTTGTGCTTCCTTAATTTGTGTGGATAAGTGGGAATGGATAGTCATGGTCAGAGATTTGACCCTCCGACCAGTGTATTCCTTTCTACTGAGGGCGTCGACTACTACGTTGGCTTTGCCAGGATGATAACGAATTTCGCATTCGTAGTCATTCAGTAACTCAACCCATCGTCGTTGTCGCATGTTGAGTTCCTTCTGATCGAAAATGTGTTGAAGGCTCTTGTGATCGGTGAAAATAGTACTCTTTGTTCCGTATAAGTAGTGCCTCCAGATCTTCAGAGCAAATACCACTGCTCCCAACTCGAGATCGTGTGTCGTATAGTTCACTTCGTGTGTCTTAAGCTGTCGGGAGGCATAAGCTATAACCTTCCCTCTCTGCATAAGAACACAGCCAAGTCCTTGATTTGACGCATCGCAATACACTACGAAGTCTTCTATCCCTTCAGGGAGGGATAGTATCGGTGCGGTGCACAAGGCCTGCTTTAGTGTCTGGAATGCCTTCTCTTATTTCGCTTCCCAGTCAAAGGCCACACCATTCTGGGTTAATGTAGTAAGAGGTTTCGCAATGCTCGAAAAGTTCTTTATGAATCTGCGATAGTAGCCAGCTAGACCTAGAAATTGACGAATTTTTGTAGGTGTCTTTGGTGCCGACCAGTTCTCGATGGCCTTAATTTTGGAGGGGTCCACGTGTATACCTTTCTCGCTAACAACGTGACCTAAAAATTCGACTCTTCGAATCCAAAATTCGCATTTAGAGAACTTCGCATAGAGTTTCTCCGTTCGCAGTGTTTCTAGGACTTTTCGTAGGTGCCGAATATGCTCTTCCTCACTTCGAGAGTAGATAAGTATATCATCGATAAAGACGATGACGAACTGATCCAAGTAAGGGCGGCATACCCTATTCATTAGGTCCATAAATACTGCTGGTGCATTGGTTAATCCGAACGGCATCACTACAAATTCGTAGTGTCCATAACGAGTTCGGAAAGCTGTCTTTGGAATGTCCCCCTCTAGAACTCGTAATTGGTGATATCCGGATCTTAGATCTATTTTGGAGAAGTAGTTTGCCCCTTGAAGTTGATCGAATAGGTCGTCGATACGGGGTAGAGGATAGCGGTTCTTGACAGTAAGTTTGTTCAGCTCTCTGTAGTCGATGCACATACGGAACGATCCGTCTTTCTTCTTTACAAACAAGACCGGTGCTCCCCAAGGTGAGAAACTTGGTCTTATGAATCCTTTGCGAAGGAGTTCATTAAGTTGACTGGAAAGTTCCTGCATCTCTGCTGGTGCAAGACGATAAGGCTACTTCGCTACTGGGGTAGCTCCTGGAATTAAGTCGATTCTGAACTCGACTTGGCGTTGCAGTGGTAATCCTGGTAGTTCTTCTGGAAAGATATCGGGAAAGTCGCGTACTACCGAGATGTTCTTGATGTCCTTTAGTTCTTGACTTGTATCGACGATGTGCGCTAGGAATGCTCGACAATCCTTCCGCAAGCACTTTCGAGCTTGGATGCACGAAATGATGCGAAGGTTTGTACTAGATTTGTCGCCATAGATAACTAATGTTTCGTTGTTAGGGAGTTTAAGACGGACTGCTTTCTCAAAGCACATGATGTCGGCGCGAAGAATACTCAACCAATCCATGCCGACTATGACGTCGAAACTTTTAATTTGAACCGGCATGAGGTTGATTGGGAAAGAATGGCCGTCTAATGTTAACGTACAGCCCATGTATATGCAATTAGTGTTTTTGGTTTTTCCATTGGCCATCTCTATAGTGAATGATTTTTCTAACTTGCTAGGTTTAGGTTTAAGTAAATGAATAAAGTTTTGACTCACGAAGCTTCTCTCCGCCCCACTATCGAATAACATGCATGCGTATGAATTATCGAGAAGGAACGTACCAGCAACTATAGTTGGGTCAGCTACGGCTTCGTCGTGGCCTATTGCCAAAACTCGTCCCACACCTCCAGTGCCTGCTACCTTAGGACAGTTTCTCTTGTAGTGGCCTACCTCGCCACAACCGTAGCAAGCCTGCCCTACACCTACACCGGGAACTTGAGTGATCGGCTTTGCGGGTTCCTTGTAGAAACGGGTTGTGTGTCCTTTCCTGCTGCAGTTGGCGCACTGCATATCTCGACAAGGTCCATGGTGGTGGTAATTGAATTTAGTGCATTTTGGGAGGTTACCTATATAAGGCTTTGTTGGGTAGGTATTTGTAGGGGCTGTAGCAGGTACAGTGGCAGCATTTACTGACACCAGTTGCTTCTTTGCGGATTCTTGGGAAGACCCACCCTTCCCTTTAATCCATGCTCTCTTCCTGCCATTGTTGTTGTTGTTGTTATTGTTGTAGTTGTTGTTGTTGTTGTTTCCTTTCTGTGGTGTTGGTGCAAAAGTGGTTGAGTTCTGATGACCTCCGTAGTCGATCAAAGATTGTGCCAGTTCCTTAGCACTTTCAAAGGTGTCAGGTTTAGAAGCTAACACGTTTGACCGCATTTGGGGCGTCAGTTCCCAGATGTACCTTTTTATTTTCTTGCTCTCAGGAGCAATCATATCTGGACAAAGGATTGCCAGCTCGCAGAATCTGTTGGTATAAGTAGCGATGTCGGTACCCACCATTCTGAGAGTCCATAGCTCGTGTTCAAGCTTTTGAATTTCTCCCCGTGGGCAGTATTCTCTCATCATCATGGCCTTCAAGCTCTCCCAGCTTATGGAGTTTGCCACGATTAGGGTAAGTACTTTAACGTGGCCATTCCACCAAGTTAAAGCTTTATCGAGAAGGGTGAAAGTTGCAAATTTGACCTTGCTGTGCTCGGGATAGGAGCAGATTTCAAAGACTGCCTCCGTCCTTTCAATCCACTGCCTCAGGGCCATCACACCACCAGTACCATAAAACATTCGGGGTTTGGCATTAGTAAAGTCCTTATAAGTGCATTCTCGGGGTTGCCCATGACTCTCGCCATGGTTGGATAGATGTGTGCTAGATCCCGAGCCATTAGTACTCGAGTTATTGATCTGTGACATGGCAGCTGCTACCGCTGCGGTGACTGCTGCTTGAAACATAACAGCATCAAATTGGGGTGGTGGAGGTGGTGGTGGTATCGGTGTTTCATTGATGGGGTTACGTCTGGTATTCCTGCATGGCGGCATCCTTTAACTATAGGTTGAAGAGACAAGGATAAGAATTTCATAGAATAGAAAATGTGTGTGTCTCATGAACTAAATCGCTATAGTTCAACAATAGATGATAGTATGAGTCTTAAAATAGAAGAATGTAAGTTATTTGTAAGACTGAAGGTATGAAACAAGTATTTGGGTTCACAAAGACCATTCAAGGTTCGAACGAAATACTTAACATAGTAGTAATAGTGCCACTTAGATTAATATAAAAGTTGCTACAACGATCATGAAAATTTGACCCCTAAAAGGGTCTCCGATTACAAAGTTCGAGAAATTTAAAGACTTTTAGCCGAGGTCCTAAGCTATAACAAAATTTGAGGTTTTCACAAGTACTACTTGCGACGTGTGATGCGCTTGGAGCTCGATTCTGCATCTGATTGCTTTGACTCCATAAGACGCCTATCAAGGGCGGCTTGTTGTTCCCTCAATTCTGTAAAGGCTGCATTCGCTTGTGCTTGGAATGCTTCGGTGCGAACGTGGATGTCGTTCTGCAACATCTCTAGGCGGTTGATATCGGCCGTGTGGATTTGTACTTCTACGTTAACCTCTCGGATTCGGTTTGCTTGAACCCCCGATTGGTAGGACTGATTGGCGAGTTTGCCCACCATAACCGGGAGTGCCCGATCGGTTGAACCTCCATTTCGGACATCGTAGAAATCTCGGCACATGCCGTAGGGAGAGCGTATACTTTGTTGTTGGCTCCAGTGGACGAGGTGACTTCCCCAGACAGGAGTCGGTCCTTGAAAGTTCATCCTAATGGGTGGAGGGTTGACTATTTCCGGTTCTGAGTCTGTCCCGAAGTCGTCCCCGCCATCCAACTCAATGGGCTCTTCGTCTTCTTCTGGATCTTCTTCAATCCATCCTTCGTTGCCCTGTTGTGGGTAGTAGGGGTCTCCATGCGGGTGAAATCCAGCCATTTGACTATACGAGAATAGGGTTATAGGATTTAAATAAAACCTGAGACATGTAGTACTAATTTATCTAACATATATACCAAATACTCCTATAGTATTTAAATCCTTGTGTTTGATCTTTGTAATGGTTTGGTAAGGTTTGACTTGTTGCTTACTACGATCATTCCTCGATATACGTTGGTCCAATCTTGGGAAAATATAGTTGATCACGCTATATTTGTCCAAAATCTGATTACATATATCGAGTCTCAATCGTAGTGTCAACTTGTCTAAATACTTGTATAGTTGTATAGCATGAAAATAGTTTGTGGTATGCATGTAATTGTACTTAAATGAACTATCAATTTAAGTCGAACGAAATGCTGCTTAAGTGTAAAAAGAAAATTTGTTTTGTCAGAGAGTATTAGTCCCTTAAGCATTTATAGTTTGTATATCTTATGTGGTTCGATATACTTAGTTCACTATAAACATTGCTCTGATACCAATCTGTCACACCCCCAAACTGGAACGGCGGAAACATTCGGGGGCGGATGACTTCATGTGGTAACGTAACAAATGAATACATAGTAAAGAAAGCAATACAACCATCATATATATAATTGAAAGTTTACATTTGTCAAAAGTTACATGTTCAAAACTCAATTACAATATGATGTCAAAAATACGAGATTTAAACTGGCGCCGCAGCATCCCTTCATCAAAAGCGTAATGAATACCTGAAATTACTGATTTCCTGGAACATACGAGTAATTTTGAAAGAGTAGATCAGCATTTAAGCTGGTGAATTTCATAAGTATTTAAGTGACAATGTTTGAATGAAATGAAATGTTTTATCTTTGTTTGTTTGTGTTTAGAAAATCCTATATTTTCTACTAGTATAAAAGTAGCCTTCACTCAAGACCAATGTTTGTTTCCAAAATGTATGTAAATGTAAATTAACCAATGAGTTTGAAAACCTTGTAAATCAATGCATTTTTAATACCCCTTGTGAGTTTTATAACCATACTATTGACTCGGAATGCCTATACACAACGTTCTTCAGACGTTGGAATGTTATGACGTTTGTCACCCCAAACGGTGGACTGCAGCTAACAGTCAGGGTGCAGGTTGTCAAGCCCGTATAGATCTATACACAAACACCATGCTCCCCCTCCAAGGGATTCTGGTATATAATACAGGACTTGAAATGTGTACTCGAACGTACATTAAGTTAGTGTCTCACAAAACCGTGGTATAAAAACAGATCTACTTTGTTAAAATGTTACGTTTGTTCTTGTATACAAAAGTAAACTTCTTGAAATATATGTTTCTAGTACATAAGAGTTAGAAATCTGTTCGTAAAACTTTACCTATTATAGTTTTCAAAAAGTGTGTTCTGTTTGTTTAGAAATACCTAGAAAAAGAATCACTTGTTTATGAAAGCATATATTTTTGGTGTAGAGTCTAAGATAGACAAGAATAATCTAAGAACAGTTTAGTTTATACATGCATTACAACAACTTTATATTTTAAAAGATAGAATGCTATTGTATCCTATGTTATATATATATATATATATATATATATATATATATATATATATATATATATATATATATAAAACTTCCTTAAAGGTTTATAAATCGCATGTGATTTGAATATATACAACATATAAAAGAGTTTCTTTATGTAACACACGATAATACTCATGTGTTTTACTTGTAATCCCCCCTTGAAAGCATATAAAAACATTTAGAATAATAAAAAAGGTTGATTAAGGGGTATGAAACTGACTTTGAAAGTTTGAAGATAGCGAGATGGAAAAAACCGGGCAGAGTTTCGTCTCGGGAAACGGATTTTCCTCGGGATTCTCGGGAATCTCGGGAGTAAAATCGACCTACGGGACTTGAGCCAAAAAGACCAGAGCTTCGGGTTTGAACGGACACGGAAAACGAGGTAAAACGCAAGTAAAAGGAGAGAGAATGGGCCATTTTCCCGGGAACCCTCGTATGCTATTTATAGGGGCGCCTGAGAGACCTCGTACGCGGGGCGTACGCTCGTACGCAGCGCGTACGCGTACGTCACGCGTGACCGGAGCCTCGACTGCCTCGGCTTCGCATGGGACGGGTTCCTGGGTACGCGGGTCGGATGGGACGGCGGGTCGGGTTCTTCGGATAGTGCGACGTGGGCGGTTTGAGGCCAAGTTCCTCGGGTACGCGGGGCGTACAGGAGTACGCAGCGCGTACCTCGGATGAGGACGTTGACTCCCCTTCGGATAATATCCGAATTTTGATTAAAATAAATAATTAATTTATTTAATAAACTTCAAAAATTCATATCTTCTTCATACGAACTACGTTTTCGATGGTCTTTATATCCTCGCGTAGGTGAGACTACGCTCTACAACTTTCGTTTAGACTCTGTCGGCAAATTCCGAAATTATTTTTTTTATTATTTATAAAAAACCCATCGTGTTTAAGGAATTTCTTTGAAAATTCATAACTTCTTTATCTGATGTCGGTTTTTGCCAGACTTTTTATCGCTGGAATACCATTGTCGAGACCTTCGATTCTCGTTTAGGTCATTCCGGTCAAAAGTCGCTCGATTTCCGATTCGAGTTTTTAGCTGTCTGTTGCTAAGCCGAACTTGGAAAAATCATAACTTCGCTAAATGAAGTCGGATTTGGGCGTTCTTTTTACGTACGATCATGGTTCAAAGACATTTAATCATAGAAGGAAATTAAATAGAACTTATTTGTACATTTTATTATGAAAGTAAATTTTATTACTCAGAAGTGGTTACAATACTTGACCCACTTTGGTCGTTACAAAGAGTTGAAATATCGGGTTGTCACAACGAGTCCGGATATGGACTCGGCGAGTCTACGCTGTTCAGCGGAAACCCTAGCCGTTTGGTTTTGGAACGTATATAACGCACTATATGTCGTCATTGTCCGTCTTTTAGTCGACTGAGAAGAACCCTAAGCGGCTGTGGACATCTAGAGCAAGATTGAAGGCCATTGATGACTTGAAGAAATTGTTGTGCAAGGAGGAGAAGAGTTTTGGCTAAAGGAACTGCAAGGGATTCGAGTTCTGAGGTTTGGGGACACAGAGAGTGCGTTATTCAGGTAATATTTCGGATCATTTCTGTTATATCGATGTGTGCATGGATTTAGGGTTTATGGAACCCATTTGGTGATTAGATGGATTATTACCTTGTTACCCAAGCGAATACAACCCTGTATTAGGACCTTTAGAGGTCCAGAAGGTCCCATGCTTGTGTATTTCGGAACAATACTTATTTCAGGAAGCAGTTGATCGACTGCATGGCATGGACTCGCCGAGTCAAATGAACAGACTCGGCAAGTAGCTTGGAGATTTACTGGGACTCGTCGAGCTGTTCTTCAGACTCGGCGAGTGGAGTCGAGGTGGCCCCGCGATTCTTCCACGAGGATCTCGTCGAGCCAAGAGGGATACTCGACGAGCAGAAAGGGAACATCAGGGAAAGTTGGGGAGGACGTCTAGACTCGCCGAGTCGCCTTTGTACTCGCCGAGTCCGGTCAAGTTGACCGTTGACCGTTGACCAGAGTTGACCTACATGTAATTTCTTAGGGTCAGTTGTCTTGAATGATAAGAGTACTAATAAGGGGTATATGGTATTATAGGGAGTCTGTAGCTCGGCGGATCGAGCACGAGTGATTTCGGGATTTGCTAGCTTTCAATATTCACGAGGTGAGTCTTCTCACTATACTGTACCCGGAAGGGTTTGACTGTGTGACCGGAAGGTCGGATATGATATGTGTTATATATATATGCTATAAATGGAAAGATAGTTGTTATGCGTGCTATGTATGATTATATGGGCCGGAAGGCAATGTGTTATGTGACAGAAAGGTCAGGTATGATATATGATATATGTGTTATATGTGTTAGAGTAAATGTATTATGTGATGTATATGTTTATGGGCCGGAAGGCAATATGTTATGGGCCGGAAGGCGATTATGATACGGGCCGGAAGGCGATGTGTTGTGGACCGGAAGGTCAGGACCTGGAAAGGCGTATATGTGTAAGTCGTATACTGGGGAACTCACTAAGCATTTATGCTTACAGTTGTTATGTATGTGTTTCAGGTACTAGCGAGGACCGTGGGAAGGCGCCGGTGTGATGTATACACACTGTTTGATATTTTTGGGATCATGGGAAATTTTATGATTGTATTATGACATAAAACTCGTAATAATTATATTTAGTTTGAATAAAATCACTTTATTTGAAGTGAAAAATTTGTTTGAAAATTTGCGTTGTTACAATTGGTATCAGAGCCTTGGTTTGAGGGATTCGGGTGTACCTTCGGGTGTAACTGAACTCAAACCGAGGATTTGAGGAAAAGTCTTTTAAAAATAATAAAGGCATAAACTTTTATAAATGGTAAAGTAGTAAACAAGAAAGAAGCAGTGTGTACGATCAGCCAGCGCCCGAACGGTAAAGATCCCCAGAATACCTTACAATGTTATGTTATGCACTGAATTATGAATTGTTATGCATGCTAGAAGACTAGGTATTCCTGATAGGACTAGAGAGGCCTGTTTTGGTGATGCCTTAGTCTAGGGAGTTTGCTCATATGAGATATTCGATAGCGTGCAGGTAGATAGTGCATATTAGAAGTAGAGTACTCACTATTCGGGGTTTGGGGAGGAAGATTTGGGACGAATGCTGATACGGTGTGGTCGGTAGTATTGGGCCCGTACTACCGAAGACACCGGGTCGGTGGAAGACCCAAGTAAGAATCCCTGGATATCGGAGACTGAGTAGGGTTGCGTTATCAATAACAATTGTACTTGATGGAGTCTCTGATAATTTTATGTTGTATTTCAGAGACATCATGGTTACGACACGCCACGGAGCGAGTTCGAGCGGTGTGAGTGACGAAGAGATTCGTCAAATGATTCAGGAGGAGGTAACTGCGGCAATTCGGGCTGAGATCCCGGAGATGTTTGGGTCCATTAAGACCACCCTGATGGAGGCATTTGAGGAACGTTACGCCGCACTGACTGAAGCTGCTGTGACAACTGTCAATTCAGGTCATTCTTGGACTCATGCATATTTATAATAACCATTCATGCACAACATGCCATGACCTAGTAGTATAAATTAGGTCAAAAATCTTGCATAAACTAGGATCCAACTAAGGTCTAGGACTAATATACTTGATACTTACAATTCTAGTAAGTTGCTTAGCTACAATAGGAAATGCCAATACTATAATTAGAATAAGCTTCAAACTTTGTTATAATTGAAATAGGGTATAAAACTCTAAAAATAAATTAAAACACTCTAATTATACTTCAACATGTTGTTGAATATCAATCAATGTTCCAAAAACTCTAAACAGCCAAAAATCCAAATTTATAAATCTTAAAGCTTAAAAACTTTATAAAATTTGGCTATAAACTTTCTAATATCAAATTTTATTAATCAAATTATGGATTATACCAATGAAATAGAAATATAAATTACAAGTATTAATCATAATTTATTAGTTAAAAACAAGATTTTTAAATAAATCAAAAATTGCTTAAAGAATCACTTTTATAAAAATTAGATTTTTATAAAAATTAGATTTTTATAAAAATTAAGGAGGGATTTTTTATAAAAATTTGAATTTTGGAGAGAGGAGGCTTTAATGCCTCAAAAATCTGGCCATCTCCCCTCTCCCTATGCACTCTCTTCCCAAAACTCATGATTAAACTCAAACCCACACTCCACCTCTTCTCTCTTCACTCTTCTCACTTCACTCTCTTCACACACTTCACCCTCTTCCTCTCTCTCTCTAAACTCACGAAATTTCTCTCATTTCTCTGCCAAATTTCAAGACTTTGAAGACCTTGAAGTGTTCTTACTTCTCTCAAGATCATAACCAAGGTAAACAACATCATCTTCTTCCATAGTTTGATGATTCTACTTCTTTTCCTTCTTAGTTTTCTCTTCTTTTAGGATTCTATGCCTTTCCATGGCTAGAAATCTTTATTCTCCCCTTGTGGTTTGTAGATTCTCACCATAACACAATGCATGTGTTTGAAATGGTGAAAATCCGGGATCAAACCCATGCAAGGAGTGAAAAAGATGCACATATGATCATGTGACATCAAAACATAATATTTCATGTTCTTCTCCATTTCTTGTGTGTTCATGCATGAACGAAAGCATTAAACCATTTCTAGTACATCTTGGATGCTCATTCATTCCATGCATGTGTTAGAAATCGGGCCTTACCAAGGACATGCATGATGTTCTTATTGAAATACCCTAAAAATGCACACAAGCAAACATGCAATCTGCCAGATTATTTTGTTCGACTTTGAACAGTCATAACTCAGTCATTTTTTAACCAAATCATGATATTCTTTTTGTATTGGTTAGTTCCACGAGTTAACTTTCAAACCCAACTGGTCTTACGGTAAAATATTAAATATCCGATTTTTGGCAGATTTTACAAAAAGGTTGCGCATACAGCTCTTTTTCTGTGATCACTATTTTTATCTTGCTTAAACAATGGTCTTAAACCCAACCATAAATCTTAGGAAAAATACCTTAGAAACTTAACATATCTAGTGAGTTATGGTTGAAATTTCGTGGCTTAAAACCTCACTGAATGGGCTACAAAAATTCATGAACCTCAGCCACATCTACACTTCATGCATTATTGCATGCAACTTTTCTTAAATTGTTTGGAATCATTACCCTCATTTCTCTTCTGAATACATTCTTAACATTTTTACTTTTGAAAGCCCTTGCATGCATGAGATAATCTGGAAAATTTCAAGAGCTTTTGTTATTTATTTGATTTATTAGAATTATTGCTAAAACCAAGGGCATAAATCATATAAAATACTTCCAGAGGTCAATAAATCCTAAATAAATTCATGGATGATACTTATGGGGAATAATGACCCCTCACCAAATTTCAGCAATTTTTGTTACTGTTTCATATGATTTCTAATTTTCTTTTATTTAGGACATGATAAATTACAAAACCACTTTTTAGGATGTGAAAATTTTATCTAACAATTTTCGCATACCTTACTTGTGATGGGTGACTCAAGAAAATAATTTCAAGATTTTTCATCATGTCTAGCTATTTTTCCCAATTTTTGGTAATTATAATGGCTTAAAAATGGGAAAAATAGTTCTGATTATCCAAAATTCATGAAAATTTGCCAGGATATCATATTATATAGTAGGAGGTTACATAAAAATTTTGAATATTTTTCTCCACTGTAAACTATTTTTCCCTTATTTTCTAAAGTTAATTGCACTAAAATTCACTTAAATATACATAAATACCCAAAACTAGTTTATACATTATGAAAACCACTTTTGATATTTTTCCCAAGATATTTATACTGTAAATGATGTTACAAAAATTTATGGTAATTTATTTTAACTGTTTAATAATATTTCTTTAATTAATGACTATTTAAAGAAATAAAACAAGGAAAAATACAAATAACCACTGAAAAATATATTTTATATTTTTCCCAGCCTATTTATGTATAATAACAATTAAATAAAAAGTTTGGGTAATTTTGGAAACTGTTTACTATTTATTTCAATTTTTATTGAAATAAATGCTCAAAAATTATAAAATATAATTAAACAGCTTGGAAATCCATTTTTATAATTTTCCCAGCTTAGTATTGTGTATTAACAGTTAAATAAAAAGTTTGAGAATTTTTATCCCTCGAATGCTATTTTTCGTGAATTTATGTTGTTATTGAGACTTAAAATTTGGAAAATTAACCTTCCAAGGTTGTAATTAATCGCACGACTTGTAAAATTTCAATACATCAGAAAAAGTGTAACAAAATGATATAAATCCAATACTAAAACATAAATTGGCATTTCCCTATATGTAGAGTTTAGTATATTAGCATTAGATATCGACATGGAAACTCACTAGTGCGTGTGTTTGGTGTCGTAGGATCCCGGTAGTAAGACGTTGGTGCATCCCGAAGTACCGCTTGTGTCTACACAAAACATCGTGAGTATTCACGCACTCCCCTATTTTCAGTTTTATGTTTTGGGGTGGAAAAGCATGTCCAGAAAAACTATTGTTTGCATGTTGTACTTAAATTGAATTGTATCAAACATGATTGCTATTGTATTGCTATGTTTCTTTATGTATGTCTATGCAACACGGAACATGAGAACTTATCGTACCAAGGCCCTTCCCTTATCTCTAACCATTAACTCTTTGAGCCAATGGTCGTTATGGATAGCGCTATTAGGAATTGACAACTCCTCACTCGCCCGAATCGCTGGAGTGCATGATACCATATTCATCTATGGAACGATAAGCATAGATCTCGATAGGGCTTCAGTCATAGGTTTGGTTGAGACTCATTGTTTGCTCATACACATACAAACGCGTTTCTCGTTATAGCAATAAACTTGTATTCATTAATAGCAATCAACTTGTTTATCATTGAAGCAATGTACTTGTATTTACGAAAAGCCTTATTGTACGCTCGATTTTATAAACTTGTGATACTCACCAACTATTTTCATAGTTGACGCTCGTTTTACATGCTTTTTCAGGAAATAATTAGTAAGTGGATGTAAAGATTCATCATCATAGAGCATGCTGCATCGTGTTGAAGCTATTATGAAGCTATATTTTGAACAATGTTATTTTGAAAAACTTGTATTTTGTTCTTTTGAAGCTATGGGTTGTAAACTTTTAAATACTGCTATGGTGATGTATCTTTATCTTTTGCAATGAAACCGTTATCGCTGTCATACCTTGCGTTTCCGCTTTAGCGGGGTGTGACAGAAGTGGTATCAGAGCTAAAGTTATAGAGAACATCGATTTTTCTTTAAGAAAACACAACCTATAACTAAAACTTACAAAGAAATTCCTTTTACGTCAAACATATTACAAGTATAATTAGGTTGGGAGTTGTATTATTGGACCTTGATTAAACATAGCCTGATCACCTATGTTTAATTAAGAAAAGATTTATACAAAGCTTGAGCTAATTATAATGGGAATATGTTCAACAAAAATATTTGAGAAAACTTTATTTCAAAATTTCAAAAGGTTAATTTGGTGTGTGTAAGCATTGCATATTATAGGCATGCATTGTCATTTATTTCATATCTCATTGAAACTATGTCACAGTCCACTATGTCAACATCGTCATCTTCCCGCGCTACCGCCTCAGCCGATGAATCCGGCTACGTCACTGTTATCCCTCGACGTAATCCCCCCGCCTCGGTAGAAGAAGACCCATCAGAGGATACAGAAGATACTGGGAACTCGGTGGAGATCAGCAATGACAACGCCCCGAGTCAACGACGCGAGGCATCACCGACATCGGTGTTGCCACAGCCACCGCTCTATGGACTTCGCATTCGGAGGACAGCGAGGAAGAGTGTCCCCATTCCAGGAAGGATACCCGCCAGCACAGCAGGACATGGCACGGCAGGACCTAGCGGGGTAGGACCCAGCGATGCAGGACCAAGAGCATCCTCACCTCAGCAAGTCATAGGGATACCTGTCCGACAGCCAGGTATGACCCCGGAGGAGTCCCGGAGATTGCAGTCGATAGCAGCAGGCCTACGTCACAGTCTCGCTGCGATAGCTGGGCATCGAGAAGTTTTGGATGAAGTCTTGGCAGGAATGGAAATCCTGTATCAGCATTCGATGGAGACTGCTGACACTGCTAGTGCTGCTAGACGAGAGGCAGGTCATGCGATGACAGCATATTATGTGTTTGGTGGGCTGTTCCTGATTGTGATGTGATAAGGATGGGAGCATTGACAAAGGAAAGCTCTAGTAGCAAGAGGAAGCCAGCAGATCAGGGAGAGAAGAAGTATGGAGGCAAGTCAGGGAGGAAGTAGAAAGTCTCAAGAAAATTTATGTTAAGAGCCCAGGAGCAAGAACCAGTGAAAACTCAAGGACAAGAAGTGCAGGAGCAAAAGCAGTACTCAGGGCCGCTTCCGAAGTGCAATAAGTGTAACTTCCATCACAAGGGAGCTTGCCCGGTGTGCCAAAACTGTAAGCAAACAGGCCATTACTCGAAGTATTGTAAGGTGAATAAGGAGGGAAAAAGGACATGTTACGAGTGCGGGAGTAATGATCATCTCCGTAGAGCATGTCCTAAACTGAACAATGGACCTGGTAACAATGGACAAGGCCAAGCCAGGAAAAACTTTCAAGGAAATCAAGTTGGACAGCCAAGAGGTGTAGCCTTTGTGATTGGTGCAGAAGAAGCTCGTCAGAACCCTGAAGTGATAACAGGTACGTTCCTCCTGAACAACCATTTTGCATCAGTAATATTCGATGCGGGAGCAGATAGGAGTTTTGTTTCTTTAGCATTTAGACCGTTAATTGGCTTGAAATCGGTAAAGATGAGGAATGCTTATGCTATTGAACTTGCTGATGGGTATGAAATTAGGGCTAGTGATATAATTCCTGGTTGTACTTTGAATTTAGCTGATAAACTCTTTAGCATTGACCTAATTCCTATAGAGCTAGGTAGTTTTGATGTGATAGTAGGGATGGATTGGTTATCCAAAAATAGAGCAGACATTGGTTGTTATGAGAAAGTCATCAGAGTGCCTCTCCCTAATGGAGAAACCCTTATCATACACGGTGAGAAGCCAGGAAGAAGTTTAAACATAGTATCAAGCGTGAAGGTTCACAAGTACCTGAAGAAGAATTGTATTGCATTCATGGCCCATGTGCTAGAAAGAGAACCTGAAGCTAAGCAACTCAAGGAGATTCCAGTGGTTCAAAACTATCCCGAAGTATTTCCGGAGGAATTGCCCGGTCTACCCCCTTATAGACAGGTCGAATTTCGGATAGACTTAGTTCCCGGAGCGGCACCGGTAGCAAAAGCACCATATCGCCTTGCACCATCCGAGATGCAAGAACTATCCGGACAACTTCAAGAACTTCTAGACAAAGGGTTTATTCGACCAAGTTCTTCACCTTGGGGAGCCCCAGTGTTATTCGTCAAAAAGAAAGATGGTTCGTTCCGAATGTGCATTGATTACAGAGAATTGAACAAGTTGACAATCAAGAATCGATATCCCCTCCCTAGAATAGATGACTTGTTCGATCAGTTGCAGGGCGCTTCCTACTTCTCAAAAATCGACCTTCGGTCAGGGTATCATCAGCTAAGAATTCACGAAGAGGACATTCACAAGACAGCGTTTAGAACCCGTTATGGACATTATGAATTCTTAGTCATGCCTTTTGGACTAACGAACGCACCCGCTGTATTCATGGATTTGATGAATAGGGTCTGTAGACCATACCTAGACAGGTTTATAATTGTCTTTATCGATGACATACTTGTTTACTCGCGGACCAAAGAAGATCACAATAGACATCTAAAGCTAGTGTTGGAGCTGTTGAAGGAACAAAAATTGTATGCCAAGTTCACTAAGTGTGAATTTTGGATTCGGGAAGTACATTTTCTTGGTCATGTGATCGGTGAAAGAGGAATCCATGTAGATCCAGCTAAGATAGAGGCAATCAAGAAATGGGAGGCCCCCAAAACCCCGACAGAAATACGACAATTCCTAGGATTAGCTGGGTACTACAGACGCTTCATTGAGAATTTCTCTAGGATTGCTCAACCATTAACATCTTTGACCCAAAAGGATAGAAAATTTCTCTGGGAAGAGAAACACGAAGAGGCGTTTCAAATCCTGAAAAACAAGCTGTGCAATGCACCAATTCTGGCTTTACCAGAAGGATCAGAGAACTTTGTGGTGTATTGTGATGCGTCTCATCAAGGATTAGGATGTGTGCTAATGCAAAAAGATAGGGTCATTGCATATGCTTCCAGACAACTCAAACCGCACGAGAAGAATTATACCACCCATGATCTAGAACTAGGAGCAATAGTTTTCGCCCTTAAGATATGGAGGCATTATTTGTACGGAACCAAATGCACCATTTATACCGATCACAAAAGCCTTCAGCATATCCTGGATCAGAAAATGTTAAACATGCGGCAGAGAAGATGGGTAGAGTTGTTTAGTGATTATGATTGTGAGATACGATACCACCCAGGAAAGGCTAACGTAGTAGCCGACGCTCTTAGTAGGAAAGTAAGAGTGAAACCTTCCCGTGTGAGAGCTTTGGGAATGGTAATTCAGACAAGCTTGAAATCTCAAATCATTAATGCCCAGGAGAAAGCGTTATGCAAGGAAAATCTTCCAGGCGAAACTTTACATGGTTTGGAAGAAAGATTTGAAACCAAACCTGATGGAGTTCGTTATTTTAAAGACAGGGTCTGGATTCCAAGGGTTAACAACCTGAGAGACATGGTATTAGAAGAGTCTCATCGATCTAAATACTCCATCCACCCTGGAGCAGATAAGATGTACAAGGATCTTAAAGAGTACTATTGGTGGCCTGGAATGAAAAAGGATATTGCCTTGTACGTCGGGAAGTGTTTGACATGCTCAATAGTCAAAGCTGAACATCAGAAACCTTCCGGGTTGTTGCAACAACCTGAAATTCCCCAATGGAAATGGGAGCAAATATCTATGGATTTCGTTACCAAACTCCCTAGAACTGCTAGAGGTCACGACTCAATTTGGGTCATAGTGGATCGACTGACGAAATCCGCTCACTTTCTCCCTATTCGAGAAGATTTCAAGATGGAAAAATTGGCCCAAATCTACATCGACAAAATTGTTTCTCTGCATGGTGTACCCCTATCTATCATTTCTGATAGAGATAGTCGTTTTACATCTCGATTTTGGTGGATGTTACAGAGGGCACTAGGAACCAAGATAGATTTGAGCACAGCTTACCACCCTCAGACAGATGGGCAAACAGAGAGAACAATACAAATATTGGAAGACATGCTACGAGCGTGTCATTGAGTTCAAAGGAAATTGGGATACTCATTTGCCCCTAATTGAGTTTTCCTACAATAACAGTTACCACACGAGTATCCAATGTGCTCCATATGAAGCATTGTATGGACGCAAGTGTCATTCGCCCTTATGCTGGACAGAAATCGGTGACAGACAGTTGACTAGAGTCGAACTTATCCAGGAAACATCTGACAAGATTACTATCATCAAAGATAAGCTTAAAGCTGCTAGAGATCGTCAGAAAAGTTATGCGGATAATCGTCGAAAACCATTAGAATTCCAAGTAGGAGACAAGGTACTTTTAAAAGTGTCGCCTTGGAAAGGGCTTGTGCGTTTTGGTAAGAAAGGAAAACTAAGCCCGAGATATGTTGGACCCTTTGAAATCCTTGAAAGGATTGGTCCGGTAGCGTATAAACTCCAATTGCCCCAAGAGTTAAGCGCCATTCACGACACATTCCACGTCTCCAACCTTAAGAAATGTCTAGCCGACGAAACATTAATAGTACCCCTGGAGGAAATTAAGATCAATGATAAGCTGAGCTTCGTTGAGGAACCGATAGAAATCCTTGACAGGGAGGTAAAACAACTTAAGCGGAGTAAGATCCCGATTGTGAAAGTTCGATGGAACTCAAAACGCGGGCCGGAGTACACCTGGGAGCGCGAGGATTACATAAAGGAAAAGTATCCGCAACTATTCCCATGCGATGACAAGCGATGATATAGAATGAATTTCGGGACGAAATTCTTTTTAAGTGGAGGATACTGTGACAACTGTCAATTCAGGTCATTCTTGGACTCATGCATATTTATAATAACCATTCATGCACAACATGCCATGACCTAGTAGTATAAATTAGGTCAAAAATCTTGCATAAACTAGGATCCAACTAAGGTCTAGGACTAATATACTTGATACTTACAATTCTAGTAAGTTGCTTAGCTACAATAGGAAATGCCAATACTATAATTAGAATAAGCTTCAAACTTTGTTATAATTGAAATAGGGTATAAAACTCTAAAAATAAATTAAAACACTCTAATTATACTTCAACATGTTGTTGAATATCAATCAATGTTCCAAAAACTCTAAACAGCCAAAAATCCAAATTTATAAATCTTAAAGCTTAAAAACTTTATAAAATTTGGCTATAAACTTTCTAATATCAAATTTTATTAATCAAATTATGGATTATACCAATGAAATAGAAATATAAATTACAAGTATTAATCATAATTTATTAGTTAAAAACAAGATTTTTAAATAAATCAAAAATTGCTTAAAGAATCACTTTTATAAAAATTAGATTTTTATAAAAATTAGATTTTTATAAAAATTAAGGAGGGATTTTTTATAAAAATTTGAATTTTGGAGAGAGGAGGCTTTAATGCCTCAAAAATCTGGCCATCTCCCCTCTCCCTATGCACTCTCTTCCCAAAACTCATGATTAAACTCAAACCCACACTCCACCTCTTCTCTCTTCACTCTTCTCACTTCACTCTCTTCACACACTTCACCCTCTTCCTCTCTCTCTCTAAACTCACGAAATTTCTCTCATTTCTCTGCCAAATTTCAAGACTTTGAAGACCTTGAAGTGTTCTTACTTCTCTCAAGATCATAACCAAGGTAAACAACATCATCTTCTTCCATAGTTTGATGATTCTACTTCTTTTCCTTCTTAGTTTTCTCTTCTTTTAGGATTCTATGCCTTTCCATGGCTAGAAATCTTTATTCTCCCCTTGTGGTTTGTAGATTCTCACCATAACACAATGCATGTGTTTGAAATGGTGAAAATCCGGGATCAAACCCATGCAAGGAGTGAAAAAGATGCACATATGATCATGTGACATCAAAACATAATATTTCATGTTCTTCTCCATTTCTTGTGTGTTCATGCATGAACGAAAGCATTAAACCATTTCTAGTACATCTTGGATGCTCATTCATTCCATGCATGTGTTAGAAATCGGGCCTTACCAAGGACATGCATGATGTTCTTATTGAAATACCCTAAAAATGCACACAAGCAAACATGCAATCTGCCAGATTATTTTGTTCGACTTTGAACAGTCATAACTCAGTCATTTTTTAACCAAATCATGATATTCTTTTTGTATTGGTTAGTTCCACGAGTTAACTTTCAAACCCAACTGGTCTTACGGTAAAATATTAAATATCCGATTTTTGGCAGATTTTACAAAAAGGTTGCGCATACAGCTCTTTTTCTGTGATCACTATTTTTATCTTGCTTAAACAATGGTCTTAAACCCAACCATAAATCTTAGGAAAAATACCTTAGAAACTTAACATATCTAGTGAGTTATGGTTGAAATTTCGTGGCTTAAAACCTCACTGAATGGGCTACAAAAATTCATGAACCTCAGCCACATCTACACTTCATGCATTATTGCATGCAACTTTTCTTAAATTGTTTGGAATCATTACCCTCATTTCTCTTCTGAATACATTCTTAACATTTTTACTTTTGAAAGCCCTTGCATGCATGAGATAATCTGGAAAATTTCAAGAGCTTTTGTTATTTATTTGATTTATTAGAATTATTGCTAAAACCAAGGGCATAAATCATATAAAATACTTCCAGAGGTCAATAAATCCTAAATAAATTCATGGATGATACTTATGGGGAATAATGACCCCTCACCAAATTTCAGCAATTTTTGTTACTGTTTCATATGATTTCTAATTTTCTTTTATTTAGGACATGATAAATTACAAAACCACTTTTTAGGATGTGAAAATTTTATCTAACAATTTTCGCATACCTTACTTGTGATGGGTGACTCAAGAAAATAATTTCAAGATTTTTCATCATGTCTAGCTATTTTTCCCAATTTTTGGTAATTATAATGGCTTAAAAATGGGAAAAATAGTTCTGATTATCCAAAATTCATGAAAATTTGCCAGGATATCATATTATATAGTAGGAGGTTACATAAAAATTTTGAATATTTTTCTCCACTGTAAACTATTTTTCCCTTATTTTCTAAAGTTAATTGCACTAAAATTCACTTAAATATACATAAATACCCAAAACTAGTTTATACATTATGAAAACCACTTTTGATATTTTTCCCAAGATATTTATACTGTAAATGATGTTACAAAAATTTATGGTAATTTATTTTAACTGTTTAATAATATTTCTTTAATTAATGACTATTTAAAGAAATAAAACAAGGAAAAATACAAATAACCACTGAAAAATATATTTTATATTTTTCCCAGCCTATTTATGTATAATAACAATTAAATAAAAAGTTTGGGTAATTTTGGAAACTGTTTACTATTTATTTCAATTTTTATTGAAATAAATGCTCAAAAATTATAAAATATAATTAAACAGCTTGGAAATCCATTTTTATAATTTTCCCAGCTTAGTATTGTGTATTAACAGTTAAATAAAAAGTTTGAGAATTTTTATCCCTCGAATGCTATTTTTCGTGAATTTATGTTGTTATTGAGACTTAAAATTTGGAAAATTAACCTTCCAAGGTTGTAATTAATCGCACGACTTGTAAAATTTCAATACATCAGAAAAAGTGTAACAAAATGATATAAATCCAATACTAAAACATAAATTGGCATTTCCCTATATGTAGAGTTTAGTATATTAGCATTAGATATCGACATGGAAACTCACTAGTGCGTGTGTTTGGTGTCGTAGGATCCCGGTAGTAAGACGTTGGTGCATCCCGAAGTACCGCTTGTGTCTACACAAAACATCGTGAGTATTCACGCACTCCCCTATTTTCAGTTTTATGTTTTGGGGTGGAAAAGCATGTCCAGAAAAACTATTGTTTGCATGTTGTACTTAAATTGAATTGTATCAAACATGATTGCTATTGTATTGCTATGTTTCTTTATGTATGTCTATGCAACACGGAACATGAGAACTTATCGTACCAAGGCCCTTCCCTTATCTCTAACCATTAACTCTTTGAGCCAATGGTCGTTATGGATAGCGCTATTAGGAATTGACAACTCCTCACTCGCCCGAATCGCTGGAGTGCATGATACCATATTCATCTATGGAACGATAAGCATAGATCTCGATAGGGCTTCAGTCATAGGTTTGGTTGAGACTCATTGTTTGCTCATACACATACAAACGCGTTTCTCGTTATAGCAATAAACTTGTATTCATTAATAGCAATCAACTTGTTTATCATTGAAGCAATGTACTTGTATTTACGAAAAGCCTTATTGTACGCTCGATTTTATAAACTTGTGATACTCACCAACTATTTTCATAGTTGACGCTCGTTTTACATGCTTTTTCAGGAAATAATTAGTAAGTGGATGTAAAGATTCATCATCATAGAGCATGCTGCATCGTGTTGAAGCTATTATGAAGCTATATTTTGAACAATGTTATTTTGAAAAACTTGTATTTTGTTCTTTTGAAGCTATGGGTTGTAAACTTTTAAATACTGCTATGGTGATGTATCTTTATCTTTTGCAATGAAACCGTTATCGCTGTCATACCTTGCGTTTCCGCTTTAGCGGGGTGTGACAGCTGCCACCGCTGCCGCTACCGTAGCTGTGGCCGCTGCCAGGCCGCAAGGGGGTGACTCGTTGCTGTTCCGGGAATTCAGCAACACGAAACCCCTTGAGTTCGATGGGATGCAGGATTCGATTGCTGTGATGAGGTGGATCGCCGACATTGAGGGGTGCTTCTACACTTGCTCATGCCCGCAGCACCTGAGAGTACGGTTCGCTTTGAACCAGCTCCGTCTGGGAGCGAAGGATTGGTGGAAGTTCGTGACGGCGAACTTCACTTTGGCGAAGATTACAGTGGTGACATGGGAGAAGTTTACTGGCATGTTCAGGGATGAGTACGTTCCCCCAGTGGAGAGGGAACGATTGATTCAGGAGTTCTTGACCCTTAAGCAGGGTACTGATTCCGTTGCGGTGGTCACACGGAAGTTTCACGAGAGGGCGATGTTATGCCCCGAGCTGGTGTCTACAGAGCAGTCACGGATGAGCCGGTACTTAGGCGTATTGAGGAGGGATATCCGGGAGTTTGTGTCAAACTCCACCTATCGTACTTTTACTGAGCTTCAGGCGAATGCCAGGAAGCGCGAGATCGAGTTGGAGACCCAGGCCAGGGAGGAGGCCAAGTCTCGGCAGGTGGACCGTCGACCGGCTCAGTCTCAGCCGACAGCCAAGCGGATCAAGTCCGCTGATTCGAGGATGGGAGGTCCGAAGGGCCGCACTTACGGAAAGTGCGGAAAGGGTCATGTGGGGGAGTGTCGAGCGGGTGGTTGCTACAAGTGTGGCAAGGAAGGACACATTGCCAGGGATTGTCCTAAGGGGTTTCTGGTTTGCTTTCATTGGAACCAGACAGGCCATCGGAAGGCCGAGTGCCCGCAGCATCGTCAGGGACCTACACCTACTACCAGGACTACTGAGACTCGACCGGCGAAGGTCGAGGCCCCAAGGGCTCGCGGGAGAGCCTTTCAGCTGACTGCGGAGGAGGTCCGCGCTGCGCCCGATGTTGTGGCAGGTATGCTGTAATTCACGTATTTATTTAAAGTCGAAATGTTATGCTTATGTCAATATATGTGTAGGTACTTTTCTTGTGAGCTCTATGCCTGCTCTAGTATTATTTGACTCGAGTGCGAGTAAGTCCTTTGTATCTTTAGCTTTTAGTCAGCATATCAGCATTGGTCGTGAGCCGTTAAGTCGGCCTCTGAGCGTTTCTATAGCGGCCGAGAGGGTGGTTTGTGCCACCGAGGTTCTTCGGGGATGCGTACTAGAGATTTTCGGGGTTGAGTTTCTGATTGACCTAATTCCTATTGCGATGGGTGATGTCTGTGTCATTGTGGGCATGGACTGGTTGAGTCGATTCAGCGCTGTCATCGACTGTGAGCGTCAGCTGGTGACTATACGAGACCCTAGTAGGGGAGTCCTTACGGTGTATGGCGAGGGTACCCGTTCGGGATCAGCTTTTTGTTCGGCCGCTAGGGCGAGGCAATGTCTACAGCAGGGATGTAAGGGTTTTCTGGCGTATGTGATGGATACGCGGGAGGCTTCCGAGAGACCGAGGTCAGTGGAGGAGGTACCAGTGGTGCGCGAGTTTCCAGATGTTTTTCCCGAGGAGTTGCCGGGAGTACCTCCTGCGAGGCAAGTAGAGTTTGGTATCGATCTGATTCCGGGGGCTGTGCCTATTGCGAAGGTGCCTTATCGTCTTGCACCTCCAGAGGTGCAAGAGTTGTCCTCGCAACTTCAGGAGTTGCTGGGGAAGGGATTTATTCGGCCGAGCAGCTCGCTGTAGGGAGCACCGATTCTGTTCGTCAAGAAGAAGGATGGTTCACACCGGATGTGCATTGATTACCGGGAGCTGAACAAGGTGACGGTCAAGAACCGCTATCCGTTACCGAGGATCGATGATTTATTCGATCAGTTGCAAGGGGCATCTTGGTTTTCCAAGATCGATCTGAGATCAGGGTACCATCAGGTAAGAGTGCGGGATGAGGATGTCCAGAAGACAGCATTTAGGACGCGATATGGGCATTACGAGTTCGTGGTGATGCCTTTCAGGCTCACAAATTCCCCGGCAGTGTTCATGGACCTCATGAACAGGGTATGCAGGCCGATGCTGGATCGTTCTGTGATTGTATTTATCGATGACATCCTAGTGTATTCGCGATCTAGAGAGCAGCATGAGGGAAATTTGAGGGAGGTCCTTGAGGTACTGAGGTCGGAGAAGCTATATGCAAAATTCTCCAAATGTGACTTCTGGTTGCGGGAGGTTCAATTTCTTGGACATGTTGTTAATCAGGCAGGGATATTGGTCGATCCGGCCAAGGTTGAGGCAGTGATGAGTTGGGAGGCACCGAAGTTACCTTCTGAGATCAGGAGTTTTCTTGGGTTGGCGGGGTACTATCGGAGGTTTATTAGGGACTTCTCCAAGATCGCAGTACCGCTCACCAGATTGACCCGGAAGGGTGTTGCATTTTCATGGGGACCCAAGCAACAGACTTCCTTCGAGACACTTCGTCAGAGACTATGCGAAGCCCCGGTATTAGCTCTCCCGGAGGGGATGGAAGATTTTGTCGTATATTGCGACGCATCGATTTCGGGACTGGGTGCAGTGTTGATGCAGAGAGGCCATGTGATAGCTTATGCATCGAGGCAGCTAAAGCCTCACGAGGCGAGATATCCCACGCATGACTTAGAGTTGGGGGCAGTAGTGTTCGCTCTCAAGATTTGGCGTCACTACCTGTATGGGGTTCGATGTATGATATATACAGACCATAAGAGTTTGAAGCATTTGATGGATCAACCCAACTTAAATATGCGCCAGAGGAGATGGTTGGATGTGGTCAAGGATTATGACTGTGAAATCCTATACCACCCAGGCAAGGCTAATGTGGTAGCCGATGCATTGAGCTGCAGGGCGGAGAGCACCCCATTGCGAGATGTATGTCTGAGACTGACGGTGATGACTCCGATATTGGATGCCATTCGTGGGGCACAGACCGAGGTTGTGGGATCCAAGATGCAGAAGAAAGAACGGGTCGTTGGGTTAATTTCAGAGTTCGTTAAGGATGGACGAGGACTTCTGACGTTTCAGGGTCGGATTTGGGTACCATTCGTGGGCGGTACGCGTGCTACTTTGATGCAGGAGGCTCATAGATTGAAATTCTCGATCCATCCCGGTGCTACGAAGATGTATTTGAACTTAAGGAAGGAATACTGGTGGCCTTGTATGAAGAGAGACGTTGCTTGGTTCGTTGAGAGGTGTTTGACCTGCCGTAGGGTTAAGGCCGAGCACCAGAGACCGCATGGCAAGTTGCAGCCTTTGGAGATTCCGGAGTGGAAGTGGGAACAGATTACTATGGATTTCATCACCAAATTGTCGAGAACTGCCAGAGGAGTCGACGCAATTTGGGTGATTGTGGATAGATTGACGAAGAGTGCACACTTCCTTGCCATCAACGAGAGTTCATCAGCGGAGAAGTTGGCGGAGTTATATGTGAGAGAGGTGGTATCTCGGCATGGAGTGCCGATCTCGGTTGTTTCGGACCGTGATGTACGTTTCACTTCCAGGTTTTGGAAAAAGTTCCATGAGGAGCTGGGTACTAAACTGCATTTTAGTACTGCATACCATCCCCAGACAGACGGACAGAGCGAGCGGACGATTCAGACATTCAAGGACATGCTTCGAGCGTGTGTGTTAGATTTCGGGGGTAGCTGGGATACGCATTTACCCTTGGCAGAGTTTTCCTACAACAACAGCCATCATTCGAGCATTGGTATGCCACCTTTTGAGTTGTTGTATGGTAGGAGGTGTCGGACCCCCATTTGCTGGGGAGAGGTGGGACAAAGAGTGATGGGCAGTACCGAGATAGTACTTCAGACGACAGAGCAGATTCAACAGGTTAGATAGAGGTTATTGACCGCCCAGAGCCGACAGAAGAGTTATGCGGACAGACGCCGATCCGAGCTCGAATTCCGGGTTGGCGACTTCGTTCTCCTGAAGGTTTCTCCTTGGAAAGGAGTGATCCGGTTCAGGAAGAGGGGCAAGTTACGGCCCTGGTTCATAGGTCCATTCCGTGTGATTGCAAGGGTAGGCCGGGTAGCCTATCGATTGGAGTTGCCAGCAGAGTTGGGACAGATCCACAATACCTTTCACGTATCGCAGTTGAGGAAGTGTATAGCCGATGAATCAGCAGTGGTTCCACTAGAGGATATTCAGGTGGATGCGAGCCTGAACTACGCCGAGAGACCAGTAGCTATCAGGGATCGGAAGATCAAGGTTCTGAGAAACAAGGAGGTACCTTTGGTGTTGGTTCAGTGGCAACACCGGAAAGGATCGGAGATGACTTGGGAACTGGAGCGTGAGATGCGGGAGCAACATCCGGAGTTATTTGCAGAGTGAGACTTCGAGGGTGAAGTCTAGTTCTAGTGGGGGAGAGTTGTAACAGCCCGGAATTTCAGGTATTGTTATAATATTGTTTGGGGTGTTTTAGGAGGGGACTTGGCGAGTTGGAGCCAGACTCGCCGAGTAGAACCACAGACTTGGTCGCGGGTTCGCCACTGGACTCGACGAGTCCAGATATGGACTCGGCGAGTCTACGCTGTTCAGCGGAAACCCTAGCCGTTTGGTTTTGGAACGTATATAACGCACTATATGCCGTCATTGTCCGTCTTTTAGTCGACTGAGAAGAACCCTAAGCGGCTGTGGACATCTAGAGCAAGATTGAAGGCCATTGATGACTTGAAGAAATTGTTGTGCAAGGAGGAGAAGAGTTTTGGCTAAAGGAACTGCAAGGGATTCGAGTTCTGAGGTTTGGGGACACAGAGAGTGCGTTATTCAGGTAATATTTCGGATCATTTCTGTTATATTGATGTGTGCATGGATTTAGGGTTTGTGGAACCCATTTGGTGATTAGATGGATTATTACCTTGTTACCCAAGCGAATACAACCCTGTATTAGGACCTTTAGAGGTCCAGAAGGTCCCATGCTTGTGTATTTCGGAACAATACTTATTTCAGGAAGCAGTTGATCGACTGCATGGCATGGACTCGCCGAGTCAAATGAACAGACTCGGCGAGTAGCTTGGAGATTTACTGGGACTCGTCGAGCTGTTCTTCAGACTCGGCGAGTGGAGTCGGGGTGGCCCCGCGATTCTTCCACGAGGATCTCGTCGAGCCAAGAGGGATACTCGACGAGCAGAAAGGGAACATCAGGGAAAGTTGGGGAGGACGTCTAGACTCGCCGAGTCGCCTTTGTACTCGCCGAGTCCGGTCAAGTTGACCGTTGACCGTTGACCAGAGTTGACCTGCATGTAATTTCTTAGGGTCAGTTGTCTTGAATGATAAGAGTACTAATAAGGGGTATATGGTATTATAGGGAGTCTGTAGCTCGGCGGATCGAGCACGAGTGATTTCGGGATTTGCTAGCTTTCAATATTCACGAGGTGAGTCTTCTCACTATACTGTACCCGGAAGGGTTTGACTGTGTGACCGGAAGGTCGGATATGATATGTGTTATATATATATATGCTATAAATGGAAAGATAGTTGTTATGCGTGCTATGTATGATTATATGGGCCGGAAGGCAATGTGTTATGTGACAGAAAGGTCAGGTATGATATATGATATATGTGTTATATGTGTTAGAGTAAATGTATTATGTGCTGTATATGTTTATGGGCCGGAAGGCAATATGTTATGGGCCGGAAGGCGATTATGATACGGGCCGGAAGGCGATGTGTTGTGGACCGAAAGGTCAGGACCTGGAAAGGCGTATATGTGTAAGTCGTATACTGGGGAACTCACTAAGCATTTATGCTTACAGTTGTTATGTATGTGTTTCAGGTACTAGCGAGGACCGTGGGAAGGCGCCGACGTGATGTATACACACTGTTTGATATTTTTGGGATCATGGGAAATTTTATGATTGTATTATGACATAAAACTCGGAATAATTATATTTAGTTTGAATAAAATCACTTTATTTGAAGTGAAAAATTTGTTTGAAAATTTGCATTGTTACATACTCAACATGGAGTCAACCCCGGAAATGTTTCCGCCTTCGGTTTTCGGGGTGTGACAATATTTTACTTTATTTTGTGACACATTCACATAAACGATGAGTTAGACTAATTACTGTTCGTAATAGTCAAAAAGGAGGAAAAACTATCATTTTTATAATAGAACATTCAGGTTTTGGTAGAAGACTATCATATTCTTTTGCAATGTTAGTCCTAGTACCAAAGAATAACACTTATATCATATCTTTTTCCTATTTTACTTTATTTTGTGACACATTCACATAAACGATGAGTTAGACTAATTACTGGTTGTAATAGTCAAAAAGGAGGAAAAACTATCATTTTTATAACAGTTAATTCGGGTCTTGGTAGAAGACTACATTTCATACTAGTAGGAAATAAGGGATTTTCTAGGGTTTTCAAACTTATATCAATTGTTACATTTAAAGATTTTCCAGACATTCATAACAGTTTTCCAAAACATGATAATGACACTTAAATACTTATGAATTCACCAGCTTTAGGCTGATACTCGCTTTCAAAATAACTTGTATTCTCATGTCACCAGTTAGACAGGTACAGTGGCCAGGTTTTGAGAAGACGGAGCACAGTCAAGACTCGTCTTATTTTGATTATTCATTTTACAGGTGTACATTATGAAAGAACACACATGTATTAAAACTATACTTTAATGCATTGGATGATGTTGTTGCGTGTTTACTACTTTACACTGTTATGATACTTCACATGACATCCTCCACCCCGGAACATTTCCGCCGTTCTTGGTTTTGGGGTGTGACAGATTGGTATAAGTGCTTTGTTTATAGTGAATTAAGTACATCAACCCATAAAAGATATACTAACTATAAACACATTAGGATTAAAACAGTTTGTCTAAGAGTTTATACTTTTAAATAATATAATATTTAACAAAGTATACGTGCCCGCATTCATACTAAAATCCGTGTCACAATGAAAAGAACAAAAGTATTGCGATTGTTGAATATCACAGGTAAGCTCGGGGTTGTTTGGTCAATCTTAGGAGTAGCATAGCCTGATCAACTATGCTGTTCCGAGGAGTGATTAGCACATGCCCAAGAATGGTTGTGATATGGCAACAAGTCTAAAAACTTACCAATATTACCACAATGAGAACATTATAACAGAACGTAAGTCTAAAATACCATAGGGGTGTTTTGTGTTACTATAAGTACTTTATACTTGAGAACTAAAGTGGGATCTTCATTACAAAGTTGATAGTTGCTAAGTGGATACACTAAAGTTATATGTAACTAGAATTTTATAGACTTAGAATCGGTGAAATTTTTTGCTTTACCCCTATTCCTTGTGAATTTGGAGTTGAGGTCACTTATTCGAAGGCCTATCTTGTGTTGATTACATATAACTGATATGCACTTTACAAATAGAGATGTAATTAATGATGATTTCCTAAATAATTATCTAGATAGTTCGTCTAATAATCATTTTCTTACCCCAATTCTCGCGTAGATAACATGGTTGGATTCCATCCCCACGACAACCTGTTCCTTTCGAACGAGGTTATTGCTGGGTGGCTTAGAGAAGAACCAGATAATGATCTCCGAACCTAAGGTTGAGAACCTACCCCAGGCAGCTACCTTTTCTAATTCCTAACCCTCGTCCGACTTTTCATGGCCCGACGCCTCCATGGGTTGAATGTCTGGAAACATAGAGCGAAGATCAAGATCAACCTATGTCGTTCAATGGAGACCAAAGTTTCTACAACATAAGTGAAGGGAGCTCAGCAGATAGAGTTCTACCAATTCTGATCTGTAGAGTTGCCCGAAACAAAATTCAGGGCATGACAGCTCTACAACGTATCGCAGAAGTGGATACAAATGGAGGAATGCATATGCTTCGCACCAGTCGCCTTGAACATGCTCATGAGAGGTCTGAGAGAGACCATGAAACCCTGCTACAAGCACTGGCAGAATAACGAGCCAAAGTCATAGAACTTCGAGTACACCAGAGAGTTTATGAAAGACACCTACTTGATGTGGAACGTCAACTGGCTGAACTGAGAGTTCACCAGAGGGATGACCGTCGCTAGTAGTAGATACGTTACTTTATATTCCTTGTTAGAAAGGAATCATGTTTCTGTCTATGCCCAGCGTGGCATTTTCTATGAAACTATCTTGTAATGTAAGTACTTTTGGTTAGGTCTTTATGCTGTCAAGAACTATCTTCTTTGGATATGATGTAAGACCTTTTTACAAGGTCATTTTCCCGAACTTGTATGTCATGAGTACCCAACATATTGACAGTCGGCTAACTCCTGTGTCATTCTTTATTCAAATACTCTTATCATACTTTCATTTGAGTCTATTTGAAACACACTCTAGTCAAGTCATTAGACTATAGAAATTTAACGCTGGAGACATCCCCAAGTCTCTTTTAATGGTTGGATCATGTTATTCACCAACCAACGATACATCGGTTCGAAACAACAAACATCTTGAGACCATTGTGAGAACTTACTTCCAATCTTTGCTAGGACTGCATCATAGGGATGTAGGTCAAACCTTCGTGAACATACTTCCATTCCGTACTAGGACTGCATCATGGGGATGTAGGTCGAACCTTAGAGACCATACTTCTATTCTTTACATAAGCGATCAATCTACGTCTAGGTCCAACCATTCTCGCTCACAAATTCATTTCATTCCATGTAACAGAATCATGTCGCCAAGAAAAGACAATCAACCCCTCAACCAAACACCAACTCTTCAGATTGATGCACCTACCTTTCAAGCTACAGTCTTGGTTGTCGTGTCAGCTATTCTGACCCACCTAAACGCTAACAACGCAAGTGTTAGCGGTATTGTTAACAACCATTCCAATCCAAGTAACAATCAAGCACTGCAACGAGCAACAAACTACCACGATAATCTGAGTCCTAAGACCAAGAGTAATAAACGGAAGTCTTGGAATAAATCTAAGGACAAGTCGCTTCGAAGGGAAAACAGGAAACAACCACCAGTAACAACCTTCATAGCCACGACATCAGTACCTCCTACTACCATCCCTTCGGGCATCCTAATTGTCCCTAACCCAGTCAAGCAATATGCTGGCAATCTCCCAAAATGCGTTCAATGCAATTTTCACCACTTTGGACCTTGTGGGGAGATGCATTTGTCAAATCCCTAATTTCACGGCCAGAAAATACCGATTTCGTTTATGCTTTTTAAAATAAAATCAGAGTAATCATTTGATTAAAAGTGTTGCGGAATTTGTTCCCAAAACCAAACATGATAAAAATTTATCAAAACCTTTCTTTAAGAAATATATATTTTTATTTCATAACAAAACCTCAGGATGTCATGTTCCGATACAGATCAAAAGCATAAACAAGACATTATAAGCCTTACACAGTTATTTACAACTACTGGCCTATAATCCAAAATCACTCATCATCATCATCCGACTATGCTCGGAGTCCACTACCTGTAATATAAAAAGCTAAGTGGGTTAGGCTTGGAAGCCTGGTAAGCATATAGGGTTTTCAATCCACAATAAATAATAAACTCTTTAAGTTTATCAATCAACAAATAATTTATTAATTTCATCCACCTAAAACAACCCTATTTACCCATACCCGTTATCCTTACCTTACGTCCCTAAAACAACTATCACAAGGGACCTAGCCTAAGGATTTTCATTAGGTGTGACAACTTTGCTTCGGGGGTTCCTCAGCAATTATGTTAAATAAGGCAACCTACATGGTGACAACACTGCTTTCCTCAACAATTTATGTCAAACAAGACAACCTAACACAAAGCAACCAATAAAGTGACAACATTGTTGTCTTCAGCAATTTATGTCAAATAAGGTAAACACCGGGGTGACAACATTGCTTTTCCCTTAGCAATTTATGTCAAATAAACAACCAAAATAGGTGACAACATTGCTTTCTTCAGCAATTTATGTCAAATAAGACCACCTGACATAAAGCAATCAGTATGGTGACAACATTGCTTTCCCTAAGTAATTTATGTCAAACAAAACAAACACCTGGATGACAACATTGTTTTCCCTCAACAATTTATGTCAAATAGGCACAAAGTCACATCATCGCCAAGGTTTATACAACAAGCACTAAGTCCATAGTTGCCAACATACTAAATCCATAGCTACCAACGTACATCTATATTGTACTAAATTCATAGCTACCAACGTACATCTATACTGTACTAAATTCATAGCTACCAAAGTACATATATACTGTACTTCTATCCCTCATACTTTATCTACCCATATTTACCCAACATATTTGAAGATAAAATATATATACATTTTAAATCATTTTAAACATGTATAAAACATTCATTTAACACCCATCTCGAATAAAAAAACAACATATATACACATAACACGTATTTTATATAAAATACTTCATATCTATGTGTAAGATGAAAGTGACTACACACTCACCTGACTTAATGAAAACCGGGCAGCAATTCGTTTCCTAAAATGATGGTTTCTAATAAAACCGGGAGTTTTATTGAGAAACTGGGCTCTGCAAAAGTTGGGCTTCCAAACCGAAAAGATAAATTTTCCGGGCTTCACGGGCACTTCGTGGTGTATTATGGGGCTTATAATCGATATCGGGGCTTCGGGGGTTGATAATATGAAATAAATATGGAGAAAGAGGCTAAAAATGACAAGTTTTCAAAATACCCCCGGGAGGTCTCGCACCCTTCTATTTATAGGGGAGGAGGACCGAAGGCTCAGATCCGAACCGAGGAGAGGATGGCACGCATCTGTGGGGCTCGGACCAGGTGGCTGCTTCAGCGAGGCTCAGACTGGTCAGCTGTGAGCTTCGGATTGGTCAGCAGCCTCGGTCCAATGAGAAGATTCCACGTATGCAAAGGGGTGTCCGAGGAGCATCCGCGGGGTGTCTCATGCGAGCCTGTCCGAATGTGAGTGAACCGCGGACTTGGTCCAACCAGAAGACGACCCGCGAAGCTCGGTCCTATCAGGAGGTCCCACGTGGAGGCCTCGCATGCGAGGGATGATGTGTTCAAGGTGACTCAGCGAAATTTCTCGGTTTTGGGGATTTGTCTCGTTTTTCGCGCAAAAACTTCTAAAATCCATAACTTTTGCATACGATCTCCGTTTTGACATTCTTTATATGCACGCGTAGCTAAAATTACGCTCTACAACTTACGTTTAGACTTTGTTGACTAATTTTGAATTTAAATTTTATATTATTATTTTTAACAGACCGGGACAGGAAATCCGTTAAAAATTCATAACTTCTTCATCCGACGTCCGTTTTCGTCAGATTTTTTACTGTTGTGCCCCTAATGACGATACCTTCAATTCTCGTTTAGGTTGGGTCGACTAAAAATCGCTCGATCTAAAATTCGAGTTTTTAGCTGTCTACAGCTAAGCTGAAACTTCGAAAAATCATAACTTCCTCATACCAAGTCAGATTTGGGCGTTCTTTTTATTGAACTTCTCATTTTAACAAACACTACGACTTTCGTTTAGATTACTAAGGCTAAAAAGTAGTTTTTCAAAAACTCACTTTTTACGACATTCAGCACCGTGCTGATTTTGTCGCGAAACTTCGACAGGTCATAACATTTTCGTTATAACTCGGATTTCGACATTTTTTATATCCCCGAAATCCTTGTTTCGAGCACTACAACTTTATGTAAAGATGTTGGGCTTATCTCACTCTTTAATTTTTGACGCTTATTTTTATTCTAAATTAATTAAATCCTAATAATTAAGCATAAAACACATAATTCCTTTTCATTTCTTCTAAATGAGTCACAAAGGTTAACCTAGACCATTATGTCAATATTAATGCCTAACCTAGAAACACGAGCGTTACAGCATTGCTCACACTGCAACAGAAAGGGTCACACCAAGCGTTACTGCAGGAGCCTAACAAGGCTGAACAACCAAGTACCCAGCACCAGTGTAAACCAAGCTTGCTATGGTTGTGGCAAGGTAGGTCCCTACAGAAAGAACTGCCCAGAGGCAGCAAATGCTGGCACAGATGATAGTATGCTACCGACCACCACCGCAGGAGAGTCTACTCCGGACCCACGTTAATGTAAATTAGGCGTTTCGTTGTAACAGACTTATGAACCATCCCAGAACTGGTGCAACCAGAGTCTTATCTTTTTCGGGATCCCGTCCATTTATGGATGCTCATGTTGCGTATACTTGTCTTTTTGTAGTATACCTTGTTCGAAGTAATAGCCTTGTAGTAAATCTAAAAGTATAGTAACTCTGTTAATGGTTGAACTTTTGTGTTTTGTTTGTAACGCCTTATGTTCAAATCTAATGTCTTTAGTTTCCATATGATTCCGACTTTATTATGTCACTCGAATAAATTTAATCCTCGCAATACCAGCTTCATAAGTACTTCTCTTTCTCAGTAAACGTCTTTTAGCGAAGCCGTCATATCAGAACACCGAGGTACTCGTGCATGGAGTACCTTATAGTTCTTTTCCTTTCCGAAGGAATCCCCATAGTATTACTCGTGCGTAACGTCAAGTTCAATTCAAGGATTCATACGATTGATCTATCCCTGAAGAATGTATACATGAGAGTGATATATAATCAATGTTTTACAGGTTTAGAATTGATGATTCCACTTTAACTTCTTTTCCCTCAATGGGATGTGAGATTAAGGAAGAATCAGTTATTCGACTACCTTTTCAATCTTAATTATATACAACTCATATACACAAGATTGTGATCATTGAACCATGTATTAATTCTAATATGAACTTCAGGACGGAGACTGTCCAAGAGTACGAGTAATTGCATTGGTATAGGTAGGGATGAGCATCGGAACCGGGTACCCGCTTTTGGAACCGGAACCGCCTTGGAACTGCCGGTTTTGGAACTGGAACCGCCTTAAGTGGTTCCGGTTCCGGTTCCTAAAGTTATGAAACCGCCTTAAGCGGTTCCGATTCCGGTTCTCATTTTTTCGGAACCGCTACCCGTTGGGTACCCGCTGGAATCAGTTTATATATATATATATATATATATATATATATATATATATATATATATATATATATATATATATATATATATAATTTCATATAAACATGCATGTTACTATGACATGTTTAGAATATATTGGTCCGATTTTGTCTGTCTTTGGTCCGAATTGACTTTATTTGGATCGAACTGAATTGCGATTTATCGAAAAAAGTTAAGAAAATTAATGTAACCGGGTTACCCGCTCCCGGAACCGGAACCGCCAGTTCCGGGACTAGTTCCAAACATTTAAGAACTGCCCAGAGCGGTTCCGGTTCCGATTCTAACTTTCTAGGAACCGCCGGTTCCGGTTCCGGTTCTGGTTCTCGCCAAATGAGGCGGGTACCCGCCTATGCTCATCCCTAGGCATAGGAACAAACTTAGAACCCAGTATGACTCTTATAATCACATTGCCTTACAGTCTAAACACCTATGGAAGATACAAGAACAGCCCGGACAACACAGCGAGCTACTCAAGAATAGAATTAGAAGACCAGGCTTCTCACCCTTGAGAGCTCCGGTCTTATTCTTACCAAAGTCGACAGAGTGCATCATGTGTACCTCGATGACCGGAGACTTCATTAAGATTTCTTTATAAATCGTTGTCTCTGCCTCGCATAGACGAGTTGATTGAGCAAACACAAGGAAAGAGTTACTTTCAGAAATGGACCTGCGATCCGAATATCACCAGTTAAAGTGATAGGGAAGGATGTCCTAAAGACTACCCTCCGAACTCGATGCGGACACTTCGAGTCCGTAGTGATACCCCTCGGATAGGACCAATGCGCCCATAGTATTCATGAGCTAAATGAGTGGAGTACGCCTTTCTTACTGGGATCAGTTCGTCATTTCTCCATGTAATGACTTACTTATCTACCCTCGTAGTAAGAAAGAACCCATAGAAACATTACCCTCGGAGATACTTTTCACAAAGTTCTGTGGACATGAGTTTTGGAATTAAAGAGTCAAATTTCCTGAGACACACTAGTAGTGATGTGGAAATTCTGGAGTACTCTGACAAATTATCCAAAACCGTTGGGAATTTGTCAGCACCGTAGTCACCGATGGAAAATTCGCCAAATACTAGGTCTTACAGACCTACTATCATAGTCCATTCAGAACTCCTCGCAAATTTCAGAAACCCTTTCGACTTTGAACTAGCAAGGGTGGCCCTTGACTGGGAAGTTAAACGAGAGAAAGAACCTTTGGAATTCCATGTGAGAGACCAAATTCTTTAGGAAACCTCACTCTGGGAACGGCTAAATCCAATGTAGTTAGGACCTTCGAGATTCTTACAAGAATAGGTCATGCATCTCACCGACTAGATCTACTCTGCGAACTCAGTAACCTGCATGTTACCCTTCGCGTCTCAATTTTTAAACCGTACCTATCCATTGGGACTTTCGTAAGCCCTCTCGACGAGATCAAGATTTATGAGATTCTCGCCGTCGTATTAGAACCGTAGTGACCCTCGACCGAGTGGTCAAGCGGACGAAGCAACGCCGTCGCCCGTTAGTGAAGGTTCGTTGGGATACCAACCGAGAACCCGATTTCACTTAGGAGCGTGAGAACCAATCGATTATGAAGTTCACCTAATAACTCGATCACTTCTACTTACTTCCTTGCCTAAACTCTAATTTCGGGACGAAATTCCCTTTAACAGGGGGATGATGTGACAACCCGAAATTTCCATTCTGAACAAACCATATCAAGGCAATGGAAGTTAGAATATTTGCAGAGAAATTCCAGACTTTGGGTATAAGTTTGAGTATTTCAGGTTTAACACTTAAGGAGATATCAGGAAAGTGGATGCACTATGGTTTTGTGCAACACTGTTTTTCCAATACTCTATGATATTAGAGTTTATTCCGGGAATAAAATATTTTCTTCCGAAAATCTCAGGACTATATATAGAAATCTGAGCCATATTCATTCATTAGTTACATTTCCAACTAGAGAAAAGCCATTTTCTCTCTCACGGATCTTCGGGTTTTTATCCTAAAGCATGAGTACCCCTCTCTAGTTGTTTTATTTAACTTAAATTGTGCTGAATAACATCAAAATCACGACAGAACAGCAAGATCTATGAGTTTACCGCCCAAGAACATCTTGGGGGGTAAACTCCTTTTCAAGAGCCAAATGGTGCCAAGTCGTTCCTTAAGCCATGAAACTAGGTTAGACTTGTACACTAACGAGTTTAGGGACAAAAAAAAACCTCAAAACACAAGATTTGAGAGTTTACCGCCCAAGAACATATTGGAGAGTAAACTCCTTTTCAAGGGTCAAAGTGTGCCCAATGTACCTCCAAACCTTCGAAATGAACCTTGAGACTACCCAGGACATGTTTAGACATCCAGAACACATAGAATGAAAGGTTGAAATTGAGTTTACGGCCAAGGAATTTCTTGGGCCGTGAACTCCATATTAGGGTGCCAAAATGACCTAAAGACATTCATTAAGCCAAGAGACAAACATAGTGTCACACCCCCAAACCAGAACGGCGGAAACGTTCGGGGGCGGAGGACGTCATATTTAGTATCATAACAGTTCATAGAAAGGAAAGTACACACCATATATATTAAAGTTTCCAAGATGTTTACATAATTGTATGCATTACATGTTCAAAATATAAATACATAAACATCATTCAAAAGAAGTAATTAACGCCAGTGCGTAAATCCTAAAGTTGATTTCCAAACCTGCTTAGCGGTTCCCTGAGAATACAAGTTAATTCAAAGAAAAAGTATCAACAATTAAGTTGGTGAGTTCATAAGTAGTTTAGAAAAATTGGATGCCATTCCAATATGGGTGTATGTTTTCCAGAAAACTCAATATTTCAAGTGTGAAGAGTTATGACTTGTTGTGTTGAAAATGAATGTATTAGATCCAGAAAATCCCATATTTTCCCTAATGGTTGAGATATGATTTGTTGTGTCTTCCAAGAAAAACCCTTATTTTCTTATAAAAGTATGGAATGCATATCAATGTTCGTGTCATAAGTTGTAAATAATTGCACCAGGAAAATCCCTTATCTTCCTATTAGTTGTTTGGTTTGTATATAGGAAAAACCCTTATTTTCCTAACATGACTGGCAGTCTCTAAGACAGAAGATCGCAAGGAAACGACGTTCTTAAAAGTTGTTTCATAGTTTTATGTAATAAAGCTATATGAAGATCGCGTTTGTTAGATGAACAACAGTTTTAATAGCCACTCGTTCATAAAATCATAATACCATAATAATTGTATATCCGATGAGTTTTATAACCATACTAAACATAATATGCCTGTAGCGACGTTCTTTAGGCGTCGTAGCATTATGAAAAACTGTCACCCCAAAAGACGGATTGTAGCTAACAGTCAGGGCGCGGGATCATGACTTCCCGTATAGATCTATACGCATTTGACACGTTCTCCGAATGGGAGATTCTGGTTATAGACAGGACTTGCAGCATTACTTTCTAATAAAGAAAAGTAACGTTTGAAGATATACACGTCTCATGGATTCTCAACTAAGTCTATATTAAGGTGATAGTTTTGTATGCGAAGTTTATCCTTTTTCACAATGTTTGACAAAGCAAAATCATAAGTTTTTAGAATGTATAAAACGATTTAACAATGAAAGGTACTTTGAAATCATTATATCCTTTGTATAATGTCTAATGCACGCAAAGTATGACAAGAGTTTTCCATAATAGTAATGAGTTCCAAGTGATTTATTCGATAAAACAAGTGAAGTGAAACTTTATAAAATACACGATAATAACCGTATGTTTACTTGTATTTTCCCCCTAAAAGAGTATAAAAGCATTTAAAATGTATTTAAAGTGTGTTTGAAAGGGGTATGAACTCACTTGAAAGTTTGAAGATAGCAAGATGGAAAACCGGGTAGAGTTTCGTCTCAGGAAATGGATTTTCCTCGGGATTCTCGGGATTCCTCAGGAGTAAAATCGACCTTCGGGGCTTGCACAAAATGACCATGGCTTCGGGGTAGTGTGAGCACGGAAAACGAGGTAAAACGCAAGAAAAAGGAGAGTGAATGAGCAATTTTTCCGGAATCCCTCGCATCCCTTTTATAGGGGGCTGGAAGGCCCACGTACGCGGGGCGTACTCCCGTACGCGGCGCGTACGGGACGTCACTGCTGACCGCATCCTCGGCTGCAACGCTTCGGACGGGACAGGGAGGGGGGTAGCTCGCATAGGGGTGACGTGGACCATCCGAGGCCGTGGTCTCGAGTACGCGGGGCGTACGAGGGTACGCGGTGCGTACTACGGCCCTAGGCTGACTCCCTTTCGGATAATACCGAATTTTGAATAAAAATTATATATAAATTGTTTATCAAACTTCAAAAATTCATATCTCCTTCATACGAACTCCATTTTCGACGTTCTTTATATCCCCGCGAAGGTGAGACTACCATCTACAACTTTCATTTAGATTCCGTTGGCAAATTCCGAATTTATTTTTATTATTTGTTTATTAAAATGACGTGATTAAGGAATTTCTTTAAAAATTCATAACTTTTTCATACGATGTCCGATTTGAGCGTTCTTTTTATGCATGTTTGTATTTTAACGATATCTATGACTTTCATTTAGACACCTAAGGTCAGAAAGTGTTTTCTTGAAACTTTGCATTTTTACGTAACTTCGCGTTGCCGGTTTTTGTCGAAAAACTTAGAATGGTCATAACTTCTTCGTTAGAACTCGGATTTTTGTGTTATTTATATGTTTGGAAACCTTAACACGATACCTACCACATAGCATACTCCAAATAGAGTTTTTGAATACTTCATTTTTCGATGACATTCTAATTCCTTTCTCAAAAAGGTTACCGGACTCGACTTTTACTGACTTGAAATGACAGGCTGTTACACATAGCACTTACCTTGATGTGTCTAGGACCCAAAACAATAAAAATCTCAACACCCATGAGGGTTTACGGCCACAAACACGTGACCAAATGGTCCATGGGCTGTGAACTCAAGTTAAGGGTGTTTTGATGCCACAAACACTTCCAAAGGCTTAGGGTTGAAATTAGATTGCTTCCTTATGACCTTTAGGACCCTCATAAACATAAATGGCCATGAGTTTACGGTAGTAAACTCATTTGGGCCATGAAATCCTTAGAACATCAAAGAAAGTGGGTTTTCTTCATCCTAAATTAGAGCTAATGTCCCTAAATCATTCCCTAGCCTTCAAACTTGCATTCCCACATGAGTAGCCATGAGTTTACGGCCGTAAACTCCCTTGGGCCGTGAACTCATGGTAGTAAACTCATGTGAGTGCCTTTATACCTTCCTATGTTGAATCACATGTGATTCCAACACTTGGTCAAGGTGTTACCTAGGTCCCGGAAGGTGTTTCCTTTCATATAGAGGTTATAAACACAATATTCATGTCAATATGTGTCCTCATATGTCATTTAGGACTTATTGTGTCTCGGGACTTCATTCGTGGAACTTCTCATCCATACACGCGTACCTGCTAGAACCACTCACAACAGGTGAGTTCATACCCCTAAATCAATGTTTTAAATGATTTTAAATGCTTTAATGGGGGGGGGGGGGGAATACAAGTAGAAAACACCATATTATTAAATCATTCATATGTATTTTATAACTGTGTTTTCATTCAACAAATTTCACATACTACAAAATGTGATGCATGAAATGGTTTTCTATCTTAAAAATACTTTGTTATCAAATGTATTACTTTTGAAATGTTTATTAAAATGACATCAAGTCATTGTTAATTATTGTTCAAAACTCTTAGATGTCTTACAAAAACCATTTTTACCTTCTTGAACAAAACTATACTTATACACTTATGTTCTTATATATGTATTGATGTTATAATTTTCATCTTTCATTCAGTTTCCCACACTCTTGTGTAGTAGGGGTGTATAAACCTACTTGAACAACCAATTGCCTTTCAGTTAATTATCATAGGGATAATTAAAAGATACAAAACATTATTCCTATTACAAGGAATCACACAAGAGTTAGTTCATTCATGAGTTTATACCAGTACTAACCTGATACATGAGTATATTTACATATACTTACCTGATACATGAGTACATTTACATATGCTTACATGATACATGAACATGCTTACATGAATACATTACATGAGTACCATTACATAGATACATTTTCCTGTATACACTTACATGGATGCATGTACCTAGAGTTAAGAGGATGATTTATTAGTACTTGTTGTGTAAACTATCCTGTCTATCCCAGTTCAATGGGATATCTAGGCGGGGCTAACCATTCCAAATCCCAGCTGATTAGCACCAGTGGTTGATGACCATCTACGAAGGTCTATGATTAATACTTGTATTAGGAAATCGATTACAGGACTAACCCTTCCTACTCCCTGCTGTTGCTACAGAGGACAATTGGACAATCTTCGGATGTTCATTAGGTTATACATTTCGCTTACCGCGATGTAGTGTAAGTCTCGGTACCAAAGGATAACACTTATATCATATCTTTTTCCTATTTTACTTTATTTTCTGACACATTCACATAAACAATGAGTTAGACTAATTACTGTTTGTAATAGTCAAAACGGAGGAAAAACTATCATTTTTATAACAGAACATTCAGGTCTTGGTAGAAGACTATCATATTCTTTTGCAGTGTTAGTCCTAGTACCAAAGGATAACACTTATATCATATCTTTTTCCTATTTTACTTTATTTTGTGAAACACTCACATAAACGATGAGTTAGACTAATTACTGTTTGTAATAGTCAAAAAGGAGGAAAAACTATCATTTTTATAACAGAACATTCGAGTCTTGGTAGAAGACTATATTTCATACCAGTAGGAAATAAGGGATTTTCTAGGGTTTTCAAACTTATATCAATTGTTACATTTAAATATTTTCCAGACATTCATAACAGTTTTCCAAAACAAGATAATGACACTTAAATACTTATGAATTCACCAGCTTTAGGCTGATACTCACTTTCGAAATAACTAATATTCTCAGGTCACTAGTTAGACAGGTACGGTGGCCAGGTTTTGAGAAGATGGAGCACAGTCAAGACTCATCTTATTTTGATTATTCATTTTACTGATGTACATTATGAAGGAACACACATGTATTAAAACTATACTTTAATGCAATGGATGATGTTGTTGCTTGTTTACTACTTTACACTATTATGATACTTCACATGATGTCCTCCACCCTGGAACGTTTCCGCCGTTCTTGGTTTTGGGGTGTGACAAATGTACTTGGCGCCCTCATGTTACCATCACCTAATCAATGTGCCGGTTAGCCACACACGCTCCATTGATCTATGACAAATACCAAGTCAACCTTCGTTACCAATGCCATTCTCAAATTAGTTTGCCGGTTAACCACACACGCTCCACTAACGTCTCGGAAAGGGCACAAACTGTAACTCCATGGATTAGAATACAACTTCACATTTTACCTAAAGTAACTATGATTTGGGAATTAAAAAACGTTTAATTACTTTGTACCTCATTATACTTATAATGGATGATTTTGTCCTATCCTACCCGTTTGGCTAACGACCATCCACTGGTCAAGTGTGTGGTGGGTAAGAGTGGATACCCAATGGCGGTCATTTTACAAGCCGCTTCCTTAAACACCCTTTATACACCAGCTTCGTGAATGAGGCCTACTAACAGTAAGACTGACCTTTACTTATAGATATATAAATTAAACTTTTAATTCTATAATAGTATACGGGTGTATTTTAAAACATTTTAAAATAATATGGGTTTAATCCTTTAATAAATTAAACATTTAATTTAATTAAATGTAAACCTTTTACGGATTTATTAATTATCTTTTAACTACTCACTTAATTAAATTTTTAATAATATCCATAAGGATGTATTTTAAACATTTCAAAATATTAGGATTTTGAATAATCTTTTAAATTTTGAAAATTAAATCATTTTAATTTAAATTTAAAAGAAATTGATTTAATAATTATCTATTAATTAAATCATTAATTAATTTATTAAACCAAATAAGGATTATCAATTAAATTAATCAAAATAATCTAACCTAATCCCTATCCCCTAATTTTTGAAAGACATGGAAGGGATAATTCAAATTTTATAATTATCCAATTTATCTATAAAGAGATAATTACCAAAAATAACAAACCCTATCATGAACCCTAAAATTTTGAAAATTACATATTCTTGGGGAGGAAGGCAAGGATTTCAATCCATATCATAATTTCAAAAATCTCTAGGGTTAGGAAACCCTAAAATATTGAAATTAGAATGCCAAAGGAACGGGTTCAAAAACCCTACAAAAATTTCGAAAACTAGGGTTTTGAAACCCTAATTTCGAAAATCCAAGCCCTACGGTTTATTTGCCATAAACCCTAATTTGTAAAATTCATACTTTTGCATCAATTCTAATTGAAAACAACAACCAAAGGCTTTGATACCATTCATGGGTTTTATGCAAACAATCCTATGTGTAAATGCAACCCTAGTTTGGATCTATGTTTTCACTATTAGATATACAACTTATGAAAACAAAATAAAAACCTAATATGCATCTAATGATTTCGAAATACACAATTAGAAGATTAGATCACATACGTTTGTTGCTATATAGTAATAACAACTAAACCTTGAAGTTCATTTTCTCTCGAGAACAAGTACCAAAAATGTAGTACCTCTAATGGCTCACAAACACATTAGGTGAAAGGATGAATAGGGTAGAGAGGTGTAACGCCCGTAGATGAGGGCTAGTCAATTTAGAGAAAGTGAGCATCAAAATGAGTTTTTGAGGGAAGATTATTGATAACGATTAATCTTAATCAAGTTGTGGAATATGTCTCAAGGCTTCCGTACATATAAAGAGCGTCGAAATCCGAGTTATAATGAAGAAGTTATGACCCGTCGAAGTTTCGCGACAGAACCGGCGCGACACTAGGAAGCGTAAATAGTGAATTTACAATAAAGCGATTTTTAGCCATAGCGATCTAAACAAAAGTCGAAGAATATGTTAAACCGAGAGCATCCATAAAAAAGAATGCCCAAATCTGACTTTGTATGAGGAAGTTATGATTTTTTCGAAGTTTCGGCTTACAGTTGTACAATCCGAAGTTCGAATATTAGATCGAGCGGTTTTTAGCCGACACACCCTAAACAAGAATTGAAGAGTACAGGAAATAGGAGCATGTACCAGAAATAGGAGTTTCACCTGAGCCAATCATGATGGAAAGAGTATGGGAAATTGTACGAATGATGTTGAAGCAACAGATGGAAGAGACGAGGCAATTACTTCAACAAAGTAAGGACGAACTTATTGTGCCAGTACGCCAGGCATCTTCTATTGAGGCAACCACTTGGGTTACTGAGACTATTAAAGAAATAATCAACGACGGGAATGCCAAGAAAGTTGAAGTTGGCAAGAAGACGAAATTTGAAGGACCTTCAAGGTCCAACAAGAGCAACATGTCCTCAAAACCTGGCAAAGGAGGTGGTAAAGAAAAATGGTGTGAGAAGTGCAAAAATAAGGAGGTAACTTGCTAAAAATATGGAAGGAATGGGAATTACGCTAATAAGTGTACATTTAGCAAGAGGTTATGTTACGAATGTAGGGGAGAAGGGAATTTATCTAGGGACTGCCCAATGAAAAATGAGGCAGCAAGACCAAATGTGCCGCCAAAGCCGAGGGCGAGAGCACTTCAAACAAAGCAGATAACAACGTGAGGAATCAAGGTAGAGATTTTAACAAGGTTTCCAAAAATATAAAGACCATTGAAATCCGAGTTATAACGAAGAAGTTATGACTAATCGAAGATTCGCGACAAAACCGACAATACACTATTCAGTGTAAAAAGTGAATTTTCGATAAAAGGCTTTTTAGCCTTAACAATCTAAATGAAAGTTGTAGAATATGTTAAACTGAGACCTTTCATAAAAAGAACGTAAAAATCTGACTTCATATAAGGAAGTTATGATTTTGCTAAGTTTCGGTTTAGTAGTAGATAGCTAAAAATTCGAAATATAAATCGATCGATATTTAGCCGACACAACTTAAATGGGAATCGAAGGTCTCATCAAAAGTAGTACACTAGTGAAAAGACAGACGAAAATGGACGTCGAATGAAGAAGCTATGATTTTTTAACGGATTTCCTGTCCCGGTTTCTTAAAATAATAATATTAAAAATAAAGTCAAAATTAGCCGACGAAGTCTAAACGAAAGTCGTAGAGTATAATTTTACCTACGCTTGCATATAAAGAACGCCAAAAACGGAGCTTGTATGCGAAATGTTGAAAACTGGGAATTTTCACATGGCTGACCTTCGGCCACGTCACCTTGCATGTGAGGCTTCCCCATGTCCGCTATGTGTTGTCTGCTGATTGGACCGAAGTCTCACGTGGCACCTCCTAATTGGACCGAAGTTCGGTCCACTCCTGATCCGACACCACCGTGGAAGCTTCTGAACCTCGGCCTTGTGGCCTTCGCTGCTGATGACGTGTGGTTGTTGACTCCTCCTCCCCCTCGCATGCGAAGCTGCCACCTGCCTTCCCCCTCGCCACCTGTCCGAACACGCGGCTACTCCTCCTTTCTTCGGATCCGAGGCTGCGACCTATATAAGGCATGCGAGAGTCCCTGGTTCCTTCACCATTTTCACCCCATTTTCACCCTTTTTTACATTTTCCACACCCGTAAACCTCCTTATAACCCCCCGAAGCCCCGATATCATATCAAAAATCCGAATCAAGCCCTGAAGCCCCAGAATTCACGAGAAGCTAACCTCTTTCCAGTCGAAGTGCTGCCCGCGTAAAGCCAGGTTTTTAATCGAAAACTTGCGGTTTCTTCAAGAAATATCATCTATAGAAACGAAATGTTGCCAAATCACCACTTATCAAGTGAGTTCATACCCCTATAATCTACCTTTTTAATGGTTTTTAAATGCTTTTTAGGGGGGAATACAAGTTGAACACAATATAAATTGTGTTAATATTTGTATGTGGTAATAATCACACAAAGGGTTTCCTTATGCTTTTAAGGATTACCAAATACTTTCAAAATGACTTAAAGCCATGTTAAATCATTAAAGTCATGTAAACTCCTTTAAATTCTTTGAAAAAGGTTTTATAAATTATTTCAAATTATAATTTCCAAAATCATGTTTATATATGTATAAATATATAAATAAGATTTAAAGGGCTTAGGACTAATGAATTATCTTCTTTCCTTTTCCTTGTTTGGATGTAGATTTAAGGTGGTGTTATTTGTCCGAAGGTCGTTTCCTTCTTATATATATATATATATATATATATATATGAATATAAAAGGTTACTTCATTCGGTATCATTATCTTTGTATCATGCTTAGCAAAGGTGTTCATCCATGAGAAATAATGATAATCAAATAGAACATATAAATTATAATAGGTATAATTTATGATTCAAAACTAAATATACAAGTAAAATTCACGATTGTATACTTTCCAAGGAAAGTACCAACAATTCATTTATCTATACCAGGATATGTATAATACCTTTAGTATATGGATAACATATTAAAGAAGTAATAATACATCATACCGGGTGTGCATTAACACGGGTACAATACAACGTACCAGGGTTAGCAATCATAGGGTAATAATACATCATACAGGGTTTGCATTAACAAGGGTACAATACAACGTATCAGGGTTAGCAATCACGGGGTAATAATACATCATACCAGGTTTACATTAACAAGGGTACAATACAATGTACCAGGGTTAGCAATCACGGAATAATAATACATCATACCGGGTTTGCATTAACAGGGGTACAAATATAACGTACTAGGGTTAGCAATCAAGAGGTAATAATACATCGTAAATATCGTTGAAACAATAAATTTGTGAGACTCTTCATGGTGTACTTATCTAAGTACAACCTTAAGTACTGACTTATTAACCAGAATCTCTTGTAGGGAGGGCGTGAATTTGTGTATAGATCTATATGGGACCGAGAATCCCACACCTTCACTGTTCGCTACAGTTTGGTCGGCGGGCCTAGGGTGTCATATATCATATTGTTTCTGATGCCTAAAGAACAGTGCATCAGGCACATCAGTCATATTAGTATGGTTAATAGAACTCACATGGATAAAACAACGAGTAAATTACTAAGTAGTAATCTTCTCTTAAAAAAGTAAGAAAAGATAATTACATCCTGACCAAATATACCTTCTGTTAGTTTTTACTTATAGTAAAAACTATGTATCATGAAATCAAGTATGGAAAATATACTTGTACTTCTGGTTTTGGAACATTTGAAACCACAAAGTAGTATTATGGATAATATAATATTTTCCAGGATTAATACTAATGTTTTACTGTAGAACGGATATAACTAAGAACACTATTACAAATGAAACGGTTTATGGGATTAAACTACTTTTATAAATGAAATGGTTTATTGGATTAAACCACTTTTACAATTAGAACTTAGTCATTCACTCTCTGTAAAATAGTATAGCATAAAGGACCTTTAGTGGTTAATTCTATAATTCCTTAGTTTTTTACATTAGAGTTATACATAAATAATATTCGATTGACAGTGAAATGTGTGACTTCTGGTTACTTCCTGTTCCTTGTTTGGTTGTGCGCTTAGGGCAGATACACCCATTTAGCTGTCCATTCGATATTAGGTTATATATAATTAGTATAAACTAAATAATTGCAGAGGAAACTATTGAGGTTATCAGTTTATCACCTCAGGAAATATAATATTTTCTGAAGGAACCAGCAAACTTTTCCAAGAACTTAGAGTATACTTTATAGAACTAAAATGCTTATGAACTCACCAGCTTAAATGCTGATCTACTCTTTCAAAATAACTTGTATTCTCAGGAATCCAGTAGACAGGTACACTCCCGAAGCTTGTGAGAAGACTACCTAGTACTGCACTGCGACTCTTGTCTTCTGTTGTACTTACTTTGTTGTTTGAATATGTAATGTTTAAACACTTATGTAAAACTTATACTTATTAATGCAATGGTTGTTTGTACTTTGATTACTATATCGCATGTGTTGTGATACTTACCTAAATCCTCCACCCCCGAATGTTTCCGCCGTTCTGGTTTGGGGGTGTAACAGTTAGGCAGTAGCCATGTAGATAGTATGGTGTAGTGTAGCCTATTAGAGGCATAGTCTAGGGTGAAATTGAACGCCCATGTAATCGTTTCATAGAATAATATAAAACATTTGTTTTGTTATCTAGTGTGTTAAGTTCTTATGTGATTTTCTTTTATAATGACTTGGAAAACTGTGAGACAATACTTGGGACGAGTATGAGTAAGTGTGAATGGTAGTAAAGGCCTATGCTACCGAAGCACAGGACTTGCACTTGGATCAGGCAAAGTCACAAGGTTACCAAGAAGCTAGTAATTGATTTTGTTTATTCAAATATTTTGTTACCATTGTTTCGATAATGATTAAAAATATGGTGGTTATTTTGACCCTAATAGCCATATCAAATCCAGTCCGACTAAGATGAGTATGTAACGTGGTTCAGAGAACCAATTTCGATGTAACATTTGACTTAAGCCAGAAGATTGAAGTGAAAGGTAATCGAAGCGATCAATAGAAGTATTGTGCTCATTGTTAAAGAAGTTGGTAGCTAGAAATGCTACATGATGAAATGTGATTGTATCGCATTAGAACATGAAGGAATATATATTGCATTCTGGAATTTGACTCTAAGAGACCTGAGTCTAAGCGTTGCAACATACGATGGTAGGTCATTAGAACACGACCCATCGGTCTATTGTGGATATCAAATAGTTTGTTAAGAAGAAGAAGGAGTCTCCATAAAGGATCTAGATAGTGACTCGAATGTCATAGTTTGGAGTCTAACGAGCAGGTGGAAGTTCGAGCACTGCCTGCGGTCAAGAAGGCCAAGAGTTAGAGACTCATTTGAAGTAACATAGAAGTTACGATTATTACCTAGGATGAAGAGATAACGTATGGAGTCATAATACAAGTCCTGTTTCGTTAATGATTTCGGGACGTAATCATCCTAAGGGGGAGATAATTGTAACGCCCGTAGATCTGGGCTTGTCAATTTAGAGACAGTGAGCATAAAAAATGAGTTTTTGAGGGAAGATTATTTAGAAGGATTAATCTTAACCAAGTTTTGGAATATGTCTCAAGGTTTATGTACATATAAAGAGCGCCGAAATCCGAGTTATAACGGAGAAGTTATGACTTGTCGAAGTTTCGCAACGGAACCGGCGCGACACCGAGAAGTGTAAATAGTGAATTTACGATAGAGCGATTTTTAGCCTTAGTGATCTAAACAAAACTCATAGAATATGTTAAACCGAGAGCGTCCATAAAAAGAACGCCCAAATCTGACTTCGTATGAGGAAGTTATGATTTTTCGAATTTCGGCTTAGCATTGTACAACCCGAAGTTCGAATATTAGATCGAGCGGTTCTTAGCCGACACACCCTAAACAAGAATCAAAGATATCATTAATAGTAGCATAATGATAAAAAGACAGACGAAAACGGACGTCAGATGAAGAAGTTATGAGATTTTAACGGACCAATCATGTCCCGGCCTGTTAATAATATAACTATTAAAATAAAGTCAAAATTAGGCGACGGAGTCTAAACGAAAGTTGTAGAGTACGTTACCGCCTATGCGCGGAAATAAAGAACGTCGAAAACGGAGCTTGTACGCAAAAGTTACAATATTTAGAATTCGGAGGGGGAAATTGCGAAACTGATGCGGACTCCATGATGTGGCACGATCTAGTCCGTCCATCGCTTATCAGGGCATCGCTTCGGATTTGGACACGTCACTCCTCGCATTATGCCCAACGTCTGAAATGGAGTACGTCCAACATTATTCAGCCTTGTACGGTCTGAGAAAAAGCCACATCGCTCCACCAAGGTCTCGCCAGCTGGCAGCTCTATCCGAATTACACCTCGTGTAAGGGCCTCGGTACACCCAGCGTAGTCCGAAGGCTGAAGGCTATAAATAGATGGTCGAGGCTGCCATTTTTTGCACACCAATCCCACTTCTCTCTCTAACTTATTTCTCTCTAAAGGTCCTAAACCCCCCCCCCTAAGCCTAGGTAAACCCCCTAGCACCCGAAAGAAGCCCCGAGGTTCCCAGAGCCCCGAGAAAAAGGGTCTTTCGGTTTGGAAACGCTGCTCCAAATGGAGCCCGATTTTCAAGAAAACCCGTTGTAAGTGGGCTACGCCTATGATATTTTTAATATAGCTTTTATTTAATTATATTAATATTATTAGGACCTTAGAATAATTATTTGGGCTATTATTATGGGTTATATAATGTCGTTATAATATCTTTTTAACTACTCGCAGTACGGGGGTTCTGGTTTGGAGGGCCGCTTGGGTTGTTGGATTCAGAAGTGCTTTTATGCCGAAATGATCCTACCCACCGGTGTTCCATGTCTGTCCTCATCTATATATAGTGGGTGAAAAGTATTGTGTCACGCTTATATAATACTAATAATAGTTAGACTATCAATTGGTCGTAGTTAAAGTTAGACTAAACCCTAGTGATATTGATAATAGGTTTTGTCGAGGGAAAATTGTTTTGAGATAACAAAGTTTTGTTCGATAGTCGAGTCACCACCTAATCAAGTGAGTGCATAGTCCCTTTCATCTTACACATAGATATGAAGTATTTAATATAAATTACATGCTACGTATGCATATTGTCTGTATACTTCCTGTCTATGTTGGGTGAAAGATTTGTATACATGTTTTAAATGATATAAACCGTATATGTATTTTGTATCTACAAAATATGTTGGGTAAAAAATGGGTAGATGAGATATGAGTTAGATGATGAGATATGAGTTAGATGATGAGATAAGAGGTGAAATAGACTATGAGATAAGTGTGAGAGTTGAACAATGAGAGAAGCCTTTACCCAAACGTTGGTCCCGTCATCTAGCAGAGTATGGATGATAACCACGGACTATTCTAGACAGTATAGTGGAACACTAGCAGGCTCGCAACCTGTAGGTGTTGTGAACGATGTGTTCACCCGGTATACTCTAAACCCGGACGACTATGCAAACTTAGTGCCTGAATCTTGGCGATCATGCAGATTTGGTGCCTAAACCCTGGCGACTATGCAAACTTAGTGCCTAAACCTTGGTGACTATGCAGACTTAGTGCCTAAACCCTGACGACTATGCAGACTTAGTGCCTAAACCCTGGCGATCATGCGGACTTGGTGCCTAAACCCGGCGACTATGCCGACTTAGTGCCTAAACCCTGGCGATCATGCAGACTTAGTGCCTAAACCCTGGCGACTATGCAGACTTAGTGCCTAAACCCTGGCGACTATGCAGACTTAGTGCCTAAAACCTGGCGATCATGCGGACTTGGTACCTAAACCTTGGCGACTATGCAGACTTAGTTCCTAAACCATGGCGATCATGCAGACTTGGTGCCTAAACCTTGGCAACTATGAGACTTAGTGCCTGACGTATAAAACATGGTAATGGAATTCATGCTGTTTCCTTAGGATGTCCCTTAGGAATGAATGAACGAGGAATAAATGATTCATTGGGTAAATCATCAAGGAGATAATGGGAATGGGTAATTAGGTTGATTGTTTGATATTTAAATATAATAAAATATTATTGTGGGTTGAAAAACCTATGTAATCACCAGGTTTCCCAACCTGACCCACTCAAGCTTATTTGTATCACAGGTATCGATACGAAGCTACTTACACTAAGAGATTAAAGAGATGTAGATCACTAGTGTAAATGAATGTAAGTTCTGTTTATGCTTATGTTTCAGTATTAACTATGACATTCCAAATGTTTTAAAACGAATAAAAATATATTTCTTTGGAAATGCTTTGATAACGTATTTATCATGTTTTTATGGGAACAAATTCCACAACATTTTTATTAAAAGAAGTACTCTGATTTTTATAAAGCATAAACAAAATCGGTCTTTTCTGGCCGTGAAAATGGGGATGTCACAAGAGGAGAGAAGGGTATCTTGCTCTAGAAATTGTCCCTATTAGGTTTTCCCAAGGCTTGAACAAAATCTAGAGCCTGGGGCTCTATATATACAAGAGGCTAGCTAGGGTTTCAGGGTGGAAACCCTAATTTCTTAGCTTAGCGCAAAAGCAAGTCCATGGACTCCTTTCCTTAGGCCCTTGGATGAAAACTCATAGATCCTTCTAGGATTTTTGGCCAAGCCTTAATAAAGGTGATCCAATGACCCAAAGCCTCAACTATTGAAAAATTAGAAAACAGCCCATGTACTTTATTTCAGTTCCTTTAATCCAAAAAATAATTCTAAATTAATTTCTGATTAAATACTAATTAATAATACGATTCCAAATTATTATATTTTTCTTATAATATAATAAACAAATCATTTTTATGCCCAAATTTATTATTCTTAATAATAAAATCAGCCTCTCTCCTCAACCGTGATCCTGTCTAGTCACCAGTATGAAGGCAACCCAAAAGGACAATGCTACAATCAGGTCAAGTACATCTCAATTATAGTTATGGCCTTAGACACCTAATCCAACATAAGGGTCCCTACTATCTTTCCCTATCTATCTTGCGAATATTGGTACATATTCTCTCACAAGTTAGTTAAAGTTAGTCGAAACCCCTATAACACAAAGCAAGCAGCATTCATGCATCGAGTAACCAAATCAAGCATAACCTATGTAGGCTATCGTACCGCTGACTAGACAGCCCTAGCATACAGCTCATACAACAAGCATACAAGGCATCCTCCTAGACCCTTAGACCTAATCTAGCATGCAATTCGCAGAATCATATCATATAACATAACATAACAAGTACGGGTATCTTGGGGAAAACTTACTTGAGCTCGGCCGGTCGCCCGCATCATACATCTTGTTCTTTCTCAAAATTCTTTAACTTAGATTTTAGAAAACTGTTTTCTTGTGAAAATATTTTAATCCCTCGGTTCGAGTCCAGACACCCCGAAGGTGTGCCCGAATACCTCAAACCAAGGCTCTGATACCAACTTGTAACATCCCAATTTTCAAGACCAAAAATTTCATTTTTAATTAAGTAATTCACAACATAGGTTACTTCAACTTTTCCAAAATCATATCATTTTATAAAAGCGTAACAACGTGTTTGAAAAACATATCATCAAATGTAACATGAATCAGAGTACAATCCCAGAAAACTCCATGTGGAAACCATGTGTGTGTGATGCGCTGCTACACCGCCGGCTCCTTCCCCTTAGACGGAGAGGTACCTAAAACCAAAACTGAAACTGTAAGCACAAAGCTTAGTGAGTTCCCCCATCATACCACATACCGAACAACATTTGTACTGCCAGCCAGATCTGGGGGTGCCCGACCTATCTATGTCAAGCTATTCTGGGGTGCTGACCTACCCATGTCAAGCCATTATGGGGTGCTGACCTACTCATGTCAGGCTATTCTAGGGTGCCGACTACCCTCCAGTCTATCTCAACCGACAATGGTGACTATTTCACCCCTACCTCTATCATACAATAATATAATATAATCATGCAATCAGGCATATCTGGGGTGCTAACATACCCTTTGGTCCTAACGACCGAGTCAAGGAAAACTATTCCCTGCTACTACCACTAACACATAGCATATTACACAAGCATATATCATTAGCATATCACATAAGCATATCAAGATAATTATCACAAAGACAATTATCTACCAAATTACTCATGTTGGTAGGTCGGCATTCTGGCCTTAGACCTACCCCCTACTAGAAGGTAACTCACCTCAATGTCGTGTAGTGTCTAAACTATCCTCAGCATGCAAATCGACTCTCCTCGGCTCCTGAATCTTTACACGAAAACCATTCTAAGTTATCAATTTGAATATGCGACCCTAACCAGGGTCAACTCAATTCAGCTAAAGTCAACATTAGTCAAAGTCAACATCCAGTTAACCAGACTCACCGAGTTGGTCTACCCACTCGTCGAGTCCATACTCCTCTACCCAAACCAATCCCCAACTCTACTCATCGAGTCTAGCAAGATCTCAAAGGGTTCTCCTCCAATCATACTATCGGGACCATCTTCATTAGACTCGTCGAGTTCATCTTTGAACTCGTCGAGTTCATCTCCCTCCTAAGAATGTGTCTAGTCTATGACTTGTTGGGTTGTATGAACAACTCGTTGAGTTCATCTTCAAAGATTGGGAGATTGCCTTGGACTCGCCGAGTTTGCTCAAACACTCGTTGCGTCCCATGACTCTCAGGTTTATAACCTTGTCCAACCTTGTTGGGTCCTTCTCTAGACTCAACCAACCCCCCCCCCCCCCCCAAGACAGCATGGGTTGAGAAACCACTATCTGACTCATTGAGTCCCAATAACAACTCGTCGAGTCCACTAAAGTCCATGACCATAAACTCGATTTCTATCAAGCTCATCTCATCCAAAGGGTAGATCTGGAATCCTAGGGCTGATATAGCATACAAAGCCATGAACTTTACGTTCATTCATGGGTCTTTTAGCTCTAAAGGACCACAAATGATGCCAAAAAGGTGCATGGGGTTCTCATGGCCATAGAGTTGGCACCTTTATGCCATGAGACCCCTTCTAAGTTCTAGATCTGAAGTCATAACTCCATATAACACTTAACAACCCGAAAATGGCTTAGGAAGCCCTAAATATACCAAAATCCAAGCCCTAAAAAATCAATTAAAACATGGAAAATAAAGACATGAGCTTTTTACCTAAAATGAGCTGGAAATGGAACACAATCTCTGGATCTCCAAGCTCCAACTCGAACTCCCAAGCTCCTTGCCTCTTCTCAAGCTTCACAGTCCGCCAAAATGCACAAAAATGGCCTTAGAACACCCAAACAAGGCTAGGCTTTTGAGATAATGCTTTTCTGGAAGTAATAGGGACGATGGAGGTTGAGATAAGTTGTTTAAATAGGGTGAAACCCTCAAATTTAGGGTTTCACTCAATCAACACCTACTCGCCGAGTCAGTATCCCGACTCGTCGAGTAGGTCACTTAAACTTCCTGCATATCATGACTCTACTCAACGAGTTGCGCCACCAACTTGTCGAGTCCCAGAGAAAATACATAAATTTCTTGTATTAAATTCGAACCAGGAAACAGGTGTTACATTAGGCTTGCAATTATTCAAGATTTCATACGGAGTGATAGAAAATCGCTTGTTGAGACAGGATCGGTTTTGGGTATAGCACGCAGCATCAATTACATCAGCCCAGAAATACAGAGGAAGAGAAGCGAAACTTAGCATGGTTCGGGAGGCTTCACATAAGGAACGGTTTTGCCTTTCAACTATACCATTCTGTAACAACCCGAAGTTGTTCATCGCCAAAACCCGTTCTACCCGTAAAAATTCGCCGTTTATCAATTCGTTCCATTTTTGTTTTGGGTTAAATTATTTAAATTTATATGTTTATTATAATCCGATGAGTGTCCAAAACCCTTTGGAACTCGTAAAATTAGCCCAAAAATGTTTATTTCTAAAAGTTTAGAAACGTCCCCGCCGGGTTACGGTAACTTAATCGGGTGCAACCAAAAGCCTCGTTTAATGCCGGTATCGGGTAGAATTCCACCATGTCCAAAACTTAGACACTATGTAAAGTGTTCTAAGCTTTCATTTGAAGCTTTTTATTCCTCTCTCTACTCTCTCTCTAACCTCTCTCCTAAATCTAAGTTCAAGGGTCCAAATCATCAATTTAAGGCTCCAAATCCTTGAGGTACCTTCCCTAACTTGTTATGTAACCTCTCTAGCCTTCAAATTCGAGATTAAACCATGGATTAGGACCATTATTATGAGTTTACAACCCTAGAATAGTCCTAGGCTGTAAACTCAATTAAATGGGGTTTTTAGAGCAACAAAACCCTTCCAAACCACAATTGGACCTTAGATATGGCTAGATGACTTTATGGAATCAACCTAGAATGCTTTAAACCATGATTCAGAGCCTTGTATATGAGTTTACGGCCCTGGAAGGTGCCTAGGCCGTAAACACATATTTAAAGGGTTTTTAAGCCCTTAAACCCTTCCATGACTCAAACTAGACCTAGATATGACTTTTAGAAATTTGTTAATGGACTTAGAACACTTTAAACATAAATTTTAGGGGATTTATATGAGTTTACGGCCAAGGCATGTGCTTGGGCCGTAAACTCCTCAACCATAGGTGTAAACTCATTTTCAAGGTGTTAGAAAGCCATCCAACACCACCAAAAGCCTTGGAATAAATCATAGAACCAACCAAAAATAGTTTAGGGGCTTTAAACACAACCAAACTCATCCTAGGAGAGTTCACGGCCATGAGGGGGGTCTCATGGGCCGTAAACTCCAAAAACACATCCAAAGTCCCTTAAAAATTCATGTAAGGCCTTGGAGAAATTTTAGGAATCACATGTGATTGATTTGGAAGCATTAAAACACTTATTCAAGGGTGCATAGGAGTTTACGGCCGTAAACTCCATGCAAAGGCCGTAAACTCCCTTAAGTGGTCTTATTTGATGAATTTAATCAATTCCAAGCCTTGAATCAAACCCTAGAAATTTTCCCCTAAGTGTTTCAAGCCAATTTGCACCATAAATCACCCCACCATCAGTTTACGGCCATAAACTCATGACGAATGGGTGTTATGGATGAAAACTCAATTAGGGAGTTTACTCTTGGGGAGTAAACTCATTTCCCAAGTCCCTCGCATCATTACACTTCCTTAAACGCCACCCGAGTCCTTCCAAACACTTGAAATGGGGTGTTTCCGCGAATAAAAGTGTTTATCCCTAACAATTATGTAATCTAAGTCCTAATTATATACAAATGTGTATCTTTTCATTTTACATACGAATCTCGTACGTTTTCAAGCCCCGAACCAACGTTTAGCATCCGAAATAGTCACGTTTCTTGTCCGGTGAGTTCATACCCCTACGCTTTTTCCGTGTTTTTCAATGTTTTCAAGGGGGGAATACAAACAAACTATAACTGTTTTCAAAACATAACATTGATGTGTTTCAAATAATATCTGGCAAATTTATAAATACCTTTACCCCTTATGTATTATGCTGAGCATAAGGGATGATTTATCAACTACAACTAAATGGATTTTAGTTAAGAAAATAACCAAACTAATCAAATTATTATGGTAATAATTTGGGGTTCTTTAGTGTTCATTTTATCATGTACTAATATGTATATAATGTTATTAGATAAACTACGTCTGATTCAGTTTATCTCCGTATCATTTGAATGTATTTCCAGATAGCTTCATTGTATGTATCTATATTCACTGTATTATGTTTCATAATCTTTTGTATGTTTGATATCGTATGAGAACCCTGTGAATAGTTTAGTACTAGCTTGTGAGTTCATCACTACCCTTTATGGATGATCAGTAAATCCTCCCCGGAAGTGTAACCAGAGTCTCCCAGAGGGAGAGCGAGGAATTTGTGAATAGATCTATTCGGGACTGACAATCCCACACCTTAACTGCTAGCTACAGTTAAGCGGGCACGCCTGGGGTGAAAAAACTTTGGATATCGTCTGACGTCTGACAAGCGTTAAGGAGGTCTCGTTGTCATATCAGCATGGTTACCCGACTCACAATATGTATTAATATAAGTTTATTCACAGTATCGTTTTGGTTTGGTTTTGACTTTGTTTCGATTCCATATCTACTTTTTATAATGTATCTATAACTTGTACGGGATGTTAGTCCCATGGTTTTTAACTATATCTTATATGGATAGTAATCCCATGGTTTTGGATCTATATCTATTACGGGATAGTAATCCCATGGTTTACACTTATATCTAGTCCGGGATAGTAATCCCATGATTTCAATCTATATCTATTTCGGGATAGTAATCCCATGATTTCGATCTATATCAAGTACGGGATGATAATCCCATGGTTTAAATCTATATCTTTTTCGGGATAGTAATCCCATGGTTTTCAGTCTATATTTTCAAGTATATCAAACTATCTTGTATCTAGTTCGGGATATTAGTCCCAAGGTTTTCAAACTACTTTCTATCTACAGTTCGGGTATATGAAAGTATTTTATATCTAATTCGGGATAGTAATCCCATGATTCTCAATATATAGTTTTGGGTATTAAACTATACTCTGTGTTATTCAATCAATCTTGCATTTAGGAAAATATGGGATTTTCCTGGGGTTAACATATAACGCGTAATTGAACTGTAATGAAGGATAACTAAACTATTTTACATAAGAAAATATGGGATTTTCTAGGATAACAAACCTTTTCGGAAAACTAAAGGAAACTGGTACATTTTCAGAAAACAAACATCTTATGAACTCACTAGCTTTATGCTGATTTTCAAACCGCTTGTATTCTCAGGTCCAAGTTAGACAGGTACCCGACGATATCTTTTGGTGAAGACGGAGAGATCAGAAGACTCGTCTCAACTTTTGTTAATATGATGCATATGTATATCACTTGTATAACTTTACTTTTGAAACAAATGTAAATTCTATATGTATTGTAATGGTTGTTTACTTTACTTACTATGTGCATTGGATTTGATACTTAACGTGGAGTCCACCCCGGAAATGTTTCCGCCTTTGGTTTTCGGGGTGTGACACATTCTTTTGTGGAGTATAAGGATAAGAGAAATTGTGTGATACTCCTTTTTCAGTAAGAAATTCTTCAAACTCTTGGTTTTTGAATTCCAGTCCATTGTCGCTTCTAATATTTCTAACCAGCTTTCGCAGTTGGAGCTCCACTTGCTTTATAAAAATTTTGAGCTTTGGAGTCACCTCTGATTTCTGTTTAAGAAAGAAAACTCAGGTGAAACGTGAAAAGTCATCAACTATAACAAGAATGTACTTACTACCACCGACACTCTCAATTGCAGAGGGACCACATAGGTCGATGTGTAGAAGCTCAAGGGGTTCAATGACTTTTGTGTTAACACGAGTGGAAGGACTTTTTCGGCTTTGCTTTCCTATTTTGCATGCAACGCATAAATGTTCCATGTCAAACTTGAGAAGTGGAAGTCCTCGCACATGATCACCAAGAACTAGCTTATTGATATCTTTGAAGTTGAGGTGTGAGAGCCTTCGGTGTCATAACTAGCTTTCATCATAATTGACTTTTGTGAGTAGCCATACAGTAGGAGTCCATCGTATTGGGTTCAGAATTAACGGATACATTTCGCCTTTGCATTTGGACTTCAACAGAACTGTGTTTGTCTTCTTTTCTATGATCTCAGATCTCTCATCTTCAAATGAGACCTTTAGGCCAGTCCCCACAACTAATTGTGAAATGCTTATGAAATTATGTTGCAATCCTTCCTCATAGGCTACCTTTCAGATTGACAAATCACCATTTGTGATCATTCCGTATCCTTTTATTGTGCCATATGATTTATTTCCGTACTTGAAACATCCACCATCTTTGAGAGCCCGAAACTCTCTCAGCTCTTCCCTTCTTCCTGTCATGTGATGCAAGTAGCCACTATCAATATACCATTCATCTTCGAACTGTTCGTCACTTATAACCTGCAAAAATTAAGAAGATTTAGGAACCAAAAGTTTCTTGGGTCCCCGTGAGCCTTTTACAGAATAGGGAATAGCAATAGAAGGATCAACCATATATATTCTTTTTATTAATGTGGTTTCGTCTTTCCTTTTGATAGTAAAAACTTTTACTTTGTTTTCTTTTGGTTTTGTTATGTTTGAATCAGATTGTTTACTTTTATTTTGATTCTTAACTAAACATTTCTTTTGATTCCTAGGGTTAGTAGTCGTCTTCTTCGTTTTTTCTTCAGATTCTGAGACGTGCTTTCCCTTCCCTTTATTATCCCTGATAGGATTCTACTTCATTTGAGAATGAGGATGATGGGATTTAGGTCTGAAACTACTCTTTTGGTTATGTTGACTGCAAGAGAGGCAGTGAGAGCATTGACTAGTGTTAGCCTTTGGACTTGCTTTAGCCTTTGGCTTGTACGGCTTTTCTTTGTGAACATAATTGGAGTTTTGGGATTGCCAAAACTGTTTTCTCTCATTGAGATTCTTTTGATTTCTCCTGTTTCACTGACGTTTTTGTTCAGCAAGCTGTCTTGAAGATTTATGAATGTTTACTCTCGACTTCTATCTTCCTACTTGAGGTTCGCTCTTTACTAAAGAGGATTCGCTTGCCATCTTTGAATGTTCGTTTTGAACCTTTTTAGTACCACTTGTACTTGGTTTATCAAAGCTTGAAGGCTTATTGAGCGGCTCAACCGCGTATCTGCCTTTGACTCTCCATGAGGTTCGTTCTGACAGACCAACAATTTCGTCTGCATTGTCAATTCGAGCAGACCATAAATACTCTTTGCATCAATCAGCATTTTCTTCATTAACCAAGGATGTTAATTAGGTTGTTTGATCTTTGATTATTCCTGTGATGGTATATGCTCACAGTTTACACCTTTTGATAAAAGATTGCCTTCTCTTTAAGGATTTTGGACTTATCATTGGACATACGAGCGAACTCAACAGAGTTTTTAGATATGAGACCTTTTACAGGTTCTGGTTCGCTCTTGAGAAACTCTGAACAACCAACCTCATCCTTTACAGAGATTTCACTCATATCACTGTCCTCGTCAAATTCAGAAGTATTTTCCAGAGTTATCTTGTTTTCTGAACTCAACTTTGCACTCAATGATTCAAATGTGTGTATGGTTTCGGTCTTGATTTTCAATTTGTCATTTTCGTCCAATAGGTTTCTAAGCATGTCCTTATGGTCTTTGGACTTAATAAAAGGCTCAATCTTGTCCAGACCAATTCTGTAGGAATCAGAAATCTCATCAGAAGAGATAATAGATTCACAATTATAACATTCAGCATCAACATCATCCTCCATTAATTCAAAGAATGGCAAAATCATTTTATGAATCTTTTTTCCTATCTCACAATCTAGATGCAATTGTGTGATATTTGAATATAATCATTTAGCAATTAGACAAAAAATATTCATTTGTTTCAAACACTTCAAATTATCACGCTGTAAATATATAAGTTCATCTCTAGCCCTAACTAACTCATTTTCCTTCTGCTCTATCCACATCCTTCTTTCCTCACTCTTGGAAGACACCCTGCTAATTTGATCAGTTAGAATAGAATTTGCTAGACGAGTTTTTTTTAGACTTCCACTTAAACTAGAAAACTTGAATTTTAATTAGTTTAATTCTTTTTCATAGTTAGTTACGGGTATTTTAAGTGACTTAAGGATGGAATTTACCTTCTTGATCAACTAATCATATTCGTTGATCTGTTCGCCTATCGGTTTAGCAGCGAAGCACTTGTCTTCCCTTTCCTTCGCCTCATCACACCCACCATCCGTTGTGTAGCCTCTCATCTGTGACATTCCAGCAGTCACCATTAAACATCTCCCAGCAAACTTAGCTTTATCTTCCTTCGCCACAAAATCCCTACCATGCGTGGGCTTGCGAACTTCTTCATCTTCGGAGTCGGTAGATCAGACCTCCACTCCTCCGAATTCATTATCAACTATGTTCTCCTGCACAATCAAAGAATTCATTAAACTGTTAGAAGCCTTGTTCTTCTTTATCTCCTCCAGTTGACACAATGGTAAGCTTCATCATCTTCCCCATCATTCTTCTAGGATAGCTTCCTCAACATACAAACTTTGGCAAAGTGATTTTTGCCATGGAAAAATTTGCAATCAAATTCTGAAGTCTCCAACAACCTTGCTCTCCTTCTTCTCTTCTTCTCTCTGATGAGTGCTTTTGATCTCCTCTTTCTCCTTTTCAGAGTTGTAGTTTCCTTGCCAGTTTTGGTTCTTGGTGACATGGAACTTCTGTCACACCCCCAAACCAAGGATGGTGGAAACGTCCGGGGGTGGCAGACTTCATTTGTAGTATCATGGCAACGAGTATATAAGTGAGCATAGTAAATACAACCAATCATTAGTATAATCTGAAAAAGGTTACATGGTTTCAATTGTTACATGTTTCAATAATAAATTACAACATGATGTCAAAATAATTGTTATACGCCTTAGCGTCCCATCCTCAAAAGCTGTTGATTATCTGTTACTGATTTCCTGAGAATACAAGTAGTTTTGAAAGAGTGTCAACAATTAAGTTGGTGAGTTCATAAGCTTTTAGACGAAGAGTTTGAAAACCATTCTTTGTAATGAGTTGAGTAAAACCAAGAAAAATCCAATATTTTCCTTTAAAAGTGAATTGTAGTCTTAAATTCCAAGAACTAGAGTGTACAAGTAATATCCATACTTATTATTATAAAAGTTGCTTTAAATTGACATAAAATCCTTTTTGATTTATAAAATCCCCGTAAACTTTAAGTTTCATTAACTCCCTATGTGAGTCGCTATAACCATAGTATGACGAGATGAACCTGTTACCACGTTTTTCGGACATTAGAAAATTATGACACTTGTCACCCGTAGACCTGCCAGTCCTGATGTAGCTAACAGTAAAGTGTGGGGTCTCAATCCCAATATAGATTTATATACAACTATCACGCTCTCCCTACAAGAGACTCTGGTTATAACTTACAGGAATTTTTGACACATACTCTAGGAGTACAATGAAGCATGTCTCACAATTTACGTTAACGAGTTTATGTGTAGTGCGCGACTGTGTAACCTTTTTCTTATGAAAATAAAATATTCCGTAGTATGTTGTTGTGTAAATGAAACATAAACTATACCTATTATATCTTACCAAAAATGTTTTGTAATGATAGAAATCCTTTTTCTAATATGTTTGAAGTAAATGAAATCCCTTATCATAGTTGACTAATTTTTTTTATGATGTTAAACTAACAAGAAATTCATCCAACATTTAGAATATATTGTTATACACTTTGCTCAACAGGTTACAAAGTGTTATGAATATTGTAAACTGTTAACTAGTTTTTAACCTTTCTGCACTGTTTTGGAAAGATCACAGAAAAATCATACGAAGTCAAAAACTGAATCCGTAAATTTTTGGAGTTTATAAATTGTGTCTAGTTAATTCAAAATTTTTATTATAATTTTTAGTAACCTCTAACTTGTGTGAAAATGCCCATATTCACAGACTGGTCCGAAAGGGTTTCTGAAATGATAAGTAGTTTTGTAAAAATTACCATAATTTGTTGAAAAATTAGATAGAGATGTGCATGTAGTCATTTTAAAGGTATAAACCTGAAATATTTTCATATAAAACAGTTTTGAAAACTAAAAAGTTTAAGATGTTCAAAACAGTCCGTGAATGGAACTATACTTTTATGTGAAAAGCTGATGAATGAGTTTAAGTTATATTAAGATGTTTTAACTTGTATTCCCACCCCCCCCCCCTTAAAACTTGAAGAAAACATGAAAATGTATGGGTATGAACTTACCTTGACTGATTTCAATAGATGGATGATGAAGAAAAAAAGTTTCCAAGTCAAGAACACTTGGGAGATTACTTGAAGATTTGAAGATCTAGCAACAAATATGATGATATTGGTGTAAGGAACCCATGGTTTGGGTGAAAGATTGTAAAATAACCAATTGTAGGATGAAGATACTTACCAAGAGTGGAGATAGAGCTCAAGAATAGCCCTTGAATCTCGAGATCTTGGAGAGAGAATGAGAGAGATAGTGTGTTTTCTTTTTGGTGAGAAGTGAATGAGATCTTGGATATGAAGGATAATGATCCTTTGTGTGCGTAAGTAAGGAAACTTGTTGAGGAAGTGTGAAAAGTACAATGAATAGGTGAGGGCTGATGGTGAACAGTGACATAAAGCATGAATAGTAAGCTAAAGGTGTCATAACTTTATGCAAAAGTCAAAGAGGGTAGCTTCTTGTACTATGAGTTTATACTAAACAATTCTTAGGTTTTTATCTTAGAAATTGCTAAGATATGGGAATATTAGGAGTTTTGAAGGTTAAAAATATTAAAATATGATTTTGGGTGAAAATCTCGAGTTAAAATCATGAAAAACGAGCTTAAAACGTGATTGGGGTCAAAAACCGGGAAAAAGGGGTAAAACTGCGAAAATCTGTCATTAGGACCAAAGGTTCGGTCTTATGGTGTGAGGACTGAAGGTTGCTTCGGTTGGTTGATGAGAACCTAAAGGAGGTTCAGTCCTTAAGACTGGAACCGAGAGCGAACCAATGGAGGAAGGGACCGAAAGCGAGAGGGAGTGACCAAATTGTTGGAGCTGAACCGAAGGTGGCTTCGGTTCCAGAGGAGTTTCGGTCAAGGAGAGGTTTCGGTCTTATGATGCTAGTTCGGTTCTTAAGGTTAGTTCGGTTCTTTAAGCTGCTTCGGCCTTACAAGGGGTTTCGGTTCTTTGAGAGTTCGGTCCTATAGGGTTCGGTTCCTTATGGGTTCGGTCCTATAGGGTTCGGTTCCTTATGGCTGTTTTTCAAGTGAACTTCCTGTTTCAAGTGGTTTTTGGCCAAATTAAGGGTCAGGATGCCCCAAATGAGTATAAAAAGTTGAAAGAGGATTCGGGAGAGATTTGGGTAGAGTGACAGAGATTGAGAGAGACTTCGTTTGTGACCTTCGTCGGTGTTTAGTTTCGAAATGCAAGGTTTGTAAACCCTGTTATGACTTTAAATGAGATGTTTTACTCTCCCAAATGGTATGTAGTTATGTTTTATCGAGTCGATACATCACTCTCCCCGATTAGGGTTTAGATTTCCTGAACAAAAGGAACGTCTAAGTGATACTTTGTATCGAGATAGGTAGTTGTTCATTAGTATCAATGGAGTAAACCCTAATATACAAGGGTTAGTTGAGTTGACCAGTTTGACTTGTTGACTTTATTTGACTTTGACTTGACCAAAATTTGACGGTTGTCACCACTTCTTGTGAGCAAAACGCTTCGGGTTGGAAACCATCATTGCATATTCTTCACTCGTCAGATCACATTCTGACATATATGACTCTTCTTCTTCTTCTGCTACATTCTTTCCCTTTGAAAGAAGGGCCAAGGATTCCATGCCAGACAAAACCTTCATTTCCTTTGTCACAACACTTTCGTGTGACTTTAGGATTCCTACTAGCTTCGCCAATGAATAGGTTTTGAACTGTTCATGAGCTTTCACATTCGAGACCACCGTCATCCATTCGAGTCTTAAACCATTTATAAAGGTGACCTTCTGTTCGATCTCTTCTTTGCCAATACCGTGCTTGATCATTTTTCTGAGAAGATGGTTGAAACGATCGAATGCCTGAATAAGTTTTTCTTCTAGCTTTTGCTTGAAGTCACCAAACTCCGAAAGTAGAAGAGTTTGGATGGAGTGTTCCAAATCCTCATCAGTTGAGTAGAGCTCCTTAAGCCTATCCCAGATCTGTTTTGATGTGATACATGAACTTACCAGACAAAAAGTATCAAATTGTAACGCGAATCTGATCATTCTCATAGCTTTGATGTTGCTGACAAGTTTGTCTTTCTCATCTTAGGGAACATCATTTATGTCGATCAAGAGCTAGTTGAGCTCTTTTTGAGTCGTGATGGTTCTATTCGTTCCTGACTGAACGAATGGACCCAAAGTGATAGCCTCCCAGATTAGATACCCATTGTCTTCTGAACCTACAACATAGTATTTAAAGTGATGCGTCCAGACTTCATATTCTCGAGTGTAAAGAATCGAGATTCTAGTGGTAGATCCGATATTGTTGCAGATATTGATAGGGTTGGATTGAGAATCATCGTGAGACACGATGGCTTGTTTTGAAGATCTGCTAAGAACCAGACTTATAAAGATTTAATTTGGGTTTTATCAAAAAATAGGAACAACATCAATGAAGAGATGACGGCTCCTATGATTTCGACAAAAGCACGAACCCTAAAGAGTTTCTTCCAATAGAAGAGATGTGTATGAATTGTACAACCTCCTACTCTGATACCAATTGATCACTCCGTAACGTCACTTGATCGAGAAAATACTAGAAGTCGGAGATATAACAAGGCCTTAGAAGAGCTCAACAAAGAACTCCTACTGTAAAGGATAATTCTTGGTAAAAGATTTAGAAGAGCTCGATAAAGACCTGCTACTGTAAAAGCTACCTTCATAATTCTACCACAAGCTTTATCAAAAATCTTCAAATTTGAAAAGTCACAAATCCAATTTCGAATGTCCATATCAAATTCTCCCCCGATTTATAATCAAAACGTGATTATAAAGCCTTCAAATGGTCATGAGAATGATCTTGAATGGATAAAAAATTTTTACTATGCTCCCTCGCGACAAAGTGATATAAACAATGAAGTTTAAAATCCGAAAGAGTAAAAAAAAAAATTGATGTTATTGCAAAAAACGACTTTCTGAACCGCCCATACTTGATGAAATCCTTAATGTTCACGAAAAAAATATATGCGTTAAAAAATCCAAAACTGTTCACCGGCTTTCAAATTTGAAAAATTTTCAAAAAATGGGCTAAAACTGTCACATTGTTGAAAGTCAGGGGACTAATTAATTCAACATCATACTCCCCTTCATTTGTAACAAATTCTGGAAGTGGACCAAAACAACCAAGTCACGCAAAGTACGGGAGCCAGAATTGTCAAAACGCTGAAGTTGCAGGGACCAATAGTTAATATTTAACATCTTCTTCCCAATTAATCAACTAGACGCAAATCAGAAAATAACCACTCGTGAACTACGAATCCAAAAAGTAAAAAAATAATAATTATACCTCCCATGAATCATTCGTTACGAGCACTGAGTTTGTTTGCGAATCAAGTCTAGTCTAATTTCCAATTGCGAGAGGAGTACGAATTTCAACCCAATTCCACCTCCGAATCCATACAAAAACCGAAATAGTTTGCTCCGAGTAAAAAATTCTAAATCAAGGCAACCCCGATTCCTTGACCTTTCGCTTCGAATCAATTGTCCATAGACCCAATGCAAATCTTCAGTTAAACCGAATCCAATCACATGTTCGTTTTCGAGCATTCGTGGGAGAAGAACAAGTGTGAGCCCGATTTCAATTCCGAAGGTTCGCAGGTAACACAAATTTGACATTTCGTTTGACCGGTAATAGCGAACAAATGCACACGCATTTCAACAGATTTGCAATCATGATTCCAAGTCCTCTCAATACGAACCCGATAATGGTCGCAGCGAATCCATTCCTAATTTTGATTTTCGTTTGACCAACAGTTCGTCCATCCCGATTGAGTTCCTGTTACGATTTCATTCATCTGTAGGAAGGTTTTTCAAACCAATTTTGACTTTTTCCTGTTTGATTATACCATTCCGACTCAGTTTTATCACAAATTGCGAATCAGCAACTGCAAAACCCAAAAGAAACAATTTGATGCGAGACACTGCGCTCCTATAGCCTCTGTTCAACTGGCTTCATAATTCCGATTGAGGAACAATTGATTCAAACAGTGATGATTCAAATACTAATTTAAGATATTGATTGAACCTATTAAAAGTGAAGGCTCGTTCCAAAAGTGTGATTAACAAACAAAATTTCCAGTCCATCGCAACAATTTCCTTCATTTAATTAACCCAATTTTGACTTTTCTTTCTTTGACCATCAAAATCGATTATTGACAAACACGAAAAACAACTTTCTCAGATCAACACAATCACAAGACAAAACCGATATTCAATAAAAGAATAAATTGACAAGTTTGAACCCAAAATCAAAAATTGATTTTGACAATAGTATCGTTTGCAGATTACGACTCATGAATGAAAGAACAAAGAATTCAAGATACGACATTTTATAGACGGTTTGACTTGTAATAGCATCAAAGAAATGATCGATATTCAAGCGTTGAAAAATAATAACATCAGTTAATCGCCGATTGTTAATTTTGACGAACTTAAAAAGATCGAACTTTGAAAAACCATACCCAGAAGAAGTGACGCAAAGGGAACCCTTGAAACATGTTGGATCCTAAAAGATGGATTATGAACACTATAGTCTCGAATAAATGGCCCAATACCAATGACAACGCATTTGAATTCAGATCCAAGCAGAAAATAGTCAAATACGAACAGAAAAACGAATTGGATTGAAATAATACCAGATGAACATAGAAAATACAATAAATCTTCATGAACAGTTGCTTGAACAAAAAGCTTAATTCCAAGACGCCAAAACTCCAAAAATCTTCAATAACTTGTGCAGAAAATCATTAAATAAAAAACCGATACTTCAAAAATCAATAGATCCTCAAAGACCCGCTCTGATACCACTTGTTAAGCATGGGCGCTACCGGTTGATCTAAAACCAATTAGTATTAGAAAGGGCCCAACCTTACCCATATAGCGCATTTGGCCCTCCACGACCAGGCATTCTATTGCGGCACTCCAAGCCATCATGCGGGGACTTGGTCAATGTCATTTCTGACCCCCAACAATCCCCCCCCCCCCCCCCTTAGAACTTGCTCCCTGGGAGAATAGAACCCTCGCCACTGGCTCTGATACCACTTGCATGGATTAAAACCCTAATTGTGATTTTTTGAACAAGATGCAGAAAATAAGAACAACACAAATATGAAGATATGTCGAATGATCACTCGATTTATTCTATTTTGAGGAACAGATTTCACTTTAAGAATAAGAATCTAACTCCACAAGAAACCTCAAAACGTGACGTCTACATTTTCCCTCACTCTTAACCCTAATAATGAATAATACATGACTATTTATAGGGAAACGACAAGTCTTGGGCTTTTAACCTACAAGTCATCTAGGGGGCTCATTGCCATCATCCATGGAGTACTTTGAAACCCTACAAGGCGCTAGACATGGAACACCGGAGGGCGGGATCATTTTGGCATAAAGCACTTCAGAAATCCAGCAACCTAAGCGGCCCTCCAAACCAGATTCCCCGTACCTTGAATGGTTAAAAAGATATTATAACAACACTTATGTAACTCATAATAATCGCCTAAATAATTATTTTAAGGTCCTAATAATGTTACTATAACTAAATAAAATCTATATTAAAAATTAGGTAGGCGTAGCTCACTTACAACGGGTTTTCTCGGAAACCGGGCTTCGCTTGGAGCAGCATTTCCGAGCCGAAAGGCTCTTTTTCTCTGGGCTTCCGGAGCCTGGGGATTCCTTTCGGTGTTAGGGGGTTTACTTAGGCTTAGGGTGGTAGTGAGAGAACGTAGAGAGAAATGTTGAGTAAATTGGCAAAGAAAGAGGATGCCCTCGCAGCCCTTTTATAGGCTGAGCCTCGCACGCATGATGGGCGTACGAAGCTCTATGCGGGGCGTATACCGAAGATAGTACCATACGTGTCTGATTCTCGGTGGTGTGCGTGGACGCTTCTGGGCCGAGGAAAGAACGAGACCGCGGGGCGTACCCCTCGCACCCAGTCTCGCATTTTCACAATCTGACTTTAAAAACTCATATATTTTGCATACGAGCTCCATTTTCGACGTTATTTATATCCATGCGTAGCCGGGACCGTACTCTACAACTTTCGTTTAGACTTCGTCGACTAATTTTGAATTTATTTTTAAAGTTATATTTTTAACAGGATTGGTTCGTTAAAAATTCGTAACTCCTTCATCCGATGTCTGTTTTCGTCTGCCTTTTTATCGTTACGCTACTATTAAAAAGATATTCGATTCTTGTTTAGGTTCTGTCGGCTAATAACCGCTCAATCTAACATTTGAACGCCGGACTGTAAACTACCGATTCGAAACTTAGAAAAATCATAACTTCCTCATACGAAGTAAGATTCGGGCATTCTTTTTATGGACGCTCTCGGTTTAACACATTCTACAACTTTTGTTTAGATGGCTAAGGCTAAAAGTCGCTCCATCGTAAATTCACTATTTACGTAGCGCAGTGTCGTGTTGGTTCTGTTGTGAAACTTCGACAGACCATAACTTCTTCATTATAGCTCGGATTTTAGCGTTCTTTATATCTCCGGAATCCTTGTCACGACCACTACCACTTCATGTATCGATATCAGGTTTATTCAAACTTCAATGTTTGACGCTTATTTTTATTATATCTTTATAAATAAATATATAAGCACATAATTCACATAATACTCATATATATCATTTTAATAACTTCAAAATAGGTTACTGTAACGACGTAAAATTTCCAATTTAATTTTTCATTTTTAATTAACAAAATGTATATCATAATCTCAAAACCATAACAACAGTGTTTTCAAACAAATCCCAAGATCTCTCTAACATAAACTCCATCGGTGTGGGTGTGTACAAGTCAAGCCTTCGCCTTCCCACGGTCCTCGCTGGTACCTGACACATCAAACACAACAACTGTAAGCATAAATTCCTAGTGAGTTCCCTAAAATACCACAAATCACAAATACGCCACTCAAGGCTAAACCCGACCCTCCGATCAAGATGTCTCAGCGGGACCCTCTAGTCCCGCAGCTCGTCGGACCCTTCGGTCCAGTCATAGCTCGTTGGGCCTTCCGGCCCGGTCAATATCATTGGACCCTCCGGCCCGGTCTATATAATCATACAGCATACAAATAACACGTACCATGAAACTTTAAGACAACACATAAACTCATACAAAGCATATGAGACCCTCTGGTCAACTCGAAATACCTACTCAAGGTAATGCATAGTGAGAAGACTTACTTCGCGTATCTCGGTAACTCGTAAGTGTCGTAACTACTAGTGCTCGATCTCCCGAGCTATCATCCTCCTACAACACAATCATATCTCTACTTAATACCACCTTGACCCTGGCTGTCTAACACTACAAAGTCAAACTAGTCAACTCAGGTCAACGGTCAACGATCAACGGTTGACCCGACTCTCCGAGTCTGGCGTGGACTCGCCGAGTCCCTACAGGAACCCGATCCCTCTGAATCTCTTCCAACTCACTAAGTCACTCACCCGACTCGGTTACTCAGTCCCTGGTTCGTAATCACTGAACAACCCGCACCAACTCGCCGAGTCTGGGAGTGGACTCGGCGAGTGCATTCCATGCACAACCTTAAACGACCTTCTAAGGTCAGATCCCCTCTAGCAACTCATAGATCCAGTCCCCTAAAGCTTATTGACCACGTAAAGTCCAAGTCTTGGTGCACATAAGGCATCAAATAGCTCATTAATGGTGTTTTAGCCTCAAATACATTGATCCCAACCCAAAACCTCCATAGATGCACATAGAGGTGCTCTGGACCTCCATGGGTCCAGATTCAGAGCCATAACTTGCCAAGGGACGATGAGGATATTAGATCTAGCCACAAATGGGTTCAAAAACCCTAAATCTATATGAACATCACAATAACAATGAAGAATTCGATATGGTACCTTAGTGGTGATGTCCTGGACCTTTGTTCTTCAAGAATCCACTCCTCTCTTGCTTCCTCTTGGCTAGATCTTCTCTTCCCTTGCTAGACAAGCACTCCACGATCAACAATGGCCCCTTTCCTCACTATAATCACTCAAATGCTCTAGGGTTTCTCTCTGGGGACTAATGAGTGCAAATGACGGCCATAAGGCCATTTAAATAGGTCTCAACCCCAAGAAATTAGGGTTTCATTAAACAACACAGACTCACCGAGTCCACCAAGGCGACTCACCGAGTCCGGGCATCAATCCGAGTGAAAAACCGCATCTCAACTCGGCGAGTCTACGCACCAACTCGCCGAGTCCTTCCTCAAAACTCAAAATAAAAAGAATAATTAATATACCTGAAATCCCGGATGTTACAATTCTCCCCCACTAGAATCCGACTTCGCCCTCGAAGTCTCATTCCTAAAATAACTCTGGATGCTTCTCCCGCATCTCCCGCTCCAGTTCCCAAGTCAACTCGGATCCCTTCCGATGCTGCCACTGAACCTGTACCAGAGGCACTTCCTTGTTTCTCAGAACCTTGATCTTCCGATCCACAATCGCAACTGGTCTCTCCGTGTAGTTCAGGCTCGCATCCACCTGAATGTCCTCTAACAGTACCACTGCCGACTCGTCGGCAATGCATTTCCTCAACTGCGAGACATGAAAGGTATCATGGATCTGCCCCAACTCAGCAGGTAGATCCAACCAGTAGGCTACCCTGCCTACCCTAGCAATTACCCTGAAGGGTCCAATATACCGGGGTCCCAACTTGCCCCTCTTCCTGAATCGTATCACTCCTTTCCAAGGAGAGACCTTTAGGAGAACAAGGTCACCAACCTGAAACTCGATCTCTGACCGACGCCTGTCCGCATAACTCTTCTGGTGACTCTGCGCGGTCAACAACCTCTACCTAACCTACTGAATATGCTCGGTCGTCTGGAGTACAATCTCTGTGCTACCCATCGCCCGCTGCCCCACCTCTCCCCAGCAGATGGGGGTGCGACACCTCCGCCCATACAACAGCTCAAAGAGTGGCATACCAATGCTCGAATGATGGCTGTTGTAGTACGAAAACTCCGCTAAAGGTAGATAGGTATCCCAAATCCCTCCAAAATCCAAAACACAAGCTCGGAGCATATCTTCAAGCATCTGAATCGTCCGCTCGCTCTGTCCGTCCGTCTGCGGGTGGTATGCGGTACTGAAATGCAGTCTCGTACCCAACTCCTCATGAAACTTCTTCCAAAACCTGGAAGTAAAACGCACATCCCGATCTGAAACAATCGACATCGGAACCCCATGCCGTGATACCACCTCTCTCACATATAATTCTGCCAACTTCTCCGCAGAAAAGCTCTCGCTGATGGCTAGAAAATGAGCGCTCTTCGTCAGTCTATCCACGATCACCCAAATCGCATCAACTCCCCTTGCAGTCCGCGGTGATTTGGTGATAAAGTCCATGCTAATCTGTTCCCACTTCCATTCGGGAATCTCCAGCAGCTGCAATTTTCCGTGCGGATGCTAGTGCTCGGGCTTAACCTGACGACAAGTCAGGCACCTCTCGATGAACCATGCAACATCCCTCTTCATACATGGCCACCAATACTCTTTCCTTAGGTCCAAATACATCTTAGTGGCCCCAGGATGAATCGAAAATTTCGATCGATGCACTTCCTCCATCAAGATAGTACGCGCACCACCCACAAACGGTACCCAAATCCGCCCCTAAAAAGTCATAAGTCCCCTACCATCCGTAACGAATTCCGATACCTGACCGACCACCCGCTCCCTTTTCTAATTTTCTGATCTCGGAGCCTCAGCCTGAGCCCCTCGGATGGTATCCAAAATCGGGGTCATCACCGTCAACCTCAAACAAATATCTCGCATCGGGGCACCCTCTACCCTACGACTCAGGGCGTCGGCTACCACATTAGCCTTGCCCGGGTGGTATAGGATCTCGCAATCATAACCCTTTACCACATCCAACCATCTCCTCTGACGCATATTCAGATTTGGCTGATCCATCAAGTACTTCAAGCTCTTGTGGTCTGTGTATATCGTACACCGAACCCCATACAGATAGGGACGCCAGATCTTGAGGGCGAAAACCACAACCCCCAATTCCAGGTTATGGGTGGGATATCTTGTCTCATGAGGCATTAACTGCCTCGACGCATACGTGATCACATGCCCTCTCTACATCAACACCGCTCCCAACCCCGATATCGATGCATCACAATACACCACGAAATCCTCCATCCCTTCCGGTAATGCAAGCACGGGAGCTTCGCACAATCTCTGGCGAAGGGTCTCAAATGAGGTCTGCTGCTCTGGACCCCATGAGAAAGTAACACCCTTCCGGGTTAACTTGGTAAATGGCACAACAATTTTGGAGAAGTTCCTGATAAATCTCTGATAGTAGCCTGTCAGCCCTAAGAAGCTTCGGATCTTCGTAGGTGACCTCGGCACCTCCCAACTCATCACAGCCTCGATCTTGGCCGGGTCAACCAATATCCCATTCTGGTTAACGAGATGCCCTAAGAACTAGACCTCCCGTACCCAAAAATCACACTTGGAGAATTTAGCGAATAGCCTCTCCGATCTCAGAACTCCGAGGAGCTCTCTCAAATGCTCCTCGTGCTGCTCTCTGGTCCTCAAATACACCAGGATGTCATCAATGAATACAATTACCGATCGATCCAACATCGGCCTACACACCTTGTTCATAAGATCCATGAATGTTGCGGGTGCATTGGTGAGCCCGAATGGCATCACCACGAACTTGTAATGCCCGTAACAAGTCCTAAACACCATTTTCTGGATATCCTCATCCCAAACTCTCATCTGGTGATATCCCGACCTCAGATCTATCTTGGAGAACCAAGACACCCCCTGCAACTGATCAAATAGATCATCGATCCTTGGTAGTGGATAATGGTTCTTGACCGTCAACTTGTTCAGCTCCCGGTAATCAATGCACATTCGGTGTGAACCATCATTTTTCTTGACAAAAAGGATCGGCGCTCCCCAGGGAGAGCTACTGGGATGGATGAACCATTTCCCCAACAGCTCCTGCAGCTGTAAGGATAACTCCTGCATCTCTGGCGGCGCTAGGCGATATGGCGCCTTAGCGATAGGCGCGACCCCGGGAATCAAATCGATACGAACCTCCAGTTGCCTCTCGGGAGGTACGCCCGACAACTCCTCGGGGAACACATCCCGGAACTCACGCATTATCGGCACATCATCCACTGAACTTTGCCTCTCAACAGCCTCTCGTACATCCATCACATAGGCCACGAATCCCTTGCAGCCCTATTGCAAGCTCAGCCTCGCTCTGGCATCCGAACAGAATACCGAACCACCACGAGCCCCCTCTCCATAAACCGTCAGCACTCCCCCACTAGGATCTCGGATCATCACCAACTGACGCTCGCAATCTATGACAGCCCCAAAACGGCTCAACCAATCCATGCCCACTATAACACAAACATCCCTCATGGTAATCAGTATCAAGTTAATCGAAAACTCCACTCCAAAGATCTGCAGTACGCATCCACGTATCACCTCGGTAGCACACACCTCACGCTCATCCGCTATGGAAACCTACAGAGGTCGACTCAACGCCTCCCTCGGAATACTAATGTGCTGACTAAAAGTCACAGATACGAACGACCGACTCGCACCCGAGTCAAACAACACTATTGCAGGTACAGAATTCACAAGAAAAGTACCTACGCATAACATATAATCATCACAAGATAAACTCATCATAAATAAATAAAGAATATGTACCTACCATGACGTTAGGTGCTATGCGGACCTCTTCCGCTATCAACTGAAAGGCTCCCCCCTAGCCTTCGGTGCTTCGGCCTTTTCCGGCCGGGTCTCAGCAACTCAAACTACAGGTACGGATCCTTGCACTGTCCTCTGAAGCTGGGGGCACTCGGCCTTCCAATGGCCGGTTTGGTTGCAGTGGAAGCAAACAGAGAACCCCTTAGGACAATCCCTCGCGAAATGTCCTTCCTTCCCACACTTGTAGCATACCCCAGACTTGCATGACCCATCATGGCTCTTGCCGCACTTCCCACAAGTACGGCCCCTCGAACTACTCATCCTCGAATTAGCGGGCTTTTCCCGCTTGGCGGCCAGCTGCGACTATGCCGGTCTCAAGCTCAATCTCCCTCTTCTGGGCATTTTCCTGGAGCTCAGCAAATGTCCGGTAAGTCGAGTTCGCCATGAACTCACGAATGTCCCTCCTCAGTATACTAAGATATCGGCTCATGCGAGCCTGCTCAGTGGACACCTGTTCCGGGCAAAACAATGCCCGCTCATGAAACATCCTTGTAATCACTGTCGCTGACTCAGTCCCCTGCTTGAGGGTCATAAACTCCTGGGCTAAACGTTTCCTCTCCACCTGGGGAACATACTCATCATGAAACATCACAGTAAACCTCTCCCAAGTCACTGCAGTCAACTCAGCTATCGAATAGATCGCGGTCACAAACTTCCACCAGTCCTTCACCCCCAAGCGAAGCTGGTTGAGGGCAAACCGCACCCTCAAGTGCTTCGGACACGAGCACGTATAGAAACACCCTTTTATGTCTGAGATCCACCTCATGGTGGCGATCGGATCCTGTGTACCATCGAACTCTGGTGGTTACATGTTGCTAAACTCTCGGTACAGCAACGAATCACCACCCTGGGGTCTCGCAGCAGCAACAGCTGCTGTGGCTGCAGCAACAGCAGCATCAGTCCAAGCAGCGTAACGCTCATCAAATGTATCGATCAATGTGGTCTTAATTGACCCAAACATCTCCAGAATCTCAGCTCTGATGGCAGCAGCCACCTCCTCATGGATGATCTGACGGATCTCCTCATCACTCATCCCACTGCCCTCGATGGTATGGCATGTCCTGATCATGATCAATCTCTGAAATACAACATAAGAACTATTAGGTATACTTTCGAGCATACTCACACTTGACAAATTAATCACCCTTAACTTCTGGTACCCCAAGGATTCTTACTTGGACTGCACACCAATCTGGTGTCTTCAATAGTACGGGTTCAATACTATCATCCACACCGAATCAATATACAACTCAAGTCCTCCTCCTAGGATGCCAAGTCATAAATACTCTACTCTTGCTATGCATTGGCTACCCTCAGTAGACCTCTCATGAGCTCCTCACTGCTACCTACTTACTCTCAAAGTATCTCATAGTAGCAGCAATCTCCTAGGCTAAAGCATCACAAATCAGGCCACTCTAGTCCTAATAAGAATACCTAGCCTCTCTAGCATGCACAACATAATATCTCATAACTCATAACATATAATGTAAGGGTATTTTGGGGATTCACCGTTCGGGCGCAGGCTGACTGTACACACCTTCCACTCTGCTTGGTTCCAAAACCTCTTTTTCTTTTTAGAAAATTTTAGTTTTGTTTGAAAATTTCTCAAATCCTCAGTTTGAGTTCAAATACGCCCGAAGGTGCATCCGAATCCCTCAAACCAAGGCTCTGATACCAACTTGTAACAACGTAAAATTTCCAATTTAATTTTTCATTTTTAATTCACAAAATGTATATTATAATCTCAAAACCATAACAACAGTGTTTTCAAACAAATCCCAAGATCTCTCTAACATAAACTCCATCGGTGTGGGTGTGTACAAGTCAAGCCTTCGCTTTCCCATGGTCCTCGTTGGTACCTGAGACATCAAACACAACAACTGTAAGCATAAATGCTTAGTGAGTTCCCCAAAATACCACATATCACAAATACGCCACTCAAAGCTAAACCCAACCCTCCGGTCAAGATGTCTCAGCGGGACCCTCCAGTCCCGCAGCTTGTCGGACCCTCCGGTCCAGTCATAGCTCGTTGGGCCCTCTGGCCCGGTCAATATCGTTGGACCCTCCGGCCCGGTCTATATAATCATACAGCATACAAATAACACGTATCATGAAACTTTAAGACAACACATAACCTCATACAAAGCACATGAGACCCTCTGGTCAACTTGAAATACCTACTCAAGGTAATGTATAGTGAGAAGACTCACCTCGCGTATCTCGTTAACTCGTAAGTCTCGTAACTACTAGTGCTCGATCTCCTGAGTTATCGTCCTCCTACAACACAACCATATCTCTACTTAATACCACCTTGACCCTGGCTGTCTAACACTACAACGTCAAACTAGTGAACTCACGTCAGCGGTCAACGGTCAACGGTTGACCCGACTCTCCGAGTCTGGCGTGGACTCGCCGAGTCCCTCCGGGAACCCGATCCCTCTGAATCTCTTCCAACTCACTGAGTCACTCACCCGACTCGGTTACTCAGTCCCTGGTTCGTAATCACTGAACAACCCGCACCAACTCGCCGATTCTGGGAGTGGACTCGGTGAGTGCATTCCATGCACAACCTCAAACGACCTTCTAAGGTCAGATCCCCTCTAGCAACTCATAGATCCAGTCCCCTAAAGCTTATTGACCACGTAAAGTCCAAGTCTTGGTGCACATAAGGCATCAAATAGCTCATTAATGGTGTTTTAGCCTCAAATACATCGATCCCAACCCAAAACCTCCATAGATGCACATAAAGCTTGGGGAAGGAGGTGCTTTGTACCTCTATGGGTCCAGATTCAGAGCCATAACTGGCCAAGGGACCATGAGTATACTAGATCTAGTAATAAATGGGTTCAAAAACCCTAAATCTATATGAACATCACAATAACAAAGAAGAATTCGATATGGTACCTTAGTGGTGATGTCCTTGACCTTAGTTCTTCAAGAATCCACTCCTCTCTTGCTTCCTCTTGGCTAGATCTTCTTTTCCCTTGCTAGACAAGCACTCCAAGATCAACAATGGCTCGTTTCCTTACTAGAATCATTCAAATGCTCTGGGGTTTCTCTCTGGGGACTAATGAGTGTAAATGAAGGCCATAAGGCCCTTTAAATAGGTCTCAAACCCAAGAAATTAGGGTTTCATTAAACAGCGCAGACTCGTCGAGTCCACCAAGGTGACTCGCCGAGTCCGGGCATCAATCCGGGTGAAAAATCGCGTCTCAACTCGGCGAGTCTATGCACCAACTCACCGAGTCCTTCCTCAAAACTCAAAATAAAAAGAATAATTAATATACCTGAAATCCCGGATGTTACAGTTACAATGGTTGACATAGACTATTACATCATCTACTAATGCTTAGCCCCAAAACACGAGCGTTACAATTCTCTCCCCCTTAGGATGATTCCGTCCCGGAATCATGCATCAATAAACAGATGTGGGTAGCGACTCATCATGTCACTCTCTATTTCCTAATTAATATTCTGCCCATCTTGTGGGTAGCGACTCATCATGTCACTCTCTATTTCCAACAGACTAGCACTAAGTTGACCATCTTGTGTCATAACGTTTTAGTCTTACGGTCAACGATTGCCTCCGGCTCTTCCATTAGTTGACCATCTTGTTATTTTCCCTGATATTCTCCTACTTTCTTTAAAATCAAATCCTGTATTTTGATAATGATAGTGTTTAAGGGAAAACTACTTTTTACAACATAACTCAGTCCAATCTTGGTAGAAGACTGCTTTTAATTAGAAAATATAGGATTTTCTGGAAATGACTCTAATACACTATAGAATCTGAAACTACTACTTTTATAAAGTTATTTTGAACTTAAACAAATGACACTAAATACTTATAAACTCACTAGCATTTGTAAAAATGTTGATACTCGCTTTCAAATAACTTGTATTCTCAGGTTAGCAATAGACAGGTACATCCCCGAAGCTTTTGATGAAGACAGTTTAGTATCAAGCTGCACCCATATTATAACTTGTATTACTTTGATGTTTCTATGTAATGTAAACCATGTAAAAGTATTACTATTAATGCAATGGTTGTTGTACTTGATTTAGTATACTACATAAGTTGTGATACTTGACATGACGTCACCCACCCTAGAACGTTTCCACCGTTCCGGTTTTGGGGTGTGACAGAACTTCAGATAGTTGCGCCATTTCATTGGGATCAAAAAGATCATCATAGTTGACTTCAACTAGATTCAGAGGACCGAAAGAGGCTGGAATGTCACTTTCCATGATTGCGGTGGTTTCTGTGGATGAAGGGGCGTTGCGGATGTGAGAATCATCAAATTTCACATCAATGCTTTCAATGATCATCCTTGTACGTCTGATGAGCACTCGATATCCAACCTTGTTAGTGGAATAACCAAGGAAGATACCTTCGTCAGATTTTGGTGCAAACTTATTGAGTTGGTCTCTATTGTTGATTACGAAGCATCTGCACCCGAAAATGTGAAAGAAGCGTACATTCGGTTTGCAGTTGTTCAACCCTTCATAGGGTGTTTTATTGAGATGCTTGCACACTATGCTTCGATTTTGGACAAAGCAGGCGGTTGCAACAGCTTCAGCCTAGAAGTATAAAGGAAGTTGGGCGAACTTAAGCATGGACTTGGCTGCTTCAACGAGTGTGTGGTTCCAACTTTCTACTACACCATTTTGTTACGGTGTATAAGGTGCTGAGAAGTTGTGAGAAATGCATTTGGACACCAGGAAACTGTTGAGAAGATGATTAGTGAATTCAGTTCCATTATCACTGCGGATGCGTCTGACTGGAAGCTTAATCTGAAGTTCGATTTCCTTGATGAAGTTGATGAAAATCTGCGGTGTCTCTGATTTCAGTCTGACGAAGAAAACCCATGTGAAGCGTGTAAAGTCATCAACCATAACCAGTATATATTTTTTGTAGTGGAGACTGGCTACGGTTGAGGGACCGTAGAGATCAATGTGTAATAACTCCAATGGTTCAGAAATAGAAGAATCTATTATCAGAGGGTGACTTGCTTTTGATTGTTTGCCGCTTTCATAAGCTAGACAGAGAGTATCATTGTTGAATTTGAGAACAGGGAGGCCGCGGACGAGTTCTCCAGAGACTAGATTGTTTATGTACCGGAAGTTGAGATAAGCTAGCTTGTGGTGCCATAGCCAACTAACTTCAGATACAGCTTTGGAGAGGAAACATAATTGCGGTCTACCAATGATGAGAGTGATATCTAGAGGATACATGGTGCCTTCGGATCGAGATTTGATCAGACATGATCTCCTATCACTTTTCATCACATAACAGAACTGATGATCAAATTCAACACGATATCCTGCTTTACATAGTTGGCCAACACTAATGAGATTGTGTTTAAGGCCTTCTACATAAGCAACCTTCTGAATGGAAAAGTGATGGGCTTTGAGCATTCTAACACTTCCTAAGTGTACATGCAACCCTAATAACCTTGGATCTATGTTTGTCTAATTATCATGCAAAGTTGAATTCCAAGGTTATATTCCTATCTAGCATACATGGGGAACAATTTTAACTTGAATAATAGATAGAATAACTTACCTTGTTGTTATTTGTGTTCCTTGAAACCTTGTGAGCCTAGCACCCCAAGTGTGATGCCTCAAATGCTTCACACAACACCAAATGCTCTTGGAAGAACTTATGAGAGAACACACACTTCTTAAAAATTGGCCAAGCCCTCTTGTTTCTTAGTGTAGCCGATTTTAGGTGGAGAACATGTTTCTTATATAGTGTTGACACATCTAGGGTTAAACCCTAATGTGTCATGACTCTTCATTTCCATGACCCATGGGTTTGTAACTCCCATGGAGCATCCATGGAGCATCCTATGGGTGGAACCCAACTTGATAATCCATGGAGCCTCTTAGCCCACTATACAAGATATGGATGATTTACATAATCAACCCATATATTTAATTAGTTATCTTTTGATCACATAATTAATTCTAAATTAATTCTTGATCAAACTAATCAAATAATATTATTAATATATTAGAACTTCTAATATATTAATAATCTCCAAGTGTTAATTCTCTCATTTAGTCTATCCAATTGCATGGTGCCATGCAACCCAAATGGACCATGCCGGGTCGGGTCAAGTACATACCAGAAATAGTTATGGACTTAGACACCTTATCCAACAAAAAGTTCCACGTTGTGAGAACACCGTAACCTCGGATGACACCGTTTTCATTGTTGCCAAATGTGACATTTCCACCATTGCATATAGGCCTGAAATCCCGAAGGTACTCTAACCTTTCGGTCATGTGCAAGGAGCAGGCACTGTCAATTAACCATTCTTCTTCTTGTTCCTCCTTGCACAAAGCGTGAGAATTACACGGTTAGTTTAGGCATCCAAACAAGTTTGGAGCCAGGGACAATTGACGTATTTTTAAATGATGCAAAGTCTTAGGTTGCATGGACAGGTCTTTTGTCAACTTTTAGATCGAGTCCTGGGTGTTTGTTCAGATATGGATTGTTGCGAGTTTTTTGAAAAGTACAAGGTTTCTGACTTTGATTTGACTTGACATGGGATAAAACCTTTTGACAACTACACTGACATTTACAAAAGGAGTTATTGTCATTAAACCTGACACTTTGCTTTGTCAGCGGTTTATAGAAAGAATTGAGCTTGGTACCGGTCCGAGGTGGGTGACTTCTGACATGCATGCTTTTTGGTTATTGAAAAGTTTGTTTTGAACAAGGTTTATCACGTGTAAATCTTTGAGTCCTTTTTTGAGGATTTGGTAAGGTACCCTTCCATTTGTTGAAAGTTTGACGTGATTTTAAAAGTGTTGGAGTGGGTAAGATTCCTTTCCATTTAGAGTCATTTGATGAATAGACTTGAAAATGTAGTTTCTAAAGGACTTGACACCTTTTTGAGTGGTGTCAGAAGTATTAGGAGTGACTTTTGAGGCTGGACTTTCCTTTTTGCTTGAATTCATGAAAGAAGAGTTTTTTGAAGTGTTGATTGAGAAAACACAATTTTCTGGACTCTTGGATTTTGAAATTCTGACATGCTTCTTATTGTTTGAAAAACTTTGTTGTTTTATGCTTCGAGATCTAATTTCTTCTTTGAAATCCCTTTTTTCCAAAGATTTTGGTGAACCGCAGTCATTGTTATTCAACTGCGGTCTCTTGGGGTTTTTTGATAGATTTTGAAAACGTTGGCTTGAATCATCGGAACTTGATGATTCAGGGATTTGAAAGCATTAACCTACTTCAAAATTTTCGATAGGTAACTCATGAAAAATAAGCTGAAGAGTTGTGGTTCCTTGAACTGATGGTTTTGGAAAGGATGATTTGACTACCAAAAAATAGGTTTTAGATGAAACTGCAGTGGGACACTTCAAGGACTTTTCACTACAGTGTGGAACACTGTGGTCTGAGGACAAGTATGGAAAGTCCTTTGAGACTATGGGGCCTTCAACAACAATTTCTTCATCAACTACGGATGAAGTTTGAGGATTTGAATGAGTGGTTCCACAGATGGGAGTTTGATCACATGTGTAACCAGAATCCTCGGACACAATTTCCTCAATGACACAATTATTGCTCAAATTGTGTAATCTACCGAAGTAAGTTTTGATATCTGTGGGAAAGGTCTTGTCATTGACAGGGAAATGAAATTCTCTATCAGGAGTGATATACACTTTGTCTTTGTTGAACCGGGATGAGGAATCCATTGCGGTAGGATACCCATTTAACCAACCCCAATTATATGTATTGTCCATCGTACCATTGTTTACCAAATTTTCGATAACCTCGCTTTCATTAAACAGTTTTTCAATTAAAAGATTAAAGCGTACAATTTCTTTCTGATCCAAATCTATCAGATTCAAAGCTATTTCTAATTGGGTTTCGCTTAACATTCTAGAATCATTTTCTAACTCTAGATCCCTCTCTAACATAGCCATCTTAAGTCTTTTGTTGTCCAATAGTCCTCTTACGTGGAACATCTCTTGGGACGCAATGTTCTTCTCATCTAAGGCTTTGTTATAGTCTGTAAGGACGGTAACACAAATGTCATTAAGATCGTCTATGTTGGGTTGACAATCATGCATACTGTAATTTAAAATTCGGATCATGAGTTTTACCTGTTCGATGATGCTTAGGGTCCCATCTTTGGCCATGTAACAAAAGTTCTTATTCAGCATTGTTGACCCATCATCATCCGTAATGGCCAGCATGCATATTTTCCCTTTTTCTTTAACACTGCTGATGGTCTCTTCTTCATCTCCGGATGACCAAAGTTGGTGGTCTCTTTTGACATGGGCCACATACGCCCTTGATTTTTCTTTCTCTTCGAGCTCTTGAGCCATTCTGAGATAGAATGCTCTGTCTTTGACTATATTGGCCTTATAATCTTTTGCGAAGTGATTTTCTTTGTTGCATTTGTGACAGATAACAACATCAGTCTTGTCATCTGATTGAGTACCGGAGTCAGTGATCTAAGGAGACTGTGGTACCTCCTTTGATTGATTGGTCTGAGATTGTGGTGGTGAATGAGAGCTTTTGGGATATTTGGGATGGTTGTTTTGAGAACCGATGTTACGGTTGAATGGAGGTTTGTTGAACTGTTGATTCTTTCGGAAGGAAGGAGTTGGCATACGATTGAACATATGGCTAACCAGAGCAATAGCCTTCTGAAATTCTTCTTCATCATCATACTCAGAATCTGCTTTGTATGATTGCAGTTGAGTGTCATACGATGAAGAGTAAGGTGACTGCGGTGGAGCTTGTTCTACAAGATCTAGTGGTCCTCCAAATTCAGCACAGTCTTTGAGTACGGTGGATTCTTGTGCTTGTAGCTCTCCATAGAGCTTGTAGAGTGACAAAGATTGAATCTTCCTGTCGCCTTGAACTATCATCTTGGCAGTCGTCCAATGTCTTCCTAAACCATTAAGAAACTATAGGTTGGTTTCATGGTTACTGTAGACGGTGACCGCATTGGCTAACTTAGTGACTATCAGGTTGAATCTCTTAAAAGAGTCTTCCAAACTTTCACCAGTATGAGATTTAAATTTATTGAAGTCATTGAGTGCGGTTGTGAGCTTCTTGTCTTGTGCTTGTTCTGAGCCTTCGTACAGATTTTTGAGAACATCCCAGATCTCTTTTGCTGATTTGCAGTTTATGATAATATCGAAGTTGTTAGGAGCAACTCCGCAGGAAATTTCATAAAAGGCAACAACATCATTTTCCATTTTATCGAGATCATCTTTGCTGGGACGGATCATGGCTGGTTGACCTCCTCCTAGCCTGGTCACTGTGCCGTCAGTTTGGACTGGTGTAAGAACTGGAACATATGGTCCTTCTTCTACGGATCGCCATACATCTCTTCCCAGTCTTCTCAAGTACTTCTCCATTCTTTGTGACCAGTGATGATATTCATTTGCTACCAGTATTGGGGCTCGATTAGAACCACCAACACTATTGGAAAGATTCAGAGATAACGATTGTGTCATTTGAATTTTTTTTTAAATGAGCTTTAGTAGTATAGAAAGCCTTTTGAACAAACAGAGTTCCGATCTCCAAAAAGCAACCACTTAGGCTCTGATACCAATTGTTGAGAGAAAAACTTGGAAACACACTTGAACAAAAGTTAGAACAAGTATATAGCGAAATAGTTAATCTCAAGGATCTAAAAGCTCAACAATAATATAGTTATATAGTTAGAGAGTTAGTTGCGGAAAGTAAAGAAATATAAATGACAACAATTGTTATATCAAGAATACACTTAAGTAGATTCGTAACAAGGAGTGCATTCACTCTGAGTTAATAAGGTAGATCAAGCTTAGTGATTAAGTCTTAACGACTTGCTCTGAAGAGAGGTTATAATCAGATATGTCTCAGTGATAGTTGAGAGTGAAAAGAGTATAGAGAAATGAAGAAGATAACTTGGAGAAATATATTCAGAATATCTCACTAGTTATCAGTGATAAGGAGTGATGAAAGGTAAGAGTTGTTTTTACACTGAGGAAAAAGTCTCTATTTATAAAGACGCTGAACTGCATTAGATTACAACTCTATAAGCAGACATGCAAGGCATACTGGATAATAGAGTGTATTACACAAAAGACAAGTGAACTAATCTAGTTAAGCTGACTGTGGTAGCAAAAGATGATTTCGGTTGTAGATGAGGAACAGACTCCGGGTGCTGAAACGACTGCGGTTGCTGATCCGTTGCGGTAGGGATGGTTGCGGTAGAAAAGTTCAATAGGGTCACTTTCATGATTCAACATGAATACTACGGGTGTGTTGGTCAGTCCGAAGGGCATCACTACGAACTCGTAGTGTCCGTAACGAGTTCGGAAAGCTGTTTTCGGGACATCCTCCTCAAGCACTCGTAATTGATGATACCCGGACCTTAGATCAATCTTGAAGAAGTAACTCGCCCCTTGCAGTTGGTCAAATAAATCGTCTATACGGGGAAGAGGGTAATGATTCTTGACCGTGAGTTTGTTGAGCTCCCTATAATCGATGCACATACGGAACGATCCGTCCTTCTTCTTTACGAACAAGATCGGTGCTCCCCAGGGTGAGAAGCTCGGTCTTATAAAGCCCTTGTTGAGCAGCTCCTTGAGTTGACTGGACAGTTCTTGCATCTCAGCAGGTGCTAGACGATAGGGAGATTTGGCTACAGGGTATGCCCCTGGAATTAGATCGTTTCTGAACTCAACCTGACATTTGGGAGGTAAACCTGGTAGCTCCTCTGGAAATACGTCGGGGAAGTCGCATACGACGGGGAAGTCTTTTAGATCTTTCGTTTTCTGTCTTGTGTCGACAACGTGTGCAAGGAATGCATGATATTCCTTGCGCAAGTACTTCTGGGTTTGAATACTCAAGATGATGTGAAGGCTCGTACTGGGTTTGTCCCCGAAGATTAACAGGGTTTCGTTATTCGGTAGGTTTAGACGGATTGCTGTGTCGAAACACAGGATATCAGCACGATGGAGACTCAACCAGTCCATGCCCACAATGACATCGAAGCTCTTGATCGATACTGGTATGAGGTCGATTAGGAACGAATGATCATTTAGCGTGAGGGTACAACCTAGGTAGATCTCTTTAGAAGTCTCTGTCTTTCCGTTAGCCATTTCTACGACGAATTTTTTTTAGTTGTTGTAGGGATTGCTTAAGTAAGTGTTTAAAGTTTTGGTTTATAAAGCTTCTTTCTTCTCCACTATCGAATAAGATACAAGCATAAGAGTTGTTGAGAAGGAACTTACCCATGACTACTGTGGGGTCTGCTACTCCTTCATTATGGCCAATAGCAAGTAGTTTCCCCGTTCCTCCCACATTTCCAGCTTTTGGGCATTTTTTCTTGAAATGCCCCACTTCACCACAGCCATAACAGGCATGGCTGACTCCCGAACCAAAGACCTGAGAAATGGGTTTGGGTTGAGATCTGCAAAACCGGGCGATATGGCCCTTCCGGTTGCAATTAGTGCAGTGCATTTCACGGCAGGGGTCGTTACGATGAAAAGGGCACTTTGGGCACTTGGGTAGGTTTCCAACATAGGTTTTTGCTGGTACAAGGGTAGCAGGAGTGGTGGCAGCATGGACAGCCACCATCTGTTGGTTTTTGGAAGAGGATTGAGCTTTCTTGTCCTTCTTTTTGTCCCACCGCTTCCTCTTGTTGTCGGACGTCTTGGGTGGTGCAGTGGCAGTTGTTGTTTCTGTTGATGGAGTGGAAGGAGTTTCATGATCAATCAACCTGTGGGCTAACTCCTTGGGCTGTCGAAGGTTGCAGGATGTGAAGATAGTGTTGGATATAGTGTCTAAGTCCACAACTATATTTGGTATGTACTTGACCCGACCCGACATGGTCCATTTGGGTTGCACTTCACCCGAACAGATTATGGATAATATTTGAGAATAGTACAAGTTATGATTTATTAATATATTATAAGTTCTAATATATTAATATAAGATCATATTATTTAATTAGTAGTGATCTATAATTAATCTAGGATTAATTTAGAGATCAAAGATATTACTAATTAAATATGGGCTTCTATATTTATATAGTATGGGCTTGTGCTTATTTGGAATGGGCTAGGCTTGCATGGAAAAGTCCATGGATACTCCATGGAGCTTTAACCCATGGATCTCATGGAAATGAAGAGACATGGGTATTAGGGTTTACATGGATGTAACCTTAATCCACCACACTATATAAAGGAGGTCTTGGTTCTTGAAATGATACTAGTTGACACTTGTAGAGGTGAGGGCCGATTTCAAGATAGTAGTGACTATTCTCTCAAAGTTCCAAGTTTGTGGTGATTTGTGATTTCCATTTGAGGCATCCACACTATTGGTGCTAGGCTCTAAAACTTCAAGCAATCAACTACAACTACAAGGTAAGTATTTCCTCTTGCTTTATTTGATTCATGTTCCCCATGCCATGCTAGTTGGGATATGAACCTTGTAAAATTAATTATTTGCATGTATCTTAGAAAAACATAGATCCAAGGTTTATTAGAGTTGCATGTACACTTAGGAAGTGTTAGAATGCTTAAAACCCGTCAGTGGTATCAGAGCCTAGGCTTGTTTGTTTGATACTTGATGCAATATTTTGGAAAAAGTTGAAAAAACTTGTTGTCTTCCTGATGAACTCGCTGAGTCCATGGGGGGACTCGCCAAGTTCACGTGTATCTTCAACCTAATCGCCGAGTAGGTTCATGCACTCAGCGAGTACGATCCACAGAGTGCAGATTTTCGACTTTAGTTGCTGGAAATGGATTAGAAACATTACCCTAAACTGTTTTGGTACTTGAAAACTTGTTTTAGATGGTGTAATGGCTTTGCTAATTCATTTACAACAACTAGTTATCAAAATTACAAAGTATAAGTGTGATTTTGATTCATGAAAGTGTTCGTATTCATGATCTTGTTCTTATGATGTTTAGATGATCATAGGAATTATTTGTAACCTATGTGGAAGATTAATTCTTGATCATAATGTGTTTTAATGGAGTCCATAACTTGTCCTCAAGTTATGGAAAACCAAAAGTCTCTTGGATTAAAAACCATTAAAAGAACACAGGAGTTAGAAAAATGAAGAGTCTTCATTTTATTACTCTATTAAACTCATAAGTTACAAGAAATGAAAAGTTTTGAAAGTTTACAAAACTTGCCCTCAAGTTTTGGAACAAGTAAAGTCAAGTTAAAACTTTAGTTCCAACCCTTAGAATTTTAAAAGTTAAAATTCAACCTTTATACTTATATTACTATGATTTAATAATTATATATATATATATGTATAAGAACAAAGTCGTTTTACCGCTAGTACGCCTCATTCACGAAGCCGGTCTATAAGGTGGGTATAAGGTTGTTGCCTATAAAACGGCAACTTAATGGGTGTCCACTCTCACCCACCGCTTGCTTGATTGGTGGAGGGTCGTTAGCCGAACGGGTAAGACAAGGACTTATAAATTCTCATTCAAAGTATGATGAATATTATAAAGTAACTAAATGTTTTTATTAAATTCTCAATCTTAGTTACTTTAGGAAAAATGTGAATAAGGTGCTAATACATGAAATTACACTTTACACTTTGTTTAAGTTGTTGGTGGAGCGTGTGTGGTTAACCGGCACACTAACATGGACTTAACAAGGTAGGTAAAGGGTGACTTAAGGTTTATTATAGTATCGGTGGAGCGTGTGTGGTTTACCGGCACATCGATTGAGTGATAAACCTTAAGGGTACCAAGTGATTTGCATGGTTACTTCACACCTCGTTTTGTGATCCTCGGCATCCCAGTCACAAAACTTGGAGGGCACACTCGAGATTGAAACATGCCTTTGAAAAGTTCATTGAATCTCAAAGAATCTAGGAATTTCTAAGAACCAATCAAAAACCTAATATTTAAATATTTCGGTTTTCGTGGTGGGAATTGGTGAATCGTCATTCACCTACCTTTCAAACATGTTATAGCTTGGATTACGGCATACCTCTTCTAAGTTATATTATATTGTGATTGGATCCTAGCCTTAATATTACATTTGGGTGTTTTATTAAGGACTCTCTTAATATCTAAACTAATCTTGTTCTCTTCTTTCAGATGTCTTCAAACAATGTTGCTTCTGGCTCTAATCCTAATGGCTCATTTACTCTTATGAGCTTGTGTGGGAAAGTCACCTTTGATGGATCCAACTTCAATGAGTGGATCAGAAACATCAGGATGATTACCCGCTACGAGGACAATGAATATGTCCTTGACAAGGAGCTTAAGGAGATCGATGTGACCACTGCAACTCCTCAGGAGATCGCTGACTTTCAAGCACATGAAAGAGATGCTACCAAAGTGGCGTGCATCATGTTGGCCACAATGACAGCAGAACTCCAAAAGTCCTATGAGGATTTATACCCTTATGAAATGCACCAAGATCTGATGGAAAGATACCATCAAAGTGCACGACAAGAGAGGTATGAAATCATCTGCTCCATGATAACAACCATGATGAAGGACGGGGAATCCGTCACGAGCCACATGCAGAAAATGCAAAGGTATGTGGATCAATTGCTGAAGCTAAATGTGAACTTCCCTGAGGAGCTTGCAATAGATATCATTTTGCACTCCTTACCATCGTGCTATGATCAATTCCGCATGACATATCACATGAATAAGGAAGAGGTCACCCTCAACAAACTTCAGGGACTTCTCAAGACCGCAGAAACAGGTCTTAAGGGGAAGTTGGTTGTTAACACTTCTACTCCAAACTCAACTCCGGTTTTGGCAATCTGGAAAAGTTGAGGGAGGAAGAGAAAGAGCTCTTCGAAGGGTACCAAGGCTCGGACCCTTGATGGCTCTTCTTCAAGTGGAACCAAGAAAGGTTTCATCACTCCTTCTTCTGACCCAAAAGAGGCTGAATGCTTCTATTGCCATGAAAAGGCTCATTGGAAGCGGAACTGCCCAAAGTACCAACAAGATGTGAAGGATGAGAAAGTTAAACCCAACCATGCAGGTATTTACACTATCATTTCTAATAACTCACCCCATTCTAAATCTTGGGTCCTTGATACCGGTTGTGGTATTCATATTTGTTGTGACTTGCAGGGGCTAAGAAGAAGTGAGAATGTGGAGCAAGGAAGAATAAACTTGATCATGGGGAATAGGAAAGCTTCACCTGTCACGAAGATTGGAGTTTATACTTTATCGCTAAGTAGTGGGTTTAGTTTAGATTTGAATAAATGTTGTTACTCGCCAGGAATGGCAAGAAATATTATTTCCTTTCATGCATTGTACAAACAAGGGTTTACCTTTTCATTTAATAATGAAGTTGGTTCTATTGATGCTTTCTTTAATAATGTTCTTTATTTTAAAGCATTACCCTGTGATGGTGTGTATGAAGCTGTATCTGTTGTAGATAACTTAGGAAATAATGTTTTATGTATTGATTCTACTACTAATAATAACTTGGATAAAGCATCATTATGGCATTGTCGTCTTGGACATATAAGCAAGAAACACATAGGCCAACTCCAAAAGGATGGAGTCTTGGAGTCATTTGACCTAAAGTCAGATGATAGTTGCGAATCATGCTTACTTGGAAAAATGAAAAAGTCACCCTTCACAGGCTCGTGTGAGAGGGGTGAAGGTTTGTAGGATCTTGTACACACGGATGTGTGTGGACCATTCAAACATGCCACAAGGGATGCTAATCGTTATTATTTGACTTTTACTGATGATTATAGTAGATATGGATATGTCTACTTAATCAAGCATAAGTCAGAGATCTTCGAGAGGTTTAAGGAATTTAAACAGGAAGTTGAGAATTAATTGGGCAGGAACATTAAGATGCTTCGATCCGATCGAGGTGGTGAGTATCTTAGTTCAGAGTTCCTCGACTATCTTAGGGAATGTGGGATTGTCTCACAATTGACACCTCCCAGGACACCACAGTTGAATGGTGTAGCTGAGAGGCGTAATCGAACCTTGTTGGATATGGTTCGTTCCATGATGAGTCGAGCTTCGCTATCAATTTCATTCTGGGGGTATGCCTTAGAGACTGCCGCCCATATCCTTAATCTTGTCCCTACAAAGAAAGTTGCCAAAACTCCTCACGAGATGTGGACCGGTAAAGTACCTAAACTAGACCACATCAAGATTTGGGGTTGTGAGGCTTTTGTGAGGCGCGAGACTCATGACAAGCTAGAACCCCAAAGCGAGAGGTGTATTTTCATCGGCTACCCACAAAGATCCTTTGGTTACCTCTTCTACAGACCTAGTGATAATGTGGTCTTTGTAGCAAGAAGAGGAGTCTTTCGAGAGAGAGAATTTATAAGCCAAGGAGACAGTGGGAGGAAAATTGATCTTGAAGAAATTCAAGAGTCAAGTGGTGAAGCAACTTTGAACGCTAGCCCTCAACTTGAGGAGGAAACTCCTATTGAGCCAGTTGATGAGCCTGTACCTCTGAAGCCTTCCATGAGATTTAGGAATGCACCTGAGCATTACTATGGTTTCCATATTACTACGGAAGGTGAGACACTTATTAGTGATGAGACACTAGTAGGTCTGGATGAACCTAACAGTTACACGGAAGCCATGGCAGGCCCTGAGGCTGCTAAATGGAAAGAGGCTATGGATAGCGAGATACAATCCATGTATGACAATCAAGTTTGGAACTTGATTGAGAATGTACCAGGTCATAAGACTGTAGGGTGCAAATGGATCTTCAAGAAGAAGACCGAAATGGATGGTAATGTACACACTTATAAGGCACGACTGGTTGCAAAAGGTTATTCTCAAACTCCGGGAGTTGATTATGATCAAACCTTTTCACTAGTGGCCAAGATAAAGTCTATTAGGGTTCTGTTAGCCATTGCTGCATTTCATGACTATGAAATATGGAAAATGGATGTCAAAACTGCTTTCCTTAATGGAAAGTTGGCTGAGGATGTTTACATGGTTCAGCCAGAGGGTTTTGTCAGTACAGAGTACCCCAATAGAGTGTGTAAGCTCGAGAAATCCATTTTTGTTTTGAAACAGGCACCTCGCAGATGGAATCTTTGTTTTGATGAAAAAGTCAAGGAATTTGGCTTATCAAGAAGTGAAGATGAATCTTGCGTCTATATTAAGGCTAGTGGGAGCATAGTCAGTTTTTTGGTACTGTATGTGGATGACATACTACTCATAGGAAATGACATCCCAACCCTGCATGAAGTAAAGTCCTGGCTTGGGAAGTGTTTCGCTATGAAGGACCTTGGTGAAGCTGCCTATATCCTAGGGATAAAGATTTTGAGAAACAGGAGTAAAAGACTAATTGGACTTAGTCAAAGCACCTATGTGGATAAAGTGTTGAAAAGATTCAACATGCATAACTCCAAGAAAGGTGAGTTACCCATTCAGAGTAATGCCAGATTGAGTAAAACACAAAGCGCTAGTACTGAGGCTGAAATAGCAGAAATGAGTCGACTACCTTATGCTTCAGTTGTAGGATCGATCATGTATGCTATGACATGTACTCGACCTGATGTAGCCTTTGCTTTGAGCATGGTTAGCAGGTATCAGGGGAACCCTGGCAAGGAACACTGGACTGCGGTAAAGAATATCCTCAAGTACCTGCGAAGGACTAAGGACTGGGTCCTTACCTTCGGTGGGAGTGATGACTTGAGAGTTGTAGGGTATAGTGATGCTAGCTTCCAGATTGATAGGGATAATTTCCGCTCTCAGTCAGGCTAGGTCTTTACCTTAAACGGAGGAGCAATGACTTAGAAGAGTTCCAAGCAGGAGACAGTGGCTGATTCCACTTGTGAATTAGAGTATATAGCAGCAAGCGAGGCAGCAAAGGAGGCTATATGGCTAAAGAACTTCATCGGAGACCTTGGAGTTGTACCAGCTATCAAAGAGCCAATGGATATTTTTTGTGACAGCAATAGTGCGGTTTCCTTAGCCAAGGAACCAAGAGATCATGGGAGATCCAGACACATTGACAAAAAATATCACTTCATCAGACATCGAATAGAAGAAGGAATCCTCATGGAAAAGAGGGTATCATCGGATGAGAACCCAGCAGATCCCCTCACGAAGGGACTGAGTAGGGTTGAGCATCTCCAGCATGCTCGAAGTATAGGGCTGAAGGATGATATAAGTTTTAGTAGTTAGATAAATTATGGAATTTGTAAAGTGTAATTGACATTTGATGATGAATAAAAGGTGTTTTATTTATGATTAAAGTGTTGCTATCTCTTGTCGATCGTTTACTTTATTTCTTTTTGCATGTTTTAACTTCCAGAATAATTATGCTTGGTATATCAGATTATTCAAGCCTCCACATTCGGTCATATGTCGGAAGTAGGTATGAATCAAGACTGTCATGATTGGTTGCAGAGGTCTAAGCTGTTGGACATGGCTACAACAATCATGAGTGCTCATAAGTTCTGAGCATTAGACTCAACCCATGCTCACTGGAATCACTTCATGGAATTTTATCTCGAGTGATTGTGAGATAGTAATATCGTATAAGTCTTCAAACCTAGAGATATGATTTGTTACTTACGAGTTGGTTATGCATTGATTGTACGAAAACGCATTGGTAACTCGATGTTATAAAACGTGCTTTTGTGTGTAATTCAATGAGTGGTAGAACAAACATATGAGTCGAAGTTTATATGTTCCTTCTAGGATTAGAAGTGATATCTGGGCCTCTCGATGATTTTGTTTTGACCTATGTACCGGGCCCGGTCAGAACTAAGTTGATGTGTTCAATTAAGTTCTTTGTCAAACAAATCGGAAATCGGGAAACAAATGCTAGACAATAAGCAAGACCATGTTCCATGTATTTGTCTGGCTGATATCTAGAACAGAGGATTATATGATCACTTATCTTAAATGGTGTGTTCTAGTTCAATAGAGTTTAAAGAGGTACAATTGCTGATCGGTTTCTGAAGTCATACTTGCAACTATAGTTATTAGACTTATCCAAGTGGGAGACTATTGGATAGTGTCTAAGTCCACAACTATATTTGGTATGTACTTGACCCGACCCGGCATGGTCCATTTGGATTGCACTTCACCCGAATAGATTATGGATAATATTTGAGAATAGTACAAGTTATGATTTATTAATATATTATAAGTTCAAATATATTAATATAAGATCATATTATTTAATTAGTAATGATCTATAATTAATCTTGGATGAATTTAGAGATCAAAGATATTACTAATTAAATATGGGCTGCTATACTTATATAGTGTGGGCTTGTGCTTATTTGGAATGGGCTAGGCTTGCATGGAAAAGTCCATGGATACTCCATGGAGCTTTAACCCATGGATCTCATGGAAATGAAGAGACATGGGTATTAGGGTTTACATGGATGTAACCTTAATCCACCACACTATATAAAGGAGGTCTTGGTTCTTGAAATGATACTAGTTAACACTTGTAGAGGTGAGGGCCGATTTCAAGATAGCAGTGACTATTCTCTCAAAGTTCCAAGTTTGTGGTGATTTGTGATTTCCATTTGAGGCATCCACACTATTGGTGCTAGGCTCTAAAACTTCAAGCAATCAACTACAACTACAAGGTAAGTATTTCCTCTAGCTTTATTTGATTCATGTTCCCCATGCCATGCTAGTTAGGATATGAACCTTGTAAAATTAATTATTTGCATGTATCTTAGACAAACATAGATCCAAGGTTTATTAGGGTTTCATGTACACTTAGGAAGTGTTAGAATGCTCAAAACCCATCAGATAGAACGTTTCCTCGATACGGGGGCACTAAACCCCAGATGTATCGTTCAATTTTCTTGCTTTCAAAAGGGATCATGTTAGGGCCATAGCTACTAGGTCGCAGAACCTGGCTGTATAAGCCACTATGTCTGTCCCCCTCATCTTTAGGTTCCAGAGTTCCTCCTCGAGCTTAGGAACCTCACCTCTAGGGCAGTACTCCTTTCTCAGTAGGTCCTTTAGAGTGTCCTAGCCCATGGCGTTGGCTGTTACTAAAGAGAGTGAATTGACATGGGCATTCCACCACGTCAGGGCCCTTTCAATGAAAGTGGCAGAAGCGAACTTTATTTTTCTTTCTTCGGGGCATGAACACATTTCGAAGACGGCTTCAGTTCTTTCGATCCATTTGGACAGAGCAAGAATCCCACCGGTCCTGTTGAAAAATGTTGGTTTGCAGTTCATGAAATCCTTATAAATGCACCCCTTCATACGTGCGTGGATTTCACCATGTCTAGAGTTGGTGCCCATTCCGGCTCCACTTGCATTGCCAGAATTCATTTGGGCCATGGCTGATCTCATAGCTGCGGTCACAGCTGTCTGAAATAGCACCGGATCGAACTGCGGAGGAGGAGGTGGTGGAGGTGGGGTTTGAGTCGTAGGTCTGCCTCTGCTCAGGCGCTTGCGAGGAGGCATCTTTTACATATAATTAGTGAGTAAACACTAATTAAACAAGTATAGACATCCTAATGCGAAGAAAAACACTCTAGTCAAGTGTTAGGAGGCTATTAGGTTGCAAGGAAGGAGTGTAAGGCCTCACTAGGGAGTTTACTCCTCAAATACTCACCCTAGGTGAGTTTACAGTTGAGGGACTAATTCCCCCATGAGTTTACGGTCGTAAACTCATGGGAGGAGTGTATTTGTGTGCTTTAAGGTCTCTTGCATCACTAAGAAGGGTTCTAAGGTTAAATACATGCCTTGGGAAGTGGTTAGGGTTCAAAAGGGGCACTCCCTTGGAGTTTGCGGTCCTTGGACCACTCCTTGGGAGTTTACGGTCGTAAACACTATGGTTTATGACTGTAAACCCTTTGTCACAGTATTTCCTTCGTGTTTTGTGGTCCTAAGCTCAATCATACAAGTTTCTAGTCCATTAAACATGCTAAAGAAGGAGTTAGGGACACCAAAACACCCTTTATGGTGTTTACGTTTCATAAATGTTCATGGACTGTAAACTCATGTTTACACTCCTAAGGCACGATTTTGGGTTTCTAACTTCATGCATGTAAGTTTCTAAGTCAAAGATGAGCATTAGAATGGTTTTGGAGGGATTTTGGGGCTTCAAAACCCCCTTATGGGAGTTTACAATTTTGGGAGGTGTTCCCAAACCGTAAACTCGAGTTTTTAAGGTGCTTGGGTGATTAAATCCCAAGTTTGCATGAATACAAATATAAACAACAAGCTAGGGAGGATTACTTACGATTTTGGAGCTTGAATGAGGTGATTCTTGACCAAACCCAACTTCTAGAGAGAGAGTGTAGAGAGAGAAAGCTTTAGGAGTGGGGAAAGCCTCAAATGAAGGCCACTCAACCCTTATATAGGGTCTGAGTTGGCGGCTAGGTGAGGATCCACCCCATACCGTCGTTAAACGGAGTTTAAAATTTTACCCGATTAAATGGTCGTAACCCGGCTCAGTCGTAAACTAAAAAAATTTCCCAAAAACTTTGAGAGTATTACACGTGTTTTTATTTATTCCATTTTCACACTAAAATAAAATAAAACATTAATTGATTTGTCAAACCCAAACGTTAACGGAAATCTTAATAACAATAATAAAATAAAATATTCTATTAACGGAAATGGGTAACCGCAACGGAATAAATTTCGGGTTGTCACATAGAATCATTACCTTAAACTGTTTTAGACTTATAAAACCTGTTTTTGATGTGGTAATGATTATGGGAAACCAATTTCAATGTTATTATCGAAATTTCAAGTTTTCTATGTGTTTATGTAATTCTTGAAATTGTTGATAGGATTGTTCATACACTTATGAGTTTTGGTAGATCATAGGAATTATTTGCAAATTGTTGTTAGTTAATTCTTGATCTAAATGTGTGTTAATGGAGTCCATAATATGTCATTAAGTTATGGATTACCAAAAGTCATTTCTTTTAAAGATCCATTAAAATGCATAGGTTACAAAATTGAAGAGTCTTTTTGTTTTATGAACTCTATAACTTGTCCTCAAGTTATGGATGTTCAAGAGTCTCTTCATTAAAAGTTTTAAAACCTTAATTAAACTCATAAGTTATAAAAATCCAAAAGGTTTTGAATAGTTCAAAGTTTTCCCTCTATTTTTGGAATTTGTAAAGTTTCCCCTCATGAATAATTTTTTTTCCGAGATAAGCCCTTAGAATTTTAAAAGTTAAAATTCAACTATTATACTTTATAGTATTATAGGTCAATAATATATATATATATATATATATATATATATATATATATATATATATATATATATATATATATATATAAGAACAAGTCGTTTTACCATTAGTAGGCCTCATTCACGAAGCAAGACTATAAGGGGGGTATAAGGTTATTGCCTATAAAATGCCAGTTTAATGGGTGTCCACTCTCACCCACCGCTTGCTTAACAAGTGGAGGGTCGTTAGCGGAACGGGTAGGATAAGGACTATAATTCTCCATTCATTATAAATATAATGATAAATATAAAGTAACTAAACCTCTTATAAATTCCCAATGTTAGTTACTTTAGGAAAATGTGAATTTGATGCTAATCCATGAAATTACACTTTGCACTTTGCTTAAGTCGTTAACGGAGCGAGTGTGGTTAACCGGCACACTAACTTGTATTTAACAATGTAAGCAAATGGTAACTTAATGTTTATCACAGGATCGATGGAGTGTGTGTGGTTAACCGGAACATCGATTAAGTGATAAATATTAAGGGTACCAAGTATATTTGCATGGTTATTCATACCTTGTTTGTGATCCTTGACATACCGGTCGCAAACTTGAGAGGGTACAATCGAGATTGAAACATGTCATTGAAAAGTTCAATGAATCTCAAAAGAATCTAGGAGTTTCCAAAAACCAATTAAAACCTAATAATACATTTCATTTTTCATGGTGGAAATTGGTGAATCGTCAGTCACCTACCTTCAAATATTTTATAGTTTGGATTACGACATCCCTCTTCCAAGTTATAAAATAGTTTGTTGGGTCCTAGCCTTAATATTTAATGTTGGGTGTTCTATTAAGGACTTAAATCAACTTACTTGAATAGCTCCCATTGTAGATGTCTGGTTTAGACAACAATGATCTTCCCAAATCTTATGGAACAAGCTTTCCTAATGAAGATGACTTCCCGAGTTTGGCTCATGGAAATCATACTTCTCTTCCTCCTCCTCCTCCAATTATTCTCCCTAACCCACAAGCTCAAAGACTTGAAAAGTTCAAGATCACTCAAGCCTTGCTCACAATGTAACATAAGGATGGAAGACATGTGTGCACTCATGTCTTAGGAATGAAGTAACACATTGACAGGTTGAGAATTTTGGGCGTCGTTGTCCCAAGGAAGTTGGCTATTTATTGGGTTCTTCAATCACTTCCTGAGTCATATAGTAAGTTTATTAAAGACTACTATGTGACAGATCACGACATGACCCTAATAGATCTTTCTTATTTGCTTATTGTTGCTGAATCAACAATTATTTGGCATCATAGTCAAGAAAATATGGATACAAGGTCTATTTCGTAAACTTCCATGGACATGGACAATGGTAACATTGGAAGTCCATAAAAGCTTTCTCTTCCTAATGGAAAGGGATCGACCTTGGTCAACCCGGTTGACCGAAAGGTAAAGAGAAAGTATAAGTTTGGGATAACCTTTTGTACCATTCCCGAAGAGTCTATATGTTTTCATTGTGAAGAAAAGGGTCATTGGAAGCGAAGCTACCCTAGCTACCTGAAGGATCCGAAAGAAAGAAGAATCAAAAATTTTGACTCTGCTTCAGGTATGTCCACTATCTAACTCTATTAAGTTCCTAGTTGATGATTCTTAATAGAAAATGTGACTCAGTTTCATTTTTAATGTTTGGCAGGATCACGCAAAAGGAAGGAAACTTAAAGAAAGAGTATGCTGACTCTGATCGCGAAGATGGATTTCAATCGCATGGTTGAAGATCGGATCTTTGAGCTACTACTTAGGAGTTATGATAGATCGCTAGGAAACATGTATTAGTATAGTTTTCATTTGAAGTTGTAATTGTAAGGAAAAGTTTTCCGGATTCTATAAATAAATAAAATTGTGTTTTACTTTATTTTATATTTCCTTGCAATGGTATTTATGAAAACTTGATGTTTGTATGTTTCTAGCAATATTGGAAATATGAATTTGATTCTCTTGTTTGTGGTAGTGTCTAAATTTACCAAATAAGGAAATATTCTCATCACCCAACTTTCAATTGGACCGAAACTTGGAATCATGCAAGTTCTATAGTATGATGAATGAGAATTTTCATCTTTGGCAAATTAAGACTAATTCCTTGTTCACATGTATATGTGACTCAAGTGAAAGACTAAGGGACCGAGTACACATTCTTATGCACTAGTCAAAGTCCACCACAAAAGATCAATAAGATTATTCATCATGATTTACTAAAATTTATGTTTTAGTAAATATGGTTATACTTACAAGCTTAAGTATAAGTCTGAGACATTGGAAAAGTTTCAATGTATGGTAGAGCGAATGAGAAGAATCAAATTTGGCAGAAGGATAAAAGTTTCTCAAATCTGAAAAGATGGGAGAGCACTTTAAGTATCATTGTGACAACCCCAAATATATTTCCGTTACAAATCCCATCTTCACTAATGGAATGCGTCGCTATATGTTATTTTCTGTAATGTTCGGAGTCGTCAATAAACAAATATCTAGTTATTTATATGTCGTGATATTATCATAAGTAATTATAACTTGTAAGTGTTAACCCCATTTAACTAAATAGAGTTATATTACTTTTCAACTACTTCACCCGGGTAAAAAGTGTTGACCCCGTTAAACTTTAGCATCGGGTAGCCGTGTACCGGGTGCAACACCCGAGACAAATATAAGCAAATGAACACCACTTTTAAACCTTTTACCACTCATTCACTCCCTCACTACTTTCTTTCTATAGACCCGAACCCGACTCCAAAACCGCGAATTCCGGCTTCCAAACGTAAGGGTTTCTTCCCTATCTTGTTCTAATCATAGTCCATAACATTTAGAGGCCAAAAATCATAGGATTTAGGGGATTAAATGGAGTTTACGGCCTAGGAAGCCCCTTAGGCCGTAAACACCTAAAACCTTGCAAAAAGCCCCATTTTCCCTTCCTTTAAGCTTGTGTACTAATTAAGAGATGTACCTAGGTGAGTTTCGACATGAAAACATAAGAGTTTGAAGCCTAAAAACGAGTTTACGGCCCAAGCTTATGCTTAGGCCGTAAACACCCAAAAACCTTTGAAATAAGTCCCAAAAACTCATCTAGGGCATTTAGTAATTTAGCTATGAACCTAGAAAATGTTAAGGCCATTAAACAACACCATTTGGAGTCAAAAAGAGGAGTTTATGGCCAAGCCTAAGCTTGGGCCGTAAACAACTAATAATTATGCCAAAATGTCCCTAAAACTTCACTTAAGGCCTTCAAAAATTTATTTAAGGTATAGGGAAGTGTTTTGGACCATTTAACATATCATTTTGAAGAACAAAATGGAGTTTACAGCCCAAGCACAAGCCTGGACCGTAAACTCCCCAAAATGACACAAAGTGAGGGTTTTAATCCTCCAAGTTAGTCCAATACACTTGCTAGGAATTTAGGGAAGTGAAATAAGGCCTTAACTTGCAATTTTGGAGGACCAAATGAGTTTACGGCCAAGCCTAGGGGGCTTACGGCTGTAAACTCCCAAGGAGTGGCCTTTGGGCCGTAAACTCCAAGGGAGTGAACTCATGGACTGTAACAGCCCGGAATTTCAGGTATTGATATTATTATGTTTTGGGGTGTTTTAAGAGGAGACTCGGCGAGTTGGAGCCAGACTCGCCGAGTTGGACCGTAGACTTGGTCGCGGGTTCACGACTGGACTCGACGAGTCCAGATATGGACTCGGCGAGTCTGTGCTGCTCAGGGAAAACCCTAGCCGTTCAGTTTTCGGACGTATATAAGGGACTTATAGGCCGTCATTGTCCGTCTTTAGCGACTGAGAGGAGCCCTAAATCGGTTGTGAGCATCTAGAGCAAGGATTAAAGGCCATTGGTGATCTTGAAGAAGTTATTGTGCAAGGAAGAGAAGAGTTTGGCTAAAGGAACAGCAAGGGAATCAAGTTCTGAGGATTTGGGGACACAGAGAGTGCATTATTCAGGTAATATTTCGGATCATATCATGCTATGTTGATGTATGCATGGATTTAGGGTTTATGGAACCCTTTTGTGACTAGATTGATTATTACCCTTGTTCCCCAAACGATTATAACCCTGTATTAGGACCCTTAGAGGTCCAGAATGTCCCATGCCTGTGTATTTCGGGAATTAAGAGAGGTTTTGGATTGGAATCCTTATGCCTCAAGTCAAAAGGTAAATTACAAGTCTTGGGGTGTAGCATGAGCACCTAAATGAAGGTTTTACGTGTTGTACCAGCTTAGGAGGACCAGACTTATGAATGGTCGGGACAATACTGATCTCAGGAAGCAGTTTGATCGACTACATGGCATGGAGTCGCCGAGTCCGATGAACAGACTCGGCGAGTAGCTTGGAGATTTATTGGGACTCGTCGAGCTGTTCTTCAGACTCGGCGAGTGGAGTCGGGGTGGCCCTGCAATTCTTCCACGAGGAACTCGTCGAGTCAAGAGGGATACTCGACGAGTAGAAAGGGAACATCAGGATTTGGTGAGGACGTCTAGACTCGCCGAGTCGCCTTAGCACTCGCCGAGTCGCCTTAGCACTCGCCGAGTCCGGTCAAGTTGACCGATGACGAGAGTTGACCTACATGTGATTTCTTAGGGTCAGTTGTCTTTGAAGATAAAATTACTAATAAGGGATATATGACATTATTCAGGGAGTCTGTAGCTCGGCGGATCGAGTGCGAGTGATTTCAGGAGTCACTAGCTTTCATTACCCGCGAGGTGAGTCTTCTCACTGTACTGTACCCGGAAGGGTTTGACTGTGTGACCGAAAGTTCGGATATGATATATGATATATGTGCTCTATGTGTTAGGATAAATATATTATGTGCTATGTATGTTTTGGGCCGGAAGGCAATATGTTATGGGCCGGAAGGCGATTACGTTACGGGCCGGAAGGCGTTGTGTTGTAGACCGGAAGGTCAGGGCCTGGAAAGGCGTATATGTGTTAGTAGTATACTGGGGAACTCACTAAGCATTTATGCTTACAGTTGTTATGTATGTATTTCAGGTGCTAGCGAGGACCGTGGGAAGGCGCCGGCGTGATGTGTACACACTGTTGCTATTTTGAGATCTTGGGGATTTTATGATTGCATTTTGATATTAAACTTGGAATAATTATATTTAGTTGAATAAAATCATTTTATTTTTAAATGAAAATTTTGTTTGAAAATTTGAGTTGTTACAATTGGTATCAGAGCCTTGGTTTGAGGGATTCGGGTGTACCTTCGGGTGTAACTGAACTCAAACCGAGGATTTGAGGAGAATCTTTTAAAAATAATAAAGACATAAACTTTTATAAATGGTGAAGTGGTAAACAAGAAAGAAGCAGTGTGTACGATCAGCCAGCGCCCGAATGGTAAAGATCCCCAGAATACCTTACAATATTATGTTATGCAATGAATTATGAATTGTTATGCATGCTAGAAGACTAGGTATTCATGATAGGACTAGAGTGGCCTGATTTGTGATGCCTTAGTCTAGGGAGTTGGCCGATATGAGATATTTGGTAGCGTGCAGGTAGATAGTGCATATCAAAAGTAGAGTACTCACTATTCGGGGTTTGGGGAGGAAGATTTGGGACGAATGCTGATACGGTGTGGTTGGTAGTATTGGGCCCGTACTACCGAAGACACCGGGTCGGTGTAAGACCCAAGTAAGAATTCCTGGATATCGGAGACTGAGTAGGGTTGCGTTATTGAGTACAATTGTACTTGATGGAGTCTCTGATAATTTTATGTTGTATTTCAGAGACATCATGGTTACCACACGCCACGGGGCGAGTTCGAGCAGTGTGAGCGACGAGGATATTCGTCAGATGATTCAGGAGGAGGTAGCTGCAGCGATCCGGGCTGAGATCTCGGAGATGTTGGGGTCTATTAAGACCACTCTGATGGAAACGTTCAAAGAGCGGTACGCCGCCCTGACTGAGGCTGCAGTCGCTGCCGCTACCGCAGCCGTGGCTGCTGCCAGGCCGCAAGGGGGCGATTCGTTGCTATTCCGGGAATTCAGCAACACGAAACCCCCTGAGTTCGATGGGACACATGATCCGATTGCTGCGATGAGGTGGATCGCCGACATTGAAGGGTGCTTCTACACTTGCTCATGCCCGAAGAACCTAAGGGTACGGTTCGCTTTGAACCAGCTCCGTCCGGGAGCGAAGGATTGGTGGAAGTTCATGACGGCGAACCTCACTCTGGCGGAGATTGCAGCAGTGACATGGGAGAGGTTTACTGACATGTTCAGGGACGAGTACGTTCCCCCAGTGGAGAGGGAACGATTGATTCAGGAGTTCTTGACCCTTAAGCAGGGTACTGATTCGGTTGCGGTGGTCACACGGAAGTTTCATGAGAGGGCGATGTTCTGCCCTGAGCTGGTGTCTACAGAGCAGTCGCGGATGAGCCGGTACTTAGGTGTTTTGAGGAGGGATATCCGGGAGTTTGTGTCAAACTCACCCTATCGTACTTTTACTGAGCTTCAGGCGAATGCCAGGAAGTGCGAGATCAAGTTGGAGACCCAGGCCAGGGAGGAGGCCGAGTCTCGGCAGATGGACCAGCAGCCGGCAGCCAAGCGGATCAAGTCCGCTGATTTGAGGACGGGAGGTCAGAAGGGCCGCATTTGCGGGAAGTGCGGCAAGGGTCATGAGGGGGCGTGCCGAGCTGGTGGTTGCTACAAGTGTGGCAAAGAAGGACACATTGCCAGGGATTGTCCTAAGGGGTTTATGGTTTGTTTTCATTGCAACCAGACAGGCCATCGGAAGGCCGAGTGCCCGTAGCTTCGTCAGGGATCTACACCTACTACCAGGACTATTGAGACTCGACCGGTGAAGGTCGAGGCCCTGAGGGCTCGCGGGAGAGCCTTTCAGCTGACTGCGGAGGAGGTCCGCGCTGCGCCCGATGTTGTGGCAGGTATGCTGTAATTCACGTATTTATTTAAATTCGAGATGTTATGCTTATGTTAATATATGTGTAGGTACTTTTCTTGTGAACTCTATGCCTGCTCTAGTGTTATTTGATTCGGGTGCGAGTAGGTCCTTTGTATCTGTAGCTTTTAGTCAGCATATCAGCATTAGTCGTGAGCTGTTAAGTCGGCCCCTGAGCGTTTCTATAGCGGCCGAGAGGGTGGTTTGTGCCACGGAGGTTCTTCGGGGATGCGTACTAGAGATTTTCGGGGTTGAGTTTCCGATTGACCTAATTCCCATTGCGATGGGTGATGTCTGTGTCATCGTGGGCATGGACTGGCTGAGCCGATTCAGCACTGTCATCGACTGCGAGCGCCAGCTGGTGACTATACGAGACCCTAGTGGAGGAGTTCTTACGGTGTACGGCGAGGGTACCCGTTCGGGATCAGCTTTTTGTTCGGCCGCTAGGGCGAGGCAATGTCTACAGCAGGGATGTAAGGGTTTTGTTGCGTATGTGATGGATATGCGGGAGGCTTCCGAGAGACCAAGGTTAGTGGAGGAGGTCCCAGTGGTGCATGAGTTTCCAGATGTTTTCCCGAGGAACTGCCGGGAGTACCTCCTGCGAGGCAAGTAGAGTTTGGTATCGATCTGATTCCGGGGGCTGCACCTATTGCGAAGGTGCCTTATCGTCTCGCACCTCCAGAGATGCAAGAGTTGTCCTCGCAACTCCAGGAGTTGCTGGGGAAGGGATTTATTCGGCCGAGCAGCTTGCCGTGGGGAGCACCGATTCTGTTCGTCAAGAAGAAGGATGGTTCACACCGGATGTGCATTGATTACCGGGAGTTGAACAAAGTGACGGTCAAGAACCGCTATCCGTTACCAAGGATAGATGATTTATACGATCAGTTGCAAGGGGCATCTTGGTTTTCCAAGATCGATCTGAGATCAGGGTACCATCAGGTAAGAGTGCGGGATGAGGACGTCCAGAAGACAGCATTTAGGACGCGATATGGGCATTATGAGTTCGTGGTGATGCCTTTCGGGCTCACCAATGCCCCGGCAGTGTTCATGGACCTCATGAATAGGGTATGCAGGCCGATGCTGGATCGGTCTGTTATTGTATTTATCGATGACATCCTGGTGCATTCGCGATCTAGAGAGCAGCATGAGGGACATTTGAGGGAGGTCCTTGGGGTACTGAGGTCGGAGAAGCTATATGCAAAATTCTCCAAATGTGACTTCTGGTTGCGGGAGGTCCAGTTTCTTGGACATGTTGTTAATCAGGCAGGGATATTGGTCGATCCGGCCAAGGTTGAGGCAGTGATGAGTTGGGAGGTACCGAAGTCACCTTCTGAGATCAGGAGTTTCCTTGGGTTGGCGGGGTACTATCGGAGGTTTATTAGAGATTTCTCCAAGATCGCAGTACCGCTCACCAGACTGACCCGGAAGGGTGTTGCATTCTCATGGGGACCCGAGCAACAGACTTCTTTCGAGACACTTCGCCAGAGATTGTGCGAAGCCCCGGTATTAGCTCTCCCGGAAGGGATGGAAGATTTTGTCGTATATTGCGACGCATCGATTTCGGGACAGGGTGCAATGTTGATGCAGAGAGGTCATGTGATAGCTTATGCATCGAGGCAGCTAAAGCCTCATGAGGCGAGATATCCCACGCATGATTTAGAGTTGGGGGCAGTAGTGTTCGCTCTCAAGATTTGGCGTCATTACCTGTATGGGGTTCGATGTACAATATACACGGACCATAAGAGCTTGAAGTATTTGATGGACCAGCCCAACCTAAATATGCGTCAGAGGAGGTGGTTGGATGTGGTCAAGGATTATGATTGTGAGATCCTGTACCACCCGGGCAAGGCTAATGTGGTAGCCGATGCATTGAGCCGCAGGGCGGAGAGCACTCCATTGCGAGAAGTATGTTTGAGACTGACAGTGATGACTCCAGTATTGGATGCTATTCGTGGGGCACAGGCCGAGGCTGTGAGATCCGAGATGCAGAAGAAAGAGCGGGTTGTTGGGTTAATTTCAGAGTTCGTTAGGGATGGACGAGGACTTCTGATGTTTCAAGGTAGGATTTGGGTACCATTCGTGGGCGGTACGCGTGTTACTTTGATGGAAGAGGCTCACAGATCGAAATTCTCGATCCATCCCAGTGCTACGAAGATGTATTTGGATTTGAGGAAGGAATATTGGTGGCCCTGTATGAAGAGAGACGTCGCCTGGTTCGTTGAGAGGTGCTTGACCTGCCGTAGAGTTAAGGCCGAGCACCAGAGACTGCATGGTAAGTTACAGCCATTGGAGATTCCTGAGTGGAAGTGGGAACAGATTACTATGGATTTCATCACCAAATTGCCGAGAACTGCCAGGGGAGTTGATGCAATTTGGGTGATTGTGGATAGGTTGACAAAGAGTGCACACTTCCTTGCCATCAGCGAGAGTTCATCAGCAGAGAAGTTGGCGGAGATATACATGAGGGAAGTAGTATCTTGGCATGGAGTGCCGATCTCGATTGTTTCGGACCATGATGTACGTTTCACTTCCAGGTTCTGGAAGAAATTCCATGACGAGCTGGGTACTAAACTGCATTTTAGTACCGCATATCATCCCCAGACAGACGGTCAAAGCGAGCGGACGATTCAGACACTGAAGGACATGCTTCGAGCGTGTGTGTTAGATTTCGGGGGTAGCTGGGATGCGTATTTACCCTTGGCAGAGTTTTCCTACAACAACAGCCATCATTCGAGCATTGGTATGCCACCTTTTGAGTTGTTGTATGGTAGGAGGTGTCGGACCCCCATTTGCTGGGGAGAGGTGGGACAGAGAGTGATGGGCAGTACAGAGATCGTACTTCAGACGACAGAGCAGATTCAGCAGGTTAGACAGAGGCTATTGACCACCAGAGCCGACAGAAGAGTTATGCGGACAGGCGCCGGTCCGAGCTTGAATTTCAGGTTGGCGACTTCGTTCTCCTGAAGGTTTCTCCTTGGAAAGGAGTGATCCGGTTCAGGAAGAGGGGCAAGTTGGGGCCCCGGTTTATAGGTCCATTTCGTGTGATTGCAAGGGTAGGCCGGGTAGCCTATCGGTTGGAGTTGCCAGTAGAGTTGAGTCAGATCCACAATACTTTTCATGTATCTCAGTTGAGGAAGTGTATAGCCGATGAATCAGCAGTAGTTCCATTAGGGGATATTCAGGTGGATGCGAGCCTGAATTACGCCAAGAGACCAGTGGCCATCAGGGATCGGAAGATCAAAGTCCTACGGAGCAAGGAGGTACCTCTAGTGTTGGTTCAGTGGCAACACCGGAAAGGATCGGAGATGACATGGGAGCCGGAGTGTGAGACGCGGGAGCAGCACCCGGAGTTATTTGCAGAGTGAGACTTCGAGGGCAAAGTCTAGTTCTAGTGGGGGAGAATTGTAACAGCCCGGAATTTCAGGTATTGATATTATTATGTTTTGGGGTGTTTTAAGAGGAGACTCGGCGAGTTGGAGCCAGACTCGCCGAGTAGGACCGCAGACTTGGTCGCGGGTTCGCGACTGGACTCGACGAGTCCAGATATGGACTCGGCGAGTCTGCGCTGTTCAGTGAAAACCCTAGCCGTTCAGTTTTGGGACGTATATAAGGGACTTATAGGCCGTCATTGTCCGTCTTTAACGACTGAGAGGAGCCCTAAATCGGTTGTGGGCATCTAGAGCAAGGATTGAAGGCCATTGGTGATCTTGAAGAAGTTATTGTGGAAGGAAGAGAAGAGTTTGGCTAAAGGAACAGCAAGGGAATCAAGTTCTGAGGATTTGGGGACACAGAGAGTGCATTATTCAGGTAATATTTCGGATCATATCCTGCTATGTTGATGTATGCATGGATTTAGGGTTTATGGAACCCTTTTGTGACTAGATTGATTATTACCCTTGTTCCCCAAACAATTATAACCCTGTATTAGGACCCTTAGAGGTCCAGAATGTCCCATGCCTGTGTATTTCGGGAATTAAGAGAGGTTTTGGATTGGAATCCTTATGCCTCAAGTCAAAAGGTAAATTACAAGTCTTGGGGTGTAGCATGAGCACCTAAATGAAGGTCTTACGTGTTATACCAGCTTAGGAGGACCAGACCTATGAATGGTCGGGACAATACTGATCTCAGGAAGCAGTTTGATCGACTGCATGGCATGGACTCGCCGAGTCCGATGAACAGACTCGACGAGTAGCTTGGAGATTTACTGGGACTCATCGAGCTGTTCTTCAGACTCGGCGAGTGGAGTCGGGGTGGCCCCGCGATTCTTCCATGAGGAACTCGTCGAGTCAAGAGGGATACTCGACGAGTAGAAAGGGAACATCAGGATTTGGTGAGGATGTCTAGACTCGCCGAGTCGCCTTAGCACTCGCCGAGTCCGGTCAAGTTGACCGATGACCAGAGTTGACCTACATGTGATTTCTTAGGGCCAGTTGTCTTGGAAGATAAAATTACTAATAAGGGATGTGTGACATTATTCAGGGAGTCTGTAGCTCGGTAGATCGAGTGCGAGTGATTTCAGGAGTCACTAGCTTTCATTACCCGCGAGGTGAGTCTTCTCACTGTACTGTACCCGGAAGGGTTTGACTGTGTGACCAAAAGTTCGGATATGATATATGATATATGTGCTCTATGTGTTAGGATAAATATATTATGTGCTGTGTATGTTTTGGGCCGGAAGGCAATATGTTATGGGCCGGAAGGCGATTACGTTACGGGCCGGAAGGCGTTGTGTTGTAGACCGGAAGGTCAGGGCCTGGAAAGGTGTATATGTGTAAGTAGTATACTGGGGAACTCACTAAGCATTTATGCTTACAGTTGTTATGTATGTATTTCAGGTGCTAGCGAGGACCGTGGGAAGGCGCCGGCGTGATGTGTACACACTGTTGCTATTTTGAGATCTTGGGGATTTTATGATTGCATTTTGATATTAAACTTGGAATAATTATATTTAGTTGAATAAAATCATTTTATTTTTAAATGAAAATTTTGTTTGAAAATTTGAGTTGTTACATGGACTCCCCCGTAAAACTCTCTTGGCCTTGTACCACTCCTGGGAACCCCTTCTAGGCCCTAAAACCCCGAATTGATGCTAGAATGCCTAAATACTTAAATGGAAAGCATAAAATGATTAATTTCTTGTAAAATACATATTTCATATGACATTAGGGTCCTAAAAGGTGCCCAAGTCGTTATTTGGTACAAAACGCTCAACCGACACTTTTACTCGATTTACCAGATTCACCCGATTTACGCAATTTCTGGTGAGTTCATACCCCTTTAATGAACCTTTCAAATGTTTTATATGTTTTAGGGGGGATACAAGTTAACTATACATGTTTATGGAATGTTATACAAGACAATTATTCATGTTACGGAAATTAATCACATTTGATTCACTATCCGTAGTTCAAATCACATGTGATTTATCACTATGCCTTATAAATAGATTTTACGTTTTCAAAACTACATTGGATAAACAAACAAGTTTTTAAATTTTCTTTTGGACAATAATTTTATTAAATAAATCTTATTATAAAATGTAACCCTACTGATATATTTATATAAGTAAGACTTGAAGGACTTAGGACCGATAGCTCGCCTTATTTCCTGTTCTTGTTTGATTGTGGGCTTAGGGTAGTAGTTATCCGTCCGACTGTCGTTGATTTCTTAATTATATATCTTGTATATTAGTATGGGTTACGAATATTCTCATTTCATTAGATGCCTAAATCACTAATATGATAGGAACCATACGCACTAAGTTAACTATAATAGGTATAGTTAATGCTACTATTACGACTACTCACTATAGTCATTACTCTCTACACTATAATATACACTACTACTAGACAGTACACTAGTAATAGAATACACTACGAACTATACTAAATGACAACTACGCTATAACAAAAGAGAAAGCACTAAACAGACGATAACACACTAATCCACAACGAGATACTCTATTCGCTACGCACTACGCCCAGAGTTTTTCCGATAGGAAGACGATGCTATATGTATAGATCTATACGGGGCAGGCGCTATTACATCCTGACTGTTAACTTCAATCCGAGCCGCACAGGTCCAAGGATGCTACTACTCCACTACACTGTGCATGACCGGGAAGGTCGTGGGGTCTGTTATTACTCACACTATTGATAACATACAAGAAATACACTATAACCGCACTAAAATACTAAACTAAAGGTAAAGTTAATATTCCGAAGAAAACAAGTATCTAATACTAAAGGAAGTTGCACCACTATTGTTGACTTCAAGTATAACTTACCATATTGCATTACTTATTGGTGAATCGCTATTATACTTTCACGATAAATGGTTTGCAAAGATGAAAATGACATACTCCTTAAAGGTTTTCACTTACTATGCATTTCTGGAAAATATAGGATTTTCTAGGTTTTACTACTACTTATGACTGGGAATATAAGCTTTTCATACTACCGGTTCTAATGCTTTTTACATGAAAGCTCACACTAAACTCTTATGAACTCACCAGCTTTATGCTGATATTCGTTTTCAAAATAACTTGTATCCTCAAGTCAAAGATAGACAGGTGCAGGTGTAGCATTTTGGAGAAGGTGGAGCATACAAGATCCATCTCTTATTTTTGTATTACTTTTGGTGTTTGTTGAACATTACAAAACACACTTGTAAATACACTCACTATGTATATGAAATGGTTGTATGTTTCTTGTTTTTACTATTATGCAATTGTGATGATACTGTACACTACATCCACCACCCCGAAACGTATTCCGCCGTTATCGGTTTTTGGGGTGTGACAGATTGGTATCAGAGCATTGTTTATAGTGAATCAAGTATATCAACCTATAAAAGATATACGAACTATAAACACTTCGGGACTAAAACACTCTGACCAATAATATATATTGTTAAGTATCTAAGGGATTTAACTAAGTATATATATATATATATATATATATATATATATACACACACACACATCACTATAAAACACAAAAGTCGGTATCACCCTGGAACAAAACAAAAGTATTAAGATTTTTGGATAGCACAAATGGGACTTAGAGACATATGGTCACATTTGGGGGGATGTAGCCTGATCAACTACGTTTTCCTGGGAGTGACTAGCATGTGCCTAAGCTTGGTTGTGGTGTTACAACAATTCTAAAACTTACCAACACTACCACAATAACGTTAGCATAAGAGTACTATAGGAGTATTCTGTACCTCTAAAACATACACGTGTGAGAACTAAAAAGGGTCGTTACTGATGGAGCTATAGTTGCTAAATGGATACTTTCCGGTTACATGTAACTAAGGCGTTATAGACTTAGAATCTGTGATCTTTGCTTTACTTCCTGTTCCTTGTTTGGTTGTGGATTTAGAGTTAGGGTCACTTATTCGACGGACTATCCTGCCCCGGTCACATGTAATTAGTATGCATTATGCAAGTATTGGTCTAACTCGTGACGATCATCTTATAAGTAATTTAGGCTAGTGCGCCTATTAATCTTCTTTTCCCCTTTTCTCACATAGATATCATGGCTGGCTTCCACCTTCCAGGCGACCCGTACTATCCAAACCAAGACAATGGAGGATGGCTCAGCGAAGAGTCCGACGATGATCACCCAATCCCTCTAGATGACCACCGAGGAGAAGGCTTTTCAGATAACTCCGACTCCGAGCAAGAAGTTAATAAGCTACCTCCCAAAGCTCCGAACCCCAACCCTCGTCCGACATTTCGGGGTCCCACTCCTATGTGGGTCGTATCCTTGCACCGATGGAGCGAGGAGCAGGGCCAGCCCTTGCCTAACAATGGAGATCGAAGCTTCTACAACATAAACGAAGGAGGATCAGCGGACCGAGTTCTACCCATCTTGGTCCGAAGGATCGCCAGGAATGTTGAGCAGGGTCAAGCTGCTATTGGTCGAGTTGTAGAAGTGGATGCCAATTCAAATCTCAACATTGTTCACATCCGCAAACTCGAAGAAGCCATGGATAGGACAAGGAGGACCAACGAGGCTCTGCAGCATCAGCTGGTTGCATCCCGAGCCGAAGTTAGGGAACTCTGAGCATGCCAAAGGACTCATGATCGACACCTTCGAGAAGTTATGCGCCAGCTAGTGGATCTGAGGATTCGCCCAACAAGTAACCGTCACCAGTAGAAGACGTCTAGTTACCTCACTCTTTTGTTTAAAGGACTAGCCTTTTTCTCTCTATGTTCTGAAGATCATCTGTCTGTAAACATTCCTAACTTGAAAGTACTCTAGTCAAACCTCTAAACTGCCAACATATTCTCTATGGTTTGATGTAAGACCTATTGTTAGGTCAATTTTCATGAACTTGTGTTACATCATTAATACCAGTATATTGGCAGTGAACTACTCTATTGCTATGACTCTCATTCTGATCTTGAATTATGTAATTCAATCCATGAGACACTTTATTCATATTCGTAATAGGATCTTACTATTGCTATCATTTCTATAATCTTCCAGTGAAGGATGCCTCCACGAAAGCGTCCAAGCAGAGGAAGACCATCAACTCAAACCCCTCCGCCACCACCTCCTCCTCCGCAGTTCGACCCGGTGTTGTTCCAAACAGCAGTGACCGCGGCTGTGACAGCAGCCATGGCCCAAATGAACTCTGGGGACGCGAGCGGTGGTAAGTCCAGGTTCGGTGAAGTCCATCAAAGGGTGCAGGGATGCACTTATAAAGATTTCATGAACTGTAAACCTACCTTCTTCGACGGTACTGGAAGAATTTTGGCATTTTCCCAATGGTTCGAAAGAACCGAAGCTGTATTTGAAATGTGCTCTTGCCCCGAGGAGAGCAAAATCAAGTTCGCTACTGCTACCCTCACTAACAGGGCCTTGACATGGTGGAACGGCCATGTCAATTCACTCTCCTTGGTCACAGCCAATGCCATGGGCTGGGATACTCTAAAAGACCTCATGAGAGGAGAGTACTGCCCTAGGGGCGAAGTTCAGAAACTTGAGGAAGAACTCTGGAACCTCAAGATGAAAGGGACTGACATAACAACTTACACAGCCAGGTTTTGCGACTTGGCGGCTATGTGTCCCAACATGATCCCGTCTGAAAGCAAGAAGATTGAACGGTACATCTGGCGTGTAGTTCCCCCGTATTGGGGAAATGTTCTAGCCTCACGCCCTACCACTTTTGACAGCGCCAAGGAATTGGCCCAGAGTCTGATCAACCACGAAATCTCCTCCACTCCAGCAACAGCAACCACAACGACCACTGCACCACCCAATTCATCTGAAAGGAAGAGGAAGCAATGGGATAAGAATAAGGGCAAGAAAACTCAAACCTCCTACAAGAACCAGCAAATCGTGGCGGTCCATGCTGCCACCATCCCAGCCACTCCAGCCGCACCAACCCCGCCAAAAGCTTATAGCGGGAATCTGCCCAAGTGTCCCAAGTGCCCTTTTCACCACAACGGCCCTTGCCGCGAATTGCAGTGTTCCAACTGCGGCCGAAAGGGCCATTCTGTCCGATTTTGCAAGGCCCCTCCCAAACCTATTTCTCAAGTTCCGGGTTCGGGAGTGACCCCGACGTGTTATGGCTGCGGCGAAGCTGGCCCTTTCAAGAAGAACTGTCCGAAGGCTACAAATGCTGGGGGAACTGGAAGGTTACTCGCTATCGGTCACAAAGAAGTGGTAGCTGATCCCACAGTGGTCATGGGTACATTTCTTCTCAACAACTCTTATGCTTGTGTCTTATTCGATAGTGGTGCAGAAAGAAGCTTCGTAAATCATAACTTTATACATTTACTCAAACAAACCCCTCAACCACTAAAAGAAACATTCGTCGTAGAAATGGCTAATGGGAAAACAGAAAGCTCTAGCGAAATCTACATAGGTTGCACTCTCACGTTAGATGATCACTCATTTCCAATCGATCTTATACCAGTCTCAATCAAAAATTTCGATGTTATTGTTGGTATGGACTGGTTGAGTCTTCATCGCACTGATATCCTATGCTACGAGAAAGCCCTTCGCCTGAACCCTTCGGATTCCGAAGCCCTAATGATCTATGGAGATAAACCAGGTACGAGTCTTCGTATCATCTCCAGTATACAGGCTCAGAAATACTTACGAAAAGAATACCGCGCCTTCCTTACTCACGTCGTCGACTCAAGTCAGAAATCGAAAGATCCAAAAGACATTCCCGTAGTATGCGATTTCCCTGATGTCTTCCCAGAGGACCTTCCAGGTTTACCTCCCAAACGTCGGGTTGAATTCAGAATCAACCTAATCCCAGGAGCTACTCCCGTAGCTAAGTCGTCGTATCGTCTAGCGCTTGCCGAAATGCAAGAACTATCCGGTCAACTCAACGAACTACTCAACAAGGGTTTTATAAGACCGAGCTTCTCACCTTGGGGAGCTCAGGTCTTGTTCGTGAAGAAGAAGGATGGATCGTTTCGAAGGTGCATTGATTATAGGGAACTCAATAAACTCACGGTCAAAAATCGCTACCCTCTCCCTCGTATCGACGATCTATTCGACCAACTACAAGGAGCGAGTTATTTCTCCAAGATTGATCTTAGGTCCGGGTATCATCAGTTACGGGTGCTTGAGGAAGATGTTCCGAAGACAGCCTTCCGAACCCGATACGGACATTTTGAGTTCGTAGTGATGCCCTTTGGACTGACTAACGCCCCCGCAGTATTCATGGACTTGATGAATAGGGTGTGTCGTCCATACCTGGATCAGTTCGTTATCATCTTCATTGATGATATCCTCGTCTACTCTAGGGGCGAGGAAGAACACAGGGATCATTTACGACGATTCCTGGAAACGTTGCGATCCGAAAAGTTATATGCGAAGTTCTCTAAGTGCAAGTTTTGGATCCGAAGAGTTGAATTCTTAGGTCACGTGGTTAGTGAAGAGGGAATCCACGTGGATCCCTCCAAAATTAAAGCTATTGAGAACTGGTCAACACCGAAGACGCCTACGGAAATTCGTCAATTTCTAGGCCTCGCTGGCTACTACCGCAAATTCATCCAAAACTTCTCTCGGATTGCGAAGCCTCTCACTATGCTGACATAGAAGGGTGTATCATTCGATTGGGAAGAGAAACAGGAGAAGGCATTTCAGACCCTAAAGCGAGCCCTATACACCGCACCAGTATTATCCCTTCCCGAAGGGACAGAAGATTTTGTTGTATACTGCGATGCATCCAAACAGGGGCTTGGTTGTGTCTTAATGCAATGAGGTAAGGTTATCTCCTATGCCTCGAGGCAACTAAAGACCCATGAGGTAAACTACACTAATCACGACCTCGAGTTAGGAGCGGTAGTCTTCGCACTAAAAATCTGGAGACACTACTTGTATGGGATGAAGAGCGTGGTGTATGCTGACCATAAAAGCCTCCAACACATACTGAACCAAAAAGAACTCAACATGAGGCAGCATCGGTGGGTCGAGTTACTTAACGATTATGACTGTGAAATTAGATATCACCCGGGAAAAGCGAACATAGTAGCATACGCACTGAGTAGGAAGGAGTATTTTGGTCGAAGGATCAAGTCATTAACGATGACTATCCATTCGCATATATCCACACAGATCAAAGAGGCTCAGCTGGAAGCCTTAAAGCCTGAGAACGTGACGGGAGAATCCCTACGCGGAATGGATAAAAATCTGGAGGTTAAGAGTGACGAAGCTTACTACTTCATGAACCGAATCTGGACTCCGCGCCATGGGGGTTTTAGAGACTTGGTTATGAGGGAAGCACACAACACTCGCTACTTCGTCCACTCGGGTTCAGATTAGATGTATCTGGATCTCAAAAAGCTATACTGGTGGCCGAACATGAAAGCGGAGATCGCTACCTTTGTGAGCAAGTGCCTTACTTGCGCGAAGGTCAAGGTCGAATATCAAAAACCATCAGGACTCCTTCAACAACCTGAGATACCAGAATGGAAGTGCGAGCGGATCACAATGGACTTTATAACCAAACTGCCCTAGACAGCGGGTGGGTTAGACACCATTTGAGTCATCGTCGACAGGTTGACCAAGTCCGCACACTTCTTACCCATCAAGGAGATGGAGAAGATGGAGAAGCTCACTAGAACATATCTTAAAGAAATAGTAAGACTGCATGGCGTCCCTATATCTATTATCTCAGATAGAGATAGTAGATTCACCTCTAGGTTTTGGCAATCATTGCAAAAGGCTTTAGGGATGAGGCTAGATATGAGTACAGCCTACCATCCACAGACCGACGGACAAAGTGAGAGGACGATCCAAACCTTAGAAGATATGCTGCGAGCTTGTGTGATTGACTTCGGCAAATCATGGGACACACACTTACCTCTTGTGGAGTTTTCCTACAATAATAGTTATCATACGAGCATCAAGGCAGCTCCATTTGAAGCCCTCTACGGCCGGAAGTGCAGATCCCCTCTGTGCTGGGCTGAGGTGGGTGACACTCAGTTAGCTAAAGGGTGAGTTCCTGATAGCGCCCTTACTGGTCCGGAGATCATTCGAGAAACGACTGAAAAAATTGTACAGATACGTGAACGATTAAAAGCCGCTAGGGATCGACAGAAAAGCTACACCGACAAACGAAGAAAACCCATGGAATTCCAGGTGGGGGACCGAGTCCTTTTAAAGGTCTCACCCTAGAAGGGCACGATACGCTTCGGAAAGCGTGGAAAGCTGAACCCAAGGTACATAGGGCCTTTTGAGATTCTGGCTAGAATCGGCCCTGTAGCCTACAAACTCAACCTACCCCACGAGCTAAATAACATACATCCTACCTTCCACGTCTCAAACTTGAAGATATGTCTGTCTGAAGAGACTCTCGTGATTCCCCTTGACGAGATCGAGGTCAATGAGAGCCTTAACTTCGTGGAAGAGCCTGCGGAGATTATGGATCGAGAAGTAAAACGAACGAAACAAAGCCGCATCCCAATTGTGAAAGTTCGGTGGAACGCCAAGCGAGGACCGGAATTCACTTGGGAGCACGAAGACCAAATGAAACTCAAATATCCCCACCTCTTCGCTTAGTAGTACTGTAATTCTTATCTGTATAAATTCTAAATTTCCGGACGAAATTCCCCTAACGGGGGGATGATGTGACAACCCCAAATATATTGCCGTTACAAATCCCATCTTCACTAACGGAATGCGTCGCTATATGTTATTTTCTGTAATGTTTGGAGTCGTCAATAAACAAATATCTAGTTATTTATATGTCGTGATATTATCATAAGTAATTATAACTTGTAAGTGTTAACCCCGTTTAACTAACGGGGGGATGATATTACTTTTCAACCACTTCACCCGGGTAAAAAGTTTTGGCCCCGTTAAACTTTAGCATCGGGTAGCCGTGTACCGGGTGCAACACCCGAGACAAATATAAGCAAATGAACACCACTTTTAAACCTTTTACCACTCATTCACTTCCTCACTACTTTCTCTCTCTAGACCCGAACCCGACTCCAAAATCGAGAATTCCGGCTTCCAAACATAAGGGTTTCTTCCCTATCTTGTTCTAATCATAGTCCATAACATTTAGAGGCCAAAAATCATAGGATTTAGGGGATTAAATGGAGTTTACGACCTAGGAAGCCCCTTAGGCCGTAAACACCTAAAACCTTGCCAAAAGCCCCATTTTTCCTTCCTTTAAGCTTGTGTACTAATTAAGAGATGTACCTAGGTGAGTTTGGACATCAAAACATAAGAGTTTAAAGCCTAAAAAGGATTTTATGGCCCAAGCTTATGCTTAGGCCGTAAACACCCAAAAACCTTTGAAATAAGTCCCAAAAACTCATTTAGGGCATTTAGTAATTTAGCTATGAACCTAGGAAATGTTAAGGCCATTAAACAACACCATTTGGAGTCAAAAAGAGGAGTTTATGGGCAAGCCTAAGCTTGGGCCGTAAACACCTAATAATTATGCCAAAATGTCCCTAAAACTTCACTTAAGGCCTTCAAAAATTTATCTAAGGTATACGGAAGTGTTTTGGACCATTTAACATATCATTTTGAAGAAAAAATGGAGTTTATGGCCCAAGCACAAGCCTGGACCATAAAATCCCCAAAATGTCACAAAGTGAGGGTTTTAATCCTCCAAGTTAGTCCAAGACACTTGCTAGGAATTTAGGGAAGTGAAATAAGGCCTTAACTTGCAATTTTGGATGACCACATGAGTTTACGGCCAAGCCAAGGGGGCTTACGGCCGTAAACTCCCATGGAGTGGCCTTTGGGCCATAAACTCCAAGGGAGTGAACTCATGGACTCCCCCGTAAAACTCTCTTGGCCTTGTAGCACTCCCGGGAACCCCTTCTAGGCCTTAAAACCCCGAATTGATGCTAGAATGCCTAAATACTTAAATGGAAATCATAAAATGATTAATTTCTTGTAAAATACATATTTCATATGACATTAGGGTCCTAAAAGGTGCACAAGTCGTTATTTGGTACAAAACACTCAACCGACACTTTTACTCGATTTACCCGATTCACCCGATTTACGCAATTTCTGGTGAGTTCATACCCCTTTAATGAACCTTTCAAATGTTTTATATGTTTTAGGGGGGGGGATACAAGTTGACTATACATGTTTATGGAAAGTTATACAAGACAATTATTGATGTTACGGAAATTAATCACATGTGATTCACTATCCGTAGTTCAAATCACATGTGATTTATCACTATGCCTTATAAATAGATTTTACGTTTTCAAAACTACATTGGATAAAAAAACAAGTTTTTAAATTTTCTTTTGGACAATACTTTTATTTAATAAATCTTATTATAAAATGTAACCCCACTGATATATTTATATAAGTAAGACTTGAAGGACTTAGGACCGATAGCTCGCCTTATTTCCTGTTCTTGATTGATTGTGGGCTTAGGGTAGTAGTTATCCATCCGACTGCCATTGATTTCTTAATTATATATCTTGTATATTAGTATGGGTTACGAATATTCTCATTTCATTAGATGCCTAAATCACTAATATGACAGGAACCATACGCACTAAGTTAACTATAATAGGTATAGTTAATGCTACTATTACCACTACTCACTATAGTCATTAATCTCTACACTATAATATACACTACTACCAGACAGTACACTAGTAATAGAATACACTATGAACTATACTAAATGAAAACTACGCTATAAGAAAAGAGAAATCACTAAACATACGATAACACACTAATCCACTACGAGATACTCTATTCGCTACGCACTACGCCCAGAGTTTTTTCGATAGGAAGACGATGCTATATGTATAGATCTATACGGGGCAGGTGCTATTACATCTTGACTGTTAACTTCAGTCCGAGCCGCACTGGTCCAAGGATGCTACTACTCCACTACAATGTGCATGACCGGGAAGGTCATGGGGTCCGTTATTACTCACACTATTGATAACATACAAGAAATACACTATAACCGCACTAAAATACTAAACTAAAGGTAAAGTTAATATCCGGAAGTAAAAAAGTATCTAATACTAAAGGAAGTTGCACCACTATTATTGACTTCAAGTATAACTTACCATATTGCATTACTTATTGGTGAGTCGCTATTATACTTTCACGATAAATGGTTTGCAAAGATGAAAATGACATATTCCTTAAAGGTTTTCACTTACTATGCATTTCTGGAAAATATAGGATTTTCTAGGTTTTACTACTACTTATCACTGGGAATTTAAGCTTTTCATACTATCGGTTCTAATGCTTTTTACATGAAAGCTCACACTAAACTCTTATGAACTCACCAGCTTTATGCTGATATTCGTTTTCAAAATAACTTGTATCCTCAGGTCAAAGATAGACAGGTGCAGGTGCAGCATTTTGGAGAAGGTGGAGCATACAAGATCAATCTCTTATTTTTTATTACTTTTGGTGTTTGTTGAACATTACAAAACACACTTGTAAATACACTCACTATGTAAATGAAATGGTTGTATGTTTCTTGTTTTTACTATTATGCAATTGTGATGATAGTGTACACTACGTTCACCACCCCGAAACGTATTCCGCCGTTATCGGTTTTGGGGTGTGACATTCATGTTTTATGATCATCTTAATGATTATTAGACCTTATCACAATTCATCCTCTAAATGCATTCTGATGGCTAAGAAGAGGAGTCATGAATTGTTGAAGTGATTAAATCAAGAAGATGATTCATACTTCATTCCAAAACAATTCTTAGAGTCATACTCCGAGATTGTAATTTGAGTGACACATCTTAAAGAATGTTTATAAAACTTGTCAAATGTAAGAATAAAAATGTTTCTGTCCTTGTACATTTGAAGTTGGTAAGTTGTATTGTTTTAAATAAAACAAAGACCAACTAAGGCCAATTGGGTGAAGTGTTTATCTTGATTAGAATCCACACTATCTCTTAAATATTTGGCAAAAGAGTCCTATATGTCAAGTGGACAGTGGGAGTCTAAAAGATCCTGAAATAGTTTCAAGAACTAATCAAGAATAAAACCTGTATTTCATCACTAGCACACGACTAGAGGTTTATAACCTATCTTGTTGACATATTCTTTTTTCTATGCCCATTCCAGTTAAAATTGGCTATGCATTTGAGTTCTATAGTTCTCAGTTGTTTGCATAACTACTTGGAAGCAATGATAGGCCATGTGCTGCTAAGTGGCAAGAAGTTAAGGTTGCACAAGTTCAGTCCATATGAGTTAGGATTTGTCACTAACCTAGTGTTGTGATTATGGTTTTGACAAATTCACGTGGATAAGAGCACATACACCATAAAATCTAAATTTCATAAGGTTTCTCTCTGATTCATGAAGATGATAATGAGAAAACACTTTCACTAAGTAGATAGCAATTGTGATCTTTGCATTCTCAAAGTCGTTAGCGGAGCGTGCGTGGTTAACCGACACACTAACATGGACTTATGAGAAATGGAGAAGGTCTAAACAATTGAGTCTATGATTATGGCATCCCTTTTCAAGTTTTGAAATTGTTTAGATTAACCTGTGAGCTATCTAAGATAAGGTGTATGATTTTGATAAAGTCTTATCAAAGCAATCTGATACCATAAATCTGAACTTTGGTAAGAAATTCAATAAAGTATTGACTTCTAGAAGTCTAGTTGTTTTCTAGATACATGTCAAAGCTAGTGGAAGCATAAGTGTTATGCTAATAATCGACATGTTAGTGGGAGCATGATAATTATGATAAGCATTGCAAGTTAGCAATGTTAATTATAAAAAAACAAAAAGTTTTAATTCGTGTAGTTGCAAGCGTTGAAAAAGTTGTTTTGCTATAATTAGGGAGAGGATATACTTCATTTCAATTCTAAAAGCTTAGATTGAGACTTTAATCATCTTTAGTCTATATATATATATATATATATATATATATATATATATATATATATATGAATTTTATGTTGGAATGGTTCAACTTAAGGAAATTCTATATATTGCGTTCTCAAAATTCTATTTTGATACGGCTTAGATTGAGACTTTAAGCATCTTTAGTCAAGGATATATATATGAATTTTATGTTGGAATGGTTTAACTTAAGGAAATTATATATATTGCATTCTCAAAATTCTATTATGATTACGACATCCCTCTTCATAGTCGAATTATGAAAACTTGGAAAATAAAAAATATTGTAGCAAAGACTGGTCTAGAATCATGTCTTTATATGAGACATCATGAATCGTGTCCCATATGCTTCGGGTATAGGATCGATTGCATGTGCTATAATATTTATCCTTTCTAAAGTTTGCAAATGCCTGGGGGCATTAAGAGGGGAAAAGGTCTAGAATTGGATATGACTAAAATGATTAAGCAATTGTCGAGGACAATCTAAGGTTTACCAAAGATTGGTTGCTCAGGGACAGTTGGAAGTATAGTGTTAATTCTGGAAGGACCATATTGACATATTCTGAAAGGAGGCAACTCTTGTTCAGAAGTGATAGTCAACGTTGGAATATGGAAATGTCTCCATAGGAGGAAGTTATTCAGTCTGTGTAAGATTAGAAAACTTAATGCAAGAAGGATGTTCAAAGCAATGTACTTTGAATATGAGAATTTGTTTCCATTGAGTTGATCTTGTTGGTGTTAATCCAAACCAAGTCAAAGCCACATGTTTTATTTAGGGGCATTGTAGTCTTATCTGCTTAGCGTATTTGATTTAGTCTTGCAGTAAGTTTAGGAGTCAAATAGTGCATGGTTTGTTACCGAATAGATAGTAGTAGTGGTCCTAGTTTCTAGGTATCTTTTGCTATTTATAGTCTTGTAGTCGAGTTTTTTTTATTTGCATGAGGAATAGCAGGAGCAACTTTTGCAGATACTTTTTCTTCATATATACCACTATTTTGTTTGTGTGCATACATATAGCAATAGAGAGGGCATGTGTTCCAATAATTGGTCTCAAAGAAGGGTGAAGATGGTTGAAGACAGTGTCTGCCGGTTTGAGAGTTAATGGTAACAGAGGAGGAGCCGCCCTTGGCTGCAGGGCTGAGAAGGAAAGAAAAGGACGGTGGGGTGATTTCATGTTAATCAAATGAAGAATTGAAGATTGGCTGCTACAGCAGCGAAGGTTGCTAGAAAGAAAGAAGAAAGAAAAAAAGAAATAAAAACAAGAAGAAAGTATAAAGTAGAAAGGAGAAAGAAGAAAGAAGAGGCTTGATGCTTACCTGAGAAAGATAAAGATGAAGCAAGCAGAAGGGTTCTCAGCAAGAGAAGACAAAGAGAGCATGAATGAAAGATAAGCAGCAAGGCAGATCATGCTTGTTAATTAGAAGAAATATGCAGCAAGTTTGTTGTTTGTTAGCAGGTAAGAAAGAAGAAGCAAACAACAAGTGATTAACAAGTAGGAGAGGGCCGGTTGCAAGAAAGAAAAGAATAATAGTAAGCATTTAGTCTGTAACAAGTAGCAGACAAGAAAGAAAGCAAGCAGCAAGAGCGATATGTTTTGATCGACGAAGAAAGAAAGAAGCAAGACCGAATGAGAAGCTTCAAGACCGGGTGGCACCTAGACTAAAGACCACCTAAAACCGAAGATCGAAGAGGTAAACTAGACCGACAGTACATTTACCTGAGAAAGAGATCGAGAGAAGAAAGAAGTTTGGCAGAAATGGTTTGGATCAAGGAGGATAATGTTGGTGTTAATCCAAACCAAGTCAAAGCCACATGTTTTATTTAGGGGCATTTTAGTCTTATCTGTTTAGAGTATTTGATTTAGTCTTGCAGTAAGTTTAGGAGTCAAATAGTGCATGGTTTGTTACCGAATAGATAGTAGTAGTGGTCCTAGTTTCTAGGTATATTTTGGTATTTATATTCTTGTAGTCGAGTTTTTTATTTGCATGAGGAATAGCAGGAGAAAGTTTTGCATATACGTTTTCTTCATATATTTCTCTATTTTGTTTGTGTGTAGACATATAGGAGTAGATAGGGCCTGTGTTCCAACAGATCTCCATTGGAATACTCTGTAATGACTGTTGACAAGTCTTTGTGACTTTGTGCATAATCATTACCAGATGATAAGTGCATATAAGTTTAAAATCTAGCAGATTTCGGCAAATGGTAGGAATTTGGAGTTCTTGTATTTACGAAGAAGGGTTTGGGATTGTGAAATGAGAATCATTGGAATTATGTTCAGTCGATCTATTTCACGAAGTAAAGATCATATACAAACATAGTGTACATACTTGGTGTATGACATAACTACTATTTGGACAAACATAGTATGCATGCTTAAAGCATGGCATGTGTAACAACCCGAAGTTGTTCATCGCCGAAAACCCATTCTGCCCTTATAACTCGCCATATATCGATTCATTCTGATGTCGTTTTTGGGTTAAATTAATTAAACTTATATGTTTAATTGATGCTAATGAGTGTCCAAACCTGTTAGGAACTCACGAAATTAGCCCAAATTGTATAATTTAAAATTTTTAGAAACGTCCCCGTCGAGTTACGGAAACTTAATCGGGTGCGGCCAAAAGCCCCGTTTAATGCCGATATCTGGTAGAATTCCACCGTGTCCAAAACTTAGACACTATATAAAGTGTTCTAAGCCTTCATTTGAAGCTTTTGGCTTCATCTCTCTACTCTCTCTCTCTAACCTCTCTCCTCGTTCATCAAATCAAGTCCTAAAACAAAGATTTAAGGCTCCAAATCAAAGAGGTAACATTCCTAACTTGTTATCTAACCTCTTTAACCTTCAAAACTATGTTTAAAATGAGAAATAGGACCTGGAACAAGTGTTTATGGCCAAGACTCATGCTTGGGCCGTAAACACATAAATATGGGGTTTTTGAGCTATTTAACCCTTCCAAATCACTGTTGGGACTTAGATACGACTTTGAGGCATACAAACCGGGACTTGTAACACCTAAATCTTGAATTTTGAGGGATTATAATGAGTTTACGGCCCAGGAAGGTACCTAGTCCGTAAACACTAAATTAAAAGGGTTTTGAGCCTTTAAACCCTTCCTAGAGTCAAACAAGGCTTAGATATGAATTTTAGAATAATGGTATTGGCCTTGGAACATTACAAACATATTTTTTGGGGATTAAATAGGAGTTTACGGCCAAGGTTCATGATTGGGCCGTAAACCCCTCAATAATGGGTGTAAACTCATTTTAAAAGTTTTAGAAAGCCATCCAACACCACCAAAAGCCTTAGAATAAATCATAGATCCAACCAAAAATAGTTTTGGGGCCTTAAACACATCCAAGCTTATCATTTGAGAGTTTACGGCCATAGCATGTGTCCCATGGCCGTAAACTCCTAAAAGTATGTCAAAATGTGCCCCAAATTCATTTCAAGGCTTGAAGGAATTTTGAGAATCACATGTGATTAACTTTGCGCCATTTTAAACACTTATTCAAGGGAGTATGAGAGTTTACGGCCATGAGCTCCATGCCAAGGCCGTAAACTCCCTTAAGTGTTGTATTTGGTGATTTAAATTCATCCCAAGCCTTAGGAAAAATTGTCACAAGCATTTCCAAGTCTAATCAAGCCATTAGAGACTCAAAATCACACCAACATGAGTTTACGGCCGTAAACTCATGTATGTGTGTGTTTTGTGGCTGTAAACTCCCTTAAATGTTTACTCTTAGGGAGTAAACTCAAATCCCAAGTCCCTAGTGCCATTACACGTCCAAAGATGTCACCCGGGTCACTCCAAACGCTCGTTTTGAGGTGTTTAACCTCGTTGGAGTGTAATGTTCCATATAATTAGTAATTGTAAATCTAATTAGATATATATGGACATTATTTCATTTTACATAGGGACATCGTGAGTAATCAAGCCCTGAACCAACGATTAGTGTCCGAAACCATCACATTTCCGAGTCCGGTGAGTTCATACCCCTACCCTTTTTCACTGTTTTCACTGTTTTCAGGGGGAATACAAGCAAAAGTACAAGTGTATCTTGTACTTAATCTGATTTTCAACTTAATGGTTTATTTTCTAAATGTCTTGATTTCCAAAGATTTGTGATAACTGACGCTTCGAATTGCAGGTTAAATACAGATTTCTTTTAAAGTGTTATAAACTATATTACTTTTTGTAAAAGAAATCATACTAGATCTAAACTAAAGATAGTACGAATACGAATATGAATACGAATATAACCAATAGGATAGTACGAATACGAATACGAATATAACCAATAGGACAATACAAATACGAATACGAATACGAATATAACCAATAGGATAGTACGAATACGAATACGAATATAACCAATAGGACAGTACGAATACGAATATAACCAATAGGATAGTACGAATACGAATACTGTTGAAGATTATTATGTTGCATCTTGGGCCCTTATGTTTTACAGCCGGATTGGGCTTGTCAATCCGTGTGTATCTAGAATAGCCTTCTTTTTGTTAGGAAAACCGTTAGGGTTGTATTATAAATATATGCATGCATGTATGCGTATAGTAACAGTTGTCACTCTCATTGATTATTTGTAAACCCTAAAATCCTCTACAGTTGATGTTCTTTATCGAGCTCTTCTGAGGATTGTTTATCAAATCATTCGACACCTTTCGATCCATTTACTTGTTCTTAATTGATTATCTAAGTTGTTTCTTTACTTGTTTCATAGATCTAATCGATCTTCGAGTTTGTTTTAAACTCATCAATTGGTATCAGAGCAGGAGGCTGTGTAATCGATACACTTCTTTTCTGTGAAAAAGCTTCGATTAGGGCTATTCCGCATTCATTGATATTTATTGAGCCGTCATCTCATAATTGACGTATCTTAATATTTATTGTTTTTGCCCTAATTTGATATATTACAAGTCTGATCTTTGAACAGGTTATTCGATCAATTATGGATGAGTCGCAATCCAATCCCATCAATATTTCAAATAGCATTGGATCAACAACGAAGATTCCCATCCTGTATACCCATGATTATGAAGTCTGGGCGAATCACTTTGAAGATTATGGTATCTGAGGATAATGGATACCTCATCTGGGAAGCAATTATCTCTGGACCGTTTTCTCATTCAGCAACTTCAAGGATTATTAAAACTGAAAAGGAGTATAATGATCTTCTGAAAGACGTTAAAGATGTAGCGCACGACGAAAAAGTTAAATTTCAGTGCAATATCAAAGCGCTAAGATTGATCAGATTTTCTCTTCAATCCGATACTTTTAGGCTGGTAAGTTCATGCACGACTGCAAAAGAAATATGGGAGAGGCTACATGAATTGTACTCTACAGATGAAGATCTTGAACACTCCATTCAAACCTTAATCTTGTCTGAGTTTGGTGAATTCAAGCAAGGAGCAGAAGAAACGGTGACTCAAACGTTCGATCGCTTCAATCATCTTCTTAGCAAGATGATCAAACATGACATAGAAAGGAAGCTCATTGAACAGAAGGTTACGTTTTTGAATGGACTCAGGTCTGAGTGGAGAGCAATCGTGTCCACAGTTAAAGCACACGAGCAATTCAAATCCTATTCTTTGGCGAAACTGGTGGGCATCCTAAAATCTCAAGAAAAGATCGTATTACAGGAGAAAAACATGGTTTCAAGTCTAGGTTCGTTGGCCCTCCTGTCGAAAAGCAAAGCGGTGATAGAGGACGAAGAGCTCAACTTGGATGATTATGATCTCACGTCTGAAGACTACGCTATGATGGTGTCAAACCCTAAGAGATTCATTAAGAAGAGATTCCCCACCAACAGGAACCAAAACTGGCAAGGAAGCTATAGCACTGAAAAGGTCAAAGATGAACCGAAAGCTGAAGAATCAAAGAAGGGACCGAAGGCTGAAGGAGATTCTGGAGTAATCTGCTACTATTGTGGAGGAAAGCACCATTATTTAAAAGATTGCGTCCTCAAAAAGATGGCAGAAAAGGATGAAGAAAATGATGAAAAAGCTGTGTTGATGAAAAAGCTCGATGAGTTAACGAAGAAGAAATCTGCTGCTAACCCTTCTATGAATGCTTTAATTGTGCAGGGCTCGGTAGCTGATGATCAGTTCGGTGGCGTGGAGGTCTGGTCAACCGACTCCGAAGATGAAGAAGTAAGGAAGCCTTCACATGGAAAGGCTTATGTAGCAAAACAAGAAAGTAGTGGAGGAAGATGCTTGATGGTGTCTAACGTTTCTCAGATGAGGGGATACAACACTGATGGTGGAAATAATGACAAGGAACAGCAGAATTTGTGCTTTACTGACAAACCACTTTGCGTGCAGTTCAACGAACTTGATGAACTGATCAAGAAGGTACAATCAGTTTTTGTCTCATTTAAAGTCCCACTATGCTCTTATGAAAATGAATTAAAAAGTGTTAATTCGAGAATCTCTCATCTAGATAGTAGTTTAACACAAACTCGGGTCACCAATTCTAACCTAACTGATCAATTAAGCAGGGTGTCTTCGAAGAGTGAGGAATGGCGGATGTGGATCGAACTGAAGGAGTCGGAGTTAATCAAAATAAAAGATGAAAACATTTATTTGCAAAGAGACAATTTAAAGCTTTTGAAAAAGCAAAATGTTTTTTGTCTAATTGCCAAACGTCTTTATTCTAATATTACTTAGCTTCATTTGAATTGTGAAATAGGGCAAAAGATTCATCGCATGATTTTACCCTTTCTTGAGTTTAAGGAAGATGAAATTGATGCTGATGCTTATAATTGTGAGAGTATTATTTCGTATGATGATGTTAATCCAACATATTTGTATGGACTGGACAAAATAGAATCTTTCATAAAATCCAAGGACCACAAGAACATGCTCAAAAATCTTTTGGATGAAAATGATAAACTGAAGCTAAGAACCGAAACCATACAAAAATTCGACTCACTTAATGTCAATTTGAGCTCAGAAAATAAGATTGATGTTGAAAATGCATCTGAGCTTAATGAAGACGATAATATGAGTGAAATTTCTGTAGACGACATAGTTGATTGTTCAGAATTTGTCAAGAATGAACCAGAGAACCACAAAAATCTTATTTCAGAAAATTCTGTGGAGTTTGCTCGGTTGTCCCAACAAAAGTCCCCGACTCTTGTAGAGAAGGCAGTTGTATACCAAAAAGTTAGAACCACTCCAAATCAAGTGTATAAAGTCACAGGTGTAACCGAACATCAGACTGCTGAACTAACAGCTATTGTGAACGAAGACAATGCTAATGGCTGTGACGAGTTCTTCTGGTCAGCTCCCATTGACAATGCTGATGAAACGATAGGTCTGTCAGAAAGGACTTCATGGAAAAGCAAAGGCAGATACATACCAGAACCTTTAAATAAACCTGATGTCTTCAACGTGGCGAGTACCAGTGGAACTAAAGATGTCCCTCAAGAGAAAGAAATTCCTGCAAAAGGAGTCACATCTCCAAGTGCAACTACATCAGTTCAGAGTGAATCAGTCAATGAAAATCAAAAACATAAAGTTAACATCCATCATCAACCAAAGCAGATGAGAAATCAAAAACGAGAAAGGAATCAGAGATACAGGAAGAATCTTTCAAAGAGAAAACAATTTTGGCAATCGCAAAATGCCTATTTCTCATATCAAGACAGGAATTTGAAACCAAAAAAAAAATCCTGTTGGATCAACGGAGGGTAATAACAACCGAAAGCAGAAGTTCGGTTCTGAGCGAAATAATAACCGAAAGCAGAGTCTCGGTTCTGAGCAAAATAGTAACCGAAAGCAGAGTCTCGGTTCTGAGCGAAATAATAACCGAAAGCAGAGTCTCGGTTCTGAGCAAAACAACAACCGAACGCATAGATTCGGTTCAGAAAATGATTTCTACCAAAAGCACAGGTTCGGTTCAGAGAGCAAAAGAGACCAAAAGTCTAGGTTTGGTTCCACTGATAATCAAAACCGAAAGAGTCACCTAGAATATCAAATCAAGAAATCATCTGAGTCTAAATTCTCTCATTCTAATTCTCATTCTTCTTCTCAATCTCATCCTAATTCTTCCAATCATTCCTCATATCAATCTCATTCTAATTGTCCAACTGACCTGAAAGGAAAATCTGAGGTTTCGTCAGTTAAATCAGAGACTAAACCAAAACCTCTAGATCCCACAAAGATTAAGGTTTACACCATCAAAAAGAAAAATGAAACAACTTCGATAAAAAGAACATTTTTTGTTGATATCTCTTTTTCTGCTCCTATTTCTGTGAAAGGCTCACGTGGACCCAAGAAAATTTGGGTTCCTAAATCTGTTTAATTTGTGCAGGTTATCAGTGACAAGCAGTTTGACGAAGAATGGTACATTGATAGTGGCTGCTCGCGTCACATGACAGGAAGGAAGGAAGAGCTAAGGGACTTCAGATCTCTTTCAAGTGGTGGAAACGTCAAATTTGGGAACAACTCCTTCGGCATCATCAAAGGCTATGGGATGATTACAAACGGTGATTTCTCAATCAGGAAAGTTGCATATGTAGAGGGACTACAGCACAACCTCATCAGTGTATCTCAGCTTGTTGGAGGTACTGGTCTCAAGGTCTCATTCGATGATGAAGGTTCGGAAATTATTGAGAAGAAGACGAACAAAGTTACTCTCAAATCAGAGTGCAAAGGTGAAATGTTTCCCCTGAATCTCAAACCCATCAAAGGAAACCCAGCCATCTGCCTGTTATCCAAAGCACAATCTGACGAAAGTTGGCTATGGCACCGAAGACTCTCTTATTTCAACTTCAAAGATATCAACAAACTTGTAACTGGAGGTCACGTCAGAGGTCTTCCATTGCTCAAGTATGATAGAGATCATCTATGTGCCGCATGTGAAATGGGGAAGCAGAGTCGTCAAAGTCATCCATCTATAATTAACACTAAAGTTGTTGAACCACTAGAATTACTTCATATTGATTTATGTGGTCCATCTTCTATAGAAAGCATTGGTGGTAGCAAGTATATTCTTGTTATTGTTGATGACTTTTCACGTTTTACATGGGTGTTCTTTCTGATGCTTAAATCTGAAGCGACTCACAAGCTAAAAGTGTTCATCAAGCAGATTGAAGTACAGTTGAAGAAGGTCGTTCGTAATATCAGAAGTGACAATGGGTTGGAGTTGAAAAATAAAGAATTTGAAGAATTCCTGGAAGAAAAAGGAATCAGTCATAACTTCTCAGCTCCCTACACACCTCAACAGAACTGGATTGTCGAAAGACGAAACCGATCCTTATGTGAAGCTGCCAGAACAATGCTAAGTTTTGCTTCCTTACCTTTATACTTTTGGGCTGATGCTATTTCTGCTGCTTGTTTTACACAGAACAGGTCTTATCTTAACAAGCGCTTCACTCTCACTCCTTATGAGATCATCAACAACAGGAAGCCGAACGTGAAGTTTTTCCATGTGTTTGGTTCCAGGTGTTTCATTTTCAATTCCAAAGAACACCGCAACAAGTTTGATGTCGAAGCCGACGAAGGGATATTTCTGGGTTATTCTCTTACTTCCAAAGCGTACAGAGTGTTAAACAAGCGTTCAAGGAAAATAGAAGAAACTTACTACGTGACTTTTGATGATAGCTATGTTAAAAATCTAAAGACTAACACAGACACAACTGGAGAAATCTTTCCTCAAACTGGCCGAGTCACAGCCTCGATCGCTAATCTATTCGAAAAATTCATGGAGCTCTTTGATGCACCAGAGACGGCCACTCTTTCTGAGGCCAGTACAGCAAATAACAGGGAAGAACACTTGAAGCAACTTATTGAAGACGCCGCAAGAAGAATGAATGAAGAAAAATCAGGTTCACAAGACCCACCCCAACACAATGCATTAGTCGAGGGGGAGTGTCCACAATCAGTCGAGGGGGAGGATCCACCTTCATCACAACCAAGTTCAGAAGTTGAGGGGGAGCCAAGGTCACCAACCGAAAGTGCTTCACCAACCGAAAGTGCTTCACCAACCGAATGTGTGTCACCATCTGAAAGGGCCTCACCAACTGAAGGTGCCTCAACGCCCGAATGCTCAACACCTCAAGAAACCACTAAAGCTCAAGATTCACAAGACATTCCTGTAAGATCATCTGTCGAGGAGGAGCATGCTGATATGTCATACGACTTCGACAGTCTGTCCGAACCAGAAGAAATGATAAATGCTGAATTAGATCCATCTGTTGATCCAAACTTCCCTCCTCTCACCAAATGGACCAGAGATCATCCTGTCACTCAAGTTGTTGGTAATATCACAGAAACAGTTCTGACTCGATCACAACTCAAGGCAAAACAAGCATCCTTGTTCTCAAAAGTCGAATTCTGCATGTTTAACTCATTCGTATCAAAAGTTGAACCAAAGACAGTTAATACTGCTCTTGATCACTCTGATTGGGTTCAAGCTATGCAAGACGAACTAAATGAATTTGAAAGGAACAAAGTCTGGCGTCTTAGTCCAACTCCTCCAGGTGCCTCGGTTGTTGGTCTAAAGTGGGTCTTTAGGAACAAACTCGACAAGGAAGGGAACGTTATAAGAAACAAAGCACGTCTGGTCATAAAAGGATACTGTCAGGAGGAAAGCATCGACTATGAAGAGACTTTCGCTCCTGTAGCTAGGCTGGAGTCAGTGAGAATATTTCTTGCCTACACTGCTCACAAAAACTTTGAGGTCTTTCAAATGGACGTCAAGTGTGCATTTCTCAATGGCGATCTCGAAGAAACTGTGTATGTGGAGCAACCTCCTGGATTCGTGAATGAAAAGTATCCTAATCATTGTTACATTTTGGATAAAGCCGTGTATGGTCTGAAACAAGCACCGAGAGCCTGGTATGAAATGTTGACTAAATTTTTAAAGATGTCCAAATTCAAACAAGGATCGGTTGACCCAACCTTCTTTCGCAAAAAGGAAGGTAACCACCTTATGATCGTTCAAATTTATGTCGATGATATCATCTTTGGCTCCACAAATCCTAGCCTAACAGCTGAATTCAGGAAGCTGATGCAGACTAAATTTGAAATGAGCTCGATGGGTCCCATTAACTTTTTCCTTGGTTTAAATATTAGACAGGGACCCGAAGGCATCTTTATCAACCAGGAAGCTTACACAAAGACTCTCTTAGCTAAATTTGGCATGATGGGCGATTCAAAAGTCAAAGTCCCAATGGTGTTCGGCACTAAGCTCACCCCATCCCTGGATAAACCGGCTGTTGATATTACACTATATCGTCAAATGATAGGCTCTTTAATGTATCTTACTACTAGCAGGCCTGACATAATCTTTTCTGTTTGTTACTGTGCTCGGTTTCAGGCAAATCCTCGGGCGCCTGACATGCTTGCAGTGAAGAACATATTACGTTATCTCAAAAGAACTACCTCTTTAGGTTTGTGGTATCCTTCTAACTCAGGCTTCTTCGTTCAAGCCTACTCAGATGCCGACCTTGGTGGTTGTGGTCTCGACAGGAAAAGCACCACTGGCGGCTGCCAATTCCTCGATGGGAAGTTAGTTAGATGGCAGTCAAAGAAACAAATGTGCGTGTCTCTATCTACTGCTGAAGCAGAATACATCGCCGCTGCTTCCTGTACCTCTCAAGTGATTTGGATCCAGAGTCAACTCCGAGACTATGGACTCAATATGAAAAAGATCCCACTATATTGTGACTCTGAAAGTGCAATTAGGATTTGTCATAACCCAGTGCAACACTCCAAGACCAAGCACATCGCACTGAGGTATCACTTCATCAAAGATCACGTGGAAGATGGAAACGTTGAAGTACACTTTGTTCGAACCACTAATCAGTTGGCTGATGTCTTTACCAAAGCTCTTCCTGAAGCGTATTTCAACAAAATTCTACAAGGCTTAGGTATGATGGTAGGAGAGTCGGTCCCAAATCCTCAAATCTCTAACTAAGAATCAAGAATCGAAATAGACAGACCGCTCGGTCTCTCTCTGCTCTGAAGATTTAATGGACCCGAAGTAGACAGACCACTCGGTCTCTCTCTGCTCTGAAGATTTAATGGACCCGAACTCAACAGACCGCTCGGTCTCTCTCTGCTCTGGTGATCTAATGGAACCGAAATAGACAGACCGCTCGGTTCCTCTCTGTTCTAAAATTTTTATATCACCGAAATACACAGATCGCTCGGTCTATCTCTGCTTCAATTTTTTTTTATGTTGTACATTTTCTCTTTCTGTTTTTATTTCTTTTTCAGAAAAATTTCAAAATCACAAAAGCATTTTATCTTTCTGGTTTTATTTCTTTTTCAGAAACATTCCAAAATCACAAAAATATTTTTTTTCCTTTTATTCCGTTTTTCTTACTTATTTTCCACTACTCACAAGTTCTGGTTGGTATTTGCTTTGTGCAGGTAACTTCAAGAATCACCTTCGATAGTGTTCACCAAGGTATGTTTTATTTTTCTCACTGACTAGTTAGTCGTCCCTAGAAGCATGCTGTTGTATGTTGGCACAAGCCTCTATGACCTTGAGTACGCCTTAATGATTCGATCAATACCTATCGTTTCTTCCCGATCAGGCTATTTTTTATCACTCGGTCTAGAGCTACCTTACTCTTCTCATTTGAAACATGAGTTGCTCTGCTTTGTCCCACTTTTGTAGCAGAAGGTACATTCGGTCTCTTAACCACCTCTTCAAATTCTACATTTACCTTCGATTCCCTAAAGTAACCCTTGATGCTTTCGGTCTTTACGACTGAAGCTTATGGTTACACAACATCTGTGTTTATGATCTTGGATTCGTTTACCACGTTCCTCGTGAAACCCAACATCCAATACCTAAAATGAATTGACGGTGTGTGTTATACTCAAAATGTTACTTGAAAATCTCATTTTCGGTTTGCGTGATCTTTTATGAAATCATCTCTACCTAAGACATTTCTTCCCAAAGAGGTCCAGTTTAATTTTTTTTGAGATTTCTATTTTATCCCATGCTTGTCACTAAATAATTCCCACCTACCTGTTCAACAGATCTCATCGATCTCACAGGTACCTCTGCCAACACTCAGTTTTATGTTGAGACTTGATGTTCGGTTCGAGGACAGCCACCCCACAGCCTATGCTCAAAAGATGCCTTTCATTTTTTATTAACAGACAATTGATCGTATTTCTAGGGAAACCACACAAGCACTTCAAGTCTCTCTTGGCTTTGAAGGAAGTGATTCTTGACCGGAATCTTCCGCCTTCTGTCTTCTTCATAGACAACACTCACATCTCAAACACCTTTGATTTATTTCTTTATCTTTCACACTCTTATGCACGAAAATTAATTTTTTCAACATTCTGATTGCTGTTTGGTATGTGGTTTTAAGTTACAGATGTAACCAAACAAGGACACAAGGGATTTCAAACGGTACAAAAATATGATTTGGGCGCGTGCAGTTGATTCGTTTCGCACCCACGTGGGCTGACGTATTCCTGGGATAAACCATAACATCCAATCGTGCTTTTTCAGGCGACGTTTTGGTTCCCTCATCATCACGATTTTCTCTCTCTAGTGAACGGTATAAATAAGGGGTGATCGTGTTCTTTGGCATTTACCACTCACGTAATCTCTCTCTCCGAAAAATTTTCCACTGTTCATCTTCTTCTTCAATTCAACAGTGGCGACTTCTTCTTCTGTACAAGATCAAACTGCCTCTTCATCTTTGCTTTCCATCAAACCTAATCAGAATATGATTATCGAGATGTCCCCTTTCTTATATGATGCGTACATGCTTCATGTGGTGGAATGTCTCAAATATTCCCCATTGCTGTTGGCACTCACGTAGGTGGAAGCCGTTCCGATGTCCCTGCTTTCTCAAGTCTACACAACAGCAAGTTATGACAAACATAAAGATCGCATCTACTTCACCATCCATGACAAGAAAACCTCCGTATCAAAAACCAAGTTTTGCTCTCTTCTAGGGCTTGTAGTTGATTCTTCTGTCATCTCACTGGATATTGTTACTACTACCCAACTGTTCTCGATGATGTACGAGATGGGTTATACCGATATTCTTACAACGATCGCGAAGGTCAAGAAATCCTATCTTCCTTCTCAGTGGAATGGCTTGCTTACCCTTCTAATCAAGGGTTTAGCGGAACGTTGTGGAGGTTCTGATACCACGAGTAAAGGATTTCTCACCATTCTCTATGGTCTTTACAACGGCATCAACCTCGATTATGGCTCCATAATCTGGTCTCAAGTCGTTCAGAGTCTAAACACCACCACCTGGTACTCCGAGATCTCTTGCAGACGTTTCTGGACGCTCATCACAAAGAAGGCCATGGATTCTCTAGAAATCCCTGTGATGAAGAATGTTCTTCTGGCTTCAATTGCCTCTTATCACACAAAGAAGATCATCGTCTCTGATCCAAGTAAGTTTCTACATTATGGATTAATCCCTGAATCCATGTACAGATGTGTAATGCCTCACAGCAAGATAATGGCAGACTATAGCACCAGAACTCCCTTGCCTCCAAGGGTTCTGTCTGACGAACAAAAAGCCGCATTGGAAGCCCTTGATCAACCTGCCAACCGAGGCAAGAGGGCTAGTAAAAAGGAGAAAAAGGAGAAGAAAGAATCTGAATCGAAAAAGGAGAGAAAGCCAAGATCCTCCAAGCGTAAACATGATGCAGATGAACCTTCTCGGTCCAAATCCAAGAAAGTTAAGAAGATGGCTAAACGGGCCAAAGGATCCCCTTCTCTTGGCTCTACTCCACATGACCAATCCGACACAGAGGCTGCTGCTCCTCATGCTTCTCCAACAGAGCCATCTCCTGCTCAGTCTCCTCAACAACCATTCTCTCCTGCAGCCACTCATCTTCCCTCTCCACCAGCATCTCCCAAAATTACAAAATCACCCACTCCATCACCTTCTCCTAAAATTCCTACCCCACCCCCATCACCGAAACAGACGGTCCCACTTCCTGTTCCTATAATCACCCTTCCCACTACAACAGAACCAACCCTTCCTTTCTCTGTTACTATACCTGCCTCTTCTATCCCCACTCCAATCATCACCGATTCGGTTACTACCACTTCTTCTCAGCCACCAGTTACAGTCAATGTATCTGATACAGGGGCTACTACTGTGGTTAAAACCCCCGTCATCAACATCCCATAATCACCTTCTCCATCCTCACACTCTGGTGCCACTTTGGGCGGTGATCATGAAGAGTACGATTCTCTTTATTATAGCCCATACCGGATTCCCACCGATACTGATGCTGATACCCCTATTACCAGTCAGCAACTTCAAGATATTCATGACAAACTCGATAGTTTGCTGGCTGACAATAAAGCCTATGAGGGTGTGGTGCTGAAAGCCTTCATTGAGTCTGCGATCAAGACGTATACTAATGCTATGGATCGTTCTACTGATGCCATTGATAACTCAGCAGCTTCATGCTCCAAAGCTACAAAGGAAGTCTCTGAGGTTGTTCACACGACTCAGATCTTTCTTGACTCTCTCAAAGCACATGCTGATGCTACTGCTGCCAAGTTTCAGACGTCTGTAGACTCCTTCTCAGGTACCCTTCAGGGTGAAACCTCCAAATTTGAGGCTCTGCGTGCTGACCTCAAAACTGAATCCACCTCTTTTCTCAAATCCTTGGATTCACGTTTTGCTTCTCTAGCAGCAGAGAGCACCTTAAAAGAAGATCTTGTCAAGCATCAGGCAACTATTGACATTCAGAAGATACAACTGGCCCAGGCTCAACAAGAAATCTCTTTGCTGCAAACTCAGCGGGATGTTCTTCAAGGTTGCGGCAGTGACGTCAAGAATATACTGACAACTGTCCTCGACAATCATGATCCCTTTCTTACCCTTACAATCAGACAGCATCTCCAGGCTAAACTCCTTCCTGCAATTAATATCTTGAGTGAAATGAAGGGTGTCTCGGAGAAGCTTGTTCTTCCGAGACAAGGGGGAGAAGAGTGTATTCCAAAGACAAAACTGAAGATTAATTTAGCTTCGGGTTCTGGAAAACAATTTCTCGTTGAGAGCGAGTCAGAAACCGATGAAACTATTGCTGAAGCTCTTCAACGAAAGAAAAGGGACAAAGAGCTGGATGAAACAATAAAAATAGCTCGAGAGGCAGAGGCCAAAGAAAGAAGACTCAAGGAGGATGAGGATGCTTTACAAGCCAAGAAGACTCTGTTCCCAGAATGGGACAGAGACATACTCATCAATCAAGCGATTGAGTTTCCCTCTGTAACACCGTAAATTTCAAGGCAAAATTTTCATTTAAATAATCAATTTAATATTAAAACACTTGTTTAAAATCTCATTCAGATTTGAATTACAAAACATAGTTCCATTCTCACTTAATAGAAAACCAGGATCCTCCCAAATACAACTCTTTCTTTGGTGTGTACAATCGAGCCGGTGCCATCCCGCATTACTGAAAGAACCTGAAACAACATATCATAAAACACTGTAAGCACGAAGCTTAGTGAGTTCCCCAATATACACCTTACGCACATACGCCTTTCCAGGCCCTGACCTTCCGGTCCACTGCACAATGCCTTCCGGCCCATGAGATAATTGCCTTCCGGCCCATAACATATTGCCTTCCGGCCCATAACATATACAGCACATAATACATTTACTCTAACAACAAAAACACATATATCATATATTATACCTGACCTTTCTGTCACTTAACACATTGCCTTCCGGCCCATATGATGTTCGGGTCACTTAACACATCACCTCGTGGATAAAAGTGTTAATAAGAGATATATGATGTTATAGTGAGAAAACTCACCTCGCGGAGCTACAAACTCCCTCGTACTTGATCCGCCGAGCTACAAACTCCATGTAACATCATATATCTCTTATTAACACTTTTATCTTCCACGTTAACTGACCCTAAGAAATCACGCAGGTCAACTCTGGTCAACAGTCAACGGTCAACCCGACCGGACTCGGCGAGTACTCTGGTGACTCGGCGAGTCTAGTCGTCCTCACCAATTCCCTGATGTTCCCTTTCTACTCGTCGAGTATCTCTCTTGACTCGACGAGTTCCTCGTGGAAGAATCGCGGGGCCACCCCGACTCCACTCGTCGAGTCTGAGGAACAACTCGACGAGTCCCAGTTATTCTTCAAGCTACTCGCCGAGTCTGTTCATTGGACTCGGCGAGTCCATGCCATGCAGTCGATCAAACTGCTTCCTAAGATCAGAATCGTCCCGACCAATCATAGGTCTGGTCCTCCTAAGCTGGTCCATCACGAAAGGCCTTCATTTAGGTGCTCATGCTACACCCCAAGACTCATAATTCCCATGTTAACCTAAGGCATAAGGATTTCAATCCAAAACCTTCACAAATCCCCGGAATGCACAGGCATGGGACATTGTGGACCTCTAAAGGTCCTAATACAGAGTTATAATCGTTTGGAGAACAAGGGTAACAATCATTCTAGCCACAAAAGGGTTCCATAAACCCTAATCCTCTAAATACACCACCATATCAAAGTATACTCGAATTCTTACCTGGATGATGTACCCTCTGTGTCCCCAATCCTCAGAACGTGACTCCATTGTTGTTCCTTTAGACAAGACCTTCTCTTCCTTGCACACCAACTCCTTCAAAATCACTAATGGCCTTTACCCTTGCTCCAGATGCACACAATCGGTTTAGGGTTCCTCTCAGAAGGCTAAAACGAACAATGACGGCTAATGATCCCCTTTTATACGTCCCAACCCTGAACGGCTAGGGTTTTCGCTAAACAGCGCAGACTCGCCGAGTCCATATCTGGACTCGCCGAGTCCAGTCGCGAACCCGCGACCAGATCTGCGATTCTACTCAGCGAGTCAGGCTCCAACTCGCCGAGTCCCCCCTTTAAAACACCCCAAAATGTGATTTAACAATACTTTGAGATTTCGGGCTGTTACACCCTCCATATATTGGTTGGAACCGATTGCATCCTTTGAGTGTGAAAATACTAAAGACTCGCATTTTGACATGCCAATCACTCGAAAAGCTTTTACATTTCATTGCTTCGATGTCACTGCTGATGTCCCTCATCCGAACTTGAAGGTTGACAGAGAATTAATAGATTTTTATCTGAAGTATGGTCAACCACAGTACTTGACAAGGAGTGCACAGAAGATAATCAAAGTCAAGGTACTGAAACCAACACAGGCTGGGAAATTTGTGAATGTTAACTTCAAAATCAACAGAGGAACGGCCAACACAGAACATTTTATTTCTCTGGCAGATCTTCCTATTCTGAATCCTCATGATTAGATTCTGCTATACAACATTCTTCTCTCTAATCAAAGAGAGTATGAACCGATTCTGAAACATCTCAAAAGAATGTTGGCTTCCTATATCCATGAGCTCGCCACTATGGATCAGGAAATAGCAAAAATAATGAACAAGAAACCGACCATCAAGCCTACTTCCAAGACAGGAGACGTACACAAAATGAAGTTAGGCCAAATTGATTCTTCAAATCTGACGGTCATGTTCACAAGAGGCGACAAGCACAAGTTTCTGTTTGCACTGGTAGACAAGCATCTGTTTTCAACAGACTGTCTGGAGCATATCATAAACATCATTCACTGATGCAAGCAGAACTCCACAGCAGACAAGAAGAACTTCACTGATATGCTTCAATGGTATATTACCTTCAGGCATCACATTCTAGCTATTATACCGAGGATTTTTGAGACGGTGAAAAAGCCTTCTGCTGTCAAAAGGGAATGAAGGCTCTGTGCCAAAGACGCAAAGGGGGAGATTGTTGAAGATTATTATGTTGCGTCTTGGGCCCTTATGTTTTACAGCCGAATTGGGCTTGTCAATCCGTGTGTATCTAGAATAGCCTTCTTTTTGTTAGGAAAACCGTTAGGGTTGTATTATAAATATATGCATGCATGTATGCGTATAGTAACGGTTGTCACTCTCATTGATTATTTGTAAACCCTAAAATCCTCTACAGTTGATGTTCTTTATCGAGCTCTTCTGAGGATTATTTATCAAATCATTCGACACCTTTCGATCCATTTACTTGTTCTTAATTGATTATCTAAGTTGTTTCTTTACTTGTTTCATAGATCTAATCGATCTTCGAGTTTGTTTTAAACTCATCAAATACGAATATAACCAATAGGATAGTACGAATACGAATATGAATACGAATACGAATACGAATACGAATGCAAATACGACTATGAATGCGAAATGACGCCTTTGGTTGACACTGAGACTTCGAATATACAGTTAGTGTACTCCTTGAGTGTCACCAGAGTTTCGAATTTAATACAAAAATACGCCTCTAGACCTCTACTGAGTTTCAAATATATCCGCCTCAGAATGTTGACAGAGCTTCGAATAGACAACTAATATACTCTTTGGAACTCAGCAGAACTTCGAAAATACTGTAATGTACACTTCTATGTAATTCCAAAACTTCGAGAATACAACTAAGTTAGTAGATAATAGTCATTCGAATGTAGAATAACTAAGGGTTTAGAACACGTAACTAATACTACTCACATGGTAATTACTAGTACTTCGAAATCAGACCTAAGAGCCAACCACCACACATAGGAAAATATGGGATTTTCCTGGGTTAACATAACCGCTAGTAACGAACTTAGAAACGAATAGACAAATCAACGCATAGGAAAATATGGGATTTTCCTAGGATAACATAACAACCAGTAACGAACCTAGATACAAATAGACAACTTAACGCATAGGAAAATATGGGATTTTCCTGGGTAGCACATCAACTCATAAACGGATAAAGTAACAAACGAACAACTAAAACTATAAGGAAAATATGGGATTTTCCTGGAATGACATAACCAACCGTTTTCGAAATTGTAACAAAGGAAACTCGTGCTTTTCAAAACTAAACCGCTTATGAACTCACCAGGTATATGTTGATTTTTAAACTGCTTGTATTCTCAGGTCAGCGATAGACAGGTACATCGCAACCTTTTGGAGAAGACGGAACGTCCCGAAGACTCGTCTTTACTTTTGTTCATATTACATATGTAAAAAACTTGTACAACTTTACTTGTAAACAGATGTAAACAATATTATGTAATGTAATGTTTTGTGATTACTACTTTACTATGTGTATTGGCTTTGATACTCAACGTGGAGTCCACCCCGGAAATGTTTCCGCCTTAGGTTTTCGGGGTGTGACAGCATGACTATTATTTTGATTCAATTATAAAGTTGATTATTTGAAACAATGAATAATGAGTAATCAATATGTTGTTTAAATAAAAGGTGTTCTATTTACTCTCAAAGGTGCTTGGGGCCATATTAGATTAGTATTATTATTGTGTTTCACTTTTTCATGTTTTGACTTCCAGAATAACATGGTCATTCTTCCCATTTGACTAAGTTATTCAAACAATCCACAGTCGATAATACGTTGGATGTAGGTATTAAGGCAAGACTGTCATGAAGTTGGCTTGTAGATGTCAAAGGTGTTGGACATAGCAAAAGTTACTACAACATTCATGAGTACTCATAAGTTCTGAGTATTGGATTCAACCCATGCTCATTTGAATCACTTCATGGATTTTATGACGAGTGATCGTGAGATGATAATATCTTATATTCTTCAAACCTAGAGATATGAGTTGTTACAATGAGTTGGTTATACATTGATTGCACGAAAACGCATTGGTAACTTGATGTTATAAAACGTGCCTTTGTGTATGATTCAACAAGTAGTAGAACAAGCCATATGAGTCGAAGTTTATCCATTCCTTTTACCCTTAAAGGGATAAAAGTGATATCTATGGGCCCCTCGATGATTTAGTGATGACACATGTAAGTGCTTGGCCAAGCCAGGATTGATTTGATCTATTCAATCAGCCAGTCGTCATAAATCGGAAATCAGGAAACAATAAATGGACAGAGAGAATGATTATAATCCATGTCTCAGTCCATATGATATCTAGAATGGAGGAATATATGATCCCTTATCTAATGGACAAGTCATTTGACTAGGTCAAAGTTTGGCAACGGTTTTAAGAGCTACGATTGCCAGTAAGTTTTTGGAGTCATACACAATAATAGTTTTTGACTTATCCAAGTGGGAGACTGTTGGATTAGATGTTTAAGCCCAAACTATTATTGGTATGTATTCAACTCGTATTGGCATGGTCCATTTGGGTTGCATGGCATCGGAACAATTGGATAGACAAAATGAGAAAAATGATACTAGTGATTTATATTAATATATTATAAGTTCTAATATTTTAATATGAAATCATATTATTTAACGAGGTTTTTAAGCAGCGCGTTACTGCGGGACTTAAAGCAATAAAGTTTGTGATACAATAAGTTATTTTGATTTATTAATTCCATTTTTTTTCTTATTATGACAATAGAATTTGAAAATCTAACATATTTATGGTATGCATTTATGTTTTCCTATTTAGGCATTGGACTTAGAAACTCCCGATGATTATAGCATTAGACTTTTTAAATTCAAACCTATTAAGATATTATTGTTTTATTATAACCAAAAGACATTATGACAGCAGGTTGGTTTGATTGAGCATTTACTGTGATTAGATGTAACTATTTTATTTGGGGAAAGAATAATATAATATTTAGGTCATTGCAATTTACAACAGTTTATGACATCCATGTTTTACATTGATAAGCTGGTTATGGAGTTATTAGTATGTTACAAAGAAAGTGCTTTCCAAACAATAAATACATCAGAATGTTTTTGTAGAAGTCACCTCCACTATATACTGGTCTCGCAACAAATATTAACATGGGCATGCATTGGAATATACTCACTTTCATTTTCCACAATATAAACAATCCATTGAAATACAAACTTTCAATTTCCATAATATAAAAACTTCATTGAAAAACAAACCACCGTCATACATGTTGGCGTGACTACTTGCATCTTAGTTAGCGTTAGATGCCCAAGACCATGCTCAACACCAGGGGAAAATTTCATTTCATCAAAAACAAAAATTCAAAAAGGGTATAGATTAGGATATACTCACTGTAGGCCTTGTTTACAAAATAGAAAATTTGAAAATATATGCAATTTATTCCAGCTAGGAAAGACGGGGACTTCTAAAAGAGCAAGTAATTCACACATATCATACTGATCAAGCTTGAGTATCTTTATAAAAATATCAACAAACGGACTTTCACAACAAATTAGTTAAACTTCCTTATCAATGCAAATCTCTCTTAGAAAATATAATCCTTCACCTAAATAGCGGTGAACATCAGAACCGGTATGAATATATTGATAATCTAGGAAATGGGAACCATACGGTTATGGACCTACTCATTCGCTATAATGCCAAAGATAATAAATTGAAAACTAAGAAAAAAAACATGAAATTGAACCTTGCCCGCCTTGACATCCACCAATAGTCTACTAACGGGACGAAACCTGAAAATATGTAGATAGAAAATTAAGAAAAAAAAATGAACTAACCTTGTCTCTGTGGCAGATAGAAAAACATAAAATCAAACCAAAGAAATTATAGGCATGGTAACTCTCATTATGAGAAATTAGGAACAAACATATATTACAATTCTTAATTTTGAAATCTGCTAACTTTTCTTTGGACCACACATATAATCCAAACAAACCCATGGCAAATAAATACTTGATTATCATATGTTACAATAATATATGTTCTTACCGTCAACAAACTGGTATCCCAGAGAAGACCCTCCACGTGCAACCTATATCAAATTATAGAAACAAAATCAAAAGAGATTTTTTTGAGATAGAGATGGAAAACGATTGAAACATGGAGTTTAAATGAAGCAGATCTTGTTCTAGCTCCTATACACCTTCAATTTTGTTAGGATCGAACCACTATGGCCTGAAACGTTAATTTTTTTTTGTCAGAACCTTGATCAATCGTACCTCATGCTTTAAAAGATGTATGTTTTCTAACCTGGGTAGTCATTTTTCTGCTTCTTCTACTCACAAATTGGAAGTCACCATTAGCTACATACATTGTGCTTTAACATGTAAATTTCATTAAATGGATCATCTTGTCTTTATTAATTTGAACAACTGAGTTATATAATTGCACAATCTTCTTATTGGCTTATATTCTGAAATTAAGAGTACTATTTAGTATTTATTGAATCCAAACCCACAGAGTTTCTAGACTTAATATAGTTTGAGTACAATGTAAATGAGTTCTAAGTTCTAACATAAAGATCCACATGTCGCATGTCAAGCAAGAGATATAACAATGAATGGACTATGCAACACATTACGTCTATTGTATGGGGAGGGTTGAACACTGATGAAAATATAGTTGAACATGTTATGGTTTACATTAAAATATACATGTTTTCACCTGAAATAATACAATTTCCAGATATGCTATAAATCCCTAAACAAAAACAAAAATCAATAATGAAAAAAGAGACGAAATCGAGGATGCAGAAAACGATTTCATTTCAAGATTTCACTGAAAGATCTGCAAAAAAGAAATTGCTTGTTACCTGCTCCAAATCGAAAAACCCTTCTTTCCCTACCTTGTTAATCTTCATCCAGATCCAAGCTCAAAAATCAAAAATGAAAAACAACACAAATTAGCAAACCCACTTCTAACATTGATTTAAAAAAATTAAGGGATTCTTACCTGGGTGGGTCTCAAAGAACAAAAGAAAATTTAGTTTTGTTCCTTGTTAGGTACGTGGATCAGAAAGAACAAAAGAACAATCATGCAATATAAGATTCAAGCTTTTTATCAAGACTATGACAGCCAAATTTCATTTCTTTACCCAAAACCCTATGCGAGAGAGAGAGAGAGAGACGTTACTCATTAGTCGAGTTTTGTTCTTGTTCACGAACATTTGAAGACCTTGGGCTTAGTTAGCCGCTTGATCTGATGACTCCCAATGCCTGTAACCGCTAGACCCACCGCGTCAATGTTGGTGGTGGAGGTGACGATCAAGGTTCTTCGATTGAGAACCGATAGATTTTTCACGAAGCTTGTGAGAAGTTTTGAAGGGATGGTAGGGAAGAAAGAGTACAGGAGAAGGAGTTTTCAAGGGAACTAATGAATTTCTTTAGATAGAGAGAGCGTGAATGGGGGAACAGGGAGTACAGGAGAAAGTGGAACAAAGTCTACAGGCTACAGTGTAAATGCATTGTAGTGTCTGTAGTGTGATGTACTCTTATCTAAAATGTTTAACATTTTGACAAATGTTAATGTTTACAATTAGTATTGATCAAGAATTAATTTAGAATTAATTTTAGTGATAAAAAGGAACTAATTAAATATGTACTCTTATATACATACATATATATATATATATATATATATGTGTGTGTGTGTGTGTGTGTGCTAGGCCAAGTTCATTTAGGTTGGGATAAGCTTTCATGGATAGTCCATGGAGTGTTTAACCCATGGATCCTTTGAAATGAAAGGTCATGGATACTAGGGTATACATGAATGTAACCCTAATCCTCCACACTATATAAAGAGGTCTTTGGTTCATGAAATGGGTGCTAAGCACTAGAATGGATACACAAAAGAGGGCAAATCGATTTTCATAAGTGTGAACCTAAGTATCCTTTCTTCTCAAGTTATTCCAAGTTGTTTTTGGTGTTGTGTGAACCATTTGAGGTGTCACACTTGAGGCATTGGGCTCTTGAGCTCCATGGAATCAAGCTACATCGAAAAGGTATGTATTCTATCTACTTTTGTTATACAAGTACACAAGATTGTATGCTAGTTAGGGTAATACCTTGCAAAGTTCATATTTGCATGTATAATAGAGAAAACATAGATCCAATGTATTTAGGGTTGCATGTACACCTTAGGAGTATTAGAATTCTTAAAACCCTTCACATACTTTGCAACATCGAGCATCATCATCGGCCACTAGTAGTAGGGTTTTGGGTCTCTATACATTTTAGTGCTACCAGGATGAATCAAGTAGATGGTCTTGTGAGCTTCTTCCATCAGAAGATCTCTTACTCCTCCCGTCTTAGGTACCTAAATCCATTCTTGGAATACCTTCAGTCCTTAACTGTTTGTACCGAACACCAACGTTTTACCCAAACGTTCTTCTTTTTGGTCATTCTTCTCTAAAGCTTCTTCTTGAGCTTTCTTGATACCTTCCACAATTGTCAAGACAACTTCTATTCTCAACACTTTTGGCTTTTTCTTTCAAGGTTTACTTTCTGACTGAGAGCATCAGCGACAACATTTGTTTACCGGGGTGGTAAAGTATCTCATAGTCATTCTCCTTTAGTAACTCTAGCCAGCATCATTTTCTCATGTTCAATTCCTTCTGATTAAAGAGATACTGAAGACTCTTACGATCAGTGAAAAGTTTGCACTCCGTGCCATAGAGGTAATGCCGCCATATCTTTAAGGAAAATACTACCGCTGCCAACTCCAGATCATGAGTGGGGTTGTTCTTTTCATACTCCTTCAATTGTCGAGATGCATATGCTATCACCTTCGGTAATATCCAGCTAATCCTAGAAAGCTTCGATCTCCGTGGGACTCTTCGGTCGTTCCCATTTCATCACAGCTTCGATCTTTGCTGGGTCAACCATTATCCCTTCTTGGTTAACCACGTGACCCAAGAATTGGACTTCTCGGATCCAAAAGTCACGCTTGGAGAACTTTGCATCCAACTTCTCCTTCTTCCAGACTTCTAACACCCCTCGCAAGTGTCTGCCATGCTCCTCCTGCCTTTTGGTGTAAATCAGGATGTCATCTATGAACATTATCACATATTTATCGAGGAATGGTTTACAAACCCTGTTCATCAAATCCATGAATGTTGTTGGTGCATTGGTTAGTCCAAACAGCATAACCAAGAACTCATAGTTTCCATATCTAGTTCTAAATGAAGTCTTCTCAATATCCTGCTCTCTCACCTTCAGCTGATGATATCCTGACCTAAGATCGATCTTTGAGAAATAGCTCGAACCTTGCATTTGATCGAATAGGTCATCAATCCTTGGCAATGGGTACTTTTTTTTCACCATTGCCTTGTTCAGCTCCCTGTAATCTATGCACATCCTCATGCTCCCGTCCTTCTTCTTCACGAATAACACCGGAGCTCCCCAGGGTGATGAACTCGGTCAAATGAAACCATTGTCCAACAACTCCTGAAGTTGCATCATAATTTCCTTCATCTCCATAGGTGCTAATCGGTATGGTGCTTTTGCTATTGATGATGTTCCTGGTAACAAGTCTATCCGAAACTCCACTTGTCTATCAGGCGGTAATCTAGGAAGATCTTCGAGAAAGACTTTCGGATAGTCACATACCATTGGTATATTCTGTACCTCCTTCTTTTCCTTATCAGCATCGATCACAAATGGAAAATATGATGCACATCCCTTGACAAACATTTTCTGACTTTCATCAGGGAGATGATTCCATAGTTTATTTTGCGTTTGTCCCCGTACACCATAAATGAGTCTTTCCCAGGTGGGTTTACCCTTGCTATCTTCTTCCTGCAAACTATCTCAACATCGTTGGCACTAAACCAATCCATTCCCAGAACGATGTCGAAACCGTTCAATGCTATGGGTAACAGCTCTTCGCGGAATTCGTTTCCGTTTAAGTCGATGACGATGTTCTTAATACAATCACTAACAGGTATGAATTTGCCACTGGCAACTTCCACAACTAAGGCATTATCAAGTTTTTCTACAGGGAATACTAGTTTTCCACCAAATCTATGTGATACAGAGGAGTAATTTTCTCCCGAATCAAACAGTATACTAGCAGGCAAACCATTTACAAGAAAGGTACTTGAAGCGACATTTGTTGCCTCCTTCGCAGCCTGGAGTGTCATCTGGAAGGCTCTCACCTACGGCTTTGGTGGGATGTTAGGCCTTGTTGCCTCGTTCTTCTTTGGGCAATCCTTCGGAATGTGCCCCTCCTGATTACAACCATAGCACACCCTTTTGTTGTTGGTGCACTCATTGGCATAATTCTCGACCTTCCCACACTTGGAGCAGGTCACTTCCTCGCTACATTTCCCAAAGTGCTTCTTCTTTCACTTTTCTCACCATTTTGCTTCATTCCATCCTCCTCCAAACTTCTTTGAATTGAACTTGCTTTTCTTATTGTTGGGCCTTGCAGATCACTCAAATTTTCTCTTCTCGCCAACCTCAACCTTGCTGGCGCCTCTTCCCCTGATCATTTCCTTCACAGATTTGGCAGCCCAGATAGCTGCCTCCAGAGTAGGTGTCTGACGTATTGGCATCGGATACTCCCATGGAAGTCCCTTCGCATACTTGTCGATTTTCGTTAGTTCATCTGGGACAAGACGCAAGGCAAACTCCATCTTCTTTGTGAAGTTGTTGGTATACTCATCAATGGACATGCTTCCCTTCTTCAGGGTCAGGAACTGGTTCCCTAGCTCAGGCAAGTTTTGGGTTGAGCAGTACTTACGTTTGAACTACACCAAAAACTCTGCCCACGACAGCTGCAGGGGCTCATTAGCGCTTAAAGTCTTTCCCATGGTGTTCCACCAGCGCACTGCACCTCCTCGGAACTGACGTACGGCAAAGGTGGTCTGAAACTTGCCTCTGCAACCACATGTCATGAAAGCTAACTCCATTTCTGAGATCCAATCCATGACTCCGATCAGATCTTCATTTCCAGTGAAAGTCGATGGCTTTCAAGTCAGAAAATCCTTGTACTTGCATCTGTTTCTCTCATCTGTGACAACCCGAAACTTCTTCCTGGTACATCTAGTCAGTTAATCTAAGTTAAAATCGTTTCCGTTAACTTCTAGCACTGTTTAAGGGTTCATTTAAGCATCCTAAGCTTGAGTACAACTAAGGTCTTGATTAGGAATGAGTCAGCAAGTCTTATAGTAACATAATCAGGTCATACACCCCTATTTGAGGAGTGTGTGGCCACACACATGGGTGTATGGCCGTACACACCCCACATGGCCAACACCCACCCCTATATAAAGGGTATACCCCTTTCCTTTCATTACTTTAACACCTTGGTAGCACACAACACCATTTCTCTCAAGCTTCATCAACCACAAACCCTCCAAAGCTTCAAAAAAACATGAGTAATCCATCCCTTAAGTTGTTGTTCTTGAAGAACAACTTGATCTAAGCCTTAAATCATCAATTCCCGTCATGTTCTTCATCCTTTGAGTGATTGTGGCCACACACCCACATATGGTGGCCGCACACTCTTAAAAGGCCCTCCAAAGTGAGAGATGGACTTCCATCTTTGAGTTAGGCATGACCATAGCCTTGATACACCATGGAAATAGCATTTTGGACACAAAACTTGAAGGGTCTACGAACACACACCCTTATGTATGGCAGGACACTCTTGTGTGTGGCAACACACTCCTGTGTGCGACCACACACACACACATCCTAGGACCACAAACCCATTTCTAAGACCCTAAACTTCTACTACAACCAAGTATGGATGTAGAACACTTCATGGATGCAAGTATGGACCTTGAAAACCTCAAAGACACTTGCCAAAATAAGTTTACGGATGCACACACCTTTAAGGTGGCCATACATCGCCCTCGTGCAATCCTTTAAGGTCCTAGCACTTAGTGCAAGTAGTCCCAAGTTCTTAGAGTGGTTCTCCATCACATCTAGTAAGGAAATACCTTCATTTGAATACTTTATGTGTCGTTACATGTTAATTAGGATCAAATCGTGTTCAAGGCTTCACTTGAACATCCAACATTCCATATCAATCCTTCATTCAAATCACCCGAGGTGAGTTCATACCCCTACATTTTTCCGAGTTTTTCATGTTTTCACGGGGGGGGGGGGGGGGATACAAGAAAAAGTACAAAGAACATTGTGCTCAAAATATATTATTTTGTTTAATATAATTGTATTTTCAGTATGCTTTTAACATGGAAAACACTTTTTACCAAACGATTAAGAAATCAACTCGTAGAAACAGTTTTCAAAACTAGGGTAACGAACTTGTGAATCATGTAGTAAAATGTATTATTTAATAAAGGATTCATGCAAATCATAAAAAGGATTTTCAATATTATTACTTGTAAATTTGTTAGTCTAAGTTGGAGACATGTCCTTGATAACACTCCGACAAAATCATAGTGTAGGACTAGCACTTGTGACCAGAATCTCTTGTAGGGAGAGCGTGATTGTTGTGTATAGATCTATACGGGACTGACAATCCCTCACCTTGCTGCTAGCTACAGTCCGACCGGCAGGTCTACGGGTGACAAATTCATAAAGGATATCGGCCCCGTTACGTGCCATATCCAGTCAGTTATGGTCATGACACTCACAACCTAGATACCAGGGATTTATTTTTGTAATAATGAATCAATTGAACTAACCTCCAAGTAATAACCAATAGATTACTGGAGGGTATTAATAATACCTTCAGGACTTAGTTCATCACGTTTTCTTTTATTTAGTTTTATTTATGTAATAAGGCTAGTATGCCTCACTGGGAGTAACCAGGGTTTTAAAAGAAAACTACGCTTAGAGATATAAGTATGGTAAATTCTTGTACACCTCGGTTTAGAATGGATAATCAATAATCAACTTTTAGGGAAAATATAGGATTTTCCCGGGATAACTCGGCTTCTCATCAGCGGATTGTTTAACAAGTAACCAACGGATATTCACATTCATTCCACGACACCTTGGATTGTATATATCCTGTATGAATCTGGAAGTCATGGAAGGAATGGGTTTTCAAACACGCTTTTCATAAGAAAATATGGGATTTTCTTGAGGAACACTTTTCAAAAGAATCAAAGAACATTTTTCCACCAAAACCAAATGCTTATGAACTCACCAGCTTTATGCTAATATTCTTTCAAAACTGATTGTATTCTCAGGGAATTAGTAGATAGGTACTTCCAGGAGTTTGGAGAAGTCGGAGCATTAGAGTCACGTCTTTCTATTTTACTTTGATATGAACAAAACTATGTATTAAACAATGTAAAACATTTTCATATATGTATTCAATGTCGGGTTGTGTTTACTATGCTTGATATGGTACAATTGTTGTGATACTATCAACCACCCCCGAACGTTTCCCTCGTTCCGGTTTGTGGGTGTGACAGATTGGTATCACAGCTATTGTTTATAGTGAACTAAGTATACCAAACCTTACATGGTATACAATTATAAATACTAAGGGGCCTAAGTGCTCTAAACTAAAAGTACACTTTCAAAAATATAAGTATTTTTATAAAAGTATAGAAGTGTACCTAGGTACCTGAATCTGTGTCATAGGTAGAACAAAACAAAAGTATTTGGATGTTGGGACGTTGCAGTTAAACCTGGGCAGTTATGTAATCATGTCTAGGGTGAATATAGCCTGGTCAACTATATTCAGTCGAGACATGACCAACATGTTCTTGGGAGTGATTGTGATGTTGCAACAAGCCTAAAACTTATCTAGGTACTAAAAGAGTTCTAGAACCGAAACTATAGGAGTATTTTAGGGTGCCATAACGACCAAACCGGAAACTTGCCCAAAAATCCATTCTTCAAGAATCAATCATGTAACTATAATACATTGGAAGTATTATAGATTTGATGCCTATTAACTATCCCTTTACCATCACCTAGCATAGATAGCATGGATGGACTCCATCTTCCTGGTGACCCGTACTTTCCTAACCAAGGAGATGATGGATGGCTCGAGCCAGTTCCAGAAGGAAATCATGAGATTCCCTTGGACGATGACTTTGCCGAACCATTTCCTGAAGAGGCTGACTCAGAACCCGAAGTCGAGAACTTACCTCCAGTGGCCCCAATACCAAATCCTAACCCTCGAGCAATGCCCATGTAGGTCGGGATTTTGGATAGGTGGAGCCACAAGCAAGGCCAACCCCTCTCATACGACAGAAACCACAACTTCTAGAATCTAAACGAAGGAGGCCCCGTGGACAGGGCCCTTCCAATCCTGATACGCCGAGTGGCTCGCAATGTGGAGCTAGGTATGACAACCCTTCAGCGAACTGTGGAGTTCAAAGAAGATTCGAACACCAGCACGGATTGCATTCATCGCCTCAAGACTTCTCATGCAAGGGATGCAAGGAACAATGAGACTTTGCAGTGAGAGTTGGCTTCAACCCGATCCGAAGTCATAGAGCTCCGATCACGCCAGACCGAGTACGAGAGACGCCTGATTAGTGTGGAATGCCAGTTGGCCGAATTAAGTTTTCACTTGAGGAGTACCCATCGTCGATAGGGGATTACTCTACTCATTCTTCCTTTTTGGTTTAAGGAATAACTTTCATTTTTGATGTTCTAAGTAACTCTTTTTCGTAAACATCTCTATCTTTCATGTTGCCTAGATTCTTTTATGTTAGAATGACTTAGACCTAATTCTAGGTCAAGAGTTCTAAAATATGTAATCTCAGTTCCAGTTATGATGGCAACAATCATATTTTAGTTAAGGATTATCATTATCAAAAGTATACCTTGGATCGGTAACATGCAAATTAAGCAACTTTATCAAAGTTCTATCACTGTTTTGTCTTTAAAGCATGTATCATAGGATGTACTCATACCCTAGACAATCATTCCTTTTCCCCATCTATTTCATGTCAATCTCTATGAAAAGCTTTGATGTCATAATTGGCATGAGATGGTTGAGCCCCAAATTGTGCTGATGTCCTTTGCTTTGAGAAAGCGATTTGTCTCAATCTTCCCTCTAACGAAGTCCTCACTGGTTACAGTGGTAAAATTTAATCGAACCTTCGTATCATTTCCTATGCCAAAAACCAAGAATATCTGCGAAAGTGATGACATGCATTCCTGACTCATGCTGTCGATGAGACACAAAAAGGTTAAAGACCTCGAGAGCATCTCCGAAGTCTGCAACTTTCCTGATGTCTTCCCCAAAGCCATTCAAGGGGTACCTCCCGAGCGTCAAGTTGAATCCCGTGTCAACTTAATCCCAGAGCTACCCTTATAGCTAACCCTCCATATCGTCTAGATCCAGAGAAAATGGGGGAAGTCATCCAGCCAGCTCAATGAGTTGAGCAACCAAGAGTTCATAAATTTGTTATATGTGAATTCTATTGTGTTCAGATCATTTTTATTCTTGCTAAGACCACATCATGGGGATGTGGGTCGAATCAATGAGAGTCATATAGCTAAACGGGAAATCTTAATGATAGATAAGCATTTAGTATACATCCAGAGGCAACCGTTGTTGCTCACAAGCTTCTTTTCTTGACAATGTAGCAGATCATGCCTCCGAAGAAATGTAACCAACCCACCGGTAAGACACCAGTCCTTCAGATGGACTCAGCTACATTCCAAACTACTGTCACAGCAGCTGTAGCAGCTGCCCTAGCTATTCTTAATGATAACAACACAAATGTGGGTGGAAGCATTAATGGCAATCCAAAACTTGGTGTTAACCAACCTCAACAACAAGTGTCTACTAGGAAGGACACACCTAATCCCCAACCTAACATCCTAAAACGAAAGTTCAAAAGAAGTTGTTCAACCGAAGGACCTACTGAAAGGCAATGAATTGGGATAGTCAGTACCCCAGTCAGCCCTACTATTCCAACACCAACCACACCCAACTTGGGAAATCTCCTGCACTGCAGCAAATGCAACTACCATCATCATGGAGTCTGCCGAGTGTTTCATTGCACTAGATGCAATAGGAAGGGGCACGCCTCCCATAGTTGTAGGACCCTAGTCAAGTTCATCACTTCGACTACCAATGTTGGGGAAAGTCCAACCTGCTACCTCTGTGGTAGTGTAGGACATTTCAAAAGAGACTTCCCAACAGAGAAGAATAATGAGGAAACGGGAGGAGTCTGACCTCAGGGAATAAGGAAGCATCAAAGGACCCTGCGATGTTTTGGTATGTTTTCGAAAACCTCTATAATTACTCATAATCGTGATTACTTCCTCGTCCAAATTAAATCACGGCGTTCTTATAAGATTTAAAGCCCGAATGAGTAAATTATGACAGCTTAGTGAATATGTTAGAGTTAGTTGTAGTTATGCATGGCTTGTATACACCAAGAAATCATAGGAAGATCTACTAAGAACCATTTCATAAAAAGCTCGTAGTTTCAAAACTTCAGGACCCTCGTGTTAGTAGTACCCACCAATATCCAATAAAACACAGAAAACACCAGAGACATTCATCTAAAGCACCAATGTTCGAGCAAAACGATCCTCCCGGATTAACTTAACGCGCGATTCTACGATGTCATCCTATCTAGTTCGACTGAGTTTATGTTATACCAAAACCTTTTGTCTTATATCATTCAATCGCAAAAATCTCGTCGCTCATAATGACAAACTAGACGCGAACTTCGAAAATTCATCTCACTTCGAAACCCGGACGTATTCATGCGAAGAGTATCATCCACAAAGATATGGATAGAGTAAGAAGGCAATCTAGACAATTGAAGATGCGTCGCAGGACACTCATCTACAATTAATTGAACTTTCTTGCAACAATGGTGACCTTCCCAGTATCGATGTTGCACCGTTCGATGCCCTCTATAGCCGTAAGTACATATCCCATCCGTGTTGGGCTGAGCTGGGCGACGCACAACTAGTCAAGAGTCAAGTCCTCGACAGCACTCTCACGAGTTCTGAAATCATCCAAGAGGCGACTAAAAAGATCATACGAAAGGGCTACGCCGATAAGAGACAAAAACCATTGGAGTTCCAGATTGGTGAACGTGTTCTTTTTGTAGGTCTCACCCTGGAAAGGGCCTGATAAGCTTCAGAAAGCGTAGAAAGCTAAATCCAAGATATGATGGACCATCCGAGATCCTTGCTAGGATCGGTCCCATAGCGTATAAACTCCAGTTACCTCGAGCGCTTAGCAACGTTCGTCCCGTCTTCCTCGTGTTGAAGCAAAGGAAGTGTTTGTCCGATGAGACGCTTGTGATTTTCCCTTGACAATATCGGGTTAGAAGAGAGTCTACACTTCGTGTAGGAATCATTTAAACTCACGAACCGAGAAGTCAAAGAGAACGAAATGACGTCACACCTCGATAGTATAGGTTCACTGGTATATCAAGTGAGAACTCAAATTCACTTAGGAGCACAAGAATACAAGGAAAACAGAAGTACCCCATCTTTCCAAGTCCCTGAGTTATATCCTGATTCTTGAATTTTGGGACGGCATTCCCTCTAACCGGGGGATGATGTGAAAACCCGAAACATCTACCTGGTACATCTAGTCAGTTAATCTAAGTTAAACTCGTTTCCGTTAACTTCTAGCACTGTTTAAGGGTTCACTAAGCGTCCTAAGCTTGAGTACAACTAATGTCGAGATTAGGATTGAGTCAGCAAGTCTTATAGTAACATAATCAAGCCATACACCCCTTTGGAGGAGTGTGCAGCCACACACATGGTTGTACGGCCGTACACACCCCTCATGGCCACACACCCACCCCTATATAAAGGGTAGACCCCTTTCCTTTCGTTCCTTTAACACCTTGGGAGAACACAACACCATTTCTCTCAAGCTTCTTCAACCACAAACCCTCCAAAGCTTCCAAAAACGTGAGTAATCCATCCCTTAACTTGTTGTGCTTGAAGAACCACTTGATCTAAGCCTTAAATCATCAATTCCTGTCATGTTCTTTATCGTTTGAGTGAGTGCGGCCGCACACCTACATATGGTGGCCGCACACTCTTAAATGACCCTCCAAAGTGAGAGTTGGACTTCCATCTTCGAGTTAGACATGACCATAGCATTGCTAAACCATGGAAATGTCATTTTGGACACAAAACTTGAAGGGTGTTCGACCACACACCCCTGTGTACGGCAGGACACTCCTGTGTGTGACCACACACACACATCCTAGGACCACAAACCCATTTCTAATACCCTAAACTTGTACTACAAGCAAGTATGGACCTAGAACAATTCATGGATGCAAGTATGGACCTTGAAACACCTTAAACACACTTGTCAACATGAGTGTACGGTTGCACACCCATTGAGCCGCACACCCATGGCCGCACAAACCTTTAAGGAGGCCATACACCTCCCTCGTGCAATCCTTTAAGGTCCTAGCACTTAGTGCAAGTAGTCCCAAGTTCTTAGAGTGGTTCTCCATCGCATCTAGTTGGGAAATACATTCATTTGACTCCTTTATGTGTCATTACATGTTAATTAGGATCAAATCGTGTTCAAGGCTTCACTTGAACATCCAGCATTCCGTATCGATCCTTCATTCAAATCACCCGATGTGAGTTCATACCCCTACGTTTTTCTGAGTTTTCCATGTTTTCAGTGAGGGGGATACAAGCAAAAGTACAAGGAAACTTGTGAACAAAATATATTATTTTGTTTAAGATAATTATATTTTCAGTATGCTTTTAACATGGATAACAGTTTTTACCAAATGATTAAGAAATCAGCTTGTAGAAACAGTTTTCAAAACTAGGGTAACGAACTTGTGAATCATAGAGTCAAATGTATTATTTTATAAAGGATTCATGCAAATCATAAAAAGGATTTTCAGTATTATTACTTATAAATTTGTTAGTCTAGGTTGGAGACACGTCCTTGGTAACACTCCCACGGAATCAGAGTGTAGGACTAGCACTTGTGACTAGAATATCTGTACGGGACTGACAATCCCACACCTTGTTGCTACCTACAATTAGACCGGAAGGTCTACGGGTGACAAAGTCATAAAGGATATCGTCCCCGTTATGTGCCATATCCAGTCAGTTATGGTCATGACACTCACAACCTAGATACCAGGGATATACTTTTGTAATAATGAATCAATTGAACTAACCTCCAAGTAATAACCAATAGATTACTGGAGGGTATTAATAATACCTTCAGGACTTAGTTCATCACGTTTTCTTTTATTTAGTTTTATTTATGTAATAAGGCTAATATACCTCACTGGGAGTAACCAGGGTTTTAAAAGAAAACTACGCTTAGCGATATAAGTAGGGTACACTTTTACAGCTCAGTTCAGAACAGATAATCAATAATCAACTTTTAGGGAAAATATAGGATTTTCCCAGGATAACTTGGCTTCTCATAAACGGATTGTTTAACAAGTAACCAACGGATATTCACATTCATTACACGACACCTTAGATTGTACATATCCTGTATGAATCTGGAAGTTATGGATAGAATGGGTTTTCAAACACGCTTTTCATAATAAAATATAGGATTTTCTTGAGGAACACTTTTCAAAAGAATCAAGGAACATTTTTCCACCAAAACCAAATCCTTATGAACTCACCAGCTTTATGCTGATATTCTTTCAAAACTGATTGTATTCTCAGGGAATTAGTAGATAGGTACTTCCAAGAGTTTGGAGAAGTCGGAGCATTAGAGTCACGTCTTCCTATTTTACTTTAATATGAACAAAACTATGTATTAAACAATGTAAACCTTTTCATATATATATTCAATGTCGGGTTGAGTTTACTATGCTTGCTATGATACAATTGTTGTGATACTACGCATGACGTCAACCACCCCCGAACGTTTCCGCCGTTTCGGTTTGGAGGTGTGACATCATCTCCATCATCTCTGTTGTTTCAGTGAACTATTGGTGGGTTGGCTTGACCAACGGTCCCACTGTAGTTCCCTCCCTCAAACTAACCAGCATTCAGTTCGGGTTGTTCGATCAGTATGGTAGCTTCCTCTCGATTCAGTTGGAGTAAACTTTTGGTTTCCTCCATTTTACGATCCAACATCATTTGGATCATCGCTTGTACTCCAGCCATTGTGATTAGCTCAGGAGCAGCTACCACAACCGGTATTTGTTCAATCACGGGTGGTTGATTTCTGTTCCCATTTGCATTCCCGACTCCACTGTGGGTTCTTTCCATTTTGATCTATACGCCGAATAAGGTGAATGTGGATCTTTATTTTAGGATAGACGTTTAAATCATCCTTATCACTCTGAAACATTTATATGTTAGTTTTAATATCGTAGTCGTGCATTTAGAATCCTGAAGACATAAAGTTTCCAGATCCGGTCGGTAACAAACCATGGATCCGAACAAATAAAGCATATTAGGCATACTTCCTAAATAAGCTAGTGCTCACATCTCACAATCACCGCTTAACATTCTAAGTTTAAGTCTAGAAATCCTACAATTCCTATTTCGCTTAAACTAATGCTCTGATACCAACTGTGACATCCCCATTTTCACGGCCAGAAAAGACCAATTTGTTTATGCTTTGTTTATAAATCAGAGTAACATTTTAAAGAAAGTGTTGCGGAATTTTTTCCCAAAAACAAAATATGAAAAAGATTTATCAAAGCATTTCCAAAAAATGTATTTCATTAAAAACCTCGGGATGTTATGTTCAATATAGATCAAAAGCATAAACAGTACAATATAAGTCTTACTACATTATTTCTTATTTACAGCCTTGTAATTTTGGATTAGTGTCTAAGCCCATAACTATATTTGGTATATACTTGACCTGGTTCAACATGATCCTTTTGGGTTGCCTTCACCATAGCAACTTGATACGGTGATTTATAGAGAGAGAGAGAGAGAGGATATTATGGTTTATTAATATATTATAAGAAAAATATATTAAAAGAGAAATCATATTGTTTAATTAATATTAGTCATGAATTAAATTAAGAGTTAATTTGGTGGCTAAAAGAGATTAATTAAATATAGGTGTGACAACCCAAAATTTTTTGTCTTGTAAAGCCATTACAATCAACCTTAAGTCAGACTCACTCTTGCTATCTTCTAGCACTGTTTGGAGTCTGTTCGAGTGTTTTAAGCCTAGTACATCAAAGGATCAAGTGTTAGAATGAGTCAACTAAAGTTCCAAACCAAAGATCAAGCCATAAACTCATTCAAGTGGAGTTTACGGCCAAGTCACCAAGAGTTTACGACCGTAAACTCAAGGTGGCCGTAAACTCACCCTATATATGTAAGGTCACTTCATTCTTCTCATTATTTCCTTCCATGGCCATAATCTCTTCCATTCTCTCTCAAGTATCATCGAGATTTTCACTCCCGATCTTCATAAATGTAAGTGATTCTTCCCTCTAGTTGTTTTTATCCTTCCTTCTCATGAATCACTCTTTTATTCCATCTATGTGTTCCATTTTTGAGTCTAGATCTTCAAGATCCTCAAGAACATCAAGAACACTTAGGTGTTTTGGGCCGAAAACACCCTCCTTTGCCTTCAAATCGTAAGTATTACTTCCCTATACCTACTATTGTGACACCAGTCAAATTTTGGTCAAAAATAAATTGATCAATAATCATAATTGGGATGAACCAAGTAGTAGATTTTGTAACAAGGTTTCAAAAAACTATAAAGAACACTGAAATCCAAGTTATAACGAAGAAGTTATGACCAATCGAAAATCCGCGATAAAACCGGCAAAACACTGTTCAGTGTAAAAAGCGAATTTTTGATAAAAAGGCTTTTTAGCCTTAACAATCTAAATAAAAGTTGTAGATTATGTTAAACTGAGAACATTCATAAAAAGAACGTCAAAATCTGACTTCGTATGAGGAAGTTATGATTTTTCGAAGTTTCGGTTTAGCAGTAGACAGCTAAAAATTTGAAATATAAATCGATCGATATTTAGCCAATGCAACTTAAACGAGAATCAAAGGACTCATCAAAAGTAGCACAACGGTAAAAATACAGACGAAAACGGACGTCGGATGAAGAAGTTATGAATTTCTAACGGATTCCCGTCCCGGTCTGTTTAAAATAATAATATTAAAAATAAAGTCAAAATTAGCCGACGAAGTCTAAACAAAAGTCGTAGAGTATAATTTTACCTACGCGTGCATATAAAGAACGTCAAAAACAGAGTTTGTATGCAAAAGTTATGAATTTTACAAGTTTTAGCAAAAAAATAAAGAAAAATAGCAAAAATCGGAAATTTTCGCATGAACAGTAACGCCACGTCACCCTCGCATGCGAGGCCTCCACGTGTCATCCTCTGGTTGGACCGAAGTTCGCCGTGTCACCTTCTGATTGGATCGAGACCGAGGTCCAATAGGCAGCCGACAACCCTCGCAGGAGACACCCAGCGGATGCTCCTCGGACACCCCCCTCGCATCGTGGCATGCTCCCATTGGCCGAAGGTTGGTCAAGTCCGAAGCCCCCATCTGTCCGACCCTCGCAGGTGTACCCTTCGCATGAATGACACGTGGCTGCTGACTCGTCGCCCTCGCCAGATGTCTCCCTTCGGACCGTACCCTCGCACCCCTATATAAAGGGTGCGAGACTTCTCGGATTTGAGAGGTTTTTCACCCCAATTTTCACAATTTTTCACATTTTCACCCCCTCGACTTTCTCACAACCCCCAAAGGCCCCGGTATCATGTCTAAAGCCCGAAGCAAGTCCCAGAGCCCCGGAATTCTCGAAAATTCATCCTCTCTCCTGTCGAAACTCTTCCCGATTTAAGCCGGTTTTTCGTCAAACAAACTATTTTCCGGGAAACGAAACGCTGCCTGAATCACCGCTTATCAAGGTGAGTTCATACCCCTATAATTTACCTTTTTAATGGTTTTTAAATACTTTTTAGGGGGGGGGGAATACAAGTTTAACACAATATTAAATTGTGTTAATAACTGTATGTGATAATAATCACGCAAATAGTTTCCGTATGCTTTCAAGAATTACCAAATACATCCAAAATGATTTAAAGCCATGTTAAATATTTAAAGTCATGTAAACTCCGTTAAATTCTTTGAAAAATGTTTTATAAACTATTTCAAATTATAAATGCAAAAAATCATGTTTATATATGTATAAATATATAAATAAGATTTGAAGGGCTTAGGACTAATGAATTATCTTATTTCCTTTTCCTTGTTTGGATGTGGAGTTAAGGTTGTGTTATTTTTCTGAAGGTCGTTTCCTTCTTATATATATATATATATATATATATATATATATATATATATATATATATATATATATATATATATATATTATACATATATGAGTACAAAAGGTTACTCCTTTTGGTATCACCATCTTTGTATCGGGCTGAGCAAATGTGTTCATCCATGAGAAAGCATGCTAATTAGATTAGAGCATATAAATTAAAATTGGTATAATTTATGATTCAAGACTAAATATACAAGTATGATTCACGACTGTATACTTTCCAAGGACATTACCAATAATTCATTTATCTATACCAGGGTCTGTATAATGCCTTTAATATACGAATAACATATTAAAGAAGTAAAGATACATCATACTGGGTTTGCATTAACAAAGGTACGATACAGAGTACCAGGGTTAGCAATCACGGGGTAATAATACATCATACCGGGTTTGCATTAACAAAGGTACGATACAGAGTACCAGGGTTAGCAATCACGGGGTAACAATACATCATACCGGGTTTGCATTAACAAAGGTATGATACAAAGTACCAGGGTTAGCAATCACGGGGTAACAATACATCATATCGGGTTTGCATTAACAAAGGTACGATATAGTGTACCAGGGTTAGCAATCACGGGGTAACAATACATCATACCGGGTTTGCATTAGCAAAGGTAAGATACAGAGTACCAGGGTTAGCAATCACGGGGTAACAATACATCATACCGGGTTTGCATTAACAAAGGTACGATACAAAGTACCAGGGTTAGCAATCACGGGGTAATAATACATCATACCGGGTTTGCATTAACAAAGGTACGATACAGAGTACCAGGGTTAGCAATCACGGGGTAACAATACATCATACCGGGTTTGCATTAACAAAGGTATGATACAAAGTACCAGGGTTAGCAATCACGGGGTAACAATACATCATATCGGGTTTGCATTAACAAAGGTACGATATAGAGTACCAGGGTTAGCAATCACGGGGTAACAATACATCATACCGGGTTTGCATTAGCAAAGGTAAGATACATAGTACCAGGGTTAGCAATCACGGGGTAACAATACATCATACCGGGTTTGCATTAACAAAGGTACGATACAAAGTACCAGGGTTAGCAATCACGGGGTAACAATACATCGTAAATCTCGTTGAAACAATAAATTTGTGAGACCCTTCACGGTGTACTTATCTAAGTACGACTTTAAGTCCTGGCCTATTAACCAGAATCTCTTGTAGGGAGAGCGTGAATTTTTGTATAGATCTATATGGGACTGACAATCCCGCACCTCTACTGTTCGCTACAGTTTGGCAGGGAGGCCTAGGGTGTCAAATATCATTCCATTCTGACTCCTGAAGAACATCGCTGCAGGCATATCAGTCATATTAGTATGGTTAATAGAACTTACATGGATAAAACAATGAGTGAATTACTAAGTAATATACTTCTCTTAAAACTGTAAGAAAAGATAATTACATCCCGACCAAATATACCTTCTGTAGTTTTACTTATAGTAAAAGTTACGTATCATGAAATCAAGTATGGTAAATATACTTGTACTTCTGTTTTTGAACATTTAAAACCACAAGGTAGTATTATGGATAATATAATATTTTCCAGGATTAATACTAAGGTTTTTACCATAGAACATATATAACTAAGAATACTTTTACAAATGAAACGGTTTATGGAATTAAACCACTCTTTCAAAAGAAACGGTTATGGGATTAAACCACTTTTACAAATGGAACGGTTTATGAGATTAAACCACTTTTACAAATGGAACGGTTTATGGGATTAAACCACTTTTACAAATGGAACTGTTTATGAGATTAAACCACTTTTACAAATGGAACGGTTTATGGGATTAAACCACTTTTACAAATGGAACAGTTATGGGATTAAACCACTTTTACAAATGAAACAAGTTATGGAATTAAACCACTTATCAAATGGAACTTAGTCATTCAATCTCTGTAAACTAGTATAACATAAAAGACCTTTAATGGTTAATTCTATAAGTCCTTCGTTATTACATCAGAGTATATATAAGTAATATCCGATTGAAAGTGAAATGTGTGACTTCCGCCTTACTTCATGTTCCTTGTTTGGTTGTGGGCTTAGGGCAGATACACCCCTTTAACTATCAATTCGATATTAGGTTATACATAATTAGTATAAAATAAGTAATTATAGAGGGAAACTATTGAGGTTATTAGTTTATCACCTCATGATATATAGGATTTTCTGGAGGAACCAGTGAACTTTTCCAAAGAACCTAGAGTATACTTTACAGAACTAAAATACTTATGAACTCACCAGCTTAAATGCTGATCTAATCTTTTCAAATAACTTTTATTCTACTGTACCTACTTTGGTGTTTGAATATGTAATGTTTCAACACTTATGTAAAACTTATACTTATTAATGTAAATGGTTGTTTGTACTTGGATTACTATATTGCATGTGTTGTGATACTTACATGAAGTCCTCCGCCCTCGAACGTTTCCGCCGTTCTGGTTTGGGGGTGTGGCAGTTTGGTACCAGGGCATTCTTTATAGTGAACTCAGTATATCAGTCATAAAAAAATATACAACTATAAACCCATTGGGATAAAAACACTCTGACCAAGAGTTATACTTTAAAAATATAACAATATTTTATAAAAGTATAAGTACATGCATAATATATATACTAGAATGAGTATCACAAGAGGAACAAAACAAAAGTATTTGGATGTTGAACATTACAGTTAAACCTAGACAGTTATGTAATCATATATGGGATCAATATAGCCTAATCAACTATATTCATTTGAGATATGACCAACATGTTTTTGGGAGTGATTATATTGTTGCAACAAGTCTAAAACTTACCTAGGTACCAGATGAAATGTAGAACCAAACACAAAGGTTAAAATACTATAGGAGTATTTTAGGATGCTATAACAAGAAAACTGAAAACTTATCAACTTCTAATAACTAGAAGTCCAAGAATCAAATACCATGGAGGTATTTTAAATAAACTTTTGGGAAATGTTAAAAAGATCTTTTCTGATAAGTCTATAAGTACTAAGTGGATACGTTAAGGTTATATATAGATGAGATTTTATGGACTTAGAATACGTGATTTTCACTCTACTTCCTTTTCCTTGTTTGGATGTGGTTTTAGAGTAGGATTACTTATTCGAAGGTCTATTTGATCTGGATTATATATAATTGGTACACCCCATGTGATTATAGGAGGACCAGGAAGGATCACCTTTGTAAAAATTCAAATTTTCTCATAGATTCTTTAGACTTTCCCATTCTTGAATAAACCCTTTAGATAAATACTCTGGAAATCAATAAAAGAGTCAAGGAGGATCCAACAAAATTTCATTAAGGGAATCCCAAGAAAGAAACATATGAGAAGTACATAAACTATAAAAATCATTTAGTGCCCTTACCCTATTAAGGACACCAATGAGAGATTCGCATGAACTTCCGAGATTCAAAATCTTCATTACAAAGCAATGGGGACCAGGGTCAGAATCGGAAGTAAGACAGCCCGGGAATTCAATATACCTACAGAGGAGAAAAACACTGTATAGATACCAGGAGAGAATAAATCAATACCATGAGATAATAAAATGGAGAACAAAGGAAAACCACGCATGATTCATGTGAAGATTTTGAGCACCATTTCATCTAAGTAATAACTAGTAAATCGGTTCAACCTAGTGAGTTAGTGATTTCATTACTCACATTAGGTTTGGAGCTTATCCTTTTTTCCTGTCATAGCTAATGACCATAAATCAGATCACGGAATCTTAATTGATGGTGATTACTTCTCAAATTCATAAGTCTCTTCTATGTAGACACTGTTATGAATTGTCTTCGAACATTTTCGAAAATTGGGAAATGATATCCACCAAGCAAGGTAACTTAGTTCGGATGATACTCGGTTCCTAACCATTCTAGAAACTTAACTATATTCCTTACCAGGACTGCATCATAGGGATGCAGGTCGAATCATTATGAACAATATAACAAAATGAAAGATTAATACATAGATACAAATGGTTAGAATACATCTAGAGACACGATAGTCGCTCACGAACTCATTTTCTTATCATATAACAGAATCATGCCTCCAAAGAAGTCTAACCAACCCACTAGCAAAACACCAATCCTTTAGATAGATGCAGCTACGTTTCAAGCTGCGGTCACAGCAGCTATAACAGCTGTCATGGCACACCTTAATGCTAACAACGCAAATGTTAGTAATAATGCTATCGGTAACCTAGATAGTGATGTTGACCAAGTACAGCCACAAGCACCTACTTATAAGTACACCTCGAACCTTAATCCTAGTATCCTTAAACGAAAGTTCGAGAACTTGAAAAGGAGTTGTTCAACTCAAGAACCTAACAGAGAGCAACGAACTGGGGCAGTCAATAACCCTATTAGCTCTATTATTCTAGCACCAACCCATCCGTACTTAAGAAACCTCCCACACTGCAGCATGTGCAAATACCATCATCATGGAGTTTTCTGAGACCTACATTGCAATAGATGCAACATAAAGGGGCATACCGCCTGCATCTGTAGAACTCCGGTCGAGTTCATCACTTCAACTGCTGATGTTCGAACCATTCCCATATGTCACCTTTATGGTGAAACAGGACATTGCAAGAGGGACTATCCAATAGAGAAAAACTACTGGGGAGCAAGAGGATTTTGATCCCAATACATGGCAAAGCATCAAAGAACCCTGCTATATTTTGGTACGCTTCCAAACCCTGTAACTATTTATAATTATGATTACTCTTCCATTCAAACTAAATCATAACACTTATATAAAAATTTGAAACCCTAACAGGTAAGCTATGATAACTTAGTGTATACATAAGGGTCATTTATAATTAAGATTTGTAGAGTTAGAGTGAGTAATCCCGCCTCATTTTCTGTTCCTTGTTTGGTTGTGGATTTAGGGCAGGGTTGCTCAGTCTAAGGTCTTACCAATCTTAATTATACATGAATTGTATGCACCAAGCAATTATAGAGAGACCTAGTAAGGATCGTTTCATGAAATTTCATAATTTCAAATTATCAGAACCCTCGTATTGGTAGTACCCGCCAACTTCGAATCAAAAAGAGGTTCGTAGTAATAATAACAGAATAAAACCAGAAGCGCGGAAAACTTAGGTACATAGGATATCATTCTAGTAATCATTCGTCCCAGAATGACTTAATATCTATTTCATCGAGAAAATTCTAACATCCTCATTCGACATGGTTTGGCCTGGCCCTTACCATGTGAAAATTCTTATGCTGTATAAGAGAACTTTCCCTTAATCAGCCGTAAGATGAAATTCTTTCAATCCATAACACAAAACCCTTAGGTTTCCACTCGTTTCAAAACTTCAGAAGTACCCATGAGAAGAGTACCATGCCATTCTAGCCTACTTAGTAGATAGGAAACTTCAAACAAAAAGCACAGAAGTAGTCTTAGATACTTAAATACCTCAATAGATCTCATAGGAAAATCATTGTACCGAAGGTCAAGTTCAAGAATAGAGACTAAGAACTCATTAACTTAATGTATCGTTGCTAAGTGTATACACGGGGGTGGTATATAAGTTAGACTTAACAAGATTAAGGATGTGTGCTTCCGCCCTATATCCTGTTCCTTGTTTGGTTGTGGACCTGGGGTAGAGTCCCCATCTGAACGTTTTGGGAAATCTAAATTATATACGACTTGTATACAGGAGGTGATGATGGATGAGCCAAGTATGAGTCTGATCAGGAACTTCGGAGCAAAAGCCAGCATCATGTATTCTACCAGGTAGAATTCAACGTGAGACCACGACAGTGGGTCGAGCTACTAAATGACGACGAATTTGAAATTCGTTATCATCTCGACAAAGCCAATATAGTAACTAACACCTTAAGTCAAAAAGAGTACCTAGGTCATAGTTCGAATCATTAACTATGATAACCCATTCAAATCTCTCCACACAAAGTAAGGAGGCTCAACAGGAAGCCGTAAAACCTGAATATGTGGCTAGTAAAGAAGATAACTGGAACATGTGAGTGCATGGTATGTGGATATCTGTTATCTCCACTGAGATAATAGAATCCTCTCCCAATTCAGGCCGTCACTCAAAAATCTCTAGGAACTAGAGTAGTCATGATTCGATGGGATCGACTATGCTAAAGAATGGGATACCCATTTACCAATTAGTCAAGACCATTAACACACTAGCATTCAAGTTGCTCCATTCAAAACCTTATGTGGTCACAAGTACAGATCTTATCTACACTGGACAAAATTAGGTAATACGCAACTAGCTAGAGATCCAATTTCAACACAGCACCCTCGCTGATCTGGAATTCATCCGAGAAACTACCAAAACAAAATACGAATCGGGAAGCTCCATAAATCTTCCAGAGTTAACTAGAGAAACTATGGCTTCGACAAATGAAAACTCTTGGAATTCCAAGATTGATGACCTTGTCATATGAAGGTCTCACTCAGGAAAGACAAGATTCGCTTTATAAAGCGTGAAATACAAAACTCAAAGTACATAAGACCATTTGAGTTTATTACCAGAATCGGTCTTGTACCTTTAAACTTAGACTACCACAAAAACTTAATAACATTCATCCCATCTTTCGCATATCAAATTTTAAGAGGTGTCTATCCGATAAAACACTTGTTATTTCACTTGAGGAAATCAAGTTATATAAATGTCTACACTCTATAAAAGAACCAATAAAAACCATGGATAGAGAAATCTAAAGAACCATGCAAAGTCTTATCCCGTTAGTGAAGGTTCACTGGATTACAAAACGAGGACCCGAATTCACTTGGGAAAGAGAACATTACACCTAGTCTATGAGTATCACTTTAGACTTAATTTCAGGATGAAATTCCCTCTAACGGGGGGGGGGGGGGGGGGGGGGATAATGTGACACTAGTTAAATTTTGGTCAAAAATAAATTGATCAATAATCGTAATTGGGATGAACCAAATGGTAAAGAACACTAAAATCCGAGTTATAACGAAGAAGTTATGACCAATCAAAAATCTGCGATAAAACCGGCAAAACACTGTTCAGTGTAAAAAGTGAATTTTCGATAAAAGGATTTTTAGCCTTACCAATCTAAATAAAAGTTGTAGATTATGTTAAACCGAGAACGTTCATATAAAGAACGTCAAAATCTGACTTCGTATGAGGAATTTATGATTTTTCGAAGTTTCGGTTTAGCAGTAGACAGCTAAAAATTCGAAATATAAATCGATCGATATTTAGCCAACACAACTTAAACGAGAATCAAAGGTCTCGTCAAAAGTAACACAACGGTAAAAAGACAGACGAAAACGGACGTCGGATGAAGAAGTTATGAATTTTTAATGGATTCCCGTCCCGGTCTATTTAAAATAATAAAATTAAAAATAAAATCAAAATTAGCCGACGAAGTCTAAATGTAAGTCGTAGAGAATAATTTTACCTACGCGTGAATATAAAGAACGTCAGAAACGGAGTTCGTATGCAAAAGTTATGAATTTTACAAGTTTTGGCAAAAAAAAATAAAGAAAAATAGCAAAAATCGGAAATTTTCGCATGAACAGTAACGCCATGTCACCCTCGCATGCGAGGCCTCCACGTGTCATCCTCTAGTTGGACCAAAGTTTGCCGTGTTACCTTCTGATTGGACCGAGACAGAGGTACAATAGGCATCCGACAACCCTCGCAGGAGACACCCCGCGGATGCTCCTCGGACACCCCCCTCGCATCGTGGCATGCTCCCATCGGCCGAAGGTTGGTCAAGTCCGAAGCCCCCATCTGTCCGACCCTCGCACGTGTACCCTTCGCATGAATGACACGTGGCTACTGACTCCTCGCCCTCGCCAGCTGTCTCCATTCGGACCGCACCCTCGCACCCTTATATAAAGGGTGCGAGACTTCTCGGATTTGAGAGGTTTTTCACCCCAATTTTCACCATTTTTCACATTTTCACCCCCTCGACTTTCTCACGACCCCCGAAGGCCCCAGTATCATGTCTAAAGCCCGAAGCAAGCCCTAGAGCCCCGGAATTCTCGAAAATTCATCCTCTCTCCTGTCGAAACTCTGCCCGATTTAAGCCGGTTTTTCGTCAAACAAACTATTTTCCGGGAAACGAAACGCTGCCCGAATCACCGCTTATCAAGGTGAGTTCATACCCCTATAATTTACCTTTTTAATGGTTTTTAAACTCTTTAGGGGGGGAATACAAGGTTAACACAATATTAAATTGTGTTAATAACTGTATGTGATAATAATCACGCAAATAGTTTCCGTATGCTTTCAAGAATTACCAAATACATCCAAAATGACTTAAATCCATGTTAAATCTTTAAAGTCATGTAAACTCCGTTAAATTCTTTGAAAAATGTTTTATAAACTATTTCAAATTATAAATGCCAAAAATCATGTTTATGTATGTACAAATATATGAATAAGATTTGAAGGGCTTAGGACTAATGAATTATCTTATTTCCTTTTCCTTGTTTGGATGTGGAGTTAAGGTTGTGTTATTTGTCCGAAGGTCATTTCCTTCTTAATTATATATATATATATATATATATATATATATATATATATATATATATATATATATATATTATACATATATGAGTACAAAAGGTTACTCCTTTTGGTATCACCATCTTTGTATCGGGCTAAGTAAATGTGTTCATCCATGAGAAATCATGCTAATTAGATTAGAGCATATAAATTAAAATTGGTATAATTTATGATTCAAGACTAAATATACAAGTATGATTCACGACTGTATACTTTCCAAGGATATTACCAACAATTCATTTATCTATACCAGGGTATGTATAATGCCTTTAATATACGAATAACATATTAAAGAAGTAAAGATACATCATACCGGGTTTGCATTAACAAAGGTACGATACAGAGTACCAGGGTTAGCAATCACGGGGTAATAATACATCATACCGGGTTTGCATTAACAAAGGTACGATACAGAGTACCAGGGTTAGCAATCACGTGGTAAGAATACATCATATCGGGTTTGCATTAACAAAGGTATGATACAGAGTACCAGAGTTAGCAACCACGGAGTAACAATACATCATACCGGGTTTGCACTAACAAAGGTACGATATAGAGTACCAGGGTTAGCAATCACGGGGTAACAATACATCATACCGGGTTTGCATTAACAAAGGTAAGATACAGAGTACTAGGGTTAGCAATCACGGGGTAACAATACATCATACCGAGTTTGCATTAACAAAGGTACAATACAAAGTACCATGGTTAGCAATCACGGGGTAACAATACATCGTAAATCTCGTTGAAACAATAAATTTATGAGACCCTTCACGGTGTACTTATCTAAGTACGACTTTAAGTCCTGGCCTATTAACCAGAATCTCTTGTAGGGAGAGCGTGAATTTTTGTATAGATCTATATGGGACTGACAATCCCGCACCTTTACAGTTCGCTACAGTTTGGCAGGGAGGCCTAGGGTGTCAAATATCATTCCATTCCGACTCCTGAAGAACGTCGCTGCAAGCATATCAGTCATATTAGTATGGTTAATAGAACTCACATGGATAAAACAATGAGTGAATTACTAAGTAATATACTTCTCTTAAAATAGTAAGAAAAGATAATTACATCCCGACCAAATATACCTTCTGTAGTTTTACTTACAGTAAAAGTTACGTATCATGAAATCAAGTATGGTAAATATACTTGTACTTCTGTTTTTGAACATTTAAAACCACAAGGTAGTATTATGGATAATATAATATTTTCCAGGATTAATACTAAGGTTTTTACCATAGAACATATATAACTAAGAATACTTTTACAAATGAAACGGTTTATGGAATTAAACCACTCTTTCAAAAGAAACGGTTATGGGATTAAACCACTTTTACAAATGGAACGGTTTATGAGATTAAACCACTTTTACAAATGGAACAGTTTATGGGATTAAACCACTTTTACAAATGGAACGGTTTATGAGATTAAACCACTTTTACAAATGGAACGGTTTATGGGATTAAACCACTTTTACAAATGGAACGGTTATGGGATTAAACCACTTTTACAAATGAAACAAGTTATGGAATTAAACCACTTATCAAATGGAACTTAGTCATTCAATCTCTGTAAACTAGTATAACATAAAAGACCTTTAATGGTTAATTCTGTAAGTCCTTAGTTATTACATCAGAGTATATATAAGTAATATTCGATTGAAAGTGAAATGTGTGACTTCCGCCTTACTTCCTGTTCCTTGTTTGGTTGTGGGCTTAGGGCAGGTACACCCGTTTAACTGTCAATTCGATATTAGGTTATACATAATTAGTATAAACTAAGTAATTATATAGGGAAACTATTAAGGTTATCAGTTTATCACCTCAGGAAATATAGGATTTTCTGGAGGAACCAGTGAACTTTTCCAAAGAACCTAGAGTATACTTTACAGAACTAAAATACTTATGAACTCACCAGCTTAAATGCTGATCTACTCTTTTCAAATAACTTTTATTCTCAGGAATCCAGTAGACAGGTACACTCCCGAAGCTCTTGAGAAGACTACCTAGTACCGTACCACGACTCTTGTCTTCTATTGTACCTACTTTAGTGTTTGAATATGTCATGTTTAAACACTTATGTAAAACTTATACTTATTAATGAAAATGGTTGTTTGTACTTGGATTACTATATTGCATGTGTTGTGATACTTACATGAAGTCCTCCGCCCCCGAACGTTTCCGCCGTTCTGGTTTGGGGGTGTGACAACTATCTAGTAAAGGCCCATGATTTACATCTTTGAAATCATCCATTTTTCAAGAACAAAAGGAGTTTATAACCAAGAGCATCTCCCTTGGCCTTAAACCCCTATAAAGGTGCCATTTTGGCCTTAAACTCTTCTTAAGTCCAAGCCTTAGACCTTGAACCCTTAATGTATGTTGTAGGACCTTAAACCACACACCTATGTGTGTTTGACCATGATTTCACAACTATAAACTCCCTTGCCATAAACCCATGGCCGTGAACTCCTTAAAGTGGTCGTACACTCCCTCCTTTGGTCAATCACATGTGATTCCAACAATTGGACAAAGTGTTTCCTAGTCCCGTAAGGTGTTTCCTTTCATATAGTTGCTTATAAACACTATATTCATGCCATTATATGTCATTTAGGCTTCGTTTGTGTCTCGGGACTTCATTCGTGGAACTTCTCATCCTTACGCACATATTCATTTGAATCACCCACATAAGGTGATTTCATACCCCGTAATCAATCTTTTAAACTGTTTTAAATGATTTTAAGGGGGGGATATACAAGTTGAACACAATGATAATTGTGTAATTCTTTGTTATAAACATTTTCAAAAGATTGCTTATGTCAATTATAAGTAGTCAAAACATTTCAAAAACTCTTTTAAAGTTATGTTACTTTATAGTTTAACAAAACTCCGTTTTTAAAGTACCAGCATAACTTAGTAGAAAAATAATTCTTTTCAATAACAGTTAAAGTAAAATACTAGTAAACTATAAGGGGTATAGTTTAGAGGTTCAGTTCATACTAGATGCTAGAACACACTATAAAGAGAAACAGGGAGGTAGATACAATACACGATAACATAAAGAGAAACAAGGAGGTAGATACAATACATCAGAGAGACATACTTTACACTACACACTATACAGAACGAACACACTATACACTATAACAGAATGAACATACTAAGATGCTATAGCATGAGAACACTACAGGATCTAATTATACGAATGAATCACTAACTCATTGTTCTAAACAAAAGGTGATAGTAAAATTGGGTATACATGATCACATAACTTTAATGTGAATTCTGTTGGGATTTGAGCATTCTAACACTCCTAAGTGTACATGAAACCCTAAATACCTTGGATTTATGTTTTCTCTATTATACATGCAAATATGAACTTTCCAAGGTATTCATCCTAACTAGCATAATAACATTGCTTCATACGAATATTCAAGTTAGAATTACATACCTCTTTGATGTAGAATGTCTTCATGAAGCTTGAGTGCCTAGTGCCTCAAGTGTGACACCTCAAATGGTTCACACAACACCAAATACACATGTAATGACTTGATAGAAATCTACACTTCATGAAATCAACTAGCCCTTCTATTACATACCCTACTGCCGATTTTGGTGAATAATATGATGCTTATATATTGTGTTACAATTAGGGTTACACCATGTAAACCCTAATTGTCATGACCTTTCATTTCCATGACCCATGGGTTATGTAACCTCCATGGATTATCCTATGGGTTTAACCCAACTTGATTATCCATGGAGCTTTGGCCCACTATATAAGTTATGGATGATTTGCACAATCAACCCATATATTTAATTAGTCTTCTTTTGATCGCATAATTAATTCTTGATCAGTACTAATTAAATATTATTATTCTTATTATTAATATACTAGAACTTATAATATATTAATAACCATAAGTTTCTTATTTCTTTCATTTAGTCTATCCAAGTGCATGATGCCATGCAACCCAAATGGACCATGCCGGGTCGGGTCAAGTCTTACCACTTATAGTTATGGACTTAGACATTAATCCAACAGTCTCCCACTTGGATAAGTCTAAAACTATTATTGCGTATGACTTCAAGAACCGAATGGCAATCGTAGCTCTCAAAAGCTTCTATCGAACTCTGACCTTGTAGATGAACTCTGACCTTTGTCAATGACTTGTCCATTAGATAAGGGATCATATATTCCTCCATTCTAGATATCATATGGACTGAGACATGGATTATAAATCATTCTCCATGTCCATCTTTTGTTTCCCGATTTCCGATTTATGATGACTGACTAATTTGAACAAACCAAATCAGTCCTGGACCGGCCGAGCACTTCCATTTGTCATCATCAAATCATCGAGCGGCCCACAGATATCACTATTATCCCAAAGGTAAAAGGAATGGATAAACTCCGACTTATATGGCTTGTTCTACTACTTGTTGAATCACACACAAATGCACGTTTTATAACACCGAGTTACCGAATGTGTTTTCATGCAATCAATGCGCAACCAACTCATAGTAACAACTCATATCTCTAGGTTTGAAGAATATAAGATATTATCGTCTCATGATCACTCGTGATAAAATCCATGAAGTGAATCCAATGATCACGGGTTGAATCCAATACTCATAACTTATGAGCACTCATGAGTGTTGTATCCCTTTGTCCAACATCTTAGACCTCTACAAGCCAACCCATGACAGTCTTAATTCATATCTACGTCCAACATATGACCGACCGTGGATGTTTTGAATAACTTAGTCAATCAGGAAGAACGACCTAGTTATTCTGGAAGTCAAAACATGCAAAGTGAAACACAATAATAATTGAATCCAATATGGTCTCAGAACTTATGAATATAAATAAAACACCTTTTATTTATCACCATATGATTACACATTATTCATTGTATACTGTTTCAATTATCAACTTTATTCTTGAATTTTAAACAATAGTTGTCACATGCTCCAAACATGTACTCTATGTTTTCTAAACACTAGTCATGTCATTCACCAAGTATGCATACTATGTTTGTCTATGATCTTTATTTTGTGAATTAGATCAATTGAACACAACTCCAATGATCCTCTTTTCACAGTCCCAAATCCTTACTGCAAATGCAAGAATTCCAAATTCATGCCATTTACTGAAATCTGTTAGATTCTCAACTTATATGCATTGATCCTCTTGTAATAATTATGCACAAAGTTGGAAAGACTTGACAATAATCATTACAGAGCATTCCAAAGGAGATCAACTCCTTGGAAACATCCTTCTTGCATTAACTTTCCTAATCTTACACAGATTGAATAATTTCTAACTTTGAAACATTTCCATATTCCATTTTGAATATCACTTCTGAACAAGAGTTGCCTCCTTACAGATTATGTCAATATGGTCCTTCCAGAAGTATCACTACACTTCCAACTGTCCTTGAGCAACCAATCTTTGGTAAACCTTAGATTATCCTCGACAATTGTTTAATCCTTTTAGTCATATCCAATTCTAGACCATTTCCCTTCTTAATGCCCCAGGCATTTGGAAAATTTTAGAAAGGATGAATATAGAACATGTAATCGATCCTATATCTGAAGCATATGGGACACGATTCATGATGTCTCACATCAAGACTAAACCAGTCTTTTGTTATAACATTTTTATTTCTATTTGCCAAGTTCTCATAATTCAGATTTTGAAAAGGGATGCCGTAATCATAATCGAATTTTAGAACGTAAATAATGGACCCATATACAGAATTTCCTTATGTTGAGCCATTCCAACATGAAATTCATATATATATCCTTGACTAAATGATTAAAACCTCACGATCTAAGCTTTTAGATTTGAGATGAAGTATAATTTCCTCTCCCTTAATTATAGCAAAACAACTTTTTCCTAATTGAAACCTTTTGTTTTCTATAATTAACATTGCTAACTTGCAATCTTTATCATAATTATCATGCTCCCACTAACATGATGATTATTAGCATAACACTTATGCTCCCACTAGCTTTGACATGTACTCAGAAATCAGCTAGACGTCTACAAATCAATACTTTATTGACTTTCTTAACAAAGTTCATATTTCTGATACTAGATTGCCTTAATAAGACTTTATCAAAATCATACACCTTTCTTAGATACCTCACAGGTGTGTCTAAACAATTTCAGAACTATGAAAAGGGATGTCGTAATCATAGTCTCAATTGTTTAGACTTTTTGCCATTTCTCATAAGTCTATGTTAGTGTGCCGGTTAACCACGCACGCTCCACTAATGACTTTGAGAACTGAAAATATCACAATTGCTATCTACTTAAACTCTACTTAGTGAAAGAATTTCCTCACCGTCATTTTCATGAATCGGAGAGAAACCTTATGACACTTAGATTTTATGGTGTATGTGTTCTTATCCCTCTGAATTTGTCAAAACCATAATTACAAGACTAGGTTAGTGACAAATCCTAACTCATATGGATTGAACTTGTGCAATCTTAACTTCTTTCCACCTGGCAGCTCAAGGGCCTGCCATTGCTTCCAAGCAGCTATGCAAACAATTGAGAACATGTAGAACTCAAATGTATAGCCAACTTAATTGGAATGGGCACAGAAATGTCAACATGATAGGTTTTAAACCTCTAGTTGTTTGCTAGTGATGAAATACAGGTTTTATTCTTGATTACATCTTAAAACCCTTTCAGGATCTTTTAGACACCCACTCTCTCCTTGACCTATAAGACTTTCTTTCCAAATATTCAAGAGATAGTGTGGATTCGAATCAAGATAAACACTTCACACAATTGGCCTTAGTTGGTCTTTGTTTTATCCAAAACATCACAACTTACCAATTTCAAATGTACAAGAGTAGAAAACTTTTACTCTTACATTTGATAAGTGTTAACAAATCCTCTTTAAGATATTTCACTCAAGTTACAATATTGGAGTATGACTCTAAGAATTGTTTTTGGAACGAAGTATGACTCATCTTTTTGATTTAACCATTTCAACAATTCATGACTCCTCTTCTTAGTCATAAGAATGCACTAAGATGATCATAAACATGATACTAACGTACTCTCCCATCTTTTCAGATTAGAGAAACTTTTATCTATCTACCTAAGTTGACTCTTCTTATTCGTTCTGCCTTACATTGAAACTTTTTAAATGTTTTAGAATTATACTTGAACTTGTAAGTATAACCATATTTACTGAGCTTTAGTAAATTATGAAAAATAATCTTATCAATCTTTTGTGGTGGACTTGACCAATGTACAAGAATGTGTACTCGATCCCTTAGTCCTTCACTTGACTCACATATACATGTGAACAAGGAACTAGTCTTAATTTTCCAAAGCTGAAAGTTCTCATTCATCATACTATACAACTTGCATGATTCCAAGTTTCGGTCCAACTGAAACTTGGGTGATGAGAATCTTTCCTTATTTGGTAAATTTAGACACCACCACAAATGAAAGAATAAAATTCATATTTCCACTCTTGCTATTAATGGAATCATATAAGCAGCAAATTTTTTTTTCACAAATCTCATTGTAACAATAAATAAAATCAAAAATTTCCTTTTATTTTTAAAACTTTGCGGAAAAACTATCCTTACAATGCAAAAGCACATAAAACTTTGATGTTATCTATTCCTAAGCAATATATCATAACTCCTAAGAAGTAGCTCAAGAATCCGATCTTCAACCTATGCGATAGAAATCCATCTATGCGATCAGATTCAGCATATTCTTTCATTAAGTTTCTTCACTTTTCTTTGATTCTTAAAACATCACCATGTGACCCAGTCACATCATGTATCAAGAATCTCAGAATAGAAACTTAGCAGAGTTAGATAGTGGACTTTACCTGAAGAAGAGTCAAACTTATTGACTTTAACTTCCTTAGGTAAATTTGGCAGCTTCGCAACCAATGCCCCTTCCTTTGGCAATTTAACATATGGACCCTTTGGTAATGGTACATAGGACTATCACAGACTTAGCTTTTCTCTTTACCATTTGGTCAACATAGTTGACTATGGCCGATCCCTTTCCACTGGGAAGAGAGAGCTTTACTAGATATCGAATGTCATCATTGTAAATGTCCATAAAGTTTTAGGAAGTTGATCTTAGCAAATAGATAAGATCACTAAGGGTCTTTGTGACAACCCGAAATTTCCATTTTGTACAAACCTTATCAAGCCAATAGAAGTTAGAACAGTTACAGTGAGATTCCAGATTTCGGGTATAAGTTTGGCAGTTTTTCAGGATTTACACTTAAGGAGATATCAGGAGAGTGGATGCACTAGGGTTTTGTGCAACACTGTTATTCCAATACTCTATGATATTAGAATTCATTTCGGGAATAAAAATATTTTCTGCCAAAAATCTCAGGACTATATATAGAAATTTGAACCATATTAGTTCATTAGTTACATTTCCAATTAGAGAAAAGTCAAAATTCTCTCTCACGGATCTTCGGGTTTTTATCCCAAATCGTGAGTACTTCGATCTAGTTATATTATATAGCTTAGATTGTGTTTTATAACTTCAAAATCGGACCAAAACCCCAAGATTTGGGAGTTTACCGCCCAAGAACACTTGGAGAGTAAACTCCATTTTAAGGGCCAAAAGTGTCCCAATGTCCCTCAAAGCCTTGGAACTCAAACTAGAAGCCTCCATTACATGTTTTAGACCACAAAACAATTAGAAACAAAGGGAGAAAGTGAGTTCACAGCCAAGGAAGTTCTTGGGCCGTGAACTCCATGGTTAAGTGCCTTAATGCCTTAAAAACCCTCCCTAAGCCAAGAGACTAATTTGGGCATGTACCTAAATGAGTTTAGGACTAGCAAACACACTTGGAACACCAAGAAAAAGGTGCTCACGGCCCAAGAAGTTCCAAGGCTGTGAACTCCATAAAATGGTGCCAAATGGTGCCATAAATCCTCCTAAAGCCTTGGACAATTGCCTTGATTCATTCCTTGATAAATTAGGGACTTGAAAACACCATAAACCTCCTCCCAAAGGAGATTACAGCCGTAATCTCCATGGGATATGGTCCCAGGGCCGTGAACTCCTCAAAGGAGTTAATAGGAAGCCCAAACACTTGTTTAAGCCTTGAAGCAATTCACCACATGAGTTGTATAAATGTTAGGCTTCATTTAGGGACTTTATTGAGAGTTTACGGCCAGGAGTTTACTCCCACGGGCCGTAAACTCCAACTTATATGGTCTTTTGACCATAAACTCCCATTAGAGGTCTTGCACTCCTTTGTTGCAACCCATTAGCCTCCTAGCACTTGACCAAAGTGTTTACCTCGCATTAGAATGTTTATACATGCTTAATTAGTGTTTTAATCACTAATTATTTATATAAATATGTCTTCATATGTAATTAGGATCATTGTGTGTGTCTAAAGTCTTCAATTGACACCAAACACTTGTCCGATCCTTCCTTACGATACAGTCCGTTCAATTCCAGTCACTTACTACAGGTGAGTTCATACCCCTTAATCAATGTTTTAAACTGTTTTTAAATGTTTTATGGGGGGGATACAAGTAGAATCATGCTACTTATTATATCAATCACATGTGATTAATAAGTAGCATTCAAATGATTTAGTACTCATTAGCCGTTTTACCAAACAGTCTCCTTCAAATGATTTTCATAAACACTTTATATGTTTAAAACTCCTTATTAAACTGTACATTTTACTCTGTATGTTTCATTTCAAACTTATTTACAACTGAGTTTCAAACAAATGTTTATTTATACTTAAACTGTTTTATCAAACCCATACTTTCAAACCGTTTTATAGATTGACATCAAGTCGATCTTTCCTTAGAAAATATTTATGTTCAAAGGTTTTACAAAACTTATTTTATGCTTTTATATTATAAATTGCATGCCTATATATGTATAATTATATAAGAAATGTTTAAAGGACTTAGGAAGGCTATCCACCCTATTTCCTTTTCCTCAATTTGGATGTGGTCTAGTGGGATATCGGGTACCGTCCGAAGGTCGTTTAAACATTAGTTATATATCATGTGTACATATATGGTCATAAAAGTCATTCCAGTTCATCTCATGCCCTTGGGTAGCAAGGGTATATATCCATGTTCATACGTACCAGTTAATTACTAGTAAGCTACCATATGGGTAGTTTAGGAAGATACTAGGACACGATATCATACAATGAATTAGTTCATTCATGAGTCAATACTTGCTAGATAGAGAGAACATACATTACAACTAGTACACATAGTACATTACTATACAATTACATGATTACGTTTACATAGAGATTCTGTTATAAGCATGTCTATATATGTATAGTTACATAAGTAATGTTTAAAAGACTTAAGAAGGCTATCCATCCTATTTCCTTTTCCTCGATTTGGATGTGGTCTGGTGGGATATCAGGTACCATCCGAAGGTCGTTTAAACATTAGTTATATATCATGTATACATATATGGACATAATAATTCCTTTCATTCAGTTCAGTACCTTTGGGTAGCAAAGGGATACGTTCATATACTTTTACATGATTACGCTTACATGAGCACACATACATTAATATGTTAATAAAATTGTGATACACTGTATCGGAGCATGCCTTAAATGTCATGGACCGAGTTGTAGCTAGAATTCCACTTGGAGGGAGAGCGTGAGTTTGCGTATAGATTGATACTGGATTGACTATCCTACACCTTGCTGCTAGCTACAGCCGGACCTGCAGGTCTGCGGGTGCCAAACGTCATTCCGTTTTGACGACCATTCGTATGTCGTTGTTACCATTCAATAGTATGGTGCAATTTATCACATGATACCTTAATATAAATCCGGTTTAAGGTAGTTAGTACAGCAGTAGTTCCTATAATACAACACTACAGTACTACATTAATTTTCCCTTTACATATATTTAGAGATCTTTTCACTTAAACCTTTAATGTAAAAACTATATTTTGATAATGATAGTTACACTTGGAAAATTACACACTTTTACAAGAAACGAACATTCAGAGCAGTTAGGTCTTGGTAGAAGACTACATTCAGAGCAGTTAGGTCTTGGTAGAAGACACCCTGATATTATAGTAGGAATCATAGGGATTCCTAGAGTTTTTCAAACATTTACAGTTGTTTTACAAAAAAAATTCGTACTTAAAATTCATGTACATTTTCAATACTTATAGTTCATATACAAACAATTTCTTACATACAAATTAAGACACTAAAATACTTATGATCTCACCAGCTTTAAAGCTGATACTCTCTTTCAAAATAACTTGTATCCTCAGGTCAATCATAGACAGGTACCTATGCAAGGTTTAGAGAAGATGGAGCTCGTTCAAGACTCATCTCTCATTTGGATTTATGCTTTAGTGTTTATCAAAATTTAACAGAACACACTTGTATAATAATTATATTATTAATGCAATGGATGATGTTGTTGCTTGTTTACTACGTTACATTGTTGTGATACTGTACATGACGTCCTCCGCCCCAGAACGTTTCCACCGTTCTTGGTTTTGGGGTGTGACAGTCTTGTCATAGTCTATTTCATAAGAATCCCAAAAGAAATCACTATGTGACTTAGAAGGTGATTGAGCCACCAACTTTCTCAAGATGTTGACACCCAACTCTCCCGGCTTGCCAATATGTGACTACATCTCCAATGTGACCACACATAGACCTTTACTTGCCAATAGGGCTTGAGTGACCTTAAACTTTTCAAGAACTTGTGGGTTAGGGAGAATAATTAAAGGAGGTGAAAGAAGTATGATTTCCATGGGACATCATCTTCATTTAGGAAAACTTGTTTCAAGAGATTTAGGAAGATCATAGATGTCTAAACCAAACATCTTTTGGGTGATATTCAAGATAGTTGATTTACTGTTGGATTTAAAGTCCTTAATATGACACCCAATATGAAATATTAAGGCTAGGACCCAACAAACTATTTTATAACTTAGAAGAGGGATGCCGTAATCCAAGCTATAAAATATTTGAAGGTAGGTGAATGACGATTCACCAATTTCCACCAAGATAAACGAAATGTATTATTAGGTTTTAATTGGATTTGAAAGTCCTAGATCTTTTGAGATTCATTGAACTGTTCACTGGCATGTTTCAGTCTCAAGTGTGCCCTTCAGGTTTTGTGACGGGGATGTCGAGGATCACAAAACAAGGTGTGAATAACCATGCAAATTACTTGGTACCCTTAAGTGTTTACCCCTCAATCCATGTGCCAATTAACCACACATGTTCCATCGATACTATGATAAACATTAAGTTACCTTTTTCCTACCTTGTAAATATAATTTAGTGTGCCGGTTAACCACACACGCTCCACTAACCGACTTAAACAAAGTGCAAAGTGTAATTTCATGGATTAGCACCTTATTCACATTTTCCTAAGTAACTAAGATTAGGTATTTATAAATGGTTTAGTTACCTAGTATTTATCATTAATACTTGTAATGAAGGGAGAATTCTAGTCCTTGTCCTACCCGTTTGGCTAACGACCCTCCACCGGTCAAGGAAGCGGTGGGTGAGAGTGGACACCCATTAAACTACCATTTTATAGGCAGTAACCTTATACCCCCCTTATAGACCGGCTTCGTGAATGAGGTCTACTAATGGTAAGACTATCTTTCTCTTATACATATATATAAATATTATTAACTTACAATATTATAAATTATAAGGGTTGAATTTTAACCTTTAAAATTCTAAGGGCTAACATGGAATTAAAGTATTCATAAGTGAAAACTTTTCAAATTCCAAAACTTGAGGGCAAGTCTTGAAACTATTCAAAACTACTTAATTCCATAACATATGTGTCTAAAGTAGTTTTAATCCAAAAAACTCTTCAAGATCCATTACTGGAGGACAAGTTGTGGAAGACTTTAAACTAATAAAAGAATTAACTTATCTTTATTTTATAACTTATGGAATTAATTAAGGTTACATTTTATTACTTAATGAAGTGACTCTTGAACCTCCATAACTTGTAGACAAGACTCTTTATTTTTTGTAACCATTGCCAACTTTTATGAGTTTTATGAAACTTAAATGTGACTTTTCTTATAACTTGAGGACAAGTTACAAAAACACATTTTAGAATCAACTCTTAGATTAATTTGGATTGAAAACAACAATTTCACATAACTTTCTATTAATCTAAGCAACTCATAAGAACAAGATAATTCAAATCAAACTTTTTCATGTAATTAGTCTAAACCCTAAACTAATACAAAACATGAATCTATTGACAATTATCTTTGAAATTAGATTAGAATGAATATTACCACATCAAAAACAAGTTTATAAGTCCAAAAACAGCTTATGGTAATGTTCCTAGTCCAATTCCAGCCAAGAAACACAAAAATATGTTGTCTGGAGGCCAAACTCATCGAGTTCTTCATGGAACTCGTTGAGTTCATGCTCTAATACATGAACTTGTCGAGTTTCCTACCAGAAGTCATCGAGTTTTAGGCTCTGACAGAATCTTGGCTTCGAAAAATCTATTTGCATCGAGTATAAGAGAAAACAAGCCTAGTCTCTAATACCACTGTTGGGATTTGAACATTCTAAAACTCCTAAGTGTACATGCAAATCTGAAGTTTCCAAGGTATTCATCCTAACTAGCATAATAACATTGCTTCATATGAATATTCAAGTTATAATTACATACCTCTTTGATGTAGAATGTCTTCATGAAGCTTGAGTGCCTAGTGCCTCAAGTGTGACACCTCAAATGGTTCACACAACACCAAATACACATGGAATGACTTGAGAGAAATCTATACTTCATGAAATCGGCTAACCCTTCTATTACACACACTAGTGCCGATTTTGGTGAATTATATGATGCTTATGTATTGTGTTACAATTAGGGTTACACCATGTAAACCCTAATTGTCATGACCTTTGATTTCCACGACCCATGGGTTATGTAACCTCCATGGAGCATCCTATGGGTTTAACCCAACTTGATTGTATTTGATGCCTAGTATATTCATCAAATGGACAAAATCGATTTTCTTGCCATCTGTTTGAAGAAATCGACGAGTTATCTGAAGAACTCGACGAGTCTGATGAACTCGACGAGTTCTGGGGTAACTCGACAAGTCGGATCATCAGACAGAGGGAATTTCGGGATTTTCTTGCTGTTTTGATAAAAGATAATTGCCAAAATCGTTTTTATTTAATAAAATCCAAATTTCATTGTTTTTAAGTGATTATCCTTACCAAAACAAAAGATAATGTAAAATAATTGAATAATAGATTCCTTATATGATAAAATTTGATTATTTGAATTATTTGGTAATTATCTTGGATAAAATGGATAAGGTCAAATATAGATAATCATTAAATTGAATTTTTTGACTTAGATTATTTGTTATTTGATCCTATGTGTTTTGAGAAGTTCAAAACATGCCCTCAAGTTTTGAAATTTAGATTTTTTGATTAAAAGTTTAATTTTTGAATTATTTAAATTTCAAACCCTAGAGTTTACAAGTTTAAAATTTAACCTTATACTTTATCTATTATAAGATTTATATATATATATATATATATATATATATATATATATATATATATATATATATAGATAGATAGATAGATAGATAGATAGATATAGATATAGATATATAGATATATAAGATAAATGTTAGTCTTACCGTTAGTAGGCCTCATTCACGAAGTAGATCTATAAGGGGAGTATAAAGTTGTTGCCTATAAAATGGCGCTTAATGGGTGTCCACTCTCACCCACCGCTTCCTTGATTGGTGGAAGGTCATTAGCCGAACGGGTATGATAGGGAAAACTAATTCCTCATTATAAGTAAAATGAATATTACAAGTAACTAAATGTTTTACAAAATTCCCAATCTTAGTTACTTAGGTTAAAATGTGAATTTGATGTTATTCAATGGAATTACACTTTGTACCCTTACCGAGACGTTAGTGGAGCATGTGTGGTTATCCGGCACACTTATTTGGGATCGGCATTGGTAGCGAAGGGTGACTTGATGTTTGTCATAGATCGATGGAGAGTGTGTGGCTAACCGGCACATCCTGTCAGACTCCCAAACCAAGGATGGCGGAAACATCCGGGAGTGGCGGACTTCATGTATAGTATCACAACAACAAGTATAATAGTGCTCATAGTAAATACAACCATCATAAATATAATTGAAAAAGTTACACCATAGTATGAGTTACAAGTTTCAAAATCAATTACATCATGATGACAAAAATGTATAAATTGACGTCTTGCATCCCATCCTCAAAAGCAGTTGGTTACCTGTTTCACGGGTTCCCTGATAATACAAGTATTTTTGAAAGAGTGTCAACAATTAAGTTGGCGAGTTCATAAGTTTTTGGTTGTAGTGATTGAAAAACCCTTATTTTTATATGTAGTGTATATGCAAGAAAAAATCCAATATTTTCCTTATAAAATGTTATGTAGTCTTAAATCCCAAGACCGATTACATGAGTGTGTTTTATAATTATAACGATGAATGTAGTTTTAAATAGATAAAACGCTTTTTAAAGTAGAACTTCCTATAAAGTTTAAATGTTGTTAACTTCCTATGTGAGTCGCTATAACCATACTACAACCGGATGACCTGGTACAACGTTTTTCAGGCATTAGAATTTGTTATGACTTTTATTACCCGTAGACCTGCAAGTCCCGTTGTAGCTAGCAGCAAGTTGTGGGGTGTCAATCCCAATATAGATCTATACACAACTATCACGCTCTCCCTACAAGAGATTCTAGTTATAACTTACAGGAATTTTTAACCCGCACTCTAAGAGTACAATGAAGAATTGGCTCACAATTTACGGTAACGAGTTTACTTGTAGTGTTTGAGAAAAAACTGTTTTCTGTGGTGGGAGTGGAATTCCCCCTTTTGTGTATTAAAACAGTGATATGAATTTATTAAACTATACCTATTATAGTTTATCATGTAGTTGTTAAAACCCATTTGTATTATAGTAAGACCCTTCTTATGTATGTAATAATTTAACCAATGCATAACTATACTTATATATTTCATCTTGCAGTATATCTAATTACAAAGTACCCTTATAATTTATAGAGTATTTTCTGCTATATAACATATCACAACAGATAAACACAAGCAAAATACAAAGTCATCAAATGTTACACTTTGCTCAACATGTTACAAAGTGTTATGACTATTGTAAACTGTTAACTTGTTTTTAACTTTCCTCCAATGTTTTAGAAAAATCATACGAAGTCAAAAACAAAATCCGTAAACTCTAAGAGTTTATAAAATGTGTCTAGTTTGTTTATAAACTTTATTATGATTTTTGGAAGTCTCTAACTTGTGTGAAAGTGTCCATATTCACAGAGTGGTCTACATTCGTTTCTGAAATGATAGGCAATTTTGTAAAAATCACCATAAATTCTAAACAAATCATATGTAGATGTGCAAGTAGTCATTTTAAAGTTATGAACCTAAAATACTTTCACATTAAATAGTTTTGAAAGATATTGAGTTTAAGATGATCAAAACAGTTCGTGAATAGGACTCAACTTTTCTGATGAAAGCTGTTGTTTGAATTTAGTTGACTTTTTGGCATTTTTGTTGGGTTTTGAGCATTCTAACACTCCTATGGTGTACATGCAACCCTATAAACCTTGGATCTATGTTTTCTCTATTATACATACAAATAAGAACTTTCCAAGGCTTTAATCCTAACTAGCATATTATGAAGCACTTATACTACAAAGTACTAGTTAGATGACATACCTTTTGATGTAGCTTGATGTCTTCAAGCTTTAAGAGCTTAGCCCCAATAGTGTGGAAGCCTCAAGTGGAATCACAAATCACCAAAACACCTTGGAAGACTTTAGAGAATATGGATACTTGGTTCTCTCTAGTGAAATCGGCTAGCCCTTCATAGTGTACCCACACTAGTACCCATTTCACCAACCAAGGACATCTTTATATATTATGGAAACTAGGGTTAAACCTATGACCTTTCATTTCATATGATCCATGGGTTAAACACTCCATGGACTATCCATGAAAGCTTAGCCCAACCTAAATGAACTTGGCCCATTCCATATGTACAAGAGTCCATATTTAATTAGTTCATTTTGATCACTTAATTAATTCTAAATTAATTCTTGATCAATACTAATTAAATAATGTGATTCCATATTAATATATTAGAACTTATAATATATTAATATTAATCATAAACATACTATTCTCAAAAGATTATCCATATAAATTGTGTCGGTGAAGTGCAACCCAAATGGACCATGTCGGGTCGGGTCAAGTACATACCAAATATAGTTATGGAATTAGACATTAATCCAACAGTCTCCCACTTGGATAAGTCTAAAACTATTATTGCGTATGACTTTAAACCTACCTGGCAATCGTAGCTCTTAAAGCCGCTGTCGAACTCTGATCTTGTCAACGAACTTGTCCATTAGATAAGGGATCATCTATTCCTCCATTCTAGATATCATATGGACTGAGACATGGATTATAATCATTCTCTCTGTCCATTTGTTGTTTCCCAATTTCCGATTTATGACGACTGACTAATTGAACAAATCAAATTAGTCCTGGCCCGGCCGAGCACTTCCATTTTTCATCATCAAATCATCGAGGGTCCCACAGATATCGCTTTTATCCCGAAGGTAAAAGGAATGGATAAACTTCGACTCATATGGCTTGTTCTACTACTTGTTGAATCATACAAAAAGGCTCGTTTTATAGCACCAAGTTACCAAATGCGTTTTCGTGCAATCAATGTACAACCAACTCATAATAACAACTCATATCTCTAGGTTTGAAGAATATAAGATATTATCGTCTCATGATCACTCGTGATAAAATCCATGAAGTGATTCCAATGAGCGCGGGTTGAATCCAATACTCAGAACTTATGAGCACTCATGAGTGTTGTAGCCCTTTGTCCAACACCTTAGACCTCTACAAGCCAACCCATGACAGACTTAATTCATAACTACTTCCAACATATGACCGACTGTGGATGGTTTGAATAACTTAGTCATTCCGAAAGAATAACCTAGTTTACTCGGGAAGTCAAAACATGCAAAGTGAAACACAATAATAATTGAATCCAATATGGTCTCAGAACTTATGAATATAAATAAAACACCTTTTATTTATCACCATATGATTACACATTATTCATTGTATACTGTTTCAGCTATCAACTTTATTCTTGAATTTAAAACAATAGTTGTCCCATGCTCCAAGCATGTACACTATGTTTTCTAAACACTAGTCATGCCACACACCAAGTATGCATACTATGTTTGTCTATAATATTTACTTTGTGAACTAGATCAATTGAACATAACTTCAATGATTCTTTTTTCACACTCCCAAATCCTTACTGCAAATGCAAGAATTCCAAATTCATGCCATTTACTGAAATCTGTTAGATTCTAAACTTATATGCATTGATCCTCTTGTAATGATTATGCACAAAGTCATAAATACTTGACAACAAACATTACAGAGCATTCCAAAGGAGATCAACTCCTTGGAAACATCCTTCTTGCATTAAGTTTCCTTAATCTTACACAGATTGAAAATTCTAACTTTGAAACATTTCCAGATTCCATTTTGACTGTCACTTCTGAACAAGAGTTGCCTTCTTACAAATTATGTCAACATGGTCCTTCCAGAATTATCACTATACTTCCAACTGTCCTTGAGCAACCAATCTTTGGTCAACCTTAGATTGTCCTCGACAATTGTTTAATCCTTTTAGTCATATCCAGTTCTAAACCTTTTCCCTTCTTAATTCCCCAGGCATTTGGAAAATTTTAGAAAGGATGAATATAGCACATGTAATCGATCCTATATCCGAAGCATATGGGACACGATTCATGATGTCTCACATAAAGACTAAACCAGTCTTTTGCTATAATATTTCCATTTCAATTTTTCAAGTTCTCATAATTCAGATTATAAAAAGGGATGTCGTAATCATAACCGAATTTTAGAACGCAAATAATGGACCCATATACAGAATTTCCTTATGTTGAGCCATTCTAACATGAAATTCATATATATATATATATATATATATATATATATATATATATATATATATATATATATATATATATATATATATATATATATATCCTTTGACTAAATGATTAAAACCTCACGATCTAAGCTTATAGATTTGAGATGAATTATAATTTCCTCTCCCTTAATTATAGCAAAACAACCCTTTCCCAATTGAAACCTTTTGTTTTCTATAATTAACATTGCTAACTTACAATACTTATCATAATTATCATGCTCCCACTAACATGATGATTATTAGCATAACACTTATGCTCCCACTAGCTTTGACATGTACTCAGAAATCAGTTGGACTTCTAGAAATCAATACTTCATTGACTTTCTTACCAAAGTTCAGATTTCTGATGCTAGATTGTTTTGATAAAACTTTATCAAAATCATACACCTTCACTTAGATAGCACACTTGTGTATCTAAACAATTATGAAGAGGGATGTCGTAATCATAATAGTTAGACCTTTTTGCCAATTCTCACAAGTCCATGTTAGTGTGTCGGTAAACCACACACGCTCCACTAACGACTTTGAGAATGCAAACATCACAATTGCTATCTAGCTAAAATCTACTTAGTGAAGGTGTTTCCTCACCATCATTTTCATGAATCGGAGAGAAACCTTATGACACTTAGATTTAATGGTGTATGTGTTCTTATCCATGTGAATTGTCAAAACCTTAGTCACAGAACAAGGGTAATGACAAATCCAATCTCATATGGACTGAACTCAATCTTAAATTCTTGCCACCTGGCAGCTTAAGGGTCTGCCATTGCTTCCAAGTTGTTGTGCAACAAATTGAGAACTCTAAGAACTCATATGCAAAGCCAACTTTAACTGGAATGGGCACAGAATATGTCAACACGATAGGTTATAAACCGCACGTCGTGTGCTAGTGAAGAACTTCAGGTTCTATTCTTAATTAGTTCTTGAGACTTTCAAGACCTTTAAGACTCCCACTATCCTTCCTAACCTATAAGACTCTCTTGTCAGATATTCAAGAGATAGTGAGGATTCTAATCAAGACAAACACTTCACACAATTCGCCTAAGTTGGTCTTTGTTTTATCCAAAACATCACAACTTACCAATTTCAAATGTACAAGAGTATAAAACTTTTACTCTTACATTTGACAAGTGTTTTAAACCTTCTTTAAGACATGTCACTCAAATGACAATCTTGGAGTATGACTCTAAGACTTGTATTAGAACGAAGTATGACTCATCTTCTTGATTTAACCATTTCAACAATTCAAGATCCCTCTTTTTAGTCATAAGAATGCACTAAGATTTCCTTAGAGAACTAATTGTGCTATGGTTTCTAAATCATTAAGATGATCACTCTGCCTTACATTTGAACCTTTTCCAATGTCTCAGAGTTACACTTAAGCTTGTAAGTATAATCATATTTACTGAGCTTTTGTAAACTATGACGAATAGTTTTATCAATCTTTTGTGGTGGACTTGACCAGTGCACAAGAATGTGTACTCGATCCCTTAGTCCTTCACTTGACTCACACATCCATGTGAACAAGTAATAAGTCTTAATTTTCCAATACTTGAAAGTTCTCATTCATCATGCTATACAACTTGCATGATTCCAAGTTCCGGTCCAATTGAAACTTGGGTGATGAGAATCTTTCCTTATTTGGTAAATCTAGACATTACCACAAATGAAAGAATCAATTTCATATTTCCACTCTTGCTATTAATGGAATCATATAAGCAACAATTTTTCCTCAAATGCCATTGTAAGGATATTTTAAAATAAATAAAATCAAAAATTTTCTTTTATTTTAAAACTTTGCAGAAAAACTTATCGTTGCAATCCATATGAAAACTTGTTGTTATCTATTCCTAAGCAATATTTCATAACTCCTAAGAAGTAGCTCAAGAATCCGATCTTCAAACTACGTGATAGAAATCCATCTATGCAATCAGATTCAACATATTCTTTCTTTAAGTTTCTTCACTTTTCTTTGATTCTTAAAACATCACCATGTGACCCAGTCACATCATGTATCAAGAATCTCAGAATAGAAACTTAACAGAGTTAGATAGTGGACTTTACCTGAAGTAGAGTCAAACTTATTGACTTTAACATCCTTAGGTAAATTTGGCAGCTTCGCAACCAATGCCCCTTCCTTTGGCAATATAAACATATGGACCCTTTGATAATGGTACACGAGACAATCACAGACTTGGCTTTTCTCTTTACCATTTGGTCAACTGAGTTGACTATGGCTGATCCCTTTCCATTGGGAAGAGAATGCTTTACTAGATATCCAATGTCATCATTGTTAATGTCCATTAAGTTTTAGGAAGTTGATCTTAGCAAAGAGATAAGATCATTAAGGGTCTTGTCATAGTCTATTTCATATGTGTTCCAGAAGAACTCACTATGTAACTTAGAAAGTAGTTGAACCACCAACTTTCTCAAGACTTTGACACCCAACTCTCCCGGCTTGTCAATATGTGACCACATCTCCAAGATTCAATCACACCTAGACCTTGCCTTGCCAATAGGGCTTGAGTGACCTTAAACTTTTCAAGAACTTGTGGGTTAGGGAGAATAATTGGAGAAGGTGAATTAAGAATGATTTCCATGCGACATCATCTTCATTTAGGAAAGCTTGTTTCAAGAGATTTGGGAAGATCACAAATATTTAAACCTGACATGTTATGGGAGATATTCAAGATAGTTGATCTAAAGTCCTTAATATGGCAGCCAATATGAAATATTAAGGCTAGGACCCAACAAACTATTTTATAACTTAGAAGAGGGATTCCGTAATCCAAGCTATAAAATATTTGAAGGTAGGTGAATGACGATTCACCAATTTCCACCAAGATAAATGAAATGTATTATTAGGTTTTAATTGGTTTTGAAACTCCTAGATCTTTGAGATTCATTGAAATGTTCAATGGCAAGCTTCAATCTCGAGTGCGCCCTTCAGGTTTTGTGACTGGGATGCCGAGGATCACAAAACAAGGTGTGAAGTAACCATGCAAATTACTTGGTACCCTTAAGTGTGTACCCCTCAATCGATGTGTCGGTTAACCACACACGCTCCATCGATAGTATGATAAACATTAAGTTACCCTTTCCCTACCTTGTTAAATACGAGTTAGTGTGCCGGTTAACCACACACGCTCTACTAAACGACTTAAACAAAGTGCAAAGTGTAATTTCATGGATTAGCACCTTATTCACATTTTCCTATGTAACTAAGATTGGGTATTATTAAGAGTTTAGTTACTCAGTATTTATCATTAATACTTTTAATGAAGGGAGAATTATAGTCCTGTCATACCCATTTGGCTAACGACCCTCCACCAGTCAAGCAAGCGGTGGGTGATAGTGGACACCCATTAAGTTGCCATTTTATAGGTAACAACCTTATACCCACCTTGTAGATCGGCTTCGTGAATGAGGCGTACTAGCGGTAAGACTGACTTTACTCTTATACATATATATAAATATTATTAACTTATAATATTATAAAGTATAAGGGTTGAATTTTAACTTTTAAAATTCTAAGGGCTAACTTGGAATTAAAGTATTCATAAGTGAAAACTTTTCAAATTCCAAAACTTGAGGGCAAGTTTTGAAACTATTCAAAACTAATTAATTCCATAACTTATGTGTTTAAAGTAGTTTTAATCGTAAAACTCTTCAAGTTCCATAACTTGAGGACAAGTTATGGAAGACTTTAAACTAATAAAAGAATTAACTTTTCTTTATTTTATAACTTATGGAATTAATTAAGGTTACACTTTATTTATTTATTTATTAATGAAGTGACTCTTGAACCTCCATAACTTAAGGACAAGACTCTTCATCTTTTGTAACCATTGCCAACTTTTATGTGTTTTATGAAACTTAAATGTGACTTTTCATATAACTTGAGGACAAGTTACAAAAACACATTTTAGAATCAACTCTTAGATTAATTTGGATTGAAAACAACTATTTCACTCAACTTTTCTATTAATCTAAGCAACTCATAAGAACAAGATAATTCAAATCAAACTTTTTCATGTAATTAGTCTAAACCTTAAACTAATACAAAACATGAATCTATTGACAATTATCTTTGAAATTGGATTAGCATGAACATTACCACATCAAAAACAAGTTTATTAGTTCAAAAACAACTTAGGGTAATGTTCCTAGTCCATTTCTAGCCAAAAACCACGAAAATATGTTGTTTGGGGCTCCTACTCGGCGAGTGCATGAACCTACTCGGCGAGTAGGATGATTTTACTCATGGACTCGATGAGTTCATCAGTGGACTCGGCGAGTCCAGTGCCCAGAAAGCCAGAAAATCGAGTTTTTCATCATTTTTCAGCAATTTGCATCAAGTATAATTGAAAACAAGCCTAGGCTCTGATACCATTGTTGGGTTTTGAGCATTCTAATACTCCTATGGTGTGCATGCAACCCTATAAACCTTGGATCTATGTTTTCTCTATTATACATACAAATAAGAACTTTCCAAGGCTTTAATCCTAACTAGCATATTATGAAGTACTTATACTACAAAGTACTAGTTAGATGACATACCTTTTGATGTAGCTTGATGTCTTCAAGCTTTAAGAGCTTAGCCCCAATAGTGTGGAAGCCTCAAGTGGAATCACAAATCACCAAAACACCTTGGAAGACTTTAGAGAATATGGATACTTGGTTCTCTCTAGTGAAATCGGCTATCCCTTCATAGTGTACCCACACTAGTACCCATTTCACCAACCACGGACATCTTTATATAGTATGGAAACTAGGGTTAAACCCATGACCTTTCATTTCAGATTGTTGAGATTAAACTAACCTTTAATCTACAAAGATCGATTAGATCTTGAACAAGTATGTAAATATAAAACTAAATGAACGCAATAATAAGAACAAGACAAGATAGAATCAAACGTGTCAAATGATTAAACATAATCCTCAGAAGAGCTCGATTAAGAACATCAACTGTAGAGGATTGGAAGGTTACAAGAACGATTTAAAGAAACCTGTTATCGTCTAGATAAATCGCTATATGGTAGATCTCTAAAACCTTAACCTAATATGCATGCAAGCGTAAACTTATATACAAAACTTAAAAGGTTCACGATTGGACAGGCCCAAACTGGAATACAAAGTAACTTAATCTGTCGAGCCCAAAAGATGCAATCTTCAAAATAATTTTCAGCCCAACAATCTCCCCCTTTGCGTCAATTTGGAGCGAGACCTTCATTAGTTACTTGGGCCAGCAGCTGAAGCAGGCACCTTCTTCTTCACGGTACTAAACAGACATTTGGTGATGGAAAGAAGAGTCTGTCTAAACCGGATGTACCAATTGATCATATATTCAAAGTACTTTATGTCATCAGCCGAGTTTTCTTTACACCGTTTGATAATGAACAGCACATGCTCCAAACAAGTTGTGGTGTAAAGATGCTTGTCAGCTAAAGCGAAGAGACATTTCTGTCCTTCCGCTCTAGTGAACATAACCGAGTTGCGTCTCGGGCCGATCCTGCCCAATAGCATGTGATTGAGATCACTAGCCGATCCCACAAGAGCAATCTTTGGTTTCTTCTTGAAGACTGTGGCGATCTCCTGATCCATTAGGGCAACCTCCATGATGTAGCAGACTAACATCCTTTTGACATGGTCTAGAATGGGACCATATTCAGCTTCATTCATCAAAAGGATATTATACAGGACAATCCAATCATGAGGATTTAGATTCGGTAGATCTGCCAGGGAGATAATATGAGCAGTTCTTGCAGATCCCCGAATCAGCTTGAACCGAACATTTATAAAACGACCTTCGGTATAAGGTTTCAGCACCCGAACATTTACAATCTTCTAAGCGCTCCAAGTAAGGAATTGTGGATGAGCAGCCGCCAGATAGAAGTCAATGAGCTCCCTGTCAAGCTCAGCGTTCGGATGAGGGACTTCAAAGATGTTTGAGAAGACGTGGAAGATGAACGCCTTTCGAGTCAGCGGCATATCGAACTGCGAATCGACAGTGTTGCTGCAGTCGAACGAGATAACCGGCTCGAGCCATAAAATGCTAGGAGTTTCAACGGCCTCTTTAATCAAACGTTCCCTGGTCCAGGCAGGGAAGAGAGTCTTTCGGCTCTCAAGGAGATCGTGGGCTTCTTTTTGTTTGCATTCAGCTTCTTCAGCCTCTCGCGCCACACGACTGACATTTTCATCAACCTTGCGACTGTTCTTTCTTTTTAAAATGTCAGCAATGGTCTCCTTGTCGCCTTCTTCATCTTCTTCCTCAGCTAAGTTTTTGCCTTTGTTCTTCACACCCGAGCCTAAAGCTTAACCAGTCGGAGATGGTTCGGTCGTGTGAGTAGCTTTGGAGGAAGGAGGTGGTTTCGATCCTGTCTTCTCTTCTCCCCCTTGTTTCGGAATGGACACGAAACTCGGTAGCCCTTCGACTTTGTTAAGAAGATCGATGGCCGGAGAGAGTTTTTCAGCAAGGGAACGCCTCACCGAAAAGTTCAATATGAGATCGTGTGCTTCCAGAATGTTGGATATAGTAGCGTGGACATCCGAAACACACGTCTTGATCACCTCCCTTTCGGATCGAAGATCTTCCAGTTGTTGTTGGGATTGGGAGAGTTGAGTTGTCTTGACCTCAAGGGCGGTTGTTTTGGTTGCCAGATCGTCCATTAACGAACGCTCGGTTGCAAGATCCTCTTGTAGCTTGGCGAGGCGAGCATCAATGGAGGCACGAAGGGCCGAGTTGTCGTCGCATATGTTTTGGTGGAGAGTAGCGAACGAAGTCAACTCCGATGAGACAAAGTTGGCCAATTGTTGAACAATTGGTTCCAAAGTTGTCTTGGTGGCATTGGCGCTTTCCTGCAAGGACTTCAGCAGGGTAGAAGCGTCAGAAAATAGTTTATCGACTTTTTCGGTCGCAGCCTCACAGACTCTGGTGGAGGCATTAATCGCAGCAGTTGTTGAGGCCACCGAATCATGTTGAGCCCTGGAAAAGGCATCAACAATTTTCTGAATAGCAGCTTCAGAAAGAGAGGACTGCTGGTTGGAAGAGGAGGCGAGAAGTAGGTCAATCTTCTCGTTGAGCTCTTTGAGATGCTTCTTTGTTACTGGAGCATCATCCTCCTCGTCACTTTGAACTTGAAACGGACTATAGTAGACCGAATCAAAGATCATATTTTCACCACCAAGATAAGGGTTTTCGCCCTCAGAGGCATTTTCGGGAGATGAAGGGGGTGGTGAAGTTGGGGGAGTTGTGGGTTTGGTAGGATCAGGTTGAGTGGGTGTTGGTATAATTTTGGTTGGTGGTTGAGTATGGGTAGTTTCGGTTGCATGGGTTTTGGTTTGTGGTGGTTCGGTTACGTGAGGTGATTCGGTTGTAGTTGTAAAGATTGGTGGAGGGGAAGGAACTGGGGAATTGGGAAGTTCCATCTCTGGGGTAGGGGACCGAGGTGGTGTGTTGCCTCGTTGAGGAGATGCGTCTCCTTGAGAGTCGTCAGAACCCGAACTCTCACCCTCAGAGTCACTCGAAGAAGAGGGAATTATAAGCTTTCGTTTCGGTTGAGTCTTCCTCCTCTTTGACTGTGGGGATTGTGCAGCTTTCGTTTGTTTCCTCTTTTTGGGAGAAGGTCCCTTTGGAGCTTTAGATGCATGCTTCCCTTTTTCAGCCTTTTTGCCCCTGCTCACCGGTTTGTCTGCATCGTGAATTGACCTGAGCATATCCGGTGTCAGTTCCCTTGGACCAGATGGCCTTAGCTCCTTGATCTTCCGAATCAACCTGTTGTCAGAGGGCACATCGCCATACATTGACTCCGGGATGGAGCCAATGAATGAGAATTTCGATGCATCTGAGACGATGATCTTCTTGGTATAGAAAGTACCAACAGAAGACATCGATGCACTGTCAGCAGTAGGAACATCAAATCTATCCATGGCCCATTTTGTAATCAGGATCCAAAATCGGGCCAACGATACCTCAGAGTGGCGGGATGAAGAGGAGAGGCTTTGAATAAGTTGTTGCCATAGGACAAACCCATAGTCCAGGTTAATCCCATTGTAAACCCCGTACATGATGGTGAGGAAGAGACGACTTGCACCATCTGATCCTGAGCTTCTTTCCGACAAGCCCTTGAAAAGGATTGTAAATAGACCATTCCACTGGGGCGGCAAGCATGACTTTTTGAACCTTGCGACAGAGGTAAGAACTTCGGTGTATCCCATGTTGTAAAACGTGTTATACAGATGACCAATTTGAATCGACTCCGGATGAACTCTTGAAGGGTGACAGCAAACCCGAGCAAGGTGCAGAAACGTTGGCGAGAGACTGAGGTTTTGTGTTCTGCAATCTCGAAAAACACCCGATCGACGGTCTTGTCGTAGTATGCAGTCGCATAGACCTGCGAGAGGGCCACCATTGGCACTGATTCAGTTCTGGAGAGAGCCGGAACAAGTTGGGAATACTTCAAACACTCTATGACCGGCGACATATAGCAGTCGTACGCCAGTCGGTTAAGGTCAATGACCAGACATTGTTGTGGGCGAATGGGAAGGATCTGTGAGGTAGCATGAACAGAAGAGGAATCAGCCATTTTTGCAGGTATGAAGAAGATGATGAACAGGAAACTGTTTGGGAGTATTTGCGCTTTGGAAATTTTGAAGGTGGTAAAGAGGAAAAAGGTGGTGTAGTGGGCTATTTATAGTGGGTGATAGGAGAGAAAAAAATCGTTTCAAATCTGTTATGGAAACACGAAACGGGTTTGTGAGTGACTGATTGGTGACAGTTGGGGCGTGCGATGATCATGTAGGAGAGAGAGTGTCAGAATCCTAGGATTACGCTGTGGCCGTTTCAAATTCACGCGCGCCTTCTTTTTACCGTCGTTTGAATTTTTATCCCTTCAACTTCCGCCGAGTCAGCAACTTTTCATCTTATCCCTTTTAAACGGCAGTTTTGAATCAATGACCTACGTGGATAGTTTTTGACCACAACTTCATTATGAACCATCCAGTAATGATCCAGCCTGTAAATAATTAGTAACGGAATGTTGGAAAATCTAGGATTTTCGTGCAAAGAGTGTAAAAGAAAAAGAAATAAAGCAACTCTTTTAGGGATATTCTGTGATGTCAATAATGACACTAAACTGATGATCCCGGGCACGAATCTCTTCCTTCAAGGTCAAGAGAGACTTCAAAGTGTTAGTGTAGAATCCCGTTGAATAACGATCAAACACTTATTAATAAGTGTTGAAAGGCTTCTTTTAATTAGGCTATTTAAGGGTGGTTTCGCTTTGATTCATCAATTCTATTCTTGATATAAGAAAGAAAATGAACAAAGTACTTGTGAGACCGGTGTAGCCTGTTGAACAAGTAGGTAGGAATTGATTTTGAAATGACTTGGATTAATATAAAACCTCAGATAAAATTTAAAATTGGATCCCTTGGGTAGAAACGTTATGGTGTGTAACAATTTCATGGGAATCATGCAAAAGAAAAAAATTGAGATTTTATAAAGGTACATCCGTCAATGCATTGGTGAAAACTTGAGCAAATTAATTGGTCACCGTCAATTCATTGGTATTGTATTTTGGTTTTCACTCAGCTCGTAGTGGCACGAAACTAAGATCATAAACACAGATGTTGTGTAACCATAAACCTCAGTGGTAGTTTCTGAGAGTCTCAATGGTTACTATGATGGAATGAGTGTAGTGGAGAAGTAATGTTGGAAATGGTGTAAGAGAACAAAGTACCTCTGCTGCGAAAAGAAGGACCAAGCAGGATACTCTTAACTCATGTGAGAAAAGGGTGAGGTAGTTCACGATTAGAATAAATGAGTTGGCCTTATTGGGAAGACAAGGTTTGTGTATACCAGGTCATGAAGGGCATTATTCAAAATCTTATGAGGCTTGAGACACATACAGCAGCATGCTTCTAGGGACACTTAAGTAAGTCAGCAAATATATATTCACAAACGAACAAACACACAAGTAAAATAGAAAAAGAGAAAAATATATTTTTGGTGTTTTTGAAAGACCGAACCCGAACCTTCGGTTGGTTTCGGTTTAGGAAAATTTTGAAAAACCAAACCCGAACCTTCAGTTGGTTTCGGTTCCACAAAATTTTGGAAAACCGAACCCGAACCTTCAGTTGGTTTCGGTTCCACAAAATTTTGGAAAACCGAACCCGAACCTTCAGTTGGTTTCGGTTCCACAAAATTTTGGAAAACCGAACCCGAACCTTCAGTTGGTTTCGGTTCTACAAAATTTTGGAAAACCGAACCCGAACCTTCAGTAGGTTTCGGTTTTGGAAAATTTTGAGAAACTGAGGAATTAGATAAACAAGAGATAAATCCTTTAAACACAAAAAACAAAATTGTAGAAGAAATATACAACACAGAAAAACTACCTTTGAAGAAATGAGCGAGTCAGATGGTTAAACCGAACCCGAACATTCGGTTGGTTTCACTTCTTACGTTTGAGGTTGAGAGGTAGTGTGAGGTACTGACTCTGATTCCATCATACTTAGCCCTTGCAATATTTTATTGAATGATGCTTCTGGAAGAGCTTTGGTAAAGATGTCAGCCAGTTGATCAGTGGTTCTTACGAAGTGAACTTCGACATTTCCATCTTCCACATGATCTTTGATGAAGTGATACCTCAGTGCTATGTGTTTGGTTTTAGAGTGTTGCACTGGGTTATGACAGATCCTAATTGCACTTTCAGAGTCACAATATAGTGGGATCTTCTTCATATTGAGTCCATTGTCTCGAAGTTGACTTTGGATCCAAATCACTTGTGATGTGCAGGATGCAGCTGCAATGTATTCCGCTTCGGCAGTAGATAACGACACGCACGTTTGTTTCTTGGATTGCCAGCTGACTAATTTCCCGTCAAGAAATTGACAACCACCAGTTGTGCTTTTACGGTCGAGTCCACATCCTCCAAGGTCAGCATCAGAATAGGCTTGAATGAAAAAGCCTGAGTTGGATGGATACCATAGACCTAAGGAGGTAGTTTGCTTAAGATAGCGTAAGATGTTCTTCACTGCAAGCATATGAGGTTCACGTGGGTTTGCCTGAAATCGAGCACAATAACACACGGAAAACATGATATCAGGCCTGCTAGCAGTTAGATACATCAGTGAGCCTATCATTTGACGATAGAGCGTGATATCGATAGCCGGTTTGTCTAGAGATAGGGTAAGCTTGGTGCCGAATGCCATTAGGACTTTCACTTTTGAGTCACCCATCATGCCAAACTTCGCTAGGAGAGTCTTTGTGTAAGCTTCGTGATTAATAAAGATGCCTTCGGGTCCCTGTCTTATGTTTAAACCAAGGAAAAAGTTAATAGTACCCATTGAGCTCATTTCAAACATAGTCTCCATCAACTTTCTGAATTCAGCTGTTAAGCTAGGATTCGTGGAGCCAAAGATGATGTCATCAACATAAATTTGAACTATCATAAGGTGGTTACCTTCCTTTTTGCGAAAGAAGGTTGGGTCAACCGAACCTTGTTTAAATTTAGACAACGTTAAAAATTTTGTAAGCGTTTCATACCAGGCTCTCGGAGCTTGTTTGAGACCGTACACAGCTTTATCCAGAATATAGCAATGATTTGGATACTTTTCGTTCACGAACCCTGGAGGTTGCTCTACATACACAGTTTCTTCAAGTTCTCCATTGAGAAATGCACACTTGACATCCATTTGGAAAACCTCAAAGTTTTTGTGAGCAGCATAGGCAAGAAATATTCTCACTGATTCCAGCCTAGCTACCGGAGCGAATGTCTCTTCATAGTCAATTCCTTCCTCCTGACAGTATCCCTTTACCACCAAACGAGCCTTGTTCGTTATAACATTACCTTCCTTGTCCATTTTGTTCCTAAAAACCCATTTGAGACCAACAACTGAAGCATCTGGAGGGGTTGGAATTAGGCGCCAGACTTTGTTCCTTTCAAATTCGTTCAGTTCGTCTTGCATTGCTTGGACCCAATCAGAGTGATCGAGGGCAGTGTTCACTGTCTTCGGTTCAACTTTTGAGACGAATGAATTAAACATACAAAACTCAACCTTTGAAAATAAGGATGTCTGTTTTGCCTTCAGTTGTGATCGGGTCAGAACCTTTTCAGAAACATCACCAACTACTTGAGAGACAGGATGATCTCTGGTCCATTTGATAAGAGGAGGGTAATTCGGATCAAAGGTTGGGTCTAGTTCAGCATTGATCATTTCTTCTGGCTCAGATTGGCTATCGTAATCGAGCGTCATATCATCATGCTCCCCCTCAATTGATGAGTCTTGAGAAACATGAGGTTCAGGGGTTTCTTGTGGTGTTGGACTTTCATGCATTGAGGCACCTTCGTTTGGAGGGGTATCTTCGGTTGGAGAAGCACCTTCGGTTGGTGAAAGACCTTCAGTTGAAGTTGTAGAGCTTGGCTCCCCCTGGACTTGTGAGCTTGGCTCCCCCTCGACTGAAGCTTTGTTGGATGGAGATTCATCAGTGGGCGATTCTCCTTCATGCATTCTTCTTGCAGCATCTTCGACAATCTGCTTCATATGATCAACTTTGTTGTCTGCTGCAACTGCTTCGGAGAGTGAAGCTCTTTCCGGTTCGTCAAAGAGTTCCAGAAATTTCTCGTATAAATTGGCGATTGAGACTGTGACTTGGCCAGTTTGAGGAAAGATTTCCCCAGTGATGTCTTCTTTAGCGTGCAGCTTTTTGATATAGCTATCGTCAAAGGTTACATAGTATGTTTCTTCAATCCTTCTCGAACGCTTGTTTAGGACCCTGTACACCTTGGATGTGAGTGAGTAACCCAGAAAAATTCCCTCGTCGGCTTTGACATCAAACTTGTTGCGGTGTTCTTTAGAATTAAAGATGAAACACCTTGAGCCGAACACATGGAAAAATTTCACATTGGGCTTTCTGTTGTTCAGTATTTCATACGGAGTAAGCTTGAACCTCTTGTTGAGATAGGATCTGTTCTGTGTAAAACAAGCAGCCGAAATAGCGTCAGCCCAAAAATAAAGAGGTAAGGAAGCGAAACTTAGCATGGTTCGGGCAGCTTCACACAAAGATCGGTTTCGTCTTTCGACTATTCCGTTCTGTTGCGGTGTGTAGGGAGCTGAGAAATTGTGACTTATTCCCTTTTCTGCAAGAAACTCTTCAAACTCCCTGTTCTTGAATTCTAGACCATTGTCGCTTCTGATGTTGCGAACAACCTTCTTGAGCTATACTTCAATTTGCTTGATAAACACTTTCAGCTTTTGAGTCGCTTCAGATTTGAGCTTTAGAAAGAACACCCATGTAAATCTTGAAAAGTCATCAACAATAACAAGAATATACTTGCTACCACCGATGCTTTCTATAGATGAAGGAGCACACAAATCGATATGAAGTAATTCGAGTTGTTCAACAACTTTTGTGTTGATTATAGATGGGTGACTTTGACGACTCTGCTTCCCCATTTTGCATGCAGCACACAAATGATCTTTGTCGAACTTGAGCAATGGAAGATCCCTAACATGACCTCCAGCAACAAGTCGGTTGATATCTTTAAAATTGAGATGAGATAGTCTTCGGTGCAATAACCAGCTTTCGTCGGATTGAGCTTTTGACAACAAGCATATGGCTGGGTTTCCTTTGATGGGTTTCATGTTTAGAGGAAACATTTCACCCTTTCGCTCTGACTTGAGAATCACTTTCTTTTTCTTTTTCTCTATGATTTCAGAACCCTCCTCATCGAATGAGACTTTGAGACCTGTACCTCCAACAAGCTGAGATACACTGATGAGGTTGTGTTGGAGTCCTTCCACATAAGCCACCTTCCTTATAGTAAAATCCCCATTTGTTATCATCTCGTATCCTTTTATGGTGCCGAAAGAATTATTTCCAAACTTGACGTTGCCACCATTTGCAAGAGATCTGTATTCCCTGAGCTCCTCTTTCCTCCCTGTCATGTGACGCGAGCAGCCACTATCGATGTACCATTCTTCGTCAAACTGCTCGTCACTTATAACCTGCAAAAATTAGGCAGATTTAAGAACCCAAAGTTTCTTGGGTCCACGTGAGCTTTGCATGGGAATGGGAACAGTAAGAAAGACGTCAACAAGATAAGTTCGTTTTATAAGAGTTGTTTCATCTTTCCTTTTAATGGTAAAAACTTTTATTTTGTTAGGATTGGGTGTGCTTGGTTTGGACTCTGGTTTGGATTCATTGACCTTCTGCTTTCCCCTTTGTTCAGCTGACGAATGAGATTTTTGAGAACAAGAGGAATCAGTTTTAGAATAAGATGGAGATAAATCGGTGGAAGTAGAAGAATTAGTAGAATGAGAAGAATTAGAACGAGAAGGTTTGGATTCAGAGGATTTCCTGGCTGGAGACTCTAGGTGACCCTTTTGCTTTTGAACGTTGGAGGGACTGACCTTAGAGTTTTCTTCTCTTTTGACTTCAGAACCGAACCCTTGCGTTCGGTTGGAGCTGTCTTTGGAACCGAACCTTTGGTTTCGGTTGAAGTCTTTTTCAGAACCGAACCTTTGGTTTCGGTTAATATCTTCTTGTGAACTGAACCTTGGCTTTCGGTTGATGTGACTTTCAGGCTTTCCTACAGGATTGTTTTCATACTTCAGATTCTTGTCTTGGTGTGAGAAATATGCATTCTAGGAATGCCAGAATTGTTTCCTTTCAGAAAGGTTCTTCCTGTATCTGTTGTTCCTTTCTCTCTTCCTATTCCTCATCTGTGTAGGTTGATGATGAACATTTGCTTTCGGTTTTGGTGTCTCCTTGGCTGGTTCCTTTTGAACTGCAGGAGTTTTACTTTGAGCCGAGGGAGTAGAGGTAGCGTGTTCTTTTGCTGAACGATCATCCTCATGGGGAATATCTTTTGTACCACTGGTGCTTGGCTTATCGAAATTATTCGGCTCATTCAAGGGTTCAGGTATGTATCTTCCTTTGCTCTTCCAGGAAGTTCTTTCAGATAAGCCAATGGTTTCGTCTGCATTATCAATTTGAGCTTCCCAGAAGTATTCTTCGCAGCCATCAGCATTGTCTTCGTTTACAATGTCTGTGAGTTCAGCTGTTTGATGTTTGGTAACTCCTGTCACCTTGTATACTTGATTCGGAGTAGTCCTGACCTTTTGATACACAACTGCTTTCTCAACTAATATCGGGGACTTTTGATGGGACAATCGAGCGAACTCCACAGAATTTTCAGAAATAAGATTCTTGTGGTTTTCAGGTTCGTTTTTAATGAATTCTGAGCAGTCAACCGTGTCCTCTACAGAAATTTCACTCATGTTTTCGTCCTCGTTAAGCTCAGATGCATTTTCAACATCAATTTTGTTTTCTGAGCTTACGTTGGCGTTTAGAGAGTCAAATTTTTGCATGGTTTCGGTTCTCAGTTTAAGTCTGTCATTTTCATCCAAAAGGTTTTTAAGCATGTCCTTGTGGTCCTTGGATTTAATGAAGGACTCAATTTTGTCCAGTCCATACATGTAGGTCGGATTGACATCATCAGACGATATCACACTCTCACAATTGTAGGCTTCGACATCGACTTCATCCTCCTTAAACTCTAGGAAGGGCAAAATCATGCGATGGATCTTTTGGCCTATTTCACAATCCAAGTGAAGCTGAGTAATATTAGAATACAAACGTTTAGCAATTAAACAAAAAACATTCCGCTGTTTTAACAATTTTAAATTGTCTCTTTGCAAATAAATGTTTTCGTCTTTAACTTTAACTAATTCCGACTCCTTTAACTCGATCCACATTCTCCGCTCCTCAATTTTTGATGACACCCTGCTCAATTGATCAGTTAGGTTAGAATTGGTGACTCGAGTTTGAGTTAAGCTACTATCTAGATGAGAAATTCTTGTATTAACATTTTTAAGTTCTTTCTCATATGAGGTTGATGGTACTTTCGATGAAACAAAAACAGATTGTACCTTCTTTATCAGTTCATCGAGCTCACTCAACTGTTGGCTAAGTGGTTTGGCCGCAAAACACATATCCTCCTGTACTTTCGGTCCATCGCTTCCTCCGTCGGTGTTGTATCCCCTCATTTGAGATACGTCAGTCACCATGAAACATCTTCCTCCACTGCTTTCCTCCTTAGCCACATAAGCCTTTCCATGGGTAGGCTTCCTTACTTCATCGTCTTCTGAGTCGGTAGACCAAACTTCCGTGCTACCGAACTCGTCACCTTTAACCGAACCCTGCACAACAAGAGCATTAACAGAAGGGTTAGCGGTAGACTTCTTCTTTCTCAACTCGTCCAATCTTTTCTGCAGCACGACTTCCTCATCATTTCCATCGTCCTTTTCAGCCATCTTCTTAAGAACACAGTCCTTAGCATAGTGGTTTTTGCCACCACAGTAGAAACAGCTTACTCCGGAATCGCCATCTGCCTTCGGTTCCTTCTTGGGCTCCTCAGCTTTCGGTTCATTATTCACCTTTTCAGAGCTGTAACTCCCCTGCCAGTTTCGGTTTTTGTTGCTGGGGAATCTCTTCTTTATGAACCTCTTGGGATTGGACACCATCATGGCATAATCCTCAGATGTGAGGTCATATTCCTCCAAATTGAGCTCTTCATCCTCCATTACAGCTTTACTTTTAGATAGGAGGGCCAACGAACCAAGACTAGTAACGATATTCTTTTCTTGCACCACACTTTTCTCTTGGGACTTAAGAATACCCACCAGTTTCGCCAAAGAGTATGATTTAAACTGCTCATGGGCTTTGACTGTGGAAACTATTGCTCTCCATTCAGACCTCAATCCGTTCAAGAAAGTAACCTTCTGTTCGATAAGCTTCCTTTCAATATCGTGTTTAATCATTTTTCTGAGAAGATGATTGAAGCAATCAAACGTCTGGGTCACCGTTTCTTCAGCCCCTTGCCTGAATTCTCCAAACTCAGATAGAAGCAAGGTTTGGATGGAATGTTCAAGATCTTCATCTGTGGAATACAGTTCACGAAGTCTATCCCATACTTCCTTCGCCGTTGTGCATGACCTGACCAGTCTGAATGTGTCGGACTGAAGGGCGAATCTGATCAACCTTAATGCCTTGATATTGCACTGGAATTTATCCTTTTCATCTTGTGTAATGTCCTTCACGTCCTTTAGCAGATCGTTGTACTCCTTTTGTGTCTTGATGATTCTGGACGATGCAGAATGAGAAAACGGTCCATTGGTGATGGCTTCCCATATGAGATACCCATTATCCTCCGATCCAATCACGTAGTCTTCAAAGTGATGCGCCCATACTTCATAGTCGTGGGTGTATAAGATTGGAATCTTTGTCGTCAAACCGATGCTGTTGGAAATATTAATAAGGTTTGATTGCATGGCGTCCATTATGATCATAAAAACCTGTTCAAAGATCAGACTTGTAATAAAGCAGATTAGGGCAAAACAATAAATATCAAGATACGTCAATAAAGAGATGACGGCTCAATAAATATTGATAATTGCGGAAAAACCCTAATTGAAATCTTTTTCACAGAAAAGATGTGTATCGATTACACAGCCTCCTGCTCTGATACCAATTGTTGAGATTAAACTAACCTTTAATCTACAAAGATCGATTAGATCTTGAACAAGTATGTAAATATAAAACTAAATGAAGGCAATAATAAGAACAAGACAAGATAGAATCAAACGTGTCGAATGATTAAACATAATCCTCAGAAGAGCTCGATTAAGAACATCAACTGTAGAGGATTGGAAGGTTACAAGAACGATTTAAAGAAACCTGTTATCGTCTAGATAAATCGCTATATGGTAGATCTCTAAAACCTTAACCTAATATGCATGCAAGCGTAAACTTATATACAAAACATAAAAGGTTCACTGTTGGACAGGCCCAAACTGGAATACAAAGTAACTTAATCTGTCGAGCCCAAAAGATGCAATCTTCAAAATAATTTTCAGCCCAACACATATGATCCATGGGATAAACACTCCATGGACTATCCATGAAAGCTTAGCCTAACCTAAATGAACTTGGCCCATTCCATATATACAAGAGTCCATATTTAATTAGTTCATTTTGATCACTTAATTAATTCTAAATTAATTCTTGATCAATACTAATTAAATAATGTGATTCCATATTAATATATTAGAACTTATAATATATTAATATTAATCATAAACATACTATTCTCAAAAGATTATCCATATAAATTGTGTCGGTGAAGTGCAACCCAAATGGACCATGTCGGGTCGGGTCAAGTACATACCAAATATAGTTATGGACTTAGACATTAATCCAACAATTTTAACTTGTATCCCCCCCCCCCCCCCCCTAAAACTTGAAGAAAACATGAAAATGTAGGGGTATGAACTCACCTTAAGTGATCTCTTAAGATGGATGATGAAAAGAAGAAGTTTCCAAGTCAAGAACACTTGGGAGATACTTGAAGATTCAAAGATCCTAAGCACAAATATGATGATATTTGTATAAGAGATTCATGATTTGAGTGAAGGAGTGTAGAGTATTCAAATGTAGAATGAATTTACTTACCAATACAGAAGTGAAAAGCTCAAGAGCAACCTTGAAATCTCGTGTTCGGAGAGAGGGAGAGAGAGAGAGAGAGAGAGAGAGAGAGAGAGAGAAAGAGAGGTGTTTGCTTTTTGGTGAGAGTGAATGAGTAAAGTGGGGAGTGATTTGAGTGTTTCCAGCTTTTGATGAAGCTATGCAGCTGGAGGAGGGGTGTCAAAGGACAAATAATAGACTAGGTAGGGAGGGATAGTGACTGAGGGTTGTCCTATGAAGGTATGGGTGTTAACTTGTGTCATACTCTAGCTAAAGTCAACACTCTATCACAAAATCTAACTTAATAGATTTTATTCTTAGACAAGGATTTCCCCCAAAATATAATTAAAAATGAATATTTGGGGTTTCTTATATTAAAATACGAGTTTAGGTGGAAATCCCGCGTTAAAATCACGAAAAACAGGCTTAAAACGAAGTTGGGGTCAAAAATCGGGAAGATGCTGTGAACAGCCGAAGTCAAGAGGCGAGGTTCGGTCTTAGCAGCTTGAACTGAGAGGATGGTTTGGTTGATGTACAAGAATCGAGAGAGAGAGAGGTTTGGTCCGAGCCTCGCAGGCGAAGCCATCAGAAGGGACCCAAGGCAAAGGGTAGTTCGGTTCTTGAGGAGGTCTCGGTTCTTAAGCTAGTTTCGGTTCTAATGAGAGGTTCGGCTCCTTAAGAGGGTTCGGTTCCTTAAGAGGGTTCGGCTCCTTAAGAGGGTTCAGCTCTTTAAAGCTGTTTTTCACATAAACTTCCGTTTTCGAGTCATTTTCGACTAAATTAAAGGTTGGGATGCCCCGAGTGATTATAAAAAATTTAGGGAGATTTATGAGAGATTTCTCATACTTAGAGAGATTTGTGAGAGATTTCACATACTTGGAGAGATTTCTCATACTTAGAGAGATTTGGGAGAGATTTCACATACTTAGAGAGATTTGGGAGAGATTTCACATACTTGGAGAGATTTCTCATACTTAGAGAGATATGGGAGAGATTTCACATACTTAGAGAGATTTGGGAGAGATTTCACATACTTAGAGAGATTTGGGAGAGATTTCACATACTTGGAGAGATTTCTCATACTTAGATAGATTTGCGAAAGATTTCACATACTTAGAGATTTGGGAGAGATTTCACACACTTGGAGAGATTTCTCATACTTAGAGAGATTTAGGAGAGATTTCACATACTTAGAGAGATTTGGGAGAGATTTCACATACTTGGAGAGATTTGGGAAAGACTTCACATACTTAGAGAGATTTCACATACTTAGAGAGATTTGGGAGAGATTTCACATACTTGGAGAGATTTGGGAAAGACTTCACATACTTAGAGAGATTTGGGAGAGATTTCACATACTTAGCGAGATTTAGGAGAGATTAGAGAGAGACTTCGTTTGTAACCTTTTTGGTTGTTTAGCTTCTCTATGCAAGGTTTGTAAACCTCATTAAGCCTTGTTATGAATGTTATGCGCTCCCGAGGGGTACAGAATAGTGTTTTACCAAGTAGTCTCATCACTTACCCTCATTAGGGTTTGAGAACTCTGTATGAATTTTTCAAGTGATAACTTCTTATTAAAATAGTGAGTTATACAGTAGTTACATAATGTAAACCCTAATATACAAGATTAATTGAGTTGACTGGTTTGACTTGTTGACTTTATTTGACTTTGACCTGACCAGAATTTGACGGTTGTCACACATAGATTATGTGATTGTAACATTAGGTGCATCATGTACATTCGCATGGTTATTCACACCTTGTTTGTGATCCTCGGTATCCCAGTCACAAACTTGAAGGGCATATCGAGATTTAAACATGCCATTGAAAAGTTCAATGAATCTCAAAAGGATCTAGGAGTTTTTCAAAAAAAAACATTTAATACTGAATCTCTTTTTAATTTTTCATGGTGGAAAATTACTGAATCGTCATTCAATTACCTTCAAATTATTTGAATTTTAGATTACGGCATCCCTCTTCTAATTTTTAAATCATGTTGTTGGATCCTAGCCCTAATTTCTCATTTTGGTGTTTAATTAGGGATTCTTATCTAATCAAACTTTGTCTCTTTCTATTTTCAGATGTCGAACGCAAACAACAACAATGTTATGGGTCCTTCTCGCTAATTAACTTGTGCGAGAGGGTGATCTTCGACGGGTCCAATTTCAATGACTAGATCTGGAACATTCGTATGGTCACTCACTACGAGGACAAAGAATATATCCTCAATGAAAATCTCAAGGAGATCAACCCAAACTGCGCTACTCCTGAAGAGATCGCTGCCTTCGAAGCCCACGAGCGTGATGCTACGAAAGTACATTGCATCATGTTGGCGACAATGACTCCTAAACTCCAATAGTCCTATGAGGACATGTACCCCTACAAGATGCACCAGGATTTACTGGACCGGTACCACCAAAGCGCGAGGCAAGAGCGCTATGAGATCATCACTTCAATGATCACCGCTAAGATGGGGAGTGGAGAATCCCTAATCTCTCATTTGCAGAAAATGCATAGGTATGTCGATCGTCTTCTCAACTTAAATGTTAACTTTGATGAGGATCTGGCCATCGACACATCCTCCAATCCTTGCCTCCCTGTTACAACTAGTTCAGAATTACCTACCACATGAACAAATAGGAGGTCACCTTGAGTAAGCTTCAAGGGTTGTTGAGGACTGCTGAGAGCAACCTCAAGGACAAATCTGTTGCATCGACTCATGTTGCTAACGCCCCTGTCTTGGCCATTGGGCAAGGAAAGGGTAAGAAGAGGAAGGCTCCCTCAAAGAGCCAACCTAAGGGAAAGTCACATGAAGGTTCCTCTTCTAGCGGGACCAAAGTTGGTTCTGTCAAACCATCTTCTGACCCCAAAGATGCAGAGTGCTACTACTACCATGAGAAGGGTCACTGGAAATGAAGCTGCCCTAAATATTTGCATGATATTAAAGATGGGAAGATAAAGCCCACGTTCGCAGGTATGTATTTTATTCAATCTTATAACGCATCATATGCTACTTCATGGATCCTCGATACAGGATGTGGTTTGTACATTTGTTCTGATTTCAGGGCCTAAGTGGAAGTAGGGACATGGAGCATGGGAAGATAAACTTGATCATGGGAAACAGAAGATCGTCACCTGTCACCAAGATCAGATTTATTCTTTAGTGCTTAGTAGTAGGTTAGGGCTAGATTTGAATAATTGTTTCTATTCGCCAGATATGGCAAGAAACATCATTTCATTTCATGGTTTATATAGACAAGGTTTCAGATATTCGTTTGATAATAATGAAGGTTCTATTAATGTTTATCTGAATGGTGATTTCTATTTTGAAGCATTACCTTGTAATGGAATATAGGAATCTGTGTTGGTTGTAGACAACTTAAGAAATGATGTATTCAATATTGATTCTTCCATTGGTATGGACAAAGCATGCTTGTGGCATCATCATCTTGGACATGTCAACAAGAAACAGATAGCCCAACTCCAAAAGGATAGAGTGTTGGATTCATTCGACCTTAGGGATGATGACGTATGCGAGTCTTGTTTACTTGGAAAGACGACCAAGTCACCCTCACTGGCACTTGTGCGAGGGGTGAGGGCCTATTGGATCTCATACATACGGATGTATGTGGACCCTTTAGATCCACCAAAAGGGATGGTTGTCGCTTCTATGTGACCTTCATTAATGATTATAGTAGATATGGATATATCTACTTGATCAAGCAGAAGTCAGAAACTTTTGAAAAGTTCAAAGAGTCTCAACATGAAGCGGAGAATCAGTTGGGCAGGAAAATTAAGTTGCTTTGATCTGATCGAGGAGGAGAATATTTTAGTTTAAAGTTACACAACTATCTAAAGGAATGCGGAATCATTTCGCAATTGATGGCTCCTAGGACACCACATTTGAATGGTGTTGTTGAGAGACGTAATCAAAACTTGTTAGACATGGTTCTTTCCATGATGAGTCAGGCTTCGTTACCAATCTCATTCTGGGGGTATGCCTTAGAGACTGCCGCCCATATCCTCAACTTAGTCCCTATGAAGAAGGTTGCCAAAACACCTCACAAGATGTGGATAAGGAAATCTCCCTCGTTGGCACATATAAAGGTATGGGGTTGCGAGGTTTTCATAAGACGAGAGACTCACGACAAACTCAAACCTCGCAGTGAGAGGTGTATTTTCATCGGCTACCCGCAGAAGACCTTTGGTTATCTCTTTTATCGACCGAGTGACAATGTTGTATTCCTTGCGAGGAGGAGTTTTCCGAGAGCGAGAACTCATAGGCCAAGGAGACAGTAGGAGGCAAATCGATCTTGAAGAGCTTCAAGAGTCAAGCGATGAAGGAACCTCTAACACTGGCACTCTACTTGAGGAGGAAAATTTTGTTGAATCAATTGATGAGTCCTTACCTCTTAGACGTTCAGTAGAGTTAGTGTTCCAGCCCAGTTGTATGGTTTCCATATTACTACTGAAGGGGATACGTTTATTAGTGAGAGTACACTAATAAATTTGGATGAACCTAATAGCTAAAAGGAAGCCATGGTAGGCCCGGAGTCTACAAAGTGGAAAAAGGCAATTGACAGCGAGATTCAGTCCATATACGATAACCAAGTTTGGAATTTGGTTGACAATGTACCAGGTCGTAAGATGGTCGGGTGCAAGTGGATCTTCAAGAATAAGACCGACATGGATGGGAACGTGCACACTTATAAAGCACGATTGGTTGTGAAGGGTTTCACTCAAACTCCGGGAGTTGACTATGATGAGACCTTCTTACTAGTTGCGAAGATAAAGTCTATTAAGGTGATGCTCACAATAGTTGCATTTCATGACTATGAAATATGGCAGATGGACGTAAAAAAAATGTTTTCCTTAATGGAAAGTTGGCTGAGGATGTCTACATGAATCAGCCAGAGAGTTTTGTCGATGCAAAGCACCCCAATAGAGTGTGCAAGCTTGAGAAATCCATTTATGGATTGAAACAAGTGTCTCGCGGATGGAATCTTTGTTTTGATGAGAATGTCAAAGAGTTTTGTTTTCTGGGAAGCGAATATGAATCTTATGTATATGCCAAAGTCAGTAGGAGTATAGTACGCTTCCTCGTATTGTATGTCGATGACATACTACTCATAGAAAACGACATCCCAACACTGAAGGAAGTCAAGTCCTAGCTTGGGAAGTGTTTCGCTATGATGGACCTCGGAGAGGCTGCCTATATTCTGGGAATAAGGATAGTGAGCAACAGGAGTAAGAGACTGATAGGACTCAGTCAGGATACATACTTGGATAAGGTACTAAAGCGTTTTAGTATGGAGAATTCCAAGAAAGGGGAGTTATAAATCCAAATCAATACCAAGCTGAGTAAGACTCAGAGCTCGAGTACAGAGTCTGAGATAGCATGAATGATTCGAGTACCTCACACTTCTGCAGTTGGCTCGATCATGTATGCTATGACTTGTACTCACCCTGATGTGGCCTTCGCTTTGAGCATGGTCAGCAGATATCAAGGGAACCCTGGTAGAGCGTATTGGATAGCAGTCAAGAATATTCTTAAGTACCTTTGGAGGACTAAGGAATGGTTTCTTATCCTCGGTGGGAGTGATGAGTTAAGGGTGTGAGGGTATAGTGATGCTAGCTTCCAGACGGATCGATATAATTATCGATCATAGTCAGGCTGGGTCTTTACCCTAAATGAGGGAGTAGTGACTTGGAAAAGTTCCAAGCAAGAGACCGTAGCTGATTCGACGTGCGAGTCAGAGTACATTACGGCAAGTGAAGCGTCAAAGGAGGCGATATGGTTGAAGAAATTCATTGGAAACCTTGGAGTTGTGCCATCCATATAGGATCCTATGGAAATTTATGTGATAACGAAGGTGTGGTTGCCTTAACCAAGGAACCAAGGGATCACAGTAGATCTCGACATAGCGACAGAAAATACCATTTTATCAAACATCGGGTAGAAGATGGACTCATCATGGTGAAGAGGGTATCATCAGAAGATAACCCAGCAGATCCCTTTACGAAGGGACTGAGTAGGGTTAAGCCCTTGCAGCACGCTAGGACCATTGGGTTGAAGTACGATATCAGTTTTGATTAGATAGTTTAGAAACATGTAAAAGATAGATTGTAATTAACATTTGATGAATAAATAAAAGTGTATTATTTATGGCTTAAGACCCGAATGGATGGCAGTGGTCTATACTGTGAAGGCACATGAGCAATTTAAGTCTTGTTCGCTGACGAAACTAATGGGAATACATAAATCTCATGAAAGTGTGGTGACTAAGGAAGCGAAGATAGTTTCGGGTGTGGGTTCTCTGGCCCTTGTTTCTAAGAGCAAGAGTGTGGCAGACGAAGAGGAGAAATCTGATATGTCAAAGTGTGATCTGACTAATGAGGAATATGCAATGATGGTTACAAACCCAAAGAAGTTTGCTCGTAAGAAATTCCCTATCAACAAGAACCGAAAATGGCAGGGAAGCTACAGCTCTGATACCAATTGATAAGAATATAGTGCTATTAGATCAAGAGATTCTAAATAGATAAACAAGAATGAAGAAATAAAAGAACACTAGAATGGATCAAAAGATGTCGAATGATTAATATCTCACACCTCAGAAGAGCTCGATGAAGAACTTCGACTGTAGAGGTGTGTTAGGGTTACAATGCAAAAGCAATTAATGAAAACGTTAACCTTAAAGCTATACATGCATGCACGATATATATATATATATATATATATATATATATATATATATATATAATCTAACCCTAATAATAAACCACGGTTGGACAGGCCCAAACTGGGTAAACAAAATGGACTATTAAACGAGCCCAAAGACGCAACACTTAAACCCAACAATCTCCCCCTTTGCGTCAATAGAGGCGAGAGATCAATTTGGTTGAGCAAGAGTGGCCTTCTTCACAGTCTTGAATATGCTCGGTATAATGGCGAAAAGAGTGTGACGAAAAGCTATATACCACCGAAGCACGTTTGTGAAATTCTTTTTATCAGCTGCTCCATTCCCTTTACATCTATGAATGACGTCTAAAATATGCTCCAAGCAAGATGTAGAAAACATATGTTTGTTATCAAGGGAGAACACGAACTTCTGCCCTTCGTTTCGAGTGAGCATCACAGCACGATATTTTGAATCAATCTTCCCCATCTTCATCTTTAAAGCAACACACTGATTTCCTAAGAATACAAGTAGTTTTGAAAGAGTGTCAACAATTAAGTTGGGGAGTTCATAAGCTTTTGAATGTAGTGTTGAAAACCATTCTTTGCAAAAGTAATGTTTGTACCAGAAAAATCCAATATTTTTCTTATAAAAGTGATATGTAGTCTTAAAACCCAAAAACTGGAATGTACAAGTAATTTCCATACTTATAGTAAAATAAACAAGTTTAAATCGACATAAACTCGTTTGATTTAATGAAATCCCTGTAAATCCTATGTTTTGTGAATATTCCATGTGAGTTATTATAACCATTCTATGACTTAGACGACCTACCACGATGTTCTTCAAGCATCAGAAATGTTTATGACACTTCACACCCCAAACCTGCCGATCTTGCTGTTGCATGCAACTCAGGTGTGGGTTTGTCAAACCCAATATAGATCTATACACAACTATCATGCTCTCCCTACAAGAGACTCTAGTTACAATGTAGGACTTAAGGCGTATTACTTGAAAAGTAACTTGAAGAAAATGTCTCACAAATTAGTCATTAACGGATTTACGTATAATGAAATGAAAACCCTTTTTGTATAAATGAAACCTTTAGAATGAGTTTGTAGTATAAATGCACCATAAACTATATCTATTATAGTTTATCAAAATGTTATAGTGGTAGTGAACATAAACTATGCCTATAATAGTTTATCAAATGTTTGTAAAGTTAGAAACACTTTTGTTTTCTGTTTAATACCTATTTCCAAGGTAAGATGTTATGAAATATAACAACATATATTCACATAATAATGCACACCTTGCTCAGCAAGTTACAAGGTGTGAATGAAATTGATAACACTTTTCCCAGTTTTTAACTTTTCTGTTACTATTATTATAAAAATTATAGAAAAATCATCAAAGGTCCAAATCAGAATCCATAAATTTTGAGAGTTTGGAAAATTTGTCTAGTTTGTTCATAATTTTTATTATGATTTTTAGTGACCTCTAACTTGTGTGAAAATATCCAACTTCACAGACTGGTCCAAAGTGGTTTATGAAATGATAGGTTGTTTTGTAAAAATCACCATAAATTGTACAAAAATCATATGGAGATGTTCAGGTAGTCATTTTCAAGGTATGAACTTGAACTATTCGCCTCTTGTACAGTTTTGAAAACTAAAATCTTTAAGATGTTCAAAACAGTCCGTGAATGGAACTAAACTTTTTTTATGAAAGCTTTTGGTTGAGTTTAGTTGTGTTCTTAATGTTTTAACTTGTATTCTCCCCATTAAAACTTAAGAAAAAAATGAAAAGATAGGGGTATGAACTCACCTTGACTGATTTCAATAGATGGATGGTGAAGAAAGGAAGTTTCCAAGTCAAGAACACTTGGGAAGTGCTTGAAGATTCAAAGATCTGACAACAAATATGATGATCTTCTAGAGAATTCAAGATCTTGGAGAGAAGAGAGAGAAAGAGAGAGAGAGAGAGAGAGAGAGAGAGAGAGAGAGAGAAGTGTATTTTGCTTTTTGGTTTAGTTGTTGGTGATTTGGTGATTTAGAAAGATGTAAGAGGTGTTGATTCTTGGTGTGCGTGTGTGTTAAGGAAACTTGTAGGGAAAGATAAAAGGTACAATGAGTGGATATGGCTGATGTGAATAGTGACATAAAGTATGAACAGTGAATAGAATGTGTCATAACTTTTAGGAAAAGTCAATGGACACCTTTATGTACCATGCCTTTGTTCTAAAGAAAAGTGTGGATTCTAACATGAAAATCCTTAGGATAAGTTTAGTTTATGATCTTATAAGGTTTAAAATAATAAAATATGAGTTTATACGAAAATCCCGTGCAAAAATCATCGCAAACGGGCTTAAAATGAAGTCGGGATCGAAAACCGGGTAATAGAAGAGAAGTCTGTGAGGATTCGAGGTCAGCAGTGAAGGTTCGGTCCTAAAAGGCTAAGGACCAAAGGGAGGTTTAGTTATATGGAGAGGACCGAAAGTGAAGCTGGGTGAGAATGGACCGAAAGCGAAATAGAGCGAAGGGAGGGTTCGAGTTCAGTCCCAGCAATTTCGGTCCAATTAGAGGTTCGGTCCAAGAAGGGGACTTCGTTCCAATAAGGACCTTCGGTATGAACAAGTTTTGGTCCAATAAGGACCTTTGGTTCTAACAGGTTTCAGCTCTAAGTGGGTTCGGCCCTAAATAGCTGTTTTTCATAAAAACTTCCCATTTCGAGTGGTTTTTGACCAAGTTAAGTGTCGGGATGCCCCGGATGATTATAAAAACTTGAAAGGTATTTTGAGAGAGATTTGGGGGAGATTTGGGAGAGATTTAGAGACATTTCATTTGTGATCATTGTAAGTGTTTGGCCTCGTAAAGAAAGGCTTGTAAACCCCGATAAGACTTGTTATGGGTTGTTATACGCCCCCGAAGGGTATGTAATAATGTTTTCTTCGAATAGTTTCACCACTTACCCTAATTAGGGTTTAGAATTTCAGAACCTACAAACATTCCAAGTGATATCTTCTTATTATAATAGCGAGTTGTACAACAGTAACATAATGTAAACCCGAATACACAAGGGTTAGTTGAGTTGACCGGTTTGACTTGGTGACTTTATTTGACTTTGACTTGACCTAAAATTGACGGTTGTCACATCATCCCCCCGTTAGAAGGAATTTCGTCCTAAAATTAGTGTTTTGACCGGGACTTCAAGAATTTGGGAAGAGATGTGGGTACTTTTGTTTCATTTGATCCTCATGTTCCTATGTGAACTCGGGTCCTTGTTTTAGCATTCCAACGGACCTTCACCATAGGGATGCGACTTTTTTTTGTTCTTTTGATCTCTCAATCCATGATTACACCGGTTCCTCTATGAAGTGGAGACTCTCATTAACTTCAATTTCGTTGAGTGGTATCACGAGAGTCTCGTCGGACAGGCACTTCTTTAAGGTCGATACATGGAAGGTAGGATGTACGTTATTAAGCTCTTATGGCAGTCGGAGTTTGTATGCTACTAGGCTAATCCTAGCAAGGATTTCGAATGGCCCAATGTACCTTGGATTTAGTTTTCCATGTTTACCAAAACGTATCATTCCTTTCCATGGTGAGACTTTTAGTAATACCCGGTCACTAACCTGGAATTCCAAGGGTTTGTGTCACTTATCTGCATAGCTCTTTTGTCGATCTCGAGATGCTTTTAGCCTTTCACGAATTCGCACAATCTTTTCCGTAGTTTCCCGTATGATTTCAGGACCAGTGAGGGTGCTATTTGAGACTTGCCCTTTAGCTAGCTACGTGTCTCCCACTTCGGCCCAACACAGGGGTGATCTGCACTTACGACCATAGAGAGCTCCAAATGGAGTGACTTTGATGCTGGTGTGATAACTGTTATAGTAAGAGAATTCAATAAGTTGTAAATGGGTATCCCATACTTTACCGAAGTCTATCACACAGGCTCTTAGCATGTCTTCCAGCGTTTGTATGGTTCTCTCGCTCTCTCCATCGGTTTGTGGGTGGTAGGTTGTACTCATGTCCAGCCTAGTTCCCAGAGATTTCTATAAAGGCTACCATAATCTTGAGGTAAATCTACTATCTCGGTCAGATATAATGGATATTGGCACACCGTGCAGTCTTACAATCTGTTTAATGTATGTTCTAGTCAGTTTCTCCATCTTGTTGGTTTCCTTGATCGGTAGGAAGTGTGTGGATTTGGTCAACCTATCGACGATTACCCAAATGGTATCAAGTCCACTCATTGTCTTGGGTAACTTGGTTATGAAGTCCATGGTTATTCGTTCCCACTTCCATTCAGGTATTTCTGGTTGTTGTAGTAAACCCGAAGGCTTTTGGTACTCTACCTTAACTTTGGCGCAAGTTAGACATTTGCATACGTAGGTAGCAATCTTGGCCTTCATGTTCAGCCACCAGTACCACTTCTTGAGATCCAGATACATCTTATCTGAACCTAGATAGATGGAATATCGAGTCTTGTGGGCTTCGTTCATGAATGTCTCAAAACCCACCGAACTTCGGTATCCAGATTCGGTCCATGAGATAATAAGCTCCATCGTCCTTGACCTCTAGTTTCTTATCCGTTCCCCTCAATGCCTCACTTGTCACATTTTCAGGTTTCAGGGCCTCCAGTTAGGCCTCCTTGATTTGCATGGACAGGTGTGAATGGATTGTCGTTGTTAGTGATTTTACCTGACGACCGGAGTATTCCTTTCTACTTAAGGCATCAACCACTACATTTGCCTTGCCCGGGTGATAGTGAATTTCACATTCATAATCATTCAGTAGTTCAACCCATCGTCTCTGCCTCATGTTGAGCGCTTTTTGGTTAAGGATGTGTTGAATACTATTATGATCAGTGAAGATTACGCACTTGGTGCCGTATAGATAGTGTCTCTAGATCTTCAGGGCAAACACAACTGCTCCCAGTTCCAGGTCGTGAGTGGTGTTGTTGACCTCGTGCGTTTTGAGTTTTCTCGAAGCATAAGCGATGACTTTTCCTCTTTCCATCAGCACACATTCGAGACCTTGATTTGATGCATCGCAATAAACTACGAAGTCTTCTGTTCCTTCTGGGAGGGACAAGATTGGTGCGCTGCATAGGGCTTTTTTAACTTCTGGAAGTCAGCTTCTTGTTTAACCTCCCAATTAAATGCCACTCCTTTCTGAGTCATAGTGGTGAGTGGTTTAGCGATCTTAGAGAAGTTTTGGATGAATCTTCGGTAGTAGCCAAGGAGCCTTAAAAACTATCGGATTTCCGTCGGTGTCATTGGTGCGGACTAGTTTTCAATAGCTTTTATTTTGGAGGGATCCACGTGCATTCCCTTCTCGCTGACCACATGGCCAAGGAAGTCTACTTCACGGATCCAGAACTTGCACTTGGAGAATTTAGCATAAAGCTTTTCGGCTCTCAATGTCTCCAATACCTATCGTAGGTGTTGGTTGTGCTCCTCCATGCTTCCCAAATAAACCAAAATATCGTCGATGAACACGATTACGAATTTTTCTAGGTAAGGTCGGCACACTCGATTCATCAGATCCATAAACACCGTAGGTGTGTTTGTTAATCCGAAGGGCATCACTACAAACTCGTAATGTTTGTTGCGAGTTCTGAACACTGTCTTAGGAATATCATCCTCTTGAACTTGTAGTTGATGATAACCCAACCTCAGATCAATCTTTGAAAAGTAGCTTGCCCCTTGGAGCTAGTCAAAGAGGTCGTCGATTCGAGGTAGCAGATATCGGCTCTTGATGGTGAGTTTGTTTAATTCTCGGTAATCAATGCACGTGCAAAACGATCCGTCTTTCTTTTCCACGAATAGGATTGGTGTTCCCCAAGGTGAGAATCTCAGTCTGATGAACCCTTTGCTTAATAGCTCGTTTAGTTGACTGGACAGTTCTTGCATTTCTACCAGCGCTAGGCGATATGGCGCTTTGGCTACGGGGGTAGCCCCAGGTACCAAGTCGATTCGGAACTCGACTTGTCATGTCCATGGTACTCCTGGAAGGTCTTCTGGAAATACGTCGGGGAAATTACAGACCTTCGGAATGTCTTTGATATCCTTCACCTATTGCTTCTTATCAACTACATGGGCTAAGAAGGCATGGTATTCCTTTCGAATATACTTTTGGGCCTTGACACAAGAGATGATTTGCGAGTTCGTACCGGGTTTGTTGCCGTATATGAGAAGTGTTTCACCATTTGGCAGATTGAGGTGAACGGCCCTTTCGTAACATAAAATGTCGGCACGATAACAACTTAGCCAATACATACCAATAATTACATCGAAAATTTTTATGGTGACTGGCATTAAGTTAATTTGGAATGAATGGTTGTCTAGAGTAAGGGTACACCCTGTGTATATTTCGTTAGTACGCTCTGCCTTTTCGTTTGCCATTTCTACGACATATGTATCTTTTAGTGGCTGGGAATGTTGTTTAAGTATTTTCTTAAATTGATGAATCACGAAACTCCTCTTCGCTCCACTATCGAAAAGTATGCATGCGTATGAGTTATTGAGGAGAAACGTACCAGTAACCACCATAGGGTTCCTAAATGCTTCCCCGCATCCTATCGCCAGGACTCTGCCCATGCCACCAGTGTTCGTGTTTTTCTCCTTTGGACAGTTTCTTATGAAGTTCCCTGTCTCCCCACAGCCATAATAGGCTTGACTTTTACCCGTACTGGCGACTTGGGTGATGGGTTTAGTTGGTGCTTTGCAAAAGTGGGCGGTATGCCCTTTCCGGTTGCAGTTGTTACAGTGCATTTCACGACAAGCGCCCTTGTGGTGAAAGTTGCACTTGTTGCACTTAGGAAGGGTTCCATCATATTGCTTTGGTGGTGTTGGAGTAGTTGGGGTAGTGGCAGCATGGACAACAATCGTTTGCTGCTTCTTGGTAGAGTCTTGTGCCGGTTGTTTCTTCTTGTTGCTCAATAAATTTCTTTTATTGTTTCCCCTTTTTGCTTGATCAGGGGTAGTAGTCACAGAACCAAGGATGGCTCTATGGTCGATGAGTTGTTGTTCCAGTTCCTTGGCACTGTCGAAAGTAGTTGGCCTTGAGGCCAATACACTACTTTGAACCTGCGGACACAGTCCCCAAAGGTATCGTTCCACCTTCTTCTCTTCTGGAGTAACCATTGTTGGACAGAGAAGTGCTAGATCATTGAATCAAGTCGTATAGGTTTCAAGGTCAGAGCCCGACATTTTGAGATTCCAGAGTTCTAACTCGAGCTTTTGCACTTCACCCCTCGAGCAATACGCCTTCAGCATCATCGTTTTCAAATCTTCCCAACTTATGGAGTTAGCCACTGTGAGAGTGAGTGACTTAACTCGGCTGTACCACCAAGTGAGGGCCCTGCCGGTGAAAGTGAAAGTTGCATACTTGACCTTGCTTGTTTCAGGACAAGCAAAAACTTTGAAGACTGCCTCGGTCCTTTCAAACCATTGCATCAGGGCGAGGACGCCCCCACTGAAACATCCCAAAAATGCGGCCCAAAATTTTCGTTTTTCAGTCATAATAAACATCATAAACCATCCAGTGTCATAAGCAAAATCATAAACCTTGTATCATAACACCTCATAATATCTGTCGAACATGTAAAACTCATAACAAAATATCAGAGTGAAACTCCCAAGCTGAAACTATTGTGTGTACCATGCGATCATACCGATCCCTTCCTTTTGCTAATGGAAGTACCTAAAACCAAAAACTGAAAACCATAAGCACGAAGCTTAGTGAGCTCCCCCAAACTACCACATACTATACAATAACTCATAAAACACATATTGGGCCTTTCCTACTGCATCGGACCGCAGCCCGAAATAACTTGGGCCTTGCCTACTGCATCGGACCGCAGCCCGAAATAACTTGGGCCTTACCCACTGCACCGGACGTAGCCCAGAATAACTTGAGCCTTGCCCACTGCATCGGACCGCAACCAAGAATAACTTGGGCCTTGCCCACTACATCAGACCGCAGCCCAGAATAACTTGGGCCTTGCCCACTACATCGGCCCAAAGTCCAAAATAACTGAACATATCATATACATAAACCTATAACATGAGCATGTAACTACTACATCGGACCGAAGTCCGGAACACAAGCCACATAACATAAACATGCATGAATCACAAAGACATTAAGCATACATACTACTTCTCGGGACCACCCCGTCATCGGACCCAAGTCCGGAAACATATAAACTGCATCGGGCTAACCCCGGCATCGGACCAAAGTCCAGAACTACTAATATCTAAACGGGTCGGCATTATGGTCATAGACCCGTTCCTAAAGGATGAAACTCACCTCACGTAACTGGCTGTTGAAACACTGAGCGTAAAGTATTTGATTGCTGCTCCGGCGACTCTCCGACTATAATTCACACAATGACACTTAGTCAGAAATCGACAACTATCCTTAGGGTAAATTGACCATTTTACCCCTGGCTAAATTCCACATCCTGTTCAAAGTCAACTTTCCAGTTGGCCGGACTCACCGAGTTGACCCGCCAACTCGCCGAGTCCCAATCCTTTCATATATCCCGAACTGGTCTCCACTCGTCGAGTTTAACAAGAACTCGACGAGTTCCCATTCAATCATAACATCGGGACAATCTTCATCCAACTCACCGAGTTCCTTCTGAACTCGTCGAGTTTATCTTCATCACATGAGTGAAACTTTACAAATTCCAAAACTTGAGGGCAAGTTTTGTAACTATCCAAAACTTTTCATTTCATAACTTATGAATTAAAGGTTCATAAAAATGAAGACTCTTCATTTTCATGTAACTTATGTGTCTAAATGTGTGTTTAAAAGAAGTGACATATGGATATACATAACTTGAGGACATAACTCGCCGAGTCCCAATCCTTTCATATATCCCGAACTGGTCTCCACTCGTCGAGTTTAACAAGAACTCGACGAGTTCCCATTCAATCATAACATCGGGACAATCTTCATCCAACTCACCGAGTTCCTTCTGAACTCGTCGAGTTTATCTTCATCACATGAGTGAAACTTTACAAATTCCAAAACTTGAGGGCAAGTTTTGTAACTATCCAAAACTTTTCATTTCATAACTTATGAATTAAAGTTTCATAAAAATGAAGACTCTTCATTTTCATGTAACTTATGTGTCTAAATGTGTGTTTAAAAGAAGTGACATATGGATATACATAACTTGAGGACATAACTCGCCGAGTCCCAATCCTTTCATATATCCCGAACTGGTCTCCACTCGTCGATTTTAACAAGAACTCGATGAGTTCCCATTCAATCATAACATCGGGACAATCTTCATCCAACTCACCGAGTTCTTTCTGAACTCGTCGAGTTATCTTCATCACATGAGTGTCTAGTCTATGACTTACCGAGTTGTATGAACAACTCGTCGAGTCCATCTTCGTAAGTTGGGAGATGGCCTTGGGCTCATCGAGTATATTCCTACACTCGCCGAGTTCCATGGTTTCCAGATCCATGGCTATGTCCATTTCGTTGAGTTCCTTCCATGGAATCCTCTAAACCCTTCTACACTCAACTGGGTTCCTCTGAAACATAATAATTTTGGGAATCAACCAACGACTCGCCGAGTCCCAAGAACGACTCGTCGATTCTATGCATGTCCAAGTCTATAACTCGACTTCTGATGTGCAAAAACTCATCCAGAAGGTAGATCTAGGCTCCTAAGAACGGTATAACACGTAAATTCATGAACTTTACGGTCATGCATGGGTTTTTATGCTTAAAAGACCACAAATGAGGTTTATTTCACACTTGGGGTTCTCATTGCCATAAATAGGGCACCTTTATGCCATGAGGACCCTCCAAGGTTGCAGATCTGAGTGCAATTCGACTTGAGACATCTAAGTCTCAAAAGTCAAGCTCCTTGAACCCCAAACCTCATAAAGATGACCACTAAGAGATCTAAGAAACTATAAGTCAGGTATGAGGCTGTATTACCAGAAAGTGAAGAGAAGTTGATGTTGTTCTTGGATCTAAAATCTCCTCTTGAAGTCCTCCTTCTTCCTCTTCTTCTCACAAGCTTCAAATACACCAAACAACTCTCAAAATCACCAAGAAAGAGCAAGATTGCTTATGGAGGATTAGGGTTTCCCGATCAATACTCTGGAGGTGATGGAGGCTGGGCAAAAGGCCCATAATGTTGCTTAAATAGGGTGCAAACCCTAAATATTAGAGTTTTCCCCAGACTGGCCTACTCGTCGAGTCGAGACGCGGACTCGCCGAGTAGATCACTTAACCTCACGTCTAATCTTGGCATCTACTCGACGAGTTAGGGATACTACTCTTCGAGTAGATCTTTATAAAAGACATTTTTTAATTAAATACGTACCAGGAACGGGGCGTTACAATTCTCCACCACTTGTCCTAGACTTCGTCCTCAAAGTCTGTTGTCTCTATAAATAACTTTGGGTAGTGCTCCCTCATCTCCTCCTCGGGCTCCCATGTCTACTTTGAACGCTTCCGGTGCTGCCACTACACCTGTACTAACTCTACTCTCTTGTTCCTTAGCTCTTTCACCTTGCGATCTAGAATCGTCACCGGTCTCTTGATATAGTTCAGGCTATTGTCGACCTGAATGTCCTCCAGGGGCACCACTATTGAATCTAAACACTTCTGCAACTGAGAAACATGGAACGTGTTGTGGATCTAGCTGAGTTCTACTGGAAGGTCTAATCGATAAGCAACCCATCCCACCTGGGCCACAACCCTAAACGGACCAACGTACCTGGGGACCAGCTTGCCCCGCTTCTAAAATCTAATAACACCCTTCCAGGTTGACACTTTCAGAAGGACCATATCGCCCACCCAAAATTCCAAGTCCGAACGCCGCTTGTCGACGTAACTCTTTTGCCGACTCTGAGCAGTCTGGAGCCTGCTCCGGACTTGCTGGATTTGCTCCGTGGTCTTGAGTACTACCTCCGTACTCCCCAAGACTCTCTGACCGACCTCGTCCTAGCAGATTGGGTCCTGCACTTCCTCCCGTAGAGCATCTCAAAGGGAGGTCGGTCTATACTGGAGTAATAGTTGTTGTTATACGAAAATTCCATAAACGGAAGATACGTATCCCAACTGCCACCGAAGTCTAGCACACATGCTCAAAGCATTTCCTCGAGAGTCTGAATCATCCTCTCGCTTTGTCCGTCCGTCTGAGGGTGGAAAGCAGTGCTGAAAAGGAGACGAGTACCCATCGTGTCATGAAACCGCTTCCAAAACCTGGAAGTAAACCAGACATCTCAGTCTGACACCACTGATACAGGCACTCCATTCCGTACCACTACTTCTTGCACATAAATCTCGGCCAACTTCTCAGCCGAGATGCTCTCCTGGATCAGTATAAAATGGGCGCTCTTGGTCAACCGATCCACGATGACCCATATTGAATCCACCCTATGCGCGGTCTTGAGAAGCTTAGTAATGAAGTCCATCGTGATATCCTCCTATTTCCACACGGGAATGTCTAGCGATTGCATCTTGTCATGTGGCCTCTGGTGCTCTGCCTTAACCTTCCTACAGGTCAGGCAACTCTACACGTACCAAGCTACGTCGTGCTTCATGCAGGGCCACCAGTAGTCGGGTCGAAGATCCCTATACATCTTTTTCGCCGTGTATGGATGGAGAACCGAGACTTGTGGGCCTCATCCATCAACACCTGTCGTACTCCTCCCCAGCACGGTACCCAGACCCTCCCATGTCGGTTCAACAATCCCCGACTATCGTAATCAAACGAAGCCACTCGGCCAACTATCCTCTCGCACTTCGGGCATTCCTCCTTCAGGCCCTCAACCTGAGCCTCCCTAATCTTCTCCAATAAGGGAGTAACTATTATCATCCTCAAGCAGATATCTCGAATCAGAGCCGCTACCGCCTTGCGGCTCAGGGTGTCAGCCACTACGTTGGCCTTGCCCGGGTGGTAGAGGATCTCACAATCGTAATCCTTTACCACATCTAGCCACCGACGTTGCCTCATGTTCATATTCGGCTGATCCATGAGGTACCTAAAACTCTTGTGGTCCGTGTAAATAGTACATCGGACCCCATAGAGGTAATGCCACCAAATCTTGTGTAACAACCCGACATTTCGTATCATTGCTTGTAACCCTTTTCATAATCCATTTCGATCAACAAATCGTCGTTAAATTAAGTCGTTAATTAGAGATTATCTAAAATGACTTAATGGGTGTCCTAGTGCATTTAGAACTCATTCTAACATCCCGTATTAGTAATCGGAACATTTATAGAATCAGCCATATCGGGTTACAGCAACTTGATCGGGTGCGACCAAAAGCCCCGTCTAAAGCCGGTATCGGGTAGAATTCCACCGTGTCCAAATCCTGAACACTATTTAAAGTGTTCTAAGCTTCCATTTGAAGCTTTTGCTTCATCTCACTACTCTCTCTCTAACCTCTCTCCTCAACCAAAGATTCAAGGTCCAAAACATTGAATTAAGGCTCCAAATCTTTGAGATAACATCCCTAACTTGGTGTTTAACCTCTTAGGCCTTCAAATTCGTGTTTAATTTATCAATTTGGACCTGGAACATGTGTTTACGGCCAAGGAGCATGCTTGGGCCGTAAACACATAAAAACATAGGTTTTTGAGAAATTTAACCCCTCCAAACCAACATTGGGACTTAGATACGACCTTATGGCTTACAAATCCGGACTTATAACACCCTAAACATGAATTTTTAGGAGAAAATAAGAGTTTACGGCCAAGGAACAAGCTTGGGCCGTAAACTCCTCATTCATGGGGAGTAAACTCATTTAAACATGTTAGAAAGCTATACAACTCCACCAAAAGCCTTGGAATAAATCCTAGAATCATCTAAAAATAGTTTGGGGACCTTAAACATGTTAAACACCCTCCAAATGAGAGTTTATGGCCATGACACCCCAAGGACAAGTTCTAGGGCCGTAAACTCCTCTTTATGAGTCAAATGATGCCCAAAACTCATACCAAGGCTTCGAAAAATAGTTGGAATCACATGTGATTGTCCTAAGCCTCACAAAATAATTATGGATTGAGCTTGGGGGAGTTTATGGCCGTAAACTCCATGTTTACAGCCGTGAACTCCCATAAATGGTGTATATGTTCATGCAATCCATTCCTAGGCTTTAGAAAAATCCATTCCATCATTTCCCATAAGTATTCAAGCCATTTAGCACTCCAAAATACCCAAACATGAGTACACGGCCGTGAACTCATGTGTGTATGTTTTATGAGGCCGAAAACTCCCTAAGGAATTTACTCTTGAAGAGTAAACTCAATTCCCTAGTCCCTCGCATCATTACACGTCCGTAGATGTCACCCGGGTCACTCCAAACACTCGTATTGAAGTGTTTTCGCTCATTGGAGTGTAGGATCTCATCTAATTAGTAATTTTAAATCTAATTAGATATATCTGGATATTATTTCATATTATATAGGAACCTTGCGTGTAATCAAGCCCCGAACCAACGTTTAGTGTCCGAAACAGTTGCGCCTTCTCGTCTGGTGAGTTCATACCCCTACCCTTTTTCAATGGTTTTTCAATGTTTTCAGGGGGAATACAAGCAAAGTACAAGAAATTACTTGTACTTAAAACTTGTTTTACATGTGTATGTTTCAAAACTTATATGCTTTTAACACTAATAATCACAATCGGTAACCGTTTGAAACTTGCAGGGTAATCATATACGTTATTTGTGAAATTGGTTGTAAACTGTTATGTTTTATTTATTTCACAAATGGTCTTCTACATTTTATCAGTTAAAAGCATAACTTTAGAACCTTTGAACATAAAACTTTGTACACTGTTTTATCCTCGGTAACACTCCACAAAGATACGCGAGTGGAGGATTATCGTATTATTACTAGTAAATTTGTTAGTACTATATAATTGGAGACACGTCCTCGGCGAACACTCCACAGAGATACGCGAGTGGAGGACCGCCCCTGTAGCCAGAATCTCTTAGATAGGGAGCGTGACTTGAGTGTATAGATCTATACGGGGCTGGCTACCCTACACCTGGCTGCTAGCTACAGCCAAACCGAAATGGTTCAAGGGTGACGAAAGTCATAAGGTGATGTGGACTACTTATTGCCATATCTAGTCTATTGTATGGTTATGGAACTCGCAATTAGGATAACAGAGATTTACATAATAATAATAATAAATAAAGTAATTAATTTACTTTGTAAATATTAGTTTTATAAGCGTATTAAAACTAATTCATTTCACAAGATAATCGGGTTTTCAGAATACATCTTTCACAATTGGTAACCAACATTCAGGAAAATATGGGATTTTCCTAGGAACATTTGTACATAACCAGAATAGTGTAACAGACCAGATAACTTACATTTCATAAGAGTAAACATGTTTTCAGTGTACAACTTTACATTACGTTTTGGGAATCAATAACCAACCTTTTAAGAAAATATGGGATTTTCTTAGTGTATGTAACATTTTCAGAAAACGGAAAGGAAAATTGTACATTTTTCACAAAACAAAATCGCTTATGAACTCACCAGCATTATGCTGATTTTCAAACCGCTTGTATTCTCATGTCAGTGTTAGATAGGTACCCGAAGATCCTTTTGTGCGAATACGGTGTTCTCAGAAGACTCGTCTTGTTTTGTTTATATATACTTTGTATCACAACTGTACAACTTACTTATGAAACAAATGTAAACTTTTCTATATGTAATGTAATGGTTGTTTTACTTTACTTACTATGTGCATTGGATTTGATACTCAACGTGGAGTCAACCCCAGAAATGTTTCCGCCTTCGGTTTTCGGGGTGTGACATCTTGAGGGTGAACACTACAACCCCCAACTCCAAAACATGCGTCGGGTAGTTAGCCTTATGAGGCTTCAACTATCTCGAGGCATAAGCTATTACATGCCCCCGCTGCATCAATACTACTGTCATACCTGTGATCGAAGCATCACAGTAGACTACAAAGTCTTCTACTCCCTCTGGCAGGGTAAGAGTCGGTGCCTCGCACAATCGCTGCATGAGCGCCTCAAAGGTTTTCTGCTGCTCAGGACCCCAGCGAAACCCTACCGACTTCTTGTTCAGTCGGGTCAATGGTACTGCTATCTTGGAGAAATCTTGGATGAATCTCCTGTAGTACCCTGCCAGGCCCACGAAGCTCCGAATCTCGAATGGAGACCTCGGGACCTCCTACAGCATCAAGGCCTCAATCTTGGCCGGGTCTACAAATATACCCTTCTGGTTGACAAGGTGCTCTAGAAACTACACCTCACGCAACCAGAACTCGCACTTGGAGAACTTTGTAAAAAGTATCTCCCTCCTTAAGATCTCAAGTACCTCCCTCAGGTTTTCATCGTGCTGCCCCTCAATCTTGGAATAAACCAAGATATCATCAACGAATACTATCATGAACTGATCCAACATCGGTTTGCACACACGGTTCATGAGGTCCATGAACGCGGCTAGACCATTGGTGAGCCCAAACAGCATCACCACAAACTCATAATGACCATAGTGGGTCCTAAAAGTGGTCTTCTGCACATCATCATCTCTAACCCGCATCTGGTGATATCCGGACCATAGATCATTCTTGTTAAACCAAGACGCTCCATGTAGTTGATCGAACAAATGGTCTATCCTAGGAAGTGGGTAACGGTTCTTCACCGTTACCTTATTCAGCTCCCGATAATCGATGCACATACGGTGCGACCCATCCTTCTTCTTCACAAACAGGATCGAGGCTCCCCATGGTGAACTACTTGGCCTGATAAAACCCTTATCCAACAGCTCTTACAGCTGCGTAGACAACTCCTGCATCTCGGGAGGAGCCAACCGATACGGTGCCTTGGCTATCGGAGCCACACCAGGGACCAGGTCAATCCAAAATTCAACCTGTCTCTCATGAGGTACCCCCAGGAAAATCCTTCGGGAATACATCTGAATACTCTCGTACCACCGGTACGTCATCAACTGTCACCTTACCCTTATCTTGGGTATCCATAAGATAAGTGACGTACCCCGCACAACCATGCTGGAAATAGCATCTCGCTCTCGCTGCTGAACAAAAAATCGGTCCGTGTTGTGGCCTCTCACCCTGAATCACTAACTCTCCCCTACTAGGAGTGCGAAACCTCACCAACTGTAGCTCACAATCAATCACTGCTCCATTGGAACTTAGCCAATCCATACCTACTATAACATTGTTCCCTCGCAGGGGAATATGAACCAAATCTGCTGGGAACTACTCGTCGAATAACCGCAGTGTACATCCTCTATGAACTCTCGCGACCCTGACGGTCCTGTCATCTGCTATCTCCATGTCGAGTGGGCAATCCAGCTCCCCCAAATCTCTACTAAATTGCTTGCTAAGCGCAAGCGACACAAATGATCGGGTAGCCCCCGAATCAAAAAGTACCATAGCTGAAATGTCGTTCACTAGGAGCGACCCTGAGCACATAATCATAACATAAGCAATAATCCAATAAAATGATAATAAGAATATGGAGCAGGTACATACCAGTAACCACATCTGGAGTCGCTCGCTCCTCCTCTGCTGTCAACTAGAAGGCTCTGCTCTTCGCCACTAGCGCCTCAGCCCAGCCTTAATGGCCGTCTGTAATCCTCATACTAGCAGGAGCGGGTGCCACCACCTTTCCTGCTGCTGCAACACTCGGACACTAGAACTTCTTGTGTCCCCTCTGATTGCAATTGAAGCAAATCAGATCAGATGTTGTGGTGGTGGTGGTAGCTGTACAATCCTTGCTCATGTGTCCCGTCTGGCCGCACTTGTAGCAACCAAAACTTCCCGCCTTGCACGCCCCATCGTGCAACCTGCCACACTTGCCAAAGCGACTATGGCTCTGCTGTCCCCTAGACCTGTGATCAGACACCATGGGCTTTTTGCCCGAACTCACTGCACCAGATGTCGACTCTGGCTTCCTCTTTATCTCCATCTGAAGATCAATCTCCCTCTCACGAGCCCTCTCAATCATATCATCTAGCGTCTTACAGCTGGAGCGGCTCATAAACTGGCGGATATCAGTCTACAACATCTCATGATATTGGGCCTTTTCCATCTCCTCGTCCACCGCATATTGCGGAACGAGGAGGGCCCTCTCCCAAAACTTGGCGGTAATCTCCACCACGGTCTCTGTCGTCTGCTGGAGGTCCTGAAACTCCCTAGCAAGCTGTTGCACCTCAATGACAGGTGCAAACTCGACCCTGAAACTAGTCGTGAAATCGCTCTAGGTCATCACATCCAACACAGTGTCATCACCAATGGCTCTCCCGACCTCCTCCCACCAATCTCGTGCCCTGTCCTTCAGAAGACAGGATGCTAGTCTGACCTTGTCCCCCATAGGACATCTACTAGTACGGAATGCGTTGGCAACATCCGCCAACCATCTAGTGCTCACAATGGGGTCTCAATCCCCATGGTAGTCGGGAGCTCCACAAACTCTGAACTCCCTGAAAGTCAACAAGCGTGATCCCATCATGGTTGCATCTCAATACATAATGCGCTCAGCTTCTCATCCAGAAGATCTAAGATACCCTCCTTGACCGACCCGAAAATCACAGGGGTGTGGTCTAGTATGTTGCGTGTGACCTCCAAGGAGATAAACTCCCTGGTCTGCTCATCTAACTGTCCGGCTCCATCCAACATAGTGGCACCTGACCTGCTGACTACTGGTCTGGGTCATAAAACCACCATTCTGAAATTACATCAAAACCAATCATCAGAATACTAATATAACTGGAGGGATCTCATAAACTACAAGTTCCCTGGTCTTATCTCAGCCTTCCTTAATTCGAGTACGGATCCTCTACTTTCAGTACTATGGGCCCATACTACTTTCCATATCTATTCGTACTTTCCTCAAGAACTGCCTTGACTCCACCAAGTCCTTTCTAATACCAATAATCTCTGCTACTCTCATCCTAGGATTTCCCTAGGGTAATCACCAACCCACTCTGTGACAACCGAAAATTTCTATTATGTATAGCCATTCACTTCAATAGAAGTCAGAGTTGTTTCTACTAACTTTCAAGCTTTTTGGAGTTAGTTTGAGTGTTTTAAAGTTAGTACTTCAAGAGATAACAGGAGAGAGGATGCCCTAGGGTTTATTATGCATCAATAAAGTCCCAAAAATCCAAGAGTTTGGAGTTTACGGCCTAAACAAGGTGTTTACGTCCGTAAACCCTAAGATATATATATATATATATATATATATATATATATATATATATATATATATATATATATATATATATATATATATGGCACTTAGCCATTTTTACCACTTTTTCACACTTTCAAGAACTAAAACTCAAATCCTCTCAAGTATCATCCGACTTTCCTTCTTGATCTTCAACTTTGTAAGTGTTTCTTACCCTAATAAGTTGATATCTTACTTAATCTAGTGATCTTACATGATTTCATCCATGAAATCATTCCATTTGTGTAGATCTTCAAGTGTTCTTAGTTTCACCAAGAACACACACTAGTGTCCTTGGACTTGTAACACCCTTTCAAGCTTCTACATAGTAAGTACTCTTACCTTGGCTTGTTATAAGGCTTGTTACACTTCTTAATCATCTAGAAAACACAAAGAATCACAAGATCAAAGGCGTTTACGGTCCAACATGTTCTTGGACCATAAACCCTAATGAAAGGGCCATTATGTTCCCTAGTCCCTTAGAAAGCCTTGTATACTAGTCTAGATCCCATCCTTGAAGTGTATACGACTTAGAACATCAAAAATACCAAGAACCATTAGAGTTTACGGCCGTAAACTCAAGTAGAAATGGTCTTTGGTCTGTAAACTCCACAAAGGAGTGAAATGATGCCACTATCACTTTCCTAAGGCTTAGACTTCAGGTAGGATGCTTCATTGTGACTTATAAAGCTTCAAATCACAAAATGGTAGAAGTACCATGAGTTTACGGCTGTAAACTCATGGGTTTACGACTGTAAACTCCAAAGTAATTGGTCCCAAAACCATAAACTCATAAAGAGTTTACCCTTGGACCCTAAACCCAATAGCCAAGCCCTACAACCCTTAGATGCAATCCTTAGTACTTCTAGCACTTGAAACAAGTGTTTTACATGTCCTAGGATGTCTTTACTTGGTTAATTAGTTGTTTAAATACTAATTGGTTACATATATGTGTCATTATATGTTGAATAGGATTCGTGTGTGTGCTCAAGTCTTCACTTGGCACTTAGTATCTTATACCATACATTCATCCAACCCACTCACTACAGGTGAGTTCATACCCCTTAATCAATGTTTTAAATGATTTTAAATTCTTTTATGGGGGGATACAAGTTGATCCATTATAGTTATTATATCAATCACATGTGATTAATAACTACCAAATAAGTGGATTTCTTACATTTCAAACTGTTTTACAAACCCTTTTACATATCAATTACTTTTAGTAAATCCTTTTACATGTCAAATACTTTTACAAACCCTTTTACATGTCAAATCCTTTTAGTAAACTCTTTTTACACTTATATTTTGTTAAATGTATATTTGTATAGATATAGTAATATAAGTAGGATTGAAAGGACTTAGGACTGATAACTCACCTTACCTCTTGTCCCTCGTTTGGTTGTGGACTTAGGGTATCGGTTATTTGTCCGAAGGTCATTTGAATCCTAGTTATATATTATGTATATGTATATAGATATAAAAGTTCCTTCTTTCTATTCAAAACCTTTGGGTAGTAAAGGCATACATACATGTTCATACATGCAAATCTTATTACTAGTAAGCTACTATAGGTGTAGTTTAGGGAGTTACTAATACTATTACTAGAACAATGAGACACACAATGAGTCAGTTCATACATGAGTCAATACAGTTAGTACATTACAGTACAGCTAGTACATTATACTACACCTAGTACAATACAATACAGCTACTACATACAGTACATTACAATACAGCTAGATCATACGTGCGAGACAGAGAGAGAACACACAATACCATATAGAGAGAACATACATATATACTAGACAGATAGAGAACATACAATATAGCTAGTACATTCAATACATTTACAAGTGCACTAATACGGTTATGTGAGCCACATAACGGGGCATGGCATCACCTGTCATGACTCGTTTTGTATCCAGAATCTCCTTAAATGGAGAGAGTTGAGTTTGTGTATAGATCTATATTGGATTGACTATCCTATACCTTGTTGCTCGCTACAGTGGGACTTGCAAGTCTACGGGTGCCAAACGCCATTCCTTCCGACATCTTACATCATCGTGTTACTAGTCAGTAGTATGGTACAGGCCGATCACATAAGTTACTTTAAATTACAATTGGTTTAAGGTAGTTAGTAAAGCAGTAGTTACTTAATACTACACTACAGTACTATTTCATTTTCCCATTGCATTCACTTTGTGATCTTCACACAATATACCGTAATGCAAAAACTATATTTTTGGTTAATGATAGTCAGATTTGGGAAAATACACACTCTTTCAAGAGCCACACACACAGATACTTGATGCCTTGGTAGAAGGCTACGTTAGTAGGAACCATAGGGTTTTCTAGGAGTGTACAAAACATCTTTCAAATACTTTCATACAAATACTGACACTAATATACTTATGATCTCACCAGCTTTAAAGTTGATACTCGCTTTCAAAATAACTTGTATTCTCAGGTCACCAGTAGACAGGTACCAATGCCAGGTTTTGAGAAGATGGAGCTTGTTCAAGACTCATCTTTTATTTTGATTCATATTTTGGTGTCTATTTAGCTTGACAGAACACACTTGTATTAAAATTATATTATTAATGCAATGGATGATGTTGTTGCTAGTTTTCTACTTTGCATTGTTGTGATACTATACATGAAGTCCTCCACCCCCGAACGATTCCGTTGTTCCGATTTTGGGGTGTGACAGATTGGTATCATAGCATTGTTTATAGTGAATTGAGTATATCAACCCATCAAATATATACAGACTATAAATAAAATAGGGATTAAAATACTATGATAAAGAGTTTATACTTTTAAATAATAAAATATTTAATTAAGTATACATGCTTGCATTCATACTAAAATCAGTGTCACTAGGACAGAACAAAAGAATTACGATTTTAGGGCAGCACAAGTAGACTTAGAGACATATAGTCAAATTTGGGAAGATATAGCCTGATCAACTATATTATCCGAGGAGTGACTAGCATGTGCCTAAGTGTGGTTGTGAGGTTGCAACAAGTCTAAAATCTTACCAGCAATACCACAATGAAAACAATAGAACATAAACCTAAAATACTATAGGGGTACTTTGTGTTACTATAAACTACTTATGTGCTAGATTCTTATATCCCTTTTCTCGCGTAGATATCATGGCCGGATTCCATATTCCTGGAGATCCATACTTCCAAATGAAGGAAATGTTGTGTGGCTTGATGAGGAGCCTGAAGATAATCATCCAATACCTTTGGTTGATCACTCTGTTGAAGGCTTTTTTGATGGTTCTGACTCAAAACCGAAAGTCAACAACTTACCCCCAATGGCTCAAAACCCAAATCCTAACCCTCGTCCCGCATTTCAAGAACTCACACCTCTATGGGCCACAAACTTGAACAGATGGATTCAGGAACAGGTCAACCCATTCCCTACAATGGGGACAGAAGCTTTTACAACCTAAACAAGGGAGGTTCAGCTAACCAAGTCTTGCCCATCATGGTCCGTAGGATTTCTCGGAAGACTGAACAAGGTCGAGCAACTATCGACCGAGTAGTGGAGATTGACACCAACTCAGGCGTTAACACAGTCCGCATACGTCAGCTAGAGTCTGCTCATGAAAGGACTTGGGTCCATAATGCAACTCTGCAGAGAGAACTTACTGAAACCCGAGCTAAAGTTACAAAACTTCAAGCTCGACAAGCAACGACCGAAAGGCACATGAGAGACATGGAACACCACCTGTCAGAATCAAGGACTCACTCTAGTAGTTCTCGTCACCGATAGATTCTCCTCGACTTCTCTTTTGGATATAACTTAGTTTATGTAAAACCTTTAGTCTAATTTCCTATCCTTGTAAATCTTAGACCTGTTAAGTCTTGATTAGGTCGTGGTTCTGTCAATATTTTCCCATCTTGGTTGATATAAGACCTACTTCTAGGTCGTTTTTCCCAAACTTGTTACATCTGTAATACCAGCATAATTGACAGATATCTAATCTCATGGAAATTATTATCCAAATGCTTTCATCTTTAGTACTAGATCTACATTCAATCATAATACTTAATGTGTTGTTGGACTATGGAGAGTTAGTCCATGAGTCATTCTCATCAATTCTCTCTATTTTATTCTTATCAATATCTTCATCTTTGTAAACTTATAGTTAAAAGATGCCTCCACGTCGATCAACGAGACATAAACCTCCTATAACTGCAACACCAACACCTTCTCAATTTGATATGGCAACTCTAAATGTTGCGGTAGCTGCGGCTGTGGCAAATGCCATGGCTCAATATCATTCTTCCAGTTCTACTGGAGGAGGAACTCCTGTTCAATCTACTCCCGGTGAAACCCTTGTGCGCTTGAGAGAGTGATCCTACAAGGACTTCTCTAACTGCAAGCCATTATCCTTTAAAGAGACTGGCGGAGTCATTGCCCTCTCGCAATGGTTCGAAAAGACAGAGTCGGTCTTTGAGATTTGCTCATGCCTGGAGGGAAGCAAATTCAAATTTGCTGCTTGTACCTTTGAGTCAAAAGCCCTAACATGGTGGAATAGCCATGTCAAGTCACTATCTCAATACTTACAGTTCATATACATTTTCAATACTTACAGTTCATATACATACAAATTCGTGTATGAATGTTCACGACGTGAATGTAATAGGAAAATGAAATAGTACTATGGTGTAGTGTCGAACTACAACCGTACTAATTACCCTCAGTCTAGAGTAATTCTTATAAGTACTGTAGTATTTTTAATAAGTGACTACTTCTGTACTCCTATTGCCTTATTTGAGGGATAAGGCTTAATGTGATGGCTAGATCCCAGGCTAAACGCTCCCCTATCAAAGGGATTTTGGGACCTTTACACGACCCCTGCATATATGCAAGCCGTGAACATCAACATTTCTATGATCATGTATACCCGATATAACTATCACAATGTGTTGTGATTCATCGGTATAGTTAGATCCTGAACTTGTCCTATGCTATAGCACCTGGTGATGTTTGTCCTATTATCGTATATGTAAACGCACTCATGTAAACGTATATATGTAAACGTACTCATGTAAGTGTAATCATGTAAACATATCTATGTAATAATATAGTAATGTACTTGTGTGTTCTGCATGTGCTAGCTGTAATGTGTGTTCTCTCTCTAACTAGAAAGTATTGACTCATGAATGAACTGAATCGTTGTATGATATCGCGTTCTAGTAATAGTTCTAGTATCTTCCTAAACTACCCATATGGTAGCTTACTAGTAATATAACTGGTACGAAATGAACATGCGCGTGTACCCTTGCTACCCAAGGGTATTGAACTGAACTGGAAGAACCTTTATGATTATATATGTACACATGATATATAACTAATATTTAAACGACCTTCGGACGGATACCCGATGTCCCACCAGACCACATCTCAATGGCGTAAAGGAAATAGGGCGAGCAGACCTTCCTAAGTCTTTTAAACATTTCTTATATAACTATACATACATAGGCATGCAATTTATAATATAAAAGCATAAACTAAGTTTTGTAAAACCTTTGAACATAATTCTTATCTAAGAAAAGATCGACTTGATGTAAATCTATTAAAACGGGTTAAAAACATGGGTTTGATAAACAGTTTTAGTATAAAGAAAGCATTTGGTGGAAACACAATTGTACATGAGTTTGAAATGAAACATACAGTGTAAAATAAGGAGTTTTAAACATATAAAACGTTTATGAAAACCATTTGAAGAAATCCGTTTGGTAAAACGGCGAATAAGTAGTAAATCATTTGAATGCTGCTTATTAATCACATGTGATTGATATAATAACTAGCATGATTCTACTTCATTACTCTACTTGTATCCCCCCCCCCCCCCCATAAAACATTTAAAAACATTTAAAACATTGATTAAGGGGTATGAACTCACCTGTTGTGGGTGATACGGATGACTGAAGAGGTAAGACTGCTAGGTGTCAAGTGGAGTCTTGAACACACTCTATGATCCTAGTTAACATATAATATCACATATATGTAACAAATTAGTCTATAAACAACTAATAAACAAGTCAAGACACCCTAGGACATGCTAAACACCTTTATCAAGTGTTATTAGCCTCTAGGATTGCATCTAAGTGTTTGTAGGGGAAGCTATTGTGTGTAGGGCTCAAGGAAAACTCCACCATGAAGTTCACGGCCCTAATGACACTACCTAATGAGTTTACGGTCGTAAACTCATGAGTTTACAGCCATGAGCTCATACTTATGTGTCCATTTGATGTTTGATGCTCTATAAGGTCCTAAGAAGCATTTCTACTTATTGGCTTGGTCCATGGAAGAGTTTAGGGCATTATATAACTCCTTTTAGGAGTTTACAGCCCTGGGACCATATCCCTTGGAGATTACGGCCGTAATCTTCCTTAGTAGGGTGTTTTTGGTGTTTTCAAGTCCCTAATTTAACTAGGAACTAAACTAGGCTATTGTACAAGGCTTTAAAAGAGTTTATAGCACCATTTGGCACTATTGTTTGGAGTTCACGTCCCTGGAACTTCTTGGGCTGTGAACACCTTACTCTTGGTGTTTTAAGGGTGTTTTCTAGTCACAAACTCATTAGGGTACATGTCTAAACTAGTCTCTTGTCTTAAGGAAGGCTTTTAGGGTGTTTTGGCACCTAAAAATGGAGTTCACGACCCAAGAACATCCTTGGCCGTGAACTCACTTATAGCCTTTGTTTCTTAATGATTTTGTGGTCTAAACATGTCATTGTAGTTTCTAGGTTGAGTTCCAAGGCTTTGAGGGACATTGGGCATGCTTTGTCCCTAATAAAAGAGTTTACTCCCCAAGGTGTTCTTGGGCGGTAAACTCTCATATCTTAGTGTTTTCCTATGATTTCTAGTGTATTAAGCATAAAATAAGCTTTAAAACAACACTAGATAGGAGTACTCACTTTTCGGAACGAAAGTCCGAAGATCCTTGAGAGAGAATTCGGCTTTTCTCTAGTTGGAAATGTAACTAATGAATAAATATGGTTCAGAATTCTATATATAGTCCTAGGATTTTTGGCAGAAAATATTTTATTCCTGAAATGAACTCTAATATCATAGAGTTTTGGAATAACAGTGTTGCACAAAACCCTAGTGCATCCACTCTCCTGATATCTCCTTAAGTGTAAATCCTTAAAAACTGTCAAACTTATACCCAAAAGTCTGGAAATTCACTGTAACTGTTATAATCTTCTACTGACTTGAAATGGTTTGTACAGAATGGAAATTTCGGGTTGTCACAGTGGAGTAGGAAGAGTTCTGGCCATAGGCCAAGAGGAAGTGGTTGCCGACCCCACAGTGGTCACTGGTACGTTTCTCCTCGATAACTCTTATGCATGCATACTATTTGATAGTGGAGCGGAGAGGAGCTTCGTGAACCAAAAATTTGCTCATTTACTTAAGCAAAAATCACGAGCACTTAAAGAACCGTTCACTATAGAAATGGCTAATGGAAAGACGGTGAGCACTAGCAGTATATTCATAGGGTGTACCCTAACTCTAGATAGCCATTCATTTTCGATCGACCTCATTCCGGTTTCAATTAAAAGTTTCGACTTCATTATCGGCATGGATTGGTTGAGTCTTCATCGTGCCGACATCATGTGTTATGAAAAGGTTGTTCACCTTAATTTGCCGTCTGGCAAAACTCTAGTAGTTTATGGCAACAAACCCGGCACGAATTTTCGTATCATCTCGAGCATTCAAGCCCAGAAATTCTTGCAAAAGGAATGTCGCGCATTCCTTTCTCATGTGGTCGATATGAGCCAAGAAACGAAAGACATTCAGAACATTCCATTACTACGTGATTTTACCGACATCTTTCCAGAAGAACTTCCAGGATTACCTCCACAACGTCAGGTCGAGTTCAGAATAGACTTAGTTCCAGGGGCTACCCCAGTAGCCAAGTCGCCCTATCGTCTAGCACCTGTAGAGATGCAAGAACTATCCAGTCAACTTAACGAACTGCTCAGCAAGGGCTTTATAAGACCAAGTTTCTCACCCTGGGGAGCCCCATTCTTATTCATCAAGAAGAAAGACGGATCATTTCGTATGTGCATCGACTATAGAGAGCTCAACAAGTTGACCGTTAAGAATCGTTATCCTCTACCTTGTATTGATGATTTATTTGATCAACTTCAAGGGGCTAACTTCTTTTCAAAAATCGACTTAAGATCCGGATATCACCAACTACGAGTGTTAGGGGAGGATGTTCCAAAGACAACCTTTCGAACTTATTTTGGGAACTACGAATTCGTAGTGATGCCATTCGGATTAACCAATGCACCCGTAGTATTCATGGATTTAATGAATAGGGCGTCTCTTCCTTACTTGGATCAGTTCGTCATCATCTTCATCGATGACAAACTTATCTACTCTCGTAGTAAGGAGGAGCATACTCATCATCTGCGACTAGTCTTCGAAACACTGCGTGCAGAGAAGCTCTATGCGAAGTTCTCAAAATGTGAATTTTGGATCCGAAGAGTCGAATTCTTAGGGCACGTGGTTAGTGAAGTGGGAATACACATGACCCTTCCAAAATCAAAGCCATTGAGATCTGGTCAGCACCAAAGACACCTACAGAAATTCATCAACTTCTAGGCCTCGCTGGATACTATCGCAGGTTCATTCAGAACTTCTCCCGAATTGTAAAACCTCTTACAACACTAACCCAGAAGGGCGTATCCTTTGACTAGGAAGAGAAGCAGGAGAGGGCGTTCCAAACGCTCAAGCGAGCCTTGTGTACCGCACCAATACTATCCCTCCCCGAAGGGATAGAAGACTTTGTTGTCTATTACGATGCGTCAAATCAAGAGCTCGGATGTGTTCTAATGCAGCGATGTAGGGTTATAGTCTATGCCTCGAGACAGCTAAATACACACGAGGTCAACTACACTACTCACGATCTTGAGCTAGGAGCAGTTGTGTTTGCTCTGAAGATCTGGAGACACTACATGTATGGTACAAAAAGCACTATTGTACAGACCACAAAATCCTGTAGCATATATTCGACCAGAAAGAGCTCAACATGAGATAACAACGGTGGGTCGAGTTACTCAGTGATTACGAATGTGAAATTTTTTATCATCCGGGTAAAGCAAACGTAGTAGCTAATGCCCTAATTCGGAAAGAATATTCTGGTCGTAGAGATAAATCTTTGACTATGACTATCCATTCACACTTATCCACACAAATCAAGGCAGCTCAGCTCGATGCTTTGAAACCTAAAAATGTGGCAAGTGAATCCCTTCAAGGGATGGATAAGAACTTGGAAGTCAAGGGGGTGGAGTGTTATATCTCATGGATCAGATCTGGACACCCAAACACGGTGGTTTCAGAGACTTGGTCATGACGGAGGCTCATAACACTCGATATTTAGTCCACCCAGGTTCAGATAAGATGTATCTGGATCTGAAAATGCTATACTGGTGGCCGAACATGAAAGCAGAGATTTCTACCTGTGACAACCCAAAATTTCTACTCTGTACAACAATTCACTTCAATCGAAGTCAGAACTGTTTCTGCTAACTTTCAAGTTTTCTGGAATCAGTTTGAGTGTTTTTAAGTTAGTACTTCAATAGATATCAGGAGAGAGGATGCCTTAGGGTTTATTGTGCAACAATAAAGTCCCGAAACTCCAATATTTTGGAGTTTACGGCCTAAACTAGGTGTTTACTGCCGTAAACCCCAAGAGGTATAAATATGGCACTTAGCCATTTTTATCACTTTTTCACTTTTCAAGAACTAGAAACTCAAATCCTCTCAAGTAGAATCCGAATTTCCTTCTTGATCTTCAACTTTGCAAGTGTTTCTAGCCCTAATAAGTTGATATCTTACTTAATCTAGTGATCTTACATGATTCCATCTGTGAAATCATTCCAAATGTGTAGATCTTCAAGTTTCACCAAGAACACACACTAGTGTTCTTGGACTTTTAACACCCTTTCGAGCTTCTACATAGTAAGTACTCTTACCCTAGTGTATTATAAGACTTGTTACACTTCTAATCATCTAGAAAACACCAAGGAAACACAAGATCAAAGGTGTTTATGGTCCAAGATGTTCTTGGACCGTAAACCCTAATAAGGGTGCCAAGGTGTGCCCTAGTCCCTTACCAAGCCTTGGATATTAGTATAGATACCATCCTTGATGTGCTTAGGAATTAAAACATCAAAAATACCATAACCATATGGGTTTACGGCCATAAACACATGAAGAAATGGTCCATGGGCCGTAAACTCCATTTAGGAGTGAAATGTTGCCACAAACACTCCCTAAGGCTTATACTTGAAGTAGGATGCTTCCTTATGACTTGAAAAGCTTCGAAACACAAAATGGTATAAGTAACATGAGTTTATGGCCATAAACTCATGGGTTTACAACCGTAAACTCCAACGGAGTTGGTCACAAAACCGTAAACTCCAATAGAGGGTCCCCTTGAACCCTAAACTCAAAAGCCAAGTCCTACCACCCTTCGATGCAATCCTTGGTACTTATAACACTTAAATAAAGTGTTTTACATGTCTTAGGATGTCTTAAAATTGGTTAATTAGTTGTTTTATAACTAATTGGATACATATATGTGTTATTATAATTAACTAGGATCATTGTGTGTGTTCAAGTCTTCACTTGACACTTTGCATCCTATACATTTCGTTCATCCAAACCACTCACTACAGGTGAGTTCATACCCCTTAATTAACCTTTTAAATGTTTATAAATGCTTTTATGGGGGGAATACAAGATGAACAATTATAGTTATTATATCAATCACATGTGATTAATTACTACCAAACAAGTGGATTTCTTACTTTTTAAACCATGTTACCAAACTGTTTTACTTCAAATGCTTTTATCAAACTCTTTTTCATATCAAATATTGTTACTTAAATTCTTTTAAACTTATATTCTGTTAAATGTGTATCTATATAGATATAGTCATATAAGTAGGATTGAAAGGACTTAGGACTGATAGCTCACCTTACTTCTTGTTCCGTGTTTGGTTGTGGACTTAGGGTATTCCGATTATTTGTCAGAAGGTCGTTTAAATCCTAGTTATATATTATGTATATGTATATAGATATAAAAGGTTCCTTCTTTCATCCAGTTCAATACCTTTGGGTAGCAAGGGTATACACACATGTTCATACATTTAAACAACATTACTAGTAAGCTATAATAGGTATAGTTTAGGGGGATACTAATACTATTACTAGAACAATGAAACATACAAAGAGTCAGTTCATTCATGAGTAGTACATAGTGATGAGAAACAAACATAATACATAGTGATGAGAAACAAACAATACCATACAAAGAGAACATACATACAGGCTAGACAGAGGAAGAACACACAATACAGCTAGCACATGCATTACATATACATTAATACATTTATGTGAGCCACCTAACGGGGCATGACACTACCTATCATAACCGTTTTTGTATCCAGAATCTCATTAAGTGGGGAGCGTATGAGTTTGTGTATAGATCTATACTGGATTGACTATCCTACACCTTGCTGCTCGCTACAGTGGGACTTACAAGTCTACGGGTGTCAAACGTCATTTCTTACGACGTCTTACATCATCGTTTTTCTATAGAGTCGGTAGCAGGATACAGGCCGATCACATGGTACTTTAAATAACAATTGGTTTAAGGTAGTTAGTACAACTGTAGTTACTTAATACAACACTACAGTACTATTTTATTTTCCCATTACATTCACTTTGTGAACATTCACCCAATGAAAAGTAATGTAAAACCTATATTTTTGGTTAATGATAGTCAGATTTGGGAAAATACATACTCTTACAAGAGACACACACAGATACTAGATGCCTTGGTACAAGGCTACTTTTAGTAGGAAACATAGGGTTTTCTAGGAGAGTTCAAACAATTACAAACTTATACATTACATACTTACAAACACTTTCATACAAATAAATACACTAATATACTTATGATCTCACCAGCTTTAAAGCTAATAAACTCTTTCAAAATAACTAGTATTCTCAGGTCACCAGTAGATAGGTACCGATGCAAGGTTTTGAGAAGATGGTGCTCGTTAAAGACTCATCTTTTATTTTGATTTATGTTTTGCACTACTAGAAAAACAGCCTTTTACGATGCTCATTGCGCGTCGTAAAACGCTCAGACGACGTGCAAATGCTCGTCAAGGAAGGCCCTGTCATAAAGAGAGACGACGCACTTTTAGGCGTCGTCTATAGACGACGCGCATTTACGACGCGCGGTTATGACACGCAATGCGTATCAAGGAAGGCCCTGTCATAAAGGAAGACGACACGCATTTGCATGTCGTAACATTACAACGCGCGTGTTTATGACACGCAATGCGTATCAAGGAAGCCCCTGTCAAGAAAGGCCATGTCATAAATGAAGACGACACACATTTTTGCGTATCGTAATTATAATTTTTAAAAAAAAAATTATTTATAGGTTTACTGGTTTTCAAATTAAATTTGAATTTCATGTCTCATAATAGAAAATAAAATTCCATATACAAAAAATACAATACATTGCACAAAAGTTAATGTCATACAAATAATCATTCCAATAGCATCAAATAATCATTCCAATAGTAGACAAATGTAACATTTCAACATTTTTTATATAATTAACTAAAGTATTAGCCAAATTTCCTAAAATACCAACATACTTTTCTATGAAGAGCATTAAAATTATTCTTTTCCATGAAAAATTTCAAAACCTGCATAATTAAATTAATGTGTAATCAGCTACATGTCAATATATACGGTAGGTTTAAGAGAAAAAGTTACAAAGCCCTACAACATCAAATATTCATCACACACATCAAATCTAAGTTGGATTTCTCAAAAAGTTAAAGAAGATTGTTTAGGAGAAAAAAAAATACTAACCTAAACACTTGGGGAGATCCCACACAGCTATAGATGTTGGTGTACATTCGGTTTGAAAAAGTTGATGATTTTCCTCATGGTTGACATTCATTGCAAGCATCCATGCACCGATAGTAACATCCTCATTGTTGAACATCGGGAAACTGATAGATAGAATATTTTAATAAAACAGTAACACAAAGATATCTTATACTACAAATATGAATATGGTAAGTGAAAATGTGAATACATTGCCTGTTGTTCCTAAGAGCAACCAAGCTCGCAACATCTACATAGAGAGCATAAATTGGACCATAAGCTTGCAACATATGAAGAAATATTCTGACCCAAGCATATACCCTAGAGGCTCATACCTACAAATATCAATAATTCAGTATCTTTGTCACAACACATATTGCATCGTCTAACATAAAACAAATATAATAAACAAATACTCTTTTAATTATATTAAACACAATTCAAATGAAATACTTACAGCTAATAATTTCATAGTGTGAAACAGCACAACTCTGTCATCATGATCAACTGTTAACAATAAAGTTGGAGGGTATTGTCGGGAATTATAGAAGATTGCTCCCATGGTCTTTTCACATTATGCAGTGGCGAATACCTGATGAAAATGTTTTTTTTTAAGTTATTATTAGTAAATAACTAATTAATATTTTGAATAAAAATTGAGAATTTAATCAAGATAAGATAATGTTAGTCTCACTTGATCAACCATTGGAACTCTTCTTCTTTGTCTGAACAACCATAGTCAGAAGTCCACGCATGACCTACCAAAAAAAGAAAAGAAAAACCATGTCACAAGGGTACATTTGTAATTTTAACTAAATTAGTTAAAAAAAAATTACTCGCCGATTGTGAACTTATGAAACCTGAGCATGTCCATTACGCCAACATGAGCAAGTGCACACCCAAATAAATCAGGCCTCTGTCATAACAAAAAAAATCAACTTTTAGGAATAACTTATTAAAGATTTTAATATTATTGAATTAGCATAATACCTTATTAATGAAAGCTCCAACAAGTAGGCTACCATTGCTTCCACCTTCAATTGTCAATATTTTAGGGTTTGTATAGCTTGAAGAAACTGTTGAAAATAATAATTATTATTGCTTCTAGTTTCAATTGGGTCTGATACAGGATCAGTTGGAGCCTCATCAGTAGATTCCCGAAGAATAACATTAAATGAGATGGGACAAACTACTCCTATATATCTTTTAATAGAAAGAAATAAGAACTATAATACCCATCTTGTTTGACTTTAGCCACTTAACATCTGCAAAACCTGATTCTCGATAAGGATTACTGAAACATACCATATATACACTGATAAAGAATAATAACCCACACAAAAGAAATAAAGTTATGTCACAGTTTTAGAGAGGAAAGATCATACCTCTACTTTCATTCAACGACTATAATCTGATGACCAGACACATTTTAGGAGACCAAAGCTTTACACTTTTGGCATCTTTGATCAAAAGAGATGTCACATCGTCTTCTGACAAAGATTTAAAAAAAAGCAATACTTACAAAAATCTTTTAACATGGAAAACTAAACAATATACGACACCTTTTTTTGCTCTAAATGATTTTCAATCAGTTTATGACCATTGCAAATGAGTTGTTAGCAAAACAGAAAAAGATTTAAAGTTGGAGGTAAAAGTCAGACTGGCTATATGAAGGGAAATCAAGTCATTTTACTTGGGACTACGATAGAGATTGTTATGAAAATCAAAAGTACAAACTGATTCCTTTAAGAACTTATTGGATGGAAGGCCAAAAAAAGCTTTAGTTAGATATAGATAAAAAAGGATTATTTGTTTACTATTTTTTATCTCATAAAGTAACTAGTTAGATATAGATAAAAAGGATTATTTGTTTGTTTAATAAGAGTTTTATGTGGAATCGTGATTTCTTAATCAAACGATAAATTTGACCAAAAAAAAAAGAACATTATACCTTCTGATACTGGCCAGTAGTAATAGTTGTCACATCACAGCAATAGAGACGTTGAGTTTATCTCACACCACATTCTTGTACACAACAACCACACTGAATTTAAGTTTTGGCTTTGTCTTCTTCATGAGCTCGGTTACAAGGGAAACATGTCCCAAACAATCATCTACCTCTTCATCCTTTAAAGAAGATGATGACTCGCAAAAACATTGGAATATAACACATACACAACCCCCTTCCTCTCAAAAGGAAGATGTGGGTGTCGAAAAAAGTCATGAGCAGCCCCCAGGGACACACTCACATATCCCAGGCCAAGAGTCTGATGCTCCAATGAGGGAAACACGAGATGACCAGGAGAGGCAAAGTCAAAGAGAGGAGAAAGAGGGAAATGCTCATATAGACTTGAATAAGGAAATGTTAAAAGAGAAGAGACTAAGAGATGAGAAGACAAAAGAAGAATTGATGAAATTGAAAGCTGTGGAACAGGAAGAAGGGAGAAGGGTTAGAAAAGAGCTTATTCAGAGGGTTGTGAAAGAGAGTAAGAGGAAAGAGAATGAGCTAAAGGCTGAGAAGAAGAGAGAGAAAAAGGAAAGAGAGAAAAACAAAGCTCTAATAAACAATGATGAAACTATACAAGGGCTGGAGAAGAACGCTTCTGAGAATGAACAAATTGCCACCAAGCAATTGCAACTGGTTCTTAGTGAATTAAGAGAGGCTGAGGAAAAGAAAGAAGAGGAGCGAAAGGAATTAGTGGGAATGTTGCATGAGGAGCAACAAAAGAGGGAAGAGGAAGAGAGGGTCCAGACCACGGATAAACTCATTGAGCTTGCCATCCATTGTGAGAAGTCTTTGGACCAATTCACAAAGACTGGTATGGAATCTGCTCAAGACATGGAAAAGGACTTTGTGTTTGCTGCTGATGATGGACTCATCCAAGACTCTTATTAACATTCCATTATGGAGACACTCAAACCCTCCAAATCTACTATTTTCTTGGGAACTTCAGAAACAGAAAGTCAGGAAGTTCCCAAAGGAGAGACCAACACTCTTCCAACCACCACTGCCAGACACACTAAATGGAAGAAGAATTCCAAATATGTCTCCACTGGCTATGAAAACAGCAACCACACTGGATTTAAGTTTTAGCTTTGTCTTCTTCATGAGCTCGGTTACAAGGGCAACATGTCCCAAACAATCTGTTGTCCCAAACCCTATATCAGATAACTTATCACAATCGATTGTTGAAGCAATCTTTTCAGCTTTTTCCGCTAATACCCCTGTTACAATTATTAAAAACGAAAAATGAAAAACTATATTTTAACTCTATGTCTCTATCAACAATTGAAAATGAGAAGGATAACGAACCAGGGGTAAGTACATTGCGAGGTGCATTTACAAGATCTTTTCCTAAAATTACCCCTGAGCAAACATGCTCTGTGTATGTTGAGCCATTGGCTTGTTGAACATTGTGATTTGAGTTGTTAGAAGATGAAGGCATCTCAGGAGAAGACTTATTAACAGAAACTTGTGCTGTTGTATAAGGATTTTTGGAGGTAAAATCCTTCAAATGGCTATCTTTGCTATTTCTAAAGGCATCTTCAAGCCTTATTAACAGAAGCTTGTGCTGCTGTATAAGCAGTGTTGCAACCGAACAATTAAACAAAAGATAACACTATAATTCTCTAGAAAAAAAAAAGATTGGTGCTAACTTCTTTAATAACCTTAATATGACCAAAAAAAACTATTTTATATCTCACCATAATCATCTTAGTATAGTATGAATCTGTAAGCAATACTTAGATCACAATTTGAGCATTCAGGTTGTTATTTCTTGAATGGAATATTGAATGGAATATACCAGTTACTATTGTTGAGGCAGTTGTAAGCTTCAATTCAAGAGTTAAGTCTTGTGAAGAAGCAAGAGCAACAACGACATTGTTAGCTTGAGAAGTTTTAGCAGATGAAGCAACAGATTCACCAAGACTTCGATAAGCAGAAATGGAAGAAGATGAAGTTATTGGGGCTTTTCCAAGCCCAATTAAGCTGACCCGTTTGGTTCCAAGACCTGAAAGAGATCTTTCGTGTTTCATAAAGGAGAGAGATTATCATATTAGGATAGGAAATCAGTCAAGTTATGAAATTAGGATAGTGTGTAATTGTGTATGCGTATTGTTTAATTTCATAGACAGATAGACGCACACAAAATGATAAGCAATTTGTCGAACAGTTTAAGGGCATTAATAATTTCTCTTCAATCTAGCCCCTCAGCCAAGAAGAAATCCGATACTAATAAGAAGAAACGAGGCATCGCCCATGAAAAGAAACGAGACCCTAGTACTGATAAGAAGAAACGCGACCTCACCGATGATAAGAAGCGAAACCCAAAGGTTTTTCGAATGTTTCTTGATTTTCCAGAAAAAGATAAGAACAAGTGTGGTGTGGACTTACATGTAAGGTTGTAGAGGAATGAATAGGAGGCTGAGATCGATCCCAAGCGATGACAGAAGTTCAGCTACCCGGGAAGATGCTAAGACCGGAGAAGAACTCTTTTATGAAGTTCAGCATCACGAGCGAACCCGAATATTACCTTATGGAAAACCGAGAAGATGAAGGAAGATGAGACGATCATCGAAGCGAAGAATAAAGAAAGGGCAAAGATAGTTAGAGACAGCGAGGGAGGGCGGCATACGACAACGACAAACTTCATCATCTTCTTCTACTACCTGGCGGTGTGTGATTCTCGGCGACGACGTGATTAGGGAAGAGGGAAACAACCATCGAAATCGTCAATGCCATCTCCGAAATTGAACAGAAAGCACCTTCATTCATCATCACCGGCAGATCCATCCTAGTCTCCCTTCTTTTTGTCAGTTCTCACATAGAGAAACAAAAGGGGAGAGTCGATTATGAAGATGAAGAAAAGAAGGTAGAAAAGAATGGCGGGCTTTCAAAATTTTAGGGTTTCGTTTTCCCCCTTTATCTTTTCAAGGCGCGTTTCACTAAAATTATAAAGCGAAACCTACAGAAGACGCACGTTTAAGATAAAGCACCCTCCGTGTTTTTTTTCTTGAGATACTAATTTAAGGGCACGCAAAAATGCGTGTCCACTATCCTTCAAATTTTGGAAGTCTGACATTATTTTTAAGGTCGCCCAACAATGCATAACGTGAATCAGCGAGTGTCATTGTTTGCGTGTCATTAAAGGCTATTTTTCTTGTAGTGTTGGTGTCTATTTAACTTGATAGAACACACTTGTATTAAATTATATTATTAATGAAATGGATGATGTTGTTGTTTGTTTACTACTATGCATTGTTGTGATACTGTACATGACGTCCTCCACCCCCGAATGATTCCGACATTCCGGTTTTGGGGTGTGACACTACCTTCGTGAGTAAATGCCTTACTTGCGCCAAGGTCAAGGTCGAATACCAGAAACCCTCAGGTCTTCTACAATAGCCGGAGATACCGGAATAGAAGTGGGAGCGGATCACTATGGACTTCATAACCAAGTTGCCCAAGACAACGGGTGGACTTATACCATATGGGTCATCGTCGACAGATTGCCCAAGTCCGCGCACTTCCTACCTATCAAAGAAACAGACAGTATGGAGAAGCTTACAAGAACCTACATTAGGGAGATTATAAGACTGCACGGTGTTCCCATATCTATTATCTCAGACAGAGATAGTAGATTTACGTCGAGGTTCTGGCAGTCGCTACAAAGTTCCCTAGGAACTAGGCTGGACATGAGTACAGCCTATCATCCACAGACCGACGGACAAAGTTAGAGGACTATCCAAACCTTAGAGGATATGTTGCGAGCCTACATGATCGACTTTGGGAAAGCATGGGATACTTATTTACCCCTTTTCGAATTTTCCTACAACAACAGTTATCACACGAGCATAAAGGTTGCTCCATTCGAGGCCCTCTATGGCCGAAAGTGCAGATCCCCTCTGTGTTGGGCTAAGGTGGGTGATACCCAGTTAGCTAAAGGACGAGTTCCTGACTGCACTCTCACCGGTTCGTAGATCATAAGGGAAATGATAGAGAAGATCGTTCAGATTCATGAACGATTGAAAGCCTCTAGAGACCGACAGAAAAGCTACGCAGACAAACGAAGGAAACCTTTGGAATTCCTGGTGGGCGACCGTGTTTTATTGAAGGTATCACCCTGGAAGGGCTTAATACGCTTTGGAAAGCGTGGAAAGCTAAATCCAAGGTACATAGGGCCTTTTGAGATTCTCGCCAGAATGGGCCCTATAGCTTACAAACTTAACTTACCACGTGAACTCAGTAACGTACATTCTACTTTCCACGTCTCGAACTTGAAAAAGTGTCTGTCCAACGAGACTCTTGTAATCCCACTCGACGAGATCGAGATAAACGAAAGCCTCAACTTTGTGGAAGAATCAGTATAGATCATGAACCGAGAGGTCAAGCAAACCAAGCAAAGTCGAATCCCGATAGTTAAGGTTTCCTAGAATTCCATGCAAGGACCTGAATTCACTTGGGAGCGAGATGATCAGATGAAACTGAAATATCCTCGTCTTTTTGCTTAGTTATTTGTAACTACTTATTTTCTTAGACTCTAATTTCGGGATGAAATTCCTTCTAACGGGGGGATGATGTGACAACCCGAAATTTCTATTATGTACAACCATTCACTTCAATAGAAGTCAGAGTTGTTTCTGCTAACTTTCATGTTTTTTGGAGTTAGTTTGAGTGTTTTAAAGTTAGTACTTCAAGAGATAACAGGAGAGAGGATGCCCTAGGGTTTATTGTGCATCAATAAATTCCCAAAACTCCAAGAGTTTGGATTTTACGGCCTAAACAAGGTGTTTACGGCTGTAAACCCTAAGATATATATATATATATATATATATATATATATATATATATATATATATATATATATATATATATATATATATATATATATATATATATATATATATATATATATATATATGGCACCTAGCCACTTTTACCACTTTTTCACACTTTCAAGAACTAGAACTCAAATCCTCTCAAGTATCATCCGACTTTCCTTCTTGATCTTCAACTTTGTAAGTGTTTCTTACCCTAATAAGTTGATATCTTACTTAATCTAGTGATCTTACATGATTTCATCCATGAAATCATTCCATTTGTGTAGATCTTCAAGTGTTCTTAGTTTCACCAAGAACACACACTAGTGTTCTTGGACTTGTAACACCCTTTCAAGATTCTACATAGTAAGTACTCTTACCTTGGCTTGTTATAAGGCTTGTTACACTTCTTAATCATCTAGAAAACACAAAGAATCACAAGATCAAAGGTGTTTACGGTCCAACATGTTCTTGGACCGTAAAACCTAATGAAAGGGCCATTATGTGCCCTAGTCCCTTACCAAGCCTTGGATACTAGTCTAGATCCCATCCTTGAAGTGTATAGGACTTAAAACATCAAAAATACCAAGAACCATTAGAGTTTACGGCCGTAAACTCAAGTAGAAATGGTCTTTGGGCCGTAAACTCCACAAAGGAGTGAAATGATGCCACTATCACTTTCCTAAGGCTTAGACTTGAGGTAGGGTGCTTCATTGTGACTTATAAAGCTTCAAATCACAAAATGGTAGAAGTACCATGAGTTTACGGCCGTAAAAGCATGGGTTTACAACCGTAAACTCCAAAGGAATTGGTCCCAAAACCATAAACTCATAAAGAGTTTACCCTTTTACCCTAAACCCAATATCCAAGCCCTACAACCCTTAAATGCAATCCTTAGTACTTATAGCACTTGAAACAAGTGTTTTACATGTCCTAGGATGTCTTTACTTGGTTAATTAGTTGTTTAAAGACTAATTGGTTACATATATGTGTCATTATATGTTGAATAGGATCTGTGTGTGTGCTCAAGTCTTCACTTGACACTTAGCATCCTATACCATACATTCATCCAACCCACTCACTACAGGTGAGTTCATATGTAACGCCCCTAGATCCGGGCTAGTCAATTTAGAGGCAATAGGGGTCGAAAATGACTTTTTGACAAAAGATTATTAAGAATAAATAATCTCAACCAAGTTTTAGTATATGTTACAAGGTTTTCGTACATATAAAGAGCATCGAAATCCGCGTTATAACGAAGAAGTTATGACTCGTCGAAGTTTCGCAACGGAACCGACACGATACCGGGAGGCGTAAATAGTGAATTTACGATAGAGAGAGATTTTGCCTTAGCGATCTAAACGAAAGTCATAGTATATGTTAAATTAATAGTGTTCATAAAAAGAACATCCAAATCTGACTTCGTATGAGGAAGTTATGATTTTTCTTATCTTTAGCATAGCAGTTGCACAGCCCGAAATCTGAATTTTAGATCAGTCAATTTTTAGCCAAAATAATCTAAACGATAAATGAAGATATCATTAATAGGAGTTAAACGATAAAAAGACAGTTGAAAACGGAGCTCGTATGCGAAAGATATAGACGAAGCTTAGTCCCTACTCTTCAAGCGTTGCGAATTCGATACAGTTTTGTAAATCCTAGATAGAATGAGAATTAGCCAACGAGGTCTAAATGAGAGTTGAAGATCTCATTAATAAGAATTCAATGGTAAAAAGACAAACAAAAATGGAGCTCGTATGCGAAAGTTATGGACGAAGCTTAATCTCTACTTTTCGAGTGCGGCGAATTCGATACAGTTTTGTAAATCCGAGATAGAATGAGAATTAGCCAACGAGGTCTAAATGATAGTTGAAGATCTCATTAATAGGAAATCAACAGTAAAAAGACAGACAAAAAGAGAGCTCGTATGCAAAATTTACGGACGAAGCTTGGAGACTACTTTACTATACAATTCCTATAAATAAGAGATGAACTCTTCATAATTTCCTCACACCTTCAAACTTTTCTTTCTCTCTCTAACCTCCCTAAACCCCTCCCAAGTCTAGGGAACCTCCCTATCACGAGAAGAAAGCCCCGAAGCGCCCGACGGCTCCAAGAAGAAAAGCTTTTGGCTCGGAGACGCTGCTCCAGCGAAACTCGGTTTTTAATAAAAACCTGTTGTAAGTGAGTTACGCCTATACTATATTTAATATAGATTTTATTTAATTATAGTAACATTATTAGGACCTTAAAATAATTATTTTGGTTACTATTATGAGTTATATTGAGTGTTATTTAACGCTTATATAATAGTAATAATAGTTAGACTATTAATTAGTCGCGATTAACGTTAAAACTAAACTCTAGTGGTATTAATACTAAGTTTTGGTCAAGGAAAAATTGTTTTGAGATAACGAAGTGTTGTTCAAGTACCGAGTCACCACCTAATCAAGTGAGTGCATAGTTACTTTCAGCTTACACATAGATATGAAGTATTTTATATAAATTACGTGCTATGTGTGCATATTATCTGAATACTTCCTATCTATGTTGGATGAACGTTTTATACATGTTTTCAATGATTTAAACTATATATGTATTTTATATCTACAAAATGTGTTGGGTAAAACATGGGTAGATGTAATAGTTGTTGTGTGACAAAATAAAATAATGAGAGGCCTCGTTATAGATGTTATTGATGATCCAGTCATCTAGCGGAGTATAGATGACGACCACGGACTATTCTAGACAGTCCAGTGGAACACTAGCATGCTCGCAACCTATTGGTGTTTATTTGAACTGTGTGTTTATTTGAACTGTGTGCTCACCAGATGTACTCCATCCCCCATATGGTTTCCTTAAGGACATTTATTGCTGAGGAATCCCCTTAGCAGTAGTGTCCATCCCGATGATAGTCCTTAGACTAGGTCCCTTGTGTTAGATGTTTTAGGGATGTAAACTAAGGATAACCGGAACGGGTAATCGGGTTTGTTTGGTTTAACAAAGCTAATAACTTATTTATTGTGGGTTGAAAACCTTATGTGCTCACCAGGCTCCCAAGCCTGACCCACTCAGTTTCTTGTATTACAGGTAGTGGCGCATGAGCATAGATGTGATGTCTTGGGATGAGAGATTAATGGATTTTAGGCCTGTAAATACGAAATAATGTAGTAAGGCCTATGTGGTATTGTTTATGCTTATTATCTGTATCGAACCTCACATCCCGAGTCGTTTTAAATGAAATACATTTCTACGGAAATGCTTTTGATAAATCTTTATCATATTTTGTTTTGGGACAAATTCTGCTACACTTTTATTTAAAATATTACTCTGATTTTCAAACAAAGTATAAACAAAATCGGTCTTTTCTGACCGTGAAAATGGGGATGTCACATCATACCCCTTAATCAATGTTTTAAATGCTTTTATGGGGGGATACAAGTTGATCCATTATAGTTATTATATCAATCACATGTGATTAATAACTACCAAATAAGTGGATTTCTTACATTTCAAACTGTTTTACAAACCCTTTTACATATCAATTACTTTTAGTAAATCCTTTTACATGCCAAACACTTTTACAAACCCTTTTACATGTCAAATACTTTTAGTAAACTCTTTTTACACTTATATTTTGTTAAATGTATATCTGTATAGATATAGTAATATAAGTAGGATTGAAAGGACTTAGGACTGATAACCCACCTTACCTCCTGTTCCTCGTTTGGTTGTGGACTTAGGGTATCGGTTATTTGTCCGAAGGTCATTTGAATCCTAGTTATATATTATGTATATGTATATAGATATAAAAGTTCCTTCCTTATATTCAAAACCTTTGGGTAGTAAAGGCATACATACATGTTCATACATGCAAATCATATTACTAGTATGCTACTATAGGTGTAGTTTAGGGAGTTACTAATACTATTACTAGAACAATGAGACATACAATGAGTCAAGTCATACATGAGTCAATACGGTTAATACATTAAATTACAGCTAGTACATTACAATACACCTAATAGAATACAATACAGCTAGTACATACAGTACATTACAATACAGCTAGATCATACATGCGAGACAGAGAGAGAACACACAATACCATACAGAGAGAACATACATACATACTAGACAGAGAGAGAACATACAATAAAGCTAGTACATTCAATACATTTACAAGTGCACTAATACGGTTATGTGAGCCACGTAACGAGGCATGGCATCACCTGTCATGACTCGTTTTGTATCCAGAATCTCCTTAAATGGAGAGCGTTGAGTTTTTGTATAGATATATACTAGATTGACTATCCTACAGCTTGCTGCTCGCTACAGTGGGACTCGCAAGTCTACGGGTGCCAAACGTCATTCCTTCCAACGTCTTACATCGTCGTGTTACTAGTCGGTAGTATGGTACAGGCCAATCACATAAGTTACTTTAAATTACAATTGGTTTAAGGTAGTTAGTACAACAATAGTTACTTAATACTACACTACAGTACTATTTCATTTTCCCATTGCATTCACTTTGTGATCTTCACACAATATACCGTAATGCAAAAACTATATTTTTGGTTAATGATAGTCAGATTTGGGAAAATACACACTCTTTCAAGAGCCACACACACAGATACTTGATGCCTTGGTAGAAGGCTACGTTAGTAGGAAACATAGGGTTTTCTAAGAGTGTACAAAACATCTTTCAAATACTTTCATACAAATACTAACACTAATATACTTATGATCTCACCAGCTTTAAAGTTGATACTCGCTTTCAAAATAACTTGTATTCTCAGGTCACCAGTAGATAGGTACCGATGCCAGGTTTTGAGAAGATGGAGCTCATTCAAGACTCATCTTTTATTTTGATTCATATTTTGGTGTCTATTTAGCATGACAGAACACACTTGTATTATAATTATATTATTAATGCAATGGATGATGTTGTTGCTAGTTTTCTACTTTGCATTGTTGTGATACTATACATGAAGTCCTCCACCCCCAAACGATTCTACCATTTCGTTTTTGGGGTGTGACACACTCTCCGCCATCAACTTCATAAGAAGTCCCTGCTTTCTTCCCCTAACTAGCTTGAGAATACTACTAAATATCACTCAGACTAGATAATTCTTCGAATGAGAGATCCTATGCTACAACGGTTGGAATATGCAATGTAACCTTCTGAAATTATTCAATCCTTGCAATATGCAACGTAACATATTCATTTACTGGTTAGTAAAAGATAACTAAGACTCCTAAAAGCACAAAGCAAGCAGCATTCGAGCATCGAATACACATAATCAAGCATCTACTACTCTGCTATCATACTGACTACTTTGTACTAGCATGCAGTTCTCATAAAGTTAAACACATATAACAGGCACATAAGGCATCCTTCCTAGATCCTTAGTCCTAATCTTGCATGCTATTCTAATAAAGCTGATAATCATAACATATCATAATCTTGTATGGGTAATTTGGGAGTACTTACTTGAGCTCGGCTGATTGGATGTACCACACCCTTTTCTCTTTTCAAAGTTCTTTTTTATTTTTGAAATCCTTTTTGTAAAAATGATTTTCTTTTTTTGAAAATTTCTATACCAATTTCTTAGTTTGAGTTTAGACGTACTCAAATGTGTGCCCGAATCCCTCAAACCAAGGCTCTCATACCAACTTGAAACATCCCAAAACTACGGCCCAAAATTTTTGTTTTTCAGTCATAATAAAAATATAAATCATCCAGTATCATAAGTAAAATCATAAGTCCTGCATCATAACACCTCATAATATCTGTCTCATATGTAAAACTCATAACAAAATATCAGAGTGAAACTCCCTGGCTGAAACTATGGTGTGTGTCATGCGATCATACCGAGCCCTACCCTTTCCTAGTGGAAGTACCAAAAACCAAAAACTGAAAACCATAAGCACGAAGCTTAGTGAGATCCCCCAAACTACCATATACCATACAATAACTCATAAAACACATACTGGGCCTTGCCCACTGCATCGGACCGCAACCTGGAATAACTTAGGCCTTGCCCACTGCATCGGACCGCAGCCTAGAATAACTTGGGCCTTGCCCACTACATCGGACTGTAGCCCGGAATAACCTAGGCCTTGCCCACTACATCGGACAGCATCCTGGAATAACTTGGGCCTTGCCCACTGCATTGGACCGAAGTCCAGAATAACTGAACATATCATATACATAAACCTGTAACATGAGTATATATCTACTACATCGGACCGAAGTCCAGAACACAAGGCACATAACATAAACATGCATGAATCATAAAGATATCAAGCATACATACTACTTCTCGGGACCACCCCGACATCGGACCCAAGTCCGGAAACATATAAACTGCATCGGGCTAACCCCGACATCGGACCGAATTTCGGAACTACTAATATCTAAACGGGTCGGCATTGTGTTCATAGACCCGTTCCTAAAGGAGGAGACTCACCTCACATAACTGGTTGTTGAAACACTGAGTGGAAAGTATCTTACTGCTGCTCCGGCGACTCTCCGACTATAATTCACACAATGACACTTAGTCAGAAATCGACAACTATCCTTAGGGTAAATTGACCATTTTACCCCTGTCTAAAGTCCACATCCTGATCAAAGTCAACTTTCCAGTTGGCCGGACTCACTGAGTTGACCCGCTAACTCGTCGAGTCCCAATCCTTTCATCTATCCCCAACTCGTCTCCACTCGTCGAGTTTAGCAAGAACTCGATGAGTTCCCATTCAATCATAACATCGGGACAATCTTCATCCAACTCTCTGAGTTCCTTCCAAACTCATCAAGTTTATCTTCATCACATGAGTGTCTAGTCTGTGACTCGCCGAGTTGTCTAAACATGAGTGTCTAGTCTTGGGCTCGTTGAGTACGTTCCTGCACTCGTCGAGTCCCATGGTTTCCAGATCTATGGCTATATCCATTTCATTGAGTTCCTTCCCTAGACTCCTCTAAACCCTTCTACACTCAACTGGGTTCCTCTGAAACATAACAATTTTGGGAATCAACCAACGACTCGCCGAGTCCCAAGAACGACTCGTCGAGTCTATGCATGTCCAAGTCTATAACTCGAATTCTGATGTGCAAAAACTCATCCAGAAGGTAGATCTAGGATCCTAAGAACGGTATAACACATAAAGTCATGAACTTTACGTTCATGCATGGGACTTTTTTGCTTAAAATACCACAAATGAGGTTTATTTCACATGTGGGGTTCTCATGGCCATAAAGATGGCACCTTTATGCCATGAGGACCCTCCAAGGATGCATATCTGAGTGCAATTCGACTTGAGATGTCCAAGTCTCAAAGGTCAAGCTCCTTGGACCCAAAACCTCATAAAGATGACCACAAAGAGATCTAAGAAACTATAGGTCAAGTATGAGGCTTGATTACCCAAAAGTGAAGAGAAGTTGATGTTGTTCTTGGATCTACAATCTCCTCTTGAAGTCCTCCTTCTTCCTCTTCTTCTTACACGCTTCAAATACACCAAACAACTCTCAAAATCACTAAGAAATCTCAAGATTGCATATGGAGGATTAGTGTTTCAGGATCATTACTCTGGAGGTGATGGAGGTTGGGCAAAAGGCCGATAATGTTGCTTAAATAGGGTCCAAACCCTAAATATTAGGGTTTTCCCCAGACTAGCCTACTCGTCGAGTCGAGACGCGGACTCTCCGAGTAGATCACTTAAACTAGTGTCTAATTCTGGCATCTACTCGACGAGTTAGGGCTACTACTCATCGAGTAGCTCTTTATAAAAGCCATTGGTGAAGTCTTTGTAGGAACACTCTCTTGTACGCCCCGTACTGTCCCCATGGTTGGAGTTTGTGGCACCAGATCCAGAACTACCAGTACCGTTCATGCCCATTTGTGACATAGTGGCTGCCACGGCCGCTGTTACGGCAGCTTGAAACATTGCAGGATCAAACTGTGGAGTTGGTGGCGAAGGTGGTGTTGGTGCGCTGCCGGAAGGTCTAGACCTTTGCCTTGGCGGCATAGTTCTATCATAATTTGCAAAGAAGAACAGATGGTAAGTCTTCAATAGCAAAGATAAGTCAGATATTCTTGAACTAGATTTCTGTATTTATGTCCCGACTTTAAAGTATTTGTAAACAATTCATGATGAAGTTCCATGTGTTTGAACCCCATGACTTTAGTAGTGGTGGCACAAATGTGATTATGTGTCGTAAATCATGCCTAGTCCTCCCTTAAAATCACTCGATGCATACAAGTTATGGGTAATTTTGGTCCAATAGACCGTCGAACTAAATGAGTCAATCCTAAGCCCATAACCAAACAAGGAATAGGACCCAGAGTGGACTCACTATTTCTAAATCCATCGTACCATAATTACAAATAACCGTGCGGTATCCATTGAGTAATCTTAGAGATACCAAAAGCAAATTGTTCGTAATGTCATATTATGAGATTTGTTGTAACTCCCAATGAAATAAAATGCATGCCATTTTCATTGATATAATTTAGTACATATATTGTTTAGGGAAAATTTGATCTTTTTAAAGCTCTACATTACATCAATGTAAGGAAAGTTTTCACATCACATAATCCATTTGAATAGTGCAGTCACTTAATCGCAGGGTAAACCTAAATGCAGAAAAGAGCAGCCCCAACGCGTACTCATAAACCTACTCTACCAGGGTTCGTGAGTAGCATGCACCCTACTCGCGACAATCCGTCTCTAGTGGTGCTTGGGATGAACTCGACGCACCTTGCAGTTCTGCCAACCGACACTCGGCTACAATCACCCTTTCCTTTAATGCCAAGTATTTTTCCCGATATTCCTTTTGCTTCTGCCTGAGCGTCGAGAAGTTCCTTAATGATTTGGTCCCCAAAATAGTCGTCCCTTTCCAGATCCCTGGTACGAGTGGTAGTGGCTTCAACACTAGGACCCAGATCCCGCACTCGATTCTCCGTCTCTCTACCCTGATCCCCGATGTTTATGATATGTTGAGTCACGAATGGGAGTGCCCTATCAGTCGGTCCCCCATGGTTGAGCTCATAGTAACCTCGTTGGTCTCCAAATGGTGACTGATGTCGCTGGCGACGACTCCACCCTTCGATCATGGTTGCCCAACGGGGCACGGGTCTGATGTAGTCGAAACGGTTTGCAAGAAACCTGGCTATATATGGAGGATTGATGACCTCTGGTTGCTGCTCTTCTACATCTTCACCTATCATTATTTCAATTTCTTCCTCTTCCTCTTCTTCCTCTTCTTCTTCTTCTTCTTCTTCTTCTTCTTCTTTTTCTTCTTCTTCTTCTTCTTCTTCTTCTTTTTCTTCTTCTTCTTCTACTTCTTCTTCTTCTCCCTCTTCCTTTGGGTCCTTCTTGGGATCCTCCTCAGGATCTTCTTCAGGATCTTCCTCGATCATTTCCTCATGCTCCTTTTCGATCCAGCCGGCATTCACATGGTTGGGAAAGTACGGGTCTCCGGGTAGGTGGAATCCTGCCATGACGTCTGTGCGAGAATAGGGGTGTAAGAAGCATATAATGAATCTAATAACATTTTGCTACAATAACATAAAAATACTCCTATAATATTTTAAGTGTTTAAGTTTGGTTCTTAGTTCATTACTTGTGGGGTGAGATTAGGTTGTTAAATTTGTTGCCTACTACGGCTATCCCCCAACATATGCGAGTCACTTCTCGGACAAATATAGTTGATCAGGTTATACCCATCCCAGACTTGACCACATATCCCAAGTGATAAGAATATTGTGCTATTATATTGAGAGACTCTAAACAGATAAACAAGAATGAAGAAATAAAAGAACACTAGAATGGATCAAAAGATGTCGAATGATTAATATCTCACACCTCAGAAGAGATTGATGAAGAACTTCGACTGTAGAGGTGTGTTAGGGTTACAATGCCAAAGAAATTAATGAAAACGTTAACCTTAAATCTATACATGCATGTACGCTATATATAATCTAACCCTAATAATAAACCACGATTGGACAAGCCCAAACCAGGTAAACAAAATGGACTATTAAACGAGCCTAAAGACACAACACTTAAACCCAACAATCTCCCCATTTGCGTCAATAGAGGCAAGAGATCAATTTGGTTGAGCAAGAGTGGCCTTCTTCACAGTCTTGAATATGCTCGGTATAATGGCCAAAAGAGTGTGACGAAAAGCTATATACCATTGAAGTACATCTGTGAAATTCTTTTTATCAGCTGCTCTGTTCCCTTTACATCTGTGAATGATTTCTAAAATATGCTCCAACCAAGATGTAGAGAACAGATGTTTATTATCAAGGGAGATCACGAACTTCTGCCCTTCGTTTAGAGTGAGCATCACAACACGATATTTTGAATCAATCTTCCCCATCTTCGTCTTTGAAGCATAACACGGATTTCCAAGGGGTTGGATTGTTGGCCGTTTCCTCATAGCAAAAGCAATCTCTTGATCAATCGTAGCCACTTCGTGAATGTAGGAAGCCAACATTCTTTTAATGTGATCGAGGATTGGCTCATACTGCTATTGATTGGTAAGCAAAATGTTGAACAGCAGAATCTAATTATGTGGGTTTAGGTTTGGAAGATCAGCTAATGAAATCATATGAACCGAGTTATCAGAACCTTGGGTCACCCTGAACTTTACGTTGATAAATTTCCCAGCAGCAGTTGGTTTCAATACCTTCACAGAGGTTATTTTCTGAGCACTCCATGTCAAGTATTGGGGTTGAGCAAATTCAAGATAATAATCGATTAGATCTTGATCAACCTATGGGTGAGGAGAATGGACTTCAACCATTAGATCAAAATAATGGAACACAAATGCCCTACAGGTGATGGGCATGTCAAACTAGGAATCCCTCGTGTTTTCACATTCAAATGAGGCAACTGGTTCTAGCCAGTGAGAACACGGAGACTTAAACACTTCTTTAATTAATCTTTCCCGGGTCCAAGTGTGAAAGAGAGCCTTCTTGCAAATTAGAGCATCAAGAGTTTCTTTCTGTTTCACTCTTTCTCTTCTTTCTCTCTGGTTATTCTCATATTTTCATTAATCTCTTTATCCCTTTTCTTCCTATTTAAAGCTTCGACAACCGTTTCTTCTTCTTCATCATCACTATCTTCCACAACACCCTTCAGTTTTTCCTGTCCACCAGAACCCGAAGCTGCATTAACCTTCGGTTCAGTTTTGATAATGACTTTGGGTGGAATTGGAAGAGGATCTTGAGAAGCTTCTCCCCCTTGTTGTGGAGGGACAACAGACTCTGTAACACCCTGAATCTGACTCAATATTTGAATAGCAGGAAGAAGTTTAGCAATCAAGTGATTCCGGATAGTGAGGGTGAGAACAGGATCATGAGCATTAACAAGATTATTGAGAATCGAGTGAACCTCCCTAGCACTACTTTTAAGAACCGCTCACTTAGTCTTGAGTGATGCAATATCCATTTGATCTTGAGCAAGGTGAGCAGATTGGACTTCAACTTGTGTAGTCTTTCTAGCAAGTTCGTCCATGATCTTGTTTTCCATGGCGAGATCAGCCTGAAGCTTATCAAGACGAAAATTGACCGAAGTGAGAAGAGAAGTGTGATCAACTTGGAATGCAGTTCGAATAGAATCAAACTTTGCTTTCTCTTCTTGAAGGATCCTGGAAAGTGAATCAACAGAAGCATTAACCTTTGCAGCATTGGAGTCTGCATGGCACTTGAATGATTCTAAGAAGATCTTTGAATCATGAAGAAGATCCATCACACCAGCAGTTGCTTTCTTTCAAGAAGAGGTAGAGGCATCCACAGCCTATGTAGCCTTATCAATTGAAGAGGTATACTGCTAAAGAGCAGTGTCTAGAAAGGCTTTCAAAACCACATCAGAAAAAGAGGCCAGGGTAGCAATCGATTTGTCTAGCTTTTCATGAAGACCCTGTTAATGTTGCCTTGTTACTGGTGCATCAGCTTCATCTTCACTGGGAAGCCGATAAGGACTATAATAAGTGGAGTCAAAATCAAAGTTTTCACCTCCCAGAGTAGGCACTGAATCTGTTGAAAGTGATGGTGAGAGTGGTTTGGTTGTTACAGGGTTTCGAAGCCAACGGTATGTGCCCCGTATCAGATACGTTGACACTCCCTGTAGGTCCAGTTGTTGTGTTTGTTGTAGCTTGAGAAAAGATAGGAGGTGGTAGTGGAGTAGTGGTGGTAAGTTGAGAAGAGACAGGTGGTGGAATGGGAGCAACCGAGATTGGTATTGTGGTTTGTTTTGGAGAAGGAGGAGGAGTAGGAACATCAATCTGTACCTCAGGAGTTGGAGATCGGGGAGGAGTGTTTCCCCTTGGTGAGCCTTCATGTTGAACCTCCTCTTCATCATCAGCTGATTTCTCCTCTTCATCAGAAGTAGTAGGCGAAGGTACCTTCGGTCGCTTCGCCATTTTCTTGACCTTTTTCGTTTTGGGAGCCGAAGGTGCAGCTTTATCAGCCTTACGCTTTTTAGGAGATGAGGGACCTTCGGTCTCTGCTTTCTTAGACTCCGGTTTTTCCCCCTCTTGGCAGGTTTGTCAGCAACCTCCAAAGCACTCTACATCTCAGGAGTGAGTTGGCGTGGACCCGAAGGTGTCAATTTCCTGTAATCAGCCATGACTTTACTTTCACTAGACACACATCGGCTCATCGATTCAGGAATAGAACCAATGTATATGAACTTTGTAGGGTCATAAAAAATGATTTTGTTCGTGTGAAAAGTAGCAACAGAAGATAGCAGAGCGTCCGCCATGACAGGAATCTAAAAAGTCTCAATGGCTCTACGAGTGACTAATGTCCAGAAACAACCGCATGAAATCTCAGAATGTTTGGATGAGGATTTGAGGCTCTGCACTAGTTGTGACCAGATTAGTGAACCATAATCCAAATTGATTCCATTATAGAGCCCATAAAGGATGGTCATGAAACCTTTACTCGCCCCATCCGACCCTACAACGCTTTTTGCTAACCCCTTATAGATAAGCGTGAACAGACCATTCCATTGAGGTGGTAAACATGACTTCTTGAATTTTGTCACCGTATTAAGAACGTCTGTGTATCCCATGTCATAGAACATTGAAAACAACTGAGTTGTTGTGATGAAATCCGAAGAGATGACAAAAGCATCTACAACAAGCCCTAGCAGTGAACAGAAGCATGCTTTAGATACAGATGTCTTGTGATTAAAGATTTTGAAGAAGATCCGTTCCTTGCGTTTGTCGTAGGAAGCAGTGGAATAGACCTGTGATAGAAGGGACATGGGAGCATATTCAACTTGTGTAAGTTCAATCACCAATGGAGAATACTTGAGACACTCTACAACGTGAAGCATGTACGAATCATAAAGAAAGGGATTCAGTTGAATGATGAGATGTTGATTTGGTTTTATCGTAAGCAAAGATGATGAAGTTGTTTGATCTTGAAGTGAGGATGATTCCGCCATTGTTGTAGTAAAGAAGAAGATGAACAGTTGTAAATCGTCTGTTGTATGCGAGAGAGAGAGAGAGAGAGGGGTTGAAGAGGGTAAAGAGGTATAGTAGGTGTGAGAACCCACTTTTATACCGTTGCCATAGGAGAGAAAGGATCTTCTTGTGATGATGATACGATCTCTGAAACGTCGCCTGAAAAAACGATATTTGATAGCTTGGTATCCCAAGATATACATCACCAGGCGTGGGTTTAGGAACTGTTTCAAATTCACGCGCCCAAAAACAATTCTTATCTGGTGACTCGGTTCATATTCCTATTTAGTTATCACCTCTTCTTCTCTGAAAACCATTCAAATTTCCTTGACAGCTGGACAAACTATGACTCATCCTTTCGCTTCATGTTAAGCAACCTTCGCTCCATTTTAAAGTGAACCACCATTTCTGTCAGAACCGAAAGCACAAATCTTAAAAGTGCCATTAGTACTGCAAACATGAGTTTGGAAAATCATAAAGATCTTCGTGTAAGAGTGTGCTAAAGGAAAAGAAATAAATCAAGATGTGTTTGGGATATAAGTGATGTCATTGAAGACATGAAACAAATGATCTCGTGCATGAATCTCTTCCTTCAAAGTCAAGAGAGACTGAGAAGTGTCTGTGTAGTTTCCCATGAAATACGATCAAATGTTTGTTAAGAAAAATTGAAAAGTATCTTTTCAAATATAGGCTTTTAGTGGGTGGTTTATCTTCAACCGAACTTCGATACTTAAAATAAAACCGAAATTTGGATGAAGTACTTGTGAGACCGATGTAGTCTGTTGAACAAGTAGGTTAGAGAATATATTTAGTGACTGGATGATAATAACAAATCTCAAAAACAAAAATAAAATTGATCTTATAGGAAGAAACGTCTTGGTGGTAGAAAATTTCATTAAGATCACGCAAAAATTAAAAAGAGATTTCTTGAGGTACAAGTTATAGCTTAAACATTTTAGCGTTCACCGTCAATTCATTCAAGGTGTTAGATTTTGGGTCTCACTTAGTACGTGGTGAACGTATCTAAGATCATCAACACAGATGTTGTGTAACCATAAACCTTAGTGGTAATTGCTGAGAGTCTCAAGGGTTACGATTATGGAACGAAACGTGAGGAAGAAAAGTGAGGAGGTGGTTAAGGAACCGAAAGTACCTTTACTATATTAGAATGACAAAGCAGAAAACTCTTAACTCAATATGAGAAGAGTAAGGTAGCTCATGACATGAGTGAATTTAGCAGCCTAATTGGGAAGAAACGATTGGTGTTGATCGAATCATTAAGGTTTCACTCAAAGTTTTTGAGGCTTCGGTCTACATGCAGCAGCATGCTTCTAGGGACACTTAACTAGTACAAAGATAAGAATGTCATACCTGCCCTAACTCCATATCGTATGCATCTGTGATCTTGAAACCTAAGAAATAAAGAAAACAAAACGAAACGAAATACAAAAAGAAAATATTTTTGAAATTTTTGAATAAATATATAAAAACAAAAAATAAAATATTTTTGAATTTTTGAAATTTCTGAAAAATAATAAAAACAGAGAACAAAATATTTTTAAATTTTTGTAAGTTCTGAAAAAAAAAAGTAAATAAATAAACACTAAAGACAAACACACAAAAGAATAATCAGGCTTAAAAAAATTATACAACCGAAACCATACCTTAGAAAAGATGAAGCGAAATGGGCCGAGCGTTCGGTTCATTTCGGTTCCCGAAAATTCCGAAACCGAAATAGACCGAGCATTCGCTCTATTTAGCTTGTCTAACTTTAATGAGACGAAAGGGGTTTCGGTACCAAATCAACTTCCATCATTCCCAAGCCTTAGAGTACTTTGTTAAAACTTGCTTCTGGTAAAGCCTTAGTGAAGATGTCAGCCAGTTGATCTGAGGAACGAACGAAGTGAACTTCAACATTACCATCTTCAACATGGTCCTTGATGAAGTGGTATCTCAGTGCAATATGTTTAGTCTTGGAGTGTTGCACTGGATTGTGACAGATTCGAATCGCACTTTCAGAGCCACATTAGAGGGGAATCTTCTTCATGCTTAAGCCATAATCTCTAAGTTGGCTTTGTATCCATATGACTTGTGATGTACAGGATGTTGCAACGATGTACTCAGCTTCGGCTATGGATAGAGACACGCAAGTTTGTTTCTTTGACTATCAGCTGACAAGTTTACCATCAAGGAACTGACACCCGCCAGTTGTGCTCTTTTGGTCCAATCCACATCCACCAAGATCAGCGTTCGAGAAAGATTGAACAAAGAAGCTAAATTTTGCAGGATACCAGAGACCAAGAGATGATGTTCACTTCAAATACTGGAAGATGTTTTTCACTGCAACCATATGAGGTTCTCTTGGGTTAGCTTGAAACCTAGTACAATAACAAACCGAAAACATTATGTCCGGCCTACTAGCAGTTAGATACATTAGTGACCCTATCATTTGACGATATAGAGTCACATCTATAGCCGGTTTTTCAAAAGATGGAGTCAGCTTTGTGCCGAATGCCATTGGAACCTTCACTTTGGAATCTCCTGTCATTCCGAACTTCATCAACAGAGTCTTCATGTAAGCTTCCTCATTAATGAAGATTCTGGTCCTTGTCTAATATTCAATCTGAGGAAAAAGTTAATTGGACCCATTGCGCTCATTTCAAATTTAGTCTCCATCAACAACCTGAATTAGGCTGTTAAGCTAGGATTCGTGGAACCGAAGATGATGTCATCGACATAAATTTAAACTATCATTAGATGTTCGCCCTCTTTCTTGCAAAAGAAGGTCGGGTCAACCGAACCTTGTTTGAATTTTGACATTTTGAGAAAACATGTTAGAGTTTTATATCAGGCTCTCGGGGCTTGCTTCAAACCATAGACTGCTTTATCTAGTATGTAGCAGTGATCAGGATACTTCTCATTCACAAATCTAGGTGGTTGTTTAACATATACTATTTCTTCCAGTTCTCCATTTAAGAAAGCACATTTTACATCCATTTGGGAAACTTCAAAAAATTTATGTGCAACATATTCCAGGAAGATTCTCACTGATTCCAACCTTTCTACACGAGTGAATGTCTCTTCATAGTCCATTCCTTCTTCCTGAAAATATCCTTTCACCACCAGCCTCGCTTTGTTATGAATGACGTTACCCTCTTTATCCAACTTATTTCTAAAAACCCATTTTAATTCGACAACAGATGCATCCTTTGGTGTGGGAATCAGCCTCCAAACACGATTTCGTTCAAACTCGTGGAGTTCGTCTTGCATAGCCTGCACCCAATTAGAGTGATCAAGAGAAGCATTTACCGTATTCGATTCAATTTTGGAGACAAACGAATTGAGAATGCATAATTCTACTTGAGAGAATAACGCAGTTTACTTCGCCTTCAGTTGAGAGCGTGTGAGAATTCCCTCAGATGATTCACCAATGATTTGAGTTTTAGGATGATCCTTTGTCCATTTTATGAGAGGAGGGTAATTTGGATCATAGGCAGGATCCAGCTCAGCATTAACTTCTTCCAATTCTGATTGATCGCCTTCGTCATTTGTATTCTCATTCTCCCCCTCAAATGGCAAAGCGTATCCCATGTCAGAATGTTGATTCTGCCCCTCGAATGGACCTTTATGAGTTGGGTTTTGTGATGGATTCTCCCCCTGGAAAGGCAATTCGTTTGTGTTTGGTGTATACGAACCATCCTCCTGGATTGTAGAGCTGTTATTTGGAGGGTCATTTGAAGCTGGACCTTCGCTTGATTCAATAGGTTGATTCGGCGTCTACTTCTCGGATGGATGTTGAGGCTCACTTTCCATGTCTTTGGCAGCTTCGTCAATAATGGTCTTCAAGTTGTCTATTTTATTGTCTGCTGCTTTCGCTTCTGAATGAATCGCTTTCTCTGGTTCATCAAAGAGTTATATGTATTCTTCAAACAGATTGGAAATAGGAACCGAGACTTGACCTGATACTGGAAAGATTTCCTCCGTTTGACTTTCGCTTGCTCGAATCTTCTTCATGTAACTATCATCAAAATTTACATAGTAGGTTTCTTCAATTTTCCTTGAGCGTTTATTCATAACCCTATATGCATTTGAACAGAGCGAATAGCCAAGAAAGATCCCTTCATCTACCTTTACATCAAACTTGTTTTGGTTCTCTTTCGAGTTAAAAATAAAGCATCTTGAATCGAACACGTGGAAAAACTTTACATTGGGCTTGCGATTATTTAAAATCTCGTAAGGAGTGATGGAAAATCGCTTGTTGAGGAAAGATTGGTTCTGTGTGTAACAAACAGCAGTGATTGCATCAGCCCAGAAGTATAGTGGAAGAGAAGCGAAGCTCAGCATGGTTCGGGCAGCTTCACATAAAGAACGGTTTCTCCTTTCAACGATTCCATTCTGTTGTGGAGTATAGGGAGCAGAGAAGTTGTGAGTTACTCCCTTTTCAGCCAAAAACTCTTCTAAGTCTTTGGTTTTGAATTCTAGCCCATTATCGCTTCTTATATTTCTTAGCACCTTTCGCAGCTGTAGTTCCACTTGCTTGATAAAAACCTACATTTGGAGGAGATAAAGAAGAAGAAAGGGAACGAAGTTCTTCATCGAGCTCTTATGAGGTGTGAGATATTAATCATTCGACATCTTTTGATCCATTCTAGTGTTCTTTTATTTCTTTATTCTTGTTTATCTATTTAGAATCTCTCAATCTAATAGCGCAATATTCTTATCAATTGGTATCAGAGCAGGAGACTGTGTAATTCATACACATCTCTTCTGTTTGAATAATCTCTTAGGGTTTTCACTTTTATCGAATATAAAGAAGTTGTCTTCTTCCTGTTGATGGTGTATCTGGTATTTGATAAAACCCTAATTTCAAACATTATAAGTCTGATTCTAGCAGATTAAAAGAAGAAGTTCATCATGTCTCACAAAGATTCTCAAGTCAATCCAATCAACATCTCCAATAGTATCGGATCTACTACGAGGGTTCCCATTCTTTATACTCAAGACTATGAAGTATGGGCGCATCACTTCGAAGACTACGTCGTTGGATCTGAAGACAATGGCTACCTTATTTGGGAGGCAATAACATTGGGTCCGTTTGTTCACTCTGGAACGAATAGAACGATCAAGACTCAAAAAGAGTATAACCAACTCTTGGTGGACGTAGAGAAGATCCCTCAAGACGAAAAAGAAAAGGTGTTATGCAACGTCAAAGCCATGAGAATGATCAGATTTGCTTTGCAAGCTGACACTTTTCATTTAGTAAGTTCATGCACTACAGCTAAAGAAATATGGGATAGGTTGAAAGAATTATATTCAACTGATGAGGATCTAGAGCATCCAAAGCCTGCTGCTCTTTAAGTTCGGTGCTTTCAAACAAAAACCTGAAGAGAAACTCATTCAGACATTCGATCGTTTCAACCATCTGCTTAGCAAGATGATGAAGCATGGTATTGAAAGGAAGGTGATCGAACAAAAGGTTACATTCATGAATAGCTTAAGACCTGAATAGATGGCAGTGGTCTCGACTGTGAAGGCACATTAGCAATTTAAGTCCCATTCGTTGGCGAAACTAATGGGAATACTTAAATCTCATGAAAGTGTGGTGACTAAGGAAGCGAAGGTAGTTTCGGGTGTGGGTTCTCTGGCCCTTGTTTCCAAGAGCAAGAGTGTGGCAGACGAAGAGGAGGAATCTGATATGTCAGAGTGTGATCCGACTAATGATGAATATGCAATGATGGTTACAAACCCAAAGAAGTTTGCTCATAAGAAATTCCCTATCAACAAGAACTGAAACTGGCAGGGAAGCTACAGCTCTGATACCAATTGATAAGAATATTGCGCTATTAGATCGAGAGATTCTAAACAGATAAACAAGAATGAAGAAATAAAAGAACACTATAATGGATCAAAAGATGTCGAATGATTAATATCCCACACCTCAGAAGAGCTCGATGAAGAACTTCGACTGTAGAGGTGTGTTAGGGTTACAATGCAAAAGCAATTAATGAAAACGTTAACCTTAAAGCTATACATGCATGCACGATATATATAATCTAACCCTAATAATAAACCACGATTGGACAGGCCCAAACCGAGTAAACTAAATGGACTATTAAACGGGCCCAAAGACGCAACACTTAAACCCAAAACCAAGGCATACTCGTAGCATACAACTCCTGCTCTTTTACTTTATGTTTCTCCCAGTTATGATACTATGCGAGTATGTATGCATGTACTTATACTTTTAGCATGAAACTTATTTATTTTCCAAAAGTATAATTATTTGAAAATGTTTAATCAGAGACTCTTAGTCCCCAAATGTGTTTATAGTTTGTATATCTTATTTGGTTTGATATACTTAGTTCACTATAAACTGTGCTCTGATACCAATCTGTCACACCCCCAAACCAAGGATGGCAGAAACATCTGGGGTGGGAACTGACTTCATGTGTAGTATCATAACAACAAGTATAATAGTAATCAAAGCAATCACAACCAACATAAATATAACTGAAAAAAGTTACACCATAGTATGAGTTTACATGTTTCTAAATCAATTACATCATGTTGACAAAAATGAATTTATTGACGTCATCGCGTCCCATCCGCAAAAGCAGTAGGTTACATGTTTCACTAATTTCCTGAGAATACAAGTAGTTTCAAAAGAGTGTCAACAATTAAGTTGGTGAGTTCATAAGCTTTTGAATGTAGTGTTGAAAACCATTCTTTGCAAAAGTAATGTTTGTACCAGAAAAATCCAATATGTTTCTTATAAAAGTGATATGTAGTCTTAAAACCCAAAGACTGGAATGTACAAGTAATTTCCATACTTATAGTAAATTATACAAGTTTAAATCGACATAAACTTGTTTGATTTAATGGAATCCCTGTAAATCCTATGTTTTGTTAATATTCCATGTCAGTTATTATAACCATTCTATGACTTAGATGGCCTACCACGACGTTCTTCAGGCGTCGGAATTGTTTATGACACTTGTCACCCCTGACCTGCCAGTCTAGCTGTTGCATGCAGCCCAGGTGTGGGTTTTTCAAACCCAATATAGATCTATACACAACTATCACGCTCTACTTACAAGAGACTCTGGTTACAATGTAGGACTTAAGGCGTATTACTTGAAAAGTAACTTGAAGCGAATGTCACACAAATTAGTCATTAACAAATTTACGTATAATGAAATGAAAACTCTTTTTGTATAAATGAAACCTTTAGAATGAGTTTGTAGTATTAATGCACCATAAACTATACTTATTATAGTTTATCAAAATGTTATAGTGGTAGTGAACATAAACTATGCCTATAATAGTTTATCAAATGTTTGTAAAGTTAGAAACCCTTTTGTTTTCTATTTAATACCTATTTCCAAGGTAAGATGTTATGAAATATAACAACATATATTCACATAATAATGCACACCTTGCTCAGCAAGTTACAAGGTGTGAATGAAATTGATAACACTTTTCCCAGGTTTTTAACTTTTCTGTTACTGTTATTAGAAAAATTATAGAAAAATCATCAAAGATCCAAATCAAAATTCGTAAATTTTGAGAGTTTGGAAAATGTGTCTAGTTTGTTCATAATTTTTATTATGATTTTTTGTGACCTCTAACTTGTGTGAAAATATCCAACTTCACAGACTGGTATGAAGTGGTTTCTGAAATGATAGGCTGTTTCGTAAAAATCACCATAAATTGTTGGAAAAATCATATGAAGATGTGCAAGTAGTCATTTTAAAGGTATAAACCTGAACTATTCTCCCCTTGTACAATTTTGAAAACTAAAATGTTTAAGATGTTCAAAACAGTCCGTGAATGGAACTAAACTATTATGATGAAAGTTGTTGGTTGAGTTTAGTTGTGTTCTTGATGTTTTAACTTGTATTCCCCCCCCCCCCCCTCTTAAAACTTAAGAAAAACATGAAAAGATAGGGGTATGAACTCACCTTGACTGATTTTAGTAGATGGATGGTGAAGAAAGGAAGTTTTCAAGTCAAGAACACTTGGGAAGTGCTTGAAGATTCGAAGATCTAACAACAAATATGATGATATTTGTGTAAGGAACTCATGATTTGAGTGAAGAAATGTAAGGAAATCAAGTGAGGGATAGAATTACTTACCAAATATGGATGGGAAGCCTTAGAACTTCTGGAGAATTCGAGATCTTGGAGAGAAGAGAGAGAGAGAGAGAGAGAGAGAGAGAGAGAGAGAGAAAAAAAGTGTATTTTGCTTTTTGGTTTAGTTGTTGGTGATTTGGTGATTTAGAAAGATGTAAGAGGTGCTGAATCTTGCTGTGCGTGTGTGTTAAGGAAACTTGTGGGGAAATATAAAAGGTACAATGAGTGGATATGGCTTATGTGAATAGTGACATAAAGCATGAACAGTTAATAGAATGTGTCATAACTTTTGGGAAAAGTCAATGGACACCTGTATGTACCATGCCTTTGTTCAAAAGCAAAGTGTGGATTCTAACATGAAAATCCTTAGGATAAGTTTATTTTATGATCTTAGATGGTTTAAAATAATAAAATATGCGTTTATACGAAAATACCGTGCGAAAATCATCAAAAACGAGCTTAAAATGAAGTCGGGATCGAAAACCAGGTAATAGAGGCGAAGTCTGCGAGGATCCGAGGTCAGCAGTGAAGGTTTGGTCCTAGAAGGATGAGGACCGAAGGGAGGTTCGGTTGTATGGAGAGGACCGAAAGCGAAGCTGGGTGAGAATGGACCGAAAGCGAAATGGAGCGAAGGGAGGACTCGGGTTCGGTCCCAACAGACTCGGTCCAATTAGAGGTTCGGTCCAAGAAGGGGACTTCGGTCCTAATAGGTTTTGGTCCAAGAAGGAACTTCAGTTCTAACAAGTTTCGGTCCAATAAGGACCTTCGGTTCGAACAAGTTTCGGTCCAATAAGGACCTTCGGTTCAAACAGGTTTCAACTCTAAGAGGGTTCGGCCCTAAATAGTTGTTTTTCATAAAAACTTCCCGTTTCGAGCGGTTTTTGGCCAAGTTAAGTGTCGGGATGCCCCGGATGATTTTAAAAAGTTGAAAGGTGTTTTGAGAGAGATTTGGGGGAGATTTGGTAGAGATTTAGAGAGATTTCATTTGTGATCATTGTGAGTGTTTAGCCTCATAAAGCAAGGCTTGTAAACCCCGATAAGACTTGTTATGGGTTGTTATACGCCCCCGAAGGGTATGTAATAATGTTTTCTTCGAATAGTTTCACCACTTACCCTGATTAGGGTTTATAATTTTAGAACCTACAAACATTCCAAGTGATATCTTCTTATTAGAATAGCGAGTTGTACAACAGTAACATAATGTAAACCCAAATATACAAGGGTTAGTTGAGTTGACCGTTTTGACTTGTTGACTTTATTTAACTTTGACTTGACTAGAACTTGACGGTTGTCACATAACTTGATGTTATAAAACGCATTGTTGTGTATGATTTGACTAGTAAGTAGTATATGCATATAAGTCGAAATTTATATGTTCCTTTTATCCTAAGAAGGTAAAAGCGATATCTGGGCCCCTCGATGATTTGGTTTGACTTATGTGTCGGGCCCGGTCAGAGCGAAAGTTGATGTGTTCAACCTAGTTCTATGTTGAACAAATCAGAGATCGAGAAACAAACTGCTTGACAATAAGTATGACTTAGTTCCATGTGATTGTCCGCACGATATCTAGAACAGAGGATTATACGATCCCTTATCTAAAGGACAAGTTACTGATCAGAGTTGACAACGGCGTATAAGAGCTACGATGGCTAATCGGATCTTGAAGTCGTATGTGAGATATAGTTATTAGACTTATCCAAGTGGGAGACTATTGGATTAGTGTCTAAGCCCATAACTATATTTGGTATGTACTTGACTCGGTTTAGCATGGTCCTTTTGGGTTGCATTCACCATAGTAACTTGACACGGTGATTTATGGAGAGAAAGGATATCATGGTTTATTAATATACTATAAGAAAAATATTAAAAGAGAAATCATATTGTTTAATTAATATTAGTCATGAATTAATTAAGAGTTAATTTGGTGGCTAAAAGAGATTAATTAAATACAATGGACTGGACTGCAATTATTGGATTCAAAGAGAACCCTAGAGCCGATTTTGTGTGCCTTTCCCCTCTCTCATATCATCTTCTTGCTACTTGGTGTTTGTAAACCATTAGAGGAGTGACAATTGTGACTTTAAGCTCAAAGAAGAAGAAGTTTCAAGCAACTACAAGGAGGTAATCTTCTAGATTTGTTTAGTTATGATAATTTTATAATATGTATGCTAGATCTAAGATTCTTAGTCATGGATGAATTGCATGTACAATAGTAAAACCTAGATCTAAGCATTAGGGTTTACATGAGCACATAAGATGTTGTTTTGTGTAAAACCCATCATATAATCCCTTATCTCTCATCCAAACATCTATGCTCATGCGCCACTACCTATAATACAAGAAACTAAGTGGGTCAGGCTTGGGAGCCTGGTGAGCACATAGGGTTTTCAACCTACAATAAATAACTCTATTAACTTTATCAAACCAAACAAACCTGATTACCCGTTCTCGTTATCCTCACTTTACGTCCTTAAAACATATAACACAAGGGACCTAGTCTAAGGACTTTCATCGGGGTGACAACACTGCTTCGGGGGTTCCTCAACAATTTATGTCAAATAAGGCAACCATGTGGGGGATGGAGTAATGCTGGTGAACACATAGTTCAATAAACACCTACAGGTTGCGAGCCTGCTAGCGTTCCACTAGACTGTCTAGAATTGTCTGTGGTCGTCTTCTATACTCCGCTAGATGACTGGATCATCTTAAAACATTGAGGCCTCTCATCATTTTATCACACATCGTCTATTACATCTACCCATGTTTTACCCAACACATTTTGTAGATATTAAATACATATATAGTATAATTCATTTAAAACATGTATAAAAATCATTCATCTAGCATAGACAACAATTATTCAAATAATATGCACACATATCATGTAATTTATATAAAATACTTCATATCTATATGTAAGATGAAAGTAACTATGCACTCACCTATAAAGGTGGTGACTCGGCTCTCAGACATCACTTCGTTACACTCAACAATTTTCCTTGGCAAAACCTAGTATTATTACCACTAGAGCTTTAGTTTAACGTTAAACGAGACTAATTAATAGTGTAGCTATTATTACTATTATATAAGCGTTTAAACAATACTTTTCACCCACTATGTATAGACAGAGGCCAGACATGGAACACCAGAGGGCAGGATCATTTTGGCATAAAGCACTTCTGAAATCCAGCAACCCAAGCGGCCCTTCAAACCAGATTCCCCGTACCGCAAGTGGTTAAAAAGATATTATAACGACACTTATATAACTCATAATAATAGCCTAAATAATTATTTTAAGGTCCTAATAACGTTACTATAATTAAATAAATGTTATGTTAAAAATTAGGTAGGCGTAGCTCACTTACAACGGGTTTTCTCGAAAACCGGGATTCGCTTGGAGCAGCGTTTCCGAGTCGAAAGTCTCTTTTTCTCGGGGCTTCGGGAGCCTCGGGGATTCCTTCGGGTGCTAGGGGTTTACCTAGGCTTAAAGGGGGTAGTGAGAGAAAGTAGAGAGAAATGATGAGTAAATTGGTGAAGAGAAGAGGCTGTCCTCGCATCCCTTTTATAGGTTGAGCCTCGCACGTACGTTGGGCGTATGAAGCTTTACGGGGGCGTAGACCGAAGATAGTACCATACGTGTCCGAGTCTCGATGGTGGTGCGTGGACGCTTTTGGGGCGAAGAAAGAACGAGTGTAACAACCTGAAAGCCAGGTTAGTTTTATGACCCTTCTATTTTGGAGAATTGACAAATTAGTCCCTTAAAGATTGAAAGGTGGATTTGGTGAGTACGTTGGGCATACTGGGTGTGACATCCCCAAAATCACGGCCAGAAAAGACCGATTTTGTTTATGCTTTATAAAAATCAGAGTACTTCATTTTATAAAAAGGTTGCGGAATTTGTTCCCAGAAAAACATGGTAAATACGTTATTAAAACATTTTCGAAGAAACGTATTTATTTCATTTTAAAACATTTGGGATGTCATCGTTAATACAGGAACATAAGCATAAACAGAACTTACAATTATTCACACTAGTGGTCTACATCTCTTTAAATCTCTCAGTGTAATGTCACTTCATATCAACACCTGTGATATAAATAAACTGAGTGGGTCAGGTTGGGAAACCTGGTGAGCACATAGGGATTTCAATCCCACAATGTTATACCATATATATAGTTTAAAATTCACAAAATATACAATTTCACCATACATATATATATATATATATAAACAACTCTTATCCCACCCCGTCGATCCTTGCAACGAGGCTATCCATACTCTCGGACCTAAGATTAGTCGTTTTACCTCCTCCATACTCTCGGATCAGAAATGAACGAATTTACCAAATCCATACTCTCGGACTAGGGACGAATGACTAATCCATACTCTCGGATTAAAGATGAATGATTATGCCTAATCCATACTCTCGGACTAGGGACAATAGCTAATCCATACTCTCGGATTAACGACGAATGATTATGCCTAATCCATATTCTCGGACTAGGGACAATGACTATGTCTAATCCATACTCCCGGATAAGTGACATATACTAACTTCTATTCTCTGAGTTTAACTCACTTGTACTCGTAAGAATATACTACCCAATATTCCTCATATTTAATTTAGGTCTACTCTTTATCCTAAATTATCAAATATAATCAGGTATGTTCTTTAACACGAATTTCAAGCAACATCAATTAACTCGCACATAAACATATAATTAATACTTCAATCAATACTTGTATTAAAATCATGTTCATGAAATGGACTATGCACTCACCTGAGAAGGTGGTGACTCGGTACTCGGACAGCGCTTCGTTTACTTTAAAATAATTTCCTTCGACGAAACCTAGTATTATCACTAATAGATTTTTGTCTATTATTCGCCGAGACTAATTAATAGTCTAGCTATTATTACTATTATATAAGCGTTAAAAAAAATACTTACATAACCCATAATAATAGCCCAAGTATTTATTATATGTTCTTAATAACGTTAATATAATTAAATAAAAAACTATATTAAAAATAGCATAGGCGTAGCTCACTTACAGCGGGTTTTATAGAAAACCAGGCTTTGCTTGGAGCAGCGTTTCCGAGCCGAAAAGCTCTTCTTCTCGGAGCCGTCGAGCACTCCGGGGCTTCCGCCTCGTGCTAGGGAGGTTCCCTAGGCTTTTCGGGGGATTTCGGGGCTAGAGAGAGGTTCTAGAGAGAGAGTAAAGAGAAGAAAGAATGGGAAAGGTGTGAAGAAAATGAGGGTGGGAGAGGTGGTATTTATAGGGTGAAAATGGCTGAACTTGGTGCCACATGTCACCATCTAGTGGCAAGACTTGGGGAGAAAGCAATGGCCAAGATTGTGCCACATCACCCATTTTCGCACAACACACTTCCGACTTCTAAAATCCGTAACTTTCACATACGACCTCCGTTTTTGACGTTCTTTATATCCACGCGTAGGTAAAAATAATATCTACAACTTTCATTTTGACTCCATCGGCTAATTCTCGACCGATCTTAAATTTAACAGTACGAGGCGTTTAGACTGTTAAATGACCGCGAAGAATTCGTAACTCCTTCATACGGACTCCGTTTTCGTCTGTCTTTTTACCGTTGAGTTCCTATTAATGAGATCTTCAACTTTCATTTATTTCACGTAAGCCAAAAACCGCTCGAACTAAAATTCGAGTTTCGGGCTGTACACTGCTAAGCCGAATCTTAGAAAAATCATAACTTCCTCATACGAAGTCAGATTTGGGCGTTCTTTTTATCGACGCTCTTAGTTTAACATATTCTACGACTTTTGTTTAGATTGCTAAGGATAAAAAGTCTTCTATCGTAAATTCACTATTTACGTCTTCCGGTGCCGTGCCGGTTTTGCCGTAAAACTTCGGCGGGCCATAACTTCTTCGTTATAACTCGGATTTCGGCGTTCTTTATATGTACGGAAACCTTGTGACATATTCTAAAACTTGGTTAAGACTATTCATTCTAAATAATCTTTTGTCGAAAATTCATTTTTGACCCCTATTGCCTCTAAATTGACTAGCCCGGATCTGCGGGCGTTACAATTATCTCCCCCTTAGGATGATTACGTCCCGGAATCATCAACGAAACAAGGATTGTATAATGACTCCATACGTCATCTCTTCATCCTAGGTAATAATTATAACTTCTTTATTCCTTCAAGTCTATCTTTTAGACTTATTGACTGTAAGCAGTACTTGATCGTGCACCTGATCTCTACCTCATATTAGACTCCAAATTATGACCTATCATCATGTGATGTACGTTTAGACTCAGGTCTCTTAAATTCTAAAATAGACTAAGCCTTCCTTCATGTTCTAATGTGATATAATCATACTTTAACATGTAGCATTTCTAGCTACCAACGAGCGCGATACTTCTATGGATCGCTTTGATTTTTAAGCGTTTGGTTTAAGTCAGACGCTATATCAAACTTGGTTCTCTGAACCACGTAACCTACTCATCGTAGTCGGACTCAAGGTGATATGACCACTAGGGTCGGGATAACAACAATCTTCTTAGTCATTACCGAAACAATGGTAACGGCATACTTGAATAAAACGAAATCAATTACTAGCTTCTTGGTAACCTTGTGACTTTCCCTGATCCAAGTGTGAGTCCTGTGCTTCCGGTAGTATAGGCCTCTACTACCATTCACACCTACTCATACTCGTCCCAAGTATTGTCCCACAGTTTTTCCAAGTCACCATACAAGAAAATCATACAACAACTTAACACACCAGATAACAAAACAAAGGTTTTATATTATTTCTTGAAACTGTTACATAGGTGTTCAAGTTCACCCTAGACTATGCCTCTAACGGGCTACATCGTGAGGTACTATCTACACGATTACTCCATAACTCGATCCTCGGATGTCAAGCCTTCACTCTTGAATCCTTGCATTGTCATCTGCTTCGTCAAGGATCATTTGAAATGCTCTCGCCTTTGGCTTTGGTGGCACATTTGGCTTTGTAGCCCCTTCTCTCTTTGGGCAGTCTTGTTTGACGTGTCCTTCTTCTCCACACTTAAAGCAGACTTCTCTCTTGGTTGTGCATTCGCTGGCGTAATGACCAGTCTTCCCGCATTTAAAGCATGTCGTATATTTAGAGCATTTCCCGATGTGCTTCTTTCTACACTTGTCACACCATTGCGTTCCTTCTTCAAACTTCGAGAATTTTCTCTTCTCGCTGGACCTTGAAGATCCTTCAAACTTTCTCTTCTCGCCAACCTCCATCTTGCTGGAGGCTCTTCCCTTGATCATATCTTCGACAGACTTGGCAGCCCAGATAGCTGCCTCTAGAGTAGGTGCTTGACGCACTGGCACCGCGTACTCCCATGGAAGTCCTTTTGCGTACTTGTCGATTTTCTTCAGCTCATCCGGAACAAGACGCAAGGCGAACTCCATCTTCTCTGTGAAGTTGTTGGTGTATTCATCGATTGACATGCTTCCCTTCTTCAGGGTTAGAAACTGGATCTCTAGCTCAAGCAGGTTTTGAGCTGAGCAGTACTTTCGTTTGAATTGCACCAGAAATTCTGCCCATGTCAGTTGCAGAGGCTCATTAGGGCTCAGAGTCTTCCCCAAGGTATTCCACCAACGTACAGCGCCTCCTCGAAACTGACGCACTGCAAATGTGGTCTGTAGCTTCCCTCTACAACCGCATGTCATGAAGGCTAACTCCATCTCCGAGATCCAATCCATGACCCCGATCGGATCCTCCTTTCCAGTGAAAGTCGATGGCTTGCAAGTCAGAAAATCCTTGTACTTGCATCCATTCCTCTCGACCTCGTCATCTTGGTTGTTTTGTCAAACTATTGGTGGGTTGACATGACCAACAGTCCCACTGTAGTTTCCTTCCTCAGTCTGCCCTTCGTTCAACTCGGGCTGTTCGATCTGAATAGTGGCTTCCTCACGATTTTGTTGGAGCAAACGTCTAGTTTCCTCCATTTGACGATCCAACATCGCTTGGATCATCGCTTGCACTCTGGCCATTGTGACTGACTCAAGGGCGGCTTCCATCACCGGTATTTGCTCAATCACTGGGGGTTGGTTTCTGTTCCCATTTGCATTCACGTTTCTGCTACGGGTTCTTGCCATCTTGATCTATACACCGAATAAGGTGAATCTAGATCTTTACTTAGGATTGACGGTTAAATCATCCTTATCACTCCGAAACATTTATATGCTAGTTCTAATATCGTAGTCGTACATTTAGAATCCTAAACACATAAGGTTTCCAGATCCGGTCGGCAACAGACCATAGATCCGAACAACTAACAGCATATCAGGCACAAGTATTTAGCACATAAAAGCATTTTAGGCATAATTCCTAAAATAAGCTAGTGCTCACACCTCACAATCATCGCTTAGCATTCTAAGTTTAAGTCTAGAAATAAATCCATATTCCTAGTTCGCTTAAACTAATGCTCTGATACCAACTGTGACATCCCCAAAATCACGGCCAGAAAAGACCGATTTTGTTTATGCTTTATAAAAATCAGAGTACTTCATTTTATAAAAAGGTTGCGGAATTTGTTCCCAGAAAAACATGGTAAATACGTTATTAAAACATTTTCGAAGAAACGTATTTATTTCATTTTAAAACATTTGGGATGTCATCGTTAATACAGGAACATAAGCATAAACAGAACTTACAATTATTCACACTAGTGGTCTACATCTCTTTAAATCTCTCAGTGTAATGTCACTTCATATCAACACCTGTGATATAAATAAACTGAGTGGGTCAGGTTGGGAAACCTGGTGAGCACATAGGGATTTCAATCCCACAATGTTATACCATATATATAGTTTAAAATTCACAAAATATACAATTTCACCATACATATATATATATATATATATATAAACAACTCTTATCCCACCCCGTCGATCCTCGCAACGAGGCTATCCATACTCTCGGACCTAAGATTAGTCGTTTTACCTCCTCCATACTCTCGGATCAGAAATGAACGAATTTACCAAATCCATACTCTCGGACTAGGGACGAATGACTAATCCATACTCTCGGATTAAAGATGAATGATTATGCCTAATCCATACTCTCGGACTAGGGACAATAGCTAATCCATACTCTCGGATTAACGACGAATGATTATGCCTAATCCATATTCTCGGACTAGGGACAATGACTATGTCTAATCCATACTCCCGGATAAGTGACATATACTAACTTCTATTCTCTGAGTTTAACTCACTTGTACTCGTAAGAATATACTACCCAATATTCCTCATATTTAATTTAGGTCTACTCTTTATCCTAAATTATCAAATATAATCAGGTATGTTCTTTAACACGAATTTCAAGCAACATCAATTAACTCGCACATAAACATATAATTAATACTTCAATCAATACTTGTATTAAAATCATGTTCATGAAATGGACTATGCACTCACCTGAGAAGGTGGTGACTCGGTACTCGGACAGCGCTTCGTTTACTTTAAAATAATTTCCTTCGACGAAACCTAGTATTATCACTAATAGATTTTTGTCTATTATTCGCCGAGACTAATTAATAGTCTAGCTATTATTACTATTATATAAGCGTTAAAAAAAATACTTACATAACCCATAATAATAGCCCAAGTATTTATTATATGTTCTTAATAACGTTAATATAATTAAATAAAAAACTATATTAAAAATAGCATAGGCGTAGCTCACTTACAGCGGGTTTTATAGAAAACCAGGCTTTGCTTGGAGCAGCGTTTCCGAGCCGAAAAGCTCTTCTTCTCGGAGCCGTCGAGCACTCCGGGGCTTCCGCCTCGTGCTAGGGAGGTTCCCTAGGCTTTTCGGGGGATTTCGGGGCTAGAGAGAGGTTCTAGAGAGAGAGTAAAGAGAAGAAAGAATGGGAAAGGTGTGAAGAAAATGAGGGTGGGAGAGGTGGTATTTATAGGGTGAAAATGGCTGAACTTGGTGCCACATGTCACCATCTAGTGGCAAGACTTGGGGAGAAAGCAATGGCCAAGATTGTGCCACATCACCCATTTTCGCACAACACACTTCCGACTTCTAAAATCCGTAACTTTCACATACGACCTCCGTTTTTGACGTTCTTTATATCCACGCGTAGGTAAAAATAATATCTACAACTTTCATTTTGACTCCATCGGCTAATTCTCGACCGATCTTAAATTTAACAGTACGAGGCGTTTAGACTGTTAAATGACCGCGAAGAATTCGTAACTCCTTCATACGGACTCCGTTTTCGTCTGTCTTTTTACCGTTGAGTTCCTATTAATGAGATCTTCAACTTTCATTTATTTCACGTAAGCCAAAAACCGCTCGAACTAAAATTCGAGTTTCGGGCTGTACACTGCTAAGCCGAATCTTAGAAAAATCATAACTTCCTCATACGAAGTCAGATTTGGGCGTTCTTTTTATCGACGCTCTTAGTTTAACATATTCTACGACTTTTGTTTAGATTGCTAAGGATAAAAAGTCTTCTATCGTAAATTCACTATTTACGTCTTCCGGTGCCGTGCCGGTTTTGCCGTAAAACTTCGGCGGGCCATAACTTCTTCGTTATAACTCGGATTTCGGCGTTCTTTATATGTACGGAAACCTTGTGACATATTCTAAAACTTGGTTAAGACTATTCATTCTAAATAATCTTTTGTCGAAAATTCATTTTTGACCCCTATTGCCTCTAAATTGACTAGCCCGGATCTGCGGGCGTTACAATTATCTCCCCCTTAGGATGATTACGTCCCGGAATCATCAACGAAACAAGGATTGTATAATGACTCCATACGTCATCTCTTCATCCTAGGTAATAATTATAACTTCTTTATTCCTTCAAGTCTATCTTTTAGACTTATTGACTGTAAGCAGTACTTGATCGTGCACCTGATCTCTACCTCATATTAGACTCCAAATTATGACCTATCATCATGTGATGTACGTTTAGACTCAGGTCTCTTAAATTCTAAAACAGACTAAGCCTTCCTTCATGTTCTAATGTGATATAATCATACTTTAACATGTAGCATTTCTAATGTGATATAATCACGTACCCCGTTTCTTGAAAGCAAGGGTACGCCGTGCGTACAGGATCTGGTACGCCCCGCGTACTGCTTGCTGTTGACTTTTGTTGACTTTTAGGGTTTTAGTCAACATGTGGATTTTTGGGTCAGGGAGGGGTAAAATGATCTTTTACCCTTCTGTGGAATTTTAGAAAGGAAAATAGTATAGTCTTGAGAGCTGTTAATGATTTGGAATAATTATTTGATGTGATTAGGCGAGGCTAGGTTGTTGTTGTGAGATTCAGAGATTTCAAGCATGTGAGACACTAGACATCATACGAGGTGAGTCTTCTCACTATACTGTACCTGGAAAGGTACCTACGTGTGACCGGAAGGTCTGGTATGTTATGAGATATATGCATCATATGAGTTGCATGTTTCGTATGCACTATGTATGTGATTTGTATGCCATGTTGATATGGGCCAGAAGGCATTATGTTATGGGCCGGAAGGCATTATGATGTGGACCGGAAGGTCAGAGAGTTATGGATCGGAAGGTCGACACGGGTAAGACCGGAAGGTTTACCGGGTTGGGACGGAAGTCCCCTGAGACACATGGACCAGAAGGTCATGGCCTGGAAGGGCGTATGTGTGTAAGTGGTATATTGGGGAACTCACTAAGCATTTATGCTTACAGCTGTTGTGTTATATGTATCAGGTACTAGCGAGGAGCGTGGGAAGGTGCCGACATGACTCGTACACACACCCGCAGGCGGATTTGGATTTAGTTGATCTTGGGATTTGACATGTTTTGTATCATGACTATGTTACATTGGATTTTTATGGCTGGTTTGGAATGAAATCATGTTTTAAAGAAATGAAATTTTTGTTTTGAAAATTACATTGTTACATGTTGGTATCAGAGCCTTGGTTTGAGGGACTCGGATGCACCTTTGGGCGTATCTGAACTCAAACTGAGGATTTGAAAAATTTTCAACGATAAAAACTAAATTTTCTAAAAGAGCAAGAGGTTTTGAGACAACCAGAACAGAGCAGTGTGTACGGTCAGCCAGCGCCCGAACGGTGAATCCCCAATGTACCCTTACATTATGTGTTATGAGATATGTTATGTTATATTATGCATGCTAGAGTAGGCTAGGTATTCATATTAGGACTAGAGTGGCCTGATTTGTGATGTCTTAGCCTAGGAGATTTCTGCTACTAAGTTGCCTTGAGAGCGAGTAGGTAGCAGTTAGGAGCTCATGAGAGGTCTATCGGAGGGTAGCCAATGGATAGCGAGAGTAGAGTACTTGTGATCTGGGATCCAAGGAAGAGGACTTGGGGTGAATGTTGATGCAATGTGGTCAGTAGTATAGGGCCCGTACTACTGAAGACACCGGATCAGTGGGCAATCCAAGTAAGAATCCTTTGGACATCGGAGGACGAGTAGAGTTGTGTCATTGAGTGCGAGTATGTTCGATCGAGTCTCTGATATTTATATGTTGTATTTCAGAGGCATCATCGTTGGGACTCGACACACACCTGAGAGCAGTGGTGTCAGAGACGAGGAGATCCGTCGATTGATTCATGAGGAGGTGGTTGCTGCCATCCGGGCTGAGATTCCATAGATGTTTGGGGACATCAAGACCATATTGATTGAGACCTTTGATGAGCGGTATGCAGTAGTGACTGAGGCTGTGGCTGCTGCAGCTACTGCTGTTGTTGCTGCTGCCAGACCTCAGGGAGGTGACTCGTTGTTGTTTCGGGAGTTCAGCAACACAAAGCCACCATAGTTCGATGGGACGCAGGACCCGATTGCTGCGATGAGATGGATCTCTGACATTGAGGGATGTTTCTATACATGTTCTTGCCCAGAGCACTTGAGGGTACGGTTCGCTCTGAACCAGCTCCGCTTAAGAGCGAAGGATTGGTGGAAGTTCGTGACGACGAGCTTCACTCTGGCGGAGATTTCTGAGGTGACCTGGGAGAGGTTCATCGCTATGTTCAGAGACGAGTATGTTCCCCCGGTGGAGAGGGAACGGTTGATTCAGGAGTTCTTGACCCTCAAGCAGGGTAATGATTCGGTTACTATGGTTACCCGGAAGTTTCATGAGAGGGTGATGTTCTGCCCTGAGCAGGTGTCTACTGAGCAGGCACGGATGAGCCGGTATTTGGGCATTTTGAGGAGGGACATTCGAGAATTTGTGTCGAACTCGACGTACCGTACATTTACTGAGCTTCAAGCAAATGCCCGGAAATGGGAGATCGAGTTGGAGACTCAGGCCAGGGAGGAGGCCGAGTCTCAGAGGATGGATCAGTGACCGGCTCAGTCTCAGCCGGCAGCCAAGTGGGCCAAGCCCGCTGATTCGAGGATAAGAGGCCAGAAGGGCCGCACTTGCGGGAGGTGCAGCAAGGGTCATGAGGGAGCTTGTCGATCGGGTGTTTGCTACAAATATGGAAAAGAGGGGCATATCACCAAGGATTGCCCCAAGGGATTTATGGTTTGCTTTCATTGCAACCAGACTGGCCATCGGAAGGCCGAGTGTCCACAGTTGCATCAGGGGTCAACAAGGTATTTGCACCTGCTGTTAGGGTTACCGAGGTTCGACCGGTGAAGGCTGAGGCTCCAAAGGCTCGTGGGAGAGCTTTCCAATTGACTGCGGAGGAGGTCCGTGCAGCACCTGATGTCGTGGCTGGTATGTATTTTGTATGTATCTTTTCTTTTAAGATATTGTGCTTATATGATAATATGCGTAGGTACTTTTCTTGTGAGTTATGTACCTGCTTTGGTGTTATTTGACTCGGGTGCGAGTCGGTCATTTATTTCCTTGGCATTTAGTCAGCACATTAGTATCCGTCAAGAGGCATTGGGTCGACCTCTGCGAGTTTCCATAGCTGATGAGCGAGTAGTGTATGCTACGGATGTGATTCGAGGATGTATCCTTGAGATCTTCGGTGTGGAGTTCCCGATAGATCTGGTCCCAATTGCGATGGGGGATGTGTGTGTTATAGTGGGCATGGATTGGTTGAGCCGAAATTGAGCTGTTATAGACTGCGAGCGTCAGTTGGTGACGATACGAGACCCTTGTGGGGGAGTACTTATGGTGTTCGGTGAGGGAACCCGATGTAGGTCAGCATTTTGTTCGGCTGCCAGGGCAAGACAGAGTTTGCAGCAAGGTTGTAGTGGATTCATAGCCTATGTGATGGACACACGAGTGGCCGCTGGGAGGCCAAGTTCGATTGATGAGGTTCCGATAGTGTGCGAGTTTCCAGATGTTTTTCTCGAGGAACTACCGGGTGTGCCTCCCGAGAGGCAAGTGGAGTTTCGTATCGATTTGGTTCCAGGAGCAGCACCTATCGCCAAGGCGCCTTATCACCTCGTGCTGCCAGAGATGCAGGAGTTATCCTCGCAGCTTCAGGAGCTGTTGGGTAAGGGGTTTATTAGACCGAGTAGCTCACCTTGGGGAGCGCCAATCCTTTTTGTTAAGAAGAAGGATGGTTCACACCGGATGTGTATTGATTACCGGGAGTTGAACAAGCTGACAGTCAAGAACCATTATCCGTTATCAAGGATCAACGATTTGTTCGATTAGTTGCAGGGAGCATCTTGGTTCTCCAAGATAGATTTGAGATCGGGTTATCATCAGATGAGGGTTCGGGATGAAGATATCCAGAAGACAGCGTTCAGAACTCGTTATGGGCATTACGAGTTCGTGGTGATGCCTTTTGGGCTCACCAATGCACCAGCTGCGTTCATGGATCTCATGAACAGGGTGTGCAGGCTGATGCTGGATCGGTCGGTGATCGTATTCATTGATGATATTTTGGTGTATTCGATATCTAGAGAGCAGCACGAGGAGCATCTGAGAGAGATTCTCGGGGTATTGAGGTCGGAGAGGCTTTATGCCAAATTCTCCAAGTGTGATTTCTGTTTACGAGAGGTTCAGTTCTTGGGACATCTCGTCAACCAAAATAGGATATTGGTCGACCCGGCCAAGATTGAGGCAGTCATGAGGTGGGAGGTGTCGAGATCGCCCACTGAGATCAGGAGCTTTCTGGGATTGGCCGGTTATTATCGGAGATTTATTAAGGATTTCTCCAAGATCGCCGTGCCACTTACCAAGTTGACCCGGAAGGGTGTTGCATTTTCTTGGGGTCCGGAGCAGCAGACCTCGTTCGAGACACTTCGCCAGAGATTATGCGAAGCCCCAGTGTTAGCCCTTCCGGAAGGGATGGAGGATTTCGTGGTATATTGTGATGCATCGATATCCGGATTGGGAGCGGTGCTTATGCAGAGGGGGCATGTGATAGCATATGCATCAAGGCAGCTTAAGCCCCATGAGTCGAGGTATCCCACTCATGATCTGGAATTGGGGGCTATAGTGTTCGCCCTCAAGATTTGGCATCACTATTTGTATGGGGTTCGGTGTACGATATACACGGACCACAAGAGCTTGAAGTATTTGATGGATCAGGCCAACCTAAATATGCGCCGGAGGAGGTGGTTGGATGTAGTAAAGGATTATGATTGTGAGATCCTGTACCACCCGGGCAAGGCTAATGTGGTAGCCGATGCCCTGAGTTGTAGGGCAGAGGGCACCCCGATTCGAGATATTCGAGGGACCCAAGCAGAGGCCGTGAGACCGGGAGAACCGCAAAAGGGAGCGGGTGATCGGGCAGGTATCAGAGTTTGTTACCGATAGTCGAGGACTTATGACCTTCCAGGGTCAGGTTTGGGTACCGTTTGTGAGAGGGACGCGTACCATCTTGATGGAAGAGGTGCATAGATCGAACTTCTCGATCTACCCCGGGGCCACTAAGATGTATTTGGACCTGTAGAAGGAGTATTGGTAGCCCTGTATGAAAATGGATGTTGCATGGTTCGTAGAGAGGTGCTTGACCTGTCGCAAGGTTAAGGCCGAGCACCAGTGCCCGCATGGTAAGTTACAGCTGTTAGAGATTCCCGAGTGGAAGTGGGAACATATCGTCATGGATTTTATCACCAAATTGCTGAGGACTGCCAGGGGTGTCGATGTGATTTGGATGATCGTGGACAGGTTGACGAAGAGCGCTCACTTCCTTGCTATCAGTGAAAGCTCTTCTGCTGAGAGGTTGGCAGAGCTGTATGTGAGGAGGTGGTATCGCGGCATGGAGTTCCGATCTCGATTGTTTCAGATCGATATGTGCGATTTACTTCCAGATTTTGGAAGAAGTTTCACGAGGAGTTGGGTACGAGGCTACATTTCAGTACCGCATACCACCCACAGATGGACGGACAGAGTGAGCGGACGATTCAGACGCTCGAGTACATGCTTCGGGAGTGTGTATTGGATTTCGCCGGATGTTGGGACATGTATTTTCCCTTGGCTGAGTTTTCCTACAACAACAGCCATCACTCAAACATTGGTATGCCACCTTTTGAGCTGTTGTACGGGAGGAGGTATCGGACCCCCATTTGCTGGGGCGAGGTAGGGCAGCGTGTGATGGGTAGTACAGAGATAGTGCTTCAGACAACAAAGCAGATACAATAGGTTAGACAGAGGTTGTTGACTGCTCAGAGTCGCTAGAAAAGTTATGCAGATAGGCGACGATCCGAACTCGAGTTCCAGCTCGGTGATTATGTGCTCCTGAAGGTATCTCCTTGGAAAGGAGTGATCCGATTCAGGAAGTGGGGCAAGTTGGGACCCCCGGTATATTGGGTTGTTTAGGATGATCGCAAGGGTGGGCAAGGTAGCGTATCGCTTGGAGCTACCTGCAGAGTTGGACCAGATTCATGATACCTTCCACGTGTCGCAGTTGAGGAAGTGTATTGCCAATGAGTCAGCAGTGGTACCATTAGAGGAAATCCAGGTGGACACAAGTCTGAATTATGCTGAGAAGCCGATTGCAATCTTGGATCGGAGGATCAGGATTTTGAGGAACAAGGAAGTGCCCCTGGTTCAGGTCCAGTGGCAACATCGGAGAGGGTCCGAGCTGACCTGGGAGCCAGAGTTGGAGATGCGGGAGCAGCATCCGGAGTTGTTCACAGCATGAGACTTCGAGGGTGAAGTCCGGTTCTAGTGGAGGAGAATTGTAACAACCCGAAAGCCGGGTTAGTTTTATGACCCTTCTATTTTGGAGAATTGACAAATTAGTCCCTTAAAGATTGAAAGGTGGATTTAGTGAGTACGCTGGGCGTACTAGGGGTACGTCACGCGTACTCGTGCGCTTATTTTGTACGCAGGTCCATCCGGGTACGTTGGGCATACCCAAGGTTACGCCGGGCGTAACCGGCCCAGATGCAAAACCCTAATTCCTGGCCTTGCACTATAAAAGGAACATGTAGTCCTTTGGCCTAGCCACTATACACCCTTGAGTGAGTCCTTGGAGAGATGAGATTCGTGCTTTGGCTTGTGTGTGTGTTTTTGAGCTTGAAGTTGTCTTTTCAAGGTGAAGAAGGAGAAGAAGGAGCCATTGTTGGAGCTAGAAGTTGAAGAACAAGTGTAGATCCGAGCTCTACAGTGGTTGGAGATCCTTTCTGAGGTATAAAGCTCAAAGCTTTCCTTGTTCTTCATAAGTTTTGCTTGTTGGACCATTTTTAGGGTTTTTGGTTCAAAGTTGGAGACTTTATGTGCAAAGAGTCTCCATAAGCTTAGATCTGACCTTTTGTAGTGTAATATGTGTTGAGGAGTCATAAAAATCTAGTCTTGGACATGGATCTTGTGTCATGCATGATTTATAGCCTCATTATGGAAAGAGGAAAGGTGTTTTGAGCACAAAATGACCCTTACAGCCATGCAAAGGCTTAAAGGTTTCAACTTTATGGATTAAGACACATTAGAGGAGTCAGATATGAAGTTTGGATTCAAGTCTTAGCCGATTAAGACCTGAATGTGTTGGATAAAGAAACTGGGCATTACGTTGGGCGTAATCCCAGTACGCGCCGCGTAGAGGGTCACGTACCCCGTTTCTAGAAAGCAAGGGTACGCCGTGCGTACAGGATCTGGTACGCCCCGCGTACTGCTTGCTGTTGACTTTTGTTGACTTTTAGGGTTTTAGTCAACATGTGGATTTTTGGGTCAGGGAGGGGTAAAATGATCTTTTACCCTTCTGTGGAATTTTTGAAAGGAAAATAGTATAGTCTTGAGAGCCGTTAATGATTTGGAATAATTATTTGATGTGATTAGGCGAGGCTAGGTTGTTGTTGTGAGATTCAGAGATTTCAAGCACGTGAGACACTAGACATCATACGAGGTGAGTCTTCTCACTATACTGTACCTGGAAAGGTACCTACGTGTGACCGGAAGGTCTGGTATGTTATGAGATATATGCATCGTATGAGTTGCCTGTTTCGTATGCACTATGTATGTGATTTGTATGCCATGTTGATATGGGTCGGAAGACATTATGTTATGGGCCGGAAGGCATTATGATGTGGACCGAAAGGTCAGAGATTTATGGATCGGAAGGTCGACACGGGTAAGACCGAAAGGTTTACCGGGTTGGGACGGAAGTCCCCTGAGACACATGGACCGGAAGGTCATGACCTGGAAGGGCGTATGTGTGTAAGTGGTATATTGGGGAACTCACTAAGCATTTATGCTTACAGCTGTTGTGTTATATGTTTCAGGTACTAGCGAGGACCGTGGGAAGGCGCCGACATGACTCGTACACACACCCGCAGGCGGATTTGGATTTAGTTGATCTTGGGATTTAACATGTTTTGTATCATGGCTATGTTACATTGGATTTTTATGGTTGGTTTGGAATGAAATCATGTTTTAAAGAAATGAAAATTTTGTTTTGAAAATGACGTTGTTAAAATGAGACCGCGGGGCGTACCAAACCTCGTACGCAGGGCATTACGTATGCGAGGCATCCGAGAGTCTGTGCAGGGTGTATCCCTCGCACCCAGTCTCGCATTTTCACACTCCGACTTTAAAAATTCGTAAATTTCGCATACGAGCTCCATTTTTCGATGTTCTTTATATCCACGTGTAGGCGGGACCGTACTCTACAACTTTCGTTTAGACTTCGTCGACTAATTTTTACTTTATTTTTAAAGTCATATTTTAACAAGCTGGGACAGGATTGGTTCGTTAAAAATTCATAACTCCTTCATCTGATGTCCATTTTCGTCTGTCTTTTTATCGTTACGCTACTATTAACGAGATCTTCGATTCTCGTTTAGGATTTGTCGGCTAATAACCGCTAGATCTAACATTTGAACCCCGGGCTGTACACTGCCGATCCGAAACTTAAAAAAATCATAACATCCTCACATGAAGTCAGATTTGGGCGTTCTTTTTATGGATGCTATAAGTTTAACATATTCTACGACTTTCGTTTAGATCGCTAAGGCTAAAAATCGCTCCATTGTAAATTTACTATTTACGCCGCGCAGTGTTGTACTGGTTATGTCGTGAAACTTCGACAGGTCATGTCTTCTTCGTTATAGCTCGGATTTCGGCATTCTTTATATCTACGGAATACTTGGCACGACCACTACTACTTCATGTATTGATATTGGGTTTATTCAAACTTTAATTTTTGATGCTTATTTTTATATATCTTTATAAACAAATATATAAGCACATAATTCACATAATACTCAAGTATTTCATACCTATTACTTCAAAATAGGTTACAATGGTTGACCTAGACTATTACATCATCTACTAATGCTTAGCCCCGAAACACGAGTGTTACAGTTCCAAAACCTTCCTTGGAATTGGGGGGGGGGGGGGGGGGGGACGACGTCTAGGGTATTCCAGGGTATATGGAATAGTCCTTACAAATAAATAAAAAACTAGATAATTACCAATTTGATTTAGTATTATTTTATTCATTTAAGGGTTATCTAGGGTTTCCATGTTGCACTATAAAATGACCCCTTAGCCTTCAAATTTCGGCCACTCCTTTTTCTAAGAGCCAAGGCCGAAAATTTGATCTCCTCTCTTCTCTCTCTCTCTCTCTCTTCAAGTCTCTTAGTTGCTAGGGTTAAGTGTGAACCATCAGAATCACAAGATTTCTGGTGCTCGCTTCTAAAAGCTTTAAAGAAAGATTTTAGATTTGTTTACAATAACAAATCAAGAGGCATGTAATATTCCTTTATAAATTTTGATTTCATTAGATTTTTGTAGTTTGATAGTTCATAGTATGTTGCCTTTGTGTGAAAGACAGAGATCCCTTAGGTTGCATATGTCATAATACGATTAATTGTTAATTGTTTTTCCGCTTAGAGCATTGTTGTTTTAACCTGTGTTTTCCATTAGTGGCGGCGGTGATGGTAGGTCGGTGATTGCGGTAGTAGTGTTGGTGGGTAGATTTGTGTAACACCTAAAAATTCATGCTAGTCAATTTAGAGATAATAAAAGTTAAAAATGACTTTTTGATAGTGATTATTTAAGACAAATAACCTAACAAAAGTTATAATATATGTAACATGGATTCCGGAGATATAAGGAACGTTGAATCCGATTTATAACGAAGAAGTTATGACCCGTTGAAGTTTCACGACTAAATCGACACGACTCTGCGTAATGAAAAAAGTAAAGTTTTGATAAATTACTTTTTAGCCTAAGTGGTCTAAATAAATATGGTAGTAATCGTCAAACCGAAAACGTGCATATAGGGAACGTCTAAATTTGACTTTATTAGAGAAAATTATGATTTTTCTAAGATTCAGCATAACAATATACAACACAGAAATCAAATTTTAGATCGGTCGATTTTTAGCCGAAACATTCTAAACGAGAATTGAATATCTCGTTAATAAGAGTTCAACGATAAAAAGACAGTCGAAAACGGACGTCGGATGATAAAATTATGAATTTTTAACGGACTTTAATTGGCTAAACTTGTTAAAATATAATTTTAACAACAAAGTCAAAATTAGCTAACAAAGTCTAAATGAAAGTTGTAGATCTCGTCGATAGCTACGCGTGGATATAAAGAACGTAAAAGACGAAGTTCGTATGTAAAAGATTTGAACGAAACTTGATCACTACTCTTCGAACGAGGGATATTCGATATATATTTGTAAATTTAAGATACAATGAGAATTGACAGAACATTTTCATTTTCCACGAAAAACTTAGAAAAATTATCGAACTTAACACGTTTTCAAACTTCTCATTTTTGTTGATTTTTTTTTCTTCCAAAAAACGATATTTTTTCCGCAACTACAAGCACACTTAATTTCTCTTGTCACTTAATTTATTTTCTTTGCTAAATCTTTAGACGGTTAAATAAGAAATATGTGTCGGTGGACATGGCCAAGGAGGCATCAACTATTTCATTTTAATTTAATCTCCATTAATATATAAGTATATCATTGAAGAAAAGTTTTCGGTATTACCATAATTTTTTAAAGTTACATAGACACTTTTATATATAATAAGGGGGTGTTTGGATAAGAAAAAAATAGGCTGTTTATTGCTTATTGCTTAATCCCACCGCAATAAGCAAATTAAGTGTTTGGTTAGGAGTATTTAAAAATCAGTTTATTACGGTAGGAATAAGCAAAATAAGCTGATTTAATAAGCAAGAGGGGAATGCTTATTGCTTATTGATTATTTTACTCATATAAGCTGTTTTATTTTACTAAGTTATTGTTTATTACTTATTTCCACCGCACTAAGCTAATCCAAACACATTTAAAAAAAAATAATTTATTCTAACCACACTAAGCAATAAGCTATAAAATTTGGTAAAAGCTGTTTATTTTAGGCTCTCCGCCTCGTATCCCCGTGTCTCAGTCCCTTCACCTTCACGACAGTACTTGACCTCGTCCTTGCGGTAGTTATCGGTTTTCGCTGCATTTCTGTCGTCGCTCGCCATTCCGACGCCGGTTCCGCTTCTTCCGTTAGATTTTGCACTGACTTTACTGGACTTTGATGCGATTACCATTGCGTTTTTGAAGTTTACGGTAAACACACTAACGTACTCTATTTAATTTAATGCGATCTGCGATGGTTTTACTCTGATCAATATATACACACTTGATAAAGTTTGGATTTTGGGTTTGGCTAGTTGGAGAAAGTATTGATTCTGAGTTTAGGCTGTATTTTTGAGTTAGGGTTTGTAATCGTATTCTGTCTTACAGGTCGTGGTGTGGGTAACTTTAGGGTTTTTTTTTTTGTTCTTGTTTTTCGGGCTGCTCTGCATTAGTTTTAGGGGGTACTTGGGTTGGCAAAGGTGGTGTTCACCCACAAAACTGAAAAACTGGATCTCCACTGGAATTGGCCATGTTTTAATTCCAGTTTTTTCTAAAAGAGGGGTTCTCTCGAAAGTAGCCCTACTTAGTCTATTTCTTTTGTTTTACTTTCATATTATTTTTATTTTGGTTTTACTATATTATCATGTACTTTTACTATGTTGCAGTTTCCATGATGACAGATTTGTTACACAAACCACAACATAATAGTGTGCATATTATTTGTTTCTGCTTATGCTATTGATTAAACATGAATTATTGTTATTATACCATGTAATATGTACATGGTGTATTGGTGTTGTTACATGTTTCAAGATCTAGTATTGTGTCTAATAATTCATTCATTTTGCACAGAATCTATGGATGGTTTTCAATGTTATGTTATGCTAAGGAAGGATGCAAAAATCATTTGTCGAGTCAGATGCTCAGAACCATCAATAGCAATGTATTTATCACTCTTATCACCTCTATTTTGTCTTGGCCCACCTAAACATTTTTGTTTATTTTTTTGAAGCTTTATATTTTGGGTGACATTTGACCTATTTGATCCGTTTCATCTTTTAGCTGGCTATTTAAATTTATTTAAAATATAAATCGGAATTGATCTATTTTAGGTAAACAAGTAAAAGTTACAACCTTTGCTAAGGGTTATTTAATCGTTTAAAGATTTTTATGGAAACCTTAATATAACTAGATGGTTAGTTGGTGACTATCAACCCATGTACTTGTATTTTAATTGGTTAATGACTATTTTTGCAGTAATGGGATTTGGGATATTAATGAAATTATCAAGCAAGTGTATCTTCCCACTGGATTATCTAGCACTCATATTCAACCAGTTAGCGAGAATATGTATCAAAAGGAAGAGTGGCATACGTTCATGCGATTCTTGAAACAATATAAAAAGGTACGAACTTGCAATTATTGTTTATTTTGTGCCTTTATGGAATTTTACATGCGGATATTTTTTCTCACCTATCAACAATTAAACACTATACTTTATGTTGATAATGAAAAACACTTTCCGTTTGTTTATTAGTTGTTTGCGCTTCCAAAATTTTATAGATACCTTTAAGGTTAATTGTCATTATGATTTAATAGTGTTATAGGAGATATATATTAGCTTTCAATCTTTTACTCTTTTTTTGTGGGTTGTCATTATTTTCTTGCTAAGATTTCAACTAGGACTTCATTTCATAGTCACATAAATCGCTAGGAGGGGTGCGTTCTATGTACCAATTCGCACGTACCAAAACGCGGTACGAACGTGTACCGGGGACGGACGCTTTGGATCACGTTTCCAAATCTGAAATTGGCGTTCCCAATTTGCAATTCGGACGTACTTGATGCTATTCAGATTGTGATTTGCCAGATTCCAAAACGTGTTTTCAATCAATTGGGTACGTGAGCCGGAATTTGAAGGGTCAATTGATTTCTTTACCGTTTCTCAGTAACGACTCATGTAATGAGCGTCCCTTGGAATTAGACCCATCGATATTTTCATTCAATTGCCATTCTTCATTCAATTTGACTTGCTTCCCTCCCATCGATATTTTCATTCAATTGCCATTTTTCATTCGATTTAACTTGCAGAACATCAAAAATCAGATTTCATACTTTTTTTTTTTGATTTTTGAATCCTGATTACTTATTACAAATATAAAATAAAGTTTTAAGTTTTTGTCTAACATGTTTTGAATTTTGGTACATGGTACCACAATATTTGGTACATCGTACCACAACGTCTCGAAACGTACCGAAATAAACCTACCCACCCTCGTACCGAATTTTAGGGACCTAGCGAATTGCGTACCACATACGTGTACCCGTACCAAAGCATGTTTCATTCTATCCTTTCTATGTTTGGTACTTGTTAGTCCAGACTGTCTCCCATAAGATCTTGTAGTTGTGTTATAGTCTCTATTTTGTTATTTTCGTAAAAAAAATTAAAGTTAGGATATTTTTCGTATGTTCCATCTTTAATTGTCTTACTATTTCCTGTGTTGCAAAATGCATCCTACTTGGTCGAGTATTCGGAGCCTACTTGGAACTTGGTCATTAAATGAGGTGATTTATAGAAACTCAGTCAAATAGTCAAATTACTTGGATTGGTTAAATTCAGATCAAATTGGTCTAAGGGGAATTTAGTCAAAGTTGTTCAATAGTCAAAGTTTACTTAAAGTACAAAAAAGTCAAAAATTTCAAGAACTTACCCGCCTTAAGATATTTGTCATAGATATTGTTATTCCAAAATTACTTACTTACAATTTACCCTAGTCAACCGATCAATTAGTGTCTAGTGAGTTTTGCAACATTGACCATATCTTTCAAATTAATAATTTGCTTGGATGTTTATTGTCATTTATATTAAAAAGCATTCACCATTGCAACATTGACCATAAGGCTCTTTCTACAAATTTAAAGTAATAATTATTGGAATTTTAAAGTTAATAGATTCAATTTGCTATAAAGCTTATGAGCACATTACTTTATATATTGTTGACATGACATGCATACATGTTAATATAATAATTCGTAGAAAACATGCGTAAGTGGTTAATTTAGGGGGTGTTTGAGATTGCTTGTTTAGGGTGCTTATTAGCTTATTGTGGTTTGGCACGTCTAATAAGCAGTTTTTAGTGTTTGGATGGATTAAAAATAAAAGTGCTTATTGGCTTAAATAAGGAGTTTTTAATAAGTTAATGTGTTCTAACATATTTAAAATAGCTTTAGACTTATTTACACCAATTTACCTTATTAACCCTATCGTAACTATATGTCTATCTATATCCTACCCTTATTGGTCATTTTACATCTATAGGCAGAAATTGCCAAACACTAAAAAACAACTTATCATATTACGTTTTGATACCAGATGATCTAATCCAAACACTTTTAATAAATCTCTATTTTAACACTGGAAAAGCTAATAAACACTTTTACAAATAAACATAAGTTGTTTAAATAAGCAAATCCCAAGCACCCTTTTAGGAATTTTTTGGACTTGGCTCATTATGCGACATTTTAAGTACTCTTTATCACAAGTAGCTACAATGTTCTGTATTTGGTATGTTTTTTACCCATAAGTTGGATTTATTCCTTAGGGGGGCATTTTAGTCATCAAACAAGTAGTAAAAAGTATTTCTTTTCTTTCTTTTGTCATGTTCTTACCGACCGGTGATGCTTTTGAAGGCGGCTCTAGCAAGAATTGAAAATTGTAAGTTGTATATTATTCCTTCCTCGCATGATGAAGAATATGGTCATGCTATCGTGATGTATATGCATGAAGATACTATTCCTAGAAGCCATAATCATGTCAAATTTGGTTAGTTGTCCCTTCATTGTGTACTTTATGTATCTTATATTTATTGTTTATATCCATTATCATCACTATTACTTACATGTATACATGTATGTGTATAAAGAGCAAAACAAAACATATGAAACGAAACTAGGACGTATACTACACTACCCAGAGTATAAAGCCTTCACGTCCTCCAATTAGACATGTCCTTAGAAAAACGTCAACACATTCTTGTCTATCCTCACACTATCTTCCTGCTTCCTTTGACATTACACCAAGCTGACCCCTTGTACTATGTTTAAGCGATGACAACTGAGGCAAAATGTTTGAAGTTTGCAAAGGAATTCCAATCACACTAGGCTTCTATTCTTGCCAAGTAGATGTCATGGTTTACGGATAACATACTTAGCATTGCTTGGGTTGGCTAGGCACTCTAGGAGACGTGATTTTTAACCGGAGAAGTCAAAAGATGCGCTTATGGGATCAAGGGTCTCCCATCCAACTATGTGGCATATCCTCCCCACACACAACTTCAACCTTCTCAGTGAGCTCAACTGTTCAGTTGGATATCATCTTACTCCAATTCCCCTCGAGGCCTATCACCACCTAGAACCTTCATGAAGGCCATGGCCCTATCCGTGTTCGACCCATTTGCAGAAGAATGAAACTCAGAAACCAAGTGGATGAAATGCTCACAAGAGAAATAATTCGCGTAATGTCAAGGTACATTCTCAAGTCTGGGTATCCTTGTGAAAAAGAAAGACTCCACTTGGCGTTTGTGTATTGATTTCAGAGCCCTGAACCGTGTAACAATCCTCGATAAATACCCAATACCTGTCGTTGAAGAATTGTTAGACAAACCTTATTTCTCCCAATATTGTTTCAAGGATCAATTTAAGATCAATCTAAAATCAGGGGTCCATTAAGTCGATATGTGCGAAATTATGGCTCACAGGATACAAGAGTGGCCCATTCCAAAAATGCCAAGGAGTACATGGTTCTTGGGCCTCACAAATTCCAAAGGAGTATGTGGTTCTTGGGCTTCACATGATACAAATGGCCCATTCCAAAAATGCCGAAGAAGTACGTGGATTCTTGGGCCTCACAGGATACAAGAGTGACCCATTCCAAAAATGCCAAAAGAGTACGTGGATTCTTGGGCTTCACATGATACAAAAGTGGCCCATTCCAAAAATGCCAAAGAAGTACGTGGATTCTTGGGCCTCATAGGATACAAGAGTGGCCCATTCCAAAAATGCCAAAAGAGTACGTGGATTCTTGGGCTTCACATGATACAAGTGTGGCCCATTCCAAAAATGCCAAAAGAGTACGTGGATTCTTGGGCTTCACATGATACAAGAGTGGCCCATTCCAAAAATGCCAAAAGAGTACGTGGATTCTTGGGCTTCACATGATACAAGAGTGGCCCATTCCAAAAATGCCAAAAGAGTACGTGGATTCTTGGGCTTCACATGATACAAGAGTGGCCCATTCCAAAAATGCCAAAAGAGTACGTGGATTCTTGGGCTTCACATGATACAAGAGTGGCCCATTCCAAAAATGCCAAAAGAGTACGTGGATTCTTGGGCTTCACATGATACAAAAGTGGCCCATTCCAAAAATGCAAAAGAAGTACGTGGATTCTTGGGCTTCACATGATACAAGAGCGGCCCATTCCAAAAATGCCAAAGAAGTACGTGGATTCTTGGGCTTCACATGATACAAGAGTGGCCCATTCCAAAAATGCCAAAGGAATACGTGGATTCTTGGGCTTCACATGATACAAGAGTGGCCCATTCCAAAAATGCCAAAAGAGTACGTGGATTCTTGGGCTTCACATGATACAAGAGTGGCCCATTCCAAAAATGCCAAAAGTACGTGGATTCTTGGGCTTCACATGATACAAGAGTGGCCCATTCCAAAAATGCCAAAAGAGTACGTGGATTCTTGGGCTTCACATGATACAAGAGTGGCCCATTCCAAAAATGCCAAAAGAGTACGTGGATTCTTGGGCTTCACATGATACAAGAGTGGCCCATTCCAAAAATACCAAAAGAGTACGTGGATTCTTGTGCTTCACATGATACAAGAGTGGCCCATTCCGAAAATGCCAAAGAAGTACGTGGATTCTTGGGCCTCATAGGATACAAGAGTGGCCCATTCTAAAAATGCCAAAGAACTACGTGGATTGTTGGGCTTCACATGAAACAAGAGTGGCCCATTCCAAAAATGTCAAAGGAGTACCATGGTTCTTGGGCCTCACAGGATACAAAAGTGGCTCATTCCAAAAATGCCAAAGGAGTACATGGTTCTTGGGTCTCACAGGGTACAAGAATGGCTCATTCCAAAAATGCCAAAGGAGTACGTGGTTCTTGGGCCTCACAGGATACAAGAGTGGCCCATTCTAAAAGTAACATAGGAGTATGTGGTTCTTGGGCTTCACATGATATAAGAGTGGCCCATTCCAGAAAGGCCAAAGGAGTACGTGGATTCTCGGGTTCACTTGATACGAGAGTGGCTCATTCCAAAAATGCCAAAGCAGTACATGGATTATTGGGCTTCACATGATACAAGATTGGCCAAAGGAGTACGTGGTTCTTGGGCCTCATAGGATACAAGAGGGGCCCATTCCAAAAATGCCAGAAGAGTGTGGCTTCTTATGCCTCACAGGATACTAGAGAGAATGCATTTGTGGGTATGGTAAAATGGTGCGGCCACTAACCGAATTAACAAAGAAAGACGCTGTTAGTTGGGGACCCGTGCGTTCAATCTCCTAAAGACTACAATGACTGCACCTCTCCCCACCCTTCTTGATGTTTCCAAACTATTTGAAATTGAATGTGATGCTTTAGGAGGCATTCTAATGCAAACCATCTTTTGAGTACTTTTATATTTATCTGTTTTCATCTCTGTCAAAGGACTAGCGATTTCACTCGATATTCATAAGAAACAAAGCATATGCATAAACAAAACATATACATCATCACCATCACCATAATCGGTGAAAATATGGCTTTTGATTTGGTTATTTTTTCATATCTTTTTTGCCTTGTTTCTGCACAGATCTCAGGAGTGTGAATGATGGGTTGGCTAATCGCAAAGTTGACAAACAAGACCCTCGTAATTCCAAATTTGACAATCAAGACCCTTCTGGTAGCAAAGTTTACAATAAAGACCCTCCTGGTAGCAAAATTGACAGTGAAGGCTCTCCTGATTGTACCTCTGATCAGAGTCTTGGAAATAACAAAGGCTCTCAGTCGAGAGATGAAACTTGTAGCAGATCTGGAATGAGTGCAACATTGCAAAATGTTCCTGTTCCTGGGAAAAATTACGTGTCTGCCCATCCAAGCTACTTGAAAACACTTGGTCAAACCCATTCTGACTGGATCTTTGGTGCCATTGCTGAATTTGTAGACAATTCAAGAGATGCCAAAGCAGCAATGTAAGCCTTTCATTTATTTTTTTCTGTAGTAGGGAAAAAATGAAAGAGGGATGTTATAACAAACAAATAAAATGAAAGTATGTTGCTATTTCTTGTGTTCAACTATTTCTAATATAATAATGTTTATAATGATCAGATTGGATATTTCAATTGACATGATATATTCGAACATTGCTGGCAAAGAAATTCCAATGCTGGCAGTTGTAGATGATGGAAGTGGGATGAGTCATGATGAGATTATGAGAATGGTGTCATTTGGTCGGAAGCAACCTGATACAGATGATCCAAATTATATAGGAAGATATGGTGTTGGATTTAAGGTATTTCTTCCTTCATTAATTTTTATGAAAATGAAAAGAGTGAAATGCTAGTTCTTCCATTTGACCCTTTCATTTATATTATTTTGTTTCAGACTGGAACAATGAGACTTGGTAGGGATGCATTGGTACTTACACAGACAACAAACACCAGATCAATTGCCTTTCTTTCACAATCACTAAATGAAGGAAAAGATGTATGTACTTTGATAATTTGAGACTTCATTTAGTCTGTTGAGGAAGAATTAGTGTTTTGTATTACTAGTGATATTTACCTATTTTGTTATCTGAATTTCTTGCAACAGATTATAGAGATCCCAATTATAACCTATTCAAGGAAAGGACAATACATGGAACTGGATACAAATATCCAGACTGAAGCTCTATCAAAGGCCAATTTGAATTCCATGAAGGAATTTTCACCATTCAACGAATATTTTATTGGGCAAAAAGCAGGGTTGTTTAAAAGAAATGGAACTGGGACTCAAATATACATATGGAATTTAGACGAATGGGGATCAACATATTCTTTAGAATGGGTGGATGGGATGAGTGGTGGAAGTTCTTTCCATCAAGGTGACATATTTTTACGTTCACGTAGGCCCCGCTCTCGCCTTGGCCAAATGACTCGAGAGGTTTGAATTTCATATTTAAACCTTATGACATGTAATGGGGTCACAATTTCCAGTCTCTATTTGTAATTGTATATATGGTTTTCAGGTTCCATTAGACTATTCACTCAGATCTTATTTGGAAGTCATCTTCTTAGATCCACGAATGAAGATCAATGTTCAAGGGTCATTGGTACATTTTGGAGTTCTTTGTTGCTTTTTATTTTTTACTTTTTTTTTATGAAGCAATCAAAATATCATTTAAAAGTGTTATTGAAACAGGTTAAAAGCAGGCCTTTAGCAAGATTTCTACACAAGACAAGCATAGAAAACGGTTCCGTAGCTGGAAAACCAGTTGAGCTGATTCTTGGACAATCTCAGTTGGATTTGGAACAGGGAAACTGTGGAATTTTTTTATATTGGCATGGGAGGCTGATTGAGGTGTGTTTTCAATTCATCTTCTTTACTATTTCATTTTTTCAGTTTGTTATTCTTAGTGATAAATGCTGGCTTCTTGGTTTGATCCAAAAACTTTATGTTCAAATTGATTCTCAACTTTTTAATTTGATCCCAAAACTTTATGCTAAGTTTTTAGTGATTTGTACAGGCTTACAAAAGAGTTGGGAGCATGATTCATAATGGAGAAAAGAGTCATGGGATTATTGGAGTCATAGATGTCACCAGTGTCATGGTATATGCTCTTTTATGCTTTTAACATTTCAAATCTGAATCTTTTTATTTAAAAAATTAATGTTAATTATTTAATTTGTTTGGGTGGTTGTTTTTATTATATTATGAAGCAGGATGATGGTAGTGGTCGTGTTTGGGTGCATAACAACAAACAAGGATTTGTGGATTGTGAGCCTTATGCTCTTCTTGAAGATTGGCTTAGTAAAAAGGCAGATGACTACTTGGATAACAATATTGACAAAGTTCATGTGGTAATTTCCTACTTTTGTTACTCATTGACTTAGTAGTGTCTTGGTTAAAACTAATAAATATTTATTTGGTATCTCAATGGTTTTGAAAATCTTGGTTTTGTTGTTTATATCTATCTATCTATCTGTAGATAAAAAGTGGGCCAAGGCATAAACCAGATCATGAATGGGTGCAGTGCAACAAATGTAGGAAATGGAGAATATTGGATGCTGATTTCGATAGCAAAACACTTCCTCAGGAATGGTATTTTGCATTCTACCTTTTAAGTTTTTTTATAGGAGTTTTAATAATAATACATTTGTCCCAACATCTTCGATGCATAGTCGTTTGTTTGTCTTTATACATTTCAAATTATTAATAATAATTTTGAAATTGTATAAAAGGTTTTGCTATATGAAGCCATTCAACGGGAAGTGTGAGATGCCAGAACAAAAATTAGAACAAGGAGTTATTACAATATCTTCACAAAGATCCGGATATAATTGCAGTGAGAGTTCATCACAAAAGAACAACAAGGCCAAAAAATCACCAAATAAAGGTTACATTATCCACCCAGTTATACCAACATACTTCCATTTGGGTATTAATTATATTTTTAAAATATCTATTGAATTAATTATATAGTATTAATTGGGTAGAGTTTTCAAAGTATAATGTTGATATAATAAACAAAGGAATTAAAGTAGGTTGTTATTTCTTGCATTTAGCCCTTCAAAATTATGATACCAAGCTCTTGGTTCTATAGGTAAAGGAAGTGTTGCAATGGTTGAAGATGCGCTACCGAATTGGCCTATGAAAAAGGTTAAAAGGTTAGTGAAAAAAGTAGTGTAGAAAGAATTAACACCACACCCCACATTTTGTAAATGGTAAGTCTTTTTGAAATGAAACTGTCTACAAATGCATATAATACCTTATCATATTATCCTATGCCCAACTTTACTTTTGAAAAACAATAATGATAATTGGAATTAGGGCTATTTACACTAGGGATGGAATTTTGTTTTTCTTTTTCTTTTTTAATGGTTAGTGTCAAATCTATTAGAAAACATATTTAGCATGCTGTTTTTTTTTTTTTTTTTTTTGAAAATATATCAAAATTTATGATTTTTATTTTTAAATATCGATATTATTTGCATGTGATTGAACTGTGTATCTGATTTTTATTATAAGTTGTTTTTCTTCAAACTTTTCGTAATATTGGATTTGATTTAATTTTTAGATAATTGCAAATATGGTCCTTGTGGTTGTTAAAAATATATGGTTTTGGTCAAAAAAATGTTTGGTGGTGCATTGGTCGTTCAGTTTTTGATACCTTGTGTGGTTTTGGTCCCTATCTTGTTAACTTTGTTTACATGGCTGTTAACTTTTTTAAAATTACAATTTTACCTTCAAGGACTAGTTTTGCAATTGTGTGTGTGTGTGTGTGTGTTTTTTTTTTTTTTTTTTTTTTTTTTTATTTTATTTTATTTTTAATTTTACCAAACCAGAGGCACCATTCTTACATCTCTTCTTTTTGATTTTATTGAAGTATTATATATCCATTCTTTTAATTAATTTTATTGGATTATTATTTATTAATGAATATTATTTTAATATATAATATTTATATATTAGAAAATATTATTTTATTGGGTTATTAATTTCTTTTAAATAATTATCTTTGAATTATTATTTTTATTTTATTAATTTTTTATTGGAATATTATATATTAATAAATATTATTTCTAAGGATTCAAACCCTGTGTGTGTATTCACATACGAATAAATGGTTATTATTATGAACTAACAATACATGCCTATTAACAAATTTTGATGTGTATTTTTACATGTTAATCAGGGAATGGTAATAATTCAACACAAGAATACCATTTCACTTGACGGTTGGTTCATGTCCCTGACGCTTAGTTGGATAAAAAGAGATGACATTGTTGATGAATTCAATATAGTTGTTATACTCGTATGCAAATGTTGTAATATATTCATTATTCTTATTATGTTAGATTCATATGTGAATAGTTTTCATGAATCAATACATGCAGTTTGTTTTTGTATAATGTTGAATTACACGTGCAATGATTGTTAAATTATATAAGAAAAAATCATTCATGGGTGAATAAACGACTGTTAAATTATAGAAAAAACATCATAAATGGTCCTTGTGTTTTCCCAGATTCTGAAGTTCAGTCCCCGTGGTTTAAAAATCTTATAGATGGTCCCTATGCTTTTAAAACTTTTGACAGATGGTCTTTATCCCTCAAACCGTTAGAATCCTACCGTTAATCCTTATTTCATTAAAATAATATAAGGGTAAATCGGTCTTTTCACCTTTGCCCTCTTTTTTATTGAGGAAAATGATTATGCCACTGTCTTCTTCATGTTAACTCCAAAACACTCTTCATCTCCCAAGAGTACAGTGACTTCGTCTTCAACACATCACTCTCATCCAAGAAACGAAATTTGGGTCTAGGGTTTACACAGCACCAAGGGACAATGGTTCTGTCGATATGGTGTTTACATGAAAAAAATGCGTGTTTGAAGGATTTGCAGTTGAGATACGGTAAGATTTGTCATAAAAAAAAAAAAAAAAAACCCTTAAGTTTTTGTTTTCCTTGAATGTATTCGTGAAGATAAATTATCTTTTTTTACCCTTTCTATTTTTGTGTTTGTAGAGGGATATGATAACTATTTCACGTTGAAGATACACTATAGTGGTGTCTTCATCAAGTCACCTGGAAGGAAATACGTCGATGGTAGTGTATCATACGTAGATGACGTTGACAATGATTTATTTTCAGTCCATGAACTCGATGACATGGTTCGAGAATTAGGGTACAAAGGTGAATAAACTCTTTACTACCATTTTTGTATCCATGAATTTCCCTTAGACTACGGGTTATTGCCTTTAGGTAATGACCAAGATGTTCTTAAATTTGTTTCGTATGTCTATAAGCACAGACTTGTAAAGGTCTATATTGAAATTCGTCAGACTAGGATAGCTAGTTATTTTAAGTCTCCTTCCAAAGTTGTTATTGAGGAACTGGAACCTGAGAGTGTGTCACCGGAACTTAATAGAAAAAAACCTTGTAGAAGAGAAGTAGGATCGTGTAGTAAAAAGCTTGAGTTAGACCACCCTGCCAACCATGTTGTTGACCAGTCACATGTAATAGATATGGATGAAAGTCAGGATCATTCAAAAACTATTGTTCCATATGTTATGTCTCACGTTAGCCAACGAAGTAATGTCATTGATGTGAATGAAGGATTGATCATGGGCCACATAGAAGAAGTGTGTAAGGGTAATTTAGCCAATCTTGCAGAGGAACCAATTTGTGAAGATATTGATGGACAACAAAGTGTAAGACTCGATGAATTTGAAGCATTTACAAATGATTATTCAACTTATGTTGACTTTCATGCTGAGTACAATGTACCAAACGGTGAAGACAATCAAGCAGAAATGGAAATTCTAGAGGGCATGATAAGTGATAAAAGTGGAGATGCTTTCTATAGTCAGAATGGAGATGGTTTTGATTATAGTGGAGATGATTCTGATGATAGTGACTACATTGTACATAAGTCTAACTTGCAATTTGATGTGGATGTAGACATGAGTGAATTCCAAAGTGTCGTGGATGTAGATGAACATGGAATTTTAAACAAGCAAACCAAAAGTATAGGTAATGACATAGTTGATGAAGAGTTGGAAGTTATTCAGAGTGATGATTATCAGTATGCAAGATTTTATGAAGATGAAAGGACAAAAATGCTTAAGGAGTTGAGTAGGTCAACTCCATGCTCACATGGGGAGATCCATTCAAAACCATATAGGGTGGGGCAGTGTTTCAAAACAAAGAAGGAAGTTGTGGACTACATGCATGCACATGCTGTAAATACAAGGAGGTCGCTATACTTAGCAAAAAATGATAAAATCAGGATAAGGGTCAAATGTGGAGGTGTTGTGGGCCAATTTACTGAAACAATTCAATGTGGTGGTCCATCAACTAGAAGTAAGGTAAAGTGCAAGGGCAAAAATGTGATTAGTAAAAAAGGAAAATGTCCTTGGGCAGTCCAAATCTCAAGGCCAGATGAGAATAAGGATTGGTTGGTGAAAACAGTACATGATGTCCATAAATGTTTGCAGAAAGATCAGTTAAACCTTGTACTTCCAAATATTTAGCAAACTTAATTGTTCCACAAATCCAGAGTAACCCTAAAATTCCAATCAAAGCTTTACACGAGGAGTTGTGTAAGAAGCTGGAGCTTGGTATGTTAGTTCAAAAGGTTGGTAGGGCAAAGCAAATGGCTGAACGTGTGATTAGTAGGGACTACCAACTTCATATGGATATCTGAGGGATTATGCTTTCGAACTGCTAAACACTAATCATGGTTCAACTGTTAGGATAGATGTGTATCCTGAACCATGCTTGTCGAATACTACAAGAACTTTTAGAAAAGTATATGTATGTCTAGGTGCATTGAAGCTGGGATTCAAAGCTGGGTTAAGGGATTTCATGGGAGTTGATGGTACATTCTTGAAAGGCCCATATCTTGGGCTGGTACTAACTGTTGTGGGTCTAGACTCAAATAATGGAATATACCCTGTAGCATATGCAGTTGTAGAGACTGAGACAACTAGTTCTTGGACCTGGTTCATGGAATTGTTAGGAGAAGACTTGGAATTGGGAGCAAATTCAAAATTTACCTTCATTTCTGATAGACAAAATGTATGTTTTACCTAATTATTTCTCATGATAGTGTAGCTTACTTTCTATTTTTAGAAATTAAACTGACTGTATTTGCATTTGTTAAGGGGATAATACCAGCAGTTGCAAAGGTATTCCCCAATGCAGAACATAGGTTTTGTTTGAGGCATATTCAAGAGAATTTGAAGAAACAATGGAAATGATAAGAGTTGAGTGACTTGGTTTGGGAATGTGGTAGAGCAACAACATTACATCACTTTAAACATGCAATGGATGAGTTAAGAAAATGAATGATGAAGCTCATGCTTGGTTGTGTAAGATTCCTGTAGAGACATGGTCTAAATCTCACTTCAGTGGTATGTCATTTAGAAGTTATGGAGTTTTATGTTTTAATATAAAATCTGTAATTTCTCTTTTTGAATATGTTTTTCACAGGTAGGGCACACTCTGATTGTTTGTTGAATAATCTTTGTGAGGTATTCAATGCTAAGATAGAGGAAGGTAGGGATAAACCAATCATCACCTGCTTTTAGTATATTAAAGAGTATCTCATGAAGAGATCGTGTGTTGTGCAAAAGGAAATACATAAATGTCAAGGGGAACTAAGTACTATTACAACTATAATTTTAGAGGAGATTAAGACTCAAGCAGCAAAGTATGTAGCTAAGTATAATGGGGCAGGAAAGTACCAAGTTGCAAGCACATGGCAGGATCAGTATGTGGTGAACCTAAATGAAAGAAGTTGCACTTGTAGGTTCTGGGAGATTACAGGTTTTCCATGTAGGCATGTTGTTTCTGCTATATGGAACAAAATTGAAAATGGGGAAGATGCCCCTGATGTTGAGGATTGGGTCCATCCTTACTATAACTTATCAACATGGAGAGCCATGTATCTGAACAAAATTGATCCAATAAATGGTCGTTCAATGTGGCAAAAAAGTGATTGTCCATTCACTTTAACTCCACCAAAACATCACACACATGTTGTTATGTCAACTAGGCTAGATATGTACTTTTAATGCCAACATGTATGTTAATGTTTTAAATATAATAAATGCATATGTGTAGGTTGGGAGGCCAAAAAAGAAGAGAGTTAGAAGGTGTTGATGAGCCCAACAGCCAAACCACTAAATTGAGCAGGAAATTTATTGCATTCACTTGTTCAAAGTGTCATAACAATGGTAAGGAGGCATTGGTGAAGTTGGATCAAAAGGAAAGACACAAGGAAAAGGAAAAGGTAATTTAGGAAATTCTGTTAAGTAGTTAGTTGGATGTTTGGGTAGTTAGGTCTTTTGAAACTTAAATTATGGTTTGGTTGTTTACATTATGGAAATTAGGTCTTTTGTAATGTTTGTATGGGTTAAGACCTTCCATTAATAAGTATGTTGAAAGTAAGTCTCATGTTTGTATGGGTTAAACACGAACTTGTAATGATTTTATCAACATTTTGCTTATGAATTACCCTCTCCAAACCTTTCTCAAAAAGATGCATGTATAACAATGTAGATTTGAAATACCATTCCTAACCATTTGCAAGATGCAGTTATAACAATGTATCATACGAAAATGCACATCAAAACCACTGATTTATAACAAAATACATAATCATCATTTCCATTAACTTAATGTGTTACATTTCATACAACAAGATGAAACCAAAAATACCCATTCCATCACAATCCAAAACCCCCTAAACTAGTTAGATGCGTACAAAAGAAACCACCCCCCCCCCCCCCCCCCCCCCAAAAAAAAAAAAAAAAAAAAATCCTATTACCATCCAAATCCTTACTGGTTAAAAAAAAACAAAAAAAACATCCATGAACAGAACAAGATCAGCCGATAGTTCCACAGTTCTGCACTTGCAATCGCAACCCTTTCTTCCAATCGATTCATTGATCTTATCAAACCTAGAATCACCACCAATGCCCTTGCACACATCGGAGGGTCAACCCACCTTACGAACCTACATCTTGAACAATTCAAAATTTGCCTTCCTGGGTTACGATCCATCCATGAGGTCAACTTCGTTGTTTCCATTCCACATCTACAAATCACTATCTTCGACACTCAGAGAAATCGTTTTGCAATTGGATGCACAGTAGAGTGAGAGTAGAAGAGGATGGGTGCAAGAAGGGTTTTCAAAATATAGACATACATTTGGTTATAAAGAAGAGGGAAAAGGTGAAAAGACCGATTTACCCTTATATTATTTTAATGTAATATGGGTTAACGGTGGGGTTCTAATGGTGTGAAGGATAAGGACCATCTGTCAAAAGTTTTGAAAGCATAGAGACCATCTATGAGATTTTTAAACCACGGGGACTAAACTTTAGAATCTGGAAAAACACAGGGACCATTTATGATTTTTTTTCTAAATTATATAAGAAAAAAATCATTCATGGGTGAATAAACGATTTATTCACATGTCAATAAATTAACATAAAAACAGTATGTTATGATAATGTTATCATCGTGACATGTTTTTTTATTCACATGTGAATATATCATAGTAAAAAAATAATTTTTACATAAATATGTATCATTAACATAACACATTTATATATATGTGAATATCATATATACATATTTACCTTCAACTTTTTTAACTATAATATATGAAAATATATTAACAGCTATATTCACAAGAATACTATTGCTTTTGAACTCATTATTTTTGATTTCGTGATTCATAGCCAATATCTATGTATTTAGAAAACAAAGAAACTTTTTTAATTCCTACGTGATCCGACCATCGTTTTCTACAACAGCAGATTCAAGTGAGACCTATACCGTTTAGCTTTAGGGTTTTCTTTTGATAATTTCTATATTGAATGGAAAGAAAAGAGAAGGAAGTTGCTTATTATGGTAGGATTTATTTATTTATTTATTTATTTATTTATTATTATTATTATTATTATTTTTATTATTATTATTATTATTATTATTATTATTATTATTATTATTATTATTATTATTTACATTCTAAGGAAGGTAAAAGAGGGAAGAAATCGGTGGGAAAAACGTGAATCACAATTTGAGATTTCTTTTCCCCGATTTTGTATCGCCCCATCGACTAGTAATTTTCTCTTCTCACTATCCTAGGTGGATTGCCCTCCCTACTTTTTATTTGAAAGTAAATTCACATGTGTTACATATTATAGGTTTTATGATGTTCGAATTTAAGTGGATAAAAGTTTAATACAACTTTCCAGATATGTTCCCCCCTTTTGCTACATACATGCTACATACAATTGAGAGAAATGTGAATTGATTATTCATTAAGAGTGTTTCAAAGTGTTGTTCATTTTTATTAATTATTCTTCTAGTAGGCTTCATAACTTTCTTCGACACCATTCATGGTTTTTTATGGGTTATGGGAAAAGGTTTATTGTGTTTTTTAATATACATTTTTAATATTTGGGGAAATGTCACTGTAGCCCCACTAACTTACAAGTTTTGGTTTAAAAGGTCCCTTATTTTATTTTTTGGCTTTAAAAGGGCATAAACTAACATTTAACCGGCTAATTTGGGATTTCGACCCAATTCAACCGGTTTGCTTGCCATGTCATCATCCAAGTAACCTACTGAGTCAACTCAGACGAGTTAGTTTTCACATCATCGACTCACCACCAAGTTCACTTACTTGGGTACTAAGGGTTAGGTGGTCCCGTACTATATAAATGGATGGTCTCTTGGACAAAACCCTAACACTTTGTTACCACCTCCGGCCAAACACAACCCGACAAACGAAAATAGAATACTCGTGTTCCTTTTCAATGTCTTCCATGGAGCCTACCCCACCACCATCACCAGATACTATAAACTCCAACAATTCGATTAAATCAAGAGATGGGCTATACTTGAACGTTTTGCACACGATTTTCTGCGACTGTGTTGATAAAATAGCCGAGCAAAAAGGTGAGGTGGAGCGCATGAAGGAGGAGATGGGTCGCGATTACCTTCATTCCAGGGTTGATGTCCTGAACATGCAACAAAGGTTCGAGATGGTTGAGAAGCGGATTAAAGCTATTGCGTTGTTGGTTGTGGGTCTTGTCGTGGTGATGCTCCTGCTAATGATTTTCATCATTCACTTGAGAATCATCATTCACTTGATAGTCAACAAGTGATTCTCAAGGAGGTGAATAGTAGTGATATGATAATCTAGTGTTCGTCGTAATCGTCTATTATGTTTAAGGTTTTTATTGTAATATATGTTATTAGGATTGTGTGTGTTCGTTTGTGTTTGTGGTAATCATCTATGATGTTTGTGGTAATCTAGTGGTGGTTGTTTACAGATGTTTTTTGAAGTCCTAGGAACATGTAACAGCCATTTTGATATTATCTTGATGAAATGTAAAGACCTTGAATGCGTTTTGATTTGTTGGGATCACTGTTCTTGATTAAGACTAACGATTTGGACACTTGGTTGGCTTAATTAATGAAAATTAATTGTTGTTGGTACACCAACTATGATAGATGTTAATGAGGTCAAACATTGGGGTAATTTCGTCAAGGGGTATTTTTGGAATTTACAATTTTTAAGAACTTACTTCTTTACTCGGCTAGGGTATTTCCATAATTTTCTCTTTATAAGTACTTTACCTCCTTTACTCGTCAATACATCCCATTTATTTGTACATGTTGTTGTTTGCATTTTGAAGTTAGCAGCTCTCGGAAATAACGAAGCAAAAATGGTGAAATGCTCATGTGGATGTTTGGCCATAATCAGAATGTCTTCCACTCCATCAAACCCTGGAAGACCATTATATGCTTGCCCCACTAAGGTTTGTTTGACTTTATTTATCATGTCACTATAGCCCTAATTTATTTGTTTTTATCTTTGCATTCTACACTTCTAACTTCTAAATTGATTTTGTTAGGGACCTCGTAATGGTTTTATTTGTTGGGTAGAAGAAGTAGACACTAAGAATATAAGTGCTGAAGCAGTTATGATTGGAGGATTGGCTAGGTCAAAAAAGAAGCTTGAATCAAAGATTTGGAAACTGAAGATGTCTTTAGTTCTAAGTTGGATTATTTTCTTTGGCATAATTGTGTACAAGTTGTAATTCGTATGTAGCAGTTTTTTATGTCCTTGTTAGGGAAATTGTTATGGTTATTTACATTATCCTTGTAATGACTTTCAATCACTAATGTCAATAATAGACACCAATGCCATGTTCACCTAGAGTAAATGGGACCATATATATATATATATATATATATATATATATATATATATATATATATATATATATATCCAACACTGATGTAAATAATGGACCCCAATACCATGCACGTCCATAAACACAACACACCATCATAAGGACATTGAAACCTTTTGCATACATAACACCACAGTGAGTTCATAACATAGTAATTTATATTAGATTAAAATTAAACAAAAATAGTACATAACATAAAATCAAAACACTTAATCCAACATTGTTTAGCATAACCAAAGTGACTACATAACACCACAGTGAGTACATAACATAAAACCGAAACACTTAATCCAACATTGTTTAGCATGACCAAAGTGAGTACAAAACATCAAATTAAAACACTTAACCCAAAATCAGTTGTCATAAACACATTGACTACATAACGACATTGACCACACTTAACCTATTCTAGTTCCATTGGCTTGTCAATAGTGTGGCCTTCCCCATTTTTACCCTCAACCCGTGTACCAAGTTTTTTCTTCAAAATTCTTTCCGACTTCTTTCTTGTCTTGACAATTACCTTTTTACCCCTCCCTCCTATATCATCTTTACCATCCTTTGTCTTCCTACAATTGCTTCTTTCCCCAACATTACCATTACTACCCTTTTTACCCCTCCCCCCTTTATCGTCTGTAACATCATTTGCCTTCTTACCACAGCTTCCTTCCCCAACTTTTCCATTATTGCCCTTATTACCCCTCCCCCTTTATCATCTATTAAATCATTTGCCTTCTTACCACTGCTTCCTTCCCCAACTTTTCTATTAATGCCCTTATTACCCCTCCCTCCTTTCTCATCTGTCATAACTTTTGCCTTCTTAGCACTGCTTCCCTCCCCATCAATAACATCTGATCTCTTCCTTTTCCTTACCTTTAGTTTTGTTGGCTTTTCAGATTTAGAACATGTAACCTTGTTATGTCCTGCTTGTTTGCATACACTACGCATAATATTTTTCCCAACCATTGACACAGTATGTCTAGCACCCCTTTCACTTGAATCCTTTCTTCTATTAACTTTAGGTCTACCTAGCATTTTTCTTTTCAATGGTGGCAAAGGTGGAATGAATTCAGTAGGTGGCCACATGTTGCTACCATTCATCCCACGCATAGGATACTTGTAGGTGTTCTTATAAATTGCTCCATAGTACATCGGATCCACATAATTACCAATATCACTGTTAAGGTATGAGATTGTTGCAACTGAATGCACACATCCATACCCATTTAGTTGCCACACTCTACATGAACAAGTCTTCTTATCTACATCCATAACGTAAGATTCTGCCAAATTCCTTGTTTCAAACTGGTTTAAACCAGTAGGTAAAACCTGCCAGTACCTGATGCAATGGTATAAAAGTTAGGGTGTATAGTGGAAAAACTAAATAAAGTATTAATAGAAAAGAAAAAACCTTTGAGCTCTTTTCAACTGATTCAATAGGATTGTAATGACTGGGCATGGTTTATAATCAGTCCATGAACAACCTTTGATGGTGAGATTGAATTGTCTCTCCATAACATACAACCTAATTTCTTCTAACATTGTGATTATTGGTTTTTTCCTTGCATCTCTAATGACATTGTTGAAGCTTTCAGATAATCCATTTTCAACTGCATCACACATCCTCCCCTCTCTAAAGAAAGCTCTACACCATGATTTTGGGTTCTTTTCCATAAGGTAGTCAAATGCTACAGGATTTAGTACTTATATTTCCTTTATTGCTGCATTGAATAGAGGTTCAGTTGATGCTTTGCAAGCTTTCCAAAACATCCTCTCATAATGCACACCACTGAACCTTTTCCTAAAGTTGGCAACAATATGCCTTGCACACTGTTTGTGTTCAACATTAGGCATTACTTCCTTCACAGCCTCTAATAGCCCCTATACAATTTAAATTCATATGTTAAGAAAATGGAAATTTATTAACAAGAAATATGAAGTATAATAAGTGATTTACCTTATGTTGATCTGACATCAGGGTGATACTACTACCATCATCAACTTTTAGATCATCTTGAAAATTCTCCAAAAACCATTTCCAATTTTCGTTATTTTCCACACACACAACTGCCCATGCTATTGGGAAAATATGATTGTTAGCATCTCTTCCTACGACACATATCAATTCTCCAATACATAATCCCTTTAAGAAACAACCATCCAGGTTTATTACTCTTCTACAACTTCCTTTCCAACCTTGTTTCAGCCCCTCAAAGCATATGTAAAACTTACTCAAATATGTCTTCCCATTAGGCATACTGTTGACATCCAATTTGACAGTTGATCCTCGATTGGATCTTCTTATCTCTTCACCATATGACCAAAGCTTGGCATAATGCTCAACTAGTGTACCTTCAATAAGTTTAATTGCATATTTCTTTGCTCTTCTACATTGTCCCATACTCACATCAATTCCAAAATTTTGTTTTACTTCTTCCTTTAGTAGCCTAACACTTATCTTTTAGTTTTTGTAAGAATTTGGATGTGAAATGGCTACCAATCCATGCATAGCTTACAATTGACCCAATTTTAAAATTTCTACAATTATTGTCATCGATAAGAGACTTAATCTGAATAGATTTTCCCTCACTCATCCATGAAGCCCACAATCTAAACTTGCATTACTATCCTTTATCAACAACATAATTACACAACATATGTTTTAATTGTTTAGGATTTTAAAATCTCATTCCTAACATAGGTTTTTGTTATTTCCAATGAACAGTTTCATTAAAAGCTGTTACCTCCTCATGAATTGGGTCATGTTCATCCATCTGATCAAATGGATCTTCATGAGATAGATCCTCTTGAGGTGGAGTATCTGGAGTTGGCTGCTCCTTAGGGCAGAGCTTGTTCAAAAATACATCATTCAAGGTCTTGTTCATGGGGATGCAATCTCCATCTTCAATGCTATCGTCCAAATCACCTTGCACTTGTACTTCATCTAGGTCAATGCCTCCTTCTGTCTCAACATGAAACTCTTCTACTACTTCACCTACACCAGAAAACTTGTCCTCTAGGGTGCATACTTCAGCCATCTCATCAACAATCCATTAATGAACATGAACACCAACACGATCTATGTACACAGAAATTACACAACCAGAATCATACGCTACTTCGATAAACTCCTGGTAGTCTTTCTCAGTTGCTATTATCATCAGTCCTTTAAGGAACTCAATATCGAGCATGCAAAAGTACACATCAACACATGTATCGTTTGCGAATCTCTGAATGAACTCTAGAAATTCATTTTTGTCCATTCCAGCAAAATCCACATCCTCAAACCTTTGCTCCACTCCATCTGAGTAACTGATTACTGGATACCTCGTAAACAAAGCAGCAAAATGAAGATCTATCTTCATGTAGACGGCCATAGAAAAAAAAATCCAAGTTTGATTTTTGGATGAACAGTAGAAGAAAAAGATGTAGATGAAATCGATTAAAGACAAAAATTACTTGGAAATGAAGGGTTGGTGTCATTTATCGATACACTAACACGTGGCATATTATTTAGTTTAATGACCTGGCTTTCTTTTAGTGACATGCCCAAGAAATAATGCTAATTGGGATTGGGGTCACCGGGTAACCCCTTCATTTTATAAAAAATGGCCTAATTAGCCGGTTAAATGTTAGTTTATGCCCTTCTAAAGCCAAAAAATAAATTAAGGGACCTTTTAAACCAAAACTTGTAAGTTAGTGGGGGCTACAGTGACATTTTCCCTAAATATTTCATTATAGTTTTCTATATTAAATTTTAATATGGAGACATATAAGTAATTGGTAAAATATTCTTATACACGGTTTATGAAGCACAATTAAAATTGTAAAACTTCATAAGAATTATGTATGAAGTCTAACATAAGATCTAATAGAGGATGAATAGTTTTCTTCGGGGAAATAAATATTAGAATTTATTATTAGTTATTATGTAATAATAAAATTATAACTTTTAAATGAAATATTTATGTTTAAACTTTATAATTAACTTGTCTGTTTATATATTTGATCTAAATTAATTAATATCAGTGCCTAGTTTAAGAAATATAAATTAAGTTATATACAAAAATTTAATATTTTAAAATTATTATTTTGCTCCAAATTAAATTTCATAATAACATTATTTAATTATAATCTTCAAACTTTTAGTATGTATTAATGATTAATTCATGTATAATTGATTTGTACAAAAAACTTTGTATTTTATACCTATTAAAATTCAAGATATGACTAATATGCTTTATAATATTATATATATATATATATATATATATATATATATATATATACACACACACACAGAGAGAGAGAGAGAGAGAGAGAGAGAGTGAGAGAGAGAGAAAGAGAGAGCCAAGTTCTTTTGAAAACCAAAATATTTGTGAGAACTTATGAACTCATAATCTACTCATCATTTTTCAAAACAAAAACACTAATCTTCTCAAAATGATGCGTCTAAGCCATATCTAGGCTAAAAAAATGACTTGGAGATTTTTAAATTTTATTTATTTATTTATTTATTTTGGGAAATGTGGATTTATGTACAATCAATAGTCATAAATTTTCAATGAACAAAGCAAGTGTTGTTAGCCCACCGATGAGGGAGGGCTAAACGGTATTTACAGATTGAAACTAGAAAACCTTAATTCCCGAACTAGCTTCATGGGCATAAGAACATGTATTGATGTACCATATCAGTTAATGCTCCCAGGTTGATGCGATGTATTCCACCAGTAGACTACAACATTTTTCCTAAATTTTCGTAGAAGTTATTTCCGGGCATACTAAAAAAAAGGTTCTTGTACACCTCAACCCGCCCCTTGGAAAGAAAAAGGTAGCACCGAAGAAAGGAAAGAGCGAGATGGTGGTTTGATTGTGCTTATCGGGAGTCCATATGACTGTTGATTGTTCATACATGCAAATTTCTAAAATGAATAAAAAATCGTCAAATCTTTTTTTGAGCTTAGATATGGCTTTGAGATAGCTTACATGCACCATTAAGAGAAGATTAGTGTTTTTGGTTTTGAAAAATGATCTGTGGATTATGAGTTCACAAGTTCACACTTTTTTTTAGTTCTCACAATAACTCAACCATATATAGGCGGGTACCCATCCCAATAATCTGAAACCGGAACCAGAATTGAAACCGGCAGTTCTTGGAATGTAGGATGCGGAATCGGAATCAGTTACACCTGTTCTTTAGATTTTAAAACTGGTCTCGAAACTGGTTCCGATACCGGGTACCTGGTTGTATCTTGATTTTTTATAATTTTCTATCTTGATAGATAATGCAATCATTAGAAACTATTAAAAAACTATAAACATTAATCAATGACCATTGAAAATTTTCATAAGGAACAAAAATTTGACACCCACACCCACGTGTTACAAACTCAATCAAAGATGGGCCGAATAGCAATCAAAGACAGAAAGGGTTATTTATATTACCTCCACAATTAGATGTCATATGTGTTACACACAGAAGGTTAATTGTTTGTATTCCAGTTCATATTAGGATTGTTATTTTATTTTTTAATTTTTTATGAAACTATTTCACACGATCAACACATACATATCAATTCGGCTACATATAAAGTACGAAGCTCATCTTTAAATGCATAAAATATTAAAGAGGCAGCCAATTAGAAAGAAATAACATTAGCAATATCCATTATCATTTAAAAGATATAAAACAATTTGTGTCATTCATGGCAAAACAGCTAATGCCCCAAAATACACACTTATTTGGGAATTATACGAGCGATTAACAGATAATTTATTCTGAAACCAAAGCACACTTTTATATATATATATATATATATATATATATATATATATATATATATATATATATATATATATATATATATATATATATATGAGAAAAATGAATATATAGTTGTCATGTATATATCATTAGGTATAGAACTTCCAATACTAAGTCGTTTCGACGATTTAAATACAAATATTTAATTTTAAATGTAATATATTTCCCATTCTATCGGTTATCTCCAATTCTATCGATTTTCCTCAATAATTTATTTCAAATGATTACTCTTACATTGACTTTGCAGCTTTATCATAATCTTTTTTTCAATTCCATCTTAAACTAACATGAGTAATTTTGTGTTTATAAATATTGACACTGGATAAATAAGAAAAAGAAAGAAACATACATTAATCAATGTAAGACGATGGAAATTACTTTACTAATTGTCGACATGAGAGATATGCATTATCTTTTATTAAAGGGAATTGACCAAAATTAAACATGTTATGCTTGAGAAATTTGACGTAAATTATGGAAATTATAATACGCATCAAATTTAAAAATGTTTTAAACCAAATTTTAGTTAAAACTATGTAGTTTTAGTAGGTTCTATATGTAATCTTAAATACAACACAACCACATATTCACTAACCCCTACATATATATATATATATATATATATATATATATATATATATATATATATATATATATATATATATATATAGAGAGAGAGAGAGAGAGAGAGAGAGAGAGAGAGAATCAAGATCAAATAAGAAGGAAATTTTTGGTAGGAAGGTAAGAAATTTTTTTATATGCATATTTTCTTAGCAAAAATTGAAATGAATCATTAGATGATTCAAAAGTAAGATAATTCACAAGAAAAAATTCCGAAAAAACACTTTCATGATTCACTTTTAGGTAAATCAAGAAAAAAATTCACTTTTATGACAAATTTAGTGAATATCAACAAAATCATTATAAAAATGAATCATCGAAATGTTTTTCGGGATTTTTTTTTGGTAAATCATGTTATTATTGATTCATTTGTTTTTTGCGCCAAAAAAAATAAGTCGAATAAAAATGTATTACCTTCCTACCAAAATTTTTTTTTACCGCATCTATATATATATATATATATATATATATATATATATATATATATATATATATATATATATATATATATATATATGTGTGTGTGTGTGTTTTCTTATCATTCATTTCTATAACTAGGTTATATTCACATTTATATAGTTGTCAAATAGTTATCTTTTATATTTATGTTATAAACTTTAAATATTTTAACATATAACGGTATATGTAACCTATGACTTTATAAGTGTGTAAAGCAACTTAAATATAGCAAATTTAGAAAAAGGAACGTACCCTGAATTTATTTTTATTAAATATTAAATATAATATTCTTAATAGGTGGCATGTTATTATGCGACATTTTAATAAAATTAAAAAACACTTTATTACGTACATATATGAATTAATTCAAAATTATCAAATCACAAATATCAAAAAGATGTTAAGTGCAAGAAATGGATACCGAGTAGATGAAAAATATCGTAATGCATGATGACACTTTAATCTCAGTTGTTGATTGTACATAATTCCACGTGATGAGTATTCTCATATATTTTCCAAAGTGTAACATGGTCTAGACAAACTATTAGATTCACATGTGAATAGTTTTCATTAATCAATACAAGCACTTTGTTTTCGTATAATATTGAATTTACATGTAAAATAAATGTTAAAATATTTAAGAAAAAATCATTCATAGGTGAATAGATGATTTATTCACATGTCAATAAATTAACATTAAAAACAATATGTTATGATATTGTCATTGTCATGACATGTTATTTTTATTCATATGTGAATAGATCATAGTAAAAAAACCATTGAGAGGATCCAGCAGGTCCGGAGCAGGCTCCAGACTGCTTAGAGTCGGTAGAAAAGCTATACCGACAAGCGCCGTTTAGACTTGGAGTTTCAGGTGGGCGACATGCTTCTCATGAAGGTGGCACTTTGGAAATGTGTCATCTGGTTCATGAAGCGGGACAGAGTTGGCCGCAGGTACATTGGTCCTTTCAGGGTTATAGCCCGGGTTGGCAAGGTGGTGTATCGATTGGATCTTCCAGCAGAGTTCAGCCAGATCCACAGTACTTTTCATGTCTCACAGCTGCGAAAGTGCTTAGTGGATGACTCCGCGATAGTGCTTCTAGAGGATATACAGGTTGATGAGAGCCTGAACTACATCGAGAGACCAGTAGCCATTCTCGACAGGAAGATGAAAGAGCTAAGGAATAAGAGGGTGGAGCTGGTGAAGGTGCAGTGGCAGCACCGTAAGGGTTCGGAGTGGACTTGGGAGCCCGATGAGGAGTTGAGAGAGCATTACCTAGAGTCGTTTGAGGCAACAGACTTTGAGGACGACGTTTAAGACAAGTGGGTGAGAATTGTAATGCCTGATTCTTGGTACACATTTAATTTAATAATTTATTCATTTTTGTAGAGCAACTCGACAAGTTGGGATCCCCAAACTTGTCGAGTAGAGATTAGGAGGGACGCGAGATTTAAGCAACCTACTTGACGAGTCGAAAGCCCTCAACTCAACGAGTAGGCTGGCAGGGATGAAACCTTAATTTTGAGGTTTTGCACCCTATTTAAGCATCTTAATCCCCTCATGCTAGCCTCATTTCACGCCTCCAAGTCCCAAATCCTAAATCCAGAAACCCTAATGCACTTGTGAGCTTGTGAGCTATTTTTGAGTGAAGTTTTGTGTGTGTTGCAGCGTGTGAAGGAAGGAGAAGTGTGGGGATTCATGAAGAAGCTAGTAGATCCAGAGACTCAATTTCATTCTCATCATTTCCTGGTAAGCAAGTCTCAAACTTGCTTAGTAACTTCTTAGATCTCCTTATTATCATTTTATTGGGTTTTTGGTCCAAGAAGCATGATCTTTGGGAAATGGACGTCCCAAGTGAGAGTACCTTCAGATCAAGAACCTTGAAGGGCTCTCATGGCATAAAGGTGCAAACTTTATGGCCATTGAAGCCCCATGCAAGCTTTAAGATGTCATTTTGGCCTTTAAAGCCCCAAAAGGCCGTGCATGGAAAGAAAGATGGAAGCTTTACGTTTTCTTGTAGTGTTTAGGGTCCAGATCTCATTTTATATGCCTTGGTTTAGAGTATTGATGGCGTTTCGATCAAGATCTAGGTCTTAACGAATTAGGGTTTTAGCTAAACCCATTATGTAATGCTATTAACGGGTAAAGTTGGAAACTTTACCCTTAAAAGGATATCTTTAGTGTATATGTGAAGTATGAAGCTCAGATCTGAGGAGTAGGGGCTTAATCCATTAAGAAGAAGCAAAAGACTGAAGAACTCGACGAGTCCATAGAGGGACTCGACGAGTTAGAACGATTTGTCCCGATTCTGTAAAGGGCAGAACTCAACGAGTCTAAGGAGGGACTCGACGAGTTGACTCGTTTTATCATGATTCTACTGAGCATAGGAACTCGGCGAGTTAGAAGGATGACTCGATGACTTGAGTCAACTTGGGGTGTTGACTTTGACTTTGACTGGACGCTGACTTTGACCAAAGTTGACCCGTGAAGGGGTCTTGAGTAGAGAATGGAATCTAAGGAGTTGTTTTCTGTATAGGGTGTGAGTAGAGTCAATTGTAGGAATAGAGACGTTTTAGCTATTTCACCCGACATTAAAGGTGAGTTTTCCTCCAGTAGTAACAGGCCGAAGGCACCAATGCCGACCCGTTTATGTATGTTAGCATATTCCAGACTAATATCTGATGTCGGGCAGTGCCCGATGTAGTTGTATATGTGTTTTCGGACTTCGGTCCGATGTGGGGAAAGCCTGAGGAATGTTTGTATGCTTGATGTCTTCGTGATTCTTGCATGTGCTTGTTTTATATGTTTCCGGACTTCGGTCCAATGCCAGGGAAAGCCCGAGGAATGTTTATATGTTTCCGGATCTCGGTCCGATGCCGGGCAGGGCCCAAGGAATGTTTATATTTCTATGTTATGTGATTATGTTTACATGTATTTTTTGATATGTTATATGTATACTAAGCTTTGATCGATGTCGGGAGGGGCCTGTTGCCGGATTTCGGTCCGATGCCATGCGGGGCCCGATGCCGGACTTTGGTCCGATGTCGGGCGGGGCCTGATGTAGCGGGCAAGGCCCAATATATGTTATTATGTGATTATGTGGATGCTTTTAGATACTTCCGGTAGCTAAGATCGGGACTTTATAAAACATTTAGTTACTATATAATCATTATACTTTTAATGAGAATTAAAGTCATTGTCTTACTCGTTCGGCTAACAATCCTCCATCAGTCAAGGAAGCGGTGGGTGAGAGTGGATACCCATTAAACTGCCATTTTATAGGCAACAACCTTATACCCCCTTATAGATCGGCTTCATGAATTACTAATGGTAAAACGACTTGATCTTATACATACATACATACATATATATATATATATATATATATATATATATATATATATATATATATGTATGTATGTATGTATGTATGTATGTATGTATGTATGTATGTATGTATGTATGTATTATTATTATTATTATTATTATTATTATTATTAACTTATAATACTATAAAGTATAAGGGTTGAATTTGAACTTTTAAAATTATAAGGGTTGGAACTAAAGTTTTCTAAAGTGACTTTACATATTCCAAAACTTAAGGGCAAGTTTTGTAACTATTCAAAACTTTTCAACTTTATAACTTATGAGATAATGGTTTACTAAAATGAAGACTCTTCATTTTATGTAACCTATGTGTTCTTTAATGGAGTTTAAAAGAAAAACTTTTGGTAATCCATAACTTGAGGACAAATTATGGACTCCATTAAAAACATTTAGATCATGAATTAAACTAACAAACAATTTGCAAATAATTCCTATGATCTACCAAACTTATAATTGTATGAACATTCATATCAACAATTTCAAGAATCATATAAACACATATAAAACTTGAAATTTTGATAATAACCATTGTAAATGGATTAGCATAATCATTACCATATCAAAAACAGGTTTTATAAGTCCAAAACAATTTAGGGGTAATGATTCTTGTCCATTTCCAGCAGCAAAACTCAAAAAACTGCACTCTAGGCCTCATACTCGTCGAGTACACGAACCTACTCAACGAGTAGGATGAATATATGCATGGACTCGTCGAGTCCCCCCATGGACTTGGCGAGTTCACTCAGCAGAATGCATAATTTTCAATTTTCTTCAACAATTTGCATCAAGTATCAAGAAAACAAGCCTAGGCTCTGATACCACTGAATGGTTTTGAGCATTCTAACACTCCTATGGTGTACATGCAAACCTAGAAACCTTGGATCTATGTTTTACTAAGATACACACAAATTTGATTTTTCCAAGGTTCTTAACCTAACTAGCATGGCATGGGGAAGGTGAAACATAAAAACTAGTAGAAGAACATACCTTTCTTGTTGCTTGAATTCCTTAAGAACTTTGTGAGCCTAGCACCCCAAATATGATTCCTCAAATGTTTCACACAACACCGCAACTCTTGGAATAACTTTGAGAGAAGTACAATATCACTCAAAATCGGCTAGCCCTCATTGTTCTAGTCTTAGTGACGATTTTGCTAGACTATGGGGTCTTTATATAGTGTGTCACAAGTAGGGTTACACCATGTAAACCCTAATTGACATGGCTTTTCATTTCCTCTATGATCTATGGGTTTTAACCTCCATGGAGCACCCAATGGGTTTTAGCCCAATCCAATAAACCATGGATCACTAGCCCACTATATAAGAATAAATGATTTACACAATCAATTTCATATATTTCATTAGTCTCTTTTTGATCACAAAATTAACTCTAAATTAATTCTTGATCAATACTAATTAAATAATATGATTTCATATTAATATACTATAACTTATAATATATTAACAAATCATAAGTGTTCTTCTTTTCATTTTGTCTATCCAATTATCCTGATGCTATGCAACCCAAATGGACCATGCCAACCGGGTCAAGTACATACCATAAATAGTTATAGACTTAGACACCTTATCCAACATTTAGCAGTTGTGAAGAATATGTACGATGACAAATAAAAGAGGACCATTGAAGATGTGTAGGTCGTTTGAGAGTAGTGGATGTGTCTCTCGAAGACACGTTGGGGATACCATTCGAGTGTCATATGGGGCTTTGTATTAATCTGATTCTAGATGTCGTATGGTATAGTTTTGTGAGGAAGAAGGTCTACTTAGTTTTGTAATATGATTAATCACTTAAAATCTGAATCGTATGACTTATTTAAGATAATTTGGGCCTCAGACTATCCAGGGGCATCAACATAGGTTCATCGGATTCCAATTGGGGGAAAGTTACTTGCCTAGGGTAAGTGTTCGAGGACTGCACAAACTTCAGGCCATTGAGAAGACTTTGAGGTATCTTTTTTTTGAACGACGGGGTTAGTGGTTAGCAGTTAGTATCACGAAAGTAGTTAGCATCATGAAACTTTCAACACATGGATTAGAACTCGAGACCTCCAATCTAAGAGGCAAAGCCTCTAACATGTGGGCTAGTCCCACTTGGCAAGACTTTGAGGCGGCTGTTACAAACTTTTGTAATTGTTAGTCTTTTCAGTCATTTGGCATAAAGACTTTCCCTCCTCAAAACCTCAAGTACCTCTCTTAAGTGATCCTCCTGTTACTCCTTGGTCTTAGAGAAGACAAAAATATCATCAATGAACACAAGCACTGACATATTGAGCATTACCAAATCAAAGTGGCGAGTCCATTAGTAAGCCCATAAGGCATCATTACAAACTCATAGTGGCCATACAGAGTATTCGATACATCATCCTCTCTCACTTGCATATGATGTTAAACCAAACACATATCGATCTTGAAAGACTAAGATGCACCAAACAAGTCGTCGATCCTCGGTAGTGGATAACGGTTCTTCACCATGAATTTATTAAGCTCCCTATAGTCAAATCACATCCTGTGCGATCTATCCTTCTTCTTGACAAAAAAAAAAAATAGTGCTCCCCAAGGCCAAAATCTATTGTCCAATAGATCCTGAAGTTGGATACACAACTCTTGCATCTCTGGTGGTGCAAGCTGATATTGTGCCTTGGCCATAGGAGTCACACTTGAAAGCAAATCAATCATGAAGTTAACTTGTCTTTCTAAAGACACACCTGACAGGTCGTCATGGAAAACGTCTAGGAACTCCTAAACAGTTTATATCTTTGAAATGGTCTTTTTTTCTCCTCCTGAGTGTGGAAAACATATCCTATAATCTCATATAACCATATTGCAAATATATCTTAGCCCTTGATGCGGAACATAAAGTTCAACTACATTAGACACCCTCACCCTGAATGGTCATCTCTCCTCCTACTTAGGGTTTGAACTCGCACCATTTGTTGCTCGTGATCAATCAGAGCCTTAGGCTCAGCCAATCCATACCAACCACTATGCTCATCTCACCCATAGTAATAAGAATTAGATCAATCGGGAACCTCACAATGTAGATCTCTAAAACAAAATCACAGTAAACTCCTGATGCTTTAACCACTTGATCATCCGCTATCTCTACCACAAGAGGTTGGTCCAACGCTCCCATAGTGATATCAAAAGTCTGGTTGAATGCAAGAGATATAAAGGAGCAACTTGCTCCCAAATCAAATAATAATAGAGAAATAGTAACGTTTAGGAGTTCTCTAATGATGTTTTGGGCTTGATCTTAAATGGAGATAAAATCAATTGGGCTTGATATTGAATGAAGTTCTCAATTCCCTCGACATGCTATATCATGTGTCTTCCTATATCAAATGCAAGTGAGGCCTCGTTGTCACCTTGAACTTCTTTGCTATCATTTGAGTTTGAACCCCGGATCTTTCTTATATGTTTATGATGGGTCTCTCACTCTGGCTCTCTCGCTACAAACACCATCTCAATGAACGTCTGACATCTAACAACTGCCATAACATCCTTGATATAAGTCCTTAACATCCTCAAGTACCAAGATATTTTCATATTCTTGGTCGTTGCATACTCGGAGCGAAACAACGCCCTCTTAATGAACCTACTAGTTATCTTCGTCACTAGCTCCGTCGTTTGTGCAAGTGTCAAGACCTCTTGTGCCACTTGAAAATAAAAATGTTATCGATAAGACTTGTTTATTGGTTTATATTGATACTTGTATCTGTTTTAAGATTGTTTTTGTTACCATGAAAAAAGAAAAGTATGTTTATTTTCAAAGTGTAAGGCATTTTCAATGGCTATACTTTCATTATGAGTTAAATGTTTGTTATTTAACATTATTCGATTACTAACTTTTTATAACAAATTAATAATGCAAAATATGCAACCAAAATTTAATCATATGGCTAAAAATATGTAACATAATTGAGAAACAATTATCTCACGATCTTACACAAGTAAAAACTATGCAAACATGTATTATATATGCTATTGATTCTAAAAAAGTTTGAATTGAATTACTGGAAAGGTTATACTTGAACAACTAAACCACACACAAACCACACTACATAATGCGGTTTGTAAGTTTTGAAACGCATATCCGGTGCATGCGGTTAGACTATAAACCACACCACACCACACCACAAATACCAAATTAATGTGGGTGGAGGCATTTTTAATGAGAGGGGAGGTGATTCTTCAACAAAAGATTTTTATTCATGCACCGGACAAAAAAGGTTATGCATTGACATTTATACCGTTCTATATAAATTAAGAAATAATAAAAAGAGAGATCCCAAGTTTCCTTTTTATACCCCTTAGCTATTCTTTCCCGAAAGATTTTCCTCTTCATAATCACAAGAAAAATAGTAGAAACAAACAATTTAATCCATTCTGCAAGTTCAAAGATTCATCATACTAGAAACTTACCATTGCAAAGTGTTTTTTTCAAAGGTTTATGATATCATAAACTTACCATCGCAAAATAACCACAACAAATGATTCAAGTAAACATGCACAACATTAAAAAAGAAAGCAATATTTATAAGAGCCATTGCAGAATATTGAAACATTAAATATATCTATTAAAAATAACAATTAGATGCTAAAACAGAACTTTTGATAATCAAGTAACAACCTACCAAATCGAATGACCTTCAGATGAACACGCAACAACATACATATACTAATTGGTAAACACACACCGACTGGAATTGTAGAGACGCACCAACTAGTATTCTAGGTTAAAGTTAATCATCTGCAGACCTTGCCATCAAGCTCAAAATGAAGTCTTTATAACGTTCCTTTGCAACATCTTTAATCTTTTGCTGCAGAGTGGAGAGACATATTATGATTTGCCAAAAATGCTTTTTTGATCTCAGTCATGTCATTATCTGCACGTGTGACAATCACACGTGTAAGCGCGTCCACATCATTGGCTTCAAAAGCATCCTCAAAAACCTCAAGAAAATACAATACTAGGTCACATCTGCATTTCAAAATGACCTTCATAATCTCATAGTTTCCTACATTCTTCAAAAGAAAATTATGTGCGATATGGGTCATGGGTGTCTCTATTTACATTTAACCAAACTGAACTAAAAATATTGCATTAAAGTCAACATTTGGTATTGTTCCCTAAGCATCTTGTCAATGTAGTGTATGGTTTCATTTGTTATTAACTCAAGGGCGCGATTTTTCCCAGCATGTCTCAGTGTTTGGAATAGCATCTTGGCATCTGTTTGAAGATCTTCTACTTCTATAGCATTCCTTTCATTCTCATGGTCTCCAACCAATAACGCAATCAATAGCTTTTTATTAAACAGATTATTAGACCTTGTTTGGCATAAATAAACTAGCTTATTGTAATTTAGCATTTTGTACATCAAATAACATATCTAGTGTAAACTTAAGTTGAAAACAAATTATTTTACCTTGAGCTCTAGGGTTTGGGGGATATAAGTCTTCAGTTGTTCCTCTATTGTTGTACTGTATAGTTGTTGGTAGACCATTTTAGCTCCAACCAATTGTGCAGGTGATCTGGTGCATGTTGGTGATTTAATCACCAAATATATTTTAGTGTAATGAACAAGTGTTTCAAGAATAGTGTTTTAGTTATAATACAAGTTAGGAGGTGTGAGAGTGCACACTTGTATTTACTGAAAATTGTTAGTACCGAACGTTGATCTACATTGTTAGAACAGTACGAGGACTAATTTGTCATTCTTTAAAGATGCAAATTCAAGGATTAATTTGTATTTTTTTCAAAATTGAAATCTGTTCTCGTTTTATCCGTTGTGTGGATAAGTCCGGGAAACGTATAACTTCGTTGAAACACAGAAAACTGAAAGGACGCTTTTCTTCTTCATTCTCTCTCAAAATTGATTCTGTGTTTTGTGCCTAAAATCATAATCGTTTCTTCAGGAATTATCCTAGTTTGGATTTTGTGATACCCAAGGCAATTAGGGTCGAAATATCAAACAAGGAAAGTGTATCACACGATTCCTGTTTGTGATCCAGATTTTCTATAACCTAATTTCGAAATTCCCCAACAATCTTGTTTGAAATTATCGTTTTCTGGAAAAGATGGCTGGCAATTCATTGAAAGACATGAATACTTCGTTTGGCAAATTGGAGAAATTTCAGGGCCAAGATTTCAGACATTGGCAAAAGAAGATGCACTTCTGGTTGACTACTTTGAAAGTTCTTTATGTTCTCTCTACTCCAAAACCAGAAGAGGTTGAAGATGCAAGTCTGGAACAAATAAGAAGGAGAAGCAAATGGGAGAATGACAACTAGATCTGCCTTGGTCACATTCTTAATGGTATGTGTGATTCCCTCTTTGACACTCATCAAAACATTGAAACTGCAAGTGAATTATGGAACACACTTGAAGCAAAATATATTGCAAAAGATGCTTCAAGTAAAAAGTTCATTGTTTCTGATTTCAACAATTATAAAATGGTTGATACTCGATCTATAATGGAACAATATAATGAAATCCTACGAATTTATGGTCAATTCAAACAACACAACATGTCCATGGATGAATCCTTTGCTGTTTCAAGTGTGATTGATAAACTTCCACCCTCATAGAAGGATTTCAAACACCATCTGAAACATAGAAAGGAAGAAATAAGTTTGATTCAACTTAGGAGTCATTTGAAAATCGAAGAAGGACTTCGTGATCAAGAGAATGACAAAGGAACTGGAAAGGGCAAATCTGATTTTGGACAACCCCAAGTTCATATGGCTGAATGTGATAAAGAAGACAATTCTAAGCACAAGGGAAAGAGTAAAAAACGTAAATATGAGGGTCACAACAAGAAGTCCAACAAAAAGTACAAGGATTCCAAGGAACTTGTGTGTTGTAGATGCCATCTGAAAGGGCATATGAAACGTGACTGTCGGGTGAAACTTGGAAATAAAGGTGCAAGTGGTAGTGGAAAAGATGGTGCTGGTGGTGGCAGTGGATCTCATGATCAATCTACAACCAAAGGTCAAATTTCTATTGATCTTGTAAGTTCAGTATTAAATGTTATGCTACTAACTCCAGAAGTTTCTTTTGTACAGGGGGTTGATACAGATTCATGGTGGCTTGATACCTGTTCTACACATCACGTGTATAATGAAGAACGGTGGTTCACGAAGTTGAACATAGTAAATAAAGATTCTGTCTTACATATGGCGGATTGTGACATCCCCAAAATCACGGCCAGAAAAGACCGATTTTGTTTATGCTTTATAAAAATCAGAGTACTTCATTTTATAAAAAAGGTTGCGGAATTTGTTCCCAGAAAAACATGGTAAATACGTTATTAAAACATTTTCGAAGAAATGTATTTATTTCATTTTAAAACGTTTGGGATGTCATCGTTAATACAGGAACATAAGCATAAACAGAACTTACAATTATTCACACTAGTGGTCTACATCTCTTTAAATCTCTCAGTGTAATGTCACTTCATATCAACACCTGTGATATAAATAAACTGAGTGGGTCAGGTTGGGAAACCTGGTGAGCACATAGGGATTTCAATCCCACAATGTTATACCATATATATAGTTTAAAATTCACAAAATATACAATTTCACCATACATATATATAAACAACTCTTATCCCACCCCGTCGATCCTCGCAACGAGGCTATCCATACTCTCGGACCTAAGATTAGTCGTTTTACCTACTCCATACTCTCGGATCAGAAATGAACGAATTTACTAAATCCATACTCTCGGACTAGGGACGAATGACTAATCCATACTCTCGGATTAAAGATGAATGATTATGCCTAATCCATACTCTCGGACTAGGGACAATAGCTAATCCATACTCTCGGATTAACGACGAATGATTATGCCTAATCCATATTCTCGGACTAGGGACAATGACTATGTCTAATCCATACTCCCGGATAAGTGACATATACTAACTTCTATTCTCTGAGTTTTACTCACTTGTACTCGTAAGAATATACTACCCAATATTCCTCATTTTTAATTTAGGTCTACTCTTTATCCTAAATTATCAAATATAATCAGGTATGTTCTTTAACACGAATTTCAAGCAACATCAATTAACTCGCACATAAACATATAATTAATACTTCAATCAATACTTGTATTAAAATCATGTTCATGAAAGGGACTATGCACTCACCTGAGAAGGTGGTGACTCGGTACTCGGACAGCGCTTTGTTTACTTTAAAATAATTTCCTTCGACGAAACCTAGTATTATCACCAATAGATTTTAGTCTATTATTCGCCGAGACTAATTAATAGTCTAGCTATTATTACTATTATATAAGCGTTAAAAAAATACTTACATAACCCATAATAATAGCCCAAGTATTTATTATATGTTCTTAATAACGTTAATATAATTAAATAAAAACTATATTAAAAATAGCATAGGCGTAGCTCACTTACAGCGGGTTTTATAGAAAACCAGGCTTTGCTTGGAGCAGCGTTTCCGAGCCGAAAAGCTCTTCTTCTCGGAGCCGTCGAACACTCCGGGGCTTCCGCCTCGTGCTAGGGAGGTTCCCTAAGCTTTTCGGGGGATTTCGGGGCTAGAGAGAGGTTCTAGAGAGAGAGTAAAGAGAAGAAAGAATGGGAAAGGTGTGAAGAAAATGAGGGTGGGAGAGGTGGTATTTATAGGGTGAAAATGGCTGAACTTGGTGCCACATGTCACCATCTAGTGGCAAGACTTGGGGAGAAAGCAATGGCCAAGATTGTGCCACATCATCCATTTTCGCACAACACACTTCCGACTTCTAAAATCCGTAACTTTCACATACGACCTCCGTTTTTGACGTTCTTTATATCCACGCGTAGGTAAAAATAATATCTACAACTTTCATTTTGACTCCGTCGGCTAATTCTCGACCGATCTTAAATTTAACAGTACGAGGCGTTTAGACTGTTAAATGACCGCGAAGAATTCGTAACTCCTTCATACGGACTCCGTTTTTGTCTGTCTTTTTACCGTTGAGTTCCTATTAATGAGATCTTCAACTCTCATTTATTTCACGTAAGCCAAAAACCGCTCGAACTAAAATTCGAGTTTCGGGCTGTACACTGTTAAGCAGAATCTTAGAAAAATCATAACTTCCTCATACGAAGTCAGATTTGGGCGTTCTTTTTATCGACGCTCTTAGTTTAACATATTCTACGACTTTTGTTTATATTGATAAGGCTAAAAAGTCTTCTATCGTAAATTCACTATTTACGTCTTCCGGTGCTGTGCCGGTTTTGCCGTAAAACTTCGGCGGGCCATAACTTCTTCGTTATAACTCGGATTTCGGCGTTCTTTATATGTACGGAAACCTTGTGACATATTCTAAAACTTGGTTAAGACTATTCATTCTAAATAATCTTTTGTCGAAAAGTCATTTTTGACCCCTATTGCCTCTAAATTGACTAGTCCAGATCTGCGGGCGTTACACGGATGAAGGATCAAAGCCAATTTTAGGATCTGGTGTTGTTAGTATTACGTTTACTTCTGGAAAAACAATTAATTTGTTTGATGTATTGTATGTTCCAAAGGTTCGAAAGAACCTTGTGTCTAGTGGTTTGTTGAATTGTATGGGTTATAAACAAGTGATCGAGTCGAACAAGTATGTGTTGTCTAAATGTGGAATATTTGTGGGATTTGGTTATTTTTGTGATCATGTTTTTAAGTTAAATGTTATAAGTTGTTTTGCATCACATGTCAAATCTACTTGTATGACTTCTGCATCTAATCTTGATAACTCTATGTTATGGCATAATAGATTAGGACATGTTCATATTAAAAGAATGATTGAAATGTCAAAATCTGGATTGATTCCAGCTTTTGACATTAATTCTGAAAAATGAAAAACTTGTATGTTAACTAAAATCACGAAACAACCGTTTCCAAATGTTAATAGAAAATCCAAATTGTTGGAATTGATTTATAGTGATGTATGTGATTTCCATGCTACACCTTCCTTGGGAAATAAAGAGTACATTGTTACCTTTATTGATGATTCAAGTCGGTTTTGTTATGTATACTTGTTACATTCCAAAAATGAAGCTTTGTAAAAGTTTAAAGTATATAAAACCGAAGTCGAATTACAGTTGGTTATTTCTATAAAATGTCTTCGGACAGATAGGGGAGGCGAGTACATGGATTCTGAATACTTTCAATCGGTTGGAATTATTCATGAAACCACAACTCCTTACAATCCAAAGCAAAATGGTGTTGCTGAACAGAAAAATCGAGTTTTAAAAGAAATGGTAAATTCGATGCTTTCTTTTTCGGGTTTAAGTGAAGGCTTTTGGGGTGAAGCTATGCTCACAACCAATTATGTGCTAAATCGGGTTCCTAATAAACGGAACAAAGTTACTCGTTATGAACTTTGGCACAAGAAAACACCAAATTTGAATTATTTTCGGATTTGGGGATGTCGAGCAGTTGTGAAATTACCCGAACCTAAAAAGAAAAATTTAGGTGAAAGAGGAATTGACTGCATATTTATTGGATATGCAGAACATTCCAAAGCTTATAGGTTTTATGTTATAGAACCTAATGAGGCATATTCCATTCATACCATTATAGAGTCGTGTGATGCGATATTTGATGAGCTGCGGTATTCTTCAATTCAAATGCCAAAAGATCTGATTCCAAGCTCAAGTGAGGTGCCTAAATCAGATGGTAAGGAAGTTGTTTCAATTCCAGAAACACAACTTCGTAAAAACAAACGAGGTTGAGTCGCGAAAAATTTTGGCGATGAATTTCAACTATTTTTAGTTGAAGGTTCGAGGGATAAAGTAAAGAAAAATATTCATATTCCTCTCATCTTGAGACTGATTAAAAGACTTTTAAGGAAGCTATGGAGTCTTGAGATGTTGCGTTTTGGAAAGAAGCGGTTGATGAAGAGATATCATCCATTATGGAGAATAATGTTTGGGTGTTATCTGATTTACCTCCTGGTTCTAAACATTTAGGAGGTAAATGGATTTTCAAGAAGCAAATGAAGGTAGATGGAACCATTGATAAATTCAAGGCTTGTCTGGTCATACAAGGTTTTAGACAAAAAGCCAGTATCGATTATTTTTGTCACACCCCCAAACCAAGGATGGCGGAAACGTCCGGGGGTGGAGGACTTCATGTATAGCATCATAACCACAATTTCAATAGTAATTCAAGCAAACACAACCAACATATATATAATTGAAAAGTTACATCACTTGCATGAATTACATGTTTCAAAATCAATTACAATATGTTGTCAAAATATGAAAAGTTTGACGCCTCAACGTCCCATCCTCAAAAGCACTTGGTAACACGATTAATGCTTTCCTGTGAATACAAGTTGTTTGAAAAGTGTCAACACAAGGGTTGGTGAGTTCATAAGCTTTTATTAATAATCTTATTAGAAGTCTTTCACATGTAAATGTCGCGTTGTTTTAGAAAAATCCGATATTTTCCTTGAAATCCGAAAAATGTAGCCTTACAACCAAAGACTAGAATGTATGAAAAGTCATCGTTTCTTAGTAGGAATGTTGTGAGTTTAAAATGAAATGGAAAGTAAATTTATTTTATCAACCTAAAACCTACTTTGGTTTTTATGCAACCCCGTAAACTTTATGAATTGTTGTCTCCCTAAGTGAGTCGCTATAATCATACTGTGACTATGTGAACCTGCCACAACGTTTCTCAGGCGTCGCGAAAATGAAATGACATTTGTCACCCGTAGACCTGCAGGTCCCACTGTAGCTAGCAGCAAGGTGTGGGGTGTCAAACCCAATATAGATCTATATACAAGTATCACGTTCTCCCTCAAGGAGATTCTGATTATAACTACCAGGAATTATATCCCGCACTCGGACGTACGGGGAGAGAGAGAGAGAGTCTCACAACATAGGTTAACAAGTTTACTTGAAATGTGTGTGAATATAAATCTTTCTTGTATGAATGTACCCTTTTTGTACGAGTACGTTGAGTGATGTATCATAAACTATACCTATTATAGTTTATCTAAAATGTATGTAATATGTATGAATTCTTTTATGGAAATGTATTAGTATTGTGAATTTATCAAACTATACATTTTATAGTCTAATAATACGGGTTCCAAAATGAATGAATAATATTTAATATTTAATATGAATGTCTTAATTCCAGTTCATAATGATAAACTAACATGGAAACACATTCAAATATTAGAACTTATGATTATACACTTTGCTCAACATAATACAAAGTGTTATGATATTTACATGCTGTTGGCTAACTTTAGCCATTCTGCCCTGTATTTGGAAAAATCATAGAAAAATCATACGAAGTCGAAAACTAGATCCGTAAATTCTGAGAGTTCACAAAATGTGTCTAGTTTGCTCATAAATTTTATCTCAATTTATAATGACCTCTAACTTGGGTGAAAAAGTCCAAAATCACATACTGGTCCGGATTGTTGTTTGAAATGATAGGCAGTTTTGTAAAAATCGCCATAAATTGTAGAAAAATCGTATGGAGATGTGCAAGTAGCCATTTTAAAGCTAAAAACTTGAACTATTTGCACCTTGTACAGTTTTGAAAACAAAAATGTGTAAGATGCCCAAAACAGTCCGTGAATGGAGTTGAACTTTTCTGATGAAGGCTGTTAGAAAACTTTTGATAGGTTCTTAGTGTTTTAACTTGTATTCACCCCCTGAAAACTTGAGAAATCATGAAAATGTAGGGGTATGAACTCACCTTGAGTGATTTCAGTAGATGATTGTTGAAGAATGGAAGTGTTTAATTCAAGAACACTTGGAGATGCCTTGAAGGTTTTCGAGAATCTAACATCATAGTTAGGGAGTTTGTGTAAGCAACCAAAGATTTGAGTAGAATGAAGTGAAATAATAATAGGGAGGATGAATTTTTACTTACTAAGTGTGGAAGAACACTTGAATCCAGCCTTGGATCTCGAAAATTTGTGTAGAAGAGTTTGAGAGAAAAAGTGATGTTTGTTACTTAGTGGAATGAGAGAAATGAGAGAAAATGAGGAGTGTGGTTGATTGTTCCAGCTCAAAAACGTGGGAGTGAGTGAAATTTGAGTGTAAGGGAACATTGAAGTGACATAGGTAAGGTGGGGAGGTATGGCTGGTCATAGAGTGGGTGTGGGGTGGTTGCTTGTGACTTTGATTTTTTTTTTTTAACTTGCAAGGCACAATGGAATATATTACTCCTATAAAGGAAATTGACTCAATCAAGGACGATTTCACAATTAAAGTTCGGATCATACGTCTTTGGACTCAAAAGTCAAGAACAATGTCTTATAATTGTCTATATCCCATTTTTAGTAATTTATTCTCAAAGAACAATGCTATAATCTGTAATTTATCATCTTTTAGTTTAATTTTCTAAATATATGTGTGGTTGTCTATGTGTGTGTATCTCTTTAAAAAATTCTGCAATTTCATCATTTTATGACCCCCATTTGCGAAGTTGAGTATTTATTTCCAAAAATGCGAAACTCCAGGGACAATATTTGAAATCTTCTGTTTTCTTCCCCAATTCGCATTCTACTGTGAAATACTTCGCATCTTCATTCTTACACCCTTCGCATCCCTTCGCATTAATCACCTTCGCATTTTAACCTAATTAATCAAATGCGATTCACAAAATTTTCATTCCAGATGCGAACACAGTTTAGTTCTTGAACTCTAAACTTGCGAAATCAAAAATTCATATGTTGAACCCATATGCGAATATTAACCCAATTGACTTCAAATTGATTCATAGATGCGAACACTCGATTGTTTTACTTTCGCAAAATGAGCATCAACAACTCCACAATCGAGTTTTTAAATTCTTGCAAACAACAATTTCATAGTCCTTGACTTCGCGTTTTTCTTCACGAATCATCCCTCAATCATCAATCCAATTGCGAATCAAAACTCATATGTTCTTGCTTTATCGATTCATCGACTACACTCATACAAATGCGAACAATACTCAATTTCAAAATCGATTGAAACTTATAGCAAAGCTAAATCCAACTTCGCATTCAAAGCAGTGTTATTGATTGCATTCATGAAATACTAACAAGATAATATATTATAATACAAATATACATATTTTAGGTGGTGAAATCGTAACAGCCTAACAATTTGGTATGCAACTTTATTAAATCAATAAAAAAGTTATGCAAATTGGAAAAATAAATAAAAATATATCTTTTGTTGTTTTAATTAAGGAAATAAATATTTTATATGAATACTCACCAGGAAAAACGCATATTATACATTCCCGATGAGTATGCAACATGGTTTTCATCAGTTTAATTCATTGATTAGTACGAAGGCTTAGGAAATTTTTAACACAAACTTTTCTCCTGTGATGTTTTCCTATTAACATAGCAAGTTATACAATACGAACATAACACTAACCCTAATACACAAGGTTTAATAGAGTTGACCGGCTTGACTTGATGACTTGACTTGACTCAAGATTGACGATTGTCACATCTTCCCCCCGTTAGAGGGAATTTCGTCCCGAAATTTAAATTCGGCTGGGACTTCAAGGGTTTGGGAAAAGATGTGGATACTTTTTCTTCATTTGATCTTCACGTTCCCAGGTAAACTCAGGCCCTCGTTTCGCGTTCCAACGAACCTTCACTATGGGAATGCGACTTTGTTTTGTTCTCTTGATCTCTCGATCCATGATCTCGACGGGTTCCTCCACAAAGTGGAGATTCTCATTAACTTCGATTTCTTCGAGTGGTATTACGAGTGTCTCGTCAGACAGACACTTCTTTAAGTTGGACACGTGGAAGATAGGGTGCACATTACTAAGTTCTTGTGGTAGTCGGAGTTTGTACGCCACCGGACCAATCCTAGCAAGGATCTCGAACGGACCGATGTACCTTGGGTTTAGTTTCCCCCGTTTACCGAAACGTATCACCCCTTTCCAGGGGGAAACTTTTAGTAGTTGTGACAACTGCCAATTCAGGTCATTCTTGGACTCATGCATCTTTATAATAACCATTCATGCACAACATGTCATGACCTAGTAGTATAAATTAGGTCAAAAATCTTGCATAAACTAGGATCCAACTAAGGTCTAGGACTAATATACTTGATACTTACAATTCTAGTAAGTTGCTTAGCTACAATAGGAAATGCCAATACTATAATTAGAATAAAGCTTCAAGCTTTGTTATAATTGAAATAGGGTATAAAACTCTAAAAATAAATTAAAACATTCTAATTATACTTCAACATGTTGTTGAATATCAATCAATGTTCCAAAAACTCTAAACAGCCAAAAATCCAAATTTATAAATCTTAAAGCTTAAAAACTTTATAAAATTTGGCTATAAACTTTCTAATATCAAATTTTATTAATCAAATTATGGATTATACCAATGAAATAGAAATATAAATTACAAGTATTAATCATAATTTATTAGTTAAAAACAAGATTTTTAAATAAATCAAAAATTGCTTAAAGAATCACTTTTATAAAAATTAGATTTTTATAAAAATTAGATTTTTATAAAAATTAAGGAGGGATTTTTTATAAAAATTTGAATTTAGGAGAGAGGAGGCTTTAATGCCTCAAAAATCTGGCCATCTCCCCTCTCCCCATGCACTCTCTTCCCAAAACTCATGATTAAACTCAAACCCACACTCCACCTCTTCTCTCTTCACTCTTCTCACTTCACTCTCTTCACACACTTCACCCTCTTCCTCTCTCTCTCTAAACTCACGAAATTTCTCTCATTTCTCTGCCAAATTTCAAGACTTTGAAGACCTTGAAGTGTTCTTACTTCTCTCAAGATCATAACCAAGGTAAACAACATCATCTTCTTCCATAGTTTGATGATTCTACTTCTTTTCCTTCTTAGTTTTCTCTTCTTTTAGGATTCTATGCCTTTCCATGGCTAGAAATCTTTATTCTCCCCTTGTGGTTTGTAGATTCTCACCATAACACAATGCATGTGTTTGAAATGGTGAAAATCCGGGATCAAACCCATGCAAGGAGTGAAAAAGATGCACATATGATCATGTGACATCAAAATCTAATATTTCATGTTCTTCTCCATCTCTTTTATGTTCATGCATGACCAAAAGCATTTAAACCATTTCTAGTACATATTGAATCCTCATTCATTCCATGCATGTGTTAGAAATCGGATCTTACCAAAGACATGCATGATGTTCTTGTTGAAATACCCTAATAATGCACACAAGCAAACATGCAATCTGCCAGATTACTTTGTTCGACTTTGAACAGTCATAACTCAGTCATTTCTTAACCAAATCATGATATTCTTTTTGTATTGGTTAGTTCCACGAGTTAACTTTCTAACCCAATTGGTCTCACTGTAAAATATTAAATATCCGATTTTTAGCAGATTTTACAAAAAGGTTGCGCATACAGCTCTTTTTCTGTGATCACTATTTTTATCTTGCTTAAACAATGGCCTTAAACCCAACCATAAATCTGAGGAAAAATACCTTAGAAACTTAACATATCTAGTGAATTATGGTTGAAATTTCGTGGCTTAAAACCTCACTGAATGGGCTACAAAAATTCATGAACCTCAGCCACATCTACACTTCATGCATTATTGCATGCAACTTTTCTTAAATTATTTGGAATCATTACCCTCATTTCTCTTCTGAATACATTCTTAACATTTTTACTTTTGAAAGCCCTTGCATGCATGAGATAATCTGGAAAATTTCAAGAGCTTTTGTTATTTATTTGATTTATTAGAATTATTGCTAAAACCAAGGGCATAAATCATATAAAATACTTCCAGAGGTCAATAAATCCTAAATAAATTCATGGATGATACTTATGGGGAATAATGACCCCTCACCAAATTTCAGCAATTTTTGTTACTGTTTCATATGATTTCTAATTTTCTTTTATTTAGGACATGATAAATTACAAAACCACTTTTTAGGATGTGAAAATTGTATCTAACAATTTTCGCATACCTTACTTGTGATGGGTGACTCAAGAAAATAATTTCAAGATTTTTCATCATGTCTAGCTATTTTTCCCAATTTTTGGTAATTATAATGGCTTAAAAATGGGAAAAATAGTTCTGATTATCCAAAATTCATGAAAATTTGCCAGGATATCATATTATATAGTAGGAGGTTACATAAAAATTTTGAATATTTTTCTCCACTGTAAACTATTTTTCCCTTATTTTCTAAAGTTAATTGCACTAAAATTCACTTAAATATACATAAATACCCAAAACCAGTTTATACATTATGAAAACCACTTTTGATATTTTTCCCAAGATATTTATACTGTAAATGATGTTACAAAAATTTATGATAATTTATTTTAACTGTTTAATAATATTTCTTTAATTAATGACTATTTAAAGGAATAAAACAAGGAAAAATACAAATAACCACTGAAAAATATATTTTATATTTTTCCCAGCCTATTTATGTATAATAACAATTAAATAAAAAGTTTGGGTAATTTTGGAAACTGTTTACTATTTATTTCAATTTTTATTGAAATAAATGCTCAAAAATTATAAAATATAATTAAACAGCTTGGAAATCCATTTTTATAATTTTCCCAGCTTAGTATTGTGTATTAACAGTTAAATAAAAAGTTTGAGAATTTTTATCCCTCGAATGCTATTTTTCGTGAATTTATGTTGTTATTGAGACTTAAAATTTGGAAAATTAACCTTCCAAGGTTGTAATAAATCGCACGACTCGTAAAATTTCAATACATCAGAAAAAGTGTAACAAAATGATATAAATCCAATACTAAAACGTAAATTGGCATTTCCCTATATGTAGAGTTTAGTATATTAGCATTAGATATCGACATGGAAACTCACTAGTGCGTGTGTTTGGTGTCGTAGGATCCCGGTAGTAAGACGTTGGTGCATCCCGAAGTACCGCTTGTGTCTACACAAAACATCGTGAGTATTTACGCACTCCCCTATTTTCGGTTTTTATGTTTTGGGGTGGAAAAGCATGTCCAGAAAAACTACTGTTTGCATGTTGTATTTAAATTGAATTGTATCAAACATGATTGCTATTGTATTGCTATGTTTCTTTATGTATGTCTATGCAACACGGAACATGAGAACTTATCGTACTAAGGCCCTTCCCTTATCTCTAACCATTAACTCTTTGAGCCAATGGTCGTTATGGATAGCGCTATTAGGAATTGACAACTCCTCACTCGCCCGAATCGCTGGAGTGCATGATACCATATTCATCTATGGAACGATAAGCATAGATCTCGATAGGGCTTCAGTCATAGGTTTGGTTGAGACTCATTGTTTGCTCATACACATACAAACTCGTTTCTCGTTATAGCAATAAACTTGTATTCATTAATAGCAATCAACTTGTTTATCATTGAAGCAATGTACTTGTATTTACGAAAAGCCTTATTGTACGCTCGATTTTATAAACTTGTGATACTCACCAACTATTTTCATAGTTGACGCTCGTTTTACATGCTTTTTCAGGAAATAATTAGTAAGTGGATGTAAAGATTCATCATCATAGAGCATGTTGCATCGTGTTGAAGCTATTATGAAGCTATATTTTGAACAATGTTATTTTGAAAAACTTGTATTTTGTTTCTTTTGAAGCTATGGGTTGTAAACTTTTAAATACTGCTATGGTGATGTATCTTTATCTTTTGCAATGAAACCGTTATCGCTGTCATACCTTGCGTTTCCGCTTTAGCGGGGTGTGACAGAAGTGGTATCAGAGCTAAAGTTATAGAGAACATTGGTTTTTCTTTAAGAAAACACAACCTATAACTAAAACTTACAAAGAAATTCTTTTTACATCAAACATATTACTAGTATAATTAGGTCGGGAGTTGTATTATTGGACCTTGATTAAACATAGCCTGATCACCTATGTTTAATTAAGAAAAGATTTATACAAAGCTTGAGCTAATTATAATGGGAATATGTTCAACAAAAATATTTGAGAAAACTTTATTTCAAAATTTCAAAAGGTTAATTTTGGTGTGCGTAAGCATTGCATATTATAGGCATGCATTGTCATTTATTTCATATCTCATTGAAACTATGTCACAGTCCACTATGTCAACATCGTCATCTTCCCGCGCTACCTCCTCAGCCGATGAATCCGGCTACGTCACTGTTATCCCTAGACGTAATCCCCCCCGCCTCAGTAGAAGAAGACCCATCAGAGGACACGGAAGATACTGGGAACTCAGTGGAGATCAGAAATGACATCGCCCCGAGTCAACGACGCGAGGCATCACCGACATCGGTGTTGCCACAGCCACCGCTCTATGGACTTCGCATTCGGAGGACAGCGAGGAAGAGTGTTCCCATTCCAGGAAGGATACCCGCCAGCACAGTAGGTAATGGCACGGCAGGACCTAGCGGAGCAGAACCCAGCGATGCAGGACCGAGAGCACCCTCACCTCAGCAAGTTATAGGGATACCTGTCAGACAGCCAGGTATGACCCCGGAGGAGTCCTGGAGATTGCAGTCGATAGCAGCGGGCCAACGTCACAGTCTCGCTGTGACAGCTGGGCATCGAGAAGTTTTGGATGAAGTCTTGGCAGGAATGGAAATCCTGTATCAGCATTCGATGGAGACTGCTGACACTGCTAGTGCTGCTAGACGAGAGGCAGGTCATGCGATGACAGCATATTATGTGTTTGGTGGGCTGTTCCTGATTGTGATGTGATAAGGATGGGAGCATTGACAAAGGAAAGCTCTAGTAGCAAGAGGAAGCCAGCAGATCAGGGAGAGAAGAAGTATGGAGGCAAGTCAGGGAGGAAGTAGAAAGTCTCAAGAAAATTTATGTTAAGAGCCCAGGAGCAAGAACCAGTGAAAACTCAAGGACAAGAAGTGCAGGAGCAAAAGCAGTACTCAGGGCCGCTTCCGAAGTGCAATAAGTGTAACTTCCATCACAAGGGAGCTTGCCCGGTGTGCCAAAACTGTAAGCAAACAGGCCATTACTCGAAGTATTGTAAGTAGAATAAGGAGGGAAAAAGGACATGTTACGAGTGCGGGAGTAATGATCATCTCCGTAGAGCATGTCCTAAACTGAACAATGGACCTGGTAACAATGGACAAGCCAAGCCAGGCAAAACTTTCAAGGAAATCAAGTTGGACAGCCAAGAGGTGTAGCCTTTGTGATTGGTGCAGAAGAAGCTTGTCAGGACCCTGAAGTGATAACAGGTACGTTCCTCCTGAACAACCATTTTGCATCAGTAATATTCGATGCGGGAGCAGATAGGAGTTTTGTTTCTTTAGCATTTAGACCGTTAATTGGCTTGAAATCGGTAAAGATGAGGAATGCTTATGCTATTGAACTTGCTGATGGGTATGAAATTAGGGCTAGTGATATAATTCCTGGTTGTACTTTGAATTTAGCTGATAAACTCTTTAGCATTGACCTAATTCCTATAGAGCTAGGTAGTTTTGATGTGATAGTAGGGATGGATTGGTTATCCAAAAATAGAGCGGACATTGGTTGTTATGAGAAAGTCATTAGAGTGCCTCTCCCTAATGGAGAAACCCTTATCATACACGGTGAGAAGCCAGGAAGAAGTTTAAACATAGTATCAAGCGTGAAGGTTCACAAGTACCTGAAGAAGAATTATATTGCATTCATGGCCCACGTGCTAGAAAGAGAACTAGAAGCTAAGCAACTCAAGGAGATTCCGGTGGTTCAAAACTATCCCGAAGTATTTCCGGAGGAATTGCCCGGTCTACCCCCTTATAGACAGGTCGAATTTCGGATAGACTTAGTTCCCGGAGCGGCACCGGTAGCAAAAGCACCATATCGCCTTGCACCATCCGAGATGCAAGAACTATCCGGACAACTTCAAGAACTTCTAGACAAAGGGTTTATTCGACCAAGTTCTTCACCTTGGGGAGCCCCAGTGTTATTCGTCAAAAAGAAAGATGGTTCGTTCCGAATGTGCATTGATTACAGAGAATTGAACAAGTTGACAATCAAGAATCGATATCCCCTCCCTAGAATAGATGACTTGTTCGATCAGTTGCAGGGCGCTTCCTACTTCTCAAAAATTGACCTTCGGTCAGGGTATCATCAGCTAAGAATTCACGAAGAGGACATTCACAAGACAGCGTTTAGAACCCGTTATGGACATTATGAATTCTTAGTCATGCCTTTTGGACTAACGAACGCACCCGCTGTATTCATGGATTTGATGAATAGGGTCTGTAGACCATACCTAGACAGGTTTATAATTGTCTTTATCGATGACATACTTGTTTACTCGCGGACCAAAGAAGATCACAATAGACATCTAAAGCTAGTGTTGGAGCTGTTGAAGGAACAAAAATTGTATGCCAAGTTCACTAAGTGTGAATTTTGGATTCGGGAAGTACATTTTCTTGGTCATGTGATCGGTGAAAGAGGAATCCATGTAGATCCAGCTAAGATAGAGGCAATCAAGAAATGGGAGGCCCCCAAAACCCCGACAGAAATACGACAATTCCTAGGATTAGCTGGGTACTACAGACGCTTCATTGAGAATTTCTCTAGGATTGCTCAACCATTAACATCTTTGACCCAAAAGGATAGAAAATTTCTCTGGGAAGAGAAACACGAAGAGGCGTTTCAAATCCTGAAAAACAAGCTATGCAATGCACCAATTCTGGCTTTACCAGAAGGATCAGAGAACTTTGTGGTGTATTGTGATGCGTCTCATCAAGGATTAGGATGTGTGCTAATGCAAAAAGATAGGGTCATTGCATATGCTTCCAGACAACTCAAACCGCACGAGAAGAATTATACCACCCATGATCTAGAACTAGGAGCAATAGTTTTCGCCCTTAAGATATGGAGGCATTATTTGTACGGAACCAAATGCACCATTTATACCGATCACAAAAGCCTTCAGCATATCCTGGATCAGAAAATGTTAAACATGCGGCAGAGAAGATGGGTAGAGTTGTTTAGTGATTATGATTGTGAGATACGATACCACCCAGGAAAGGCTAACGTAGTAGCCGACGCTCTTAGTAGGAAAGTAAGAGTGAAACCTTCCCGTGTGAGAGCTTTGGGAATGGTAATTCAGACAAGCTTGAAATCTCAAATCATTAATGCCCAGGAGAAAGCGTTATGCAAGGAAAATCTTCCAGGCGAAACTTTACATGGTTTGGAAGAAAGATTTGAAACCAAACCTGATGGAGTTCGTTATTTTAAAGACAGGGTCTGGATTCCAAGGGTTAACAACCTGAGAGACATGGTATTAGAAGAGTCTCATCGATCTAAATACTCCATCCACCCTGGAGCAGATAAGATGTACAAGGATCTTAAAGAGTACTATTGGTGGCCTGGAATGAAAAAGGATATTGCCTTGTACGTCGGGAAGTGTTTGACATGCTCAATAGTCAAAGCTGAACATCAGAAACCTTCCGGGTTGTTGCAACAACCTGAAATTCCCCAATGGAAATGGGAGCAAATATCTATGGATTTCGTTACCAAACTCCCTAGAACTGCTAGAGGTCACGACTCAATTTGGGTCATAGTGGATCGACTGACGAAATCCGCTCACTTTCTCCCTATTCGAGAAGATTTCAAGATGGAAAAATTGGCCCAAATCTACATCGACAAAATTGTTTCTCTGCATGGTGTACCCCTATCTATCATTTCTGATAGAGATAGTCGTTTTACATCTCGATTTTGGTGGATGTTACAGAGGGCACTAGGAACCAAGATAGATTTGAGCACAGTTTACCACCCTCAGACAGATGGGCAAACAGAGAGAACAATACAAACATTGGAAGACATGCTACGAGCGTGTGTCATTGAGTTCAAAGGAAATTGGGATACTCATTTGCCCCTAATTGAGTTTTCCTACAATAACAGTTACCACACGAGTATCCAATGTGCTCCATATGAAGCATTGTATGGACGCAAGTGTCGTTCGCCCTTATGCTGGACAGAAATCAGAGACAGACAGTTGACTAGAGTCGAACTTATCCAGGAAACATCTGACAAGATTACTATCATCAAAGATAAGCTTAAAGCTGCTAGAGATCGTCAGAAAAGTTATGCGGATAATCGTCGAAAACCATTAGAATTCCAAGTAGGAGACAAGGTACTTTTAAAAGTGTCGCCTTGGAAAGGGCTTGTGCGTTTTGGTAAGAAAGGAAAACTAAGCCCGAGATATGTTGGACCCTTTGAAATCCTTGAAAGGATTGGTCCAGTAGCGTATAAACTCCAATTGCCCCAAGAGTTAAGCGCCATTCACGACACATTCCACGTCTCCAACCTTAAGAAATGTCTAGCCGACGAAACATTGATAGTACCCCTGGAGGAAATTAAGATCAATGATAAGCTGAGCTTCGTTGAGGAGCCGATAGAAATCCTTGACAGGGAGGTAAAACAACTTAAGCGGAGTAAGATCCCGATTGTGAAAGTTCGATGGAACTCAAAACGCGGGCCGGAGTACACCTGGGAGCGCGAGGACTTCATAAAGGAAAAGTATCCGCAACTTTTCCCTTGCGATGACAAGCGATGACATAGAATGAATTTCGGGACGAAATTCTTTTTAAGTGGGGGATACTGTGACAACTGCCAATTCAGGTCATTCTTGGACTCATGCATCTTTATAATAACCATTCATGCACAACATGTCATGACCTAGTAGTATAAATTAGGTCAAAAATCCTGCATAAACTAGGATCCAACTAAGGTCTAGGACTAATATACTTGATACTTACAATTCTAGTAAGTTGCTTAGCTACAATAGGAAATGCCAATACTATAATTAGAATAAAGCTTCAAGCTTTGTTATAATTGAAATAGGGTATAAAACTCTAAAAATAAATTAAAACATTCTAATTATACTTCAACATGTTGTTGAATATCAATCAATGTTCCAAAAACTCTAAACAGCCAAAAATCCAAATTTATAAATCTTAAAGCTTAAAAACTTTATAAAATTTGGCTATAAACTTTCTAATATCAAATTTTATTAATCAAATTATGGATTATACCAATGAAATAGAAATATAAATTACAAGTATTAATCATAATTTATTAGTTAAAAACAAGATTTTTAAATAAATCAAAAATTGCTTAAAGAATCACTTTTATAAAAATTAGATTTTTATAAAAATTAGATTTTTATAAAAATTAAGGAGGGATTTTTTATAAAAATTTGAATTTAGGAGAGAGGAGGCTTTAATGCCTCAAAAATCTGGCCATCTCCCCTCTCCCCATGCACTCTCTTCCCAAAACTCATGATTAAACTCAAACCCACACTCCACCTCTTCTCTCTTCACTCTTCTCACTTCACTCTCTTCACACACTTCACCCTCTTCCTCTCTCTCTCTAAACTCACGAAATTTCTCTCATTTCTCTGCCAAATTTCAAGACTTTGAAGACCTTGAAGTGTTCTTACTTCTCTCAAGATCATAACCAAGGTAAACAACATCATCTTCTTCCATAGTTTGATGATTCTACTTCTTTTCCTTCTTAGTTTTCTCTTCTTTTAGGATTCTATGCCTTTCCATGGCTAGAAATCTTTATTCTCCCCTTGTGGTTTGTAGATTCTCACCATAACACAATGCATGTGTTTGAAATGGTGAAAATCCGGGATCAAACCCATGCAAGGAGTGAAAAAGATGCACATATGATCATGTGACATCAAAATCTAATATTTCATGTTCTTCTCCATCTCTTTTATGTTCATGCATGACCAAAAGCATTTAAACCATTTCTAGTACATATTGAATCCTCATTCATTCCATGCATGTGTTAGAAATCGGATCTTACCAAAGACATGCATGATGTTCTTGTTGAAATACCCTAATAATGCACACAAGCAAACATGCAATCTGCCAGATTACTTTGTTCGACTTTGAACAGTCATAACTCAGTCATTTCTTAACCAAATCATGATATTCTTTTTGTATTGGTTAGTTCCACGAGTTAACTTTCTAACCCAATTGGTCTCACTGTAAAATATTAAATATCCGATTTTTAGCAGATTTTACAAAAAGGTTGCGCATACAGCTCTTTTTCTGTGATCACTATTTTTATCTTGCTTAAACAATGGCCTTAAACCCAACCATAAATCTGAGGAAAAATACCTTAGAAACTTAACATATCTAGTGAATTATGGTTGAAATTTCGTGGCTTAAAACCTCACTGAATGGGCTACAAAAATTCATGAACCTCAGCCACATCTACACTTCATGCATTATTGCATGCAACTTTTCTTAAATTGTTTGGAATCATTACCCTCATTTCTCTTCTGAATACATTCTTAACATTTTTACTTTTGAAAGCCCTTGCATGCATGAGATAATCTGGAAAATTTCAAGAGCTTTTGTTATTTATTTGATTTATTAGAATTATTGCTAAAACCAAGGGCATAAATCATATAAAATACTTCCAGAGGTCAATAAATCCTAAATAAATTCATGGATGATACTTATGGGGAATAATGACCCCTCACCAAATTTCAGCAATTTTTGTTACTGTTTCATATGATTTCTAATTTTCTTTTATTTAGGACATGATAAATTACAAAACCACTTTTTAGGATGTGAAAATTGTATCTAACAATTTTCGCATACCTTACTTGTGATGGGTGACTCAAGAAAATAATTTCAAGATTTTTCATCATGTCTAGCTATTTTTCCCAATTTTTGGTAATTATAATGGCTTAAAAATGGGAAAAATAGTTCTGATTATCCAAAATTCATGAAAATTTGCCAGGATATCATATTATATAGTAGGAGGTTACATAAAAATTTTGAATATTTTTCTCCACTGTAAACTATTTTTCCCTTATTTTCTAAAGTTAATTGCACTAAAATTCACTTAAATATACATAAATACCCAAAACCAGTTTATACATTATGAAAACCACTTTTGATATTTTTCCCAAGATATTTATACTGTAAATGATGTTACAAAAATTTATGGTAATTTATTTTAACTGTTTAATAATATTTCTTTAATTAATGACTATTTAAAGGAATAAAACAAGGAAAAATACAAATAACCACTGAAAAATATATTTTATATTTTTCCCAGCCTATTTATGTATAATAACAATTAAATAAAAAGTTTGGGTAATTTTGGAAACTGTTTACTATTTATTTCAATTTTTATTGAAATAAATGCTCAAAAATTATAAAATATAATTAAACAGCTTGGAAATCCATTTTTATAATTTTCCCAGCTTAGTATTGTGTATTAACAGTTAAATAAAAAGTTTGAGAATTTTTATCCCTCGAATGCTATTTTTCGTGAATTTATGTTGTTATTGAGACTTAAAATTTGGAAAATTAACCTTCCAAGGTTGTAATAAATCGCACGACTCGTAAAATTTCAATACATCAGAAAAAGTGTAACAAAATGATATAAATCCAATACTAAAACGTAAATTGGCATTTCCCTATATGTAGAGTTTAGTATATTAGCATTAGATATCGACATGGAAACTCACTAGTGCGTGTGTTTGGTGTCGTAGGATCCCGGTAGTAAGACGTTGGTGCATCCCGAAGTACCGCTTGTGTCTACACAAAACATCGTGAGTATTTACGCACTCCCCTATTTTCGGTTTTTATGTTTTGGGGTGGAAAAGCATGTCCAGAAAAACTACTGTTTGCATGTTGTATTTAAATTGAATTGTATCAAACATGATTGCTATTGTATTGCTATGTTTCTTTATGTATGTCTATGCAACACGGAACATGAGAACTTATCGTACTAAGGCCCTTCCCTTATCTCTAACCATTAACTCTTTGAGCCAATGGTCGTTATGGATAGCGCTATTAGGAATTGACAACTCCTCACTCGCCCGAATCGCTGGAGTACATGATACCATATTCATCTATGGAACGATAAGCATAGATCTCGATAGGGCTTCAGTCATAGGTTTGGTTGAGACTCATTGTTTGCTCATACACATACAAACTCGTTTCTCGTTATAGCAATAAACTTGTATTCATTAATAGCAATCAACTTGTTTATCATTGAAGCAATGTACTTGTATTTACGAAAAGCCTTATTGTACGCTCGATTTTATAAACTTGTGATACTCACCAACTATTTTCATAGTTGACGCTCGTTTTACATGCTTTTTCAGGAAATAATTAGTAAGTGGATGTAAAGATTCATCATCATAGAGCATGTTGCATCGTGTTGAAGCTATTATGAAGCTATATTTTGAACAATGTTATTTTGAAAAACTTGTATTTTGTTTCTTTTGAAGCTATGGGTTGTAAACTTTTAAATACTGCTATGGTGATGTATCTTTATCTTTTGCAATGAAACCGTTATCGCTGTCATACCTTGCGTTTCCGCTTTAGCGGGGTGTGACAGTAGTACCCGGTCTCCGACCTGGAATTCTAAAGGTTTGTGTCGCTTATCCGCGTAACTCTTTTGTCGATCACGAGACGCTTTTAGTCTTTCCCGAATTTGAATGATCTTTTCTGTGGTTTCCCTTATGATTTCCGGCCCCGTAAGGGTGCTATCAGGGACTTGCCCTCTGGCTAGCTGAGTATCTCCAACTTCGGCCCAACACAGTGGCGACCTACACTTGCGGCCGTAGAGAGCTTCGAATGGGGCGACTCCAATGCTAGTGTGATAACTGTTATTATAAGAGAATTCTATAAGCGGTAGATGGGTATCCCATGCCTTACCAAAATCTATCACACAGGCTCTCAGCATGTCTTCCAACGTCTGGATGGTTCTCTCGCTTTGTCCGTCCGTTTGTGGATGGTAGGCCGTACTCATGTCTAACCTGGTTCCCAGAGACTTTTGTAGGGACTGCCAGAAACGCGAGGTGAATCTACTATCTCGATTCGAGATAATGGATGTTGGTACACCATGTAGTCGTACGATCTCCTTAATGTACGTCCTGGTCAACTTTTCCATCTTGTCTGTTTCCTTTATTGGCAGGAAGTGCGCGGACTTGGTCAATCTGTCCACAACCACCCATATGGTATCCATCCCACCTGATGTCTTAGGCAGTTTGGTTACGAAGTCCATGGTTATTCGCTCCCACTTCCACTCGGGTATATCTGGTTGCTGAAGTAGTCCTGATGGCTTCTGATATTCCACCTTGACCTTGGCGCAAGTGAGGCACTTGCTCACATAAGTAGCAACTTCAGCCTTCATGTTTGGCCACCAGTATAACCTTTTGAGGTCTAGATACATCTTATCTGACCCCGGATGAATGGAGTATCGAGTCTTGTGGGCCTCATCCATTACAACATCTCGGTATCCACCGAACTTCGGTGTCCAGATTCGATTCATGAGATAACGAGCTCCATCCCCTCTGACTTCCAAGTTCTTATCCATCCCCCTTAGTGCTTCGCTTGCCACGTTTTCTGGTTTCAGGGCTTCAAATTGGGCGTCCTTGATCTGAGTGGCCAGTTGGGAGTGGATGGTCATGGCTAGGGATTTTACTCGGCGACCCGAGTATTCTTTCCTGCTTAAGGCATCGGCTACTACATTAGCCTTGCCTGGGTGGTAGCGAATTTCACATTCGTAGTCATTCAGTAATTCCACCCATCTTCTTTGGCGCATGTTTAGTTCTTTCTGATTGAGAATGTGTTGAAGACTTTTGTGATCAGTGAAGATGGTGCACTTGGTGCCGTAGAGGTAGTGCCTCCAAATCTTCAGGGCGAACACCACAGCTCCCAATTCAAGGTCGTGGGTTGTGTAATTAACTTCATGTGTCTTCAGTTGTCTTGATGCATAAGCGATGACTTTTCCCCTTTGCATGAGCACACAGCCGAGGCCTTGATTTGAAGCATCGCAATACACCACAAAATCATCAGTTCCTTCTGGAAGAGACAAGACTGGTGTGCTGCATAGGGCTTGCTTTAGTGTCTGGAAGGCGGCTTCTTGTTTATCTTCCCATTCGAACACCACCCCTTTCTGAGTCAAGGTGGTGAGAGGCTTAGCGATTTTGGAGAAGTTTTGTATGAATCTTCGATAGTAGCCTGCGAGTCCTAAAAACTGTCGGATTTCTGTCGGCGTTGTAGGTGTTGACCAATCTTCGATTGCTTTGATCTTCGAGGGGTCCACATGTATTCCTTCTTTGCTTACTACGTGGCCAAGGAATCCTACTTCTCGGAGCCAAAATTCACACTTTGAGAATTTAGCGTAAAGCTTTTCGGTCCTTAAAACCTCCAGAACTAGTCGTAGGTGATGTCTGTGCTCTTCTTCGCTCCTCGAATAGACCAGGATATCGTCGATGAATACGATGACGAATTTATCCAAGAAGGGTCGACACACTCGATTCATCAAATCCATGAACACCGCGGGCGCGTTAGTTAACCCGAATGGCATCACTACAAACTCATAGTGCCCATAGCGAGTTCTGAATGCCGTCTTGGGGATATCCTCTTCTTGAACTCGCAGTTGATGATAGCCCGACCTCAGGTCGATTTTTGAAAAGTAGCTGGCTCCTTGGAGCTGGTCGAAGAGGTCATCGATTCGGGGTAGGGGATAACGGTTCTTGATAGTGAGTTTGTTTAGTTCTCGATAGTCTATGCACATACGAAAAGAACCATCCTTCTTCTTTACAAATAAGACTGGTGCTCCCCAAGGTGAGAAGCTTGGCCTGATGAACCCTTTGCTCAATAGTTCATTCAATTGGCTGGATAGTTCTTGCATTTTTGCCGGTGCTAAGCGATAGGGAGCCCTGGCGACGGGGGTAGCTCCTGGGATTAAGTCGATCCGAAATTCGACTTGTCTTGCGAGTGGTACACCAGGCAGATCGTCTGGGAAAACATCAGGGAAGTTGCATACTTCTGGAATTTCTTTGATGTCCTTCACCTCCTGTTTCTTATCTACGATGTGGGCTAAGAAAACATGGTATTGCTTTCGGAGGTACTTTTGGGTTTTAACACAAGAGATGATTTGTAGGTTCGCACTAGGTTTATTGCCATAAACGGTGAGAACGTTGCCATTCGGCAGATTGAGGCGGACGGCCCTTTCGTAACATAGAATGTCGGCACGATGAAGGCTTAGCCAATCCATACCAATGATTATATCGAAGCTTTTTATGGTGACCGGCATAAGGTCGATTTTGAACAAATGGTTGTCTAGAGTGAGAGTACACCCTATGTAAATATCATTAGCGCGCTCAACCTTTCCATTTGCCATTTCTACGATGTAAGAATCTTCTAGTGGTTGAGAATTTTGCTTAAGTATATGTTTGAATTGGTGACTTATGAAACTTCTTTCTGCCCCACTATCGAAAAGTACGCATGCATAAGAGTTATTGAGGAGGAACGTACCAGTAACCACAGAGGGATCCTTGACTGCTTCTCCCTGCCCTAAAGTTAGGACTCTCCCTACACCCCCAGCATTAGGGGCTCGTGCCTTGGGGCAGTTCCTCCTGAAGTGTCCCGTTTCACCACACCCATAGCAGGCTTGGCTTGCTCCAGTGTTGGCGGTCGTAGCGACTTGTGTGGCGGGTTGGGTAGTCGTTCTACAGAATCGTGCAGTGTGCCCCTTTTTGTTACAGTTATTGCAGTGTAACTCACGACAAGCACCGTTATGGTGGTAGTTACACTTGTTGCACTTGGGAAGAGTTCCTGTATACTGTTTCGGTGGCGCTGGAGCGGCACCAGTAGTGGCGGCGCGAACAGCAACAATCGGTTGCTTTTTGGCGGGGTCCTGAATTGATTGTTTCCTTTTATTTCCCCAGAACTTCCTCTTGTTGTTCCCTCCTTTTGTTCGGTCGGTGGTGGTTATCACGGTACCACGGCTAGCCCTGTGATCTATGAGTTGTTGTGCCAATTCCTTGGCACTCTCAAAGGTAGTGGGTTTCGAGGCCAAGACACTATCTTGAATCTGGGATGATAGGCCCCAGAGATATCGTTCCACCTTTTTCTCTTCTGGAGTGACCATTGTTGGACAGAGGAGTGCTAGGTCGTTGAAACGGGCAGTATAAGTTTCAAGATCAGTGCCTGTCATCCTGAGGTTCCAAAGTTCTTCTTCAAGTTTTTGTATTTCGCCCCTCGGGCAGTATTCCTTCAACATTAGAGCTTTCAAATCCTCCCAGCTGATCGCGTTAGCTACTGCAGGAGTAAGTGACTTAACTCGGCCATTCCACCAAGTGAGTGCTTTTCCAGTGAAAGTGAATGCCGCATACTTGACCTTGCTCGCTTCGGGACAAGCGCAGATTTCAAAAACTGCCTCGGTCCTTTCGAACCATTGCACCAGTGTGATGACGCCCCCGCTTCCATTGAAAGGATCGGGTTTGCCATTCGTGAAGTCTTTGTAAGTGCACTCCCTCGTACGCCCCGTGCTGTCCCCATGAATGGAATTGGTAGCTCCGGATCCAGAACCGCCGGAACCATGGGTTCCCATTTGCGACATTGCTGCCGCCACGGCTGCCGTCACTGCAGCCTGGAACATTGCAGGATCAAACTGCGGAGGTGGTGGTGGAGGCGGCACTGGGTTGTTGGAAGGCCTTGGTCTTTTCCTTGGTGGCATGGTTCTGTCATAAAAAAAATGACTAGTCGGTAAGACTTCAATAGTGATAACGAGTCGAGTGTTACTAGTTTCATCCCTCTTGTATTTTATCATAACTTTATCATTCGTAATTGTTTGTGTGATCAGGTTATGATGTATAGTGTCCAACATTCAATAAATAAAATACATGCCAAATTTCATTGATAACTTTTAGTACATAACGCTTAGAGAGAAAAGTTTGACCTCATAGGGGTCTACATTACATCGTTACAAAAGGTAGTTTTTTTTTTTTTTTTTTTTTTTGGCATTACAAAACCCCTTTGAATAGTGTAATCACATAGTCGCAGGGTCGACCTACATACGAGGAGTAGCACCAACGCGTACTCATAAAATTCTACTACCTAGACGGGAGAATAGCAACGAGCTCTAATCACTGCGACCCTTCTTTGACGGAGGCTGCGATGATGTCGATGCGCCCTGTAGTTCCGCCAATTTGCGTTCGGCTGCAACCATTCTCTCTTCGAGTGCCATGTATCTTTCCCGATACTCTCTTGTTTCTGCTTGAGCCGCGAAAAGGTCTCTAATGAGTTGGTCTCGGTGGTGGGAGTCTCGTTCCAGGTTTCTGGTGCGATCCGTAGCAGACTGTACAATGGCACTTAACTCCCGGACCTGATCTGTCGTTGTCCTACCACAATCATCCATTCTTGCCATTCGTTGTATCGTGACGGGGAGAGCCCTATCAGCCGGTCCACCATGAGTGAGATCATAGTAACCTCGTTGGTAGCCATATGGTGACCGTTGGCGTTGTTGTCGGCTCCATCTTTCGATCGTTGTTACCCAAGGGGGTTCAGGTCCATTGTAACCAAAACGGTGCGCGGGTACCCTCGCGATGTAGGGAGGGTTGAATACTTCTGGTGGTTCCTCCGCTTCGTTCCCAACCATGACTACCTCATCACCTTCCTCTTCTTCCTCTTCTTCCTCTTCTTCCTCTTCTTCTTGGTTGTCTTCCTCTTCTTCCTCTTCTTCTTCCTCTTCTTCTTGGTTGTCTTCCTCTTCTTCCTCTTCTTCTTCTTGTTCGTCTTCCTCCTCGGGCTCCTCCTCGGGATCCTCCTCGGGATCCTCTTCGGGATCTTCCTCGGGATCCTCTTCGGGATCTTCCTCGGGTTCCTCTTCGGGATTCTCCTCGGGCTCGTCTTCAATCCATCCCGCGTTTCCCTGATTGGGAAAGTAGGGGTCCCCGGGTATGTGAAATCCTGCCATGTCGTCTGCACGAGAAACGGGGTTAAGAAGTATGTATCGGAAAATAATAATTTGGCGCTATAGAAACGTACAAATACTCCTATAGTATTTTTAAATGTTTATATTTGGTTCTTAGCGTGTTCTTTATGGAGTGTTATTAGGTTTTCAGATTTGTCGCTCATTACGACTATTCCTTAGTGTGCGTAAGTTACTTCTTGGACGGATATAGTTGATCAGGCTATATCCTTCCCAGAACTGATTACACATGCTAAGGCGTATTAATAATGTTCGACTCCTCCTCTTTCAATTTACGTTCTCCTAAGTTATGACACCATGCTAGTATAGAATGCATGCAAGTATACTTTAAAACAAGAAATTATTTGTTTTCTAAAAGTACAACTCTTTAAATCACTTTAAGAATCAGAGACTTTTAGTCCCAAATGTGTTTATAGTTTGTATATCTTATGTGGTTGATATACTGAATTCACTATAAACCGTGCTCTGATACCAATCTGTCACACCCCCAAACCAAGGATGGCGGAAACGTCCGGGGGTGGAGGACTTCATGTATAGCATCATAACCACAATTTCAATAGTAATTCAAGCAAACACAACCAACATATATATAATTGAAAAGTTACATCACTTGCATGAATTACATGTTTCAAAATCAATTACAATATGTTGTCAAAATATGAAAAGTTTGACGCCTCAACGTCCCATCCTCAAAAGCACTTGGTAACACGATTAATGCTTTCCTGTGAATACAAGTTGTTTGAAAAGTGTCAACACAAGGGTTGGTGAGTTCATAAGCTTTTATTAATAATCTTATTAGAAGTCTTTCACATGTAAATGTCGCGTTGTTTCAGAAAAATCCGATATTTTCCTTGAAATCCGAAAAATGTAGCCTTACAACCAAAGACTAGAATGTATGAAAAGTCATCGTTTCTTAGTAGGAATGTTGTGAGTTTAAAATGAAATGGAAAGTAAATTTATTTTATCAACCTAAAACCTACTTTGGTTTTTATGCAACCCCGTAAACTTTATGAATTGTTGTCTCCCTAAGTGAGTCGCTATAATCATACTGTGACTATGTGAACCTGCCACAACGTTTATCAGGCGTCGCGAAAATGAAATGACATTTGTCACCCGTAGACCTGCAGGTCCCACTGTAGCTAGCAGCAAGGTGTGGGGTGTCAAACCCAATATAGATCTATATACAAGTATCACGTTCTCCCTCAAGGAGATTCTGATTATAACTACCAGGAATTATATCCCGCACTCGGACGTACGGGGAGAGAGAGAGAGAGTCTCACAACATAGGTTAACAAGTTTACTTGAAATGTGTGTGAATATAAATCTTTCTTGTATGAATGTACCCTTTTTGTACGAGTGCGTTGAGTGATGTATCATAAACTATACCTATTATAGTTTATCTAAAATGTATGTAATATGTATGAATTCTTTTATGGAAATGTATTAGTATTGTGAATTTATCAAACTATACATTTTATAGTCTAATAATACGTGTTCCAAAATGAATGAATAATATTTAATATTTAATATGAATGTCTTAATTCCAGTTCATAATGATAAACTAACATGGAAACACATTCAAATATTAGAACTTATGATTATACACTTTGCTCAACATAATACAAAGTGTTATGATATTTACATGCTGTTGGCTAACTTTAGCCATTCTGCCCTGTATTTGGAAAAATCATAGAAAAATCATACGAAGTCGAAAACTAGATCCGTAAATTCTGAGAGTTCACAAAATGTGTCTAGTTTGCTCATAAATTTTATCTCAATTTATAATGACCTCTAACTTGGGTGAAAAAGTCCAAAATCACATACTGGTCCGGATTGTTGTTTGAAATGATAGGCAGTTTTGTAAAAATCGCCATAAATTGTAGAAAAATCGTATGGAGATGTGCAAGTAGCCATTTTAAAGCTAAAAACTTGAACTATTTGCACCTTGTACAGTTTTGAAAACAAAAATGTGTAAGATGCCCAAAACAGTCCGTGAATGGAGTTGAACTTTTCTGATGAAGGCTGTTAGAAAACTTTTGATAGGTTCTTAGTGTTTTAACTTGTATTCACCCCCTGAAAACTTGAGAAATCATGAAAATGTAGGGGTATGAACTCACCTTGAGTGATTTCAGTAGATGATTGTTGAAGAATGGAAGTGTTTAATTCAAGAACACTTGGAGATGCCTTGAAGGTTTTCGAGAATCTAACATCATAGTTAGGGAGTTTGTGTAAGCAACCAAAGATTTGAGTAGAATGAAGTGAAATAATAATAGGGAGGATGAATTTTTACTTACTAAGTGTGGAAGAACACTTGAATCCAGCCTTGGATCTCGAAAATTTGTGTAGAAGAGTTTGAGAGAAAAAGTGATGTTTGTTACTTAGTGGAATGAGAGAAATGAGAGAAAATGAGGAGTGTGGTTGATTGTTCCAGCTCAAAAACGTGGGAGTGAGTGAAATTTGAGTGTAAGGGAACATTGAAGTGACATAGGTAAGGTGGGGAGGTATGGCTGGTCATAGAGTGGGTGTGGGGTGGTTGCTTGTGACTTTGATTTTTTTTTTTTTTAACTTGCAAGGCACAATGGAATATATTACTCCTATAAAGGAAATTGACTCAATCAAGGACGATTTCACAATTAAAGTTCGGATCATACGTCTTTGGACTCAAAAGTCAAGAACAATGTCTTATAATTGTCTATATCCCATTTTTAGTAATTTATTCTCAAAGAACAATGCTATAATCTGTAATTTATCATCTTTTAGTTTAATTTTCTAAATATATGTGTGGTTGTCTATGTGTGTGTATCTCTTTAAAAAATTCTGCAATTTCATCATTTTATGACCCCCATTTGCGAAGTTGAGTATTTATTTCCAAAAATGCGAAACTCCAGGGACAATATTTGAAATCTTCTGTTTTCTTCCCCAATTCGCATTCTACTGTGAAATACTTCGCATCTTCATTCTTACACCCTTCGCATCCCTTCGCATTAATCACCTTCGCATTTTAACCTAATTAATCAAATGCGCTTCACAAAATTTTCATTCCAGATGCGAACACAGTTTAGTTCTTGAACTCTAAACTTGCGAAATCAAAAATTCATATGTTGAACCCATATGCGAATATTAACCCAATTGACTTCAAATTGATTCATAGATGCGAACACTCGATTGTTTTACTTTCGCAAAATGAGCATCAACAACTCCACAATCGAGTTTTTAAATTCTTGCAAACAACAATTTCATAGTCCTTGACTTCGCGTTTTTCTTCACGAATCATCCCTCAATCATCAATCCAATTGCGAATCAAAACTCATATGTTCTTGCTTTATCGATTCATCGACTACACTCATACAAATGCGAACAATACTCAATTTCAAAATCGATTGAAACTTATAGCAAAGCTAAATCCAACTTCGCATTCAAAGCAGTGTTATTGATTGCATTCATGAAATACTAACAAGATAATATATTATAATACAAATATACATATTTTAGGTGGTGAAATCGTAACAGCCTAACAATTTGGTATGCAACTTTATTAAATCAATAAAAAAGTTATGCAAATTGGAAAAATAAATAAAAATATATCTTTTGTTGTTTTAATTAAGGAAATAAATATTTTATATGAATACTCACCAGGAAAAACGCATATTATACATTCCCGATGAGTATGCAACATGGTTTTCATCAGTTTAATTCATTGATTAGTACGAAGGCTTAGGAAATTTTTAACACAAACTTTTCTCCTGTGATGTTTTCCCATTAACATAGCAAGTTATACAATACGAACATAACACTAACCCTAATACACAAGGTTTAATAGAGTTGACCGGCTTGACTTGATGACTTGACTTGACTCAAGATTGACGATTGTCACAATTTTGATACGTATGCACCGGTAGCATGGATTTCTACTATTAGATTGTTGCTTGCTTTGGCAGCTATTCACAATCTAGTGATACATCAAATGGATGTTAAAACAGCCTTTTTAAATGGTGATCTTGAATAGGAAGTTTACATGAAACAACCAGATGGTTTTGTTCTGCCTGGAAATGAGCAAAAAGTGTGTAGACTTGTAAAATCATTGTATGCACTTAAACAAGCTCCAAAACAATGGCATTTGAAGTTTGATGAAGTTATTTTGTCTAATGGTTTTTCTTTAAACCAATCTGACAAATGTGTTTACAGCCGTTTTGATTCATCTGGATCCGATGTGATCATTTGCTTGTATGTAGATGATATGTTGATTTTTGGCACTGATCAGAATCAAGTTAATGCAACAAAGAATTTATTGTCTTCAAAATTTTCTATGAAGGATATGGGGGAGGCGGATGTAATCCTTGGAATATGGATTAAACGGATGAACAATGGACTTGCTATTACACAGTCACATTACATTGAGAAAATTCTCAAACGGTTCAATTATAGTGATTGTACACCTGTTAGCACCCCTATGGATTCAAGCATGAAGTTGATGCCTAATAGAGGTAGATCAGTTTCTCAACTGGAGTACTCGCAAGCTATTGGTTCTTTGATGTATGCTATGACTAGCACTCATCCTGATATAGCTTTCACAGTGGGAAGATTGAGTAGATTTACTCATAATCCTAGTACTCAACATTGGAAAGCGGTTCATCGTGTTTTTAAATATTTGAAAGGAACCAAGGATTATTGTTTGTGTTATTTAGGATTTCCTTCGGTATTAGAAGGATATTCTGATGCGAGTTGGATATCCAATAGAGAAGATCATTCTTCTACAACTGGTTGGGTATTTTTGCTTGGTGGAGGTTCTATCTCATGGGCATCTAAGAAGCAATCTTGCATAACTAGTTCAACAATGGAATCTGAGTTTATTGCTTTGGCTGCTGCAAGTAAGGAAGCAGAACTGTTAAAGAATTTGATTTATGAGATTCCATTGTGGAGGAAACCGATTTCACCATTATCTATTTGTTGTGATAGTGTTTCTACTATGAGTAAAGCTTATAGTCAAGTTTATAATGGTAAATTGAGTCATATTGATGTTAGACATGGGATGATTAGAAATCTAATCATGGATGGTGTGATTTCGATTGAGTTTGTAAAATCACAACAAAATTTGGCAGACCATCTCACTAAGAGTTTGGCGCGAGACTTAGTGCACAAGTCTTTTATAGGGATGGGCTTAAAGTCCTTATAAATTCTTATGAATGAGACACCCAATTCCCCTTTAATACAATGTTAGAGGTTGAATTCAATGAGGAAAACTTATTTATATGAATTGGAACACACATTATATATATCCCAAGGTACGTGTGTTTGAACCTGTAGAGACCAGGATGAATTTGATTTCTTAATGATTCTTTTGATAAAATGTATACAGGTACATGATAAAAAGAATCACCTATATGATCGTGAAGTGTAGCAGCACTTCAAAGAGCTTGGGGCTTGGCTTTTATACGATCAAGAATGGATTGGGACACACGGCTTTATAATTAGTGTCAAGTTATTTTGTTGAGATGATTGTAAAACTAATGTGTATATTATCTTCAGATATTCAAAAGAGTTGATGGGTTCAATCTTTAAGATACCTTGATTTCTCGAATGTTTGAAATGTGTAATATACTAACATGAAAATTCAATCGTATCGATATTTTCATTTATGCATTAGTTTCGTTTTCTTTTTGTTTTAAGGTTGTTAATTCAAGGTTACACTAAAATAGGGGGATGATTGTTGGTGATTTAATCACCAAATATATTTTAGTGTAATGGATTTAACCAGTGTTTCAAGAATAGTGTTTTAGTTATAATACAAGTTAGGAGGTGTGGAGTGCACACTTGTATTTACCGAACATTGTTAGTACCGAACGTTGATCTACATTGTTAGAACAGTACGAGGACTAATTTGTCATTCTTTAAAGATGCAAATTCAAGGATTAATTCGTATTTTTTCAAAGTTGAAAACTGTTCTCGTTTTATCCGTTGTGTGGATAAGTCTGGGAAACGTATAACTTCGTTGAAACACAGAAAACTGAAAGGATGCTTTTCTTCTTCATTCTCTCTCAAAATTGATTATGTGTTTTGTGCCTAAAATCAGAATCGTTTCTTCAGGAATTATCCTAGTTTGGATTTCGTGATACCCAAGGCAATTAGGATCGAAATATCAAACAAGGAAAGTGTATCACACGATTCCTGTTTGTGATCCAGATTTTCTATAACCCACATTTTGTACATCAAATAACATATCTAGTGTAAACTTAAGTGCAATTAGTTTCATTTTCTTTTTGTTTTAAGGTTGTTAATTCAAGGTTACACTAAAATAGGGGGTGGATTGTTGGTGATTTAATCACCAAATATATTTTAGTGTAATGGATTTAACAAGTGTTTCAAGAATAGTGTTTTAGTTATAATACAAGTTAGGAGGTGTGGGAGTGCACACTTGTATTTACTGAACATTGTTAGTACCGAACGCTGATCTACATTGTTAGAACAGTACGAGGACTAATTTGTCATTCTTTAAAGATGCAAATTCAAGGATTAATTTGTATTTTTTCAAAGTTGAAAACTGTTCTCGTTTTATCCGTTGTGTGGATAAGTCCGGGAAACGTATAACTTCGTTGAAACACAGAAAACTGAAAGGACGCTTTTCTTCTTCATTCTCTCTCAAAATTGATTATGTGTTTTGTGCCTAAAATCAGAATCGTTTCTTCAGGAATTATCCTAGTTTGGATTTCGTGATACCCAAGGTAATTATGGTCGAAATATTAAACAAAGAAAGTGTATCACACGATTCCTGTTTGTGATCCAGATTTTCTATAACCCACATTTTGTACATCAAATAACATATCTAGTGTAAACTTAAGTTGAAAACAAATCATTTTACCTTGAGCTCTAGGGTTGGGGGATATAAGTCTTTAGTTGTTCCTCTATTGTTGTACTGTATAGTTGTTGGTAGACCATTTTAGCTCCAACCAATTGTGCGGGTGATCTGGTGCAGATAACTTCAACCAATATCTTTTTGGGTAAGACTTGTTCTCCTTCAAAGGCAGATCTCATAAGACATGCATCCCTTTCATAAGGATGCTTCTTCCACATCTCCAATGCTTTCTATAATTTTAAACAAGAAACTAATAAACAAACACATAGTAATATTCATATCCAAAAACTAAATCTTTAAAACTAATTACAAATGAGAAAATTGTCTTTCATATATGGTTTTTATTTATTTAGCAAAATGATTTAAATAATGGTAGAAGTATATAACTTACCTTTCTAATAACTTTCTGTTCCAAAAACTTTTCAAAACTACCTTTTAAGTTACATTAATCGAAGTATCTAGTAGTCAAAAAGCTTATTTCATCAAAGTGTTTTCCATTTACATAGCAAAGGAGCAACAAAAGTGTAAGTAGTTTAAATTAATACATGAAAATTGCGGATTAAACTGTATAGATTCATCCCGCATTTAGTCACACATACTGGATTCATGTATTGACCTGTTATTAGGCATCTATCATCCCACGATTTAAGAAAATTTAGGTATATTGAATCAACATACTATCATATTAGTTTATTGTATGTTTATATTTTGAGAGAGTAATTAATAAAAACGAATTGTATGACAATAATATGATAGAATTCGAATACTAACGGGGAAGTGGAGAAAACACGTCGGCATTCTCTCAGCATCATAATCTGCGATTGTCTTATACCTGCGCACACCATCCACAAAAATGATTTCTGGAATAGAAGTTCGCAACCTTCTAATATCTTCTATCTTCAACCCCTTGAAGATCTCCAATACCGATTTCTCATCAACCCTTTTATTAAGCCTCGTAGAGTAGTAGTTGCGCCTTTTAATTCTACATTGCACCATGTACATAAAAAAAATCCAATATTTTTAATACTAATAGGAACAAAATAATCTATATATCTATTGTAATACAGACTAAAATAATATTCATTAAAAACCACTACAACCTTTTAAACTTTGTTTTTAAATAATAAATTAAACTTCGTTATTATTCTAATTTTAATATTATAGGAGTCCTAAATACTTGACTTATTATTTAAATTAAATATAAAACACTATCTTTTTAATATAACCATTTTATAACTTTTAATATAATATATATAACGTTTTACTTTAAATGTCAAATGAACTTTAATTTTTTATGTCCAAAGACTACTTTTAAAATATATTAAAAACTAATAATTATAATATTAAATATTAAATATAAACATAAATCAAAATACAAGCCATATTTATTTAAACCCTCAAAACATTATTTCTTTTATGTAATAAATTAAACTATATTATTGTTTTAATTTTAATTTTAACTCGTTCACTTTTCAACCTAAATACTTAATGTATTTATGAACTTGAGTACAAAATATTATCTTTTTAATGGTTCTATTTTATAACTAATAATATGATATGCATAATATGTTAATTAAGTTATGATGTTAAATTTAAAATACTAATCAAAATCTCAAATAAACTCTAATTTTTTTTTTTTTTTTTTTTTTGTCAAACACAACTTTTAAAATAGTTATAAAAAAGTTGAAGTAAAAATATTATAGCAATAACAAAATATTTCAATCATATTAATTTGAAACACCAAAACTTTTCAATTTCTCTTTTAATTAATAAACTAAACATCATGTTAATGTTAACTCTTCATTTTTCAAACCAGATATTTAACTTATTTATTTCAATTTTTTTAATATAAGAACGTTATAACTATTAATATAATGTACATAATTTGTTACTTTAAATATCGGTTTCAATTCAAAAACATAAATCAAAATATCAAATGAAATTTAATTTTCATTAATTTCCAAAGACGTAAATCAAAATGTAACCTATATTTATTTGAAACCTCCAAAAAATTTCAACTTTTAATTTAGTTAGTAATTTAAACTCTATTATTATTCTAATTTTAATGTTAACTTTTTACCTTTTAACTTTTCAACTCAATTTATTTATATAAATTGGATATTAAACATTAGCTTCATAATATATATATATATATATATATATATATATATATATATATAATTTGTTAATTAAATATGAATATAAATCTTAAAAAATGTCATTCAAATGAATATAATTGAAGATATGTCAAATATTTGGGTCACACATTTAAAACCTCTAAAATCTTTCAACTTTCAACTAATTAATCACAGTCATTCAATAGTTCTTTAACTTATGTTTTCTAATTACTAACTAGTCAAATTAATTAATATAATATAAGTTATGAATATTGGATGTTTAATATGTTTAAACGTGGTAAATACAAACCTCTGTGAAATTAACTAAAACTATATGTAAAATGTATATATATTTTTTTTATAATAATAGAATATTTTTCAAAATGTTTTTTAAATTAATTAACAATAATAATTAAAAAGTAACATAAAATTATTTATATCTATACGTATGATAAAATTAAAAGATCATAAGTAAATTTTAAATTAATCGATCATTATAAAAAACTTACACTAAATCGAGAATTATATTCAGATTTATTTATGTGTAAGTAGCAGGTTGTGCTCCTTGAGCAATATCTTTCAAATCAATTCAGATTATATTATAAACTTAGTGTACAAATTACTATAACAATGTTAATGTCAATAACGCAATTAAACAACAAATATTATTTAATATTTTTTTAACCCGTGCAACATGTTGATATTTGTCTAGTTTTAAATATAAATCACATTATGAAATGCGTATTAAATGTTTTGTATTCTTTATATATATATATATATATATATATATATATATATATATATATATATATATATATATATATATATATATATATATATATATATATAAAAAGAATACATGGACGTTTTGTAATTTGATTTAAGTAAATTACACAAATGGTCCTTATGGTTTAGGGTAACTTGCGCATTTGTTTTCTAACTTACTTTTTTAACTCGTAAGGTCATTGTTGTTTATTTTTGTTACGCGTTTGGTTACTGTCTTACATAAAAAAACTATTTTGCCATTGATTTTTTGATTTATTTAAATAAACACAACACCAACTCCACTACCACAACAAGAAATATAACTTTTAGGGGCACCACCATTAGGGACGACATATACTTTTAGGGACGACATCCGACAATTCGCGTTTTTGTCGTCGCTAAAGATCCCCGTCGCCGTTAATAGCGTCGTCTCTAAAGGGTGGTACGGGCGATCCGTGTGAATGCCTCCGGATCAAGTTCTAGCCCTACGATTACATCTTGATCCGACGGATGGGGTTAAAGAAAAAATTGGCGCGTGTTTTCCCTCCAACATGTCGTCGCTAATGGTTAATTCGGCGTCGCTAAAGGCGTCGCCCCTAAAGGGTGTCCTTTTTGTTCGCCTCTAGGTAGCAGATCGTAGACCAGGTATCACCTCCACTCCAATTCTCTCTCATTCTTCCGGCGATTTCAACGTTTTTTCGGCGACTGGAGACTCGTTTTGCATCTTCCATCGACTATTAACCACCGGTGCACCCACTTCTTCCACTGGAGTGATTTCCAACTCCTCACCGGCGTACCTGCTCCACAGGCGACGTTCTCAATTTCTGACGTATTTCCCCACCGACAAAGGTTTGCGTTCCTTTCTAATTTCCACCGTTTTTTGTTTTTGTTTCCATCTCTCTCTCTCTCTCTCTCTCTCTCTCTCTCTCTCTCTCTCTTTTGCTAATTTTACTGCTTTTGGTGGTCTTAAGGAGATTTCCCCATTACAACCACCAATCACGGCCACTACTACCTGTCTCCGGTGAATTCCCAACCGCCACTGCCGCCATCTCCACCATTTTCAGTTCTAGTTCTACAACCACAACCATAGGTGCATTAATATACTCTATTTATGTATGAATTTGATATATATATATATATATATATATATATATATATATATATATATATATATATATATATATGAATTTGATATATATGTGCATGAATTTGATATAAGTGTGTATATATGTGTGTTTGAAAATGTGTTTGATTATACGTTAATTTAGTATAATCAAAAGTTATATATCTTGAGTATGTGTATTTGGCTTTAAGAATGTGTTTGATTATGTGTTTTTATCTTTTGTTAATTTTATTAACTTCTATGATTTCATTAATAATATTACTGAATATTTATAATGTAATTATTTGTATTATCTATAAATTATAATACAGGATTTTTATAATTGAATTTTTTTTTCTACCTAGGCTTGTTAATTGTATATAACCTGTTAATTTAATAAAAACATCGTGGAGGTACAAGTTAATTTTATATATATATATATATATATATATATATATATATATATATATATATATATATATATATATATATATATATATATATATATATATATAGATCGTTTTTATTCTCATATATATAATCATTTCATAACTCATTTTCAACCCTACTCTGTGGCAATGTCAACATGAAAATACATATTTTTATGTTCATATACTTCCAAAATTGTATAACATCACCATTTATATATTTCTTTTGTTTTTAGTTTTTTGTAGGAGGGTTTTTGTGCATAACTTGCGTTCAAAACATCATTAAGTATACTAGAGACCATTTTACTAAATATTAATGATATAAGACTGAAATTAGAAGATTTTTAAAGTCCAAACACATCAAAAAAAGGACATAGGGCTGTTTTGTGTTTGTTACACATTTAGACTTCACACACCTGAAATGAAAGTTTATTTCTTGTTTTAGGCATTCACACACAATCAAACTTGTATGACATGATGTTGGCTATGTTTTAACAGTAAATACCTAGTTAAAAATCAGATTTCATAGACCAAATGCATTTACAAAGTCTAGCTCTCGGTTTGTGAGTTTTTAGGACAAAATCAAGTAAAAAAAATGTTGTTTCTTGGTTCAAGGAATTAACACATGACTAAATGAGTTAAGGATGTTAATTACTAGTTCTAGAAACATCTAACATGGTCTAGGAGGTTCAAATGCGGAGGAAAAAGAACCAAATTCGTCTAACACCATGAACATTAATGCGTTATATCTGTGTATATGAAGTTTTGTATGCATTAATTTTAAGGTGATTTTGTTGCCTCTAGCTATCCAAACATGATATTAAGTGTTAAGGGTACTAGGAAACAACTTTAAGAAGATATAAGAAGGTCTAGGACTTGTTAAAATCGACGTTAAACAGCCTTGCGTGAAGAAATCCCAAAAAAACATGGTTTCCGGCGGTTTAGAGGCCGCCGGAGGTGTCTCCGGCCTCCACAGCTCCGGGGAGGGATTGATAACCTCTCTAAGGGCCATAGAAGTCTTGAAACCCTAATTGACGGTCTGCTTTTCTTTTTCTACCAATTTTGAGCACCAAAGAGGATGAGATTTTCTTTAAAATTAAAGTCAAAGATATATGCGTATTTGAGGTTAGGGTCAGATGGATTTCGAAGAAATCCCGGTTTGCAGGTCCGAATTCGTGTAAAAAATTCGTTGTGCGTCGTGAAGGGGGCAACATGTGACCACATTTTCATATTTTACGGTATTGGTCCCTGAGATTTGGTATTTTGGCAGCATAATCCCCACACCCGTTTTACCTAACATATGTGGTATTTCCGAGAATTTCAATTTAGCCCCTGGACTTTTATACACTCCTTTAAGCTAATTTTTAATAAAATTATTTTATATAATTATTTCTAGATAAACCGAAAACTCATTAAATCCCTCTTTATATATATATATATATATATATATATATATATATATATATATATATATATATATATATATATATATATAAATCATTTAAATGTTTATTCAATTATTTTAATTATTTTAAAATTATTTAAATCTCAATTAAATCATTTTAACTAATTAAAAATCTCAATAATCCCCGTTTAATTAATTTAATCCCTTAAGTATTATATCATTACATTTTAGTCATTTACTTCATCAAAATATTTATTGGTGACATTTTTATCCTTCTTAAATGCCAAAACTCAAGACCTGGAGTGTGGATGTAATACAAAAATAACTAAAAAGAATAAAGAAAATGAAAGATACTAAACATATGTGAGATGAGACTAAGATATTAATAATGTTTGAGAAAACAAAAGCATATTGCATTGCATCTTCTATTGTATTGATTTAATATTTATAATGTATCTATATCTATATCCATATCATCATCATACTATACTTATAAATGAGACATTATTTCTATCATCACAATCATTTGAAACTTCCATGTCTTTTTATATATTTTTTTACAATAATGATTTAACTTTAAGGTAATTAAAAATGAAATAAGATTTAGTCATTGCAATTTGCACCTCTAAATTTATGTTATGCTAATGAAAAGCACAATGGCACGAGATTCTCACAAAATACAAATCGTTTAAATGTTTTATAACTTATGTTTTCTAATAATATATGAGAGCTAAAACTCATTTTGGATTTTACAATTATTATAGTCCAGTTAGAATTTATTGCATAATATTTTGACATCAATTATAAATATCTTTTATTTATAATATTAACTTTTCATTTAATTCGTTGTATTTATGTTATCAATAATTTATATGATTAATTATTTTTTCATATGTTATAATAGTCAATAGATTTATTCTGTAATATTATAACTCCAACATCGATAATTTTAGGAGCGGTTTTGAAATATTAAAAACCAACATAACATGTTCTAAGACCGGTTCCGATATTCTAGGGTCGTAGGTTCCAATATATATATATATATATATATATATATATATATATATATATATATATATATATATATATATATATATATATATATATATATATATATATATGGTTAGATTATTTTGTTTTTGCTAAGTATTGTGGGCTTGTGTAAAGGATTCTAGGCCAATCATTTATGGTAAATTAAGAAAGTGATTTTCTTTTAAAATTATATAGAAGAAAAAAACAAATTAATAGGTTTTCATTAACTGATTGGTCACGGAAGGGTAGAATGGTACATTCCTCGCCATTTTATTAGGAAACTGTTAATAACTATGAAAGTGATCAACCGATAATCCCAAATATCTCTGTAACATCCCAAAAATACGAGCCAAAAATTTCATTTTTTAAAACATGTACTTTAGCAAAACATTTAGAAATAAATCATTCAACAACCATTTCATTTCACAAAAGATGTTGCATGTCAGAAAACATTGTCATAATCATAAAAATGTCAGAGTACGTACAATCTCCCAGGTAGATATCATAATGCGGAATACGAACAGGTGTGTGCGTGATGTACCGCTACCGCGCCAGCTCCTTCCCCTTCGACGAAGAGGTACCTGAAACCAAAACTGAAAACTGTAAGCACGAAGCTTAGTGAGTTCCCCCATCATACCTCATACCATACAAGCATATAACATACAGCTAGGAGATACGGGCCTTGCCCGCACTCATGAAGATACGGGCCTTGCCCACACTCCGCTAGCCGAGGGATACGGGCCTCGCCCACACTATACTATCTGGGAGGTACGGGCCTCACCCACACTCCTCTCTCGGAGAGATACGGGCCCTGTCCACACTCAACCGCTAACCCATAATATACAAGTGTCACGCAGACAACAGGTATAGACAACTCTATCATACAGGCATATATCATAATCAACTCAACTAAGAGATACGGGATCGGCCCACACTCTAGTACTAACATCTCGTCTACACGGGCCGGCCTTGGTGCCTTAGACTCGTTCCTACTGAAAGGAAACTCACCTCAAAGTAACAGTCGATCTGCGTGGGAACTGACTGTCTGCTGCTGCTGCTTCGTAAATCCTCAGACTGTAATTCCCACCAAACACTTAGTCAAATGCGGCTAACCGCCCTCAGGGTAAACTGCCCATTTACCTTTAACAAGTCATGATTCAAGTCACAGTCAACTACCAGTTGACCAGACTCGCCGAGTTGGCTTGCCAACTCGCCGAGTCCCTTTCTCTATATCCAAGTCTAATGGTCCTTCATCCTACTCGCCGAGTTGTATGAACAACTCGCCGAGTTCGCCTTCATCCGAAGAACACTCTAAGCTACGACTCGCCGAGTTGTTCTTGAGACAAGAAGATTGCCATGAACTCGCCGAGTCATGGCATTGACTCGCTGAGTGACTTCATGAGTGAGTTTGGCTTCCAACCCACTGAGTCATACCCTATGACTCACCACTCCAACTCGCAACACAAAAAGGGGACAACCCGAGGACTCGCGACCCGACTCGCCGAGTCAGATGAACGACTCGCCGAGTCTGCCTCATGCAAACACTATACACGCGATTTTGCTTGAATCCAGTCCATGCCATTCATAGATCCGGGTTCCTAAGGCCTGGTTTACGTGTAGATAATCACCAATGAAGGTTTTAGGGCTCAAAGTGCACCAAAAGGGGTAGATCTAGGACTTTCATGCAATATGAGTCCATAAAGGCAGTAGGTCCAAGCTCCAGGGACTAAATCATGCCTAGATCTAAAGGCTAACAACTTATTACAACCCACAAAGCACAAACAAGCTTGAAGAATGACTCAAAAAGGACTTTCATGAAGTTATTAGGGACTACAAGCTTGAAAACAGAGGGGAAACGAACTATACCTCAAGGAAAACGTTGAGATGTCACAAAGATGCTTGGCCTCCTTCTCCTATTCTTGAGATACTCTTCTTTATCCTCAAAAACTTCAAGAACACACCCAAAACACTTCAATCTCGCAAGGAAAAAGGGCAAAAACAATGTTGGGAGCTCTAAGGGTGAATGGGGGCGAGGTTAGGTTGGAAATGAGTGTTTAAATAGGGTGCAAACCCTTGAAATTTAGGGTTTCATCAAACAGCGGTGACTTGCCGAGTCTAGAATATGGACTCGCCGAGTCGCCAACTTAAACGTACCCCCGGACCGCGTCCCTACTCGGCGAGTCGGACCTACAACTCGCCGAGTTCAAGGCTAAAAAAATGACAAATACTTAGATAAATTTTACGTACCAGGAACCAGGTGCTACAAATCTCCCCCACTTATTTTAGACTTCGTCCTTGAAGTCTATCGCTCGATCCTGAAACAGCTCGGGGTAATGCTCTCTCATTTCTTTCACCAGCTCCCAAGTCCATTCCGAACCCTTACGGTGCTGCCATTTCACTTTCACTAGCTCCACCTTCTTGTTCCTTAAATCCTTTGACTTCCGGTCGCGGATCGCGACTGGGCGCTCAATGTAATTCAGGCTGTCATCAACCTGAATATCCTCTAATGGTATCACCGCTGAATCATCCACGAGACACTTCCACAGCTGGGAGACATGGAAGGTCCTGTGGATATGGCTGAGCTCGGCCGGCAGATCCAGCCTATATGCCACCTTGCCCACCCGGGCTACAACCCTGAACGGATCAATGTATCTCGGGCCCAACTTGCCCCGCTTCCTGAATCGAATGACGCCTTTCCAAGGCGACACCTTCAGGAGAACCATATCCTCGACTTGGAACTCCAGGTCTGATCGACGCTTATCGGCATAACTTTTCTACCGACTTTGTACAGTCTGAAGCCTGCTCCGAACCTGCTGGATTCTCTCGGTCATCTTGAGCACCACTTCGGTGCTCCCCATGACCCTCTGACCAACTTCACCCCAGCATATCGGGGTCCTGCACCTCTGACCGTACAACGTCTCGAAGGGAGGACGGTCAATACTTGCGTGGTAGCTGTTGTTGTACGAGAACTCAGCCAAGGGAAGATATCACTGACACTGGCACCCCGTGCCGCGCCGCTATCTTCCTGATATAGATATCGGCAACATATCCTCCAGCTACCACCGAAGTCTAACACACAAGCCCGAAACATATCCTCCAAAGTCTGGATGGTCCACTCACTCTGACCATCCGTCTGCGGGAGAAAGGCGGTGCTAAAATGCAGACGAGTGCCTAACTCATCATGAAACTTCTTCCAAAACCTGGAAGTGAACCGTACATGTCGATCTGGTATCACTGACACTGGCACCCCGTGCCGCGCTGCTATCTCCCTGATATAGATATCGGCCAACTTTTCGGCCGAGATACACTCCGGAATCGGAATAAAATGGGCGCTCTTGGTCAACCGATCCATGATCACCCAAATCAAATCTACTCCTCGCGCCATTCGTGGGAGCTTTGTGATAAAATCCATCGTAATATCCTCCCATTTCCACAACGGGATATCCAACGGCTATATCTTGTCGTGCGGTCTCTGATGCTCGGCCTTGACCTTCCTGCAGGTCAAACACCGTTCGACGTACCATGCCACATCCTGCTTGATGCAGGGCCACCAGTAGTCCAGGCGAAGATCACGATACATATTCGTCGCCCCTTGATGAATAGAGAATCAGGATTTGTGCGCCTCCTCCATCAAGATCTGGCGCACGCCTCCATGATACGGCACCCACACCCTATGGTGTAGTGTCAATAACCCCCGGCTATCATAATCGAAGGAGGTGACTTGTCCCACTATACACTCACTCTTCCGATGCTCCTCCTTCATAGCCTCCTGTTGAGCCTCCTGAATCTGCTCCAACAGGGGAGTCACCACAGTCATCCTCATGCAAACATCCCTGATCGGTGCCGCCTTGCGGCTAAGCGCATCGGCCACCACATTGGCCTTCCCCGGGTGGTAAAGGATCTCGCAATCATAATCCTTCACCACGTCCAACCACCGACACTACCTCATGTTCAGATTCGGCTGATCCATGAGGTACCTCAAACTCTTATGGTCCGTGTAAAAGGTACAACGAACCCCGTAAAGGTAATGCCGCCACATCTTGAGGGTGAAAACCACCACCCCCAACTCCAAATCATGCGTCGGGTAGTTCACCTCGTGAGGCTTCAGCTGCCTCGAGGCATAAGCAATGACATGCCCCTTCTGCATCAACACTACGCCTAAACCTGAGATCGACGCATCGCAATATACCACAAAATCCTCCACGCCCTCGGGCAGGGCTAAGATCGGCGCCTCGCACAATCTCTGCCTCAGAGTCTCGAACGCTGCCTGCTGCTCAGGCCCCCATCGAAAAACCACGACTTTCCTAGTTAACCGTGTAAGGGGTACGACTATCTTGGATAAATCCTTAATGAACCTCTGATAGTAGCCTGCTAATCCTAGGAAATTCCGAATCTCAGATGGAGACTTTGGAACCTCCCACCTCATCACGGCCTCCACCTTGTCCGGGTCTACTGAAATCCCGTTCTGGTTGACGAGATGCCCAAGAAACTGCACCTCGCGCAACCAAAACTCACATTTAGAGAACTTGGCGTACAAGATCTCCCTCCTCAGGGTCTCCAAAACCTCTCAGATGCTCCACATGTTCCTCCTGAGTCTTGGAATAAACCAAGATGTCATCAATGAAAACTATCACAGACCGATCCAACATCGGTCTACATATGCGGTTCATGAGGTCCATGAACGCGGCAGGAGCATTGGTGATCCCAAACGGAATCACCACGAACTCATAATGGCCATAACACGTCCGAAACGCGGTCTTCTGTATATCCTCCTCTCTAACCCTCATCTGATGATAGCCTGAACGCAAATCGATCTTGGAGAACCAAGATGCTCGCTGCAACTGATCAAAGAGGTCATCAATCCTTGGGAGTGGGTAACGGTTCTTCACCGTTACCTTATTCAGCTTCCGGTAATCTATACACATCCGGTGCGATCCATCCTTCTTCTTCACAAACAGGATCGGGGCTCCCCAGGGTGAACTGCTCGGACGAATAAATCCCTTGTCTAGCAGCTCCTGCAGTTGCGTAGACAACTCCTGCATCTCGGGAGGAGCCAACCGATAGGGTGCCTTGGCTATCGGAGCCGCACCAGGAACTAGGTCGATCCTGAACTCTACCTGATGCTCCGGAGGTATTCCAGGAAGCTCCTCCGGGAACACATCAGCGTAGTCTCGCACCACTGGAACCTCGCTCACGGTCGCCTTACCCGTCTCTCGGGTATTCATAACGTATGCGACATACCCCACGCATCCCTGCTGAAGATAGCACCTAGCTCTCGCTGCTGAACATACTATAGGTCCACGTTGTGGCCTCTCGCCTTGGATCACCAACTCTCCCCCACTTGGGGTCCTGACCCGCACTAGCTGTTGTGCGCAATCTATCACCGCCCCATTAGGGCTCAACCAATCCATGCCTATAATCACCTTGTTCCCCCGCAACGGTATCGGAACCAAATCCACCAAATAACGCTCCTCAAATAACCTCAAAACACAATCCCTGAACACTACTGATGCTCGCACTGATCGATCATCGACAATCTCTACCTCTAAAGGGCAATCCAACATGCCCGAGGACTCAGTAAACCTCTTGCTAAGCGCAAGGGAAACAAATGATCGGGTGGCACCCGAGTCGAACAACACCTGAATAGGAATACCGTTCACATGGAACGATCCTAATGCATATACACAGAGCACATATCAATAACATAACATCATAAAAATAAAGTAGAGGGAAAGAATCATACCCGTCACCACATCGGGTGCGGTACGTGCCTCTTCTGCAGTCAGCTGAAACGCCCGACTCCTCACCACTGGAGCCTCTGCCTTTCCCTGTCGGCCATCTGTAATCCGCAGGGTAGCTGGAGCTGGCGCCTTAACCGGCGCTGATGATGTCAACTGGGGGCAATTGGCCTTCTTGTTGCCCCTTTGGTTGCAGTGAAAACACAGCAACTCTGATGCCTGAATAGCCGAGACAGGAGTAGTACAATCCCTGCTAAAGTGCCCTGCCTTGCCGCACTTGTAGCAGCCTGCTGATCCCATCCTACATGCTCCCTCATGTGTCCTGTCGCATTTCCCGCAACGGCCCCGCCCTCCTTGGCCTTTCAGCCTCCCATCTGATCCTCTAGGATTCTTCCCTGAAGCCCCAACCACCTGCCCCGCTTCTTCTTTCCTCTTCCGAATGTGCTCCAAATCAATCTCCCTTTCCCTCGCCCTGGCAATCATGGAATCCAGGGTAGGGAAAGCTGAAAAGCTAACATGCTCCCGGATGTCAGCCCGTAGCATGTCATGATAATGGGTCCTCCTCATATCCTCATCATCCGCATACTGGGGCACCAATAATGCCCTCTCCTGGAACTTGGCGGTGATCTCTGCCATAGTCTCCGTCGTCTGCCTCATATCCAAGAGCTCCCTAGCCAGCTGCTGGAGCTCGACAGCTGGCGCGAACTCCGCCCTGAACCTGGTCACAAAGTCCAACCAAGTCATAGCCTCGACAGCCGAGGCTCCCAATGAGTCCCCCACGGACTCCCACCAATCCCTAGCTCGGTCTCGTAAACACCCTGCTGCGAACCTCACCTTCGACCCCTCAGGGTAGAAGCTAATCATCTGGGCAAACTCAATGTCAGCAATCCATCGCCTGGAAGCTATGGGGTCCTTCGCCCCGTGAAAATCCGGCGCACCACTGCCCCAAAAGTCCTTGAAGGACAGCGTGCGAGATCCCGACTGGCCAGATACCATGTCGCTCCTGAATGTCTGGAGGCGATCCTCCATCAACTCCAATATCCCTTCCTTGATCGACCCGAAGATGATGGGGGTCGACTCAAGGATGCCCCTGGTGATCTTAGACGTGATGAACTCGCGTAGCCCCTCATCCACCGGCTCGGAACCTGATCCCTCTCCTGCACTGCCAACTGCTGGCCTCGAACGTAGTACCACCATTCTGAAATACAAATGAAATGACAACTGTTAGTGATACTGATACCCTGGAGGGATCACACCCACTACAGGTTCCCTGGTCTTATCTTAGCCTTCCTCGGTTCGGGTACAGATCCTCTGCTTTCAGTAGTACGGGCCCATACTACCTTCCACATCTATCTGTACCTTCCCCAAAGATTACCTTGACTCAACCAGGTCCCCTCCACTACCGTTGATCACTGCTACTTTTATCTAAGGCTTTCCTTAGGAAAACTCTGACTCCACCCAACCCAGTCCTCAGCTGCTGAAGGCCTCTTGGTGATGCCAATCAACTATTACCTGAATACAATCACATGTGACGAGGCTCGGATAATCCTTTGAGTAAGGGACTCATCTCTACAACGGTTAGGACTCAAACAAGAGCTACACAATAAAGTCAAATCCAACACTCTAAGATTATTCAACCCTGATCACATGTGACTTTAACGTATTCACCTAACAGTTAACTCCCATCACTTCAAAGCCCACATAGCACAAAGCAAACAACATTTGGACATAAGGAAAACAATCTCAGGCAACTCTATCCTCGTAGAGAAAAACTGAACTAGTATACAATGCTAAACTCGTACTATCGGGAATAACCTAAATAGGCTACCCTACTGCTGTCTACTCAATTCTAGCATGAAACTTTTCACAAACTGAAGCACATAAAGCAGACACATAAGGCATCACTCCTAGATCCTTAGTCCTATTCTAGCATGTTGTTCTACTGAAACTGATAAGCATAACATAAACTTGTATGGGTACTTTGGGGAATACTTACTTGAGCTTGGCCGGTCGCGCACATCACACACTTCGTCCTTTCTTAGAACCCTTTACTAGCCTTTTAAAAAAACATTTCCTTTTCCAAAATCTTTTAATCCCTAGATTTGAGTTCAAACACCCCCGAAGGTGTGTTCGAATCCCTCAAACCAGGTCTCTGATACCAACTTGTAACATCCTAAAAATACTAGCCAAAAATTTCGTTTTTTTAAAACATGTACTTTCGCAAAACATTTAGAAATAAATCATTCAACAACCATTTCATTTCACAAAAGATGTTGCATGTTAGAAAACATTGTCATAATCATAAAAATGTCAGAGTACAATCTCCAAAATAGATGTCATAATGCGGAATACGAACAGGTGTGTGCGTGATGTACCGCTACCGCGCCAACTCCTTCCCCTTCGAAGAAGAGGTACCTGAAACCAAAACTGAAAACTATAAGCACAAAGCTTAGTGAGTTCCCCCATAATACCTCATACCATACAAGCATACAACATACAGCTAGGAGATACGGGCCTTGCCCACACTCCGCTAGCCGAGGGATACGGGCCTCGCCCACACTATACTATCTGGGAGGTATGGGCCTCGCCTACACTCCTCTCTCGGAGAGATACGGGCCCTACCTACACTCAACCGCTAACCCATAATATACAAGTGTCACGCAGACAATAGGTGTAGACAACTCTATCATATAGGCATATATCATAATCAACTAAACCAAGAGATACGGGCTCGACCCACACTCTAGTACTAACATCTCATCTACATGGGTCGGCCTTGGTGCCTTAGACCCGTTCCTACTGAAAGGAAACTCACCTCAAAGTAACTGTCGATCTGCGTGGGAACTGACTGTCTGCTGCTGCTGCTTCGGAAATCCTCCGACTGTAATTCCCACCAAACACTTAGTCAAATACGGCTAACCACCCTCTGGGTAAACTGCCCATTTACCCTTAACAAGTCATGAGTCAAGTCACAGTCAACTGCCAGTTGACCAGACTCGCCGAGTTGGCTTGCCAACTCGCCGAGTCCCTTTCTCTATATCAAAGTCCAATGGTCCTTCATCCTACTCGCCGAGTTCGCCTTCATCCGAAGAACACTCTAAGCTGTGACTCGCCGAGTTGTATGAACAACTCATCGAGTTGTTCTTGAGACAAGAAGATTGCCATGAACTCGCCGAGTCATGGCATTGACTCGCCGAGTGACTTCATGAGTGAGTTTGGCTTCCAACCCACTGAGTCATACCCTATGACTCACCACTCCAACTCACAGCAGTAAAAGAGTACAACCCGGGGACTCGCGACCGGACTCGTCGAGTCAGATGAACGACTCGCCGAGTCTGCCTCATGCAAACACTATACACATGATTTTGCTTGAATCCAGTCCATGCCATTCATAGATCTGGGTTCCTAGGGCCTGGTTTACACGTAAAGTTTCCAACTTTACGTGTAGATAATCACCAATGAAGGTTTTAGGGCTCAAAGTGCACCAAAAGGGGTAGATCTAGGACTTTCATGCAATATGAGTCCATAAAGGCAGTAGGTCCAAGCTCCAGGGACTAAATCATGCCTAGATCTAAAGGCTAACAACTTATTACAACCTACAAAGCACAAACAAGCTTGAAGAATGGCTCAAAAAGGACTTTCATGAAGCTATTAGGGACTACAAGCTTGAAAACAGAGGGGAAACGAACTATACCTCAAGGAAAACGTTGAGATGTCACAAAGATGCTTGGCCTCCTTCTCCTATTCTTGAGCTACTCTTCTTTATCCTCAAAAACTTCAAGAACACACCCAAAACACTTCAATCTCGCAAGGAAAAAGGGAAAAAACAATGTTGGGAGCTCTAAGGGTGAATGGGGGCGAGGTTAGGGCGGAAATGAGTGTTTAAATAAGGTGCAAACCCTTGAAATTTAGGGTTTCATCAAACAGCGGTGACTCGCCGAGTCGCTAACTTAAACGTACCCCCGGACCGCGTCCCTACTCGGCGAGTCGGACCTACAACTCGCCGAGTTCAAGGCTAAAAAAATGACAAATACTTAGATAAATTTTACGTACCAGGAACCAGGTGCTACAATCTCGCATACTCAAAAAATCAAAAACCCAATTCCTTTGGAGGTTGTAACACATTATGATTTTTTGTAATCAATCTTCAAAATCGGAAGATTCGTTGAAGGTTTTTCATATATATCGACACTTAACCCTAGAAGATGGAATCGGCATTTGCGGGCTTCTGTGAACAGTATTCTATAAGAATGAGGAGTACACGATCAACTTCATTCAAGTCGAAGTTCAAGAACATAGCAGCAACGACCTTGAATCTTGAAGATGACGATGATGATTTCGTTGCGCAACCTTTCGTTGCGCAACCTTTCGTTGCGCAACCTGAAGGTAACAATTTTTTGTTTTAGTTGATGTTTATTGAGTTCGAAAAATGTATTATAGTGTAGGAAGTGTATTTAAAATCATTTATGCATGTATGATTTGTGGTTGGCAAGAAGGTGTCTTTTTTTTTGGAATTTCTTAAGAATAATTAATGTTCATTACAATATGCCTTGAAATAATAATAGTATGATAGAATGAAATAACTATCCATGTTATTCTGACCGAATGCTCTATTCATATGAACATAAAGATGTTTGTTATTCCTCTAGAATTAATCATGTTGTTTTATTAGTTAAAACTGTAACGAAAATTCTATGAATAAGTAGTTAATTAGCAGGGTATAAAGATTTTATATTCTACTGGAATCAAAGTTTGTATATGATTAATGACTTAAACTGAAACATTCAAAATTCTAATAGATTGATTAAGTTTACATATGTAAAATTCTAGTAGAATGGTATGTTGTATATGAGTGTGACTATCCAAATAAATAGTGGATTTTATGTCTTGTATTGAAATATAAATGATTCTGGTGGAATTCTATTTATATGTAATATCGTCTGGTAGAGTTTAAAGAGGGTGTTTTTGATAATTTTTCTTTTATACTGTTATCATTTAAACAAATTGTATAATATTTTTATTGTTTGTTGTTTATTTTTTTTATTAAGTTAGAATTTTTTTTTAACGACAGAATATTATTAGCTAGCAAGACGCTAGAAAAGGAATTACATCAACTTAGTAGCATTAAAAGGATTATGAAGCCAAGAGGACCAACTAATATTGGCTTTACTACACCTACTAGAAATCCAAACACAATATTTATGAACAACATCATCAAAAATCAAATATTTTTTAGGCGTTTTCTCTCTGAAGATCACACCATTCCTGAAATTCCAAATGCACCAAAATGTAGTTAATATAACTGCATCGAAAGCCTTACGCTGACCAATTTTCCATGTAGTAGAGTCAGCCCAATTGAAAAGAGAAACGCCAGTCAACTGAGAAGGACAATTAACACCCCACCAGATCGTAATACGGGACCAAAGAGCAATCAATTCCGAGCAATTAGCAAAAAGATGATCCACAGTCTCCACTGTAGACGAGCAGACCGGACAAAGTATGGAATCCACCATAATACCCCTATAAGAAAGACGCTCTCTAGTTGGGATACTAGATAAACTAATCCTCCAGATAAGAATATTAATCTTAATTGGAACCCAATTATTCCAATGAGTAGGAATACCCCCGTTGTTAAGCGTAAAACCATCAAATAATTTTCGAGCCGAGGAAACGGAAAAAGTATCTGACACATCAATAACCCAACCCAGTCTATCTGGGACTGGCCTGAGTTGGAAATTCTGCAAAAGACAAATAAAGTTATTCCATTGCTCCTGTTCCACTCCACCTCCAGGGCCCAGTCTAAGAGTGTTAACCCCCAAATCTATGGACAACCTGTTTGCTATAAAAACATTTTTATGCAAATCCAGCGCATAAATTCTAGGGAAAGAAGCAGATAGAGGTATATCATCCCTCCAAACATCATGCCAAAAAGAAGTACGAGTACCGTCTCCAACTCTTATAGGACAAAGAGATTGAAGATCAATATCTTTCTGGCATAAGTGGAAGAGCATACGAATAACCCCACCCCAAGGACTTTGACCAGAATTAGGATATCTCAGATTCCTACAGGCACCGTCTAAACCATAAATAGATTTTATCACTCTAACCCATAGAAGGTTAAGGCAATGAAAAAACCTCCACCACCACCGAAAAACCATAGCCCTATTGAAAGAGAAAAGGCTGCCAATCCCTAAACCACCTTCATCCCTGGAGGCTAAGACTCTTTCCCATCTAACCCAATGCATACGCCGATCATCCCTGTCAGCACCCCAAAAAAATCTCGCCCTCATTCCTTCAAGCTCCTTCAAAACTGAAAGAGGATCAAGGAAAACAGACATCTAGTAACTCCCTAACGAACCCAAGACAAACTTTACCAACGTAAGGTGACCACCAAACGAAAGACATTTAGCCTTCCAAGTAGATAGCTTAGAACGAAATCTATCAATCAACGAAACCTAAGAGGACTTTCGCGAGATATTCTGACCCACCGGGATACCAAGATGAAAAAAAGGAAGCATGGAAGCAGCACAACCAATCCTGTTAGCCACCAAAAGAACGTAGGAATAAGAAATTCCCACACCAATCAATTTACTTTTAAGTAAATTGATTTTAAGCCCAGAAGCTAAGAAAAAACATCTAAGGATACGAAGAAGACAATTAGTATTCTCAGGATCACATGGAGTGACCAAAATTACATCATCCGCATACATGAGATGAAAAATATCAGTCCCAGGAATAGAAACCCCTCTGAAAGCATTTCCCACACGGGCCTTAATCAAAGCAATATGAAGACCCTCCACAGCCAGAATAAAAAGAAAAGGCAAAAGCGGATCAGCCTATCTCAATCCACGATGAATTTGAAATTCATCAGTTGGGGAACCATTAATCAACACAGAAGCCCTAGCTGTCGACAAAAGCTCCTTAATCCACCGACACCACTTAGAACCAAATCCCATAATGGACATGATTTCCAATAGGTATTCCCAAGATAAGGAATCATAAGCCTTCTCAAAATCCACCTTAAGAAACATGGGAGGATTTTCGGAAGACTTTCTCCAAGCAACCAATTCATTAAGAAGAAAAGGACCATCCAGGATCTGTCTACCTTTAATAAAACCAGGTTGCTCAAGGCTAACAACACTATGAATAACCTCCACAAGACGATTAGCTAGAAGTTTGCCAACAATTTTATACTGGCATCCAATGAGGCTAATGGGTCTAAAATCTTTTGGAGTCTTCGGATCTCTAAGTTTTGGAATAATGGTGAAAAACGAGGAATTACATCCCTTAGGGATAACTGAATGTTAGAAGAAATGATGAACAAACGCCTCAACATCAGCAGCAACAAGATCCTAATATCTCTTTAAGAATCCGAAAGTAAAACCATCAGGACCAGAGGCTTTAGTAGACCCACAGTCCCAAACAGCCCTTTTAATCTCTTCACAGGAAAAAGGAGATTGCAAGTAATCAACATGCACTTGGGATAAAGTACTAAAAAATGCACCATCTGTAACTGGCCTCCATGACGAACTCTTCTGAAATAAAGATTGAAAATAATCATGAAACCCTTTTTTGACCATGAATTATGAGTTAAATTGAAACACATATAATTATTGTAGAATATTCTAGTAGAATACGAATATGTGTATGAATATAAGTATTTCAATGTGCAGTGGGTTATGTTTGAAAATGAAATGTATGATGTTTTTTTAGTTTATTTTATATTTTGTTAGAATTGCACTTCTTTAAATATATATTTTTTAATATGTCATTATTTGTATTCTGTTTGAATGGGAATTTTGTGTTTATGGTAGTTTTTTTTATTGAAATAAATTTTTATTCTGTTAGAATATAAAGAATATCTTATATTTTAAAACATTAATATCTAATATCTTATACTAAAAATTATAATGTTTATTGTGTGTTATAGCAGAACAAGTACATGAAGAAGAACAACATGTGAAACGAGAAAGAAAGTCAAAGAAAAAGCTTGATAAATCAGTTGAACCAAAGAAAAGTCCTAAATCTTTAAATGTACTACTTTTGGAAAGAGAGATAAGGTCAAAGAGGAAATATGATAGAGTTCCAATTGTAAAATTTTTAAAGAATAAGGGATACCCACCTAGTTTAAGATACATTCCAATCAGAATGAAACGTGATAACATCACTATAGTTGTTAGGGGGATGTCACCAGAACAAAAACAAGCAATCTTGAGAATGGGTTTTGGGTCAATTCTGCAAATGAATATTACAAGTTATCTGGGGCAACTAAGCTACTATCTTTTAGATGTGTATGATTCCGATAGTAAAAGACTTGTCCTACAAAACTTATTTATTGAGATAACAGAACAAACAATACATGATATGATGGGGTTGCCAATTGGTGGAGAAGGCATAAATGAGTTGTCATTGTGTGATAAGGGGAATCAAATTCTAGAAGAATGGAGGAGACAATATACTTGTGATAAGTTCAATGGTGAGGAGTATTTAAGAAGGATTCAGGCTACAACAAAAGATAGTTTGATGTTTAGGCTTAATTTTTTTGTCCTTTTTTGTTAACAACTTCATAGAGTCAATGTTGATGGGAACAAATCAAATAAAAGTGGTAAGGAAGTTGGTGTTGGTAGAAGACTTTTCAAAGTTAAATTGGTGTAAATATATGCTTGATTGTTTGGGATCAATGAAAAAACTATGGAAAAGGGATGACAAATCAAGCTACTACAGTGGTCCTATTACACTCCTGATTGTAAGTTTGAAATAGTGTTATATGAAAATTTAGATTTGGGAGTGATTTATTATTGATGTATTGATTAAGTTAATGTTTTTTAGTTGATGTACGTGTATAACATGAAGTATTCTATGAAGTTAGATAAAAGGATTTCTTTAATTGGGCATAGTAATGGTGCTAATTTATTAGAGATTCAACAATTGGAAATTAGTTTGGGAGGGTCCGGGAAGCAATTTCGGGATGAACATGATGATATCGATATGAGGGATGAAACAGGAGGTGAAGAACAACAATTGGTTAGTTTTAAGAGAGATTTTGGAGATGAGGAGGTAATAGTATGTTTCTTTTGGATAATTATTTAATTTGTAATTACTGTAATTAATATTTGAATTTATATTCTGGTAGGATATAAATTACATCTTCTGGAATACTACTAAAATTTCTATACATTTACCATATTAAAGTTGGTGAAATATTCTTGGAATGTAATTAATAATTAATTATATGTATTGAAGACATATGTTGCTATTTTAGAGCATAGTTATGGGTTAATTCTAATAGAAAAAGTACTATGGAGGTTGCGTTAAAGGATGGTTTGGTAAAATTCCCTGATAGTGTAGTGTTGAATGAGTGGATGGAAAAGATGAATGAGCTTTTCAAGGAAGTGTATGAAGGGGCAAGTAACAAAAATGTTCATGAGCCGGAGGGTTGTAATGAGTTAAATATGAATGATGTAGGTGATGGCGGTGAAGGAAATTGTTCACCTATTAGAGGATTGATAGTTACTGACGTTAATGTAGAAAAAGAAGTCAATTATAGTACACATGTTGATACCAATTCTTTAACAATGAGTCATTTTCATCGACTTCCTGGGGTTAATGAGGAAATGATTAAGTTGTTGGATGAAACTGAGTTACAGGTGTATAGAAGGAAAAAGCTAATGTCGGGAATGAGTGGGGATAATGTGGTTGGAAGGAGAAGTTGTTGATAATGCTACAGAAGATGATGATAATGACAAAAGGGAAAAACGTATCCCTAAAAAGGAAAAAATATTTCATTCCCCTTATATTGAAAGAATTGTTTAGGTTGGGGATAAACTGACTAAGGATGAAACAGGCATATGCAATTCAGTTTTTGCATCTAATAGAGATGATGGGTTCGTATACATGAGCCACTTATTATATTTATAGAATATAAATTTGAATGTATTTGGATTGATTTTATATATAATTTTTGTTACAAGGAAGAGATTTAGGACATTGGAACAGGTCAATTGTTGCACCATGGTTTTGCATATCAATTCAATCAAATAATGTTTTTGCATTCTAAAGTAATTGATTGTTGGGCTGCATTTTTAAATAAAATGCAGAACTACAAAGATAAATCATCGTTTTCAAGATTTTTCTTCGATACAACTATTGTGGTATGAATTTATTTTTTAAATTAATTTTAAATTCAAATTTATTTTTGTAGAATTAATTTTGTTGTTGATGTGGGTTTTTACAGACATAAGAGATATTGAATGATTTAAAGTCAGAAGCTCTAAAATGTAGGCTTTTTGCTACTCTATTGCGAATCTAAATTACAAAATTTGATGTCAAGCCAAGTTTTACAGATGTTGCATGTAACAACCCAATTTTTACGTCCAAAAATTCATTTTTAAATCAATACTTTGGAAAGCATTTGTAAATAAAACATTTTCTGATCAAATCATTCCACAATCATATATCGTGTTTGAAAAACCAAAATACAAAATCAACTGAATATCAGAGTACAAATCCCAGAACAATCTCGTAAGGCGAAAAATAGTGTATGTGTATGATGTATCACTACCGCGCCAGCTCATTCCCCTTTGATGAAGAGATACCTGAAACCAAACTGAAAACTATAAGCAAGAAGCTGAGTGAGTTCCCCCAACATACCACATACCATACAATCATGTAACATACATTACAATCATATAACATACTATACTTGTCAAGCATTTCTGGGGTGCCCGACCTACCCGGTACGACCATTATGGGGTGCCGACCTACCTGTGCGGCCATTCTGGGGTGCTGACCACCCTTCGGTCCTAACAACCAAAACGCGGGGACTGTTTCACCCCTACCACTACTACTATCATATATCATAACATAACATACTATCAAACATATCTAGGGTGTCTGACTACCCTTCGGTCCTAACAACCGAACTCTACTACTATAACACATCAAACTGGCATATAACATATTAGGTAGTAGCAAAGACTAGATGATATCACAAAGACAATCATCTAACACACAACCTCTACTGGTGGGTCGGCATTGTGGTCGTAGACCCACTGCTACTGGAAGGTAACTCACCTCGAAGTAGCTGCTGATCTACGCGGGAACTGTCTGTCTGCTGTTGCTGCTCCGGAAATCCTCCGGCTGTAATTCCCATGAAACACTCAATCAAACACTTCTAACTGTCCTTATGGTAAAATGACCATTTTACCCCAGACCAAGTCAAAATTCAAAGTCAAAGTCAACTTCCAATCGACTCGACTCGCCGAGTTGGCTAGCTAACTCGTTGAGTCCCTATCCAGAAGATTGTCCTCACTCTCGTCCCTACTCGTTGAGTTAGGCATTGACTCGATGAGTTCTCCTTCTAAACAGATATCCAATAGTCCTTCATTCAACTCGCTGAGTTGTATGAACAACTCGTCGAGTTCATCTTCATCCGATGAACACTCTGGTCCATCACTCGCCGAGTTGTATGAACAACTTGTCGAGTCTGTTCTTGAGGCAAGAAGATTGCCTTGGACTCGTCGAGTCAGGGCATTGACTCACCGAGTCCCTCCATTATCGAGTCTGGCTTCCGACTCACTAAGTCCACTTATAGCTCACTAATCCCACTTAGCGAAACTCAAAAGGGGAAAATCGGGAACTCGCGACTCGACTTGCCGAGTCCGAAGAACGACTTGCCGAGTCGCATGCATGCAATTACTATATACTCGATTCTGCTTGAATCCAATGCATTCTATTCATAGATCTGGGTTCTTAGGGTAGGTTTTACACATAAAGTTTCCAACTTTACATGTATTCATGCATCAAAAGGGAAATAAGAGGCTTAACAAGGACTAGAAGAGTAGATCTAGGACTTATACACAAGTTAGGCTCATAAAGGCAATAGATCTGAGCTCCTAGAGCTCAGTCATGCCTAGATCTAAAGTCCCTTAACACTATAAGCTCATCACTAAAGGATCAAGACTAGAAGAGGCCTTAAAATGACTATCTTAAACTCTTAAGGAGATAATAATGAAGGAACAGAGAGGGTTTCGAGTCTAATACCTCTAGAAGCTCTGAAATGGCACAAAGATTCTGGATCTTCTTCCTCTCCTCTTGATCTACCTTTTTCTTTTCTCTAAAACTTCAAGGAATTGCACCAAAAGCACTCAAATTACTAAAAGAAGGGTTAGGGCTTCGTGAGGGAGTGTTCTGGACGTAATGGGGCCGTTATGAAGCACAAAAAGATGTTTAAATAGGGTGAAAACCTTTGAAATTAGGGTTTCATCCAGACTGGCGGACTCGCCGAGTCCAGGATATGGACTCGTCGAGTCGCCAACTTCAACGTGCTCAATATCTCGTGTCTACTCGGCGAGTCGGGCCTACAACTCTCCGAGTTCCAGCTAAAAATGCAAAAATACTTAGATTAAAATACATACCAGGAACCAGGTGCTACATTGCGCTTGTAAGTTTATTTAGTAAATGTAAAATTTGTTGCATCACTTAATATTAAATTAACTACTTTTTTTTTTAATGTGTACAAGGTTTTCTTCCCAATAGTTGATGATGGGAAGTACTACTTACTCATCTTTGATCTGAGATCAAGTTTATACTACATAATAGATCATGTGAAGAGAATGAGAACTTTGGAAAGTAAATATGGCATGATACCAAACCTGGTGGTAAGATAATCAAAAAAATTCTGAGCACTAGGTTTTCATTCTAAAGATTGTTATAAGAATATGTTTTTATGTATTTCTTGTATTTAATGACAAAAAAAACTATTTTGCAACTACTTGACATCAGAACATAATCTAAGGGCAAAAGCCTTTACTTTTAAGGTGGGACGGGTGATGAACATATCTTGGCAAGTAGAAAAATCTGGAACAGATTGTGGAATCTACCTCATGAGGCATATGGAAAGTTACATGTGGGAAAATGAAGGGCGTTGGGAGTGTGGTCTTACAGGTAAAATGCCTGGTGATGTGAGTGCTATAATTAAGTTAAGAACGAAATACATGGCAAGATTGTTGACAGCTGAGTTCAATAAGTTTAAGAGTATGATAGTTAAAGATTTTGAAGCGTTTTGTAAGCTGGATATTTTGGAACAAAATATGCTTCTTCAACAGTCAATTGAAAATAGGAAGAAAAAAAGAAAAGAAAAGGGTCGTAGGTAAGAATTTGAAGTGGTGATTTGGTTTTTTAAAGATAAATATTGACATCGCATGATCTAAACTTTTTTTTTTTTTGTGGTTGTTCAAACACGATTCTGCTTTATGTTAGATGTTTGAAAAAGTATTTTGTTTGTCATATGTTTTCAAGTATTTTTATCAGTATGTAAGCTTATATCTTCTAATGGAATGTTAATTTTGGTATAAAGGTTGTATTGATGCATTGTTTAAATTCTGGGATGATGATGTTGTGCATTGTGATAAGCAATTCTGGTAGAATGGGAAGTAGTTTAATACTAAGTTTTTGATGAGCTGTTTATTAATAAAATTTAGTATTAAATTATGAAGATTTTTTAAATATAATTCTAGGTTGTTGTTAATAATGTATGTGTTGATGTGTGTTTTGTAATGAATGATCAGATGTTGTGTGAATGGACTGTTTTTTTACAGTTTTCATGCTGATAGAATATTGTAAATATTATGATTCTGGAAGAATATGTTATAGCTTTTTATTTTCTAGTAATTGGATGTAGATGACAAATGTATCTTTAGGTATAATGTACCCTTTTTGAAATTAAATATTTGTGTGTAAATGTATAATGCATAAAAAATCAAAATATAAAATTCTTTTGGAATGGATATGTTTAGGAAATATGAAGTTAATTTTGTCGACTTCATATGTTGTGTGCGTGGGTTGTTTTTACAGTTTTTTGATGCAGATAGAATAGTTTATGTTGTTATGATTCTAGAAGAATATGTTATAGTTTTTATTTTCTATTAATATGATGTAGATGAGAAATGTATATTTTGGTATAATGTACCCTTTTTTAAATTAAATATGTGTGTATAAATGTATAATTTAGAAAAAAGCAAATTTGTTACAAAGAATACGTCTATATAAATTGGATGTAGATGGAAAATATATATTTAGATTTAAAATTCTGTTGAAATGATTATGTTTACGAACTATATAGGCTTTTTGAAAGTAAATATGGTATGATGAATACTTGTATATAAATTAAACACATTGTTTGTATATTGTACTAAGTAATAAAACATTTTTGCTAAAATGAAAATCAATCTTAAAATGATTCAAAAAAGTTGTATAACTTGTTGTAAGTAAGGAAAAAAATGAATTTATAGAATTGATGGAATGAATATTTGTATTTCGTTATATGATTATTTTGAAGTAATAAAAAACGATAAATATTGTTAGATACATTGACAATGGCATCGTCACTAGCAATCAAGGTGAATACTTTATTAAACGACATAAAACATAACATTGAATGTGAACCGATAAAATCAAAATGAAATGTCATTTTACTAAAACCATTAAAATAACATAAAAAGGGAATTATTTCTGGACGTTCTTTAAAGGACAATTTCTTTTGTCATGATGAACCATCTGTTCACATGTTGCACACTTTCTCTTAGGTTTCGAGCTTTCTTTCTTAATCATCTCTTTTGTAGATTTTAATCTTTTCCCACGATTTCCGCAACCTTTTTTACGAATATCTGAAGGATTCTGAATGTCACTAACATTAGATACTACATCAGGAACTACCATGCCTAGAAGCTTCTTGAGATGTTCTGCTCTGCTCGTCAATGTATAACTTTAACTTAGCTACATCATGGCTCAAAAAAGACACACAATGATCAACAGTTGAAAAAAATATCAATAACAGTCATGTCGGAATTAGAATCGTCAACAGAACTATTGAAGTGTCTTTTCAGTAATTCTGTTGGAATAATATCCCTACTCCAACGTTTAAAAATGTACTTTTCAGGAATTTGTTCAATGCCATAAAACTTAAACACACAGAATATGTGTCTACATAAGATCCCTACATGTTCAAAATGCATACAAGTACATTTGAATGAACCATCTTCGGTTGAGTGTGTGACCTGGGATATATAAGATGATTAGTGAGAATGTTTAAGTTGTAAATATTTAGTGTTTAAATTCAAATGATAAACAATTAATATGAAAAAAATATACCGTGTGCTCAGTATCCCTTATAAGACAATCATAATTGTATTCCTCGTCTTTGTCATCAACATCGACATCATTCGTTTGCCTAGTAGTTATGTTGTTTTTTTTTCTCCAAAACAATAATTGTGTCAACATCGTTGGAAGATATCACATTATTTTGGAAACAATTATCTTCAACTCTTGATATCTCTTTCTGAACATGATAAAAAATCTTGCACGTATATACCTTTGAAGCATGAGGTTCATTTGGACTACGGGTAATGAATTTAGGAAAAGTGGTGGCAGTATTAAAATCATTGATAATTTGATTATGTCTTTGTCATTCCATGACTGAATCAAATATCATCATAAACATGATAAGATAACAACTGGTTAATGTGGTGGTTTGAAATGATCAATTCTGACTTTCAGACAGTGATGTAGTCCGCATAAGACCAGACATTGGAATGTGCTTGAAAAAAGTGGGAATCCAAAATCTTCTCAAACCATACATGGTATTCATCCAACTATTAACTATAATTTTAAACTCCTCCAAAATCATACGCCATACATTCCCGAAGTCATGTGGTTCCAGATTAGAATTCCAAATTATAGAGTGAAATCACTTTCGAAAATTTTGATTGGTGGTTGCATCTTCAATTGATAAAATCTGTATAAATTGAAATTCAATGAGGATGAGTAGAATAAAATAGTTAATGCAATTTATTCTTTTAGAATATGAGAAAATCATTGTAGACACATGACAAAAAATAAGGATAATAGTCTTTCGATGCATACCTTATTTGGCAACTTCTTTGTTATATGCCACATACATAACCTATGATGTGCCAATGGGAAAACGTTATCTATAGCTTTTTCCAAAGCTGGATCTTGGTCAGATATAACCAATTGAGGTTGTTTTCTAAAATCTTTCAAAAAAGCTCTAAGCAACCATTCATAAGAAACTCCATCTTCTTTACTTAAAAGTCCAACACCAAATGTTACACATTTTTTGTGGTTATCAATGTCAGTGAATGGAACAAAAACCATATCATACCTATGTTAAAAATAAAATATTAGTTTACATAACTGAAAACAATGAAATTGTTATTGTAAAAGTATTAAAGGTTAGAATTACTTATTCATGCTGAATGTGGCATCGAGTGATACAACGTCTCCGAACGAATTGTAGTTATACTTTGCTGTTTCGTCAGCCCAGAATAGAGCATTCAACTTGTTCAACACTTTATACTCAAAAGTAAATGATGGGAATTTTTTTTCCTGTCACTCATCTTGTCAACAAGGAATTTCGCGTCCCTCCCACCTATGTAACAGTTAAGATTTCTCCTAGCATTCTTGAAATCAGAAACCAATCCACATCGAACCGAAGGACCGACGTGAAGAGCACTATACAGTCTATGCGCTTTTATAGGACCAATGTTTTGTTTTGACAAGTTATGGATGAAAATTTCCTGGGAATAATCAAGTTTTCTCTTTGAACGAGATAAGTACATATTGCCCTTGCTAAACAACTCGTGATTATGTTGCTCAACGAAATCACTCACAACATATTTAAGAGTACCGGGAATTATATCTATAACAAATTTCTCTTTACAATCCCTCCTAAATAAATTTTTTCTTCTTTGAGTCTTATTATGCTGAATGTCCAGAGTATCTACTTTACTAGTATTTGGATTACCTTCCCGATTGCATACAAGATGTCAATTTGTAATAATCCTGTTTTCGTTTTTTGACTCTTCTAAGCCTGACATCAAAACCAGATTCTAATGCATAGTTTCTGTACATTGTTACTGCTTCACCATATGAATCAAATTTTGATGTAACTTTTGGTTTGATATCATCTGAAACAATCGGGGTCCAATACAGGGTGCCACCAGGAGAAACGTAATCATGTGTAACATGAGGTTGTCCCGTTTCAACATAGCAAATACACAATTATCCTGAAAGAATTATATAAATATTATTCTGAAAGAATTTTATTATTCTGTAAAAATTTCAATATCCTGAATTGAATTTAATACCTTCTCTGAAATCAATATTAACCTCTGTATCTTCATCAACGACCTGATTTTCGTCTTCTTCATGATTTGCATCCTCTGTATGTTCATCAACAAAAATATTAACATTTAATATTAAACATGTTTGTTATAATATAAAATCTGACATACAATGAAAAATTAAACAAATAATTCAAAAACTCACCTAAATAAGGATTACTGCTTTCTCTTATGTGAAATCCGCCATTATAGAGTGTATCATTATCAGGAAAATTGAAATCTTCAATTCCATTTTCATCATCACTGGCCAAATAATGTTCCTCGTAAATATGATTATTGGCCTATGGTAGTTGATCGCCCATAACTAAGAAATTTCGACAGTGTTTCTATATGCTTTAGAAGTTGAAAAAAAATATATTATAAACTGACATAGAAAAGAAATAGGGATGAAAACGGATTCTATGCAAATTAAAAGGCTTGATATTAGGGATCAGTGATAAAAATAAATGATTCTGAATTGATTCTTTTTTAAAACATGATAAAGATAAAAATATTCATAAGGTACTCTATTCACATTCCAAATATAAAACATTTCAACAGTACATTAAAGTAATTACTTACAATATTATTATGTAATTTAAAAAAAGCTACACAGTATTTTATTAACGACATAATTCTATCATAATGATATATCAATATGGATTCTAAAACTCTACATATTATTTTATTTTCGAATGAATTCTATTAGAATACTGCAGAATTATGACTTATAAAACTTATCAATTGTTACCTTGAAAACATGACTGATAAGATGTATCAACATGGCTTATAAAACTATGCACATTGTATTCATTGAATATCATTCTATTAGAATAACGAGGTTATAACCCGTGTGCACCACGGATTAGAAATTAATTTTTTTAATTAAATTGTACTTATTTATTTAAAATTAATATTAATAATTGATAATAGTTATTGTAATGATTAAAGTTTATATGTTTTGCAATAATAAGATAACGACATAACTAACAAATAAAACTTCTAATCGTTAAAAATACGAATCGGTAGTGGTTTGAATATGCAATTTGCATTTTGTATTTGTAGAAATGCAAAAAAATTATAATTTTATGGAATGAAATATAAATTTAACAAAAACCAGATAACAAAATTTATATTAATAATAAAATTGTACAAATTTTTTTACAAATTTCTAAAAACTTCTTTATACACAACATTAGAAGTTTTATTTGTTAGTCTACCATCTTTATCTAAAATCAACAATTTTAATCATTCTCTACTTTGAACTCTGGATAAAGCAACATACAATTGACCATGTGTGAAAACAGGCTCTTTGAGGAACAAACCAACCTTCGATAGAGATTGTCCTTGGCTCTTATTAATTGTCATTGTAAAACATACAGCTAATGGAAATTGTCTTCTTTGGAATCTGAACGAGATCTTGTCTTCAGAAGGAGTTAAAGACATTCTTGGAATAAAAGTCCGGTTTCCAACATTACTTACAGATAAGATAACTGTCTCAACAACACATTTTCCCAAAGATTTAACCTATAGTCTAGTCCCATTACATAAGTCATTTTTCTGATCAATGTTTCTCAATAACATAACTGGGACACCGACTTTTAAAATGAGCTTATGGTTTGGAAGACCTAAGACTTTAAGACCATTTAAAACATCAAGTGAGTATAAATTTGCATCAAACTCATCACGAACAAACTCGGATCGGCATAGACTATCTGAACTTAAGTATTCTTTTTTTTTTTCTCCTGGAAACAATGACAGCAAACGATCGTTTATTTCTTGGACAACTTCATTCTTGGGAGCTAGTATTACTCTTTCTTGAAAATAATCAGCAATGTTGAAGTTTTCCAGTATAGAAGGATATACAAAACTGATTAATGAACCTATAGGATCATGTGGATTAGTATTAACAATATCCCATGGAATATCAACAATTGCTTCACCATCATTCGGACCACCAAGATTACCTTCTCCTATGTCCAAAAGCCAAGCTGCAAAATCCCTTATTTGTTCAATAGCAGATGGATCGCTTCCAATAGATAACCTCATGTTTTTTTTGTTAATTTATGAACTTTGCATTGTTGCCATAAATAAGAAGAACTTAAAGAAGCATTAACAATGTTTTGCCTACTGCCACCTAGAACAACAGGTAGAATTTGTCTGAAATCACCTCCAAAAACAATCACTTTCCCTCCAAATGGAATATTTGAATTCGCAGGATTGACACACTTTAATATATCCTTCAGAGTTCGATCTAAACCTTCGAATGCATGTTTGTGTACCATGGGTGCTTCATCCCAAATGATCAATGAGGTTTTTCTTACTAAACTGGTAAGATCGGTTTTTGGATTTATTGAACAAAAAGAATCCTCATTAAGATTTATGGGAATTATAAACCGAGAGTGTGCTGTCCTGCCTCCAGTCAATAATAATGAAGCTATCCCACTTGAAGCAACATTTAAAACAATCTAACCTTGAGCTCTAATTACTACAGAAATTATCTTCCAAAGAAATGTCTTACCTGTTCCACCATAACCACAAACAAAGAATACACCTCCCTTAATATGTTTAACTGCATCCATGATATCAACAAAAATGTCCCGTTGCTCATTTGTTAATCCAACAAACAGTTGATCGAGAAAATCTATAAATATGAAAATTGCAGTCAAATTAATTTTGTTTTCAAACTTAACTGAATGAAGAAAGCATTATTGCCTAATTGTATAGGACAACCTCACTTTCTTTCATGAATATTTCTTTTCCTACAATTAGTTTGCATGTTATAAACAAAATAGTCAATAGAGAAAAAAAATATCAAAATATATTCACTGCCTCAACAGATACCTCCCTTTTATCTCAATTATTAAGAATGGAGATGGAGATTTCGATAAGCATATATGTATTCTATGACATGTATTTTTTTTTGCTATCATAAGTCTTTAATTTATTCAAATATGGTTCTAAATTATAATTGTTTAAATATCATGGTGTAGCAAAACAGTCATTTGTGAAAGTCAGATTGAGGAAAAAAAACTGCACCGCGAGTAAATATCATGGTGTAGCAAAACCGTCATATGTTTGTATTAAAAAAGAAAAAAATAATAAGTATAAGCATGAATATTATGTGAATGGAACACATAGAGAGCAACACACATAGATCGACATACTTGTTTCTAGGATGCTATATGAAATTTGTAACAGAAGGAGAAGAAGATAGAAATAAACAAAATAAAACAAAGTATGATTATTTTGTTTTACACTAACCTGATGGATTGAAATGTACGATAAAAGATGGTACTTTGCACTTTGTAGAGATGAAGAAGCAGAAAGTCGTCAAAACATATAAAAATATTTAGGGGTTTGGTATTTATAAATGCAATGAATAGGAGAAGAGAATATACTAATCGTGATTTAATTCCTAATTTGATCGTTATATATTTGGTAAAAGATCAATTATTTCAAAACCATTGCTGATTATATGGGATATGAGGAGATATGAAATTGAAAATTCAAAATTTGTTTGAATGTGGGGACAATAATGTAATCAAAGAGCTGATTTTTAGGATATGATATACATTCCTGAAGTAGGAAATGGGCGGGAAAAGAAGTGAGAGTAGAGGCAGAAGAATGACATGTGGATTGTTGGGGGTTTAAGGAGGGGACAAGTGGCATTTAGGGGAGACAATTATTAGGAATGAAGATGCCACAATATGGCTAACAAAATTGTTTACTATGTGTTATCTCCAAATCAATCTACTAGAATATTATAGTAATATGGCTTACAATATAGTTAACTCTTAAACTGTTTAAGTTAAAGTCATTGTATTACTCATTGTTTGCAAATTTTATTTTTGACATTATGTGTTTTGATTTTATGAAACATCAAACATATTTTATGAAATGTAATGAACTTTATTTTTTTGACATTCTGTTGGAATTATAACTGTAATGTTTTTCTTTGACATTATGTTGGAATGATAAACTGTATGATCCTATAAAACATAAATATACCAGAAAAACACAAACATCCTTTCAAATGATAATTTTATTACACTGAAATGAAACTTAATAATACCATATAATTCGTCAAAAACATACTTTTATTTTACTGAAATCAAACTTAATAATATCTAAAAACGATGAATTTGATGAATTTCTTTTAGTTCTATGCTTTCTTCAATCCAAAAGGACAGTTCCTGCTATCATGACCAAATACAAAACATATTTTACATCTTTTTTTTTGTCCTTCACAACTTCATTCACCGGATTCTTGGGATTATTGACATTACCCAGATCCTTCCCGGGATTCTGATATTCATTATCCTGCAAGATTATCATATTTGATACATATGTATATGTAAAAACAGTAAAAGGGTGTGTGGGGGACGTTTGAATCGAATCTTCATTATCATGGTCAGACGTCGTTGTTAATAATGTATGAATACCTGGTTTCGATTTCCAGTATGAACACCCATCGATAGTGTAAAACAAATTGATTATCAGCTAATGGAATCGACAATTGTGATCTGTTTCTGGGGAATCGACAATTGTCTTCTATTTGTGGGAAACGTTTGAATCGGGTATATAAAGAAAACTAAATTAATGATAACTAAATCAGTCATAAATCATTGCCTAATATAAAAGGATAACAATCAGACTAAATAAAGAATTAAAATGAAAGATTACATAATTACCCTTACATATTTAATAAAATAATTAATAATTTGCTAAATTGTGATTGATGCATCCATGCACACAATACTTGTTGGAAACATTTGAACGTAATTCCTTTTTATCTAACTTCATAGAATACTTTAGGTTATACACATACACCGACTAAAAAACATTAACTTAATCAATACATCAAGCATAAATCACTACCAAATCTAAAATTTCATATAACACTATTTCAAACTTACAATCAGGAGTGTTAATAGGACCATTGTAGTAGCTTGATTTGTCATCCCTTTTCCATAGTTTATTCCTTGATCCCAAACAATCAAACATATATTTACACCAATTTAACTTTGAAAAGTCTTCTACCAACACCAACTTTCTTTCCACTTTTATTTGATTTGTTCCCATTAACATTGACTCTATGAAGTTGTTAACAAAAAGGGTAAAAAAAAATAAGCATAAGCATCAAACTATCTTTTGTTGTAGCATGAATCCTTCTTAAATACTCCTCACCATTGAACTTATCACAAGTATATTATCCCCTCCATTCTTACAGAATTTGATTCCCCTTATCACACAATGGCAACTCATTGATGTCTTCTCCACCAGTTGGCAACCCCATCATATCATGCACTGTCTGTTCTGTTATCTCAATAACAGAATTTTGTAGGACAATTCTTTTACTATTGGCATCATACACATCTAAAAGATAGTAGCTTAGTTGTCCCGGACAACTTGTAATATTCACTTGCAGAATTGACCCAAAACCCATACTCAAGATTGCTTGTTTTTGTTCTGGTGACATCCCCCTAACAGCTGTAGTGATGTTATCACACTTCATTCTGGTTGGAAGGTATCTTAAACCAAGTGAATATTCCTTACTTGTTTTTCTAACATTAACTTCTTGTTCCTCTTTGATAGATTCATCAATTCCCTTATTCTTTAAATTTTTTACAACTGGAACTCTGTCATATTTCCTCTTTCACCTTATCTCTCTTTCCAAAAGTAATGCATTTAAAGGTTTAGGACTTTTCTTTGGTTCAACTGATTTATCAAGCTTTTTCTTTGACCTTCTTTCTCGTTTCACATGTTGTTCTTCTTCATGTACTTGTTCTGCTATAGCACACAATAAATATTATAATGTTTAGTATAAGATATTAGATATTAATGTATTAAAATATAAGATATTCTCTATATTCTAACAGAATAAAAATTTATTTCAATAACACAACTACCATAAACACAAAATTCCCATGCAAACAGAATACAAAATAATGACATATTACAAAAAAAATATTTATAGAAGTGCAATTCTAACAGAATATAAAATAAACTAAAAAAAACATCATACATTTAATTTTCAAACATAACCACTGCACATTGAAATACTTATATTCATACACATATTCGTATTCTACTAGAATATTCTACAATAAATGTACCTGTTTCAATTTAACTCATAATTCTAAGTTAATAAAAATTAAACAACAAAAGTTAAAATATTATACAGTTTGTTTAAATGATAACAGTATAAAAGAAAAATTATCAAAAAAACACTCTCTTTAAACTCTATCTGATGATATTGCATATAAATTAGAATTCTACCAGAATCATTTATATTTCAATACAAGACATAAAATCCACTATCTATTTGGATAGTCACAATCATATACAACATACCATTCTACTAGAATTTTATATATGTAAACTTAATCGATCTATTAGAATTTTGAATGTTTTAGTTTAAGTCATTAATCATATACAAACTTTGATTCCAGTAGAATATAAAATCTTTATACCCTGCTAATTAACTACTTATTCATAGATTTTTTCATTACAATTTTAACTAATACAACAACATGATTAATTCTAGGAGAATAACAAACATCTTTATGTTCATATGAATAGAGCATTCGGGCAGAATAACATGTACAATTATTTCATTCTATCATACTATTATTATTTCAAGGCATACTGTAATAAACAATACTTATTCTTAAGAAATTCCAAAAAAAGACATCTTCTTGCAAACCACAAATCATACATGCATAAATGATTTTAAATACACTTCCTACACTATAATACATTTTTCGAACTCAATAAACATCAACTAAAACAAAAAATTGTTACCTTCAGGTTACGCAACGAAATCATCATCGTCATCTTGAAGATTCAAGGCCGTTGCTGCTGTGTTCTTGAACTTCGACTTGAATGAAGTCGATCATGTACTCGTTATTCTATAAAATACCGTTCACAGAAGCCCCCGAATGCCGATTCCGTCTTCTAGGATTAAGTGTCGATATTTATATGAAAAACCTTCAAAGAATCTTCCGATTTTGAAGATAGATTACAAAAAATTAGAATGTGTTTCAACCTCCAAAGGAATTGGGTTTTTGATTTTGTGAGTATGCGAGATATTTGAGATTATCGGTTGATCACTTCCATAGTTATCGACAGTTTCCAAATAAAATGACGAGAAATGTACCATTCTACCCTCCCGTGACCAGTCAATTAATGAAAGCCTATTAATTTGTTTTTTTTTCTATTTAATTTTAAAAGAAAATCACTTTCTTAATTTACCATAAATGATTGGCCTAGAATCCTTTATACAAGCACACAATATTAGCAAAAACAAAATAACATAACCATATATATATATATATATATATATATATATATATATATATATATATATATATATATATATATATATAGGATTAAGTTCTATGAAAACTAATATTTAGGGCATCAAGTTAAGAACCAATGATCAATTGACACCTGTCAATTGTAGAAGTTATTGAAATTACATGTCAATTGTAGAAGTTATTGAAATTACAAAACTGGTTTTTATGAGTGGGTTAAATTTACGAATTTAGTCCATGTGGTTTTCTTAAAATTATATGTTTAGTCCAACTGTATTTTTTTAGATCTGGCAACCAACCCTTCATCTTCCCTTCTGTTTCATTTTCCTTTTCCAGTTCATCATCATCGTCCATGAAGAAGAAACCTAGAAAAAATCTATAAGATTAAAAAAAATTATAAAATCAAAATACACTGAGGGAACCCGCCTTTTACCAGATACAACATCCTAATGTAAATCTAAAAACCATTTCATCTTCACTGTGAATCTCCATATTGAAATTCCAAATTAAAATCACATATCTCAAATCCAACTCCCATCCATTCCACTGACTTCGCTATACATCTCTATCTTCATCTTTCATCATCATTTTCATCAATGATTTCTGAAAGAACACGCATACACACTAGATTTTCAAAAATTGATCATCAAGAAAACACATGAAGAAACCCCTATAAATTGTGTTCATCTTTCAGAAATTCTAGTCAAAATAGAAACCCTGAAATCGATATTTGCAGCAAATTAACAAAAACTGAAGCCCTAATTTTTTGAAATCGATATGCTAGAAGGACCTGATCTGAGGGGAAGTTCTATTCCATAACAGGTTTCAGAACATTTCACTCTCCTAGCGGTGGTTAAAGAAACGGATTTAACAGGAGTGTGAAGTTGATGAACATCAAAATCTAGGGTGGTGGTGGTGATCAATATAGTCCCTCTCTTTCTTTTTCTTTCAAAACAAAACCCTAATTTACCCTTTACACCCTTGATTTCAATAATCTTTTTCATTACAAGTCCAAAATTTACAAAACAACCCCTTTCTCTATAAATTATTCTCAATTAAGATCTGTAAATTACCACTAACCCCTCCTTCTGAAAAATCCTTACAATTCAAGTCCAAAATGTAATGAAGTTGTGAAAAAAAATGTAACAATAAAAATGACATTAGACCCTTGAAAAATAGAAAATAAAAAAAAACTCTAGGTAATCCGTAGGTAAATACCTACGGCTTACCTACGGATAAAGGCTATCCGTAGGTAATCTGTAGGTATTTACCTACGGATTACCTACGGTTTATTTCTTTCTATTTTTGAAGGTGTAATGTCATTTTATTTCGTTTCATTTTTTTCAGAACATCAATATACTTTGATTTCTTTGTTTTCACAAAGTTATCCATCATAGAAACGTATGTAGAAGAATGTGAATAATTAGAACTCATTACTATATATGATACAAAAAAAGCTATTTAATTATGTTTGTTCTTGAGCCACAATTAACGTCATTAAACAAATACGTGATATACTGAACATAATACGTACATATCTTTTGTATGTAAATGTATGTATTTACTTGTATTTGTTTATAGAAAATAACTTTCATTTATATTATATAAAAAAAAGAATAATAAAGTTGTAAATGAGTAGTGGGTTATAATGATCCATGTCTGTGTATGTAAGTTTATGTTATGTATAAGTTGTTGAAAACAAAACAATCAAAGTATAATGATGTTGTGAAAAAAATGTAACGATAAAAATGACATTAGACCCTTGAAAAATAGAAAAAAAAACTGTAGGTAATCCGTTGGTAAATACCTACGGATTACCTACCGATAAAGGCTATCCGTAGGTAATCTGTAGGTATTTACATACGGATTATCTACGTTTTTTTTTATTTTCTATTTTTAAAGGTGTAATGTCGTTTTTTTCATTTCATTTTTTCAGAATATCATTATACTTTGATAGCTTTGTTTTCAAAAAGTAATACGTCATATAAACGTATGTAGAAAAATGTGAATCATTAGAACTCATTACTATATATGATACAAAAAGCTATTTATGTTTGTTCTTGAGCCACAATTAACCTCATTAAACAAATACGTGATATACTGAACATAATACCTACATATCTTTTATATGTAAATATGTGTATTTATTTGTATTTGTATATAGAAAACAACTTTCATTTATATTATATAAAAAAAGAATAATAAAGTTGTAAATGTGTAGTGGGTTCTAACGATCCATATCTGTGTATGTAAGTTTATGTTATGTATAAGCTGTTGAAAACAAAACAATCAAAGTATAATGATGTTGTGAAAAAAATGTAACGATAAAAATAACATTAGACCCTTGAAAAATAGAAAAAAAAACTGTAGGTAATCCGTAGGTAAATACCTACGGATTACCTACGGATAAAGGCTATCCGTAGGTAATCCGTAGGTATTTACCTACGGATTACCTACGTTTTTTTTTTCTATTTTTGAAGGTGTAATGTCATTTTTTTTCGTTTCATTTTTTTTCTTCAGAACATCAATATACTTTGATTGCTTTGTTTTCACAAAGTTATCCATCATATAAACGTATGTAAAAGAATGTGAATCATTAGAACTCATTACTATATATGATTCAAAAAAAGCTATTTAATTATGTTTGTTCTTGAGCCACAATTAAAGTCATTAAACAAATATGTGATATACTGAACATAATACGTACATATCTTTTGTATGTAAATGTGTGTATTTATTTGTATTTGTATATAGAAAATACTTTCATTTATATTATATAAAAAGAGAATAATAAAGTTGTAAATGAGTAGTGGGTTCTAACGATCCATGTCTGTGTATGTAAGTTTATGTTATGTATAAGTTGTTGAAAACAAAACAATCAAACTATAATGATGTTGTGAAAAAAATATAACGATAAAAATAACATTAGACCCTTGAAAAATAGAAAAAAAAAACTGTAGGTAATCCGTAGGTAAATACCTACGGATTACCTACGGATAAAGGCTATCCGTAGGTATTTACCTACGGATTACCTATGGTTTTTTTTTTTCTATTTTTGAAAGTGTAATGTCATTTTTTTTCGTTTCATTTTTTTTTTCCGAACATCAATATACTTTGATTGCCTTGTTTTCATAAAGTTACCAATCATATAAACATATGTAGAAGAATGTGAATCATTAGAACTCATTATTATATATGATACAAAAAAAACTATTTAATTATGTTTGTTCTTGAACCACAATTAACATCATTAAACAAATACATGATATACTTAATATAATACGTACATATCTTTTGTATGTAAATGTGTGTATTTATTTGTATCTGTATATAGAAAATAACAATCATTCATATTATATAAAAAAAGAATAATAAAGTTGTAAATGAGAAGTGGGTTCTAACGATCCATGTCTGTGTATGTAAGTTTATGTTATGTATAAGTTGTTGAAAACAAAACAATCAAAGTATAATGATGTTGTGAAAAAAATGTGATGATAAAAATGACATTAGACCATTGAAAAATAGAAAATAAGAAAAAAAAAAATTGTATACCTACGGATTACCTATGGATAAAGGCTATCCGTAGGTAATCTGTAGGTATTTACCTACGGATTACCTACGTTTTTTTTTTTTTCTATTTCTGAAGGTGTAATGTCATTTTTTTCGTTTCATTTTTTTTCAGAACATCAATATACTTTGATTGCTTTGTTTTCACAAAGTTATCCATCATATAAACGTATGTAGAAGAATGTGAATCATTAGAACTCATTACTATATATGATACAAAAAAAGCTATTTAATTATGTTTGTTCTTGAGCCACAATTAAAGTCATTAAACAAATACGTGATATACTGAATATAATACGTACATATCTTTTGTATGTAAATGTGTGTATTTATTTGTATTTGTATATAGAAAATAACTTTCATTTATATTATATAAAAAAAAGAATAATAAAGTTGTAAATGAATAGTGGGTTCTAACGATCCATGTCTGTGTATGTAAGTTTATGTTATGTATATGTTGTTGAAAACAAAACAATCAAAGTATAATGATGTTGTGAAAAAAATGTAACGATAAAAATGACATTAAACCCTTGAAAAATAGAAAATAAGAAAAAAACTATAGGTAATCCGTAGGTAAATACCTACGGATAAAGGCTATCCGTAGGTAATCTATAGGTATTTACCTACGGATTATCTACAGTTTTTTTATTTTATATTTTTGAAGGTGTAACTTTTTTTTTTCGTTTCATTTTTTTCACAACATCATTATACTTTGATTGATTTGTTTTCACAAAGTTATACATCATATAAACGTATGTAGAAGAATGTGAATCATTAGAACTCATACATATATACACGTACATAAATATATATACATACATACACTTACTTATACAATATATATATATATATATATATATATATATATATATATATATATATATATATATCCCTAATTATCATATTTTTTGTTATTCATACATTAAATGTATATTATTTTACCTTATTGATGTGTTAAAGTTGTTTTTTTTCGTTTGTTCATTTGTTTGTATGTTAAACACATTCGTTACGATTATTATATATTATCATTATATTTATAATTATTATTATTAATAGTACTATTATTCTAATTTTTAATTTTTTGTTTTTTAAATATTCAAAGCAAAAGGATCAAAAAAAATTTAAGACTTGATTATTGAATAATAATAATAATAATAATTTAAAGTCGTTGGTATTTCGTAGTTATTATGTAGCTATTTTCTTATGTGGGTAGTCTGTAGCTATTCTATAGCTAATTACCTATGGAATACCTACAGACTTACTTCCGTCGTTATTCCGTTGTTATTCTGTAGGTAATTACCAACGAAATACCTACAAATGTGCGTCCGTTGTTATTCCGTAGCTATTTTGTAGCTATTCCGTTACTAATTTAGGGCATCCCATTCCATAGGAATTCTGTTGGTATTATGTAAGTAATTACCTAGAAAAATTTTCCGTAGTTATTTTTGTGTGGCAAAACCCTTTGTTTTCTAGTAGTGGTAAAGGAAGTTGTGTGTGTGAACGTAGAGATATAGGGAAAAATGGTTGAGTATTTGGCGGTGCTGCATAACACGCTGGTGGTTCCGACGACTGTTTTCGGTGGTCCGGTGTTTGGCTGGGGTGAAACCATTCCATTTTAATTCTTTTTACGATTTTGGAATCAATGAAGGTTCATGGAGGGTGGTTTTCATGAATTGCGGCTTTAATGCTCGACTCAAATTATGCCGACTCTTTCGATGATGTCTCGATTATATTCATTTAATATTGATTTAAGTTGTTTCTTTAAGCTAAATGTTATTGGTTTTCATTGGAAAGTGGCTTTAATGCCTTTTCATTCTATTCTATTAAATGTTACGTTGAAAGAATAGAAATCAGTTTTGAATTAGAGATGATTTCCGAGTATTAAATCAAAATTGACCTTTGACTATTTTAATTTTAAGCTTTCATTTGAGATTGATAAAGGATTAAGGATTGATAGATTAGGAGAAACATTCTAAACCATAAGGACCATTTGTGTAATTACTTTAAATTTAATTCAAACCCTAATATTTATTTTCCATATAACCCTATATATATATATATATATATATATATATATATATATATATATATATATATATATATATATATATATATATATATATATATATATATATATATTGCATATAGTTTTGTTCCTTTACTAGATAAATAAAAAATTGGATTCTTAAACAATATATTCATGCAGCTGCAAAAAGTTGGTTCCCTCTGGAAAACAATTTCTTCTAGAGAAAATAGTACCTATTAACGGGACATATGTATATATATACTCTTATAACAATGTTTAAACATGTATATATATTTCTTATTTTTCATATATGTGCACAATGATCTTGTTGAGGACAGACACCGAGTCCTATAAAGAAATTTGTACATTTTACTTATCACAACATAATTGTGTAATTCTTTGATAATAATATTACAACCAAACATGCAACAAGAAGGATACAAATATTACGTTTAATCCAGGTTATGCTCTCTGAGTTTTAGGGATAGGAAAGAGAGAATAACAGTAATGCTTGATCTTAGAATTTCTCGTATCCGTTAAAGCATTATCTGATTCTAGCTTAGGAACCTGAGGAAATAGATTCTTATATCAGTCTACAAACAATCTTGAAATTGAGTCAAACTTTTCTTGAGAAAACTATTTAAAATTAATTTTGTTTGTCATTCAAGTCCAGATTATCTTTCTATTCTAATAAAAGAATAAGTTTAATCTCATATTGATAAGTGTCATGCAATTAGAACCCTTCATTAATGTTGTATATATCATTTATCATGCCACTTGTCAACCTATTAATTATTCATTTCAAATTTTAAATTTTCCACTCTAATTTTATTAAATTAATAATTGATTCTTCATTTTAAATTTCAAATTTTAGAATTTATCCCTTTAATTATATTAAATTAATAACATTAGATTAAAAAATAAAATAAAATTAATATAAATGATAAAATAATATAACTCCATCTATTTATTTAAATCAACGATTATAATTTTATATAACTAAAAAAAAATATCTTTTAATTAATAATTTATTTAAAATAATTGATTAATATTTTTGATTTTTTAATACGAAGTTTAATTAATTTTATAACCGTGGTTATCACGGGTTATAAACTAGTATAATTAATCAATACATAGTGGATTCGAATGAAGTGTGAATTCGAGTTTCAATACAACCTAGACAACTGATGAGGTGTCACATGTTGCAAAAAGGTCAATAATCAATAATTTACAAAAAAAAAAAAAAAAAAAAAAAAAAAAAAAAAAAAAAAAAAAAAAAAAAACTATTTACTATCTCAATGCAATAAATTGAATTCATAATGCGCCCGCCCAAACTAGTTGCGAGATCAAAGAATGTGTGCTCACTACATGGGATTGTGAGGCCACCCATTGGATGGTCATATCCATACTCTTCCTCTGCCTGATGTAATAAGTCTTGAAAAGAAGGTTGGCTTAACAACGACACACGAACCACAAAGCGTTTCTTTTCTTGCTTTTGCTCCCCAACATAAACTGCAAAATAGCCTTTTGGAAGATCCATTGTTGATGTGCGTGTGCCGTTTGACGAAGACCTTTGGAAAATTTGATTTTCATGAATGATCCGAGGCATACGAATACCCATTTTTCTGAAGGTTAATGAAGGAAGTAAAACAATGTGAGAGTATTTTCTTTGTTAAAACATGTTATGGAGGAGTAACATAGGAATGTGTGTTGGTGCTTTATCTGTCGAATGCTTTATATAATGGTTTATTGAAGCTCCAAATGTATAATAGATGATAAAAAGGCAATTAAACTCCAGATAGCAATATCGTGTGACAGAATGGCAGTATCATGTTCTCTATTTCATAACTTGGAAGAAAGTATGTTCTAACATATCACGACCATATATTCAGAGATAGTATAATGGCTTAAACATGTACTTATATACCCAAAAGAATTAAACATAGAGGATAACATGTATGGCCAGTATTCTGTACACAAGGTAAGCGGTGAAGAACACTACAAACATCATGGGCCCATGTGATATTAATGGGAGTGTGGCTCTCCTTCCTAACAAACCGATAGTTTTGGCTAAAATCAATGGGGTTTTCTTACAACAGGTGTGGCCTATGATGTATTATGTTTATGGATATAATTCATCGCATTGATTAGGAAACCTTTGTATAGGCATCATCACATGGTTTTTGTATTTCAATGGACCAACCAATCCTTGAAATATTTGTTGATCCTATATTGGCCTTTAGATTCATAAATTAATTATGTATTTTCTTCCTTTTTGCAAGAGGAAAGACAAAGGCATGTGGTATTGATCCCATTTCCACCATATGTCACCATCCTTCATTTAATCTTCCATATATCATATGGATATATAAACCATTCAAGATGAATTACACAACCACAGATTCACAACTTTTCCCCAAGAAGTCGTGCTTTGATACTTTTCATTCACCGTAAACCTTTTGAAGCTAACAGACAATACCCTCCTTATAAAATGGCCATCCTTATGCCCCGCATCACTCAAGCAAAGCAAATTCTTAAACGATCATTCACAAATGGAAGTAGCACAACAAAATCTATGGATATCCCAAAAGGTTGTTTAGCGGTTTATGTTGGTGAGCAAGAGAAGAAGAGATTTGTAGTTCCCGTATGGTTGTTAATGAAACCTACTTTTCACCAACTGCTAGATCAGGCTGAGGAAGAATTTGGGTATAGTCATACAATGGGAGGCCTAACTATTCCATGTAGTGAATATATGTTCACGGATTTAGCTTCACATTTGGGCGCATTATGACTTGTATACATCATTCTTAGTTATCATGAGTAGTTAAATGACCAGTAGAATTTTGTTTTTATCATTTGTAATTAGAGACAATTGTTCCATATTTGTAAGAGTTTATTGGATTTTGTTTAGCGTTATGAGATAAGAAATGCAGAAAATTGCATCATCCACTATTTTGGATATAATAATTTCTCATACCATGATGTGCGTCCCTAAGAAGATAAAACCACGTCATATCAGTTTGTTTTTTCAGAAAACGGTATGCAAAATGATAAAAAGAATTAAGAAAAGTCTATATGAAAGGATCATGAGCTTTGTCGCCATCCATCTTCCTGCATGTAATAAATTTATATTTTTGTATTCAAAGGGCATACCATATAGATACACATATCATGAAACAACTCTAAAAAGTATGCTGAGCATAAAAAGTAAAAAATATAGTAGCAGATTAGAATGGGACTTTAGTTTAAACATACAATGAAATAACTCCAAAAGAGTATGCTGACGCCTATGGAGCTCACACATTTGTAACTTGATATTCATTGGAAGAGAACTAGAGGACCTGCATCGATCTGATAGCTATTACAGGAGGAATGCAAACTTATTTAATACAAATATACAAGAGTTTCTTATAGATTATTCTGGCAATAGGCTACATAGGGCCACCTTAATGAATCAAATGAAGGGTATGGCTTGTTATAATCTTATATAATTAAAGAGCCACATACACAAAATTTATTTTGATGATGTCCGCTTTTTTATAGATAAATCTTTAATTCATATTAAAATGGTAGAATCCCTCTAGGTGTGTATGTCTCCAAACCTCTCCTGCTATCCCCTCGCTTAAAGCCTAATACATAGTGATAAATGAGAAGTTTTAGACTAATGTGGCAACAAATATTGATTACTTGTTGCCACCCACAAGGACTTTTTTGCTTATGTGAGAGTTTAATTTGGCTAGAAGATACTCCTAGTATGGCTTAGTTAGGTGTTTGATGCTTCAAATCTACTAAAAGAAATTTGAGCATCTCCCCTTTCCGAGTATTAGCTCTGGAGAATTCTTCTTAAGACTTTTCTTACAGTTAAAGCATCAGATGATTCTATCTTAGGAATCCTAGGAGAAAATACGTATAAGATGCTTATATCAATCTACAGACAATCTTCAAATCGAGTTAAAACTGTTGTTGAGAAAACTAGTTACACTGAATTTCGTTTGTCATTCAAGTCTACATTATATCATTAATCAATACAGAGTGGAGTTGAAAGAAGTCCGAGTTTGAGTTTCAAAACAACCTGGACAACTGATGAGCGTCACATGTTGCAAAAAGGTTAGTGATAAGTGCTAACAAAAAAACCGTAACAACTATAATACAATAACTTGAACTCATAATGCGCCCAGACGAGTTGCGAGATCAAAGAATGTGTGCTCACTACATGGGATTGTGAGGCCACCCATTGGATGGTCATATCCATACTCTTCCTCTGCCTGATGTAATAAGTCTTGAAATGAAGGTTGGCTTAACAACGACACATGAACCACAAAGCGCCTCTTTTCTTGCTTTTGCTCCCCAACATAAACTGCAAAATAGCCTTTTGGTAGATCCATTGTTGATGTGCGAGTTCCATTTGACAAAGATCTTTGGAGAATGTGTTTTGCTTGAATGATCCGAGGCATACGAATACCCAATTTGATGAAGGTTGCTGTAGGAAGTAAAACGATTGTGAGAGTATTTTCTTTGTTAAAAGATCTTGCGGAGGAGTTACAGAGGAAAGTGCATGTGCTGGTTCTTTGCATTTCAGATTCATTATATAATGGTTTATTGAAGCTTCAAATTAATGTACTGTAGTTGATAAGAAAGAAATTAAATTACAGATAGGGACGTTGTGACAGAAAGGCAATATCATGTGCTGTGTTTCTCAACTTGCAAGAAAGTATGATCTTACATATCATAACCATATATTCAGAGATAAAATAACGGATTAAACTTGTACTTGTATACCCAAAAGAATTAATCATGGAGGAAAACATGTATGGCAAGTATTCTCTAACTCTACAAACATCATGGGCCCATGTGATATTAATGCGAGTGTGGCTCTACTTCCTAACAAACCCATAGTTTTGTCTAAAATCACTGGGGTTTTCTTACAACAGGTGTGGCCTATGATGTACGTATTATGTATATGGATATAACTCATCGTCATTAATTAGGAAACATTTGTATAGGCATCATCACATGGTTTTTTTATTTGGATGGACCAACCAATCCGTGAAATATTTGTGATCCTATATTTTCTTTTAGATTCACAAATTAATTATGTATTTTTTTTCCATGTTACAACATGAAAGACAAAGGCATGTGATATTGATCCCATTTCCACCATATGTCACCATCTGTCATCTAATTTTCCATATATCATATGGATATATAAACCATTCAAGATGAATAACACAACCACAGATTCACAACTTTTCCCCAAGAAGTCGTGTTTTGAGAATTTTCATTCACCGTAAGCCTTTTGAAGTTAACAGACAATACCCTCCTTATAAAATGGCCATCCTTATGCCTCGCATCACTCAAGCAAAGCAAATTCTTAAATGGTCATTCACAAATGGAAGTGGCACAACAAAATCTATGGATATCCCAAAAGGCTGTTTAGCGGTTTATGTTGGTGAGCAAGAGAAGAAGAGATTTGTAGTTCCTGTATGGTTGTTAATGCAACCTACTTTTCAACAACTGCTAGATCAGGCTCAGGAAGAATTTGGGTATAGTCATCCAATGGGTGGCCTGACTATTCCATGTAGTGAATGTACGTTCACCGATGTAGCTTCTCGTTTGGGCGCATTATGACTTGTGTATACATCATTGTTAGTTATCATGAGTAGGTGACTGACTAGTAGAATTTTTTTTTTTTATCATTTGTAATTAGAGACAATTGTCCCATTTTTGTAAGAAACTTGAACAAAGAACTATTTAGACTTCATTGTATACTGTTTAGCATTATGAGATAAGAGATGAAATGCAGAAAATTGCACAATCTACTATTTTGGCTCTAAATATTTCTCATACCTTGAAGTGTGTCCCTACTATACGCAGATAAAATCAATGTTTTATAACCCCCGAGTTTTTAGTTGCCCGGGTGTGATGACTGGTAGTACATGAGAATGAGACTGAGCATAAAAAGTAATAAATAGTAAACATAGTAGTACATGAGAATGAGAGTGTAGTTATACAAGAGATAAATATTTGTATTCAGTTTAAGAAATATTTATTTAAATATGAAGTACACAACACCAGGCTTACTTTAACGTAAAACACTGCATGTTCTGTTTCATTTTATGTTCTATTTTTTTTCCTGTTTTGTACCCTCTAGTGTTTTTATACATAGTTCATAATGCAATTTTTGTTTAAAGAAAACATAAAATCAACCTGATGCCTATGGAGCTCGGACGTTTATAAGTTGATTTTCATTGGAAGATAGCTATAAGAACTGCAACAATTATTAGTGGAGGAATGCAAACACATTTAGTACAAATATACAAGAGTTTCTTATCGCGCAAGATTATTCTTGCAAAAAGCTACATAGGACAAATTTAATGAATCAGATGAAGAGTTTTGGCTTGCAAAAAGCTACTATTCCATGCAGTGAATATACGTTCATGGATCTAGCTTCTCGTTTGGGTACATTATTACTTGTATACAACATTCTTAGTTATCATGAGTAGGTGACTGACGAGTAGGATTTTTTTTATCATTTGTATTGAGACAAATGTCCCATTTTTCTAAGAAACTTGAACAAGGAACTATTTAGACTTCATTGTATTCTGTTTAGCGTTATGAGATAAGACATGAAATGCAGAAAATTGCACAATATGCTATTTTGGCTATAAAAATTTCTCATACCTTGAAGTGCGTCCCTATGCCGATAAAATCTCCTCATATGTCAGCTTCAGATATATAAAATGATAAAATGTATTAAGAAAAGGCTACATGAGAATGGATCATGAGCTTTGTCACAATCCATATTCTTGTATGTAATAAATTTCTGTTTTTTGTATTCAAAGGGCATACCATATAGATACACATATAATGAAACAACTCCCAACAAGTATGCTGGGCATAAAAAGTATGGTTTTTGGCACTGTAGCACACCAAAGTTTGGTCATTTTACACACTTAGTCGCTCAAGTTTTTTTGTGCCTAATAAACCATTAAAGTTAAATTTTACCTATCAATTACACAAGTATATAACTTGAAACAGGACAACCGATTACTTGAGTGACTAAATTTGTAAATTCGCCAAATTTTGTTGTGACACAATGCTACAAACCCCATATGGGTTTTACTCAAAACATTCAACCATGTCAGCATGTCACCCGTGAACCGAATAAAATTTCCCCCAAACCCTTAATTAGTTAGTATTTCCTAACGTTAAGGACCAATTGAGCACAAAAATTACTTGAGTAACTGAATGTGTAAATTCGCCAAACTTTGCTGTGCTAAAGTGCCAAAACCATAAAAAGTAATAAATCGTAAGCATAGTAGTGCATGAGAATGAGACTCTAGTTTATACCGCCTCTGTTGTTCTATATGTATAGAATACCTTTGTTCATGGAAAACGTAAAAAACAACTCATCTATAACTCGCCATTCAACAGAATAGAAATGAGGACATATATATATATATATATATATATATATATATATATATATATATATATATATATATATATATATATATATATATATATATATATATATACTACCATATGCAAATGATAGTATCTCCATCCCTCCCTCCCTCCCTCTATCTATCCATAATATAAACGGAAAATTTTGTCAATTTTGCAATGACCGTTGAATACTTGTTCCCCCACTTAGATGTTTTGCTTATGTAATAGTTTCGTCAAGGTTCTTCTCCTTGTTTGCATTACATAAGTGTTCGATGCCTCACATTTAATATAACTAATGCTATAAAGGCTTTTTTTATAAGAACTTAGGGTCAAGTATCCTTTTCTTTCATGATTTCAGGGTTTTCAAGTATCCTTGTCAAACAAGAAAAACAAAAAATTTTGTGTTTAATATAGTAACCTTAAAAAAATGTTCACGATGGGGTGCCAAGATACATACAACAATTTTAAGTGGTTCTACTAGACCATCGAACTTATAGAAGGCTTGGATTTTACCATCAAGTAGCAAAAAAGGAGCAAAGTAGTAGATTAGAGGAGTGTATTGTGATTTTATAGTGTTTCCAAATGGTGGTCTTGAAGTTGTATTTATACAACAAAAGAAACCAACACACTCTAGTGGTGGTATTGGGTATTGTGTAACCGACCAAAGATTAAAGGGAGACTTTCATATATCCGTCTTAAACATAATATATATAACTTAATTTCTAAATATCATATTTACCCTTAATAAGTTTAAAAATATTATATTTACCCTAATCTTCTTTCTTAAACATAATTATAATTTTGATGTTTTTATCAATTGACTACTATACCCCTTTATAAATATATGTTGAAAAGCAATGTTTATACACTTCATAAACATCCAAAACCCTGAATCGATCACATCTTGCTGAAATTTACCTCCAAAGTTTCATCTTAATATAGAACAAATATAAAAAGCTTAGAAACGGCATCCATAGATTGTTAATTTCACAAAATAAAAAGTTTTGTTTCTTCCATCCCACAAATTTGTGTATCTATTTCTCCATTCTCCTTATATGTTGTTGTATTCCAATAAAAAAAATGAAACTCTGTTTCCTCCAAATATTATCACTTATGAATGTTGGTTAAACTATTTACCTAAAGTGTGTATCAACAATTACGTAAGTATTGCATACTGTAACATCTAATTTCAGGATGTTTCTTATTTTTGGATAGCAGACTGTAATTTCATCAAGTAAAAGTAGCAGATTTCATGGGTTAAAGTTTGGACCTTATTAGATGTTGATAATGTTGGTTAAGTGATTTGAGCCCATGAACTGTGTTTTGGAGCTAAAGGGCTAAAATGGAAAAAGTGATATTGCAAACTCTTTTCATGTATTAATGAATTAAGTCCAGTATGTTTTAAGTCAAAAGTAATTAGATATAATTGTGAGGCTTGTTAATACCTTTGTGTGCATATAAATATTACGACATGGTGAGTTGTGTAGCCCAAGCCCAAAAAATTAGTGTTTTTCTTCGTATTTAAACGCATTTTTCTATGTTATTGGTCATTTTTAGCCTCCATCACATCAAGAGCTCTTTTGGAGCAAACCGTAGCCTCCTTTTCACAAGTATGAGCCTCTTTTCTCCTCTATTTTCGGTACTTTTTTGGGATTGTTTTGCTCGTTGCAGGTTTTTGAGTGCTCATTTGAAAGCAAAGAGGCAAGAAGCTTGTTAGAATCTGGTTTGCTAGTTTCTCCTTGTTTATGATGTTTTGAGCATTTATTGCAATAATTTTTCAAGTTTATTACTCTTTTAAGTCCCATGAGTATTTTATGTTTCAGATCTAGATTCACAACTTGTTTTGGTGCCATGCATGGAGATTTCACCACATTTTCCTTTATTTTAATCTAGTTTGGTGAAGGATATGTATGACCATAAAGTTATGATTTTTATTAACCATTAGGGTGACATGAAGCTTTTTGGAAAGTATTAGGATTATCTTCACAGATTAAGGACTAAATAAGGTTTGGAATCTATCAAGCAGACCAAAACATAGATAAGGGCCGACCACAATGTAGTGAGCAGATTCATCGTGATTGTTTTTTGAGCCGGACCACGGTCCGGTTAAGGTCTCGCCATGGTGCAGTGGTTGTTTATCATTGACTTTTGACCAAGTTTGAGTTTTTTCAATTATTGGTAAAAATGTATCTTTGACCAGTTGGGAAAAATGGACTTTTACCCTAAAGAAGGGGGTTTAAAGAGAAAATTTTGTTAGAAGAGCTAGTTAATAAGATTTTATACCATAAATAATAAATTAGGGTCATTATTGTGTAGTATTTCGAGACAGTATCGGTACTGCTCAGCTTAATGTTAGTGGGTTGATTTATCATTCAATCAAGTGAGTTCTCGCGAACTTAATTACTATATATATATTATGTATCATATGCTATCCAGACTACAGATAGACCTCTTAAAGAGAATCTAGTGGAATCAGGACCATGACATACCTCTCTAAGGGAAGTGGTCAAGACCATGATAGACAGATCAGAGGGAAGTGCTCAATACCAAGTGAAGTAGAGATAGGCCACTCACATAGAATCTTGTGATCGTGGTCATTTATGTTAGCATGCTAATAGGATTACAATTCATTGTATATGCTTATGTGTTCTGTTATATGCTTATGTGGTCAGTTATACGTTTATGTGTAAGTTTCAGAACGCATATAATTTATAAATTGATTAAGTGTTGTGATTACTCACTAAGCCTTAGGCTTAAAATTATTACTTTATGTTTTTAGTTGTTCGTCTTTTAGGTTCGAAGGGCAAGGAGTTGGCATGACTGGAATATCTGGACATTCTCAGAGGGGCATGACATCTGGTTTATCTACTCTATTTTGTGCTATGGTTTCCAAAACAAGACTTAGGTTCCTGTAACATCCCCAAAATCACGGCTAGAAAAAGACCGGTTTTTGTTTATACTTTATTTCAAAATCAGAGTAACCTTTAAATAAAAGAGTTGCGGAATTTGTCCCAAAACAATAATATGATAAAGAGTTATCAAAAGCATTTCCTTAGAAATGTATTTCATTAAAAGACTCGGGATGTCATGTTCAATACCGTACATAAGTATAAACAATACAATATAAACCTTACTACATTATTTCATATCTACAGGCCTATATCCGTAATCCTTCATCCCAACACATCACAACTATGCTCGAGCGCCACTACCTATAATATATAAAACTGAATGGGTCAGGCTTGGGAGCCTGGTGAGCACATAGGGTTTTCAACCCACAATAAATAAGTTTATTAATTTCATCGACCAACAATAACCCGATTACCCGTTCCCGTTATCCTCACATTACGTCCCTAAACACCTATCATAAGGGACCTATCCTAAGGATCATCATCGGGGTGGACACTACTGCTAAGGGGGTTCCTCAGCAATAAATGTCCTAAAGGCAACCATGAGGGGGATGGAGTACACCGGTGAACACATCGTTCACAACACCTACAGGTTGCGAGCCTGCCATCGTTCTACTGGACTACCTTGAAGAGTCTGTGGTCGTCATCTATACTCTGCTAGATGACTGGATCAAAAGCAACAACATCGAGGCCTCTCATCATTTTATCACACACCACCTATTACATCTACCCATGTTTTACCCCGACATTTTTGTAGATATAAAATACATATACAATTTAAATCATATAAAACTTGTATAAAATCATTCATCCAGCATAGATAGCAAGTATAAAAATAATATACACACATAGCACGTAGTTTATATAACATACTTCATATCTATGTGTAATATGAAAGGGACCATGCACTCACTTGAAAAGGTGGTGATTCCGAACTCAGACAGCGCTTCGCTTCTTAAAAATAATTTCCTTCGACGAAACCTAGTATTATTACCACTAGAGTTTAGTCTATTATTCGTCGAGACTAATTAATAGTCTAGCTATTATTACTATTATATAAGTGTTAAAAAACTACTTATATAACCCATAATAATAGCCCAAGTATTTATTATATGTTCCTAATAACGTTACTATAATTAAATAAAAGCTATATTAAAATAGCGTAGGTGTAGCTCACATACAACGTGTTTTATAGAAAACCAGGCTTTGCTTGGAGCAGCATTCTCGAGCCAAAAAGCTCTTCTTCTCGTAGCCGTCGAGCACTCCGGGGCTTCCGCCTCGTGCTAGGGAGGTTCCCTATGCTTTTCGGGGGATTTCGGGGCTAGAGAGAGGTTCTAGAGAGAGAGAGAGAGTAAAGAGAAGAAAGAATGGGAAAGGTGTGAATAAAATGAGGGTGGGAGAGGTGGTATTTATAGGCTGAAATGTGGTTGAACTTGATGCCACATGTCACCATCTGGTGGCAAGCCTTGGGGAGACAGCAATGGCCAAGATTGTGGCACGTCACCCATTTTCGCACAGTACACTTCCGACTTCTAAAATCCGTAGCTTTCACATACGAACTCCATTTCTGACGTTCTTTATATCCACGCATAGGTAAAAATATTATCTACAACTTTCATTTTGACTCCGTCAGTTAATTCTCAACTGATCTTAAATTTAACAGTACGAGGAGATTTACTGTTAAATGTCCGCGTTAAATTCATAACTTCTACATACAGACTCTGTTTTCGTCTGTCTTTTTACCGTTGAGTTCCTATCAATGATATCTTCAATTTTCATTTAGGTCACGTAGGCCAAAAACTGCTCGATCTAAAATTCGAGTTTCAGGCTGTACACTACTAAGCCGAAACTTCGAAAAATCATAACTTCCTCATACAAAGTCAGATTTCGGAGTTCTTTTTATGGACACCCTCGGTTTAACATATTCTATGACTTTCTCTTTGATCATTAAGGCTAAAACTCGCTCTATCGTAAATTCACTATTTACACTTCCCGGTATCGTGTCGGTTCCATCGCGAAACTTCGACAGGTCATAACTTCTTCGTTACAACTCGGATTTCGGCGTTCTTTATATCTCCGGAATCCTTGTTTCGACCACTACAACTGTATGTAAAGATATCGGGTTTATCTCACAATTTAACTTTGACGCTTATGTTTATCTTTTATTTGTTATACATTTATAAATGAGTAATAAGCACATAAATACACATAATACTCAAATATTTCATTTTTATTATTTCAGAAAGAGTTACAATAGTTGACCTAGACTATTACATTGTCTAAAAATGGTTAGCCCCGAAACCCGGGCGTTACAATTCTCTCCTCCTAAGGATGATTCCGTCCCGGAATCATGCGTCAACAAACAGATGTGGGTAGCGACTCATCATGTCACTTTCTGTTTCCCAAGTGACATTCGGCTCATTCGAATGTTTCCATTGGACTAGCACTAAGTTGACCATCTTACGTCGTAACTGATGGGTTTTGAGCATTCTAACACTTCCTAAGTGTACATGCAACCCTAATAACCTTGGATCTATGTTTGTCTAATTATCATGCAAAGTTGAATTCCAAGGTTATATTCCTATCTAGCATACATGGGGAACAATTTTAACATAAAGTATAGATAGAATAACTTACCTTGTTGTTGTTTGTGTTCCTTGAAACCTTGTGAGCCTAGCACCCCAAGTGTGATGCCTCAAATGCTTCACACAACACCAAATGCTCTTGGAAGAACTTATGAGAGAACACACACTTCTCAAAATCGGCCAAGCCCTCTTGTTTCTTAGTGTAAACCTTAGTGTAGCCGATTTTAGGTGGAGAACATGTTTCTTATATAGTGTTGACACATCTAGGGTTAAACCCTAATGTGTCATGACTCTTCATTTCCATGACCCATGGGTTTGTAACTCCCATGGAGCATCCTATGGGTAGAACCCAACTTGATAATCCATGGAGCCTCTTAGCCCACTATACAAGATATGGATGATTTACATAATCAACCCATATATTTAATTAGTTATCTTTTGATCACATAATTAATTCTAAATTAATTCTTGATCAAACTAATCAAATAATATTATTAATATATTAGAACTTATAATATATTAATAATCTCCAAGTGTTATTTCTCTCATTTAGTCTATCCAATTGCATGATGCCATGCAACCCAAATGGACCATGCCGGTCGGGTCAAGTACATACCAGAAATAGTTATGGACTTAGACACCTTATCCAACAGTCTCCCACTTGGATAAGTCTAATAACTATTACTGCAAGTATGACTTCAGGAACCAATCGGCAATCGTAGCTCTTTACAAGGTTTCTCGAAACTGAGAAGATGATGGTACGCCATTTAAGATAAGTGATCATATAATCCTCTGTTCTAGATATCAGTCGGACAAATACACGGAACAATGTCTTACTTATTGTCCAACAGTTTGTTTCCCGATTTCCGATTTGTTTGACAAAGAACTTCATTGAACACATCAATTTAGTTCTGACCGGGCCCGGTACATAGGTCAAAACAAAATCATCGAGGGGCCCAGATATCAGCTTCTAATCCAAGAAGGAACAGATAAACTTTGACTCATATGTTTGTTCTACTACTCATTGAATTACACATAAGAGCGCGATTTTATAACATCGAGTTACCAATGCATTTTTCGTACAATCAATGCATAACCAACTTGTAAGTAACAAATCATATCTCTAGGTTTAAAGACTTATATGATATTACCGTCTCACGATCACTCGAGATAGAATTCCATGAAGTGATTCTAGTGAGCGTGGGTTGAGTCCAATGCTCAGAACTTATGAGCACTCATGATTGTTGTAGCCTTGTCCAAGACCTCTACAACCAAACATGACAGTCTTGATTCATACCTACTTCCGACATATGACCGACTGTGGAGGTTTGAATAATATGTTATACCAAACAAAATTATTCTGGAAGTCAAAACATGCAAAAGAAATATAGTAAACGATCGACAAGAGATAGTAACACTTTACTCATAAATAAAACACTTTTATTCATCATCAAATGTCAATTACACTTTACAAATTTCGAGGTTATCTAACTACTAAATCTAATATCATCCTTCAGCCCTATGCTCCGAGCATGCTGGAGATGCTTAACCCGAGTCAGTCCCTTCGTGAGGGGATCTGTCGGATTCTCATCTGATGATACCCTCTTTGCCACGAGGAGTCCTTCTTCGATCCGATGTCTGATGAAATGGTATTTTCTGTCGATGTGTCTGGATCTCCCGTGATCCCTTGGTTCCTTGGCTAAGGCAACAGCACTTTCACTATCACAGAAAATTTCCATTGGCTCTTTAATAGCTGGTACAACTCCAAGGTCTCCAATGAAGTTTCTCAGCCATAACGCCACTTTTGCCGCTTCACTAGCTGCAATATACTCTGATTCACAAGTAGAATCTGCCACTGTCTCTTGCTTGGAACTCTTCCAAGAAATTGCTCCTCCATTTAGGGTAAAGACCCAGCCCGACTGAGAGCGGAAGTTATCCCTATCAGTCTGAAAGCTAGCATCACTATACCCTACAACTCTCAAGTCATCACTCCCACCGAGGGTAAGGACCCAGTCCTTAGTCCTTCGTAGGTACTTGAGAATATTCTTTACCGCAGTCCAGTGTGCCTTGCCAGGGTTCCCCTGAAACCTGCTAACCATGCTCAAGGCAAAGGCTACATCAGGTCGAGTACACGTCATAGCATACATGATCGATCCTACAGCCGAAGCATAAGGTACTCGACTCATTTGTGCTATCTCAGCCTCAGTGCTAGGGCTTTGTGTTTTACTCAGTTTGGCGTTACTCTGGATGGGCAACTCTCCTTTCTTGGAGTCTTGCATGCTGAATCTTTTCAGCACCTTATCCAAGTAGGTACTCTGACTAAGTCCAATTAGTCTTTTACTCCGATCTCTCAAGATCCTTATCCCCAAAATATAGGCAGCTTCACCAAGGTCCTTCATAGCGAAACACTTTCCAAGCCAGGACTTTACTTCCTGCAGGGTTGGAATGTCGTTTCCTATGAGTAGTATGTCATCCACATACAATACCAAAAAGCTAACTATACTCCCACTAGCCTTGACATACACACAAGATTCATCTTCACTCCTAGAAAATCCAAATTCCTTGACCTTTTCATCAAAGCAAAGATTCCATCTGCGAGGTGCTTGCTTTAACCCATAAATGGATTTCTCAAGCTTACACACTCTATTGGGGTACTCATTGCTGACAAAACCCTCTGGCTGACTCATGTAAACATCTTCAGCCAACTTTCCATTAAGGAAAGCGGTTTTGACATCCATTTTCCAAATTTCATAGTCATGAAATGCGGCTATGGCTAACAGAACCCGAATAGACTTAATCTTGGCTACCAGAGAAAAGGTCTCATCATAATCCACTCCAGGAATTTGAGAGAAGCCATTTGCAACCAGTCTAGCCTTATAAGTGTGTACTTTACCATCCATGTCGGTCTTCTTCTTGAAGACCCATTTGCACCCTACAGTCTTTCGACCTGGTACATTCTCAACCAAGTTCCAAACTTGATTGTCATACATGGATTGTATCTCGCTATCCATAGCCTCTTTCCATTTAGCAGACTCGGGGCCTGCCATGGCTTCCTCGTAGCTGTTAGGGTCATCTTGACTTACTAGTGTCCCATCACTAATAAGTGTCTCACCTTCTGCAGTAATATGGAATCCATAGTAATGCTTAGGTGCACTCCTAACTCTCGTGGAACGCCTCAGAGGTACAGATTCGTCAATTGGCTCAACAGGAGTTTCCTCCTCAAGTTGAGGGCTAGAGTTTGAAGTTCCTTCACCACTTGACTCTTGAACTTCTTCAAGATCAACTTGCCTCCCACTGTCTCCTTGGCTTATAAACTCTCTTTCTCGAAAGACTCCTCTTCTTGCTACAAAGACCACATTGTCACTAGGTCTATAGAAGAGGTAACCAAAGGATTGTTGTGGGTAGCCGATGAAAATACACCTCTCGCTTCGGGGTTCGAGCTTATCATGAGTTTCGCGTCTCACGAAAGCCTCACAACCCCAAATCTTGATGTGGTCTAGTTGAGGTACTTTACCAGTCCACATCTCGTGAGGAGTTTTGGCAGCTTTCTTTGTAGGGACTAGATTAAGGATATGGGCGGCAGTCTCTAAGGCATACCCCCAGAATGAGATTGGTAGCGAAGCTCGACTCATCATGGAACGAACCATGTCCAACAAGGTTCGATTACACCTCTCAGCCACACCATTCAACTGCGGTGTCCTGGGAGGTGTCAATTGTGAGACAATCCCACATTCCCTTAGATAGTCGAGGAACTCTGAACTAAGATACTCACCACCCCGATCGGATCGAAGCATCTTAATGTTCCTGCCCAATTGATTCTTGACTTCCTGTTTAAATTCCGTAAACTTCTCGAAAGTCTCTGACTTATGTTTGATCAAGTAGACATATCCATATCTACTGTAATCATCAGTAAAAGTCAAATAATAACGATTAGCATCCCTTGTGGCATGTTTGAATGGTCCACACACATCCGTGTGTATAAGGTCCAACAAACCTTCACCTCTTTCACACGAGCCTGTGAAGGGTGACTTTGTCATTTTTCCAAGTAAACATGATTTGCAACTATCATTTGACTTTAGGTCAAACGACTCCAAGACTCCATCCTTTTGGAGTTGGCCTATGCTCTTCTTGCTTATATGTCCAAGACGACAATGTCATAATGATGCTTTATCCAAGTTATTATTATTATTAGAATCAATACACAAAACATTATTTCCTGAATTATCTACAACAGACACAGCTTCATACACACCATCACAAGGTAATGCTTTAAAATAAAGAACATTATTAAAGAAAGCATCAATAGAACCAACTTCATTATTAAATGAAAAGGTAAACCCTTGTTTGTACAAAGCATGAAAGGAAATAATATTTCTTGCCATTCCTGGCGAGTAACAACACTTATTCAAATCTAAACTAAACCCACTACTTAGCGATAAAGTATAAACTCCTATCTTCGTGACAGGTGAAGCTTTCCTGTTCCCCATGATCAAGTTTATTCTTCCTTGCTCCACATTCTCACTTCTTCTTAGTCCCTGCAAGTCACAGCAAATGTGAATACCACAACCGGTATCAAGGACCCAAGATTTCGAATGGGGTGAGTTATTAGAAATGATAGTGTAAATACCTGCATGGTTGGGTTTAACTTTCCCATCCTTCACATCCTGCTGGTACTTTGGGCAGTTTCGCTTCCAATGTGATTTTTCGTGGCAATAGAAGCATTCAGCCTCTTTTGGGTCAGAAGAAGGAGTAATGAAACCTTTCTTGGTTCCACTTGAAGATGAGCCATCAAGGGTCCGAGCCTTGGTACCCTTCGAAGATCTCTTTCTCTTCCTCCCTCGACTCTTCCCGATTGCCAAAACCGGAGTTGAGTTTGAAGTAGGAGTGATAGCAACCGACTTCCCCTTAAGACCTGTTTCTGCAGTCTTGAGAAGTCCCTGAAGTTTGCTGAGTGTGACCTCTTCCTTATTCATGTGATATGTCATGCGGAATTGATCATAGCATGATGGTAAGGAGCGCAAAATTATATCTATTGCAAGCTCCTCAGGGAGGTCCACATTAAGTTTCAGCAATCCATCCACATATCTTTGCATTTTCTGCATGTGGCTCGTGACGGAATCCCCGTCCTTCATCATGGTTGTTATCATGGAGCAGATGATTTCGTACCTCTGTTGTCGTGCACTTTGATGGTATCTTTCCATCAAATCTTGGTGCATTTCATAAGGGTAGAAATCTTCATAAGATTTTTGGAGTTCTGCTGTCATTGTGGCCATCATGATGCATGTTACTTTCGTAGCATCCCTTTCATGTGCCTGAAAGTCAGCGATCTCCTGAGGAGTTGCAGTGGTCTCATCAATCTCCTTAAGCTCCTTGTCAAGGACATATTTTTTGTCCTCGTAGCGGGTAATCTTCCTGATGTTTCTGATCCATTCATTGAAGTTGGATCCATCAAAGGTGACTTTCCCACACATACTCATAAGAGTAAAGGAGCCATTAGGATTCGAGCCAGAAGCATTATTTGAAGACATCTGAAAGAGGAGAACAAGCTTAGTATAGATTTAAGAGAGTCCTTAATAAAACACCCAAATGTAATATTAAGGCTAGGATCCAATCACAATATGATATAACTTAGAAGAGGTATGCCGTAATCTAAGCTATACCATATTTGAAAGGTAGGTGAATGACGATTCACCAATTTCCACCACGAAAACCGAAATATTTGATATTAGGTTTTATAATTGGTTCTTAGAAATTCCTAGATTCTTTGAGATTCAATGAACTTTTCAAAGGCATGTTTCAATCTCGAGAGTGCCCTCCAGGTTTTGTGACTGGGATACTGAGGATCACAAAACGAGGTGTGAAGTAACCATGCAAATCACTTGGTACCCTTAAAGTTTATCACTCAATCGATGTGCCGGTAAACCACACACGCTCCAACGATACTATAATAAACCTTAAGTCACCCTTTACCTACCTTGTTAAGTCCACGTTAGTGTGCCGGTTAACCACACACGCTCCACCAACGACTTAGACAAAGTGTAAAGTGTAATTTCATGGATTAGCACCTTATTCACATTTTCCTAAAGTAACTAAGATTGGGAATTTAATAAAACATTTAGTTACTTTATAATATTCATCATACTTTGAATGAGAGTTTATAAGTCCTTGTCTTACCCGTTCGGTTAACGACCCTCCACCAGTCAAGCAAGCGGTGGGTGAGAGTAGACACCCATTAAGTCACCATTTTATAGGCAACAACCTTATACCCACCTTATAGATCGGCTTCGTGAATGAGGCGTACTAGCGGTAAGACGACTTTTTTTTTATACATATATATATATATATATATATATATATATATATATATATATATATATATATAATTATTAAATCATCATAATATAAGTATAAGGGTTGAATTTTAACTTTTAAAATTCTAGGGGTTGGAACTTAAAGTTTTAACTTAACTTTACTTGTTCCAAAACTTGAGGGCAAGTTTTGTAACTTTCAAAACTTTTCATTTCTTGTAACTTATGAGTTTAATAGAGTAATAAAATGAAGACTCTTCATTTTTATAACTCTTGTGTTTGTTTTAATGGTTTTTAATTCAAGTGTGACTCTTGGTTTTCCATAACTTGAGGACAAGTTATGGACTCCATTAAAACACATTATGATTAAGAATTAAACTACCACATAGGTTACAAATAATTCCTATGATCATCTAAAAAGTCATAAGAACAAGAACATGAATATGAACACATTCATATATCAAAAATTACACTTAAAACTTTGTAATTTTGATAAGTAGTTGTTGTAAATGAATTATCAAAGGCATTACACCATCTAAAACAAGTTTTTCAAGTACCAAAAACGTTTAGGGTAATGTTTATAATTCATTTCCAGCAACTAAATCGAAATTCTGCAGTCAATCGACCCTACTCGCCGAGTGCATGAACTTTACTCGCCGAGTTGGTTGAAGATGCACATGAACTCGACGAGTCCCCCCTATAGACTCGACGAGTCCATTCGCAGACAGCAAGATTTCCGATTTCTTTCAACTTTTAAGCACAAATAAGAGCAAACAAGCCTAGGCTCTGATACCACTGATGGGTTTTAAGCATTCTAACACTTCCTAAGTGTACATGCAACCCTAATAACCTTGGATCTATGTTTGTCTAATTATCATGAAAAGTTGAATTCCAAGGTTATATTCCTATCTAGCATACATGGGGAACAATTTTAACATAAAGTATAGATAGAATAACTTACCTTGTTGTTGTTTGTGTTCCTTGAAACCTTGTGAGCCTAGCACCCCAAGTGTGATGCCTCAAATGCTTCACACAACACCAAATGCTCTTGGAAGAACTTATGAGAGAACACACACTTCTCAAAATCGGCCAAGCCCTCTTGTTTCTTAGTGTAAACCTTAGTGTAGCCGATTTTAGGTGGAGAACATGTTTCTTATATAGTGTTGAAACATCTAGGGTTAAACCCTAATGTGTCATGACTCTTCATTTCCATGACCCATGGGTTTGTAACTCCCATGGAGCATCCTATGGGTAGAACCCAACTTGATAATCCATGGAGCCTCTTAGCCCACTATACAAGATATGGATGATTTACATAATCAACCCATATATTTAATTAGTTATCTTTTGATCACATAATTAATTCTAAATTAATTCTTGATCAAACTAATCAAATAATATTATTAATATATTAGAACTTATAATATATTAATAATCTCCAAGTGTTATTTCTCTCATTTAGTCTATCCAATTGCATGATGCCATGCAACCCAAATGGACCATGCCGGTCGGGTCAAGTACATACCAGAAATAGTTATGGACTTAGACACCTTATCCAACAGTCTCCCACTTGGATAAGTCTAATAACTATTACTGCAAGTATGACTTCAGGAACCAATCGGCAATCGTAGCTCTTTACAAGGTTTCTCGAAACTGAGAAGATGATGGTACGCCATTTAAGATAAGTGATCATATAATCCTCTGTTCTAGATATCAGTCGGACAAATACACGGAACAATGTCTTACTTATTGTCCAACAGTTTGTTTCCCGATTTCCGATTTGTTTGACAAAGAACTTCATTGAACACATCAATTTAGTTCTGACCGGGCCCGGTACATAGGTCAAAACAAAATCATCGAGGGGCCCAGATATCAGCTTCTAATCCAAGAAGGAACAGATAAACTTCGACTCATATGTTTGTTCTACTACTCATTGAATTACACACAAGAGCGCGATTTTATAACATCGAGTTACCAATGCATTTTTCGTACAATCAATGCATAACCAACTTGTAAGTAACAAATCATATCTCTAGGTTTAAAGACTTATATGATATTACCGTCTCACGATCACTCGAGATAGAATTCCATGAAGTGATTCTAGTGAGCGTGGGTTGAGTCCAATGCTCAGAACTTATGAGCACTCATGATTGTTGTAGCCTTGTCCAAGACCTCTACAACCAAACATGACAGTCTTGATTCATACCTACTTCCGACATATGACCGACTGTGGAGGTTTGAATAATATGTTATACCAAACAAAATTATTCTGGAAGTCAAAACATGCAAAAGAAATATAGTAAACGATCGACAAGAGATAGTAACACTTTACTCATAAATAAAACACTTTTATTCATCATCAAATGTCAATTACACTTTACAAATTTCGAGGTTATCTAACTACTAAATCTAATATCATCCTTCAGCCCTATGCTCCGAGCATGCTGGAGATGCTTAACCCGAGTCAGTCCCTTCGTGAGGGGATCTGCCGGATTCTCATCTGATGATACCCTCTTTGCCACGAGGAGTCCTTCTTCGATGGACCATGCCGGGTCGAGTCAAGTACATACCAGAAATAGTTATGGACTTAGACACCTTATCCAACAGTAACTTCTTCGTCTTACGGTCGACAATTGTCGCGGGCTCTTCAATCAGTCTCTTGTTCTCATCCATTCTTAATTCTTAGATTGGAATTATGTCGGGAACTTCTCCCGTGAATTTCCTCAAATAACACACATGGAAGGTGTTATGAATACCATCTAGTTCTTCAGGTAATTCGAGCTTGTAAGCTTGGTTCCCAATCTTCTGAAGAACTTTTAACGGTCCAATAAACCTTGGACTCAACTTTCCTCATTTCCCGAATCTTGTAAGTCCCTTCCACGGTGAGACTTTAAGCAAAACCGAATCCCCAACTTCGAAGGTCATCGGTCGTCTTTTCTTGTCAGCATAGCTCTTTTGACAATCTTGATGTGACATCCCCAAAGTCACGGCCAGAAAAGACCGATTTTGTTTATGCTTTATAAAAATCAGAGTACTTCATTTTATAAAAAGGTTGAGGAATTTGTTCCCAGAAATACATGGTAAATACGTTATTAAAACATTTTCAAAGAAACGTATTTATTTCATTTTAAAACGTTTGGGATGTCATCGTTAATACAGGAACATAAGCATAAACAGAACTTACAATTATTTACACTAGTGATCTACATCTCTTTAAATCTCTCAGTGTATTGTGACTTCATATCAACACCTGTGATAAAAATAAACTGAGTGGGTCAGGTTGGGAAACCTGGTGAGCACATAGGGATTTCAATCCCACAATGTTATACCATATATATAGTTTAAAATTCACAAAATATACAATTTCACCATACATATATATAAACAACTCTTATCCCACCCCGTCGATCCTCGCAACGAGGCTATCCATACTCTCGGACCTAAGATTAGTCGTTTTACCTACTCCATACTCTCGGATCAGAAATGAACGAATTTACCAAATCCATACCCTCGGACTAGGGACGAATGACTAATCCATACTCTCGGATTAAAGATGAATGATTATGCCTAATCCATACTCTCGGACTAGGGACAATAGCTAATCCATACTCTCGGATTAACGACGAATGATTATGCCTAATCCATATTCTCGGACTAGGGACAATGACTATGTCTAATCCATACTCCCGGATAAGTGACATATACTAACTTCTATTCTCTGAGTTTTACTCACTTGTACTTGTAAGAATATACTACCCAATATTCCTCATTTTTAATTTAGGTCTACTCTTTATCCTAAATTATCAAATATAATCAGGTATGTTCTTTAACACGAATTTCAAGCAACATCAATTAACTCGCACATAAACATATAATTAATACTTCAATCAATACTTGTATTAAAATCATGTTCATGAAAGGGACTATGCACTCACCTGAGAAGGTGGTGACTCGGTACTCGGACAGCGCTTCGTTTACTTTAAACTAATTTCCTTCGACGAAACCTAGTATTATCACCAATAGATTTTAGTCTATTATTCTCCGAGACTAATTAATAGTCTAGCTATTATTACTATTATATAAGCGTTAAAAAAATACTTACATAACCCATAATAATAGCCCAAGTATTTATTATATGTTCTTAATAACGTTAATATAATTAAATAAAAACTATATTAAAAATAGTGTAGGCGTAGCTCACTTACAGCGGGTTTTATAGAAAACCAGGCTTTGCTTGGAGCAGTGTTTCCGAGCCGAAAAGCTCTTCTTCTCGGAGCCGTCGAGCACTCCGGGGCTTCCGCCTCGTGCTAGGGAGGTTCCCTCGGCTTTTCGGGGGATTTCGGGGCTAGAGAGAGGTTCTAGAGAGAGAGTAAAGAGAAGAAAGAATGGGAAAGGTGTGAAGAAAATGAGGGTGGGAGAGGTGGTATTTATAGGGTGAAAATGGCTGAACTTGGTGCCACATGTCACCATCTAGTGGCAAGACTTGGGGAGAAAGCAATGGCCAAGATTGTGCCACATCACCCATTTTCGCACAACACACTTCCGACTTCTAAAATCCGTAACTTTCACATACGACCTCCGTTTTTGACGTTCTTTATATCCACGCGTAGGTAAAAATAATATCTACAACTTTCATTTTGACTCCGTCGGCTAATTCTCGACCGATCTTAAATTTAACAGTACGAGGCGTTTAGACTGTTAAATGACCGCGAAGAATTCGTAACTCCTTCATACGGACTCCGTTTTCGTCTGTCTTTTTACCGTTGAGTTCCTATTAATGAGATCTTCAACTCTCATTTATTTCACGTAAGACAAAAACCGCTCGAACTAAAATTCGAGTTTCGGGCTGTACACTGCTAAGCCGAATCTTAGAAAAATCATAACTTCCTCATACGAAGTCAGATTTGGGCGTTCTTTTTATCGATGCTCTTAGTTTAACATATTCTACGACTTTTGTTTAGATTGCTAAGGCTAAAAAGTCTTCTATCGTAAATTCACTATTTACGTCTTCCGGTGTCGTGCCGGTTTTGCCGTAAAACTTCGGCGGGCCATAACTTCTTCGTTATAACTCGGATTTCGGCATTCTTTATATGTACGGAAACCTTGTGACACATTCTAAAACTTGGTTAAGGCTAGTCATGCTAAATAATCTTTTGTCGAAAAGTCATTTTTGACCCCTATTGCCTCTAAATTGACTAGCCCGGATCTGCGGGCGTTATAATTATCTCCCCCTTAGGATGATTACGTCCCGGAATCATCAACGAAACAAGGATCGTATAATGACTTCATACGTCATCTCTTCATCCTAGGTAATAATTATAATGTCTTTATTCCTTCAAGTCTATCTCTTAGACTTATTGACTGTAAGCAGTACTTGATCGTGCACCTGCTCTCTACCTCATATTAGACTCCAAATTATGACCTATCATCATGTGATGTACGTTTAGACTCAGGTCTCTTAAATTCTAAAATAGACTAAGCCTTCCTTCATGTTTTAATGTGATATAATCATACTTTAACATGTAGCATTTCTAGCTACCAACGAGCGCGATACTTCTATTGATCGCTTTGAGTTTTAATCGTTTGGTTTAAGTCGGACGCTATATCAAACTTGGTTCTCTAAACCACGTAACCTACTCATCGTAGTCAGACTCAAGGTGATATGACCACTAGGGTCGGGATAACAACAATCTTCTTAGTCATTACCGAAACAATGGTAACGACATACTTGAATAAAACGAAATCAATTATTGGCTTCTTGGTAACCTTGTGACATTCCCTGATCCAAGTGTGAGTCCTGTGCTTCTGGTAGTATAGGCCTCTACTACCATTCACACCTACTCATACTCGTCCCAAGTATTGTCCCGCAGTCTCTCCAAGTCACCATACAAGAAAAAAACAACTTAACACATCAGATAACAAAACAAGGTTTCATATTATTTCTTGAAACGATTACATAGGTGTTCAAGTTCACCCTAGACTATGCCTCTAACAGGCTACATCATATGATTCTATGGCTACATTATAACTCGATCCTTGGATGTCAAGCCGTCATTCGTGAATCCTCGCATTGTCATCTGCTTCGTCTAGGATCATATGGAATGCTCTTGCCTTCGGTTTTGGCGGAATGTTTGGTTTTTCCGCCTCTTTCTTTTTCGGGCAATCCTTAGCAACATGCCCTTCTTCACGGCATTCATAACACACCCTTTTGCACTCGTTGGCGTAATGTCCGGTCTTCCCACACTTGTAGCAAGTCACTTCTTCGCTACATTTCCCAAAGTGATTCTTTTTGCACTTCTCGCACCATTTCACTTTGTTTCCTCCTCCGCTAGACTCCTTTGAACCAGACTTGATCTTCTTATTGGGCCTCGTAGATTCCTCAAACTTCCTCTTTTCGCCAACCTCAATCTTGTTGGCAGCTCTTCCCTTAATCATATCTTCCACAAACTTGGCAGCCCAGATAGCTGCCTCCAAAGTAGGTGCCTGACGCACTGGCACCGCGTACTCCCATGGAAGTCCCTTTGCGTACTTGTCGATTTTCGTCAGCTCATCCGGAACAAGACGCAAGGCAAACTCCATCTTTTCTGTGAAGTTGTTCGTGTATTCATCGATTGACATGCTTCCCTTCTTCAGGGTTAGAAACTGGTTCTCTAGCTCAAGCAGGTTTTGAGCTGAGCAGTACTTTCGTTTGAATTGCACCAGAAATTCTGCCCATGTCAGTTGCAAGGGCTCATTAGGGCTCAGAGTCTTCCCCAAGGTATTCCACCAACGTACAACACTTCCTCGAAACTGACGCACTGCAAATGTGGTCTGTAGCTTCCCTCTGCAACCGCATGTCATGAAGGCTAACTCCATCTCCGAGATCCAATCCATGACCCCGATCGGATCCTCCTTTCCAGTGAAAGTCGATGGCTTGCAAGTCAGAAAATCCTTGTACTTGCATCCATTCCTCTCGACTTCGTCATCTTGGTTGTTTTGTCGAACTATTGGTGGGTTGACTTGACTAACAGTCCCACTGTAGTTTCCTTCCTCAGTATGCCCTTCGTTCAACTCGGGCTGTTCGATCTGAATAGTGGCTTCCTCACGATTTTGCTGGAGCAAACGTCTAGTTTCCTCCATTTGACGATCCAACATCGCTTGGATCATCGCTTGCACTCCGACCATTGTGACTGGCTCAGTGGCGGCTTCCATCACCGGTATTTGCTCAATCACTGGGGGTTGGTTTCTGTTCCCATTTGCATTCACGTTTCCGCTACGGGTTCTTGCCATCTTGATCTATACACCGAATAAGGTGAATCTAGATCTTTACTTAGGATTGACGGTTAAATCATCCTTATCACTCCGAAACGTTTATATGCTAGTTCTAATATCGTAGTCGTACGTTTAGAATCCTAAACACATAAGGTTTCCAGATCCGGTCGGCAACAGACCATAGATCCGAACAACTAACAGCATATCAGGCACAAGTATTTAGCACATAAAAGCATTTTAGGCACAATTCCTAAAATAATCTAGTGCTCACACCTCACAATCATCGCTTAGCATTCTAAGTTTAAGTCTAGAAATAAATCCATATTCCTAGTTCGCTTAAACTAATGCTCTGATACCAACTGTGACATCCCCAAAATCACGGCCAGAAAAGACCGATTTTGTTTATGCTTTATAAAAATCAGAGTACTTCATTTTATAAAAAGGTTGCGGAATTTGTTCCCAAAAAAACATGGTAAATACGTTATTAAAACATTTTCGAAGAAACGTATTTATTTCATTTTAAAACGTTTGGGATGTCATCATTAATACAGGAACATAAGCATAAACAGAACTTACAATTATTTACACTAGTGATCTACATCTCTTTAAATCTCTCAGTGTATTGTGACTTCATATCAACACCTGTGATAAAAATAAACTGAGTGGGTCAGGTTGGGAAACCTGGTGAGCACATAGGGATTTCAATCCCACAATGTTATACCATATATATAGTTTAAAATTCACAAAATATACAATTTCACCATACATATATATAAACAACTCTTATCCCACCCCGTCGATCCTCGCAACGAGGCTATCCATACTCTCGGACCTAAGATTAGTCGTTTTACCTACTCCATACTCTCGGATCAGAAATGAACGAATTTACCAAATCCATACCCTCGGACTAGGGACGAATGACTAATCCATACTCTCGGATTAAAGATGAATGATTATGCCTAATCCATACTCTCGGACTAGGGACAATAGCTAATCCATACTCTCGGATTAACGACGAATGATTATGCCTAATCCATATTCTCGGACTAGGGACAATGACTATGTCTAATCCATACTCCCGGATAAGTGACATATACTAACTTCTATTCTCTGAGTTTTACTCACTTGTACTCGTAAGAATATACTACCTAATATTCCTCATTTTTAATTTAGGTCTACTCTTTATCCTAAATTATCAAATATAATCAGGTATGTTCCTTAACACGAATTTCAAGCAACATCAATTAACTCGCACATAAACATATAATTAATACTTCAATCAATACTTGTATTAAAATCATGTTCATGAAAGGGACTATGCACTCACCTGAGAAGGTGGTGACTCGGTACTCGGACAGCGCTTCGTTTACTTTAAACTAATTTCCTTCGACGAAACCTAGTATTATCACCAATAGATTTTAGTCTATTATTCTCCGAGACTAATTAATAGTCTAGCTATTATTACTATTATATAAGCGTTAAAAAAATACTTACATAACCCATAATAATAGCCCAAGTATTTATTATATGTTCTTAATAACGTTAATATAATTAAATAAAAACTATATTAAAAATAGTGTAGGCGTAGCTCACTTACAGCGGGTTTTATAGAAAACCAGGCTTTGCTTGGAGCAGCGTTTCCGAGCTGAAAAGCTCTTCTTCTCGGAGCCGTCGAGCACTCCGGGGCTTCCGCCTCGTGCTAGGGAGGTTCCCTAGGCTTTTCGGGGGATTTCGGGGCTAGAGAGAGGTTCTAGAGAGAGAGTAAAGAGAAGAAAGAATGGGAAAGGTGTAAAGAAAATGAGGGTGGGAGAGGTGGTATTTATAGGGTGAAAATGGCTGAACTTGGTGCCACATGTCACCATCTAGTGGCAAGACTTGGGGAGAAAGCAATGGCCAAGATTGTGCCACATCACCCATTTTCGCACAACACACTTCCGACTTCTAAAATCCGTAACTTTCACATACGACCTACGTTTTTGACGTTCTTTATATCCACGCGTAGGTAAAAATAATATCTACAACTTTCATTTTGAATCCGTCGGCTAATTCTTGACCGATCTTAAATTTAACAGTACGAGGCGTTTAGACTGTTAAATGACCGCGAAGAATTCGTAACTCCTTCATACGAACTCCGTTTTCGTCTGTCTTTTTACCGTTGAGTTCCTATTAATGAGATCTTCAACTCTCATTTATTTCACGTAAGCCAAAAACCGCTCGAACTAAAATTCGAGTTTCGGGCTGTACACTGCTAAGCCGAATCTTAGAAAAATCATAACTTCCTCATACGAAGTCAGATTTGGGCGTTCTTTTTATCGACGCTCTTAGTTTAACATATTCTACGACTTTTGTTTAGATTGCTAAGGCTAAAAAGTCTTCTATCGTAAATTCACTATTTACGTCTTCCGGTGTCGTGCCGGTTTTGCCGTAAAACTTCGGCGGGCCATAACTTCTTCGTTATAACTCGGATTTCGGCATTCTTTATATGTACGGAAACCTTGTGACACATTCTAAAACTTGGTTAAGACTATTCATTCTAAATAATCTTTTGTCGAAAAGTCATTTTTGACCCCTATTGCCTCTAAATTGACTAGCCCGGATATGCGGGCGTTACACTTGAGCTGCTAACATCCTTTCCCTAATCACTTTTAACTTCTCGGCAGTCTCATGGACTATCTCGGGCTCCATAAACTGCTTCTCTCTAGCCTCAAGCCAACAAGACGGTGTACGACATTTTTGTCCGTACAACGCTTGATAGGGTGCCATCTTGATGCTCGAGTGGAAACTATTGTTGTAGGAAAATTCTACCAGAGGTAAGTGCTCATCAAAGTTCCCTTGGAACTCGAGGATACATGCTCTCATCATATCTTCCAATGTTTGAATCGTTGTTTCGCTCTGGCCATGGGTCTGCGGATGGTAAGTTGTACTCAAACACAATTTCGTACCCAATTCCTCTTTTAAGCTTCTCGAAAATCTTGACGTGAAATGACTATCACGATCTAATACAATTGTTAGAGGCGCACCGTGAAGTCTTACAATTTCCTTCACGTAAGCATTTGCGAGCTTATCCATAGACCACTTCTCGTTGTCTGCTATGAAGTGTGCACTCTTAGTGAAACGATCCACGACCACCCAAATCATGTCGTGTCTGTTCTTCGTCCTGGGCAGTTTAGTCAAAAAATCCGTGGTGATGTCTTCCCATTTACCCATAGGTACAGGTAAAGGTTCTAAACTCCCATATGGTTTCTGATGTTGTGCCTTAACTCTCGCACATGTCACACACTCGGCCACATACTTCGCAACATCGAGCTTCATCGTCGGCCACCAGTAGTAGGGTTTTAGGTCCTTATAAATTTTAGTGCTACCGGGATGAATCGAGTACATGGTCTTGTGTGCTTCTTCCATCAGAAGATCTCTTATTCCTCCCATCTTAGGTACCCAAATCTGATCTTGAAATACCTTCAGTCCTCGATTGTTTGTACTGAACACTAACGTTTTGCCCAAGCGTTCTTCCTTTCGGCCATTCTTCTCTAAAGCTTCTTCTTGATCTTTTCTGATACTTTCCACAATCGTCAAGATGACTTCAATTCTTAACGCTCTTGGCCTTTTCCTTTCAAGATTGACTTTCCGACTGAGAGCATCTGCGACAACATTAGCTTTACCAGGGTGGTAAAGTATCTCACAATCGTAGTCCTTGAGTAACTCCACCTAGCGTCGTTGTCTCATGTTCAAATCCTTCTGATTAAAGATATACTAGAGACTCTTATGATTAGTGAATGGCTTGCACTTTGTGCCGTAGAGGTAATGCCTCCATATCTATAGAGCAAAAACTATTGCCGCCAACTCCAAATCGTGAGTGGGGTAGTTCTTTTCGTGCTCTTTCAATTGTCGAGATGCATATGCTATCACCTTTTCTCTCTGGGTTAGAACACAACCCAACCCGACTCCAGATGCGTCACTGTAAACCGCGAAGTCTTCAACTCCATCGGGTAGAGAAAGTATCGGTGCTTCACATAACTTCTTCTTTAGCTTCTTGAATGCCTCATCATGTTTCTCACTCCACGTATATGTAGCTCCTTTGTGAGTCAAAGCTGTCAATGGAGCAGCTATCGAAGAAAGGCCTTGGATAAATCGTTACTAATATCCAGCTAATCCTAGAAAGCTTCGAATCTCCGTCGGACTCTTTGGACGTTCCCACTTCATTACAGCTTTGATTTTTGCTGGGTCAATCATTATCCCTTCTTGGTTAACCACATGACCCAAGAACTGGACTTCTCGGATCCAAAAATCACACTTGGAGAACTTAGCGTAAAGCTTCTCCATCTTTAACACTTCCCGTAGATGCTCGCCATGCTCCTCTTGGCTTTTCGAGTAGATCAGAATGTCTTCGATGAACACTATCACGGATTTTTCGAGGAATGGTTTACAAACCTTGTTCATCAAATCCATGAATGTTGTTGGAGCATTGGTTAGTCCGAATGACATAACCAAGAACTTGTAGTGTCCATATCTCATTCTAAATGCAGTCTTCTCAATATCCTGCTCTCTTACCTTCACCTGATGATATCCTGACCAAAGATTGATCTTTGAGAAGTAGCTCGAACCTTGTAGCTGATCAAATAGGTCATCAATCCTCGGTAATGGATACTTGTTCTTCACCCTTGTCTTGTTTAGCTCTCAGTAGTCTATACACATTCTCATGCTTCCGTCCTTCTTCTTCACGAATAACACCGGAGCTCCCTAGGGTGATGAACTAGGTCGAATGAAATCGTTGTCCAATAGCTCTTGAAGTTGCATCATAAGCTCCTTTATCTCCGTCGGTGCTAATCGGTATGGTGCTTTCGCTATTGGTGTCGTCCCTGGTAACAAGTCTATTTGGAATTCTACTTGTCTATCAGGTGGTAATCCGGGAAGATATTCGGGAAAAACCTCCGAAAAATCATACACGACTGGTATATTCTGTACCTCCTTCTTTTCCTTCTTAGCATCTATTACGAATGCCAAGTATGATGCACATCCTTTGGACAAACATTTTCTGGCTTTCAACAAGGAGATGATTCCAGAATTTACTCGGTGTTTGTCCCCGTACACCATGAATGACTCTTTTCCGGGTGGGTTCACCCTTACTATCTTCTTCCTGCAAAGAATCTCAGTGTCGTTGGCGCTAAGCCAATCCATTCCCAAAATGATGTCGAAACCGTTTAACTCTATGGGTAATAGCTCCTCGTGGAATTCATTTTCGTTCAGGTCGATGATGATGTTCCTAATACGGTTACTAACAGATATGAACTTGCCACTGGCAACTTCCACAATTCGGGCATTATCAAGTTTTTCTATAGGCAATGCTAATATTCTACCAAACTTATGGGATACAAACGAGTAGTTTGCTCCTGAATCAAATAGTATGTTGGCAGGTAAACCATTTACAAGAAAGGTACCTGAAGCGACGTCTGCTACCTCCTTCGCAACCTCGAGCGTCATTTGGAAAGCTCTTGCCTTCGGCTTCGGTGGTATGTTGGGTCTCCATGCCTCCTTCTTCTTCGGCCAGTCCTTCAAAACGTGCCCCTCCTCATTACACCCGTAAGATGCCTTCTGGGTGAGGGTACATTTGTTGGCATAGTGCCCTGGTTTTCCACACATGTAACAAGTGACTCCCCCGTCACATTTCCCGATGTGCTTCTTTTTGCACTTGTCACACCACTTAACTTCTGATCCTCCTCCTCTCGAACCAGAATTCGAGAATATACTCTTCTTATTGGACTTCGAGGATCCATCAAACTTTAGTTTTTCACTAACCTCGACCCTTCCTAGACCCCTTTCTTTCTGATTGGTCTCCACATTTTTAGCTACTCGAACAGCTGATTTCAGTGTAGTTGTCATCTTGACTGTTGGACCAAAGTTAGCGGGCAATTCGTTTGCGAACCTCTCAATTTTGGAGAGTTCGGTTGGCACTAGGTATGGAAAAAACTTCATCTTCTCTGTGAATGCAGTAGTGTAGTCATCAACGCTCATTCTTCGCTTCCTCAAGTTTTGGAACTCATTGTTCAAGTCGATCAGATCTATCTCTGAACAATATTGCATCTTCAGCTGTTCCAAAAACTCGTCCCATGAGATTTTCATAGCTTCTCCTCGTGGCATTGTATCCGCCAATAGTTTCCACCAGCTTAAGACTCCAGTTTTTAGTTGTCTTACAGCGAAGACGGTTTTCTGCTTCTCACTGCAGTCGCAGCTTTCAAACACCATCTCCATCTCGGAGATCCAATCCATTATCTCCACAGGCTTTAGGCTTCCTGAGAGACTTGGTGGTTTTGCACCCAAGAAATTCTTGTACATTCGCCCATCCTTGTTGTTTCTCCTCTCCGATTCATCCCTTTGCTCACCTTGAGTCCCTACTTGACTCCCTTGGCGGCTGTAGTTCCCTTCCTCAGATTGCTCGAGAATTGGTTCGGTCAGCTCAACGTGTATGGTAGGTTCGTCCCTATTTTCGTGGAACATCTGTCTCATTTCTTACCTTTGTTCAGCTAGCATAGCCTAAATCATGTCTTGAACTCCAGCCATGGTGACTGCCTCAGGTGCAGCTCTTACTACAACAAGTATTTGTTGAATCACTGGGGGTTGATTCCTATTCCCATTCCCATTCCCAACTCCACTGTGGGTTCTTGTCATTTTGATCTATGCACCGAATAAGGTGAATTTAGATCTTTATTTAGGATAGACGTTTAAATCATCCTTATCACTCCGTAACGTTTATATGTTAGTTCTAATATCATACTCGTACGTTTAGAATCCTAAACACATAAGGTTTCCAGATCCGGTCGGCAACAGACCATAGACTTGAATAAATAACAGCATATTAGGCACAAAGCATTTAGCACACAAAAGCATTTTAGGCATAATTCCTAAAATAAGCTAGTGCTCACACCTCACTATCATTGCTTAGCATTCTAAGTTTAAGTCTAGAAATCCTACAAATTCCTATTTCGCTTAAACTAATGCTCTAATACTAACTGTGACATCCCTAAAATCACGGCCAGAAAAGACCGGTTTTTGTTTATACTTTATTTCAAAATCAGAGTAACCTTTTAATAAAAGAGTTGCGGAATTTGTCCCAAAACAATAATATGATAAAGAGTTATCAAAAGCATTTCCTTAGAAATGTCTTTCATTAAAATACTCGGGATGTCATGTTCGATACCGTACATAAGTATAAATAATACAATATAAGCCTTACTACATTATTTCATATCTACAGGCCTATATCCGTAATCCTTCATCCCAACACATCACAACTATGCTCGAGCGCCATTACCTGTAATACATAAAACTGAATGGGTCAGGCTTGGGAGCCTGGTGAGCACATAGGGTTTTCAACCCACAATAAATAAGTTTATTAATTTAATCGACCAACAATAACCCGATTACCCGTTCCCGTTATCCTCACATTACGTCCCTAAACACCTATCATAAGGGACCTATCCTAAGGATCATCATCGAGGTGGACACTACTGCTAAGGGGGTTCCTCAACAATAAATGTCCTAAAGGCAACCATGAGGGGGATGGAGTACACCGGTGAACACATCGTTCACAACACCTACAGGTTGCGAGCCTGCCAGCGTTCTATTGGACTGCCTTGAAGAGTCTGTGGTCGTCATCTATACTCCGCTAGATGACTGGATCAACAGCAACAACATCGAGGCCTCTCATCATTTTATCACACATCACCTATTACATCTACCCATGTTTTACCCCAACATCTTTGTAGATATAAAATACATATACAATTTAAATCATATAAAACTTGTATAAAATCATTCATCCAACATAGATAGCAAGTATAAAAATAATATACACACATAGTACGTAGTTTATATAAAATACTTTATATCTATGTGTAATATGAAAGGGACCATGCACTCACTTGAAAAGGTGGTGGTTCCGAACTCAGACAGCGCTTCGCTTCTTAAAAATAATTTCCTTCGACGAAACCTAGTATTATTACCACTAGAGTTTAGTCTATTATTCGCCGAGACTAATTAATAGTCTAGCTATTATTACTATTATATAAGTGTTAAAAAACTACTTATATAACCCATAATAATAGCCCAAGTATTTATTATATGTTCCTAATAACGTTACTATAATTAAATAAAAGCTATATTAAAATAGCGTAGGCGTAGCTCACATACAACGTGTTTTATAGAAAACTAGGCTTTGCTTGGAGCAGCATTCTCGAGCCAAAAAGCTCTTCTTCTCGTAGCCGTCGAGCACTCCGGGGCTTCCGCCTCATGCTAGGGAGGTTCCCTATGCTTTTCGGGGGATTTCGGGGCTAGAGAGAGGTTCTAGAGAGAGAGAGAGAGTAAAGAGAAGAAGGAATGGGAAAGGTGTGAAGAAAATGAGGGTGGAAAGGTGGTATTTATACGCTGAAATGTTGCTGAACTTGGTGCCACATGTCACCATCTGGTGGCAAGCCTTGGGGAGACAACAATGGCCAAGATTGTGGCACGTCACCCATTTTCGCACAGTACACTTCCGACTTCTAAAATCCGTAACTTTCACATAAGAGCTCCATTTTTGACGTTCTTTATATCCACGTGTAGGTAAAAATAAGATCTACAACTTTCATTTTGACTCCGTCGGCTAATTCTCGACCGATCTTAAATTTAACAGCACGAGGAGATTATACTGTTAAATATCCGCGTTAAATTCATAACTTCTACATACGGACTCTGTTTTCATCTGTCTTTTTACCATTGAGTTCCTATTATTGAGATCTTCAATTCTCATTTAGGTTGTATAGGCCAAAAACCGCTTGATCTAAAATTCGAGTTTCGGGCTATACACTGCTAAGACGAAACTTCGAAAAATCATAACTTTCTCATACGAAGTCAGATTTGGGCGTTCTTTTTATGGACGCTCTCGGTTTAACGTATTCTATGACTTTTGTTTAGATTATTAAAGCTAAAACTCGCTCTATCATAAATTCACTATTTACGCTTCCCGATATCGTGTCGGTTCCATCGCGAAACTTCGACGGGTCATAACTTCTTCATTAAAACTCAGATTTCGGTGTTCTTTATATCTCAGGAATCCTTGTTTCGACCACTAAAACTTTATGTAAAGATATCGGGTTTATATCACATTTTAATTTTGACGCTTATTTTTATCCTTTATTTATTATACATTTATAAATGAGTAATAAGCACATAAATACACATAATTCACATAATACTCAAATATTTCATTTTTATTATTTCAGAAAGAGTTACAATAGTTGACCTAGACTATTACATTGTCTAAAAATGCTTAGCCCCGAAACCCGGGCATTACAGTTCCGCTCTGTAATGTGATTATCTTGACGTAACATGAAAATATAATTTTATGATTTGTTAATGATTATGAATAAAACCTTTTGGTAAAACCTACACTCTAATTTTCAAAAAAGTTTATGGATGATTTTGGGATGTTAGACATACCCTCGCCTTTCTCACTTGTGCCTCAATCTCTTGATACCATACACAATGTTTTCACATAACATTTAAACTTAAGAATCTTTGATACATTGCGATGAAAAAATTTTAAAAATCAGTTACTTAGTTAACTGGATAGTTGCTTTCTGTTTGAAACTTAAATAAGGTTCCCATCCATGTAACAATAATCAGATAGCCACGGTCGCGTTTCATATGAAATGTTTTGTGAAATTATTAGTTCATGTTGTTTCCATGTGGTTTGTCTCACACTATATACTAGTATGAAACATTGGAGGTAAATGTCGACAACATTTTGGTCGAGTAAAGGTTTTCGGGTACTTTATGAAGGGTATTGAACATATTTGAAAATTATATTTATGAGAGGGGTATAATAGTTAATTGATAATAATAATAATAATAAATATTTACAATGGTTATAAAATGTTTAAAAAATATTTGGGCAAATACGATAATTTGAAAGTTATGAAGGGTAAATATGGTATTTACAAATTAGTTTGGGTAAATATGATACTCTTATGTTTAAGAAAAGTATATAAAAAATTCTTCCAAGATTAAATACACAATATGCAACCGGCATTGGTGTTTAAAATGTAGTTAAATTTTAATGTTAATTACGGTCATCCAGTATTGTGCATTCATACCCACAAGACGTGAGCTCGCACAAATGTTTAGTGAACCCAACCCAATTTGGTTTGCATTCATGCCTCGTACATGTACTAAAGGGAGCCTTTGTTGTTTAAGTCTTATGAGGCTTAGAAACATTTTTACTTTTAAAACAACTTTCTTTACCTTCCCCAACCTATGTGGGGTGAACTAAAAGTCCTTTTTTACTTTTTCCAACACCCTTACTATAAATATTATCTTTGCATTCATCTTAAATCCCATTTGCGTGTGTGATGTACCAAAATGAAAGTATCACGTAGAAGAACATAAAAATATAACCATTTATTCATTTTCAATAATGCTTTATAGTCGAATTACATGTTCAAAATGAGAAAACCCCATTTTATAAATCGGTTAAAACCATTTTTCCTACAATCCCCCACATGAATGAAAATTCATCACATATTTTCAAGCCATCCAATAAAATCCAACAGTTGAACCATGCTTATGATAGGTAGGTGTTACCCTTATAACCATTCCTTAAGATATATATTTATTTTACTAGCATACTAGTAGATAACATGTCTTTTAACTATTATGTCATTTGTGTATATAATCAATATGTGTCTCACATGTTCTCCATGACATAGTTAGGTTCGGATTGTTGTGTATGTTATGGTAATAGACATTTGCATGGTTCTGTAAGACCTCTGAGGAATGTGCCCACACAATTTCCTTTAAAGTGAACATACTTATCTCTCACATAAAAAACTACATTGTAATCATTAAAAGCTAATGCATAATGATTTCCAATTTATCATGGATGTTAGCTAGTAAATTTAACATGCATCACTATCTGTTTTAGGAATTGGTTGGGTTTGACCCCCACAATAATTCACAGATGTTCTATACAAGTAGGTTGTCATGTTGAACCTAGATCTTGGGATCTCAATCAACTAGGTTGGGTTTTCCTTCTTAATAACTTATTAATCCTTGGGTTTTAATCCTATTCCTCATAATGACCTCTCACTTTAATCATTTCATTAGCGCGTCTACAATCTTATTTTGAATTATGTAGTCATTAAATATAAATAATCTTGGGAGTAATTTTTGAATGGTATTGTGTCTTTGACAAATACATCTAGACTCACCATTGTTTGAATCACCATGTACAAATATTTGCGATATTAGATGATATTAGGACATCTCTCAGGAAATTGAAGACCTACTTATCTCATTGTCCAAACTTGTATAGAATTATAAATTTATTCTCCAATATTTACCAAAAGATGTTAACTAGTATCAATATGGTGACGTCTATACAAAAATCACCACTATATATATATATATATATATATATATATATATATATATATATATATATATATATATATATATATATTATTGTGTCAACATAATATGATAAGCACACAAACATACATATATTGGTGTATTCACAATAACATTGGCCAAATGTAATTATGAATATATTTTACTTGAGACTCCTTGCTAATATTATATTTTTTCATGCAATTTTTCGCTTTAACCATGTACAAGTAAAATTTAAAGTATCATATCCCAAGGATCATTCTATGTCACAAAATGGAGTATCAATTCAAAGTATCATTTATAAATCTATTTCATCGCATTCATTATTTTTAATGGCATATTCAAACTTGTGATACCATTGTTACAAAGTTTACTTTAAGTGATCATATCCTCACTTCACATTTTTACACATTTCATTGCCTTCATTCCGGTAAGATAATTTCTAGGCAGTTTCATGTAAATATGTACTTCTAAACCTAGGTTTAAAAGTTTTAGTTGCATATTAGAATGATATGTTGGAAAAAAAAATGAATGAGATATTACGTACCAAACTATGGTGTTTAGAGTGTGGTTAAACAATTAAAGTAAACAAAAATTTTATTTTGTTAATTTTTTGTTTAAAATTGAATTAAAATAGAAAATTAAACAAAATTTCAGCTTTTGTGTTTAATATTGATTTTAATTCAACAATTAAGGTGTTGTTTTGTAATCACCATAAATTGTAATTATGGTGAGAGTTACAAGTTTGCGCTATAAATATAGTGATCTTGTATGTGGTAGAGGACACGGGAAAAAAACTCTCGACTCTTCTCCCTTTCTAGCGCAACATTTTATAGCATGTATCAAGATAATATACGGACCTTGTTGAGTTGACCGATGAACTCAACAAGGTCCGTATATTATCTTGAAGAACCATTCTTACTGTTGTATACTACTGGGAAACAAACACCCGAAGTGGATCGAATTTGTTTTAAGAAAACTGTGTTAAACATAGGCCTCAACTTTTGTTAATTTTCTGTTTTGTTTTCGTGTATCCTTGTTATAGTTTGCAACAATCATAAAACAAATTCGTTTGTATTCGTTTGTATGAAACAAATAAAAGGGAAAAAATGGATACTTTTATGTTATTCGAGTTTTTAGCAAAAAAAGTAAATATATGTGTACTCTTCCGTTTTGTTTGTTTGTGTGTATGTGTGTCTGCTTGCTACTGATAGGTTGAAGCAAATAAGCAATCCTATTAAAAAAAATTACTTTCTTGGGTCCAGGTCTAATCCCGCCATCAAGTAAAAGAAAAAACAACTATAGTTTTGGTGTTTTACCATTTTTCTAAAAGATACACCTTCTGTTTTGTTTTTGAAGTTTCTAACTAAATTCTTGTTGCTGCTTATGTTGAGAATTAGAAAGAAAAATGAAATTTAATGGCTTTAATTTTCCTACCACTCTTACTTTCCCTTCAATTGGTTGAGAAACAGGAAGCTAATAAAAGATCAGCAAAAAGAAATAAAATGATTAATTTCCCTGCAATTGTATCGAGAGTTTTATAGAGACTTTGTTTCTCTCTCCAATTGTTAAGCAAAGAAAATAATTATATTATTTGAACCAACTTTGTGAAGTTGAAGGAAATGAAAACTTGGTTGACATGTATTTGGAAACAATTTGTTTTTTTTTTTTTTTTTTTTCTTTAGTTTGTATAAAAATAGTTTATTTGTTTGTTTCAAAGTTTTCTTTCGGTAGTGTGTATAAAAAACAGATATTTTATATATTGAGATATTATATTTCGATTAAATAAACTATAAACCTTAGGGTAGGGTGAATAAAATATTTCAGATGAAACATTTTAATTCGAACACAAGAAAAAAAAAATAATGGCACCACTACACTGGCTATGATTTATGATGGTTGTAGACCTTAAGGAATGGTTGTATGACATCCGTGCCACCGGTCATATATGTGAGGACAAGAATCCTTCCAACACTTGCATTAGATGCTAGATACTAAGAAAAAGCATTCATAATTTCAGATATATTTTCTAATTTAAAATTTTTAGAATTTTAGAATAGCTTAAATATATTTATAAAACAAGTTATAGATTTTGATAATATTTTTTGTCTATTTTATAATTTTTTGAATTATGTCCAAGCAAGAGACATAAATGTTTTTTTTTTTGAAAATTGTAAGTTTAAACACAAATTTGGTGTTTACATGATTTGAGAAACCTCGCCATCATAGTGGAACGATTTCCAAGATGAATTAGATGGATGTTAACTCTAATGAATAGTGGATTGATATGGGTGATGCTCGTCATGTGTGCTCAAAGAGGGAGTGTCTCAAGAATCATAAGGTTGTCCAAGTTGAGGCAGAAATTTATTCTTGAAATTGTGATTCTAAACACTTAATTTTGATGTTTAAAAACATTACAGAAATGGTATCACATAGAAAAGAGCTAACACTTAATGATGTGTTGTATGTTCCAGAGATTAAGAAGAACTTAGTCTTTGGATGGTTGTGGCACAATCATGGATTTTTCTTGTGTTTGAGTAATAATTTTGTACTAACCTAAAATGGTATGGTTCTAGGCAAGTGTTATGCATAAGAGGGAATGTTTAAATTCCATGTAATGGCTAATGAGCCTAATTTCAATGAATTGGATAACTCTTCCGCTTACTTGCTTAATTCCTCTAATGTGTGGCATGTTATACTTGGACATGTTAATTTTGACACATTAAGACGGTTAATGAAACTTGAACACATACCTCACTTTCATATAAGTCAAAATATGGATGCAACACATGTGTTGAATAAAAGTTAACATGACAATCATTCAAGTCTATTGAAAGGACAATTGAACCCCTTGGATTAGTTCATATAGTTGTGTGTGATATGAAATCGAATCCATATAATGTGATATAAGTACTTTATCACTTTTATTGATGATTGCATTAAAATTTGTTATGTTAATTTACTAAAAGTAAAGATGTAAAAGTTTAAATTGTACAAAAGTGAGGTTGAGAATCATCTCAACAAAAAGAGTGAATGTAGAGGTGAATATGCATCACCATTTAGGGAACTTTTTGCAATTCATGGTATTAAACATGAGCTTAAGGCACCTTATTCACCATAACAAATGGCATCACTGGAAGGAAACATCATATCTTAAATGAAATGATAAATGTCGCGTTGTTGCTTATGTTTTGGGTTGCCACACTCAATGTGGTGGTGTCTCGGAAAGGGTGTTATACCTAACCCAATGGTTGTAAGGATTGGACAGTAGATTGTTGGTTGCATCTTTATTGGTTATGCACAAAACAATAGTGTTTATTGTTTTCTTGTACACTAATGGAATCAACAAATGCATCATACTTTGAAAATGTGTTTCCATGTCTTGATAAATAAAAGACAAGTGCTCCAACATAATTTAGCACACATAATTTTCTCATGAAGAAGAAATAGAGGAATAAATAGATCATGATGGAGTAAAAGGGGACAAGTGAGAAATCATTTGGAGATGATTTATGTATATATATGGTTGAACGAGAGCCTCAAACTTTCAAAAAGGAGTTCACTTCCTCTGACAGATCTCAATGAAAAGAGGCAATTAAAAGTGAAATGGATTCTATCTTGCCAAATCACACATGAGAGCTAGTGGATATACCTCTAGTATGTAAACCACTAGGCTATAAATGGACTTTCAAGAGGAAAATGAAACCAAATAGATCTAAATAATATGAGAATCAGTTAGAACATAATGGTCTATGATTTCAATAGAAATGTGCACCTATTTCTTGTTTGAAAATTTAGAATCACATGATACTTCTATACTCTAAAAGCTATTTCCATTAAATCCAATAATATTGGTTGAAATTCATCGAAACAAGATAAAAGTTTTAATGAATATTTAGATACTCAAAATGAAGTTGAAAGGACTATGAATGGAAATATGAGTATTGTAAATTTAGAATCATATAATCATTTCTTAGAAGATCATATTTGATTAATTTGTAAAAACTAATAATGGTTCTCTCGGTTGAACTATTAAGCTTGAGAAATTACCGCGGTTTAGTGGATTTCCAAATGAGAAGTAAGAGTTGATGATATATTTGAAATACATGTTTGGATTACAAACATAAGAATGTCATGATTAATTTCATTTGTATGCTCTTATAATTATACGTGGTTTAACTTCTCAAAATTTGGAAGCATATCATTCTAATATGAAACTAAAACTTCTAAACATATATTTAGAAGTATAAATCTACATGGAACTATCAAGTAGTTATCTTACCCAATGGAAAGTAATAAAATATGTGAGTAGTAAAGCCAGTATATGATTAAACAAGCTTTGGAACAACGGGTATCAAAAGTTTGAATATGTCATTCAACATCAAGGGATGTGATGAAATAGATCCATATAAATGGCACTTTAGAGTGTTATTCTATTTTACGACATAGTAGGATGCTTGAGATAGGACGCCTAAAGAGTTTTACTTGTAGATGGTTAAAGCAAGAAATTGCATGAAAAAATGCGATATTTGCAAGGAAACTCATGTATGGAATATTCATAATTACATCTAGCCAATGTTATTGTGAATTCACAGATACATGTAGTACATATACTTAATGTATTATGTTGACACAATTATGCATATTCAATAGTGGTAGCTATGGTGTAAGAGTAACCATATTGATAATGGTCAACATTTGTTGGAAAATGTAGGAGAACAAATTTACAAGTTTATAAGGGCTTTGTAAGTTCTTAGGAGATGTCCCATGATAAGATAATATCTCTTATATGTGTACATGGTGAGTCTAGCCATATTTTTCAAAGACATAACATCATTCAATAATGACTCTCAAGGTGAATTATCTTTAATGACTACATAAAGTCAAAATAAGATTGCAAATCCGTTAACGAAATGCTTGGAATGAGAGGTCATTATGAGGAATGGGACTAAAACCCATAGATTAATAAGTTATTGTGATGGAAAACTCAACCTACTTGACTGGAGATCCCAAGATCTAGGTTCAATGGGACAACCTACTTGCATATAACATTTGTGAATCACTGTGGGGGTTAACCTCAGCCCATTGCTAAAACAAATAGTGATGTAGGTTAAGCTTATAGCCGAAGATGATAAGTTGTAAATCAACATGCATTAGCTTTTAATGATTATGATGTACTCACCTATGTGACAGAGAAATGGGTTCACTTCAAATGGAATTGTATGTCCACATTCCTAAAAGCTCTTACAGAACCAGACAAGTGTCCATGACCATAACGGGCATATCAATGAGAGCCTAACTAGGTCAGGGAGAATCATGTGAGACATATACTGATTATTTACACAAACAGCAGAATAGTTCAAGGACATCAAGTCTACTGGTCTGCTAGTAAAATAAATATGTATCTTATGGGAAGGTTCAAAGGGTAACACCTACCTATCCAATGCATGATTCAACTATTGGATTTTATCTAGGTAGCTTGAAAATGTATGATAAATCTCCATTCATGTGGGGGATTATTGGGAAAAAAATGAATGAGAAATTACGCACCAAATTATGGTGTTTAGAGTGGTCGAGTGGTTAAACAATTATAGTAAACAAAATTCTCATTTTGTTAATTTTTTGTTTAAAAATGAATTAAAATAGAAAATTAAACAAAATTTACATTACAAAATTTGTGTTTAATATTGATTTTAATTCAACAATTAAGGTGTTGTTTTGTAATCACCATAAATTATAATTATGGTGAGAGTTACAGGTTTGCACTATAAATATAGTGATCTTATACGTGCTAAAGGACACGGAAAAACTCTCTACTCTTCTACCTTAATTTCTAACGCATCGTTTTCTAGCGTGTATCAAGATAATATAAAAACCTTATTGACTTAAGCAGTCTTGAAGAACCGTTCTTGCTGTTGTATGCTGGGAAACAAACACCCGAAGTGGGTCGAATTTGTTTTACAGAAACTGTGTCAAACACAGGCCTCAACTTTTTTTAATTTTCTGTTTCGTTTTCGTTTATCCTTGTTATAGTTTCCTACATGATATACTTCCAAAATTGAGTAGTTACAACCATATACAATTATAAGTAAAGAGCATACAAATAAAATTAATCAAGGCATTTTATGGTTGTAATCCAACCATATGTTTCAAATATGTCATCAGCTCTTACTTCTCATTTGGACAATGGTGGATAGAAATGGAAGGTTTAGGACGAAGATAATGAGTTCACGCTCCATGCTTAAGCAAGCAAGCTCTTTGGATTTGGGAGTGATGAAGGTGATGGATACGAGCTTGGAATGAAGGCTCGATAAAGGCAGTAGAGTCTAAGTTCAGGTCAAAATCCACATTAGCCTTCATAACAAACACCCTAATGTATTTGAACACCTCCTCACCAAGATAGGTGCATCACTCGAATATGGAACTTTGATTAGACAAAACACCAAATTAGGTGATTTATTTTCCCCCTAAAAGCTTCCCACAAGAAATGATCCAGTTCAACTACTCATTAAACACCTCCCCAACGCCCTTTGAAATGGATATGAACGACAGAGTTGGAACACATATAAAAAACTTGGATGACTACACTTACCCCACCTCTGTTTTTTTTTCTTAATTAAAGTTCTAAGAAATGTACATGCTAATTTCTTGTGAAGTTGCAAATATTCTTAATTAGGGTTCACTATAATGGATTACAGGGATTTCACTTACGATTTTGCCAATTCACATCAAGTACTTTTAGTCGTTGAGTGATTGCATACATATTTGTTAGGTTCAGCACTGTTTAAGAAAAGTACAGTTAAATTCATCATGAAATACTTCGAGATAATCAAAGAACAAGTGACCTAATGAAAAAACCCAAAACACCACCGCTTAATAAAATTAAGGAAATACATCAGATTGAATGAAAACCTTTGTCATGGAAACTATTGAAAGCGAATTTTGTTTGTCATTCAAGTGTATGATTATAACATCAAAAAATATGCAATGGATTCAAAACAATTTCTAACAAAGTTATAAAACAACATGGACAAGTGACCTAGTCCCACATGTTGCAAAAAGGTAGTGATCGATCAGTACTTTACAAAATTGTGTTGGTAAATAAAATTATCTATAACTTGAATTCAACATACGCCCAAACGACTTGTGAGATCAAAGAATGTGTGCTCACTACACCGGATTGTGAGGCCACCCATTGGATGGTCATAACCAAACTCTTCTTCAGCTTGACATAATAAGTCTTGAAATGAAGGTTGGCTTAAGAAGGACACAGGAATCACAAAGCGCTTCTTTTCTTGCTCTCCAACATAGACTGCCAAATACCCTTTGGGTAGATCCATTGTTGATGTGCGGGTTCCGTTTGACAAAGGCCGTTGGAAAATTTGTTTTGCTTGAATGATCCGAGGCATATGAATACCCATTTTTCTGAAGGTTGGTGAAGGGAGTAAAATAATGTGAGAGTATTTTCTTAGTGAAAGGTTTTGTGGATGAGTTAGAGATGAAATTATGTTGGTGCTTTGTCTTTCAACATGCTTTATATAGTGGTTCATTGATGCTAGCTTTAAATTTTAAATAAACGGAAAAAAAAAAGGGAAATAAATGGCAGATAGAGACCTTGTTACAGAAAGGTAATATCATGTGTTGTGTGTTTCAACTTGCAAGAAGTTATCATATCACAACCATAAACTCAGATACAATTAAATGCACTAAAACCGGTGCTTGTATGCAAAAAAATAATTCAAGATAGAAGAGAACATGCATGGCCCTAATTCTAAACAAAGTAAGTGGTGAAGAATAGTACACACATCATGGTCCCATGCGATATTAATGGGATGTCGCTGTATATGCTTCCTAACAAACACAAAAGTGTGGCTAAAATCTGATGGATTTTAAATTTTAATTTATAAATGAATTATGTGTTTTGGTCCTTGTTAAACGTCACTGGAAGACCAAAGCATGTGACATAGCTTTTTCTTCCACCCAATGTCGCTATCCCTCATTTAAATTCCTATATTATTTGGATATATAAACAAATTAATTTAAATAGCACAACCATAAGTTCTTTCAAACATTTCATCGTGATGTCGTGCTTTGAAAATTTTCATTTACCTTTTGCCTTTTTGAAGTGAACAGAACTAACTGCATTCCTTGAAAAATGGCCATACTTATGCCCCATTATCATCATCAAATGGAAGCAGCACAAATGCACAATAAAATCTATGGATATCCCGAGAGCCTATTTAGCAGTTTATGAAGAATTATAGATCAAGCAGAGGAAGAATTTGGGTATGTTTACCCAATGGGTGGCCTCACAATCAATGTAGTGAATCTGGTATCAGTTGTAAATAGAGACAATTGTCTCATTTGTATTAAATTAGGACAAGGATTATTAATATATATAGAGTTCATTGTATTTTGTTTATTGTTATGAGGTAGGACATAAATAAAAAACTACGTTTTGCGTCTACTATTTTCCTCAATGTGAATTTCTCACAGTCCATAAACTGATAAAATCACTCCGTAGATAACTTTTCTTGTTTATTTTTTTGTCTTTTTCTGACACTAACCAATATACAGACATATAGAACGAAATAATATTGATCGTCAATTCTGTTGACAAAACATTCTCAAGTAGCAATTCTATATTTTATATATGGTGATACTGTTTGCCATATACATACACATGTTAGTAACACACTCTCTGATAAGCATTAAATTAACAATAGTAAACAGAATATATACCAAACAAAACGAGACTCCATTTAATACTATAATTACAACCATTCAGGTTATGGTACCAAATATTAACCATTAAGAAAACATGCAGTAGTCGCTAGTCTGACTTCAACAGACAATAGGTCGTCCTGATCAATTGAGTTCTTGATCGATTTTATCTTTTTGTTTTGTACTTCCAACCTCGCAAGGCCTCTCTTATAACAATTTCTGATACCTTGATGTGCGTCCCTAAGAAGATAAAATCATGTCATATCAGTTTCTTTTTTCAGAAACCGGTATGGAAAATGGTAAAATGAAATAAGAAAAGTGTATATGAGAATGGATCATGAGCTTTGTTGCTATCCATCTTCCTGCATGTAATAAATAAAGTTTAGAAAACAAGAATGGAAAACAAAATAACCAAAATAACTCTTTGATTAATCGGAAACTAACTCAAAACCAATGTTTTTACAATCTGTTCTCATAATTATAAACTCGATTATGGACAAGTATATATAGCCTAACATACCAACTTGTATTAGACTAGGAAACTTATGACCAACTTGCCATAAACTAAACTTTCCATAAATTAGATTGTTTGGACCCGAAAACTTAGGATTCCAACAATCACCCCCGAATCTGTAAGTCCTTCTAGAGAATTCTTCAACCCGATCCGTATTTAAAAAACGGATTCGTCACTGTCGTCACGTTCCGAAAAATTACCGTCTTGTAATTTTTGGAGTCGTTCCGGACATTCAGAAGCAAAGTGACCCGGTTTGTCACACCGAAAACAAATCACCTTAGATCGATCCTTTTCCTATTTTTCCGATTCTTGCCACAACAACAGTTACGATTTTTGCAATCAGAATTAGAACTGGACAATTTATTGGACCGATTGCTTTGAGAAACCCTATTATTCCATTTGGGCCCGCCTGATCCGCTCGACCCGGATAACCCACTAGATCCGAATCCATTTGACCCATTAGTCCCATTAAACTCATTCGCTTTATTTGACCCATTCGATCCTTTCCAGTTTCCCTTCGTTCTCGATGAGTTACCCCCACCATTCGACGACCCACCTCCATCTCCGGTCGATTTTTCGGCAAATAGAACACTCGATTGTCCTTCTTCAGCATCAACTTCCCTTATTCTTTCTTCATATGCCTTCAATCGACCCACTACGTCTTCAAACCCTACCGATTTTAAATCTAGTACCTGTTCAAGAGATGCAACGATGTGAATGAAGTTTCTGGGTAATGATTTGAGGAATTTCTTCACCAATTTTGATTCCTCAATCGTTTCTCCTAATGCTGACGATGTAGACGCGATTCCGGACAGCTTTCCGGCAAAGCTGTCGATTGTTTCTGACTCGAGCATCTTCAGGCGATCGAATTCCTACATCAAGGTTTGTAATCTCGCTTCTTTGACTCTATCTGCGCCCACATTACATGCTCTAATCGCATCCCACAATTTCTTGGCCGAATCCTGATCTCCAATCTGCATTATGAGGTTTTCTGGTAGGGCTTGATATAGCAAACCCATGGCAAGGCAGTCCTTTTCTTCATTGACATCGGGTCCTGGATCAATCACAGTCTAGGCTTTATGGATGCACAAGACAACCTTCATACACATTGCCCACACGGTGTAGTTAGTGGATGTGAGCATCGGACACGAAATTGAGGTTGTCCCAACCTCCTTCACTCTCACCGGAGCTTCTCCTTCTCCCCCTGTATCTGTCATGTTGACCTGACTCGTCAACAGGTACAAATCGATCTCACAGCTTCTCAACCTAAGCTCTGATACTAATTAAAGTTTAGAAAACAAGAATGGAAAACAAAATAACCAAAATAAGTCTTTGATTAATCGGAAACTAACTCAAAACCAATGTTTTTACAATCTGTTCTCATAATCATAAACTCGATTATGGACAAGTATATATAGCCTAACATACCAACTTGTATTAGACTAGGAAACTTATGATCAACTTGCCATAAACTAAACTTTCCATAAATTAGATTGCTTGGACCCCAAGACTTAGGATTCCAACAATAAATTTATATTTTTTTATTCAGAGGGCATACCACGTAGATACTGTTGGATCTTAACAGAATGAAAAAGAAGTGCAGGGGAACTCTCGTGATATTATTGATGATCAAAAAGAGAACAGAAGGTAGCTATAAATAGTAGAGGTTTACAACTAAAAAGTAAAAGCTGGAAATATGGAAGGACTTAAGTAAATGCAGAAAAATTGAAAGACTTCTAGCAGTTACTAAGCCAGTCACGAGAGTTATTATTTTTCTGAGAAACTTTGAATCAGTCTTCAACACTCCCCTTTGATTCAAAGGTATCAACACCAATCTTTGCACGAAGATATTCAAAACGAGCTGCTGGAAGAGCTTTGGTAAACAGGTCTACTTGTTGTTCTTCAGTTCTACAAAACTTGAGCTTGATGCTTTCATCTGCCACTAGCTTTCTTATGAAATGATGCTTAATTTCTATGTGCTTGGTTCGACCATGCATGACAGGATTCTTTGTCGTTGCAATCGCGGATTGATTGTCACAGTAGATCACAGTTGCTTCAGTTTGTTCTTGCATGAGATCATTCATAAGTTTTCTTAACCAGATTGCTTGACATGCTGTGATTGAGGCTGCCACATACTTAGCCTCTGCTGTGGATAATGCCACGGTTTCTTGCTTCTTTGATAACCATGAGATAATTCCAGTTCCCACATTGAAACAATTTCCAGTTGTGCTCCTTCTATCTTCTTGTGACCCTGGCCAGTCACTATTTGTAAAGCCTTCCAACAGTAGTTTCTTTGGCTTCATATACCATATTCCATAATGCTTGGTGCAAGCAACATAACGAATGATCCTTTTTACCGCTCCAAAATGATGTTTTGTAGGTGAACGCATGAACCTTGAGACCACACCAATAGCATAACTTATGTCTGGTCTTGTGTGCGTAAGATATATTAGTCTCCCAACTCTGCTCCTGTACATCTGGGGTTCTGCCATTCCTGTGCCATCAGAACTTACAAGCTTTTCATTAGTATTCATAGGTGTTGGGATGGGTTCTTCATTCACCATATTGAGATCTTTCAGCAAGTCTGTGACATATCTCTCTTGTGCAACAAAAATACCCTTGTTGGTTTGTTTTACTTCGATACCAAGAAAATAATGTAACCTTCCAAGATCAGTCATCTCAAAAGTTCTCATCATTTCCTCTTTGAACTGATGTATGAGTTTCATTGAGGACCCTGTGTATATCATGTCATCTACATAGAGACTAATCAACATGAAATCTTCTACGCCTTGCTTCTTGTAGTACATAGTGGGTTCATTGGGACTCTTCGTGAAGCCATTTTCCAAGAAGAAACTGTCAATTTTGCTATACCATAAGCGTGGGGCCTGTTTGAGCCCATACAAAGCCTTTCGTAACTTGTATACCTTCTCCTCTTGCCCGGTTACTATGAATCCTTCAGGTTGCTGAACAAAGACTTCCTCTTTAAGATCTCCATTCAAGAAAGCCGACTTAACATCAAATTGATAGACTTTCCACTCTCATTGTGCTGCTAATGTGAGGATCAATCGCATTGTTTCTATCCTTGTCACCGGTGAGAACGTTTCATCATAATCCACACCTTGTTCTTGCGTAAAACCTCGAGCGACTAATCTGGCTTTGTGTTTTTGCAGGCTCCCATCAGCTTTGAACTTAGTTTTGAACACCCATTTTAGTGATATAGGGTACTTATCAGATGGTAGTTCCACGAGTTCCCAAGTATTGTTCTTCTCAATAGCAACAATCTCTTCCTCCATTGCTCTTCTCCATCTATCATCTTGAAGAGCAACTTTCGTTGATATAGGATCACCCGCAAATAGTGTGATTGTGCTTGTATAAATATCTACTAATGTTCTGGTTTTGAGTGGTGTTGTTTCTGGTGATGTGCTGCTAGAAGATGCTTTGTTTGATCTTGGAGGAGTAACTTGTGAAGACACTCCATGCGAGGAACTTGGTGCTTGATCATGAACTTCTTCTTCATCAAGTAACTCAGGCTGAACTAAAGTATTGACTTGTTCTTGTGTAGTGTCATAACTTGCATATTCTTCAAAGACTACATCCCTACTAACAACAATTTTCTTGTTTATGGGATCAAAGAGTTTATAGGCTTTTGATTGTGTACAGTTCCCACAAAAACATACTTCTTGGACTTGTCTTCCAGCTTGTGTCTGTAAGATGTGACTAATGCATAACATGCACAGCCAAAAACACGTAAATGAATGAGTGTAGGTTTGAATTCATACCATGCTTCAAACAACGTTTTGTTCCATACAACTTTTGTAGGAGATATGTTGATTAGGTATACAGTGGTAGCAACGGCTTCAGCCCAATAAACATCAGGTAGCTTGCTTGTGTTCAACATTGATCGAGCCATCTCCTCAATGGTTCGGTTCTTTCTCTCTGCAATCCCATTCTGCTCTGGGGTATGTGGAGCTGTCATCTCGCTTCTTATCCTTTCTTTCTCACATAGGGTAATGAATTCCCGTGACATGAATTCTCCCCCTCTATTAGTCCTTAGAGTCTTGATTGTAGTGTTTCCTTGTTTTTCAACAAGAGCTTTGAATTTCTTAGAGTGTTCTAAGGTATCAGATTTCGTTCTAATGAAATATACCCAACACATACGGGTAAAGTCATCAATGAATAACAAGAAATACTTATTTCCTGAGTGAGATTCGTTCTTCATTGGACCACAAATGTCAGCACACACTAATTCCAATTTCTCAGTTGCTCGTCTTGCCTTGCCATTTGGAAAAGACCTTCGTGATTGCTTGCCTAGAACACATCCTTCGCATACATGTTTTGAGTCATGTATGGCAGGTAACCCATTTACCATTTGCCTACTTGACAACAACCTTAATCCTTTTTCATGTAGGTGCCCGTATCTGCAATGCCAAAGTTTCGATTCGTCAACCCTGCTGTTCATCATCATGTAACCATCTTTATGAGAAAAGTTTACAGGAAACATTCTATTTCTTGTCATCCTTGAATAGAGAACAATTTCACCATTTTTCCTCTTCACCACACACGTATTATCATCAAACTCAACCTTGAGACCGTTTTCTATCAACTGTCCCACACTTATCAGTTTGTGAGCGAGACCTGGAGCGAAGTGTACATCCTTGATGAGTTTGTCTTTTCCTTCTATGCTTATAGTGACAGTTCCCGTTCCTTCTATAGTTACAACTTTATCATCACCAAGTTTCACACGAGATTTTTCTTATTCATCCAAATTCTTGAATTTTTCACGTGTACCTGTTATATGATTTGAACATGCGCTGTCTATGTACCATATCCCCTTCTTTCGGCTAGCTTGGTTTGCGTAAGTCATAAATATACATTCATCTTTTTCAACATACTCTTCTTCCGTACATTTTGCTTGACCTTGCTTTGACCAACAATCTTCTTCCTTATGATCAAGCTTTCCACAGTGGTCACATCGAACCACTGCTCCCCGTGATCTGCCTCATCCACGGCCTCGAAATGATGATGTTCTTGCTCTTCCTCTACCGCCACAAAATCTGTTTTGCTCCCCTTGGATCTGAAAGGATTGTTCTTCTTCTTGTGTGTGGTTCTTTTTGATTCTTGCCTCATGCGCTTGTAGTGACCCCGTTAACTCATCAAAGGTAAAAGTTTGCAAGTCCTTTGATTCTTCGATTGCTGCCACCACGTGATCGAACTTTACTGGTAAACTCCTGAGAACTTTGGCCACCACAATTTCATCAGAAATCTTGTCTCCATAGGCACGCATCTGTGTCACTATGGATGCTGCTTTTGCTAGATATTCTGTACTGCTTCATTTGGCTTCATGTTTAAAGTCTCGAACTGTCTTCTCAAGGATTGCAATTTGACTGTAATACCTTTGGCCGATCCTTGGTATTCAGTCTTGAGAATATCCCAAGCTTCCTTTGATGTGACTGCTGCAGCAATTCTAGGGAAGATGGTCTCATCTATTGCCTGTTGAATAAAGAACAAGGCTTTAGCATGTTTCTTCTAATTATCTTTTTGGTGGGCTTCATCTGCACTTGTCTCTGTATAACCTACGTCAACAAATTCCCATAAGTCTTGCGACTTGAAAATGGGTCTTCGTTTTGGTGCTCCAGAATTCATAGGACTCCCCTTTGAAGACAGAAATTTGTGGTTGTGACATGCTAATAGTGCTGCTATTATTTTGTGCCATTTGAGAGTTACCGATTGAGACTTGGATAAGAGACCAAGCTCTGATACCACAATGTTGGATCTTAACAAAATGAAAAAGAAGTGCAGGGGAACTCTCGTGATATTATTGATGATCAAAAAGAGAACAGAAGGCAGCTATAAATAGTAGAGTTTTACAACTGAAAAGTAAAAGCTGGAAATATGGAAGGACTTAAGTAAATGCAGAAAAATTGAAAGACTTCTAGCAGTTACTAAGCCAGTCACGAACTATAAAAAGTATGCTGAGCATAAAAAGTAATAAATATACTATTAGATGAGAATTAGTGGAGGAATGCAAACTTATTTAATACAAATATACAAGAGTTTCTTATAGATTATTCTGGCAGTAGGCTTCATATGGCTACCTTAATGAATCGGATGAAGGGTTATGGCTTGTTTTAATCATATATAATTAAAGAGCCACATACATAAAATTTATTTTGATGATGTCCGCTTTTTTATAGATGGACCTTTAATTCATATGAAAATGGTAGAATCCCCTCGTGTAAAGCCTAATCCATAGTGATAAATGGGAAGTTTGGAGTAGTGTGGAAACAAATATTGATTGATTACTTGTTGCCCCCCACATCAAAAATTGGTTTTAAAAACAACAACAACCTTGAATACCCTCTAGAACCAGCACGTACGTACATTGCGTGCTAAAAGACTCGAGTCAATCTTGAAAAGTTTAGGGTTATCTTCTGAGAGAGAGATATTTCTATGATTAGCTAATCTACCTCCAACATCACCTTCCATTTTTAAAGATTCTACCTCTCCTGCTTGCTTAAGATCCCGACTTCACAAAACCATTTCAATTATTATTTTGATTATTTAATAAAAGTAATTTTTTAAACTTAAAAAGTTTAAATATTAACTCACTTAATGACAGTATACTCTTGGGTACATCCAGCAGAACGATATTCACTACCACTCTATTATTTTACTTTATTAAAATAACAGGGACTTTCTTACAACAGGTTTGGCCAATGATGTAATATTTATATGGATATAATGTTGGAAAATTAATTTTATTAATTTCCAAAAATGGATTTTCTCTATTTTTGAGCACAAATTTAATACTCTAAATATAATCAAAACGAGTTATTGATTATATATTTGTGTTCTCCTCCGTGATATCTACGTTTCGATATATCACATGTCCAAAACGGATTAAAAATGAATAAGAAATTACTTGTCAAAGTAAGGCAATTGAAGAGAATATCAAGGAGTTAAGTGAGTTTTTAAAACTCATCCCACATTGGTGGAAGAAGTAAAAAAAAAAGTTATTTTATAACTACAAAGACTAGCTGCCTTTGTAAGACTAATTAGAATCTAGGCTCTCTCTTGCGAGCCAAATTGGCTTTGGGCAGACTAAACTTTTGTGCGTGCGTCCTGCGGACACGAATGCACCACCGATCGACCAAAAAACTTTACGAATGCACCACCGCTCGACCAAAAAACTTTTGGCTTTGGACAGACGGAACTTTTGATTCTTTGATTAATTTTCTTATTTAATTGTGACAGTTATGATTCCATTTTAATGACATCGTTACAGTCCCTATGTGACTCATTAAACACACCGAATGAAACGAAATCAATCTCTTCCTCTCTTACTCTTCTTCTTTGTCTTTTTTCTCTTGCTGCAACCAAGGTATAATCCGGATCAAGTGAGGGTTCGGCCAATCTAGAAGAATTGCTTACAACTGTTGTATCCTAGGAAACAAACACCCATATACGGCGAATTTATTTTAAGGAAACTGTGTTAAACATATGTCTCAGTGAACTTTATGCTTTTGTTCTTTCGTACAATTTTGGGTTATATTTTCCTAACATATAATTCATCGCATCGATTAGCAAACTTCATACAGGCATGATGACATGGTTTTGTATTTTGAGGGACCAACCAACGTTTGAAATATTTGTGATTGTATATTGACCTTTAGATAGTAAACCCTTCAATCAAATATGTCTAAACATTAGTCCTAAATAACTTACAATAAGCACCCTATAAATTAATAATACAACCAAAATATATCCAGCAAGCCAAAAATGATGTTAAGTTTGAATTATAAAAAAAATTATAATATTTCAGTGCATTCCTCCACTAATAGCTATCAGATTGTAGCAAGTCCTCTACTTTTCTTCCAATGAAAATTAAGTTATAAATGTGTGAGGTCCATAGGCAATAGGTTGATTTTATGTTTTTTCTTTAAAATGCATTATGATATATATATATATATATATATATATATATATATATATATATATATATATATTCAGATATTATAACTAATTATTGTGTAATTGTATGCATAATTGTAGGTCAATCATTTCAAAAACCTAGATAGGGGTAAAATTGTAATCTTACTTATTAATTAATTTTGGTAATTTAATAATTAAATTATTATTTCCTTAAATTTAGGAAAATTAATTTAAAACCCTACCGTAGACATCGACCTTTAAACTGTAACCGGTTTTGGTGGGTGCAACTTCAACAGAGAACAACGAGGGGGAAGGGACGAAAGGTGAAGTTGTGATTGAGGAACTATACTAATCTAGAGAAGGAGAGGTCAATCTCTAGAGGTGTTCGGCTTGTAGTTGCGGTTCCAAGGTAATGGTTCTCCTCATTCATTCTCCTCTTTTTTTAGTTCGTTCCTCATCTTCAAATCACCATCACCGTCGGCTGCCATGGCCACCGGCCATTGCTGTCTTCATCGACTACCTGCCACCTTGTTGTGGTGGCAGTGGGTGTGTCTCGGAGGCATAGTCGTTGACTCTCACGACTGATTGTTCTGGATTGAATCACGACCTTCTAAATCAGGGTAAGATGCTTAAGCATTTATGTTAAACCCTAAAATCATCACCCATAAATATGTTTGTCTTAACTTTGCCCGTGATCGGCCTGATCTCATGAGGTATATAACATTGTTCTTCATTGGGTTTCTAATTTACTATGCTTCTCACTTGTTCGTCCATAATCCTCTCTGTGAAACTTCTCCACCTCTTGAATGATAATATCGTTTTCAAATTTCTCCATTACTTATCAGGAGACAATCGGGATCAGGTTGAGTTGAAAAGGGGAGATTGGTTATGTAAAAGGTATACTAAATGTTGTAATATGTTTCAGCATTATTATTTGTATTCAAAGGTATATCTTGATTTATAATTTTCCTGCCAAACAAAACTTCGATCAATTGCAGATGGACCTCTAGTGAGCTACGCAGATGGAGTTTATGATACATGACTTAATCGATACATCACTGTTAGATGATAGTGAGGGATGAGGTGTAGATATATTGTTAGGTCGATCATTTAACCTTAGGATTATTGCTTGAAATTGCCATGGAAAGAAGATTAAGAAATAACAATACGTGGTTGTATTTATCATTTGCAGGTACACATGAAATCAAGAACAAGAATGTTCTTGTTTTTTTGGCTGGGAACGAAATGAGAGATATCAAAGCAAAACAGGGTACATATGAAACCTAGAACATTCTACTGGAATGGAATCTTGAATTTTGATTCTGTCATAATAGAATCTTGAAGATGAACATTGTATGGGATGAAGATCAACAATGACCACCAATCTTCCAAAAAGAATGGATTATTTCAACAGAATAATATACAATATAATGTAAAAAAATATATATGTAATAGTATATTCTGGTAGAATGATGTATATATTGTATTTCTTTGTTATTAATAAGTGTAACATTCTCATAGAATAGTATATAAACTTTTTTCTTTTCTAAGAATATAATGAAATTTTTTTAACTTGTATCCAAAATTTTGTTATTCTTTAAAAAGTTCATTAAATCAAAATATATATTATGTCAGAATGTGTATTCTTGTATGGTTCAATCATATTTGTTATTTTTCAATATATTGATAAACATATTCCGTCAGAATGTTACCAATTAGGAAAATTATCATCCATACAATCAGATTTTTAAAATTAATAGAATCTATTTTCCCTTGAAATATGCAAATTTCCTTTATTAAATCTATATTAATTGACTAAAATACTCTTCTAATTAGAATATATGGTAATTTTAATTATATTTAATTCTATAATATGTAATAATCACTTGCTTAAAATAAGTAAAATTGATTGGCCCACATTTATGCATACAATAACACAATAATTACTTTGAATAGAATAACCTAAGTCTATATATATATATATATATATATATATATATATATATATATATATATATATATATATATCCAAAGAGCAAAGAGAAAATGACAACAAGACTTGTATTAAGCAAACAATCATGTAATACAAGTTCACATCCTAGATGAAATAAAGTACTAAAAAACAATCCCAATAAGGGGACAGCTTGAATTAATTTCTAAATCAATTTCAGACGGGTATTTTAGGCTCATGATGATTACAAAAAGACACACAAACTAATAGAATTTGAAAGATTTTTTTGTTATTTATATCATCTTACGTTTGTAGATTTTTGTTAGTTTTGGTATTTGATTTTGCTTTAAGTTTTCTATAGCAACATTGTACAATAAATATTGCATTGTTTTTTTTTTCTATTTGAGCATTGCACTATATTTATATTTTGGTTATTTATAACATTTTACTTTTGTTTTTCTTTCAATGATAGAATTGTATTTTAAACAATTATATTATGTTGTTGCTCTTTATTGTAGTGATTTACTTTTTGTTTCATTGCCAATAATAACATCTTACTTTGTTTGTTTTTTATACAATCCACATTTTTTTACAAAAAAGCATCCTACAATAATAGCATCCTAATTTATTTGTTTTTTTTAGGGCACACATTGTTTTTTTTTATAAAAAGCAGCATTCTCAATAATAGCATCCTACTTTACTTGTTTTTTCAACAACATCTTCCTACAACAATAGCATTCTCAATAATAGCATTTTCAATAAAAGCATCCTACAAAAAATACACATTACATACAAATTAAAATATACATACATAATGTGATGCTTTCATTAATAGAAATACACATTATACGAAGATACAATCCACATTACATACAAGTACACATATACTTTAAATGTCATTATCAATAATAGCATCCTACTTTATTTGTTTTTTTTCACTATAGCCTCACAATATAAACATTACATTCAATCCACATTTCATACATAGAAATACATATTATACACACAAATACACATATACATACAATCCACATTTCTTACATATATACAAATACACGTGTTATACATACACATTTCACACACACATACAATCCATATTTCATACATAAAAATACAAAATGTACAAAAATATTGCTAACTTCACATAATAGCCACAAATAAATCTTTTTTCAAATAATCTCAAAATTAGAGGAGAAAGGTACCTATGGTGGCCGGAAATCAACAATGGTGACCGGAAAATCAACAATCTTTGTCGGTGACAATCAAAAGTCGGCGGAGAAACTCCAAAAATTGAAACTCAATATTTTTTAGAAATTAATCTCGAATGTATATTGGAAATTAAGGTTATAAGAGAAATAAATAGAGAAATTATGACATCCTGGAATTTAGGTCTAAAACTTAAGGCAGTCAATTCACCACGAACTTTTTTAGACCTAACCAATTGAGCTTTAATGCATATTTTGAAAAATAAATAGTGTCATTACAATTAAAATAAGATATGAAATAGTATCTTACTTTTAATTGTGGAACATCTCAAACGAATCATAAAACACATATTCTAACCCTAGTTAATACGTCTGAAAAACTAAATTTTCGTATTAAATAGTTGTGAGCAAAGCAAACACCATACCTCGTAGTACATGTTCACCTGAGTCCGAAAATATAAAGAAGGTCCAAAACGGAGCAAAGCAAACAAGTAAAATATTGATTTTCTTTAAACTACATAAAACTTTTCGATCCGTTGAGGCAATTTCAAACCTCAAATAGAAATTCTGAGAACCTTTTTGGACTTAGACTATAGTCTATTATTTGATTCCATACTTCTAATATGTTTAGCAAAAATATTTAGAAAATTCAAAAAATTGGACGAATCAGATCAATTAAATGCAAATTTTTAAACGCAAGTTCATGAAGTTCTACAAATGGAAAAATTGATATGTTTTGGTCTTCGGAATCAGTGCACTCGGATTTATAATTAACCACTTTCGAAAAAATTATTAGATGTCGAGATCTTGGCACGTAAATCTAGAAAGGTTTTGAGGCATTTAAGGGAAAGATGACATCACCCAACATTTCCACCTTCCATGAGAGTAAAAAATCCACCCACTTTTTCATCTTTGCCTTGCCCACATCCATAACCCTCCTCTATCACCACCTAGACTTGTTGAGTGCACTCTTGTTCCAAGTACTAAGCATACGTTGTTTAGAGTATTTGACTAACTAAAGATGTAAGGCTTGCATGGTCTTGTAAGCTTGCAAGGGACTATAAATTGAGACCCTTGCCTCCCCATTTCATGACAAATTCATCAACCAACTCACTCCATCCCTCTTGCTCTCTTTCTTACCGCAAGAAAATCACCACCGAGAGTGGTTTGAAACTCCGGTTGTTGAACCACCAAGGCCACCGCCACCCTCCACCTTTCATGTTTTTTTCATCGACCAGCCACCCTGCAAACACCCTCTTCCATCAGCTTCCTCCCCTTCCCTTCATATATTTTGTCGGGTACAAGATGAAGCAGCGTTGAGGTTGCCAGAGCAACCTCCTAACACCCTACTGCCGCTAATAGCCACTAAGGCTATGGTGGTGCTCCCTCTTCTTCCTTATTCGAATAAAAACAACCTTATTCCTTGTTATTTTGTGGGGGGGTTTTTTCAAGTCGAAGCAAACGGATTAAGTTTAATGCTAATTCGCTCTATCCCGCGGTGCTTCCAAAAAACGACCCATACTCACATCTAAACCGAGTTCATGCATAAAGGGTGAGTGTTTAGCCACTATTTTAAAGCTATTTAACATTTTGGGGAGAATACATGTAAATCCGTATATCGTTTATGAAAAACACTCATGAAATCATGTCTCGTTTATAAACAATAGTTTGCTAAAAAAAAATACATTGTTTACTAAAAACTAGCTATAAACTTGATATATATATATATATATATATATATATATATATATATATATATATATATATATATATATATATATATATATAATATAGGTAAAGGTTCAAATGAGAACCATAAAAAGTTAAGAACCATAAGAACCACTTTTTTTACCTTATAATCATAAGACATATTTGATCAATCTTATCTCACGACAAATTTTCTCTCTCTCTCTCTCTCTCTCTCTCTCTCTCTCTCTCTCTCTCTACTACCGCTGCCGACCACCACCACCATCGTCAGCACCTACCATCGCCGTCGGAGCCACCACCGCTGCTTCCGCCACCACCGTCGTTGACTACGGCCTAACGCATGTCTTATCTTTCCTTTGTCACTACACTACTATCACCACCTCCCTTTTCTATGGTGGTTCTAGATCTGAAAAAATAAGGTGACCGCCACCGTCAACGACTATAAAACCACTGACGACCGCCACTATTTTCTCTCACACCAAATCTAACCATATCTGATGTAGATCTGAGTATTTGGTGTTATTTCATAAAGTTTTTTTTCCTTATTTCACCATGTTATCATTGGATTCACATCAAATCTGTTCTCCTATCGTTGTTGTCATTGTTGGAGCATAACAAATCACAAATCGCAGACATCATTGCAACCTACTGGTGCTAATCTACTGGTTTTTTTTCTAGAACTCTTGAACTCATTTTTTTTCTCTTATAGTTCAATCTCCAGCGAAATCTCAGCTACATATGTACTAGATTTGTTTCGCGGCTAACTTTTTCTTCTCTCTAATTCGTCTCTATTTATTTTCTATGATCTCTTGTCAAACACCACCAGATCGTGATCAGATTTGATGTATTTGTGTTATTTCAGGTTAGATTTAGTGTTTATACGTGTGGTATATCTCATGGTGGCCGATGACGGTTCCACCACCACATTAGATCTGGTCTTCGGTGATACTGTTTACATGAAAAGGTTCTAAAAAAAAGATGCACACAAGGTGCTTGATGAAATGCCCCAAAGCAAACCACAGGAAATCGCAGACATCATTGCAACCTACTGGTGCTAATCTACTGGTTTTTTTTCTAGAACTCTTGAACTCATTTTTTTTTCTTTGATAGTTCAATCTCCGGCGAAATCTCAGCTACATATGTACTAGATTTGTTTCGCGGCCAACTTTTTCTTCTCTCTAATTCGTCTCTATTTATTTTCTATGATCTCTTGTCAAACAACACCAGATCGTGATCAGATTTGATGTATTTGTGTTATTTCAGGTTAGATTTAGTGTTTATACGTGTGGTATATCTCATGGTGGCCGATGACGGTTCCACCACCACATTAGATCTGGTCTTTGGTGATACTGTTTACATGAAAAGGTTCTAAAAAAAAGATGCACACAAGGTGCTTGATGAAATGCCCCAAAGCAAACCACAGGAAAACACCACCGGTTACCTGTGACCTAAAATTAAAATCAATCTTGAAACATTAACCATATTGAATCATCCATCGGAAATACATCAAACGAACTGGTTCAACAAAGATCAGAGAGAGAGACAGGAGCAAATCAGCTAGATGAAAGAGGGAGGACATGGATTCCATAACCATCGCTTAATCTGAATCAATTTATGATGTGAACCCTAAATTTAAAATCGATTTTTGTGGATGCAGGGATGATCTTCATAAAAACGGATCTCTCCATCGTAACAATCAAGATGAATTCCATAACAATCGCTAAATCTAGAGGGTAGGAAATTGTAATTCGCCGACCACCGCTTTCACCTCTACCGAGAAATCCAAAAATCGACATCAAGCCTCATTCAACAAATCCAAACATGCGTGGGTTACTTCGAGAATGCTTTCAGTTACTCCGAGATTGCTTTCAGTATAGTTTGATTGGCGGTGCTCGTCGATTCTCAGGAGGTTCGAGATCCAAAGAGTACGTCTACCCAATCACTTTAGGGTTTTTCTTCACGATGGATGGTCACCATAGAAGGTGACTGTGCCTCTCGGTGGTCACCACAGGAACACCACCCTTGGTGGTGTTTGTACTCAGCGGTGAATAGAGAGGAAAGGTAGCAGACAGCGGTGGTTCTTGGTTCGAATAAAGAGGAAGATGGAGGAGGTCAGGAAATGGTGGTATTGGCTGGTGAGATATGAACAAAAGGGAGGGATGCTTTGATTAAGGGAGGGTTATATATATATATATATATATATATATATATATATATATATATATATATATATATATATATATATATATATATATATATATATATATATATATATATATATATATATATATTATTTTTTATTTTTCTTTTAATCAGAAAAAACATTTAAATAAATAAAAAATAGAAAAAGAAAGTATGAAGGGTAAATCCATCATTTTAAATATTCTAAATTCAAATTGGATTAAAATTGCAACAAAATGAAAACTTAGGACTTGTGATGCTAGTCAAAACTTTTTTGGATCAAAGTGGCAATTTTGAGCAAACCACAGAGACCATTTGTGCAGTTTAGTCTAAATTTTATTTAAAACTTACTACAATAAATTCACAATTTAATACATAGAAAGGTCAGAATATATGAACGTATAAATGTAGTTTTTAAGTTGATAATATTGATGTGAATAAATATTGTTTCGTATTAAACAGTGAATTGACTATATTAAGGTATGAATTGATTGTATTATGTTGCGAATTTGTTATGAATTTTGTGTTTGCTTCTGAAACATGAAAAGAAATAATCATTATACACATATATGATTTTTTTTTTTCTAAATTTAAATAAATTATACAAAAATTTAAATTAAGAATATTGTGTAAATTAAACTATGAAAAAAAACACTAACTTTCATATCTGAAAGTATAAATGTAAGTTTTAAGTTAAGAATATGACATTTCAGTGTATTAAATTGTTAATTTATTATATTAAGCTGTAAATTTTATCTATTAAACGGTAACTGATTATATTAAGTTGTAAACTGACTGCAATTTACTGTGATTTTTTTTCATAAATTTTGTTTTAATGTTCTTATGAATATGTATTTATTTTTTATGTTGTATAAGTACGTAAGAATGCATTAGTTTTTGAATTCTTTAGTGTTAAGTTCAAAATGAGTGAATTAATAGGTTTATTAAATTATGAATGTAATATTTACCCTCTTATTGCATAACTTAATATACATATATGATTTGCAAGAAAAGATGGCTGCAACGTTGGTATACATGGTTGGTGACAATGTGTGGTTCTGGTGGTGGTGGTAGACTTTGGGTTTGACTTCTTTAAATTTGTGAATTTGTGTAAAATAAATTGTATTAAGTTGTGAATTTTTTGTATTAAATTGTAAATGGATTGTATAAAATTGCATTTTACATAATTTTGGTGTTAAAAATATAGAATGATTGTATGAATGACAATATTTGACTAAAAAAAATACAATTTTGCCCTTTTCTTAACAAAAAGACAAAACTTAAGATTTTAACATGTCAAGTAATATTCACAATACATATTATGTATTAAATGTGGGTTCTTAATCTTTTGTGGTACTCATTTGAACCACTCCCTATATATATATATATATATATATATATATATATATATATATATATATATATATATATATATATATAGTGTGCCCACAAGCATAATTCTGGACCAATGGATGAATAAAATCAATGGTCATGATCTGAGGATCTACGATATTACAATAGGGTAACATATACCATATAATCACACAAATTTCAGCAGAATGATGTTTTGGTCAATTAACTTGTATTAAAAAAGGAATTTTTTGGATTTTAAGGGATAATTAATCTCCTTTTTTTAATCTGAATTTTTAAATTAATTCTATTATAATTTGTAATACTAACCGATTTTATTCTGTTAGAATGACAGAGAGTCAAACATAAACGATAAATATATTTTCGATTTATTCTTACAAAATATGGTTCATTCAATATAGTTTTTATATTTAACATGCTTAAAGAAGTAAACAACATATTATCAAGAATAACATTTTCTAAAGAATACGAATGTTATTTTTTAAGAATCACTAATTACATTAATTCGTAAAGAATAAGATTTACATTTATTCTTACAGATTAAAACTAAGAATGGTTAAAAAATAAAAACAAAAACATCAAAATCTAATGAAAACACTAATCCATTCTGAAAGAATATTATTGTTAAGAAACACTTTATACATTCTGGCAGAATACACTCTGCTAGAATACTTTATTCTCCACGTTTTCTTCTTTTTCCATATCAATGACAGCCTCTTCAAAATCTATATCAACAAACAAAACATAACCAACTTTAAAATATTAAAAACGTTTAGTATATTCTAAAATAAAAAACTATAAATTCTAATAGAATGTGTTAGAAATTAAAGACTTTTAATTTATTCTAACAGAATGTAATACTCGAGTCACTTGATCAAGTATTCCCCGAGTCACTTGATCCAAACAATCGACTTACTCTAATTAAAATGATTCTAGAGCCTACATTGTAGCTAACACAGAGGACAATATGTTGGAAAAAGATCATATTATTTCAAGCCACTCTCACGGAAGAAGCATTTTCTGAGGTCGTGGGCCTCTCTTCCGCTCGTGATGTATGGACCACTCTTGAATCCGCCTATGGGAACTCTTCCATGGAATGTGTACAAAATCTTCGGGATCCACTACGGCTTCTCTCTAAAGGCATCTCCACTGATATGGGCATATTTAGTCATAAAATGCATGCATTATCTTAATACTTTATGTTGTTGTTGTCTCATATAATGAACCAAAGGTGCTTAATTAGCTTAAATACTTCACTTTCAGCAATAAATACATGCTCGGATGGAAAAGGAAGCGGAACTAGCTATTGGAAGCTTGGATCTTGGATTTTGACGAAAGAAAGATGTTGCTGAACAGCTTGACCCCTCGTCAGTGTTTTGGCTTTATCTCATTAACCGTAACTCCGATTGACGAGATTCAAAATGTTCTGAAAAGTAGAAACAATTTCGGATGACTTTCTTGTTTTGAGAAAATGCTGATTCGAAACATACTCGGAGATTATGGTCGATTACTCGGCGAGTTGTATCAAACTTTCGCGATTCTGGACGCGCTGACTTGCCGTACACGGGTTTTAAGTGACGGACTCGCCGAGTAGGTCACTGGACTCACCGAGTAGCCTCTGTTTTGTGAAAATCTATATAAAGGGACTTTCAGATTGATACCCTAGCATATAGATGAACCCTTGGAGGCCAATTGTCGACAAAAGGTGCTGCTGGAGCGTGGGAAGCAAGGGAATCAACCCTACATTCAATTTTAAGGAGAATCAAGTCAAAATCAAGTTTACTCTTACCTAATCTCTTGTTTGAACTATGTTTTACCAATTGATTTCGTTTTTGTACTTGTTTCAGCTGTAATCATGAGCTAAGAACTCATAACTTCTGTTTAGGTAGATGAATTTGTGAACATGGATTGATTATTTGATTAGGATTAATTTTAATTGGTGATTATGTTTTATTAAGCTTGTTAAAGAACCTTATGTGTTAACAATAACTATTCTTCTGTTAATAAATCAGTAATTAAGTTGTATGAACATCTCTTAGTTGCTAATTTCATATGATTTACGTGACCACATAGTTGTATGTCTAGGAATAACAAATGTGAAACTAGAATTAACTTGAAGATAGGTAAGTTAATGTGTGAGCTTGTGTGATACACCATCAACAAGAGGTTAATTGAATCACCAATTTGATTAGTCTTTCTAAACCCGAATCAACAAACTAGGAAATTCATTAATTTAGACAACTGGCCATTGCTTGAATTAATCTGTTTTCTAAGGATTAGCTATAACGAATGTGAATCTAATCACTTTAGTCGGAAACTAATGAAGAATTAATCTGATATATTTACCATAAAATCATCCATGGGAACAAATGATTCGAACCTAAACAGAAGGCCTTTTAATCATTGAATTTAGTTGATCTTTGTTTTCTTAGCTATTAGTTGCTTAGTTTGCGTGTTAGTAAAGTATTTAAGTTTCTAGTCTTGCAAAACTAGAGAAAACTTTTTTTTTTCTATTACTTGTTTTATTTAGATAATATTAGCATTTATTTTAATTGTTTACTGTTCCCTGTGTTCGATACCCTACTTGCTTGAACTATATTACTAATCGATAGGTACACTGCCTTTCGTGTGTTTATTTTGTGTCTAAGTTAGTAGCATTAAAACTAAGTGGTTTTACACACATCAAGTTTTTGGCACCGTTGTCGGGGAACGGTTCAAATAGTTAATTTTATTTGCTAATTGTTATCATTTATATTTTATTGATTTTTTTATATAGTTTAATTGTTATTTTTATTTTTTTTATTTTATTATGTATTTTCCAAATCTCAATGCTTTTGATGCTTTTCTTGAGGAAGTAGTGCAGGAAATTGGGCAAGAAGATGAAGCATATAACTTAGATGAAGATTTGAAGAAATTTGGAAGATGGTTAGATAACATCTTGCCAAACACAGAAGGGACATATGAGTTACAAGATGAAGAATTTAATCCAGAAAGAGACTTGGAGGAGCTGGAAAGATTGCTAGCAGAAGAGTCAGATGAAGAACAAGAACAAGCTTAGTTGCAGGAACCAAGCTGTGGTTTGACCATTACCACGACATGCCCCCCTGTATTTCCGGTTTGTGTTTCAAAGCATGGGGTGACGATTCCAACTTTGGAGAAAGTTCTAAATCATGATCCATTTATGATTAGTATCCAACCGGTTCCAACCCTTGTCAATGTTCTTGGGTTTTATGTATTCAAGCTCGTTTGGCCAATTTTTGAAGAAAATAGCCAAATTTTACAAATTGGTCAAAAGAAAATATTTAATGCAATGGATGGAATGACATTGATTTTATTAGAAGTTTAATAAGTTGGGAGTCCAGCTAAAGACTCGCACAAAAAGAAGCGCTTGCGGGAGGCAACCCGTCATTAGAGTTTTTTTTTCTTTTTCTTTTTAAACTTCTAGTATTTAGGGATAATTTAGGATTTTTATTTTGATTTATTTTTATTATTACTTGGTATTTGCTTTTGATCTTTTCAGAAGCTAGGGTGAGATTAGAGCGATTTCTTAAAGCGTGAGGGAATTAAAGTGAGGTGTCGAGTCGTTTACAAGAAGATTAGAAGACTTTGAGCGATATGTTGAGTCCGATGTTTATATTTGATTAAAAAGAGTCTCGTCCCTGAAGAAAATAAGGAGGTGTATTACCTTAATACCCTCTTTGACCTCAAAAACAAACCTGAAGCAGAAAGAAGAATTTGCACGATCAGAGCCGAAAACTCGTCGAGTACACCCGTATAACTCGACGAGTTCCAACGAAAATTCACGATTTCTGCCCATATGACGATTCAACTCGACGAGTCTCCACATAAAACTTGACGAGTTGCTCATTCTTTTTATCTTTGAGTCAACGATTTGATTCAATTCAAGGCGGCAATTGGCTATATTTTTTAAGATCATTTCCGAGCATTTCCAAGAAGCTTTTTCCTCGATATTTTGGAGTTGTTAACCACACAAGACGAATGACACCCAAGGCATGGATGAGTTGTTCCCATGTCTAAAGTCAGCTGAAGATGGAGCTTTAAATAAAGAAGATCAACCTCGCAACTACTATCCCAAGGGAGTTTGTTCCAATTCCCTCTTTATTTTATTATTCTTTATCATGCATAATATGCAATGGGGACATTGCATAAATTAAGTGTGGGGTAGGGGGTTGGTTACATTAGTTAAAATTTTAGTTAATTTTAGTTAATTTTAGTTAATTTTGAAATTTTTGCATTAAAATTGCTAGGGCTAATTTAGAAAATTTTGGTAAAGCAATTAGGGATCATGCTAGTATTATATTTGATGATTTTATGAAGACCCAAATGTTTAGTTGAGCCTATATACGTTCTAGTGCATTTGTGGCTTCCTTATTCCAATGAAATCATAGGACAAAAACACAACCTCACTTAGTTTGAAGGATGCAATATGTTTAGCATCGTGTACCAGAAATGTATCCAGGAAAATTATTATCGTTAACCAATAAAGGTTGAAGTTGAGCGCCCCTGCTTAAGCATGTAGGGTTTTGAGTGAAAAAAAGGTGAGGAACATGAAAAAAAAAAGAGAGAGAGAGAGAGAGAGAGAGAGAGAGAGAGAGAGAGAGAGAGAGAGAGAATTACAAGAAAAAGTTTGAAGAATTTTTGGAGCATCAAAGTTAAGTTTGAAGTTAGAAGATCGAAAATTCCAAAGAAATTCAAAAAGTTGAAGATACCAAAAATCAAACAACAAAGGTGGTGAATTCAAAGAAATCAAAGATCAAATGTCAAAGAAGTGAAGAATTCCAAAAGAGCTCCGTAGTGGTATCATAAATTGTAATTTTCTAGATTATGTATGCTTGGGTTGCTCAACCAAAAATACATTGAGGTTAAGAGGTTTTCTGAGGATGGATTCGGAAGGATGCATAAAATGAGCATTGTTCGGAAAAAGTGGTCGAATGTTTATGAGGATTGTGAGTATTTGGAGTATGGGGGGTTATTAGGAAAATTTTAGACACAAATTCATGCGTTGCAGTCTTGACATAATGGTTGGGTTTGATTGGGATTGTCTTATGTAATATTAGTGTACTAAAATTCAGTTTTGCTTGGGGGCAAGCAAAAGTCAAGTGTGGGGTATTTTGATATGGGCATATTTAGTCATATAATTCATGCATTATCTTAATACTTTATGTTGTTGTTGTCTCATATAATGAACCAATGGTGCTTAATTAGCTTAAATATTTCACTTTCAGTAACAAATACATGCTCGGATGGAAAAGGAAGCGGAACTAGCTATTGGAAGCTTGGATCTTGGATTTTGAAGAAAGAAGGATGTTGCTGAACAGCTTTACCCCTCGTCAGTGTTTTGACCATATCTCATGAACCGTAACTCCGATTGACAAGATTCAAAATGTTCTGAAAAGTAGACACAATTTTGGATGACTTTCATGTTTTGAGAAAATGCTGATTCGAAACGTACTCGGCGAGTATGGTCGATTACTCGGCGAGTTGTATCGAACTTTTGCGATTCTGGACGCGCTGACTTGCCGTACACGGGTTTTAAGTGACGGACTCGCCGATTAGGTCACTGGACTCGCCGAGTAGCCTCTGTTTTGTGAAAATCTATATAAAGGGACTTTCAGATCGATACCCTAGCATATAGATGAACCCTTGGAGGCCAATTGTCGACAAAAGGTGCTGCTGGAGCGTGGGAAGCAAGGGAATCAACCCTACATTCAATTTTAAGGAGAATCAAGTCAAAATCAAGTTTACTCTTACCTAATCTCTTGTTTGAACTATGTTTTTACCAATTGATTTCGTTTTTGTACTTGTTTCAGCTGTAATCATGAACTAAAAACTCATAACTTCTGTTTAGGTAGATGAATTTGTGAACGTGGATTGATTATTTGATTAGGATTAATTTTAATTGGTGATTATGTTTTATTAAGCTTGTTAAAGAACCTTATGTGTTAACAATAACTATTCTTCTGTTAATAAATCAGTAATTAAGTTGTATGAACATCTCTTAGTTGCTAATTTCATATGATTTACGTGACCACATAGTTGTATGTCTAGGAATAACGAATGTGAAACTAGAATTAACTTGAAGATAGGTAAGTTAATGTGTGAGCTTGTGTGATACACCATCAACAAGAGGTTAACTGAATCACCAATTTGATTAGCTAATTACAAGTCTTTCTAAACCCGAATCAACAAACTAGGAAAGTCATTAATTTAGACAACTGGCCATTTCTTGAATTAATCTGTTTTCTAAGGATTAGCTATAACGAATGTGAATCTAATCACTTTAGTCGGTAACTAATGAAGAATTAATCCGATATATTTACCATAAAATCATCCATGGGAACAAATGATTCGAACCTAAACAGAAGGCCTTTTAATCATTGAATTTAGTTAATCTTTGTTTTCTTAACTATTAGTTGCTTAGTTTGCGTGTTAGTAAAGTATTTAAGTTTCTAGTCTTGCAAAACTAGAGAAAACTTTTTTTTCTATTACTTGTTTTATTTAGATAATATTAGCATTTATTTTAATTGTTTACCGTTCGCTGTGTTCGATACCCTACTTGCTTGAACTATATTACTAATCGATAGGTACACTTCCTTTCGTGTGTTTATTTTGTGTCTAAGTTAGTAGGATTAAAACTAAGTGGTTTTACACACATCACCACCGTCTCCGAATATGGACGGAAATTTAAGGCGACTTGTGATCAACTTGTGGCTATCGGCCAAGCTGTTACTGAATTTGATAAAACTCATTGGTTCTTATGTGGTATTAGCAGCAATTTTGAAGTCTTCTCCATTGGGGTTCAAACCTCTCGCCTCTCTCCAACTTTTCGGGACCTCCTTGCTCAAGCCTAAAGTCATGATCTTTTCATGAAATCCCTCCACGCCAACTCCCCATCTGTCGCCGCTTTGTCTGCTAAATCAGTACCCATTGGGGATGCTGCCTCCGCCTCTACTGGTTGGGGTCCAGGTGGTGACTTCGGTAGTCGTAGTGGTCCTCACGGTGGTCATGGTCGTGGCCGGCGGTCACCCCACTGCCAACTATGCCGACAAAATGGTCATTTTGCTAATGCTTTTCCATAACTTCCGGCCTTTGCTTCCAAGTCTTCCCCTAGTTAAGCCGATTTAGCAAAAGATTTCCTTGCAAATTGTCGCCTGACCCCATTCGCCCCGGATTGGTATGTTGATTCCGATGCCTCAGACCACATGGTTTCTTCTTCGGGCTCGGTTGCTAAACCCGAACCTTTTGTTGTTGATGGCTCGGTTTACTGTAGTAATGGTAATACTCTTCCCATTTCTGCTATTGGGACTTCCTCTCTTCCCAATGATATTCGGTTACGGGATATTTTGGTGGTTCCCCGTCTTACTAAAAATTTATTGTCTATCAGCAAGTTAACATATGATAATAACGTGGATGTGCTTTTCTCTAAATCTTTGTTTTACATTCAGGATCGGGCAACGAAACAAATTCTGGCTCAAGGAACATGTAATCGGGGGCTTTATATTCTTCCAAATAAGCTAGTTGCTTGTGCGTTTTATGCTTAGAAGCGAACCAAGGCGTCTTTTGAATTATGGCACTCCCATTCAGGGCATGTGTCTTTTGATGTTATTTCTATATTAAATAAACTTAGTCATGTGTTTGTTTCTTCTATTTTGCCTAAATTGGTTACTTTTTCTCCTTGGCAACTTGCTAAGTCTCATCAATTGCCTTTTGACAATAATGACCAACATGTCGCCCATATTTTAGATTTGATCTATTGTGATCTTTGGGGTCCTTCCTCGATTGATTCGGTTGCTTCATATCAATATTATTGCACATTTGTGGACAATTTCTCTTTCTTTACATGGCTTTACCCGCTCAAGTCTAAATCGGATTTTTTTATCATTTTCAAGTTATTTATCGCCTTCGTAGAGACTCAATTCTCTACCAAAATTAAAATTTTTCAAAATGACATGGGTACAAAATTTCTAAATAACAAAGTAAAGGTGTTATTGCATAAACTTGGTATATTTGACCGCATCTCATGCCCGTATAGCCCTCAATAAAATGGGTGGGTTGAACGCAAACATCATCACATTGTGGAGACGGGACTCGCCGTGATGTTTCAAGCTCACATTCCGATTCTTATTGGTCTCATGCTTTTAGCTCCACCGTGCATGTTATTAATCGTCTCCCCACAAAGTTGTTGTCCATGAAATCACCATTTGAGGTCTTGTTTGGACGGGTGTCATCTTATGAGAATTTTCACATTTTTAGGTGTCGCATCTATCTGTATTTGCGTGACTATGTGGATCATAATCTTTCTCCGTAGAACATCCCTTATGTTTTTTGGTTTATCACGCTCAATATAAAGGCTACTTGTGTCTCGATCCAGTTTCAACATGGGTTTTCATTACCCGCCATGCCCGGTTTGATGAAGAGTGCTTCCCGTTTCGTGCCACCCACACAAATTCTCCTATTGGGTCTTTACCCTTACATACATTCCTTGGTAATCAGCTCCCCGCCATTCCAGTCCCCAATGACGCAGCCTCGACTTCTCCATGTACACCATCAGGACCCGCCACCCTGCTCCTTGCGCTGTGTGTAGGGAGCCCGATTCTCCGGCTCCCTCAGTTACATCTCCTGCATATGAGTCCCATGTTGCTGCTTCCCCAGGACCCGAACTTGAGTCGCCTTCCAAGTCTGACTCTGAACCAACCATTGATCCTGCTGCTGAAACCATATCCGAGTCTGGATCGTTGTCTGGTTCCGGGCCTGCTTCGCCTCCGGCCCCTCGTCCGCCCCCGTCTTCGCACCCGATGACCACACGCGCCAAAGTCGAGTTTTTAAGCCATGCTACCATACTGATTTGGCACATTTAACCTCTCATGTTTTGTTTTCACACGTTTTTTCTGCTGGCATTCGCTTGTCCCATACCACTGCCTTGCATGATCCTAAATGGCGTGACATAATGTGTTCCGAGATGGCGGCTCTTCATCATAATCAGACATGGACTCTTGTTCTATGACCTTCCCAGACTAATGTTGTGGGTTGCATGTGGTTGTTTCACACCAAATATCGGGCTGATGGGACTATAGAGGGTCATAAGGCTCATCTCTTCGCTCAAGGGTTCAGTCAAGTGTCAACAGTTGATTATTCTCACACCTTCAGTCCCGTTGTCAAGGCGGCTACTGTTTGTATTGTTCTCACTCTTATGACTTTTAACAGATGGCATTTACGTCAACTTGACGTTAATAATGGTTTTCTCCACGGCCATTTGGGTGACACTGTCTTTATGAATAAACCTCCACGCTTTGCGGATGCTCGTTATCCTAGTTATCTTTGCAAGCTCAATAAAGCTATTTATGGTCTTAATCAGGCTCCCCGTGCTTGGTTTTATCGACTCAGCTCATTTTTAGTGCAACATGGTTTTTCCTACAGTCATGCGGATCCCACTCATTTTGTGTTTTGTTGGGACTCATGTATCATGTATCCGTTAGTGTATGTTGATGATTTGATTGTTACTGGCTCGGATGATGTTGTTGTGTCATCTTTCATTTCTCGACTACACGCTGAGTTTCACATTAAGGATCTTGGGCATTTGAACTATTTTATTGAGCTTGAAGCTACTCATTATCCCACAGGCTTGTTTCTTAGCCAAGCAAAGTATGCTCATGACATCGTCACGTACTCCGGTCTTCTCAATGCCTAGCCCATGTCTACCCTTCTTGCTACCAACACCTCCCTTGTTAGTGGTGGCCCTCTTTATGAGGATCCGACTCACTAGCGGTACTTGGTTGGTACCCTTTAATATTTGATGATTACGTGACCCGATATTTCTTACGTTGTTAATCAAGTTAGGTAGTTTGTTGTTGCCCCAACGATTGCTCATTTTCATGCTGTTAAACGACTTATTCACTATGTCAAGGGAACCCTCTAGTTTGGTCTCACTTTCTCACGGCCTCCGACAATTAAGCTTGTTGGCTACTCTGATGCTGACTAGGCTCGTTGCCTTGAGACTCGCCGCTCAACCTATGGATGCTCGATACTATCTCTCACTCCAACTATGAGTCTCAATATCGAGCCATGGCTAATACGGTTGCTGAGATCATCTAGATCACTCATCTATTATAGGAGCTAAATGCCTTGCCCACCGATCGCCACACGCTTCTTTGTGATAATCAAAGTGCGTTATTCTTACCCAGAACCTGGTGGCTCATAATCATGCTAAGCATATTGATCTTGACTATCATTTTGTTTGTGAGCTCGTTGCTTCAAGCAAATTGGTCACTATGTTTATTCATACCAAGCTTCAAGTCACTGATATCTTCACTAAGAGTCTACCTCAGCCATAGTTTCAGCAGTTTCGTCGCATGCTTTGTCTTGGTCCACCTCCTCTCGCTTGAGGGGGATATTAGACTAGTTATGTATCTGTATAGACTTTTATTTATTGTCATATACTTGAGGGTATTATGTGTATCTTTATTCATTATATATATATATATATATATATATATGTGTGTGTGTGTGTGTGTTTGTGTGTGTGTTATAACTCCCATGCCTCTTTGTGTGGAGACCCATTATATCATAAACCAAGACAGGTCATTAACGACTTCATTTTTATTTATGTGTAAATACTTTGTTATCAATAAATGAAACCAAAAAAATAACAAACTAAAAACAAATCCAAGAACAACAAAAGGTGATAAACTCAATAAATCTGGAAAAACATAAACATGAGCTTTGTTAGATACATGTATATAACCTTTTAAGCATATTCTAATTAAGAGCAAAATGAACTCATGTGTATTACATATTTACTGTAAGTGAGACAATGTGTAACCATGACCAAATCTAACCCATAGAAAAAAATGGGGGGGGGGGGGGGATGGAAATAATTCAAAATTGGTTTAAACTCTAGAAACATCAGGAAATGAAGAAGAAAAAAACATATTTAGAAATAATTCAACATGTTCAAAGTCACTGACTTCATTTGCCTAATATGCTTTTACTTCCATCGATATATTCCTTGCACTCTTCACTATTCAGTAGAATATAGAGACATGGGTGAGAGGGTTTAAGTTAGAGTACATATCTATGAGAGACCAAAAAAAGAACTTCACGCCAGGAAAAACAAACATTAACCAAATCTGGTAACCTTACTTTTGTGTCACAAAATAAGAAACCTTATACATGTGTTTGTGTGTGAGAGAGTATAGAGATGAGCAACTGCGGATGTGGTGGACCAATGTTGCAACGGTGGTATGTGTGTAATCATGTATCTAAATAACTCTTAGAATACTGTAGAGATGAGTGTTGGTGGCAAATTTTTAGTGGGAAGTAGATAGAGAGAAGGTTGGTAACATTAGGGTGATGGTGAAGGTCTCACGATGTAACATCCCGAGATTTTGCAGGTATTTTTGAATCTTTCCTTCATTATTATCATCATCATTTTTTAGTCCTTAGGGTTGGGAGGATATGTCCATGAGATGGCCTAATGGCTAATAAAATAATTTTAGACCAGGAATAGTATGTTACGCGTACATAAGCATACGCTGAGTGTACATAAGCATACGCTGAGCGTACACTTGTGTACTTTGGGCGTACTCACGTAAGGACAAAACCCTAAAATTTAGGTTTTAGTGCTATATAAGTTTCCCTATGAGCTCATAACCCTCTATCATTTCATCCTCCATAGCTTTGAGTCGTTTCCCCCAAACCCTAACCTCTCTCTTGAGTGTGTGAGCTAAAAGTGTGTGTTTTGAGTAGTTGAAGAAGAAGGTATTGCATCAAGGTGTTGGAGAAGTGAGGAAAAAAAGAAGATCTAAGATTATCTTGTTCTCTAGAAGCTCCAATAGGTAAAAAGCTACTGCCTTTATGCTTGTATGATGTAGATCTTGCCTTAATAGCTTTTTGTCGCCTGTCATGTCCCAAAAAGTCCTAATTTTGTGCATGTTAAGTTTTGGATGTATTAAGCTGTCCTTTCAGACCCTAGGAAGGGTTCTAAATGATAAAAATGATGTCTTAATGGCTAGAAGTGTCCCATGTATGTAGCATAATGGCCTTAATGGATTAAGACCATGTATTAAGGGCTTTTTAGACGTCCAAAGTCATAAAGTTCGAGACTTTATGGTTCCGAGGTTCATTTAGTCAATGGATCTGGAGTTGGGGCTTAAGTGCTTAAGCCATTAAGCACTTATTAAAGTTTTTGGTAAAGGTCGTGTACGCCCTGCGTAAGCCATAGTACGCCCAGCATACTGAGTCAACCACCCCAATGGAGGTCAACACAAGGCAGAGTACGCCCAACATACACCCTGTGTTGGACTTTTGCGATTTGGGTTACGGATTGCGCCACCTTTGGGTCATTATGGTTAGGGTCTTTGTTGGACCTTTTGAATAAAAGTATTTTAGGGCAAGTATGGAAATGGAACTTAGGGTGAGGCCCAATTAAAGAGTTAGGCCTAATTTGGAAAATTAGGCCAATAATGAGCCTTATGTATTTGGACCTTTTTGGATCATGGATTTGGAATTGGGCCTTGGACCAAATTAGAGAAAAGGAAAAATTAACTATTACTCTAGGTTGGACCCTTGGTCAAGATTGATATTCCAACTGTTGACTTAGTATTATTTTTTATAGTTTGTGATTTTCGGTGAGACAGAGGTCGGAGACTTTCAGTCCAATTCAACACTACTTGTGAGGTGAGTTTTCCTCACTATACTAACAGGGTCGAAGGCACCAATGTTGACCCTTTTTTGATGGTATCCTGGTTATATGATGATGTTATGTTTAGTGATCTGTTAGATCGGTATCCAGGTATATAGGATGATGATATGTTTAGTGATTTGTTAGATCAGTATCCTGGTATATAGGATGATGCTATGATTAGTGATCTGTAAATTTGTATGACTGTTTGTGCATGCTAGCTAGCTTATGATACTTATGTGTTGATTGTGTGATGGCGAGTGGGTTGAGGGGGTCCTACTTTGTGCTCTAGGCCAACAAATCCAAGGTGGTCTGGATAGACTGAAGGCCCATCGGGGTGTACCAGTCAAGACGAAGGCCCAAAGAATGGTCCAGATAGGCTGAAGGCCCGAGAGGGCGGACCAAACATGCTGAAGGTTCTAAGAGTGGGCCAGATGGACTGAAGCCCGGCAAGGGTGGTCCAGTCATACTGAAGACTCTATATGCATGTTTTTTTGTTATGATATTGAACAGTTTGTATGGCATTGGTATTTTAGGGGAACTCACTAAGCCTCCAGTTTACAATTTTGGATTTTGTTTCAGCTACTTCGGATGATCACGCGATCATGCACCTCCTCACGTTTTATGATTTTGATTTATGGGATTCTTTGATATGAAACTATTTTGAAAACAGTTTGAATTAAGTAACGGTTTTTGGATGATCGAAAAAGTTTTAAATTTTACGATTTTATGGATGTTACAAGTTGGTATCAGAGCCTTTGTTTGAGTGAATTGGAGAAAAACTCGTGTGAATCCAGTCTCAAACTAGGGAAAAGATTTCAAAATGATTTTCAAATGGTTTTCAAAATACTAAAGGAGGATGCGATGTGTACGATCAACTGGAGCCAGTAAGTAGACCCCAAAATACCATATGGTTATTTGATATTGTGATATGTTAAAACAACATGCTAGTGATAGGCTAAGGATCTCTGGAAGTTGCATGGTAGAATTGTCTGATTATTTGATGCATGATAGCCTAGGGTTTTCCTTATATGAAATTTAAATCACTACTGTAGTTGCTTAGTGTATGCATCACGGTTGTATATAACTAAGATCTTATAGCCTGAGAATGTTAGGTTTGGCCTTATTTCCTGTTCTTGTCTAATGAATGACTTAGGGTACGATCGAATATTCGAACGTCTATAGGATCCAATGTTATGTATGGCTAACATACACTAGTATTGCAGGGTAGGTGGAAGTTTCATGGATGAGTTGTATGGGGCCAGTCGGCCAATTGTGAGATGTTTAGCCTTCCTCTAGGAGTGAGGATTGAGCACTCGCCTATGTTTATGTATATTGTTAGGGTGTTGTGATGATACTTGAGAAAAATATGGGTAGGTGTGGAAGGTAGTATGGTCCTATACTACTAAAGCACAGGACCTATACGCGTAGCAACGAAGTCACAACCCCTAGGGCTTTGTAGGGAGTTGGTTCCCCGTTATTATATGGAATATATGATATCTTCCTTGTATATATTTTCAGCATGGTGGTTACGAGGCGATTTGTCCCTAGATTCGGGTCGGGATCAGGAGATGGCAATCAGGGTGGACCAGTAGTGCCCGAGACCATTGTCCAGATGAGACCGGATGAGTTGGATGCCAAGATTAGGGAGATCCTGCATGATAAGATTGCTACACATTTTTGGGATCAGTTGTCGGAAATGTTTGGGTCTATTAAAACCGCTATGGTTGAGTACTTTGATGCGCACTATGCAACCATTGATGAGACAGCTACCGCTGCAGCTGTAGTAGCTGCAGGTGGTGGGACCCGTAGTGCTTTTCAGTATTGGGACTTTGATAACACAAAGCCCCCAACTTTTGATGGGATTCAAGACCCGATCATAGCCATGAGGTGGCTATCTTATGTTGAGGGATGCTTTTTCACATACTCATGTCCTAATGACCAAAAGGTCAGGTGTGCTCTGAACCTGTTAAGGTCTGGAGCAAAGCACTGGTGAAGATTGATGACGGGGTCATATTCTGATTAGCAGAGAGATGCAGTTACGTAGGATCAGTTCAGGGAGATGTTCCACTCCCGTTTCATTCTGTGGGTGGATCGTAAGCGGTTGGGACAGGAGTTTTTGGATTTGAGACAGGTATTAGAATCGGTGACGGAGATCACCTGCATATTTATGAGAGGGAGGTGTTTTTCCTGGAGTTTGCTTCCGAGCAGGCTTAGATGACACATTATATGAGCATGTTCAATTCCAATATCAAACATTTTGTTTCTACTCAGCGTTGTGATACATTACCGAAGTTACAGGAGGCCGCTAGGCGGCATGAGCTTGAGATTGACCTACAATTGACAAAGAAGAGGCAGGCCCCGGAGCAGTCGTAGCCTACACCGAAGCGGTCCAAGAAGGTTGATTCTAGGTCTGGAGGCCAATGTCGCCATACTTGTGGAAAGCGCAGGAATGGTCATTCTGGAGTTTGTTGACCAGTTAGTATGTGTCACAAGTGCGACAAAGAGGGTCACTTCGCGAGGGATTGCCGCTAGTTAGCTGCAGTTCAGGATATGATGATTTTTACCACTGCAATCGGGTTGGTCACATGAAGACCAATTGTCCAGTGCTCGCTGCCAAGCTGGCGCAGGCTCCACTGTCGGCTACACTGAGGATTACTGATGGGAGGCAGGGTAGAGCAAAGCCCCCGCGGTCTCAGGTGTTGGGTTTTGAGCATTCTAACAAAACCTAAGTGTACATGAAACCCTAAATACCTTACATCTATTTTTTCTCTATTATACATGCAAATATGAACTTTCCAAGGTATTCATCCTAACTAGCATAATAACATTGATTCAAATGAATATATCAAGTTAGAATTACATACCTCTTTGATGTAGATTGTCTTCATGAAGCTTGAGTGCCTAGTGCCCCAAGTGTGACACCTCAAATGGTTCACACAACACCAAATACACTTGGAATAGATTGAGATAACATACACACTTCATGAAATCAGCTAGCCCTTCATTCTCACACATAGTAGTCGATTTCTTGAGCCATGGGATTCTTTTATATGGTGGCTATTACGGGTACACCATGTAACTCATAACTTTACCCATTCCTTATGCTCCATGAATTTTAACCTCCATGGAGTATCCATGGGCCACCCCATGGACTTAGACCAACATAAGGAATCTTGGATCACAAGCCCACATATATAAGAATGAATGATTTACACAATCAACCCATATATTTAATTAGTCTCCTTTTGATCACTTAATTAATTCCAAATTAACTCTTGAGCAATACTAATTAAATAACCTTAGTAATATATTAGAACTTATAATATATTAACAAATCTTAAGTGTTATTTCTCTCATTATAGTCTATCCAAATGCATGATGTCATGCAACCCAAATGGACAATACCGGGTCGGGTCAAGTCTTACCAATTATAGTTATGGACTTAGATATTAATCCAATAGTCTCCCACCTGGATAAGTCTAAAACTATTATTGCGTATGACTTCAAGAACCGACTGGCAATCGTAGCACTCAACAGCTTCTGTCGAACTATGACCTTGCCGATGATCTCTGTCCTTTGACAGTGACTTGTCCATTAGATAAGGGATCATATATTCCTCAACTCTAGGTATCATATGGACTGATACATGGATTATAATCATTCTCTCTATCCATTTGTTGTTTCCTGATTTCCGATTTATGACGACTGACTAATTGAACAAATCAAATCAGTCCAGGCCTGGCCGAGCACTTATATTTGTCATCACCAAATCATCAAGGGGCCTACAGATATCGCTTTTATCCCGAAGGTAAAAGGAATGGATAAACTTCGATTCATATGGCTTGTTCTAGTACTTGTTGAATCATACACAAAGGCACATTTTATAACATCGAGTTACCGAATGCGTTTTCGTGCAATCAATGTACAACCAACTCATAGTAACAACTCATATATCTAGGTTTGAAGAATATAAGATATTATCGTCTCATGGTCACTCGTGATAAAATCCAGGAAGTGATTCCAATGAGAGCGGGTTGAATCCAATACTCATAACTTATGAGCACTCATGAGTGTTGTAGCCCTTTTTCCAACATCTTAGACCTCTACAAGCCAACCCATGACAGTATTGATTCATATCTACTTCCAACATATGATCGATTGTGGATGGTTTGAATAACTTAGTCATTCAGAACAATAACCTAGTTATTCTGGAAGTCAAAACATGCAAAATGAAGCACAAGAATAATTGAATCTAATATGATATCAAAAGATATGAACATAAATAAAACACCTTTTATTTATCACTATATGATTATACATTATTCATTATATATTGTTTCAGCTATCAACTTTATTCTTGAATTTAAAACAATAGTTGTCCCATGCTCCAAGCATGTACACCATGTTTTCTTAAACACTAGTCATGCCACACACCAAGTATGCATACTATGTTTGTCTATGATCTTTACTTTGCGAAATAGACCAATGAACATAACTCCAATGATTCTCATTTCACAGTCCCAAATCCTTACTGCAAATGCAAGAATTCCAAATTGATGCCATTTACTGAAATCTATTAGATTCTAAACTTATATGCATTAATCCTCTTGTAACGATTATGCATAAAGTTGCAAAGACTTGACAATAAACATTACAGAGCATTCCAAAGGAGATCAACTCCTTGGAAACATCCTTATTGCATTAAGTTTCCTAATCTTACACATATCGAATAATTTCTAACTTTGAAACATTTCCATATTCCATTTTTACTATCACTTGTGGACAAGAGTTGCCTCCTTACAGATTATGTGAATATGGTCCTTCCAAAATTATCACTATACTTCCAACTGTCCTTGAGCAACCAATCTTTGGTAAACCTTAGATTGTCCTCGATAATTGTTTAATCCTTTTAGTCATATCCAATTCTAGAACTTTTCCCTTCTTAATGCCCCAGGCATTTGGAAAATTTTAGAAATTATGAATATAGCACATGTAATCGATCCTATATCCGAAGCATATGGGACACGATTCATGATGTCTCACATAAAGACTAAACCAGTCTTTTGCTATAATATTTCCATTTCAATTTTCCAAGTTCTCATAATTCAGATTATGAAAAGGGATGTCGTAATCATAATCGAATTTTAGAACGCAAATAATGGACCCATATACATAAATTCCTTATGTTGAGCCATTCCAACATGAAATTCATATATATATATATATATATATATATATATATATATATATCCTTGACTAAATATGATTAAAACCTTAATCTAAGCTTTTAGATTTGAGATGAAGTATAATTTCCTCTCCCTTGATTATAGCAAAACAACTCTTTCCCAATTGAAACCTTTTGTTTTCTATAATTAACATTGCTAACTTGCAATACTTATCATAATTATCATTCTCCCACTAACATGATGAATATTAGCATAACACTTATGCTCCCACTAGCTTTGACATGTACTCAGAAATCAGTTGGACTTCTAGAAATCAATACTTTATTGACTTTCTTACCATATTTCAGATTTCTGATACTAGATTGCTTTGATAAAACGTTATCAATATCATACACCTTATCTTAGATAGCTCACAGGTATGTCTAAACAATTTTAAGAATTATGAAAAGGGATGTCATAATCATAATCTCGATTGTTTAGACCTTTGCCACTTCTCACAAGTCCATGTTAGTGTGCTGGTTAACCACCCACGCTCCACTAACGACTTTGAGAATGAAAATATCACAATTGCTATCTAGCTAAAATCTACTTAGTGAAAGTGTTTCCTCACCATCATTTTCATGAATCGGAGAGAAATCTTATGACACTTAGATTTAATGGCGTATGTGTTCTTATCCATGTGAATTGTCTAAACCATAGTCACAAGACAAGGACAATGACAAATCTAAACTCATATAGACTAAACTTAATCTTAATTTCTTGCCATCTGGCAGCTCAAGGTCCTACCATTGCTTCTAAGTTGTTGTGCAACCAATTGAGAACTCTAAGAACTCATATGCAAAGCCAAATTTAATTGGAATGGGTACAAAATATGTCAACACGATAGGTTATGAACCTCAAGTCGTATGCTAGTGAAGAACTTCAAGTTTTATTCTTGATTAGTTCTTGAGAATTTCAAGACCTTTAAGACTCTCACTGTCCACTTGACATATAAGACTTTCTCGTCAGATATTCAAGAGATAGTGTGGATTCTAATCAAGACAAACACTTCACACAATTGGCCTTAGTTGGTCTTTGTTTTATCCAAAACATCACAACTTACCAATTTCAAATGTACAAGAGTAGAAAACTTTAACTCTTACATTTGACATGTGTTTTAAACCTTCTCTAAGACATGTCACTCAAGTTACAATCTTGGAGTATGACTCTAAGATTTGTATTAGAACGAAGTATGACTCATCTTCTTGATTTAACCATTTCAACAATTCAAGATTCCTCTTCTTAGTTATAAGAATGCACTAAGATTTTCTTAGAGAACTAAGTGTGCTATGGTTTCTTAATCATTAAGATGATAACAAAAACTGATACTAAAGTACTCTCCCATCTTTTCAGACTTGAGAAACTTTTATCTTTCTGCCTAATTTGACTCTTCTTATTCGTTCTACCTTACATTGAAACTTTTCCAATGTTTCAGAATTATACTTAAACTTGTAAGTATAACCATATTTACCGAACTTAAGTAAATCATGACAAATAATCTTATCGATATTTTGAGGTGGACTTAATCAGTGCACAAGAATGTGTACTCGATCCCTTAGTCCGTTACTGGACTCACACATCCATGTGAACAAGTAGTTAGTCTTAATTTTCCAATGCTTGAAAGTTCTCATTCATCATGCTATACAACTTGCATGATTCCAAGTTCCGATCCAATTGAAACTTGGGTGGTGAGGATCTTTCCTTATTTGGTAAATTTAGACATTACCACAAATGAAAGAATCAATTTCATATTTCCACTCTTGCTATTAATGGAATCATATAAGCAACAATTTTTTACTCAAATGCCATTGTAAGGACATTTTAAAATAAATAAAATCATCATTTTTCCTTTTATTTTAAAAAACTTCGCGGAAAAACTATCCTTACAATGCAAAAGAGCGTGAAAACTTTGTTGTTATCTATTCCTAAGCAATGTATCATAACTCCAAAGAAATAGCTCAAGAATCCGATCTTCAAACTATGTGATAGAAATCCATCTACGTGATCAGATTCAACATATTCTTTCTTTAAGTTCCTTCACTTTTCTTTGATTCCTAAAACATCAACATGTGACCCAGTCGCATCATGTATCAAGAATCTCATAATAGAAACTTAGCAGAGTTAGATAGTGGACTTTACCTGAAGTAGAGTCAAGCTTATTGACTTTAACATCCTTAGGTAAAATTGGCAGCTTCACAACTAATGCCCCTTCCTTTGGCAATTTAACATATAGACGCTTTGGTAATGGAACATGGGACTATCACAGACTTAGCCTTTCTCTTTACCATTTGGTCAACCGAGTTGACTATGGCCGATCCCTTTCCATTGGGAAGAGATAGCTTTACCGGATATCCAATGTCATTATTGTCAATGTCCATAAGTTTTAGGAAGTTGATCTTAGCAAATAGATAAGATCATTAAGGGTCTTGTCATAGTCTGTTTCATAGGAGTCCCAAAGGAGCTTACTATGTGACTTACAAAGTGATTGAACCACCAACTTTCTCAAGACTTTGACAACCAACTCTCCTGTCTTGTCAATATGTGACTACATCTCCAAGATGTGACCACACATAGACCTTTACTTGCCAATAGGGCTTGAGTGACCTTAAACTTTTCAAGAACTTGTGGGTTAGGGAGAATAATTGGAGGAGGTGAAAGAAGTATGATTTCCATGGGACGTCATCTTCATTTAGGAAAGCTTGTTTCAAGAGATTTGGAAAGATCATAAATGTCTAAACAAGACATCTTTTTGGGAGATATTCAAGATAGTTTATTTAAAGTCCTTAATATAACACCCAATATGAAATATTAAGGCTAGGACCCAATACAATACTTTTAAAACTTGGAAGAGGGATGCCGTAATCCAAGCCATAAAATATTTGAAGGTAGGTGAATGAGATTCACCAATTTCCACCAGGATAAATGAAATGTATTATTAGGTTTTAATTGGATTTGAAACTCCTAGATCTTTTGAGATTCATTGAACTTTTCAATGGCATGTTTCAATCTCGAGTGTGCCCTTCAGGTTTTGTGACTGGGATGCCGAGGATCACAAAACAAGGTGTGAAGTAACCATGCAAATATATTGGGTACCCTTAATATTTACCCCTTAATCGATGTGTCGGTTAACCACACACGCTCCACCGATACTATGATAAATATTAAGTTACCCTTTGCCTACCTTGTTAAGTCCAGGTTAGTGTGCCGGTTAACCACACACACTCCACTAACGACTTAAGCAAAGTGCAATGTGTAATTTCATGGGTTAGCACCTTATTCACTTTTTCCTAAGTAAATAAGATTGGGTATTTATAAATGGTTTAGTTACTTAGTATTTATCATTAATACTTTTAATGAAAGGAGAATTATAGTCATTATCTTACCCGTTCGGCTAACGACCCTCCACCAGTCAAGGAAGCGGTGGGTGAGAGTCGACACCCATTAAACTGCCATTTTATAGGCAGTAATCTTATACCCCCCTTATAGACCGGCATCGTGAATGAGGCCTACTAACGGTAATACTGGCTTTACTCTTATACATACATATATATATATATATATATATTATTAACCTATAATATTATAAAGTATAAGGGTTGAATTTTAACTTTTAAAATTCTAAGGGCTAACTTGGAATTAAGGTATTCATAAGTGAAAACTTTTCAAATTCCAAAACTTGAGGGCAAGTTTTGAAACTATTCAAAACTAATTAACTCCATAACTTATGACTTTAAAGTAGTTTTAATTAAAAGACTCTTCAAGTTCCATAACTTGAGGACAAGTTATGGAAGACTTTAAACTAATAAAAGAATGTATATTTTCTTTATTTTGTAACTTATGGAATTAATTAAGGTTACACATTTTATTACTTAATGAAGTGACTCTTGAACCTCCATAACTTGAGGACAAGACTCTTCATTTTTTGTAACCATTGCCAAATTTTATGAGTTTTATGAAACTTAAATGTGACTTTTCATATAATTTGAGGACAAGTTACAAAAAAAAACATTTTAGAGTTAACTCTTAGATTAAAATGGATTGAAAACACATAATCAATTAACTTGTCTATTAATCTAATCAACTCATAAGAGCAAGATAATTCAAATCAAACTTTTTCATGTAATTAGTCTAAACCTTAAACTAATACAAAACATGAATATATTAACAATTATCTTTGAAATTGGATTAGCATGAACATTACCACATCAAAAACAAGTTTATAAGTCCAAAAACAGCTTATGGTAATGTTCCTAGTCCATTTCTAGCAAAAACAATCGACTATATGTTGTTAGGGGTCCAACTCGTCGAGTGCATGAAGCAACTCGGCGAGTTGGATGTTTTTTGCCTTGGACTCATCGAGTCCCTTCATGGACTCGGCGAGTCTGCTATGCAGACAGCTTCAAACTTCGATTTTTTAGCCAATTTTGCAAGTATAATAAGAGAACAAGCCTAGGCTCTGATACCACTGTTGGGTTTTGAGCATTCTAACATTCCTAAGTGTATATGCAACCCTAAATACCTTGGATCTATGTTTTCTCTATTATACATGCAAATATGAACTTTCCAAGGTATTCATCCTAACTAGCATAATAACATTGATTCAAATGAATATATCAAGTTAGAATTACATACCTTTTGATGTAGATTGTCTTCACGAAGCTTGAGTGCCTAGTGCCCCAAGTGTGACACCTCAAATGGTTCACACAACACCAAATACACTTGGAATAGATTGAGAGAACATACACACTTCATGAAATCGGCTAGCCCTTCATTCTCACACATAGTTGTCGATTTCTTAAGCCATGGGATTCTTTTATACGGTGGCTATTAAGGTTACACCATGTAACTCATAATTTTACCCATTCCTTATGCTCCATGAATTTTAACCTCCATGGAGTATCCATGGGTCACCCCATGGACTTAGACCAACATAAGGTATCTTGGATCACAAGCCCACATATATAAGAATGAATGATTTACACAATCAACCCATATATGTAATTAGTCTCCTTTTGATCACTTAATTAATTCCAAATTAATTCTTGATCAATACTAATTAAATAACCTTATTAATATATTAGAACTTATAATATATTAACAAACCTTAAGTGCTATTTCTCTCATTATAGTCTATCCAAATGCATGATGCCATGCAACCTAAATGGACCATGCCGGGTCGGGTCAAGTTTTACCAATTATAGTTATGGACTTAGACACTAATCCAACATCAGGGACATGCCTTCCAACTCACATCTGAGGAGGCTAGGGCAGCACCAGATGTGGTGGCTGGTATGTTTCTATTCTTTATCTTGTTAATTATATTTATTTTATGCTCATATGTATTGTACCTATGTTAGGTCCGTTCTTAGTGAACTCTTTATCTGCTCTTGTATTATTTGACTCGGGGGCGAGTTGGTTATCTGTATCTCTATCATTTAGCAAAGGGTTTGGTTTGCCTCTAGGAGAGCTAGAGTGTCCGTTGTAAGTCTCCATCGCCAACAAACATGGGGTTTCTGCTTCATCAATTTATCAGGGTTACGTTCTAGAGATCTTCGGGTATCCTTCCCGATGGACTTAATTCTGATTCCCATGGGGGATGTTTGTGTGATAGTGGGTATGGATTGGTTGAGTCGCTTCGGTGCCATAATCAACTGCAAGGGATAGCGTTTGGTAGTTCAAACCCTAAGTGGGGTAGAATTGGTGATCTATGGTGAGGGCACTAGATCGGGTTCAGGATTTTGCTTAGTTGCCCGGGCTCGACAATATATTCATCATGTGTGTGTGGGTTATTTGGTTTATAAGATGGATACCCGAGTTAGGGAACAGGTCTCGATTTCTGAGGTTCCAATGGTTAGAGATTTTGTTGATGTGTTTTTGGAGGAGTTACTCAGAGTGCCTCCTGAAAGGCGGGTCAAGTTTAGGATCGACCTTATGCCAAGTGCATCCCTTATTACCAAGGTACCGTACTAATTAGCACTGCCAGAGATACAGGAATTGTCATCTCAGTTGCAGGAGATGCTAGGCAAGCAGTTCATTCATCCGAGCAGTTCTCTGTGAGGAGTGCCGATTCTCTTCATTAGGAAGAAGGATGGTTCACACTGGATGTGCATTGACTCCCGAGAGCTGAACAAGTTGACGGTGAAGAACCGTTATCCCCTTCCACGGATTGACGATCTCTTTGATTAGCTACATGGAGCATCTTGGTTCTCCAAGATAGATTTGAGGTCCGACTATGATCATTTCAAGGTAAGGGAGGAGGACATGGAGAAGACTATGTTCCGAACTCTTTAAGAACATCACGAGTTCGTGGTGGTGTCGTTTGGGCTCACCAACACACCGGCAATATTTATGGACCTGATGAATCGAGTATGTAGGTTGATGCTCAATCGCTCAGTTATTGTATTCATCGATGATATCTTAGTGTATTCCAAGACCAAGGAGTAGCATGAGGAGCATCTCCGCAAGCTTTTGGGAGTTTTTAGACGAGAACGACTTTATGCTAAATTCTCGAAGTACGAGTTTTGGTTACGAGAGGTTCAGTTCCTTGGACATCTCGTTAACCAAGATGGGATTTTGGTTGACCCGGCCAAAATCAAGGCGGTGATGCAGTTGGAGGTCCCGAGATCTCCTTCATATATCAGGAGTTTTCTGGGTTTAGCAGGGTACTACCTATAATTTATCCAGGATTTCTCCAAGATTGCAATACCCCTCACTCACCTGAAGAAGAAGGGGGTAGATTTCTTGTGGGGCACTAAGCAGCAAACGACATTTGAGACCCTTCGGCAGTAGCTGTGCAAGGCCCCAATCTTGACCCTCCCGGAGGGAGTAAAGGATTTTGTGGTTTTCTATTATGAATTCATCACCGGAGTGGGAGTGGTCCTTATGCAGAGAGGATGGGTGATAGCCTACGCGCTGCGACAGTTGAAGCCGCATGAGACGAGATATCCCACACATGACCTGGAGTTGGGAGCGGTCACGTTAGGTCTCAAGATCTGGAGGCATTACCTCTATGGGGTCTGTTGTACCGTCTACACAGACTACAAGAGCTTGAGACACATCATGGATCAACCGAACCTGAACATGAGGCAGCACAGGTGGCTGGACGTAGTAAAGGATTATGACTGTGAGATCCTTTACCATCCAGGTAAAGCGAACGTGGTGGTGGATGCCTTGAGCCGCAAATCGGCTTGATCTTCTTTTTTGGCATCGTGTATGAGGATTTACGTGGACTCCCCACTAGTGGGATTGATTAGGGAGGCATAGGTTGAGTGTGTATGTTAGGAGATTTGGACAATTGAGAGGATCAAGGGCGAGATCACCATATTCGTTCAAGATTGTCGTATATTATTGACCCGACGCAGTCAGGTGTGGATTCCGGTGTCTAGTGGGGTCAGACAAATTATACTGAAGGAGGCTTATAAGTCTTGTTTCTCTATTCACCCAGGGGCCACCAAGATGTACCGGGATATGAGTTTGAGTTAATGGTGGTTGTGCATGAAGCGAGACATTACTTGGTACGTTGAGAGGTGCTTGACCTATGGGATGGTCAAGGTCAAGCATCAGAGGCCACATGGCAAGCTTCAGCCTCTAGAGATTCCCATGTGCAAATGGGACCATATCACGATGGACTTTATTGCCAAGTTGCCAAGGACTGTGAAGGGATATGATGTTATTTGGGTCTTCGTGGATCGATTGACCAAGAGCACCCATTTTATGGCTATTCAAATAAGTTCATCAGCCAAGAATCTAGCGGATGTGTCTCTCCATGAGATCGTTTCTCGCCATGGGGTTCCGGTCTCTATTGTGTCAGATCGGGATGTTCAATTTACCTCTTGTTTATGAAAGAAGTTCCTTGAGGAACTAGGCATGATACTGCATTTCAGCACCGCTTACCATCCACAGACAGACGGCCAGAGTGAGAGGACCATTCAGACCCGTGCTGAATAAACTGTCGAGCCCTGGCGGCTGAACAAAACCCTGCTCCCACTCTGGTGCCCTCACCATACACCACCAATTCTCCCCCACTTGGGGTTTGAACTACGACTCGCTGTCCCTAACAGTCGATCATAGTGCCAAACCGACTGAGCCAATCCATCCCTACGATCACACACACTTCCCCCATGGGGATAGGAATCAAATCTATCGGTAAGGATACCCCTAAAATCTCCAAATCGCATCCTCGGTAGATCGAAGAAGCAGAAACCCCATTTTCTTTGGCGATCGAAACTCGCAACGGACACTCAAACTCATCTACCAATGCCCTGAATTCTCTACTGAAAGCCTGAGATACTCGCCCCGAGTTGAATAGAACAAAAACGAGAAAAGAGTTTACTAGAAACGTACCTAACCATAGGTACAACTGATAAGCATACCACATATATAATAATTGAAATAGAAAATAGAAACATACCAGCAACCACATCCGGTGCTGCCTTGGCCTCCTCGGCCATAAGCTGGAAGGCGTGCCCCTGAGCCTTCGGAGGCTCCACCTTGACTGGCCTCCCATCCCCAATCTTCAAAGTAGCCGATGCGGATCCCTACGCCAGCTTGACGGCGAGCTGCGGACTGTTGGCCTTCACATGACCAACCTGATGACAATGATAACAAATCCTCATATCTGCTGGAGGGGCGGACTGGCGATAGTCCCTGGCATAGTGCCCCTCCTTGCCATATTTGTGGCAACTACCTCCTGCTCGACAAACCCCAGAATGACCCCTACCACACTTTCCACAAGTGCGGCTCTGCTGACCCCCGGTCCAAGTATCAGCGGTCTTGGACCACTTAGGTGTTGGCTGAGATTGTGTCGGAACCTAACGCTACTCCCTCAACTGTAGCTTCACCTCTAACCCACGCTGCCTTGCGACTTCCTGATGATCCAAAAGAGTCTCACAGCATTGCGTAGCAACAAACTGTCGAATATCCGTATTGAACACACTCAGATAACGAGTCATCTAAGACTGCTCTGAAGCAAACTCCGAGCAAAACATAGCACTGTCAGTGAACATACGAGTGATCTCCATCATTGACTCCCCATCCTGCCTCAATGTCAAAAACTCCTGAGCAAGCTGCTCCCGCTCAACGCATGGAACGTAGTAGGTGAGGAACATATCCGGGAACTGCTCCCAAGTAACAGTAGCTCGCTGATCATCAGTGTACGACCTTTTCGTCAATCTCTACCGATCCTTTGCCCTAAGCCTTAGCAGGTTCAGGGCACACCTGACCTTCTGTTCAGCAGGACATGAACACATGAAGAAACAACCCTCCAAGTCAGATAACTACCTCATAGCCCTGATTGCATCATGTGTACCATCAAACGTTGGGTGCTTCGTGTTATCGAAGTCCCGATACTGGAAAGCCCTTCCTCCTCCAACCCCTACCATAGTTATAGCTTATGTGGCTGCTGCGGCAGCTGTCTCTGCTAGAGCTGCAAACCGCTCATCAAAGTACTCAACCATCGCGGTCTTAATCGACCCAAACATCTCCACCAGCTGCGCTCAGAAAGCCGCAGCAATCTCATCCTACAAAATCTCTCGGATCCTGGCATCCAACTCCTCTGTCCCTATCTGTACCACGGGCTCAGGTGCTACCGGCACCTTTGACCCTCCGTCTCCCGATCCTGGCCCTGAACTGGATCCAGTAGCAAAACATCTCGTCACCACCATACTGAAAAATATAACCAAGACGTCAGATAAATGACATAATATCGGGAGACCAATTCCCAGAACCCTAGGGGTTGTAACTTCCTTGCTACGTGTATGGGTCCTGTTCTTTCAGTAGTATGAGCCCATACTACCTTCCACACCTACCTATATTTGTCTCAACTATCATCACAACGCCCTAACACTATCTTCAATATAATATGCGCTCAGCCCTCACTCCTGGGAGAATATCGACTATCTTGCAACTCGTCTCGTAGGTTCTCACAGCTCACACATCCATGAAACTTTCACCAACCTTGCGGCACTAGTGTATGCTAGGCACACATAACATTGGACCCAATAGACTTTCGAATATCCAATCCTACACTAAGGTCGAATCAGACATCCTCAGGCTATAAGATCTTGATTATACACAGCCATGATGCACACACTAAACATCTACAGTTATGATGTCAATTCCATATACAAGCAACCCTAGGCTAGTAGGCATCATATAATCAGGCAAATCTTATCATGCGATTCCTGAAGACTCCTAGCCTAGTACTAGCATGTTGTTCTATCATATCATAATATCAAATAACTATATGGTATTTTGGGGTTTACTTACAGGCTTCGGCTGATCGTACCCTTTGCATCCCCCATCCTTATTTTGAAAACCATTTTAGTATTTATTACGAAAATTCCCTTGATTTGAGACTGGATTCACACGAGTGTACCTCCAATTCACTCAAACCAAGGCTCTGGTACCAACTTGTAACATCCAAAAATTTTACGCCAAATTTAAACTTTTTCAATCGTAGATAAAACCAAATAGTATTTGTTTACAAAATGTTTTCAAATCATTATTCATCAGAGTGTCCCAATAACTAGATCAAAAGGATGAGGAATGGTACGGTCACACCTTCGCCTTGCCATGGTCTCCTGAAGTACCTGAAACAATAAACTGAAACCGTAAGCCCAAGGGCTTAGTGAGCTACCCCCAAAATACCAATACCACACCGATAATACCATATCAATAACAGACAATCAACAACATGCATACTGGGCCATCGTCCTGATTGGACCACCCTGAAGGGCCTACAGACTAACTGAATCTGTCCCAAGCCTTCGGTATCACTGGACCGTCACGTGGGCCTACAGTCTCCCCGGACCGCTCATGGGGTATGTTAGCCTTCAGCACAAAGCAGGATCGCTTCAACCCAACCAACAAGCAAATAACCAAGTGCGCATAACTATCATATACTGGCATATACACACATCAAACATATCTATCTCACTGATCATCGATCGTAGAAATCCCTCTTAACTAGAGTACCGACCTATCAGGTCACTAACATACCAATCCCTACGGATCATAAGAGCATAATATAATGTCTATCCTGATTCCGATCTAACAGATCATAACCACATGTAGCACATCATAACAATAACAACTTAAGGGTCGGCCTTGGTGTCGTAGACCCTATTGATATAATGAAGATAACTCAACTTGCAGATGTCGACTCAGTAGATAAACTCCATCTCTCGTATCACTGTCAAAAGCTACACCACCTATTACCATAATATAATTATACCCATAAATTCCTAACCATTCAAGGTACCCCAACAGTCAACTAATCAAACCCTGATCAAAAAATCAAAGTCAACAGTCCATGTTGACCTTAACTCACCGAGTACCCTCGACTACTCGTCGAGTTCCTTGAAGTACTTGTCCACTCGTCCAGTCAAGGAGTGACTCATCAAGTTCCTTTGGTTTACGATCGAACTCTAAGGCCACTCGTCGAGTTTTCCTTCTTGCAACTCAACGGTTACATACGCATACATAAATTAGGGAAAACTCATCCGACTCGTCGAGTTGTAACGTCCCAAAATTCAAGACTGAAAATTTCTTTCATAAAACATTACTTAAAACATAATTATCAATCCATAACATAATTATAGTATTAATTTCCAAAACATATGTTCATTATCAAAGTAAAATATTCCCAGGCTGTCTAATCTATGGTGTGTGTCATGTGATCACCCCGAGCTCTTCCCTCTACTACCGGAAGAACCTGAAACCAAAACTGAAAACCGTAAGCAAGACGCTTAGTGAGTTTCCCAACCTACCACATACCATGCATAACTACATACTGCACATACTGGGCCACGCCTGCTATTTTGGGCCTCGCCCCCTTACCTCGGGCCTCGCCCGCTACAACGACCCCGCCGCTCCAGGCCCCGCCTGGCTTCGAGCCCTGCTCTGACATATATCTATTTCACTTTGGCCTTGCCTGTCACTGGGCCTCGCCCGCTAACATATAATAGCACATAAACATATCACAACACATAAGCTAAACATATAATAATGGATCCTGTCCTAAGGCCTCGCCTATCTTGGGCCTCGCCCTTATCCTGCTACTGATGAGTCATGGAACCCCGTCCATGCTTCTACTGATAGTGAGATACGGGCCCAACCCACACTCACTCTTTTCCTAACTTGGGCCTCGCCCCTGTTCTGCTGCTATTGAGATGTGGAACACCATCTACACTTTGCTATTGGTGAGATACAGGACCTCAATCACACTCACCTCCCTACCAGGCACATACAAGTATCACACAGACAACAAGTATAAACTATCATATAAACCATTCCTTGGGCACCCGCCTGCTACCATTGGACCTCGTACGGAATATCATACTAGCATATTGTGCCTAGGGCTAACCCCCGGGTCTTCTACTCATAACTACATGGGTCGGTATTGTGGCCTTAGACCCATTCACACAAAGGGAAACTCACCTGCACTTGTTGAACTTGCTAATAACCCCTCCAGTTGCTGCCCGACAACTCTCTGAACTCCTTCTCCACTAGCTCCCCGAGCTACCAATACCAATGCAACACTTAGTCTAACTGTCCCCCGAAAGTCCACTAAGTCAACTCTGGTAAAAGTCAAAGTCCTGGTAAAAGTCAGCCTTCCAGGTCAACCCTACTCGCCGAGTCTGCCTACTAACTCGCCGAGTTCATATGCTCAGAGTCCTTCCATTCGCGACTCGACTCGCCAAGTCCACCGATTTCCGAGTCCTGTCCTGTCCAACTCACTGAGTCTCCACTCGACTCACTGATTCGAGTCTTAACTCAAAGAGTTCGGGGTTTCACGACCTGACTCGCTGAGTCCCAGAACAGACTCGCCGAGTCCAAGGCAAACTTCAACAGACTCGCCGAGTTGTTCATCCAACTCGTCGAGTTCCTCCTAATCTTCATACTACTCGACGAGTCCACTCGAAGGACTCGCCGAGTCTATTCAGTCCTTCATGCATTCATAGGCTTTTTGAGTCATGCAGGGACTCCAAACTATAGATCCACTCTTCCAAGGCCTATTCCTCACGTAAAGTTGCAAACTTTACGTGTAGCTAAGGAGATCTAGGCCCAAAACACTCCATACTCGGTTTAAGACAAGCATGCTTCACCTACAGCCCCAAGGCTGATACTTTATGACTTTCTAGGCCAGAATACTCTTAGATCTGAAGTAGCAACTTCAGATCTGGACTTCTAACTCCAATTGGCTCTAGGATATGGCATAAAAGACCCAAATCTCATAACAAAAAGGAAACTATGAGCAAAGGAGTGAAGATAATGACTTCTTACCTTCAAATGCTCTGAAAAGTCACCCCAACTCTGGATCCAAGGCTTCCTCTTGCACCACTATGAATTTCCTTCCCTTCCAAGCTTCAAATCACAACACCAAGGCTAGATCTTGCTCAAAAACGGATATGGTGGCTAGGGTTCGATGTTCTGGATGAAAAGAGGTGTAAAGGAACCCTAAGGAAGAGAATGAGGTGCTTAAATAGTGCACAAAGTCCCGGATTTAGGGTTTCCCTCTTCAGACCGGACTCGCCGAGTCGGTCACCTACTCCTCGACCCAGATCCCGCTCGGATTCGCCGAGTTCCTCCTGGGACTCGACGAGTTGGCCCTTTAATTTAGGGTTTCCTTTCTTGGTCTTTCTGATTATGGGTCTTACAACTCTCCCCCACTTAAACTAAACTTCGTCCTCGAAGTTTCTCTACTGCTAATCGCCCCGCAATCTGCTTTCAACACTCTGTTTGGTAGTCCTAACATCCGTTGGCTACCTTCGCTGGCCTTCCGCATGGTCATTCTGACTAACCTTAATCCTTGCGGATAATAATCTCGGGTCAACCCTAACCCTGAACATTCTGGAAACACAACTTACTCAACTGACAATCCTTCTAGTACTCTTCGAGTATTGCACTGGACCCATATGGGTTCACCCCCCCCCCCCCCCCCCCTCTTATCCTTGTGAGTTTTCTTGCCTCCCAAAGCAATGTTCCATAACCAACTATTTCATTTGTCACTTTGAAGGTCCTATCCTTCACCAAATCCATTACTCTCGCTACCTCCAGTACTGTTCATTACCGCCAGTATCCACTGGGCATTTCTCTCTACTATAATTTGGTGTCGAGCACCCCACGATCAACTAACTGAATTCCACCATATACTGCTTACCAGCACTCCCACTGACTGAAAATTCCTGCTATTCCTTATCTGCCTTCCGGATGAACCGAGACCACCCTGGTCCCTACCAATTTATCAATATCTGGATTACCGGCTCCCACCGGTCGCTAGTCCCAACAAAACTCCTAGTCGCTCCCAGCGACTTTCGAAGAAACTTCTACTACCTATAACTGCTCAATCTATTCTGCCATTCTGGCACGACAATCCTGGGATCCTCGATCGCCTATCTTGACACTAAGGTCCTTACCATGTCCCACCTGTGCTACTAAAACTCACGGGCCTCGCCCATGTGTCTCACCCGCCTCTATCCTTCTAGTCTCACTTGTCTAACCACTCTCGCGTGGGCCTCGCCCACGGGTCTCACCCAACCATACTACTGAGCAACCCTGCTCTCAGGTCTCACCTGTACTGCTACTCTCATACGGGCCTCGCCCACGGGTCTCACCCAACTACATCCTGGAGCGGCCTCTCCCAAGGTCTCACCTCTCTAGGGCTATACAGGCAAGCTCCTTACTATTCTCATCCACTACCCATTCCTGATCCCTATCTGGTCATTAGGAGATAAGGGCCTCACCCCAACTCCGCTAACGAAGCTACTATGGAATGCTACGGCTTACCCGTAGTCTTACAACACCTTCCATCTCTGACTGCTAGTGAATGCTACGACTGCCTCGTAGTCTTACAACACTATCCACCACTGACTGCTAATACGAAAGCACCCCCATGCTATCAGTTCTCAAGATCCTCATTCGGACTCACTCGAGTCCTACAGGCGATCCTCCAACCTAAATTCCCAACCACGTACTAACCATCACCATTACACGCACTAACTGATGGGGAGTTTCTCAAACTCCTCAACCCATCAAACGCTTTGCCACTCCTTTTTCTTCTCAGAGACTGTGTACTTATTCTGGATCTGCATGCTCTTACCCTTGTACACTCGGAGGATTCTCCCCCACTTCGATCCTGCTTACACCTCGCTGCTCAATGCTCAAAAAGAAATCCTAATCCTTGACACCATTCCATAATCAATCTGCTGAGAAACCCAAGCTTACCATAGCTAGGGATCTAACCAGTCCATTTCTAAAACTCTACGGCTCCGAACTAGCGAGACATACCAAGTCCCTCCCAGGCATGCTACAGTTACTGCATCCTAAGTAACCTTCTCCAATAGAGCCCATCCTTTAACTACTATGCAGATGGCATATAACTCGATCACAAGCAAGTCGCACAAAAATAAAATATTCATACCGATAATGATGCAGAATCATAACAATATAATCATGCACAAATAAAAGAACTGAAAACGGAAGTCGCATATCTGCAACGTCCGATGCTGCTCGCGTCTCCAAGGTAGTCATCTGAAAAGCCCTGCCTCCTACCGCAGGCGCCTCTGCACGGCCCTGACGGTCGTCTGTGATCCTCAACGTTGCAGGGGCAGGTGCCATCACCCATCCTGCCGGAAGCAAACTGGGGCACTGGGCCTTGTTGTGGCCCCGCTGGTTGCAGTGAAAACATATTAAGTCTGATCCCTGTGTGGTGGTAGCAGTACAATCCCTGCTAAAATGACCAGTTCGGCCGCACTTGAAGCAACCCGAATCTCCACCACTACCACTCCTGCACGCACCCTCGTGCGTCCTGTCGTACCTTCCGCATCGGCCACGGCTCTGGTAATCCCTCGATCTCGAGTCTAAACCCTTGGGCCTTTTGCCCGAACCCGTGACTATCTGAATCTCATCTGGCTTCCTCTTCCGGATCTGTTCCAAATCAATCTCCTTTTCTCTAGCTCACACGATCATATCCTCCAATGTTTTGCAGCTAGACTTGCTCACAACTGCGTGATGTCATCCCTCAACATCTCGTGATATCGGGACTTGTTCATCTCCTCATCCACGACATACTGTGGAACCAGAAGGGCCCTCTCCCTAAACTTGGTGGTGATCTCCACCACAATCTCAGTAGTCTGCGTCAAATTCTGAAACTCCTGTGCCAACTGCTGCACATCAATAATCGGAAAAACTCAACCCTAAACCTGGCTGAGAAATCGGTCCAAGTCATCGCGTCCAATGCGACATCATCACCAATGGCATGACCAATATTCTCCCACCAATCCCTCGCTTTGTCCTTCAGTAGACAGGAGGCAAGTCAGACCTTGTCCCCCCTCAGGACACTGGCTCGTACGGAAACCGTTGGCAACATCAGCCAACCATCTGCTGCTAGCAATGGTGCCCCTAGCCCCATGATAATCTGGTGCCCCGCAAGCCCTGAACTCTCGGAATGTCAAAGTACACGCTCCCATCAAAGCCATCATCTCGGTACGGAAGGCTCCCAGCCTCTCATCCAAAATCTCCAGTATACCCTCCTTGACCGTGCCAAAGATCACAGGAGTCTGGTCTAGTATGCTGCCCATAACCTCTGTTGATATAAACTCTCTCATACGCTCCTCGAGCTGCTCGGTCCCTGAACCTGAGCCTGATCCCTCTTCGGCGCCTGATCCACCCACTGGCCTCTCTCGCAATGTCACCATGCTGAAAACATAACACAATATCTATCAGAATACTCATCACTGCTGCGAAACCAAACACACGCACTACCAAATCCCAGGTATCGTCTCGGCCTTTCCCGGATCGAGTATGGATCCTCTGCTTTTAGTAGTACGGTCCCATACTACCTTCCACATATATCCGTACTTTCCTCAAGAACTGCTTCGACTCCACCAGGTCACTTTTCCACTACTACTGCTCCCAGCACTACCTCATCCTAGGCTTACCCTAGGGAAACCTCTGACTCAAATCAACTAGTCCTCAACCGCTGAAGGCCTCCTTATAATGCCAATTAGCCATCACCTAAATACCATCACATGTGACGAGGCTCAGATAATCCTTCGAGTAAAAGACTCTTCCCTACAACGGTTGGACTCAAACAAGAGCTGCGCAATAGAGCCAAATCCAGCACTCTGAGATTATTCAACCCTGATCACATGTGATGTGATGTATCCACCTAATGGCTAGCTCCCATCACTCGGAGTCCCACAATGCACAAAGCAAGCAGCATTCAGACAAGGGGAAATCTAACCATAACATACTCAAGCAATCATAATCTCATAACAAGAATTTGTAATAACATGCAACACAAACTCATAAACTCAGGTATAACCTAAACATGCTATCCTACTACTGTCTAACCAGAACTATCATGCACCTCAAAAGCACATATAACAGGCACATAAGGCATCCTCCATAGATCCTTAGTCTTAATCTAGCATGCTGTTCTATTAACTGATAATCATAACATAACTTGTATGGGTATTTTGGGGTACTTACTTGAGCTCGGCTGATTGCATGCACCACACCCCTTTTCTCTTTTCAAAAAAATTTTCTTTCTGAATTCTTTTCACTTTTCTAAAATGGTTTCATTTCTAAAACTCTTTTTACAAAACTGTCTTTTCATTTTGAAAACTTTTTATCCAATCCCTTAGTTTGAGTTCGGACACACCCGAGAGTACGTCTGAATCCCTCAAACCAAGGCTCTGATACCAACTTGTAACGTCCCAAAATTCAAGACTGAAAATTTCTTTCATAAAACATTACTTAAAACATAATTATCAATCCATAACATAATTAGAGTATTAATTTCCAAAACATATGTTCATTATCAGAGTAAAACATTCCCAAGCTATCTAATCTATGGTGTGTGCCATGCAATCACCCCGAGCTCTTCCCTCCACTACCGAAAGAACCTGAAACCAAAACTGAAAATCGTAAGCACGAAGCTTAGTGAGTTCCCCAACCTACCATATACCATGCATAACTACATACTGCACATAATGGGCCACGCTCGCTATTCTGGGCCTCGCCCCTTACCTCGGGCCTCGCCCGCTACAATGACCCCACCGCTCCAGGCCCCGCCTGGCTTCGAGCCCCGCTCTGACACAGATCTGTTTCACTTTGGCCTTGCCTGTCACTAGGCCTCGCCCGCTAACATATAATAGCACATAAACATATCACAACACATAAGCTAAACATATACTATTGGATCCTATCCTAAGCCCTGGCCTATCCTGGGCCTCGCCCTTATCCTACTACTGATGAGTCATGGAACCCCGCCCACGCTTCTACTGATAGTGAGATACGGGTCGAGCCCACACTCACTCTTTCCCTAACTTGGGCCTCACCCCTGTTCTGCTGCTAATGAGATGTGGAACACCATCCACACTTTGCTATTGGTGAGATACGGGACCTCGCCCACACTCACCTCTCTACTAGGCACATACAAGTATCACACAGACAACAAGTATAAACTATCATATAAACCATTCCTTAGGCACCCACCCGCTACCATTGGACCTCGTCCTGAATATCATACTAGCATACTGTGCCTAGGGCTAACCCCCAGGTCTTCTACTCATAACTAGATGGGTCGGCATTGTGGTCTTAGACCCATCCACACAAAGGGAAACTCACCTGCATTTGCTGAACTTGCTGATAACCCCTCCAGCTACTGCCCGACAACTCTCTGAACTCCTGCTCCACTAGCTCCCCGAGCTACCAATACCAATGCAACACTTAGTCTAACTGTCCCCCAAAAGTCAACTAAGTCAACTTTGGTCAAAGTCAAAGTCCTGGTCAAAGTCAACCTTCCAGGTCAACCCTACTCGCTAAGTCTGCCTACTGACTCACCGAGTTCATATGTTCAGAGTCCTTCCATTCGCGACTCGACTCGTCGAGTCAACCCATGACTCGCCGAGTACACCGATTTCCGAGTCCTGTCCTGTCCAACTCACTGAGTCTCCACTCGAATCACTGATTCGATTCTTAACTCGAAGGGTTCGGGGTTTCGCGACCTGAATCGCCAAGTCCCAGAACAGACTCGCTGAGTCCAAGGCAAACTTCAACAGACTTGCCGAGTTGTTCATCCAACTCGTCGAGTTCCTCCTAATCTTCATACTACTCGACGAGTCTATTCAGTCCTTCATGCATTCATAGGCTTTTTGAGTCATGCAGGGACTCCAAACTGTAGATCCACTCTTCCAAGGCCTATTCATCACGTAAAGTTGCAAACTTTACGTGTAGCTAAGGAGATCTAGGCCCAAAACACTCCATACTCGGTTTTAAGACAACCATGCTTCACCTACACCCCCAAGGTTGATACTTTATGACTCTCTAGGCCAGAATACTCTTAGATCTGAAGTAGCAACTTCAGATCTGGACTTCTAACTCCAATTGGCTCTAGGATATGGCATAAAAGACCCAAATCTCATAACAAAAAGGAAACTATGAGCAAAGGAGTGAAGATAATGACTTCTACTCTGGATCCAAGGCTTCCTCTTGCACTACTATGAACTTCCTTCCCTTCCAAGCTTCAAATCACAACACCAAGGCTCTCTTGCTCAAAAACGGATATGGTGGCTAGGGTTCGATGTTCTGGATGAGAAGAGGTGTAAAGGAACCCTAAGGAAGAGAATGAGGTGCTTAAATAGTGCAAAAAGTCCTGGATTTAGGGTTTCCCTCTTCAGACCGGACTCGCCGAGTCCATTCTCCGACTCACTGAGTCGGTCACCTACTCCTCGACCCGGATCCCGCTCGGACTCACCAAGTTCCTCCTTGGACTCGACGAGTTGGCCCTTTAACTTAGGGTTTTCTTTACTTTCTTGGTCTTTCTGATTATGGGTGTTACACGAGTGGTTCATACCACTCGTCGAGTTCTATGGAAAATCTTCATCGAACTCGTCGAGTTGTTCATCCAACTCGTCGAGTCCATGCCTATCTTCATATGACTCCTGATTCGTCCTTGCGACTCGCCGAGTTCCTTCAGTGCATAAGCCACACAGACTATTTTTAAGCCATGCAGTGGCTCCAAATTACAGATCCAAGCTTCTAAGGCATGCATTTCATGTAAAGTTGCAAATTTTACGTGCATTCATGGCTACAAAGGCTCTAAATGACAAATCCAAGCTTACAATGGGGTTTCATACTCAAGGAAGGTTCCATACATGGCCAAGTTCATAGCTTTCTGACTCTAGAACCCAAGAAAGGTCCAGATCTGAAGTTACAACTTCAGATCTAGCTTATACTCCACATTATCATCTCAAATATGCCATAAAAGCCCTAAATTTCAAGCAAATGAGGTCTAGGAGGAAAATGAAGTAAAGGTGGCGACTTGATACCTTCAAATGATGCCAACTGAGGTAGTTTTCTGATTCCCACACCTTCCTTGCTCCTAATCTCTTGTCCTCTAAGCTCTTCCTTCCCAAAAACTCCTCTCTAAAGCTCAAGAAATACAAGGCTGAACACCACACGAATTAAGGTTTCTCAATGGACTGCAAAGAGGATAAAGAGGGCTTATGCTTCATTAAATACAGTGCAAAACCTCAGGATTTAGGGTTTCATGTGCCAGCTCCTACTCGTCGAGTCCCTTTATGGACTCGGCGAGTAAGCCACTAAATACACGATCCCACCTCGCTGCTACTTGACGAGTAGGGCAACAACCTCGTCGAGTAGGTCTCGAAACCAAATAACTTCCATTTAAACCCATAATTGAGAATCAAGGCGTTACATTAAAGTTGAGTTCCATTATAAGACACATCCCATGGGTTTGAGGTTGACACTGCTTGCCTATTACTTCACTTCGTTCTTTAGAGGACTTGAAAACCCTAGATATTTCTCAAGGTTTTGGAATACTGATAATGAAAACGACGAAGACCAACCTAAGTTCCTCTCATTTACACTGACACCCCCTCACCGTTATTGGGCGTTTTATGCCTGCGCGTTGCTTCCCATTACCACCACCACCTTCATTTAACGTCGTTTTCTTCCTTTTCTCCAAAAACGCTGGTGTGGGCATTGCCCGCACCTACCGGCCTAACAAAGGGTTAAGACCTACGAGGGTAATAAGGTTTTAACTTTGTCCAAATTAGGTGCTTAAGAGTTTTTTTTTCGTATATTACACCAACATGGTTGTTATAACCGTTTAGAAAAAGTAATAGTGTTTTAATTTTGTCCACATTAGGTCCCTAATGTTTTTTTTATACATATTACACCAACACGGTTGTTATAATAATTTAAAAATGATGTAATAACATTTTAATTTTGTCCACATTAGGTCCTTAATTTTTAATATTTTTATCATTTTATCTAACTCTTTTATAATTTATATTAGTATCTAGTTAGATAGTTTCATCATTTCATCTTCTCATTTTAATCTCTCATTCACTACAACCATGGTTTGAACTGAAATGATACATAATAATTTTTGTCATTTTTACAAAAAAATAAATAAATAAAAGAAAAAGTAATAATAATTAAAGTCTTAATAATTAAAACTATGTTTGGTGCGCCACAACTAGCTGACAAACTAGTTTATTTTTTGATTTTTTTTAAGTTGTCAAAAAGTAGCTTATAAGCTAGTGTTTTAAAAAGTTATTTAGACCATTTTTTGTTTTTTTTAAATTCTAAATATACCTCTTAATTAATTAACAAAACATATTTTTTAAATGTCGTTTTATGTCATTATATAAATTTCAAATAGCTTATAATCCAGTAGCGGAACCATTGTCAAAGTAAAAGAGTATCCACGACAAGTTGCTTTTAAAAAATTAGTCATCATTATGACTTTGATTATTACTATTACTATTATTATTTTGTTAAAATGACAAAAAAAAAATTGTTATGTAACCTTTCAAATGAAACCATGGTTGTGGTGAATGGGCGAATAAAATGAGAAGATGAAATGATGAAGCATCTAACTGGATACCAATATAAATAGTAAAAGAATTAGATGAAATTGTTATGTAACCTTTCAATTGAATGTAATACTAATATAAATAGCAAAATAGTAACTCATGATTGTGGTGAATGGGATACTAATATAAATAGTAAAATAATAAAAAATTGTTATGTAATCTTTCAATTGAATGGAATACTAATATAAATAGTAAAATAGTAACCCATGATTGTGGTGAATGGGATACTAATATAAATAGTAAAATAGTAAAAAAATGTTATGTAACCTTTCAATTGAAACCATGGTTGTGATGAATGAGCGACCAAAATTAAAAGTTTATTATCTCTTTTTAAACGGTTATAACAACCATGTTGATGGAATATTCACATAAAAAAAACCTTAAGAACCTAATGTGGACAAAATTAAAATATTGTTACCTTTTTTAAATGGTTATAACAACCATGTTGGTATAATATGTAAAATAATAATAATAATAATAATAATAATAATAATAATAATAATAATAATAATAATAATAATAAAACCTTAAGACTTAATGTGGACAAAATAAAAACCTTATTACTTTTCTAGGTCATAAACTCTATAACAAAATTAAAGGTGTTATTTAGTTCGGTATTTTGATTTTCAGTTAAATCGGTTTAATTTTATCAGTTCTTTTTTAAATATTTTTAAATTTAACAATAACCAAACTAATTTAATTGGTTTTTGTTTATTCGGTTATTAGTTGTAAGACTTATGTATTACATGAGTTAATTTTTTTAAAAAAATAAATAAATATAAAAGTCAAAATATTTGAGAATTTTGAATTTATATGAAAAATAATAAACTATTATAATAAAAATGTTTTTTTATCTTTTAAATTAAAAAAATAATTTAAATAAATAAAAGAAAATAAGAAAAATAAAAGAAAATAAGAAAATTTTAAAATATTTAGAAGAGTCAGGCGGGCTAGGCGAGTAATGAGTAAAACGCCCTAAAACAACACTGTGGTTATAAAAGCAGGGCTAAAACACGACTTTGCCTTTTTCTCCGGACTTTTTTTTTTATTTTTTTTACTCATATCTGATTATTATAATAAAAATGTTTTTTCACTTGAACCTTCATCTTTTGAATTTTCATGTTTTGTAAACCTTTTAAGGTTTTCTTTTAATTCAGAACAGTATAACCTGAATGACTTGATTATTTCTTCTTTAGTTAGATTGACCTTTTGAGAAGTTGAGGGGGTTGCTTCTGTCGAGGAGGCTATTTCCGAGAATTTTTTCTGGTCTTGGTATTTCTTAATTTGCTGATTGATATGATCAATTGTTTCCTGTGCATTAAGAATTTTTGTTTCTGGATTTTTATGAAGCATTTTAGGCCAGAATTTGGTAAAATATGACCTTTGTAGAGAAGGAAATTTGGAGGGAGTATAATCCACATGTGGGGACCATTTCCAAATCCAAGGAATAGAAAATTCCATGAAAAAATGCATGGAAGATATTGCTTCCAGCCCTTCTGATTTCAAAGGAATGGCTTGGTTTTGGTATCTAGGAGAGACGGGTAACCATTCCCCATATAATTTCCTAAATGGTTCCTCAGGGAGAATATCTATACTTGGGCCATATGAGATCCACCAATTACTGAACCAATTTGGTATATCTTTACTTTGGTTATAAACCTTTTCACATACTTTAAAGAACCAAGTATGTTTTCTTTGAGGGTTCTCATATAGGAAGGCTTTATGAAAGCTTTCAATATAATCCAAGTATGTAAATTTCATTGGTATCTTCGAAGGAGGGAGTATAAACTCTTTTTCTTTAAGGGTACTTAATCCCCATTCCTCAGGTGATATGATCTTTTTGATAATGGCTTTGCTGAAATTGTAAACAATGGTATTACCTCCGGATGTAAAATGAGAAAATTCAACTGATCCAGTTATTTTCAAAATATTCTCATAATATAATCTTTGTTTATAAGAATATCCAGCGTATGTTGCTGTATCCAAGTATCTTGTCATTAAAAACCATGGATCATCATTATTTTCAAAATAAAGCATTATATCTTTATGTTCTAAGATAATAATAGTATCTCTATGAGATGATTCCTTATATTCAAAATTATCGTTGATGGTTTCACCATCTGTGATCATTTGGGCGAAACTAGGAATATTTTCCTTTTTTGATTCTAAAAATGCTTTAAACTCCTCATATAATGGGCTTCCAGGAATTGGAAGAGACTGACTATCTGCTTGTGACGAATTTCCAGTTCTATAAGAACTGCTTGAAGCCGCAGGATTTCCTCGGCCTCTACCATAACCACCCCTGTATGAAGGATGGCCTCTTCCACGATTGGAATTCATCCTGCAAATTAGCATGTGGTTTCTGAGATTTTCTTATGAAGATATTTGAACATAATGTTATATCGTTTCATGTCAGTTCTTGTTATCGGTCTATCTTTATCTTTTTTACTTCGTTTGATAAACGATTCTAAGACCTTGATATGTTTACAATGAAGATTATTCTTTACTTGTAATCTTGAGTCACCCATAAGAAATTTACCTGAAAATGTCTATTTGAAAGTAATATAAGTTTGTTCTCAAGATTTTTGAGCTGAATTCTTAAACCAATTAATCTTAAATTAATTACTGTTCTCCTGAAATATGGTTCATTTGTTAAGTTGGTTAATTCAATTTCCACTTTATTAATTAAATTTTTTGTATTAATGATATCATAAGATAACTATCTTAGTTGGCTATAACTCATTCAGAAATTCCCTAGTTAAAAAATCGGGAAGACTATTATCACTTCCTTTTTTATATTGAATTTCAAAATCAAAACATGCTAATGTAGCTTGCTATCTGGTAAACATTTGTTTAGAAACATCATGTTTGAAGTCTTTATTAAACATGAATTTAGCTGCCTGACAATCTGTTTTTATAATGAAATGTTGATTATATAAATCATCTTGAAATTTAAGAATACATTTTACTAATGCTAAAATTTCTTTAGCAGTAGTAGAATAATTCTTTTGACTAGGAGTCCACTTTCCAGAATGAAACCTGACTAAAAATTCATGCTTATTGTTAGGGTGAATTTGTTTTAAAATTCCTCCAAACCCTATTTCAGAGGCATCTGTTTCAACTATCTTTTCCCAATTAGGATTAGCCAAAGATAAGCATGGTAGATTTTTTACTTTGTCTTTTATTCTTTTAACCGCTTGGGTATGATTACTAGTCCAAGCACCAGGGTTCTTTTTCAACCTGTCATAAAGAATTGCACTATCGGTTGATAAATCTTTATAAAAAGGTGATATATAATTCAGGCTACCTAAAAATCTTTGTAACTGAGTTTTATCTTTTATTTCATCTGGGAATTTTGCAGCAAAATCTATACTTCTTTGTATAGGGATGGCTTGTCCCTTTTCAATATTATGACCCAAAAATCTTACCTTTGTTTGAAATAAAGACATTTTAGATTGTGATATTACCAGACCATTATTTATTATTATTTTTTCAAAAGTATGCAGATGATCAAAATGTTCTTGGATATTTTTTGAGAATACTAAAATATCATCTATATAAACAATAATAAAATTGCTATAAGGATTAAATATATCATTCATTATATTTTGAAATTCCGAAGGGGCATTTTTTAGGCCGAATGGCATAACATTCCATTCGTATTGTCCAAAAGGAACATTAAAGGTAGTTTTATATCTATCTTTGGTATCAATTTGAATTTGCCAATACCCTGATTTTAAGTCAAACTTTGAGAATATTAAAGAGTCATGTAAACGATCTAATAAATCCTTCTTATTAGGAATAGGATACCTAATCCATTTTAAGACCTTATTAAGTGGCTTATAATTGATAACAAGTCTTGGTACTCCCCTTTCTTGTTCTGAATGTTTGTTAACATAAAACGCGGTACACGACCATGGAGATTTAGAAGGTTGTATTAAATTTTTATCTAATAAGGAAGTTATTTCTTTTTTACATATATTCAAATATTCAAAATTCATTTGACATGGTCTCGCCTTGGTAGGAATTTGTTTTTCATTGAAACCTTCCTCATAGGGAAGCATAACTATATGTTTTTTTCTTTCCTAAAAAGCATTAGGATGGTCATTACAAATGTTTAAGGAAAATTGGTTTGTTAAAAGTTTAATTTTTTCCTGTAATTTAGGTTGTTCTAACTGTTCATCTATTTGAAACGTTCTAATTTCTTCTTTAAGAAAGTTTATTTGGTTTTTCTTTAAATTTAACTCATTGACCCAGATAGAGTAAGGGTCAGAGACAAAATTTAATATAACAGGTTTATTCTTATAGGATCCTACAATTTTATTTTTATCAATAGTTAGAGGTAATATCATTTCCAAAAAGGGATTTCCTAGAATCATTGTATTACTAGTCATATTTTTAATTATAGTGAAATTAATAGGTATGCAGACATTTTCTGTACAAATTTTTGCGTCTGTTAGTTTATATCTAATATCTAATTTGGAACCTGATACTTCTCTTAACGTATGTGTCGATTTTTGAAAATATTTCGTAGGTATTAATCCTTCTCTTATGCAATTTAGATCTGCTCCGTTGTCTATTAGGGCAACAAAATTCCTTTGATAGTTGTAAGTAATAAATAGATTAATTGTAACATGCCATTTTCTAGATATTACTAGTTCCATTGATTGAAGAAAATTATTATCAGTATTATTGCTAGCACCAGCATCCTCGTTATTTTGTAATTTTTCTAATTTATCAATTCTTTGATTATTTATTAATTGATCCTATTTTATTTTAGATATATCCTGTTTTAGAGATTGAATTTCATCTTGTAAGTCATGTACTGTAGGTATATTAGTAGAATTTTTATTTCTTCTTTCTCTTAACATATTATGTACATTTTTCATTGAATAAATCCCTTCTTCTTTTATATTATGTTCCTTGATAGTTAAATTTTCTAGTATCTTTTGCCTTATTTCTGGATCATTAACTTCTTTTAATAAGTCTGCAATATCATTAATAATTACATTTATGGTTAAATCTTCTTTAAATTGAGATTGGATTAGATATAATTGATGATCCATGTTACATGAACATTGTTCTAGATTATCACAATTACATTCAATTTCTTCAGAATCTGAATCATAATTAGAATCATAATCTGTTATGTTGATATCAGAATTATTGTCTGAGATTTCCTCGCCGTCTGACGAATTATCTATTAAATTTATTAATTGAAGTTTTATGTCCTCACTTATATCCATATTATTAATTTGTTTCTTTATTTTTTTATTTCTGCATTTATTAGCATAATGACCAGTTTTTCCACATGAAAAGCAAGTAGGAGGTTTTCTATTTTCCTTTTTAATAAATTTCTTTTTTATGTGTTTATCTTTTTTATTAAAATCGTTATGTTTTCTTTTATTAAATCTTTTTTTCTGTTGGAATTCTTTTCTCTGTTTCTTCTTATTTTTACTGGTTTCTATTCCGAACTGATCACAAAATTCTCCTAATTGTCTTTTTTCATTAAGATGTTGGGTTTTTATTTGATGGTTGAGTTTTATTTCACTACATAGGGCCAAACCTTCCTGGATACAAGTTCCTATTAATTTTCCATATGTGTAATCTTCGTAAGGAATTGTATTATCTATTCTTAGTTGGTTTTTAACTCTTTCAGCAAAAAGATTTGGCAAACCATCTATGAATTTTAATTTCCAATAAACACTATTACAATCATTAAGCTCCATAACTCTACTTAGAAAAGTATCCTTATACCATCGAAAGGACGTAAGAGTTTTACAAAATAATCCATTTAATAAGGTACGAATGTTTTCAGAATTATCTGACCATCTTCCTGTAAAATGCTCTATTATGGTACAAGTAAGAGTGTATACCACATTGGGAGTAGTTATTCCATTTTCTGTTTTTACTGTATTAAGAATACCTTGTTGAGTTTTTTCATCAACATAATTGTCCCACCAGCCTTTTAGTTGGCCAGTGAATCCGGCAATTAGCATGTTAGCTACTTGTTTATCACTATTTCCTGTATTTTTAGCAATTGTGCTATACATTAACATTCTATGAATCATATTATATATTTGTCTTCCAGTATATTCATCTAGATTCCATTTATAAACATTTTTACCACTGTAACTATTATTAATTTCATATTCTTGTTCCTCGTGTAGGACATCTTGGGGACTTGGTCTTGGATAATAATATAATCTTTGGACAGGCTTTCTAGCAAATTTATTGTCGTAATTATTAATTTTATTTATTTGGGCATCATCTATGTCTGACTCATCATCCGAGTCTTTATTTATGGTATTAATGTGTAGTTTTTTCATTTGTTCTTGTATAATATCTAGCATATAATCGTAGTTTTTTAATTTATAACCAGTAATATTTGGTGGTGGTTGAATATTACCGTTTATTTGTTTTTCTTTCTCTTTTTTTTTTATTATTATCTCTTTCTGACTATTTATTTTTTCTATTTTTTTATGTAAATCCATTAATTGTTCTCCTATTATTATAGAATATAAATTATGGAAATTTAATTGTTGGATCATACTATTAATATGATTTATATATACAGTAAGAGTCTTTTCTTCAAAAAGTTTTTGATAAGCTGAAAATTTTATGGTAACATTGTTATTTGTAATTGTAAAAGGGATTTGAGGTGGAAATATGCTTGTTATTATCTTGTCTCCTAATAGAGTATAATCTCTTTCTATGTTGTGAATATCATGTAGGAAAGTATAAGTAAACCAAGGAATAAAATGTATAATCTGATTTATAGAGGATAAATGTTCATAAAAATTATTTTGTATCTCTTGTAACTCCTCTTTAGAATAATTTTTAAATAACCAATCTTTAAAAAATGTCCATTTAGTTGAATAAAATTCTTCTGAAATAAATTTTCTTGCCTGAGAACCAGGGCTAAAATCTATTTTTTCCGTCTAAATCCATTAAACTGTAAAATTCATTTCAGAAGGAGTAGATGTCTCCGCCTCATACACAATATCATCATGTATATTTAGATTATTTATTTTTCTGATATCAACAGAAGCACGAGTAGAGGGGACTTCTACCTTATAATCTAGTGGTGATATGTATGAATGTGAAGATCTTGCCGATCTTGTTCGTTTTATTAGGTCATGTTCATATTCTATTTCCTTGTTAAATTCTATAGTAACAGCCCCATCAGAAGTTTGTATAATACTTTCTATATTATTATTTATGAAAGGCGTGGGTGGTATATTATCTTCTAAAATCCAATGTTGGGGAAATTTTATTTTATCCCATTTTATGGCTTTTCTAGTTGTAATTTTTGACATATCGAAATTACTTTCTATTAAAATTGTTTCATTTATAGGTTTATTTACTTTCTTACATTTAAGATTCATCGTTTTTAATGGTTTAAAATATATACGATGACATATACATATTACTTCCGATCCTGGTAAATAATTATAACCATGAGTTTTGACATTTAATGTTAAAGCTTGAAAAATATTCTTATCAGATAAAGAAAGTTGTAAATTTGGGTAAACATTAAAATATACCGGTCCATGAGACAAACTAGATTCTATTATACCCATTAAAGATTGTTTCCAATTTTTATTTCTAGCGTTCCTAAGAACTGCTAAAAAACTTTCAGGTAATCCTTGTAATGTTAATGGTTTAAAAGCAATTTGCACTAAACCAATATGCAAGTAATTATAAATATGTTTATATCTATTAATATCTTGTGGAGTTATTAACTGAACTGTCATGTCATCTTCATTCATAGTTAAATTCTCTTCTGTAGTTTTAACAGTTTGGATAAAACCTAATTCTTCAAAAGTTCCTAATTCATAAATGAATTTAAGGTTTGATACTAGAAATAGTTCATTTATTAAGAAGGTCTAAATTTTTTGGTATTTCATATTCTTCTATTAACTGGTTCTTAATCAATTGTTTATTACTGTTTTTAAATCTATTGAATATACTCATAAAAAAATCGAGGTAATATCACATAATATTCCATGGCTCTGATACCATGATTCAGGATCATAACGATACGAGTAAAATATTTATACCAAAGAAAATAAGAAAATTTTAAAATATTTAGAAGAGTCCCCATAAAATAACACAAATTAAATAAGAATATGATAAATGATTAAAAAAAAATTCATTTATTAGAGTGATGATTTATTCGGTTCGGTTTACCTTTAAAACAATTAAAATTTCAAATAAACAAATAAATATAAATCTAAAAAAAAACACATAAAACTTTTAGCAAATGAAAACATAATACATAACATGTTAATTCCAGTTTTTTAATTTAACTTTTTTTTTTTTTTGAAAACAAAATGTGAACTTTTCTTCATTTCAGTACAAGAGCTTTTGATGACCGAAAAAACTTCCAAGTCGCATGACATCGAGCTTCATGACAAAAAATTGCAATTCGATAAAGAAAAACAACAAAATTAGTAGTGAAAAACGACTAAAAACATGTCAAAACACCAAAAAGAATTACAATACTGATGCATCAAAAAACTGCACTATAATCCTGTCAAAAAAAAAAATGTAATATTAATGCCGTAAAAAATAGCATAAAAACAAATTAGTGATGCCAAAAGCCCAAAACATTAGTAGTTTTAAATATATACCCTATGCATTGCAAGTTGTACCTTCATTCCCATCATCTTTGATCTTTTCAGAAATGCTACATTTTGAGACATCATAGCAGTAGCCGTATAGAACTGTAAACCTAAAGAACAAATACAAATCAATTTACTGATTAATTGATAACGAATGAAATCACGAAATCTGGACATCCAGAAAAAAAAATCAATTTACAAATAGACAAGGTTTAAATCTGGAAGAGGAAATCCGAAATCAAGATATCTCTGCGTTCCACTTGCCGCTTGGGGTTGTAAACCCTATCCTCACTCAGTGAAAATTTGAAAGTGTGTAGGGAGATTGGAAACGTAAACCCTAGCCCTCAAGCTGTCAATCATGGAATGGTCTGGCTCTCTGGCGAGTATGGACGATATCTGGAAGAAGACATGGAATGGCTAGAATCGACATAGCGTACATATTTAGATTTCAGTATGGTGACTTGAGTGTTTTTCAGGAAGAGAAAAGACAGGACGAAGGTCAAATGGGAACTCAATTGGCATTTGGATGGTAGCCTGCTGACAAATAAGCTAAATACTTTATAGATATAGATTTAATGGTTTGTATTTAAATGAAGAGGTATAAATACTTTTTAGTAACCAATTTATACTTTAAATATAATATATTAATTTATAGAAAATAAAATATAAAAAATCTATTTTAATTGAATATTTATTTGTTTTTTTCGGTTTAATCAAAACAACAAAAATTTAACCAAAACCAAAAATATCATTATTCGATTAACTAAACTAATTTACTGTATTTGATTCGGTTGGGTTATTCAATTTTGGTTTTTTCTCATGTCTCTAGACAAAATCATATAAATTGTTTTTATGGTAGGCAAAAAAATATTATGGTAATTTTTTTTTTAAATAGTTTTAATATAGTTGATCTTTTAAAGTTTAAAATGTTGCACCGAAAGTTTTTAATAACTAACATTGTGAAAACATAATACTTGTGAAATTATCTTGAGGAGTAATTTGTGACATGTCATTATCAGGACCGCTCTATGTAGAAGTTTTTTAAGCTAGGGTTTAGGGCCCTTAATTCTAAGGGTCCATATTTTCCTAAATCCAAAAGTTTATTCCAGTAAAAAATTCAATCAGGTAACCACAAAATAAATGAAGCAGAAGAATAAGTCAACTATCGCTGCATTTATGAAACTGAAACGACATTGCATTCTTCTACCGATTCTATTTTCTGCGACATATTCATCTCATTTGTTTTTTATTTTCGAGTCCAGTAAAGGCCAAAGGGCCCCAAAATTTTAGCTTGCTTAGAGCTCCTAAAATGGTTGAGCCGCCCATGATCATTGTTGCAATTTGAGATACGAGAAAAAAATTGGGGAATTTTCATATTGATTTGATACTTCTTAATCTACACAAACATCATTTATATACATGGATAAGTAAAGAACTAAACTAACAACTATCCTAAATAACTTTTACAATCAAAAGACCAAAATACGTGACAGTTAAGCTAATTAATAACATACACAAGAAATAGAAAAAAAAAATACTATCTGTAGATAACGTGTATCTAACACCCCCCCCCCCCCCCCTCAATCTGGTAGGTAGGAAAATAACCCCATATTGGAAACAACCTGAGAATGTTTGCACCAAGTAATGCTTTAGTCATAATATTTAGAAAATTAGTGAACAATAGGAATGCATGAAAAAGTTATTAAACCACTTTGAAGTTTCTCCGTGACAAAATGACAATCGATTTTGATGTGTGTTAGTTGCTCATGATCAAGATTGTAAAAGTCGATAGGCGGTCGACTGAGGTTAAATATAATTTACTTTTTTAAAGTTAGGCGGAGATTAATTGATGCTTAGGCGGAAACCCCTAATTGTAATATAATTTACTTTTTTAAAGTTAAATATTACTTATATTTTAACAAATTAAGTAAATAACCATAAACTTTGGCATATTTAGTTGTTTAATTATTTAGATCATCGTATATAATGATTTTTAGACTAATTGGGGATCTTTTAAACAGTTTTAGTTATCAATCATCATACTTTAGTCACCCAATATCACAAATTTGACTAATCGTGGATTTTTTTTTGATAATTTCGACTATCTGATTATTTTACCGACTTCGACCGTCTAGACTGCCTAGGATCACCCATGACAGACTCCACCTAACTCAATCGACTAGCATTAATCGTAGACAATAAGAGACCGCCTAGTGCGTAGGTCAATTTTTACAACACTACTCATGATAGACCAGGTTTTTAGCAATGTAAATTATAGCTTGGTTATCACGCTTTAGGGGTATAGGGCAATATTTGGAACTTGCAGGTCTTCAAGAAGTTTATTAACCAAGCCAACCCTACACAAACTCTTCTCATAGAGCGGTATTCAGCTTCCGTTAATGATAAAGAGATATATGTTTTCTTTTTAGATTTCCATGGAATAGGATGATCACTAAAAGTAAAGAAAAATCCACTAATGGATCTTCTGGTTATCAAATAGGGAAGCCAATCAGAATCACAGTAAGTTGCCATATCATGTGAAGAGTTTCTTATAAACAATAAACCTTGTTTTGAAGTTTTTTAAAGATAATGCAAGACATGAATGGCATAATCATAATGTGGCTGGGAAGGAGTTTGATTGAACTCATTCAAATGATGAACAACATAAGATAGATATGGCTTTGTAGTTAACAAATAATTGAGTTTCCTAATTAACTTTCTATACATAGTTGGAACTTGTAAAGGGTTTTCCATGACAGGTTTAAGGGACAATTTAGAGGGCAAACGAGTAACTGCGAATGCTGATGAATCTATAAAATATAAACCAAGCAATATTTGATGAATTTTTCTGCTGCATTACCACTCCTTCATTTGTAGAATTGAATCATATACCAAGAAAATAGTTGATAAGACCTAAGTCTTTATTTTGAAATTTATCATGTAGAAACTCTTTAAGACTTGTAATTTTTGTACGATCATCACCGGTGACAAAAATGTAATCAACATAGACAACTACAAGTACAACGGTCTTATAAACTTTTGGACTTTAAAGCATGTGAAAGTTTTGTATACCATTGACTGGAAGCTTGCTTTAAGCCATATAAAGATTTATTGAGTTTGCATACATGAGAAGGAGATCGAACAGGAAATCTTGGTGGGACCTTCATATAAACTTCCTCATGAAGATCCCCATGTAAAAAGGCAATATTTACATCAATTTGATGTAAATTCCGTGCCCTTTTAACTGCCAAAGCAACTAGACATCTGATGGAAGTTAATCCCTTCTTTTGGGTAAATCTATTTGCAACCAACATGGATTTGTGCCTTTTAAATGAGTCATTAGCATGAAGTTTGATCTTATTAACCCATCTATAGGAAATTGATTTCTTTCCCTTAGTCAATTTGACTATAGTCCATGTATTAGTATCTTCAAGAGCTTTAATCTCCTTAGACATGACATCTTCCCATTTTACAATTCCTATTGCTTGATGATAAAAAAGTTGGTCCAAATTGTTGAATTGCAGGATGAAACACATAATTAACAATGGGAAGAGAAACATAAGAGAAGGATGACTGATCATCAATACAAAGATTAGTTATGGCATGATGACAACTATGCTAATCAAGAGAAGAAATTTGATTACATATGTAATCTTGAGAACGAGGAGGTTTGTTTTGTCATTTCTTCTTAAAAGGCACCTTGAGGATGTTATGGGGGATGTAAAGAAGCTAGATGATTAATATGCGAATAAGAAGACTGAATGTTGATGTCTTAGGAGTTAAATGGAATATAAGAAGGATAATTAGGGGAAATATCAAGAGGTTTGGAATTGTGCGATGGGATATATCTTTAAAAAACTTGATATCCCTTGATACAAAGATCTGTATGGTTACAAGATTCACGACTTTATAAGCTTTACACGAAAAAGGGTAACCTATGAATATGCAAGGAGTAGAATGGGGCATGAACTTGTCTCTGCCCATTGATGAAGTAGCGATAAAGCATAAACATCAAAATGTTTTTAAATAAGGCATATCTGGTTTAAATTTGTGTAATGCTCTTGAAGGTGTTTGATTATCAAGTACCTTTATTAATAAGAAACACAACCATCTTAACACATTCTCCCCGAGAAGCTACTCCTAATCAAGATTGAAAATAAAGAGCCCGAGCTATTTCAAGTATGTGTTTGTGTTTTCAAATTGTAAAAGTTGATGTTATTCATACTTATAGATATTGTTATTTGATAGTAAACACTAAACATAGTTTTCAACATTTTCATCTCATTTTTTCTTTTGTAATATACTAATATACAAACCTACTTATGTTTACTATACATAAAACATTTGTTAACTTATTTTCATAATAATAATGTGATTCTATTTTATTCAAAAGAAGTTTATATTGTCTTCTAATGACAAGTCACAACAATTTCCATTCTAAGTTGTATAACCTTGCATATGAGAAGAGTGTGATAATCTCTAGTGTGCTTATATCTCATGCTAAAGTAACAAAGAACATGACCACCTTATCATTTATTTCCTTTTAATTTGCATTCATTAATATGTTAAAAATGAAAGAAAGTTGATGGCATTTTCGTAATTTCTGCACGTTACAAGGGTAACTTTTATATAAAATAAAATAGCAGGGGCGGTCTACTCGCCGCCTGTTATGCGCATGCTATATATATGCCCTCTAGTCCCTCCACCTTCTTGACTGTACTAGACCTCCTCCTCCTCCGTGTTACCAATGGTAGTTATCGGTTTTCGCCACATTTCCGCCGTTGCTCTCCATTTCGACGCGGGTGTCTGTTCCTTCGCTTCTTCCGTTAGATTTTGCATTGACGTTACTGGACTTTGACGCCATTATCATTTCGTTTTTGAAGTCTACGGTAAACACACTCACATACTCTGTTTTATGCGATATGCGAGGGTTTTACTCCGATCAATATATACTACATTTATGCATGTCATTTGTCCGTTAATGGTGTAGTACTTTTCTCTGTAAGTTTTGCGAGGGTTTTGCACGCAATGTACGTCTCGTTGTTCCTCTACGAATCCTGTATCACTCTTATTTTGGTAAAAATTTCAATTTCGATCCTAGTTGCAGATTATGGTTTATTTTTTTGAAAGTAGATTAAAACACGACACATAATCAACATAGCGAGGTTAGAATGGATTGTTGATAGCTTCATTGTTCATAAATTTTGGATTGTGGGTTTTGCTAGTTGGCGGAAGTGTTGATTCAGAGTTTAGGTTTTATTTTTTGATTAGGGTTTTTAATTGTATTCTGTCTTACAGTTCGTGGTGTGGGTAAAAAAAAAGAAAAAAAACTAATAAACGAGAGGCATGTTTTGATTGTAGATTTTTCTATAAAAGAGGGTTTCTCTCGAAAGTAGCCCAACTTTCTCTATTTCTTTTGTTTTACTTTCATATATTTTTTTATTGTGGTTTTACTTTCATATTTTTGTATCATTATTATTACAATAGTTCAAAACTTAAAATGCTATTCTCATGTATTTGACCTATTCAATTACTATGTTGCAGTTTCCATGATGACAGATTTGGCACATGAGCCACAACATAATAGTGAGTTGATTGAACATGAATTATTGTTATTATACCATGTAATATGTGTATTGGTGTTGTTACATGTTTCAAGATCTAGTATTGTGTCTAACAATTCATTCATTTTGCACAGAATCTATGGATGGTTTTCAATGTTATGTTATGCTAAGGAAGGATGCAAAAATCATTTGTCGAGTCAGATGCTCAGATCCATCAATAGCAATGTATTTATCAATCTTATCACTTCTATTTTGTCTTGGCCCAACTACATTTTTTAGAACCTTTATATTTCTGGTAACATTTGACCTATTTGATCTGTTTCATTTTTAGCTTTTTTTTTTTTTTTTTACCAAGGGAGATAAAATATAAATCAAAATTGATCCATTTTAGATAAACGAGTAAAAGTTGCAACCTTTGCTAAAGGGTTATTTAATCGTTTGAAATTTTTTATGGAAACCTTAGGTTGCGTTTAGTTACGGAAAAACAGTTTTCATTTTCTGTTTTTCGTTTTCCCTTTTCAGTTTTCGTTTTCTGTTTTCGGTCTTCATTGGAAAATTTAGTAAATGCGTTTAGTTAAAACATATTCATTTTTCATTTTCAATTTTAAAAAGTTAGAAAACGTGTTTAGATATATATTTTTCTATCGGTATTCATTTTTAGAAAACGATAGCAGTGGTAGGGTGGGCGTAGGGACGGTGGCGGTGGTGGGGGCAGCGGCAGGGGGCGGTGGTGGTAGTGGTGGCGGTGGCAGCGGCAATTGTGGCAGTGGTGATGGGGTAGTGGTGGTGGTGGTGAGGTAGAGGTGGATGGAGTGGGAGTGGATGTTTATATTTTAGAAAATTTTTGGAATTAGAAAAATGTGGAAAACAATGATTATCGATTTTCTAAAAATTTCCAACTTCTTTGTAATTTTAGAAAACAGAAAATTTTCATTTTCCGTGAAAAATTTAGAAAAATAGACGAACTAAATGCGTTTTCAAAATTTTCATTTTTCTTGGAAAATTTTTCCGAAAAACGGTGAATTTTTCCGTAACTAAATGCACCCTTAATACTCCCTCCGTCCCAAAATTATAGTCCATCTTTCTTTTTGGGTTTGTCCCAAAATAATAGTTCATTTCTAAAAATAAATAACATTTTTACCAAAATACCCCCTTATTATTATTTAACCAACTAAGCATTTAATAGAACATTAAATACAAAGTAAGGACAAAACTATTATTTTATTGTATAAAGTTAGCAGTAATTAATGTTTTCTTATTCTGTGTGTTTTTGTCTGTGTACAATAATTTTGGGATGGAGAGAGTATAAATAGATGGTGACACCCGTGTACTTGTATTTATATTGGTTAATGACTATTTAGTTTTTTGCAGGAATGGGAATTGGGATATTAGTGATTTTATAAAGCAAGAGTATCTTCCTTGTGGATTATATAGCACTCGTATACACCCAGCTGGCGATGATAGGCATCAAAAGGAAGAGTGGTGTAAGTTCATGCGATTCTTGAAACAATATAAAAAGGTGAGGACTTGCAATTATTGTTTATTTTGTGCATTTATGGAATGTTAACGATCCTTGCCCACATATATATTTTTCCTCACCTATCAACAATTGAAGACCATACTATATGTTGATGATAAAAAAACATCCCCTTTGTGTATTAATTGTTTTCTCTTAAACTATATATAGAATCCTTCTAAGGTTAATTGTCATTATGCTTGAATAGCATGATAGGATCCTGTAGTTGTTTGGAACTTGTTAGTCATGACTGTCTTCCATAAGATATTGTAGTTGTTTTATAGTCTTTATTTTGTTATTTTTGTAAAAATACTAAGGTTAGAAAATTATATGTATGTTCCATCTTTAATGGTTTTACTTTATCCGTGTTGCAAAATGGAACCTACTCGGCTGAGTACTTGGAGCCTACTTGGAATTTGGCCATTGACTGAGGCGGTTTATTAAAATTCACAACCGGCTTATGATATTTTTCATAGATATAGTTTCCTTAAAATTAGTTGCTTTACAATTTACCCTTGTTCATACTCTTGGAATACTACTACTTCTTGGTTGACTGAGTGTCTAGTGAGTTTTGCAACATTGACTATATCTTTCAAATTTAAAATGTGCTTGGATGTTTATTGATTTTTATTTTAAAACTCATTCCATTGTAATTTATTCTTATATATATTTTTACATTAAGGCTCTTTCTACAATTTGAAGTGATAGTTATTGGACTTTTAAAGTTAATAGATTTAATTTGCTATAAAGCTTATAAGAAAAGCACTTTATATCTTGTTGACATGACATGCATAAAGGTTAATATAGTAATTCGTAGAGAACATGCATTAGAGGTCAATTTTGGAATTTTTTAGACTTCACACGTTATGCGACATTTTAAGTACTCCTTGTATTACAAATAATTACAATGTTTTGTATTTGTTATGTTCTTTTATCCGAATTTACCTTTTCAACGACTTTGTTTTTGACCCACAAATTAGATTTATTCCTTAAAGGGGGGCATTTTAGTCATTAAATAAGTAGTAAAAAGATATTTGTTTTCTTTCTTTTGTCATGTTCTTACCGACATATAATGCTTTTGAAGGCGGCTTTTGCAAGAATTGAAAATGGTAAGTTGTACATTCTTCCTTCCTTCCATGATGAAGAATATGGGTATGCTATCGTGATGTATATTATGCATGAAGATACTATTCCTAGAAGCCATAATCATGTCAAATTGGGTTAGTTGTCCCTTCTTTGTATACTTTTTGTATATTATATTAATTGTCTATATCTATCATCATCACTTTATTTATATGCACACATATGTATGTATAAAAAGGAAAACAAAAACATATGAAATGAAATTAGGACCTTTACTACACTACCCTAACTATAAGCCTCTACATCCTTCATGTTTAAGCTCACACTATCTTCCTACTTCCTGTGGGGAATTCCAATAACACTAGGCTTCTATTCTTGCCAAGTAGATTCCCTAGTTTATGGATAGGGTTCATTAGACATCATCCTTGTGTTGCTTGGAAAACAACACTTTACAACCTTCTCATCAAGCTGAATTGGATACCATCTTACATCAATCCAGCTTACTTTTCTAGTCCCCCTCAAGCTAAGGCCTACCACCACCTAGAACCATCTAACACACAATTAACCTCCATGAAGGCTATGGCTCTAGTTGTGTTTGACCATATTGGTACCCCATTTGTAGAAGGATGGAATTAGAAACAACCGGCTAAAATGCTCACAAGTGGGATAATTAGCATTAGTCAAGGCACATTCTTAAGTCCTATTATCTTTTGTTAAAAAGAAAGACTTCACTTGGTGTTTATGTATTGATTATAGAGAATAGACTTTATAGAGAATGGACTAGGTAACAATCCCCGATAAATACCCGATCTCAGTTGTTGAGAATTTTTAGACGAATTTCATGTCTCCATGTATATTTCAAAGATCAATCTAAAAGTCAGGGTTCCATCAAAGCTAGAATGAGTGAAGTTGTGGCTAATAAAAATGCTTTTCAATCCCAAAACGAACATTATGAATTCCTAGTTATGTCCTATGGGCTAACAAATTCCTACTAGCTCTCCAAGCATTAATGCATGAGGTGTTTCATTCATTACTTTGCAAATGTGTCCCTATCTTTTTTGATGACATCCTCTTATACAACTAACTTTTGGTCATCCCACCTTTACCTACTTACCCATGTCCTTAAAACGCATCGGTTAGTAATCAACAAGAAGATTTGGCATTCAATTTGTGGAATACTCGGTCTCATCATCAACAAAGAGTAGCCAATTCCAAAAAAACCCATGGAGTACGTGGATTCTTAGCATAACATTATCTGATAAAACTCTTGATAAATCATCTATGGGAAAGAAATGGTGGCCTTTGTCTTGGCCATCCAACATTGATAAGAGAACAATCCATTCGGATAGACCCATTTAGCACAAAAGTCAAACCCATTTTAGTCAACCCAAGCCTTGGAAGGTCTATTTGTCATCACAAGAAAGGGAAATGATAGGTGTAAGAATGAGATGAAAGAAGGTTGTTAGAAGGGAATACTATATGTAGTGGAGGCTGCATAGAATATGTATAATGAAAACATATACATAATCATGATCACACTAGAATAATCTCATCAATGATCATCATGTTTATCACCATAATTGGTGAAAATATGGATTTTGATTTGGTTAGTTTTTCATTTCCTTTTTTTTGACTTGTTTCTGCACAGAGCTCAAGAGTGAAAATGATGGGTATGGGTTGGCTAATTGCAAAATTGACAAACAAGACCCTCCTGGTTGGAAAGTTTACAGTAAAGGCCCTCCTAATAGCAAACTTGACAATGAAGATTGTACCTCTGATCAGAGTCTTGGAAATAACAAAGCTTGTCAGTCGAGAGATGAAACTTGTAGCAGATCAGGAGTCAGTGCAACATTGCAAAATGTTCCTGTTCCTGGGAAAAATTACATGTCTGCCCATCCAAGCTACTTGAAAACACTTGGTCAAACCCATTCTGACTGGATCTTTGGTGCCATTGCTGAATTTGTAGATAATTCAAGGGATGCCAAAGCAACAATGTAAGCCTTTCATATCATCCTTTTGGCTATCACATTGTAACATTGTGTATCTTTTTGTTTTCTTCCAGATAACCATTTCTCTTATTTTCACTTCTTTCTATAACACCATTGCACTTTCAAAGTTTTTCCTGATCAAGATACTGTGTTTATAATTATCAGGTTGGATATTTCAATTGACATAATATATTCGAGCATTGCTGGCAAAGAAATTCCAATGCTGGCAGTTGTAGATGATGGAAATGGAATGAGTCATGAGGAGATTATGAAAATGGTATCATTTGGTCGCAAGCAACCTGATACAGATGATCCAAATTATATAGGAAGATATGGTGTTGGATTTAAGGTATTTCTTCCTCCATTAATTTTTATGAAGATGAAAAGAGTGAAATGCTATTTCTTCCACTTAACCCCTTTTGTTTATATTATTTTGTTTCAGACTGGAACAATGAGACTTGGTAGGGATGCGTTGGTTCTTACACAGACAACAAACTCCAGATCAATTGCTTTTCTTTCACAATCACTAAATGATGGAAAAGATGTATGTAATTCCCTTCTTGGAATTAATGATCCTGAGAAGGACATTTATGTCTTTTGCACACACTAGAGACTGAGGCGAGACTTTGTCCCACCTTGTAATACCTTTTTCTGGGTGTAGCAAAAAAAAAAAACATTTTTGGAGGCTATTTTCAGTGATAAGGATGAAAAGGGCATTCATGTCTTTTACACATACAAGTGATAAAGAGCGACTCTTAGCCCACTTTTTTGGGTGTGGGAAAAATAGCAATATTTATCCATTGACATCAGTCTTAGACAAGGAATGGACTAACTTTTTAGGGTGGGTTATTTTCAAGTTTTGATGAGGATTAGAATTGACAAGGGCATTTATGTCTTTTGCATGGAGCTGCTGGAGCCTCTGTCCCATATGGTTCCAATCATTTGGGTGTGTCAATTTGTCCATTATGACATTTGTCCTAGACAAGATTGACCAATCTTTCTAGGCCTATTTTAGTGGAGAGGATTAGAAGGACATTAATGTCTTTTCCACACACAAGAGGAGATGAGGAATAATTGCAGCTTTAGTTTGTTTAAGGACGATTTAGTATTGTATTAGGAATAATTGCAGCTTTACATATTTTGTTATCTGAAATTCTTGGCACAGATTATAGAGATCCCAATTGTAACCTATTCAAGGAAAGGACAATACATGGAACTGGATACAAATATCCAGACTGAAGCTCTATCAAAGGCCAATCTGAAAGCCATAATGGAATTTTCGCCATTTAACAAATATTTTATTGGCGAAAAAGCAGGCTTGTTTCAAAAAAAAGGATCTGGGACTCAAATATACATATGGAATTTGGATGAATGGGGATCAACATATTCTTTAGAATGGTTGAATGGGATGAGTGGTGGAAGTTCTTTTCATCAAGGTGACATATTTATTCGTTCACGTAGGCCCCGCTCCCGCCTTGGCCAAATGACTCGAGAGGTTTGCATTTTAATCATCCATGACTTTTCTATTTAACTACTACTAAATGCAAGAAATAGCAATGTACTTTCATTTATTTGTTTATTATAGCATCTTACTTTCATTTCTTTCTCTTAAAGCATCATACTTTCACTCTTTTTCTTATTAAGGCATTGTTCTTTAAGATATTTAACTCAATTTGAGGACATTATACTTTGAAAAATCTACACAGTTATTTAAAATTGGGTAGATTTGTCAAAATTGATATAATAAACAAATCAATGGAAATACGTTGCTATCTCTTGCTTTAATTCCTAAGACATACAAGTTATAACTGTATGTATGATGTGTTTCATGGTTTTCAGGTTCCATTAGACTATTCACTCAGATCTTATTTAGAAGTCATCTTCTTAGATCCACGAATGAAGATCAATGTTCAAGGGTCATTGGTACATTTTGAACTTCTTCTTGCTTTTTATTTTTTCCTTTTTTTATGAAGCAATCAAAATATCATTTAAAAGTTATTGAAACAGGTTAAAAGCAGGCCTTTAGCAAGATTTCTACACAAGACAAGCATAGAAAACGGTTCTGTAGCTGGAAAACCAGTTGAACTGATTCTTGGACAATCTCAGTTGGATTTGGAGCAGGGAAACTGTGGGATATTTTTATATTGGCATGGGAGGTTGATTGAGGTGTGTTTTCATCTTCTTTACTATTTTCATTTTTTCAGTTTGCTTATTATTTTCCAAATTTTGTTCCAGTTGAAATGATAAGTTTCTTGTAATTTGGGGCTAAATTGATCATGCATTCCTTTCTTTCTATCACAACACCCAATATTTTTCTTGATGGAAAAGATCCACCCATAATGTTGTTGTAATAGGAAGAAATGAAAATCAATGAAACTAAGTTGCTATTCCTTGCATTTAACCCTATCAATTTATTAATTTGTTGTCCCCGCTTTAATATCTAAAATAAAACAAGGCTTCCAAGATAAAAATGATAAATCTCAGCCTATAATTTCTTCAAAGTTGATCTGCATGCACATCATAATATATCTTCATTTTCAAGGGCCCTGTTGAACTGTTTTCATTCCTAATATAAAACAGAAACCAGCAATATGAAAATGATAAATGACTGCTTTTTTTTACCATGTTGTGGGTTTTCTTTCTAGTTCTAACATAAAAGGGACCCACAAGATACAAATAACATATGACAGCTTTTAGATCATTTGGTGCATCTTGTTTCAGTTTCTAATATAAACAGAACCCACAAGATAAAATTTATGCTCAAGTTGATTCTCAACTTTTTAATTTGATCCCCAAACTTTTTGCTGATTCATACAGGCCTACAAAAGAGTTGGGAGCATGATTCATAATGGAGAAAAGAGTCATGGGATTATTGGAGTCATAGATGTCACCAGTGTCATGGTATATGCTCTTCTATGCTTTTAACATTTCAAATCTGAATCTTTTTATTTTGAAAAATGTTATTATATAATATAGTTTGTTTGGGGATTGTTTTTATGAAATTATGAAGGATGATGGTAGTGGTCGTGTTTGGGTGCATAACAACAAACAAGGGTTTGTGGATTGTGAGCCTTATGCTCTTCTTGAAGATTGGCTTAGTAAAAAGGCAGATGACTACTTAGATAACATTATTGACAAAGTTCATGTGGTAATTTCCTACTTTTTTTACTCATTGACTTAGTAGTGTCTTGGTTAAAACTAACAATATTTATTTGGTATCTCAATGGTTTTGAAAATCTTGGTTTTGTTGTTTATATCTATCTATCTGTAGATAAAAAGTGGTCCAAGGCATAAACCAGATCATGAATGGGTGCAGTGCAACAAATGTAGGAAATGGAGAATGTTGGATGCTGACTTTGATAGCAAAACACTTCCTCAAGAATGGTAATTTGCATTCTACTTCTTAATATGAATAAATTACATGTTTGGTCCTTTAGTGTAGCCAGGTATTGCAATTTTGGTCCCAGTAAGTACTCTTGCAATCTTGGGCCTTATTTGAGGTTCTCGTAACGTTTTTGGTCTCTATGAAAAGTCAAATGACTATTTTTGGTCCAAAAGATAGTCATTTTACTTGGAACATGACAAAAAATGTTACAAAAACCATAAATTAGGACCAAACTTGAAAAAGAAAACTTTTTAATACCAAAATTGTAAAAAAAAACCAGCCATACTCAAGGACCAAAATTGTAATTTTCTCTAACAATACTACAAGCGTACAATATTGATCTTTATAGAGATTTTACATTTGTCCCAACATCTTCCATGTATAATTCTTTGTCTTTATATTTCTATTTATTTATAATTTAACATTTTCATCTTGTGAAATCCTTTAAAAGGTTTTGCTATATGAAGCCGGTCAATGGGAAATGTGAGATGCCAGAACAAAAATTAGAACAAGGAGTTATCACAATATCCTCTCAAAGATCCGGATATAATTGCAGTGAGAATTCATCACAAAAGAACAATAAGGCCAAAAAATCGCCAAATAAAGGTAACATTCACTATCCAGTTACAGCAACACACTTTCATTTGGGTATTTATTATAGCATCCTACTATAATATTATACTTTTAAAAGATCTATTGAGTTATATCAATGAAGATTGCATGCTTCTATAGTTTGGTAGAGTTTTCAAAGTACAATGTTGTAGTAGGAAAAAAAACAAAAGTTGGATGCTGTAATAAACAAAGGAATGAAAGTAGGTTGTTATTTCTTGCATTTAACTGTATAATTTATGAACATTTTTAGGTGGTGGTAATGGATGTGAAGCAAGGGTGGGTAATGATGAAGATGCAGTACCTAATTGGCCTGTGAAAAAAAGGCTTAGAAGGTTAGTGAAAAAGGTAGTGTAGAAAGAATTAACACCACACAACACATTTTTGTAAATGGCTAAAGTTTTACCTTTTTTGTACAAGGTAAGTCTCTTTGGAAAGAACCTGTCTACAAATGCATATATACCTTGTAATATTCTCCTATGCCCAACTTTACTTTTGAAAAAAAATAATAATTGAAATTAGGGCGCTATTGGGAGGTTTGCCCGTATGGCCTGTTGATATTGATGATTTTAATTTAAACTGATTAATCATGCATTGGGGATGGAATTTTGTTTTTGTTTGTCTTTTTTTTTTTTGTTTTTGTTTTTGTTTTTGATGTTTAGTGTCAAATCTATTAAAAATATTTTTGATACTTATGTGAGTTGTGACTTTTTATATCGGTTTATATACTTCTCCGTTTTGTTTTGGTGGGTTTGCTGTTTTAACGTTTTGAAGTTTCACCCTTGCGGAAATCTTGTAAAATTTCTTAATTTCATGATTTTGCATGTGCATGAGTTAAAGCCCTAATAATAAAGTGTTATTTGATTTTTATTTAATGAGTTGAATGGCATTAATCCTACCTATCATGTGTTTGATACTTGATGAGTCGGTGAATGAGTCACGTTAAACCGTTTCAACATGCTATTAAAGTCATGTCCCTCGATAATGACCCAAATTAATTTGTCCTAAAAATACCATTAAAAATACCCCAATTAATTTGGTCCAAGTCAACATTTTGGTTGACTCAACTCGTCGAGTTGGTCCATCAACTCGTCGAGTTGGTCCATCCATTCGTCGAGTTCCCCGGGTCCATAAACATCTGGAGTCTCGATCGTACTCGTCGAAATCTTCTATGAACTCGTCGAGTTCCCCTTCATACAAGTGTGAGCATTTTGCTCACAACTCGCCGAGTTCATCTTTGTACTCGTCGAGTTTTTTGATCTTTAAGTCCATAAACACGTCCAGCTTGTTGGGTCATATGAACGACACGTCGAGTCCCCCAAAGTCTAATTCTATCTAGTCGATTTTAATCGGGCTTAATGCATCCAAAATGTAGTTCTCGCCTCCTAGGGTTAGGGGTGATCGCGGTTCGGTTTGAAACCGTAAAACCGTAAAACCGGTTATCGGTTTGGTTTTACGGTTTATAAATTTATTCACGGTTTGGCTTACGGTTTTGAACTTTTCAAATCGTAGTTAACGGTTTGACTTATTATGGTTTTTAAGATTTTAAATCGTATAAAAACCGTACCGGACCGTAAAGTTTATATATATATATATATATATATATATATATATATATATATATATATATATATATATATATACATACAGGAAAAGTGAATATACCCTTAAGGGTATATAAGTTTAGGTATCCAAACTCATTATACTAAGTCATTTTGTATTGTATATACATTGTAATTGTCTAACGTTATTATAATTCAACTTCTAACTTGATTTACTTACTAAATTGTTATAAATTTCACATTTGTCTTCAAATCACATAATTTTCATCTTCAACTATATTATATATAACCTAGTAGGTGTTCGACAAAAACATGTGATGTAAGAGGAAGATAATAGTGAAATTTCGAAAATCATGAAAATAAATCAAGTTAGGGAATGAAGTTTAAGAACATTATCATGAATATATCAAACAAAACGACGTATTATAGTGGGTTTAGGTACCTAAGCTTATATATCCTTAATGGTATATTCACTTTTCTCTCTCTCTCTCTCTCTCTATATATATATATATATATATATATATATATATATATATATATATATATATATATATATATATATATATATATATATATATGTGTGTGTGTGTGTGTGTGTGTGTGTGTGTTTGTGTTTAAATGTTTTTGACAATTATTGTGTGCCTGTATGCACCAATAAGAATTCAGGAAATAATTAATTATTAAATAAATCATTTAAGGGTATTATAGTAATCTTGGCATATTTAAATATGGTAGATAACTAATATTTTCGTTATTATTCCTTTAAATATGGGATGTAGTCAAAATCTGTTGAAAAAAACCCTAGCCGATGATGTCTACAGCGATTTATCCTCCCTCTCGTTTTCCCAGCATTGGTCCCTGCTATTCAGCGGGGTTTCGGAGGTTTTGGGCTACCGTAGAAGGGGAGATGTGCTAGAGGTTCGATCAGAGGGCAGGAGGGGTTCCGATGGGGCAAAGAAATAAACGATGAAGTCGAATCTTCATAGGCCTTGATCGATGGGAACAGAAGAGAAAGAAAGCGAGGGGAGGAGGTATCGATCTCCGATGAGTGACTACACCGAAGAACAAAGGGAGAAGCAGCGGGGTGGGGTTGTTGCTTCGATCGAAGCAGGTCAGGAGGTGGAGAGGATGCGGTGGTGGTCGCTGATTCTTCTTCTCTGGGGAAATCTAGGTATTTTTTTATTCATGTCTTCCGATTATGGTTTTGGTTAATTAGTTATATGTTGATAATAAATTCTGCTAGAACTTTGTTGTTTTATTTTGATAAAATTTTAATACTTTATATGTTGATAATGTATTCTAACAAAATTTTACTGTTGTATTCTAATAGAATTTGTGATAAAAATGGCTTGAAGAACTGATGGGAAAGGTTTAAAGAATGGATTAAAAAATGATCACACTCAATGTTTAAGAATGTTGTTATTTTTTAAGAATTACACTTGTTATTCTTTCAGAATGTTGTTATTATTCAAAGAATCACAATTAATTGTTTGGTATATTATTAGTTCAAGAATCTATTTTGTTTATTCTTTTTCAAAATGTATTTAGTAGTTTATGATTGACATTATGTTATTCTGACAGAATATGCTATAATGTAGTAATTTTTCAACATCGGATTCCAGAACTTTGTTATTTTTCAATAATATTCTAATAGAATAAAATTCCGAAAGAGCATCCTTCTAACTAAAAAAATATTCTGACAGAATAAATCGGTTACTTTTACACACTTCCCAACCAGAAAGCAAAGTTCCCACTGATGGTATACTTAGTGTAAGCGAGCTCTAAGATCACATCTTTGGAATAAAATCCAGTTGGAAAAGGAAGGCATCCCTCTAATGAATGAAGTTCACGAAGGTTGATGTTTCTGTCTTTCTTCTGTCTCTCTTCTCTGATGATACTCTCAGAGTCAATTTACGTCTCTTTTTTACCTTCCATTCATTTTGAAAGAGAAGGTTTCCTCTCACCTAAAGAATGGATCAGAGAACGACGGCCTACGCATTGCAGCCACAACATTACTGGGCAAACTAGTATAGATTTCGGAAACTCCGGATCCCCCTAGTTGAAGACTATCGCCCACAATTAGAACCATCTAAAATAACGTCTATGATGGATCCATTACGAATGTCTCGTCCCAGAAGACCATCAATTATGTTAGAATTAAAATTGAATTAATTAAAAAAAATCATAATTTTAAAATTAAGAGAATTAGTTATCCATAAATATCCGAAAATTTCCTTTTATAATTGTAGTTAATTGTTCAAAATACCCTTTTGCTAAAATTTGTGTGATTATATGGTACATGCTATCCCATTGTAATATAATACACTCTCAAATCATGTCCATTGATGAATTCCATACGTTGGTCCAGATTTGTGCATTCTGACACACAATAGTTAGTAAAAACAAAATAACATATATATATATATATATATATATATATATATATATATATATATATATATATATATATATATATATAAAACATTTTCTATAAAATGAGAATATTTGAGAACAATTGTTCCACCCTACTCACTCCATCAGATTTGTTTCTCTCGTATTCTTTTCATGTTGGAGAATCAACGAACCTCCGCCACTTGATATCCACCAGAATTACCGAACCACCGCCGGAATCTCATAACTGCCAGACCGCATATACTCGTCCCTAAGTCGGGAACCACCTCTCTGACTACCTCCGTCTCTTCTTGCTTCTCTGATTTACTTGTTACCACCTCTCGTTTCACCGACTACTAGATGTGGATTCATCGGATCTTAAGTAGAAGGCCACCATATCTGGTTTCTGTTGGGGAATATCGAAATTAGGTTATAGGAAATCTGGATCACAAACAGGAATCGTGTGATACACTTTCCTTGTTTGATATTTCGACCCTAATTTCCTTGGGTATCACAAAATCCAAACTAGGATAATTCCTGAAGAAACGATTCTGATTTTAGGCACAAAACACTGAATCAATTTTGAGAGAGAATAAAGAAGAAAGCGTACTTTCAGTTTTTTTGTGTTTCAACGAAGTCATACATTTCCCGGACTTATCCACACAACGGATAAAACAAGAACAATTTTCAACTTTGAGAAAATACGAATTAATCCTTGAATTTGGATCTTTAAAGAATGACAAATTAGTCCTCGTACTGTTAATCCTTGAATTTGCATCTTTAAAGAAATTAGTCCTCGTACTGTTAATCCTTGAATTTGCATCTTTAAAGAATGACACAGTAGATCAGGGTTTGGTAGTAACAATGTTCAGTAAATACATGTGTGCACTCCCACACCTCCTAACTTGTATTATAACTAAAACACTATTCTTGAAACGCTTGTTAAATCCATTACACTAAAATATATTTGGTGATTAAATCACCAACAATCCTCCTCTATTTTAGTGTAACCTTGAATTAACAACCTTAAAACAAAAAACAAAACAAAAAAAAACGAAACTAATGCATAAATGAAAATATCGATACGATTGAATTTTCATGTTAGTATATTACACATTTCAAAGATTCGAGAAATCAAGGTATCTTAAAGATTGAACCCAACAACTCTTTTGAATATCTGAAGATAATATACACATTAGTTTTACAATCATCTCAACAAAATAACTTGACACTAATTATAAAGCCGTGTGTCCCAATCCATTCTTGATCGTATAAAAGCGAAGCCCCCAAGCTCATTGAAGTGCGGCTACACTTCACGATCATATAGGTGATTCTTTTATTCATGTACCTGTATACATTTTATCAAAAGAATCATTAAGAAATCAAATTCATCCTGGTCTCTACAGGTTCAAACACACATACCTTGGGATAGTTATAATGTGTGTCCCAATTCATATAAATAAGCTTTCCTCATTGAATTTAACCTCTAACATTGTATTAGAGGGGAATTGGGTGTCTCATTCATAAGAATTTATAAGGACTTTAAGCCCATCCCTATAATAGACTTGTGCACTAAGTCTCGCGTCAAACTCTTAGTGAGATGGTCCGCCAAATTTTGTTGTGATTTTACAAACTCAATCGAAATCACACCATCCATGATTAGATTTCTAATCATCCCATGTCTAACATCAATATGACTCGATTTACCATTATAAACTTGACTATAAGCTTTACTCATAGTAGAAACACTATCACAACGAATAGATAATGGTGAAATCAGTTTCCTCCACAATGGAATCTCATAAATCAAATTCTTTAACCATTCTGCTTCCTTACTTGCAGCAGCCAAAGCAATAAACTCAGATTCCATTGTTGAACTAGTTATGCAAGATTGCTTCTTAGATGCCCATGAGATAGCACCTCCACCAAGCAAAAATACCCAACCAGTTGTAGACGAATGATCTTCTCTATTGGATATCCAACTCGCATCAGAATATCCTTCTAATACCGAAGGAAATCCTGAATAACACAAACAATAATCCTTGGTTCCTTTCAAATATTTAAAACCACAATGAATCGCTTGCCAATGTTGAGTACTAGGATTATGAGTAAATCTACTCAATCTTCACACTACGAAAGCTATATCAGGACGAGTGCTAGCCATAGCATACATCAAAGAATCAATAGCTTGCGAATACTCCAGTTGAGAAACTGATCTACCTTTATTAGGCATCAAATTCATGCTTAAATCCATAGGGGTGCTAACAGGTGTACAATCACTGTAATTGAACCGTTTGAGAATTTTCTCAATGTAATGTGACTGTGTAATAGCAAGTCCCTTGTTCATCCGTTTAATCCTTATTCCAAGGATTACATCCGCCTCCCCCATATCCTTCATAGAAAATTTTGAAGACAATAAATTCTTTGTTGCATTAACTTGATTCTGATCGGTGCCAAAAATCAACATATCATCTACATACAAGCAAATGATCACACCGGATCCAGATGAATCAAAACGGCTGTAAACACATTTGTCAGATTGGTTTAAAGAAAAACCATTAGACAAAATAACTTCATCAAACTTCAAATGCCATTGTTTTGGAGCTTGTTTAAGTCCATAAAATGATTTTACAAATCTACACACTTTTTGCTCATTTCCAGGCAGAACAAAACCTTGTGGTTGTTTCATATAAACTTCCTCATCAAGATCACCATTTAAAAAGTCTGTTTTAACATCAATTTGATGTATCACTAGATTGTGAATAGCTGCCAAAGCAAGCAACAATCTAATAGTAGAAATCCGTGCTACCGGTGCATACGTATCAAAATAATCGATACTGGCTTTTCGTCTAAAACCTTGTATGACCAGACGAGCCTTGAATTTATCAATGGTTCCATCTACCTTCATTTTATTCTTGAAAATCCATTTACATCCTAAAGGTTTAGAACCAGGAGGTAAATCAGATAACACCCAAACATTATTCTTCTTAATGGATGACATCTCTTCATCAACCGCTTCTTTCCAAAATGCAACATCTCGAGACTCCATAGCTTCCTTAAAAGTCTTTGGATTAGTCTCAAGATGAGAGGAATATGAAACCTATAAGCTTTGGAATGTTATGCATATCCAATAAATATGCAGTCAATTCCTCTTTCACCTAAAATTTTCTTATTAGGTTTGGGTAATTTCACAACTGCTCGACATCCCAAAATCCGAAAATAATTCAAATTTGGTGTTTTCTTGTGCCAAAGTGTTGGGTTTTGAGCATTCTAACACTTCCTAAGTGTACATGCAACCCTAATAACCTTGAATCTATGTTTTCTCTATATACATGCAAATTTCTTTTTCAAGTTATTTCCTAACTAGCATGGTATGGGGATTACATAAAACATAAAGAACTAGTAGAAATACATACCTTGTTGTTGCTTGGATTCCTTCAAGACTTTGTGAGCCTAGCACCCCAAATGTTGTGCCTCAAATGCTTCACACAACACCACAAAACTTGGAATAACTTGAGAGAATATTTCTTACACTCAAAAATCGGTTATGCCCTCTCTAGTAACACTAGTTCCGATTTTGCATGCTATAGGGTTTCTTTTATAGTGTGTCATAATTAGGAGTTACAAATGTAAACCCTAATTGTCATGAATCTTCATTTCTCATGACCCATGGGTTTGTAACTCCCATGTACTATCCATGGAGCTCCATATGGTTATAACCTAACCCATAAACCATGGATCATTAATCCACCATAAAAGAATTGATGATTGTCATAATCAACCCTATATATTTAATTAGTCTCACTTTGATCACCAAATTAATACTTGATCAAATACTAATTAAATAATACTATTATTAATATATTAGAACTTATAATATATTAATAATCATAAGTGCCTTATTCTCTCATTTAGTCTATCCAAGTATTGCAATGCGATGCAACCCAAATGGACCATGCCGGGTCGGGTCAGGTTCATACCAAATAAAGTTATGGACTTAGACACTATATCCAACAGTCTCCCACTTGGATAAGTTTAATAACTATATTTGCAAATTTGACTTGAAAATCCGACTAGCAATCGTAGCTCTTTCAAAGTCTCTCGGAACTGAGATGATGATGATACACCATTTAAGATAAGTGATCATATAATCCTCTGTTCTCATGATATCAGCCGGACAAACACATGGAACATGGTCTTACTTATTGTCCAACATTTGTTTCTGGATCTACGATTTGTTTCGACATAGAACTAAATTGAACACATCAATTAGGTTATGACCGGGCTCGGTACATAGGTCAAAACCAAATCATCGAGGGGCCCATATATCGCTTCTATTTCTAGAAGGAACAGATAAACTTCGACTGATATGCTTGTACTAACTACTTGTGTAATTATTCACAAAGGCACGTTTTATAACATCGAGTTACCAATGCGTTTTCGTACAATCAATGAATAACCAACTCATAGTTAACAACTCATATCTCTAGGTTTGAAGATTTATATGATATTACCATCTCACGATCACTCGAGATAAATTCCATGAAGTGATCAAAGTGAGCGTGGGTTGAATCCAATACTCAGCCCTTATGAGTACTCATGAATGTTGTAGCAACCATTGCATTGTCTAAAGCACTTTAGACAAATCATACAAGCCAAATTCATGACAGTCTTGATTCATATCTACTTCCAACATATGACTAACTGTGGATGGTTTGAATAATATGATATATACCATAACATAATTATTCTGGAAGTCAAAACATGCAAAGTGAAACACAAGAATAATACTAATCTTATATGACCCCAACACTTTGAGTGTAAATAAAACACCTTTTATTTAAGCACCATATTGATCACTCATTATTTATGTTTCGATTAATCAACTTTATGCTTGAATTAAAACATTAGTTGTCCCATGCTCCAAGCATGTACAATATGGTTTTCCAAACAACAATTATGCCATACTCCAAGTATGCATACTATGTTTACATATGGTCCTTTCTTTGTGAACAGATCAATTATCAATATTCCAATGATGCTCATTTCACAATTCCAATCCTTGTTGTAAATGCAAGAATACCAAACTCTTGCCATTTACTGTAATATGTTAGATTCTAAACTTATATGCAATGATCTCCTTGTAATGATTGTGCACATAAGTCATAAAGAGTTGGCAATAGACATTACAAAGCATTCCAATGGAATATAATTCCATGGAAATGAAGTCTCAAATTCAAAGTACATTCCTTTGAACATCCTTCTTAGCATTAAGTTCTTTAATCTTACACAGATTCAAAGAATAACTTCCGCCTATGGAGAAAATTCCATATTACCATTTTGACCATCACTTCTGAACAAGAGTTTCCTCTTTTCAAAATACGTCAATATGGTCCTTACTCTATACTTCTAATTGTCCATGAGCAACCAATCTTTGGTAAACCTCAGATTGTCCTCGACAATTTTGCTTAATCATTTTACTCATTTCCAGTTCTATTCCTTTTTCCATCTTAATGCCCTAGGCATTTGGAAAATTTAGAATGGATGAATATTATAGCATATTCAATCGATCCTATATCCGAAGCATATGGGACACGATTCATGCTATAAAGATTTTATTTGCCATGTTTTCACAATTCGAACTATGAAGAGGTATGCCGTAATCATAATCGAATTTTAAGATCGCAACATATATAGAATTTCCTTATTTTGAACCATTCCAGCATAACATTCATATATATTCTTGACTAAAGTAGATTCAAATATCAATCTAAGCTTGTAGAATTGGAGTGAAGTATAAAATCCTCTCCCTTAATTATAGCAAAACAACTTTTCAAAGCAAATTGAAACTTTTGATTTCTATAATTAATATTGCTAACTTGCAACACTTAACATAATTACCATGCTCCCACTAGCATAATGATTACCAACATAACACTTTATGCTCCCACTAGCTTTGACATGTACTCAGAAATCAGCTGGACTTCTAGAAATCAATACTTTATTGACTTTCTTACCAAAGTTCATATTTCTGATACTAGATTGCTTTGATAAGACTTTATAAAAAATATACACCTTTCCTTAGATAGCTCACATGTTTGTCTAGACCTTTTGCAATTCTCACTAGTTAGTGTGCCGGTTAACCACACACACTCCACTAACTATATGAGAATGCAAATATCACAATCGCTATCTACTTAAAATCTTCTTAGTGGAAGCGTTTCCTTACCATCATTTTCATGAATCGAAGAGAAACCTTATGACACTTAGATTTTATGGTGTATGTGTTCTTTTCCATGTGAATTTTGTCAAAACCATAATCACAGGACTAAGTTAGTGACACTTCCAAATTCATATGGATTGAACTTGTGCAATCTTAATTTCTTGCCACCCGGCAGCACAAGGGCCTACCATTGCTTCCAGATTGTCATGCAAACAGTTGAGAACTCTCAGAACTCCAATGCAAAGCCAACCTTAACTGGGATGAGCACAGAATATGTCAACACGCTAGGTTACAAACCTCAAGTCGTGGGCTAGTGATTAACAAAACTCTTGATTAGTTCTTGAAACTATTTCAGAATCTTTTAGACTCCCACTGTCCTCTTGACATATAAGATTTATCTTTGTCAAGAACCATTCCTTGACAATACAAATATTCAAGAACTAGTGCGGATTCTTATCAAGTTAAACACTTCCCATAATTGGACTTAGTTGGTCTTTGTTTTATCCAAAACATCACAACTAACCAACCTCAAATGTACAAGAGTATGACACATCTTACTCTACATTTGATAAGTGTTATAAACTTTCTAAAGATTATGTCACTCAATGGCTCAATCTTGGAGTATGACTCTAAGATTTGATGTATGATTTATCTTTTGATTTAACCATTTCAACAACTCATGATTCCTCTCCTTAGCCAAACAAATGAACTAAGGTGTCCTTAGAGGATCAATTGTGATCTGGTTTCATAATCACTAAGATAATCATAAAACAAAATACGAAAGTACTCTCCCATCTCTTCAGATTGGAGAAACTTTTATCTTTCTGCCTTATTTGATTCTTCTTATTCATTCTGCCATACATTGAAACTTTTCCAATGTTTCAGAATTACACTTAAACTCGTAAGCATAACCATATTTACTAAACTTTAGTAAATCATAATGAATAATCTTATCAACCTTTGTGGTGGACCTGACCAGCACACAACCAAGTGTACCCAATCTATTAGTCCTTTGCTTGACTCACATGTGAATGTGAACAAGGAATTAGTCTTAATTTACCAAAGATGAAAATTCTCATTCATCACACAATACAACTTGCATGATTCCAAGTTTCTATCCAACTGAAACTTGGGTGATGAGAATCTTTCCTTATTTGGTAAATTATGATACTACCACTATTGAAAGAATCAAATCCATTTACCCATATTGCTTATCAATGGAATCATATAAGCAACAACCTTTTTCACAAATTCCATTGTAAGGATACTTAAAATAAATAAAATCAAAACCATTTTCTTTTATTTTAAAACTTTGCGGGAAACTTATTCTTACAATCCATATGGAAAACTTGTTGTTATCCTTTCCTAAGCAATATATCTAACTCTAAGTAACATCTCAAAATTCTGATCACCGAACCATGCAATCGAAATCCATCTTCACGATCAGAAGCAGCATATACTTCCTTTAAGTTTCTTGACTCTTCTTTGATTTTTAAACATCAATATGCGACCCAGACACAACATGCAATAAGAATCTCAGAATAGAAACTTAATAGAGTTAGACAATGGACTTTACCTGAAGTAGAGTCAAACATTTGACTTTACTATCCTTATGGACTTTTAGGTAAATTTGGCAGCTTCTCAACCAATGCCCTTCCTTTAGAAACATATGGAATGTTTGGAAACGGTACACGGGACTATCACAGACTTAGACTTTCTCTTTACCATTTGGTCAACCGAGTTGACTATGGCCAATCCCTTTTAGTTGGGAAGAGAAAGTTTTTCTGGACTTCCAATGTTACCATTGTAAATGTCCATTGAAGTTTGGGAAGTTGATCTTCCAATCAAATTTTGCTTTACCAATGCTCCAAATCATTGCTGATTCAGCATCATCAAGCAAATAGGTAAGATCATTAGGGGTCATGTCGTGATCTGTCATCAGAGAGTGACCAAGTCAACAGCCAGCTACCTTGAGACTTCGACACCCGACTCTCCCGACTTGTCAATATGTGACTTAATCTCCAAGACTTAAGCACATATAGACTTTGTTTGCCAATAGGGATTGAGTGACTTAGAACTTATCATGTATTGAAACTTGTGGGATAGGGAGATTTATTGGAGTAGGTGAAGGAAGTGAAGTATGATTTTCAATCCCACTAATGCACAACAAAGGGATTGATCATTCACTTTGATTTCCATTTGGGATATCATCTTTATTAGGAAGCTTCTTCCTAAGATTTGGGAAGACCATAGCTGTCTAAACTAGACATCTATTGTAACACCCAAAGTTTCAAAGGCCAAGAAAGGAAAGAAAAGCCCTAATTTAAGGGTAGACTCGGTGAGTTGAAGGAGGGACTCGGCGAGTCCGAGCGGGATCCGGGTCGAGGAGTAAGCGACCGACTCGGCGAGTCGGCCAAGGTGACTCGGAAAGTATGGTCTGAACGAGGAAAACCCTAATCCTGGGAGTTTTATCCTATTTAAAGGGTGTTATGTCCCTCCCTCAGCCCCCATATCACCCTAGAGAGCCAGTGTACCCTTGAATTCGTGAGAGCTTCCATCATTTTGAGAGTTAAAGCTTGGAGGAAGGAACTTTGGGGAAAGGAACTTGAAGGGCAAGTAGGTTGCTTCAAGGAGGAGGTGTAGGTCCGAGATCTACTTCAGTGGTGTTCATCTTGGAGGTAACAAGCTGCTATCTCCCCTCATTTGCACCTAGATCTTTGTGTATGTTTTGGGCATTCCTGGCTTAAGTGTAACCTTTGAGCTAGAGGTTCAGATCTGAGGTTGCTACCTCAGATCCATGCTTATTTTGGTTTAGAATTCCGTAAAGTATCATCCCTTGAGTGGATCATGGAGCCTTTTTTACCTTAAGCCCTAGTTTATAGCATATTTTGCCTAGATCTCCTTCTCTACACGTAAAGTTTGCAACTTTACGTGGGGAAAAGGCTTGGGAAGGGTGGATCTACAGTTTGGAGTTCATGCATGAATCAAATATCCTCTGCATGTAAGGAGATCTGAAGGGACTCAGCGAGTCCTTTGAGTGGACTCGGCGAGTAGCATGAAGTTGTGGAGAAACTCGACGAGTGGGATGAACAACTCGTCGAGTCGTATGAAGATTGCCTTGTACTCGACGAGTCTGTTCTTGGACTCGACGAGTTAGGTCGCGAAACCCCAAACCCTTCAAGTTGAGACTCGAATCAGTGAGTCGGGTGGAGTCTCAGTGAGTTGGACAGGTCTGGACTCAGAAATCGGTAGACTCGGCGAGTCATGGACTGACTCAGCGAGTCGAGTCGCGAATGGAAGGAATCTGAAAATTATGAACTCGGCGAGTAGGGTTGACCTGGAAGGTTGACCTTGACCAGGACTTTGACTTGGACCAGGGTGGACTTGGTTGTCTTTCGGGGGTCAGTTAGACTCAATGTTGCATTGATATTGGTAGTTCGGGGAGCAAGGGGAGCAGGAGTTCCATGAGTTGTCGGGCAGCAACTAGTGAGATCATCAGCAAGTTCAGCTAGTGCATGTGAGTTTCCCTTTGTGTGAATGGGTCTAAGGCCACAATACCGGCCCATGTAGTTATGAGTAGAAGACCCGGGGGTTAGCCCTAGGCACAGTATGCTAGTATTATTTTCAGGACGAGGTCCAGTAATAGCGGGCGGGTGCCCAAGGAATTGTTAATATGATAGTTTATACTTGTTGTCTGTGTGATACATGTATGTGCCTGGTAGGGAGGTGAGTGTGGGCGAGGTCCCGTATCTCACCAACAGCAGAGTGTGGATGGGGTTCCATATCTCATTAGTAGCAGAATAGGGGCGAGGCCCAAACTAGAACAGGAGTGAGAGTGGGCTAGGCCCGTACCTCACTACCATTAGGAGCGTGGATGGGGTCCCACGACTCATCAGTAGCAGGACATGGGCGAGGCCCAGGATAGGCTAGGCCTTAGGACAGAACTAGTTGCATGTGTTAGTTATGTGTTGTGAAATGTTTATGTGTTATTATTTGTGGGCGGGCGAGGCACTGTGACAGGTGAGGCCTAAGTAAAATAGATCTGTATCCGAGCAGGGCTCGAAGCCAGGCGGGGCCTGGAGCGGCGGGGCCGTTGTAGCGGGCGAGGCCCAAGATAGTGGGCGTGACCCAGTATGTGCAGTATGTGGTTATGCATGGTATGTGGTAGGGTGGGGAACTCACTAAGCTTCGTGCTTACGGTTTTCAGTTTTGGTTTCAGGTACTTCCGGTAGCGGAGGGAAGAGCTCGGGGTGATCGCATGGCACACACCATAGATTAGACAGCCTGGGAATGTTTACTCTGATAATGAACATGTGTTTTGAAAACTTATACTCATATTATGTTTTTGAATGATGACTTTACTTTAAGTAATGATTTATTAAAAGAAATTTTCGTTCTTAAATTTTGGGTCGTTACATCTATAATGGGAGAAATTCAAGTTAGTTGATTTAAAGTCCTTAATATAACACGCAATATGAAATATTAAGGCTAGGACCCAATAACCTATTTATAACTGGAAGAGGGATGCCGTAATCCAAATTATAAAATAGTTAAAGGTAGGTAAATGAAGATTTACCAATTTCCATCATGAAAAACGAAATATAATTAAGTTTTAATTGGATTTGAAACTCCTAGATCTTTTGAGATACATTGAACTTTCAATGGCATGTTTGAATCTTGATTGTGCCCTCTCAAGTTTGTGACTGGGATGCCAAGGATCACAAACAAGGTGTGAATAACCATACAAATTGACTTGGTACCCTCAACAATATTACATAATCGATGTGCCGGTTAACCACACACGCTCCACCGATCTATAATAAAGTCAAGTTACCCCTTGCCACTCTTACTAGTCCATGTTAGTGTGCCGGTTAACCACACACGCTCCACTAACGACTTGGTAAGGTACAAAGTGTAATTTTATGGGCTAGCACCAATTTCACATTTTCCTAAAGTAACTAAGATTGGGAATTTATAATGTATAGTTACTTTATAATTCATTATACTTTTAATGAGCATTTAAAGTCGTATCCTACCTGTTCGGCTAACGACCCTCCACCGATCAAGGAAGCGGTGGGTGAGAGTGGACACCCATTAAGTCACCATTTTATAGGCAACAACCTTATACCCCCCTTATAGACCGGCTTCATGAATGAGGCCTACTAACGGTAAGATTGACATATTCTTATACATATCTATATAATTAAAATTATAATAATAGTATAAGGGTGTATTTTAAACATTTAAAATACTTGGTGGTTTAATCTATTAATTAAACTATACTCTTAATTTAATTAAACTTAAACCATGTCTTTATGGAATTATTAAATCTTTTAATTAAACACTTTAATTAATTTAATGAAGTCCATAAAGTTTGATTTTTTTTTTAACTTTAAAAAAAAAAATTAATTTGGAATTAAAGTGTAAGTCTTTACAAATTCCAAAACTTGGAGGCAAGAATTGAAACTATTCCAAGTCTCTTCAATTTGTAACTTATGAGTTTTAATGGTTCATAAAAATGAAGACTCTTCATTTTATGAAACCTCTTTAGTTCTTTAAACACAAATTAAAGAAGTGACCTTTGGTTATCCATAACTTGAGGACAAGTTATGGACACCATTATTGCCATTAAGATCATGAATTAAACACACATGGAGGTTACACATAATTCCTATGATCTTCTAAAAACTCATAAGAACACAAATTCATGCCAAGCAATTTTCAAGAAATCAGATAAACATATACAATACTTGAAAATTAATAAAAGTCATGTAAAATGGGTTAACATAATCATTATCATTTTGAAAAACAGATTTTACAAGTCCAAAACAGATTAGGATAATGATTCTAATCCATTTCCAGCAACAAAACACGAAAATACTGCCCAACACGCACTTACTCGTCGAGTGCATTATCCTACTCGACGAGTAGGATGAATTTGTTCATGGACTCGGCGAGTCCTCCCCATGAACTCGGCGAGTCCAATCGTCAGAGAGCAGATTGTTGACTTTTTCAAGCAGTTTGCATCAAGTATATAGAAAACAATCCTAGGCTTTGATACCACTGTTGGGTTTTGAGCATTCTAACACTTCCTAAGTGTACATGCAACCCTAATAACCTTGAATCTATGTTTTCTCTATATACATGCAAATTTCTTTTTCAAGGTTATTTCCTAACTAGCATGGTATGGGGATTACATAAAACATAAAGAACTAGTAGAAATACATACCTTGTTGTTGCTTGGATTCCTTCAAGACTTTGTGAGCCTAGCACCCCAAATGTTGTGCCTCAAATGCTTCACACAACACCACAAAACTTGGAATAACTAGATAGAATATTTCTTACACTCAAAAATCGGTTATGCCCTCTCTAGTAACACTAGTGCCGATTTTGCATGCTATAGGGTTTCTTTTATAGTGTGTCATAATTAGGAGTTACAAATGTAAACCCTAATTGTCATGAATCTTCATTTCTCATGACCCATGGGTTTGTAACTCCCATGTACTATCCATGGAGCTCCATATGGTTATAACCAAACCCATAAACCATGGATCATTAATCCACCATAAAAGAATTGATGATTGTCATAATCAACCCTATATATTTAATTAGTCTCACTTTGATCACCAAATTAATACTTGATCAAATACTAATTAAATAATACTATTATTAATATATTAGAACTTATAATATATTAATAATCATAAGTGCCTTATTCTCTCATTTAGTCTATCCAAGTATTGCAATGCCATGCAACCCAAATGGACCATGCCGGGTCGGGTCAGGTTCATACCAAATAAAGTTATGGACTTAGACACTATATCCAACACAAAGTTCATAAGGAGTAACTTTGTTCCGTTTATTAGGAACCCGGTTTAGCACATAATTGGTTGTGAGCATAGCTTCACCCCAAAACCCTTCACTTAAACCCGAAAAAGAAAGCATCGAATTTACCATTTCTTTTAAAACTCAATTTTTCCGTTCAACAACACCATTTTGTTGTGGATTGTAAGGAGCTGTGGTTTCATGAATAATTCCAACCGATTGAAAGTATTCAGAATCCATGTACTCTCCTCCCCTATCTGTCCGAAGACATTTTATAGAAATACCCAACTGTAATTCAACTTCGGTTTTATATACTTTAAACTTTTCCAAAGCTTCATTTTTGGAATGTAACAAGTATACATAACAAAATCGACTTGAATCATCAATAAAGGTAACAATGTACTCTTTATTTCCCAAGGAAGGTGTAGCATGGAAATCACATAGATCACTATGAATCAATTCCAACAATTTAGATTTTCTATTAACATTTGGAAACGGTTGTTTCGTGATTTTAGTTAACATACAAGTTTTTCATTTTTCAGAATTAATGTCAAAAGCTGGAATCAATCTGGATTTTGACATTTCAATCATTCTTTTAATATGAACATGTCCTAATCTATTATGCCATAACATAGAGTTATCAAGATTAGATGCAGAAGTCATACAAGTAGATTTGATATGTGATGCAAAACAACTTATAACATTTAACTTAAAAACACAATCACAATAATAACCAAATCCCACAAATATTCCACATTTAGACAACACATACTTGTTCGATTCGATCACTTGTTTATAACCCATACAATTCAACAAACCACTAGACACAAGGTTCTTTCGAACCTTTGGAACATACAATACATCAAACAAATTAATTGTTTTTCCAGAAGTAAACGTAATACTAACAACACCAGATCCTAAAATTGGCTTTGATCCTTCATCCGCCATATGTAAGACAGAACCTTTATTTACTATGTTCAACTTCGTGAACCACCGTTCATCATTACACACGTGATGTGTAGAACAGGTATCAAGCCACCATGAATATGTATCAACCCCCTGTACAAAAGAAACTTCTGGAGTTAGTAGCATAACATTGAATACTGAACTTACAAGATTAATAGAAATTTGACCTTTGGTTGCAGATTGATCATGAGATCCACTGCTACCACCAGCACCATCTTTTCCACTACCACTTGCACCTTTATTTCCAAGTTTCACCCGACAGTCACGTTTCATATGCCCTTTCAGATGGCATCTCCAACACACAAGTTCCTTGGAATCCTTGTACTTTTTGTTGGACTTCTTGTTGTGACCCTCATATTTACGTTTTTTACTCTTGCCCTTGTGATTAGAATTGTCTTCTTTATCACATTCAGCCATATGAACTTGGGGCTGTCCAAAATCAGATTTTCCCTTTCCAGTTCCTTTGTCATTCTCTTGATCACGAAGTCCTTCGATTTTCAAATGACTCCCAAGTTGAATCAAACTTATTTCTTCCTTTCTATGTTTCAGATGGTGTTTGAAATCCTTCCATGAGGGTGGAAGTTTATCAATCACACTTGAAACAGAAAAGGATTCATCCATGAACATGTTGTGTTGTTTGAATTGACCATAAATTCGTAGGATTTCATTATATTGTTCCATTACAGATCGAGAATCAACCATTTTATAATTGTTGAAATCAGAAACAATGAACTTTTTACTTGAAGCATCTTCTGCAATATGTTTTGCTTCAAGTGTGTTCCATAATTCACTTGCAGTTTCCATGTTTTGATGAGTGTCAAAGAGGGAATCACACATACCATTAAGAATGTGACCAAGGCAGATGTAGTTGTCATTCTCCCATTTGCTTCTCCTTCTTATTTGTTCCAGACTTGCATCTTCAACCTCTTCTGGTTTTGGAGTATAGAGAACATAAACAACTTTCAAAGTAGTCAACAAGAAGTGCATCTTCTTTTGCCAACGTCTGAAATCTTGGCCCTGAAATTTCTCTAATTTGCCAAACGAAGTATTCATATCTTTCAATGAATTGCCAGCCATCTTTTCCAGAAAACGAAAATATCAAACAAGATTGTTGGGGAATTTCGAAATTAGAATATAGGAAATCTGGATCACAAACAGGAATCGTGTGATACACTTTCCTTGTTTGATATTTCGATCCTAATTGCCTTGGGTATCACGAAATCAAAACTAGGATAATTTCTGAAGAAACGATTCTGATTTTAGGCACAAAACACAGAATCAATTTTGAGAGAGAATAAAGAAGAAAGCGTACTTTCAGTTTTTCTGTGTTTCAACGAAGTCATACATTTCCCGGACGTATCCACACAACGGATAAAACAAGAACAATTTTCAACTTTGAGAAAATACGAATTAAAACAAGAACTGTTTTCGGGGCGCTGCCCCGAACCCAGACTTGACACAGTAGATCAGGGTTCGTACTAACAATGTTCAGTAAATACAAGTGTGCACTCCCAGACCTCCTAACTTGTATTATAATTAAAACACTATTCTTGAAACACTTGTTAAATCCATTACACTAAAATATATTTGGTGATTAAATCACCAACAGTTTCAGTGGCCACAATTGTTGCCTTCGAGTCTGCTATCTCCGAGTTTGGATCTAGTTTTAACATATTTCTCATAGGCGATGAATTGAAATCACTCCAAGGTTTCCAACAACTTTTGATTACAACTATTAGGCCGTCAATTTGTTGAATGAAAAGCAACGTCCTTAATCTATGTCACTATACATGCCATCAACGTGATAAAAAGATGTAGCAAAGGTGGAAACAGAGAGCAAAGGGAGTGGAGATTCATTTTTGCGTTGTAGTGAAATGGTGGAGCTCGAGATGTCGAAACCAGTGGTTGTTCGGGTTTCCAGATGCATGGAAGATGATAGTTCCATTGTTGAAACGCGAAGCACAAGAGTTGAATATCTAGCTTTTTCGGAGAAGAAAATTTCGTCGTCGGGGGGGGGGGGGGGGGTTATCGGAGAAGAAGTCGCCGGAAGAATAGGCAGCCGCCTGCTTTGGAACGTGCGTGCTGCGTGTGCTAAGAGTTGAGAAAATTCTTTATTTTGACTTTTCAATATTACTAATTAGGTTAAATTTTATTCGGGCTGATAAATAATGGATAAGTTTTGGGCTAATGGTAATTGGTTAAGTATTTGTTTTAATAAGTTAAAAATTATATCCAAATAAACCCTCCTTATTTCAATGAATCGTTTTTATTTCTAAAATTCAACTATTTGTTTATTTGATGGCATTAAATATTTCACCGTATCTTTGTATCATTGCAAATGAGAAAATGATTTCCAAAAGGATTCATTTAATCTACTTTTATTTATGATATTACTTATTTAAATATATCAAATCGATTAATTGTTTTAAGTTTTTTCCTAAATATTTGTTAAATAGTTTTATGTAATATGATACTGTCACACCCCCAAACCTAAGGCGGAAACGTTTCGGGGCGGAGGACATCATGTATATCGCAACCAATGTACATAGTAAGCATAGTAAACACAAAACAATACATTACATTTGTTCGAAATCAAAGTGTCACAAGTGTCATATATATATATATATATATATATATATATATATATATATATATATATATATATATATATATATATATATATATATATATATATATATATATATATATATAGGGAAAAGTGAATATACCCTTAAGGGTATATAAGCTTAGGTACCCAAACTCACCATACTACGTCGTTTTGTATCATATATATACATTGTAATTGTCTAATGTTCTTATAATTCAACTTCTAAGTTGATTTCGGTCAAAGATTTTTATAAATTGCACATTTATTTTACTTTTACACAATTTTCATTTTCAACTATAATATATATATATATATATATATATATAGCCTAATTGATGTTCGTCAAAAAGATGTGATGTAAGAAGAAGATAATAATGAAATTTTGAAAATCTTGAAAGTAAATCAAGTTAAGGATTGAAGTTGAAGAACATTATAATAAATATATCAAACAAAACGATGTATTATGATGAGTTTGGGTACCTAAGCTTATATACCCTTAAGGGTATATTCACCTTTCCCATATATATATATATATATATATATATATATATATATATATATATATATATATATATATATATATATATATATATATATATATATATATATATATATATATATATATATATATATATATATATCATATGAACAAAAGTTAAGACGAGTCTGAAAAGCGCTCCGACTTCTCCAAAAGATCGTGGGTACCTGTCTAATATGGACAGTTTAAGAGCCAATGGATGTCCTCCACAATACTCGGCAAGTCGTTCTGCTTGTAATAACCTTATTGAAAATTGGACAGATCACCAGCAATAATGTTTCCATGACTTGTAATAACTCAAAGGATCTTCTTTATTCTCCTTATCAGTATTATACACCGGACTGATTGCACACTCGCTTACCATTACAATATTTCCCGGTTCTAATATTGTAACACAAACTTCATCACTATTTTTAATCTCATTGTTCCCAAACATCCAATGACTTAACCATACTATATCTTCATCAGTTTCTTGGAGAGAAAATATAGGACCTTCATAACTCCAGGTGCGATTTGTTGTCACGTTCTGTACTTTTATGTTTAAACGACTTCCCTTTTTCGGGCCTAAAAATGCATGCACAAAGCTTATATTTATTCCTTGTATCGTTTTATTCATTGAAAACGATGGCACGGTGAATGATATTGATGAACTCTTGCTTTTATGAGGTAACCAATCTGGAACTGCCTTCCCAGGAAAACAAGTGCTAAATATCCCAAATTCGTAAATCATCTGCAATTAAAACATTACATTGTATGAATTTTATGCCTATTAGTGTGTGTGTGTGTGTTTGTGAGATCCATAGAAACAACAGAGCAGAAGAAAGAGAATACCCTGACTGGGAGATTCTTTGAACGAAACCATCTTTGTATATCCCATATCAGCATCTTCTGATCTTTCACACGTTGTAAATTTGTCCACCCCAAGCTACATAATATTTGGTCATCAATTTGTGCTATAGCTTGAATTCTTATCATGCCTTCAATTTCGGTCAATGACTCAGTATGTTTGTGATACAAAGCTGGTGGGGCCCACATTTCTTGAGGGAATGTAATTTTTCTAAGTGACAAACACTTTCCAGTAAAAAAATATTTGATTGTAGGTGGAGGGCACAATACCGAATTCAACATCGAACATTCTCCAACATCGAGTATCTCAAGCCTGCTAAGGCTTCTCATGCAATCAGGCAGGGAATTAATTGGATTGTCATTTAGACGTAATATCTTCAACATCGGCATGCTACTGAAGTCCTTTGGAAAGGATTCATTAGATAAATTATTGCCCTTAAGCGACAAGGTTACTAGTGAAGGTAGCAAAAATGATTTTGGAGTTTTCAGTAAAAATTCTCCAACAGAAGAGGAAGATGCATATGACTCCGTATCCTTCATCCGCATTAGAAATTCACTAGCACCTAAGCAACCGTCTAATGATATACTTCTAACATTCTTTAACTTGCTGATGCCAATTGGAACATTATTAAGCTTACTGCATTTGCTCATGTCAAGAATAACAAGGCCATAACATCCACCAATTGACTCACACACATGAACCAAGCGTTTACAACCTTTAAGAATCAACCTCTCAAGTGCAGGTAGCCCAGAGAAGCCCTCAACTCTAACAAGCTTACAATAACTCAAATTAAGAATCTTCAATGACCCAAGAAGCTGTTGCATTGAATATCCTCGATCTAATCAGGAGTATTATAATGAAGATATTAGTAGACTAAAAGTTGGAGTTAAAGCTTTGATTTCATACCTTTGGTTTCTTCCAAAGGTGTGTCAAATTACTATAAGACATGTCAATAGCAACCAAATTTTCCGTTGGTAAGTCTGAAGGTATGAATTTTAAATGGAATCCATGCATGCACAACCACCTTAAACCTTTTGGAAAATTCTTGTAAGATCCATTGAGTTTTACATAATTGAGTTGGAGCAGCTTTAGCTTATCCATCTTTCTTAATGCATCTGCTCTCAATTCGACTTTTTTGCAATGAGAAGATGAAAGCATTAGGAGAAGCCAAGCAAAAAACAACCAAATTCTTAAAAAGAACTTATAGACCATTTGGGTTGGTTGAGCAGCTCTGAAACTCTTATTCACATCATCATTTTGAAAGTTATGCTCTGTCACACTACTTGATCTACGTGATAGCTCCTTTCTCAACAGATTCATGTCAAGGATAAGACCTTGAATTGTTTGGGTACCCTATCAAAGAGAAAATTACATCAACCATTCATTGTTATATAGATGATAAAGCTAAAGAATGCTCTTAATGATTATGTTGTATTACCTTGTCCTTTTTTAACAAATCGAGTGACTCCTCGTGTTTCCATACTCGACTACGCTTCCATGGCTTCTCAGGTGATTCTTTGCGAACTAAATCTCTCCCCATATCTTGAAGCAATTGATGCATCCTTAACTCATTTCTTCCTCCAATTGTGAGAAGACATCTATCAATGAGCTTGGTGATCCCATATGATGTTTGAAACCCCGCTCCTTTAATATTGTTTCTGTAACTTCTCTTTCTTTTCCAACAAAAAAGCAAGCAATGTGCTTAAAAAGTTCTTTGTAGTCCCCTGATAAAGAATCAAGGCTAATTTGCAGAGCCTTTTGTACATTCTCTTGTACATCAGTTAAATATCCTTTTGCCTCCAACATTTCAAGGACATCACTCCATATGGCTGCATCTTCATTAATTAATGAACTACCCAAAACTTTAAGAGCCAATGGATGTCCTCCACAATACCCTGAAAGTCGTTGTGCTTCTTTCTCATAACCTTTCTTGGGATCATTGTTTCCAAACGCATGCCAACATAAAAGTCCCACAGATTCAGTATCACTTAAGCCACTTAGTGCATGCTTTGTATGTTTTGGAGGAAATTTCATACGAAACAATGAATACTTTTCTGTTAGGGAGCCATCTTTGGTTGTTACTATAATCTTGCTTCCTTGATGAAAACCTTTTTTTTCCAATCAACACATTCAGTTGCTCAAAGTTGTCAATATCGTCAAGAACCAAAAGTGTCTTTTTCTTGGATAATGCTTTTTCAACTTTAGATGTGCATCGATCTGCATCATGTTCTTCAATTTTTTTTTTTCTTGAGAATGTCTCCAAGAAGCTGTTTTTGCAAATCTAGTTGGGAACATGTCTGTTGTGCACATCTTCTTCTAATGCCTTCAACAAAGCTACTTCTTTCAAATTCATGGCAGTGCAACAAATACATATATTTTGCCAATGTTGTTTTTCCGATCCCGGCCATTCCCCAAATTGTAAGAATTTCAGCAGCTTCAGAAGATCCTCTTTTTAACCAATAACTGATGGTATGAATAGAATTGTCCATCCCAATTAGGTGTGGCATTCTCCTTTGCAAGTGTAGTTCCAGTCTAGTAGTTATTTCTTTCATGACTTCTTCAATGACCACCGTCTCTCTTCTGAAAAAGTAATCAAATCCTATCAACTAGACACAACAGCCCATATATCAAATTAAATAAAACTGATCAATAATTAGTCTTTTGCATCCTTTTAATTAATATGAAATTAAGGGACTAATATAAAAATATTCGCATAGTTTAATCAAATGACAGGGCTACATTGTATATGTTTCCATGGCTTCGTCCCCATGAAGCTTTTCATCCCTAACAATGGTAAAAAGCTAAATCTCACAATGGTATGCTTTAAGACCCATGGATTGTTGGATTTTAGTGGACTTGATGTATATTGGCTGTAGTTCTCAGTACAAAACTGAAGAATTTTGTGGAAATGTAGTATGAATGTTTTACCTTCCAGTTGCATCTTTTCCTTTCAAATCAGCAATTTCTGTAAGTCCTTTCCTCCACATCTCCAACTTACGAGCCCCTTGAATTTTCTTCTCCGCATCCTTTTCGGACTCAATCCTCTTTTTGTGTTTAAGTAACTCTTCTCCAAAACTGCTTTCTTGCTTCCTGATATGTGTAGCCTCGACGTTGTAAAAAACAGGGAGAACAAAATGATCAGAGACCCTTCGTTGCTCAAGGATCATCACGAGCTCGTCCAGACACCATGTTGAAGATGCGTAGTTCCTAGACAACACAACTATGGAAGCACGGGAGCTTTTTATAGCTTTTGCAAGCTCGGGTTTAAGTTCTTCCCCAGTTTCAACCTCTTCCTCATCAAGAAAGGTAGAGATGTTTTCATTCACCAAAGCTTGGTAAAGGTGATCCATAAAACCCAGACGAGTGTCTTTCCCTCTGAAACTCAGGAAAACATCATATGTTATTGCCGCTTCTTGTTCTTCTGGTAATTCAGTGAGGATGGCCATGGAAGTACTTGAGAAGAATTACAAGAGTGTATATAAGCTGTGATTATAAGTTTCGTTGCTTCTGATTTTGGTTGTCTTAGATCTAAATTCGAGATGAATGTCTCTTGTTTGGTACTATAGTCAATGTCTGGCAGCAAAGTGGTTGTCTTCTTTTTTTGGAAAAAGCATTATCACTAACAATGTTTGGCAGCAAAGTAATCTTCTTTTTTTGGAAAAAAAACATCACTAACATGATAACGTACGAATTATGATGTTTAACTTTTAGAAAATATTCAATACTGGCTTATTATATAGTTTGCTAAAATTAACTGCATAAAATTGTCTCTATTTTTTCTCCTCGTGGCTTATATATATTATATAAAAAAAATATAATATAAGGGAAAATGGCACCAAAGACATTATGTTATAATTTTATTTTTTATTCACTCGAACATCACAATATGTATCATTTTTTTTTTCTTCAAATTTCTACTATATTTGAAGTTACCAATTGCCTATGTGACTACACTTTGTTCAATTAAATGGTATTACATGGATATTGGCTTATTATAACACCAAAAGGTTTAACAATTGGAGGGTTAAATTAAATGCAAAATTTCGTATATACCCTTGCTAAACAGGTAAATATCGTATTTGTCAGACCTAAAATCTAAATATCATATTTACCCTTCTTAATGTTTTTTAATATCATATATATCCAAATCTATTTTTTTGATAATTTTTATTGATTTACAATCTTTTTTACCATTTTAAAATCATTAAAACTAAAAAAAAACAACCAAATGGACAATATTGCCCTTCCTTTACAAATCATTGGTTTAATTTATTTAATTCCTTTTCCAAAAACAAAATTCCGCCTCACGAATTCACGATGATAAATCAGTTGAACCTTAAAACTAAATTGTACTATGGTCGTCGTCTTCCTCATGATTGTCGCCTTCCTCACCGATCCATCACCCTCCTCCGCCTCCACCTTACGTGGCAGCCACAATGTTTCAGATTGAAACTTATACTCTCTTCCGTTTGATACTACAGGATCAAATGGTTGTAAATTATTTGCTTCCATGGGTTCTCGGATCCACCATCGGAGCTCCTTCAAGTAAAACAGCTGAAACTGAACTCAAGCTTATTCTCTGGTTAAACTCTTCTTGTACTAATATGGGGACTAACAATCTCTTAATCCCATGAATTAACCCATCTGGTCTGACTACTTCATGGAGACAGATTACTTTAGCTGAACCAACGAGTATTTTCTCGCTGGAGTTTTCTCAGATTAACAACAAATGATTCTCAGCTTCCTCAACACACAATTTTTCATATGTTACTGATGCCAAATCCTCCTTCGGCCACTCCTTCGACCCGAACTGAGACAATATGATATGAAAGAGCAACATATTATGCAGAGATTTGAGATTCCCAGGTTCAAGTAAGAACCATTTGAACTTAGGATCTAAATGCCTCTCCAAAGCTGCTTCAAATTGGTGATGTTATGACAAAAAACTCCTTCCTTAAGGGTCTGTCGAAGAAGGGCTTTCTCAACGAGCTCAGTGTAGTGCGAATCCAGAAGCACGAGTTTCAATTGATCTGGGTAGAGCTTGATTAGGTGTGTTGTTGAGGTATCTCAATTGTACTGATGGATGCAGGTGGTATGAGATACAATGTGAAGAAGAAGATCCCTAATGCACTGTAGATCTGAAAATCCACGGTGCTAATTTGTAAAAATATAATGATTAAAGACAACAAAGGGGAATATAAGGCTGCTCGTATGTCTTAAGAGGCTGCCATAAGGAACACCTGATTTGTTGTATTGCATTTTAAAACTAAGGGCAATATTGTCCGTTTGATTGTTGTGTTAGCTTTAATGATTTTAAAATGGTAAAAAAAATAATAAATCAATAAAAATTATCAAAAATATAGATTTGGGTATATATGATATTAAAAAACATTAAGAAGGGCAAATATGATATTTAAAGTTTAGACCGGGCAAATACGATATTTAGTTGTTTAGCAAGGGCATATACGAAATTCTGCCTAAATTAAATAAGTGTAACTTTATTAGTGCTTTTTTACTGAACGCACACATATGCATACTGTTAAGAAGGTAAGAATGTTTAAATAGAGTTACATCTCTTGATTACATGTAATTTATTGTTATTGAAGTTAAAAATGTTTAAATTAAGTTACAATTCTTGATTATAGTCTTCATTGTTGCTCACAGTTTATTTCATTTCTTGATTACAATGACATGGAGGAGCATTGTGATTCTAGATTTGAAGAAAGTGACTTGGCCTTAAAAAAGTTTGCTTTTGTGGTGGATGAAGCTTTAAAAAATATTCTAATAGTGATGGGTGTGGTCACTCATGTCACCATATTTTCGATTTCTCACATGAAAGTCATCATACTTTCATTGTTCTTCCTTCACCTCATTTAACTGATATGAAATAGTCTTATCACATCACCTCTCACTTTTCTTTTCTTTTTAATTAATATGTTAAAATATTATTTGTAATTATATAAATATTTAAAATAATAAAAGAGAAATTTCATTAATTTAGTTAAATGATTACCTAGTTTAAAAGGACAAGTAAATAAAAAACAATACAAAATAAGTCTAATTGAAATATATTTTTCATGATATCCTCTTTTGCCTTCAAAACCATCTCGAGATCATTCATGAAAAGATGGTCAATGTTTTGCGTATCACGAGTTTTTTTTTTGTTGTTGTACTTACCATGCTCTTTTCTTCTCCCATCGTGCTTTCTTTTTTCTTGTCTAATTTCGCCTTTTCGAATTGCAAACGAGTTTCAAATTCAAATTATATATTTCGAAACTATTTGCCACCTTGCGCATGTCATCTCCTTTTTTTGAATCTCGATACATCACCCTCTCTTTTTCTTCTCATCTCAACCCATCGGGCGGACTACCTCTTCGAGTTCGAGCTCATCCTCTCCATTAAAATCAAACCTTCGATGAAGTAGTGTAACTCGTCTCATAAATTTTGGTTTTTTTAAAGACGAAAGGCTGGGCTAAGAGCATCGCAGGCCCAAAAAGAAAAGAAGCCCACTTCTGCAGACCTTACATGGCATACGTAAAAACTTGGTCACAGAGCCATGCAACCTGCATAGACTTCCAGGAGGGAGAATTTCGTCTTTTCATTTGTGGCAACTATTTGAAGAAGGTTGGTGGGGGTTCTTTTACACACTTTGGAGATCATATTTTAAAGCATTTTCTCTGGAGATATTGTAGCTTGAAGAACACTTGAAGAGTTTGATTTTCATCTTATTTTTCTTGGATTATGTTGGGTATTTCTAAGCTAACTTTCTTTTCCTTAATCTTAGCCATGTTAGGCTAAGTCTATCTTGGTTGATGTTGGTTTAACGCATGGATGATGAGTTATTTTGAAGATTGTTTATGGACTTGTGGTTGAAGTTTATGGAAGTATTTTCTAGTTGAACATCTTTTTATGTTTACTTGTCATTAATCATAAGTTTAGATGAACGAATGTTTATTTAGTTTGTTGATTTCTTGGTCAAGTAATAGATCATCAAATTAGCAAGCAACATATGATTTATTTGTTTATAAATGTTCATTTCTCCCAAATCATGAAAGTATTTCCTTCATAATGGAAATGAAAACATATTGATTTCCTTTTGGACTTGGTGGCTCTTAAATCTTAATGCAAGTTAATTTTGATAAATTATAAGTTTCATTGATTCGTGACTTTAACTAAGAAAATATGTTATGAGCTTCTATAACCATTGTACCAATTAAGAAGTGTCTAGGTTACATAAGCTTTTAAGTTACTCTATTCAGCAGTATCAAGTGTTGTCCTCCCTCCTTGAGGTCGAAGGTTCAAGTCTCATCATGGACATATGTGGAATTATAGAGTAGTTGTTGGATTAGGTGTCTAAGTCCATAACTGTAATTGGTATAAACCCGAATTGATGGTAGACAGTGCTTTTGAGTTGCCCTCAAAACTAGCAATTGGACATGATGACTTTTGGAGATAGATGTTTATTTATTATTTGATTAACAAATTGAAATAAATAACTTGTTAATATATTATGAGAATAATATATTAATTAGAAATAATAACATTTAATTAATATTTAATAAGAAATTGATTAGAACAAATTTTAGGATTAAAAGTGTAGGGTCTAAAGTGAAATTGTTCAATAGTTGAACAAGAGGCTCCAGAACCTTATTGGAGAAGGGGTGGACAACTTTTATATGGATATTCTAGGGTTTCTAGAATATCTCATGTGGATAAATAAAGAGCTGAATAATTACCAATTTGAAATATTATTATTATATTAGGGTTATTCAAGGCATCCTTGTTGCACTATAAATAGACCCTCACCCCTAAGGAATTTCCACCACTCATACCCTTGAAGAGATAGCCAAAATTCTAAGTGTTGCATAAGGTGTCTAAGTCCATAACTTTATTTGGTATATACTTGAATCGACCCGGCATGGCCCATTTGGGTTGCACTTCACCTGAACTATTAATGGTTAAACCTTTGAGAATTGTATGTTTATGATTTGTTAATATATTATAAGTTATAATATGTTAATATGAAATCATATTATTCAATTAGTATTGATGATAAATTAATTTAGAATTAATTTAGTGATAAAAAAGGTGACTAATTAAATATGGGATCTTGTATTTATATAAGTGTGGGCTAATACTCATTTGGAATGGGCTTGACATGCATGGGAGTCCATGGAGCTTTTAACCCATGGATCCTTGGAAAGGAAGAGTCATGGGTATTAGGGTTTACATGGATGTAACCCTAATCCTCCACACTATATAAAGGAGCTTATGATGCTTGAAATGATACTAGTTGTGTGTGTAAAAGGTGGTGGCCGATTTCCATAAGCAAGCATACACTCTCATAAGGTTTTTCAAGTTTGTGGCGATTTGTGATTTCAATTTGAGGCATCCAAATTATTGGTGCTAGGCTTAAATTCCAGGAATCAACTCACAATTGAAAGGTATGTAATTCTTCTAGCCATTATGTTTAACGTTCCCCATGCCATGCTAGATATGTTATGAACCTTGGAAAAGAAAAGTTGCATGTATTCATAGTAAAACATAGATCCAAGGTTTTAGGGTTGCATGAACACCTTAGGAGTGTTAGATTGCTCAAAACCCCAACAGTGGTATCAGAGCCTAGGATTGGTTTCTTGAATACTTGATGCAAATTGTTGAATAGTCACAAAATTGATCCAAGCACAAATTCATCCTACTCGTCGAGTAGGTTCATGCACTCGACGAGTAGGAGACACAGAATGTAGTTTTTCGACTTTTGTTGCTGGAAATGGACTAGAAACATTACCCTAAATTGTTTTGATGTTTTAAAACTTGTTTTAGATGGTGTAATGGGTGTTCTAATCCATTTACAATGGCTAATATCAAAATTCCATGTTTATATGTGTTCATATGTTCTTGAAATTTTGATATGGATATTCAGGTTCTTAAGAGTTATTGTTAGACGATAGGAATTACTTGCTAAAGTGTTTAATAATTAATTCTTGATCAATTATGTGTTTTAATGGAATCCATAATTTGTCCTTAAGTTATGGATTTCCAAAGGTCACCCTTTTAATGAACATTTAAACACATAAGTTACACAAACATGAAGAGTCTTCACTTTTATGAAGCCTTAACTCATAAGTTATGAAATGAAAAGTTTTGAAGAGTTTCAGAACTTTCCCTCAAGTTTTGGAATTTGTAAAGACACACACACTTTAAATTCCAACCCTTAGGATTTTAAAAGTTAAAATTCAACCCTTATACTATTATAAGATTAGTGGTTAATATATATATATATATATATATACATATATATATAGATATATATATATATAGATATATATATATATATATATATATATATGTATATGTATATGTATACGATCAATTCGTTTTACCGTTAGTAGGCCTCATTCATGAAGCCGGTCTATAAGGGGGGGGGGGGTATAAGGTTGTTGCCTATAATATGACAGCTTAATGGGTGTCCACTCTCACCCACTGCTTCTTTGATCGGTGGAGGGTCGTTAGCCGAATGGGTAGAACAATGACTTTAATTCTCATTAAAAGTATAATGATTATTATAAAGTAGCTAAATGTTTTAGTAATTCCTAATCTTACTTACTTTAGGAAAATGTGAAAATGGTGTTAACCCATGAAATTCACACTTTGTACCTTACCAAGTCGTTGGTGGAGCGTGTGTGGTTAACCGACACACTAACTTGGACTAGTAAGGATAACAAAGGGTGACTTAATGTTTATCATGGATCGGTGGAGCGTGTTTGGTTAATTGACACATCGATTAGGTGATAATACTAAGGGTGCCAAGTGAATTTGCATGGTTATTCACACCTTGTTTTGTGATCCTCAACATCCCAGTCACAAAACCTGAACGGCACACTCGAGATTGAAACATGCCATTGAAAAGTTCAATGAATCTCAAAAGCATCTAGGAATTTCAAACCAATTAAACCTAATAATTCATTTCGTTTTTCATGGTGGAAATTGTTGAATCGTCGTTCACTTACCTTCAAATATGTTATAGCTTACATTACGACATCCCTCTTCTAAGTTATAATATATTGTGTTGGGTCCTAGCCTTAATATTACATTTGGGTGTCTTATTAAGGACTCTATAAATTTAATCTAACTTGTCCTTTTCCTTTTCAGATGTCTTCCAACAATGCTTCGGGTTCTAACCCTAGTGGCTCCTTCTCTCTCACGTACCTTTGTGGGAGAGTCATCTTCGATGGTTCCAACTTTATGGATTGGATCCAGAACATCAGGATGGTCACTCGTTACAAGGACATGGAATATGTCCTCGACAAGGAGCTTAAGGATCTTGAACTGACTGCAAATCTTGAGGAGGTCGCTGTATATGAGGAACATGAAAGAGATGCTACAAAAGTGGCATGCATCATGATAGCCACTATGACAGCCGAGCTCTAAAAGTCCTACGGGGACTACTATCCTTTTGAGATGCATCGGGATTTGATGGACCGCTATCATCAGAGTTCTCATCAAGAGCGATATGAAATAACTCCTCCATGATAACAACCCAAATGAAGGATGGTGAACCCATCACGGGCCACATGCAGAAAATGCAAAGGTATGTGGACCGTTTGCAGAAATTGAATCTGAACTTTCCTGAGGAGTTGGCAATTGACATCATTTTACACTACTTACCTTCATGTTATGATAAATTCCGCATGACATACCACATGAACAAGGAAGAAAGAAACACTCAGAAAGCTTCAAGGACTTCTGACGACCGCCGAAAGTGGTCTTAAAGGTAAGTTGGTTGTTACTACTCCTACTCCTACAACTACCCCTGTTTTGGCTATCGGGTAAGGCAAAGGGAAGAAGAGGAAGACCTGTTCGAAGGGTACCAAAGGAAAGTCTCTTGATGGCTCCTCATCGAGTGGAACCAAAGGTGGTTCAGCTACTCCTTCTTCCATCCCTAAGGATGCTGAATGCTTTTATTGCCAGAATGAAGGGCATTGGAAGCGAAACTGCCCAAAGTACTTGCAGGATGTCAAGGATGGGAAAGTGAAACCATCCCATGCAGGTATTTACACTATATTGTCTAATAACTCACCATATTCTAATTCTTGGGTTCTTGATACAGGTTGTGGTATTCATATATGTTGTGATTTGCTGGGCCTAAGAAGAAGTGAGGATGTGGAGCACGGAAAGATAAACTTAATCATGGGGAATAAGAATGTTACATCTGTTACCAAGATTGGAGTTTATACTTTGTTGCTAGATAGTGGGTTAAAGTTAGATTTGAATAAATGTGTTTACTCATCTGAAATGGAGAGGAATATTATTTTCTTTCATAGTTTGTACAAACAAGTGTTTACCTTTTCTTTTGATAACGAAATTGGTAGTATTAATGCTTTCTTTAATGATGTTCTGTATTTTAAAGCATTACCTTGTGATGGTGTGTATGAAACTGTGCCGGTTGTAGATAACCTAGGAAATAATGTGTTGTGTATTGATTCTTCTACTAGCTTAGATAAAGCATCATTGTGGCATTGTCGTCTTGGACATGTAAACAAGAAACACATAAGCCAACTCCAAAAGGATGGAGTCTTGGAGTCATTTGACCTAAAGTTAGATGATAGTTGTGAATCTTGTTTTCTTGGAAAAATGACAAAATCACTCTTCACTGGTTCGTGTGAAAGGGGTGAGGGTTTGTTGGACCTTATACATACCGATGTATGTGGACCCTTCAAAACCGCCACAAGGGATGCTAATCACTACTACCTGACTTTTACTGATGATTATAGTAGATATGGTTATGTCTACTTAATGCATAAGTCAGAAACTTTTGATAAGTTTAAAGAGTTTAAACATGAAGTAGAAAATCAATTGGGTAGGAACGTTAAGATGCTTCGATCCGATCGAGGTGGTGAGTATCTTAGCACAGAGTTCCTCGACTATCTTAAGGAGTGTGGGATTGTCTCACAATTGACACCTCCAAGGACACCACAACTGAATGGTGTACCTGAGAGGCGGAATCGAACTTTATTGGACATGGTTCGCTCTATGATGAGTCGAGCTTCGCTACCAATCTCTTTTTGGGGTATGCCTTAGAGACTGCCGCCCATATCCTTAATCTAGTCCCTACAAAGAAGGTTGCCAAAACACCTCATGAGATGTGGACTGGGAAAGTTCCCAACTTGGACCAAATCAAGATTTGGGGTTGCGAGGCTTTTGTGAGACATGAGACTCACGATAAGCTCGAACCTCGAAGTGAGAGGTGTATTTTCATCAGCTACCCACAAAAATCCTTTGGTTACCTCTTCTACAGACCCAGTGAGAATGTGGTCTTTGTTTCAAGGAGAGGAGTCTTTCGTGAAAGAGAGTTCATGAGCCAAGGAAACAATGGGAGGCAAATTGACCTTGAAGAACTTCAAGAGTCAAGTGGTGAAGGAACCTCAAATCCTAGCAATCAAGTTGAGGAGGAAACTCATGTTGATCCGACTGACGAGTTTGTACCTCTAAGGCGTTCCACGAGAGTTACAAATGCACCTGAGCATTACTATGCTTCGCCACTTCTCCTCCAGCGACGTCAGGCCTTCCTCATTACAAATCGACCAACGATAAGCTAATACTTATAACTAAATGGTTTCACTCTCAGTTGGGTGTGCGACTCCTCCATCGCACTGATGACTACGAATGTGACTCTTCCACTACACCTGTGATTGCGTCCCGTCTCACCTCCCTGACCGCCACCTTAATAGGTTTATCTATTCAATTAGATTTTTCTTTTCAGTTAGAAATCGATTTCGTCCCCTCCCCAGCTCTTCATCTCTTCACTAAAATCACTCTTCATCTATCCACTAAAATCTTCACGGTTTCTTTAATTTCACTCCAAGGGTTATTTGATAGCCTTTGTATGGTTTATTCCCTATACTGAATCGCTAGTCAAAACCATTGTGGTGGTTGTGGCGAAATCAAAATGCGGGATTGAACCATTGTAGCAGAGAGATCTTGAAACTTTTGATTAATACTTCTCAAGTCGTCTCCAAGGTAATGTGAACCTCTTGATACTTCTCATGTTGACTCTCTTTTTTTAGTATAGCTATCGTCTTTTAAAATTAGGGCTTCTGTTTGAATCATTTCATTGAACGACAGGTGAATCAGACCATCTTCTCAATTTATTTGACATTGAAGAACAGTGCGTTGAATTTCTTTGTCGTGTCCAATTTATCTCGACCAGATCTCAAGCAGGTTTCAATCTTCATCTCTATTGATGCTCTAACTTTTTTCCTTCAATGGAACTGTGGATTTTTATAAACACTAGCTTCTACATAAACCCCTCTTTTAACCGAGCTTGGAAAGACCACATGACTTTCCACATTTAAGAGTTCTTCCTGAAGATGTTAATTATTATTATTAAATATTACTCTCTTCATAATCAAATCATGCAAGAAAATGAAATTCCTTTTATTAATTTTTTTTTCTAATAACAGGGTGTTGCAATGCTTGATATTTCTAATTATGGATGAAGAGTTGATCATCATAGAGATATGCGTATGGATATTGATCATATGTCTTATGAGTATACAAAGATTGGCTTCTTTTTTAGTCAAATTACGAAATTGACCTTTTGTGTGTATGCAGGAGCTTCTTGCATTAGGTGAGCAGATTGGGAATGCTGGATCAAGGTTATCAGAGGATTTTATTTCAGGTTATTTGTAAACAAGGGTATTTATGTCTTCTAAGTTGGAAGTTGTTTCATCTGCTGATCAAGAACTTAGTTTCTGCACAATTTGTCAGGTAAGGGCAAATTCGTAAAAAGTTAGGGAAAGAAAGTCTCATTTCTTGATTTTCATGCATGTGGTTTGCTTTCAACAATGGGACGCCTGAAAGAGAGTCAAGTGTACAATTTTCATGCAGGTGGTCTGCTTTTCAACATGATGATACGTGTAGCCGCAGAAAATCAACAAGGTGGTGTTGCTGCTATAGACCATGGGGAAATGCCAAATAATTTTAGTAAATTTATATCCTGTTTATGATGGTATTTATTTTTTATGCGTAGCGTAGTAAATAAATATATTTGTTTTTTGATATGATATTAGCATGTGGGAATAAAAGCTTGTACAATGACAGGGTTGAGTCTTTTGCAGTAGCAGCTGGAGAGGGTCAAGACAGGTAATTTCAGTTATTAATCCTAGAACAGATAATTGATATGTGTAGGTTTGTTCACATGTTATTTTTTAATAGTATAAAGATTTATTTCTAATCACTTAACCCTCTTTTTACTGGTGTAGGGAAAATTTCAGAATCTTCCAGCAATGACCCTAACGACCACTTATATACACTAGCATTTCTGATAGGGGTAAAATCGTCATTAGTAATGAAGAGTTGGTAGCTGATGACAATTCCAAAAGATCAGTAGCCTCTTTTTGCAAAGAAATGACTATTTATGAGGTACATTTCCTATAAATTCCAAGTCTGAGAATTATAAGCCTTTTTTTGCATCATTATCAAAGGGTATTTAAGACATTTGGTGAATATTTAAAGCTATCATTATGTGAAAGTTTGGATACTTTTGATAGAAACTTATAATTTTTAATGTAGAAATTCATCACCAACAATTACCAGCAATAATTACCAGCAATAATTTGCTTTTGTATATCCATGCTACCCATGCCCTTTTCCTCTCTTTCCTCTTTTCCACTTGGAATCACACTACTTTTCCCATTATGCCCCTGCATGCCCAAACTGTTAGACTTATTAATAGAAGCAGCAAAGTCTTGATTCTTTTCAAAGACCTAGTTTTCTTTTAAAAGGAATTTGAAATTTAGTTACTTCACTTGTTTATATATATTGTTTTCTGAAAATGTAATACAGGGAAACAATCTCAAGGTTGAGCTTTAGTCCTTAAGTGGACAAGCTACAATTTTGGTTGCACTTGCATCTGTCTCCCCAAAGTTGCCTCTTGGTTATCCGGCCAGGTAACAGTTTGAACTTTCTCATAATTATGATGCTGAAGTGGTAATAGACAATGGTTTTTAACTTTTTATTTATTTTGGTAAAGATTTCCCAGAACAATGCTTGATGTAGCTAGAAAAATGCTATCAGAAGCTAGCCGAAACACTGTGTTTGCTAAGGTTGAAAAAGAACCTACATGGTTACTTCTCTCATCTTTGCGGTAATAGACAGTGGTTTTTAACTTTTTTTTTTTCTTCCAAGACTATCTATCTATCTATCTATCTATCATCAGTTGAATGAATGAATACTGATGTTGATGACACTTAGGTTTGGTTCCATCATTTCTGGAGCTGTTCAATCTATGTTGACTTCCAGAAGTGGGAAAAAGAGTCCTCCTTCAAACAGCAAGCGTAGGCATGCACGTGGATCTTTTTCATTTTTGGGGGGAATACAGGTGAGATGGAATGCAGTTGGTTCAATCTATGAGTGAAATGCTTGGTAATTTATTTTGGTAATTTAGTATAGGAGTATGATAAAAACTACAATTGCAAGTGATGTTTGTTTATTTATGTTATATTTAGATATCTGATGGAGGGATGTAATGTAATTCTCCTAGGTTGCGAAATTTGTGAATGGACTATTTGAGCCAAGATCAGACCTTTATACATTTAAGAACCACATACGGGATTTCCTTGTGCAGTTCAAAGAGTTTTTAGCATAGGTAATGTTATATAAATATAAATATAAGCCTTTTGGATCTTTTATTGTCATGGACTTAATTAAAGTTATCATGGGATTTGAAAAAAAAGTCATGTTTACTCTTCCATTCTCTGGTGTCGGATGATGTATGTATCTTATACAATATACATTTAGATTATTTACATGTATAATGCATTGATGTAATATGGTTTATTGAATTTGCGCAACCTCTTGATGCTGGTATGAATATGATGGGTTCCCAATCCCATGATGGAGAGACCCAATCTAAAATGTGTGTTCCTACAGTGGAGGAAAAAGAAGAAGTGGAAGAAGAAGAAGAATAAGAAGAAGAAGAAGGAGGAGGAGGAGGAGAAGAAGAAGAAGAAGAAGAAGAAGATGAGGATGAATGTGAATCAACGGATTCTTCTAGCTCAAACATTGTGGAGCCAGGTATGAACTTGGTGCAAGAGGCACAATACAAGTGTTACGCTGCTGCTGGTGGTGCCCTTTTGGGGTGGGCCCGCACCAGCAGCTAAAACAGAGTCTCATCAGGTTCTTAAACCCACAACAGTCCACTCCAAGACCCCCATCAATGTGGATCAGCTTGTAGGTTTATCCAAACTCAATTTAGGGGACTCAATCGGTGACAAGCCATAGCCGTCAGCAGCAGGTTCCTTTTTTATCCAACTTCACTGGGTAATGTAGTTTCATATACTTCATAGAATGTTTGTATTAGATTTAGTATATATGGTTACATACTTATATTTTTGTGTTTTTCTCATTTAAGCCATAAAATTTGACTATTTTGGTTTTATTTCCAGCCATTGACCATATATCAAGCAATTCAAATTGATTCTATGAACAGTTGATCCCTGAAACTACTGATGAACTATGCATACACTACCTAGGTATTTTTATCACTTTTATAACCTAATTTGCTTATTGAATATATATAGATTTTTTTGGACCTGCTATTCCACATGCATATAGATTTTGTTGGTAGGTTCTAATAACAAAATACAATCACATTTACATATCCAGAAGCTCATCATCAATAATTAAGTATATCTTTTTGTTCTATATATTTATGTTACTTTATAGTTCTTATCATGCTGAGTTTAGTGAGGTCAAAAAGCACAGTGGTTGTTCTGCCTAGAGATATTCATATGTTAAAACATTAGAACATTCGTATCAGGGAGGTCAAAAAGCACAGTGGTTGTTCTTCCTAGAGTTATTAATATATTAGAACATTAGAATATTCATCAAACATTAGAATATTCATTAATTTTCACTTATCCTAACCAAACTTTGTTTCATACTTTTAATACTCTGGTTTCGATTTTATGTGGCATGTTATCTAACAATCCAAGAGCTACCCAAGTTTGTTGATGTTTGAATTATATGTTTCTGGATTGCAAGGTCCGCATCTTCTTGCTCCAACACGGAGTAACCTTGAAAGCCATGGGAAAGAGGGTACTGTGTTTGCAGGATAAAATTATGACCATTCATGGAAGAAGTAGATTCCCTGGTCTAAGTATTTGGCAAAAATTTCGAGAAGATAGCATGCGATGCTACTGGTGAGCATTTGGTTGTGTCATATAAAGATGGAAACGAGGTGTACAAGGAGTTGTTGTATCTATTCAGACTAGGCTTAGAGTAATGGTTGCAAGGGATGAGTTCAGAAGAAGAAGAAACAAGGCTGCAATAACTATAGTTCAGGTACTATGGATGTTTGTAAAGTATTTAAGAAAATGATTAGAAACAAGGGTGAATTTGTACATATTATTTAGCTACTTGCAGGTTGATCTTGAATAAGCAAAGGGGCAATGGATTGTATTTTTTTGTATCTAATTCGTTTGTAAATTTTTTGTTACTACTATTGATTTGTTTTATCTTTTCATGGAACGATTATTTGTATGACATTAAATTTATGCAATGGATTCTAGTTTTTGTATATGATATTTTATTTTCTATTATGAAACATTAAATAGAAATTTAATTTGAAAATATGTAAATCTATAAATAATATTTTTTTAAAACATTTAAAATCATGATACGCAAAAATGCGTGTCATCTTCATTTATGACATGGCCTTTCTTGACAGGGGCTTTCTTGATACGCATTGCATGTCATTAACACGCGTGTCGTAAGGTTACGACACACGAATGCGTGTCGACTTCCTTTATGACAGGGCCTTCCTTGATACGCATTGCGTGTCGTAAACATGCGTCGTAATTGCGCGTCGTAAATGCGCGTCGTCTCTCTTTATGATAGGGCCTTCCTTGACGCGCATTTGCGCGTCGTCTGAGCCTTTTACGACGCGCAATGAGCGTCGTAAAAGGCTGTTTTTCTAGTAGTGCGTACTATTGAGAGCGGAGGATCCGTACTCAAATCAAGGAAGTCTAAGATGAATCTGGGGAACTTGTAGTATATTTGATCCCTCGAGATACGATTAGTACTCGAATCAAGGAAGGCATTGGATTGCTCATGCCATGAGCCTCAAAATGATACACAAGTCCAAATTACTCCTCACGATGCGAAAATCATTCCTCACGTTGTGAGAAGGGCTAAAATTGAAAACATTTAACTTAGTAATAATAATAGTAATAATAACATGCACCTAACCCGAGTGTTACACTAAGCTTCTGGAGTGGTTTTTACTCACAAGAGTCAACCAATGGGACCAAAATATGCCAAAACCCAAATCACTCAAGAATATCATAAATAAGAATAGGGTTTCAAGGGGACTACTTTAGAGGATGGAGGTTGAATATAAGGCTATCCTCATGGGAGATAATGAGGTTTTATAGGGTCCAAACCCTAAAATTTGGGTCTGCATCTTGCATGCGTACGCCCAATGTACTCTAGGTACGCCCGGTGTACTCAAGATGAACCCACGTCCAAGTTTAATGAGCTACACTCAGCGTAACTCTCAGTTACACCCAGTATAATGGCATTCCATGCAACATAATTAAATATTTAAACTTAAAGGATTTACCTGGGAATCGAGCATTACATAAAACCCTTTACATATATATACATACACACATAAATACACATGCATACACAAAAACATGCTGACATACATATAACATATACACATTCATATAAACATTCATGCATATAAAAATATATACATATAAATATACATATCAACGCAATGATCTACATTTGAAAAAATTTCAATAGCCATCATATCGGAATTTGAATCAACAAAAAAATTAGAGAAACACCTCTTAAGTAATTCTGTTAGAATAACATCCTGACACCAACATCTCATAATGTATTCTTCAGAAATCTGTTCAATATTGTAAAACTTAAAAACACATAATTTGTGCCTACACAAAAGACCGACATGCTTAAAATGCATGTATGTACACTTGAATGAACCCTATATTATTGAGTGGGTAACCTGTAACATGTATGATAGTATATGACTATACGTTAGAAACTCTTATTATGTGATTAAAAAGAAATGATTATATAGTGAAGTAAGAACATACTGTGTATTGGGTATCCTTTGTAAGACAATCGTAATGGTATTCCTCAAGTTTGTCATCAACAATAGGACTTGTTGGTTGCATTGTGCTTATGTTCTTTTGCTTCTCCAAAACAATAATAGTGTTAACACCATTGCAAGAAGTAACACTCATTTGGAAACAAGTATTTTCAGAATCTGAAATCTCTTTCAGAACCTGATAAAATATTTTACAAGTGTAGACCTTTGAAGCATGTGGTTTGTTTGGACTAGATGTGATGAATCTAGGAACTGTTGTAGTAGTTTTAAAGTCATTGAAAAATTGATTGCGTCTGTGACGTTCCATTACACCCTTAAAAGTCATCATAAACATTAAAAGATAAGAACCGGTACGGGTGTTGTTTTGAAATGACCAACTTTGGCCTTCAGACAATGATGTAGTTCTCATAAGACCAGACATTGGTATGTCCTTGAAAAAAAGCAGGTACCCAACGTCTCCACAACCCATACATCTCTTTCATCCACTTGTTATTTGAAATCTTAAACTCATCTAAACAAGATTGCCATGCTTTATCAAAATCATGTGGTTCCAGCTTAGAATTCCAAATTATAGAGTGAAAACGCTTTCGAAAATCTGAATTTGTGGCTAGTTGTGATGTTATCTGAAGAAAAATAAATATATGCCATTATATTAAAGAATAAAATGTTGTTATAAGTCATATAAGGCAAACAAATATGATATCACACGTATTCTGTTAGAATTATGTTTCTATGTTTGTATCAGAATTGTATTATAAACATTCTGTTAGAATAATAGTAGTTCTTATTCTTGCAGAATTACATTCTGAAAGAACGATAAGTATTAAAAAACACTACTAGAAAAACAACCTTTTACGAGGTGCAATGCGTGTCGTAAAATGCTCAGACGATGCGGAAATGCGTGTCAATGAAGGCCCTGTCATAACGAGAGACGACACGCTTTTGTGCGTCGTCTATTTACGACGCGCATTTATGACACGCATTTACGACGCACAATTATAACATGCAATGTGTATCAAGGAAGGCCCTGCCATAACGGAAGACGACACGCATTTGCGTGTCGTAACATTACCATGCGCGTGTTTATGACACGCAATGTGTATCAAGGAAGCCCCTGTCAAGAAAGGTCATGTCGTAAATGAAGATGACACACATATTTGCGTATCGTAATTTTAAATGTTTACAAAAAATATTATTTATAGATTTACTAATTTTCAAATTAAATTTGCATTTAATGTCTCATAACAGAAAATAAAATACCATATACAAAAAATACAATCCATTGCATAAAATTTAATGTCATACAAATAATCGATCCATGGAAAGATAAAACAAATCAATAGAAGTTGTTTTCTCCCTATACATGATTATCACATACTAAATAACAAACTTTATTTCATATTCATACATATGATTACACTATTCATTAAAAAAACATATACCTACATCTTCGCCTAAAATGTTATTACATGATGCAAGTTGGCCACTTCATTGATGGATCACCAAGAGGAAGACCAACAACTGCCCTAAAATTTTCCATGATGTGCCCATACTCATGTCCTGTAACTTTAAACATTTAATAAAGTAAAATACCTCCTAAAAATAAAATTACACAAGAAACAACATATCATAATGAGAAATTACTAACATGAATGGAAAAAGTACACTATAAATTTGTTTTACCAAGAGTAGCATGGACGTCGGGTGCTACATATTAGTTATACACTTGTCTTCTTAGTTTCATTCACTTGTCTCTTTAAGTGAATGAAACAATATATCTACAAGAAATGCCAGGCTTCAAGAAATGTATAATATTAGTTATACTCATGGTAAAATGTCAGCTGAATGATGCAACAAACATGTTAAATAGGACTAAGTTTTTTAATAGTTCAATTATTTTTATGTGGATCTTGAAAGTTCATAAACTGAAATTGGAATTACACAAAAGTACACCTGGGGGTGTTCACGGTCCGGTTTGAAACCGTGAAACCGGCCAAACCGGACACCGGTTTGGTTTCACGATTTGTATTTATTTTTACGGTTTGGCTTGCGGTTTCAAACTTTCGAAACTGTAGTGAACGGTTTGGTTTGCGGTTTCAAGATTTTCAAACCATATAAAACCAGACCGGACCGTAGGATTTATATAAATATATGTTAGTTAATTATTTTATATATAATTGCATGTAGTTTTATTATACATTAATTTTTATATATAAGTAATAAAAATTTATAACCCAGCAAGTTAATAACTTACAGCCCAATCCCTTTTGTGTGAATCCCGTTCCCTCTAATCCAGTAAGGCAATAAGTAGCAACCCTAATCAGCACAAATACATAAATCAGAAATCGTATATTCATCATTGATCGCCTCCGTCCTTTCCAAGTTTTCGTTGGATGGTTTTCGTTTTCCATAACTCTTCCACTTCCGATTTGCATTCTCAATTCGAACAGGTTGTTCTATTCTCATCGCAGTAGTTCATTTTACATTTATCATCGCATCTCAAAGTTAATTGTTGATGCAGTAGGCATGAAAGCACGGAAGCTACAAAGCAAGATTAGGTTATGTTTCATTCTCATCCAGTCGCATCTCTAAGTCGAAATTGATAAGGAAGATTGATAGTTTCGATTTTTTTTTTTTTTTTTTGTTTATGCAGCAGGTAGGCCGTATGGAAGCACCAAAGCTATGAAACAGGATTATGCTCCATTCCATTCTCATCTAGTCATCTTTACATGTTTCTTTCTTTAAAAGTTAAAATCGATCATGAAGAATGAAAGTTACGATTTATTTTGTTTATGCAGTAGGAAGGGCCACCGGGAAGCACCGAATCTGTGAATAACGATTAAGGTCCATTCCATTCTCATTTAGTCATATCTACGTGTATCTGACTGTTTCTTACTTTAAAAGTTAACATTGATCAGGAAGAATGGAAGTTCTGATTTTTTTTTTTTTTTGTTTATGCAGGTCCTTAGATGGACTCAAAAGCTTATGTAATGTTTGTTTGACATTTTGTTAATTTATGTTTATTATTATTTTTAGTCTTACATGTATTGTTTAGTATAGTTGTTATCTTTTCCAGATGGTACTCAAATATTTGATACACTATTGTTTTAACTTTGAAATTTGAAATGCTAATCTCATTATATAGTCCATTGGACAAAGGCGTACTTACTAGTTACTAAGGTCTTCATATTTTCTTACATCAAGATTTTTATTGAATCTCATACATGAATTTTATTCAGATGTTGGCCAATGCTTTAAATGTTGTTGAAGTTGTAACTTTTCAACACTCATGTGAGTTTTTTAGTAGTTTAATCCATTTAAAGCTCCTCCAGTTCTAATACCCTTTTTAGTGTGAAATTACGCATTTAAGCTTTTCATATAGCTTAATATGAAATTCATGATTCATGCATTATGTTATGATAACTGATTATGACTTCTAGCAGACATTTCTGGTAGAAGAAAGGCTACACCAGATGCAAAAAAAACTTGTTGGGTTTCAATTAATTTCATAATCCATTCGTAATGTTATGAAAATATTTCAGATGTTTCTAATAGAACAATATTTGATGTTTTCATTTACTGTTTTGGACAACTTATTAGGTTGCATGTATTGGACACTATTTGACAGATTTTAAGATTTTTTTGGCAAAATTAATCATTGTTTTGATTCGATAAATAGGACCATTTACTTTTTCAGAATATGTGAAATGAGAGTATAGTATGTGCTTCTTATTCCTTTTTGACAGTTACTACTATTTCAATAGTTATAGACTATGGAAAGTACAGCTATACATACACAACTATATTAAGAAAATGTTTAAGAATGAGCCCTTTTCAAAGTAGATGCATACTAAGCCCTTTTCAAAATGGATTCAATTAATATAAACATATAACTTTGTTAATAATATTGTTGAAATATAATTTCGTAAAAACATATAATCATGAAGAACAGTCATTTGAAACTTCAACAACTAAACTAGTGATAGAACAAATATAAGGTGATTTTGTATGCAATTAAGTCTTGTCTAAAATGCACATGTTGCTTTCAAATGTAACACAAAACCAAAATAAATAAATAAAGTATTACCTGGACTAGCGTATAAGTGGAGTTACTATCTTCTTTAGCAACAAAGGAATAAACATCTATGCTGTTTTTTGCAACTCTACCATTGCTACTAAAGTCCCAATTAAGAACTTGAAGCATGAAACAGAGTGCAGTTGTACAAACTCTTGCTTCTGATACAGAAGCATCAGAATTTGTAATTTCAGTAGTAACACTTTAAGCAGCCCCTAGTGCCCAACAATGAAAATTCTGTGGAATAAACAGAGAAAAAGAAGAAGAAATGAGAAGGTGAGTAGCACAAAGATAAATTTTCTTGAGTCCAATCATGTACAACTTTCAGATTCTTTTTCAATTTAAGTTTCTTCTGTTATTAATACACTTGTATGAAGTAGGTGGGATTTATCATCATTTTAGTGAAATGCCATGCAGTCCACCTGCTTTATATACTCAATGCAGAAAACCTCATTCAAAAAAATCTAAGGGGTGTTTCTTTTTTACTTAATGGGCTTAATGGGTTAAGCACTTGAACTGGACAGAATGACTTATTAGATAAAGCAAAAAAAATCTATCTGTCTTTCGGAATGTAAGGGTAAAATGGTCATTTGGTCTCATTCATACGGTTTATTCAGCTAGAGACAGACTATGTGTATACAACACTTTATCCAGAGAGTCATCATTAACCATACAGGACATAATGAGAAAAGAAAATAAACAGCTCCTAAGAATAAGTTGTTATAGGAAATGGTTTAATGATGATGACAAACAAAATGAAAAACCTTGAGATAATCATGTTCTAGAGATTTTCAGCATTGCTCATGGAACTCCCTAGGAAGGCTCATAGCAGTAGAAGTAGATGGAGAAAATTCAGACACCTGCAAAATTATTTTTTAGGATGAGAATTTTGTATAAAAGAAAATCGGTACTCAATAACATTATGCAAACATATACCAGTGACTCAAGGAAATTGAGTGCAATGAACTGCACATCTAGTCCATGGTTCCCAACAATAGCCATATTTATCTGAAGCCAACAAATTACAATTAGTTTCAGCCATTAAAAAAATGAAGTTTCCATCTATGAATTACAAATTATAATAATTAGTTTTAACAAGGATGAATTTACTTCAGGGACTTACCTCAGAGAAAAATCCATCCTTTTCTGCTGCAGTAAGGATATTATTTCAACACCCTCCACTCCTTCCTGTATTCCCTGTTACATTGTATCATATTCATATCACCACAAGAATAAACTAATCAAACCACTTAAATTGCAAGATCTATGGGGCTCTCAACGGTTATCCTTCATAAATTTTTTTATGAATATTTATGAAGTTTCAGTTTCAATTAATGAAATCTTACTTAGCAGTTATCTTATTTTACAAGCTCATATCTCTCTTTATCATCACCTCCATAATAACAACCAGAAAATGCAAGCAAATCAGGCTCAAACCTTAAACGAACAGCAATGTAACAATTTGTCATCTTCCTCATTTTCATCACCAGATGATCTCCAACATCTTGCAATGGTTTTGAAAAGCGAAAAGCATGGTAATTGACTCAACATCTTAATCTTTGTAGCTCTTTATTAAGGTCAATAGCAAGCCTATAGTCAAACTTTGTCAGCTGAACAACCAGCACACAATTCGTTCATCAAAATTCACAAATCAAAAGATTTCAGTAGTTGTAAACTAAAGAAATAATTACATGTCGCCTCATGAGAACAGGAAGAACTTCATGAAGGTAATAGTGAGGTTCAGATTTACGTGGGACCCGCATGGTGTATGGGGGTTTTCAAGTGATCGCATGTATTTGTCAGTAACACTTTTCACAACAACCATATCCTTTGCAAGGAAAGAGATAAACCAATCAACATCAAAAAGTTTTGAAAAGCCACTACAAAGTTTATTAAAAAATAATAATAAGATAACAATCATCATTTAATGAAATCTTAGTTTCAGTTTCAATTAATGAAATCTTACTTAGCAGTTAGCTCACCTATCATCCTTCCAAAATGAATGATGATCAAACTCAGGAACCACAGTTGAAATCTTACTTAGCAGTTATCTTATATTACAAGCAGTTGTCAAACAAGAAATTCATTTTTTTTTTCCATTAACTATCTGTTAGATATATAATATATTAAATAAGTAGACTAATACAATAATCAGAAATTCATTTGTGGAAAAACTGAAACCTGAGTTGCAATGTCAGCATGATTAGTTCCAGGGAGCCAGAGTGTAGATTTGCCCTTCATCCTATTGTATCTGATCATAATATCCTGGAACACAATTGCAAATATGAATGGTTTGTTTATTTACACATTGAATGAAGAAGAAATGATGAATTTTACAAAGTTTTTATGTGAATCTATGTTGTTAGTAAACATTTACCAAACCTCAAGAGTTACAAACATAGAATGTCCCATGTGCAATGAACTAGTCACTCAGGGGCGGAGCTTGAACAGTTAATTTTGAGGGGGGGGGGGGGGGGGGGGGGTACAAAACACCATTGGAGCTTGACATCGTATTGTGGATTAAAGAGATATAATATAATAATATATATACTGGTGTGCATCGATTGGAAACAAGCCACAAAACACCATTGGAGTGGCTTCTTTGTATCCAGGTAAAGATTGATCTGCTTTTCTTGTGTAGTGAGTTATGGTGTCACTTACTCTTACATCTGCTACTGATCTTATTGAAGTTGATATGTATCCCACCTTCAAATGTGAAAAAGACCAAAATACCCCCATGAGTAGAGTAGATATTTGAATTGTAAGAAACATGGGAGTGGGTTGTTTATTATTTGAATAGCAGTAAAAATGTATCCCACCTCTTAAAAAAAAAACTTTTTTGTTAAATGACCAAAATACCCCTTACATAGATATTGGAATTGTAAGAAACATGGGAGTGGTATTATTACCTCACCATCATATAGTTCATCAACTTGCAATATATATATATATATATATATATATATATATATATATATATATATATATATATATATTAAACCAAGTATAATTAATCTCGGCATTATCACAACAAGCTTAAAAAACAAGAAAAGAGTGGTTTTTGTTTTAACCTTTCCACTAGCCATAAAATAAATCTTGTCATCTTTCTTTACAGTTCCATCAATAACTTGGAAATAGACAATAACACCCCTATACACATTATAGTAGCTGCAAAATAAAATTCATGGATATGAATTATGAAAACTTACTCAGTATTATTATTCCTGTAAATATGACACCTATCATAAAAGGGTAAAATGGTAAATTGCACAAAAATCATTAAAAAAACGATTGACACTGTGTTAGTTTTTTGTTAAAATTTAATCACAAAGTTTTCTAATTTTTGCAATGTTGACCACTTGACTGGTCAACCCAGTTACCCGCTGATGTGGCATGATGATGTGTCAAGATTGAAAAAAAGTGGTTGATGCTTAATGTAATAAGTTCTTGTTTTGAAATTATTCAGAAATCAGTTTTTGATCCTGTCCGGTTCGAAACCAAACCGGTTATATATTAATTTATTAGCTTTTTTTGTTATAGTTTGAAAGAGAGATTGTTTTAAATATAAAACTTGTGAATCTAAAGAGTGTAATCAATAAAGATAGAGGCTTGCAGATTGCCATTAGAACATCTTCTACATCCTGTTAACACCTGTGTTAACCAAACAGAATAAATTCAAATTAAGGAGATAATCTAGATGAAAAACAATAAACATGCTAGAAAAACTTAATAGATGCAAAATTACTGATAATCAATAAAGATATAGGCGTGCAAATTGCAAAGTTCTAAGATTTACATTCTGTTAAATAGATTCTCTAGGAGATACCCCAAAATTAGACATGGTAACAGTAAATCAATGTTTGACATTCATGAATTGCTGAATGTTGAATGCACTTTTCAAGCGGACAAGAGAGACGAGAGAAACAGATAGAAGAAATAAACAGAGGAACTGAGGGACATACCTGATTGCAGTGGCCAACAGTGCTGACTGGTGAGAGGTGGAGCAGGGTGATTGATTGCAGTGATGGTGAAACCAGGTCCAAACTCGATTGAACGAAGATGAGGTGGCGATTAATCTAATTTTGACTTTCAATCGTTGGTGTTAGGGATTAATGATTGTAAGAGGAAGACATACATACCCTCGCACATACAACAATCAGGGGAATGGTATGGAGAATACCCAGGAAAAGACACAAGGCTTCAGTGAATTTACTAGTGGTGGTGGCTTTCTAGACAGTTTTGAGTTTTTCTTCTAACTGAGAGAAATTGAAAACGAGTGCAAATGGGGCCCCGACGTTAGGGCTTGCTGACTCACTCCAACCACGCTCAATAGCCAATGAGATCAATGGAGCAGAAGAGAAAGCACGCAGGAAAGCATGACTCCCCATGTGAAGACCAAGAAACAGTGATTTCAACAGTGTGAAGTTCTTTATGCCAAGTTGGCGGCTGAGCAACTGCATAGTGGTGTCGAAGTGTCCGGCCACCGCATGTTCAGCCGCAAGAGATGATTTTTGGACCCTAGCACGTCCTAGAGAGAAGGGATATGGCGATGCCTTAGGGTTTGTAGAGAGAAGGGAGATCTAGAGGAAAAAGTGAAGAAGCGGGCACTTTAAAATTTTAGAATCACAAAGGATTTCATTTTCCGCCTTTAAAAATGCGTGTTGACAAAAAAAATATAAAGCGACATTTCTAGAGGACACGCATTTAAAATTTTAGAATCGCAAAGGATTTTTTGTTGGACATTAATTTGAAGGTGCGCAAAAATGCGTGTCCTTTATCCTTCAAATTTTGGAAGGCTGACATTACTTTTAAGGTCACACAAAAATGCGTATCGTAAATCAGCGAGTGTCATTGTTTGTGCGTCATTAAAGGGTATTTTTCTTGTAGTGAAAAATCTATTAACAATCTTTTGGTAAAAAATGCTTACCTATTTGGAAATATTTTTGTAATATGCCACATACAAAACCTATGTGATGACATTGGAAAAAGTTCATTTACAACTTTGTTCAAATCTGGATCTTGATCTATGAGAACAAGCGTGGGTTGGTTTTTGAATGCTTTCAAGAATGCTCTAAGCAGCCAAGAATAAGAACTACCATCTTCTCTACTCAGAAGTCCAACACCAAAAGTTACACATTTCTTATGGTTATCTATCCCAGTGAACGATACGAAAACCATATCATATCTATTTAAAAAAATAAAATTAATTAATATTATTGGAAGTAATAAAAAAACTGTGATAACATTACAAACATAAAATATACTTATTCATGTTGAAGGTGGCATCAGGGGATACAACATCTCCAAAAGCATTATAGTTATACTTTGTAGTTTCATCAGCCCAAAAAAACGCATTCAATTTTTTCTGCACGACTTTAAACTCGAAAGAAAAAGTTGGGGATATTTGTTTCCTTTCCAGCATCTTAACTACAAGGAATTTTGCATCCCTGGAACCTATGTAAGATTTGAGATTTCTCATACTGTTTTTAAAATTGGATACCAAACCACCTCGAACGTCAGACCCACCCTGAAGTCCCGTATACAATCTATAAGCTCTTGAGGCACCAATATTTTTCTTTGAAAAGTTGTGAATAAACATCTCCTGAGAATAATCAAGTTTCCTCTTTGTACGAGACATAAACATGTTGTCCTTACCAAACAACTCATGATTATGTTGTTCGACAAACTCTTCAACAATATATTTATTAGTATCATATAGTAGAATAAAAACAATTTTTTCTTTGATTCGTACCTAAATGAGTCTTTCCTACTTTGAATCTTATTATATTGAGGATCTAGAGTATCCACTTTAGTAGTTCTTGGTTTACCTTCCCGATTGCATAGAAAATGTCGTTGTGTGATAATGCCAGATTTCATTGTTCTAATTGTTCCAAGCCTGACATCAAAACCTGCTTCTAATGCATAATTTTTGTACATTGATAATGTTGCACAATATAAGTCAATTGTTGAGTTGATTTTAGGTTTGATGTGGTCTGAAACAATAGGAATCCAATAAGGTCAGCCACCAAGAGAAACATAAAAATAAACAATAAGTTATAAAACATAACAATAAGTTACTCCCTCCGTCCCAAAATAATAGTCTACAGACAAAAAACACACAGTTTAAGAAAACATTAATTACCATTAACTTTATTAAATGAACTTATAGTCTTACCCGTATGTTGCATTTAATTCTATGGTAGTTGTATTTAATTTTATGGTAATTTAACTAATATTGAGGGGCATTATGGTAAAAGACAGTTATTTTTAGAAGTAGACAATTATTTTGGGACAAACCAAAAAGGAAACATGGATTATTAATATGGGACGGAGGGAGTATAAAAAAACAGAATACATATTGAATGAAACAAATGGATGTTGTCGATGTGCAGATTGCAAACAATCGCAACGAATTAATCTAGTTTTCTAAAATATTTTGTTATTGGTGTGCTAAGCTTTCGGTAAATCAATATTATCATCGGCTATAGTATCATCTGCATCATCATCAAAGAGCTGGTTTTCATTTTCTGCATCTTTTAAATAGATTTAGTGTAATGGATAATTACATATATAAAAAAACAAATAAATAAGTACAATACACCACCTTGGTTATGATTACTACTTTCACCAAAATGATAGTTGGAATTGACATCAATATGATTTTGAGTGTGTTCTAATAGATTCTCAACTTTGTAAGTAAAAGTTTCAGCATAATGCAAATAACAATATACAAGTTCAACATTATTGTTATAAATATTAAGTAAGTAAACTTAAAAAAATAAATCACCTAGATTTAGATTGGTATTCTCGTCTATTTCAAAATCGATATTATGTAGAGAATCATCATCAGATAACTCGAAATCTTGATCTTCGTCTGCATAATCAATAGGATATTCATGTTGATCATGAATATGGTCATCACCAGCTGATATTGTATCATCCATAAGATAATTTGCAACACGATTTAACACTAGAGGCTTGGAGAAACTAGTGTAAATTAAATCTTGTAAACTTTGAGCCAATTAAGTATATATTAAAAAAAGGGTAAACCGTATAATTGATATGTAACTAAAAAGGCGTGATATTTGCGGTTATTGTTATTAATGATTTAATTTTTAAATTTTTTAGAAACATTATAAAGATAAAAATCAACTCCAAATCCTACTATTGATCATGATATTGTTATTATTTGACAAATTCATATTCCAAAGATAATACGTTCCATAGAAAATATTTTACAATACATCAAATTCATATTCCAAAGATAAACAAAATTATTTCGTATGAATTTACATATGATTACTGATTAATTATGGAATAAATGCAAATATTAAGAAGACAATGAAGATACAACTCTCTTATTCCGTTAGAATAAGTGAAACTAGAATAACATTAAATGATATATTTCAAGAACACGCTTGCATAGAAACATAAAAGTTTGTTTAGTTTTATGCTTTACACATTTGTTTGTTTTGCATATTGTACTACACACTAGAATTCTACATATTTTAATAAGAACAATTCTAATAGAATCTTTGCATAAACAATACGTATAACACAACTATGTTATAAGGATAGAAAACCAAATACATTTAAAACAATTTTTTTTTCAGCATATGCCAAATAACAAATTGTATCAAAATAAATCAATATCAAAATTGTTTCACTTGAATCCGATGATCTAGTAAGACAACTATAAACGATAAACTCATTTGCAAACTACATGATGGTTACTCAATTGATTATAAATAATGAATATGCTAATGAACAAACAATAACATATATCAAAACATGATATATTATTAATATTTATTGTATGAAAACATAAACTTACAAGGAAAAACCCTTAAAATTCACGAATCCATAGTATTATTATACTGAACTAAACTCCATAAAAGCTGATACGCATAATTTGAACCCATTATTGAATTTCTACTCTCTCTTGACCAATGCATGAGAACAGTTCCTCTTATTATGACCAACATCAAAACAAATCCCACATCTTCTTCTTTTCACAAATCTTGATTTACTTTGGATTTCTTGACTTTGGGAACATTGTTATCAGAAAAGTCCATGTTATTGTTATCAGTATTATCTTTGTTCTGAAAATAAAAACATACACAATTTAAACAATGAATTTGATGAACAACTTCCATGAAATGAAAAATAAATAAAGAAATAATAGATGAAACAGATGAATATGATGAAAAAAATACATCCATTAACGAAAGCTCAAAAGAAGAAATATGATATAAAGATGATGAATGATTCATCTGCAATAGAAGAAAACACATATGATATATATATATATATATATATATATATATATATATATATATATATATATTATGGTTGATTGAAATACTTTACATTTTTAATTAATCCAGTTGATATTGATTTTATGGTAATATTAGGTATGAAACCCGTGTACTACACGGGTTTATTAAAAATAAAAATTTAATATCAATATTTAAACTTTAAATTTAAAATCAATATTTAATATCAATATCAATTTTAGAGCTCTCATTAATTATGATATTTATTACATTATAAATATATCAATTCTTTTTCAAGGAAGCATTTATTTCTCTCAATATTGTAACCGAAATAAGTTGTGATATGTGAACAAATCAGAAAATTACATGTGGAAATAAGTAAATTTTAAAAATCTATTAAAATGCCATGTGTCCAAATCAATAAGGACATGACATGTGGCAGAAAATGAGTTTTATTTTTTAGTATAGATTACACTAATACCCTTTAAGAATGATTGGCTGATATTAAATCCTACAACCACACAATAATTACTTTGAATACTTAAACCTATGTATCTCTCTCTCTATATATATATATATACATATATATATATACATATATATATATACATATATATATATATATATATATATATATATATATATATATATATATATATATATATATACCGATGGGAAAATTGACTATTGTGCCTTTTTATAAAAGATGAATAGCATCCTACTAGACTTTTACAATACATAACATACTAAGGAAATATAATGGCTTATGAAAGGTTACTGATTAAGGGATTCTGAAATTGTCAATTAAAAAGTAAGATTATGAACATAGATAGATGAATCCACTAATGCATTTTTATAAAAAATTTATGATTACAGATAGTTCTATGATTCTCTTCTCAATTTAATTTGCATGCTATGATTTTAACAGATTGGATTTATCACATTCTTTTTTCATGAGTCTTAATTATATCTTTTTTAAATGTGGATCTATGATTTTCTTATATATTTTCATACAAATGTTATGATTTTAACATGTTAGATTTAAATATAAGTTTTTGTTTGTTTATTAAAATTAAAATCTGTAAGTAATATTGTGAGTTATGATGATAGGGAACTTATTCAACAAAGAGGGCTGCCAAGAAATCACACAAATTTGTAACTGATCTAAAGTTGAAGTCTCATCGGTTTGATCCAATAAATCACTCAATCTTGTGACTGTATTTTGTGACCTGTGTTGGAGTCTAATATACATTATCCATCCATGACCATTTTACCCTTCTTGTATGTTTAGAGCTATTCTACACATTCCTAAGTTGCTGATGTAGAATCCTTTGGTGTTGTTGATGAAATTCTTTTCATCAAGCTCATCTGTAAAAGGTTGTTGAAGGGAAGCTTAATGGAAATCCATCGTGTTGTGATAACGAAGTTACAACTGCTGCAATTGAACTTAAATTCCCTTGCACATAAAAAAATCTAATTATGACGATTACGCCACTGGAATTTCTTTTCTGAAATTAGACACGAGTTGGATAGTGTCTAATACAAGATTCAAGCTACATTGTTATATTGGTTAGTAGAGGACTTTTCCATTTCCCGTGTGTAAACTAATCATTAACAAATACATATGTTATTCAGTTTTGCATGTTTTAAGTGCTTATCAGTTTACAACTTTTTTTGTGTAGTAGGCGAAATCAGCAAAAACTTCATCACTTTGTGCCTCGATTTCACATTTTTTGTTGTTGTGGTTTACCTATTATAATTTTCCATCAGTTATGCTTAATTGCTTTGTGTAATTCGCTAATTAGGTATAACATGGTATGATCAATTGTAATAATCGTGCTCCTTGTGCAATTTCCATTTTCTTGAATTCTACTTTTTCCAACTATTATCCATGGAGCTATAATTGTTGCTTTAATCACCATACTTGACCTTCTCTTTTATTATTACATTAGAAATTAAACATGACCTTCTCTTTTATTATTACATTAGAAATTAAACATGACCTTCTCTTTTATTTTTACATTAGAGATTATATGGAGTCAACATATCTTACCTTTATATTAACAATTATTTACGATGATTACATGTTTAATTACATCTCATGCACGATTAAACCATTATTAGTCTATATATTACCCCATGACTATGTGAGTTGTGGTAGTTTTTTGGTGAAAAGATATCATTTAGTATTTCTCTAACTTAGAATTCACTTATTATTGCCAGAATAAGCATGAGTTTACTAAAGTAATGAATGTATTGGGATCAGTACCACAGTCCAATAAATCCCCTCTCTGTTTTGGTAAGTTAAATCTTATGATATCATATTCATTTATCTTAAACATGTATATAAAAAAAGGATTAGTATGATTGATGATTTAGTGGATTTATGGTAGGTACGGGAAGTGGGAGAGTTATGAAAGATATTTTAGTGGGGCAATGGGGAAGAACCCTGTTATGTTTTTATATTTGGTCGAACTTGCTGGTGTTTGTGGCGTTGATCATGCCTTATTACTTTGCATCCAAAATGAAGGGCATTGTACATGGGTATGTCCAAGGTGCTCCTAACTCCAAGGTGCTGGGGAAATATGGTCTGAGAGCTATAATGAACTCTTCATTCTTTTGCAAAAAAGATATGGTCTAAGAGGCTATAACGAGTCCTTCATTGTTGTTTGGTCCTTGTTTATAATACACTACCTGGAGGGTTGAGACCGGGAGTACAACCCACAGTTGCTTATCTTGTAGTTTCTTATTATTATTATTATTATTATTACTATTATTATTATTATTATTATTATTATTATTATTATTATTATTATTATTATTATTATTATTATTATTATTATTACTACTACAAATATAATAGATTTCATGTGTAGAAGATTATATTATAAATGTTAAACGTTTGGGGTTAAGTTAATAGGGGTGATTTGATTTTCTTTAATATATGTGGTTTGCATATTACTATAATATATGTATAATACATTTCCATTTTAATGTTCATTATTAGGCTAAGAAGAGTGGTAATACTCCTAACACTTTGTCACGTCAGCTTTTTGAGTGCCACTTCATTTTTCTCTTTTTAACACCTAAACTTAACATTTGGTAGGGAGTGGTAACACTCCTAGTACTCCATTTTTTTTTCTAATTTAATTAACTTACTTTATTTTAATAAACAAACAGTTTTTATTTAATATTAAATAAAATATATTTTTTTAATTAAATTACTTTATTTAAATATACAAACATTTTTGTGCACAAATCTTAAACACATTTTATTTTTTTAAACCACAAACAATTAATATAATATAAATTATATTGGGGTAAAAATCGGATTTATTAATCAAAAAATTAGTAAAAAGTTGAAGTTTTAATTAAACTAGGGTAAAAATCGGATTTTGTAACGCCCCAATTCTCAAGTATTAATTTTATGGTTTTAATTTTCATAATTTCAAGGTCTACTCGACGAGTTGGATGCCCTGACTCGTCGAGTAGCAGTGGGTTGGGCCACGTGTTTAAGTAACCTACTTGCCGAACCCAAGATAAGACTCGACAAGTAGGAGCTGGAGGATGAAACCCTAATTTCCAGGGTTTTGCACCCTATTTAAAGGGTCATTAGCCTCCCTTAGACCCCTTATAGCCTCTTGAGAGTCCATCAAACCCTAATCCATGTCTGTACTCCATTTTTGTGTGTGTTAAGCTTTGGAAGGTGGATCTTAGTGAGAGGAGCTTGAAGATCAAGTAGCTAGCAACAAGGAACATGTGTGGATCTGAAATCTACCTTAGGTAGCATCATTTGAAGGTATCAAGTCGTTACCTTGACCTCATTTCCTTCTATATCTCATTTGGTTAAAGATTAGAGAGTTTCTAGCATATTAGGATGCTATCCTTGGGTATGAGCTAAGATCTGAAGTTGCAACTGATGGGTTTTACACAAAATAACATCCTATGTGCTGATGCAAACCCTAATGCTTGGATCTAGGCTTCTCTATTGTTCATGCTATTCATCCAAGACTTGCAAACCCTAGATCTAGTGTATATAGTTCAAAATTAACATAACAAAATAGATCTAGATGATTACCGCTTCTTGAAAGCTTGAATCTTCTTGTCCTTGGAGCTTAGAGTCACAAATGCCACTCCTCTAATGGCTTACAAACACCACAAGCAAGAGGACGATCTTGGAGAGAGATTGGAAGCTATAAAATTTGGCTCTGGTACTCTTAGAAGTAGGGTTAGCCAATTTTAGAAGCCTTAGGGGTCTATTTATACTTGTGCTGCTAGGGTTTCAGTCAAAACCCTAATTGGATAGCTTAAACCTTAAGAAGTCCAAGAACCTTCGAAAATAAAGGCCTTGGACGAAATTAGATGGGCTCCCACTCTCAATTTCATCCACCCCTTAATTCCAAAGGATTCTCAGCCCAAATCAACTATCACACAATAAACAGTTCCAGTCCCTTTTATTTAATTAATCTCTTTTAGCCACATAATAAATTCTTAATTAATTCTTGTCTAATATTAGTTAAACTATATGATTTTTCCTTTAATACATTATTCATATAACATATTAATAAATCATAATAACCTCTTTATTCATAAATCCTCCTATCATGTTGCTTTGGTGAAGGCAACCCAAAAGGACCATGCACAACCGGGTCAAATACTTACCAAATATAGTTACGAGCTTAGACACTAATCCAACAGTCTCCCACTTGGATAAGTCTAGTAACTACAAATGTAAATATAATCCGATTAGTAATTGTAACTCTCAAAGACATGTTGAACTCTGATTTTATCAGTAACCTGTCCTTTAGATAAGGGATCGTACAGTCCTCTATTTTAGATATCATGCGAACAATTACATGGAACATAGTCATACTTATTGTCCAATAGTTTTTTTTTCTTGATCTCAGATTCGTTTGACATAGAACTTAATTGAACACATCAATTCAGTCTCGACCGGGTCCGACACATAAGTCAAACTAAATCATCGATGGGCACTGATACCGCTTTTACCCTCTTAGGATAAAAGGAACAGATAAACTTCGACTTATATCCATTCACTATTTACTAATCAAATCATACACAACAATGTGTTTTATAACATCAAGTTACTGATGCATTTACGCATTATCAATGCATAACCAGTTAGCAAACAATAAGCCATATATCTAGGTTTTAAAACCATATGATATTATCGTCTTGCGATCACTCGTGATAAATTCCATGAAGCGATTCCAACAATCGTGGGTTATTCTAATGCTCAAATCTTATTCATAAACACTCATGAACATTGTAGAAAACTTTTTCTATGTCTAACACACTATAGACAATCTACACACCAATTCATGACAGTCTTTATTCATACTTACTCCCAGCATATGAACGACTGTGGACCGTTTGAATAATCTCATTATTCAGGAAGTCAAAACATGCAAAGTGAAACAATAGGTAAACAATTAACATAAGACAGTAACTTTACTCATAAATAATACCCATTTATTTAATCATCAAATGTTAATTACAATTTATCTATTACACGTTTCTAAACTATCTAATCTAAACTAATATTATCCTTCAACCCAATGCTCCTAGCGTGCTGCATGTTCTTAACCCTACTCAGTCCCTTCATAAGCGGATCTGCTGGGTTATCCTCTGACGATACCCTCCTCACTACGAGGAGTCCTTCTTTTACCCGATGTCGAATAAAGTGATATTTTCTATCGATATGTCAAGATCTGCCAGGATCCCTCGATTCCTTGGTCAAGGCAACCACTCCTTCATTATCACAGAAAATTTCCATAGGCTCTTGTATGGCCGACACAACTCCAAGGTCTCTAATGAAGTTCTTCAACCATATTGCCTCCTTTGACGCTTTGCTCGCTGCAGTGTACTCTGATTCGCACGTTGAATCAACTACGGTCTCTTGCTTGGAACTTTTCCAAGTCACTGCTCCTTCATTTAAGGTAATGAACCAGCCCGACTGCGAATGGTAGTTGTCCCATTCGGTCTGAAAACTCATGTCACTATACCCTCGGACCTTTAAGTCATCACTCCCACCGAGGACTAGAAACCATTCATTGGTTCTCCGAAGGTACTTAAGAATATTCTTGACTATGATGCAATGTTCTTTGCTAGGGTTCCCTTGATATCTGCTAACCATGCTTAAAGCGAAGGCCACATCAGGGCGAGTACAAGTCATAACATACATAATCGAGCCAACTGTGGAAGCGTATGGTACTCGTCTCATTTATGCTATCTCAACTTTGGTACTTGGGCTTTGAGTCTTACTCAACTTGGCATTACTTTGGTTCGGTAACGCCCCCTTCTTAGCATTCTCCATACTAAAACGTTTTAGTACCTTGTTCAAGTAAGTATTCTAACTAAGTCCTATTAGTCTTTTACTTCTAGTTCTCACTATCCTTATTCCCAAAATATATGCAGCCTCTTCGAGGTCCATCATAGCGAAGCATTTCCCAAGCCAGGACTTGACTTCCTACAATGTTGGGATGTCGTTTCCTATGAGTAGTATGTCATCAACATACAATATGAGGAACCTAACTATACTCCCACTGGCTTTGACATATACAAATGATTCATCTTCGCTCCGCAGAAAACCAAACTCTTTTACTTTTTCATCGAAACAAAGATTCCATCTGCGAGATGCTTGCTTTAGTCCATAAATGGACTTCTCAATCTTACACACTCTATTGGGATGCTTCACATTGATAAAACCCTCTGGCTGAGCCATGTAAACATCCTCAACCAACTTCCCATTAAGGAAAGCGGTTTTGACATCCATTTTCCATATTTCATAATCATGAAATGCAGCAATGGCCAACGTCACCCTAGTAGACTTTATCCTCGCAATTGGTGAAAAGGTCTCATCATAGTCAACTCTGGGAGTTTGAGTAAAGCCCTTCGCAAAAAATCACGCCTTATAAGTGTGCACATTCCCATCCATGTCGGTCTTCTTCTTGAAGATCCATTTGTACCTGACCGTCTCATTGTCTACCAAATTCCAAACTTGGTTGTTATACATGGACTGAATCTCGTTATCCATCACCTCTTTCCAGTTTGCAGACTTCGGGCCTTCCATGGCTTCCTTATAGCTATTAGGTCCGTCCAAATTTATTAATGTACTATCACTAATATACGTATTGCCCTCACTTTTTGTATGAAAACCATATAACACGGGTGGAACACTAACTCTACTAGAACATCTAAGAGGTAATGATTCGACAATCATTTCAACCGGAGTTTCCTCCTTGGGTTGAGTGCCAACATTGGAGGTTCCTTCATCACTTGACTCTTGAAATCTCTTCAAGATCGATTTGCCTCCCACTTTCCCCTTACCTTATGAGTTCTCGCTCACGGAAAACCCCTCTCCTCGCAACGAAGACAACATTGTCACTCGGTCTATAGAAGAGATGTCCAAAGGACTTCTGTGGGTAGCCGATGAAAATACACCGCTCACTATGAGGTTTGAGCTTGTCGTGAGTCTCTCGTCTTACGAAAGCCTCGCTACCCCAAACCTTGATATGTGCCAATGAGGGAGCTTTCCCTGTCCACGTCTCGTGAGGTGTTTTGGCAACCTTCTTCGTAGGGACTAAGTTAAGGATATGGGCGGCAGTCTCTAAGGCATACGCCTAGAATGAGATAGGTAGTGAAGCACGAATAATCATGGAACGAACCATGTTTAACAATGTTCGATTATGCCTCTCAGCTACACCATTCAACTGCGGTGTCCTAGGTGGCGTTAATTGCGAAACGATTCTACATTCCTTGAGGTAGTTGTGGAATTCAATACTTAGGTACTCTCCTCCTCGAACGGATCGAAGCATATTGATTTTCCTACCCAACTGATTCTCCACTTCTTGTTTAAACTCTTTGAACTTTTCAAAGGTTTCTAACTTGTGCTTGATTAAGTAGATATACCCATATGTGCTATAATCATTGGTGAAAGTCACATAGAAGTGGTTCGCATCTCTTATGGTGGATCTAAAGGGCCCACACACATTGGTGTGTATGAGATCCAATAAACCCTCACCCCTTTCACAAGTGCCAGTGAAGGGTGTCTTGGTCATCTTTCCAAGTAAACAAGACTCGCGCACGTCATTGTCCCTAAGGTCGAATGACTCCAACACTCCATCCTTTTTGGGTTGGCTATGCGTTTCTTGTTGACATGTCCAAGACGACAATGCCACAAGCATACTTTATCCAAACTATTGTAAGAATCAATACACAACACATCATTTCCTAAATTATCTACAACCATCATAATTTCATATATTCCATTACAAGGCAATGCTTCAAAATATAAAACACCATTAAGATAAGCATGAGTAGAACCCTTTTCATTATCAAATGAATATCTAAATCCTTGTCTATATAAACCATAAAAAGAAATGATGTTTCTTGCCATATCTAGCGAATAGCAACAATTATTTAAATTTAAACCTAATCCATTACTAAGCACTAAGTAATAAACTCCATTCTTGGTGACAGGAGACAATCTTTTGTTTCCCATGATTACATTTATCTTCCCATGCTCATCCCTATTTCTTCTTAGTCACTGCAAATCAGAACATATGTGAAAACCATTGCCACACCCCGAAACCGATGGCGGAAACATTCCGGGGCGAAGAACGTCATGCGTAGTATCACAACAATTGTATCATAGCAACCATAGTAACCATAACCAGACATTAAATACATATATGAAAATGGTTTACATTGTTTAACACATAGTTTCTTTTCATATCAAAAGTAAAGTAGAACTACACGACACTAACGCTTCGACTTCTCCGAACTCCTGGAAGTACTTGTCTACTAATTCCTTGAGAATACAAGCAGTTTGAATGTTAGCATAAAGCTGGTGAGTTCCTAAACATTTGGTTTTGGTGAAAAATGTTCTTTGATTCTTTTGAAAACTGTTCCTCAAGAAAATCCTATATTTTCTTATGAAAAGCATGTTTGAAAGAGTGTCTAATAGTAGAAAATAAACCATCAGTTTTAGAAAACATGTTATTCGTCCTAGAGGTGGAGATGCCAGTTTAGAAGTCCTTGATTACTAACAACATATATAAAAGTAGTTTTATTACTTAAAATAAAACAAATGAAGAAGAGAGTCCGTAAAAAAAGTTAGTTTATACTTATTTGCGAGTCGTATAACCATACTTGATATGATCGAGAGACCTTTATAATGTTCTTCCAGCGTTAAGCTATATGACATTTGTTCACCCCAGGCGTGCCTGCCTAACTGTAGCTAGCAGTTCATGTGTGGGATTGTCAGTCCCGAATAGATCTATTCATAAATCTCACGCTCTCCCTCCAGGAGACTCTAGTTATACTAAAAGGATTTATCACTATACACCTAAGGGTACAGTATTGAAGTAGCGCCTCACAATTCTGTATAATCTAGTTTACTAGCGAGAAATCAGTATAAAACAGTAATTATCCTTGAATAAATATACTTTATACTTCTGAAAAAACATATAACATAAACTAAATCTGCCATAGTTTATATATATATTCATTTATGAATTTTGATTAAGTAGAGACTGCCTAGAGGGTTATCCCAAACTATACCCATTATAGTTTATTAGAGTTGATGTAGAGTTGCTTTGTAAAAACCTTTCTCAAAACTATGAGGTTAGATTTCCAAAATAGTAGCTTCCCTTATGCTCAACATATTACAAAAAGAGATAAAATATCCGAATATGTTATTAAACGTGGAAATCGTTGGACTGCATTAATAAGTTTAAAACTTAATAAAATACTTTGAATTTGGCTTGTATCCCCCTGAAAACATTACAAACACGAAAAATGTAGGGGTATGAACTCACAGTTGTTTCGTGGAGTTGTTGACTGAAAAGAAGGTTCCCGAGTTGTTGCACGCGACACTTAATGAAAACCTATTGTCAAATAAATACGTATATGTATCTAAATTAGCGATTTCATTAGATAAGTGTTGGAAAACACTTGAATTTGGTTGAGGAATGTTATCGAGACTGGCTTGAATCGAAGGATTGAGTTTACAACCTTAAAACACAAGTTTACGATTTCTGAAGGTGAGTTTACGGCCTAAGAACACGAGTTTACAGTTTCTGTAGATGGCCGAGTTTACGGCCGTGAACTCAAGAACTGAGTTTACGGTCTTTGAAGCCCGGACCGTAAACTCGGAAAACAAGGTTTGGATGCTGACTTCAATGTGAGAAGTGGTTCCAGACATTCTAAAGTGACTCCAAATGTGGTTTCTCGATGATTTCCAAAGTCTAAAAGCGTTTTTGTGAGTTTACAGTTGAAGAACTTAGAGAGAGAAGAGGAGAGAATGTGGCCAGAAAATATTCTAAAGAGAGTGGGGGTATCGTATTTATAGGGAGAAAAATGGGGTCCACTCATCACTGACTGTAAACAGGTTTACGGCCGTAAACTAGTTTACGGTCGTAATCCGATTCTTAGACCAAAATGTTGATTTTTGAGATTTTCGGGTTTCCGCATGATTTTTGGTTCCAACTTGCAAAATAATTTAATTAAATATAACTAGATTATTTTATTAAACCAAAATTTTGACGGAAAAGGTTAACGGGTCTGAAATTTCATTAACAAAAAATGTGTAACGGAAACGGAAAAAGTTTCGGGTTGTCACATCATCCCCTCGTTAGAGGGAATTTCATCCCGAAATTCGAACCTAGAATACAAATCATGGATTAGGAAAGAGATGCGGATACTTCTATTTCATCTGGTCTTTGCGCTCCTAATGTGAATTCAGGTCTCCACTTGGCATTCCAATGAACCTTCACTATCGGGATGCAACTTTGTTTTGTTCGTTTGATCTATTTGTCCATGATTTTGACCGGTTTTTCCATGAAGTTGAGGTTCTTGTTGATTTCCATCTCGTCAAGAGGAATCACAAGTGTCTCCTCGGACAGACACTTCTTCAGATTCGATACGTGGAAAACAGGATGAACTTTGCTGAGTTCTCAGGGTAACTGGCATTTGTATGTTTACGGGACCGATCCTAGCAAGGATCTTGGATGTTCCAATGTGTCTTGATTTTTTCTTTCCACACTTTCCAAAACATATCAGGCCTTTCCAGGGTGAGACCCGCAAGAGACGCGTCCACCAATCTGGAACTCCAATGGTTTTTGTCTCTTATTGGTGTAGCCCCTTTTGTATGATCTTCTCAGTCGTCTTTCGTATGATTTCAGGACTCGTGAAAGTGCTGTCGGGGACTTGACTCTTGACTAGTTGCGTGTCACCCTCCTCATCCCAGCTCAGATGGGATCTGTACTTACGGCCATAGAGGGCTTCGAAGAGGGATGAATTTTCGAGGTTCGCATTTAATTTGCCGTTACGAGCGACGGGAGTTTTGCGGTCGAACGATTTTAAGGCAAAAGGGTTTAGTATGACATAGACTCCGTCAGACTAAACAGGACGACATCGTAGAATCGCGTGTTAAGTTCGTCCGGAAAGATCGTTTCGTTAGCACATTGATTCTTCAGGGTGAATGTCTTTGGTGTTTGTTGTGTTTGATTTGAAATTAACAGGTACTACTAACACGAGGGTTCTGATGTCTTGAAACTATGAACTTTCATGAAATGGTTCTTACTAGATTTCCCTATGATCATTTGGTGTACACAAGTCGTGTATAATTACAACTGACCCTAGCGTATTCACTAAGTTATCATAATTTGTTCATTAGGGATTTTAAACCTTATAAAGATTTCGTGATTTTATCCGGATGAGAAAGTAATCAGATTTACGAACAATTATCGGGGTTTACAAAAACGTACCAAAACATAGATCTTTGATACTTCTTCATTCTCTGAGGTCAGACTCCTCCTGCTACTCCGTTGTTCTTCTCTGTTGGGTAGTCTCTTTTGAAATGTCCCTTTTTTCCACATACACTGCACACTTGAATTATGCTAGCATCGGTAGTGGAAGGGATATGTTGAGTCGGGGTCTTCGCGAAGCTAGCTTCCTTGTCATCCCTAGCCCTTGGACAATTTCTTCTGAAATGTCCTCCACTACCACTGAGGTAACAGGTTGGACTAGACCCAACATTCGCATTCAGAGTGACAAACTCGACTAGGGTCCTACATCTGCTGGAGGTGTGCCTCTTCCTATTGCATCTGGTGCAATGCAACACTTGACAAACTCCATGATGATGGTAGTTGCATTTGCTTCAGTGCGGAAGATTTCCCAAGTAGGGTGTGGTTAGGGTTGGAACAATAGGGCTGACTGGGGTACTGACTGTCCTAATTCGTCGCATCTCAATAGGTCTTTGGGTTGAACAACTCCCTCTGAACTTTCGTTTTAGGATGTTAGGTTGGAGATTAGGTGTGTCCTTTCCAGTAGGCACTTGTTGTTGAGATTGGTTAGCACCAAGCTTCGGATTGCCATTCACACTCCCACCCACATTTGTGTTGTTAGCGTTAAGAACAACTAGGGCGGCTGCTACAGCTGCTGTGACAGTAGCTTGGAACACAGCTGAGTCCATCTGGAGGATTGGTGTCTTACTGGTGGGTTGGTTACGTTTCTTCGGAGGCATGATCTGCTACATCTCAAGAAAATAAGATTGTGAGCAACAATGGTTGCCCCCGGATATATCCAAAATGTTTATCTATGCGTTGAGATTTCCCGTTAAGCTATCGGAGTCTCAGTGATTCGACCCACATCACCATGATGTGGTATTGGCTATGATAGAAAAGATTTGAGCACACAAAGTTCACATATAATAAGTTTACGAACTCCTGGTTGCTCAGCTCATCGGACTGGCTGAGTAACTCTCACATTTTTGTTGGCTTTCGACGATATGGAGATTTTGCTATCAGGGTAGTTCCGAGGATCAAGTCGATACGGGATTCAACTTGGCACTCGAAATAAATCCCTAAAATGTCTGTGGGGAAGACATCGGGAAAGTTGCAGACTTCGAAGATGCACTCGAGGTCTTTAACTTCTTGTGTCTCATTGTCAACATGAGCCAGGAATGCATAGCATTCCTTTCGCAAATGCTCCTTGACTTGACGCAGGAAATGATACAAAGGTTCAAAAAATCTTATCACTGAGACCAGTGAGGATTTCGTTGATGGGACGAATCGCTTCCTCGAAGCAAAGGATATCAGTACTATTTGAGGCTTAACCATTTTGTGCCGATTAGGATATCAAAGCTGATACGAAGTTGATGGGGAAAGAAATAATTGTTTAAGTACATCTTTTGATTCACGTTTTTAGGACAAAACAGTGATAGGACCTTGATAAAGTTGCTTACTTTTCATGCTATCAATCTAAGGTACACTTTTGACAATGAAAATCTTTAACTGAAATATTATAGTTGCCACCATTGTTGATATCAAGATTACACAGAGCTTGAAAATTTTGATCTAGGAGTAGGTCTACCACATATCAACAAAGGAACAATTTGACCACATAAAGAACTAGCAAATCGGTACATGCAAGGCAAAGATGTCTACAGAGAAAAGAGCTACTTGGAACATAAATAGGAAAGCTATTATTTAAACCAAAAGGAAAGACAAGTAGAATATTTCCTACTGGCGACGGGCTCTTCTCGGGCGAAACCTTAGGTTAGTCCACTGGCGCTCCATTTCAAGCAGGCGACTCTCGTATACTGATTGGCATGCTCGAAGCTCTACAACTTCAGCTCAAGTTGCAGCTAGTTCTCGTTGATGGGCTTTGTTGTCTCTCAAAATCCTCCCATAAGCAACCTCGAGACTGCGAATATGGTTTGTGTTGGCATCCGAGTCTGCTTCAAGTTCCACAGTTCGTTGAATGGCAGCCACGTTCATCTCGACATTGCGGGCCACTCAGCGGACTATGATTGGAAGGGCTCTATCTGTGGAGCCTCCTCCGTTCACATTGTAGAAGCGACGATCCCCATTATACGGGAGGGGTTGGCTTTGTTCGTGACACCACCTATACAGGCTTCCGACCCACATGGGCGTTGGGCCTTCGAGTACAAGCTGAGGGTTGGGATTTGGTATTGGGGCCACTGGGGGTAAGTTCTCAACTTCTGGTTCCGAGTCAGTCTCTTTAGGAAATGGCACAGCAATGCCATCATCAAAAGGGATTTCATGGTTTCCTTCTGGCTCTGGTTCGATCCATCCATCATCTCCTTGGTTAGGAAAGTACGGGTCGCCAGGAAGATGGAATCCAGCCATGCTATCTACGCGAGGCAAGGGTAAAGGAATAGTTAATAGGCATCGAATATATAATACTACTAATGTATTATAGTTACATGATTAATTCTCTTGGGTAAAACTCTGGTCCGGCCGTTATAGCACCCTAAAATACTCCTACAGTATTTTATCCTTATACCTGGTTCTAGAACTCTTCTTCTGGTATCTAGGTAAGTTTTAGACTTGTTGCAACGCCATAGTTACTCCCGAGCACATGTTGGTCATGTCTCGAATGAATATAGTTGATCAGGCTATATTGACCCTAGACATGATCACATAACTGCTCAAGTTTAACCGCAGTGTCCAACATCCAAATACTTTTGTTCTGTTCTACTCACGACACGGATTCTGATACTCGGGTATACTTATATACTTTAAAAAAAATATTTGTATTGTCGAAAGTATACTTTTTAGTTAAGAGCACCTAGGCCCCTTAATACTTATAGTTGTATACCATGTAAGGTTCGGTATACTTATTTCGCTATAAACAAGGGCTCTGATACCAATCTATCACAACCCGAAACCGATGGCGGAAACGTTCCAGGGCAGAGGACATCATGCGTAGTATCACAACAATTATATCATAGAAAGCATAGTAAACACAACCAGACAATGAATACATATATGAAAATGTTTTACATTGTTTAATACATAGTTTCTGTTCATATCAAAAGTAAAGTAGAAATACACGACACTAACGCTTCGACTTCTCCAAACTCCTGGAGGTACCTGTAATGCCCAAAGATCAGGGCTAGTCAATTTCGAGACGATAAGCATCAAAAATTACTTTTTTGGGCAATATTATTTAGAAGGAGTCATCTTAACTAAGATTTAGTTTATGTTACGAGGTTTCCGAATATATAGAGAACGTCGAAATCCGAGTTATAACGAAGAAGTTATGACATGTCGAAGTTTCGCGACAGAACCGACATGACACAGCGCGACATAAATAGTGAATTTACATTAGAGTGATATTTACCCAAAACAATCTAAATGAGAATTGAATGTCTTATTGATAGTAGTGCAACGACGGAAAGACGGATGGAAACGGACGTCAAACGAAGAAGTGCTGAGTTTATAACGGAGTTTTCCTGTCCCGACCAACTAAAAATAATATATAAGTAATATAATTATAATATATTAAAAATAAATTCAAAATTATCCAATGGAGTGTAAACGAGAGTTATAGAGCATAATCTCACCTTCGTGTCGATATAAAGAACGTCGAAAACGGAGTTCGTATGCGAAAGTTATGAATTTTTGAAGTTCGAGGTGTGAAACCCCAAAACTGTTAGATACCACGACGTGGCAAGCAGTGCCACGATGTGGCCAGTCTTCTGAAACCTCCGGGAGTCCCCTAGATGCAACTTGCCACGACATGGCAAGGGCAGATTTTGCCCTATAAATAGATTTGAAGGGCCAGTCGTTTAGGGTTGCTATTATCTCTTCTCTCTCTCCCGTATTACCTCGATTTACATGCAAGAAATATCCTGAAGCCCCGGTATGAACCCCGAGACCCGAAGCAAGTATCGAAGCCCGAAGATCCCCAGAAGAAAAGAGTTTCCGAGCCGAAGCTCTATCCGCGAGAAACCCAATGTGTGAAGTGATCCCGGTTTCACCGAAGAATATCTACTTGAAGAGCCGTAGTGTTGTCCGATCATCTTCTGATCAAGTGAGTGTGTGGTCACTTTCATCTTACACATAAATATTAAGTATTTGCTATGAAATACCTGCTATGTGTATAATATAAAGTTGTTTATATGTGTGAGTGTATAGTCCCTTTCATAACACGATTTTAATACAAGTATTGTTCGAATGTATTAAGTATATGTTTTGGGTGAGTATGTGATCACTTTCTTCTAACACATAAATATGAATTATTTGCTATGAAATACGTGCTATGTGTTTATATATTGTTTGTTTATTTGAGATGGGCATAAAATTGATGTTTTATACTGGTGTTAAATGATTTAAACTGTGTAAGTAATTGTATCTACGAAAATGTTGGGTAGAACATGGGTAGATGGGATAGTTGGTGACTATGGAGTTAGCGCCTATTATATAAACCTTGGTGACTATGGAGTTAGCGCCTACTGTTAGATAAACCTTGGTGACTATGGAGTTAGCGCATATTGTATAAACCTTGGTGACTATGGAGTTAGTGCCTACTGTTAGATAAACCTTGGTGACTATGGAGTTAGCACCTATTGTATAAGCCTTGGCGACTATGGAGTTAGCGCCTATTGTATAAACGTTGGTGACTATGGAGTTAGCACCTACTGTTAGATAAACCTTGGTGACTATGAAGTTAGCGCCTATTGTATAAACCTTGGTGACTATGGAGTTAGCACCTATTGTTAAGTGAACCTTGGTGACTATGGAGTTAGCGCTTGATAGCTATGGATTTAGTACCTGACACTACTAGAAAAAAGGCCTTTTACGACGCGCAAAATACGACGCTCATTGATCTATGTTACGCAACGGAGAGTGACATTAGAAAAATGTCATCTCTTCAAAAAATTTAAGGATAGAAGACACGCATTATTGCGCACCCTTAAATTAGTGTCTAAAAAAAACACAGAGGGCACCTATAATAAAATGCGCGTCGTCTAAGGATGTCGCTTTATATTTTTTCATGGAACGCGCGTTCCATCCTTTAATAGTGGGGGAAAGGGGGAAATGAAATTCTGAAAAAATTAAAAACCCCGCCATGCTCTCCCTACCTTCTTTCAATTGTTCTTCTCTCTCTCTCTCTCTATCTCTCTCAATCAAATACCAAAAATCGACTATTGTTGGAACTAGGGTTCCGGTTCTTAGTGAAATTGAAGGTTTTTTGGTCACTAGGCCATGAAATTGATCAAAGGGGTACAGTTTTTGGAACCATGACTATTTTTGGAACCAGGGTTTCAGTTCAAAAACCCTTCATCTACTTCCCTCGATCTTCAGTTCCTCAAGTACTTTCTCAGCCTCTCAATCAATAGAAGAGTTGTATCACAACTACAAATTTAGAGTGATTTCCATATCAAGTAGAACAGTAGCTCCATTAAAGTCAAGGTCTCGAAACTCCATGGTCAATCACCATCAACATTCTACTTCTTTATGTGTTCCAGAGGTTTGTCTTCCTTTATTACGAGTTTTATAACCTTTTTAATCAAACTCGATTAGCCCTCGATACCTAATGTTATCTTTTGCGTTGTTGCTTCTGCTCTGTTCTTCTTGAAATCTCCCCACACTCTCATGTCGAAACATAATTTATGATATCGAGTTGGAAAGCAATAGAAATGGCTATAAAGGTCGGTTGGGTTGGACGATTCTCTGGAGGACGAGAGAGATTTGGACATGGCAGATCGTAGGGCTACAGAGATTGAGCTTGATACCAAGGAGGGTTTTGCGTCAAGGGAAAAGCTCCACCATCATCTCAACGACCAAGGTTGGTTAGGGTTTCTGTTTTTTTTTTCTGTTTTATTTCCATTCCTTCACCATCACCAATGTTACTTTGTGCTTCATCTGATGTACGATTACCTTCTCCTTGTTATGGTGGCAATACTCCTATGGGTTGCTCTGATTCTCCATGGGATAATTTTGCCCCTTCTCTTGTTCTAATTAGGGCAATAATGAGATTATGATGTTAGAGATGGAGTACAACTCTGAGAGTATAAAGGTTGTTTGAGTATAAAATCCCATATCGACTCTCTCTGTTCATGGATAGCTTGAAGTTTATACATCTTTTGTATATTCTATAAAATCTTGCAGCTAATTTACTTTTCTTATTTTAAACCAAGGATTTGAATGGATAGATGGTTTCATTTTTTTAATTCAAAAATTGGAACTCTTATACTCTGTAATATTTTTTTCAGCTGATTTGATACAAGAAATTGATAGCAAACTACCTGTTGTACAGCTTGCTCTTGAGCTCACTCACAAGATCTTTGGTTCTTGTCCACCTATGCAAAGTTTTGATCCAGCCAAGATGCTCACGGTAAGATTTTATTTAACTATAACATTGATGCAATTTTCCCTTTTTCCTATTCCTAAAATGAACTGATGGTATAGTAATTAGGACTACGGGAAGCTTCAAACACTTGATATAACGGTTGCATGCAGGAAATCATCATGTTCTCCTGTTTGCTCGCAAATCCCATTTTGGCTCTGTTTTTTTTAATCAAGTGCTGTTAAAAAAAATATATTTTATAAAATGAAAATGCACATGAAACATGAAAATGTTTGATGCTTTCAAGAAAAGATACAAACATGTTTGATGCCTTTTGTCTTTGCCTTTTCTCCTCGTGAAACCAGGGGCTCACATGTACACACTTCAACTATTCAACACACACTCACATACGTATTTTTATATGTATTTCAACACGTCTTCCCGTTCACACCCTCCAACTGTTTGATTTAATGTCACAGTGAGTTTTTATTTTCTATCACTTTTATTATTGCTTCTCTCTCTCTCTCTCTCTCTCTCTCTCTCTGAAGAAAAAGAAGGGGAGACTCAATTCAGTGTTTTGAATTGAGAAGAAAGAAGAAGCTCAATATCTGGATCAAGATGGGTTTTTGTTTCAGTGTTAGATTGAAAATTGAAAGTTCACGTTGTTATAAATTTTATATTTTTGTGATGAATTTTTATATGTTTGTCTAGAAGAACTTATACTTCTCATTTCATTTTCTTATCGATAATCTGTGGATGCATTGTGTAAATATAAAAATAGAACATAATAAAGTTGAATTTCTTCACATTTTTATATTTTTGTGATGTATCCAGCTACATAAAATTAAGCAGTATAGAGAGTAATATGGTCTTTTTGATTAAAAAAAGGGTGTTATGATCTTTTTGATGTGTTTAAACTTCAACAGGTAAAGTTACATCTACATCAGTACCTCCAAGCTCTTGGACTCCTAGAAGTCAAACAGAAATCTTACAATTGGGAAATTTAAAGCCTTTTAGCTTCAATGTACTTAAATTGGCTACAAGAAATTTCCGACTCGTTAATGTTCTTGGAGAAGGTGGATCTGGGTCGGTTTTCAAAGGATGGATCGATGAACAATCTGTTAAGAGATTAAATCAAGCGATCTTTAAGGTCTTCAAGAATGGCTCGCATGTTCTTATAGAGAGTAATATGGTCTTTTTGATTAAAAAAAGGGTGTTATGATCTTTTTGATGTGTTTAAACTTCAACAGGTAAAGTTACATCTACATCAGTACCTCTAAGCTCTTGGACTCCTAGAAGTCAAACAGAAATCTTACAATTGGGAAATTTAAAGCCTTTTAGCTTCAATGTACTTAAATTGGCTACAAGAAATTTTCGACTCGTTAATGTTCTTGGAGAAGGTGGATCTGGGTCGGTTTTCAAAGGATGGATCGATGAACAATCTGTTAAGAGATTAAATCAAGCGATCTTTAAGGTCTTCAAGAATGGCTCGCATGTTCTTATGCATAAGACAAATTCATTCTCGAATCTTCTTTATTTAAATCAATGAATTACAACTCATAATTTATTTCTTTGATCATGTTGCAGGCAAAATTAATTATTTAGGGATGTTAAATCATCTCCCCCTGGAGACACGATATTGAACTTTGGATCAAAGACATCAATACCATGAACAACCCTGTAGAGCCCATCCCTGGGAGAATGAAAGGTGAATGGCTCTCCTATTGTACCACATTATTCTTCTTGAAATGAAATTTATAAACAAAATAAGATGATGTGGATTTATTGACATCTAGCAGACCATAAAAACTTAGGACACTTACGTTCCTGCAATTTCTTGGTATGTGTTGGTGATGATAAAATTTGCATTGTTCATGGCTAGGTTAGTAGGAAATTGTCAGAGATACTTTTCATCAAATTTCTTCCAATACAAGTCTGAATCTGGGTACTTTGTTTTCTCAACACATTGTGATAATTTGAAGGGTTATTATTATTATTATTATTATTGTTATTATTGTTATTGTTATTATTATTATTATTATTATTATTATTATTATTATTATTATTATTATTATTATTATTATTATTATTATTATTATTATTACTATTATTATTTATGTTTCTTACCTGAGTTACTGCCATTTTGTAAGACAACAAAGAGGCAACAAGGTTTCCATCACTGTAATTTCAAATTATAAGATCAGGAGTATCATGTAACGCGGGTGACGTACCCCTAGCAACCATAACCTGCATTTCTCCTCTGAAATCACTTGACTCGTCCTTATTTGCAAATCTCTATTCTTGGCAACAACAGTTGGCTTCTTCATATCATGCTTCCGAAATTACCCCTGCATAATCCTTGGCAGCTAGTAATAACTTAACATTTAGTACTTTGACCTGAAAATTTAAATAGAATTTGTGAGCGGGATGAATATAAAGAAATTTTGAAAATTAAGGGGCTTTATACTTGAAGTAATTGTGAACTAAACGCCCAACTTCAAATCATCAAAATTATTTATAAGATGATCACAGCCTGTTGGTATACAAGTTTTTTCAACTTGTTTTTGTCCTCTCCGTAGGCTCCTTTCTATACTTTTTTAAACTTGTTGTTTTTTTTTTTATCAAAAACTTTCCTAACATATTATTTATTTTTACGTGAAGGAGTTTGGATTGGGAATTGTTACTTAAACTATCAATGAAAATAATGAAGCTTCAAGTTTCCTTTTAAGGTTTTGTATTACATTTTTTAGGTTTGTGTTATTATATACAAATTGTTCTACTCAATAAACAAGATGTTTGCCTAAAAGAAAGAGAAACATTTGGGAAGGTCTATGGAAGCTCAAAACAGGCTGATCAGGCTATTGTAAGTCCCCTGTATTTTACAGTTCCTTTGATAGATTCATTCATATAAATCAAACAAAAGCCCTTTGTTACATTGTTTCTGATTTGCAGCTGACAGAAGCATTTGGGAAGTTCTATGGAAACTCAAAACAAGGAACCAGCAATGATAAATCTCATGGTGGTGTTCATGAGAACTGCATCAAGTATATATCACCATTCTTACTTTTTTTCTAATTTAATTTATTATTCTTAATGTTAATGTTGTGAAGGCATAATGACATATATATAGGTTCCACTTCAAGTTTTGGTTCGAAGACAAATAGCTCGGTTGTTGGATCATTGTCTTCAATGTGTTAGACTTGTATACAATGAATTAGTAAAGGTATTATCTTTTTTTCTTTTTCTTTTTCTTTTTTTATAATTCAGAATAAATAAATATTTGGGAAATATTTCATATCACCCATAGTTGTCTAGTGCATGAACTACAATAGTTTCCTGTTCTTAAGATGCACATTAATGACATTGCTGGGAGTTTTTTGTTTGAAGGTCTTCAACCTTCACAAACAATGATTGGACACTTACTAGAAATGGAGGTATTAGACCAAAGTACTTCATTTGCGATTTTTATACATACATGTTCCTGTTTATTAAACCAAAGTATTTATGGTGTCAGGTTACTTCAATAAAAACTTGTAGTTGGTATTCACCATTGACTATTGATTGACTTACTTTTTTCTGTTTGATGCAGAGTCAATTGGTAGGGAAATTGTTAATTTTTCAAAGTAAAACAAAGGGTTGATTGAACGAGAGAAAAGAAAACACCAACACTCCATGGCTAATAAGAATAAAAAAGATAAAGATATGAGGAAAAAAGGTAAAACAAACTCGTATGTATGAATATGATTTGTATGGTAATTAAATTTATAGTGTATGTATGTTTTGGTTTGCATGCAGTCTTTGTTTGGCAGCTTGGACAAACTTTGTAGCACCTGATCGTCCATGCCACTCTTGGTAAAACAAATTTATAGTGTACTTCTTCCAATTCATGTTAGTAATTTCTCATTATGATGTGTTGTCGTTTCTTGTGCATTTTTATTTTTAGGAGGTATTTTACTTTCTTTAATATTTAAAGTTACAGGACATGAGTATCGGCACATCATGGAACATTTCGGTTAGTTTTTGTTTTTCCTCTTGGTGATCCATCAATGAAGTGGCCAACATCATGTAATAACATTTTAGGGGAAGATGTATGTATATGTTTTTTTAATGAATAATGTAATCATATGTATGAATATAAAATACAGTTTGTTATTTGTATGACAAAAAATTTTATGCAATGGATAGTATTTTTTATATATGGTATTTTATTTTCTTGTTATGAGACATTAAATGCAAATTTAATTCAAAAATTAATAAATATATAAATATATTTTTTTAGAACATTTAAAATTATGATACGCAAAAATGTGTGTCATCTTCATTTATGACATGGCCTTTCTTGACAGGGGCTTCCTTGATACGCATTGCATGTCATAAACACGCGCGTCGTAAGGTTACGACACGCAAATGCGTGTCGTCTTCATTTATGACAGGGCCTTCCTTGATACGCATTGCATGTCATAACCGCGTGTCGTAAATGCACGTCATAAATGAGCGTCGTAAATGCGCGTCATCTCTCTTTATGACAGGGCCTTCCTTGACGCGCATTTGCGCGTCGTCTGAGCGTTTTACGACGCGCAATGAGCGTCGTAAAAGGCCTTTTTTCTAGTAGTGTGAGAGATAAATGTTGGTAACTATGGACTTAGTACCTGATAGATAAGCATTGGTAGTAATGGACTTCATGCCAATTCCTTAGGTAAATTCTTAGGAATGAATGAATGAAGGATAGTTTATCAATAGGGTAAAACCTTAAGAAATAAAGAAGATAATGGGGATGGGTTATTGGGGTCATTGTTTGATGATTATATATATATATATATATATATATATAATATTGTGGGTTGAAAACCCTATATGCTCACCAGGCTCCCAAGCCTGACCCACTCAGTTTTCTTTGCATTACAGGTAATGACACAAGAGTATAAGTTGGTGGACTTGACGAGACATTTTGGAATATAGATCAGTAGTTATAAATAATTGTTGTAAGGTCTATTTTATATTGTTTATGCTTTTGGTCTGTATCGGAACATGACATCTCGAGTTTTTATTATTTAATGAAAATACGTTCTCTTTGAGAAACGTTTTGATAAATTTTATCATATTTTGTTTTGGGAAGAAATTCCGCAACTCTTTTTAATCAAAAGAATTTACTCTGATTTTATAAAACAAAGCATAAACAAACCGGCCTTTTCTGGCCGTGAAATTAGGGATGTCACAGTTGGTATCAGAGCATTAGTTTAAGCGAACTAGGAATTTATAGGATTTCTAGACTTAAACTTAGAACACTAAGCGATGATTGTGAGATGAGTGTCTACCATAGTTTAGACACGAGCACTCGTATATTTTAGGAAAGATGCCTAAAATGCTTTTATGTGCTAAATGCTATGTGTTTTCCATAAATTATATTGTTTTTTCGGATCTATGGTATGTTGCCGATCGGATCTGGAAACCTTATGTGTTTAGGATTCTAAGCGTACGACTACGATATTAGAACTAGCATGTAAACATTTTGGAGTGATAAGGATATTTATACATCTATCATAAATAAAGCTTTCTTATCTTAAATTCTCATCCGATACACCGAACGTTTTCTTGGATGTACAAAACGTTATGGCGAAGACTCATAGAGAATTGAGTAAATGGAGGAAATGAAAGGCTTATGATAGTGAATGACACCTATCGGAAGATAACATAAGTGGTGTCTTGCCTTTAGTTTATGTTTGATAAAATAACGGAACGTTTAGAGGAGTACGGGACGTCTGAAGTACACCTTCGATTGGTAGGATGATGGAACGATTGGTGTAATTCTTGAAGATGTCCCATAATCTAGAATTTCCATCATCAAGCGAGTTGAAGTATGATTGATGATAGAAGATACGCATGGAAGAAGTCCTAGTAGAGTCTAGGAAAATTTTTATGATTAATTGGACACATTCCTATGTGTTAAATTGTTTGGTGATTTTAGGACTTGGGGATTGCGAGACAATACTTGGGACGAGAATGAGTATGTGTGAATGGTAGTAGAGATCTATACTACTGGAAGCACAGGACTCACGCTTGGATCATGGGAAGTCGCAAGGTTACCAAGAAGCTAGTAATTGATTCTGTTTTATTCAAGTATGTCATTACCATTGTTTCGGTAATGACTAGTAAGATGGTTGTTATTCCGACCCTAGTGGTCATATCAATTGAGTCCGACTATGATGAGAGTTCATCAGGACACGACCCATCGGTCAGTTACAATATATAAAGGAAAGTATTTATCCTAAGAAGAAGAAGGAGTCTAAAATGAGGACTTATTTTGTAACTCGAAGGTTATGATTGAAAGTCCAAAACAGTACAAAGAGTAGATGTAGGATTGAGCATCAAGGTTATTACTTAAGATGGAGAGATAACTTATGGAGTCATTATACGAATCCTATTTCATTGATGATCCCAGGACGTAATCATCCTAATGGGGAGATAATTGTAACGCCCATAGATCAGGGCTAGTCAATTTAGAGACAATAAGCATCAAAAATGACTTTTTTGGGAAAGAATATTTAGAATCATTTATCTTAACTAAGATGTAGTTTATGTTACGAGGTTTCCGAATATATAGACACCGTCAAAATCCGAGTTATAACGAAGAAGTTATGACCTGTCGAAGTTTCGCGATAGAACCGACATGACACAGCGCGACGTAAATAGTGAATTTACATTAGAGAGATAATTATCCAAAACAATCTAAATGAGAATTGAATATCTTATCGATAGTAGTGCAACGACGGAAAGACGGACGAAAACGGACGTCAAACGAAGGAGTTATGAGTTTATAACGGAGTTTTCCTGTCCCGGCCTACTAAAAATAATATATAAGTCATATAATTATAATATATTAAAAATATAGTCAAAATTAGCCGATGGATTCTAAATGAGATTTGTAGAGCATAATCTCACCTTCACGTCGATATAAAGAACGTCGAAAACGGAGTTCGTATGCGAAAGTTATGAATTTCTGAAGTTCGGGGCGCGAAACCCCAAAATTGTTAGATACCACGATGTTGCAAGCAGTGCCACGATGTGGCCAGTCTTCTGACACCTCCGGGAGTCCCCCAGGTGCAACTTGCGATGACACATGCAGTGACGACCAAGCCCACGACGTGGAAAAAGGTGCTACGACGTGGCAAGGGCAGATTTTTCCCTATAAATAGATTTGAAGGGCCAGCCGTTTAGGGTTGCTATTATCTCTTCTCTCTCTCCCGTTTTACCTCGATTTACATGGAAGAAATATCCCGAAGCCCCGGTATCAACCCCGAGACCCAAAGCAACTACCGAAGCCCGAAGATCCCCAGAAGAAAAGAGTTTCCGAGCCGAAGCTCTGTCCGCGAGAAACCCGGTGTGTGAAGTGATCCCGGTTTCACCGAAGAATATCTACTTGAAGAGCCGTAGTGTTGTCCGATCATCTTCTGATCAAGTGAGTGTGTGGTCACTTTCATCTTACACATAAATATTAAGTATTTGCTATGAAATACCTGCTATGTGTATAATATAAAGTTGTTTATATGTGTGAGTGTATAGTCCCTTTCATAACACGATTTTAATACAAGTATTGTTCGAATGTATTAAGTATATGTTTTGGGTGAGTATGTGATCACTTTCTTCTAACACATAAATACAAATTATTTGCTATGAAATACGTGCTATGTGTTTATATATTGTTTGTTTATTTGAGATGGGCATAAAATTGATGTTTTATACTGGTGTTAAATGATTTAAACTATGTAAGTAATTGTATCTACGAAAATGTTGGGTAGAACATGGGTAGATGGGATAGTTGGTGACTATGGAGTTAGCGCCTATTATATAAACCTTGGTGACTATGGAGTTAGCGCCTACTGTTAGATAAACCTTGGTGACTATGGAGTTAGCGCCTATTGTATAAACCTTGGTGACTATGGAGTTAGCGCCTACTGTTAGATAAACCTTGGTGACTATGGAGTTAGCGCCTAGTGTATAAACTTTGGTGACTATGGAGTTAGCGCCTACTGTTAGATAAACCTTGGTGACTATGGAGTTAGCACCTATTGTATAAGCCTTGGCGACTATGGAGTTAGCGCCTATTGTATAAACCTTGGTGACTATGGAGTTAGCGCCTACTGTTAGATAAACCTTGGTGACTATCGAGTTAGCGCCTATTGTATAAACCTTGGTGACTATGGAGTTAGCGTCTACTGTTAAGTGAACCTTGGTGACTATTGAGTTAGCGCCTGATAGCTATGGATTTAGTACCTGAGAGATAAATGTTGGTAACTATGGACTTAGTACCTGATAGATAAACTTTGGCAGCAATGGACTTCGTGCCAATTCCTTAGGTAAATCCTCAGGAATGAATGAATGAAAGATAGTTTATTGTTAGGGTAAAACCTTAAGAAATAAAGAAGAGAATGGGGATGGGTTATTGGGTTGATTGTTTGATGATTATATATATATATATATATATATATATATATATATATATATATATATATATATATATATATATATATATATATGATATAATATTGTGGGTTGAAAACCCTATATGTTCACCAGGCTCCCAAGCCTGACCCACTCAGTTTTCTTTGCATTACAGGTAATGACACAAGAGTATAAGTTGGTGGACTTGATGAGAGATTTTGGAATATAGATAAGTAGTTATAAATAACTGTTATAAGGTCTATTTTATACTGTTTATGCTTTTGGTCTGTATCGGAACATGACATCCCGAGGTTTTATTATTTAATGAAAATACGTTCTCTTTGAGAAACGTTTTGATAAATTTTATCATATTTTGTTTTGGGAACAAATTCAGAAACTCTTTTAAATCAAAAGTATTTACTCTGATTTTATAAAACAAAGCATAAACAAACCGGTTTTTTCTAGCCGTGAAATTGGGGATGTCACAGTACCTGTCTACTAATTCCCTGAGAATACAAGCAGTTTGAAAGTCATCATAAAGCTGGTGAGTTCATAAACATTTGGTTTTGGTGAAAAATGTTTTTTGATTCTTTTGAAAAGTGTTCCTCAAGAAAATCCTATATTTTCTAATGAAAAGCATGTTTGAAAGAATGTCTAATAGTAGAAAATAAACCATCAGTTTTAGAAAACATGTTATTCGTCCTAGAAGTAGAGATGCCAGTTTAGAAGTACTTGATTACTAATAGCATATATAAAAGTAGTTTTATTACTTAAAATAAAACAAATGAAGAAGAGAGTCTATAAACAAAGTTAGTTTATACTTATTTGCGAGTCGTATAACCATACTTGATATGACCAACAGACCTTTATAACATTCTTCAGGCGTTAAGATAAATGAGATTTGTTCACCCCAGGCGTGCCCGCCTAACTGTAGCTAGCAGTTTAGGTGTGAGATTGTCAGTCCCGAATAGATCTATTCACAAATCTCACGCTCTCCCTCCAGGAGACTCTGGTTATACTAAAAGGATTTATCACTATACACCTAAGGGTACAATATTGAAGTAGCGCCTCACAATTCTGTATAATCTAGTTTACTAGCGAGAAATCAATATAAAACGGTAATTATCCATGAATAAATGTACTTTATACTTTTGAGAAAACATATAACATAAACTAAATCTGCCATAGTTTATATATATTCATTTATGGATTTTGATTAAGTAGAGACTGCCTAGAGGGTTATCCCAAACTATACCCATTATAGTTTATTAGAGTTGATGTAGAGTTGCTTTGTAAAAACCTTTCTGAAAACTATGAAGTTAGATTTCCAAAATAGTAGTTTCCCTTATGCTCAAGATATTACAAAAAGAGATAAAATATCCGAATATGTTATTAAACGTGGAAATCGTTGGACTGCATTAATAAGTTTAAAACTTAATAAAATACTTTGAATTTGGCTTGTATCCCCCCCTGAAAACATTACAAACACGGAAAATGTAGGGGTATGAACTCACAGTTGTTTTGTGGAGTTTTTGACTGAAAAGAAGGTTCCCGAGTTGTTGCACGCGACACTTAACGAAAACCTATTATCAAATAAATGCGTATATGTATCTAAATTAGCAATTTTGTTAGATAAAGTGTCGGAAAAACACTTGAATTTGGTTGAGGAATGTTACCGAGACTGACTTGAATCGAAGGAATGAGTTTACAGTCTTAAAACACAAGTTTACGGTTTCTGAAGATGAGTTTACGGCCTAAGAACACGAGTTTACGGTTTCTGCAGATGGCCGAGTTTACGGCCGTGAACTCAAGAATAGAGTTTACGGTCTTTGAAGCCCGGACCATAAACTCGGAAAACGAGGTTTGGATGCTAACTTCGATGTGAGGAGTGATTCCAGACGTTCCAAAATGACTCCAAATGTGGTTTCTCGATGATTTCCGAAGTCTAAAAGCGTTTTTGTGAGTTTACGGTTGAAGAACTTAGAGAGAGAAGAGGTGAGAATGTGGCCAGAAAATGTTCTAAAGAGAGTGGGGGTATCGTATTTATAGGGCGAAAAATGGGGTCCACTCGTCACTGATCGAAAACAGGTTTACGGTCGTAATCCCATTCTTAGACCAAAATGTTGATTTTCGAGGTTTTCGGGTTTCCGCGTGATTTTTGGTTCCAACTTGCAAAATAATTTAATTAAACATAACTAGATTATTTTATTAAACCAAAATTTTGACGAAAAAGGTTAACGGGTATGAAATTTCATTAACGAAAAACGTGTAATGGAAACGGAAAAAGTTTCGGGTTGTCACAACCACATCCTGTATCAAGAACCCAAGAAATACATGTGATGATTCATTAGATTTAATAATGTAGATAACTGTGAAGGATGACTTGATCTTCCCATCCTTGATAATTTGCAGATATTCTGGGCAACTTCTTTTCCAATGCCCCATCTTGTGGCAGTTATGGCACTCTGCCTCCTTGGGGTTGGAGTTGGGTTTAGCAGAACCAGCCTTGGTTCCACTAGAAGAAGTACCATCTTGGGACTTTCCCTTGTGGTTGCTCTTTGAGGGAGCCTTCCTCTTCTTACCCTTCCCTTTCCCTATTGCCAAGACAGGGGCAGCAGCGGGAGCAGGAGTTGATGCAACAGACTTATCGTTGAGATTGCTCTCAGCAGTCCTTAACAAGCCTTGAAGCTTGCTCAAAGTGACCTCTTCCTTATTCATGTGGTAGGTCATGCAGAACTGGTTGTATCATGGAGGCAAGGAGTGAAGGATGATGTCGATTTCCAGCTCTTCATCAAAGTTAACATTTAACTTCAGCAGGCGATCAACATATCTCTACATCTTTTGCAGATGTGTAGTAAGGGACTCTCCATTACTCATTTTGGCAGTGATCATCGAAGTGATGATCTCTTACCTTTCTTGCCTAGCGCTTTGTGGTACTGGTCTAGCAAGTCTTGATGCATTTCATAGGGATAGATGTCCTCATAGGACTTCTGGAGTTCTGCAGTCATAGTCGCTAGCATGATGCAATTGACCTTCGTAGCATCACACTCATGAGCCTCAAAGGCAGTGATCTCTTCAGCAGTGGCCATGTTTAGGTTGATTTCCTTCAGCTTTTCATTAAGGACATACTCTTTGTTTTCATAATGAGTGACCATTTGGATGTTTCGGATCCAATCATTGAAATTGGACCCGCCAAATATCACTCTCCCACACAATTTCATGAGTGAGAACGAGCCAGAGGAATTCGAGCCGGAAGCCTTTTTGTTGACGTTCGACATCTGAAATAGAAAAGAGGCAAAGTTTGATTAGAAATGAATCCCCAATTAAACACCCAAATGAGAAATTAGGGCTAGGATCCAACAACATTATTTACAAATTAGAAGAGGGATGTCGTAATCTAACATGCAAATAATTTGAAGGTATGTGAATGACGATTCACTAATTCTCCACCATGAAAAACGAAAAGAGATTAAGTTTTAAATGTATTGAAAACTCCTAGATTTTTTGAAACTCATTGAACTATTCAATGGCACGTTTAAATTTTGATATGCCCTTCTAATTTGTGATTGGGATGCCGAGGATCACAAGGTGGGTGTGTATAACCATGCAAACGTACATGGTGCCCTCATTGTTACAGTCACCTATTCGATATGCCGGTTATCCACACACGCTCCATCGAACTATGACAAACAATGAGTCACCCTTTGCGACCTTTTCTTAGAGCCCAATTAGTGTGTCGGTTAACCACACACGCTCCACTAACGTCTTAGCAAGGGTACAAAGGGTAATTTCATGGAATTGCATCAATTTCACTTTTTCCTAAAGTAACTAAGATTGGGAATTTTGAAAAACGTTTAGTTACTTTTATAATTCATTATACTTATTAATGAGGAAAGGGTTGCCCTATCCTACCCTATCGGCTAACGACCCTTCACCAATCAAGGAAGCGGTGGGTGAGAGTGGACACCCATTAAACGGCCATTTTATAGGCCATAAACCTTATACCCCCCCTTATAGATCGACTTCGTGAATGAGGCCTACTAACGGTAAGACTAGCATTTAAGTTATACATATATATATATATATATATATATATATATATATATATATATATATATATATATATATATCTTATAATATTATAAAGTATAAGGTTGAATTTTAAACTTGTAAAATTCTAGGGTTTGAAATTTAAATAGTTCAAATTAAACTTTTAATCAAAAATTTATATTTCAAAACTTGAGGGCAAGTTTTGAACTTTTCAAGACACAAAGGATTAAATAGCAAATAATTTAAAATTAAACAATTAATTTAATGATTATCTAGATTTGACCTAATCAATTTTATTCACAAGATAATTCATCAAATAATTTAAATAATCAAATATTATCATATAAGGAATTTATTATTCAAATACATGGTAATTATCTATTGTTTTGGAAAGGATAAACATATAATAACAATAAAAATTCGGATTTTATTAGTTAAAAACGATTTTGGCAATTATCCTTGAGCAAAACAGCAAGAAATCCTGAAAATCCCTCTGTCCGACGCTCCGCCTCGCTGAGTCGCCTTATGGACTCACCGAGTTCATCCTACTCATTGAGTCCACATTGGGACTCGCCGAGTCCGTTAGGCAGATGACCCAAAAACTTGATTGTTAAGCAACAATGAAACACAAAGCATCAAGTAGAATAGAAGCCAATCAAGAAGCCAATCAAGGCTCTGATACCAGTAATGGGTTTTACACAAAATAGATCTAGGCTTGGATCTAGGCTTCTCTATTGTACATGTTATTCATCCAAGACTTGCAAACCCTAGATTTAGTGTATATAGTTCGAAATTAACATAACAAAATAGATCTAGATGATTACCTCTTCTTGAAATCTTGAATCTTCTTGTCCTTGGAGCTTAGAGTCACAAATGTCACTCCTCTAATGGCTTACAAACACCACAAGCAAGAGGATGATCTTGGAGAGAGGTTGGAAGCTATAGAAATCGGCTCTGGTACTCTTAGATGTAGGGTTAGTTGATTTCTGAAGCCTTAGGGGTCTATTTATACTTGTGCTACTAGGGTTTCAGTCAAAACCCTAATTGGATAGCTTAAACCTTAAGCAGTCCAAAGAACCTTCGAAAATAAAGGCCTTAGACGAAATTAGATGGGCTCCGACTCTCAATTTTATCCACCCCATAATTCCAAAGGATTCTCAGCCCAAATCAACTATCACACAATTGATAGTTCTTGTCCCTTTTATTTAATTAATCTCTTTTAACCATAGAATTCATTCTTAATTAATTCTTGTCTAATATTAAATAAACTATATGATTTCTTCTTTAATACATTATTCAGATAACATATTAATAAATCATAATAACCTCTTTGTTCATAAATCATCCTATCTTGTTGCTTTGGTGAAGGTAACCCAAAAGGACCATGCACAACCGGGTCAAATACTTACCAAATATAGTTACGGGCTTAGACACTAATCCAACAGCAACTTCAGATCTGAACTCTCTTTGGTCTCTAAGTCCATAAAGCTTCCAGTTTTAGCAAGTGTGAACCTCTCCTTAGGTGTAAAACTCCATGATAAGCTTGGATTTGACATTATAAGTCTTTAGAGCCTTACATGCACATAAAGTTTGAAACTTTACGTGATAACCATGCCTTGGGAAACTGGATCTGCAATATGGAACCTTAAATGGCTTAAAAAGCATCTGAATGGATAAAGGGATTAAGGGACTCAGTGAGTTGCATGGTCAACTCGGCGATTCCGATGAAGAATGTCGTGCAAGGACTTCTACATGTACTCGGCGAGTCAATGGGGTGACTCGGCGAGTCAACTAGGGTTTTCCCGGCATTTGGACACACATGAACTCGACGAGTTGTAAGGAAACTCGACGAGTTAGTGGGGGGATTTCACGACTACTCGAGTTCTGGAAGGACTCGACGAGTCGGGTCAACATGGACTATTGACCTTGACCGTTCACTTTGACTTTAACCAAGGGTTGACTAATTGACTTCTGGGGCATTTTGGGAAATTGGTAATTTATGAGTATGGTTCTATGATGAATATAGGTGGTGGAGTTTGTGATGGTGATCCGAGAGTTTGAGCTTATCTTTTGAGTCGAAGGTTGAGAGGTGAGTTATCCTCACTATACTCAAGGGTCTAAGGCACCAAGGTTGGCCCTTTAGATTTTAATCTTGATATGTTATGCCAGTATGACCTGTTAGATCGGTATCCTGGTAAATAGGATGGTATTATGTGGTATGTGGTATGATCTGTTAGATCAGTAACCTGGTAGATAGGATGGTATTATGTGTTATGTGGTATGATCAAGGTTGTAGAACTCGTTACTCGGTACCTGCTCGGCCGACTACCGAGTAGCGAGTACTCGGGAGTACCTGGGAGTACTCGGGGAGTACCCGGATTTTATAATTCATGTAGAAATATATTTAGGGAAATTATATATGTCAAAATCATAAGTTAAAATCCTAAGGTGATTGAAATATATAACAAAATTAGATACATGTGAATACACAATAACTGAAAAACACATAATGGTCTCACTTCATGAATAATTACTAAAGATTTAAGATATATATGTAGTAATAATCACATGTGTGTGTATTAAATAATAACTCATTAAGTATATTATACATATTAATCATCAAGTTGATCGAGTTTTACAACACTGGTCATGTCAGTAAGGGGCCGATCGGGGAGTACTCGGGATTTTGTAACTCGCCTCGGTAATGGGCAGAGTAGCGAGTAATCGGAGGAGTAATCGGTCGACTCGGTGAGTTTTACAACACTGGGTATGATCTGTTAGATCAGTTTGTTTGTCTATAGACTGTTATGTGATTATTTGTTATATGTGCACATGTTTGTTTGGCGATTGAGGCTTATCTGCTTTGTGCGAAAGTCAGTAGACCTAGGCATTCTAACATGTTGGTTGTGGGCCGTGAGTATTCCATCCCGAGGATGATTGGACTCATAGTATGTGGGTACTCCAAAGCTTTTGGGCATATAGTTTCAGTTTATTGTCTCCGGTACATCAGAGGATTACAACAAGGAAAAGGCGTGATCGTACAACTCCTCACTTTTTATGACTTTGTTTCTGGGAGACACTGATATTATAAATTTTGAAAACAATTTTGTAATGGTTAATGGTTTTGAAATGTTCTTAAAAGTTTAAATTTGACATGATTTTTATGGGTGTTATAAGTTGGTATCAGAGCCTTGGTTTGAGTGAATTGGAGGAACATTTGTGTGAATCCAGTCTCAAATCAAGGAAAGATTTTCAAAATGGTTTCCAAAATAATTAAAGGAGGATGCAGGGTGTACAATCAACCGGAGCCAGTAAGTAAACCCCAAAATACCATATAGTTATTTGATTATGTGATATGTTAGAACAACATGCTAGTACTAAGCTAGGGATCTTCAGGAATTGCATGATAGAATTGCTTGATTACATGATGCCTGCTAGCCTAGGGTTTCCTTTATATGAGATTGACATCATTACTGTAGTTGCTTAGTGTATGCATCACGGTTATACATAATTAAGATCTTATAGCCCAAGAATTTTTGATTTGGCCTTATGTTCTGTTCTTGTTTGATTGGGGGCTTAGGGTAGGAGCTGATATTCGAAATTATATAGGGTACAACATTATGTATGGTTAGCATACACTAGTGTTGTAGGGTTGGTGGAAGTTTCATGGATGGGTGGGTTGTGTGAGGCCGATAGGTCGGTTGTGAGACAGTTAGCCTTCCTCTAGGAGTGATGTTGAGCGACCACCACGTGTATGTATATTGTTAGGGTGTTGTGGTGATACTTGAGACAAATATGGGTAGGTGTGGAAGGTAGTATGGGCCCGTACTACTGAAAGCACATGACCCATACGCATAGCAAGGAACTCACAACCCCTAGGTTTAGTAGGGAGTTGGTTCCCAGTTATTTATACGAATTGTCTGATATCTTCATGTTATATTTTCAGTATGGTGGTTACGAGGCGTTTTATGACTGGATCGAGATCGGGAACAAGATAGGGCGATCAGAAGGCCCCCGCAGCGCCTGAGATTATCGGCCAGGAGGGGCCAGTGTTGACAGAGGATCGTGTCAGGGAGATCATCTGCAAGCAGGTGATCGAGATTGTCCGGGGTCATATGCCAGAGTTGTTTGGGACTATCAAGTTCGCTATGATGGAGTACTTTGATGACAAATATGCAACCCTTGCTAAGACAGCTGTCACTGCAACTACCTCGGTTGTAACAGCAACATGGGGAGGAGCTGGCCGAGTTTTTTTACTATGGAGACTTCGATAACACGAAGCCCCCGACTTTCGATGGTACTCAAGATCCTATCGTAGCCATGAGGTGGCTTTCTGACGTGGAAGGATGTTCCTTCACGTGTTCATTTCCTACTGACCAAAAGGTCAGGTGTGCCCTGAACTTGTTACGAATTGGGGCAAAGGACTGGTGGAGGCTAGTGACTGGGTCATATACAGATGACCAAAGAGCTGCTGTTACTTGGGAGAAGTTCAGGGATTTGTTCCGTGCTCACTACATTCCACGGGTCGAGCACAAGCAGTTGTCGCAGGAGTTCTCAGACCTGAAACAAGGGACGGAGTCGGTGAAGGAGATCACGCGCATGTTTACTAAGAGGGCGATGTTTTGCCTGGAGTTTGCCACGGAGCAGGATCATATGACACGTTATCTGAGCATGCTCAAGACTGACATCCATCAGTTTGTTTCCACTCAACGATGTGATACAATGTTGGACTTATAGGAGGCCGCTAGGCGGCGCGAGTTGGAGATTGAGCTGCAATTTAGGGAGCAGCGACAGGCCCCGACACAGTCATAGCTGGCACCAAAGCGGTCTAAGACCACTGATACCAGGACTGCGGGATAGCCAGGCCGCACTTGTAAGAATTGCGGATAGGCTCATTCAGGGACGTGCCGATCAGGGAGTGGGTGTCACCGATGTGGAAAGCAAGGCCATCTGGCCAGGGATTGCAGGTAGTAGACTCCAACTCCCGGAGTCAAACTTTGTTATCATTGTGAGTAGGTGGGCCATATAAAGGCCTAGTGTCCTTTACTAGCCACCAAGCCGGCACAGGCTCCAGCGTCGGCTACATTGAGGATTATGGATGTAAGGCCAGTTAGAGCGGAGCCTCCGAAGGCTCAGAGGCGTGCCTTCCAGCTTACAGCCGAGGAGGTCAGGGCAACATCGGATGTGGTTGCTGGTATATTTCTATCCTTTATCTCATTTATTATATATGTTTGATGCTTATATATTGTACTTGTGATTAGGTACCTTTTTAGTGAAGTCCTTTCCTGCATTGGTTTTATTTGACTCGGGGGCGATTCAGTCGTTCGTATCACATACATTTAGTAGGGAGTTTAATGTGCCAGTAGGCGAGCAAGAGAGTCCGTTTCGAGTCTCTATCGCCAACGAACACGGGGTTTCTGCTTCTTCGGTCTACCGAGGATGTGAGTTGGAGATCTTCGGGGTGTCCTTCCTGATAAACTTGATTCCGATTCCCATGGGGGAGGTATGCGTGATTGTGGGGATGGATTGGCTTAGTAGATTCGGTGCCATGATAGATTGCGAGGGTCAGTGGGTGGTAGTTCAAAAACCAAGTGGGGGAGAATTGATTGTATATGGCGAGGGAACCAGAATGGGATCAGGGTTTTCTTCAGCTGCCATGGCTCGGCAGTATATTCAGTATGAGTGTGTGGGTTATCTAGCGTATTTGGGGGATACGCGGGTTAGGGATCAGACTCCAGTTTCAGAGGTTCTAGTGGTTAGAGAGTTTGCTGACGTGTTCCCGTAGGAGTTACCAAGGATACCTCCGGAGTGGCAGGTCGAGTTTCGGATCGACCTGGTGCCGGGTGCGGCCCCTATCACCAAAGTGCCTTACCGACTGGCGCCACTTGAGATGTAGGAACTATCATCACAACTGCAGGAACTATTGGTCAAGCAGTTCATTCGACCGAGCACTTCTCCATGGGGAGCACCGATCATCTTCGTCAGGAAGAAGGACAGTTCGCACCAGATGTGCATTGATTATAGAGAGGTTAACAAGTTGACGGTGAAGAGCCGTTATCCACTCCCGAGGATAGATGATCTCTTTGATCAGTTACAGGGTGCATCTTGGTTTTCCAAGATAGACTTGAGGTCGGTCCAGGTCAAAGAGGAGGACGTGGAGAAGGTCGCATTTCAGACTCGTTATGGATATTACGAGTTCATGGTGATGCCGTTTGGGCTCACCAACACGCCAAGAATATTTATGGACCTGATGAATCAAGTTTGCAGACCGATGCTTGAACGCTTGGTCATCGTGTTTATTGATTATATCTTGGTATATTCCAAGACCCGAGAGTAGCACGAGGAGCACCTCAGGGAGTTATTAGGAGTTATGAGATGGGAACAGTTGCATGCCAAGTTCTTAAAGTGTGAGTTTTGGTTATGAGAGGTCCAGTTCCTCGGACATCTCGTTAACCAGGAGGGGATTTTGGTCGACCCGGCCAAAATCGAGGTAGTCATGCAGTGGGAGGTGCCGAGATCTCCTTCGGATGTCAGGAGTTTTCTAGGATTGTCAGGGTACTACCGGAGATTCATACGGGATTTCTCCAAGATTGAAGTACCCCTACTCATCTCACAAGGAAGGGGGTGGATTTCCCGTGGGGCCCTGAGCAGCAGAGGGCATTTGAGACCCTCCGATAGCGGTTATGCGAGGCTCCAATATTCATTCTTCCAGAGGGAGTCGACGATTTTGTGGTGCTCTATGATGCATCCATCATAGGTTTGGGGGCGGTCCTCATGCAGAGAGGACGGGTCATAGCCTACGCATCACGACAACTGAAGCCGCAAGAGACGAGATACCCTACACATGATTTAGAGCTGGGAGTGATGGTATTCGCTCTGAAGATTTGGAGACATTACCTCTATGGGGTCCGTTGTACCATATACACGGATCACAAGAGCTTGAGACACATCATGGATCAGCCGAACCTGAATATGAGGCAACATATGTGGCTGGATCTAGTCAAGGACTACGATTGCGAGATCCTTTACCACCCCGTTAAAGCGAATGCGGTGGCGGAAGCTTTGAGCTGTAATTCAGCTGGGTCTTCCGCCCCAGCGATATGTATGAGGATAGCGGTGGATTCTCTTCTTGTGAGTTTGATCAGAGATGCTCATGTTGAGGGCATGTGACTAGAGAACTGGAAGCTAGAGAGGATCAGGGGTGAGAACACCCGGTTTGTGCAGGATAGACGGGGATTATTGACCTAATGCGGTCGGGTATGGGTTCCGATGTCTGGTGGGTTCAGACAGACAGTGATGGAGGAGGCTCACAAGTCTCACTTCTCTATTCACCCGAGGGCCACCAAGATGTACCGGGATTTGAGTTTGAGTTACTGGTGGCCGTGCATGAAGCGAGAAATCGCTTGGTACATCGAGAGGTGCTTGACTTGTAGGATGGTCAAGGCCGAGCATCAGAAGTCGCATGCTACGCTGCAGCCCCTGGAGATTCTCATGTGGAAATGGGAACAGATCACGATGCACTTCATTACCAAGCTGCCGAGGACGACGAAAGGGTTTGATGCTATATGGGTCATCGTGGATCGATTGACCAAGAGTGCCTATTTCTTGGCTATACGGGAGAGTTTATCCGTCGAGACGTTGGCCAACATGTATGTCCGCGAGATAGTCGCTCGCCACGGGGTTCCGGTCTCGATTGTCTCCGATCGAGATGTTAGGTTTACCTCCCGATTCTGGCAGAAGTTCCACGAGGAACTGGGCATGCGACTGCATTTTATCACAGCATATCATCCGCAGACCGATGGTCAGAGCGAGCGGACCATACAGACTCTCCAGGACATGTTGAGGGCATGTGTCATTGACTTTGATAGGAGCTGGGATTCCCGCCTACCCCTTGCAGAGTTCGCCTACAACAACAACTATCATTCCAACATTGGCGCCCCGCCTTTCGAGCTGTTATATGGGTGGACATGTCGCACCCCGGTTTGTTGAGGTGAGGTCGGACATAGGGTGTTGGGACGGATGGAGGTAGTCTTGTTGACTACCGAGAAGATTTAGCAGATTAGGTAGCGACTACAGACCGCTCAGAGTCGGCAGAAGAGTTATGCCGATAGACACCGATCTGAGTTAGAGTTCCAGGTTGGTGACATGGTACTCCTGAAGGTCTCGCCCTAGAAGGGTGTGATTCGCTTCAATAAGAGGGGGAAATTGGGACCCCGATATATTGGGTCGTTCAGGATCATTTCCAGGGTTGGCAAGGTGGCTTATAGACTAGAGGTACCGGAGAAGCTCAGTCAGATCCACCACACTTTTCACGTTTTGCAATTGTGAAAGTGCGTTATGGATCAGGTCGTTTGATGATATTCAGGTCGGTGAGTGACTGAATTACGTGGAGAGGCCCGTAGCCATACTTGAGAGGAAGGTGAAGGTTATGCGGAACAAGGAGATACCTTTGGTAAAGGTACAGTGGGAGCACCGAAGAGGGTCTGAGTGGACGTGGGAGATGGAGGTAGAGATGCGGGAGCAGTATCCAAAATTGTTCACCACGACAAACTTTGAGGACGAAGTCTAGTTCAAGTGCGGGAGAATTGTAACGCCCCAATTCTCAGGTATTAATTTTATGGCTTTAAATTTCATAATTTCAAGGTCTACTCGACGAGTTGGATGCCCTAACTCGTCGAGTAGCAGCGGATTGGGCCACATGTTTAAGTGACCTACTCGCCGAGTCAAAGATAGAACTTGACGAGTAGGAGCTGGAGGATGAAACCTTAATTTTTGGGGTTTTGCACCCTATTTAAAGGGTCATTAGCCTCCCTTAGCCCCCCTTACAGCCTCTTGATAGTCCAACAAACCCTAATCCGTGTGTGTGCTCCATTTTTGTGTGTGTTAAGCTTTGGAAGGTGGATCTTAGTGAGAGGAGCTTGAAGATCAAGTAGCTAGCAACAAGGAACATGTGTGGATCTGAAATCTACCTCAGCTAGCATCATTTCAAGGTATCAAGTCGTTACCTTGACCTCATTTCCTTGAATGAATTTCCACCAATCAGATACAAGCTCTCTCTTTCTCTCTCTCTTTAAAATTTTGACGAATTGTTCTTAGCATCTTCCCTATTGAGTGCTAGGGGGTGGTGTGCATTTGGGCATAGCGCTTTTAGCGAGGCTTCTTAACACCTCCACTACCATTAGCCTTAGATGATCAACGTCACTTATAAGATATAAGATTGGGTGGAGACTAAATATTTCAAATCTTGTTAGATGAGCATCACTTAATGAAATCACTCAACATATTTAACTTAAGGAAAAAATATGAATTTTGTTTCCTTAAATAAACATTTATGAAAATTTAATTATTTGCACAAAACTATTATTGGAAAATACAAAATATAAAATGAAAATAGATAGGTATTAAAATTCCATGTTTTATCATATAATCCTTTTGTATCGAAAATAATGCTTCGTTCTAAATGCATCGATGTAATAATCTATTTGCGCAAAAACACTAATCGCCTCTTAAAACAATAAAACTAATTTCCGAAAGAAATTATTCGCAACAACTGAATCTGCATGAGGCGAGATACCCTACACATGATTTGGAGCTGGGAGCGATGGTATTTGCTTTGAAGATTTGGAGACATTACTTTTATAGGGTCCGTTGTACCATATACACGGATCACAAGAGCCTGAGACATATCATGGATCAGCCGAAAGTGAATATGAGGCAGTGCAGGTGGCTGGATCTAGTCAAGGACTATGATTTCGAGATCCTTTACCACCCCGGTAAAGCGAATGCGGTGGCGGACGCTTTGATCCGCAAGTCAGCTGAGTCTTCCGCCCCAACAATATGTATGAGGATAGCGGTGGATTCTCCTCTTGTGAGTTTGATCAGAGATGCTCATGTTGAGGGCATGCGACCAAAGAACTGGAAGTTGGAGAGGATCAGGGGTGAGACCACCCGTTTTGTGTAAGATAACCGGGGATTATTGACCTGATGCGGTCTGGTATGGGTATCGATGTCTGGTGGGGTCAGATAGACAGTGATGGAGCAGGCTCACAAGTCTCACTTCTCTATTTCACCAAGGGCCACCCAGATGTACCAGGATTTGAATTTGAGTTACTAGTGGTCGTGCATGAAGCAAGAAATCGCTTGGTACATCGAGAGGTGCTTGACCTGTAGGATGGTCAAGGCCGAGCATCAGAGGCCACATGGTACGCTCTAGCCCCTGGAGATTCCCATGTGGAAATGGGAACATATCACGATGGGCTTCATTACCAGGCTGCCAAGGACGACGAAAGGGTTTGATGCTATATGGGTCATCGTGGATCGATTGACCAAGAGTGCCTATTTCTTGGCTATACGGGAGAGTTTATCCGTCAAGACGTTGGTCGACGTGTATGTCCGCGAGATCGTCGCTCGCCACAGGCTTTCGGTCTCTATTTTCTCCGATGGAGATGTTAGGTTTACCTCCCGATTATGGCAGAAGTTCCACGAGGAACTGGGCACGCGACTACATTTTAGCACAGCATATCATCCGCAGAACGACGGTCAGAGTGAGTGGACCATACAGACCCTCGAGGACATGTTGAGGACGTGTGTCATTGACTTCGGTGGGAGCTGGGATTTCCACCTACCCCTTGCAGAGTTCGCCTACAACAACAAATATCATTCCAGCATTGGCGCCCCGCCTTTCGAGCTGTTGTATGGGTAGAGATGGCGCACCCCGATTTTTTGAGGTGAGGTCGGACATAGGGTGTTGGGACAAATGGAGGTAGTCTTGTAGACTACCGATAAGATTTAGCAGATTAGGCAGCGACTACCAACTGCTCAGAGTCGGCAGAAGAGTTACGCCGATAGACACCGATCTGAGTTAGAGTTCCAGGTTGGTGACATGGTACTCCTGAAGGTCTCGCCCTAGAAGGGTGTGATCCGCTTCAGGAAGAGGGGAAAATTGGGACCCCGATATATTGGGTCTTTCAAGATCATTTCCAGGGTTGGCAAGGTGGCCTATAGACTAGACCTACCGGAGAAGCTCAGTCAGATCCACAACACTTTTCACGTTTCGCAAATGCGAAAGTGCAATACGGATCAGGTCTTTGGATGATATTTAGGTCGGTGAGTGACTGAATTACGTGGAGAGGACGGAAGCCAAACTGGAGAGGAAGGTGAAGGTTATGCGAAACAAGGAGATACCTTTGGTAAAGGTACAGCGGGAGCACCAAAGAGGTTCTGAGTGGACGTGGGAGCCAGAGGCAGAGATGCGGAAACACTATCCGAAGTTTTTCACCACGACAGACTTCAAGGACGAAGTCTAGTTTAATTGCGGGATAATTGTAATTCCCCGATTCTCAGGTATTAATTTTATGGCTTTAATTTTCATAATTTCAAGGTCTACTCGACGAGTTGGATGCCCTGACTCATTGAGTAGCAGTGGGTTGGGCCACGTGTTTAAGTGACCTACTCGTTGAGTCCAAGGTAGAACTCAACGAGTAGGAGCTGGAGGATGAAACCCTAATTTTCGGGGTTTTGCACCCTATTTAAAGGGTCATTAGCCTCCCTTAGCCCCCTTACAGCCTCTTGAGAGTCCAACAAACCCTAATCCGTGTGTGTGCTCCATTTTTGTGTGTGTTAAGCTTTGGAATGTGGATCTTAGTGAGAGGAGATTGAGGATCAAGTAGCTAGTAGCAAGGAACGTGTGTGGATCTGAAATCTACCTCAGATAGCATCATTTGAAGGTATCAAATCGTTACCTTGACCCTATTTAAAGTTTTGACGAAATGTTCTTAGCATCTCCCCTAGCGAGTGCTTGGGGGTGGTGTGCATTTGGGCTTAGCGCGTTTAACAAGGCTTCTTAACACCTCCACTACCATTAGCCTTAGATGATCAACGTCACTTATAAGATATAAGATTGGATGGAGACTAAATCTTTGAAATCTTGTTAGATGAGCATCACTTAATGAAATCACTCAACATATTTAACTTAAGGAAAAAATATGAATTTTGTTTCCTTAAATAAACATTTATGAAAAATTAATTATTTGCACTAAACTATTATTGGAAAATGCAAAAAATAAAATGAAAATAGATAGGTATTAAAATTCCATGTTTTATCATATAATCCTTTTTGTATCGAAAATAATGCTTCCTTCTAAATATATAGATGTAATAATCTATTTGCGCAAAAACACTAATCCCTTTTTAACACTAATTTCCGAAAGAAATTATTCGCACTTGTCGTTTGTCACAGGTAAACGCTAGTATAGTATATAGATATCATATATGGTGTTGAATAATAGCCATAATATTTGGTTGAATTAGTTTTTCACGAAATATTTGCATGGTTTGTATCAGCGGCGGTTGGAGAAGCCCTAATATCATTCAATATATATTGATACATGCAGAGGATTCATAGACAAGCAGCAACAAATCGGAAAAAGCAAAAAAGCAACAAAACCAATGGCTACTCTTCAATTACCGCAACAAGTTCCTTCTCCTGCCCAAGACTCTGAAACCCTCAGAAAAGCGTTCCAAGGTACCATCTCTCTGCCATCACTGATTTGATTGTTTGCATCGCATTTTTATTTTTGATAGTTTAGGATACCCATCCCATATTCCATTTCTCATCTGGGTTTTGTCCAGATCCAGAAAATGTGTGGATTTTTTACTTCTGTCAAGTTTTCGTTTTTCTTAATAAAATGATAGAATATTAACTAATTAACAAGATGGGGAGTGATGTCAGGATGTATAACCGATGAGAAGGCTGTGATTAAACTATTGGGTCGTAGGAATGCAGCACAAAGAAAGAACATTGGAGACACTTATCAGGAATTATACAACCAATCTCTCATTGATTCTCTCGATTCTAAGCTTTCTGGTGATTTTGGTGTATGTTGTTTTTTGCATCTCAATATATGAAAAAGAAAATACACATTAATTTTAGGTAAAGTTGAATTCTTGAATTTGCATAACAGAGAGCAGTGATGTTGTGGACATGCGAACCACTAGAAAGGGATGCAAGGATACTCCACAAAGTGTTGAATTCAAAGCAAATAGGCATGAATGAATTAGCAATAATCATCGAAATCTGTGTTACATCGTCTCCATCCCATTGGAGGGCTATAAGAGACTGCTACGATTCCCTATTTGAATCTAACTTCCATCAAGACATGAGTTCTGATATTGTCCCACGAACATTTGTATTGGTACTCACGAGTTCTTGATTTGGTGTCTGTTTGGATCAGATAAACTCTCATTTTTAACAACTCGTTTCCATTATGCAGAATCTACTTCGGTTTATAATGCCTTTCAGGAAAAGTTTGCTAACTGTAGATTTGGATTCGGTAAATGATGACACAACCAAATTAAGAAGAGCTATTGAGTCCAAAGAAATATATGAACTTGATTTTGGCTCAATATTTAGCTGGAGGAGCTTCTTGGAGCTCAAAGCAATTTTCGAATCTTACCATCAAAAATATGGAAATCCCATTTCGGAGGTTTTGTGTCTTAACCTGTTGACAACCATTTTGTTGAACTTCTTAACTTCGTAATTAGAATATATATCACCTTTTCACTTTGGAAATTGAGTATCCAAAAATATGCTGATTGATTTTGATAACTCAAAGTCAAAGAATGGATTCTTTTATAAAGGTTTACATCAATTTTGATTATTTTTACAGGATATCAAGGATTTTGGGGATGAGATGTTGGAATCTTTGGTGAAAATTATGATTAGATGCATTGTTTCCCCTGAGAAATATTTGGCGGAGGTGATTCAAATATGTTGGAAGTTGCTTTAAATATTCACCGAGGCTAGAAAGCTTAACATCTGTTGTTTGGATGGTGGACAGGTGATCAGAGCTGCACTTTCCTGTCCCGCAGGTGTAGATCATGATTCGCTTATAAGAGTGATTGTGCGTCGGGCTGAAATAGATCTGACGAAAGTGAGAGAAGCATATTTTGAGATGACCGAAACAAGCCTTGACAATGCAATTAAATGCAATACCTCCGGAAACTATCAGGACTTCTTGATGGCATTGTTGGGACATGTTGGTTTGACAATGCAGTTGACCACAATTCTACAGAAGACTAGAAAGCATATTCAGAGAGCAGGTCTTTTTCTTGTGTACCTGTACAAACGAATCCTTGGAGATAAACATGATGTATTTGCTGGACCGAACTGTGGTGTGAACCAACATTATATCGTTAAAAACCTCCAAGAGCCTTCTGGCAACGGATGTTATCTGTTGCACGTTGAGGGTTTTAGTGACGGATTAGTGAGGGGTTTTGATGGATGATAATGCCAAGATTTCTAGTAGTTTAGTTAATGGTTTTAAATGGAAAATTTTGAATTTAGTAGTTAGGGTTTTAGAGAGAGAGAGAGAGAGAGAGAGAGAGAGAGAGAGAGAGGTAGGTTCAAATGTTTCTCACATCTATTGTGTGCTAGAATGCATCAATAATAATTTAATAATAATTATATGTATATTAAATTTATTCATAGTTATAACTCATTTTTATAAGAACTAATTAAATTCGTCATTAATGTCAACAATAATGTTTTTTAGTAGAATATACTCTCAATATTCATATTTCATGCAACTTTATTGTATTTTAAGTGAATGAGTTTCGAAACAAAATACGAACTTATATATAAAAACCTAAATGCGAATTCATTCTAAAAAAATGTTATTGCTGATATTAACGACGGATTCAATTACTTCCATAAAAAGAGAATTATAATTATGGATATTATTTAATATACATATAATTATGAAAATCATTTAATATCTGTATTTATTTAATTAAATAATAATTTAATTTTCTCCAATTTATCAATTTTCACCTCTTCAATATATACCACGATTTCTTCCAAATCTACAAGAAAATTAAAAAAACAAAAAAACTTGATTGACGCAAAAACACTCTCAAAAATACGTATGTGATTTACATGTGATTAACATATGAATCACAGACGATTCACATATGAATTACATGTGATGTACATGTGAATCACATGTAATTCATATGTGAATTACGTGTGATTCATATGTGAATTGCATATGAATCACATGTGACTCATATGTGAATTGCATTTGATTTACAGGTGCATCACATGTGATTCATATGTGAATTACATGTGATTTTCATGGGAATCACATATAATTCATATGTGAATTACATATGAAGTGCATGTAATTCATATGTGATTTACATGTGAATCACATGTAATTCATATGTGATTTACATTTTAATCGCATGTAATTCATATGTGATTTACATGTGAATCGCATGTAATTCATGTGGGAATTACATGTAATTCATATGTGATTTACAAGTGAAACACATGTAATTTATATGTGAATTACATGTGATTCATATGTGAATTAAGATAATTTATAATAAATAACTTTGAATGATGGATATGAGAAGAAAATATAAAAAGATTGAGAATATCAAAATGCATAAGTCATTCCTCTTGTTTAAAGTTAAATAGAGGTGGTATTTGTCGACCATTAAAGAGGCGAGCATTAGGTTGCCGAATCTCATCAAAGAAAGGATGTGTTATTGCTTTAAGCTATATCAATCATAAAGGATCACCAAAATCTTATCATAAATTAGGTAGATTTTTCAAAACTATAAGAGCATCCACAAAAGCCCTTTCCCTATTGTAATGATAAGAAATGGTAGTAGGATGCTATAAATGAAAGTACGTTGCCATTTATTGCACGGTATTTCTTATCAAAGAATTATATTTTGAAAAATCCATTGCAGTTTGGAGTTTCTTACACTCAGATTAGTAGGATGCTATAATATGTATGTATGTCAATAAAGTAAGCTATTAATGATATGATATGCGTAGGTTATGGTAAATGGGCTACTATTCCAGCTGTTGCTTACGCTCAATTTTCTTGGGATGTTAGCACTCTTGTATGTTGGTCTCAATGCTGAAAGAAGTAAGGCAACTGGTTCTCCCCTTTCTACTCCATGTAAAACCTGCTATATATATATATATATATATATATATATATATATATATATATATATATATATATATAAGTTATCATTCAAGAAATACAATACATGTTACTCAAAAAGTTAAGTGCCTTTTGTTATACAGAATGGGAAACAACACAACAACTTGTGTTACAAATATAATGCTTACATTATTATTTAAAAGTATAAATCAATGACAGTAGGTTGAGGTTTCTTGCATTCAACCCTAAATTGTTTTGATATTAGAAGTCATAATCCAGGTCAAAAGCATGTCAAACACAACTATCTGTAATACCTGACGAATTTTTAAATCTTTCTCGTTTGATGGATCGAGAGTACGCAACTCAGCTTCCAATCTGGAAACTTCCTTTTGCAAATGCTTAACCAACTGTTCATCTGAAACAACCTAATAAACCACAAAACAAGATTTTAGAAATTGGTATTAGATTTGACTATATCATTAAACTAAAATAATAGAAACTCGATAAAAATATTACTTGTAGATATTTTCTCTCAGATTCATATTTTGAATCTTCTTCTTCTGAGAATGATGTTTTTAATACTTGTAAAGTTTGACATCCAAGAGATTGATCGGGGCACTCATTTTCAAACCCTAAACCAGGTATTGAAGAGAACCGCTTCTTCTTGTATGTCAACACCATTTTACTACTAACCATTCAAGCTTTCTACAGTTGATACTTTAAAAGGATATTGAGAGGAATAATACACTAAAAGAGATGTTGATGAAGGTGAGAATAGAATAAGCACCTGGAGTAAAGAAGGGGAGAAGTGAAATGACCCTGTCATTGATAAGGCCACTAAAATAGGCTGCTCACTACCATTAATGAGGCTACCTTCTCGCAGCTAGCAAAAGATCTTGAACTAATTAACTATGACAGGTCCATGGCTTCAAGCGACATGAGATTGTGAATTCTGTAACAAGTCATCAACCAAATATGAAGTGTATCAGTTTCAATGAAAGAAGATATATAAGACTGCAGCAATTGAAAACAACAAACATATAGATTAGTAAAAGCATGATCTCGACGCCTTCAATGGAATAAGCAGATGATGGCCAAAGACATGAAGAAGAAACTGACATTAATTCTTCAGCCATCAATGACAGACTCGATGAGGAAGAGATTAAATCGATCAAGGAACGATTGATTAGTTCCAATCTAGACGGAACTGTGGAGACGTAAAGATCATGGATGCAAAATTGAACGGAGACGAGAGAATGATGAAGAAATAGATTAGATCAATCGATGAAGAAGTAGAAAAGTCAACAAATCCTAATCTTGCAACTTAAGTAATTCAAATTGATGAAACAATTCTAGAATGATGAGATGCATTTTCAGAAACATAGAGATCTCAGAAACACCGAATAGCATGGAGGATTGTAGGCGATTCATCGGAGGTAAGTCTTCGGATGATGGATTCGTTGGTTTGACAGAGAGCGAGAGGGGAGAGAAGGAAGTTTAGTTTATGATATTAAATTAAATTCACAATATGATTTAATTATATTTTTGTTTCTTATAATACCCTACATTGATTTAATTAAGATACTTTTCCTTCTTATTTTTTCTACTTATTTTCAAAAACGCCACAATTAATCTTGACCCTCCTTTTTTTTTTTATCTAGCGTACCACTTTTAGTTCTCGGGTTCTCAGAGTTCTCAAATGATCCGTACTCTCTCTCTCTCTCTCTCTCTCTCTATATATATATATATATATATATATATATATATATATATATACATATATATATATATATATAAAGAGAGAGAGAGAGAGAGAGAAAGTTAAGTTCAAATGAGAACACTAAATAAAGAGAGAACGCAAGAACACAATTTATATGCTATTATTCTTCTTTGAATTTAATATGTATAGTATTGTAATAATTACAGTATGAATATATTCAATTTTATATTTCTATATTCTACTATAATATATATATATATATATATATATATATATATATATATATATATATATATAGTAATTTAGTAAATTTCGATGTGGATGTTAATATGTGATTGTTTATATATTCGTTGATGAATAATATCATAAAGTTGTACATACAAAATTTTAATGTGTGATTGTTCATATATTTGTTGATGAATCATGTCATAATGTTTTATATACAAAATGCATAGCAGAATAATAACATAAATTACGATTCTCACGTTCTCACTTTATTTAGTGTTCTCATTTAAAGTTAAGCTATATATATATATATATATATATATATATATATATATATATATATATATATATATATATATATATATATACACATACATACATACATACATACTAGGTGTAAAACTTGTGTATTACTCGGGTTGATTAAAAATTTTTATATATAAAGATATAAACAGTAAGTTTTTTTTAAAAGAAAACATTAACTAGCAAAGTGTAAACATTAAATATTTTTTAATATAAAAACTCAAAATATATACAAACAAAATGATGAATAAATAAATAATTCAATTTATACTAATAAAACAAACTACAAAACCATATAACCTCTTTTTAGTTTGTCAATAAAAAGCAATAAAGTTTGATTATTGTTTCTATATAGACAATTTTACCTAAAATGATAACAATATTTGAAAGAAACATACCAATTTTGAATATATATATATATATATATATATATATATATATATATATATATATATATATATATATATATATATATTTTGAAGGAAACATATTAGAATTTGAAAATATAAGAAAACAAATTAATGGCACATTAATTACCACAAAATGACAAGTGTAAATCAATTTCTAAGAATTAATCACAAAATTACATGTGTCAAAATGAATGAAAATGTAACATGTGACAAAAAGATTTTCATTTATTAGTATGTATGTATATATATATATATATATATATATATATATATATATATATATATATATATATATATATATATATATATGTATACACACACCCCTTAATAATCATTTAGCCATAATGCTGAATTTTAAGAGGTATAAGCTCTAATGTAATTTGTACAAACAAGCTATGCATCAAAATCTTATTTAGTAAAAAAAATCAAATTTGAACCATCCGAAAGTCAATGGGTCAAATTTGAAACTGTATTCCTTCAATGTCGCCAATAGAATCAGTCAAAAAACCAATTTAATATATCAATATGAGCGCCCTTAAGAACTCCACTACCTAATCCCCGCACCTATGTCTAAAATCTCGCATTCTTCCCCATCGATATTAACATAACATTGGTCTCCCATACTCTCTCTCATGGCGTCCAACCCAAATTTGTTCCTTGGAAAACCCTAACCACAAAATCTAACACCTACCACCATCCACCACCCCTGCTTTATTTCAGATGTGTTTCATCACCTTCATCATCAGCATCAATATGAACCCCTACACTACCTTCCACAATGTTTACAGCCACCCCCATTCGCTCCAAACCCTATCACTCCATCATCGGTTGTTTTTTTTTATTTCCAGGTTCATGTGCTTCACCCATGTCACTACACACCACAACCATCACTATTACTAACTATTGTTGTGGATAAATGAAATCGGGGTCCCAAGAAAGTGGATTGTGAAGTAGATATAATGTTGCTCACACCTTCATCCATGTCACAACATACCACAACCATCACTATTACTGAGTATTGTCTTTATTACCATAAAACAGGATCTTGGAACCACTTCACCCTCACATGTAAATCTGCTTCTTTTCTTAATCCACTTTCTTCTCCACTTTAATTTCTTCCCTTAATCCAACTTCTTCTCCACTTTAATTTCTTTTTGTCTAGTCAAATTAGCTCCCCATATTACTATTATTGTATTTCATATTTATTAATTTTACCATTCACTTAATTTATATGACCAACTATTTTTAATTCCCTATTTGTTTATTTTGGATATAATACGCTTAACAATATATAAAACTTATTTGTGTATCTTAGATTACAGATATTGATAAAAAGTGTATCATAATAGAAAATTCATAGGATTTGGTAGTGACTGTAGCTGAGGAAAATATATATTCTTTTGTTGTGACTGTTCATATAAAACTACTTAATTAGGTTTGAAACCTTTTATTAATTTGTTGTATGTAATTGTAAATTACAAGCAATTACTGTTTTATATTAATATATTATGAATTTTGATGGTACAATAACATCTAAATGTTTTATTCCTCACTTCCTCAATTCTAACATTTGTGTTGGTTCATATGTGTAACATCAGAAGCCCCATACAGACTTTCATTCTTCAGTTGATTTCTCTACAATTCTAACTGAAACTTGCATCAAAGAAAAAGTATTTTTTTTTAGTTCGATTTATTTGTGGATATGATGGTATTTGTTTGAAGGGCGCTTTTAAAAAGATATTTTGTTCGTATATATATTCTTCAAGGAGGAAGCAATGGTCTGATTTTTTTGCTTAAGCTAAAGTCTAAAAGGTGTGGTGGATTTTGAAACTTTAGTTCTTTTAAGGAAAACTATCAACAACTAAAATTTCCCCTTGTTTGTGTTATTCCCTTATTTAGATATATAAATCTTTTCCAGCAATCTCTTAAATTTAGTCTTTATCTTTTGTTTGTAATGATTTGTTTGATTATCTATGTTGATTGAATATATTTGTTATTTTTTGTTCCATTTTTTCACTGTAGGTCTGCAGCTATGTAATTCTATCCATATGCCTACAAGGTGTTTGTAAAAGCTCCTATATGAACTCAAGAATATAGTACTTGATAAGTTTCTTATTAATAGAAGTACACACCTAAAAAGTTTTCAATAATCTTTAGTTCTTTCACACAAAAATAAATCTTAAAAAGTTTTCTATAACCTTTAGTTCTTTCACACAAAAATAAATCTATATCTACCTTTGAATTCCTAATTTAATAACCTGTTGTTATTGTTGTTTGATCCCTTCATCTAATCGTTTAGGTAAAAAAAACTAATTTTATAGCTGTAGAAACCACAAGTTTATAAAAAAGTTTAATTTTATATGGGTTGACGGGTTGGCGAGTCACGGGTTGGCGGGTTAGCGGGTCAGAAAACATAAATTCAACCCAACCCATATAATATATGGGTTGACGGATTGGCGGATCACAAGTTGGTGGGTTGGAAACCTCAACCCAACCCAACCCATATAACCCATTTAAGTATATGGGTTCGTGGGTTCACAACTTAATAGGTCAAACCCAACCCATATAACTCGTTTAATAAATAAGCAACGCATTTTAAAAAATGAGGTTTTTTCAACATAAATGTATAAAATGATTAAAGTAATTAACATAAAAAAAAGGTTTTCAACAATAATTCGTAATGTCAATAACATCCAAATAAAAATGAAAAATGAAAACATTCATAGAAATTGGATGTATTCTTCATCCGTGACTTGTGAGTATCTAAAAATAACGACATGTATTTTTTTCATTTTTTTTTTTTTTTGATTAACGAACCGCAAATGCAGATTAGTCACATAGTAATACGGAAATAATACAATGATACGAAGTATTACGAATACGGATGGACATTAATAATTAAATATATCTTTTTTTAATGTAATATATATATATATATATATATATATATATATATATATATATATATATATATATATATATATATATATATATATATATATATATATATATATATATATATGGGTTGGCGGGTTGACCCGTGAACCTAAACAAATAATCCAACCCAACCCATGAAATAAATGGGTTGGTGGGTTGGCGGGTTGACGGGTTGGTAGGTCAAAAATATCAACTCAAACTCGTCTATTTTCGGGTTGGATCAATGACGAGTTACCGGTTGGATCGAGAGTTGTCACTCCTAAAACAAATCAAAATTTGTGGGCTTATTATAAACGTGTTAGGGTGTACATTATTCGGCTTACAAATTTCAAATAAGTCAAAATTTGTCGGACTTCTTCGGCCTCGATCCAAGTCGAACCATAATTAAATTAGTATAATGGGAAAAATAATTTGTCGGCCTATTATAATGTAAAGCCCGTTCACAATCTATAAAAAGGAGCCCTATCCGGAAATATTTGGTATGGAACAAAAAGAATGTAAACCTATTTCATATGTATTTTTATTTTATTTTATTTAATTTCATATAAATAAAAACATAATCAAAATACAAGAAAGAAAGTTAAAAGTAAAAGTGAAACCAATTAAGATTTAAGGGTGGTCGCTTTATGAAAGAAAAATGAAGAACTTGTTTTCAAATTAAATGTTATATAAATCAAAATTAAAATCACGGAGGAACAAATTCAAAATAAGCGGCATGGTGGTTAAAGGCATAAGGGAAAAATAAATTATATCGAGTATATGAATAAAAAATTAAAATAAAATTATCACCTCCCATATATAAATCTCATAAGTTAATTTAAAATTTAATATGTATTGTGATTTAATTGAATTTAAAAATGAATTAATTAAGAAAAAATATGTGAAGCTACCACGTGTCAACATGAAAAAGATAAAATTTTGAACTAATACTCTAGAAAAATAACATGTGACACAAGTTATGTTTATTTATTAGGTACTATATATATATATATATATATATATATATATATATATATATATATATATATATATATATATATATATATATATATACACACACACACACACATACTAGTGGGGTACCCGTGCGATCAAGCGCTCATTGTTGCATTTGTGGAATTGTTTTCGATGGCAGTAAGTTTTCTTTCGATATGTTGTTACAGGATAAACATAAAAGTTGGTAATTTAGCTTAAAAAGGAAAATATGTAGTATTTTTTCGATTGAATATAATACTCTATTAATTTGGTTACAAATAAAAATATGTTGTTATTATAGGTTAATTATGAATGTGACACCCTATGCTCGTTACCATTCTAGAGTAAATAAATTTTTGTATCAAAAGCAACATTTCTAATAAACTAATATATATATATATATATATATATATATATATATATATAACCATCAAATTAATAAAACCATTACATGTAAATAAGGAATACACTTTTTTCTTCTATTTATTTGTACATTGTATTATATTACAGAAAAAATATTTATAAACTACATTACAACATTACAACGAATAAAATTCTATTAAATTGAATAAAATAACTATAAAATTGTGTGAGTTTGCTCTCACTTATGTCGTTATTTTTGTATATTACATAAAAAAAATATTTATAAACTACATTACAACATTACAACGATTAAATTTACATTAAATTGAATGAAATAACAATAAAATTGTATGAATTTGCTCTTACTTATTTGCTTTTACTTATGTCGTAATTTTTTTATTCCCTAATTTAAGTGATGTTTGAAGAATTGTTTTTGACCGAAACATGAATATCATTTCTTAGTTTTAATGGATACCTTGTTTAAGCATTTCATCTAGATTTTTCAAATAAGCCACAATGCATAGATTCCTGAACATTTTAACATATAAATTTAATTTTTATTATGCTTAAACCTAATCACTACACGAATAATGTGAACTACCACAAGAATGTCCGAAATTATTGAGGTCGAAATTATGCTTGAACCTAATCACTACAATTGAGTTTAGCAAGTTTCTTATTCACGTAACATTTTAAATATATATGTAAAAATTTCATAGTTTTTAGAAAATATTAAAAAACTTACAATAGACACATTTCTGACACATATACACTTGAAAACATCACAAATGCACCACTTCTCACCATTATAATTCTAAGTTTTAACTTATTTTGGCAGTATGAGGTGTCAACAATTATATATAACTTTTTCATCTTCACATAAACAACACCCAATTCATTAATTTGTGGAGAAAACTCCTAACTCTTGATAGAAACTTCTCCCTTGAAGATAAGAACTCATTTCTAGCAGGTAATTAAGCGATTAGAACTCACTGTGTGAGGAGAAATTGCAAGAAGGTAATTAGTCGAGAAAGATTAAGACCTTTATATGCATGTATTACTCTGTCCCTACCCCCAACTCTACCCTCCTGTTGTCACCGCGAGTTACTTCTACCTACAATAAACAATTCCCTATGCTCAATACTTTAATTTTAATAATAAATATGGAGTGATGGTGCATATATGGCTAAATCTACCATCATATTAGATGGTCTTACAAAGTCACATTTGACATTGTTACAGAGACATAAAGCTACAATAAAATTACATAGACAGGTAAACATATACATACACACAGAAAATAGATTGTAAAAAGAAACAGAGAAAGACAATACAGTTATGACATACCAAATAGATTATTTATTTCTTACAAAAATCTCAAACAACATATCACAGAGTAAAGTAGATATTTTGATAGTGTAAATGAAAATTATTACATTTTTGAAAAGAAACATATGCAGATCCTGGATTAAAGAGTGGTGATAAAAAAATCTCGCTATTTTTCTCCAATGTTATCCCATTTCTTGGTTTAAATGCTATGGTGGGATCATGAACCTGTGCCCATCCACGGAAAAAATAGGGGTAAGGTCAGTAGCAATAGCAGTATCCAGAGATACACCTTTAAGACCCACAAATTTACCTTGACAGTAAAATCAAGTAAAATGTATGTCGAAAGCCCACGTCCATAATTTGCTTCTTCCCAATTCGCCAATCAACATCTTCCAGACTGTCTCACAATTATGATATGTTTCACCAGGCTCTTCCAACATTAATAAATAAGGAGTGTGCGTGGGGGAAGGAGATCCAGATCTGCGATAAAACCTTATTGAAAGAAAACAAAAATCTGGATGAGAAAGAGCATAATTAATTAGCATTTATTTAGGTTTAGACACAGAAATATCAAGTATTTCTTATTGTGAACCAAATCAAGAAGAAAGCAACAAATCTAAATAGGGAAACGTATGTGTAAATGAAGAATCATCAAACATAAAAAACATATATACCGAAATCGCCGGTGAAGTAGACGTGGTGGTGGAGGTGTGGTATGTTTGCTAGTGATGATGATTTTGATACAGGGCTTTCTGAGGAATGGAGATAGAATGCAAAGGAGGTGATGGTGGTGAACCAGCGCAGGTGATGTCGACTATTTAGATAGAGTAATTAGGTTTTTCTTAGAGAATGCGTAAGAGAGATAGAGAGAGTTGAGAGGGTGAGAGAAACAGGGACTGAGAAAATGAAAGATTCATTTAAAGCTAGCAGCAACCCTTGTGATATTCTTACCAGTTGGATTTCTTGAGTTTCACTGCTATTTTATATAAAGACTTCCAATAGACATATACCAAAACTCAGGTGCATGTACAAAAACTCAAAGGCAATTTCATCCAAAATTGAGTTTAGGGACAATTTTGTCCTCAAATGCCATTACAAAGAAGATAAGAGACATGAAACCAAGGCAACTAGAGAAAAAGTTACTAACCTCAAACTTAACCAAGTCCAAAGGCTTATCAGGATGAAGACGGTGCAACTCTTCAACCCAAACCATCGATTGAGCCAAAAATAAGAATATGAAAACCTATGTAGGAGGAATCATTGAGAGGGTAGTGTGATGACAAAGGTAACATCGCAGGTGGCCGCTGATTTTGAAAAAATTGATGATGGGGCCGGTAGTTTTGTGTTTATAATTAGGGTTGAGAGAAATAGAGAAAGAAGTGGCGGCCAATGCAAATTCAAATGAGGTAGGGTTTTTATATCTAGGATTGAGAAAAATAATTCATTTTGATTGGTTATTTTTAATTGTAACACCGTAAATTTCAAGACAAAATTTTCATTTAAAATAATCATTTTATTCTTAGAAACACCTTTTTTTTTTTAAATAATCATTTTATTCTATGGGTCCGTGCACCCAAACTCTGTGAACCCTCAGGTTCTAACTCTGGGAACCTTCCGGTTCCAACTCTAATAACATGCACAGCATAAATCACATAGAAATAATGCAGTACAACACATCACATACAAATAGCATACAAATACTCTGATCACATAACTCTGGTTACCTACTCAAGGTAAAGTATAGTGAGAAGACTCACCTGGCAAGCAGAAAGCAGATATCCCCACACTTGAATCTCGAACTCGCCACCGCCTAACACGTAAGGCAAATACTCTCATGAATATAACTCTCGAGGCTAGAATAACTCCTCTCATAACACCCTCTTATGGGTAAAAGTCTATTTTATCTCTCTCTTGGCCCAAGGCCACATCGCTGTCCAAACCCTAAAAGTCAACGGCCAACCCTTGGTCGAAATCGAAGTCCTCAGTCTAGGTCAACCCCCGACTGACTCTACTCGCCGAGTCAACCCTGTGACTCGTCGAGTTCCCATAATCAGAACTTCCCCAATCCGCGACTCAACTCGCCGAGTCACCCCGAGACTCGCCGAGTCCCACCACTCTGAGTCCACCCACACCCAACTCACCGAATCATCCCTTGACTCACCGATTCTCGACTCAACCAGGAAATATTTGGGACTCTTCGACAAGACTCGTCGAGTCCAAGAACAGACTCGCCGAGTCTACGACTATCTTCAACCTACTCGCCGAGTTGTTCATACAACTCGCCGAGTTCCAGGCCATCTTCATCCAACTCGTCGAGTACACCCATGTGACTCGCCGAGTACCACCGTTCTGAATCCATTCCGAAGCATCCCAGGCCATGCAACTGCTCCAAAACCTAGATCTAGTCTCCTACCACTCACCCATCACATAAAGTGGCAAACTTTACGTGAATCCAAAGAGATCTAAGCCATTTGCACATTGGGCTCGGATTTGGGACAAGATGGCTCCATCAACCACTCACAAACAGGGACTTTCATGCACTCTAGACCTTCTCCCTTCCAGATCTGAGGTAGCAACCTCAGATCTAGCCTCTAAACTCCAATACATCCAAAGATATGATCTCCAACACCCCCAAAATGATGCATCTAAGAAATAGCAACTCAAAAAACGAGATATTACCTCAAGGGAATGCCCCAACTGAAATGAGACTCGAATCCAAACAAAGCTCCTTGCTCCAAGCCTTCAATCTCCCAAAATTCCTTCACAAATACTCCTCCAAGCTCCAATCCATTCAACAATGGAGCTTCTTCGTGATTTAGGGTTTTCTGGGGCTCAAGGGGTGATAAAGAGGCTGGGAGGAAGACATAATGATCATTATATAAGGCTCAACCCCGGGAATCAGGGTTTTCTCCACTCAGCGCCTACTCGCCGAGTCCAATACACTGACTCGCTGAGTCGGCCACTTAACACGCGACCAAGTCGCGACTCTACTCGCCGAGTCCACACATGGACTCGCCGAGTCGCTCTTTCCCAAATTACTCTTTTAGCCCTTCAGCTCTACTCTTGATATTTCGGGATGTTACATTAATTCATATGGATCATGCTTTTATGCTTTAATACCATTAGATGTATTTGATGTAAATTAAGGATCAAGATTCAAGCTCCTTAGTTTTAAGACTTTGATCTTAAAAATTTTAAACTTTCTATCATGTATGCTTTATAAAGTACTATATATATATATATATATATATATATATATATATATATATATATATATATAGGAGACAGTTCACTTAAGACTAAAAAAATATAGAGATATTGAGATTCAATCTTAGCCACATATTTCTCATTTGTCGCTCTAATATTCCAGCATACCAGGAGCAATGGGTATGCCTAATCATAAATGATTGTATAGCAGAGAAATATAATCATATAAGATTATACATGTTTATACATATATGTCTAATCATAAATGATTATACATATATGTCTGTTCACAGATTCAGTAATCATAAATGATTATGACAGTTGGTGGTAGAAAATATGGTGGTGGTATAAGTAACAGAGATTCATCTAGGTTTTCCTCCAAGATAGTCATGCTCTTGACTCGACTTACGAAGAAGGCCGTAGTTTTCCGTTGGGGACCCGAGCAGCAGGGCGCATTCGAGACTCTGAGACAGAGATTGTGTGAGGCACCGATCCTAGCCCTGCCTGAGGGCGTAGAGGATTTTGTGGTATACTGTGACGCGTCTATTACGGGTTTGGGCGTGGTTTTGATGCAAATAGGTCACGTTATTGCTTACGCTTCGAGGCAGTTGAAGCCTCACGAGACGAATTATCCGACGCATGATTTGAAATTGGGGGCTGTTGTTTTTCCCCTCAAGATTTGGCATCATTACCTCTATGTGGTTCGTTGTACCGTTTACACGGAGCATAAGAGTCTGAGGTATCTCATGGATCAGCCGAATCTGAACATGAGGCAACGTCGATGATTGGACGTGGTAAAGGATTATGATTGTGAGATCCTTTACCACCCGGGGAAGGCCAATGTGGTGGCTGATGCACTTAGCGGCAAGGCAGCACCGATCAGAGATATCTGCATGCGGATGACAGTAGTGACCCCATTATTGGAGCAGATCCGAGAGGCCCAACAGGAGGCTATGAAGGAGGAACATCGGAAGAGTGAGCATATAGTGGGTCAGGTTTCCTCCTTCGACTATGATAGCAGGGGATTATTGACACTACACCACAAGGTGTGGGTTCCATACCTCAGAGGCGTGCGTTAGGTTCTGATGGAGGAGGCGCACAAATCCTGATTCTCCATTCATCCCGGAGCGACGAAGATGTATAAGGATCTTTGTCTTGATTATTGGTGGCCCTACATGAAGCGGGATGTAGCATGGTATGTGGAGCGGTGCTTGACCTGCAGGAAGGTCAAGGCCGAGCACCAGAGGCCACACGGCAAGATACAACCGTTGGATATTCCCCTATGGAAGTGGGAAGATATTACTATGGATTTCATCACCAAGCTTCCTAGGACCGCACGGGGAGTGGATTCCATATGGTTCATCATGGATTGGTTGACCAAGAGTGCCCATTTTATACCGATCCAGGAGAGCATATCGACCGAGAAGCTGGCCGATATTTATATTCGAGAGGTGGTGGCTCGACACAGGGTGCTGGTCTCTGTGATTTATGACATGGATGTTCAGTTCACTTCCAGGTTTTGGAAGAAATTCCATAACAAGTTGGGTACTCGTCTGCATTTCAGCATCGCCTTTCACCCGCGGACAAATGGCCAGAGCGAGTGGACCATCCAGACTCTGGAAGATATGCTGCGGGAGTGTGTGTTCGATTTTGGAGGTAGTTGGGATACTTTCCTTATGTTGGCTGAGTTCTCCTACAACAACAGCTACCACGTGAGTATCGATCGTCCTCCCTTTGAGATGTTATATGGGAGGAAGTACGGGACCCCGATCTGCTGGGGCGAGGTTGGCCAGAGGGTCATGGGGAGCACCGATGTAGTGCTCAAGACGACAGAAAGGATTCAGCAGGTCAGTATTAAAGCCATGGGTCGATACAGATAATATACATACATAGGCTGACTTATGTATAATACATTATTAGCTGTGAGACATGTATACTATACAAGTTTATTCAAAAAAATAAAATAATATTCAATCATTTAGAAAGATTGAATTTATAAGGAAATTGAAAAAAAAATTGAATTATTGAAATTAAAATGTTCATTTCTCTTTTAATTTTAAATAAATAATTTAATTAAATATATAAATAAAATAATTGGACTTCAATTTAGGGATTTTAAAATTATAAGGAAAGTTGTATTAATAAAATTGATATGTATTTATTATTATATTTACTATTGTTATATTTAAATACCAGATGAAATTTAATAAAAAAAAACCCATGACATTTGGAATAAATTTAATTTAAAATCACTATAAAATTATATTTTACAAAATTAATGAAAATGTGACATGTTACATGTGACATGTTACATGTGACAAAAAAAATTATTTATTAGAAAAGAATATATCTACTAATATATACCATGTTTTGGTTAAAACATATAAGGCTCCATTTTACAAGTTCTTTTTTTAAGAATTTGTAAATTGATCAAACTTATTTTCGGTCTTTACTTTACTTTTTATCTTTACTATTATATAAATCATATTGCCCATTTCTTGAAATTTAAGAGGTACAATCACTTAAGAACGATGTACAATTTTAAAACGCTTTAAGAAAAATTTATATGGTAACACACTTTGCCGTCAATATCAATCCGCTCTTCCCTAAATTGTCTCCCGTAACCAATGACTCCATCTTCTCTGCCTTCTCTGATGCATATCAATCCAATCTTTACACTCTCTTTTCATTCCTTCGGGGAAGACAACAATCGCCTACCACAACGAAGACACCACGCCCACGGTCTGTGAAATGATGAATCCTACCCACTAATATTGATAGGAAACCCTAAATCCCTTCTCACAACCATCAAATTGTTCTCCACTCTTTCACACTAACACTAGCCGTCACTCACCAACACCAGGACAACCATTTTTCAGCAACACTATCCATCATCGTTTGCCTCCCTACCACCGCCATAGCATCACAAGACCAGCCCCGACGATATCTATAGAAAGGAACTCCTACTGCATCTTTTCCACCACCATACACACCATTCCCCACATATAAACACATGAAACCCTAGCCACGACACGTCTTCAAGATCCGTTAACTATGGTAGAAGATCCAAACCAGTCGAGACTTTGGGTTTAGGGTAATTGATAGTTTTTTAGTTTTTTTATTTTTTATTTTGTTGAAGTTTTGTCTCAAAGTTTTGTTCTTTCGATTTTACAAGAAATGGTGACGGTCTAAAGCCTTTCAATACATATTATATGAATGGGTTTCACATTCCCTCCAAAAGGAACCCTAATCTAACTCAACTCATCTTCGATCTTTTATGTTTCTCTTTATTTGTCATTTTAAAAGTAAAATTCAGACCCTAAATGATTTATTTTTGTATATTTTTAATGTTAGGAACATAATCCACATTTCTGTGTGCATTGAATATCAAGGAAAAGCTACGTATCATCCAATGTTGGATAAGTGATTAGAAGAAATTTCTTGCAGGTTATACCATTTATTAATGTTTTACTTTATGCACCATTTTTTCTGGACTTATGTTTTAAATGAAATTCTTGCAGGCTATGCAGGAACTTGGATTGATATTTGATAGGGTTATGGATTCATGGTTAGCCAAGTGAATCTAATTTGGTGTTTGGCATTCTTTCCCGGTACAAGTATATGGTGGTATATGTTTATATTTATGTTCTTGAAAGTGTGTTTTAGGGAATCTGGTTTGCTTTTATATTTATTACTCGAGGCTCAGCAATCACATGTTTGGGGAGCATGTTAAGAGTCTCAAAGGATGAACACATGTACATCCAATATGGGCCTAATGAAAAGATGTACTAAAGCTTCTGAAAACCAAGTCATCTTCTTATTAAAGCGTTTATTGCTTTGGTAACCATATATATAGTCTAAGCATCCTGTTTTTTTTTTTAACTTAATCAAGACAAACATAAACTAAGCTGCATAATAGTAGCAGTGAAGTTAATGTTAGTTGGTTGAGACTTTTAGAACATTAAAATGCTGAAAAATCATTTTGTTTTAAACAACTTGACTGTTTAGATTTGGTTTGGTTTTGGTTTTAAAAACTAAAAATAAAATCCTAATAGCCTCAAATGCAACAACCACAGTTTCAAATGACTACTGTTCCAATAAATTAAAATTGTCATTTTTAAGTTAAATACAGAAGAGTTAATTTACATTTTTCGTCCGTGAGTACAACTAATTTTTCAATTTTGTTCTAAAAGGATAATTTACAAATTTGGTCTAAACTTCATTCATTTTGGTCTCTATGCAGTTTAAATTAAGATTTTAGACTTTAAAATTTGATAATGCTCATTTTGCACTTGGAAAAAACTAAAAAGGAATAGTATACCACACCATATGAAAACAATTCATTTATTTCTATTATACTTAATTAATGTTTATAGCATTTATTTTTTAATTATTTTCAGACCAATCATAGGATAAGAGGAAATTAGAAAGTTGGTTCCTGCGTTATGCTTTTATTTGAACTTTTCAAGGGTAAAATGGTAATTTTTAAGGCAAAAATGATCTTGATATTGCTTTTTTAATGGAAGTTCTTTTCTGTTTCAACTTTCACTAATTTGGTGGCCAGACTTTCATTTCTTCATGTAGGAGCAGTGTATTTTGAAAAATCTACTCTATCATAGCAATGTCACTCCAACAGAAAGAAATTTTCATTGGTACGAGAGATCCTTTTAAAAGTAGAAGGTAAGAGATAACTTGTAAATACAATGTTATAGTTGGGTAGACCATAATTTACATTGTTGTAATGTAAAGAAATACTATATCCGCTAACAGAGTTGCAGGAAAAAAATATTTTTTTTATTTACTTTATTGAAGATAATATACAAAAAGTTAATGATTCTTTTGTAGATATTGCAGGGTATCGTTTTCCAAACTTTTGCCTATTCAACAGTTCTTCAAAATTTTAATAGTTAATAGGAAATCATTTGTAGTCCATTATTTAAGGATGATGTTATTAACAAGGAGGTTGAATTGATGTACATGGAATACGATATTATTTATTTGGTTAATTGGGTTTATATTTAGTTGGGTGTAATCTTAAGTTTTAAACATACATGTTTATTCATGAATTGTTGAAAGAATAATTTGTATAAAGCAAGATTATACACAATGCATACAAAAGTCCTACTTAAATTCAATTGCCTTTTTTAATAAATTTGAGACAAGTGAACTTTCATTTACAAAAGTCCTCAACTTACCACCCTTTCCTTTTCTAAAAAATCTAAAAAATAAAAATGATAGATAAATAGACATATAAACACATTTTCTAATTTTTTATAATAGAAAATAAAAAATGAACAAGTTTTAACTAAACGCATTTACTAAATTCTCTACTATAAATGAAAAAATAACGACGCAAGAGAACACTTCAAACGAGAACTAGAACTAAAACTTTCATTTGTATTAGTTAACCTCATTGCATGTTAGATACAAAAAATAGAACTAGAAATGACAACGGATCAACAAAAACTTCTAAGTTGCTATATACTGTAGATACGACGACTTCAAAAACCTAAGCAAGAACTCTTGCTTCTAAAGGAAACTGTTTGAAATTACTTTGTAAACTCTATTTCAATACAAAATGTCTTAGGAACCCAATCTCTGAAATACATACTATTCGTTATCCTCGAAAAAATTATTGCCTAAGCGAAACTATTAACGGAAAGGAAACTACTCTTGATAAACAATTGTGTTAAGATTATAATATAAATTTGGTTTCAGTACCAGAAAATAAACTCAACATAGAGTGGAATTAAAAAAACCGGGTTAAATATTATAAACCCACAATCCATCAAACCGGTCAAAGTTTCAAAACAAGTTAAGATGTTATAGTTATTTGAAGTTAAAATTTTGATTGCTTAATTGCAATTTGCAAGGAAGTGACACAAAAATGAATTACCAGCTTTTTGATATTGTAAGAACTAAAGAATTATCAATATTTTGTAACTTGGTTGATACGTTATAGTTTTATGGTTTAACTTGGTTGATACGTAATGATTTTTATGGTTTAACTTTGTATAAACAAACAAACTATTCACTGAAATGAATTAATCACTGTTTGGAAACACTTTCCTCCGGCTGCTTTGCGCGGGTACACAACTAGTATCTATAGAAACATGAAAACAACAAATTAAAGAAAAAGACTTGCATTATGTACGTACAAGAATGATTCACACCCGACCACAATGTTTTATCAAGGAGAAATCTTTATTCATAAAAGCAATGACACCAAGCACTAAGAGATGATATAGAACCAAACGCAAACAACTAAGATTTATGGACGAAATATACCCCACGCGGTCAAACGAGTAAATAAAGAAGGAAAACCACAAATGATAAAAAAGAAAAAATGAGAGTGTGCACATAAAATGCTTTATTAAAGAGAAGGCACCAATATTGCATTTTCACTCTAGCGATGAAAACCACATATCTTTTTATTCTGCTTTACATTTTTTAGATGAAAACTACATATCTTTTTTCATATAAAGAGAAATAAAATTTTGAAGGGGGATATGCCTACTTAATGTGGGCTGTGGGACTGAACGTCCTCAATTCTATACATACTCTAAAATATTTATAAATAGATATACGTTATAAAGAATAATTAAGTCATTATTATAAACTATAAAATAATATTTTTATATTTGATAATAAATTAAAAAGAAATAATGTTAAATATTTTCAACGCGTTTGTTATTAATTTTTAGTCAATTGGTTGAGTGGCTTGTATGATCCTTTTTTGATGATTTTGCACATTTCCATCAATATCATTTCATCACTGCAAAGGTTCTTTCTTGAATAGGCTACTTTGAACATTCTAATGCAGTAGGTCTCATTTTTTTGTTTCTATGAATAAACCTTCTATTTCATAAAAAAATGTGGTTCTTTATAAAAACATCATGCTTGTTTTGTTGATTCACATTTGATCATATATATGTACATACACAATCAAATTAAAATGGTAAAAACATCATAGAGATTGATTCAGCCTTAATATGTGCACATACATAATCAAATCAATATGTAGTTGATTGATTCACCCTAATAAGTTTCAAAAGACATTACAATATCTAAACTTATATTAAATAGTCAACATAATCGGCAACTTGTATCTAGTGTAAACTAGTTGTGTCTACATAATTTTCAAACAATTTCACGTAGGTCTTAATTGGGCTGAACCCATTATCAGTCATTTAGACTCGTTCTTCTATTGTTTGAGTTGTCATATGTGATTCTTAGATGATGTTCGTTGTGTTTACAAACTGCCGTATATCTATAGACATCGTAATGAACAATATTTGTATATTATACAATGCTCATTTTTTTTCGTTCCTCGACTATAGAAGGCAGTAATGGGATTTTCAGTATTATCATTCATTGTTTTGCACGTTGATAATCAGAAATCATTTCTAAAGCAATCATACAATAAGACGTTGCTCATCTTTAAGAAGTAGTATATCCTAATTTGTAGGCAACTCATCCTCATTGATTGAATCACTAGATGTTGGTGAATGAAAATAAAATATATTAACATATGCATTACAAACCAACTTGCATAAAACGTATCCAAGAATAAAACCAATTTGCTGAAACATATCCATAATACAAAAAATTGTTTGCAACTAGTCTATAATAACATGTTTGTCTGAACTTGTTATGGTCCCATCTTCGGAGTTCTATCTGCTTTCAATTTAAGTTTTTAACACTTTTTATAATTTTTTCTTAATTTTATAGGTGTTTTTTCTGATTTATTTTTTATTTTATTTTCTAACTCAAAATCTTGGTTTTTTATCTACAAAAAGAAAATTCCAACAATATTTTAAACCATTACCATAAAAATAAAATAATAATTCGATTTTACCTTTATCAGACGTAATTTTGAAAACTCCTGTAAATGGAATATAACTTATTGTTCCGTAAAACCCACCTTTTTTTTAACAATATCCACGCAAATTTGTCTTTGGACTAGTAGGGTTATTAAACAATATCAACACAAAAAAATGATAATAAATACTTATTCAAGATTGTCATTCCATAAGATCATTCCGAAATAGATTATCATGTTCCAAACTATATTCTTCATATTCCGGACTTACAATACCATTCCAGATTCTTTAGAAAACCTACTTCCGGATAAAAAAAACCCGATCCTAACACACCATAAGATACTTACATTTGTCTTATATATGTAAAATGAAATATATATATATATATATATATATATATATATATATATATATATATATATATATATAATGGATACTTTCAACTCGTTCAACATATTCTAGAGTGTTCTAAGCATTCCAAAATACGTATATTTGTTTGTAAACTCAAATGTAAGTAACTTAAAAAGTAGAAATCACTTGGTTTGAGAAATCCATGCTGAAAACTAGATCCGAAATTTGGGTAGATCGAACTTCGGAAAAGAATTCGAAAATCCGTAACTCGAATTCCGAATTTTTAAGTGCGGGGCCCATATATATATATATATATATATATATATATATATATATATATATATAGAGAGAGAGAGAGAGAGAGAGAGAGAGAGGAAAGTGAATATACACTTAAGTGTATATAAGCTTAGCTACCCAAACTCACCATACTACGTCGTTTTGTATCATATATATATATATATATATATATATATATATATATATATATATATATATATATATATATAGCCTAATAGGTGTTCGACAAAAAGATGTGATGTAAGAATAAGATAATTGTGAAATTTTGAAAATCTTGAAAGTAAATCAAGTTAATGATTGAAGTTTAAGAATATTATAATAAATATATCAAACAAAACGATGTATTATGATTAGTTTTGGTACCTAAACTTATATATCCTTAAGGTATATTCACTTTTCCCATATATATATATATATATATATATATATATATATATATATATATATATATATATATATGTATATATATATATATATATATATATATATATATATATATATATATAATGGTTCAAATGAGAACCATAAAAGATTAAGAACCTAAGAACCCCATTAGTTAATAAATATTTATATGATATTCTTGTTAAACATGTGAAAATCTTTTTTTTTTTTTTCTCTTTTCGATACAAAAAGAGCAAAATTGTAATTTTTACAGTATAATATTTTCATTCTTATATGCTCTCATATTTGAACACAAAACTTATATAAATTACAAGTTTAGACAATCCATTCGTAATTTAATTCACAAAATTCAAAATTTAATACAAACCATTTTATACTAATTCACAAACTTAAAGAAATCAAAATTTCAAACCCTACTACTACCACCACCACATGCTGCCACCAACCACCTATACCAGCATCGCAACCATAATTATCTTCTAAATTAGATCTGTAAACAAAGTCATGCATTAATAACATAAATACTGAATGCACAGTCTAATAAAACCATTTATTTCACTCATTTTGAATTTAATGCAAAAATATTATTAAAACTAATGTATTCTTATATACTTATACAACACAACAAATAAATATATTCAGAAAAAAAAATTAACAAAAAAATTTATACATAAATCATTCATATTTTAAATTGTGAATTTACTATATTAAGTCGTGAATAAAATTTACATTATTTCAAAATCAAACAAAAAAATTATAAAATAATCACAGCTTAATGTCAATTCATTCACAGCTTTATACAATCAACTCATTATTCAATACACAAAATTTACAGCTTAATATACTCAATTCATAGTCTAGGAAGAAAATATACAGTTTAATGCAGTAAATTCACAGTTTAAAACACAAAAGTCATAGTTTAATACACAAAATTCAAAGTTTAATACACAAAAAGTATGCATCCATAACCATATTTTCAGCTTAACACTCTTTATACACAAAATTCATAGCTTAATTCAAGTAACCTCATAGTTTCATACACATAATTCGCAACTTAATCTAGTTAATTTACAGTTTAAACAGAAATTCACAGCTTAATGCAGTCAATTCGTAGTTTAAAAAGAAAATTCAAAGCTTAATGTAATCAATTCACAGTTTAAAACACAAAAATGACAGCTTAGTAGACTGAATTTACATTTTAATACACAAAAAATAGTATTCACATCCATATTATCAACTTAAAACACTTATTACAATTAACACAATTTAATATATAAAATTCACAAACTAGTATGATAAATTTAAAGTTTAATTCAAAAAAATTATACATTCACAAGTTAATAGCAGTTAAAACTAAGATTAACAAAATTATATGACAAATGAGATATTAAAATATCAAATTCACACATTAACAGAAAAAAAAACCCAAATATAATAGAGATCTACAACAAATGCATGTAGAAAAACATAATATCAACTTAAAACTTTTAATTCATAGTTAAATATAGAAAATTCACTCTTTAATACCCCAAAAAAATATGCATTCAAAAGCATATTTTCAACTAAAAAGTTTAATACAATCAATTCACAGTTTAATACAATTAATTCATAGTTAAATATACAAAACTCACAACTTAATATAGTCAATTTACAATTTAAACAACAAATTCACAGGTTAATGCATTCAATTCGCAATTTTAAACACAAATATCACAGCTAAATACACAAACTTCATACTTCAATATACAAAAAATATGCATTAACAACTTAATTCACAACTTAATAACTTACCAAATTTCATTGAGGCATTTCATCAAACACCTTATGCGCATCTTTTTTTCAAAACTTCCTTTCGTAAACACCATCAATGTAAACACCATACACATACCAGATCTAACCTGAAAATGGACAAAAACATTAGATTAGATGTCGATTTGGTGGCGTTTTGACCAAAAATAAGAGAGACAAAGACGAAAATGAGTTATACATGGGAAAGAGGTGACATATAACAGATCTGGTACAAATTTGACACACATTTTCGCCGGTGATGGAACATTTCAAAGAAAAAAAATAAGTTCAAGAGTTCTGGAACAAAACATTTTTATAATAACACCAAATTCTCAGATCTACATCAGATCTGAATTTATCTAGAGGTGGTCGGACATCTGGAGGCGGCGCTCGGTGGTGATGGCAGATCTAAAGTCGGAGGTTGCAGATATGAAGGCGAATGCACCAGATCTGAAGGTAAATGCTTCAGATCTGAAGGCGGCGGCTCCGAATATGAAGATTGTTGTATTCCGGCGACAACGACGGTGTCGGCGGTGGTGCCGGCGTTGGTGGTGGTGGTCGGCAACGGTAGAAGGTAAGAGAGAGAGAGAGAGAGAGAGAGAGAGAGAGAGACCAAATCCAAGTCTCGATCTAATTTTGAATATAACGAGTATTATGTAAAAGGTGGGTTAAATTTAATTTGTTGGTTCTTAGGTTTTTGATCTTTTTTGGTTCTCATTTGAACCTTTACATATATATATATATATATATATATATATATATATATATATATATATATATATATATATATATATATATATATATATATATATATATATATATATATATATATATATATATATATATCATGGGGCTACAATGGGCATGAGCCGTTTTTTTATGTCCGAAATATGTCATTGCAGACCGAGTTGTTGATTTTCAAAAAAAAAAGAAAAAAGTAAAGTTGTGGTTTGATTACTCGGTTTCCCTTAATAATATGTGCCCATCCAAGATCAAATCAAAAGAGTAATTTCTTTTAGAGTAAACTAATGAAATGGTCCTTTTGGTTTAGTTAGAATTATATGTCTAATCCAACCATTCGAAAGTTATAGACCATGTATATCTTCTTCTTAATAAATAAAAGTTTTTTTTGGTAAATATTAATCTTTTATGAGTTTTGATACTTATTATTTTGTGATATTTTTAAAATAAATATTATGCACTTGTCAAATTTTGATTTATTTTAATTTTTTAAGTTAAAATCACATAGTTATATATGTAAAGTATTAAATATCATATATATGATATTAAATTATAATAAACACATTTCTTTCTTTTTTATTTTAAAAGTTGTACATTAAAAAAAAATTATTTACACTTTAATTTAATGTTTAATCTTTTTTTTTTTAAATTAATCACACGAATCTCACACATAATGGTTTCAATATATTACAATGTCCCTACATTTTAAAAAATTAAAATGTCTATCTTAGGTCTAATATAAAAAGATTATTTTATCTATCTAATATCTTTTTTTTCTTTCTTTTTCTCATTTACAATTTTAAATAATATAAAAAGAAAATTATTTTACCTTTATAATTTTTAGCTTTAACCATATTATTTGAAAAAAGAAACTTTATTATAATTGATATAAAAGATACATATACGGGGTGCTCAAGTAGATACAATTCCCTTTTAATTTTTCTATACATATAATGATATAAATAACAATTTTTATTAACAATGAATATTTCATTTATTCGTGAACATCATCAAAAGCCATCAAACTATATAACTTAGTTTTCCGTTTAAAAATAAATAAATAATAACTTATCATTTTTCTAAGTATCAATATAAAATGAATGCTATACAACTTAATAAAATCCCAATTGATAGTATATAACCGCTAATTAAAAGAATGAAATATATAGAGCAATTTTATTAACAAATACTGATATAATATGTAAAAGATCTTCCGGACATAGTTTGGCAAATCTTTACTTTATGGTGAGTACATAGAAGATGGATGGTTACGCCTACAATTCATGGTAGATATTCATACTAGCCATATATCTACTATATAATTTCATGCAACATTTGCTCTCACGCACTCTGTTTTTTAATTGCTTCTTCCTTTTTTGCAGGAGAGTTTCTCCCTTCTTGTACATTAGATACCCACAACACTTCTCTCTCTCAAATTTCTTTGTGGAAAGCTGTGAACTTTTTAACGTTTATAGGGTTCTTCATGGTTGCTTTTCTCGTACATAATCTCCTTTTCTTCTTTTGGAATTTAAATCCCCATTTCTATGTTATTTGAGGATGACTTAGTTCATGGGAGTTATATACTTTGATGTTGTATTATCTCATAAAACTGATCACCGAGTGTTTGATGTTTTTAGTGAACCAACTTTTTCAAAATCATATTTTATTGGCTCTAGTTGATTACTGCTGCTACTACTAGTACAACCTATTTTAGTCGAAACCTGATTTTATTCGAGTCCAGCAGCTTCCACCCTCCTTTCATATCAGCAAATTTTGATTCTGTAAGTTCTGATATGTCTATAACTCCAAGAACTATCTTTCTTATCATTATGTTATCTACTTATCTTACTGATCATTATGGTATTTCCAATTAGAGGGTGTATGGAATAAGGACATTGAAGACAGATTGCTATGAATCCAGTTTGGGGTATGTTGGTGGTGTTGATTTTCATCACTGGCTTTGCCGAAGCTTGGGTACATACCCGAAACTTGTAATTGTGACAAAAAATGATTTCTTTTTGTTCTTGACGTGGAAACCCAGTTTTTTATTGTTTAATGTCAGATTCCTCCATCAAATAAGCTTAAGGATACTACTAATACTCCCCGAAGACCAGAAGATGTAAAAATTGGGTCCGTCTTGGCCTTCGACTCCAACATAGCGAAAGTGTCAAAAATTGCTCTAGAGGTTGCAGTAGAAGATGTGAATTCAGATCCAACAGTTCTTAATGGAACGAAGTTGAAACTAACCGTTCATGACTCTAATTCGAATGGCTTTCTGAGTATTATGGAGGGTATGTCTTCTAAACATTCCCTTGTGTTTTTTTCACTATTCTTACAGTTTCAATGAAGATTCATAAATACACGCTTTTTCATAGAAGAGGGAATTACTAATTTAGCCATTTTTCTTAATTACCTTTCCAAAAATAATCAAAAAAATAAACTAGCCAAAAATAACCCACGAAAAAGTAATCCACTTTAATTATCTACGGTTTCTTGGACTATTTTTGGATAATTGCTAGTTTTTGGCTAAAAATGGTTAAATAATTACTTAATTAGGCTAGATTAGAACATCTCCAACCAACTCTCATTTCCATTATTTTTTCCATTTTTTTTCTCATTCTTCTTCAACTCACTCCCATTTTGGTGATATAAATAGTATTACACCAAATATGGTGTTATACTAGTCATTTCTCCCAAAATAGGGATGAACTTTGTGTTATCGGTTTTAATCTTTCTGTTTATATATATATATATACATTTCTAATTTATTTTTACATACTAATTATAATTTAAATGTAATATTTAATACTTATAATATTTTGTTATATATTAAATTATATTAACTAATTATAAATATGAAGTTTGTGTTTTGTTCATCAAACTCTTATAAAAAGTTCAATACATATTGAAATTTTAAACAAGAATAATGTATTTTACAAAATCTTATAAATGTGCTATAAATATAATCATCTTTATTTAACACAAAAATACCATCTATATTGATTATAAGGATATTTTAGTCAATTAAGATAAATTTAAAAAAAGAAAAGTCAAGATTTAGGGGATAGTTAATGCTCTTGATTTAAAAAATCCAATTTTTTTTAATTAATTCAATTTGAAACGTAATTCGTAAACATAAACAAATTTTATTCTATCAGAATGTTATTTTATTAGAATTATGTTTATGTGATTCGGTTAGAATGATATTCTATTATAATATTGATAAAGAATCATTTTTTTGAACATCCAGTTGAATAATAACTTCATTCTTATATCTATTCATAAGCAGTCAAACTTAAATACAAATTAATACATATTATTACAAAATAACAGCCTTATACATTTTAATATAATGACAGAATGCCATAAAAAATGAATAAATTTTTTACAAAATTACATTCTTAAATATACAATTATTGAACGAATGCACTTAATCTTCTTCAATGGTCCAAATAATCGACATGAATCCAACTATTTTACAAAAATGTGATGTATTATTTTAAGAATGTAATTCTTCTCAAATATACTTGTTTTTGAACTCATTTCAAGTCTTTCTCTTGTATGATCACTATTTGATTCCTTCTTAAAGGTATTATGAAAGAATAACACGAATTACTTGTTATTATTATCAGGTTAGGAAATATACTTGTTAACAAACATTCATAAAGACATCATGAAAGAATGGATTTATATAAATAAATTCTAATAGAATACACAAAAATCCATTCACACATCATACCCAACTTTCACATCATAATACACTAATTTCTTTTAAAAAACAAGTGCAGTTAGGTTTTTTTATACATTGCAAGAGAGGCAAAGTAAAAAAAACAAACACTAATGGTATCCTACTGTTATTGCTGACATAAATCCTAGATATGAATTCATTCTGAAAGAATGTTATTGCTGACATTAATGATGAATTTAATTAACTTCCATAAACAGAAAATTATAATTATGGATATCATTTAATATACATACAATTATGGAAACCATTTAATATCTATCATTATTTAATTAAATAATAATATAATTTTACTAAATTCCTATTGGTGCATTCTAGCACACAATAAATGTAAAAAAACACTTTAACCTAGCCATATATATATATATATATATATATATATATATATATATATATATATATATATATATATATATATATATATATATATATATATATATATATATATATATATATATATATATATGGGAGCTTTCAACATTTAAGAACAAATTTGGACCATACTATTTTTTTAATTAAAATTATAAAATAATATTCATATGAATTAAAAAATAGTTATAAATAATTAAAAAACTCACTAACCAACACCACTCACCACCCAACCAACACCACCCACCACCATTACCTACAACCCATCAACCACCACCACCCACTAACCACCAATCATCACTTCCAGCCACCCATCACGACAACCTCACTACCACCATCCACCTCCACCGCCCGCTACCCCCACCACCACACACCAACCACCACTCCTACCAACCACCCAACACCACAACCTATAACCTATTCCCACCACCCACAACAACCACCCATCATCAACACCCATGATCTGCCACTGCCACCCCCACCGCCATCCTACCCACCATCATCACTACCCACCTCCACCACCTACCACAAACCACCACCACTCATCACCACCACCCATCATCACTACCACCTATCTCCACCACCCGCTACCATCCATCACCACAACTAACACTCGCCACCACCACCACCTCACGCTACTGCCACCACCACTATCCCCCATCACCACTAACTACCACACGCCACCACCACCCCTACCATCCAACAACATCATCACCACCACCACCTACCACTACCACCTACGACCACCACCCCACCACTACCCACCTATCACCACAACTAGTCACCATCACCCGCCTCCACCACCCATCAACACCACAACCCTTCCCATCGCCACTACCCTTACTACCAACTACCAACACCCACTAATACCACCCGTCACCACCATCCATCACCATCACCTACCTCCTCCACCCGCCACCACCCACCCATTACCACCACAACCCATTATTACTATTACCCCCACCACCACCACCTATACACCATTTCCATCCCCACCATGACCTACTAACATTATAACCACCTACCACCATCATCACCAAGCACTTACCACCACCACCAACACTATCACATGAAACCACCACCCTATATCACCCACCAATGAACACCACCACCACCAACCCAACCACCTCCTATCACCCCTACCACCCTCCACCACTACAACTACCCACCACCTATAAGCACCATAAACCAACTATTACTCATAACCGTCATCACCCACCATCCAAAACCACAACAACCACCCCTACCAACACCACCCTCCCCCACCTTCACCACCATCCACTACCACCCATCTCCACCATACTATCTGACCCAAATGTGATTAAGTGCATATAACCATATAAACCATGTTTGATTATATGTATTAATTAAAATAAATTACATGTGATTAAATACGTATAATCATATATGATTATACGTATCTAATCACGTAAGGCTCAATTTCAAGTTTTCCTTTCAATAATTTTTCTTATGTATTTAATCAAATTTGATTATATAATATTTAATCAAATTTGATTAATATGGATAAGATTTTTTCCATATAAATCATATGTGATTAGATGTATTTAATCACATATTATTAAAGTTGACCAAGAACAATTATTGAATCAAGAACATGAAAATGAAACCTGTCCACATAATCATATGTTATTGGATATATATAATCACATGTGATTATATGTATCTAATTACATATGACATATATGGACATAATTTGTTTTTGCTATCTCGATTCAATTATTGTCCTCATGTATTTAATCAAATGTGATTATATGTATTTAATCATACATGATTTATGTGGAAAAGATTGGTTTTTACATTCTTGATTCACTAGTTTTTCTCATATATATATATATATATATATATATATATATATACACACACACACACACATAATCACGTGTGATTATATGTATCTAATCACATATGATTATATATATGATAACATTTATTGAATCGAGAAACTAAAAATGTCACACCCCGAAACCAAGCATGGCGGAAACGTCCGGGGGTGGCGGACTTCATGTATAGTATCACAACAACGAGTATAATAGTGCTCAAAATAAATACAACCAATCATATATATATATATATATATATATATATATATATATATATATATATATATATATATATATATAATTGAAAGAGTTACATCATGGTATGAATTACATGTTTCTAAATCAATTACAATATGTAGACAAAAATGTGAAATGTTTGACGCCTTAGCGTCCCATCCTCAAAAGCACTTGGTTACCTGTTTAGTGATTTCCTGAGAATACAAGTTGTTTGAAAAAAAGTGTTAACACAAAGGTTGGTGAGTTCATAAGAGTTTTTGTTTGAGAAATAGCCGTTTTCCTTGTAAAAGCGATAGAGTATGTTTCCAAAAAATCCAATATTTTCTTTATTATGTAATTGTAGTCTTAAGACCCAAAGACCGTAGTGTACAAGTAATTCATCATACTTACAATGAATCATGCAAGTTTAAATCAACATAAACTCGTTAATTTAGAAGTAAAACCCCCTATTTAAATTAGAATTTTTCCATGTAAACTTGAAAGATTATTAACTATTTATGTGAGCCGCTATAACCATACTATGACTAGAGGTAACCTGCTGTCACAACCCAAAACCAAAACCGCGAAAACGTTCTGGGGTGGATGATGTCATGTCAAGTATCACAACATATGCAATATAGTAATCAAAGTACAACAACCATTGCATTAATAATAATAGTTTTACATAGTTTACATTGTATAGAATCATTAAAGTAATACAGAAACTGGTATAGATACAGCTTGGCACAAAACCGTCTTCAACAGAAGCTCCTAGAATGTACATGTCTAATACTGGCCTGAGAATACATGTTATTTGAAAAGCGAGTATCAACATTTTTACAAATGCTGGTGAGTTCATAAGTATATAGTGTCATTTTATACAAATAACTTTATATAAGTAGTAGTTTTCAAGTATACAGTGAAATAGAGTCCTTTCTAGAAAATCCTATATTTTCTGATTAAAAAGTAGTCTTCTACCAAAACTGGTCAGAGTTATGTGGTAAAAAGTAGTTTTCCCTTAAACACTTTCATTATCAAAATACGAGATTTGATTTTTAAGAAAGTCGGAGAATATTAGGGAAAATAACATATGCCTCAGCAGTGAGGACTGCTGACTAAGGCAAAAGAATCATAGACTCCAGGAGGGTATCAAATGAACGGTATGCCTGGCTCAGTCTAACAAAAGGAGACCCAGACCCCAGACAGTATCAAATGAAAGATACAACTAGTAAGGTCTAAAACAGAGAATACAGACCCCAGACAGTATCAAATGAAAGATACAGCTAGCAAGGTCTAAAACATAAGATACAGCTAGCAAGGTCTAAAACAGAGAATACAAACCCCTAACAGTATCAAATGAAAGATACAGCTAGCAAGGTCTAAAATAGAGAATACAGACCCCAGAGTATCAAATGAAAGATACAGCTAGCAAGGTCTAAAATAGAGATAGACCCTAGACAGTATCAAATGAAAGATACAACTAGTAAGGTCCAATACAGTGAACATAGTGTATACAGTGAAATACTGTGTATAAAACCCGTTACCTTAAAGCCATGAATTATAAGGTAACCCCGAGATACTCGTAACCATACTGATCGACACTAGAGAATCTTGACGCCCTGCAAGCGTCGGTATAAAATATGACATTTGTCACCCCTCGGCTTGGTAGGCTGTGGACTGTAGCTAGCAGTCAGGGTGCGGGGGTGTCAATCTCATATAGATCTATACACACAATGTCCGATCTCCCTACAAGAGACTCTGGTTACCAACTCGACAACGGAGAAGGCCGTGTACTGAGGATGTATCTCGTATAGTGAGATTTAATGTAAAATACTAGACAAGCGATAGAGACTCACAACTGGACTGACTAGTGTAAACCTATATGTCTATGCATGTATACATAATATATAACTAATGATCAAACGACCTTCGGACGGACATCCGATCCCACCAAACCACATCTCAATGAAGAAAAGGAAATAGGGCGAACAAGCCTTCCTAAGTCCTTCAAACATTATTTATATGCATCCATACAAGCATAGGCATACATCTAACTCTGTGGAAGTGTTATCAGGTATAAGCGTATCAGAAGTGGAAGCGTTCTCAAGTATAAGTGGATCACGAAGTCGAAGCGTTCTCAAGTATAAATGGATCACGAAGTGGAGGTGTTCTCAAGTATAAGTGGATCAGGAAGTGGAGGCGTTCTCAAGTATAAGTGGATCACGAAGTGGAGGCGTTCTCAAGTATAATTGTATCACGAAGTAGAGTGTCTTACAAGGTATAAGCGTATCACGAAGTAGAGTGTCTTACAAGGTATAAGTTTATCATGAATTAGAGTGTCTTACAAGGTATAAGCGTATCACGAAGTGGAGGCGTTATCAGGTATAGGCGTATCACAAAGTAGAGGAATTAACTAAACCAAAATGAAGCAATGGTATCTTCACCAAGTAGGAGCATAAAAACACAGACGAAAACTTTGGAAAACCTTTATACATTAAGAAAATCACGACTTGGTATTACTTCGTAAAATAAGTTTAAAAATCTTTAAAAATCCTTTAAAAACCTTTCATAAACAATTTTAAAATGAAACTTTGATTTAACATTATAAGTAAAGCTGAACAAGTAACGACGTTTTAGAAACCATTTACAGTGTCATTCTCGGTAAAACAGTTAACAGTGTGGTAAATCCTTGTGCATGCAGGTTATCAATCACATGTGATTGATATGATAACTGGCACGTTTAACTTGTATTCCCCCTATAAAATATGTAAAAATATTTAAAAGGTTCATTCAGGGGTATGAACTCACCTGACGTAAGTGGATCCGACGAAGGTGTCGGTTGGGTGCTCGGTGTCAAGTAAAGACTTGAACACACTTAGTGACCTATTAACATATGATAACATATGTTTACATACAATTAGTACATGTAATACCAATTAAACAAGTATACGCATCCTAAAGTGCGGAAAACACTTTGATAAAGTGCTAGGGATGTCCCGGGTAACATTTAAGGGCTTGAATGGCTTAGGAATGGAGTTTACTCTCCAAAAGTAAACTCTATAAATAGAGTTCACGGCCATGGGACAACTCCCCATGAGTTTACGGCCATAAACTCATGGTGAGGGTGTTCTAGGATGCTTAAAGGCCTTATATCAATTGTAGATTTATGCTAGGTCCAAATACAAAGTGTATGAGTGGGTTTAAGGCACCTAAATGGACCAAATGGGAGTTTACGGCCCTAAACAAGGGAGTTTACGACTGTAAGCTTCGTGGGACATATTCCTTGGGTGTTTTAAGGTCTTAAATGATAGAGGGTAAATTCCTAAGCATTTTTCCAAGTCAAATGGGGAGTTTAGGGCACCATTTAACCCCTTTATAGGAGTTTACGGCCCAGGCACCCTTTCATGAGGGGTTTACAGCCATGAACTCCTTATGGAGTTGTTTTAATCGAGTTTAAGGCCCCTAACTTGTTGGTGGTTGATTCTAGAATTCAATCTAAGGCTATTGGTGTGTTTAAGTGGCTTTTAAACACTCAAACATGAGTTTACTCCCCATGAAGAGGAGTTTACGGCCCAAGCATATTCTTGGACAGTAAACTCATGTTTACTCCCCAAAATGCTAGTTCAAGGTGTTCTAAGTCCGATTCCATAAGCCTACAAGCCATATCTAAGCCTTAGGAACAATTTGGATGGGTTTTGGGGCTTAAAACCCCCATTAAATGGTGTTCACGGTCCAAGAGGGTTCTTGGGCCGTAAACACATGATTTTGTCCCTATTTTATGTTTTAAACAAGAATTTTCATGCTAGATAGGCTATACAATGAGTTAGGATAGTTTACCTACTCGTTTGGGGCTCGAAACGGACGATTTTTGGCTCGAAATTAAGTTGTAGAGAGAGAGTGGGGAGAGTGTAAAAAGTCTCTAATGGACTCCACTCACCCTTATATAGAGGTTGGAGTTGGGGCTCAGTGGAAATCTACCTAATACTGCTGTTAAACGGGGCTTTTTGGTCGCACCCGATTAAACGGTCAAATTTTGACTTGGTTGAAACTAAACATTTTTAAGGGCATCTAGTGGGTGCTTCTAATTTGTTTCAACCCTTACCAAGTCATTATAATAGTCCCAATATAATTAACCTCTTCCAAAAGGTTAACGGACAGTTAAATAAAATGAAGCTTTTTAATAGAAAAGGTTAAAACTGACGAAATAGATTTTGGGTTGTCACACCTGCACAACGTCTTTCAGACGCCCTGATCCTATTACTCTTGTCACCCACAGACTTGCCGGTCCGGCTGTAGCTAGCAGCGAGGTGTGGGATGTCAACCCCAATATAGATCTATACACAGTTATCACGCTCTCCCTACAAGAGACTCTAGTTATAACTTACAGGAATTTGAATCCCTTACTCGAACGTATGGGTAGAGATTGTCTCAGAACCTAAGTTAACTAGTTTACAAATGATTTGTTATTGAACCCTTTTCCTGTAGAGGGAGTAAAATAACCTTTTATGAATAAATTAGTGATATGAAATCCTTGAACTATTACTTTTATAGTTTATTAGGCCGTGTATGAAAACCCATTTGTTTCGAGAGTAAAGCCTTTGTCATGTCCCATACACTATGCTTATTGTAGTTTATTATATGTATTTGAAATAAATGATGAAACCTTATCATGAGTAACAAAATTTCAGTTTACAATGATAAACTAACAAGGAAATGCATTCAATATTTAGAAATTATCTTTATACACTTCGCTCCGCATAATACAAAGTGTTATAATAGTTATAGGCTGTTATTTAGTTTTAGCCTTTCAGACTGATTTAGAAAAGTCATAGAAAAATCATATGAAGTCAAAAACTAAATCTGTAATTTCTGAGAGTTCACAAAATGTGTCTAGTTTGTTCATAAATTTTATTACGGATTTTGGGCGCTTCTAACTTGTGTAAAAATGCTCATATTCACATACTGGTTCGGATTCGTAGCTACAGTGATATGTAGTTTTGTAAAAATCACCATAAATTGTAGAAAAATCTTAAGGAGATGTGCAAGTAGTTATTTTAAAGCTAAGAACTGGAACTACTTGCACCTAAAACAGTTTTGAAAAATAACATGTTTAAGTTGACCAAAACAGTCCGTGAATGGAGTCCAACTTTTATGATGAAAGCTGTTAGAAATGTTTAGTTATGTTCTTGGTGTTTTAACTTATATTCCCCCCCCCCCTTAAAACTTAAGAAAACATGACAATAGAGGGGTATGAACTCACCTTGAGTGGTTTCAGTAGATGAGTGTTGGAGATGATAAGTGTTCAACTCAAGAACACTTGAAGATGCCTAGAAGTTTTTCAAGAATCTAACACCAAAGTGATGGAATTTGTGTAAACAATCTATGATATGAGTAAAGGGAAGTGTAATAATCATAAGGAGGGTGATGATACTTACCAAAATGAAGGAGAAAAGCTAGAAATGCCTTGGAAATCTTGAATTTGTGTGAGAGGATTTGAGAGAACAGTAGTGTTTGATTTGTGGTGGAAATGAGTGAAGTGAGTGAAATGAAGAGAGAAGGAGAGAGTATTTCAGATCTTTGGATGTGGGAGAGGCTGTAAATTGAGTGGGAAGGTACAAGGAAGTGACAAGGTATGGTGGGGAGGTATGTGGGTTAGTCATGGAGTGGATTTGGTGGTTGCTTGTGTCATAAATCAAATATAAGTCAACACTCCACCACAGGATCTCATTTAATAGATTTTATTCTTAAATATGAATTTCCCTAAAAATATGTTGAATTTATGAATTTATGGAGTCTTATATGTTAAAATATGATTTTTGGAGAAAATCCCGCGTTAAAATAATTAAAAACGGGCTTAAAATGCTAAAAGTATTGGAAACCGGGTAGGAAGTGCTGAAATCCGAAGTTCAGGGTCGTAGGTGCTAAGGTTCGGTCATTAGCAGCCTTGGAATCTGGAGGGAGGTCTTGGTCGCGGAGGTGGATCCGAAGGAAAAAGGGGCTCCGGTCCGAGGTGATGCTCGCTGTAGGGCTTGCTGGCTACGGCTCGCTTGCTGCTGGGCTTGCGGGCTGCGGCTCGCTTGCTGCAGCTAGCCGGCTGCGGCGTGCTTGCTGTGTCTAGGCAAGAGGACCTCAGACTCGATCCTTGGGGCTTCGGCTCAAGAAGGGTTGGGTCCTTATAGAGGGACTTCGGTCCAAGAGGCTAATTTTCCAAGGAACCTTTCCGTTTCGAGTGGTTTTTCACCCAATCAAGTGCCGGGATGCCCCAAAATGATTAAAATAAATTCAAAAGAGGTTTTGAGAGAGATTTCACATCCTTGGAGAGATTTGGGAGAGATTTCACATATGGAGAGAGATTTGGGAGAGATTCTACATTCTTGGAGAGATTTCGGAGAGATTTGACATACTTGGAGAGATTTGGGAGAGATTTCACATACTCAGAGAGATTTGGGAGAGATTCTAAATAGAGAGATATAGTGAAAACGATTGAGAGAGGTTTTGTGTGTGACATTTGTGAGTGTCTGGTTTCGCAACGCAAGGTCCGTAAACCACGTTAAGCCATGTTTAAGGATCTTAAACACTCCCAATGAGTATGCTACATTGTTTTATCAATTTGGTTCATTACTTAACGTCGTTTTAGGTTAATGAAATCTAGATATACGAACTTTTCATTTGATGATTTCTCATTAGCATAGCGATTTGTATAGTAATTATCTAACGTAAGCCCTAGTACCCAAGGGTTAATGGAGTTGACCGGTTTGACTTGTTGAGTTTAGTTGACTTTGACTTGACCGGAAATTGACGGTTATCACAAAAAATGAATTTTTCCCACATAAATCATAGGCAATTAGATAAATATGATTGAATGTGATTATATAGATGGGAACAACTATTGAATCTAGAAAACAAAAATGAATTTTTTTCCCACATAAATCATATATGATTAGATACACATATTCACATGTGATTATATGTATTTAATCAGATATGCTTTATCTAGATAATATTATTTTCACGTTTTTTATTCAACAACCGACCGCATGTATTTAATCACATGTGATTATATGTATTAACAAACATATGATTATTGTGGACAAATATTTGTTTTCGTATTTTAATGCAATAGTTATCTTGGTGTAGGTAATCAAATATGATTATATGTATTTAATCACATATGATTTATGTGGAAAGTAGTCATTTTTGTGTTTCAATTCAATAGTTGGTCTTGTGTATTGCATCACATGTGATTATTTGTATTTAATCACATATGAATTATGTGGACATATATTCATTTTCATGTTTTCAATTCAATAGTTGGTCTCGTGTATTTTAATCACATATGATTCTACATATAATTTATGTGGAAAAAATTTGTTTTTGCGTTCTTGATTATATAGTTGTTCTCATGTCTATAATCACATGTGATTATCTATATCTAATAACATGTGATTCCATAATTTTTTTTCCGTGTATTTAATTATATATTACTATATGTATTTAAATACATATGATTAATTTTTCTCGTATATTTAATTACATGTAACTATATTATTTCGATTTCGTAGTTGGTATCATATATTTAACTACATGTGATTAAAATCGGATATCATGTTGTTAACCTGGAAAACCATAAAACACAATATGAAAAACATTTACATTCATTTAATCAAACATATGGAATTCAAACAATAATACAAAATAAAATCTAAATATTAGAGGTATTGGGAGAAAATCAAAATAAATTTTTTTAGAAAATCTACAAAAGCATTTAATCGAACATATAAAGAAAAACAAAATATATATATATATATATATATATATATATATATATATATATATATATATATATATATATATAATTTACAAATAATAATATATCTTGTTGTCGTATGTAATATTTAATTGATTAAATAACCACTTTTAATAAGAACCTAATCAAATTTGACACTGTTCTAAACTATTTATTTCAATTCCAAATGTATAATTAATGTATAATTTTATGTAAACAACTACATGTTTCAATGGCATTGTTTTTCTTGGATACGTATGGTCATCTTCACGTGCTTTAATAGTTAATTTACACAAAAATCAACAATCAAATACCAATTATTATATTTAAATATTCAATATGAAAGAGTTAAAGAAGAATTGATGGATTGAAGCTCTGACCTCCATTTCATATCAGGAAAAAAAAAATCGATACACATTCACCATTTTAGATCATCTCCAACCCATCTCTATTTTTTCCTTATAAATAAAGTAAAAAATATGGTAAATAGTGTTTGATCTCCAACCTACTCCGTTTTCTACCCCATTTTTTATCCTAAAAGTATATTCCTAGAATATTCCATTTTTATAACTTATATAGTAGGTGTTAGACCCGTGTATTACATAGGTTGATTTAAAAAAAAAAGTAAACATTAAAGTCTAAACATAAAATATTTTTTAATGTATAATTTTAAGATAAGAAAGAAAGAAACATATTTATTACAGTTTAAGTAGTATCATATATATGATATTTAATACTTTATATATATATAAGTATATGACTTTAATTTTAAAAATAGAAACAAACCAAAAATTGACAAGTGGATAATATTTATTTAAAAAATACCACAAAATGACAAGTATCAAAATTTATTAGAGATTGACATGTGGTAAAAAAACCTTTATTTATTAAGGAGGATTGTCAGATACACCCTTGTACTAATTAGATTTTAACAAATATATATATATATATATATATATATTATATTTTTTCATTACAAAAATATTTCAAATTATATTATAATAAATAAAATGTTTATATATAATAAATTTAAATTAATTATTACTTTATTATAGATAATTATTAAATAAATAAGATTAAATTTATAATAAATATATCAAGATTACGATCATATGTGTTTACTATATTTTATAAATTATGTTACTGTGTTTCAAGTTTTTAACATATATTTAATTTTTTATATGAATTCAATAAATAAATGTTAAAATCTATATTTATGATTAATTAATATAAATTAGTATATAACATGATATTATAAATATTAAATATTATATTTAAATTATAATTAGTATATAAAATAAACTAGAAATGTAAAAAATAAAAATAAGAGGGACTAAAATTGACAAACCAAACTTCACCTCCATTTTTAGAGATATGAATAATAATCCCCCATATATATGGGGGAATACTATTTATATCTCCAAAAAATGGAGGAGGAAATGGGGTAGGGTTGGAGAAGAATGGGGGGAGAAATGGAGGAAAAAATGGAGTTTGAGGGTAGGTTGGAGATGCCTTTAATCCTCTTTGGTCTTTGTTGTCCACTGTCACCATTGTTGATTCACCCTAATTGTGTACTTCAACTAGCTATAAGTAGAACATGAGAATAAATCTTTCCTAATCCTAAATTGAGTTTGTATTTAGGATGCTTAGCAGCTTCGTGAAACTTTTGCTTTTCACAGAACACCACCACCATCTTTAAAGCTAGATCTAAGCTTTTCTATGTCCATATAAGTATAAAAACAACTCAGATCCAATCTCTTCGAAGATTAGAGACACTGTATCAAACGAGTCTGATACCAGATCTGGGTCTTAAGGTAGCCGAAACTTGACCTTGGAGAGTGCACAGTGGTGGTGAGACGGACTTAAAGGAAAGGTTAGGATTCGATGCATCTTGCATTTTTTTCTCAATTGCATGAGAATGTGGTCTTTACTTGGACTTTACTGGTTCGCTCTCCCTTTTTTTCTACTCTTCTCTCAAACGGAGGGAGGCGGAAGGAGATTGTGGTAAGTGCAAAGGCAGAGGATATGGTTTTCAATGGTGGAAGGCGGAGGTCCGGTGGTTCTGGCTAAGGTATGGTTGTTCCGACGGTGTTAGGGTGGTTCCAGAGGAGGTCCGATGCTCATCATGTATCATGGTGGTCCATATCTAACTTAAGATGAGAGAGACAAGAATAGAAAGAAAAAGTGTGTGAGAGAGAAGTTAGTGGTTCAAATATGTTTTCGATTGTTCTCAAATTAAGAATTGTTCTCGTTTGAACATAAGTGTGTGAGTGAGTGTGTGTGTGTGTGTGTATATATATATATATATATATATATATATATATATTGTGTTCAATAGAAAATACATAAAACAAAAAACCTACAAACCCTAAAAAACTAGTAAAAATACATAAAAAAATACTTTGAGATAGTTATTATTTATTTATTTATTTATTTATTTATTTTTACTTTATATACATTAAAATCGCATATATAGATTCCTTGTGGCTTGGGGTAATCTATGGTTTGGGGTAATCTACATGTCTGGAAAATATATATATATATATATATATATATATATATATATATATATATATATATATATATATATATATATATATATATATATATATATATATATATATATATATATATATATATTAACTCGAACCATCCCTATAGTTTGTTTTTGTTTTGCCATTTTGTTTCCGACTTAAAATTACCAATTTACTCTTATAGAGTTTTGAAAACTACTTTTAATGATTTATTTATTATTTTATAGTTGATGTATTTTCTCACCCTTAACAAGCCACCATTTCATACTATAAGACCATAATACCTTCCAAAGATGGAGATTTGCTATAAGTTTCACATATAAAGCAATGAAACAAATTAAACACCTTCAATGCCTTCCCCACCTTTTGTATAATCGTATTAGCAGCGATAAAGAAACGGTGAAACACAAATTAAAGGATTATACTAAAAGCTTGAAAATCAGCAACAATTTACATAAATTGCAGGAATTGAACTCGAAACGAAGATAAGATGGGGTAGAACTCGGAGTTCTAGATTCAGATATATATTCTACAATTTAATCTAGGTTTGAATTTTAACCTCTACAAAATTTAAAGTTTTGCCAAAATGTCGTTAGATATTTAAAAAATAAGCAATTTTTTTTGGAAAATATGAATTTAAAAAATTGAAAAAAATAATTCTATTAGAAAGCTGCAATTCTTTTTATAACTGTAAATTTTTAAAAATCAGTAAATTTAAAAAAAAAAACTGAAATATTAAAAAAAACTAAAATTTTTTTAAACATAAAAATTAACATTTTAGGTGCATATATGCATATTTTTTCAAGTGCATATAATCATATTTTTATGGTATAATGCTTGTAAGTAAATCATAAGAAAAACCCATTTTTATTACTAATTTATAAACACAATACTACATGTATTTTATTCGATACGAAATAAAATATAAAAAACAAAAAATGCTACAAAGATTCAACGTGTTATAATTTCTTTTGTCAAGATTTATATATTTTCTTCAATTTATCACTTTTCACCTCTTTAATATTTTTCCACAAATTCTTCCAAATCTACAAGTAAATAAAAAAAACTTTATTAATGCAAGAACACTGACAAAAATGCATATGTATATATCATGTAAAATTAACATGTGATTATATCATGTAAGATTCACATCTGCTAATATATATATATATATATATATATATATATATATATATATATATATATGTGTGTGTGTGTGTGTGTGTGTGTGTGTGTGATATTCACATTTGATAGTATCTATTAAGATTTAAATGTGAAACTCACAAAAAAAATATTTAAATAATTAATGGAGAACACTAACGTATAATACATGTGTGTACGTAATGTTATGAATCCTAGATCTATAGATATTGTTTTTAAAAGAATTAGTTTTGTCATCCAAAAAGGGGTTATGATACTGCTTGTTGCTTATTTACCCGCTACGTCTATGTAAATCTTTCTTATGCAGCTTAAATCTTCAAATGTCTTGATTTGTTTAAAAAAAATGTGTGCATATAGATGTAATACATATGTGATTCACTTGTGATTTACATGTGTATCACATGTAATTTATATATAATTAACTTGTGATTTATATGTGAGTTACATGTGAATCACATATAATTAATATGTGAATTACATGTGATTCATATGTGAATTAAATGTGATTTTTATCGATCGAACATCGTAATGTCACCAACCCTCTAGGTTTCTATGAAGGAATTAGATATGATTCAAGAACAATAACTCATTAAAATAGACTCTGAATCTCAAATATCATCCAAGCCTTTGGTTAAATGGAGGACAACTTTTTCAAATAATCCCATCTTGGTGTACCAAGAAATTCAAACTAGTTTTTGGATTATGGTAGGACCTTGGACTTTATAATTATATATAATATGCGGCACCAAATAGATTTTAAACAACTTATCACGAATTCATGATTTATCTACGCCTTTTGCAGTTCATACATGATTACCATATTATAATTAATGATTAACAAATAGATTATAAATAATAATGTGGAAGATCGAATTAATAGAACCAAAAAAATAAGTAAATTAATGAGTCCTAAAAATTACCAGGTTTGAATTTATCATAAACTCTGAGGGGAGAAATTGATTGAAGATATCGGTGGTAGATATCAGCATGGGAACGATTGTAGAAACCGATTGCATTGACAATGAGAAAACGATTGTATAAGTCGTTTTCTTGGATGCATGATCGTAGGAGCAAAGCGATGTTGATCTTGGAGATGTGATCATCGTGAAGTTGATGGCAAAAGGCGACAACATAAGGTTACTTTCATTGAGGAGAGTCTTCTTGTAGATCTATCACCGACGATCAAGGTAATGGTTACCAATCGTCTTATTGATTCCCTAGATTTGGCGATTGCTTTCTAGATCTAGATGAACATATGAGAAATCGAGAGAATAATGCTAAGAGACGTGAATCGGTCGTCGAAGATGACGTTGCGATCGATCATCGATGTGAGATCCGGCTAAGGGGGTGTTTGGATAGGAAAAAAAGATGTGCTTATTGCTTATTTCCACAATAAGTTAATTTAAGTGTTTGGATAAAATCCAGCTTATTAGGCTAAATAAGCTAATTTTAATAAGCATCCTCTCTATGCTTATTGCTTATTGCTTATTCCCACCACAAATAAGCTATAAGCAATAAGCTAAAAATGTAATCCAAACACCCCCTAAGGAATTGTCATCTCAAAGGTTGAGTGTTGGTGAAGAAAAGTGTGTGTGTGTGTGTGTGTGTATAGGTGTGTGAGAGATACAAGTAGAATGTGGGAGCCGATGAACAATGATAAAAAGGGTTTCTCAAATTAGTCAAATTAGTTATCAGATAATGATATTGTTATTGTCTAATATGCCCCTGTTATTATTTTTAAATAGTCTAAAATATCTTTGAAATTGTTGATATTTACAAACAAACCATGTTTGATCTATGCCATTAAAACTTTTGATCTAACACTTCACTTTTAGTTTTCGACTTGTTGGAAAACTATAACTTCTCAAATGATTCGTCCTCTCGCTGTCACTCTATATGTATATATATATATATATATATATATATATATATATGTGTGTGTGTGTGTGTGTGTGTGTGTGTGTGCAATTTTGATGTTTTTAAAGTAAAAAAAAGATTAGATATATCAAAGTTTTTTTCTATGTATTTTTATTGATTTTCTAGGGTTTCTAAGGTTCATGCATTTTTTGTTGAACCTTTTATATATATATATATATATATATATATATATATATATATATATATATATATATATATATATATATATATATATATATATATATATATATATATATAATGGTTCTTTTGACATTTAAAAAATCAAAGATTTTGAGATTTTTTGATTCATATACGATTACTCGATAATCATATATGAATAATGTGTATATGATTTATTCTCATCAGAACCTACATCTATATATGAATAAATCATATGTAATTATTCAACTATGTATATTCCTTTTTTATTATTCATATATGATTATTGAGTAATTATATACAAATAAAAAAAATCTCAAGAACTCTATTTTTTAAAGAATCTAGAATGAACCTACATCTCTTTGTTTTAGGATGCATAATAATTAAGGTCGGAACCTTCTCTCATAAAAAGAACAAGCCACCACTTGTTTGATGACATGATTCGAACTTTAACCGTTGTTGTTCAGTATATTCCTATGATGAAGAGAAAATTTATCTCCTCGAGTCTTATTGACGACATGTATTACAATTTTTCGGTTGGACATCATGTTATAAATATTTAATTGTTCAACGATTTAACCGAAAGGTATTTTTAAGAATTTAATAGGTGTTTTCAAGAATTTAATAACGAAGGGTCTTTTTACGACTTTCATAACTTTGGATATTTTAAAAAAATTTATTACCCTAAGGTATTTTCAAGACTTAAAAATTGAATAGCATGTTCAAGATTTTAATTTCGAATTGTACTTTCAAGACTTTAATACCAAAGGGTACTTTAATGAATTTTATATTATAATGCATTTCTAAGACTTAAATACCAAAAAGTATTTTTAAGATTTTAACATGGAAGGGTATTTTCAAGACATTAATACCGAATGGTATTTTCAAGAATTAAATAACATAATGTATTTTTCGGTACATTAATATTGAATGTTATTTTCAAGATTTTAATACCAAATGGTATTTTCAAGACTTTAATACCATAGAGTATTTTCAAGAATTTAATATCGTATGGTATTTTTGAGACTATAATACCAAAGTATATTTTAGACTTTCATACCGAAGGTATTATAATGGATTTAATATCGCAAAGTATTTTCAAGACTTTAATACGAAAACGTATTTTCAAGAATTTAATATTGTAATGTATTTTTAAGAATGTTATAAGTTGAATCAATCAAATTCAATTTTTCTCACTCTATCTCAGAGTATCCATTCACGCGAAACTGGTATGCTTCTATTTCTACTTTCCGTAAGCAAGCCCGGGCTTTTTCCAACTATTCGATGGCTCCCTCGCACAATTCTTCTGAATTTCTAATAGTATTCAAGATTCTCTGTTTTTGATTATCTAATAAATCGCTTAATGAAAGTAGATTATCTTTCCATTCATTTCAAGAATTCCATGATCCCTTCCCGAACCAAACATGAATCTTTCGATTCATTTGGCTCTCACGCTCAATGTAAATTCTCATATCTTTATTCTTAATGTAATGAGCCTATCCTCTATTCTCTTGTCATATTCCAAAATGAAATCAAAATATCAAAAGGAATCACTAATCCAAGACCAAAATATTCGGAGGACTCTTCTGACCAAACAAAAAATATGTAATTGTCAGCAAAGTTGTGTTCTTTACTTTTTTTTTTATCCAATACTGAAGGGTATTTTCAAGAATTTAATATCGTAAGGTATTTTCAAGACTTTAATATCCGAGGGTATATTTAAAACTTTAATACAAAAGGGTATTTTCAAGAATTTAATACCGAAGGATATTTTTAAGAATTTAATATCGTAAGGTACTTTTCAAGACTTTAATATCAAAGGGTGTTTTTTGAACATTATGATACCGAAAGGTAATTAGGTTTGATGTTTTTACATCTTTAATATCTCATATCTAATTTTTTTATTTAGCATTATTTTAGCAAGGTGGTAGTTTTAGTTTTAGTTTTTGAGGGCATTGAGAGGCATGTTATATGTATTTTGAAAACTAATTTGGTTTGAGTGGTTTGGCATCGTTGCAATTGTTTTTGATGAATTTACAGTACTTAAAAGGTATTTATGAGGTATATGCATTGAGTTTGAAGGATCGTATCTAATGGAGTTTTGGTGATTTGATCGATCGCCGTTTTTCCCGTTTGTGCAATTCGAGAGAGTTAAGTCCTCGGGGACTTTTCAACGCTATATATTTTTTTCGTGATGACCGAAGGCTACTTTGTTGACGATTGATTTTGTCCTAAGGTGGAGTTTGTTAAATATGCTCATGCATGGATTTTCTTTGCTAGATGGTCCATCTTTCTTGACGAAAGGAAACTATTAATGGCGCCAACTTCCTTCCTTTCATGGTGAACACAAGAAATAAAGTTACGTACCTAGAGACATTTAAATACTTATAAGAGTCACACTTCCACACTTCGGTTTCACGGTAGTTCTCTACACATCATTATCTAGTTAGGTACCTAGAGACATTGCATCGTGCACCAACTACATCCAAATGAGAAAAACGTAAACTAGTCATGATTGTTAAACTATCACTAATTAGTACAAAAATGTTAAGTTGGTTTCCCTAAAAAGTAAAACCCACAACCAAAGGAGAGGACCATAAATAAACAATCAATGCTATTCCTTATATTGTCCATCTTCATTACCAACATGGATGTTAACTTTGGGAGCCTGAAGTTTAGCCTTCTAGTAGTAGCTACTAAAAATCACTACAAGAAATTAGAGTATTACCGGCGACGGGCGTCGCCGCTAAAGGTCGAAAATGTCGCCGCTAATACCTTTAGCGGCGACATGTTGCCGCTAATATCTTTAGCGGCGACACGTTGCCGCTAAAGGGTCGTTGCTATTGCTTCGTCGCTAATACTTCTTTGGTCGCCGTTATTGTCTTCTGTCGCCACTAAAGACGCGTCGCTGCTAATACTATCTGTCACCACTAAAGGTGTCGCCGCTATTTATATGTATTTGTATACATACAAATACACATACATACATAATACACATACATAATACCCATATACATACAAAAACACATACACATACACATACATAATTTGCATACAAAATACACATATACATATAAATGATCATACAAAAACACACACACACATATATATATATATATATATATATATATACATAAAAATACACTCAAAATACACATATACATACAAATGCAAATACAAATACATATCCACATCTACAAACAAAATACACATACAAATACACATCTAAAATATCAAATTTTCGTCATGAACAGTGGTGGTGGCGGTATACTCCAGCAAGAAGGTGGGAAATGGAGAGGAAGAGGGAAAACACAGAAGTAGATCAGAGAAGAAAGTGAAGACGAAGCTGATTTTATTGTCGATTCTCTTTAGCGGCGACGCATCGGAGGGAAAACTATATGGGGTTTCCTACATCGTTGGATCATTGCTTAAATCGATGGATGGGGTTGAAATAACGCGGATCGCCAGAATAGTCAATAGCGGCGACACCTTTAGCGGCGACACACCGGAGGGAAAATAACGCGGGGTTTTCTATGTCCTCCTAGTCGTTGGATAATCATCTAAATCAACGGTTAGGGTTGAAATGATGCGGGTCGCCAACATAAGCCTTTGGCGGCGACACCTTTAGCGGCGACGGGCACTTTTAGCGGCGACAAAAAACGCGTTTGTTTGATGTCGCTGCTAAAAGTGACTATCGCTGCTAAAGGTGTCGCCGCTATGGCCTGTTATTCTTGTAGTGAATGTCAAAACTATTTTTGGGTGTGTTCGGCACGAATCATTTGGGAGAGTTTGAGAGCTTCTAGCTTTTAGCGTTTGACAAAACACTCCGTTTTGAACTAAAAGCCTTGTTTGGAACTAGAAACTTCTATCGTTTAGTTTAAACAAAACGCTCTAAATCCAAATGTTAATTCATGTAGCGTTTAACAAAACGCTACCCGCTATAAGCTACCCACTGTCAGCTAGTTTTGTCAAACACACCCTTCATATATCTTGTTTAAATCGATTAATAGATCCCCTTTTACTATTGGATGGGTGTTTGCATTCAATGATATGTTACATTTGAATGACATCGAATAACTTCTAAGTATATTTATCAAAATGAAGGTACATATAACATAAGTTTTCTAACATATTCCCTATATATCTACCATATTTGTCCTAAAGATCTATGCCATAAAACTTATTGGTTGATAGCAATTCATGTGCAAGATTCATCTGTACCACACTTCCCGTAAACTTCTATCAAACCAAGAAGTAAATATCTATTCATGGATCTTTGGAACAAATTATACAAAATTAAAGTGAATTTACAAAAAGTGAATGACTAATCTAAAAATTGTAGATAATATACAGTTTCGAGATTGCTCATTAGAGTTTTGAAATTGTTCTATAGTTTGATAAAATGTAGACTCTATTTTAGTGTACATGAAGAATACAAGACCACAATCTACCATGTTTAGGCACTTTGTAAGAACTTTATAACATTTAGACACAAAGCTAACTAAAAAGCTTAAAAACCAACAACATTACAGATTCCTTAACAAGGAGTAGGAGAGTCTTTATCTTCCGTTCATGAGTTGGTGACAATTTTTGAGGGAAATGAGGTCAACCCAACATGGTGCATCAAGGGACTAGCTACCCAATTGGGAGGAAAGGACAATGATTGATTTCATCAAAATGGTTTCTAAGGAAGTTGGTGAAACCCTATCATGGAAAAGGGGAGGTGTGATCCGAGATGCCATGACCACCAAACAAACAGGGGTAATTGAAAAGAAAAACCGAAGTGGGTGAGTAAGGAAGCCGTGCAGTCATATGCATGAATATATATATATATATATATATATATATATATATATATATATATATATATATATATATATATATATATATATATATATATATATATAGCCATGGCTTTTGCCCTAGCTTCACGAGACATAAGCCTCGAGGCTAACCGAAGCGTAATCCTCACGGGACTATTAATATATAATTATATAAAATTGTATATCTCATAATTTTATATCAAAATGAGAAATAAGAAAAGTTAGTAGCTCAAATGTGTAACACAAAATCCTTAAATGCCAGATGTTAAGCCTTCCGATTTAGATAGAGAATTTAAGAAGGTGCGAAGGTGAGAGAGAAAGTGATGAGGGAGGTTTATTAGGTCACAAAGGGTTTATGAAGTCTTTTAAGTATACATATAGATTATAAGAAATCAAATATCCTCCTACTTTTTTCTATTACCATCTTCCTACACACTTTAGATTGTGATATTTTTCATATTTAATAAAATTAATAAAGATTTATTACACTTGTCATCACCTAAAAGTGGTAAGGGGATGGGTAGGAAGAACAAGTGGGAGGATATATAACTTATCTATGATAAATAAGTAATTATCAAAGAGGTGATAATTGAGTCAAAGTAAAAAAAGTAAAAAAAAAAAAAAAAAAAAAAAAAAAGCCAAAATGTCAATGAAAATAATCAAAATAGTGTGTTTGATGCATCTTAAGCCTCAACACCTCGCCTCATAGCCTCACGCTGCCTCACATCACCTCACTCCGGTGAGGCTTAAGCCTCATTCTAGCCATATGAGGCTTAGGATTTGAGGCTTTTTTCCCTCGCCTAAGCCGAGGCTAGCCTCGAGGCGTAAGCCTCAAAAAGCCTTTTTAAACTATTGCCATGAGTAGGCATGACATGAACTAACCCACCACCTGCAGAAAGGAAGCCTTTTTCATTTAAGGGAGATATAAAAGTGAATGAAACAGAGTTTGGAGGAGAGCTTCTAAAGACACAGACCACTCCAAACAAAGATAGCTCCGAGTGTTTTTTAAAATAGAGAAAATTGTTTGATATACAGAAAATTCTTATAAAGCTCCTTGTCTTCTTTTCTAATTTGTATTAACTCATGAAAAACTCGTTGAACATCCGTTCAAGGGTGCCCTGTTCTAAACCTTGAACAAATCAGCAAAAGAAAAACTATACTAACATAACTGAAGACAAACTCAGAAACTTTGTTGTTAATAAAGACCACATTTCAATTGAAGCAGTAAAATTTATAGGCAAAATCCAAGATCAATTTATCCATACACATAAAGAACCCTAAATTAGTTGAAGAACGCTTACTTGAAGGGATTGACATATTCAGTGGTGTTGAAGATGATGTCATACTTTGATTATTTTCAGTTCCTGTAATGATGCCTCATTGGTAGTCTGATAGGTCGATTTTTACACATATGCTCATGGTGTTTATATGGAAAATATGTATGAGGGAAAGAGTCAAATAGATAATTAGATGTCCCCTCATTTTATGTTTCTCCCATATGGCCATATGTGTTAATTTTTCACCACTGCATCTTACCAATAAGTTATAGAACAACACACATTAATTCCCTCAAGTTATAGACAAAATGTTATATCCATCCATGTAATAAATATTACAAAATTTATGGTACAAATTAAACGTAATTGTACAAAGCATGTAATAAATATTACAAAATATATAGTCCATAGGCGACATTGACCAGTTATTTTCCAACATAAGCGTTTTTATGCATGTCCTGTTAGGAATATTCAGCAATTCATTTAATTTTCCTTATCATATTATGATCTTTTGGCCTCTACATCAATTTATTGCAACAGCTAAGCAGTTAATGGAGAGTGAAAGTGTGGCACTAATAGGTCCAGAATCATCAGCTTTCACTCATATGATCTCCTACATCGCGAAAGAACTCCAAGTTCCTCTACTATCTTTCACAGCCACAGACCCTACATTGTCCTCGCTTCAATGTCCATTCTTTTTGCGAACAACTCACAGTGATCTATTCCAAATGGCTGCCATAGCAGACATAATCGACTACTATGAATGGAGACAAGTGGTAGCCATTTACATTGATGATGATCGTGGGAGGAATGGCATAACTTCATTAGCAGATCAATTAGCTGCCAAAAGGTCGAAGATCTCACATAAAGCGCCTATCAATCCCGATGCAACACATGAAGACATACGAAATGTTTTGCTTCAGGTTTCGTTCATGGAATCAAGAGTTATTGTTGTTCACACATGCACCAACTGGGGATTAGATATACTTAATGTTGCTCAAGATCTTGGTATGATGGATAGTGGGTACGTTTGGATCACAACCGACTGGCTTTCTACCATCATAGACATAAGCTCGCCACTCCCAAGAAAGTCCATTGCTTCTATGCAAGGAGTTATTACACTGAGATCATACATCAAAGATTCAGACCTTAGAAGAAAGTTTGTTACCAAATGGGAAAACATGACCACATTTGGCGTGAGTACGTATTCTCTATATGCATACGACACTATTTGGCTGCTTGCTCGTGCTCTTGATGATTTTTTTGATCAGGGTGGGAACCTTTCGTTCTTGAAAGCTCCTCAAATGAAGGACTCACAAAGCAGATTCTTGAATCTTGATTCTTTCAGAGTTTTTAGTGGAGGGAAAATCTTGGTTGAAAAAATCTTAGGAGCCAAAATGAACGGAACAACAGGACCCATCGAGTTCACTTCCGATAAAAGCTTGGATTTTCCAGCATTTGAAGTTATTAACGTAATCGGTACTGGGTTTAGGAGAGTTGGGTATTGGTCAAACTCATCACGTCTGTCCACTTCTCCTCCAGAAACACCCAAAACAAACGAATCTAGTTCGTCGTCTGAGCTGTTGCATAGTGTAGTTTGGCCAGGTGAAACCGTTAAAAAGCCTCGTGGATGGGTTCTTCCACAGAATGGAAAACATCTGAAAATTGGGGTTCCAATTCGAGTCAGTTTTCAGGACTTCGTGAAAGAAGTCAACGAGACTGATAGGTATGTAGGATACAGCATCGATGTGTTTGTTGCTGCAGTGAATCTGCTTCCATATGCTGTGCCACATAAGTTCTATTCGTATGGAGATGGTCATAAGAACCCGAGTTACACTGATCTCATGAGCTTGGTCAGCACTGGTGTGAGTGTTTCTTTCTACCTCTTCAATCTTTTCTATTTAAAGGTACTGCATGATTTCTTTCGATCTTTATGAGCTAATGAATGTACAGGTCTATGATGCTGCGGTGGGTGATATTGCCATTATCACCAACCGAACAAGGATGGTGGATTTTACTCAGCCGTATATTGAGTCTGGGCTAGTTGTGGTGACACCGGTGAAGAAGCTAAGCTCTGGAACATGGGCTTTTTTCAGGCCGTTCTCTGCTGAATTGTGGTGTGTTATTGGGATTTTTTTTGTAGTAGTGGGAGCAGTTGTTTGGATTCTAGAACATCGCAAAAACGTTGAATTTCGTGGTACTCCTAAACAACAGGTTGTCACAACCCTATGGTAAGTGTAAATGTGTGTGTGTGTGTGTTTTGTAATTTAGACCTAATACTTCTAGGTTTGGGCATTCTAGAGTAGTAGCTGGTGTTGGAATTTCTTTGCTCCACCAATTCTTGTGACTTCAAAAGAGTCTTCATTTTTATACTGCAAGAATGAATATTGTTACCTTTGGAAATTGGGATAAAGGGTTAAGACAAAGGATTTGCAGTGTTGTTCGCCATTGTTTGCACTCCTATATGTTCTCTGTTTCACTTGGGAAACACTTTTTTCTATTCTCTGTGTTTCAGTACTCCAGGACTCACCTGGTATGAGAAAGAGAGACTTTGCTCATGTCCACTTTCCTCAAGTTCTACAATTACCCCAAACTCAGTGTTTGATAACACAAAGTGAAAAAGGGAGTTATATAAAAACTCAAGCAGAAAGAAAGAGTCCTTATTTATTCAACCGCTGTAACATAAAATTAAGGAAAACCAAACAATTTACAATGCAAATTTTGAAAAGCTACCAAAGCTGAAAACATCACAAGGCATGTCCCTTGATCTACCACACTACCCAAAAAACAAGTTTATCACTAATAAGACCCATTAATGCTTATAAAGTTTTAGATCGTTATTCAGTATAGTTAGTATTCGTTAGGATGTATACTTCATTATTTTCTTACTAATGGTCTGTGTTTTGTTCTTTGCAGGTTTAGCTTTTCTACCCTATTTTTCTCCCACAGTAAGTTACTACATATGAAACCAACTAAGGTCTTTTATCTTTTTGACATGGTGAATTTAACGTATATGTATGTGGTTCTTTTTTACTCGAGTATTAAGTTCACGGATAGCAACCTGCTTTTAAATTATGTTTATTATAGCATCCTACTCCGACGTCTTATTATATAGAATTGTACAATTGTATAATATTGTAACGTAACAAATGACTGGATGATGTTTTAAATCAAATTAATGAAAGTACATTGTCATTAACCCTTGACTTGAATCTTAATGCGGAAACAATGATTTACTGGAGAAAGCAAGGGAAAGGAGGATTTTCCTTTGAGTCTTGATATTTTACATGTTTGCCATCATTTTCTCAAATTTTGTAGACATCATTTATCCATAACAACACTTAATGGGGAAACGAAGAGACATAACATTAATAATCCTTCCTCCTCCCAAGGGTGGCGTTTACCTTTTTTGAAAAACATATTGCTTCATTTGACGATTTCTTTCTATATGCTAAAACCTTAAACACGGTTAATGCAGAACAAAACATGAGGAGCACTCTTGGTCGTTTCGTATTAATTCTATGGTTGTTCGTAGTTCTGATAATCAGCTCGAGTTATACAGCAAGTCTCACCTCAATATTGACCGTTCAAAAGCTTTATTCACCGATTGAAGGAATTAATAGTTTGCAATCAAGAAAAGATCGTATTGGGTACCAAGAAAGTTCTTTTGTTCGAAACTATTTGGTCAAAGAAATTGGCATTTCTGAATCTAGACTTGTTCCTCTTAACTTGCAAGAAGACTATGATAAAGCCTTAAACGATGGACCGAACAATGGCGGTGTCATTGCAATTGTTGATGAACGTCCATATATCGAACTTTTCCTTTCAACTCGTTGCCAGTTCAGCATCGTTGGTCCAGATTTCACAAAAAATGGATGGGGATTTGTAAGTAGTTACACCAGACCATTCTTACACTTAAAATTTGATATGAAGAAGTTGATTTTCCACTGAAGTATTGCTACAACCTTAAACTTTATAACAAATAATATCTTTTTTTTATAAATGTTCAATTCAAATCATATATGTTTTGTGCTTAATTTCCATAGTCAAACCGACTTGAGTTGCCTTAATTTTCATTTATCTGTGTATTATGGCGTCCCACTTTCATTTCTTTCTCCTACATTATTGTACCTTCATTTTGTTCCGGACAAAGGTGAACTATGAAATTTCTGCATTATACTACCAACTTTTTTCTTATTAGGACATGATACATTGGAATTTCTATACAATTATAATACTGAAAATTGATTTCTATATAGTGGTGTAATTATGTAGATTCTTTAAAACAACAGTGATGCAATACAAAAAATTATTATAATACACAAATTAATGAAAGTACATTGCTAATTCTTGCATTTATACATTCTCTTTACGCTATGTCTAACTTCTATAGTCGACCCAATACCTTTCAAGGCTTCTATGTTGATATGAATTTGTTGATTTTCCATAAATGTCTTGCTACACATAAATCTTTTTACAAATAACTTTTTTTTTTACCAATATCATATTCAAATCATAATTATTTTGTGTTTCTGATTCTTTATAGGCCTTTCCACACGAGTCTCCCCTTGCAATAGATATTTCGGATGCCATTCTCAAACTATCAGAAACCGGAGAGTTACAAAGGATCCACAACAAATGGCTAATGCGGAGTGCTTGCAGTTCACAAGGAGCAGAGCTTGCAGTTGATAGGCTCGAGCTAAAGAGGTTTAAAGGCCTATTTCTTATAATTGGATTAGCTTGTTTTCTTTCTCTGGTTGTATACTTAGTGCCCATAATATACCACTATACTATAAAGAAATCAAACTCGTCCAAGTCACCTCGACCAAGACCCATTCAAACGTTCATTTCATCCGTTGATGGAAAAGAAGGAGCGGTTAGTGCATATTCTCAGAAAAGGCTTAGAGGAACAAGTTCACTTAGGAGCGACGACAATGATGCATTTCACCATAAATTTACCATAAACGAGTCATCATCAAACATATTACACTGGTCACAACAAGGACATTGATTTTAAGTATGAAATATGTGTTTTTCCACCTTGGAGGAGTATAAACCATGTTAACGCCCATGCGCCACAAGTAAGGAAAGTTGTTTAGTTAGGAGGTATTGGTAGTTTTTATATAATTTCTTTATCTCTTGTCTCCTTATTATTGACTTTATACCCATGTAACTCCTTCATTGTCGGTTTTATATATACAAGTTGTTGTGCCTTGTTGTTTTGCACATAGAGGTTTCCACCAATATACTTGTGTTCTTGCTTTTTTATTTCTCATGTTATGCCAAAACCGATTTTTCCCCTTTAACGTTTTTTAGTCTAAATTATTTCTTCTCTCATAAAAATGCTCCAATAATCGATTCTCCCCGACACAAGTATAGGGTATATCCACTTTTGTTAAATGTGACTGAGAATTGAAGACTCGAAATTCACGGTGGAGCATTCTTATCCGAGATGGAGCATTTTGTTGTTTGGTTATAGGGCATTTGTTGGGCTTTATAGATTGCGTCTTTTGGGCTCGTCTATTTATATTGTTTTGTATTACGGTTTGGGTCTGTCCAACCGTGAGTCTTTTATGCTTTGTATATAAGCTTATGCTTGCATGCATATTAGGTTAAGGTTTTTAGAGATCTGAGAATACGATATTTTCCAGACGACTAAAGGTTTCTTTGATCATACTTGTAACCTTCCAATCCTCTACAGTTGATGTTCTTAATCGAGCTCTTCTGAGGATTTTGTTTTAATCATTCGACACGTTTGATTCAATCTTGTTCTATTATTTTACTGTGTTTATATCGTCATTGTTTACATTCTTGTTCAAGATCTAATCGATCTTCACAGATTAAAAGAAACTTTAATCTCATCAATTGGTATCAGAGCAGGAGGCTGTGTAATTGATACACATCTTTTCTGTGAAAAAGATTTTCATTAGGGTTTTTCCGCAATCATCAATATTTATTGAGCCGTCATCTCTTTATTGACGTATCTTGATATTTATTATTTTGCCCTAATCTGCTTTATTACAAGTCTGATCTTTGAACAGGTTTTTCGATCATAATGGACGCAACACAATCAAACGTCATTAACATTTCCAACAGCATTGGTTCGACGACAAAGATTCCGATCTTATATACCCATGATTATGAAGTATGGGCACATCATTTCGAAGACTATGTTATTGGATCGGAGGAAAATGGGTATTTGATTTGGGAAGCCATCACAAACGGGCTGTTTTCTCATTCTGCAACGTCCAGAATCATTAAAACTCAAAAACAATACAATGATCTGCTCAAGGACGTGAAAGACATTGCACAAGATGAAAAGGATAAGTTCCAATGCAATATCAAAGCACTAAGATTGATCCGGTTCGCTCTTCAGTCCGATACATTCAGATTGGTTAGCTCGTGCACGACGGCGAAGGATGTTTGGGACAGACTTCGAGAACTGTACTCTACAGATGAAGATCTTGAACATTCTATTCAAACTCTGCTTCTATCTGAGTTTGGAGAATTCAGACAAGGGGCTGAAGAATCTGTGACCCAGACGTTCGATCGGTTCAATCATCTTCTGAGCAAGATGATCAAACATGATATCGAAAGGAAGCTCATCGAACAGAAGGTTACATTCCTGAATGGTCTAAGGTTTGAATGGAGAGCAGTAGTTTCCACGGTTAAAGCCCATGAGCAATTTAAATCATACTCTTTGGCGAAACTGGTGGGAATTCTCAAATCTCAAGAGAAAAACGTGGTGCAAGAAAAGAATGTCGTTTCCGGTCTCGGTTCGTTGGCTCTCTTGTCAAAAAGTAAAGCTGTTATGGAAGATGAAGACCTCAGCCTGGAAGAATATGATCTCACATCAGAAGACTATGCCTTGATGGTATCCAATCCTAAAAGGTTCATAAAGAAGAAATTTCCCAGCAACAAAAACCGAAACTGGCAGGGGAGTTATAGCTCTGAAAAGGTGGTTAATGAACCGAAAGCTGAGGAGCACAAGAAGGAACCGAAGGTTGACGGAGACTCAGGGGTGAGCTGTTTCTACTGTGGTGGGAAAAATCATTATGCTAAGGACTGTGTCCTCAAGAAAATGGCTGAGAAAGATGATGGGAACGATGAGGAAGCTGTGTTGCAGAAAAGATTGGATGAGTTGAGAAAGAAGAAGTCTGCCGCTAACCCGCCTAGTAATGCTCTTATTGTGCAGGGTTCTGTTCCAGGTGATGAGTTCGGTAGCACGGAAGTTTGGTCTACCGACTCAGAAGACGAGGAAGTGAGGCAGCCTACTCATGGAAAGGCGTTCGTGTCTAAGGAAGAAGGCAGTGGTGGTAAATGCCTTATGGTTTCTGACGTATCTCAATTGAGGGGATACAACACTGATGGAGGCAATGATGGACAGAATGCAAAGGAGGGCATGTGCTTCACAGCCAAACCACTCAGCCAGCAGTTCAATGAGCTTGATGAACTGATAAAGAAGGTACAATCTGTTTTTATTTCATGTAAAGTACCATCATCCTCTTATGAGAAAGAACTAAAAAATGTCAATACAAGAATATCTCATCTAGATAGTAGCTTAACTCAAACTCGGGTCACAAATTCTAACCTAACTGATCAATTGAGCAGGGCAGCGTCGAAGAGTGAGGAGCGGAGAATGTGGATAGAGTTAAAGGAATCGGAATTAGTCAAAGTTAAAGATGAAAACATTTATTTGCAAAGAGACAATTTGAAATTGTTAAAACAACGAAATGTTTTTTGTTTAATTGCTAAACGTCTATATTCTAATATTACTCAGCTTCACTTGGATTGTGAAATAGGCCAAAGGATTCACCGCATGATCTTGCCCTTCCTAGAATTTAAGGAAGATGAAATCGATGCCGAAGCCTATAATTGTGAAAGTGTGATATCGTCTGATGACATTAATCCCACCTACATGTATGGACTGGACAAAATTGAGTCCTTCATTAAATCCAAAGACCACAAGCTCATGCTTAAAAATCTTTTGGATGAAAATGACAGACTTAAACTGAGGACCGAAACCATGCAAAAATTTGACTCTTTAAACGCCAACGTAAGCTCAGAAAACAAAATTGATGTTGAAAATGCATCTGAGCTTAACGAGGACGACAATATGAGTGAAATTTCTGTAGAGGACACGGTTGACTGCTCAGAATTTATTAAAACCGAGCCAGAAAATCACAAGAATCTAATTTCTGAAAATTCTGTAGAATTCGCTCGGTTGTCCTATCAAAAGTCCCCGAAATTAGTTGAGAAAGCTATTGTGTATCAAAAGGTCAGGACTACTCCAAATCAAGTATACAAGGTAACAGGAGTAACCGAACATCAAACAGCTGAACTTGCAGCCATTGTAAACGAAGACAATGCTGATGGCTGTGATGAGTACTTCTGGGAAGCTCCTATTGATAATGCAGACGAAACCATCGGTTTATCTGAAAGAACTTCCTGGAAGAGCAAAGGAAGATACATACCCGAACCGTTGAATAAGCCAAACAACTTCAATGAGCCGAGCACTAGTGGTACAAAAGATACTCCTCAGAAGAATGTTCACTCACCAAAAGAAGACATTCCTTCGGCTCCTTCAGCTCAAAGTAACTCTACTGCAGTTCAAATGGAACCGGTCAAGGAGTTGACAAAAACGAAAGCAAATGTTCATCATCAACCTTCTCAGATGCGGAATAGGAAGATAGAAAGGAACAATCGATACAGGAAGAACCTTTCTGAAAGGAAACAATTATAGCGTTCCCAGAATGCATATTTCACTCATCAAGACAAGAATCTAAAGTGTGAAAACATTCCTGCAGGAAAGCTTGAAAGTCACAAAACCGAAAGCCAAGGTTCGGTTCACAAGAAGATATCAACCGAAAGCCAAGGTTCGGTTCACAAGAAGATATCAACCGAAAGCCGAGGTTCGGTTCACAAAAAGATAACAACCGAAGGCAGAAGTTCGGTTCTGAAAAGGATATAAACCAGAACAAAGGTTCGGTTCCAAAGGTAGCTCCAACCGAACGCAAAGGTTCGGTTCTGAAGACAAAAGAGTACAAAACTCTAAGGTCGGTCCCTCCAATGATCAAAAACAAAAGGGTCACCTAGAGTCTCCTTCTAAGTCTAATTCTTCTCATTCTTCTAATTCTTCCTCAACCTCTGTTTCATCTCGATCTCGTTCTAAATCCGATTCGTCTTATTCTCAAAAATCTCATTCATCAACTGAGCAAAAGTGGAAGCAGAAGGTTAGTAAATCCACATCAGAGACCGAATCTAACTCTACTAATCTTAACAAAATAAAAGTTTACACCATTAAAAGGAAAGATAAAACAACTCTCGTGAAAAGAACTTATCTTGTTGATATCTCTCTCATTGCTCCTGTTTCAATGCAAAGCTCACGTGGACCCAAGAAACTTTGGGTTCCTAAATCTGTCTAAATTTTGCAGGTTATAAGTGACGAGCAGTTCGATGAAGAATGGTACATTGATAGTGGCTGCTCGCGTCACATGACAGGGAGGAAAGAGGAGCTTAGGGAGTACAGATCTCTTGCAAATGGTGGCAACGTCAAGTTCGGAAACAATTCTTTCGGCATCATAAAGGGATACGGGATGATAACCAATGGGGACTTCTCTATAAGGAAGGTGGCTTATGTGGAAGGACTCCAATACAACCTCATTAGTGTATCTCAACTGGTTGGAGGTACAGGTCTCAAAGTCACTTTCGATGATGAAGGTTCAGAAATCATAGAGAAAAAGTCAAATAAAGTGATTCTCAAGTCAGAGCGAAAGGGTGAAATGTTTCCCTTAAACATGAAACCTATCAAAGGAAACCCAACTGTATGCTTATTGTCAAAAGCGCAATCCGACGAAAGCTGGTTGTGGCACCGAAGATTATCTCATCTTAACTTTAAAGATATCAACCGTCTTGTTACAGGAGGTCATGTAAGGGGCCTTCCTTTACTCAAGTTCGACAGGGATCATCTGTGTGCTGCATGTGAAATGGGAAAGCAGAGTCATCAAAGTCATCCATCTATAATCAACACAAAAGTTGTTGAACCACTCGAATTAATTCATATTGATTTGTGTGGTCCTTCATCTATCAAAAGCATCGGTGGTAGCAAGTATATTCTTGTTATCATTGATGACTTTTCACGATTTACATGGGTGTTCTTTCTAAAGCTCAAATCTGAAGCGACTCAAAAGCTGAAAGTGTTTATTAAGCAAATTGAAGTACAGCTCAAGAAGGTTGTTCGCAACATCAGAAGCGACAATGGTCTCGAATTCAAGAACAGGGAGTTTGAAGTGTTTCTTGCAGAAAAGGGAATCAGTCATAATTTCTCAGCTCCTTACACACCACAACAGAACGGAATAGTCGAAAGACGAAACCGATCCTTGTGTGAAGCTGCCCGAACTATGCTAAGTTTCGCTTCTTTACCTCTTTATTTTTGGGCTGATGCTATTTCTGCTGCTTGTTTTACTCAGAACAGGTCATATCTCAACAAAAGGTTCGCGCTCACCCCATATGAGATATTGAACAACAGGAAGCCAAATGTGAAATTTTTCCATGTGTTCGGCTCAAGGTGTTTCATCTTCAACTCTAAAGAACACCGCAACAAGTTTGATGTCAAGGCCGACGAAGGAATATTTCTGGGTTACTCTCTCACATCCAAGGCATACAGGGTCCTAAACAAGCGTTCAAGAAAAATTGAAGAGACGTATTATGTGACCTTTGACGACAACTATGTCAAGAAGCTACAGGCTAAAGAAAATATCACTGGGGAAATCTTTCCTCTAAATGGCAAAGTTACAGTCTCGGTTGCTAATTTATTCGAAACTTTTCTAGAGCTCTTTGACGAACCAGAGAATGCTTCACTTTCTGAAGCAGGTGCAGCAGATAACAAGGTTGATCACATGGAGCAGATTGTCGAAGATGCTGCAAGGAGAATGTATGAAGAAGTATCAATCTCTAACGACTCTCCTTCCAACGAAGCTCAAATTGAGGGGGAGCCAAACGCTCAAGTCCAGGGGGAGCCAAATTCCACAACTTCAACCGAAGAGGTCTCAACACCAGGAAGCTCAGGCCCACTAGAATCACATGAACCTCATATCTTCCAAAGTACACCAACTGAGGTGGAACATGATGATGTGACACTCGGTTATGATAGCCAATCTGAGCTAGACGAAATAATCAATGCTGAATTAGACCCAACCGTTGATCCAAATTACCCTCCTCTTATCAAATGGACCAGAGATCATCCTGTCTCTCAAGTAGTTGGGGATGTATCTGAAAAAGTTCTTACCCGATCACAACTGAAGGCAAAACAAACTTCCTTATTTTCAAAGGTAGAGTTTTGCATGTTCAATTCATTCGTATCAAAAGTTGAACCAAAGACAATTAACACTGCTCTTGATCACTCTGATTGGGTTCAAGCAATGCAAGACGAGTTAAACGAATTTGAAAGGAACAAAGTCTGGCGCCTAATTCCAACTCCTCCAGATGCTTCGGTTGTTGGTCTCAAATGGGTTTTTAGGAACAAAATGGACAAGGAAGGTAATGTTATACGGAACAAGGCTCGTCTGGTGGTAAAGGGATATTGTCAGGAGGAAGGGATAGACTATGAAGAGACTTTCGCTCCAGTAGCTCGACTAGAATCTGTTAGAATATTTCTGGCTTATGCTGCCCACAAGAACTTTGAAGTTTTCCAAATGGACTTCAAGTGTGCATTTCTCAATGGAGAACTTGAAGAAACGGTGTACGTGGAGCAACCTCCTGGGTTCGTGAACGAAAAGCATCCAAATCATTGCTATATTCTGGATAAGGCTGTGTACGGCCTTAAACAAGCTCCGAGAGCCTGGTATGAAACGCTCACAAATTTTTTAAAGATGTCTAAATTCAAACAAGGTTCAGTTGACCCAACCTTCTTTCGCAAAAAGGAAGGTAACCACCTTATGATAGTTCAAATTTATGTCGATGACATCATCTTTGGCTCCACGAATCCAAGCTTAACAGCTGAATTCAGAAAGCTGATGGAGACTAAGTTTGAAATGAGCTCAATGGGTCCAATTAACTTTTTCCTTGGTTTAAACATAAGACAGGGACCCGAAGGCATCTTTATTAATCAGGAAGCTTACACGAAGACTCTCCTAGCAAAGTTCGGTATGATGGGAGATTCAAAAGTTAAAGTCCCAATGGAATTCGGCACTAAGCTTACCCCATCTCTAGACAAACCAGCTGTTGATATCACGCTCTATCGTCAAATGATTGGATCGTTAATGTATCTAACTGCTAGCAGACCTGATATCATGTTTTCTGTGTGTTATTGTGCTCGATTTCAGGCAAACCCTCGTGAACCTCACATGCTTGCAGTGAAGAACATCTTACGATATCTCAAGCGAACCACCTCCTTAGGTCTATGGTATCCATCCAACTCAGGCTTCTTTGTTCAAGCCTATTCTGATGCTGACCTTGGAGGATGTGGACTCGACCGAAAAAGCACGACTGGTGGATGTCAATTTCTTGACGGGAAGTTAGTCAGCTGGCAATCCAAGAAACAGAAATGCGTGTCACTGTCTACTGCCGAAGCGGAATATATTGCAGCTGCATCCTGCACATCACAAGTAATTTGGATCCAAAGCCAACTTCGAGACTATGGACTCAATATGAAGAAGATCCCACTATATTGTGACTCCGAAAGTGCAATTAGGATCTGTCATAACCCAGTGCAGCACTCCAAAACCAAGCACATAGCACTAAGGTATCACTTCATCAAAGATCACGTGGAAGATGGAAACGTCGAAGTTCACTTCGTAAGAACCACTGATCAACTGGCTGACGTCTTTACAAAAGCTCTTCCTGAAGCATCATTCAATAAAATATTGCAAGGACTTGGTATGATGGAATCTGAATCAGTACCTCACGCTACCTCTCAAACATAAACATAACAACCGAACGTTAGGGTTCGTTTCAACTATCTAACCCATTCATTTCTTCAAAGATAGTTTCTCAATGTTGTGTATTGTATGTACAATTCTGTTTTTACTAGTTTGATTAAAAAAAAAAAAAAACCTCTTAACTGAAACCAACCAAAGGTTCAGGTTCGGTTTTTCAAAATTTTCTAGAACCGAAACCAACCGAAGGTTCGGGTTCGGTTTTTCAAAATTTTGTAGAACCGAAACCAACCGAAGGTTCGGGTTCGGTTTTTCAAAACTTTCCAGAACCGAAACCAACCAAAGGTTCGGGTTCGGTTTTTCAAAATTTTGTAGAACCAAAACCAACCGAAGGTTCGGGTTCGGTTTTCCAAAACTTTTCTCAACCGAAACCAACCGAACGTTCGGGTTCGGTTTCTCTCAAAAATTCCAAATTTTTTTTTGTATTATTATTCGTTTATGTGGATACATTTTATGAACTTCCTAAATGTCCCTAGAAGCATGCTGCTGTATGTGTCTCAAGCCTCATAAGATTTTGAATAAAGGCCTTCATGACCTGGTATACACAAACCTTGTCTTCCCAATAAGGCCACTTCATTTATTCTAATCGTGAGCTACCTCACTCTTTTCTCACATGAGTTAAGAACTTCCTGCTTGGTCCTTCTTCTCGCAATAGAGGTACTTTTGTTATCTTACAGCATCTCTTATTACTTCTCCACTACACTCATTCCATCATGGTAACCCTTGAGACTCTCAGCACTTACCACTGAGGTTTATGGTTGCACAACATCTGTGTTTATGATCTTAGTTTTGTGACACTACGAACTAAGTGAAACCCAAAATTCAACACCTAAGGAATTGACGGTGAACAATTATATTGTTCAAGCTTTTACTAAAGAATTGATGAAAGTACCATATTAAAATCTCCAGTTTTATGTGATTCCTATGAAAATGTTATTAACCCATAACTTTTCTTCCCCTGGGATCTTGTCCTTATCTTTCTTTCTGAGATTTTATTTTTTTTTAACCAGTTGTTTTTAGCCGAATTAAAAGAAGCCTTTCAACATTTCTCAATAAATGGTTGATCGTAATAATAACGGACATTCCTTTTGAAATCCTAAGTTTTTCTTTGTCCTGTGGCATTTAATGCGCGTGGTTAAACTGTAACGGCTTGTCCCTATGAAACGGCGCTTATTGGGCGGCGTGGTCCTAGGAATCTGACACTCTCTCTCCTATGTGATCATTGCCCGTCTCAACTGTCATCCATAAGAGATTTGAAACGATCTTTCTCTCTCTTCCCACCCACTATAAATAGCCTGTTATACCTCCTTTTACCTCTTTACCACTCTTAAAATTTCCAAACCACAAACTCTCCCATACAGTTTCCTATTCATCATCTTCTTCACACCTGCATCCATGGCTGACTCTTCTTCAGTTCATGCTACATCCCAAATCCTTCCCATTTGCCCACAGCAATGCTTGGTAATTGATCTTAACCCAAAGGCATACGATCCTTACATGTCGCCGGTCATAGAGTGCCTAAAATATTCACAACTAGAACCAGCACTATCCAGAATCGCATCGGTGCCAATGACGGCCCTATCGCAGGTCTATGCGACTGCATATTACGACAAGGCTGTCGACCGAGTATTCTTCGAGATTGGAGACCACAAAACCTCCGTTTCTCGCCCTCGTTTCTGCTCTCTGCTCGGATTTGCTTATGACTCATCCAGGGTCCATCCGGAGTCCATACAAACTGGTCATATGTATAGCATGTTTTACAACATGGGATACACGGAGGTTTTTACATCCGTTGCCAGATTCAAAAAGTCTTGCTTACCGCCTCAATGGAACGGTTTATTTACAGTCCTGTTCAAGGGACTGTCGGAGAGAAGTTCAGGTTCCGACGGTGCCAGTCGTCTGTTCCTTACCATTCTGTATGGAGTTTATAATGGGATCAACCTGGATTACGGGTTTGTTCTATGGCAACAACTTCTTCAGAGCCTCTCATCTTCATCCAGACACTCTGAAGTTTCATTGGCCCGATTCTGGATTCTGATCACTAAATGGGCCATGGACAGATTCGATGTTCCTACTGCCGAAGGTGCATCGATGACTTCCGTTGGTACTTTCCACACCAAGAAGATCATCATCTCAGATGCCTCCAAATTCTCCTTTATTGGCTCTATTCCAGAGTCCATGTATGGTAATGTACCTTCGGATAGCCGGTTGATTAGAAAGCTTAAGGAGCTAACACCTTCTGGTCCAAGGGTTCTGACCCCGGACATGCTCAGATCTATCCACGATGCAGATAAACCACTGAGCAAAGGTAAAAAGGCGGACAAAGGAAAGCAAGCAGCAAAACCTTCAAAGGGGCCTTCTCCTAAGAAGAGGAAACAGACAAAAGCTGCACCTCCCCCCCCCCCCCCCCCACCGAAGAAGAGGAAGACTCAACCAAAGCGAAAGCTTATTATACCCTCCTCTTCGAGTGACTCTGAGGGTGAGAGTTCGGATTCTGACGACTCTCAAGGGGATGCTTCTCCTCCACGAGGCAATACACCACCTCGATCCCCTACCCCAGAGATTCAAATACCTAATTCCCCAATTCCTTCTCCTCCACAAATCTTTACCACTACCACTGAATCACCCCATGTAGCCGAACCTCCTCAACCCAAAACCCACACAACCGAAACTACCCGTATACAACCACCAAACGAAACTACCCATACACAACCACCAACCGAAACTACCCATACAGAACCACCAACCGAAACTACACCTTCACCCACTCAACCTTCTCCTACTAAACCCTCCACACCCCCAACCTCTCCACCCTCTTCATCTCATGGCAATGCCTCTGAGGGTGAAAACCCTTATCTCGGGGGAGAAGACATGATCTTTGATTCGGTCTACTATAGTCCGTTTCAAGTTCAGAGTGACGAGGAGGATGATGCACCAGTCACTAAGAAACATCTCAAACAGCTCAACGAGAAGATTGATCTCATTCTTGCCTCCTCGTCCAACCAACAATCAATCCTGTCTGAAGCTACACTTCAGAAGATTGTTGATGCCTTCACCAGGGCTCAACATGATTCAGCAGCCTCAGCATCTGCTGCAATTCAGGCATCTACCCGAGCATGTGAGGTAGCGACCGAAAAAGTCGATAAACTATTTTCTGATGCCTCTGCTCTTCTGCAGTCCATGCAACAAAGTGCAGCTGCCACAAAGGCATCTTTGGAACCGATTGTCCAACAATTGGTCTCCTTTGTCACATCGGAGTTTCCATCGTTCGCCAATCTACGTAAAACCATATGCGACGACAACTCGGCTTTTACAGCCTCCATTGAAGCTCGTCTCGTCAAGCTACAAGAAGATCTGACATCCGAGCGTTCTTTAATGGACGATCTGGCATTAAAAACAACTGTTCTTGAGGTCAAGACCACTCAACTCTCTCAATCTCAACAAGAGCTGGAAGATCTTTGCTCTGAACGGGAGGTGGTTAAGACGTGTGTTTCGGATGTCCACGCTGTCATCTCAAACATCCTGGAAGCACACGATCCAATTTTAAACTTTTCGGTGAGGTGATCCCTTGCTGAAAAGCTCTCTCCAGCCATCGATCTACTTAACAAAGTCGAAGGCCTCCCAAGTTTTGTGTCCATTCCGAAACAAGGGGGAGATGAGAAGACAAGTTCAAAACCACCTCCTTCCTCCAAAGCTACTCACACAACTGAACCATCTTCAACTCATCAAATTTTAAGTTCAGGTGTGAAGAACAAAGGTAAAAATATAGCTGAGGACGAAGATGAAGAAGGCGACAAGGAGACCATTGCCGACATTTTGAAACGAAAGAACAGTCGCAAGGTTGGTGATGATGCCAGTCGTGAGGCGCGTGAGGCTGACGAAGCTGAACGCAAGCAAAAAGAAGCCCACGATCTCCTTGAGAGCCGAAAGACTCTCTTCCCTGCCTGGACTAGGGAATGCTTAATCAAAGAGGCCATCGAAACACCCAGCATCTTATGGCTCGAGCCGGTCATATCATTCGACTGCAGCAACTCTGTCGATTCGCAGTTCGATATGCCGCTGACTCGAAAGGCGTTTATCTTTCACGTCTTCTCTAATATCTTTGAGGTCCCTCACCCGAACGCTGAGCTTGACAGGGAGCTCATTGACTTTTATCTGACGGTTGCTCGTCCTCAATTCCTTACATGGAGCGCTCAGAAGATTGTCAATGTTCGGGTGCTAAAACCTTACACTGAGGGACGTTTTATAAACGTTCGGTTCAAACTGATTCGGGGATCTGCAAAATCTGTTCATCTCATCTCTCTGGCAGATCTACCGAATCTAAATCCTCATGATTGGATCGTCCTGTATAATATCCTTTTGACCAATGAAGCTGAATATGGTCCCATTCTAGACCATGTCAAAAGGATGTTAATCTGCTACATCATGGAGGTTGCCCTTATGGATCAGGAGGTCGCCACAGTCTTCAAGAAGAAACCCAAAATTGCTCTTGTGGGATCGGCCAGTGATCTCAATCAAATGCAGCTGGGCAAGATTGATCCGAGACGTAACACAGTTATGTTCACTAGAGCGGAAGGACAGAAATGTCTCTTCGCTTTAGCTGATAAGCATCTTTACACCACAACCTGCTTGGAGCATGTGCTATTTATTGTTAAACGGTGTAAAGAGAACTCGGCCGATGATGTTAAGTATTTTGAAGATATGATTAACTGGTACATCCGGTTTAGACAGACCATTCTTTCCATCACCAAGTGTCTGTTTAGTACTGTGAAGAAGGTACCAGTTTCGGCTGCTGGCCCAAGTAATAAATAAAGATCTCGCTCCAAATTGACGCAAAGGGGGAGATTGTTGGGCTTTATAGATTGCGTCTTTTGGGCTCGTCTATTTATATTGTTTTGTATTACGGTTTGGGCCTGTCCAACCGTGAGTCTTTTATGCTTTGTATATAAGCTTATGCTTGCATGCATATTAGGTTAAGGTTTTTAGAGATCTGAGAATACGATATTTTCCAGACGACTAAAGGTTTCTTTGATCATACTTGTAACCTTCCAATCCTCTACAGTTGATGTTCTTAATCGAGCTCTTCTGAGGATTTTGTTTTAATCATTCGACACGTTTGATTCAATCTTGTTCTATTATTTTACTGTGTTTATATCGTCATTGTTTACATTCTTGTTCAAGATCTAATCGATCTTCACAGATTAAAAGAAACTTTAATCTCATCAGCATTCTAAGCACATGATCATAACAACAAAAGACTTTAAAAAATCCTATTTCATGCATCCTACGAGGATCTGAGCTTCATACTATTATTTACAACTACTTGAGTAATAAGAGAAAAACACATACCTCTTTTACAGCTAGATATCTTCTTGCTTGCGATCTTGTTTTTTCCACCTTGCTTTTGATGAAATGTAACACCGATAAATTTCAACAATTTTTCATTTAATTTTTAATAAAAACATTTCATTCCAAATCATCCTAAAATCATGTATCCAATATTTTCACAAAAACACAATACATAATCTATATCCCAAGATCTCAAAAGCACATCATCTGCAAGTGTGTATTGATCATGCCGACGCCTTCCCACGATTATCACTGTTACCTAAAACACATAACACACAAACGGTAAGCATAAATGCTTAGTGAGTTCCCCAAAATACCACATACAACACATATGCCTTTCCAGGCCATAACTCTAGGATATTCCGATCCAAGTGTCTCAGGGGATTTCCATCCCATAACTCTGATGACCTTCCAGTCCATACTTTGTTGACCTTCCGATCCATACTCTATTGACCTTCCGGTCCATATCATCATAACATATCACATATATAACATGCATCACATAATCATCATACAACTATGACCTTCCGGTCGCATATAAATTCCCCATCGGGTATGGCATAGTGAGAAGACTCACCTCGCTGATGTTGGATAATCACTCGAGCTCGATTCCCCGACCTATCATCCTCCTATATCATGAATACATCTCTAATTAATACTTTCCTAACTTAGTTTGACTAACACTATTGAGTCAACAATAGTCAACCCTGGTCAACGTTGGTCAACGGTCAACCTTGACCCAACTCGTCGAGTCTCGCATAGACTCGTCGAGTCCATACATGAACTCGAGACCTTTGCATCCTTTCTGACTCACCGAGTCATTCTCCCAACTCGGCGAATCATCCACTGATCTGAGTCACGGGACAACCCGCTCCGACTCGTCGAGTCTGTTCATGGACTCGTCGAGTTCATTTTATGCACAACCTCAAACAACCTTCTGAGGTTAGATATATTCCTCTAATCCTTAGATCTAACCTTCCCAAGCTCAATAATCACGTAAAGTATCTATCTTGATGCACATGCATCATCTAAATGACCATATATGATGATTTAGCCCCAAATACCATAACCCAAGGTCAAAATTTCCATTGCTCTTCATAAAGCTTGATAAGTAAGACTCTCTGGACCTCTATGGATCCAGATCCAAAGCCTCATCACCAGAAAGGGACTATTCGGACATCAAATCATCCTATCAAAGGGCCCAAGAAACCCTAAATCCATATATTCATCATAAAACAGAGATGAGCCGAATTACTACCTCAAATGCGATGATCTTGGCTTCAATCCACAAAATAGCAACCTCCTTTGCTTCCTCTTGGCTAGGACCTCCTTCTTCTTGCTAATCAACACCACAAAGGTCAATAATGGCTTCCTTTCTCTCTCAAAACGCCCAAGCACTCTAGGGTTTCTCTCTATGGACTGGTAGCCGCAAATGAAGGCCATAAGGGCCTTTAAATAGGTCCCAAACCCAAGAAATTAGGGTTTCTTTCGTCAGCTCTGACTTGGCGAGTCACTCCCCTGACTCGTCGAGTCCCCTCATTAACCACATCATCCAGTCGCGACCAGACTCGATGAGTCTAAGCAGCAACTCGTCGAGTCACCACTCATAAATAAAGAAATATAACATAAATTAATATACTTGGGATACTGGGTGTTAAATGAAAATACCCAAACTAGAATCCTTTTAATGGTTGACACCCAAAACTCCAAAAGAGAAAAAATAACAAAACCCTAGGAGAGGGGAGGTTAAGATAAAAAATATCACAAACCTTAGAAAGGTTACAAATTTTTGTCCAAAGAGAGGAAGGGGAAGGGAGGCCTAACTTTTCAGCGGATTAGGAACCCCTAAGGTTTGATCCTTACTCCTTATTTATAGGTTCTAATTGCATAAACTTAAACCAAGTCGAATACTTTGGATATTCCCTATTTATTTTCATCCACCATATCACTTAGGGTCCTTGATATTCCAATTAAGTCAATGTAATTTAAATAACATTCAACGTATCTATTAAATTAATTTCTAATTAATTCTAAAATAGTTTCTAATTAATTTATCAAATAATGACAAATTATTAAACTAATTTCTCCTAAATAATTTCTATATTTTAGTTTCTCAAATAGGTCATGACAAAGACCCAAAAGGACAGTACTATTATTATAAATATTACCAATAGTTAATGTATAACATCCAGTTTCCAGGTATTCATTTCTAAGTTTTAGCTACTTATTTTTATTATTTAGCCTGACCATGGTGTGGCATTAGGGGTGCCATGATGTGTCACTCGTTAATGTAGAACACGCATCCGCGATAGGCCACAACGTGGCATTATGTTTGCAAAGGTGTGTCATCCGTTTTGGGATGAAAACCCTAATTTCGATATGGGTGCCCTATTTAAGGGCACTAACTCATGGAGTTGCCTCATTTGGCAACCTCCACCCTCTGAGAATAAACCTCATCCAAACCCTAACCTCTATTTGTGTGTTTTCAATGCTTGAGCTCCATTTTTGTGAAGGTTGAAGGAAAAAGGAGCCCTTGGTGTTGCTTGTGAGTGTGGTTTCTGCTTAGATCCATCATCTTCATCTCATTTCTGACTTACTGGAGTTAAAAAGTCTCTACCTTTCTAATTATTTCTCTAGATCTAATTCTAGGTCATTTACAAAGTCGTCGATCCCAAATCTTCTTGTTCTTGGAGTTTGAGTGAACTCCATAATCCTTGAGTGCATTGTTAGCTTCTTGACCTTGGGGTTGGTTGGAAAGATGTCTTGCATAGCTCATAGAGTGAGTCCATGCCTTGGTGTTGTCCTTAAAAACTTGGAAATTGAGATCTTATTTTAATGGGATGTACTAATGGATAAAGTTGGAAATTTATCCATCTAGACCTTAAGGAAAACATGGCTACCAGTTGTTGGACCTTGAGCTTTTGGGTTTGGGGAATAATAGCTCAATCCATTAAGTTGTTGGTGCCTAGTGTTTACAACATGGCTACCAGTTTCTACGACATGGCGACTAATGTTTCTACAATCATCCCATGGGTGGCCATGACATGGGAATCGTCTTGCCTGACTGTCGTCTTGGGGAGCCCACGATGTGGCCTATGGGTGGCCACGACATGGAGATCTATCAAATTTGACTTTGATCGTTGACTTTTTGAGCATGGTTCACTTTTAGTGAATTTGTTGGTTATAGAGTGTAGACTGAGTGGGTACTTCCTTATTGCTGAGTACGTGTTTCATAATACTAATATTAATTGGGTGAGAGTTGTGTTTTAGCTGCTATCTACGGTGTGAGTTCTCACATTATATTATAGGACACTAGGTGTCATTTGTGCATGTATCTATGTGAATATTGTTGGTATGATTATATGTTGTGTGCGTGGAGTCAATATGGGCTCGGAGCCAATACGGACTCAGGGTTGATACAGACCCGATGGAGCTGATCTGCTCGGAGTCAATATTGACTCAGGGTTGATACGAACCTGGGGTTGCTACAGACCCGATACCACTGTGTGTTGTTATATATATCTTCTATGTGGTATTTTGGGGGAACTCACTAAGCTTCGTGCTTTACTTATGATATATTGTGTTTCAGGTACTTCATATTTTTTTGTATAACTAAACGAACGGGAATTTGTGATTTATTAAATAAACGGACTTCTTGCCAACCGGTTGAGGAATGTTTGCTAAACGTTTACTTTTTTTATAGCCCTACGTACAAGATGTTGGGTTTTAGCCATAAGAACTTTCCTATGTGCGCATGCAAAACCCTATTGCTTGGATCTAGGCTTTCTAATAAACATGCTTTTGAATCCAAGACTTCTAATGGCTAATTAGGTTAAACAACAACATTAAAACAGATCTAGAATCATACCTTTGAGTTCCTTGTTGATCTTGTTGTCTTGGAGCTTCTAGAGTCACAATTATCACTCCTCTAATGGCTTACAAACACCAATAGCAAGCAAGATGATTTAGGAGAGAGGAAAGGGGATGGAATTCGACCAGAAGATCCTTGCTTTAGGTTCTGAAAGGTTGTACACGAATTCCACATCCCAAGGGCCTATTTATACCTTTAGACTCCTTAAGGGTTTCACCCTAAACCCTAATTGGATAATCTTCTCTTAAGGCTATCCAAATCCATTCCATAGATATCCCTATGGACGATTTTGAGCTATCCTAAAGCTCTTAGAATCCGTCCAAAGTCCATCCTAATGGATTTATAGTCTAAAGTCTAACTATCAAACAATTGACAGTTTATACCCTCTTACTTAATTAATCTCTTTAAGTCACCAAATTAATACCAATTAATTTATGACTTATATTAATCAAATAGCTAAATATTATTCCTTATAATATTTACTCTCTCTTAACAAATCATCCTTCAAGTTGCTATGGTGAAGGCAACCCAAAAGGACCATGCACCACCGAATATAGTTATAGCCTTAGACACTATTCCAACAGTCTCCCACTTGGATAAGTCTAGTAACTATACAAGTATAATACGGTTTGCAATCGTAGCTCTCAAAGACGCTGTCAACTCTGATCTAATCAATCTTGTCCTTTAGATAAGGGATCGTACAGTCCTCTGTTAGATATCATGCTGACAATCCTATGGAATGGTTAGTCTAGCATTTAGATTTCTCGATCTTCGATTTATTTGACATAGAACTTAATCGAACACATCAATTCAGTTTTGACCGGGCCCGGCACATAAGTCAAATCAAATCATCGAGTGGCCAAGATATCTCTTCTACCCTCTTAGGATAAAATTTACAGATAAACTTCGACTTATATGCATTTACTTATTCATTAACCAACTATACACAACAATGCGTTTTATAACATCAAGTTACTGATGCGTTTTCGCATTATCAATGCACAATCAATTAACAAATAATAAACCATATATCTAGGTTTTAAGACCATATGATATTATCGTCTTGCGATCACCTTTTATATCGTATTCCATAAGGTGATTCCAGCAAGCGCGGGTTTATTCCAATGCTCAAAACCAGTTCATAAGCACTCATGAACGTTGCAGCAACCCTTGCTATGTCTAATACCATTTAGACATTCTACACACCAATTCATGACAATCTTCATTCATATCTACTCCCAACATATGAACGATTGTGGACCATTTGAATAATTCGATTATTCTTAATAACTCAATTATTCTGGAAGTCAAAACATGCAAAGTGAAACAATAGTTAAACAACTAACATGTGATAGTAACTTTACTCATAAATAAAACTTCTTTATTTAATCATCAAATGTCAATTACATTTTATCTATTATACGTTTCTAATACTATCTAATCTATGCTAATATCATCCTTCAGCCCAATACTCCTAGCATGCTGCAAGTGCTTAACCCTACTCAGTCCCTTCGTAAGCGGATCTGCTGGGTTGTCTTCTGATGATATCCTCTTCACTACGAGTTGTCCTTCTTCTACACGATGTCTAATGAAGTGATATTTTCTGTCGATATGACGAGATCTACCATGATCCCTCGGTTCCTTGGTCAAGGCAACCGCACCTTCGTTATCACAGAAAATCTCCATGGGCTCCTTTATGGCCGACACAACTCCAAGATCACCGATGAAGTTCTTCAGCCATATTGCCTCCTTCGACGCTTCGCTCGCTGCGATGTACTCTGATTCGCACGTTGAATCAGCTACGGTTTCTTGCTTGGAACTTTTCCATGTCACTGCTCCTCCATTTAGGGTAAAGACCCAGCCCGACTGCGAACGATAGTTGTCCCTGTCGGTTTGAAAGCTGGCGTCATTATACCCTCGCACCTTCAAGTCATCACTCCCTCCAAGGACTAAGAACCATTCTTTCGTCCTCTGAAGGTACTTAAGGATGTTCTTCACCGCAATCCAATGTGCTTTGCCAGGGTTCCCTTGATATCTGCTAACCATGCTCAAAGCGAAGGCTACATCAGGGCGAGTACAAGTCATAGCGTACATGATTGAGCCAACTGCGGAAGCGTATGGTACTCGGCTCATTTCTGCTATCTCAGCTTCGGTACTCGGACTTTGAGTCTTACTCAACTTGGCATTTCCTTGTATCGGTAGTTCTCCCTTCTTTGAGTTTTCCATACTAAAACGTTTTAGTACCTTCTCTAAGTAAGTATTCTGACTAAGTCCAATTAGTCTCTTACTTCTTTCTCTTACTATCCTTATTCCCAAAATGTAAGAAGCCTCTCCGAGGTCCTTCATAGCGAAGCACTTCCCGAGCCAGGATTTAACCTCCTGCAGAGTCGGGATGTCGTTTCCTATGAGTAATATGTCATCGACATATAGGACGAGGAAGCTTACTACACTCCCACTGGCTTTGACATATACACAAGATTCGTCTTCGCTTCGTACAAATCCAAACTCTTTGACTTTCTCATCGAAGCAAAGATTCCATCTGCGAGACGCTTGCTTAAGTCCATAAATGGACTTCTCAAGCTTACACACTCTATTCGGATGCTTCGGATCCACAAACTCCTCTGGCTGAGCCATGTAAACATCCTCAGCCAACTTTCCGTTAAGGAAAGCGGTCTTGACATCCATTTGCCAAATCTCATAATCATGAAATGCGGCAATCGCTAGCATCACTCTAATAGATTTAATCTTCGCAACTGGCGAGAAGGTCTCATCATAGTCAACTCCGGGAGTTTGAGTAAAGCCCTTCGCAACCAATCGCGCTTTGTATGTGTGTACGTTCCCATCCACGTCGGTCTTCTTCTTGAAGATCCACTTGCACCCTACGGTCTTACGTTCGGGCACGTAATCAACCAAATTCCAAACTTGGTTATCGTACATGGATTGGATCTCGCTATCCATCGCCTCTTTCCATTTTGCAGACTCCGGGCCTGCCATGGCTTCCTTATAGCTATTAGGTTCATCAAGATTTACTAGTGTACCATCACTAATATACGTGTCCCCTTCGGTAGTAATATGAAAACCATAAAACTGGGGATGAACTCTAACTCTATCGGAACGTCTAAGAGGTAAGGATTCGTCAATCGGTTCAACCGGAGTTTCCTCCTCGGGTTGAAAGCCAGCGGTAGAGGTTCCTTCATCTATCGACTCTTGAATCTCTTCAAGTTCGATTTGCCTCCCACTATCTCCTTGGCTTATGAGTTCTCGCTCTCGGAAAACTCCTCTCCTCGCAACAAAGATAACATTATCTTTCGGTCTATAGAAGAGATATCCAAAGGAAGTTTGCGGGTAGCCGATGAAAATACATCGCTCACTTCGAGGTTCAAGCTTGTCGTGAGTATCTCGTCTTACGAAAGCCTCGCAACCCCAAACCTTGATATGTGCCAACAAGGGAGCTTTCCCCGTCCACATCTCGTGAGGTGTTTTGGCAACCTTCTTGGTAGGGACTCGGTTAAGGATATGGGCGGCAGTTTCTAAAGCATACCCCCAAAAGAAGATAGGTAGTGAAGCACGACTCATCATAGAGCGAACCATATCCAATAAGGTTCGATTACGCCTTTCTGCCACACCATTCAATTGCGGTGTCCTAGGAGGCGTCAATTGCGAAACTATTCCACACTCCTTGAGATAATCGTGGAATTCAAGACTTAGGTACTCTCCTCCTCGATCGGATCGAAGCATCTTGATTTTCCTGCCCAATTGATTCTCCACTTCATTCTTGAACTCTTTGAACTTTTCAAAGGTTTCTGACTTTTGCTTGATTAAATAGATATACCCATATCTACTATAATCATCGGTAAAGGTCACATAGAAGCGGTTCCCATCCTTCGTGGTTGATCTAAAAGGTCCACATACATCAGTATGTATTAGGTCTAATAGTCCCTCACCCCTTTCACAAGAACTCGTGAAGGGTGACTTAGTCATCTTTCCAAGTAAACAAGACTCGTATGTGTCATCTTCCCTAAGGTCGAATGACTCCAACACTCCATCCTTTTGGAGTTGGGCTATGCGTTTCTTGTTGACATGTCCAAGACGACAATGCCACAAGGATGCTTTATCCATACTAGTGGAAGAATCAATATTCAAAACATCATTTCCTAAGTTATCAACAATCATAACAGTTTCATATATTCCATTACATGGTATAGCTTCAAAGTAAAAGACACCATTTAGATAAGCTAAAATAGAACCATTCTCATTATTAAAAGAAAATCTAAAACCTTGTCTATATAAACCATGAAATGAAATGATGTTTCTAGCCATTTCTGGCGAATAGCAACAATTGTTCAAATCTAAAACTAAACTATTCTTAAGCACTAAAGAATACACTCCAATCTTGGTCACAGGCGACGATCTTCTGTTCCCCATGATTAGATTGATCCTTCCTTGCTCCACATCCCTACTTCTTCTTAGTCCCTGCACATTAGAACAAATGTGATAACGACAACCGGTGTCAAGAACCCAAGAAATAGCATGATTAGAATCGTTAGATTTTATTGCATATATACCTGCGAAAGATGGCTTGATCTTTCCTTCCTTGATGGCTTGCAGGTAATCCGGGCAGCTTCTCTTCCAATGTCCTATCTTGTGGCAGTGGTGGCACTCTGCCTCCTTCGGGTTAGAGCAGGGCTTAGAGGGATCAACTTTGGTCCTACTAGAAGAGGAACCATCTCGGGCTTTCACCTTTCGATAGTTATTTGAAGAAGCTTTCCTCTTCTTTCCCTTCCCTTGACCAATAGCCAAGACAGGAGCAGCAGATGGATTGGGAGTTGGTGCAACAGACTTGTCCTTGAAATTGCTCTCAGCAACCCTCAAGAGACCTTGGAGTTTACTTAGAGTGACCTCCTCTTTGTTCATGTGGTAGGTCATCCTAAATTGATTATACATCGGGGGAAAAGAGTGAAGCACCATGTCGATCGCCAAGTCTTCACCGAAGTCAACATTTAACTTGCGAAGGCGGTCGACATACCTTTGCATCTTTTGCAAGTGCACGGTAAGAGATTCTCCATGACCCATCTTAGCGGAAATCATGTTAGTGAAGATCTCGTAACGCTCTTGTCTCGCGTTTTGGTGGTACCTCTCCAACAAGTCTTGATGCATCTCGTATGGATACATGTCCTCGTAGGACTTTTGGAACTCGGAGTTCATGGTGGAGATCATGATGCAATGTACTTTCGTCGCATCTCGCTCATGGGTTTCAAAGGCGGTGATTTCGGCGGGAGTAGCAATTTCGGGGTTGATTTTCTCGAGCTTCTCGTCGAGGACATACTCTTTATCCTCATAGCGAGCAATGGTGTGAATGTATCTTATCCATTCGCCAAAGTTCGTTCCATCGAAGGTGACCTTTTGGCAAAGGCTCATCAACGTGAAAGAACTAGCAGCAGCGTTGTTTGCGTTTGACATCTATAGAAAGGACAAAGATAGATTAGAACAAGAATCCCTAATTATCACCCAATAAGAAAAATTAGGGCTAGGATCCAACAATAACATTTACATACTAGAAAAGGGATGCCGTAATCCAACATGCAAATAAATTGAAGGTAAGTGAATGACGATTCACTAATTCTCCATCACAAAACTCAAACTTTTGGTCCTAAGTGTTTTGAGAATTCCTAGGTTCGGATGAGATTCATTGAACTATTCAATGGCATGTTTAAATCTCGATATGCCCCTCTTGTTTGTGACTGGGATGCCGAGGATCACAAAGCGGGTGTGAATTACCATGCAAATTCACATGGTGCCTTCATTGTAACGATCACCTATTCGATGTGCCGGTAAACCACACACGCTCCATCGAACTATGATAAACAATGAATCACCCTTTGCCACCTTCGCTTAGAACCAATTAGTGTGCCGGTAAACCACACACGCTCCACTAACATCTTAGCAAGGTGCAAAGTGTAATTTCATGGAATTGCATCAATTCACTTTTCCTAAAGTAACTAAGATTGGGAAATTTTAAAAGGAAAGTTTAGTTACTTTGTATTTCTTATTATACTTTTAATGAGAGGATGAGGTTGCCCTATCCTACCCGTTCAGCTAACGACCCTCCACCAATCAAGCAAGCAGTGGGTGTGAGTGTACACCCATTAAGCGCCATTTTATAGGCCGCAACCTTATACCCACCTTATAGATCGGCTTCGTGAATGAGGCCTACTAGCGGTAAGACTAGCATTTAGTTATACATATATATATATATATATATATATATATATATATATATATATTCTAGTAATATCATATAAGTATAGGGTTGCATTTTAAACTTTTTCAAAATCTAGGGTTTGAAATTTAAGTTGTCTAAATTAAAACTTTTAATCATAAATATAAATTTCAAAACTTTAGGGTAGGTTTTAAACATTTAAAAACATAGAGGATCAAATAACAAATAATTCCAATTAACAATTAATATTCTAATTATCTTTATTTGATTTATCTTGATTTCTTTGAAGATAATTACCAAAATAATTAATTATTATCATATAAGGAAACTAAATATTTTATTAGATGATAAATATCTTTAATTAGATCAAGATAACAGTCATATTTATCAAAAAATCGAATTTACATTGATCTAATATGATTAAGGTAAGTTTCCATAAGATAATTATGAAAAAATCCCGAATCTGGCCATTCCTGACGCTTGGACTCGCCGAGTGCACAAGGGGACTCGACGAGTCAGGCCTACTCGACGAGTCCACCTTGGAACTCGACGAGTCAGTGACTCAAAACCCAAAAAATCAAATTTTGCAGGTTTGTTTCAGTTATTCAAGCAACAATTTAAAGAAAACCAATCTAGGCTCTGATACCACTGTTGGGTTTTAGCCATAAGAACTTTCCTATGTGCGCATGCAAAACCCTATTGCTTGGATCTAGGCTTTCTAATAAACATGCTTTTGAATCCAAGACTTCTAATGGCTAATTAGGTTAAACAACAACATTAAAACAGATCTAGAATCATACCTTTGAGTTCCTTGTTGATCTTGTTGTCTTGGAGCTTCTAGAGTCACAATTGTCACTCCTCTAATGGCTTACAAACACCAATAGCAAGCAAGATGATTTAGGAGAGAGGAAAGGGGATGGAATTCGACCAGAAGATCCTTGCTTTAGGTTCTGAAAGGTTGTACACGAATTCCACATCCCAAGGGCCTATTTATACCTTTAGACTCCTTAAGGGTTTCACCCTAAACCCTAATTGGATAATCTTCTCTTAAGGCTATCCAAATCCATTCCATAGATATCCCTATGGACGATTTTGAGCTATCCTAAAGCTCTTAGAATCCGTCCAAAGTCCATCCTAATGGATTTATAGTCTAAAGTCTAACTATCAAACAATTGACAGTTTATACCCTCTTACTTAATTAATCTCTTTAAGTCACCAAATTAATACCAATTAATTTATGACTTATATTAATCAAATAGCTAAATATTATTCCTTATAATATTTACTCTCTCTTAACAAATCATCCTTCAAGTTGCTATGGTGAAGGCAACCCAAAAGGACCATGCACCACCGAATATAGTTATAGCCTTAGACACTATTCCAACACAAGACATATTATGGATTAGGAGGGCACTGACTTTTGGGAGAGGCGCCTCAAAACAGAAAGAGAACAAACAAGATGTGAGGTCAGCGAGAGACGAACTGGTTTGAGTCGAACCATTATGATGGTGATTCCCGAGACAAATGGTTTGTCACAAGGACTGTGATTCCTCGTGAGACTGATCATTTGATGGTAATTTTCAGGGGCATGCTTATATAAGGGAGAAAGAAAGAAGATGCAACCGAATATAGGGACCCGGTCTCTATCTATATTTTAGTGATGTTCTGGTTAGTTCTCATGACCTGAAGTTGTTTAATATGTTAGTAGTTATGTCAATTGTCATGGTCTGTTAGAATGTAAACTAAGAAGATGAGGAGGTGGAGACATCCCCACGCTTTTTACTAACTTACAATAACGCTACGCTATGCTATGTCGAGACATCTAATTGGTTAACCTTGAGATTGGCTATTGTTTACTGTTGTATATCAAATCAAAAGACACGCAAGGAAACCGACAAATAATATTGTGAATTATATGTCGATTAGTTGCGAATAATAAATTCAATTATTATTATTATATTACCGAGTTTCGTCCAAAACCAGATCTATCCTTCTCGATTAGATCCGATTATAAGAAAGGTAGAAGAAGACTGTCCTGTTATTGGACGAATTAAACACAAGACAGAAAAGTAAAACCGACCTGTTGATTGCTGACTTGATCTTGAAGCAACTGCACGGATCAGATTCCTGTCCTTAAAGGTTTTTACTTCGCTTGTATTGGCTGTAAGCAACAGAGTAAAACCCCAGGATTTAATGCAGCTAGATCGATATTCCAACAGCACTGGAAATCGACAAACACAAAGCGACTACTCGGAAACTAGAAGAAAAAACGCAAAGAGAGGGAGAGAGCTTTGAGAATTCGTGTGTATTCTGAATGGCTCCTAGAGGGCTATATTTATAGGTATCGAAACCCTAGAAGGCATAAACCGGGCCCCCATAGGCCGGCCCCAGAAATGCTTGCTCTCCAAGCAAGCCGTTTCCTGATCCTTCTAGAATGCCCCGATGACTTATCCATTACGAAGTCAACACCGGTCAACCTTTTGACCGGGTCAGTCAAATCGGCTTGACTCGAACTCACCAAAAATAAAAGCTCCTCAGCGACCGATGCGTCGTGCGAAGTGCAAAGTGCGCCTAAATCACGCCATTTCGCGCACTCGCGGCGTCGGCTAGTGCTAGGCTAGGCTAGGCGCGCGCGTGGGCTTGGCCCATTCCTTTGATCCACTAAAGCCTTTGAAGGCTTACCAAGGGAATAGGCTTATAAACCCTCAAAGGTTTCTTCTCCCCACCAATGTGGGATACAAAGGAAATTGCCAACTTGCAATTCCTTTATATATATAAATTTCCAACAATCCCCCACCAAGTTGGTAAGTTTCCTTTCACTCAGACAGATGATGTCACTCGGGTGTCACGAAGATTAAACCCTAGTTTAATGAGAACAAACAAGAAGAGACCGATTCAATGGTATCCTTATAGGTTTAAACCATGAACCTTAATGACCTCTCCGGTTTACCCCCACACACCACAAGTCATATTTGTGTTCTCCCTGAGCGCTATTATGGCCATGCACTATAAATCCTTTTCATGACCCTTTAGAAGATAAACCACTAATCTTCACTTGAGGCGACACCACCTCTAGATCATATAGGCATAGTTTCACAACATCTTCGTTGCTTAGATGTCTCCAAAACTACGTTAAGAGTCGTAACTCAACCTCATTCTCGGCAACGACGCACTATCCTACCTCACATGGATCTATCATGAATGATAGTACCTTCTATCGTTAGTGATTTCGTTGTCACCCTTTAAACTTGAAAATTAGGAGCACTAATGTCAAGTTGGGTTTCCATCACTAAACGATTCTATTGTGGTTTTAGACCCATAACTCTCGTGGTAGATGTAACCAAATCTCTCGTCAGAGGTTTGGTGAACGGATCTGCCAAGTTCCTACTTGTCTTGACATAGACAACCTTGATGGTACCACTTTCAATTAGTTGTCTCACAAAATTGTGACGTAGACCTACATGTCTTGACTTCCCATTATATACCGCATTATATACTTTAGACAGTGTGGCCTCACTGTCACAGTACATGGGTATTGAAGGCATCGGAATATCCCACAAACGTATATCCATAAGTAGATCTCAAATCCACTCTGCCTCTTTGCCTGCTGCTGCTAAGGCAATTAGCTCAGCTTCCATCGTTGAATGAGCTATGCATGTCTGTTTCTTGCTCGTCCAAGAAATAGCACCACCAGCTAGAGTATAAATCCAACCACTTGTGGATTTTGAATCACTGGTGTGATCAATCCAGCTGGCATCAGAATAACCTTCAAGTATTCCATTAGATGACGAATATGTCAATTCAAAAGTACTTGCCCTTTTCAGGTATCCTAGTACTCTACCCACTGCTTTCCAGTGCTCCGTCCCTGGATTAACTGTATACTGACTCAACTTGCTTACAGCGAATGCGATGTCAGGTCGCGTGCAGTGAGTAGCATACATCATGCTCCCAATTGCACTAGCATATTCTAGTTGGGCCATAGCTCGACCAGAATTCACCTTAAGTTTCACACTTGAATCAAAAGGAGTGTTAAATTCCTTAATGTTCAAATGTTAAAACTTTGTCAGAATTTTATCTATGTAATGAGATTGACTCAGAGAAATCTGACCACCCGTCCTCTTCACCTTGATACCAAGAATAGTATCTACTTCTCCAAGATCTTTCATCTTAAAGTTCGAGGATAGGTATTTCTTCGTCTCAAGAATACCTTCTAGGTGAGTGCCAATGATCAACATATCATCAACATAAAGACATATAACTACTATGTAATCAGATGTATGTTTTGAGTAAATACATCTGTCAGCACTATTGTGCTGAAAACCAAAGGTAGTCACAGTGGTGTCAAATCTCTCATGCCACTGTTTAGGAGCTTGTTTCAACCCGTACAAAGACTTAACAAGTCTACATACTTTGTTTTCTTGTCCAGGTATTACGAAACCTTCAGGTTACTCCAGGTAAATCTCCTCTTTGAGATAACCATTCAGAAAGGCTGTCTTCACATCCATTTGATGAATATACAATCCCTTCAAAGCTGATATTGCTATGAGAGTCCTAATTGAACTAATTCTAGCAACTGGGGCATAGGTATCAAAATAATCGATTCCTTCTTGCTGCCTATAGCCCTTTGCAACCAACCTTGCTTTATAAGCAGATATGGATCCATCAGGATGATATTTCTTCTTAAATATCCATTTGGATCCTATGGGTCTTCTCCCCTTGGGTAGATCAGCTAACTCCCAAGTTCCATTACCCATAATTGAATCCATTTCGTCATTGATTGCTTCCTTCCACAGAGGAGCATCCCGAGACGTCATGGTTTCAGTAAATGTCTTAGGATCATCGTCCAAATTAATTGAAAAGATGACCTCTCTCATCACTTTCTTTTATGTTCCTTCGACCAAATAAGAATAGAAATCATCTCCAAAGGTTTTCTCAATTCTAGCCCTAGTACTTCTCCTTGGTTCCTCCACACTGGGAGGAGGTGGGAGTATTTCTCGAGAGGTACTTGTAAGTGTTGTATGACTAGAGTTTTCTTCATCCTTAGAAAACTTGTCCTCAAAGAATTCCACATCTCTGGATTCCACAACAACACCAGAATCAATATCTACTAATCGGTAAGCCTTGCTATTTTGAGCATATCCAATAAATATACTCTTATTAGCTCGTGCTCCCAATTTGGTTCGCTTAGGATCGGGAGTCCGATAATAAGCAACACACCCCCACACTTTCAAATAGTCTAGGTTAGGCTTTCTACCTTTCCACAACTCATAAGGGCTTGTAGGAATCACACGACTAGTGATCCTGTTATGAACATAACAAGCAGTCAATAGTGCTTCCCCTCACAGATTGTTTGGTTGACCCGATTGGTTCAACATACAGTTGACCATCTCACAAAGAGTTCGGTTCTTTCTTTCAGCCAAACCATATGGTTGAGGGGTGTATGGTGATGTTCTCTCATGTTTGATTCCATTCTCTTCGCAGAATGTGTCAAACTCTTGGTTGAAATATTCTCCGCCTCTGTCCGAGCGAAGAATTTTGATGTGTCTTTCAAGTTGATTTTCGACCTCAGCCTTATATCGTTTAAATGCATCAAAAGCTTCATCTTTCCTCCTCGAGTAAGGATTCCATTTAACTCACATATATCAGAATGAATCAACTCAAGTAAAGATGTGTTTCTCTTAACTGATGGAAATGGTTTCTTTGTGAACTTTGATTTTACACATGTTTCACATTTTTCAAAATCTTTTGAGTCATATTTTAACATACCTTTAGTTTTCATTTTTTCAATGTTTTTAACATTAGTGTGAGCTAAACGTTTATGCCATAAAGAAATTGAACAAACAATATAACCAGAAAAGTTCACTTCATTCACATTAGCAACCAATCCATCAATTACATCATTACCAACACTCGACACCCTAGCAACACTAGAAACACCACACTCAACACTAGGACCACTCACCTTACCCTCATCACTAAGACACAAGTGATACATTCCCGAAGTATTGTTCGCCCTCCCAACATGTCTTCTGCCTTTAGTGATCACAATTTTGCCTCTCTCAAGCACCATCTTGAACCCAGCCTTGTCAAACTTGTCCGCAGAAACCAAACCCTTCGAGATGGTAGGAACATGAAGAACATCTCGAAGAGTCACCCATTCACCATGTGTGAAATTCAAACGAACGTCACCCCTTCCTAGAACTTCAGCTCTATAGCCATCAGCACAGACGACAACCGTCCCATGAGGCATGGGTTGGTAGGTGCGAAAGCTCTCTCGTTGCCCACAAACATGCACAGTGGCTCCAGTGTCTACGAACCAACCTCGAGCACAGATTGCTCGAGTAAGAGAGGAGATCATGAAAATCTCTCCAAGGTTCACACTAGCCACCATTTCAGTAACCTTCTCGATTGTATGTGCAACCGGTATGGATTTGCGATCTTTGCATTCTCTCTCATAGTGCCCAATCTCTCCGTAGTCGTGGCAAGGACTGGCCCTTTTTGGCTTTGAGTTAGGATTTTGATGACCCGGTTTCTTGAAGCTTTGTTTCTTGGGCCCAAAGTTCTTCTTCTTCTGTCCCCCAGATTTGCCTTTGTGGCTAGAATTCCCACCTGACACATGATGCACACTTTGTCCAACTTTACCTCGCTTGTCCCTGATGTGAGTTTCCTCCTCAATGCGGAGGTGTTTCATCAGATTATCCAAGGAGTAGTCCTCATATTTGTGCATCATTCTCTTAGAGAAATCTTTCCACGAGGGTGGCAGTTTTGCGATTATCGCACCAACCTGAAAGAGTTCTGGAAGAGAGATGGTGAGTGCGTTCAACTTGTTGACCATGACTTGGAGTTCATGCACTTGCTCCATAATTGGTTTGTCATCAACCATTTGAAACTCAAGGTACTTGGACACAAGGTACTTATTAGTACCTTCTTCATGTGCCTTATACTTGAGTTCTAACGCACTCCATAGCTCTTTAGGATCTTTGACCGGCGAGTAAAGATCATAGAGCCGATCAGATATGGAATTCTTGATGTGACCCACACACAATTCCTCGGATTCTCTACGCAGAATCCTTTGTTTTTCCAGTTCTGCAATGACCGCTGGGTCCACAGATTCCCCTTCCTTTGGAATGGGATCATCAGGAATTGGTGCCAGTTTTGGGTCCAACAAAAAGGAGAGCTTCAAGACATGAAGCATGAACTTAACCTTTTCGGCCCAACGAGTGTAGTTCTGACCATCGAATTGGTCAAGTTTGGCAAACTCTTGGTTCATGAAGTGGAGGCTAGCAGTAGAGTCCATTAGTCTGTTGATTGATCACAATATAAAACGCTTTAAGATTGTTGTATATCAAATCAAAAGACACGCAAGGAAACCTACAAATAATATTGTGAATTATATGCCGATTAGTTGCGAATAATAAATTCAATTATTATTATTATATTACCGAGTTTCTTCCAAAACCAGATCTATCCTTCTCGATTAGATCCGATTATAAGAAAGGTAGAAGAAGACTGTCATGTTATTGGACGAATTAAACACAAGACAGAAAAGTAAAACCGACCTGTTGATTGCTGACTTGATCTTGAAGTAACTGCACGGATCAGATTCCTGTCCTTAAAGGTGTTTACTTCGCTTGTATTGGCTGTAAGCAACAGAGTAAAACCCCAGGATTTAATGCAGCTAGATCGATATTCCAACAGCACTGGAAATCGACAAACACAAAGCGACTACTCGGAAACTAGAAGAAAAAACGCAGAGAGAGGGAGAGAGCTTTGAGAATTCGTGTGTATTCTGAATGGCTCCTAGAGGGCTATATTTATAGGTATCGAAACCCTAGAAGGCATAAACCGGGCCCCCATAGGCCGGCCCCAGAAACCCTAAGGCGACAGCTTGCTCTCCAAGCAAGTCGTTTCCTGATCCTTCTAGAATGCCCCGATGACTTATCCATTACGAAGTCAACGCCGGTCAACCATTTGACCGGGTCAGTCAAATCGGCTTGACCCGAACTCACCAAAAATAAAAGCTCCTCAGCTCCCAGCGACCGATGCGTCGTGCAAAATGCACCTAAATCGCGCACTCGCGGCATCGGCTAGTGCTAGGCTAGGCGCGCACGTGGGCTTGGCCCATTCCTTTGATCCACTAAAGCCTTTGAAGGCTTACCAAGGGAATAGGCTTATAAACCCTCAAAGGTTTCTTCTCCCCACCAATGTGGGATACAAAGGAAATTGCCAACTTGCAATTCCTTTATATATATAAAGTTCCAACATTTACTAACTTGCAAGAAGCATAGAGATCTATACAAGCCATAAAGGTTGAGCCTTGATCTTTAAATTCGCATATAGTGCTTAATCAGTGAGAATTGTTTATAAAAACAAATATAGCATCCTAACTGATTTATTAATAAAATATGTGCACGGCTTTTGGCATTAAAAAATTTGAGTGGTTAAATGACTAATGAAACATTTAGAAAATAAATCTAAATGGTAATTAAAGTGGTATTTAGATTGCAACACTTTAAGTAGCTTATGAGACAATATTTGAATACATTTAAATTATTGTTTATGTATTTTGTTGGATCAGGGAGATACTAGGTTACATGTTGGTGGCTTGGGAGTTGGGGCAATATCTAATCCGAAAAATTCAAGGTGAGTACATCTGCTTTTTGAGCACATGTCCTCATAAAAATAAATCGATTTCAAAACACGCATGTATCTAGCTATATGTTACTTCTTCATTCCAAACATTATGGATCAGTGTTTAAACGCTCCTCTTTGAGTTGACAAGGTAAATGGTGGTAAGAATAAGTAAGAGAGTGGTAAAAAGATTAAAGTGCCCTCATGTGCCTCGGACATGAGGGAGGTTAATGGGAAGAAGAAGACAGTGTCAAGTTCCAGGGACTCACCTTTCTAATTTGTTTTGGATTAAGGACTAATCTTGAAAATTTTCCATAGTTGGACGAGTAGAGCAATGAGATAGAAACGTCAGGAACAAAACATATAATTTTTTTCTAAAAAAATGAATAATATTATTAAGGGTAAAATAGTAATTTCAAATTACATTTGTAAAAAGTGAAACCTTAGGGACTAATCACACAATAAATTGAAAGTACATGGATTATCTTTATCAAAAAAAAAAAAAAAAAAAAAAACTGAACCTATGACGTTTTGTAAACTATATGGACCATTTATATAATTTTTTCAAATTATAACTTGTGTTCTAAAAGTAATGCAACAAGTGTGAATAAGCGATGGTATGGAATGTAGACCGGCTCGGCGCATTTACTTAAGAAAACCTCAATGGTCGTTCCTACATGCTTTGCATCATAAGCTGCTATTGTGAAATTTATTTAACTATTGAGTAAGGTTGTTTAAAGAGGGGTATTCTACCTAACAATAGTACACTTTATTACTGTACTCTCTTTAGTTCTTATATACAAAAACAACCCGCATTTTTTCGAACGAAAACTTTTAGGCCATGAGGTATGGTTTTGAATCAAAATTCCTGTAATCATCCGTGAAGCTAGTTACTCCACACCACAACTACACCCATTGGGGGCGGTGTTTAGGCGTGAACATCCCCTCCACATAGATGGTTTTTTTTGAACAAAAAATCTAACGTACTCTTAAATTACACCTTAAATTCACATATGTTCACGACGAGACTTGAACCCTCAAACTCAAGGAGGGAGGGCAACACCGGATACCGCTGGACTAGAAGCCCTTTGGTATTCCACATAGATGTTTACGCGTATAAACACCCCCATACCTCATGTCCTTATAAAACAGAAGAAAACCTGCAAGAAGCTGTGAAGTACAAAGTTTTGACCAAATACCTAACACAACGATACTGCTTACGATTGGGGTTGACGTGATATTTACCATTGAAGAAAAACTTTAACTCTTTAATACAAACCCGCATGATCTGTAAGTCCATCCATATTCAAAGTTAAGGAGTGATAATTATTAAGAATCAACGGTAATATAAATCTAATATTTAATTGCTATGTATAGATCCTATATTATTATTGTCAAGTCCTATATAACTGTAAATAATTACCTAATGTAGCTACTGAATAGTCTGGCCATATGTACAACTTGGCTATATATAACCCTTTTTGTAAATTATTTGTACGCAATGTCTTAAAAACCGGTTTAAACCGGCCGGTCGAACTGGTTGGACCGGGAATCGTGGGAGAGAACGGTTAAACTATCACCGGTTTTACATTTATTTTTAAACCGAATTGAACTGCCCGGTTTTTAGAAAAACCCGGTTGAACTGATCAAAATAAACCGGTTAAACCGAATAAAAACATATGAAAAAGAACCATTTACATAATTAACTTTGTTGATTTTTTTTCCAAATCTATTTAGTTTTCTCTAAATAAAAAAATATGATAAATGTTATAAAGTTTTTGATGTGGTTGTATTCATCTAAAACTATATTTCATTTCGACATTATATTTTATTTTCTTGTTAACGTATATGGATTTATGTAAAACACTAAAACTTACGGTTATGTGTCATTTTAATGTATTTGTATTCATTTACAACTTATTTTTGTGTGTACTTTTAATGTTTGAACTTGAAAACATCAAATTCATAATTTATATATATATATATATATATATATATATATATATATATATATATATATATATATATATATATATATATGTATGTGTAGGAAAATAGAAAAAGATATGAAAAATATAGAAACCAATTCACTCGGCGGTCAAACCGGTTGAACCGTGAACCAGTCACCATATCGGTTCAACCTAAAAACTGGTTTTTAAAACATTGTTTGTACGCAATTGAATCAACACAATTTACAAAAATTCTTGTATCCTCTTTGTGGTATCAGAGCCACAGTTGCTCAAAAGAGTTGATCCTCTTCTTATTTCTTGATTTCCTCTCTTCTTATTTCTTTTCCTTTAATCCCAATGGCACCAAAAACCATATCCCAGATTACTGTTGCAACTCATTTTCCAATCAGACTCAACCTCAACAATTTTCCAGTTTGGTGGCGTCAAGTTGAATCAACCTTAATAGGGCTTGAGCTCGATGCATTCATCACTGGCAATGAAAAGCCTCCAAAACAGTTTTTGGAAGACAAAGATGGTCCACAACCGAACCTGGAGTATCTTCACTAGTACCGCCAATATCAAATAATAATTAGTGTCATTCTCGGTTGTTGTTCAGACTCGATTCAACCTCTAATCTCATCAGCTACTACTTCACAAGAGGCCTGGGAATGACTCAATGCCTGCTTCGCTAGTTGGTCTAGATCTCGTGTTATCTCTCTCAAGTCCAAATCTTGTGTTATCTCTCTCAAGTCCAAACTTGTCAAAAATCCCAAAGATTCTCGTTCAATAGCCGAATATCTCTGGGATATGAGAGCCATAGTTGATGACCTAGCACTTGCACAAAGCCCTGTTACAGAAGAAAATATACTGGTTCACATCTTATCACAACTTGGTGATGAATATGGTACTAACGTTGATGCAATCGAAACACATGAATCACCACTGTCTTATACAGAATTATTTGACAAGTTGACTGATTTTGAGCGAGCCCTTAAGGAACTAACTGCATTTTCTAAACCTATGTTAACCACAACTAATTGTACTGCAAGATAGTCCCATAGACAATCTGGACGACCAGATAATTTCAACCAGCAACGTGGTACCAACAACCGTCTCTCTAATCTGCATCGCACCTCACCCAATCTCCCTCAATGGTCACCTTCGGCCTCAGGAGGAAATCGCCAAAACAGGTCCAATTCCAATTGTCAGTTTTGTAACATTCCGGGTCATCTGACCCATGATTGTCGCAAGTTATCTTGTTTTTACGAGAAAACAATGTCACTATCAACCCTTCTCAATCGAATGCTCCAGTGGCTAATATCACCACAACTGGCTCACATTTTGTCTCACCTTCTGTGTCTCACCTTCTGTCTCACCCACCTGGCTATTTGATAGCAGTGCCTCTAACCACGTTACTGGAGATCGCTCTACACTTTAGAATGTGTCAGACTATGGTGGACCGGATTAAATTATACTTGAGAATGGTAACAGTTTAAAATTTCCACATGTTGGTTCTAAACATATTAACGCATCACTTACGACTCTATACTTACCTCATGTTTTATGTGTTCCACATTTGGAAAGGAACCTTATTTCTGTAGCTAAGTTATGCAAAACTAATCGTGTTTCTGTTGAATTTTGTCCATCTTATTTTCTTGTGAAGGATCTTCGCACGGGGACTTGTCTCATGCGGGGGAGAACAATGAAGATGTTTACTATGCCAAACTACCCTCAAAGCTACCATCCATCACTCAACTTAATGCTACGGCTAGAACTTCACCACTACAATGGCATCATACCTTGGGTCATCCATCCACAAAAGTTTTCAAGTCTATTCTTTCAAATTTAGGGCTTAGTTCCAAACTTTCTGATTTGCATTGTCCATCTTGTTCAATAAATAAGAGTCATAGTTAATTACCATTACAATTGATATATTCTGATGTATGGGGTCCCGTTCAAAGTTCTATTGATCATTTCACTTATTATATAATACTTGTGGACTACTTCTCGAAATATGTGTTGCTCTATCCAATGAAAAATAAATCTGATATTTCCACTTTGTTTCCTCGGTTCAAAGTTTTGGTCGAAAAGTTTTTCCAAACACCTATTATATCTATCTTCACCGATAATGGTGGAGAATACATGGGTCTTCTACCATTCCTCAAACAACATGGTATTTCCCATTACACCATTCCACCTCATACACCCGAGCAAAATGGTATTGCTGAATAGCGCCATAGACACATAGTTGAAACAGGTCTCGCACTTCTCCACCATGCCGAACTTCTATTAAATTTTTAGTCTCACACTTTTCAAACGGCGACTTATTTAATCAACAGGCTTCCTACACCCATTCTCAAAAACTAAACATCGTATCAACATCTCTTCAATCAACCACCTAACTACACTAAACTTAAACCTTTTGGTTGCTTGTTCTATCAATGGCTACGACCCTACACCACCTCCAAACTTTAGCCACGATCTAATCCATGTATTTTCCTTGGATATTCAACCTCTAAATCAGCCTACAAGTTTTATGACCCCATCAACTATTGCCTATACCACTCCCACCATGTTTAGTTAATTGAAAATGAGTTCCCTTCCCAAATTGAACTCACCAAGCCTTACCCAAACCGGATGAATTCCTTATGCCATGTACCTCATCTCCTCACCCACATTCCATTTGTGTCCCAAATTCAACTTCACCATAAAGCAAAACCACCGATGATACTATTGTCATTCCTCCTAGCCTTATATCACCTTCACCACAACCTACCTCTCCTCTTCCTTCGAATTCAGTAGAAACCTCTCCACCTACTACCTCACCATCTCAACACCACCCTCCCTCTCAACCGCCTCTAACACATCATCCTCTACTCCTTCTGCCACCTCCACTTCCTATCCAAACTCACAACCTATACGCACCAAAAAGCAAAACTCCAAATACTTCAATGACTCCTTCATCAACACTGCCACTATTCACCCAATTCCCGCTACCATTGAACCTAATACACACACTCAAGCTCTCAAAGACCCCGAGTGGCGCAAAGCAATGGATCAAGAATTCAAGGCATTCATGTAGAATGGAACATCGGAATTAGTACCACGTGGCACCCATAATCCTATTGGTTGTAAATGGGTTTTTCGAGTTGAACGAAATTCATATGGTACAGTTTCCAAGTAAAAGGCTCACTTGGTTGCAAAAGGTTTTCTACAAGAGTATGGGAAAGACTATTTTGATACCTTCAGTCCAGTCCCCAAACCTGTGACTATTCGAGTCATTCTATCTCTAGCTCTTTCACATAACTGGACCTTACGCCAAGTTGATGTGAATAATGCATTCCTTCACGGGACGACTCTCCATGAGGACGTCTTCATGACCCAATCACTGGGGTTCTCTCACCCTTAATATCCTACACATGTCTACAAACTCCAAAAATCCCTATATGGTATGAAATAAGCTCCACAAGCATGGTACATTGAGTTGACATCATTCCTTCTTATTTGTGGTTTTCAAAAATCCTTAGCTGATGCATCCCTTTTTATCTATAATCATGACAATATAGCATGCCTCTTTATGGTCTATGTTGATGACATAGTACTCACAGACAACAACAATGTCTTTCTTGACCAATTCATTGGTACATTAGCTAGTCGTTTCTCCATCACGAACTTGGGTCCTCTACACCATTTTCTTGGCTTTGAAATTATTCCTACTACGTATGGTTTATTCCTAACTCACACCATCATATCTAAGATCTCCTAACTCAATTTCATATGGATGGTGCTAAAGAGGTGGCTACACCCCTACATTCTTCCATTGTTCTCTACTCCATGGACGGGTCACCAAAAGTTGATCCAACTCCTTACCAAAAGTTGGTAGTGTTAGTTTACATTGTTTTTATCTAGACTGTATAGTGTAGGGGTCTTATTGTAACTATTTCATATATATATATATATATATATATATATATATATATATATATATATATATATTCTGCATACGGCAACCTCCAATTCACAGAGATAGGCTTTTACCATAAACAACATGGTATCAAGCTAGGGTTACTTTCTACCCAATCCAATCACGTAATACGGCATCCACGACATTTTTTTCTGCCTCCTGTTTCTTCTTTGCATCCTAGTTCTTGGTGTTGTTTCATTGTTCTCTCCTATGTCAGTGGCCCACTTTGCCTCTCTACTGCAATCATCACCGTCTTCTGCCCACGTGACTCTTCCATTGCAGCATTCACAACTTGTTCTTCTTATGTACCTTCACTGCTGCCCTGTATTTCCCAGATGTCTACTGTTCCTGCATCTTCCTCCACCATAACTCCCTCCAAGCTAAGTCTCGTTTGTACAATTACAAATGTATACAATCAATTTAGTTTTAAATTGATTGTTGATGGCTCGAGATATAAATTGTGGTGCCAGATTTTTTTCAAATATGTGCAAAGGTACTCTTTCTTATGGTCATCTTTCTGGGAAATCTACTCCATCTAGTAATGATGATAAGGAATGGTTTTCAATTGATGCACGCATCAGGTCGTTGTTTTATAGTACATGCGATCCCGGATTATTACAAATCATATCAAGTGATGAATGTACCGCCAAAGAACTTTGGGATAGATTGGATGAATTCTTTAGGAACAACAAAATGTCTCGGATGCTACAACTACAGGACCAGTTTCATAATACAAAAAAGGATTCGAGTTCTGTTACCGAGTTTTTCCACACTCTCAAGAATCTAGCCGATGACCTCAAAGATGTTGACTCCAACATCACATAAATTAAGTTAGTGAAGCAAGTATTGCGACAGCTACCACCATCCTACCATAATATTGTAGATGTCATCATCAATACAAAGCCTTTTCCTTCCTTCCTTAAGACAAAAAAAATGCTCTTGTTGCATGAGTCTCGAGAGATGGCTTCTGATTCGCTACTTGACTCATCCGTATCTCAAAGTGCATCTATCTTTTCATCATCTCATCACTCGGGAAAATCTAAAAATAGATGGAACAAAAATAGATCCAATGCAAGAAATGCTTCAAAAAATATTTTTCTTGGAAACTCTATGGGACCGTAGCCCACTTTCGCTGGGATATTATGTAATGTACCGCCAATTCAGCCTCTTGCTGCTCTTGGTCACACAGCTGCTGCCACCGGGAGTCCACATCAGCAGGTAAACATGCATCAGCAGCCCCCTCCAGGTCTGTTGCCATTCTCGCCTTCTCAGCAGGTGCCTTTCAGCTCGCATCTATAGATGGTTTCTCCGCTCCCTATGCACCAACAACCCTATCATCAACACCAGGCATACACTCAGCAACCTCTTTACGCAGCCAATAATTTTCCAGTAGCTAATGGTCTTGGACATGCTTCTCAACAATAGTTCCACCAGAACTTTGGGCAGTATGTAGCTTCCTTTCCGCACCCTCCTTTCTCCTTTGGTGTTTCATTTGGAGGTCACGTGCAGTCTGCTCCCCAACAATATACAAATCTAGCATCAGTATTTCAAGCCATGTCTATTTAGCCGCCTCCTAACAACAACACTTACATGGACTCCGGTGCTACCACTCACATGTCTTTCAACTCAGGTAACATGTCTTCTTTAACATCCTATACTTCTAGATCTATAATGGTTGGTAATGGTGCTATATTCTCCGTCACTCATATTGGCCAAACTTACTTTCCACATTCTCACAATCGTTTAACTTTAAATAATGTCCTTATCTCAAACAAAATTGTTAAAAATCTTGTTTCTTTTCGTTAATTCACTACTGATAACTCTGTTTCTGTCAAGTTTGACCCTTTTGGTTTCACAGTGAAGGACTTTAAAACAGGTGCATTCATTCAAAGGTGTGATAGTGTCGGTGACCTTTACCCTATTGTTCCATCGTTGGCTCCTTCTCTCTCTTCTACTATGTGTGTTGCTGTCTCTCTTCCTACCTCACACAGACGACTTGGTCATCCTGGCTCCTATGTTCTGGGTTTTTTACATTCTCAAAACTTGATATCTAGTACTACTAATAAGCTTCCAACCTGCCATGCTTGTCAGGTTGGGAAACAGTGTCGTTTACCTTTCTCATCTTCTATTACTAAAACAACTTACATGTTTTAATTGGTTCATTCTGATTTATGGACATCTCATGTTTCTAGTATGAGTGGTTTTAAATACTATATTCTTTTTCTGGATGATTTTACTCATTTTTTGTGGGTATTCCCTCTTTGTGCTAAGTCTGAAGTGTTTGATGTTTTTTCTAAATTTCATGCATATGTTCAAAATCAATTTAAAACTACCATTGAACTTTTCCAATCTGATCATGGTCGTGAATTCAACAACCAATCCTTACTTATCTTTTTTTGCTAACAGGGGCATTAAAATTCGTTTTTATTGTCCATATATGTCTCAACATAATGGTAAGGTCGAACGTGTTATTCGTACTACAAATAATATACTTTGCACTTTCATGTTTCAAGCCTCTCTTCCACCAAAAATTTGGGTTGAAGCCCTTCTCACCACTGTTCACACCCTTAATCTTCTTCCTACCACCACTCTTTCGTTTAAAACCCCTTTTGAACTTCTTTTTTCTCATTTTCCCTCCTATGATCAATTTCGTGTCTTTGGATGTCTATGTTATCTGAACCTCTCTACTACTGCTGCTCATAAACTATCTCCCCGGTCTTCTGCATGTATCTATCTTGGACCTTTCTCTGATCTTCGTGTACATCATTGTCTTGATCTCATATATCAATGTGTTATTATCTCTGGTTATGTCACATTTGATGAAGACCACTTCCCGTATTGTGACTTTCATGACAAACCCTCTGGTTCTGATTATGATTCTTTTCAATCTGAAGACTTCACTCCTTCTCCTCCTATGGTCATGATCACTCCTTCAATAACTGGATCTTCTTCTAGTGACTCATCTTCTCCAGTATCTCCTACACCTGAATCTTCCCCTAGTGAATCATCTACTACTCCATCCTCACCTCCTAACCGCACCCCCTCCCCCACCTCATCCTATGGTCACACGCTCTCATACTGGGTCTCTTTGACCCAAACAAATTTTTAACCTGTCTTTCACTTCAGACGTCTCTCCTATCCCTAGTTCTACTGCTTAGGCTCTTTGTGACCCTAATTGGAAATATGTTATGGATTCTGAGATGATTGCACTTCAGTCAAACCACACTTGGGAGCTTGTTCCCCCTCCCCCTCATGCCAACATAGTTGGTTATCGCTGGCTCTACAGTCACAAGTTTGACAGCAAGGGCATCCTTGAATGTTATAAAGGTCGCTTAGTCGCCCAGGGATTCTCTCAACTTCCTGGCCTTGACTTGGATGACATCTTCAGCCCTGTTGTCAAACCTGCTGCCATCTGTACAGTTCTGAGCATTGTAATATCCAAACACCAGTTGGATGTCAAGAATGCCTTCCTTCATGGCGATCTCTCTAAAGAAGTCTACATGAAACAACTTCATGGCTACATTCATCCTACTTTCCCTAATCATTTCTGTCGTCTTCATAAAGCTCTTTATGGTCTTAAACAAGCCCCTCGTGCTTGGTATCAGCGATTTGCTGTTTTTATTACATCTCTCAGTTCTCTAGCAGTCGTTCTGATTGCTCTCTCTTTACATATCACTCTGGTTCTGATCATATCTTCCTTTTACTCTATGTTGATGACATTAGCATCACTTCTTCTTCCTCTATCCTCATCTCTAGCATTATCTCTCGTCTCTCCTTTGAATTCCATGTCCGATTTGGGTTCTCTTTCCTTTTTTCTTGGTATTGTTGTGTCTCGTATTAATGAGGGTTTGTTCTTATCTCAAACCTCGTTTGCTAAGGAAATTCTGTCTCGTGCAGACATGTCCTCTTATAATCCTTGTAGCACTCCCTGTGATACAAAATCTGAACTCTCTCCTCATGGTTCTCCTGTCTCTAACCCTACTCTCTACTAGAGTCTTGCCGGTGCTTTGCAATATCTTACCTTCACTCAGTTGTTCAGAAGATCTATCTTTTCATGCATGATCCGCATGAACCTCATCTTCTTGATCTGAAGCGTATCCTTTGCTATCTTCGTGGTACTTTATCTCATGGCCTTCTTCTTAGACCACCTTCTATTGATTGCTTGGACTCGTATTCTGATGCTGATTGGGTCGGGTATCCTCATACTCATCGGTCCACATCTCGCTTTTGTGTTTATCTTGGCAACAATCTAGTTTCTCGGTCCTCCAAACGTCGACATGTTGTCTCTTGATCCTCAGTTGAGGCTGAGTATCAGGGGGTGGAAAATGTGGTTGCTGAAGCTTCTTGGCTTCACAATCTTCTTCTCGAGTTATCATGTCCATTATCTAAAGCTACGGTTGTATCTTGTGATAATGTGAGTACCATGTATTTGTCATCTAACCATCTACAACACCAACGTACCAAGCATGTTGAAATAGATTTACATTTTGTGAAGGAACGTGTTGCTATTGGTCATGTGTGTGTCTTGTACATGCCATCGGCTCATCAGTTTGCAGATATATTTACTAAGGGTCTTCCTACACAATTGTTTAAGGATTTTCGGGATAGTTTGAACATTTGTAAACCCCATGCTCAAACTGAGGGGATGTGTTAGTTTATATAGTTTTTATCTAGACTGTATAGTGTAGGGGGCTTATTGTAACTATTTCATATATATATATATATATATATATATATATATATATATATATATATATATATATATATATATATATATATATATAGATATTGTGACAACCCAAAATTTCTAATTTGTGTAAACATTCGAACCTATCAGTCCCGGACTCATTTTTCTTTCAATTATCACTGTTTAGAACCTATCTTGAGTATTCAAACCCTAGTACATTAAATGAATTGGCATTTGGGAGTGTCAGTTTAAGTTATAAACTACCTAGCAACCGTAAACCTCATCATAAGGGAATTTACGGTCAATACCTTGAGTTTACGGTCAAGGTGACCGTGAACCCATCCCTATATATATGGTGGATGATCATTTCGATCACTCTTTTCCCTTTTCAAGTCTTAGAGCTGATTTCTCTCTCAAAAAGCAGAAGTTTTTGCTTCCAAATCTTCAAAGCAAGTAAGTGATCCTTTCCTATGGTTGTTAATCCTTCCAATACCCAAGATTCACACTTGTTTCATTCATAGATTCCATCTTTTTATCTAGATCATCAAAGTTTCTCAATAACATCTTAGTGTTTTCGACCGAAAACACCTTCCTTGCCTTCAAAACTGTAAGTACTACCTTCCTTTACTTAAATCTAGTTAAGATCTTTGTTTATTGCCTTCTAATCATCCTTTTTCCGATGAACAAAGGTTCTAGTGTATCTTCATAGACCGTAAACCCTAATTAAGGGTGTCTTGATGACCTTAAACCCTCTAAGGCTAAAGCATGATCCCCATAATCTTCTTCATTAGATAAAGCCCTTAAAAACCATCTTATGTGCGAAATAACATGAGTTTATGGTTGTAAACTCATGAACCGTGATCCCCTATGGACCTTAAGCACTTGGATCGTAAACTCTTGTGGTTATGTCTTTTGGACCGTAAACTCTATAAGGTACCAATATACCCTTAAGTGTGCAATCATATGTGATTTTTGCACTTCAACCTTAGAGTTTCCTAGTCACTTAGGGAGTTACCTTTCATAATTAGTTGTTTATACACTAATTTCATAAACATACATGTCATTATCTGTCTACTAGGATCTTTGTATGCTCAAGGTTACACCTGACACTCTGCAAACCCTTTTCAACTATACTTCAGTACCACTCACTGCAGGTGAGTTCATACCCCTTCATCAACCTTTTAAATTATTTTAAATGCTTTATGGGGGGATAAAAGTTAAATTAATAAGTAATTATATCAGTCGCATGTGATTAATAACTATCAATCAAACATATTCATCCTTTTCAAACTGTGTTATCAAACAAATTTGTTTTTTTTAAACATATTTTCAAACTCTTTTACTTACTAAACTCTTTGTCAAACTCTTTTAAAATTATATATTTTCAAACTCATGTCTATACAAATATAGTTATATAAGTAATCTTGAAGGACTTAGGAATGATAGCTCGCTTTATTCCTTGTTCCTTGTTTGGTTGTGGACTTAGAGTACCTTGTTATTTGTCCGAAGGTCGTTGAAATCGTAGTTATATAGTATGTATATGTGTTTAGATATAAAGGCTTTTACTTCAATTCAACACCTTTGGGTATCAAAGGCATGCAAACATGTTAATTCATAAAAACAACAGCTTAAGTAAACTATAATAGGTATAGTTTACGCTATCACTACTTACTGTTACAAGAACATATTATGATGAGAAACGAAGAGAACATATACATATACATATACATTTACAAGTACAGAAAAGAGAACTTATACATATACATTTACGAGTACAGAGAGAAGAACACATACATTTACATATACATATACATATACAAATGAACGGAAGGAACATACACGAACATAAAAATTAGAGTATGAGATACTTCTTCGTGACATGGATTTCACTGTTTTCACGTTGGTAACCAGAGTCTCCTGGAGGGAGAGTGGGCATTGTGTGTATAGATCTATATGGGACAGACCCTCCCATACCCCCCGACTGTTAGCTACATGTAGCGCCCTGATTCTCAGGTATTGTTTAAATAAGATTTATTGGGTTAAGCTATACTTGACTAGTTGGTTGACCTACTCGTCGAGTAGCAGCGGGGTGGGATCGCGAGTTAAGTGACCTACTCGACGAGTCCATATTGGGACTCGATGAGTAGGAGCTGGTAGATGAAACCCTAAACCCCAGGGTTTGCACCTCTATTTAAAGGAGCCTCAGCCTCCTTTGGCCTCTTTGCAGTTTTTGAGATCCCCTTAAAACCCTAATACATGTGTGTGTGTGTGTGTGCACCCATTGTGTGTTTGAAGCTTGAAAAGAGGATCTTTGGAAGAAGAAGGCTTATAAGAGAAGGAGATTGGAGAAGTAGAGTGTGGAAATCAACTCTTATCTCAGTTATCATCTTCTGGAGATAACCACATCGCCTTTTCCTTGTGAATCTCTTCTATTAACTGAGTTTTAGGGCTTTTGGTGAGATAAAAAGTTGGAAAGATGAGCTATGGGCTAGATCTGAGGTTGTAACTTCATATCTGGACCCTCCTTGGATTGTAGAAGCATAAAGTTTCAGTTTTGGTCATGATTAAGGTCCCTCTTGAGCATGAAGTTCCATTAAGAACTTAAAATAAGCATTTAGAGCCTTTATAGCCATGCATGCACGTAAAGTTTGCAACTTCACGTGATAAGCATGCTCTAGAAGCTTGGATCTATGATTTGGAGCCGCTGCATAGCTCAAAACAAGTCTGTATGGAAAAATGATTGAATGGACTCGGTGAGTCGCAAGGTTGACTCGGCGAGTCACATGAAGATGGCCGTGAACTCGACGAGTTAGATGAAAAACTCGGCAAGTCCGATAAAGATTACCATAAGACTCGAAGAGTTGAAGAACAACTCGTCGAGTCGGATGAGTTCTCACTAGAATATGTATGTGTGTGTATATGTCGAGTTGCAAGGAGGTAACTCGACGGGTGGCCTTAAAGTTTGAACAAGAATCGAAGGAACTCAACGAGTCACCCCAATGACTCGGCGAGTTTGATTGTACTTCAAGGAACTCGACGAGTATCCGAGGGTACTCGGCGAGTTGGGTCAACATGAACTATTGACTTTGACTGAGGACTTTGACTTTGACCAGGGGTTGACTGGTGGGTTATGGAGTACGTTATAAGGTTAAGGACTTGTGAGTATATGGTACTATGGTCATAGGTGGTGGAGCCTGTGTCAAGTGATCCGAGAGTTGGAGTTTATCTTCCAAGTCGACATTTGCAAGGTGAGCTATCCTCACTATATCGATAGGGTCTATGGCACCAAGGCCGACCCTTTAGTTGTTAATGTTATGGTATGCTACATGTGGTTATGATCTGTTAGATCGGAATCAAGGTAGACAGTATGTTATGCTCTTATGATCCGTAAGGATTGGTATGTTAGTGACCTGGTAGGTCGGTACTCTAGTTACGAGAGAATTCTATGATTGATGATCAGTGTGATAGATATTTTTTTTGTTTGTATATGCCAGTATATGATAGTTATGCGCACATGGTTATTTTCTTGTTGGTTGGGTTGAGGCGGTCCTGCTTTGTGCTGAAGGCCAACATACCCTATGAGCGGTCCGAGGAGACTGCAGGCCCTCGAGGCGGACCAGTCATGCCGAAGGCTCGAGACAGATTCAGATAGACTGTAGGCCCAGTAGAGCGGTCCAGTCAGGCCGATGGCCAGTATGCATGTTGATTGATTGATTGTTACTGATATGGCATTGTCAGTGTGGTATTGGTATTTTGGGGGTAGCTCACAAAGCCCTCGGGCTTACAGTTTTCAGTTTATTGGTTCAGGTACTTCAGGAGATCATGGCAAGGAGAAGGCGTGACCGTCCCGCTCCTCATCCTTATCTTATGATTTTGGGACACTCTAATGGATATTGATTTTAAAACATTTTTGTAAACAATGATATTTGATTTTTATTTATGATTGAAAAGTTTAAATTTGGCGTAAAATTTATGGATGTTACTCTACAGTTCTCGGACGACCAAGCCAAAGGGGTGACAAATGTCACATTATTTCAACGCCAAAAGGTCGTCGTGTTTTACAGCCGTCAATCAGTATGGTTACAAATGTCAGCACGTTTACCTTATAATTCATTGACATTAAGGTAGTTAGTACTACGGTAGTTACCATATACAAAACTACGGTACGATATTATTCCCCCTATTTCATTTACCTTGCGATGTTTCACATAAACGATAATGTACAAACTATATTTTGATAATGATAGTCATATTTGGGAAAATACACACTTTTGCAACAAAACAAACTGAACACTTGGGTCTTGGTAGAAGACTGCATTTTAGTAGAAAATATGGGATTTTCTAGGAAGATACAAACATTTTACTACAAACAAACGCCTACAAACTCTTACTACAAAAATATAATGCGAACATTTACAACAAACGTTTACAAACATCAATGACACTAAAAACTTATGAACTCACCAACTTAAATGTTGATCTCCTCTTTCAAAATAACTTGTATTCTCAGGTCGACAGTAGACAGGTACCGACGACCAGGTTTTGAGAAGACGGTGTACAGCCAAGATTCGTCTTTATTTTGAGTAATCATTTTTGGTATCTTATTTATACCAGTCAGAACACACTTGTATAAATTATTCTATTAATGCAATGGATGATGTTGTTGCTTGTTTACTACTTTGCATTGTTATGATACTGTACATGACGTCCTCTGCCCCCAAATGTTTCTGCCAATTCGGCTTAGGGTGTGACATATATATATATATATATATATATATATATATGTGTGTGTGTGTGTGTGTGTGTGTGTGTGTTTGTGTGTGTGTATTTATCTTTATATATATATATATATATATATATATATATATATATATATATATATATATATATATATATATATATATATATTCTGCATATGACAACCTCCAATTCAGTGAGGCTTTTACCCTAAACAACATGTAGGTTCCTTGCAATACTTGGCCTTCACAAGGCTCGATGTTTCCTTTGCAGTTAACAGGTTAGCCCAATTTAAAAACAAGCACAAAAACGAAATCAATTGGTAAAAACATAGTTCAAACAAGATATTAGATAAGATTAAACTTGATTTTGACTTGATTCTCCTTAAAATTGAATGTAGGGTTGATTCCCTTGCTTCCCACGTTCCCTGTGTTCGATACCCTAGACTTATTTTGTGTTTATTTTGATATGGGCATATTTAGTTATAAAATTCATGCATTATCTTAATACTTTATGTTGATTTTGTCTCATTTAATGAACAAAAGGTGCTTAATTAGATTAAATATTTCATTTTCAGCAACAAATACATGCTCGAAAGGAAAATGAAGTGGAACTAGCGATTGGACGCTTGGATCATGGATTTTGAAGAAAGAAGGACGTTGCTGGACAGCTTGACCCCTCATCAGTGTTTTGGCCATATCTCATAAACCGTAACTCCGATTGATGAGATTCAAAATGTTCTGAAAACTAGACACAATTTCGGATGACTTTCGTGTTTTGAGAAAATGTTGATTCCAAACGTACTCGGCGAGTAGGGTCGATTACTCGCCGAGTTGGTCTGAAGTTTCGCGATTCTGGACGCGCAGACTTGCCGTACACGGGTTTTAAGTGACATACTCGCCGAGTAGATCAATGGACTCGCCGAGTAGCCTTTGTTTTGTGAAAATCTATATAAAGGGACTTTCAGATCGATACCCTAGCATATGGATGAACCCTTGGAGGCCAATTGTCGACTAAAGGTGCTATTGGAGCGTGGGAAGCAAGGGAATCAACCCTACATTCAATTTTAAGGAGAATCAAGTCAAAATCAAGTTTAATCTTACCTAATATCTTGTTTGAACTATGTTTTTACCAATTGATTTCGTTTTTGTGCTTGTTTCTGTTGTAATCATGAGCTAAAAACTCATAACTTCTGTTTAGGTAGATGAATTTGTGAACATGGATTAATTATTTGATTAGGATTAATTTTAATTGGTGATTATGTTTTATTAAGCTTGTTAAAGAACCTTATGTGTTAACAATAACTATTCTTCTGTTAATAAATCAGTAATTAAGTTGTATGAACATCTCTTAGTTGCTAATTTCATATGATTTACGTGACCACATAGTTGTATGTCTAGGAATAACGAATGTGAAACTAGAATTAACTTGAAGATTGGTAAGTTAATGTGTGAGCTTGTTTGATACACCATCAACAAGAGGTTAATTGAATCACCAGTTTGATTAGCTAATTACAAGTCTTTATAAACCCGAATCAACAAACTAGGAAATTCATTGATTTAGACAACTGGCCACTGCTTGAGTTAATTTGTTTCCTAAGGATTAGTAATAGCAAACGTGAAACTAATCATCTTAGTCGGTAGCTAATGAAGAATTAATCCGATACATCGAAATCATCCATGAGAACAAATGAGTCAAACCTAAACAAAAGTCCTCTTTATTATTGAATTTAGTTGATTTTTATTTGCTTAGGTCTTAGTTTCTTCGTTTAAGTTTTAGTTAATTGTTTAAGTTTCTAGTCTTGTAAAACTAGAGAAAACACCCTTTTTGTTATTTGTTTTATTTAGATAATATTAGCATTTATTTTAATTGTTTACCGTTCCCTGTGTTCGATACCCTACTTGCTTGAACTATGGCTAATATTGACGAAATCCCCATGGGGGAGTGGAAGAAAAGGATGCGTGATGACACCGGCCCGGGACTTGTGCAACCCGCAATCCCCGCTACCGCTACGTTTGAACTAAAGGGCCATATTCTCGCTCAACTCAAAGAGATACCTTTTCATGGGAGAGATCATGAAGACGCCTATAAGCACTTAGATGAAGGAAATGACGTGGCGGATTACTTCAATGTACCTAATGTGCCCCGCGAGATCCAGCTACTACGCATGCTTCCTGTCACATTTAAAGGAGCTGCAAAGGATTGGTTGAAGTCACTCCCTCCCGGATCAGTTACCACATGGGCCAAAATGAAAGAAGAGTTCATAGATCACTTCTGCCCACCTTCCAAGATAGCCAAGCTAAAGAAAGCCATTGCCAACTTCGAGCAACAACCCGACGAATCCCTTTATGAAGCTTGGGAAAGATACAAGAGCCTACTTCGAAATTTCCCCCACTATGATCTCAATAGCCAACAAGAGGTCTCTATCTTTTACGATGGAGTAAATGTCACCACGAGGCAATTACTCGATTCACAAGGCCCACTCACCCGAAAGCCACCTCGGGAAATAAAGGAGTTAATTGAAGAATTATCTAGGCACTCTCGAGAATACCACAACCCGAGGAATGAAGTGAGTCGAGGAGCAGTAAATTCGGTAAACGATGGTATGGCGGCGGTGATAGCTAAACTCGATAGCCTAGACCGAAGAATGACGAAAATGGATCAAACGATCCATGCTATTAGAGTTGGATGTGAAAATTGTGGCGGTCCCCATCTTACCAAGGAATGTGATCGAGATGAGAATGGAAATAAGAAAGCTCAAGTATTCTATTCCAGTGGCGATAGATACGATGAAGACTGGAGGAAACCGAAGAAGGAATGGCTCCCATACGAAGAGTACAGAAAGGCTAAGGAAGAGAAATATAAGCAGAGGGAGAGGGGATATTATCAAAAGGAAGAACCGGTGACGGACAAGAAGACGAATTTAGAAGAAATACTTACAAAGTTCATAAGCGCGTCCGAGAAAAGGCATAATGATCATGATGTGGCAATGCAAGAAACCAGAAACATGTTGAGGAATCAGCAAGCTTCTATTCTCAACATAGAGAAACAGCTGGGCCAACTTGCACATCAAGTAAACGAAAGAAGACCGGGCCAACTTCCGAGCGACACCCAACCCAATCCAAGGAATGAGAACGTGAGCGTAATAATCTCCAGCAGCGAAGAAGAATTGACAGAAACATTAAGAGTCTCCAAGAAGAAGGAAGAATTTTTTTTTTGTTTTTTTTTTTTTTTAACTAAAAAAAAACTTAAACAAAAATGAAACAGAAATTAACTTTGTATAAGATAAATCTTACACAAAGGATCGATTGAATTAGAATTTTAATGCTAATTTTAGAACCGTTCCCCGGCAACGGCGCCAAAAACTTGATGTGTGTAAAACTCACTTACTTTTAATCCTACTTTAATTATCAAATAACACACAAAAGGCAGTGAACCTATCAATTGTGGTATAGCTAAATAAGCAGGGTATCGAACACAGGGAACGGCAAATTAAATTAAAAACTAATTCTACCTAATTTAATTAAGCAAATAAGGGTTTTTTCTCTAGTTTTGCAAGACTAGAAACTTACTAACTAAAACTAATGCAAAACTAGAAAAGAACAAATTAACTAGATTCAATAATGGGAAAGAAACTTCTGTTTAGTTCAACTCGGTTAACTTTATGGTTGATTTTAAGGTAATAGTGCAATGGATTAATTCTTTCGTTGGTTACCGATTCAAGTGATTAGGTTTGTGTTCACTACCCTAATCCTTAGCAAATAAACTAATTCAAATAGTGGCCAATTGCTTAATTTAATTATATTTACTAGATTAATTATTCGGGTTAAGTTAGACTTGCAATAGCTAATTAATTCGTTATTCTTAATTAACCTCTTGTTTGATGGTCATCTCACAAGCTTGCACATGAATTTACTCAATTTCCTTATTAATCCTAGTTTCATGTTCATTAATTCTAAACATATGGTATAGTGGTCACATATCATATGAGGTTGATAATCAATAGATGTTCATGCTAATCAATTATCTTCCTATTAACAGAAAATTAATTATCATTCATACACAAGGTTCTTTAGCAAGCTAAAATAACAATTAATCACCAACTTGGAATTAATCCTACCAATCAATCAAACCATATTGTCAACTTTGTATTCCCAAACAGAAGTCTAAAGAAATTAGTTCATAACTAAGGTAAATAATAGCAAACAAATAAGTTCAAGTTGCTTAATCATGTTGACAAAACAAAAGAATTAAGTAGAATGATGAAATTACGCCTTAATTAATCCCGGGATTGGATTCTAGCTTCTTTGGTCGACTTCTAGGGTTCTTCTGGCTTTTTATTCGCAGCTAAACACTTCTGAAACTTCCCAGAATCCTCATAAACATTCGCCCGCTTTTTCCGAACAATGCTCATTTTATGCATCCCTCCGAATCCATCCTCAGAAAACCTCTTAACCTCAAGGTATTTTTGATTGAGCAACCCAAGCATACATAATCTATACAATTACAATTTATGATACCACATTGGAGCTCTTTGGAATTCTTCACTTCTTTGACATTTAATCTTTAATTTCTTTGAATTCACCACCTTGTTGTTTGATTTTTGGTATCTTCAACCTTTTGAATTTCTTCGGAATTTTCGATCTTCTAATTTCATACTTAACTTTGATGCTCCAAAAATTCTTCAAATTTTTTCTTGTAACTCTCTTTTTTTTTATTACATGTACCTCATTTTTTTTTTCACTCAAAACCTACATGCTTAAGCAGGGGCGCTCAACTTCAACCTTTATTGGTTAACGATAATAATTTTCCTGGATACATTTCTGGTACACGATGCTAAACATATTGCATCCTTCAAACTAAGCGAGGTCGTGTTTTTGTCCCATGATTTCACTAGAATAAGGAAGCCACAAATGCACTAGAACGTATATAGGCTCAACTAAACATTTGGGTTTTCATGAAATCATCAAATATAATACTAGCATGATCCCTAATTGTTTTACCAAAATTTTCTAAATTAGCCCTAGCAATTTTAATGCAAACATTTCAAAATTTATCAAAAATTAACTAAAATTTTAACTAAAATAACCAACCCCCTACCCCACACTTAATTTATACAATGTCCCCATTGCATGTCATGCATAAAATATGAAATATGAAATATAGAGAGAATTGGAACAAACTCCCCCGGGGTAGCAGTCGCGAGACTGATCTTTTTCTTTTGAGCTCCATCTTCAGATGACTTGGCATGGGAACAGCTCATCCATGCCTTAGGTGTTAAAATCTTGTGTGGTACAGCTCCAATTATAAGGGACAAACTCTTGGAAATGCTCGGAAAATGATCGAGTTGAAGCGTAAATGGCAGAAGAATCGTGAATTTTCACATGGACTCGACGAGTCCATAAGATGCACTCGGCGAGTAGACCGTTGTGTGACAAAAATTTTATTCTGCCCAAGTCCGTTTCTGATGTATGGGGGGTTATATAAACTAATAATTTCCCTCATTTTTCTTTAGGTAATAAACTCTATATAACCCTTCTTTCAATTGGACTCATAGCTTGATTCAAAACTTCGTTTCCTTTCTCGCCTAGACTCGATTTCTCGCTTCATCAGCCTTGACTCTAGACCCTCACATGCATCCTTACACTCAAACTGAAAAGATCAAAAACAAATACCAAGTAATAATAAAAATAAATCAAAATAAAAATCCTAAATTATCCCTAAATACTAGAAGTTTAAAAAGAAAAAGAAAAGCAAACTCTAATGGCTGGTTGCCTCCCGCAAGCGCTTCTTTTTGTGCGAGTCTTTAGCTGGACTCCTAACCTAATAAACTTCTAATAAATTCAATGCCAATCCATCCGTTGCATTAAATATTTTCTCTAGTTTTGCAAGACTAGAAACTTACTAACTAAAACTAATGCAAAACTAGAAAAGAACAAATTAACTAGATTCAATAATGGGAAAGAAACTTCTGTTTAGTTCAACTCGGTTAACTTTATGGTTGATTTTAAGGTAATAGTGCAATGGATTAATTCTTTCGTTGGTTACCGATTCAAGTGATTAGGTTTGTGTTCACTACCCTAATCCTTAGCAAATAAACTAATTCAAACAGTGGCCAATTGCTTAATTTAATTATATTTACTAGATTAATTATTCGGGTTAAGTTAGACTTGCAATAGCTAATTAATTCGTTATTCTTAATTAACCTCTTGTTTGATGGTCATCTCACAAGCTTGCACATGAATTTACTCAATTTCCTTATTAATCCTAGTTTCATGTTCATTAATTCTAGACATATGGTATAGTGGTCACATATCATATGAGGTTGATAATCAATAGATGTTCATGCTAATCAATTATCTTCCTATTAACAGAAAATTAATTATCATTCATACACAAGGTTCTTTAGCAAGCTAAAATAACAATTAATCACCAACTTGGAATTAATCCTACCAATCAATCAAACCATATTGTCAACTTTGTATTCCCAAACAGAAGTCTAAAGAAATTAGTTCATAACTAAGGTAAATAACAGCAAACAAATAAGTTCAAGTTGCTTAATCATGTTGACAAAACAAAAGAATTAAGTAGAATGATGAAATTACGCCTTAATTACTCCCGGGATTGGATTCTAGCTTCTTTGGTCGACTTCTAGGGTTCTTCTGGCTTCTTATTCGCAGCTAAACACTTCTGAAACTTCCCAGAATCCTCCCTTCTCAAATTGTAGAGTTATCTTTATATATGCGTTCCGACTCGTCGAGTCATATGGTGACTCGTCGAGTCCCTCTCACATTAGTCGTAATCCGATAACTATCTTGACTTCCGAATGCTTATCTTTCTGAATCCGCGACCGGACTCATCGAGTCAAGGGGCAACTCGATGAGTAGAAGCCTTTTTATGGGTGTTTTCTTTCTTCTATCCACTCTTGAGCTCCTAACCGCTTCTCTTGCTTCCTTTCGCTTCCGAGCTTCATCTTTGGACTGAAAAACATAATTTAACACTTTTAAGTACCTTTTGTCCATAATATGCAACAATTTAGCTAATATCTGAATAATAAACTACACTTAATACACACTAAATATGCACATATCAAAATACCCCACACTTGTCTTTTGCTTGCCCTCAAGCAAAACTGAATTTTAAACACATTAGAATCACATATAATAACTCCAATCCAACCCAGCCATTATGCCAAGACCGCAACACATGCATTTGTGTCTAAAATTCCTAAAAACCCCCCATACTTCAAATACTCACAATCCTCATAAACATTCGCCCACTCACCCCGAACTATGCTCATTTTATGCAACCCTCCGAATCCATCCTCAGAAAACCTCTTTACCCTCAAGGTATTTTTAATTGAGCAACCCAAGCATACATAATCTAGAAAATTACACTTTATGATACCACTATGGAGCTCTTTGGAATTCTTCACTTGCTTGATAATTTGATCTTGGATATCTTTGAATTCACCACCTTTGTTGTTTGATTTCTTTGGTATCTTCAACTTTTTGGATTTCTTGGAATTTTCGATCTTCATATTTGACATTTGACTTTGATGCTCCAAAAATTCTTCAAACTTTTCTTGTAATTCTCTCTCTCTTTTTTTTACATGTATACCTCACTTTTTTCACTCAAATCCCTACATGCTTAAGCAGGGGCGCTCAATCTCAACCTTTATTGGCTAATGATAAAAATCTTCCTGGATACATTTCAGGTTTAGGCTGCTAAACATATTGCATCCCTCAGGCTGAGCAAGGTCGTGTTTTTGTCTCATGATTTCACTGAAATAAGGAAGCCACAAATGCACTAGAACGTGTATAGGCTCAACTAAACATTTGGGTCTTCATGCAATCATTAACACAATTCTAACATGGAATCCTAATTTTTTTACCAAAATTTTCTAAATTAGATCCTAATTAATCCTTTTGGTATGCAAATTTTTTAAAATTTGACTATTATGTAACCAACCCCCTACCCCACACTTATGTGATGCAATGTCCTCATTGCATATTATGCATAAAAACAGAAAAATAAAGAGGGAATTGGAACAAACTCCCCTGGAATAGCAGTGGATAGGTTGATCACTCTCATTTAAGCTCCATCTTCAATAAACTTCATACATGGGAACATCCATGTCTCGTGTAGGTCGTTCTAAATATGCGAAAATCAGCGTAAGATCTTCAAGAATGGATATGGAAGTAGAAGGATGCAAGTGGAATAAGTGTTAGCATCAAATCAGCAGTCGTTCGGTACAAAAAATGATCGACTCGTCGAGTCTGATGATGGACTCGCCGAGTAGTAGCGCGCCGTCTCAAAATTTCTGGAAATACAAAGCGACTCGTCGAGTCAGCTTAGTGCACTCGACGAGTTGGCCACTGAATGAAAAATTTTAATATGTGGCAATTGTTTTAGCCTCTAACAACTTCGTTAACCCTTCCTCACATGCGGACTCAATCGCTCACACCCCTAAGACCGGACTTGACACTTTGACGTTAAAAACTCGCTTCCTTGACTCGCTCTCTCACGCAAAAACATCCATGCTTTACATCGCTATACCATCCTAAGCAAGCAATCAAAATGCAATCCTGAAAATAACTAAAGCAAACAACTATTAAACATACTAATATCTCAAAGCATACACACCAAAAACAAAACAAAATAAAAATGGAAATTGTTTGATTAAAATCACAAAAACACAAATATCAATCTTCATCTTCCTCCTCATCATCGTTGGCTCCACTTCCCCCAGCTCCGCTTCGGCGTGCACCAATCCTCTCGTCCCACGATGGAATGTATGGATAATTCCCACCATCAATATGTGGAATATTGAAGTGGTCAAAAAGTCGTATGTGGGATTGGTTGCTAAAATTTAGCCCCCTCGCCATTTGGTCTTGCATCCGCCTCATCTCTATATTGTACCAATCCATTGGTACGTCTTCAGTCTATACCGGAATCACTGGCGGCTCATCCTCCACATCCCTTTCCCTTCGCGATCTCACCCTCCTTCCCGGTGCTTCGGGACCTACAACCGGGTCATCATTTGGGATGGCATAATGGCCACCACCATAGTCTTCAATGATTCGTGCTCTGCGGAAAAGAATGGGATTAAATGGGGGTGTCGGGATCAATGTCAGGAGGTTCCAGGCACCACGGTTCATCAACCCGAATGAATTAGCCAATCGAGTGACAAACATGCCTCCATTGATACGTGATGTTTTGCGATCTTTGACCGCACCCGCTGAGAGGTATGAAGCAATGCACCATGGGATGTTGCAAAATACGTCGGGCGTGATAATGCTCCATAGGTAGAAAACATCAAGGTTAGAAACCTTGTCATCGTCTTTCCTTTGGTTGATGGTGGAGGAAATAAGGCGGTGAATGAGGCGGTGGGTCGGGGATCGGATGCTCCCTTCTTGTGCTGACTTCGGGATATAAACTTTATTCCCTATAGTATTCCACCAACCCGTGCTAGTAACCCCATCGGGAAACACCATGTGAGTGGTTGCCAAAAAGGCCCGAAAGAGGTTCGTTGAAACCAAAGGTTGATCATAAATCCCTAGCCGGCAAGCAAGATCCACCACCGAGCATTGATGATACTCGCCCCCAAGACAAAAAGTGAAGCTCGCCGGATGATATAAACCCACTCCACCGGTAAAAGATACCGTGGAGAAAAACTCCAAGCAAAGCTCCAAATATACCGGCTCTTGTATGCGAAAGACCCGGCTCCAACCATCACATATCATCGTCTCGCCGTTATGTTGGAACTCCTTTAGAAGGTACGGGGCTAATTCTTCTTCATATCGTACATTTTGCAACCATTCCCAATCAATTCTGTTCGGAATATAGACCTCCTTCTTTTTGATATCGGAAAGCTTCTTCTTCCACTTCCGCATTGTTGATGCGGATTCGATTTGCGGGAAATTCAACCATGGAAATTCCCCTTGGCTACCACTTGAAGATTGTCCTCTTCTAAACATGATTCCTGCAAAACATATAAACCAGACCCAGAAAACACAGAATATAATTAAAAAAAAACGAACTGTTTCTGGAAATCGACTGGACTCGTCGAGTCCATGCCTGACTCGGCGAGTCGCGCGACCTGTACGAGCCGGTCGACGGGTCTCACAAAATTGAACCATGAAAACTTAAAATTCTTGCAAGGGTTTTGTTCAGGGACCTCCTACTAAGTAATAAGGCCACAATAAACGTTCAAAACAACAATATTCATGGCAAAATCGAAAACCTAGAATTTTATCACTTTTTCAAAAACGGGTTTTTTTCATGAAATTGGAAGTAGAGATGACCTTATAATCACATTCTATCAAGAAATCAAGAAGAAAGTTGTTACCTTTTGAGTTTAAACCTTGAGAATTTGGAAGAAAAGTTGAAGAACACTTGAATGCTTGAGAGAGAGATGTAGAGAGAGGCGCCCGGCAAGTGGTTATGAAAACTGAATTTTTAGGGTTAAAACCCTATTTGATGTAAAAGTAATTTTGAAATGATTATTTTTTTTTCTGTAAATAAAATCGACTCGTCGAGTCAGGGTCAGACTCGGCGAGTCCAATCGCGCAGTCAAACTTTTTTTTTCTGAAATCATACATTTATGCATGAACCTATCTTTAGATAGTTTCTGTTTTAATTTGCCTTTTGTGTGTTATTTGATATTTAGTGTGTATTAAGTGTAGTTTATTATTCATATATTAGCTAAATTGTTGCATATTATGGACAAAAGGTACTTAAAAGTGTTAAATTATGTTTTTCAGTCCAAAGATGAAGCTCGGAAGCGAAAGGAAGCAAGAGAAGCGGTTAGGAGCTCAAGAGTGGATAGAAGAAAGAAAACACCCATAAAAAGGCTTCTACTCGTCGAGTTGCCCCTTGACTCGACGAGTCCGGTCGCGGATTCAGAAAGATAAGCATTCGGAAGTCAAGATAGTTATCGGATTACGACTAATGTGAGAGGGACTCGACGAGTCACCATATGACTCGACGAGTCGGAACGCATATATAAAGATAACTCTACAATTCGAGAAGGGAGGATTCTTGGAAGTTTCAGAAGTGTTTAGCTGCGAATAAGAAGCCAGAAGAACCCTAGAAGTCGACCAAAGAAGCTAGAATCCAATCCCAGGAGTAATTAAGGCGTAATTTCATCATTCTACTTAATTCTTTTGTTTTGTCAACATGATTAAGCAACTTGAACTTATTTGTTTGCTGTTATTTACCTTAGTTATGAACTAATTTCTTTAGACTTCTGTTTGGGAATACAAAGTTGACAATATGGTTTGATTGATTGGTAGGATTAATTCCAAGTTGGTGATTAATTGTTATTTTAGCTTGCTAAAGAACCTTGTGTATGAATGATAATTAATTTTCTGTTAATAGGAAGATAATTGATTAGCATGAACATCTATTGATTATCAACCTCATATGATATGTGACCACTATACCATATGTCTAGAATTAATGAACATGAAACTAGGATTAATAAGGAAATTGAGTAAATTCATGTGCAAGCTTGTGAGATGACCATCAAACAAGAGGTTAATTAAGAATAACGAATTAATTAGCTATTGCAAGTCTAACTTAACCCGAATAATTAATCTAGTAAATATAATTAAATTAAGCAATTGGCCACTGTTTGAATTAGTTTATTTGCTAAGGATTAGGGTAGTGAACACAAACCTAATCACTTGAATCGGTAACCAACGAAAGAATTAATCCATTGCACTATTACCTTAAAATCAACCATAAAGTTAACCGAGTTGAACTAAACAGAAGTTTCTTTCCCATTATTGAATCTAGTTAATTTGTTCTTTTCTAGTTTTGCATTAGTTTTAGTTAGTAAGTTTCTAGTCTTGCAAAACTAGAGAAAAAACCCTTATTTGCTTAATTAAATTAGGTAGAATTAGTTTTTAATTTAATTTGCCGTTCCCTGTGTTCGATACCCTGCTTATTTAGCTATACCACAATTGATAGGTTCACTGCCTTTTGTGTGTTATTTGATAATTAAAGTAGGATTAAAACTAAGTGAGTTTTAGACACATCAATGCACACTCCCTCAGAGATTCATTGGCATGAATTAAAGAGGGTGCTACGCTATCTTAAGGGTACAATTCATCATGGCCTCTATCTGAAAAAGGGTTCCTCTCTTGATCTTAAACCTTTCTATAATTCTGATTGGGGTGGTGTCTGGAATGACGGTCGTTTTACTACCGCTTACATACTTTATTTGGACTCTAACATTATCTCAAGGAAAGCGGCTCACAAAAAATCTACTTCCGATCCATGATCCTCTACTGAAGCAGAATACAAAGCGCTAGCCAATGCAGCAACAAAAGTTTCTTAAGTTCAAAACTTACTCACCGATCTTGGTGTGGAATAGTCTAGACCGCCTACACATTTTGTGATAACACTAGAGCTACTTATCTATGTGCCAATCCAATTTATCATTCTCGCATGAAATATGTAGCCTTGGACTAGCATTTTGTACGAGAAAAGGTAGTTGTTGGTTCCTTGAAGTTCTTCACATAAACTCTACGGATCAACTTGCAGATGCGCTCACCAAACCGCTCAATCGCCGCCCATTTCTTCGTATACGTTCCGAGGTTGGAGTCTCCAATGGATCCTCCATCTTGCGGGGGCATATTAAGAATCAAGGCTAATATAAATCTAATATTTAATTGCTATGTATAGATCGTATATTATTTTCAAGTCATATATAGCTGTAAATAATTACCTAATGTAGCTCCTGAATAGTTGTCCATATGTACTACTTGGCTATATAACCCCTTTGTAAATCATTTGTAGGCAATTAAATCAACACAATTTACAAAAATTCTTCTATCCTCCTTAATAATCTCATTAGTATACCTATTAAAATTTGGAATTAGAAAAATATTTTAGAATTAACTTTGTGCCACTAGAAAATTATTTAAGAGGCCTTTTGAATACATGGTAATGAGAAATAAAATGAAAATTGTTTAGAAAGTACTCTCCTAAGGCTACTTGAAAACTCGGATAGATCACCACCAATAATATGTTTCCACGACTTGTAATAATTCAAAGGATCTTCTTCATTATTGTTCTTATCAGTGTACATAGGACCAATTGCACACTCTCTTACCATTACTCTACCATATAGTTTATTTTCTAATATTGTAACACAAACTTCAGCACCATTTTTTTTCTCTCATTGTCCCCAAACATCCAATTACTTAACCATACTACATCTTCATCAGTTTCTCGGGAAGAAAAAATATGACCATAATATATCCAGGTGTGATTTGTTGTCACGTTTTGTACTTTTATTTTTAAACGACTTTGCTTTCCTATGCCTGGAAATATATGCACAAAGCCTATATTTAGTCCTTGTATACTCTTATTCATTGAAGACAATGGCATGACTATTGATATTGATGAACCGTTGCATTTATGAGGTAGCCAATCTGGAACTGCTTTCCTAGGAAAACATGTGCTAAATACTCCAAATTCGTAAAACATATGCAATTAAAACATTAGATTGTATGAATTTTATGCATATTACTGCGTTGTGTGTGTGTTTGTGAGATCCATTGAAACAGAGCATAAGAAAGAGAATACCTGGACTGGGACTGGGAGTTTCTTTGCACGAGACCATAATGATAACTCCGATATTGATAAAAACTCACAAGACTACAAATCTATCCGCAACATCAATAGATCATTTATTAAACGAGAAAGAAGATCCAACTGGTTTTCAAGAACTTACAACTGAAAACTCACTACATTAACTCTCACACTCAGACATACATAACAATTAAAAGAGTATTTAGTTTACAGAACAAGCCTAACAGAAATCTGACTCTAAAACTAGAACAAACCCTAAAACAAAGAAGATGAAGATGAATCAAGAACAGAGACTCTCAATTTGTGTGTGACGGTAAAATGAATTGAATGATCCCAAATAACACAGTTGAGAAAACATATATACCTTAGGTAATATCCACAAACCAAACCCGAACATATCCGATCCATACCCGTTCTCAAAGATCTGCGTGCTTCCTCTTTTACACAAAAAGCAAGTTATACCCCCCTGCACTCACTGAAACAAACACAACATACCCAAAAAGCACAAATCTATTTCTATTCTTATAATAAAACATTTCTTCAAGTTTACAGATTCAACCCAGTTTAAGAAATTATTCAATGCTAATCTTGAACCATAAATAGTTATATTTTAACACCCCCCTCAAGATATACATTGAGAGAGAGAAAGAGAAAGAGAGAAAAAAATATACACTGTTTTATTTATTTTTTTAAAAAAAATATCATATAGCCCCAATTCAGAACATAGAAAATCATGTTGCTTTGACCACAAAGCCATAGTAAGAATATCAGCTCTTTGATGTTCTGAATCAATCTTATCAATTTTCAAAATCCCTTTTGAAACTCTGTCTCTTACAAAATAAACACCTACTTCAAAATGTTTTGTCTTTTCATGAAAAACTGGATTAAGAGCCAACTTAATTGCAGAATCATTATCACAAAAAACCTTTACCGGAAACAAGTTTTTAACACCCAAATCAAAATACAAATTAAGAATCCACATTACTTCACAAGTAGCAGTAGAATATCTGGAAACTGTGTCTTACTTTTTATTTTTCCAAGAAATCAAAGAATTTCCAAAATAGACACATAACAGAGCTTCTTGTATAAATACATTTAGCCCACTCAGCATCCACATAAGCACACAAAGAAACATTCTGATTCTTTAATAAACTAATACCTTTACTAGGACTTTGCTTTAGATATCTTAACACACACATTGCAATATCCAAATGAAACTTTCTTGGAGAATTCATAAATTGACTAAGAGTTTGAATAGTAAAAGAAATATATGGTCTAGTTATAGTCAAATAGATCAATTTGCCTATAAGTTCCTGATATTCATTTATATTGCTTAACAAAACATCCTTTTCATCAATTCCTTTCTCATAAATATTAAAATTTAAATCCAAAGGTGTCTTAACCGGCTTACAAGCCAATTTACCAAACTCATGAATTAATTCCAAACAATATTTTCGTTGAGTTAAGTAGATTCCATCATTTTTATCAAAAACCTCAATACCCAAAAAAAACTTTAAATTCCCTAAATCTTTAATCAAATACTTTGATTTTAAAAATTCTTTCACTTTAACAACCTCAAGCTCACAATTACTTGTTATAACAATATCATCAACACACACAACCAAAATGATAATAGTATCACCTTTATTTTTGACAAACACAGAATAATCATTCATACTTTTAACAAAACCAAAGTCAAACAAAGAAGAACATAATTTTTCATTCCATTTCCTAGGAGCCTGATTTAAACCATACAAAGACTTCAACAATTTACAAACACGAGTATCACCAAGTGTATGATACCCTTGTGGAAGAGTCATATAAACATCTTCTTCAATATCCCCATAAAGAAATGCATTATTCACATCAAGTTGAAATAAATTCCAAGAATTGCTAACAGCTAAAGAAACAACAACCCTAAATGTTACCATTTTAGCTACAAGAGAAAACGTTTCCTCATAATCAGTACCCTCTTTCTGGCTATAACCTTTAGCTACTAGTCTAACTTTAAATCTTTCTACCTCATCATTAGACTTATACTTAATTTTGTATACCCATTTACAACCAATGGGCTTTCGATTATAGGGTAAATCTGTAATTTCCCAGGTTTTATTGCAATATAAAGCCTCCATTTCCTCATTCATTGCAGTCACCCAATTTGAATCAGTAGAAGCTTCAAAAAAATCTTAGGCTCAACAGTTTTATTTAAGTTTGAAACAAAACAAAGATTCTCATGACTTAATCTTGCATAATTTAAAGTCCCTTCAATACCATACTTATACTTTCTGTTACACCCCAAACCAGATGACAGAAACATCCGGGGGTGGAGGACTTCATTTGTAGTATCACAACACATGCGTCATAGTAATCAAAATACAAACAACCATTGTATTTAAAAGTAAAAGTATTTACATGTGTTCAATCACTGTATATTGACACCAAAATAGTTATAGCAAAATACAGAAGATATGACTCAAAATAGCTCCATCTTCTCAAAAAGCTCGGGGAGTACCTGTTTAATATTTCCCTGAGAATACAAGTAATTAGAAAAGAGAGTATCAACATAAAGTTGAGTGAGTGCATAAGTGGTTATGTTTGAAAGTATGTTTTCTGTTGCTTGAATATGTAATTTGTTCCAGAAAATCCTATATTTTCTGTTGTATATGAAAAGTAGTTTTAATCTCATAAAACTGTTCTGTTTGTAAACCCCTGTTATGTGTTTGTATCCTTTTGGTAAAACTTTTAAATTGTATCTTTGTAAACTAGTACTTTGAAACTGTACTCATGTGTTAATTATACACTAACATATTGTTAATATCTTTTAATGAGTTATTATAACCATACTGGGAGTGGATGGCCTGAACAAACACTTTGAAGGCGTTTAAGCTTGTTGATAACAATTGTCACTCATAGGCGTGTATGTCTGACTGTAGCTAGCAGCCTGAGTGCGGGGTTGTCAATCCCAACATAGATATATACACACTTGTTTCGATAACCGACTGGCGATTCTGGTTATAATATCAGGACCTTAACTATGTTGTTTAAATAAATAAACAACCTGAATTGGATGACTCATAAAAAGCATGTCAATGTTACATATATAATTGTTATGGAAACCCAATCGTTCTGAAATAATGATTGATTGTATTTTCCTTGTTTAGTATACTCTAAATATACTTGTAAGTTGTATACCCTTGTTTAGTTTTGAATCAAACTCTTGTTCTTGTACAGGAGTATAAACCCATGTTCTTGTAAAATAGTGTACTCTAGTATACTTGACTCGTGAATTAGTGCTCTTGAATCATAAATTATAGCTGTTATAATTTATAACTTTTTGAGTTGGTATAAACTATTTTTGAATATAAACTATTATGGTTAAAAACGAATGAATTGTATATGTATATATAGGAAAGAAAGGCTTTTTACCGTTGTACTACTTTAGACGAGACATTCGATTCTCGTTTAGGTAGTTTCGGCTAAATCTCGCTCGATCTTTATTTCAGGTTTTTAACTGTCTACCGCTATTCCGAAACATAGAAAAACCATAACTTCTTCATACAAAGTGAGAGATTTGGGCGTTTTTTATGGAACTTCTTGGTTTAACGAATACTATGACTTTCATTTAGATTGTTAAGGCTAAAAAGTAGTTTATCGAAAACTCACTTTTTACGCAGAATAGTGTTTGCCGGTTTTGTCGCGGACTTTTGATTGGTCATAACTTCTTCGTTATAACTCGGATTTTAGTGTTGTTTATATTTTTGGAAACCTTGTTACAATCTCTATCACTTTGTTCATCCAAATCAAGATTATTTAATACTTTATTTTTGAGGGTCAATTATGTAAATGTACACAGTATGCTAAAATTTCTCTTTATTATTTTAAAAAGAACTACAAGCTCCAATCAGTTCCATATCTGTGATTTCTAACTTTATGTCCAAACATTTTCTAAGTTTCAATTTACCCCACTTTACTTTATAGTTGACTTTTCATGCTTAATTTTACACAAAAATGATATTAATAAATGTCCATAAATCCAAATTCGCCAAGTTCTATTAAGTTATATATATATATATATATATATATATATATATATATATATATATATATATATATATATATATATAGAGAGAGAGAGAGAGAGAGAGAGGAGATTCAAGATCAAATAAGAAGGAAATTTTTGGTAGGAAGGTAAGAAGTTTTTTTTCTATATATTTTTTTCACGAACAAACAAAATGAATCATTAGATGATTCATTTTTGGTAGAATTTTTTTAAGTAAATTAAGAAAAAAATCACTTTTATGACAATTTTAGTGAATAACAACAAAATCATTATATAAATGAATAATCTAGTGATTCATTTTTTTTGTTCGTCAAAAAAATATGTAGAAAAAAAACTTCTTACCTTCCTACCAAAACAAATTTCTTACCGGATATATATATATATATATATATATATATATATATATATATATATATATATATATATATATAAGACTTTTTATAACATAGTTATAAAAAATTAATGGTTAACATGAAGAAATTGAAAAGCTTAAAAGAGGTATTCTTCAACCTTTAGATCCTTTTCCTTTTTTATATCCATCCTCATAAATTGGGACTTCTTCATACAGGTTCAAACCAGAATTATTTGACCTACTAGTTGTGTAGTTATGAATACCTCAACCCAAGAGTCATGCAATCAAACTATAATCAGAATCATTTACTTGAATACCAATATCATCAACAACCGCTAACATTATATCACTGCAATCACCATCATTAACACAAAAATGCATAACAAATACTTGGTGAAAATATTAAAATTACATATATGAAATGTCTAGGAAAATTAGATGCTGATGTAACTTCACGATTTATCATTTTCTACAAGTACAGTTCTTCACAACTTCTTTTCAAATTCATCCTCAAGAAAAATATTAGAAAGTACACGGTGAAATGAAAAAAATAAACTATGTGGTAGATTAGTTAATGCACATCCAACATTACTTTAAACTTTATAATTTGAAACTTACACTGATTATTTCACTTGAGAATCTGTTGAGATGAAAACTTGTCAAATATTTAAAAATATAAGAAAGCATGATCAAAATGTTGAAATCCAATTAGAAAGAGAAAAAACCAGAATGTTTATGTTTCCTTTTATTTTCAGATGGTTGTCTATTTTCAAGTCTTGGTTAGGAGGTTAACTCTTCACTTTATGCATCTGTACCCATCTACTCTTCTTTTGCCGAAATTACAACTATGTCAGTACAATATATAGTACAATATATAGTAAAAAAAAATGGCTAAAGATACAGAAACACTTTATCCTATCAAGAAGAAACCAACAAAAAACTTAATTTTGTGACAAATCAGTGAAGCAAAAAGAAAGACTAAAGAGAGTTACTAAAAAAATGTTGTTTCATTTACATTTGTGACAGACCAATAATGTAAGAAAAAAGATAAAAATACAGTAACAAACCTGGAGTAAATTAATAAGCACACTATGAGTTTGCAGAAATGCTTGACCAAGTAATCAACTTCATAAATTAAGAACGCTAAGTAATCCCCCAACATTTTCAAGTGCCTATCATATCCAGAAGCACAAAATTAGAATCTTAGCAATTGCCTAAAACCAAATCAACCCAAAAAGATATTCTATAAATCCATATCAAAACACAATGAAGTGAAATGAAAACTAATAAAAACTGAAATAATTAATCAAGCAAGGAGCTTATATACATATCTTACAAAAAACATCGTATTTTCATAAATGACCTTTTCTTTCCTTTCTTCAAGATGAGTTGCGATCAGATTTAACTGGTTATGAGAGTGGTCAAATTAAACAAATTAAACAAAAGAGAAAGATGGAAACATATTTAAAAGGCTATAATACCTACCCATTTGATGAACTCAAAATCTCGAGTGATGTTTTATCTTGATACATGACTTCATGAAAGAATCCACACAACAAATTATTTTGAATAAAAAAAAGAAAAAATAAACATATTAATCATTGTCATTAAATTCATAAAATCATTCAAACTAAAAGAAGCACACATATCCACAAAATCTAATTCAACAAAACTCTAATAGACTCAAAATCAATGTCAAAATCATCATAGAGTATAGAATACATCAGTTGGAGTAAAAAAAAGAAGAAAATGGAGAAATCATAAAACTTACCTTATGAGTTATGTCATCATAAAGTCACCACCAATAACATACTCACATTTCAATACCTAGAAACAGAGAGATGTAAGTAATTAAAATTCAAAAATATTCAAGTAAACAATAATACATATGACCAAAAATGTAAGTAATGTAATAATATATATCTTGCTGTGAAACTCAAAATCGTATTGGGTGGTGTAACTTGCTTGGAACGTGACGTAATCAATTAAATAACAAAATGAGGATGTGAGGCAAAATAAGCTTACAGATAGAAACTTCTTAAAGTATTTCTTTGAAGCACTATCTTTAATAACTGCGAGACCTAGGTTTAACTCAATAATCAAAACAAAAATGTCAAATAGCTAAGTAAAATTAACTAAAACACTTGAAAATCAAAGTGTTTTTTTTTTACCACAAATTACTGAAAAAAACCACAAAAATGATAAATTTTTTGTATGGTACTACATAAAACATCATTCATTGTACCAAAATAATATTGAAATGAATCAATTTAAGTAAACAAATGAAATACAGTCATCCAACTCTAGAGTGTTAGAAAAAAACCTTTAGAGTACTATATCTTTTCTGATTCTTCTACAAATGCTCCATAATTTTCAAATTTAGAATAAATGCCAGAAATTTCAGGATTTGTGTGAGACCAACTGCAATTAGGGTTATCTTCAGAAATTATAACCTTTTGGCATATGAAGAAGGGTATGATTATAAAGACAACTTTTATAAAGATAATAATTCAATGTAGAAATCAAAAGAAAAGAAAATTACAGAGGCACACAGATAAATGAAGGCCACCTGATTTCGATAATGACGTCATGTTAGGATTTAGGAATGAAATTGGCTTGGCTTTTTTCTAGAATAAAAAACATTACACAAATTCCAATTTGAATCTGATCACACCTTAATGAACACCTAGAAATTTTGGAATATTCAAAGACCAGAAAAGGTAAACGAAAAACACTTACATACGATAATCTTTCCATCCTCAAGCATCTACCAATAGGGCATGATTATGTCATCTAAAACAGAACCGGTCCTCAACTCTTAAACTTCTTGCAACACGTACCAAAAATTAAAAATTAGATAAAAAAGATAATCAAAAGTGAACTAACATCAATTGTGAATAATAAACAATTACCTACATCACTCGTTCAAGCAAAATAATCAAATAGTAATAGGCAAATGATGATCAAGCAGAAATTGATACAGTCGAAGGATTACGAAGCCATCGAAAAAAGGATTTTTTGTAAAAGGAATTTTTACAAAAGTTATTTTTTAAAATGTGTTTGGATTATCTTTTGAAGGGAACAAGTCAAAAGTTAAATTGTTTGGTTTTATTTTTACATGTAAAATGACAAAAAAAGGACATGTTTACATATTTACATTGATTTACTACTTTACATATATTATTTTATACTTCAATTTTTTTTAAACACATATTATAATTTTGTAAACATTTTACTAGAAAATATAAAATATAAATTTCTTTTAAAATATTTCTAATTTTTTGGATTAGATCATGACAATATTAAAATTACTACGTTCATAAAAATTGTAAATAATTCACAAGAAGATTTTTTGTATTAAACCATGACAATATTAAAATTACGTTCAGACAAATATAAAATATAAATTACGTTCATACAAATTAAAATATTTCTAATTTTTTTGGATTAGACCATGACAATATTAAAATTACGTTCATACAAATTGTAAATAATTCATAAAAAATATCGTAGATAATATTACGTTCATCTTCGCAATGTGATTATATCTTGTGCAATAATATCCCGTATCACTGCCATATGTAAATCATCATCGCTCGTGTGATGTGTACTTGTCCCTTCTTCGTAAACATCACTACCGGTATCATCTCGTACGGGATTGTAGGATTCTTGTTATGCCCTATTAAACGCTTCATCAAAACTACAAACCTTTCTAATGTAGTTATGGATCGCCATCGATGCTACCACAATTCTCACTTGGTTCTTGTACTTGTAATTACCATGCATGTATCTTAATAACGCCCACCTAGCTTTCGACACTCCAAAAGTTCGTTCAATGATATTTCGCAATGATGAGTGGAGATAGTTAAATTTCTCTTTCGGTCCATGAGGTTCACGAATAGCAGTCGTGTGTCCACGTCAAAAATCCGGTAAATGATAATGAATATTTGTGCCTTTGTATGGAGCAAGATACCCTCTCGTATTTGGATATCCAGCATCAGAACGTAATATTTATCTGTAAATAAAACTAACATTTATTATTCGTTTCAAACAAGTAGTAAAAACATAAAACTTGTGTTAAAAAAACACTAACCACCTTTTGGATAGGGAAAATTAAGATCGGGTCTCTGTAAGGCTTCATTGAAAATTCTTGTATCATATGCAGTCCCCTTCCAAACAAATGTAAAGCACATGTTAAAATCACAAACAATTATTATATTTTGTGTTGCATATCCCTTTCGACCAATGTACTTCACTTCATCTTTTAGTGGAACCGATGCCCTACGTGTGTCCCATCTATAGCACCAATGCAATCCTTCAAATTCAAAAATATATCATAAATAAATTATTTGTTAAAGTTTGACTACCAAGAAAATAAACATTGGATAATACCTTGAACATTGGATAATACCGAGGCTTATTTAATATATATTCGGGAACATCATCATTATAGTTTACGTCTGGCTTGATGATGTCGGCACTCAGTTTTAGCACGGCTTCCAAAACTGTATGGAAATGCCTATGAATCGTTTCCCCCGAATGATTAAAACATTCTTTCACAAATCTATTGTTACACCCATGAGCCAAAGTCATCAAGAATATTCCTACAGACTCCTCAATAGATACTTTTCGTGTTTGTTGTAGTCTGTAATTTGTAGCAAGATCTATGCATAATTGTCTAAAAACCGGTACGTTGAGTCTAAACATCTCATAACAACATCTAGGATGGCCATTTAGTACTTCACTAATAAACATGTTCCATGTGCGATCTGAAGTGTGACATGACATGCGTAAGTTACGAGCGAGTATTATCCCTTTCAAAGCTAATCCACATAACATTTCAAATTCTCTATCTTCTTCCATTTCACATTCTTCATTATCATTGGATGAATTATAATCATCACTATCCATCCTACATAATACAAATAAAAAGATGTCAACCATTAACACATAACATAAAGACAAACAATAACACATAATATAAAACATCAAATACATAATGTCAAAGGACAACACATAATGTCAAAACATAAAACTTAATGTCAAAGCATAGCACATATTGTCAAAGGATAACACATAAATGTCAAAGCATAACACATATTGCTAAATCATTATTTCATAAGTAACTTAAGAAACTCCATCTTGGCTTCGTCGGTCGTTAGGAACATAAAAGCTTCACGATTTTGCTTTTTGGTGAAGACAAGCAATGCTTGTGAAAATTCGTTGGACCCTTCACAAAAATCGGGGAACTTGATGTTAATGGCCATGCAATCTGCTATTGTTGGGGACGGATTATTTTGTGGATAAGTTTGTGTGCTTTTTGATGATATGGCATCCAATAAAGCATCAACTTAGTCTTCATCAATTGAACTTTTACTCTTGGTTGGATGGTTGTTGGAAACTCTTGGTTGGATGGTTGTTGGAAACAGACTTAGACGTCTTCATTTTACTTCAACTACTTTCCTGGAGACTAGTAAAAAGAGGCTCATCATCATCTAAATTGATTTCATCACTATCTCCTTTGCCCTCCATACTTTCTTCGTTTGGATTGCTATTGTTTTGAAATTGTAATGGAGTCATAGTCTGATCTCCAACGACAATAGAATCCCGAAACAAAGTAGCATGTTTCTCATCATATATGCTCAAATTTGTGTTCCTAAATTTGGGATAATCTTTATTCTCCTGCAAGACAAAAAGATATTGTAAATCAAATATGTTCAATCTATATGCAATCATAACTTGAAATAATTAAAAAGAATAGTAATCATACCTATATTTTCTCCTCCTACCACTCAGGGGACGCATCTACTAGGCTTCTCGTCCCACCGAGTCCGGTTTCAAGCCTCATTAAGCGGTCATAAATCTTCCACTCTTTTTTCATGTTCTCCCATTTGTTTGTTAGTTGTTTTTTTTCAAGGTTGTAACCTATTTTTTCCTTAATGTGTTTTTGTATATTTTCCCACCCAACTTTATCAAAGGAGGTAGTGGGTTTATGGCTTTTTTTTGTTCAATCAAGCATGAATCAACAAACACCATGAAGCTACAATTATCCCACCCAAATTTTGGTTTTTTCATTTTTAAAGATTTTTCACAATCAACAATTGTAGTGTTGTTTTCATCCATTATCTGTGAATTACATATAGTATCAACCTTTAAGCAACAAACCAATTTCATTAACCTTCCTAAATGATTTCATTAATTTATCAAAATTCTAATCAAAACAGAAAAAATAGAATATCACAGCATATCAATTTCACAAATCAGTTATCTGTTAACACAAATATCACCCCTAAACAAAAAATTGCATCAGCTTCATATTTCATCAATTTCACTAATTGTTAATTCATATTTCATCAAGTTCACAGAATAATCACTATTTCGCAGCATATCAATTTCACAAATCAGTTATCTGTTATCAAAAATATCATCCCTGAACAAAAATTTTCATCAGCTTCATATTTCATCAATTTCACTAATTGTTAATTCATATTTCATCAAGTTCACAGAATAATCACTATTTCACAGCATATCAAATTCAAAAATCGGGAGGAAGAAATCACAGAATAATCACTATTTCAGATGCTAGAGAGAAGAACAATTCAAGGAAAATTTGAAATCGGGAGGAACACATTTCACAGCACATCAATTACATAGTATATCAATTTCAGAAATCGGGAGGAACACATTTCTTTGCTACTGAAAATCGGAAATAGACAAGAAGATATTGTAAAATCGGAAATCGGAAATCGACTGGAAAAGAAAACAAACCTGATCAGAGATGGAGAAAGGCCGGTGCTTCAGGTCGTTGCAGGTCGCCGACGTTGCAGGTCACCGGTGTCGTCAGTGTTGTAGGTTGATGTTGCAGGTCGAGATACGAGAGAGAAGAGTGGGTGAACGGAGAGAACAAGAAGTAATGAGGGAATCGTATCTGTGAATGAAGAATTAATTAGGGTAGATGGGGGGGGGGGTATATTGGTAATTTAATATTTTTAGCTGGTGAAAAGTTGGGAAAAGTCACGTAATCGTTACTTTTCAAAAAGACTCAAATTATTTTATTGGAAAAGTCATTTACAAAATTCCTTTTCACTTAGCAAACATCTTTTTGAATTTTTCTAAAAGATAAAGTCAAAAGTCATTTAAAAGTTAAGCCAAACACCATCGTAATAGGTGGATCTCAATGAGAGGAGTTTGACGGCGATTGATACTAGATTAGGGTTTTAAGACAAAACTGCACAAATGGTCCCTAAAGTTGGCTCAAAATTATCACTTTGGTTCAAAAAAGTTTGGACTAGCATCACCGGACCAAACTTTTTATTTTGTTGCGAGTTTGGTCTAGTTTTCTTTGAACCTTTTTATATGACGATTTTACACTCTATATTTTATTTTCTCTTCTTTTTTTTACTTTTAACTCTTTTCTAATTTAAGAAAAAAAAACAAATAGAAACCAAGCCCCACCTTAACTCCCTTCCCCACCCTCCTTTTCTCTCTCTCTCTCTCTCTCTCTCTCTCTCTCTCTCACACACACACACACACAGGTAACATAACCACCAGACACCACCACCGGAAAAGATGAAGGCCGCCACCACCATCTTCAAAGATCGACGCCACCACCAAAAAGCATCGATTTTCGTCGAAGACAATCGAACTCTCAATTTTTTGGTGATCTGTAAACACTCTCCTTCTTTGGATCTAGATTGTCATAGTTGTCTTCAGTTTTCAGAAAACGATCTAGAATGTTGTTGTCGATTTAGAACATCGCCGCCACCATTTATCTTCTCCAGTTGCGTCGTCATCATATGTGTTCGAGAAAGAGATTGGCGATGTATAAAAACCATTGATGCTCATCAGAGTTGTTCATCAATGGATGAAGGTTCTTTTCAAACTTCGTATTCAACCTCCAAATTCATCTTGTTCTACTACGAACAACTGGTGGCCTAAAAAACCCCGATGCGAAATTGGTCTATGTGGAAGTACAGATTTGTCAAAAAAAAATGAGATTAAGGGCATTGTTGATTTGGGAATTAATGATGATGAAGGTTTTGTTTGAGGAAAACATGGTGGAAATCAAAGGTAGAGGAAGGTGGTTTTTTTCCTTTCACTTCTAAAATTCATTTTACTTAATTTGAGAATGGTGGTGATTTCTAACGGACGCGACGAGATCGATTGGAGCCCATATGTTGAAGATATACCATGATACTAAAGGGTGTGGTTGAGGTGGGTTTTCTGGTGATAGATCTGAAAACCGAGCCATATATGGAGAAGATAAACTGAGAAGGAGTGGTGCTGTAAACCGATCATGACTATGATGGAGAACACAAATAGATCTGGAAACAGATGGAGAAGACGAACATCTCAAAACACAGATGAAGAAGATTAACCCTAGATATGATTTCTCCTTCTGTTTTCTCCATCTCCATTGATAACCGACGAGCTCAACAATTTGTTATCGGTGTTTTTTTGTTCATCCTCACTGATTTTCAAGAAGAAGAAGAAGATGGCTACGTGTAGAGAGAGAGAGAGAGAGAGAGAGAGAGAGAGAGAAATTAGTTTCAATTTTCTTTTTATTTATTTTAATAAAAAATTAATAAGACTAATAAAAAACTGAAAAAAGAAAAAAATAAGGGCAAAATCATCATTTTAAAAATGTTCAAAGCAAAACGGACTAAACTCGCAACAAAATGAAAAGTTTGAACCTGACATCATAAGTTGTTGTTGTAAAATATATTTAACTATTGAGTAAGGTTTTTAAAGAGGGGTATTCTACCCTAACTATAGTACATTTTATTACCGTACTTTATTTAGTCCTTATATAGAAAACACCCCGCATTTTTTGGAACAAAAACTTTTATAAAACAGAAGAAAACCTGCAAGAAGCTGTAAAGTACAAAGTTTTGACCAAATACCTAACACCACTATACTGCTTACGATTGGGGTTGAGAGAGACTTGTCCCAAATGTTGACATGATATTTACCATTGAGAAAACGTTTAACTACTTAATACAAACCCTCATGATCTGTAAGTCCATTCATATTCAATATTAAGGAGTGATAATCTCATTAGTATACCTTTTAAAATTTGGAATTAGAAAAATATTTTACAAATTAACTTTCGTACCACTAGAAAATTAGTTAAGATGTCTTTTAAATACATGGTAATGAGAAATAAAACGGAAATTGTTTAGAAAGTACTCTCCTGCGGCTACTTGAAAGTCGGACAGATCACCACCAATAATATGTTTCCACGACTTGTAATAACTCAAAGGATCTTCTTCATTATTGTCCTTATCAGTGTACACAGGACCGATTGCACACTCTCTTACCATTACTCCACCATATAGTTTATTTTCTAATATTGTAACACAAACTTCATCACCATTTTTTATCTCATTCCCAAACATCCAATGACTTAACCATACCATATCTTCATCAGTTTCTCGGAAAGAAAAAATATCACCATAATATATCCAGGTGCGATTTGTTGTCACGTTTTGTACTTTTATTTTTAAACGACTTTGCTTTCCTATGCCTGGAAATGTATGCACAAAGCTTATTTATTCCTTGTATACTCTTATTCATTGAAGACGATGGCATGGCTATTGATATTGATGAACCCTTGCTTTTATGATGTAACCAATCCGGAACTGCTTTCCCATGAGAACATGTGCTAAATATTCCAAATTCGTAAAACATCTGCAAATAAAACATTCGATTGTATGAATTTTCTACATATTTTTTTTGTGTGTGTGTGTGTTTGTGTTTGTGAGATTCATAGCAACAGAGCAGTAGAAAGAGAATACCTGGACTGGAATTGGGAGTTTCTTTGCACGAGACCATAAGGATGACTCCGATATCCGGATCCTTTGATCTTTCACATGTTGTAAATTTATCCACCCCAAGTTACATAATATCTGGTCCTCAATTTGTGCTATAGCTTGAAATTTGATTATGCCTTGAATTTCTGTCAGTGACTCCGACTAATCATAATACACAACTGGTGGTGATGACATTTCTTAATGGAATGTTCTTTTAATAAGTGACAAACACTTTTCAGTAGACAAATGTTTGATTGTAAAAGGAGGGTACAATACCGACTTCAGCATCCAACATTCTCCAACATGGAGTACCTCAAGCCTACTAAGGCTTCTCACACAATCAGGCAGGGAATCAATTGGATTCTTCCTTAGACATAATGCCTTCAACATTGGCATGCTACCGAAGTTCTTTGGAAAGGATTCATTAGATAAATTACTGCCTACAAGCGACAAGGTTACTAGTGAAGGTAGCAAAATTGATTTTGGAGTTTTCGGTATAAATTCTCCAACAGAAGAGGAATATGCATATGACTCCATATCCTTCATCCGCATTAGAAATTCACTAGCAGCTAAGCAACCGTTTAATGATAGACTTCTAACATTCTTTAACTTGCTGATGCCAATTGGAACATTACTAAGCTTATCACAGTAGCTCAAGTCAAGAACAAGAAGGCTATCACATCCACCAATTGACTCACACACATGAACTAAGCTTTCACAGTTTGTAAGATATATACAACCTCTCAAGTGCAGGTAACCCGGAGAAGCCTTCGACTCTAACAAGGTTGGAATTACTCAGATTAAGAATCTTCAATGACCCAAGATGTTGTTGCATTGGATATCCTCTAATCAAGAATATTATCACGAAGATATTAATAGACTAAAAGTTGAAGTAAAAGCTTTAATTTCATACCTTTGGCTTCTTCCAAAGCTGTGTGAGATTACTGTAAGGCATGTCAAGAGCAACCAAATTTTCCATTGGTAAGTCTGAAGGTATGAATTTTGAATGGAATCCACGCATGCACAACCATCTTAAACCTTTTGGAAAATTCTTGTATGATCCGTTGATTTTTACATGATTGAGTTGGAGTAGCTTTAGCTTATCCATCTTTCTTAATGCATCTGCTCTCAATTCGACTTTTTTGCAATGAGAAGATGAAAGCATTAGGAGAAGCCGAGCAAAAAACAACCAAATTCTTAAAAAGAACTCATAGACCATCTGGATTGGTTGGGCAGCTCTAAGACTCTTGTTCACATCATCATTTTGGAAGTTATGCTCAGTGAGACTACCTGATCTATGTGATAGCTCCTTTCTCAATAGATTCGTTGTTAAAGATCATCACTAGCCCAATAAAACAAATATTATTTAGAAGACTTTAGCTTGTTCTAGAATGCTCTAGAAGATTCTAGAACATTATGGAAGACTATGGAAGACTCTAGAATATACCGGAAGAGTCTAGAATACTCTAGAACGACATGGAAGACCTTGGAAGGTTATGGATCATTCTAGAAGACACTAGAGCAACCTAGACTTCTCCAGAACATGGTAGAATGTTCTAGAAACATATGGAAGGATGTAGAGTATGTTCTAGAGTTATCTAGTATGTAGTAAGTGTATGCTAGTATCTAGAACCTTCCTAAGAGGCCTATAAATAGGTATGGAGCTCATTTGCTCCAAACCATCCAAGAAAGCCTCAAAGAAAGCAAAGTGTGTAGTAGTCTCACAAAGTGTAAGTTCTCCTTAAGTGTCTTAATAAAAGTCTTGTTGTTTCCCATATAAAAGAGTCGTGTTCAACAATCTGGTATCAGAGCAAGGTTTCTTGATAGTGAGAACGAGTGATTCTCGTTGTATCGTGAGTAGTTTGTGACTCTGCAAGTTTAGTATCAAAACTAGCTTGTTTGGTATTACCGAGGTACTGCCAACACGATGGGTGATCTCCAAGTCATCGGAGGAATCAAGAAACTCAACAACAACAACTACAAAACGTGGGAAACATGTATGAAGTCCTACTTACAAGGACAAGATCTATGGGAGGTCGTTGGTGGAAGCGAAACTACGCCACCAGAGGAAGACGTTAATGGTGCTTTACGCAAATGGAAAATCAAAGCAGGCAAAGCAATGTTTGCCTTGAAGACCACAATTGAAGAAGAGATGTTGGAGCATATTCGGGATGAGAACACCCCGAAAGAAGCTTGGGACACGTTTGTGACGCTTTTCTCAAAGAAGAATGATACGAGACTACAACTTTTGGAGAACGAGCTATTATCAATCTCACAATGTGACATGACGATTGCTCAATATTTCCACAAGGTCAAGTCGATATGTCGGGAGATTACTGAACTAGATCCACAATCCGTCATTGCAGAAGCTCGAATGAAGAGAATCATTATCCATGGACTGAGGCCGGAATATAGAAGCTTTGTTACTGCTGTACAAGGATGGCCCGCTCAACCATCACTTGTAGAGTTTGAGAATTTGTTGGCCAGCCAAGAAGCTATGGCTAAGCAAATGGGAGGCATCACGCTGAAGAGTGAAGAAGAAGCACTCTACACAAGTAAAAGTCGGAGGAATTTCAAGCCACCTTCTAAAGAAGGATACAAAAATGCTGACAAAGGGAAGAGTCAGCAAGGAACCTCAAAACCATGGAGATCTCAAAAGACCGACAATAAGAGTTCTCGGGGGAGGAGGTTCGAAGGCAACTGCAACAACTGTGGAAAGTGGGGCCACATGTCCAAGGATTGTTGGTCAAAGAAAAAGTTTGTGGAAAGCAATGTAGTAACTTCCAAAAAGGAAATAGAGGATGAATGGGATGCTGAGGCATTATGTGCCATTGAAGAAAACGAGTTGGCACTCATGACAATGATGGGAGAGCGTATCAACTATGAAAATGACTGGATCATTGATTCAGGATGCTCCAATCACATGACTGGCGATCAGAACAAACTACAAGATGTGAAGGATTACAAAGGGAGTCGCATGGTACTTACAGCCAACAATGCACGACTTCCAATTGCTCAGATTGGAAAAACGACGATCATGCCTGGTAATAAATCTGACATAGTGTCACTACATAATGTGTATCACGTGCCAGGTATGAAGAAGAACTTGTTGTCGGTATCGCAACTAACATCGTCAGGCAACTACGTCTTGTTTGGCCCACAAGATGTGAAGGTCTATCGAGATCTTAAAATATCAGAAATGCCAACAATGGAAGGACGAAGAGTGGAGTCCGTTTATGTGCTCTCCGCAGAGTCTGCCTATGTAGACAAGACTCGTAAGAACGAGACAACAGATCTATGGCATGCACGGCTGGGACATGTTGGTTATCACAAGTTGAAGGTAATAATGGAGAAATCCATGCTCAATGGCTTACCTCAACTTGAAGTTAAAACAGATCTTGTTTGTGCTGGATGTCAGTATGGCAAAGCTCATCAATTACCATACAAGGAGTCAAATTTTAGAGCAAAGAAGCCACTAGAGTTAATTCACTCAGATGTGTTCGGTCCAGTCAAGCAGACATCAGTTAGCGGGATGCGGTACATGGTGACATTCATTGATGATTATTCGAGATATGTGTGGGTTTTCTTCATGAAAGAAAAATCTGAAACATTCTCAAAGTTTCTAGAATTCAAGACAACGGTCGAAGGAGAAGTGAGAAAGAAGATTTGGTGTCTACGCTCAGACAATGGAGGAGAATACACCTCAGAAGAATTCAATCGCTATCTAAAAGAATGTGGTATACGTCATCAATTCACATGTGCCAACACACCTCAACAAAATGGTATAGCTGAGAGAAAGAATCGACATCTTGCAGAAATTTGTCGAAGCATGCTACACGCGAAGAATGTCCCAGGAAGATTTTGGGCTGAAGCAATGCAAACTGCTGCCCATGTGATCAATAAACTTCCCCAACCAAGGTTAGGTTTCATCTCACCATTTGAGACACTATGGAACATGAAACCTACTGTTAGCTACTTCCGAGTATTTGGTTGCATCTGCTACGTATTTGTACCTAGTCATTTACGTAGCAAGTTTGACAAGAAAGCAGTCAGGTGTATATTTGTTGGATATGACAATCAAAGAAAAGGATGGAGGTGTTGTGATCCAACAATCGGAAGATGCTACACTTCAAGAGATGTAGTGTTCGATGAAGCATCTTCATGGTGGTCCTCAGAGAAGAAAGTACTACCAGACTCGGAAAATATTGAAGAAGTTTTAAAACAAAAGATGGGGGAGCAAACTGCACATATTTGGTCAAGTGTTGATACACCTGAAGATCCGAGCAACACTGATGTCATTGAGCAAGAAGTAACTCAAACAAGTGATGCCGGTGAAAGGGAGCCGCCGCCTCCACAACTTCGAAGGACGGAAAGAATCCGAAGGCCTAATCCCAAGTATGCTAATGCGGCCATTTTAGAAGACGGTGTTAAAGAGCCGGAGACATATGAAGAAGCAATTAAGAATAAAGCTTGGCAGAAGGCAATGGAAGAAGAAGTTACAGCCTTAGAGCAGAATCAAACTTGGGAACTAGTACCAAGACCAAGAGATTTAAAACCCATTTCCTGTAAGTGGGTTTATAAAATAAAGCGTCGCCCAGATGGATCAATTGAGAGATACAAGGCTCGTCTGGTGGCTCGAGGGTTCTCACAACAATATGGATTGGACTATGATGAAACATTTAGTCCAGTGGCGAAGATAACTACTGTACGGGTGTTGTTAGCTCTTGCAGCTAGTAAAGACTGGAAATTATGGCAGATGGATGTGAAGAATGCTTTCTTGCATGGAGAATTAGATCGGGAGATCTACATGAACCAACCAAAGGGATTTGAGGATGAAGTTAATCCCAATCATGTGTGCAAGTTGAGAAAAGCTCTTTACGGATTGAAGCAGGCACCAAGAGCCTGGTATGGTAAGATTGCTGAATTTCTTACCCGAAGTGATTATTTAGTTGCACATGCAGACTCAAGCCTATTCATCAAAGAAAAAGAAGGGAAGTTGGCAATTGTGTTGGTTTATGTGGATGACTTGATCATCACCGGGGATGACGAAAGAGAAATCCATCAAACAAGAGAAAATCTATCGGTGCGATTCCAAATGAAAGAGCTGGGGGAACTTAAACACTTCTTGGGGTTAGAAGTTGATCGTACAAAGGAAGGGTTGTTCCTCTGCCAACAAAAGTATACAAGAGATATACTTCAAAAGTTTGGCATGTTGGAGTGTAAGCCAATATCAACACCAATAGAGCCAAATGCCAAGATATGTGCTCATGAAGGAAAAGAGTTGGACGATGGAACGATGTATCGACAACTAGTAGGTAGTCTTATCTACCTAACTTTATCTCGGCCTGACATTACTTATGCAGTTGGAGTTATGAGTCGATACATGCAAAGTCCGAAGAAACCTCATTTGGATGCTGCCCGACGGATCTTGAGATATGTCAAAGGTACAATTGACTATGGTCTCTTGTATAAAAGAGGAGAAGACTGCAAGTTGGTTGGATATTGTGATGCTGACTATGCAGGAGACCATGATACCCGAAGATCAACCACTGGGTATGTGTTCAAGCTTGGGTCAGGACCAATATCATGGTGTAGTAAAAGACAACCAACAGTATCATTGTCAACCACGGAAGCGGAGTACAAAGCAGCGGCTGTAGCAGCTCAAGAAAGTACATGGTTGGTACTCCTAATGGAGGACTTACATCAAAAAGTTGACTATGCAATACCACTTCACTGTGACAACCAATCTGCAATTCGGCTGGCAGAAAATCCAGTATTTCATGCTAGAACAAAGCATGTGGAAGTGCATTATCACTTTATCAGAGAAAAAGTCTTGATGGAAGAAATTGAGATGCGGCAGATCAAGACCGATGACCAAATAGCAGACTTGTTCACCAAAGGGCTGAGTACTGGAAAATGTGAAGGTTTTCGCTGTCAGCTTAACATGGTACGAAGAATGAGGGCTAGTGTTGAGGGGGAGTGTTAAAGATCATCACTAGCCCAATAAAACAAATATTATTTAGAAGACTTTAGCTTGTTCTAGAATGCTCTAGAAGATTCTAGAACATTATGGAAGACTATGGAAGACTCTAGAATATACCGGAAGAGTCTAGAATACTCTAGAACGACATGGAAGACCTTGGAAGGTTATGGATCATTCTAGAAGACACTAGAGCAACCTAGACTTCTCCAGAACATGGTAGAATGTTCTAGAAACATATGGAAGGATGTAGAGTATGTTCTAGAGTTATCTAGTATGTAGTAAGTGTATGCTAGTATCTAGAACCTTCCTAAGAGGCCTATAAATAGGTATGGAGCTCATTTGCTCCAAACCATCCAAGAAAGCCTCAAAGAAAGCAAAGTGTGTAGTAGTCTCACAAAGTGTAAGTTCTCCTTAAGTGTCTTAATAAAAGTCTTGTTGTTTCCCATATAAAAGAGTCGTGTTCAACATTCGTGTCAAGGATAAGACCTTGAATTCTATGGGTGCCCTATCAAAAAGAAAATTACAACAAACACTAATTTTTATATAGATGATAAAGCTAGCTAACAAATACTCTTAATGACTATGTCGTATTTACCTTGTCCTTTTTCAACAAATCGTGGGACTCCTCATGTTTCCATACTCAACTACGCTTCCATGGCTTTTCAGGTGATTCTTTACGGACTAAATCTCTCCCCATCTCTTGAAGCAATTGATGCATCCTCAACTCATTTCTTCCTCCAATTGTGAGAAGACATTTATCAATGAGCTTGTTGATCCCATATGATGTTTGAAACCCACATTCCTTTAATATTATTTGTGTAACTTCTCTTTCTTTTCCAACAAAAAAACAAGCAATGTGCTTAAAAAGTTCTTTGCAATCCCCTGATAAAGAATCAAAGCTAATTTGCAGAGCCTTTTGTACATTCTCTTGTACATCAGTTAAATATCCTTTTGCCTCCAACATTTCAAGGACATCACTCCATATGGCTGCATCTTTATTAATTAATGAACAACCCAAAACTTTAATAGCCAATGGATGTCCTCCACAAAACTTGGTAACTCGTTCTGCTTCTTTCTCATAACCTTTCTTCGGATCATTGTTTCCAAACGCATGCCAACATAAAAGTCTCATAGATGCAGTGTCACTTAAGCCATGAAGTGCAAGCTTTGTATGTTTTGGGGGGAATTTCATACGAAACAATGAACAATTTTCTGTTAGGGACCCATCTTTGGTTGTTACTATAATCTTGCTTCCTGGATGAAAACCTTTTGTTCCAATAAGCACATCCAGTTGCTCAAAGTTATCAACATCATCAAGAACCAGAAGTGCCTTTTTCCTAGATAATGCCTTTTCAACCTTAGATGTGCATAAATCTGCATTATTTTCTTCAATCTTTCTTTTCTTTAGAACGTCTCCGAGAAGCTGTTTTTGCAAATCTATTTGCGAATATGGCTGTTGTGCACATCTTCTTCCAATGGCTTCAACAAAGCTACTACTTTCAAATTTATGGCAGTGCGAGGTAAACATATATTCTGCCAATGTTGTTTTTCCGATCCCAGGCATTCCCCAAATTGTGAGAATTTCAGCAGCTTCAGAAGATCCTCTTTTTAACCAAGAACTGATGGTAAAAATAGAATCGTCCATCCCAATTAGGTGTGGAATTCTCCTTTGCAAGTGTAGTTCCAGTCTAGTACTAATTTCTTTCACGACTTCTTCGATGACCACCGTCTCTCTTCTGAAAAAGGAATCAAATTCTATCAACAAGATACAGCAGCCCATATATCAAATTGATTAAACTGATCAATAAGACAATAACTAGTCTTTTGCATCCTTTTAATTAATATGAAATTAAGGGACTAAAATAAAAATATACGCACAGTTTAACCATAAGGGTGGGCACTTTGTATATGTTTCGATAGCTTAGTCCCCACAAAGCTTGTCATCCCAATAATGGTAAAAAACTAAATCTCACAATGGTATGCTCTAAGTGTAACGTTTAAGCTTTGTGACAGCAACAAAGCAACAGGGACAGCAAACTGGGGAGAGGAAAGGAAGAACAGGTAACCAAAAAACTTTTGGAAAATTTACTTGTTAACCAAGTCTTTCAAGTGTAAATAAACACAGATGCAATAATAGAACAAGTGCAAGTCTTTGTTCTAGAAAACTTCAAAAAAGAAACGTGATCAGGTGATGAAAAAGAACTTGGGACAGAAAAGGTAAAAACAAAACTAGTTAGAACTAAGAATTAAAAAAACAACTATGGATGAATCCTATTTATACTAAACAATGAAAGAAACCTAATGCAATACGGCTATTGGAAAATAGAATTCTAAACAAATACCAAAAACTTAAAATATGACAGTTTTTCCCAAAATACCCCTGGATTATTTTTGTCTCCATGGATTGTGGGATTTTTAATGGACTTGGTTCTCCATACAAAAGTGAAGAAGTTTGTGAAAATATAGTATGAATGTTTTACCTTCCAGTTGCATCTTTTCCTTTCAAATCAGTAATCTCTGTAAGTCCTTTCGTCCACATCTCCAACTTACGAGCACATTGAGTTTTCTTCTCCACATCCTTTTCTGACTCAATCCTCTGTTTGTGTTCAAATAACGCTTCCCCAAAAGTGCTTTCTTGCTTTCTGATATGTGTCGGCTCGACATTGTAAAAAACAGGGAGAACGATATGATCAGAGACCCTTCGTTGCTCAAGGATCATCACGAGCTCGTCCAGACACCATGTTGAAGATGCGTAGTTCTTAGACAACACAACTATGGAAGCACGGGAGCTTTTTATAGCTTTTGCAAGCTCGGGTTTAAGTTCTTCCCCAGTTTCAACCTCTTCCTCATCAAGAAAGGTAGAGATGTTTTCATTCACCAAAGCTTGGTAAAGGTGATCCATAAAACCCAGACGAGTGTCTTTCCCTCTGAAACTCAGGAAAACATCATATGTTATTGCCGCTTCTTGTTCTTCTGGTAATTCAGTGAGGATGGCCATGGAAGTACTTGAGAAGAATTACAAGAGTGTATATAAGTTGTGATTATAAGTTTCGTTGCTTCTGATTTTGGTTGTCTTAGATCTAAATTCGAGATGAATGTCTCTTGTTTGGTACTAGAGTGAAGAGTCAATGTTTGGCAGCAAAGTCAATGTATGTTGTCTTCTTTAGCTGATTTGGTCTCCGCGTGAATACTTTTTTCTTCTCTTTTGGAAAAAGTATCGCTAACATGATAACATATGAATTATGATGTTTAACTTTTAGAAAATATTCAATATTGGTTGATTATATTGTTTGCTAAAATTAACTGCACCAAAATCATTATATTATAATTTTATTTTTCATTCAATTGAACATTGCAATATGTATTTTTTTTTTCCAGTGTTTACTACATTTGAAGTTACCAATTGCCTACGACCTATCTATGTGAATAATACACTTTGTTCATTAAATGGTATTACATGGATATTGGTTTATTATAACACCAAAAGGTTTAACAATTGGAGGGTTAAATTAAATGAGTGTAACTTTATTGGTGTTTTTTACCGAACGAATACATCTGCACACTGTTAAGAAGGTAAGAATGTTTAAATTGAGCTACATCTCTTGATTACAAGTAATTTATTGTTATTGACAGTTATAGTTTTTATTGTTGATTACAATGACATGGAGGAGCATTGTGATTCTAGATTTGAAGAAAGTGATTTGGCCTTAAAAAAGTTTGATTTTATGGTGGATGAAACTTTGAAAAATATTCTAATACTGAATACTATGGGTGTGGTCATTCATTTTATCATAGTTTTGAGTTTTCACATCAAACGTCATATCAAATTTTCTTTTCGTTATTCTCCCTTCACCTCATTTAACAGCTACGGAGTCTTATCACATCACCTCTCATTTTTCTTTTCTTTTTTAATTAATATGTTAAAATATTATTTTATAATTACATAAACATTTAAAGGGAAATTGAGTAAATTAACCCGTACAAATGAACTCTTTGAAAAAAATGATTCGAATTTCTTATTTTATTATTATTATTTTTTTTTTTTGTAAAATAATCATTTTTTCTGGATACCGTGTTCTGGACTGGAGTAGGGTTCCAGACCATTGTTTCCAAATAGTTCCTTTTTTTATGCGTAAAATGTGTTTTTGTTCTTTTTGTATAAATTTTGGTTTTACAAAATCTAAAATGCAATTGTAATCTTAAAATCAAAAAAAAAAAAAAAAGGAAAAAAAAAGAAAAGAAAAAACTAAAGGGATTTGTTTTAAATAATTATACAATGTTCAAATCATCTTTGTCCTTCTACCCCTCAAAAAAATAGGCTAATCGTTAACGATATGTCATAGCCCATGGACCCCTTATATCCTCTATAAAATACAATTTCTTGATGATCAACGTCTCTAGGAACCAACACAAAAACACCTCACAATACTCTCTACTATCAATGTGTTGAGGTACTTGTAGGGCCTTTTCGAGTGTCATGTTCAAAATCTCAAGTGGAATTGACTCAGTTGGTTCACTACCTAAGTAGTTGATACCGACTAGCAGTCTGTGAATGCAGGCTCGCATACCAATAAACCAATTCTCAATTTCTGAAGAGTAGTTGCTCTTCCAATAACTATCATATATAGTCATTTTGAATGTCTTCAAATCCAAAGCACCCAAAAACCAGTAAGCATTTGGTATATTGATTGGGATGTAAAGCTACAAAAAAAAAATGTTAGAAATAATTAATCACCAAATCACATTACAGTCTATAAATACTTAGGTAATGTAATCTAAACACAATTATATTGTATCGCAGTCTACCTAAGTTAGGTAAACGGATCTGCCAGTCATGTCACTCCAATCAAATGTATCAGTGATGAAAGCTGATGAAAGCTGACAACACAACTGTCCATCGACCGTCATCCTGTCTACGCTATATCAATAATGAGATCACCAACATGATTTACTGTCAATCAAAATTTTTGCAGTAAAGTGAGTATTGTTATTAAATGAGTAGTACATAACAAGAACCTATTAATATAATTTACATCACATTCTAACCACCCTGCGTGCCTCTCCGGATATAAGAGCTTCCAAAATTCAATCGTCAGAATACAAGTTAAAAAACGGTGAGTAAACAGTCACAAAAGAAACTTTTAACAATGTTAACTAACATTCTTACGAATACAATTGCATTAACTAAAATTGAGAAATCTTTCGATTGAAAGATCATGCACTACAACGGTTAGAATCAAATGCGGGTAGCACAATAGAGCCTAATCAAGCATTCTAAATCTATTTAATTTTAGTGGCATGTAACCTAACACATTTGATTAATAGTTAATTAATATCAATATAGGTTTCTCATAGCACAAAGGAAAAAAAAAAAAGTTCAAGGAGTCAATCTAATAGAAAATTATATCACATACACTCTACACTAGCATACACTAACATTTCTTCTAAGTTAGTAAGAATCACATTCACTCTTCTACTCTATTTCTGTAACACCCCGATTCTGGTATGATATTTATATTCTATTTATTGTTATTTTCTTCAAGTTTTAAGGGGGGACTCGACGAGTCGGTAGCCGGACTCGTCGAGTAGGGTCGCGATTTCGAGCACGTTTAAGTTGGCAACTCAACGAGTCCATATTCCGGACTCGGCGAGTCCGCCAGTCTGGATGAAACCCTGATTTCAAGGGTTTGCACCCTATTTAAACAACTTTTGGGGCCTCAAGTCAGCCCCCATCACCCCTCGAGCATCATTCTCGAAACCCTAGAGCCCTCTTTACATTTTGTGTGTTTTTGGTGTGTTCTTTGAAGATTTTGAGAAATAAAGGAAGGTAGATCGAGAAGAGGAGAAGGAGATCCTAGATCCTTGAGGAATTTCAGAAGAAAGTAAGGTATATATTGGCCCTTTTCTGTTTCTATGCTTAAATATCCTTTTTGAAGCCATTCTTGAACCATTTCTTGGCTTAATAATAGCATAGAGGACTCATGGAGTTGATTAGCCTTCGGATCTAGCTAGATTTGAACTCCAGAAGCTTAGATCTATCACCTTTAGGGACCCATTTTGCATGAAAGCTCTAGATCTACTATTATAGTGTGCTTTGAACCTTAAAACCTTCATTTGATGTTATTTACACGTAAAGTTGGAAACTTTACGTGTAAATCAAGTCCCAGGAACCCAGATCTATTAATGGTATGGACTGGTTTCAAGCATAATCGAGTATATAATGTTTGCATACATACGACTCGACGAGTCATTCTTCTGACTCGGCGAGTCGAGTCGCGAGTCCCCTGTGTTTCCTATTTCGAGTTATGCCGAGTGGAACCAGTGAGTGAGAGGTGGACTCGGTGAGCTAGAGGGTTAGACTCATTCGTGGAAGAACTCGGTGAGTCAATGCCCTGAACAGACTCGACGAGTTGTTCATACAACTCGACGAGTCACAGCTAGAATGATCATCTGATGAAGGAGAACTCGACGAGTTGTTCATACAACTCGGCGAGTCGGATACAGATTGCCGGAGTGTTAGTAGCGAAGAGGAACTCGCCGAGTTTGCGCCAAAACTCGACGAGTAGTAGCGAGAGGAATCAAGAAAGTAAGAGTAAGAACTCGACGACCTGGCGACCCAACTCGACAAGTCAGGTCAACTGAATGTTGACTTTGACAGTTAGGTGGACTTGGACCAGGGGTAGGAGAGTTATTTTACCCTCAATATTATTATTATTAGTAGTATTTGATTGATGGTGCTCATGGATATTATAGCCGGGGTGAAACCGGAACCGCAACAGACAGATTCCGGAGCAGTCCTCTCAGCAGCTAGGCTACGAGGTGAGTTTTCCTTCCAGTAGGAACGGGTCTAAGGCCACAATACCGGCTCGTTTAGTTAGCAGTAGTTTCCGGACTTTGGTCCGATGCAGTAGTCAGTATGTTTGATGTCTTTGTGACTCAGACAGTATTATGTGATATGTGTTCCGGGCTACGGTCCGATGCAGTATGCAGTATATGTGTTTATGCTAAATGATATGTGTTATGCTAGTAGATATGTGTTATGCTATGCTATGATCATTTAGTTCTGGACTTTGGTCCGATGCAGTCAGTTCCGGACTCCGGTCCAATGCAGTTAGTTCCGAACACTGGTCTGATGCAGGGGACAAGGTCCCAGTCAGTTCCGAACTACGGTCCGATGTAGTTTTCGGGCTTCGGCCCGATGCAGTGGGCAAGGCCCAGTACGTGCTTATATGTTATTGTATGGTATGTGGTAGTTTGGGGGAGCTCAGTAAGCTTCGTGCTTACAGTTTTAGTTTTGGTTTCAGGTACTTCCACAAGTAAGGGGAAGAGCTCGGGATGATGGCATCGCACACACCATAGCCTCAGTCTTATTCTTGGGAGTTTGTTTTGATTCGTAGTTTGATTTGATACAGTTGTTTCACGACATTTTATTATGAGTTGAGATATTTGACGTATGGTTTTTATGATATGACAATCAGTATATGATTTTTATTACTATTTAAACAAAAAATTTGGGTCGTATTTTGGGATGTTACAAGTTGGTATCAGAGCCTTGGTTTGAGGGATTTGGGCACACTTTCGGGTGTGTCTGAACTCAAACTAAGGAAATGGTAAAATGTTTTTCAAAAGAAAAGAGTTTTAGAAAAGTAAAAAGAATTTTTTTAAGAAAGGTAAGATCTTTGAAAAGAGAAAAGGGGTGTGGTGCATGCGATCAGCCGAGCTCAAGTAAGTACTCCCAAATTACCCATACAAGTTATGTTGTGAATATCAGCTTTAGTTTCAGTAGAACAACATGCTAGTATAGAACTAAGGATCTAAGAGGATGCCTTATATGTCTGCTTTATGTGTTTCAGCCTTATAAGAATTGCATGCTAACATAGAGTAGTCAGCAGTAGGATAGCCTGTTTCGGTTATGCCTGATAATATGAACATAGCATTGTATGCTAGTACAACTTCCCTTTTATGAGGATAGAATTGCTTGAGTGGTCTCCTATGTCTGAATGCTGCTTGCTTTGTGCTTTGTGGTACTCTAAGTGATGGGAGTTAGCCATTAGGTGAATACGTCACGTCACATGTGAACAGGGTTGAATAATCTCAGAGTGCTAGACTTAGCCCGATTGCGCAACTCTTGTCTAAGTATAACCGTTGTGGGGATGCGTCTTTTACTTGAAGGATTATCCGAGCCTCGCCGCATGTGATGATATTCAGGTGAGGGCTAATTGGCATTACAGGGAGGCTTTCAGCAGCTGAGGACTGGATCGGGTATGGTCAGAGAATTCCCTAGGGCAAGCCTAGGATGAGAGTAGCATAGATCATTAGCAGTAATAGTGACTTGGTGGAGTCAAGGCAGTACTTGAGGAAATTACGGATAGATGTGGAAGGTAGTATGGGCCCGTACTACTGGAAGCAGAGGATCCGTACTCGAATCAAGGAAAGTTGAGATGAGACCGGGATACTTGTGGTAGTAGTGATTCCTTGAGATATATCAGTGTTCCTGACGTTTTTATGTTGTGTTTCAGAATGGTGGTATTACGCCCTAGACCAGCAGTCGGCAGTTCAAGTGCCGGAGTGGGATCAGGATCAGGCCCGGAGGCCGGGCAGATGGATGAGCAGACCAGGGAGTTTCTCTCTTCAGAGATTACTCGCACCATACTTGAGCAGACTATTGTGATCTTTGGTTCAATCAAGGAGGGTATCTTGGAATTGATGGATGAGAGACTAAGTACTTTCCGTGTTGAGGTAGCGGCCATGATGGGGTCACGCACGCTTACCTTCAGGGAGTTCCGTGCATGTGGAGCTCCAGATTACCACGGGGCGCGGGACCCCATAGCGAGCACCAGATGGTTGGCAGATATGGCCAACGCCTTCCACACTAGCAGATGTCCCGAGGGGGACAAGGTCAGATTGACGTCCTATCTTCTAAAACAGGACACGGGATTGGTGGGAGGAGATTGGTCATGCCACCGGGGATGACGCAGCCTTGGATGCCATGACTTGGGCAGATTTTACTAACAGATTCAGAGCCGAGTTCGCACCGGTTATTAAGGTGCAACAGTTAGCACGCGAGTTTCAAGATCTTACCCAGACTACGGAGACAGTGGTGGAGATTACCGCCAAGTTCAGGGAGAGGGCTCTTCTTGTTCCTCAGTACGCAGCTGATGAGGAAATGAAGAAAGACCGTTATCATGAGATGCTGCGGAGTGATATCCGCCAGTTCGTGAGCCGGTCCAACTGTAAGACGTTGGACGACATGATTGCTAGGGCTCGAGAGAGGGAGATTGACCTTGAGATGGAGAGAAAGAGGAAGCCGGAGGCGGCTCCAGGTTCAGGGAATTTGGGCAAAAAGCCCAAGGGTTCATATCATAGAGCTAGGAGTCAGCAGAGCCACGCTCGGTGTGGAAAGTGTGGGAGATTGCACGACGGGGCGTGCAAGGCAGGGAGTGCCGGCTGCTACAAGTGCGGCCGGACTGGGCATATGAGCAGAGATTGTACAGCCACTACCACCACCATTGCGGCATTAGAGCTGATTTGCTTCCGGTGCAATCAGAGGGGACATAAAAAGTCCCAGTGTCTGAGTTTAGCGTCAGCGGGGAAGGTGTCAGCCCCAGCTCCTGCTACCTTGAGGATTTCAGATGGCCATCAGGGCCGAGTTGAGACACCGGTGGTGAAGAGTAGGGCTTTTCAGCTGACAGCAGAGGAGGTGCGAGCGAGTCCTGATGTGGTGACGGGTATGTATTTTTCCCTTATCTATGTATTTATTTCTTCATTGTTTCTTATGGTTATATGTTTTGTATAGGGTCGTTCTCGGTGAACAACATCTCAGCTACAGTATTGTTTGATTCGGGAGCTACCTGATCATTCGTCTCTCTTGCACTTAGTAAGAGGTTTAGTAGAGCTCCAGGGGAGCTAGATTGTCCACTTGAGGTTGAGATAGTGGACCGTTAGGGTGGCAAGGGTGCAGAGAGGGTGTTCTTTGCAGTTATTCGATGAGCAATTTCCGGTGGACTTAGTCCTAATTCCCTTGCGAGGGAATAAGGTCATAGTAGGCATAGATTGGCTGAGCCCCAATGGGGCGGTGATAGATTGTGAGCTACAGTTGGTGAGGGTTCGCACTCCCGGTGGGGGAGAGTTAGTGATTCAGGGAGAGAAGCCACAGCACGGGCCAGTTCTGTGTTCAGCAGCGAGGGCAAGACGTTACTTTCAGCAGGGTTATGTCGGCTATATTGCTTATGTTTCAGATGCCTGGGAGAAGGGCAAGGTGACAATTGATGATGTTCGGGTGGTGCGAGACTACTCGGATGTATTTCCGGAAGAATTGCCAGGGGTACCTCCTGTGAGACAGGTTGAGTTCGGGATTGATCTAGTCCCTGGTGCAGCTCCGATAGCCAAGGCACCGTATCAGTTGGCTCCCCCAGAGATGCAGGAATTGTCTACGCAGCTGCAAGAGATGCTAGACAAGGGATTTATCAGGCCGAGCAGTTCGCCCTGGGGTGCACCGATTTTATTCGTGAAGAAAAAGGACGGGTCGCACCGTATGTGTATAGATTACCGGGAGCTGAATAAGGTAACGGTGAAGAACCGTTACCCACTTCCGAGGATAGATGATTTGTTTGATCAGCTTCAGTGAGCGTCTTGGTTCTCCAAGATTGATTTACGTTCCGGATATCACCAGATGCGGGTCAGAGGCGAGGATGTGCAGAAGACTGCCTTCAGGACCAGGTATGGTCATTATGAGTTTGTGCTGATGCCGTTTGGGCTCACCAATGCTCCGGCCGCGTTCATGGACCTCATGAACCGCGTGTGCAGGCCGATGCTGGATCGGTCTGTGATAGTATTCATAGACGATATCTTGGTGTATTCCAAGATTCAAGAGCAACACGAGGAGAGCCTGAGAGAGGTGCTAGAGGTTTTGAGGAAGGAGAGACTTTTCGCGAAGTTCTCCAAGTGTGAGTTTTGGTTGCGCGAGGTGTAGTTCATTGGTCACCTCGTCAAACAGGATGGTATTTTGGTAGATTCGGCCAAGATTGAGTCCGTGATGCAGTGGGAGGTTCCGAAGTCTCCATCCGAGATTTGGAGTTTCCTAGGATTGGCAGGGTATTACCGGAGATTCATCCAGGATTTCTCCAAGATAGCAGTACCGCTCACCCGACTAACCAAGAATTCGGTAGCATTTCATTGGGGGCCTGAGCAGCAGGTAGCGTTTGAGACCCTCAGGCAGAGATTGTACGAGGCACCGATTCTTACCCTGCTAGAGGAAGTGGAGGATTTCGTAGTCTACTGTGATGCCTCGATCACAGGTATGGGAGCAGTGTTGATGTAGCGAGGTCGTGTGATAGCTTATGCCTCGAGACAGTTGAAGCCTCACGAGGCTAATTATCCTACGCATGATTTAGAGCTGGGGGCAGTGGTGTTTGCCCTCAAGATTTGGAGACATTACCTTTATGGGGTCCGTTGTACCATTTACACGGATCACAAGAGCTTGAGGTACCTCATGGATCAGCCGAATCTGAACATGAGGCAGAGGCGATGGTTAGATGTGTTGAAGGATTACGACTGTGAGATCCTTTATCACCCAGGGAAGGCCAACGTAGTGGCCGATGCCTTGAGCCGCAAGGCAGTAGCGGCCCCAATCAGAGACATTTGTTTGAGGATGATGGTGATTACTCCATTATTGGAGCAAATTAAGGAGGCACAAGTAGAGGGCCTCAAGGAGGAGAGACAGAAGTGTGAAAGGATTGTGGGCCAAGTAGCTTCTTTTGACCATGATAGTAGAGGATTGTTGATCCTTCACGGGAGAGTTTGGGTGTCGTACTGGGGCGGAGTACGACAAGTGTTGATGGATGAGGCCCATAAGTCTCGATTTTCCATTCATCCAGGGGCTACGAAGATGTATAGAGATCTTCGACCCTATTATTGGTGGCCTTGCATGAAGAGGGATGTCGCCTGGTATGTGGAGAGGTGCCTGACCTGCAGGAAGGTTAAGGCAGAACACCAGAGACCTCACGGCAAGATACAGCCGTTAGACATTCCGGTGTGGAAATGGGAAGACATTACCATGGATTTCATCACGAAGCTTCCCAGGACTGCGCGTGGAGTGGATTCTATATGGGTTATTGTGGATCGGTTGACGAAGAGTGCTCATTTTATACCGATCCAGGAGAGCATATCAGCAGAAAAGTTAGCTGATATTTATGTGAGGGAGGTGGTGGCACGTCATGGAGTGCCTGTATCAGTGGTGTCAGACCGAGATGTCCGTTTTACTTCCAAATTTTGGAAGCGGTTTCACGACGAGATGGGTACTCGTCTCCATTTTAGCATCGCTTTCCATCCTCAGACGGACGGACGGAGCGAGAGAACGATTCAGACACTCGAGGATATCCTGTGGGCATATGTTCTAGACTTCGGTGGCAGTTGGGATACGTAGCTTCCGTTAGTGGAATTTTCGTATAACAACAGTTACCACGCGAGTATCGATCGACCTCCTTTCGAAATTCTATATGGGAGGAAGTGCAGGACCCCGATTTGTTGGGGCGAGGTCGGTCAGTGAGTCATTGGAAGCACCGAGGTGGTGCTCAAGACGACAGAATTGATCCAGCAGGTTCGTGGCAGACTGCAGACAACACAGAGTCGGTAGCCGGACTCGTCGAGTAGGGTCGCGATTTCGAGCACGTTTAAGTTGGTGACTCGACGAGTCCATATTCCAGACTCGGCGAGTCCGCCAGTCTGGATGAAACCCTGATTTCAAGGGTTTGCACCCTATTTAAACAACTTTTGGGGCCTTAAGTCAGCCCCCATCACCCCTCAGAGCATCATTCTCGAAACCCTAGAGCCCTCTTTACATTTTGTGTGTTCTTTGAAGATTTTGAGAAATAAAGGAAGGTAGATCGAGAAGAGGAGAAGGAGATCCTAGATCCTTGAGGAATTTCAGAAGAAAGTAAGGTATATCTTGGCCCTTTTCTGTTTCTATGCTTAAATCTCCTTTTTGAAGCCATTCTTGAACCATTTCTTGGCTTAATAGTAGCATAGAGGACTCATGGAGTTGATTAGCCTTCGAATCTAGCTAGATTTGAACTCCAGAAGCTTAGATCTATCACATGAAAGCTCTAGATCTACTATTATAGTGTGCTTTGAACCTTAAAACCTTCATTTGATGTTATTTACACGTAAAGTTGGAAACTTTACATGTAAATCAAGTCCCAGGAACCCAGATCTATTAATGGTATGTATTGGTTTCAAGTAGAATCGACTATATAATGTTTGCATGCATACGACTCGGCGAATCATTCTTTTGACTCGGCGAGTCGAGTCGCGAGTTCCCTGTGTTTCCTTTTTCGAGTTATGCCGAGTGGAACCAATGAGTGAGAGGTGGACTCGATGAGCTAGAGGGTTAGACTCATTTGTGGAAGAACTCGGCGAGTCAATGCCCTGACTCGGCGAGTCCAAGGCCATCTTCATACTTCAAGAACAGACTCGACGAGTTGTTCATACAACTCGGCGAGTCACAGCTAGAATTATCATCTGATGAAGGAGAACTCGACGAGTTGTTCATACAACTCGGCGAGTCGGATGCAGATTGTTGGAGTGTTAGTAGCGAAGAGAAACTCGCCGAGTTTGTGCCAAAACTCGACGAGTAGCAGCGAGAGGAATCAAGAAAGTAAGAGTAAGGACTCGATGAGTTGGCGACCCAACTCGACGAGTCAGGTCAACTGAATGTTGACTTTGACAGTTAGGTTGACTTGGACCAGGGGTAGGAGAGTAATTTTACCCTCAGTATTATTATTATTATCAGTATTTGATTGATGGTGCTCATGGATATTGTAGCCGGGGTGAAACCGGAACCGCAGCAGACAGATTCCGGAGTAGCCCTTTCAGCAGCTAGGCTACGAGGTGAGTTTTCCTTCCAGTAGGAACGGGTCTAAGGCCACAATACCGGCTCGTTTAGTTAGCAGTAGTTTCAAAACTTTGGTCCGATGCAGTAGTCAGTATGTTTGATGTCTTCGTGACTCAGACAGTATTATGCAATATGTGTTCGGGGCTACGGTCCGATGCAGTATGCAGTATATGTGTTTATGCTAAATGATATGTGTTATGCTATGCTATGATCATTTAGTTCCAGACTTTGGTCCGATGCAGTCAGTTCCGGACTTCGGTCCGATGCAGTTAGTTCTGGACACCGGTCCGATGTAGGGGACAAGGTCTCAGTCAATTCCGGACTACGGTCCGATGCAGTTTCCGGGCTTCGGCCTGATGCAGTGGGCAAGGCCCAGTACGTGCTTATATGTTGTTGTATGGTATGTGGTCGTTTGGGGGAGCTCACTAAGTTTCGTGCTTACAGTTTCAGTTTTGGTTTCAGGTACTTCCGCAAGTAAGGGGAAGAGCTCAGGATGATGGCATCGCACACACCACAACTTCAGTCTTATTCCTGGGAGTTTGTTTTGATTCGTAGTTTGATTTGATACAGTTGTTTCACGACATTCTATTATGAGTTGAGATATTTAACGTATGGTTTTTATGATATGACAATCAGTATATGATTTTTATTACTATTTAAACAAAAATTTTGGGTCGTACTTTGGGATGTTACAATTTCACATGGAGTCTCCACCAGTCCTGACATGTCGTTTCGTGAATGCATATTCGTATACAATGTAAAACTACATAGTCATTCGAATAAAAGATCTCGCATCAGAATGGTTGGACTCAAACGAGAGTTTCACGCTAGGCTAAATCATGCATTCCAAGTCTATATAGTTCTTATGACATACAACCCAAGGCATTAACTTAACAACCTATCAGTACTAGCATAAATTCCAAATAGTATATAACAGACACCTGACACAACATCTGACACAACATGAAAAGTATCATACTATCTAGCATACATACACCTTATGTCCTAGAAAGCAATAAACCACTTCAAACATTTAACCTTTTCCTTCCACCTCGGCTAACTGTACACACTGCGTCCTCGATCCTTGTCTCCAAAATTGTCCCTTTTATTTTCAAAAATTTTTAAGAAAACATTTTCAAGCAACAAACTTGAGTTCAAACACACCAAATTGTGTCTAATTCACTCAAGTTGTGATGTGATACCAACTTGAAACGTCCCAAAGATTTCAATAAATTTAAACTTTTAAAAATCCATTTATTAAAAAAAAATAGGGTACACAAACCATTAAATTTAATTAAAAACATTTACATAATTCGAAAGCCAATCATACCACACATGTAGTCATCCCGTACATGGCAATCTAGACATACCACATAGGTAGTCATACCACATAGGTAGTCATTCGGTATAAAGCAATCCAGACATACCACACAGGTAGTTATCTGGTACAAGGCAGTCCAGACATACCACATAGGTAGTCTTCCGATAGAAAGCAATCGAGTCATACAATATAAGTAATCATCCCGTACAAGGTAATCCAGACATGCCACACAGGTAGTCATCTAGTACAAAGCAATCCCGACTGAACAAGTAAATAGAATTTACATATTAGACTCTACACTCTCTAATACCAAACCATGCATACTATAACCATACATATTATAAGAAAAGAACATACACATTTGTATAGTGTAGTAAGAAACTCACGTCGAATATAATATGGATCACAACGAGCAACCACCAAAACTCCAATGGACTCAAGGCACTTACTTTTTCCTTATATAAGTGTTTTAGAGTATTAATAAGAAACAATAGCCTATCATTTAAACTAGTTAGTCCTAGTTCAAATTCTAGTTTTTAACCCCAAAACAACTGTCTGTTCAAGACCATTTTTTCTCCCCTTAAACCCAATCAATCAAGAATGTTATTACATATTCAGAAATTTCAGCTCTATACCTATAAATGGATATATTACACTAAGCCTACTTATTTTTCTATGATTTACTATGAATTTTACAAAACAGCATATATCAATGCAACTATATTCGAACCAATAAGTGAAAATGACAATTTTCACCTTAGTTAGATTCATCAACCGGTCAAGGAAAAAATCATCAACTGCTAGACTAAAAACCTGAACATTGGGAACTGGCTAGCTCAATTCCAATATTCCCTGATCTTTCTATAATTTTTGCAAAATATGGCAGAAACGAGCAAAATATATAATTTTCCAACTTTGTCTTCTTGGGTTAATTTGGTTCTTAGCCTCCTAATACATCATTAAACGACCCCCAAAGTTGGAAACCAATGACTTAATAGTGGATACAATGTATTGAGTCCAACTGTCACCTTGAATTTCAAACCACTACCCAAAGTATATTGTTTAAAAGAGAAATTCAAAGTGCAATGCTAGAATGGTAAAATCATGAGTATTCTAGGGGTTTATGCTTCTACTAAGGATATAATGACTCAAAGCTACCAACACGAAGCACCACCCATTGCCTATCTAGCATAGTGGCCAGTGGAGGTCGACGATGGTGGCCATGGTAGCCATGGTGATGATATATAATGTGCTTCTCGGTAGCCAGGAGTTTGTGGGGTGTGTATGTTCTACGTGTGGTATACGAGAGAGAGAGAGAGAGAGAGAGAGAGAGAGAGAGAGAGAGAGAGAGAGAGAGAGAGAGAGAGAGAGAGTTTTTATTAAAAAATACCATTTTAGTTTTCTAAAACAATAAAAGTTATATTACTTTTATTAAAAGTTCTTTGGAATTTAATGACTTTTTTTATTAAAAAAATATTACTTTAAACTAAAAAAGTTATATATGATTGAACCTTAATCAGGCTGGAAGAAGTATATAAATTTACAACTTACTCACTACCAAACAAAATTATATGCCAAAAAATAGAATTTAATATGATATGTGCAGGATACATACTTTTTGTGGCAGGTGTCCATAATAAGCTCTCCTTGGCACAATAATTTAGACCAAACGCTACACTTCAAGCTTGAAATTGAAAAAATCCATTAAATTAGTAAAGACAAAAACATTAGAATAAATATCACTGTGCAGATATATGTTGCTTCATAAAGGTATTTTAGGTCAACTTCGGACAAATGCTTCAAAGCTAAAAAACAATAGGGGAAGCTATAGTTAGTGCTAACTATACACAACCCTCTTCCAAGGACTCCTAGCATCCACACAAGTTTTACCACTGAAATAATAAATTTTAATAAACAACTCATCATAAATCCAGTGCTACTTGAAGCATTTAACATAATAGGGGTGATGTATTTTGTTTTTACCCATCAGAGCATTAACATGCAATTCTTTACCCATAGTAGCAAGATGCCCAATAGGAAAACATATGTCAAAAATATCAAATGACGATTTTGCCCCCATTGATACATTTGTTTAATAATTGCCATTTTCCCAAACTTAACATTTGGGCTGTTAAATTTGACAGCCATGGACCAAGATTAGAAAACAGGTCCACAAGGAAAGATGTTAAATAGATATACAGCTGGCTGATTACTCATGGTGTATTCAAATTCATGCATTTAATTTTCCGCGTCTTTTGCATTTGTAGGCTTCTTTAGCCTAAAATTTTGAGTTAGTTAGCTAATATTCAATAGTTATCCTAAAAAAAACTATAATAATATATAAAAGAAATCAAAAGATAAATCAACTTCTCAAGTATAATTTTATCCTTTCCCTTGAAGTAAAACCTCCCTGATCACAAAACTTTAAAAATGTTCACCAAAATCACCTAACTTTCGAAAATAGGTAGTAAAATCATCAAACTACCTCATCATTTTATAAGTTTTTCAAATTTACATCAAAGATTCATTTTTGGAAAACGATTTATAAAGTCTAATTATCAAATTAGAAATGAAGTCAAAGTGCATTGCTCTTTATTGCAATTTAACCCTAAAAAGAATGCATTGTACTATATATCCAAAATAACATTTCATATAGTTTACCTGAAAATTTCATGATGCAATAGAAACTCAGCTTATATTTTCTTCCCATCAAATGATATCAAGTGAGAGGTATTCAGTTACTATATATCCCCAACATGATTAACTAAAAAGTACTTCATATTTAGAAAAAAGAAAAGTTTGTGTGCAAAATATTCACCCTTGAGGAACTCCTGTAAAAACTTCCAATCTGGTCAAAATTGGAGAGAGAGAAACATGAAGAGTACCAATAAAGCAAGGATGTTCCAAACGTAAGATAACTCCATGAAGATAAAAAAATGGAATTTAAGTAATATCATGCTTCATTGATATGCAGTTCATACATATGAAAACCTTAACTCATAGCAAAAAACGCAAAATCCCAGATTAGTTTCACTTGGGCATTTCCACAAACAGTTAGCATGCATTGTCTATGCATTAGAAACAAATGAGAACAAATAAGAAAGGGAATTGAGAAATATCTTGAAACACAGAATCAAGATTTAAAACTGATACTAAATTTTCCATATGATGGTAAGCCATCTTTGATTTCTGGATAAAGGTAGAGGGGAACGAAGGTTATTACAGAGCAACATGCCTGACGTTAAATGGGAATTTGCTCTACTTTGGTAATTGGTAGCATGGATGTTAGCTACAACTCCAGGACACTATATGTTAAAATCGATAGTTATAGACAATGTGTGAAATCTGGGCTTGTTCTCTTTATATAAATATGTTTTTTTTTTGCAGATGGGAACCTCATTTCCACCACATCAGGTATGTTTTGTGGCAAATTTGTAGTGAATAAATTACAATGTATCTATTTTTTTCTTACTTTTCAGGTGGAAGGATGACCATACATCAAATTGAGGTCGAGTTTGTGTTAGAACTGAAACAACTCCTGATTCTATATTTACGTGTAGATATGTTTCTTGGGCTTGATAAATATATGAGCAGTGCAATAGTGTGTGCAAAAACTGTCAAGAAGGTATGACAGTCTCTGATTTATTTTATTTCTAGTTGTTCCAATTTATTTTTAACAAATGATTTTTCTATTGTAGAAAAGTTTCAAGATCTGATAACAATGGCAGAATTCGAAAAACCATATTTACATGAAGGATAAAGTAGCCAATGTATGTGCCATTGGATCCGTTCTTTCCTTATTTTTTGTATGTTTTTTTTTATTTATTATTTGTGATTTTGAGTCCTATAAAACTGGTTTGCAAATTCTGTCCACCAGGTGCTCGATGTAATGCCGAGGCCTCAAATTTGAAATTTTCCATCATTTGTTGATGGTAAATCCAAGTGGTGCTTCCTTTATGATTACTTTCTAAAAGAACATTTAACAGATCTTTATGTGGTTGAAAATTGTAATCCAGTCATATTGCCCTTCTATGTCCAAGGTAGGAGGATCTTATTCTTAAGGCCCATTTGATTCTCTGTAGTATCTAATTTTCTTTTCTTTCTCAGGTCATGATAATAAGCATATCCATAGATGTGAAAAGAAAAAGAAGGAATGATAATAAGTTTTGTCATTTGTTGTTGCAGGTGGTGTAACCCCAATTCCAGCTAATGGGGCCATTTCACCTACACCAAGCCTGTTATTTCTATATCAACAAATGATAAGCTGATAAATTGCTTTTCCCTTTACTGCATCTAAATTATTGGAAATAGGAGTAGACACATCCACACTTGACACAGTATTTAATCTTTTGGTTCTTTTGAGGTGATCCTGCTTTCATGTATACCTCATTTATTCTGTCCCATCTTATTAATCTATTTAGTCCTCACTAGAAAATACCCGGTCCACGAAACCTTTTATAAAACAAAAGAAAAGCTGCAATTAGGTTGAGAAAGACTTGCCTCAAAAGGGCTGATTCAATACCAGTAATATAATGACATGGGCAGATTTACTCCCCTGCACCTTGTGCACCAAGGCAAAGAAACAGATGAACTTGAAACAAAGATGAAGAGGGAAGAACAGGGGACAATAAACAGGAAACAGAGGATAATATACTTGGAGCCTAAGTACTAATTGCTGAAAAAAACTTGGTTCTTAATTAAATACAAAGAAATGTCATACCCTATTCATACTAAGTCTAAAGGTGTCCTGCTCATACACAAAAACTGGAAGAAAAAAGTATTAAATAAATAAACTTCCGAAAATACCCCTGGATCTTATTTTCTGAATTAATCCAACAGTTAATACAAACGCTCATGATCTGCAAGTTCATCAATATTCGATGTTAAGGAGCAATAACTAATCCCATTGGCCATTACTTTACCTATTAAATTTGGAAATGGAAAAATATTTTAGAATTAACTGTGTACCTTTATAAAATTATTTGATATTTTATATGAAATTATCCTATAATATAAAAGGGTATAATAAACAATATTAAAACGTTCTAGCAAGTAGTCTCCTGAGTCTAGTTGAAAAGCGGACAGATCACCACCAAGAATATGTTTCCACGACTTGTAATAACTCAAAGGATCTTCTTTATTCTCCTTATCAGTTTTATTATACACTGTACTTATTGCACACTCTCTTACCATTGCTCCATAATTTCTCAAAGGATCTTCTAATATTGTAACACAAATTTCATCACCATTTTTAATCTCATTCTCCCCAAACATCCAATGACTTAACCATACTACATCTTCATCTGTTTCTGGTAAAGTAAATATATGACCATAATATATCCAGGTGTGATTTGTTGTCACGTTCTCTACTTTAATTTTTAACCAACTTAACTTTCCTGTGTGTGTGAATGTATGCACAAAGCATATATTTATTCCTTGTATGGTTTTATTCATTGAAGATGATGGCATGGCTATTGATATTGATATTGATGACCCCTTGCTTTTATGAATATGAGGTAACCAATCTGGAACTGCTTTCCCAGGAAAACATGTGCTAAATATTCCAAATTCGGAAAACATCTGCAAATAAAACATTACATTATATGAATTTTATGCATATTAGTGTGTGTATGTGTGTGTGTGTGTTCGTGAGATCCATAGAAACAAAGCAGAAGTAAGAGAATACCTGGACTGGGAGTTTATTTGAAAAAGACAATTTATATGCATCCCATATCTGCATCTTCTGATCTTTCACATGTTGTAAATTTGTCCACCCCAAGCTACATAATATCTGCTCATCAATTTGTGCTATAGCTTGAAATTTTATTATGCCTTCAATTTCGGTCAATGACTCTCAACCCTTGTAATATACAGCTGGTGGGGTCGACATTTCTTGAGGGAATGTTATCTTAATAAGTGAAAAACACTTTTCAGTAGACAAATATTTGATTGTAGGTGGAGGGCACAATACTGACTTCAACATCCAACAATCACCAACATTGAGTACCTCAAGCCTGCTAAGGCTTCTCACACAATCCGGCAGGGAATCAATTGGATTCTTACTTAGATATAATTCCTTCAGCATTGACATGCTACTGAAGTCCTTTGGAAAGGATTCGTTAGATAAATTATTGCCTACAAGCGACAAGGTTACTAGTGAAGGTAGCAAAAATGATTTTGGAGTTTTCGGTAAAAATTCTCCAACAGAAGAGGAAGATGCATATGACTCCATATCCTTCATCCGCATTAGAAATTCACTAGCACCTAAGCAACCGTCTAATGATAAGCTTCTAACATTCTTTAACTTGCTAATGCCAATTGGAACATTATTAAGCTTACTGCATTGGCTCAAGTCAATAATAACAAGGCAATCACATCCGCCAATTGACTCACACACATGAACCAAGCTTTCAGAGCTTTTAAGAATCAACCTCTCGAGTGCAGGTAGCCCAGAGAAGCCTTCAACTCTAACAAGCTTGCAATAACTCATATTAAGAATCTTCAATGACCCAAGAACCTGTTCCATTGGATATCCTCTAATCAAGATTATTATAACGAAGATATTAGTAGTCTAAAAATTGAAGTAAAAGCTTTAATTTCATACCTTAGGTTTCTTCCAGAGCTGTAGAGACATGTCAAGAGCAACCAAATTTTCCATTGGTAAATCCGAAGGTATGACATTTGAATGGAATCCATGCATGGACAACCACCTTAAACCTTTTGGAAAATTCTTGTAAGATCCGTCCATTTTTACATTGTTGAGTTGGAGCAGCTTTAGCTTATCCATCTTTCTTAATGCATCTGCTCTTAATTCGACTTTTTTGCAACGAGAAGACGAAAGCATTAGTAGAAGTCGAGCAAAAAACGAAAAAACTCTTAAAAAGAACTCATAGACAATCTGGATTGGTTGAGCAGCTCCAAAACTCTTGTTCAGAGATCATCATTTTGGAAGTTATGCTGTGTCACATTACTTATTGATCTACATAATGTCTCTTCCCTCAATAAATTCATGTCAAGGATAAAGACCTTGAGTTCTTTGGGTACCCTATATGTCAAAAAGAAAATTACAACAAACATTAAGTGTTATATAGATGATAGAGCTAACAAATACTCATGATGACTATGTTGTGTTTACCTTGTCTTTTTTCAACAAATTGAGGGACTCCTCATGTTTCCATACTCGACTACGCTTCCATGGCTTATCAGGTGATTCTTTGCGTACTAAATCTCTCCCCATATCTTGAAGCAACTGATGCATTGTAAACTCATTATAATCTCCAATTGTGAGAAGACATCTATCGATGAGCTTTTTAATCCCATATGATGTTTGAAACCCGCATTCCTTTAATATTGTTTCTGTAAATTCTCTTTCTTTTCCAACAAAAAAGCAAGCAATGTGCTTGAAAAGTTCTTTACAGTCCCCTGATAAAGAACCAAAGCTAATTTGCAGAACATCTTGTAACAGCCCGAATTCAGGTATTCTTCTATTTTGGATTTACATGTTAATTTAGGGTTTGCACGGAAGGCAAGTACGCTGGGCGTACAATGTGTACGCTACGCGTACTCGCGTGGATCATTTTGGACGCGTTTTCCCTCAGGTACGCGGGGCGTACCCAAGGTTACGCCCGGCGTAACTCATTCAGACCCAAACCCTAATTTCCTTTGATGGGGCTATAAAAGGAATGTGTGGCTGGACTTTTCAGCCACCATCCCTCAGAGTGAAACCCTAAATAGTGTGTGCCATCGTCATTAAGCCTTTGTGTGTGCATTCTAAGTTTGTTGGTGTTATTCCAAGGTTGCAAAGGAGAAGAGGAACTTATTGGAGAGGCTAGAAGTGGTGCTCAAGAGTAGATCTGAACTTTGCAAGGGTTAAAGCTTCATTTTCAGGTAAAAAGTTCGGATTTTGCCATTTGGTTTATGTTATGTGCTTAAGGTATCATTTTCTAGGGTTTAAGTCCCCAAAGGTGGAGACTTTTGTGCAAATGGCCTCCATAAGCCTAGATACTTCATATTTCTGATCTATTGGAGTTGTAGACTCATAAAAATGGCATCTTGGTCGTGGGTATTGCACCATGCATGAGATCTAGGTCCATGAGTTTGAATAAAAGGTTGTTGTGTGATGATGGAGCCTTTACAGCCATGCCAAGGCTTAAAGGTCTCGACTTTATGGATGTAGACACACTGAAAGATTCGGATCTAGAAGTTGTAGTATTGGCTTAACCGATTAAGACCAGAAATGGAGGGTGGTTGAATCTAGCAGTTACGCAGGGCGTAACTCCCAGTACGCGCCGCGTACTGGGTAGAGACCCCGACCCAGGGGGGGAGGTTGGCGATGTACGCCCCGCGTACATCTATCAGTAACCCCGCGTACTATAATGTTGACTTTTAGGGTTTTGGTCAATTTGAGGACTTTAGGTCAAGGAAGGGTAAAATGGTCTTTTACCCTTTCAGGAATGATGATAAGGGGTAAGTTTTAGTGGTGGAAGTCTTTGTGTATTAAATGATATATTTATGTATAGGCGAGGTTGAACCGTCATTTGGATTCGGTGATAGCAAGACACGAGATCTTAGACTTTCCACGAGGTGAGTCTTCTCACTATACTGTACCCTGAAGGGTTTGACTGTGTGACCGGAATGTCGAATATGATATGAGATATATGCCTTATGTGTGATAAGTTATTCGTTATATGTGCCATGTATGATATGCTTGATTTGGGCCGGAAGGCAACATGTTATGGGCCGGAAGGCGTGGTTATATGGACCGTAAGGTTGACGTGGGTAGGACCAGAAGGTTTACCCAGTCGGGACAGAAGTCCCCTGAGACACATGGACCGGAAGGTCGAGGCCTGGAAAGGCGTACGTGCGTAGGTTGTATTTTGGGGAACTCACTAAGCATTTATGCTTATAGCTGTTGTGTTATGTGTTTTAGGTACTAGCGAGGACCGTGGGAAGGCACCGGTGTGATCGTACACACACTCGGGGAAACTATTTTGTGATCTTTTGTTATGTAATCGGTCGTGACGAATTGTTACATTGGAACCTAAACTTATTACTTAATGTTTTGATGATTGTAAAAATGAAAAAATTTTCGTTTCGGAATTTATGACGTTACAAGTTGGTATCAGAGCCTTGGTTTGAGGGATTCGAGTACACCTTCGGGCGTAACTGAACTCAAACCGGGGATTTGAGAAAATTTTAATTAATAAATCAATAAAAATTTGATAAGTGATTTTGAGACAACCAAAGAAGAAAGAGTGTGTACGATCAGCCAGCGCCCGAACGGTAAAATCCCCAAGATACTCTTACAATATGTGTTATGAGATACAATATGATATGATACGCATGCTAGTAGACTAGGTATACATATTAGGACTAGAGTGGCCTGATTTTGTGATGCCTTAGTCTAGGGAAACCTGCTTCTATGAGGTGCTTGAGAGCGAGTGGGTAACTAGTGTATGACAAGAATAGAGTACTCAGGATTCGGGGTTCGGGGAGGAGGACTTAGGGTGAATACCGACGCGGTGTAATTGGTAGTATTGGGCCCGTACTACCAAGGACACCGGGTCAGTGGGCAGCCCAAGTAAGAATCCCTGGGTAACGGAGACTGAGTAGGATTGCGTTATCGAGTGCGATTATGCCCGATAGAGTCTCTGATATTTTTATGTTGTATTTCAGAGACATCATGATTGGACCACGACACAGACCTGGTACGAGTGGTGTGACTGACGAGCAGCTTCGTCAAATGATTCATGAGGAGGTAGCTGCAGCGATCCGGGCCGAGATTCCGGAGATGTTTGGGTCTATTAAGACCACGCTGATGGAGACATTTGATAAGCGGTACGCCGCATTGACTGAGGCTGTCGTTGCTGCAGCTACCGCAGCTGTGGCCGCTGCCAGACCACAGGGGGGTGACTCGTTGCTGTTCCGGGAGTTCAGCAACATGAAGCCACCAGAGTTTAACGAGACTCAGGATCCGATTGCTGCGATGAGATGGATTGCTGATATCAAGGGATGCTTCTATACTTGTTCATGTCCGGAGCATCTGAGGGTACGGTTCGTCTTGAAACAACTCCGCATGGGAGCAAAGGATTGGTGGAAGTTCGTGACGGCAAACTTCACTCTGGCAGAGGTCTCAGCTGTGACTTGGGAGAGGTTTACTGCTATGTTCAGAGACGAGTATGTTCCCCCGGTTGAGAGGGAACGGTTGGTTCAGGAGTTCTTGACCCTCAAGCAGGGTAATGATTCTGTTGCGGTGATCACGCGGAAGTTTCATGAGAGGGCGATGTTCTGCCCCGAGCAGGTGTCCACGGAACAGGCTCGGATGAGCCGGTATTTGGGAGTGCTGAGGAGGGATATCCGGGAGTTCGTATCGAACTCGTCATATCAGACTTTTGCTGAGCTTCAGGCGAATGCCAGGAAGCGTGAGATCGAGTTGGAGACCCAGGCCAGGGAGGAGGCCGAGTCTCAACGGGTGGATCGGCGGCCGGCTCAGTCTCAGCCGGCAGTCAAGCGGACCAAGTCCGCCGATTTGAGATCCGGAGGTCAGAAGGGCCGCACTTGCGGAAAGTGCGGCAAGGGTCACGAGGGGGCATGTCGATCGGGTGCTTGCTACAAGTGTGGCAAGGAGGGGCACATTGCTAGGGATTGCCCGAAGGGATTCATGGTTTGCTTTCATTGCAACCAGACCGGTCATCGGAAGGCCGAGTGCCCCCAGCTTCGCCAGGGACCTACGCCTGCTGCCAGGGTTCCCGAGGTTCGGCTAGTGAAGGCCGAGGCCCCGAAGGCTCGTGGAAGAGCTTTCCAGTTGACTGCGGAGGAGGTCCGCGCGGCACCTAATGTTGTGGCCGGTATGTATTCTTTCATGTATTTACATTCATTCTGAGATATTGTGCTTATATTATTATATGCGTAGGTACTTTTCTTGTGAATCATGTGCCTGCTTTAGTATTGTTCGACTCAGGTGCGAGTCGGTCTTTTGTTTCGTTGGCTTTTAGCCAGCACATCGGTATCGGTCGGGAGGTGATGAGCCGACTCCTACGAGTTGCTATAGCAAATGAGAAAGCGGTATACACCACGGAGGTGATCCGAGGATGCGTGCTCGAGATTTTTGGGGTCGAGTTTCCTATAGACTTGGTCCCTATAGCTATGGGGGATGTCTGCGTTATCGTGGGCATGGACTGGTTGAGTAGGTTTGGAGCAGTCATTGACTGCGAGAGACAGTTGGTGATGATTCGAGACCCTAGTGGGCGAGTGCTCACGGTTTATGGCGAGGGGACCCGGTGTGGGTCGGCGTTTTGTTCGGCTGCCAGGGCAAGGAAGAGTTTGCAGCAGGGCTGTAATGGATTCATAGCCTATATGATGGATACTCGAGTGGCCGCGGGGAGGCCCAATTCGATTGATGACGTTCCGGTGGTATGCGAGTTTTCGGATGTGTTCCCCGAAGAGTTACCGGGTGTGCCTCCGGAGAGGCAAGTGGAGTTTTGTATCGATTTGGTTCCAGGAGCGGCGCCCATCGCCAAGGCGCCTTACCGTCTCGCTCCACCGGAGATGCAGGAATTATCCTCGCAGCTTCAGGAGCTGTTGGGAAGGGGGTTCATTCGACCGAGTAGCTCACCTTGGGGAGCACCGATTTTGTTCATCAAGAAAAAGGATGGTTCACACCGGATGTGTATCGATTACCGGGAATTGGACAAGTTTACGGTTAAGAACCGGTATCCGTTACCTAGGATCGACGATCTGTTCGATCAGTTGCAGGGGGCATCTTGGTTTTCCAAGATTGACTTGAGGTCGGGATATCATCAGATGAGGGTTCAAGAGGAAGATATCCAGAAGACTGCTTTCAGGACTCGTTATGGACATTATGAGTTTGTGGTGATGCCTTTTGGGCTCACCAATGCCCCGGCCATGTTCATGGATCTTATGAACCGGGTGTGTCGGCCAATGCTGGATCGGTCGGTGATCGTATTCATCGATGATATTTTAGTGTATTCGAGGACTAGGGAACAGCATGAGGAACATTTGAGGGAGATTCTTGGGGTTTTGAGATCGGAGAAACTGTATGCCAAGTTCTCCAAGTGTGATTTCTGGTTACGAGAGGTCCAGTTCCTTGGATATCTTGTTAACCAGAAAGGGATATTGGTCGACCTGGCCAAGATTGAGGCAGTGTTTAGGTGGGAGGTGCCGAGATCGCCCACCGAGATCAGGAGTTTTCTGGGTTTGGCTGGATATTATCGCAGGTTTATCAAGGATTTCTCCAAGATCGCTATGCCACTCACTAGAATGACCCGGAAGGGTGTTACGTTTTCATGGGGACCGGAGCAGCAGTCCTCGTTCGAGACGCTTCGTCAGAAATTGTGCGAGGCTCCAGTGCTTGCACTCCCAGAAGGAATGGAGGATTTTGTGGTATACTGTGATGCCTCTATATCGGGTTTGGGGGCGGTGCTTATGCAGAGGGGTCATGTGATAGCGTACGCTTCGAGACAGTTGAAGCCTCATGAGTCGAGATATCCCACGCACGACCTGGAATTGGGGGCGGTGGTGTTTGCCCTCAAGATCTGGCGACACTATTTGTATGGGGTTCGGTGTACGATATACACGGACCATAAGAGCTTGAAGTACTTGATGGATCAGCCAAATCTGAATATGCAACAGAGAAGGTGGTTGGATGCGGTAAAGGATTACGATTGTGAGATCCTGTACCACCCGGGCAAGGCTAATGTGGTGTCCGATGCGTTGAGCCGTAGGGCGGAAAGCGCCCCAATCCGAGATATTTGTATGAGGTTGACGGTGATGACCCCGATTCTGGATATTATTCAAGGAGCTCAGGTGGAGGCTACAAAGCTAGAACATCAGAAGAAGGAGCGGGTTGTGGGTCAGGTATCAGGATTTGTCACGGATGGACGAGGGCTTATGACTTTTCAGGGTCGGATTTGGGTACCGTTTGTGGGCAGTGCGCGTACTATTTTGATGGAGGAAGCACACCGATCGAAATTCTCGATTCATCCCGGTGCTACGAAAATGTATTTGGATCTCAAGAAGGAGTATTGGTGGCCCTGTATGAAAAGGGATGTCACTTGGTTTGTCGAGAGGTGCTTGACTTGTTGGCAGGTCAAGGCCGAGCACCAGCGACCACACGGTAAGCTGCAACCGCTAGAGATTCCCGAATGGAAGTAGGAACAAATTACTATGGATTTCATCACCAAGTTACCGCGGATTGCGAGGGGAGTCGATGCGATTTGGGTAATCGTGGATAGGCCGACGAAGAGCGCTCATTTTCTAGCCATCAGCGAGAGATCTTCTGCAGAGAAGTTGGCCGAGTTATATGTGAGGGAGGTAGTATCTCGGCATGGAGTACCGATATCGATTATTTCGGACCGTGACGTGCGTTTCACTTCCAGGTTCTGGAAGAAGTTTCATGAGGAGTTGGGTACTAGGTTACATTTCAGTACTGCATATCATCCCCAGACAGACGGTCAGAGTGAGCGTACGATTCAGACACTCGAGGACATGCTTCGGGCATGTGTGTTGGACTTCGGAGGAAGCTGGGACACCTATCTACCTTTAGCAGAATTCTCGTATAACAACAGCCATCATTCGAGCATTGGTATGCCACCCTTTGAGTTGTTGTATGGGCGGAGGTGTCGCACCCCCATCTGTTGGGGTGAGGTAGGACAGCAGGTTATGGGTAGCACGGAGATCGTACTTCAAACGACCGAGCAGATTCAGCTGGTCAGGTAGAGGTTGTTGACCGCTCAGAGCCGACAGAAGAGTTATGCAGACAGACGACGGTCCGAGCTTGAGTTTCAAGTTGGTGATCTTGTGTTCCTGAAGGTCTCTCCTTGGAAAGGAGTGATTCGGTTCAGGAAGAGGGGCAAATTGGGGCCCCGATATATTGGCCCTTTCCGTGTGATCGCGAGGGTAGGTCGGGTAGCCTACCGTTTAGACTTGCCAGCAGAGTTGGGGTAGATTCACGACACTTTTCATGTGTCGCAGTTGAGAAAGTGTATAGCCGACGAATCGCGGTGGTTCCATTAGGGGATATTCAGGTGGATGCGAGCCTGAATTATGCCGAGAGACCAGTAGTGATCAGGGATCGGAAAGTTAAGGTTCCGAGGAACAAGGAAGTACCCTTGGTACAAGTGCAGTGGCAACATCGGAAGGGGTCCGAGCTTACATGGAAGTCTGAGTCTGAGATGCGGGATCAGTATCCAGAGTTGTTTTCATTATGAGACTTCGGGGGCGAAGTCTGGTTCTAGTGGGGGAGAATTGTAACAGCCCGAATTCAGGTATTCTTCTATTTTGGATTTAAATGTTAATTTAGGGTTTGCACGGAAGGCGAGTACGCTGGGCGTACAATGTGTACGTTGCGCGTACTCGCGTGGCTCATTTTGGATGCGTTTTCCCTCAGGTACGCGGGGCGTACCCAAGGTTACGCCCGGCGTAACTCATTCAGACCCAAACCCTAATTTCCTTTGTTGGGGCTATAAAAGGAATGTGTGGCTGGACTTTTCAGCCACCATCCCTCAGAGTGAAACCCTAAATAGTGTGTGCCATCGTCATTAAGCCTTTGTGTGTGCATTCTAAGCTTGTTGGTGTTATTCCAAGGTTACAAAGGAGAAGAGGAGCTTATTGGAGAGGCTAGAAGTGGTGCTCAAGAGTAGATCTGAACTTTGCAAGGGTTAAAGCTTCATTTTCAGGTAAAAAGTTCGGATTTTGCCATTTGGTTTATGTTATGTGCTTAAGGTATCATTTTCTAGGGTTTAAGTCCCCAAAGGTGGAGACTTTTGTGCAAATGGCCTCCATAAGCCTAGATACTTCATATTTCTGATCTATTGGAGTTGTAGACTCATAAAAATGGCATCTTGGTCATGGGTATTGCACCATACATGAGATCTAGGTCCATGAGTTTGAATAAAAGGTTGTTGTGTGATGATGGAGCCTTTACAGCCATGCCAAGGCTTAAAGGTCTCGACTTTATGGATGTAGACACACTGAAAGATTCGGATCTAGAAGTTGTAGTATTGGCTTAACCGATTAAGACCAGAAATGGAGGGTGGTTGAATCTAGCAGTTACGCAGGGCGTAACTCCCAGTACGCGCCGCGTACTGGGTAGAGACCCCGATCCAGGGGGAGGTTGGCGATGTACGCCCCGCGTACATCTATCAGTACGCCCCGCGTACTATAATGTTGACTTTTGTTGACTTTTAAGGTTTTGGTCAATTTGAGGACTTTAGGTCAAGGAAGGGTAAAATGGTCTTTTACCCTTTCAGGAATGATGATAAGGGGTAAGTTTTAGTGGTGGAAGTCTTTGTGTATTAAATGATATTTTTATGTATAGGCGAGGTTGAACCGTCATTTGGATTCGGTGATAGCAAGACACGAGATCTTAGACTTTCCACGAGGTGAGTCTTCTCACTATACTGTACCCTGAAGGGTTTGACTGTGTGACCGGAATGTCGAATATGATATGAGATATATGCCTTATGTGTGATAAGTTATTCGTTATATGTGCCATGTATGATATGCTTGATTTGGGCCGGAAGGCAACATGTTATGGGCCGGAAGGCGTGGTTATATGGACCGTAAGGTTGACGTGGGTAGGACCAGAAGGTTTACCCAGTCGGGACAGAAGTCCCCTGAGACACATGGACCGGAAGGTCGAGGCCTGGAAAGGCGTACGTGCGTAGGTTGTATTTTGGGGAACTCACTAAGCATTTATGCTTATAGCTGTTGTGTTATGTGTTTTAGGTACTAGCGAGGACCGTGGGAAGGCACCGGTGTGATCGTACACACACTCGGGGAAACTATTTTGTGATCTTTTGTTATGTAATCGGTCGTGACGAATTGTTACATTGGAACCTAAACTTATTACTTAATGTTTTGATGATTGTAAAAATGAAAAAATTTTCGTTTCGGAATTTATGACGTTACACATCTTGTACATCTGTTAAATATCCTTTCTCCTCCAACATTTCAAGGACATCACTCCATATGGCTGCATCTTTATTAATTAATGAGCTGCCCAAAACTTTAAGAGACAATGGATATCCTCCACAATACTTGGCAACTTACAATTCTCCAAAGCTGGTGGGAGATAAATATACCGATGTTTATTGATGGAAATCAACAAATTTACAATTCTCTCCGTAATTTGTCGGTAAAATATTTATTTTTCAATTTATTATTGTAAGAGCAATTGTGTAAATCAACATATTAAGGGTCGTGGCCTCGTGGGCGGGACATCTGGATTAATTATGTGCTCCTCCTTCTCTCGGTACGTGAACGACGGCCAACCTCTCTCTCTCTCTCTTGCTGGCTACAGGTTAGATTTTTATACCATCGTTTAATTTTGTTGACTTCAACGATTATCCTAAAAATAGAAATCGATTCTAAAGTCTGATGATGATAATATAATACATGAAGTGTTTTGGAAGTCCGTAATTAAGTTCCCGACGTAGAGGTTCCGGCTGCAAAGAAGGATGAAACGCACCGGAGAGACCTATGGACTCTGCTTGGTTTGAAGACAAGCCAGAAAACACACAAGACTCTACAACTGCATGCTACAAGGTTTAGAAACAGAGAGAAAGCTCTTATAACTTTCTCACGCAGCATCAATTTCAGGTTACATGTTTTTTGATTTGTTCACTTCATGCCACTAATCCTATCTAACACCATTTTGTAGGGAAGTTTTTCACTAATTTCGTGGTTTTGATTCATATCAGGTATCGGCATCTGATGTTGAATTTGGTATCAATTTTGCCTCGAGATAACAAGGTTGAGTCCAAGGCTACCACATGACCAACCTAAATGAGCTTATTGAACTTAAGAGCTGTTCGTCTTGTCTCTTCTTTGAGGTTACTTTGTTTTCCATGTTTTTACTATCTGTGAACTTATGAGCTAATCTTCTAATCACCAGAAAAACGAACCCATAGTTTTCTGCATCGTCACTTTTATGCATGTCTCAATTGTTTCCTCATACAAATTAACACCAAAACCATGCTAGAATCTAGATGAGTAAGTAAAGTATGTCATGTAGAAAGATACAGATTTGTAATAATAGGTTCACAACATCTCAGAGCATATTTCATTGTTTTATCTCCGTCCTTTGAGCACTCAAATCCCATGTATATGTTCTGATTTTCATTCTCTCCTTCAGTGTAGGAAACACAAAGATCTTTATTTGTGGATGTTCAAATGCCTGAATGCCCTACCCAACATCTGTTTGGTGATTATGAAATATGGGAGCATTGTGGTGGCAGGAGAGAGAAAACAAATGAAAATCTTCCAGAGAAAACAAATGTAATCCGCCCTACAAGAACACTAGGTAATTGAAATGAAGATCCACAAGTAGTAGTTCTTTCTTCAGTACATGTAGACTACCTGTTTGATAAAATGTCTGAATAAGGAAAGATTCTTATAAACCTACTTAAATCTGATACTTTTAGGCTTTACAGGAGGAGAGCATTGAGTAATATCAACAAGAACATCATCAGAGCTCCACCAGCATATCCTTATGCTGCTAATGGTTTACCAGGGTGATAAAATCAACTTTTGTATCTTTCTTATTCATCCATTAACCTTTGTGAACAATGATCTTCTCTTTCCTCAAGTACCCATGTTGATATTCTTTCTTTCTAGAAAAAAACCCATGGTTAGTAAGAAACTTGTTCCAGTTGATCCATTACTAAGTCTGTAAAAGGCCTTATTTCTTGATTTTGTGGATACATTGTGATTTCTTTTTAAAGATTGTAAGAATCTGCCTACAGTTTGAGCGACTTTAAGCCCTATTTTGATTGCTTTTATGTTATATCTAAGTTTGCATATTGTATACATCAACTTCCTTTTGATGACAGGGTAAAAAGCTAAAATTCCAAATTATCTCTTATGAGATTGAGACTGAAAACTTGAGCATCATTGATGCTGAAGATGATTTCAATGCACCAGTGTTTGTTCAACATACAGAAGCTATGCTGGATGACATAGAGACGATGGTAATTTATTTTCTCATCTTTGGGTTTAATCTTCTTGCTCTTTTCTTCTTTTAAGTTGAAAATAACTTAAAAGTATTGGATCCTTATTTCGGGATGAAGATGTATACAAGGAGCCGCTTTTGGACATTGAACATGCCGATTGAGTACATTGATAAATTTTTTGCCCACTACTAAAAGCAAGAGGTAGATTTAATTTTTTTTTTTTTTTTTTAATTTGTCTATATGCACATTTGTCATTAGGATTCTTGTTTTATGTATTCATGGGCATTCATTGATGGAAGATTTGTGTCTCAACTAGAAGTAAAAAATGAGTAGTGGGGAACCATACATTCCATACACATGGACAAAACTGGCAAACTGATTACAATTCTATTTGGGGGCAAAAATACCTAAGTATAATGTCTTATAAAAAAAAATTGAAAGTACGATGGTATGTATGAGTAAAATTTTGAAATATAATGCCTTAATATGGAAAATAGGTGAAAGTTGAATTAATTGCAAGAAATAGCATAATGTTTATAGCATCCTACTTTCATCTCTTTTTAAAGTATAATGTCCTAATCTGAAGTTGAAAACACAAGGTATAATTTACTAGATTTTTCAATGTATTATGCGTTATTAAGAAAAGGATTGAATGTAGAATGAGACATATTTAAATTCCCATTTCTGCTTGACCAAAATGAATGACATTTTCCAATAAAGTTGCAGGTATTAACATGTTTTTCACCAACATACATGTCACAACAACATGACATAACAGACAGGATGAAAGGCATTATCATCGATTGGCTAGTTGAGGTAACAACGTTACACATCTATTTACTTAAATTTATTCACAGCAAATTTAAAATGAAAGAAATTACTGATAGCATAAATATAATACAATCAATTCTACTTCAGAAGCTAAGGGGGGCTATTCTATGAAAAAGATAAGTGCATGAAAGCCGATAACTGATTTTTATTTTTTTTTATTTTAAAAGAGACTAGCTTCTTGGAGATTTTCAAAGTCCCAGTGTGAAGTTTGAAAGAGCTAGAACACTTGATGCTGTCTTTCAGCTAAGCTCGAATAATATAGATGCATTTGGATTGATGACAAGAAATTTGTGAAATGGAGAGGATAAAAATTCTGGAATAATCAGTGTTGTTGTAATTGTAATGAGCCTCTAAAATCATCTTTCCTAACCTATTTGCTTTTGACGTGCACGAAAAAGAGAATGTAGCAGAGTACTTCGGGGGGGGGGGGGGGGGGGGGGGGGGTCTTCAATCTATGCCATACACTGTGGTTTGAGAGATGTGGAGTTTATGTAATAACATCATATTTAAGCATTATACAAGGTTAAACAACCAACAAACCTGGACAATTGTGATGAATACAAGTTTCCAGTGATAGAAACAAGTTTGTACATACCATCTCCTGCCAAATATTCAACATCGATCGATCCCAATATTTAAAACTAGCAATATCAATACCACAAGTAACAAAGATATGGTTGAGAACTTTTACCAAACACCTAATGTGCATATGAAAATGAACATGGTTCTTATTTAAAGCAATGCTCTTTTTACATCAAAATGTCTAAACAAGATATTCTCTTTTCTGCTGGATTCAGATACAATGGCTGCGGAAGGCTTTCTAGTTCTCTTTCCTGAATCAACACCATAAGTTAGAAATAAAATTAGAATATTCCTTTATAGTTATTCTAACTCCTTTTCCCCCTTTAACTTTTATTTGGTTGACTGAACAAGCCATCACCTAAGTATATATAACTCTAATGGACCAAATACATATGGAATCAATGACCAGTACAGGAAACAGTCTCAAATAATTCTATTTATATTTATATTAATAGTAATATGAAATTATAATTATTATAATAATATATAAAATAATAATACTTGAAAAAGGGGGGAATGCAAAGCAAAAGGAGGCAAAAAGCAAAAAAAAAAAAAAAAAAAAAAAGAAGTGGGAAACAATATCCAGTTCCTGCCATTATATTTCCAACAAAATTCCAATAGAATAGTAATTTTATATTAATTAATATTTTTTTGGTATTCTGTAGGAAACTTCCAACGCTTTTCCTACAAAATCTTTAGGATATCTACTTCCATAGGAAATATGTAGGAATTTTGTTAGATTCTACTTTTGTCTAAGTTTGTAGGAAATTCGATGGATATTTCCTACAAAACACTTTTGTAGGAAATATTATGTAGGTAAAACCAAATATTCTAGTAGTGTTCTGCGAGGGGAATTAGGGGATCTATGTTCTGAAAAATATCGGGAGGATAGAGCAGTCACAATAGAGAGAAATAGTCAATTAGGGTACGGAAGGAATTACAACCTAATAGTCAATAATTATTTGCCCATAACCCATTTCTATGCGATGCCTCTGATGATAAATTTTAGTAAAATACTTACACTTGTTATCGCAAAACCCCATATACATATCTAGCTCTATGCATGGGTTTTATGCCCCTCCAACTATGCCTATGTTTTCCACGACGATACATATATTTGGTCATTCTTGTAATGAGGTAATTTCCTATTGTGAATTCCAAATGTGGGACGTATTCACCAACCATGACTTTCCATGACTTGTAATAACCCAACGGATCTTCTTCTTTGTCTCCAGTAGTGTATACAGGGCTTATTGCACACTCCGTTACTATTACACCATCCTGCTCTACATCTTCTTCCTCATCATCTATTATGTTAATACTAACTTCATCACCAGCTTCAAGCTCGTTGTTAGCAAACATCCAATGGCTTAACCAAACTAAACCTCCATTCGCTGTTTGAATAGCAAATACAACACCATAATATGTCCAGCTGCGATCTTTTGTCACATTCCTTACTTTTATCCCTAAAACACTAACCCGTCCTGTACCCGGAAACATATGCACAAAGCCTATATTTAATCCCTGAAGACTTTTATTCACTGGAGATGATGGAATAGTAAATGATAATGATGATCCAGGGCTTCTGTTACCAAACCAATTTGGAAGCTCTTCCCCAGGAAAACATGTGCTGAATATTCCAAATTCAAAATACATCTGCATTCAACATATAAATTGGATATAATAAGTTTATAGCATTAATTCATGGTTGTGTTCTACATATGAGAGAGAGAGATAGAGAAAGAACCTGGATCGGAAGTTTCTTTACACTTATCCATGAATCGGAATTCCAGATGTTTAGATCGAGATATTTCACGTGCTGTAAATTTGTCCACCCTAAACTGCATAGTATCTTTTCATCAATTTGCGCTAAATCTTGGATTTTGATTAGCCCTTCAACTTCAGTTACCGAATCTGACATAAGGTAATTACAAATATCTGGATTTTGCTTTACTGGATGAAATGTTACTTTAACAAGTGATTGACAGTCATCCACGCGCAAATCTCTGAGTGTACTAATTATGGGGCAGCAAACTGATGTTAACTTTGAACATCCTGTAAGACTGAGTTTATCGAGCCTGATAAGGCTTCTCACACAATCAGGCAAAGAATCAATTGGATTTCGATCTAAATATAATTCCTTCAGCTTCGACAAGCTACTAAAGTCTTTTGGAAAGGATTCAGTCCGTAAATTATTATTTTTAAGTGACAAGGATAGTAATGATGGAGCCAACGAAAGCAAAAGTGATTTTGGACTTGCTGGTATACAATTTGTAAGCGAAGAGAAAGAATTATCAGTTTTCATGCTAATATCGTCTGCATTTAGCACTTTCATCTCACTGGAAAAGGCACTTGCGCCTATGCAACCGTTTATTGATAGAACTTTAAGTTTCTTTAACTTGCCGATGCTGCTTGGAATCTTTTGAAGCTCCTTGCAGTAGCTCATATCAAGAAAAGCAAGTTCATCACATCCACCAATTGATTCACACACCTCTGTCAACTTTTCACATCCTACTAATATCAATCTCTCAAGCGCAGGTAGCCCAGGGAAGCCACCAATTCTAACAAACTTGCAGTAACTCAGGTTAAGAATCTTTAATGACACAAGAATCTGATGCATTGAAGATCATTCAATCAAGAACAGTATTAGGAAGATATTATATAATCATTTAAAAACTGAATTGAAGTAAATTAAATCTGTGAATTCAATACCTTTGGTTTCTTCCAAAGCTGTGTGAGATTACTGTAAGACATGTCAAGAGCAACCAAATTTTCCATCGGTAAGTCTGAAGGTATGTATTTCAATTGGAAGCCATGCATACACAATCCTCTTAAACCTTCTGGAAAATTCTTGTAGGATCCTTTGAGCTTTACATGATTGAGTTGGAGTAGATTTAGTTTATCCATCTTCCGTAATGCATTTGTTCTCAATTCAATTTTCTTGCAATGAGAAGATGGGAGCTTTAGAATGCTATGGTTTGATGGGCCTATTCCAAAAATCATGTTTGGATCATTGTCTTCCAATTCATGCCCTGGAACACTTAATCCCCGTAAAGGTTCTTTCTCCAACATTTTCATGTCAAGGACAAGACCCTGGATCTTTCCTGTACCCTAATCATGTAGATAATGATGGATAGCCTTATATGCATAGTCTTTAATAGATGAAACAAAAATAATGATTACATATGAAGAGTATGTTATTTTTATTACCTTGTCTTCTTTCAACAAATTAAGCGACTCTCCATGATTCCATACACGACTACGTTTCCATGGCTTCTCAGGTGATTCCTTGCGAACTAAATCTCTCCCCATCTCTTGAAGCAATTGGTGCATCCTCAACTCATTTCTTCCCCCAATCGTGAGAAGACATCTATCGATGAGCTTTTTGATCCCATATGATGTGCGACTACCACATTCCTTTAATATTGTTTCAGTAACTTCTCTATCTTTTCCAACAAAAAAACATGCAATATGCTTAAACAATTCTTTGCAATCTTCAAATGGCAAAGAATCAAAGCTAATCTGGAGTACCTTGCGTACATGAGTATGGAATTCTCCCGTCGCTAGCATTTCAAAGATCTCACTCCATGTCCCCACATCTTCATTATTTAGGGAACTACCTAAAACCTTAAGCGCGAGTGGATGTCCTCCACAAAACTTTGAAGCTCTTATTGCCTCTTCCTCATAACCTTCCTTAGGATCATACTGTCCGAATGCATGCCAACATAAAAGTCTTAGAGATTCTGTAGCACTTAAACCATAAAGTTCATGCTTTGTATGTTTTGGAGGTACTTTTATGCCAAAAATTGCACTTTTTTCTGTTAACGGCCCATCTTTGGTTGTTAATATAATCTTGCTTCCTGGATGAAAACCTTTTGTGCCAATCAACACATCTACCTGCTCAAAGTTATCGACACCATCAAGAACCACAAGTGTTGGTTTATTAAGTAATGCTTTCTCAATCTTAGATGTGCACACATCTACATCATGTTCTTCAATATTTCTTTTCCTAAGAAGATCTCTAAGAAGCTGTTTTTGTAAATCAAGTAGTGCATATGTTTGTTCTGCACATTTTCTTTCGATCTCTTCAACAAAGCTACTTCTTTCAAATTCATGGCAGTGCAACCTATAGATATATTTTGCCAAAGTTGTCTTTCCGATCCCCGCCATTCCCCATATTGTGAGAATTTCAGCAGATTTTGATGATGATCCTCCTTTCAACCAGGAACTTATGGTAAGAATAGACATGTCCACCCCAATTAGATGGGGGATTTTAGTCCGTGTGTGTAGTTCCAGTCTACTACTAATTTCCTTAACAAGTTCGTCAATGAATACAGTCTCTCGTCTGAAAATTGAATTAAATATGATAAACAAGTCAACCCATGTAAATCAAAATTAATAAATTTAATCGATAATTAGTCTTTTGAATCCTTCGAATCTATTTCATGCAAGACTCCACTATGACCCGAATGAATTCCTGGATGTTACAAGACATAAAAGGTTTGATTGAGAGCTTGATTGAAACGGAAAATTTAGACAGACAAAAGTGCTATGAATTAATATCATCAGATGGCCTCAACAAGATTCAAGATGATAGTTTTATTTAAAACTGTTTCGATTCTCAAGGTGTCGGTTAGCAAAGTTGTTTGTTATTACACCAGTTTGATTGATTCCCTTTTACTTTTCTTTGTTTCCTATTGCATCCTGAATAGGCTGATAGTATGATCTATCTTGTCTATACTCGACGATACAAAATGATAAGACTTCTGCGGAAATAAAGCATAAAAGTTTTACCTTCCAGTTGCATCCTTTCCTTTCAGATCAGCAACTTCTGTAAGTCCTTTCGTCCACATCTCCAACTTACGAGCACCTTGAATTTTCTTCTCCACATCCTTTTCGGACTCAATCCTCTGTTTGTGTTCAAACAACGCTTCTCCAAAAGTGTTTTCTTGCTTCCTGATATGTGTCGCCTCGACGTTGTAAAAAACAGGGAGAACAGTATGATCAGAGACCCTTCGTTGCTCAAGGATCATCACGAGCTCGTCCAGACACCATGTTGAAGATGCGTAGTTCTTGGATAACACAATTATGGAAGCACGAGAGCTTTTTATAGCTCTTGCAAGCTCGGGTTTAAGTTCTTCCCCAGTTTCAACCTCTTCCTCATCAAGAAAGGTAGAGATGTTTTCATTCACCAAAGCTTGGTAGAGGTGATCCATAAAACCCAGACGAGTGTCTTTCCCTCTGAAACTCAGGAAAACATCATATGTTATTGCCGCTTCTTGTTCTTCTGGTAATTCAGTGAGGATGGCCATGGAAGTTGAAAAGAATTACAAGAGTGTATCTGATCAGATCAGCTGGAATTATAAGTTTCGTTGCTTCTGATTTTGGTTGTCATAGATCGAAATTCGAGATGAATGTCTCGTGTTTGGTAGGTGAGTCAACGTTTACCAAAGTCAAATTTTGTTTTGTTGTATAGCTGGCTTGTTTCTTGGCTTTTCGAAAAGGCAAACATAACATATGATATTTTAGCTTTGAGAAAATATTGAATTTTGGCTAATTAATTCAAGAGTATTATAAATAGTTAATAACTACTTAAATGATACTATTAAAAACGTGATAATCTATTGTTTTACAAGGCGTATATTAGTATATATATAATATATAATATTTTGATAAAATTAACTATGATAAAATTGGCACTATGTTTTTCACTTCTTCACATTAAAGTAAATTACCTGAATTGTCCATATTGTTTGGGTAATATATGCATTTGATCCCTAATTTTATTTTTTCACTCACGATAGTTCGATTTGTTATTTGGTTCTTAATCAATGTAAAAAAACTCCTTGCTGGTTTCTTTTAATCTTTTTATATTATAAATTAATTGAAGAATTAAGTATTAATTAAATATGTTGAAAAAAATATATAATTAAATGGACAATGATTTTTCCACCAAAGATGATTAATGCACTTAAATTAAGAGTCTGACAACTATACCCCTATTTTATTTAGATATGCAATAGATTTTAAAAAAAAAAATTGGCTGATGCTTCGTTCTTCATAAGCAGATTATAACAAAAGTAATTTATTTACACTTTAAATCCCTCATTTTTTTTATTCTATGCCATTTTTATTGTTTACACCACCATTTTCCCTTTTCCTTTTTTTTTACGATAAATCCATCACTTTAATATTTTTTATGATTCTTTACACAACCAATTTTTTAAAGAGGTTATAAACATATTAATTAAATAAAACTGATACACAGTCAACCATTTAAAAAAAAAAAAGGAAAAAAATTCTATTACACAAGATCCTTCAAGATTTGAACTTGTTGAATGATCAAAAACACAAAAAACTTCAATTTATATTTGTGTCTTCCAAATGAGCAATGAATTAATGTTTGATAATATTGGTTATATAAGTAATGAGAATGCAATGTTTAGCTCACCGAATAATGCTTAGGCTCCTTATAGGAGGGGTCGCAAGTTCAAATATTTGAGGTTTAAATTATTTGATTTAAAAGCATATCCAACTTTTTCAATTTATGATAAGTCAAATGTTATTATGTTGTCAATTATCATGTAAGTATGGTATGAGTCATGACATTTATCATGTTAGTATATGTTATGACATTTACCTCTCTATTAGAATATATATATATATATATATATATATATATATATATATATATATATATATATATATATATATATATATATATATATATATATATATATATATATATATATATATTTATTTATTTATTTATTTATTTATTTATCAGTTATGAATTATCATCTTAATTCTGTATTTTTTATAGTGAACTTGTATTATTGTGAACATGTGATTGGCAATTATAAAAACATAAATTTGTGAAATGCTAGAGTGTTTGTATGTTACTAACAATTGAATATAAATATGTGAATATATGAACTATGTATTATATAAAAAAACCGTTATACCACTACGAACCACAATTTCAAATAGCGGCCGGTGACCGTTATTGGAATAGGGACTGCGATAATTGCTAGCATATAAGTACTTTAAATATTTGATATGTATTAGTTTGAATAGTTTTATTGAGCGATATTTTATTGTGATTTGATATTACATTAGGTCATGTTTGATATGCGTCTGACCGAGTCAGGTCAGACATTTACAAAATCTTGGCATTGGATTCGGAAAACAAGGTCTGAGAAAGAAGTTGGGAGATGGCTGACTAAGAAAGAAAGCATTGCTTTCCAATAGTAGCCTTGGCTTGGATGAGGAGCGGAACATGACCATTATGATTAGGGGGGCTGAAACCAAAACATCAAAAGAAATTTATATAAACAATTTTTTGTACCGAGTTACAAACCCTTCAAAGAGTATATTGTTTATTTATGTTGATGCACAATAATACATAACAAAATTAATTAACAAAAGTTTTCATCTATTATATATTCTAAACGTATATTTATAATGTCATACCAAATTGTTTTATTTATTTGCTTTTGTACCTTGACAACTGGTTTTCATGATAAAAAAAAAACACAATTGTTAATACAACATATCTATATATACACATTCTGACTTTATCCGTTTCGCTTTCTAACCAATAAATTGTAATAGATTTTAATGATTTTTTATTGTTTACAAATATTTTATATACACTTAATAATTTACTGGAATGAGTTGATTTTTTATAATAAAGTAATACATGCCTCTTTAAGTGTTTTGCAGCTATAAGTCTAGACTTTTGTTTTTAAGTGTTTTGCAGCTTTAAATCTAGACTTTTGTATGTTTAGTCTTTTCATATAGATATACAAGATATACCCACTATTACAATCTTATCTAATAACTGTGAGAGAAAGAAAGATATTGAGAGGGAAGAGATAACTTACAACTTCTGATAGAGAGGAGACGAGAGAGAAATTAAAGCGGCAACAAGCATAGTTTCAAGATTAGTAATCTAGTGAACACTAGATGAGAGAAAGCATGGAGAAAGGTCAGAAGATGAACTTTCCGAGGACTGTGTTATTCTTCGGGTAGGTTTCAGAAATTCTTTTCCGACTGTACCAATTATTTTTTAGGGTTTACTGATTTATTTATACTCAAAGCTTGAGTTAATTGTAAACTAGATACGATTATGGTTTTGTTGTAGAGTTTAACATTTACATAGTTGAAAGAAGGATTGTTTTGATTTGTTAGTGATTTTCCGATATATTTGTAATTTTGTTAATGAGTTATATTGTCTTCTGATTTGGTTGATAACTTTCCAAAAAAAAAATTAACTTATCTATAGACGCATGTAAAGCTTAAAATCAAGGGGGCCATCAATCATTTTGATGAATTTTTATTGTTAAATAACCATACATGTACCTGTTCTAACCCTTAAAACCAGGGGGGCCATGGCCCCTCTGGCCCTAAGAGCATCCGCCACCGGCTTGGATAAAAATTGTCACAATTAGCATTTTTTGCTGGAAAATTTTGTATTCTTATGATAAACTCTTGTATAATTGAAGTTCTAAGTTGATATTATTTACAAATGTTCATTCGAAAAACAAAGCATTGAATGAAAACTCACTCGTGAAGTCCAAAACCTAATTCAATACATGGCACAGATTCAACTGAGGGTTTGTAACCCCAATATCCCGGTTCAAATTTATTATGGACTAGGATCCTCTTATTGGGCCTAATGGACTAGTAAACTCTTAATTTGGCTATTTTGGGCTAAGGAACTCCATTTGGACTCTAATAGGACCTACATTCATGAAACTAAAGTATTTTGGGCCATGTGGGCCTAGAATGATTCATTTTATCTCTAATGGGCAATAATGGGCCGTAAATGGTTTCATAAACCCTAATGGGTCGTAAACTATTTTTTGGGCTTCAATGGACCGTAAACCCTTTTCCTTATCACTATTGGGCCATGAGCCCTCATGAGGGCCAAATAGGCCGAAAAACCTTCATCTTGGGCCTCATAATATCGAAATTAACCAATATGGCCCAAACTTTTCTTCTTACTTTTCCCTTTCCCCTTTCTCGGGCCATAGTTGTTTAAAAAAATAAAAAAATAATTAAGTAGATAAAACAATAAGGGGATAATTAGGGTGTGCCACCTAATTATTTTTTAATGGGTTTCCAAGTAATTAACCCACATATCTCTAGGAGTAAACCTCCATGTATTAACCATTTTGGGTATTCTCCCCTCCCTCTCTCTACTTACGGCCGGAGATCCCACCACCACCTTTATTTCACTCTCAAACTCACCCAAAAATCCTCTCTATATCTCCTAAGAAAGTCTCATATTTCCTCTCCAAATTCGTGTGTGCTTGTAAGGGAGTTCAAGGAACACTTCATCAAAATCCATTCATCTTGGTAAGCTACTTTCACTCAAGAAGTTTAACCTCATGTTTATGGTAAAATTATTACTTATTAACTTTTTAAACCATGACTCATGCTCATAAAATCTCCTAGAATTCGAAGATCTCCTCAAAGAGGTGAGCTAGGCTGAAAACTCATCCAATCTCCTTCCAAAACCGAACCATCAACCTCAATGTGAGTTCATACCCCCTATTTTTGATTTTTACTTTGTTTTGGGGGAGAATACAAGTTGTTTTGTGTAGAACCATGTTTATATGCATGATTTTTCATGTTATCTTTGGTTACATATGTGTTTATGCGTTGTAAATTTCATGAACATGAATATTTACCAAAAGTTGATGATATTAGTATAACGTAATACTTATTTCAACATGTCTTACAAGAAAAAAGTTTAAAAATACACTTAAGTTACTTGAATCTAAGGAAAACTTCATGAAATGGGCTAAAATCGACAAAATGACAAAGTATGGGTTATTTATGTAACTCACGGCTAGTAAGGGGTTCAAAAAGGAAATTTTTGCTAAACTTGGCACATCTCTACATTTGAGAACTTATAGGGACCAAAAATATAAATATTTTCATAAATGGACCATATATGGGCTTCTCACGGTTTTGGGACTAAAAATTGCAAATTTTTGGTCTTTTGTGGGCTTAATTGTCATTTTGAAGAAAGTTGTGTCGAAAATGTAAATTTTTGATAAAAAGGGATTATTTTGAATAATTATGGATTTTTATGATAATCATGATTTTAAAAGGGCCAAAGTGTAAATTTCCTCAAAATAGGCTTTCACAGGTTTATTGTCTTATTTATTAAAATTTTGACTTTTGTGGACTTCAATTGTTATTTGGACCAAAAATGTAAATTTTTGGTTAAATGGGTCAAAAGTATCGTTTTATAAGAATTTGGACCGAAAATGATAACTTCTATAAGTCTGGACCGAAAATGATAATTTTATCAAATTTGGGCCAAAAAGAATAAATTCTATGCTTTTGGGGCGAATATGTAAGGTTTCATATAGATGGGCCAAAAATGCCATTTTTTATAAAAATTGGACCGACAACATCAATTTTAGTAATATTGGGCTGAAAGTGATCCTTTTAATAAATGTGGACTAAAAATGTTATTTCCTTTGAGACGAACCCTTAAATGTAAACTTTTGGTCTTAAGGGACCTAGAGTGTCATTTTACCAAAATGGTACCTAAATTGTAAATTTTTAGTCTCATGAACCAAAAATATAATTTTTACAAAAGTGGTCTTTTTAAGTCAATTTGGTGAATAATTGGGTTGAAACAAACAAAACAATAACAAAGGGTTAAAAACGACATTTACATCCTTACTGGACCTGGAAATAATATTCATGTTTAAGTAGATCTTAGCTGTCCTTTTATATGTATATTGGGCCTGGAATATAATACACATGTTTATTGGGCCTTAGTGACCCATTTATATGTTTGATAGGTCCTGAATACTCTTTAATTGTTTATTGGGCCTCATTGATCCATTAACATGCACGACGGAACTTGAATACTATTTGTATGTTATTTGAGCCCATAAATACCTTACATGTGAAATGGACCTCAGTTGTCCTGTTACATATTTTGGGCCTATATTATATAATCTCATTTCCTTCGGGTCTGAAAATGACTTACATGTTTAGTGGGCCGTAGTAGCACACTTACATGGTTTATTGGGTCTGGAATGATCTTATATGTTTTTTCTTCGCGTAAATTCGATTAAGGATCTAGTGAGACATGTCGGTTGACACATTTTGAGTGTATGATCGTAGCCTGTAGTTATAACTAGAGTCTCCTGGAGGGAGAGCTGGAGTTTGTGTATAGATCTATACGGGGGTGACACCACACACCTGAGCTGTTCGCTACAGTTAAACTAGACCAATCTAGGGTCACAAAAATCCTTATCTATTTCCATCGACGTCTAAAAGACGTCAAGACAGACGATAACGTCATTATTAGTATGGTTATAACGACTCACTTAGAAGAATTAACATTTTAAATTTATAGGAAGTCATTCTCTTGCTCGTTGGATAAAATGGTAATATACTAGCGCTGGTATTCAATCCTGGGGGTTGGGATACCAACATTCTCTTGGCAGACAACATCGGGTTGTCTGGGGCATTCTCTCATACTCTTGGTCATTCTCTTTATACTCATTTTCCACTTATCAAATAATAAGACACATGAATTAATACAAGATGTAACACAAAGTATATCAAACTGTTTTTCAGAAAATATCGGATTTTATGGTGTTTATAAAGAAATACAAAAATTATCTCAAAAATGCTTATGAACTCACAAACATTTTTATGTTGACCGTTTTAAATTAACTTGTATTCTTAAGAAACCGTTGATCTGGTATGCAGAAAGAATTCAAGGATATTATGTTTTGTTTTGTATCATCATATTATGAACGTTTTGGCATGTAACATTGAATTACAATATTTGATCTAAACAATGACAGTTGTATTATTGTATGTGCGGTGATGATGATGTCATCTTTCATTTATATTCAATGTGATGATATTCCAAGATAAAGTCACCCAAGCCCCCAGACGTTTCTGTCGTCTGTGTTAGGGCTTAAATGTTGTAATAGTCGAAGAGTCAATTAGATTGTTACGAAGTATATTTTGTCTTTGTAAGAAGGAGTCTTCGGATGTAATGTTATTTGTACTAAGGCATTATAAAGAGTAGTCTTAATGTCTAGTCCTTAGTATTGTTATGCTTTTGTTCTCCTATAAATAGGGGTCTGTACTAAGTGATTAGAATAACATTTTCACTCAGTCTTTACAGTTTATTCATTGTAATCTGTAAACTCAAAAGCATAATACGAGCTGAACAAATATTCTATTTACTCTCGTATTCATCGTTATTACTCTTCCTGAATTCATACTTGAATTTGATTCAAACTCGATTACAAATCTCATCAATTGGTATCAGAGCAGGAATCCTTTCTGTGATCTGATTTTCATACGTTCAAAAAGATTTTTGAATCTACTATTTGATTCAAAAAGTTTCAGTTCTTTTTTAGTGTGAAAAATTATTCTTGATCTAAATCTAGGATTTGATTCTGCGAACATATTTGTGAATCGAGTGTTCTTTGTGTGATTCTGATTTGAAAAATACAATTTGATTTAAAAATTCTCAAAGTTTTCGTATCATCTTGAAGTTTTTGTCCGTACAACAATGGTGTCATTCAATCTGAATTCCATGGCATCATTTTCTCATTTGCTTGGTTCATCCACAAAAATTCCGATGCTTATTCCAGAATATTCCGATCAGTGGGCAGATCGTATGCAAGATTACTTGAACGGATTGGATGAAGAATTATGGAAGTGCATTTCAGGAGAAATCAATCAACCTGCAACAGTTCAGCCAATCGGTGTGTCTTCAAGCAGTTCGGAAGTTGACAATCAATCCAATCGTTTAAAACAACTGGAGAAGAAATGCATGAGGGAATTAAGAGGTGCCTTGCCTCCTGTTGTGTACAATTATGTCAGAACATGCACAACAGCTAAAGAAATCTGGAACAATCTCAAAGACAAATTTCAAGGAAGTGAAAAGACGAAGATCACATCTGTGAAACAATGCCTGGTGGAACTCAAAGATTTCAAACAGAAAGAATCTGAATCCATTGAAGTATACTATGATCGGTTCAATGAGTTAATCTATCGTTGTAATCGTTATGGTATTACAAGGTCATCAATGGAGTACAACTTGATATTTGTAATGGGACTTCGAAAGGAGTGGAGGAGTGTGAGTATGATGGTGAAAAACCAACAGAGTTTTGATACTTCGACTTTGAATGACTTGTACAATCAATTGAAATCTCATGAAAATGAGGTTAATGAAATAGCTGAGGAAGCGATAGCAAGTCTTGGTGGACCATTGGCACTCGTTTCGAAGGTTTCAGAAAGAGAGAATGAAAAATCAAAGTCTGATGAAGAAGAAGGTTTTCTGATGAATTCTGATGATGAGGCTGTTGCATTTTACTCAAACAATCGAGTAAAGAAACTTTTTAAGAAACCTTTTAATCCAAAGAACAAGTCATCAGATTCGAAGGGTAGTTTTGAGAACAAAAATAGAGTGGATGAAAAGAAGAAAGAAGTGAAGACGGATTCGAAGAGTGAAATGGAGCAAATGAAGAAGATGTTGATAGGTGATACAGGGATTAATTGCAATTATTGCTATGGTGCAAATCACTTGGCAGTAGATTGCTTGTTGAGAAAGAAGGAGGAAAAGAAAAATAAAACAAAGGATGAAGCGTATTACACTGAGAAACTGGAGGAAGTAAAGTCGAAGGCAAAGAATTTGTCGTTGGTGGCTCATGGAGAAACTGAATCGGATGGCACATATCAAATATGGTCCTCAGGTTTAGACGATGAAGAAATGAAGAATCCAACACACGGGGCCATGTATGCAAAAGTTGAAAAAGATTCAGATGAAGAAGAGACTTACGAAGTACGTGGGCAGTGCTTCGTATCGAAGTCTACCGACAGGTCGCCCATGACTACCAAGGTACGTAAACTTCTTGAATCCTTTAATATTCCAGTTTCTGCATATAATTCTGAGTTAGTATCTTTTGATGAAACTGTTACTTACTTTGATTCAATTGTTGTGTCTGCTAGCAATGAAGCTAAAAAGTTAAATGATCAATTACTAGAGACAAGAAAGAAGTTAGAATCAAAAGTCACTAGGGTTGATTATTTAGAATTGCAAGTGTCGAATATTATGGAGGATAGGGAGAGTTTAGCAAAGGAAATAAACTTGTTGTTAGTACAGAGAAATATTTTCTGTAATTCTGCGAAAAGATTGTATGGAAAATTAACTGAATTACAGCATTCAAGTGAGATAAGTAAGGAACAACACAGAAAATTGCTACCATTTTTAGCATATGATAGAACTAAGGTAGATAGTGTTTCATATGATTGTGAAAAAGAAATTTCTGATTTTAACAAAGTTCCAGATGATAGGTATAGATATGGAATTGCTAAAGTTGAAGATTATCTTGATGCTAATGATTTAGTAAAAATTGTAAATGAGACCTTAACTAAATCATAACAACTTCGAATTTTGAAAAAGATTGAGAATTCTACATCTAATTGCCAAACTAATTTTGCTGATATTGAAGATAATTCTGATAATATTAGTGAAATTAGTGATTTAGAGGATGTAGATTGTTCTCAATTGTCTATCATAAATGTAGCAAATTCTTTTAAAGGGAAAGAAAAATGTGAAAATTTATTCATAAAAATTGACACTGATAAACCCTCAACTTCGAAAGTTTGTGATATGGAGTTTGTGGAAATACATGATAGTCAAACCGATGATAGTGATAATGAGGAAGAAAACACAAATTCGAAGTCAATTCAAAGTTCGAAAGAAATTGAAATTCCTCGAGTGGTTGTTGATCAAGTTTATTTGGATACTCAAGAATTTGAGAAAATTCTTAGTGAAAAAGGTGCTCATTATCTTGAATCGAATACTGTTGTTTATCCGATCTTCAAATGCACTGATGATATTGTGTTTCCAAACCAAGTCTTCGTAACAACAGGCAATGTTGAAAATATAAAGCCTGAATTCAAAAAGTTGGTTGAGGAAGACAATAAGCAAACTTCAAAAGAAGGTTTCTTTTCGAATCAAAACACAGTTGAAAACAATCTCACAAAGAATTTATATATATTTCAACGTCAAAAACCAAAAAGAATATGGGTTGAAAAGTCGAAAGTTGAAAAGAAGATAGTTAACACAACTGCAAATGTGTTCACGAAGCAAGAAGGTGTTAAAACAGAGGTTAAAGCGGTCAACAAAGCAATAAAATTGAATTCAAAAGAGTTTAAAGCTCAAGTTGAAATTTTTTCAAAGGAAAATAATATTTCAAAACGTCAAGCAAGAAAAACAATTTTTTGGCAAACTATTGAGTCATTAAATATGACATCAATAAATTTTTCAAAAGAAGGAAAAGTTTTTAGAGGAAGATCCAAGACTCAAATTCTTGAAAAGAAAAATGCTTCATTTTCAAATATTAAAACAAACGTTTCAAATGGAACAAAAACAACACTTCCAAGAAAAAGTTTTCAGAAAAAGGTTGAAAAACAGATTTCAAAATCACAAATGAATACTTCTTATCATGAGTCTTATCTATCGAAACCAAAAGTGGATTATGTTCCAAGTTCAACAAAATGTTATAATCTTCCGAAGAAGCAAGCTGACAAAATCTCAAATGCGAAAGGTATAACTACTAAAAGAAATATTGATCATTGGTTGGAAGGAAAGGGAAAAATGTATCAATCAAGTAAGTTTTCGAAAGAACAGATACATGAGGCATATGAAATGTATGTAAATCCTTCAACGAATGGTAGTTCGTCATCCAAAGAATCAAACATTTCAGTTAAAGTTTGGCAGCCGGTTACAAAAGTGAAAAGTGAAACATTACAAACTCAAAATGCGAAGGGTATAATCAGTGAAAATTTGAAAACAATAAAAACTCATATATCTGACCCTTCGAATGAAAATGTTAAATTTATTGACAGTTTCAAAACAAAAGTTTGTGATTAGGTTAATGGTTGTACTTTGCAATTGAAAAACAAACCTAATATGAATGGACCCAACAAGTCTTGGGTACCTAAATTTTTTCAATAATCGCAGGTACTTTGTGACGAGCAATGTGATAACAAGTGGTATATCGATAGTGGTTGCTCACGTCACATGACTGGGAAGAAGGAAAACTTGCGTGATTTTCGAAGCTTAGAAAATGGAGGAGTGGTTAAGTTTGGCAATAATCACAAATGCAAAGTTAAGGGTTATGGAAAGATAACAAATGACACTTTCACTATCAATCGAGTTGCATTTGTTGAAGGTTTACAACACAATTTGATAAGTGTATCACAACTTGTTGTGGGCACTGGCAATCAAGTTCTTTTTAATGAAGAAGGAAGTGTCATTTCGAATGTTGAGACAAAAGAAGTTTTACTCAAGTCGAAACGAAAAGGTGATATGTTTACATTGGATATAGTTCCAATTGTTGGCAAATCTGTTGTGTGTTTACTTTCGAAGGCTGCTGCCGATACAAGTTGGTTATGGCACAGGAGGTTATCACATCTCAATTTTCGAAACATCAACAAACTTGTTGTACAAGATCTGGTAAGAGGTTTACCCATTCTTAAATATGATAATGACAGTTTGTGTGCAGCATGCGAAGTAGGAAAACAACACAAACAAGGTCATCCAATCACAATAGATTCGAAGATTGTTGAACCCCTCGAACTCTTGCATATTGATTTATGTGGTCCTTCGACAGTTGCTACTCTTAACATGAAAAGGTACATTCTAGTTATTGTGGATGATTTTTCAAGATTTACGTGGGTTTATTTTCTCAGGTTAAAATCCGAAGTTCCACAAATGATGATTGATTTTATCAAGAAAATGGAAATTTCGTTGAAGAAGTTAGTTCAAAAAATTAAAAGTGATCATGGAACTGAATTCAAAAATCGTGTTTTTGATTCATTTCTGGTGGAGAAAGGCATTTCTCATAAATTTTCATCTCCATATACACCACAACAAAATGGTGTAGTTGAGAGAAGAAATCGATCATTATGCGAAGTTGCAAGAACAATGTTGGCATATTCGAATTTACCTCAATATCTTTGGGCCGAAGCCGTTTCGACTGCTTGCTTTACTCAGAATCAATCATTCATTCATAGACGGTTTAATGTTACTCCTTATGAAATCATCAATAATCGAAAACCTAATGTCAAATTTTTCCATGTTTTTGGATGCAGGTGTTTTATAATGAATCTTAAGGATAATCTTTCGAAGTTTCAAACAAAAGCTGATGAAGGAATTTTCTTGGGATATTCACACAATTATGTTGCTTATAGAGTGTTAAATAAGCGAACTCGCAAAGTGGAAGAAACTTTTAATTTGACATTTGATGATCATTACATTAAAAAGTCTAATCATCAATTTGCAAATCATCCTATTTTGCAAAATTCTTCGAATGATAATGATTCAATTAAAATGGATGATGATAATTATGAATCGATTTTTGGTATTTCAGATCAACCAATTGAAGCAGAGAATAATGCACCGGATAATCAACAATCAGAAAATTCGAAGCATGACAATGATTCAATTTCGGTTTCGAATCTAAACACAAATGAACTAACTAGTGGTCCAGTGGAAGGGGAGAACTTGTATTCGAACAGTTTTGTTGAAGGGGAGCATTCTTGCGAAAGTAATAAAATGTCAACCAATGTTAATGATGAGGGGGGGCCAATTATCAAAGAATAGCTAATTATCGAAGAGGAGATAAATATCGAAGCAGAGCCAATACACGAAGAGGAGCCAATACTTGAGAAGGATCCCATTCTTGACGAAGAACATTTCGATGATGCTGAGGATGCATGTTCAATAAATGGATCAGAAACAGATGCTATGTTCGAAGATGCACCTTTGGATTTTGATCCTAATCATCCACCATTGGATAAATGGACAAGAAATCATCCAAAAGAACAAATTCTTGGTGATCCACAAGCAGGAGTAATGACAAGGGCTCAACTTCATGCACGAAATGAGGTATTGAATATTCATCAAGAGTTATGCATGTTTAATGTTTTTATTTCCAAAATTGAACCAAAGATAGTTAAGGTTGTAATGGAACACTCTGATTGGGTTGTTGCTATGCAAGCTGAATTGTCTGAATTCGAAAGAAACAAGGTTTGGAGATTAATTCCGAAACCTGTTGATGTGTCAATTGTTGGACTCAAATGGATTTATAAAAACAAAACTGACAAAGATGGAAACATTATTCGAAATAAGGCTAGACTTATTGTTAAAGGATATTCTCAACAAAAAGGAATTGATTACGAAGAAACATTTGCCCCTGTCGCAAGACTCGAGGTTGTTCGTATTTTTCTGGCTTATGTAGCTCATACAGATTTCGACGTTTATCAAATGGATGTAAAATGTGCATTCCTAAACGGTGAACTCGAAGAAACGGTATATGTTGAACAACCACCAGGTTTTATAAATACCGAACATCCTGATCATGTTTATATTTTAGATAAAGTTGTGTATGGGTTAAAACAAGCACCAAGAGCATGGTATGCAACTTTAACATATTTTTGAAACAATCTAAATTTAAACAAGGATCAGTTGATCCCACTTTATTTCGAAAGAAAATTGGGAATCACCTGATGCTTGTTCAAATTTATGTTGATGATATAATTTTTGGCTCTACTGACCATGCTTTATCCAAAGAATTCGAAGACTTGATGAAAAGCAAATTCGAAATGAGTATGATGGGCAAAATTAATAACTTTTTGGGTTTGAATATTCGTCAAAACAGGGAAGGCATCTTCATTAATCAGGAGAAATATACGAAGACTTTGTTAGAAAAGTTTGGCATGACGAATAGCACAAAGTTACGAGTACCAATGGCAATGGGCATAAAGCTAACTCCTTCGTTAGATAAATCTGATGTTGATCTCACTCTGTGTCGAAGCATGATTGGGTCTTTATTGTATTTAACTACAAGTCGACCTGATATTATGTTTTCTGTTTGTAATTGTGCAAGGTATCAATCAAATCCATGTGAACCACATTTAACAGCGGTGAAGAATATTTTTCGATATTTGAAAGGTACTACTTCGTTAGGTTTGTGGTATCCTTCGAAAGCAAGGTTCTTTGTACAAGCTTATTCGGATGCAGATCTTGGAGGATGAAGTCTTGATCGCAAAAGAACAACTGGTGGGTGTCAATTACGAGATGGAAAATTGGTCAGTTGGCAATCGAAGAAGCAAACATGTGTTTCGATATCTACAGCTGAAGCTGAATATGTTGCTGCAGCTGCGTGTACATCACAAATAATTTGGATTCAAAGTCAATTACGTGATTATGCTATTAATATGAAAAAGATTCCTTTATATTGTGATTCACAAAGTGCAATAAGAATTTGTCATAATCCTATGCAGCATTCGAAGACTAAGCACATTGCCCTCAGATATCATTTCATCAAAGATCATGTCGAAGAAGGAAATATTGAAGTTCATTTTGTGAAAACAATGGAACAATTGGCAGATATTTTCACATTGGCATTGGATGAAAAATCTTTTCTTTGTATATTGGAAGGATTGGGTATGGTTGATGGAAATTCACTTACATGTGATAAAAGTGAAGGTTGATGGATTCAAATGTTTTGGTGAACTGAAGGACAAATTGCTTACAAATAGTTAAGTGTTCAAAGGTTACTGTTCATGGTCAACGCTTCGAATGCTTCGCATTCGGAAGATTTATTCCTTGTTGAAGTACATAATCAAAGATTACTGTTCAAGTCAACGGTTTGAATGCTTCGTGTTCGTATGATTTGAAGATCTTTCTAATTCACTTCTTCGCATTCGTACACATTTCAACTAAGGTTAGAATTTTAATTAGTTTATTTTTTTTCTTTCGAAAAACCTGAAAAATCAAAAATATTTTCTTTTGTTGAAAAATTAAAAATCCAAAAAGATTTTATTTTGGTTTGTTATTATTATTTTTTTTGAAAAATTCAAAAATACCAAAAATATTTTTTTTTGTTCTCTTCGGTTTTAACATGTGTATTGTGAGTTTTGTCAAACTTTAAATGCGAAGGATTCATGTGTGTGTGTTCTATGGGAAGGTATTATTTCGATACACTTTGGATTAGTTTGGATGTCCCTAGAAGCATGCTGTTGCATGTTGCCTCAAGCCTCATATGACTCTATGTGTGAGAAATGAAAGCATTGATGAAATTATCTCATGAAAATTTCTTCCCAACAAGGCTTGTATTCGCATAAGTCAATAGAGCTACCTTACTCTTCTCAAATGGGTTAAGAGTTGTCGGTTTGGTCCATCTATAAGAGAGGTACATTCGATTCGAAAACCAATCTTTTTCATCCTAAACTTCTTTACACCATTCACACATAATGACGTATGTCCAAGAGATTGTTGATCAAACCAATTGCAATCTAGACATACAAATACTCTGTGTTTATGATCTAACATCTTGAGTCCATGATGGAAGTGAAACCCTAAAAACTAACAAATCAAGGAATTGGCGGGGAACTATGTTCCAGAACTTACGAAACCTTTGTTTCAGTACCTTTTATACTCAAAATCGTATTCAATCTTTTTGAGTGATCTTCATCAAGCATTCGAAACCTACGATGTTTGTTCCCAATAAGATCCAGCATAATATTTTTTCTTGAATATGATTTCTGTGTGAGTATATTTTGAAAAGCTTTGTTACTTTATATATCATTCGAAACCAAGTTGTCACTGACTACACTGGTCATACAACTAATTTTGCTTACAATTTATCACCTTATGTTAAGGTCGAAATGTAACGAAATTTTCGAAGCCACCCATTTGACTTATAAAAGAAACCCTTCGAAACTTCTCTACAAGTTATCGATTGTAATTCACGGGAAACCAAGCAAGCTGTTAATTATCTCTCTTGATAATTTTCGAAGAAATCTTTACCCGGGATTAAACTGTTTTTGTGTCAAAATAAATTTTTGACATCACAAGTTAAATTTTTTTTTATTTGTTTATCATCTAATTTTTTTTTGGAACACAACACACACGAAATCCTTGAGGTTTGAGTAAAACCAACTTAAACTAATGATTTCGAAACTCTGGCATATGACTTCGCTTTTTAAACCTCAAAAGTGAAAGAGCCTGACCTCTATTTCGAAGGAATCCGACGGTTACAATTCTCTTGGGGAATATCAAACAGTCTTGTCTCTTGGTGATGTATGGTATACGATAAGCGTATAAGGCATGCTGACAGTTACATTTGTTACTTTTTGATGAGTGAAGTCCGTATTTCAAGGTGCCATGTCAGCAAGCATTTAATGCAGCTTCAAATTTAAAATTCTAGGGTTACATATAAAAGGGGAACTCAGGAGTCAATAATACTTTATGCGATCAAACATTCTCTGTCATACAAAATTCTCTCTGCAACTCATCTCTTCAAACAGTCATCTTCTTCAAACATTCTCTGTTTTTATCTTCAACAATGGCGACTACATCATCACCAACCACAGACAAAGTTGTTAGCGTTCCGATTTTGAAAATACAGGGTTCAAACTACCAAGTGGAATCTGATTTGTCAAAATATCCGGAGGAACTCCAAATGCTGGTGGTTGCTTTACAGAATTCAGTTCTGTCTAAAGCAATGTTCGATTCTTTTGTTGTTCCAATGTCTTGGTTATCAAAGGCGGGTTCCACTGCATCATACAACAAGGAGACAGGTTGTGTGGAATTCACTATGGTGAATGATACGCGTATTAGGGTGTCCAAGTGTTTGCTTTGCAAAATTTTGGGGATTCCAAATTCTGGTCCTTATGATGAAGTTTCTTCTTCTCAAGTAGTATTCATGTTCAACGAGATGGGCCATCAACCTCCTTTGACGCGTATCAGTGACTTCAAGAAGTCTGGATTACCTACGGTATGGAATTTTTTATTTGGCATTTTCCTTCGATGTCTTACTGGAAGAAACGTGGGTCTTGATAAAGGAAGGATAAAGGTATATGCAATGGTTGTTGGATTGTATTATGATCTGCAAGTGGATTACTCTGAACAATTGTGGACAGAGTTCTTAACTAGCATTTCAAAGACGAGTGCCAAGCAGGGGATTTCTTGTGCTCGTTATTGGAGTATGATAATATAGTATGTTTACTACAAGGAGAAAATCGAAGTTCCGGGGTTCGAAGAAAAGGCGGTGTTTCACATGTATGGTAGTCCGAAGGAGGTAAATGATGATCCGACTATCTTTACATCAATATCTCGCATTCCGAATGCGATGCTCAAGAAGGTGGATCCGACGAATGAAGTTTTGGTGTCATATTTGCAATCCATTGACACAACTGTCGTTACAGGGGTGTTACATGAAGAAGAGAAGAAAAAGCCTAAGAAATCGAAGAAGACAGATGGTGGGTCTTCGAAAAAAGTGATGAAGGCAGAAAAGAAGAAGAAAATTTCAGTGGTTACCGTTGATACTGTCGAAGAGGTATCTCCAATTTTAACCTTAGTGGTTGATACACCAATAATCGAAGCGTCTCCATCGACAGAAACGATTCCTTCGAAGACGGGTGTTTTTCGACGTATCAAATTAAAGAGAAAGTCTCAGCTGGTGAAGAAAACACAAGTCACACATCAAGGAGTCACAGTTCGGGAAATTCCAGCTCCGGTGTCTCCATCATCTAAGAAACGAAGGGCTGAAGATCTTGCAAAATTTTTGAAGAAGAATCAAAGACTTGAAGAAGTCGAGCAAGTTCCTGAGACACCAGAGATTAAACTTCAAGAAGAAGCGAAGACCAGTCCGCCTGTTGGTCTATCGAAGGCTGCTATTTCGAAGCCTATTGAAATAAGTGCACTACCCCAGGTTACATCCACAACTGATTCTCCTACATTTCAATTTATTATGGATCAACCATTCACCACCATATTCTCAACTCAATCAACTGATCCACCCCATCCATCCTCACCTATTGATGAAACCGTGGCTGCTGATGTTGAAACCGATAATGAAGGCTTTGGAGGAACGTTCGAAGCTTTTCATTTTGATCAAGCCGAAGAAGATTTCCCTGACCACATGCTGATGACCATGAAGCAGTTTAAGATTTTGAATTCGAAATTGAATTCTATCTTGCAATCCCAAGCAGTTGTGGGTAGTGGTGGAGTTACAAGCATGGAAGTTGATTCATTAATGAAGGTGATGGAAGGAAGGGTGATTTCGAAGGCATCAGGGTTGATTAGGGATTCGGAGAATTGAGTTCTTGAGAAGGTTGATCAGAATGATATTTCTACAGAGAATCGAATCAATTCTCTGAGATCTGATTTTGTGACGGAATTAAAGGATCTAAAGATTGTTACGAAGGAGCGTCATGTGCTCTTCGTACAAGAAGTCAAGAAGGTACGTGAAGATGTTAACTTGCAGATCCGAGAACTTCGTGAAGATATGACGAAGGAGGTTCAGACTTTTCAACAAGATTATGCGTCAGCAAATCAGAAGATTGACATTATTTGTGATGCTGTTGCAAAATGTGTAAAATTGTTTGAGCAGATGAATCCTCAACTGACCACTCTTTCTGCCAAAGAAGAACAAAATTTTGGAGAGTTGGTCAGGTTGTTGAAAGAACTCCAAGACTTGTCTTCGAAGTCTGTCTCTCCAATCGTTTCTCAAGAATTTCTTTCTCAAAAATTTTCTCACTTCGAAGCCATCCAATACAAAAACTTAGCTCCACTTCTTCGCATTTCCAGCCTTCTGCCGAATGTTACAGATGCCCCACCTGCTTTCACAGGGGTGCAAGGGGGAGAAAAGATTGATCAATCGAAGGTTGGGGAACAAATGAAGACAACTGAAGATGCGAAGGTAGTTGGAAAACTTTATCCTTCGAAGGTGATGACAAAACCAAGTGTTATTTCAGCAGGTCTAGTCACTTCGACTGTGATCACAACAACTCCACTTCCAAAACCAAGTTCGAAAGGTGTTGTGATTGGGAAGCAAGCTGATGTTTCTTCATCCGAAAAAATGGTTTTGTCAAGCGTCAAAGACAAGGGAAAAGGAGTTTTGATTGAGAAGACTAACGAAGAGAAGAAAGCTGAGGTGGCAGCTGAGTTGGAAAGAGTGAGGCATGTACAGAGCATAATGAGACAAAGAGCTCTGGATGGTTCGAATGTTGATAAGGGTGATCCAACAAAAGTTTATAACTACGAAACCATCGAGTCTAGAGTGATGTTTGATTATATGTACTCATTCGAAAAGGTTCCGAAAAAGAGCTATGTGGTTACGAACACAGACTTTGGTCAACTTGACTTTCCAGTCAATGAAATGATGTTCGTTATGCCACAGTTCAAGGCTGAAACAAAATCAATGGAAACCGAAGAGGGAAAAAAGAGGAAGATAAGGTTTCATGCAGTATTGGCGAAGGCTCAAGAGGAAGTATGGTTTCCGGAGAAAATTAAGAAGGTGATATCTATAAAAAGGGATGTCATATTCGAAGGGAAGTTTGAAAATTTGAAGTACACTGTAGCAAGAGCAAGTGGGAAGTTACAAGAATTCACAGTGGCAGACTTTCCTTTAATGAACACATATGATCTAATCAGCATTGCCTTGATGCTCAAAGACAAATCATTTTCTTTTCTCCAAAACACAGAACCAGATGTTTTTAGCCTTGGGTGCAAGCACATTAAGATATTTTTGGAGAATTATTTTGAGTGCTTAGCTCAGACTGATGTCGAACTCGCAATTGTCAAAGGCATCGACATTACTGCACCAATGACGCCATCGAAGAAGCAGAATGAGTTGAACAAATACGAAGATGGAGAAATTTGTTTAAAGCCATTGGGGATCGTTTTTGCAGGAAAAGACAAAGCTGGAAGAGCTAAGCGGTTCTTATTTCAAACTTGCGAAGTGGAGAGATACACCAACTCACAATATATGAACTTAATTGTTCGTATGAACCACTGCAAGAAGAACTCGGAAGGAGATAAGAAAGAGATAAAGAAAGTTATCTCTTGGTACATGGAGATCCGAAGAGTGCTGATGTATGCTGTTCAATCATTGACGACTTGAAGACTTCGACCTTGATTCCAAATGGGGGGATTGTTAGGGCTTAAATGTTGTAATAGTCGAAGAGTCAGTTAGATTGTTACGAAGTATATTTTGTCTTCGTAAGAAGGAGTCTTCAGATGTAATGTTATTTGTACTAATGCATTATAAAGAGTAGTCTTAATGTCTAGTCCTTAGTATTGTTCTGCTTTTGTTCTCCTATAAATAGGGGTCTGTACTAAGTGATTAGAATAACATTTTCACTCAGTCTTTACAGTTTATTCATTGTAATCTGTAAACTCAAAAGCATAATACGAGCTGAACAAATATTTTATTTACTCTCGTATTCATCGTTATTACTCTTTCTGAATTCATACTTGAATTTGATTCAAACTCGATTACAAATTTCATTGGTGCGAGGGTGTGACAAAATTCGTAGCTCCAATAGAGGAAAACGAAGGTTACAGGAAAAGAACTTGGATCTCCCTTCTAGAATCAATGGTGTTTACCAGCAAGTTGGAGTACTTTTGTGGTTTAATCTATAAAATAATATATTTAATGTCTATTATGCTTGAAGTTTTTATATACACTATTACTACTATTATTATTATTATTATTATTGTCTATTATTGTTATTATTATTATATAAATATATAAAAAGAAGGTTTCCAATTCAATCAGTTTTTGCTACAGACCACCATTATTTTTTTTAAACTTTTTTCTTTTATTTGGTTTCCAATAAAATATACACGTGTTACCGATACCAAATGAGCACCGCTATAGAAGCAAATAGAAATACGGTTACTGTCACCGACTCACATCCACCGATCCAAATACATCCCAATTCTTTCTACATACCTCCCTCTTCTCTGTGACCTTCCCAACTGCTCTTAGAAGAAATACACGACCGATCGACCGAAGTAGGTCTCCGATTGAGAGATTGAAGTGAATCTGAACGGAAACAACAGGACTCGAAGGCGGCGGCGAGAGATTGAAGTGAATCCGCCCAATCTTAGGTGAGCAAGAAGGAATGATGGGGTCAAGGGAAGACGCAACCGTTGAGGTATGTGATTTACTTTGAATCAAACCGATCCCTTTTTCCTTTCGGTCCACCTCTTGAACTTCCACACCATTTGTTCTTCGTTTCTATTCCACCTTTGTCTAAGGAGGGTTCGACATGGAGCGATTATCTGCACAGTGTCGCAAATTTTTCTTCATCAACCGACAAATTCAGTCAGGTGAGGAAGACTGTTGATTTTCGACAATCTTCTTTTGATTACCGTAATTTTTCGTCTATTTAAACTAATGGGTTGTTGACTTTTCTTCTCCTTCTTCTTGGCACACTGATTGAAGAATTTCTTCTTGGCACACCGTTTGAAGAAAGGGTTTTGGCAGACCTTCGGTTATTGGATGTCGATTTATGTTTTGTACAAGCATATGGCATGAATTTGAGGTATGGTCTGATAAATCTTTTTTTAGTGATTTTTTTTTTGTTTCTCATTCTTTGTTCTAATCTACAATTCTTGAATAAGTCTCAACAATAGCAAGTCATTGAAAGAGAAAAATAAATGTATGGACCAAACCCAAAATTATCTTTCTATCACATGAACTCAAAACCTTAGGGAGCGATTAGTTGCGGAAAAATGAGCCGTTTTCCGGAAAAATGAGAATTTTGAAAACGCCTTTAGTTCGTCTATTTTTCTAAAATTTTCACGGAAAATGAAAATTTTTCGTTTTCTAAAATTACAAAGAAGTTGAAAATTTTTGGAAAACTGATAATTATTGTTTTTCACATTTTTCTAATTCAATTTTTTTTTTATAAACACACACATACATACTCACCCCACCCACATCCACACACACATACATACATACCCATCCACACACACCCACAAACACACACATACATACCCACCCCCACACACACACACCCACCCACAAACACACACATACATACCCACACACACACACCAACCCACAAACACACACACACATACATACCCACCCCACCCACATACACACACACACACCAACCCACACCCACACACACACACCAACCCACACCCACACACACACACCAACCCACACACAAACACACACACACACATACCCACCCACACACACACACCAACCCACAAACACACACAAACACATACATACCCACCCATACATACACACACACCCGCACGCACACACACACAAACCCACACCTATCCCCACCCCCAAACCTCACAGACACATACACCCACACACACAAACCTACACCTACCCCCACAAACACACACAAACACACACTCGCACCCCCACCAACCCAACACCACCATGACAATCACCGACCTACCATCACCACCACTACCACCACTAACCCGTCACTAGCACCACCACCACCGCTGCCGTTACCATCACCACCACTGACACAATTGTTGCCGCCACTCCCATTGTCTGTCATCACCACCACCGCCGCCGACCCACTACCATCACCGCCCCCACCCACACCCTACCACCGCTACCGTTTTTAAAAAATGAAAACCGATAGAAAAATATACATCTAAACACGTTTTTTAATTTTCTAAAACTAAAAATGAAAAATGAATAAGTTTAACTAAACGCGTTTTCTAAATTTTTCAATGAAAAATGAAAACGGAAAACGAAAATCGAAAAGGGAAAACAAAAAACGGAAACTGAAAATTGTTTTTCTGTAACTAAACGCAACCTTAATATTTCATATATATTTTGGTTTTTTTCTTGATAAGTTTCTTATGTTGATAATTTTTTTGGCAGACCGACCTCCACGCCTTGCTCCTCTTCCTGCGTAATTAGGCCATTGGTTGCTGGTATCTCTTTGTTTCTTTCACGTATTTCCTTTTAATTGTGTATTTTGTAAAAACCTAAATAACTTTTTGGTTTATGACAACTTCTTGAACAAATGGCTACTTCAGTGGAAAATTACTATTTCCAATACTAGACGACTTCATTGAATTCATTGCTACAATAGAAGATGTACAAGGTTTTCTCTTACTAATATATTCTTCATCATGCTTACTTCATAAACATTAAATTAAATGAATGTATTTCAAAATTTAATATAAACCTAAATGATTATTTTGTTGGTAGGAAAAATTCAAAGTTGGTATTGGTTCTCAGAGTATGATTTGATGGTATACGACATGTCAAGAAATAGATTCTATGAAAGAATCGGCAGACTGCTCAACAACAAACTGCAAATCTTGGAGACCATTTTCATTTATATTCATGTTGCCACTATTGAAGGGTCTTACTACTAAAGTGATTACACTTGCAATAATCAAGAATTCTTCATCTGTATGTGTATATCGAGCAGTTGAAGAAAGATGAATATCCGGTCTACTAATGTATCTCCTGATGGAAATGTAAAGCCGACTTTTCTCACTGCACAATTATGATACTAGATCTTTTAATGATGTATTTGCTTCTCGAAGAGTGACTGCAGTTCCATAGTACATTGCTACTGATAATCTATTTTAGACCTAAGTTTTTTACTTATTACAGTGTGAATCGATCTTATTTGGTGTTCATCTGATGTAAATTGTGGATTTGGATGAAGTTCACTTCACTGACATAAGCAATATCTATAGTTTTGGGGTCTGGCGAAAATGGGTATGTAGCTACTTCTCTTTTGGCTATTCTTATTTTTTTAATAAATCTTTTTTACATTATTATTTTTTTGTACAGTGCCAATTCCGTCAAGCGTTTTCGGTATCGGATCTGCAACATTGTTAGACAAATTGCTTGGGCACAATGGTTTCAGCTCCAAATGGTTAGATTGTTGCATATAAACTCTTGATTTTTCTACTTTTTTTTCTAGGTAAGAATTTGTAAGTATGTTGCTTAATGCTACTATTGATTAACGATAAAGTGGATAATTGACAACAATTAGTCTTATTCTGTTGTGGATTATGGATTCCAGGGTATTGTCGATTCCATTTTTGGTTTGAATCTTTAGGTGTTGCTCAGTTTGGTGTAAAACCTACAATGAGGAGGCTCATTACAGACAACCATTTTAGATACAATTTCCTTCTAGATATTAAATTCCTCTTTTTTCAATTCGTTTTAGAAACTCCATTCTATTCAAAAATCATTTAACAAACCGAATGATTCTACACAATAACCCAAAACTGTTTGTCTGTAATTTCTGAATTCAGGATCTTGATGGATCATTGGGTAGAGATGATGCAACTAGAAAATGAGTACTTTTTGCAATAGAAGCCCTTCCTAATGGCCATGAAATGAGAGATTTCGGTCAACGGTTCGACATACAGCTACATACATACATATGATGTACATATATACAAGCATTGATTCTATTCCGCTGTCTCAGGGATTCGAAAATGTTGGTTAATGGGCTACTGGTGTGATTTACAAAGCAGGTGGAAAAGTTGTAGCCTTGACTAATATGAGTGAAGCATGTACAAGAATGGCATCAACATTCCAAGTCTAATGAAACATGTCATGGAACACGAAGGAATAAAAAAATTTGGTGGCGCAAATGCATATCATCTTAAAATTATTAATAGGATACTCGACCAATTGTACAGTTTTTTTTTCCACATCAGATTTTCAAATAACTTTATTGAATTTAAAAATAAAATCCCAGGGAAACACCACGTAAGATATGGAGGTGAAGGAATATGTTAGTCTAATCCAACCACCTCGGTAATCAGCGATTCCATTCCCCCTTCTGACCCCCGCAACGCCGGGGGACCTATTATTATTATTATTATTGTAATTGTAATTTTTATTGTTGTTGTTGTTGTTATTATTATTATTATTTTGCATAGAAACGTGTAGAGCATCGTGGTAAAATAGTCGTTTTGTTTCGGTCAGCATATTCAGTCAGATTTACAATCAAACAACATAATTTGTTACTTGGTCAAAATTTCTTACTCAGACAAACTTTTCTCAATTAGTACTTTCTCAGTCAGCAACTATCAAACGGGGTTTTAGTTTGAAGTTGTGTTTTTTTTTTTTTTTTTTTTTTTTTTTTTCTAGTTAATGTGTTTATAACACCATAATTAAGAAAAATTAGTAGTGTAAAGAATGATCAAAGAAAAAAAAAATATTAAAATGAGGGATGTATGTCAAAAAAGAAAAAAAAAATCAGAGTAAATGGCAATGGAAAAGAGTGGGTGGTATATTTGGTATAATTGTCTTAAGAAAGAAGAAGCCTAAAAGAAATTAAAATCCAATATATATCTAATAATTTAAATAAGGGTATAATTGTCATAAAGATTAACTTAAGTGGATTAATGATATTTTTTCGTGGAATAATGAACTGCCTAATTAACTATATGGTCATTTAATTGCCCAAACCACCCCACTTGTGTTCAGTAATCGAGAAACCACCTCTAGTAACCTTTGACGATCGCAACAGCTACAATAAGAATCCTGTAAAAAAAACAAAAACACTAGATCAAACTAGATACAGAACAAAACCCATAGATCCAATAACCAAATTACAAAGCAAAAAACTAATATCTAAACTAGATACATAAACCAAATGATATAGATGATGTAATTATTAGTTCTATCAACAAACTGGCTAGAAAAACATATGAAAAATGCACAAATCATAAGAGAAACACCCTCTACCGCCATCTAGACCCTAAAAATTGCCTATCTTGTTCTTCTCTTCTGCTTTTCCGGTAGAGACCGACATCGTTGTCTATCATCACTACACACCATATCGGTGGAGTAGATTAATGGTGTACTAGGCCGGTAGTCCAAGGAAACCCACTACCGCACCGGTACCCACCCGGTCGACTTTACAAGCATTACCACTAGTTTCGGGCAAATATGTATTCGAATATACCATACGCAAGCATTATAATCGTATCCCATATAATATGTTGAATAACACAAAGAAAATAAAATAAACAAAGAAAGGATAGGAAGTGCAACCACTCGCAGACTGGGTAGTGAGTGGAAGATCGGTCTAAGAAGTGGGCTTTACTAACCACATACTGTATATACATATCCACGAGAGACATTCTAACAAGGTAAGTAAGGAGAACTTAAATTCCTTGACACAAGAGTAATACCAAAGGGTTGCAATCTAATTTAGGCATTGAAGAGCTATACTGGGGCCCAACCCTCGGTATGGTTGTCTGACCTAGTGTTTGTTATTTTTACGCAAAGTGAATTCTCGTACGCTTACATGATGAAACCCTCCTGAGTGAAAGAGTTCATCATGCACCTGGAGTTCGCCGTATCAACATTGGTGCCATCCATATTATAGATATTCCTAGGTGACAAACAGAGGAAATACGTGATAGCCGGATAGTCAGGCAACACAAATGAGCTACCCATTAGGATTAAAGATACATACAAACTACATAGTTTGTTTGATAAAGAAGCATATCGTACTCTCCACCTCTGTGAAGCAACACAAGCCAAAAATACACACACGATAGCCTTCACAATTGTACAATCAACATCGCAATACAACCTAATATTTGGAAGAAGTGCAATGAGAAAGTTTAGGGCGATCATGATGACAATTGATGGTGTCGTTCGATTTAAAATGAAAAGTAGATTTGGAATGATCTATAGTAAATCACCAGTGAAATCCATTGCAATGGTGGAAAGTGGGGTGAGAGAAACGGAGTTGAATACAACACAAGTAAATAATGGTTTAGAATAAATCATAATCAATAGAAAATATGCAGACCAATGAGTGAGGATAGGAGTCAGGTTACCACATGAATTAAAAAATGGATTAACAATACTTTTAAAAGAAAATGTTGATATATTCACATGGGAGGCAGCAGATATGACAGGTGTTCCCACAAAACTGGTCAAGCACAAACTAAACAAGAAAGCAGGAAGTGAGCCAATTCAACAGAAAAATGGGAACAATCAAAAGACATGAATAAAGTAATAAATGACAAGGTCGACAAATTAGTACCAGTAGGAATACTATGGGAGTCACTTTTACCATCCTCGGTAGCAAACCCGATCTTGGTTAAAAAAGGAGATGGACAATGGAGGATGTGAATAGACCTCACGGACTTAAACAAAGCTTGTTGAAAAGATTGCTACCCGCTACCATCCAGCAATGAAAAAACTGAGTATTTACACGGGCACAAATGGATGAGTTTTTGGATGCCTACAAAGGATATCACCAAATACATATATATAGAGGAGATGAAGAAAAAAATATTTTCAAACAGAGAGATAGCGACATTTATTTATATTAAAATTCAATTTGGATTAAGAAATGCAAGGGATACATACCTGAGGTTTTCAGAAAAAGTTTTTGAACCACATGTCGGGAACCAAGATAGAGAGGGTAAGCAGTAGTTGATCGACCGCCACATTCAATACCACCCAATTCAGAATCAGAAAAGGCAGTGAGATCCATTGATGAACTATGTTTAAGAAACAAGCCATGGTGTATTGTAGCTTTCAAGTATGGAAGAACACGTTTGAGGATTTCTAGTAGATCATAGAGGGTGAATGCATAAATTGTGACAGTTTGTTGACAACAAAGGAAATACCTGGTCTTTTGAATGCTAAGTACTGAAGTGAGCCAACTAACTGTCGATATAGTGTAGGATCTACACTCATCGACCCATCTTGAGCGTTGAGAGGAACTGAAGAGTTGAGTGGGGCAACGACTTCTTTAGCATCATCCATGTTAAACCGAGTCAATATGTAACAACCCGAATTTCACGTCCAAAAATTTAATTTTTAATTAATTAATTTAATTAAACATTCGTAGGAAAATATTGTCGAATCATAACATCTCATAAAACTATGTATAATGTCTGAAAACCCAAATCGTAAAATAGTGATAATATCATAGTACAATCCCAAGGAATCTCATAGTGCGGAATCTAAGGTGTGTGTATGATGTGCAGCTACTACACTGGCTCCTTCCCCTTCGCTGAAGAGGTACCTGAAACAAAACTGAAAACTGTAAGCACAAAGCTTAGTGAGTTCCCCCATAGTACCACATACCATACAATATACTGTCAGGTAATTCTGGGGCACCTGAATTTCCCATGTCAAACCATTCTGGGGTGTTTGATGTACCCAGGTCAAGCCATTCTGGGGTGCTTGACATACCCGTCAGTCTATTTCACCCTACTACCGGGGACTATTTCACCCCTACTACTACCACATAAACACATATCATACTAGAATATAAACATATTAGGTAATAGTAATCCTAGGTGAATATCACAAAGACAATCACCTAACATACGACTCCTACTGGTGGACCGGCATTGTGGCCTTAAACCCACCGCTACTGGAAGGTAACTCACCTCGTAAGGCTGACTGCTGGAAAACTGCTCGGTAACTGTCTGTTTGCTGCTCCGGTAATCCTCCGGCTATAATCCCCACAAAACACTCAGTCAGAATCTAAAATCTACTCTTAAGGTAAAATGACTATTTTACCCCTAACCAAGTCCAAGTCAAAGTCAACTTTCAGTTGACCCGACTCGCTGAGTTGGACTGCCAACTCATCGAGTCCCTAATCCTTTACCCGTCCTTATCCACGACTCTACTCGTCGAGTTAGCAATGACTCGACGAGTTCCCCTTCTATATGAACATCGAATGAACCTTTATCCAACTCGCCGAGTTGTATGAATAACTCGTCAAGTTTACCTTCATCTGATAAACAAGTATTGTCCTTGACTCGCCGAGTTGTATGAACAACTCTTCGAGTTCATCTTCAACTATAACGGAATTGCCTTGGACTCGCTGAGTCTGTTCTTGCACTCATCAAGTCCCATGAACTCCAGGTCTAATGCTAAGTCCAATACGTTGGGTCACTCCCTTGGACCCTCTAAAAACCCTTCTAGCGCTCAACTGGGTTCCTTAAAACCCTAACAGAAAAGGGGAGCCTCACCCCGGATTCGCCGAGTCCGAAGAACGCCTCGTCGAGTCTAGTATGTCCAAGTCTCATTTCTCGATTTCTAGTGTAAAACTCTTGACCAAAAGATAGATCTAAGCTCCTTCAATCGTTGTAGCACGTAAATTTACAAACTTTACGTGCATGCATGGGACTTTGAGCTCAAAAGGACATAAAATAATCCCTCATGATGCATGGGACCTTACATGGGTGCAAAAGCAGCCCCTAACTGCCTTGTGACTCCCTTAATGACCTAATTTCGAACCCTCAATCCCCAACCATGCATGCAATCATGGTTGTTCACCAAAAATGGCTTATAAAAGCCTAAAATCTCCGTAAAAGGGATCTATCAAATGAAAGATCAAGATAACAACTTTATACCTCCAATGAACTGTGGATGATGCACAAACTTGGGTTCCCCTGGTCTCCACTTGTTTCCTTAAGTCTTTCACCTTCCTCCTTATGGTCACAACTAGCAAGATCCACCAAAAATGCCTTAGTTCTTCTAAAAATGGCTAGGGTTTGCTATGGGAAGTTCTGGAAACATTGGGGACGAAAGGGAGGCTGAATAAGTGGTTTAAAAATAGGGTGCAAACCCTCAAACTAGGGTTTTGTTCAGACAACGCCTACTCGCCGAGTTCGGCCGCTGACTCGTCGAGTAGGTCATTAAACTTCCGCGTCCAAGATGCTCCGACTCGACGAGTTGGACCTCAACTCGCCGAGTTTAAGTCCGAAATGCAAGGTACTTGAATGAAATACATACGAGGAACCAGGTGCTACAAGTCTCCCCCGTTTATTTTAGACTTCATCCTCGAAGTCAGCTGTTCGATCCTGAAAGAGTTCTGGATAATGCTCCATCATCTCGTCTACCGGATCCCACGTCCATTCTGATCCCTTTCGATGCTGCCATGCACCTTCACCAGCTCGACCTTCTTGTTCCTCAGATCCTTTGACTTCCGGTCGAGGATCGCCACATGTCGCTCAATGTAGTTCAGGCTGTCATCAACCTGAATATCATCTAGGGGTACCACTGCCGAGTCGTCCAGCAGGCATTTCCGTAGTTGGGAGACGTGGAAGGTGTTATGAATCTGACTGAGTTTGACTGGCAGGTCCAGTTGATACGCCACCTTGCCTACCCGGGCTATGACCTTGAAAGGTCCAATATACATGGGGCCCAACTTTCCTTGCTTCCTGAATCGGATGATGCCTTTCCAAAGCGAAACTTTCAGAAGAACCATATCCCTGACCTGGAACTCCAGGTCTGAACAACGCTTGTCAGCATAGCTTTGCTGCCTCTGTGTAGTCTGAAGTCTACTCCTCACCTGTTGAATCCTTTCTGTCGTCTTGAGACTACTTTGGTGCTCCCCTTGACCCTCTGGCCAACCTCGCCCCAACATATTAGGGTCCTGTACTTCCTCCCGTATAACATCTCAAAGGGGGGACGATCGATACTCGCGTGGTAGATGTTGTTGTAGGAGAACTCAGCCAATGGAAGGTAAGTATCCCAACTACCACCAAAATCTAACACACACGCCCGCAACATATCTTCCAGAGTCTAGATGGTCCGCTCGCTCTAGCCATCCGTCTGTGGGTGAAAGGCAGTGTTGAAATGCAGACGAGTACTCAACTCGTCATGGAATTTCTTCCAAAACCTGGAAGTGAACCAAACATCCCTATCAGAAATCACGGAGACCGGCACCCCGTGTCGAGCCACCACCTCTCGAATATAGATATCGGCCAGCTTCTCGGTCGATATGCTCTCTTGGATCGGTATACAATGGGAACTCTTGGTCAACCGATCCACGATGACCCATATGGAATCCACTCCCGACGCGGTCCTGGGAAGCTTGGTGATGAAATCCATAATAATATCTTCCCACTTCCACAGGGGAATATCCAACGGTTGCATCTTGCCGTGTGGCCTCTGGTGCTCGACCCTAACCTTCATGCAGATCAAGCACCGCTCCACATACCATGCTACATCCCACTTCATGCAAGGCCATCAATAATCAAGACGAAGATCCCTATACATCTTTGTCGCCCCGGTATAATGGGGTCACCACGTTGACCTTCCCCGGGTGGTAAAGGATCTCACAATCATAATCATTCACCACGTCCAACCACCGAAGCTGCCTCATTTTCATATTCGGCTGATCCATGATACACCTCAGGCTCTTATGGTCCGTGTAAATGGTACAACGAACCCCATAGAGGTAATGACGCCAAATCTTGAGGGCAAAAACAACAGCCCCCAATTCCAAATCATTCATCGAATAATTCACTTCGTGAGGCTTCAGCTGCCTCGAAGCGTATGCAATAACGTCCCCTCTCTGCATCAAAACCACACCACAAACCGCGATAGATGCATCACAATATACCATAAAATCCTCTACGCCCTCAGGCAGGGCTAGGATCAGTGCCTCGCACAACCTCTTTCTCAGAGTCTCGAATGCAGCCTGCTGCTCGGGTCCCCAACAGAAAAATATGGCCTTTTTCGTAAGCCGAGTCAAAGGCACGATGATCTTGGAGAAATCCTGGATGAATCTCCGATAGTAGTCGGCTAATCCCAGGAAACTCCAAATGTTAGATGGAGACTTCGGAACCTCCCATCTCATCACAGCCTCCACCTTGGCCGGGTCGACCAGAATCTCGTTCTGATTGACAACGTGCCCAAGAAACTGCACGTCGCACAGCCAGAACTTACACTTGGAGAACTTGGCGTACAAGATCTCTCTCCTATGAGTATCCAAAACCACTCGTAGGTGCTCTACATGTTGCTCCTACGTCTTGGAGTAAACCAATATATCATCAATAAATACTATCACGTACCGATCCAACATCGGTCTACGTACGCAGTTCATGAGATCCTTAAATGCGGCAAGAGCATTGGTGAGCCTGAAGGGCGTCACCACGAACTCATAATGGCCATAGCGACTCTGAAACGTAGTCATCTTCACATCCTCCTCTCTGACCCTCATATGATGGTAACCTGAGCGCAGATCAATCTTGGAAAACCAAGATGCTCCCTGAAGCTGGTCAAAGAGGTCGTCAATCCTCAGGAGTGGGTAACGGTTCTTCACCGTTACCTTGTGCAGCTCCCGGTAGTCTATGCACATGCGATGTGATCCGTCCTTCTTCTTGACAAACAGAATCGGGGCTCCCCAACGCGAACTACTCGGCCTGATAAATCATTTGTCTAGCAGCTCATGCAGTTGCGTAGACAACTCCTGCATCTCGGGGGAGCCATCCGATATGGTGCCTTGGCTATCAGAGCCGCACTAGGGACTAGATCGATCCTGAACTCCACCTGTCGCTCCGGAGGTATCCCAAGAAGCTCCTATGGGAACACATCTGTGTAGTCTCACACCACTGGAACGTCACTCACTGTTGCCTTACCAGTCTCTCGGGTATCCATGACACATGCGACATATCTTGCACAACCCTGCTGAAGGTAACGACTAGCCCTCGCTGCCAAACATAAAGTTGGCCCTTGCAGTGGCCTCTCGCCCTGAATCACCAGCTCTCCCCCACTTGGGTTCCTGATCTGCACCAACTACTTCGCGCAGTTGATCACTGCCCCATTGGGGCTTAGCCAATCCATGTCAATAATAACCTTGTTCCCCCACAAACGTATGGGAACCAAGTCTACTAGGTAGCTCTCCTCGAATAATCTCAGCACACAATCTTGGAATACTACTGATGCTCACACCGATCGATCATCAGCAATCTCTACCTCTAAAGGGCAATCCAACATCTCCGAAGACTCGGGAAACCTCTTGCTAAGCGCAAGAAAAACAAAAGATTGAGTGGCACCTGAATCAAACAACACATGTACTAGAATACCGTTCACATGGAACAACCCTAAACATACATATACAGAGCATATATCAATATCATAAACATCATATAAATAGATCAGAGGGGAAGAATCATACCCTTCACCATATCGGATGCGGCGCGTGCCTCCTCGGTAGTCAACTGGAAGGCCCGACTCCTCACCACTGTAGCCTCCGCCTTGCTCTGCCAACGATCAGTAATCTGCAGGGTCGTTGGAGCTGGCGCCTTCACCGACACTGCTGTTGCTGTCAACTGGGGACAATTGGCCTTCTTGTGGCCCCTCTGGTTGCAGTGGAAATACAACAACTCTGATGTCTGAAAAGTGGGTGAAGGGGCGGTACATTCTCTGCTGAAGTGTCCCGTCTTGCCGCACTTGCAGCAGCCAGACGATCCCATCTTGAATGCTCCCTCATGTGTCCTACCGCATTTCCTACAGTGGCTCGGTCTCGACTGGCCTTTCGGCCTACCATCCAACCCCTTGGAATTCTTCCCCGAAGCCCCAGTCACCTGTCCCTCCTCCGCCTTCCTCTAACTAATGTGCTACAGATCGATCTCTTTCTCCCTTTCCCTGGAAATCATAGAATCCAGGGTGGGGCAAGCTGAGAAGCTGACATCCTCCCGAATGTTGGCTCGCAACATGTCGTGGTAGCGGGTCCTCCTCATATCCTCGCCTCCTGCATACTGGGGCACCAATAAAGCCCTCTCTTGAAACTTGGCAGTGATCTCCGCCACTGTCTCAGTCGTCTGCCTCACATTGAGGAACTCCCAGGTCATGAAATTCGGCCATGTCATAGCCTCAATACCGAGGCTCCTAGAGAGTCACCAGTTGACTCCCACCAATCTCTGGCCCTGTCCCTCAAATATCCCGCCGCAAATCGCACCTTCGACCCCTCGGGGCAAAAGCTGGTCAACTGTACAGACTCAATGTTTGCAATCCATCGTCTGGCAGCAATGGGGTCCTTCGCCCCATGGAAATCCGGTGCAACACTGCCCCTGAAGTCCTTAAAGGACAGTGTGCGTGATCCTAATTGGGTGCTAGTCATGTCACTCTTGAACGCCCTAAGGCGATCCTCCATCAGCTTGAAAATCCCTTCCTTGATCGACCCAAAGATGACCGGGGTCACATCAAGGATGCCTCTAGTGATCTCGGACGCGATGAACTCATGTAGCCTCTCATCCACTTGTTCGGAGCCTAAACCCAAACCTGATCCCTCTGCTGAGCTGCCAACTGCTGGCCTCAGACGTAGTACCACCATTCTGCAATACATAATGACAACTGTTAGTGATACTGATACATCTAGAGGGATGACATCCATCACGAGCTCCTTGGTCTTGCCACAACCTTCCTTGATTCATGTACGGGTCCTCTGCTTTCAGTAGTACGGGCCCATACTACCATCCACATCTATCTATACTTTCCTGAAGAACCGCCTTGACTCCACCAATTCACTACTACTGCTACTAATCTCTACTACTCTCATCCTAGGCTTACCCTAGGGAAAATCTCTGACTCCACCCAAACTAGTCCTCAGCTGCTGAAGGCCTCCTTGTAATGCCAATTAGCCATCACCTGTATACCATCACATGTAACGAGGCTCAGATAATCCTTCAAGTAAAAGACTCGACCCTACAATGGTTAGACTCAAACAAGAGCTGCACAATAGGTCCAAATCCAGCACTCTGAGATTATTCAACCCTAATCACATGTGACGCGACGTAATCACCTAATGGGTAACTCCCATCATTCCCACAAAGCACAAAGCAAGCAACATTTGGACGCAGGAAAACTACTCAAGCAAACCTGTTCTCATAACGAGAAACTGTACTAGTATAAAATGCTAAGCTCATACTGTCAGGCATAACCTAAACATATTATCCTACTGCTGTCTAATCAATACTATCATGCAATTCTCACAAGCTGAAAAAACGTAAAGCAAGCACACAATGCATCATCCCTAGATCCTCAGTCCCATTCTAGCATGTTGTTATACTAAAGTTGATAAACATAACATAAACTTGTATGGGTACTTTGGGGAATACTTACTTGAGCTCGGCCGGTCTCGCACATCACACACTTCGTTCTTTCTCAAAACTCCTTTAACTTATTCTTTAGAAAACCATTTTCTTGTAAAAGCTTTTAATCCCTCGATTTGAGTCCGGACACTGTCACACCCCCGAACTAGACGACGGAAACGTCCGAGGGCTCTTGTGACTTAAATTGAATACCATCACAATGAATATACATGAAGCATAACATAAATCATCACCATGCATTAAATAGTACAACTGATATTGTTTACATCCAATACTTTGTTTTAAACATTACAATTTCATAATATAATTGTCTGATGGATATCATAAGCAAAACACCCTGACATTACTTGGTACTTATTCTTCGGTTTACCTATTACCTGAGAATACAAGTTAATTTTGAAAAACGTCAACATATGACATGTTGGTGAGTTCATAAGCAATGTTGTGATAAAATGATTTTGTGTAGTTTGTAAAACCCAGAAAATCCGATATTTTCTGAATAGATCATTGTTTATAAAAAGTGTGAAGATCTGTAAATATATGCTTGTTGATTTTTAAAACATGTATAAATGTTGAACTTTAGTATTAATCACGCAAGTGAAAATGTTGAAATTCCCAGGAAAACCCGATGTTTTCCCAATACATAAAATACAGTGATTTCTCAATTGTTATACCGTCACGACGAATGATTTTGATTTCTCGGGTGGCGCTGGATTAATTTGGGTTGTGAGTTGTTATACCCACGCATTAGAAAATGACTAGTTTATAACTACAGTTTTCGAACGATCCTTAAAGGCATCGCCCGTTACTACTCACTTAATCCACAACCATGGTTACTCTTGATTTACGTCCTGAATCTGTTTACCTTGATTACTCGTAAGCCTAACAAATGAGGAAAAGGGGAGTACAAAGTCTTGTTATTTTCGTGAGTTATTTTAGGCTGTCAGGAATGCGAAAGGCACATTGCCCCTACTCGCATTTGATTTCTTGACCTCACTAGCAATACTAATGGGCCACTAGGGCCCAATAGCACATCATAGCCATTGAAAGTCCTTTTACATGAAATCGGGTCATAGGAGGCCCAATAGCACATAAGCATATTCCCTTTGGGCCCAAAGATCATGTTAATGGGCTAGCAAGGCCCACCAAGCATGATTTAAAACTTCCAAGCCCAAAGTTTGTAAGTTTGCTCATCGTAGTTATCGCGTATTTATTTAGATGGTTTGGTTCAATGCTTGTTGTTTTGTATTGATTCGAGACCGAATCACTTCATTTGTAAGGATATTTGTTGTTGAAAGTGTATTTGTTTTTCGTTTTGTCGGTAGTTGTGGGTTTTGTATTTTGTATTAATGAATTAATTTGTTTAAAAGTGGGATTTGACCTTTTCACTACCCTTCTTTTATAAAAATAACACTTTTGGTCCTTTTATATAAAAGAATTTCATTTTTAGTCCTTAAAACATTTTCTTGACACTTTTGTATCATTTATTTGATGAAAACACAGTTTTAACCCAAAATTTATTTTGTGGACAACTTCAGCCCTCCCAGAATGGTGATTCTCGGTTAGAACCCCATTTTTCACAACTTTTACAGTTTTGGCCCAAAATCTAAAACTTTACATTTTTGGTCCTTTTTGATAGTGAAAGCATTTTTGACTCTTAAAATGAATTTGTTATGCTAATTACCCCATGTTTTATTGAAAATTTCATTTCAGCCCATAAAATTTATCATTTTTCGCATTTTGAGGCTTATTGGGCCGAAAAGCCCAAAATTAGCCCATTAAGCTAAAAATATACATTTAGTTCCCTTGAAAATTTTATTATTCAGAAAAATGATTATAGAAACTGTTTTGACACTTTTGACCCTCAAGAAACCGTTACTTGTCGATTTGTAACCCAAGTTTTGTATTTTTGACAATTTAAACCCTAAAATGGGTTTTATGTTAGAATATGTTCATCATAACCTCATAAGCTATCATTCTTGACTTGTTTGGTGTAAAATAGCTTAGATTATGTTTGTTTCCTTTCTCATGTCATAGATCTCGGGTTTACACCCCTTTTGTTAACATATTCATCACAAAAACACATGAAATCACACACATGCATGCATAAAATCACATATAGCATACACATACACATAGATTTACACATTTTCTTGTATTCTCCCCCATAAAACTCATGAAAACTGAAAAGAAAGGGGTATGAAACTCACCTTGAGTTGTAGTTTTGGTTTTGAAGAAGAATGGGAGAGGTTTGGTGCTATTTTCGGCCCTGGCAAGTTTCTTGGATGGATCTCGAACTTAGGGTGTTCTAAGATGCAAGATCATAAATTTGAATGGATTAAGAGATGATTTTTGATGAAAAGAAGTAATTTAAAGCATGGATCATACATCAACTTACCTTGGATGATGATTTTTGTGGAAGAATCTCTTTGAAAGCCTCTTAGATCTCGAAAATTTGGAGAGAAATGTAGAGAGCTTCTTGAGAGAATTTTGAGTGAAGTGTGTGTGTGTGTGTTTTTGGGTTCGGCCGAGAGGAAGAAAAGGAGAAGAAGAGAGAAGGGTGATGGGATTGTTGCATGGAAGTATGAGAGCATGCATGGAAGTCCACTAAATAAAAATGAGTTGGCACCACCAAGTCAACTCTTTCTTTCTTTGTGGGCTTGGGCCGAAAATGGAGAGGGAAAGAGAAGATTTTTGGGCTTTGAATGATTAAGCCCATTTTATGGTTAAGTTAGGTGATTTTTGGCCTAAATAAATAAAAATATGATTTTTATGACCTATTAGGGCTAAATTAAATTGATTGTGACCCATTAAGGCCCATTTAAGTTAACCTAGTCTATTTTGGGCTCCTAATGCCCAAAAGTATTATGGTTCATGTATATGAGTCCAATTAGGGCCTATTTGAGAGTTCTAGGTTCAAGATAGTCAAATTGGAAGCTTATTGGCCCATTAGGTCCAATAAGGAAATCCTAGTCCATAATGGACTTAAACCGGGATTTCTAGGGTTTCCAATTCTTTGTTGACTATTTGCAGTGATTGTATGAAGTTTTTGATTGAAGTTTGTTGTTATTAGAAATAAGCATCTTACATGCTTTCACATTGTTGGTTCACATTTGTTATCATTGTTCCATGTTTACAAGGCATCGAATTTCCTAGTTGTGATAGACACCACCGAGGGTGTGTCCGAATCCCTCAAACCAGGGCTCTGATACCAACTTGTACCAACCCAATTTTCACGTCCAAAAATTTCATTTTTAATGAATTAATTTAATTAAACATTCGTAGGAAAATATTGTCGAGTCATAACATCTCATAAAACTATGTATAATGTTTGTAAACCCAAATCGTAAAATAGTCTTGAAACGACCATAAATTTTTCAACAAATTTTAACTTTTCAAAACATCCCAATTACTTTAAGTTTTTGCAAAAATGTTTTCAATACATTTATTATCAGAGTATTCCCAGAAACATAACATAAAACTTAAACACGAGGAGCGGTACGATCACGCCTTTGCCTTGCCACGGTCTCCTGAAGAACCTGAAAAACATTAAACCACAACTGTAAGCCCAAAAGCTTTGTGAGATACCCCCGAAATACCAACCACATATACCACACACATAACATACTATATCATATCGAATCACAGAACAACCATGCATATCAAGTCTGCAGTGTGGTTGGTCCGCCCGCACCGGGCCTTCAATCCACCTGGTCCACTCTCTAAGTCTACAATATGACTAGTCCGCCCGCACCGGTCCTTCAGTCGGCCTGACCCATTCTCCGAGCCTCGGTACGTCTGGTCCGCTCTCGTGGGACCTACAGCCTATCCGGACCGCTCGCTGGGCCTTCGGAATAACCGATCCGCCCTGGGTATGTTGGCCTACAGCACAAAGCAGGTCTCGCCTCAACCCAACCCCAGTCAAACAACCATGTGCACATAAACATATAATCATATAACAATTCACATTCAATCAAACCGATCTAGCAGATCACGTAACACAACATACTCTAAGCAGGATACCGACCTAACCGGTCACTAGCATAGCATCTCCCTATATACCCAGATACCGACCTTAACCAGGTCTCTAACGAATACCATCCTAACTACCAGGATGCAAACATAGTAAAACAACAACATAAAAACAATACCCGGATTACAATCCGATAAAGGGCCGGCCTTGGTGCCTTAGACACTGTTGATATAGTGAGGATAACTCACCTTGCAACTGCTGACTGAAAAGATAAGATCACGCTGCTCCAAACTCCGACACGAACTTCACCCCTGATAAAGCTGAAAGACTAAACCCAATAAATACCACAAAATACCAAAATGCCCTTAGAAGTCAACTGGTGAACTCTTGGTCAAAGTTAAAGTCAAAGTCAACCTCCTGACTGGCTCTACTCGCCGAGTCAGCCCGATGACTCGCCGAGTCTCTCAACTCTGAAAATCTCATCACAACTCACTGAGTCATCCCTTGACTCACCAATTCTTAGCTTAACCAGAAAAGGCTAGGACCTCAAGATCAGACTCGCCGAGTCCAAGAACAGACTCGCCGAGTCTAAGGCTATCTTCAACCAACTCGCCGAGTTCTTCTTCCGACTCGTCGAGTTTCTTCCCATCTTCAAGCAACTCGCCGAGTACACCAATGTGACTCGCCGAGTACCACTAGCTCTTAACCCATACTGAGGCTTTCCAAGCCATGCAGGGGTTCCAATCCACATATATACTCTTCCATAAGCTATTCCTCACGTACAGTTGCAAACTTTACGTGAATCCAAGAGATCTAAGCATAATATACTCTAGGGCTAGGGTTTGGGAAAAAAGAACTTCACCAACAACTCTTGAGCATAGACTTTATGGCTTTCTAGATCATTAACAACCTAGATCTGAGGTAGCAACCTTAGATCTTACACCAAACTTGAGATGGACCTCATACATATAACAAAACCTCATAGTTGAGTGATTTAGATGCACAAAAGCTCAAACAACAGATTATTACCTCAAATGAAAGCTCCAACTGAAGAATAAGCTAAAGCTCTGCAAAGCCCCTTGCTCCAACCTTTTTGTTCTTCAATTCCCTTCCAAGATTTCCTCCTCCAAGGCTCTAAATGCTCTCCAACTCTCTCACAACCGAAAACTAGGGTTTCTGGACTTCAAGGGAGAGTAAAGAGGCTGGGGAGAGGGTTTTATGTTCATTATATAGGGCTAAATCCCCGGGATTAGGGTTTTCTCCATACAACACCAACTCGCCGGGTTGGTCACTTATCACTCGACTAACATCGCGACCCTACTCGCCGAGTCCACCCATGGACTCGCCGAGTTGCCCATTCACATTTTCACTTTGAACCTCGAACTTTCACTCCTGAACTTGGGATGTTACAATTCTCCCCCACTTAAATTAGGCTTCGTCCTCGAAGCCTGCGGCAACACACTCCAGAAACTATTCTTGCAATGTACCACCTGGCATTAACCCAACCAGGTTCCTCAAAACACTACCATCGAAACCCGAAACCCAACTCTTCCCTCGCGGTGTCCTGACCACCCCTCAAGCCGGCCACCGACTTCATCCTCTAATAACCACACTTTTCAACCGGGTACCACTCCATGGTACTTCACTCATTCCAGATCACAACACTCACTTGACTCTTACGAGCTAGATATAACCCTGAACCACCGGAATCCCATCCCGGTACCGCATCGCTATCCTTTTCCTTGCTAGACATATCCTTCACCGAATTCATGGTTGAGACTTAACCTACTCCCTTTCCGAGTCCAACTCTATCCCTTCCATGCTGACAGAATGACACATCCTTCAGCCTCAGAGAAACTCCCATGAGTTATCCTCCACAATCACATACCCTTGCCGGACTGGTTCTAACATCCTCGGGTTGGGAAAACCCGATGCACTGACGACACCTCTAAACATTCCCCAGGATGAATTACCACTACATGAACAAATCCTTGATCAAAATCAAGATGGGAATCCAAGACTCCATCCCTGCATCCCTTCCGAGCCTCTTGACTTTACACCCCCGGAATTTCTTCCGTAACCTCGGCAGACATCCAAACCGGATGTGATTCCATACCACCGCCGCACACACTGCACAATAACCATAATTGGAACACCCCAATCATAACTTCGCACTACTAATTCACTTCTGTGACTTACATTCCCTCTCGGAGCTACATTCCTTTCCCTTTTTCCTTACCAAGGAGATCCACTTGGCAGTCTTGACACTACCACAAGTGCCACGGTGCTCACCCAACACTACACTATTTCCTTATGGCATAACCGCTATCCCATGCACCATACATACTCTGAATCCACTCGTGAAGGCTCTCAAGTCCATGCACTACCTCCACTAATCGTGATCAATATCCGGGGCCAGACCTTTTAACGCTAACATATCGCGACATACTCATCCATTTCCTTGCACCGATCTAACAACACATGCAGAGTATTCAGCATGACTGGACCGCCTTACCCGGCCTTCAGCCAACTGGACCACTCTCATAACCTTCAGCAGACCCGGACCGCCCCCCAGGGCCTTCAGTCTGGTTGGACCGTCCTTCGAGCCTTCGGCCTGACTGGTACGCCGACTGGCCTTCAGTCTATCCGGACCGCTCAACTAGCAATCAACATTCCTAGTTATTCCTTCGGGAAACTCCTCCCATGCATACTGTTCTAGCCCTCTAGGGGTTCCGAACTTTACCTCCATCCCATATACTCAGTTCCAGCCCGATCCTAGGCCTTCCACAATCAATCGCTCTAGGTCTGTATCCCGCCCCGCACGCCTGCCACTTACTCATACCAGCCTACGCTTTTGGCTGACCGAGACACTACTGAATCCCATGCAGCTAAACGACCTTTCGTACTCATCGATTTTTCCAGAGTATTCTCCAATTCTCCCCCACTTAGAGCACTGACTATCAACTACCGGTCGCCATTGCCGACCTTCCTTAACAACCTTCCCGCCACAAGCACTTACACGTGAACCGATTCCCACTAACACGAGCAACCTTTACAAATCGCACATCCACACTGATCATCCCGGACTCAAAAGAAAATCGATCTTCAGCTAACCACTCCTCAGACTGTAGATGCTACCCGATATCCAGACCAACACCCGATTCCCACGAACAACCCTCATGAATGATAACCAACGAAATTCCTAATACTAAGCCCATAACCGTGCCATAACCCTCAAAACCAAAGAATACAATACCGAAAACCATGCAACGAGACTAGCAGATAAACTATACTCCACAATAATCATAAAATAATAAGACATCAAGAAGAGACATACCCGCAGCTGCATCCGACACTGCCCTGACCTCCTTCGCTGTAAGCTGAAAAGCACGACCCTAAGCCCTTGGGGGCTCCGCTCCACCCGGACCTCCACCTGTGATCCTCAACGTGGCCAGTGCTGGAGCCTGCACTAGTCCTGCAACAAGCTGTGGACAGTTGACCCTCAAGTGCCCAACCTGATGACAATGATAACACATCCTCAAATCCTGACCCGGGGCTGCCTGCCGATAATCCCTCGCATAGTTCCCCTCTTTTCCATACTTGCGGCATGCACCATCGGAGTTACAAAATCCGGTGTGACCCTTCCCACACTTCCCACAAGTGTGGCTGCTCTGATCTCCCCATCTAGAATCGACGGTCTTAGGCCATTTCGGCGCCGGCTGCGACTGCACCGGAGCTTGCCTCTGCTCTCGTAACTGCAACTCTAGCTCCAACTCACGTCGCTTGGCGGCCTCCTGTAACTCTAACAAGGTCTCGCACCTCTGTGTAGACACGAACTGTCTGATATCCCTCTTGAGCATACTCAGATATCAGGACATCTGAGCCTGCTCCGAAGCAAACTCGGGGCAAAACATCGCCCTCTTAGTGAACATCCTGGTGATCTCCGTCACCGACTCCGAATCCTGCTTCAGCTCAAGGAACTCCTGAGCCAATCTCTCCCTCTCAACCCGCGGAACATAACGAGTGCTAAACATTTCTTGGAACTGATCCCATGAAACCGTAGCCCTCTGCGCATCCGAATATGACCCCGTGGTCAATCTCCACCAATCCTTCGCCCCGAGCCTCAACAGGTTCAGAGCACACCTCACCCTCTGATCAGCAGGGCATGAACACATGAAGAAACACCCCTCCACGTCCGATAACCATCTCATAGCAACAATCGGGTCCTGAACTCCATCAAAGGTGGGAGGTTTCGTATTATCGAAGTCCTGATACTGAAAACCTCGATTGGCTCCTCCCCCTGCCGCTGTAGCCGCGGCGGCAGCCGTCTCTATGAGAGCCACATAACGCTCATCAAAATACTCAACCATGGCGGTCTTGATCGACCCAAACAGTTCCGACAGCTCGGCCCGGAACAACGCATCAACCTCATCGTGCAGGATCTCACGAATCCTAGCATCCAATTCGCCTATGCTCATCTAACCGATAACCTCGGGCGGCACTGACCCGCCCTGACCTCCCTCTCCTGCTCCTGATCCCGAACTAGATCCGCTCCCAGCATGCCTCGTGACCACCATACTGAAAAACATCACAAAATATCAGATACTTCCCACTAACCCGGGAACCAACTCCCAACCTAACCCTAGAGGTCATGGTTTCCCTGATACACGTATGGGTCCTGTGCTTTCAGTAGTACGGGCCCATACTACCTTCCACATCTACTCATATTTGTATGAAGTACTTCCACAACATCCTAGTGACAAATATACATAGCAAGCGCTCAATCCTCATGCCTAGAGGAACACTAAATATCTCACAACTGACCTCTTGGTATCTCTCAATCCCTCTTATCCATGAAACTTCCACCATCCCTGCAGTACTAATGTATGCTAGCCATACATAACGTTGGACCCTATAGACTTTTGAATATCCAATCCTACCCCAAGCTCCCAATCAAACAAGAACAGAACATAAGGCCAAATCAAACATTCTCAGGCTATAAGATCTTAATTAGGTACAACTGTGATGCATACATTAGACAACTACAATAATGATGTCAATCTCACATAAGGGATCCCAACTTGTAATGACCATAAATTTTTCAACACATTTTAATTTTTCAAAACATCCCAATTACTTTAAGTTTTTACAAAATGGTTTTCAATACATTTATTATCAGAGTATTCCCAGAAACATAACATAAAGCATAAACACGAGGAGCGGTACGATCACACCTTTGCCTTGCCACGGTCTCCTGAAGAACCTAAAAAACATTAAACCACAACTGTAAGCCCGAAAGCTTAGTGAGATACCCCCAAAATACCAACCACATATACCACACACATAACATACTATATCGTATCGAATCACAGTACAACCATGCATATCAAGTTTGTAGTGTGGTTAGTCCGCCCGCACCGGGCCTTCAATCCACCTGGTCCACTCTCTGAGTCTACAGTATGACTGGTTCGCCCGCACCGGGCCTTCAGTCGGCCTGGTCCATTCTCCGAGCCTCGGCACGTCTGGTCCGCTCTCGTGGGGCCTACAGCCTATCCGGATCGCTTGCTGGGCCTTCGGAATAACCGATCCGCCCTGGGTATGTTGGCCTACAGCACAAAGCAGGTCCCGCCTCAACCCAACCCCAGTCAAAAAACCATGTGCACATAAACATATAATCATATAACAATTCACATTCAATCAAACCGATCTAGCAGATCACGTAACACAACATACTCTAAGCAGGATACTGACCCAATCGGTCACTAGCATAACATCTCCCTATATACCTGGATACCGAACTTAACCAGGTCTCTAACGAATACCATCCTAACTACCAGGATGCAAACATAGTAAAACAGCAACATAAAAACAATACCCGGATTACAATCCGATAAAGGGCCGGCCTTGGTGCCTTAGACCCTGTTGATATAGTGAGGATAACTCACCTTGTAACTGCTGACTGAAAAGATAAGATTACGCTGCTCCAAACTCCGACACGAACTTCACCCCTGATAAAGCTGAAAGACTAAACCCAATAAATACCACAAAATACCAAAATTCCCTTAGAAGTCAACTGGTGAACTCTTGGTCAAAGTTAAAGTCAAAGTCAACCTCCTGACTGGCTCTACTCGCCGAGTCAACCCGATGACTCGCCGCGTCTCTCAACTCTGAAAATCCCATCACAACTCACTGAGTTATCCCTTGACTCACCAATTCTTAGCTTAACCAGAAAAGGCTAGGACCTCAAGATCAGACTCGCCTAGTCCAAGAACAGACTCGCCGAGTCTAAGGCTATCTTCAACCAACTCGCCGAATTGTTCTTCCAACTCTTCGAGTTTCTTCCCATCTTCAAGCAACTCACCGAGTACACCAATGTGACTCGCCGAGTACCACTAGCTCTTAACCCATACTGAGGCTTTCCAAGCCATGCAGGGGTTCCAATCCACAGATCTACTCTTCCATAAGCTATTCCTCACGTACAGTTGCAAACTTTACGTGAATCCAAGAGATCTAAGCATAATATACTCTAGGGCTAGGGTTTGGGACAAAAGAACTTCACCAACAACTCTTAAGCATAGACTTTATGGCTTTCTGGATCATTAACAACCTAGATCTGAGGTAGCAACCTCAGATCTTACACCAAACTTGAGATGGACCTCATACATACAACAAAACCTCATAGTTGAGTGATTTAGATGCATAAAAGCTCAAACAGCAGATTATTACCTCAAATGAAAGCTCTAACTAAAGAATAAGCTAAATATCTGCAAAGCCCCTTGCTCCAACCTTTTTGTTCTTCAATTCCCTTCCAAGATTTCCTCCTCCAAGGCTCTAAATGCTCTCCAACTCTCTCACAACCGAAATCTAGGGTTTCTGGACTTCAAGGGAGAGTAAAGAGGCTGGGGAGAGGGTTTTATGTTCATTATATAGGGATAAATCCCCAGGATTAGGGTTTTCTCCATACAAAACCAACTCGCCGAGTCCACCCTGAAGACTCGCCGAGTTGGTCACTTATCACTCGACCAACATCGCGACCCTACTCGTGGAGTCCACCCATGGACTCGCCGAGTTGCCCGTTCACATTTTCACTATGAACCTCGAACTTTCACTCCTGAACTCGGGATGTTACAAGTGATAATGTCAGAGTACAATATCAAGGAAGCTCATAGTGCGGAATCTAAGGTGTGTGTATGATGTGCAACTACCGCACCAGCTCCTTCCCCTTCGCTGAAGAGGTACCTGAAACAAAACTGAAAACTGTAAGAACGAAGCTTAGTGAGTTCCCCCATAGTACCACATACCATACAATCTATTGTCAGACAATTCTGGGGCGCCTGAATTACCCAGGTCAAACCATTCTTGGGTGTTTGACGTACGCATGTCAAGCCATTCTAGGGTGCTTGACGCACCCGTCGGTCTATTTCACCCGACTATCGGGGACTATTTCACCCCATACTACTACCACATAAACACATAGCATAACATAATGTACTGTTAGACAATTCTGGGGTGTCTGACTTACCCAGGTCAAGCCATTCTGGGGTCCTTGCCGTACCCGTCGGTCTATTTCACTCGACTACCGGGGACTATTTCACCCCCTACTACTACCACATAAACATATATCATACTAGCATATAAACATATCAGGTAATAGTAATCCTAGGTGAATATCACAAAGACAATCATCTAACATATGACTCCTACTGGTGGGCCGGCATTGTGGCCTTAATGTTGGATTAATGTCTAAGTCCATAACTATAATTGGTAAGACTTGACCCGACTCGGCATGGTCCATTTGGGTTTCATGGCATTGGGACAATTAGATTGATAAGATAAGGAAAAAGGATACTAGTGATTTATATTAATATATTATAAGTTCTAATATATTAATATATAATCATATTATTTAATTATTATTGATCAAGAAATAATTTATAATTAATTAAGTGATCAAAAGGAACTAATTAAGTATGGACTCTTAGATATATATGTGTGATGGGCCAAGTTCATTTAGGTTGGGCTAAGCTTTCATGGGTAGTTCATGGAGTGTTTAATCCATGGTTCATATGAAATGAAGGGTCATGGGTTTAACCCTAATCTCCACACTATATAAATATGTCCTTGGTTAGTGAAATGGGCACTTGTGTAGGTACACTAAGAAGGCTAGACGATTTCACTAGAGAGAACTAAAGTATCCTTATTCTCAAGGTTATTCCAAGTGTTTATGGTGTTGTGCAAACCATTTGAGGTGTCATACTTGGGGCACTAGGCACTCAAGCTTCATCTTTCTATATGAACATCGAATGAACCTTCATCCGAATCGCCGAGTTGTATGAACAACTCGTCGAGTTTACCTTCATCTGATAAACAAGTCCTATCCTTGACTCGTCGAGTTGTATGAACAACTCGTCGAGTTCATCTTCAACTATAAGAAGATTGCCATAGACTTGCTGAGTCTATTCTTGCACTCATCGATCCCCATGAACTCTAGGTCTAAGGCTAAGTCTAATACATTGGGACACTCCCTTGGACCCTCTAAAAACCCTTTTAGCGCTGAACTGGGTTCCTTCAAACCCTAACAAAAAAGGGGAGTCTCGCCCCGGACTCGCCGAGTCCTAAGAACGACTCATCGAGTCGAGTATGTCCAAGTCTCATTTCTTGATTTTCAGCATAAAACTCTTGACCAAAAGATAGATCTAAGCTCCTTTAATCGTTCTAGCACGTAAAGTTACAAAGTTTACGTGCATGCATGGGACTTTGAGCTCAAAAGGACATAAAATAATCCCTCATGATGCATGGGACCTTACATGGGTGCAAAAGCAGCCCCTAACTGCCTTGTGACTCCCTTAATGACCTAATTCCGAAGCCTCAACCCCCAACCATGCTTGCAATCATGGTTAGTCACCAAAAATGGCTTAGAAAAGCCCTAAATCTCCCCAAAAAGGGATCTATCAAATTAAAAAGCAAGATAACACCTTTATACCTCCAATGAACCATGGATGATGCACAAACTTGGGTTCCCCTGGTATCCACTTGTTTCCTTAAGTCTTTCACCTTCCTCCTTATGGTCACAACTAGCAAGATCCACCAAAAATACCTTAGTTCTTCTAAAAAACGGCTAGGGTTTGCTATAGGGAGTTTTGGAAGCATTGGGGACGAAAGGGAGGCTGAATAAGTGGTTTAAATAGGGTGCAAACCCTCAAACTAGGGTTTTGTCCGGACAGCGCCTACTCACCGAGTCCGGCTGCTGACTCGTCGAGTAGGTCATTAAACTTCTGAGTCCAAGACGCTCTGAATTGACGAGTTGGACCTCAAATCGTCGAGTCCAAGGCCAAAATGCAAGGTACTTGAATGCAATACATACCAGGAACTAGGTGCTACACAATAGGTCATGAATATGACGATATTGAGACAAGAAAAGACCAGTGGAAGTGTGTATATGATGTGTGTAAAATGCACTTGTTTTACCCCTACTTTTTATTAATAAATTTAGCACACAAAGGCAGTGAACCTGTCTTTTAGTGGTATAGTTTAGTAAGTAAGGTGTCGAACTCAGGGAACGGAAAATTAAACTAATAACTAATTTTAAGTAAAACAATTAATGAAAGTAAAAGGGTTTTCTTCTAGTTTTGCAAGACTAGAAACTTAAGCACACTTAATTAACTAAATAACTAAAGCAAACAACTAATTCACCAAATTTGATAAATATGTTTCTACTTAGGTTCAACCAATTCACTCCTATGGTTATTTGTATTTATGATAGATTAATTGTTATTGGCTACCAATTATAGTGGTTAGGTTCATGTTCATTACTCCTGACCCTTAGACAATTAACTAATTTAAGCGGTGATCAAATGTTTAAACTAATTAATTCCCTAGATTAATGATTTGGATTAAATAAGATTTGTAGTGGTCAATTAAGTTACTAATTCAATTAACCTCTTGTTTGATGGTTTCTCAAACAAGCTCACACATTAATCTTCCTATTGTCTTATTAATCTTAGTTTCATAATCATTACTCCTAAGCATATGGTTTAGTGTTCACATAGACATATGAGGTTAACAACTAAGAGATGCTCATGCAGCCTAATTGTCTTCCAATTAACAGAAAATAGTAGTGATTAATGCATAAGGTTCTTTAACAAACTTAATTTAATAGATCACCAATAAACAATCAAACAAAAACTAAGAATTAAACCATAGGAGTTCCTTGGTATTCCCCAAACAGAAACAAAAACGTATTTAGTTCATAGTTGCAGTAAAAACAAACACAAAAACAAGTTTAACTAGATCAAACATATTCAATTCCTAAATCTAAGTGGTAGGATTAACCTAGTTGCTTGAATTCTTCAAGAGATTGAAGATAAGAATTCCTCAGCGTCTTCTAGGATTCTTAATCGCAGCTTGACCTTCAAAAATATCCAGGAAAAGTTGACCTATTGGATAAAGACTCGGTTTTTATAGATATCTCAAAACAGGGTGTACTCAGCGAGTAGCAGGACCAACTCGCCGAGTAGGTGCATAGTTATCCGTCTTGAATCAGGAGTTGTAGCTATCTTCTGGAATATTCTGATGAACTTGCCGAGTAGGCTCATGTACTCGCTGAGTAGATGGGCTTTTGTCCCTCATCTTCATTCTTTGGTCTTCAATTACTTTCCCTTGTTCCCTTTCACTCCCAAGGATGTCTTCTGGACTGAAAACAAAATTCAAACCATTTTAAGTACCTTTTGTCCACATTATTCACATAATTAATTAAAAATGATTAAAAATGATTAAAAATGTATACTAAATAATTAACTAATTATGCACATATCAAAATACCTCACACTTGACTTTTGCTTGCCCCCAAGCAAAACTAAATTTTAAGCATATTAGAATCACATATAACAACTCCAATCTAACCTAGCCATTATGCCGAGACCGCAACGCATGCATTTGTGTCTAAAATTTTTCCTAAGGACCCCCATACTCCAAATAGTCACAATCCTCATAAACATTCGCCCACTCACCCCGAACTATGCTTATTTTATGCAACCCTCTAAATCCATCCTCTAGAAAACCTCTTACCCTCAAGGTGTTTTTAGTTGAGCAACCCAAGCATACATAATCTAGACAATTACAATTTATGATACCACATTGAAGCTCTTTTGAATTCTTCACTTCCTTGATAATTTGATCTTTGATTTCTTTGAATTCACCACCTTTATTGTTTGATTTTTGGTATCTTCAACTTTTTGAATTTCTTGGAATTTTGATCTTTAGATCTTCACTTTATTTGCTCCAAAATTCTTACAACTTTTCTTGTAATTCTCTCTCTCTCTCTCTCTCTGTCTCTCTCTCTCTCTCTTTTACATGTATTCCTCACTTTCTTTCACTCAAATCCCTACATGCTTAAGCAGGGGCGCTCAACCTCAACCTTTATTGGCTAATGATAACAATTTTCCTGGATACATTTCAAGTTTAGGCTGCTAAACGTATTGCATCCCTCAGGCTAAGCGAGGTAGTGTTTTTGTCTCATGATTTCACTGGAATAAGGAAGCCACAAATGCACTAGAACGTGTATAGGCTCAACTAAACATTTGGGTTTTCATGCAATTATCAACACAATTCTAACATGGAATCCTAATTTGCTTTTACCAAAATTTTCTAAATTAAATTCCTAAGTAAAATTTTTGGTATGCAACAATTTTTTCTAAAATTAGCCTAAATTAAGATTCTAAATCGTCTAATATGTGACCAACCCCCTACCCCACACTTATTTTATGCAATGCCCTCATTGCATATTATGCAAATAAAAATGCAAATATAGAGAGAGAATTGGAACAAACTCCCCTGGGGTAGCAGTCGATAGGTTGACACTCTCTTCTTCAGCTCCTTCTTTTCTTGACTTTAGCCATGGGAACAACTCTTCCATGGCACGGGTGTCATGCGTCTCGTGTGGTTGACAGCTCGAAAATTCCACAAAACAAGCTCGTTAGAAAATCTCCAGTGGCAATCCCTCACAAAAAGTGTATAAATGTTGCAGTGAAAGTGCTCAAAGCAATTCTGGAAATCGAAAATTAGCAGTCTACTCGGCGAGTAGTAACGTGGACTCGGCGAGTAGCTCTTGATTTAGAACGATATCGTATAACATCTCATGTAATCGCCGAGTAGAGTTTGTGCACTTGGCGAGTAGGCACTGTTTTTCCAAAACTGATCTAACTGATTCTTCTTTCGACTCTGGTGTTGAAATCGGAAATGCAAACTGACCCTCACTCTAATTCCTTCAGCAGCAACACTCCCTATTACTCTCAACTCTCATGGACTCAATCCTAAGGACAAAACTCCATATTTTTCTTGAAAATCTCTCATTCCTTTCTTGACCCTCACAAATTAGTATGCTTCCTTATCTTTTATCCCTGAAAAATAAACAACTAAAAGTGACAATAATAATCAACCCACAATAAAAATCCAAAGTGTTTGACAATTGTTGAAAACAAAACATCATAAGCATAAAAACATAAAAAAAAAAAACAAATTCTTCATTCTTCATCATCCATCCCAGCTCCTCCCGCGCTACTTCCTCCTTCTCAATCTCTTCTCCTCATTCTCATGATATATGGATAGCCGGGTCCGGGTCTCGGGGCAATGTGCATTTGTTGAAAGAGGTATTCAAAAGATTGATTAGTGTAATTCACCCCTTGCCTAATATCATCCAAGTAGTGTTGGTACTCCAATTGGTTCCATCCATCATTGTCCTCCACCGGAATAACCGGTGGATCTTCCCGCACCCGCTCACTACATTGTCGGACCCGCCTTCCCGGCTCCTCGGGAACTGCTGGCTCATCTTCACGTGGAATAGTGAATGAGTCGCCAAACTTATCGACTATCTGGGCCCTCCGATATAGTGCAGTGTTGAATGGTGGAGGGTGGATAACCGTGAGTGCCTGAGCTTGTGGCAAATCTAGGACCCCAAATAACTTGGCCAGCCGAGTGATAAACATGCCTCCATTGATTTTTGAATTGATTTTTTCTTTGACCGCCCCTTCAGCAAGGAATTTTGCAATGCAGTAGGGAAGGTTGCAAAAAGCATCGGGAGTAATGATGCTCCATAGGTAGAAGATGTCAAGGGTTGGGACCTTGTCCCAATCCTTCCGCATGTTTATGGTACTAGCCACAAATCGGTGAATGAGTCGGTGGATTGGTGAGCAAATGTGGCCTTCTTGAGTGGTGGAAGGGATATAAACTCAGTTAGCGATCGTGTTCCACCATGTAGAAGCTACCACCTCCTCGGGAAGTTCTTTATGACAGTTCTCCAAGAAAGATTCAAAGTAGTCAGTCATCATCATGTCTTGATCATAAATACCTAACCTCCAAGAGAACTCAACCATGCTGCATTGTCGCAGCTCCCCACCCAAAGAAAAAGAGATTGTGTTAGGATTATAGTACTCACTACCACCTCGAAATGAGATGGTAGCGAAAAATTCCCAGCACAACTCGGCATATACCGACTCTTGGATCTTGAATAATTGTAACCACCCATCACATGTCATGGTGGCATACCCCATGAAGAGGCCTTTAAATCAATCGAAATATCAAACAATGACTATAAACAAGAACAAGAGAGATTCACGAAGAAAAACTTTCACTAAGAAAGATAATATCACAAAGAGATTATCGTGTGCACAAAGCGACGATTAGGGTTGTGAAAGGTGTAACCATTCACAAACCTATACAAAACAATATATACTGCTATTCTAGAAGATCCCTACAATTCAGGGATACGCCAGCTAATAAAACAAGATAACTAAGGAAACAGGATAAATACAAGATTTGTTACAACGTGCTGAATAGACAACTATTACAAACTGAACTGCCGACGTGCTGGTGCTAACGCTGAGACATATGCTGACGCTGAGTCTGTTTCAAACATTATCATATTCCAAGGCTTGACCTTACAATCTACCCCAATATGATGATGTTCAAAACAAACTAAATTAAGACACCCCTGGAAAGGAATTCTTCATACTCAGCTTCAGCTTCAACTTTAACGGGCCAGTAAGGACTGTCCAACAACTCCTGTCTTCTGTTCAGCAACTCCATGGTGATAAGAATGTGAAACTCTCCGGATAAATCTTGATGACTCATGCACATTTTCCTTAAGCCAACAAGGTGAGTGGTTGGAGCTTTTGGGATCTCAGTAGTGCGCTGAAAGCACATCCTCCTGTTTTTGTCAAGGTAGTACATTCCGTGTTCAGGAGCTGAGATGAATTGATGCTGAACCGGATCAACACCAAGAGGAAGAGAATTATTAATCACACCAGTACCAAAGTATAGAACCAATACATCTTCGCCATCAACATCAAACTTGGTCCTTCGAGATCTAGGAAATGACAACCTTTGGCCTGGATGCTAAGGTCGTTCTTTAGGAACAAGATCCAGACGCTGAACCTTTTTGATCAGCAGATGAAGAGCACAATTCAGTTCGAAAGAATGAGCTGAGGTTTGCTTGGATGCTAGATCGAGCAGTTCCATCCATTCCGAATACCCATATCTGATCAGCTCATCCCTTTTTACAACTTCAGTATAAGAGTGCTGAGAACCTTGACGAGTGATCAGCAACGTAAGGATGTTCTCGCTTCGAGGTTTAGAAGCCTTGACCTTGATGATCTTGTCTCCACACATTCGACGATTAAAAACATCTTCAAATCTCTTTCGATCAATCCGGTCAAGAACACTGTCAGCCTTAGGTTTACTAGAGCCAGTAGGAGGTTGAGAAGACTGAGCCTTGGACTGAAACTCCAGGAACTTCTGCATCTGAGCTTCAAACGATCCCTTGGCCTGAAGTTTGTGCTGAATAAGAGATTCATCAGCTTGAACAATGTTCTTTAGAAGCTGAGCTTGATTAGTTTCATCAAGAATTTGCTTGACTTGGAAAGGGGACATGTTCCATTCAGAGGCAAGATTTGAAATACTGACAATGGACTTGGGTTTCTTCACAGACGAAGAATTATCAGTTTGAGAATGATCCAAGTCAGTATCTGCTGCCTTCTTCTTTCGAGACAGTGGATGGGATTCTTCACTTGCAACGTCCGAATCCTCTCCTTGGACCGGAATGATCGGATTAGCAACAGGATTGGTTAAAATAGGATGCGATTCTTCAAGGTCATCTGAGCTTTCTTGCTGAACTGGAATGAGAGGATCAATAAAGTTCATGTCAAGAATTTGACATTCATCATCAGCTTCATCATGCTCTTCATCATGCTCACTGTCTTCCACATACTTTTCAGTAGCTGTTGGACTATTAGGCCCTGCAAAATCAGAGTCACGAATGACAGGTTTTGTGTTTGGTTCACCATCAGCATGAGTGCTTGGTTCATCATCAGCATGATCATTTGGTTCACCATTAGCATGATCATCAGCGTCAGCATCATCATCAGTATCTCCCCCTTTTTGAGCATCATCAGATTTGGGACTAGAGGGAGGAGTAAGTAAGAGTACCTCCTTGATTTGTTGAACATCAGCCTCAATTCGAAGCAGACGCTGACTGATGTCCCGAGTTAGTGACATCAGTTCTGAAAATGTTGAAGCCAGAAGTTGAACCATTGAGGAACATGGGGCAACTGGAGAGCTAGGAGGCATCCTTGGAGAGAAGTGATGAGCTGCTGGTGACGGATGCTCCCCCTGAGACTGATGCTCCCTTTATGAGGGATGCTCCCCCTGAGGCATGAAATCCTGTGGTGCCGAGGAGACTTTGCCAGTGTCTGAGATGACGTGGTGAGAAAGTTGAGGGGAGAAATGTTCACCGTCATGATGGTCCAACTCTTGATCAGCATGATCCATATGATTACCATCAGCACCTCCTTCATCAGTGTCAACGGTGAGAGAGGGCACAGTGTATGGATTCGCAATCCATTCTCTCATCCTATCCAAGATTCTAATGTCAGTATCCAAAGGATCATCCTGATACATACGAACTGACATTCGAGGGCATTGAATTGGATTCCCAGAGTGAGAAAAGTATTCAGGAGCGAAGAATTTGTCGAACACCAAGGCAATCCAGCGTGGAAAGGGAACATGATCAGCACGCACATTTGCACGTAGAAGCTGAATAAGCTGATCAAAGAAAAGAGCCCCATAATCCAATATTTTGTTGAGAAGAAGGGAGCAGACAACTTGTTGCTCATAATTGCTTAGTTGGTCACCACTGCGAGACTTGTGACCCACACACTTGCATAAAGCACCAGTGAAGAACTTCCAGCCTGGGGTCATGCACTGACGCAGAATAAGAGCTGATCGAGTGCCAGCTTTTGAATGATCATAGCCCAATTGATCAAACATGCATTTACATCTTTCAATAGTAGGAGGTTCAGAAAAGGGTTCAAAAATTGGTAACCTTAAAGCAGCACTGAGAAGTTCTGCGGTGATGAAGATAGAGTTTCTGCCATGGCCAATGGTTCCGGTGATGACATTGTTTTCTTCGTTGACTGTTGCAGTATAGTAGAACTCACATACTTGTTCAGGGAAGAACTCGGATGGTACATCACTGATGGCATATCGAAGGCGGCAAGAAGCCAAAAAATTTACGAAATCATCAAGTCCAAGACCTCGATGCACTTCTGGAATGTCAGGGTTAAAGACGACATTGGTGGCCTTGATGTGAATGGGAAGAGGAGGAGAGTTTGGGGCAGGAATGACCCTTCGAGAGGTTGAGGAGTATGTGAACAGAGATGCCGCCATTTGAGAGTATTTTAGAGTTCTAGGGTTTTGAGAGAGGTTCAAGAATTTTGGGAGGAAAAGATAAACCAAAGAAGAGAGAGGTTTAAATATGGAATGAAAAGGTTTTTTAAAAGGTAATGATTATCTTGATTAAAAAGATGATGATTATCTTCATTAATAAGAACGGCGCATCGTAACAACCTGTCAGAATATAAAGTAGCCGTTGGATAAAAGAGCCGTTGACTGAAGGTGAAGCATCAATCAGTGTTTGCGGAAGCGCTGAGCTCAGTGTCACAAATGTTACATGCTAAAAATGTTTCTCCGTCAATTCGAAGTACAACTTGCTTATTCAAGGTTAGCAAGGTGATTGGTGCGTGTGATAGATACTAGTTACATTATCTAACCATCGGCACAGAGTGTTGTGACTTCATCAGTGAGTGGTTTATCTTACTGAATCATTAGACACTGAATAATAGGAGGGTAAAGAATGGATTGTTGCGTGTGATAAACCTTGGTGTTTTGGTCTAACCATCGGCAAAGATTTTTAGACTCTCATCAGCGTGTGTTTTGGCACATTGAATCACAGAATCAGTGTAAGATTGGTAAGAAGGGGTAGTTGCGTGTGATAGATCTTGGTGTTTTGATCTGACCATCGGCAAAGATTTTAGATTCTCATCAGTGTGTGTTTTGGCACACTGAATCACAGTGTCAGTGTTAGATTGGTGAGAAGAGGTAGTTGCGTGTGATAGATCTTGGTGTTTTGATCTAACCATCGGCAAAGAGTTTCAAGTCGTTATCAGTGTATGGTTTAATACAGTGAATCATTCAACTTTTATTTAGAAGATTTGAAGAAGAGATAAGGATAAGAAATCAAACCAAAGTGCTCAGTAGCAAATATCATCAGTATGTTATCATCAGCACAATGTACATCAGCTTATAAGACAAAATCAAACATTAGCACAATTAAACATCAAAATTAATTACAAGGAAATTATTCCCAGCTCTCCAATAATGTGAGCAGTTGATTGAGAATCTAGTGCCTTTGTGAAGATATCAGCAAGTTGCTCCGAAGTCTTGACATGTTCAAGAACAACTTTTCCTTTTTCAACATTATCTCTGATGAAGTGATGTCTGATCTCGATATGCTTTGTCTTTGAGTGCTGAACAGGATTTTGTGTGATCTGAATGGCACTGGTGTTGTCACAATAGATGGGAGTCTTTGAGAACTTGAACGCATAGTCGAGAAGCTGATTTTGAATCCATAAGAGCTGAGCACAACATCTCCCAGCGGCAACATACTCAGCCTCTGCAGTTGAGATGGCAACTGATGTTTGCTTCTTGCTAGACCAGCTGATGAGACGGTTGCCAAGGAAGTGACATCCACCAGATGTACTCTTTTTGTCTAAATTTCATCCTGCATAATCTGAGTCAGTGTATCCATAAAGTTCAAATGCTGAGTCGCGAGGATACCACAGTGCAAGGTTTTGAGTTCCCTTTAAGTATCGAAAAATATGTTTGACAGCCATGAGGTGAGATTCTTTGGGATTGGCTTGGAATCGAGCATAGAGAATGATTCCAAACATGATATCAGGACGACTTGCTGTGAGATACAAGAGGGATCCAATCATTCCTCGATACAGAGAGTGATTGACATCAGTTCCAGTTGGATCAGCGTGTAGTTTATCAGTCTTAGATACCGGGGTAGATGCTGGTTTGCAGTCACTGAGAGAATACTTAACAAGCAGGTCAGAGATATATTTACTTTGGCAAATGGAAATACCTGTCTTTTTTTGCTGAACCTCAAGACCTAAGAAAAAGGTCATCTTTATCATCATGCTCATTTCGAACCTTTTAGACATGATCTCAGCAAATTCCTTGCTCAGTGTCTCATTTGGAGAGCCAAAAATAATGTCATCGACATAAATTTGAAGAAGAACCATATCTGAGCCTTTGCTTTTGATGAAGAGAGTGTTGTCGATTGCTCCTCGTCTGTATCCATTTTCAAGCAGATACGATGTCAGCGTCTCATACCAAGCCCTAGGGGCTTGCTTCAGTCCATAAACAGCTTTGTCTAACCGGTACACGTAATCAGGATGATCTTTGTCTACAAAGCCTGGTGGCTGACTTAGGAAAACTTCTTCTTCTAACACACCATGAAGGAATGCTGTTTTCACATCCATCTGATAGACAATGAAGTTCATGTAGGATGCGTATGCGAGAAACAGTCTGATAGCTTCAATGTGAGCAACTGGGGCAAAAGTTTCCCCATAGTTGATGGATTCAATTTGAGTAAACCCTTGAGCCACAAGCCTTTCCTTGTTTCGAGTAATGATTCCATCTTTATCAACCTTGTTACGATAGACCCAGCGAGTTCCAGTGATAGTCTTTCTAGATGGTCTTGGGACAAGAGTCCAAACTTTGTGCCTTTCAAACTCATTCAGTTCTTCTTGCATGGCCTTGATCCAATCAGCATCTTGAAGAGCTGTGTGTACCTTGTCAGGTAAGATCATTGAAACAAAGTTAACATACATGCAAAAGTTATTAAGTACACTAGATCTGTTTCGGACACCATCATGAATATTCCCTATAATTCGATCAACAGGATGATCCCGATGTACAATGACTGATGCTGATTCCGGAGGAATAGATACTGACACATTATCAGTTTCAGGAGAATCTTCAGCTTCAAGAGTTTCATCAGCACCTAATGAATCATCTGCGGATGTGGCTGCAATATCTTGATTCAAGGAACATGGAACTGGAATGATAGGATCAGAGGAATCAATCTTATCTTCAGCAAAAGGAGCTTCATCGAATGAACAAGAGAGAAGCTCTTGAAAGATAGAAGGAGAATGAGTGACTTTTTCATCAGTGTATGATTCCTCATCAAACTTCACATGAATGGATTCTTCAACACATTGCCTGTTCACATGAAAAACACGAAAAGCCTTTGAAATAGATGAGTACCCAACAAAAATGCCTTTATCAGCTTTAGGTTCAAACTTGGATCTTGGGTCACGCTGATTTAGAATATAACAAATGCATCCGAACACATGAAAAAAGGATACATCTGGTTTTCGATCTTTCAGCATTTCATATGGAGTCTTCTTGTGAATCCTGTGAATTAGAGATCGATTCTGAGTAAAACATGCTGTATTGACAGCTTCAGCCCAAAAAGACATGGGAAGACCAGCATGAATCATCAAGGTTCTTCCTGCCTCAATCAGTGTTCTATTTCTTCGTTCAGCAACACCATTTTGCTGAGGAGTACGAGGAGCTGAGAAGTTTTGTCCAATTCCTTTATGATCACAAAATTCTTCAAGAGTTGAGTTTCAGAACTCAGTACCATGATCACTTCTCAGTTGCTTGACTTTAAGACCTGTCAGTGTCTCATTTTTACGAATCAGTGAGATAATTTCCTGTGCAGCATGACTTTTCTTCTTCAAGAAAACTACCCAAGTAAATCGAGTGAACTCATCAACGACCACTAGAGTATACTTATTTCCACCTAGAGAACGAACAGGAATAGGTCCAAACAGATCCATGTGGAGTAGATGAAGAGGGACTGATATACTGGAACATGACTTGGGTTTGAAAGAGGACTTGGTTTATTTTCCTTGTTCACACGCTGAACACATCTTGTCTTTCACAACGCTGAATTTGGGGAGCCCTCTAACTAGATCTTGATTGGAAATCTTAGATAGATTCTTGAAGTTCAGATGAGAGAACCTTTTGTGCGAAATCCAGCTGAGATTTGTCTGAGACTTTGTAAAGAAACATTGCATCAGTGCCTTGTCACTTGAGAACATGTCAATAACATATATATCATCTTTTCTACTTGCTGAGAGTACGATGTTCTTGTCAGTGTTTACAACTCTTCCTTCCTTCTTTGTAAAGTGAACTTCATAGTCAGCATCACACAATTGACTGATAGAAATAAGATTGTGTTTGAGACCCTTAACATATGAAACGTTTTGAAAAACCACGTTGTTGCGTTTGATATTTCCATATCCCTTAGTGAGCCCCTTTCCATTGTCTCCATAGGTAACTGCAGGACCAGTTTTCTTAACATAATCTTCCAGGAGAGACTTTGATCCTGTCATATGCCTTGAGCAACAACTGTCTAAGTACCAAAGATGCTCCTGACCCTGCAGTGCTAAGAAACTAGTTAGAACACACTGACCCATTCGAAGATGGGTCATTCACAAAGTTATTTGAAAATACATTATAACACTCCTTAGGAAGACAGTTTAAAGAGTTTGACTTAAGAGTCCATTTTTCATTCCTAACTTTAATATTTTCAGCTCTTGATGATGATTTATCAAAAGAACATTCACTGATCTTGTGAGAGGAATCACCACATCTGTAACAAATTCTAGTTCCAAAGTTCTTCTTGGTGAGCAAATTTTTAGATTTAACACATTCACCAATAGAGCTTTCAGTCCTTTTGTTAATCACCGAGTCACGACTGAGATCAGTGTTAGAAAGAATTTGATCAGTGTTAGGAGATGAACTGTCAGTATCTGATTTTGACTTATTCTCAGATGGATTGCAATCAGGGAAGTGCTTGAGTTGTTCATGAACAGCATGAAACACTCCATTAGAGATGGGAAAAGCAATAATATTCTCAGTTAGAGGAGTTGGTCTAACAAGATGTGCAGGATAAGATGTAGGATCAATTCCGGTAATTTCAACATTACACTCAGTAATACCATCAGAATTAATAGTACAATATTCAACAATTAAACTTTGATTAATAAAAGAATTACTGACAAACTTATTTTTGAAATTGTTTTTCATCTCATTCATGGAATAGACCTCAGATTCCTTTTCTTGTGATTTAAAAAACTTTTTCAGCTTCGGCAAAATTACCCCCAAGAATTTTTTCACAAGAATGAGGAATTTGAGCTGAGATAATATAATTGGCATTCTTATGAGATTTTGCCCAAGTGTGGAGCACAGTTTGTTCTTTAATCAAAAGATTTTTAACATCGTCAATTTCAGCAGACAAGGATGAATTTGACAAACTGGTGATTCTAAGATTTTCCTGAGTGGACTCGATAATGCTATTTTTTATGGATATATAAGTTTCAAGAAGATCAATTTGATTTTGCAAATTTCTTATGGTTTGATTCTTCTTAGAATTAATGACACCCAAATACTCAAACATTTTGATTTTTTCATTCATTGAATAGGAAACAAAGTTTTTAACCTGGTACATTGAAGAAGAGTCAATGTTGTGCTTTCTGGAATTTTCAGCATCAGACATATCAGTGTCAAAAGTACTATTGTCTTTATCGGGAATATCCGGGTCCTCTATTTTTGACCATGAGGCACTTGACTTCATCATCTGATGACTCTTCATCAGTTTTCCATTTTTCTTCTTCCGCTACAAGCACTTTATGTTCCAAATTTTCAGCTTTCAGCTTCTCAATCAGCTTGTTGTACTTCTGCTTCCAGTATTCATCTGTGCCTTGTTTCTTTTGTTTACACTCCTTTGCAAAATGATCAGTGCTCCCACAGTTAAAGCACTGAGCCTTCTCTTCCTTATCAGCAACATGCTTTTTATCAGCTCCTGACCCTTTTGAGAACTTTCCACCAATCTTCTTTTGAAACTTTGAGAAGTTTCGACCTGATTTTTCAAAGGTCTTCACAATCAAGGCTGCACTAGCAACAACCTTTTCAATATCATCAGTGTCAGTTTTAGATGAATCAGTGTCTGAGTCACTTTCAGTGTCTGAGTCTGCCACAAGCTTTTTGTTGGAGAACAAAGCTACAGAAGATTCACGCTGAGAATCCTTCATCAGTTCCTTTCGTTGAAGCTTGGATTCTTCATAGTATCGAAGATTTCCATAGAGACTTTGTAAGTCCATAGAGTTGATCTTCTCGCTGTTTTTCAGCATATCAACATGATTCTCCCAACCTGCACCTAGGGAATCCAAAAACGTTTGCACTAGAACAGTTCTATGCTTCAACTGGTCTAGTCTCCGAAGATCGTTAACAAGAGTATTAAATATGTTAAAGGTTTGAGTCAAGGTTTCACCTTTCTTAGCAAAAAAATGTTCATACCTTCGGTTAAGATCATTTATTTGAGTAGCCTTGACTTCTTCAGTTCCTTCAAAAGATACAGTCAGCGTATCCATCATCTTTTTTGCTGAGATGCAATTTTGAACCAGCCCAAAGATGTTGTATGGCAATGAGTAGCTAATAGCGGCACGAGCATGAACATCCAAACCATGTTTTCTCTTGTCGTCTGCCGTCCAGTTTTCTTTTGGAGTTTTCTTCATAGTGCCATCAGGAACATTGTTTTTAAGAGGCTGATACATTGGAACATAAGGACCATTTTCAACGATGTCCAACATGTCTTCATCAACAGATTCCAAGGCATATAGAGCCTTTATTTTCCACATAGCAAAATTAGTTTCATCGAAAGGAGGGATTTTAGCAGAAGGATGATTTGACGAGTTTGATGAAGAAGAAGCCATTTGTTTGATAAAAGAAACCCGCTCTGATACCAATTGAAGAGGCCTTTAAATCAATCGAAATATCAAACAATGACTATAAACAAGAACAAGAGAGATTCACGAAGAAAAACTTTCACTAAGAAAGATAATCTCACAAAGAGATTATCGTGTGCTCAAAGCGATGATTAGGGTTTGTGAAAGGCGTAACCATTCACAAACCTATACAAAACAATATATACTGCTATTCTAGACGATCCCTACAATTCAGGGATACGCCAGCTAATAAAACAAGATAAATAAGGAAACAGGATAAATACAAGATTTGTTACAACGTGCTGAATAGACAACTATTACAAACTGAACTGCCGACGTGCTGGTGCTGACGCTGAGACATATGCTGACGCTGAGTCTGTTTCAAACATTATCATATTCCAAGGCTTGACCTTACACCCCAAATTGCAGTCCTTCACCAAGTAAGGTGTAAGTTCCTCTTCCAATCCAACATTTCCCAACCACCCCCAGTCAACTGCATTCGGTAGATGAATTTCCTTCTGTCTGAGTGCCTCCAGTCTATTTAGGGCCCTTGTTTTTGATGACTTAAAAGTAATTTGTTGAAAAGAAAGCCATGGCATATCACTTTGGCTTCCCTCACGAGAAGACTGCCCCCTTCTGGCCATGATACCTGCACACAAACATCAAAAACACACAAACAAACTATACCCAGTAATTAAAAACGAAGAAATTAGGTCTTCATTGTTACCTACTCGCCGAGTACACGACCTACTCGGCGAGTAGGATGAACACCGGGACTGTTTGGGTGCCGGATCTGTATAGATTGTCCAAGAATCCAAATTTTCACAGGGTTTTATTGTAATGACTTATCTAACCATAAATCCTGAAGAAATTCCTCCTAACATTACCTAATTTGTGACTAAATCAAAACCCTATAATTTGAGGAAAGCCCCCCAAATCCGAAATCAAGCAAAATCGAGGTAAATCTATGCTAAAGATTGAACCTTTCATAAGTTTATAGTGTAAAGATGTTACCTTTTTCCTTGAATAATGAAGATTGAGTAGAAAATTGAAGAAACTCGGAAGAAATCGCTGGATGCTTGAGAAGTTGCTGTGCACGGCGAGTATGGAGTTGAAATGGTGAAAAACCTCTTTTTTACAGATTTATATTTCACCCTTTTTAAATTGGCTACTCGCCGAGTAGAAAGGTTCTACTCGCCGAGTAGAAATGCCATTTTGCGTTATATCAGACTAAACGGGCAGGTACTTGCCGAGTATACGTGCCTACTTGGCGAGTAAACCTTAAAAATTGAAAAAAATTGTGTAAATTTTGAAAAATTAATGTATTTTCTCATGTTTCTCATGTTTTTAAACCATCCACCCCACACTCTAGGCATTGCTTGTCCTCAAGCAGTTATGTTCATAAAAGTAGAGGAAGAAAAAGGAAAAATAATGAAAATAAAGAAAAGGAAAGAAAATGAAAACTTGAGACTCGGGTTGCCTCCCGAGAAGCGCTTATTTTTATGGAGTCATGAGTTGGACTCCTCCCCTTCTACGTGGTTACAACTCCTTCCAGCAGCAACTCTTCCATTCCTTCATTCTGGGGGAATCCTTCTTCATACTTTTTGACCTTATGAAAGGTGTGCCATCTCTTGATAATAGCTCTATAGCACCATGTGGAAACACCGTCTTCACCAGAAAAGGACCATCCCACCTTGACTTGAGTTTTCCCGAGAAAAGCTTTAATCGTGAATTGAAGAGCAACACTTTTTGGCCTTCATGAATTTCTTTATCTTTAATCCTTTTATCATGTCATTTCTTGGTCTTCTCTTTATAAAGCCATGAACTAGAATATGCATCATTCCTTATCTCTTCAAGAGCATTCATTTGCATCAACCGGTTGCTCTTTAGTTCCTCCATGTCGAAGTTACACCTCTTTAAAGCCCAAAACGCCTTATGCTCTAGCTCTACTGGTAAATGGCATTGCTTTCCATAAATTAACCTATATGGTGTAGTACCAATAGGTGTTTTGAAAGCTGTACGAAAAGCCCATAGTGCGTCATCTAGCTTATCCGACCATTCTTTACGGTTGCTCCCCACCGATTTCTCCAGAATTCGCTTTAAGGCTCGATTTGTCACTTCGGTTTGTCCACTAGTTTGTGGATGGTATGATGTGGAAAACTTATGGGTAACCCCATATTTCTTTAACACCTTTTCCAACTGATCATTGGCAAAATGTGTGCCTCGGTCACTTATTAGAGCTTTCGGAACCCCAAAACGTGAAAATAGTTTCTTCAAGAATCGCATCACTACCCGTCCGTCATTTGTTGATAACGCTTGTGCCTCCGCCCATTTTGATACATAATCAACCGCTACTAATATGTATTTGTTTCCTTTGGACATGGGAAATGGTCCCATAAAGTCAATTCCCCACACATCAAACACCTCGCACACTTGGATACTATGTTGTGGCATTTCATTGCGAGATGAAATGTTTCCCACTCTTTGACAAGCATCACATTCTTTGACAAATTGGGCTGCATCTTTAAAAATTGTGGGCCAATAGAACCCAATGTCAAAGATCTTCTTTGCAGTGTAGTGTGCTCCATGATGTCCACCCGTGGGCCCGCTATGACAATGCTCTAGTATTTTCCGGCTTTCCTTCCCGAATACACATCTTCGTATGATTCCATCTGCATAGCTCCGGAAGAGGTATGGGTCGTCCCAAAAGTAATATTTTAATTCAGCAAAGAATTTCTTCTTTTGTTGACTGCTAAAATCTTTCGGGATGTATTTTGTAGCTAAATAATTAGCTATGTCTGCGAACCATGGCTCTTCTCCCACTGTCACCATAATGTATTCATCCGGGAGGTCATCTCCAACTTTATCTTCTTGCAATTGCGGGTTCTCAAGCCTTCATAAGTGGTCAGCTGCTACATTCTCCATTCCCTTCTTGTCTCGTATCTCTATGTCGAATTCTTGAAGAAGTAGCACCCATCGTATCAGTCTTGGCTTAGCATCTTGTTTGGAAAACAAATACTTGATAGCCGAGTGGTCAGTAAAAACAGTAGTTTTAGATAAAACCAAGTAAGGGCGGAATTTATCAAAGGCATACACCACAGCTAATAACTCTTTTTCAGTGGTGGTGTAGTTTTCTTGGGCTGGGTTTAGAGTCTTGCTAGCATAGTATATGGGTTGAAAGTGCTTATCAACCCTTTGACCAAGGACAACTCCTAATGCATAGTCACTAGCATCACACATAATCTCAAATGGTAAGTTCCAATTTGGTGCAATAATGATCGGGGCATTAGTTAATTTTCCTTTAAAAATTCAAATGCTTCTAAACACTCTTTAGTAAAATTAAATGGTGCATCTTTTAGTAGTAATTGTGTCAGAGGTCTAGTTATTTTGGAAAAATCTTTTATGAAACGCCGATAAAAACCCGCGTGTCCTAGAAAATTCCTAATGCCTTTCACATTAGTTGGTGGGGGTAATTTGGCAATAGTGTCAATCTTTGCCCGATCCACTTCAATTCCCTTTTTGGAAACCTTGTGGCCCAAAACTATACCCTCCTTGACCATAAAGTGACATTTCTCCCAATTAAGGACCAAATCGGTTTTTTCACACCTAGCAAGCATTAAGTCAAGATTTGTGAGACAATCATGGAAAGAAGATCCGAAAACGGAAAAGTCATCCATAAAAACTTCCATCAATTTTTCCACCATATCGTGGAATATAGCTGTCATACACCTTTGAAAAGTCGCGGGTGCATTGCATAGCCCAAAAGGCATGCGTCTATAGGCAAAAGTCCCACTTGGGCAAGTGAATGTGGTCTTTTCTTGGTCCATTGGGTCTATGGGTATTTGAAAATAACCCGAGAATCCATCTAGAAAGCAATAATAGCTATGGCCCGATAGTCTTTCTAACATTTGATCAATAAAAGGTAAGGGAAAATGGTCTTTACGAGTGGCATCGTTTAGCTTTCGATAATCAATGCACACTCTCCAACCGGTTACCGTTCGTGTCAGGATTAGCTCGTTCTTTTCATTGGTTATGACTGTCATCCCTCCTTTCTTGGGCACCACTTGGACCGGACTCACCCATGGACTATCGGAAATGGAATAAATAATTCCTGCATCTAAGAGTTTGACCACTTCCTTCTTGACTACTTCTTGCATGTTCGGGTTCAACCTTCTTTGGTGCTGTACAACCGGCTTTGCTCCTTCTTCCAGATTGATCTTGTGGGAGCAATAGGATGGGTTTATTCCCTTGATGTCAGTGATGCTCCATGCTATGGCCCGTTTCCGCTTCTTCAACACTTGCACGAGCTCTTCCTTTTCAGACTTGGACAGGTCAGCGGCTATGATTACTGGCTTTTGGTTGCCTTCTTCAAGAAAAGCATACTCCAAATTTTCTGGTAAAGTGTTGAGCTACGTTCCTTTGTTCTGTGTGCTGGACTCGCCGAGTGCAGATAAGGTACTCAGCGAGTTGGTGGCTGTATTCACGACTTCTGACTTTTCTTCAGAGGAACTCGGTGAGTAGATCAGTCCTACTCGACGAGTAGGACTGTTAGTTTGTTTCAGCAATTCTTCATACTCTGCTTCTTCCAACAGTCTTTCAATTTCCATTAAGTCTTTTTTTTGGATCAAATGCTTCATCATAAGCTGTAAACTTGCTGGAATCTTCAATCATGTCTTCCTCCAATAATTCGTCAAGCATATAGATTGAGAATTTCGTGTCGTCACTACTCCTAGAATATTTCATAGCTTGGTCTACCCCGAATGTGACTGAATCTTCTCCTACCCGCAAGGTGAGCTTTGAGTCCCTCATGTCTACTATAGCGCTTGCCGTGTTGAGGAAGGGCCTTCCAAGGATGATTGGAACTTGTGGATCCGCCTCCATGTCTAGAATGATGAAATTAGCAGGAAAGATGAATTTGTCCACCTTCACTAGTAAGTCTTCGCATATGCCTCTTGGGAAGATGACTGTCTTGTTTGCCTAGTGTATTGCCATGCGAATTGGCCTTGGCTCTGGGAGATCCAACTTCTTAAAGAATGAGTATGGCATTAGGTTCACACTTGCTCCCGAATCAGCTAAAGTCAAACTCCCCTGATCACCTTTCTTCTTTGGTAGCTTATTTAGCATAGCAACAGAGCAGTTTTCATTGAGTACTACCTTCTTCACTTCTTCCATCTTCCTTCTATTGGTGAGAAGTTCCTTAAGGAACTTTGCATATTTGGGCATTTGCATGACGGCTTCGATGAAGGGTATGTTGATTTGAAGAGTCTTGATATGATCTAGAAACTTCTAATACTCCTCTTCCTGCTTCTCCTTCTTAGCTCGGGCTGGGTATGGCATTGGAGGCTGGTAAGGCTTTTTAGGAACCTGATCATTGGTTTTTAATGGTGTAATTGCCGAGTCCATATGAGGTACTCGGCAAGTAGGACTGTCAGAATGTATATTTTTGTTTTCTGCTTGCTTTTCTGCCTCCTCCTTCTGTGAATCCTTGGATGCTTCAGTCCGAATAGGTGGCAGGGGAGTGATTATCTTCCCACTTCTTGTTGTGACTATGTTTATGTGTGCGCCTCGTGGGTTATTTTCAGTTTTGCTAGGAAGTTCGCCCGGTGACCTTTGGTTAATTTGTTGAGCAAGCTGCCCAAGCTGCATTTCTATATTGTGGATAGATGCTTGCTGGTTCCTAAGCATGGTTCTTGTTTCTTGAATTGTAGCATCATGATCACTATGCCTTTTTTCTGAAGCAGCTACAAATTTAGTGAGCATTTCTTCCAAGCTTGGCTTCCTTTCTTGCACCGGCTCCTCCTTTTGGTAGAACCCTCTCCCTTTTTGTCTATACCTATCCTCCTTGGCTTTCTTGTACTCTTCATAAGGGAGCCACTCTTTCTTTTGTTTGCACCAATCTTCATCATATCGATCCCCACTTGAGTAACACACTTGCGCCTTCTTGTTGCCATTCTCATCTAAATCGTAGTCTCTAGTGAGGTGAGGCCCATTGCAATTTTCACAACCCACCCGAATATCATGGATCGTTTGATCCATTTTATCCATTCTCCTATCCATGGTTTTTAGCATAGCCATGACCGCGGATAAGTCTTCAGTAGAAACATAAGTGGCTCCCCTAGTGACATCATGTTTAGGGTTATGGTATTCTCTAGAGTGTTTAGAGAATTCTTCAATCAATTCTTTAATCATTGGGGGCGGCTTCTTTGTAAGCAGGCCTTGAGAGTCTAGTAACTGCCTGGTTGTGACATTGACTCCATCATAGAAGATGGATACTTCTTGCTGGCTGTTTAGATCATGGTGTGGGCAGTTTCTTAGTAAGCTCTTGTACCTCTTCCATGCTTCATATAGGGACTCTCCAGCTTGTTGTTCAAAGTTAGAAATAGCCTTCTTCAACTTGGCTATCTTGGAAGGTGGGCAAAAGTGATCAATGAATTCTTCCTTCATCTTGGACCAAGTGGTGACTGATCCGGGGGGAAGTGACTTGAGCCAGTCTTTTGCAGCACCCTTGAATGTCACCGGAAGCATACGAAGTAGTTGAGTCTCGCGGAGCACATTTGGAATATTGAAGTAATCAGCTACATCATTGACTTCATCCAAATGCTTGTAGGCATCTTCATGATCTTTTCCATAAAAAGGTATTTCTTTAAGTGAAGCTAGGATATGACCCTTTAGCTCGAAGGTAGCAGTCGCGGGAATTGCGGGTTGCACAAGTCCCGGGCCAGTGTCGTCGCGCATCCTCTTCTTCCATTCTCCCATGGGGATTTCATTAATGTTAGCCATTGTGAAACCCAACTCTTCCTCGGACTCGGTTTCATGCTCGTATGTAGGCTCCTCTTCTTCCTCAGTCTCGTACTCGATATCTTCTTGAATTGGATCTTTGATTATCAAAGAGGCACTGGATGCTCCTGATTTACTACTCTTCTTTTTCCCAAAAATAGTCTTCAAATTGGACAAAGGTGACTTCTTTGGTGTACTTGAGCTCTCCACGTCCTTTCCTTTGTTCCTTTTCAATGCGGATTCGGGATCTTCAAACGGGGGTACCAGTGGGGTGTTTGATCCTCTGGTCATGAAAGTCCTGAAATAAATAGAATAAAAGCGTAAAAAGAACAAAAAAAATTTGAAATTAACTACTAAATAAGCTGGTACTCGCCGAGTAGGTGCGACTGCACTCGGCGAGTATCAGTGTGATTTTGAAAAATTTAAACTTAATATTAAAACTAAAACAGGTGCGAAAACCTAATTACTAAATACTAATTTTGCAATAAATGAACTCTATGCAAGTAAACTCACACAAAGGATTGAAAAAATTAGGAATTAGATTAATTATTTAGAACCGTTCCTCGGCAACGACGCTAAAAACTTGATGTGTGTAAAATGCACTTGTTTTACCTTTACTTTTTATTAATAAATTTAGCACACAAAGGCAGTGAACCTGTCTTTTAGTGGTATAGTTTAGTAAGTAAGGTGTCGAACTCAGGGAACGGAAAATTAAACTAATAACTAATTTTAACTAAAACAATTAATGAAAGTAAAAGGGTTTTCTTCTAGTTTTGCAAGACTAGAAACTTAAGCACACTTAATTAACTAAATAACTAAAGCAAACAACTAATTCACCAAATTTGATAAATATGTTTCTACTTAGGTTCAACCAATTCACTCCTATGGTTATTTGTATTTATGATAGATTAATTGTTATTGGCTACCAATTATAGTGGTTAGGTTCATGTTCATTACTCCTGACCCTTAGACAATTAACTAATTTAAGCGGTGATCAAATGTTTAAACTAATTAATTCCCTAGATTAATGATTTGGATTAAATAAGATTTGTAGTGGTCAATTAAGTTACTAATTCAATTAACCTCTTGTTTGATGGTTTCTCAAACAAGCTCACACATTAATCTTCCTATTGTCTTATTAATCTTAGTTTCATAATCATTACTCCTAAGCATATGGTTAAGTGTTCACATAGACATATGAGGTTAACAACTAAGAGATGCTCATGCAGCCTAATTGTCTTCCAATTAACAGAAAATAGTAGTGATTAATGCATAAGGTTCTTTAACAAACTTAATTTAATAGATCACCAATAAACAATCAAACAAAAACTAAGAATTAAACCATAGGAGTTCCTTGGTATTCCCCAAACAGAAACAAAAACGTATTTAGTTCATAGTTGCAGTAAAAACAAACACAAAAACAAGTTTAACTAGATCAAACATATTCAATTCCTAAATCTAAGTGGTAGGATTAACCTAGTTGCTTGAATTCTTCAAGAGATTGAAGATTAGAATTCCTCAGCGTCTTCTAGGGTTCTTAATCGCAGCTTGACATTCAAAAATCACTAGGAAAAGTTGTCCCATTGGATAAAGACTCGGTTTTTATAGATATCTCAAAACAGGGTGTACTCGGCGAGTAGCAGGACCAACTCGCCGAGTAGGTGCATAGTTATCCGTCTTGAATCAGGAGTCGTAGCTATCTTCTGGAATATTCTGATGAACTCGCCGAGTAGGCTCATGTACTCGCCAAGTAGATGGGCTTTTGTCCCTCATCTTCATTCTTTGGTCTTCAATTGCTTTCCCTTGTTCCCTTTCACTCCCAAGCATGTCTTCTGGACTGAAAACAAAATTCAAACCATTTTAAGTATCTTTTGTCCACATTATTCACATAATTAATTAAAAATGATTAAAAATGTATACTAAATAATTAACTAATTATGCACATATCAGTATAACTTGACTCCAAGAAGGTGATGAAGTTGACCAAGCTATTTGATCGAGAAACAGCTGGTTAAAATTGTCACAAAGGTATCTAGGAATGAGGTGTCATGAGGATAATCATCGACACATATTAGAAGATAGATAAGAATATTCTTGTGATTGTAGATAAAAAGTAACGGATCGGCTTAATATTTGAGATAACCAACAAATAGAAGAAAGGTAGTGAGTTCAGTGTACCATGCTCGTGGTCCTCGTTTGAGGCAATACAAAGATTTTTTGAGTTTACAGATGTGTGTTGGAAATTGAGGATGAAGAAAACCAGGAGATTGTGACATAAAAACTTCTTCATGAAGAGTACCATGGGAAATGCATTACTGACATCAAGTTGGCGAAGTGGTCGGTTTTGAGAGAAGGCAATGGTTCAGACAGTTTGAATGGTAATTGGCTTGGTGACAGGGTTGATGGCATCAAAGTAATCTTTTGCCATATTGTTGAAGAAAACCTTTTGCTACAAGATGTGCTTTGTGTTTAGCAATGGTTCCATCAAGATTCTATTTGATACAAAAGATCCATTTGCATCCAATAGGTATATGAGAGGCTTTAGGAACTAATTCCTAAGTACCGTTGGTGAATAGGGCATTAAATTTATGGTCCATGGCTTCACCCAGTGTGGGTCTTTGAGAGCTTGGTGATGAGTGTTTGGTTTAATGGTGGGAGGGAAGGGTGTGGTGTGGCTATGTTTACAAATGAGGGGTTGTAGTATTTAGAATTTTGTTTGCATGGTCGGGTTGGAGGGAGTTGGGGTTATGGCGGTGAGGGTGGCACTTGTGGTAATGGTGGACTCAGATAAGATGAGGCAATAGAGGAGGAGGTAGACGTTGGAGAGTTAGTGGTGGGTGACAATGGTTTGGTTTTGTAGGATGGTGTGGGATCAGGTTCAGTGGGTTGGTGTAGCGGAAGGATGATAGTAGCCGGTACATCACGTGGGATGGTGTGAGTTAGTTGTGGGAATTTTGATGTGTCATCGATGGAAAGTCAGGGTGGACTGAGAAATATGTCAGGTGTGGGTAAAGGGTTATCGATTTGTAGTTTATGGGAGGGAAATTGATCCAGAATGAACTCCACATGTGTTGAATGATATAGGCACTTGGTTTGAAGATCATAGCATTCAAAGGCAGATTGTGGAAGAATAGCCAAGAAATAGAAACCGGGCAAACTTGGGTTGAAGTTTGGAGGTGGTGTAGGGTCGCAACCAAGGGTAACATAGGCATCCTAATGGTTTGGTGTAGTTTGGTTGTTGAAGTAATTGACATTTATAAGGAGATTTGTTGTTGAATGTGGGAGTGGGAAGGCGGTTAATTAGGTATACGGCAATTTAAAATGCATGCGACCAGTATGTGAGAGGTAGATTAGCATAGTGGAGTAGAGCTAGGCCGGTTTTAACAATATGTCTGTGCCTGCGTTCAACAATACCATTTTGTTCCAAAGTATGTGGTGGTGTGGTGTAATGAGATATGCCATGTGATTGAAGGAAGGGAAGGAGGCCTAGATATTCACCACCATTGTAACTAAACAGAGAGACAATAGGCTACTGAAAATATTTTTCGACCAGTAGTTTAAATTGGGGAAGTAGTTGGGCTACGTCACTTTTGTGTTTCATGAGATATATCCAAATGTATTTTGTGCAATAATCAACAAAAATGACATAATAAGTGAAGCCATCAATAGGTTTTTGAACTGGACCCATACATTGGAATATATAGGTTGAAGTGGATGAGTGGTAGTAAAACAGTTTGGACCAAAAAGACAATTTATGACTTTTATTAATGGAACACGAAGGACAATGAACATTGCAAAAAAATTCCCAAATTAATCCTAATTTTGAAACAATAGACTAGAAAACATTAACATACGGATGACCAAGTTTGTGGTGAAGGCTAAAAGGATTGCGCTTGAGAGTTGCATCAATTTGAAATCTGGTAGACGGATGAGTGTGGTATACCCCTTCAGTTTTCTCCTCACAACAAACGCACCCTCGTGCATAGATTCTTCACAAAAAAAATGAGATGGAGAAAATTCCACCAAAACACGGTTAGTGTCACATAGATGGCCAACATAAACAAGATTAAATGCGGAACATGTAAAACGTTTGAGAAGAACAGTTTCTTGTGAGGAGTGTTGATATATGTGTTACCAATGTTAGAGATGGGTAAACCTATGCCATCTGTAAGAACCACTTCATCTGGTCCACCATATTCTGATACGTTGTGAAGAGTGTGTCGATCAGATGTAACGTGATTAGATGCCCCTGTGTCAAATAGCCATGATGGTGATGCAAGAGAAGAGGTGGTGATGTTTGCTACAGGAGTGGGATGTTTGTCAGCATAAACATTGTTCCCCCTTAGGAAACGAGCTAGCTTGCAATAATCACGGGTAAGATGACCAGGGATGTTGCAAAATTGGCAGAATTCATTGGTTCGGTTGGTGTGAGGCTGGTTATTATTTGACCACTGGTTATTATTTAACCACTGAGATTGGGGTTGGTGTGCGCCTCTCTGTGACCCAGAATGATAAGACCTATTTTTGTTCCTAGAAAATGAGTTTGGGTTACGATTTGTGGATCCCTATTGTCGTGATGTGTAGTTAACAGTGGTGGGAATGGATTCCAGTGTGGGTGATGCTTATTTGTTGGCTCTTTCATAATTTGTGAGTTTATCAAAGAGTTCGGAATAAGAGATGGGGTTGTCTCGCTCTTTAATGGCAGCTGCAATGGTCTTGTAGTCTTCTCCTAGTTGCGAGAGTATATGAACCATGAGGTCCTCTTCCGAGACCAGGCTTTGGGCCAGGGCTAGAGCACTGACAATTGATCGCATCTCATGAAGAATTTTTGTGATAGATCGAGTACCTTTTGGGTTTTGCGCATGTTTGGACTTCAAGGAGATTATGTGTGACCTGGAGGAGGAGGAGGCAAAGCTCAAGTGGAGTCTTTCCCATGCTTCAAGTGCTATGGAAGCAGATGAGACAAGAGGTTGAGTAGATTTAGAACAACTGTCAAGGATGGAACTGAAGATCATTTGATCTTTGCGATACCATGGACTATGTTCGGGATTAGCGATGGGCTTGCCTTCTTTGTCATTCATTGTTTTAGTGGGTTGATTGGATTCATCGAGAAATGAGTGGGGATTCGATCTCCTTTCGCCAAACTGGGTAATTGTGAGAGATGAGTTTCGTAGTCAGATGAGTGGCGGTTATGATTTGCATTTGTCTGTTGGCCATTAAAGAACCCTAATTGTAAGAAGATAGGCTGCTGGATCGAAAAACTCGTGAGAGTAATGATAGCTCTGATACCATATGGTGAAAAGAATATATAAATCAGTATACTGATTTCTTCAATAACATGTATAAACGTGAGTCTCTTTATAGCCAGAATAAGGTCACAACTATAGATACTAAACTAGGAAAGAATACAATTGTATTTGGCTAATTATTTACAATTTAAATGACTCTAAATATATAAAAGATACGTGATATATCTTAGTCCTTAATACAGGCGCGTATAGGGAGCTGGAGCATAGAATTTTTGAGTGGGAATGTGAAAGTGAAAGAATCAATGTATGTTTTCTTTATGGCCGTGTGTGTAAGAGAGAGAGACATAGATAGGGGGTTGGGTGGTTAAGATGGGAGTTGGGTGGTTAAGGGGCAGTGTGGGTTTTTCTTTTCTTTTTCAAATTAAAAGGCTGTTATAATCTTTTTATGTTTGAAATGAACCAAAGCTACAAAATGTTTCAGTTTTGGACCATCGGTGCAAGTTCAAAAAAATTTGGGATTCTATCTACAGTTTTTTGCAAACCAAGGGACCAAATTTGCAGTTTAGTCTAGTATTATTATAAATGATAAAAAAATAAAATACTATCAAAAAACCAAAATTCAATAATAATATAATATGTATGATGTCATTTTAGTAATTTTACAAGGACAAAACTACAAATTTGGTCCTTATGGTTTGCAAAAAACTTTGGATGGGGTCCCAAAAGTTTCAAACTTGCATGGCAGGTCCAAAATGAAAAGCTTTTTGGTGAATTTGGTCCCAAAATCAGGAATTTTCGGTGAATTTGGTCCATGATGGACTTGAAATGAAGATTTTTCCCTTTTAATACCTTTTTTTTTTATATATATTTTTTATATTTATCTTAATACTTGTTCAATAAAAAAAATTGCCCACCCCTATTGTCCACTTCCCTTCCCTCTTTTTCTAACCTAACCCAGGTACTTATTCATCTTCAAGAAACCCAGATCCATGCTTCACTCTCGATGCCCTATTCCTTCATCAAACATCCATCGACGATCGACGGCCACTGGAGAACATTCTTCCTTATACAACACAAGTTGCGCCGCAATTTTCGTCTCTTCCCTTCCCTCTGTGCCAATATCTTCCTCTCCACCGCCATCGAGCTTCATCTGCGTCATTCTACTATCGAGCATTCTCTGTGTTGTTCTCTTCCCCAATGATGAACATGAATGTTGAAATCATTGTCTAATTCGTGGTGGGTAATATGATTGGATACCAGAAGTTGAAAAAAGGATTGCTTGCCTCCAAGATTAGTAATTTTGGTCTTGATCGCATAAAACAACGAACTCATTTCCAGCACTTTTAATCATCTCCTCACCCTTCCGGTAGAAACCCTCTTCATCATATTACTGTGGATTCTTAGGGTTTTTTCTATCATACCTCTATTGTTTCACACAATCGAAAAATTAGCAGAAAATCCAGAATCTCAAAACAAGAAGGCCACCTCTTCTTATTTAGACTTTCATTTATTGAGTATTTTTCTGTCATACCTGTGTTTTTTCACGAAAATGCGGTGTATGATGACCAATCATCATCAAATAGTAATTTTTGAGGAAGAAAGATTACAATGATATCAAAAACATTAACCATGAGCAGCGATTTCAGTTTGGGATATGTGTTTACATACTTTTTTTTATTATTCTCAGATGCCTTGGAGTTGAACACAAATCACCTTGGAGATCTTGGTTGTGGCAAGGGGCTTTTGCTGAATGCAAATCACGTTGATGAAGAGCCTATCTTGTCAAACTATTATTTTGTTTCAATCTGGGTTTTTTTTATCTTATTTGCAGTTGAAAATGTGAGGAAAACGATAATGAGAGAGAGAGAGAGAGAGTCAAAGAGAGATGAAGAGAGAAAGGGGGTATGATAAAGTGGGGTGGTAAGGTTTCTGTTATTTTCTATCTTTTAATAATTATTTTAAATACTAAAATAAATAAAAAAAATGTAAAAAGAAATAATAAGAACAAAATAGTCCTTTCAATTTTTTCAGTACCAAAATCACATAAAATTCTTGATTTTGGACCATCCATGTAAGTTAGAAACTTTTTGGACCCTATCTAAAGTTTTTTTAATACCATAAGGACTAATTTTGCAGTTTTATCTTTTACAAGTTAAACCAAATTTGACAAACATTTAAAACACAATTTATGTTTATCACGTTTTTTAATAAGATGAATTAATTCAAACAGTTATTAATGGTTGCTTTGTAATTAATCCTAGTTTTTTTGTTAGAGTTAAACTCTTTATAACTTAGTACTAATAGGTTATTAGTCGTTGCTTTGTAATTAATCCTAGAACATGTTTTTCAGTAAATAAAAGCTTAGGCTCTAAGCAATCCATACTCGTCTGCTTTTTTACCTGTGCAGAATTGATTCTTTTTCTGTTTTGTCCCTCTTTTTCTTTGCTCCTGTTTTCCTCTTTTTCTTGGTGAAAAAGGTTCAGGTCTGAAGCAGCCGCTTATTGATTACATTCTATCCAAATTATAGTCCTCAATAGAAAACACCCGGTGTGAAGGTGGAGAGTACAAAGGTTTCAGCAAATACCTAACGCCACAATACAACTTGCGATTTGGGTTGGGAGAGATTTGCCTCAATTGTTGACTTTTGATAATTGTCATTGAAGAAAAAGAGTAACTCGTTATACAAACGCTCATGATCTGCAAGTCCATCTATATTCAATATTGAGGAGCAATAATTAATCCAATTATTTTACCTATTAAAATTTGGAAATAGAAAAATATTTTAGAATTAACCGTATAACTTTAGAAATTAGTTTATAATCGAAGAGCTCTCTAAATACCTACGGTTCCACGACTTGTAATAACTCAAAGGATCTTCTTCATTCTCTTTATCAGTATTATACACAGGACTGATTGCACACTCTCTTACCATTATTCCAACATATGTTCCGTCATCTATTATTGTAACACCAACTTCATCACCATTTTTAATCTCATTGTCCCCAAACATCCAATGACATAACCATACTATATCTTCATCAGTTTCTCCAACAGCATACATACCACCACTATACCTCCACTTGCAATTTGTTGTCACGTTCTCTACTTTTATTCTTATACGACTTGTTATTCCTCTACCTAAAAATGTATGCACAAAGCTTATATTTATTCCCTGTATCATTTTATTCATTGAAGATGATGGCATGGCTATTGATATTGATATTGATGAACCCTTGCTTTTATGAGGTAACCAATCTGGAACTGCTTTCCCAGGAAAACATGTGCTAAATATTCCAAATTCGTAAAACATCTGCAAATAAAACATTACATTATATGAATTTTATGCATATTAGTGTGTGTGTGTGTGTGTTTGTGAGATCAATAGAAGAAGAAAGAGAATACCCGGAGTGGGAGTTTCTTTGCATCACAAGGCTGTTTGTATGAATCCAATATCCGTATCTTGTGATCTTTCACATGTTGTATATTTGTCCACCCCAAGCGACATAATATGATGTCATCAATTTGTGCTACAGCTTGAATTTTCATTATGCCTTGAACTTCGGTCAACGACTCCGACTCCTCGAAAAAAACAAATGGTACCCCCCACATTTCTTGAGGGAATGTTATTTTAATAAGCGATGGACAATCGTCAGCCCACAAATATTGGATTGTAGGTGGAGGGCACAATATCGACTTCAACATCCAACATTCTCCAACATGGAGTTCCTCAAGCCTGCTAAGGCTTCTCACACAATCAGGCAAGGAATCAATTGGATTCTTATTTAGATATAATGTCTTCAACATTGACATGCTACTGAAGTCCTTCGGAAAGGATTCATTAGATAAATTATTGCCTATAAGTGATAAGGTTACTAATGAGGGTACTAAAAATGATTTTGGAGTTTTCGGTAAAAATTCTCCAATAGAAGAGGAAGATGCACATGACTCCATATCCTTCATCCGAATTAGAAATCCACTAGCACCTAAGCAACTGTTTAATGATAAAATTCGAACATTCTTTAACTTGCTAATGCTAATTGGAACATTACTAAGCTTATTGCAGTAGCTCAGGTCAAGAATAACAAGGCTATCGCATCCACCAATTGACTCACACACATAAACCAAGCTTTTACAGTTGTTAAGAAACAACCTCTCAAGTGCAGGTAAACCAGAGAAGCCTTCGACTCTAACAAGCTTGGAATTCCTCAGATTAAGAATCTTCAATGACCCAAGAAGCTGTTGCATTGGATATCCTCTAATCAAGAATATTACAATGAATATATTAATTGACTAATAATTGAAATAAAAGCTTTAATTTCATACCTTTGGCTTCTTCCAAAGCTGTGTCAGATTACTGTGAGACATGTCAAGAGAAACCATATTTTCCATTGGTAAGTCTGAAGGTATGAATTTTAAATGGAATCCATGCATGCACAACCATCTTAAACCTATTGGAAAATTCTTGTAAGATCCGTTGAGTTTTACATAATTGAGTTGGAGCAGCTTTAGCTTATCCATCTTCCTTAATGCATCTGCTCTCAATTCCACCTTTTTGCAATGAGAAGATGAAAGCATTAGGAGAAGCTGAGCCAAAACCAACCAAATTCTTAAAAAGAACTCATAAATCATCTGGATTGGTTGAGCAGCTCTAAAACTCTTGTTCTCATCATCATATTGGAAGTTATGCTTTCTCACACTACTTAATGATCTAGGCAATGTCTCTTGCCTCAATAAATTCATGTCAAGGATAAGACCTTGAATTCTTTGGGTACCCTATCAAAAGAAAATTACATCAAGCATTCATTGTTATGTACACGATAAAGCTAACGATACTCTAAATGACTATGTTGTATTTACCTTGTCATTTTTCAACAAATTGAGGGTCTCCTCATGTTTCCACACAAGACTACGCTTCCATGGCTTATCAGGTGATTCTTTGTGGACTAAGTCTCTCCCCATATCTTGAAGCAACTGATGCATTGTAAACTTATTATCATATGTAATCGTGAGAAGACATCTATCAATGAGCTTGGTGATCCCATAAGATACTTGAAACCCGCATTCCGTTAATATAGTTTCTGTAACTTCTCTTTCTTTTCCAACAAAAAAGCAAGCAATGTGCTTAAAAAGTTCTTTGCAGTCCCCTGATAAAGAATCAAAGCTAATTTGCAGAGCCTTTTGTATATTCTCTTGTACATCGGTTAAATATCCTTTTGCCTCCAACATTTCAAGTACATCACTCCATATGGATGCACCTTCATTAATTAATGAACTACCCAAAACTTTAAGAGCCAATGGATGTCCTCCACAATACTTGGCAACTCGTAGTGCTTTTTTCTCATAACCTTTCTGGGGATCAATGTTTCCAAACGCATGCCAACATAAAAGTCTCATAGATGTAGTGTTAGTTAAGCCAAGAAGTGGAAGCTTTGTATGCTTTGGAGGAAATTTCATACGAAACAATGAACACTTTTCTGTTAGGGACCCATCTTTGGTTGTTACTATAATCTTGCTTCCGGGATGAAAACCTTTTGTTCCAATAAGCACATCCAGTTGCTCAAAGTTATCAACATCATCAAGAACCAGAAGTGTCTTTTTCCTAGATAATGCCTTTTCAACCTTAGATGTGCACCAATCTGCATCATGTTCTTCAATATTTCTTTTCTTGAGAATGTCTCCAAGAAGCTGTTTTTGCAAATCTAGTAACGAACATGTCTGTTGTGCACATATTCTTCCAATGGCTTCAACAAAGCTACTTCTTTCAAATTCATGGAAGTGCAACATATACATATGTTTTGCCAATGTTGTTTTCCCAATCCCTGGCAATCCCCAAATTGTGAGAATTTCAGCAGCTTCAGAAGATCCTCTTTTTAACCAGGAACTGATGGTATAAATAGATTCCCCCATCCCAATTATGTGTGGGATCCTCCTTTTCAAGTGTAGTTCCAGTCTAGTATTAATTTCTTTCACGACTTCTTCAATAACCACCGTCTCTCTTCTGAAAAAGGAATCAAACTCGATCAACTGGACACATTAGCCGATATATCAAATTAAATAAACTGGTCAATAAGACAATAACTAGTCTTTTGCATCCTTTTAATTATTATGAAAGGCACTAAAATAAAAATATAAACAAAGTTTAACCAAAATGGTGGGCCACTTTGTATATGTTTGTAGTCCCCATGGGTTGTTGGATATGTACTGGACTTGGTTCCATTATATGATGTATGTTGGCTTTAGTTCTCCATAAAAAACTGAAGAATTTTTGTGGAAATATAGTATGAATGTTTTACCTTCCGCTTGCCTCTTTTCCTTTCAAATCAGCAATTTCTTTAAGTCCTTTCATCCACATCTCCAACTTATGAGCACCTTCAATTTTCTTCTCTGCATCCTTTTCGGACTTAATCCTCTGTTTGTGTAAAAATAACGCTTCTCCAAAAGTGTTTTCTTGCTTCCTAATATGGTTCGGCTCAACGTTGTAAAATATAGGGAGAACAACATGGTTAGAGACCTTTCGTTGCTCAAGGATCATCACGAGCTCATCCAGACACCATGTTGAAGACGCGTAGTTCTTAGACAAGACGATTATTGAAGCACGCGAGCTTTTTATAGCTCTTGCAAGCTCGGGTTTAAGTTCTTCCCCAGTTTCAACCTCTTCCTCATCAAGAAAGGTAGAGATATTTTCATTCACCAAAGCTTGGTAGAGGTGATCCATAAAACCCAGACGAGTGTCTTTCCCTCTAAAACTCAGGAAAACATCATATGTTATTGCAGCTTCTTGTTCTTCTGGTAATTCAGTGATGATGGCCATGGAAGTACTTGAGAAGAATTAGAAGAGTGTATATAAGTTGTGATTATAAGTTTCGTTGCTTCTGATTTTGGTTGTCTTAGATCTAAATTCGAGATGAATGTCTCTTGTGTGGTACTAGAGTCAATGTTGGCAGCAAAGTCAATGTTTGTTGTCTTCTTTAGCTGGCTTGGTCTCCGGACTTTTTTCTTCTCTTTTAGAAAAAACATCACTAACATAATTACATATGAATTATGATGTTCAACTTTTAGAAAATATTCAATATGGGCTTATTATACAGTTTGCTAAAATTAGCCAGATAAAATCATCACTATGTTTTTCGCTTCTTGATCACCTGTGTATTATATAAAAATATAACAGAAGGGAAAATGGCAACAAAATCATTACATTAATTTTACATTAGATGTAAATCGAATAGATCTAATGCTATAAAATCACGATCCTTACAAAAAAATAACCAATAAAAAACAAGCTTTAAAACAAATATCAATTTTCACATTGTATAAAACCTTCTACCGAAAAATATCCCCCGGATTCTTATTGTGACACCGACAAAAGCCTCTAAAGCACCCCTTACAGCACCGTCGGCCACTCCCCCACGCTACCTTAATCATCTCTCAACACCATCAAAGCAGGTGCATCACACACTACGCCACCATCAAACCCTGGATCTAAAATCGCCAAAAGTAATTAATGTCGCCTTTCACCCTCGAATTACTGTGTTAGTTTTGAATTGGCCGGCTTTCCCTCACCGGCGGCCTTCACCCTAACCAACTCGAGCGGTGATGGTTTTCCTTCCTTACCATCTTTCGTCGCTACTATGATGACCTCTCTACTTTAGGTATATATTTTCACCCAAGATTTTTTTATAATGTACACTTAACCCACTTTTATTTTCTTATGTTTTTTATTTGCTCATGTTTTCTGAATACCAGGATTTGGGTGGCTTGTACTTTGGAAGGGAAGAACTCATCAATAATTATTACAAAATTTTGCTATGTTAGCTGAAGTATTTAGATCTTAGGTTTATTTTCCATATATGTAATTTGCTCATGTTTTCTAATAATATTTACCTTAATATTTAACTATCAAAGTAGTACATTAGATACAAGGAACAATGTATTTGGTAACAAACCAATACTATTTACAATAATAAACACTAATCTTGAACCAGAATAAAAAAAACGTAAACATCATAATACATGAAATCAAAAAATTTGACAACTTATTTGTGTATCTTCATTATCATCTATCCAATTGTTCACCATTACTCTTTAATTGAATGTAGGAGATTGATTTTAAGTTTAATTGGAATGAATGGAAGAAATATAAAAAATGGGATGAATGTGATAGGCAATGTCGATCATTGAGAGAAGAATATAATGCTTTACTTGCATCCCTCTTGAAGTCTTGCTCTTGTCGTTGATCACACAAGAAAATCGATACTAATTAGCCCTAATGGTCGATGTCGATCATAGTAACCCTTCATTCGTTTGATGGCAAACCCAACCTGGATGAATGATCGAAATCCACACTTCGACAACGTCTTTTTTTTAATACCCGTTCAAATTCTGGTTCATGGCCTAATAAACCGGGTCTGGTTCATTTAATTCGGTTTCGATTTTTTTTTTCTAATCCGGTTCTCAAACCCATTGGACCCATACCCGGAATACCCGGAACCGGACAAGGTCAATTTTTAGAACCGAGAACTGGACCGTTTAAGAATTTTCTGATTATACTGGTTCCAGTCCGGTTTTCCGGTTCTATAGCTCATTCCTAATTAACACTAGCATTCTAACTACGTATAATTGGAAATAATTAAGTTAGACATAGAATATGTGAAACTACATGCAAATATTTGTTTTTAAACAAACAAACATATATATATATATATATATATATATATATATATATATATATATATATATATATATATATATATATATATATATATATATATATTAGCCGTCTACCCGCGCAAAGCGGCGGACGACGAATAATTTGATCCCTTTAGAGTTAAAACCATTTTGCATTCACTTCGAGAAATGAATATTAAATGACATCTATTTTTCAAGAGCATTACCATACCATATTAAGGGGGTGTTTGGCTAAGCTTTTTTTAAAACAACTTATTAGGTTCTACATCACTATAAGTTAAAAAAGTATTTTGATTAAAATAACTTATTCCGTAGGGAACCTCTAATACGTCATTTTTTCATAAGTTACCCTATATTTACTTATTAACTTATAAACTAGTAAACTAATACGCAATAAGTTTTTTTGCCAAACACCCCCTAAATGGTTATTACTTCCATTTATACATACCCAAACCACTTGTACTATTTATCGTCCTTTTTTTTTCCATTTTCCTTAATTCCTTTATTAATTTAATATCCTACTAAGTAAAATGCTAAAATATATAAATAATAGTTTATAAAAATAAACCTTTAGAATATCAGGTGTTGTGATTCGAAAGTTGATAAATAGGCCTTTGAGAATGCCAAAATACTCAGGTGTCAACTTGTTTATTGTGATTTTAAACCAAGTTTTGCCACAAATTAAAACATTTTCAACAATGGTATGTAATTCAAGGATTCATATTGATTTAGGTTCTCGAAACCTTAAAATATTGAACAAAATCTATATAGAACCTTATAATAAGGACAATAATCACCATAATCAGGAAGTCCATGTGATGAAACTTGATATTAGAAGGACCAATGATGAAAAAGGTTTCATTTTTAGACTAAACAAGATGAAAAATATACAAACTACCTTAATCATGCCAAATATTGTGTTTAACCGTTCTTTATTGCAAAAGTAAGATGTCAAAATATACAAACTAATGATAATACAACGCTCTAACCGACTCTCTTGGTTGAGTTCTTTGAACCTGCAAAGCCAACACATTAAAGAAACATAGTAAAAACCTTTTTAAGAACAAACCTGATATAATAAAGCCTTCACCCAATATATTTATAACATAAAAATACAAAAAGTTAAAAATGATGAAATCAATTACAAGTAAGGATTAAAATAAAAACCTGTTAAGATAAAGCTATCTGCAGGAGGGATATTTGAATCAACATGTATTTTCTAATGGTTTCAAATTTTGAATTATCCGAAATTCAGGGAATGAGATAGAATTTGTTGAGAAATATAAGGATTCAAAACACATGTTAAAATTTAATATTATTTTATTGATGACTACTTGTACTATTAGCTTAATGATTTGAACGTCTTAAAAAGTAATATTATTATATTCAATCTATTTTTAGAAATAGTGGGATTTCTTTTATAAGATAGCAAATATATATATATATATATATATATATATATATATATATATATATATATATATATATATATATATATATATATATATATATATATGGGAAAAATGAATATACTCTTAAGGGTATAAACTTTGGCACCTAACCCACCATAATACGTCGTTTTGTATGATATATTGTAATGTTCTTAAACTTCAACCCCTAACTTGATTTACTTTCAATATTTTCGAAATTTCACTATTATTTTTCTTTTAGATCACATATTTTTGTCGGACACCTATTAGGTTATATATATTATAGTTGAAAATGTAAATTATGTAAGAGGAAGATAAATATGAAATTTATAAAAATCTTAAAAGTAAATCAATTTAAAAGTTGAATTACAAGAATATTAGACAATTACAATGTGTGTGTGTATATATATATATATACATATATATATATATATATATATATATATATATATATATATATATATATATATATATATATAATGTGTAAACATTTTATCCAGTTAATCGTATGAAAAAAAAGATCGTGAATTATGTCATATTTATAAACACATTAAATTATGTTACAAGACTTTATATTTATATGTTATATCTATTAAAACATATATCTAGAAAAAAAAAAAAAAAAGAAAGAAAGAAAGAAAGAAAAACGTAAGTATCTTATCGGTAATAATACTAAAAATATGAGAAATAGTCACATATAGTTTTTAGAAACCTATCTAGAAGCTCTATTTAGATTAAGAAGATGTCGAAAGCTGCAAAATAATAATAATAATAATATATAAATAAATAAATAATACAAGCTATATCAAGTTAATAGGTATATAAGCTTAAAAAAAATTATATCAAATTAATAGCCGTAAAGCATATCAAAAGACAAGATGACTAGGAAGTAGGAACTATAGACATTTTCTTTTTAACTTTTGTAGTTATAAATTAAATAACTTCGTTACACTAAAAATATAATTATTTTATTAATTTAGTACCGGCATCAGGTCCCACCTGGCATTGATCCACGTTCGGCATACATATCTGTTTCTTCCCAGGCCCCGCCTGTCACTAGGCCCCGTCTTCTATGCACATACAAACAATATCATATAATCATGCTAGCACATAAGGAATCATACACACTATTATATGTCCAGTCCTAAGGTCTCGCCTCTCATGGGCCCCGCCCCTACTCTGCTAATGAGATATGGAACCCCGTCCACTCTCAACTAGTGATGAGATACGGGCTCTCGCCCACACTCACCTTTCTACGAGGCCCATATAGGTATCACACAGACAACATCTATAACTAAACATTCATAACATCCTCGAGTACCACCCAACATCGAACCGTAGTCCGGCATCAATCTGTAATTTAGAAACATACATCTAAACATTCATCGGGCTTTCCCCGGTATCGGACTGAATTCCGGAAGCATACAAAACAAGCACATGCATGAATCACAAAGACATCAAGCACACTAACATTCATTGGGCACCTCCCATCATCGAACTCTAGTCCGGAACATAAATCCTACATGCATACATACGGGCTGGTATTGGTGCATTAGACCCATTTACACAAAGGGAAACTCACCTCACCCTGCTGAAGTCCCCTAGATAATCCTCAGACTGCTAGCTGGCAATTCCCCGAACTGCTGATCCTTCGACTCTCCCATCTATCAGTACCAAAATAACACTTAGATACGATTCCTTACTCAAGACTCCTTCACGGGTCAACCTTAGTAAATGTCCAGGTCAAGGACAAAGTCAACGGTCAATGTCAACAGTCCATGTTGACCGTCGAGCTCATCCACCGACTCGTCCAGTTCCTTCAGAACTCCGAATACCATGAAAACCCGAGTCAACTCGTCGAGTTCATGAAATGTCCAGAATATTGGGAGAAAACCCTAACCATTTGTCGAGTCACCTCATTAACTTATCGAGTTCATGTAGAATCTAGAAAACAGGAAAACCCATCTCAACTCATCGAGTTTGCCATCCAACTCGTCGAGTTCTTCATCCAAATCGCATTCAGCCATTCCAGTCGAGTCCAAAGCTCCAAATTCCAGATATGGTAAAGTTAGCATGTAAAGTTGCTAACTTTACGTGCATGCAAAGCCTTAAGAAGCTTAAACACCTAAAACTAGCCCCAAGATGGGGTTTAAGACATGAAAAAGGGTCATAGCTTTCTAAAGTCGGGAACTTTATGTCCATGAGGGCCAAGAAGAGTCCAGATCTGAAGTTACAACTTCAAATCATGTTCATTACTAGAAACGAGCCACAAATAATGCTAGAAATGACTTTAAGACCTTGAATGAGGAGCTCTAACACTATAATCATCAAGGTAACGACTTGTTACCTTCAAAATGATGCCAAGATGAAGTAGATGGTGGATCTACAAATTCCTCCTTGTTCCTAGCTTCCAAATCTTCAGGTCTCTTCAATAAATGCACAAACACACACACTTTAAGCCTTATAAACACTCAAAGATAAAGGGTTAGTTTGCTACGGTTTCTTCTGATCATGAAGGTGGTAAGGAGACTGGAGGGGAGGACTTAAGGTCCTTTAAATAGGGTGCAAACTCTAAAAATTAGGGTTTTCATTTCTAGCTCCATCTTGTCGAGTTGGGTCCTCCAACTTGTTGAGTTGGTCCCATAATCCGCGCGACCATATAAGTTCCTACACGACGATTTGGGGCCTTCCAACTCGTCGAGTAGGTTTTCTAAAATGCCCAAAAACCCTAGAATTCCATTCCTGGATTATGGGTGTTACAACTCTCCCCCACTTAAACTAAACTTCATCATCGATGTTCGCTACGATCACCTACCTCGGAAATCCATGTGCCACACTCGCGGCTTCCCTCCTATCTGCCCTGAACTGGCTGATGCTTCCCACAAGTACTAGCTCCCGCCATCTTGAGTGTACCACCATCATTCCATGCAATCAGTGGCCTTCCCAAGACCATAGTTACCAGAAACGCGGTATGGTACGGGGAACGAGGTACGGTACGGTACGGGGTTCGCAACATTTAGCGTATCGGGTACCCGCGGGGGGAGGGGGTAGGCTCATTTCGGTACGAACCGGTACAGTGTATTGTATAGTCCGGTACAAGAACAAAAGAAATACCACAATTATTTCATAAAATATATGTATACTATTACTTAACAATTTAGCACTTCAAAGTTCAAATACTTAATAACAAAAGTACCAATTACCAAAACAGGAACAAAAGAAATACCACAATTACTTCATCATAATACTTAATAAGAAAAATATTAAAATACCATAAACTAGTTTATCCGCTGCCTTTTTCCTCTTTCATTCTCCATGCCTTCATCATCAAGGTTCTCCCACACCATTTCCTTTAGACGAGCACTTATACATTCAATGTGATTACTTTCCGGATTGATGTCCCATTTTTTGTTGGGTCCGGCTTTGTAAGATTCTGAAAATCGAGACAAAATTCTAATATTAGAGTGAATATACACAAGTTTATCTGCTCTTGAGCCATTTAAACAATTCCTTTTGATGTTATGTATATGAGAGTATGTACTCCAATTCCAGCCGAAGAGCTACTAACCGGCTGTAAGAGGATTCGTTTTGCCACGTCCGCTAAATCCGGAGTCTCGACTCCATATGTTTCCCACCAATCAATCGTGTCCATAGTCACCGCACCGGCTTGCGTCCTCGCCAATGAATAGATTCCTTTCTTCATGTGAAAGGTTGCAAATTGCTCTCTCAACTGCTTCTCTTCTTCTTCACCCTCTGAAATTTTTTCAACTGCTTTCAAAACACCAACAATAACTTCTCTGTCTTCATTAGGAGGATTTCTTTTCATGCCTCCTGGTGCCAACTTTGAAAGATAATGTTTGTCATAATATTTAGGATTTAAAGCAAATCCTAAACAATGGAGGGGGATAGTCATCTTGTCCCATCTTTCGAGCACAATTTCTTCAACTTTATTGTAATACATTGAGAATTTATTGTCCCTCATAGTCATAGCCTCTTTGATTTGACCCATCATATTGTCCATCCGTTCATATATTTCTGCCATTTTTAGACCTTCACCATCACAAAATTTTACCATGTAAAAGATAGGTTTTGTGACAGCCAAAATGTGAGCAATATCATCCCAAAAATCTTCATCTTTAATTGTATCTGCCACTTTATTAGCAAGTACCCTAGTGTGCCCATCCGCCTTGTTGACCCATTCCCACCACGAGTTTACGACAATAGTAGTAGCAAGTGCTTCCCTACACTCGGTTAGTATTTTCAACAATATGTAATGCAATGCAAATCGTGTTTGTGCAACATTTAACAAATCCAATTTCTAGTTGTCTCTAAAGAAAGCTAAGCCGTGTGTGTGGTTTAAAAAAACGTGACAATACCCTTCCCTCTATTATACGTGTCGGACAGCCAATCAAATTGCTTTGCCATGTCTTTAAAAATCAAATTTAAAGAATGTACACAACAAGGGGACCAGAAAATATGTTTATATACCTTCTGTATTTCCCGTCCAGCTGCCTTGCAATTTTCCACATTATCGGTTACAACTTGAATAACACTAATTGGACCAATCTCCTCTATAGCTTGTCGAAGAAACTTAGAAATCTCCACCCCCGTCTTCTCAATCACTGAAAAGGTCCCCGCGTACATAAAAGTTGCACCACATGAATTTTGTGCAATAACATTTATAAGTGGTTCATTTTTTACATTCGACCAACCATCCGAGGTAACGTATACTCCTTGTGTTAACCACGTGTCTTTGATGGGATCAAGTTCTTTGCCCACTTTTCTCACACATTGATCAAGCAACGAAGTTCTAGCTTTTTCATATGAAGGTGGTTTGTAACCTTCCGATGCTTTCTTAATAGCTTGAATCATTTCAAGGAATTGTGGGTTCCGTAACACATTAAACGGAATCCCATTAGCACACAAGCCTCAAACTATCTTCATGTCAACCTCCTCTCTCTCGATCATCTTAAATGCATCTTCAATCCTACTTTTTGAAGCTGAGTTTTTTTAGAGCAACGAGTTCTTCAATGTTTTGGCAGCAACACCTTGCTTTTCCGCTTCTTTCACCCTATTATATAGAATATCATAATACGGGTTACTTTTAACAAGAACCAGGCACCTTTTGATCTCAGCTGTTTTCCCCACAGGAGGTCCAAAAAAGTGAACACGGATTCGTGTATAAGAGCTTGTATATTTGCCTTTACAGTGGTTACAGGTCCAACGTTTAGAACCTCCACTATTCTTGTTGTTTCCTTGAACTTCTTCATATGTAACTTCTTCATGGAGTGGTTTTCTTGGATCTTTCTCAACATTGTTTTTTGGGGATGTTTGTTGAACCTCATCATCAATATGGATTGTTTTTTTCTCTTGGGTCTCACTAAGTTGAGTGCCTTCTGTATCACTATCTGAATGAGTTGGTTGAGACTCTTTTTTCTTCCAAATGCCATTCTTCACAATTGGAATATCGGATACACAATTTGTAGTGGAAAATAGAAAATTATAAATAGCAAAATTAAGTGCAGATATTGAAGATAGAAAGTTGTAATCGAAATTGAGTTTGATTTTGGGTGTCCAATACAAGGTCTATATATACTAATCTCAAAGACTTGCAATTTACAGTGTGCAATTAACATTAAGAAAACTAAACGTCTATCCATCGTATCTAGAGAGTCGACGATGAGAGAAATCGAACACGGCGATTGGAGAAATCGAACACGACGTTTGGAGAAATTGAATAGATAGTCTAAAGCGCGGCTTATCTCCCGCCTAAATCGCCATGTCATCAACGCATAAAATCCGATCGGAAGCAATAAAAGCGACTTCAGGTACGATCGATTTTGACTTCAGTACAATCGATTTTGACTCCATGTACGCCCGATTTTGACTCCAGGAACGCTATTAGGATCGATTGGGTTCGCTACTACGATCGATTTGGATCGCGATTGGGATCGATTGTATCCAATTTGACGTTCGCTAATATTTCACGTACCAGAACGATTTCGCTTCGATTAGTATTGATCAATAATTAATTTGGAAATAATTTAGTGATCAAAAGAGACTAATTAAATCTATGGGGACTAATTATGATAATTAGTTATATTTATATGAGTTGGGCTTATTATCCATGTTGGACGAAGTTTATGTATGGATACATAAAGAGTTGGGCCACATGAACCATGGATCATAAAACCCATGGGTATGGATTTGGGTTATACCCATGACCCTTGGAATCCACACATATAAATACATGCTCTTAGCCTCAAAAACACCACTTCAGTCATTCTTGGAGTTCATGGGTGTTTTTGGGTGCATGGAATTCTCTCACAAGCTCTACCTTTGTCCATGATTTGTTGTGACTTCAGTTAAGGCTTCCACACTATTAGGGCTAAGCTCTTTAAGGCCAAATACATCAAGACTTCAAGCTCCATCAAAAGGTATGTTATCCTAACTAGTATCTTATATGGTTTATGTCAAATGTATGCTAGTTATAGGTTTAATGTCTTGGAAACCATTTGCATGTATAATTAGTGAAAACATAGATCCAAGGTATTCAGGGTTGTATGTACACCATAGGATGTTGTATTATACCAAAAACCCAATAGTGGTATCAGAGTCATGAGTTGTTTTCTATTATATTTGATGCAAATGTTTGATTTTCAAAGTTGAAAACAAAAATAAAAAACCATGAAGTTTGTCAAATTTTAAGATAATTACTTGATTTTATGGAAAACTAATTATTTATAAAATTTGATTCATTTTACTACAAGAGTTGAATTAGGTCAATTTATTAAAAGATAGAATGATATTATTATTTTATTTGTTTTAAAAGTTTGATCTAAATTTTTTAAGGAGTTACAAATTTTGTCATAAAATTTTGGTTCTCAAAAGTTTTTTTAAAAAGTTATGATCTTAAGAGTTTTGAAACTTCCATAAGTTATGGATTATCAAAAGTTTTTTCATGTTACCTTGTTTTATGAGTTAATTTAGATTAATGAAAAAACTTTGTGTTAGTTATTTTAAATCCAAATCTATCTACAAATTGTTCATAAATTGTGTTTTTGTAACTTGTCCTCAATTTATATGAAAAGACACATTTATGATTCTTAAAACTTATAAATAATGCCATAGGTTACAAAATGAAGAGTTTTTTTCTCATAAATTGTTTTTATGAACTCCATAACTTGTCCTCAAGTTATGGATGTTCAAGAGTCTCTTAATTTAAGTCTCTAAAACATTAATAAAACTCATAAGTTATGAAAATCAAGTAGTTTTGAATAGTTTCAAAACTTGCCCTCAAGTTTTGGAATTTGTAAAGATTTACTTATGAATGCTTTAATTCCAAATCATGCCCTAGAATTTTAGAAGTTTAAAAATCAACCCTTAAACTATTATTATAATTTTAATTATATAGATATGTATAAGATAAAGTCAATATTACCATTAGTAGGCCGCATTCACGAAGTCGGTCTATAAGGGGGTATAATGTTACTACCTATAAAATGGCAGTTTAATGGGTGTCCACTCTCACCCACTGTTTCCTTGACTGGTGGAGGGTCGTTAGCCGATCAGATAGGATAAAGGCTATAATTCTACCTTCATTAAAAGTATAATGATAAATACTAAGTAACTAAACACTTATAAATTCTCAATCTTAGTTACTTAGGAAAATATGAAATGGTGCTAACCCATGAAATTACACTTTGCACTTTTGTTAGGTCGTTAGTGGAGCGTGTGTGGTTAACCGACACATTAACATGGGACTGAAAATGTGTGGAGAAGGGTAACTTAAGTTTATCATAGATTTGTGGAGCGTGTGTGGTTAACCTACACATCAATTAGGTGATAAAGTTGAGGGTACCAAGTCAATTTGCATGGTTATTCACACCTTGTTTGTAATTCTCGGCATCCTAGTCACAAAATTGAGAGGGCACAATAGAGATTCAAACATGCCATTGAAAGTTCAATGTATCTCAAAAGATCTAGCAGTTTCAAATCAAATTAAAACTTAATTATATTTCGTTTTCATGGTGGAAATTGGTAAATCGTCATTTCCCTACCTTCAACTATTTTATAGCTTGGATTACGGCATCCATCTTCCCGTTATAAATAGGTTGTTGGATCCTAGCCTTAATATTTCATATTGGGTGTTATATTAAAGACTTTAAATCAACTAAACTTGAATTTCTCCCATTATATATGTCTATTTAAGACAACTATGGTCTTCCTAAATCTTTAGGAACAAGCTTTCCTATTGAAGATGATATCCCACGTGGCAATCAAGGTGAAAGATTAATCCCTTTATTGTGCATTAATGGGACTGGAAATCATGCTTCACTTTCTCCACCTCCTCCAATTATTCTCCCTATCCCATAAGTTTAAATACTTGAAAAGTTCAAGGTCACTCAATCCCTATTTGTAAGTCAGGAGAGTCGGGTGTCGAAGTCTCGAGGTAGCTGGCTGTTGACTTTGTTCGTCAGTCACACCCTGATGACAGATCAAGAAATAGCCCATAATGATCTTACCTATTTGCTTGATTCTGATAAATCAGCAATGATTTGGGGCACTAGTAAATCAAAATTTGATTGGAAGATCAACTTCCCAAACTTCCATGGAGATTGACAATGGTAACATTAGAAGTCCAGAAAAGCTTTCTCTTCCCAATGGAAAGGGATCGGCCATGGTCAAGTCATTTGACCTAATGGTAAAGAGAAAGGATAAGTTTGAGATAGTCTCATGTACCATTTCCAAAGATTCCATATGTTTCTTTTGCCAAAAGAAGGGGCATTGGTCGCGAAGCTGCCAGATTTACCTGAAAGACCGAGTAAAGTCAAAAGTTCGACTCTACTTCAAGTAAAGTCCATTATCTAACTCTATTAAGTATCTTTTGGAGATTCTTAATACATAATGTAATCTAATTTCATTTTCATGTTTTAGAAAATCAAAGAAAGCTTAAAGAAACAGTATGTTGATTCTGATAGATTGCTTAGGAATAGATATCAACAAAGTTTGCGTACATATTTTCATTGTAAGGATAAGATTTTTCTACAAGTTTTAAAATAAAAAAACTTTTATTTATTTATTTGAAGTATCCTTACAATGGCATTTGTGAAAAATTATTGTTTATATGTTTCCATTGAAAGCAATATTGGAAAATAAAATTTGATTCTTTCATTTATGGTAATGTCATAATTTACCAAATACGGAAAGATTCTTATCACCCAAGTTTCAGTTGGATAGAAACTTGGAATCATGCAAGTTGTATTGTGTGATGAATCAGAATTTCCATCTTTGGGAAATTAAGACTAAGACCTTGTTCACATTTATGTGTGAGTCGAGTGAAGGACTAAAGGATTAGGTACACTTGGTTGGGCTGTAACAGCTCAAATTTTCAAATAAAATTTTCATTTAAAATAGAACAACATTATTCAACAAAAGTATTTATTCCAAGTTCATTTCAAAATACAATTAAAAGAATCCCCAAGATCTCCAACAATGGCAGTGTGTACGCGTCACGCCGGCGCCTTCCCACGGTCGTCGCTAGTACCTGAAACACATACATACAACTTGTAAGCATAAATGCTTAGTGAGTTCCCCGGTATATGACTTACACACATATGCCTTTCCAGGCCCTGACCTTCCGGTCCATAATACATTGCCTTCCGGCCCGTAACATAATCGCCTTCCGGCCCATAACATATCGCCTTCCGGCCCGTATCATATTGCCTTCCGGCCCATAGTATATTGCCTTCCGGCCCATAACATTTACAACACATAATACATATAACATAACACACATAGCACATACATCATACATCATACCTGTCCTTTCTGTCACGTAACATATCGCCTTCCGGCCCGTATAAACATACATATCATGTATAGCATCTACCCTTCTAGTTATAGCATAAATAACACATATCACATACGACCTTCCGGTCTCACAGTCAAACCCTTCCGGGTGAAGTATAGTGAGAAAACTCACCTCGTAGTATGCAAGCTATAAACCCTTGGAGCTACTCGCACTCGATCCGCTAATCTGCAGGCTCCCTATAATACCACATACCTTTATTAATGATCTTATCAAACAAGACAACTGACCCTACGAAATTACATGCAGGTCAACGGTCAACTTGACCGGACTCGTCGAGTACAAGGGCGACTCGGCGAGTCTAGAAGTCCTCCCCAACTTCCCGGTTGTTCCCCTTTCTACCCGTCGAGTATCCCCTCCTGACTCGATGAGATCCTCGTGGAAGAATCGCGGGGCCACCCCGACTCCACTCGCCGAGTCTAAAGAACGACTCGGCGAGTCCCAGTAAATCTTCAAGCTACTCGCCGAGTCTGAAGAACAACTCGGCGAGTCCCAGTGAACCTTCAAGCTACTCGCCGAGTCTGAAGAACAACTCGGCGAGTCCAAGCGGATCTTCAAGCTACTCGCCGAGTCTGATCATTGGACTCGGCGAGTCCATGCCATGCAGTCGATCAACTGCCTCCTGTAATTCGCATGGTTCCGAAATATATAGACATGGGACTTCCTGGACCTTTAAACATACTATTACTGGGATTTAAACGCTTGGTAACAACATTATAATCTATCTAATCACTAAATGGGTTTCATAAACCCTAGATTCGTGCTCACCACCAAAACAACAGAAATGGACCGAGTGTTACCTGAAAAACGTGATCTCTGTGTCCCCAACCTTCAGAACTCAATCCTCTTGTTCTTCCTTTGACTAAAACCTTGCCTCTTCTTGCCTAACAATCTCCTCAAAGTCCCAATAGCCTTCCCTTCTCCTCTAGTCGTCCACAGATGCCAGGTTCTTCACAAAACGGCCAAAAAAACGCACAGTGACGGCCTAAGAGGCATTATATACGTTCCAACTAAACGGCTAGGGTTTCTGCTGAACAGCGTCGACTCGCCGAGTCCGTATCTGGACTCGTCGAGTCCAGTCGCGCATCCGCGACCAAGCCTGCGGTCCTACTCGGCGAGTCAGGCACCAACTCGCCGAGTCCCTTCCTAAAATGTACCCAAAAATAGTTTTAAAACAATACCTGAAATTCCGGGCTGTTACAACTCTCCCCCACTAGAACTAGACTTCGCCCTCGAAGTCTCACTCTGCGAATAACTCCGGATGTTGCTCCCGCATTTCACGCTCCGGCTCCCAAGTCATCTCCGATCCCTTCCGATGTTGCCACTGAACCAACACCAGAGGTATCTCCTTGTTCCGCAGAACCTTGATCTTCCGATCCCTGATAGCTACTGGTCTCTCGGCGTAATTCAGGCTCGCATCCACCTGAAATTCCTCTAACGGAACCACTGCCGATTCATCGGCTATACACTTCCTCAACTGTGATACGTGAAAGGTATTGTGAATCTGACCCAACTCCGCTGGCAACTCCAACCGATATGCTACCTGACCTACCCTTGAAATTTCACGAAATGGACCTATGAACCGGGGCCCTAATTTGCCCCTCTTCCTGAACCGGATCACTCCCTTCCAGGGAGAAACCTTCAGGAGAACGAAATCACCAACCTGAAATTCCAGCTCGGACCGGCGTCTGTCCGCATAACTCTTCTGTTGACTCTGGGCGGTCAATAACCTCTGCCTAACCTGCTGAATCTGCTCGGTCGTCTCAAGTACAATCTCTGTACTGCCCATCACTCTCTGTCCCACCTCTCCCCAGCAGATGGGAGTCCGACACCTCCTACCATACAACAACTCAAAAGGTGGCATACCAATGCTCGAATGATGGCTGTTGTTGTAGGAAAACTCAGCCAAAGGCAAATGCGCATCCCAACTACCCCCGAAGTCTAACACACACGCTCTAAGCATGTCTTCCAATGTCTGAATCGTCCGCTCGCTCTGACCGTCTGTCTGGGGATGGTATGCGGTACTAAAATGCAGTTTAGTACCCAGCTCCTCATGGAATTTCTTCCAGAACCTGGAAGTGAAACGTACATCGCGGTCCGAAACAATCGAGATCGGCACTCCATGCCGAGATACTATCTCTCTCACGTATAACTCCGCCAACTTCTCTGCTGATGAACTTTCGCTAATGGCAAGGAAGTGTGCACTCTTTGTCAACCTATCCACAATCACCCAAATTGCATCGACTCCTCTGGCAGTTCTCGGCAATTTGGTGATGAAATCCATCGTAATCTGTTCCCACTTCCACTCAGGAATCTCCAAGGGCTGCAACATACCATGCGGTCTCTGGTGCTCGGCCTTAACCCTACGGCAGGTCAAACACCTCTCAACGAACCAAGCGACGTCTCTCTTCATGCAAGGCCACCAATATTCCTTTCTCAAATCCAAATACATCTTCGTAGCACCGGGATGGATCGAGAATTTCGATCTGTGAGCCTCCTCCATCAAAGTAGCACGCGTACCGCCCACGAATGGTACCCAAATCCGACCCTGAAACGTCAGAAGTCCTCGTCCATCCTTAACGAACTCTGAAATTATCCCGGCGACCCGCTCCTTCTTCTGCATCTCGGATTTCACAACCTCGGCCTGTGCCCCACGAATAGCATCTAATACCGGAGTCATCACCGTCAACCTCAGACATACGTCCCGCAATGAAGTGCTCTCCGCCCTACGACTCAATGCATCGGCTACCACATTAGCCTTGCCTGGGTGGTATAGGATCTCACAGTCATAATCCTTAACCACGTCCAACCATCTCCTCTGACGCATATTTAGGTTGGGTTGATCCATCAAATACTTCAAACTCTTATGGTCCGTGTATATAGTACAACGAACCCCGTACAGGTAGTGACGCCAAATTTTGAGAGCGAACACCACTGCCCCCAACTCTAAGTCATGTGTGGGATACCTCGCCTCGTGAGGCTTCAGCTGCCTCGATGCATAAGCTATCACATGGCCCCTCTGCATCAACACTGCACCCAGTCCCGAAATCGATGCGTCGCAATATACGACAAAGTCCTCCATCCCTTCTGGGAGAGCTAATACCGTGGCTTCGCACAGTCTCTGACGAAGTGTCTCGAAGGAAGTCTGCTGCTCGGGTCCCCATGAGAATGTAACACCCTTCCGGGTCAATCTGGTGAGCGGTACTGCGATCTTGGAGAAATCCCTAATAAACCTCCGATAGTACCCCGCCAACCCAAGGAAACTCCTGATCTCGGAAGGTGACTTCGGTGCCTCCCAACTCATCACTGCTTCCACCTTGGCCGGATCAACCAATATCCCTGCCTGATTAACAACATGTCCCAGAAATTGGACCTCCCGCAACCAGAAGTCACATTTGGAGAATTTTGCATTTAGCTTCTCCGACCTCAGTACCTCAAGGACCTCCCTCAAATGTCCCTCATGCTGCTCTCTAGACCGCGAATACACCAGGATGTCGTCGATAAATACAATCACAGACCGATCCAGCATCGGCCTGCATACCCTGTTCATGAGGTCCATGAACACTGTCGGGGCATTGGTGAGCCCAAAAGGCATCACCACGAACTCGTAATGCCCATACTGCGTCCTAAATGCGGTCTTCTGGACGTCCTCATCCCGCACTCTTACCTGATGGTACCCTGATCTCAAATTGATCTTGGAAAACCAAGATGCCCCTTGCAACTGATCGAATAGATCATCAATCCTCGGTAACGGATAGCGGTTCTTGACCGTCACCTTGTTCAGCTCCCGGTAATCGATACACATCCGGTGTGAACCATCCTTCTTCTTGACGAACAGAATCGGTGCTCCCCACAGCGAGCTACTCGGCCGAATAAATCCCTTTCCCAACAACTCCTGGAGTTGCGAGGACAACTCTTGCATCTCTGGAGGTGCAAGACGATAAGGCACCTTCGCAATAGGTGCAGCCCCTGGAACCAGATCGATACCAAACTCTACTTGTCTCGCAGGAGGTACTCCCGGCAAATCCTCGGGAAAAACATCTGGAAACTCGCGCACCACTGGAACCTCCTCCACTGTCTTCGATCTCTCGGAAGTCTCCCGCGTATCCATCACATACCAATTGTAACAGCTCAAATTTTCAAATAAAATTTTCATTTAAAATAGAACAACATTATTCAACAAAAGTATTTATTCCAAGTTCATTTCAAAATACAATTAAAACAATCCCCAAGATCTCCAACAATGGCAGTGTGTACGCGTCACGCCGGCGCCTTCCTACGGTCGTCGCTAGTACCTGAAACACATACATACAACTTGTAAGCATAAATGCTTAGTGAGTTCCCCAGTATACGACTTACACACATATGCCTTTCCAGGCCCTGACCTTCCGGTCCACAATACATTGCCTTCCGGCCCGTAACATAATCGCCTTCCGGCCCATAACATATCGCCTTCCGGCCCGTATCATATTGCCTTCCGGCCCATAGTATATTGCCTTCCGGCCCATAACATTTACAACACATAATACATATAACATAACACACATAGCACATACATCATACATCATACCTGTCCTTTCTGTCACGTAACATATCGCCTTCCGGCCCGTATAAACATACATATCATGTATAGCATCTACCCTTCTAGTTATAGCATAAATAACACATATCACATACGACCTTCCGGTCTCACAGTCAAAGCCTTCCGGGTGAAGTATAGTGAGAAAACTCACCTCGTAGTATGCAAGCTATAAACCCTTGGAGCTAATCGCACTCGATCCGCTAATCTGCAGGCTCCCTATAATACCACATACCTTTATTAATGATCTTATCAAACAAGACAACTGACCCTACGAAATTACATGTAGGTCAACGGTCAACTTGACCGGACTCGTCGAGTACAAGGGCGACTCGGCGAGTCTAGACGTCCTCCCCAACTTCCCGGTTGTTCCCCTTTCTACCCGTCGAGTATCCCCTCCTGACTCGATGAGATCCTCGTGGAAGAATCGCGGGGCCACCCCGACTCCACTCGCCGAGTCTAAAGAACGACTCGGCGAGTCCCAGTAAATCTTCAAGCTACTCGCCGAGTCTGAAGAACAACTCGGCGAGTCCCAGTGAACCTTCAAGCTACTCGCCGAGTCTGAAGAAGAACTCGGCGAGTCCAAGCGGATCTTCAAGCTACTCGCCGAGTCTGATCATTGGACTCGGCGAGTCCATGCCATGCAGTCTATCAACTGCCTCCTGTAATTCGCATGGTTCCGAAATATATAGACATGGGACTTCCTGGACCTTTAAACATACTATTACTGGGATTTAAACGCTTGGTAACAACATTATAATCTATCTAATCACTAAATGGGTTTCATAAACCCTAGATTCGTGCTCACCACCAAAACAACAGAAATGGACCGAGTGTTACCTAAAAAACGTGATCTCTGTGTCCCCAACCTTCAGAACTCAATCCTCTTGTTCTTCCTTTGACTAAAACCTTGCCTCTTCTTGCCTAACAATCTCCTCAAAGTCCCAATAGCCTTCCCTTCTCCTCTAGTCGTCCACAGATGCCAGGTTCTTCACAAAACGGCCAAAAAAACGCACAGTGACGGCCTAAGAGGCATTATATTTACGTTCCAACTAAACGGCTAGGGTTTCTGCTGAACAGCGTCGACTCGCCGAGTCCGTATCTGGACTCGTCGAGTCCAGTCGCGCATCCACGACCAAGCCTGCGGTCCTACTCGGCGAGTCAGGCACCAACTCGCCGAGTCCCTTCCTAAAATGTACCCAAAAATAGTTTTAAAACAATACCTGAAATTCCGGGCTGTTACAACTCTCCCCCACTAGAACTAGACTTCGCCCTCGAAGTCTCACTCTGCGAATAACTCCGGATGTTGCTCCCGCATTTCACGCTCCGGCTCCCAAGTCATCTCTGATCCCTTCCGATGTTGCCACTGAACCAACACCAGAGGTATCTCCTTGTTCCGCAGAACCTTGAACTTCCGATCCCTGATAGCTACTGGTCTCTCGGCGTAATTCAGGCTCGCATCCACCTGAATATCCTCTAACGGAACCACTGCCGATTCATCGGCTATACACTTCCTCAACTGTGATACGTGAAAGGTATTGTGAATCTGACCCAACTCCGCTGGCAACTCCAACCGATATGCTACCCGACCTACCCTTGCAATTACACGAAATGGACCTATGAACCGGGGCCCTAATTTGCCCCTCTTCCTGAACCGGATCACTCCCTTCCAGGGAGAAACCTTCAGGAGAACGAAATCACCAACCTGAAATTCCAGCTTGGACCGGCGTCTGTCCGCATAACTCTTCTGTCGACTCTGGGCGGTCAATAACCTCTGCCTAACCTACTGAATCTGCTCGGTCGTCTGAAGTACAATCTCTGTACTGCCCATCACTCTCTGTCCCACCTCTCCCCAGCAGATGGGAGTCCGACACCTCCTACCATACAACAACTCAAAAGGTGGCATACCAATGCTCGAATGATGGCTGTTGTTGTAGGAAAACTCAGCCAAAGGCAAATGCGCATCCCAGCTACCCCCGAAGTCTAACACACACGCTCTAAGCATGTCTTCCAATGTCTGAATCGTCCGCTCGCTCTGACCGTCTGTCTGGGGATGGTATGCGGTACTAAAATGCAGTTTAGTACCCAGCTCCTCATGGAATTTCTTCCAGAACCTGGAAGTGAAACGTACATCGCGGTCCGAAACAATCGAGATCGGCACTCCATGCCGAGATACTATCTCTCTCACGTTTAACTCCGCCAACTTCTCTGCTGATGAACTTTCGCTAATGGCAAGGAAGTGTTCACTCTTTGTCAACCTATCCACAATCACCCAAATTGCATCGACTCCTCTGGCAGTTCTCGGCAATTTGGTGATGAAATCCATCGTAATCTGTTCCCACTTCCACTCAGGAATCTCCAAGGGCTGCAACTTACCATGCGGTCTCTGGTGCTCGGCCTTAACCCTACGGCAGGTCAAACACCTCTCAACAAACCAAGCGACGTCTCTCTTCATGCAAGGCCACCAATATTCCTTTCTCAGATCCAAATACATCTTCGTAGCACCGGGATGGATCGAGAATTTCGATCTGTGAGCCTCCTCCATCAAAGTAGCACGCGTACCGCCCACGAATGGTACCCAAATCCGACCCTGAAACGTCAGAAGTCCTCGTCCATCCTTAACGAACTCTGAAATTAACCCGGCGACCCGCTCCTTCTTCTGCATCTCGGATTTCACAACCTCGGCCTGTGCCCCACGAATAGCATCTAATACCGGAGTCATCACCGTCAACCTCAGACATACGTCCCGCAGTGAAGTGCTCTCCGCCCTACGACTCAATGCATCGGCTACCACATTAGCCTTGCCTGGGTGGTATAGGATCTCACAGTCATAATCCTTAACCACATCCAACCATCTCCTCTGACGCATATTTAGGTTGGGTTGATCCATCAAATACTTCAAACTCTTATGGTCCGTGTATATAGTACAACGAACCCCGTACAGGTAGTGACGCCAAATTTTGAGAGCGAACACCACTGCCCCCAACTCTAAGTCATGTGTGGGATACCTCGCCTCGTGAGGCTTCAGCTGCCTGGATGCATAAGCTATCACATGGCCCCTCTGCATCAACACTGCACCCAGTCCCGAAATCGATGCGTCGCAATATACGACAAAGTCCTCCATCCCTTCCGGGAGAGCTAATACCGGGGCTTCGCACAGTCTCTGACGAAGTGTCTCGAAGGAAGTCTGCTGCTCGGGTCCCCATGAGAATGTAACACCCTTCCGGGTCAATCTGGTGAGCGGTACTGCGATCTTGGAGAAATCCCTAATAAACCTCCGATAGTACCCCGCCAACCCAAGGAAACTCCTGATCTCGGAAGGTGACTTCGGTGCCTCCCAACTCATCACTGCTTCCACCTTGGCCGGATCAACCAATATCCCTGCCTGATTAACAACATGTCCCAGAAATTGGACCTCCCGCAACCAGAAGTCACGTTTGGAGAATTTTGCATATAGCTTCTCCGACCTCAATACCTCAAGGACCTCCCTCAAATGTCCCTCATGCTGCTCTCTAGACCGCGAATACACCAGGATGTTGTCGATAAATACAATCACAGACCGATCCAGCATCGGCCTGCATACCCTGTTCATGAGGTCCATGAACACTGCCGGGGCATTGGTGAGCCCAAAAGGCATCACCACGAACTCGTAATGCCCATACCGCGTCCTAAATGCTATCTTCTGGACGTCCTCATCCCGCACTCTTACCTGATGGTACCCTGATCTCAAATCGATCTTGGAAAACCAAGATGCCCCTTGCAACTGATCGAATAGATCATCAATCCTCGGTAACGGATAGCGGTTCTTGACCGTCACCTTGTTCAGCTCCCGGTAATCGATACACATCCGGTGTGAACCATCCTTCTTCTTGACGAACAGAATCGGTGCTCCCCACGGCGAGCTACTCGGCCGAATAAATCCCTTTCCCAACAACTCCTGGAGTTGCGAGGAAAACTCTTGCATCTCTGGAGGTGTAAGACGATAAGGCACCTTCGCAATAGGCGTAGCCCCTGGAACCAGATCGATACCAAACTCTACTTGTCTCGCAGGAGGTACTCCCGGCAAATCCTCGGGAAAAACATCTAGAAACTCGCGCACCACTGGAACCTCCTCCACTGTCTTCGATCTCTCGGAAGTCTCCCGCGTATCCATCACATACCAATTGTAACAGCTCAAATTTTCAAATAAAATTTTCATTTAAAATAGAACAACATTATTCAACAAAAGTATTTATTCCAAGTTCATTTCAAAATACAATTAAAAGAATCCCCAAGATCTCCAACAATGGCAGTGTGTACGCGTCACGCCGGCGCCTTCCCACGGTCGTCGCTAGTACCTGAAACACATACATACAACTTGTAAGCATAAATGCTTAGTGAGTTCCCCAGTATACGACTTACACACATATGCCTTTCCAGGCCCTGACCTTCCGGTCCACAATACATTGCCTTCCGGCCCGTAACATAATCGCCTTCCGGCCCATAACATATCGCCTTCCGGCCCGTATCATATTGCCTTCCGGCCCATAGTATATTGCCTTCCGGCCCATAACATTTATAACACATAATACATATAACATAACACACATAGCACATACATCATACATCATACCTGTCCTTTCTGTCACGTAACATATCACCTTCCGGCCCGTATAAACATACATATCATGTATAGCATCTACCCTTCTAGTTATAGCATAAATAACACATATCACATACGACCTTCCGGTCTCACAGTCAAACCCTTCCGGGGGGAAGTATAGTGAGAAAACTCACCTCGTAGTATGCAAGCTCTAAACCCTTGGAGCTACTCGCACTCGATCCGCTAATCTGCAGGCTCCCTATAATACCACATACCTTTATTAATGATCTTATCAAACAAGACAACTGACCCTACGAAATTACATGCAGGTCAACGGTCAACTTGACCGGACTCGTCGAGTACAAGGGCGACTCGGCGAGTCTAGACGTCCTCCCCAACTTCCCGGTTGTTCCCCTTTCTACCCGTCGAGTATCCCCTCCTGACTCGATGAGATCCTCGTGGAAGAATCGCGGGGCCACCCCGACTCCACTCGCCGAGTCTAAAGAACGACTCGGCGAGTCCCAGTAAATCTTCAAGCTACTCGCCGAGTCTGAAGAACAACTCGGCGAGTCCCAGTGAACCTTCAAGCTACTCGCCGAGTCTGAAGAAGAACTCGGCGAGTCCAAGCGGATCTTCAAGCTACTCGCCGAGTCTGATCATTGGACTCGGCGAGTCCATGCCATGCAGTCAATCAACTGCCTCCTGTAATTCGCATGGTTCCGAAATATATAGACATGGGACTTCCTGGACCTTTAAACATACTATTACTGGGATTTAAACACTTGGTAACAACATTATAATCTATCTAATCACTAAATGGGTTTCATAAACCCTAGCTTCGTGCTCACCACCAAAACAACAGAAATGGACCGAGTGTTACCTGAAAAACATGATCTCTGTGTCCCCAACCTTCAGAACTCAATCCTCTTGTTCTTCCTTTGACTAAAACCTTGCCTCTTCTTGCCTAACAATCTCCTCAAAGTCCCAATAGCCTTCCCTTCTCCTCTAGTCGTCCACAGATGCCAGGTTCTTCACAAAACGGCCAAAAAAACGCACAGTGACGGCCTAAGAGGCATTATATACGTTCCAACTAAACGGCTAGGGTTTCTACTGAATAGCGTCGACTCGCCGAGTCCGTATCTGGACTCGTCGAGTCCAGTCGCGCATCCGCGACCAAGCCTGCGGTCCTACTCGGCGAGTCAGGCACCAACTCGCCGAGTCCCTTCCTAAAATGTACCCAAAAATAGTTTTAAAACAATACCTGAAATTCCGGGCTGTTACAACTCTCCCCCACTAGAACTGGACTTCGCCCTCGAAGTCTCACTCTGCGAATAACTCCAGATGTTGCTCCCGCATTTCACGCTCCGGCTCCCAAGTCATCTCCGATCCCTTCCGATGTTGCCACTGAACCAACACCAGAGGTATCTCCTTGTTCCGCAGAACCTTGATCTTCCGATCCCTGATAGCTACTGGTCTCTCGGCGTAATTCAGGCTCGCATCCACCTGAATATCCTCTAACGGAACCACTACCGATTCATCGGCTATACACTTCCTCAACTGTGATACGTGAAAGGTATTGTGAATCTGACCCAACTCCGCTGGCAACTCCAACCGATACGCTACCTGACTTACCCTTGCAATTACACGAAATGGACCTATGAACCGGGGCCCTAATTTGCCCCTCTTCCTGAACCGGATCACTCCCTTCCAGGGAGAAACCTTCAGGAGAACGAAATCACCAACCTGAAATTCCAGCTTGGACCGGAGTCTGTGTGCATAACTCTTCTGTCGACTCTGGGCGGTCAATAACCTCTGCCTAACCTGCTGAATCTGCTCGGTCGTCTGAAGTACAATCTCTGTACTGCCCATCACTCTCTGTCCCACCTCTCCCCAGCAGATGGGAGTCCGACACCTCCTACCATACAACAACTCAAAAGGTGGCATACCAATGCTCGAATGATGGCTGTTGTTGTAGGAAAACTCAGCCAAAGGCAAATGCGCATCCCAGCTACCCCCGAAGTCTAACACACACGCTCTAAGCATGTCTTCCAATGTCTGAATCGTCCGCTCGCTCTGACCGTCTGTCTGGGGATGGTATGCGGTACTAAAATGCAGTTTAGTACCCAGCTCCTCATGGAATTTCTTCAAGAACCTGGAAGTGAAACGTACATCACGGTCCGAAACAATCGAGATCGGCACTCCATGCCGAGATACTATCTCTCTCACGTATAACTCCGCCAACTTCTCTGCTGATGAACTTTCGCTAATGGCAAGGAAGTGTGCACTCTTTGTCAACCTATCCACAATCACCTAAATTGCATCGACTCCTCTGGCAGTTCTCGGCAATTTGGTGATGAAATCCATCGTAATCTGTTCCCACTTCCACTCAGGAATCTCCAAGGGCTGCAACTTACCATGCGGTCTCTGATGCTCGGCCTTAACCCTACGGCAGGTCAAACACCTCTCAACGAACCAAGCGACGTCTCTCTTCATGCAAGGCCACCAATATTCCTTTCTCAAATCCAAATACATCTTCGTAGCACCGGGATGGATCGAGAATTTCGATCTGTGAGCCTCCTCCATCAAAGTAGCACGCGTACCGCCCACGAATGGTACCCAAATCCAACCCTGAAACGTCAGAAGTCCTCGTCCATCCTTAACGAACTCTGAAATTAACCCGGCGACCCGCTCCTTCTTCTGCATCTCGGATTTCACAACCTCGGCCTGTGCCCCACGAATAGCATCTAATACCGGAGTCATCACCGTCAACCTCAGACATACGTCCCGCAGTGAAGTGCTCTCCGCCCTACGACTCAATGCATCGGCTACCACATTAGCCTTGCCTGGGTGGTATAGGATCTCACAGTCATAATCCTTAACCACGTCCAACCATCTCCTCTGACGCATATTTAGGTTGGGTTGATCCATCAAATACTTCAAACTCTTATGGTCCGTGTATATAGTACAACGAACCCCGTACACGTAGTGACGCCAAATTTTGAGAGCGAACACCACTGCCCCCAACTCTAAGTCATGTGTGGGATACCTCGCCTCGTGAGGCTTCAGCTGCCTGGATGCATAAGCTATCACATGGCCCCTCTGCATCAACACTGCACCCAGTCCCGAAATCGATGCGTCGCAATATACGACAAAGTCCTCCATCCCTTCCGGGAGAGCTAATACCGGGGCTTCGCACAGTCTCTGACGAAGTGTCTCGAAGGAAGTCTGCTGCTCGGGTCCCCATGAGAATGTAACACCCTTCCGGGTCAATCTGGTGAGCGGTACTGCGATCTTGGAGAAATCCCTAATAAACCTCCGATAGTACCCCGCCAACCCAAGGAAACTCCTGGTCTCGGAAGGTGACTTCGGTGCCAGGTTCGTCACAAAACGGCCAAAAAAATGCACAGTGACGGCCTAAGAGGCATTATATACGTTCCAACTAAACGGCTAGGGTTTCTGCTGAACAGCGTCGACTCGCCGAGTCCGTATCTGGACTCGTCGAGTCCAGTCGCGCATCCGCGACCAAGCCTGCGGTCCTACTCGGCGAGTCAGGCACCAACTCGCCGAGTCCCTTCCTAAAATGTACCCAAAAATAGTTTTAAAACAATACCTGAAATTCCGGGCTGTTACAACTCTCCCCCACTAGAACTGGACTTCGCCCTCGAAGTCTCACTCTGCGAATAACTCCGGAAATTGCTCCCGCATTTCACGCTCCGGCTCCCAAGTCATCTCCGATCCCTTCCGATGATGCCACTGAACCAACACCAGAGGTATCTCCTTGTTCCGCAGAACCTTGATCTTCCGATCCCTGATAGCTAGTGGTCTCTCGGCGTAATTCAGGCTCGCATCCACCTGAATATCCTCTAACGGAACCACTGCCGATTCATCGGCTATACACTTCCTCAACTGTGATACGTGAAAGGTATTGTGAATCTGACCCAACTCCGCTGGCAACTCCAACCGATATGCTACCCGACCTACCCTTGCAATTACACGAAATGGACCTATGAACCGGGGCCCTAATTTGCCCCTCTTCCTGAACCGGATCACTCCCTTCCAGGGAGAAACCTTCAGGAGAACGAAATCACCAACCTGAAATTCCAGCTCGGACCGGCGTCTGTCCGCATAACTCTTCTGTCGACTCTGGGCGGTCAATAACCTCTGCCTAACCTGCTGAATCTGCTCGGTCGTCTGAAGTACAATCTCTGTACTGCCCATCACTCTCTGTCCCACCTCTCCCCAGCAGATGGGAGTCCGACACCTCCTACCATACAACAACTCAAAAGGTGGCATACCAATGCTCGAATGATGGCTGTTGTTGTAGGAAAACTCAGCCAAAGGCAAATGCGCATCCCAGCTACCCCCGAAGTCTAACACACACGCTCTAAGCATGTCTTCCAATGTCTGAATCGTCCGCTCGCTCTGACCGTCTGTCTGGGGATGGTATGCGGTACTAAAATGCAGTTTAGTACCCAGCTCCTCATGGAATTTCTTCCAGAACCTGGAAGTGAAACGTACATCGCGGTCCAAAACAATCGAGATTGGCACTCCATGCCGAGATACTATCTCTCTCACGTATAACTCCGCCAACTTCTCTGCTGATGAACTTTCGCTAATGGCAAGGAAGTGTTCACTCTTTGTCAACCTATCCACAATCACCCAAATTGCATCGACTCCTCTGGCAGTTCTCGGCAATTTGGTGATGAAATCCATCGTAATATGTTCCCACTTCCACTCAGGAATCTCCAAGGGCTGCAACTTACCATGCGGTCTCTGGTGCTTGGCCTTAACCCTACGGCAGGTCAAACACCTCTCAACGAACCAAGCGACGTCTCTCTTCATGCAAGGCCACCAATATTCCTTTCTCAAATCCAAATACATCTTCGTAGCATCGGGATGGATCGAGAATTTCGATCTGTGAGCCTCCTCCATCAAAGTAGCACGCGTACCGCCCACGAATGGTACCCAAATCCAACCCTGAAACGTCAGAAGTCCTCGTCCATCCTTAACGAACTCTGAAATTAACCCGATGACCCGCTCCTTCTTCTGCATCTCGGATTTCACAACGTCGGCCTGTGCCCCACGAATAGCATCTAATACCGGAGTCATCACCGTCAACCTCATACATACGTCCCGCAGTGAAGTGCTCTCCTCCCTACGACTCAATGCATCGGCTACCACATTAGCCTTGCCTGGGTGGTATAGGATCTCACAGTCATAATCCTTAACCACGTCCAACCATCTCCTCTGACGCATATTTAGGTTGGGTTGATCCATCAAATACTTCAAACTCTTATGGTCCGTGTATATAGTACAACGAACCCCGTACAGGTAGTGACGCCAAATTTTGAGAGCGAACACCACTGCCCCCAACTCTAAGTCATGTGTGGGATACCTCGCCTCGTGAGGCTTCAGCTGCCTCGATGCATAAGCTATCACATGGCCCCTCTGCATCAACACTGCACCCAGTCCCGAAATCGATGCGTCGCAATATACGACACAGTCCTCCATCCCTTCCGGGAGAGCTAATACCGGGGCTTCGCACAGTCTCTGACGAAGTGTCTCGAAGGAAGTCTGCTGCTCGGGTCCCCATGAGAATGTAACACCCTTCCGGGTCAATCTGGTAAGAACTCCCCCACTAGGGTCTCGTATAGTCACCAGCTGACGCTTGCAGTCAATGACGGCGCTGAATCGGCTCAACCAGTCCATGCCTACGATGACACAGACATCCCCCATCGCAATAGGAATTAGGTCAATCGGAAACGCAACCCTGAAAATCTCTAGCACGCATCCCCGAAGAACCTCCGTAGTACAAACCACCCTCTCGGCCGCAATAGAAACGCTCAAAGGCCGACTTAACGACTCACGACTAATGTCAATATGCTGACTAAAGGCTAACGACACAAAAGATCTACTCGCACCCGAGTCAAATAACACTAGAGCAGGCATAGAGTTCACAAGAAAAGTACCTACACATATATTAACATAAGCATAACATTTCGACTTTAAAGTAAATACGTGAATGATAACATACCTGCCACAACATCGGGCGCAGCGCGGACCTCCTCCGCAGTCAGCTGAAAGGCTCTCCCGCGAGCCCTCGGGGCCTCGACCTTCGCCGGTCGGGTCTCAGTAGTCCTGGTAGTAGGTGTAGCTCCCTGACGAAGCTGCGGGCACTCGGCCTTCCGATGGCCTATCTGGTTGCAGTGAAAGCAAACCATAAACCCCTTAGGGCAATCCCTGGCAATGTGTCCCTCCTTGCCACACTTGTAGCAACCACCAGCTCGACACGCCCCCTCATGACCCTTGCCGCACTTCGCGCAAGTGCGGCCCTTCGGACCTCCCATCCTCGAATCAGCGGACTTGATCCACTTGGCTGCCGGCTGAGACTGAGCCGGCCGCCGATCCACCTGCCGAGACTCGGCCTCCTCCCTCGCCTGAGTCTCCAACTCGATCTCGCGCTTCCTGGCGTTCGCCTGAAGCTCAGTGAAAGTACGATAGGTGGAGTTTGATACAAACTCCCTGATATCCCTCTTCAAAACGCCCAAATACCGGCTCATCCGTGACTGCTCCGTAGATACCAGCTCAGGGCAGAACATCGCCCCCTCATGAAACTTCCGCGTGATCACTGCCACGGAATCAGTACCCTGCTTAAGGGTCAAGAACTCCTAAATCAATCGCTCCCTCTCCACCGGGGGAACGTACTCGTCCCTGAACATCTCAGTGAACCTCTCCCACGTCACCGCTGTAATCTCCGCCAGAGTGAAGTTCGCCGTCACGAACTTCCACCAATCCTTCGCTCCCAGTCGGAGTTGGTTCAAGGCAAACCGTACCCTCAGGTGCTCCGGGCATGAGCAAGTATAGAAGCACCCCTCAATGTCGGCGATCCACCTCATCGCCGCAATCGGATCCTGTGTCCCATCGAACTCAGGGGGTTTCGTGTTGCTGAATTCTCGGAACAGCAACGAATCGCCCCCTTGCGGCCTGGCAGCGGCCACGGCTGCGGTAGCGGCAGCAGCTGCAGCCTCAGTCAGTGCGGCGTACCGCTCCTCGAATGTCTCCATCAGCGTGGTCTTAATAGACCCAAACATCTCCGGGATCTCGGCCTGGATCATCTGACGAATATCCTCATCACTCACGGTGCTCGAACTCGCCCCATTGCGTGTGATGACCATGATGTCTCTGAAATACAACAGAAAATCATCAGAGACTCCACCAAGTACAATTGTACTCGATAACGCACCCTACTCAGTCTCCGATATCCAGGGATTCTTACTTGGGTCTTCCACCGACCCGGTGTCTTCGGTAGTACAGGCCCAATACTACCGACCACACCGTATCAGTATTCGTCCCAAATCTTCCTCCCCAAACCCCGAATAATGAGTACTCTACCTCTAGTATGCACTATCTACTTGCACGCTACCAAATATCTCATATAAGCAATCTCCCTAGACTAAGGCATCACAAAACAGGCCATTCTAGTCCTATCATGTATACCTAGTCTTCTAGCATGCATAACAATTCATAATTCAGTGCATAACATAACATTGTAAGGTATTCTGGGGATCTTTACCGTTCGGGCGCTGGCTGATCGTACACACTGCTCCGTTCTTGTTTACCGCTTTACCATTTATAAAATTTTATGTCTTTATTATTTTTAAAAGATTTTTCCTCAAATCCTCGGTTTGAGTTCAGTTACACCCGAAGGTACACCCGAATCCCTCAAACCAAGGCTCAGATACCAATTGTAACAGCTCAAATTTTCAAATAAATTTTTCATTTAAAATAGAACAACATTATTCAACAAAAGTATTTATTCCAAGTTCATTTCAAAATACAATTAAAAGAATCCCCAAGATCTCCAACAATGGCAGTGTGTACGCGTCACGCCGGCGCCTTCCCACGGTTGTCGCTAGTACCTGAAACACATACATACAACTTGTAAGCATAAATGCTTAGTGAGTTCCCCAGTATACGACTTACACAGATACGCCTTTCCAGGCCCTGACCTTCCGGTCCACAATACATTGCCTTCCGGCCCGTAACATAATCGCCTTCCGGCCCATAACATATCGCCTTCCGGCCCGTATCATATTGCCTTCCGGCCCATAGTATATTGCCTTCCGGCCCATAACATTTACAACACATAATACATATAACATAACACACATAGCACATACATCATACATCATACCTGTCCTTTCTGTCACGTAACATATCGCCTTCCGGCCCGTATAAACATACATATCATGTATAGCATCTACCCTTCTAGTTATAGCATAAATAACACATATCACATACGACCTTCCGGTCTCACAGTCAAACCCTTCCGGGTGAAGTATAGTGAGAAAACTCACCTCGTAGTATGCAAGCTATAAACCCTTGGAGCTACTCGCACTCGATCCGCTAATCTGCAGGCTCCCTATAATACCACATACCTTTATTAATGATCTTATCAAACAAGACAACTGACCCTACGAAATTACATGCAAGTCAACGGTCAACTTGACCGGACTCGTCGAGTACAAGGGCGACTCGGAGAGTCTAGACGTCCTCCCCAACTTCCCGGTTGTTCCCCTTTCTACCCGTCGAGTATCCCCTCCTGACTCGACGAGATCCTCGTGGAAGAATCGCGGGGCCACCCCGACTCCACTCGCCGAGTCTAAAGAACGACTCGGCGAGTCCCAGTAAATCTTCAAGCTACTCGCCGAGTCTGAAGAACAACTCGGCGAGTCCCAGTGAACCTTCAAGCTACTCGCCGAGTCTGAAGAACAACTCGGCGAGTCCAAGCGGATCTTCAAGCTACTCTCCGAGTCTGATCATTGGACTCGGCGAGTCCATGCCATGCAGTCGATCAACTGCCTCCTGTAATTCACATGGTTCCGAAATATATAGACATGGGACTTCCTGGACCTTTAAACATACTATTACTGGGATTTAAACGCTTGGTAACAACATTATAATCTATCTAATCACTAAATGGGTTTCATAAACCCTAGATTCGTGCTCACCACCAAAACAACAGAAATGGACCGAGTGTTACCTGAAAAACGTGATCTCTGTGTCCCCAACCTTCAGAACTCAATCCTCTTGTTCTTCCTTTGACTAAAACCTTGCCTCTTCTTGCCTAACAATCTCCTCAAAGTCCCAATAGCCTTCCCTTCTCCTCTAGTCGTCCACAGATGCCAGGTTCTTCACAAAACGGCCAAAAAAACGCACAGTGACGGCCTAAGAGGCATTATATACGTTCCAACTAAACGGCTAGGGTTTCTGCTGAACAGCGTCGACTCGCCGAGTCCGTATCTGGACTTGTCGAGTCCAGTCGCGCATCCGCGACCAAGCCTGCGGTCCTACTCGGCGAGTCAGGCACCAACTCGCCGAGTCCCTTCCTAAAATGTACCCAAAAATAGTTTTAAAACAATACCTGAAATTCCGAGCTGTTACATGGGCGTTGATCAGGTTTACCATAAAGGTCAATACGATTATTCGTTATTATTTACTAAATTTTAGTAAATATGGTTATGCTTCAAGTTTAAGTGTAATTCTGAAACATTGGAAAACTTTCAATGTATGGAAGAACGGATAAGAATAATCACAATTGATTCTCCAATCTGAAGAGATGGGAGAGTACTTGAGTATCTTGTTTTATGACTATCTTGATGATTATGAAACCATATCACAATTGATTCTCTAAGGACACCTTAGTGCATTTGTTTGACTAAGGAGAGGAATCGTGAATTGTTGAAATGCTTAAACCAAAAGATAAATCGTACTTCGTTCCAAAATCTAATCTTAGAGTCATACTCTAAGATTGTAACTTGAGTGACATAATCTTAAGAAAGGTTTAAAACACTTGTCAAATGTAGAGTAAAATGTTTTCTTACTCTAGTATATTTGAAATTGGTAATTTGTGATGTTTTGGATAAGAGAAAGACCAACTAAGATCAATTGTGAGAAGTGTTTAACTTGATAAGAATCTGCACTAACTCTTGAATATTTGTTTTGTCAAGGAATGGTTCTTGACAAAAAGAATCTTATATGTCAAGAGGATAGTGGGAGTCTTGAAGATCCTGAATAGTTTCAAGAACTAATCAAGAGTAAACCTATTGTTAATCACTACCACACAACTTGAGCTTTGTAACCTATTGTGTTGACATATTCTTGTGATTAAGGTTACGAAAAATTCACATGGATAAGAACACTTACACCATAAAAAATCTAAGTTTCATAAGATTTCTCTCCGATTCATGAAAATGATGGTCAGATACGCTTTCAGTAAGTAGATTTTAAGTAGATAACAATTGTGATATTTGCATTCTCAAAGTCGTTAGTGGAGCGTGCGTGGTTAACCGGCACGCTAACATGGACTTATGAGAAATGGAAAACGTCTAAACAATTGAGACCATGGTTACTGCATCCCTTTTCATAGTTCTAAAATTGTTTAGACACACATGTGAGCTATCTAAGAAAAGGTGTATGATTTTGATAAAGTCTTCTCAAAGCAATCTCGTATCAGATATCTGAACTTTAGTAAGAAAGTCAATAAAGTATTGACTTCTAGAAGTCTAGCTGTTTTCTGATACATGTCAAAGCTAGTGGGATGTAACGCCCCAATTCTCAGGTATCGATTTTATATAAGAATCTTCTTGATTTCAAGGTCTACTTGACGAGTTGGTTGCCCTACTCTTCGAGTAGCTGCGGATTGGTTCGCGTGTTTTAGTAACCTACTTGTAGAGTCCAAGAAGGGACTCGACGAGTAGGAGCTGCTAGATGAAACCCAAAATTTCGGGGTATTGCACCCTATTTAAAGGATCATTGGCCTCCCCCCAACCTCCCCTTTACTACTTCTTGTCCCTCTCAAACCCTAAATCGAGTGTGTGTGTGTGTATGTGTGTTCTTTTGGGTGTGTTCAAGCTTGGAGGTAAAGTCTTGGAGGAGGAAACACTTGGGGAAAATAGGCAAGTAGAGGCAAGAACTCATGGGAATCAAAATCTACATCAGTGAACACCCTCTTGAAGGTATTAGATTGTTTTTCTTGGCTCATGTTCATCAAAAACCTCTTTTAGATGGGTGTTATGAAAGGCTTCTTATGTTTGAGCTAAGATCTGAAGTTGTAACTTCAGATCTGGACTCCCTTTTCCCTTTAGATCCATAAAGTTTTCAGCCATGACTAGAATGAGCCTTCCCTTAAGTGTGAGACTTCATTGCAAGCTTAGTTTTATCATTTAAGGGCCTTAAAGGCTAGCATGCACGTAAAGTTTGGAACTTTACGTGATAAGTAGGGCTTGGAAGGTTGGATCTATAAGTTGGAACCTTTTCATGGCTTAAAAAACATCTGTGTAGATGAAGGATTGAAAGGACTCGGCAAGCCGCAAAGTCGACTCAGGGAGTCATAAGGATATGGTCCTGATATCAATGAGTTGGATGAACAAGTCGATGAGTCCGATGAAGATTGTCGTGGGATCGGAGAGTCAGATGAGAGACTCCATGAGTCGGCTAGGGTTTTTCCCAACCTTTGGACACATATGAACACGGCGAGTTGTAAGAGGAAAACTCGTCGAGTTGGTTGAGGAGCCACGACCACTGACACTAGGAACTCGGTGAGTCACTCAAGTGACTCGGCGAGTTGGTGTGCATGAAAGGAACTCGGTTAGTGGCTAGTTGTAGTCGAAGAGTTAAGGTCAACATGGACTATTGACTTTGACAATTAACTTGGACCTTGACCAAGCGTTAACTGTTGGACTTATGGGACATTTTGGGAAATTGGAAAGTTCCAAGCATGGTTCTATGGTGCATTTAGGTGGTGGAGTTGTATCGGAAATCCAGGAGCTTGAGTTTATCTTTGAGTCGGCAGTACGAGGTAAGTTATCCTCACTATACTAATGGGTCTAAGGCACTAAGGCCGACTCTCTCTCTCTCTCTCTCTCTCTCTATATATATATATATATATATATATATATCTATATATATATATATATATATATATATATGTATGTATGTATCTGGATTATGGCATGATATGTTTATTGATTACATCCTGGAAGTTAGGATAGTGGCATGCTTATGCTTAGTGACCTGGTTAGGCCAGTGTCTTGGTTATAGGATGATGTTGTGTTAGTGGCCGGTTAGGTCTGTATCCTGGTTGTTGGGATGTTGCTATGATTAGTGATCTAATAGATTGGTTTGACTATTATATGATGTGAGCTAGCGTATGATATTTATGTCCACATGTTTGTTTGACTGGGGTTTGATTGAGGCGGTTCTGTTTTGTGTTGTAGGCCAACATACCCGGTGAGCGGTCTGAATAGGCTGTAGGCCCTGCGAGGTGATCCAGTCATGCCGAAGGCTCGGGAACAGTCCGGATAGGTTGTAGGCCATGCGAGGTGGTCCAGTCATGCCGAAGGCTCGGGAGCGGTCCAGATAGGCTGTAGGCCCTGCGAGGCGGTCCAATCAGGCTGAAGGCTCGTTATGCATGTTGTTCGGTAATTGTTATATGATGTGGTTATATTTATATGGCGTTTGTATTTTGGGGGAAACTCACTAAGCTTTCGGGCTTACAGTTTCAATTTATTGTTTTAGGTACATTAGGGGACCGCGGCAAGGCGAAGGCATGATTGTACAGCTCCTTATGATTTGTTTATGTTTCTGGGAAAACTCTGATATTTGACGTTTTGAAAACAACTTTGTAATGATGAATGGTTTTAAATCTTTTGATAAAGTTTTAATTTGGCATAAAAATTTTGGGTGTTACAAGTTAGTGTTAGAGTCTTGGTTTGAGTGAATTGGAGGAACATTCATGTGAATCCAGTCTCAAATCAAGGACAGGTTTTCAAAATGACTTCCAAATTGGTTTTCAAAATATGTAAACGAGGATGCAGAGTGTACGATCAACCTAAGCTAGTAGTAGACCCCAAAATACCATATAGTTATTTGCTTATGTGATATGATAGAACAACATGCTAGTACTAGGCTAGGGATCTTCAGGAATTGCATGATAGAATTGCCTGGTTACATGATGCCTGCTAGCCTAGGGTTTCCTTTATATGATATTGACATCATTACTGTAGTTGCTTAGTGTATGCATCATGGTTATACATAAATAAGATCCTATAAGGTCCATCATTAAGTATGGCTAGCATACACTGGTGCTATAGGGTTGGTGGAAGGTAGTATGGGCCCGTACTACTGAAAGCACAGGAACCATACGCATAGCAAGGAAGTCACAACCCCTAGGGCTTAGTTGGGAATTGGTTCCAATTATTTATGTGGGTTATCTGATGTCTTGTGGTATGTTTCAGTATGGTGATGACGAGACGCTTTGTGATTGGATCTGGTTCAGGATCAGGATCAGTGGACGCAGATGAAGAGGAGCCAATGGCACCTGAGCCCGTGGTACAGATGGGTACCGAGGAGTTGGATGCCAGGATTCGGGAGATCCTGCATGATGAGGTTGCTTCTACATTCCGAGCACAGTTGTCGGAGATGTTCGGATCTATTAAGACTGCCATAGTCAAGTACTTCGATGAGCGATATGCAGCCCTTGCGGAAACGGTTGCCGATGCCGCTGCATCGACTGTAATAGCGGCAGGGGGGAGGAGGAGCCACTCGGGGCTTCCAGTATAGGGAATTAAATAACACGAAGCCCCCTACTTTTGATGGGACACAGGACCCCATCAAGGCGATGAGGTGGATTTCAAATGTGGAGGGGTGTTTCTTTTCATGCTCATGTCCTACTGACCAAAAGGTAGGTATGCTCTGAACCTGCTAAGGTCCGAGGCCAAGGACTGGTGGAGATTGGTGACTGGGTCGTATTCAGATGATTAAAGAACTGTTGTTACTTGGGAGCAGTTTAGGGATATGTTTCGCGCCCGATACATTCTGCGGGTCGAGCGGGAATGTTTGTCACAGGAGTTTTTGAGTTTGAGATAGGATGGGGAGTCAGTGACGGCGGTCACCTGCATGTTCACATAGAGGGTGATGTCCTGTCCGATTTTGCTTCTAAGCATGCTCAGATGACCTGTTATTTGAACATGCTCAAGACTGACATCCGTCAGTTTGTGTCTACCCAGCGATGTGATACTCTTTTGGAGTTGTAGGAGGCCGCTAAGCGGCACGAGTTGGAGATTAAGCTGCAGATGAGGGAGCAGTGGCAAGCCATGGTGCAGTCGCAACCGACGCCTAAGCTGTCTAAGACCGCTGATTCTAGGATCGGGGGTTAGCAGAGCCGCACTGGTGGAAAGTGCGGCAAGAGTGATTCTGGAGTTTGTCGGATGGGTAGTGGGTGCCACAAGTGTGGCAAGGAGGGGCACTGTGCTAGGGACTGCCGCCAGATGGCCTCTGCATCGGATATGAGGATATGCTATCGCTGTCATCAGGTTGGTCACATGAAGACCAACTGTCCATAGCTCGTAGCTAGGCCGACGTAGGCTCCAACGCCGGCTACATTGAGGATACCGGACGGGAGGCCAATCAAGACAGAGCCTCCAAAGGCTCAGGGGTGTGCTTTCCAGTTGACCGCAGAGGAGGCCAAGGCAGCACTAGATGTGGTTGTTGGTATGTTTCTCTCCTTTGTCTCATTGTTTATAATTGTATGATGCTTATCTGTTGTACCTGTGATTAGGTACGTTTTTAGTGAACTCCTTGCCTGCTTTAGTTTTATTTGACTCGGGGGCGATTCGGTCCTTCGTGTCTCAGTCATTTAGTAAGGAGTTTAGTGTGCCAATGGGCAAGTTAGAGTGTCTGTTGCGAGTCTCTATCGCCAACAAACACAGGGTTTCTGCTTCTTCGGTCTATCCAGGTTGTGAGTTGGAGATTTTCGGAGTGTCCATTCTGATATATTTGATTTTGATCCACATGTGGGAGGTGTGTTGGATTGTAGGCATGGATTGGCTCAGTCGGTTCGGTGCTATGATTGACAGTGAGGGCCAATGAGTGGTGGTTCGAACCCCAATTGGGTGAGAACTGGTTGTATACGGTGAGGGCACCAAAGTGGGATCATGGTTTTGTTCAACTGCAAGGGCTCAACAGTGTATTCTGCACGGGTGTGCGGGTTATCTAGCGTATATGGTGGATACGTAGGTCAGGGATCAATTTTCAGTTTCAGAGGTTCCAGTGGTAAGGGATTCTGTCGACGTGTTCCCGGAGGAGTTTCCTGGGATACCTCCGGAGAGGTAGGTCGAGTTCTGGATCAACCTTGTACCAGGTGCAGCTCCTATCGCCAAGGTGTCGTACCGAATGGCGCCACCCGAGATGAAGGAGTTGTCTTCACAGCTGCAGGAACTGTTGGGCAAGCAATTCATTCGACCTAGCAGTTCTCCATGGGAACCATCGATCCTTTTCGTCAGGAAAAAGGATGATTCGCATCGGATGGCATTGATTATAAGGAGTTGAACAAGTTGACGGTGAAGAACCGTTATCCACTTCCAAGGATAGACGATATTTTCAATCAGTTGCAAGGTGCATCTCGGTTCTCCAAGATAGATTTGAGGTCTCGGTATCATCGTGTCCGAGTCAGAGAGGAGGACATGGAGAAGACCGCGTTTCGGACTCCTTATGGTCATTATAAGTTCGTGGTGATGCCATTTAGGCTCACCAATGCACCAACAGTACCTATGGTCCTGATGAATCGGGTATGCAGACCGATGCTTGATCTATAACCGCCTGAAATTCAGGTACAACCATTTAGACCTTCATCTTTTCATAAAATGTCATGTTGGCCCTTTTGTGTTGGGCGAGTACGTTGGGCGTACAAAGAGTACGCTGCGCGTACTCGTGCGCTTAATTGAACGCGTTGTCACCCGGGTATGCTGGGCGTACCTAAGGTTACGCCGGGCGTAACCGGTCCAGACCCAAACCCCTAATATGGCTTGAGGGCTATAAAAGGAATGAGATAGCCTTGTCCCTCAACCACCATCCTTCAGAAAGAAACCCTAAGAGAGCTTTTCCTTCATTTTTAGCTTGGGTGAGAGTGTTCTAAGCTTCAAGGTGTCATTTGAAGGTAGCAAAAGAGAAGAGGAGTCCATTATGATCTTGGGATTTGACATATTTGTATTATGATTATGACATATTGGATTTTATGGTCTGTTTTGGATGAAAACATGTTTTAAGAAATAAAAATTTTGTTTTGAAAATTCACATTGTTACAAGTTGGTATCAGAGCCTTGGTTTGAGGGATTTAGGTGCACCTTCGGGCGTAACCGAACTCAAAACGAGGATTTGAGAAAAAAATCAATAATAAAAGCATAAAATTTTATAAGAGAATTTGTGATAACCAAAGAAGAAGCAGTGTGTACGGTCAGCCAGCGCCCGAACGGTAAAATCCCCAAAATACCTCTACAATATGTGTTATGAGATATTCTATGATATGTTATGCATGCTAGAGTAGACTAGGTATTCATATTAGGACTAGAGTGGCCTGATTTGTGATGCCTTAGTCTTGGGGAATCCTGCTGCTATGAGATGCCTTGAGAGCGAGTAGGAAGCCTATGCATAGAAAGAATAGAGTACTCGTGTTCCGAGGTCCAAGGAGGAGGACTTGGGGTCAATGCTGATGCGGTGTAATCAGTAGTATAGGGCCCGTACTACTGAAGACACCGGATCAGTGGGCAACCCAAGTAAGAATCCTATGGGTATCGGAGGCCGAGTAGGGTTGCGTTATCGAGTGCGAGTATGCTCGATCGAGTTTCTGACATTTTTATGTTGTATTTCAGAGGCATTATGGTTGGACACGCCACAAACCTGGGACGAGCGGTGTGAGTGACGAGGAGCTTCGTCAGATGATCCACGATGAGCTGGCTGCGGCAATCTGGGCCGAGATTCCGGAGATGTTTGGGTCTATCTGTTGGATAAGGTGTCTAAGTCCATAACTTATTTGGTATATACTTGACCCGACCGGCATGGTCCATTTGGGTTGCATCTCATCCAAACTATTATGGATAATTTAATGAGAGTTATACACATATGTTTATTAATATATTATGAGTTATAATATATTAATATGAAGTTGCGTTATTTAATTAGTTTTAGTCTTAAATTAATTATGAATTAATTTAGAGATTAAAAGGAAGACTAATTAAATTATGGGCTATTTGTTTTATATAGTGTGGGCTAATACTCATTTGTTAATGGGCTAGGCTTATGTGGAAGTCCATGGATGATCCATCGAGCTTTTAACCCATGGATCCTTGGAAAAGGAAGAGACATGGGTTATTAGGGTTTCACCCTAACCATGCACACTATATAAGCATGCTTATGGAGCATGAAATGGAGCCTAAGAAAAAACTAGTGAACTAGTGTGTGCGTGCATGTGTGTGGCTGATTTTATACAAGGTGTATACTCTCTCAAAGTTTTCCAAGAGTTTGTGGTGTTTGTGATTCCATTTGAGGCATTCACACTATTGGTGCTTGGCCCTCAAACTCCTTAGAACCAAACTCACCAAAAGGTATGTAATCTCTTCTAACTCTTTTATGTTGAAATGTTCCCCATGCCATGTTAGATAGGTTATAAACCTTGGAAAATTATTATTTTGCATGTATTTAGACAAACATAGATCCAAGGTTTATTAGGGTTGCATGCACACTTAGGAAGTGTTAGATTGCTCAAAACCCAACAGTGGTATCAGAGCCTAGGCTTGCTTGTTTGATACTTGATGCAAAATAGTGAAAAAAGTCGAAACTGTTGCTGTCAGCATGGTGGACTCGCCGAGTCCATTGGGGGGACTCGACGAGTCCAAGGCAAACTTCAACCTACTCGACGAGTCAGTTCATGCACTCGACGAGTAGGATCGAAAGAGTGCAGATTCTCGACTTTTGCTGCTGGAAATGGACTAGAAACATTACCCTAAATTGTTTTGGTGTTATAAAACTTATTTTAGTTGGTGTAATGGTTGTTCTAATCCATTTACAATAGCATATATCAAAATTCCATGATTTTATGTGTTCATATAATTCTTGAATTTTTGATGATCATGTTCATGTTCTTATGAATTTAGAAAATGATAGGAATTATTTGCTGAATTGTTTAGGATTAATTCTTTATCATTTATGTGTTTTAATGGAGTCCATAATTTGTCCTCAAGTTATGGATTACCAAAGGTCACTTTCATTTAACACACACTTAAAACACATAAGTTACATGAAAATGAAGAGTCTTCATTTTTATGAACCTTTAATTCATAAGTTATGAAATGAAGAGTTTTGCAAAGTTACAAAACTTTCCCTCAAGTTTTGGAATTTGTAAAGTTTCACACTTTAATAAACTTTAATTCCAAACCTTAGAGTTTTAATAGTTAAAATTCAACCCTTATACTATTTATAACATTAATGGTTAATTATTATATATATGTATAAGAATAAGTCGTTTTACCGTTAGTAGGCCTCATTCACGAAGCCGGTCTATAAGGTGGGTATAAGGTTGTTGTCTATAAAATGACGACTTAATGGGTGTATACTCTCACCCACCGCTTGCTTGATCGGTGGAGGGTCACTAGCCGAACGGGTAGAACAATGACTTTAAATCCTCATTAAAAGTATAATGAATATTATAAAATAACTAAACTCTTTTAATTCCCAATCTTAGTTATTTTAGGAAAATGTGAACATGGTGCTAGTCCATGGAATTCACACTTTGTACCTTACCAAGTTGTTGGTGGAGCATGTGTGGTTAACCGGCACACTAACTAGGACTAGTAAGGATCACGAAGGGTGACTTAATGTTTGTCATAGATCAATGGAGCGTGTGTGGTTAACCGGCACATTGATTAGGTGATAATATTAAGAGTACCAAGTGAATTAGCATGGTTATTCACACCTTGTTTTGTGATCCTTGGCATCCCAGTCACAAAACTTGAAGGGCACAATCGAGATAGAAACATGCCATTGAAAAGTTCAATGAATCTCAAAAGAATCTAGGAATTTCAAATCCAATTAAACCTAATAAATCATTTCGTTTTCATGGTGGAAATTGGTGAATCGTCATTCACCTACCTTTCAAATATATTATTACTTAGATTACGGCATCCCTCTTCTAAGTGTAATATATTGTGATTGGATCCTAGCCTTAATATTACATTTGGGTGTCTTATTAAGGATCCTATATATATCTAATCTAAACTTACTCTCTTTCAGATGTCTTCCAACACTAATGCTTCGGGCTCTAACCCAACTAGTTCTTTCTCTCTCATGAATCTCTATGGGAGGGTCATATTTGATGGTTCCAACTTCATGGATTGGATTAGGAACATCAGGATGGTTACTCGTTACGAGGACAAGGAATATGTCCTCGATAAGGAGTTAAAAGAACTTGATGAGTCTATTGCTACTCCTGAGGAGATCGCTGAATTCAGGATTCATGAGAGAGATGCTACTAAGGTGGCGTGTATCATGATGGCCACGATGACAGCCGAGCTCCAAAAGTCGTATGAAGATTTCTACCCTTTTGAGATGCACCAAGACCTGATGGAAAGGTACCATCAGAGTGCTCGTCAGGAGCGGTATGAAATAATCTCCTCCATAATAACTACCCGCATGAAGGACGGTGAATCCGTCATGGGCCACATGAAAAAGATGCAAAGGTATGTGGACCGTTTGCTGAAGCTGAATGTTAACATCCCCGAGGAGTTGGAAATTGACATCATTTTGCACTCCTTGCCTTCTTGTTATGATCATTTTCGAATGACATATCATATGAACAAGGAGGAAGTTACCCTCAGCAAGCTTCAAGGACTCTTGAAGACCGCCGAAATCGGTCTTAAGGGTAAAGTGGTTGTTACCTCTACTACTCCTACTCCAACATCTACCCCTGTTTTAGCTATTGGGCAAGGCAAAGGGAAAAAGAGGAAGCACCCTTCGAAGGGTACCAAGGGAAAGTCTCTTGAAGGCTCCTCATCAAAGACCAAGAACGGTTCTGCCACTCCTTCTGCCATTCCCAAGGATGCTGAATGCTTTTATTGCCATGAAAAGGCACACTGGAAGCGAAACTGCCCTAAGTACTTGCAGGATCTAAAGGATGGGAAAGTGAAACCCACCTATGCAGGGCCTAAGAAGAAGTGAGGATGTGGAGCACGGGAAGATAAACTTAATCATGGGGAATAAGAAGGCTTCACCTGTTTCCAAGATTGGAGTTTATACTTTGTTGCTTAATAATGGGTTAAAATTAGATTTGAATAAATGTGTGTACTCGTCTGAAATGGCGAGGAATATTATTTCTTTTCATGCTTTGTACAAACAAGGTTTTACCTTTTCGTTTGATAATGAATGTGGTGGTATTAATGCTTTCTTTAATAATGTGTTTTATTTTAAAGCATTACCTTGTGATGGTGTGTATGAAACTGTGTCGATTGTAGACAACTTAGGAAATAATGTGTTGTATATTGATTCTTCTACTAGCCTAGATAAAGCATCATTGTGGCATTGTCGTCTTGGACATGTAAACAAGAAACGCATAGGCCAACTCCAAAAGAGTGGAGTCTTGGAATCATTTGACCTTAAATCAGATGATAGCTGTGAATCTTGTCTACTTGGAAAGATGACAAAATCACCCTTCACTGGAACTTGTGAGAGGGGTGAAGGTTTGTTGGACCTAGTACATACTGATGTATGTGGGCCATTCAAAACTGCCACAAGGGATGCTAATCGGTATTATGTGACTTTTATTGATGATTTTAGTAGATATGGGTATGTCTAGTTAATCAAACATAAGTCCGAAACCTTTGAAAGGTTTAAGGAATTCAAACAGGAAGTAGAAAATCAATTGGGCAGGAACATTAAGATGCTTCAATCCGATCGAGGTGGTGAGTATCTTAGTACCGAGTTCCTTGACTATCTTAAGGAGTGTGGGATTGTCTCACAATTGACTCCTCCCAGGACACCACAGTTGAATGGTGTAGCTGAGAGGCGTAATCAAACCTTGTTGGACATGGTTCGCTCTATGATGAGTCGAGTTTCGTTACCAATCTCTTTTTGGGGGTATGCCTTAGAGACTGCCGCCCATATCCTTAATCTAGTCCCTACAAAGAAGGTTACCAAAACACCTCATGATATGTGGACTGGGAAGGTTCCTAATTTGGACCACATCAAAATTTGGGGTTGCGAAGTCTTCGTGAGGCGTGAAACTCATGATAAGCTTGAACCCCGAAGTGAAAGGTGTATTTTCATCGGCTACCCACAGAAATCCTTCGGCTACCTCTTCTACAGACCCAGTGAGAATGTGGTCTTTGTAGCACGAAGAGGGATCTTTCGCGAGAAAGAATTGATAAGCCAAGGAGACAGCGGGAGGCAGATTGATCTTGAAGAAATTCAAGATTCAATTGGTGAAGGAACCTTAGACACTAGCAATCAACCTGAGGAGGAAACTCCTGTTGATCCTGCTGACGAGTCTGTACCTCCAAGGCGTTCCACACGGGTTAGGAACACACCTTCGTTTTGTTATGGTTTTCATATTAATACGGAAGGTGATACGTTTATTAGTGATAGTACACTAGTAAATTTGGATGAACCTAGCAGTGTTAAGGAAGCCATGGCAGGCCCGGAGTCTACTAAATGGAAGGAGTCTATGGACAGCGAGATACAGTCCATGTATGACAATCAAGTTTGGAACTTGGTTGACAATGTACCAGGCCGTAAAACAGTCGGGTGCAAATGAATCTTCAAGAAGAAGACAGACATGGAAGGAAAAGTGCATACTTATAAGGCTCGACTGGTTGCGAAGGGTTTTACTCAAACTCAAGGTATTGATTATGATGAAACCTTCTCGCCGGTAGCCAAGATTAAGTCTATTAGGGTTATGTTAGCCATTGCAGCATTTCATGATTATGAAATATGGCAAATGGATGTCAAAACCGCTTTCCTTAATGGAAAGTTGGCTGAGGATGTGTACATGAATCAGCCAGAGGGTTTTGTCAGTGCAGAGTACCCTAATAGAGTATGCAAGCTTGAGAAATCCATTTATGGATTAAAACAAGCATCTCGTAGCTGGAATCTTTGTTTTGATGAGAAGGTAAAAGAGTTTGGCTTCTCGAGAAGCGAAGATGAGTCGTGCATGTATGTCAGAGCTAGTGGGAGTATAGTTAGCTTCTTGGTACTGTATGTGGATGACATACTACTCATAGGAAATGACATCCCAACCTTGCAGGAGGTTAAGTCCTGGCTTGGGAAGTGCTTTGCTATGAAGGACCTAGGGGAGGCTACCTATATCCTAGGGATAAGGATATTAAGAGAAAGGAGTAGAAGACTAATTAGACTTAGTCAGAGTATCTACTTGGATAAGGTGTTGAAAAGGTTCAACATGGAGAATTCCAAGAAAGGAGATTTACCGATCCAAAGCAATACCAAACTGAGTAAGACTCAGAGTCCGAGTACAGAGGCAGAGATAGCTGAGATGAGCCAATTACCATATGCTTCCACAGTTGGCTCGATCATGTATGCTATGACTTGTACCCATCCTGATGTGGCATTTGCTTTGAGCATGGTCAGCAGGTTTCAGGGGAACCCTGGCAAGGCTCATTGGACCGCGGTAAAGAACATTCTCAAGTACCTACGGAGGACTAAGGATTGGATCCTTACCCTTGGTGGCTGTGATGACTTGAAAGTATTAGGGTACAGTGATGCTGGTTTTCAGACTGATAAGGATAATTTCCGCTCTCAGTCGGGCTGGATCTTTACCTTAAATGGAGGGGCAATTTCTTGGAAGAGTTCCAAGCAGGAGACGGTGGCTGATTCGACTTGTGAATCAGAGTATATAGCAACGAGTAAAGCAGCGAAGGAGGCGATATGGCTAAAGAACTTCATCGGAGACCTTGGAGTTGTACCAGCTATTAAGGAACCTATATAGATTTTCTGTGACAACAATAGTGCGGTTATCTTAGCCAAGGAACCAAGATATCATGGCAGATCTCGACACATTGACAGAAAATATCACTTCATAAGACACAAGATTGAAGAAGGACTCCTTGTGACAAGGAGGATATCGCCGGATGAGAATCCTGCAGATCCCCTTACGAAGGGACTGACGAGGGTTAAGCATTTTCAGCATGCGAGACGCATCGGGTTGAGGAACGATATTAGTTTTACAGATTAGATAGTTTTCCTGAAACTTGTAAAATGTAATCGACGTTTGATGATGAATAAAATTTGTGATTTATTTATGAGTAAAGTGTTACTATCATTGTCAATTATTTACTATTGTTTCAGTTTTGCATGTTTTGACTTCCAGAATAATTAATTTATTCAAACCTCCACAATCGATCATACGTCGGAAGTAGGTATTAATCAAGATTGTCATGAATTGGGTTTGTAGATGCCTTAAAGGTGTTTAGACATGGCAATGGTTGCTGCAACATTCATGAGTACTCATAAGTTATGAGTATTGGTATAAACCCACGCTCACTTGTATCACTTCATGGAATTTATCTCGAGTGATCGTGAGATGATAACATCATATAAATCTTTAAACCTAGAGATATGAGTTGTTACCTATGAGTTGGTTGTGCATTGATTGCACGTAAACGCATCAGTAACTTGATGTTATAAAACGTGCCTTTGTGTACAATTCAATAAGTAGTAGAACAAGCATATCAGTCGAAGTTTATCTGTTCCTTCTAGAAATAGAAGCGATATCTGGGTCCCTCGATGATTTTGTGTTGACCCATGTACCAGGCCTGGTCAGAAGTAAACCGATGTGTTCAGTGAAGTTCTTCGTCAAACAAATCGGAAAATCGAGAAACAACTGCTAGACAATAAGCAAGACATAGTTCCATGTGTTTGTCCGGCTGATATCATGAGAACAGAGGATTATGTGATCACTTATCTAAAATGGCGCTTCATAGTTCGACAGAGTCTTCATTGTTCGAGGGAGTTTTCGAGAGCTACGATTGTTGGTTGGTTCCTGAAGTTATAGGCAAATATAGTTATTAGACTTATCCAAGTGGGAGTCTGTTGGGTAAGGTGTCTAAGTCCATAACTTATTTGGTATATACTTGACCCGACCGGCATGGTCCATTTGGGTTGCATCTCATCCAAACTATTATGGATAATTTAATGAGAGTTATACACATATGTTTATTAATATATTATGAGTTATAATATATTAATATGAAGTTGCGTTATTTAATTAGTTTTAGTCTTAAATTAATTATGAATTAATTTAGAGATTAAAAGGAAGACTAATTAAATTATGGGCTATTTGTTTTATATAGTGTGGGCTAATACTCATTTGTTAATGGGCTAGGCTTATGTGGAAGTCCATGGATGATCCATGGAGCTTTTAACCCATGGATCCTTGGAAAAGGAAGAGACATGGGTTATTAGGGTTTCACCCTAACCATGCACACTATATAAGCATGCTTATGGAGCATGAAATGGAGCCTAAGAAAAAACTAGTGAACTAGTGTGTGTGTGCATGTGTGTGGCCGATTTTATACAAGGTGTATACTCTCTCAAAGTTTTCCAAGAGTTTGTGGTGTTTGTGATTACATTTGAGGCATTCACACTATTGGTGGTTGGCCCTCAAACTCCTTAGAACCAAACTCACCAAAAGGTATGTAATCTCTTCTAACTCTTTTATGTTGAAATGTTCCCCATGCCATGTTAGATAGGTTATAAACCTTGGAAAATTATTATTTTGCATGTATTTAGACAAACATAGATCCAAGGTTTATTAGGGTTGCATGCACACTTAGGAAGTGTTAGATTGCTCAAAACCCAACACTATCAAGACCACGCTGTTGGAGACTGTTGATGAGCGGTATGCCGTGGTGACTAAGGCCGCAGCCGCTGTAGCTACAGCAGCTGTGGCTACTGCCAGACCTCAGGGAGGTGACTCGTTGTCATTCCGGGAGTTCAACAGCATGAAGCCACCTAAGTTTGATGGGACGCAGGACCCGATCGCTGCGACGAGATGGATTGCTGACTTTGAGGGATGCTTCTATACGTGTTCATGTCCGGAGCATCTGAGGGTACGGTTTGCTTTGAACCAGCTCCGCCTAGGAGCGAAGGATTGGTGGATGTTCGTGACGGTGAACTTCACTCTTGCAGAGATTTCAGCAGTGACTTGGGAGAGGTTCACCACCATGTTCAGAGACGAGTATGTTCCCCCGGTGGAGTGGGAACGGCTGATTCAGGAGTTCTTGACCCTCAAGCAGGGTAATGATTCAGTCGCTGAGGAGGGACATTCGGGAGTTCGTATCGAACTCGATGTACCGAGCAGGAACGGATGACCTGATATTTGGGTATTCTGAGGAGGTGTCTACTGAGCAGGAACGGATGACCCGATATTTGGGTATTCTGAGGAGGGACATTCGGGAGTTCGTATCGAACTCGATGTACCGAACATTTCCTGAGCTCCAGCCAAATGCCCGGAAGAGGGAGATTGAGTTGGAGACTCAAGCCAGGGAGGAGGCCAAGTCTCATAGGATGGATAGGTGGCCGGATCAGTCTCAGCCGGAAGCCAAGCGGACCAAGTCCACCGATTCGAGGATGGGAGGCCAGAAGGGCCGCACTTGCGGAAAGTGCGGCAAGGGTCATGAGGGGGCCTGTCGATCAGGTGCTTGCTACAAATGTAGCAAGGAGGGGCATATTGCCAGGGATTGCCCCAAGGGATTTATGGTTTGCTTCCTTTGCAACCAGACCGGCCATCGGAAGGCCGCGTGTCCTCAGCTCCACCAGGGATTAGCACAGGGATCTACGCCTGCTACTAGGGTTACCGAGACTCGACAGGCGAAGGGCGAGGCTCCAAAGGCTCGTGGGAGAGCTTTTCAGTTGACTGCGGAGGAGGTACGCGCGACGCCCGATGTCGTGGCTGGTATGTATTCTTTCGTGTATTTACTTTTATGCTGAGATATTGTGCTTATATTATGATATGCGTAGGTACTTTTCTAGTGAATTCTGTACCTGCCTTGGTATTATTTGACTCGGGTGTGAGTCGGTATTTTATATCTTTGGCTTCAAGTCAGCACATCGGTATTGATCGGGAGGTAATGAGTCGACCCCTGAGGGTTTCCATAGCTGATGAGAAAGCGGTATATGCCACCGAGGTGATTCGAGGATGTGTGCTCGAGATTTTTGGTGCCAAGTTCCCTATAGATCTAGTTCCTATTGCAATGGGAGATGTCTGTGTCATCGTGGGCATGGACTGGTTGAGTAAGTTTGGAGCGGTTATTTACTGCGAGAGACAGTTGGTGAGCATACGCGACCCTAGTGGGGGAGTGCTTACTGTGTATGGCTAAGGGACCCGGTGTGGGTCAGTGTTTTGTTCGGCTGCCAGGGCGAGACAGAGTTTGCAGCAGGGTTGCAAGGGATTCATAGCCTATTTGATGGACACACGAGTGGCCTTGGGGAGGCCAAGTTCAGTTGACGAGGTTCTGGTAATGTGCGAGTTTCCGGATGTTTTTCCCGAGGAACTACCGGGCGTGCCTCCGGAAAGACAAGTGGAGTTCCGTATTGATTTGGTTCCGGGAGTAGCACCTATCGCCAAGGCGCCTTATCGCCTCGCGCCGCCAGAGATGCAGGAGTTATCCTTGCAGCTTCAGGAGCTGTTGGGGAAGGGGTTTATTCAACCGAGTAGCTCACCTTGGGGAGCGCCGATCCTTTTTGTCAAGAAGAAGGATGGTTCACACCGGATGTGTATTGATTATCGGGAGTTGAACAAGTTGACGGTCAAGAACCGGTATCCGTTACCTAGGATCGATGATCTATTCGATCAGTTGCAGGGGGCATCTTGGTTCTCCAAGATAGACTTGTGGTCGGGTTATCATCAGATGAGGGTTCGGGATGAAGATATCTAGAAGACTGCATTCAGAACTCGTTATGGACATTACGAGTTTGTGGTGATGCCTTTTGGGCTCACCAATGCCCCAGCCGTGTTCATGTATCTCATGAACAGGGTGTGCAGGCCGATGCTGGATCGGTCGGTGATCATATTCATTGATTATATTTTGGTCTAGAGAGCAGCATGAGGAGCATTTGAGGGAGATCCTCGTAGTTCTGAGATCGGAGAGGCTGTATGCCAAATTCTCCAAGTGTTATTTCTGGTTATGAGAGGTCCAATTCCTAGGGAGTCTTGTTAACCAGAAAGGGATATTGGTCGATCCGGACAAGATTGAGGCGGTGATGAGATGGGAGGTGCCGAGATCGCCCACCGAGATCAGGAGCATTCTAGGATTGGCCGGCTATTATCGATGGTTTATTAGGGATTTCTCCAAGATCGCCGTGCCACTTACCAAGATGACCCGGAAGGGTGTTGCATTTTCATGGGGTCCGGAGCAGCAGTCCTCATTTGAGACACTTCGCCAGAAGTTGTGCGAAGCCCCGGTGCTCGCACTCCCGGGAGGGATGGAGGATTTTGTGGTATACTGTGATGCATCAATATTTGGGTTAGGGACAGTGCTTATACAAAGGGGGCGCGTGATAGCGTATGCATCGAGGCAACTGAAGCCTCATGATTCGAGATATCCCACCCACGATCTGGAGCTGAGGGTTGTGGTGTTTTCCCTCAAGATCTGGCGCCACTATCTGTATGGGGTTCGGTGTACCATATACACGGACCACAAGAGTCTGAAGTACTTGATGGATCAGCCAAACCTGAATATGCACCAGAATAGATGGTTGGATGTGGTGAAGGATTATGATTGTAAGATACAGTACCACTCAGGCAAGGCTAATGTCGTAGCCGATGCTTTGATCCGTAGGGCGGAGAGCGCCCCGATTCGAGACGTTTGTATGAGGTTGACAGTGATGACTCCGGTATTGGACACCATCCAAGGGGCCCAGGCTGAGGCTGCGAGACCAGAAAAACAAAAGAGGGAGCGAGTTGTCGGGCAAGTATCGGAGTTCGTTACCGATAGCCGGGGACTGATGACATTTCAGGGTCGGATTTCGCTAGCGTTTGTGGGCGGGATGTGTACCATTTTGATGGAAGAGGCACATCGATCGAAGCTCTCGATCCATCCCAGGGCCACTAAGATGTATTTGGACCTAAAGAAGGAGTATTGGTGGCGCTATAAGAAGAGGGATGTTGCATGGTTCGTCGAGAGGTGCCTAACTTGTTGCCAGGTTAAGGCCGAGCACCAGCATCCGCATGGTAAGTTGCAGCGGCTGGAGATTCCCGAGTGGAAGTGGGAACAGATTACCATGGATTTTTTTACCAAATTGCCAAGGACTGTGAGGGGAGTCGATGCAATTTGGGTGATTGTGGATAGGTTGATGAAGAGCGCTCATTTTCTTGCTATCAGTGAGAGCTCTTCTGTTTAGAGGTTGGCAGAGTTGTATGTGAGGGAGGTGGTATCGCGGCATGGGGTTCTGATGTCGATTGTTTCAGATCGATACGTACGATTTAGTTCCAGATTTTGGAAGAAGTTTCACGAGGAGTTGGGTACGAGGCTGCATTTCAGTACCGCATACCACCCACAGACGGACGGACAGAGTGAGCGGACGATTCAGATGCTCGAGGATATGCTCCGAGCGTGTGTTTTGGATTTTGGAGGAAGTTGGGACACCTATTTACCCTTGGCAGAGTTGTCGTACAACAACAACCATCATTCGAGCATTGGTATGCCACCCTTTGAGCTGTTGTATGGGAGGAGGTGTCGGACCCCCATCTGCTGGGGAGAGGTGGGGCAGTGTGTAATGGGTAGTACGGAGATCGTGCTTTAGATGACAGAGCAGATACAGCAGGTCAGGCAGAGATTGTTGACCGCTCAGAGTCGCCAGAAGATTTATGCGGACAGGCGTCGGTCCAAGCTCGAATTTCAGGTTGGTGACCTCGTACTCTTAAAGGTCTCTCCTTGGAAATGAGTGATTCGATTCAGGAAGAGGGTCAAGTTGGGGCCTCGATATATTGGAACTTTCAGGGTAATCGCGAGGGTAGGCAGGGTAGCCTACCGTTTAGATCTACCTGCGGAGCTGGGTCAGATTCACGACACCTTTCATGTTTCGTAGTTGAGGAAGTGTATTACTGACGAGTTAGCAGTGGTACCATTAGAGCATATTCAGGTGGATGCGGGCCTGAACTATGTTGAGAGACCGGTGTCAATTAGGGATCACAAGGTTAAGGTTCTGAGGAACAAGGAAGTGCCCTTGGTGCAAGTGCAGTGGCAGCATCGGAGGGGGTCCGAGCTGACGTGGGAGTCCGAGTCGGAGATGCGGAGCAGCATCCAGAATTGTTTTCGGTATAAGACTTCGGGGACGAAGCCTGGTTCTAGTGGGGGAGAATTGTAACAGCCCGAAATTCAAGTACAACCATTTAGCCCTTCATCTTTTCATAAAATTTCATGTTGGTCCTTTTGTGTTGGGCGAGTACGATGGTTGTACAAAGAGTACGCTGCGCGTACTCGCGCGCTTAATTGAACGCGTTTTCACCCGGGTACGTTGGGCGTACCTAAGGTTACGCCGGGTGTAACCGGTCCAAACCCAAAACCCTAATATAGCTTGAGGGCTATAAAAGGAATGATATGACCTTGTCCCTCAGCCACCATCCTTCAGAAAGATACCGTAAGAGAGCTTTTCCTTCGTTTTTAGCTTGGGTGTGAGTGTTCTAAGCTTCAAGGTGTCATTTCAAGGTAGCAAAAAAGAAGAGGAGTCCATTGTGGAGGCTAGAAGTTGGTGGACAAGTGTAGATCCGAGGATAACAAAGGTTGGAGCTTCTTCCTGAGGTAAAAAGTTCAGATCTTGCCTTGTAGTTCTTATGGTATGCTTCTTGGACCAATTTATAGGGTTTTTGGTCCCAAGATGGAGACTTTATGAGCAAATAGCCTCCATTGGCCTAGATCTATCATATTCCAGGACTATTTGAGTTGTATGTTCATAAAAATGTAATCTTGGACGTAAATATTGAGCCATGCATGAGATCTAGATCTTTGGAGGAGAAAAGAAAGGTGTTAAAGGGTGTAGGAGCCTTTACAGCCATGCCAAGGATTACAGGTTCTGACTTTATGGGATAAGAGGCTTAAGGAGAGCTAGATCTGGAAGTTGAAGGAGTGTCTTAACCGTTTAAGACCAAAATTCATGGTATGGTTGAAACTGAGACTTACGCTGGGCGTAACTCTCAATACGCGCAGCGTAAGGGGTTGAGACCCCCGATTGTAGTTCATCGACGTACGCCCCGCGTACAGAAGCTGGTACGCCCCACGTACTGTTGGCTGTTGACTTTTGTTGACTTTTAGGGTTTTGGTCAACATGTGGACTTTGAGTCAAGGAGGGGTGAAATGGTCTTTTACCCCTCTGTGGGCTAATGAAAAGGGTGTAGCCTAGTCTTGGAAGCCTATATTAATTAGAATGATATTTCGTTGTGATTAGGCAGGGTTGGGTCGTCGTTTCGAGATTCGGAGATATCGAGCACGTGAGATTCTAGACTTCCTACGAGGTGAGTCTTCTCACTATACTGTACCCGGAAGGGTATTTATGTGTGACCGGAAGGTCAGATATGTTATGAGTTGTATGCATTGTATATGATTAAGTTAACCATTTGTATGTGCTATGTATGCTATGCTTGATATGGGCCGGAAGGCATTATGTTATGGGCCGGAAGGCATTTATGTTATTGGCCGGAAGGCATTGTGATGTGGACCGGAAGGTCGACGCGGGTAGGACCGGAAGGTTTACCGGGTCGGGACGGAAGTCCCCTAAGACACATGGACCGGAAGGTCATGGCCTGGAAAGGTGTATGTGTGTAAGTAGTATTTTGGGGAACTCACTAAGCATTTATGCTTACAGTTGTTGTGTTATGTGTTTCAAGTACTAGCGAGGACCGTGGAAAGGCGTCGGCGTGATCTGTACACACTGACGGAAGATTTATTTTATGATCTTGGGATTTGACATATTTGTATTATGATTATGACATATTGGATTTTATCGTCTGTTTTGGATGAAAACATGTTTTAAGAAATGAAAATTTTTTTAAAAAAATTCACGTTGTTACATGATCACTTAGTCATTGTGTTCATAGATGATATCTTGGTGTATTCCAAGACCCGTGAGCAACATGAGGAGCACCTCAGGGAGTTGTTGGAAGTTCTGAGACGATAATGGCTATAGACTAAGTTCTCGAAGTGTGAGGTTTGGTTACGAGAGGTCTAGTTCGTAGGACATCTCGTTAATCAGGAGGGGATTTTGGTCGACCCGGCCAAGGTCGAGTCGAACATGTAGTGGGAGGTGCCGATAACTCCCTCGGATATCAGGAGCTTTCTGGGTTTAGTCGGGTGGAGATTTATTCGAGATTTCTCCAAGATTTCAATACCCCTCACACATCTAATGAGGAACGGGTGGATTTCTAGTGGGGCCTTGAGCAGCAAAGGGCGTTTGAGACCCTCCGTCAGCGCTTATGCGAGGCTCCAGTCTTGACACTCCCGGAAGGAGTTGAGGATTTTGTGGTATTCTGTGACGCATCCATCACAGGTTTGTGGCAGTCCTTATGCAGAGAGTCTGGGTGATAGCCTACGCGTCGCTGCAACTAAAGCCGCATGAGACGAGATATCCTACTCATGATCTGGAGTTAGGATTGGTGGTGTTCGCTCTCAAGATATGGAGACATTACTTATATGGGGTTTGTTGTACCATATATACGGATCACAAGAGTTTAAGGCACATCATGGATCAGCCAAACCTAAACATGAGGCAGCGCAAGTGGCTGGATGTAGACAATGACTACGACTGCCAGATCCTTTACCACCCCGGTAAAGCGAATGTGGTTGCGGACACTTTGAGCCACAAGTCAGTTGGGTCCTCAGCCCCAGTGGTATGTATGAGGATAACAGTGGATTCTCCGCTTGTGAATTTGATCAGAAATGCCCAGGTTGAGGGCATGCGACCGGAGAACTAGAAGTTGGAGAGGATCAAGGGTGAAAACACCTAGTTTGTGTAGGATAGACGAGGATTATTGACCCGGTGTGGTCGGGTATGGGTTCCAATGTCTGGTGAGGTCAGACAGACAGATGTGGAGGAGGCTCATAAGTCTCATTTCTCTATTCACCCAGGGGCCACCAAGATGTACAGGGATTTGAGTTTGAGCTACTGGTGACTGTGCATGAAGCAAGAAATCACTTGATACGTCAAGTGGTGCTTGACCTGTAGGATGGCCAAGGCCGAGCATCAGAGGCCGCATGGTAAGCTACAGCCCCTAGAGATTCCCATGTGGAAATGGGAACAAATCAAGATAGACTTCATTACCAAGTTGTCGAGGATGGCGAAAGGATTTGATATTATATGGGTCATCGTAGATCGATTGAACAAGAGTGCCCATTTCTTGGCAATTAGGGAGAGTTCGTCGGACGAGAGGTTGGCCGACATGTACATCCGCAAGATTGTGTCTCGCCATGGGGTTCCGGTCTCCATTATCTCTGACCGAGATGTTAGATTTACCTCCCATTTCTGGAAGAAGTTCCAAGAGGAACTAGGCAGGCGGTTGCATTTTAGCACAACATTCTATCTGCAGACCAACGGTCAGAGCAAGCATACCATTCAGACCCTCGAGGATATGTTGAGGGCGTGTGTCATTGACTTCGGTGGGAGTTGGGATTCCTATCTATCGCTTGTAGAGTTCGCCTACAACAACAACTATCATTCCAACATTTGCTGCCCGCCTTTCAAGCTATTCTATGGACGGAGATGTCGCACCCCGGTTTATTGGGGTGAGGTCGGGCATAGGGTGTTGGGGCGGACGGAAGTAGTCTTGCAGATAACTAAGAAAATTCAGCAGATTAGGCAACGATTGCAGACCGCTCAGAGTCGGCAGAAGACTTACACCAATAGAAGATGATCTGAGTTAGAATTTTAGGTGGGTGATATGGTACTCTTGAAAGTCTTACCCTAGAAGGGTGTAATTCGCTTCAGAAAAAAAAGGGAAATTGGGTCCCCGTTACGTTGGGCCGTTTAGGATCACTGCCAGGATTGGCAAGGTAGCTTATAGGCTAGAGCTACCAGAAAAGCTTAATCGCATTCACAGCACTTTCCACGTTTCGCAGTTGCGGAAGTGCATTATGGATCAGGAAGTAGTGGTGCCATTGGATAATATTCAGGTTGATGAGCACCTGAATTACGTGAAGAGGCATGTGGCCATTCTAGAGATGAAGATGAAAGTTCTACGGAACAAGGAGATACCTTTCGTAAAGGTACAGTGGGAGCATTAGAGGGGGTCTGAGTGGATGTGGGATCCAGAGGCAAAGATGCGGGAACACTATCCGTAGTTGTTCACCGCGACAGACTTCGAGGATGAAGTCCAGCTCAAGCACGGGAGAATTGGGATGCCCCGATTCTTAGGTATCGATTTTATATAAGAATCTTCTTGATTTCAAGGTTTACTCGACGAGTTGGTTACCCTACTCATCGAGTAGCAGCGGATTGGTTCACGTATTTTAGTAACCTGCTCGTCGAGTCCAAGAAGAGACTCGATGAGTAGGAGCTGGAAGATGAAACCCAAAAATTCGGGGTATTGCACCCTATTTAAAGGATCATTGGCCTCCCCCAGCCTCCCTTTTACTGCTTCTTCTCCCTCTCAAACCCTAAAATGAGTGTGTGTGTGTGTTATTTTGGGTGTGTTCAAGCTTGGAGGAGGAGTTTTAGAGGAGGAAACACTTGGGGAAAACAAGCAAGTACATGCAATAACTCATGGGATTCAAGATCTACATCAGTGAACACCCTCTTGAAGGTATTAGATTGTTTTCCTTGGCTCATGTTCATCAAAAACCTCTGTTGGATGGGTTTTATGAAAGGCTTCTTATGTTTGAGCTAAGATCTGAAGTTGTAACTTCAGATCTGGACTCCATTTGCCCTCTAGATCCATAAAGTTTTCATCCTTGACTAGAATGACCCTTCCCTCAAGTGTGAGACTTCATTGCAAGCTTAGTTTTGTCATTTAAGGTCCTTAAAGGCTTGCATGCACGTAAAGTTTGGAACTTTACGTGATAAGCAGGCCTTGGAAGGTTGGATCTATAAGTTGGAACCTTTTCATGGCTTAAAAAACACCGGTATAGATGAAGGATTGAAAGGACTCGGCGAGCCGCAAAGTCGACTCGGGGAGTCATAAGGAGATGGTCCTGATATCGATGAGTTAGATGAACCACTCGGCGAGTCCGATGAAGATTGTCGTGGGCTCGACGAGTTAGATGAGAGACTCGACGAATCGGCTAGGGTTTTTCCCAACCTTTGGACACATATGAACACAGCGAGTTGTAAGGGGAAAACTCGTCGAGTTCGTCGAGGAGCAACGACCACTGACACTAAGAACTCGGTGAGTCACTCAAGTGACTCGGTGAGTTGGTGTGCATGAAAGGAACTCGGCAAGTGGCTAGTTGTACTCGACGAGTTGAGGTCAACATGGACTATTGACTGACAGTTGACTTGGACCTTGACAAAGGGTTGACTTTTAGACTTTTGGGACATTTTTGGAAATTGGAAAGTTACAAGCATGGTTCTATGGTGCATTTAGGTGGTGGAGTTGTACCGGCAATCCAGGAGCTTGAGTTTATCTTCGAGGCGGAAGTACGAGGTGAGTTATCCTCACTATACCAATGGGTCTAAGGCACCAAGGCCGACCCTTTATATATATATATATATATATATATATATATATATATATATATATATATATATATATATATATATATATATATATATGTATCTGGATTATGGCATGATATGTTTATTGATTACATCGTGGTAGTTAGGATGGTGGTATGCTTATGCTTAGTGACCTGGTTAGGTCAGTGTCTTGGTTATAGGATGATGTTGTGTTAGTGGCCGGTTAGGTCTGTATCCCGGTTATTGGGATGTTGCTACGATTAGTGATCTAATAGATTGGGTTGACTGTTATATGTTGTGAGCTAGCATATGATATTTATGTGCACATGTTTGTTTGACCGGGGTTGGGTTGAGGCGGTCCTATTTTGTGTTGTAGACCAACATACCTGGTGAGCTATCCGGAAAGGTTGTAGGCCCTGCGAGGCGGTCCAGTCATGCAAAAGGCTCGGGAGCGATCTGGATAGGCTGTAGGCCCTGCGAAGCGATCCATTCATGCCAAAGACTCGGCAGCTGTCCATATAGGTTGTAGGCCCTGCGAGGCGGTCCAGTCAGACTGAAGGCTCATTATGCATGTTGTTCGGTAATTGTTATATGATGTGGTTATATTTGTATGGCGTTGGTATTTTAGGGGAAACTCACTAAGCTTTCAGGCTTACAGTTTCAGTTTATTGTTTTAGGTACATCAGGGGACCGTAGCAAAGCGAAGACATGATCGTATAGCTCCTCATGATTTGTTTATGTTTCTGGGAAAACTCTGATATTTGACATATTGAAAACAAACTTTGTAATTATGAATGGTTTTAAATCTTTTGAAAAAGGTTTAATTTGGCATAAAATTTTTGGGTGTTACATGGGAGCATAAGTGTTTTGCTAATAATCATCATGTTAGTGGAAGCATGATAATTATGATAATTATTGCAAGTTAGCAATGTTAATTATAGAAAACAAAGTCTCAATTCTTGAAGTTACAGGGGTTATAAAAGATTTTTTGCTATAATTAAGGGAGAGGATATACTTCATTTCAATTCTAAAAGCTTAGATTGAGATTTTAATCATTATTAGTCAAGATTATACATATATATATATATATATATATATATATATGTATGTATGTATGTATGTATGTATGTATATATATGAATTTTATGTTGGAATGGTTCAACATAAGAAAATTCTATATATTACATTCTCAAAATTCGATTATGATTACAACATCCCTCCTCATAGTCAAATTTTGAGAACATAGCAAATAAAAATTTTATAGCATGAATCGTGTCCCATATGCTTCAGGTATAGGATCGATTACATGTGCTATAATATTTATCCTTTCTAAATTTTCCAAATGTCTGGGGCATTAAGAAGGGAAAAGGTCTAGAAGTGGATATGACTAAAATGATTAAACAATTGTCGAGGACAATCTAAGGTTTACCAAAGATTGGTTGCTTAGGGACAGTTAGAAGCATAGTGTTAATTTTGGAAGGACCATATTGACATATTCTGAAAAGAGGCAACTCTTGTTCAGAAGTGATAGTCAAAATAGGAATATGGAAATATTCTCAAAGGTGGAAGTTATTCAATCTATGTAAGATTAGAAAACTTAATGCAAGAAGGATGTTTAAAGCAATGTACTTTGAACATGAGACTTCGTTTTCATGGAGTTGATCTCCATTGGAATACTTTGTAATGTCTGGTGACAAGTCTTTGTGTCTTTGTGCATAATCATTATAGAGGATTAGTGCATATAAGTTTAAAATCTAACAGATTTCGGTAAATGGAAGGAATTTGGAACTCTTCAATTTTTCGATAAGAATTTGGGAGTGTGAAATGAGAATCATTGGAATTAAGTTCAATCGATCTATTTCACAAAGTAAGGATCGTAAAAAAAACATTTGTGCATACTTTGTGTATGGCATAACTGGTGTTTAGAAAAACATAGTGTACATGCTTGGAGCATGAGACAACTAGTGTTTTTTGAATTCAAGTATAAAGTTGATAAAATTGAAACGTTGAATAATGAGTAATCAATATGGTGCTAAGATAAAAGGTGTTTTATTTACTCTCAAAGTGTTGGGGACATATAGGATTAGTATTATTTTTATGTTTCACTTTACATGTTTTGACTTCCAGAATAACTAGGTCATTCTTCTCGAATGACTAAGTTATTCAAACCATCCACAGTCGTTAATACATTGGAAGTAGGTATTAAATCAAGACTGTCATGAGTTGGCTTATAGATGTCTAAGATGTTGGACATGCCAAGAGTTGCTACAACACTCATGAGTACTCATAAGTTCTGAGTATTGGATTCAACCCACACTCATTTGAATCACTTCATGGATTTTATCACGAGTGATCATGAGACGATAATATCCTATATTCCTCAACCCAAGAGATATGAGTTGTTACTATGAGTTGGTTATACATTGATTGCACAAAAACACATTGGTAACTCGATGTTATAAAACATGCCTTTGTGTATGATTCAAAAAGTAGTAGAACAAGCAATATGAGTCGAAGTTTATCCATTCCTTTTACCCTTAAAGGGATAAAAGCGATATTTGTGGGCCCCTCGATGATTTAATGATCACACTTGTGAGTGCTTGGCCAAGCCAGGACTGATTTGATTTGTTCAATCAGTCAGTCATCATAAATCAAAAATCAAGAAATAAAAAATGGATAGAGAGAATGATTGTAATCCATGTTTTAGTCCATATGATATCTAGGATGGAGGAATATATGATCCCTTATCTAATGGACGCGTCATTGATTTGTTCAGAGTTCGACAGTGGCTTTAAGAGCTACGATTGTTAGTCGGGTTATAAAGTCGTACTTGCAATAATAGTTTTAGACTTATCCTAGTGGGAGTTTGTTGGATTAGATGTCTAAGCCCATAACTATTATTTGTATGTACTCGACCCAAGTGTAGCATGGTGCATTTGGGTTGCATATCATATGGACAATTTGTTAGGATGGACTTTTGAGAGAAGGTAATTTATGGTTTATTAATATATTATAAGTTATAATATATTAATATGAAATCATATGTTTTAATTAGTATTGATCAAGGATTAATTTGTAATTAATTTAGTGATCAAAAGAGACTAATTAAATCTATAGGGACTAATTATGATAAATAGTTATATTTATATGAGTTAGGCTTATGATCCATGTTAGACCAAGTTTATGTATGGATACATAAAGAGTTGGGCCACATGAACCATGGATCATAAAACCCATGGCTATGGATTTGGTTTATACCCATGACCCTTGGAATCCACACATATAAATACATGCTCTTAGCCTCAAAAACGCCACTTGAGTCATTCTTGGAGTTCTTGGGTGTTTTAGGTGCATGGAATTCTCTCTCAAGTTCTACCTTTGTCCATGATGTGTTGTGACTTCATTTGAGGCTTCCACACTATTGGGGCTAAGCTGTTTAAGGCTAAATACACCAAGACTTTAAGCTCCATCAAAAGGTATGTTATCCTAACTAGTATCTGATATGGTTTATGTCAAATGTATGCTAGTTATAGGTTTAATTCCATGGGAACCATTTACATGTATAATTAGTAAACACATATATCCAAGGTATTTAAGGTTGTATGTGCACCATAGGATGTTGTATTATACCAAAAACCCAACACTTTACTCACATCAATCATCTCATCATGAATTTCATCCGAACATCCTGCTGCCTCTTATTTACTGTTCGAAAAAGCTGAGACCTCCGGGTTCCAGCTTATCTATTCACTATTTGGAATACTAGCTTCCCTCCCGCTTGCTAAGCCAATGAACATCTTCTCAGTTGCTTCCATCGAATTTCGAAATAGATTTCAGCTATCTAAACTACTTTATCCACATTGTCACTCTGGCTCTATAAATCCTGGAATCCCCAATCCCATATCCTGACCTAAAGGTCTCTACCAGGTCCCACCTGCATTACTATAAGTGTACGAGCCTCACCCACGAGTCCCACCCAGACTATATCTCGTAGCGGCCTTGCCTACAGGTCCTATCTATCTAGGGCTACATTACACAGGCCCAATTCCGCCTTGAATCCCATCGACCTATCCTTTCCTGAATCTGATCCTGATGTGGCCTTTCCATGACTCTACGAAATAACCCACTCGGGCCTAGTTCATCTGAATGAATCTGTGAACGCTACGGCTTAACCCGTGGTCTAACAACACTTTCTCACACTATCTACCCACGTGAAAATGCTACGACTACCCCCGCAGTCATACTGTACTTTCCATGACATCTGGTTGCTGGTGAATGTTGCGGCAATCACGCAGTCTTACAACACTTCCCAAGCTAATTCAACCTATAACCATGGTCTTACTGTTGATCACCAATATGGAAACATCCAAAGTCAGGCACTTACGCAGTCTGGCATCCTGACTGAACTCGCGTATTGACAGGATTTCTCAACCTAATTCCCCAACACTGGCTATCAAACATTGATAACACACGTACCCAATGTTGGGAAGTTTCCCAAGCCCCCAACTTGCACACTTCTCAATCCTAACAGCCACTTGGGCCTCCTTTCTCCCCTGAAAGAAATGCAAACTTTTCCTAGTTTCTCATTTATTCTATTCCTGGATACCTGAAAATTTCTCCCCCCACTTTGATACGACTAACATCTTACAACACACATGACTGGAACGATTCCTAATCCTTTCTACCATCTAATGATCAATCTGTTGGGAACCAACGTTTACTTATGTTAGTGTTCCAAAACTAACCAGCACTTAAAGTAATACCACTCTTGAATACTAACGGAATACCTCCCGAGTTCCAATCCCACTTGCTACAACCACTTCAGCCTAAGCACCTACTATATAAGGAGAGGATCTCGAACCACTACCCTAGGTATCATGGTATGTAGATGGAATATAACCTGCACATAAGCAGAAAATATAACCCTGAGATACACTTACTCATACTGATGCAAGACAATATCAATAAAATCATAAATAAAGACTGATAGTAAAGTAAAAGATGTACACTTGCAACATCGGAAGCCGCTCGCGCCTCCACTGTAGACATCTGCAAAGCTTTACTCTTTGTCGCAGGCGCCTCTACTCGGCCTTGATGACCGTCGGTGATCCTCAGCATCGTAGGGGTAGGTGCCATCACCTGTCCCACCGCTACCAAACATGGACATTAGGCCTTCTTGTGGCCCCGCTGACTGCAATGAAAGCATATCAGGTCTGATCCCTAGGTGGTAGTAGCAGTACAATCCCTGCTATAATGACCAATTAGGCCACACTTGAAGCAACCAGAATCACAACCACTGCCACTCCTACACGCACCCTCGTGTGTTTGTGCCGCACTTTCCATAACAACTACGTTCCTGATGACCCCTCAATCTAGAATCCGATATCTTGGGCCTCTTGCCCAATCTTGCGGATGTCTGACCCTTGTTTGGCGTCCTCTTCCTTTTTGCCTCTATGTTGATCTCCCTCTCCCTGGATCGAGCGATCATATCCTCCAGAGTCTTGCAGCTGTACCGGCTCACAAACTACCTGATTTCGCTCCTCAGCATCTTGTAATATCGAGCCTTATTCAACTCCACGTCCACTACATACTGTGGAACAATAAGGGACCTCTCCCTGAACTTGGTGGTGATCTCAACCACCGTCTCTGTTGTCTGCTGGAGATCCTGGAACTCCCACGCTAACTGTTGCACCTCACTTACTAGTGCGAACTCAACCCTGAACCTGACCGAGAAGTCACTCCATGTCATCACATCTATAGCGACATCATCTCCAATAACATGTCCAACGTCATCCCACCAATCACGTACTCTATCCTTTAGTAGACACGAGGTGAGTCAGACCTTGTCCCCTCAAGACACCGGCTAGTACGAATGGTGTTGGCAACATCTGCCAACCACCGACTACTAGAAATGGGGCCCCTAGCCCCATGATAGTCTAGAGCTCCACAGGCTCTGAACTCCCGAAATGTCAACATGTGCAAAAAGCACCCAGTCTCTCATCCAAAATATCCAGAATTCCCTCCTTGACCGTACCGAAGATCATAGGAGTCTGGTCAATGATACTACACGTAACCTCAGCAGAAATGAACTCTCATATGATCATCAAGCTGCCCGGCTCTAGAGCCCAAGCCTGATCCCTCACCGGCACGTAAACTGCTAGCGGGTCTACCCCATAGCGCCACCATACTGAAAATATACCGTAACAACCATCAGAATACTCATCATAAATCGAGGGATCTCACATACTACAAGTTTCTTGGGTTCATCTCATCCTTCCTTTATTCAAGTACAGATCCTCTACTTTCAGTTTTACGGGCCCATACTACCTTCCACATCTATCCGTACTTTCCTCAAGAACTTCCTTGACTCCACCAAGTCCCTTTTCACTACTACTGCTCTCTGCTAAATCTCATCCTATGCTTGCCCTAGGGTAATCACCAACTCACTCTCCGCCATTAGTTGTGTAAGAAGTATGTGCTATATTTCCCTAACTAGCTTGCAAATACCATTACATATTACTAAGACCATATAATTCTTCATATGAAAGGTCTCTCCCTACAACGGTTCAACTTAAATGAGAGTTGCAAAATAGGGCTAAGCCTAACCTTCTGAAATTATTTAGTCCTCGTAATATGTAACTTACATATTCGTTTACTATTTAGTTAAATATAACTAGAACTCCTAAAATCACAAACCAAGCAACATTCGAAAATTGAGTAAACATAATCAAGCATATCCTAATCAGACCATCATATCACTGACTAATCAGTACTAGCATGCAATTCATAAAGCTCATAGGCACATATAATAGGCACACAAGGCATCCTTCCTAGATCATTATCCCTAATCTAGCATGCAGTTCTCATAAGCATATCATAACATAAACTTGTATGGGTAATTTGGGAGAACTTACTTGAGCTCGGTTGATTGCATGCACGACACCCTTTTCTCCTTTTAGGAAAATCCTTTCTAAAAATTCGTTTCTACTTTAAAATCCTTTTTATGAAAATGATTTTTTTGAAAATTTCATACCAAGTCCTCAGTTTAAGTTCACACACACACACACCCAAGAATGTGCCTGAATCCCTCAAACCAAGACTCCGATTTCGTTTTTTGATCATTAATAAAACCATATTTATCAACCGTTCCGTTAAAAACATGAGTCAAAGTATTTCAAACATTATTATCAGAGTTTCCAAATCAAAACATCAGAGTAAACATCCCAGCACCGAACCGTAATCCATAAACATACATCTAAATATTCATTGGGCTTTCCACGGCATCGGACCGAAGTCTGGAAATATACAAACATTCCTCAGGCTTTCCCTAACATCGGAATGAAGTCCGGAAGCATACAAAACAAGCACATGCATGAATCACAAAGACATCAATCACACTAACATTCCTCGAGTACTGCCCGACATCGGACTCTAGTCCGGAACATAAATCCTACATGCATACATACGGGCTGACATTGGGGAATTAGACCCGTTCACACAAAGGGAAACTCTTGGATAATCGTCAGACTGCTAGTTGGCAATTCCCTGAACTTCTGATCCTTCGACTCTCCGAGCTATCAGTACCAAAATAACACTTAGATACCATTCCTTACTCAAGACCCCTTCACGGGTCAACCTTTGTCAATGTCCAGGTCAAGGTTAAATTCAAGGCCTAGTCAAAGTCAACGGTCAAGGTCAACAGTCCATGTTGACCCAACACGTTGAGCTCATCCACTGAGTTATCAACTTACTTCAGAACTCCGAATACCGCGAAAACCTGAGTTAACTCGCCGAGTTTCCAGTTAACTCGTCGAGTCCATGAAATGTTCAGAATATTGGGAGAAAACCCTAACCACTCATCGAGTCACCTCATTAACTCGTCAAGTTCATGCCGAAATTAAAAAATGGGAAAACGCATCTCAACTCATCGATTTGGCCATCCACCCCATCTAGTTCTTCAGCCAAATCGTATTCAGCCCATTCCAATCGAATCCAAAGCTCCAAATTCCAGATCTAGCTTCCTAGGGTGAAGTTACCACGTAAAGTTGCTAACTTTACGTGAATGCAAAGCCTTAAGAAGCTTAAACACCTAAAACTAGCCCCAAGATGGGGTTTAAGACATGAAAAGGGCCATAGCTTGCTAAAGTCGAGGACTTTATGTCCATGACGGCCAAGAAGAGTCCAGATCTGAAGTTACAACTTCAAATCATGCTCAATACCAGAAACGAGCCACAAATAATGCTAGAAATGACTTTAAGATCTTGAATGAGTAGATCTAACATTATAATGATCAAGCTAACGACTTGTTACCTTCAAAATGATGCCAAAATGAAGTAGATGTTGGATCTACAAACTCCTCCTCGTTCCTTGCTTCCAAATCTTCAAGTCTCTTCAATAAATGCACAAACACACACTTTAAGCCACACTCAAAGATGAAGGGTTAGCTTGCTAGGGGTTCTTCTGGTTGTGAAGGTGGTAAGGAGGCTGGAGGGGAGGACGAGTCGAGTTGATCCCATAATCCGCGCGACCATATGAGTTCCTACACGACGAGTCGGGGCCTTGCAACTCATCAAGTAGGCTTTCTAAAATGCCCAAAAACCCTAGAATTTCATTCCTGGATTCCGGTTGTTACATTTTTAGTAAGAAAATAGTTTTTAAATATTTAAGTTTATGCATTTAAAACATAAGAAATATTTAAAATTTTAAGCTAACACTTTAACATATTGTAATTTAGTTTAATAAAACAATATAAGCTTACTATAATTAAAAAAACAATAAAATTTGAAGATTTATTCCATGTTTGAAAGAATATGACATGTTCATAAAAAAAATTGGAAACACAAACATAAAATACATAAAAGTGGAATTGAAACGAAAAAACTAAAACTGACCGAAAAAACTTGAATTTAAACATAAAAAGCTAATGAAAAAGACGGTTAAACCAAACACGCGAGAAAAAAAAACCTAGCAAAAAAGGAGATGTCAGAAAAAAGATCGGATAAAAAAAGATGGGCATAAAAAAAAGAGCAATGGAGACCATCTAAAATAGGTCAAAAGCAAACTATTTGTCTTCCGAAAAAACCAAATTATCGGAATGAAAATATTCGCTATCTGCTTCATTGTGCAGCTTCATTGTGCAGACATCCTACTAGTGTGTGTGTCTATATATATATATATATATATATATATATATATATATATATATATATATATATATATATATATATATATATATTCATTTTGGACGATATATCATCCTTGTAGCTTAAGAAGTCAAACGTTATTGGTCAACCGATGACATGGCGTTCTTATAGGGTCCTTTATCGCGATGACTTTTGTTGTCCTTATAGGTTTCGTGTCTATAGATTTTTAATCTTAGACTAAAAACTAATAAAAATGCTTTAATTGTCGATTTAATTTTTTTTTTGGAATTTGTAGATACATGCCAAATTTAGTTTCACCCCAGGGTGGAAAGTCTTTAGAATCATCTTTCATTTACGGGTAAATTACACAGTTGATCATTAAGGTTTGGGATAACTTGCTTGTTTGATCGCTAGTTTTTTTTAACTCCAAACATTCCTAAATTAAATTTTTGTTTCATTGTTGGTCTATATCTCGTATAAAAATATTATTTTACCTTTTATTATTTTATTTTTTAATAGATTGATTATTATTTATAATTTTAAATAAAAATTGATAAAATTCATTGATCTCACCCCTACCAAAAACATACTCTCTCTCTCTCTCTCTCTCTCTCTCTCTATCTCTCTCTCAATAACAAACCAATCTCTCCTCCTCCCCTACATGAACTCCGGTGGAGTTTCGACCACTGTTATTTCCCGTCTTCCAAGACATCTGTTGTAATCAGCTAAAATAATATGTAGCAAGAGCTTCCAAACATTAAGCAGTGGGTGTAGAGTTGATTTCCAGAAAAGAAAAAAAATCAAGTGGGTGCTCGAATCGGATTTCCGACGAGAATTTTTTTGCAGGTGGATCTCGAATCAGATTTCCAAAAATCAAACACTATTGTTCTTTCTTAAAATTACAAATCTAAAGGCTTTTCAGCTTATTTGCTTCTGTTCAGTTTGCGATGTGAGTTTTCCTCATTGTACTTATGAGTCGGAGGCACCAAGGTCGGCCCATTGGTTTGATAACCTGGTATTCATTGATATGTTGAGTATGGAATAGATATGCAAGCTATTTTTGATATGCTAGTCTAGTAGATCTTTAGGACTACCTGTGATACTATCTATATGATTATCTATATATGTTTTTATCTGTTTTATGTCGACATATTGTGGTGGGTTTTGGTTGTATTGCTTCGTGCGGCAGCCAACAAACCCTGGAGAATTCCAAATATGAGCTGAGGGTCAGGTTAGGCATGCCAGACTCATACTGAGGGTTCATGAGCATTCCAGTTACAAGCTGAGGACTGGGCGGTATGTCAGAGTCGTATTGACGGCTTGATAGTGTTTCAGTAAGCAAGCCAGTCATAATTTGTGGGCCCCGAGGTCAAGCCAAACTTATGTTGTGGGCTCACGGGTAATCCAGTATTTTAGCAGTGGACTCGTTGCATTTTGTAATTGTTTTTGTTTTCTCCTTGTGTGTTGGTACTATGGTGAATCTCACTAAGCTTTGTGCTTACATTTTTGGGTTATGTTTCAGGTACTTTAGATGATCGTGGGAAGGTGAAGGCGTGACCGTACACATCCTTGTGTTTTGACTTACGATTTTGGGAAAACTATGATATTTAACATCATTTGAAAACTATGTTGTAAACAATTTATGATTTTGGGTTAGTTTTAAAAGTTTAAATTTTCATGATTTTTTTATGGATGTTACAAAACTTTCCTAAAAACCATTCTAGAAATTAAATATAAATTCCGTTTCTCTCATTTGTCGATATTTTAGTTGTGGGTTGCAAGAAATCTCTCGATCTGTTAATTTTATGGGTTTCAGTGACAATGTGCATATGTATAGGTGACAGAGAGAGTGGTGGTGGTTCCGGCAAGAGAAACAAGACGATAATGTGTATTAGAGGCAATGGTACGTCGATATTAGGGAAACTACCTAGTTGTTTTGACGAGATCTGAAAGGATTTTGGATCTTGATTGATTTCGTTCCTCCCCTTTCTTATTGTACACTAACCATTAGAGTGTAGATCTAGCGACGATCCAGTGGTTCCGGAGGTGGTTCGATGGTGGTGGTCAGGTCTAATGGTCGTGTTGAAGTCCCAACAATTAGTAAACTAAAGATACATAGAATAGACAAATAGGGAGAAGAGATAGAGGTTGTTGAGATTTTAGTAATGGCGGTGGTGAGTTCTGGTGGTGGTGGTGGTGTGGATGAGATCTTAGGTTATATTTTAGGAAGAGAAGAAATATACAGAAGAGAGATAGATATTAGGGAATAGAGATACAGTAGGAGATTAAAATCTATTGGAAGTAAATTATGAGTTTTTTTAATTTATGAATAATTATAAAATAATTAAAATAATTAAAAAAAGAAATTTACAAGGGCATGATCATCCTTTTATGTTTATTAGAGACGAAAAAACAAAATAAAATGTTAGGGACTATCCGAGTGCAAAAAAAAGGGACAAAAAATCATTTTTTTACAAAACATAAGAACTATTTCAGTAATTTGTTCTATTTTTAATAGATTAATGACCAAATTTCACAATTGGTCCCTGTGGTTTACAGAATATCACACTTTGAGGACTTCATAGCAAAAAGTCACACGATTGGTCCCTGTGGTTTGTAAAATTACATGAAAGGTCCTCCTGCCGTTAAATCTAACTTTTCAGCTATTAGATTTAATGAAAAAGACTATTTTGCCCTTATACCAATATTGCAATACACTACAAACTTTAAGGACCATTCGTGTAATTTTCTAAATTTGAAATTTTATATATATAAAAATTTTAAATTTTGCATTTTGTTAATATATATATATATATATATATATATATATATATATATATATATATATATATATATATATATATATATATATGATTTCAATAATTTGATAATTTTTTTTTTATCTTTTTAACATTTTGTTTTCTATTTTTATTTTATAGTTTTAGTTATTTATGGTTTTTTGTTATATTTTAAATCAAGTAAATAAACTTAAATTCGATAAACCATGTCGAAATTATTTTTTCCTTAATTTTTCTTATTTGTGAATTGAAGCGTTAATGTTTTTTATTTTTTTTATTCTTTTCTAATTTTATGTCGTTACTGTTCATGTTTTTTTTTATGCTCTATAGCTAATATCGTTAGCAACTGTATGTTTGCATTTATCATTATCCTTATTTGACATTTTGTTTTTTATTTTTGTTATAATTTTAATTATTTATTATTGTTTTATTATTTTTATTTATTTTGATTCCAGTAATGAAAAATAGAAAAACAAAAAACAAAAACTCAAACACCAAACTCTAATATACTCAAATATATTAATACATTTTACATTTTCATCTTTTTTTGGTTTTTTTTTGTATTTTTTTTATTTTTTAGTATTACTTTTTTTTTAATTTTTTTCATATTATTTTTGAATTTTTTAATTACTTCCTATTTATATTTTTTTTCGTTGTTTCGTTTTATTTTTCATCAACCTGATAGCTTTTTTTTTGAACTTTTCCAAAAAGTGTAAAATGTATGAATATATTAGAGTATATTATAATTTTGGTGTTTGAGTTTTTTTAGTTTTTTTTTTATAATTTTGGTTATTTATGGTTTTTGTAACTTTTTTTATTTTGAGTCAAATAAATAAAATAGGTATACTTACAAATATAAATAAAGAAAATAAACATAATTTTTTTATTTACACAAATAAAAATAAAAAGAAGTTACGAAAACCATAAATAACCAAAATTAATAAAAAAATGCGAAAACAAAACAAAAAAATATGAAATGTGTAAAATGTATTAATATATTAGAGTATTTTACAACTTTGGTGTTTGAGTTTTTTTTTTTTTTTTTTTAATATTTTTCATTAATTGAATCAAAATAAATAAAAACAGTAGAAGAATAATAAATAACTAAATAATGATATTAACTATGAAGCATCAAAGTAAAAAAATAAGATTGTAACAACATAAAAAAAACATTAAAGTTTCATTTCATAATTAAGAAAAAAAGATTTCGATATGGTTTATCGAATTTAAGTTTACTTACTTGAATCAAAATAAATAAAAACATTAAAAAACCATAAATAATTAAAATTATAAAATAAAAATAGAAAACAAAATGTCAAAAAGATAAAAAAAAAATTATCAAGTTGTTGGAAACGTATGTGTGTGTGTGTCTATATATATATATATATATATATATATATATATATATATATATATATATATATATATATAATATTTATAATTTACATATATACAAATTTTCAAATTTATAAAATTGCAAAAATGGCCCCCTTGGGGTTTGTAGTGTATTGCAATATTGGTACAAAGGTAAAATAGTCTTTTGACTGAATTACATTATGTGTTTGGCGGGTTTTTGCCATTGAAGTTCAAGTTTCTAATTTGGGATAGTTTGCTTCTAACACCTCTTCCAAGGTGATTGATGTTCTAAATATTTTATATTGCAATGTGGTAATGCATGTATTGTTTTCCAGCAAAAACTAACATGGAATGCCACAAAGAATAACGTATTATGTTTGTAGGAAATAAATTTGGAATAATACAAAATAAAAAAAAAATTGTCACTCTTGTTTTTGTTTAATTTTTCTTTGTTTTATAACTTATATGCAAATATATATTATATAATTTATAAAAATAGTAAATAGTGGTAGCGGTGGTGATGGTGGCGATGGGTCGTGGTAGTTGGGGTGGTGGTGATGGAGGTGGCGATTGCGAAGGTGGTGGTAGTTGTGGTGGTGGTGATGGAGGCAGTGGTTGTGAAAGTGGTGGTGGTGGAGGTGGTGATGATAATCGTGATGGGTGGTTGTGGCAGAAGTAGTGGTGGCGATGATGAGGGTAGTGGGAAGTGGCAAAAGTGATCAGTAATGGTGGTGGTGACGATGACAAAGGTGGTTGGTAGGGGTGGTGGTTGCGATGGTAACTAGTGATAGTAGTGGTGGTGTTAGTAGAGGTGGTGATAGTGGTGGTCAGATGTTTATTGGGGGGGGGGGGGGGGGTGATGGTGGTAGGTAGTGGTAGAAGGGTTTCATGTGTAGTGTTAAAAATAAAAAGGATAATATGGTAATATTTAACATTTGCACGTGAAAGGAATTCTAATTCCCTCATCTTTTGGATGGAATTTACTTTACTCAATCGAAGTAAAGTTTGACCCCTTGGTAATTCAATTCCTAATGAAAGCTTAAACCAAGCATAAGAAAATTATGGTACTGCATTCCAATTCCTTCTAATTCCAAAGAATTCTAACAAACAAAACACCATCATACTTTCCTACTACAAGGACGGGAAACAGGAAAGGTGAGGAGACACAAGAAAGGTTAACATGTTAATTTTTAAATATACAAAGTATAAGGACCAAATTTTATTTTATTTTTATTTTTGGCAAATGTATACTGCAATTCATCTCGTGAGATTGAGTTTGAAGACATTCGTTCTTGCAGTTGACCTCTGTCAAATCAAAATCAAAACAAAGAAAGATCTCTGTCAAATCAAAATCAAAACAAACAATCAAAACATATTACATATTGATGAAGAAAACAGACAGAATTGAGAGTCATATAGGTTACCTTTGAGTCGAAAATTTTGAGGAAGAATCATGATTTGGGAACAGAGAGCTTGGAGCTAAGAATATCAGCAAGTGCAACACTTAGTTTCTTGTTTACATCGGGATTTAGATCTCCAATGGACACTAGCTTACCATACGTCGCTGACTGCTTACTACATCTAAAAGCCATCGACACAGATCCCCTGTGTAACTATGACTCTAGAATCACTACAATCGGTTTGAGATCTACCCCAAGGAAATTGAAATTCACTCATGAACACTGAAACATTAACAATCGTAAAAGCAAGTCATGGATTGATTAGAAAGGGGGCTTTCTTTTCCTTGGATAATTTTTGAAGCTATTATAATATCAAGTCATCAAGTCATCGATGGCATTATTATCGAACAGAAGAAGATGATTCATGGAAACGATTCAACATGAAACTCCAAACGAATCGCAAAGTTCATCACCTGTATGTGATGACAAAATCGAGAATATCCAAAATATCCAGAAAATCGAGAGGATCGATGACGGCTGAAGCAAAAGAATTTCGACGTTGTGAAAATCAATAAAATTGAGAAGAACGATGACAACCCAATCAATAAGATTAAGAAGAATTTCGATTGATTAAGAGGTATATCGTTCCATTTAACTACCTTTGCCATCAAAATCTGCTGAAACTCCTATGTCTTCATCGCCGATCACCACCGATTGACAAACGTTGGCCGAGAGAAATGTAGCCTCGGTCGATAAGAAGCCACCTATTTCGTCAAATCCACTAAAGTGTCTTCATCGTCGATCACCATTGATCACCACCGATTCACGAACGTTGACCGGTAGTGGTCGTGGTTCTATGGAAATTTTATGCGGCCAATGTCGATGGATCTTCGGATATTGCTATCGTCGGAGACTAGACGATGGTTTTCGGAGAGTGTATCGTGATAGTAAGCGTTTACTATCACAGTACTAGTCACCAAAAAGTAGCTGGAGGGGGAATACGATAAAGAAGCATAATGAAGCGACCACTATGAAGATAAACCTCACTTTATCGGTGACCATTCTTCATTTAGGTAGTGAGAAGTCAACAAAAGTATAACAAAGAAAAATGTGGGCCCACAAGGTTTTAAAAAGAAAAATAAAAAGCCAAGTAAGCTTATTGTAACTGGTAAAATCCGCTTAAAATGTGGTCTATCCCTTTATTAACTGGTAAAACACAAGTTCGTACCTTTCAAATGCAAAAAATAGTCACGAGAGAATATTTAAACCAATATACTAAAGTTTGTTGTGCTATAGTGACAATAACCAATTAAAGATTCCACTTCTACAAATCGTTTTTGCTAGAATTTCTAAAATAGTTATATTACTTTCAATCTCTTCTCTCTATATTAATAAAAGAGTAGTTCTTTTATCATGTGTTATCATTTTAGAATTTCTAATTAATGTCATGCTCTTTATCAACCTATTGATTCATCATTTGAAATTTGAAAATTTAAATTTCTCATTCTAATTACATTAAATTAATAAAATTAGAATAAAAATTAAAATAAAATTAATACATATTATAATGTGATATAATTTCATGTATTTATTTGAATCAACGATTATAATTATATATAACTAAAAAATATTTATTAATTAATTTTTTTAATTGAAAAATTGATTAATAATTTTAAATTTTTTACTATAAAACTTTAATTAATTTTGTAACTGTGATTTTCATGTTTTATAAACTCAGTCATTTAATAATTATACCCGTAATACAATAATTATACCCGCAATAATTTATTTGAAAGAATATATCTATCTATAAAAGATTTGAGACAAGTCACCGGCAAGACCCATCATTTAATGAAAATATAGTGAAAGGCATAGAAACAAGAAGATTTAATTTTTTTTTTTTTCTTTTTTAAAGAAGAGAATTATTTCATTAAAACAAGCCTAGGATGCGGGAAAATATTACAGTATAAAGAGAATGAAGATTAATCAAGGGAGGAATTTATCCCAAATGGGCCCAATCCCAATGAGTAAAAGACATACACGACCTCCTATGTCCTATCTACACTTAAAAGTGTAAAAAAAATGGGGCCCAACATCAGTTCTATCATTTTATGGCCTGGACGAAGTTTCTTGATTTCATAATATTCGATTTTTCAAATTTATTAATATTCTAAGTTTAGCCATTCAATAAGTTTTGCCCTTAAATTTATAAGAGTTAAAAAATAAAAACCTCCGCTTTTATAATTTATATATTATTTTTTTTTTAATTTTTATTGATTCTTAAAAAATTAACAAATGGCAAATTTTAACTTTGAGTGCGGTTTGAACTATTGATATACATAATTGTAATAAACCAATTTGGTTTACGACAAAATCTAGAAATAGACCATTGATCTAATTTGAGTATCTCTATAAGATAGACTTCGACTGAAAAGTAATGGCAGCAAGTAATTCAATAATTCATGATATAAAATTATTAACCGTAAAGATACAAAAAATACATTAAAAGAATCGAAAGAGCCCCTTCTTTCAAAGAGAAAGAAAAGGATATTAGACGTTATTAACTATACCATTAAACAAATCTAGTAATTATGTCCACAGTGGTACCCATAATAGATATTATTGGTGTTTGTTTCATATCTAATACATTGATGAAATAATAGTTTTGAAGTAAAAAAGAAGCTAACGTGGAATGGTTTTTATAAAGGGTTATATTGGATTCTACTATACATTGTATAACACGATAGTATTTTGATAAGTCAAATATAAATAATATTTTGATAAGTCAAATATAAATAAATATTTTGTGGCACTGTGTCATTTTCTTAGAGCCTTATAACTTTTTGTTCTCATTTATTATGATTATAACATGCGTGTCATTGATTATATTCTCTGGTTTAAATTTAAATGATTATGAAATCTCAAATTAGATAAATATATTTTAAGTAACACTAATTTAACTTTTGATTTATAGATTTAGTCTTTGAAAAAATAACTAATGTAGCCAAAAACACTAATCAGTTTCCACTTACTAGCCAAAAAATTGTTATTAGCCAAAAATTGTCAATAAAACTGTAGCCCAATCAAAGATATCTGCGGTTTTTTGAATAGCCTACGGTTTGGCCAAATATTATATATTATTTTGTTTGACAACCGTATGTGATTTTACTCACCTACATTATGCTCTCAAAATACCTACGGTTTGGTGTTTGGACGAACAACATGTCGGTTATGAACAAAACTGTAGGTTAGGCCTACAAACCTACTATTTCCCTCTGTCACCTAATGTTTTGTGTTTTTTAGGTGTTGGGTGCTCAGTGGTTGAAGTTGACTACTATTCATACATATTTTTTGGAGAATAAAGTTGACTAGTCTCCAGATTTGTTTTGATTACTATATCATACATATTTTTTACTAGTATATAAAAATAAGGTATCTTTTGGAAAATAAAAGTAAGTTTGCTCTCTCTCAAAAATCATATATGAGTTCCACTGAATATTTCATGTTGTTTATCACTAACGAGAGATGACAGTTTGTTGGTTCTTTACTATCATATGTATGGCCATCGGGTTATATGTCAAGACAGTTTTAATATGGTGTTGAATTTTAAGAGATCACCACATTTAGGGAACTTTTTTATTTGGTGAAAAGTAAGACTAGTATTATCGATAAATCAAAAGCTAGTATTTCTTAGCAACATCGTGAAGAGTTGTATTATTGTGCTATTCTTGATAATTGTGATATTAGAAAGTTGATCAAGGTAATCAATACGGTTTGGGGTAAATTTTTATTTGTGTATGTGGTGGTTGAAGAAGGTGATGGTGCGAACGAAGTTGTTGATAGAGGAAAAACATCTTCACCAAACATATCCAATAGAAAAAAGACTAACAACCCAATAGACACTTTTATAACTCCAAGTATACCTCAATATCATAGTGTTGCTGAAAATGTAAACGTAGTGCAACAACCGATTTTGTATATGGAACCAAAGAATTATAAGTATGTTGGTGATGATGATGTTGGTACATGTCTTAATAATGTAGGTGCACATGATTACTTTGAACACAAACCACAATGTAAGGTTAATCTGGTCGGTAATGAAACTGAAAAACAAAAAGTTCATTTTCTGATGATGGTGAACTACAATGATACAGGGAGTTTGAAGATTGTATAAAGTTAGATATATTTGACCTAGAGAGTAATTATGATGGAGAAAAAACGGAAGAAGAACCTAAGCATATGTATTCATATACCAAATGGTATACCCCATTGCCTTCGTGTCTCGTTAATGATAAAGTCAACATTCCATCATAGAGGGTAGACACAAGTAAAAGATCAAGCTTCTAGATACATTCGATAACAAATAGAAGCTTAAGTTGTCTATTGGAAAAAATGCATGGTAGAGGGTTTGTAGTACATGATAATCCAGATCGACTAAAGAAATGTTCGAGGTGGTTTATTTTGTTAAAAATTGTTCTTGGTTGATTAGGGCAAAGGCAATCAAATCTACTAGTCTTTTCCAAGTCAAAAAATTGGTGACCAACACACATGTTCTGTAACAGAGTTGCAACCTCAGCATTGACAAGCAAACAAAAAAGTATCCAGCTAGTTTGCCGCTGAGGTCGACCCTTATAACAGATGTTGTCCACCTAAAGGGTGAAATCAATGGTACGATGTTGCTTGCAGTAATGATGGATGAGCAAAACCTAATAATGTCGGTTGCTTATGGCATATGCAAAAGTGAGTGTACATAGACATGATCATGGTCCCTTCAAAAACCACACGAATGTGTCGGAAATGTGTAGGACATTAAATCTATATTTGATAACGCTTCATCAATAGCGACAGCCATTACAAATCTATTCCCCCATAACTTTCATGGAATATGTGTTATCCATTTGTATTCTAACATAACATCTAAATCCGGAAAGAGCGATATAGTAAACTCATTGTTTTGGGAGAGTTGCAAATATGGGTGAGCATGGTGCGGTTCGGTGCGGTTTTTGGTCAAAACCGAACCGAAAATCGTAACTTCGGTTTTTTGAAATTTAGAAACCGCACCGTTCGGTTTTATGCGGGTTTTTATTAGTTTTTTTTTTCGTTTTGCCTTTTTACTAAACCCAAGTAACTCAGCGAGTTTCTTTGACTTAGATGAGGAGTGCTAATCATTTATTGGAGATAAACCGATACCACCACCTATTGGGTTGAAATCAAATTGCATAACCACTCATCCAACATGTTTCTAATGCTTCAATATAATACGAATTTAATATAATATTTGTTTCACAAGTACATACGATAATATCAATTAATGTATTCATAAAAATGATACTATATCATTAGTACTATTCATATTTAAATGTTAAGAAATGTCATAAACGTTATTTGTTATTATAAATACCACTGAATATATGCTTAAAATATATAGTCATCCTCCGATAGATAAGATAGATATTTACATTTATAGAAATTTTTATTGTCATAAGTTCTTGGTTCTTACGAATATCAACATTTAATATATATATATATATATATATATATATATATATATATATATATATATGCGGTTCGGTTTTTTGCGGTTCTTGCGAGACTAGAAACCGCACCGCACCGAGTATTTTCGGCTTTTGCAAAACTAAAAACCGCACCATCAACTTTCATTTCGGTTTCAGTTTTTCGGTTTCGGTTTATGCGGTTTTTTTGGTTTGCGGTTCGGTTTTTTCTCACCCCTACTTGCAAAGCATATACTATTAAAGATTTTGATGATGGTATGAAAAAAATAAGAAGTGAAAATGTTGGTGCATGGGAATTCTTATGAAGAATAAATCCGGAAAAATAGGTAAGTACACTTTTTCTTGAGAATTGGTACTTTCTTATGACGTCAAATATTATAGAGTCAATAAATTCAATGTCAAGATTTGCAAGGAAGATGCTAATATTGATTTTGATTAAGCTTTTTCGTGCAACAATGTGGGAATAGAGTTCTCAAAAACGGAATGTTGCAGATATTAATCTTTTATATTAATGAGTATCAAAAATTATTTATCTTACTTGTATAAAGTGTTTTTGTTTGTAGTAGAAGCAACAACACTTACCCCATGGGTTAATGCGATTGTATGAGTAAGAAAATTGCTTGTAATAAGTAGATGATGTACCAGATCTTAAGAACTAGAGATGAAGTTAAAAATTCTAATCACATTAATGTCATTGTTGATTTTCAGCAAAGAATATGGACATCTAGGCAGTGGCAAATAGATGACATACATTGTGGCCATGTCATAAAAGTGCTAAAAACGAACAAATATGAAGACTGTTCAGAGTTTGCTTCAAAAGCTTACTATACGGAGACCCTAAGGAAGACTTATGAAAAGGGTGTGAACCCTTTGCCAAGTCCATCTGATTGAGAGATCCCTAATGATTTGGTGATTTTCGGGCCACCTATAATAGTGAGATGCCAGCCTGCTAGGCTAACAAATATAGATCATATTTTGTCACAATGTGAGCGTCCTATAAAAAAAAGAATGTTCTACATGCAATCACGTAGGACAAACGAGAAACAATTGTAGGGTTAAAGCTTTCGGGAGTGGATCTCACTGGAGGAAGAAATCAACAAGGCATGGGAGAACGAATAATGAATTGGAAACTGGGAGCCGATCATAGAATGAAAGTGTGTATTACATTTTTTATTTAAACTACGATTAGATAAAGTACCAAATACTTATGTAATATATATTTAAGTTTTAAGTTTTTTCTACTCTTTTATGAAATATTGTAAAGTACCATTTTTAGCCTATTGAAAATCTATTGTTTTAACTCTAAATTGCATGTTTTTTTTCTAGATTATGTTGTTTGTACCTAGTTTTCCATCCTCACATATTGGGATCGCTGTAACGACCTAATTTTCACGTCCAAAAATTTTGTTTTAAAACATTACTTTAGAAAACATTAATAATTAAAACATTGTTTGATCACACCACAACACCACGTAAACCATGTTTAAAAAGTCAAACCATACAACCCATCCAAATATCAGAGTACAAATCCCAGTGAATCTCGTAAATGCGGAAACCAGAGTGTGTGCATGATGTGCCGCTACCGCGCCAGCTCCTTCCCCTTCGAAGAAGAGGTACCTGAAAACAAAACTGTAAAAGGTAAGCACAAAGCTTAGTGAGTTCCCCACTGTACCACATACCACATAATCACATAACATACGTAAATTTGTCAGGCATATCTGGGTGCCTGACCTACCCCTTCGGTCCTCTCAACCGGATACTGCCTAGCATATCTGGGTGCTGGCCTCCCCTTCGGTCCTTTCGACCAGATACTGCCTAGCATATCTGGGTGCTAGCCTCCCCTTCGGTCCTTTCGACCGGATACTGCCTAGCATATCTGGGTGCTGGCCTCCCCTTCGGTCCTTCCAACCAGATACTGCCTAGCATATCTGGGTGCTGGCCTCCCCTTCGGTCCTTCTGACCGGATACTGCCTAGCATATCTGGGTGCTGGCCTCCCCTTCGGTCCTTTCGACCGGATACTGCCTAGCATATCTGGGTGCTGGCCTCCCCTTCGGTCCTTTCGACCGGATGTTAGGGACTATTTCACCCCTTACCACTACCACATAACACGTATCACATAATTTATTTAACATGGCTGGGCATGGTTGCCCCTTCGGCCCTGTCGACCGGTAACCTAGGGACTATCTCCCTTACTATCACTAGCACATAGCATCATATCATGCAAACACATAAACATAACGCATGTAGTAGCAACCCTAGATGAATATCACAGAGACAATCATCTAATCATACAATTCCTACTAGTGGGCCGGCATTGTGGCCTTAGACCCACTGCTACTAGAAGGTAACTCACCTGATACTGCTGAACTGCTGCTGCTAATCCCTTTGACCGCTACCTGTCCTCTGTCTTCGAACTGCTGCTCCACTAGCTCCTCTAGCTACCAATATCAATATAACACTTAGTCTAACTTACCTCCAATGGTCAACTAAGTCAACTAGTACCAATGCCAAAGTCCTGGTCACAGTCAACCTTCCAGGCCAACCCTACTCGCCGAGTCACCATACTGACTCGCCGAGTTCATATACTTAGAGTTATTCTTGTTCGTGACTCGACTCGCCGAGTCAGCCACTGACTCGTCGAGTCTACTGATTCCCGAGTCTTGTCCTGTCCAACTCACTGAGTCCTGGCTCGACTCGCTGACTCGAGTCTTAACTCGAAGGGTTTGGGACCACGCGACCTGACTCGTCGAGTCCAAGAACAGACTCGCCGAGTCCAAGGCAATCTTCATACGACTGGACGAGTCGTTCATCCCACTCGTTGAGTTTGTCCACAACTTCATGCCACTTGCCGAGTCCACTCAGAGGACTCGCCGAGTCCCATCAGTTCTCCTTACATGCAGAGGATTTTAGAGTCATGCATGGACTCCAAACTGTAGAGCTACCCTTCCCAAGCCTATTTCACACGTAAAGTTGCAAACTTTACGTGTAGAGAAGGAGATCTAGGCAAAATATGCCATAAAATAGGGTTTAAGGCCAAGGGGCTTCAAAATCGACTTAATGGCTGATACTTTATGCTTCTCCCGACCATAACACACTTGGATCTGAAGTAGCAACTCCAGATCCGGCTTCTACCCCATAAGGGTGGCTAATCATGGCTTAAAAGCCCCAAAACTCACAACCAAAGCTAGATCCAAGAGAAGGAAGTGACTTAATACCTTCAATACATCAGAAAGGTTCCACAAACTCCAGATCTGAAGCAAATCCTTGAAGCTTCACTGATTCCTCTCCTTCTTCTTCCTTCAAATCACCCAAAAATGGCTTGGAAGCTTGAATGCACAACAATGGAGGCTTAGGCTTCGTTTTCTGAACAAGGGGGGCTCTAAGGAACCCTAATGGAGAGTATAAGGAGCTTAAATAGTGCCCAAAGTCCCGGATTTAGGGTTTTCCTCGCACAGACCAGACTCGCCGAGTCCACTTGGCCGACTCGCCGAGTTGGTCACTTACAGCTTGACCCGGATCCCGCTCGGATTCGCCGATTCCCTCCTTGGACTCGCCGAGTCGACCCCTAAACTTAGGGTTCTCTTTCCTTTCTTGGTCTTCAAAACTTTGGGTGTTACAATCGCAAATTGGATATTGGTAACGCATGGTTATTACACTCCAAAGTAGGCATAGTGTTGTTAAAAACTAAATAAAATAGTGTAAAACACCATTTTTATCCAATTAAAAATACATTGTTTTCACTCCGAGTTGCATGTTTTTTAGATTATGTTGTTTGTACCTTGTTCTTGATCTCACATACCGGGATCGCAAATTGGATATCGGTAATGCATGGTTATTACGCTCTAAAGTAGGATCCCTTTTTTAAAAAAAACATAAAATAATGTAAATTACCATAATTAGCCTATTCAAAGTCTATCTTTTAACTGCAAATTACATGTTTTTTCTAGATCACATTGGTTGGACCTAGTTCTTCATCCTCCCATATCGGGATCGCAATATCGCAAATTTGATATTGGTAACTGTAACATCCTGTTTGGAGAAGATTCTTATTTCAGGATTGTTGGAAATAAATGGATAAAGTAAAGGCCTTGCGCTTCAAGGGAATAGGATTCAGACCTGTGACATCCCCATTTTCACGGTCAGAAAAGACCGATTTTGTTTATGCTTTATAAAAATTAGAGTACCTCTTTATAAAAATGTTGTGGAATTTATTCCCAGTAAAACATGATAAATACGTTATCAAAGCATTTCCAAAGAAATGTATTTTTTTATTCATTTTAAAACATTTGGGATGTCTTCTTCAATATAGAAACATAAGCATAAACAGAACTTACATTCATTTACACTAGTGATCTACATCTCTTTAATCTCTCAGTGCAATGTTACTTCGTATCAACACCTGTGATACAAACAAGCTTGAGTGGGTCGGGTTGGGAAACCTAGTGAGTACATAGGGATTTCAATCCCACAATGTTATAAAACACACACACACACACACACACATATATATATATATATATATATATATATATATACTTTAGAACTCACACAATATACAATTTCCCTATATATATAATCAACTCTTACCCCACCCCGTCAATCCTCACAACAAGATTATCCATACTCACGGACCTTAAATTTTACCTCTTACACTCGGATCTAATCCATGCTCTCGAGTCCATGATTGTGCCTATTCCATACTCTCGGGTTAGGGACAATTGGTCTATGTCTAAATCCATACTCCTGGATTAATGACAGATTCTATGTCATCTCCATACTCCTAGACTAAGGACAACTGACTATGTTTTAATCTATACTCCCGGGTTAAGGACAACTGACTAGGTCTTAATCCATACTCCTAGATTAATGAAAATTGACTAAGTCCAATCCATACTCTCGGACTAGGGACGAATGACTATGTATAATCCGTGCTTCCGGATCAATGACATGTTTAAGGGTTCTATTCCCCGTGTATATCTCACTCGTACTCATGAGGAGATACTACCCAATAACCCTCATAACAAATTTTAGGTTTACCCTTTAACCTAAATCATCATAAATAATCAGGTATGTTCTTTAACATGTAATTCAGAAAACATGAAATAACTCGCACATAAACATATATTTAATACTTCAAACAATACTTGTATTAAAATCATGTTCATAAAAGGGACTATGCACTCACCTGTTAAGGTGGTGACTCTGTAGTCGAACAACGCTTTTTTTACTCAAAATAATTTTCCTTCGCAAAACCTAGTATCATTACCACTAGAGTTTAGTCTAATGTTTAACGAGACTAATTAATAGTCTGTGACAACCTGGAACTTACTCATTGTACAGCTAGTCAATTCAATCAATATTAAACTTTTTCTGTTAACTTTTAGCGCTAATTAAGGGTTCATTTAAGTGTTCTAAGCTTTGGTACGGTCCAGGTTGAGGTTAGGAATGAGTTAGCAAGGCATATAGTAGCAAAACCGTCCCATACACTCCTTTGGGAGGAGTGTACGGCCGTACACATGGATGTGCGGCCGTACACCCACCTCTTGGGAGCACACCAACTCTTATATAAAGGGTAGACCCATTTCCTTTCATTCCTTTCACTCCTTGGACGCACACTACATCATTTTCTCAAGTTTCTTCAACCGTGAACCATCCAAAGCTTAAAGAACGTGAGTAATTCATCCTCAAACTTGATATCCATGAAAACCCACTCTATCTAAGCCTTAAGTGTGCAATATTCGTCATGTTCTTCGTTTTTGGAAGTGAGTGCGACCTCACACCCCCTGAAGGTGGCTGCACACTCTTAAAACACCCTCCAAAGTGAGAGTTTGACTTCCAAACTCGAGATAGACATGACCCTAGCCTTATTGCACCTTGGAACTAACATTTTGGACATCTTCATGTGGGGTGTACGACCACACACACCTGTGTACGGCCGCACACACCCTTGTGCGGTAGCACACTCCCTATGTGCGGCAACACACTCCCGTGTGCGACCACACATACACCCTAGGACCACAAACCCACTTCTAGGACCCTTAACTTGCAGTACAATCAAGTATAGACCTAGAACAATTCATGGATGCAAGTATAGACCTTGAAACACCACAAAGGCACCTTTCATCATGAGTGTACGGCCGCACACCCCTTGGGCCGCACACACCATTAAGGTGGACATACACCTTCCTCAATGAATCCGTTAAGGTCCTAACACTTAGTGCAAGTAGTTCCAAGTCCCTAGAGTGGTTCTCCATCACATCTAGTAGTGAAATTACCCTCATTTGACTCATTTATGTGTCATTACGTGTTATTTAGGATCAAATTATGTTCAAGGCTTCACTTGAACATCCAGATTTCCGTATCAATCCTTTAATCAAACCACTCGCTCAAGGTGAGTTCATATCCCTACGTTTTTATGAGTTTTCATGTTTTCAGGGGGAATACAAGCAAAAGTACAAGGAAACTTGTACTCTAAATATTATATTTTGTTTAAGTTAATAATAATTTTCAGTATGCTTTTAACATGGAAAACACTTTTTACCAAACGATTAAGAAATCAACTCGTAGAAACAGTTTTCAAAACTAGGGTAACAAACTTGTGAATTGTGTAGTAAAATGTACTATTTTACAAAGGATTCATGCAAATCATAAACATGATTTCCAGTATTATTACTTGTAAATTTGTTAGTCTAAGTTGGAGACACGTCCTTGGTAACACTCCCACAGAATCAGAGTATAGGACTAGCACTTGTAATTAACCAGAATCTCTTGTAGGGAGAGTGTGATTGTTGTGTATAGATCTATACGGGACTGACTATCCTGCACCTCGTTGCTAGCTACAGTGGGACCGGCAGGTCTACGGGTGACAAAGTCATAAAGGATACTGGCCTCGATACGTGCCATATCAAGTTAATGTATGGTTATAAAACTCACAACCCAAATAACAAAGATTTACTTTTGTAATAATGAATCAAGTGAACTAACCTCATAGTAATAACCGATTTGATTACTAAAAGGTATTAATAATACTTTCAGGATTTAGTTCACCACATATTTATTAGCTTTATTTATGTAATAAGGCTAATACTTCACTGGGAGTAACCAAGGTTTTTCAAGGAAACTACGTTGAACGATATAAGTATGGTAGATATTTGTACTCTTCATTTTAGAATAGATAACTAACAACCTACTTTTAGGGAAAATATAGGATTTTCCTGGGATAACTCGGCCTTTCATAGACGGATTGTCTAACAAGTAATTAATGGGTGTTCATATTCATTCCATTACACCTTGGATTGTACATATCTTGTATGAATCTCGAAGGAGTGGAAGGAGTGGGTTTTCAAACACACTTTTCATAAGAAAATATAGGATTTTCTTGAGGAACACTTATCAAAAGATTCAAAGAAACATTTTCCACCAAAACTAAATGCTTATGAACTCACCAGCTTTATGTTGATATTCTTTCAACTTGCTTGTATTCTCAGGAAATCAGTAGACAGATATTTCTTGGATTTAGAGGAGTCAGGCACCTCTATTTATAGGCTTCACCCGACACCTTTATTTATCAGCTAGTTGATAGCCTGACTCGCCGATTCGATGCCACATGTCGCCATTCTGGTGGCAAAATGTGGGTGGCCTATATTGTGTTAGATCACCCCTTTTGCAGCAGCACCCTGCTGAATTCTAAACCCCGTAACCTTTGCATACGAGCTCTGTTTTTGACGTTCTTTATATCCACGCGTAGGTAAAGACAAGATCTATAACTTTCCTTTTGACTCCGTCAACTAATTCACGATCGATCTTAAATTTAACAATAGGAGGAGATTATACTATTAAATGACCGCGTAAAATTCATAACTTCTACATACGGGCTCCGTTTTCGTCTGTCTTTTTATCATTGAGCTCCTATTAATGATATCTTCAATTCTAATTTAGGTCGTGTTGGCTAAAAACCGCTCGATCTAAAATTCAAGTTTCGGGTTGTGCACTGCTAAGCAAAATCTTAGAAAAATCATAATTTCCTCATACGAAGTGAGATTTGGGCGTTCTTTTTATGCACGCTCTCGGTTTAATGTATACTACAACTTTTATTTAGATTACTATGGCCAAAAAGTATCTATCATAAATTCACTATTTACGCCGCGCTGTGTCGTGCCGTTTTTGTCGCGAAACTTCGACGGGCTATAAGTTATTCGTTATAACTCGGATTTCGACGTTCTTTATATGTATGGAACCCTTGTAACATATAGTATAACTTGGTTAAGATTAATCCTTCTAAATAATATTCCATCAAAAACTCATTGTTGATGCTCATTGTCTCTAAATTGACTAGTCTGAATCTACGGGTGTTATAAGACCCTATCGGATATTGATAATATTGGTTATGTGATGTAAGACCTTTGTTTGTGTTTTGGAGTCAAAGGGTAAAATGGGAAAAATGATGTTTCATAATTTCTTCATGGATTATGGTTTTTTGTTTGACATGTGGTAAGATAAAATTAACTAGATAGAAGTGTGGGGTTTGTCGATATGTTTTGTGGATATTAAGATTGTCGAAAACAGAGTTGAAACGAAGAAGCTATCGTTGTTTGATGTTGAGGTAGATTTGGGTGAAAAGTCGTAGCCATAGCGTGGGGATCAGTTAGGCCCAAGCCCATGATTTTAAGGTTTTTCAACGAATTTAAGCTTAAGTTTCTGCATTTTGGGCCATTTTATTATCCTCCACCATCTCTAGAATCCCTTGGGAGAAACCCTAGTCTCCACCTTCAAGATTTGAACTTGTCCTCTCTCTTCTATCCTATTTTGGATGCTTTTTATGATATTATGACGAAGTTTGAAGATCAAGAAGGTTCTTTGATTGCAAGGAAAGTTGTTTTATGTTTGTATCCATCAAAGACACTACATTTATGGACTATTGTAACTATAAAGTTCCAATCTTGCTATCTAGTTCTTTAGATTTCTTCATTTAGGGTTTTCAACACTTTTGGTCCATTTTGTGGGTAAGCTTGGAGTTGAGGGGACTCCAACATCTTTGATCATTTTGTTATGTTTCTTGGACCCCATGTACTAGGAAAGTTATGATCTTTTGCTTTCCCTTTTAGTCATTCAAGTTATTTTGGTCATTTAGGACAATTTGGTTTTAGATCTTGAATGATTGGGACATTATTATATATAAAATTGGATACTTTATCCCTCTAGAAATCTTGTTTATTCAGATCAGGAAGTGGGAGACTTGGACTTAATGGGTTAAGTTGGGAAAGATGCATTTTTGGGTCCCATTGAGACTTAAAGTTTAGATCTTGGTGGTTTGGACCTTCCTAATGGATAAAGTTAGAAACTTTATCCATTACGACCTTAGAAAGAATTAAATTTGAATTTTTGAGCTCATGAAATTGGAAGAAAATGCATTAAGCTCATTTGAGCTGTTAAGACCAATCCCCATGATGTGGCATTTGGCTGCCATGCATGGCGACTACGGAATGAGTGAATGTTTTGGCATTTAGTGCCCAAAATGTAGATAAGGAAGGCCATAACATGGAGGGCTACTGTTGGCAATTTTGACCTTAGCTTTGATCGTTGACTTTTTAACCGGTTCAACTTTTGTTCATAGTTGGGTAGAATTTAGTATTTTTCTTAGGGTTGGTTTCGGTTTGGCTTTAGGAAGCCTAGGTTGGCTATTATGATGTTGAGGTAGCTGTTGGGCTTATGTCAGGTAGTTCAGGTGAGTCTCTTCAGTATACTTGTGGTTCAAAGGTATCAATACCGACCCACTGGATTATGTTTGTATGATGATAGTTGTCTTTATGATACTTTCTACTGATATGATTGTATGTGCTTGTTGTCTTTATGAATCTTGCAAATATGTCTGTATGCTTATGTATGTGGGGTGATATATACCCAAGGATTGTTACAGTCCCGACACAACTACATGTTGTTATATGGACTCATTATGGACTCAGGGTTGATACAGACGCATGGGTTGTTATAGACCCGACACAGCTACATGCTATTATATGGAGTCATTATGGACTCAGGGTTGATACGGACCCAACACAACTAGAGAAGCACAAAAATAACGGTTTCACTATTTAAATCCAAATTCAATCCGAAACTGGATTGGGTCAAAACCCGTTTTGACCAAACCAGATTGGATCGGATTTAAAACCAGATTTTCAATCGGATTGTAATCATATATTGCAAATCGGATTTGATACTGGATCGTAAACCGGATTCACAAAAAACCGGATCCAAATCCGCCCCAAAATCCGATTAAAACCTACTAAAGTCAGTTTAAACCGGTTTCAAATCGGATTAGAATCGGATTCAGATTTTGGTTGAAATCGGATCGGATTTTGACCGGATCGGATTCGGATCGGATCGGATTTGGGTTTTGTGCATCTTTACACAACTATGTGTTGTTATATATATATATATATATATATATATATATATATATATATATATATATATATATATATATATATATATATATATATATATATATTGTATGTAGAGCTAGCAAAAATCGACCCAACCTGCTAACCCAACCGGAACCCAACCCAAAATTAGCGGGTTAGGTTGAGATATTCAACCCATTTAAGTTAAATGAGTTAAACCACTTAACCCATTTAATTAAATAGGTTAGGTTGGGTAAAAATTATCAACCCGTTTTCAACCCACCAACTCATTTAACTTTAATAGCTATTTAATTTGATAATTATTTGAATACTATCAAGTATTAATCAAAATATTAATTTATAAATTATAATGTTGTATTATTATTTATGTTTAAAAAATGCAGTCCTAATTCTCATCCTTTCTTAGCACCGACAATACTAGCCACTTTCCAAATCACTTCAAAATTAAACATTTTGAATGTTATTTGAACAATTTATATGTATTTTTGAATTATAAGTTTGAAACTTTGTTTATGTTTTGAACTAATTTAAATGGCATAATCTTTAGTTAATACATTTATATTTTTTATTTTAAAAGGGTTATCCCAATTTTAATCAGTTTATGTAGTAAATTGAGTCGGGAACTACATAAACATGTCAACCCAGTGAATCCTGTTTATCTAAAACGTTGGGTTGGGTTGGTAATATCGACCCATTTAAATAAACAGGTTAGGTTGGGTTGAAAACTACAACCCAATTAATAAATGGGTTGAACCCGGACCCAAACCAGGTCGACCCATTGGTATCTGGTATTTTTGGGAAGTCACTAAGCTTTGTGCTTACAGTTTATGTTTAAAATTGTTTTTTTGGGTACTTTTGGTTTCAAAAAGAAGGGCATGGCTTGATCGCACTACATCCCCTAGAGATTATTCCGCAAAGGTTGATTATGATTTTACTCTGATGTTTTGAGAATACTTTTACTCTAATCGTCTTTTGGAATAATAAAGGACTAGTTTGACTTAATTAAAATGAAAATTTTACTTGGTATTTTTCGGACGTTAGAAGTTAGTATCAGAGCCTTGGTTTGACGGATTTGGGCACACTCTCAAGTGTGTCTGAACTCAAACTGAGGATTTCTAAAATCTTTTAAAAAAATGAATTTCTAAAAGGGTTTTCTAAGAAAAATAGGTGTGATGCATGCAATCAGTCGAGCTCAAGTATGTATTTCCCAAAATACTCATACATGCGTTATGCTTATTGTTTTGGTATGAGTATATGAGAATTGCATGCTAGATTATGGCTAACGACCTGCTCAGGATTGCATGATAGAATGCTAGGAGAAATGCATGTATATGCCTGTTGATTGAGCTTTTGGAACAACTTCCTGGTATCGATGTAAGATGTTTGATAGAATGGCGTGCTTTGTGATGCCTTTAGTATTCACTTACCAAGTAATCGTTTATCATAATAATAATAACAATAATAATAATAATAATAATAATAATAATAATAATAATAATAATAATAATAATAATAATAATTTTGTTTAAAAAAATGAACCCAAGTAAAACGTGAAAAATCATCTTCTATGACAAGTACATATTTCTTCCTATTGATAGGCTCAATAGTCAAAGTTCGACACAAGTGAATATGTAGAAGTTTTAGTGAATCAACAATCTTTGAGTCGATCGCTATAAGATATCATTGTCGATGTTTTTTTCCTTGTTCACAAGCTGCACATAAAGAATCATTATAAAATTTTAGAACAAGTATACCTCAAACTAAATGATTTAAAAAAAAAGTTTATTTAAGTGTTTGAAATTAAAATGAGAAAGTCTTCAATGCTAAAGATAGCTTAGATCAGAAGTAGCCTTCGACAGCAAACAAACTTAGAGTAAGCCAACAATTGGTTTTATGTCTAGAGTGAACATATCTCCTTTCCTCTTCGCATTTAGCAAAACTTCATTTGTTTCTTTGTTTGAATTAACACTTCCATCTTCATCAAACAAAAGTTGATTGCCTGTTCCCACTACCAGCTTTGATACAATTACAAGGTTATGCTTCAAACATTCGACATAAGTAACTCGACTAACTAAAAACTTCCTATTTGCCATTGGTTCCATATCCTTTGAATTTTAACTTGTGATTATTACCAAACTTTACCACTCCACCATTTTCTAACTTTCTAAAATCTCTCAGGTTCTTTTTCCTTACAGTCATGTGACGCGAACACCCACTATCCATATAACAATTTTCATAATATTGCTTATCATATAGTACCTGCAATCAATTAGAGAGATTTAGGTACTCAAGGATTTTTGGGTACTTATGTATTAGTGTGAAATGTAGAATTAAAAATCCAATTTTAAACTTTTAATTTTAATTTATCAATTAAATCAACCTCATTAGTTTTTGGTAAAGAAACATAATCATTCAATATCGAAACATCAAGATTGATTTCTCTTTTCCAACCTTATTTTCAGAAAACTCAACTTTGTTACTTGTTTTAACGACTTTTCATTTTGATGTCTTCGACAATGATTCTTGTGATGAAGTACTACCATTCATTGATTCACATAAGTAATTCTCATAAACATGTTTGACTTGTTCTTGAGAAAACTCTTTTGATTGACACTTCTTTCCTTTATGCTCAAACCAATTATCAAAAAATTTCATTTCATTTTTGCCTTTAACAAATGCAACCTTCGATTTTTGTATTGAATTTGGATTTAGAAATTTTGAATCATCAGGTTTAAATGGAACATTTTACTTTTTTTATAGTTGTTTATTTTGATTGACTCATTTATGAAAAAGATTGATGTGATTTTAGAAAACGAGTTTGATATCCAAATTATAACTTTTGTTGAAATTTTTTATGATTTTGTGAAAAAATCCTTTGAACACCTTTTTGAACATGATTTTGAGACTTTGATTTTGTTCAAACTTCGATTCATGTCTAAAATCACTTTGAATTTGGATTTGGATATGGAAATTTTGAATCATCAGGTTTAATTGGAACATTTTACTTTTTTATAGTTGTTTATTTTGATTGGCTTGTTTATGAAAATGATAGATGTAATTTTAGAAAACGAGTTTGACATCCAAATTGTAACTTTTGTTGAAATTTTTTATGATTTTGTGAAAAAATCCTTTGAACACCTTTTTGAACATGATTTTGAGACTTTTGATTTTGTTCAAACTTTGATTCATGTCTAAACCACTTTGATTTTTAAATGGAACATTAGTGCTCACATTTTTATAAAAAACTTTCAATGATTCATTGGAAAAATAATTTTGTGATTGATTTGAAAAATTCCTTTGTTGATTTTGTTATGACTTATGTTGTGTTTGCTTTTGCTATTGAAAATATCTTTGTTTCTTCCAATAAGCTTTACTATGAGCTTTTCGATTTGATAGTGATTTTGTAAAATTTGACTTTTCAACTTCAATTTTGACATCTCGAACCTTCGTTTCTTGACATTTTAAGTCATCTAATATAGACTTGTCAATTATTTTTGACTTATCTTCGACAGAAGATTGAGTTCCTTTCACAATCCAAGCACCATATTTGTCATTTTTTTTGGGAAAAGGTTTTTGACTCTTTTGTTGTTGAAAATATTTTGATCTTTGATTCAAACCATTTTCCACAACATTTTGATTCCATTAAAAACCCTCGTCAGTCACTTTTAAATTATATTCTTTCAACAAATCATTCAAGTTTGGATCAACTTTATCACCGTTTCCATTTGTGACAAAAAGTTGATATGGAAATTTTTTGAATTGTTGATAGAGTATAGAATTTTGTTCAAGAAAATGTTTTCCCTTTTCTTTCAAAAATTTTGTATATTCCTCTGTATCCTCAAAAACTTGTGCTTCAATAGTTCGTTGAATTTCCTTTTCACCAGAATCATCATCACTATCGCTTTCATTGTTTTTTATGTCTTCGATAATAACAGTCTCTTGAGTTTCATCAGTTTTGGTTGTTGAAGATGAACCATTGTTTAGCTTTGATTTTGAATCAATATTTTCTTTGCATTTAGCTAATGAAGTGATTTTAATGACAAATAAATTTGAACAATCTACACATCCCACTTCTTAAATTTCACTGATATTGTCAGAATCTTCTTCGATATCAGCAAAATTTTGTTGAGAACATTATGTTGAAGATTCAGTTTTGTTTAAAGTTTTCATTTGCTCATTTTTGGTCAAAGTATCATTTACAATATCCACCAAATTAGCGGCATTCAAATAATCATCAATATTGACTATACCATAAGCATACGAATCATTTGGTACCTGATCAAACTTAGCAACTTTACTCTCACTATCATATGTAATTTGAAGTAATATGAATACAAACAAGTAAATAAGATGTGGTTTCAACTCATATTATCTGAGAGTGCAAAAGTACATATGAGAGAATGAAAGCACAAAGTTATAAAAGTTACAAATGACTTAAGCAACTACACTATTTATAATGTACTCGACATATACAAAAAGTATCAAGACTTCGACATTCACAAAGTAACAACAAATGTGCCCAATAATATACATACAAATATCGACGATAAAAATGCTTTGATATAGACAACTATGCATATCTTCGACAATTACCTAAGACTTCGATACATCACAACATCTTAGACTCTACACATTATTACTCTAATATATTTCAATAAACGGTGACATATGATCTTGCCTTGTAGGTTGCCTAATTATAACACTATTGTGGAAGGGAAGAAATTCCTACTTTTATCTTTTTACATTACAAAGTTTCAGTTTTGACTTTTTTATTAATAAGGCATTGTGTTTAAAACGCATAGATGATTGGTAATAGTTGGGTTAGTTTAGTACATCGTATGGTTTCAAATGTATTCAAGTTGTGGTTGTATTACCTGATGTTGTATGAAGCTATAATTGGTTTATGTTACTTGGTTAGCTATTTTTATAACTATATTTTTTTACAAGACTTCGACATTCACAAAGTAACAACAAATGTGCCCAACAACATACATACAAATATCGAAGATAAAAATGCTTCAATATAGACAACTATGCATATCTTCGACAATTACCTACGACTTCGATACATCACAACATCTTAGACTCTACACATTATTACTCTAGTATATTTCGATAAACAGTGACATATGATCTTGCCTTGTAGGTTGCCTAATTATAACACTATTGTGGAAGGGAAGAAATTCCTACTTTTATCCTTTTACATTACAAAGTTTCAGTTTTGACTTTTTTATTAATAATGCATTGTGTTTAAAACGCATAGATGATTGGTAATAGTTGGGTTAGTTTAGTACATCGTATGGTTTTAAATGTATTCAAGTCGTGGTTGTATTACCTGATGTTGTATGAAACTATAATTGGTTTATGTTACATGGTTAGCTATTTTTAAAACTATATTTTTTTTACACGGTTAAATAATTTAAAATATTATTATATTTAACTCGTGTTTGTTTTTAGTTGTCTTATTACACTCAATTAACATGAGAGCTAAAACACTCACACACCATTGCATTATAGCATTGTAGTTTAAAAGTACAATGTTTAAAAGGATAAACTTTTCCAAAAAAAAGTTAAAACAACAATCATTCATGTAATAGTTTTGTTGGTGTCCATTTTTTGTATTAAAAAAACACATTGTCACATTATAGTATTTTACATTAAAACTAATATGCTTAAAAAGAAAAAAAAAAGTTCCAAAAAAAATTAAACAAGGACCAAATAATATAATAGTTTTGTTAGGGACCATTCATGTATTATTTTTAGGGGCCATTCATGTAATATATTGATAGGGACCATTTATGTAATATATTTACATAGATACTATTCATGTATTTGTAGCTTTACATATGGACAAAGGCATTTGAATTCAATAAATTAAGGGTTTAGGTCATTTTTGGTCACTTAACTTTTGGTTTTTTTGCTTATTTGGTCACTTAACTTTTTTTAAGTTTTAAAAGGTCATCAAACTTTTGGCTTTATGTTCATTTAGTCACTTAACTTTTGGTTTCGTCTCTTAATTTTTGGATTTGTGCTCATTTAGTCACCTAACTTTTAAAATTATGCTTATTTAGTCACTAAACTTTTAAAATATTTTAAAATTTTAGTGACTAAATGAGCACAATTTTAAAAGTTTGGTGACTAAATGAGCACAAATCCAAAAGTTAAGTGACTAAATGAACACAAAACCAAAACTTTGATGATATTTTAAAAATTAAAATGAGTTAAGTGACCAAATGAGCACAAAATCAAAAGTTATGTGACCAAAAATGACCCTAATTGTCTTATTAAAAACACTTTTCTTATGACTATTACAATATAACATTGTACATTAAATGTATAATACTTAAAAACATAATAGTTTTGGGAAAATGTCCTACAATTAAGAATCAATGTATAGAAAAATAAAACTTTTCAAAATAATCTAAAACTTATCCCTTTTTTTTAATTTATGATGCTATTAATGAACTCTTTGTTGCAAACTCCAAAGCTAAAATTGATTTTTTTTTTCTGAAAACTTTCCACTTACTATTAATGAAGTTGGTGAAAACTTTAGAATTGTTAGAGAGGAATCATCCTTTTTACATTTATAGTATCTTACTTTGTATGTATGTTATCATTTCTAAGAAAATATTTTGACTCCATTTGTTTACTTTCGTTTTTTTTATTTTAATTAGATTTCAAAAATGTTTAAGATTTTCTTTCTAAGTGAAACCTAGTATAGGAATATAGGAAAAAAAATGTATTTGGTAAATATGTACCAAAAAATTATATATAAAAAGTTATCTTATAATATCATAATAAAAGGGTAAATGACACAAAAGCCACAAAATTTTTACCTTTTTATGATTTTGACACCATGTTTTTTCTGTTCTAATTAAGTCAATATGTTTTCAATTTGTTACAATTCTGACCAGTTGATCGGTTTGTTGCAGGTCATTCGGTTGCCACATGGCATGGAGTGTTGACGTGACATGCTGACTTGAGAGTATTTGGTTATATGATGCTACGTGACATGATGATGTGTCAGAAGCGAAAATAAGTGTTGCAAAAGACAATATGTTTTCATTTTCTTGTGATTTTGACATTAAGTTTTCAGTTTTTTTTAGGTTTTTGACAATCTAATAAAAAAATGCAATTTACCTTAAAATAAAAGGTTTAAACCTTAAATATTACCCAATACAAAGAAAATTAAAATGCAAATGTATGTGTAGACTTCTACCCGATATAAAGAAAATTCAAATGCAGATGTATTAATCTTATGTTGTGATTCTTGACACTTCTACTCTTGTATGCTCTTCTCTATAGTTACGTGTAAGGATTAAATGAAAATTGATTTGCTTTTTGTAGTGGAAGATTCCGAATTTGTTTTCATCAGATAAGGTTAAAAGGATGAAGAAATAATGATTCAAATTGACTGTGTGTTGGCAAGTTAAAAATATCTAACCCAATGATTGTATGTTATATTATGATTTCATATATGAAAACCAACTTAGTAACTCCATGGAGACCGGTGCTGTTTAGGTTATTTCAGAATTTCATATATTTTATTTACAAGTATCAAAATTTAATACAAACGCCAAACGTTGATCATGCCAATATTTAGTAAGATTTCAAGTATAAGTACTACTCATGGAGCAATTAAAAGTCATGCATACTAATATATATGGATATTGTTGGTTTAACTTCTTACGATACAGTTAAGTGGGTCAATGTGGTTATTCTAAAAGTGATATGTAATTTGTTATGTAGAGAACTTACTGATTATATTAGGTTATCTTTATCACTGGATTCATAATACAAACACTATAATTTGTGTTGATATTTATTCTTTCCCTTACTCTGTTTTTTGGACCCAACTATTTTTGCATCAGTTGCTACTACATCAATCTTATAGGTTAGGATGTCTATTTCTTTTGTTGGTTGTATATGTTCCAATTTCCACTTCTGAATAGTTTAATTGCAAGAAATAGTTATGGAATTTACCAAGAGTTCCTAGTTATGGAAACTTACTTTCAATTTCATTTTATGTTGCAAATTGGAGTAGATTGAAAACTTAGTGTCAAATTGAAAATATTGAAAACTTAGTGTTAAAATCGCAAAAATAAATAAATAAAAACTTAGTGTTTTTTGCGCATTTTTTTCGCTCATCATGTCACGTCGGCATCATATAACTAGATAATGTCAAGTGAGCATGTCATCATGTCACATTAATAGTGACAACCGGGTGACCTAAGGAAAATCGGTTAGCTGGTCAGAATTGATGGCCATTGCTGTGGCAAGTATAGAATGTAAAACCACATGGTTCACTATTTAAATGAAACTTATAAAAGAAGAAAAATATTAAAAAAAGTATATTATTGCGGGTTCGGATCAGGTCAAGTCTTAAAAGCAAAGAAAAAAAATTAAGTTCTTACAATTGTACTCAATGAGGTCTTATAGCTTGATATAATTTCACAATTGTATCATTACTAATACTATCTAAAACATTTTTTTCAATATATGACACCAAACTATCACTTAAAAATTGATCACCCTTTTTGTTGCGTACATTAATCTTTACCACCTTCATTGCTGAAAATGCGCGTTCTACACTCGTTGCAACGAGTAAGATCAATGCAAGTTTTAAGAGAAGGTAAACCTTAGGATATATTATATGATTTTGCGCTTCAACCATCTTTTTGGAAAGTTCTCCAATGATCTTCAATTGATTAAATCGTTCATTTTCTCGCACATCCTTAATGTAATTTTTAAGTTCAACTTCAAGAACTTGAAGATCTTATTTTGTTCGAAAGTCTTCCCTATAAAGTGTAGCTGCTAACGTATCCACCAAGGAGAACGTCAAAAAAGGAGAAGTCAAACTAACTCCAAGCTTGGCCTGGTCAGAACCCGACTAGACCTAGTTTGAGGCAAAGGTCAGGCCTTCGCCAACGCGAAGGTCACGTGTGGCGGTTAAGGTTCATAACCGCGCCTTAACCTCTTCTCCCCAGAATAACACCCTGGAAAATGTGGGACCAATCAGAGAGTTCCACTTATCTATCTGAGGATAGCCACGATCATCATAATATCAAAGATTCCCCTATAGCCAATGAAGGGACGAGGAAAAAAGGCGTGACGGGGGATCCTTCAATACAGGTCCGCCACGTCGCACCTCACGAGGGAACGCTCAACAGAATTAGTTGAGGAGCATATGCTTCTCAGCTAAGTATAAAAGGATCCTTCTTCCTCATGAAAAAGGTGACATAACTCTTTTCCTGATTTTTACTCTTACTTCTCTCAGATCTCATACTAACTTGATCGTTTGTGCTTCGTTCCGAAATTCCTCTCGGACGTCGACTAACAATCATATTTCTCTCTTGTATTGTGATATTAGGAGGAGGAATCTGCTCAGAACTCATCTATAATCTCAATCCAACCATCTCTGATATCACAACAGTATCCATTTTTATTAGTTTATCCAAATCAAAGGCTTTAAAAGACTCACGTAGGCATAAAAAAGCTATGCAAAGACGTAATTTCATGTTGGCTTCATTAAAGTGATGGTTAAGCTCTTGAAGTTGCATATCAATCACCACCTTAAATAAATCAACATAATAGTGGTGCAAGTTGTTAACCTAAAAAAAATCTTTAACATGCTAATGACAAAACACAATAAATAAATCAAGTTGTTAATATCAAACGTTACCAACCTGTGAACCTCTTTGACGACTAAATCAATCATAATATTTATCTTCCATATCCACAATTCTAACATCATGTTTATCGCAAAACAAAGTAACATTTCCTAAAAGTGGTTCCCATCTTACATCTCTAATTTCTTGAATTGCTTTTTTAGAGCTACTTACTTGATTCATGACATTTACAATATCTAGGTCTTTTCTTTGTAACAATGTATTCAAATGATTTGTGAATCCTAAGATATCCACCATCAAGTGTAGACAAAACACAAAATCAGAGGATTTTAATAACCTTAAGATGTGAATTGCTTCAGCTTTATGATCACGATCACTATTATTCTACCAAGGTCTTCAAGTACTTCACAATCGGAAGAATATATGTTCTTGATATTCAATAGAGATGAAAAATGAGAACCCCATCGAGTATGAAATGGTCGTTTGATACCCACTTTTTGTTTCAAACTAGTACCACTCTCAAGCTTACCTAAAATTTACCATATAAAAGTTTAATTAGAATAACATAACCACAAAACATTTTAATAATAAATCTAGTACAATTATAAAGCAAACCTTCAACCAATGCTTCCATAACTATATTTTCTTGTTTTATTCTTAAATTATCTTGTCGCTTGTAGGAAGATCCAATAATGTTTAATAGTCGAGAAACCGCATCAAAGAAATCATTAACCTTCGTGTGATTTTTTTTGCAACAAACATTAGGGCTAATTATAATTGATGAGCAAAACAATGAATAAAGTATGCAAATTTTGTTTCATTCATAATCATAGTCCTCAATCCATTGAATGCACCACTCATGTTACTATCACCATCATAGCCTTGCACTCTAATGTTAGTATTACTTAAATTCCATTTTGAGAGCATATCATAAATGGTTGCCTTTAGTGTCAGAGCTGAAGTGTCACTCACATATCTAAGTCCAACAAACCTTTCTACAACTTCCCCCTTTTTATTTATAAACCTCAATACTAATGCCAATTTTTCTTTACAAGAAATATCGCATGAATCGTCTACCAAAATTGAAAAAAAAAAATATTTTCCAAGATCTTCCATTATAACATTTATAGTTGCATCAAAACATGCATGGACGATATCTTTCTAGATATCAATTCATTTCATTTGGGTATTTTTTGGAGTATTCTTTAGCACAACACGATCTACCACATCACATCGATCAGCTAACCATTGTAAAAGTTCAAGAAAGCTACCTTTATTATCTGAGTCGTCCGTCTCGTCATGACCACGAAATGTCAATCCTTGACGCAATCAGAATCTAACACAATCAATTGAAGCATTCAAATGAATACGATATTATTTTTCTTGCAAAGTGGTTTATTTATCAAAAGGAGTAGTTATAGATTGCCTTTGGTTCATCAAATTTTGACACTTTTGGATATTAATAATATGTGGATTCCAACTTTATGACCATCTAGTCCTGATTTCCTATTCCAACTTTGAAACCAGATTTCGCAAAATGATCTGATCCACCTTGGTTTGGTATATCGGATTTAAATAGATAACAACATAAACAAAATGCGACATTCTCTTTTATACTATATTCTAACAACTATTTGTTGTCATCAAACCAAGATATATTGAATCTTCATTCTTTACCTCCAAAAGCACGTTGTGTAAACTTATAGTTTTGAGGTTTGAAAGGTCATTTTTGAAAGTATGCTCTTCTAATTTCATCTCTTTGATTCACATGATAATATTCCATACCTGGTCGTTCTGCCAGGTCAATAGGTACTAAGCTTAAATAAACTCTCATATGCTTATGTTGCTCGTTATCTTCTTCTACTATATTTTTATCACTCTTTTAAAAAAAACGTGAATTAAGACATTCTTGATTTTATTTTTTGAAACAAACAACAATTCACAAAAAACAATCAAATATTCAAACAAATCAACAACAATCCAATAAACAATTGACACTGAAAATTAGAAACAATAAAAAAAGCCTATTTAGAAATTAGAATCATCGAATAAAGCAATCAAAAGTAACATTAGAGAAAAAAAAAACCACAATAAATAATCGATATTATTAAAATAGTTGTAATCGGCAATTAAGTAATTAACAATCTTAAAAGTTGTCACACCCCCAAACCGAGATGACGGAAATATTCGGGGGCGGAGGACGTCATGTTTAGTATCACAACAATTGTAGAATAGTAAAACAAAGACATAAAGTGTTTACATATAATTGCTATCACAACAATTATAGAATAGCAAACACAACATGTTCAGTATCCATTGCATTAATATTATAGTGTTTACATTGTATTCATTTCACATATGATTGACTCCAAAAGTAAATAGCAAAACAAAGACATGAAGCTACTATACTCCATCTTCTTAATTCTTGTATGTATACCTCTCTACTAGTTTCCTGAGAATACAAGTTGTTTTGAAAGTGTATCAACATTTAAGTTGGTGGGTTCATAAGCATTTTATTTTAGAAAGTATGATCTTTGTTTCTTGAAAACCTTAGAATGTTCCTCCAGAAAATCCAATATTTTCTGATGTAATAAAATGTGATCCATTCCAGCTCCTTCTACAATCACTTAGTGGATACAAATTATAGACAATGCAGATCGATCAGAAAATCGATTGGGTGGTTCTGCCCCAAGCCCACAACCAAACAAGGAATAGAAAATAAGGCGGAAGCCACACACTCCATTGTGTGTCGGACCTCCATTGTATGTAACCCTGGCGTATACACTAAGTAATTATAGTATTAGTAGTGATGATTTTTATTAAGTGAAATCTACATTGTACTTAGAAAAGTGATGTAATATCGTTGTATTTGTATGTAAGCCTTTTTGTATGTACATTGAAACATCCCAAAAACACAGTCTGAAAATTTCGTTTAATTTAATGATAAAACCATAGTCAATAAACCTCATATAGAAATCATAAGCAATGTATCTCAAAATATTATAACAACTGTCAAACATATCAGAGTATAAACATCCCAGGCTGAATAGATGGTGTGTGCACTGCAATCTCCCCGAGCTCCTCTTTTGAAAACTGAGTACCTGAAACCAAAACTGAAAACTGTAAGCACAAAGCTTAGTGAGCTCCCCCAAACTACCACATACCATACAATAACATATAAACACATATTGGGCCTTACCCACTGCATCGGGACGAAGCCCGGAAACTGCATCGGACCGGAGTCCGGAACTGACTGGGACCTTGTCCCCTGCATCGGACCAAAGTCCGGAACTAACTGCATCGGACCAAAGTCCGGAACTGACTGGGACCCTGTCCCCTGCATCGGACCAAGTCCGGAACTAACTGCATCGGACCGAAGTCCGGAACTAACTGCATCGGACCGAAGTCCGGAACCGACTGGGACCTTGTCCCCTGCATCGGACCGAAGTCCGGAACTAACTGCATCGGACCGAAGTCCGGAACCGACTGGGACCTTGTTCCCTGCATCGGACCGAAGTCCGGAACTAAATGACTGAGCATAGCATAGCATAACATAGCAACTAGCATGAACACATATACTACACACTACATCGGGCCATAGCCCGGAACACATAACACATAACACATAAAACCTAGCGCACAAATCCTGTCTGAGCCACGAAGGCATCAAACATACTAGCTACTGCATCGGACCGAAGTCCGGAAACTACTGCTAACTGAACGGGCCAACATTGTGGCCTTAGACCCGTCCCTACTAGAAGGAAACTCACCTCACACTGCTGAAGTCCCGTTGACACAATCCCACACTGCTGAAATCCCGCAGACTCCACCCCAGCTGCTGGCTGACAGATTCCCGAACTGTCAACACCAAATAACACCCAATTAATAATTGGGTTCTAACACACAACTAAAAATGCATGCTTTGGGTAATTAGTACATTACCCCTAGCTTGGCTTACCCAAGCCCAAGGCCCAAAGTCAACTAGGGATTAAAGTCCAACATATGGCCCAATTGATTAGTCCAGTCCAACATGTATCATTCTAGGGCCCAATATCATACAACCATCTAGGCCCCAACTATGGCCCATCTATGGCCCAATTTTCCAAATTGGGCCCAATCCTTCATATGGGCCTTACCCTAAAGCCCAACTAATTACTCTAGTCCATTTGATTATTCTAGGATGGCCCAATACAAAGCCCAAGTGAAATTAGGGTTTCACATCAAATGATAACTATGGTTAAGTGTTTCTTACTTAACCCACTAGGGACTTAATCCGTTAAGGACTTAATCCATTAAGTCCATTATTGCTTAGATTAATTTCTGCCAATGATTATTATTTAATATTTCACTTATTAGATAATTCGTGTGTGCCCTGATAAATTCCCAAATATTAATATTTTCTTAATTAACTCATTAAGGACTTAGTCCATTAAGTTCTTTACTCTACTTAACAAATGACATGAATAATGTTGGGCTTAATTCGCAATCTAATCCCAATGGCCCAAAAGTAGGTCCAATAAAAGTCTAAGGCCCAATTACTCACAATTAGGGTTTTCCACTCAAACATGGCCCAATAGGCCCAAAATGAATCTTTAAGCCCATTAAGGTTTTGGCTAGGTCCATTCGCGTTTTGCTTGAGGGGCACCATCCACTACCACTTCGGGTAGTGGTGGTCTATGGCGGCTTACGGCGGCGGCCACCACCTTACGGTGGTGGTTGTTATTATTTTCATTAATAATCCAAGCTAATTACAATTACAAGTTTTACTCCAAAACTAACACACACACACACACACACTAACTAACTAACTAAGCTAACCACATACACAACCACACCATGGTGGCCGGCGGCGATGCTTGGCGGCAGCCACCACCTCACAGTGGTGGCAGTGACTTTTCCGGCCAACAAGCTACACACAACACAAAGTATAGAAAGAAAAAACACCCACACTCTTTTCTTGCTTGCAACCAGGTCCAACCACCCTCCTGGTGGCGAATGGCGACAGCAACACCATAGAAAGGTGGCAGCGGCGGTCTTGACGGCGTTAGGCAGCAGCACACACGAAGGGGGTGGTCTTTAGGAGCTCGCTCCCAGCGACAGCAAGCCAATAGTCACATGAATCTCGAAGCAACATCACACATCCACCCAAACTCGCAGCCACCACCCACGGCGGTTGGTGGTGACGAGATAAAACAGTGACAGCCGGCAGAATAAGAAGAAGGAGGCATGGAGGGACTATGGAATATCAACGAACTGAGGGAGAGAAAAGAATGGAGTGAAGCAGGTGCGACGGAGATGAACTGCTCCTCCGTCACCGACTGACGTAGCACCGGCAACAGTCACGACTTCCATAATCCACACTCTCCCGCTCCTCCCGATTAACACGACATTGATGCATTGATCTTCTCTTCGCCGGTACACTGATTGTTGACAGCGGAGGGGAGATGGCGGCGCTAGGTCGGAGATGAAGAAGGAAGTGAATGGCGGCTGGAGGGAGGCATAAGGTTAGCGGCCGCTTCTTGCTTAGGGTTTAAGATGAAATGAGGTGGGGAAGGGATACGGGTATATCCCGTATCTCATTTCAACATATGATATGATTTTTCAACTTCAGCCCCTCCACCCTTATTTGTTTACCTTATAAACCCTAACTTTCAAAACTCTTTACAATGAAGTCCAAAATAACCATTTAACCCTTACTTCTCATAATCTATCCATCTCAAGTCTCGATAATTTACCACGTGGTCCTTACCTTCATAAATATTTATAAGACTAATCCGGAACTGACACTTTTAATCTCCGACTTCTAAAATTCTTCACAAATTATTCTGAGACTTATATTTATTAATTTATTTAAATAAACGGGGCGTTACAACTCTCCCCCACTTAAATTAGATTTCGTCCTCGAAATCATTCCTTACGCACTAACTAGTCAAGTAACACGGCCATAAACCTGGGCACACCCTAGCCTTCTTAGGGTAGCTGTGACCAATTCTTGCAAAGCCTTGAATCCCACTGGTGGACAGATTCCTCGCAATAGTTCATATCTACTCTGTCTGATATCTGATGTCTTGAGATGGTTCGAATCCCTGGCAGACCGCCCATACTGAAATCATTATCGTCGCACCCAGTCCACTTATCTCTCAGCTGCTTACTTAACTTCTAACAACTCGAGGTTCCCACTAGCAAATAGAATCACAGATCCACTTATCCCTGTGATTCATTTATAGTTGGCCAAAACTCAGATAATCCTGCCGTACGTGACTTAGCATAACCCAGGCTATTTGTGACTCTAACCGCACATAAAATCCCCAAAACCGTTACTGCCTGAAACACTGACTCCCAGAATTACTGAACTGTCTGAAACATGGAACTGCCTAAAATAGCATGCTGTTACATGGCTGCTTTCCAACATCTATCGCGACCTTCCTGGTCTCAATTCGTTCGCCAGTCCTGAAATACTAGGTTCCCGCCCGGCTGCGGAGCCCCAAGGAATCCCTACTTAGTCGCCTCACATAACTTCCAAACGAAATCCTTTTGTGAAACTTGCAACTACTAGTTATCTTGTTACTGTGGCTCTAATGGCCTTCTAATCTAACTGATCAGTTCCACACATCGAATCCTGAGGTTACCAACCCACAGCTAAACGCGATTGCTACATGACCAATTGTAGCCTTATGTCATAAATGACCTTAAGCAGCCTACTGCTTCCTTGCTCTCATCTCTGTAGTGGCGCTCCTACAATCTTATCACTGGTTTAACCAGGTCTCAAATACTATCTGGCTACTAATGAACGCTACAGCTACCCCCGCAGGCTTACAACACTCTACTACTATCTGACTGCTAGTGAATGCTACGGCTACCCCCGCAGGCTTACAACACTCTACTACTATCTGACTGCTAGTGAATGCTACGGCTACCCCCGCAGGCTTACAACACTACTACTACCATCTCGAGGACATCCTGACTATCCCTAGTCCTGCTAATGATTCCTCATCCCGATTTCTCAAACCAGCCCTCAGTCTTTGATTTCTGCATCATCCTCGACATCTTATATCCTTGATATACTTAGTGCTTCGTCGAGGAATTCTGCGGCTTGGTTCCCAACCCAACTGTCTACTAATCCGGATACAAGAAGCTATTGTTGGGAAGTTTCCAACCTCCCAACTCCTGAATCTACGCAACCTGCATGCTGCCTCATACACTGGCTACTAACACAAAACATCTCTTGTTGCCCGCTCTCGGGTTCCTCATTCCACTCACTTGAGTCTTTACAGGTGGTCCTCAAATCCTGGATTCCTAACCAGTTTCTAACCATCTCCATTACATGAACCCACTACTGGGAAAAGTTCTCGAACTCCCAATTCTGAACTTCTCAATCCATCCATCACTGTGCTACTACCACTTCTTCTCAGAGGCCGCGCAATCATTCTGAGTGACTCTTATCCATGTATACCCGGAGGGTCCTCCCCCACTTCAATCCTGCTTACCCCTTGCTGCTTCATATACAAAAGAGACCCCGACCTTTACTACCATCCCAAAATTTCTACTGGGGAGTCCAATCCCGCCGGGTAGGAACTTGACCATTCCATCCAAACCACTATCCGCTCCGAACTAGCGAAATGAACCAGATCTCTCCCTACCATGCTACAGTTACCGCACTCCCCTAACTACCAACCAATCATCCGAGGTATGCAAATGGCATATGACATAAGCACAAGCAAGCCACTCCATAACACAACACTTGTACCACGATTGATGCAGAAACGATAGCAATATATCATAACGTAAGCTGACAAAACAAAGTTTCATACCTCCATTACTCAGTGCTGCTCGAATCCCTGTTGAAATCTACCGGAGAAACTCGGCTTCAAGCCGTAGGCACCCTTTCCCGGCCTTGACAACCACTAACGGTACTCGAAGTTCCAAGGGCAGGAGCTGGCACCCGCCCTGCTGAATACAACTCGGACAGTGGGCCTTCTTGTGGCCCCTTGACTGCAATGGAAACACAACGGATCAAGTCTCTGGGCGATGGTAACAACACAGTCTCTGCTAAAATGACCAATCTGGCCGCACTTGAAACACCCAACATCGCCACCACTTCTACGCCTACACGCACCCATGTGCGTCCTTCCGCACTTCCCGCGTCGACTGCGGCTCTGATAGTTCCTCGTCCTTAAATCTGAACTCTTGGGCCTCTTACTCGAACCCGTGGCAACCTGTGTCTCATCCATTTTCCTCTTCCCTTCCGACTCCTTGCCCGACTTTCGCTCCTGCATTACCCCAACGGCAATGTCTACTGTCTGAACAATAGATGTCTGATCCTGAAGCCTCGCTATCAATCTATCAGTGATCCTCACGACCATGCCTGGCAGACCCTCGCGAATGGCTCGCGAAACTTCCTCAACTATCCAATCATACAATGGTTTCTCTTAGAGATAGAATGCCCCACTCACCCCTGCCTCCTGATAGCAGAACTAGAAATGGGATCTCCCTCCCTGATGGATCCCAGAACTCCATAAGACTCGAGGCCTAGACGAGCCCCAGTCTGTCCTGAAACTAACCCGGCCCCTACAGGCCTCAAGATGACTGTCCATAAACTCCACAATAGCCTCTCTAACTGAACTGGAAATCACTGGAGTTTGATCCATGATGTTGCGCATAATCTCTGCGGAAATGAAATCCCTCATCTGATCATCAAGCTGTCCGGCTCTAAAGCCCGAGCCAGACCCCTCCCCTGCACCTGAACTGCCAACTGATATCTCGCGCAACGTCGCCATGCTGAAAATATAACAATCCCTGACCAAATACATACTACTGCTGAGGGATCTCTCACATACTCTACTAGTTCCTTGGTTTCGCCTCGGCCCCTCTTGAATCGAGTACGGATCTTCTGCTTTCAGTAGTATGGGCCCCTACTACCTTCCACATCTATCCGTACTTTCCTCAAGAGTTACCTCAACTCCACCAAGACCCCTTTACTCCTCTACTGATCTCTGCTACTCTCATCCTAGGCTTGCCCTAGGGAACCTATGACTCTACTCAAACAGTCCTCAGCTGCTGAAGGCCTCCTTGTAATGCCAATTAGCCACCACCTGAATACCATCACATGTGATGAGGTTCGGATAATCCTTCGAGTAAAAGTCTCGTCCCTAAAACGGTTGGACTCAAACAAGAGCTGCGCAGTAGGGCCAAATCCAGCACTCTGAGATTATTCAACCCTGATCACATGTAATGTGACGTATTCACCTAATGGCTAACTCTCATCACTCAGAGTTCTACAAAGCACGAAGCAAGCAACATTCGGATAAGGGAAACATACTCAGGCAAAACTATTCTCATAACAAGAAACTGCACTAGCATACAATGCTAAGCTCATACTATCAGGCATAACCTACCCAGGCTATCCTACTACTGTCTACTCATTACTAGCATGAAATTCTTATCAAGCTGAAACACATAAAGCAGACACATAAGGCATCATCCTAGATCCTTAGTCCTACTCTAGCATGCTGTTCTACTGAAGCTGAAACTGAAACTGAACTGAACTGATACTGATACTGATACTGATACTGATAGTCATAACATAACTTGTATGGGTAAACTGGGAGTACTTACTTGAGCTCGGCTGATCGCATGCACACACCTGTATCTCGTTAAAAATTTCTTTCTTTCTAGGTGCTTTCAAAATTCTTTTTAGAAGACGTTTTCATTTTTAAATAATAAAAATCTTTTATTTCCCCTTAGTTTGAGTTCAGATACACCCGGAAGTGTATCCGAATCCCTCAAACCAGGGCTCTGATACCAACTTGAAACATCCAAAAAACACAGTCTGAAAATTTCGTTTAATTTAATGATAAAACCATAGTCAATAAACCTCATATAGAAATCATAAGCAATGTATCTCAAAATATTATAACAACTGTCAAACATATCAGAGTATAAACATCCCAGGCTGAACAGATGGTGTGTGCACTGCAATCTCCCTGAGCTCCTCTTTTGAAAACTGAGTACCTGAAACCAAAACTGAAAACCGTAAGCACAAAGCTTAGTGAGCTCCCCCAAACTACCACATACCATACAATAACATATAAACACATATTGGGCCTTGCCCACTGCATCGGGACGAAGCCAGGAAACTGCATCGGACCGGAGTCCGGAACTGACTGGGACCTTGTCTCCTGCATCGGACCAAAGTCCGGAACTAACTGCATCGGACCGAAGTCCGGAACTGACTGGGACCCTGTCCCCTGCATCGGACCAAGTCCGGAACTAACTGCATCGGACTGAAGTCCGGAACTAACTGCATCGGACCGAAGTCCGGAACCGACTGGGACCTTGTCCCCTGCATCAGACCGAAGTCTGGAACTAAATGACTGAGCATAGCATAGCATAACATAGCAACTAGCATGAACACATATACTGCACACTACATCGGGCCGTAGCCCGGAACACATAACACATAACACATAAAACCTAGCGCACAAATCCTGTCTGAGCCACGAAGGCATCAAACATACTAGCTACTGCATCGGACCGAAGTCCGGAAACTACTGCTAACTGAACGGGCCGGCATTGTGGCCTTAGACCCGTCCCTACTGGAAGGAAACTCACCTCACACTGCTGAAGTCCCGTTGACACAATCCCACACTGCTGAAATCCCGCAGACTCCACCCCAGCTGCTGGCTGATAGATTCCCGAACTGTCAACACCAAATAACACCCAATTAATAATTGGGTTCTAACACACAACTAAAAATACATGCTTTGGGTAATTACTACATTACCCCTAGCTTGGCTTACCCAAGCCCAAGGCCCAAAGTCAACTAGGGATTAAAGTCCAACATATGGCCCAATTGATTAGTCCAGTCCAACATGTATCATTCTAGGGCCCAATATCATACAACCATCTAGGCCCCAACTATGGCCTATCTATGGCCCAATTTTCCAAATTGGGCCCAATCCTTCATATGGGCCTTACCCTAAAGCCCAACTAATTACTCTAGTCCATTTGATTATTCTAGGATGGCCCAATACAAAGCCCAAGTGAAATTAGGGTTTCACATCAAATGATAACTATGGTTAAGTGTTTCTTACTTAACCCACTAGGTACTTAATCCGTTAAGGACTTAATCCATTAAGTCCATTATTGCTTAGATTAATTTCTGCCAATGATTATTATTTAATATTTCACTTATTAGATAATTCGTGTGTGCCCTGATAAATTCCCAAATATTAATATTTTCTCAATTAACTCATTAAGGACTTAGTCCATTAAGTTCTTTACTCTACTTAACAAATGACATGAATAAGGTTGGGCTTAATTCGCAATCTAATCCCAATGGCCCAAAAGTAGGTCCAATAAAAGTCTAAGGCCCAATTACTCACAATTAGGGTTTTCCACTCAAACATGGCCCAATAGGCCCAAAATGAATCTTTAAGCCCATTAAGGTTTTGGCTAGGTCCATTAGGGTTTTGCTTGAGGGGCACCACCCACTACCACTTCGGGTAGTGGTGGTCTATGGCGGCTTACAGCGGCGGCCACCACCTTACGGTGGTGGTTGTTATTATTTTCATTAATAATCCAAGCTAATTACAATTACAAGTTTTACTCCAAAACTAACACACACACACACACACACACTAACTAACTAACTAAGCTAACCACATACACAACCACACCATGGTGGCCGACGGCGATGCTTGGCGGCAGCCACCACCTCACAGTGGTGGCAGCGACTTTTCCGGCCAACAAGCTACACACAACACAAAGTATAGAAAGAAAAAACACCCACACTCTTTTCTTGCTTGCAACCAGGTCCAACCACCCTCCTGGTGGCGAATGGCGACAGCAACACCATAGAAAGGTGGCAGCGGCGGTCTTGATGGCGTTAGGCAGCAGCACACACGAAGGGGGTGGTCTTTAGGAGCTCGCTCCCAGCGACAGCAAGCCAATAGTCACATGAATCTCGAAGCAACATCACACATCCACCCAAACTCGCAGCCACCACCCACGGCGGTTGGTGGTGACGAGATAAAACAGCGACAGCCGGCAGAATAAGAAGAAGGAGGCATGGAGGGACTATGGAATATCAACGAACTGAGGGAGAGAAAAGAATGGAGTGAAGCAGGTGCGACGGATATGAACTGCTCCTCCGTCACCGACTGACGTAGCACCGGAAGCAGTCACGACTTCCACAATCCACACTCTCCTGCTCCTCCCGATTAACACGACATTGATGCATTGATCTTCTCTTCACCGGTACACTAATTGTTGACAGCAGAGGGGAGATGGCAGCGCTAGGTCGGAGATGAAGAAGGAAGTGAATGGCGGCTGGAGGGAGGCATAAGGTTGGCGGCCGCTTCTTGCTTAGGGTTTAAGATGAAATGAGGTGGGGAAGGGATACGGGTATATCCCGTATCTCATTTCAACATATGATATGATTTTTCAACTTCAGACCCTCTACCCTTATTTGTTTACCTTATAAACCCTAACTTTCAAAACTCTTTACAATGAAGTCCAAAATAACCATTTAACCCTTACTTCTCATAATCTATCCATCTCAAGTCTCGATAATTTACCACGTGGTCCTTACCTTCATAAATATTTATAAGACTAATCCGGAACTGACACTTTTAATCTCCGACTTCTAAAATTCTTCACAAATTATTCTGAGACTTATATTTATTAATTTATTTAAATAAACGGGGCGTTACATATATACTGAGTTAAATGTTCTTTCCAAAAAGTATGTTTTGTACTAGAAAATAGTATGTTGTACTTGTATGTTATGACCTGACCCATACATGTTTCTCCTATAATTACTTAGTCTCTACAAGTCATATATAACTAAGATTGAATAGGTAGTAAACTGTGTGAATCTGCTCTAAACCCACAACCAAACAAGGAACAGAAAATGAAGCGAAAACACCCATTCTACAGTCTATCGGATCCTATTTATATATAACCATGATGTAAAAACCAAGGGATCATAGAATCAGCATTATGGATCCTTTAAGTTCTACTAGTTTTTAAGCCTTGGTTTGTAGTCTTATTATTAAATAAAACCCTTTGAAGTTACGTTTAAATTCAAACACTAATCGTATTGTTAATACCAAATTGTGAGTTCTTATAACCATACTAATTGACGGAAAACCTGATACGACGTTCTTCAGGGGTCGGAACCATTAATGACATTTGTCACCCCAGAACTTCCGTTCCAACTGTAGCTAACAATTAGGGTGTGAGATTGTCAGTACCGTATATACACAAACTCACGCTCTCCCTCCAAGAGACTCTGGTTATAAGGTCACGACTTTTGTTGGCATTTAGATAAGTACTCAAAGGTAACTCTCACAAAGCTATATTTACGGTTATATGTGGAATCATGAAAAGCCTTTTTATTTATTATTATAAATAGTTTGGAATATCCTTTTCATAGTTAAAACCTTAGTTTGAATGTCCCTTAAACTATACCTATTATAGTCTATATGCATGTTGTGAATGAAATGAAAATCTTGGTACTTTAACAGTTTGTATAACACAATGACATACTTGAGAAAGATACACTTTTGCTCGACATGTTACAAACGGGTTAAGCTTTATTTAAATACGTTTCATGTTCATATATATATATATATATATATATATATATATATATATATATATATATATATATATATATATATATATATATAATTGAGATCAATCAGGCAGTCAGACAAGTGATTCTATCCCTAGTCCACAACCAAACAAGGAGCAGGAGCTAAGGTGAAAACACTAATCCTAAGCCTGTTGGACCTTAATTATATATATATATATATATATATATATATATATATATATATATATATATACACACACACACACACACATGTATTTTGCAAAAATAAAATAAACGTATAAAACAATTGAAGTAGTTTGAATCACTTTTTAAAATAGTTTAAATCTATTAAAATAGCTTGACATGTTTTAAAACTGTTTGAAATCATTTGAATGCTAGCACAAGATTTCCTTGTGTTTTTACTTGGATCCCCCTTTACAAACATTGAAACATAAAACATTGAAACATAGTAAAAACATAGGGGGAATGAACTCATCTCAAATGTGTGTGCTTGATCGGACTTGAAGTGATTGCAAATGATCGCCTAGTTAGAATACGTGACATAAGTCTAGTAATAGTTATACACGATATCGTATTTAAATTAATAATATATTAATTTAAAGTGTTAGACAACACTAAAATATTTAAGAAATACTTACAATAGCCTTAGGAATTAATTGGAATGAATTCTAGGCGCTTTCGGTGAGCAAATGGGGGTTTTCGGTCAAGACTTGAAGACTTGAAGATTGTTCTTGGTGAAAAGGGAAGGAGATTCAAAGAAAAAATGGGTAGGACCTTATGAGTATTGAGAGCAAAATGGGAAGGAATTCGGTGGGAAATGTGAGAAATGAGATTGAATTCGGTTGAACATAAATATATATGGGTGAGAATTCGGTTGATATGGGCTAGATTATGTGTGTGTTCGGTCCTAATGGGCCATTTCCTTTGAGAATTCGGTCATGCCAAGACCGACTTGACGTCTTGGTTGATTTCTAAGGCCGAATTCCCCCTTTGTTGTTTGACTTGAAACCGAATTCACTCTTTATTGGATTTCCATGACCAAAATCACCTATTTAAGGTGTTAATTTATGTTATAAGCTTTTTTCTTTTGATTTATTTTACTTTATACTATCCTAAATTAACTTAGGGTTCAATCCATGCTTAGATATTAGCTTATAAACAAGCTTTAACGACTATGGAGTTAGGGTTTTGGTTTTACTAGGTCTAAAATTTCTGAGTTGCGACAAAAGTGGAGCAATTCATGGCATTTGTGAAGATTTTTGATTTGGGAATTGTAAATCACTGATTAACCATTTGTGGTATTAGAATTCCTAAACTAAAAAAATTAATATATTATTCACAATTCACAAAGTGACAAAATTAATAAAATCAAGTAATGGAGTAATATACCTATTGTGGGCAAATCCCAAAATGGTTATAATATGCATATATGATCGCCGCTTTGAATGAAGTTGAACCCTTCATGCGTCTATGAAAACTGTTCCGCTGTTCGTGAGGCACCTTAACAGCTTAACTTCATTTTTTTTTTAAATTAATTTAATTTGTATTTGGTTATACGTATTGGATTATATCCTAAAAGCATTGGGCTACTAAAACATAGAACAAGGGCTCTAAATATCTAATTTATTATTATATGTATTTTTGTCAAAAAGTATTTAGATGGTTCATTCATATTTTAAAGGTATGTCCCACTAAGTTATTATATATAATTTGTAATATAAAAAAAATGGGTCAAGTGACCCACCAAATATGTATATAAACTCGTACTGGGCAATTGAAATCTTAACGACTTAACTGGAATAAAAATTAATGGTGTCAAAATAGCAAAAAAAAAAAAAAAAGTGGGGGTGAATTTTGAAATAGATATTTGAAAGACAAAAGATAAAATTTTGAAATACGTAATCAAATAGAAGGGTTATAAATGCATATTACGTAACAGGTTTGTTGTAATCAAAAAGTAAAATTTGACAAAATAAACAGAATCAAATCACCTCCTCACAGTTCAATTGGAATTTTTTTATCTAGAATATAGAGAAAAAAAAAAAAAGGAAAAAGAATCTCACTTTATGTAAGATAGGGAGCACCGTTGTATTTTTATCTCGCCATGCATGCTGTTTCCCGAAGTGTGTTTCTCGCTGGGAATGCTTATTTATCTTTAGTTAATGTTCTAAATTTTGAAGAGGCAAATTTGCGTCATTACATTAAGGTGAATTCATAGATGGATGTTGGTCATACTGGCTATATTTGTGAAGTCTCTTTTTAAATTTAGGTAACGAGTAAGTAAAGGTAGATGACTATGAATCGAATATGGGGATTGCTGGTGGTTTTGGTTTTCTTCAATGGATGTTTCCTTGACGATGTGAAGAGGCAGACATACGCCCAAGCTCGGGTACAGGCTTCAAACTTCTGTTTTGGCATAAAGAATTAATGATTTCCTTTTATTAGCGTTGTGGAAACCGAGTATTTTATTATTTCAGATTTCTGCATCAAACAAGCTCAGGGATACTAATGTTCATTCGAGACCAAAAGTTGTAAAAATCGGGTCTGTTTTGGCCTTCGACTCGATTGTAGGCAAAGCTGCAAAAATTGCTGTACAAACTGCAGTAAAAGATGTGAATTCTGATCCAAGTGTTCTTAATGGAACCAAGTTGGAACTAACTATTCATGACTCCGGTTCTAGTGGCTTTGTGAGTATTATAGAGGGTATGACTTCTAAATATTTTTCCCATCTACTTATTCGCTAATGTTTCTATTTGTATTGGGATTCATAGACATAAAAAATATAGGAAAATGATTTATAAGGGTAATCATAAAAAATATAGGAAAATGATTTATAAGGGTAATGAACTATTTGATTTTGTTTATATTTAGTTACTTTTTTTTTACATCATATATTATCCAACTTGTGGAACATGTTCACATTTTATCGTTGTGACCTGCTATAGTAGGTAAAAGTATAATATTTAAACAGTTCAACAAGTTAGAATAATATAAAATATACAAAAAGAAAAGGAATAATGTTAAAAAAAAACATTTCCCACCTACACCAAAACCGCCTCTACCACCTCCGCCACTATCACCACCACCACCGCCTCCGTCACCACCTCCATGTTTACCTCCACTATTGCCTCGGCCTCCACCACCACTGCCTACGTCACCGCTGCCTACGCAGGGCTTATTGAGATTTGAAAAAAAAAACAAATATTGATTTTGAGATTTGTAATACATACATATATATATATATATATATATATATATATATATATATATATATATATATATATATATATATATATATATATATATATATATATATATATATATATAGGGCTGTAAATGAACTAAACGAACACGAACAAGGTCTTGTTCATGTTCGTTCGTTTAAGTTAGCTGAACAACAAACGAACACGAACGGAAAACGAACGAGATTTTCTTGTTCATGTTCGTTCGTTTAACAAATTACTTTGTTCATGTTCGTTCATTTATGTTCGTGAACATGCTAAACGAACATAAACGAACAAATATAAACGAACAAAGATAAAAAAAAAAAAAAACACAATTGAACATGTAAGAACATAAACGAACATATAATATAGCAATATAATAAAATATAATTGAATATAGATGAATATAAATAAACTTAAACGAATGAATATAAACGAACGTAAATGAACATCATAAACGAACGTTCACGAACATAAATGAACGAACAAGACCATTGTTCATGTTCGTTCATTTGTTAAATAAACGAACATAAACTAACTTCCCGCCGAACAGTTCACGAACGGTCAGTTCGTTTACAGCCCTATATATATATATATATATATATATATATATATATATATATATATATATATATATATATATATATATATATATATATATATATATATATATTAGTAATCATGACTTAACTTTCTCTTTTTTTGGTAATTGTGGAATTTTTTTTTTTTTTTTTTTGAAAGATATTTAGATAACTAACTAAAATCAACTTCAAAAATTTGTTTTATGAATACGATGAAGAAGGATGAAATTGTTGATTTATAACACTTCCATTACACATAAAATATCCATAACCAAAAAGGCAAATACATGAAATTAGGAATGGCAGCAGCACCAAATGGGGCTGAAATAACCGCCCCGCCCTCTCCTACCCCTGCCCTCGAATTCGCCTTTTTCCTCCGACACTAAATTGAGTAAATTTCCGGTTTCCCCGTCCCCGATTACACAATGATTACTCTAAGTTTAATATTTATTTTTTAAAATAAAAGAGTTAAATATAGGTAATTATTTCGGGCCCCGCAGGTTATTTGGGAAGCAATTCCCTACCCCGCCCTTGAAAACTAAACGGTTGTAAAAACTTGTCGGCGATCCCAAAAACAGTGTAAAAGTACCCCCATACGGAAATGGGGTCACGCAGGGTCGGGCTGTCGGGGTCATGTGGGGTCCGGGTCCCAAGGGGGTTTGACATCCTAATGAAAATATTCATTGAGAGTTTCAGTAATACTATGGCGTATCTTTGAGGTCAAGTCCGGTGGAAATAAGTTCCCAATCCACTATCCACTAGTGTTTATTGTTAATGTCATCAAATTGTTTTCATTAGTTATGTTCATCTACACATTCATCAACAATATTCTCTTTAATAAATAAAAATAATTTTGTCCCTTATCATTCTCTTATGCATTATATCATATGTTATTTTATAGTAAATTTAAATTAAATTATATCCTTGTATCATATGGTTTTTTTGGATTTTATTAAATTTGATATAATATATAAATGTAATATATATCTAATTCATTAATATAACTTTTTTTTTTTATGATTTTAAATTTTTTAAATTGAATTCAATTATTTTAGTTATTTATTTATTTAAATTATTAATTTAAATTTAAAGATAAATAAATACTTCAATTTTAATAATTAATATTTTACTTTTTTTTCTTATAAATTTTAATTTTTTAAATTGTTAGATATTTATGTTTGTTTAATTTTTAAGTAACCATGGCATGAAATACATGGTGTGGCACCTAGTTTACTTATAGAGTTCTAACCTTATTTCCATTTGATGCAACAGCTTTGCACTTCACGTCGAGTGAAACTGTGGCGTTAATAGGACCAGAATCATCGGCTTTGACTCTTATGATATCCTACATCGTGAAAGAGCTCCAAGTTCCTCTACTATCTTTCAGAGCCACTGACCCTACATTGTCTTCACTTCAATGTCCGTTCTTTATCCGAACAGCTCACAGTGACTTTTTCCAAATGGCCGCCATAGCAGACATAGTCGGGTATTATGGATGGAGACGAGTGATCGCTATTTACATAGATGATGATCATGGTAGGAACGGAATAACTTCATTAGCAGATCAATTCGCTTCCAAAAGGGGTAAAATCTCGCACAAAGCGCCAATCAAACCCAATGCTACACGTAAAGACATACAAGATGTTTTGCTTCAGGTCTCGTTCATGGAATCAAAAGTTCTTGTTGTTCACACTAACACCAACTGGGGATTACATATACTTGATGTTGCTAAAGATCTTGGTATGATGGAGAGTGGGTACGTTTGGATCACAACCGATTGGCTTTCTACGATCATGGACATAAGCTCGCCACCTAGGAAATCTTTTGCTGCTATGCAGGGAGTTATTACATTGCGATCATACATAAAAGATTCAGAACGTAAAAGGAAATTTATTACCAAATGGAAAGACTTAACTACGTATGGCATGAGTACGTATTCTCTGTACGCATACGACACTATTAGGCTCCTTGCTCGTGCTCTTGATGATTTCTTTGATCATGGTGGAAAACTTTCCTTCTCCAAAGGTCGACCTAATCAAGCGAAGGACTCACAAGGTGGATTATTGAATTTCAATTCATTAACCGTTTTTAATGGTGGGAAAATCTTGCTTGAAGACATCTTGAAAGTCAAAATGAACGGAGTTACAGGACCAATGGAATTCACTTCCGACAGAATGCTGGTTTTTCCTGCATTTGAAGTTATTAATGTGATGCGTAATGGATTTAGGAACGTTGGATATTGGTCAAACTCCTCACGTCTGTCCATTTCTCCTCCAAAACCACCCAAAACGAACCAATCTAATTCAACGCAGCTGCTGAATACCGTAATTTGGCCAGGTGAAACAGTTGATAAGCCTCGCGGATGGATGCTTCCACGGAATGGAAAACAAACGAAAATTGGGGTTCCAGTTCGAATCAGTTTTCAAGATATCGTGAAAGAAATCCAGGGGACGAATAGGTACATGGGATACAGCATCGATGTGTTTGTCGCTGCGATAAACTTGCTACCATATGCTGTTCCATATCAGTTCTATCCCTACGGAGATGGTCGTCAGAACCCTAGTTACACTGATCTCGTGAGTTTGGTCAATGCTGGTGTGAGTGCTCTTTTCTTCTTCAATCTTTTGTATTTAAAGCTTTTTTTTTTTGGGTCTTTACGCTAATGACTGTATAGGTTTATGATGCTGCGGTGGGTGACATTGCCATCATCACTAACAGGACAAGCATGGTGGATTTTACTCAGCCGTATATTGAGTCTGGTTTAGTTGTGGTGACACCGGTGAAGAAGCTAAGCTCTGGAACTTGGGCAATTTTCAAGCCATTCACTGTTGAATTGTGGGGAGTTATTTTGATATCTTTTTTAGTTGTGGGAGCAGTTGTTTGGATTCTAGAACATCGCAGAAACAATGATTTTCGTGGTACTCCTAAACAACAGTTTGGCACAACCCTATGGTAAGTGTGTGTGTGTGTGTGTGTGTGTGATTGGTCTACACAAGTTAGCATATATACGTCCTTCTTTTGATTCTCTTCTCCCACAATCAAGCTGGAAAGATGAACATGCATACCCCTTGATTAAACACAGTTCCAAAAAAGTATGTTCCCTACTAATAAGATCCATTAATGCAAATCATGTTTTGAAACATTATTCAACCGCATTAGCATTTGTTATACTGGATACTTTGGTTAATTTCTCACTAACAATATTTGTGTTGTGTTCTTGCAGGTTTATCTTTTCTACCCTATTTTTCACCCACAGTAAGTAGCTCTACATGAAACCAACTAAGGTGTAATTTATTTTTGACTTGATGGATTTAACTTATGAAAGGGTGTTTCTATTTTACTTCTATTTCTTCTTACATAATTGTACGTTGACAAAAACTCTCCAATGATAGAAACATCATCCAAATACAAAACATGGATGGATGAGTGTGCAGAAATAATGACTTAAAAAAGAATGCCAAGCTAGGTTGATATTTTTTATAAAATAAATGAAATTACATTTTTCTTTCTTGCATTTAGCCCTTGAATTAACTCTTATGCAGATATAATGACTTAAAAAAGAATGCCAAGGAAAAGTGGTTTTTCTGTTAACTCCTATTTTTTTTATAAACTTTCTATCGTTTACTGTTTTCATTCCATTTACCCAAGTGTTCCGTAATTTTCTCAAATTCTTTTACACATCATTATCCAGAAGAACACTTATGGGGTCTTGAAAAGCCAATAAGTCACATAAAATGTTTGGCAAACTCAAAAACGTTTTTCAAAATATCTTTTCCATTATCTTCAAAATTGAGACTTTAAAAAGCAATGTAAAACCTGACTCTTTTTAACTCTTTATAACTTTTTAACCACAATAACTTTAAAAAAGAGATTTTAAACCAAACACTTTTGAACTTCTCAACTTATTGGCTTTTTCCACCAAAAAAAACTAATCCAAACATTTAAAAAAAAAAAAAAAAACTCTTTAGCATCAGTATAAGTCAATAAACATTTTTGCCTAAAAACATTGTTAGAGATTAAAAAGAAATCCCAAACACCCTTTTAAATAATGGGGGAAAAGAAGCACATTGGCCTTAATAATCTTTCCTCCTCCCACGAGGGGCGTTTTACCCCTTTTGACACACATTTTACTTCCTTTCACGATTTACTTCTATATGTTACAAACTTAACCATGGTTGATGCAGAACAAAGCATGAAGAGTACTCTTGGTCGTTTGGTAGTCATTCTATGGTTATTTGTGGTACTAATAATCAGCCAAAGTTATACCGCAAGTCTCAGTTCAATATTGACTGTTCAAAAACTTTCTTCTCCTATTGATGGAATTGAAAGTCTTATTCCAAGAAAAGATCGCATTGGATATGGAGCACGTTCATTTGTCCGAGACTATTTAGTCAAAGAAATTGGCATTTCTGAAGCTAGACTTGTTCCTCTTGAGTTGCCAGAAGACTATGAAAAAGCTTTAAGTGATGGTCCTAATAATGGTGGTGTCATTGCAATTGTTGATGAACGTCCGTATATTGAACTTTTCCTTTCGACCCGTTGCCAGTTCAGCATTGTTGGTCCAGAATTCACCAAAAATGGATGGGGATTTGTAAGTAAAGTTCTCATTTTCATGTTATATGATGTGTTTGACTTCTATAGTTAAACCAAATCATTTTTACACTTTAAGGTTGATATGAAGAAGTTTATAGTCCCAAAATCTTTTCTACAACTTCAACTTCGTAACAAGTAACATATTTATTCATAAATGTTAAATTTCAAATCATAAAAGTTTTTATGTTTAATCTCCATAGTGACACCCATGTATGTTTACCCATTTCATTTATTTGTATATTATAGCATCCTAATTTCATTTTCGTCTGTTACATCCCTTTATGTTAATTTTTTCTTATTTTGGCTGTGTACTATGAAAATTCTGTCCAATTACATTGTTATATTTCCATTTTTTTCTTAACAAATTAAACTTTGAAAAATCTACCCAATTATAATGGTGGAAGTTGGTTTCTATTTCTATGATATTGGTATAAATATGTAGATTGTTCAAAATAGGGTCCTTTAATAACCTCAATTTTGATATGAACTAGTTGATTTCCCACCATCAAATAACTCCATTTTTTGACCAATATTAGAATCAAATCATAATTTTCTTTGTGTTTATGGTTCTTTATAGGCCTTTCAACAGGGTTCTCATCTTGCAACAGATGTATCAAATGCCATTCTCAAACTATCTGAAACCGGAGAGTTACAAAGGATTCACAACAAATGGCTATTACAAAGTGCTTGCAGTTCACAAGGAAGAGAGTTATCAGTGGACAGGTTGGAGCTAAAGAGGTTCAAAGGCCTATTCTTTATAATTGGATTAGCTTGTGTTCTTTCTCTTTTTGTCTACTTAGTGCCCACCATATATCAGTATACCAAACGCAAACCAGACTCATCTGTATCATCTGGACCAAGACACATGCAAACGTTCATTTCATCCATTGATGAAAAAGAAGATTCGGCTATTGCTCATTCCAAGAAAAGGATTAGAGAGACAAGTTCACTTGAGAGCAACAGAGATCAGATGATGCATCTGTGAATGCCGAATGAATTTCTGGGAAAGAATCATCTTTAAACACAGTATATTAGTCAAAAGAAGGGCATTTATTTTATATACAATAAATGTGTTTATTCCACCTATGATGAGTATAGTCCATGTTCCAGTTTGCGCAAGTCAGGAAAGTTCCTTTCCCTTGTATAAATAGAATAATTTTACTAATAATAAATGGTTTATCATTTATATTGCTTATTGATTTATAGTTCATAATATATATGGTTCACCATGGTTCGTGATGGTAAACTATAAACTGTATGAACCTTCTCTAACCATAGCTTACAAGTTGTTTTCTATTTTTTTCCTTTTAACCTATTATAGCACCTTTCTAAGTTTCCAAGATACCAAGAAATAATATTTTCAAAAAAACCCTTTAATTTACAATTCTTTTCATGTTTTTATCCTAAATATATATTTTTTATCTTAAACGTATGAACGTTCAAAAAAACATTTATACACAATTTTTTTTAATTAAAAATTCAATTTAGCGTTCTTTTTTAATGATATTTCTTTGAACAAATTACTGAAATTGTCCCCGTAGTTTGCTTTAAGTTCACGTTTGGTTTCTATTTTTTTTTTTTTCACTTAGACATTCCGTATAATTTGTTTTGGTTGTGCTTTTGATAGGAAATAACTTTTTTGCCTTTATATGTTTTTTAGTTTTTTTTTTGTTTATTATTTACATTTAAAAAAAAGTAAATTAACTAATTTATCATTTTGTGGAACCCAATGCAACTCTCACTCCCACATATGTAGTTCTGTTTGTTTTTTGGAAAAAAAAACCTCTTCAGACCTTTAATTACTGCGCGTTGCAGCACACGCGCAACACTTTTCATCTCGCAACTGTTTGTTTTTCAGAAATCTTCAGAGTCAAAAACCTCTGCACATGCTCTTTTTTGCGCAACACTTGTACTGCCTCTTCCAACATTTTCTTCTTCTTTTTTTCTTGCTGAAATTTTGATTATATGTTGTTGAAATTTTATTTCACCTTTTTTTTGTTTATTCTTGTTGAATATATTTTCATTTTTTTTATATTGAATAATGATAAGTTTTTAATAAAATATCATTATTTTTACGAAAATATCTTTATTTTTTTGTTGAAATATTATTATTTTTTATTAAAATATCATTAATTCTTGCCGAAATGTTATACATTGTTAAGTTTTCCGTATTAAAAAACTATTTTCAGTTTATAAAATTAGTTCATTTTAATTTTTTAATATCTGTAGCAGTATGCAGACGTTAAAAAAACAAACATGCTTTTTATTACAGTCTGCAGCCGTTTGGTCCACCTCTTCTACTGCAGAGGTGGTCCACAGATTTCATGAATTTTTGCTTCAAAAAATCAAACAGCACCGTACTGTCTCAACCTCTCTTCAGGCGATCTCTTAGCTACCAATATATCTCCGATGAACCAATCTACACCATCATTGGCACACACCGACTACCCTTCTACACCACCATCGACATCATCTCCCTCCCCGGCAAAATCCATATATGACACCACTTCACGTCCGGTTTGCAACTATGTGCTCCAAAGAATCGTCAACTGCCACTGGTGAGAAAACACAACCGGTGATCTCCTCCCTTTTTACCCATTTCATTCTCCGTTCCAGAAAGGTCATACATGTACTCCGCAGAACACTAGACCACCGACATCCAATGCTTTCTATGTTCCAGAAACGCCACATACGTCGATGCCCTCTGTTCAAGAAACACCACACATGAATCCCATTCCCCTCCTTTTATCGTCTCTAACTGAAGCAACCCTTTAGCACGTTGGATTCGTCTTCATCTCGATTTCCCTTTTGATTTCGTCTTTTAATTTTTAGGTATAACCAAATCTTGAAATTAACCTGCAAACAAATCATGTTCATGGATGTTCGACCCCACATGTTTGATTTGATGAAGCTCTGACTGTTTGAGATGAGATGAGAGCTCCCTTTCTTTGAAATCGATAAACCTGCAAACCCATCGACAAAAATAGGTTCATCTATTGAGAAACCTGGAAACATATCGATGGATCTCTTCTTTGATTCATCTGTGCCGGTAGGGTGGGGTCTCTCTCCAGAGAAGTGGCATAGGGTGGGGTTTCTCTCCGGAGAAGAGGCAGGTTGTTGGCAAGATAGGAGAGTGTGGGTGGTGTAAAAAAGGGATGTGTAGGGTTTATTTCCTTTGTCTTATTTTAATATTATTAATAATATAATAAACAATAAATCAAAAAATGAAAGAATAATCTGTAAGGATAAATTAGTCTTTTTACATCAAGCAGGATGAAAAAAGCAATTAAAATAAACTATAGGGACGGTCCGACTGCAAAAGAAATTTTAGGGACCAAACATGAATTTTTTGGAAACCACGGGGACCATTTCAATAGTTTGTTCTATTTTTTTATTACGAGTTTTTTTCTTGTTTATATGATTTGAAATGTAAAAATATATTTTAAAAAAGATAAATACATATTTAGAAGTATATCAATTAAAAAATGTGTTTATATTCAAAAAAATATATCAATACTTCTACGAACATAAAAATACATTTGTGAGTGAGTTTGTCTTTAGCTATATATTTCTCATTTGCCGCTCTAATCTTCCGGCACATCAGCGCAACGGGAGAGTTATAATCATAAATGTGTATTCCCTTGCCACCTTCCCCAGCACCACAACTGCCACCACCACCACCATTACCACCACCTCTACCACTAACACTAACCGACCCCATCCTTGCCACCTCCGTCTCCTATACCACGACCACCTCTTCCACCACCACCTCCTCTGCCACTAACCACCTTCATCATATATGATTACTCAATGTGTGAACAGACATGTGTATAATAATTTATGATTAGAAATATATGTTGTAACGATCGAAATCAAGGTAATTACTTTTCTTCACGTTAGAATGAATTTTCTTTGCAAAATGGGTCCTTATGTACACTAGGTGTACGTAGGTGTACGCTTAGCACACTAGGGGAAGGCTGGTCGTGGGCATGCACCACGTATGCAGGGAGTACGTGGCTCAAGTCTAAAACCCTAATTCTAGGGCAAGGCCCCTATTAGGCGCTCTTATGTTTCTTGGATCTTACCCTAGACAGCCTCCATAGTCTATTATTGTCCTAAATCCCTTGATTTGCATGAGAGTGTGATCATTGAGCTTAAAAGTGTTTTGGTGGTCATTTTAGTGGGTTTACAAGAAGGAGAAGGTGGTGATCAAGTCTTGGATGTTATCGAGCTTTTAGATCCCGCACCTAATTCATCTTTAGGAACTTCTAGAGGTATAAAGTCTAGAACTTGCCATCTCTTTTTCTAGTTTGAGTTAAGGTTTGTGGTGAAGTCCATTTTTGGTTTATGGACCCTCTATTGTGAGTTGAAGCAACTCCATAGGTTAGATCTAAGCTCATTGGTCATGCTTGATGCATAGAAATGCCATCTTGAAGGTTGTATTAGGACCATGCATGAGTTTAAGGTCTTAAAAGTGGTCTTAATGGAAAAATGATGTATTGGAGTCCCATGTGGCATGCAAGGGCATAAAGTTGCCAACTTTATGCCCTAGGACATCTTAATAGTCTCAGATCTTGAGTTAGACATTGAGATCTCACGTTGTAACATCCGGAATTCCAGGTATCCCGTTTTAAGTAATTATTTTGTGCCAAGAAAAGGAACTCGACGAGTTGGCGCTTAAACTCATCGAGTAGGATCGCGATTGTTGACTGGATTTAATGAATGGAATCGACAATTCGACTAGTAGACTCGACGAGTCTGTTCTGTGGACAGAAACCCTAAAGCTTCAGGCTTGTTCCCTATTTAAAGGACCTTATGGCCCTCATTTGCATCCACCTTCACCCTTGAGAGCACCCAAGCACCTGAGAGCTTTGTGAGAAAGAGAATAAGCCGTTTTCATCATTTTAAGTGTGATTTTGAAAGAAAGAAGGAAGGAGGACAAGCTAGGAGGGTTGAGGAGCTCAGATCTACCACCATTTGATCAGAAGAGGCTGCTAGAGGGTATAAATTTGTGCTCAATCTCATTGATTTGGTGACCTACTTGAATCTAGGGTTTTCTTATGCCTTCCCTAGCTTGGATTCGAAGTATATGAGGTCCCAAGGTGGAGTTCTTCTTAGATTTGGACCTTAAGAGGTCCAGGGAGTCAAATCTACCCTGCTTTATGCTATTCCATTAGAGATATGAGCCTAGGTTGCCATTTTAGAGGCTATTTCAACAAAAGAAGCATTATGGTCGTTGCATGAGTGTAAAGGTCGTACCTTTATGTGATTATTGAGTATGGTAAGGTCAGATCTATAAGTTAGAGAAACAGATCTGACCTCAAAAGGTCATTTGAGTGTTGCCATGGATGGAACTCGCCGAGTCAATATGGGGACTCGACGAGTCGAGTCAGGGTTGCCCCGTGATTCATGACCAGAGGTAACTCGTCAAGTGGAAGGTTCACTCGACGAGTTGAGTGAGGCTTTAGAAGGATCCAGAGGACACGCTTGGACTCGCCAAGTCAACCATGTGCACTCGACGAGTCTGGTCAAAGTTTCACCATTGACTAGAGTTGACTGCCGTTGACCTTGGGGTTTTGGTCAAGCAGATTCAAGAGAGGTTAGAGAGGGGTAGAATGGTCTTCTACCCATTATTATAGATGATAACATGAGAGGATTTTGATTAGAGATGTTATTCTGTTGATAGGAGGAGGCTAGGGGTTGGGATATTCGAGCACGAGAGTTTATCCGACTTCATACGAGATGAGTCTTCTCACTATACTTTACCTAGAGTGGTAATTATGTGTGACCGGTAGGTCCTATGTGCTATGTGTAGAATACGATGTATGTTGTTATATGATATGTATGTGCTATGTTATGTTATGAGTAGTAGGGTATGGAGCGGAAGGTCATTATGATATGGACCGGAAGGTCAACAGTGTATGGACCGGAAGGTCAAGATGATGAGGACCGGAAGGTCATTATGGGTAGGACCAGAAGGACTACCAGGGTTTGTACGGAAGTCCCCTGAGACACATGGATCAGAAGGTCCCATAGAGCTATGGCCTTGAGTGGTGTATGTGTTGTATGTGGTATTTTGTGGAACTCACTAAGCATTTATGTTTACCGTGTTGTGTGATATGTGTTTCAGGTACAAGTGATGATCGTGGGAAGGTGTCGGCATGATCCGTACACATTAACAGAGAACTATATTTTTGATCTTGGGATATGTTTTATTATGATGATATTTGACAAACATGAGATTTAAAAATATTGTATGAGTTTTATGTTGTTTGAAAAATGAAAAATAGTTTTGAAAATTTACGTTGTTACACACGTATTAAGCACTTAATGGACTTTCGTGCATGGATTGTTTGTACGTCGGGCGTAAGAATACGTACACTGCGCGTACAGTCAAGGGACTTAGTACACTAAGTGTATTGATGTGGTACGTTGGGCGTATGCACCCCAGATGAGTTTGGGCTTGTAAGATTATTTGGCCATATTCTGCCTTGGGCTTCGATCCATTCAGAATTATTGGTCTCCTATTATAGTTTAGGCTATAGTTGGGATGATTGCGTCGTTTAGGCATTGTGGCCCATTATGGTTTTGGACTTTGATGTTGGGCCCAATAAGGAAAGAGAGACCGTTGGGCCGTCATGGAGGGACTTGGACTTAGGATTTTGGGCCCTTGTCCATGTTGTGTCATAAACTTAATTAGGGTTATTTGTATATTCTCACACTGTGAGAATTTAGATTGGTAGTCGAGCCGCTATTATTTTTCAGTAGAATGAGGTGAGGCTTCTCATTATACCAATGGGTCGAAGGCACCAATGTCGGTCCATTACTTGATATGATGTCATAATAGTTAAATATGCAATGGTTTTGTTATTTGGCATGTTATGACTTATGTGAAGACCATAGGGGAGCCCATGGCCCATGGATATAACACCATGGTGGTAGCCCATGGCATTTCGGGTGAAGACCATGGAGGGAGTCCATGGCAATCCTATGTATATATGTTGCATGGAATTATGTGCTTATATGTTTTTTGTATTTCGGGTACTCACTAAGCGTTATCTTACAATTTTGTTGGGTGTTTCAGGTACCTCTGGTTCTAAGGGCAAGGGCCTGGCTTGATGGCACATCACGCACTCTCTAGTATTTCCACATTAATTGTTTTGGATACTTTGATTTTATGGGCATGAGTTTATGTAATGGGATTTTGGAAAAAAAAATATATGGTTGTAATATTTAAATATTAAATGAAAATTTTTATCTAAATTTTTGGATTGTTACAAGTTGCTATCAGAACCTTGGTTTGAGGAATTCGGGCACACTCTCGGGTGTGTCAGAACTCAAACTGAGGAAATGTTAAACCTTTTTTTCTAAAGAAACAAAAGTTAAACTTTTTCTGAAAACGATTTTCTTAAGTAAAAGTGGGAGAGTGCAATGCACGTAATCGGCCGAGCTCAAGTAAGTGTTCCCAATGTATTAGCCATGCTAGAGATATATTCTTGGAAATTGATGTTGAATTAGTTATTTGCTAAGTGTATGCTTTCAAAGGTATATATGTTTAGGATTTCATAGCCCTAGAATGATGAGTTCTATTTTATTTCATGTTCCTTGTTTGGTTATGGTTTTAGGGTAGAAGCTTTATTTGCCAGTCTATGTGATTCTATTTGTGTATAACTTGCATGCACAGGGCAACTTGCGATGATTGATTTAAATTTATGGTTTGGTGAGGATAGAGAAATCCTAGAATAGTCTAGGATTTGAGTTGTGTTGTGTTAGTGAGTCATGTTTTTCTGTAGTTGGGTGAATTAGAGGCATTAGGTATGGCCTTAGCGAAGGTATAGGTAGGTGTGGAAGGTAGTATTGGGCCCGTACTACTGAAAGCACAGGACCTGTACCCGAAACAAGGACTAACCTGGAAACTCTAAGGAGTCTGGTGAAGAGGAATCCCTTCGAACTTCCTTATCAATTGCTATCTATGTTGTGTTTTTCAGTTGAGGATGGTGATTATTACGAGAGGAAGTTCGGTTTAGGATCAGGATCAGGCTCAAGCTCTGGTGTAGAGCCAATTGATGAGAGGTTGCGCGATCTTATCGCGACTGAGGTTACTCGTGGCATCTTTGATGCTACCCCGGTGATCTTTGGTACTGTCAAGGAAGGGGTCATGGAGAATATTGAGGATCAGATCAAGTCTTTTCGAGCTGAGATTGTTGCGAGTCAAATTGGGACTCGAACTCCCTCATTTTAGGAGTTCAAGGCGTGTGGTGATCTGAGTTCTTTGGGGTTAGGGACCCTATCAGTAGTCGTTGTTGGGTTGCAGACATAGAGAATGTCTAGCACACGAGCTTTGTCCTCGAGGTAGCAAAGGTGGGGTTCGTGTTATGTATTCTGAGGGACCAGGCGCGAGATTGGTGGAATGAGTTTACTCGTGAGGTAGGATTGGTGGGTGTGGCTGAGATGTCTTGGGAGGAGTTTGTGCAGAGATTTGATTAGGAGTTTGAACTAGTCATTGTCGTGCAACAATTGGTGAGGGAGTTTCAATATCTTCATTAGATGATAGAGAATGTGTCGGAGATCATCATCAATTTTAGAGAGATGGCATTGTTGGTTCCATAGTACACTGTAGATGAGGAGATGAAGAAGATGAGATATCACTCCGTTCTGAGGGATGATATCAGTGAGTTCATGAGCTTTTTAAGGTGCATAACCCTGAATAACATGGTGGAGAAGGCTTGGGAACGGTAAATTAAGTTAGAGCTCCAGACGAAGCAGAAGCCGGAGCAGGTTCAGGTAGCAGTGGGTCAGTCTAAGAAGCCTAAGACCTCCGATTCTCCAAGTAGGGGCCAGCAGGGTCGGGGCTGTTGTGCCAAGTGTGGAAATCCGCACAGTGGAGCCTGTCAAGTAGCAGGCTCGACATGTTATGCTTATGGCTAGCCGGGCCACATGAGCAGGGATTACCCCAGTAAGGGTTTGATTTGTTTTCACTGCAACCAAACCAGTCATAAAAAGGACAATTTTCCATGGTTGTCTGGAAAAGAAGTGGCGGTGGTTGCGCTCGCCACAATGCGGATTACTGATGGCCGCCCGGTTAAGACGGACGCTCCTGAGGTGAAGAGTCGCGTATTTCAGCTGACCACAGAGGAGGCCCGAGCAGCACCGGACGTCGTGACTGGTATGTGTTCTATTTATGTCTTATTTGTTTTATTGTTATGCTTATGTTGTTACGATCTTGTATAGGGACTTTTTTGGTCAATGGATTGTCGGTTCATGTTCTTTTTAATTCGGGGGCTACCCAATCATTTGTATTGCGCTCAATAAGAAGTTTCGAGATCTTTGGATTCACCAAACGAAGTGGAGATTGCGGATGACCGTACCGTGAGTGCTGCGAGGGTATTTCAAGGGTATATTATGAATATGTTCGCAAAGAGATTTCCCATCGATTTGGTACCGATTCCTTTAAAGGGATTGAAAGTAATCATCAGGATAGACTGGTTGGGGCCCAATGCTGGTGTGATTTCAAACCCCAAGTGGGGGGGGGGGAACTGGTTATTCATGGTGAGAGGCCTCGCATGGGCCAACTCTCTGTTCGGCCACGAGGGATAGGGGACTTCTTCAGCAGGGTTGTTCTAGGTGTTTGGCTTATGTCTCAGACTCGACGATGGAGATTATGACAGAGTTGATCTGGGTGTCTATTGTGCGAGATTTTCCTGATGTTTTTCTAAAAGAGTTTCCTAGGGTGCCCTAGAGAGGCAGGTAGAGCTCCAGATTGATTTGATGCCTGGTGCGGCTCCGATAGCCAACGAGCCATATTTCCTAACTCTGCCTGAGATGCAGAAGTTGTCTACGTAGCTATAGGAGTTGCTAGACAGGGGATTGATTCGTCCGAGCAGTTCCCTGTGGGGAGCACCGATCTTGTTCATGAAAAAGAAGGTTGGGTCACACAGGATGTGTATTGATTATCGGGAGCTAAACACGATGACGATGAAGAACAAATACCCACTTTGGAGGATCGATGACTTACTTGATCAGCTTCAGGGTGCATCTTGGTTTTCCAAGATTGATCTTCGATTAGGGTATCATCAGATGAGTATCAGGGATGAGGATATACCAAAGACATCCTTTAGAACTTGTTATGGTCATTACGAGTTTGTGGTGATGCCATTCGGACTAACCAATGCACCAACAACATTCATGGATCTCATGAACCGGTTTTGCAGACCGATGCTGGATCGGTCCATGATTATATTCATTGATGATATATTGGTCTACTGTAAGACCAAGGAGCAACACGAACATCATTTGAGGTAGGTATTAGAGACCTTGAGGAGGGAGAGGCTTTATGCCAAATTCTCCAAATGCAAGCTTTGGTTGCATGAGGTGCAGTTTCTGTTGCATTAGGTTTCCAAGCCCATAACTATAATTGGGATGTACTTGATCTGATAGTAGCATGGTCCTTTTGGGTTACCTTCACCATAGCAATTTGATAGGATGAATTATGGAGAAATAGGTTAATTATTAATTTATTAATATATTATAAGAATAATATATTAATTAAGAAATGATTTTATTTAACTAGTATTTATCAGAAATTAATTTGGAATTAATTTAGTCATCAAAAGAAACTGATTAAAAGAATGGGGATTGATTATGTAAATCAGTGATAGTTGTAGTTTGGGCTAATGGATCCTATTGATAAGGGGTAGTCGAAAATATATGGGAAGCCCATAAATTTTTTGTCTAAGGCCTATCATATGAGGGATTTGTGGATTGCTTAAGGCCTAAGCAAGGGAATTAGGGTTTCCAGTTGAAAACCCTAGTAGCCTCAACTATAAAAAGAACCCAAAGGCTCATGAAATCTGCCACTTGATTCCTTAGAAGAAACCCTGGACGAAATCTTGTAGAAACGAGTAGTGTGCCCGAAATCTTGGGAGATTGGTTATGCCGATGCCTTGCAGAAACGGGCAGTGTGCCCCTTCCTACCGTAATTCATGGACTGCATCTCCCGACAAGCTCCGGTGTGGTGGTAGTTACACTTACCACACTTCAAGAGAGTTCGAACATATAGACTAATAGGCGTTGGAGTGGCAGGTGTTGTGGCGGTGTGTATAGCAACCACTTGTTGCTCCTGCGGGGGTTCCTGTGTTGTTTGTTCCTTCTTCTTGTTCCCTTACTTTTTCTTATAGTCCCCTCCCTTTGTTCGCTCAGGAACGGTGACCACCACGCCATGGCATACTCTATGGTCAATGAGTCTTTGGGCCAAACGTTTGGCGCTATCGAAGGTAGTTGATTTAGAAGACAATACATTCCCTTGAATCTGGGCAGATAATCCCCATATTTACTTCTCTATCTTTTTACTCTCCAGGGTAACCATCATGGGGCATAGTGCTTCCAGGTCGCTAAACCTGTTAGTATAGGCTACTATTTCTGAGCCGGCCATGGTAATATTCCACAACTCTTGCTCCATCTTTTGAATTTCGCCTCTTGGGTAGTATTCTCCCTTCATCATCTCTTTTAGATTCTCCCAACCCATTGAGTTAGCCACTGATAGGGTCAGTGACTTAACATGGCCATTCCACCATGTTAGGGCTCTGTTAGAGAAGGTGCAAGCATCAAACTTCACTTTGCTCCCTTGTGGATACAGACAGATTTTGAAAACCAATTCGATTTTCTCGAACCACTGTATTAGAGCAATGACTCCCCCATTTCCATTAAAGGATTTGGGTTTGTAGTTCATGAAGTCCTTATGAGATCACTCCCGTGGGTGTCCCTGTGTAACTCTGGGGTTAGTTAGGTGGGTACCGCTACCAGATCCAATGGTACCACTTGCGCATATTTGAGTTATAGCAGTTGTTATTGCGGTTGTTACCGCTGCTTGGAAAGTTGCGGGATCGTGTTGTGATGGTGGATTCTCTGTTGTGTTATTGACTAGGTGCCTTACAGGTCTATCGCGAGGCCTCTTTTGCTAAAATGAATACAAGATGAAACGGTGATAAGTCTATAGCAGTGGTTATAAGCCGACTGCTGAATAACTAAGTTATCCTAGTTTTGAGTGTATCCGATTCTGAATTTCATAAGGTTTTGAAAAGCAATTCATAATGGAAGTCTATATAAAATAAACTTTATGAATTAGTAGTGGCTACCCTCGAATGAATTTCTGTGAATTGCATATCTGTTACCAGTTGTTATGAAAAATGAAATAATCCTAACACATAGAGTGAGTAGTGTATTCACTAACTCACAAGGTTATTTTTAGTTATTAGTTACTAGTGTGACGCATAAGACGTTTGGTTTCTTCGTCTGATCCCTCTTTGGAAAACTCCTCATGAATCTCTTCTTGTTCCTCTTTGACTCCTCTGCTGACTGCTATGATGGAGTGGTTACATTTATCTAGGTTTGCCGTGCGAGAATGGGAGTATCTAAAGAATCTATGACATTAAGTGAAACATTATGGGGTGATCCTTACCGAGTGCTCCTATAATTACGCAGTGTATACAAGTTGTATATAATTTAAGATTAAATAGACCTTTGAATAAGTGATCCTACTCTAAAACCACGACCAAATAAGGAACATGAAGTAGAGCATAGATCACCAATTCTAAGTCTATAAAATCTTAATTATATAAAACCTTGGGAGTATACACTCCGAAATTATAGACCTACCAATAAGGGTCTTTTTAATTTTCACATATGTTATTTATAGTGCCTAAAATACTCCTATATTATTTTGATGGTATGAACTTGGTAAGTTTTAAGCTTGTTGTTATCTTATAGTATCATAAAATACTACTATAGTATTTTAACTTTATGTTCTATTCTAGTAATCCTTTATATATAGAGTTAGGTAAGTTTTAAATTTGTTGCAACACCACATCACTCCCAAACACATGTTGGTTATATCTTAAATAAATATAGTTGATCAGGCTAAATTGATCCCAGATATGATTACATAATTGTCCATCTTTGACCGCATTGTCCAACCTTTAAATACTTTTGTTTTGTTCTGCTTGTGTTACTTGTTCTAGTATGTATATATCTGCAGGTATGTATACTTTTCTAAAAATATTGTTATATTTTAAAAATATACTTTTAGTTAGAGCACTCTGGCCCCCATTGTATTTATAGTTGTATATCTTTTATAGGTTGATATATGTAGTTCACTATAAACCTGGCTCTCATACCAATCTGTCGCACCCCCAAACCGGAACGTCGGAAACGTTCGGGGGCGTAGGACGTCATGCTCAATATCACAACACATGTGTCATAGTAATCAAAGTAACAAAAACCATGCTTTAATATAAAAGTTTTTACATTGTATTTGATTCAGATTGACTCCAAAAGTAATTAGCAAAACAAAGACATGAAGCTACTATGCTCCATCTTTTGAATCCCTATGTGTTACCTGTCTACTAGATTCCTAAGAATACAAGTGTTTTGAAAGATAGTATCAACATTTAAGTTTGTGAGTTCGTAAGTATTTTCATTATAAAAAGTATACTCTTAGTTCTTTGGAAAAGTTCGCATGTTCCTTAGGAAATTCCTATATTTTATGATGTGATGAATGATAAGTAAAAATGACTCTTACAATTCATTCTATGAGTATTTAATGAATACAAGTTATATACAATCTAGAACAAACAAATAATCGATTGTGTGAATCTTCTCTAATCCCACAACCAAACAAGGAACAGGAAATGAGGCGGAAGTCACACATCCCATTATTTGTTAGCTCATCATTATATATAACCCTGACGTATTCACCAGATGCTTACAGAATTAACTGTAATAGTTCTTTGAAATAAGTTGAAAATATTCTTTAAGAAAATCCTTTTATCCTTCTTAATGAAATGGTAACCACAATAGTTCCTTGTACAATTACTTAGTTTATACTAGGTATATATAACCTAATATCGAACAAACAGTTAAATGGGTGAATCTTCCCTAAGCCCTCAGCCAAACAATGAACAGGAAATAAGGCGGAAGTCACACATTCCACTACCTGTTGGATATTATTTATATATAACTTTGATGTATAAACTAAGGAATTAAAGAATTAACCACTAAGGGTCCTTTATGTTATACTAGTTTGTTATCAAGTGTTGAACCTTTTGTAAAAAGGTTCTTAATTCTATTTACTCCAATGTAAAACGTTGTTTTCAGAAAGTTACATCGAAAACTGTTTATATTTGAAAGAACGATATTTACCATAGAAAATCCTATATTTTATATAAAAACGAGTTGTAGTCTTATTCGTTCCAAGACCGAAAGGCCCAAGTACAAATATTGTACTTAATGTAATGTTATTTAGTTTTGTTAATAAGTTAGACTGACTGAAGACTTGGTTTTTCTAGAAACCTGATGCGACGATACTACCTTCCCATGATTACTTAATACATACAAGTTGTATATAACCGAGATCGAATATATAGTTGAATGGGTGAATCAGCCCTAAGCCCACAACTAAACAAGAAACAAGAAATAAGGCGGAAGTCACACATTCCACTGTCTACCAGACTTTAGTTTTATCTAACCCTATAGTATATATTGGGTAATCACATAGGAAAATATCTCTTGAGATTGTTCATGAAAAGTATATTACTATGTAAATATATCGTTGTTATCTACTTGTGAGTTTTATGACCATACTATTAGATATGACGTGTATCGGACACTAATATCATTTATGACTTTGTCACCCGTGGACCTGCCAGTCCTACTGTAGCTAACAACAAGGTGTGGGATTGTTAGTCCCGTATAGATCTATACACAAACTCACGCTCTCCCTCAAGGAGACTCTAGTTCATAAGGGTAGTCTTCCACTAGTATATATGTAAGTACCTAAGAGGTGTCGCACAAACTAGATTAATGACTTTACAAGTAATAAAGTGAAAACCCGCTTTACAAATAACATATAAGTTTATAAAAAGATTATTTTGTTCCATAAACTATACTTATTATAGTTTATAAGCTTATTTCCATGTTTTAATAAGTTTCATGTTTTAAATATAGTTCAATGGTAAGAAATACATAATAAGCAATTTATATTTTAAAACACAACATTCTTTGTGTTGGGGGTATGAACTCACCCTATGTGAGTGGTTCGATTGAAGACTGGAATAAGGATGTTATACTCATGAACAAAGCACAAACAAGCCCTAAATAGCTTATTATGATATATATATATATATATATATATATATATATATATATATATATATATATATATATATATATATATATGCATGAAATTAGTGAATATATTTACAAAGTTGTCTAGGAAACAACCTAGGAAGCAAGAATAACTCACCAAAGGAGTGTTAGAAGCAAGTTAGGAGGCTGAAATGGAGTTCACGGCCAAGGTAGAAGGGTTCACGGCCGTATGATGGTTCACGACCCTTATGAGTGGTTCACGGCCCAACTTTAGGGAAGAACACATGAAGATCTTGTTGTTTGGAAAGTGTTTGAAGATCCTAAGTTGTATTCTAAGGAAACACAAAGGAAAAGGGATGAAAGGAAGTGAAAATGGTGTTCTTGGTTTATGATACTTGAGAGAGAATGGGGTGGTTCAAGGCCAAGACAGAAGAAATGAACGCTAAACGACCCAAACAATATATATATATATATATATATATATATATATATATATATATATATATATATATATATATACGTACATACATACATACATACACACACACACACACACACACACACACACACATATATATATATATATAGGGTGAGTTCACAGCCTAAGGAGGGTTCACGGCCGTGAACATGGTTTGCGGTCGTGAACCTCACTTGATGAGGTTTATGGCCCGAATGTAATACTCCTAACTCGTTTCCTTAGTGGTTCACTTGCTAACACACAACCTTGACTTATAATAGGCTAAAAAACCTATAAATTTGACCTTTGGTTGCTGTGTTTGACTTTACAGGACAAAGATTTAGGGTTATGACAGTTTTGTCAAGAGAATTTGAAAATATAATGAAAATCCAATTTGAAATGAGCATGATGGGGAAGATAAAAAAATTTTCTAGGATTAAACATTCGTCAGAGCAGAAAAGGAATATTTATCAACCAAGAGAGATATACAAGAAATATGTTGGAAAAGTTCAAAAAAATGAATAGCACAAAGCTGAGAGTACCAATGGCTATTGGAACAAGGCTTAATCCATCAATAGATAAAGCAATTGTTGATCTCACATTGTTTCGAAGCATGATAGGTTCGTTACTTTACCTCACGACAAGTCGACCTGATATTATGTTTTATGTGTGCAATTGTGCTAGGTACCAATCAAATCCCAGGGAACCTCATCTAACTGCAGTCAAGAATATATTTCGTTATCTCAAAGGAACAACTTCATTAGGACTGTGGTATCCTTTGAAGACAAACTTTTTCATACAAGCATTCTCAGATGCTGATTTGGGAGGTTGTAATCTTGATCGCAAAAGCACAAGCGGAGGATGTCAACTATTGGATGGGAAGCTTGTAAGCTGGCAATCGAAAAAGCAAACCTGTGTTTTGATTTCCACAACAGAAGCAAAATATGTTGCTGCTGTAGTGTGCACTACACAAATCATATGTATACAAATTCAACTGTGTGATTATGCAATATATATGAAGAATATTCTATTGTATTGTGACTCACAAAATGCCATTCACATCTGCCATAACCCTGTGCAACATTCGAAAACTAAATACATTTATCTTCGTTACTATTTTATAAAAGATCACGTTGAAGATGGAAACATAGAAGTTAATTTTGTAAAGACCACTGATCAACTTTTTAATATCTTTACAAAACCATTAGATGAAAAATCTTTAGTGAGAATTCTGAATTGCTTAGGAATGATCGGTTGAAATTCAGTTCTAGGACTAATTTTGATGGAATGACAAAGAGAAGGAAAGATGTTGATTCAACGGTTACTGTTCATGATTCAACAGTTACTGTTCACAGTCAACGCTTCGACATGCTTCGCTTTTGACATTATGCACATTGGTTTGAAAAAAATTCTTCGCTACTTTTGATAATTTCCTAATTTCACAACTTAGGTACATTTCTTGTTATGTTTGTTATTTTTTCCAAAAAAAAAAAACAACAAAAATATTTTTTTTTCATTTTTTTTTCTTTCAAAATTCAAAAATACCAAAAATATTTTCTTATTTTTGTAATTTTTTATTCAAAAATCAAAAATCAAAAATCAAATATCCAAAAATATTTTTTTTGTTTAACTTTTTCTTATGTAGCTTTTAGCGAGGATTTTTCATGTCACCTGCTTGCTGCTTTAAACTTTGTACTAGTTAAGATGTCCCTAAAAGCATGTTGTAGCATGTCGAACCAAGCCTCCATAAACGCAATGTGTTTCGAAGCCTTAATGGTTTTCTCATCCTGAGAATTCCTTCCCAATCAGGCTGTATTCACATTCGTTCCTGAGCTACCTTACTCTTCTCATCGGAGTTACGAGTTAACTGCTTGGTCCATATATAACAGAGGTACATTCGATTCTTAAACAATGTTTTTCATCTCAAAGTTCTTTCACGATCACACTCAATGGCATATACCCAAGACATCTCTGGTATAAACCAACCAGGTTATAGGTACGTAAACACTCTATGTTAGTGTCCTGGATTCTTGAAACCGTGATGAAAGTGAAACCTAAAATTTCAAAACCTATAAGGAATTGACGAGAACTTTGTTCTAGAATTTTATAAAAACATTTTTTTTTGTACCAATCATTGATACTCTAAATCATATTCTTTCTCTTTGCGTGGTCTTGATAAAATGTTCGAAACCCATGACATTTTTACCCAACAAGATCCAGGAATAATTTTGTTTTGTGGAATATGATTTCAGTGTGAGTATCTTTCTAATTCCTTGCTACTTGATAAATTTTTCCAAAGCATACTTGTCACTAACTACACTGGTCAAACAGGTAAGTTTCGTTACAATTTCTCACACGTATGTTTTGTTGTGACATGTCATGAAATTTTCAACCACCCATGAAGTCTTATAATAGATTCCCTTCGATACTTCTTAAAAAGTATTCGATTATACTTCACGGGAAACCACACAAGCTGTTGATCATCTCTCTTGATGATTAGCGAAGTGATCTTTTCCTGGGATCTAACTTCCTTTATGTTGATTTTTTTTTCGACATCACATAATAATTTTTTTTTTGTTTCTCATCTTTTTCTTTGGTACACATTGTACTCATGAAATCCTTGAGGTTGTGGGTAATACCAACTCAGGCTGAAGATTTCACAAGTCTGGCATATGACTTTGCTTTTAAACCCAAAAGTGAAAGAGCTCAACCTCCATGTTGAAGGTTGTTGGTCCTTGTCTACGGCGTACTTTCGAAAAGACGTTTGATGTGACGGTTTGGTCACTTTGCGATTTTTCTAGGAAAAGGTACTCATCACTTTTCCTGACATGGCATGCTTTACAGCTATCGGTATGATTTTCAAGGAAAACGTGGCAAGCTATTAATGACAACCGTTTGGAATTCAAATTGAGTATACGTATTAAAATGAAATTAGGGATTTCATTCCAATTTTACGCTCACAATATGATTCTGGAACGATTTGTGATCTTTTTCTCACTATTCTTCAAGTTCTTTCACAAACCTTAACTATGGCTGCTCATTAATCACAAACCACTGATGCTGTTTCTTCACAACCTCTTATAAAGATCCAAAGCACAAAGTATCAAGTTCAAGGAGATGAAAGTGTTTATCTGGAGGATTTACAGATGCTCATTGTTTCCTTTAAGTGTTATGTACTATTCACTGTCGTGTTGAATTTGTTTGTTGTTCCTCTTTCATGGTTATCTCTTGCTGGTTCTACGACAACATATAACAAAATGATGCATATTATCACGTTTCAACTGGTGAATGATAAGAAATTTAGATTATCGAAGAAACTCTTTGCCCATATTTTGAACATACCCGATTCTGAACCTTTTTACAAAGTTACGAATGAGCAGGTGATTTACATGTTCAATGAGATGGGTTATCAACCTATTCTCACCAAGATTATCGAGTTCAAGAAATCAGGGTTGCCTTGAATTTGGAATTTCCTGTTTGGAATCTATGTTCGGTGCTTGATAGCTCGTAGTATGGGGTTGGATAAAGAACGTTTGGAGGTCTATGCAATGGTGACTGGAATCTGTTACAATTTACAAGTGGATTATGCTACTCAACTATGGGATGAATTTGTAAAGAGTATTAGGAATACGAATGTGAAGGATGGTATTTCTTGTGCTAGGTATTGGAGTCTAATACTTCAGTTTATTTATGAAAAAGAAGGTATTCAAGTACTTGATAACGAAAAAACTGCTGAGTTTTCTTTGTATAATTTTCCCAAAACAGTTGAAGACAAAGTTTATATATTTCCAACTGTTGCTCGCATTCCAGATTCGATGCTGAAAAAGGTTGATCCTTTGAATCATGTTCTGGTGAATTATTTGCAATAGATCAATACGTTTGTTGAGACTGGGATTTTGTTACCAAAGACAACAGAAGGTCCTTCAAAGAAGTGAAGAGGATCTAAGAAGGATGATCAGCCTATTCCTTCGAAAGTCAGTCCAGTTGCCAAAGCGGCTAAGTCTCCAAAGAAAGTTGTTGTAGGATAAAAACCTTCGAAGAAAAGCTCAAAGCCTCTAGTGTAAAGAAACTGTCAATCCTTTGAAGGATGTGGTACCTTTAAAATCGGGTGTTTTGAAGAAACTCAAGAAAATGGATCACAAAACTCATCATTCTCCTGAAAGATCAAGAAGTTTTCTGCCATCTTTCATTCGAAAGCCTCAAATTAGTTGAAAGGGTGTTGTATTTCGAGAAATACCCACACCTGTTTCTCCACAATCAAAGAAAAGGCATGGAAAGGATATTGATAAGAAGATCTCTAAGAAACAAAAGAAGAAGAGGAAGTTAATCATTCAATATGATTCAATGGATGAAGAAGTTAATCCTGAATCTCCTTTTGGAGATGATATTTTGGATAATCCATCACCAACAAGGAATTCTCCAATCAATTCGAACTTTGAGGAGATTGTAAATTTTGATGGCTTTGTGAAAGCATCTAATGTGGACACAACCACTAATTAAGGAGAACCTGCGAAGAAATCCACTCCTGAGCAGTCATATCACCTGAAGTTTCGAAAACCAAGTAAGTTACTAAGGAGGTCCGAACTTCAGGCATTCATGTGCACATATCTAATATGGACACAAATTTCAACATGGGTGATGAAGTGTTGAATAATGAAGCCCAATATAATCAAGATCAAGGTACTCTGAATATCATTCTTTCTTCAACTTTCGAAAGTTCTACCATTGATGCTACCACTTCTCTACCACCATTTCACACTACTATCTCAACTTCAACTTATTATCCTATATTTGATAACATCATGCAACAACCAATTACATCTTTGTTTCCATCCCAATCCACCGAAGAACCCAAAACAGTTCATGATGATGAAGCAGACGATGGGGGGTTCATAGGTTCGTTTTCTGACATAGAATTTGATCTTGAAGAGGAGAATATTCCTGATCGAATGATGATGTTAGGGAAGTAGTTCAAGATTTTGAACCGAAAGCTAAATTCCTTACTCCAACTTCAAGCTAATGCAGCGGGTAAACATTCGGTGTCTGGTATTGATGTTTGTGTCATGCTAAAAGCTCAAGAGTTACGTATTCTAAATAAACTTGATCAGGCTGACAAGAACAATGAGTTAAGGGTCAAGGCTCAATCTGAGACCTTTAATGATGAACTGAAAGAGTTGAAAGTTGTTGCAAAGCAACGTCTCGTTCTTTTCATTCAAGATGTAAAGACAATTCAAGAAGATGTAAATCGAAAGATTGAAGAGTTACACTCATACATGGAAAAGGAGATAGTGAATTTGTCACACAACTACTCTTCTCTTCTTACGAATGTAGATATTGTGGCTTGTGTAGTAACGAAAATTGTTGAGTGTTATAGTGTCGGATTAGTGTCTAAGTCCATAACTATAATTGGTATGACTTGACCCGACCCGACATGGTCCATTTGGGTTGCACTTCACTGGAACAATTTGTCTGGATACACTTATGAGAAAAAGGATATTTATGATTTATTAATATATTATAAGTTATAATATATTAATATGAAATCATATTATTTAATTAGTATTGATCAACAATTAATTTGGAATTAATTTAGTGATCAAAAGAGGCTAATTAAATATGGACTCTTATATATATATATATATATATATATATATATATATATATATATATATATATATATATATATATATATATATATTATGGATTGGGCCAAGGTTTATTTAGGATGGGCTAAAAGTGTATGAAAGTCCATGGAGCTTTTAACCCATGGATCCTATGTAAATGAAAGGTCATGGGTATTAAGGTTTACATGGATGTAACCCTAATCCTCCATAATATATAAAGGGGTCCTTGGCTCACAAAATTGGCACTAGTGTGTGTGAAAATGAAGAGGTGGCCGGTTTTAGTGAGCTCCATATTCTCTCAGGTTCTTCCAAGTTGTTGGTGGTGATTTGTGATTCCACTTGTGGCTTCCACACTATTGGGGCTAAGATCTTAAGGTTAGATACATCAAACTTCAATCTCCACTATAAGGTATGTTATCCTAACTAGATTCTTGTGTGGTATATGTCAATTGTATGCTAGTCATAACTTTAATACCTTGGAAACACCATTGCATGTATAATTAGTGAAAACGTAGATCCAAGGTATTTAGGGTTGCATGAACACCTTAGGAGTGTTAGAATGCTCAAAACCCATCAACGGTATCAGAGCCTAAGCTTGTTTTCAAATATAGTTGATGCTACTTGTTGTTTAAAGTTAAAAAAAATCGAGTTTTCTGCGTTCTGGGTGATGAACTCGCCGAGTCCACTGATGTACTTGACGATTCCATGTACAAAATGTGCTACTCGACGAGTCATGTTCATGGACTCGCCGAGTTGGCTGGGGCAGAGTGCAGAAAAAACATTTTTTGGCCCCAAATGGATAGGATCATTATTCCAAACTGTTTTGAATCATTATTTTCTTTTAAAAGATATGATAATGATCCCGCTAATCCATTTGAAAGGTGATTGTCAAAATTTCATGTTTTCTATTAGTTTATATAATTAAGTCTAATTCATGGAATTTGTTTGACTTGAATTACCTAGTTAATATGAGTTTAATCTAGAACTTGTAACATTCTTCGTTGAATTATTGTTTTTAATGATTTTAATGGACTCCATAACTTGTCCTTAAGTTATGGAATTCCAAAGGTTTTTCTTTTAAATGGATCATTAAAAGTCATAAGTTATAAAACATGAAGAATCTCTTTTCCATAAATTGTTTTATGATCTCCATAACTCCTCCTCAAGTTATGCATTTTCAAGAGTCTTTCCATTAAATAAACATTAAACTCATATGTTATGAATATGAAAGGTTTTGAATAGTTTCAAAACTTGACTTCAAGTTTTGGAATTTGTAAAGTCTCACACACATTAATGCTTTAATTCCAAACTGTAGAATTTTAAAAGTTAAAATTCAAACTTTATGGACTTCAGTAAATTAATTAAAGTGTTTAATTAAAAAGAGTTAATAGTTCCTATAAAATGGCAGTTTAATGGGTGTCCACTCTCACTCACCGCTTCCTTGACTGGTGGAGGGTCGTTAGTCGAACGGGTAGGAAAGGACTATAATTCTCCTTTCATTAAAAGTATAATGATAAATACTAAGTAACTAAACACTTATAAACTCCCAATCTTAATTACTTAGGAAAATGTGAAATGGTGCTAACCCATGAAATTACACTTTGCATCCTTGTTAAGTGGTTAGTGGAGCGTGTGTGGTTAACCAACACACTAACATGGGACTGACAATGTGTGGCAATGGGTGACTTAGGTTTTATCATAGATCGGTGGAGCACGTATGGTTAACCGGCAAATCGATTGGGTGATAAAATTAAGGGTACCAAGTCAATTTGCATGGTTATTCACACCTTGTTTGTGATCCTCGGCAACCCAATCACAAACTTGAGAGGGCACAATCGAGATTTAAACATGCCATTGGAAGTTCAATGAATCTCAAATAATCTAGGAGTTTCAAATCTAATTAAAACGTAATAATTTATTTTGTTTTTTCATGGTGGAAATTGGTAAATCGTCATTTCCCTACCTTCAAATATTTTGTAGCTTGGATTACGACATCCCTCTTCCAAGTTATAAAATAATTTTTGTTAGATTAGTGTCTAAGTCCATAACTATTTTGGTATGTACTTGACCCGCTGGTGCATGGTCCTTTTGGGTTGCCTTCACAAAAGCAACTTGATAGGATGAATTATGGAGAGAAAGGATTAAATATGATTTATTAATATATTATGAGAATAATATATTAAAGGAGAAATCATATTGTTTAATTAATATTAGTCAATAATTAATTGGTAATTAGTTTTGTGACTAAAACAGATTAATTAAACTTAAGGGACTGGAATTGTAATTATAAGATAATTGCAATTTGGGCCATGGATTGCCTTATATTATAAGGTGGACGAATTCTATGGGGGAAGCCCATATGAAATCATCTAAGGCCTTGAGGAAAGGGCTCCATGGGTTGCTTAGGGCTTAATCATCCAAATTAGGGTTTCCTTGTTAGATAACCCTAATAGCCTTAATATATATATATATATATATATATATATATATATATATATATATATATATATATATGACCCTTATGACCCAAAAGCATGGCTAAGACTTCTCTAGGGTTTGTAGATGGTTTTGGGCAGCCTCCATCCTCTCTCCTCTTCATCCTCTTGCTTATGGTGTTTGTGAACCATTAGAGAAGTGACATTTGTGACTCTAAGCTTTCTAAAGTCAACACAAGGAGATTTGAGATTGTTATTGCTACATAACAATCAAGGTGTGATCTTAAACCTATTCCTATGTTAATATGATTACTTGTATGTTAGAATTAGGGTTTATAGTCTTAGATAACTTGCATGTACAATAGAGAAACCTAGATCCAAGCATTAGGGTTTGTATGAGCACATAGGATGTTCTTATGATCAAAACCCATCAGTGGTATCAGAGCCAGGTTGGTTTCTATTGTATTGATGCATTATATGATTGAAAATTTTGTTTTTTGTGTTTCTGGAGGTTGGACTCGCCGAGTCCATGGTGACTCGACGAGTCCATTCCTGACTCGGCGAGTCGGCTCGTCAGAAGGAGGGAAAACCAAGATTTCTTGCTGTTTTTGCTTAAGGATAGTTGCCTTATCTTATTAGATCAATATAAATCCAATTTTATGATATATTTGACTATATTCTTGATCTAATTAAAGATATTTATCAATTAATAAAATATTTGTTCCTTTATGTGATAATTGATTGAATATTTTGATTAAATTGGTAAATTGTTTTGCAAGAAATCATTAAATAAATCAAATATGGATAATTATGTGATTAAATGTTAATTTTAGATTATTTGTTATTTGATCCTTGTTGTTATGAAAAGTTTCATATTTTCCCCTTTAGGTTTTATAGTTTAAATTTGAACCCAAAAGTTTTATTGTTTTGAAATTTAAATAGTTAAAACCCTAATGTTTTGAAAAAGGTTTCAAAACTTGCCCTCAAGTTTTGGAATTTAGATTTTGATTAATGGTTTAATTTTGATGTATATTGAAATTCTAAACCCTTATGTTTTTGAAATGTTTCAAAACTTGCCCCCAAGTTTTGGAATTTAAAAGTTGATTAAAAGTTTAATTAGGAATGTTAAATTCTAAAACCTCAGTAATGTTTTGAAAAGTTCAATTCACACCCTTATGGTTTTATTAATTATTTAAGATGTATAATTAAAAGAGGTTTAATAAATACATAAAAGTCTAGGTTTACAATTTAATTGAATTAAAAGTATAATTGTTAAATTTGACCACCTAGTATTTTAAAAGTGTAAAATACACCCTATACTATATATAACATTAAAAGTCTAACATTATATATATGTATGAGTAAAAGTCAGTCTTACCGTTAGTAGGCCTCATTCACGAAGCTGGTCTATAAGGGGTGTTTAATGAAATTGCCTATAATATGGCGATTGAATGGGTATCCACTCTTACTCACCGCACTCTTGACTAGTGGAGGATCGTTAGCCGAACGGGTAGGATAGGACGAAACCTTCCATTATAAGGATAATGAAATACAAAAGTAACTAATTTTTTCACAAATTCCCAATCTTAGTTACTTAGGCAAAGTGAATTGATGCAATTCCATGAAATTACACTTTGTGCCCTTGCGAAGATGTTAGTGGAGCGTGTGTGGTTTACCGGCACACTAAATGGTTCTAAGCAAAGGTAGCAAAGGGTGACTCAATGTTTGTCATAGTTCGGTGGAGCGTGTGTGGTTTACCGGCACATCGAATAGGTGACTGTAACATGTGAAGGCACCATGTAAGTTTTCATGGTTATTCACACCCGCTTTGTGATCCTCGGCATCCCAGTCACAAACAAGAGGGGCATATCGAGATTTAAACATGTCATTGAAATGTTCAATCAATCTCAAAGGATCTATGAGTTTTCATAGGTTTAAAACTTAAATTTCTTTTTCGTTTTTCATGGTGGAAATTAGTGAATCGTCATTCACTTACCTTCAAATATTCTGCAACTAGATTACGGCATCCCTTTTCTAGGTTGTAGCGTATTGTGTTGGGTCCTAGCCTTAGAATGTCATTTGGGTGATTTACTAAGGACTCAATCGATCAACTAACTTGAATTTGTTTTCTCCCGTTTTTTAGATGTCAAAGTTCGACAACTATGGTCTTCTCAAATCCCGTGGAACAAGCATTCCACATGAAGATGGTAGTCCACGATTCGATCGAGGAACAAGAAATCATGCTTCACTTCCTCCACCTCCTCCAATTGTTCTCCCTAACCCACAAGATCGAAGAATTGAAAGGTTCAACATCACTAAAGCCCTATTGGAAATGAAACATGAAGATGGTAAACCCGTGTGTGCCCACGTTCTAGGAATGAAATCACACATTGATTGGTTGATAATGTTGGGTGTGTCATTCCCGAATGAGTTGGCTGTAAATTGGGTTTTGTAGTCACTTCCTCAATCATATAATGAGTTCAAAAGAAAGTATTATATGATGTATCATGACGACAACCTCATTGACCTAACTTACATGCTCATTGCTGCTGAATCAGAAATGATTTGGTGAAGCAATGGAGCATATTTGTTGGGAAAGTCAACCGACCATGCTTCCGAGGACGTTCTAAGAGAAGCAACTTGCGTTTGCTGCCAAGAGAAAGAGCGTTGGATACAAGTCTACCCCAAGAGCCTGAAAATTCCAAAGATGGGAGAGTCAAAGAGTATGACTGCGCTTCAGGTAAAATCCACTATCTAAATTAAGTTCCTATTCGTTGATTCTTAATACATAATGTGATAGGATTGCAGGTGAATGTTTTTGTAGGATCGGTGAAAAGAAAGGAAGCTTGGTGAAATAGCAAGATGAATCTAATCATGAGGAATGGATCTCGATCGCATGGACTTGAAGATTAGATTTTGAGCTTAGATAGTTATGATAGAGTTGTTAGAAATTTTCCTTTTGAAATATATAGTTTTCAATGGATTTTGCATTGTAAGGACAAACGTTTTCCGCTGCTTTTATAAACAAAATAAATTTTGGTTTGACTTATTTATTTATTTGTTTACTTCCTTGCAAGGAAATCATTATGAAAATTGACTTTTGCATATTTCTACAACGAATGGATATGATTCTTGTTTATGTTATTTATGGAAATGTCAAGAATTTACCAAATAGGGAGAGTTTCTCATCGCCCAAATTTCAATTGGACAAAAATTTGAAATCACGCAACTTGGTTGCATGATGAATGAGAAATTTCATATTTGGAAATTAGACTAATTCGTTGACAAAGTGTCAAGTGAAGGACTAGAAGATCGAGTACACAAAGTTGTGTGTTGATCAAGTCCACCATAAGAGTAATAAAGATATTCATCATGATTTACTAAAGGTTTAGTAAATATAATTATACTATAAGATTAAGTGTAACACTGAATTGATTGAAAAGGTTTAAATCAATGGCAAAACGAATAAGAAGAATCAAGTAGGCAGAAAGATGAAAGTTTCTCCATTCTAAGAAGAAGGGAGAGTAGCTTTTATGCTTTATGATAGGTCTTTATGATTAAGAACCATATCTCAATTGATCCTCTAAGTGATTCTTAGTAGAATTGTATGTTTAAGAAGAGGAATCAAGAATTGAAGAAATGGTTAAATCAAAAGGTCAATCATACTTCGTTCCAATAAGAAGTCTTAAAGTTAAGATTGTGACAATGAGTGAAAAGTATTAAGAAGGTTTATAACATTCATCAAATGTGGAAAGTTGTGATGTCTTGGATAAGACAAAGGCCAACTAGGACCACTTTATGAAATGTTTTGATAAAAGCTACACTAACTCTTGAATATTTGTTTTGTCAAGAAATGGTTATTGACAAGAGAATCTTATATGTCAAGGATTCAGTGGGAGTCTTAATGGTCTTGAAAGGTTTCAAGAACAAATCAAATAAACCTTAACGATCATCACTAGCACACGAGTTGAGTTTTACAACCTATCGTGTTGACGATATTTTGATTATGTGCTGTTCCAATTGAGTTAATTATGCATGTGAGTCCTATGAGTACTCACTTTGAACGCATAAAAGGCAAAGCACCTTGATCAATGAAAGGTACATTGATAGGAAAAGGGTGAGATGCTTAACTACTTGGAAGACGTGGTGGACAGCTGTGCTACCATAAGGCAAGAAATCAAGATTAAAAAAAGGCTCGGTCCATATGAGTTTGAATTTGTCGTAAACTTTGGTTTTAACAAATTCACATGGATAGGAACACATACACCGTTTAAATCTAAGTTTCATAAGATTTCCTGCTTCATGAAAATGATTGTGAGGAAATGCTTTCACTAAGAAAGATTTTAAGAAGATAGTGATTGTAAAATTGTATTCTCGAATTCGATTATGGTTACGGTATCCCTTTCCATGATTTAAATTGTGAGGCTTGGCAACTAGTCTTAATTGTTTAGACACACATATGAGCTATCTAAGGCAAAGGTGTATAAATTTAAGAGGCATTGATAAAAGATTATTAAAGCACTAAGTATTAGAAACATGGACTTAAGAAATTCAATAGGTATTGTTTTTCCGAAAGTTAAGATGTTTATGAATACATGTCGAAGCTAGTGGGAGCATAAGTGTTATGTTTTATAATAATCATCATGATAGTGGGAGCATAAATGTTATGATTGTATGATTATTAAGGAACGTATTGCAAGTTGGCAATATTAATTATAGAAAACAAGAGTTATACCTTGCAAAGTGGTAAGGGTTGTAAAGTTTTTTTTGCTATAATTAAGGTAGAGAATATTATGCTTCGTTTGAAATCTAAAGGCTTAGGTTGAGAAATGTTAATAAATTTAGTCATAGTGTGTTCTTAAAATTTCGATTATGATTACGACATTCCTTTTCACAATTCGAATTTTGAGAACATAGAAAATAAAACATTATGTGTCGTGTCCCATACGCTTCGGGTATAGGATCGATTGCAAGTGCTTTAACATTTGACCATTCTAAAATTTTCCAAATGTCTAGCACATTTAGAGGGAAAAAGGACTAGAATCGGTTTTGACTAAAATAATTAAACAACTATCAAAGGACAATCCAAAGTTCGACGAGGATTGGTTGCTTATGAGTAGTTGGAATCATGGTATTGAATGGACCATATCGACATTATTATGAATATAAAAGATTCTATTAATAAGTTGTCACATGGAAATTATGGAAATGTTTCCATATTGGATGGACCATATCGACATTATTACGAATAGATAAAATTCTATTAAGAATGAGTTGTCATATGGAAAATTTGGAAGCGTGTCCATATTGGGAATTGAATATTGAAAATCTATGTCTAGATTAGAAACTTTTATGCAAAAGGATGTTCAAAGGAACGTACTTTGAGTGAGAGACATCATATCTAAGGAATTGTCTTGTAACAATCTCCGATAGAAGACTTTGTAATATCATTGGCAATAGTCTTTGTGACTTTGGTGCGGTGACATTACGAAAGAATCATTGCATAGAATGTTAGAATCTAGCATATTCTATAAGTAGCAAGAATTTGATATTCTTTCACTTATGAAAGAGGATTTGGAGTTGTGAAATGAGAATGATTGGAAATGTGCTCAATTTGATCTATTTCACAAAGTAAGAGCCATAGGTAAACATTGTGTGCATGCTAGGAGCATGGCACAAGTGTAATAATTCAAGTAAGAAGTTGATTACCCGAAACAAAAAATAATGAGTAATCGATATGGTGATAAATAAAAGGTGTTTTGTTTATACTCAAAGGTTTGAGGCCATATGGGATTAGTATTATTCTTGTGTTTCACTTTGCATGTTTTGACTTCCTGAATAATTTAATTGGTTTAGAACAATCAAATTATTCGAACGAGCCACAATTGTTCATATGTTGGAAGTAGATATGAATGAAGACTGTCGTGAATCGGTATGTGGATTGTCTAAAAGAGTGTTAGACATTAGCAAATGTTTGCTGCAACGTTCATGAGTGCTTATGAATATGAATTTGAGCATTGGATTAAACCCACGCTTACTTGGATCACTCCAAGAATTGTATCACGAGTGATTGGTGAGACGATAACATCTTATATTCCTGAAACCGAGATGTGTGAGTTGTATCTTGCTAATCGGTAGCATATTGATAATATGTAAACGCACTAGTAACTTGGTGTTATAAAACATATTGTTGTGTGTGATTCGGTGAGTGAGTGAAAGCAAGCATTGTATGAAAGTTTATCCATTCCTTTTATCCAAAGTAGGATAAAAGCGATATCTTTGGGCCCCTCGATGGTTTAGTGATGACAAACGTAAATGCTCGGCCGGGCTAGGGCTAATTTGATTTTTTCAATTAGTCAGTCGTCATAAATCGGAAATCGCGATATAGTACAAAGAGAATGATTTGAAATCATGTCTCATACGATATCTAGAATGGAGGAATATATGATCCCTTATCTAAGGACATGCGTATCTAATATGATCAGAGTTGCCAGCGGATTTGGAAAGCTACGATTGCAGATCAGGATCTGAAGTCATTCGCGGAATAGTTATTAGACTTATCCAAGTGGGAGACTGTTGGATTAGTGTCTAAGTCCATAACTATTTTGGTATGTACTTGACCCGATGGTGCACGGTCCTTTTGGTTTGCCTTCACCAAAGCAACTTGATAGGATGAATTATGGAGAGAAACGATTAAATATGATTTATTAATATATTATGAGAATAATATATTAAAGGAGAAATCATATTGTTTAATTAATATTAGTCAATAATTAATTGGTAATTAGTTTTGTGACTAAAAGAGATTAATTAAACTTAAGGGATTGGAATTGTAATTATAAGATAATTGCTATTTGGGCCATGGATTGCCTTATATTATAAGGTGGATGAATTCTATGGGGGAAGCCCATATGAAATAGTCCAAGGACTTGAGGAAAGGGCTCCATGGGTTGCTTAGGGCTTAAGCATCCAAATTAGGGTTTCCTTGTTAGATAACCCTAATAGCCTTAATATATATATGACCCTTATGACCCAAAAACGTGGCTAAATTTCTCTAGGGTTTGTGGACGGTTTTGGGCAGCCTCCATCCTCTCTCCTCTTCATCCTCTTGCTTATGGTGTTTGTGAACCATTAGAGGAGTCATATTTGTGACTCTAAGCTTTCTAAAGTCAACACAAGGATATTTGAGATTGTTATTGCTACATAACAATCAAGGTATGATCTTAAACCTATTCTTATGTTAATATGATTACTTATATGTTAGAATTAGGGTTTATAGTCTTGGATAACTTGCATGTACAATAGAGAAACCTAGATCCAAGCATTAGGGTTTGTATGAGCACATAGGATGTTCTTATGATCAAAACCATCAGTTTGTTGGGTCCTAGCCTTAATATTTCATATTGGGAGTTATATTAAGGACTTTAAATCAAGTAAACTTGAATTTCTCCCATTATAAATGTCTAATTTAGACATCTATGGTCTTCCCAAATCTTTAGGAGCCATCTTTCCTAATGAAGATGATATCCCACATGATAATCAAGGTGAAAGATTAATCCTTTGTTGAGCATTAATGGGTCTGGAAATCATACTTCACTTCCTCCATCTCCTCCAATTATTCTCCCTATCCCACAAGTTCTTGAAATGTTCAAGGTCACTCATTCCCTATTGGCTAGCCAGGAGAGTCAAGTGTCGAAGTCTTGAGGTAGCTGGCAGTTGACTTGGTTCTTCTGTCACACCGTGATGACAGATCAAGACATGACCATTAATGATCTTACCTATTTTCTTGATGCTGCTAAATCAGCAATGATTTGGGACACTGAAAATTTGATTGGAAGATCAACTTCCCAAACTTCTATGGACATTGACAATGGTAACATTAGAACTCCAAAAAAGATTTCTCTTCCCAATGGAAAGGGATCGGCCATGGTCAAGTCATTTGACCTAATGGTAAAGAGAAAGAATAAGTCTTAGATAGTCTCATGTACCATTTCCAAAGAGTCCATATGTTTTTTTTTGCCAAAAGAAGGGGCATTGGTTGCGAAGCTATTAGATTTACCTGAAAGATATGGTAAAGTCAAAAGTTTGACTCTACTTTAGGTAAAGTCCTGTAACATCCATAAATCTTACGCCAAATTTAATCTTTTTCGAACATAAATAAAAACCAAATAGCATTGTTTACAAAATGTTTTCAAATCATTTTCATAAGAGTGTCCCAAAAATCATAACATAAGGATGAGGAGCGGTACGGTCACGCCTTCGCCTTCCCATGATCTAATGAAGTACCTGAAACAATAAACTAAAAACTGTAAGCCCGAGGGCTTAGTGAGCTACCCCCCAAAATACCAATACCACACTAACAATACCATATCAGTAATAATCAATCAATCAACATGAGTACTGCGCCATCTGCCTGACTGGACCGCCCGACTGGGCTTACAGTCTGTCTAAATCTATCCCGAGCCTTCGGCATGACTGGTCCGCCACGTGGGCCTACAGTCTCCCCGGACCGCTCATAGGGTATGTTGGCCTTCAGCACAAAGTAGGACCACCTCAACCCAAACACAAGCAAATAACTATGTGCGCATACTATCATATACAGGCATATACAAACATCAAACACATCTGTCACACTGATCATCAATCATAGAATTCTCTTGTAACTAGAGTACCTACCTATCAGGTCACTAACATACCAATCCCTGTGGATCATAAGAGCATAACATATTGTCTACCCTGATTCCGATCTAACAAATCATAACCACATGTAGCATATCATAACAATAACAACTAAAGGGCCAACCTTGGTGTCATAGACCCTATCAATATAGTGAGGATAACTCACCTCGCAGATGTCGACACGAAGGGTAAACTCCAAATCTCGGATCACTTGACACAGGCACCACCACCTATTATCATAGTACATTATACTCATAAGTCCTTAACCTTATAAGGTACTCCATAACCCACTAGTCAACCTTTGATCAAAGTCAAAGTCCTTAGTCAAGGTAACAGTCCATGTTGACCTTAACTCGCCGAGTACCCTTGACTACTTGCCGAGTTCCCTAAAGTACATTCCAACTCGCCGAGTCATCAGAGTGACTAGTCGAGTTCCTTTGGTTTTCGATCAAACTTTAAGGCCACTCATCGAGTTCCCTCCTTGCAACTCGACGGATACGCACTCATACATATCCAAGAGAAAACTCATCCGACTCGCCGAGTTGTTCTTTAACTCGTCGAGTTTACGGCAAACTTCATCGGACTTGCCGAGTTGTTCATCCAACTAGTCGAGCTCACGACCATCTTCATGTGATTCGCCAAGTCAACCTTGCTCCTCGTCGAGTCCATTCAATCCTTTTTTCCATATAGACTAGTTTTAATTCATGCAATGGCTCCAACTCATAGATCCAAGCTTCTAGGGCAAGCTTATCATGTAAAGTTGGAAACTTTACGTGCATGCATGGCTCCAATGTCTCAAAAAGCCCAAACTATGCTTGAAATGGGGTTTTACGCATAGGGAGGGGATCAAACTTGCTAAAACTAATAACTTTATGGTCCCTTAATCCTCAGAGAGTTTAGATCTGAAGTTACAACTTCAGATCTTGGCTTATACCCTAGAAAATTACTTTATAATCCAACTAAGAACCCTAATCTCCAACCAAGGAGGTCTAGAACGAAATAGAAAGAGGATAACAGCTTGATACCTTCCCAAGAGATTACAAATGGAGTAGATCCGGATTTCCCCCAAACTCCTTGCTTCAAACCACTTGCTTCCCAAGCTCTTTTCACCAAAATCCCCTTCCAAGGCTGAGAATTAGGGCGTTACAACTCTTCCCCACTTGAACTAGACTTCTCCCTCGAAGTCCGCTGGGATAAATTGTTGGGTTATGAGCATTCTAACACTCCTAAGTGTACATGCAACCCTAAATACCTTAGATATATGTTTTCTCTATTATACATGCAAATAACAACTTTCTAAGGTATTATCCTAGTCTAGCATACAAAACTATCAATATAACAAGATAGAATACATACCTCTTTGATGTAGAATGTCTTCATGAAGCTTGAGTGCCTAGTGCCCCAAGTGTGACACCTCAAATGGTTCACACAACACCAAATACACTTGGAATAACTTGAGAGAATTCTACACTTCATGAAATCGTCTAGCCCTCTCTAGAATAATACTAGTTGCCGATTTTGATCAAGAATAAGATGTTTATATAGTTATACAATTAGGGTAAACCCTAATTGTCATGACTTTCCATTTCCTTGGATCCATGGGTTCAAATACACCATGGAGCATCCATGGAGCATCATATGGGTTTTGGCCCAACTAGATAATCCATGGAGCATTAGCCCACTATATAAGTATGGATGATTTGTACAATCAACCCATATATTTAATTAGTCTTCTTTTGATCACTTAATTAATCCTAGATTAATTCTTGATCAATACTAATTAAATAATCTTATTATTCTTATTATTAATATACTAGAACTTATAATATATTAATAACCATAAGTGTCTTATTTCTCTCATTATAGTCTATCCAAGTGCATGATGCCATGCAACCCAAATGGACCATGTCGGGTCGGGTCAAGTCTTACCAATTATAGTTATGGACTTAGACATTAATCCAACAGTCTCCCACTTGGATAAGTCTAAAACTATTATTGCGTATGACTTCAGGAACCAACTGGCAATCGTAGCTCTCAAAAGCTTCTATCGAACTCTGACCTTGTCGATAAACGCTGACCTTTGTCAATGACTTGTCCATTAGATAAGGGATCATATATTCCTCCATTCTAGATATCATATGGACTGAGACATGGATTATAATCATTCTCTCTGTCCATTTGTTGTTTCCCGATTTCCGATTTATGACGACTGACTAATTGAACAAATCAAATCAGTCCTGGCCCGGCCGAGCACTTCCATTTGTCATCATCAAATCATCGAGGGGCCCACAGATATCGCTTTTATCCCGAAGGTAAAAGGAATGGATAAAATTCGACTCATATGTCTTGTTCTACTACTTGTTGAATCATACACAAAGACACGTTTTATAACATCGAGTTACCAATGCGTTTTCGTGCAACCAATGTACTATCAACTCATAGTAACAACTCATATCTCTAGGTTTGAAGAATATAAGATATTATCATCTCATGATCACTCGTGATGAAATCCATGAAGTGATTCCAATGAGCGCGGGTTGAATCCAATACTCATAACTTATGAGCACTCATGAGTGTTGTAGCCATTTGTCCAACACCTTAGACCTCTACAAGCCAACCCATGACAGTCTTAATTCATATCTACTTCCAACATATGACCGACTGTGGATGGTTTGAATAACTTAGTCATTCCGGAAGAATAACCTAGTTTATTCGGGAAGTCAAAACATGCAAAGTGAAACACAATAATAATTGAATCCAATATGGTATCAAAACCTATGAACATAAATAAAACACCTTTTATTTATCACCATATGATTACACATTATTCATTGTATACTGTTTCAACTATCAACTTTATTCTTGAATTTAAAACAATAGTTGTCCCATGCTCCAAGCATGTACACTATGTTTTTCTAAACACTAGTCATGCCATACACCAAGTATGCATACTATGTTTGTCTATGATCTTTACTTTGTGAACTAGATCAATTGAACATAACTTCAATGATTCTCTTTTCACACTCCCAAATCCTTACTGTAAATACAAGAATTCCAAATTCATGTCATTTACTGAAATCTGTTAGATTATAAACTTATATGCATTGATCCTCTTGTAATGATTATGCACAAAGTTAGAAAGACTTGACAATAACCATTACAGAGCATTCCAAAGGAGATCAGCTCCTTAGAAACATCCTTCTTGCATTAAGTTTCCTAATCTTAAACAGATTGAAAAATTCTAACTTTGAAACATTTCCAAATTCATTTTGACTATCACTTCTGAATAAGAGTTGCGTCCTTACAGATTATGTCAATATGATCCTTCCAGAATTATCACTATGCCTCCAACTGTCCTTGAGCAACCAATCTTTGGTAAACCTTAGATTGTCCTCGACAATTGTTTAATCCTTTTAGTCATATCCAGTTCTAAACCTTTTCCCTTCTTAATGCCCCAGGCATTTGGAAACTTTTAGAAAGGATGAATATAGCACATGTAATCGATCCTATATCCGAAGCATATGGGACACGATTCATGATGTCTCACATAAAGACTAAACCAGTCTTTTGCTATAACATTTCCATTTCTATTTGCCAAGTTCTCATAATTAGATTATGAAAATGGATGCCGTAATCATAATCGAATTTTAGAACGCAAATAATGGACCCATATACAGAATTTCTTTATGTTGAGCCATTCCAACATGAAATTCATATATATCCTTGACTAAATGATTAAAACCTCATGATCTAAGCTTATAGATTTGAGATGAAGTATAATTTCCTCTCCCTTAATTATAGAAAAACAACTTTTTTTTTCAATTGAAACCTTTTGTTTTCTATAATTAACATTGCTAACTTGCAATCTTTATCATAATTATCATGCTCCCACTAACATGATGATTATTAGCATAACACTTATGCTCCCACTAGCTTCGACATGTACTCAGAAATCAGCTGGACTTCTAGAAATCAATACTTTATTGACTTTCTTACCAAAGTTTAGATTTCTGATACTAGATTGTTTTGATAAGACTTTATCAAAAAACATACACCTTCCCTTAGATAGCACACTTGTGTGTCTAAACAATTATGAAGAGGGATGCCGTAATCATAATGCTTAGACGTTTTTGCCACTTCTCACAAGTCCAAGTTAGTGTGCTAGTAAACCACACACGCTCCACTAACGACTTTGAGAATGCAAATATCACAATTGCTATCTAACTAAAATCAACTTAGTGAAAGTGTTTCCTCACCATCATTTTCATGAATCGGAGAGAAACCTTATGACACTTAGATTTAATGGTGTATGTGTTCTTATCCATGTGAATTGTCAAAATCATAGTCACAAGACAAGGATAATGACAAATCCAAACTCATATGGACTGAACTCAATCTTAATTTCTTGCCACCTGGCAGCTCAAGGGCCTACCATTGCTTCCAAGTTGTTGTGCAACCAATTGAGAACTCTAAGAACTCAAATTTAACTAGAATGGGCACAGACTATGTCAACACGATAGGTTATAAACCTCAAGTCGTGTGCTAGTGAAGAACTTTAGGTTTTATTCTTGATTTGTTCTTGAGACTTTCAAGACCTTTAAGACTCCCACTGTCCTCTTGACCTATAAGACTCTCTTGTCAGATATTCGAGGGATAGTGCAGATTCTTTATCAAGACAAACACTTCACATAGTTGGCCTAAGTTGGTCTTTGTTTTATCCAAAACATCACAACTTACCAATTTCAAATGTACAAGAGTAGGAAACTTTTACTCTTACATTTGACAAATGTTTTAAACCATCTTTAAGACATGTCACTCATGTTACAATCTTAGAGTATAACTCTAAAAATTGTTTTGGAACGAAGTATGACTCATCTTCTTGATTTAACCATTTCAACCATTCAAGTTCCTCTTCTTAGTCATAAGAATGCACTAAGATTTCCTTAGAGAACTAATTGTGCTATGGTTTCTAAATCATTAAGATGATCACAAAAAACCGATACTAAAGTACTCTCCCATCTTTTCATATTTGAGAAACTTTCATCCTTCTGCCTAATTTGATTCTTCTTATTCTCTCGGTCATACATTGGAACCTTTTTCCGATGTCTCACAGTTACACTTAAGCATGTAAGTATAATCATATTTACTAAGCTTTAGTAAACTATGACGAATAGTCTTATCGATCTTTTGTGGTGGACTTGACCAGTGCACAAGAATGTGTACCCGATCCCTTAGTCCATTACTTGACTCACACATCCATGTGAACAAGTAATTAGTCTTAATTTTCTAATACTTGAAAGTTCTCATTCATCATGCTATACAACTTGCATGATTCCAAGTCCCGGTCCAATTGAGACTTGAGTGATGAGAATCTTTCCTTATTTGGTAAATTTAGACATTACCACAAATGAAGGAATCAATTTCATATTTCCACTCTTGCTATTAATGGAATCATATAAGCAACAATTTTTCCTCAAATGCCATTGTAAGGATATTTTAAAATAAATAAAATCAAAAATTTTCTTTTATTTTAAAACTATGCGGAAAAACTTATCTTTACAATCCATATGAAAACTTGTTGTTATCTATTCCTAAGCAATATCTCATAACTCCTAAGAAGTAGCTCAAGAATCCGATTTTCAAACTACGCGATAGAAATCCATCTATGCGATCAGATTCAGCATATTCTTTCTTTGAGTTCCTTTACTTTTATTTGATTCTTAAAACATCAACATGTGACCCAGTCACATCATGTAATATGAATCTCAGAATAGAAACTTAGCAAAGTTAGATAGTGGACTTTACCTGAAGTGGAGTCAAACTTATTGACTTTAACATCCTTAGATAAACTTGGCAGCTTTGCAACCAATGCCCCTTCCATTGGCAATATAAACATATGGACCCTTTGATAACGGTACACGAGACTATCACAGACTTAGCTTTTCTCTTTACCATTTGGTCAACCTAGTTGACTATGGTCAATCCCTTTCCTTGGGAAGAGAATGCTTTTTCTGTATTTCCAGTGTCACCATTGTCAATGTCCGTAAAGTTTCAAGAAGTTGATCTTAGCAAATAGATAAGATCATTAAGGGTCTTGTCATAGTCTGTTTTATAGGTGTTCCAAAAGAACTCACTATGTGACTTAGAAAGTAGTTAAACCACCAACTTCCTCAAGACTTTGACACCCAACTCTCCCAACTTGTCAATATGTGACTACATCTCCAAGATGTGACCACACCTAGACCTTTACTTGCCAAAAGGGCTCAAGTGACCTTAAACTTTTCAAGAACTTGTGGGGTAGGGAGAATAATTGGAGGAGGTGAAAGAAGTATGATTTCCATTGGAACATCATCTTCATTTAGGAAAGCTTGTTTCAAGAGATTTGGGAAGATCATAAATGTCTAAACCAGATATGTTTTGGGAGATATTCAAGATAGTTGATCTTAAAGTCCTTAATATGACACCCAATATGAAATATTAAGGCTAGGACCCAACAAACTATTTTATAACTTAGAAGAGGTATGCTGTAATCCAAGCTATAAAACAATTTGAAGGTAGATGAATGACGATTCACCAATTTCCACCAAGATAAACGAAATGTATTATTAGGTTTTAATTGGTTTTTGAAACTCCTAGATCTTTTGAGATTCATTGAACTGTTCAATGGCATGTTTCAATCTCGAGTGTGCCCTTCAGGTTTTGTGACTGGGATACCGAGGATCATAAAACAAGGTGTGAAGTAACCATGCAAATTACTTGGTACCCTTAATAAATTACCCCTCAATCAATGTGCCGGTTAACCACACACGCTCCATCGATACTATGATAAATATTAAGTCACCCTTTACCTACCTTGTTAAGTCCAAGTTAGTGTGCCGGTTAACCACACACGCTCCACTAACAACTTTGACAAAGTGTAAAGTGTAATTTCATGGATTAGCACCTTATTCACATTTTTCCTAAGTAACCAAGATTGGGAATTATTAAGAGTTTAGTTACTTAGTATTTATCATTAATACTTTTAATGAAGGGAGAATTATAGTCCTGTCAAACCTGTTCGGCTAACGACCCTCCACCAGTCAAGCAAGCGGTGGGTGAGAGTGGACACCCATTAAGCTACCATTTTATAGGCAACAACCTTATACCCACCTTATAGACCGGCTTCGTGAATGAGGCGTACTAGCGGTAAGACCGACTTTACTCTTATACATATATATATTATTAACTTATAATATTATAAAGTATAAGGGTTGAATTTTAACTTTTAAAATTCTAAGGGCTAACTTGGAATTAAAGTATTCATATGAGAAAACTTTACAAATTCCAAAACTTGAGGGCTAGTTTTGAAACTATTCAAAACTAATTAATTCCATAACTTATGTATTCAAAGTAGTTTTAATCCAAAAAACTCTTCAAGTTCCATAACTTGAGGACAAATTATGGAAGACTTTAAACTAATAAAGAATTAACTTTTCTTTATTTTATAACTTATGGAATTAATTAAGGTTACATTATTTTTTTTATTTTTTTTATTTAATGAAGAGACTCTTGGTCCTCCATAACTTGAGGACAAATTGTGGAGTCATAACTCCAATTAATTAGAACTAGACTCTTCATTTTGTAACCTTTGCCAACTTTTATGAGTTTTATGAAACTTAAATGTGACTTTTCATATAACTTGAGGACAAGTTACAAAAACACATTTTAGAATCAACTCTTATATTAATTTGGATTGAAGACAACTATTTCATTCAACTTTTCTATTAATCTAAGCAACTCATAAGAACAAGATAATTCAAATCAAACTTTTTCATGTAATTAGTCTAAACCTTAAACTAATACAAAACATGAATCTATTGACAATTATCTTTGAAATTGGATTAGCATGAACATTACCACATCAAAAACAAGTTTATAAGTTCAAAAACCTCTTAGGGTAATGTTCCTAGTCCAATTCCAGCCAAAAGGATCGAATTTATGCTGTCTGGGGGTCCAACTCGTCGAGTGCACTAACCAACTCGACGAGTTGGATGCTTTTTGCCTTGGACTCGTCGAGTCCCTTCATGGACTCGGCGAGTCTGTTGGGTAGACAACAACAAAACTCGATTTTTTCAGCTTCTATTGCAGGTATAACAAGAAAACAAGCCTAGGCTCTGATACCATTGTTGGGTTATGAGCATTCTAACACTCCTAAGTGTACATGCAACCCTAAATACCTTAGATCTATGTTTTCTCTATTATACATGCAAATAACAACTTTCCAAGGTATTATCCTAATCTAGCATACAAAACTATCAATATAACAAGATAGAATACATACCTCTTTGATGTAGAATGTCTTCATGAAGCTTGAGTGCCTAGTGCCCCAAGTGTGACACCTCAAAAGGTTCACACAACACCAAATACACTTGGAATAACTTGAGAGAATTCTACACTTCATGAAATCGGCTAGCCCTCTCTAGAATAATACTAGTTGCCGATTTTGATCAAGAATAAGATGTTTATATAGTTATACAATTAGGGTAAACCCTAATTGTCATGACTTTCCATTTCCTTGGATCCATTGGTTCAAATACACCATGGAGCATCATATGGGTTTTGGCCCAACTAGATAATCCATGGAGCATTAGCCCACTATATAAGTATGGATGATTTGTACAATCAACCCATATATTTAATTAGTCTTCTTTTGATCACTTAATTAATCCTAGATTAATTCTTGATCAATACTAATTAAATAATCTTATTATTCTTATTATTAATATACTAGAACTTATAATATATTAATAACCATAAGTGTCTTATTTCTCTCATTATAGTCTATCCAAGTGCATGATGTCATGCAACCCAAATGGACCATGCCGGGTCGGGTCAAGTCTTACCAATTATAGTTATGGACTTAGACATTAATCCAACATAAACAATGCCGGGTAATGCTCGTGCATCTCCGCCTCTAGTTCCCATGTCCACTCAGATCTCTTTCGATGTTCCCACTGTACCTTCACTAAAGGTATTTCCTTGTTCCGCAAAATCTTCTTCTTCCTTTCCAAAATAGCCATAGGCCTCTCCACATAGTTCAGGCGCTCATCGACCTGGAAGTCATCCAATGATACTACTGCGTCCTGGTCCATAACGCATTTTTGCAATTGCAAAACATGAAATGTGCTGTGGATTCGGCTAAGCTCCTCCGGAAGCTATAGGCTATAAGCCACCCTGCCAACCCTAGCAATAATCCTGAACGGTCCAATGTAACGGGGACCCAATTTTCCCCTCTTCCTGAAGTGGATCACGCCCTTCCAGGGTGAGACCTTCAGAAGAACCATGTCACCCACCTGAAATTCCAGCTCAGATCGACGTCGGTCGGCATAACTTTTCTGCCGACCCTGAGCTGTCTGCAGTCGCTTTCTGATCTACTGAATCTTCTCTGTAATCTGCAAGACCACCTCTATCCGACCCATCACCCTGTGACCCACCTCGCCCCAACAAACCGGGGTGTGACACCTCTACCCGTACAACAGCTCGAAAGGCGGGGCACCAAGACTAGAATGATAGCTGTTGTTATAGGCGAACTCTGCAAGTGGTAGGTGAGAATCCCAACTCCTACAAAAGTCGATGACACATTCCCTCAACATGTCCTCGAGGGTCTGAATAGTACGCTCACTCTGGCCGTCTGTCTGCGGGTGGAAGGCTGTGCTGAAATGCAATCGCGTGCCCAAGTCCTTGTGAAACGTTTTCCAAAAGCGGGAGGTAAACCTGACATCCCAATCAGAGAAAATGGAAACGAGAATCCCATGGCGAGACACGATCTTGCGAACATACACTTCGGCCAGTTTCTCGGCCGACGAACTCTCCCGTATGGACAAGAAATGGGCACTCTCGGTCAATCAATCCACGATGACCCAAATGGAATCAAACCCCTTCTCCGTCCTTGGCAGCTTTGTGATAAAGTCCATCATGATCTGCTCCCATTTCCACATGGGAATCTACAGGGGCTACAGCTTGCCATGCGGCCGCTGATGCTCGGCCTTGACCATCCTACAGGTCAAGCATCTCTCGACGTACCAAGCAATTTCGCGCTTCATACACGGCCACCAATAGCTCAAACTCAAATCCCGGTACATCTTGGTGGCCCCCAGGTAAATAGAGTAGTGAGACTGATGAGGCTCTTCCATAACCATCTGCCTAACCCCTCCAGGCATCGGAACCCAAACCTGACTGCATCGGGTTAGTAATCCCCGACTGTCCTTCACGAACCTGGTGATCTCACCCTTGATTGTGACAACCCGAAAAATTTTATTTTGTTAAAGCTTAGGCAATCAACCCAACTGGGTGTCAAAATCATTAGTACAGAGTTCTAGCCAGGTTACAGGTCGTTCTAAGGAGTTTTGAGCCTAATACACTTAAGGAATAAGTGTTAGAAAGTACCCACTAGAACCACAGTGTAGCAAACCGGACCCTAACCCCATCTAAGTGAGTTCACGGCCACAAGACCATGAGTTTACATTTGTAAACTCATGTGGCCGTAAACTCAAGGGTATATATAGAGCATTGCGTCATTTCCTCTCATTTCTTCCTTTCCTAGCCGGATTTTCTTCCAAATCCTCTCAAGTATCATCCCGATTTTCATCCCCGGTCTTCAAAACTCGTAAGCTTGTTGTCTTAACTAGTTGATAACTTTCATGAACTAGTAATCTTACATGATTTCATCCGTGAAATCATTCCATTTGTAGATCTTCAAGCTTCACCAAGAACACCAAGAACACACACTCGTGTTCTTGGCCAATATCGACCATTTGAGCTCGTAGATTGTAAGTACTCTTGATCCAACACATAGTACACCATGTTTATCATATTTAGAGCTTAGGAAACATAAGAAATCATAGGATTCAAGGAGTTTACGGCCAAGGCATATTCTTGGGCAGTAAACCCCTTTTCAGGGTGCAAATGACACCCTAACACCTTAGTAAGCTTTGGTTAGTGACATAGAACCTTACCCCATTGACCTAAGGACCAAAATTCATGAAATGGTACTCCTTACCATGATTTTATGGCCGTAAACGCATAGGGGAGTAGTCCTAGGGCCATGAACACCAAACAAGGTCATTTTAGGACCTTAAACCCACCCAAACACTTGTTTAAAGCTTAGGAGCACTGAACCACTTAAGCCCTTAGAGTTTTAAGCCCCTTTTGGTGACCAATGGAGAGTTTATGGCTAGGAGTAAACTCCCCTGGGCCGTAAACTCCAATAAAGATGGTCATTGGACCATAAACTCCCGTATGAGGCTTTGCACTCCTTTGTTGCAACCCGATAGCCTCCTAGCACTTGACCAAAGTGTTTTCCTCGCAATAGGATGTTTATACATGTTTAATTAGTGTTAAAATCACTAATTTTTTTATATACATATGTCTTCATATGTAATTAGGAACTTGTGTGTGTCTAAGTCTTCACTTGACACCAAGCACTTATCCGACACTTCCTTCCGATCCACTCACTGCATGTGAGTTCATACCCCTAAATCAATCTTTTAAATGCTTTAATGGGGGGGGGGAATACAGGTTGAATCATGCTAGTTATTATATCAATTATGTGATTAACAACCAGCATACTAAAGGATTTACTACACTTTAAGTTGTTTTACCAAACAGATTTCTGTAAATGGCTTTCCAAAACGTTTTACAAATTGACATCAAGTCATCTTTCTTAGTTGTTAAACTTTACAAAGGCTTTTACACAACTCTGTTATACTTTGTTATCAAAGGATATACCTTTGAAATGCTTAATAAAATGACATCAAGTCATTATTACTTATTTATTATTCAAAACCCTTAAATTTTTTACAAAACTTCTTTTATACTTTAAATTGTTAAAAGCATGCCTGTATATGTATAGTTATATTAATAATGTTTAAAGGAGTTAAGAAGGCTAACCTGCTTTATTTCCTTTTCTCTGTTGGGATGTGGTCTGGTAGGCTATCAGGTATCCGTCTGAAGGTCGTTTAAATATCAGTTATATATCATGTGTACAAATATAGACATAATAGTTCCATCAGTCAGTACAATACCTTTGGGTAGCAAAGGTAGACTTGGATTATACACGTTCATTACTAGTAACTATAATAGGTATAGTTAGGAAATACCAGTTGCCATTCCTAGTATGAGGAATAACAAAAGAGTCAGTTTATTCATGAGTCTATACGAATACATGTTTGTAGAGATACACTTACTGGGATGCACTTACTTGGATACACTTGCCAGGATACTTTTACATAGATACCTTATTAAAAGCATGCATGTATATGTATAGTTATATAAATAATGTTTAAAAGACTTAGGAATGCAAACCCGCTTTATTTCCTTTTCCCCGTTGGGATGTGGTTTGGTATGGTATCGGGTATCCGTCCGAAGGTCGTTTAAATATCAGTTATATATCATGTGTACATATATAGACATAAGAGTTCTAATCAGTCAGTTCAGTACCTTTGGGTAGCAAAGGTATACGTTCATATAGTCTTCCAAGGATATTTTTACATACATAATATATGATGAGTTACTATTACATTTTATATGTATAGATTCTGTTATATTAGGAGTACCTTTACGGGACTAACCATTCCTACACTCTGCTATTGGATACAGAGGATAATGAACATCTACGAATGCCTACAGTTAATACTTATATTAGGAGTACCTTTACAGGACTAACCATTCCTACACCCTGCTGTTGGATACAGAGGATAATGAAAATCTACGGATGCCTACGGTTAATACTTATATTAGGAGTACCTTTACGGGACTAACCATTCCTACACCCTGCTGTTAGATACAGAGGATAATGAACTTCTACGGATGCCTACGATTAATACTTATATTAGGAGTACCTTTACGGGACTAACCATTCCTACACCCTGCTGTTGGATACACAATATAATGAACATCTACGGAGGTTTAAGGTTAATACTTTTCGGCAATCGCGATGTCAGGTTTATCCTAATACAAAAGGATAATACTTATATGGTTATATTTTTCCTATTACTTTTATTTTGTGATACCTTCACATAAAATATGAGGTAGACTATATATATTGTTAATAGTAGTCATACGAGGGAAAAACCATCTTTGTTACTTTCAAAACAGTTAGGTTTTGGTAGAAGATTTCATTTATACTAATAGGAATCATAGGGATTTATAGGGTTTTTCAAACGCTTTCCATTACTTACAAACATTTACATACTTATACGACCTTTCTTTCAAAACAATGTCAAGACTTTCATTACAAGTTTTACAAATCAAAGACACATTAATACTTATGAATTCACCAGCTTTTTGGCTGATACTCGCTTTCAAAATAACTTTTATTCTCAGGTCACAAATAAACAGGTACGACGACCAGGTTTGTGAAGACAGAGCAGTCCAGACTCGTCTTGTATTCTAATTATTCATTTTATTGTTGAATTTTATGAAAGACCACACTTGTAACTAAAATTATACTATGAATGCAATGGATGATGTTGTTGCTTGTTTACTACTATGCATTGTTGTGATACATTACATGACGTCCTTGGCCCCAGAACGTTTCCGCCGTTCCGGTTTTGGGATGTGACAGATTGGTATCAGAGCATTGTTTGTAGTGAATTGAGTATATCAACCCATAAAAGATATACTAACTATAAATACATAGGGATTAAAAATACTCTGACCAAGAGTTTATACTTTAAATAATAAAATATTTAATTAAGTATATGTGCCTGCATTCATTCTAAAATCAGTGTCTCTAGGACAGTACAAAAGAATTACGATTGTTGGGCAACACAAGTGGACTTAGAGACATATAGTCAAAACTGGGAAGATATAGTCTGATCACTATATTATCCGAGGGTTGACTAGCATGTGCCTAAGTGTAGTTGTGTGGTTGCAACAAGTCTAAAATCTTACCAACAATACCACAATGAGAACAATAGAACATAAACCTAAAATACTATAGGGGTATTTGGTATTCTATAAGTACTTTATACTTGAGAACTAAAAAAAAGGATCTTCATTACTAAGTTGATAGTTGCTAAGTGGATACACTAAGGCTATATGTAACTAGGATGTTATAAACTTAGAATCTGTGAAAATTTTGCTTTACCCCAATTCTTTGTGAATTTGGGGTTAAGGTCACTTATTCGAAGGACTATCCCGTTTTGATTACATATGACTGGTATGCACTTTACAAATAGCGATGTAAATAATGAATATTTTCTAATAATTATCTAGATAGTTCGTCTAATAATTATTTCCTTACCCCAATTCTCGCGTAGATAACATGGCTGGACTCCATCCCCACAGCAACCCGTACCTTACGAACGAAGTCATTGCTGAATGGTTTCGAGAAGAACCAGAGAATGACCATCCTATCCCTTTGAATGATCATCACACTGAAGACCTCGCGAATGATGACAACTCCGAACCCGAAGTTGAGAACCTATCCCAGGCAGATCCCTTTCCAAATCCTAACCCTCTTCTGGCTTTTCATGGCCCGACAACTCCGTGGGTAGAATGCTTGGAAACATCTAGCCAAGGATAGGATCAACCAATACCATTTAATGGAGACCGAAGCTTTTATGACCTGAGCAATAAGGGCTCAGCAGAGAGAATCTTGCCAATCCTGGTCCGCAAAGTGACCCGAAATGAGATTCAAGGTAAGACAGCCCTACATCAAATGACAGAAGTTGTCGCCAATGCGAGAATGCATACCCTTCACACCATTCGTCTGGAAGATGCTCGTGAGAGACCTAAAAGAGACCATGAAACCCTGCTTCAAGCATTGGCTGAATCATGAGCTGAAGTCATAGAACTCCGAGTACGCCAGAGGGTGTATGAAAGACACCTGCTTGATATGGAACATCAACTAGCTGAGTTGACAGTTCACCAGAGGGATGATCGTCACCAGTAGGACATACTTTACTTTCCTTCTTGCTTTAAAAGAACCATGTTCCTGTCTATGTCCTATGTGGCATTTTCTATGAAACTGCCTTGTATTGTAGGTACTTTTAGGTAGGCCTTTATGTGGCCAAACGTTTTGCTACTCCGGATGTGATGTAAGACCTTCTTCAAGGTCAAATTTTTCCTAAACTTATTACATCTTAAACATCGATGATGTTAATAGTCGGCTAACTTCCGTGTCACGTTTTTGTTCAAATAGTCTCATCATACTTTCATTGGAGTCTATCTGAAACATGCTTTAGTCAAGTCATTGGACTATAGTAATTTAACTCCGGAGACATTTCCAAGTCTCTTTCAGTGGTTGGATCATATTATCCACCAACGTATAGTACCTCGGCGCGAACGACAAACGTCTTAAGACTAGTCTATGAACTTACTTCTACTCCTTACTAGGACTGCATCATAGGGATGTAGGTCAAACCTTCGAGAACATACTCTTACTCTTTCATTGAACGATCGACGTACATCCAGGGTCAATAGTAGCCTTTACTAGGAAATCTTAGTTCATCAAAAAAGATTCATAAGAAGATTATTGTCATGAATTTCATCGCTTATACATTCCCGAGTTATATATAACGAAGACCTGGTAGACAATAGAATGTGAGATTTCTAACGTAGTTTCTTTTCCTCGTTGGGATGTGGGACTAGAGTAGAATCACACATTTTATTATCCACCGCATCTTGATTATATCATAATGTGTATGAGCTAAGTTTTCATGTATGATAACTCCTCTCTTGGCCTGAATCAAAACGATACAAGAACCGTCCGGACAATTTAACGACTACTCAGCAATAGAATGAAAAGACCAAGCTTCTCACCTTTGGGAGCTTTGGTCTTATTCTACAAGAAGACAGAATCCATAGGGTGCGATCATACCAGCACTAATGCACCGGATGCCATCAGAACTCCATAGTTAAGCGTGCATGGGTGACAGTAGAACTAGTATGGGTGACATTTGGGAAGTCCTCGTGGTGCAGACCTCAACAAGACTTCCATTAGAAATCATCACTCTCTGCCTCGCATAGATGAATCAGTTGACCAACCACAAGGAACGATGTACCTTTCAGAAATGAACCTAAGATCCGAATATCACCAGTTACGAGTGTTACTGAAGGGTGTCCCAAGGACAATCTTCCAAACTCGATGCGGACACTACGAGTCCATAGTGATACCTCTCGGATAGGACCAATACACCCGTAATATTCATGAACTTAATAAATAGGGTACGTTATTCTTCCTTGGATCAGTTCGTCATTGCCTTTATAAATGACTTACTTATCTACTCTCGTAGTAAGAAGGAAATCATAAAGAGCATCTACAACAAACCCTGGAAACATTACGATCAGAGAAGCTTTACGCGAAGTTCTTTAAATGCGAGTTTTAGATTTGAAGATTTGAATTCCTAAGACACATTACCAGTAATTTCGGGATTCTTGAGGACCCTGCCAAAAATCAAAGCCGCTGAGAATTTGTCAACGCCGAGGATGCCGACAAGAATTCGCCAAATTCTAGGTCTCGCTGACCTACTGTCGAGAGTTCATTCAGAACTCCTCGCGGATTACAAAACCTCTTATGACTTTGACTCAGAAGGGAGTGGCCCTTGACTAGGAAGACAAGCAAGAGGAAGAAAACCTGGGAGTTTCAAGTGAGAGGCCAAATCCTTTTGGAAATCTCACTCTGGGAATGCTTGATACGCTTCGAAAAGCGTGGTAAGCCAAATCCAGAATAGTTAGGACCTCCGAGATTCTTGCCAGAATCGGTCCTGTAACTCACAAACCCAACCTACACCACGAACTCAGTGACGTACATTTTACCCTTCACATCTCGAACTTGAAAATGTACCTTTCCATCAGGATTCTCGTAATCCCACTTGTCGAGATCGAGATCACTGAGAGCCTCACCTCCGTGGAAGAACCGTAGTGACCATGGACCAAGAGATCATGCGAACAAATCAGAACCGAGCCATTTGGGAAGGTTTGTTGGAATACCAACCAAGGATCTGAGTTCACTTGGAAGTGCGAGAATCAATCGATTAGGAAGTATCCCCACCTCTTGACTCGATCATTCATACCTACTTCCTTAATTAAAATTCTAATTTCGGGATGAAATTCACTCTAACAGGGGGATGATGTGACAACCCGAAAATTTTTAGTTTTTTAAAGCTTAGGAAATCAACCCAAATGGGTGTCAAAATCATTTCTACAGAGTTCTAGCCAGGTTACAGGTCGTTCTAAGGAGTTTTGAGCCTAATACACTTAAGGATTAAGTGTTAGAAAGTACCTGCTAGAACCACAGTGTAGCAAATCGCACCCTAACCCCATCTAAGTGAGTTCACGGACACAAGACCATGAGTTTACGGCCATAAACTCATGTGGCCGTAAACTCAAGGGTATAGATAGAACATTGGGTCATTTCCTCTCATTTCTTCCTTTCCTGGCCGGATTTTCTTCCAAACCCTCTCAAGTATCTGTTGGATTAATGTCTAAGTCCATAACTATAATTGGTAAGACTTGACCCGACCCGGCATGGTCCATTTGGGTTGCATGGCATCATGCACTTGGATAAACTAAATGAGAGAAATAAGACACTTATGGTTATTAATATATTATAAGTTCTAGTATATTAATAATAAGAATAATGAGATTATTTAATTAATATTGATCAAGAATTAATCTAGGATTAATTAAGTGATCAAAAGAAGACTAATTAAATATATGAATTGATTATGCAAATCATCCATACTTATATAGTGGGCTAATGCTCCATGGATTATCTAGTTGGGCCAAAACCCATATGATGCTCCATGGATGCTCCATGGTGTATTTGAACCCATGGATCCAAGGAAATGGAAAGTCATGACAATTAGGGTTTGCCCTAATTGTAACACTATATAAAGATATTATTCTTCCCAAAATCGGTCACTAGATTATTCTAGAGAGGGCTAGCCGATTTCATGAAGTGTAGAATTCTCTCAAGTTATTCCAAGTGTATTTGGTGTTGTGTGAACCATTTGAGGTGTCACACTTGGGGCACTAGGCACTCAAGCTTCATGAAGACAAGCACTATCAAAGAGGTATGTATTCTATCTTGTTATATTAATAGTTTTGTATGCTAGATTAGGATAATACCTTGGATGTTCATATTTGTATGTATAATAGAGAAAACATAGATCCAAGGTATTTAGGGTTGCATGTACACTTAGGAGTGTTAGAATGCTCATAACCCAACAGTGGTATCAGAGCCTAGGCTTGTTTTCTTGTTATACCTGCAATAGAAGCTGAAAAAACGAATTTGTTGCTGTCTGATCATCAGACTCGGTGAGTCCATAAAGGGACTCGGCGAGTCCATGCCTAAAAAGTGATCAAATCGATCCGACTCGCCGAGTTGGTTCATGCACTCGACGAGTTAGACCCCAGACATCATATTTTCGAGTTTTTTGGCTAGAAATGGACTAGGAACATTACCCTAAGTTGTTTTTGAACTTATAAACTCGTTTTTTAATGTGGTAATGTTCATGCTAATCCATTTTCAAAGATAATTGTCAATAGATTCATGTTTTGTATTAGTTTAAAGGTTAGACTAATTACATGAAAAAGTTTGATTTGAATTATCTTGTTCTTATGAGTTGCTTAGATTAATAGAAAAATTAATTGAAATAGTTGTTTTCAATCCATTTTAATCTAAGAGTTGAGTATAAAATGTGTTTGTGTAACTTATCCTCAAGTTACATGAAGAGTCACATTAAAGTCTCATAAAACTCATAAAAGTTGGCAATGGTTACAAAAGATGAAGAGTCTTGTCCTTAAGTTATGGAGGTTCAAGAGTCACTTCACTAATAAATAAATAAATAAAAATATGTAACCATAATTAATTCCATAAGTTATAAAATAAAGGAAAAGTTAATTCTTTATTAGTTTAAAGTCTTCCATAATTTGTCCTCAAGTTATGGAACTTGAAGAGTTTTTGGATTAAAACTACTTTAAATACATAAGTTATGGAATTAATTAGTTTTGAATAGTTTCAAAACTTGCCCTCAAGTTTTGGAATTTGTAAAGTTTTCACTTATGAATACTTTAATTCCTAGTTAGCCCTTAGAATTTTAAAAGTTAAAATTCAACCCTTATACTTTATAATATTATAAGTTAATAATATATATATATATATATATATATGTATAAGAGTAAAGTCAGTCTTACCGCTAGTACGCCTCATTCACGAAGCCGGTCTATAAGGTGGGTATAAGGTTGTTGCCTATAAAATGGCAACTTAATGAGTGTCCACTCTCACCCACCGCTTGCTTGACTGGTGGAGGGTCGTTAGCCGAACGGGTTTGACATGACTATAATTCTCCCTTCATTAAAAGTATTAATGATAAATACTAAGTAACTAAACTCTAAATAATTCCCAATCTTAGTTACTTAGGAAAATGTGAATAAGGTGCTAATCCATGAAATTACACTTTGCACTTTGTTTAAGTCGGTTAGTGGAGCGTGTGTGGTTAACCGGCACACTAACTCGTATTTAACAAGGTAGGCAAAGGGTAACTTAATGTTTATCATAGTATCGATGGAGCGTGTGTGGTTAACCGGCACATCGATTGAGGGGTAAACACTTAAGGGTACCAAGTAATTTGCATGGTTACTTCACACCTTGTTTTGTGATCCTCGGCATCCCAGTCACAAAACCTGAAGGGCACACTCGAGATTGAAACATGCCATTGAACAGTTCAATGAATCTCAAAAGATCTAGGAGTTTCAAAACCAATTAAAACCTAATAATACATTTCATTTATCTTGGTGGAAATTGGTGAATCGTCATTCACCTACCTTCAAATTGTTTTATAGCTTGGATTACGGCATACCTCTTCTAAGTTATAAAATAGTCTGTTGGGTCCTAGCCTTAATATTTCATATTGGGTGTCATATTAAGGACTTTAAAATCAACTATCTTGAATATCTCCCAAAAAGATGTCTGGTTTAGACATTTATGATCTTCCCAAATCTCTTGAAACAAGCCTTCCTAAATGAAGATGATGTCCCATGGAAATCATACTTCTGTCACCTCCTCCAAATTATTCTCCCTACCCCACAAGTTCTTTAAAAGTTTAAAGTCACTCGAGCCCTATTGGCAAGTAAAGGTCTTGGTGTGGTCACATCTTGGAGATGTAGTCACATATTGACAAGCCGGGAGAGTTGGGTGTCAAAGTCTTGAGAAAGTTGGTGGTTCAATCACTTTCTAAGTCACATAGTGAGTTCCTTTGGGACACCTATGAAATAGACTATGACAAGACCCTTAATGATCTTATCTATTTGTTAAGATCAACTTCCTGAAACTTTATGGACATTGACAATGGTGACACTGGAAATACAGAAAAAGCATTCTCTTCCCAATGGAAAGGGATCGGCCATAGTCAACTCGGTTGAACAAATGGTAAAGAGAAAAGCTAAGTCTGTGATAGTCCCGTGTACCATTATCAAAGGGTCCATATGTTTATATTGCCAAAGAAAGGGTCATTATTTGCGAAGCTGCCAAATTTACCTAAGGGTGTTAAAGTCAATAAGGTTGACTCTACTTCAGGTAAAAGTCCACTAATCTAACTCTGTTAAGTTTCTATTTTCAGATTCCTGATACATGATGTGACTGGGTCACATGGTAATGTTTTAAGAATCAAAGAAAAAGTAAAGGAACTTAAAGAAAGAATATGCTGAATCTGATCGCATAGATGGATTTCTATCGCGTAGTTTGAAAAAAAAAATCGGATTCTTGAGCTAATTCTTAGGAGTTATGAGATATTGCTAAGGAATAGATAACAACAAGTTTTCATATGGGTTGTAAGGATAAGTTTTTCCGCATAGTTTTAAAATAAAAGAAATTTTTTGATTTTATTTATTTTAAAATATCCTTACAATGGCATTTGAGGAAAAATTGTTGCTTATATGATTCCATTAATAGCAAGAGTGGAAATATGAAATTGATTCTTTCATTTGTGGTAATGTCTAAATTTATCAAATAAAGGAAAGATTCTCATCACCCAAGTCTCAATTGGACCGGGACTTGGAATCATGCAAGTTGTATAGCATGATGAATGAGAACTTTCAAGTATTGGAAAAATTAAGACTAATTACTTGTTCACATGGATGTGTGAGTCAAGTAATGGACTAAGGGATCGAGTACATAGTCATGTGCACTGATTAAGTCCACCACAAAAGATGTAAGGCTATTCGTCATAGTTTACTAAAGCTCAGTAAATATGATTATACTTACAAGCTTAAGTGTAACTCTGAGACGTTGGAAAAGGTTCCAATGTAAGGCAGAGCGAATAAGAAGAATCAAATTAGGCAGAAGGATAAAAGTTTCTCAAATCTGAAAAGATGGGAGAGTACTTTAGTATCAGTTTTGTGATCATCTTAATGATTAAGAAACCATATCAAAATTAGTTCTCTAAGGAAGTCTCAGTTCATTCTTATGACTAAGAGGAAGGGATCTTGAATTGTTGAAATGGTTAAATCAAGAAGATGAGTCATACTTCGTTCCAATACAAGTCTTAGAGTCATACTCCAAGATTGTAACTTGAGTGACATGTCTTTAAGAAGGTTTAAAACACGTGTCAAATGTAAGAGTAAAAGTTTCCTACTCTTGTACATTTGAAATTGGTAAGTTGTGATGTTTTGGATAAAACAAAGACCAACTAAGGCCAATTGTGTGAAGTGTTTGTCTTGATTAGAATCCGCACTATCTCTTGGATGTTTGACAAGGGAGTCTTATATGTCAAGAGGACAGTGGGAGTCTTAAAGGTCTTGAAAGTCTCAAGAACTAATCAAGAATGAAACCTAAAGTTCTTCACTAGCACACGACTTGAGGTTTATAACCTATCGTGTTGACATATTCTGTGCCCATTCTAGTTAAAGTTGGCTTTGCATATGAGTTCTTAGAGTTCTCAATGTGTTGCACAACAACTTGGAAGCAATGGTAGGCCCTTGAGCTGCCAGGTGGCAAGAAATTAAGATTGAGTTCAGTCCATATGAGTATGGATTTGTCATTATCCTTGTCTTGTGACTATGATTTTGACAATTCACATGGATAAGAACACATACACCATTAAATCTAAGTGTCATGAGGTTTCTCTCCGATTCATGAAAATGATGGTGAGGAAACACTTTCACTAAGTAGATTTTAGCTAGATAGCAATTGTGATATTTGCATTCTCAAAGTCGTTAGTGGAGCGCGTGTGGTTAACCGGCACACTAACATGGACTTGTGAGAAGTGGCAAAAAGGTCTAAACATTATGATTACGGCATCCCTCTTCATAATTGTGTAGACACACAAGTGTGCTATCTAAGGGAAGGTGTATGTTTTTGATAAAGTTTTATCAAAACAATCTAGTATCAGAAATCTGAACTTTGGTAAGAAAGTCAATAAAGTATTGATTTCTAGAAGTCCAGTGATTTCTGAGTACATGTCAAAGCTAGTGGGAGCATAAGTGTTATGCTAATAATCATCATGTTAGTGGGAGCATGATAATTACGATAAGTATTGCAAGCTAGCAATGTTAATTATAGAAAACAAAATGTTTCAATTAGGAAAAGTTGTTTTGCTATAATTAAGGGAGAGGAAATTATACTTCATCTCAAATCTATAAGCTTAGATCGTGAGGTTTTAATCATGTAGTCAAGGATATATATGAATTTCATGTTGGAATGGCTCAACATAAGGAAATTCTGTATATGGGTCCATTATTTGCGTTCTTAAATTCGATTATGATTACGGCATCCCTTTTCATAATCTGAATTATGAGAACTTGGCAAATTGAAATGGAAATGTTATAGCAAAAGACTGGTTTAGTCTTTATGTGAGACATCATGAATCGTGTCCCATATGCTTCGGATATAGGATCGATTACATGTGCTATATTCATCCTTTCTAAAAAATTTCCAAATGCCTGGGGCATTAAGAAGGGAAAAGGTTTAGAACTGGATATGACTAAAAGGATTAAACAATTGTCGAGGACAATCTAAGGTTTACCAAAGATTGGTTGCTCAAGGACAGTTAGAAGTATAGTGATAATTCTGGAAGGACCATATTGACATAATCTGTAAGGAGGCAACTCTTGTTCAGAAGTGATAGTCAAAATGGAATCTGGAAATGTTTCAAAGTTAGAATTTTCAATCTGTGTAAGATTAAGGAAACTTAATGCAAGAAGGATGGTTCCAAGGACTTGATCTCCTTTGGAATGCTCTGTAATGATTGTTGTTAAGTCTTTATGACTTTGTGCATAATCATTACAAGAGGATCGATGCATATAAGTTTAGAATCTAACAGATTTCAGTAAAAGACATGAATTTGGAATTCTTGCATTTGCAGTAAGGATTTGGGAGTGTGAAAAGAGAATCATTGAAGTTATGTTCATTTGATCTAGTTCACAAAATAAAGATCATAGACAAACATATTATGCATACTTGGTGTATGGCATGACTAGTGTTTAGAAAACATAGTGTGCATGCTTGGAGCATGGGACAACTATTGTTTTAAATTCAAGAATAACATTGATAGTTGAAACAGTATACAATGAATAATGTGTAATCATATGGTGATAAATAAAAGGTGTTTTATTTATATTCATAAGTTCTGAGACCATATTGGATTCAATTATTATTGTGTTTCACTTTGCATGTTTTGACTTCCCGAATAAACTAGGTTATTCTTCCGGAATGACTAAGTTATTCAAACCATCCACAGTCGGTCATATGTTGGAAGTAGATATGAATTAAGACTGTCATGGGTTGGCTTGTAGAGGTCTAAGTTGTTGGACAAAGGGCTACAACACTCATGAGTGCTCATAAGTTCTAAGTATTGGATTCAACCCGCGCTCATTGGAATCACTTCATGGATTTTATCACGAGTGATCATGAGACGATAATATCTTATATTCTTCAAACCTAGAGATATGAGTTATTACTATGAGTTGATAGTATATTGATTACACGAAACGCATTGGTAACTCGATGTTATAAAACGTGTCTTTGTGTATGATTCAACAAGTAGTAGAACAAGCCATATGAGTCGAAGTTTATCCATTCCTTTTACCTTCGGGATAAAAGCGATATCTGTGGGCCCCTCGATGTTTTGATGATGACAAATGGAAGTGCTCGGCCGGGCCAGGACTGATTTGATTTGTTCAATTAGTCAGTCGTCATAAATCGGAAATCGGGAAACAACAAAAGGACAGAGAGAATGATTATAATCCATGTCTCTGTCTATATGATATCTAGAATGGAGGAATATATGATCCCTTATCTAATGGACAAGTCATTGACAAGATCAGAGTTCATCTACAAGGTCAGAGTTCGACAAAAGCTTTTGAGAGCTACAATTGCCAGTTGGTTCCTGAAGTCATATGCAATAATAGTTTTAGACTTATCCAAGTGGGAGACTGTTGGATTAATGTCTAAGTCCATAACTATAATTGGTAAGACTTGACCCGACCCGGTATGGTCCATTTGGGTTGCATGGCATCATGCACTTGGATAGACTAAATGAGAGAAATAAGACACTTATGGTTATTAATATATTATAAGTTCTAGTATATTAATAATAAGAATAATGAGATTATTAAATTAGTATTGATCAAGAATTAATCTAGGATTAATTAAGTGATCAAAAGAAGACTAATTAAATATATGGATTGATTGTGCAAATCATCCATACTTATATAGTGGGCTAATGCTCCATGGATTATCTAGTTGGGCCAAAACCCATATGATGCTCCATGGATGCTCCATGGTGTATTTGAACCCATGGATCCAAGGAAATGGAAAGTCATGACAATTAGGGTTTGCCCTAATTGTAACACTATATAAAGATATTATTCTTCCCAAAATCGGTCACTAGATTATTCTAGAGAGGGCTAGCCGATTTCATGAAGTGTAGAATTCTCTCAAGTTATTCCAAGTGTATTTGGTGTTGTGTGAACCATTTGAGGTGTCACACTTGAGGCACTAGGCACTCAAGCTTCATGAAGGCAAGCACTATCAAAGAGGTATGTATTCTATCTTGTTATATTAATAGTTTTGTATGCTAGATTAGGATAATACCTTGGATGTTCATATTTGTATGTATAATAGAGAAAACATAGATCCAAGGTATTTAGGGTTGCATGTACACTTAGGAGTGTTAGAATGCTCATAACCCAACAGTATCATCCCGATCTTCGTCCCCGATCTTCAAAACTCGTAAGCTTGTTGTATTAACTAGTTGATATCTTGCATGAACTAGTAATCTTACATGATTTCATCCGTGAAATCATTCCATTTTGTAGATCTTAAAGTTTCACCAAGAACACACACTCGTGTTCTTGGCCAATATCGACCATTTGAGCTCGTAGATTGTAAGTACTCTTGATCCAACTCATAGTACACCATGTTTATCATATTTAGAGCTTAGAAAACATAAGAAATCATAGGATTCGAGGAGTTTACGACCAAGGCATGTTCTTGGGCCGTAAACCCCTTTTAAGTGTGCAAATGACACCCTAACACCTTAGTAAGCTTTGGTTAGTGACATAGAACCTTATCCCATTGACCTAAGGACCAAAATTCACGAAATGGTACTCCTTAGCATGAGTTTATGGCCGTAAACTCATGGGGGAGTGGTCCTAGGGCTGTGAACACCAGACAAGGTCATTTTAGGACCTTAAACCCACCCAAACACTTGTTTAAAGCTTTGGAGCACTTAACCAATTAAGCCCTTAGGGTTTTAAGCCCCTTTTGGTGACCAATGGAGAGTTTAAGGCTAGGAGTAAACTCCCCTGGTGCGTAAACTCCAATAAAGATGGTCATTGGACCATAAACTCACGTATGAGGCTTTGTACTCCTTTGTTGCAACCCGATAGCCTCCTAGCACTTGACGAAAGTGTTTTCCTCGCAATAGGATGTTTATATATGTTTAATTAGTGTTAAAATCACTAATTGTTTATATCCATATGTTTTCATATGTATTTAGGATCATTGTGTGTGGGTAAGTCTTCACTTGACACCAAGCACTTGTCCGACACTTCCTTCCGATCCACTCATTGCAGGTGAGTTCATACCCCTAAATCAATCTTTTAAATGCTTTTAAATGCTTTAATGGGGGGGATACAGGTTGAATCATGCTAGGTATTATATCAATTATGTGATTAATAACCAGCATACTAAAGGATTTACTACACTTTAAGCTGTTTTACCAAACAGATTTCTGTAAATGGCTTTCCAAAATGTTTTACAAATTAACATCAAGTCATCTTTTTTAGTTATTAAACTTTACAAAGGTTTTTACAAAACTCTGTTATACTTTGTTATCAATGGATATACTTCTGAAATGCTTTATAAAATGACATCAAGTCATTATTACTTATTTATTGTTCAAAACCCTTAAATGTTTTACAAAACTTCTTTTATACTTTAAATTGTCAAAAGCATGCCTGTATATGTATAGTTATATAAATAATGTTTAAAGTACTTAGGAAGACTAACTCGCTTTATTTCCTTTTCCCCGTTGGGATGTGGTCTGCTAGGGTATCAGGTATCCGTCCGAAGGGCGTCTAAATATCAGTTATATATCATGTACATATATAGATATAATAGTTCCATCAGTCAGTACAATACCTTTAGGTAGCAAAGGTATACTTGGATTATACACGTTCATTACTAGTAACTATAATAGGTATATTTAGGAAATACCACTTGCCATTCCTAGTACGAGGAATCACATAAGAGTCAGTTCATTCATGAGTCCATACGAATACATGTTTGTAGAGATACACTTACTTGGATACATTTGCCAGGATACTTTTACATAGATACCTTGTTAAAAGCATGCCTGTATATGTGTAGTTATATAAATAATGTTTACAGGACTTAGGAAGGCTAACCCGCTTTATTTCCTTTTCCCCGTTGGGATGTTGTCTGGTATGGTATCGGGTATATGTCTGAAGTTCGTTTAAATATCAGTTATATACCATGTGTACATATATAGACATAAGAGTTCTAATCAGTTAGTTCAGTACCTTTGGGTAGCAAAGGTATACATTCATATACTCTTACATGGATACTTTTACATACATAATATATGATGAGTTACTATTACATTTTATATATATAGATTGTGTTATATTAGGAGTACTTTTACGGGACTAACCATTCCTACACCCTACTGTTGGATACAGAGGATAATGAACATCTACGGATGCCTACGGTTAATACTTATATTAGGAGTACCTTTACGGGACTAACCATTCCTACACCCTGCTGTTCGATACAAAGGATAATGAACATCTACGGATGCCTACGGTTAATACTTATATTAGGAGTACCTTTACGGGACTAACCATTCCTACACCCTACTGTTGGATACAGAGGATAATGAACACCTACGGATGCCTACGGTGAATACTTATATTAGGAGTACCTTTACGGGACTAACCATTCCTACACCATGTTGTTGGATACATAAGATAATGAACATCTACGGAGGTTGAAGGTTAATACTTTTCGGCAGTCGTGATGTCAGGTTTATCCTAATACAAAAGGATAATACTTATATGGATATATTTTCCTATTAGTTTTATTTTGTGATACCTTCACATAAAAGATGAGGTAGACTATATATATTGTTAATAGTAGTCATACGAGGGAAAAACCATCTTTGTTACTTTCAAAACAGTTAGGTTTTGGTAGAACATTTCATCTATACTAATAGGAATCATAGGGATTTCTAGGGTTTTTCAAACGCTTTCCATTACTTACAAACATTTACATACTTATACGACCTTTCTTTCAAAACAATGTCAAGACTTTCATTACAAGTTTTACAAATGAAAGACACATTAATACTTATGAATTCACTAGCTTTTTGGCTGATACTCGCTTTCAAAATAACTTGTATTCTCAGGTCACAAATAAACAGGTACGACGACCAAGTTTGTGAAGACGGAGCAGTCCAGACTCGTCATATATTCTGATTATTCATTTTATTATTGTATTTTATGAAAGAACACACTTGTAACTAAAATTATACTATTAATGCAATGGATGATGTTGTTGCTTGTTTACTACTTTGCATTGTGGTGATACATTACATGACGTCCTCTGCCCCAGAATGATTCTGTCGTTCCAGTTTTGGGGTGTGACATTGGTCCTCTCCAACTTTAAATTTTATGGTCGTATGCCCTCTATCTGGGCATTTCCGATCAAACTCACAAGCGAGGAATCCACTGCTATCCTCATACATGTGGCGGGGGTGGAAGACCCAGCTGACTTGCGGCTCAAAGCATCCGCAACCACATTCGCTTTACCAGGGTGGTAAAGGATCTCGCAATCATAGTCCTTGACTACGTCCAGCCACCTGCGTTGCCTCATATTCAGGTTTGGCTGATCCATGATATGTCTCAAGCTCTTGTGATCCGTATAAATAGTACAACGGACCCCATAAAGGTAATGTCTCCATATCTAGAGGGCGCACACCACCGACCCCAGCTCCAGGTCATGAGTAGGGTATCTCGTCTCATGCGGCTTCAGCTTCCGCGATGCATAGGCTATCACTCGTCCTCTTTGCATGAGGACCGCCCCTAAACCTGTGATGGATGCATCACAGAATACCGAAAAATCTTCAACACCCTCCTGGAGTGTTAAGACTGGTGTCTCGCACAAACGCTGACGGAGGGTCTCAAACGCCCTTTGCTGCTCGGGGCCCCACCGGAAATCCACCCCTTTCCTCATCAGACGAGTGAGGGATACTGCAATCTTGGAGAAATCCCAGATGAATTTCCGGTAGTATCCTGCTAATCCCAGAAAGCTCCTGATATCCGAGGGAGATTTCGGAACCTACCACTACATAACCGCCTCGATTTTGCCCGGATCGACCAAAATCCCCTCATGGTTAATGAGATGTCCGAGGAACTGGACCTTTCGTAACCAAAAATCACACTTCGAGAACTTGGCATACAGCCGTTCCCGCCTCAGTACTCCCGGAAGCTCACGTAGATGCTCCTCATGCTGCTCTCGGGTCTCGGAATACACCAAGATATCATTTATAAACACTATGACCGAGCGGTCAAGCATTGGTCTGCAGACCCGATTCATCAGATCCATAAATACTGCTGGCGCGTTGGTGAGCCCAAACGGCATCACCACAAACTCGTAATATCCATAGTGAGTTCGAAACGCGGTCTTCTCCACGTCTTCCTCTCTGACCCATACCCAGATCTCAAATCTATCTTGGAAAACCAAGATGCGCCCTGCAACTGATCGAAGAGATCGTCTATCCTCAGGAGTGGGTAACGGTTCTTTACCGTTAGCTTGTTCAACTCCCGGTAATCAATGCACATCTGGTGTGAACCGTCCTTCTTCCGGAAAAAGAGAATCTGCGCTCCCCATGGAGAACTGCTAGGTTTGATGAACTATTTTCACAACAGTTCCTGCAGCTGTGACGACATCTCCTGCATCTCTGGTGGCACTAACTGGTACAGCGCCTTAGCGATAGGGGCCGCACCTGGCACCAGGTCGATCCTGAACTCGACCTGCCTCTCCGGAGGTATCCCTGGAAACTCCTCTGGAAACACATCTGCAAATTCCCTGACCACTGGTACATCGGAATCCAATTTATAGTCCCTGAATCGCATATTTACAACATACGCTAGATAACTCGTACACCCATGCTGAATGTACTGCCGAGCCCTAGCAGCTAAATAAAAACATGAGCCTACTCGGGTGCCCTCACCATATATAATCAGTTCTCCCCCACTTGGGGTTCGAACTACCACTCGTTCGCCCTCGCAATCAATCATAGCACCGAACTTACTGAGCCAATCCATGCCCACAATCATGCACACCTCCCCCATGGGAATCGGAATTAAGTCTATCGGAAAGGACACCCCAAAAATCCCTAAGTCACATCCTCGATAAACTGAAGAAGTAGAAACCCCGTTTACGTTGGCAATAGATAATCGTAACGGACACTCCAACTCGCCCACTGGCGTACTGAACTCCCTACTAATAGACCGAGACACGAAGGACCGACTTGCCCCCGAGTCAAATAAGACCAAAGTTGGCAAAGAGTTCACCAAAAACGTACCTACTCACAGGTACAACAGATAAGCATATAACAGACAAATAAAACAAGATAGGGATAGAAACATACCAGCAACCACATATGGTGCTGCTCTGGCCTCCTCTGCTGTAAGCTGGAAAGCACGGCCCTGAGCCTTCAGAGGCTCTATCCTAACTGGTCTCCCATCTCTGATCCTCAAGGTAGCCGGTGTTGTAGCTTGCACCGGCCTGGCGGCAAGTAGTGGGCAGTTGGCTTTCATGTGGTCAACCTGGTTGCAGTGATAACATAACCTCATACCATAAACTGGGGCAGCCTAGCGACAATCCTTCGCGTAATGCTCCTCCTTCCCACACTTGTGGCACCCACTACCAGCCCGACATACACCAAAATGTCCCTTGCCATACTTCCCACAAGTGCGGCCTTGTTGACCCCCGGGCCTAGCATCGATGGTCTTAGGCCGCTTCGACGTCGGCTGTGACAATTCTGGGGCCGGCCGCTGCTCCCTTAGCTGCATCTCAATCTCTAACTCCCACCATCTGGCGGCCTCCTGCAACTCTAGAAGAGTATCGCATCGCTGGGTAGATACAAACGGTCGGATATCAGTCTTGAGCATACTCAGAGAACGGGTCATCTGAGACTGCTCGGAAGCAAACTCTGGGCAGAACATCGCCCGCTCAGTGAACATACGGGTGATCTCCGTCACCGACTCTCCATCCTGCCTCAAACTCAGAAACTCATGTGCCAACCGTTCTCGCTTGACTCTCGGAATGTAACGAGCGCGAAACATATCTTGGAACTGCTCCCAGGTAACAGCAGCTCACTGATCATTAGCTTAAGCCCCAGTCGCAAGTCTCCACCAGTCCTTGGCTCCAGACCTAAGCAAGTTCAGAGCGCACCTGGCCTTTTGGTCAATAGGACACGAGCAGGTGATGAAACACCCCTCCACATCTGAAATCGATCTCATTCCCTTCATGGGATCCTACATCCCATCAAAAGTAGGGGGCTTCGTGTTGTCAAAGTCCCGGTACTGAAAACCCCCACTAACTCCTCCCCCTACCGTAGATACAGCTAATGCAGCTGCTGCGGTGGCTGTCTATGCGAGGGCTACGTATCGCTCATCAAAATACTCCACCATGGCAGTCTTAATTGACCCGAACATCTCCGACAACTCGGCCCGGAACAACGCAACAACCTCATCGTGCAGGATCGCTCGGATCCTGTCATCCGTCTCATCTGGCCTCATCAGGCCGATCGTCTCGGGGAGTTGTTCGCCCTCTCCTGATCCTGATCCTGATCCCAAACAGGATCCAGTCACAAAGAGCCTAGTTACCACCATTCTAAAACATAACACAAGGCATCAGATAACTCATACAATAACTGGGGACCAACCCCCGACAAAACCCTAGGGTTTGTGACTTCCTTGTTACACGTATGGGTCATGTGCTTTTAGTAGTACGGGCCCATACTACCTTCCACACCTACCCATATTTGTCCCAAGTATTATCACAAAGCCCTAACGACACACATAATCACATCAAGCACTCAAACTTCACCCATAGAAGAAGGCTAAGTGCCTCGAAATTGGCGGACACCTCCCAAACAACCTATCCATCTGCGAAACTTCCACCAACCCTGCAACACTAGTGTATGCTAGCCATACATAACACTGGACCCTATAGACTTTCGAATATTCAATCCTACCCTAAGCTCCCAATCAAACAATAACATAACATAAGGTCAAATCAAACATTCTCATGCTATAAGATCTTAGTTATGTATAACCGTGATGCCTACACTAGATAACTAAAGTAATGATGTCAGTTTCACATAAGAGAAACCCTAGGCTATCAGGAATCATGTAATCAGGCAATTTTACCATGCAATTCCTGAAGATCCCTAGCCTAGTACTAGCCTACTATTCTATCACATCACATAATCAAATAATTGTATGGTATTTTGGGGTCTACTTACTGGCTCCGGCTGATCGTACACTTCGCATCCTCATTTAATTATTTTGAAAACCATTTGAAAACCATTTTGAAAATCTTACCTTGATTTGAGACTGGATTCACACGAATGTTCCTCCAAGTCACTCAAACCAAGGCTCTGATACCAACTTGTAACACCTAAAAATTTCAAACCAATTTAAACTTTTTATACATGTCAAGTTCATCAAAACATTACAACTTTGTTTTCAAAATATTGGTTATCAGAGTTTTTCCCAGAAACATAAATATAATAGGAGGAGCAGTACGATCACGCCTTCGCCTTGCCGCAATCCTCTTATGTACCTGAAACAATAAACTGAAACTATAAGCCCGAAAGCTTAGTGAGTTACCCCCAAAATACCGATACACATACAGTCCACATAGCAATATCAACATTTGTATATCATATCAATAAATAGAACAACATGCACTGGGCCCATAGCTTTACAAGCTGGATTACCCCCTGGGCCCTTAGTACGAGTCTGGAATGCCTGTCAGGCCCTCAGCTCATATCTGGAATGCCATCAAGCCCTCAGTACGAGTCTGTAATGCCTACCGGGCCCTCAGCTCGTATCTGGAATTCTCCCGAGTCCTCAGTATGAGTCTGGAATGCCTACGGAGCCCTCAGCTCAAATCTGGAATACTCTCGAGTTTGTTGGCTACCGCACGGAGCTGTACAACCTCAACCCACCCCACATAACATGTCGACATGTAACAGATAAATGCACATACAGGTAATCAATCAGTATCATAGGCAGTCCTACAAATCTACCTGACTAGCATATCAACTGGCATACATTACTAACTTAACTCAACATATCAACAACTACTAGGTTATCAAATCCAATGGGCCGGCCTTGGTGCCCTAGACCCTTTAGTATAGTGACATACTCATAAGTCCTTCACCTTATAAGGTGCTCCATAAACCACTAGTCAACCCCTGGTCATAGTCAAAGTCCCCAATCAAGGTCAACAGTCCATGTTGACCTTAACTCGTTGAGTACACTTGGGTACTTGTCGAGTTCTCTGAAGCACACTCCAATTCGCTGAGTCATCGAAGTGACTAGTAGAGTTCCTTCGAATCTTTGATCAAACCTTAAGGCCACTCGTCGAGTTCCCTCCTTGAACTCGACAGACATACATGCAAACGTGTCCTGGTTAAAACTCATCTTACTCGCCGAGTTGTTCTTCAACTCGTCGATTCTTATGGCAATCTTCATCGGACTCGCCGAGTTGTTCTTCCAACTCATCGAGTTCACGACCATCTTCATGTTACTCGCCGAGTCAACTGTGCGACTCGCCAAGTTCATTCAGTCATTTTATCATGCAGACAACTTTTAAGCCATAACAAGGCCCCAAATTGCAGATCCAACCTCCTTAGGCTTGCTTATCACGTAAAGTTGCAAACTTTACGTGCATGCAAGGCTCCAACGTCTCAAAAAGCCCACACTATGCTTGAAATGGGGTTTTACACATAGGGAGGGGCTCAAACTTGCTAAAACTAATAACTTTATGGTTCCTTAATCCTCAGAGAGTTTAGATCTGAAGTTACAACTTCATATCTTGGCTTATACCCTAGAAAATGACTTTATAATCCAACTAAGAACCCTAATCTCCAACCAAGGAGGTCTAGAACAAAATAGAAAGAGGATAACAACTTGATACCTTCCCAAGAGATGAAAAATGGAGTAGATCCGGATTTCCCCCAAACTCCTTGCTTCAAACCACCTACTTCCCAAGCTCTTTTCACCAAAATCCCCTTCTAAGGCTGAGATTTGGGGCGTTACAATTTCACAAAAGAAAGGACCATAGGTAAACATAGTATGAATGATCGGTGTAGGGCATGACTATTGTTCCAATTCAAGTATTAAGTTGATAAATCGAAACAATGAATAATGAGTAATCAATATTGTGCTTAGATAAAAGGGTTTTTATTTACACTCAAGAGTTTGGGGCCATATAGGATTAAGTATTATTCTTGTGTTTCACTTTGCATGTTTTGACTTACAGAATAACTAGGTCGTTCTTCCTGAGTGACTAAGTTATTCAAACCATCCACAGTCAGTCATATGTTGGAAGTAGATATGAATCAAGACTATCATGAATATGGCTTGTAAGATTTGTCTAAGGTGCATTAGACATAACAATGGTTGCTACAACATTCATGAGTGCTCATAAGTTCTGAGTATTGGATTAAACCCACGCTCATTTGAATCATTTCATGGATTTTATCACGAGTGAATCATGAGACTATAATATCTTATATTCTTCAAACCTAGAGATATGAGTTGTTGACTATGAGTTGGTTATACATTGATTGCACGAAAACGCATTCGTAACTCGATGTTATAAAACATGCCTTTGTGTATGATTCAACAAGTACTTAGTACAAGCATATGATTCGAAGTTTATCCATTCCTTTTACTTCATAAGGATAAAAGCGATATTTGTGGGCCCCTCGATGATTTAGTGATGACACCCCGAAGTGCTTGGCCAAGCCTGGACTGATTTGATTTGTTCAATTAGTCAGTTGTCATAAATCGAAAATCGGGAAACAACAAATTAACATAGAGAATGATTATAATCCATGTCTCAGTCCATATGATATCTAGAATGGAGGAATATATGATCACTTATCTAATGGACGCGTCATTTGATTTTTTTAGAGTTCGTCAGCGACTTTAAGAGCTACGATTGCTAGTCGGGTTATGAATTCGTACTTGCAATAATAGTTATTAGACTTATCCAAGTGGGAGACTGTTGGATTAGTGTCTAAGTCCATAACTATAATTGGTATGGCTTGACCCAACCCGACATGGTCCATTTGGGTTGCACTTCACTAGAACAATTTGTATGGATAGACTTATGAGAAAAAGGATATTTATGATTTATTAATATATTATAAGTTATAGTATATTAACATGAAATCATATTATTTAATTAGTATTGATCAAGAATTAATTTAGTGACCAAAAGAGGCTAATTAAATATGGACTCTTATATATATATATATATATATATATATATATATATATATATATATATATATATATATATATATATATATATATATATATATATATATATATATATATATATATATGGAATGGGCCAAGGTTTATTTAAGATGGGCTAAAAGTGTATGGAAATCCATGGATAGTCCATGAAGCTTTTAACCCATGGATCATATGTAAATGAAATTTCCTGGGTATTAGGTTTACATGGATGTAACCCTAATCCTCTATAATATATAAATGGGTCCTTGGCTTACAAAATTGGCACTAGTGTGTGTGAAAATGAAGAGGTGACCGATTTTAGTGAGCTCCATATTCTCTCAAGTTCTTCCAAGTTGTTGATGGTGATTTGTGATTCCACTTGAGGCTTCCATACTATTGGGGCTAAGCTCTTAAGGCCAGATACATCAAGACTTCAATCTGTACTATAAGGTATGTTATCCTGACTAGATTCTTGTGTGGTATATGTCAATTGTATGCTAGTCATAGGTTTAATACCTTGGAAACACCATTGCATGTATAATTAGTAAAAAGATAGATCCAAGGTATTTAGGGTTGCATGAACACCTTAGGAGTGTTAGAATGCTCAAAACCCATCATATAGTTCTATGCTTCCGAAGATCGATGAAAAGGTTGTTCGGTATTAGAGTTAGATAAGAACTTCTCTGTAATTGACTAAACACTCTATACTCATTGAAAGAATAATCGAGCCAAACAGATTTTATTTAGATCTTGTGTTCATCATTTTCATATCACTCTAATTCTATAATTCATAATCGATTACATAGCTACTACAGATACATAATAAATTTCACTGACGACTTTTATCTGTTATTGTTCAAACTTTTGAAGTTATCAAATTGTTTCATAGGGAAGATTCAAATACAACTCATTGAGGCCATCATAAACCTTTTCATTTTGAAAAAGAAAATGGGTTTTTAATACCAAGTCTTCTTAGAATATCTTAGGAGTTGTGGAATCTGTTCACAACTCATTCCATCAAAGAACACTCACTTTTTATCTGTACGGTTTTTGTTTCACATGATCACCTGGTCGCTTGGATTTTGTCCTATGATGTTTGAGGTAGTTATCATATTCTCCAGTAGGATAGGATCACCTAGCAATTGGTTGAATGCCGATACTACATGTTTTTTTGAAGAGGATAAAACATACCTTAAACTCTGATATATGATGAATTAAAGAACTCTTTCCTTCATAGTAGAATAGTAACATAAAGTAGTGTTCTCGCGTTCTCAAATTAAATAGTGTTCTCATTTGAATTTAACCCTATATATATATATATATATATATATATATATATATATATATATATATATATATATATATATATATATATATATATATATATATATATATATATATATATATATATATATATACACACACACACGTTTATTACAACGAGTAGCAAATTCAAAAATATTTATAGTAAATCTTAAAATATATACGTGGGGTTTTATAGAACAATTTAGATGGTTAAAGATACATTAGTTAAATTCACACACACAAAAAAAAAAAAAAAAAAAAAAAAAAAAAAAAAAAAAAAAGAAAGATATAGAAGAAGTTAACTATTGGGGATGCTATTTAATTTGAGGTTAAAGTTAATAGAATTATGATGTATTGTTTGTTTAAAGTTATTACATATGCTAACCATTGAAGATGCTTTAGCCTCTAAGGAAACAACAATGCCAACCACTAGAAACAATCAACTCCTTCTTTCATTAATGAATTTTGAAAGGAAAAGAAGCAAACAACGCAAAAATAAGAATTTGAATGTTTTAAATTTAAATTTAAAATGAATGAAATCTTAGTTAGCTTTCTAATACAAATAATTTTCGATAATGATTCTCCTTAACATGGTGCCGAAAGATCATGTTAGAACCTAGAATTTCGACTGAATTTGATCAATGATGTTCACATCCACTTGAAAAGCCTTTGCCAAAAGATCATCTGGAATATCAGGTTTTGCTCCAAACACAGCATTTCCAACTGTATTAACACCTGGGTTTTGGCTACTTAGACCTGCAATCCCAATAGCATTGCTACTTCCAACATTCCTTTGAAAGTGAACAAGACCTTGTGGGAAAACAAAAACATCACCCTTCTGAAGTACTTTGGTGATTAAACGGTTTTCAGGATTGGATGTGATGAACCCAACTTGGATGGTTCCTTCAAGAATAGTCAAGATTTCAGTAGCCCGGGGATGGGTGTGAGGGGGATTAACACCCCATGGAGCCAAGTCTATACGAGCCATTGAGATGCCAAGAGTGTTAAGACCTGGTAGTTGGGCTACAGTCACTAGAGTCCCTTTAGATCCCATGGAATTTGAGGTGTTTCCCATTAAGTGTAGTCCACTAAAGAAGAAATCGTTCGCCTGTACAAGCTTCGGATCTTTGCAAGCGAAACCATTCACTAGCACTATAAATATAGAGAGTAAGTTACAAACTTGGTCCCTTTGCTTTACTCAAAATCACAAGTTTGGTCCCATTTTCAATTCATTACGGATTTAGTCCACGTTCTTTAATCAAGATCGCAATCTTCCAATGTTATTTCCTTTAAGACTTGCATTTTATTTCCAGAAGAACTAAATTCACAACGAAAGCAAACATCAAGAAGATTTTAAAATTTTGGACCATATATAGGGTTTTCAGTAAATCACAAGGATCACATCTGTAACCTACTCAAAAATAGTGAAAGTACGATGTTACAACAACGACATAAATGAATGAAGTTCATTGGCAATTCTTGCCTTTTTCCTTTTTTTAAACTGTAAGTTGAAAATCTTTGCATGCTTTCTAACCTTTTGTTTGCTACAAATTAAAACGAATTGTAGTATTACTAACCTGGGCCATTAAAGTCTGCAACACAAAAATCTTGAAGAGGGCTGCTGTCGGATGCAAATGCAATAGAACAAGTTATCATGATAAGCCCTAGAAAGAGAATTTGAGAAGCCATTTTCAGGTGGTTGTTATATGAGTCTGATCTTGATGGCTTTTATAGCATGATAGTGGGAATAGTTTTGCCGACCCACCACCAAAGCACCAACAAAGTTTGATATCATAAATAATCAAATATAACATTGTTTATACGTAAATAACTATGTACATGATTCCGAGTGGATTTGGTCAAAGAAACTGCAATTCTTTGTAAAATATCTAGATTGTTTGACTTTTTCTCATTGGGTTGTTTTTAATGGAGAATTGTCTCAAGGGCTTCGGTGAGACGTGAAAAACAAAGTTGGTCACTAGAAAGGTAACGCATTTGTAAATACTTAGTTGCAAAAGGAAAGTTTTACTTTTAAATCGGTTAATGAATTAAGTATAAGGGCATCCACATAATGGATTGCTACATAGCATTTAATTTTCATGTAAATTTGTTATTTAACTAGATGTAGCTTCTCACACGAGCTCTTTAAAATTTGTGTATGTGCAATATATAAAATATAATTTACAAGTATGATTATGTTTAATTATACATAAGAGTACATCTCTAGCAATGTGTAATAAATATGAAAAAACAATTTATTATATGTTCTTACAATTTACATGCATGAAAACAAATATATACAAAAAAAAAATTTGTAAAAACAGAAAAAATATGTAAGAAGGTAATTTTATAAAAAAAAGTAACAATTTTTTAAAGTAAATTAGTAAAAAGAAAGTTGTAAAAAATGGGGGAAAAAAACTATTAAAAATAAATCTTAAACTAAGTCTCGAAAAACATCTAAAACAAAGTGGAAAATAAAAAGTCGGGGAAAGTTGGTTAAAATGATTTGGAACAAATTCATAAAAGAATCCTAAAATTTAGGCCAATATTGCAGAATGGGAAATGTTAAAAGGGGTGGATTTAAAAAATGGAGAGAATTTGTAGAAAAAGATTGGATCGAATTTGATTAAGCATTAACGGTTCGTTTAGGTATGGCAAACTTGCTTCTGGGTCCGGCAGGTAGGCGAGTCATTAGGATCCCGCTTTGTGACTCGTGTACTAATAAAAGGGTAGGTGAGATACCCGAACTAAACTATAAGTATCAACATAAATAATAAAGTTTAGTTTGTTCATATATTCGTTTGTTTAAGTTAATCAAACAAACAAACGAATAAAAACCGTTAAATAAATTATTTTCTTTTGTTAATATTCGTTAATTTAACAAATTATCTTGAATATGAATAAACTTTAACAAACGAACATATATGAAATTAAATGAACAACATAAATTATAAAATGTTCTACAAAATCCTAGTATAGCTATTTATTATTTGTAATGTTCTAGCTTCTTACTATTATTTAATGCTGTCATGCTAAAAAAAACGTTTATGAACATAAATGAAAAAAAATAAGATCACTGTTAATGTTGGTTTAATTAACTAAAAGAACAAGAATTTGTATTCTTGCTCGTTGGTTTATTAAAATATATAAACGTAAATGAACTTATCGCTAAATGTTTGGTTCATGTTTAGAGTCATACTTTCATATAAAACAAGCGAACAAGCGGCTTATTGATTGAGACGAACATATCTTCCTAATAAAACCACGAGAGACAACTTATAAAGATTATTGGGAATTATTAAAAAATAAATGAAGTTACTATTCATCTTTCGCAACTTGTTATTATTGGAATTGTTTTGGACAACCATTTACATAAAATTATTAAGTGCCCCTTATTTTTTTCCATCCAACATTTTAATGGGTATTCTACTTCAAATACATTATGTCACTTTGACATATCATTATTCATTGTATGTCAATCTGAATTTCTATCTCACTCTATCATGTATTGCGAGGGTAGTATTTAACTATATAAAGTTTAAGGAATTTTAACATTAACATTTCAATTATAATATAATATTTGATTTAATTTTTTCAATTAATTGAACTCTATAAAATTTATAGTTTTTTTAAGTGTTTAGGTCATTTTTGATCACTTAACTTTTGGTTTTGTGCTCATTTGGTCACTTAACTCTTTTTAAGTTTTAAAAGGTCATTAAACTTTTGATTTTGTGTTCATTTAGTCACTTAACTTTTGGTTTGGTCATATTTAATCACTTAACTTTTAGATTTGTCCTCATTTAATCACTTAACTTTTAAAATTGTGCTCATTTAGTCACTAAACTTTTAAAACAATTTAAAAGTTTAGTGACTAAATGAGCACAATTTTAAAAGTTAGGTGACTAAATGTGACCAAACCAAAAGTTAAGTGACTAAATGAGTACAAAACCAAAAGTTTGATGACCTTTTAAAACATAAAAAGAATTAAGTGACCAAATGAGCACAAAACCAAAAGTTAGATGACCAAAAATGACCTAAACCCTTTTTTTAAATGTATATTACATTGTTTTAATCATCTTCCAATTCAATAGTTCGTCGAGCATTCAAATCCATTTTGTGCCAACTTGGCATACCACTACCGTTAAGTTTTTCCCATGATGTGAATCTAGTGGTTGAGATATGAAATTCATTGTGATGGTTCATAATTTAAATAATGACATCACCAAAATATTAATAGGGGTAAATGGTATAAAAAACAATTTTTTTATACATAAACTCGATTTTGACACCGTGTTTTTTTTGTGTCAATTTTGACATTGTGTTTTCTAATTTGTTACAATTCTGACCACTTGACCGGTTAACCAGGTTACATGATGACGTGTCAGTTTTGATGATGTGGCATGCTGACATGATATGTTGACGTGTCAAAATTAATTTTTTTTCTCACAAAAAACACTAAGTTTTCAATTTTTTTTTTGATTTTGACACTAAGTTTAATTTTTCCTTTCAACTTTGACACTATGTTTTTTTTGTTCCAAATTGCATATCATTTTTTTCAATTTTGTTCAATGTTGACAATTTTTTATTTAAAATCGTATAAAAAAATTTTTAATACATTTAACCTATATAAATATGTTTTTTTTTCATTTAAAAATCATAGTTTTATATATATATATATATATATATATATATATGTTACACTCAAACCATATTTTTATGTATAAATATGTAGAGAAAATTACACGGTCGGTCCCTATGGTTTGCTCTTACTTGCACGCTTCGTCCCTGGAAAGAATTTTTAACTCGGACAATCCCTATAACTTTATTTCGTTACCCTCCTAGTCCCTTAGTTAACTTTCCGTTTTATTTGGGGTTAGGAACTACTCACGTGTGTGGCACGCTGGGGGCATTTTTGTCCTTTCAACCCTACAATATATTAGCGCCATTTAGAAGACGGATGGTTTTACGATTCCGATCATCGTCAAACCAAAACACACACTTGTCAGACGAATTCCCTTTCTTCTCTCAAACAAAAACCCTAGTCGCTAGCTAAAACTTTGTATGCTTTTCCAAATAATCAACAATGCCGGTTTGGAATTTAAGTGAAGCACGAGGACGGATGATCAGTGAAGCAGAAGTTCGTCTTCAATATGGTAAGTCCGCCTAGTCCCTAATCTCATTTTTATTTGCGTTTGCTTCGTGAAATCCTACAACCCTAATCAAATGTTAATCAAATTTTTTGGGGCATTTCCTTAATAGGTGATCATCCGACCATGTTTTGCATGCTATTAAACCATGGTGGAAAGTTTACTGATTTTCCTGGAAGGAAGTATGTAAACGGAAAGAGACATTACGTTGAGTTAATAGACATCGAGACTTTTTGTGTTCACGATATTGATGACATGATGGTGAAACTTGGGTATATCGATGAAAATCTACATGTGGAGATGTACTATCATTTTCGAAGGCGACTGTGCGATTTGGATTCTGGCTTGTTTTCTTTAGCTTCAGATGATGATGTAAGGCATTTAGCAAAATATGTTGGCCAGCATAAGCTAATAGAGGTGTATACATAGCACGGGCAAACGAAATTACACACATACTCGATGTCACCAAACCCATCTAAGGTACGTATAGTTGAGATTGATTGTACCCCAAAAAGATTATTATTGGAATGGCATGATACACAAGTTGAGCCTATTGATGTGTTGACATTTGAGCCTAATAGAATCAACCCTCCTGTTTCACCTACTAGAAATGAGCCTTCAATTGACAAGGTGGACATGGTAAGTGATAATGCAAACATCATGGAAACTGAAATTGAACATAGTAGTGATGATAATAGCAGTGGTGATGAGATCAACAATGGTGATGATAGTGAGAGTCAAGATGGTGACTTTCTTGTGGACGAAGACAATATCATTGATGATGTTGAAGTTGACATGAGAGAATTCAACTTGAATGTTGACCCAGATGTTGAGTGGATTGGAGGTGCTTCTAAAAGAAAGAATCATGTAGTTACAGAAGATGGGAATGAAGCAGACCTTGAAGTTATAGATATGGAACTTTTCTTGTCCGACTCTTCATCGGATGATGGGATAGAAGGAGAAAGAAACAAAAAGATTAAAGCTATTAGAAGGGCGCATGAGAACGAAAATGCTCAAGTCAGTGAGCCTTTCTATTTATATCAGAAATTTAATTCGTCAAAGGAGTTTAAAGATAGGGTTAACCAACATGCAATAGATACAAGAAGGGAGTTAGATTTTGAGAAGAATGATAAAAACAGAGTAAGGGTTGTATGCAGGGGAACCATAACAAGCCTAGGTGGTGGGAAATAACTGGAATGCCATGCAAACATGTTGTATCTGCAATCTGAAACATGAGGAGAAATAATGGTGCAATTGGTATTCGAGAAACCTTTGTTCATGAATGTTATTGGCTATCAACCTGGAGGAACATGTACTCTTGCAAAGTGGATCCGATAAATGGTAGAAGAATGTGGATTAAGTCACCTTGTCCAACTACTTTGTTGCCTCCAAAACACCGTGTCCCAATAGGAAGACCAAAAAAGAAATGAAGGAAGTCAGCTACAGAAAAAGAGGATATGATCAAAGGGAATACAGTTTCTGGAGCACAAAAAACTGTTACATGTACCAAATGTAACAACAAAGGACACAATGCCAGGACTTGCAAAGGGCAGTTACCAACTGTTGGGAAGAAGGGAAAAAAGAACAATGAGAAAGGAAAAGAGAAGGAGAAAGGAAAAGAGAAGGATAATGGAAAAGAGAATGAGAAAGGAAAACAAAAGAAGAAAGGAAAAGAGAAGGATCCATTGTAAACTCTTTTATCATGTGATGCTCTTATTTTGGTTAAACTATTATGTAATGTGATGTTTGTATTGTGGTTAAACTATTATTTCATGTGATGTTTGTATTTTGATTAAACTGTATTGTGTTTAGTATCACCAAAACAATTGCGGTTGGTACTTAGACATTTGTTTTTGGTTAAACTCTTATGTAATGCTTTGGTTTTAATGTTATCTAATGGATCAATTATTGGTATGTTTTTGGTCATTTCATTTGGCATGTTTTTGGACATTTCATTTGGAATGTGTTTGGTCATTTCATTTAATGTTATATAATGGATTATTTGGCATGTTTTTTGGTCATTTCATTTGGCATGTTTTTGGTCATATGTTAAATGAAAAATACCAAAAGATTACAGTTGCATTGCATCTATTAATTGTACCAATAGATACCCTTTCTCTCCCAATTCCAGCAATACAAGATGGTAATAATCCATTGTAATCTTTTATAAGCCAACAAAGTGCAACTATTAATTGTACCAAAATATACCATTTCATTAAAATGCAGCAATACAAACATGCTAATATTACCCATTCATTAGATTATCTTCAACCAAAAACCACTACTGAAATACCTAATACTACAACTTGTAAACAATTGTCCTAAAAAACAAAATCCAACTGACAATTAACAACATTTTAAGGTTCCGATTTTGGATTTCAAGTTCTTCATTCTAGATTTCAAGGTCACGATTTTGGATTTGAAGTTCTTCATTATGGATTTTAAGCTCAAGATTTTGGCTTTCAGCCTCATACGTATGATTTTCTTCATCTACCCACAAAATAAATCCACTTCTTGGTCCCTGAAGTTTTCAATACCCTCGATTAGCACAAACTAGGGTTCATCCTAGAAATTACCAAAAAATTGATAACTCAATACCTGTAAAGGGCATGCATAAAAAGGCCTACCAGGATTTCTCTTTATTCCTGAAGTTCGTATGATCCCTACAGCTCCACACTTTCATTTTACCATAATCAATTTTGTGGATCTTCAATCTTCACGAGCAAAAGAAATGGAGTAGAAGAGGAGAACTGGAAGCACGGATTGAGAAAAGAAGGAAGGAGAAGTAGTTTTAAGTCCGTTGTAGGGTTGAAAGGACAAAAATGCCCCCAGCATGCCACTCACGTGAGTAGTTCCTAACCCCAAATAAGACAGAAAGTTAACTAAGGGACTAGGAGGGTAACGAAATAAAGTTATAGGGATTGTCCGAGTTAAAAATTCTTTCCAATAACGAAGCGTGCAAGTAAGAGCAAACCATAGGGACCAACCGTGTAATTTTCTCTTTTCAAAAAGAAGTTTGGAATTTTATGAACCTAAATAGGGACTAGGGAGAGAATTGGAAATCACAAATGTTCTAGTTGAGCTTTTATTTGAAAAAGAGAATACATTTATGATAAATCATGACGCAATTATATTTGTTTATGCGACTTTCTTTAAGTCGACCTGTCATCTTAAAAAATATATATATATAAAATAAAAATAAAATAAAAAAGTGGACTCAAATGGGATACTAAGCAAATGAATTTGTTAAATATCTTAAGAGAGCAGTTATATTTGTTAAACAAAACCGAAAATTCAAAAACCGATAAAATTGAAATCGAGAAACCGTAACCAAACTCAAACCATCGGGTTTGTGTTTAAATTTTTAATAACCGAAAAATGGATTTTGGGTTCGGTTTCAGTACCTCAAATTGACCCAACCCGTTGGGTTTGAAACCAACCCAATCCGAGATTATTACATTTTTCAAAAATATGTTATAATTTAACTTTCTATGTCAAATGTAATATTTGTTAAATACAAAATAAGGTGTATTTTGGTACTAAATTATACCAAATATATGGCTTGTGTTGCTAAGTGAAACCGAGATTCTTACATGATTGTTTACTATTTGTTTTGTTTCTAAAAACTTGTTAAACTTGAATGTTGTAAACTTTTAGTCACATACTTTTGATTATGTGTTGGTGCTGAAATTAGTTTTATTTAGTTTTTTTAATCTAGGTTGCTAAATGTGTTTTATTTTTTAAGTTATAAAGATTTGTTGAAAACTGGGTTACAACCCAAAACCCATCAACTCACGGGTTGAACCCAAAAACAAATGAAACCAACCCAAGAACACAAAACTGAAACCGATCAAAAATCGAACTCGACAAGTTCTAAAATCTAGAAACCAAAATATATAGGTTTGGTTCGGTTTTACCACAAAACCTACTCAACCCGACCCATGATCATCCCTAATATTTATTTAATATCTATTTATGAAACAAGATTTTAAAGCAATAACAATAGTTTTTTTGGTCCCTACTTACACTTCAACAATTATTATTATTATTATTATTATTATTATTATTATTATTATTATACTATAGATTAAATTTATCCACCCTTAGCTACAGTAAAGTGGCTAAGGAATGGTAAAAATAGTCCTTTAACTATAAGTGAATAGACACTTGCTTTTTTCTGCACTTCACTGCCATATGTTTAGGTATTTGCATATGTTGTCTTTTTTTTTCATATTTGTCCTTCATTTTTTTCTTTTCCACCTTCAGTATTTGTTTATCTTTATTTTGTTTGTGGAATGAATTGCAGTTCATCGGCATAACCGATAGATGCTACGTGTTCGTCACCGCCTCTATCGGCCAATATCTATCTTCCATTTGTTCCTCCACCTCTTCCCCGCTTCGATCTCTTCTCCACTTTCTTTCTTCTCGATGTCTCCTCCACCGACTCACTTTCCCTAAAAGCTTTCTCTCCCTCTCAGATTAATCACCTTCTTCTTTTGCTTATCTAACAATCGACTCCGAGGAATAACAGAAAGGGAACGATGATGACTGTGTTCAACACCGCCTCACCCACTACTCCCCGACTCTACTTCCTTTGTCGTTCCTTTTCGACTGTTAAAACCCTAATTTTCATATGGGTTTTATGGATTGGATTTGATAAAAGTTCTTCTAATCGCCTCTCCTCCTCCGATTGTGCTGCTACTGTAGCTTGGTTTACTTACTTCCACCCTGGTTAGTATTCGGCCCTTACATCGATCCTGTGATTCCGATTAAGACCGAAGAACTTGAGGAAAGTGATTCTGATTTTCATTCAGGTAAATCCTCATTCGGGTTCTCAGATAGTAAATTTCGTGGTTTATTTCTCTTTTCTATGATTATGGCTCCACAATTCCATTTCGATTGGTATTAAGCTGGTATTGCTTCACCTCCATTGTTATCCAATCCGTCTTCTATGTATGTGCTTCCGTTCAGCTTTATCTGAAAGAGAAACACCATTTTATCTTCCTCTAGAAGATTACGTTTCCGACTATTTCATTCCACTCAAATCCGCACATAAGCCACCAGTTTTCTCACCCCAACTATCCACTGTGACAAATTCTTGAACGATTGCCTGCACAGTGGCTGCAACATCCACCTCGATCACTCTTCTTCTAATTTTTCTATCTAGGGTTCGGTATTCTGCCAACATCTTCCTCTCGATAAGCTCTTTACCTTGCTTCTTTACCAAATCAAATATCCATTGGTTTAGTTTTTTTTTTAAGTGAAAAACACCAGAGGATTATTTCTTTGTTTTTTCTTTTTCGCGTGAAGGATTTCATCTGCTTATTTATTGGACCAAAGTCTAAGCCCTATCAATTCACACGATTGTTTGGATACTGATCAGGTTTGATGTAACGTCCCAAATATCACGACTAAAAATTTCTTTTTAAAACATTACTAAAACCATATTCATAAAAAACGTATCATAAATCATAACATAATTTCGTAGCATTAATTCGAAATACAAACTTATTATCAGAGTAAAACATCCCAGGATAGCTGACTATGGTGTGTGCACTGCAATCTTTCCGAGCTCCTCTTTTGAAAACTGAGTACCTGAAACCAAAAACTGAAAATGCAAGCACGAAGCTTAGTGAGCTCCCCCAAACTACCACATACCATACAATAATATATAAAGCACATACCGGGCCTTGCCCACTGCATCGAACCGATGTCCGGACTAACTGGGGCCTTGCCCCCTGCATCGGACCGAAGTCCAAAAACTGACTGGGACCTTGTCCCCTGCATCGGACCGAAGTACGGACTAACTGGGGCCTTGCCCCCTGTATCGGACCAAAGTCCGAAAACTTACTGGGACCTTGTCCCCTGCATCGGACCGAAGTCCGGACTAACTGGGGCCTTGCCCCTGCATCAGACCGAAGTCCGGAAACTGACTGAACATAGCATAGCATAACATATCAACTAGCATGAAAACATATACAGCATACTGCATCGGGCCGTAGCCCGGAACACATAACACATAACACATAAATCCTATCTGGGCCACGAAGGCATCAAACATACTAACTACTACATCGGACCGAAGTCTGGAAACTACTGCTAACTGAACGGGCCGGCATTGTGGCCTTAGACCCGTTCCTACTGGAAGGAAACTCACCTGAACTGCTGAATTCTGCTGGTAACCCTCGGACTGCTAACCAACCACCGTCTGAAACACTGCTCCTCTAACTCTCCGAGCTACCAATAACAAAGCGACACTTAGCTTGACAGTCCATAAAAAGTCAACCAACTCAACTCCGATCAAAGTCAGAGTCCTGGCCAAAGTCAACCTTCCATGTTGACCCTACTCGCCGAGTCAGTCTACTGACTTGCCGAGTTCACTGATTTCCGAGTTCTATCCTATCCAACTCACTGAGTCCCCACACAACTCACTAATCTGAGCCTTGACTCGAAGGGTTTGGGGTTTCGCGACTTGACTCGCCGATTCCAAGAACAGACTCGCCGAGTCCAAGGCAATCTTCAACAGACTCGTTGAGTTGTTCATCCAACTCATCGAGTTCGTCTCCATCTTCATACTACTCGCCGAGTCCACTCAAAGGACTCGCTGAGTCTATTCAGTCCTTAATCCATGTAGTGGCTTTTCGAGCCAAACAGGGCTTCCAACTCATAGATCCATACTTCTAAGGCCTATCCCTCACGTAAAGTGGCAAACTTTACGTGTATATCAAGAGATCTAGGCTTAAAACAATCCAAACTAGGGTTTAAGACAAAGAGGCTTCACTATCAACCCAAGAACAGATGCTTTATGACTTTCTAGGCCAAGATACACTCAGATCTGAAGTAGCAACTTCAGATCTGGGCTTCTAACTCGAAATAGTTCTTAAGCATGGCATAAAAGCCCCAAATCTCATAGCTAAGGTTGATCTATTAAACAAAAGAGGGAGGGTAACGATTTATTACCTTTAAATGCTCAAAAATGTTCCACCAACTCTGGATCCAAGGCCCCCTTCTTGCTCCACAATGACTATCTTCTCTCTCAAGCTCCAAAAAGCTTCACCAAGGGTCGATCTTGCTCCAAAACGATTATGGCGGCTAGGGTTTAGTGTTCTGTGTTAGAGAGGCAGTAAAGGAACCCTAGGGGAGAGAATGAGACGTTTAAATAAGCTCCAAGTCCCGGATTTAGGGTTTTCCTTGCTCAGACCAGACTCGCCGAGTCACCTTGGCCGACTCGCCGAGTCGGTCGCTTACACCTCGACCCGGATCCCGCTCGGACTCGTCGAGTCCCTCCTTGGACTCGTCGAGTCTCCCCTTAAAATCGGGGTTTTCTTTCTTTTCTTGGCTTTCCAAACTTTGGGTGTCACAACTCTCCCCCACTTAAACTAAACTTCGTCCTCGAAGTTTGCTACGATCCACCGACTGCGATCTGCCTCCAATACCCCACCGCTCATTCTAACACCAGCTGCCTACCTTCGCTGGCCTTCCGCTCAGTCATTCAGCCCAATGCCAATCCTTACAGATAATAATCTCGGGTCCATCCTGACCCTGAACATTCTGGAAACACAACTCACTCAACCGACAATCTTTCTGATACTCTCCAAATACTGCACTGACCCTTCTTTCCTTGCACGATTTCCTTCCCTTCCGAAGGCGATGCTCCATAACTACCTACGTCTTCCATCACTGTGAAGACCCTGTCTCCACCAAATCTATTACTCCCGCTACTCCCAGTACGGGTCATCGTCGCCAGTATCCACTGGGCATTCTTTCTACTACCATTTGGTGTCGCGTACCCCACGAACAACCGACTGAATCCTACCATACGATGCATACTCGCACTGGTACTGACTGAAAATTCTGTTATTCCAAATCTGGCTTCCGGATGAACTGAGACCACCCAGGTGCAACTAATAAGGCTGAACTTGCAGTCCGACACAAAATTAATACTGCCCAAAATAGTGGAACTATCTGAAACACTGAACTACCTGGAGCACTGAACTGCCTGAAACACTGAATTGCTTGAAACACTGAACTGCCTGAAACACTGAACTGCCTGAAACACTGGACTGCTTGCAACACTGAACTACCTGAAACACTGAACTGCCTGAAACATTGGACTGCCTGCAACACTGAACTTCCTGAAACACTGAACTGCCTGAAACACTGGACTGCCTGCAACACTGAACTGCCCAAACGAAACCTTTCTTTGGAACTAGTTTCCACTAATCATCCTGTTACTGTGGTCCTAACGACCTCCCGATCCAACCGACCGGGTCCAAACGTCAAGAAATCCAAGACTATAATGATGGCTCCCAGGCTAATGGTAGCCCTTAACATACATGAATCCCAATGGTTCACTGCTTCCCTGATCTCATGACTGTGTTGACGATCCATCTGTCGCATTGCTGGCTCAACCATGACTAAACTCTGGAAAATTCGAAATCCAACCCGTGGATTTCTATATGCTTGCTGCTGCACACGAATTGGTGGGTACTACTGCTTCCCCCCCCCCCCTTGCGTCCAGATAACGCGCTCATGCTGTCTACTAACCTGGCGAATGCTACGGCTACACCCGTAGACCTACAACTCCCTAATACTGTCTGGCTGCTAGTGAACGCTACGGCTACCCCCACAGACTTACAACACTACTACTACTATCTGACTGCTAGTGAACGCTATGGCTACCCCCGCAGACTTACAACACTACTATTACTATCTGACTGCTAGTGAACGCTAAGGCTACCCCCGTAGACTTACAACACTACTACTACTATCTTACTGCTTACCAATCACTATTCCGGGGACTTCCTGACTATCCCTAGTTCTGCTAGCAATTCCTCATCCTGACTTCTCAACATCAGTCCCCAATCATCGGATGCTACATCAACCTCGACATCTTATATCCTTGATGAAATTAGCGTTCCGCCGAGGAATTCTTCAACTTGGTTCCCAAACCAACCGTCCACTAATCCATAAACATGAAACTAACATTGGGAAGTTTCCAAACTTCCAACTCTTGAATCCACACAACCCTACATGCTGTCTCTACCAGTAACTACTAACACGGAAACATCTCTTGCTAACCATTCTCAAGATCCTCCTTCCGACTCAATAGAGTCCTATCGGCGGTCCTCCAACCTGGATTCCCAATCAGCTACTAACCATATCGATTACATGAACTAACTGCTGGGAAGTTCCCCAAACTCCCAATTCTGAACTCCTTGATCCACCCATTGCTATGCTACTATCCTTTCTTTTCAAGGATTGCGTACTCATTCCGGGTCAGCGTGTTCTTGCCCTCGCATACTCGGAGGGTTCTCCCCCACTTGGATCCGGCTAACTCCTTACTGCTCACTGGTCAAAAGGATTCCCCAACCTTCCTTCCACCAAGGGCGATCTGCTGCCCGCCAACATTTATCTCTGTCGACACTCCATCTGACCTTTACCAGATCCGAACCACTCTTGCTATCTAACCGAGCACCCTTCAGTCCTTTATTGTACTTGCTTTAGTGACTGCACCCTGAGAACCTACGTTTAGGGTGAAAATCTCCAACTCACTTCCTTACTGATCGCTAGCTGCTCCACTAGAAGCTCTAGATTGTCACTTCCGAGGATATAACCGATCAGTACTCGAATGGCACCTTCCGAAAATAGCGAGACGCTTCTGAATATTACACATACATGCTGCAGTTACTATATCTGAAGTAGCCTGTTCTAGAGGGGGCGACCCCCAACTATCATTCTAACATCCAAGGTATGCAAATGGCATATAGTTCGGTCACAAACAGGTACTATGATACCCCAATACATACGCTTATAAATATCGATGCAGCAACATAACAATAATATCATGAATAATAATTGACGGGACGGCAAAAGATACATACCTCCAACACCCGGTGCTGCTCGAACCCTAGCTGCAATCAACCGGTACAATCTGCTTCGAGATGTGGGCGCCCTCGCCCGGCCCCGGCAACCGCTGGTGGTACTCGAAGACTTAGACGCAGGAGCTATCACCTGCTCTGCTGCATACACACCTGGACAGTGGGCCTTCTTGTGGCCTCTCTAACCGCAATGGAAACATATCGGGTCAAGTCCCTGGGTGATGGTAGCAGTATAACCCATGCTGAAATGACCCATTCGGCCGCATCTGAAGAAGCCCAAATCACCACCACTACCACTCCTGCATGCACCCAAGTGCGACCTACCACACTTCCCGCATCGATTGTGGCTCTAATGGTACCTCGATCTCCAATCCGACCCTTTGGGCCCCTTGCCCGAACCTGTGGCTACCTGTGTCCCATCTGTTTTCCTCTTCCTTTCCGACTCCCTGTCCGTCTCTCGCTCCTGAGCTACCCTATCGACCCCATCCATCATCTAGGCAACTGCTATCTGATCATGGATCTTCGTAGTCAACCTATCAATAATCCTCGCAACCATGCCGGGCAACCCCTCGCGAATGGCTCGTGAAACCTCCTCAAATATCCAATCATGCAAAGGTCTCTCTTGAAGATAGGGTGCCTTACTCACTCTTGTCCCTTGATGGCAAAAGCTGGAAATGGGATCTAACTGAACCTCATAAGAATCGGGCTTTAGACGAGCCCCAATTTGCCCTGAAACCACCCCGGCCCTAAAGGCCTCAAGATGACTGTCCATAAGTTCCATAATGGCCTCTTTAACTAAACCGAAAATCACTGGAGTCTGATCGATAATGTTGTGCATAATCTCTGTGGAAATGAAATTCTTCATCTGATCGTCAAGCTACCCGGCTCCAGAGCCCGAGCCAGATCCCTCCCTTGTGCCTGAACTACTAACTGGTATCTCGCGCAAAGTCACCATGCTAAAAAATATAACACACTACTGATCAATATACACACCGCCGCTGAGGGATCTCTCAGACACTCTATTAGTTCCCTGGTTTTGTCTCGACCCCTCTTAAATCGATTACGGATCCTCTACTTTCAGTACTACGGGCCCATACTACCTTCCACATATATCTTACTTTCCTCAAGAGTTACCTCAACTCCACCAAGTCACTCTACTGCTATTGATCTCTTCTACTCTTATCCTAGGCTTTCCATAGGATAATCTCTGACTCCACTCAAACCAGTCCTCAATTGCTGAAGGCCTCCTTGTAATACTAATTAGCCATCACCTGAATACCATCACATGTGATGAGGCTCGGATAATCCTTCGAGTAAAAGACTCGTCCCTAAAACGGTTAGACTCAAACGAGAGCTGCGCAATAGGGCCAAATCCAACACTCTGAGATTATTGAACCCTGATCACATGTGACGTGACGTATTCACCTAACGGCTAACTCCCATCACCAAGAGTTCTACAAAGCACAAAGCAAGCAGCATTCGGACAAAGGAAATTACTCAAGCAAATCTATTCTCATAACGAGAAATTGTACTAGCATACAATGCTAAGCTCATACTATCAGGCATAACCCTAACAGACTATCCTACTATTGTCTACTCAATACTAGCATGCAAATCTTGTAAAGCTGAAGCACAAATAGCAGGCACATAAGGCATCCTCCTAGATCCTTAGTCCTATACTAGCATGTTGTTCTACTGAAACTGAAACTGAAACTGAAATTGAAACTGAAACTGAAACTGATAATCATCACATAAACTTGCATGGGTAATTTGGGAGTACTTACTTGAGCTCGGCTGATTGCATGCACCACACCCTTTTCTCTTGTTAAAGTTCTTTTCTTTCTAAAATTTCTTTTCGCTTTTTCAAAAACTCTTTCTTTCCTCAAAAATTTCTTTCGTAAATGTCCTTCTTTTGAAACCTTTTACCATTTCCTTAGTTTGAGTTCGGACACACTCGAAGTGTATCCGAATCCCTCAAACCAAAGCTCTGATACCAACTTGTAACGTCCCAAATATCACAACTAAAATTTTCTTTTTAAAACATTACTAAAACCATATTCATAAAAACCGTATCATAAATCATAACATAATTTCGTAGCATCAATTCAAAATACAAACTTATTATCAGAGTAAAACATCCTAGGCTAGCTGACTATGGTGTGTGCACTACAATCTTTCCGAGCTCCTCTTTTGAAAACTGAGTACCTAAAAACAAAAACTGAAACTGTAAGCACAAAGCTTAGTGAGCTCCCCCAAACTACCACATACCATACAATAATATATAAAGCACATACTGGGCCTTGCCCACTGCATCGGACCGAGGTCCGGACTAACTGGGGCCTTGCCCCCTGCATCGGACCGAAGTCCGAAAACTGACTGGGACCTTGTTCCCTGCATCGGTCCGGACTAACTGGGGCCTTGCCCCCTGCATCAGACCGAAGTCCGGAAACTGACTGGGGCCTTGCCCCCTGCATCGTACCGAAGTCCGGAAACTGACGGAACATAGCATAACATAACATATCAACTAGCATGAACACATATACTACATACTGCATCGGGCCGTAGCCCGGAACACATAACACGTAACACATAACACATAACACATAAATCCTGTCTGAGCCACGAAGGCATCAAACATACTAACTACTGCATCGGACCGAAGTCCAGAAACTACTGTTAACTGAACGGGTCGGCATTTTGGCCTTAGACCCGTTCCTACTGGAAGGAAACTCACCTGAACTGCTGAATTCTGCTGGTAACCCTCGGACTGCTAACCAACCACCGTCTGAAACACTGCTCCTCTAACTCTCCGAGCTACCAATAACAAAGCGACACTTAGCCTGACAGTCCTCTAAAAGTCAACTAACTCAACTCCGATCAAAGTCAGAGTCCTGGCCAAAGTTAACCTTCCATGTTGACCCTACTCGCCGAGTCAATCTACTGAGTCGTCGAGTTCACTGATTTCCGAGTTCTGTCCTTTCTAACTCACTGAGTCCCCACCCAACTCACTAATCTGAGCCTTGACTCAAAGGGTTTGGGGTTTCACGACTTGACTCACCGAGTCCAAGAACAGACTCGTCGAGTCCAAGGCAATCTTCAACAGACTCGCCGAGTTGTTCATCCAACTCGTCGAGTTCGTCTCCATCTTCATACTACTCGCCGAGTCCACTTAAAGGACTCACTGAGTCTATTCAGTCCTTAATCCATGTAGTGTCTTTTCGAGCCAAACAGGGCTTCCAACTCATAGATCCATACTTCTAAGGCCTATCCCTCACGTAAAGTGGCAAACTTTACGTGTATATCAAGAGATCTAGGCTTAAAACAATCCAAACTAGGGTCTAAGACAAAGAGGCTTCACTATCAACCCAAGAACAGATGCTTTATGACTTTCTAGGCCGAGATACACTTAGATCTGAAGTAGCAACTTCAGATTTGGGCTTCTAACTCGAAATAGTTCTTAAGCATGGCATAAAAGCCCCAAATCTCATAGCCAAGGTTGATCTATTAAACAAAAGAGGGAAGGTAACGATTTATTACCTTTAAATGCTCAAAAATGTTCCACCAACTCTGGATCCAAGGCCCCCTTCTTGCTCCACAATGACTATCTTCTCTCTCAAGCTCCAAAAAGCTTCACCAAGGGTAGATCTTGCTCCAAAACGATTATGGCAGCTAGGGTTTAGTGTTCTGTGTTAGAGAGGCAGTAAAGGAACCCTAGGGCAGAGAATGAGACGTTTAAATAAGCTCCAAGTCCCGGATTTAGGGTTTTCCTTGCTCATACCAGACTCGCCGAGTCGGTCGCTTACACCTCGACCCGGATCCCGCTCGGACTCGCCGAGTCTCTCCTTGGACTCGCCGAGTCTCCCGTTAAAATCGGGGTTTTCTTTCTTTTCTTGGCTTTCCAAACTTTGGGTGTCACAACTCTCCCCCACTTAAACTAAACTTCGTCCTCGAAGTTTGCTACGATCCACCGACTGCGATCTGCCTCCAATACCCCACCGCTCATTCTAACACCAGCTGCCTACCTTCGCTGGCCTTCCGCTCAGTCATTCAGACCAATGCTAATCCTTACAGATAATAATCTCGGGTCCATCCTGACCCTGAACATTCTGGAAACGCAACTCACTCAACCGACAATCTTTCTGATACTCTCCAAATACTGCACTGACCCTTCTTTCCTTGCACGATTTCCTTGCCTTCCGAAGGCGATGCTCCATAACTACCTACCTCTTCCGTCATTGTGAAGACCCTGTCTCCACCAAATCTATTACTCCCGCTACTCCCAGTACGGGTCATCGTCGCCAGTATCAACTGGGCATTCTTTCTACTACCATTTGGTGTCGCGTACCCCACGAACAACCGACTGAATCCTACCATATGCTGCATACTCGCACTGCTACTGACTGAAAATTCTGCTATTCCAAATCTGGCTTCCGGATGAACTGAGACCACCCAGGTCCAACTAATAAGGCTGAACTTGCAGTCCAACACAAAATTAATACTGCCCAAAATACTGGAACTATCTGAAACACTGAACTACCTGGAACATTGAACTGCTTGAAACACTGATTTGCTTGAAACACTGAACTGCCTGAAACACTGAACTGCCTGAAACACTGGACTGCCTGCAACACTGAACTACCTGAAACACTGAACTGCCTGAAACATTGGACTGCCTGCAACACTGAACTGCCTGAAACACTTAACTGCCTGAAACACTGGACCGCCTGCAACACTGAACTGCCCGAACGAAACCTTTCTTTGGAACTAGTTTCCACTAATCATCCTGTTACTGTGGTCCTAACGACCTCCCGATCCAACCGACCGGGTCCAAACGTCAAGAAATCCAAGACTATAATGATGGCTCCCAGGCTAATGGTAGCCCTTAACATACATGAATCCCAATGGTTCACTGCTTCCCTGATCTCATGACTGTGTTGACGATCCATCTGTCGCATTGCTGGCTCAACCATGACTAAACTCTCGAAAATTCGAAATCCAACCCGTGGATTTCTATATGCTCGCTGTTGCACACGAATTGGTGGGTACTACTGCTTCCCCCCCCCCCCCTTGCGTCCAGCTAACGCGCTCATGCTGTCTACTAACCTGGCGAATGCTACGGCTACACCTGTAGACCTACAACTCCCTAATACTGTCTGGCTGCTAGTGAACGCTACGGCTACCCCCGCAGACTTACAACACTATTACTACTATTTGACTGCTAGTGAACGCTACGGCTACCCCCACAGACTTACAACACTACTATTACTATCTGACTGCTAGTGAACGCTACGGCTACCCCCGCAGACTTACAACACTACTACTACTATCTTACTGCTTACCAATCACTATTCCGGGGACTTCCTGACTATCCCTAGTTCTGCTAGCAATTCCTCATCCTGACTTCTCAACATCAGTCCCCAATCATCGGATGCTACATCAACCTCGACATCTTATATCCTTGATGAAATTAGCGTTCCGCCGAGGAATTCTTCGACTTGGTTCCTAAACCAACCATCCACTAATCCAGAAACATGAAACGAACATTGGGAAGTTTCCAAACTTCCAACTCTTGAATCCACACAACCCTACATGCTGTCTCTACCACTAACTACTAACACGGAAACATCTCTTGCTAACCGTTCTCAAGATCCTCCTTCCGACTCAATAGAGTCCTATCGGCGGTCCTCCAACCTGGATTCCCAATCAGCTGCTAACCATATCGATTACATGAACTAACTGATGGGAAGTTCCCCAAACTCCCAATTCTGAACTCCTTGGTCCACCCATTGCTATGCTATTATCCTTTCTTTTCAAGGATTGCGTACTCATTCCGGGTCAGCGTGTTCTTGCCCTCGCATACTCGGAGGGTTCTCCCCCACTTGGATCCGGCTAACTCCTTACTGCTCACTGGTCAAAAGGATTCCCCAACCTTCCTTCCACCAAGGGCGATCTGCTGCCCGCCAACATTTATCTCTGTCGACACTCCATCTGACCTTTACCAGATCCGAACCACTCTTGCTATCTAACCGAGCACCCTTCAGTCCTTTATTGTACTTGCTTTAGTGACTGCACCCTGAGAACCTTCGTTTAGGGTGAAAATCTCCAACTCACTTCCTTACTGATCGCTAGCTGCTCCACTAGAAGCTCTAGATTGTCACTACCGAGGATATAACCGATCAGTACTCGAATGGAACCTTCCGAAAATAGCGAGACGCTTCTGAATATTACACATGCATGCTGCAGTTACTATATCTGAAGTAGCCTGTTCTAGAGGGGGCGACCCCCAACTATCATTCTAACATCCAAGGTATGCAAATGGCATATAGTTCGGTCACAAACAGGTACTATGATACCCCAATACATACGCTTATAAATATCGATGCAGCAACATAACAATAATATCATGAATAATAATTGACGGGACGGCAAAAGATACATACCTCCAACACCCGGTGCTGCTCGAACCCTAGCTGCAATCAACCGGTACAATCTGCTTCGAGATGTGGGCGCCCTCTCCCGGCCCCGGCAACCGCTGGTGGTACTCGAAGACTTAGACGCAGGAGCTATCACCTGCTCTGCTGCATACACACCTGGACAGTGGGCCTTCTTGTGGCCTCTCTGACCGCAATGGAAACATATCGGGTCAAGTCCCTGGGTGATGGTAGCAGTATAACCCATGCTGAAATGACCCATTCGGCCGCATCTGAAGAAGCCCAAATCACCACCACTACCACTCCTGCACGCACCCAAGTGCGACCTACCACACTTCCCGCATCGACTGCGGCTCTGATGGTACCTCGATCTCCAATCCGACCCTTTGGGCCTCTTGCCCGAACCTGTGGCTACCTGTGTCCCATCTGTTTTCCTCTTCCTTTCCGACTCCCTGCCCGTCTCTCGCTCCTAAGCTACCCTATCGACCCCATCCATCATCTGGGCAACTGCTATCTGATCATGGATCTTCGTAGTCAACCTATCAATAATCCTCGCGACCATGCCGGGCAACCCCTCGCGAATGGCTCGCGAAACCTCCTCAACTATCCAATCATGCAGAGGTCTCTCTTGAAGATAGGGTGCCTTACTCACTCTTGTCCCTTGATGGCAAAAGCTGGAAATGGGATCTAACTGAACCTCATAAGAATCGGGCTCTAGACGAGCCCCAATTTTCCCTGAAACCACCCCGGCCCTAAAGGCCTCAAGATGACTGTCCATAAGTTCCATAATGGCCTCTTTAACTGAACCGAAAATCACTGGAGTCTGATTGATAATGTTGTGCATAATCTCTGCGGAAATGAAATTCTTCATCTGATCGTCAAGCTACCCGGCTCCAGAGCCCGAGCCAGATCCCTCCCTGGTGCCTGAACTGCTAACTGGTATCTCGCGCAAAGTCACCATGCTAAAAAATATAACACACTACTGATCAATATACACACCGCTGCTGAGGGATCTCTCACACACTCTACTAGTTCCCTGGTTTTGTCTCGGCCCCTCTTAAATCGAGTATGGATCCTCTACTTTCAGTAGTACGGGCCCATACTACCTTCCACATCTATCCGTAGTTTCCTCAAGAGTTACCTCAACTCCACCAAGTCACTCTACTGCTATTGATCTCTTCTACTCTTATCCTAGGCTTGCCCTAGGGAAATCTCCGACTCCACTCAAACCAGTCCTTAGTTGCTGAAGGCCTCCTTGTAATACTAATTAGCCATCAGCTGAATACCATCACATGTGATGAAGCTCGGATAATCCTTCGAGTAAAAGACTCGTCCCTACAACGGTTAGACTCAAACGAGAGCCACGCAATAGGGCCAAATCCAACACTCTGATATTATTCAACCCTAATCACATGTAACGTGACGTATTCACCTAACGACTAACTCCCATCACCAAGAGTTCTACAAAGCAAAAGCAAGCAGCATTCAGACATAGGAAACTACTCAAGCAAATCTATTCTCATAACGAGAAACTGTACTAGCATACAATGCTAAGCTCATACTCTCAGGCATAACCCTGACAAACTATCCTACTATTGTCTACTCAATACTAGCATGCAAATCTTGTAAAGCTAAAGCACATATAGCAGGCACATAAGGCATCCTCCTAGATCCTTAGTCCTATACTAGCATGTTGTTCTACTGAAACTGAAACTGAAACTGAAACTGAAACTGATAATCATCACATAAACTTGCATGGGTAATTTGGGAGTACTTACTTGAGCTCGGCTGATTGCATGCACCACACCCTTTTGTCTTTTTAATGTTCTTTTCTTTCTAAAATTTCTTTTCGCTTTTTCAAAAACTCTTTCTTTCCTCAAAAATTTATTTCGTAAATGTCCTTCTTTTGAAAACCTTTTACCATTTCCTTAGTTTCAGTTCAGACACACTCGAAGTGTATCCGAATCCCTCAAACCAAGGCTCTGATACCAACTTGTAACGTCCCAAATATCACGAATAAAATTTTCTTTTTAAAACATTACTAAAACCATATTCATAAAAACCATATCATAAATCATAACATAATTTCATAGCATTAATTCGAAATACAAACTTATTATCAGAGTAAAACATCCTAGGCTAGCTGACTATGGTGTGTGAACTGCAATCTTTCCGAGCTCCTCTTTTGAAAACTAAGTACCTGAAACCAAAAACTGAAACTGTAAGCACGAAGCTTAGTGAGCTCCCCCAAACTACCACATACCATACAATAATATATAAAGCACATACTAGGCCTTGCCCACTGCATCGGACCGAGGTCCGAACTAACTGGGGCCTTACCCCCTGCATCGGACCAAAGTCCGGAAACTGACTGGGACCTTGTTCCCTGCATCGGACCGAAGTTGGGACTAACTGGGGTCTTGCCCCCTGCATCGGACCGAAGTCCGGAAACTGACTGGGACCTTGTCCCCTACATCGGACCAAAGTCCGGAAACTGACTGAACATAGCATAGCATAACATATCAACTAGCATGAACACATATACTGCATACTGCATCGGGCCGTAGCCCGGAACACATAACACATAACACATAAATCCTGTCTGAGCCACAAAGGCATCAAACATACTAACTACTGCTTCGGACCGAAGTCCGGAAACTACTGCTAACTGAACGGGCCGACATTGTGGCCTTAGACCCGTTCCTACTGGAAGGAAACTCACCTGAACTGCTGAATTCTGCTGGTAACCCTCGGACTGCTAACCAACCACCGTCTGAAACACTGCTCCTCTAACTCTCCGAGCTACCAATAACAAAGCGACACTTAGCCTGACAGTCCTCTAAAAGTCAACTAACTCAACTCCGATCAAAGTCAGAGTCCTGGCCAAAGTCAACCTTCCATGTTGACCCTACCCGTCGAGTCAGTCTACTGAGTCGCCGAGTTCACTGATTTACGAGTTCTATCCTGTCCAACTCACTGAGTCCCCACACAACTCACTAATATGAGCCTTGACTCGAACGGTTTGGGGTTTCGCGACTTGACTCGCCGAGTCCAAGGCAATCTTCAACAGACTCACCGAGTTGTTCATCCAACTCGTCGAGTTCGTCTCCATCTTCATACTACTCGCCGAGTCCACTCAAAGGACTCGCTGAGTCTATTCAGTCCTTAATCCATGTAGTGGCTTTTCGAGCCAAACAGGGCTTCCAACTCATAGATCCATACTTCTAAGGCCTATCCCTCACGTAAAGTGGCAAACTTTACGTGTAGATCAAGAGATCTAGGCTTAAAACAATCCAAACTAGGGTTTAAGACAAAGAGGCTTCACTATCAACCCAAGAACAGATGCTTTATGACTTTCTAGGCCAAGATACACTCAGATCTGAAGTAGCAACTTCAGATCTAGGCTTCTAACTCGAAATAGTTCTTAAGCATGGCATAAAAGCCCCAAATCTCATAGCCAAGGTTGATCTATTAAACAAAAGAGGGAAGGTAACAATTTATTACCTTTAAATGCTCAAAAATGTTCCACCAACTCTGGATCCAAGGCCCCCTTCTTGCTCCACAATGACTATCTTCTCTCTCAAGCTCCAAAAAGCTTCACCAAGTGTAGATCTTGCTCCAAAACGATTATGGCGGCTAGGTTTTAGTGTTCTGTGTTAGATAGGCAGTAAAGGAACCCTAGGGGAGAGAATGAGACGTTTAAATAAGCTCCAAGTCCCGGATTTAGGGTTTTCCTTGCTCAGACCAGACTCGCCGAGTCGGTCGCTTACACCTCGACCCGGATCCCGCTCGGACTCGCTGAGTCTCCCTTTAAAATCGGGGTTTTCTTTTTTTCTTGGCTTTCCAAACTTTGGGTGCTACATTTGACCATCTTTGACCCTACGTTAGATTATTGCAGCTTATTGAAGAAGGTCAAATATTGGATGAAGGATTAAACTTTGTTGCCACTGTATATGTTCCTGTTTATGTGATGCTTGGAGTAAGTGGTTTGTTATCTCTATTTCCACTCATTATTTCTCTATACATTCTATAAATATCAAACAATCAACAACAAATAAGATTTATAAACAAAATCTGCTAACATAATTTCACTGCAAAACTAGGTTGATTAACCAATTCTGCCAGTTGATTGATCGTGTTGAAGGTCTTACTACTCCTACTGAAATAGGAGGTGTATCCTCTGGTTTTATCATATTACAACCATAAGAGGTGTTCAGTCGCCTACTGCAGTTAATTACAAGGTCGGTTAATTACAGGGTCAATGTTTTTGTATTGGTAGATTTTTATAGTTATTTCTATGTATATGTGTATGTATTTATATGTATTTGTCTTTGAATCTGTGTATTTATATGTTTCAATTACAGGTAAATAATGATCATAGCCTTTCTATCTGTAAAGAATACAAGGTACGATTTCTGAATTTTGTTAAATTATAATGCACTCTAAATGAATATGAGAAAATGACTACTTTACCCTTGTGAATTTGTATATTTGGTTTATTCTAAACATGCATAGTTGTTCAATTTTTTTCTCAACTGATCGCTTCAAACTCCGAGGTAAGATCTTGATTCTCTGCAAGCTGATATAAATTGTTTAGAATCACCAAAAGACAAAAAAAAAATGAGATGAAACTAATTAAGAATTAAATAAACATGGAAGGATGCTTAATTCTCTGATTGTTAACTAAGAATTCAGTAAGCATCATTTCTTAATCAGTCAACACCAAGTGATTCTCATTGTTGTATACATCTTTTGCCTTATCACAACGAAGCTCATTATTTGACGAACAGGCAGGGGCAAAACTGTCATCTTTAAAGAATTACCTAATTGGAATTACAAGTCTATAATAGAAGGAATTAAAAGTACATTGCTATAATAAACAAATAAATGAAAGTAAGTTGCCATTTCTGTTAATGTAACACAAATACATAAAATTTACCTAATATACTTCTATTTCCAGCATTTGTAAGTGTAATTCCGAAAATGCCCCTATTCTGTAACTCTTTTCCTTCGCGACTATTTCTAGCTTTGTAATTCAATTCCATGTACTTTTGAGTTCCTTCATGTTGATCATTGAGATAAAAATCTGCCATATTTACCAATCTACTTCATTTGTTTGTTTATTGTAGCATGTTGTTACTTTCATTGAAAGTTTTGTCTGTTTTTGTTTCGTTTGCTGAAATTAATGAGAGCATCGTATTACTCACCACAACCATCAGATGATTGTTCACCCATTTTTCTGTAGGCATCTCCACCTTGTGTTCCCACCGCCTGGTTTATTAGACATTACAGATTTTTGTCATTTATATGATGAAGATAGTATTTTGCTACCTGATGTTGACAATTTTAGCATATGTCTTCTTAGGTAATTTTACTAGATTTGGAAAAACAATTACAACAGATATGTTCATGAAATCAACTTTATATTAAAACATTGAATACACATTATTACCTTGGAAGGTGTAGTCATCTTAATTCGGATTTGGGTTTTCAATTTGTTAATGGAATTTTATTTTTGGGTTTTTTTAAGTTTCCACTCATCAAGAAACTATTGCATTAGCTTTAATTGAGGTTCTTTTTCAGCTTTTTTCCAGTTTTTCCCTTCTAAATCTGTTGACTTCATATAGATTTAGTATGTTAGTTTTCTATCGTTTCTATGAATAACTGCGAAAGCGTCCAACATTCATCTAATCCCCGCAATGCAGGAACCTTCCCTAGTTATTATTAAAATTCTCTCATGTTAACTACAATGAAATAGCTGTCTTTTTGGCAGAAATAGTCCTTCTTTTATGGGGGCATGGTTTCTTTTAGCATTTGTTTCCCGATTTTGCATTCTGGGCAGTTTATGCCATTTGAACGATTTTTGATGCTACGTGTTTTTCGCCTGTTCTCTTCACCACTTTTCCACCCAATCACTTTTCAATTGCTGGCAGTTTTTTCAAACTTTATTTCAACGAATTTGCTTTTCTTGCTTTGTTTCGATCTATCGTTATGTTCCTTTTCTTCCTTCTATGTTTCCTCTTCTAATTGCAGGTGAGAATTTTCCACTATCTTTTCATGAACCCTAGATGCATGTTGATGTTTCTACTCTAAATTGATGGTGCAGGTTCACGATTGATGTGGTTGTCGGGTTCGGTGGTGTCATCGCCATTAGCTCCAGCATCCTCTACCTTCTGCTTCTTCATTTTATCCCTTCTTAATCGTCGGTGTCAGGTCTGATTTTTGCCTCTTCGATTTTACCCCAACTGAAAAACCCTTCGTTCGCCTTCCAACTGAATTTCCTTCTTCACTTATTTTTGATATTCTTTAAGATTGTGTTTGGGTTTCTTCTCCATGCCTATAGGTAGCAAGCATAGTGTGTTTGAATATGGACAATCGTCACCTGGGAGTGTTGCACCTAAATCAGGGAAGCCTCGCCAACGGTACATATTTTATCTTTCTCCACAGTTACCTTCGTATCCTCCTAATCAAAATGATCTGAGTCGGTGACATTCCCCACTTCTTATGGGTCTTCACTCCGTTGTCTCTTCTTTCTCACCCTGCTTCTTCTGGCCAAACCCACTGATTCATCGATCTTCAACATCAGACGAACCCGTCCCCACCTCCAATTGCTTCGCTTTTCTGTACCAACATCGACTTAGGTGCAGAGGAAGACAGACAAACGGAGTCGATGCGATATATCACTCCGCCATCGCTTACGTGTGTTTCTTGTGCGAAAGATGCAGAAGCAACATGTCACGGGATGCTTCAATCACCGTGTGCCACTTAGTATTTTCTCCGACTAAGTCAGGCTAACTTCGACGATCTAGATGTACTAACGAACTTAGGAAGCAAGAGTTACGACAAGGGACACTTCAATAAAGCTTCTATTATATAACTCAACTTCTTTACAAGGCAACTTCTTGATGGTTTCGACAAATGAGTCCTCTCCCCTATTTATAGGAACCTTACACCTCCTCAAATGGAAGTTTCTAGGTCCCGATCATCCATGACTAATCTAGACTCTTCCTATTATATACATGGATTTTGCAAGACTCTAGAATATTGTAAACTTGTATACGATGCTCTAGAAATCTCTAAGTCTTCCCGGCATTATCCAAATCGTTCTTGTATGATCTAGCGTGTTCTAGATCCTTCCAAAGTCTTATGGGTCGTTCTAATTTCTTCTAGTGCCTTCATCATTTATTCCGGATCGTTCTCCTTAATTCCATGGACATCTATAATATTCTAGCACCTTCCAGGGTCTCGTAGAGCATTCTTGATTTCTCCGGAGATTTCTTGAGTATACTTGATTGTTCCAGAGTTCTCTAGATGATTGTAGAATTTTCCAGAAACTTGGTCCGTGACACCCTCCCCCACTTAAACCCTTGACGTCCTCGTCAAGTCTTCTATACATATGTCTTGATCTTGTCACGGGGCTACTTCGTGTCTTTTTGTTTTCTCCAAAGTATCTCTTCGAGTAAGGCGTGCTTTTATTTCTCGATGTCCTTTGATTCCTATTTCTTCTCTCATCCTTGTAAAACCTTGAGTAACTCTTTATGTAGGATATGGATCCCTGTTCCTTCGAACGTGCCTCGCTTATTCGAACTTCCCGTTTTGGCTTCATATTCTTCTTGATTATATTGCTCTTGTCATAACACAACTTCATAGTTGAAAGGGATCGAGCTTTTGTCTTTCTTCTTTCCAAGGGAATTATATGGATAGTTGATCCCTTGGTTATACGCAGGGTGTTGTCTCTTTCGAACGACCAAGGACATACCATATCCAGGAAATCCATTCCTAGTACCATGCGATAGTCGTCCATCGGAACCACTATCAAGTCGATGGTCCCTTCCCATTCTGCGATCTTCATGGGTATTCCACGAGAAACTCCAAGGATCGGATTAGATGGAGAGTTGACAACCTTCAACCGACCTAACTCCTTTGTATAATGAATACCCAACTTCCTTGCTTCTTCCTCTGCGATGAAACTATGGGTTGCTCCAGAATCTACTAGCGCCTTAGTGTTCCTTGCATTCACTTTAACTTCGACGAACATGAGACTCCCTCCTTTATTTTCTTCCTTCTTTGAAGATTTTATCTCATCTTTTGATATTGAGTTCAAAAAACGCATTGAGCTTATTTGTGCTTCGTCTTCTTCTTCTTGCAAAACCATCGCATAGAAGGTCTTTTTCTTCGGACAGTCTCGAATCAAGTGAGGACCATCACACAAGTAGCACTTGATCTCCTTTCGCTCTTCTCTTCGGTTTCTTCCTTCGATTTCTTTTCCTTTCGTATTTAAAGTTTGGGATGTGTTTTGTTTTGGTTCCAGTTCCATCATAGTTTGTTCTCCCCCACTATTCTTTTTAACCGTGCTTTCTTTTCAAAATTCCATTAGATCTTCTGCCATGGCAATAGCTTCGTCAATGTCTTTGGCATTTCTCCTTTTGAGCTCGTTGTAGGACCAAGATTGTAGTCCATCCATGAAATAGAAAAGTTTGTCCTTCTCCTGCATGTCAGGTAACTCTAGCATCAAGGTCGTGAACTCGACTATATAGTCTCCGATAGATCTCATATGCTTTAGTCCACAAAGTTTCTTCATCGCTATGTCTTCAACATTGTGTGGGCAGAATTGTCTCTTGAGTTGCCTCTTGAATTCTTCCCATGTGTCTATGGTATATAATCCTTTTTCAATATCACCATGCTTCCTTCGCCACCATAGAGCTGCACTCTCGTATAGATAAAGTACGGCTGTATCTACCTTCGTCTTGTCGTCCTTCACTTGACTAGCATTGAAGTAGCATTCCATCGACCAAAAGAATTCGTCAAGTTCTTTGGGGTTGCGTTTACCTCCATACTTCAATGGTCTGGGTGCTTCTGTGTGCGGAAATGTTCTTGCAATGGTCCCTCCAGTGATTGCTGCCTTGCACAGGTTTACTTCGGCTTGTAATGCATCTACCTTCTCACGGAACTCGCTCCACAGAGTGTTAATGAGTCCAAGGAATTCTTCCTTGATGACACCGATGGTCTCCTTCAATCCATCGCTCGTGTCACTTATCTCGGCAACGAACTGATCGACGGTATCCTTCCATTCAAGGATCTCACCGACGTTAATCTTTGTCCTTGTAAGCTTGTTCTCTAGGCTTGCCAAGGAATCTATCGATTGGTCCCTCTTCCTGGACTTTCTTCCTTTCTCCTCGACGACAGGGGGCACGCTTGCGACTTCACTACTTCCTGCTTCCGTAGTCATGATCTCTTGCTTGTACAAACTCCGGCTCTGATACCACGTGTCACGGGATGCTTCAATCACCGTGTGCCACTTAGTATTTTCTCCAACTAAGTCATGCTAACTTCGACGATCTAGATGTACTAACGAACTTAGGAAGCAAGAGTTACGACAAGGGACACTTCAATAAAGCTTCTATTATATAACTCAACTTCTTTACAAGGCAACTTCTTGATGGTTTTGACAAATGAGTCCTCTCCCCTATTTATAGGAACCTTACACCTCCTCAAATGGAAGTTTCTAGGTCCCGATCATTCATGACTAATCTAGACTCTTCCTATTATATACATGGATTTTACAAGACTCTAGAATATTGTAAACTTGTATACGATGCTCTAGAAATCTCTAAGTCTTCCCGACATTATCCAAATCGTTCTTGTATGATCTAGCGTGTTCTAGATCCTTCCAAAGTCTTCTGGGTCGTTCTAATTTCTTCTAGTGCCTTCATCATTTATTCCGGATCGTTCTCCTTAATTCCATGGACATCTATAATATTCTAGCACCTTCCAGGGTCTCGTAGAGCATTCTTGATTTCTCCGGAGATTTCTCGAGTATACTTGATTGTTCCAGAGTTCTCTAGACGATTGTAGAATTTTCCAGAAACTTGGTCCGTGACAAACAGGTAGGTGACCAAGGCGGAGGGTCGGGTGGCTCCTTGACTTAGACGACAGCTGAAACACTCACACACACATCTATGTGTTGCTTCGAAATCCACCACTGTCGCTTCGCAACCCACGACCATCATCACATCAGTTTTAATTTTGGATTGATTAAAGTCCAAAATCCCCACTTCTGAACTTTTGCTTCAAATCTTACAGTCTAATAATCCAAGTTTCGTTCCATTTTACTATTAGGGATAATAAATTTCTCCATGTGAAATCGACAAATACATATCAATTGAGAGGTGTATATTGAGAGTAGAATATGGGAAAGATGATGAAAGCAGCGGCTCCCCCTTGTGCTCCCGATCTAATTGTTATGGATGCATATTTCCGCTTCATCTGATTCGTAAATCGTGATGTAGTTTTGGTTGATAGTTCTATAACGGAGTATAATTTCTTTAATTTACTAAGCTTCCATTGATGAACTTTTTGTATTAATGGGTTTCTATGTGACAAACAGACTTGTAATGTACTGATCTATGCTTTATTATATTGCAAAAGTGATTATTATTCGACTGCTTTTGAATCATGAAGCATATTGTGTTGTGGCTGTTGAATCTGCTGGCCGACAAGTGCCCATGGCTTTTCTTGAGCGAACCAAGGATGACTTTAACAAGAAATATGGTCGTGGGAAAGCTGCTACAATTGTTGCCAATAGTGTTAACACAAAGTGGAAGGGATGGGTAAGGAAAATGGGATGAAATAGAAACGTCACTGGTATCTCATCTCCTTTCTCGCAAAATAGTTCCCCAAGTCATGAGGTATGGGTTACATATAATCTTAAAAATCCCAAAAAAACAAAATATGCCATATTCCAAGCTTCCATTTTTTACCTTGCTGCGTGTTTGACTTTTATAATCGACTAGTATGATATTTAGGAAACTATCTTTGAAATTTCCCAAGTAATAATTCCTTTTTGTCAAAAAAATATTTTGTTGAAACATGAACTCATTTAACTGGTTTGTAGAAATTGGAAGTAACAGTGGTTTCGCTTAGAAGAGCCAAAGATCTAGAATCCCTGAAAAGTCACTTTGACTAAATGTCAGAAGTACCCCTGGCAGATGTCACCACCAAAAAGCTCCTATGTCATCTGATAACTTCAGAACTGGTCGGTTGATGTCTTGCCACACATTTTTATACAAATAAGCAAAATAGATTAACCAATAGGATGCAGTACGGTATCTCCAGATGTATCAAGGTGAAGTATCCAAATAAATCATGGTGTCATAATCAAAATTTCTTTTATAACTAATTATCCATTCCGTGTTTTCCGATTCACAGAAAACCGTGTGAAGAACAAGAAACATTAAAGGAAAATGACTTAAAAGCCCAACGAAATTTCCAAACCATTAAAAAAATCTCAATCATGTTTTATCTATTCAAAAAAAACCCAACGAACTTAACTTTTTGTCTAAAAAGTCCAACAAAGGTTCAAACCGTTCAAAAAATCCCAATTTTGTTTTGTTTAAATTCGTTGGGTTTTTTTTGAACAGTCAAAACATGATTGAAGTTTTTTAAACGTTTTGGAAACTTCGTTGGTGTAACAAGTCATTTTCCCGATACGGTAATGAGCCACGTCATTTGTTTCTCTTATTTGACTTTCAGGAAAGTGTAACTTAGTTGGACTTTTTAGATAAAATGTTAAGTTTGTTGGGTTTTTTTGAACAGACAAAACATAATTGAGGTTTTTTGAACGGTTTGGAAACTTAGTTGGACTTGTAAGTCATTTTCCCAAACATTAATTATGATGCATGCTAGCTTCTTATTGAAACTGTGTTGTTCGTAATCCTAAAGTAAAATAAGAAGTCTATTAACATGTTACTAATTAGAAGATATATTCTGTTTTATCAGGTCTTGATTTCTGCAAAAGAAGAACCAAATGCTTCAGTGGATGGTTTACTGAAAATCCATAAATGGGTAAGGGATGTGGATGTTGATCGTACTCATCCGCCAGCTGGAGATACAATCAACAGAAGCCTACATGTGGCTGCCACACAAGCGGGGAACTTGATAGGAAAGCAGGGCGCCACCATAAAAACCATCCAAGATTCTTCCGGTTGTGTAATTCGAGTGCTCGGACAAGGTTTTGCTGAAAAATATATTATAATAATCTTAAAATAAAAGGACGAATACAATTTATAATTGTGTTTTTTGGATGCAGAATACCTTCGTGTAATTGCTTTGTCTGATGATAGTCTTGTGGAGGTGCAAGGGGAACGTGAAGGTGGTTGAACTAATTGCTTCATATTTAAGAATGTTATAAGTTGACTGCAATGTTATCGATATATTTGAAAAACAAGCAAGTTAAGTTTTTCAATTTTATTATATTTTGATTAAAAATAATAATAATAATCTGATTAATGTTTATAGATGCAAATGCCATGAGAATCCATAAATGATAACTCACTCCAATTTAGTTCTTTTCACAATTTCTTTATCTTTGATACTTCTGTATAGTTTTGTGATCACTCCAATTTAATTTGATTTGTCAAAAAAAAGTTGCAATTTAATGTATGGTATTTATATTTCAGTTATTTAAATTCAGTGTTCATCGGTAGATTTGATTTCTTTCTTTAAATGTTTAATTTTATTATTTTATATCACAATTGTTAGTCCAAATCCAATAAGCTAGGGAAAGTCAATTGACGAGAATAAGTTATCCCAAAACTTCATAATTATTATTGTTTCTTTATATGTATGTGGTTGTGTATGGCTTTTCTGACTTATTGGATTTCTGTTAGTGTATGAATTCCTTATAAGAAAACTTGGAAAATGTTATGTACCTACCTAATGAAGGTAGTTCATATTGTGTCACATTATGCTTTTTAAGTTTGTTGTTGTCTATATTTTGTCATTCATAGCATTTGTCTATTACGTTTATGATTATTTGATTATTTATATAAGGTCCGATAATACTGTAGTATCTACAAAAGGTATAGTGAAAATTAGATAGACCATTGGTTTACTCTCCATTTTATTCGTTTCTTTATTAATGACACATTTAGTTTATAGAATATAAATTTTATTTTTATGATCTTAATTATTATTCGAATATACATGAATTATTGGTTTGGCACAAGCTTATAGTTTTTTGGTTTGCAACTCTTTTAGGGAGTTAGAATTCAAATGAATACATCTGACATAGCTTTATGAAAGTTGGAATGCTGAGGTAAATGGAATCAAAAACTGGAGATTTTTATGTTCCAAATTTTATATATTTTCAAAGTATAATGTGGTTATTGGAAAAAAAAATAGGAAGTCTATTGTTTTTCCTTGCATTCAACCCACATTGTTTATTTGTAATTTTCTGAAATGTATCTCTTTCTTTTGCTTCTAATTATTCTCTTTTAATGTAATATGAAGGTAGGATTTTACCACTTGATATCACTGGAATTAGAGGATAATCACCATGCACCAAATTTGTAGGTTATTCTATTATCAATTTATGTATCAAAAAGTAGATATTTGTTTATTCATTACTTGGATTTGGAGTGTAACAGTTGCACAAAAAAAGTGATGAATATGATCTGTTTTACAATCAACAGATGGTTTCCAACCCTCGCAACACGTTCACTCTAGATCTCCCACATGTAGGACAAAAAAAAGTTCATAAATCCGAACCCCGCAAAGTGCGGTCACCCATCTAGTTTTTATTATTATTATTATTATTATTATTATTATTATTATTATTACACACACAGAGAGAGAGAGAGAGAGAGTGTGTGTGTGTGTGTGTGTGTGATAGAGAGAGAATTAATTTCATATGTAAATGAACATCAATTGTATGGATAATACTATTATATGAAAATGACTAAAAGAATGTATTATTTGGTATTGCCAATACGTTCAACTTCATATAACTATTGTTATTATTACAAATGTTCACGTATTAAACATGGGTGGTTTTGTATGGGTGCTTGTAGTGGCTGTAGTGACACCGACAACATTTGATTTGTCGTCTATATGCAGTAATTAAAAAAAAAACCTTAAATTTTTTTCTACTATCGTGCCACTACTTAAATTATCCGTGTCACACCTATTACAAATTCTTGTGTCTCCCGTGTTAAATCGTCTAGAAAGATAGTATGTTTTTTTTATGATTATTATCGGAATGTGTTCTTTGTAATTGTATTTATTCGTATTTTGTGAGAATGACCGAGTGATATATAAATATATATATATATATATGTGTGTGTGTGTGTGTGTGTGTGTGTTCAGGTTCATTTGAGAATATGCTAATTTTTTGAAACCGTAAGATCAAATCTAAAAATAATTTTAAAATGCAAAATAAAAGAAAAAATCCAAAAAAAAAATTATTATTATTTTCGGAACTTTATTTACCTAAAAAAATAAAATAAAATAAAATTACCATTTTTTTTTGAAAAATACGTGAAATATTATAATAGAATATTACACTGTAAATATTTTAATGTGGTTTTTAGAATGTTAGAATATTATACTAGATTTCTCACATATATAGAATATTTTATTTATTCTACTAGAACATGTAAAAAAAAAAGTTATTTTTTATTTTTTATTTTTTTTTTGGAAATTATAAATTCCGAAAATAATATTTGGAAAAAAAATTCGAAAATTTTCAATTATTTTGCATTTTAAAAATGTTTTTTGTTTTATCTACCAAATGAATGGCTAGGATTGCGTCTCACGGTCTCACAAAATTAGATCGTCTCACATGAATCTAACTCTCTCTCTCACTCACTCACTCTCTCTCTCTCTCTCTCTCTCTCTGTGTGTGTATGTATATATATATATATATATATATATATATATATATATATATATATCCTATAATAAAAGAATGTTTTTTTACCACATATCCTTTTCTCCTTCATTTGGACACATGACATTTTTTTAAATTTTTAAAATTTCTATTTTCCACTTGTCATTTTATTGTATTTTTCATTTTATTAAATTAAAATTCCATATTTAATATGTAAGGTATTTATTAGAAAGAGTTTATATATATATATATATATATATATATATATATATATATATATATATATATATATATATATATATATATATATATATATATAATGTATTCAATACGTTAAGGCCTCATTAATTTTAATAATTAAATTTTTTTTTTCATTTTTCTTATAAATTCAAACCTTTTAAATTGTTAAAATTTCATATTTAATTTTTTTTAAATAAATCCATTTAATATATAGATCTCACACCTAGTATATATAACAATAACAAACCATACGTAATAACAATTGAAAAACATATTTGAGCAATTAATACAATATTTAATAGGGACATTAATATTATAGGAAAAAAAAAAAGAAGAAGAAGGAGGGCCCACTAAGTCAATTGCAAGGATTTCAACATGTGAAAGACATTGAATTATATGACACGAATTTAAGCTTACATAGTTACATGGCATTTCAAAATTCATCTACAAGTATAAATACATATGGTCTAAGGAAAATAAATAAAAGTTTCCATGTCTTCAATTGAAATGTGATTCATGGGTAATGTATACCGTATAAATTGATTTTTTAAACAATAAGGTAAGGGGGCATCCTAGAGTTTTCACCTGGAGCACGCTAAGTTTGTTGTTTTTACCGTAGGTAAACACTGCCCCTCAATCTATTTTTTTACCGGCGGTAAAATTTAATGGTGAACTTCCATCGGTATCTCTCTTGATTTAACTTGAAAATTTTCTCTTTTTCTTCATTTTTTAGCGGCTGTAAACCTCAACACCGCACCCTAATACACAATTCTTAGTAGGTAAAACATTAAAATCTATATGGCATGGATTTACCATCGGTGAAAAAGCACGAGACCATGCCGCCTAATAAAGAATGATGCAAGTGAAAGAGTATTGGTAGAACCAAAAGCCACCAATCCATCGTCTTATTTTGCATTATTTAGTTATGATTTTATCTCATAAAGTTATGTCCAATTATTTTATTTTAAAATTATAGAAGCTTTTGGTAACATTAACTTGTAGTTGAAATTTTGAAAATGTAATTTTTATTCGTATGGAAGTGTTAAAATTAATTATATACTTTTAAGAAGTATAAAATAACATAAAATCTAAAATATAAAACCCCTCAAAAGCTCTCAAAAGTTATTTAAAGTAGTTTTTTGATTTATGGTTTTTTGCACTGTTTTCAAAACTGGACCGGACCGACCGGTTGAACCGGGAACCGGTCAGGCAACCGGTTCTTTAATACAAAAAAACCGCCTAAAAGCAAACCGGTAAGAACCACAGGTTCAACCAAAAACCGGTAGCAAACCGGACTGGTCAAACCGGAGAAAACCAGCCTGAAAAAAAAATTATAAAATTTTATACTTGAAAAAAAAAATAGGACACGCCTTTTATGGGAGATCCATGATCCGGCTTGTGAGCCATTTAGACATTTAGCCTCCATCCCTTTTATGGAGTTTTCAAGGCTTCCAAGTTATGTTTTTAGTGGATGTGGGATATATAGCCTAAACAATCCCTTGCTTCATCTCTCAACTTCAAATGACTACATATAGTTCTTTTATTTTTTTTTTCAAATGTTTCAAAATTACCGAATATTTTTTTTTTAGTTTTTACGTAATCTTCATAATATATTTTAAAAAACTCAAATATAATTATTAGAAATTGGTTTTTGTTGTTTATTTTAAAAGTTTAAAAGTCATGATATTATATATATATATATATATATATATATATATATATATATATATATATATATATATATATATATATATATATATGACGTCGTTCGGTTCATCCGGTTTTTGAGACCGGTTCAACCGGTCGAACCACTTGAACCATCAACCCAGTAACACGACCGGTTCGATGTCCGGTCCGGTTTTCAAAACATTGGTTTTTTGTTTAAAGTAAAAGCTAGCTAGTATATCCAAACAAGCTTTTCTTTTATTTGTATAATTTTTTATTGTTTTCCCTAACTTATTAAAGCTTGACTATTAATTTTAGGGATAATGATTTGAAAGGGTAACGAACTTTCGACTTTTGTCACATTTAGTCACTAAACTTTTTTTCGTTATCTATTTGCCATTGAACTATTGAAACTGTTCACATTTTACCCTTATGACCGGCTGTTACCAGTCATAAGGGTAAAATGTGAACAGTTTCAATAGTTTAGTGGCAAATAGATAATGAAAAAAAGTTTAGTGACTAAATGTGAACAAAATCGAAAGTTCGTTTTCCTCTAAAAAGTTCAATAACTAAATGTGAACAAACTTCCTATTGTATTATGTTTTAGCAAAATTATTTATTTTTGTTTAATTGTAGCAACATTTATTGATGAAGAAATCTATGAAATAAAAATACAAAATGTAACATCTGGATTTCCATGTATCATCATTTAAGTATTTTTCTTTTGAGTTAAGAAGAGAGACTCGACGAGTTGACGCCTCAACTCGTCGAGTAAGGTCGCGACTGGTGATTCAGATTAATGAATGGACTCAACGAGTCGGTGAGGCGACTCGACGAGTCCGCACTGTTGGCAGAAACCCTAAATCTTTGGGCTCGAGCTATATTTAAAGGCACTTATGGCCTTCAATTGCGACTAACTTTCCCATAAGTGCGAACCCTAGCGAGCTTGAGTGTGTAGAGTGAGAGGAAGAGTTATCTTGAGCTTTTTGGTGTGATAGATCTGGACCCTTCTAGGTTCAGAGAGCCGAGAATATGAAGCTTTAGTAGAGTAAACCTTGGGGTTCAAAGTTAGGAAGCATTTATGGTATATATATAGTTACTTTCATCTTACACATATATATGAAGTATTTTATATAAATTACGTACTATGTGTGCATATTATTTGAATACTTGTTGTCTATGCTGGATGAACGATTTTATACATGTTTTAAAAGATTTAAACGGTATATTTATTTTATATCTACAAATATGTTGCGGATGAAACATGGGTAGATGAAATAGTTGGTGTGTGATGAAATAAAATGATGAGAGATAGGTAATGATAGAAAGGTGGTGATAATTAGGTAAATAGATGATGATGAATATGTGATGTAGGATGAAAGGAGATACCATAACCTTAACCAGCAATGTGGCGATGTAGTCATGTACCAGAGTATAGATGGCGACCACGGACTATTCTAGACAACCCAGTGGAAACACCAGCAAGCCCATAACCTGTAGGTGATGAATTACGAGTTCAGGCGATGTTGTAACTACATATTCATGTGATGATACTCTAACTCCTTACTATGAATTACGAGTTCTGACGATGTTGTAACTACATATTCATGGGATGTCACAAATTCCGCATGCCAAACCAATGGTTATAATTCACATCAGTGAGAATGGTTCATTTTTTTGTAAAACCAAAATCAGATTGGAGATTTTGATTTTTTATTTTGGGAAATGTCAAACCATTGGTTTTTTATTTCGGTTTTGGTTTTTTGTTTTTTTTTTAAATATATTTTCAGGGTTTTGTTTTTTTTTTTTTTTATTTCATAGATTTCTTCATCAACAAATGTTGCTACAATTTAACAAAAATAAATAACTTGCTAAAACATAATACAAGAGAAGGTTTGTTCACATTTAGTCATTGAACTTTTTAGAGGGAAACGAACTTTCAATTTTGTTCATATTTAGTCACTAAACTTGTTTTCGTTATCTATTTGCCATTAAACTATTGAAATTGTTCACATTTTACCCTTATGACCGACAACAGCCGGTCATAAGGGTAAAATGTGAACAGTTTCAATAATTCAATGGCAAATAGATAACGAAAAAAAGTTTAGTGACTAAATGTGACAAAAGTCGAAAGTTCGTTACCCTTTCAAGTCATTATCCCTTAATTTTATGAGTTTTTCCTTAGAAAGAAGGACGAATTTTTATTATAAGATGTTCCTTCCTTTTGTCTTAACCATGTTCAATAGATATTTTTTTATGCCTAAGATACTATTTTGACATATGTTCAATTTAATGGTTGTTACTTAGTGATTTGGATCCAGGAACTTAAGGACATTTAAAATACATTTTGTTTTGGTGTATGAAATATGTTTACTTTAATCTCTTGTCTCTTAACTGTCTTTTTACATTCACATATGCTTGACTATTAAAACTTTTAAATGTTAGGGACTTGGTCATTTGAGTTCTTTATCCACAAGTTGTTTGCTTAAATAAGTTTATAAAATTTGTTTTTTAAAATTTGGTTTATACGACTATTTTAAATAGGTCATATAAAGGGTGTTATAAATGGTACCAGAGCTTTGTTTTAAACAAATTAGATATTTAAAGTTGTGTTTAGACTTGAACCATAAACCTTGGGAGATGATTTAATTTTAAGGAAATATGATTAGCATGCCTTATGTTTTAATCTTATTCTTATTACTTGCATACGCATGCTTATAATGACTTTTTGACATTAAGATGTCACCTTGTTGTAAGATTAAGGAATTGGTATTATGCATTTAAAATCTTAGGGCTAAATTTCTTATTTTTACACTTTAGGTTCTAGGGTCTTAACTTGAGATACTAGTTGAAATTAATTAGCATAATTTTCAAAATAATGGTGAATACGTAAAGTAATATTGTTTCACAATAAGGGCAATCCATAATTGTTATTATATTATGTGTAAAAAAATGGAAAGAGGGAATGTAGAAGTTTATTTGACACTAAAGACACTTGATAGTTTCAAAACTATGATGGACATAATGATTGCTAGATAATAAGAAAATATACTTGGTAATTTTAAGAATAAGATTATGTAATATAAGGAAGAAGTCAAGGAGGATATAAGAGAGCTTAAGAACATGGTGGCCCAATATAATGAAAAACTCAAAGAATATATGAAGAACATTATGCAAAGTATCCCAAATACTACCATGAGCGAGTATAGTGAAAGAAAATATAGTACTTCTCACCCTAGTTTAAGAGGCAACTCACATTTAAAGACTTGTCCAAGGGAAAAAGTAGTAAAAAAGGGATGTACCTATGAAGACTTAAGTGAATGCCAATCTCCAAGTTATGATTAGACTCCTAATTCTTTTTTATTCATAATTAGATACTTGAAATGTAGGTTCAATGCTTTTATATTTCATCGACTACTAAAGAACTAACTGTGTGGTGATGAAATTTAAGACATAAGCTTTGCAATGGTAGACTAACCTCCAAGAATTGGTTAGCAGCTGAGTTTTGAACAAGTTATCATGGGATGACTTCGTAGACAAACTTAAGGAAAAATTTGATATGGAAGAAAAGATCAAAAAAGTAAAGAAGGGCTTCCTTGGATTAAAGAAAAAAGATGTCCATCACATAATACAACACAAAGTTCTTAATCTTATGAGTTTCAAAGAAGATTAGTGTCAGATGAAGAGAAAAAAGTTGGTGAATTTGTTGACAGATTACTATGGAGTTATTATGTGTTTGTAGGTGAAGCTATTACTACTAACATGCAAATGTGAAGGAAAATCACAAAGTGAGAGATAAATATATAACAAAAGGATAAAGCTTGAAGGGAAGAGTAAAAATTAGGATTCACACAAAACCATAAACAGTGGAATTTTTTTCAGATGTAAAAAAGGGGGCGTTATACCAAATTATGTTCTAATAAATGATAAAAGTGTTACAAGGTTCATGTATATTTCTTCTAAGTTGCCCAAGAGAAAGAATGAAAAAAAATGTTAAAATGGTGCTATAAATTAAGATGAGTCTCCTAAGGCCAAGGATGGTATATTTTTTGGATCAAAACACTATCGTTTTTTATAACACAATAAGATTTGATATAGATTCTCATAAACACATGTGAAAGGTAAAATCATTAAGATACTCATTCACTTGAAGAGTATGAGTATCAATGGGCTAGTTGTGGTATGTCAATCATTTGCTACGGGAATTAATATCTAAGAACTTTAGTCCTTAGTCTATTATTCTTGATTTATGATTCCAGTAATAAAGTCATCCTCAAGTAGTTGTAACACTCACAGTTTGGGGTTTAGAGTTTTAATCTCTAAGTGAATTTATATATAAATTAATTAAAAATATTAATTTAATGGATTTAAAAAATTAAAGTTTGTTAGCTTAAAGTAATAATTTTTTTCAATTAATTAGATGGTTGATGACTTAAGTCAAAATCTTTAAGATTGAGAATTAATGAATGATATCTAAATAATTTCATTTAATTAGGGTATTGACTTATTTGTAAAAAATTATCATTTAATATTACAATAGAAGATAAAAAAATGCAATATATTATCAAGTTTGGAAACGTAGTCATAGCTTGAACTTAACTTGGTAAACTAGGATGTGGACATATACTGACAATATATTAAGTTCAGGGGTTAAGTTAAAAATGTAAAGTTAGAATGTTGTTAGGATGTCATTTAGGGTTAAAAAGCCAAAAAGATTTAATATTACAACAGAAGATAAGCTAGTTGATGAGTTAAGTAAAAATATTTAAGGTTGAGAATTAATGAATGATATCTAAATAATTCCATTTAATTAGCGTATTGACTTATTTGTAAAAAAAAATATCATTTAATATTATAACATAAGATAAGAAAAGCAATATATTATCAAGTTTGGAAACGTAGTCATAACTTGGACTTAACTTGGTAAACTAGGTTTTAGACTTACACCGACAATATATTAAGTTTAGGGGTTAGGTTAAAGATGTAAAGTTAGAATGTTCTTAGGATTTCATTTAGGGTTAAAGTCAAAAGAAACAAGTTCAGGGAATAATTATGCAAACTTATGAAAGATTGGAACTTAAACCCCTAATTCCTCAATTCTTCTTCATTTAAACAATTTAGGCTAGATAGAAAGTTGGAGGACAGTTTTTGGGAGCAATTAAGGAAATAAAGCTTAGAGTTTTAAGGTTTAGATTCTTCATAAATATAAAATTATATGATAACTTATATGTTAAGTTGAGTTTCTAACTAGAAGTTCATGTAACTTATAAATCTAACAACAATATCTCATGATATTGTTTGCATTTAAGTTTATGATGTTGTTTTGAAACTCATAAACCTTAGATTTGAGAATTTATGAGTAAAAAATTAGAAAACAAAATTTATAGATGTTATAGATCAGAATTGTGTTTTGAATTCTTAGTTTATGTTGATGAGTTCAAAACACAATGCTAGCAACTTATATTACAATTGAGTGAATTCAAGTTAGTTTTTAAGTTCATGAGTTTTTATGTGATATTGAACTTTTTGCATGTGAATTAGTTTAATTCATTGGATTATTAATTCGTTTTACTAATGTAGATTGTAATTATCAACGAGAATCATAATTTTGGAACCCACGTCGAATTATGATGATTAACTCCTTGTATTGAAACTTATGGAAATATAGTTGAAGAAATCCATTTAAATCATTTAGATATTCATTTTAGCTTGTAGATCTTTAACTTAATGTTGCATTCAGGATGTTATTTAGTATTGAAGCAAATATTTCAATGTTAGTTAATCCTCCATTGTCATTGGAAGTATTAGAGTCAAGTATACAAGCCATGGAAACTTGTTAAGGGGATAAAATTTGAAGTTTTGTTGGCAGACCATTCCCCTTGATCAAGTGGAATAGTAGAACAATTTTACTTAATCGAGTAATCGGATTTTTGTTGCATGCGAAATTTTTCGATGTAGATTCATTTCAACTGTAATTACTTCCAGCATTTTCCACGATCTTAAGGATGATATACAAAGATTAAAATGAGATATTTCGTATTAAACATATGATTATAATGCAACTAATAATTAAATTCTAAAAATCTTGGTGACTTTTAGTTGATAATTAATCATCTGAATACCACGAGGAGTGAAGTTGAGCATCTATAATAGTTGAGGTGAGCTCTTTACAATATAACATGTGTCCCCTTATATGACATTGTATTTTAGGTTGATTTCTTGTGTGACCGTACTATATGTCTACTTTAATTGGAAATGAATTTATCGTAGTCATTCATGCATTATTTTAAGAAAATGCATGTTTTGAAATAACAATGTTCTTTTAATATTTCCTAAATTAAGTTTAAGTTTTTAAACATGATCATGTATATCCATATTGGGTGAGTATGATAGTTGTGTGGTCCATACACTTGAGAATGACTTGATATAGAAATATGAATGTTATGATTGATGATAAATGATTTCCAAGAAAATATTCATGTGTAAAAGCTTGTAAATAGTTTTCAATGAAACTTTCATGTGATGGTTGGGTCTTGTAATCCCTCCACCGTGCTACTTATATCATGCTTCACTTGTAAATAGTATGATGAAATTTGTTGGAGTCTATGTAGAGAATATGATATGAATTAATTTTGATATATGTTTCTTAAACTTTTTCTCATGAGTACACTTATCTTTGGAGTCTCATAGAAATTGGGGACAAATAATTGTAAGTTATAGATGACTTGGGGTTTGAGGATTAATTTGCATATTATTCATTACATACTTATACTTTTACCTTGAGAATGCTAATTATTATTTTAACAACAATGTACTTATATCATTTGCAAAGTTTTCCCCTAACTTATTGAAATTTTCATGATTTTATATGTTTTTTTAGAAAGAATGATTTGTCGTTTATTATTATAACATGTTTGTTCTTTTTGTGTAACCTCCAGATCAATCACTAGGTTTCTCATGCCTAATATACTATTTTGACATGTACTCACAACTATTTAATGATTCCAAGATCGAGGAGTTTAAGTAAATCATCGTTTATTGACTATCTTGTTACATTCTCATATGCGTTGACACTTTAAACCTATTAATACTGATATTAGCAAAATCACGACAATTTATAACTTATTACACTTTCATCGTAAATATGATCCTACTTCCTTGATTACAAGTTATAAAAGAATCAAGAATGAAATCAAAGAATAACACAATCTTGTTTATCATTATTTTTATGTGCTCATCAAAATGAAGAGTTATAAACCCTAATTTATAAGAGAAACATAGAATATCCCAAATGAATCAATTCATGAAAAAATGACATAAATAAGATTTGTTCTAATATCAAACATAACACTCAATAAAAATTTCATAGTTTCTCCTTCTTCCGTCTCTAAAGTGTTGTGCTACACTAGTTTTCATGAATGCCTCCAACTAAGTCCTTCGTCTACTCTTCATGTCAATATCAGTCGGGCATCGATAACATGCTTACAAATCAGTCACCATATATGTTCTATTGTCATGTTTTTGCTTCGTGTATCCTTTAAGATCAATAACACATTTTTCTTTTTGATACAAATCTTTGAAATAATTTACACACCTTAATAACTACACAATGTGTTTCAACTTACTTATACGCAATATCATGTCTTTACATATACACTCACACGCTTCGATGTGGATGATCCAATCGTCTATAGAATGCATCTTACCCCCTTTATATGCAATATCATACACCAAAATTGAACTTATATCTATAATCTTATAAAGTATTTCAAAATACACTACTTAAACCACATATTAAACGCAACATATTCATACAACACAATACAAAAGTCAAATTCTTATTATCACACATGAAATTCACATTACATTTAATATGAAATTCAAATCTATCATACACAAATTAGTCAATTTATTATTTATGGAAATGGAATCCACATTAAATTATTTAACACTCACTATAACTACCATGGATAATCTGTTAGGCAATAAAATAGTTAAACAAAAACATAACAACATGAATATAAAATGCAAAATAAATAAATTAAATGCACATCCTTTTTATATAATATAAATTCTAAATGATTATTTATGCCGGACAAGGAGAGTAATAGTTTGGAGGAGAGAAGATATATATAACTCAAAATTATCAGACACATCACATTTACAGTGTAGATGTAAAACACACACACACACACACTTTTGCTCAATCTGATTTCCCCGTCGAACCAAAACACCGACTCTTTTCACTTTCTCTCTCCACCGTGAAAACGCCCTAGCCGCCGCCGCTCCTCCTTTCAACGGATTCTGAAAAGAAAACTATTCCGAGGTCAATTTCTAAAATTTCAATTCAACTTACTACTATTACTGTTTGGTTCACTTTTGTAGATAGATTTCAGTTTGGTCTAAGAATAATAAAAGATATCCGATACTAATTCCGTTTCGTTTTCGGAAACTTTGAGGCTTATTGAATTTATGACGTCTTTCTGCGTGATTTTCTTTTCTCTTCGGTAATTTTGTTGTTTCAAATTGCTCAATTATGTAGTTCAAGTATCATTTTCGTTTTTCCAAAACAAATCTCATGAAATTGTTGCTGTTCTAGACATTATTAACCACGTTCATGAAGCAAAAACGAAAATTTGGTTCTGTTTCTTAATATATTAACGTCGATGGTATTGAGCGGCGATTTCAGTTTATCCGGTTGTTTGTTTCAGAAGAAAATGAGATTCGTTACTCTTTCTATATACTTTTGTTACTAAAATTGGTACATTTAGTGTAATCGTATCTGGATTGCTTTTTTGATTTGGATTTTGTTATCTTACGGATCTTAATTGTACACGTTTCCTGTAAATTTTGTAGGATAAACGAGTAGCAAAAATGGAAGCTTCAGCAAAATCAGCAGACGAAGTGGTGGAAGAGATAATGAGAATTCATAGATCTCTTCCTCCGAGACCTGGAATTGAAGACATTGAAGCTGCAAAAATACTGATCCGAAATGCAGAAAGCGAACAACAATCACGTCTGGAATCCATTGCTAAGCAAAAGAAGCGAAAAGATGTTCCTGAAGAACTATTCAATGTGTTGATAGAGATGCAAAAGCATTTAGTCGATTTCCACACCATAGAACAGAAAAGGGAAGCCATTAAATTGCTTGATCTTGAAAACTACCATATACTCTTTGATGAAATGATTCAGAGAGCTTCCAGATGTGTTATTCCTAATGGTAGTGATGATAATAATACTACCACCCAATCAGTTAACTCCACCTTGTCACCTTTGACAACTCCACCTTCTTACTCTGGTGTAAATCTTAGCAACTCAATCTCATACTCACCCAAAAATGTTAAATCTTCTGAGTTGTTCACTAGAGATGATAGTTATGTGAGCAAGATGGAGTCTACTACTTATGGTGATGGAATCAGAAGGAAGATTCGATCTACTGATACTTCAAAGCCCATGATTGTTGATTCGACTCTAAAACCTTCCATTGCATCTGGTACTTTTCTATCCATATTACTGTTTGATGAGATCATCATGATTTTTTTTACCTTTTTAAACTTTCTTAATCTTGTTGTCCAAATACAATGAATGTTACAATTATGTAATAGGAAGAAATGAAAATAGGATGCTATAATAAACAAATGAATATAAGTACATTGTTATTTCTTGAATATAATCTGATTTTGAATTTGTTATATTACAAATGACGTTTTTTTTATTTAATTTTGTAGGTCAAGAAGGTGAGAAATTGAGTCTCATAAAGCTTGCGAGTCTCATTGAAGTATCTTCCAAAAAAGGAGCAAAAGAACTCAATCTTAGCAACAAATTAATGGATCAAATAGAATGGCTTCCCGATTCAATAGGAAAGTTATCTTCTTTAATCACTCTTAACCTATCAGAAAATCGCCTCATTGCTTTACCTTCATCAATCGGAGGTCTTTCATCCTTAACAAAACTCGATCTACATTCCAACAAAATCACCGAACTCCCGGAATCAATCGGAAACCTCTTCTCCTTAATCTACCTCGATCTCCGAGCCAACCAAATGACCAATTTGCCCTCGACTTTCGGACAACTAATCCATCTCCAAGACCTTGATTTGAGCTCCAACAACTTCTCAATCCTCCCCGAATCCGTGTGCTCACTCAAAAACCTACAAAAGTTAAACATCGAGACGAATAACATCGAAGAACTCCCACATATGATTGGTCAATGCTCTTCACTTAAAGAGCTTATTGCGGATTACAACAAACTCAAAGCCCTTCCGGAAGCAGTTGGAAAGATAGAATCTTTGGAGAAATTATCGGTTCGTTATAATAACATCGGGAGGTTGCCTACTACAATGTCGTCATTAAAGAATTTAAAGGAGCTTGATGTTAGTTTCAATGAACTTGAATCGGTCCCTGAGAGCTTGTGTTTTGCTATTTCGCTTGTGAAGATTAATGTTAGTAATAATTTTGCGGATTTAAGATCTTTGCCTAGATCGATCGGGAACCTTGAGAATTTGGAAGAGTTGAATATGAGTAACAATCAAATAAAGACGCTTCCGGAGTCTTTCCGTATGTTGTCGAAGTTACGCGTGTTGAGAGCAGAAGGGAATCCGTTGGATTCACCGCCGCTATCTGTGCTTGACAACGGCGCTCAAGTGAGTACTTATTTTTAATTCTTATTGTCTTAGTCCTGTTATTCTCAACAACATAACAGGGCATGACATGATACAACTTTAACAAGTTGTATCATGGACTGATGATCGTCATCAGTTCCTAAAATTGCAAACTTTTTGTCCTTTTGTCTGCCCAAAAGGCAAGGACAAAAAGTTGCTGACCTTTTGTCTTTTAGTCCGCCCAAAAGTTGAGATGATATCGATGAGACATAAATTACAACTTTTAGTGGGACATACCCACGAAAGCACTAAAAAACTTTTATTGTCCTGTTCTATCCTGTGTAATTAAATTACACTGCTAATTTCTCGTCTTTAACGTTTGCAGGCTGTTATACAATACATGAACGAGCTCCACGAGAAGAAGGAAGTGAAAGTGCAACCAGTGAAACAGAAGAAATCATCATGGGCTCAAATATGTTTCTTTTCAAGTTCAAACAAACGCAAGCGGAATGCCATGGACTATGTAAAGACATAAGTTACACCACCTTTTGGAGTATCTTTTTTATTGGTAAATAAATTAAATACATATAATAAGTAATAAGTAAGACCCAGTTGTTGTTTCTTGTTTATTTATTTAAAGACAGAGTTTATTAAACCTTTTTTTTTTAAAGTAATTAGAAAAAAAACATAAAAGGAAAGAGGGGAGGTATTTCATCACATGCTTTTGCTTATCTAAATTCAGGAGACTTGAGCTGTCCATGGGCTGGAACAAAGCTAATGGATGATCTTCACATACTGTTTGTCTCCTTCCGCCTATTGTCTTTTTTTTTTTTTAATCACATCATGTTTTTGTTATTTAATTTCTTTATTTCTTCTTGTGAATCAATGTAATTAAAATCGAATAATCCTTCATTTTCAATAATCTATTTATTTCTTGAAATCATATATGATCTTTACCTTATAAGCAAAATATATAAATAAGAATGAAATATATAATTTGCTATAGATACGACAAAGGTATATTAAATTTTTAATCATGAAGCGTAATTAGTTATTGGGGATTGAGTACCTTAAAGTATTAATTAACTTCCTAGAACTTTAAATGGCATATAATTGAAAATATGGGGACCACTTTGCAATAATAACTGGTTTAATTGGCAGCCATGATAATGCCTTTTCTTGGTCTGTTATTTTGTATTATCTTATAATCGATCAATTCCTTATGTTATTATGTTATGTAGTTATAATATATTAATCAATTTTTTTTTACGTATTTTTAATATACTTTGCAGACTAATCAGAATATTATTTAAGTTATCTTATTGTCATTAAAATATTAGATTTTTTTTTACGGGAAAAACATTTTGTGCTATTATAGTTCTTTCTAGTATATATTTGAAAAATAATACCAGAAGTCGATTACTATTAGTTTTTTATTTAAAAAAAAAAAATACATTACTTTAAGTGTTTCTATAAGTCAAACATTTAATTATGAAAAATATGGTGTATACAAAATTTAGTTTATTCGTTGACCAATTTATCCAAGAATCTTTTGATTTTTATTAATTTATGTAATATTACATTTTGTTATCAATTTATGGAACAATGTTTATTTTAATATTGCTAGATAATCACTCTTTATTGAAAGCCGTTATTACTAGGGAAAAAAAACCCAACGTTTATGTGGTTTATAGGAATAAAGTTGTTTTCAGATGCAACATGTAATTATGCTTTAATTTTTGTAAAATTTTAGCATCTTATTTTTTTTTATTGATGTGATTGGGAATGGGCTACATCAAGAAAGAAAGGACAAAGTCACAAATCTATTAAACGGGAAACTGGGCCTGCATGGGCCTATACTTGTCTATACCATTATGAGACTTGTCTTGTTTTGGTATTTGTTTTTGCCTTTATCATCATGATATTTGTTATCAGATCAATAACCATTCTTTTAATTGAATATCGAATATTTAAAAGAAATCCTGAATATTATTTGTGTTTTTATTTATAATAAAGTTATATGTTTATTTATCAACTATGTTTGTATTTTATCAAATTTTATTAAGATAAAATATATAATTTTGTTTTATTTTAGAATCTATAAACTTATTATTATACGAGTAACATGTTTAAAACTTATTATTATACGAGTAACATGTTTAACTGCTTAAAATGTAATTATATAACTTGTCTCAATTATATAATTTTTAAAACAACTTTGTTATATAAAATTAGAAAAGGTAGAAACATTGTTGCTTAAAACCAATAAAATCAATGTTCTAAAAAGCTCGTCATGATACGTCATTATTCTAAGGTTTGTATTTGACATCAAATTTTAATAAAATGTTGTCTTAAGTTATATATGCGTATAAAAATGGATAATAATAGATTTTATATATATATATATATATATATATATATATATATATATATATATATATATATATATATATATATATATATATAGGGAAAAAGGAATATACATTACAACCCCACTTAAGCTTAGGTACTAAACCTCTTGAAAATACATTGTTTTACTATATAAAGATTACGGTTAATGGATTCACGATTAATACTTCAAGATGTAAATTCAAGATCGACACAATAGGGTTTAGGGTTTAGAGTTTAAGGTTTAGGGTTTAAGTTTATGTTTAGGGCTTAGGGTTTAGGGTTTAGGGTTAAGGTTTAGGGTTTAGGGTTTAGGGTTAGGGTTTAGGGTTTAGGGTTTAGCTTTAGTGTTTAGGGTTTGAATTTAGGGTTTAGGTTTAGGTTTAGGGTTTAGTAATGTTCACTTGGATGAAGTAATAAACGATAATTGAGAAAAGAAAGCGGAGATGATAAAACAATAATGAAAGAAAGAAATGTTATGGAGAATGATATGTTTACCAAGTGAAACCAAACCAGATATATTTAGCATGTTAAAACAACATATTTTAGAGGTTTAGTACCTAAGCTTAAGTGGGGCTGTAATGTATATTCTCTATCCCCATATATATATGAGTTATGTCGTTTGTAAGACGTAACATAAAACAACAATTATATATATATATATATATATATATATATATATATATATATATATATATATATATATATATATAATTGTTGTTTTATGTTATGTCTTACAAACGACATAACTCACCACAGCTCGTAAAAGCTCGAGGCTTGACATTGTCATCAATTCACGCTTTATATATATATATATATATATATATATATATATACACACACACACACACACATACACACACAGTACGATACTAATGACAAAAAAACAAACTTACAAAGGAACAAACATAACTTGGGCTTTCCAATCATGATTACTTTTGAGTTTAGGATTCCTATTTATAAATCAATTAAAAAGAAAACTTTATAATCGAGTCCCTAATTGAATCTTTTCTCATATTTGTTGTGGCGGAGTAAGCTAACTTATTGAATGTTGAGAGTCTATTCATCGATAGCCTCCAACACCTTATTGTGACATTTTGTTAAAAATAATTTATTCCATATAGTAGCACTTTGAGCATTTTGTAAAGTCACATCATCAATACATCTTCTTGTATCGGTAACTATAAATTATCAGAATGACTTAGATTCCACTTCCACCTGACTTATGAAGTCGATGTAATAAATTCAAGATTATGTTGATCAAGCCCATCATTTAAGCTTGCTCGGTTCTCCTTCGCACCTCATGATGCTAATTTCAAACCCATGAATTACAATCCCAACCATCTTTTATGCAACATTCTTTATACGTTTCTAAAAGAAACAACCTTGGAAATCTAACCATGAACCTATGGGCCAAACATCTTTCCAAAAACGAGTTAAAGAATAATCCCCAACTGGTCTTTGAATAAAATCATAAGGAACAATCTCAGTTGGTTAATTGGAGAATCATCTATTCTACCTCAAAACACCTTTGGCCGAAATCTCCACCCTAACTCTATGTATTGTTTTCGCCACTTTAATGTTGGATCTATATGCTCAAGAATCATTATTTGAATGATGAGCTAGTAACATATGTTCTTATAAGGTCACACCTTAATCACGTTGGTACTTACTGAATATTTATTAAGTGTTTTATTATTAATAAATAACTTCAACTCTTCTATTTAATTAAAGAATAGTTATTGTTATATGAAAATAATAATAAAAGAAATAACAAACTAGTCATTATATCATATGTGTGATATACTAAATCATGTACAAAGTTTTGGACACGTTGCTTAACCATGATTAAATTAGTGAATGAGTTAGTGTTTCATGGTCAAATAAACTAGGAGATAATATTTGTCTCTTATTCCCCTCATAGCCAATATTTTTTTAGAGGCATGGGAGGTTGCTTCTCTACCTCCCTTCTTTTGTCTCCCCAAGACTTTTTGCTTTATAACACTTTAGATTATGATATTGGGTTTGACCATACCTTACATGGGATACTCAAGAGAGTGAATGCATAAGATGGGTTAGTTTTCTCACTCATTTTCTCTAAAAAGAAGAAGAAGCCATAGCTCCTTCTTCTTCCTCTTATTTACTCTCTTTTGAAGATAGTCGTTGTAACACCCATTTTCCATAATGGTTTTAGCTTAAGACTTAACGGGATCAAAGATGGAGTTTTTAGGGAAAAACTCGATACCACGACGTGGCATGATTTAAATGAAACGTAATAACATGATAAATGGCACGATGTGGTAGTAGGATATCCATGATATGGCAGCTGTTCTGGCCTAAGCTTGTGATTTTAGGTTTTCCCCCCATATTTAAGCTTCATGCTCCAAGGATTAAGGCATCCTCTCAAACTCCAACCCACTATCACATTATAGTTTTGACTCATTTTGGTGCTTTTGGTACATTTTATGAAGAAGAAAAGGGTTTTTTTTGGAGCAAGGATCAAGCAAGCCACTCTACTCCATCCTTGGAATCATCATTTGGACCATTTGTAAGACTTAAAGCTCATATATTTATGATTTCTTCCTTGTAGATCTAGTCTTATTTGCATTTTTAGTCTATATGAGGAGTTTGTATGATGGAATGAGATAAAGTTCTTATTGCTCATCAAGGTCCTTTGAGGCTTACCACTGTCAGATCTAGGTTTGGTTAAAATTGGTAAAGCCTTGCAAGAATCTTAGGTCACTTTCTCCATTTTGACCTAGTTGGGTGAAGGATATGCATGTCCATAAAGTTGACATTTTTATGAGCCTTTAGAGTCCTTAGAAGCTCTCTAAAAAGTCGAAGTTGATGGCTTAATGGATTAATGACTTAATCCATAAGATGTTCCCTAGCAGGTAGCCACAACCTGACATGTAGAGTGTCACGACGTGTCGATGGGGGACTCCACGATTATCTTTTCCTGACATGTTCACGATGTGGCTAAGGAAGTCCCAAGTCGTGGTGATTGTTGATTGAGTTGACTAATACTGAGTTATGGAGCGGAACTGAGTTTTTTAGCCATGATGTGCCCACGAGTAGGTCACGACGTGGGAGCCATCTATTGATGTTGACTTTTACTTTGATCGTTGACCTTTGGCTTGGGTTAGCTTTGGTAAAACTGCTAGTTTTAGAAGGTAGACTAAGGTTTTACCTTGTATGGTTTGTTAGGAGACGTTTAGCACCATTCTTCGGATGTGGGTGCTATTAGCTATGGTTTTCGTCTGCGAGGTGAGTCTTCCCACTATACTATGTAGGATGCTAGTTGTCCTTGTGATTCTTGCATGGAAGACCATGGTTTGGCCGTTGGCATATGTAAGAAACACTAGGGACTAGCCCCTGGCAATTGTATGAAAGACCAGATCTGGCTCCTTACATTTATATGTAGAATACTAGATGTCTTTGTGATATTTGCATGGAAGACTAGGGGGTGTACCTTGGCATTGACATGTAAAATCGGGATTTAACCCTCACATTAGCAAATAAACACCATGTTTAACTTGTGGCAAGAAGACTATGTGGTTGCGCATAACATTTACTATCTTATGTATGGTATGTGGTATTTTAGGGAGCTCACAAAGCTTTGTGCTTACAGTTTATGTTTAAAATGTTTTTCAGGTACTTCTAGCTCCAAAGGGAAGGGTCCGTCGTGATCACATTGCATCCCCGAAATTTTATTCTACATTAGCTCTTTATGATTTCTTACTCGGATGATTTTACTATTATTATCATTTGGAACAAATGAATGGATGATTTTTGTTGGTAAAAAATGAAACTTTTACTTGGTATTTTTGGGACGTTACGGTCTTGGTAATTAAAGATCCCTTGTGTTGTCTCCTTTAGTTCTTACTTGTATTAAGTACTTAAAGGCTTAAAATACACAAGAATACAAAAATGAACTAGCATTCCATAGTGTGACAACCCGAAATTCTTTCCGTCATTGTAACCCGTTCCGTCAATAAAATTCGTCGTTTTCGAATTGTTTCTGTTTCGTTATTAAATTAATTCATTAAATTGGAGTCGTTTATTATGAATTAATAGGTGTTCAAACAAGTTAATAACTCAAGAAAATATTCCAAACTAGCAACTAGAAAATTTTTAGTTTCGACCATATCGGGTTACGACAACTTTATCGGGTGCGACCAAAAGCATCGTATAACGTCAGTATCGAGTAGAATTCTACCGTGTCCCGAACTTGATTCATATTTAAAGTTCAAAAGGCTTCCAATTGAAGCTTTTGAACCCTCTCTCACTACACTCTCTCTACAACTTAATCCTAAGTCCAGAATCTCCAAATTCAAGCTTCAAATCATCAAGGTAACTATCCTAACTCATTGTATAACCTTTTCTGCTTTCAAATTCATGTGCAATCTATGATTTAGGACCATAAACATGTGTTTACGGCCCTGGAACACTCATGGGCCATGAACACATATAAGATGGGTTTTTAAGCCCCAAAACCCTCCCAAAACACTTTTGGAGCTTGGAATCTACTTAAGGACATATTAGAATGGACTTAGAACACCTTGAACTCATCATTTAGGGGGTAAATATGAGTTTACGGCCCAAGCACATGCTTGGACCGTAAACACCATTTCATGGGCAGTATACTCATTCTAGGGTGTTAAGATGCCCCTTATACACCTTATAAGCCTTGGAATAAAGTCTAGAAGCAACCAAAAACAAGTTAGGGGCCTTAAACTTAATAAAACCCACTTCATAAGGAGTTCAAGGCCGTAAACCCCCAAGAATGGGTTCCTGGTTCGTAAACTCTTATATCTTGGTCAAAGTGTGCCCTAAATTCATCCCATGACTTGTAAAATGAGTTTAAATCAAATGTGATTAACCTAGGACCATCAAAGCACATAAGGATTGAGTGGGTGAGAGTTTACGACCGTAAACTCCTAGTTTACTATCGTAAACTCATCAAATGGTCCATATGATTGATCAAATCCCTTTCTAATGCCCTAGAACCAAACCTAGCATCATCCCTAAAATGTTATAAGGCCATTTAGCACTCAAGAGCACCACCCATGAGTTTACGACCGTAAACTCATGGGGATGTGGTGTTTAGGGCCGAAAACTCTTCTAAGAGTTTACTCCATTCCTAAGCCATACACCCCCTTAAATGTCACCCGGGTCACTCCAAACACTTGAATTGAAGTGTTTTCTCGTCTAGAAGTGTTTATTCTTATTTAAATAATAGACCAAGGTCTAATTAGATACAAATTATGTATCTCTTCATATTACATAGGAACCTCGTGTGTTTCAAGCCCTGAACTGACAATTAGCATCCAATCGGCACATCTCTCGTCTGGTGAGTTCATACCCCTACGCCTTTTTCCGTGTTTTTCAATGTTTTTAGGGGGGGGGGGGGGGGGGGGAATACAAGCAAATTATAAATGTTTTCAAAACCTAAAACTGATGTACTTCTATAAATATCTAGCTAACATTTAGATATCTTTACCCCTTATGTATTATGCGGAGCATAAGGAATGTTTTATTGAATATAAATACATGGATTTCAATTACAGTAAAGGGAACAATCAAAACAATCGAATTATTATGGGAATAATTTGGGATCTTCAGTTCTTGTTTTACGAGCACAGATTTATGTAAAGTTAATAGATAAACTATGTCTGATTAGAGTATTATGCCAGATAATTTCATTGTATTAAACTGTTTTTATTGTGACATCCCCAAAATCACGGCCAGAAAAGACCGGTTTGTTTATGCATTGTTTAAAAATCAGAGTAACATTTTAAATGAAAGTGTTGCGGAATTTGTCCCAAAACAAAATATGATAAAGATTTATCAAAAGCATTTCCATAGAAATGTATTTCATTAAAAGACTTGGGATGTCATGTTCGTACAGATCAAAGCATACACACTACAATATAAGCCTTACTACATTATTTCATATCTATAGGCCTATATCCGTAATCCCTCATCCAACATCATATCTATGCTCAAGCGCCACTTCCTGTAATACATAAAACTGAGTGGGTCAGGCTTGGGAGCCTGGTGAGCACATAGAGTTTTCAACCCACAATAAATAAGTTTATTAATTTCATCAATCAACAATAACCCGATTACCCATTCCCCTTATCCTCACTTTATGTCCCTAAACACCTAGCATAAGGGACCTAGCCTAAGGATCATCATTGGGACGGACACTACTGCTAAGGGGATTCCTCAGCAATAAATGTCCTAAAGGCAACCATGTGGGGGATGGAGTACACCGGTGAACACATCATTCACAAACACCTACAGGTTGCGAGCCTGCTAGTGTTCCACTGGACTGTCTAGAAGAGTTCGTGGTCGTCATCTATACTCCGCTAGATGACTGGATCAACAACAACAATATCGAGGCCTCTCATCATTTAATCACACATCACCTATTACATCTACCCATGTTTTACCCCAACATTTTCGTAGATATACAATACATATATAGTTTAAATAATTGAAACCATGTATAATAATGTTCATCCAGCATAGATAGCAAGTATTCAGATAATATGCACACATAGCATGTAACTTATATAAAATACTTCATATCTATGTGTAAGCTGAAAGTAACTATGCACTCACTTGAAAGGTGGTGACTCAGCACTCGGACAACGCTTCGATATTCTCACAGTGATTTTCCTTCGATAAAACCTAGTATCGATACCACTAGGGTTTAGTCTAATGATAACCACGACAAATTAATTGTCTGACTATTATTATTATTATTATATAAGCATTAATAACACTCAATAAAACTCATAATAATAGCCTAAATAATTATTTTAAGGATCTAATAACATTCCTATAATTATTTGAAAGCTATATTAAAAGTTGCGTAAGCGTAGCACACTTACAGCGAATTTTATCGAAAACCGGAACTTGATTGGAGCAGCGTTTCAAAACCAAAAAACTCCTTTTTCTCGGGACTCCGGGAGCCTCGGGGCTTCCCTAGGGTGCTAGAGGTTTAACTAGGGCTTAGGGGACTCAAAAGGGGTTAGAGAGAGAAAGTAGTTTAGAGAGAGAAGTGAAAATGTGTGAAAAATCCTGAAGAATTCGCATGGTATTTATAGGGGCTGAAGCTCGGATTTACGTTGGGCGTACCGAGGGTATGCTGGGCGTACTTCTCGGATAAGGCTTCCAGGTCGGATCCAGCTGGCTTCGTAAATCGGACGGATAAGGGCGAGGGTACGCGGGGGGTATCGACCTTGGACGTGGGGCGTAAAGTGACAGTGGCATGTCACAATCCGAAGCGAGGATCGTGGGCCGCAAGCGACGGCTGGGATCGTGCCACGTCATCAGTCTCGCACCAGGTTTCGCATTTTCAAGTCCTAACTTCAAAAATTCGTATCTTCCACATACGAGCTCCGTTTTTGACGTTCTTTATATCCACGCAAAGGTTGGAAAGTACTCTACAACTTTCATTTATACTCCATCGGCTAATTTTGACTCGATTTTAAATTTTATATTATTAACGGGCTGGGATATGATTGGTCCGTTAAATCCTCATAACTTCTTCATCCGACATCCGTTTTCGCCCATCTTTTTCTCGTTACGCTACTCTCAACGAGATCTTCGATTCTCATTTAGGTCGTGTCGGCTAAAATCACTCGATCTAATATTCGAATTTCGGGTTGTACACTGCTATTCCGAAACTTCGAAAAATCATAACTTCTTCATACGAAGTCAGATTTGGGTGTTCTTTTTATCGATGTTCTTAGTTTAACATATTCTATGACTTTCGTTTAGATTGCTAAGGATAAATCTCTCTCTATCGTAAATTCACTATTTACGCTTCACGGTATCGTGCCGGTTCTGTCGCGAAACTTCGACGGGTCATAACTTCTTCGTTATAACTCGGATTTTGGTATTCTTTATATCCTCAGAATCCTTGTTTCGACCACTACAACTTTATGTAGAGATATAGGGATTATCTCACACTTTAATTTTGACGCTTATTTTTATTCTTTGTTAATTATACATTTATAATTAAATAATAAGGACATAAATACACATAATTCACATAATACTCAAATATTTCATCTTTATTACTTCAAAAAGAGTTACAAGAGTTGACCTAAACTATTACATTGACAAAAATGCTTAGCCCTGAAACCCGAGTGTTTCAATTCTCTCCCCCTTAGGATGATTCTGTCCCGGAATCATGCATCAGCAAATAGATGTGGATAGCGACTCATCATGTCATCCTCTGTTTCCCAAGTGAGATTCGGCCCATTCGAATGTTTCCATCGGACTAGCACTAAGTTGACCATCTTGCGTCGTAACTTCTTAGTCTTACGGTCAACAATTGCCTCGGGTTCTTCGATCAGCCTTTTGTTCTCATCCATCCTTAACTCTGAGATTGGAATTATGTCGGGAACATCTCCCGTGAATTTCCTCAAATAACACACATGGAAGGTGTTATGAATACCATTGAGTTCTTCGGGCAATTCCAGCTTATAAGCTTCGTTCCCAATCTTCTGAAGAACTTTGAACGGTCCAATAACCCTTGGACTCAACTTTCCTCGTTTCCCAAATCGTATAAGCCCCTTCCACGGTGAGACTTTAAGCAAAACGGAATCCCAACTTCGAAGGTTATCGGTCGTCTTTTCTTGTCAGCATAGCTCTTCTGTCGATCCTGGGCCACTAACATTCTTTCCCTAATCACCTTCAACTTCTCAGCAGTCTCATGGACTATCTCGGGGCCCATAAACTGCTTCTCTCCGGCTTCAAGCCAACAAGACGGCGTACAACACTTCTGTCCATACAAGGCTTGATAAGGTGCCATCTTGATGCTCGAGTGGAAACTGTTGTTGTAGGAGAATTCTACTAGAGGTAAATGCTCGTCCCAATTCCCTTGGAATTCGAGGGTACATGCTCTCAGCATATCTTACAGTGTCTGAATCGTTCTTTCGCTCTGACCATCGGTTTGCGGATGGTAAGCAGTACTTAAACATAATTTCGTACCCAATTCCTCTTGCAGACTCCTCCAAAACCTCGACGTGAAACGACTATCACGATCAGATACAATTGTAAGAGGGACACTGTGAAGTCTTACAATTTCCTTCACGTAAGCATTTGCGAGCTTGTCCATAGACCACTTCTTGTTGGCTACTATGAAGTGTGCACTCTTGGTGAAATGATCCACGACTACCCAAATCATGTCGTGTCCATTCTTCGTTCTGGGCAGTTTAGTCACAAAATCCATGGTGATGTCTTCCCATTTACCCATGGGTACAGGTAAAGGTTCTAAACTCCCATACGGTTTTTGATGTTGTGCCTTAATCCTCGCACATGTTACGCACTCGGCCACATACTTCGCAACATCGAGCTTCATCATCGGCCACCAGTAGTGGGGTTTTAGGTCCCTATACATTTTAGTGCTACCGGGATGAATTGAGTACATGGTCTTATGTGCTTCTTCCATCAGAAGATCTCTTATTCCTCCCGTCTTAGGTACCCAAATTCTATCTTGGAATACCATCAGTCCTCAACTGTTTGTACCGAACACTAACGTTCTTCCTTTCGGTCATTCTTCTCGAAGGCTTCTTCTTGAGCTTTCTTGATACTTTCCACAATCGTCGAGATGACTTCAATTCTTAACGCTCTTGGCCTTCTCCTTTCAAGATTGACTTTCCGACTGAGAGCATCAGCAACAATATTTGTTTTACCTGGGTGGTAAAGTATCTCACAGTTGTAGTCCTTGAGAAGTTCTAGCCAGTATCGTTGCCTCATGTTCAACTCCTTCTGATTAAAGAGATATTGGAGACTCTTATGATCAGTGAAGAGCTTGAACTTCGTGCCGTAGAGGTAATGCCTCCATATTTTTAAGGCAAATACTACCGCTGCCAACTTCAGATCATGAGTGGGGTAGTTCTTTTCGTGCTCTTTCAATTGTTGAGATGCGTATGCTATCACCTTTTCTCTTTGGGTCAGAACACAACCCAATCCGACTCTAGGTGCATCACTATAAACTGCGAAATCTTCGACTCCATCGGGTAGAGAAAGTATCAGTGCTTCACATAACTTCTTCTTTAGTTTCTCGAATGCCTCATCGTGCTTCTCACTCCACATATACGTAGCTCCTTTATGAGTCAAAGCTGTTAATGGAGAAGTTATCGAAGAAAAGCCTTGGATAAACCGTCGATAATATCCGGCTAATCCTAGAAAGCTTCGAATCTCCGTGGGACTCTTTGGACGTTCCCACTTCATTACAGCTTCGATTTTTGCTGGGTCAACCATTATTCCCTCCTGGTTAACCACATGACACAAGAATTGGACTTCTCGGATCCAAAAATCACATTTGGAGAACTTAGCGTAAAGCTTCTCCTTCCTTAACACTTCCAACACTTCCCGTAGATGCTTGCCATGCTCCTTTTGGCTTTTCGAGTAGATCAGAATGTCATCGATGAACACTATCACAGATTTATCAAGGAATGGTTTACAAACCCTGTTCATCAAATCCATGAATGCTGCAGGAGCATTGGTTAGTCCAAACGACATAACTAAGAACTCGTAGTGTCCATATCGAGTTCTGAAGGCAATCTTCTCAATATCATGTTCCCTCACCTTCAGCTGATGATATCCGACCTAAGATCGATCTTTGAGAAGTAGCTCAAACCTTGCAACTGATCGAATAGGTTGTCAATCCTCGGTAATGGATACTTGTTCTTCACCGTTGCCTTGTTCAGCTCTCGGTAGTCTATACACATTCTCATGCTTCCGTCCTTCTTCTTTACGAATAACACCGGAGCTCCCCAGGGTGATGAACTAGGTCGAATGAAACCGTTGTCCAACAGCTCCTGAAGTTGCGTCATGAGCTCCTTCATCTCCGTCGGTGCTAATCGGTAAGGTGCCTTTGCTATTGGTGTTGTTCCTGGTAACAAGTCTATACGAAACTCCACTTGCCTATCAGGTGGTAATCCGGGAAGATCTTTAGGAAAGACTTCCGGATAATCACACACAAACGGTATATTATGCACCTATTTCTTCTCCTTCTTAGCATTGATTACGAATGCCAAGTATGATGCACATCCTTTGGACAAACATTTCCTGGCTTTCATCAGGGAGGTGATTCCAGAATTCACTCTACGTTTGTCCCCGTACACCATAAATTATTCCTTTCCGGGTGAGTTTACCCTTACTATCTTCTTTCGGCATTGAATCTCAGCATCGTTGGCGCTAAACCAATCCATACCCAAAACGATGTCGAAACCGTTTAACTCTATGGGTAATAGCTCCTCATGGAATTCGTTTCCGTTTAGGTCAATGACGATGTTCCTAATACGATTACTAACAGGTACGAATTTGCCACTGGTAACTTCTACAATTAGGGCGTTATCAAGTTTTTCTATAGGTAATGCTAATTTCCCACTAAATTTATGCGACACAAAGGAGTAGTTGGCTCCGGAATCAAATAGTATATTTGCAGGCAAACCATTTACAAGAAAGGTACTTGAAGCGACGTCTGCTGCCTCCTTTGCAGCCTCGAGCATCATTTGAAAGGCTCTCGCCTTCGGCTTCGATTGTATGTTGGGTCTTCCTGCCTCCTTCTTTTTCGGGCAATCCATTGAAATGTGCCCCTCCTCGTTGCACTCATAACAGACCTTCTTAGTGAACGTGCATTCGTTGGCATAGTGCCCAGGATTTCCACATTTGAAACAAGTGACCCCTTCGTCACACTTCCCAAAGTGCTTTTTCTTGCACTTGTCACACCACTTCGCTTCTGATCCTCCTCCTCTCGAACCAGACTTCGAGAATCTACCTTTCTTACCGGACCTCGAGGATCCGTCAAATTTCATTTTCTCTCCCACTTCCGCTCTCTCCAGACCCTTTTCTCGTATTTGGGTCTCCACATTCTTAGCAGCCCAGATGGCAGCTTTCAGTGTGGTAGTTTGCTTGACCATTGGACCGATGTCCGCTGGTAATCCGAGGGAAAATTTGTTAACCTTGGAGAGTTCAGTTGGGACGAGGTGAGGAACAAGCTTCATTTTCTCAGTAAAGCTTGCAGTGTATTCAGTAACGCTCATTTTTCCCTTCTTCAGATTCTGGAACTCGTTGTTGATTTCCAGAAGATCCTGCTCAGAGCAATATTGCATCTTCAACTGTACCAAAAAATCCTCCCACGGCATCTTGCTTGCTTCACCTTTGGGCATCGAATAAGCTAATAGCTTCCACCAGCTTAGTACTCCAGATTTCAACAGAGGAACTGCGAGAGCAGTCTTCTGCCTATTGCTACACTTGCAACTCTCAAACATCGTCTCCATCTCAGAGATCCAATTCATGACTTCCACCGGCTTCGGGCTTCCAGATAGACTCGGTGGTTTGGATGCCATGAAATCCTTGTATTTGCATCCACGTCCATCATTTCCTCCATCCTGGTGGTTTTGCCTAACTATCGGTGGGTTGGCTTGACCAACAGTCCCACTATAGTTTCCCTCCTCAATCTGCCCTTCATTCAACTCGGGCTGTTCGATCTGTATAGTCACTTCCTCTCGATTTTGCTGGAGCAAACGCCTGGTTTCCTCCATTTGACGATACAACATTGCTTGGATCATTGCTTGCACTCCGGCCATCGTTAATGGCCCGACAGCGGCTCCCACAACTGGTATTTGATCGATCACGAGGGGTTGGTTTATGTTCCCATTTGCGTTCACGTTTCCGCTACGGGTCCTTGCCATCTTAATCTATACACCGAATAAGGTGAATTTAGATCTTTATTTAGGACTGATGTTCAAATCATCCTTGTCTCTCCGAAACGTTTACATGCTAGTTCTAATATCTTACTCGTACATTTAGAATCCTAAACACATAAGGTTTCCAGATCCGGTCGGCAATAGACCATAGATCCGAACAATTAACAACATATCATGCATAAAGCATTTAGCACATAAAAGCATTTTAGGCATAATTCCTAAAATAAGCTGGTGCTCACACCTCACAATTATCGCTTAACATTCTAAGTTTAAGTCTAGAAATCCTACAAATTCCTAGTTCGCTTAAACTAATGCTCTGATACCAACTGTGACATCCCCAAAATCACGGTCATAAAAGACCGGTTTGTTTATGCTTTGTTTAAATATCAGAGTAACATTTTAAATGAAAGTGTTGCGGAATTTGTCCCAAAACAAAATATGATAAAGATTTATCAAAATCATCACTACAAGAAAAAGTTGAAATAACTACGGAAATTTTCTACGAAAGTAAAATCCGTAGTTACTCTGCTACGGATTATGCTACATAATGGCTTGTCGTAGCTATTTTGCTATGGAACTTGCTACAAAATTACATTATGTAGGTAATATTTGAATAACTATGGAATTTTGCTACAAAATTAAAAACCATAGTTATTCTACTATGGAATATACTACAAACTAGTTAGACATAGGTATATTTGCTACGGAATTAACTACAAAATTGCATTGTATAGCTAATATTTGAATAACTACAGAATTTTGCTACGCAATCGGAGTCCGTAGTTATCATGCTACGAAATCTGCTACAGAATTATAATGTGTAGGTATTTTGCTACAATTGTTGCTACAGATTAAAGTTTGTAGTTACTTTGCTTCATAAATTGTTACGGAATCAAAAATCTGTAGCTATTTTGCTACAAAATTTTGCTACCGCATCTAAGTTTGTAGCTAGCTTGCTACGACATTTGTTACGGAGTCAAAATCCGTAGCTATGTCGCTACAAAATTTGCTACAAGATCATAGGTCATAACTATCTTTACTATAATATAAAAACCATAAATATTATACAATAGAATTTTCCAGTATGCAATTTTAAGTCACCATGACTTATTTTTATAGAAAATGTATTTAAATGGAAATAAACCTGTAATGCTCTATTTTTTATGATAATTGTTTCAAAAATCGAATGTTAGTTAAATTAATAGTTATATAATTAAGGAGAATAATTTTATGTAATTTTGTGGGTGATAAAAACAAATAAAAAAGATCCGATAAATATTAAGTGGCTAAATAATAAATAAAGATAATAATAATAATAATAATAATAATAATAATAATAATAATAATAATAATAATAGTTAAGATGAAATAACATCCATGAATCAATAATGAAAGATAATGAAGAATTAGGGGCTAAAAGTGTCACAGTTGAAAACTTGTTGTGAAAATAAACTTATTTTGAGGGTATTTTCCGTCATTATGGGAAAATCAGGGTCTAAATTGAAAAATTGAGGTTTTTCTTCATTATACTCGACTGGATAAATTAGGGAGGATCGGGATTGGATTTTTGGCAGCCCACGATTTCAAGAAACACATTTATAAGCCCTAATCTAACCTTAATCGATCTAGGACCAAATTATGTGCGTGTTTTCATTTGCCGGTCGAGAAAAGGGTCAACATGAAGGATAGTTGCGATCGGAAGGAGGGTACTATCGGACTTTGTGTTACCGGAGGTGCTACTTGTAGGGAAAAGGGTGTCGGGTGGAGTGTTCCAGTCTCATTCTAGTTATTGGGTAATTCTTCATCTCTTTTTCTGATCTCTTTTTCTTCTTTCCACTATAAAACCACCAAGGACCGCCACTGGCAGCCTGTTACTGCCACTGTGAGTCAGCTCTTTCCACCACAGGCCACCATGGTTTGGTGGTTGTGGTATTTTGGTCTGAGGAAGTCCTAGGCTAAGACATTAAATGAATCTTTATACATTTTTATTATTATTTTGTTAAGCCCTAACTTTATACTCCATTAAGTCATGCATTAAGACTTTTGAGTAAAGTTGTTTTGTATATTTTGGAAACCTCATATGTAGTCAATAATTATATTAAAAATGTTAAACTATAAACTTAACCATTAAGTCCTTAATGAAACACCAAAAATGAATGAAAAGCTAAAATGGCATATTTTTCCAATTCTGCCCTTCAACTTCAAAAATCCGTTTGAGGCAATCCGAATATCTAAAAATTATGAGACTTAGTTTTGTGGAATGCTTAGTATTTGAATCAATTTTCCAAATTCTTGAAAGCAAGTTGTTGTTGGAGGACACGATTGTAAGAAAAGAGTTTATGGATTTGGATCATATGACATGCCCATTTTTCTTGAAAACTCTTCTCAAATATGCATTTCACTAGATAGTAGTTCGGAAAATCATCATCTCTATTCAAAGATCCAGAAACTAGAGGAAACCATACATAAACAAAGGATAGAGTTGGGTGATGTGAAAAACATGGTCAATGATATGAGAAACACAAATAATTAATGATATATTTTTTATTGATTGCATGTTTAGGATTTCTAGTTGAGTTTAACTATTAGATTAATTTGATTGGTGTAACGCCCTGGTTCATGGTACATGAATTTATTATACTTAATTAATTGTTTCTGGTATATTTAACTATAAAAAAAATAATAAGGTGGGGTAATTAGGGCTAATTATGGACCCATTGTGCAATGGAATTGTTTTTAGGGTTAGAGGAGTCGTTATGTCAAACTTGAAGGGCCAAATGTTATGTTTTTGAAGCCTTGGACTCCCTTGATCGGACACCAACTTAGGGCAGCCCATAATCACCTCCAAAAGGCCTATTAAGCCTAAAAAATGCGGCCTAACCCTATGAAGTCAAGGAGGTGTCTTTTTTTTTTTTTTTTTTTTTTTGTGTAGCCGTGAGTGAGAAGGGAGAAAAGAAAGAACGGGAGTGGAGAAGAAGGGAGCATCGAAAGTGAAGGTTGGGAGGAGGCTACGACATCTTCATCAAGGGAGAAACATTCATCATTCTCAAGTAAGAACCGGAACCGGACCGGAACCGAACCGGAACCCGAACCGGAACCGGAATTGGTAATAGGTCCGGTTACCGGTTCTCCATTTTTATGAAAACCGGTCCCGGTTCTAAGAACCGGAACCGGTTTGATATTTTTTTCATTTTTAAAAATGCGCATAACTCGCTCATATGAAGTCGAAATTATTTGATTTTTTTTCCAACATGTAATTTGGAGTTTGTAATTCATTTTTGACGATACAAACATATGTTTTGGTTAGATATTGAATCAGACACATGCCTCGAAAGAAAGCATATCGATGTTGCGTTTTTTTATTTCAGCATTATTTTTTGTTTTTTTGAATATGTCCCATTTTTTAAATGTGTATAACTCATTCATATGACGTCGGAATCACTTAATTTTTTTTCCAGCATGTAATTTGATGTTTGTAGTTCATTTTAGACTATAAAAACACATATTTTGGTTAGATATTGAATCAGTTATAGACCCCGGAAGACAACATATTAATGCTGCGTTTTTTCTGTTTCAACATTTTTTATTTTTTTGGAATCTGTCCCTGCTTTTAAAATGCGCATAACTCACTCATATGAAGTCGTAATTAGTTGATTCTTTTTTCAACATGTAATTTAGTGTTTGTACTTCAATTTAGAATGTAAAAAGTTATAATTTGGTTAAATATTGAATCATTTACAAGCTCCAGAAGATAGCATATAATCTATAGTATTTCAACCGGTTCTACTTGGAAAAATAACCGAAAAACCGAACCGGCGCTAGAACCGGCAGTCCGGTTCCCGGTTCTTATAATATACGAAAACCGGTTCCGGTTCCGAACCGGTCCGGTTCCAAAGCTCATCCCTAATCTACAGTATGTTTGGAATTCATAAATTGGGGATTTGAGTTTTATAAATTGCTTAAGTTATATTATGGATGTATGTTTTTTTTACAAAATAAATGTTTCGAAAAGTTTAAATTTATTAGAAAATTTTGGGATACTATAATTGGTGTTTTGGACAAAGTGAAATTTTATTTGATGATAAACTATGTTTTTATTAAGAGTTGATGTAATTTCTTTTACTGTTTAATGCAATTTTATAATGTTGATTTTGTTACTAAGTTTTTTTTGGAAAAAGTTGACTTATTTTTGTATTTATTTTAATTAATTCTATCACATTTTTGTAGTTGATTTGTTATGGATGTTGCTATGAAACATATTCTATCAAACTTTTTCTGCAACATAACTAGGTTGTGGTAAATTTACTACAACATATTTGATACATCATAGTAAATTCACTATCGAATGTTTGCTACAATATTACCCATAGTTGATTTGCTACGAAAATTAGTTACGCGGCTAGTTTGTAGTTAATTTGTAACAAAATTAGGTAATAGTAAATTTACTACGGAGTACTAGCTACGCCATTACCCATAGTGGATTTGCTAGAGAAACTAGCTACGAATTTAGTTTGTAGTTAATTTGCGACATATTTACTACAGATCGGGGTGTAGTTAATTCACTACGGACATGCTACGGAAATAAATTGTAGTTAATTTGCTACAATGTTGCTACGGATGTAGTCCATAGCAAGTTTTCTACGAAATAAGTCTGTTGTAAATTCCATTGTGAAGGTGCTACGGATTCCGTAACGAACCTTTACTAACGAAGAATTTGCCTACATAATGGATCCGTAGCAAATTCCGTTGCTAATCGATTTTAACTACGGAATATCATGTTTTAGCTACGGAATTTTTCCGTCGTTATTTCGACTTTTTCTTGTAGTACATTTCCATAGAAATGTATTTCATTAAAAGACTTGGGATGTCATGTTCGTAGAGATCAAAAGCATAAACAGTACAATATAAGCCTTACTACATTATTTCATATCTACAGGCCTATATCCGTAATCCCTCGTCCAACATCATATCTATGCTCAAGCGCCACTTCCTGTAATACATAAAACTGAGTGGGTCAGGCTTGGGAGCCTGGTGAGCACATAGAGTTTTCAACCCACAATAAATAAGTTTATTAATTTCATCAATCAACAATAACCCGATTACCCATTCCCGTTATCCTCACTTTACGTCTCTAAACACCTATCATAAGGGACCTAGCCTAAGGATCATCATCGGGACGGACATTACTGCTAAGGGGATTCCTCAGCAATAAATGTCCTAAAGGCAACCATGTGGGGGATGGAGTACATCGGTGAACACATCGTTCACAAACACCTACAGGTTGCGAGCCTGCTAGTGTTCCACTGGACTGTCTAGAAGAGTCCGTGGTCGTCATCTATACTCCGCTAGATGACTGGATCAACAACAACAATTATGAGGCCTCTCATCATTTTATCACACATCACCTATTACATCTACCCATGTTTTACCCCAACATTTTCGTAGATATAAAATACATATACAGTTTAAATAATTGAAACCATGTATAATAATGTTCATCCAGCATAGATAGCAAGTATTCAGATAATGTGCAAACATAACACGTAACTTATATAAAATACTTCATATTATGTGTAAGCTGAAAGTATCTATGCACTCACTTGAAAAGTGGTGACTCAGCACTCGGACAGCGCTTCGATACTCTCACAACAATTTTCCTTCGATAAAACCTAGTATCGATACCACTAGGGTTTAGTCTAATGATAACCACAACAAATTAATTGTCTGACTATTATTATTATTATATAAGCATTAATAACACTCAATATAACTCATAATAATAGCTTAAATAATTATTTTAAGGACCTAATAACATTCCTATAATTATTTGAAATCTATATTAAAAGTTGCGTAAGCGTAGCACACTTACAGCGAATTTTATCGAAAACCGGAACTTAATTGGAGCAGCGTTTCAAAACCGAAAAACTCCTTTTTCTCGGGACTCCGGGAGCCTCGGGGCTTCCCTAGGGTGATAGGGGTTTAACTAGGGCTTAGGGGACTCAAAAGGGGTTAGAGAGAGAAAGTAGTTTAGAGGGAGAAGTGAAAATGTGTAAAAAAACCGGAAGAATTCGCATGGTATTTATAGGGGCCGAAGCTCGGATTTACGCTGGGCGTACTCCTCGGATAAGGCTTCCAGGTCGGATCCAGTTGGCTTCGTACATCGGACGGATAAGGGCGAGGGTACGCAGGGCGTAAAGCGAGGGTGGCGTGTCACAATCCGAAGCGAGGACCGTGGGCCGCAAGCGACGGCTGGGATCGTGCCACGTCATCAGTCTCGCACCAGGTTTCGCATTTTCGAGTCCTAACTTCAAAAATCCGTATCTTCCACATACGAGCTCTGTTTTTGACGTTCTTTATATACACGCGAAGGTTGGATGGTACTCTACAACTTTTGTTTAGACTCCGTCGGCTAATTTTGACTCGATTTTAAATTTTATATTATTAACGGGCCGGGACATGATTGGTCCGTTAAATCCTCATAACTTCTTCATCCGACATCCGTTTTCGCCCATATTTTTCTCGTTATGCTACTCTCAACGAGATCTTTGATTCTCGTTTAGGTCGTGTCGGCTAAAATCACTCGATCTAATATTCGAATTTCGGGTTGTACACTGCTATTTCGAAACTTCGAAAAATCATAACTTCTTCATACGAAGTCAGATTTGGGCGTTCTTTTTATCGATGTTCTTAGTTTAACATATTTTACGACTTTCGTTTAGATCGCTAAGGCTAAATCTCGCTCTATCGTAAATTCACTATTTACGCTTCTCGGTATCGTGCCGGTTCTGTCGCGAAACTTAGACGGGTCATAACTTCTTCGTTATAACTCGGATTTCGGTGTTCTTTATATCCTCGGAATCCTTGTTTTGACCACTACAACTTTATGTAGAGATATCGGGCTTATCCCATAATTTAATTTTGACACTTATATTTATTCTTTGTTAATTATACATTTATAATTAAATAATAAGCACATAAATACACATAATTCACATAATACTCAAATATTTCATTTTTATTACTTCAAAAAGAGTTACAAGAGTTGACCTAGAATATTACATTGACAAAAATGCTTAGCCCTGAAACCCGGGCGTTACATTTATTGTATTATGTTTCAAAACGATTAGTATGTTTAATAACAACGGAGAACACCGTGAATAATTTAATACTAGCTTGTGAGATTCGTCTTCATTAAACCCTTTGGGTTATCAGTAAATCCTCCCCGGAAGTGTAACCAGAGTCTCCTGGAGGGAGAGCGTGGAATTTTTGAATAGATCTATGCGGGACTGATAATCCCACACCATAACTATTAGCTACAGTTAGGCGGGCATGCCTAGGGTGACTAATTCTAGATATCGTCCGACGCCTGAAGAACGTCAAGGAGGTCACGTTGTCGTATTAGCATGGTTACCCGACTCACAATACGTATTAATATAAGTTTATTCACGGATTTTCATATCTATCTTTGATCTATAGAAATTATATCTAGTACGGGATGGTATTCCCATGGTTTTTATATCTAGTACGGGATGGTATTCCCATGGTTTTTATATCTAGTACGGGATGGTAATCCCATGGCTTTCAATCTATAGTTTTTGTGCATTAAAAAAAACTACCTTATATCTAGTACGGGATGGTATTCCCATGGTTTTCAATCTATATTTTTTTATGTAGAAAAATATCTACTGTTGTACTGGATGCTATTCCTAGTGGTTTTCAATATATAGTTTTATGTATTAAACTATACACTGATGTATTTAACGGAAATTCAAAACTGTAACTAAACTGTCGTTATAAGAAAATATGGGATTTTCTTGAATAACAACTTTTCAGAAAACCAAAGGAAACAAGTTCATTTTCAAAAAACAAAACACTTATGAACTCACCAGCTTTATGCTGATTTTCAAATTGCTTGTATTCTCAGGTTCTCCTTAGACAGGTATCCCACGTCCTTTTGCAGAAGACGGAGCAGATGGAATTCTCGTGTTTACTTTTGTTTAAACTTATGTATCTACAAACATGTATTACTTTGCTTGTCTACTTTCAAACAAATGTAATGAATGTATGTAATGTAATGTTCCGTGTTTACTATGCTTACTATGTACATTGGTTGTGATACTTTACATGACGTCCTCCGCCCCGGAACGTTTCCGCCATCGGTTTTGGGGTGTGATAGATTGGTATCAGAGCCCTTGTTTATAGTGAACCAGTATACCAAACCTTATATGGTATAAGACTATAAACACTAAGGGGCCTAAGTGCTCTGAATGAAAAGTATACTTTAAAATATAGGTATTTTCAAAAGTATACAAGTATACCTAACCGCCGGAATCCGTAATTACGAGTAGAACAAAACATAAGTAAATGGGTGTTGTGTGTTGCGGCTAAACCTGGGCAGTTATGTAGTCATGTCTAGGGTCAATATAGCTTGATCAACTATATTCATTCGAGACACGGCCAACATGTGCTTCGGAGTGACTGTAGTATACAGCATACCTAAAACTTACCCAATACCCAAACAACGAGCCGTCGTCGCAGCGAAACATAAAAATACTATGGGAGTATTTTAGCCAAAGATGAGTACGTTGTAGAAATTCATTCCAAGTATTGCTACTCGTTCCTTCTTTAGCGATAGTTTATTTGCTTAGATAACTCTTCCTGCTTATCGCTTATGGAACCTTATATCTGTCATAAAGAGATATTCCCTGTTTCATATCTCTTGATTCAATTCAGAGGACTTACCATCCTCTTTTTCCTAATCATTTTAGATCATCATGCCTCCAAAGAAAGGACCCAGCTCTAGGAACAACAACTCTCCGCCACCATATTCTCCTCCGTTCGACCCTGTATTATTTCAGGCAGCTGTTACTGCTGCAGTAACTGCTACAATAACGTTATTGTACCCTAGCAAGTTTAGTGGACCAAGAAGTAACGCCTACCCCCAAAACCATGAAAATGATCAAGAGCAAGAATGAGCTTAATGAGAGCAAAAAGGTTATATGGAAAAAGAAGCGAAAGGGTTAGAACTCACAAGGACCCTCCAAGAGGCATAAATCAGTGGTAGTTCAAGCTGCTACTACTCCTTCCATTGCTCTTACAGCCCAAGCACCTACTACTAGGTATGATGGTACCCTCCCTTGGTGCAATAAGTGCACTTACCATCATCTTGCTTCTAGCCCATGCCGTGAGAAGTTTTGCAAAAACTGTGGCCAAGAGGGTCACCTTGCGCGAAACTGTAGAACACCAACCCAATCAACCAGTCAAGCTTTCGGAGCGGGTATCAGTTAGGCCTGCTACGGTTGCAGTGAAATCAGGCATTTCAAGAGAAACTGCCCCAAAGCAGCAACAACTAGCAACGTTGAGATAGCTCTGGCTATAAAACAGGAGGAGGCAGCCGCCGATCCCACCGACGTCGCAGGTATGTTTCTTCACGAAAATTTTTATACTCTCATCCTTTTCGAATCTAGTGCCAAAGAAATTTTATTAATCATTCATTCAAGCATCTTCTTAAACAAAGTCTTCGTCTAGTAACAGAATCATTTATCGTCAAGATAGCTAACGGTGAGAAAGAATACGTCAACGATAGATTCATAGGTTGTACCCTTATCTTGAGCGATCATTCCTTTCCTATCGACTTAATGCCAGTTTCCATAGAGAGCTTTGATGTTATCCTAGGCATAGATTGGTTGAGTTACAATCATGAAGATATCCTTGTTACGAAAAAAGCCATCCGTTTTAATCTTCCCTCTGGTCAGACTCTCATAATTCTACGACGATAAACTTAGTTTCATCCTTTGCATCAGTTCATACATCAAAGCTCAAAAGGCTTCCTCGAAGGGAGTGCCATAAATTCCTAGCCTATGTGACCATTGAGAAACAGGAAGTTGCATCCCCGAAGTCTACAACTTTTTGGGTGTCTCTTCCCGAAGAGCTTCCAGAAATTCCTCCCGAGCGTTGAGTCGAGTTTCGCCTCGACCTAATTCCTGGAGCTACCCTTGAGGCCTAGCTCCCATATCGATTAGCGCTAGCAGTAATGCAGAAGTTATCTAGTCAGTTTAATGAGCTACTTAGCAAAGGATTCATCAGCCCGAGTTCTTCACCCTGGGGACTCTCGGTATTGTTGTGAAGAAGAAATATGGATCCTTTCGGATGTGTATAGGCTACCACGAGTTGAACAAGTTGACCGTCAAAAACTGATATCCTCTTCCTTGAATAGATGACCTTTTCGACCAATTTCAGGGAGCCAGTTATTTCTCGAAGGTAGACCTCAGATCAGGGTACCATCAACTTCGAGTTCACGAGAATGATGTTTCCAAGACAGCATTCAGGACTCGATATGGACACTACGAGTTCGTAGTGATACCCTTCGACCTAATCATTTTTCCTTGGTCACGTGGTAAGCAAGGAAGGCATACATGTGGACCCGTCCAAAATTTAAGACGATAGAGAATTGGTCAGCACCGAAGACACCCACAGAAACCCGTCAATTCTTGGGTTTCGCTAGTTACTATCGCAGGTTCATCCAGAATTTTTCCAGAATCGCCAAACCCCTAACCACTTTGACACAGAAAGACTTAAACATAAGGCAGCAACGATGGGTAGAAATGCTCGGTGTTATGAGTGTGAAATCCGCTACCATACCGGCAAGGCCAACGTACTAGCAGATACCCTGAGTCGAAAAGAAGAGTTCAAGCTGCAAGATGGAAAGACTCACGCGAACCTACATCCAAGAGATAGTTCGACTGCACGGTGTACCTGCATCCATTACCTCCAAACGAGATGGCCGGTTTACCTTAAGTTTTGGTAGTCCCTCCAGAAAGCTCTCAGAACTAAGTTGGACTTGAGAACGACATATCATCCTCAGACTAACGGACAAAGTAAGAGAATTATCCAGACCCTAGAAGACATACTAAGGACACGTGTCATCGATTTCAGAAAATCGTGGAACACCCATTTACCCTTGAATGAATCATCATAGACCTACATTAAGACTACCTCGTTTGAGGCCCTCTACGGTCGCAAATACAAGATCCCTTCTGTGCTAGACCGAGATAGAGGACGCGCAGCTAGTCAAGAGACCATTTCCCTGATAGTGCCTTCTCTGGTACTTAAAATCCCGTGAAACCGCCGAGAAAGTCATCCAGATCCAAGATCGGCTGAGAAGCTTCATGAGACAGACAGAAGTGTACGCCGATAAACTACGAAAACCCTTAGAATTCTAGATTTGAAACCGTGTCCTGTTGAAGGTCTCGCCCTGGAAAGACATGGTACGCTTTGAAGTGTGGAAAAACTTAACCTGAGATACATAGAACCTTTTGAGATCCTAGCCAGGATCGGTTCTATAGCCCATAAACCCCGACTACCTTTAGGACTTAACTGCATCCATCCTATATTCTACGTCTTCAATTTTAGGAAGTACCTAACTAATGAAACCCTAGTAACCCTTCTTTATGAGACCGAGATCACCAGAGTCTGAACTTCAAGGAAGAACCAAGCAAAGTCATAGATCGAGAGATTAGATGTACGAAACAAAGCCGTATCCCGATAGTGAAAGTTTGCTGGAATGCCAAGCAGGAACCCAAGTTCACTTGGGAGCACGAAGACTCGATAAGACAAATATTTGCATCTTTTCGATTATATGATTTGTATCTTAAGTTTTGAATTTCGGGACGAAATTCCCTCTAATGGGGGGATAATGTGACAACCCGAAATTCTTTCTGTCATTGTAAGCCGTTCTGTCAATAAAATTCATCGTTTTTGAATTGTTTTTGTTTCGTTATTAAATTAAGTCATTAAATTAGAGTTGTTTATTATGACTTAATAGGTGTTCAAACAAGTTAATAACTCAAGAAAATATTCCAAATTAGCAATTAGAAAAATTTTAGTTTCGACCATATCGGGCTACGACAACTTTATTGGGTGCGACCAAAAGCATCGTATAACGTTAGTATCAGGTAGAATTCTAGCGTGTCCCGAACTTGATTCATATTTAAATTTCAAAAGGCTTCCAATTGAAGCTTTTGCACCCTCTCTCACTACTCTCTCTCTCTCTCTCTACAACTCAATCGTAGGTCCAAAATCACCAAATTCAAGCTTCAAATCATCAAGGTAACTATCCTAAATCATTGTATAACCTTTTCTGCTTTCAAATCCATGTTCAATCTATGATTTAGGACCATAAACATGTATTTACGGACCTGGAACACTCATGGGCCGTGAACACATATAAGATGGGTTTTTTAGCCCCAAAACCCTCCCAAATCACTTTTGGAGCTTGGAATCGACTTAAGGACATATTGGAATGGACTTAGAACACCTTGAACTCATCATTTAGGGGGTAAATATGAGTTTACGGCCCAAGAACATGCTTGTACCATAAACACCCTTTTCATGGGCAGTAAACTCATTCTAGGGTATTAAGATGCCCCTTATACACCTCATAAGACTTGGGATAATGTCTAGAAGCAACCACAAACAAGTTAAGGGCATTAAACTTAATAAAAACCACTTCATAAGGAGTTCACGGCCGTAAACCCCCAAGAATGGGTTCCTGGGCCGTAAACTCCAATATCTTGGTCAAAGTGTTCCCTAAATTCACCCCATGACTTGTAAAATGAGTTTAAATCACATGTGATTAACCTAGGACCATCAAAGCACATAAGGATTGAGTGGGTGAGAATTTACGATCGTAAATTCCTATTTTACTGCCGTAAACTCATCAAATGGTCCATATGATTGATCAAATCCCTTTCTAATGCCCTAGAACCAAACCTAGCATCATCCCTCAAATGTTATAAGGCCGTTTAGCACTCAAGAGCACCACCCATGAGTTTACGGCCGTAAACTCATGGGGATGTGGTGTTTAGGGCTGAAAACTCTTCTAAGAGTTTACTCTTGAAGAGTAAACTCCATTCCTAAGCCATACACCCCCTTAGATGCCACCCGGGTCACTCCAAACACTTGAATTGAAGTGTTTTCGCATCTAGAAGTGTTTATTCTTATTTAATTAATAGACCAAGGTCTACTCAGATAAAAATTATGTATCTCTTCATATTACATAGGAACCTCGTGTGTTTCAAGCCCTGAACTGGCAATTAGCATCCAATCGGCACATCTCTCGTCTGGTGAGTTCATACCCCTATGCCTTTTTCCGTGTTTTTCAATGTTTTTAGGGGGGGGGGGGGGATACAAGCAAATTATAAATGTTTTCAAAACCTAAAACTGATGTATTTCTATAAATATCTAGCTAACATTTAGATATCTTTACCCCTTATGTATTATGCGGAGCATAAGGAATGTTTTATTGAATATAAATACATGGATTTCAACTACAGTAAAGGGAACAATCAAAACAATCAAATTATTATGGGAATAATTTGGGATCTTCAGTTCTTGTTTTACGAGCACAGATTTATGTAAAGTTAATAGATAAACTATGTCTGATTAGAGTATTATGCCAGATAATTTCATTGTATTAAACTGTTTTTATTGTATTATGTTTCAAAACGATTAGTATGTTTGATAACAACCGAGAACACTATGAGTAATTTAATACTAGCTTGTGAGATTCGTCTTCATTAAACCCTTTGGGATATCAGTAAATCCTCCCCGGAAGTGTAACCAGAGTCTCCTGGAGGGAAAGCGTGGAATTTGTGAATAGATCTATTCGGGACTGACAATCTCACACGTTAACTGTTAGCTACAGTTAGGCGAGCATGCATGGGGTGACAAATTTTGGATATCGTCTGACGCTTGAAGAACATCAAGGAGGTCTCGTTGTCGTATTAACATGGTTACCTGACTCACAATATGTATTAATATAAGTTTATTCACAGATTTTCATATCTATCTTTGATCTATAGAAATTATATCTAGTACGGGATGGTATTCCCATGGTTTTTATATCTAGTACGGGATGATATTCCCATGATTTTTGTATCTAGTACGGGATGGTATTCCCATGGTTTTTATATCTAGTATGGGATGGTATTCCCATGGTTTTTATATCTAGTACGGGATGGTAATCCCATGGCTTTCAATCTATAGTTTTTGTGCATTAAAAAAAACTACCTTATATCTAGTACGGGATGGTATTCCCATGGTTTTTAATCTATATTTTTATGTATTAAAAATATCTATTGTTGTACTGGATGGTATTCCCAGTGGTTTTCAATATATAGTTTTATGTATTAAACTATACACTGATGTATTTAACGGAAATTCAAAACTTTAACTAAACTGTCTTCATAAGAAAATATGGGATTTTCTTGGATAACAACTTTTCAGAAAACCAAAGGAAACATGTTCATTTTTAGAAAACAAAACACTTATGAACTCACCAGCTTTATGTTGATTTTCAAACTTCTTGTATTCTCAGGTTCTCCTTAAACAGGTATCCCGCATCCTTTTGCAGAAGACGGAGCAGATGGAATTCTCGTCTTTACTTTTGTTTAAACTTATGTATCTACAAACATGTATTACTTTGCTTTTCTACTTTCAAACAAATGTAATGAATGTATGTAATGTAATGTTTCGTGTTTACTATGCTTACTATGTACATTGGTTGTGATACTTTACATGACGTCCTCCGCCCCGGAACGTTTCCGCCATCGGTTTCGGGGTGTGATACATAGTACCTTACTCTTGGTGGTTGATTACTTGTAGAGAAGTTCAAATTCTAAATACTTTAACACCCCGAAACAAAGTGGGTTCAAAGGCTCCAAAGGTTATCATTCTAAAACACCTTATGTTTGTTTTTAATTTCATCCTAACCTCTTTAAAAGGATCCTTGGTGGTTTTGTGTAACGCCTGTGTTTCTGGGCTTGTCATTAATGTTGATATAATAGTCTAGGTTAACCCTTGTAACCCATTTTGAAATAATAAAAGTGTATTATTTTAGTATTATGTGTTTTGTGCTTAACTGTGTGACTTAAATAAATTAAGGATAAAAATAAGCGTCAAAATGAAATGTTAGATAAAGCCGATATCTATGGATAATTTTGTAGTAGTTGAAACGAGGTTTCTGAATATATAAAGAATGCCGAAATTCGAGTTATAACGAAGAAGTTATGACCTGTCGAAGTTTCGCAATAGAACCGACATGACACGGAATGACGTAAAATACAAATTTAAGATAGAGCGATATCTAGCCTTAGTAATCTAAATTAAAGTCGTAGGATACGTTAAACCGAGAGCGTCCATAAAAAGAACGCCCAAATCTGATTTCGTATGAGGAAGTTATGATTTTTCCGAAGTTTCGACTTAGCAGTATGCAGCCCAAATCCTCGATTTGAGATCGAGTGATTTTTAGCCGAAACAATCTAGACGAGAATTGAAGATCTCGTTAATAGTAGTGAAACGATAAAAATATAGGCGAAAACAGACGTCAGATGAAGAAGTTAGGAATTTAAAACAAAGTTTTCATGTCCCGACCTACTAAAAATAATATAAAAGTAATATATTTATAATATATTAAAAATAAAATCAAAATTATCCAACGGAGTCTAAACAAGAGTTGTAGAGTGTATTCTCACCTTCGCGTCGATATAAAGAACGTTGAAAATGGAGTTCGTATGTAAAAGTTATAAATTTATGAAGTTCGGGGTGCGAAACCCCAAAACTGTCAGCCACCACGACGTGGCAGGAGCTCTAAAGTCTATCAGACCCACTTGCAATGATGCATGCAGTGACGACCCAGCCACCACGATGTGGTAAACCGTAGCACGACATGGCAAAGGCAAAATTTTCCCGATAAATAAATTTGAAGGGCTAACCGAGTTTGGTTGCTCAAATTCTCTCCTCTCACTCATATTACCTCAATTTACGTGCAAAGAAGTACCCCTGAAGCCCCGGTATCATCCCGAGACCCGAAGCAAGTCCCGAAGCCCCGAAGATCCCAATAAGTGAGAGTCCCGAGCCGAAGCTCTGCCCGTGAGGAGCCCGGTTTTTGTGAAGATCTTCCAGATCTACCGAAGAATACTACTCTTAGAGTCGTAGTGTTGTCCAATCATCTTCTGATCAGGTGAGTGTGTAGTTACCTTCTTCTAACGCATAATTATGAAGTATTTTATGCAAAATACGTGTTATGTGTATATTTTGTTGTTACATGTGTAAATGTATATTTAATTTCTTATATCTCATAGATATGATTTATTCTCTATGAAATAGATGTTATGTGTATGTGTCTCATCTATTGATTGGAATATGTATTGAATGAGAATGCTATACAAGTTTTTATCATATTTCGTTTTGGGAACATATTTCGTATTTCACCATTTCTTTACAAAATCTTACATCTTTAAGTCCTACCACTCCTCCCACCGTACTCCTCCCTCCACCTCCCCATATCCTACATATCCATCATCCTTCCCACATACGTCATCATAGCAGTGCCCCCAACATTGCTAGCCACATAGATCGTGTTACGAATACACCCGATGGTGCACTAATGGTGATTGTTAGTCAGTGGAGGGGCGAAAAATCGTTCTCCAGCAAGAGGGTTGAAAACCAATGAATGATATAACGTCACGAGGAAGTTATGGTTGGTGGATGGAATGGGTACTAGTTGGTCGGAGACGGATAAAGATTGTATCGTGACCTTTCAGGAAACGAACAATGGATGGCGGTGAAGGAAACGAGGTGGTAGGTCGATTGTAAGAGGTGGTAAGGTTATCCATTTAGAGGATACATGATAAAGGTGAAGAAAGTGATGAAATCCGAGAGGCTTTAGTCATTATAATTGGGAACAATGGCATAAAGAGTTAAAAGGGGAGGGAAGTAAGGTGTGTAGATGAGGCGGCGTCACTGGTGGCAGACGACGGAGGGGAGAGCCGTACGAAAGTGACTTAATGCGCAAAAAAAAAGTCATATAGACCATTTGTGTAATTCAGAATAACTAGTTAATGTGAGATATGTCAAAAACTAACAAAAATTGGCTTAATAAACGTATAAGTTAAGAAAATATCATTGTGGCTCGATGAACTTATGTGTTTTATCTGACTTGACCAATTATGTTTTTTTTGTGCAATAGGTAATCTTAGTGTTATTTTATATGTCAATTAAACCAGTATCGTTCTTTTTTAACCATTCATCTGTTAACTAGTTTTTTAAACTACACGAATGACCCCTACGTTTTAAATTTCTTTCGTAGTTGGTCATTACCAGCCGTGTTTTAAATCACACAACTGAAACTACCACAATTTTGAAACTCTGGGGACCAAAGTGTAACATTGATAATATTCTCCCCATTAAATCTGGTTGAAACATGAAGCATACCATTGGATTCTATAAGCACCAAACCAATAATAGGCAAACTTTTCTTTGATGTTGGCACACACTTTTAGTATTGTTAAAAAGATGGGTTGTGTGAGTTTTACCCATAAAAGTCTCATTTTATGGAAGAGATCAAGGGAAAGTAAATCTTGTCCATTTGTTATCATGACATCCTCATTTTTATGGTCAGAAAAGACCGATTTTGTTTACGCTTTATAAAAATCAGAGTATATCTTTCAATAAAAACGTTGCGGAATTTGTTCCCAGAAAAACATGATAATTTCATTATCAAAACAATTCTGAAGAAATGTATTTTTATTCCTTTTGAAACATTTGGGATGTCATCGTCAATACAGAAACATAAGCATAAACAGAACTTACATTCATTTACACTAGTGATCTACATCTCATTAATCTCTCAGTGTAATGTAACTTCACGTCGTCACCTGTGATACAAAGTAAACTGAGTGGGTCAAGTTTGGAAACCTGGTGAGTACATAGGATTTAAAACCCACAATAATATAATTATTATGTTTAATCATCAAACAATTAACTCAATTACCAATCTCCATTATCTTCTTTATTCCTAAGTACCTTCCCTAAGGATTTATCCTAAGGGTCGTCTCCTATATCATATTTACCTCTCATCTCCTTACATCACATTTCCTTATATGTTTGTTCCTAAAGACTCTCCCTAAGGATCATCGCCTACATCGCATAGACAATATTGATACAGGGATTACTCCCTCAATATGTGCCCAACAAGGGTTATGGTATCATCGCATGAATACGTAGTTAGAACATCGCCTGAACTCGTAATTCATAGTAAGGGGTTAGAGTATCATCGCATGAATACGTAGTTACAACATCGCCTACACTCGTAATTCATCACCTACAGGTTATGAGCCTGCTTGTGTTTCCACGGGGTTGTCTATAATAGTCCGTGGCCGCCATCTATACTCTAGTAAATGACTACATCTCCAAATTGTCGGACAAGGTTACAGTATCTTTCATCCTACATCACCGATTCATCATCACCTATTTATCCTCACCTAATTATCATCACATATCTCTCATCATTTTATTTCATCACACATCAACTATTTCATCTACCCATGTTTTATCCCAACATATTTGTAGATATAAAATAAATATATAGTTTAAATCATTTAAAACATGTATAAAATCATTCATCTAGCATAAACAGCAAGTATCCAGATAATATGCACACATGATACGTAATTTATATAAAATACTTCATATATATATGTGTAAGCGAAAGTAACTATGCATTCACTTGTTAATGTGATGATTACAAACTCGGACAACGCTTCGCTTCTTAACAATATAATTTCCTTCGACGAAACCTAGTATTATTACCACTAGATTTTAGTCTAATATTTACTGTGACTAATTATTATTATTATTATTATTATTATTATTATTATTATAAGCGTTTAAATAATATTTTCCAACAACTATGTACAGACAGGGGCCAGACATAAAACACCGGAAGGTAGGACCATTTTGACATATAGCACTTCTAAAATCCAACAACCCTATGCGACCCTTTAAACCATATTTCCCGTACCGTGAGTGGTTAAAAATATATTATAACGAAACTTATATAACTCATAAAAATAGCCCAAATAGTTATTATAAGGTCCTAATAACATTACTATATTTTAAATAAAAGCTATATTAGAAATAGTGTAGGCATAGCTCATTTACAACGAGTTTTTATTAAAAAAAAAAAACGGGCTTCACTGGAGCAACTTTTCCGAACCGAAAGCTTTTCTTCTCGGAGCCGTCGGGTGCTCCGGGGATTCCTTCTCGTGCTAGGGAGGTTCCATATACTTGGGAGGGGTTTAAGGAGGCTAGAGAGAAGTTAGAGAGAGAAAGAGAGGTTATGGTGTGAAGAAAATATGAAGGATTCATCCTTTATTTATAAGGATTTTATCGTAGAGTAGTCTCTAAGCTTCGTCTGTATCTTCCACGTACAAGCTCCGTTTTCTACGTTATTTATATCCACACGTTGGTATTTACAAGTACTACAACTTTCATTTAGACCCCGTCGGCTAATTCTCATTGTATCTCAGATTTATAAAACTGTATTCGAATTCGCCGCGCTCGAAAAGTAGAGACTAAGCTTCGATCATATCTTTCGCATACGAGCTTCGTTTTCGACGTTATTTATATCCACATGTTGGTATTTATGAGTACTACAACTTTCATTTAGACACCATTGACTAATTCTCATTCTATCTCGGAATTACATAATTGTATTGAATTTGCTGCACTCAAAGAGTAGAGACTAAGCTTCGTCCATATCTTTCGCATACGAGCTCTGTTTTCATCTTTCTTTTTATCGTTTAACTCCTATTAACGATATCTTCATTTAACGTTTAGATTATTTTGGCTGAAAATCGACCGATCTAAAATTCGAATTTCGGGCTGTGCACTATTATGCTAAATCTTAGAGAAAATCATAACTTCCTCATACGAAGTCAGATTTAGACGTTCTTTTTATGAACGCTCTCAGTTTAACATATACTACGGATTTCTTCTAGATTTCTAAGTCTAGAAATTATTTTGTCGTAAATTCATTTTTTTACAATTCCCGGTGTCGCGTCGGTTTTGCCGTAAAACTTCGATGGGTCATAACTTTTTTGTTATAACTCGGATTTCAGCGTTATTTATATCTACAGAACCTTTGTGACATATACTATAACTTGGTTAAGATTATTTAGTCTAGATAATGTTCTATCAAAAAGTCATTTTTGATGCTTATTGTCTCTAAAGTGACTAGCCCGGATCTACGGGCATTACAGTTACAAGAATTGCTATCATTCCATTCCATGAAACTACATCTCTAACTTCCATATAATCAAACACGGATCTTGTACATCTGATCATTCCTGATTTTGAATACATACTAATCAAAGAATTACACACGTATGTAGTTAGGTCAAAGCCAAATTTGACAACCATGGTATGAACCTGCATTCCTTTTCACAACTGCACCATTATCAACCAAAGCTCCAAGAACAATAGCAAATGTGAATGAGTTATGTTTAATTCCTTATGTTTTCGTTTGTAGAAAAGGTTTATAGCTTGATCGTGTATCCCTTTTAATGAATACCCTGTAAGCATTGAAGTCCAAGACACCACATTTTGGTCAGGCATTTCATCGAATACCTTCTCAGCCATTGAAATCGATTCAGTTATATATATATATATATATATATATATATATATATATATATATATATATATATATATATATATATATATATATGTTTGCCTATTATTTGATCCCATAAGCTTCCGCATATTTTAAGAACACAAGTAAAGCTTGCCCCATCAACTGGTAAACCTAAACGACGAGACCTGAAACCGAACTCAATCTCCTTTCGACCGTATGATTGAAGTCGAAATCAGGTAGCAGGATTTCGACGATTTGATCCTTCAAGTTCCCGTAGATCTTCAAGATGTAACACCTCATGTAAACAACTGGTCTCTTTAGCGATTTGGGGGTAGGGTTTTTGAGAATTTCATGAGGTTCAAGTAAGAAAATGTAAGTATCAAAAATAAGTTAATACCAACAAATTATGAACAACAATGAATTTATTAGATTCAACATATTTGATCGATTGTGAAGGAGCGTGAGTAAGTTGGGATACGAAAGAATTTAGGGATGACAATGACAATGTTACACTTTGATCCTCGGAGTTTCAGAATTGTAGTAGTTTCAATCATGTGATTTGAAAGATGGCTGATAACGACCAACTACGAAAAAAATTTAAAACAAAGGGTCATTCTTGTAATTTAGAAAACTGACTAACGGATGAATGATTAAAAACTAACAATAAAGACTTAATTGACATGCATAGTAACAATTAGATGACCGATTGTACAAAAACAAAAAACATAAAATCGGATAAAACACATAAGTTTATTATACTAGAGTGACATTTTCCTATATAAATTTTAAGTTTAATAATTTTAAGTTTAATGACCCTATGAGCCATAAACGTGACTTTATTGTTTCTTTTTAAAATTTAAATTATATATTTTTTATTTTCCGGATTCATTCTAACACAAGTTTATTAGCGAACCAAACCGAAAAACACATATAGGCGGTGGTATATAAACTCCCAACAAGCATTACTATATTCGTTTCGGTTAAAACCCTAAATACCAAAACCCTAATTGGAGACGCACAAATTGAAACCCAGCCCCATACTGATTTCTCGCTGAATTTTTCAATACAACCTTCAGCTTTCTCCATCTCAATCGTATATCCAGGTATGCAGACCTGTATTTCGCTTGCGATTATTTAGTTATTGGCTGTTTTATATGTTTTAAACCGAGTAATTCAAGCTTACAAACAAACAGTCATGTAATTAGTTTGTAAAGAATAGATAAACAGCTGCGAATTTGTGTGCTTTTGCGCTTTTGGGAGAACTTTGTGTATAAATACTAAATAGGTTTGCTGCATAACTCTATGCCCATTCAAAAGGTCTTTGGTTTAGTTCATATTTTTTGAAGCAAATTAGTGGTTCTCATGGATTCAGATTTTATAATTTATTCATATTTTCTTGTTTCCAAATGTTGAAATTTATCCAGAATTGAATATTTTTGGATTAGCTAGGTGTTTGAATTTTTATCATCTTTTTTTTTTTTTTTTTTTTTTTCACTATTTTGCATCAATTGTTTAAAGTTATTGTTTTTGATGTATTGTTGAATGTCTTTACTCTTTACCAGTTTTCTAATAGCTTTTATGGCTTTTTAATACATAAATATGTGAATATTTTATATGTTTCACAGATACTTCTTCTTTCTAAGCAAATTTCCATCTGCTGTTATTCAGATGGCCACAAGTAAGTTAATTGCTTTTTCCACTTTTGTCAATTAAGTTACTTGTGTAATTAACTGTTATTTGTTGTTTCTTTGGTTATAAGCAACATACTTTCATTGATTTATTTATTATAACATTTTGCTTTCAATTTTCTCTATAGTACACCGATAAATGAAAGTATGTTGCCTTTTTCTTGCTTTTAGTCCAAAAAAAGTGTGTGATAATTTTATTCTTTGAAAATTACACTGATAAGAGAAAGCCTTTGTTTTTTTTTTCTTTATCTGTTCACAGGACTTCAGTTTGAGAACTCATGTGAAATTGGGGTGTTCTCAAAATTAACAAATGCTTATTGCTTGGTAGCAATTGGAGGGTCTGAAAACTTTTACAGGTTTGTTATTTTGATTGGTTAAAAGACGATAATACCCTCCTCATACTCATCATTGCAAATAGCCATATTTCAATAAGTTGAATGAATGTTTGTTTTGCAGCACATTTGAATCTGAGTTAGCAGATGTTATTCCTGTGGTTAAGACCTCCATTGGTGGCACAAGAATAATTGGAAGGCTCTGCATTGGTAAATACTTCCGGAAGCTTCTAGAACTTTCCTCATTCCGTTTCAAACACTGATTCTTGATTTTTTTTTTTTATTCTAGGTAACAAAAACGGGCTTCTTTTACCCCATACTACTACTGACCAAGGTAAGCTTATTCAACTCTCAAGTCTCAACCTTTTATAGCATTTAGCTTAAATTACATAAATCGTCCCTGTTTTTTGTCAAAAATTATTGATTGCCCCCCTGCTACAAATTTTAACCTTTTTTGTCCTTTCGGTTTCATTTTCTTGCATCCATTGTTTCCAATCGGTGTAAAATGACCATTTTACCCTTTATCATCTTTCCTAACTTTTGCTTTATTATTATTTTTTCTAAAAATGTGTATCCCACTTTCTTCATATTCAAACAACAAAGATGGTCAGATAAGGGCAAAACAGTCATTTTACATTGATTAGGGCGGTGGATGCAACAAGATGAAACTATGTGGATGAAAAATGCTCCATAATTTTTTTTGACAAACCTTCTATAATTTACTCTAAATAAAATTATATGCATAAGCAAATAAGTATTCAATCATTTTTGTGATACAACTTGTTTTTTTTTTAAATTCTTAGAGCTTCAACACTTGAGGAACAGTCTACCCGATGCGGTTGTTGTCCAACGCATTGACGAAAGACTATCCGCCCTTGGAAATTGCATAGCGTGCAATGACCATGTTGCCCTTGTCCACACTGATCTCGACAGAGTAAACAATAAACATCCATAACTTCTTCAAATTTTATATCTTCAATTTCTACTTCCTTAATAAAATTCATTTCTTCAATTCAATAGGAAACCGAAGAAATGATCGCCGATGTTCTCGGTGTCGAAGTTTTCCGCCAAACAATCGCCGGAAACATCCTCGTTGGCAGCTACTGCGCGTTTTCCAACAGAGGCGGCTTGGTAAGAAGATACTTCAATTATATCATCCTACTTTCAATTTTTTTATTATTAAAAAATATTAAATATTTAAAAAAGAAGGAATGATTTGTGTTATTTTAGGTGCACCCTCATACTTCCATTGAAGACTTGGATGAGCTTTCGACTCTTCTTCAAGTCCCGTTGGTGGCTGGCACGGTTAACCGTGGCAGTGAAGTGATTGCCGCCGGGTTAACCGTGAACGACTGGACCGCGTTCTGCGGTTCGGACACCACGGCTACGGAACTGTCGGTGATTGAGAGTGTGTTTAAGCTGAGAGAAGCTCAACCGAGTGCTATTGTTGATGAAATGAGGAAGTCTTTGATTGATACCTATGTCTGATGTCTGAATACTTACAGACTTATATGCTTGCTTCTTTTCTTTTTTGGACTTTTGGTTTATCCCTTTTTGTTAGATTGTTACAGTGGAATTGATGTGTTTTTGGTTATTTATTATGTATCTTTTAATTGGTAAAATCTTATTGTTATTTTACTATATGTAACCAATTATTAAATGGTTTTTTTTCTGCTCTTTTAAATTAACTAGTTTAATCTTCTGTGTATCAAGAATGTTGTATGAAGTTCTCATTAATCTCATTTGGTTTGTTGTTTTTAACGACGTCGTGTTTTAATACTAGATGTTTCGATAAGTGTTACTGGGTATAAATATTTAAATAAAATGTTATATGACTGCAATGTATTTTATATATGTGTGTTGTTTTCACAATTACTAATTTTGTGATTTTTTTTGGAAATGGGAAATGATTATTAATAAACAAAATGCTATCCAACTAAGTAAGGTGTAGCTAGAAAGAGTATAAAATATATTTAGTTTTATTTTGTATATCTATGATTAGCTAGTTAAAGAGTAGTTAATATTTAATTAATTAATAGTTAATGTTATAAGACTATACTCTAATTATAAAACCTATCAAAAAAAAAAAACTTTTTCAAATTATGTAAAGGTTTACAAAGTGCTCTCTTCACTAAAAATTGAAGGCATAGGTTTACTGAGTGGTTGGAATTAAAAGACTATACTCTAATTATAAAACCTATCAAAAAAACCTTTTTAGCTTTCAAATTTAAAAATTAAAAAATATACTTTTTTTAGGAAAAAAATTCAAATAAAATAATTTAACGATTTATTTTTAATAATTTTGTAATTTATAAGATAATTTTGAAATTGAGTAAGTTTTATAATTGTCAAGTTACGAAATTGATAATCATCTATCTTATTTCATAGAGTAAATTACATGAATAGTCCCTATAGTTTGGGATAATTTGCACATTTGGTCCCTAAATTATTTTTTTAACTCGGAAGGTCCCTAATGTTTGTTTTTGTTACGCGTTTGATCATTATTTTTTGTTTTTGTTTCACACTTGGTCCCTGTCTTACCTAAAAAGACTATTATTTAAATAAGGAACAATGACATGGTAGGTAGGATAATGCGAGAGGGTTGGGGTTGTGGGTGTGTTTATTTAAATAAGTTAAAAAATCAAGAGCAAAATAGTCTTTTTAGGTGAAATAGGGATCAAACAAGTAACAAAAACAACCAGTAGGGATCTTCCGAGTTAAAAAAATAAGTTAAGAATCAAGCACATAAATTACCCTAAACCATAGGGACCATTTGTAATTTGCTCTATTTCATATTTGTCGAAGAGGGAGTTAACTTTTTAATGGCTTCTGAATCAATAATCAATGGCGACTATACATATAACCAATGTGTCACCTACCCACCTATTTTTTTTATATATATAACAAATAATATATTATTAAATTTGTGACCTACCTTAAATAATTATAACTAGCAGAGTGACCCCGCATATGAGATTTTTTGTTCGTTTTATTCTTTGTAGATATTCTTTTATAAACTATTTGTTTATACTTTGAAGACGATTTTATGGAGATTTTTAATGATTTTGTCCTTAGTCATTTGTGCACACGTATAAAATACAACACTTGGAGAAAAAATAGGTTGTAATCATTAAAAATACCAACATAGGTCTTACGTATTAGTATTCGCTCAACATATCAACCTTAATATAAAACATACAGTTGCTTAACGAATATAATTTTGGTAGACAATTGCATTTTCAACCTTGTTGTATAGAAGAAAACTTACCAATATAAGAAATGCACATATATCTTTTCTTTTAATCCAATAAAACAAAACTCAAACTTTTACAAAGGCCATAACAAAAAAATGATATTAACCAAAGTAATTAACAGATTAGTAGTCTGCACATTATATCCTTATATAATACAAAATAAATACAAAACTATCCTGGAATTTCAATCTTGTCTTTCTCTTTCCCACCAAAAACAGAGCATAACAAAGATCATATCTTGCATAAAACAGACAAGCTATAAATTCAATATTGCCCTCCTAAAAGATTCTTCATAGAGAGGTGAAACAACGATTCCATTGAACTTCAAATGCTTAATCACCTCAAAACGATTAAAAAATCAATACACTTTCAAAAAGGAAAAAAAGGATGCTAGAATGATACAAAAGAATCCTTTACCCTCATAATTCTGTCATTTCTGAAAACATTTAATTTATTTGCCAACTAATATGTAAATACTAAAGATATAGCAAAAATCGTTTATGAATCATTTAACGGTTGCACCAAATGCGTTGCTAGTGAGAGCTGCTTTCGCTAACCCCACAAAAAAGAAATGGTCTGCAGTAATGTTGCTTTTGCAGGGGAATCTTATATCTGTTTTTGTACAATAACTCATCATTAGTTAACTTCTCATCAAATGACAAAACACATCATGCAAATATGCAATCTTTCAATGGAATATCACAAATGGAAAATAGAAAAAAATGTCGGTAGAAACATAAGAATGCTAAGAGGCAATTAGGCAATGATTCTGCAAAAGACATGAATGCCCTTATCATCCTCACTAAAAACACAAAAAAAAAAAAAGTCAGAGTCTTCGGTACTGACAGTATCAACATGCTTGCTAAGGGCTAAAAATGTCATTTGGGCATTAGCCTTGTAAGGAGGCACAACATATGAAATATTTTTTTTCGACACCTTCATGTTGAAAGTTTAGATTTTGAATTTGGCTCCAAAGTCCAAATCCAATAGTGACATATTCTCATTGGAGTGTTGTTTGAAAGGGCCTTTAAAACAAACTGAACCCCATGAAATCTTAAAAGAAAGATGAAAAGAACAACAATCTAGCCTTTTAAATTCGTTGGCCTTCATTGCATATACATAAAAACAATTACAATAATATGAAACAAAATATAAATTCTTGTTTGAAAAGGCCATTAAAACAAACTGAACCCCATGAAATTTTAAGTGAAAGATGCAAACAACAATCTAGCGTTTTAAATTCGATGGCCTCCATTTGCATATACATAAAAACTATTAAAATAATATGAAACAAAATATAAATTCTTAACAAGTTGATAATGCCATTGAGTAAAAATAATAAATAAGGTTGAAATCAAGCGTCAGGTTGAAACTTCCAAGACAGATTGTTTGCAAAAACCCGTTATAAATACATTTAGAATTCGACATGTTATGCTAAGAAACAAAATAAATAGAACCCATTATAAGAAATATACTCATGACGCCTAGTTCTTGGTACGCATTTAACTTATTTATTTATTTATTTTGACAGAGGGACTCGACAAGTTGGTCGCCTATAACTCGTCGAGTGGAGGGCTGTCACAACTAGCATTTTAGGCTAGGAAATTCTGTCCATGTGTAATTAACTTCTAATGTATCTTGTAACCCTAAGTATAATATTATACAAGTTATTCATTTAAAAACGACAATTCGAATCAAAACTCACTTGTGTAAGCTCTAAACCTAATTCAATACACTAAATTCACCCAACCTTGAGCTTGAAACCCTAACTTCCCGATTCAAACCTCTTATTGGACCAAGATTCTCTTATTGGGCCTAATGGGCCAATAATCCATCAACTTGGTTCTTTTGGGCCATAACACTCTTCATGGGCCTTATTGGGCCGAAAATCACTTATTTAATCTCATTGAGCCGAAAGCCCATCTTTTTTTTCCCCTTTTTGGCCGTAACCTTATATGTGGGCCCACATGGATCGAAAAATCCCTATTATGCTAAAGTATTCTTGGTTGCATTTCAAAACAAGCCCAATATTTATTCTTTTCTTTCTTCCCTTTCCTATTCTCGAGTTTGATAAAAAAAAAAAAGACTAATGAAGGATTAATGAGTAAGTGACACCTCATAATTACATGGAAGACAATGTATCTAGGTATGCAAGATTACCCCCCATATATAAAGGCAAATCCTTTCCCTCTCTTCCTCTTATTCTCAGCCGAGAGCACCTACCATCACCCTCATTTTTCCACTTCAAACCCACTAAAAATCCTCTCACATCTCCCTCAAGAACACAAAGCAATCTTTCCTTTTCCTATCTAAAATCGTGGTTTGTGTGTGTGTGCTTCAAGTATTCTTCATCAAAGACCACCACTAGGTAAGTATTATCACTCTCAAAATGACTTGTTTCCATACTTCACTAAAGAACTCTTCCCTCACATGACTTCATGTCGTATTCTAGCTTCTTAGCACCAATTAGCACCATCAAGTTCGAAACTCTTCCTAAGGGAGTTAGCTAAGGCCGAATTTTCCGTCAATCTTCTCTTCAAAACTCAGTTAACATCAAGGTGAGCTTTATACCCCCTTGTTTTTGGGTTTTACTATGTTTTCGGGGAGAATACAAGTTGGTTATGTGTTAGATCTAAGTATTTATGCATGTATGTGTGTATTTTCATGTTATATGGTGTGAATATGTCATGAAAGCTTGCTACACACTCATAAACTTCGAAATATCTTCCAAATATTGGTGATATTTGTATGCAAACTCTTAGAAGTAACTTTGTATTATGTTGAAAAGATTAAACATGTAAAGGTTACTAGAAATCCAAAGAATGTACATAAAAGGACCATTTATGACACTAAAGATAAACAAGATGGACTTTTGGAGTCATTTACATGTTTATTGGGCCTTAATTGTCAACTTATAGTTTTATTGGGCTTTATTTATCAACATACGGTTTTATGGGCCTTATTTATACATAAACAATTTTGTGGGCCTAAAAGTGTAATTTTCATAAAAAGGAGGACCTTAAACGAAAATATATGGTTAAAATGGGCCTAAAGTGTAAATCCTAGGCTAAATGGACCAAAGATGTCATTTTTCATAAAAATGGGCCTTATTTGGAAATTTACGGTTTCATGGGCCTAAAATGTAAATTTTGGCCTTTATGGACTTAATTTGTCATTTCTATAAAAAATGAGCCGAAAATATCATTTTTATCAAAATGGTCCGCAAATACCCATTTACAAGTTTATTGGGCCTAAAATACCCATTTACATGCATATTGGGCCTAGTATACTCATTTACACATTTATCAGGCTTTATATACTCATTACATGCTTATTGGGTCTCTTATACTCATTACATGCATATTGGGCCTTATAGGCCCATTGAATTTCTTATTAGGCCACACGACACATCTATGACCATCAAACTGATAATCAAGAATACTTGACATTTTGATAAAAACAAATGGTATTTTTATCACCAATGTTGTAACGCCCGTGTATCTGGGCTTGTCATTAATAACAATGTAATAGTCTAGGTTAACTTTTGTAACTCGTCTTGAAATAATAGAAGTGTATTATTTGAGTATTATGTGTTTTGTGTTTAATTGTGTGTCTTAATTGAATTAAGAATGAAAATAAGCATCAAAATAAAATGTTAGATAAAGTCGATATATATAGATAATGTGGTAGTAGTTGAAACCAGGTTTCCGAATATATAAAGAATGCCGAAATCCGAGTTATAACGAAGAAGTTAAGACCTGTCGAAGTTTCACGACAGAACCGACAACGTTGAATGACGTAAAAAGTGAAATTTACGTTAGAGCGGTTTTTAGCCGACACAATCTAAACGAGAATTGAAGATCTCGTTAATGGTAATATAACGGTAAAAAGACAGACAAAAACGGACGTCAGATGAAGAAGTTATGAATTTATAACGGAGTTTTCCTGTCCCAGCCTACTAAAAATAAATAATAAAAATAAAGTCAAAATTAGCCGACGAAGTCTAAACGAAAGTTGTAGAGCTTAGTCTCACCTACGTGTGGATATAAAGAACATCAAAAACGGAGTTCGTATGAAGAAGATATGAATTTATGAAGTTTTTAAATAATTAAAATATATTAATTTAAATATAAAATCGGTAATATCGGAGGCATTGACGCGTTGGTCTTATCCACCCGGTACACCCCACGTACCTAGATGTACGCCCAACGTACATGTCGACGGAGGATTACGCCCAACGTAATTTGGGGTTACGTCAAGCGTAACTCGGGGTTTCAGCCCCTATAAATAGAACATAAGTGCTTCCGAGTTCTTTGCTCATTTTCTTCCTTTCTCTCTCATTTTTGCATCGTTTTACGTGCAAAAAATATCCCGAAGCCTTGGTATTAATCTCGAGCTCCGAAGCAAGTCCCGAAGCCCCAAAGAACCCGAGAAATGCAATTCCCGAGCCGAAGCGCTGCCTGCGAGAAGCTCGATTTTTGTGAAGATCTTCCAGATCTACCGAAGAATACTACTTCTACAAGTCGTAGTGCTGTCCGATCATCTTCCGATCAAGTGAGTGTGTAGTTAGTTTCTTCTAACGCATAATTATGAAGTATTTTATACGAAATACGTGTTATGTGTATATTTTGTTGTTATATGTGTGAATGTATATTCACTTTCTTCTATCTCATAGATATGATTTGTTCTCTATGAAATAAGTATTATGTGTTTGTGTCTCATCTGTTTTTTTGGAAAATGTATTGAATGAGAATGCTATACAAGTTTTAAATTATGTATAAAAATATATATTTTTATCTACTAATATGTTGGGTAGAACATGGGTAGATAGTTGATGTGTGATAAACAAATGAGAGGCATCGATGTTGTTGTTGACCTAGTCATCTAGCGGAGTTTGGATGACGACCACAAACTCTTTCTAGACAGTCCAATGGAACGCTAGCCGGTTCATAACCTGTAGGTGTTGTGAACGATGTGTTCACCGGTGTAGTCTATCCCCCTCATGGTTACCTTTAGGACATCTATTGTTGAGGAAACCCCTTAGCAGTAATATCCGTCCCGATGAAAATCCTAGATTAGGTCCTTTGAGATAGATGTTGTTTTAGGGACGTAAAGTGAGGATAACGGGAATGGGTAATTGGGTTATTGTTGGTTGGTGAAATTAAATTTAATTATTAATTATGGGTTGAAAACCCTATATGCTCACCAGACTCCTAAGCCTGACCCACTCACTTTTATTTGTATTACAGGAAGTGGCACAAGGGCATAAGATGGATGAATCATCAGGTTGTTTTGTTTAGAAGACTGTATATGTATATATTCGTTGAATGACTTGTAATGTTATCGTTTATTGTAACGACGTAAATTTTAAAACCAAATTTTCATTTTTGTAAACATCAAAAACATCGATTAACATTTCAAATTCAAACGTAAACAATATTGTCACAACGAAATACATCCCAAAGATCATAAAATAGTTTTTCCCCCGACAATGTGTACGATCACGTCGGCGCCTTCCCACGGTCCTCGCTAGTACCTGAAACACATAACACAACAACTGTAAGCATAAATGCTTAGTGAGTTCCCCAAAATACAACTTACGCACATACGCCTTTCCAGGCCCTGACCTTCCGGTCCATGTGTCTCAGGGGACTTCCGTCCCGACTAGGTAAACCTTCCGGTCCTACCCACGTCAACCTTACGGTCCACATCACAACGCATTCCGGCCCATAACATATTCGCCTTCCGGCCCATAATATAATGCCTTCCGGCCCATATAAAGCATATCATACATGGCACATATAACAAATAACTTATCACACATAATACATATATCTCATAACATATCCGACCTTCCGGTCACACAGTCAAACCCTTCCGGGTACAGTATAGTGAGAAAAAACTCACCTCGTGGAAAGTCTAAGATCCCGCGTCCTCGCTATCACCGAATCCCAACGGCGACTCTACCTCACCTAAACATAAAAATATCATTTAATACACAAAGACTTCCACCACTAAACTTTACCCCTTATCATCATTCCTCAGAGGGTAAAAGACCATTTTACCCTTCCTTGACCTAAAGTCCTCATGTTGACCAAAACCCTAAAAGTCAACAAAAATCAACCCTGAGAGTACGCGGGGCGTACATCGCCAATCCCCTGGATCGGGGTCTCCACCCAGTACGCTGCACGTACTAGAAGTTACGCCCAGCGTAACCATCAGAATCAACCACTCTTCATTTCTGGTCTTAATTGGTTAAGCCATTACTCCAACTTCTAGATCCGACTCTTTTAGTGTGTCTAAACCCATAAAGTCGAGACCTTTAAGCCTTGGCATGGTTGTAAAGGCTCCAACATCACATAACAACATTCTATTCCAACTCAAGGACCTAGATCTCATGCATGGTGCAATACCCACGTCCAAGATGCCATTTTTATGAGTCTACAACTCCAATAGATCTAAAATATGAAGTATCTAAGCTTATGGAGGCCATTTTCACAAAAAGTCTCCACCTTTGGGACTTAAACCCTAGAAAATGATACTTTAAGCATGCAACATGAACCAAGTGACAAGATCCGAACTTTTTACCTGATAATGAAGCTTTAACCCTTGCAAAGCTCAGATCTACACTTGAGCACCACTTCTAGCCTTTCCAATGAGCTCTTCTCCTCCTTTGCAACCTTGGAATGGCACCACCAAGCTTAGAATACACACACAAAGGCTTAAGAATGAAGGCACACACTATTTAGGGTTTCACTCTGAGGGATGGTGGCTGAGAAGTCCAGCCACACATTCCTTTTATATCCCTCCAAGGAGATTAGGGTTTTTAGATCTGGGAAAGTTACGCCATGCGTAACCTTGGGTACGCCCAGCGTACCTGAGGGGGAACGCGTCCAAATGAGGTGCGCGAGTACGCACGGTGTACGCCTTGTACGCCCAACGTACTCGCCTAACATGAAACCCTAAATTAACAACATAACCCAAAATAGAAGAATACCTGGATTCGGGCTGTTACAATTCTCCCCCACTAGAACCAGACTTCGCCCCCGAAGTCTCATACTGAAAACAACTCTGGATACTGATCCCGCATCTCAGACTCAGACTCCCATGTCAACTCGGACCCCTTCCGATGTTGCCACTGCACTTGTACCAAGGGTACTTCCTTGTTCCTCAAAACCTTAACTTTCCGATCCCTGATCGCTACTGGTCTCTCCACATAGTTCAGGCCTGCATCCACCTGAATATCATCTAATGGCACCACTGCTGACTCGTCGACAATACATTTCCTCAACTGCGAGACATGAAAGGTATCATGGATCTGCCCCAACTCAGCAGGTAGATCCAACCGGTAGGCTACCCGGCCTACCCTAGCAATCACCTTGAAGGGTCCAATATACCGGGGTCCCAACTTGCCCCTCTTCCTGAATCGTATCACTCCTTTCCAAGGAGAGACCTTTAGGAGCACAAGGTCAACAACCTGAAACTCAAGCTCGGACCGCCGCCTGTCCGCATAACTCTTCTGGTGACTCTGCGCGGTCAACAACCTCTGCATGACCTGCTGAATCTGCTCAGTCGTCTGGAGTACAATCTCCATGCTACCCATCACCCGCTGCCCCACCTCTCCCCAACAGATGGGGGTGCGACACCTCCGCCCATACAACAGCTCAAAGGGTGGCATACCAATGCTCGAATGATGGCTGTTGTTGTACGAAAACTCTGCTAAAGGTAGATAGGTGTCCCAACTCCCTCCAAAATCCAAAACACATGCTCGAAGCATATCCTCAAGCGTCTGAATCGTCCGCTCGCTCTGTCCGTCCGTCTGCGGGTGGTATGCGGTACTGAAATGCAGTCTCGTACCCAACTCCTCATGAAACTTCTTCCAAAACCTGGAAGTAAAACGCACATCGTGATCTGAAACAATCGACATCGGAACCCCATGCCGCGATACCACCTCCCTCACGTATAATTCCGCCAACTTCTCCGCAGAAGAGCTCTCGCTGATGGCTAGAAAATGAGTGCTCTTCGTCAATCTATCCACGATCACCCAAATCGCATCGACTCCCTTCGCAGTCCGCGGCAATTTGATGATAAAATCCATGGTAATCTGTTTCCACTTCCATTCGGGAATCTCTAGCGGCTGCAATTTACCGTGCGGATGTTGGTGCTCGGCCTTAACTTGCCGGTCAAGTATCTCTCAACAAACCATGCAACATCCCTTTTCATACAGGGCCATCAATACTCCTTCCTTAGATCTAAATACATTTTCGTAGCCCCGGGATGAATCGAGAATTTCGATCGATGCACTTCCTCCATCAAAATAGTATGCGTACCGCCTACAAACGGTACCCAAATCCGACCCTGAAAAGTCATAAGCCCTCGATCATCCGTAACGAATCCTGATACCTGACCTACAACCCGCTCCCTCTTCTGGTTTTCTGGTTTCGCAGCCTCATCCTGAGCTCCTCGAATGGTATCCAAAATCGGGGTCATCACCGTCAATCTCATACAAATATCTCGGATCGGGGCGCTTTCTGCCCTACGGCTCAACACATCCGCCACCACATTAGCCTTACTCGGGTGGTACAAGATCTCACAATCGTAATCCTTCACCACGTCCAACCATCTCCTCTGTCGCATATTCAGACTTGGTTGATCCATCAAGTACTTTAGACTCTTGTGGTCCATGTAGATGGTACACCGAACCCCATAAAGATAATGCCGCCAGATCTTGAGGGCAAACACCACAGCCCCCAATTCCAGGTCGTGGGTGGGATATCTCGACTCATGAGGCTTCAACTGCCTCGAAGCATACGCTATCACATGCCCCTCTGCATAAGCACCGCCCCTAAACCCGATATAGATGCATCACAGTACTCCACAAAATCCTCCATCCCTTCCGAAAGTGCAAGCACCGGGGCCTTGCACAATTTCTGACGAAGGGTCTCGAATGAGGACTGCTACTCCGGTCCCCACAAAAATGCAACACCCTTCCGGGTTATCCTAGTAAGTGCCACGACGATCTTGGAGAAATCCTTGATAAACCTTCGATAATAGCCGACCAATCCTAGAAAACTCCTGATCTCAGTGGGCGATCTCAGCACCTCCCATCTCAACACCGCCTCAATCTTGGCCGGGTCGACCAATATCCCTTTCTGGTTAACAAGGTGCCCAAGGAAGTGGACCTCTCGTAACCAGAAATCACACTTGGAGAATTTGGCATACAGCCTCTCCGATCTCAATACCCCAAGAATTTCCCTCAAATGCTCCTCATGCTGCTCCCTAGACCTCGAATATACCAAAATATCATCAATGAATACGATCACCGACCGGTCCAACATCGGCCTGCACACCCGATTCATAAGATCCATGAACGCGGCCGGGGCATTGGTGAGCCCAAAAGGCATCACCACAAACTCATAATGTCCATAACGAGTTCTGAATGCAGTCTTCTGAATATCTTCATCCCGAACCCTCATCTGATGATAACCCGACCTCAAGTCTATCTTGGAGAACCAAGATGCCCCCTGCAACTGATCGAACAGATCCTCGATCCTAGGTAACGGATACCGGTTCTTAACCGTCAACTTGTTCAACTCCCGGTAATCGATGCACATCCGGTGTGAACCATCTTTTTTATTGACAAACAAAATCGGTGCTCCCCAAGGTGAGCTACTCAGTCGAATAAACCCCTTCCCCAGCAGCTCCTGAAGCTGCGAGGATAACTCCTGCATTTCCGGTGGAGCGAGACGATAAGGCACCTTGGCGATGGGCGCCGCTCCCGGAACCAAATCGATACGGAACTCCACTTGCCTTTCCGGAGGCACACCTGGTAATTCTTCGGGGAACACATCCGAAAACTCGCATACTACAGGAACGTCGTCAACCGAATTGGGCCTCCCCGCGGCCACTCGAGTATCCATCACGTAGGCTATGAATCCATTGCAACCCTTCTGCAAACTCTGCCTCGCCCTGGCAGCCGAACAAAACGCCGACCCACACCGGGTCCCCTTGCCATATACAGTAAGCACTCCCCCACTAGGGTCTCGAATAGTCACCAGCTGTCTCTCGCAGTCAATGACTGCCCCAAATTTACTCAACCAATCCATGCCCACGATGACGCAGACATCCCCCATCGCTATAGGAACCAAGTCTATAGGGAACTTGACTCCAAAAATCTCGAGCACACATCCTCGAATCACATCAGTGGCGTATACTGCATTCTCATCCGCTATAGAAACTCGCAGGGGTCGACTCATCACCTCCCGATCAATACCGATGTGCTGGCTAAAAGCCAACGATACAAAAGACCGACTCGCACCCGGGTCAAATAATACCAAGGCAGGTATAGAATTCACAAGAAAAGTACCTACACATATCATAATATAAGCACAATACCTTATCATAAAAGTAAACACACAAAAGAATACATAACAACTACGACATTAGGCGCCGTACAAACCTCCTCCGCAGTCAACTGAAAAGCTCTCCCACGAGCCCTCGGAGCCTCGGCTTTCACCGGCCGAGTCTCGGTAACCCTGGCAGCAGGCGTAGATCCCTGGCGAAGCTGGGGGCACTCGGCCTTCCGATGGTCGGTCTGGTTACAATGAAAGCAAACCATGAATCCCTTGGGGCAATCCCTAGCAATGTGCCCCCTCCTTGCCACACTTGTAGCAAGCACCCGATCGACATGCCTCCTCGTGACCCTTGCCGCACTTTCCGCAAGTGCGACCCTTCTGACCTCCCGACCTTGAATCGGCGGACTTGGTCTGCTTGGCTGCCGGCTGAGACTGAGCCGGCCGCCGATCCACCCATTGAGACTCGGCCTCCTCCCTGGCCTGGGTCTCCAACTCGATCTCACGCTTCCTGGCATCCGCCTGGAGCTCAGCAAAAGTCTGGTATGACGAGTTCGATACGAACTCCTGGATATCCCTCCTCAGCACACCCAAATACCGGCTCATCCGAGCCTGCTCCGTGGACACCTGCTCAGGGTAAAACATCGCCCTCTCATGAAACTTCCGAGTGATCACCGTGACAGAATCATTTCCCTGCTTGAGGGTCAAGAACTCCTGAACCAACCGTTCCCTCTCCACCGGGGGAACATACTCGTCTCTGAACATAGCAGTAAACCTCTCCCAAGTCACGGCTGAAACCTCCACCAGAGTGAAGTTCGCCGTCACGAACTTCCACCAATCCTTTGCTCCCAGGCAGAGCTAGTTCAAAGCGAACCGTACCCTCAGATGCTCCGGACATGAACAAGTGTAGAAGCATCCCTCGATATCAGCAATCCATCTCATCGCAGCGATCAGATCCTGCATCCCGTCAAACTCGGGTGGCTTCGTGTTGCTGAACTCCCAGAACAGCAACGAGTCACCTCCCTGTGGTTTGGTAGCGGCCACAGCTGCGGTAGCTGCAGCGGCTGCAGCCTCAGTCACCGCGGCGTACCGCTCATCAAAAGTCTCTATCAGTGTGGTCTTAATAGACCCAAACATCTCCAGAATCTAAGCCCGGATCGCTGCAGCCACCTCCTCATGAATCATCTAACGAAGCTCCTCGTCACTCACACTACTCGTACCAGGTCTGTGGCGTGGTCCAACCATGATGCCTCTGAAATACAACATAGAAATATCAGAGACTCTATCAAGCATAATCGCACTCAATAACGCAACCCTACTCAGTCTCCGATACCCAAGGATTCTTACTTGGGTTGCCCACTGACCCTGTGTCTTCAGTTGTACGGGGCCAATACTACCAACTACACCGCATCAGCATTCACCGCAAGTCGTCCTCCCCAAACCCCGGATCATGAGTACTCTATTCTTGCCGTGCACTAGCTACCCACTCGCTCTCAAAGCACCTCATAGCAGCAGATTTCCCTAGACTAAGGCATCACAAATCAGGCCACTCTAGTCCTAATATGAATACCTAGTCTACTAGCATGCGTATCATATCATATCATATCTCATAACACATATTGTAAGAGTATTTTGGGGAGTTTACCGTTCGGGCGCTGGCTGACCGTACACACTTCTTCTTCTTTGGTTGTTTCAAATTCTCTTATCAAATTTTTATTGATTTTATTAATTAAAAATTTCTCAAATCCCCGGTTTGAGTTCAGTTACGCCCGAAGGTGTATCCGAATCCCTCAAATCAAGGCTCTGATACCAACTTATAACGACGTAAATTTTAAAACCAATTTTTCATTTTTGTAAACATCAAAAACATCGATTAACATTTCAAATTCAAACGTAAACAATATTGTCACACCGAAATACATCCCAAAGATCATAAAATAGTTTTTCCCCCGACAATGTGTACGATCACATCGGCGCCTTCCCACGGTCCTCGCTAGTACCTGAAACACATAACACAACAACTGTAAGCATAAATGCTTAGTGAGTTCCCCAAAATACAACTTACGCACATACGCCTTTCCAGGCTCTGACCTTCCGGTCCATGTGTCTCAGGGGACTTCCGTCCCGACTAGGTAAACCTTCCGGTCCTACCCACGTCAACCTTACGGTCCACATCACAACGCCTTCCGGCCCATAACATATTCGCCTTCCGGCCCATAATATAATGCCTTCCGGCCCATATAAAGCATATCATACATGGCACATATAACAAATAACTTATCACACATAATACATATATCTCATAACATATCCGACCTTCCGGTCACACAGTCAAACCCTTCCGGGTACAGTATAGTGAGAAAAAACTCACCTCGTGGAAAGTCTAAGATCCCGCGTCCTCGCTATCACCGAATCCCAACGACGACTCTACCTCACCTAAACATAAAAATATCATTTAATACACAAAGACTTCCACCACTAAACTTTACCCCTTATCATCATTCCTCAGAGGGTAAAAGACCATTTTACCCTTCCTTGACCTAAAGTCCTCATGTTGACCAAAACCCTAAAAGTCAACAAAAGTCAACCCTGAGAGTACGCGGGGCGTACATCGCCAATCCCCTGGATCGGGGTCTCCACCCAGTATGCTGCGCGTACTGGAAGTTACGCCCAGCGTAACCATCAGATCAACCACTCTTCATTTCTGGTCTTAATCGGTTAAGCCATTACTCCAACTTCTAGATCCGACTCTTTTAGTGTGTCTAAACCCATAAAGTCGAGACCTTTAAGCCTTGGCATGGCTGTAAAGGCTCCAACACCACATAACAAACATTCTATTCCAACTCAAGGACCTAGATCTCATTCATGGTGGAATACCCACATCCAAGATGCCATTTTTATGAGTCTACAACTCCATTAGATCAGAAATATGAAGTATCTAAGCTTATGGAGGCCATTTTCAAAAAAAGTCACCACCTTTGGGACTTAAACCCTAGAAATGATACTTTAAGCATGCAACATGAACCAAGTGACAAGATCCGAACTTTTTACCTGATAATGAAGCTGTAACCCTTGCAAAGCTCAGATCTACACTTGAGCACCACTTCTAGCCTTTCCAATGAGCTCTTCTCTTCCTTTGCAACCTTGGAATGGCACCACCAAGCTTAGAATACACACACAAAGGCTTAAGAACGAAGGCACACACTATTTAGGGTTTCACTCTGAGGGGTGGTGGCTGAGAAGTCCAGCCACACATTCCTTTTATATCCCTCCAAGGAGATTAGGGTTTTTAGATCAGGGCAAGTTATGCCATGCGTAACCTTGGGTACGCCCAGCGTACCTGAGGGGGAACGCGTCCAAATGAGGCGCGCGAGTACACGCGACGTACGCCTTGTACGCCCAGCGTACTCGCCTAACATGAAACCCTAAATTAACAACATAATCCAAAATAGAAGAATACCTAGATTTGGGCTGTTACATTTATGCTTTATCGTCTGTATCGGAACATGATCTCTCGAGTTTTGATTATATAATGAAAATATATTTATTTATGAAATGCTTTGGTATATATCATTTTATCATACTTTGTTTTTGGGAACAAATTCTGCAACTCTTTCAAATCAAAAGGATTTACTATGAAATTATATTAAAAGCAAAAATGAAACCGGTCTTTTCTGGCTGAGATTTTGGGGATGTTACAGTTGGTATCAGAGCATTAGTTTAAGCGAACGAGGAATTTGTAGGATTTCTAGACTTAAACTTAGAATGCTAAGTGGAGATTGTGAGATGTGTGTCTGTTATATTATAGACTTGAGCACTAGTATATTTTAGGAAGTTGTCTAAAATGCTTTTATGTGCTAAATGTTATATGTTTCCATATATGATATTATTTGTTCGGATCTATGGTTTGTTGCCGACCGGATCTGGAAACCTTATGTGTGTAGGATTTCTAAGCGTACGTCTACGGTATTAGAACTAACATGTAAACATTTCGAAGTGATAAAGATGATTTGAATATCTTTCGTGAATGAGGATCTAATTTCACCTTATTCGGTGGATAGATCAAAATGGTGAGAACAAGGAGTAGAGTTGGAAACGCGGATGAAAATAGGAATCAACCACTAGTGATTGAGCAAATACCTGTCGTAGCAGCAGCACCTGAGCCGATAACAATCGCGAAGAACTGTCAGTTCACGTCGAAGAGCCCGAAGTAAATGGAAGGCAGTCTGAAGGAGGAAACTTTATTGGGATCATTGGTCAAGACGACCCACCGATTGTTAGGCAGAATAACCAGGATAGAGGAAATGATGTGCGTGGGTGCAAGTATAAGGATTTCATGGCATCCAAACCACCATGTCTATCCAGAAGCCTGACGCCAGTGGAAGTGATTAATTGGATCTCTGAATCACAAAGACATCAAGCACTCTAACTACTGCATCGGACCGAGGTACGCAACTAACTGAACACAGCATAACATAATCATAGCATATAATATAAACACATATACTGCATACTGCATCGGACCATAGTCCGGAACACATAACTCATCTGTATCACAAAGACACCAAGCATAACGAACTACTGTATCGGACTGTAGTACGGAACTACTGCTAACTAAACGAGCCGACATTGAGGCCGTAGATGCGTTCCTACTAGAAGGAAACTCACCTCACACTGCTGAAGTCCCGTAGACACAATCACACATTGCTGAAGTCCCGTAAACTCAACCTTAGCTGCTGGATGACAAATTCCCGAACTGTCAACACCAAAATAACACCCAATTAATAATTTGGTTCTAACACATAACTATAAATACATACTTTGGGTAATTACTACAAGCCCAAGGCCCAATCCATAGGCACAAAGTCAACTAAGGATCAAAGCCTAACATATGGCCCAACTTTCCAAATTGGGCCCAAGCCTCTACATGGACTTCCGTTAAGGCCCAATTGATCAGTACAGTCCAACATGTCTCAATCTAGGGGCCCAATATCATACAACCATCTAGGCCTTAACTTTGGGCCCACACCCTCCTATGTGCCTTACCCTAAAGCCCATTAAATTATTCTAGTCCATTTGCTTGTTCTTGGATGGCCCAACACAAAGCTCAAGTGAAATTAGGGTTTCACATAAAATGATAACTAGGTTTAAGTGTTTGTTACTTAGCCCATTAAGGACTTAATTCATTAAGTCCAATATCACTTAGGTTAATCTTGTCATTGCTTATTATTTAATACTTCAAACTATTAAATAATTTCCGCTTGCGCCCCGATTAATTCTAAAAATTAGGGTTTTATTGGCATTAAGGTTTCCCAACCCAATTACTAGCGCATTTATCAATTTGTTGGACCTTTGCATTAGTTAGGGTTTTATTGGGCCTATTAAGCCCACTAGAATATTATTAAGCCCTTTAGGGTTTTTCACTAAGTCCATTAGCCTTCATTAGGCCTATTAGGGCTTCTTTGGGCCCATTAGGTTTTCAAGCACTCCAAATGAATCACACAACGAGACAAGGCACATCGCCACCTGACACGGCGGCCACCACCCTAAGGTGGTGGTTTTCGGTTTTACTTTTATTAATCCAATTTGTTATAGCTACAATGAATATCCCAAGAAATAACTGCATACACACACAAACACACTAAACTTCACCCACCCATGGTGGCAGCCACCACCTCATGGTGGTGGTGGGGTTTTTCATGGCTTTTCCGGTCTAGCATCACCTCTACAACATCATGCCACTACACACACGGAATTACACCATATTACACACACGTGCAAGAAGTAAACATAAACAACAACCCCATGGTGGCGACAGGCGATTGTCGGGGATGATAGAAGCGAAAATGGCTGCAACTCTTCATTCTCTCGTTCCCCCATCAAGCAGCAACTACACACACGCGAATATTCAATCCCACATCCTAGAACGAGCCGACTTCGACGGAAACAACAACATCAACGTCATCAGGAGGTGATGGCGGCGGCAGGTTGTGGTTGCATCATACACATGAAATGACCCAAGAACCAAGCTCTAAACAGCTGACTACGAGGCTGCTATCGCCGGAGCAATATGAAAGGGTGGTTTACGGCCCACCGGTGAACACGACTACCATACATGGCGTCAACCCAACAAAAGGAACGAAATGGAAAAAGAGAAGAATTGGCTGAAGGTTTCTTCTCGGTCTTCGACGGACTCTCGGTGACTCACGTTATTGCCGGTAGCTCGTCTTGATGGTGGCAGTTCCATGGCATGGCGGCGACCGCATATGACCGGAGATGAGACAGTAGGAGGGGTGGCGGCTGGAGGCATATCTCTTAGGCTTAGGGTTTTGAGTGATTTAAGATCTATATATACATGGATTAAAGGAGGGTGACGGGATTTGTCCCGTGTCCATGCTCCAACTTTTTCCATTTAATCATTCTAGTCCCTCCCCATGATATCTTTTCAAAATAAAACACATACTTACCTTTTTAACCTTATCTTCTAAAATTCTTTACAATTAAAGTCTGAAATTTACCAATCAACCCCAACTCTACAAAAATCTCTTTCATAATAGATCCCTAAATTACTAATAAGCCCTTAAGCCTTCAATCTTTTCAATTTAAGTCCCGAACATACAATTTTAACCCTTGAATTCTAATATTCTTCACAAATCATCTCGGGACTTACATTTATTAATTTATTTAAATAAACAGGGCGTTACAAGTCTCCCCCACTAAAATTAGATTTCGTCCTCGAGATCCTTCCTTACCATTCCTTACATGTTAACTACTCAAGTAACATGGCCATAATCTTGGGTACACTCTAGCCTTCTCAGGGTGGCTGTGACCAAAACTCAGATAATCCTGTTGTAATTGCCTTAGCATATCCCAAGCTATATGTGTCTCTAATCATACATGAAATCCCAAAAATACCATTACTGCTTGAGACACTTACAACCTGAATTACTGAACTGTCTGAAACATGAAACTACTTGAAATACTATCTTCTTGGAATAATATATTGCTACATAGCTGCTTCTTTATATCCATCGAGACCTCCCTGGTCTCAGTTTGTTTACCTATTATCTGCAATACCGTGTTCCACCCCGGCTTCGGAGTCAAAGGACTCCCTACTTAGTCGCCACACACGACGTCGGAACGAAATCCTCCTCTGAAACTGGCTGCTACTAGCTATCTTCTCACTGTGGATCTAGTGGCCTTCTGATTTAACTGATTGACTCCATATGTCAGATCCTGACATTACCACTCCCAACTAAGAGGGATTGCTATACTACCCTTGGTAGCCTTATGTCCCAATGACCTTAACCAGTCCACTGCTTCCTAGCTCTCATCTCTATAGTGGCACTTCCATAGTCTTATCACTGGCTTAACCGAGTTTAATCCGATCAGTTAATTCCGAAATCCAAACCGTGGATTTCCATATCTTCACTGCTACACTCGAACTGGTTTGTACTACTGATCCTTCCACGACCTAATAGCGCGCTCATGCCATCAACAAACCAAGTAAATACTATAGCTACACCCACAGTCTCACAACACTTCTAGCACTATCTGGATACTAGTGAATGCTACGGCTACACCCGTAGACTTACAACACTCTATCACTATCTGGCTGCTAGTGAACGCTACGACTACACCCGCAGACTTACAACACTCTAACACTATCTATGCAGGATCTAACGCGTGCTTGACCCGCACTCAGCTGAACTCATGTCATGTCTGGAATCCCCAACCTGATTCCCTTAGGCTTACTAGCAAATATTACGGGAACGCGATCTCCTTATTGGCAGGTTTTTCTGAAATTCCATCTCACACTATCATCAAACCATACAGCCGCTCAAGCTGTCTTCCTTCCTGGCAAGGATGCAAAACTTATTCTAGTCTCAAAATTGCTCCCGCTTCTTAATCCTTGGGCGATTCTCCCTCACTTTGATTTAGCTAATGCCTTACAACATACCAGACTGGAAGAATTCCCAATCCTTCTCACCACCCATGACCAATCTGCTAGAACTCATGCTTATCCGTGCTAGGGTTTCAACACCAGCTAATACAAAAGATCTCACAACTTCTAAAAATCCGAATAAATCTCCGGTAATAACCCGCTAGACCCAGGAAGCTCCGAATCTCAATTGGAGACCTCGGAATCTCCCATTGCATCACGACCTCTATCTTGGTCGGATCGACTAGAATATTTTTCTGATTGACAAGGTGCCCAAGAAATTGTACCCTGCGCAACCAGAATTCACAATTAGAGAACCTTACGAAAATTCTCTCCCTCCTCAAAGTCTCTAGCACCTCCCTCAGGTGCTTCTCGTGCTACTCCTCAGTCTTGGAATAAACCAAGATGACGTTGTACTCTCCTACTCCCGCAAGTGCTGCACCGAATCTGGTCATGCTGGTCTCTCGAAAGCTAATCCGAAATCTTGGGTCTCCTATTGAGACCCTTCTATATAAACAAATGATTTGATTCCCTTTTCCTAATGTGCTCCAAGTCCATATCTCGTTCTCGGGCTCAAGAAGCCATATCATTCAGGGTCTGGCACCCCGAGATACTCACGATCTCCCTGTTATCACTCTACAGTATGTTCTGATAACTTACCTTCTTCATTTCCTCATCTGCTGCATACTGCGACACCATATAAGCTCTTTCTCAAGACTTCGTAGTGATCTCTGCCACAATCTCAACCGTTTGGTGGAGATCTAACAGCTCTTGCACCAACTTCTTGCCTCAAAAGTCTGGGCACACTCTGCCCAGAATCTAGTCTAAAAGTTATCCCATGACATAGCATCAACCGCATCATTACTCAACTCACTACCAACCTTTTCCTATCAATCTCGTGCTCTATCCCTGAAGATATAGGAAGCAAGTCGGATCTTGTCTTCTTTCGAGACGACTGGTATGAAAAATGTTGGCGAGATATGCCACTCATTTGCTGCTAACAATGGGGTCCCTAACTCCCATGACAATCTGAAGCTTCACAAACTCTGAATTCCCGAAACATCAACGTACGGGTCCCTATCATGTCTGCAACCTCAATGCAGAAAGTGATTGGCCTCTCATCACAAATCTCTATAATGCCCTCCTTGATCATACTGAGGATCACAGTAGTCTGGTCATTGCTACTGCACATAACGTCATATGGAATGAACTCCCTCATTTGATCATCGAGCTGCCCGACTACAGAGTTCGAGCCTGATCCCTCGTCGACACCAGAACTACCATCTGGTCTACCACATAGCATCACTATACTTAGCAATATACCATCACTAACATCACAATACTCATCCAGACTTCAGGGATCTCACACACTACAAGTTCCCTGGTTTCATCTCAGCCTTCCTTGATTCGAGTACGGATCCTCTACTTTCAGTAGTACGGGCCCATACTACATTCCAAATCTATCTGTACTTTCCTCAAGAACTGCCTTGACTCCTCCAAATCCCTTCTACTACCACTGTTTTTCTCATGCTAATCTCATCCTAGGCTTGCCCTAGGTAAATTTCCGACTCCACTCAAACCAATCCTCAGCTGATGACGGCTTCTTTGTAATGCCAATTAGCCATCATCTGAATACCATCACATGTGACGAGGCTCATATAATGCTTCCAGTAAAAGACTCGTCCCTAGAACGGTTAGACTTAGAGGAGAGCTGCGCAATAGAGCCAAATCCAACACTCTGAGATTATTCAACCCTGATCACATGTGACGTGATGTATTCACCTAATGGCTAACTCCCATCACTCAGAGTACCACCAAGCACAAAGCAACCAACATTCATATACAGGAAACTACTCAGGAAAATTTATCCTTATAACAAGAAACTGTACTAGCATACAATGTTAAACTCATACTATCATGCATAACCTAAATAGGCTATCCTACTAATGTCTACTCAATACTAGCATTCAATTCTCATAAAGTTGGAACACATATAGCAGACACATAAGACATCCTTCTAGATCCTTAGTCCTATTCTAGCATGTTGTTCTACTGAAACTGAAACTAATAATCATAACATAAACTTGCATGGTAATTTGGGAGTACTTACTTGAGCTCGGCGGATTGCATGCACCACACCCTTTTCTCTTTTCAAAACTCTTTTCGCTTTTTCTAAAACTCTTTTCTTTATAATTTTTTCTATAATTGTTTCCTTTTCTCAAACTTCTATTGTAACCATGGTTTTTCTCTTGAAAACTTTATAATACTTCCTTAGTTTGAGTTCAGACACACTCGGGAGTGCGCTCGAATCCCTCAAACCAAGGCTCTGATACCAACTTGTAACATCCCAAAAACACAGTCTGAAAATTTCGTTTTAAATCGGTAATAAAACCGTATTCATCAAACGTCATATAAGAATCATAAACTATGTATCTCAACATATCATAACAACTTACAAATATATCAGACTATAAACACCCCAGGCTGAGCGAATAGTGTATGCACTGCAATCTTCTCGAGCTCCTCTTTTGAAAACTGAGTACCTGAAACCAAAACTAAAACTGTAAACACGAAGCTTAGTGAGCTCCCCCAACCTACCACATACCATACAATAACATATAAACACATATTAGGCCTTGCCCACTGCATCGGACCGAAGTCCGGAAACTGCATCAGACCAAAGTCTAGAACTAACTGCATCGGACCGAAGTCCGGAACTGAATGCATCGGACCGAAGTCCGGAACTGACTGGGTCCCCGTCCCCTGCATCGGACCGAAGTTCGGAACAGACTGCATTGGACCGAAGTGTGGAACTGACTGGGACCCCGTCCCCTGCATTGGACCGAAGTCCAGAAACTGACTGAACATAGCATATCGTAACATATCAACTAGAATGAATAAATATACTACATACTGCATCGGAACAGAATCCGGAACACATAACACAAAACATGCTTGAATCACAAAGACATCAAGCACTCTAAGTACTGCAATGGACCAAGGTCCGAAACTAACTGAACATAGCATAACATAATCATAGCATATAATATAAACACATATACTGCATACTGCATTAGACCATAGTCCGGAACACATAACTCATCTGTATCACAAAGACACCAAGCATAACGAACTACTGTAGTCCGGAACTACTGCTAACTAAACGGGTCGGCATTGAGGCTGTAGATGCGGTCCTACTGGAAGGAAACTCACCTCACACTGCTGAAGTCCCGTACACACAATCCCACATTACTGAAGTCCCGCACACTCAACCTTAGCTGCTGGATGACAGATTCTCGAACTGTCAACACCAAAATAACATCCAATTAATAAGTGGGTTCTAACACATAACTATAAATACATACTTTGGGTAATTACTACAAGCCCAAAGCCCAATCCATAGGCACAAAGTCAACTAGGGATCAAAGCCCAACTTTCCAAATTGGGCCCAAGCCTCTACATGGACTTCCGTTAAGGCCCAATTAATCAGTCCAGTCCAACATGTCTCAATCTAGGGGCCCAATATCATACAACCATCTAGGCCCCAACTATAGCCCATCTATGACCCAATTTTCCAAATTGGGCCCACACGCTCCTATGTGCCTTACCCTAAAGCCCATTAAATTATTCTAGTCTATTTTCTTGTTCTTGGATGGCCCAACACAAAGCCTAAGTGAAATTAGGGTTTCGCATAAAATGATAACTAGGTTTAAGTGTTTCTTACTTAACCCATTAAGGACTTAATTCATTAAGTCCAATATCACTTAGGTTAATCTTGTCATTGCTTATTATTTAATACTTCAAACTATTAAATAATTTCCGCTTGCGCCCTGATTAATTCTCAAAATTAGGGTTTTATTGGCATTAAGGTTTCCCAACCCAATTACTAGCCCATTTATCAATTTTTTGGACCTTTGCATCAATTAGGGTTTTATTGGGCCTATTAAGCCCACTAAAATATTATTAAGCCCTTTAGGGTTTTTCACTAAGTCCATTAGTCTTCATTAGGCCCATTAGGACTTCTTTGGGCCTATTAGGTTTTCAAGCACTCCAAACGAATCACACAGCAAGACAAGGCACACCGCCACTCGACACGGCGGCCGGTGGCAATAGGAGGCGGCAGCCACCACCCTAAGGTGGTGGTTTTTGGGTATTCTCTCATTAATCCAATTTGTTACAGTTACAATGAATATCCCAAGAAAATAACTGCACACACACACACACACTAAACTACACCCACCCATGGTGGCAGCCACCACCTCATGGTGGTGGTGGGGTTTTTCATGTCTTTTCCGGTCTAGCATCACCTCTACAACATCATGCCACTACACACATGTAATTACACCATATTGCACACACACACACACACCTGCAAGAATTAAACATAAATAGCCACCCTTCGGCGGCGGCAAGCGGTTGTCGGGGATGATAGAAGTGAAAATGGCAGCAACTCTTCATTCTCTCGTTCCCCCATCAAGCAGCAACTATACACACACGAATATTCAATCCCAAATCTGAGAACGAGCTGACTTCGACGGAAACAACAACATCAACGTCATCAGGAGGTGATGGCGGTGACATGTCGTGGTTGCATCATACACATGAAATGACCCAAGAACCAAGCTCTAAACAACCGACTAGAAGGCTGCTATCGCCGGAGCAATATGAAAGGGAGGTTCACGACCCACCGGTGAACACAACTTCCATACATGGCGTCAACCCAACAAAAGGAACGAGAGGGAAAAAGAGAAGAATCGATTGAAGGTTTCTTCCCGGTCTTCGACGGACTCTCTGTGACTCACCTTGTTGCTGGCAGCTCGTCTTGATGGTGGCAGTTCCATGGCGTGGCAGCGACCTCATATGATCGGAAATGAGAGAGTAGGAGGGGTGGCGGCTAGAGGCATATCCCTTAGGGTTAGGGTTTTGAGTGATTTAATATGTATATATACATGGATTAAGGGAGGGTGACAGGAGTTTTCCCATGTCCATGCTCCAACTTTGCCCATTCAACCATTCTAGTCCCTTCCCATGATATCTTTGATGGGTTTTGGTCATAAGAACATCCTATGTGCTTATACAAACCCTAATGCTTGGATCTAGGTTTCTCTATTGTACATGCAAGTTATCCAAGACTATAAACCCTAATTCTAGCATTCAAGTAATCATATTAACATGAGAATAGGTTTAAGATCATACCTTGATTGTTATGTAGCAATAACAATCCCAAATCCCCTTGTATTGACTTTAGAAAGCTTAGAGTCACAAATGTCACTCCTCTAATGCTTCACAAACACCATAAACAAGAGGATGAAGGGGAGAGAGGATGGAGGCTGCCCAAAAACGTGTGAAACCCTAGAACAAAGCTTAGCCACGTTTTTGGTCCTTAAGGGGTCTATATATAGTGAGGCTTTTAGGGTTATCTAACAAGGAAACCCTAATTTGGATGCTTAAGCCCTAAGCAACCCATGGACTCCTTTCCTTAAGGCCTCGGATGATTTCTTATGGGTTTCCCCATAGAATTCATCCACTCCTTAATATAAGACAATCCATAGCCCAAATTGTAATTATCTTATAATTACAATTCCAGTCCCTTAAGTTTAATTAATCTCTTTTAGTCACAAAACTAATTACCAATTAATACTTGACTAATATTAATTAAACAATATGATTTATCCTTTAATATATTATTCTCATAATACATTATTAAATCATATTTTAATCCTTTCTCTCCATAATTTATCCTATCAAGTTGCTTTGGTGAAGGCAACCCAAAAGGACCATGCACCATCGGGTCAAGTACATACCAAAATAGTTATGGACTTAGACACTAATCCAATAGTCTCCCACTTGGATAAGTCTAATAGCTATTCTGCGTATGACTTCAGATCCTAATCTGCAATCGTAGCTTTCCAAAGCCGCTGTCAACTCTGATCCTATCAGATACGCGTGTACTTTAGATAAGGGATCATATATTCCTCCATTTTAGATATCGTATGAGATATGATTTCTATTCATTCTCTTTGTACTATATCTCGATTTCCGATTTATGACGACTGACTAATTGAACAAATCAAATTAGCCCTAGCCCGGCTGAGCATTTTCGTTTGTCATCACTAAATCATCGAGGGGCCCAAAGATATCACTTTTATCCTACTTTGGATAAAAGGAACAGATAAACTTTGATTCAATGCTCGCTTTCACTTAATCACCGAATCACACACAACAATATGTTTTATGACACCAAGTTACTGGTGCGTTTGCATATTATCAATGTGCAACCAATTTGTAAGATACAACTCACACATCTTGGTTTCAAGAATATAAGATGTTGTCATCTCACCAATCACTCGTGATAGAATTCATGGAGTGATCCAAGTGAGCGTGGGTTTAATCCAATGCTCAAATCATATTCATAAGCACTCATGAACGTTGCCGCAAACACTTACTTATGTATAATACTCTTTTAGACAATCCACACACCAATTCACGACAGTCTTCATTCATATCTACTTCCAGCATATGAACGACTGTGGCCCGTTCGAATAATTTGACTGTTCTAAACCAATTAAATTATTCAGGAAGTCAAAACATGCAAAGTGAAACACAAGAATAATACTAATCCCATATGGCCTCAAACCTTTGAGCATAAATAAAACACCTTTTATTTATCACCATATTGATTACTCATTATTTGTCATTTCGGGTAATCGACTTCTTACTTGAATTATTACACTTGTCCCATGCTCCTAGCATGCACACAATGTTTACCTATGGTTCTTTCTTTGTGAAATAGATCAAATTGGACATATTTCCAATCATTCTCATTTCACAACTACAAATCCTTTTTCATAAGTGTAAGAATATCAAATTCTTGTCACTCATAGAATATGCTAGATTCTAACATTTTATGCAATCATCCTTTCGTAATATCACTGCACCAAAGTCACAAAGACTATTGCCAATGAAAATACAAAGTCCTCTATCGGAGATTGTTACAAGACAATTCCTTAGATATGATATCTCTCACTCAAAGTACATTCCTTTGAACATCCTTTTGCATAAAAGTTTCTAATCTAGTCATAGATTTTTCAATATTCAATTTCCCAATATGGACACATTTCCATATTTTCCATATGACAACTTATTCTTAATAGAATCTTATCTATTCGTAATAATGTCGATATGGTCCATCCAATATGGAAACATTTCCATATTTTCCATATGACAACGTATTAATAGAATCTTTTCTATTCATAATAATGTCGATATGGTCCATTCAATACCATGCTTCCAACTACTCATAAGCAACCAATCATCATCGAACTTTGGATTGTCCTTTGATAGTTGTTTAATTATTTTAGTCAAAATCGATTCTAGTCCTTTTTCCCTCTAAATGAGCTAGACATTTGGAAAATTTTAGAATGGTCAAATATTAAAGCATTTGCAATCGATCCTATACCCGAAGCGTATGGGACACGATGCATAATGTTTTATTTGCTATGTTCTCAAAATTTGAATTGTGAAGAGGAATGTCGTAATCATAATCGAAATTTTAAGAACACGCTATGTACCTTTAACTAAATTTATTAACATTTCTCAACCTAATCCTTTAGATTTGAAATGAAGCATAATATTCTCTCCCTTAATTATAGCAAAACAACTTTACAACCCTTACCACTTTGCAAGGTATAACTCTTGTTTTCTATAATTAATATTGCCAACTTGCAATACGTGCCTTAATAATCATACAATCATAACATTTATGCTCCCACTATCATGATGATTATTATAAAACATAACACTTATGCTCCTACTAGCTTCGACATGTATTCATAAACATCTTAACTTTCAGAAAAACAATACCTATTGAATTTCTTAAGTCCATGTTTCTAATACTTAATGCTTTGATAATCTTTTATCAAGGCCTCTTAAACTTATACACCTTTTCCTTAGATAGCTCATATGTGTGTCTAAACGATTAAGACTAGTTGCCAAACCTCACAATTCAAATCATGGAAAGAGATACCGTAACCATAATCGAATTCGAGAATGCAATTTTACAATCACTATCTTCTTAAAATCTTTCTTAGTGAAAGCATTTCCTCACAATCATTTTCATGAAGGAGGAAATCTTATGACACTTAGATTTAAATGGTGTATGTGTTCCTATCCATGTGAATTTGTTAAAACCAAAGTTTACGACAAATTCAAACTCATATGGACCGAACTTTCTTAATCTTGATTTCTTGCCTTATGGTAGCACAGCTGCCCACCACGTCTTCCAAGTAGTTAAGCAACTCACCTTTTCCTATCAATGTACCTTTCATTGATCAAGGTGCCTTTCCTTTTATGCGTTCAAAATGAGAACTCATAGAACTCACACGCATAATTAACTCAATTGGAAACAACACAGAAACAAAATAATGTCAACACGATAGGTTGTAAACCTCAACTTGTGTGCTAGTGATGATCGATAAGGTTTATTTGATTTGTTCTTGAAACCTTTCAAGACCATTAAGACTCCCACTGACTCCTTGACATATAAGATTCTCTTAACAATAACCATTTCTTGACAAAAAAAATATTCAAGAGTTAGTGTAGCTTTTATCAAAACACTTCATAAATTGGTCCTAGTTGGCCTTTGTCTTATCCAAGACATCACAACTTTCCACATTTGATGAATGTTATAAACCTTCTTAATACTTTTCACTCATTGTCACAATCTTAACTTTAAGACTTGTTATTGGAACGAAGTATGATTGACCTTTTGATTTAACCATTTCTTCAATTCTTGATTCCTCTTCTTAAACATACAATTGTACTAAGACTCACTTAGAGGATCAATTGAGATATGGTTCTTAATTTAAGACTTATCATAAAGCATAAAAGGTACTCTCCCTTCTTCTTAGAATGGAGAAACTTATATCTTTCTGCCTACTTGATTCTTCTTATTCGTGCTGCTATTGATCTAAACTTTTTCAATCAATTCATAATTACACTTAATCTCATAAGTATAATCATATTTACTAAACCTTTGGTAAATCATGACGAATATCTTTGTTATTCTTGTGGTGGAATTTGATCAACACACAACTTTTTGTGCTCGATCTCCTAGTCCTTTCACTTGACACTTTGTCAACGAATTAGTCTAATTTCCAAATATGAAATTTCTCATTCAACATGCAACCAAGTTGCGTGATTCCAAATTTCTATCCAATTGAAATTTGGGCGATGAGAAACTCTCCCTATTTGGTAAATTCTTGACATTTCCATAAATAACATAAACAAGAATCATATCCATTCGTTGTAGAAATATGCAAACATCAAGTTTCATAACGATTTCATTGCAAGGAAATAAAAAAATAAATAAATAAGTCAAACCAAAATTTATTTTATTTATAAAAGCAGCGGAAAACATTTGTCCTTACAATGCAAAATCCATTGAAAACTATGTATTTCAAAAAGAAAATTTCTAACAACTCTATCATAACTATATAAGCTCAAAATCTAATCTTCAAGTCCATGCGATCAAGATCCATTTCTTGTGATTAGATTCATCTTGCTCTTTCACCAAGCTTCCTTTCTTTTCACCGATCCTGGAAAAACATTCAAATGCAATCTTATCACATCATGTATTTCGAATCAATGAATAGGAACTTAACGAAGTTAGATACTGGCTTTTACCTGAAGCGCAATCATATTCTTTGACTCTCTCATATTTGGAATTTTCAGGCTCTTGGGGCACACTTCTATCCAACGCCCTTTCTTTTGGTAGCAAACGTAGGTCGGTTCTCCTAGAACATCCTCGGAAGCATGGTCGGTTGACTTTCCCAACAAATACGCTCCATTGCTTCGCCAAATCATTTCTGATTCAACAGCAATGAGCATGTAAGTTAGGTCAATGAGGTTGTCGTCATGATCCATCATATAATACTTTCTTTTGAACTCATTATATGATTCAGGAAGTGACTGCAAAACCCAATTCACAGCCAACTCATCTGGGAATGACACACCCAACATTATCAACCTATCAATGTGTGATTTCATTCCTAGAACGTGGGCACACACGGGTTTACCATCTTCATGTTTCATTTCCAATAGGGCTTTAGTGATAGTGAACCTTTCAATTCTTCGATCTTGTGGGTTAGGGAGAACAATTGGAGGAGGTGGAGGAAGTGAAGCATGATTTCTTGTTCCTCGATCGAATCGTGGAATACCATCTTCATGTGGAATGCTTGTTCCACGGGATTTGGGAAGACCATAGTTGTCGAGCTTAGACATCTACAAAACGGGAGAAACAAATTCAAGTTAGTTGATTGATTGAGTCCTTAGTAAATCACCCAAATGAGATACTAAGGCTAGGACCCAACACAATATGCTACAACCTAGAAAAGGGATGCCATAATCTAGTTGCAGAATATTTGAAGGTAAGTGAATCATGATTCACCAATTTCCACCATGAAAAACGAAAAAGAAATTTAAGTTTTAAATCTATGAAAACTCCTAGATCCTTTGAGATTCATTGAACATTTCAATGGCATGTTTAAATCCCGATATGCCCCTCTAGTTTGTGACTGGGATGCCGAGGATCACAAAGCGGGTGTGAATAACCATGCAAACTTACATGGTGCCCTCACATGTTACAGTCACCTATTCGATGTGCCGGTAAACCACACACGCTCCACCGAACTATGACAAACATTGAGTCACCCTTTGCTACCTTTTCTTAGAACCGTTTAGTGTGCCGGTAAACCACACACGCACCACTAACATCTTCGCAAGGGCACAAAGTGTAATTTCATGGAATTGCATCAATTCACTTTGCCTAAGTAACTAAGATTGGGAATTTGAAAAACATTTAGTTTCTTTAGAAATTCATTATACTTATAATGGAAGGCTTCGTCCTATCCTACCCGTTCGGCTAACGACCCTCCACTAGTCAAGAGTGCGGTGGGTAAGAGTGGATACCCATTCAATCGCCATTTTATAGGCAATTTCCTTAAACACCCCTCATAGACCAGCTTCGTGAATGAGGCCTACTAACGGTAAGACTGACTTTTACTCATACACATATATATAATGTTAGACTTTTAATGTTATATATAGTATAGGGTGTATTTTACACTTTTAAAATACTAAGTGATCAAATTTAATAATTATACCTTTAATTCAATTAAAGTGTAAACCAAAACTATTATGGATTTATTATACCTCTTTTAATTATACACCTTAATTAATTAATAAAACCATAAGGATGTGATTTGAACTTTTCAAAACAATACTAGGGTTTTAGAATTTAACATTCCTAATTAAACCTTTAATCAACTTTTAAATTCCAAAACTTGAGGGCAAGTTTTGAACCATTTCAAAACATTAGGGTTTAGAATTTAAACATACATCAAAATTAAACTTTTAATTAAAATTTAAATTCCAAAACTTGAGGGCAAGTTTTGAAACCTTTTTCAAAACATTAGGGTTTCAACTATTTAAATTTCAAAACAACAAAACTTTTGAGTTCAAATTTAAACTATAAAACCTAAAGGGGGAAAAAGTGAAACCTTTCAAAGCACAAGTATCAAATAACAAATAATCTAAATTAACATTTAATCACATAATTATCCATATTTGATTTATTTAATGATTTCTTGCAAAACAATTTACCAATTTAATCAAAATAATTAATCAATTATCACATAAGGAAACAAATATTTTATTAATTGATAAATATCTTCAATTAGATCAAGAATATACTCATATATATCAAAAAAATCGGATTTATATTGATCTAATATGATAAGGCAACTATCCTTAAGCAAAAACAAGAAATCCCGGTTTTCCCTCCATCTGACCAGTCGACTCGCCGAGTCAGGCATGGACTCGTCGAGTCAGCGTGGACTCGGCGAGTTCATCTATGGACTCGGCAAGTCCAGCCTCTAGAAACACAAAAAACGAATTTTTCAATCATATAATGCATCAATACAATAGAAACCAGTCTAGGCTTTGATACCACTAATGGGTTTTGGTCATAAGAACATCCTATGTGCTTATACAAACCCTAATGCTTGGATCTAGGTTTCTCTATTGTACATGCAAGTTATCCAAGACTATAAACACTAATTCTAGCATTCAAGTAATCATATTAACATGAGAATAGGTTTAAGATCATACGTTGATTGTTATGTAGCAATAACAATCCCAAATCTCCTTGTATTGACTTTAGAAAGCTTAGAGTCACAAATGTCACTCCTCTAATGCTTCACAAACACCATAAACAAGAGGATGAAGAGGAGAGAGGATGGAGGCTGCCCAAAAACGTGTGAAACCCTAGAACAAAGCTTAGCCACGTTTTTGGTCCTTAAGGGGTCTATATATAGTGAGGCTATTAGGGTTATCTAACAAGGAAACCCTAATTTGGATGCTTAAGCCCTAAGCAACCCATGGACTCCTTTCCTTAAGGCCTCGGATGATTTCTTATGGGTTTCCCTATAGAATTCATCCACTCCTTAATATAAGACAATCCATAGCCCAAATTGCAATTATCTTATAATTACAATTCCAGTCCCTTAAGTTTAATTAATCTCTTTTAGTCACAAAACTAATTACCAATTAATACTTGACTAATATTAATTAAACAATATGATTTATCCTTTAATATATTATTCTCATAATACATTAATAAATCATATTTAATCCTTTCTCTCCATAATTCATCCTATCAAGTTGCTTTGGTGAAGGCAACCCAAAAGGACCATGCACCATCGGGTCAAGTACATACCAAAATAGTTATGGACTTAGACACTAATCCAACAATCTTTTTCAAAATAAAACACATACTTACCTTTTTAACCCTATCTTCTGAAATTCTTTTCAATTAAAGTTTGAAATTTACCTATCAACCCCTACTCTACAAAAATCTCTTTCATAATAGATCCCTAAATTACTAATAAGCCCTTAAGCCTTCAATCTTTTCAATTTAAGTCCCAAACATACACTTTTAACCCTCGACTTCTAATATTATTCACAAATCATCTCGAGACTTACATTTATTAATTTATTTAAATAAACGGTGTGTTACATTAATTAACCTTTGAAATGCTTTTAAATGTTTTTAATGCTTTATGGGGGGATACAAGTTGAATCATGTTTGTTATTAGATCAATCACATGTGACGAATAACTAGCATGCTAATGGATTTTCCATACTTTAAACTGTTTTACCAAACAAATGACTTTAAACTGTTTATCAAACTATTTTACATATAAAAATCTTTATCAAATTCACTTTTGTATACTAAACCTTTCTTATACAGTTTTTCAAACTTATATACTGTTAAAACCATGCCTACTACATATATAGTTATATAATAAGGTTTGAAGGACTTAGGAGAGATAACCCACTTTACTTCCTGTCCTTGTTTGGTTGTGGTCTTAAAGTACCCGGTTGTTTGTCTGAGTGTCGTTGAATCCTTAGTTATATAGTATGTATATATGTATAGATATAAAGACTTTTATCTCAGTTCAGTACATTCGTTCATACAAACAAGTTTACTAATAAACTATAATAGGGATAGTTTATAGTTATACTACTTAATACTTCTAGTTCAATAAAGCATACAAGAGTCAGTTCATTCACGAGTCATTACTTATTACTATGATAACATATACAACTATACTATTATGAGAACATATACAACTATACTATGATGAGAACATATACAACTATACTAAAATGAGAACATATAGAATGATACTATGATGAGAAACAATACATTACATATACAAGTACTCTTTAACATAAATGTGATCGCATGCCTTCATTGTCATGGCCCGAGGACTAGCCAGAATCTCCTGGAGGGAGAGTGTGAGTTTGTGTATAGATCTATATTGGATTGACTATCCTGCACGTTGTTGCTAGCTACAGCCGGATCTGCAGGTCTGCGGGTGCCAAATGTCATTTCTTTCAACGTCTTACATCGTCGTGTTCATAGTCGATAGTATGGTACAATTAATCACACAATACCTTGATATAAATCCGGTTTAAGGTAGTTAGTACAGCAGTAGTTCCTATAATACAACACTACAATACTACATTAATTAACCCGTTACATTTATTTGGTGATCACTTCACCTAAACATTAATGTATAAACTATATTTTAATAATGATAGTTACACTTGGGAAAATTACACACTTTTACAAGAACAAACATACAAAACAGTTGTGCCTTGGTAGAAGGCTACTTTTAGTAGAAAATATAGGATTTTCTAGGAGTTACAAACTTTTACAAACACTTACAAACATTCACATACTTTTACTACAAACGTTTACAAACTCGTACTTCAACAATGGTTCAAAAATTTTGATACAAACATAGACACTAAATACTTATGAACTGACCAGCTTTAATGCTGATAAACGCTTTCAAAATAACTTGTATTCTCAGGTCATCAGTAGACAGGTACCGATGCCATCTTTTGAGAAGATGGAGCGCATACAAGACTCCTCTTATATTTTGATTCATATTTTGGTGTCTTATATACTACAGAACACACTTGTATTGAAATTATATATTTAATGCAATGGATGATGTTGTTTACTTGTTTACTATTATACTGTGTTGTGATACTTTACATGACGTCCTCCGCCCCAGAACGTTTCCGCCGTTCTCGGTTTTGGGGTGTGACAACTAATATACCCTTCTGGTTGACAAGGTGCCCCAGAAACTGCACCTTTCACAACCAGAACTCACACTTGGAGAACTTTGCGAAAAGTATCTCCCTCCTCAAGGTCTCTAGCACCTCTCTCAGGTGCTCCTTGTGCTGTTCCTCAGTCTGGGAATAAACCTAGTTGTCATCAATGAATACTATTACAGACCAATCCAACATCGGTCTGCACACTCGATTCATGAGATCCATGAACGCGGATAGATCATTGGTGAGACCAAACGGCATCACCACAAACTCATAATGACCATAGCGGGTCCTAAAAGCGGTCTTTTGCACATCATCATCTCTGACCCGCATCTGGTGATATCCGGACCGTAAATTAATATTGGAAAACTACGATGCTCCCTGAAGCTAGTCGAATAAATCATCTATCCTCGGGAATGGGTAATGGTTCTTCATCATTACCTTATTCAAATCCCGGTAATCTATGCACATACTATGCGACCCATCCTTCTTCTTCACAAACAGGATCGGGGCCCCCCATGGCGAACTGCTCAGCCTGATAAAACCCTTATCTAGCAGCTCTTGTAGCTGCGTAGACGACACCTGCATCTCGGGAGGAGCCAACCGATATGGCGCCTTGGTTATTGGAGCCGCACCAGGAACCAGGTCAATCCAGAACTCCACCTGTCTCTCCGGAGGTATCCCATGCAAATCCTCTGGAAATACATCCGAGTACTCTCGTACCACTGGTATGTCATCGACTTTTGCCTTACTCTTATCTCGGGTATCCATGACATACGCGACATATATTGCACAACCCTACTGAATGTGATGTCTCGCTCTCGCTGCAGAACAGAAAACTGTTTCGTGTTGTGGCCTCTCGCCCTAAATCAGTAACTCTCCCCCACTGGGAGTGCGAACTCGAACCAGCTGCTGCTCACAATCTATCACTGCCCCATTAAGGCTCAACCAATCTATACCTAGTATAAATTTATTCCCTCGCAGGGGAATAGGAACCAAATCCACTGTGATCCGCTCATCAAATAATCAAAGCGTGCAACCTCTATGAACTCTCATGACCCTGATGGTCCTATCATCCGCTATCTCGACGTCAAGTGGACAATCCAGCTCCTCCGGAGCTCTGCTAAACCGCTTGCTAAGAGCAAGCGACACAAAAGATGAGGTAGCCTCCAAATAAAAAAAATACCATAGCTACAATGTCGTTCACTAAGAACGATCCTATAAACAACACACAACCATGAGACATATACATAATCAGATACATATATAAGAGGAAAATACATACCCATCACCACATCAGGAGTTGCTCGTGCCTCCTCTGCAGTAAGCTGAAAGGCCCTGCTCCGTGCTGTCGGTGCCTCATCCCGACCTTGACGGTCTTCTGTAATCCTCAAGGTGGCAGGAGAAGGTGCTACCACCTTCCCTGCTGCTAAGCTCGGGCACTGGGACCGCTTGTGTCCCTTCTGATTACACTGAAAGCGAATCAGATTTGATGCTGGTGTGGTGATGGTAGTAGCAGTACAATATCGGCTCATGTGTCCAGTTCGGCTACACTTATAGCAGCCCAAACTTCCTGCCTTGCACGCTCCCTCGTGCATCCTGTCACACTTGCCACAACGAATGTGGCCCTGCTGGCTCTAAGATCTGTGATCTGATACCTTGGGCTTCTTTCCTGAACTCCCCGTCAGAACTCCTTCTGTCTTCATCTTCCTCTCCATCTCGAAACCCAACTCTCTCTCTCTCTCTCTCTCTCTATCGCCCTCGCTATCATATCTTCCAGCGTCTTGCATCTGGCTCCGCAACATCTCATGATATCGGGCCTTTTTCATATCCTCGTCCGCCGTATATTGCGGAAGAAGGAGGGCCCTCTCCCTAAACTTGGCAGTAATCTCCGCCACAGTCTCTGTCGTCTGCAGGAGATCCTGGAACTCCCTGGCAAGCTGATGCACCTTAATAACAAGTGCAAACTCGGCTCTGAACTTGGTCGTAAAATCACTCCAGGTCATAGCATCCAACACAGTGTCAGCTCCAATGGATCTCCCGACCTCCTCCCACCAATCATGTGCCCGACCCTTCAGAAGACAGGACGCGAGCCTAACATTGTCTCCCTCGGGACATCTACTGGTGCAGAATGCGTTGGCGACATCTGCCAACCATCGGGTCCCAGAAATGGGGTCTCAAGCCCCCTGGTAATCAGAAGCTCCACATGCCCTGAACTCTCTGAACGTGAGTGTGCATGACCCCATCATGGCCTCCACCTCAGTGCGAAACGTACTCAATCGCACATCCATAAGCTCCAGAATACCCTCTTTAATCGAACCGAAGATCACAAGAGTATGCTCAAGTATGCTACGCATGATATCCGAGGAGATGAACTCTCTAGTTTGCTCATCCAAATGCTCGAATCCAGAGCCTAAACCTGATCCCTCCCCGACACCTGAACTGCCGATTGCTGGCCTAGGGCATAAAACCGCCATTCTGAAACACATATTGGCAAACGTCAAAACACAATTATAATTCGAGGGATGATATCTACTACGAGTTCCTTGGTCTTGTATCAACCTTCCTTGATGCGAGTACGAATCCTCTACTTTCAATAGTATGGGCCCATACTACCTTCCACATCTATCCATACTTTCCTCAAGAAGTGCCTTGACTTACCAAGTCCCTCCTACTGCTACTACTCTCTGCCGCTCTCATACTAGGCTTGCCCTAGGGTAGTCTCCATCCCACTCTCCGCCATCAGTTACCTAACAAGTCCCTATCTTCTTCCACTAACTAGCTCGCGAATACTATTACATATTACTCAGACTAGATAATTCTTCGAATGAGAGATCCTACTCTACAACGGTTAGACTCAAACAAGAGCTGCAAAATAAAGCTAGACCTAACCTTCTGAAATTATTTAGTCCTTGCAATATGTAACTTAACATATTTATTTACTAGTTAGTGAAAGACAACTAGAAATCCTAAAAGCACAAAGCAAGCAGCATTCGGGCATTGAGTACACATAATCAAGCATATACTACTCAGGCTATCGTCTTGACTACTCTGTACTAGCATGCAGTTCTCATATATATGAAACACATATAATAGGTACATAAGGCATCCTTCCTAGATCCTTAGTCCTAATCTAGCATGTTGTTCTAATAAATCTGATAATTATAACATAACATAAACTTGTATGGGTAATTTGGAGTACTTACTTGAGCTCGACTGATTGCATGCACCACACCCTTTTCTCTTTTCGAAACTCTTTTCTTTTTAAAATTCTTTTTGCTTTTTCTAAAACTATTTTTCTTTTGAAAACTTTTTACCACTTCCTCATTTTGAGTTCAGACACACCCGATAGTGTGCCCGAATCCCTCAAACCAAGGCTTTGATACCAACTTGTAACATCCCAAAAATACTAGCCAAAAATTTCATTTTCAAATTCATTTAATAAACATAAATATCATCAATATAATATAAAATCATAGAACATGTATCTTAAAATCTCATAAACATGTCACAATATCATATAAAATATCAGAGTAAACTCCCATGCTACTAGAATGTGGTGTGTTCCATGCCATCAGCTCAGGCCCTTCCCTTTGGTAGCTGAACTACCTGAAACCAAAACTAAAACTGTAAGTACAAAGATTAGTGAGCTCCCCCAAACTACCACATAACATACAAAGCACAAATAGCAATAACATAACTCTAGGACTACTCCCGCTGCATCAGGACGAGTCCCGACATCGGCTTACTCGACATTGGACTCCTGTCCGGCATCGAGATCACCCCAGCATCCGACCGCATCGGGCATTAGGCTTACCCCGATACATACACAACATAACATATATCATAAACATGTAACATAATCACATAATCTGCATCGGGCTTACCCCGGAACATATAACATATAACATAATCACATATATTGCATCGGGCTTGCCCGACATCGGACCGGAGTCTAGAACACATAACACATAACACATAAACATGCATGAATCACATAAAGCATACATAACTACTTCTCGGGACTGCCCCGTCAACGGATCGAAGTCCGGAAACATACAAACTGCATCGGGCTAACCCCGGTATCGGGCTTACCCCGACATACTCTACTACTTAAACAAGCCGGCATTGGTGCCTTAGACTCGTTCCTAGTGGAGGAAAACTCACCTCGTGTGACTGGCTGCTGCAACTCTCGGTGAGAAATTCGGTCTGCTGCTCTGGCGACTCTCCGACTATAAATTCCATAAAGACACTTTGGCAAAAACTAATACTGATCTTAGGGTAGAATGACTATTTTACCCCTGCCTAAAGTCAATAACCTGATCAGAGTCAACTTCTAGTTGACTCGACTCGCCGAGTTGGCCCGCCAACTCGCTGAGTCCCTTCCCATTCGTCTATCTCTCAACCCAACTCAACTCGTCGAGTCTAGCAAGAACTCGACGAGTTCTCCTTCAATCATATCATCTGGACATTCTTAAACTCACTCGCCGAGTTCCTCCTTGAACTCGTCGAGTTTATCTTCGTTATATGATCGTGTCTAATCTGTGACTCGCTGAGTTGTATAAACAACTCTTCGAGTCCATCTTCATGGGTTGGGAGATGGCCTTGGACTCGTCGAGTGCGTTCATACACTCGTCGAGTCCCATAGCTTCCAGGTCCATAATTGTGTCCATTTTGCTGAGTCCTTCCTCTGGACTCATCTAAATCCCTTCTAGACTAGACTGGATTCCCTCGAATCTTAGAAGGTCGGGAACCCAAACTCCACTACTCGCCGAGTCCCAAGAACGACTCGCCGAGTTGGCTAATGTCCATGTCCAAACCTTGGTTTCTGATGTACAAATCTCATCCAACAGGTAGATCTGGGCTCCTTAAGTCGATATAACATGTAAAGTCATGAAATTTATGTACATGCATGAGATTTTTATGCTCAAAGGACCAAAAATGGGGTTTATTTCATACATGGGGTTCTCATGGCCATAAAGATGGCACCTTTATGCCATGAGGACCCTCCAAGGTTACAAATCTGAAGATATATTGACGTGGGACGTCCAACTCCCAAGGATCAACCTACTTGGACCCAAAAATTCATAAAAATGAGCACAAGGAGATCTAAGAAACTATAAGTCAAGTATGAAGCTTGATTACCAGAAAGTGAGGAGAAAATGTTGTTGATCTTGGATCTATTCCTTCCCCCCCTGGGTCTTCTATCTTCCACTTCTTGCTCTAGCTTCAAAACACACCAAGAAACACTCAAAATAACCAAGAATGCTTAAGCTCACTTATGGAGGATTAGGGTTTCGGGTGTAATGCTCTAGAGGTGATGGAGGTTGGGGTGGAAGCCTCATAAGATGTTTAAATTGGGTGAAAACCCTCCAATTTAGGGTTTCATCCATATAGCTCCTACTCGTCGAGTCTGCCTTCTGACTCGTCGAGTAGGTTACTTGATCCCTGACCAGGTGTCGATCCTACTCGACGAGTTGAGCCCTCAACTCGTCGAGTCCAAGAGTAAAATATGATATTTGACTCGAAATTAAATGCGTACATGAGACCGGGTGTTACAACTAGCACACGTAATGTTATTTATTAAATAACAGATCTTATCGATTGCTCAAAAACTAGTTGGTATTCTAGTGAAGACGAGTCTCAAAAGTACCTAAATATAAATATATTAGTGTACGTCTAAAGTTTTGTAAGGAATTATAACTAGAGTCTCCTGGCAGGAGAGCGGAAATTTGTGTATAGATCTATACGGGGCTGACACCCCGCACCTTCGCTGTCCGCTACAGTTAGGCCGGCCAGTCTAGGGTGACAAATGTCTTTAAACAAAAGCGGGCGCATGAGTAACGCCAACACATGTCTCTGTCATATTAGTATGGTTATAGAGGCTCAGTAGAATATGTCTAGAAATTTATGTAAGGAAAAACTTCATAAATAATTTTTGGCACATTGTGTAGACTGCCCTATGCACGGTAGTTATGGTCCGCATTTGTTGTGTTGACTGTTCACTCAAGTTGCACGGAATGTCCACGATCACCATGTTGATTTCTTTCACCTAACAAGTATTAGAGTCTTAATACTACGATTTTTTCAAATAAGAAAATATAGGATTTTCTAGGGAAAATGGTTGTATACAATTTTGAAAACTATAAACTAACACACACGTATGCAATGATACTCAATTGGAAACAAAACCTATGATTATTTTATACAAGAAAATATAGGATTTTCTGGAGTAAACTATTTTATACGGTTTAGAAAACAATAAACTAAAACACACACTCAATTATACTTGACAAGGAAACAAAACTTTCAACTATCCTTCTTTTAGAAAACAGGGAATTTTCTGGAAACTATTTGTTATTACTACTCAAACGAACGACTCTCAAATACAGCTCGCCTTTATAAATTATATTACTTTACAAAAATTACTCCTTATAAGGGTGAATAAAAAGTAATGGCATGCATGCATATCTCCATGATTTCAGAGCAAAACTTCAAAAATTTTTATAGAAACTATCGGGTTTTCTGAAAGTACAACAAGAACAATTCTAAACACGCGTAAATCTATTTTTATACAAAAACGCTTATGAACTCACCAACTTTTTAGTTGACGCTTTTCAAAACGACTTGTATTATCAGGGATCTAGTAAGCAGGTTAAAGGGATGCAGACTCGGGACTGTTTTGCTGTAGTTTAGAATGTTATTTACTTATGTCTCTCTTGTGTAGTTTGAAGAACAAATACAATATGTAAACAATGTAAGTTTTCTATCTCAATGTATGATGTTTGGATTGCTATGTTTCATTTATATTCAATTGTTATGATACTGCACAAAGAAGTCACCCGCCTCCGGACGTTTCTGCCGTCTGGTCTAGGGGTGTGACAGCAACCTACGAACCCTAAATCACAGACGATCCGAAACAGGATGTTACAGTTGAGAAGCTTGGAACGGAAAGGAGATTGTATATCCAGCATCTACAATGTTTGGAAACCCATTTGAAAGTAACAAGCTATTACCTTGATCATTCTAGCATTAGATCCTATTTTTCTTGGATTTTAGGCAATTTTTAGTATATTTGTAAAGCATTTCGGGCGTTGGGTAAGATCTGGAGTTGCAACATCAGATCTGGACTCCTCTAACTCCTTAGTATTATAAAGTTACTAAATTTATCAAGCATTGACCCTTATCTTTGGCTAAAACCCATCCCTTAGCTTGGTTTTGGTACTTAAGAGCTTACATACACGTAAAGTTTGCAACTTTATGTGGAAATCGTGCCTTAGGATGCTAGATCTGCAATCGGGAGCTCTGAGGTATCTTAAAAAGGTTCAAACACAAAAAGGACTGAAGCAACTCGTCGAGTCCCTTAGCCAACTCGACGAGTCGGGTACGATTTACCTGTTTTTGAGATTCCAAGTGATTTCTATGAAGGATTGGAGTTTTCGGTCTACATAGGTTTTCGGTCTTCTGGATATTGAGGAACTCGACGAGTTACACAGGTAACTCAGCGAGTTAATGAGTAACTTGGGTAACTCGACGATTTGTTGGATGCATTCAACAAGTTGAGGTCAACATGGACTGCTTACCTTGACTTTTACCAAGGTAGACTTTGAGAACATTTATGGTATTCCAGGAATGTGAAAAGTTAATCACATGATGATTATAGGCAGTTGAGTCGGAGTAGTGCGTGGGATTTATCTGATCTTATCTTTTCAGTTTAACATTTACGAGAGGTGAGTCTCCTCACCATACGAATGGATTGAAGGCACCAAGGCCGTCCCATTATTATTATGAGTTATGATTAGATGGTTATGGATATGTGATATGCTATTTATTTGTGATAATCGCATGAAAGACCTCGGGGGGGGGGGGGGGGGGTTCCCGAGGCACTTATATGTAAGACCTTGGAGGGTTTCCATGGCATTCTAGTATATTTGCTTGTGTGGTTCGTATATCATCTCCTGATTGTAAAGACCGTGTAAGGGTTCCCACGACAGGAAGACCATGTAGGGGTTCCCATGACAATTAGTTAAGACCACATGGGGTTCCAGTGACACTAGGTGTAAGACCCTGTAGGGTTTCCATGGCTTCCTTATATGTTTGTATGCATGACTTATGTGGTTTATGTAGCTTTTATAGCTAATATGATTATGTGATTATGTGTATTGTGTGACGTATGCTCTGAGGAACTCATTAAGAAGTAGCTTACATTTTGTTGATTGTTTCAGGTACTTCTGAGCCTAAGGGCAAGGGCAAGGTCTGATGACGCGACATGCACTCTCACAAGCGTTTTTCTTTTAGGACACTCTGATATTTGTAATAAAATTTTTTGATGTATGAATTTGAAAACAATTGTTTTGAGATTTTATGGATAATTAAAAATGTTTTGATATTTTAAAAATGAAAAATTTCTTTTGAAAATTGGGCCGGTACAACTTGAAGCACCAATCTTTCAAGAGTCAAGATCGACCAAGGAATTCTTGTTATTACTAGATAACAAACAAGGTAATCTTCTAATCCTAGTTTTCATATGGATTTCGAAATTGTATGCTAGTATTAGGGTTATTGCTTTGGAATTTCTTTTTGCATGTATAACTAGTGAAAAACTTAGATCTTTAACAATTAGGGTTGCATGATCACATAGGAATGTAGATATGCTTAAAACCCATCAAACTTGTTGTGAACAACCGTAAGATATTGACAAGTTTATTAATCATGTTTGATATTTGGTTTTAAAATTAATACTATATTATCTTAAATTGTATTATTGATAACCCGACTTGATATCTAACCTTTTGATGACCTGTTACTAGTTAGTTGTTCCATTTCAATTATATTGGACACATGTGAGTTTGAATCATCAATTCACTATTAACCGTGAATTTTTAACTATTTAGATTTACATAAAAAAACATATGAAAAATAGATTAGTGATGTTTTTTAGGGAAAATCTAGTAATTTTGTTATAGTGAGCGGAAATTTCTCTTTAAAAGCTACATGAAATAATGTTTTATGAATTATTTATTTTGTAATGTAATATATAAAGTTGGTTTAAACGTATTTTGGGCTCAGGATGAAAGAAAATGAAGGCCATCAAAGACATAAGACAAAATTTCATAATTGGTCCCTGTGGTTTACAGAATATCACACTTTGAGGACTTCCTAGAAAAATGTCACATGACTGGTCCTGTGGTTTGTAAAATTAAACGAATGGTCATTCTGCTGTTAAATCTAACTTTTTAGCAGTTAGATTTATATATATATATATATATATATATATAGCTATGTTCAAATGTTTTTAGCAAGTATTGTGTGCCTAAATGCACCAATGAGAATTTTAGAAATAATAAAAAATTAAATAAATCATTTAAGGGTATTCTTGACATTTTGTACTTTTTAATTAAGGAATCATTTAATTGAAATCCTGCAATTAAGGAAATAAAATCAATTTTTTTGACCTAGTCTCTCTCTTGCATCGTGTCTTATATTCAAGGAATTACCAAGATGAATCACCGACACCCCACAACACTACTGATCAAGACCTTGATTTCTTCTTTCTTCTTCTAGTCGACGCACACCACATATAGAAGTAGTCGATCGCTTCTTTTTTTTTTTTTTTTTTTCTGATCGCTTCTTCTGTATTAAACATATCAATGAAAGCATGTGGCCACCGACGGAAAAGTAGAATGATTTATTGGAACGTTTTGCAGAAGGGAATGATCGGAGCATTCAACAAAAGCCCTAATTTACATTTGTCGATAATCGAGTAAGTTTTTGTTATTTACTACTCTATTTTCCGTTAGTGTCTAGAGTTATAATGTCTCTGTCTCCTGTTATATAATGAAAATAGTTCATCACTTGATTATTGTCTATAATATTTCCTGATTGATTCCTAAAATGTTATGTAAAGTTGTTTGGATTGTTTAAAGAGGAATTTAGTTCTAAGTTAGTATCAGGACTTCAATAACAATGAAAATTTCATCAATCGTTTAGATGGATTGAATTACATCGCTCGATTATTCATTTTAACCTAATTTCGTGACAATCTCATTGTTCTTGTTATCATCATCATCTTCATCCTGATCAACCTACTTTCCCATTTAGTCATTTTTTATTTCATCTCAAATCATGTCAAATTATCTAATTCGTCTTCTTCAGATCCTTCATTCGATCATTCTCATCCTTTATATAGCGAGTTCCAAACATTTTGGTGGATCAGGATTTAGGGCTTGGAAGATAGCCATGAGTATCGCACTCTATGGTACAGAGAATGGTACTGTGATTTTTTTTCTTATATATTATTTTTGAAACTTATATTTTCAACACTTTTACTTGGTTCAAAATTTTGTCTATCTTTGAATTGTCATATCTCTTTCACACTAGCTCCAAATTAGCTGGTTTTTTTCCTGCATATTCTACTCAATGCTAGTTACAACTTAGGCTTTGGAATCATTCTGATTCGACTCACACTGGCTGATATACAGTCCCTTGAACAGGGGGCTGTTAGGGCTAAATTTTTAGCACAAATTGTTAGTTCTTATTTTCTGATGCATGATACGATTATTTAACATTCAAGAATGATTGAAGAATGCCTAGAACTTTTTTCCATGGCAGAATTCTCACAGAATGTAAGTGCCTAGAATTTGATTTCATGACATTCTCATTGAATATAATTTTTTTTTATCAAAGGTACATTTTAATGGTTGTAGATAGTAATTAAATTTTTATCTTCATACACTTTGGTTCTTGATCAATTGATTTGAGGATTACATTCTATTAGAATCAATTATAATTCTTTAATGTCTACTACATTTTATCAAAATTTATTGTTTTTATTCTCTTAGAATGCACTGGATTTTTTTAATATTTGAAAGTTAATTATTGTTTTCTTTGTGGATTTAGGTCTTGAAGATGTTGTCATTGATGTGGAAAAGGAAAAAAAAACATATAGAACGAGAGTATATTCTAACAGAATCTACTCTACCAGAATATGTATGAATTAGTTTTTGTTGCATTTGTGATAAGAATGGTCGGAAGAATGGCTTGAAGAATACTATTATTCTTTCAGAATGAAAAGAATATTGAAAACCATTCTGCAAGAATAGTTTATTCTATAAAAATTTTTATTGTTGTATTCTATTTGAATGCATTGAATTGTTTAATTTTTGAAACTTGATTATATTTTCTTTGTGGATTCAGGTTTTAAAGAGGCTAACATTGATGTGAAGAAGCAAGAAAACATATAGAACAAGAGTGTATTAAACCAGAATGTGTTATGCTACAATGTATAAAGTGTTGCTTAAAAATAATATTCTTTCAGAATAAATTAGTGTTTTTGTTAGATTTTGATGTTTTTTTTTTTTTTTTTTTTTTTTTTTTTTTTCATAATGTTGTTATTATTCAATGAATCACAATCATACAATGTAATTATTTGTTATATTATTTAGTTCAAGAATTGATTTGTATATTCTTTCAGAATGTATTTACTAGTTTATATTTGACATTCTATTATTCTGATAGAATAAAATCGGAAAATATATTTACTAGTTTATGGTTGACATTCTATCATTCTGACAGAATAAAATCGGATTTTTAAATTTGAATTAATTTAAAATATTTAGATTTTTAATAAATAAAGGAATTAATCATCCCTAAAAATCCAAAAATTTTCTTTCTTAATATAGGTTAATTGACTAAAATGCCCTTATGCTGAAATTTATGTGATTATATGGTAAATGCTATCCTATTCTACTATCATAGACCTTCAAATCATGACCTTTGATTATATTTCATCCGATGGTCCAGATCTATGCATTCTGACATACAATAGTTAGTAAAAACAAAATAACCTAACTCTCTCTCTCTCTCTCTCTATATATATATATATATGTATATATATATATATATATATATATATATATATATATATATATAGACAAAATTGCAAAATTGGTCCCTATGGTATGCATTTTTTTTGGGGTTTCAGTCAAAACCTCGACTTTTTTGGATTCATGTTCCTTTTGGCCTAGTTTGTACGTAGTTATGGTCCCTCGACTTAACTTCCGTTAAGTTATTGCTGTTAACCCCCTCATGTGCATCTCACATGAGGGTATATTTTTCTTTTCACATATAAAGGACCATTTTTGCACCTAAAAATATATCTTTTTTTTAATATTAATGAATACCTATTTATTTATTTTAATAATTAAAAAATAATAAAGGTCTCTCTCTCTCTCTTTCTCTCTCTCCAAATAAATCGATAATCCCCATCCACCATTAATATCAAACAAGAACAAAATGGTATAGTAGAGGATATACGACATTTGTGTAGAGACTCAGTTGACCACCACACCCCCGCATCTTTTTATTTAAAAATACCCTTTCATCACCCCCAAGCATCTTCCATCGATGGAGATTCAGATTCGGTGTTTCCCTTTGAAATCGTCAGCGGATTCACCTCCATCTCGGTGCCATACATCTTCTGGCGGTGTTTTGATTGATGCTCCTGTAATGCACACCTTCGAAATTAAAACCCCAAATCTCCACAATTATTGATTCGAAAGAAGAAGGAGACGGAAAAGGAAGGGTTGGGATTTAGAATAAGAGAAAGGAAAATGGGTAAGATGGTTTGGAGATTATCCCCATCTAATCATCCATCGATTGACTGTTGCTGAATCGAACCTCCTATTCAGGAGAAAAACGAAGAATTGTAAGATCATATAAATTTGAGCAAAACAAATCGTCTGATCCTCATTCAGAAGCATAAATTTTGGAATTCAGATGTATGTAAAAAAAAAAAACTATGAAATCGGATCTGTATATGTGTAAAACCCAAAATCTGATAGAAACAAGTTAGTCTTTCTCTCTCTAAAACTCTTGCAGTTGATGAGCTTATAAAGATCTTATATGAGGTTTGACTCCTGCTCTATCTAGCTGGCTGGAAGGTTTGTCATTTCTCTGCACTTTTGATGAAACATTTCAATTCTTTTTATCCCCTTCTGAATCGATTATCCATAACAGAGCATCCCTCTCCTCACAAGCATGTATAAAACAAAACAATATATACCCTCGCGAAGAAGAAAATGTATGATCTTGAAATCCGATTCACAATAGGTGTGGTGGGATGACTAATGTGGTTGGTGTTAGTCTGGCCCATAAACAAAATAAAAAATGATTTGCATAATCGATTTTCAGAGTATGTATATGTGTATGTATGAGTTACAATGTAGACGGCGGTGGGTTTAGTTACTATGTAGAAGACGATGAGAGAGAGAGAGAGAAAGAAAGAGAGAGAGAGAGAGAGAGAGAGAAAGAGAGAGAGAGACCTTTTTATTTTTTAATTATTAATATAAATAAATAGCTATTAATTAATATTTTAAAAAAAGATATATTTTTTAGGTGCAAAAATGGTCCTTTATATGTGAAAAGACAAATATACCCTAATGTGAGATGCACATGAGGGAGTTAACAACAATAACTTAACGGAAGTTAAGTCGAGGGACCATTTGTACGTACAAACTAAGTCAAAAGGACCATGAATCCAAAAAAATCGAGGTTTGGACTGAAACCCCAAAAAAATACATATCACAGGGACCATTTTTGCAATTTTTTCATATATATATATATATATATATATATATATATATATATATATATATATATATATATATATATATATATATATATATATATATATATATATATATATATATATATATAAATTCCGTATATATATAAATTATAAATATGTATATATATTTTTTCAACAACTTGATAGTTTTTTTGTTTTTTTTTTTTTTGTTTTTTTTTTGTTTTAATCTTTTTGACATTTTGTTTTCTATTTTTATTTATAATTTTAGTTATTTATGGTTTTTTAATGTTTTTATTTATTTTGATTCAAGTAAATAAACTTAAATCCGATAAACCATATTGAAACCTTTTTTTTTTCTTAATTATGAAATGAACGTTAATGGTTTTTTTTAGTTTTATTTTATTTATTTATTTATTTTGATGCTCCATAGTTAATATCGTTGACAACTTTATGTTTGCATTTATCCTTATCATTATTTCACCTTTTGTTATTTATATATATATATATATATATATATATATATATATATATATATATATATATATATATATATATATATATATATTTATTATTCTACTATTGTTTTTATTTATTTTGATTCAAGTAATAAAAAATAGAAAAAAAATAATAAAAACTCAAACACCAAAGTTGTAAAATACTCTAATATATTAACACATTTTACCAAGGTTTTAAATAACGTAAGGCGTGACTTGGCGGCAGTGTCAAACCTCAAACTTTTCGAAGCTTTAGCGAGCCACGACATTTGTAAGGCGTGAGTTAAGGCGGTAATTTTTTATATAATTAATATTTTTATATGTATCTTCAACTATTATTTATTTTATACACATATATGAATTAAAACGGCGTTTTAGTAAAGCTTGGCGGTGGGTGCAAGTCTTGGAGTCGTAACGTGCCATGGCGGAGTCATGTAGAGCTTTTTAGAACCTTGCATTTTACACTTTTCATATATTTTTGTTTCTTTCATAATTGTTTTTATTAATTTTGATTATTTATGGTTTTTGTAACTTTTTTTATTTTGATTTGTGTAAAAAAAAAAAGTTATGTTTATTTTCTTTATTTTTATTTGTAAATATAACTATTTTATTTACGCGAATCAAAATTAAAAAAGTTACAAAAACCATTAAAAAAAAACTCAAACACCAAAACTGCAATGTACTCTAATATATTCATACATTTTACACTCTTTAGAAAAGATTAAAAAAGAGTTATCGAGTTGATGAAAAGTAAAACACAACAACCAAAAATATAAAAATAGAAAATAATTAAAAAATATTATGAATTTTTTTTTAAATAGTAATACTAATTTTTTTTTTTTTTTTAAAATACGAAAAAACCAAAAAAATATGAAAATGTAAAATATATTACGTATATTAGAATTTGGTGTTTGTGTTTTTATTTTTTGTTTTTTTATTTTTCATTATTTGAATCAAAATAAATAAATACAATACAAGAATAATAAATGATTAAAATTATAACAAAAATAGAAAACAAAAGGTTAAATAATTATAATGATAAATGCAAACATGAAGTTGTTAACGATATTAAATATAGAGCATAAAAAAAACATTATAAAAGTAAAAAAATAATAATAAAAAACATTAACTCTTCAATTCGAAATAAGAAAAATTAATTTCGATATGGTTTATTGAATTTAAGTTTATTTACTTGATTCAAAATAAATAACAATATAACAAAAACCATAAATAACTAAAACTATAAAATAAAAATAGAAAACAAAATGTTAAAAAGATAAAAAAAAAAAAAAAAGTTATCAAATTGTTGAAATTATATAGATACATATATATAAATTTTATATTTATAATTTATATATATATACAAAATGCGAAATATATATATATATATATATATATATATATATATATATATATATATATATATATATATATATATATATATATATATATATATATATATATATATATATATATATATATATATATATATATGGAAAAGTGAATATACATTACAGCCCCACCTAAGCTTAGGTACTAAACCTCATGAAAATACATTGTTTTACTATATAAAGATTGTGGTTAAAGGATTCACAATTAACACTTGATGATGTAGATTCAAGATAGACGAAATAGTTTTGATAAGGAAGCAAGAATATAAATTATCTTCGACCTTATTAATAGTGGAAAAAAAATAATGTTTACTGGAGTGAAGTAATTAACAATAATTAAGGAAAGAAAACAAGCATGGTAAAATGATAATGTAGGAAGAAAATGTTATCGAGGAGGTATATTTACCAAGTGAAAACCAAATCGGGTATATTTGCTAAGTTAAAACGACATATTTTAGTGGTTTTGTACCTAAACTTAGGTGAGGCTGTAATGTATATTCCCTATCCCCTATATATATATATATATATATATATATATATATATATATATATATATATATATATATATATATATAATTTCAAATTTAGAAAATTACAAGAATGGTTCTTGAGGTTTGTAGTGTATTGCAATATTAGTACAAAGGAAAAATAGTCTTTTTCATTAAAATCTAACTGTTGAAAAGTTAGATTTAACAGCAGTGGGACCTTTCATGTAATTTTACAAACCACAGAGACAGTCGCGTGACATTTTGCTAGAAAGTCCTGTAAGTGCGATATTCTGTAAACCACAGGAACCAATTGTGAAATTTTGTCAAGACATAATGATATCTAAACCATTTACAAAAATTTCATAAATAAAATACTTTTTTAACTATTTCAAATGCACAATCGTTAATAATAGTATAAGATCAACATTTTCTAGCATATTTTGCTATACTAAAGATATAACTAAATTATTCAATATTTCTAATGATATTGATTACCTTGAATAATTATTTTGTAACTTCAATTTAAAAAAATCTCTATTTAGATGCTAATAGTGACATGTATAGTTAATAATATTGTATATGCAATAAAAACATCCGAATAGCAGCCAATATCTTTAACAAATAACAACATTTATAAAACTTTTAATTTAGAAAGAAGGATGAGTTTAGTAGTCGTATAGCTAAAGGTATGTGCACTCATGGACTAACAATAAGTACACTTGTTATCATTTTTTATTTCTCTATCCAATTTTCGTCTCATTAAAAGCTTAAGCGTTATCGATTATCAACAACACTTGATCACTATTATCCATCAATATATGGGCTACAAAGTCGTGATTCCTCCGAATCAATCAAGATAATGCCTTCAATAGGTGAAATGACCATAATAAATTTTCCGATAACTTAGCTTTATCTTTTCATAATTTATTACTATTTTATTTATCATATCATATTTGACTCTATGACATTTCTATCATATTTTACATAATTTATGTGGAAACAAATCAAGAAGAAACACATGGATGGCACAAAAATGATCTGGTGAAGAAACAGCGACATCAACATAAACAATCCCTAAAATATTCAATGATGTAGGATGGTAAATATAGACGGTCATGTCTCTAAATTATAAATACATGTGAATTATAGATGAACATGCAAATGAGACATATAAGGGTGAGTGATCATATTCAAACAATACTACACTAAATAAAGTAGTTATAGTGCATTAATATACCAACAAATCAAAAATGAAAACAAAAATAAAAATATGCAATGGGCACGTAGTATGAGGTTAAGATTTACAGATGATACATAGAAATAAGACATTTAAACATGATCTACACTACTCTACAACCCTGATACTAAGACTTTATGACTCTTTCACCTCTAGCTATTGTCCTAAAAAAAGTTCAACTCTTTTATGTCCAATTTCACATTATCTTCTCACTCTCTTATCGGTCATCTTCTCTTCTTCATATCATCAACCATGGCGACTCCACACTTACAACCAAGATTGTAAAAGTCGTTAGGCCGTACTAAGTCTGGACATTGAATGAATGACATTGACCGACTCTTGTCAATATCAATAGGTTGTTTGGCAGCAAGCGATGAAAGATATGGCTTCTGGTTGATTGTTATGCCCGATAATATTAAGAGTTTCCGCGAATCCACACTAGCTAACTTTACACAGAAGGAATGCTTATTAGATTTCAGAATCCTATAATATAACCGTATTTTTCCCATCCCTGATGATTAATTGAATAGTTTAGCTAATTGATGTGCCACCCTCTTACAACTAGTGACTTAGTCAGTGAGTAGTTGGAGACCCTAAATTGGAAATCAGTTAAATTTTAAAAAAAAATATATGATTAATATCATAACAAAATAAGTAAATACAACTAATATTATAACAAAATAAGTTAATATGACTAATAAAACATCAATATTTCCTCAAATAGTTTTTATTGAGATAAAATATTTTCAAGATATTAAAAAATCCATCGTTTGGACAACTTCACTAATTGTCTAAGCAATGATTAATTGCTAGGCATCACCTAGTCAGTTGCATACCGCCTAAGGATTAAACTAAGATTAACTAGAGACTAATCATGATTTTTACAATACTCCTTACAACAATCACCATCGATAGCCTCTTTTAGAATAAACAATAAAATTCTTGTATATATATATATCGCCAATGAGGTTCAGTTCAATTGGGTGGAGGCATACTCTAGTTTTCCCCTCTCAGTGGTTTATGGTGGAATGATGTCGAGTTCTATACGTCTTCAAAGCAGTGAAACTCCTTAATGGTAAACTGGGTTGTTAAGGATGCTATTGTTATCTCTTCGATGAGCGATCGAACTCAGGTTCGTTGGGTGTTATGACATAATGTCTTATTGGTTGTCACTGCCCGCTGCACCAAACCACCGTTAAAAAAAGATCCTTGTATATATCAATGAAGAATAGTAGAACGAAAAAACTTAAAGCTAGATGAAATACAAGTTAGGTTATATTCTCACCATCTTTCATAGCTTACCTCATCTATGGAATCTTTAGTTTTTCTGTTTCCTTTTATTTAATGTTTGATTTTCCGTTATTTGTTATTTTGTGCACCCTCTTGTTTCCAAAAGGTTATCATGCACATAATTCGTATACATATAAAGAAGTATAAATGATGCTACATACAAAAATAGTGGAAACAAATAAAATAAAAACAACTATGTATATGGCAAAACAACTAAAAACATAATAACATCCACTAAATATACAAAAGTCTTAAAAGCACTAACAAAGTATTATGCTTCACTCTTTGATTTTGCATTAATCACGTATCAATCGATCGAATCAATCAAAGTACCAAGTGAAATTCAATAGTCTAACTTAAAGTAAATTGACATAAATAAATAAATAAATAAATAAATAAAATCTAATTGACAGTCTAATCGATTTCGATAGAAGCATCAAGCATCTATATATTTATAGGATTATGATTTTATTCAAAGATGATGGAAACCTCTATAATCATGGTTAACGATTTCTACAGCAAATGATACCAATCTAATTCTAATCCTTCCGAATTTGATTTTGTTCATCCTAATTGAGTTTTTGAATCGATTGTTCGGTTTTGAGGTTTCTTAGGATGGGGGGAGTCCATTCCTCTCACCCCTAGAAATCCTCTTGTTTTCTTATTTTCACATCACCTTTCATTTTCCCTCTTATTTCCATCATTCTTATCCTACAATACATAATCCATCATTCTTAGGCCATCCACAATGGGAGTTGGATGAGAGTTTAATGGAATAAATATGAATATAATAAAGAAGAAAGAGAGTGTGGAGTTGAATGGGGATGCAATGGTTCAATGGATTTGTAATGGAAATTTATGATTTTTTTAAGAATTTAAATGAATATATACATTCTCTTTCCTACTTGATATTTCATACAGCTCTCTATGGATTTAATCCATTGGAGATGGCCTTATACCTCACAACCGAGACAATTTTTATACAAAACTATTTCACAAAATATTAAAAACATACAAAACTAATTCACACACGCCGAACCCACTGTAGAGGGAGTCGAACCCGCCCAAACCGGATGCCTCCCAACCCGTTTTCCCTAAATTATTGCTTTGGTTTCAACCTCCGGCGGGTTCAACTCCATTCCTCTAAATTCTACACCTACTCATTGGTTGTTTCGTACCCTATAGAAATTGCACCAATTGTACTATTTTTAAGAGTATTCATATGTTATACGTAGCTCATTTTCTTACAAGGCGTCTTCGAGTTTATCTTTGGCCGACCTTTCCTGTACCTACATGCATATCCTAAACTTGTTTTAAGGTTTAAAAAATAAAAAAAAACATGTTAACCCAAATAGACTTTTAAACATTTGTTATGCTACTCTATACGTTGATTATAATTATTTATGCACATAAGAATTCAAGAAGTTAATTAAGGTGGTGTATATAAACTCGTTGGAAAAATACGAACGAGGAAATCATTGGCCGGTCTTTCTTCATTTATAAAGCTCAAATATGTTTTAGGGTTTTAATGATTCTAGCTTCGAAGTGGAAGGCTACCCATTAAAATCTGAAGTGGAAGGCTACCCATTAAAGCATTAGGTACATTTTGACCTTATCTGATGGATTAATAACGAAATAATTATCTTTGGACGATTCATTTACTAAAACCTGTTTAAACCTTAATTGTTCAAAATAACTTTGTTTGTCAAAAAAAAAAAAAAAATCATATGCTTTGTATTATCATATAAAAAATTAGTGCCTATTGAGATTGGATGTTTAGTATAAACTAGGTGTAAAACGCGTGTATTACACAGTTTGATTAAAAAAGAAATTAAATATTAAAGTGTAAACAATAAATATTTTTAAATTAAAATTTTGAAATAAAAAATAAAAAAATGTATTAATTGCAATTTAATATTATATTTATGATATTTAATATTTCACATCTACTTCTTCAAATCTAAAAATGACACGTCTTAGTTTTTTAGAATGTCTGTTTAACACGTGATATTTTTCTATGATTTTTTTTGTAACAAATCAATTTCAATTCAAATTTTAAAAATAGAAAATCATATCCTAATAACATTATTATATTTATTTTATTTAACAAATTAATTCATAATTACTTATAATCGACAATATCATAAGTTTTTTTTTTATATTTATTATTTTTTTTTCTATATAAATTTTTTAAATATACTGACTATGGTTTCCACGGGTTATAACCTAGTATATAAATATATAAATATTATATGGCTTTTTAATTTTAAAAACTGAAAAAACCTAAGAATTGATATGTGAATATTATTTATTTCAAAATTATCAAAAAATAACAAGTATTAAAACTCATTAAAAATTGACATGTGACAAAATGAATTTTTCAGTTATTATAGTTGAAGTTAATAACAAATTCGGAAATTTTGGAATCAAAAGAAGTCGTTTTCTCTTTAAACTATACAAATATGTGACAAATCGTAAAACTAAAGCAAAATAGAAAATATCCTTACGAATATTGTGGAAAGCGAGTTTGAATTGAATGGAAGGTATTAGAGATTCGACCTTTCAATCATACGTGCTTTGAACGAATAAAGCATACCACTTGCTATTTTATGAATGAGGCCTTATTCCAAGCCAACTTTCTTTTTGTTCTATATCACCATCACCCAACAAACAAATTTGTAGTAATACTTTATATAAAAAAAACTGCCTAAAGACTAAAGTATATACATCTAAATGAATGTAGGTCCTTTATATATATAAAATTCCAACACTTACCGACCTGGATATTAGCGGTTCTGAAAGGTTTTTGGTCAGCCTCGAAGTCTTTTTTGATCCAATATTTATGTGACTGATTTTGATCTTTTTTGGCCGGATTTTACCGTCTTCGCATACATCTTTTTCGATTCACGTTGAAGTTTTTTTGGTTCAGTTTTTCTTTTTGTTTTAGTTTTGTTTTTTTTTTTTGTTTGTTTTGTTTTGTTTTTTTTTTTTCGTTAATAAATGTATGAGTAACACAAAAATAATAAATGATTAATACAAAAATAATATGTATATATATCTGCTACTATAAAACGCAAAAAAAAAAAAAAAAAAAAAAAAAAAAAAAAACTAATCCAATGAAATAAATTAAATTAAATATGATGTTTGTTGTTACTAAGAAATTAAATATATTGAATCAATTAAGATAATTTAATTAGTTACATGAATTGATGATGCCTTTTATATTCATTTTGGAATGCTTCAGCTTTATTCGAACAAATTTTGGATGGTACCAACTATTTTTTTTTTCTTTGATGATGCCTTTTAGATTCATTTTGGAATGGTTCGGCGTTTTTTTTTTATCAAATTATGGATGATACCAACCAGGTTTTTTCTGATATTGTATTGTTTTATTACAGGTTTGGTTTTGTTTCAAATAGGTCTGAGCTTAGCCTATCTATTTATATCTAAGGTGCTAATTGTTTTTTTGAAACAAAATATCTGCAGTCTGTGAACCACATTTTTTAACATCTGTAGAAGAAGAGGCGGACCAAACGTCTGCAATCTAAAAAAAAAATATTGTTTGTTTTTTTAACATATGCAGACTATTAAAATAAATTAAAATCTAAATAAATTGATTTTTTAAACTACAAAGTGATTTTTTAATATATTTATGATTTTGTTATAAATAATTAAAAAATCTAAATCAATTTTTATGTATTATTGTATAAAAATTGAAAATAAAACTTGTACAAATTAAGGTATATATTGAATAAAAACCGATAAATTTGGTCGCTAAGTTATACCTAAACATTGTAATTAGGAATTAATTAATTTGATATATAAATGGATGAAAATAAACTTTGATTTTTTCAATTAAATCAATTAAAAACGTCATATAAATAATTTTCAAAGAAATTGACGATACCGTATTAAATAATTTTTATAAACTTTGACATAAAAAATATAAGAATAAATATAAATTCAAAAAAACTAAAAAAATATCATGTTTGTATCGTCGATTTTTTTTAAAGTATTGTAATTTTTTTTTACAATTTTTTTATCACTAATAAAGTTGGAATAAATATAAATTCAAAAAAACTAAAAAAAAATAAAAATATGTGTTTTTTTAAGCTAGAAGATGTTAGAAGACTCTGGTTCACATCTGCGCCAAAAAGAAGACGCGCAGACATTTTGATGTCTGCAGTGTTAAAAAAAAACAAATAGTCTGCTAAGGCTAATGTATACGCGTGGTCTACACCGCATAGACAGAAGAGACCAAAAAGATATACGGACAAAAACAAATACCACCTAACATCTTATCATGTTTTATTTGGCCATCCCTTTTATGATTCCTTTTATAATATTTTAAAAATTCTAAGTTGGATTATTTTTGGTCTTTGTTACAACAAATCAACTATAAATTGCGTGACGTAACATATTGATACAACATTATCAATAATAATAATTGTAGTTATTTACAACATATTGCTAGGAATTTTGGAAGAGATATATTAATAATCATAGTTTACATCTTATGTCATTAGTGTAACATGTCAAGACATGAGGTACATGTTCACATCAATGTTTTTAACATGTTTTAAATGTAATATATAAGGTTATGGTGATGTAAGTTGTATATGTGGGTTGTGCCATTATGCATGTGAACGTAAAGGAGATACTAGTTTATGATAGATATAATATAGGACCCTTATGTGTCATGTTACAATGGACATGATGACATAAATGAGAAGCAAACGTGTGAAACTAGCCTAGACATGGATTCGTATGTAGTAACGTTGATATGCTATATAGGTGTGAAATATGAGGGACCAAGCATGGTTCTTAGTTACGTATGTTATGGTGCTAGCAAAGTTGATTCTAAAGATATTAATATTAATATTAATTGATTTTTCGTTTTAAAGCTATCATAGGTTAGATATGTGAATGCCTATGTGGAGGATTCATCACATGTGCTAGTTTATGCATGCCTTATGTTATTGTTAAACATGAATGATGAGTTGCAAAAACATTAAAGGCTAACAAAATAGCACCAAAATATGGCAATACTAAGCTTGACGAGTGATTCAAGGAGAAAAAAAATACCAATGATATGAGTATGGGTGAAGGTATGTGAGTTATGTTATAATTGTTGAGTTGCAAAGTTTGATTGCCTTTAGACCCGAGGCATAACAATTATGTTATAATTGTTGAGTTGTGGAGTTTCATTGCCTTTAGAACTAATTAATGCTACTGATACAAAGTTATATTGGTAGTTAAGGGGTTTCAACTTCCAACACAAAAAGGAGTTGACTACAATAATATATTTTCTCCATTAGTGAAGATAACCGCAATCAGATTAGTCTTGGGTATTTTGGATATTGAAGACTTACATATAGAGCAATTAGATGTCAAGACAATATTTTAGCTTGGAAACTTAAAAGTGGATATCTTCATATATGGAAGAACCTAAAGCTTTTTGGATGACCGGAAAGAAAAATCTGGTTTGCAAACTAAAGAAAAGCATGTATGGTACTTTCAATTCGAAACATTTGTACATATGAATGGGTATTTGATATGTGAGATGAACTCATTGTTTCTATATGAAGAAGTTCAAGTAATCATATATAATCCTATTGTTATATTATTATGATATAATCGTCGTTGTATCAGACATGAAGGATATCAACATATAAAAGAGGTAAAGTTATTTGAGATGAAGGACTTTGGAGCATCAAGGTAGACACTTTGAATATGAATATTTAAAGGTATATCATGAAGTACACTAAATTTTTTCCAAGAAAATCTTAGAGGAATAGACAACTGCAAAAATCTAGACCTACACATTTCAGTAGTCGGCTGACTCTATCAAAGAAACAATAACCAAAACCAGATGAAGACATGAATGAATTAGCTAAAGATTTTTATGTATCAATAGTTGATAATTATATGTATGATAGGGTATGCACAAGACGATATATTCCATGTGTAGTAGGAGTTGTGAGCAGATTATGTCAACTATGTGGAAGAAGTACCGGGAAGAAGAAATGGTTGTTGTGACACTTAAAAGACAGTTTTAAGGTTGCCTTGTGTTTAAAAAAGAAATGTGTTATCTTGGAAGGATTCAAAACTACACATTAGTCTGGTTGTTAAGATTCGGGGAAAATATCACATGTTGTATGTTCATGGTTCACGGAACGACAATTGGTCGGAGTATTACGAAGGAGTCAAGTGGTTGTTGTGACACTTAAAAGACACTTTTGAGGTTGCATTGTTTTTAAAAAAGAAATGGGTTATCTTCGAAGGATTCAAAGCTACACACTTGTGTGGTTGTTAAGATTCAGGGAAAATGTCACATGTTGCATCTTCATGGTTCGTGGAATGATAATTAGTCGAATGTTCTAAGGTTCGGAAGTATGTTACTCTTTCAACCACATAAGAAGAATACATGGCTATTGCAAAAGCTGGAAAAGGGCTTATCTGGTTAAACAACTTCCTATGTACCTAAAAAACTTTCTATATTTTTGACATAAAACATGAAGTCCATGTCATTCATTATGACAACCGAATTATAGTTCATATCACATAAAATATGGTGCTTCACATTGGATAAAAAAACATTTAGATGAGATACCACTCTTATCATATGCATGATAAGCCTTAAGCAAGACCCTTGACATGAGGAATATAACATACACATTTAGTAAGGTGATGACAAGAAGTAAAATTGAAGCTTTGCATAAATCCTACAAGTTTTCTAGATAACTTATTACAAGGTAATAAACTAGAAAGAGGTATGTCTGAGATGAACTTGTTTTGGAAGGTAGTTGGTTTGTTGTTAAAGATATTAACATTACATGATTTTTTTCTTTAGAGTTATCGTAGGTTAGATATGCAAATGCTTATGTGGATGATTCATCATATGTGCTAATTTTAACATGTCTCATGTGATATGTTATTATTAAACATGAATGATGAGTTTCAAAAACATTAAAGGCTAACAAAGTTGCACAAAAGTACGAAATATTTAGCTTGACTGGTGATTGAAGGAGTAAAGAAATACCAAAGATATGACTTGTAATGTCCCAATTTTTTTACAATAAAATTTTCATTGAATATTAAAAGCATTTGATCTAATTCCATTCTCAAAGGTAGAGTAAAACCATTTGTTTCAAAATACAATCAAAGTCTCAAGGTAGTAAATACAAATGCAAAAGTTTCAAAACATATTCAAGGATACCATGAAATCATGTTGTGCCCTCCTTTTTTGTACCAAAACAACCTACAACATTTGAAATTAAAACCATAAACACAAAGTTTAATCAGTTCCCTAAAATACCACATAAATCACAAAGCAATGGACCCATCCCTAGGGTCTAACCCAATGGGTCCAACCCTAAATAATAAAGCAAACCCTAAATAATGGGCCCATCCCTACATAATGGGATCATCCTTGAATAATAGGCTCATCCCTACATAATGTGACCAACCCAACGAGTCTATTGAAACAAAGTATCACACATACATTGACACCTAGTGTCCCATATAATATAATGAGAAAACTTACCTGAAACAAGGAGCTAAATCCCACTACTCGAAGTCCGACATAATTAGCTACATGCATCGCCTAAACAAATCATAGAATAAACCTTAGTTTATAGCTCAAAACCTCCAATTTTGACCAAAAGTCAAACTGGTCAAAAGTCAATGACCCTTGCCTTGTAGCCAACTGCTAAACCATTCCACGGTCACTAAACACCAAAAGAGTCGTGACTAGCATCGTGGTTTCCTAACCACCGCACCACGGTTAACGTCAAAACAAATTAATATAATAAGCTCTTAACCCTTAATGTCCAGAGCTCAAAAGCTCATATTTGATGCTTCTAAGGGACTTAATGGATAAATTTCCTGGATTTATCCAGTACTTAAATGACGAGCCTTCAACATAAAACCATATCACCCGCGTCTTGGTCTCTCCAATAACATATTTAAGATGTGTTCTATCTAAGTTGGTACTAAAAACTACTAATCAACTCTAGTAAATTCTCTTTTACCAAATTAATTAACCAAAACAAGCTCTTAAGTTAATTCTAACTTTTTAGTAACTTAATTAAATAAGCTCTTAATTAAATCAGAATAAAAACACTATGATCTGTGTAGAATTCCCAATAATGTTCAATACATCCCATAAGCTAGAAAGCGTAAAAATATGTGATTTTTGATTCCTAACAAAAGCAAATCCCAACGTGGAACCAATCTGTTACTTATTACTTATTATTAGTTGAATAAAATAATTATGAATTTTTGCAGTTGGTTAATTAGAATGATTTAATCCTAAATTAGCCGATCAATCTAAAAAGAATTAAAACTCAAACCTTTATGAAGCACAAAACTAAAACCACTAGATAAAAACACAAATTAAAAACCAATTCTTAGATTAACAACATAAAAGGTACATGTCCTACCATACCACATGGTATCAACAAAGTTCTCATAAGAATTCGGCAGTGAACATAAGAGGATAAATGCTTGATCTTCATCTTCAATCATTACATTCACACCTTGTATATCCAAGATGATCCTATTGAATATTTCTAGATGATCATTCACTTGGGTGCTTTCTGACATCCTAAGAGTATATAAACGTTGCTTCTGGTATAGCCTGTTCGTCTGAGAATTGTTCTGATACTTGTGACATAATTTCTCCCAAAGCCCATCAACACTCGTTTGATCTGCAACCTCTCTCAATACTTTATTTGTCAAACTCAACAGAATAGCACAATGTGCTCTTTCCAGAATATCCATCTTCCTTTCATCCGTCATGTCCTTTGGTAGTTTTCTTCTCCTTCCAGTGCCGCTGCACATCCTTGTTGAACCAGAAGAGCCATCATCTTCACCTTCCATAAAGTGAAATCATTCGAAGCATTGAAGTTCTCCAAATCAAACTTGTGAGATGCCATTTTCAATCAAAAGAACACAAACTACAGCTCTAATACCACTTGTTAGGGAAAACATGTGATACTTGTCAAGACATAGAAAAAATCTGATGCCACTTGCCAAGTTCTAATGACCCTTGTTAGGAAGTAATGCGGATAACAAGCAAAACTATAAGCATACAAAAACACAATATTTATGTCGTTTGGTCAAGGTGACCTATGTCCACGAGCAGGAGGGTAGTATTCTTTATTTTAGCGTTCTCAAACAGAGGTTACAAGTAAAATTCACTAGAGATTCGCCCTACTCACTAAGGATACAAGATACAAGACACAAGACACCTCAAATGACTCTGCATGCATCCCTATTTATACTTGAGCGATTAGACCTAAAATCCTAATGGCCCAATCCTATTAGCCCATGGGCCCATGAATGGTGACGAACAATCATATTACGCCATCGAATATCTTTTGGAACATTCTTCCATATCATAAAACCCATGAGCATCAGCAACACACATGGTGGAGCACCTTGTGCTATAGTGGAGCATCATGATGTACAAGTGGCATATTATGAACACTAATGGCCCAACATCCATCATGGTGACAGAACATGGAGTAATCCTTGAGCAATACCAACATATGAGCATCCTTGAACAATATTGAGCATAATAGAGGACTTCATAGCATACTTGGCTCATTAAGGACCGAAATGGTCCATTAAACCACGGTGGTGCAACAAGTGTATGGATGACGCAACAGGCTTCAAGTGTGGCGCAAGAACTTCAAGATTGGAGCAAAAACACCACCTTGGTGCAATAGGAACATACATTGCACAACAAGGCTATGCTTGGCGCAATATCATACTCCATGGCTCAACAACAGTACCCCATGGCGCAAGAGGGATCCTCATAGCGCAAGAGGAAACCCTCATGGCGCAAGAGGGAACATAATTGCATAATAAGGAATGCCCTTGGTGCAATAGAATCCTTCTTGGCTTATCCCTTCAACATATGGTGCATCAAGGTTCCCTTGTTTCTCCATATCAATACCAAGTGCTCCAAACATCTTCTAAGTGCTCCAAACCCCCTTCTATATGATCCATTCCTTTGGCACTTGATCCGTTCCTTTGTTAGACTATATGTTCCTTTCTCAGATGATCCATTCCTTTGTTACATGATCCATGAACCCCAAGTGCTCCATTGAGTTACAAGTGCTCCAAATGCTCTATAAACATGATCCAAATTCTCCATGAACATGATCCAAATGCTTGAGTCACATTTAACAATCTCCACCTTAACTTGAACATCCATTGAACTCCACCTCAAAAAAGAACTTCCTTCCCTTCCTGCTATCAATCCCTGAAGGGGCTTACCTCCTGCAAAGATCAACCAAGTCTAAGCAATGCTTGAAATTCTCTTTGGTCAATGTCCTTGTCACCATGTCTTCTAGATTCTCCTTGGCACCATAATTTTGAATACATAACCTATCATAGAACATGATTAGTTTCTCCACCTTCAAAAGAAGACTCTGAAGAAGACCAACCGCCAATGATCTTGTTATCTCCATATCACTTTCATGGTCCAAGTCTATCAATCCAACCAAGTCAGTATGTCGTGCATTAGAACCATACACTAGACAAACATCAGGTATTCGCTTCAAGTGTCGCAAGATCCACTTGACCCCTTCCCAATGAGCTTTTCCTTGATTGCCTCGAACTAACAAAGAAGAAACAACAAGTTTGGACTGATCGTAATAGAACGTCGCAAGACTTTCTCAAAGTAATGAAAAATGTATAACCATCATGCTCTTCTGTAACTCCGAATCTCCATCATTGCCGTCTTCTTTTCTGCTCCTAAATCGTTAATCACAAACTCATTCTACAGAAGCTTCTTCAAGTTGACTTTCCTAGCATTAACATCACCAAACACTTCTTCCTCGGGTTGAACAAGGGATTCCTCATGTCTATGTTGTTCCATGCCACCATGTTGTTCCTTATTTAACACAAAACTATGTGGGGTTTCTGTTTCAAACTCCACCTTCTGGCTAGCATCCTGATTGTCCCCCCCCCCCCCCCCCCAACACTTGTACAACCTCGTCTCTGGTTAGACATAGCAGATTGAAATGTTACATCTATACTAATTACGAATTTTGGAGTTTGTTCTTCTATACACCATAAATGATGACCTTTCCTTCTAGATGCGTATCCTAGAAATATACACTTCATTTCTCCGCGCTCAAGTTTACCATCATTCATACGAGCATAAGCAGAGCATCCAAACATTCGTAAACCAGTGTTCTCTGAGGGTTTCCCAGACCATACTTCTTGAGGAGTCTTATAATCATTTGTAGTTAATGGAGGTTGATTCACCAGATAGAAAGCAGTATTGACTACTTCCGCCCAAATTTACTCCGATAAATTAGCAAATAATTGCATGCACTGATCATGCACCAATAGTGTTTGGTTCATCTTGTAACACCTATTTCCCGGTATGAATTTAAATTAAGCATTTCTGTATTTTCTCTGGGACCCGACGAGTTGGTGGCCCAACTCGTCGAGTAGGGTCGTGATTCGCGGGCATTTTAAGTGACCTACTCGACGAGTTAGGAGACTGACTCGGTGAGTAGGTGCTGTTTGGGCGAAACCCTAAATCTGAGGGTTTGCACCCTATTTAAACGACTTAACTCGGCCTCCCTCGTCCCTATCTCTCCCAAGAAGCTATATATCGAAACCCTAACCGTTTTGTGTGATCTAAGGACATTTTGGTGCTTTTGGGTGTTTTGTGAAGCTTTAAAGGAAGGAAGAAGCTTGGGAATTCAAGTTGGGGCTTGTAGATCTAGAGATCTTATTCCATCTTCAGCACAAACAAGGTAAATGCCCCCTGTTTTGGTCTTCCATTTGGTTGTTCATCTTTAGGGCTTAGATGTTGGGTGCATTTAGGGTTTCCCAAGCCTTTTCGGATTGTGAAGTGATTTAAGGGGTTCTACTTTCAGATCTGAGTTATTGGAGGGGTATCAAGGCATAAAGGTGCCAACTTTATGGCCATGAGAGCCCCAAGCACATTGTAGAGCACCTTTTATGGATTTTTTGAGCTAAAAACCCCATGCATGTGCACCAAGTTTGGAACATTAAGTATAAAATGGACATTAGGAGGCCAGATCTATGATTTTGATGTCTTAAGACCCATTTAAATCGGCTGTATATTAAGGTTCAAGCAGGGATTCGACGAGTTGTTCTTGGAACTCGGCGAGTCGGTGTGTATTAATCACGAAATCCTTCCTGGGGATGGACTAATTGTGTTGAAAGGAAGTCTCGTAGATGCTTAGAAAAGTAAAGGGACCTAAGAATCATAGGACTCAGCGAGTGTATGAATAGACTCGGCGAGTCCAAGGCAATCTCCCAACCGTTGAAGATGGACTTGATGAGTTGTTCATACAACTTGGCGAGTCATAGACTGGACACATTTTTATGAGGGATATGAACTCATCGAGTTGAAGGAAGAACTCGGCGAGTCGGATGAAGATGATCCCAATGGTTTGAATGAAGCAGAACTCGACGAGTTCTTGCTAGACTCGACGAGTGGAGTCGAGGTTGGATCGGGTTAGTGGAGCATGGACTCGACGAGTTGGTAAACCAACTCGGTGAGTTAGGTCTACTGGGTGTTGACTTTGACTGGTTATGGTTTTGAGATGGGCTAGGGTCATATGTTCTGTTTAATGACTTGAGGATTGTCGTATAGGGATTGAGGAGTCGAGGAAATTCGATCTTCGTGCAGAGCACGGTTCAGACACTACACGACATCGAGGTGAGTTACCTTCCAGTAGGGGTGGATCTAAGGCCACAATGTCGACCCACCAACAAGGGTATTTAGTAGATAATTGTCTTTGTGATAATTATCTTGGTTTGGTTATGTTATTTAGTCATGAGATATGTCTGCGTGATATGATATCTGTGTCAGTGGTAGTGATAGGGAATAGTCTTTCCTTGGCATAGGTCGTTAGGACCAAGGGTAGGTTAGTACCCCAATATGCCTGACTGTATGTTTATATCCTGTTACTGTATGCTAGTGGTAGGGATGAAATAATCCCCAGTTACCGGTTGGAGGATACCAATGGCAATTACCATTTGAAAGATACCGATGGCGGTTACCAATTGAAAGATACCGATGGCGGTTACCGGTTGAAAGATACCGATGATAGTTACCGGTTGAAAGATACCGATGGTAGTTACCAGTTGAAAGATACTGAAGATGTTATATGGTATACGGTATGATGGGGGAACTCACTAAGCTTTGTGTTTACAGTTTTTGGTTTTGGTTTCAGGTACCTCTTCGTCGAAGGGGAAGGAGTCGTCGGTGTAGCAGTGCATCACACACATACATGGTTTCCACTTAGATTTTTGGGATTGTACTCTAATTTTTCATTACTTTTGAGGCTATGGTTTTGAGACATCACTATGGTTTTATGTAATTTTGGCAATGTCTTGATAAGTTATTTTATGAACCATTTAATTAAAAATGAAATTTTTGGCCTTGATTTTTGGGATGTTACAAGTTGGTATCAGATCCCTGGTTTGAGGGATTCGGACACACCCTCGGGGGTGTCTGGACTCAAACCGAGGGACTAAAAGTTTTTTTTCAAGGAAAACAATTCTAAAATTTAAGTTAAGGAATTTTTAGAAAAGATAAGGTGTGTGATGCGTGTGACCGGCCGAGCTCAAGTAAGTTTCCCCAAGATACCCATGCTTTTTATGTTATGAGTATGATTCATGATTCTGAGGACTGCATGCTAGAGTAGGGATAAGGATCTAGTGGATGCCTTAAATGCATGTTGTATGTGTTGTATGCTAGGACTGTTTAGTCAGCGGTAGGATAGCCTGATTAGGTTATGCATGATGTGGTTACTCAATGCACGAATGCAACTTGCTTTGTGCTTAAGGGGTCCTGGCTAACTTTAGCTAACTAGTGAGCGAATATGTAACAATATTCACAAGCTAGTTAGGGAAGGGAAGTAGGGACTCCTAGTGCAGCTGATGGACAAGAGTGGGTCGGAGAGTGCCCTAGGAAAGCCTAGGATGGGATTAGTAGGAAAGGGTATCGGTAGAGGGACTTGGTGAAGTCAAAGCAACCCTTGAGGAAAGTACGGATAGATGTGGAAGGTAGTATGGGCCCGTACTACTGGAAGTGGAGGATCCGTACTCAAGTCAAGGAGGGCCGAGATGGAACCAGGAAACTTGGAGAGTGTGTGAGACCTCTCGGGGGTATGTATGATCTTTATATTTATGTGTTTATTTTCAGTATGGCAATCACACGACATGGAGCATGAGAATCAGGATTAGGGTTAGGCTCGGGTGCAGGATCCGGGCAGGTTGATGATGGGCTACGCGAGTTCATAGCCTCTGAGATCACGAGAGGTATCCTTGATGCGACCCCGATCATTTTTGGCTCGATCAAGGAAGAGATTATTGAGCTGATGGAGGATCGCCTTCGGGCATTTAGGAGTGATCTAGCGTTTAGCCAGATGGGTATGCATACACTGTCCTTCAAGGACTTCCGAGGGAGTGGTACGTCAGATTTTCATGGGGTGGAGGACCCCATTGCTTCCAGGAGATGGATCGCACACACTGAGTCTGTGCAACTGACGAGCTTCTGCCCGGAAGGGTCGAAGGTCCATTTTGCTGCAGGATGTTAGAGGGATCGAGCCAGCGATTGGTGAGAGTTAGTTGGTCATTCGGTGGGAGCCCCAACCATCGAGGCTATGACTTGGTCAGATTTTGTGACCCAATTCAGGGATGAGTTTGCACCAGATGTGGAGCTTCAGCAGCTGGCCAGAGAGTTTTTGGATACGAGACATACTACGGAGACCCTGGTGGAGATCACTCCTAAGTTTCGGGAGAGGGCTCCGTTGGTACCCCAGTATTTAGGGGATGAGGAGATGTGGAAGACCCGCTATCATGATATGTTGAGAGCCGACATTCGGGAGCATGTCAGTTATTCGGCTTGCCCGACCCTAGAGTCCCTGATTGCCAGGGCACGGGAGAGGGAGATTGATTTAGAGAACCACAGGAAGAGGAAGTCAGAGACTGTTCAGGTTGCATGGGATTCGGGGAAAAAACCCAAGAGATTCGACACGAGGTCGAAGGTCCAACAAGGGTGGGACCGCTGTGGAAAGTGGGATCGGTCACACGTGGGAGTATGCCGCATTGGGTCGGGTTCAGGCTGCTATAAGTGCGACCATATTGGACATTTTGGCAGGGATGATACTGCCCTTATTCTCACGGTTCAAATATTAGACCTGATTTTCTTTCATTGCAATCAAAGGGGCCATAAAAAGGCTAACTGCCCTAGATTGACAGCAGCGACAGAAACAACACCAGCAGCTGCACCGACCCCAATGTCGGCACGGGTGACAGATGGCTGGAAGGCCAAGGTAGAGGCTCCAGTGGTGTGGAGCCGAGCATTTCAGTTGACAGCTGAGGAGACACGCGCTGCACCCGATGTGGTGACAGGTACGATTTCTTTCCTTATGCTTTTATGATATGTCATTGTGATATTGATATGTTATGTATGTGCTTTATTTAGAATCGTTCCATGTGAATGATATCCCAGTTCAGGTATTTCTTTGATTCGGGTGGTACCAGATCGTTTGTCTCTCTTGCGCATAGCAAGAAGTTTCCTGAGTGTTCAGGCATGCTGGATTGCCCTTTGGAGGTCGAGACTGCGGACGACCGGTTAGTGCAAGCATCAGTGGTCTACTGAGATTGTGTTTTGAGGTTGTTCGAGGAGCGTTACCTGGTAGATGTGGTTTCCATACCATTGCGGGGGCACAAGGTTATTATTGGAATGGATTAGCTAAACCCCAATGGGGCAGTGATTGACTGCGCGCAACAGTTGGTGCAGATCAGGCCCCAAGTGCGGGAAAGCGGATGGTTCAGAGTGAGAGGCCACAACGAGGACCAACTCTATGTTCAGCAGCGAGAGCTAGGCGCTACCTTCAGCAGGGTTGCGTAGGATTTTCCGCATATGTTATGGATACACGGGAAGCGGGTAACGCGACGATGCACGATGTACCTGCAATACGAGATTTTTCCGATGTATTCCCTGAGGAGTTGCCTGGGATACCTACGGAGAGGCAAGTGGAGTTCAAGATCGACCTAGTCCTAAGTGCGGCTCCGATAACCAAGGCACCGTATCGGTTGGCTCCTCCTAAGATGCAGGAGTTGTCTATGCAGCTGCAGGAGCAGTTAGACAAGGGATTCATCAGACCAAGCAGTTTACCCTGGGGATGCCCGATTCTGTTTGTGAAGAAGAAGAACGGGTCGCATCGGATGTATATAGACTATTGGGAGTTGAATAAGGTAACGATGAAGAACCAATACCCACTTCCGAGGATTGATGATCTCTTTGACCAGCTACAAGGAGCATCTTGGTTCTCCAAGATTAATCTGCGTTCAGGGTATCATCAGTTGAGGGTCAGAGAGGAGGATGTGCATAAGACTACGTTCCAAACGCGCTATGGCCACTATGAGTTCGTGGTGATGCCTTTCGGGCTCACCAATGCTCCTGCCGCATTCATGGATCTCATAACCCGCGTGTGCAGACCGATGTTGGACCGATCTGTGATAGTTTTCATCGATGACATCTTGGTTTATTCCAAGACTCGAGAGCTACATGAGGAACACTTGAGGTAGGTTTTGGATACTTTGAAGAAGGAGATCTTGTATGCTAAGTTCTCCTAGTGCGAGTTCTGGTTACACAAGGTGCAGTTTCTTGGGCACCTTGTCAACCAGGCCGGGATTTTGGTTGATCCGACCAAGGTGGATGTCGTGATGAGGTGGGAGGTTCCAAGGTCTCCATATGAGATTCGGATTTTCCTGGGACTAGCAGGCTACTATCAGAGGTTCATTTAGGACTTCTCCAAGATAGTTGTGCCCCTGACCCGGTTGACTAGATAAGCCGCTGTCTTTCGCTGGGGGCCTGAGCAGCAGGCCACATTTGAGACGTTGAGGCAGAAGTTGTGTGAGGCGCCCATCTTAGCCCTGACAGATGGAATGGAAGACTTTGTGGTATACTGTGATGCGTCCATCTCAGGTTTGGGCACGATATTAAGGTAGAGAGGGCATGCTATAGCTTATGCTTCAAGGCTGCTAAAGCCTCACGAAGAGAATTACCCGACACATGATTTGGAGCTGGGGGCTGTTGTTTTCGCCCTCAAGATTTGGCGTCATTACCTCTATGGGGTTTGTTGTACCATTTACACAGACCACAAGAGTGTGAGGTATCTCATATACCAGTCAAATCTGAATATGAGGCAGCATTGGTGGCTTGATGTGGTAAAGGATTATGATTGCGAGATCCTCTACCACCAGGGGAAGACCAAAGTCGTGGTCGATGCGCTTAGCCGCAAGGCAGTGCTGATCAGGGACATCTGTCTGAGGATGACAGTTGTGACTCCCTTGCGGGAGTAGATTCGGGAGGCCCAGCAGGAGGCCATGAAGGAGGAACATCAGAAGAGTGAGAGAATTGTAGGTCAGGTTTCCTCCTTCGACTATGATAGCCGGGGGTTGTTAACTCTTCACCGTAGGGTGTGGGTCCCATATCATAGGGGTGTGCGCCAAGTATTGATGGCAGAGGCGCACAAATCTCAGTTCTCCATCCATCCCAGGGAGACGAAGATGTATAGAGATCTTCATCTCGATTATTGGTGGCCTTATATGAAGAGGGACATAGCTTGGTTTGTGGAAAGGTGCTTGATCTGCAAGAAGGCCAAGGTTGAGCACCAGAGACCTCACGGTAAGGTCTAACCTTTGGATATCCCACGATGGAAGTGGGAGGATATTACTATGGACTTCATTACGAAGCTTCCCAGGACCGCACGAGGGGTGGATTCAATCTGGGTCATCGTTAATCGATTGAACAATAGTGCCCATTTTATTCCGATTTAGGAGAGTATTTCGGATGAAAAGTTGGCGGACATCTACATCCAAGAGGTAGTGGTGCGGCGCGGGGTGCCGGTTTCGGTGATTTCAGACAAGGACATGTGATTCACTTCCAGGTTTTGGAAGAAGTTTCATGATGAGCTGGGTACTCGACTACATTTTAGCACCACCTTTCACCCACAAAAGGATGGTCAGAGCGAGCGAACCATCCAGACTCTGTAGGATATGATGTGGGCGTGCGTTTTAGACTTTGTAGGTAGTTGGGATACTTACCTTTCGTTGGCTGAATTATTCTATAACAATAGTTATCATGCGAGTATTGACCGTCCTCCCTTAGAAATGTTGTATGGGAGGAAGTTCAGGACCCCGATATGCTGGGGAGAGGTTGGGCAAAGAGTCATGGGGAGTACCGAAGTGGTACTCAAGACTACAGAGAAGATCTAGCAGGTTTGGAGCAGACTTCAGACTACTCAGAGTCAGCAGAAAAGCTATGACGACAAGCAACGATAGGACCTGGAGTTCCAGGTCGGGGATATGGTACTCTTGAAGGTGTCTCCATGGAAGGGCATCATTCGATTCAGGAAATGGGGCAAGTTGGGCTCCAGGTATATTGGACCCTTCAGGGTTATAGCATAGGTGGGTAAAGTGGCATATAGGCTAGATTTTCCAGCCGAACTCAGTTAGATTCATAGTACCTTTAACGTCTCCCAGGTACGGAAATGTTTGGTGGATGATTCAGAAGTGGTGCCTTTAGAGGATATTCAGGTTGATGACAGCCTGAACTACATCGAGCTGCCAGTGGCAGTCTACGACTGGAAGTCATGGGATCTGAGGAACAAGAGGGTGGAACTGGTAAAGGTGTAGTGGCAGCACCGCAAGGACTCAGAATGGACATGGGAGTCGGAGGACGAGATGAGGGAGCATTACCCCGAGCTTTTTCAGGATTAAGCAGCAGACATAGAGGACAAAGTCAAGAATAAGTGGGGGAGATTTGTAACACCTATTTCCCGATACACATTTAAATTAAGCATTTCTGTATTTTCTCTAGGACCCAACGAGTTGGTGGCCCAACTCGTCGAGTAGGGTCGTAATTCGCGGGCATTTTAAGTGACCTACTCGACGAGTCGGGAGACTGACTTGGCGAGTAGGTACTGTTTGGAGGAAGCCCTAAATATGAGGGTTTGCAACCTATTTAAACGACTTAACTCGGCCTCCCTCATCCCTATCTCTCCCAAGAAGCTATATATCGAAACCCTAACCGTTTTGTGTGATCTAAGGACATTTTGGTGCTTTTGGGTGGTTTGTGAAGCTTGAAAGGAAGGAAGAAGCTTGGGAATTCGAGTTGGGGCTTGTAGATCTAGAGATCTTATTCCATCTTCAGCACAAACAAGGTAAATGCCCCCTGTGTTGGTCTTCCATTTGGTTGTTCATCTTTAGGGCTTAGATGTTGGGTGCATTTAGGGTTTCCCAAGCCTTTTCGGATTTGTGAAGTGATTTAAGGGGTTCTACTTTCAGATCTGAGTTATTGGAGGGGTCTCATGGCATAAAGGTGCCAACTTTATGGCCATGAGAGCCCCATGCCCATTGTAGAGCACCTTTTATGGATTTTTTTGAGCTAAAAACCCCATGCATGTGTACCAAGTTTGGAAATTTACGAATAAAATGGACATTAGGAGGCCATATCTATGGTTTTGATGTGTTAACACCCATTTACATCGGCTGTATATTAAGGTTCAAGCAGGGACTCGACGAGTTGTTCTTGGAACTCGGCGAGTCGGTGTGTATTAATCACCAAATACTTTCTGGGGATGGACCGGTTGTGTTGAAAGGAAGTCCCGTAGATGCTTAGACACGTAAAGGGACCTAGGAATCATGGGACTCAGCGAGTGTATGAACAAACTCGACGAGTCCAAGGCAATCTCCCAACCGTTGAAGATGGACTCAACGAGTTGTTCATACAACTCAGTGAGTCATAGACTGGACACTTTTTTATGAGGGAGATGAACACGCCGAGTTGAAGGGAGAACTTGGCAAGTCGGATGAAGATGGTCCCAATGGTTTGAATGAAGGATAACTCGATGAGTTCTTGCTAGACTCGATTAGTTGAGTCGAGGTTGGATCGGGTTAGTGGAGCATGGACTCGATGATTTGGTAGACCAACTCGGCGAGTCAGGTCAACTAGGTGTTGAATTTGACCAATGTTGACTTTGACTGGTTATGGTTTTGAGATGGGCTAGGGTCATATGTTCTGTTTAATGACTTGAGGATTTTTGTATAGGGATTGAGGAGTCGAGGAAAGTCGATCTTCGCGCAGAGGACGGTTCAGACACTACACGACATCGAGGTGAGTTACCTTCCAGTAGGGGTGGATCTAAGGCCATAATGCCGACCCACCAACAGGGGTATTTAGTAGATAATTGTCTTTGTGATAATTATCTTGGTTTGGTTATGTGATTTGGTCATGAGATATGTCTGCGTGATATGATATCTGTGTCAGTGGTAGTGACAAGGAATAGTCTTTCCTTGGCATAGGTCGTTAGGACCAATATGCCTGACTGTATGTTTATGTCCTGTTACTATATGGTAGTGGTAGGTGGTGAAATAGTCCCCAGTTACCGGTTGTAAGATATCGATGGCGGTTACCGGTTGAAAGATACCGATGGCGGTTACCAGTTGAAAGATACCGATGATAGTTACCGATTGAAAGATACTGATGACAGTTATCGGTTGAAAGATCCCGCTGATAGTATATGGTATGTGGTATGATGGGGGAACTTACTAAGCTTTGTGCTAACAGTTTTTGGTTTTGGTTTGAGGTGCCTCTTCGTCGAAGGGGAAGGAGCAGGCGGTGTAGCAACTTATCACACACATACCTTGTTTCCCCTTGGGTTTCTGGGATTGTACTATGATTTTTTTATTACTTTTGATGCTATTGTTTTGAGACATGACACTATGATTTTATGTAATTTTGGCAATGTCTTGATAAGTTATTTTATGAAGCATTTAATTAGAAATGAAATTTTTGGCTTTGATATTTGGGATGTTCCACATCTATTCCGCCACTTCGCTTTACTGTGGTGTTCACCGTACATTGCGATGCGTCACTGTACCTTCTATTTTATAGAAGTTCTCAAAAAAAAGACGTGCATAACTCCAACCCATTTTTTGTTCTGAGTGACCTGACATGGTGTTCTGTTTCTCAACCATCATCTTCCACTCCTTGAACCGTCCAAACACTTCATCTTTACCCTTTGTATTCAGAAAATCACCCAAGTCTTCCTTGAGTAGTCATCAATAAAAGTCACAAAGTATTGACATCCACCATGATACTTCATAGTAGAGGGACCCCATAAATATAAGTGAACACACTCGAGAATCTCCTTGCTTGAGTGTTGAACCGAACTAAACTTCACCCTGCTTTTTATCTCTTGAACACAAGCTTCACCAGTTTCAGCTTTTCTAGTTGCATCTACTCCAAACAACCCCTTCTTGCTCACATGTCCCAACTTATGATGCCACAACTTTCTTTCATCATCATATTGATCTAAGGATTGGTATACAATCACCGTTTCGCCAATCGTACAACCATCCAGAATATAAATCCCATGAGGATTCATGTAACGACCAAAAATTTCAACAAAATTTAAACTTTTCAAAAACAACCCATTTTAATATCATTATTACAAAAAGGTTTTCAATACATTTATTATCAGAGTATTCCCAGAACCATGTCATAAACATAAACACGAGGAGCGGTACGATCACGCCTTCGCCTTGCCACGGTCTCCTGAAGAACCTGAAAAACATTTAAACCACACCTGTAAGCCCAAGAGCTTAGTGAGATACCCCCAAAATACCAACCACATATACTCCCTTCCAGGCTACGACCTTCCGGTCCAAAACATATTGCCTTCCGGCCCATAACATATTGCCTTCCGACCCATAATATGAATAGCATACATAACATAACAGAACATAGAACAGCCATGCATATCGGGTCTGCTGTGTGACTGGTCCGCCGTATCAGCCTTCAGTCCATCCTCCGTGTCTAGTCATGTCCTTCGAGTATGAAGTGTGGTTGGTCCGCCCGCACCGGGCCTTCAACCCACCTGGTCCACTCTCTGAGTCTACAGTATGACTGGTCCACCCACATCAGGCCTTCAGTCGGCCTGGTCCACTCTCCGAGCCTCGGCACATCTGGTCCGCCCTCTTGGGGCCTACAGCCTATCCGGACGGCTCGCTGGGCCTTCGAAACAACCGGTCCGCCCTAGGTATCTTGGCCTACATCACAAAACAGGACACGCCTCAACCCAAATCCAGTCCAAACAACCATGTGCACATAAGATACAATCATATAACAGTTCATAGTCAACAAGCCGATCAAGCAGATCACATAACATATCATTACCCTAACCAGGATACCGACCTAACCGGTCACTGGCATAGCATCACTCTACATATCGGGAAACCGACCTTAACCAAGTCTCTAGCATATACCATCCTAGCTACCAGGATGCAGACACATCAAAGCAATAATATAACAACAATATCCAAATCTCAATCCGACAAAGGGCTGGCCTTGGTGCCTTAGACCCTGTCGATATAGTGAGGATAACTCACCTCGCGAATGCCGATACTCTGAACTGAAGAAGGAGGTTCTCGAATCACCAAATCACAGCCAAACCCGAACTAATCATCATAACAAAATAAACATTAGGCTAATCATACATCCACTTATCGGGCCAAGACCAAAGTCCAAATCTCATACAAAGTCCAATATTGGACCAATTTACCAAATTGGGCCCACCTCACCAAATGGGCCTAGAACCAATGTCCGTAACAATAATTGGGCCCAAAATACTCCATCCATAAATTCCCAGACTTGGCCCAATAACCAACTGCCCACCAATGGCCCAAACTCAAAAGCCCAAAATGAAAGTCCAATAGGAGGAGTACGCTGGGCGTACCCTCCTTGGTACGCGGGGCGTACAACATTGTTCACAAAAAGGAAACGGGGCACTGGACCGCTACGTGGGGCGTACTCAGGGGTTACGCGGGGTGTAACTGCAAGATTCATTAAGTCCTTCTAATCTCTTAATGGCTTAAGCTCTTAAGCCCAAACTTCATATCCCTAGGCCAAATATGATTAGAATCCATAAAGTCTCAAACTTTATCACTTGGGACGTCCATAAGCTCTTAATCCAAGGTCTTAATTCGTTAAGACCTATATATCTCACACATGGAACAACTACAGCCCTTGGGACCTCATTTTTCTCACTCAAGACCTCTCCAAAGGTCTGAAAGGATAGATAATCTTGACCAACTCGAAACATGCAACAAGGTGAGGACTTTTAGGACAAGAATGGTGTCAAAGCTTCAAAATACATAGATCTACACAATATGAATGTCAAGCAAGAAGCTTTATACCTGAAACAAGCTCCAAAGGATGATATCTCTTCGGATCTACAAGCTCCAATCATTCCTCTTCTTCCTTGACAACTTCTCTTTTCTCCTTCAAGCATTTCTTTTGCCAAAAAGAGCTTTCCAAGGTCAAACACACCCAATAATGGAGGGAATACAAGTTCTAGGGTTTTTCTAAGGTTAAGGATGAGCATAAGGAGGCTAAGGGGTGAACCAACATGTTCCTTATATAGTGGCTGACCCTAAATTAGGGTTTGGGGTTTCTGAGAGTACGCTGGGCGTACCTCCCTGGTACGCTGGGCGTACTCACCCGGCCACCCGCACACTTCACACCATTACGTTGGGCGTACCCAGCCAGACTTTAAAACACATTCATGCCATGCATGGAGGGGACCCTTTTTCCACTTATACCACAAAGAGCTATAAACAATAATCATCTTCCAAACACCACAACTCCTCTACTCTAAAACCCGCTCCCAAATAACTTTTCATTCATACAAGGGTGACGAGAGGCCCAATGCTTTTAGCAACATACACCAACCCAATACTTTCTCGGATAGAACCCATTTCCCGAAAAAGGACCAGAATTACCCTTCTTCTTAAACCTCAGGGACTCATAATTAAACACTTAAATTATCCCTGCAATGCACCGCCTAGCATTCACCAGACCAGGCTACTCAAGACTCGACCATCGAAATCCAAAACCCTACTTACCTTTCTTGCTGTCAAGATGACACATGATTCAGCCTCAGAGCAACTCCCACGAGTTCTCTACCGCAAATCTCATAACCGCACCGAACTGGCTCTAGTGTCCTCGGGTTGGGAAAACCCCGATACACTGAAGACACTTCCAAACATCCTTCCAGATGCATTTTCACCACATAAACAAATCTATCTGGAATTCCAAAATTCCATCCATGCATTCCTGCCGAGCCTCAGCAACCATCCAACCCGGATGTGATCCCATACCACTACCGTAATCTCGCTGCTCAATGACCATAATTGGACCACTCCCATCATAACCCTGCGTTGATACTTCCACTTCTGTGAATTTACATTCCCTTATAGCATAACCGCTATCCACGCAACACACATGACCTGAACCTGCTCGCAAGGACTCTCGAGTCCATGCACCATCTCCACTAATCACAATCAATACCCGGGGCCAGACCTTCTAATGCTAATACATCACAACATACCCAACCCATTTCCTCGAACCGATCCAATAATACCTGCAGAGTCTTCAGCATGACTGGTCCGCCTTACCAGGCCTTCAGCCAATCTGGACCACCCTTCAGGGCCTTCAGTCTGGATGGACTGTCCGTCGAGCCTTCGGCCTGACTGATATGCCTACCGGCCTTCAGTCTATCCAGACCGCTCGACTAGCATCCTTCATTTCGAGTTATCTCTCTGAGAAATCCCCCCATGCATACTGTTCTAGCCCTCTAGTGGTTCCGAACTCTATCTCCATCATACATACTCGATCCCAGCCTGATCCCAGGCCTTCTACAATCAATGCCATAGGTCTGTATCCCGCCCCGCACGCCTGCTACCCACCCATACCAGCCTGCTCTCAGCTGACAGAAATACCGCTGAATCCCAAGCAGCTAAACAATCTCTAAAGCCTATCGACCATCCGGAGAAGTTCCAATTCTCCCCCACTTAGGGCACTGACTATCAACCACCGGTCGCTATCACCGACCTCCCAAAATAACCTTGAACACAACCCAACACTTACACGTGGACTGAGTCCCACTAGCACTAGCAACCTTCGCAAAAATACATTCCCACACTAATCATCCCGCTCGAAAGAAACTCAATCTTCAACTATTCACTCCTCAGACTACAGATGCTATCCGACATTCAAACCAACGCCATTATTCCACTAATAACCCTCACGAATGATAACCAGCGAAAACCCGAAACACTAACCCATAACCACACCAAACCATCAAGGAACAACGGATACCAAAACAAAATCCACACAATGAGACTAGTAGATAATAATTCTTCCACAATAATCACCAGATAACAAGATATCAAGAAAGGAACATACCCACAGCTGCATCTGGCACTGCTCTAACCTGCTCTGCTGAAAGCTGAAAAGCACGACCCTGAGCCCTTGGGGGCTCTGCTGCACCCTGACCTCCACCTGTGATCCTCAAAGTGGCCGATGCTAGAGCCTGCACCGGTCCTAAACAGCTGTCGGCAGTTGACCCTCAAGTGCCCAACCCGATGACAATGATAACAAATCCTCAAATCCCGAACCGGTGCTGACTGCCGAAAATCCCTAGCATAGTGCCCTTCCTTTCCGCACTTGCGGCATGCACCACCGGACCGACAAACTCCGGTGTGACCCCTCCCACACTTCCCACAAACTTGGCTGCTCTGATCTCCCTTCCTGGAATCAACGGTCTTAGAACGTTTCGTCGCCGGCTGCGACTGCACCGGAGCTTGCCTCAGCTCACACAACTGCAATTCAATCTCTAAATCACGCCGCCTGGCGGCCTCCTGCAACTCCAACAAAGTCTCGCACCTCTGTGCAGGCACAAACTGTCTGATATCTCTCTTTAGCATACTCAGATATCGGGACATCTGAGCCTGCTCTGAAGCAAACTCAGGGCAAAACATCGCCCTCTCAGTAAACATCCTGGTGATCTCCATCACCGACTCTGAATCCTGCTTCAGCTCAAGGAACTCCTGAGCCAACCTCTCCCTCTCGACCTGCAGAACATTACGAGTGCTGAACATCTCTCTGAACTGATCCCATGAAACTGCATCCCTCTGCACATCCGAGTATGACCCCGTGGTCAGTCTCCACCAATCCTTTGCCCCGAGCCTTAACAGGTTCAGAGAACACCTCACCCTCTGATCAGCAGGGCATGAACACGTAAAGAAACACCCCTCCACGTCAGATAACCACCTCGTAGCAACGATCGGATCCTGAACTCCATCAAAGGTGGGAGGCTTCGTATTATCGAAGTCCCGATACTGAAAACCTCTACTAGCTCCTCCCCCTGCCGCTGCTACAGCCGATGTAGCCGCCGCGGCAACTGTCTCAGTGAGAGCAGCATAGCGCTCATCAAAATACTCCACCATGGCAGTCTTGATCGACCCAGACAGTTTCGGCAGCTCGGCCCGGAACAATGCAGCAACCTCATCATCTAGGATCTCACGAATCCTCACATCCAACTCGCGCGTGCTTATCTGTCCGATAACCTTGGGTGATACTGACCTGCCCGTAACTCCTTCTCCTGCACCCGATCCTGACCCGTATTCACTCCCAGCATGCCTCGAAATCTCCATACTGAAAATAAACCACAAAATCTTAGACACTTCCCACTATCCCGGGAACCAACTCTCAACCCAACCCTAGAGGTCATGGTTTCCTTGATACGCGTATGGGTCCTGTGCTTTCAGTAGTATGGGCCCATACTACCTTCCACACCTACCCATATTTGTATGAAGTACTACCACAACACCCTAGCGACAAATATACATAGCAAGCGCTTGATCCTCACTCCTAGAGGAACACTGGAAATCTCAACAGAGGAAAATCCTAGGCTAGCAGGCATCACAAAATAGGCAACATTATCATGAAATCCTGAAGATCCCTAGCCTAACACTAGCATGCTGTTCTATCAAGCTCAATAAAAAATATCATGAATGGTAATTTGGGGTTACTTACTGGCTCCGGCTGATCGTACCTCCGAGTCCTCCTTTTACTTAATTTGAAAACCATTTTAATTTCTCTTTTTAAAACCCTCATCGATTTGAGACTGGAGTCACACGAGTGTTTCTCCAATTCACTCAAACCAAGGCTCTGATACCAACTTGTATCGACCAAAAATTTCAACATAATTTAAACTTTTCAAAACAATCCATTTTAATAACGTTATTACAAAAAGGTTTTCAATACATTATTTATCATAGTATTCCCAGGTCCATTTCATGAAACATAAACGCGAGGAACGATACGATCACGCCTTTGCCTTGCCACAGTCTCCTGAAGAACCAGAAAAACATTAAACCACAACTATAATCCCAAAAGCTTAGTGAGATACCCCCAAAATTCCAACCACATATACGCCCTTCCAGGCTACGACCTTCCGGTCCAAAACATATTGCCTTCCGGCCCATAACATATTACCTTCCGGCCCATAACATAAATAGCATGCATAACATAACAGAACATAGAACAGCCATGCATATCGGGTCTGCTGTGTGACTGGTCCGCTGTATCGGCCTTCAGTCCACCCTCTGTGTCTAGTCATGTCCTTCGAGTCTGCAGTGTGGTTGGTCCGCCCGCACCGGGCCTTCAACCCACCTAGTCCACTCTCTGAGTCTACAATATGACTGGTCCTCCCACATCGGGCCTTCAGTCGGCCAGGTCCACTCTCCGAGCCTCGGCACGTCTGGTCCGCCCTCGTGGGGCCTACAGCCTATCCGAACCGCTCGCTGGGCCTTCAGAACAACCGGTCCGCCCTGGGTATCTTGGCCTACATCACAAAGCAGGACCCGCCTCAACCCAACTCCAGTCCAAACAACCATGTGCACATAACATACAATCATATAACAGTTCATAATCAACAAGCTGATCAAGCAGATCACATAACATATCATTACCCTAACCAGGATACCGACCTAACCGGTCACTAGCATAGCATCACTCTACATATCGGGAAACCGACCTTAACCAGGTCTCTAGCATATACCATCCTAGCTACCAGGATGCAGACATATCAAAGCAATAACATAACAACAATATCCGAATCTCATTCCGACAAAGGGCCGACCTTGGTGCCTTAGACCCTGTCGATATAGTGAGGATAACTCACCTCGCGAATGCCGATACTATGAACTAAAGAAGCAGGTTCTCGAATCACCAAATCACTGCCAAACCCGAACTAATCATCATAACAAAATAAACATTAGGCCAATCATACATCCACTTATCGGGCCAAGACCAAAGTCCAAATCTCATACAAAGTCCAATATTGGCCCAATTTACCAAATTGGGCCCACCTCACCAAATGGGCCTCGAACCAATGTCCATAACAATAATTGGGCCCAAAATACTCCATCCATAAATTCCCAGACTTGGCCCAATAACCAACTGCCCACCAATGGCCCAAACTCAAAAGCCCAAAATGAAAGTCCATAAGGAGGAGTACGCTGGGCGTACCCTCCTTGGTACGCGGGGCGTACACCATTTTTCACAAAAAGGAAACGGGGCACTGGCCCGCTACGTGGGGCGTACTCAGGGGTTACACGGGGCGTAACTACGAGATTCATTAAGTCCTTCTAATCTCTTAATGGCTTAAGCTCTTAAGCCCAGACTTCAAATCCCTAGGCCAAATATGATTTGAATCCATAAAGTCTCAAACTTTATCACTTGGGTCGTCCATAAGCTCTTAATCCAAGGTCTTAATCCATTAAGACCTATATATCTCACACATGGAACAACTACAGCCCTTGGGACCTCATTTTTCTCACTCAAGACCTCTCCAAAGGTCTGAAAGGACATATAATCTTGACCAACTCGAAACATGCAACAAGGTGAGGAATTTTGGGACAAGAATGGTGTCAAAGCTTCAAAATACATAGATCTACACAATATGAATGTCAAGCAAGAAGCTTTATACCTCAAACAAGCTCCAAAGGATGGTATCTCTTCAGATCTACAAGCTCCAATCGTTCCTCTTCTTCCTTGAAAACTTCTCTTTTCTCTTTCAAGACTTTCTTTTGCCAAAAAGAGCTTTCCAAGGTCAAACACACCCAATAATGGAGGGAATACGAGTTCTAGGGTTTTTCTGAGGTTAAGGATGAGCATAAGGAGGCTAAGGGGTGAACCAACATGTTCCTTATATAGTGGCTGACCCTAAATTAGGGTTTGGGGTTTCTGAGAGTACGTTGGGCGTGCCTCCCTGGTACGTTGGGCGTACTCACCTGGCCACCCGCACACTTCACACCATTACGCTGGGCGTACGTCCAGCTTACGCTGGGCGTACCCAGCCCGAATTTAAAACACATGTATGCCATGCATGCAGGGGACCCTTTTTCCACTTATACCACAAAGAGCTATAAACAATAATCATCTTCCAAACGCCTCAACTCCTGTACTCTAAAACCCGCTCCCAAATAACTTTTCATTCATACAAGGGTGACGAGAGGCCCAATGCTTCTAACAACATACACGAGCCCGAAACTTTCTCGGATAGAACCCATTTCCCTAAAAAGGACCAGAATTACCCTTCTTCTTAAACCTCAGGGACTCATAATTAAACACTTAAAGAACAGGGTGTTACAATTCATCATTCCCTTCATAACTATAAGAGCACCCTTGGAGACTCTTAACTAGTCACCTTGTCCAGAATATTTCAATCCATACTTTATCAAAGTTCCAAGAGAAATCAAATTTTTTCGAAGTTCCGAGATAAAACAACAATCCAGTTTCCTGAGCATACCATTATGCATCTTGATCTGCACCATGACATTGCCCTTGATACGTCTCACCTAATCATCACCCATCTTGAATGTGCCATTCCAGTTTTTGAAGAAGTTGAACCAGTTGTGATTACATGTCATATGATATGATGCTCGAGAGTCCAAGACCCAAGCATCAACAGGGCTAGATGTACAATTGTCAAAACGTCACCATCATCCCTTTCACCAGAATTTCCTTGAACCACAACAACATGTTGTTGCTTGTTCTAACACCCTTATTCCCTTTCTTTAGTAGTGGACAGTCACTTTTGAAGTTCCCTTTTTTCCTTACAATTATAATTTGATGTTGGCTTTAGATTCGAAATTGACTTCCCTTTATCACCTCCACCTCTATCCGATGTTCATCCTCTACCTACGAACAAACTCGAACTGGAAAATTCTTCTTAAACAATTTTCCTACCATACAACATGGTATTAATGAAATTCTCATAAGAATTTGGCAGTAAACATAAGAGGACAAGTGCTTGATCTTCATCTTTAATCTTTACATTCACACCTTGTAGATCCAAGATGATCCGATTGAAGTTGTCCAGATGATCCTTTACTTGGGTGCTTTCTAACATCCTAAGAGTTTACAAACATTGATTCTGCTATAGCTTGCTTGTCCAACAATTGTTCTGATACTTGTAACACAATTTCTCCTAAAGACCATCGGCACTCGTTTGATCCACAACCTCTCTTAGTACTTCATTTGTAAAACATAAAAAAATAGCGTGCTCTTTCCAGAATATCCACGTTCCTTTCTGCCGCCATGTCCTTTGGTAGCTTTTATTCTCCTTCCAGTGTCATTCCACATCCTCTTTGAACTAGAAGAGCCATCATCTTTGCCTTCCACAAAGTGTAATCATTCAAACCATTGAACTTCTCCAAATTGAACTTGTGAGATGCCATCTTCAATCAACAGATTACCAACTATAACTCTGATACCACTTGTTAAGGAAAACATGCGATACTTGTCAAGACTCAGAAAAATTTGGATGCCACTTGCCAAGTTCTGATGACCCTTGTTAGGAAGTAATGTGGATAACAAGCAAAACTATGAGCACACAAAGACACAATATCTATGTAGTTTGGTCAAGGTGACCTATGTCCATGGGCAGGAAGGTAGTATTCTTTATTTCAAAGCTCTCAAACAGAGGTGCCAAGTACACTTCACCAGAGATTCACCCTACTCACTAAAGATACAATATACAAGACATAAGACACCTCAAATGACTTTGCGTGCATCCCTATTTATACTTGAGGGATCATACCTGAAACCCTAATGAGCCAAGCCCATTGGCCTATAGGCCCATGAATGGTGATGAACAATCATATTCCGCCATGCAACATCTTCTAGAAAATTCTTCCATGTCATAAAACCCATGAGCATCAACAACACACATGATGGAGCATGTTGTGCCATAGTAGAGCATCATGATGTAGAAGTGGCACATTATGAACACTAATGGCCCAACATCCATCATGCTGGCACAACATGGTGTAACACTTTAGCAACACCAACTTCTGATCATCCTTGAACGATCTTGAGCATAACAGAGGACTTCATAGCATACATGGCTCATCAAGGACCAAAATGGTCTAACTCGCACCACGATGGCGCAATAAGTGTATCCATGGCGCAACAGGCTTCAAGTGTGGTGCAAGAACTTTAAGATTAGAGAAAAAACACCACCTTGGTGCAATAGGAACATACATGGTAAACAAGGCTATGCTTGGCACAAGAGTACCCTATGGCACAAGAGGGATCCTCATTGCGCAAGAGGAACCCCTCGAGGGAAAAGAGAGAGCATAACGGCACAAGAAAGAATGCCATTGGCACAAAAACATCCTTCTTGTCCCATCCCTTCAACATATCGTGCAACAAGGTTCCTTTGTTGCTCCATATCACTCCTAATTGCTCTAAACCTATTCTAGGTGCTCGAAACCCCTTTTGTATGATCTATTCCTTTGGCACTAGTTCCGTTCCTTTTTCAGATGATCCAATCCTTTCTCAGATGATCCTTTCCTTTGTCACATGGTTCCTGAACCCTAAGTGCTCCATTGAGTTCTAAGTGCTCCAGATGCTCCATGAACATGATAAAGTCTCATAAACTATACTTAAATAGTTTATTATAGCAATTAAATTTGTACCCTATATATATATATATATATATATATATATATATATATATATATATATATATATATATATATATATATATATAGCAAAAGACCTAAGGTTCTATTCTAACATACATGATATATAAACTAGGAAGATCAATCCCATAAAAATTAGGAATCTTTTGTTATGGTAACCCTGTCTTCAGAATAATCCTTAACACATATGGATTTTATCTTCATACTTCAGGGCTTGGTCTTCTACAGATCTTCATGAACCTTCCTGATGTCATCAGGGAATGCAATCGTGATGACAATCAGTGATACTGATGTAACCGCTGATACATAACTTTTAACGTAACAAATCACAAAGGCCCTAAGAATCTCCCCCTATTTGATAATGTCAATACTAACTATACTAGTTATATTGTTTATTTATAAAGTACGAAAAAGTATGTAAAAGTTATACAAAAGAAAACAATATTTACAGGAAGACTTCATTAGCCTTGTTCTCGTATTCAGCAGAATCAATCGTTATCTTAAGCTTGCTAAATTCAACTACTATCACTGAATAAGATGTCTTGGAAACCTCCTTACCCTTAATAAGTTGATAAAGACATATAACATGTTGAGTTGGATCCATATACATATATGTATGCCTTCGGAAGCACATATTTCCATTCATATCTTGATAGAATACCCCGTAAATAGGGCTAAAAAACAGTTTTATAACACTCATGAGAAGAGTTTGGAGGTAAGCTATTATTTATCACTCTTGAACCAAAGGGAATAAGAACCTTGACAAATTCATCTTCACATTTATAACTTCTTGTTCCTTATCTCTGAGTTGGTTTCAGGGGTGTTTTAGTTGCAAAAAACTTTAGCTTCTAAACCTTTTATGTCAACTTTCCCACAACAATTCTCAATTCCTTAGATAAGGCACTCTTGTTGTTAGAAACTTCGTGCATTAATTATTCCCATTCGGATTAGCCATACATGGTAAGTTATAAGACATGAATCACTTCATAATGGAAATCAGAACCACCTTCTCTTGTAATATGAATAGTTAGGACTATATTATCTTTGGGCTTTTGTGACATGCCCTTATTTTTCAGAACCAATTAAAACCTTTTCTTTACGCTTTGAGTTTCCGTGTTATGGAAAATGAAACTTTAAAAAAATCGTTATAACATAAGTTATTTCATTTTATTAAAATACCAAGGATGTCACCATTAATATCCAAACATAGGTTACATCGTAAAAATAAAAAGGTCCTAAAAAACTAACACAAGCACATCTCTTATTTCACTCAACATACTAATCAATTTCCATCAGCCTTAGTTTCACTATATGTGATGCATATAAATTGAGTGGGTCAGGTTTGGGAAACCTGGTGAGATGCATAGGGTTTTCAAGCCCATAACAACTTAAGGATAATCTAATCGTAATAATATTCCTACAAACAAACATTATACGTGTATATATTATGACAACCGGAAATCTCTATCCTAGAAAGCCAATATAATCAATCATCAGTCAAACTTAATTCTGTTACCTTTTGATGTGTTAAGGGTCAGTTTGAGGGTCTCTGAGCCTAGTACACTTAAGGATTGAGTGTTGGAATGAGTTACCTTGAGTTCAGTAGTTTGCAATCGAGCCTAGAATACCTTCAAAGGTGGTTCACGGCCGCAAACTAGGTTCACGACCATGAACCACCCTCCATTCATTTCCTCCTCATTCTTCATCCTCCTATCCGTGATCATCAAGAAATCCTCTCAAGTATCATCTTTCAAAATTCCTCACCTTACTCCAAAATCGTAAGTGTTTCATCCCTTTTCTTGTTCATACTTGAAACCCCCGTGCTTCCATCCTTTGATTCATCACTTTTCACCATCTTTCCAAGACCTTCAAGAGTTCACGGTCTTGAACCCTTCATGTAGGGTCGTGAACACTTCGAGTGTTCTTCATGCTCTTGGATCGTGAACCCTTCTTAAGGCCGTGAACACATCATTGGCCGTGAACCCATAGTATTGGCCGTGAACCCGTCCTTGCCCCTCATGTGCGGTTCTAACACTTTATTGTAAGTGTTTCCTAGATCCTAAGGTTGCTTCCCTTACATGTTAGCTGTTATATACACTAATTGTGTATATATATATATATATATGTGTGTGTGTGTGTGTGTCATTATATACTTAATAGGATCCGTTTGTGCTCGAGACTTCACTTGGCATACTTAGCATCCTATATCGATCTTTCACTCGAATCACTCACTACAGGTGGGTTTATATACCTACAAATATACTTTTAAATGCTTTTTAAATGCGTTTTAGGGGTGGGGGAATACAAGTTGAACACAATGAAATTGTGTTAACCATTTACATGTGAAAACAACATCCAAAAGAATTTCTTATACTCAAAACTTGTTGAAAACTCTTTTAAAGCTTTTATAAACTTCTTTTATATCAAATCATATTCGTCTATCTATTTATGTGTAAGTATGATTTAACAAACTTAGGACTACTGCTAGATACCTTAACTCTTGTTCCATGTTTGGTTGTAGGCTTAGGGTAGAATCACTAGTCCGAATGTCGGCTAAATCATAGTTATACTTATTAAATACGTATATGAATATTAAACACATTTTTAAGGTACATACTTAACTTGGTTGCTTATGGTGAGTAATTGAATCTTTTCTAAAATCAGTAACAGTTCAAACAAACATTCTAGTAAACTATAATAGGTATAGTTTAGAGGATTACTACTTACTATTTCTAGAATAGTAAAACATACATGAGTCAGTTCATACATACATACTATAACTAAAGCAAGAAGGAACATACCTAACCACAACAAGAACACAAAGGAACATACATACTATAACAAGAACAAGATAACAATAATGTGAAACTTATACTTCTCGACATAGCAATATACTTGTTATGTCACGTTTTGTAACCAGAGTCTCCTAGAGGGAGAACGGTCATTGTGTGTATAGGTTTATATGGGACTGAAAATCCCACATCCCAACTGTTAGCTACAGTCCGGCAGACAAGCCAAGGGGTGACAAATGTCACATCAGTTTTGACGCGAGTAGGTTGTCGTGTTAAATACTATTCAATCATTATGGTTATAACCACATAACATTTTAACCTTAATTAAGAATTTATTTTTAAGGTAGTTAGTGCTTCAGAAGTTATTTTAAACAACATTACGGTACACTTTCATTTTCCATTACATTCATGTTGTGATATACTCACGTAAGTAATGCATACTATTTTTCATGTAAAGATAGTTTTACAAATATGGAAAAGTGAATTTATACTATTACAAGTACAAACATACATCTTACATCATTTTTCAAAAAGAAACAAGCATACAAAACAATGAAGTCTTGGTAGAAGACTACTTTTAGTAGAAAATCTAGGATTTTCTAGGAAGTATACAAATATTTACATCAAAACACTTACAACATCTTTATCAAACTAATACAAACTTTTGACACGAAAATACTTATGAGCTCACCAAATTTAATGCTGATCTACTCTTTCAAAATAACTTGTATTCTCAGGTCACCAGTAGATAGGTACACTCTCAGAGCTCTTGAGGAGACAACTTAGTACCGTGCTGCGTCTTTTGTCTTTTACTATATCTACTTTTGAAGTTCGATATGGAAATGTTTTAAACACTTATGTAAAAACTTATACATTATTAATACAATGGTTATTTGTACTTTGATTACTATAATGCATGTCTTGTGATACCCGACATGACGTCCTCCGCCCCGAACATTTCTGTCGTTTTGGTTTGGGGGTGTGACAATAATCTTATGTAAGACCACTTACCATGCTCAATCGATTCTTATAAATCCTAATTCGACTATCATCTGGAAGAATCACATTTCCTGATGAATCGTCTGAGCAACTATTTGACTACACGACGAGGGGAGTCCTTGGCCAGTGTAAGACATATAAATGCAACTCATGTATAGAGTATTGGATAAATATAGTATCCTATTTTATCTACGTCTGTGGGTTATAAGTCCACACTACCAACGTAATTCACTAGTCCACCTAGAACAGTCAAGTGTTGTCATCTACTCTAGTCGATGACCCAAACATACTTAGCAGTTGTCAGATCTGGACCCCCCATTTTTGGTCATCCAAAAAGAGGAATACTACTACACTTGGCTCTGATCTTACACTCTACTCCAAAATGAGACCTATCCTATGTTAGACCTATTTGGAACTAAGTTCCCTTTTATAACCCTATGACTAATCCAGACTATAACTTAAAGAAAAATCTGATTTCCAACACGGTCTTTAATAAGCACACATAGAATAATGAATACAATTAGCATTTAGCAAATACTTTTATTATTCTGTTGAGAATAATATGCACTTACTTGACAAAAGTATGTGATTTGAGGTTAGGGCAGCCTTTCGCCTTAACACTTTATCATTTCAAAAGACCTTGATTAAAATGACATTAAGTCTTAGTCTATTTTCATATTTCTTGTGACTATAATATTGATAGTCTATATTCCTCAATAATCCCAACGTCTACATCAACATCTATCAAATAAGGAATAATTAGGTAGGATCATATTGGAGGTAGGGTTTGTTTGGTATACAAAGTATATTTTTTGAAAATATCACTTTAAACACCTCACTAAATCCAACCTAGAAATCACTCCCATAAGTAGATCAATCAGTATGATGAATTAGAATGATTGATAAATCTTATTTATAGGTGTATTTTAATCAAAATTTCAAAAATTCAACACTTATTTATACGAGCTCCATTTAAAAAGTTCTTTATATGTACACGTAGCTATCGACGAGTACTACAATGTCCATTCTTAACTGTCTTTTTATAGACATATAGGTATTGACGAGATTCTTAAGACTCATCTAGATTGTTTTTCCTAGAAATCGAGTTCTTCAAGCCCTACCGAATGTTTCCATCAAACAAGCACTAAGTTAATCATCTTATGTCGTAATTTCTTCCTCTTGCGGTCAACGAGTTCTTCAGGCTCTTCTATCAGCCTTTTATTATCATCAATACCTAATTCTAAAAGTGGAATCATGTCAAGTTCTTCTACCAAGCACTTCCTCAAATAGCAAACATGAAAGGTCTTGTAGATACCTTCCAGTTCAGGTGGTAATTCAAGTTTGTAAGCCTGTTTCTCAATTTTCTGAAGTACTTTGAATGGACCAATAAAACGAGGAGTTAGCTTCCTACGTTTTTTGAATCTTAAAGTCCCTTCCATGGAGATACTTTAAGTAGAACTTGATCGCCGACCTCAAACGTTACATGTCGTCGGTTCTTATCTACATAGCTCTTCTAATGACTTTGAGCAGCTATCACTCACTCGCAGATGATTTTCACTTTATCAGCGGTCTGTTGAACCATATCATGACCCACAAAGTGTTTCTATCGTACTTCTAACTAACAAGATAATGTATATCACTTCCTTCCATAGAATGCTTCGTAAGGAGGCATCTTGATGCTTGAGTGATAACTATTGTTCTAAGTAAATTTTGCTACTGGTAGGTGATCATCCCAGCTACTAGTGAACTATAAAGCATATGTACGCAACATATCCCCTAAATTTTGGATAGTTTTTTCCTCCATCTATCTGTTTGTGGATGACAGGTAGTACTTAAAGACAACTTAATGCCCACTTCTTTTTTCAGGCTCTTCTATAATCTGGAAGTAAGTCAATTTTCTCTGTTTGACATGATAGATATGGATACATCATGAATTTTGACAATCTCCTTCACGCAGGTTTCTACGAACTTATCCACTGACTAGTTTTCTCCTGCTGCAACAAAATGTGTGTTCTTCTTCAATCAGTCTATTACAACCCAAATCATGTCATGGCCCTTCGTCGCTCTTAGCAACTTGGTTATCAAATCCATAGTAATTTCATACCACTTACCTATGGGTGCTAGCAGAGGTTCCAAGTCTCCATATAGTTTTTAATGTTGTGCTTTTACCCTTGAAAAAGTCACACATTCAACCAAGTAAGTTGCTACATCAACCTTCATAGTTGGCCACCAGTAGTAGGGTTTTAGATCCAAACACATCTTAGTGCTACCTGGGTGTATAGAGTACATGGTTTTATGAAACTCTTCCATAAGAAGATATCGTATCCATTTTGGCACCCAAATGTAATTTTTGAATAACGTCAACCCTTGATCGTTTTCTTCAAAAACTAACATCTTGCCTAGACGTTCTTCCTTCTTCACATCTTCAACTAAATATCTTGTCTGATCTTCCTTGAGTTTTTTTATAATCTTTAAAATCATCTCAATCTTCAACGATTTGCTCTTTTCCATTCGGGATTCACCTTTTCTGCTCAAGGCATCTGCAATAATATTATCTTTACCAAGATGGTAAAGCATCACACAATCATAGTTTTTTATTAACTCCAACCATTTTCTTTTCCTCATGTTCAATTCCTTTTGTGTAAAGAGATATTGATGGATTTTATGATCTATAAATAGTTTACATTTGGTTTCGTAAAGATATTCCAAATCTTTAGAAAAAAAAAACCCTGTTGCAAGCTCTAGATCATGTGTTGGGTAATTATGCTCGTGAACCTACAATTATCACGAGGTGTAAGCTACCAATTTATCTATTTGGGTAAGGATGCATCTCAATCCAACTTTAGAAGCGTCACTAAAACTACAAAGTCATTAGTTCCTTCTGGTAGGACGGGGATTCATGCTTCACATAACCGCTTCTTCAATTCACTGCAACTCCCTTTTTGGACAAGGCTGTTAGTGGAGCGGAAATAAAAGATAAGTTTTGGAGAACTTTGCATGCAACTTTTCGATTTTTCTTGGAGTAGATCAAGATGTCATCTATGAACACTATTATTGATTTATCAAGAAAAGGTTTACAAACTTGATGCATCAAATCTATAAATGTTGTTGGATCATTTATTAGTCCAAAGGACATAACAAGGAATTCATAGTGTCCATACCTTATTCTAAAGGATGTATTTTCAATGTCTTGATCCCTTATCTATAACTAATGATAGCCTAATCTGAGATCAATTTTGGAGAAGACGGTTGCTCCGTACAACTGATCGAACAAGTCATTTATCCTAGGTAAGGAGTGTTGATTCTTTATCGTAGCCTTGTTTAGCTCTTGATAATCAATGGACATTCTCATCGTGCCGTTCCTCTTCTTTAAAAATAGTATGGGTGCTCCCCAAGGTGATGAATTAGATCTTATAAAACCATTGTCCAATAATTCCTAGAGTTGTGTCATCAAATCTTTCATCTCCATAGGTGCTAAATGATACGGTGCTTTTGCAATTGACTCATGTCTGGCAATAAGTCTATTTTGAACTATACATGCCTCTTTATTGGTAATTCAAGTAATTCATCCGGAAATACCTCAAGATATTCATGCACCATAGGTATATCAGTCATTGCCTTCTTTTACTTTTTTTGTGTCAATCACGTATGCCAATAATGTTGTACATTCATTGGTTCGGTATTTTCTATCCTTCATCATCATAATGATTCCATTCTTTATTGTACTCTTATTACCATAAACGATGAATGTCTCTTCCTCATGGGGATTGATGCGTACCATCTTTTTTCTGTATAATATCTCCACGAGATTTTCACCCAACCAACCCATGACCAGAATTACGTTAATTTCGTTCAACTCGAAGGGCAATAACACTTCATGAAATTTGTTCCTATTTAATTTAGTGGTTACATTCTCTAACTTATTTCTAATAGTTACATTCCTACCACCAATTACTTCTACCATAATAGGTGTAGTTAGCTTACATGGTGATAATTTAATCCTTCTACCAATTCATGCGATAAAGAGTGATCTGCTCCCGAATCAAATATAATATTAGCTGGAATTTGGTTTACTATGAATGTACCTGAAGCAACGTCAGTATATTCCTTACTTCATTAAAGGGTCATTTGGTAGCCTTTACCCTTGGGCTTTGCTAGCAGGATCCTTGGGGTTCGTTGCTGGGCATTCAGCCATCATGTGCCCTTCCTCTCGAAAATTGAAGCAAACTTTTCCTTTCACTGGGCAATTTGTAAAGATATGCCCCGACTTCTTGCATTTGTAATAGGCAACACAGTCTCCAAAATGCTTTTTCTTGCATTGGTTTCACCACTTCCCTCCTTAGTTTCTCTTAAATTTGTTGCTTGACTTTGAAAAGTTCTTCTTATTCTTGCTATTGTTGTTGTTATTTCTAGTGATTCCATTTGCTTTCCTCTTCTCACCAACTTCAGGCTTGTAGGCAGTCTTCTTCTTAATCATATTCTCTACAGACCTTACAGCCCAAATTTTTGTCTCAAAAGTCACTGCCTACTTAACCGACACATAATGCTTCCATGGCAGTCCCTTGGAGTATTTATTAATATTGGCTAGTTCGTCGGGGACCACATACAATACGGACTCCATTTTGTCTGTGAAAGCATTGGTCTACTCTTCATCTAGAATGCTTCCATTTTTCAATGTTAGGAGTTGATTCTCCAACTCCAAGATGTCTTCAGCAGAGAAAAAATTGTGCTTAAAGTAGATCAAGAACTCTTCCTTAGTCTGTTGCAATGGCTTTTTAGGGATTATCGTTTTCCCCAACGTATTCCACCATTTGATCGCTTCACCCTTAATTTATCTGATAGTGTAGGTAGTTTGTAGCTTAGCAGTGCAACTTCATGTAATGAAAGCTAGTTCCATTTCTGAAGTCTAGTCCATGACTCCAAATGTATCCTCTTTCCCATTAAAGGATGATAGCTTCAAGTAGTGAAGTCCTTATACTTCTAGTAGCCTTTAGCTTCTTCATTCCTTCGAACCTCTTATTCTATTGGTACCTATTGACTCTCAGATTCATTGTTTCCTTCCTAGACCATTGCTGCATGAGAAGGAACTAGTCCATTATTAACTCGTTCAACGACTATTGGTTTGTTGATCACTAGCACTCTGCCTCTAGAATTAACCAGATCCCGAGTTAGGAGATTCGTAAACTCAATTCATTGCAACTCTTGCAGGGTTTGCATTATTGCTCGAGCTTCTTCTATGGTGAACTTGGCAGCTACTTCTCAGGTGTTCTGAGGTGTTGGACCTCCTTCATTATTGATGAATCTATCGCTTTTGTGATCTTTATTTCGTTCTATACCCGTTGAACATGAGTATTTTAGAATAATATTATTTTAGTTACTATTTATGTTTAGCACATAATAGAAGTTAAGGCATCTTAGAAATTAAGGTCTCTTCCTATGGCTTCCTAACGCTTAAGTCTATAGCAATTTAGACATCTATCCTAAAGCATTGTATCACACAGCTCAACAGTCATACTTAGTTTCTAAGTCTATTTTGCATATTTCTTGTGACTATAATATTGATAGTCTAGATTCCTTAATGATCCTAATGTCTAAATGAATATCTATCAAATAAGGAATAACTAGGTAGGATCATATCATAGATATGATTCATTTGGTATAGAAAGTATACTGTTTGGAAATCTCACTTTAAACACATCATTAAATCCATCCTAGACACCACACACATAAGTAGATCAATTAGTATCATGACTTGGAATTACTGATAAATCTTTTTTATAGGTTCATAATAACGACTATGACTATAAATATAAGTTATACTTAAACTAAAATAAGTGAAATCTAACTTATAGAGTTTTCTAGCGAGAATCGATTATTGCATGGATAGAATTCTAACCTAGGATCTTCTTTTTCCCTAGATTTTTGATGCCTCAAGGCCTCGCTAAAGTTATTGGGAACTAGGGAGTAAAGGGTTAAAGGTTTAATAGAGTTCCAGCGAGATTCCAGAGGAAGGTGTGAAGAAATGAGAAGGGAAAAAGCTATATTTATAAGTTGGAAAAGAAGGTACGTCATGCCTTTTGAGACGCATGTCGTGTACTTGGTCGGAGAATGACGACGTTTCTTTGCTCTAGTGGTGACACATGGTGGAAATATGGTGGAGTGTCAGACATGTGATGAGCACCTTGTTTGTGCACGCCCAAGCACATGCATTTTTATCAGAATTTCAAAAATTCATAACTTTTCATATAAGATCCATTTTCGACGTTCTATATTTCCACACGTAGCTATCGATAAGTTCTATAACTTTCATTTAGACTTCGTCAGCTAATTGTTACTTGATTTTTAAAGCTATATTTTTAACAAACTTAGACTGCCAAAGTCCATGTAAAAATCATAACTTTCTCATACGATATCCGTTCTCGACTTTCTTTATATTGACGGATAGGTATTTACGAGATCATCAACTCTCATTTAGATTGTTTTTTGTAACAATCAATTTATTTAAATTTTAGTTTCTGAGCCATATACTGCTATGTTGAAACTTCGAAAATCATAACTTCCTATCACGAAGTCAGATTTAGGCACTCTTTATGCGCATGAGTTCTGTTTTACAACTACTACGACTTTTGTTTAGATTATTTATCCTAAATAATTTTTTATTTTTAATAAATAATTTAACCTTATTTATTATGTTTCGATGTAATATTTCACACAGATACCATATACACCTAATATCTATAAAATTCACATAAACACACACGCACACACACACACACACACACACACATATATATATATATATATATATATATATATATATATATATATATATATATATATATTAGGGGTGACAACTCTCGACCCAACCCGTAACCCGACACGAAAATAAGCGGGTTAGGGTTGAGATTTCTGATCCGCCAACCTGTCAACCCGTCAACCCGCCAACCCGTTTATTTAATGGGTTGGGTTGGGTTACCTGTTTGGGTTCGCGGGTCAACCTGCCAACCCACCTAATATATTTAATTATCTATTTATTTTAATTTTTAACAATATAAGATCATATTATACTATTAGTTTCTATTTATCATATCCTTAAATTTTAATTTGGTATTCGTTCGCAATTTCGTATATCATCAGCCATATGTTTGGGCAATGTGGCATTGTGTTGTGGGCTACTGTTGGGCTTGTGTCTCATGATCCCGTCATCCATCTTTGACCTTGACTCCTTGAGTGTTGACTGTTGAGTCCTTGTGCAGCCAGCCATTACGTATTTGTGTGCCTTAATAAAAAAAATCGTTCCTCACCCGCTCCAGTCTCCACATTCACGAACGATCGAACTAAGGATAAAGATTAAGGAGTTAAGGACCGATCTTCAAAGGAAGCAACATCACTAACTCACGATTTAATCAATCATCGGGACGATCCTCACCTGCTCCTCATCCGCTCATCGCTATTCGCACTCACTCTTGTCAGCTTTGACTTTTTCTACCCACCTTCCTTTCTCTCTACAGTAAGTAACAATCTGTCACACCCCCAAACCAGAACAGCAGAAAGGTTCGAGGGCGGAGAACGTCATATTCAGTATCATAACAGTCATAGAAAGGAAAGTACACACCACCATATATATTAAGTTTTTCAAAATGTTTACATAATTGTATTCGTTACATGATCGAAAGATAAATACATAAACATCTTTCAAAAGAAGTAATTAACGTCAGCACGTTAATCCCCAAAAGTTGATCTCCAAACCCGCTTAGCGGTTCCCTAAGAATACAAGTTATTTCAAAGAAAAAGTGTCAACAATTAAGTTGGTGAGTTCATAAGTAGTGTTTTGAGAAAATGTACGCCATTCGAAAGTTCGTGTATGTTTTCCAGAAAACGCAGTATTTCAAATGTAAAGAGTTATGATTCGTTGTGTTGACAATGAATGTATTAGATTCAGAAAATCTCATATTTTCCCTAATGGTTGAGATACGAACTGTTGTGTTTTCCAAGAAAAACCCTTATTTTCTTATAAAAGTATGAAATGCATATGAATGTTCGTGTTATAAGTTGTAAGTAATTGCACCAGGAAAATTCCTTATTTTCCTATTAGTTGTTTGGTTTGTATCCAGGAAAAACCCTTATTTTCCTAACATAACTAGCAGTCTCTAAGACCGAAAATCGCAAGCAACCGACATGCTTAAAAGTTGTAGCATAGTTTTAATAGCTACTCGTTCATAAAAGCATAATACCGTATTAATTGTATATCCGGTGAGTTTTATAACCATACTAAACATAATATGCCTGTAGCGACGTTCTTCAGGCGTCATAGCGTTATGACAAACTATCACCCCAAAGGACGGACTGTAGCTAACAGTCAGGGCGCGGGATCATGACTTCCCGTATAGATCTATACACATTTGACACGTTCTCCGAACGGGAGACGGACTTGCAACATTACTTTCTAATAAAGAAAAGTAACGTTTGAAGATATACACGTCTCATGGATTCTCAACTAAGCCTGTATTAAAGTGATAGTTTTTGTATGAAAAGTTTATCCTTTTTCACAATGTTTGACAAAGCATAAATCATAAGTTTTTAGAATGTATAAAACGACTTAACAATGAAAGGTACTTTGAAATCATTATATGCTTTGCGTAAGTCTAACGCACACAAAGTATGACAAGAGTTTTCACATAGTAGTAATAAATCACAAGTGATTCATTTGATAAAAACGAGTAAAGTGAAATTTTTGATGTAGAAGACAAGTTTGTAAACAAAACCTATATATGTATATGGTTATATATATGTATAAGTTTTAAAAGATGATTTGGTATGTTTCGTAATTGTTGTTCATATTCTTACGTTTTTATTAGAAACTTTGCATGAAAAAATCCTTAAGTTTGATACTAAAGACCTTTTTGTACTTATCAATTTTGTAAAAATGGTAATTAAACATATTTAAATGATTGTGTTTTAACTTCCTTAATGTATAAACATTGCTCAAAAATGTTAGAAGGTGTTAATAAATCTATAAACAACTTTTGACAGTTTTACCCTTTACTGTCCCTGTTTTTAGAAAGCTCATAGAAAAATCCTCGTAAGTCAAAAACTGAATCCGTCACCTCTTAGAGTTTATAAAATGAGTCTACTTTGTTCCTAATTTTTATTATGATTTTTAGTAGTCTCAAACTAGTGTGAAAATGAACATCTTCACAGACTGGTCCGAAATCACTTCTGAAATGACAGACAGTTTTATAAAAATCGCCATAAATTGTAGAAAAATCGTATGAACGCGTGCAAGTAGTCATTAGAAAGGTATAAACTTGAACTATTTGCATATTGTACAGTTTTGAAAGATATTAAGTTTAAGATGGTCAAAACAGTCCGTGAACAGGACTCAACTTTTCTGTAGAAAGCTGTCATTTAAATTTAAGTTATCTTTAGTGTTCTAACTTGTATTCCCCCCCCCCCCCCCCCTCCCCCTTAAAACTTGAAGAAAACATGAAAATTTAGGGGTATGAACTCACCTTATTTGAATACTTGAAGAATGGAAGGTTGAAGATGAACTTTTGGTTGTTGGTTTGATGCTCCAAAACAGCCACTCTTTTGGTTATGTTGTTGTCATGAAAATTTCACAACAAAAGAGCAAGAAAAAGGGTAGTTTACTCACTGTTTTGAATCAATAATTTTGAGTATCAAAACAAGTAACTTCCAGGGGTATTTGGTGGTAAAAATATCAAGCAAAAGGAAGGTGTAGATGGGTGAAATGGTGGCTGAAACACAAAAGGGACACCAGCCCTTTAGTTCATGGTTTTGATGGCTTTGGAAGGAAGTTCTTGTGCTTGAAAATGAGATAAAGGTTGAAAGAAATTCCTTGGAGTATTTTCTGGTCAAATGAGGGTAAAATGAAGATGAAATTTTGTGATTATGAAGGAGAAAAGAGTGGAAGAGGATAAGGGGACAAAACCTAGACTAGCTTGTGATGGGATGTGAGTTTAAGTGATGTGATCTTGTCTAGCCACTTGCTTGGGTGGTTGTTTAGAGATAGAGTTAGTTAACTAACTAACTACTAGTTATTTAGTTAGTTAGGAGTTCTAGTTAAGGAGAAGGAAGGTCTTAATCTCGAAAATTAGAAGAGGGATTAATAAGCGTTCTTAGTAAAATGTCTTAAGTGATTAAGCACTTATTAGTTAAGTTGGCACTTATCTCCACCAATTCTCTTATCTTAATTGATTTAGACATCATAAAACTTACATGAAATCATTTTAATTCATGACTCATAACTAGTCATTCACTAGATAATAATACATATATACAAATACATACATGTATACTTAGTATAAAATAACAATGTAGTTTTTGTGTATTTGAACTTTAATGTTTATGTTTTATTCTTTTTATTCAAAAACACTTAAATACATTTTAATTATACCTTATAATAATTCATTTTATATTTTAATTTATTTAAATATAAAATTTATTGAGCAATGTATAATTTCGTGACATTTAACCGGTTAACCATATCGTTAAACACGTTTTGTCACTTTGGTTCGTATATTTGTCAAATTTAGATCCTTCAAATCTATTAAGCAAACGTTTTACATAGAACCTAACTTACTTATCAACTAGAGACATGTTGATACAAAAATTAAGTTTGTTGCGTTTAAATGATGTTATATGCTAATTTCACAAATCGTTGATGGTTCGTAGTCATACATCATAATGAAATTATCGTTAGTTACTTGTTTTATATTTCACAAGAACTTATTTAAATAAAAGAGGTTAAATTCTTTCAACCATTCTTGATAAAATACTCATATTGTTTAATAATCAAAACATAGCATCGTACGATTGTTCCTATTTTTACCAATTGTTACACAATCTACATTCTACATTATGTTTGAACAATTGCACTTTTCATGAATGTTTTGATTTTTATAGTTTTATTTGGATGTTTATGACTTTATGTTTAATGTTTATTTTGGATGTTTATGAATTTATGTTTAATGTTTATGACTTTTAGACTTCATTTTATTTGGATTTTTCAATTTCATCTTAAAATGTGTTGCTTATTAAATGGGTTATACGTGTTGGGTTCGACCCACTGACACGTGAACCCGCCAACCCATATATTTATACGGGTTATATGGGTTGGGTTGGGTTGATGTTTCCAACCCATCAACCCGTGACCCGCTAACCCATATATTTATACGGGTTATATGGGTTGGGTTGGGTTGATGTTTCCAACCCGTCAACCCGTGACCCGCTAACCCATATATTATATGGGTTGGGTTGAGTTTCTGAATTTCAACCTGCCAACCCGTGACCTGCCAACCCGAACCCAACCCAATAGCTAGGCCTAATATATATATATATATATATATATATATATATATATATATATATAATTTACTTTTATTTATTCATAAAAGATTTGAATCTTCAAACGACATACATACAGATTCATAACTATTCCTAGCGATAAACATGGGCGTTATAACTTGGAGCACCTAACTTTCATAATCTTTCCAACATTCATTCTTTTGGTGGAAACATTACCATATCTGTCCGGGTGAGCTCTTTGAGTGGCTTAAGCAAGCTTCTCCATTCTCTCCATGATTTGACTAATATCGTTATGAATTGATTGTTGCTTCTGAAGGATCTAAGGAGTTACAATATTCCATATAAAATCTTCACTCTGTTTCAAGGCTATAATTCACTTTTCTTATGTGCTGCTCCTTGATAAACAAAGATGCTTCTTCAATGGTGCATTAAATATTGGTTGTAACAGTGGGATTTGGCTGTCAAACATTAAAAAACAACATAAACAACTTATCAACTTACTTAGTTTTTGTTTTGTTTGAGTGTTACTTGGAATTTAGCGGTCATAATGAACTTATGACACAACTTGAAACAAAATTAAAAAACTTGAATTATACAATCAACATGATAAGTAGTTGGAATAGGTTAATGGTCATTATGATTCCCAATGTATCATTTGAAATAGTTAAACTTAATGGCTATGATTCCTAATTTTTCAATTGAATTAGTTGAATACAAGAAGATATAGGGTTCCTACCCATGGATGTATGTCAAATATGTTTTACCAAACCACATAGGTTCTTATATATTTTGTTCTTGATTTTCTTTATTTCAATATATAACATGTAGTATCAGAGCCACAATCATACGAGTGGATTGATCCATTGTTTAAAGGTCTCAAAAGGAACACTTGTGGTAATGAAAGGGAAATTGCAACATTGGGTCTATTTCCTAGAATTCAGTTTAGTAAGGGTATATTATGGTTGTATCTTATTCTTTGGAGAAAGTTGATGCCAAAGCAGAGTTTTGGCGTTTTCAACTAGGTTACTTGAGCTAGAAGTAAATGTCAATCGTGAGTAAATATGGATTTATTAGTGGAGAAGTAACTTAGAATATGAAATACTATGAAGTTCCTATAAGAGGAAATCAACATAGGGTGAAGTTCAATTTTGGTAAGCATAGAAACAAAGAAATAAGGTATATTCACTCATATTTATGGGACCCTTCTATAGTGAATCACATAGGGAATGCTCATATTTTGTGACTTTTATTGGAAGACTACTATAGAAAGTTATTTTTGTATTTTCTAAAAACAAATGAAGAAGTGTTTGGATGGTTTACAGAGTGAAAGACTATGCTTGAAAATAGAAAAAATAAATAGTTAAGAAACTCAAAACATAGAGTTTTGCAATGCACCATTAAATTGATTCTATAAACACATAAATGTATAGTGTAGCATTGCATTATAAGATACAGATCACAAAAAATAAGGTTGCATAACGAATGAACCAAACACTAATGAAATGAGCAAGATATTTGCATGTGTGTGTGTGTGTGTGTATATATATATATATATGATTTTCTATCGAAGAAGTTATATGCCAAAGCAATGAATACATACTACTTTTTCTCTTGTAAATATATCTCCATCAATTACGATTCACTGAAAGACTCATAACGACGCTTGGTTCAGTAAATCCTTTGATTATTTTAGTCAGTGTATAGTTGGTTACCTTGAATATGCTAATGTTAATCATGGTAAATGAGAGTAGAGAGTTTTTATGTATATTTACAGGATATGCAATTAGTGTGAAAGGTTATCGAATTTGTCGTATAAAAGAAGCTAAAACTCGAAAATCTATTATCAACAAAGATGTTACGTTTGATGAATCTACTATATATGACTAAAAGGAAAAAAGAGCAAGTCTTGTGGGGAAAAGGATTATGGTGGTACCTCTAAATTAGAGTTTGAAATAGATGATCCTGACAAAGTTAGGATATAAGATGAAAAATAGTTCATTGATAAATGTCCTAAGGAGGAGGAGTCTCAAGAACAACCCATATATGTTAAGGATCAATAAAACGAGTCAGAATATTTGTTTAGATGATTCAAGATCATACTAATAGTCTATTATGAGTAAAAAGCATCAAAGTAATTAGTGGAAGTAAATGAATAAATACAATCTCTAGAGAAGAATGAACATGATATTTTGTAACGTTATTAAATGGAGCAAAACTAGTAGGATAGGAATAGGTCTTTAAAAGGAAAGAAGTAATTTATGGAGTTTAATAGGTGAGATTCAAAGCAAGGATAGTGGATAGGATTCTCATAATAGGAAGGGGTCAAGTATCATGGATTTCTTTTCCTGTTGTGAAGCACAAAACAATCAAGTTCGATTGGCGATGATGAATGCATTTATTTTCGAGCTTTGATAATTTGATGTGAAAAGTACATTTATAAATGGTAATTTGAAAGAAAAAAAATTATATGTATCGGCCATAAAGGATCCTTGATATTAGTAAAGATCATGTATGCTTATGAAAAATACCCTATATGCTTTGAATCATTGTCCAAGACATTGATGCAAAATGTGTAATCCAGTTATGATTTCTTATGGCTATGTTTAAAACATATTTGATAAATATGTATACTTGAAGGAAATGTTTGATGGTTTCTACATTTGTATTGTAGTTTCCCATTTTCACCAACAAAATTTTCATTTTTAATCAAGGTAAAACATCATTTTCATAAAACTCAAGTTAACAAAACTCATTTGTTCCAAAATACAGTTATTTGAAAATTAGAGTAATGTCGTAAATATGGAATCTCCAATGTTGTTGATCAATGTGTACGAGCGCGACTTCACCTTCCCACGATCACCAAAGGTACATGAAAAACATTTAATCCACAACTGTAAGTCAAAGCTTAGTGAGTTATCCTTAAATATCACATACAACAAAACATAATAATCATCTATGGGTTATCAGCAACCATGGGACTATCAGTAGTCTTGAGGATTATCAACAATCTTGAATATCACATACAACACAACAACAACAAAAAAACTATGGGTTATCAGCAACCCTAGACCATCAGCAGTCATGTGGACTATCAGTAGTCCAAATGGCTCATAGCAACCATATAGGTTATCAACAACCGCACAAACTATCAACAGTCCTGAGGTTATCACCAATTCAACAAAACACACTTAACAACAATCAAAAAATAAAACTCAGCTAGTCTAGAATGCACACCACTTTGACATAGTTAATATAGTGAGAAGAATTAGTACCGCCTACCAGGTCTCATACATTATGTACGTCACCACTATCAGATCACTAATGAATGCATAGCTATATGTAATCAGAGCTGAGATAGACAGTCGAACATATGACCCCACTCTAGAGTCACAACCAAATAAGGAAAATGCAAGAAAGCCTATATCAAGAGTTCTCAGGCTATCATACATGACTGCATACAACCCCTAGGGAACTCAACTAAACGAAATACAAGATTATTCAAAAAGAATTTCAGGAATATGGATGAAGTGATTCAATGTACTATTATTGATATTAAAATTGATGGGGATTAGCTTTTTTTTTCTTTTGCATGGTTAAAGTTTGTGATAAGTGGTGTATTCTTAAACCTAAGCAATAGCCTAGGAAATATAAGGCCACTATGAATACTAATAGGTATTAACTAAATATATTGATTATTTATCTCACAATATGTATGGAGGGAATTAGTAATTTTCCTGATCTTGTTTTGCAAATGGATAGTGTCATGATGATAAGTGATATGTTAATGGATATTTGTGATGGTGGAACTGACTGGTTATGGTTATTGGTCTGTCGGTTTCAAATCACTTGTTATGTTAGAATTATCCTTTGGTGTCACTAGCTGAATAGTGTCACTAGCTAGACAGATGGTTTTAAATTGCATGTATTGGGGTTTAAATGCATCATCAAGTACCAGAAACGAATTGATGGACTTTATGGTATTGAGTCTTATGTGTTGGGATCCATTACCTATATATTTATATTATAAAATAATTAACGACATGATAAATATTAAGCTTCATTTTGTGGGTTCTAGTTATGATATTTGGATTCCTGTTACCGAGAATGGATGCATGGGTATTCATTATAATGATGTTGACATGTTTAAGATGAGGAGGATCCTTTGGAATAATTCTACTATGATTGTTAACTACTGGAATGAATGGATGGATGTTAATATGGCTAATTGAAACACCATGACTTGATCATGTGATTGTACTCTAATATTTATATGATGGTTGGAGTCTAGTTAATTTTTAATGAAATTGGCCTATTATGGAATTTATGAGATTTTTTAAATTTTATGTTAACTTATCGATGTTGTTTGTGCTACTTTGGGAAATGAAATTTATGGGTTTCTTGTAATTTTTAGTGTTTGAACTTTTGTAAAAAATGGCCAACTTGACCATTTTTGTTCATTTTAACTAAAGTACGTTGCTATAAATACCTACATTTTTTTTACCATTTTCACCAAACCACATTGTTATAAATGCCAATATGCAATAACCTTTTCAGAAATTTCTTGTAAAACATGACCAACTTGACTACTCTTAATCATTTTCACCAAAGTATGTTGTTATAAATGCTTATTTATACCATTTTTTATCAAACTACCTTGTTATAAATGTCATAACATTTTGACAATTTCTTGTAAACAATGACACCATTTGCTACAAAATGTCATAACAATATGTTGTAAGAAAATTCCAATTTGTGATCGTTTTAGCATTTTTTAACATTTTACCATTTACTGTAAATGACACCACAAACACCCAAAAATGAGCATTTTTAACAACCCTATCTGCAATTTTTCAAGTCAATTATATAAAGTTAACTTGCCATGTTACATCATATTACATAAACCCAATTATCGTACATTAAAAACCAGGAGAAACAATAAATAAAGATGGGGAAATGTCACACCCCCAAACCAGAACGGCAGAAATGTCTAGGAGTGGGTGACTTCATGTACAGTATCATAACAATTGAATACTAATGATCAAAACCATACAACCATCATATTGATAATTTATAAGTTACATTGTATGCAAATCATTTTTTTATATCAAATACATATGAGAAAAATATATCACGTGATGATGTAGCGTTGCATCTTCAAAAACCGTTTTGATTACTTGTTTACTGATTTCCTGAGAATACAAATAGTTTTGAAAAAGTGTCAACAATTAAGTTGGTGAGTTCATAAGAGTTTTGTATGAGAAAAATCTGACATTTTTCCTTGTAAGTTGATATAGTGTGATTACCAAAAAATCCAATATTTTCTTTTAAAATGAATTGTAGGTCTTAATCACAAGACCAAAATAGTAGGTAGTGATGTACTGGACAATAGTGTAATGTAGTTTTATCATTGTATAAAACTGATTGAATGTAAGTTAGCCCCGTAAACCAAATGTATTGCTAATACCCCATGTGAGTTATTATAATTATGCTAAATGACATAGATCGTGCAGGATGTTATGATACTTGTCACCCTAGACTTGCCAGTCTAACTGTAGCTAATAGTTTAAGTGCGGGATTATCAGTCTCGTATAGATCTATTCACAAGTATCACGCTCTCTTACGGGACATTTCGGTTACAATACAGGACTTTTGTATGTACTCCAGTAAGTACATGAAGGTAGTGTCTCACAACCTTGTATCAACATGTTTAAATATAGTGTAATGAAAATCCTTTTGTAAGTGGAAAAATTTCCTTTCCATAGGAGTTTCACAGTGTAAAATAATTATACCTTTAAATGATTATTTGTTTGTCCCAAGAGGGTAAACTAGTGAAAATGCCCCATAAACTATACTTATTATATTTTATAAAAATGCTTCGTTGACATGAAAAACCTTTGTATGTAATGTTATCATTTTACCATGATAAAACTAATATGGAATGAAATAATTTTATATGTAATTTTATATTATTATGCACCTTACTCAACATGTTACAATTGTGATAAAGTCTCATAAACTATACTTACATAGTTTATTATAGCAATTAAATTTGTACCCTATATATATATATATATATATATATATATATATATATATATATATATATATATATATATATATATATATATATATATATATACACCAAGGTTGTAAAAATCGTTCGACGTTAGCTAGTCGGTGGACTGGGGTTAAGGGATTAATCGGCTAGGCGGAGATTAATCGGGGACCATTAATTGCTAATTTGTTAGATTTAAAACTTAAATAGGAATAATATCATATAAAAGTTCATAAATACCACTAATATCATAACAAAATAGGTTAATATGATAAATACAACACTAATCATACATCAAATAGTTTCTATTGAGATATAACTTCTTCAAAGTGTTAAAATTTAATCGGTTTCTACTGTTTCAGTCATTTTGTATGCATGGATTAATCTCTAGGCGCTCTCTAATCGGAGATTAATTGGGATTTTTACAACATTGATATATATATATATATATATATATATATATATATATATATATATATATATATATATATATATATATATATATATATATATATATATATATATATATATATATATATATAAGAATAGCATAGCGTGTTTGTACTCATTTTTCATAGCTTTATGTTTTTGTCAAAACTTTGAATGTAAAAGTTCAAAAGTTTGATAGTAAAGCAATTTCATGTATTTAGCACTTTTTGCAAAAAGTAAGAGAACGTATTTACACATTTGTGTTTTAACGTAAGTTTTCTTGTGTTTTACTTGTATCCCCCCACCCCCCCTAAAACATGGAAAAGTCTAAAAAATGTAAGGGTTTGAACTCACCTTGAGTGAGATTGTGACTGGACAAAGAGGTGATGGTGAAGATCTTCAAGTCTAAAACACTTGAAGGTGGTGGAAGAACTCTTTGAAGATGGTTCACTTGGGAGCGTGAGGATCAAATGAAACTAAAATACCCTCATCTTTTTGCCTAGTTATTTTGTAATAACTTAGTTACTTGAAATCTAATTTCGGGACGAAATTCCCTCTAACGGGGGGATGATGTGACAACTCGAAATTTCTTTCTTGTGCAAGAGACCAATTGAATCCAAGTTAGACCCATTTTGTTAGCTTTCAACACTGTTTAGAGTCTATTGGAGCATTCTAAACGTAATACAAATGAGGTAGGAACATAGAAACAGGATAACACAATGCATATCAAGTAAAATCGGTCCAAGCACTCCAAAACATGGAGTGTGCGGCCACACACTTGAGTGTACGGCCGCACACCCGTTTCCAGCCACACACTCACCTCTATATATAGCGGATGACCCCCATTCATTCATTCTTTCTTTCTTTGGCTGCACTCTACTTCTCTCTCTACTTTCTCTCTCTAAAATCTCGTTCAAAGACCACTTTAAGGGCCTCAAGAACGTGAATCACCCATCAATCAGCTTGTTACTGGTAAAACATCTTAATCTAATCTTAAAACTCATAGTGTTCTTAGTTTTCTTCATGTGTTCTTCATCCTTTGAAGGAGTGCGGCCGCACACCTTCATACGACTTAAGATCACTTCAAAAATCAACATTTTGGGCACAAATTAGGAGTGTACGACCACACACTCCTGTGTACGGCCGCACACACACTGTACGACTGCACACTCATGTGTGCAACCGCACACACACATTTGTTGTGCATTTTGACCATACACTCCCTTGTGTGGTCATATACCACTCACGTACAATCTTATATGATTGTAACACTTCATAATAAGTGTTTACTTAAGAGGTCCCAATATAATAAATAGTTATTCCAAAAACGCTAATTACTCACATATATATGTCATTATATGGTTAATAGGATCCGTTTGTGCTCAAGTCCGTAATTAACACTTAACCTTCTAAACCTATCCTACAGGCGCATCACTTACTGCAGGTGAGTTCATACCCCTTAATCAACCCTTTTAAATGTTTTTATACGCTTTTATGGGGGGGGGGGGGATACAAGTTGAATCAAACAAGTTATGGTACTAATCATTTGTGAATTATAACTTGTTACCAAAAGGATTTTCTATACTTTCAAATTTCCTTGCCAACAAAATTATTTTAAATGTTTATCAAACTCATTTTCATGTTTAATTGTTCTAAAACTATTTTTTTCAATGCTTTTAAACTCATTTTATTTCCAAATCATATCTACACTAATATATTTATATAAGTAAGGATTGAAGGACTTAGAACTGATAGCTCACCTTATTTCCTGTTCTTGTTTGATTGTGGACTTTGGGTATTCTGTTATCTGTCCGACTGTCGTTGAATTCTTAGTTATATATCATATATATTTATGTTGGATATAAAAGTCTTAACTTCAGTTCAACACCTTTGTGTATCAAAGGCATTCAACCAACATCTCTATTTAACTATAATAGGTATAGTTAAGGATTACCACTCATTACTAATTATTACTATGATACTCACTATGGTCAGTACAGTTACGAGTCTATACGTACTATACACTATACGAAGAGAACTCTATAAACTATACGAAGAGAACACTATAAACTATACGAAGAGAACACTATATACTACATGAAGCGATACTATATACTATATGAGAAAATATACTAAAATAGAATGTGATGCACTACTTCTCGATACGACACTTCACTATGTGATTGTCGTGTAACCAGAGCCTCCTGGAGGGAGAGCAAACACTATGTGTATAGATCTATACGGGACGGACACTCCCACATCCCGACTGTTAGCTACAGTCCGAGCTGACTAGGCCCAGGGATAACAAAACATCACTACACTACTTGTGACCTGGAGGGTCAACTATTATACTACTATCACTCAGCATGGTTACATACGAGTTCACATTCAAACCTTAATTAACACATTAAGAATTAAAAGTAAAACAGACTCCCTGAGGTGTATATACATTTAATACCACTTGGAGCTTGCATCTCTACTACATTCAGCCGACAATGATACTACTGGGGTAAAACTCTACTTTTCTTAATTATTTTATATGAATGAAATTTAAAACTATATTTTTACATTGATAGTTTCATTGGAGGAAACCTTTACATTTTCAAAGAATCAAACTTGCAAATAACCGAGTCTTGGTAGAAGACTACTTTTGTTGGAAAATATAGGATTTTCTAGGGATCGCACCATTTTCAAAACTTGATAACAATTACTGTATCACTAAATTTTTAAACACTTTTATTCAAGCAATGACACTAAATACTTATGAACTCACCAACTTTATACTGATACTTATTTTCAAAATAACTTGTATTCTCTGGTCATTAGTAGACAGGTACAAATGTAGCTTTTGAGAAGATGGTACATATACAAGACTCATCTTTTATTTTGATTATACTTTTGGTGTCTATCAAATTGTTCAGAACACGCTTGTATTACAATTATTATATTAATAAAATAGATGTTGTTGCTTGTCTTTACTATTATACACTGTTATGATACTGTACCAGAAGTCCTCCACCCCAGAACGTATTTCGCCGTTCTCGATTTTGGGGTGTGACAACATCACCAAGTGATTTCGGTTCAAGTACCAACCGAAATCATAATGCTTTGGGTCTTAAGCCGAGAACCCAAAACGCAAGGTATAAATCACGATTTATGTTCTAACCTGTTGACTTTTGTTGACTTATTTGACTTTTGCTGACCTAGAACTGCCAGTTTTCACAAGAAAATATGCAAGGCTAAACCCCGCAACATCAGAAACCATCAAAAAGAGTTGAATGACACTAAGGGTATAATCTTCAACTTCAAAAATATGGAAAATCAATCGAAATTGACAACAACAACAACAACAACAACAACCAAAAGCAAAGAAACAAAAACCATGAAGTCTAAAGCCAGATATGCTAATGCTTCAAACATCGTACCGGGACCACAGGGGTAAAATCGTCCAACTCCCAAAAAAAAAGAGAAATACGTAGAAAAATAAACAGCATCAGCAAATCAACATCATCCAACGGAAAGAGAATTATATAAAGTGGCGGGAAACGAAATGGCAATCAATTCTCTAATGCACCAACGTACAAGTCAAAACAAACCAAAGGCAATATGACCCACGATAAACACCAAGCAACTTGGAAGACACGTCTAATAGCAACTACCTAGAGTACTTCAAACAACAAACTAACTGAGAGACACCAACCAACTATCCTGCAGATCTACGAACCGCCAAAGAAGTACACATGCACACTCAGACACACACACCAGAACACCAAAATACTCCCCACCCTCTAAATAAGAAAAAAACAAAGAAGGAGGGCTCCTCCTAATTAAGTGAATGTATTTAACCTAAGTTTTGTTGTAATTGTCACATAATTATTACATGTCACCAATTTCAAAGCCACCTAGTTAATGCAATCAGTTGTTTTAGGCTAGCCGGTTAATTAGCATTAAATTAAGTAATATACAAAATATAATTGTTACTATGTGGCCAAAAATAATGAAAGGCTTTTTATAAGCGTTAAATGATAATATATAGGGTTTTTCTATGATTTTCTCTATTTTTTTATACTACTATGTAGGATGAATTACTTTTGAGATTTGAATTTTTTACATATTCCACATCGGATGTGAGTTGGAAAAAAAAATAGCTCTTATAAAGAAGGGGAAGACTTTAACCAAACATCAATGTAGTTTGTAACAAAAAAAAGTTTAATGAATAAGATCATAATCAATTAAAATCTAAATGTTTAAATTACGCGTTAATGTTATAAAAACCCTAAAGTTATTAGACTTTTATCGATTTGATCTAAAGTTAAATTTTATGTCTGTTTTTACACTTATATATTCAACAAACATTCAGTTTTACCTTTTTATCAGTGATAACAGGGATTCCAGATTACCATTATATTAACATCACAAAAAACCATTAAGTTTACAGTTTTTTTTTTTATGCTTGTACCTTAAAGTTTATAATTTTTTTTTTCACTTTTACCCCAAATATTTTTTTTTCATATTATACGTATTCATGCAGAAAAATCGTATTTATATACGAAAATAAAAAGTTTAATTAAATATAGTATTAACTTTTTTTCAATGATATAATATATATATATATATATATATATATATATATATATATATATATATATATATATATATATATATATATATTGGTTTTTTTTTTGTCTTGTTAAACCGTTTAAAATATAACAAAATAAATTAATATGTTTTTGAAACAATAAATACATATTTTTATTTATTTAAAAATATACATATCAATGAAAAAAAACATGTTCATATACTAAAAACTTGTTCAATCATAAACGTGTCTATATATATATATATATATATATATATATATATATATATATATATATATATATTATGTGTGTGTGTGTGTGTGTTCTTAGAATTATTAATATGTATTTTAGAAATATAAATATTTATTTTTATGTTTTTATAAGTATATAAATATATTTTTAGAATTCTAAATATATATTTTTATATATTTTTTTAAAGTATAAATATATTTTTTAGAAGTATAGATACATGTTAACATTTTTAAAAATATAAAAATATGTATTTATACTGCTAAAAACTATATCTATAAAATACGTATTCATAATTTTAAAAATATTTTTTTACGTTATAAATTGTATAACCATGCAAAAAAAACTCATATATATATATATATATATATATATATATATATATATATATATATATATATATATATATAGAGAGAGAGAGAGAGAGAGGGAGAGAGAGAGAGAGAGAGAGAGAGAGAAATAACAATTAAAAAATATAAATATAATCTTTAATAAAATATTTTTCGTATATAAATAGGATTTTTCTGTATAAATACATATAATATGAAAAAAGAATACTTAGGGTAAAACTATAAAAAAAAATATATAAACTTAAGGGTAAAAACGTAATAAAACTGTAAACTTAAGGGGTTTTTTTGTGCATGTTAAGATAACGGTAATTTGAAAAACCTGTTATTACCGGTTAAAAGGTAAAACGAAACATTTAAAAAAAATATGAGGGTAAAAATGGACATAAAACTCAACTTTAGACCAAATCAATAAAATCCTGAAAAACTTAAGAATTTTTATGACATTAATTAATTTTCTTTATTCGATATATACAATTCAATCCAATATAATTTTTCACTCATTAAAAAAACAATCCAAACTAAATGTTTATGTAGTAAATACAATTTAGAATCATTTTTTACTTTACTAAAAACTATTGGATATTATATATATATATATATATATATATATATATATATATATATATATATATATATATATATATATATATATATATATATATATATATATATATATATATATATATTAATTTATGTTCCGTTAAGAACATATATTTCCTAAGGTTTTGACATAATTGGTCCTTCTATTTTGCTTATTAACCATTTTGGAAATTTTTTTAACTAAAGTGTTTGACATAATCCATCCTTCTATTTTGCCTGTTAATCATTTTGGAATTTCCTTTTTATGTTTTTTTTTTTTTTTTTTTTTTTTTCAAATAAAAATCAATACATATTGATGAAATTGCCCGGTTTTTTCTTGAAGTTGCAATTTCGTCCCTATTTATGTTATTTGTATTGGGTCGGTTAATCATTATCGATCCTTCTGCACCGCTATTCTTTTCTAATCCATTTACTTATTTCAACGTTTTGAACCTACTCCATGTCCGTTCAGGTTCAGAGCTACAATCTATGTGGTGTGTTTTCCTCTAAGCTTCTATTGCCCATGAAAGAGATAACACCGACAATATGTTAGCTATTGAATCGTCTATCTGCTGCCACCATCAGTATCTACCGCCTCCTCCATCTATTTATCAATAACACCTAATTATATTGGTTATAAATCAGACCTTAAGAACTTGATGGGGGCAGTGTTCACTGCGGTTTCACATGCCATGTAGGCTGAAACCGCACTCCACCCCCTCTGGTTTCAGCCCTTTTAACTACTACGTAAGTTCGTTTGCAGTTACTTTAAAGCATAAAAAATAACCTTATTTTCGTAATATTGGAATATTGGATTAGTTGGTATGCGAAAGTTGGTTTGGAAATCCACATTACGGAAGTTCACTTTACAAAAATAAAAATTAAAAAAATAATCAATTTAGAGTAGTATTATGTGTATTATTTTGCTGTTAAAAATGTAACACTTAAGGAATTGATAACTTTGGTCCATTTTCTAAAAACTTGTTAATTCCAACCCTTTTAATTCTTTAGCTATTTCAACACTTTTGGTCCCTACAGTGAAATTTTTTATATTTTTCATAAAAACACAAAAAATGGCCCGGAGCGAAGCCCGGGTTTTTTCCGCTAGTTAAAATAAATCATTTTGTTTCAAACAAATAAATTATATATTTTAAATATAAAAATAAATAAAAATTATTTTATATCCATCGAACATACTAAATAAAATATATAAACCAAGTTACATTATTTGTAACATGAAATATAAAATTGCGGATACAAAAATTACAAATTATATAGTTATTAGCACGTTACGAGCTTTTATTACGAAGTCTATATAGTTTTGAATAGTGTCAACATTCAAAAATGAAATTTGGATACATAAAATCCATGATAACATATACAAAAAATAGAATAAAAAGTTAAAATTAAATATAAAGTATGGCAATATTAAACTTGGTTTATAGAGAAGAAAAAAAAATTCAAATTTTAATATTTTTTATTTTTTCTAATTTAGGTAATATAGTATTGATATTATTATAAAGTTTATCTCGTAAATATATCATTCATCCATGAAGCAACATGTGATAGAAAGCAAATAAAAATCCCATCAGCTAGCTCGTCCATGTGGCTTGGGTCACCATAATTATTCAATTTTTTATTTTTTATTTTATTGTTTTCATTTAGTTGGTTTTATGGTGCTCAGATAGCAAAAAAAGCCCAATGGGATATGCAAATTTGATTTGAGAAATTAATTATTCTATTTTTATTTGTTCGCTATTTTTTTTATTTATTTGAAATGATGATAAGAATACTAAAATATTATTAATTAATTAGATATAATATATATACATGGGTAAAGTGAATATACCTAACAACCTTATATAAACTTAGGTACCTAACCACATCATACTACGTAATTTTGTATCATATTTGCATTGTAATCACCTAAAGTTCTTAAAATTCAACCTCATAACTTGATTGCTTCCAAAATCTTTGGACTTTCACCATTATCTTCCTTCAAATGACATCTTTCTATCGGAGACCCCTGGTAGGCTTCATATACTACCGTTACAAATCACATGGTGTGGGAAGGATATAATGGTGAATGTCTAAAAATCTTGGAAGTAAATCAAGTTAAAGGTTGAAGTTTAAGAACCTTAGACGATTGCAATGGAAATATAATGCAAAACAATGTAGTATAATGTGGTTAGGTACCTAAGCTTATATAAGGTTGTTAGGTATATTCACTTTACCCTATATATATATGTTTAGGTTATTATATTCAAAGTAATTATTGTGTTATTGTATACATAAATATGGGCCAATCATTTTACTTATTTTAAGAAAATGATTAATACATTTTATTGAATTAAATATAATTGAAAAATATCAAGTAATTTAACTAGAAGGGTATTTTAATCAATTAATATAGATTTAATAAATGAAATTTGCATATTTTAATGGATCATAGATTCTATTAATTTTAAAAATCTGATTTTACTAATTATAAGGTTTTTAATTCGGAGATTCTGACAGAATGTTTGAGTATCTTCAAAAAAAATATTCTAGAACCATAAAATAATAAAAATATACTTGAACATATTTCTTGATCATGATTTTAAAAATTTCTTGCAGAATAACAAATTCTCGAACCAGCAATTGAAGAATTAAAACAAAAATTACATTAATTCTTATAGAATATATGTAACAATTGCTAAGAATTACAATTATTATTATTAAAGAATAAAACTAAAAAAAATTTAAATCAAGAAAAAAGCATCAAAATCTAACAAATACAGTAATTCATTCCAAAAGAATAATGTTACTGAGAAACACTTTCAATTTTGTTGTCCGTTCTTCTAGCATCAACTTCTTCTAGCATCAACTTATGTGAAACAAATCCAATTGTAGTTTAGAATCCAATAACGCATTAGCAAATGATAAATAAAAAACTATATTCGTTTGGAATAATATGCAGACTTGTTAATTGCACCAAAACCAATAACAAAAATTGTAGAACATGTATAATCAATGAGAAAATATCCATATTCCATTCAAACAGAACTGGAATTCATGTTTCCAGTCCGATAGGATTTGAATTCGTGATTCCATTCCAATAGAATTGGAATTGTATAAAATACACAAACCACTAAGGGATAACTGGAAAGTAGTTTCATAAGTTAATGGACAAATATGTGAATCATACACAGAAAGATGGATAACGTAAATATTCTCCCGAAAATGGACAAATATATGAATCATACACAGAAAGATGGATCTCATCAGAAATGGACAAAAAATTTCTTTCAAACATTTCAGCGAACAGTTGGCGAGCAAGGATTGCTACATAAAGAATGAAAGAAAAAAAAACTATAAATACCAATAATCTTGCAAAATTGATAGGTTAGATGAAACTTACATGTAATCGATGTTAGGCGAGTGCTGCCTCGAAGTAAATCATTCTCGTTACAACAAAGAAGCAAACGAGTATTGAGTTCTCCAAAATAAAAACATTTAAACACGATTTGCAAGAGGTCCATGGCATCCAAAAAGCTGCAAAATAATTATTAAATATAATTTTGTAAAAGTTACCAATTTCATAAAAGAGGTTAAAACATCAAACCTTTTAAATGTCCAGCAAATGTCCACTAAAGTCACAGACCACGTTTTTGTTTTTCCATTTTCTAAATACATGAAAGTCATGCTATCATAGAATAATTAGAAGAGAGGGACTTCAAATTATTCCAATGCCCATGTTAGTACGCAATGGCGGCCATAACTTAGAATGGTGGCTGGAGATCGGCGGCAACAACAAACAATGGTGGTGGCGGCTTGAGATCTTAGTCTATTCCAATTTTGTAGATCGGCCAACATTTGGTTTTTAGATAAAGAGGGGAACGACTCTACATATAAACCTGGAGAAATTAGGTTAAAAATCAATATCATGATTATAGGGATTATTTTTGGAAGTTACTAAACAAATTACTAAATTAGCCTTATTTATTTATTTAATTATTTAATTTCGATTGACTCACATTTATGCGTACAATAACACAATAATTACTTTAAATACCTGAACATAGCTCTCTCTCTCTCTCTCTCTCTCTCTCTATATATATATATATATATATATATATATATATATATATATATATATATATATATATATATATTTAAGAACTTCGGATTTATAAGAAAATAAAAAAATAATGAATTATTAAAATTCATTTTTTTTTTATCTTTTAAGTTTAAATAAATAAATAAAATAAACTAATGAGCTTTAGTTTGATTATTTTGATAAAAGAAAGTATATCCATTAATGAAATTGATATTCATTTATTACTATATTTATTGTAATTATTACATTAAAATATTATATGAAATTTATTAAAATACAAGAACCTATAAAATAACATGTGTCTTTTAGTATGTGTCTTTTAGTAAAGTATAGAAAATATTTGCTGGAATAACTTAATTTCAAATTTAGTTAGGCGAGTATCAATTGTGGTCCTCTCGGATACTTTGAAGTATTCGTCAGATGCATAAATGTTATACTGTATCTCAAATACCTAAGCGCAGCCGCACACTTTTGTATACTACTAAAACTCATTCTACCTCTAGCATCGGGTTTTTGTTTGAAAAAAAAATCATAACGGGCTTTTAAAACATTACTAATAGTTGAAAATATAGCGTTATTTAGATGGAAGCGACGTTCGAATACATCATCATTGTAAAAACAATTACCGGTGAAGTAACCACGTACCAATGATGATCGTCCTTGTACGAGCAACATTCGAACTTTCTTCATCATGAATGTGTTGCACAACAATGAAGAATGTCGATACGAATTCTCATCATCCGAGTAAAAAAATTTAACAATTTCAAATCCTCCATATGTTTTTTTGTTACAGAATGAGAGTAAAATGTGAGGGTTTTATTAGATTTATATAGGTATTGAGTTTTTGAAAAAAAAAAATAAAACTTAAAAAATGACCGTTGAACAGTCAGAAGAAGGAAAATGTTTTGATTCGCCGTTTGAGTTCGTCGTCTTGAACACGGAAGATCACGACCACGATCGACCATGACCGTGGTCGTGGTCCAACTCAATCGCAAAGGTGATCGTGCTATCCATACCGGATGGTCTAAGTAATAACATACAAGTTACAACAACTAAAGCATCTTTAGTATACTAAAGGTGCATTTATAGTTATGCGATGATAAAATGTGCTAATATTGACAGATTTATTTTGTTATATATATATGACAAAATTGCAAATTTGGTCCTTGTGGTATGTCAAAACTAGCATGTTTGGTCCAAAATGGGTTTGACTTGCAAGGATGGTCCAATAGTTTCTATTTGTTGCGAGTTTAGTCCAATGGCTTAACAGCCGTTACCAAGCTCCCGTTAATTTACCCATGCCCCTCTCACTTAAGGGTATTTTAGTCCATTCATCCCTGTAACCATTCCCGCTAAAGCTCAATAAAAGCAGTTTGTCTCCTCAATAAAGTAGATCGTCGTTGTTTAACCAAGCTCAATAAAAGCCCTAGACACAAAATCAGTTCTGTTAGTTAAGCTACGATTTGTAGAGATTATCGGTGGATGAACATACCAATGTGGCGCGTAAGATTGTTAAACACACCCTTCAACCCCAAGGTTGTTTATGGTACGTAATTTGCCCTTTTTCATCTTTTGATTTCTTGATTTTTTTTATTGAAGTAAGTCCACCTGAGGTGTGTTTTTTCTTGTTTTGAAGATGGACACCCAACATTGTTTACCATTAAGTTGTACCATGGAGGTGAGTTCACCAAGTACCCTGATGTCTGTTACATTGATGGAACTATAAACTATGTTGACATGGTAGATATAGATGAGTTTTCAGTTCATGAGCTCGATGCAATCATGAAGGGTTTTAGAAATGGGGTTCCTCCTATTATATACTACTATTTCTTGTGCCTGGTGGAGACTTCCACTTTGGTCTTCGCCCTTTAGGAAATGATCAAGATGTTGCAAACTTTTCTCAATATGTCAGTGAGCACAAAGTGATGAAGGTATACACAGAACATGGTGAAACAAGACTACTCACCTATTTCTTGAATTCTAAGCCTGTTACCAAGGTTACCCTTGTACAGTTATATGAACCACATGAGGATGTGAAACACATTGATGAAGCTCCTGATGACCAATCAAAGGAAACACCTGTGATGACTACACCTATTGATAATTTAGTTGATGTGGTGCCCACTCAAGCAAACCAACCTGAAATCCAAGTCAATGATATAGTTCAAGTCAATGAAATAGTTGATGTGGTGCCTACTCAAGCAAACCAACCTGAAATCCAAGTCAATGAAATAGTTCAAGTCGTATCCTTGTCACCTGGATATAATAGGAGAAGGGTTATGAGAAAGGATGGATTGATGGCATCTTGCAGTAAGAAAATATACTTTGATGATATTGGTGAGACTGAGCAGATAGCCAAAGACTTTGTTGAGGCAGCTACTGATTTTGATATTAGACTCTACCAACAAATACTACAAAGCAATGTTGATGGAGTTATTGGCACTGACATGCATGATGTCAATGAACCTCAGATGGATGAAGAAAACCAAGCTCAGATGGATGATGAAAACCAAGCTAAGATTGATGAAGTAAATCAATCTCAGATGAATGACTTTTGAGATTTTGACTATCAAACTGATGCTTTTGTCCAAGATGGAAGTGAAAACCAACCTCAGTCTAACATGGATAGTAGTGGAAAAGAAAATGTAAGTGAGGTTGAAAGTAAAGAAAGAAGTGAAACAGAGTAGGAAGCTGATAGTGATGATAGTGATTATTGGGTGGATGAAGATAATGTAATTAAAGATCTTGAAGTTGATATGAGGGATTTTAACATGAGCATTGATACAGAAGTAGAGGTCTTGGATAAAAGGGCTAGGAATCCTAGACAACATGAGAGTGATGAAGAAGCAGATGAGTTAGATGTCATTGACAATGATGCTTTTGATTCCATGGATGAGGATTCTGATCAAGACAGGAAGAGAAGACCAGTTTTGAAACAACTAAGTAAGGAAAAAAGTTGTTCTTTAGGTGAGGTTCATAAGTGTCATTTTAAAATAGGACAAAAGTATAACAGTAAGCAGGAGTTGGAAGAGAAAATCAAAATGCATGCATTGGAAACAAAAAAGAATATTGCATTTAAAAAAAATGACAAATCCAGATTGAGGGCCATATGTAATGGAGTTGTGGCATTTAATAATGATGTGGTTGGTGGACCTACCCAAACTGAAAAAAGTAAAGGGAAAAGTAAAGAAAAGGACAAACAAGGTGGGACAAGTCAGGAAAAAGCAGATTCTTCTTGTCCTTGGATGTTACATGCCTCGAGGTCTACAGATGCAAGTAGTTGGTACATTAAAACATATGAAGACAAACACACTTGTATGAATACAAGGAAGGTGAGAGCTGCAATAGCAAAGTTTATGTCCAAATAAATCATGGATTAGGTAGAATCCAACCCTACTATCCCAGTTAAAGCTCTCCAAGAACAATTACAGAAGAAGTATGGAGTGGGTTTCTGAATTCATAAAGTTTTTAGAGCTAAAGCAGATGCAAAAAATATTGTAATGGGTGATTACAAAAAACAGTATGAAGTTCTGAGAGACTATATCCTTGAGTTGCAGTCAACCAATCCTGATACCACAATCAAATTAGAACTTGGAGATGTTTCAGAATCTAATTTGGTAAATTGCACTTCAAGATGTTTCAAAAGAATCTATGTTTGTCTAGGGGGATGAAGAAGGGATTCAAAGCTTGTTTAAGAGATTTCTTGGGGCTAGATGGGGCTCATATGAAAGGTCCTTATCCAGGCCAGATCTTAACTACAGTTGGATTAGATTCCAACAATGGCATATACCCACTTGCATATTCCATTGTAGAGATTGAAAACTGTGAATCTTGGAAGTGGTTCCTTAAATGTCTTGATGATGACTTGGATCTACATGCTATGTCTAATTTCACTTTTGTTAGTGACGTACAAAAGGTAATGGTTGTTTATTTATTATTTTTAATGTTTATTTGTTAATCATGTGTAATTTGCTGCCAGGGTTTGCTACAAGCAGTTAGCCAACTGTTCCCATGTGCTGAGCATAGGTTCTGTCTCAGACATATACATGAGAACATGAAGAAACAATGAAGAACTAAGGAATATAAAGATCACCTTTGGGATTGTGCCACAGCTACAACAGTGCCAGAGTTTAACCATTACATGCACCAATTCAGTCTATATGACAAATTAGCATATGAATGGTTGAAGTCAATACCACCACAACATTGGGCAAAAAGCGATTTCACAGGTAAGCTATTATGACCCTTTTACCCTTTTACCATTTTACCCTTTACACAACATTATGACACTTTTACCCTTTTACCATTATACACTTTGACCATTTTACCCTTTACACAACATTATGACACTTTTACCCTTTTACCATTATACCCTTTGACTATTTTACCCTTTACACAACATTATGACACTTTTACCCTTTTATATACAGGGAGAGCAACCACAGACATGTTGTTAAACAACCTTTGTTAGGTGTTTAATGACACGCTGGTTGATGGGAGAGACAAACCAATTATTAGTTGCTTGGAGTTTATTAGGGAATATATGATGAAGAGGATATGCAATGTCCTCAAGGTGAAACAAAAATGTGTAGGCCCACTCACCCCACCAGCAACAAAGATCATGGAGATGAATGAAGTAGCTGCTACTTAGTACATTGCAGAATGGTGTGGTGATGAAAAATACCAAGTCAAAGGCCCATGGAATGATCAACATGTTGTTGATATGCATGAAAGGGTATGTAGCTGCAGGAAATGGGAATTAACAGATATCCCTTCCAGACATGTGATTTATGTGTTGTATAACAAAGTAGATCATGGTGAGCGTGTACACGAGCTCCATACTTATGTCCACAAGGTGCACTGGCTACAAACTTGGAAAACTGCATATGGGTACAAGGTGGAACCAATTAAAGGTCGGGCACTGTGGCCTAGAAGTGAGTGTCCAATGCAGATTACACCTCCCCCACACCGTAATCAACCTGGGAGACCCAAGAGGAAGAGAAGGCAATCCATGGAGGAGAAAAGTCAAAGTCAGAGTCAAAGGTCAGATGTTGGTCCCAGTGAGATTCATGGTCATGGTCCACATGGTAGTGGGAAACTAACAAGAAAGTTTGTTAGTATGACTTGTAGTAAGTGTGGAAACAAAGGGCACAACTCCAGGACATGCAAAGATCAGGGAGGGACTTGATGGTCTATGTTGGTTTTATCTTTTGGTTTGACTTTATGAACAAGTTTGGTTTGATTCCTGATGCAGGATGTCTTTTGTTGCAATAACTTTGTTTTCAATTAACTTATGACATGTATTTTGAAGATGGTAATAGGTATTATGTCTTCAATATGCTTTTGTGTTAACTACTTATGGATGCATTATATGTTATCTTTAGAAGGTTATGTATGAACAACAGAACAAATCCATAATTGGTCAATAGATACCAAATTTTCATTACCATTACTTTGCATTACAACAATGTTCCACATTAGCAAAAAAAACTACTTAAACCAGACACATATACCCCTATCCTATTACAAAAGATAACCATAATCAACCTGTGGACTTACAACAAGAACACCAACACAACAACAAAAAAAATCCAACTATAGACTAGGTAATATTTCAACATAGTTGCTTCTTCTTTGATCTTCTCCATTGCTTTTTCATGCTTGCTTGCTTGTTATTTTATATCATCCATTGCTTTTCGTATCTTATTGATTGTCCTATGCAGCCCTGGTATTATAACTTTGGAACGAGCACACATGGGTTCATCATACAACCCAATAAACACACATGATGAATTCTTGAAAAAAAAAGAAGAAAGAAACATTAGATCATCAGGGAGTAGTCGTCAAAATAAAGTGTAACATACTTACCGGGTTAGGACACCCCAAAATCGGCACCATGGGTTGTTATCTGTCCATGATGTCCGAACTATCGCCCACTTTCTGCAGAAGCACATCACCATTGTCGATGGAGAATATGAAATCACAGGGGGGTGATCGATGGAGAAGATGAAATCAGAGAGGGAGTGATAGTTAGGGCTTATTGCTGGAGACGAGAATAGAGACGTTGTAGTCTCTTTATGGACTAAATAATAATAAAATAATAAAGGGGCTAGATGAATGGACTAAAATACCCTTAAGTGAGAGGAGCATGGGTAATTTAACGGGAGCTTGGTAACAGCTGTTAAGCCATTGGACTAAACTCGCAACAAATAGAGACTATTGGACCATCCTTGCAAGTCAAACCCATTTTGGACCAAACATGCTAGTTTTGACATACCACAGGGACCAAATTTGCAATTTTGTCATATATATATATATATATATATATATATATATATATATATATACATATAACAAAATAAATCAGTCAATATTAGCACATTTTATCATCGCATAACTATAAATGCACCTTTAGTATACTAAAGATGCTTTAGTTGTTGTAACTTGTATGTTATTACTTAGACCATCCGATATGGATAGCACGATCGCCTTTACGATTGAGTTGGACCGCGACCACGGTCATGGTCGATCGTGGTCGTGATCTTCCGTGTTCAAGACGACGAACTCAAACGGCGAATCAAAACATTTTCCTTCTTCTGACTGTTCAACGGTCATTTTTTAAGTTTTAATTTTTTTTTCAAAAACTCAATACCTATATAAATCTAATAAAACCCTCACATTTTACTCTCATTCTGTAAACAAAAAAACATATGGAGGATTTGAAATTGTTAAATTTTTTTACTCGGATGATGAGAATTCGTATCGACATTCTTCATTGTTGTGCAACACATTCATGATGAAGAAAGTTCGAATGTTGCTCGTACAAGGACGATCATCAATCATGATCACCAAGACGCATACGACTTATTGGTACGTGGTTACTTCACTGGTAATTGTCTTTACAATGATGATGTATTCGAACGTCGCTTCCATCTAAATAACGCTATATTTTTAACTATTAGTAATGTTTTAGAAGCCCGTTATGATTTTTTTTCAAACAAAAACCCGATGTTAGAGGAAGAATGAGTTTTAGTAGTATACAAAAGTGTGCTGCTGCGCTTAGGTATTTGAGATACGGTATAACATTTGATGCATCTGACGAATACTTCAAAGTATCCGAGAGGATCGCAGTTGATTGTGTAGATTGGCTTTGCGCATGTGTGTATAAGGTTTTTCATCAAGAATATATGTGTAAACCAACTCCACATGATATTGAAATATTATATTCGGCTCATGAAGAGAGGCACGGATTTTCGGGTATACTTGGCAGTCTACATTGTATACATGTGGCTTGGGAAAAATGTCCAAATGCATGGTGTGTCCAATTCACTCGAGGAGATATAGGTGAACCAGGTATAATCCTAAAAGCTGTCGCATCTCAAGATTTATGGATATGTCATTCTTTTTTAGAGTTGCGGGGTCTAACAACGACATTAACGTTCTTGACCAGTCTTGTAATGCCCGTGTTTCTAGGCTAGGATTTAATATTGACATAATGGTCTAGGTTAACCTTTGTAACTCATTTAGAAGAAATGAAAAGAAATTATGTGAATTTTATGTGAATTATGTGTTTTATGCTTAATTATTAGGATTTAATTAATTAAGAATAACTATAAATATTAGATAAAGCCTATATCTTTACATAAAGTTGTAGTGGTCGAAACAAGGATTACAGGGATATAAAGAATACCAAAATCCGAGTTATAACGAAGAAGTTATGATATGTCGAAGTTTCGCGACAAAACTAGTGTCACACCCCAAAACCGAGAACGGCGGAAACGTTCTGGGGCGGAGGATGTCATGTAATGTATCACAACAATGAAAAGTAGTAAACAAGCAACAACATCATCCATTGCTTTAATAGTATAATTTTAATTACATGTGAGTTCTTTCATAGTATAATTCTACAAAATGAATATTCAAAAATAAAAAAAACGAGTCTTGATTGCTCCGTCTTCACAGAACCTGGTAGTCGTACCTGACTATCCGTATCCTGGGAATACAAGTTATTTTAAAAGCGAGTATCAGCAATAATGCTGGTGAATTCATAAGTATTTATGTGACTTTGATTTGTAAAGCTGTAATTGAAAGACCTGTAAATGTTATCGAAGGAAAGTTTGTACCAATGAACATGTTTGTAAATATCTGTAAACGTTTGAAAAACTCTAGAAAATCTCATATTTTCTACTAGTGTAAAATGTAGCCTTCTACCAAAACCCGACTGTTTTGAATGTTTGCTTCAGAAATCCAATATTTGTTTGTAAGTGAGTGGTAGTTTAAAAGTCCAAAATGAACTACCATGATGTTTTTCATGTCATAAAATAGTAGATTTGTGTACAATTATAATCGCTAAGATATATGAAAACTCCGTAAATCAAAGTGTTTTTAATACTCCATGTGAGTTTTATAACCATACTATTGACACTGATGGCCTGTAACAACGTTCTTCAGGCGTTGGAATGTTATGACATTTGTCACCCCAGACCTGCCGGTCTAACTGTAGCTAACAGTTTAGGTGCGGGATTGTCAATCCCGTATAGATCTATACACAAGTATCACGCTCCCCCTCCAAGGGATTATGGTATATAATACAGGACTTAAAATGCATACATAAATGTACGTTGAAGTTTGAATATCTCACAACTTAGTATAAAACAGATTTACGTATGAAAATGTCCATTTGTTTTTATATGAAAATACCTTCTTGATATGGCACTTATAGTATATAAAATGTTACGAATATCTAGTATACTATCTCATGAAATTGTATTCCTTGAAATGGTATGTCTCGAAGTTGTATGCTTTTGTAATTGTATGTCTTTTAATTGTATATGATTGTATCTCTTTGCATAGTATGTAATGTATTTGTATAGACTCATGAATAGATTGAATCTTGTATGAATCCTGGTACTTGGAATGGTAAATAGTATATCTTAACTATACATATTATAGTTACTAATAGTGTGTGTGTATCATCGAAATATGCCTTTGTTACCCAAAGGTACTCAACCAACTGAATAGAAAAGTTTTATGTCTATATCTGTATACATGAGATATATATATATATATATATATATATATATATACATATATATAACCATGCGTGTTTAGGTGTGCATTTGACAAATAAAATATAAAAGAAGTTTTGTATAACTTTTGAGAAGTTTAATAAATAATAAGAAGTGGTGACTTGATGTCAGTTTATAAAACGGTTTGAAAGTAGTTTGTTTGACAAGAATAATTTTAAGTATAAGAAGACCTTTTTTTGAAATACGATTCTAATGGTGTTTGAAAGGAAATAGAATGTATGTAAGATAGTTTGATAAAGAGTTTTTAACATGTAAAAATGTTTGTCGTAAACTATTATAGTTTTTCCAAAAGTTCGTTTCATTTGTATAGTAAACCTTAGTGTGGTGCTCACTTGTATTGTAATGTGTAACTTTTTGTGATGACATAAATGAACACATGTACTAAAGGTACAAATAAACCGTTTGATTCGTATACGTATAACCACCTATTTAATTTCAACGGATAATATGATATCGTGTTATGTTTTCCGTACGAAGGATTTCATACATATGTTTTACTTGATAAAAATGAGTATTTAGTGAATCTTTGAGTTACACACGATAATAATCGTGTGTTTACTTGTATTCCCCCCCTTAAAAGTGTATATTAAAACAATATTGATAACACATTTAAAAATGTAGATTATAGGGGTATGAACTCACCGAAGAAAGTGCGTGATTTGAAGAAAACGACATTTTCCCGGGCGGCACCTCGACCAGAGAGTGACGAGATTCTCGGGAATCTCGGGGATTCGAACTTTCTTCGGGGCTCGAGTGCGGAAATCGAGGTCTTCGGGATAGCTTCTAGTGCTTCGAAGTGTGTGAGAGTAATTGGAGATTTGAGAAAGTGTGTCTAAAATTCGAAGCTTATGCCATCTATTTATAGTGCTGGGGGCGTGAGTACGCGGGGCGTAATTTTGGAGTACGCGGGGCGTACTCACTTACGCAGCGCGTACCTCATTACGCTGGGCGTAAGAATGCATCATGGCTTACGACTCCTGGCTAGCTAAGCGTAGAGTGGGCGGGCCGATGGGACTCGACTCTGGGTCTAGTACGCGGGGCGTACTCCCAGAGAACGCGGGGCGTAATCCAGCCTGTCCTCTTCTAGGTTGTGCCGGGCTCTCCAACTTTCATTTAGGTTGTGTCGGCTAAAGATCGCTTGATCTCTGTTTCGAGTTTTTAGCTGTCTACTGCTAGGTTAGAAACTTCGGAAAATCATAACTTCCTCATACGAAGTCAGATTTGGGCGTTTTTTTTTATGCATGATCACGGTTTAACGTAATCTACGATTTTTGTTTAGATACCTAAGGCTAAAAATTATTGTATCGAAACTTTGCGTTTTACGTCTATCAGCGTTGTCGGCTTTCGCTGTGAATTTTAGATTGATCATAACTTCTTCGTTATAACTCGGATTTTTGTGTTCTTTATATGTACGAAAACCTTGATACGAGTCCTACCACTTTATTTACCCCAAATATGATTTTAGGAAAGTTAAATTTTGGCTTAAATTTGACTGGCTATTGTCTCAAAATATCGGGTTGTCACATCATCCCCCTGTTAAAGGGAATTTCGTCCCGAAATTCGAGTTTTAAGTAGTATTAACAATCATGCTACCGATAGGAGTTCTATTTGATACTCGTGTTCTTAAGCAAACATTCGTCTTCGCCTGGTATTCCAGTGAATCTTTCACTAATGGGATACGACTTTGCTTCTTTCGTTTGACTTCACTAGTATGATATCCTTTCCCTGTCGATGTTGTGTGTTTCCGTGTTCGGTGAAAGTATTACACCTTGTACCCTACAAGTAGTCTCTCCAGATCTTCAGAGTAATCAACGCTGCTCCTGAATCAAGGTCATGTGTTGAACAATCAAATTCTTGGGTCTTAAACTATCTTGAGGTATAGGTAGTGATCTTTCCCCTTGCATAATAACACAACCAAGCCCTTGGTTAGATGTATCGCATTACACCATGCAATATTCTATCCCCTTTTTGGGAGGGGTAATATTGGTGCGATGCATCAGACTTACTTTAGCGTTTGGAATTCTCTTTCTTGTTTACAGACGAATCCGGTGCTCTTCCAAGTGAGAAACTTGTCCTAAAGAATCCCCTTCTGAGGAGTTTGTTAAGCTCATAGGAAGTTCTTGAACCTCGGTTGGAGCTAGATAATAAGGTGATTTGGCTACTGGAACTAAGTTGATTCTGAGTTTGACTTGACGCCGTGTTGGTAGTCTCGGTTGTCCTCCCGGAAAGGTGTCGGGGAAAGCCGCGTACTTCTTGGATGTTCTGAATGTCCTTCATTTCTTGGCACGTCTTGGCGATGTGTGCAAGGAATACATGATATTCCTTTTGTAAGCATTTCTGAGTATGCATACACGAAAAGATGAGAGGGTTTGTACTGGGTTCGTGGCTGTAAATAACTAGGGCTTCGTTGTTTTGGGGACGTTGGGACGAACTGTTTTATCAAAGCACCTGATGTTGGCTTGATGTAGACTGAATCAACTACTACTGATTATGATGTCAAAATTTGGGGGTGGATTAGCTGTCGTGAAAAAGAAGTATGACTACTCATGAATTAGGGGAAAAGGATAGGTATTTCTAAGTTTATTCTTATGGATGCACGATCACTTGCAGTCTTGGGCAGTCTCCGTTCTGAAGTTCATAGTAGAACTCATACCTGGTTCATCCATCACAGTCTCGGGTATACGAGTCGTTTATAATTAAGATTGAAAAGGTAGTCGAATAAATGATTCTTCTTTAAGCCCTCATCCCATCGAGGAAAAAGAAGTTAAAGCGGAATTGTCAATTCCAAATTTGTAGAACCTTGATTATATATCACCCCTATGTATACGTTCATCAGCGAAGTTCAACCGTATGGACTCTTTGGATTTGAACTTGGCGTACTGTACAAGTGGTAATTCGGAGATTCCTTTGGAAAAGAAAAGAATTGTGAGGTATTCTATACATGGGTACTTTAGTGTTTCGGGATGATGGTTTCGCTAGAAAGACGTTTTCGGAGAAGGAGATGTATGTATGAAGCTGTTTTTTTTGTGAGGATCAAATTGAATCAAGTCGTACGATAATGTTGGAGTCATAAGGAAACTTAAAGACATTTGATTTGAATATGAAACGTTTACAGACAAAACACAACCGTGCAACCATCAACAGAGTCACAGTACTTTAGACTACTACAAGTCTATTGTCGTGAATAAGGTATACTATAAATGGCAAGTATACACAGTACGAGCATCCCTATACCGACGGGATCCCGCAAAGGATAAGACTATGATTTGTGCTAGTTTTGGATGGTTTATAAGCCTGTTATAATGAAATGCCTAAATTACATTAGCGTGGGTTCGTAGTAGGTTCTCCTGCAGCTGTGACCCTGAGAATCCTACCTTCTGCGCCAGAGTTCTTTGTTATAGGACAATCCTTCTTGAGATGTCCTATCTCCCCGTATTGGTGGCATGACTGGCTAGTACTTAGCCTTGGTGTCGAGAGTGAGGTGTTTAGCCAGAGTTATGTGGACACGAGTGCCTTCCTCATTACACCACCTTGGAAACTGCTTCCTAAAGCGTTCTGCATGAGTTGCCATTTTGTTTTCCCGTTTCGGTATTACCATCGGAACTCTCGACTTCTTTGTCGGTCTTGCTTATGTTGCCTGAGTTGATGTGTGTAAGGAAAGTTGTCACCGCAGCTGCTACTACAGCTTGAAATGAAGCGGCGTCGATATGGAGGATAGGGGTTTCGTTGCTCGGCGGATCATTTCCGGATGATGACCTGATTTTTATAATACAAAAGATAAAGATTTTTGTGAGCGATTCTGGTTGACTCTAGATGTACTTCGATTGCTTTAAGTAAAGAGTACAAGTATGTTCTCGAAAGTTTGACCTACATCCCTATGATGCAGTCCTAGTACGGATTGGAAGTATGTTCATGACGGTTTGATCTACATCCTTATGATGCAATCATAGTATAGAGTAGAAGTATGTTTGTAAAATGGTCTTTCAAGACGTTTGTCGTTCCAGCTGAGGTATAGCTGGTTGGTGGATAACATGATCCAACCGCTAGAAGAGACATGGAAATGCCTCCGAAGTTAAATTACTATAGTCCAATGACTTGACTAAAACATATTAACGAAGGTATGATGAGGGTTTTTGAACCAAAGGTGACTCGGGAGTTAGCCGACTGTCAATATCATCGATGCTTTACGATGTAATAAGCTTAGGAAAAATTTGACTTTGAAGAAGGTCTTACATCATATCTAGAGTAGGAAGGTTTTAGTAGCATAAAGGCCCAACTAAAAGTACTTATAGTACAAGATAGTTTCATAGAAAATGCTGCATCGGGCATAGACAGAAAAATAGTCCATTTAAACAAGGTAGGGAAACAAGGCCTTTCTTTCTGGCGGAGGTCATCCTTCTGGTGAACTCACAGTTAGCCAATTAGTGTTCCATTATTATTAAGAAGGTGTCCTTCGTACACCCGTTGGAGTTCTTATCACTTCGGCTTGCGTTTCAGCTAATGCTTGCAGCAGGGTCTCATGGTCTCTCTTAGTTCTCTCACGAGTGTTTTCAAGATGATTGGTGTAGATGGTGTGCATTCTTGCGTTGGTATTTAACTTCTTTGATATAATGGAGCGTCGTCCTGCCTTGAATTTCGTTTTGACGAACTCTGCGGATCAGTATTGTTAGAACTTTGTCTGTTGAGCTCCCTTCGCTTAAGTGGTAGTAACTTCGGTCTCCTTTTGACAACATAGGTTGATCTTGCTCTGCGCTCCATGTTTCTAGGCATACTACCCAAGGAAGTGTCGGGCCATGAAGAGCTAGACGAGGGTTAGGGTTTGAATTGGAAGTTACCGAGGGTAAGTTCTCCTTCTCGAGTTCAGAGTTATCATCGTCCGAAAGATCTTCAGTATGGTGATCATTCAAAAGGGATTGGATGATCATTCTCTGGTTCTTCTCTGAACCATCCAACACTGCCCTTGTTCGGGAAGTACGAGTTGTCGTGGGGATGGGGTCCAGCTATGTTATCTATACGGTAATTTGGGGTATACGAATCTAACACATAAGTAGTTTATAGAATACACAAAATACTCCTATAGTATTTTAGGTTTACATTCTACTGTTCCCATTGAGGTGTTATGGGTAAGTTTTTTTTTTTTTTTTTTTTTTTTTTTTTTTTTTTTTTTTTTAGATTTGTTGCAACTCACAACCATACTTAGGCACATGCTAGTCAACCCTTGGATAATATAGTTGATCAGGCTATATCATCCCAGTTTTGACCATATGGCTCTAAGTCTACCTGTGCTGCCCAACAATTGTAATACTTTTGTTCTGTCTTAGCGACACTGATTTTAGTGTGAATACAGGCATGTATACTTTCTTAAGTATTTTATTATTTAAAAGTATAGACTTTTTATCAAAGTATTTTAATCCCTATTGTATTTATAGTTTGTATACCTTTTATGGGTTGATATACTAAATTCACTATAAACAATGCTCTGATACCAATCTGTCACACCCCAAAACCGAGAACGGCGGAAACGTTCTGGGGCGGAGGATGTCATGTAATGTATCACAACAATGCAAAGTAGTAAACAAGCAACAACATCATCCATTGCTTTAATAGTATAATTTTAATTACATTTGAGTTCTTTCATAGTATAATTCTACAAAATGAATATTCAAAAATAAAAAAAAACGAGTCTTGATTGCTCCGTCTTCACAGAACCTGGTAGTCGTACCTGACTATCCGTATCCTGGGAATAAAAGTTATTTTAAAAGTGAGTATCAGCAATAATGCTGGTGAATTCATAAGTATTTATGTGACTTTGATTTGTAAAGCTGTAATTGAAAGACCTGTAAATGTTTTCGAAGGAAAGTTTGTACCAATGAACATGTTTGTAAATATCTGTAAACGTTTGAAAAACTCTAGAAAATCTCATATTTTCTACTAGTGTAAAATGTAGCCTTCTACCAAGACCCGACTGTTTTGAATGTTTGCTTCAGAAATCCAATATTTGTTTGTAAGTGAGTGGTAGTTTAAAAGTCCCAAAATGAACTACCATGATGTTTTTCATGTCATAAAATAGTAGATTTGTGTACAATTATAATCGCTAAGATATATGAAAACTCCGTAAATCAAAGTGTTTTTAATACTCCATGTGAGTTTTATAACCATACTATTGACACTGATGGCCTGTAACAACGTTCTTCAGGCGTTGGAATGTTATGACATTTGTCACCCCAGACCTGCCGGTCTAACTGTAGCTAACAGTTTAGGTGCGGGATTGTCAATCCCGTATAGATCTATACACAAGTATCACGCTCCCCCTCCAAGGGATTATGGTATATAATACAGGACTTAAAATGCATACATAAATGTACGTTGAAGTTTGAATATCTCACAACTTAGTATAAAACAGATTTACGTATGAAAATGTCCATTTGTTTTTATATGAAAATACCTTCTTGATATGGCACTTATAGTATATAAAATGTTACGAATATCTAGTATACTATCTCATGAAATTGTATTCCTTGAAATGGTATGTCTCGAAGTTGTATGCTTTTGTAATTGTATGTCTTAAGATTGTATGTATTTTAATTGTATATGATTGTATCTCTTCGCATAGTATGTAATGTATTTGTATAGACTCATGATTAGATTGAATCTTGTATGAATCCTGGTACTTGGAATGGTAAATAGTATATCTTAACTATACCTATTATAGTTACTAATAGTGTGTGTGTATCATCGAAATATGCCTTTGTTACCCAAAGGTACTCAACCAACTGAATAGAAAAGTTTTATGTCTATATCTGTATACATGAGATATATATATATATATATATATATATATATATATATATATATATATATATATATATATATATATATATATATATATATAACCATGCGTGTTTAGGTGTGCATTTGACAAATAAAATATAAAAGAAGTTTTGTATAACTTTTGAGAAGTTTAATAAATAATAAGAAGTGGTGACTTGATGTCAGTTTATAAAACGGTTTGAAAGTAGTTTGTTTGACAAGAATAATTTTAAGTATAAGAAGACCTTTGTTTGAAATACGATTCTAATGGTGTTTGAAAGGAAATAGAATGTATGTAAGATAGTTTGATAAAGAGTTTTTAACATGTAAAACTGTTTGTCGTAAACTATTATAGTTTTTCCAAAAGTTCGTTTCATTTGTATAGTAAACCTTAGTGTGATGCTCACTTGTATTGTAATGTGTAACTTTTTGTGATGACATAAATGAACACATGTACTCAAGGTACAAATAAACCGTTTGATTCGTATACGTATAACCACCTATTTAATTTCAACGGATAATATGATATCGTGTTATGTTTTCCGTACGAAGGATTTCATACATATGTTTTACTTGATAAAAATGAGTATTTAGTGAATCTTTGAGTTACACACGATAATAATCGTGTGTTTACTTGTATTCCCCCCCTTAAAAGTGTATATTAAAACAATATTGATAACACATTTAAAAATGTAGATTATAGGGGTATGAACTCACCGAAGAAAGTGCGTGATTTGAAGAAAACGACATTTTCCCGAGCGGCACCTCGACCAGAGAGTGACGAGATTCTCGGGAATCTCGGGGATTCGAACTTTCTTCGGGGCTCGAGTGTGGAAATTGAGGTCTTCGGGATAGCTTCTAGTGCTTGGAAGTGTGTGAGAGTAATTGGAGATTTGAGAAAGTGTGTCTAAAATTCGAAGCTTATGCCATCTATTTATAGTGCTGGGGGCGTGAGTACGCGGGGCGTAATTTTGGAGTACGCGGGGCGTACTCACTTACGCAGCGCGTACCTCGTTACGCTGGGCGTAAGAATGCGTCATGGCTTACGACTCCTGGCTAGCTAAGCGTAGAGTGGGCGGGCCGATGGGACTCGACTCTGGGTCTAGTACGCGGGGCGTACTCCCAGAGAACGCGGGGCGTAATCCAGCCTGTCCTCTTCTAAATTCCGTAACTTTCGCGTACGAGCTCCGTTTTTGACGTTCTTTATATCCACACGAAGGTGAAAAACTACTCCACAACTTTCATTTAGACTCCGTCGGCTAATTTTGACTTTATTTTTAATTATATTTTAATTAATGGGTCGGGACACGATAACTTCGTTAAAAATCCGTAACTTCTTTATCCGGAGTCCATTTTCATCAGACTTTTTATGGTTATACTCCTATTGTCGGGCTCTCCAACTTTCATTTAGGTTGTGTCGGCTAAAGATCGCTTGATCTCTGTTTCGAGTTTTTAGCTGTCTACTGCTAGGTTAGAAACTTCGGAAAATCATAACTTCCTCATACGAAGTCAGATTTGGGCGTTCTTTTTATGCATGATCACGGTTTAACGTAATCTACGATTTTTGTTTAGATACCTAAGGCTAAAAATTATTGTATCGAAACTTTTCGTTTTACGTCTATCAGCGTTGTCGGCTTTCGCTGTGAATTTTAGATTGGTCATAACTTCTTCGTTATAACTCAGATTTTTGTGTTCTTTATATGTACGAAAACATTGATACGAGCCCTACCACTTTATTTACCCCAAATATGATTTTAGGAAAGTTAAATTTTGGCTTAAATTTGATTGGCTATTGTCTCAAAATATCGGGTTGTCACAACTAGCACGACGCCGAATGTCGTAAAAAGTGAATTTTTGATAAACTACTTTTTAGCCTTAGTGATCTAAACGAAAATCGTAGTATTCGTTAAACCAAGAAATTAGATAAAAACAACGCCCAAATTTGATTTCGTATGAGGAAGTTATGATTTTTGAAATTTCAGCTTAGCAGTAGACAACTAAAAACTCGAATTTTAGATCGAACGATTTTTAGCCGACACAACCTAAACAAGAATCGAAGGTCTCGTCATTAGTAGTATAATGGTAAAAAGTCTAACGAAAACGGATGTCGGATGAAGACGTTATGAATTTTAACAGATTTCCTATCCCGGTCTGTTAAAAATAGTAATAAAAAAATTAAACTCAAAATTAGCCGACGAAGTGTAAACGGAAGTTGTAGAGCGTAATTTTAGCTATGCGTGTATATAAAGAACGTAAAAAATGGAGCTCCTATGCGAAAGTTATGATTTTCTCAAGTTTGGCACAAAAATAAAGAAAAAATGGGAAAAACCGGGCAATTTCGCATGCCACGTCACCCTCGCACGTGGGAGCTGCTGAGTGGACCGAACCCATGTGTGGCACCTCCTGATTGTACCGCAGCCGAGGTCCACTTAGAAGCCAACAGCTTCGCATGAGATGCCCTGGAGACACCCCTTGGACACCTTCCTTCACATGTGGTCCCTTCCCATTGGACCGAGGTTTGGTCCAATCCGAGCCTAGCACCTTGCGAGCCTTCAGTCCGAAGTAAGCCACCTATCCGATGCGTGTCAGCTTCGCATAACTCTGGGTCCAAACCTTCGGACTATATATATATATATATATATATATATATATATATATATATATATATATATATATATATATATATATATATATATATATATATATATATATATATATATATATATATATATATATATATATATATATATATATATGCGAGGACTTCTGAATTTTTACACTTTTTCACCCCAATTTTCATCCTCTTTCACATTTTCCACTCTCATAAGCTCATATGCAACCCCTAAATCCCTGGTATCAAGTCTCGAACCCTAAGCAAGCCTCAAAGCCCCGATATTCCCGAGAAGTAACCTCTCTCCTGTAGAAACTCTGCCCAATTTTAGCCGGTTTCTCGTTAAATAAACTCTTTACGGGAAACGAAACGCTGCCAAAATCACCGTTTATCAATGTGAGTTCATACCCCTATAATTTATCATTTCGGTTTCGAATCCCGAACTTTGCAGAGCCCAGATTCTCAATAAAACTCTCGGTTTTATTAGAAACGATCGTTTTAGGAAACGAATTGCTGCCCGATTATCATCAAATCATGTGAGTGTATAGTCACTTTCATCTTACACCTAGATATGAAGTATTTTACATGAAATACGTGCTATGTGTAATTATATTAATTGTTTAACTGAGGTGACTGTTGAATTGATGTTTTATACAAGTTTTAAACTATATATGTATTTTTATCTACAAATATGTTGGATAAAACATGGGTAGATAGTGATGTGTGATAAAATAAAAGTGATGAGAGGCCTTGATGAGTTTTGAGATCCAGTCATCTAGCGGAGTTTGGATGACGACCACAGACTTTCTAGACAGTCCAGTGGGAAACATTAGCAAGTCCACGACCTGTAGGTGTTAATGAACTGAGAGTGTTCATTCGCTGTACTCCATCCCCCTCATGGTTGCCTTTAGGACATGTATGGCTGAGGAAACCCCTTAGCATTAGTGTCCATCCTGATGATATCCTTTAGGCTAGGTCCCTTGTGATAAGTGTTTAGGGACATAAAGTGAGGATAACGGAAACGGGTTATCATAGTTATTGTTGATTGATGAACTTAGTCAGTTTATTATTATTGTGGGTTGAAAACCTTATATGCTCACCAGGCTCCCAAGCCTGACCCACTCAGCTTTTTATGTTACAGGTAGTGGACCCCGAGCATAGTCGGAGGACAATGAGGGATTTTTTGATTATAGGCCAGTAGTTGGAAATAACTGTTGAAAGGCTTATAATGTCTTGTTTATGCTTTTGATCTGTATCGGAACATGACATCCCGAGGTTTTGATATGAAATGAAACTATACATTTCTTAAAGAAAGTTTTGATAAACTTTTATCATGTTTTGTTTTGGTAACAAATTCCGCAACATCTTTTAAAAAGATTTCTCTGATTTTATTTTAAAAAGCATAAAATGAATCGGTCTTTTCTAGCCGTGAAATTAGGGGACATCACAGTTGGTATCAGAGCATTAGTTTAAGCGAACTAAGAAATTGTAGGATTTCTAGACTTAAACTTAGAATGCTAAGTGATGATTGTGAGATGAGTGTCTACCATTTATTAGACACGAGCACTAGTTTATTTTAGGAAAGATGCCAAAAATGCCCTTATGTGCTAAATGTTATATGTTTGCCATATATGCCATTATTGTTCGAATCTATGGTCTGTTGCCGACCGGATCTGGAAACCTTATGTGTGTAGGATTCTAGTCGTACGATTACGAGAGTAGAACAAACATGTAAACGTTTCGGAGGGATAAGGGAATTTAAATACCTATCGAGGGTAAAGACCTAAATTCGCCTTATTCGATATATAGATTGTAATGGCAAGAACTCGTAGTGGAGTTGCAAACGCAAACGGAAACAGGGATCAACAACCTCAACCTCAAGTAGTTGAGGAAGTACCTTTTTTAGGAGCTGCACCTGAGCCAATGATGATGGCTGGGGTACAAGCAATGATGTAGATGATGTTAGATCGCCATATGGAGGAGACAAGGCGACTACTACAACAACATAAGGAAGAAACTATGATGCCTGTTGAACAGCCCGTATTAAATGAAGGGCAAACAGTAGGAGGGAACTACAGTGGGACTCTTGGTCAAGCCAACCCACCGATAGTTAGACAAAACAACCAGGATGGAGGAGTTGATGGGCGCAGATGAAAATACAAAGCTTTCATGGCATCTAAACCATCGTGTCTATCTGGAAGTCTGACACCGGTAGAATTCATGAATTGGATCTCCAAAATGGATACGATGTTTGAAAGTTGTGAGTGCAACAACAAACAAAAGACCGCACTTGCAATTCCTCTATTAAAGTCTGGTGTGTTGAACTGGTGGAAGTTACTAGCTAATTCGATGCCCAAGGGATAAGCTAGTAAGATGTCTTGGGAAGACTTTGTACTACAAATGAAACTGTAATACTGCTCTGAGCAGGATCTTCTGGAAATTAATAATGAGTTCCAGAATTTAAAGAATGGAAAGATGAGCGTTACTGAATACGCTGCTAGTTTTACTGAAAAGATGAAGCTTGTTCCTTACCTAGTTCCAACTGAACTCTCCAAGATCAACAAGTTCGCCCTCGTATTACTAGCAGACTTTGGTCCAATGGTCAAGCAAGTAACCACTTTGAAAGCCGCCATCTGGGCTGCTAAGAACGTTGAGGTTCAGATTAGAGAGAAGGGTCTGGAGACGGCGGAAGTTGGTGAAAAGAGAAAATATGAAGGAACTTCAGGTTCCAGCAAGAGAAGCAAATTTTATAAGTTTAAGAAGTTTGGAGGAGGAGGATGTGAAATGAAGTAGTGTGAGAAGTGCAAGAAAAAGCACTCAGGGAAATGTAGTGAGGAGGTGACTTACTTCAAATGTGGAAAGACTGGGCATTATGCCAACGTGTGTCCATCCGACAAAAGGGTATGTTTTGAGTGCCATGAAGAAGGGCATGTTTTTAAAGACTGTCCGAAGAGAAAGGATGTTGCAAAACCCAATCTACCACCAAATCCGAAGGCAAAAGCCTTTCAGATGATACTTGAGGCTACAAAAGAAGAAGATCAAGTTATAAAGTAGTAATGTGAATAGTAACAAGTGGTTAGGCCTATTAGAGGCATAGTATAGGGTAAACTTGAACCTTTGTGTAATCGTTTCAAGGAAATAATATAAACCCTGGTTTTGTCATATGATGAATTGAATGACTATGTGAAATTCTTGTATGGCGATTTGGAGAACTGCGAGATAATACTTGGGACGAGTATGAGTAGGTGCGAATGGTAGTAGAGGCCTATACTACCGGAAGCACAGGACTCATACTTGGATCAGGGAAAGTCACAAGGTTACCAAGGAGCTATTATTTGATTCCGTCTTGTTCTAGTTTGTCGTTACCATCGTTTCGGTAATGACTAAGAAGATGATTGTTATTCCGACCTTAGAGCTCATATTGAATCGAGTCCGACTAAGACGAGTATGTTACGTGGTTCAGAGAACCAAGTTCGATGTAGCATTTGACTTAAGCCAGAAGATTGAAGTCAAAGATGATTAAAGCGATCAACAGAAGTATCGTACTCATTGTTAAAGAAGTTGATATTTAGGAATAATACATGTTGAACTGTGATTGTATCACATTAGAACACGAAGGAAGGTGTAGTTTGTTCCGAAAATTGTCCCAAGGAGATCTGAGTCTAAGTAGTGTAGTATATAATGAGAGATCATTAGAACATGACCCACTGGTCTGTTACAATAAATGAAGGAAAGTACTTATTCCAATAACAAGAAGGAGTCCTCAATAAGGATTTATTTTGTAACTCGAAGGTTACGATTGAAAATCCTATGGAGATCTGAAGCTTTTTAGGATTAGCTGGATATTATCACTGAATTATCCAAGGCTTTTCTTCGATCGCGACTCCATTGACAGCTTTGACCCATAAAGGAGTTGTCTATACTTGGAATGAGAAGCATAGGAAGCTTTGAGAAGTTAAAGAAGACGTCATGTGAAGCACCGACTCTTTCATCACCTGACGGAGTTGATGACTTCACAGTTTAAAGTGATGCCTCTGGAGTTGGGTTAGGTTGTGTTCTGACCCAAAGGGATAAAGTGATAGTGTGTTCATTGAGGCAATTGAAAGAACATGAAAAGAACTACCCACTCATGATCTGGAGTTGGCAGCGGTAGTATTCGCCCTAAAGATAGGGAGGCACTATCTTTATGGTACTAAATGCAAACTTTTCAATGATCATAAGAGTCTTCAATATCTCTTTAATCAGAAGGAATTGAACATGAGGAAACGGCGTTGGCTAGAGTTACTCAAGGACTACGACTGTGAGATACTTTACCACCCTGGTAAAGAAAATGTTGATGCTGATGCTCTCAGTCGGAAGGTGAACCTTGAAAAGAAAAGGCCAAGATCATTGAGAATTGAAGTTGTCTCTACAATTGTGGAAAGTATAAAGAAATCTCAAGAGGAAGCTTTAGAGAAAAATGACCGGAAGGTGGAACATTTGAGTAAAACGATGGTGTTTGATATAAACAGTAAGGGATTGAAGGTATTCAAAGATAAGATTTGGGTACCTAAGACGGGACGACTAAGATATCTTCTGATGGAAGAAGCTCACAAGACCATGCTCGATTCATCACGACAGTACAAAAATATATAGGGATCCAAAACCCTATTAATAGTGGCCGACGATGAAGCTCGATGTTGCTAAGTATGTGGCCGAGTGTGTAACGTGTGCTAGGGTTAAGGCACAACATTAGAAACTGTATGGGAGTTTAGAACCTTTACCTATACTCATGGGTAAATGCGAAGATATCTTTATGGATTTTGTGACTAAACTGCCCAGAATAAGGAACGGTCACGACATGATTTGGGTGGTCGTTGATCGCTTCACTAAGAATGCGCATATCATGGCCGCTAACAAGAAATGGTCTATGGATAAACTTGTGAAATTCTTATGTGAAGGAAATTGTGAGGCTACACAGTGTTCCGTTAACGATTGTATCCGATCGTGACAATATTTTTACCTCAAGGTGTTAGAGGAGTCTGTAAGAGGAATTGGGTATCAAGTTGTGTTTGGATACAGCTTACCATCTGCAAACTAATGGTTAGAGCGACTAAACGATTCAAACATTGGAGGATATGCCGAGAGCATGTACCCTAGAATTTCAAGGTAACTGGGATGAACACTTATCTGACTACGTATTCGTTATACCGAGAAGTTCGATAAAAAGAACGCCCAAATCTGACTATGTATGAGGAAGTTATGATTTTTTGAAGTTTCAGCTTAGCAGTAGATAGCTAAAAACTCGAATTTTAGATCGAACGATTTTTAGCCAACACAACCTAAACAATAATCGAAGGTCTCGTCATTAGTACCACAACGGTAAAAAGTCTGACGAAAACGGACTTCGAATGAAGACGTTATGAATTTTTAACGGATTTTCTGTCCCGGTCTGTTAAAAATAATAATAAAAAAATTAAAGTCAAAATTAGCAGACGAAGTGTAAACGGAAGTTGTAGAGCGTAATTTTAGCTACGCGTGTATATAAAGAACGTAAAAAACGGAGCTCCAATGCGAAAGTTATGATTTTCTCAAGTTTGGCACAAAAATAAAGAAAAAATGGGAAAAACCGAGCAATTTCGCATGCCACGTCACCCTCGCACGTGGGAGCTGCTGAGTGGACCGAACCCATGTGTGGCACCTCCTGATTGGACCGTAGTCGAGGTCCACTTAGAAGCCAATAGCTTCGCATGAGATGCCCCAGAGACACCCCTCGGACACCTTCCTTCGCACGTGGCCCCTTCCCATTGAACTAAGGTTTGGTCCAATCCGAGCCTAGCACCTTGCGAGCCTTCGGTCCGAAGTAAGCCACCTGTCCAACGCATGTCAGCTTCGCATAACTCTGGGTCCGAACCTTCGGACTATATATATATGCATGCGAGGACTTCCAAATTTTTACACTTTTTCACCCCAATTTTCATCCTCTTTCACATTTTCCACTCTCATAAGCTCATATACAACCCTAAAGCCCTGGTATCAAGTCTCGAACCCTAAGCAAGCCTCGAAGCCCCGATATTCCCGAGAAGTAACCTCTCTCTTGTCGAAACTATGCCCAATTTTAGCCGGTTTCTTGTTAAATAAACTCTTTACGGGAAACGAAACGCTGCCAAAATCACCGCTTATCAAAGTGAGTTCATACCCCTATAATTTATCTTTTCGGTTTCGAATCTCGACCTTTGCAGAGCCCGGTTTCACAATAAAACTCTCGGGTTTATTAGAAACGATCGTTTTAGGAAACGAATTGCTGTCCGATTATCATCAAATCATGTGAGTGTATAGTCACCTTCATCTTACATCTAGATATGAAGTATCTTACATGAAATAAGTGGTATGTGTAATTATATTAATTGTTTAACTGAGGTGACTGTTGAATTGATGTTTTATACAAGTTTTAAACTATATATGTATTTTTTATCTACAAATATGTTGGGTAAAACATGGGTAGATAGTGATGTGTGATAAAATAAAAGTGATGAGAGGCCTTGATGAGTTTTGAGATCCAGTCATCTAGCGGAGTTTGGATTACGACCACAGACTTTCTAGACAGTCCAGTAGGAAACATTAGCAAGTTCGCAACCTGTAGGTGTTAATAAACCAAGAGTGTTCATTCGCTGTACTCCATCCCCCTCATGGTTTCCTCTAGGACATATATGGTTGAGGAAACAGTTGGATTAGTGTCTATGTCCATAACTATTTTGGTATGTACTTGACCCGATGGTGCATGGTCCTTTTGGGTTGCCTTCACCAAAGCAACTTGATAAGATGAATTATGAGGAGAACGGATTAATTATGATTTATTAATATATTATGAGAATAATATATTAAAGGAGAAATCATATTGTTTAATTAATATTAATCAAGAATTAATTGATAATTAATTTTGTGGCTAAAAGAGATTAATTATACTTAAGGGACTGTAATTGTAATTATAAGATAATTGCATTTGGGCTATGGTTCACCTTGGAATAATAGGTTGGACGAATTCTATGGGGAAACCCATGAGAAATTGTCCAAGGGATATTCTAAAAGGGTCCATGGGCTGCTTAGGGCTTAAGCAGTCAAATTAGGGTTTCCTAGTTGAAAACCCTAATAGCCTACATGTATATATAGTACCCTTAAAACCCAAAAACGTGGCTAAGAGTTCCACTAGGGTTTCTGGACGTTTTTGGGCAGCCTCCTCTCTCCTTATTCTTCATCCTCTTGCTCTTGGTGTTTGTGAGCCATTAGAGGAGTGACACTTGTGACTCTAAGCTTTCTAAAACCATTACAAGGAGGATTTGAGATTGTTATTGCTACATAACAATCAAGGTAAGATCTAAACCCCATTCTTATGTTAATATGTTTAATAGTATGCTAGATCTAGGGTTTAAAGTCTTGGATGAATTGCATGTACAATAGAGAAACCTAGATCCAAGCATTAGGGTTTGCATGAGCATACAGGATGTTCTTATGGCTAAAACCCATTAGTGGTATCAGAGCCTTGATTGGTTTCTATTGTATTGATGCCTAGTACATTCATTCTTGTAAAAATCAATTTTTTGGCTCCTTGACTGATGAAATCGTTGAGTTCCAATGTGGACTCGGCGAGTCCATAGAGGAACTTGGCGAGTTCGAGCGTCAGTTAGAGCAGATTTCGGGATTTTTACCTGTTTGGACTTAAGATAATTGCCTTAATTGTTTAAAATTAATAAAATACGAATTTTATTGATTCCTTATGATTATCTTTGTCAAAATAAAAGATTTTGGTCATCTAATTAGATAATTGTTACCTTATTTGATAAATGTTAAATTATTTGAATTGTTTGATCATTATCTTGCAAGAATTTGAACTAGATCTAATTAGATAACCACAAATTAATTGTTAATTGCCTTATTTGAATTATGTGATCTAGAATATTCTTGATAAAGTTTGGAAAAGTTTCAAATTAATCCCTTTAGGTTTTATAGTTTAAATTTGAACTTAAAAGTTTTTTTTTTTTTTTTAAATTTAAATAAGTTAAACCCAAATGTTTTGAAATGTTTCAAAACTTGCCGTCAAGTTTTAGAATTTAAAAGTTGATTAGAAGTTTAATTTAGAAATGTTAAATTCTAAAACCCTAGTATTGTTTTGAAAAGTTCAATTCACACCCTTATGGTTTTATTAATTAATTAAAATGTATAATTAAAAGAGATTTAATGAATCCATAAAGTTTTTGTTTACAATTTAATTAAATTAAAAGTATAATTATTAAATTTGACCACCTAATACTTTAAAAGTTTAAAAGACACCCTATACTATATATAACATTAAAAGTCTAGTATTATATATATGTATGAGTAAACCGTCAGTTTTACCGTTAGTAGGCCTCGTTCACGAAGCTGGTCTATAAGGGGTGTTTAAGGAAATTGCCTATAAAATGGTGATTGAATGGGTATCTACTCTTACCCACCGCACTCTTGACTAGTGGAGGGCCGCTAGCCGAATGGGTAGGATAGGACAGAAACCTTCCATTATAGGTATAATGAAATACAAAAGTAACTAAATGCTTTTACAAAATTCCTAATCTTAGTTACTTTAGGCAAAAGTGAATTGATGCAATTCCACGAAATTACACTTTGTGCCCTTGCGAAGACGTTAGTGGAGCGTGTGTGGTTAACCGACACACTAAATGGTTGTAAGCAAAGGTGGTAAAGGGTGACTTAATGTTTGTCATAGTTTGGTGGAGCGTGTGTGGTTAATCGGCACATCGAATAGGTGACTGTAACATTTGGGGGGCACCATGTAAGTTTGCATGGTTATTCACACCACGTTTTGTGATCCTCGACATCCTAGTCACAAATCGAGGGGCATATCGAGATTTAAACATGCCATTGAAAAGTTCAATGAATCTCAAAAGATCTAGGAATTTTCAATAGATTTAAAACTTAATTTTGTTTCGTTTTTCATGGTGGAAATTAGTGAATCGTCATTCACTTACCTTCAAATGTTCTGCAATTTGGGTTACAGCATCCCTCTCCCAAGTTGTAGAGTATTGTGTTGGGTCCTAGTCTTAATATCTCATTTGGGTGATTTATTAAGGACTCAATTAATCAACTTAACTTGAATTTTTTCTCCCTTTTTGTAGATATCAAAGTATGACAACTATGGTCTTCCCAAATCCCGTGGAACAAGCTTTCCACATGAAGATGATATTCCACGATTCGATCGGGGAACAAGAGATCATGCTTCACTTCCTCCACCTCCTCCAATTATTCTCCCTAACCCACAAGTTCGAAGGCTTGAAAAGTTCAAGCTCACTCAAGCCCTTTTGGCAAGTAGACATGAAGAAGGAAAGTCAGTGTGTGCACACATCCTAGAAATGAAGTCACACATTGATAGGTTAAGAATGTTGGGATCTGTTGTCTGTAAGGAGCTGGCTGTTGACTGGGTTCTTCAGTCACTTCCTGACTCATATAGTGAGTTTGTAAGAGAGTACTATATGATGAACCACGACGTAAACCTCATCGATCTCACCAATATACTTATTGCTACTGAATCAACAATGATTTGGCGCACTGGAAAAACAAAAAGTTGATTCGTGGATCTGCCTTCCAGACCTCTATGGATATAGGAAATGACAACAAAAGGCATGCCATGATCAAAAAGTTTGATCATAAGAGAAAGGCAAAGTCAGAAGTAGTCCCGTGTGCTGTTCCAAGAGAGTCAATTTGCTTTTATTGCCAAGAGAAGGGGCATTGGAGACGAAGCTGCCCTATTTACCTAAGAGATCTAAGATATGGGAGAGTCAAAATGTATGGCTCCACTTTAGGTAAAATCCATTAACTAACTCTTTTAAGTTCCTATTCTAGATTCTTAATACATGATGTGATAAGATTACATTTCGATGTTTTGTAGGATCGAAGAAAGGAGAGGAAGCTTAAGGGAAGAAGTGAGCGGAATCTAATCGTGAAGAAATGGATTAGAATCTTGAGCTACTACTTGGAGTTAGAATAAGATTGCTAAGAAATATGTATTAACATAGTTTTTCAATTGAATTGCATTGTAAGGACAAATTTTTCCACAATAAAATAAATTTTGATTTATATTATTTATTTATCCTTGCAATGGCCTGTATTAAAAATTGATGTTTGTAAGTTTCTATTATTAGTAATAATGGATTTGATTCTTAATTATGTTATTTGTGGAAAGGTCAAGAATTTACCAAATAGGGAAACTTTCTCATTGCCCAAGTTTCAATTGGACAGAAACTTAGAATCATACAACTTGGTTGCATGATGAATGACAAATTTCGTATTTGGAAATTAGACTAATTCGTTGACAAAGTGTCAAGTGAAGGACTAGGAGTACACACAGTTGTGTGTTGATCAAGTGTACCATAAGAGTGACAAAGATATTCGTCATGATTTACTAAAGGTTTAGTAAATATGATTATACTTATAAGATTAAGTGTAATTCTGAGTTGATTGAAAGAGTTTCAATCAATAGCAGAACAAATAAAAAGAATCAAGTAGGCAAAAAGATTAAAAAAAAAAATCTCTATTCTAAGAAGAAGGGAGAGTACCTTTTATTATGTTTTATGATAGGTCTTAATGATTAAGAACCATATCTCAATTGACCTTCTAAGTGAGTCTTAGTGAAATTGTATGTCTAAGAAGAGGGATCTAGAATTGAAGAAATGGTTAAATCAAGAAGTCAATCATACTTCGTTCCAAAAACAAGTCTTAGAGTTAAGATTATGAAATTGAGTGACATGTCTAAAGAAGCTTTATATCATTCATTAAATGTGGAATTTGAAAAAGTTTTTTTATTCTTGTACATTTGAAATTGGAAAGTTGTGATGTCTTGGATAATACAAAGACCAACTAGGACCAATTTTGTGAAGTGTTTTGTCATGATAAAAGCTACACTAACTCTTAAATATTTGTTTGTCAAGAAATGTTTATTGACAAGAGAATATTATATGTCAAGGAGTCAGTGGGAGTCTTAATGTTCTTGAAAATTTTCAAGAACTAATCAAGAATAAACCTTATCAATCATCACTAGCACACGACTTGAGGTTTACAACCCATCGTGTTGACATTATCTTGTTTCTGTGTCGTTCCAATTGAGTTAATTATGCATGTGAGTTCTATGAGTTCTGATTTGAACGCATAAAAGGCAAGCACTTTGATTAATGAAAGGTACAGTGATAGGAAAGGGTGAGCTGCTTAACTACTTGGAAGACATGGTGGGCAGCCATGTTACCATAAGGCAAGAAATCAAGATTGAGAAAGTTCGGTCCATATGAGTTTGGATTTGTCGCAAACTTTGGTTTTGACAAATTCACATGGATATGAACACATACACCATAGAATCTAAGTGTCATAACATTCCATCCTTCATCAAAATGACTGTGAGGAAATGCTTTCACTAAGATAGATTTTAAGAAGATAGTGATTGTGAAAATTGTATTCTCGAATTCAATTATGGTAACGGTATCCATTTCCATAATTCGAATTGTGAGATTTGACAATTAGTCTGAATTGTTTAGATACACATATGAGATATCTAAGGCAAAGGTGTATAAGTTTAAGAATCTTTGATAAAGGATTATCAAAGCATTAGGTATTAGAAATATGAACTTTAGAAATTCAATAAGTATTTTTTTTTTGGAAGTTCAGTTGTTTTCTAAAACATGCCAAAGCTAGTGGGAGCATAAGTATGCTTATATGATCATAATCATCATGATAGTGCGAGCATAAATGTTGTGCTTGTATGATTATTAAGGCAAGTATTGCAAGTTAGCAATATTAATTATAGAAAACAAGAGTAATACTTTGCAAAGTCGTAAGGGTTAAAAAAAATTTTTTTTGCTATAATGAAGGAATAGAATATTGTACTTCATTTCAAATCTAAAGGCTTAGGTTGTGGAATGTTAGTTAATTTAGTCAATGATACATAGTGCGTTCTCAAAATTTCGATTATGATTATGGCATCCCTCTTCATAGTTCGAATTGTGAGAACGTGACCCATAAAATATTATGGCAGAAGATTGATAAAGTATCGTATCTTTATGTAAGACATTATGCATCGTGTTCCATATGCTTCGGGTATAGGATTGATTGCAAATGCTATAGTATTTGACCATTCTAAAATTTTCCAAATGTCTAGCGCATTTAGAGGGAAAAAGGACAAGAATCAGTTTTGACTAAGATAATTAAACAACTATCAAAGGACGATCCAAAGCTCGCTGAGGATTGGTCGCTTGTGAGTAGTTGGAAGTATGGTATTGAATGGACCATATCGGCATTATTATGAATAGATAAGATTCTATTAAGAATGAGTTGTCATATGGAAAATATGGAAATGTTTCCATATTGGGAGTTGGACATTGAGAGTCTATGTCTAGATTAGAAAATTTTATGCAAAAGGATGTTCGAAGGAATGTACTTTGAGTGAGAGACATCACGTCTATGGAATTGTCTTGTAACAATCTCCAATAGAGGACTTTGTAATTTCATTGGCAATAGTCATTGTGACTTTGGTGTAGTGACATTACGAAAGGATCATTGCATAAAATATTAGAATCTAACATATTCTATAAGTGGACAGAATTTGATATTCTTACACTTGTGATAAGGATTAGGAGTTGTGAAATGAGTATGATTGGAAATGTGCTCATTTGATCTATTTCACAAAGTAAGGACCGTAGGTAAACATTGTGTGTATGCTAAGAGCATGGGACAAGTGTAGTAATAATTCAAGTAAGAAGTTGATTACTCGAAACAACAAATAATAAGTAATCAATATGGTGATTAAATAAAATGTTTTATTTATACCCAGAGATTGGGGTCATATGGTACTAGTGTTATTCTTGTGTTTCACTTTGCATGTTTTGACTTCCTGAATAATTAATTATTTAAGAATAATCAAATTATTCGAACGGACCACAATCATTCATATTTTGTAAGTAGGTATGAATGAAGATTGTCGTGAATCGGTGTGTGGATTGTCTAAAGTGTATTAGACAGAAGAAAATGTTTTCTGCAACGTTCATGAGTGCTTATGAACATGATTTGAGCATTAGATTAAACCCACGCTCACTTGGATCACTTCATGGATTTTATCACGAGTGATTGGTGAGACGATAACATCTTATATTCTTGAAACCGAGATGTGTGAGTTGTATCTTGCGAGTCGGTTACACATTGATAATATGTAAACACACCAGTAACTTGGTGTTATAAAACATATTGTTGTGTGTGATTCGGTGAGTGAGTACAAGCAAGCGTTGAATCAAAGTTTATCCGTTCCTTTTATCCAAAGTAGGATGAAAGCGATATCTTTGGGCCCCTCGATGATTTAGTGATGACACCTAAGCGCTTGGCCAAGCCGGGACTAATTTGATGTGTTCAATTGTAGTTTGTTGTCAGTCGTCATAAATCGGAAATCAGGAAACAATATAGAGAGAATGACTGAAATCCATGTCTCACGTCTATACGATATCTAGAATGGAGGAATATATGATCCCTTATCTAAAGGACACGCTTCTGATAGGATCAGAGTTGACAGCGGTTTTTGAAAGCTACGATTGCATATCAGGATCTGAAGTCATACGCAGAATAGTTATTAGAATCAAGTGGGAGACTGTTGGATTAGTGTTTAAGTCCATAACTATTTTGGTATGTACTTGACCCGATGGTGCATGGTCCTTTTGGGTTGCCTTCACCAAAGCAACTTGATAGGATGAATTATGAAGAGAAAGGATTAATTATGATTTATTTATATATTATGAGAATAATATATTAAAGGAGAAATCATATTGTTTAATTAATATTAGTCAAGAATTAATTGATAATTAATTTTGTGGCTAAAAGAGATTAATTAAACTTAAGGGACTGGAACTGTAATTATAAGATAATTGCATTTGGGCTATGGATCACCTTGGAATAATAGGTTGGACGAATTGTAACGACCCGTTCTCGGTATGTTAATAAATTGTCAATTGTCTAAGTTTTCAAGAGGGACTCGGCGAGTTCTAGCCTGACTCGCCGAGTTGGGTCGCGTATTTGTGCACGCGGGAGCCGGGGACTCGGCGAGTCCGTCCGTCTGGGTGAAACCCTAAATCCCCGGGTTTGCCCACTATTTAAACCCCATTATAGCCTCATTCTCGCCACTTTCACCCTGAGAGCTCTGTGAGAAACCCTAATCCTCCCATTTGAGAGCTTATAAGTGATTTAGTGCCATTTTTGTGAAGGTGTGAAGAAGGAGAAGAAGAAGGAAGCAAGGAAACGAGTTGTAGTGCAAAGATCCAGGGTCAAATCTGAGTTTATTGAGGTATTTTCGGAGTTCCCTTCTGGTTATATGCTTAAACTTCCATTAGAGCTCTTTTAAGAGCTATTTGATGTTTGTTCCAAGCTTTATGTTTGCATGAATGTCTTAATAAGTCGAAATACCTTTGGATCTGAGTTTTGGGGTGTTGTAGAGCCCAGATCTACTGTCTTTTTGATGTTACATTGCATATTAGCCATGGATCTACTCTTGTTGTGCATCTTTTAGCCTTATTTCCCTTATTCATGAGGTTGTGCAAGTAAAGTTGGAAACTTTACGTGGTAACACAGCTTATTGGACCCAGATCTATCATTTGCATGTGCTGGATTCAAGAGAAATCGAGTAAAAATCTGTTGCATGGCGGCGACTCGGCGAGTCGGAAGAACGACTCGACGAGTCGGGTCGCGAGTCCCGAGTTCTCCAGTTTCATCAGTGTCGAGTGGACGAGGTGACTTAGGGAGTGGACTCAGCGAGTTGAGGGTAGACTCAGTGATGGAGGGACTCGGCGAGTTTGTTCATACAACTCGGCGAGTCCAAGGAAATCTTCTTGGGGATCAAGAACAACTCGTCGAGTCTGTTCATCCGACTCGGCGAGTCGGATGAAGATCATCTGAGTTCTTGGATCCAGAGGGCACTTGTCGAGTCGATGCCACACTCGACGAGTATCAGCGTGTAAGAGTTGAGAGGAGAGTCTAGGACTCGGCGAGTTGGGTATCCCGACTCGGCGAGTCAGCCCTGAGTAAGTTGACTTTGACCAAGGGTAAAAGAGTCATTTTACCCCGAGTGTAGTGTTAGTGACTGATTGAGTGTGTTTATGGATTTGTAGCCGAGGAGATTCAGGAGCAGCAGCCGTTAGCTTTCCGAGCCACACACTCATCCGCTAGCTTACGAGGTGAGTTTCCTTCCAGTGGGAACGGGTCTAAGGCCACAATGCCAGCCCGTCCAGTTAGCAGTAGTTTCCGGACTTGATCCGACGCAGTAGTTAGTATGTTTGATGCCTTCGTGGCTCAGACAGGATTTGTGAGCTATGCTTTAAGTGTTATGTATTATGTGTTCCTGGCTACGGCCCGATGTAGTATGCAGTATATGCGTTCATGCTAGTTGTTATGATATGTTACACTATGCTCAGTTCCGGACTTCGGTCCGATGCAGTCAGTTCCGGACTTCGGTCCGATGCAGTCAGTTCCGGACTTCGGTCCGATGCAGCCAGTTCCGGACTTCGGTCCGATGCAGTTAGTTCCGGACTTGGGTCCGATGCAGGGGACAAGGTCCCAGTCAGTTCCGGACTGCGGTCCGATGCAGTTAGTTCCGGACCTTGGTCCGATGCAGGGGACAAGGTCCCAGTCAGTTCCGGACTTCGGTCCGATGCAGTTTCCGGGCTTGTCCCGATGCAGTGGGCAAGGCCCGATATGTGTTTATATGATATTGTTATTGTATGGTATGTGGTATTTTGGGGGAGCTCACTAAGCTTCGTGCTTACAGTTTCAGTTTTGGTTTCAGGTACTTCCGCAAGCAAAGGGAAGAGCTCGGGATGACGGCATCGCACACACCACCGCCTCAGCTTTAGCCTGGGATTGATTTAATTGTTTGATTTGATGTAGTATGATACAGTTTTCCGCACGGTATTTTATTATGTTTTGGAATACATCACGCATGGTTTTATTATATGATACTCTGATTACAATTTTGATTATATTAAAAACAAAAATTTTTGGGTCGTATTTTTGGTCGTTTCAAGTTGTTATCAGAGCCCTGGTTTGAGGGATTCGGATACACTTCCGGGAGTATCTGAACTCAAACTAAGGGAAATGAAAGATTTTATTAAAATAAAAACGTTTTATAAAAAGGAATTTTGAAAGTACTTAGAAAGAAAGAATTGTTTTAACAAGATAGAGGTGTGTGCATGCGGTCAGCCGAGCTCAAGTAAGTACTCCCAAATTACCCATATAAATTAATTGTTCAGTTTCAGTTTCAGTAGAACAGCATGCTAGTATAGGGCTAAGGATCTAGGAGAATGCCTTATGTGCCTGTTTATGTGTTACAGCTTTACGAGTATTGCATGCTAGGATTGAATAGACAGCAGTAGGATAGCCTGTTAGGTTATGCCTGATAGTACGAGCTTAGCATTCTATGCTAGTGCAGTTCTTGTTATAAGAATAGTTTTGCCTGAGTCTGTTTTCCGTGTCCGAATGCTGCTTGCTTTGTGCTTAGTGGGGTTCCGAGTGATGGGAGTTAGCCATTAGGTGAACACGTCACACCACACGTGACTAGGATTGAATAATCTCAGAGTACTGGAACTGGCCCTATTGCGCAGCTCTTGTTTGAGTCCAACCGTTATAGGGAAGGGTCTTTTACTCGAAGGATTATCTGATCCTCATCACATGTGATGGTGTTTAGGTAATGGCTAATTGGCGTTATGAGGAAACCTTCAGCAGCTGAGGACCAGTCGTGTTGAGCTTGAGGTTTCTCTAGGGCAAGCCTAGGATGAGAGTAGCAGAGAATGGCAGTAGTAGAAGTGACTTGGTGGAGTCAAGGCAGTTCTTGAGGAAAGTACGGATAGATGTGGAAGGTAGTAGGGGCCCATACTACTGAAAGCAGAGGATCCGTACTCGAATCAAGGAAGGCCAAGACAAGACCAGGAAGCTAGTAGTCGTATCATGATCCCTTGAGATATTTCAATGTTGTTATGATATGTTTCAGAATGGTAGTTTTGCGCCCGAGACCAGCTGGCGGCAGCTCAGATGCCGGAGGGGGATCAGGATCGGGATCAGGCCCGGAGGTCGGGCAGATGGATGAGCAGACCAGAGAGTTCCTTTCTTCTGAGGTTACCCGCATCATATTGGAGCAGACTCCTGTGATCTTCGGTTCGATCAAGGAGGGTATTTTGGAGATGATGGATGAGAGACTGAGTACTTTCCGGGCTGAGATGGCGGCCGTGATGGGGTCGCGCACTCTTACATTCAGGGAGTTCAGGGCGTGCGGAGCTCCTAACTATCATGGGGCATGGGACCCCATAGCGAGTACCAGGTGGTTGGCGGATGTGGCCAACGCATTCCGCACTAGCAGATGTCCCGAGGGGGACAAGGTTAGATTGGCGTCCTGTCTTCTGAAGGACAGGGCACGAGACTGGTGGGAGGAGGTCGGACACGCCATCGGGGATGATGCGGCGTTGGATGCTATGACCTGGACTGATTTCTCTACCAGGTTCAGGGCGGAGTTTGCATCGGTCATTGAGGTGCAGCAGCTAGCCAGGGAGTTCCAGGATCTTACTCAGACTACCGAGTCAGTGGCGGAGATCACCGCCAAGTTCAGGGAGAGGGCCCTTCTTGTTCCTCAGTATGCAGCCGATGAGGAGATGAAGAAGGCCCGTTATCATGAGATGTTGCGGAGTGATATCCGCATGTTTGTGAGCCGGTCCAGCTGTAAAACACTGGACGACATGATTGCTAGAGCCAGGGAGAGGGAGATTGATCTCGAGATGGAGAGGAAGAGGAAACCGGAGGCGGTTTCGGGTTCAGGTAGTGTGGGCAAAAAGCCCAAGGTTTCAGATCACACGCTCAGGAGTCAGCAGAGCCACGGTCGGTGTGGCAAGTGTAGGAGGATGCACGAGGGGGCGTGCAAGGCAGGGAGTTCCGGCTGCTACAAGTGCGGTCGGATTGGGCATATGAGCAGGGATTGTACGGCCCCTGCTACTGCGGTTCCAGCATCAGACCTGATTTGCTTTCAGTGCAATCAGAGGGGACATAAAAAGTCCCAGTGTCCCAGTCTAGCTGCAGCAGGGAAGGTGGTTGCGCCTGCCCCTGCCACCTTGAGTATTACAGATGGCCGGCAGGGCCGATCTGATGCACCAGCAGCAAAGAGTCGGGCGTTTCAGATGACAGCAGAGGAGGCGCGAGCGACTCCTGATGTGGTGACGGGTAGGTATCTTTCCTTCACCTTTTGATTATTATTGTTATCGTTTGTATATTTCTTGATGATATGCTTTATTTAGGGTCGTTCTTGGTGAACGACATTTCTGCTTTGGTATTGTTCAATTCGGGAGCTACTCGATCATTTGTATCGCTTGCGCTTAGCAAGAAATTTAGCAGAGATCCAGGGGAGCTGGATTGTCCGTTAGAGGTTGAGATAGCAGATGATAGGACCGTGAGGGTCGGCAGAGTGCACAAAGGGTGTTCTCTTCAGATATTCGATGAGCAGTTTTCAGTGGACCTGGTTCCCATTCCCCTGCGAGGGAATAAAGTTATCGTGGGCATGGATTGGCTAAGCCCCAATGGGGCGGTGATTGATTGTGAGCTTCAGCTAGTGAGGGTTCGCACTCCCAGTGGGGGAGAGTTAGTGATTCAGGGCGAGAGGCCACAGCGTGGTCCGATCTTTTGTTCCGCCGCAAGGGCGAGGCGCTATGTTCAGCAGGGTTGCGCCGGTTTTATCGCATACGTCTTGGATGCCCGGGAGAAGGGCAAGACGACGATTGATGATGTTCCTATTATTCGAGAGTACCCGGATGTGTTTCCCGAGGATTTGCCGGGGATACCTCCAGAGAGACAGGTTGAGTTCAGGATCGATCTAGTTCCTGGTGCGGCTCCGATAGCCAAAGCACCATATCGGCTAGCTCCCCCTGAGATGCAGGAGTTGTCTACACAGCTTCAGGAGCTGTTAGACAAGGGTTTCATTCAGCCGAGCAGTTCGCCTTGGGGAGCGCCGATCTTATTTGTGAGGAAGAAGGATGGGTCACATCGGATGTGCATTGACTATCGGGAGTTGAACAAAGTAACGGTGAAGAACCGTTACCCACTTCCGAGGATAGATGATTTGTTTGATCAGCTTCAGGGAGCGTCATGGTTCTCCAAGATCGATCTACGCTCTGGATATCATCAGATGAGGGTTAGAGATGAGGATGTACAGAAGACTGCGTTCAGGACCCGGTATGGTCACTATGAGTTCGCGGTGATGCCATTTGGGCTCACCAATGCCCCAGCCGCGTTCATGGATCTCATGAACCGCGTGTGCAGACCGATGTTGGATCGGTCGGTGATAGTATTCATAGATGACATCTTGGTATATTCCAAGACTCAGGGGCAGCACGAGGAGCACCTACGGGAGGTGTTGGAAACTTTGAGGAGGGAGAGACTTTTCGCAAAGTTCTCCAAGTGTGAGTTCTGGTTGCGCGAGGTGCAGTTTCTTAGCCATCTCGTCAACCAGAAGGGTATATTGGTAGATCCGGCCAAGATTGAGGCCGTGATGCAGTGGGAGGTCCCGAGGTCTCCATCTGAAATTCGGAGCTTCCTAGGGTTGGCAGGGTATTATCGGAGATTTATTCAGGACTTCTCCAAGATAGCAGTGCCACTCACCCGACTAACCAAGAAGTCGGTGGTTTTTCGTTGGGGGCCTGAGCAGCAGGCGGCGTTCGAGACTCTCAGGCAGAGATTGTGCGAGGCCCCGATTCTTACCTTGCCAGAGGGAGTAGAGGATTTCGTAGTCTATTGTGATGCTTCGATCACAGGTATGGGAGCAGTATTGATGCAACGAGGCCATGTGGTAGCTTATGCCTCGAGACAATTGAAGCCTCACGAGGCTAATTATCCTACCCACGATTTGGAGCTGGGGGCAGTTGTGTTTGCCCTCAAGATTTGGAGACATTACCTGTATGGGGTCCGTTGTACTATATACACGGATCACAAGAGTTTGCGGTATCTTATGGATCAGCCGAGTCTGAACATGAGGCAGAGGAGGTGGTTGGACGTATTAAAGGATTATGATTGTCAGATCCTTTATCATCCAGGGAAGGCCAACGTGGTGGCCGACGCCCTAAGCCGCAAAGTGTCGGCGGCCCCTATCAGGGATCTGTGCATGAGGATGATAGTGATCACTCCGCTGTTGGAGCGGATCAAGGAGGCTCGGGTGGAGGGCCTCAAGGAGGAGAGGCAGAAATGTGAGAGAATAGTGGGTCGAGTAGCATCGTTTGATTATGATAGTCGGGGTTTGTTGACGCTTCATGGTAGGGTGTAGGTACCGTACTGGGGTGGAGTACGGCAGGTATTGATGGACGAGGCTCATAAGTCTCGATTTTCTATCCACCTAGGGGCGACGAAGATGTATCGAGATCTTCGACCTGATTATTGGTGGCCCTGCATGAAGCGGGATGTCGCTTGGTACGTTGAGAGATGCTTGACCTGCCGGAAGGTCAAGGCGGAGCACCAGAGACCTCACGGCAAGATGCAGCCGTTGGACATTCCCGTGTGGAAATGGGAGGATATCACCATGGATTTTATCACCAAACTTCCCAGGACCGCACGTGGAGTGGATTTGATATGGGTAGTGGTGGATCGGTTGACGAAGAGTGCCCATTTTATCCCGATCCAGGAGAGTATATCGGGGAAAAGTTAGCCGATATCTATGTGCGAGAGATTGTGGCACGTCACGGAGTGCCGGTATCGGTGGTGTCGGACCGGGATGTTCGCTTCACGTCCAGATTCTGGAAGCGATTCCACGACGAGATGGGTACTCGTCTCCATTTCAGCACCGCTTTTCATCCTCAGACTGACGGGCAGAGCGAGAGGACGATTCAGACTCTCAAGGACATGTTTAGGGCATGTGTTTTAGATTTTGGGGGCAGTTGGGATACGTATCTTCCCTTAGCAGAATTCTCGTATAACAACAGCTATCATGCGAGCATTGATCGACCTCCTTTTGAGATGTTATATGGCAGGAAGTGCAGGACCCCGATTTGTTGGGGCGAGGTCGGTCAGCGGGTCATGAGGAGAACTGAAGTGGTGCTCAAGACGACGGAATTGATCCAGCAGGTCCGTAGTAGACTGCAGACTGCGCAGAGTCGGCAGAAGAGCTACGCCGACAGGAGGCGTTCAGACTTGGAGTTCCAGGTGGGAGACATGGTTCTTCTGAAAGTCTCACCTTGGAAAGGTGTCATCAGGTTCCGGAAGAGGGGCAAATTGGGCCCCAGATTTATTGGTCCTTTCAGGGTTTTGGCTCGGGTGGGTCGGGTTGCGTACCGGTTAAATCTTCCTGAGGAGCTCAGTTTGATACACAACACCTTCCACGTATCGCAGTTGAGGAAGCGTTTAGTGGACGAGACAGCAGTCGTTCCCTTGGAGGACATCCATGTTGATAGCAGCCTGAATTATATCGAGAAGCCGATCGCAATTCTGGAACGGAAGACCAAGACCTTGAGGAACAAGGTAATTCAGCTGGTAAAGGTGCAGTGGCAGCACCGGAAAGGGTCTGAATGGACATGGGAGACTGAAGAAGAAATGAGAACGCACTACCTGGAGTTATTCGCAGATCCAGCTGTTGCAGACTTCGAGGACGAAGTCTGAATCAAGTGGGGGAGAATTGTAACGACCCGTTCTCGGTATGTTAATAAATTGTCAATTGTCTAAGTTTTCAAGAGGGACTCGGCGAGTTCTAGCCTGACTCGCCGAGTTGGGTCGCGTATTTGTGCACGCGGGAGCCGGGGACTCGGCGAGTCCATATCCCGGACTCGGCGAGTCCATCCGTCTGGGTGAAACCCTAAATCCCCGGGTTTGCCCACTATTTAAACCCCATTATAGCCTCATTCTCGTCACTTTCACCCTGAGAGCTTTGTGAGAAACCCTAATCCTCCCATTTGAGAGCTTATAAGTGATTTAGTGCCATTTTTGTGAAGGTGTGAAGAAGGAGAAGAAGAAGGAAGCAAGGAAACGAGTTGTAGTGCAAAGATCCAGGGTCAAATCTGAGTTTATTGAGGTATTTTCGGAGTTCCCTTCTGGTTATATGCTTAAACTTCCATTAGAGCTCTTTTAAGAGCTATTTGATGTTTGTTCCAAGCTTTATGTTTGCATGAATGTCTTAATAAGTCGAAATACCTTTGGATCTGAGTGTTGGGGTGTTGTAGAGCCCAGATCTACTGTCTTTTTGATGTTACATTGCATATTAGCCATGGATCTACTCTTGTTGTGCATCTTTTAGCCTTATTTCCCTTATTCATGAGGTTGTGCACGTAAAGTTAGAAACTTTACGTGGTAACACAGCTTATTGGACCCAGATCTATCATTTGCATGTGTTGGATTCAAGAGAAATCGAGTAAAAATCTGTTGCATGGCGGCGACTCGGCGAGTCGGAAGAACGACTCGACGAGTCGGGTCGCGAGTCCCGAGTTCTCCAGTTTCATCAGTATCGAGTGGACGAGGTGAGTTAGGGAGTGGACTCAGCGAGTTGAGGGTAGACTCAGTGATGGAGGGACTCGACGAGTTTGTTCATACAACTCGGCGAGTCCAAGGCAATCTTCTTGGGGATCAAGAACAACTCGTCGAGTCTGTTCATCCGACTCGGCGAGTCAGATGAAGATCATCTGAGTTCTTGGATCCAGAGGGCACTCGTCGAGTCGATGCCACACTCGACGAGTATCAGCGTGTAAGAGTTGAGAGGAGAGTCTAGGACTCGGCGAGTTGGGTATCCCGACTCGGCGAGTCAGCCCTGAGTAAGTTGACTTTGACCAAGGGTAAAAGAGTCATTTTACCCCGAGTGTAGTGTTAGTGACTGATTGAGTGTGTTTATGGATTTGTAGCCGAGGAGATTCAGGAGCAGCAGCCGTTAGCTTTCCGAGCCACACACTCATCCGCTAGCTTACGAGGTGAGTTTCCTTCCAGTGGGGACGGGTCTAAGGCCACAATGCCGGCCCGTCCAGTTAGCAGTAGTTTCCGGACTTGATCCGACGCAGTAGTTAGTATGTTTGATGCCTTCGTGGCTCAGACAGGATTTGTGAGCTATACTTTAAGTGTTATGTATTATGTGTTCCTGGCTACGACCCGATGTAGTATGCAGTATATGCGTTCATGCTAGTTGTTATGATATGTTACGCTATGCTCAGTTCCGGACTTCGGTCCGATGCAGTTAGTTCCGGACTTGGGTCCGATGCAGGGGACAAGGTCCCAGTCAGTTCCGGACTGCGGTCCGATGCAGTTAGTTCCGGACCTTGGTCCGATGCAGGGGACAAGGTCCCAGTCAGTTCCGGACTTCGGTCCGATGCAGTTTCCGGGCTTGTCCCGATGCAGTGGGCAAGGCCCAATATGTGTTTATATGATATTGTTATTGTATGGTATGTGGTATTTTGGGGGAGCTCACTAAGCTTCGTGCTTACAGTTTCAGTTTTGGTTTCAGGTACTTCCGCAAGCAAAGGGAAGAGCTCGGGATGACGGCATCGCACACACCACCGCCTCAGCTTTAGCCTGGGATTGATTTAATTGTTTGATTTGATGTTGTATGATACAGTTTTCCGCACGGTATTTTATTATGTTTTGGAATACATCACGCATGGTTTTATTATATGATACTCTGATTACAATTTTGATTATATTAAAAACAAAAATTTTTGGGTCGTATTTTTGGTCGTTTCACGAATTCTATGGGGAAACCCATTAGAAATCGTCCAAGGGATATTCTAAAAGGGTCCATGGGCTGCTTAGGGCTTAAGCAGTCAAATTAGGGTTTCCTAGTTGAAAACCCTAATAGCCTACATGTATATATATATATATATATATATATATATATATATATATATATATATATATATATATATATATATATATATAATACCCTTAAACCCCATAAACGTGGCTAAGAGTTCCATTAGGGTTTCTGGACGTTTTTGGGCAGCCTCCTCTCTCCTTATTCTTCATCCTCTTACTCTTGGTGTTTATGAGCCATTAGAGAAGTGATACTTGTGACTATAAGCATTCTAAAGCCAGTACAAGGAGGATTTGAGATTGTTATTGCTACATAACAATCAAGGTAAGATCTAAACCCCATTATTATGTTAATATGTTTAATAGTATGCTAGATCTAGGGTTTAAAGTCTTGGATGAATTGCATGTACAATAGAGAAATCTAGATCCAAGCATTAGGGTTTGCATGAACACATAAGATGTTCTTATGGCTAAAACCCATTAGAAACCCCTTAGCAGTAGTGTTCATCCCGATGATATTCTTTAGGCTAGGTCCCTTGTGACAAGTGTTTAGGGACATAAAGTAAGGATAACGGGAACGGATAATAAAGGTTATTGTTGATTGATGAACTTAGTAAGTTTATTATTATTTTGGGTTGAAAACCCTATATGCTCACCAGGCTCCCAAGCCTGACCCACTCAGGTTTTTATGTTACAGGTAGTGGACCCCGGGCATAGTCGGAGGACAATGAGGGATTTTTGGATTATAGGCCAGTAGTTGTAAATAACTGTTGAAAGACTTATAATGTCTTGTTTATGCTTTTGATCTGTATCGGAACATGACATCCCGAGGTTTTGATATGAAATGAAACTATACATCTCTTAAAGAAAGTTTTGATAAACCTTTATCATGTTTTGTTTTGGTAACAAATTTTGCAACATCTTTTAAAAAGATTTCTATGATTTTATTTTAAAAGCATAAATTGAATCGGTCTTTTTTGGCCGAGAAATAAGGGGATGTCACAAGTCTTCACTTTTTAACGATCTTTGGACCGACAAATCACCTGATATGGCGTTTACGGTGAAGAGACATTCATACAAATACGGTTACTACCTTTATGATGGGATATACCCGGATTATTCTACACTTATGAAGGCATATTCGGTTCCTCGAAGTGAAAATGAAAAGTTGTTCATAAAGAGAAAGGAATCAGCGAGGAAGGATATCAAGAGGGGATTTGGAGTCCTCAACCAGACGTGACATATAATGAAATACGCTACACGACTTTAGGATAATGATAGAATTATACGAATGATCTAGCATGTATTATAATACATAATATGATCAATGAAGATTAAGGTCGAGCGATTTGCACATATGATCCGAATGACTTCGTCATCCCGCTTGAAGAATTCGTACCATGAATGAATGAATTTTTATCACAAGTTGCTGAAATTAATAAAAGTGAAACGTGTTTAAATCATCGAGAAGATGTCATGGATCATTTGTATCAACTCAACATGAAAGAATATTAGTTTTTTTTTTAATTTAGATTAATTAAGTTAATATAACGTTTTTTTATTGTAGGTTAATTTAAGTAATGTAGTTTGCAGTTGTATTTTTATTTTTATAACTAATGAAAAACTAATTAAAAAAATTCAATTTTTTTTTTATTTTCAGAAAATGTAATTTTATTGTAGTTTTGAATTAAAAATAATAAAAAAATGATATGGAGTAGAGTCGTTAGAGTATCCCCAACTCACTCTCATTCTCCATTATAACCTCCATTCCTTTCTAACTCTACTCTATTTATTCTTCAATTTTGGGAGAAATGAATAATATAACATCATATTTGGTGTTATACTATTCATTTCCCCCAAAATGGGAATGAACTTTAAGTTGCCAATTTTACTCACCTGTTTTATATATTTATATATTTCTGGTTTTTTTATTTACTAATTATTATTTAAATGTAATATTTAATACTTATAATATTGTGTTATATTTAAAATTATATTAATTAATTATAAATATAAAGTGTGTTTTTTGTTTAATAAATTCATATTAAAATTTAAATACATATTGAAATTTTAAAACACAATAACGTATTTTACAAAAACTTATAATTACATATTATAAATATAATCTTATTTATTTAATATTATTGTAATGAAAAAAAATATAAATTATATATTTGATAAAACCAAATTAATAAAAATGATGTGTTTGACAATTTATATAAGTTAGAAGAATTAAAAATATTTTTTTGGGTAAAAATGGGATAAAAAAATAAAATAAAGTTGGAGATGAAATACTATTTACCTTATTTTTTACTCCATTTTTCATGGAAAAAAAGGAAATGAGTTGGAGATGGTCTTAGTAGTGGTTATTTCATAGGTTTACTGGCAGTTAGTAGTGATGATGTGGCACCCACTACTATAGCAGTTAGTGGTGAGTCTGATGGATTATCTTATATATGTTAATTGTTAAGTATCATTAACTTACTTATGTTTAGTTGTACTAATTAAAAAGGTTAAAAAATTATTGCTAGCTGAAAAAGTAGTTAATAGTTGAAAAATAGTTGTTAACTAAAAAAATAATTGTTCATTTAAAAGTTAGGATAAAAAGTAATTTTTGGTAAACTAGTTGAAATATACAAAATGTTATTTAAAATAATATATTTTTTATAATTAATTAAAGATATATTTGAAAAAAAAAACCTCCTAAAAAGTTAGTATAAATGGCTTTTTAAAAACCAACTTACGACCCATTTTTGTTTTTTTAAACATAACAACCTAACAAACTTTAAAAAAAAAAATAAGGTAGTCATGACATGCATGCATCAATTGGTTTTAGCATTTGTACTGTAAATGAAATATATAATCAGGAAAATGACTCATGAGGTTAACTAACTGTTACGTTTGTTTTCATTCGGTCCATTTTTTTTTTGTACTCAATATACCGTCAAACTTGTTGTTTGTGTTCACCATAACCCTTTTGACCGACTTTTGACCTGTGATAGCCGGTCAAAGGGTTATGGTGAATACAAACAACAAGTTTGATGGTATATTGAGTACAAAAAAAATGACCAAATAAGAACAAACTAAACAGTTTGTTACTCTCCTGAATCATTTTCCCTTTACTTAGTTACAACAAATCTCATGTCATCTCCTGTAGATATTAATGACTTTATGAGATTCATTTTGTATTTTCTTCAAAACATAACACATGAAAGAATATTATTCATACATGTACAACTTTGTAATGCACTTGAATATTCATTAGGGGAATCTTGACTAAGCATGTGCATTTCATGACTGCATTTATATTTCCAATCAAATGATTTATCGTATCATGGATTCTAGACAAGTCTACAAACGAGTGGAATCACAAGTGTTGTGATTTTTTAGTTTACTTAGCTTTAAGATCGAATACATGAGATAAGATACAACATCAATATGTACAATATCATTCCTCTATTGCAGACACGTCACCATAATATACGTTGAGGTAAATGTTTATGTTGATAAATATATCTCTCATACACAGTCATATCCTCTTGTAGAGAGGTGTTAATAACTAACCACACTAAGCATAACATAGACCATGTTTTAACGAAGTTACCCTCCGAAACACTCTTCATATACCTTATAGCCAAAGAAGGTTGCAGTCTTTGATAATTTTGCAACTTTAATTTCATTTAACTTTTCTGAGAAAATGACTCAGGTGGGTAATCACTAATCAACTGTTGAGTTTGGTCTCATTTGATCTCTTTCCTTTTTTGTGTACTTAATATATCATCGAACTTGTTGTTTGTATTCATCATAACCCTTTGACCGACTATCACAGGTTAAAAGTCGGTCATAAGAGTTATGATGAACACAAACAATAAGTTCGATAGTATATTGAGAACAAAAAAAAAAAAAAAAATACACCAAATGAAAACAAACGCAACATTTAATTACTTTCTAGAGTTATTTTTCCATATATAATTTCAATTGTACCTTTAAAGTAATTTAATTAAAATAGATTATAAGTTTTAACATAAATGCAAAATAAAATAAAATTTTTGATGGATCGAAATTTCGAAATTCTCGAGCCTAGAGATTTTTTTATCAAAGCACGATCTTGTACTCTTTCTACTACATGACAAAATCCTGTATGTACATCACACGAATATCCACCTTATCACGGACTATAAACTTCTACAACCGGACAAATATGCGATCACTGAAGCATGAACGTCGACATGATTTTCACTTCCTTTACACATAAATCACGGTAAAAACTCATTCGAACTAGAGCCTATATTGATTTGCCTACCTTTAACCACCGCCGCCGGAGCAATTTGTCCAACGGAATCCGTCGGAAAATCACCACATTTCCGGCATCTCGTGATAACTAATATCTCTCTACACGAAGGACACGAGGAGTGAGAACCGAGCCACACATCAATACATCCGACGTGAAATCCGTGACCACACTGCGGCAACAATCGGATCTCATCTCCGACTGCGTACTCCGCCAGGCAGATCGCGCACTCAACGGCGGATAAATTGTGTTCCTTAACAGAATCAGAATCGTACGAGAATTTTGGAAGCGCATCAACGAACTTCTTCTTAATTCCTTTATTTGCAGACGTCTGTCCGGCGATCCGACGACCGTTGGCGACAGATCCGCGGCGAAGCCATGCGCATCGAGCTACCAGGATTAGGCCTACGACGCAAATGAGAGCGCAGAGGAGAGCGGCGAGTATGACAACGAAGTCGGACTCCATGGTCACTGCTTCAGGAGGTTCCGCCACCGGCATGTCGGTTGAGGGGGAGTTGACGACGGTGGATAGGAATCTGGAGGAACGAGCCATGGTTCATTCAGGAGATTTTGTGAGAGGATAAGTTTGTAGATAGTAATGAGTATGGTGGAAACTGGAAAGGAATTGGAGATTATATATGTGGATTGTGGACTGAACTGGAGCTCGGATTCCACATGTGACTGGGTAGCTACCAAATGGAATTGCACGTGCTTCCTTTTGTTCCCATAATCCCATTAAGCAATGTCAAATCTTTGTCATTTTTTATATTCTTTTTTTTTTTCAATGGTCTTGACAAAATTGACCATAGATAGATGTAAAGATAGATGAAAGTATAACTTTTATTTATTATATATATATATATATATATATATATATATATATATATATATATATATATATATATATATGTGGTAGTAGTTGAAATTTTTTTAAATATATAAAATTATATAAAAATAATTGTTTAAAAAAGATAAATACATAAATATATTTTTATGGACAATTCTACAAATTGATTAAAAAAAAACCTAATAGTTTTTTCTTAAACACTACATAAATTACCTATTAGATTTGGAGCTTTTGTTTGAGCTCTTGATTAAACTAGAAGCTAAAAAAGCTTACTCCAAAACGAAGTTAAATCCAATTGTTTGTAAAAAAACTAAACTAAAAAAACCCGCTATAAAACCCGCACATTATCTTTTACATCATTCTAATATCATTTATATTTTACTAAAATGTTTTTGTCCTAAAGGTATCGACAGATCTAGCATAGAGTTCGGACAGTATGGACTCCCTTTCAAAAAATTTCATCAAATATAAATTTAATGTAAATCCATTGGTGATATGTTGGTAATCCGTCGAAAATGGTTTCGACAATGGATTTGCCATGGATCAATGCCTATAAAGTTTGTTAAAGTGGTGGTGAAGTTGTGAATATGTTAATGTGCAATCTATGGATTTTTTTTTCATAGGTATGATGAGATGTCATCTTTCAATGAAATGGAAAGTGTTTAGGATATAAGTGAAATTAAAGAACGGTATAGAAGTGATCCAAGTGGAATTAAAAAGCAGTTTAGAATGTGTTGTTAAAAAAAAATCAATTATCTTGTTAAAAATAATTTCAATTGTTAATTACAAGCTACTTTAATTCTTTTAGAAATATGTAAGAAAGTTGCACATTTGGTGCGTATGGTTTGATATTTTTGTAGTTTTGGTCCATATGGTTCCAAAATTGCAAATTTTATCTTTTTTTAAATAGATTTTATTATGGTTTTCATCCTTACAGTAACTGTAACGACCCGTTCCCGGTATGTTAATTAATTGTTAATTGTCTAAGTTTTCAAGAGGGACTCGGCGAGTTCTAGCCTGACTCGTCGAGTTGGGTCGCGTATTTTGTGCACGCGGGAGCCGGGGACTCGGCGAGTCCATATCCCGGACTCGACGAGTCCGTCCGTCTGGGTGAAACCCTAAATCCCCGGGTTTGCCCACTATTTAAACCACATTATAGCCTCATTCTCGCCACTTTCACCCTGAGAACACAGTGAGAGAACCCTAATCCTCCCTTGAGAGCTTATAAGTGATTTGGTGCCATTTTTGTGAAGGTGTGAAGAAGGAGAAGAAGAAAGAAGCAAGGAAACGAGTTGTAGTGCTAAGATCCAAGGGCAAATCTGAGTTTATTGAGGTATTTTCGGAGTTCCCTTCTTGTTATATGCTTTAAACTTCCATTAGAGCTCTTCTAAGAGCTATTTGATGTTTGTTCCAAGCCTTATGTTTGCATGAATGTCTTAATAAGTCGAAATACCTTTGGATCTGAATGTTGGGGTGTTGTAGAGCCCAGATCTACTGTCTTTTTGGAGTTACATTGCATATTAGCCATGGATCTACTCATTTTGTGCATCTTTTAGCCCTATTTCCCTTATTCATGAGGTTGTGCACGTAAAGTTGGAAACTTTACGTGGTAAAACAGCTTATTGGACGCAGATCTATCATTTGCATGTGTTGGATTCAAGAGAAATCGAGTAAAAACTAGATGCATGGCAGCGACTCGGCGAGTCGGGATGAGCGACTCGGCGAGTCGGGTCGCGAGTCCCCGACTCCTTCGTTTTTAGCAGTGTCGAGTGCACCCAGTGAGTTAGAGAGTGGACTCAGCGAGTTGAGGGTAGACTCAGTGATGGAGGGACTCGACGAGTTGTTCATACAACTCGGCGAGTCCAAGGCAATCTCCTTAGGATCAAGAACAACTCGTCGAGTCTGTTCATACGACTCGGCGAGTCGGATGAAGATTGTCTGAGTTCTTGGATTAAGAGGGTACTCGTCGAGTCGATGCCACACTCGACGAGTCGCAGTGAGTATGAGTTGGAAGTGAGAGTGAGACTCGGCGAGTTGGGCGGCCCAACTCGGCGAGTCAGCCCCAAAAGTAAGTTGACTTTGACCAAGGGTAAAAGAGTCATTTTACCCCAGGTGCAGTGTTTAGTATTTGATTGAGTGTGTTCATGGAGCAGCAGCCGTTAGATTTCAGAGACACACACTCAGCCGCCAGTTTACGAGGTGAGTTTCCTTCCAGTAGGAACGGGTCTAAGGCCACAATGCCGGCCCGTTCAGTTAGCAGTAGTTTCCGGATTTAGGTCCGATGCAGTAGTTGGTATGTTCGATGCCTTCGTGGTTCGAACAGGATTTGTGTGCTATGTTTTATGTGTTAAGTATTATGTGTTCCGGGCTACGGCCCGATGTAGCATGTCATATATGCGTTATGCTAGTTGATGTGTTATGCTATACCATGTTCAGTCAGACAGTTCCGGACTTTGGTCCGATGCAGTTAGTTCCGGACTTCGGTCCGATGCAGGGGACAGGGTCCCAGTCAGTTCCGGACTTCGGTCCGATGCAGTTAGTTCCGGACTTCGGTCCGATGCAATTAGTTCCGGACTTCGGTCCGATGCAGGGGACAAGGTCCCAGTCAGTTCCGGACTTCGGTCTGATGCAGTTTCCGGGCTTCGTCCCGATGCAGTGGGCAAGGCCTGAAATGTGTTTATATGATATTGATATGTATGGTATGTGGTATTTTGGGGGAGCTCACTAAGCTTCGTGCTTACAGTTTCAGTTTTGGTTTCAGGTACTTCCGCAAGCAAAGGGAAGAGCTCGGGATGACGGCATCGCACACACCACCGCCTCAGCTTTAACCTGGGATTGATTTAGTTGTTTGATTTGATGTAGCATGATACAGTTTTCCGCTCAGTATTTTATTATGTTTTGGAATACATCACGCATGGTTTTATTATTTGATACTCTGATTACAGTTTTGATTATATTAAAAACAAAAATTTTTGGGTCGTTTCAAGTTGGTATCAGAGCCCTGGTTTGAGGGATTCGGATACACTTCCGGGTGTATCTGAACTCAAACTAAGGGAAGTAAAAGATTTTAGTAAAATAAAAATGTTTTACAAAAAGAATTTTGAAAGCACTTAGAAAGAAAGAATTGTTTTAACAAGATAGAGGTGTGTGCATGCGGTCAGCCGAGCTCAAGTAAGTACTCCCAAATTACCCATACAAGTTATTTGTTCAGTTTCAGTTTCAGTAGAACAGCATGCTAGTATAGGGCTAAGGATCTAGGAGAATGCCTTATGTGCCTGCTTATGTGTTACAGCTTTATGAGTATTGCATGCTAGAATTGAGTAGACAATAGTAGGATAGCCTGTTTAGGTTATGCCTGATAGTATGAGCTTAGCATCCTATGCTAGTGCAGTTTCTTGTTATAAGAATAGTTTTGCCTGAGTCTGTTTCCCTTGTCCGAATGCTGCTTGCTTTGTGCTTGGTGGGGCTCGGAGTACTGGGAGTTAGCCATTAAGTGAACACATCACACCACATGTAATCAGGTTTGAATAATCCCAGAGTACTGGAACTGGCCCTATTGCGCAGCTCTTGTTTGAGTCCAACCGTTGTAGGGACGGATCTTTTACTTGAAGGATTATCTGATCCTCATCACATGTGATGGTGTTTAGGTGGTGGCTAGCTGGCATTATGAGGAGACCAACAGCAGCTGAGGACCAGTCGTGTTGAGCTTGAGGTTTCTCTAGGGCAAGCCTAGGATGAGAGTAGCAGAGAATGGCAGTAGTAGAAGTGACTTGGTGGAGTCAAGGCAGTTCTTGAGGAAAGTACGGATATATGTGGAAGGTAGTAGGGGCCCATACTACTGAAAGCAGAGGATCCGTACTCGAATCAAGGAAGGCCAAGACAAGACCAGGAAGCTAGTATTAGTATCATGATCCCTTGAGATATTTCAGTGTTCTGATGTTGTTATGATATGTTTCAGAATGGTAGTTTTGCGTCCGAGGCCAGCAGCCGGCAGTTCAGATGCCAGAGGGGGATCAGGATCGGGATCAGGCCCGGAGGCCGGGCAGATGGATGAGCAGACTAGGGAGTTCCTTTCTTCTGAGGTTACCCGCATCATACTAGAGCAGACTCCTGTGATCTTCGGTTCGATCAAGGAGGGTATTTTAGAGCTGATGGATGAGAGATTAAGTACTTTCCGTGCTGAGATGGCGGCCGTGATGGGGTCGCGCACACTTACGTTCAGGGAGTTCAGGGCATGCGGGGCTCCAGACTATCATGGGGTGCGGGACCCCATAGCGAGTACCAGATGGTTGGCGGATGTGGCCAACGCTTTCCGCACTAGCAGGTGTCCCGAGGGGGACAAGGTCAGATTGGCGTCCTGTCTACTGAAGGACAGGGCACGGGATTGGTGGGAGGAGGTCGGACACGCCATCGGGGATGATGCGGCGTTGGGTGCTATGACCTGGACTGATTTCTCTACCAGGTTCAGGGCGGAGTTTGCACCGGTCATTGAGGTGCAGCAGCTAGCCAGGGAGTTCCAGGATCTTACTCAGCGAGTCAGTGGCGGAGATCACCGCCAAGTTCAGGGAGAGGGCTCTTCTTGTTCCTCAGTATGCAGCCGATGAGGAGATGAAGAAGGCCCGTTATCATGAGATGTTGCGGAGTGATATCCGCATGTTTGTGAGCCGGTCCAGTTGTAAAACGTTGGACGACATGATTGCTAGAGCCAGGGAGAGGGAGATTGATCTCGAGATGGAGAGGAAGAGGAAACCGGAGGCGGTTTCGGGTTCAGGTAGTGCGGGCAAAAAGCCCAAGGTTTCAGATCACAGGTCCAGGAGTCAGCAGAGCCACGGTCGGTGTGGCAAGTGTGGGAGGATGCACGAGGGGGCGTGCAAGGCAGGGAGTTCCGGCTGCTACAAGTGCGGTCGGATTGGGCATATGAGCAGGGATTGTACGGCCCCTGCTACTGCGGTTTCAGCATCAGACCTGATTTGCTTTCAGTGCAATCAGAGGGGACATAAAAAGTCCCAGTGTCCCAGTCTAGCTGCAGTAGGGAAGGTGGTTGCACCTGCCCCTGCCACCTTGAGGATTACAGATGGCCGTCAGGGCCGATCTGATGCACCAGCAGCGAAGAGCCGGGCGTTTCAGATGACAGCAGAGGAGGCGCGAGCGACTCCTGATGTGGTGAGGGGTAGGTATCTTTCCTTCACCTTTTGATTATTATTGTTATCATTTGTATATTTCTTGATGATATGCTTTATTTAGGGTCGTTCTTGGTGAACGACATTTCTGCTTTGGTATTGTTCGATTCGGGAGCTACCCGATCATTTGTATCGCTTGCGCTTAGCAAGAAATTTAGCAGAGCTCCAGGGGAGCTGGATTGTCCGTTAGAGGTTGAGATAACAGATGATAGGACCGTGAGGGTCGGCAGAGTGCATAGAGGGTGTTCTCTTCAGATATTCGATGAGCAGTTTTCAGTGGACCTGGTTCCTATTCCCCTGCGAGGGAATAAAGTTATCGTGGGCATGGATTGGCTAAGCCCCAATGGGGCGGTGATTGATTGTGAGCTTCAGCTAGTGAGGGTTCGCACTCCCAGTGGGGGAGAGTTAGTGATTCAGGGCGAGAGGCCACAGCGTGGTCCGATCTTTTGTTCCGCCGCAAGGGCGAGGCGCTATGTTCAGCAGGGTTTCGCCGGTTTTGTAGCTTACGTCTTGGATGCCCGGGAGAAGGGCAAGACGACGATTGATGATGTTCCTATTGTTCGTGACTACCCAGATGTGTTTCCCGAGGATTTGCCGGGGATACCTCCAGAGAGACAGGTTGAGTTCAGGATCGATCTAGTTCCTGGTGCGGCTCCGATAGCCAAAGCACCATATCGGCTAGCTCCCCCTGAGATGCAGGAGTTGTCTACACAGCTTCAGGAGCTGTTAGACAAGGGTTTCATTCGGCCGAGCAGTTCGCCTTGGGGAGCACCGATCTTATTTGTGAGGAAGAAGGATGGGTTGCATCGGATGTGCATTGACTATCGGGAGTTGAACAAAGTAACGGTGAAGAACCGTTACCCACTTCCGAGGATAGATGATTTGTTTGATCAGCTTCAGGGAGTGTCTTGGTTCTCCAAGATCGATCTACGCTCTGGATATCATCAAATGAGGGTTAGAAATGAGGATGTACAGAAGACTGCTTTCAGGACCCGGTATGGTCATTATGAGTTCGTGGTGATGCCATTTGGGCTCACCAATGCCCCAGCCGCGTTCATGGATCTCATGAACCGCGTGTGCAGACCGATGCTGGATCGGTCGGTGATAGTGTTTATAGATGACATCTTGGTGTATTCCAAGACACAGGGGCAGCACGAGGAGCACCTGCGGGAGGTATTGGAGACTTTGAGGAGGGAGAGACTTTTCGCCAAGTTCTCCAAGTGCGAGTTCTGGTTGCGCGAGGTGCAGTTTCTTGGGCATCTCGTTAACTAGAAGGGTATTTTGGTAGATCCGGCCAAGATTGAGGCCGTGATGCAGTGGGAGGCCCCGAGGTCTCCATCTGAGATTTGGAGCTTCCTGGGGTTGGCAGGGTATTATCGGAGATTTATTCAGGACTTCTCCAAGATAGCAGTGCCGCTCACCCGACTAACCAAGAAGTCGGTGGTTTTTCGTTGGGGGCCTGAGCAGCAGGCGGCGTTCGAGACTCTCAGATAGAAATTGTGCGAGGCACCAATCCTTATCTTGCCAGAAGGAGTAGAGGATTTCGTAGTCTATTGTGATGCATCGATCACAGGTATGGGAGCAGTATTGATGCAGCGAGGCCATGTAGTAGCTTATGCCTCGAGACAGTTGAAGCCTCACGAGGCTAATTATCCTACCCACGATTTGGAGCTGGGGGCAGTTGTGTTTGCCCTCAAGATTTGGAGACATTACCTGTATGGGGTCCGTTGTACTATATACACGGATCACAAGAGTTTGCGGTATCTTATGGATCAACCGAGTCTGAACATGAGGCAGAGGAGGTGGTTGGACGTACTAAAGGATTATGATTGTGAGATCCTTTATCATCCAGGGAAGGCCAACGTGGTGGCCGACGCCCTAAGCCACAAAGTGTCGGCGGCCCCTATCAGGGATCTGTGCATGAGGATGACAGTGATCACTCTGCTGTTGGAGCGGATCAAGGAGGCTCAGGTGGAGGGCCTCAAGGAGGAGAGGCAGAAATGTGAGAGGATAGTGGGTCGAGTAGCATCGTTTGATTACGATAGTCGGGGTTTGTTGACGCTTCATGGTAGGGTGTGGGTACCGTACTGGGGTGGAGTACGGCAGGTATTGATGGACGAGGCTCATAAGTCTCGATTTTCTATCCACCCAGGGGCGACGAAGATGTATCGAGACCTTCGACCTGATTATTGGTGGCCCTGCATGAAGCGGGACGTCGCTTGGTACGTTGAGAGATGCTTGACCTGCCGGAAGGTCAAGGCGGAGCACCAGAGACCTCACGGCAAGATGCAACCGTTGGACATTCCCGTGTGGAAATGGGAGGATATCACCATGGATTTTATCACCAAACTTCCCAGGACCGCACGTGGAGTGGATTCGATATGGGTAGTGGTGGATCGGTTGACGAAGAGTGCCCATTTTATCCCGATCCAGGAGAGTATATCGGCGGAAAAGTTAGCCGATATCTATGTGCGAGAGATAGTGGCACGTCATGGAGTGCCGGTATCGGTGGTGTCAGACCGAGATGTTCGTTTCACCTCCAGATTCTGGAAGCGGTTCCACGACGAGATGGGTACTCGTCTTCATTTTAGCACCGCTTTCCACCCTCAGACTGACGGGCAGAGCGAGAGGACGATTCAGACTCTTGAGGACATGCTTAGGGCATGTGTTCTAGATTTTGGGGGCAGTTGGGATATGTATCTTCCGTTAGCAGAATTCTCGTATAACAACAGTTACCATGCGAGTATTGATCGACCTCCTTTTGAGATGCTGTATGGTAGGAAGTGTAGGACCCCGATTTGCTGGGGCGAGGTCGGTCAGCGAGTCATTGGGAGCACCGAAGTGGTGCTCAAGACGACTGAGTTGATCCAGCAGGTCCGTAGTAGGCTGCAGACTGCGCAGAGTCGGCAGAAGAGCTACGCTGACAGGAGGCGTTCGGACTTGGAGTTCCAGGTGGGAGATATGGTTCTTCTGAAAGTCTCACCTTGGAAAGGTGTCATCAGGTTCCGAAGGAGGGGCAAGCTGGGCCCCAGATTTATTGGTCCTTTCAGGGTTATGGCCCGGGTGGGTCGGGTTGCTTATCGGTTAGATCTTCCTGAGGAGCTTAGTCAAATCCACAACACTTTCCACGTGTCGCAGTTGAGAAAGTGTTTGGTGGATGAGTCAGCAGTCGTTCCCCTAGAGGATATTCAGGTTGATAGCAGCCTGAATTATATTGAGAGGCCGGTCGCGATTTTGGATCGGAAGATCAAGACCTTGAGGAACAAGGTCATTCAGCTAGTGAAGGTGCAGTGGCAGCACCGGAAGGGATCTGAATAGACGTGGGAGGCTGAGGAAGAGATGAGAATGCACTACCCGGAGTTATTCGCAGATCCAGCCGTAGCAGACTTCGAGGACGAAGTCTGAGACAAGTGGGGGAGAATTGTAACGACCCGTTCCCGGTATGTTAATTAATTGTTAATTGTCTAAGTTTTCAAGAGGGACTCGGCGAGTTCTAGCCTGACTCGCCGAGTTGGGTCGCGTATTTTGTGCACGCGGGAGCCGGGGACTCGGCGAGTCCATATCCCGGACTCGGCGAGTCCGTCCGTCTGGGTGAAACCCTAAATCCCCGGGTTTGCCCACTATTTAAACCACATTATAGCCTCATTCTCGCCACTTTCACCCTGAGAACACAGTGAGAGAACCCTAATCCTACCTTGAGAGCTTATAAGTGATTTGGTGCCATTTTTGTGAAGGTGTGAAGAAGGAGAAGAAGAAAGAAGCAAGGAAACGAGTTGTAGTGCTAAGATCCAAGGGCAAATATGAGTTTATTGAGGTATTTTCGGAGTTCCCTTCTTGTTATATGCTTTAAACTTCCATTAGAGCTCTTCTAAGAGCTATTTGATGTTTGTTCCAAGCCTTATGTTTGCATGAATGTCTTAATAAGTCGAAATACCTTTGGATCTGAATTTTGGGGTGTTGTAGAGCCCAGATCTACTGTCTTTTTGGAGTTACATTGCATATTAGCCATGGATCTACTCATTTTGTGCATCTTTTAGCCCTATTTCCCTTATTCATGAGGTTGTGCACGTAAAGTTGGAAACTTTACGTGGTAAAACAGCTTATTGGACGCAGATCTATCATTTGCATGTGTTGGATTCAAGAGAAATCGAGTAAAAACTAGCTGCATGGCAGCGACTCGGCGAGTCGGGTCGCGAGTCCCCGACTCCTTCGTTTTTAGCAGTGTCGAGTGCACCCAGTGAGTTAGAGAGTGGACTCAGCGAGTTGAGGGTAGACTCAGTGATGGAGGGACTCGACGAGTTGTTCATACAACTCGGCGAGTCCAAGGCAATCTCCTTAGGATCAAGAACAACTCGTCGAGTCTGTTCATACGACTCGGCGAGTCGGATGAAGATTGTCTGAGTTCTTGGATTAAGAGGGTACTCGTCGAGTCGATGCCACACTCGACGAGTCGCAGTGAGTATGAGTTGGAAGTGAGAGTGCGACTCGGCGAGTTGGGCGGCCCAACTCGGCAAGTCAGCCCCAAAAGTAAGTTGACTTTGACCAAGGGTAAAAGAGTCATTTTACCCCAGGTGCAGTGTTTAGTATTTGATTGAGTGTGTTCATGGACTTGTAGCCGAGGAGATTCAGGAGCAGCAGCCGTTAGCTTTCAGAGACACACACTCAGCCGCCAGTTTACGAGGTGAGTTTCCTTCCAGTAGGAACGGGTCTAAGGCCACAATGCCGGCCCGTTCAGTTAGCAGTAGTTTCCGGATTTAGGTCCGATGCAGTAGTTGGTATGTTCGATGCCTTCGTGGTTCGAACAGGATTTGTGTGCTATGTTTTATGTGTTAAGTGTTATGTGTTCCGGGCTACGGCCCGATGTAGCATGTCATATATGCGTTATGCTAGTTGATGTGTTATGCTATACCATGTTCAGTCAGACAATTCCGGACTTTGGTCCGATGCAGTTAGTTCCGGACTTCGGTCCGATGCAGGGGACAGGGTCCCAGTCAGTTCCGGACTTCGGTCCGATGCAGTTAGTTCCGGACTTCGGTCCGATGCAGGGGACAAGGTCCCAGTCAGTTCCGGACTTCGGTCCGATGCAGTTAGTTCCGAACTTCGGTCCGATGCAGGGGACAAGGTCCCAGTCAGTTCCGGACTTCGGTCTGATGCAGTTTCCGGGCTTCGTCCCGATGCAGTGGGCAAGGCCCGAAATGTGTTTATATGATATTGATATGTATGGTATGTGGTATTTTGGGGGAGCTCACTAAGCTTCGTGCTTACAGTTTCAGTTTTGGTTTCAGGTACTTCCGCAAGCAAAGGGAAGAGCTCGGGATGACGGCATCGCACACACCACCGCCTCAGCTTTAACCTGGGATTGATTTAGTTGTTTGATTTGATGTAGCATGATACAGTTTTCCGCTCAGTATTTTATTATGTTTTGGAATACATCACGCATGGTTTTATTATTTGATACTTTGATTACAGTTTTGATTATATTAAAAACAAAAATTTTTGGGTCGTATTTTTGGGTCGTTTCAGTAACCCTTGTTATTTCTCATTCGTTAGCTCACCCTGCGTGTCCCTCATGTGATGATATTTTTTTCATTTCACATCTCTCTCTCTCTCTCTCTCTCTATTAAGAATCATACTTCCTCACCCTCATTTATCTCGCTTTTGTCTCTCATCTCATTCTCATTCAAGCTCATTGTCTTCTCTATGGTTAGAAAACTAATTTAAGATGACAACATTATCTAATCGAATGTATTTTTACTGATCTCTTCTATTTTTTCTTGTGTCATTATGATTACCCGAACAATGTTTATTTTAAAGTTGAAGATTTTACAAACACCAAAAGGTTAAATCTTTGCAAATAAGAAGAAGAAGAAGCATAACTACATCTAAACTTCTAAAACAAAAAATTAATATTAAACCATGAACCTTTGACAAAACACATCGAGAAGATTGATCAAAGCCACAAGGATGTCTACAACCTTAACTCTAGAGCCAAGGAGATAAAAGTGTGAAATGTACCTTCTTATGTAGTACACGAACCAACTTAGTTGTTGAAGCATCTCACCATTTTCCTCAAACCTTGCCAATAGATCATGACACTGATCTTGAACAACTTTCAGTTCTTGAAATCCTTCAAAATGTCGTGTTTAGTTTTACTGATAACTTGAAAGTCAAATCTCATCCTTCTCACTATTAATTATTAGTTAGAAAATATAAGTTTTTGAAAATTTACTAATATTGAATGTGCTTTATATTTGTAGGTTATGGTTGTTTATGAGGATAAGCTCACTCAGTACCCATTCTTAGCTATAACATTAAAAAGACCCTTATAGTGTTACTTCTTTTACTATATATTAACTATTGTTTAAACATTAATTTTATTTGTTTATGAAATGATAGTCATAATTCCATACATTCCTAGACCCTACTAGCATAATGTATTATGAAACTCTTCATATACCATTTTATGTGCTTATAAAAAACCATACATACCTAGTATATCACAGAATACTAATAATATGTTTCACTATTTCTTTAATATTTAAATTCAAAATGACCAACATCCATATTCTCCTTCAAAAATACATGCAACAGATTGCCTTATATTTTACGGAGGTGGTCAAGAAACATAATGAAAGAAAGTCACTCTTTAATGTTGAAATGGCTTGCATATCTATTAACATATAAACAGGATACAACCGAACTATTGGAAGCCATGTGAGGGGGGATGCTAAGACTAAATTAAATTTTGCAATGGTCTACCGTACTTAAGAAAATAAGACTGATTTACAATTCGAGATATTAATTGATAAAGTTATTGCAAGCATAAAGTAGGGAAAAGGATTACAGGTTGATTTCTAAATCCTTCCATAAGTCTTGTTTAGTTTTGTTGGTGTTGAAGTGTTGGATTGAGGTCTAAGCCAATAATAAATGATATATTTTTGAATTAGAAACAAAGTCTTTTTTGGTTTCCCTTATAACTAGTAACTACATATAATAACTTTTAGAGAGAGAGAGAGAGAGAGGCTGATTTGGTAATTTATTATATGATTAATAAATTAAATTAGATTTTGAAATAAATGATTTATTAATATATTAGATGATTAATATATTAATTTGAAATGGTAATAATTAATTAAGAATTAATCAGAAATCAGTTGAAATTAATTTTGGTTTAATTAGAATTAATGGAAAATGCAGAAGCTAAGTTGTAATTGTTCAATGAGAGGTTCCAGAACCTTCCCAGGAGGGGACGGTTTTAGGAAGCCTCGTAAGGTTTCTAGAATGATCCCTTATAGATAAATAAATAGTTGGATAATTACCTAATTTAAGATATTATTACAATATTCAATTAGGGTTATCCAAAGCTTCCTATCTCAACTATAAATAGACCCCTTGCCTAAGGAATTTTCGCACACTCCTTACACAAGCCTAGAGCTGAAAATTTGTTATATTTTCCCATTCTCCTCAAGTCTTCTAGTTGCTAGGGTTTTTGGGTACAATCCATTAGATGCAGTCAAGTTTTTGGTGTTTACTTTCCAGGGAACTTCAAGAAGCATTTGATTTTATTATTTGCTATAATAATCAAAAGGTATATATCCCTACTCCTATGTAAATTTTGATTACAATATGGTTTCCTTAGAGTTTATTGATATTAATAGTTTATTGTTATCAATAGAGAAAACATAGATCATTTATAGGTTGCATGTGAACTTAAGGGTTTAAGTGTTTTTCCGCTCATATATAATTTTTATAACCTAGAAATCCTATCAGTGTTATCAAAGCCTTAGTTTTCAATTAGCCTTAGTTGGTCTTTGTTTTATCAAGACCTTTAAGACTCCCACTGTCCTCTTGACATATAAGACTCCCTTGTCAAACATTCAAGAGATAGTGTGGATTCTAATCAAGACAAACACTTCACACAATTGGCCTTAGCTGGTCTTTGTTTTATCCAAAACATCACAACTTACCAATTTTAAATGTACAAAAGTAGAAAACGTTTACTCTTACATTTGACAAGTATTTTAAACCTTCTTTAAGACATGTCACTCAAGTTACAATCTTAGAGTATAACTCTAAGAATTGTTTTTGGAACGAAGTATGAATCATCTTCTTGATTTAACCACTTCAACAATACATAACTCCTCTTCTTAGTTATCAGAATGCACTTAGAGGATGATTTGTGATAAGGTCTCTTAATCTTTAAGATGATCATATATCATGATATTAAAGTACTCTCGCATCCTTTCAGATTTGAGAAACTTTTATCCTTCTGCCTAATTTAATTGTAAGTATAATCATATTTACTGAGCTTTAGTATACTATGACGAATAGTCTTATTGATATTTTGTGGTGGACTTGACCAGTGCACAAGAATGTGTACTCAATCCCTTATTCCTTTACTTGACTCACTTAAACATGTGAACAAGGAACTAGTCTTAATTTTCCAAAGCTGAAAGTTATCATTCATCATACTGTACAACTTGTATGATTCCAAGTTTCTATCTAACTGAAAACTTGGGTGATGAGAAACTTTCCTTATTTGGTAAATTTAGACACTACCACAAATGAAAGAATCAAATTCATATTTCCACTCTTGCTATTAATGGAATCTTATAAGCAACAAAATTTTTCACAAATGCCATTGTAAGGATATTTTTTTAAATAAATAAAATCAAAAATTTCCTTTTATTTTAAAACATTGCGGAAAAACTATCCTTACAGTGCAAAGCACATGAAAACTTTGTTGTTATCTATTCCTAAGCAATATATCATAACTCCTAAGAAGTAGCTCAAGAATCCGATCTTCAAACTATGCGATAGAAATTCATCTATGCGATCAGATTCAACATATTCTTTCTTTAAGTTTTTTCACTTTTCTTTGATTCTTAAAACATCAACATGTGACCCAGTCACATCATGTATCAAGAATCTCAGAATAGAAACTTAACAGAGTTAGATAGTGGTCTTTACCTGAAGTAGAGTCAAACTTATTGACTTTAGCATCCTTAGGTAAAAATTTTGCAGCTTTGCAATCAGTGCCCGTTCCTTTGGAAATTTAACATATGGACCTTTTGGTAATGGTACATGAGACTAGCGCAAACTTAGCCTTTCTCTTTACCATTTGGTCAGCCTATTTGAATATGGTTGACCCCTTTCCATTGGGAAGAGAATGTTTTTTCTAGATTTCCGTGTCATCATTGTCAATGTCCGTAAAGTTTTAGGAAGTTGATCTTAGCAAATAGATAAGATCATTAAGGTTCTTTTCATAGTCTGTTTCATAGGAGTCCCAAAGGAACTCACTATGTGACTTAGAAAGTAGTTGAGCCACCAACTTTCTCAAGACTTTGACACCCAACTCTCCCGGCTTGTCAATATGTGACTACATCTCCAAGATGTTATCACACATAGACTTTTGCTTTCCAATAGGGCTTGAGTGACCTTAATCTTTTTGAGAACTTGTGGGTTAAGGAGAATAATTGGAGGGGGTGGAGGAAGTGAAGTTCCAAGAGATTTGGGAAGATCATAAATGTCTAAACCATACATCTTTTGGGAGATATTCAAGATAGTTTATTTAAAGTCCTTAATATAACACCTAATATGAAATATTAAGGCTAGGACCCAACACAATATTGTTATAACTTGGAAGAGGGATGCCTTAATCCAAGCTATAAAATATTTGAAGGTAGGTGACTGACAATTCACCAATTTCCACCAAGATAAATGAAATGTATTATTAGGTTTTAATTGGTTTTAAAACTCCTAGATTCTCTTGAGATTCATTGAACTTTTCAATGGCATGTTTCAATCTCTAGTGTGCCCTTCAGGTTTTATGACTGGGATGTCGAGGATCACAAAACAAGGTGTGAAGTAACCATGAAAATTACTTGGTACTCTTAAGTGTTTACCCCTCAACCGATGTGTCGGTTAACCACACACGTTCCAGCGATACTACGATAAACATTAAGTTACCCTTTGGCTACCTTGTTAAATGCGAGTTAGTGTGCCGGTTAACCACACACGCTCCACTAACCGACTTAAACAAAGTGCAAAGTGTAATTTCATGGATTAGCACCTTATTCACATTTTCCTAAGTAACTAAGATTGAGTATTTATAAAATGTTTAGTTACTTAGTATTTATCATTAATACTTTTAATGATGGGAGAATTATAGTCCTTGTCCTACCCGTTCGGCTAACGACCCTCCACCAGTCAAGGAAGCGGTGGGTGAGAGTGGACACCCATTAAACTGCCATTTTATAGGCAGTAACCTTATACCCCCTTATAGACCGACTTTGTGAATGATGCCTACTAACGGTTAGACTGACTTTACTCTTATACATACATACATACATATATATATATATATATATATATATATATATATATATATTAACTTATAATATTATAAAGTATAAGGGTTGAATTTTAACTTTTAAAATTCTAAGGGCTAACTTGGAATTAAAGTATTCATAAGTGAAAACTTTTCAAATTCCAAAACTTGAGGGCAAGTTTTGAAACTATTCAAAACTAATTAATTCCATAACTTATGTGTTTAAAGTAGTTTTAATTAAAAGACTCTTCAAGTTCCATAACTTGAGGACAAGTGATGGAAGACTTTAAACTAATAAAAGAATGTACATTTTCTTTATTTTGTAACTTATGGAATTAATTAAGGTTACACATTTTATTACTTAATGAAGTGACTCTTGAACCTCCATAACCTGAGGACAAGTTATGGAGTCATAAAACCATTTAATGAGAACAAGACTCTTCATTTTGTAACCTTTGCCATCTTTTATGAGTTTTAAGAAACTTGAATGTGACTTTTCATGTAACTTGAGGACAATTTACACAAACACATTTTAGAATCATCTTTTAGATTAAAATGGATTGAAAACACATAATCAAGTAACTTTTCTATTAATCTAAGCAACTCATAAGAACAATATAATTCAAATCAAACATTTTCATGTAATTAGCTTAATCACTAAACTAATACAAAACATGAATCTATTGACAATTATCTTTGAAATTGGATTAGTATGAACATTTCCACATCAAAAACAAGTTTATATGTTCAAAAACAGCTTTGGGTAATGTTCCTAGTCAATTTATAGCCAAAAACTCAAAAATATGTTGTCTGGGGCTCCTAATCATCGAGTGTATGAACCTACTCGATGAGTAGGATGATTTTCTTCATGGACTCGGCGAGTTCATCAGTGGAATTGGTGAGTCCAGTGCCCAGAAAGCCAGAAAATCAATTTTTTCAGCATTTTTCAGCAATTTGCATCAAGTATAATTGAAAACAAGGCTAGTCTCTGATACCACTATTGAGTTTTTGAGCATTCTAACACTCCTAAGTGTACATGCAACACTAAATTCCTTGGATCTATGTTTTCTCTATTATACATGCAAATATAAACTTTCCAAGGTATTCATCCTAACTAGCATAATAACATTGATTCATATGAATATATCAAGTTAGAATTACATACTTCTTTGATGTAGAATGTCTTCATGAAGCTTGAGTGCCTAGTGCCCCGAGTGTGACACCTTAAATGGTTCACACAACACCAAATATTCTTGGAATAGATTAGAGAGAAATCCACACTTCATAAAAATTGGCTAGCTCTTTCACATATTCTCTAGTGGACGATTTTGTCAGCAATTAGATGCTTATATAGTTAGTGACAATTAGGGTGAACCCTAATTGTCATGGCTTTCCATTTACTTGGATCCATGGGTTTAAATATACCATGGAGCATTTTATGGGTTTTAGCCCAACTTGGCAATCCATGAAGCATTAGCCCACTATACAACTATGGATGATTTACACAATCAACCCATATATTTAATTAGTCTTCTTTTGATCACTTAATTAATCTTATATTAATTCTTTATCAATACTAATTAAATAATCTTATTAATATATTAGAACTTATAATATATTAACAAACCTTAAGTGTTATTTCTCTCATTATAGTCTATCCAAATGCATGATGCCATGCAACCCAAATGGACCATGTCGGGTTGGGTCAAGTCTTACCAATTATAGTTATGGACTTAGACATTAATCCAACAGTTATTTCATTGGCTACCCACAAAATTCCTTTGGATACTTGTTCTATAGAGCTAGTGAGAATATGGTCTTTGTAGCTCGAAGAGGAGTATTTCTTGAGAGAGAACTCATATTCATAGAGGACAATAGGATTATTATTGATCTTGAAGAAATTCAAGATTTGTCCAATGAAGGAACCTCTAACAATACTATCACTCAACATTAGGAAGAAATTCTAGTTGAGCCAGTTGATAACTCATTAGCTCTTCGTCGATCTGGTTGGTTTAGCATGCCACCTGAGTTCTATGGTTTCCATATGACTATAGATGGTGATATGTTTGTCAGCGATCATACACTGGTAAATTTAGATGGACTTGCTAACTACAAGTAAGCAATGGCAGGCCCTGAAGCTGCTAAATGGAAAGATGCAATGGAGAGTAAGATTCAGTCCATGTATGATAACCAAGTATGGAACTTAGTTGATCATGTACCTGGTCGAAAGACATTCGAGTGTAAAATCAAAAAGAACACCGGTGTGGATGGGAAAGTACACACTTTCAAATCTAGGCTAGTTTCTAAGGGCTTTGCTTAAACCCAATGGATTAACTATGAGGAGACCTTTTCACCAGTAGCTAAGATAAATTATATCAGGATAATACTTGTTATAGTTGTATTTCATGATTATGAAATATGGAAGATGGACGTGAAAATCACTTTCCTTAATGGGCATTTGTCTGAGGATATCTACATGAGTTAGCCAAAAGGTTTTGGGCTTGCCAAGTTTCCTGATATAGTGTGTAAGCTTGAGAAATCTATTTATAGATTGAAACAAACATCTTGCAGCTGGAATCTTTTCTTCCATGATAAATTCAAAGAGTTTGGATTCTCTAGAAGTAATGTTGAGTCTTGTGTATATTTCAAAGCTTGTTGGAGTATAGTGACCTTCCTAGTCTTGTATGTTGATGACATACTCCTTATAGGAAACAATATTCCAACTTTGCAAGAAGTTAAGTCTTAGCTTGGAAAGCGTTTTGTTATGAAGGATTTCGGGAAGCGGCCTACATTCTTAGAATAAGAATTCATCAGGATTGAAAGAATCGTCTTATTGGTCTTAGCCATAGTACATATTTAGATAAAATACCAAAGCATTTCAGTATGGAGCATTAAGAGAATTTTTTTGAGAAACACTTGAACAAACGTTAGTACAAGGTAATTGTTACGGAATAAGTTAATCGCAAAGGATCATGTTAGTTCAACAATAATAAGTTAGAATTGTTAGATAGTTAGTTGTAGAAATGTAAAGTGCAGAAATACAAAGGAAATATAAATTACAAGTTATATCAAGTATACACCAAACTGATTCATAACAAGGTTTGTAGTCAAACACGAGTTAGTAATTGTGAATAGTTTAAGGTGAAAAGGAACTTGGAAATTCAAATAAGATATAGAGAGAGAATGATCTTTTGTATTTCAATGAAAGTTCAGAAAGATCTTGAAGAAGTGGTGTTTTACATGAATAATGGTGTCCCTATTTATAGAGTCCCAAAAAGTTACATCTGAAATAAACACTTAATATTCTACTGACTTAAGTGACCATCCAAGGTTCACTGGATAAAGCTAAGCTAACACACCAAGTTATTTAATGTAACCAAAAGTCTTCATCATTTTTCACTGCGGTAGTGATTACGGATCACCACGCCTCACAAAACAGCTTCTTCAGCTTCAACTTCGGAAGACAAACTTTAGTTGCAGTAGCCACTCCAACTTCGGAAGATAAAAACAAGACTGTGGATCCTTAAAGTTAAAGAGGGTCACTTTTTGTATCAACAATTTCAACCAAAGTGAACTCTTCAACTTTCGTCTTCACTTGTGGAGTTTTAGAGATTTGATAAGGATCCACCAGAATTTCCTTACTTCACATAGCCAATTTCTTAAACTTGACTTCATCTGTTGTATTCATGGATCTTTGAATCGAAGCTAAGGTGGTATCCAACTGCTTCTTGGTCAATCTATGCATTGCAGTAACTTGTATGAAGTATTTGAGATCACTGTTGACTTTCTTGTATACAACTCCTAACTCCATATAGTTTGTTTCTCAGAGTGACATGTCTTGATAACCTTCAGTAAAGCTTGGTGCAGATTCAAATTCTGGAAAGTTGAACTTCTTGTCTAGTGTAGGGTGAATTTTAGCATCAGTTTTCCCAAGATCGCATATTAATGCCTTAAGAAACTTACAAGATTTATCATAAGCAATCTTCATCTTCAGATTTTTTTCATCTTTGATCTGAAAAACCCTTCCAATCAAGAAAGTCTCTTATAGGTTCATGCAGGGGAAATCAGCCAGCATTTTGATATAATCATCTCCTCTCCTGGTGAAGGTATACTAAACAAAGTTAGTCTTCTTGAATATCCTCCCTTTATAATTCTTCACTCCTATTGGTCAGTCATTGGACCAAATCTTTTCAAAGTCAGTACCATGCTTGGCATGAAATAGATTTAAACATTTGAATTCAAGGGGAAGTCTTTGATCATATGGGAGGTTGAGATAAAATGGCTCAAAGACAGGGAAAAACTTGGAGTTTGGGGAGATTGGTATGTCCCAATATCCATCGGATGGAGGCTCAACATAGACCTATAATTATCATATAGAAGCATGTGGGTAGGATATTCCCAATAATTGATTAAGGACTCATTCAAGGTTTTATCAAATCCATGTGCCCTCCATATTTGTTCGGCAAACTTCGTGGCCCTCTAGTCTCTTTTTCTTTGAAGAGTGGTCGGTGAGTCATTAAAATGATCCGAGGACATTGTGGGATCCAAATCTCTGAATTTTTGAGGAGTCTAATGTGGACATTGATAAGGATCGTGTTGCGGTGGAGATTGTTGTAGGGATGGTTGCGGAGATTGGATTCTTGGAGTAGTTTGATGAATTGAAGGATTTTTTGAATGTGAATGACCTAGTTCATGATGAAATTGCGGAGGAGTCTCACTTCCTCCTTTTGAGGAAGTAACAATTTGTTGCTCCTTAAACCACTATTTAAATCTATTAATTTTTGAAAAAGTTTCATTAAATTGAGACTTCATTGCTTCACAGAGTTGCTGGTTGTTGGGAATTTCTTGGTTGAAAAGTAATTGAGATTGCAGTTAGTGATATCCGTAAGCCATTGATTTTTTTTATAGGACTGCACAGTTGGATTCATACACATTGTGAGATTCTTTGACCAGCTTGTTGGAGTGAACAACTTGTTTTTTCCATAGATACTTTGAACTCATCTTTCAATGCGGTGATCTCCTTGATAAGCTTTTCCACAGTGGAGAGGAAGTCCTTGTGATCAGCAGTGCGATAATCATCCAAATCTCGAATTCCCATTTCAATTGTGAGACTAACTCTTTGAGCAAGCAACCTTTCCATGGTCTCGAGAGTTTCCACCCGTTCCACTAGAGACTGCGGCGTGGGAACTTCGGTATTCAATGGTTCTTTAGTTGTGACTGTGGCCAGGATCTGATCAACGTTGACCTGGAGATTAAGAAACTCCTTCCTTGAGACTGTAATCTTCTTCTTTTTCTTCGCTTTTGGTTTCAAGGTGGAGTGTTGGGATCCACTCGATTCTTCTTCTTCAAAAACCATCATGAATTTTTCAGAGTTGGTAGACTGTTGAACAACTTCCAAGTCAATGTCATCAAGTCTGAACACTGGACTTGAGCTTATCTCAATCGCGGTTCCATCATCATTTGAATCATGTACTTCGACATTTGTAGGGTGCTTCGAAGGACCAACACCACCTTCCATGACTTTGGCTTGGTGAACAGTTTCTTCCATCTAGGACATCTATTATTGAATCTTCAAGATGTCATGAACTGTTTTTGCATTGTTGATCATGTCTGCCCAATATTTTGCTATAGTATGAAGACCCTTCTCTTTTTTTTGTTGGACTTGTTATGCTTTCCTTGCTTGAACTGCCCTTTTAAACGCTTCAAATTTTCTGATTCTGGACTCAGTATTTGGATGATATTGAGTCCAAGAATCACCAGATTGGTAACCATCAAATCCTTGATGTTGCACCGAGGTGTCCCTCGGGTTCATGGTTCCTTGAACAATTGTGCTCTCCACCCCTAGACCACTTTTGATTAATGTTTGTGGAATAGGATTTCCTGAGCTTCCTCGGTCTCCTTGACCTGAAGTCAAGTATGGCCTCGACTCAATTCTAGCAAGGGGTAAAGAAGTTCCCTACAATGCAACATGTGTTTGTAGTGTTTGTGTGACATGAAAAAGAATGAAGTTCAACTCCTTAGACTCAAAAAGGTGCAAGTATGATGCCCTGGAGACCTTAGGGCGACTCAAACCAATAGGATCCACTTGGGATCCAACTGGGGGTGTGTCTCCATGGTGACATGAAACAGATACACTCATTGTATCTGAGTATTGAGATGGGGTATGAACGGGTGAGCCTACAGTGGCTCCAATGACTACCAGAGTCTTTCGAGAGACTGTGGTATGGTCGTGGTTCACATATGTCTTAGACTTGGGGTGAGCTTAAGTTTCTTTCTCTTAAATATATCTCCAAATCTTGAGGATTCCTGAAGAGTATTATCTAAAACATTCACTAGAGAATCTTGAGTTTTAGAAGGAGAGTGATGAACTGTAGCAGAGGATTCTACAGTTTTAGACTTATGTTTCTTGGATTGAGTAACTCCCTCTTTCACTATGTTCGTTGGACTCTTTCTTGAAGTATCAAGAGAATTAAGTGTTTTGGGTTTGGGTTGAGCAGATGGGTTTGTGATAAGGGGAACTTGTGTTGCAGTAGGGTCTACGGTAGTAGGAGGAACCTATGTTGCGGTAGGGGCTACGGTAGACTGACTTGGTCTAGGTGGGGAAGAGTGATATGGGGCTATACTACTCGTAGCCACAATATTGTCAGCTACCTCAACATTCGTGAATCCAATGGACTCCAAGATATACATTGGAAATCAACTAACGGGTCCAAAAATAGTTTGATCTTTAGAGGTTGTGTACCTTTTCAGATCGCGAGTTGAGAACACATTTGTGTCATTGCCCATATCCATCTTGGCCTCCTTGTTCTAATCAAAGATGCAAAGCGACCAAAAATGAGCATAAGTAAGCTCGGTTGCATCTTCTCTTGGAGCCTCTTTAGGAATGTATTGTCAGAAGTCGTCCCATAAGATTTGCCCATAGTTCACGAAATTCCCTATGTGGATGATCCAGGCGAGTTCTAGGAGCTTGATCCCATGTTATCAGTTCCACCCATTCTTCATGAAAGACTTCGGATGATGAAATGGCATACAAACTGCCAAACTGTAGGAAGTTGATTCTTCTTGAACTCTCCAATTCCTCTAAGTCTCTTCTGGTAACCCATTTGGTATAGAGTATATACCACATCATTAGGGCTTGGGGAGTAAATTTTGTCGATGGAAGAACCCTAATATTGATCGAACGTAGAAACTTATCTTTTGTGAAAACCACCAGTGAGTCATCCACCAGATTGAGATGAACTTCTTGTAGATACTGGCTTAGGCGAAAGGAGGAGAAACCACACTTGAATAGAACCACCATTGGAACCACTTCAGTGAAAGCATTAAACACACCATACAGTGGGTGTTTTGGAAGAAACTGTTGGATTAGGTGTCTAAGCCCATAACTATTATTGGTATGTACTTGACCCGGGAGTTGCCTGGTCCATTTGGGTTACATGGCACTAGAAAAATCTGAAGGATGGATAAATCAGAAGAGGTTATTTATTGTTTATTAATATATTATAAGTTCTAATATATTAATATGAAATCATATTATTTAATTAGTATTGATCAAAAATTAATTTGGAATTAATTTTGTGATCAAAAGAGACTAATTAAATATATTGGGATTGATTATGTAAATCATTCATTCTTATAATGTTGGCTTATGATCCATAGTTCTTCATGTTGGGCTAACCCCATGTGGTTACCCATGGATACTCCATGGAGGTTTTAACCCATGGAGCATGAGAGATATGGAAAGTTATTTTGGTTTACATGGTGTAGCCCAAGTTTGCCACACTATATAAGAACCCCTTTAGCTCATGGAATTGGCACTTAAGTGGCACTAAGGAGTGACTAGTGGAAACACAAGAGGGCAATCCGATTTTATGAGTGCAAGTGACATCTTCTCAAGTTCCTCCATTTGTTGGTGGTGTTGTGTGATTCCATTTGAGGTGCAACACTTGGGGCACTAAGTTCTTAAACGTCCAAGGCTTGAACTGCACTAAAAGGTATGTCATCTAACTTGAATTTCATGTTGTTTACACTCCATTGTATACTAATTAGGATAATGCTTTGGAATATTGAATGTATGCATGTATAATAGAGAAAACATAGATCCAAAGTATTTAGGGTTGAATGTACACCTTAGGAATGTTAGAATGCTCAAAACCCTTCAAAAATTTGATCATCAATCTAGTTGCTTCATTATATGAAGGATGATCTTCGTAGATGCCCCTAAAGTTGCTTGATGCAATGGATGGATTTTGATTCTTGATGGTGGATTTAGAACTAGTTAGACGAGCAGATCCTGAAGCTTTTGATTGCTTCCTTGAAACACCACATTTCACCATTGTTATGAAAAAGGTTTTTGAGAACTAGCAGAAACCTGTTTAAGTAAGAAGATGGAGAAGAGAAAGAGTTTGTCGAAAGGATTCAGATAGCATAAAAGCTATCTTGGGAAGAATGGGGGGTTTTTATACTTGCGGATTTCAAAAAGCATTGTAATTAATTTAATTATAGCTATCAAAATTAAAAAAAAAACCTTGGGGTTTTACCATTATTAGCCACAAATAAAATAAAAGGTTTCTGGGAAAAAAAGGAGCATTTATTGAATTAACTGTACCATCATCATGCGCCACCTGAACGTGGGGTTGAAAATCAATTAACCGTTGTGAAAAATGGGGAAGTGGAAATGGATTGGACAACCAACAGCCGGGTGATATGACTGGTTGAAGAAAAGATTTTGTTTATGGGAAAGACAATTCACTTGTTTTTATCTGAAAAAGGGACCTATAAAAGGAAGGTTATACGAAAAGGATTGGAAGTGTCATGTGCAACAAAATGAATGTTTGAAAGAATGTTTTTTAATTTAAGTCCATTAAATATCACATAGCATTATTCACAACATTTAAGAAGGTATGTCTGCATGATCATTTATTGCAATTGTCGTTTGGCTCAGGTGATTATGATAGTAAGTAGTATGACTGCGGTAGCTGAAAGAACACTTGATCGGGAAGATTAGAAATATAAGAAATAAAATACCCAAAGAATATATTGATCATATGTGATTGTGGTATACTAGGTATAATGAAAGCAAATATAAGAAATATATTATTCTAGAACCGCAGTGAAGAAAGTGCTTCAAGAGTTTTTTTTTTTTTTTTTTTTAATTTTGAAAAGAAAAGAAGCAATTCCTTCACTTTTGAGATCAGATGTGGTCTGCGGTAGCTATCATTTCATGGAGAAAGTGCTATAGCACTCTCTGAATCACAGTAAATCAGCACCCACATCATTCTGTAACCGTAGTCCATGAGTAGAGTCTTCATCCAAAGAACTTGGGAATAGCAGCTGGTTGCGGCCATATATTCTGCCTCTGCGGTAGACAACGAAACACAATTCTGCTTCCTTGAAGACCAGCTGACTAGTCTTCCTCCTAGTAATTGGCATCCACCCGAAGTACTTTTACGATCTAATTTGCATCATGTGTGATCCGCATCCGTGAATGCTTGAAGGTTGAAGTCATTGCCCGCAAGGTACCAGAGGCCTAATGCTTTACTTCCCTTTAGATATCTGAAGATTTGGTTGACTACGATCGAGTGAGATACTTTAGGGTCATCTTAGTAAGGAGCACATAAGTTTGTTGCAAAGACAATATCCAATCGACTTGCGGTGAGGTACATCAATGACCCAATCACTTCTCAGTAGATTTTCTGGTCACTTGACTCTCCGGTAGGGTCAGCTGAAATCTTGTATCTAAAGGCCATTGGGACCTTGGATGAGGAGCAATTGTCCATTGAAAATTTCTTCAGCAACTAAGAGGTATACTTTTCTTGATGAATGAATATCCCTTGAGGGACATGCTTCACTTGAAGTCCTAGAAAGAAGTTGATCTCTCTATTCATGCTCATTTGAAATTTACTTGTCATTAGCTTTGCATATTCATTCACCATACCCTGATCAGTTAATCCGAAAATGATGTCATCCATATATATTTGAACGAGCATCAAGTGATTACCATTTTCCCATCGAAATAACATGGGATTAATCACACCTCTTTTGTATCCAGATGTGACTAGATACTCTGAAAGAGTCTCATATCATGCCCTTGGTGCTTGCTTCAGACCATATTCTGCTTTCTCTAGCATGTAGCAATGGTTTGGAAATTCTATACTCTAAAATCCTGGAAGTTGTTGCAGGTAAACTTCTTCCTTCAGTTCTCCATTCAAAAAGGCACTTTTTACATCCATTTGATGTGCTTTGATGTTCTTCTGTTCCGCATACGCTAACAAAATGTGTATTGCTTCCATTATGGCTACAGGGGAATATGTTTCATCATAGTCAACACCTTCAAGTTGATTGTACCCCATAGCAACTAGCCGAGCTTTATTTCTCAACACTGCACCAGACTCATCTAGCTTGTTTTTATATACCCATATTGTGTCGACGATAGTGTGGCCTTTTGGCTTCGGTACCAGTTCCCACACTTTATTCCTCTCAAACTCAGCTAACTCCCCTTGCATTGCGGTGATCCAGTCAGACTCTATGGGAGCTTCTTTTGTGGTTCGAGGCTCGACTGAGGACATGAAAATTGCTTAATGGTAGTGGTCAGTTAAATCACTAGAGGATCAAGTTTGGATGCCAGCAAATGGGTTTCCGATGATTTGACCCAGTGGGTGATCCTTTGTCTAAATGTGTAACCGAGGTTTTTTGTGATCTGCCGCTGTGGTTAAGGGAATATCTTCAACTTCAGAGCACTTGCGGTTGGGGAAGGTAGTTTCCCCCTCAACTTGGGAGCAGCCCGTAGAAGTATCTTGGACTGTAGGAGTTTGAACTGTAGTTGTTGAAGGATCCCCCCCCCCCCCCACCCAAATTGAGGATGGGAGTTCCCCCTAAACTGAAGATGCTTCCCTTTGAACTAGAGAGTTCAAGACTCTGAGGACATTGGCGAAATTCAAAATTTTCAATTTGGTAATTCCTGAAGAATGTTTTGAATAGTCACTGTGCTTTTAACTGCGGTTTGCGGTACGGATGACTAGACTACCACAAAGTATGTCAAGGATGGTTTTTGGCTAGAACATTTTATGGAAGGCAAGGTGTAACACCCATAATAATCAAGACAATTTAAAACTTTTTCAACCATTCAAAACCATTAATTTTTTACAAAGTGTTTTGAAAATAGTTTAGACATCAGAGTATCCCAGAAATCCATATCATAAAAATGTGAGGAGGTGCACGATCACGCATTCGCCTTCCCACGATCATCTGAAGTACCTGAAACAAATTCCAAAACTGTAAGCCCGAAGCTTACTGAGTTCCCCCATCGGGTTGGAATATCCCAGGCCCTCAACCATCGGGTTGGAATTCCAACGTACTATGGGTCCAATCAACCATTGGGTTGGAATACCCTAGGCCCTCAACTATTGGGTTGGAATGCCAACATACTATGGATCCAGTCAACCATCGGGTTAGAATAACCTATGCACACAACCATCAGGTTGGAATACCAACATACTATGGGTCCAATCAAGCATCGGGTTAGAATACCCGAGGCCCTTAACCATCGGGTTGGAACATCAGGTTGGAATACACCTGGCCTCAACCCTCGGGTTGGAATCCCAACATACTACGAGTCCAATCATCCTCGGGATGGAATACTCTCACTACAAATCAAACATGTACACCTATATCAGATAATCATACAACAGTCTATAGAGACAACATACAAGGGTCCAATCATCCAAAGGATGGTATACCCTTAACTACCAATCAAGCATGTTCACATATAACAAGCAATCACATAATACTCTACAGACAGACAAACCGATCTACAAATATCTAATCATAGCAACCTCTTATCTACCTGGATACCGATCTAACCGTTCTCACTAATAACAAAGTAGGTTAACAATCCAAAGGGTCGGTCGTGGTGCTTACGACCCTTGAGCATAGTGAGTAAAACTCACCTCACAGATAGCTTGCGATGATAATTTCAAACTCCTCCAAATACAACAACAACGCAAACACCTACATCCACCATTGATGCGCTTCCATAAATTCCCAAATTACTAAAAATACCCTTAGAAGTCAAACTAGTCAACCCTTGGTCAAATTCCAAGTCAATGGTCAAGGTCAACAGTCCATGTTGACCCAACTCGTCGAGTTCAGCTCACTGACTCATCGAGTCCTTCCAGAACTTGATAAATCGTGAAAACCCTAGTTGACTCACCAAGTATACAGACAACTCGTCGAGTCCATGCGATGACCAAATGTCGGGAAAACCCTAACTGACTTGTCGAGTCATCTCACTGACTCGCCGAGTCTATGTAGAAACCAACAACAACCAATCTTCATCTGACTCGGCGAGTTGACCATGCAACTCATGGAGTCCCTTCAGTCCATTTCTCATTTAGGCGTTTTTGAGCTACCTTAAAGCTCCAAATTGTAGATCTAGCTTCGTAAAGCATAATTATCACGTAAAGTTGCAAACTTTACGTGCATGCAAGGTCTTAAAGGACAAGACCAAGCTAAACAAGAAGTTCTAGATAAGGAGAAGACCATTACTTGTTAAAAACTAGAACTTTATGACTATAAGGGGCTTGAGGAGTCCAGATCTGAAGTTACAACTTTAGATCATTCATAAAACTAGAAATAACTCCACATCACACTATAAATAGCTCTAAGCCTTTGCATGAAGATATCCAACTAGAGAGAAGCCAAGGTGACGACTTGTGTAACGCCCGTGTTTCTAGGCTTGCCATTTTTAGCAATGTAATAGTCTAGGTTAACCTTGTAACTCAATTTGAAATAATAAGAATGTATTATTTGTGAATTATGTGATTTATGTGTTTATTTTCTTGATTTTTATAATTTAATGAATTAAGAATAAAATAAGCGTCAAAATTTAAGTGTGAGATAAGTCCGACATCTTTACATAAAGTTGTAGTGGTCGAAACAAGGATTCCGGAGATATAAGGAATGCCAAAATCCGAGTTATAACGAAGAAGTTATGACATGTCGAAGTTTCGAGACAGAACCGGCACAACGCCGAGTGACGTAAAATATGAATTTACGTTAGAGCGATATTTAGCCTTAGTGATCTAAACGAGAATCGAAGATCTTGCTGTTAGTATCAAAACGATAAAAAGTTAGGCGGGAACGGACGTCGAACGAAGAAGTTATGAATTTATAACGAAATTTTCTGTCCCGTCCTATTAAAAATAAACAATAAAAATAAATTCAAAATTAGCCGACGGAGTCTAAACGAAAGTTGTAAATCGTAGTCTCACCTTTCCGTGGATATAAAGAACGTCGAAAACGGAGTTCGTATGAAGAAGATATGAATTTCCGAAGTTTATTAATTAATTTATAATTATTTTTCGGAAGCATTATCCGAAGGCGAGTCACAGATCTTATCCGACTTACGCGCCGCGTAAGTGAGTACGCCCCGCGTACTCCGAAAATGTCGACATCGCAGCAAGTGGCTTCGGATGACGCAAGCGCTTACGTTTCTGAGGCAGTACGCCCCGCGTACTTGCGAGGTTCAGCAACTATAAAAGGAGGTCCGAAGCAGCCGAGTTTTCTTTTACAAATTCCTCATTTTCTCTCATCTTTTGCCTCGATTTGCGTGCCGATTCCATCCTGAAGCCCCGGTAATATTCCCGAGTCCCGAAGCGAGTCCCGAGATCCCGAAGATCCCGAGAAGTGCGGTTTCCGAGCCGAAGCTCTGCCTGCGAGAAGTTCGATTTTCGTAAGAGATCTTCCAGATCTGCGGAGGATTACTACTTCTGCAAGCCGTAGTGCTACCCGATCATCTTCTGATCAAGTGAGTGTGTAGTTACTTTCATTCCAACGCAATATTATGAAGTATTTTCTATAAAATACGTGTTATGTGTATATATTTGGTTGTTATACGTGTGAGTGTATATTCACTCTCTTCTATCTTATAGATATGATGTATTCTCTATGAAATACGTGTTATGTGTGTATGCCTCATCTGTTATGTGGAATATGTGTTGATTAAAACATGTTATACAGGTTTTTAAACTATGTATAAAAATGTATAGTTTTATCTACTAATATGTTGGGTAGAACATGGGTAGATAATTGGTGTGTAATAAACAGATGAGAGGCCTCGGTGTTATTGGTGTTATTCTAGTCATTCAGCAGAGTATGGATGACGACCACGGACTATTCTAGAATGTCCTGTGGAACACTAGCAGGCTCATTACCTGTAGGTGTTGTGAACGACGTGTTCACCGGTGTACTCTATCCCCCACATGGTTGCCTATAGGATACTTATTGTTGAGGAAGCCCCTCTGCAGTAATGTCCATCCCGATGAAAAATCCTGAAATAGGTTCCTTATAATAGACGTTATTTTTAGGAACGTAAGGTGAGGATAACGGGAATGGGTAATCGGGTTTATTGTTGATTGTTGAAATTAAATATAATTATTGTGGGTTTGAAAACCCTATATGCTCACCAGGCTCCCAAGCCTGACCCACTTAGTTGATTTATTTTACAGGAAGTGGCGCAAGAGCTTAAGATGGGCGAACATCAAGTTGTTTTTGTTTACAAGTCTGTATATGTATATATTTGTTGAACGACTTGTAATGTTATCGTTTATGCTTTATGACCTGTATCGGAACATGACATCCCGACTTTTGATTGTGAAATGAAATCATATTCCTTTATGAAATATTTTGATAAATATCTATTTTATCATGTTTTGTTTTTGGGAACAAATTCCGCATCTCTTTTAAAATTAAAATGATTTACTCTGAAAATTATTTTAAAAAGCATAAATGAAATCGGTCTTTTCTGGCCGAGATTTTGGGGATGTCACAGTTGGTATCAGAGCATTAGTTTAAGCGAATTAGGAATTTGTAGGATTTCTAAACTTAAACTTAGCATTCTAAGTGGAGATTGCGAGGTGTGTGTCTGTTGGATTTTAGACACGAGCACTAGTTTATTTTAGGAAAGTTGCCTAAAATGCTTTTATGTGCTAAATGTTATATGTTGCCATATATGATATCGTTTGTTTGGATCTACGGTTTATTGCCAACCGGATCTGAAGGTTTATGTGTTTAGGATTCTAAGCGTATATGTACGATATTAGAACTAGCATGTAATCGTTTGGAGTAATAAGGTCAAATTATTCGGTGTATAGATCAAAATGGTGAGAACAAGAAGCGGAGTTGGAAATGCTAATGAAAACAGGAATCAACCGCCTGTAATCGAGCAAGTACCTATCGTAGCTGCTGCACCTGAGCCGATAACAATGGCTGGTGTACAAATGATGATTCAAATGATGTTGGATCGTCAGATGGAAGAAACAAGACGCCTGCTTAGGCAGAATCGTGAAGAACCGTCAATTCAAGCGGAAGAGCCCGAGGATAATGGAGGGCAATCTGAAGGAGAAAACTTTAGTGGAATCATTGGTCAAGACGAACAACCAGTGGTTAGACGCAATAACCAGTATGGAGGAAATGATGGTCGTGGGTGCAAGTATAAGGATTTCATGGCATCCAAACCACCATGCCTATCCGTAAGCCCGACGCCGGTACAAGTTATGGACTGGGTCTCTGAAATGGAGACTATGTTTGAAAGTTGCGAATGCAGCAACAGGCAGAAGACCGCTCTTGCGATCCCTCTGCTAAAATCTGGCGTGTTGAGTTGGTGGAAACTGTTAGCTGACTCTATGCCCAAGGGAGAAGCAAGCAAAATGTCTTGGGAAGACTTTGTGGAACAACTTAAGCTACAATACTGCTCCGAGCAGGACCTTCTGGAAATCAGTAATGAGTTTCAGAATTTGAAGAAAGGGAAATTGAGCGTTACTGAATACGCTACAAGTTTCACAGAAAAGATGAAGTTTATCCCATATTTGGTGCCTACAGAACTCTCTAAGGTCAACAAGTTTGCCCTTGGACTACCAGCAGACTATGGTCCAATGGTTAAGCAAGCAACCACATTGAAAGCCGCCATCTGGGCTGCTAGAAATGTTGAGACCCAGATCAGGGAAAAAGGTCTGGAAAGGTCAGAGGTTGGTGAGAAAAGGAAAATCGATGGATTTTCAGGGTCCAGCAAGAAAAGTAAATTCTCGAAGTCTAGTTCGAGAGGAAGTGGAGGAAAGGTAGAGGCGAAATGGTGCGACAAGTGCAAGAAGAAGCATCATGGGAAGTGTGGCGGGGAAACCACATGCTACAAATGTGGAAAGCCAGGGAATTATGCCAACGAATGCACCTTCACCAAGAATGTTTGTTATGGTTGCGGTGAGGAGGGGCACATCTCAAGGGATTGTCCGAAGAAGAAGGAGGCAGCAAGACCCAACATTCCGCCAAAGCCAAAGGCGAGAGCATTCCAGATGACACTGGAAGCTGCTAAAGATGAAGCTGATGTCGCTTCAGGTACCTTTCTCGTTAACAAATTGCCTGCCCAAATTTTATTTGATTCTGGAGCCAACTACTCCTTCATATCGCATGAATTTGGTAGAAAACTAGCTTTGCCTATTGTGAGACTAGATAATGCTTTATTAGTCGAAGTTGCTAGTGGCAAGATTGTACCTGTTAGCCATCGTATGAAAAACATTTTGATTGATTTGAATGGGAATAAGTTCCACGAGGAATTATTACCTATAGAACTTAATGGTTTCGACATCGTTTTGGGAATGGATTGGCTTAGTGCCAATGATACCGAAATTTTATGCAAGAAGAAAATAGTGAAAGTGAATCCGCCTGGAAAGGAATCGTTTATGGTGTATGGAGATAAACGCAGAGTAAATTCTGGAATCATTTCCCTAATGAAAGCCAGAAAGTGTTTGACCAAGGGATGTACATCATATTTAGCATTCGTGATCGATGCTAAGAAGGAAAAGAAGGTGATGCAAAATATTCCTGTTGTGTGTGATTATCCGGAAGTATTTCCCGAAGATCTTCCTGGATTACCGCCCGATCGACAAGTAGAATTTCGTATTGACTTGTTGCCTGGAACAACGCCAATTGCAAAAGCACCTTATCGATTAGCACCGACGGAGATGAAGGAGCTAATGATGCAACTTCAGGAGTTATTGGACAAAGGTTTCATTAGACCTAGTTCATCACCCTGGGGAGCTCCGGTGTTATTCGTAAAGAAGAAAGATGGAAGCATGAGGATGTGCATTGACTACCGAGAGCTGAATAAGGCAACAATAAAGAATAGATATCCGTTGCCGAGGATTGATGACCTGTTCGATCAACTACAAGGTTCAAGTTATTTCTCAAAGATCGACTTGAGGTCAGGATATCATCAGCTAAAAGTAAGAGAGCAGGATATAGAGAAGACTGCATTCAGAACCCGATATGGACACTATGAGTTTTTGGTTATGTCGTTTGGACTAACCAATGCTCCCGCAGCATTCATGGATTTAATGAATAGGGTTTGTAATCCGTTCCTTGATAAATCTGTGATAGTGTTCATTGATGACATTCTGATTTATTCAAAAAGCCAAGAGGAGCATGGCAGACACTTACGAGAAGTTTTGGAAGTCTTGAAGAAGGAGAAGTTGTATGCGAAGTTCTCTAAATGTGATTTTTGGATTCGAGAAGTCCAATTCTTGGGTCACGTGGTCAACCAAGAAGGTATAATGGTTGATCCAGCAAAGATTGAAGCTGTAATGAAGTGGGAACAACCAAAAAGTCCCACGGAGATTCGAAGCTTTTTAGGATTAGCCGGATATTACCGAAGGTTTATCCAAGGCTTCTCTTCGATTGCTAGTCCATTAACAGCTTTGACCCACAAAGGAGCTACTTATGCTTGGAGTGATAAGAATAAAGAAGCATTCGAGAAGCTAAAGAAGAAACTATGCGAGGCACCGATACTTTCTCTACCCGAAGGAGTTGAAGACTTCGCTGTTTATAGCGATGCGTCTGGGGTTGGATTGGGTTGTGTTTTAACCCAAAGAGAAAAGGTGATAGCATATGCGTCTCGACAACTGAAAGAGCATGAAAAGAACTACCCGACTCATGATTTGGAGTTGGCAGCAGTAGTTTTCGCTCTGAAGATATGGAGGCATTACCTCTATGGCACTAAGTGCAAACTTTTCACTGATCATAAGAGTCTCCAATATCTCTTTAATCAGAAGGAATTGAATATGAGGCAACGACGCTGGCTGGAATTACTCAAGGACTACGACTGCGAGATACTTTACCACCCCGGTAAGGCTAATGTTGTTGCTGATGCTCTCAGTCGGAAAGTCAATCTTGAAAGGAAAAGGCCAAGAGCATTGAGAATTGAAGTTGTCTCAACCATTGTGGAAAGTATAAAGAAAGCTCAAGAGGAAGCTTCTGAGAAAAATGACTGAAAGGAGGAACGTTTGGGTAAAATGTTGGTGTTTGGTACAAACGGTCATGGACTGAAGGTATTCCAAGATCGTATTTGGGTACCTAAGTCAGGAGGAATTAGAGATCTTCTGATGGAAGAAGCTCACAAGACCATGTATTCGATTCATCCCGGTAGCACTAAAATGTATAGGGACCTGAAACCCTACTACTGGTGGCCGACGATGAAGCTTGATGTTGCAAAGTATGTGGCCGAGTGTGTGACTTGTGCGAGAGTCAAGACACAACATCAGAAACGGTACGGGAGTTTAGAACCTTTACCTGTGCCTATGGGTAAGTGGGAAGACATTGCCATGGATTTTGTCACTAAACTGCCCAGAACAAAGAATGGTCACGACATGATTTGGGTGGTCGTTGATCGATTCACTAAGAGTGCGCATTTCATAGCAGCCAAGGAGAAATGGTCTATGGAAAAGCTTGCGAATTCTTACGTAAAGGAAATTGTGAGGCTTCACGGTGTTCCGTTAACAATTGTGTCAGATCGTGATAGTCGTTTCACCTCGCGATTTTGGAAAAGTCTACAAGAAGAATTGGGTACCAAGTTATGTTTAAGTACAGCTTACCATCCGCAGACCGATGGTCAGAGCGAACGAACGATACAAACACTTGAAGATATGCTGAGAGCATGTACCTTGGAATTCCTAGGTAATTGGGATGAACATTTACCGTTGGTAGAATTTTCCTATAACAATAGTTTTCACTCGAGCATTAAGATGGCACCTTACCAAGCTTTGTATGGGAAAAAGTGTCGTACGCCGTCTTGTTGGCTTGAGGCTGGGGAAAAGCAGTTTATGGGACCGGAGATGGTTCATCAGACTGCTGAAAAGTTGAAAATAATTAGGGAGAGAATGTTAGCAGCTCAGGATCGTCAAAAGAGTTATGCTGACAAAAAGCGAAGACCGACGACTTTTGAAGTTGGGGATTCGGTTTTGCTTAAAGTCTCGCCGTGGAAGGGACTTATAAGATTTGGTAAGAGGGGAAAGTTGAGTCCAAGGTTTATTGGACCGTTTAAAGTTCTTCAGAGGATTGGGAACCAAGCTTACAAACTCGAACTACCAGAAGAACTGAATGGAATTCATAACACTTTCCATGTGTGTTATTTGAGGAAGTTCACGGGAGAAGTTCCCGACATAATTCCACTTTCAGAGTTGAGGATCGATGAGAACAAAAGGTTGATTGAGGAACCGGAGGCAATTGTTGACCGAAAGACTAAGAAATTGCGACGTAAGATGGTGGAGTTAGTGCTTGTCCGATGGAAACACACGAATGGGCCAAACATCACCTGGGAGACGGAGAGTAACATGATGAGTCGCTATCCGCATTTGTTTGCTGGTGTGTGATTCCGGGGACGGAATCATTCTAAGGTGGAGAGAATTGTAACGCCCGTGTTTCTAGGCTTGCCATTTTTAGCAATGTAATAGTCTAGGTTAACCTTGTAACTCAATTTGAAATAATAAGAATGTATTATTTGTGAATTATGTGAATTATGTGATTTATGTGTTTATTTTCTTGATTTTTATAATTTAATGAATTAAGAATAAAATAAGCGTCAAAATTTAAGTGTGAGATAAGTCCGACATCTTTACATAAAGTTGTAGTGGTCGAAACAAGGATTCCGGAGATATAAGGAATGCCAAAATCCGAGTTATAACGAAGAAGTTATGACATGTCGAAGTTTCGAGACAGAACCGGCACAACGCCGAGTGACGTAAAATATGAATTTACGTTAGAGCGATATTTAGCCTTAGTGATCTAAACGAGAATCGAAGATCTTTTTGTTAGTATCAAAACGATAAAAAGTTAGGCGGGAACGGACGTCGAACGAAGAAGTTATGAATTTATAACGAAATTTTCTGTCCCGGCCTATTAAAAATAAACAATAAAAATAAATTCAAAATTAGCCGACGGAGTCTAAACGAAAGTTGTAAATCGTAGTCTCACCTTTCCGTGGATATAAAGAACGTCGAAAACGGAGTTCGTATGAAGAAGATATGAATTTCCGAAGTTTATTAATTAATTTATAATTATTTTTCGGAAGCATTATCCGAAGGCGAGTCACAGATCTTATCCGACTTACGCGCCGCGTAAGTGAGTACGCCCCGCGTACTCCGAAAATGTCGACATCGCAGCAAGTGGCTTCGGATGACGCAAGCGCTTACGTTTCTGAGGCAGTACGCCCCGCGTACTGGCGTACGCCCCGCGTACTTGCGAGGTTCAGCAACTATAAAAGGAGGTCCGAAGCAGCCGAGTTTTCTTTTACAAATTCCTCATTTTCTCTCATCTTTTGCCTCGATTTGCGTGCCGATTCCATCCCGAAGCCCCGGTAATATTCCCGAGTCCCGAAGCGAGTCCCGAGATCCCGAAGATCCCGAGAAGTGCGGTTTCCGAGCCGAAGCTCTGCCTGCGAGAAGTTCGATTTTCGTAAGAGATCTTCCAGATCTGCGGAGGATTACTACTTCTGCAAGCCGTAGTGCTACCCGATCATCTTCTGATCAAGTGAGTGTGTAGTTACTTTCATTCCAACACAATATTATGAAGTATTTTCTATAAAATACGTGTTATGTGTATATATTTGGTTGTTATACGTGTGAGTGTATATTCACTCTCTTCTATCTTATAGATATGATGTATTCTCTATGAAATACGTGTTATGTGTGTATGCCTCATCTGTTATGTGGAATATGTGTTGATTAAAACATGTTATACAGGTTTTTAAACTATGTATAAAAATGTATATTTTTATCTACTAATATGTTGGGTAGAACATGGGTAGATAATTGGTGTGTAATAAACAGATGAGAGGCCTTGGTGTTATTGGTGTTATTCTAGTGATTCAGCAGAGTATGGATGACGACCACGGACTATTCTAGAATGTCCTGTGGAACACTAGCAGGCTCATTACCTGTAGGTGTTGTGAACGACGTGTTCACCGGTGTACTCTATCCCCCACATGGTTGCCTATAGGATACTTATTGTTGAGGAAGCCCCTCTGCAGTAATGTCCATCCCGATGAAAAATCCTGAAATAGGTTCCTTATAATAGACGTTATTTTTAGGAACGTAAGGTGAGGATAACGGGAATGGGTAATCGGGTTTATTGTTGATTGTTGAAATTAAATATAATTATTGTGGGTTTGAAAACCCTATATGCTCACCAGGCTCCCAAGCCTGACCCACTCAGTTGATTTATTTTACAGGAAGTGGCGCAAGAGCTTAAGATGGGCGAACATCAAGTTGTTTTTGTTTACAAGTCTGTATATGTATATATTTGTTGAACGACTTGTAATGTTATCGTTTATGCTTTATGACTTGTATCGGAACATGACATCCCGACTTTTGATTGTGAAATGAAATCATATTCCTTTATGAAATATTTTGATAAATATCTATTTTATCATGTTTTGTTTTTGGGAACAAATTCCGCATCTCTTTTAAAATTAAAATGATTTACTCTGAAAATTATTTTAAAAAGCATAAATGAAATCGGTCTTTTCTGGCCGAGATTTTGGGGATGTCACAACTTGTTACCTTCCATATGATCCTAAGATGAAGTAGAAACCAAATCCACAAGCTTCTCTTTGATCCAACTAGAGAGAAGCCAAGGTCACAAATTCCACCTTCCAAGCTTCTTAACACACACAAATGGAGAGTAGATGTGATTACGGTTTTCTGAGCTCAAGGGGAATGGTAAGGGAGGCAGATGGAGGATAGTGACCCTTTAAATAAGGTGCAAAACCCTAGAAATTAAGGTTTCCTCTTTCAGCTCCTACTCATCGAGTTGGGATCCTCCGACTCGTCAAGTAGACCTCATAAATCACACTGGCTGACTAAACTCTACACCACGAGTTGGAGCCTCCAACTTATCGAGTAGGCTTCTTAATTTGCATGAAGCCCCTAAAATCTCATTTTCAGAAATCGTGATGTTACATAAGGATGGACATTTAACAACCAACTTTGGCCCTTCCACAATAATTTCTTCATCTACATCCGAAGATGACTGAGAATCAGGACAATTTGTGTCAATGATGGATAATTGATCACTTGGATTATTAGAGGATTCAGGAAGAATTTTCTCAATAACACAATTGTTACTCAATCATGAAGTCTACCAAAATGAAATCTTATGTCTTCCGGGAAGCTTTTATCATTGACTGGGTAATGAAAATCATAATCGGGAGGGACATATGAACGATCAGCATTGAACCGGGGAGTAGAGTTCTCTATGTAAGAGTACCCATTGGACCATCCCTAGTTGTAAGTGTTGTCTACGGTCCTATTGTTAACTAAGTTTCCTATTGCTTCAGTTTCATTAAAGAGCTTTTCTATTAATTGATTTGAATGTAAAATTGCTTTCTTGTCAAGATCCCTTTGATTTAAAGCAATATCTAACTGAGTTTCATTCAACATTATAGCAACCTTTTCTAACGACAAATCTCTTTCTAGCATGGCAGCCTTAAGTCTCTTATCCTCAAGTCTTCCTCTCACATGATATAACTCTTGGGACATTATATTCTTTTCATCTAATGTTTTATTGTAGTCTGAAAGGACGGCAACACATGTGTCATTAAGTCTTTCTAGATATGGTTCACAAACATGCATGCTAAAATTATTAGAATGGATCATGATTTTTACCTGCTCGACTATGCTGAGAGTGCCATCTTTGGCCATATAGCAGTAGTTCCTTTACAAATTCGTCGATTCATCCTCTTCAGTAGTTGCAACCATGCAAATCTTTCATTTCCTCTTGTTGTTGTCAAACTCTTCATATTCATCTTTAGATGACCATACTTGATCATCCCTATTCACTTGTGGAACATACGCTCTTGCCTTTTCTTTTTCCTCCATTTCTTGGGCCATTCGGAGGTAGAATGCCTTGCCCTTAACCACATTTTCCTTGCAGTCTTTGGCAAAATGATTTTATTTATGGCACTTGTGGCAGATAATGACTTCATTATTCTCTTCAGCTGAGGTACTAGAGTCTGATGGTTTGTTGGACTGTGTTGCCTCTTTGGTGTGATGTGCATTTTGTGGTTGAGGTGGATAGTGAGGGTTTCGGGGATATCTTGAGTGGTTGTTTTGTAGATTAAAGTTGCGGTAAAAAGGTGGTTTTGTAAACTATTGATTTTTACGAAATGATGGTGGTGTTAGCCTATTGAATAGTCAGCTAACCAAGGCGATGACATTTTGAAATTCTTATTCGTCATCAAATTCAACTTCAACTTCATATGACTACGGTGGGTTGTCATATGGAAGTTGGTAGGATGACTCTGTGGGATATGAATACTGAGAAATTTTGGCTTGTGGGGTTTAAGCAATAAGGGTAAGTGGTCCACCGAGGTTAGCACAAGGGGAACAGGATGATCATTCTCTGGTTATTCTCCAAACCAACCAGCTATGACTTCATTCGGAAGGTACCGACTGTCAAGGGGATGGAGTCCAGTTATGTTTTCTATGCGAGAATTTAGGGTAAAAGAATAATTATTAGACGATCTATCTAGATAATTATGTAGAAAATCTTCATCAGTTACATCGCTATTTGTGAAGTGCATACCAGCTATGTGTAATCTAAATAGGATAGACCTTCGAATAAGTGACCTTAATTCCAAATTCACACAGAATAGGGGTAAGGCAAAATTATCACAGATTCTAAGTCTATAACATCCTAATTACATGCAGCCTTAGTGTATCCACTTAGCAACTATCAACTTAGTAATGAAGATCCCGTTTTAATTCTCAAGTATAAAGTACTCATAGTAACACCAAAATACACCTATAGTATTTTAAATTTATTGTTAGGTTCTATTGTTCTCATTGTGGTAGGGTTGGTAAGATTTTAGCATTGTTGCAACCACACACTTAAACTTAGGCACATGCTAGTCAACCCTCGGATAATATAGGCGATCAGGCTATATCTTCCCAGTTTTGACCATATGTCTCTAAGCCCACTTGTGTTGTCCAACAATCGTAATTCTTTTGTATTGTCCTAGTGACACTGATTTTAGTATGAATGCAGCACGTATACCTACTTAAATATTTTACTATTTAAAGTATAAACTCTTGGTCAGAGTATTTTTAATCCCTTTTGTATTTATAGTTAGTATATCTTTTATGGGTTGATATACTCAATTCACTATAAACAATGCTCTGATACCAATCTGTCACACCCCAAAACCAGGAACGGCGGAAACGTTCTGGGGCTGAGGACGTCATGTATAATATCAACAACAATGTAAAGTAGTAAACAAGCAACAACATCATCCATTGCATTAATAAAATAATTATTATACAATTGTATTCTGTCAAATCTTGATATACACTAAAGCATAAATCAAAATGAAAGATAAGTCTTGAATAAGCTCCATCTTCCTTTCTCCTTGCATCGGTACCTGTCTATGTTGACCTGAGGATACAAGTAATTTTGAAAGCGAGTATCAGCTATAAAGCTGGTGAGATCATAAGTATTAATGTGTCTTAATTTGTGAAAACTTATAATTTTTAAGACTTGACATTGCTTTGAAAGGAGGCTAGTATAAGTATGAAAATGTTTGTAACTCAACTGTAAATGTTTGAAAATCCCTAGAAATCCCTATGATTCCTATTAGTAACAAAAGGAGTCTTCTACCAAGACTTAACTGTTCTGTGTGTGTATGTCTCTTGTAAGAGTAAGTATTTTTCCAAAGTATAACTATCATTATCCAAATATATAGTTTGTACAATTTTGTTTAAGTGAGGTTATCACTAAAATAAGTAATGGAAAAATTAACGTGGTACTAAACGTAGCTCTAAAAGGGCTACTACCGTACTAACTACCTCAGGCCGGATTTTGGGCAAAGGCATTACGTGATAAATTGCGCCATACTATCGACTAGTAACAACGACATAATGAATGGTCGTAATAAAGAAATGACGTTTGGCACCCGCAGACCTGCAGGTCCGGCTGTAGCTAGCAGCAAGGTGTAGGATTGTCAATCCAGCATAGATCTATGCGCAAACTCAACGCTCCCCCTTCAAGAGACTCTGGCCGCAACTCAAGTCATGGGGTTTTAAGTCATGCTCCGATTTAAATCACCGTAATCAACGTATTCTCGTATATGTAAATGTAATGTACTGTTCTACCAAGTATAGCAATGTAATGAACTGTAATGTTCTATGTATGCTAGCTGTAATGTAATGAACTGTTCTACCAAGTATAGCAATGTATGAACTGTAATGTTCTATGTGTGCTAGTTGTAATGTAATGAACTGTTCTACCAAGTATAGCAATGTATGAACTGTAATGTTCTATGTGTGCTAGCTGTAATGTGTGCTCTCTCTATCTAGCAAGTATAGTAATGTAAACGTTCTAGCATTCTTGTATACGTTCTCGTCCTAGTATAAATGTATATGTAATGTACAGTAATGTTCTAGAAAGTATTGACTCATGAATGAACTGACTCATTGTATGATATTGCGTTCTAGTAATGGTTCTAGTATCTTCCTGAACCACCCAAATGGTAGCTTACTAGTAAACTAAGTGGTACGTATGGACGTGGATGTATACCCTTGCTACCCAAGGGCATAGGATGAACTGGAAGAACCTTTTATGACTATATATGTACACATGATATATAACACATCTTTAAACGAGCTTCGGACGAATACCCAATGTCCCACCAGACCACATCTCAAGGCGCGAAAAGGAAATAGGGTGGGTAGTCTTCTTAAGTCTTTTAAACATTTCTCATATAACTATACATATAGAGGCATGCAATTTATAATAAAATAAAAGCATAAGTAAGTTTTGTAAAACAATTGAAACAGAAATATTATTTTAAGAGAAGATCGACTTGATGTCAATCTATAAAACAATTTGAAGGCATAAGTATAATAAAACAGTTTTGAGTATAAAGAAACATTTGTTTGAAACACAGTTGTAAATAAGTTTGAAGTATGATAAACAGAGTAAGAAGTACAGTGTATGAAGTAGTTTGAAAACATATAACATGTTCATAAAAATCATTTGAAGGAAACTGTTTGGTAAAACGGCTAATGAGTAGCCAAATCTTTTGAATGCTATATATTAATCACATGTGATTGATGTAATAAGTAATAATGTCCTACTTACTAATCACATGTGATTGACATAATAAGTAGCATGATTCGACTTGTATCCCCCCCCCCCCCCATAAAACATTTAAAATAGTTTAAAACATTAGTTAAGGGGTATGAACTCACTTGCAGTATGTGACTGGAATTGAACGGCTGTTATCGTATGGAAGGATCGGACAAGTGCTTGGTGTCAAGTGGAGACTTAGACACACACAATGATCCTAATTACATATGAAAACATATGTATATAAATAATTAGTGATTATAACACTAATTATACAAGTAATAACATTTAAGCGCGAGGACAACACTTTTGGTCAAGTGCTAGGAGGCTAATGGGTTGCAACAAAAGTGTGCAATGCCCCTAATGGAAGTTTAAGGTCATAAGACCATATTTATTAGAGTTTACGGCCCAGGGGGGTAAGCTCCTGGCCGTAAACTCTCAAACAAGTCATGAAATGGAGTTTAGAAGTACTACAACCTTGGAGGGGAATTGTTTCAAGGCTATACAAGTGTTTGGGCACCACATTGACTCCTTTGGGGATTTTACCGCCCAAAGACCCTTTTCCCTTGGAGTTTACGGCCGTAAACTCCCTTGGGAGGGTTCTTATTGTCCTTTCAAGTCTCCAACAATTCTAGGAATAAGTCTAGGCTTCAATACTTGGATTAAGGAAGATTTATGGCACATAATGGGACCTTTTGATGGAGTTTACGGCCATAGAACTCTTTGGGCTGTAAACTCCCTCACACATGAGGTCCTAAGAATTTTAACTAGTCCATATCTCATCTAGGTACTTGCCCTAAAAGTTTCTTGGCCTAAGGAAGTGTCTAGGGTGCTCTTTGACCCCATTAAAGGAGTTTACGGCCCAAGAAATACTCTTGTCCATAAACTCTTCAACACTTATGCTTTTCATGTGTTATCTAGGTCCTAAACACATTAAGGTACTTGCCAAAAATGAGACTAAGCCTTAGGAAGAGTTTGAAGTGGTTTTTGGCACTAAAACTTGGAGTTTACGGCCTAAGGAGCATCTTGGCCGTAAACTCCTTTCCAAAGTGGGTTTCTAATTGTTTTGTTGTTCTAAAACACTTGCTTAAGGCTTCTAGGTTCTTGTTCTAAGGCTAAAGGATCACTAGGCACTCATTTGTGCCCTTTACTTGGAGTTTACGGCCCAAGAGGCTGTTCCTTGGCCGTAAACTCCTCAAACTAAGTGATTTTGATTTGTTTCTAGCCTCTAATGATCATACACTAAGCCCTTAGTTAGTTTCCTAACACGGAAATGGGACTAGGTGGCCTTTAGGCTTGATTTTGGAGTTTACTCCCCAAGAACGTTCTTGGGCGGTAAACTCCCGGATCTTGTGTTTTGGACATGTAAACAATGTTACAATGCATATAACAAGTATTAAAACACATTTAGGGAAGTAGACTCACAATCTGGGATGAAAACTCGAAGATCCGTCAGAGAGTATTTGGCTTTTCTCTAATTGGAAATCAAATAATGAACCAATTTGATTCAGAATTCTATTTATAGTCCTGAGATTTTTGGCAGAAAATATTTCTAATCTCGGAATGGATTCTAATGATTCTAGGATAATGGAATTTACAGTGTTGCACAAAATCCTAGTGCAACCACTCTCCTAATACCCCTTTTTGGTGTAAAACCCTAAATCTGCCAAACTTATTCCAAAAGTTTGAATTTTCACTGTAACTGCTCTACTACTATTGGATTGAAGTGGTTTGATTTAGAACAGAAATTTCGGGTTGTCACATCATCCCCCCGTTAAAGGGAATTTCGTCTCGAAATTAGAGTTTAGGCAAGGAAGTATGTGCGAATGATCGAGACGTGAGGAGAAAACTTCCTAATTGATTGGTTCTAGCGTACTTAAGTGAAATCGGGCTCTCGGTTGGCATTCCAACGAACCTTCACTAACTGGCGACGACGTTGCTTCATCCGCTTGACCTCTCGGTTGAGGGTCACTACGGTTCTGATACGAAGGCAAGTATCTCGACGAGTGGACTTGCAAGTGTCCTACGGAAAGGTATAGTTTCATGATCGAGATGCGAAGAGTAGAAAGTATGTTACTGAGCTCGCGGAGTAGATCGAGTTTGTGCGAGGCACAAGACCGATTCTAATAAGAATCTCGGAGGTCCTGTCTAACTTGGATTTAGCTTTCCACGCTTTACGAAGCGTATAAAGCCATTCCCAGAGTGAGTTATTCTAAAGAACTTGGTCACCCACTTGGAATCTCAAAGGTTCCTTTTTCTTGAATAACTTCCCAGTCAAGGCCACCCCTTGCTGGGTCAAAGTCGTACGAGTTTCTGTAGTTTGCGAGGAGTTCTGAACGAACTAAGGCGGTAGGTCGGTAAGACCTAGAGTTTAGCGAAGGAATGTCGGCGTCTCTGATATCGATACCTTCTTACTACAAGGGTAGATAAGTAAGTCATTACAAGGAGAAATGACGAACTAATCCAGGTAAGAAAGACGTACCATACTCATTTAGCTCATGAAAGCTATGGGCGCATTGGTCCTATCCAGAGGGTATCACTACGGACTCGAAGTGTCCGTATCGAGTTCGGGAGATAGTCTTCCGTACATCTTTCCCTAACACTCAAACTCGTGATATTCGGATCCCGGATTCATTCCTGGAAGTAGTTTCTTTCTTTGCGATTACTCAACCATTTTGTCTACGCGCGGCAGAGATAACGATTTCTAATGAAAAATCTCGACGGGGTTCTCAATAATCGAGGTACATGCAATGCGATCCGTCGATCTCTGGAAGAATATGACCGAGGTTCTCTAGGGTGAGAAACCTAGTCTTCTAATTCTATTTATGTGTAGTTCGCTAAGTTGTCCAAACTGTTCTTGTATCTCCGTGGGTGTTTAAACTATAGGGCGACCTGTTTTCGAGAGTCGTACTGGGTTCTATGCTTGTTCTCATAACGATGTGATTACTCGTACTTAGGCAGTTCTCCGTCCTGAAGTTCATATTAGAATTCATACCTAGTTTCACAATCACCCCTTCATGTATACGAGTCATATATAATTAAGGTTGAAAAGGTAGTCGAATAACTGGTTCTTCTTTAAGTTCACATCCCATCGGGGAAAAAGAATTTAAAGTGGAATCATCAATTCTAAACCTGTAGAACCTTGATTATATATCACTCTTATGCATACATTCTTCAGTGATAGATCAACCGCATGAATCCCTGGATTAAACTTGACGTACTGCACTAGTGGTACTTCAGGGATTTCTTCGGAAAGAAAATAACTAATAGGTACTCCTGGCATGAGTACTTCGGCGTTCTGATGTGACGGTTTCACTGGAAAAGTGATCTAGAAGAAAGGGGTGTACGTATGAAGCTGTTTTCGTGAGGATCAAATTGAATCGAGTCGTATGATAATGTCGAAATCATACCGAAACTTAAAGACATTAGATTTGAACATAAGACGTTTACAGACAAAACACAACCGTGCAACCATGAACAGAGTTACAGTACTTTAGGTTTACCACAAGACTATTGCTGCGAATAAGATATACTACAAAAGACAAGTATACGCAGCACGAGAGTCCTTATACAGATAGGATCTCACAAAAGGTAAGACTCTATTTGCACTAGTTCTAGATATTTTATAAGTGTGTTACAACGAAACGCCTAATTTATATATAACGTGGTTCCGGAGCAGGCTCTCCTGCAGCTGTGATCCTGAGAATTCTCCCATCTTCGCCAGAGTTCTTTGCTATCGGGCAATCTTTCTTGAAGTGCCCTATTTCCCCGCATTGGTGGCATGCCTGGGTAGTACCAACTTTGGCGATGGGATTGCGGTGTTTAGCCAAAGTTATGTGGACACGAGTGCCTTCCTCGTTACTCCACCTTGGAAATTGTTTCTTAAATCGTTCAGCGTCATAACTCATCTTGTGTGTAGGGTTAGTCCCGATGAAAGGGACTTGAGTGATGGGTCGTTTCGGTGCTCCACAGTCACGAGCACGATGCCCTATGTTTAGGCAATTGCAACATTGAATCTCATGGCAAGTCCCATGATGATGGAAACTACATTTATCACACTTAGGGAGTTTTCCTTCATATGGCCTGCTCGGTACGAGAATGGTAGGGGTTTCCACTTGTTGCGGTTGTATAGCCAACTTACGGGATTTCTTGCGTTCTTTCTGGGCTTGACTCTTTCGTTTCTTGTTCTCTGTCTTTCGGCTTTGCGAGCTAGTGACTGTTACTGTTTTTTGGTTTCCCGGATGGATATCACGATTGGGAACTTCATTCCCATCAGCAGTATCGACTGTGCTGCTAGCGCTACGGTGCGCAATGACCGCGGTTACGGAAGCCACTACAGCAGCTGTTAATGTCGTTTGAAAGGTAGCGGCGTCCATCGAAAAAGTAGAGGTCTCGTTGCTTGGCTGGTTGTTTCCAGATGACAACATGATTCTGTAATACGAAAGATAAGGATTTGTGAGCGACTTTTGTTGACCCTGATGTACTTAGATTGTTCATGTAAAGAGTAGAAGTATGTTCTCGAAAGTTGGACCTACATCCCCATGATGCAGTCCTAGTCACGGGTGGAAGTAAGTTCGTAGTATGGTCTCAAGACGTTTGTTGTTCAAGCTGAGGTATAGTGGGTTGGTGAATAACAAGATCCAACCACTGAAAGAGACTTGGAAATGCCTCTGGAGATAAATTGCTATAGTCCAATGATTTGACTAAAGCATGATTCAGATAGACTCTTATGAATGAATGACAAGAGTACTTGAATGAAGAATGACACAGAAGTTAGCCGGCTGTCAATATCTGTGATATTCACGATGTAAAGATTCTGGAAAATGACCTTGGAAAGGTCTTATATCATATACACTAAAGATAGTCCCTGACAGCATAAAGACCTAACTAAAGTACTTACGGTACAAGATAATTTCATAGAAAATGCCACATCCGACATAGACAGAAAATACGATTCCTTTTTTTTATAAGGGAAATAAAGTAAAGCGTGTACAACTGGCGACGGTCATCCCTCTGGTGAACTCGTAGTTCAACCAATTGACGTTCCATGTCAAGTAGGTGTCTTTCACGCACCATCTGGCGTGCCTGGAGCTCTATGACTTCGGCTCGTGATTCAGCCAGTGCTTGCAGAAGGATTTCATGGTCTCTCTCTGATCTCTCGTGTGCATCTTCTAGATGGATGGTGTGGAGGGTATGCATTCTAGCATAGGCGACAACTTCTGTAACCTGATGTAGGGCTGTCCTGCCTTGAATCTCATTTCGGGCCACTCTGCGGACCAAGATTGGCAAGACTATATCTGCTAAGCCCTCATTCCTCAAGTCGTAAAAGCTTCGGTCGCCATCAAATAGCATAGGCTGATCTTGTCCTTGGCTCCATGTTTCCAAGCATTCCACTCACTCAGGGTCGGGCCATGAAAAGCCGGACGAGGGCTAGGAATTGGAAAGGGAGCTGCTCGGGGTAGGTTCTCAAACTTTGGTTCAGAGTTAGCATCAGACGAAAGGTCTTCATCATGGTGATCATTCAAGGGGAACAGGATGATCATTCTCTGGTTATTCTCCAAACCAACCAGCTATGACTTCATTCGGAAGGTACCGGCTGTCAAGGGGATGGAGTCCAGTTATGTTTTCTATGCGAGAATTTAGGGTAAAAGAATAATTATTAGACGATCTATCTAGATAATTATGTAGAAAATCTTCATCAGTTACATCGCTATTTGTGAAGTGCATACCAGCTATGTGTAATCTAAATAGGATAGACCTTCGAATAAGTGACCTTAATTCCAAATTCACACAGAATAGGGGTAAGGCAAAATTATCACAGATTCTAAGTCTATAACATCCTAATTACATGCAGCCTTAGTGTATCCACTTAGCAACTATCAACTTAGTAATGAAGATCCCGTTTTAATTCTCAAGTATAAAGTACTCATAGTAACACCAAAATACACCTATAGTATTTTAAATTTATTGTTAGGTTCTATTGTTCTCATTGTGGTAGGGTTGGTAAGATTTTAGCATTGTTGCAACCACACACTTAAACTTAGGCACATGCTAGTCAACCCTCGGATAATATAGGCGATCAGGCTATATCTTCCCAGTTTTGACCATATGTCTCTAAGCCCACTTGTGTTGTCCAACAATCGTAATTCTTTTGTACTGTCCTAGTGACACTGATTTTAGTATGAATGCAGCACGTATACCTACTTAAATATTTTACTATTTAAAGTATAAACTCTTGGTCAGAGTATTTTTAATCCCTTTTGTATTTATAGTTAGTATATCTTTTATGGGTTGATATACTCAATTCACTATAAACAATGCTCTGATACCAATCTGTCACACCCCAAAACCAGGAACGGCGGAAACGTTCTGGGGCGGAGGACGTCATGTATAATATCAACAACAATGTAAAGTAGTAAACAAGCAACAACATCATCCATTGCATTAATAAAATAATTATTATACAATTGTATTCTGTCAAATCTTGATATACACTAAAGCATAAATCAAAATGAAAGATAAGTCTTGAATAAGCTCTATCTTCCTTTCTCCTTGCATCGGTACCTGTCTATGTTGACCTGAGGATACAAGTAATTTTGAAAGCGAGTATCAGCTATAAAGCTGGTGAGATCATAAGTATTAATGTGTCTTAATTTGTGAAAACTTATAATTTTTAAGACTTGACATTGCTTTGAAAGGATGCTAGTATAAGTATGAAAATGTTTGTAACTCAACTGTAAATGTTTGAAAATCCCTAGAAATCCCTATGATTCCTATTAGTAACAAAAGGAGTCTTCTACCAAGACTTAACTGTTCTGTGTGTGTATGTCTCTTGTAAGAGTAAGTATTTTTCCAGGGTATAACTATCATTATCCAAATATATAGTTTGTACAATTTTGTTTAAGTGAGGTTATCACTAAAATAAGTACTGGAAAAATTAACGTGGTACTAAACGTAGCTCTAAAAGGGCTACTACCGTATTAACTACCTCAGGCCGGATTTTGGGCAAAGGCATTACGTGATAAATTGCGCCATATTATCGACTAGTAACAACGACATAATGAATGGTCATAATAAAGAAATGACGTTTGGCACCCGCAGACCTGCAAGTCCGGCTGTAGCTAGCAGCAAGGTGTAGGATTGTCAATCCAGCATAGATCTATGCGCAAACTCAACGCTCCCCCTTCAAGAGACTCTGGCCGCAACTCAAGTCATGAGGTTTTAAGTCATGCTCCGATTTAAATCACCGTAATCAACGTATTCTCGTATATGTAAATGTAATGTACTGTTCTACCAAGTATAGCAATGTAATGAACTGTAATGTTCTATGTATGCTAGCTGTAATGTAATGAACTGTTCTACCAAGTATAGCAATGTATGAACTGTAATGTTCTATGTGTGCTAGTTGTAATGTAATGAACTGTTCTACCAAGTATAGCAATGTATGAACTGTAATGTTCTATGTGTGCTAGCTGTAATGTGTGCTCTCTCTATCTAGCAAGTATAGTAATGTAAACGTTCTAGCATTCTTGTATACGTTCTCGTCCTAGTATAAATGTATATGTAATGTACAGTAATGTTCTAGAAAGTATTGACTCATGAATGAACTGACTCATTGTATGATATTGCGTTCTAGTAATGGTTCTAGTATCTTCCTGAACCACCCAAATGGTAGCTTACTAGTAAACTAAGTGGTACGTATGGACGTGGATGTATACCCTTGCTACCCAAGGGCATAGGATGAACTGGAAGAACCTTTTATGACTATATATGTACACATGATATATAACACATCTTTAAACGAGCTTCGGACGAATACCCAATGTCCCACCAGACCACATCTCAAGGCGCGAAAAGGAAATAGGGTGGGTAGTCTTCTTATGTCTTTTAAACATTTCTCATATAACTATACATATAGAGGCATGCAATTTATAATAAAATAAAAGCATAAGTAAGTTTTGTAAAACAATTGAAACAGAAATATTATTTTAAGAGAAGATCGACTTGATGTCAATCTATAAAACAATTTGAAGGCATAAGTATAATAAAACAGTTTTGAGTATAAAGAAACATTTGTTTGAAACACAGTTGTAAATAAGTTTGAAGTATGATAAACAGAGTAAGAAGTACAGTGTATGAAGTAGTTTGAAAACATATAACATGTTCATAAAAATCATTTGAAGGAAACTGTTTGGTAAAACGGCTAATGAGTAGCCAAATCTTTTGAATGCTATATATTAATCACATGTGATTGATGTAATAAGTAATAATGTCCTACTTACTAATCACATGTGATTGACATAATAAGTAGCATGATTCGACTTGTATCCCCCCCCCCCCATAAAACATTTAAAATAGTTTAAAACATTAGTTAAGGGGTATGAACTCACTTGCAGTATGTGACTGGAATTGAACGGCTGTTATCGTATGGAAGGATCGGACAAGTGCTTGGTGTCAAGTGGAGACTTAGACACACACAATGATCCTAATTACATATGAAAACATATGTATATAAATAATTAGTGATTATAACACTAATTATACAAGTAATAACATTTAAGCGCGAGGACAACACTTTTGGTCAAGTGCTAGGAGGCTAATGGGTTGCAACAAAAGTGTGCAATGCCCCTAATGGAAGTTTAAGGTCATAAGACCATATTTATTAGAGTTTACAGCCCAGGGGGGTAAGCTCCTGGCCGTAAACTCTCAAACAAGTCATGAAATGGAGTTTAGAAGTACTACAACCTTGGAGGGGAATTGTTTCAAGGCTATACAAGTGTTTGGGCACCACATTGACTCCTTTGGGGAGTTTACCGCCCAAAGACCCTTTTCCCTTGGAGTTTACGGCCGTAAACTCCCTTGGGAGGGTTCTTATTGTCCTTTCAAGTCTCCAACAATTCTAGGAATAAGTCTAGGCTTCAATACTTGGATTAAGGAAGGTTTATGGCACATAATGGGACCTTTTGATGGAGTTTACGGCCATAGAACTCTTTGGGCCGTAAACTCCCTCACACATGAGGTCCTAAGAATTTTAACTAGTCCATATCTCATCTAGGTACTTGCCCTAAAAGTTTCTTGGCCTAAGGAAGTGTCTAGGGTGCTCTTTGACCCCATTAAAGGAGTTTACGGCCCAAGAAATACTCTTGGCCGTAAACTCTTCAATACTTATGCTTTTCATGTGTTATCTAGGTCCTAAACACATTAAGGTACTTGCAAAAAATGAGACTAAGCCTTAGGAAGAGTTTGAAGTGGTTTTTGGCACTAAAACTTGGAGTTTACGGCCTAAGGAGCATCTTGGCCGTAAACTCCTTTCCAAAGTGGGTTTCTAATTGCTTTGTTGTTCTAAAACACTTGCTTAAGGCTTCTAGGTTCTTGTTCTAAGGCTAAAGGATCACTAGGCACTCATTTGTGCCCTTTACTTGGAGTTTACGGCCCAAGAGGTTGTTCCTTGGCCGTAAACTCCTCAAACTAAGTGATTTTGACTTGTTTCTAGCCTCTAATGATCATACACTAAGCCCTTAGTTAGTTTCCTAACATGGAAATGGGACTAGGTGGCCTTTAGGCTTGATTTTGGAGTTTACTCCCCAAGAACGTTCTTGGGCGGTAAACTCCCGGATCTTGTGTTTTGGACATGTAAACAATGTTATAATGCATATAACAAGTATTAAAACACATTTAGGAAAGTAGACTCACAATCTGGGATGAAAACCCGAAGATCCGTCAGAGAGTATTTGGCTTTTCTCTAATTGGAAATCAAATAATGAACCAATTTGGTTCAGAATTCTATTTATAGTCCCGAGATTTTTGGCAGAAAATATTTCTAATCTCGGAATGGATTCTAATGATTCTAGGATAATGGAATTTACAGTGTTGCACAAAATCCTAGTGCAACCACTCTCCTAATACCCCTTTTTGGTGTAAAACCCTAAATCTACCAAACTTATTCCAAAAGTTTGAATTTTCACTGTAACTGCTCTACTACTATTGGATTGAAGTGGTTTGATTTAGAACAGAAATTTCGGGTTGTCACACATCTGAAATAAACAACTAATATTCTACTGACTTAAGTGACCATACAAGGTTCACTGGATAAAGCTAAGCTAACATGCTAGTTAGTTAACGTAACCAAAAGTCTTCATCATTTTTCACTTCGGTAGTGATTGTGGATCACCATGCTTCACAAAACAGCTTCTTCAGCTTTACAGTAGAAAAAACTTCAGTTGCGGTAGCCACTCTAACTGTGGTAGATTAAAACAGGATTGCGGATCCTTAAAGTTAAAGAGGGTCACTTTTTGTATCAACAAGGAGAATTCAAAGAAAGGAGAATTTCTTATTGATAGTACTGTTAAGTTCAGTAAGACTCAAATTCCCAATACTGATGAAGTGATAGTTGACATTAGCCGAGTCCCATATGCTTCAGCTGTAGGATCGATCATGTATGCAATGACATGTACTCGTCCTGATGTGTCTTATGCATTGAGCATGGTTAGTCGATTTTAGGAATATTCTGCCCATTGCATTGCAATGAAGAATATTCTTAAGTATCTACAATGAACAAAAGACATGTTCCTAGTTCTTGGCGGAAGTGATATGTTAAGAGTGAGTGGTTATAGTGACACCATCTTTCAAACAGACCGAGACAAATTTTGTTAGCAATTTGATTGGGTATTCTTGTTGAAACGGGGAGCAGTTACTTAGAAGAGTTCCAAGTAAGACACAATGGTTGATTCCACCTGTGAGTCAGAGTACATTGCAGCGAGTAAAGAATCAAAAGAAGCAGCTTGGCTGAATAACTTTATGAGATATTGGAGTCATTCCAACTATTCAAGAACCAATGGAACTGTTCTGTAGTAATGAAGGTGTGGTTGCTTTGACAAAATAACCAAAGTATCATGGTAGATCCAAGCATATTGAAAGGAAGTACCATTATATCTGAAATCAGGTTGAAGAAGGACACCTTCTGGTGAAGAGAGTATCATCAAAGGATAATGTTGCATATATGTTCCCAAAGGCTCTGAGCAGAGTCAAACACTACCAACATCTAGGAGCATAAGGTTAAAGAGACAATGTTAGTTTTACTAGTTAGATGATATTTTGAAACTTGTAGCAAAATAAATGCAGTTGACTTTGATGTATGAATAACAGAGAGTTATTTATGATCATTGTGTTGCCTTATTCAAATATTTATTCTTGTGTTTCATTTTGCATGTTTTACTTCCTAAGTAATTTGAATTATTCAAACTTCCACAGTCGTTTATACTTTTAGAAATAAGTAATGAATTAATATTGTAGATTGTCGATTGAGGTTAAAACATTGTAATGGGAGTTGCTACAATATTCATGAGTACTTTGAAAATAGATATTTTATTTATTGGACAAAACCACGCTTAGAGATTACTTCGTATGGATCTAGTCATGAGTAATTCTAAGAAGATAATATCTAATATTCTTCAAACGGAGATGCATAAGTTGTAATTTACAAATCGGTTGTATATTGGTGTTGCGTAAGCACATCGGTAAGTTGATGTTATAAAACGTAGCATCACATATGATTTTGTAAGTAAAGGTTATAGTTCTATAGTCAAAGTTTATTATTTCCTTTTGCCCTAAAAGGAAAAGCCATATCATTAGGCCCCTCGATGATTTGATGTTGACATTATAGTGTTGGGCCTAGCCAAGAGCAAATGATGTGTTCAATTTGAAGTTTAATAAAGTATTTATAAATCGTGAAATCAGGAAACAGAATCTTGGAAGATAAGATTGATTCTAATCCATGTATTGTATCCATACGATATCATGAAGAACGAAGCGATAACTGATCACTTATACTATGGACAATACTTAATTTAAGTTAGAGTTTGGCAGTGGCTTTGAAAAGAACTCTTTTTCGTTTAGTTTAAGGTCTATACTTGCAATTGTAGTTACAAACTTATCCAAGTGGGAGACTATTGGATTAAGGTGTCTAATCCTATAACTAAATTGGTAATTTTTGAATTAGAAGCAAAGTCCTTTTTGGGTTGCCCTCATAACCAGTAACTTAATATAATGACTTTTGGAGTGAGAGGCTATGAAAATTGAAATTAACATAAAGATTAGGGTTACATTCCTTTTTGGGTTTCCCTACTCCTATGTAAATTTCGATTATAATATGGTTTCCCTGGGGTTTCTTGATGTTCATAGTTTATTGCAATCAATAGAGAAAACATAGATCCTTTTTAGGTTGCATGTGAACGTAAGGGTTTACCTGTTTTTCCGCTCATATGTAAATTTTACAACCTAGAAATCACATCATGAAGGTGGTACTCAGGTAGGTGGATAAGTGTCACACCCCCAAACCAGAACAGCGAAATCGTTCGAGGGTGGATGACTTCATGTAGTATCGTAACAGTTGAATACATAGTAAATAAAGTAAACACAACCATCATATATATAATTTAAGCATTAAATTGTTGAATGATACTTGTTTCAAAAACAAATTAAAATATGATGACAATGTGAGTTTAAAATTGACGCCATAGCATCACTTCTCCAAAAGCTGAAGTTTACCTGTATTACTGAATCCCTGAGAAATACAAGTAGATTTGAAAGAGTTGATCAACATTTAAGTTGGTGAGTTCATAAGTATTTAATGTCAATGTTTGTATAAATTTGAATGAATTTGTTTGTAGATGTTTGAAAACTCCAAGAAAATCCCATATTTCATACTAGTATAAAAGTAGTCTTCTACTAAGACCCGACTGTTTCGAATGTTGTTTCTAAAATTCTAATATTTTTCCATAAGTGTAGGATAGTTTAAAAGTTCCAAAAATTACTATGCAATAGTGTTTTTCATGCCTAGAATAATAGATTTATGTATGTAAAATAATCGCTAAGGCATTAGATAACCCCATAAATCAACGTGTTTTTAATACTCCATGTGAGTTTTATAACCATACTATTAACCTAGACTGCCTGTAACAACGTTCTTCAGGCGTTGGAATGTTATGATGTTTGTCATCCTAGACCCGTCGGTCTAACTGTAGATAACAGTTTAGGTGCGGGATTGTCAATCCCGTATAGATCTATACACAAGTATCACGCTCTCCCTACAATAGATTATGGTGTATAATACAGGACTTTAACTGCATACTTGAATGTACATGAAGTTGAATGTCTCACAAAACTTAGTATCAAATAGATTTATGTATGAAAAGTCCATTTGTTCTTATATATGAAAGTATTTCCTTGATATAGTATTTATAGTATGTAAAATCTCATGATTACCTTGTAAACTATACATATTATAGTTTTTCCAAAAGTGTGTTTCGTTTGAATAGTAAACCCTAGTGTAGTGTCGACTTTGTATGTATAGTATAACATATGTAATAACATTATTGAATGTTATACACCAATATATAAATAAAGGGTTTGATATTTGTGTAACGACATGTTTTACTCTTAAAGGACAAAATGTTATTGAATATGTGTTGCATGCGAACGTTTTCATATGATAGTTATGAATCACATATGATTTGTTATATAAAGATAAGTGTAGTAAAAGCTTAATGTTTTCCACACGAGAGTAACCGTGTGTTTACTTGTATTCCCCCTTCCCCTTGAAAGTGTGTAAAAGAATTAATAAAGTATTTGAAAACGTAGTTTTAGGGGTATGAACTCACTTGATAGACAGAAGAAGGTGAAACGAAAACTGACCATAACTTCGACTAGGGAAATTTAAATTTCTTGGGATTCTCAGGAATCGTGAGAATCTCAGGAGTGAAAAACCTTCTTTCGGAACATGGATATGAAGACCGGGGCTTCGGGATGGCTTCGGGGGGTTTAAACACAAAACTTCGGCACGAGAGAGAGAGAGAGAGAGAAGAAATGAGCAATGGAACCCAACACCTTCGGCTGCTATTTATAGCCCTATTTTGGGCACCACGTCGTGGTACATGTCACCATGTCGTGGTGAGGGATTCTATCCACTTCCGTTGACGAGACGTTTCCTGGCGCACCTGGCACCCATCAATCACAATACCACGTCGTGGTAGGCCTGACAGCCTCAGATTTTGTGCCGAAAACTTGTAAAATTTGTAACTTCCGCGTACGAGCTCCCTTTTTAATTTTCTTTATATCCACGCGTAGATGAGATTATGCTCTACAACTCTTGTTTAGACTCCGTCGGCAAATTTTGACTTTTTTATTTTTATTTATTTTTAACGGGTCGGGACACGAAAAGTCCGTTAAAAATCCATAACTTCTTCATGAGAGGTTCGTTCTTGTCAGAATTTATACCGTTGTGCTACTATTGTTGAGATCTTCAATTCTCATATAGGTTGCATTGGCTAAAAATCTCTCGATCTCTATTTCGAGTATTTTAGTTGTCTACTGCTATATTCGGAACTTGGAAAAATCATAACTTTTTCATACTAAGTCAGATTTGGACGTTCTTTTATATACGCATACAGTCTAATGATATCTACAACTTTCATTTATATACCTAAGGCTAAATATAATTGTACTGAATCTTCGCATTTTACGCTTATCAGTATTGTCGGTTTTTACTGTGATTCTTAGATTGGTCATAACTTCTTCGTTATAACTCGGATTTTAGTGTTCTTTATATTTCTGAAACCCCTAATACGATGTTTATCATTTTATGTAACCCATTACACTGATTCGAAAATATCGGGTTGTCACAATAAGTGAGAAGAATTTTGATATTAGCATACCCTAATGTTAAAAACATTGAAAAAAATCCAAACTAAATAAATGTTAAAATATTACACAAAAGCTTTTGAAAAATGTGAAACTTGTGTGAAATCAAAGTTTACAAAGAAGCCATTTCAATCAGTTAAGAGAAATACATCATTACTTGAGTTGATTAATTATGATATATGTGAATTAAATAGAATACTTACACGAGGCGGAAAAAGGTATTTCATCATTTTATGATGACTCCAGTCCATATCTACATGTTTATCTACTGAGATCAAAAGATGAAGCTTTTAATGCATTTAAACGGTATAAGGCTGAAATCGAAAATCAACTTGAAAATCACATCAAAATTCTTCGCTTGGACAATGGAAGATAATATTTCAACCAAGATTTTGACACATTATGTGAAGAGGATGGAATCAAACACGAGAGAACTTTACATGTACTCCCCAAAAAAATGGTTTGGCAGAAAGAAAGAATAGAACCCTTTGTGAGATGCTCAACTGCATGTTAAACTAATCGGGTCTACCAAACAATTTGTGGGGGGGGGGGGGGGGGGAATTAGTTCTAATTGCTTGTTATGTCCATAATAGGATCACTAGTCATGTGATTCCTACAATTCCTTATGAGTTATGGAAAGGTAGAAAACCTAACCTAGACTATTTGAGAGTGTGGGGGTGTGTTGCCTAGTATAGGACACCTGATCCTAAGAGATCCAAATTAGGAGCTCGATCTATGAAGATCGTGTTCATTGGATACGCTCAAAATAAAAAGGCTTAATGATTATTGGATGATGAATTTGGTGTTTTCGTGGAATCTAGAGATGTAGAATTCTTCGAAGACAAGTTTTCTAGAGATGATGAAAGCTCCAATAACACAACACCTACTAGTACTTTTCGAGAAATAGTCTCACCTCCTCCTATTATGGAGGAACCAAGGAGAAGTACTAGGGCTAGAATAGAGAAAAGTTTTGGAGACATTTTCTATTATTATTTGGTTGAAGGAACACAAAAGAAAGTGACAAGATAGGTTGTTTTTCTATTAACTTGGGATGATCCTAAGACCTTTACTGAATCCATGACGTCTATAGATGACCCTTTGTGGAAGGAAGGCATCAATGATGAAATGGATTCAATTAGCGGTAATGGAACTTGGGAGTTAGTTTGATCTACCCAAGGGGAAGAGACCCATAGGATCCAAATGGATATTCTAGAGAAAATATCATCCAGATGGATCCATATCTGCCTATAAAGCAAGATTGGTTGCTAAAGGCTACAAACAGTGAGAAGGGATCAATTATTTTTATACTTATGCCTAGTTGCAAGGATTAGTTCTATTAGAAATCTCATAGCAATATCAGTTTTGAAAGGATTCTACATTCATCAAATGGATGTGAAGACATCCTTTCTGAATGGTTATCTTAAAGAGGAGATTTACTTGAAGAAACCTAAGGGTTTTGTGATACCTAGACAAGAAAATAAAGTGTGTAAACTTATTATATCCTTATATGGTTTGTAGCAAGCTCCCAAATACTGGCATAAGAGATTTGACACCAGTGTGACTGCTTTTGGATTTCAGTACAATAGTGTTGATAGATGTATTTATTCCAAATGCACTTCTGAATACACGATTGTTATATGTGTTTATATCGATGATATGTTGATAATTGGTACTCGCCTAGAAGGTATTATTCAGACGAAGAAATATCTATACTCTATCTTTAAGATGAAAGATCTTACAGAAGTTGATACAATTCTTGGTGTCAAGGTGAAAAGGACAGGAAATCAGATTTCTCTGAGTCAATCTCATTATATAGAGAAATTTCTGACAAAGTTTCAACATTTGAATATTAACGAATTCAACACTCCTTTTGATTCATGTGTGAAAATCAATGTGAATTATAGTCGAGCAGTGGCTCAACTAGAATATGCAAGTGCAATTGGAAGCATGATGTATGCAACACATTGCAGTCAACAAAACATCACATTCAATGTAAGAAAATTAAGTGAGTACACTGTCATTCCAGGGATGGAGCATTGGAAGGCAGTGGGTAGAGTACTAGGATACCTAAAAAGGACAAGTACTTTTTAGTTGATGTATTCGTCATCTAACGGAATACTAGAAAGTTATTTTAATGCTAGCTGGATAGATCACAACAATGATTCTAAATCCATAAGTAACTGGATTTATACTCTAGTTGGTGGTGTTATTTCTTAGTTAAGCAAGAAGCATACATTCATAGCTCATTCAATGATGGAATCAGATCTAGTTGCCTTAGCAACAACAGCCAAATATGCAGAGTGGATTCGAGATCTACTCATGGATATTCTTTTGTGGGATATTCCAATGCCTTCCATACCTATGTACTATGATAGTGAGGCCACATTGTCTAAAGTATATAATGCGGTATGTATCGAAAAATCAAGACATGCAGGTCTACGACACAATTTTTTGAGACAAATAATTGAAAGTGGCACCATTAAAGCTGTTTATGTCAATACAAGTAGGAACTTGATAGATATGCTTATCAAATATTTGACGAGAGATTTGGTTACATCTACCACAAAAGTCATGGGTATAAAACCACAATTAAATCTTTTACTGATGGAAACCCAACTTGATATTACTGCTCCTAATTAACACGTTTAAAGGGTAACAATGAAGTCACTAATGATAGATCCATGTGAGGTAGGATAGTATGTCGGTGCCGAGAACGAGACTGAGTTACGACTCTTAACAAAGCTTTGGAGACATCTAAGCAACAGAGATGTTGTAAAACTTTTCCTATATGATCTTGAGGTGGTGCCACCCCAAGTGAAGATTAGTTGTTGATCTTCTAAATGGTCATGAAAAAAAGATTTATAATGCATGGTCATATCAACACTCAGGGAGAACGTAACGACGACGGGTGATGTGTGGGGGTAAATCGGAGAGTTTGTAAGGTTCATGGTTTAAACCTATAATGATAGCATTGAATTGGTTTGTTCTTGTTTTTCCTCATTAAACTAGGGTTTAATATTCATGACACCCAAGTGATATCATCTGTTTGAGTGAAAGGAAACTTTCCAACTTCGTGGGGGATTTTTATATGTATAAAGGAATTGCAAGTTGGTAATTTCCTTTGTATCCCACATTAGTGGGAGGAAGAAACTTTTCTGGGTTTATAATCTTATTCCCTTGATAGGCCTTCAAAGGCTTTAGTGGATCAAAGGAAGGGGCCAAGCCCACACGCGCGGCTAGCCTAGCCTAGTCGGTGTCGTGAATGCGTGAAATGGTGCGATTTAGGCACACTTGGCACTTCGAACGATGCATCGGTCGCTAGGAGCTGAGGAGTTTTTATTTTTGGTGACTCTAAGTCAAGGCGGTTTGACCGATCCGATCAAACAGTTGACCGTCGTTGACTTCGTGGATGAGTTGACGGAGGCTTCTAGAATCCTCTAGAATAGCGGACAGGTCTCAGGTTTGAATTCGGATAAGAGCACATAACGATATCTTATTCGAATTCTAACTGCCTGATCCGATTTTTTTGGGGCTTCTAAGGGTTTTTCATGTACTATAAATAGGACCTCCCCGGTCTCATTTACACCACCGAAAATTTGAAGCTCTCTCCCTCTCTTTGGTGATTTCTTCTAGTTTCTAAGTATTCCCTTTGCGTTTATCGTTTTTCATTGTTGTTGGAAAATTGATAAGTCTGCACTAAATCTTTGCATTCTACTATGTTGCTTACAAATAGAAGCAACGTAAAAACCTTAAGGATGGGAGTCAGATCCGTGCAGGTTTCTACAAATCAAGATCAACTACAAACAAATTGGTTTTTCTTTATTGTTTCGTCCAACAACACGATAGTATGCTTCTACTCATTTCTTATAATTAGATTTAATCGAGAATGATCAATTTGATTTCAAGATGAAACTTGATAACAATAACAACAACAACAACAATAATAATAATAATAATAATAATAATAATTGGATTATTGTTTTCGATACATATCAACGTTTAATCATTTATAATAATCGTTGGTTGTTGGTGAAATCGTTTGGATATTTAATCTTAAATATTATTTGTCCATTCATTTATTTAGCATTGTTAAATAATTCGTTATTAGTTCCTAATACTAATTATCGGATTGTTTAATATCAAATCTGAAATTCAACATAAGCCTCTTAACTCACATGATTCAAAATGTGTGATGACACTAAAATCATCAACAGTTTTTTAAGGATGAAAATAAATTAAAAACGTTACGAAAACTATATATGTATAACATGTATCTATGATCTAGAGTGAAGCGTATAACAACATGGATTTATGATCTGGAGTGAAGCGTTTTGTGTTTGTAGTATGTAGGTGTTTTAAGGAAAGAAGACAAAATTGGACGATTAAATTCAATGCAGACATCAATCAATGGACAGAAGATGGAAGCCATGTGAACCATGTGGCAAAGATGGCCCCCAACTTTCTTTATCCCTTTCGAATTTCTTCTTCTAATCATTGTTCTATTTAATATTTCTTTTTTAGCTATGGAAAAACGAGCTCATTTTAAGTTTATAGAAAAATGACAAAACAACTAACCTTGTTAAAGATTTTCTTAAAATGTAAATAAAAATTATGTTTTTCCGGAAATTAGCATCAATTTAGCGATGAGATATTGAGATGAGTGAAAATTGACTCAACACTAGCAAAATCAAGTAAAGGCATGCGAAATCAGAAAAATGTTTAAGAAAAAAAAATTAAGGGGTTTTTGCTAGCTGGACTGATGGCACAGGTGAGACTAAACGTGCAAACGAGCTTAGTTGAGTCGAGAAAGAATAGCGAATTAGAGATATCTCAAACAAAGAATTTACTTTATATTTTTTTTAGATTATCTTAGGTTTATGTTATAAACTAGGTGAATGTCTGCGCGTTGCGTCGGAACATCTATATAGTTGACATCTTTAAAAATATATGTTTTTTTAAATATAACAATAATTTTTTTTTAAATTTAATATAATAATTCGTACATTAGAATGATATAATATATTGATTATTTTGACTTATGTAATAATATATACATTTATTATTATAGCATAATCTTAACCTTTTGAATAACATCTACCTGTGAGTTACTCATGAATAAAATTAAATATAATATATGGTTTATTGATATTTATAGTTGTTGTTATTGTTAATTAATTTTTTAAAATATATTTGCTTAACGTTTTAATTTCTATCATTATAATTAATTAAAACATCAAAAACTGTTTTAATTTTAAAGGTAACAATATAATCCTTTATATAGAGTTATTTTTAACTATTGTTACTATAAGTTATTTTAAACTACTTATTTGAAAACTTTTAACGATTATACAAAAATCTTTAGGAAATATTTTAGTTGAATTGATATTATAATTTAGTTTTTGCATTTAGCATTACAATTTATCACTTTTAACTATTCACAAAATATTCATTGAGTTTTTTAAGTGAAACTGAAATTTATATTTAAGGTAACATGTAATGTTATATTTAAATTAACAATTTAAGTATTTTATCTAAATTGTTCAAAAATTATAGCTTTAAACTGATAATCGTTTACATTACAACAACATTTTATATCTAATAAATTAAGTATAATATGTTAAAAGTTAAAAACATAACTTATAAGTAGAAATAATGATATTATTTTAATATCAAAATTTAGTTTATTTATTATTACATTTTAGGTTTGATATTTACTTAATTTTATTAACCAATTTTTAATCATTATTGGAAAGACAATATAATTTATAACTTTTAACTATTCAAAATTATTATTTGGGTTGTTTAAGTTAAATTAAAATATATATTTTAGTTAGTCATGTAATGTTCTATTTAAATTTATAACGTAAGTATTTTATAAAAATTGTTTGAAAGTTGTAGCTTTCAAATGATAATGGTTTCATCCAATAATATATTTAAAACTAATAAATTATGTATATTTTTTTAAAAGTTAAAAAACATAACTTTATAAGTAGAAGTAAAAATATTCTTTTTATATTGAAATTTAGTTTATATATAATTACACTTTAGCTGTGATATTTATTTAATCTTATTAACCAACTTATAATCATTATTAGAAAGAAATTGAAAAGTCATGGGAGTTTCAAATGAATGTGGTGAAAGAAAAATACATGAGAGTTTCAAATGAATGTGGTAAAAGGAAAAATGTTTCTTTTATAAGTATATATAGACTATGTTATCAATAGTGCGCTATAGCAATGCTATAGCGTTTTGCAGTATTATTGAACTGCTGAAATAGCGTTTATGAATAACGGTGACGCTATTATCGGTGCGATTGACCACTATTTACCGCGAATCTCATCAGCGTTATAGCGACGCTACACCCGCTTTTTCAATTTCACACACATTTGGCTACTTTTACAAAGAAAAAACCGATTGTGGAATATTTCAATATAAAATCTGTATTTTTTTAATTTATCCACTACAAAGCAACAAATGACAACTTATCTTTCTCGTCTTTTTCTGTACTTAGAAGCCACGAACGACTTGAGTTGCAATGACACTTTGACACTTTGACACTTTTTAGTTTCCATATTACTATATTAGAATATTATATATATGGTTTATGTGATGTTCTTCTATGATTTTTTATAATATGATTTTTATATAGTATTAATACAATAATATATATATATATATATATATATATATATATATATATATATATATATATATATAAACTTTGTATAAATATATAATATAAATTACACATTATATTAAAAACTGTTATACCACAGTGATAACCGCAGTTTCAAATAGCGGCATGTGACCGCTATTGAAATTTCAAATGCAATAACTGCTTAGGTTATAAATAAATAATTATAAATAAATAGCATATATGTAAATTACATTATGCTCGACTAGGCTTACAAGCTTTACGAACCGAGTATTTTAGTACTCAAACTCGCCTCAATAAGGTACTCAAGTGGCTCGAGCTTGAGGTCGACTCAATTAAGGACCAGTCGAGTATTTTCCAAGTCGGTCTCGAGTTTCTCGTGAATTAGCTTGTCTCGCTTACACCCATAGGTAAGACCTATGAAATCCCCTAAGTGAATATGTGAAACTTCTCAACTAACGAATATTTGTATTTTCTTATTTGTCGTACAACAAAATCTAATATAAGTATTGCAAAATTAAGAAAAAGATTTCATATTTATTTCTTTATAAAAAAAATTTATGACATAGTGATTTGTTTTTTAAGTATTCACTTTTCTCGTCCTATTCGAATCAATGCCTCTTTTTTTATGAACAATTGAAATCTATAGTGAAACTAGCAAAAAGCTCGAATATAATTACAAAGAAATAGCTAAAATGGGTTTTGAAACTAGCAACAAGCTCCAATATAATTATAAAGAAATAGCTAAAATTGGGTTTTGAAACCACTCAACCCATAGCGTTAACCTTATTGTTTCTATGCATAAACCAATTAAAAGAAAATTCAACGATAATATTAAACATCAAATCTTTAATAGGAAGTGTATCTCCAATGAAACTCCGTTTCTAAATCTTCAAATCATCCATAAGATGGTATCAACATTCGAATGAAAATTGTTGTCACACCCCCGAACCGTCGGAAAACAACGGCGGAAACGTCCGGGGGCGGGTGACGTCATGTGTAGTATCACAACAATCGTATCATACCAATCAAAGTAAACACAACCATTACATTACAATATAAATATTTACATCTGTTTGAAAACATAGTTTGCATATATCAGTATAAACAAAAGATAAAGACGAGACTCCAAAATGCTTCATCTTCTCCAAAAGCTGACAAAGCTACCTGTCTATCATTGTCCTGAGAATACAAGCGGTTTTGAAAACGTATCAACATAAAGCTAGTGAGTTCATAAGCATGCTTTTGTATTGAAAACTAGTCACTGAATTTCTACAAATGGTTTCTTTTCTTTATAAGTAAAATGTCGTTTGTATCGAAAACCATTGTTATCAAGTTCTGAAATATGTATGCATTCTTTCCAAGAAAATCCAATATTTTCTAACATGTTTGTTGATTACTGTATGAAAAGTATGTTTCGTTTGAAAATCCTGGCTACTACCAGTATGTAGTGTATGATCTGTTTGAAAACCCTGGCTACCACCAGTATGTAGTGTATGATCTCTTTGAAAACCTTGGCTACCACCAGTATGTATAGTAGTTTTATTACGTAAAATAAAACCAAATGTTGTGTCCTTGGAATACCCTTCAGGCATCGTACGAGTACAAAATTTATCACCCTAAGCATGCACACCTAACTGTAGCTAACAGTTCAGGTGTGGGATTGTCGGTCCCGAATAGATCTATTCACAAATTTAACGCTCTCCCTCCACGAGACTCTGGTTATATTAAAAGTGAGGATTTATTGGTACCCCGAGGGGCATAACGAAGATAGGTCTCACAATCTTGTATTAACTAGTTTACGTGTTGTCCTGTTGTTCTCGTGTTCAAAATCGTTTGTATACGGTGTAGTGTATAAATAATTATACACAAAATAATTATTTAGTAAGATACTCTTGTTATCTGAATGTAATAATGGATAAACTAAATTTGTCATAGTTTATATGTTTGACTTTGTACATAGTTTGAATCTGTAAGGATTGTAATGAAATCCCAAACTATACCTATTATAGTTTGAATGGTTTGTTACGTTCATATACTGTTCTGAAAACTATGCAATTAAGTTTAGAAAAACATCCCTTATTCTCTGCATATTACAAAAGGGATAAAGTATTTAAATGTTTGATGTAAAACCGTTGTAATTGCATCAGTTTTTAACTTGTGAAAACCGTTATGTTTGGCTTGTATTCCTCCCTGAAAACGTGTAACAATGTAATTTTTCAAAACAATTTTTCATTTCTTAAAAAAATAATTTCATCCAAATCAAACCAGAAAAATCCAATGTATTAATCCGAATACAAAACATGTCAAATCCCAAGATCAAATATATCCAAATCCACCTGCGTGTGTGTGTACGAGTCATGTCGGCGCCTTCCCACAGTCCTCGCTAGTACCTGAAACACATAACACAACAACTGTAAGCATAAATGCTTAGTGAGTTCCCCAATATACCACTTACACACATACGCCCTTCCAGGCCATGACCTTCCGGTCCATGTGTCTCAGGGGACTTCTGTCCCGACCTAGTAAACCTTCCGGTCCCACCCGTATCGACCTTTCGGTCTACATCATAATGCCTTCCGGCCCATAACATAATGTCTTCCGGCCCATATCAAGCATAACATACATAACGCATACAAAACAGGCAACTTAACATACAATGCATCTATCTTATAGCATACCAGACCTTCCGGTCACACATAGGTACCCTTCCAGGTACAGTATAGTGAGAAGACTCACCTCGTATGATGTCTAAAGTCTCACGTGCTTGATATCTCTGAATCTCGTAACCTCGACCTAGCCTCGCCTAATCACATCAAATAATCATTTTAAATTATTAACGGCTCTCAAGGCTATATCATATTCCTTTCTAAAACTCCACAGAAGGGTAAAAGACCATTTTACCCCTCCCTAACCCAAAAGTCCACATGTTGACTAAAACCCTAACAGTCAACAAAAGTCAACAACAACCAGTACGTGGGGCGTACCAGCTCCTGTACGCGGGCCGTACTCTTGCACTTCAGAAACGGGGTATGCAACCCTTTACGCGGCGCGTCCTGGGATTACGCCCAGCGTAATGCCCAGTTTCTGTGTTCAGCACATTCAGGTCTTAAATGGTTAAGACTTGCATCAAAACTTTAGATCTGACCCCTCTAATATGTCTTAAACCATAAAGTTGGAACCTTTAAGCCTTTTCATGGTTGTAAAGGTCACTTTGTGCTCAAAACACCTTTCCTCTTTCCATAATGAGACAATAACTCATGCATGCCACAAGATCCACGTCCAAGACTCGATTTTTATGACTCCTTAATACATATTACACTAGAAAAAGTCATATCCAAGCTTATGGAGACTCTTTGCACATAAAGTCTCCAACTTTGAACCAAAAACCCTAAAATGGGTCCAATAAGCAAAACTTATGAAGAACAAGGAAAGCTTTGAGCTTTTTACCTCAGGAAGGATCTCCAACCACTGTAGAACTCGGATCTACACTTTTTCTTCAACTTCAAGCTCCAACAATGGCTCCTTCTTCTCCTTCTTCACCTTGAAAAGATAACTTCAGGCTCAAAAACACACACACAAGCTAAAGCATGAATCTCAGCTCTTCAAGGACTCACTCAATGGTGTATGGTGGCTAGGGCAAAGGACTACATGTTCCTTTTATAGTGGAAGGCCACAAATTAGGGTTTTGCATCTGGGCCGGTTACGCCCGGTGTAACCTTGGGTACGCCGAGCGTACCCAGATGAACCGCATACAAATTAAGCGTGCGAGTACGCACGGCGTACACCCCAGTACGCCCATCGTACTCACCCATTTCATCTTTCACTTTAAGGGACTAGCTAGCCAATTCTCCAAAATAGAAGGGTTATAAAGCTAACCTGGATTTCTGGCTGTTACAATTCTCCCCCACTAGAACCAGACTTCCCCCTCGAATTCTCATGCTATGAATAACTCCGGATGCTTCACCCGCATCTTCGAATCTGGCTCCCAGGTCAGCTTGGACCCTTTCCGATGTTGCCACTAGACCTGAACCAGGGGCACTTCCTTGTTCCTCAGAACCTTGATCCTCCGATCCAAGATTGCGATCGGCTTCTCCGCATAATTCAGACTCGCGTCCACCTGGATATCCTCTAATGGTACCACTGCCAACTCATCGACAATACACTTCCTCAGCTGCGACACGTGGAAGGTATCATGAATCTGATCCAACTCTGTAGGTAGCTCCAAGCAATACGCTACCTTGCCCACTCTCGCGATCACCCTAAACAGCCCAATATACCGGCATCCCAGCTTGCCCCTCTTCCTAAATCGGATCACTCCTTTCCAAGGAGATACCTTCAAGAGCACAAAATCACCGACCTAAAATTCGAGTTCGGATCGTCGCCTATCCGTGTAACTCTTATGGCAACTCTGAGCGGTCAATAACCTCTGTTGGACCTGATGTATCTGCTCTGTCGTCTGAAGCACTATCTTTGTACTATCCATCACACGCTGCCCTACCTCGCCCCAGAAAATGGGGGTACGACACCTCCTTCCATACAACAGCTCAAAAGCTGGCATACCAATGCTCGAGTGATGGCTGTTGTTATAGGAAAACTCAGCTAAGGGAAAATACGTGTCCCAACTTCCGCCAAAATCCAATACATATGCCCGAAGCATGTCCTCGAGCATCTGAATCGTCCGCTCGCTCTGCCCATCGGTCTGTGGGTGGTATGCGGTACTGAAATGCAGCCTCGTACCCAACTCCTCATGAAACTTCTTCCAAAATCTGGAAGTAAAACGCACATCTCGGTCTGAAACAATTGATATCGGAACTCCATGCTACGATACCACCTCCCTCACGTATAACTCTGCTAACCTCTCAGTAGAAGAGCTCTCACTGATAGCAAGAAAGTGAGTGCTCTTCATCAACCGGTCCACAATCACCCAAATCGCATCGACACCCCTGGAAGTCCTCGGCAATTTGGTGATAAAATCCATGGTGATTTGTTCCCACTTCCACTCGGGAATCTCTAACGGCTGTAACTTACCATGCGGGCGTTGGTGCTCGGTCTTAACCTTGCGACAGGTTAAGCACCTCTCCATGAACCATAAAACATCCCTCTTCATACAGGGCCACCAATACTCATTCTTCAGGTCCAAATACATCTTAGTGGCCCCGGGGTGGATCGAGAACTTCGATTTATGTGCCTCCTCCATCAAGACGGTACGCCTTCCGCCCACAAACGGTACCCAAACCCGACCCTGGAAGGTCATAAGTCCTCGACTATCGGTAACAAACTTTGATACCTACCCGATCACTCGCTTTCTCTTGCAGTTCTCCGGTCTCACGGCCTCCGCCTGGGCCCCTTGAATGGTGTCCCATACCGGAGTCATCACTGTCAATCTCATGCAAATATCTCGAATCGGGGCGCCCTCCGCCCTATGGCTTAGGGCATCGGATACCACATTAGCCTTACCTAGGTGGTACAGGATATCACAATCATAATCCTTTACTACATCCAACCATCTCCTCTGGCGCTTATTCAGGTTAGGCTGATCCATCAAATACTTCAAGCTCTTGTGGTCCGTGTATATCATACACCGAACCCTATACAAATAGTGACGCCATATCTTGAGGGCGAACACTACCGCTCCTAATTCCAGATTGATGGTGTGCCTAGGGCAGCACAGCAGAACCGCGTCCAAGTTCTAGAGCCGGGTACACCAGCCAGGCTCAGCCCAGCAGGCTCAGCGCCCGCTGGCGCCCTCGGGAGCAAAACGGACAGGCGGAAGGCTCACGCTCGCCAAGTAACGCTCCTTGCTCCAAGACAAAAGATACGGTCAGGAGACAAAGGGCAGGATCAGAGCATTACCGTCGGAGCCAATGAGAGCGCTCTAGCGGTTGAGGACGCACGACCTTCCAATCAGCGCCTCTGACCTTGTCTCCTCCAAAAGTGATCCTATCTGGTACGGACCAGGCAGGAGCGCTAGGTATAAAAGGATGTACACACAAGACCAGCGAGGTAAGCTCTATAACCGATCTGGAGAGAACCAACACAAACCCTAAAGTCATCCTAACTTGACCGTCGGAGCGTTCTCCCGGCAACCCCTCCCGGGAAGCGGCTAACGGCCCTTGTTCTTTGTGATCGTGCAGTTATAATCAGGCAACCAAGAAGGTCTCATCCCAGAGTCAGAAGCAAGGTCTCATCCGGGACAAGGTTCCATCATTTGGCGCCATCCGTGGGTGAGACGAAGAACACAAACAAAAGCACGAAAGCAAGCATCAATGGTGTCCAACGGTAGTGAGGGACGACCAATTAGTCCCATACGTCCCATGACGACGTTGGACGAACTGTCACCGCCTACAGCGACCAACAGGCCAGTTTTGGGCGAAGGAAGTTCTACAACGGCCGTCGGAAATATTTCGCAACAGTTGTTTTCTCAGCAAGGAACAACTCCGGTGGAGTTACTTTCTCCTACACAGCTTCAGATGTCGCCGTTCTTTACGCTGCCGCTGCAACAGGCGCGAACAGTTCACTCAACTGCACCTCCATCGAGCCATATTTTCAACCTTTCACCGTCATTCGTAACACCTACATCGTTCCATACGACTGGTGGACAGAGTTCCACAACGCTACTACCACCATTGGCGCAAACCATGATGAACCATTCACCACTCGTCTACCCAACGGTTGGAGCATGGATTGGACCGACTATTCCCCCAAACAACAGCTTACAACAGCCGATAATGATCAACCCTGTTACATCCATGTACCCTTTCTACAGTAGCTATCCCCTCGAGTCACCATTCCATCCATACCCCTTTTATGGACCAAGTCTAGGCTACCTTACGCCCACACAGCATGGAATGATTTCTCAATACCAGCAAGGGACGTCGACTGCTCCAAACCAGGATGGTTTTTCCCGGAGCGTAACATCTCCGTTTGTTAAAGAGCTGTTGGATTACGAAATACCAAACACTACAAAACTCCCGATGCTTAAAACGTACAATGGAACCACCGACCCAGATAGCCACATTGATACATATGAATGGACGATGACGTCGCTAAAGCTTAACGAGAAGTTTTGGTGCACATACTTCCCGACGATGCTCGATGGCAATGCCAGCACATGGTTCAAAACGCTACAACCGGGCAGCATTTCAAACTTCACTCAGCTCAAGTACCTCTTCCTTACCAACTTCATGCAGCTACGTAAATACAAAGGAAATTCTCATTCAATTATAGGCTGTAAACAAAGGGAGGGGGAGACTGTTCGAGAATACTTTACAAGGTTCATAAACGCTACACTAGATGTACCGGGGCATGACGAAGGACTCATTGTTGGTGCTTTCACATGGGGACTCCTTCCTGGGCCCCTCTCACAAAAACTCATGGGAAAGAAGCCTCTAACACGAGCTGAGTTGAAAGAAAGAGTGGAGCGATACCTACGGCAGGAGGATGGTGAAGCAGCCAAGCAGGCCTACTTGAATGCTATGGCGACTAGACATCACCACCCAACCCACACGGATTTTTGGGGGGAGGAAGACACTATGGCCAAGCAAGAAGACCACCGCCACGTTTCCGACAATTTATTAAAGACGACAGATGGGGTCGCCGCCCAGAAGTATATGCAGTGTCTGAGAAACAGCAGCCAGCCAAGTCGCCTAAGAGTCGGTACTGTGAGTACCACAAAAAGCAAAACGCATGATACAGCTAGCTGTTCGGTACTAAAGAAGGAGATGGGGGAGAAACAACTTAAGGGAGACCTGGTGGAGGTGGCGCGAAGCCTACGCGCCAAATTCGATGTTGAGAACACCAAGGGTCCACCCCGCGTAGGAGTTCAGCCCAAGGAGATATTCATGATACGCAGCAAAAGATGTAGGGAGGAACAGTGGGGCAAGCAAGTCATTGTTAAACCGTCAGCACGCGCGCTCACATTCTCCATACAGGATCCCCGGACGGACGGCTGGAAAGGTGACAACCCTCTGATAATACAGGCATCCATCAAAGACGTGGCTATCCATAGGGTCTATGTCGACACCGGGAGTTCAGCAGACATCATCTATGAGAATTGTTTCCGGCTCCTTCCGGATCGCTGGAAAGACAATTTGCGATCTACGACGGGTAGGCTGGTGGGATTCACCGGACACAGCCTGTGGCCATTGGGCACGATCCACCTCCCCCTAACAATCACTAGCCACGACAAGCAGCGGAAGAAGACCGCCCTAATAGACTTTGTGGTCATTCGACACTCGGCAGAGCACAACATCATCTTAGGCAGGACTGCCCTCTTAAAGCTAGGGGCCGTACCTTCAACCATGCATGGGATCATGAAATTCGACACACCAAAAGGTGAAGCCACGATTTTGGCCACCCCGCCCAGAGAATTGCGATGCTATACAGTTATGAAGCCAGCAGAAATAACCAAAGGGCCCAAGAGGCCTAGGGGAAATCCTGCAAAGGGGTAGGAGGTAATCAATGAGGAATACCCCAACCAGCCGGTCAATGTTGGAAGCAACCTCCCAAGCCACACAAGAAGAGCACTGGTCGATCTACTCAAACGCTACAAACATCTATTTGCTTGGACCCCCACAGATATGGTGGGGGTAGAAAGGAAGGTCATTGAACATAAGCTAAGGATCAAACCGGGGGTAAAAGAGGTTAAGCAGAAGAAGAGGGTACAAGGAGGAGACCGTATCAGGGAGATCAATGCAGAAGTGTCTAAGCTAACGAAGGCCGGAATAGTAAGGGAGGCGATGTTCCCAACGTGGACTGCAAACCCAGTTATGGTCCGCAAGCAGGATGGGCCGTGGCGCATGTGCATCGACTTTTCTGATCTAAACAAGGCATGCCCTAAGGATTGCTACCCACTCCCGAAAATCGATCAGAAGGTAGAGTCGCTACAGGGATTTAAGTTGAAATGCTTCTTGGATGCATACAAGGGGTATCACCAGATATTGATGAGCAAAGAAGACGAAGAGAAAACAGCCTTCTATACAGACCATGGCACGTTTTGCTACACCAAGATGCCTTTCAGGTTAAAGAATGCAGGGGCGAGATACTAGCGGCTAGTCGACTTGATATTCGCCAAGCAAGTTGGAAGGAATATTGAGGTGTATGTAGATGATATGGTGATTAAGAGTCCTAATGAAGAAAAGATGCTGCAAGACATCAAAGAGACTTTGAAGACATTAGACATGGCCAAGATAAAACTAAACCCATCCAAATGCAGGGTTGGAGTGGAAGAGGGGAAATTCTTGGACTACTATGTTACTAGACAAGGCATCCAGCCCAGCCCGACCAAGGTCGACGAGTTCATCGAGACGCCAACCCCAAACTCTCTTAGAGATGCACAAGGTCTGAACGGGAAGCTCACAGCTCTAAGCAGGTTCATCTCGAAATCTGCCGACAAGGCTATGCCTCTGTTCCACACCTTAAAGGGATGCATCGAGAAAAACAATTCCATTGGACGAATGAAGCTGAGAAGGCGCTCCAGAGAATCAAGGAAGCACTGCACAAGCTGCCGACTCTGGCAACCCCATCCCTAGAGAAACATTACAAGTGTATCTTTCAACATCAGGCGAAGCGATATCATCGGTATTGGTTGTGGAAAGGGAAGGGGAGCAGAGACCGGTATACTTTGTTAGCAGAGCGTTGCAGGGACCAGAACTTAACTATCCCACGCTGGAAAAATTGGTGTTGGCACTCATCTACGCTGCGAGATGATTAAGGCGATACTTCCAAGCACATCAAATCGAGGTACTCACAAGTTACCCCATTAAACAAATCTTGCTTAAGCCGGAGACGTCGGGTCGGCTGGCCAAGTGGGCAATTGAACTGGGAGAGCACGATATAAAATAACGCCCAAGAACAAGTATCAAAGGGTAGGCGCTGGCTGATTTCTTACTAGAAATTCCTGACGAAGGGAACCTGGCGAAAGAAAAGGTGTGGATAGTTGAAGAGGCCCCTACTGGCAATGGTTCATGGACCCTGTACACGGATGGAGTGTCCAGCAGGGAAGGCTCAGGGGCTGGGCTGATCCTGACTATCCCAAAAGGAGAAGAGGTAACCTACGCCCTCCGTTTCGACTTCCATACATCGAACAATGAGGCGGATTACGAGGCGCTGCTTGCAAGGTTGCGAATCGCCAAACAGATGGGTGCGAAAGCTGTAACAGCACTAACCGACTCAAGGTTAGCAGCGAACCAAGTCAATGGGAGTTTCGAGGTAAGAGACCAAAGAATGGGAAAGTATGTAAAGATGGTAAAGCAACTGGTAGGATCATTCGGCCAATTTACAATCAAGCAGATACCCAGAAGTGAGAACAAGAGGGCAGACGCTTTGAGCAAGCTAGCGTCCACTTGTTTTGACCACCTATCAAAGAAAGTTTTAGTGGAGGTGCTCCGGGAGAGAAGCATTGATGAACAGCAGGTGAACATCTTGACCCCCACTGGACCCACATGGATGACACCGTTCCGGGAATACCTCCAGAGAGGAGTGTTGTCAGATGACCATGACGAGGCCAAAAAAATACGTATAAAGGCACCCTCATACGCAATGGTGAACAGGCAATTGTACAAGAAGGGATTCACATCTCCATGGCTAAAATGTGTAGATCAAGCCAGGGGGAGAGAGATATTGCAGGAAGCACACTCAGGGCAGGTAGGCGCACACGAAGGGGCGAGCGCTTTGACAGGAAAGGTGCTACGAATGGGGGTATACTGGCCGACGATACATCAAGACGCGGTAGAAGTAACCAAGAAATGTGGGGAGTGTCAGTCTTACGCCCCAGTCCAGGCGAAACCCCCGGTGCTGCTAAGCAACATATCCAGCCCATGGCCTTTCTACCAGTGGGGCATAGACATAGTGGGTCCATTCCCAGAAGCACTAGGGAAGCTGGAGTATATGGTGGTAGCCATGGATTACTTCACAAAGTGGATTGAAGCTGAGCCACTGGCATGCATATCTGGGAGGCACATGATAAAATTTGTGTGGAAAAACATCATGACAAGATTTGGAACACCTAAGGTTCTCATCAGCGATAATGGTTTTCAATTCACTGAGAACCCATTCAGAGAATGGTGCACTACCAAAGGGATAAGCCAACGCTTCACATCGGTGGCACACCCTCAAGCGAACGGTCAAACGGAGGTGTCCAACCGAACCATTGTCAATGGGATCAAAAAGAGGTTGGGCAAAGAAAAAGGGAATTAGGCAGAGGAGATACCAATGGTGCTATGGTCATACAGGACTACACCACGAAAAAGCACAAGGGAAACCCCTTTCAGCTTGACATACGGGACCGAAGCCATGCTCCCCATGGAAGTGGTAGTGAATACGCTTAGGGTGGCCAACCAAGATGAGGAAAACAACACACAAAACCTGAGGATAAACTTAGATATCCTAGAGGAGAAACGTGAAGAGTTGGGAGTACGCCAAGCTGCATACAAACATGCAACAGAAAGGTATTACAACCAAAGGGTAAAGGATAAGGCCTTCAAAGTGGGTGAGTATGTCCTAAGGAAAAATGAGGCCAGTCAGGCACAACCCCAGGGAAAGATGGGCCCAACGTGGGAAGGCCCATACAGGGTCACAGAGGCAAACTGGAACGGGGCATACGTGTTAGATACGATGGAAGGAAGGCCCATTCCAAGAACATGGAATGCTAGGAACCTAAAGAAATATTTTTTCTAAGGAAGAGGAAAGATGTAACCCTAGTTGGTTGATGTTCCATTGAGTATGTTCCACCCTAGAGTACTTAGAGTATGTCTATCCATGCTAAGTGACATGAGAATTGATACTTAGGTTATTTCTATGTTTAAAGACATGAGTTTAGTACTCGACATATATACAATTTCATGCATAAGTGACATGAGCTTAATACTTAGTGTATTTAAAAAACCCGCGGTTAAATGATAATGCAATTGCTGATCTCTCATACTTAGTGTAATAATCTCCAATGATTGAATGATGAGTGCTAAGTGCATTCAATGTGAACACTTAGTGTGTCAATGGTAACAAAAACAAGGCAAAATGTTTGGCACATCTTGAGCAATATGCAATAAACGAATAAGCCAAGCACAAAACAAAAAAAGTAGATAGTAAATAATGCTTAGTGCATTTCAAACATATATTGTTCTTAGCAGTTCAACCATTGCAAAGCAAAACACATAGACTAAACAAAACGAAGAAATATTATGGCTCCGAACCATCACCAATAGCCTTATCACCAACCACAGCCCCCTCCACAACATCATCCTCACCTACTTTCCCAGCCAACCCACCAGAAACTTCCCTATCATCCACCACGTCATCAACATCATCACCTCTAACACTTGCTCGATCATCACCACTAGCACCATGATCTTTCCCATTCCCTCCCACATAAATGTCATTCACAAGAACCATCTCACAACCTGCAGCATCCTCAGGAGTGCCCTCTAAACCAAAAAAGAACACAACTCTCGCAAACCATCAATACCCATCTCTCCCAGACCCAACAGACCTGCATGATCCATGCTAGCGAAGGACAAGAGAGCATCACTTACGCTAACCACAGGCCCGACAGACAACGAACCATAACTCGCCTCACCACTTTCACCACCACTTGAAGTTTTCTGGATAGATTCAACCCCAACCATATATGCAGCGTGGCAGATAAGACTGATAGCATTGGTAAAGTTAGGATGCTCTATCATCTTATCAACGATACGCACAACACCGATTTGCAACAGCCAATCCAAGTCTCGACGAGCAGCGCACACATCTGCTTGTAGCGACGACACTAGCTTGTCACAGTCAACAGCGTCATGCTCTAGACTTTCAACCTGGATCATTAAACCTTCATTCATTTGAGTGAGAGAATCAACCTTAGCCTCCAATGCAGTCCTAGCCTCATCAAGAACATTCTTCTCAGACGCCAGCAACTCACATTTATTTTCAGTTAAGCAAAGATCGTTGCCAAGCTCACCCAGGCGGTGCTCCAGACTTGCCACACGCGATCCACATGTGGCATGAGCGGCCTCCATCTCGCTAAGGCTATGTATGCGTCGGGAACCTGCAACAAGATAGAACATCGTCTGCGCAGCAGCATAGGCCATGTTGTGAGCAAGGGCAGGGCTACCTATCGCATCCATATCCCCCACTGCAGTTGGAGGGAAGGCATGGCGCGAGAACTCCAAGGCATTGGCACAAACAGAAAGATGAGAATCGTTGCGAAGATCCCAAGATGGCATAAAAACCGTCGACCCAGAAGCACCATCACCAGGGCCACCATCTTTGGAGACTGTAACTGGCCCGTGGGGACCGAAGCCTTTTGTGGGAGAAAGCTTGGAAGGGACAAACGAAACACTTGGAGAAGGGATTGAAGAAAAATCTGAAAAATCGGGCTGTTCAGTCGCCCTATTGACTCCCTCAGACTGTTGCACGTCATCATCGGGAATCACAACCACGCCAGCGGAGGTGGAGCTCACTGGCATGGAACTCATCGAGCTCAGCAGATGAGAAAAGCTACGCCTAGTATGCACCCTCTTGGGGGCAGGAGCCTGCATAGCTTTCCGTTTCGCCTGCATCCGCCGAACGTCAGCAATCATACCCTCTTTGCTGTCCTCACCGTCCTCCAGGGAAGGGGAAGGAGCACCGCACGTTGGCATAACAGAGGAAATTGGGCGGTCAAGCAACGGATCTCCCTCAGACGGACAGGCAGAAGGCTCGCGCCCGCCAAGTAACGCTCATTGCTCCAAGAAAAAAGATACGGTCAGGAGACAAAGGGAAGGATCAGAGCATTAACGTCGGAGCCAATGAGAGCGCTCTAGCAATTGAGGGCGCACAACCCTCCAATCAGCGCCTCTGACCTTGTCTCCTCCAAAAGTGATCCTGTATGGTACGGACCAGGCAGGAGCGCTAGGTATAAAAGGATGTGCACACAAGACCAGCGAGGTAAGCTCTCTAACCGATCTTGAGAGAACAAACACAAACCCTAAAGTCATCCTAACTTGACCGCCGGAGCGTTCTCCCGGGAACCCCTCCCGGGAAGCGGCTGACGACCCTTGTTCTTTGCGATCTTGCAGATATAATCAGGCAACCAAGAAGGTCTCATCCCAGAGTCAGAAGCAAGGTTTCATCCGGGACAAGGTTCCATCACAGATCATGAGTGGGATACCTCGACTCATGAGGCTTAAGCTGCCTCGATGCATATCCTATCACATGCCCCCTCTGCATAAGCACCGCTCCCAATCCGGATATCGATGCATCACAATATACCACGAAATCCTCCATCCCTTCCGGAAGGTCTAACACAGGGGCTTCGCATAATTTCTGGTGAAGTGTCTCGAACGAGGTATGCTGCTCCGGACCCCAAGAAAATGCAACACCCTTCCGGGTCAACTTGGTGAGTGGCATGATGATCTTGGAGAAATCCCTGATAAATCTCCGATAGTAGCCTGCCAACCCTAAGAAACTCCTGATCTTAGAAGGTGACCTCAACACTTCCCAACTCATCACAATCTCAATCTTGGCCGGATCGACCAATATCCCATGCTGGTTAATGAGATGCCCTAGGAACTGGACCTCCCGTAACCAAAAGTCACACTTGGAGAATTTGGCGTAAAGCCTCTCCGATCTCAGAACTCTGAGGATTTCCCTCAAATGCTCCTCATGCTGCTCTCAGGATTTCGAATATACCAGTATATCATCGATGAAAACAATCACTGATCGATTCAACATCGGTCTTCACACTCTGTTCATGAGATCCAAGAACACGGTTGGTGTATTAGTGAGCCCAAAACGCACCACCATGAACTTGTAATGTCCATAACGAGTTCTGAATGTTGTCTTCTGGATATCTTCATCCCGAACCCTCATATGATGATAACCTGACCTCAAGTCTATCTTGGAGAACTAAGATGCTCCCTGCAACTAATTGAACAAATCTTCGACCCTCGGTAACGGATAACGGTTCTTGACCGTCAAATTGTTCAACTCCCAGTAATCAATACACATACGGTGTGAACCATCCTTCTTCTTGTAAAAAAAGATCAGCGCTCCCTAAGGTGAGCTACTCGGTCTAATAAACCCCTTTCCCAACAGCTCCTGAAGTTGCGAGGATAACTCCTGCATCTCGGACGGTGCAAGGTGATAGGGTGCCTTGGTAATAGGTGTCGCCCCTGGCACCAAGTCGATATGAAACTCCACCTGCCTCTCAGGAGGCACACCCGGCAACTCCTTGGGGAAAACGCCAGGGAACTCCCGCACAATTGAGACCTCATCAGTCGAACTTGGCCTCCCAGCAGCTACTCGTGTGCCCATCACATAGGCCACAAATCCCATACAACCCTATTGTAAACTCTGCCTCGCCCTAGCATCCGAACAAAATGTTGACACAGGACGGGTACCCTCACCGTACACCGTAAGTACTCCCCCACTAGGGTCTTGTATCGTCACCAACTGACGCTTACAATCTATAACATCTCCAAATTAGCTCAACCAATCCATGCCTACTATAACACACACATCCCCCATCGCAATCCAGATCAGATCTATCGGGAACTCCACACCAAAGATCTCAAGGATACATCCTTGAATCACATCCGTGGCATACACTGCTCGCTCGTTAGCTATAGAAACTCGCAGAGGTCGGCTCATGGCCTCTCAACAAGTACTGATATGACGATAGAAGGCTAATGACACAAAATACCGACTCGCTCCCGAGTCAAATAACACTAAGGCAGGAACAGAATTCACAAGAAAAGTACCCACGCATAACATAATATAAGCATAATATCTCATACTTAAATAAATAGAGAGAAGAATACATAGCGACCACAACGTCGGGTGTTGCGCGGACCTCCTCTGCTGTCAACTAGAAAGCTCTCCCACGAGCCTTCGGAGCCTCAGCCTTTACCGATCGAACCTCGGTAACCCTAGCAGCAGGTGCAGATCCCTACGCTGTCCCCTGATGCAACTGCGGACACTCGGCCTTCCGATGGCCAGTGTGGTTGTAATAAAAGCAAACCATAAATCCCTTGGGGTAGTCCTTAGCGATATACCCCACCTTGCCACATTTGTAGCAAGCACCCGATCAACAAGCTCCCTCATGACCCTTTCCGCACTTCCAACAAGTGCGGCCCTTCTGGCCCCCAGTCCTCGAATCAGCAGGCTTGGCCCTCTTGGGTGCCGGCTGAGACTGAGCCAGCCGCCGATCCATCCTCTGGGACTCGGCCTCCTGCCTGGCCTGAGTCTCCAACTCGATCTCCCGCTTCCAGGCATTTTCCTGAAGCTTGGTAAATGTATAGTACGTCGAGTTCGACACGAACTCTTGAATGCCCTCCTCAAAATTCCCAGATACCGGCTCATCCGTGCCTGCTCAGTCGACACCTACTCAGGGCAAAACATCTCCCTCTCATGAAACTTTCGGGTAACCACAGTAACCGAATCATTACCCTGCTTGAGGGTCAAGAACTCCTGAACCAACCGTTCCCTCTCCACCAGGGGAACATACTCATCCCTAAACATGGCGGTGAACCTCTCCCAGGTCACCTCAGAAATCTCTGCCAGAGTGAAGCTCGCCGTCATGAACTTCCACAAATCCTTCGCACCCAAGCGAAGCTGGTTTAAAGCGAACCGCACCCTCAAGTGTTCTGGACAAGAACATGTATAGAAACATCCCTCAATGTTAGAGATCCACCTCATCGCCGCAATTGGGTCATGCATCCCATCGAACTCTGGTGGCTTCGTGTTGCTGAACCCCCGAAACAACAACGAGTCAACTCCCTGAGGTCTAGCAGCAACAATAGCTGCAGAAGCTGCAGCCTCAGTCACCGCTGCATACCGCTCATCAAAGGTCTCAATCAGTATGGTCTTGATGTCCCCAAACATCTCTGGAATCTCAGCCCGGATGGCAGCATCCACCTCCTCATGAATCAATCAATGGATCTCCTCGTCACTAACTCCATTGCTCTCAGGTGTGTGTCGTGACCCAACCATGATGCCTCTGAAATACAACATAAAAATATCAGAGACTCGATCGATCATACTCGCACTCGATAACGCAACCCTACTCGTCCTCCAATACCCAAAGGATTCTTACTTGGGCTGCTCACTGATCTGGTGTCTTCAGTAGTACGGGCCCTATACTAGTGACTACATCGCATCAGCATTCACCCCAAGTCCTCCTCCTTGGATCTCGTATCGTAAGTACTCTATTCTTGCTATGTATTGACTACGTACTTGCTCTCAAGGAATCTCATAGAAGCAGGATTCTCCTAGGCTGAGGCATCACAAATCAGGACACTCTAGTCCTAATATGAATACCTAGCCGACTCTAGCATGTATAACATAACATAGCATATCTCATAACACATATTGTAAGGGTATTTTGGGGATTCACCATTCGGGCGCTGACTGACCGTACACACTGCTCTGCTCTGTTTGTTTCAAAACTCTTTGCTCTTTTAGAAATTTTGGTTTTTTTTTATTGTTGAAAATTACTCAAATCCTCAGTTTGAGTTCAGATACGCCCAAAGGTGCATCCGAGTCCCTCAAACCAAGGCTCTGATACCAACTTGTAACAACGTAATTTTTCAAAACAATTTTTTATTTCTTAAAAACATAATTTCATCCAAATCAAACCATAAAAATCCAATGTATCAATCATAATACAAAACATGTCAAATCCCAAGATCAAATATATTCAAATCCGCCTGCGTGTGTGCGTGTGTACGAGTCATGTCGGCGCCTTCCCACGGTCCTCGCTAGTACTTGAAACACATAACACAACAACTGTAAGAATAAATTCTTAGTGAGTTCTCCAATATACCACTTACACACATACGCCCTTACAGGCCATGACCTATCCGTTCCATGTGTCTCAGGGGACTTCCGTCCCGACCCAGTAAACCTTCTAGTCCCACCCGTGTCGACCATCCGGTCCATAACTCTCTGACCTTCCAGTCTACATCATAATGCCTTCCGGCCCATATCAAGCATAGCATACATAATGCATACAAAACAGGAAACTTAACATACAATGCATATATCTTATAGCATACCAGATCTTTCGGACACATATAGGTACCCTTCCAGGTACAGTATAGTGAGAAGACTCACCTCGTATGATGTCTAAAGTCTCATGTGCTCGATATCTCTGAATCTCGTAACCTCGACCTAGCCTCGCCTAATCACATCAAATAATCATTTTAAATTATTAACGACTCTCAAGGCTATACCATATTCCTTTCTAAAACTCCACAAAAGGGTAAAAGACCATTTTACCCCTCCCTGAACCAAAAGTCCACATGTTGACTAAAACCCTAACACTCAACAACAGTCAACAGCAAGCAGTACGCGGGGCGTACCAGCTCCTGTACGCGGGGCGTACTCTTGCACTCCAGAAACGGGGTACGCAACCTCTTACGCGGTGCGTACTGGGATTACGCACAGCGTAATGCCCAATTTCTTTGTTCAGCACATTCAGGTATTAAACGGTTAAGACTTGCATCAAAACTTTAGATCTAACCCCTCTAATATGTCTTATACCATAAAGTAGGAACCTTTAAGCCTTTGCATGGTTGTAAAGGTCACTTTGTGCTCAAAACACCTTTCCTCTTTCCATAATGAGACTATAACTTATGCATGCCACAAGATCCACGTCCAAGACTTGATTTTTATGACTCCTCAACACATATTACACTAGAAAAGGTCAGATCCAAGCTTATGGAGACTCTTTGCACATAAAGTCTCCAACTTTGAACCAAAAACCCTAAAAATGGTCCAATAAGCAAAACTTATGAAGAACAAGGAAAGCTTTGAGCTTTTTACCTCAGGAAGGATCTCCAACCACTGTAGAACTCGGATCTACACTTGTTCTTCAACTTCAAGCTTCAACAATGGCTCCTTCTTCTCCTTCTTCATCTTGAAAAGATAACTTCAAGCTCAAAAACACATACACAAGCTAAAGCACGAATCTCATCTCTTCAAGGACTCAATCAAGGGTGTATGGTGGCTAGGGCAAAGGACTACATGTTCCTTTTATAGTGCAAGGACACAAATTAGGGTTTTGCATCTGGGCCGGTTACGCCTGGCGTAACCTTGGGTACGCCCAGCGTACCCGGATAACCTGCGCACAAATTAAGCGCGCGAGTACACGCGAGGTACATCCCAGTACGCCCAGCGTACACACCCATTTCATCTTTCACTTTAAGGGACTCACTAGCCAATTCTCCAAAATGTAAGGGTTATAAAGCTAACGTGAATTTCGGGCTGTTACAAAACGTTTAAAAAAACTGTAAAAGCGTAGGGTATGAACTCACAGTTTAACGTAGGATCCAAATGTACGATCGGTATGAGTGTTAAGTGTCAAGTGATGTTTCGTATACAAGTGGATCCTATTAACATATAGTAACACATATATGTATTAGATTAGGGTATTCCATGACTAAACATAACAGGAAAGCCACCCTAAGGACTTGGAAATGCTTGTACTAAGAGTCGGAGCCATAAATGATCGAACGAGGGAGGTGTATGGCCACAATATCAAGGGTTTTGTGTGTGTGCGGCCAGAGTGTGCGGCCAAGGCATGTGTGAGGCTGCACATAGGAGTGTACGACCATACAAAGGTTGTGTGCGGCCGTACACATGGGTGTGTGGCCGTACACTCTTCATTTATTCTCCAAATGTAACAGCTCGGAATTTCCATGTATTTATTTTAGATTTATTTATGGAAATTGTGAGTGGACTCGGCGAGTTGGAGCCCAAACACACCGAGTAGGATCGCGGATTTGGGTACGGGTTCGCGTCCGGACTCGACGAGTCCAAGAGTGGACTCGGCGAGTCCACGCTGTGTGGTGAAACCCTAATTTCTGGGGTTTGCGGCCTATTTAAAGGGCCTTATGGCCGTCATTTGTGCTCACCCAACCCATAGAGAGAAACCCTTGTGTGCTTGAATGTTTTGAGAGAGAAAGGAAGCATTCTTGACCTTGTGTGTGTCATTTAGCAAAGAAGGAGAAGATTCTAGGCAAGAGGAAGCAAAGGAGGTTGCTATTTCATGGATTTGAAGCTTAGATCATCAATCTAGAGGTATGAATTCAGTCTATCTTCTGTTTTGTGAAGTATAATGGGATTTAGGGTTTCTTATGGACATTTATGGGATGTTTTGATGCCAAATAGTTCCCTCCTTGTGTTGAGGCTCTGGATCTGGATCCATAGAGATCCAGAGAGCCTCACTCATCAACCTTTATGTATATCAATGGAGTTTATGGCCTTGTGTTGTAGTATTTGAGTCAAAAACATCATATATGGTCATATAGAGATTGTATGTGCATCAAGATTGTAGCTTTACGTGCTAAATAAGCTTGGAAGGACTGGATCTATGGGTTAATGGACTGGATCTGACCTTATGAGCAATTTTGAGTCATTGCATGGCACGGACTCGTGGAGTCCGAAGAACAGACTCGGCGAGTAGTATGAATAATGCCCGACCACACAACGAGTGTTCTTGCCGAGTAGAGGAGGGTTGACTCAGTGAGTCAGGGGGGGAATCAGAGTGGACAGATGGACTGAGTCAAGCTGGACTCGCCGAGTTGTTCTTGAGACTCGGCGAGTTGAGTCGTGGTGGCCCCACAACTCATGCCAGGTGGAACTCGTCGAGTTGGAGAGAATACTCGATGTGTCAAGAGAGGATTTCAGGGAAATCAGTGTATACGCTCAGACTCACCGAGTCGCCATAGTGTACTCGTGCGAGTCCGGTAAAAGTTGACCGTTGATCGTTGACCAACGTTGACCTAAGTTGACTTGTTAAAGAGTAGTCAACCTTAGTTGGGAAAGTGTTAATTAGAGATGTATTGTGATTTAGGAGGACTTTAGCTCATGGGATCGAGCACTAGTGATATCAGGATTCACGACTTACCGAGACGCGAGGTGAGTCTTCTCACTATACTTTACCTTGAGTAGGTAAATAGAGTTATGTGATACAATTCTTGTATGCTATATTTATATGTTATGTGTTGCGCTGCATTATTCTTTGTGATTTATGTTGTGCATGTTTACAGAGTTAGAACCTGAGGGTTCACAGAGTTTGGGTGCACGGACCCACAGAGTTATAGCCTCGAGTGGCTAATATGTGTTATATGTGGTATTTTGGGGAACTCATTAAGCTTTGTGCATACAATGTTTGATGTTATTGTTTTAGGTACTAGTGACGACCGCGGGAAGGCGCCGGCTTGATCCGTACACACACTCGGAGTTATACATTTGGGATCTTGGGATTTTGTATTTACTGGAATTGGATAATTAAATATGGTTGTTTTATGAATATTAAATGAATTATGTTTTATGAAAATTTGAAAATTTTGTTTTGAAATTTACGGTGTTACACCAAAAGCCGATTTTAAGTGTTTTAGGGCTCAAATCAAGTCCAACTAGAAGATAGGGGGCCAAACTCTCGTTTTGGAGGGTCTTTGAGGTGTGTGCGGCCACCTTATGAAGGTGTGCGGCCATACACCTTCAAGTGATGAACAACATGAAGAGTTTCAGGCTTAGATCAAGGTATCTTACCACTATAACATGCTAAATGATGGAGTACTTCACGTTTTTAAGGCCTTTGGAGTGTTCTTGGATGAAGATTCTAGAGAGAGAAAGTAGAGAGAGAAAGTAGAGTGCAGCCAAAAGAAAGGAATTAGTGAAGGGGTTCACCCTCCATATAGGGAGGTGAGTGTGTGGCTGGAGGATAGGTGTGCGGTTGCATACCCATGTTTGCGGTCGTACACACCTCTCAGGAGGGTGTATGGCCCGGTTTTGTTCCCATACGACTTGTTGACTCATTCCTAACCTCATTCCCGGCTGTACTCAAGCTTAGAACACTTAAATGATCCCTTAAACGACATTAAAAGATAACGAAATTGAGTTTAATATTGATAAAATTGACTAATCATAAAGAATAAATGTCTCGGGTTATCACATCATCCACCCGTTCGAGGGAATTTCGTCCTGAAATTCAAGAATAAAGGTACAAATCATGGATTTGGGAAAAGATGGGGGTACTTGTGTTTCATTGAATCATCGCGCTCCCAAGTGAATTCAGGTCCCCGCTTGGCATTCCAGCGAACCTTCACTATCGGGATGCGACTTTGCTTTGTTAGCTTGACCTCCCGGTCCATGATTTCGATTGGCTCTTCCACGAAGTTCGGGTTTTCATTGATTCAAATCTCTTCGAGAGGAACCACAAGGGTTTCGTCGGATAGGTATTTCTTAAGATTCGAAACATGGAATACATGATGAATGTTACTAAGCTCTTGAGGTAAACGGATTTTTTATGCTACAGGACCGATCCTAGCAAGGATCTCGAAGGTTCCTATGTATCGTAGATTTAGCTTTCCACGCTTTCCAAAGCGTATCATGCCTTTCTAGGGTGAGACCTTCAGCAGAACACGGTCTCCGACCTGGAATTCCAAGGGTTTTCATTGTTTATCGACGTAGCTCTTTTGTTTGTCTCATGAGGCTTTCAGTCGTTCTCGAATTTGGACAATCTTTTCTATGGTTTCGTGGATGATTTCTGGACCTGTGAGAGTGTTGTCGGGGACTTGCCCCTTGGCTAGCTGCGTGTTGCCCACCTCAGCCCAACATAGAGGGGATCTGCACTTACAGCCATAAAGTGCTTCGAAAGGTGTAGCCTTGATACTTGTATGATAAATGTTGTTGTAGCAGAACCAAGGGTAAATGGATGCCCCACGACTTAACGAAATTGATGACCCATTCTCTCAACATGTATTCCAAATTCTGGATTGTTCTCTCACTCTGCCCATCTGTCTGAGGATGGTAAGTTGTACTCATATCCAACTTAGTTCGAAGAGCATTCTGTAGGGACTGTTAAAATCTCGAGGTGAACCTACTATCTCGATTGGAGATAATGGATATAGGAACTCCGTGCAATCGAACTATTTCTTGCATGTAGATTCGTGTGAGTCTCTCCATTTTGAATGTTTCTTTGATGGGCAGGAAGTGGGCGGATTTAGTCAATCAATCGACTATTACCCAGATGATGTTGTACCCACATGAAGATTTGGCTAATTTGGTAATTAAATTCATGGTAATCCTCTCCCACTTCCACTCAGGTATCTCCGGCTGTTGAAGTAATCCTGAGGACTTCTGATATTCGACCTTCACCTTGGCGCAAGTCAGACACTTGCCCGCGAAGGTAGCAATCTCTGCTTTCATGTTTGGCCACCAATATAGTTTCTTGAGATCAAGATGCATCTTGTCCAATCATGGGTGAAAGGAGTATCTAGCCTTGTGAGCTTCGTTCATGACAACCTCTCTGTATCCACCAAATTTTGGGGTCCAGATCCGGTTCGTGAAATAGTAGACTCCATCTCCCTTGATCTCTATGTTTTTCTCCATTCCTCTCAAGGCTTCATCCGCCACGTTCTCTGGTTTCAAGGCTTCCAGCTAAGCCTCTATGATTTGTGCGGAGAAGTGGAAATGGATAGTCATAGTAAGTGCTTTCACACTGCGACCTGAGTACTCTTTTCGGCTGAGGGCATCTGCTACCGCATTGGCCTTGTTGGGATGGTAGCGTATTCACACTCATAATCACAAAGTAGTTTTACCCATCACCATTGTATCATGTTCAACTCTTTCTGATCAAAGAGATGTTTCAAGCTTTTATGGTCAGTGAAGATTGTGCACTTGGTTCCGTAGAGGTAATGTCTCCATATTTTCAATGCGAAGACCACTACACCCAACTCCAGGTCGTGGGTTGTATAATTGACTTCGTGTGCCTTCAGCTGCCATGAGGCATAAGCAATAACCTTTCCTCGTTGCATAAGCACACAGCCTAAGCCCTGATTGGAAGCATCACAGTAGATAATGAAGTCCTCCGTCCCTTCGAGCAGAGACAGGATAGGTGCACTGCATAGGGCCTACTTCAATGTCTAAAACGCAGTGTCTTGTTTTTCACTCCAACACAAGGGTACACCTTTTTGTGTCAGAGTGGTTAAGGGTTTGGCAGTTCTGGAGAAATTCTGGATGAATCTGCGATAATAGCTAGCAAGACCCAAGAATTGACGGATTTTTGTGGGCGTCTTCGATGCTGGCCAGTTCTCTATTGCTTTAATTTTGGACGGGTTCACGTGTATGCCTTCCTCGCTTACCACGTGACCTAGGAAGGTTACTTTTTGAATCCATAACTCGCACTTGGAGAATTTCGTGTATAGCTTCTCCGTTCTTAGAGTTTCCAACAGTTATCTCAAGTGCTGTTTGTGATCTTCCTCGCTTATGGAGTAGACAAGTATACCATCAATGAACACGATAATGAACCTGTCTAGAAAAGGACGGCACACCCGATTCATCACGTCCATGAATACTTCCGGTGCCTTGGTTAGACTGAAGGGCATTACTACGAACTCGTAGTGACCATATCAAGTCCAGAATACTATTTTAGGAACATCACCCTCGTGGAATCGCAGCTAATGGTACCCTAATCTGAGGTCTATTTTGGAGAAATAGCTGGCTCCTTAAAGCTGGTCAAAAAGGTCAACGATCTGAGGAAGAGGATAACAGTTTTTGACGGTGAGCTTGTTTAGTTTGCGTAGTTAATGCACATCCGAAAAGATCCATCTTTCTTTTTCACAAATAAAACCAGAGCTCCCTAGGTCGAGGAACTCGGTTTGATGAATCCCTTGTTGAGCAGCTCGTTGAGCTGACTGGATAACTCTTGCATTTCTGCTGGCACTAGTTGATATGGGGATTTAGCTACGGGGGTAGCTCCGGGGATTAAGTCGATGTGAAACTCGACTTGGTGCTCAGGAGGAATTCCCGGAAACTCCTTAGGAAAGACATCAAGAAATTTGCATACTTTGGGGATGCTCTCGAGGTCTTTAACTTCCTGTTTCCCATTAACAACATGGGCTAGGAATGCCTGAAACTCCTTTCGCAGAAGTTTTTGGGATTTGATGCACGAAATGATGCGAAGGTTTGAACTGAGTTTATCGCCATAAATCATAAGGGTTTCACCAGAGGGAAGATTGAGGCGAATAGCTTTTTCGTAACAAAGGATATCAGCACGATTGGGGCTCAACCAATCCATGTCAATGATAACATCGAAGCTTTCAATGGAAACCAACATAAGGTCGATTGGAAAGGAGTGATTGTTTAGGGTAAGGGTACAACCTACGAATATATCGTTAGTGCTCTCTTTCTCGCCGTTAGCCATCTCGAAAGTAAACGTTTCGGTTAATGATTGAGGTTTACGTTTGAGGAGATGTTTGAATGCATGGATAATAAAACTTCTCTCCACACCATAATCGAAAAGAATGCATGCATAAGAGTTGTCAAGGAGGAACGTATCCGGTAACCACGGTAGGGTTAGCAACTGCCTCCTCTTGTCCCATCGCTAGGACTCTCCCGGTGTTTCCAGTTGTTGTTGCCTTGGGTCAGTTTCTTTTATAATATCCAACCTCCTACAACCATAACTGGCTTGTCCAACACCAAATCCGGAGGCCTAATTGGTTGGTTGAGCTGGTGATCTGCAGCTTCGAGCCGTGTGACCCTTCTTACCACAGTTGTTGCAGAGCATCTCGCGACACGGGCCGGGGATACGGTGATGATAACTGCACTTGTTGCACCAAGGGAGGGTACCAGTATATATGCTGGTAGGTGCTTGAGTTGCATGAGTCACGATAGGAGTAGTAGCAACATGAACTGCCACCGTATGCTGTTTCTTGGAGGGATCTTGTGAAGACTGTCCATTTCGTTGATTCCAGAACTTTCTTTTCTTGCCACTTCCTTTCGTTGGTTTGGGAGCGGCAGTTAATTTATCCAAATCAATCTCTTGATCTATGAGATTCTGCGCCAGGCACTTGGCGCTGTCAAAAGTGATTGGCCTGGTAGCCAAGACATTTCCTTGAGTTGGGGGCGTCAATCCCCAAATGTATCTCTCTATCTTCTTGCTTTCTAGGGTGACCATCCCCGGGCAAAGAAGTGGTAGGTCTTCAAACCTAGAAGTGTAGGCAGCAATGTCGGAACCCTTCATTTTCAAGTTCCGTAGATCGTGCTCCAGTTTCTGCATCTCGCCCCGCGGCCAATACTCAGCAAGCATGAGCTCCTTCAAGCTCTCTTAACCCATAGCATTTGCTACGGGTAGGTTTAAGGATTTGACCTGACTATTCCACCAGGTCAATGCTCTATTAATGAAAGTGCAAGCGGTGAATTTCACCTTGTTAGCTTCAGAACAGGAACAAATTTCGAAGATAGACTCGATCTTATCGAACCATCGAGTCAAGGCAATAACACCTCCAGTGTCGTCGAAAGATGTGGGTTTTGCATTCATGAAGTCCTTGTAGAAGCACTCCTTCTGATGCCCTTGACTACCTTCATGATTTTGGGAATGATTACCACTCCCGGAGCCTCCAGAACCACCAGAATTTATCTGTAACAAAGCAGCAGTCACAGCGATAGTAACAGCTGCCTGGAACATAGCAGGATTGAATTGAGGAGGTGGTGGTGGTGGCGTTGGATCCGTCGAGGAATTGTAGTTCTTTTTGTTAGGTCTTTTCTTTGGGTCCATATTGTTCTATATCAGAAAGAAGAAGATGATAAGTCCTTTTTTTTAATTTAGAGTCAAGAGATATGAAACAAGGTGTATCTCTATAGGATAGATAAAGTGTTATACTAAGCGATAAACAAGAAAGAGTTACTACAGAAAGTAAACTATCGCTAGGAAAGAATGAGTAGCAACGCTTGGAATGAATCTCTACAATGTATATGGCTCTGACTAAAATACTCCTATATTATTTTAAGTTGTAGATTCTGCTATATCAATATCTTGTCGTATGGATACTTGGTAAGTTTTAGGCCTGCTGCAACACCGCAGTCACTCCCAAGCACATGTTGGTCATGTCTCGAATGAATATAGTTGATAAGGCTATATTGACCCTAACTATCCAGGTTTAACTGCAGTATCCAACATCCAAATACTTTTGTTTGGCTCTACTTATGATATTGTTTCTGGTATGTAGGTATACTTGTATACTTATAGTAAAAATACTTATATTTGTAAAGTATACTTTTAGTTTAGAGCGCTTCGGTGCTTAAGTTTTTAAAGTTGTATACAATGTAAGGTTCAGTATACTTATTTCATTATAAACAATAGCTCTGATACCAATCTGTCACACCCCGGAACCGTCGGAAAACAACGGCGGAAACATCTGGGGCAGGTGACGTCATGTGTAGTATCACAACAATCGTATCATAGCAATCAAAGTAAACACAACCATTACATTACAATATGAATATTTACATTTGTTTGAAAACATAGTTTGTATACATCAGTATAAACAAAAGATAAATACGAGACTCCAAAATGCTCCATCTTCTCCAAATGCTGACAAAGGTACCTGTCTATCGTTGTCCTGAGAATACAAGCGGTTTTGAAAACGTATCAGCATAAAGCCGGTGAGTTCATAAGGATGTTTTTGTATTGAAAACTAGTCACAGAATTTGTACAAATGGTTTCCTTTCTTTATTAGTAAAATTATGTTTGTATCGAAAACCATTGTTATCAAGTTCTGAAATATGTATGCATGCTTTCCAAGAAAATCCAATATTTTCAAACATGTTTGTTGATTACTATATGAAAGGTATGTTTCGTTTAAAAACCCTGGCTACCACCAGTATGTAGTGGATGATATGTTTGAAAACCTTGGCTACCACCAGTATGTAGTGTATGATCTGTTTGAAAACCTTGGCTACCACCACTATGTATAGTAGTTTTATTACGTAAAATAAAACCAAATGTTGTGTCCCTGGATACCCTCCAATAAGTAGATAGGTAGTTTTATTAACTAAAATAAAACTACAGAAGAAAGAAATCCCGTAAACAAAGGTTAGTTGATACTATTGTGAGTTCGTATAACCATACTAATATGAGTGATGACCTGCTTGAAATTTCTTCAGGCATCATACGATTACAAAATTTGTCACCCCAAGCGTGCCCACCTAACTGTAGCTAACAGTTCAGGTGTGGGATTGTCGGTCCCGAATAGATCTATTCACAGATTTCACGCTCTCCCTCCAGGAGACTTTGGTTATACTAAAAGTGATGATTTATTGGTACCTCGAGGGGCATAACGAAGATAGGACTCACAATCCTGTATTAACTAGTTTACGTGTTGTCCTATTGTTCTCGTGTTCGAAATCGTTTGTATACGGTGGAGAGTATAAATAATTATACACAAAATAATTATTTAGTAAGATACTCTTGTTATCTAAATGTAATAATGGATAAACTAAATTTGTCATAGTTTATATGTTTGACTTTGTACGTAGTTTGAATCTGTAAGGCTGGTAATGAAATCTCAAACTATACCTATTATAGTTTGAATGGTTTGTTATGTTCATGTACTGTTTTGAAAAGTATGCAATTAAGTTTAGAAAAACATTCCTTATGCCCCGCATAGTACAAAAGGGATAAAATATTTAAATGTTTGATGTAAAACCGTTGTAATTTCATCAGTTTTTAACTTGTGAAAACTGTTATGTTTGGCTTGTATTCCCCCTGAAAACGTTCAAAAAAACTGTAAAAGCGTAGGGTATGAACTCACAGTTTAACGTAGGATCCGAATGTACGATCGATATGAGTGTTAAGTGTCAAGTGATGTTTCGTATACAAGTGGATCCTATTAACATATAGTAACACATATATGTATTAGATTAGGGTATTCCATGACTAAACATAATAGGAAAGCCACCCTAAGGACTTGGAAATGCTTGTACTAAGAGTCGGAGCCATAAATGATCAAACGAGGGAGGTGTATGGCCACAATATCAAGGGTTTTATGTGTGTGTGTGGCCAGAGTGTGCAGCCAAGGTGTGTGTGAGGTTGCACATAGGAGTGTACGGCCATACAAAGGGTGTGTGCGGACGTACACAGGGGTTTGCGGCCGTACACTCTTCATTTATGCTCCAAAAGTCGATTTTAAGTGTTTTAGGGCTCAAATCAAGTCCAACTAGAAGATAGGTGGCCAAACTCTCGTTTTGGAGGGTCTTTGAGGTGTGTACGTATGGCCACCTTATGAAGGTGTGCGGCCATACACCTTCAAGTGATGAAGAACATGAAGAGTTTCAGGCTTAGATCAAGGTTTCTTACCAGTATAACAGGCTAAATGATGGAGTACTTCATGTTTTTGAGGCCTTTGGAGTGTTCTTGGATGAAGATTCTAGAGAGAGAAAGTAGAGTGCAGCCAAAAGAAAGGAATGAGTGAAGGGGGTCACCCTCTATATATAGAGATGAGTGTGCGGCTGGAGGATAGGTGTGCGGCCGCACACCCATGTGGGCGACCGTACACACCTCTCAGGAGGGTGTATGGCCCAGTTTTGTCCCCATACGACTTGTTGACTCATTCCTAACCTCATTCCCGGTTGTACTCAAGCTTAGAACACTTAAATGAACCCTTAAACGACGTTAAAAGATAACGGAATCGAGTTTAATATTGATAAAATTGACTAATCGCACAGAATAAAAGTTTTGGGTTGTCACAATTGCCTTCCGATTTCCTAAAAAATATGACTGAATCCACCTAATTACACAAATCATGCACCATATCCATACCTCGCAACACGATGTCAACCCACCGAAAAATCTTTTGCCATAAGTTAGATGCCAACTCATACCTAAGAAACATATGATCTTTCATTTCCACGTGAATAGACCGAACACATCAAAGAAGGAGAACTTCCACGTCTTTTTGGCTTAAATTCCATCTCGTAGGAAGTATATCAAACATCATGCGCCAAACAAAAATATTAATCTTTCGAGAAACATATTGGTTTCACGTCGTCTCACAAACTCCATCCAAAAGAATTACATTATGAATAACCAAAACAATAAATCTAATAGTGTCATCCAACTCCTACCTCCAAACATCCTTCTCAGCAGAAAGGTGAACAAACCGATAAGAAAACAAGGCTCATCCAGTTTACCTTGCACCATTCCACCACTAATCAACCGACTCCACGATATAACCCAATCATCCGATCACATATTTGCAACAAGACACACATGCTTTGTATACAAATAATAAAATTGTGAGAACCAACATCTAAAGTTATATCTCCAAGCCAAACATCGTCCCGAAACTGAGTACTCCTCCCATCTCCAACTACTTTTCAATGACAAGAGTGAGCAATAATACCTTCATCGTGCATCGTTTTTATATGTTTATAGAACCAATAATACAAGATCAAACTCTTGAACCAAGATGCAACTGATTATCAAAAACATCGCCTCCTTTATACCCACACAACTTTGAAATAACCTTAACCCATACGGAATCTGCTTCATATACAAATTGTCATCGTCATTTTTGAATTAACACATGTTTAAGAGACTCTAAACTACCAATACAAATCCTACATTTCTCTTTAGCAACCACAGTAAGATTCCAATTAAACCACTGTATTTTTTTCCTAGTAGCATCGGAACCCCCAAAATTGATTAAACGGAATAGATTCAAGACACTTTTTAACTTGAGTCGACATCACAAAAAACGACATATAATAAGTCCCTAACAATCCAAATACTAACGTAATCAACACCAATCTACCACCAATAGACAACATATTTTCCTTCCATTTCAAAAGTTCTTTATGAAATTTTTCTATAATTAAACCCTGTCCAAAACTCGCAACATATTGATTCCCACCAGAAAACCAAGATACAAAAAATGGATTTTTTGCTGATAGACATCTTTTGTGACTAAAGAAAGCGATCAGACCTCTTCAAAATCAGCTCCCACTCTAAACAAATTGGACTTATGAAAATTTAACTTTAATACAGAAGCACAATAAAAACAATCCAAAACCCGAATCAAACCGACAATCTTATCTCGGGAACTTCTTCCAAAAAAATTATATCAACTTCGTAAAATAAGTGAGAAATCGACATAGAAAAAACTTTAATACATTAATAAAGGCCTGCTGCTACCACATCAATGACTGCAACAAGAAGAGTCTCAATCACCAATATAAACAAAAACGAGGAACAAGGGTCACCTTGACGGAGACCCCTTTCCAAAAAAAACTACAAAGAAGGGCTCCTATTAATTAAAACTGACACCTTAGCCAGCGAAAAACATCTTTGGTCCATTTAATCCACTTAGAGCCAAAACCCAAGTACATTATGAACTTATACAATCCCAGTATGCCTTTTCGAAATCAACTTTAAAAATCATATCTTCTTTTTCAACTTTTTTTACAAATCCGCTATCTCATATACCATAAGCTGCTCATCTAGAATTTGTCTACCCTTGACAAAATTTGATTGCTCATAACTAATAACCGAGTCCATAACCTTAGATAAGAGAAGCGCCAAAATCATAGTAATTATCCTGTATTGAGTGATAACTAAACTAATAGGACAAAACCAGACACTACCATTGGACTAGAAACCTTCGGATAAACGTTAAAAAGGAAGAATTGCAACATGAAGGAATTTTACCCAAGTTGAAGAACTCGGTCACAAAATCATAACATCATGTTTGATGATCTCCCAATATTTATTGTAAAATACAAACATAAACCAGGCCGATCCCAAGGATTTTTCAGACCACAAGCCCACACCATTGATTTAACTTCTTCCTATAAGATCATGTGTAACGTCCCAAAATTTTCATTTTAATAATAATAATAAAACCAGCACCTAAAACATGTTCATAAAACCATAATAGAAAATCAAAGTATATCAATCAATCATCTCAATACATCATAGTCAAATAAACAGAAGTCATATTGTGTGTGATGCGATCATCCAAACTCTTCCCCTTCGATCTGGAAGTACCTGAAACGTCAACTAGATACTGTAAGAACGAAGCTTAGTGAGTTCTCAAAATACCTCATACCATACATATCAAATATACAATGGGTCATGCCCAACAACCATCGGGCCCCGCCCGGCATCAAGCCCCGCTGGGAACAGATCTTTTAGAACATGAGATGGACCCCGCCATCATATTCTTCAGGTGGGACCTGGTATTCATACAGACACATAATGACATGCTAGAATCACTAAGATAAATAGCATACAATACACCATCAGGCCTCTCCTAGCATTGGACCCCGCCCGATATACATATTACATACTAACATGCAAGGGTCAAACAAACAACTAGCATCCTAGACTTAATAAATCATGGGCCGACATTAGTGCCATCGACGCGTCAAGCATAGTGAGGAGACTCACCTCAATCAGAAGATAGCAAATCTTACGCCCAAGTTTGTTGCACAACAACTCTTCAAACTGAACATAATCAATTCCAACCTTAGTTACTATCTAAGGTTGAGCCCATAAATCATAAGGCCCAAAAATATCCCAAATCTAAACTAGGCCCACTAATGGCCCAGGACCAACTAGAGAACCCTAAGACCCAAAATAGGCCCAAAAGTCAATGATCCAAGCTCCAATATATGACCCTCACGTCATGACCAGCTCATGGTCACTTCATGAGTATCAACTTGTCACACTCCCAAACCAGAACGGTGGAAATGTTCGGGGGCGGATGATGTCATGTACAGTATCACAACAATTGCATAATAGTAATCAAAGTACAACACCCATGATATTGATAATGTATAGTTTTTACATCTGTGTTCAAATAAATGTATACTTGATTAGGTACAACTTGGCTGCAATGATCCCCTGGATAGAATACGTGTAAATAACCGTATCCTAATTATATTATACACATAATTATATGTGTAAATTAGATAAAATAATAATTTAACATGACAAATAACGTTAGCTGGGTAACTGCTTTGATACTTGAGAGCATATGAGGTGAAAATGTTTATTGGATGTGTTAAATGAATCTCATTTTGTATCTTACATATGAAGGAAAAGATAGGCGGTTGAGGTGGTGTTTACGTTGGTAATTGGATCATATCAACATGTAAAATATCTAGATATTAGTGGGGGTTTTCGGCCAATATAAGGTTGATTTTGGCCTTAGGATGGCCGGAATCACCTTGGTTGTCCCACAAATGAGAGTTTTCGGTCTTAGTGGATGTTACAAAACCGAAAACACAATATTTCCCAAGATGCTCAAAACCGAAAAGACTCTTGTTCCTAGATGCTTAAAATCGCAAACACCTTTGATCCTAGATTCCCAAAACCGAAATCTCATATATAAGGTGTTAAATTTGGATTTTAACTTCACATTTTGACTTATGTTGACTCATACTATCTTATTTCTTCATAATATTTAGTATATATAAATATATCAACCTATATAAACATATATGTGCACGGTTTTCAATATATAAGTATATATAACTTATATAAATATGTTTTCTCAAGGTATACTCATATAACAAGTATATAAACATGTCCTTATGACATTCAAAGTTCTTATTGCATCAATGTTATGGTATGAATTCACTTGTATATGGTTGTAGTTTAGACTTTTATTTGAACAAGTATAAGTTACATTGACTTGAAATAACGGGTTGTTACACAACTCGACCCGATCCCAACTCAACGGGTTAACTCATCCCATCAAATCGGCCAATCTCGATTCCAGTCATCGTCACGTTGTGGCCACTCTTAGTCACGTCGTGACCTAATCTGGACAAAACAATCGGGATGACATGCATTCTCACGACATGATAGGCCCATTCCTCATGCCGTGAGCACTTCCTTGGCCAGCTTTGAGAAGTAAGGTCTTATTCCTACCAGCCACTACTTGGGACTTTTCATAGGGTCTTCCCTTACTCAAAAGATGATAAAAATCGTATCCTTTTAGTCATGCATGTCCAATGCATGACTCAAACACTCACTAGGTCAAAAGAGGGAAAATAGGATCAAGAATCATGCTTGGAGTCTAAAACTACTCCAAAACTCATATCCAAATATTATAATACAGGAGATGTCTCAATAATCCATAAAGTTGCCAAATTTATGGATCACATGCATGAAATCCCACACAACCATGAAAGAAGGAGATTAAAATCTAGATCTAGCATGCAAGAGGTAAAAATGCCAGAGCTTTATGACTTACAATGGTCCAAAAGCTCTACAAGAAGGTGAAGTAGAAGCTGGATTGCCAAGAGAACGCTCCACAAAAGTCTTCTTCCACTTCAACGAGCCAAAGACCACCAAATAAGTGCTTCAATGTCACCAAAAATGGCTAAGCATCTCAAGCACATCGAGATTAGGGTTTTCAGGAGCCAATAGAGTGGAGGAGGCTAAGGATGGGCAACCCTAGCCCTCTCATTCCATTAAATACCCGAAATATTAGGGTTTTGGTCATCAGACCGTTCTCATGCCGTGAACATTCAAAGTCTCACGTCATGACACGAGTAAACTTATCAATGATCACTCACGATGTGACCACCATATCTCACGTCATGAGCTTCTTCCAAAGCTAAAATTCAAGAAATTAAGTACCTCCATGATCCAGGTGTTACATCATGGCTTCCAAATCCAAAATCTAATCAACCGCGAGGGACCGAAATCTAGCACTACAATGAACCAGCGGAACCCCGACAATCTTCTAAAACTTCTATGCAAAATAATCGAAGAAGATCTCTTTAACCATAGCATGAGTCATAACCCACACCCCTTCGGATTTAGTGCATCTAATCGAAAGATAACGGCGTTTTCGATTAATTAAATCATGAAAAAACTTCATATTTTCATCCGTTTCTACACCCCCCTTTTATTTTCGCCATTTGAATATATTCACACATTTCAATTTGTTCAACCATCCGGATTTCACTTATAATTCTTCTTCGTGAAGTGGTACCTTCATCAACAATTTCTCTTTATCACCAACAAGTTTGAAAAACTCATTTTTCTTACCAAACTTTTTTCATGCACCATTTTTAAGGACCATTTACGTATATGTTTTTTCTAAAGCACTCATCTTGTTTTTAAAAACAATAAATTTATTCCCATTGTCTTGTGTCTCACCCGTGGACCACAACTTTTTGACCATATTTCCGAATTCTTCCATAACCAACCAGGAATTATATATTTAAATGGAGATGGGCCATAATCACAAACCTCCTACGAAAATATAATCGGCCTATGATCTAGGCCCGATAGTTCTTAATTAATCACTAGATATTTGCTAGAGCCCTGGATTTATTTCGGTCAATAACACGTCATACATCTGTAGCCAAAATAATGCGTCATACATCTGTAGCCAAATGAACAAAGTAATAGATTTGTGACAAAGTAAGTTTGCTGAGTCTTAACTTTGCGACTGAATTGGGATGATTATAATAAAAATTCCCAGTACCCAAATAGTTGGAAACTCAATACTTGGTACCAAAGTTACATGTTACAGGTATTGGGAATGGTACGGTTTTTTTGTAAATATTCTTGTATAATTTTATAAAAACTCTATACGTCCAAAATAAAGAATTACTTTTACAAGTTTTAAGTCTTAGTCTTTGAGTAGTATATTGAATTAGTTTTGAAACCGTTGTGCTAATTTTTTTTAAATCCTGAAATAGTTTTCTACAAAATTTCATGAATTAAAAACTAATAAATGGGTAATTTGAAGGGAAAATTTTATGACGTTCATGAAGTTTCCCTTAATTTAAATATCACTAATTTATATTTATCAAATACTAATAATTAACTAAAAAACAACATAGATACAATTTCATTTTATATATAACATTCCTAATCCTTTCGACAGATTTATAGACCAAATCTCCTTATCTAATAAAAGAATAGTTTTATTCTCCTCTTGACATGTGTAATGTTATTAAGTCTCATGATTAATGCATATTTTATTCTCCTTTTATCATGTGTCATCATATTATATCTCATAATTAATATATAATATTTGTAAACCTATTTATTCTCCATTTCAAATTTCAAATTTTTTATTCTAATTATATTAAATTAATAATATTAGAATAAAAATTAAAATAAACTTAATACAAATTATAAAGTGATATAATTTCACATATTAATTTAAATAAATGGTTAAAATTTATATAACTAAAAAATCTCTTAATTAATAATTTATTTAAAATAATTGATTAATAATTTTTAGTTTTTATTTTAAAAATTAATTAATTGTATAATTTTGGTTCCCACAAATTGTACACTAATATAAATATACACAAATGAATTGAATCCCGTTCCACCAACCAAAGGCATTTCAAATTTTCCAATATTCATAGAATCAAATTTCTTTCAAAACATTCTAATTCCTTTGATACATTAAAATTCCTTTCAAAAACATTTTAAGGTTTTATAGTACAACATAACAGTTTCAAGAATATTCCCAAAACGCATATATTTACTATTACACAATCAAATACCCCTTAACATAAAGCCCCAAGAAATAACAACCAAAACAACATTAAACATTACTACATCTCTACAACAATTAAAACTAAATTTGACAAAAATCTCATTTTGGTGGGGCAGGTTTAGCAAACGAAAAATCATCCTCATTCTTCATTTCCACTTCTTGTCGACTCTCACTAACCAACTCAATCTCATTATCACTATGGTAATCAACCCTAACATCAAGCAATTGTCTAGTAGATGATTCCGGAGAGAGTGGTTCGCCTTCAATATCGGATACATCCGTGTCCTCGTATGTAAAATTAGACCGTGTAGAATGGCCGGTGGTTTGGAAACGGTGGAGCATAGCTCCGGCGGTCCGGGAGGTGGTGGAGGCCATCGTATGAATAGGGCTGGCGGCAACACTCCCGGCGGTTGATCGAGTAGGTGACTTGCCGCCGTGTTTCCGCTTCACCGCCATTCGCCATTGCTTTAGGGCTTTGGCGGTGTGTTCGTCGAAGATGGATTTCTTCATGTTCGACCCCATCTGCAGATAGATACAGATATAGATATAGATACAGATATAGATATAGATATGTGATAGGCGAGAATACCAAAATTTTCTATTGAGCAAATGTATCTATGTATGTTTTTGTACATATAGAAATAGAATAATCAAACCTACAAAGGAAGGATATTCTTTTTAAGATTCATAGAAAAGTAATATAAAAAATGATTGTTGTTATAACAATCATTTTACCCTTTAACTGTTACTACTTATTAATAACATATAATTCAAATTTAACAGTTTTCACATAAAATGAGTAGAAATTATCGAACCTGTGATAGAAGCGCGTATAACGGAAGTGTTATATAGCTGCACAAAATCAAAACTCCAACCCTGAAACACAAAATATATATAAATTACGCATCAAAAAAAAATGTGTCCAATTTTATTAAAAGAAAATACTCACCCGATAACAAGTTTTAGTATTACGAGTTTCATGTTATCATGGAAGCAAGAATTGATCTTATATTCATACTGCACATGCACAATAAATTAAACACTCTTTTATAAATCAAGAAATAGCAACGTGTTTTAATTCATTTATAGATTAGAGCATTGTACTTTTTTTTTCTTATTAAAAGATTGTACTCTGAAAAACCTACCCAATTATATCATTCTACATTGAACTTTTTTCTTATTAAGACATTATAGTAGGGTAAAATTTCGAAGTACAATGTTGAAATACAAAGAAATAATTTATTAAACTTAAGTACTTATAAACATCAAAACAAAAAGCAGTTTATTACCCAAATCCACAAGAAGTAAGTTATCTGAAAGGCATTCTGTGGTAACAAAAGAACCAATAAAACAGTTAGTGACATGAGGATAAATAAATATCAAATATGTGATTAAAAAAAGTCCTAAAAAGTAAAATCCCACCTGAAAAAGGGCAAAGTGTATGAGATGAAGCATCAAACGTGGCTTTGAGAACCAAAAATATTTATCAGAGGCTTGAACAAGAGGAATCCCTTGGATAACTGCATGTCTTTCTGTTATTTCAAGAGCCATTTTTGTTAAGATCGATTGAAGCTTTGTTCCAACTGCTAATATAACCTACACAGTAAATAAAAAATAAAAAATGTCAATGCACATAAATCGTCTGTGCAAAAAGACTATAATGCCCTCAAAAAGACGGATGAAGAAAGGCACGTACGACTAATGGAATTATCGATGCCCAGAACATCGCCTGCCATCCTGTAACAAATTAGGGTTTTTATGAAGGAAATTTTGCAGATTTCGAAGCAATTCATAATGAAAAGAGATTGAATTCGACTTTTTTTGAGTCAAATGGATTGCATTTCGACTTTGAAATTGAAATGGATTCTAAAGATTTTGCACAATGTTTTGATAATCATATTAAACTTACGAACATATTCAACAGATTCCAAGTTAATGATTTAGTGACTTACCATTAACATTTAGAAGCAAAAAGATCACAAACGACGCCCATAGCACCGGACTACAAAACATCAAAGGGTTATTAATTAGTGATTACGTCTTTATACTCTATTATAGCAATGAAAATTTATTTGTATTTGAACAATTTTTGTCACATTGACAACATATTTGTACCTTACTCCCACAACAACTTGGAAATCGTCCTCTAATGATCGTTTAATGTACTTTTGGAAGTTGAATTTAGTTCCCGGAGCCAAATGAAGCTAAAAGAATCGAACAATTTCCAATTTAGAAAAAAAAATAAAAAAAACATTACATAAATAAATAAAAAATCAGTAAAGAAACAGTTATATGACTAATAAAGTCTCACATTTATGAATCCATTTCGCAAGGTCATATAATCAGACCTACTAACAGATCTAAAAAACTGTCGGAAGAAGCATCCCTACATAAATAAAGCTTCCATTAGCAAACTCGTGACATAAATATTTAGGGTTAAATGCAAGAAATAGCAATGTACTTTTTGTTAATTTGTTTATTATAGCTCAATTGTACTTTGAAAAATATAATTAGTAAGAAAAAAAAGGTTGGATGTATAATGCAATAATTGGGTGGATTTTCTGAAGTGTAAGGACTTAATAAGAAAAAAAGGTGAAACCTACAATGTTGTAGGTAATAGAATATTGAAAGAAACTATTAGGATGCTATATTACACAAATAAATGAAAGTACATTTTTTATTTCTTGCATTTATGAATATTTGATGAAGTTTTTGAGAACTTACAATGTAAAAGAAAAATGGGATTCGGGTCCAAAAGCTTGTATGTGCTCTCACAAAAGAAGTCTCGTGTGTAAGCCTGAATCTTGAAGGATCTGTATTTTGATTTTACATTTTCATTTTATTTAGCTTTTAGAAGTAACATGTTCATTTCTTCCTATTATAGTTTATAACATTGTACTTTGAAGAATCTACCCAATTATAGCAATATCATTCAAATACAAACCAATTTTCACTTCTATATTTGGGTAGATTTTTTCGAAGTATAATATCATAATAAGAAAAAAAAAAACAAAAGTACAATGTTGTAAGGAAAAATATCATTTCCTTAATCCTACATAAAGCATGTATTTATCTATATACCATTGGAAAATTCGTAATCATGGGATAATGTCTCTTGCTCCCATTGCTTCCACCCACGAATCTATAAAGAAAAAAGTAGCACCAAATCTCATCAATATATAAAACATACTATTTTCATTATGTGAATTGCATAAAGAGTAAAACAACAATGTTAGTAAACAATAAACATAGGGTACCTTTAATCTCCCAAGAGCCATTGTTATAGCACTATATGCAACGTGCAAAACAGCAAGAAAGAATATGAGTATGTGCAATTGATGTAACCCATCAACAGTTATAATCGGCACTTTCCCCTATCAAAAAACAAACTTAAAATCTCAATATTACAGATTTTGCAAAAAAGGGTTGTTCATATGAGATTGCAAATCGTATTATTTATGATGAATTGATTGTTTGAGTTACCTTTTTGCAAGTAGATGCTTTGGCGCCAGCTAAAGATCTGCGCTCTTGGTACCATAGAAGCAATCGGTGGGCAACTTCTTCTTCAACTTTTTCTTTCTTTTTAGTACATGGCAACATCGTATTAGCAACATCAATGGGGATGCATATTTTCGCAATGTAATACTGACTAAATGTCAATATTAATGAGATAAACCCTAGAACCATTAGCTCTACATGTTCGAAGAATTAAGGGTTAGAAACCAATGCGAATTCTTGAAAAAGAAATTGGGGATGAATATGAGTGTGATGTTTACCAGCTTTGACCTTTTCCAGAGCTTCGAACAAAGCTTTCTTGTGCTTGTCTGTGAAAAACTGAGTGTAAATTTCGTTCTTTCAGTAACTTCCAAACATAAAATTCAAGAGTTTTTTTTCAAGATTTATAATAAAAAACAGATTATCGGGAGTCGAATCAACATCAATAGAAAAAAGGGTCAAAACTACAGAAGAACTCAATTCATATTCTCCAGAGAAAACTGGGAAATTTTCCAAGTGGGTGTTACTTAAAAGGTTGAATAAAACTAAGATATTTTGACAAAAACGAAGTCACAGAAATTACTACCCAGTTTCTGGGAAGAGCTGGGAAGAACAAAAACCCATAAATTTGAGAGGTGGAAAGGGAATAAAAATGAAGAGAAACGAGCAATAATGGTGGAAAAGCAGTTACCTTTCCAAGTCTATGAAGAACTTTCTCTAAAGCTATGGAGACGACGATGATGATTGCACAAACACCAGCTACAGCCCATGTCGGCGTTTGATCAAGTTCTCTTGTACCTTCACTTGTATCCCCTGCCATCTCGACCCTCAAACTCAAGATTTAGTGAAAGATTTAAGGTTTTTGAGACATGAGTTATATGAAGAAGAAGAAGAAGATGATGATTTTATATGAAGCTTGGTCAGAGCAATGTTTGGTTTGAAGTTCTTAGTTGACCGACACTGATCTGTTCATACACAAAAGAAGAAGAAGAACAGTGGAAGGTGACCGGGAGAATGGTGGTATTGGGTAGATCCTATCTATCTGCACACTTGTTAAGCGCGAGTTGAGCTTTTGTCCCTCTCAATTATTTAGTTTAGAAAACAGCAACATACATTATAATATATTTTAGAGTTATGTGTATGGTCCCGGACGTTTACCAATTATAACTTTTTTAGTCTAAAGATCTATTTCTTTCAAAGATGGTCCCTAATTCAAACCTTTGTGTCTCTGATGGTCCCTCACCCTTACTTATGTCTGCCCGCAACCATTAACCATCCTCATATGTTGTACAAAATTACACGAGGGAATTTTAGAATTTTATTTCAATGTACGTTTAATACCCTTTCTCCTTCTCTCTGAACATAGATGAAACACCAGCACCATGAATCGAGCTCAGTAATCATGAGGAAGTTTCAATCTTTGAGACCACTTTACAATTTTGTTTGTACTTATGTTTTTGTTCAAGCACACTTAATACTCTCTCTCTCTTTCTCTCTCTCTCTCTCTTTGAACATATCAACTTTGAATGAGAGAGAGAGAGAGAGAGAGAAAGGTCTCCTAGCGTGTCTATGTATTGGTATTTCTAAACTTACACACCAAATTTAGTACCAAGCACAGTGATAATAGCTTAAGTGATGGTGCAAAGACTTAAGCAGTGTTTGATATGAGTTTGGCCAAGTCAGCTCGGACGTTTTTAGCTGACTCGGTCAGCAAAACATGTTTAGTACTCCAAATTTGTGCATCTGACCCGGTAAGAAACATCTTATTCAGATAGAAAGGACAAAATAGTTGACTAAGAAAAGGAGACGCTTTCATCTTTACCCTTTCCCTATCGTTCTCTTTCAGCGCCTCCATCCTCATTCTTCTCATTCAATTCTTGCAGTGCCTCCATAGCCATAAAACAAATCAGCAAGCATCGAGATTTCTGTGATATTCAGCCACTAATGATCTCCTCCGTACCAGAGCCTCCATCGACCGCTTCTTCTCATCAGGTACGATTCCTTCATACCCATTCATAGAAGATCCACATAAAAGTTTTAATAGGTTTGTTGTTGAAAATGTGTTCCGATTTATACATAATTAGATCAATAAATTTTTATGATCAAGTCTGAACTTCTCTAAAAGTTCTGAATTTTGCTAGAGTTCTACATAATTTGGTTTACAAAGTAGGCTGGAGCTAGATTTTTGCATAATACTGTTGTTTAATTGTTATGTTCCTATTTGAACTTCTATAAAAGTTCTGAATTTTGCTGATATGTTGATGTTTGCTCTTAAATGTTCTCTGTTTTAAGTGATTTTGTTGTTGAATTCTGAAGGAATCTGTAAAAGTAAAAAGAAAGCCACTTTCTGATATGTTGATATGTTGATTTTGTTGTTCTTTGAGAATTGTAATCAATTTTTTTGTTTTTTTAGAAATCACACATACATATTTTTTGAACACATACATATCTATTAAATTGAACACATACATATTTGTTAAATTGATTTTCCTGTTGATCTTGATATGGATCCTTATAAAGCACGTTATAAAAGTTATAAATATTTATGTGTGACGATGTTGGTTTTTAAAAGATCTGTTTGTAATTTATATTTTGTATGACAATTTATATGTTTTTATAGTTATTCAACAACTTCATCCATCAGTGTATAGATCAGCATGGTAAAATGGTCATTTTTATTAGTCAACACATTCAGTCAGATGTACAATCAAACATCATGGTTTCTTACTCAATCATAATAGATTATCAGACAGACCTTTCCTAATCAACACTTTCTTAGTCAGCAACTCTCAAACGATACCTTACATAGATTGTGTCTAGTGAGCTTTGAGAAGTTTGTCTCGCCATAGAGAAAAATAGTAATTTATGGGTAATGTTGATGTGACAACCTGCTATTATAGGTCAACAAAAGTCAAGCAAGTCAAACGAAAGTCAAATAGTTAGGACATAAATCATAAATTATACCTTGCTTTTAAGATTCTCGGTTGGGACCGAAAACCTTGAAGACTTAGGTGGCACAAGACCGAACACCTGGGGATTTTGGTTTCACTTAGACCGAAATCATAAAGTGGGTTCTCGGTTAGAGCTTGTACCGAAATCACTTGGTGATTTCGGTGGTGCTAAGCCGATATTACATGGTGATTTCGGTGGTGCTGCAACATGATTGGTGGATCTTTTCCCAATGAGATAAATTACACAAACCAATGCAAACATCACATCACCCTCACCCCCCCCCCCCTCATATATATAGTAGGACGTGAACATCCTTCACAAATCCTCATTTACGTCTTCAAAACTCCTTCAATTTTCTCTCAAGAACGAGTTCATACATCTTCAAATCTTCATACATTTTCCCAGTAACATCATAAGAACATTACCAGGAAACCATTCTTCAAGTTGATTCTTAAGAATTATTGTAATTTTTCTTATGAATATAGTGTTTTTACAACACATTCGTGATAATTTATCTAATCTACACACATTACTATGTGTTTAACACTCATAGGAAACAATCACCTTCAAGTGTTCGAAACTTGAAGATCATCACCATCACCTTTTTATCCAACCACAAGCACACTCAAGTTGAATTCATACCCCTACATTTTTCAAGATTTTTCTATGTTTTAGGGGATACAAGTAAAACACGAGAGAATTTGTGTTAAAATCGAAAATGGTTTAAATATGTTTTTATTACCGTTTGTACAACAATGCTAAACTCATGAAACAACTTTACCTCTAGACTTGCGAACTTTTACATACAAAGTTTTACTAAAAACACAAAGTTGGGAAAAATGAGTACAAACACGCTATGTTATTCTTTTATATATATATATATATATATATATATATATATATATATATATATATAATTGGTACAAATTTAACTACGATAATAAACTATATAAAAATAGTTTATTAACCTTTAACACATTTGTAACATGTTGAGCAAAAGTGTTTAATTATATAAAAATACATATATATTTATCTCACTTCATTATCATGGAAAAATGATAATGGTACATACAAGGGATTCTTCATTTCAACGAAACATTTTATAAACTATGATAAGTATAGTTTATGGGACATACACACTATTTTCCCTTTTAGGACAAAGAAATAATTATTTAAATGTATAATTAGTTGTACACTATGTAACTACTATTGGAAGGGTAATACCTTCATTTACAAACAAAAAGGGGTTTTCATTACACGATACGTGAACCTGTTAATACAAGGTTGTGAGACACTATCTTCATGTAATTTCTAGAGTACATACTAAAGTCATGTATTATTACTGGAATCTCCCATAAGAGAGTGTGATACTTGTGTATAGATCTATAAGGGACTGACAATCTCCACCTAAACTGTTAGTTACAGTTAGATTGGCAGGTCTAGGGTGACAAATGTCATAACATTCTGACGCCTGAAGAACATTGCGACAAGCCATCTATGTCGTTTAGCACAGTTATAATAACTCGCATGGGGTATTAACAATAAATTTGATTTACGGGGCTAACTTACACTCTCTTCAATCAGTTTTATTTAAATAATAAAACTACACTATACTGCTTTCCAATACAATACTCACGTATCGGTCTTAGGGTATCTAAGACTACAGTTCATTTAAAATAAAATATTGGATTTTCTAGAAGTACACTCTCATTTTACAAGGAAACACATTATATTCAATCAGTTTTATATAATTATAAAACAACATTATACTATTTTCCAGTACAATACTACTTATCATTTTGGTCTGGGGCTTAAGACCTACAGTTCATTTTACAAGAAAATATTGGACTTTCTGGAATCATACTCTTTCATCTTACAAGGAAAAATGGCATATTTTTCTCATAGAAAACGCTTATGAAGTCACCAACTTAATTTTTAACACTTTTTCAAAACTACTTATATTCTCAGGAAATCAGTAAATAGGTACCATAAGGATTTTTTTTTTTTTGAAGATGGGGCTTAGCAGCGTCATGTCACATATTTTTGTCATATGTATTTGGCAATCAAACAAACAACGATTCGAATACAATGTAAAAACTTATAATTTATCAATATGATGGTTGTAATGCTTTGATCTCTATTATTCAATTGTTATGATATTGTACATGAAGTCATCCACCCCCAAAAGTTTCTGCCACTCTCGGTTTGGGGTTGTGATAGTTTATACCCATAGTGGATGTTTGGATTGCAAAACTTGAAGATAATGTAGTTCGCTCCACAAGTGTTTAATTCATGATCTGGAACCTATGGATGATTGAAATGACTACCGAAGGCAATCAAAATATATCTCAGCATATGCAAGTGTAACAACGTAAATTTTCAAACAAAATTTTTCATTTTTAAATTACCAACATCACATATCATAATTCTCAAAATCTTGAGTGTCAATGTCATAACATATTTCAAAATACTTTTCAAAAGTATTTATCACAATCTAGGATCCATAAGACATATAACTACAGCCCTATGTGTGTGTACAATCAAGTCTGTGCCTTCCCACGATCCTCGGAAGTACCTGAAACACATAAACACATAACACGGTAAGCACGAATTCTTAGTGAGTTCCCCAAAATACCACGCACATATAATTAGTCACTCGTGTCTATAGCTCTAGAAGATCCTCTGGTCAATGTGTCTCAGTGGAACCCTCCAGTCCCACAACTCGTTGGGCCCTCTAGTCTGGTCTAATTGAGAACTCTCCGACCTCATAGTTCGTTGGACCCTCCGGTCCGGTCTAAGCAACAATTAATATAGCATACAATACATATCACACAAACATGCATAACTCAAGCAAGCACATCAGACCCTGTGGTCACACATAATTACCACTCTAGGTAAAGTATAGTGAGAAGATTCACCTCGTAAGCTAGCAAATGAAAATCTCGTACTCAGAAATCTCAAACTCTAACCACCGGTCTAGCCTCCGCCTAACACATATAATAATTATCCCTAATTAATAATAAACCCCCAAGAAGCTAGACTAACCCTTGTACAAATCTCATAGAAGGATAAAAACCATTTTACCCTTCTATGGTCTCAATTTACCACAAGTTGACCAAACCCGAAAAAGTCCACAAAAGTCCACAATAACACGTACGCAGGGTGTACAATCCTGTACGTTGGGCGTACCACTTCACCATGCATCGGGGAGTCCTTGACCCTACGTTGGGCATACTAGAATTACGCTCAACATACGGCCCAACTTTGCTCTTTTCACTTATTTGGTCTTAATCCGTTAAGACCTTAGCTCTAATCCCATATTTGGACTTCCTAAAGGCTCTTACTCCATAAATTCTGTGACTTTAATCCTTTGCATGGTTTCCCAACCCGACTCACTCAGTTTATTTGAATCACAGGTGTCGATATGAAGCTACATTACACTAAGCGATTAAAGGAGATGTAGATCACTAGTGTAAATGAATGTAAGGTCTGTTTATGTTTATGTTTTTGTATTGACTATGCCATCCAAAAGTTTTAATATAAAGAAAATGCGTTTCTTTAGAAATGCTTTGATAATGTATTTATCATGCTTTTCTAGGAAAAAATTTCACTACATTATTCTTTAAAAATGAATACTCTGATTTTCAAATTATCATAAATAAAAATTTTTAAATGATCATGAATTTGGGGATCTCATATGGATCGACTATTATGAACATCCACCAACGGTGTTGTCTCTAGCCATCATAGAGGGGCCAGAAACCCCTCATACTGATGAAGAACCATCACCCAAATACCCCCTCATTACTGTTATACCCAATCTCGAACGCTCTCTCTCGTATGGACCTATAGGGAAAAAGAAGAAGCAAGATCCAGTTAAGATAACCTCCTCCATCTCTTCTTTTGTTATTGAGCAAAACTTACGATCCACTCTGAGCTACTTTCGATTTCCCCATTCGTTTCTCAGTTGAACGCCACCAAACCACCCTCACCAACTATTGTTTGAACTCTGATCCACCTTTCCTTTTTGTTGAAGATTATTGTGTTGCGTCTTGGGCCCTTTTGTTTTACAGCCGGATTGGGCTTGTCAATCCGTGTTTATCTAGATTAGCCTTCTTTTTCTTAGATAAACAGTTAGGGTTTTATTATAAATATATGCATGCATGTATGCGTATAGTAGCGGTCGTCACTCTCATTGATTATTGTAAACCCTAAAATCCTCTACAGTTGATGTTCTTTATCGAGCTCTTCTGAGGATTGTTTATTAAATCATTCGACACCTTTTGATCCATTAGCTTGTTCTTAATTGTTTATCTGGTTATTTCTCTACCTGTTTCATAGATCTAATCGATCTTCAAGTTTGTTTTTAAACTTAACAATTGGTATCAGAGCAGGAGGTTGTGTAATCGATACACTTCTTTTCTATGAAAAAGCTTCGATTAGGGTTATTCCGCATTCATTGATATTTATTGAGCCGTCATCTCATAATTGACGTATCTCAATATTTATTGTTTTTGCCCTAATTTGATATATTACAAGTCTGATCTTTGAACAGGTTATTCGATCAATTATGGACGAGTCGCAATCCGATCCCATCAATATTTCAAACAGCATTGGATCAACAACGAAGATTCCCATCCTGTACACCTATGATTATGAAGTCTGGGCGAATCACTTTGAAGATTATGTCATAGGATCTGAGGATAATGGATACCTCATCTGGGAAGCAATTATCTCTGGACCGTTTTCTCATTCAGCAACTTCAAGGATTATTAAAACTCAAAAGGAGTATAACGATCTTCTGAAAGATGTTAAAGATGTAGCGCAAGATGAAAAAGTTAAATTTCAGTGCAATATCAAAGCGCTAAGATTGATTAGATTTGCTCTTCAATCCGATACTTTTAGGCTGGTAAGTTCATGCACGACTGCAAAAGAGATATGGGACAGGCTACGTGAATTGTACTCTACAGACGAAGATCTTGAACACTCCATTCAAACCTTACTCTTGTCTGAGTTTGGTGAGTTCAAGCAAGGAGCAGAAGAAACGGTGACTCAAACGTTCGATCGCTTCAATCATCTTCTTAGCAAGATGATCAAACATGACATCGAAAGGAACCTTATTGAACAGAAGGTTACGTTTTTGAACAGACTCAGGTCTGAGTGGAGAGCAATTGTGTCCACAGTTAAAGCACACGAGCAATTCAAATCCTATTCTTTGGCGAAACTGGTGGGCATCCTAAAATCTCAAGAAAAGATCGTACTACAGGAGAAAACCGTGGTTTCAAGTCTAGGTTCGTTGGCCCTCCTGTCGAAAAGCAAAGCTGTGATAGAGGATGAAGATCTCAACTTGGATGATTATGATCTCACGTCTGAGGACTATGCTATGATATTCATCAAGAAGAGATTCCCCACCAACAGGAACCGAAACTGGCAAGGAAGCTATAGCGCTGAAAAGGTCAAAGATGAACCGAAAGCTGAAGAATCAAAGAAGGAACCGAAGGTTGAAGGAGATTATGGAGTAAGCTGCTATTATTGTGGAGGAAAGAACCACTATGTAAAAGATTGCATCCTCAAAAAGATGGCAGAAAAGGATGAGGAAAATGATGAAGAAGCCACGTTGTTGAAAAAGCTTGATGAGTTAAGGAAGAAGAAATCTCCTGCTAACCCTTCTATGAATGCTTTAATTGTGCAGGGTTCGGTAGCTGATGATGAGCTCGGTGGCGTGGAGGTATGGTCAACCGACTCCGAAGATGATGAAGTGAGAAAGCCTTCCCATGGAAAGGCTTATGTAGCGAGAGAAGAGAGCAGTGGAGGAAGATGCCTGATGGTGTCCGACGTTTCTCAGATGAGGGGATACAACACTGATGGGGGAAATGATGACAAGGAACAACAGAATTTGTGTTTTACTGCCAAACCACTCAGCGTGCAGTTCAGCGAACTTGATGAACTGATCAAGAAGGTACAATCAGTTTTTGTCTCATTTAAAGTCCCACAATGCTCATATGAAAAGGAATTAAAAAATGTTAATTCAAGAATCTCTCATCTAGATAGTAGTTTAACTCAAACTCGGGTCACCAATTCTAACCTGACTGACCAATTAAGCAGGGTGTCATCGAAGAGTGAGGAACGGCGGATGTGGATCGAACTGAAGAAGTCGAAGTTAATCAAAATAAAAGATGAAAACATTTATTTGCAAAGAGACAATTTAAAGCTTTTGAAACAGCGAAATGTTTTCTATTTGATTGCCAAACATCTTTATACAAATATCACTCAGCTTCATTTGAATTGTGAAATAGGGCAAAAGATTCATCGCATGATTTTACCCTTTCTTGAGTTTAAGGAAGATGAAATTGATGCTGATGCATATAATTGTGAGAGTATTATTTCGTCTGAGGATGTTAATCCAACATATTTGTATGGACTGGACAAAATAGAATCTTTCATAAAATCCAAGGACCACAAGAACATGCTCAAAAACCTTTTGGATGAAAATGATAAACTGAAGATAAGAACCGAAACCATGCAAAAATTTGACTCATTGAATGTCAACTTAAGCTCGGAAAATAAAATTGATGTTGAAAATGCATCTGAGCTTAATGAGGACGATAATATGAGTGAAATTTCTGTAGAGGACACAGTTGATTGTTCAGAATTTGTCAAGAATGAACCCGAGAACCACAAAAATCTCATTTCAGAAAATTCTGTGGAGTTCGCTCGGTTGTCCCAACAAAAGTCCCTGATTCTTGTAGAGAAGGCAGTCGTATACCAAAAAGTTAGAACCACTCCGAATCAGGTGTACAAAGTCACAGGTGTAACCGAACATCAAACTGCTAAACTAATAGCTATTGTGAACGAAGACAATGCTGATGGCTGTGACGAGTTCTTCTGGTCTGCTCCCATTGACAATGCTGATGAAACGGTAGGTCTGTCTGAAAGGACTTCATGGAAAAGCAAAGGCAGATACGTACCAGAACCTTTGAATAAACCTGATGGCTTCAACGTGGCAAGTACCAGTGGAACAAAAGATGTCCCTCAAGAGAAAGAATTTCCTGCAAAAGAAGTCACATCCCCAAGTGAAACTACATCAGTTCAGAGTGGATCAGCCAACGAAAACCAAAAACATAAAGCTAACATCCATCATCAACCAAAGCAGATGAGAAATCAAAAACGAGAAAGGAATCAGAGATACAGGAAGAATCTCTCAGAAAGAAAACAATTTTGGCAATCGCAAAATGCCTATTTCTCACATCAAGACAGGAATTTAAAACCAGAGAAAAATCCTGTTGGATCGACGGAGAGTAATAACAACCGAAAGCAGAAGTTCGGTTCAGAGCACAATGACAACCGAAAGCAGAGGCTCGGTTCTGAGCAAAACTACAACCGAAAGCAGAGGCTCGGTTCTGAGCAAAACAACAACCGAAAGCAGAGGTTCGGCTCAGAGCATAACAACAACTGAACGCATAGATTCGATTCAGAAATTGATTTCAACCGAAAGCACAGGTTTTATTCGGAAATCAAAAGAGATCAAAACTCTAGGGTTAGTCCTACTGTTAATCAAAAGCAAAAGAGTCACCTAGAATCTTCAACCAAGAAGTCATACCGTTCTGAGCTATCTCATTCTAACTCTTTTAACTCTTCAAAATCCTCTGTCTCTTCTCGTCCTAAAGTCCACTCTGTTCCTTCTCAAAAATCTCAGTCATCAGCTGAACAAAAAGGACAACAAAAGGTTTCAGATATTGAATCAGAATCAATACCAAAACCATCAAATCCAAATAAAATCAAAGTTTTCACCATCGAAAGGAAAGATGAAACAACACTAATAAAAAGAACATACTTAGTTGACATCTCTCTTACTATTCCAATTCCTGTAAAAAGCTCACGTGGACCCAAGAAGCTCTGGGTTCCTAAATCTGATTAATTTTTGCAGGTTATCAGTGATGAGCAGTTTGACGAAGAATGGTACATTGATAGTGGCTGCTCGCGTCACATGACAGGAAGGAAGGAAGAGCTAAGGGAATTCAGATCTCTTTCAAATGGTGGAAATGTCAAATTTGGGAACAACTCCTTCGGCACCATCAAAGGCTACGGGATGATTACAAACGGTGATTTCTCAATCAGGAAAGTTGCATATGTAGAGGGACTACAACATAATCTCATCAGTGTATCTCAGCTTGTTGGAGGTACTGGTCTCAAGGTCTCATTCGATGATGAAGGTTAGGAAATTATTGAGAAGAAGACGAACAAAGTTATTCTCAAATCAGAGCGCAAAGGTGAAATGTTTCCCCTAAATCTCAAACCAATCAAAGGAAACCCAGCCATCTGCCTGTTATCCAAAGCACAATCTGATGAAAGCTGGCTATGGCACCGAAGACTCTCTCATCTCAACTTCAAAGATATCAACAAACTTGTCACTGGAGGTCACGTTAGAGGTCTTCCATTGCTCAAGTATGATAGAGATCATCTATGTGCTGCATGTGAAATGGGGAAGCAGAGTCGTCAAAGTCATCCATCTATAATAAACACTAAAGTTGTTGAACCACTAGAATTACTTCATATTGATTTATGTGGTCCATCTTCTATAGAAAGCATTAGTGGTAGCAAGTATATTCTTGTTATTGTTGATGACTTTTCACGTTTTACATGGGTGTTCTTTCTGAAGCTTAAATCTGAAGCGACTCACAAGCTAATAGTGTTCATCAAGCAGATTGAAGTACAGCTGAAGAAGGTCGTTCGCAATATCAGAAGCGACAATGGGTTGGAGTTCAAAAATAAAGAATTTGAAGAATTCCTGGAAGAAAAGGGAATCAGTCACAACTTCTCAGCTCCCTACACACCTCAACAGAACGGGATTGTCGAAAGACGAAACCGATCCTTATGTGAAGCTGCTTGAACAATGCTAAGTTTTGCTTCCTTACCTTTATATTTTTGGGCTGATGCTATTTCTGCTGCTTGTTTTACACAGAACAGGTTGTATCTTAACAAGCGCTTCACTTTCACTCCTTATGAGATCATCAACAACAGGAAGCCAAATGTGAAGTTTTTCTATGTGTTTGGTTCCAGGTGTTTCATTTTCAATTCCAAAGAACACCGCAACAAGTTTGATGTCGAAGCTAACGAAGGGATATTTCTGGGTTATTCTCTTACTTCCAAAGCATACAGGGTGTTAAACAAGCGTTCAAGGAAAATAGAAGAAACTTACTACGTGACTTTTGATGATAGCTATGTTAAAAAGCTAAAGGCCAACGAAGACACAGCTGGAGAAATCTTTCCTCAAACTGGCCAAGTCACAGCCTCGATCGCTAATCTATTCGAGAACTTCATGGAGCTTTTTGATGAACCAGAGAAGGCCAATCTTTCTGAAGCCAGTGCAGCAGACAACAGGGTAGATCACTTGAAGCAACTTATTGACGATGCTGCAAGAAGAATAAATGAAGAAGAATCAGGTTCACAAGACCCTCCCCAACACAATGCGTCGGTTGAGGGGGAGTGTCCACCATCAGTCGAGGGGGAGGATCCACCTTCATCCCAGCCAAGTCCACAATGTGAGGGGGAGCTAAGGTCTCAACCTTCAACCGAAAGTGCCTCACCAACCGAAAGTGCTTCACCATCCGAAAGTGCCTCACCAACCGAAGGTGCATCAACGCCCGAAAGCTCAACACCACAAGAAACCACTGTAGCTCAAGATTCACAAGACATTCCTGTAAGATCATTTGTCGAGGAGGAGCATGCTGATATGTCATACGACTTCGACAGTCTGTCCGAACCAGAAGAAATGATAAATGCTGAATTAGATCCATCTTTTGATCCAAACTTCCCTCCTCTCACTAAATGGACCAGAGATCATCCTGTCTCTCAAGTTGTTAATATCTCAGAAACAGTTCTGACTCGATCACAACTCAAGGCAAAACAAGCATCCTTGTTCTCAAAAGTCGAATTCTGCATGTTTAACTCATTCGTATCAAAAGTTGAACCAAAGACAGTTAACACTGCTCTTGATCACTCCGATTGGGTTCAAGCTATGCAAGACGAACTGAATGAATTTGAAAGGAACAAAGTCTGGTGTCTTATTCCAACTCCTCCAGATGCCTCGGTTGTTGGTCTCAAATGGGTCTTCAGGAACAAACTTGACAAGGAAGGGAACGTTATAAGAAACAAAGCACGTCTGGTCGTAAAAGGATACTATCAGGAGGAAGGCATTGACTATGAAGAGACTTTCGCTCCTGTAGCTAGGCTGGAATCAGTGAGAATATTTCTTGCCTATGCTGCTCACAAAAACTTTGAAGTCTTTCAAATGGACGTCAAGTGTGCATTTCTCAATGGCGATCTTGAAGAAACTGTGTATGTGGAGCAACCTCCTGGATTCGTGAATGAAAAGTATCCCGATCATTGTTACATTTTGGATAAAACCATGTATGGTCTGAAACAAGCACCGAGAGCCTGGTATGAAACGCTGACTAAATTTTTAAAGATGTCCAAATTCAAACAAGGTTCGGTTGACCCAACCTTCTTTCGCAAAAAGGAAGGTAACCACCTTATGATCGTTCAAATTTATGTCGATGATATCATCTTTGGCTCCACGAATCCTAGCCTAACAGCTGAATTCAGAAAGCTGATGGAGACTAAATTTGAAATGAGCTCGATGAGTCCCATTAACTTTTTCCTTGGTTTAAATATCAGACAGGGACCTGAAGGGATCTTTATCAACCAGGAAGCTTACACAAAGACTCTCTTAGCAAAATTTGGCAAGATGGGAGATTCAAAGGTGAAAGTCCCAATGGCGTTCGACACTAAGCTCACCCCATCCCTGGATAAACCGGCTGTTGATCTTACACTGTATCGTCAAATGATAGTCTCTTTAATGTATCTTACTGCTAGCAGGCCTGACATAATGTTTTCTGTTTGTTACTGTGCTCGGTTTCAGGCAAATCCACGGGAGCCTCACATGCTTGCAGTGAAGAACATATTACGTTATCTCAAGAGATCTACCTCTTTAGGTTTGTGGTACCCTTCTAACTCAGGCTTCTTCGTTCAAGCCTACTCAGATGCAGACCTTGGTGGTTGTGGTCTCGACAGGAAAAGCACCACTGGCGGCTGCCAATTCCTCGATGGGAAGTTGGTTAGCTGGCAGTCAAAGAAACAAACGTGCGTGTCTTTGTCTACTGCTGAAGCAGAATACATTGCCGCTGCTTCCTGTACCTCTCAAGTGATTTGGATCCAGAGTCAACTCCGAGACTATGGACTCAATATGAAAAAGATCCCACTATATTGTGACTCTGAAAGTGCAATTAGGATTTTTCATAACCCAGTGCAACACTCCAAGACCAAGCACATAGCACTGAGGTATCACTTCATCAAAGATCACGTGGAAGATGGAAACGTTGAAGTACACTTTGTTCGAACCACTGATCAGTTGGCCGATGTCTTTACCAAAGCTCTTCCTGAAGCGACTTTCAACAAAATTCTACAAGGCTTAGGTATGATGGTAGGTGAGTTGGTCCCGAATCCTCAAATCTCTAACTAAGAATCAGGAACCGAAATAGACAGACCGCTCGGTCTCTCTCTGCTCTGGAGATTTAATGGAACCTAAATAGACAGACCGCTCGGTCTCTCTCTGTTCTGGAGATTTAATGGAACCGAAATAGACAGACCGCTCGGTCTCTCTCTGATTTGGAGATTTAATGGACCCAAATAGACAGACCGTTCAGTTCCTCTCTGTTCTGAAATTTTAATGTCACCGAAATACACAGATCGCTCGGTCTATCTCTGCTTCATTTTTTTTATGTTGTACATTTTATCTTTCTGTTTCTATTTCTTTTTCAGAAAAAACTTCAAAATCTCAAAAAAAAAAAAAAAAAACATTTTATCTTTCTGTTTTTATTTCTTTTTCAGAAAAATTTCAAAATCACAAAAACACTTTATCTTTATGTTTTATTCCGTTTTCTTACTTATTTCCTCTACTCGCAAATCCTGGTTGGTGTAAGCTTTGCACAGGTAAATACAAGTATCACCTTCGATAGTGTTCACCCAGGTATGTTTTATTTTTCTCTCAGACTAGTTAGACGTCCCTAGAAGCATGCTGTTGTATGTTGTCACAAGCCTCTATGACCTTGAGTAAGCCTTAATGATTCGATCAATACCTATCGTTTCTTCCCAATCAGGCTATTTTTTAACACTCGGTCTAGAGCTACCTTACTCTTCTCATTTGAAACATGAGTAGCTCTGCTTTGTCCTACTTCTGTAGCAGAAGGTACATTCGGTCTCTTAACCACCTCCTCAAATTCTACATTTACCTTCGATTCCCTAAAGTAACCCTTGATGCTTTCGGTCTTTACCACTGAAGCTTATGGTTACACAAGATATGTGTTTATGATCTTGGATTCGCTTACCACGTTCCTAGTGAAACCCAACATCCAATACCTAAAATGAATTGACGCTGTGTGTTATACTCAAAATGTTACTTGGAAATCTCATTTTCTTTTTGCGTGATCTTTTATGAAATCATCTCTACCTAAGACATTTCTTCCCAAAGAGGTCCAATTTAATTTTTTTTGAGATTTCTGTTTATCCCATGTTTGTCACAAGATAATTCCCACCTACCTGTTCAAGAGATCACATCGGTCTCACAGGTATCTCTGCCAACACTCAGTTTTATGTTGAGACTTGATGTTCGGTTAGAGGACAGCCACGCCACAACCTATGATCAAAAGATACCTTTCATTGTTTATTGACAGACAATTGATCGTATTTCTAAGGAAACCACACAAGCACTTCAAGTATCTCTTGGCTTTGAAGGAAGTGATTCTTGCCCGAAATCTTCCGCCTTCTGTCTTCTTTATAGACAACACTCACATCTCAAACACCTTTGATTTATTTCTTTATCTTTCACACTCTTATGCACAAAAATTAATTTTTCCAACATTCTGATTGCTGTTTGGTATGTGGTTTTCAGTTTCCGTTGTAACCAAACAAGGGCACAAGGAATTTCAAACGGTACAAAAATATGATTTGGGCGCGTGCAATTGATTCGTTTCACACCCACGTGTGATGACGTTTTCCTGGGATAAACCATAACATCCAATCACGCTTTTTCAGGCGACGTTTTGGTTCCATCATCATCACGATTTTCTCTTTCCAATGAACGGTATAAATAAGGGGTGATCGTGCTCTTTGGCATTTACCACACACGTAATCTCTCTCTCTGAAAAAGTTTCCGCTGTTCATCTTCTTCTTCGATTCAACAATGGCGACTTCTTCTTCTGCACACGATCAAACTGCATCTTCATCTTTGCTTTCCATCAAGCCTAATCAGAATATGATTATCGAGATGACCCCTTTCTTATATGATGCGTACATGCTACATGTGGTGGAATGTCTGAAATATTCCCCATTGCTGTTGGCTCTCACGCAGGTGGAAGCAGTTCCGATGTCCCTGCTTTCTCAAGTTTACACATCAGCCAGTTATGACAAACACAAAGATCATATCTACTCCACCATCCATGACAAGAAAACCTCCGTCTCAAAAACCAAGTTTTGCTCTCTTCTAGGGCTTGCCGTTGATTCTTCCGTCATCTCACCGGATTTTGTCACAACTACCCAGCTTTTCTCGATGATGTACGAGATGGGTTATACCGATGTTCTTACGACAATCGCAAAGGTCAAGAAATCTTGTCTTCCTTCTCAGTGGAATGGCTTGCTTACCCTTTTAATCAAGGGTTTAGTGGAACGCTGTGGTGGTTCTGATACCACGAGCAAAGGATTTCTCACCATTCTCTATGGTCTTTACAACGGCATCAACCTAGATTATGGCTCCATAATCTGGTCTCAAGTCATTCAGAGTCTAAACACCTCAACCCGATACTCCGAGATCTCTTGCGGACGTTTATGGACGCTCATCACGAAGAAAGCCATGGATTCCCTGGAAATCCCTGTGATGAAGGATGCTCTTCTGGCCTTAATAGCTTCTTTCCACACTAAGAAGATTATTGTTTCTGATCCGAGTAAGTTTCTACACTATGGATTAATCCCTGAATCCATGTACAGGTGTGTCACGCCTCACAGCAAGATCATGGCTGACTACAGCACCAGAACTCCCTTGCCTCTAAGGGTTCTGTCTGACGAACAGAAAGCCGCCTTGGAAGCCCTTGATCAACCTGCCAACCGTGGCAAGAGGGATGGTAAAAAGGAAAAACAAGAAAAGAAAGAATCTGAACCGAAAAAGGAGAGAAAGCCAAGATCCTCCAAACGAAAACATGATGCAGATGAACCTTCTCAGTCAAAATCAAAGAAGGTTAAGAAGATGGCTAAAAGGGCCAAAGGATCCCCTTCTCCTGGCTCTGCTCCAAATGACCAATCAGACGCAGAGGCTGCTGCTCCTCATGCTTCCCCAACAGAGCCAACTACTGCTCAGTCTCCTCAACAACCATCCTCTCCTACAGACACTAATCTTCCCTCTCCACCAGCATCTCCCTTAATTACAAAACCACCCACTCCTCCACCTTCTCCTAAAATTCCTACCCCACCCCCATCACCGAAACAGACGGTCCCACTTTCTGTTCCTATAATCATCCATCCCACTACAAAAGAACCAACCTCTTTACCGACTTCAACCATTCCTTTCTCTGTTACTATTCCTACATCTTCGATCCCCACTCCAATCATCACCGAATCCGTTACTACCACCTCTTCCCAACCACCAGTAACAGTCAATGTATCTAATACAGGGGCTACTACTGTGGTTGAAACCCCCTTCATCAACATCCCACCATCACCTTCTCCATCCTCAACCTCCGGTGCTACTTTGGGCGGTGATGATGAAGAGTACGATTCTCTTTATTATAGCCCATACCGGATTCCCACAGATACTGATGCAGATACCCCTATTACCAGTCAGCAGCTTCAAGAAACTCATGACAAACTCGATAGTTTGTTGGCTGATAATAAATCCTATGGGGGTGTGGTGTTGAAAGCCTTTATCGAGTATACAATCAAGACGTATACTGATGCTCTGGATCGTTCCACCGATGCCATTGACAACTCAGCCGCTTCATGCTCCAAAGCTACAAAGGAAGTCTCTGAGGTTGTTCACACAACTCAGATTTTTCTCGATTCTCTCAAAGCACATGTTGATGCTAATGCGGCCAAGTATCAAACGTCTGTGGACTCCTTTTCGGCTACCCTTCAGGGTGAAACCTCCAAGTTTGAGGCTTTGCGTGCTGACCTCAAACTGAATCCACCTCTTTTCTCCAATCTTTGGATTCACGTTTTGCTTCTCTAGCAGCAGAGAGCACTTTAAAAGAAGATCTTGTCAAGCATCAGGCAACTATTGACCTTCAGAAGATACAACTGGCCCAGGCACAACAAGAAATCTCTTTGCTGAAAACTTAACGGGCTGTTCTTCAAGGTTGCGCTGGTGATGTCAGGAATATGTTGACAACTGTCCTTGACACTCATGATCCCTTTCTTACCCTTACCATCAGACAGCATCTCCAGGCTAAACTCCTTCCTGCGATTAACATTTTGAGCGAAATGAAGGGTGTCTCGGAGAAGCTTGTTCTTCCGAGACAAGGGGGAGAGGAGGGTATACCAAAGACAGAACCGAAGGTTAATTTAGCTTCGGGTTTTGGAAAACAATTACTTGTTGAGAGCGAGTCAGATACTGATGAAACTATCGCTGAAGCTCTTCAACGAAAGAAAAGAGACAAAGAGCTGGATGAGACACTGAAAATAGCTCGAGAGGCAGAGGCCAAAGAAAGAAGAATCAAGGAGGATGAGGATGCTCTACAGGCCAAAAGACTCTGTTCCCAGAATGGGACAGAGACACACTCATTAATCAAGCGATTGAGTTTCCCTCCATATATTGGTTGGAACCGATTGCATCCTTTGAGTGTGAAAATACCAAAGACTCGCAGTTTGACATGCCAATCACACGAAAGGCTTTTACATTTCATTGCTTCGATGTCACTGTTGATGTCCCTCATCCAAACTTGAAAGTTGACAGAGAATTAATAGATTTTTATTTGAAGTATGGTCAACCACAGTACTTGACATGGAGTGCACAGTAGATAATTAAAGTCAAGGTACTGAAACCAACACAGGCTGGGAAATTTGTGAACGTTAACTTCAAAGTCAACAGAGGAACGGCCAACACAGAACATTTTATTTCTCTGGCAGATCTTCCCAGTCTGAATCCTCATGATTGGATTCTGCTATACAACATTCTTCTCTCCAATCAAAGAGAGTATGAACCGATTCTGAAACATCTCAAAAGAATGTTGGCTTCCTATATCCATGAGCTCGCCACTATGGATCAGGAAATAGCAAAAATAATGAACAAGAAACCGACCATCAAGCCTACTTCCAAGACAGGAGATGTGCACAAAATGAAGTTAGGGCAAATTGACTCTTCAAATCTGACGGTCATGTTCACAAGAGGCGATAAGCACAAGTTTCTGTTTGCTTTGGTAGATAAGCATCTGTTTTCAACAGATTGTCTGGAGCATATCATAAACATCATTCACCGATGCAAGCAGAACTCTACAGCAGACAAGAAGAACTTCACTGATATGCTTCGGTGGTATATCACTTTGAGGCATCACATTCTGGCTATTATACCGAGGATTTTTGAGACGGTGAAGAAACCTTCTGTTGTTAAAAGGGAATGAAGCCTCTGTGCCAAAGACGCAAAAGGGGAGATTGTTGAAGATTATTGTGTTGCGTCTTGGGCCCTTTTGTTTTACAGCCGGATTGGGCTTGTCAATCCGTCTTTATCTAGATTAGCCTTCTTTTTCTTAGATAAACAGTTAGGGTTTTATTATAAATATATGCATGCATGTATGCGTATAGTAGCGGTCGTCACTCTCATTGATTATTGTAAACCCTAAAATCCTCTACAGTTGATGTTCTTTATCGAGCTCTTCTGAGGATTGTTTATTAAATCATTCGACACCTTTTGATCCATTAGCTTGTTCTTAATTGTTTATCTGGTTATTTCTCTACCTGTTTCATAGATCTAATCGATCTTCAATTTTGTTTTTAAACTTAACACTTTTTATGTGTTGTTGTCGGATAAAAAAAAGGGCAACCAAGAGGCCGCCGGAGCAGCCATGTGCTGTTGGCGCCCCTCCTCACGACCTCAAACCATCGTCGAAGCTTCCGTCGGTAACTCTCATTTACCAATTTCATTGCTCGATCTGATGACCAGATGAAGAAGACGCCTCCATTTGCACCTTTGGGAAAATTGGAACAAACAACCCTTTCAAATTGTAGTTTTAAATTAAAATTAGGCCTTCATATAACTCCTCATTAATTAGGTCCCATTTGAATTAGCATTTAAAAAATGTCCCCATTTGATTAGTCCATTACAAAAATGGTCCCTCGCATTAGATAAATTACAAATCATCCCTTTTAAAATATAAAGTACTTCTAAACAAGTCCCTTTGATTTAAAATATTATAAAAATTGTCTCATTCTTTGTTTTAACTCAAAAAGCATCAACATGTGGGTTCTCATGTGAAGCTTCACCAAAACCAAGCCTAGATCAAGATCACACATCGAATGTGAGTTTCTACGGCTCCTATTTTACAGTTTTAATATTTATGGGAGAATCCATGAGTGTCTATTAAAGTTTTGATGATTTTCAAGTTTTATACACAAAATGGCATCATACTTTATTATTGGTCAAAATTTATGAAATAGCAATCAAAAATGTATAAATCATCAATAAATCATATAAGTTATAATAAAATGCTATAAATAATATAAGTACACCTTGTTGTGATATATTAATTAATAGTAATAAAAATCACAAATTTTAAGTAGATTAGATGTAAGTTATTTGACGAATCATAAGTTGTAATAATCGTCGTGTGTGTGTGTGTGTATATATATATGTATATATATATATATATATATATATATATATATATATATATATATATATATATATATATATATATATATATATATATATATGGAAAAGTGAATATACCCTTAAGGATATATAAGCTTAGGTACCGAAACTCATCATACTATGTCGTTTTGTATCATATAATACATTCTAATTGTCCAATATTCTTATAAGTTAAGTTCTAACTTGATTTATTTCCATTATTTTTATAATTACACAATTATCATCATCTTATATACTTTTGATTTTTAACTACAATATATATAGTCTAGTAGATGTTCGGGAAAAATATGTGATATAAGAGAAAGATAATATTGAAATTTCAAAAAACTTGAAAGTAAATCAAGTTAAGGGTTCAAATTTAAGAACATTATAATGAATATATGAAACTAAACAACATATTATAGTGTGTTTGTGTACCTAAGTTTATATACCCTTAAGGCTATATTCAGTTTTCCATATATATATATATATATATATATATATATATATATATATATATATATATATATATATATATATATATATATATATATATATATATATGCACGAATATGTCGGGAAAGCATGAAAAGAAATTATACATATGACAAATGTGTTATTCAACATAATTATGTACATAAGGAATGTACATTGCTTAAACGATTGATAAACGAAGATTTGACAAATACATAATAATTAACTGAAAATATACTAAAAATCAATTATTATTATTATTATACTCTCGATCATCATGTAGAAATGATTTCTATGTAAACGGTATATTTTATTTTTAAAACTATTATAAAAATATAATTCATTTTAGTTGTGATACGAAAGTCATCATATATGATAACATAATTGATTCGCAAATTCTAGGAATTCTTACCTAATAAATTATACATCATAGCAATTATGCAACTTATCGAATATTATGGAAATCATTGGTTTTCACGTTAGTTGAAAACTGGAAAATGTTATAGAAATAGTCGTTAGACTGTCCGAATTTCATCATGACAGACTATAAGATTTGAAAATGTTATGTCTTACGAATCATAGATACTAAATGACTTAAATCAAAATCATTCTTAAACACCAAATAATTATAAGTATTCTAAAGTTTTATGTTGGAGAGTTCAGGATTATGATTGCTAGACATATTGTTAGGTTTCATCTATCCCAGGGGATGCTCTGTGTAAGCTATGTTATTTCTAAAAGCCTTATGAGCTAGGACCATTTCCTAAGCTATAGGTTATGGTGTTTGGGGGCTAGATCTCATGTGCGTGTGAAAATTTACGAAAGCGGTAAAGGAGGTAGTTTTATGTTGGGGTGTTTCGTTACTTAGGATCAAAATCCTCTGAGTTATAACTGTTAATACAAAAGGGGTCTTATATTGTAAATCTGCGCACACGACATAGATTTATAATACAGAACTTTGGTGTATATCTATTATATATATAGTAAAGATTTATGCGGGTCGATGTTGCCTGCTTGTGTTTGCTATCTACAACTTCGTCTGACGAGACTAAACAGGTGTCAAGTGTTTCTTTCTTTGTTACTACACGACTATTCAAAACTTTAATAATGATCCAGATACCTCCAATGTATTGTGATCTTATGGGTCAATAACGTTTATAGTGGCGGTTAAAGGTTCATCTTAGATCCCATATTCGTTTTGTTAACGTATAAAATTTGCATTAGGTTTATATGGGCTATTTGTTCACTTATACTAGTTGGAAGAGAATGTATCTAGTGAGATAGTTGTGACTCAAAATGGTAAGTGTCAATACAAGAAATTAAATTATATAACACTTAATTAACAACATGACACAATTGGTTAAGGTTGATTAACTTACAATTAATAAGTTATTTATATAAACCCATTGTTTGTATATAAAAACACAATATGTATAGGGGAGGAGTTTGCCCCAGTAGTTAAGTGTCGGTTTCCAAATTAAGTAAGATGATATTGAATTAATACTATGACACGAATGTACAAAGTTTATAAATTCAAAACTTATGAGTTTTACATATAAACCATACGAATTCTTGTATAAGGTTTCAAGGATAAATTTGGCTATTTTATGGTTTCACAAAGTTTGATATGACTTTATTTTATATAAATTGGTATCCAAAATCTTATATAAAAAGCATTTTGATCATGGGAACAGTAAAAAAAATTTATAAGTTTGATTTACTTATATATATATATATATATATATATATATAACAAATGGTGTATTTTTGGATTTGAGCAAACGATATTTCTAAATGAGTCTTAATACACTTTTACAAATTATTTATTTTATACATCTGATAGAAAAGTACGTATTTATAAAAGTTGGTCAACCAAATAAATTTCATAAAACATTTTTTAGTATAAAAATATTTAGTGTCAAAACCTATAGAACTTACCAACAGTTTTGTTGACGTATCTTAATGCATGTGTTCTCAAGTTATTTAGCAGGTCGGAAGTGTTCGCTCAGAAGGCTCTCCGTTATTTTCATTATACCTTTGCAAACGTCGGATTGTTAGGCATGTGTCTCGATTTAGCAATATTCATTGTCAATGTACTTTCTATTTTGGTAATAACAGAAGATTATATTTGTATTTTTCAATGTATATTCAATAACTGTGATTACTGATTTACATCGCGCACCTTGGCATATCCGCCAACGGCCAGGGGTCTGACACGCTCTGACTTAATTCAAAGGGTAAAATGACTTAATCTATTAAGTTGATTCCCCAAATTCTAAATCCAAACTCCAATAAGGTCTAGATGGATAAAACTTCTAACTTTATCCATTAAGACTATCCAAAACTTGCAAGATCTAGAGTACCAAGTCTAAAATGACATAAATCATTTACTAAACAAGCATGGCTCAAAGAATAAGCACCAAGATCCAAACTTTCCAAGTCCAACACGATCATTAAGTTGTTTAATAATCTCAAGAGGTGATAGAGTTCACTCAAATCCAAAGCATAAGCTCAAAAGGACCAAAAAGGGTCTAATGTGAACAAACTACATGATATAGTAAACTAATGATCAAGATGAAAGATTTTTACTCACAATGGTCCATAAATAAGATGGCTTTGCTAGATCTACTCTTGAGCTCTTCACCAAAACACCTTGCAAACAACTTGATTTTCAAGATTCACACCAACACATGAGAAATAAGCCTTCAATGAAGAACACAAGATCAAAATGAAGGAGAGAGGGTTAGGGTTTCTCTAAGGATGAATGAGGCTGAGAATGAACCAAACGTAGAGGATTAAGTGCCTTTAAATACCAAATAAATCCTAAAAACATGCAACCTGCTGGGTCGGAGGTTCCCCATGCTCATTAAAGGCCCCCCCCCCCCCCCCCCCCCGCGCACTTCTCGAATAAATTCTAGATTTTCCAGTTTTTGACTTCAGCTTCAAACAATCATAACTTCTTCGTTCTGAACCAGATTTTAGTGATCTTTATATACACATGAAGGTATTGAAAAGCCCTGCAATCCTATCAAACACTTTTGAATTAAAATATACCGAACTAAATGTTAATTAATAGTCCAAAATATCACTGTTCTTATTTCACCCTTTGGCTGTAATTCACACTTCTAGGGGCTTAAATCACTTAATCAACATTAGAAACATCTAATAAGTTCTAAATTTTATTCCTTAGAAACTCAAGACCTTTACTCGATTATATTACGGTCCGCTATCCCAAAATTAGAAACATCCCGATATTGGATGTTACATGATTTAAATGAATGGTATAAAAATAGACAAAACTGCATTAATGGTCCATGTGGTTTGGTGAAATAGGCATATATAGTCCAACTTCAATAAAATGGTGAAACTTGGTCCTTGTGTTTTGCCAGTATTGCGAAGATGGTCCTTCCGACACAAGACGCTAAAAACTACAATTAAGTTTTGTAAAAGGATATTTTTACCCTTTCTTTTTGTGTACTTTATTATTACTTTCCTAAAATACAAAGGAAAAAAATTCCAAATTCCAAATATTTGCGTGTTGGTATTTGGTTGTTCACCTCTACCATTATTTCTGGTCAAAATTGAAACCATCATCGTCAGCGTAATGTTACTGTCGACGTCGGACACCCTGATGTTTAGACTACAAAATGGTGATTCAGACCTCATATTAAGGGATATACTTATTCTCCTTTATTTACTACAAGACTTGTGGCATCACAATTTATAGGTAGATGGAACCCTAGATTCATCCCTATGTTGGCGGTGGCAGTTCAACACTGTCACACCCCCAAACCGGAACGGTAGAAATGTTCAGGGGCGGAGGACATCATGTTTAGTATCACAAAACATGTATCATAGTAATCATACTAACAAACAACCATTGCATTAATATTAAAGTGTTTACAAATTAGTGATTCACAAAATATTGAATCCAAAAGTAAATAACAAAATAAGACATGAAGCTACTATACTTAAAGGACCTTAAGTGGTTACTTAAAGGACCTTAAGTGGTATTTTAGAACTAACCACTTAAGGTCCTTTAAGTTATACTGATGAGTTTCTAGTTTAGTTTACTTAATGTTTTATTGTTTAGACGACTACTAAAGTAATGAAACTTTGTACTCTTAACGCCTTAGTCGATACCGTTGTGAGTTTTTGTCTATGTTTGTGTGTTTTATTTATTGTTGTCTGGTACTTTGTAGATGTACCCTTATAAATAATTTTGGTTTGATATATTGCTATCACCTCGTGTTTGCTAACCCTATCATGTTGTATTTGTACCTTTGTTAGTGCAAACCCGGTAAGATATTATATCACCTTGTGTTTGCTAACCCTGGCACGTTGTATTTGTACCTTTGTTAGTGCAAACCCGACAAGATATGTTATTATGTAGTATCCTATCGTGCTTGCTAACCCTGGTACGTTGTATTTGTACATTTGTTAGTGCAAACCCGGTAAGATATGTTATTATGTGTTATCACCTCGTGCTTGCTAACCCTGGTACATTGTATTTATACCTTTGTTAGTGAAAACCCAGTAAGATATGTTATTATGTGTTATCACCTCATGCTTGGTAACCCTGGTACATTGTATTTGTACCTTTGTTAGTGCAAAACCGATAAGATATATTAACACTTTAATTTGTTACAAACAATAAGTTAAGGATATGATGTCTTCCTAGCATATTAAGGATATCGTATGTGTGTAATTCATGATTTGTTCTTCTATTATAGTTATAGTATGTTCCTCCCTGTACTAGCTGTAGTATCCTCCTCCTTGTACTAGTTATAGTATGATCCTCATTGTACTATTTATAGTATGCTCTTCTCTGTACTAGTTATAGTATGCTCTTCTCTATACTAGTTATAGTATGACTTGAACCCCTAAAGTATACCTATTATAGTTTACTAGCATGTTTACTTGTATTGTTACTGAGTCAAAGAAATTACTCATTTATGTACTGATTTATGATTGTATTTCAAAAATAGAGTTTTATAAACAACAAGATAACATAACTTTAAAAGAGTTTTTGAAATGATTTGATAACTTATAAAAGCATAAGAAATCTTTTAACGTGATGGTTATCACAAATAACATTTACATAATTATCATTGTGTTCAACTTGTATTACCCCTTAAAAGCATTTAAAACAGTTAAAAAGATTGATTATAGGGGTATGAAATTACCTTATGTGGGTGATTCAACTCCAGATTCGTGTAAGGATGAGAAGTTCCACGAATGAATTCCCGAGACACAAACGAATCCTAAATAACATATAATGGCATATATAGGTATGAAATTAGTGTAAAAAAAATAATCATGAAGGGAAACAACCTAAGGGACTAGGAATCACTTGGACTAGGTGTTACAATCACATGTGATTGATCAAAAGGGGTCTAAGGCCACAACATGGAGTGTATGGCTAAGGGGTGTGCGATCATGGAGTGTATGGTCGTACACTCATCGATAACATGCAACAAGAAGGGTGTTTGATCCATGGGGAAACTAGTGTGACAAATGTAGAACCAAAGGATGAACAAGGCTTTCATTTTGGAGGGTTATGAAGTGTGTACGACCATACACACTCCAAGATGGTTGCATTTTTGGGTCTAGATTCAAAGGGTTCAAGGTTTCAAGAGTTCTAATAGATAACTAGCATCTATCAAGTGTTTAAAGCCTTAGGTTATGGAGTTAACAAGGGTATACAACCATATATAGAGTGTACGACCGTACACTCTTCTTGTTCTTGAGTTTTAAAGATGTTTCAAGGCTATGAATCCAGTGTTTAACATGTCTAACTAGAAGATAAAGGAAATACTCTCACTTTGGAAGTCTATAAGGAGTTCACGGCCCAAGAACAAGTGTGTGTTCTTGGTGTTCTTGGTGAAATGGATGAAGATTTGAAGATCTATCATAAAAGGGATGTTTTCATGGATGAATCATGAGATGATTAGAAGACTAGGAAGGATATCAAGAAAGATTAGAAGAATCACTTACCACTTTTGAAGATCAAGATGAAAGGCTTGATGACAGTTGAGAGAGAAACTGGTTTCTTGACTTGGAAATGGAAGAAATGAAGGAAAGTGAAGGGTATCATCTATATATGAGGGAGGTTCACGGCCATGATGGGTGTACGGCCATACACCCATGCAATGCTATGAACTTATAGTACCCCTCCCTAAATCCTAACCTTGATTGTACTAGGCTTATAACACTCGGATAGGCCCCAAACAATGCTGAAAGATAGTAGAAATGAGTGTGAATTTGATTGAATTGAATGTTGTACAAGATGGAAATTTCGGGTTGTCATAAGTGCCTCATCGTTTGTGGTGATATAACCAAAATGAATGAACCTCTGATCCCTTTTCAAAGAGATTTGACAATATGAAGTGGGGTTGTACTAATTCTTTCTCTATTGGTATCTTCAACCAAGCCTTCTAACAAACTTTAAAAGCATATCCAATGGCTACACTTTGAGTCTCGCTCAAAATCAAGGTTAACACACCCACTAAGGTTTATCCTATTTTCTATCCCTAAGTTGTAATGACAATAATCCAAAGATCCCATTGAACAAACCCTAATTAAATGAATCTCTAACCCTAATGGGTTTAAATTGAATATAAAAATTAACCCTTTTTTCCTTTATAACAAAATCAAATATTTGATTATAAATGTCCAAGATAAGAAAAACCCCAATTTAAATTTGATAAACCCTAATATATATTTTCAATGGAAATACAATGTATTATACCAAAAAACATATATATATATATATATATATATATATATATATATATATATATATATAATCTTTGAACAAATAGAAATCCTAGTTTATGAATCTTATCGAAGGGGATGATGGTTATAAAAGCACCAAGAGAGAAAATGGGAGATGAGATATTATTGATTAGGGTAAGTTACCGAAATGGTCCTTGCAGTTTAGGAAAATATGCAACGTCCCAATTTTCAACCCAAAATTTTCATTTTTATTTATTAAAATATATCAGAGTGTAGTTACATTATGTGGAAAGAAGTTGTGAATGCGTGTGTGTACAGTCGAACCTTTCCTTTCTCACAGATCATTGAAGTACCTGAAAAACATTTTTATTCTACTGGGTAAGCACGAGGCATAGTGAGTTCCCCACAATACCATATACCATGAGGTTTAGTGAGTTCCTCTTATGAAGTCAAATTTAGATGTTCTCTATATGTACACTCTCAGTTTTGCGATTACTATGACTTTTGGCAAGACTATTTATCCTAAATAGTCTTCTGTCAAAAATGTTTATTTACGTGACTGGTTGTTTATACTATAAGGTGAAAAAGGGGTGTTACAACTCTCCCCCACTTATAGAGATTTTCTCCCTAAAATCCTACTCCCAGCATACCTAGATGTTATCTTATCGAAGTTATCGAGATTAACTCGTGATCTAGCTAATGTTGCCGCATTGATATTTCTAGTATAACTTTGTTTTCTACCTTAGACGTACTCCCTAAATCCTCGTGAAGTCTTCCAAAACTGGGAATTTGTTAATCTAGACTTCCAAAATTTACACGTTGCGATTAATGGTTGCCTTCAGACCTAAAATGTCGATACCATCGACTAGTTATGAGGTGATTGACTATGGAATTCTACCTATGACATCCTAAAGGAATGTATTTTCGGGAACATGCTTCTAAAAGGCTTATGTTATATCATTAAAACACACAAGAACCTAGATTATAAAATGTTTCTTTACCTAGTTCAGGTGTTCCAACATCCTGTTTTTAACCAAAGCTACTATAATGGGTTTACTGGCTTGAAAACACTAGAACCAATATTATAGTATTGGAGACGGACTCATAATAAGGATTTCTTATCTTCCAGCCTACTAGATTATAATGAAAACTAGTTCACCTAATAGCCCTTAGACAAAGCTATATTGCCTTATCTATATTAAGGTACAATTATTTTTTGAATAATTCATTCATGGTACATCATGACGCTTATCCAACTACTGGGATTACGATGCTAGATCGCCCTTGTCATCATCCCCTCCTTAGGTCATAAGACTCACGATTAACTCTTTCGGTGGTCTTAAATACTCACAACCATTATCTAACCGTCCTAAAGGAACCTAATCGTTACCCTTCCTTGATTTCTATATATCATAACAGATCCCTTATTTTTAAACTTTTTATGGATATAATTGATTAGAGGTCCTTAAGTTGCACCGTACGGATGCTAAAGTCTAACTGTCGTCCTATGTTAACTTATGAATGTTGAAATTCAATCCTAGTTTTCTATTAATTCTTACGCTTATCGACTAAATGAATAACTAAACACATAGTCTATCTTGATGCCTAAAGTAACACTGAAGCATTACCATATGTTTAATGGGCATAGTCCTTTTTAAATGGTCTCCTCCTATGGGTTTCTAATCATCATACTTACAAAAACACTCTATCCCTTGACGTTGATCCTGTTGTTATAATCCTTTGGCATGGGTTAACTAAATCCTTTACTATGGTTGAAATCAAATTCCTAAGTCTGGTGTATGTCTTGAGTATTCGACGCTCTCTTTGGCAATCTAAGTGACCTACTGAATTTCTAACTGGTCCTCTGCTGATGTGATAAATCCTACACCCTCGAGGGCATGAACCTATATGATTATCATTGCTATCTGAGCCGTACCTGGGAGTTTGTTAAATTCCTAAATCCTATTAGTCGTATAGGCAGGAGAGACAAACATTTTCTTAAGAAGCAAGAAACTCATAGCATATCGGTAATATAACAGAAGACGTCATTCTTCTATTACCCGAAAACGAAACTCAATATCTCTGCCTACTCGTGCTGCTACTTTCCTAGATCTTGATGTCGAAATTGAAAGTTAGACTTCCTTTCATACTTTCTCCTTAAGGTTCCGTTCTCCCCCACTTAGGTTCGACCTGTCATCTGCTGCTTCTCGTAACTAGCTGAAGTTTAAGTTGGACTTTCCTACGTGATTTGTAGCTCCTTTTGACTTTAAATAAATCGATGTTTGTCATATCCAATGACCTTCAACATTCTCTTTGAAGTACTACTAATTGTGCCTACCGTAAGTGGTTTTCTTGCATAGCACGACCAAAACATAATAAGGTTGTGACAAGCTTAATGTTGTATAGGAATGCACTAACGCAAACATATAACTAAATGGTGTAAGAGGGTTTTACTAACATAGTCGAACTACTAGTAACAATGATGATTGCTAAATTCACTCTATCCTTCTTGTTTCTCTGGGATGATCACCTTGTCCCGTTCTAATTGTCCTTTTTCATTCTAAAGTTGGTACTACATTGGTCGAGGTTCTCAGATCCAACTCACTTACACAATTCTACTTTATTCGTACTCGCTCTTTTATGGCCACATGGGCCCGAACTTAGATTCGCTCTTATAGACATCATCGTACAATAGGTAATGTCACACCCCTAAACCAGAATGACGGAAACGTTCGGGGGTGGATGACTTCACATTGTATCATAACAGTTGAATATTGTAAAGAAAGTAAACACAACCATCATATATATAACAAAAATTACATTGTTTGCGTGTAATACATGTTTCAAAAGAATATTAAAAATACGATAATTTAAAATGTTTTGATAATAGACGCCTTAGCGTTCCTTCTCCAAAAGCTGATGGTTACCTGTATTATTGATTCCCTGAGAAATACAAGTAGTTTTGAAAAAGTGTCAACAATTAAGTTGATGAGTTCATAAGTGTTTTTGCACTGAAATATGTATGTCTTTTAGTAAAATTAAATTAATATGTTTTCGAGAAAATCCAATATTTCCTTTCCATAGCTTGAAAAAGTCCAAAGGTGGGAGTGCAATAGTATTTTTTGTGCTCAAATGATGAAAGTGAATTTATACTCAAAATATGTATTTACTGAATGCATTCAAGGGTCTCATAAATCAAACTTATTTAATACTTCCGTGTGAGTTTTATAACCATGCTATTGATCCAGACTGCCTGTAACAACGCTCTTCAGGCGTTGCAGTGTTATGATGTTTGTCACCCCAGACCTGTCGGTCTAACTGTGGCTAACAGTTTAGGTGCGGGATTGTCAATCCCGTATAGATCTATACATAAATATCACACTCTCCCTCCAAGAGATTATGGTTTATAATACAGGGCTTGGAATGCGTACTTGCGAGTACGTTGAAGTTGAATATCTCACAACACTTAGTATTAATAGATTTATGAAAGAAAAGTCTACATTTCATGTAGATGAAAGTATTTCGTTTTCACAATGTTTACGTAAAGATGTAATGAATAGCTTCTAAACTATACCCATTATAGTTTTTCCTGAAAATGTGTACCATTTAGTGATTAAAATTTGATGTAATACTAACATTGTATATAGTTTATACGTTGATGTCGAAGTCGTTTAACATAAAATATAGGTGGTGTATTTAAATCTATATAAAACGATGAGTTTTTCTTGTATTCCCCCCCTTAAAACCACAAAATACGTGAAAATGTAGGGGTATGAACTCACTTGTTTGGTTTGAAGATAGTGAGACGAGAATTTAGTAGAACTTCGACTGCGAAAAGTTGCGTCTTCGGGTTTCCCGGGGATCTCGGTAGCGTGAAACCTCCGTCGGGGCTCGGGTATGGAATCGAGGGTGTCGGGATAGCTTCTGGAGCTCAAGAGAGTGTGAAAGTGAGAGAGGAGTTGAGCATGTGTGCCAAAAACCTGGAGCTCATGCACTCTATTTATAGTGCTGGAGCACCCCCCGTATGCTGGGCGTACTCCGGAGTCGTCAACGCTTACAATTCAAGCCTAGCTAGCCTGCTAGCCGATGGGATGGAAATGTGCGCTTGAGTACGCTGGGCGTAACCCAATTTATGTTAGGCGTAAATTGGATTTACAACTTCTAAATTCCGTAACTTTTGCGTACAAGCTTAGATTTTCGCGTTCTATATATCCATGTGTAGGTGAGACCGTGCTCTACAAATTTCATTTAGACTCCATCGGCTAATTTGACTTTATTTTTAATAGTATATTTTTAGTAGGTCGGGAATGCTAAAGTCCGTTAAAAATCCACAACTTCTCTATTCGATGTCCGTTTTCGTCCATCTTTTTATCGTTGCGATGCTCTTGCCGAGATCTTCAACTTTCGTTTAAATTGTGTCTGCTAAAAATGGCTCGATCTCTACTTCAAGTTTTTAGCCGTCTACTACTATTCTGAAACTTTTAAAAATCATAACTTCTTCATATGAAGTCAGATTTGATAGTTCTTTTTATGCATAATTACAGCTTAATGATATCTACGACTTTTATTTAGAATCCTAAGGCTAAAAAGTATTTTATTGAAGTTTCACTTTTTACGCTTATCAGTGTTTTACCTGGTGTGTCGTGGATTTTTGATTGGTCATAACTTCTTAATACGAAGTCAGATTTGTGCGTTCTTTATACTTTTGGAAACCTTGGCACGATATCTAACACTTTATGCATCCCAATTTAGATTTTAGAACACTTCATTTTTTACGCTGATTTCTTTGATTCTAAATAGTTCGTTATATTTGACTTTTTGAATGTTACATTGGTTTGAAAAATATCGAGTTGTCACATCATCGCCCTGTTAGAGGCAATTTCGTCCCGAAATTTAATCTAAGGTAGAGTGTTAGGAAAAAGATGCGAGTACTTTTGTTTCATCTGATCTTCACGTTCCCAGGTGTATTCTGGTCCTCGTTGGGTGTTCCAACGGACCTTCACAATGGGTATGCAGCTTTGTTTAGTTCTTTTAATTTCCCGATCCATGATCTCTACCGGTTCTTCTACGAATTGGAGATTCTCGTTGATTACAATTTCGTCCAGAGGGATAACGAGGGTCTCATCGGACAAGCACTTCTTTAGGTTCGATACGTGAAAGGTAGTGTGTACGTTGTTGAGTTCCTGTGGTAATCGAAGTTTGTAAGCCACCGGACCGATCCTAGAAAGGATCTCGAATGGTTCGATGTACCTTGGGTTCAGCTTCTCACGCTTTCCGAAATGTATTAGTCCCTTCCAGGGCGAGACTTTTAGTAGTACTCGGTCTCCAACCTGGAATTCCAAGGGTTTCCGTCTTTTATCTGCATAACTCTTTTGCCTGTCTCTTGAAGCCTTCAATCGCTCCCAGATTTTAACAATCTTCTCTGTAGTTTCCATTATAATTTCTGGCCCAGTGAGAGTGTTGTCCGTTGCTTGTTCTCTTGCTAGTTGTGTGTCACCCACTTCAGCCCAGCATAGAGGTGATCTGCACTTTCGGCCGTAGAGGGCTTCGAATGGGGCAACCTTGATACTAGTGTGATAGCTATTGTTGTATGAAAACTCGACCAATGGTAAATGGGCATCCCATGCCTTACCAAAATATATCACACATGCTCTTAGCATATCTTCCAGGGTTTGTATGGTTCTCCCACTCTGGCCGTCGGTCTGTGGGTGATAAGCGGTACTCATGTCTAGCCTCGTTCCTAGAGATCTTTGTAGCGACTGCCAGAACCTTGAGGTGAATCTACTATCTTGGTCTGAGATAGTGCATATTGGCACACCATGCAGTCGTACAATCTCCCTGAGGTATGTTCTAGTTAGCTTTTCCAGTTTATCCGTTTCTTTGATTGGTAGGAAGTCCGCGGATTTAGTTAACCTGCTGAAGATCACCCAGATGGTGTCGAGTCTGCTTGCCATCTTGGGTAACTTTTTTATGAAGTCCATGGTTATCCGCTCCCACTTCCATTCAGGTATTTCCGGTTGTTGCAATAGTCCCGAGGACTTTTGGCATTCCACCTTGACCTTGGCGCAAGTCAGACATTTACCTACAAACGTAGCAATTTCGGCTTTCATTTTTGGCCACTAATACAGTTTCTTGAGGTCCTGATGCATCTTATCAGAACCGGGATGTAACAACCCGAAATTTCGTATCATTTCTTATAACCCTTTTCGTAATCCATTTCGATCAACCAATCGTCGTTTTCAAATTTGTGTCCGATTTAGCCATTTAATTAAGTGGCTAAATTGTAATTATCTAAAATGACTTAATGGGTGTCCTAGTGCATTTAGAACTCATTCTAACACCCCGTATTAGTAATCGGAACATTTATAGAATCAGCCATATCGGGTTACGGTAACTTGGTCGGGTGTGACCAAAAGCCCCGTCTAACGCCGGTATCAGGTAGAATTTCACCGTGTCCAAATCCCGAGCACTATTTAAAGTGAATCAAACCTCCATTTGAAGCTTTTGCTTCATCTCACTACTCTCTCTCTAACCTCTCTCCTAATCAAAGATTAAGGTCCAAAAACATAAAAATTAAGGCTCCAAATCATAGAGGTAACTTCCCTAACTTGTTATTCAACCTCTTAGGCCTTCAAATATGTGTTTAAAATGTGATTTTGGACCTGGAACATGTGTTTACGGCCAAGGAGCATGCTTGGTCCGTAAACAGTTAATAAATGGGTTTTTGAGCAATTTAACCCCTCCAAACCAACATTGGGACTTAGATACGACCTTATGGCTTACAAATCCGGACTTAGAACACCCTAAACATGAATTTTGAGGAGCAAATAAGAATTTACGACCAAGGAATATTCTTGGGCCGTAAACCCCTCAAACATGGGGAGTAAACTCATTTAAACATGTTTAAAAGCCATATAACGCCACCGATAGCCTTGGAATAAATCCTAGAATCATCTAAAAATAGTTTGGGGACCTTAAACATGTCAAACACCCTCCATTTATGAGTTTACGGCCAAAGCTTCCCAAGAAATAGTTCCAGGGCCGTAAACTCATAAAAACATGTTAAAAGGTGCCCTAAATTCATACCAAGTCTTAGAAAATTAGTTAGAATCACATGTGATTGTCCTAGCCATCCAAAATAATTATGGTTTGAGCTTGGGGGAGTTTACGGCCGTAAACTCGAAGTTTACTGCCGTGAACTCCCATAAATAATATATATGCTAGTACAATCCATTCCAAGGCTTTAGAAAAATCCATTCCAACATTTACCATGTGCATTTAAGCCATTTAGTACCCCAAAACACCCAATCATGAGTTCATGGCCGTGAACTCATGTATGTCTAGGGTATATGGCTGAAAACTCCCTTAGGAGTTTACTCTTGAAGAGTAAACTCACTTCCCAAGTCCCACGCATCATTACACGTCCGTAGATGTCACTCGGGTCGCTCCAAACACTTGTTTTGAAGTGTAGTATCTCATCTAATTAGTATTCTTAAATCTAATTAGATATATTTGGATATTATTTCATATTACATAGGAACCTCGCGTGTAATGAAGCCCCGAACCAATGTTTAGTGTCCGAAATAGTTGCCTTCTCGTCTGGTGAGTTCATACCCCTACCCTTTTTCACTGTTTTTCAATGTTTTCAGGGGGAATACAAGCAAAGTACAAGGGATTACTTGTACTCAAAACTTGTTTTTCATGTGTGTGTTTTATATTTCATATGCTTTTAACACTAATTGTTATAACTGATAACCGATTGAACCTACAGAACACGTAATCATATGTTTGTGAAATGGGTTATAAACTATTATGTTTTATATATTTTACAAATGGTATTCCACATTATTATCAGTTAAAAGCATGACATTAGAACCTTTGAACATAAAACTTTGTACATTGTTTTGTCCTTGGTAACACTCTAGAGAGATACGCAAGTGGAGGATTATCGTATTATTACTAGTAAATTTGTTAGTCCTATATAATTGGAGACACGTCCTCGGCGAACACTCCACATAGATACGCGAGTGGAGGACCGCAACCGTAACCAGAATCTCTTAGATAAGGAGCATGACTTGAGTGTATAGATCTATACGGGGCTGACTACCCCACACCTGGCTGCTAGCTACAGCTGAACCAGAATGCTTCATTGGTGACGAAAGTCATAAGGTGATGTGGACTACTTATTGCCATATCTAGTCTATTGTATGGTTATGGAACTTGCAATTAGGATAACAAAAATTTACTTAATAGTAATAATGAATAAAGTAATCAACTTACTTAGTAAATATTAGCTTTATATACATGTTAAAACTAATACATTTCACAAGATAACCAGGTTTTCAGAATACATCTTTCACATTTGGTAACCAACATTCAGGAAAATATGGGATTTTCATGGGAGCATTTGTACATAACCAGAAAAGTGTAACAAACCAGATAACTTACATTTCATAAGTGTAAACATGTTTTCAGTGTACAACTTTACATTACATTTTGGGAATCAATAACCAACCTTTTAAGAAAATATGAGATTTTCTTGGTGAGTGTAACCTTTTCAGAAAACGAAAAGGAAACTTGTACATTTTTCACAAAACAAAATTGCTTATGAACTCACCAGCGTTATGCTGATTTTCAAACCGCTTGTATTCTTAGGTCAGCGTTAGACAGGTACCCGAAGATCCTTTTGTTCGAAGACGGTATGCATGGAAGACCCGTTCCATTTTGTTTATATATACTATGTATCACGACTGTACAACTTTACTTTTGAAACAATTGTAAAAACTTTCTATATGTAATGTAATGGTTGTTTTACTTTACTTACTATGTGCATTGGATTTGATACTGAACGTGGAGTCAACCCCAAAAATGTTTCCACCTTCGATTTTCGGGAGGTGATAGATTGGTATCAGAGCCCTTGTTTATAGTGAATAAAGTATACCAAACCTTACATGGTATAAAACTATAAACACTAAAGGGCCTAAGTGCTCTGAATTAAAAGTATCTTCAAACTATAAGTATTTTCAAAAGTATACAAGTATACCGAACCGTCGAGATCTGTAATTACAAGTAGAACAAAACATAAGTAAATGGGTGTTGTGTTCTGCGGTTAAACTTGGGTAGTTATGTAGTCGTGTCTAGGATCAATATAGCCTGGTCAACTATATTCATTCGAGACACGACCAACATGTGCTTGGGAGTGACTGTGGTATGCAGCATGCCTAAAACTTACCCTAATACCACAAACGTCGAGCCAGTGTTGTAAGCAAATCATGAAATACTATAGGAGTATTTCTCAAGCCAATCCTTTGTAGAAATCTTCGTTCATGCATTGTTCCTTGATCATTCCCTTAGCGATAATTTACTTGCTTTGATAACTCTTTCCTGTTTTGTCGCTTATTCGGAATATATGTCTGTCATATCTCTCGATTCAATGTAGAGGACTTACCATCCTCTCTCTTTCTTGATATTATTAGATCAAGATGCCTCCCAGAAAGAGACCCAGCTCCAAGACCAACAACCCTCCGCCACCACCTCCTCTTGAAATTGACCCTGTGGTCTTTCAGGCAATTGTTACCGCTGCGGTGGCAGCTACCATGTCTCAATTGAAAGCCGATGGTTCCGGTGGTTCGGGAGGTGGCACTCAAACTCAGAGCCAAGAAAATAATCAGGGACACCGAAAGGAGGGTTCCTATAAGGACTTCATGAATGCGAAACCAACATCCTTCGATGGCACTGGAGGTGTCATTTCCTTATCCCGATGGTTCAAGAAAATCGAATCCATCTTTGAAATCTGTGCTTGTGCGGAATCTGATAAGGTCAAGTTCGCAGCCTGTACCTTCATTGATAAAGCCTTGACTTGGTAGAATGGCTGAGTCAAATCTCTGACCCTACCCGTAGCCAACGCCATGGGCTAGGAAGCCATGAAAGAACTCCTGATAGCCGAAAACTGTCCCCGTGGTGAAATGCAGAAACTAGAGCACGAGCTCTGGAACCTGAAGATGAAGGGTTCCGATATTGCTGCATACACTTCTCGATTCAATGACCTCGCACTTCTCTGCCCGGGATTGGTCACTCCTCAAAGTAAAAAGATAGAAAGGTTCATCTGGGGGCTGACCCAGCCAACAAAGGGAAATGTTTTAGCTGCACGTCCGGACACCTATGACAGTGCCAAGAGTTTAGCCCAGACCTTGATTGATCATAGCGATGATGTTGAGGAAACCACTACCACTCCTGAGCCGACTAAAAGGAGTGGTGAGAAGAGAAAGTTCTGGAAGAAGAAGAAGGGTCAATCTTCCCAAGGATCTTCCAAGAAACAGCAGACTGTAGCAGTCCATGCTACTACTACCCCCGTTGCCGCTGCTTCAGTTGTGGGATCCACAACTCCAACTCCTACCAGCAGGTATGCTGGTAATCTTCCTCTGTGTGACAAGTACAAATATCACCACAACCCCGACCCCTACCGAGAACTATCTTGTACCAATTGTGGTAAGAAGGGGCACACGGTCCGATTCTGCAAAGCTCCGGCCCAATCGGCCAATCAATCATCTCGAGCAGGCGTTGGTCAAGCCTGCTATAACTGTAGAGAGGTTGGGCACTTTAAAAGGAACTGCCCCAAGAAGTCAACAACTGATAATACCGGGAGAGTTCTAGCCATCGGACGAGAGGAAGAAGTCGCCGATCCCACTGTTGTCTCGGGTACGTTCCTTCTCAACAACTCATATACTAGTATTCTTTTCGATTCGGGTGCTGAAAGGAGTTTTGTTAGTCATGCATTCAAACATAACATAAAACATAATCCCCAACCTTTAACTGAAGCGTTTACCATCGAGATAGCTAACGGTGAGAAAGAAAGCGCCAGCGAGGTGTTCATAGGTTGTACCCTTACCCTGAACAACCACTCATTTCCTATAGATCTGATGCCAGTTTTCATAAAGAGCTTTGATGTCATCATTGGCATGGATTGGTTGAGTCCCAATCATGAAGATATCCTTTGTTTTGAAAAATCCATTCGTTTCAACCTTCTTTCGGGTCAGACTCTCGTAATCTATGGCGATAAACTCAGTTCCAATCTTCGTATCATTTCCTACATCAAAGCTCAAAAGCTCCTGCGAAAGGAGTGCATTGCATTCTTAGCCCATGTAATCAATGAGAAACAGGAAGTTAAAGACCTCGCGAGCATCCCCGAAGTCTGTAACTTTCCCGATGTATTTCCCGAAGAGCTTTCAGGAATCCCTCCCAAGCGTCAGGTCGAGTTCCACATTGACCTAATTCCTGGAGCTAGTCCCGTAGCGAAATCTACGTATCGCTTAGCTCCAACAGAAATGCAGGAGTTATCCATCCAACTCAATGAGTTACTCATTAAAGGATTCATTAGACCAAGTTCCTCGCCCTGGGGAGCTCCGTTATTGTTCATTAAGAAGAAAGATGGATCCTTCCGGATGTGTATCGACTACCGTGAGTTGAACAAGTTGACCATCAAAAACAGGTATCCTCTTCCGTGAATAGATGACGTCTTCGATCAACTCCAAGGAGCCAGATAATTCTCCAAGATAGACCTTCGGTTAGGGTACCATCAGCTACGGGTTCATGAGAGTGATGTTTCCAAAATAGCTTTCAGGACTCGGTATGGACACTACGAGTTCATAGTGATGCCCTTCGGTCTAACCAACGTACCGACAGTGTTCATGGACCTGATGAACTGGGTGTGTCGTCCTTATCTGGACAAGTTCGTTATCGTGTTCATTGATGACATACTTTTCTACTCCAGAAGTGAAGAAGACCACAAACAACTCTTGAGGCTAGTGTTGGAAACCCTTAGATCCGAGAAGTTGTACGCGAAATTTTCCAAATGTGAATTTTGGATTCGGAAGGTAACCTTCCTCGGTCACGTGGTAAGCGAAGAGGGTATTCACGTGGATCCATCCAAGATAAAAGCGATAGAGAATTGGTCTGCACCGAAGACACCCACAAAAATTCGTCAATTCTTGGGTCTCGCCGGCTATTATCGGAGATTCATCCAGAACTTTTCCAGAATTGCCAAACCCTTAACCACTCTAACACAGAAAGGTGTACCCTTTTGTTGGAGTGAAAAGCAAGAAACCGCATTCCAGACGTTGAAGAAAGCCTTGTGTAGTGCGTCGGTCCTGTCCTTACCCGAAGGAACAGAGGACTTTATTGTTTTCTGCGATGTGTCTAATCAAGGCTTAGGTTGTGTGCTTATGCAAATGGGAAAAGTGATTGCATATGCCTCAAGACAGCTGAAGGCACACGAGGTCAACTATACCACTCATGACTTGGAGTTCTGAGCCGTAGTATTTGCATTGAAGATTTGGAGACATTACCTCTACGTAACCAAGTGTACGATCTTCACTGACCATAAGAGCCTGCAGCACATCTTTGACCAGAAAGACTTGAACATGAGGCAACGACGATGGGTAGAACTACTCAGTGATTACGAGTGTGAAATCTGTTACCATCCTTGCAAGGCCAATGTGGTAGCAGATGCCCTTCGCCGAAAGGAGAGTTCAAGCCGAAAGGTGAAGACCCTGATGATGACCATCCATTCCAAATTATCCATGAAAATCCAAGAAGCCCAGTTAGAAGCCCTCAAACCCAAGAACGTGTCAATCGAAGCTTTGAGAGGAATGGAAAAGAAACTTGAGATCAGAGGTGACGGAGTCTACTGTTTCATGGACCGAATCTGGATCCCAAAGTCCGGAGGATTCAGGGAGATTATCATGGAGGAAGCACACAAGACCAGCTACTCTGTTCACCCAGGTTCGAACAAGATGTACTTAGATCTTAAGAAACAATACTGGTGGCCAAACATGAAAGCTGGGATAGCTACATTTGTGGGCAAGTGCCTGACTTGCGCCAAGGTGAAAGTCGAATACCAGAAACCCTCGGGTCTGCTCCAGCAGCCCGAGATACCCGAACGGAAATGGAAGATGATTACCATGGACTTCATCACCAAGCTACCCAAAAGCCCGAGTGGGTATGACACCATTTGGGTAATTGTCAATCGTTTGACAAAGTCCGCTCACTTCATTCCGATCAAAGAATCATACAAGATGGAAAGACTCGCACGAATTTACATCCAAGAGGTAGTCCGACTACACGGTGTACCTGCGTCCATTATCTCTAATTGAGATAGCAGGCTTACCTCCAGATTCTGGCAGTCTCTCCAGAAAGCTCTTGGAACCAAACTAGACATGAGCACGACGTATCATCCTCAGACCGACGGACAAAGTGAGAGAACAATCCAAACCCTGGAGTACATGCTTAGAGCATGTGTCATTGATTTTGGAAAGTTGTGGGACACACATCTACCTTTGATCAAGTTCTCATACAACAATAGTTACCACACCGGCATCAGGGTTGCCCCGTTTGAAGCCGTATACGGTCGTAAGTGCAGATCCCCTCTGTGCTAGGCCGAGTTGGGGGACACACAGCTAACCAAGAGTCGAGTCCCCGACAGTGCTCTCACTAGTCCTGAAATCATCCGAGAAACCACCAAGGAGATCATCCAAATCTAGGAATGATTGAAAGCTTCACGAGATCGCCAAAAGAGTTACGCTGATAACTGTCGGAAACCTCTGGAATTACAGGTTGGAGACCGTGTCCTGTTGAAAGTCTCGCCCTGGAAAGGCATGGTATGCTTCGGAAAGCGTGGGAAACTTAACCCGAGGTGCATTGGACCCTTCGAGATCCTTGCCAGGATCAGTCCGGTAGCCTATAAACTTCGTTTACCCAATGAGCTCAGTAACATTCATCCCGTCTTCCATGTTTCAAATCTCAAGAAGTGCTTATCCGATGAAACCCTAGTGATTCCTTTAAACGAGATCGAGATAAATGAAAACCTCAACTTCGTAGAGGAACCGATTGAAATCATGGATTGAGAAGTCAAACATACAAAGAAAAGCTGCATCCCGATAGTGAAGGTTCGTTGGAATGCCCAGCGGGGACCCGAAATTCACTTGGGAGCGTGAAGACTCGATGAAACAGAAGTATCCACATCTCTTTCCATATCCATGATTTGTATCTTGACTTGTATCTTAATTTTAAATTTCAAGACGAAATTCCCTCTAACGGGGGGATAATGTAACAACCCGAAATTTCGTATCATTTCTTATAACCCTTTTCGTAATCCATTTCGATCAACCAATTGTCGTTTTCAAATTTGTGTCCGATTTAGCCATTTTATTATGTGGCTAAATTGTAATTATTGAAAATGACTTAATGGGTGCCCTAGTGCATTTAGAACTCATTCTAACACCCCGTATTAGTAATCGGAACATTTATAAAATCAGCTATATCGGGTTACGGTAACTTGGTCGGGTGTGACCAAAAGCCCCGTCTAACGCCGGTATCAGGTAGAATTTCACCGTGTCCAAATCTCAAGCACTATTTAAAGTGAATCAAACCTCCATTTGAAGCTTTTGCTTCATCTCACTACTCTCTCTCTAACCTCTCTCCTCATCCAAGATTAAGGTCCAAAAATATAAAAATTAAGGCTCCAAATCATAGAGGTAGCTTCCCTAACTTGTTATTCAACCTCTTAGGCCTTCAAATATGTGTTTAAAATGTGATTTTGGACCTGGAACATGTGTTTACGGCCAAGGAGCATGCTTGGTCTGTAAACAGTTAATAAATGGGTTTTTGAGCAATTTAACCCCTCCAAACCAACATTGGGACTTAGATACGACCTTATGGCTTACAAATCCGGACTTAGAACACCCTAAACATGAATTTTGAGGAGAAAATAAGAGTTTATGGCCAAGGAATATTCTTGGGCTGTAAACCCCTCAAACATGGGGAGTAAACTCATTTAAACATGTTTAAAAGCCATCTAACTCCACCGATAGCCTTGGAATAAATCCTAGAACCATCTAAAAATAGTTTGGGGACCTTAAACATGTCAAACACCCTCCATTTAGGAGTTTACGGCCAAAGCTTCCCAAGAAATAGTTCCAGGGCCGTAAACTCATTAAAACATGTTAAAAGGTGCCTTAAATTCATACCAAGTCTTAGAAAATTAGTTAGAATCACATGTGATTGTCCTAGCCTTCCAAAATAATTATGGTTTGAGCTTGGGGGGAGTTTACGGCCGTAAACTCCACGTTTACTGCCGTGAACTCCCATAAGTAATATATACGCTAGTACAATCCATTCCAAGGCTTTAGAAAAATCCATTCCAACATTTACCATGTGCATTTAAGCCATTTAGCACCCCAAAACACCCAATCATGAGTTCACGGCCGTGAAATCATGTATGTCTAGGGTATATGGCCGAAAACTCCCTAAGGAGTTTACTCTTGAAGAGTAAACTCACTTCCCAAGTCCTACGCATCATTATACGTCCATAGATGTTACCCGGGTCGCTTCAAACACTTGTTTTGAAGTGTTTTAGTTCATTGGAGTGTAGTATCTCATCTAATTAGTATTCTTAAATCTAATTAGATATATTTGGATATTATTTCATATTACATAGGAACCTCGCGTGTAATCAAGCCCCGAACCAACGTTTAGTGTCCGAAACAGTTGCGCCTTCTCGTCTGGTGAGTTCATACCCCAACCCTTTTTCACTGTTTTCAGGGGGGAATACAAGCAAAGTACAAGGGATTACTTGTACTCAAAACTTGTTTTTCATGTGTGTGTTTTATATTTCATATGCTTTTAACACTGATTGTTATAACTGAAAACCGATTGAACCTACAGAATACGTAATCATATGTTTGTGAAATGGGTTATAAACTGTTATGTTTTATATATTTCACACATGGTTTTCCACATTATTATCAGTTAAAAGCATGACATTAGAACCTTTGAACATAAAACTTTGTACATTGTTTTGTCCTTGGTAACACTCCATAGAGATACACGAGTGGAGGATTATCGTATTATTACTAGTAAATTTGTTAGTCCTATATAATTGGAGACACGTCCTCGGCGAACACTCCACAGAGATACGCGAGTGGAGGACCGCAACCGTAATCAGAATCTCTTAGATAGGGAGCATGACTTGAGTGTATAGATCTATACGAGGCTGACTACCCCACACCTGGCTGCTAGCTACAGCTGAACCAGAATGCTTCAAGGGTGACGAAAGCCATAAGGTGATGTGGACTACTTATTGCCATATCTAGTCTATTGTATGGTTATGGAAATCGCAATTAGGATAACATAAATTTACTTAATAGTAATAATGAATAAAGTAATCAACTTACTTAGTAAATATTATCTTTATATACATGTTAAAACTAATACATTTCACAAGATAACCAGGTTTTCAGAATACATCTTTCACATTTGGTAACCAACATTCAGGAAAATATGGGATTTTCCTGGGAGCATTTGTACATAACCAGAAAAGTGTAACAAACCAGATAACTTACATTTCATAAGAGTAAACATGTTTTTAGTGTACAACTTTACATTACATTTTGGGAATCAATAACCAACCTTTTAAGAAAATATGAGATTTTCTTGGTGAGTGTAACATTTTCAGAAAATGGAAAGGAAACTTGTACATTTTTCACAAAACAAAATCGCTTATGAACTCACCAGCGTTATACTGATTTTCAAACCGCTTGTATTCTTAGGTCAGCGTTAGACAGGTACACGAAGATCCTTTTGTTCGAAGACGGTGTGCATGGAAGACCCGTTCCATTTTGTTTATATATACTATGTGTCACGACCGTACAACTTTACTTTTGAAAGAATTGTAAAAACTTTCTATAATTAATGTAATGGTTGTTTTACTTTACTTACTATGTGCATTAGATTTGATACTCAACGTGGAGTAAACCCCAAGAATGTTTTAGCCTTCGGTATTCGGGGTGTGACACGGGATGTATGGAGTATCGTGTCTTATGGGCTTCATACATGACCACATCTCTAAATCCGCCAAACTTTGTCATCCAGATCCGATTCGTGAAGTAGCGAACCCCATCATCCTTGACTTCAAGGTTCTTATCCATCCCTCTTAAGGCTTCATTTGCCATATTTTTGGATTTCAAGGCTTCTATTTGAGCTTCCTTGATTTGTTCTAATAGGTGTGAATGGATCGTCATTGTCAAGGATTTCACTTGGCGGCCCGAGTATTCCTTTCTGCTGAGTGCATCAGCTACCACATTAGCTTTCCTAGGATGATACGAAATTTCGCATTCGTAATCATTTAGCAGCTCTACCCACCGTCTTTGTATCATGTTGAGTTCTTTCTGGTTGAGGATATGCTGGAGGCTTTTGTGATCGATGAAGATTGTACATTTAGTGCCATAGAGATAGTGTCTCCAGATCTTTAGAGCGAACATGACTGCTCCTAGATCAAGATCGTGCACCGTTTTGTTTACCTCATGCGTCTTCAGTTGTCTTGAGGTGTAGGCGATGTCCTTCCCTCGTTGCATTAGGACATATCCAAGTCCCTGATTGGACGCATCACAATAGACCACAAAGTCTTATGTTCCTTCTGGAAAGGATAATACAGGTGTGCTGCACAACGCTTTCTTTAGTTTTTGGAATGCAGTGTCTTGTTTTTCTCCCCTATTTAAAGTTACACCCTTCTGATTCAGGGTGGTAAGTGGTTTAGCAATCTTCAAGAAGTTTTGTATGAACCTCCGGTAGTACCCGGCAAGTCCCAAGAATTGTCGGATTTCCGTTGGAGTCTTTGGAGTCGTCCAGTTCTTGATTGCCTTGATCTTGGAAGGATCCACGTGTATCCCCTCCTTGCTAACCACGTGACCTAAGAAATCCACTTACTGAATCCAAAATTCGCACTTCGAGAATTTGGCGTAAAGTTTCTTTGTCCTCAATGTTTCCAAGACTTGCCGGAGGTGTTGGCTATGTTCTTCCTTGCTTTTTTGAATAGATGAGTATATCATCTATGAACATTATCACATATTTATCTAGGAAGGGACGACATACTCGGTTCATGAAGTCCATGAACACTGCCGGTGCATTAGTCAATCCAAAGGGTATCACTACAAACTCGTAGTGACCATAGCGAGTTCGAAATGCCGTTTTGGGAATGTCTCCTTCCAGGACTCGTAGATGGTGATATCTTGATCTTAAATCGATCTTTGAGAAGTATCCCTCTCCTTTTAGTTGGTCAAAGAGGTCGTCTATGCGCGGTAAGGGATATCAGTTCTTGATCGTGAGTTTGTTCAGTTCCCGATAATCGATGCACATGCGAAAGGATCCGTCCTTGTTCTTTACGAACAGGACCAGTGCTCCCCATGGTGAGAAGTTCTGTCTTATGAATCCTTTGCTTAGAAGTTTGTTCAGTTGGCTAGATAATTCCTGCATTTCTATCGGTGCTAGGCGGTACGACGATTTTGCTACTGGGGTAGCTCCGGGAAACAAGTCGATCCTGAACTCGACTTGATATTCTGGTGGGACTCCTGGAAGATCTTCAGGGAAAACATCGGGGAAATTGCAGACTTCCGGGATATCTTTAATGTCACTCACTTCTTGTTTCTTGTCTACCACGTGGGCTAAAAAGGCATGATATTCTTTACGAAGGTATTTTCAGGCTTTGACGCAAGAGATGATTTGCAAAGTTTCGCTGCTTGGTAGGTTGAGGCGAACGACCCTTTTGTGACAAAGTATATCGACATGGTGGAGGCTTAACTAGTCCATATCGATGATGACATCAAAACTTCTTATAGTAATCGGCATAAGATCAATTTGGAATGAGTGCTCATTCAAATTTAACGTACAACCTACATAGATATCGTTTGTGCTTTCCGTTTTACCGTTTTCCATTTCTACTGTGAATACTTTATTGAGTTCTTGAGGTTTTTGATTAAGTCAGTGTTTAATTTATGACTCACAAAACTTTTCTCCGCACCACAGTCAAAGAGTACGCATGCATAAACGTTGTTGAGGGGAAACGTACCCGTAACCACTATGGGATCGGCTATTTCCTCATTCTGCCCTATTACCAGTACTCTTCCTACACCACCAACGTTCTTTTCTTTAGGGAAGTCCCTCTTGTAGTACCCAGCTTCCCCACACCCATAACATGTCTGACTCACTCCATTACTAGGAACTTGGGTGATTGGTCGTGCCGATGCCTTATAGAAATGGGTTGTGTGCCCTTTCCTGTCGCAGTTTTTACAGTGCATCTCCCGGCAATTACCGTGGTTATGGTAATTACATTTGTTGCATTTTGGCAGGTTCCTAGCATATTGTTTTGTTGGCGCAGGGGTAGCGGGAATAGCAGTGGGGGCAGTAGCGGCATGGACTGCTATTATTTGTTTCTTTGAAGGTTCTTGCGAAGTTTGACCTTTCCTCTTGTTCCAAAACTTCTTGTTGTTGTTTATGTTGTTGGCATTGCTGTCATTGTTGTTGCTCCCTTTGGTTGGTTCCAGGATGACGGTTGTGACACTTTGGTAGACTCCATGATCAACGACAAATTGTGCTAGTTCCTTGGCGCTGTCGAACGTTGTGGGTTTGGAAGCTAGCACACTTCCTCGAAGCTGGGGCGACAATCCCTAGATGTACCTTTCCACCTTCTGGCTTTCCAAAATCATCATTCCCAGGCAAAGTATTGTCAAGTCACTAAATCTATTCGTATAGCTTGTGATGTCTGAGTCTATCATCGTAAGGCCCCAAAGCTCCTGTTTGAGCTTCTGAATCTTGCCCCTTGGGCAGTACTCTCGTAGTAGTAGCTGTTTAAGGTTCTCCCAACCCATGGAGTTTGCCACCACTGGAGTTTGTGACTTCACATGACCATTCCACCACGTTAAGGCTCGTTCGGAGAAAGTACAGGCGGCAAATTTTACTTTGCTTTCTTCGGGGCATGAGCATATCTCGAACACAGCTTCCGTCTTCTCTATCCATTGGGATAGAGCCATCACTCCCCTAGTTCCATTAAAGGGAATGGGTTTGCTGTTGGAGAAGTCCTTATAGGTACATTCCCTGGAGCGACCTGGGTTTTGGCCATTTGTAGAGCTATTTATTCCTCCTCCTGATCCATTATTACTCATTTGTGCCATTGCTGCGGTTACGGCAGCTGTTACAGCAGCCTGAAAGATAGCAACATCCATTGATGGAGGGGGTGGTGGAGGTGGTGTTGGAGTTGTGTTTTTGTGTGCTGATCTACGAGGAGGCATATTCTGGTAAAGAAATAACAATGAAGACTATAAGTTTTTAGTGATTGACAATCGTGCATTAGAGGGTTAGTTATATCTGTAATTTGTTTTGACCTTAGTCAATGATTTCGAAGTCGATATAATAATTTAGATAATCCGGTGAATTACGAGAGGTATGTAAAGAAATACTTCATATATATATATATATATATATATATATATATATATATATATATATATATATATATATATATATATATATATGTCAAACATACGGTGCGTTACATTTTTCTTTGTGGTTAGCAAAAATTTGACCTATCTAAAGGTCTTCGATTACAAGTTTAAGGAATGTAAAAACTTTATCCGAGGTCTATTCTGTATCAAAATTGTTGGAGTCGGGCAAGTCCTACTTGCGACGTGTTTTGCATTTGGAGCTAGACTCCGTGTCCGATTGTTTGGCTCCCATTAAACATCTTTCTAAGACTGCTTGTTGTTCCTTCATCTCTATTATTTCTTCAAGTGCTGCCTCCATTTAGCTTTGAAGCGTCCCTGTGTGGAGTTGCGTATCTTCGTGTAGTCCGCCCAGACGACGAATGTCTGCGGCGTTACCCTGTACAGCAGAATTGATCTTACGAATTCGGACCGCTTGAACTCCCGATTGGTAGGTCTGGTTGGCTATTTTGCCCACAATGACGGGAAGCCCTCGATCGGCTGTTCTCCCACCACTGACGTCGTAGAACTCCCGACACATGCCAAAGGGAGGGCGTACACCCTGTTGTTGGCTCCAATGGTGGATATGGCTTCCCCAAACGGAGTGGGACCTTGGTAGCCTATTCTAATTGCGGGAGATCGGGGAGCTAGTGGGTTGATTATCTCCGGCTCTGATTCTGTTCCATCAGCACTTTCCTCTTCCTCCTCCATAGGCTTTTCTTCCTCGTCGACTTTGAATTCCTCTTCTTCCGGATCTTCTTCTAACCATCCACCGTTACCTTGGTTCAGGTAGTAGGGATCTCCTGGTATATGGAATCCGATCATTTTGTCTGTACTAGAATAGAGGTATGAAATTTTTATAAAAGTTGGGAGTAAAAAGGAAATTTTATTCGACGATTTCCTAAATTTAACCAAATTTTGAGGTTTGCACGATTATTATTGTCCATATGTTTTTAAAACACTCCTATGGTATTTCAAATTTGTAAGTTTGGTTGTAGTGTTTTTATTTGGTACGTTTTGGACTTGTTGCCCACTACAACCATTCCTCGACATACGTTGGTCACATCCAGAATAAATATAGTTGATCAGGCTATATTTATTCTCGATTTGATTACATACCCCGAGGCCTAGTCGTAGTGTCGCAACTTGCCTTAATACTTTAAAACTTTGCTATGATACGAGACCTTTGCATACGTGTACTTATATTATATATATATATCATTTTTAATTTATTAAAACTTTCATTTATAAAAAAACGTTTTGTCAGAGGGTTTTTGGTCCCTTTGCGTTTATAGTTTGTATATCTTTTGAGGTTCGATATACTTAGTTCACTATAAACAATGCTCTGATACCAATCTGTCACACCCCCAAACCAGAATGGCGGAAACATTCGGGGGTGGATGACTTCACGTAGTATCATAACAGTTAAATATTGTAAAGAAAGTAAGCACAACCATCATATATATAACAAAAATTACATTGTTTGTGTGTAATACATGTTTCAAAAGAATATTACAAATATGATGATTTAAAATGTTTTGATAATAGATGCCTTAGTATTCCTTCTCCAAAAGCTAATGGTTACCTGTATTACTGATTCCCTGAGAAATACAAGTAGTTTTGAAAAAGTGTCAACAGTTAAGTTGGTGATTTCATAAGTGTTTTTGCACTAAAATCTGTATGTCTTTTAGTAAAAATAAATGAATATGTTTTCGAGAAAATCCAATATTTCCTTTCCATAGCTTGAAAAAGTTCCAAAGGCTGGAGTGCAATAGTATATTTCGTGCTCAAATGATGAAAGTGAATTTATACTCAAAATATGTATTTACTGAATGCATTAACAGGTCTCATAAATCAAACTTATTTAATACTTCCATGTGAGTTTTATAACCATGCTATTGATCCAGACTGCCTGTAACAACGCTCTTCAGGCGTTGTAGTGTTATGACGTTTGTCACCCCAGACCTGCCGGTCTAACTGTGGCTAACAGTTTAGGTGCGGGATTGTCAATCCCGTATAGATCTATACACAAATATCACGATCTCCCTCCAAGAGATCATGGTTTATAATACAGGGCTTGAAATGCGTAGTTGCGAATACGTTGAAGTTGAATATCTCACAACACTTAGTATTAATAGATTTATGAAAGAAAAGTCTATATTTCATGTAGATGAAAGTATTTCATTTTCACAATGTTTACGTAAAGATGTAATGAATAGCTTGTAAACTATACCCATTATAGTTTTTCTGAAAATGTGTACCATTTAGTGATAAAAATTTGATGTAATACTAACATTGTATATAGTTTATACGTTAATGTCGAAGTTGTTTACCATAAAATATAGGTAGTGTATTTAAATCTGTATAAAACGATGAGTTTTTCTTGTATTGCACTTGTATTCCCCCCCCCCCCCTTAAAACCACAAAAGATGTGAAAATGTAGGGGTATGAACTCACCTATTTGGTTTGAAGATAGTGAGAAGAGAATTTAGCAGAACTTCGACTGCGGAAAGCTGCATCTTCGGGTTTCTGAGGGATCTCAGTAGTGTGAAACCTCCGTCGGGGCTCGGGTATGGAATCGAGGGTGTCAAGATAGCTTCTAGAGCTCAAGAGAGTGTGAAAGTGAGAGAGGAGTTGAGAATGTGTGCCAAAAACCCGGAGCTCATGCACTCTATTTATATTGCTGGAGCACCCCCCCCCCCCCCCGTACGTTGGGTGTACTCCTTGGGTACACTGGGCGTACTCTGGAGTCATCAACGCTTACGACTCAAGCCTAGCTAGCCTACTAGCCGATGGGACGAGACTCTGCGCCTAAGTACACTAGGCGTAACCCAATTTATGTTGGGTGTAAATTGGATTTACAACTTCTAAATTCCGTAACTTTTGAGTACGAGCTCAGATTTTCGCGTTCTTTATATCCACGCGTAGGTGAGACCGTACTCTACAACTTTCATTTAGACTCCGTCGGCTAATTTTGACTTTATTTTTAATAGTATATTTTTAGTAGGCCAGGACTGCCAAAGTCCGTTAAAAATCCATAACTTCTCTATCCGATGTCCGTTTTTGTCCGTCTTTTTATCGTTACGATGCTCTTGCCGAGATCTTCAACTTTCGATTAAATTGTATCGGCTAAAAATGGCTCGATCTCTACTTCGAGTTTTTAGCCGTCTACTGCTATTCTGAAACTTCTAAAAATCATAACTTCCTCATATGAAGTCAAATTTGATAGTTCTTTTTATGCATAATTACAACTTAACGATATCTACGACTTTTATTTAGAAGCCTAAGGCTGAAAAGTATTTTATTGAAGTTTCACTTTTTATGCTTATCAGTGTTTTACTAGGTGTGTTGTATTTTTGATTGGTCATAAATTTTTAATACGAAGTCAGATTTGGGCATTCTTTATATTTTTGGAAACCTTGGCACGATATCTAACACTTTATGCATCCCAATTTAGATTTTAGAACACTTCATTTTTGACGTTGATTTCTTTGATTCTAAATAGTTCGTTATATTTGACTTTTTGAATGTTACATTGGTTTGAAAAATATCGGCTTGTCATAGGTGATGATGGAAATAACGTAAAAAAATTTGTAGTGTTAGCCACACTATCTACCTAACTACTTGCGCCCTTATTTACCTTGTGACTCATCCTAATCTAAGTGCGAGTCAAGTGTTTCGGGTAGTATAGGCCTCTACTACATTTCACACATATTCATACTTATCCCAAGAATTGTCTTGCAGTTTCCAATCCACTTCAAATACTATGTACAATGACCGCTAAACATATATGTAGGTGTACCATGAGCACGTACAACATGTTTTCCTAAACTCCATTAGGGCTTTGCATCTTTACCGATGCCCTACCTTACGCATATATGTGTTATCAAGTATATATTAAAGTTCCTAAACACTCCTTATAAAATTCATTTCCACTTCACCCTACTATTAGCCGAGGAAGAACTTCTACCAATATTAACTAATTATCATACATATACAATTACATGCCTCTAAAATCAAATAGCCCGTCGACGAAAAGATCTGACACTAACGCGGTTAGACTCATACGAGAGCTGTGCAATAGCGCCAAGTCAAGCAATCTAAAAATATTTAATTTTAGGAGCAAGCAACCTAACGTATTTGTCAAATAACTAATTAATATCAATATAGGTTCTAAGCAAAAATTAACAAAAAAACCTCTAAACTATAAGGCATCTTAGTTATCGGGAGATTCTTTTTAGCAATTCCTGAAAGGATCCCTACCCTACATACTAGTATGCATTTCTAACATTTCACATATCAACAATCATAACAATATGTATACTTTGCGAATCACTTTCCTTTCTGAGATTTGGCTAACAGTACGCATCACATTTTTTTCTTTTTGTATTATTCTTTTTATGAAAAGATTTGTTAATTACTCAGATCCTTAGTTTGAGTCTGGAATCATACGAGTGTTCATCCAGTTCACTCATACCAGGGATCTGATACCAACTTTTAACGTCCCTATTTTCAACTCAAAATTTTCATTTTTATTTATTAAAATATATAAGAGTGTAATTACATCATGCATAAACATGTTGATAATGCTCGTGTGTACAGTCGAACTTTGCCCAACTCACAAATCACTAAAGTACCTGAAAAACATTTTTATTCAACTGGGTAAGCATGAGGCTTTGTGAGTTCTCCATGATACCATATACCACAATACATATTCATGTATACATATAATGGTTCAAGATCTTCCAATAATATATGTACTTACCACTTACACGCCATTTCATTAACATGCATGTCTATGTATACTTACAACCTACACACCATTTCGTTAACACATGGTTTTATAAGTACTTACAACCTTCACACCATTTCGTTAACATGTGGGCCTATAGGTTCCCAGCCTCTTTAAACGTTCAACCATCATCCCCTAACTAAATCTTTAATTACAACAATCACGCACATAGAGACTACACTTTAGATTCTACTAGTACATGTACAATTATATTTTCTACTCTACCAGTTTACACTTAACACATAGAGACTATTTTATTAGTTCTACTCTATTAGTTCTCTATCATAACATACGTGGACATGTATTGTGTGACAACCCGACATTTCGAGACAATATAATGTAACACCAGTCACACTTAGGTCAAAATTTAGCTTTCCTAAAATCTTATTTGAGTTAAATAAAGTGGTAGGAATCGTATCAAGGTTTTCATACATATAAAGAACACTAAAATCCGAGTTATAACGAAGAAGTTATGACCAATCAAAGATTCGCGGAAAAAACCCGACAACGCTGATAAGATGTAAAACACGAAGTTCAATACAATAATTTTTAGCCTTAGGTGTCTAAACAAAAGTCGTATATTTCGTTAAACCGTGAGCATGCATAAAAAGAACGCCCAAATCTGACTTCGTAAGAGGAAGTTATGATTTTCTAAGTTCTGAAGTGGCAGTAGACAACTAAAAACTCGAAACAGTGATCGAGTGATTTATGGCCGACACAACCTAAACGAGAATCGAATATCTCGCCAATGGTAGCACAACTGTAAAAAGTCTGACAGAAACGGACATCGGATGAAGAAGTTATGGATTTTAAACGGACTTTTCGTGTCCCGGCCAATTAAAAATGTATAATAAAAAATAAATTCAAAATTAGCCGACAAAGTCTAAATGAAAGTTGTAGAGTATTTTCTCACCTTCGCGTGGATATAAAGAATGTCAAAATCAGAGCTCGTATGCGAAAGTTACGAATTTTACAAGTCCGTGGCACACACACACCAAGACGATTTACACCCAGCGTACCCTCGTACGCCCAGTGTACTCGGATGCTAGGCTCCGGTTCATCCACCTCGCTTTGATTTTTCGTCGAAGGATGCGGTAAGCGATGAAGTTGCGTACGCCTAGAGTACCCTCGCTAGTACGCCCCGCGTACGCGAGGCTTTCAGCCCCTTTAAAAAGGGATACGAGGGTGCCAGCCATTTTTGTTCAATTCTTCTCTTTCTCGCGCCGAAGCTCTGCGTTTAAACCCTCGGAGCCATCCCGAAGTCCTGGTTTTCATATCCAAGTTGGGAAGGAAGTTTTACGCTCCCGAGACTCCCGAGATTCCTGAGAATCCCGAGAAATCCGCTTTCTCGAGTAGAAGTTCTGCTCGGTTTTCGTCTCGCTTTCTTCAATCTATCAAGTGAGTTCATACCCATACAACTATATTTTTCAAATACTTTATAAATGCTTTTATACATTTTTAAGAGGGGGAATATAAGTAAACATACGATTATCCTCGTGCGAAAAACATAAATCTTTTTCAATACTTGCTGTTAATTAATCAATCATATGGGATTTATAACTAGTATACAAATGGATTGACTACACATTTAGCTGTTTTACCAAACATATTACTTCAAATGACTTTCTCAAGCATTTATACATGTTTAAAACTCTTTATCAAACTGTCTTACATACTGTCTGCTTCCTTTTCAAACCCTGTTACAATTGTGTTTCAATCAAAGGATTTCTTATACTTTAAACTGTTCTTATCAAACAAACTACTTTCAAATCGTTTTATAAACTGACATCAAGTCATCATTTCTTCGTTATTAATCTTTTCAAAGGTATTACAAAACTTATTTTATACTTTTATATTGTAAAATGCATGCCCATATATGCATAGTTATATAAGTAATGTTTAAAGGGCTTAGGACAACTAGCTCGCTTTATTTCCTTTTCCTCATTGGGATGTGGCCTTAGGGCATCGGTTATTCGTCCGAATATCGTCTAAATATTAGTTATATATATCATGTATACATATATAGACATAAAAGTTCCGTCAGTTGGTTCAGTACCTTCAGGTAGCAAGGGCATACTTCGGTTATACACGTACAATACTAGTAACTATAATAGGTATAGTAAGGAGATACTACTTACTATTCCAAATACAAGGAGTCACACAAGAGTCAATTGTAATGCCCGCATTTCCAGGCTAGGCATTATCATTGATGTAATAGTCTAGGTTAACACTTGTAACTCTTTTTGAAGTATTAATGATGAAATATTTGAGTATTATGTGTTTATTTTCTTAATTATTATAATTTAATGAATTCAGAATAAAATAAGCATCAAATTTAAAATGTGGGATAATCCCAATATCTTTGCATAAAGATGTAGTGGTCGAAACAAGGATTCCGAAGATATAAAGAATGCCGAAATCCGAGTTATAACGAAGAAGTTATGACCTGTCGAAGTTTCGCGACAGAACCGGAAACGCTGATTTACGTTAGAGAGATATTTAGCCTTAGTGATCTAAACGAAAGTTGTATAGTTCGTTAAAATGAGAGCGTGCATAAAAATAACGCCCAAATCTGACTCTGTATGAGGAAGTTATGATTTTTCGAAGTTTCGACTTAGCAGTATGCAACCCGAATACTCGATTTGAGACCGAGCGGTTTTTAGCCGAAACAATCTAAATGAGAATTGAAGGTCTCGTTAATAGTAGTAAAACGATAAAAAGATAGGCGAAAACAGACGTCGAATGAAGAAGTTATGATTTTATAACGGAGTTTTCCTGTCCCGGCCTACTAAAAATAAATAATAAAAATAAATTCAAAATCTGTAACATCCTGAAATATCAAGAGTAGAGTTGAAGGGCTAAAAGAGTAAATTGGGAAAGAGTGACTCGGCGAGTCCATGTGCGGACTCGGCGAGTAGAGTCGCGACTTGGTCGCGTGTTAAGTGGCCGACTCGGCGAGTCAGTGTAATGGACTCGGCGAGTAGGCGCTGAGTGGAGAAAACCCTAATTCTCGGGGTTGAGCCTTATATAAAGATCACTATGTTTTCCTCCCAGCCTCTTTATCACCCCTTGAGCCCCAGAAAACCCTAAATCACGGAGAAGCACCATTGTTGAGTGGATTGGATCTTGGAGAAGTAATTATTGAAGGAATTTTGGGAGATTGAAGGCTTGGAGCAAGGGGCTTTGCTTGGATTCGAATTACATTGTAGTTGGGGCATCATTTAGAGGTAATATCTCGTTGTTGAGCTGTTGTTATGTTGTTTCTTCATTTTGGGGTTTGTGAGAATTTGTCTATGGATGAAATAGGAAGTCTAGAGGTTAGATCTGAGGTTGTTACCTCAGATCTGGAAGGGAGAAGAATCAGAGAGCATGAAAGTCCCTGTATTGGAGTGTTTAGTGAAGCTTACATGTCCCAAACCCTAGCCCCAATGTGCAAACGGCTTAGATCTCTTTGGATTCACGTAAAGTTTGCCACTTTACGTGATGGATGAGTGGTAGGAGAGTAGATCTATGTCTTGGAGCAGTTGCATGGCCTGGAATGCTTCGGAATATATTCAGACCGGTGGTACTCGGCGAGTCGCTTGGGTGGACTCGACGAGTTGGATGAAGATGGCCTGGAACTCGGCGAGTTGTATGAACAACTCGGCAAGTAGGTTGAAGATAGTCGTAGACTCGGCGAGTCTGTTCTTGGACTCGACGAGTCTTGTCGAAGAGTCCCAAATATTTTCTGGTTGAGTCGAGAATCGGCGAGTCAAGGGATGACTCGGTGAGTTGTGTGCGAGTGGACTCAGAGTTGTGGGACTCGACGAGTCTCGGGGTGACTCGGCGAGTTGAGTCGCAGATTGGGGAAGTTCTGAGCACGGGAGCTCGACGAGTCGACGGGTTGAGTCGGCGATTAGGGTCAACCAGGAGGGTTGACTTTGACGGAGGACTTTGAGTTGGACCAAGAGTTGACCGTTGACTTTTAGGGCTTGGTCAGCGATGCGGCCTTTGGGCCAAGAGAGGGGTAAAATAGTCTTTTACCCTTAAGAGGGTGCCATGAGAGGGTTGATTCTAGTCTCGAGAGTTATATTCATGAGAGTATTTGCCTTACGTGTTAGGTGGTGGCGGGTTCGAGATTCAAGTGTGGGGATATCTGCTTTCTGTTTGCCAGGTGAGTCTTCTCACTATACTTTACCTTGAGTAGGTAACCAGAGTTATGTGATCAGAGTATTTGTATGCTATTTGTACGTGATGTGTTGTACTGCATTATTTCTATGTGATTTATGCTGTGCATGTTTATAGAGTTGGAACCGGAAGGTTCCCAGAGTTAGAACCTGAGGGTTCACAGAGTTTGGGTGCACGGACCCATAGAGTTATAGCCTCGAGTGGCTAATATGTGTTATGTGTGGTATTTTGGGGAACTCACTAAGCTTCGTGCTTACAGTGTTTTGTGTGATGTTTTTTTCAGGTTTCTTTCAGTATCACGGGACGGCACCGGCTTGATTGTACACACCAGAGAAAGAGTCATATTTTGGAGGATCCTGGTTTTCTATGCAAGTAAAAAAAAAATGGAGTCATGTTTTGTAAATCGGCTATGAATGAGACTTTAAACAAGTGTTTCTAAGAATAAAATGATTATTTTAAATGAAAATTTTGTCTTGAAATTTACGGTGTTACAAAATCAGCCGACGAAGTCTAAACGAAAGTTGTAGATCGTAGTCTCACCTACGCGTGGATATAAAGAACGTCGAAAACGGAGTTCGTATGAGGAAGATATGAATTTTTGAAGTTTATTAAATATTTTCGATATTTAATTTAAATATATATTATCCGATATTATCCAGGGGGAGTCAGCGACCCTATCGTCATTACGCCCAGCGTAATCTCAAGTTACGCCCAACATAATTCGACCTTCCAGCCCCTATAAAAGGGTGTCAAGGGCAACAGAATTATTTGCTCATTTCTTCCCTTTTTCTTGTGTTTTTGCATCGTTTTTTGTGAAAGAATTATCCCGAAGCCCCGGTATCATTCCCAAGCCCCGAAGCAAGTCCCGAAGCCTCGAAGATCCCGAGAAGTGCGATTCCCGAGCCAAAGCTCTGCCCGTGAGGAGTCCCATTTTTGTGAAGATCTTCCAGATCTGCCGAAGAATACTACTTCTACAAGTCGTAGTGCTGTCTGATCATCTTCTGATCAGGTGAGTGTGTGGTTACTTTCTTTTAGCGCATAATTATTAAGTATTTAATATAAAATACGTGTTATGTGTATATTTTGTTGTTATATGCGTGAATGTATATTCACTTTCTTCTATCTCATAGATACGATTTATTCTCTATGAAATATGTGTTATGTGTATGTCTCTCATCTGTTGTTTTGGAGTATGTATTGAATGAGAATGCTATACAGGTTTTGAACTATGTATAAAAATATATATTTTTATCTACTAATATGTCGGGTAGAACATGGGTAGATAGTTGACGTGTGATAAACAGATGAGAGGCCTCGATGTTGTTTTTGATTCAGTCATCTAGCGGAGTTTAGATGACGACCACAGACTTTTCTACACAGTCCTGTGGAACGCTAGCAGGTTCGCCACTTGTAGGTGTTAATGAACTTGGGTGTTCATTCGCTGTACTCCATCCCCCTCATGGTTGCCTTATTTGACATATATTGTCGGGAAACCCCCGAATGCATGTGTTGTCGCCCCGATGAAATATTCTAAGACTAGGTCCCTTGTGTTAGTTGTTTTAGGGACGTAAAGTGAGAATAACGGGAATGAATAATTGGGTTATTGTGGTTGGTGGAATTAAATATAATTATTTATTGTGGGTTGAAAACCCTATATGTTCACCAGGCTCCCAAGCCTGACCCACTCAGTTTATTTGTATTACAGGAAGTGGCGCAAGGGCATAAGATGGATGAATCATCAAGTTGTTTTGTTTACAAGTCTGTATATGTATATATTTGTTGAATGACTTGTAATGTTATCATTTATGCTTTATGGTCTGTATCGGAACATGACATCCCGAGTTTTGATTATATAAGGAAAATACATTTCTTTTATGAAATGCTTTGGTAAATATTACTTTATCACGTTTTGTTTTTGGGAACAAATTCCGCAACTCTTTCAAATCAAAAGGATTTACTCTGAAATTATTTTAAAAGCATAAATGAAAATCGGTCTTTTTTGGCCGAGATTTTGGGGATGTCACATCGGTTCATTCATGAGTCTATACTCATACATTACATACTATATGAAATACGAACACATTACATACTATATGAAGAGATACGATTACATAGATAGTTTACTAGCTATTCATGAAATTTTACATACTACAAGTACTATATCATAGAAATATTTTCATATACAAGAATAAATGGACATTTTCATATGTAAATCTGTTTTATACTAAATTTTTTGAGACATTTCACGTACTTTCGAGTATGCATTTTAAGTCCTGTATTATATACCATAATCCCTTGAAGGGGGAGCGTGATACTTGTTTATAGATCTATACGGGATTGACAATCCCACACCTAAGCTGTTAGCTACAGCTAGGCCGACAGGCCTGGGGTGACAAACGTCATAACTTTCCAACGCCTGAAGAACGTTGTTACAGGCAGTCTGGGTTATTAGTATGGTTATAAAGCTCACATGGAGTATTAAGAACACGTTGATTTACGGGGTTATCAATTGCCTTAACAATTTATTACCTATACAAATCTACTATTTTAGACATGAAAAATACTATTGCATTTCAGTTTTGGGACTTTTAGACTACCACCCACTTATGAACAAATATTGGATTTCTAAAAGCAAACATGCAAAACAGTCGGGCCTTGGTAGAAGGCTACTTTTTATACTAGTAGGAAATATGGGATTTTCTAGTGTTTTCAAACGTTTACAATTACTTACAAACATGTTCATTGATACAAACTTTCCTTCAAACATTTACAGGCCTTTCTTTATAGTTTTACAGATCAAAGTCACATAAATACTTATGAATTCACCAGCTTTATTGCTGATACTCGCTTTCAAAATAACTTGTATTTTTAGGTCACAAATAAGACAGGTACGACGACCAGGTTTTGTGAAGATGGAGCAGTCAAGACTCGTCTTTTATTTTGAATATTCATTATGTAGATATATACTATGAAAGAACTCACATGTAATTAAAATTATACTATTAATGAAATGGATGATGTTGTTGCTTGTTTACTACTTTGCATTGTTGTGATACGTTACATGATGTCCTCCGCCCCAGAACGTTTCCACCGTTCTCGGTTTTGGGGTGTGACATATTGTAATACATAGTATAGTGAGATAACTCACCTAGACAGTTTCTCAGAAGATTAACAACTTTCTTGGTGATCCCAGTGGCAGCAATACGCCTAACAAGTATTAGACTATAATATTATCACTTATTAATCCTGATAATGAAAGCTAGATCATTCACTAATCTTAACGAATACTGAGAGTTCTATCAAATAAGGAACAACCAGTTAAGACAGTTGAGAGACAAGACCATTTCAGCGTATAACCTTTCTGAAATCCAACAAACAAGCCAACATGAACATGTTTGTAACGACCCGTTCCTGGTGTGAAGAAGGAGAAGAAGAAAGAAGCAAGGAGAAGAGTTGTAGTACAAGGATCCAAGGGCGAATCTGAGTTAATTGAGGTATTTTCGGAGTTCCCTTCTTGTTATATGCTTTAAACTTCCATTAGAGCTCTCCTAAGAGCTAGTTGATGCTTGTTCCAAGCCTTATGTTTGCATGAATGTCTTAATAAGTCGAAATATCTTTGGATCTGAATGATGGGGTGTTGTAGAGCCTAGATCTACTATCTTTTTGGAGTTACTTTGCATATTAACCATAGATCTACCCATTTTGTGCATCTTTTAGCCTTATTTCCCTTATTCATGAGGTTGTACATGTAAAGTTGGAAACTTTACGTGGTAAATCAGCTTATTGGACCCAGATCTATCAATTGTATGTGTTGGATTCAAACAAAATCGAGTAAAAATCAGTTGCATGGTGGCAACTCGGCGAGTCGGGAAGAACGACTCGGCAAGTTGGGTCGCGAGTTCCCGATTCCTTCATTTTTACCAGTGTCGAGTGAACCCAGTGAGCTAGAGAGTGGACTCAGCGAGTTGAGGGTAAACTCAGTGATGGAAAGACTCGGCGAGTTGTTCATCAACTTGGCAAGTCCAAGGCAATCTTCTTAAAGATCAAGAACAACTCGTCGAGTTTGTTCATACGGCTTGATGAGTCGGATGAAGATTGTCTGAGTTCTTGGATCAAGAGGGTACTCGTCGAGTCGATGCCACACTCGACGAGTAGCAGCGTGCAGATCTGAGAAGTGAGAGTAGGACTCGGCGAGTTGGGCGGCCCAACTCGGCGAGTCAGCCCAAAAGAGAGTTGACTTTGACCAAGGGTAAAAGAGTCATTTTACCCCAAGCGCAGTGTTTAGTATTTGATTGAGTGTGTTTATGGACTTGTAGCCGAGGAGATTCAGGAGCAGCAGCCGTTAGCTTCCCGAGCCACACACTCAGCAGCCAGTTTACGAGGTGAGTTTCCTTCCAGTAGGAACGGGTCTAAGGCCACAATGCCGGCCCGTTCAGCTAGCAGTAGTTTCCGGATTTAGGTCCGATGCAGTAGCTAGTATGTTCGATGCCTTCGTGGCTCGAACAGGATTTGTGTGCTATGTTTTATGCGTTAAGTATTATGTGTCCCGGGCTACGGCCCGATGTAGTATGTCGTATATGTGTTTATGCTAGTTGATGTGTTATGCTATGCCATGTTCAGTCAGTCAGTTCCGGACTTCGGTCCGATGCAGTTAGTTCCGGACTTCGGTCCGATGCAGGGGACAAGGTCCCAGTCAGTTCCGGACTTCGGTCCGATGCAGTTAGTTCCGGACTTCGGTCCGATGCAGGGGACAAGGTCCCAGTCAGTTCCGGACTTCGGTCCGATGCAGTTTCCGGGCTTCGGCCCGATGCAGTGGGCAAGGTCCAATATGTGTTTATATGTTATTGTATGGTATGTGGTAGTTTGGGGGAGCTCACTAAGCTTCGTGCTTACAGTTTCAGTTTTGATTTCAGGTACTTCCGCAAGCAAAGGGAAGAGCTCAGGGTGATAGCATCGCACACACCACAGCTTAGCTTTTATCCTGGGGATGGTTTTAGTTGTTTTGGATTTGATATAGTATGATACAGTTTTCCGCACAGTATTTTATTATGATTTGGGATACATCGCGTATGTTTTTCTATGTTATGATACTCGTATTATGGTTTTGATTATATTGAAAAATGAAATTTTTGGGTCGTATTTTTGGGTCGTTTCAGGTTGGTATCAGAGCCCTGGTTTGAGGGATTCGGATACACTTCCGGGTGTATCTGAACTCAAACTAAGGGAAATAAAAGATTTTAGTAAAATAAAAATGTTTTACAAAAAGAATTTTGAAAGCACTTAGAAAGAAAGAATTGTTTTTAACAAGATAGAGGTGTGTGCATGCGGTCAGCCGAGCTCAAGTAAGTACTCCCAAATTACCCATACAAGTTAATTGTTCAGTTTCAGTTTCAGTAGAACAGCATGCTAGTATAGGGCTAAGGATCTGGGAGAATGCCTTATGTGCCTGCTTATGTGTTACAGCTTTATGAGTATTGAATGCTAGAATTGAGTAGACAGCAGTAGGATAGCCTGTTTAGGTTATGCCTGATAGTATGAGCTTAGCATCCTATGCTAGTACAGTTTCTTGTTATGAGAATAGCTTTTGCCTGAGTGTGTTTTCCTTATCTGAATGCTGCTTGCTTCGTGCTTGGTGGGGTTCTGAGTACTGGGAGTTAGCCATTAGGTGAACACGTCACACCACATGTAATCAGGTTTGAATAATCCCAGAGTGCTGGAACTGGCCCTATTGTGCAGCTCTTGTTTGAGTCCAACCGTTGTAGGGATGGATCTTTTACTTGAAGGATTATTGGATCCTCATCACATGTGATGGTGTTTAAGTGGTGGCTAGCTGGCATTATGAGGAGACCTACAGCAGCTGAGGACCAGTCGTGTTGAGCTTGAGGTTTCCCTAGGGCAAGCCTAGGATGAGAGTAGCAGAGAATAGCAGTAGTAGAAGTGACTTGGTGGAGTCAAGGCAGTTCTTGAGGAAAGTACGGATAGATGTGGAAGGTAGTATGGGCCCGTACTACAGAAAGCAGAGGATCCGTACTCGAATCAAGGAAGGCCAAGACAAGACCAGGAAGCTAGTAGCAGTGTCATGATCCCTTGAGATATTTCAGTGTTCTGATGTGGTTATGATATGTTTCAGAATGGTAGTTTTGCGTCCGAGGCCAGCAGTCGGCAGCTCAGATGCCGGAGGGGGATCAGAATCGGGATCAGGCCCGGAGGTCGGGCAGATGGATGAGCAGACTAGAGAGTTCCTTTCTTCTGAGGTTACTCGCATCATACTGGAGCAGACTCCTGTGATCTTCGGTTCGATCAAGGAGGGTATTTTAGAGCTGATGGATGAGAGATTGAGTACTTTCCGTGCTGAGATGGCGGCCGTGATGGGGTCGCGCACACTTACGTTCAGGGAGTTCAGGGCATGCTGGGCTCCAGACTATCATGGGGCGCAGGACCCCATAGCGAGTACTAGATGGTTGGCAGATGTGGCCAATGCTTTCCGCACTAGCAGGTGTCCCGAGGGGGACAAGGTCAGATTGGCGTCCTGTCTCCTGAAGGACAGGGCACGGGATTGGTGGGAGGAGGTCGGACATGCCATCGGGGATGATGTGGCATTGGATGCCATGACCTGGGCTGATTTCTCTACCAGGTTCAGGGCGGAGTTTGCACCGGTCATTGAGGTGCAGCAGTTAGCTAGGGAGTTTCAGGACCTTACCCAGACTAAAGAGACAGTGACGAAGATCACCGCCAAGTTCAGGGAGAGGGCTCTTCTTGTTCCATAGTATGCAGCCGATGAGGAGATGAAGAAGGCCCGCTATCATGAGATGTTGCGGAGTGACATCCGCATGTTTGTAAGCCGGTCCAGTTGTAAAACGCTGGACGACATGATTGCCAGAGCTAGAGAGAGGGAGATTGATCTCGAGATGGAGAAGAAGAGGAAACCGGAGGCGGTTTCGGGTTCAGGCAGTGTGGGCAAAAATCCCAAGGTTTCAGATCACAGGTCTAGGAGTCAGCAGAGCCACGGTCGGTGTGGCAAGTGTGGGAGATTGCACGAGGGGGCTTGCAAGGCAGGGAGTTCCGGCTGCTACAAGTGCGGTCGGACTGGGCATTTGAGTAGGGATTGTACGGCCCCTGCTACTATGGTTACAGCATCAGATCTGATTTGCTTTCAGTGCAATCAGAGGGGACATAAAAGGTCCCAGTGTCCCAGTTTAGCTGCGGCAGGGAAGGTGGTTGCACCTGCCCCTACCACCTTGAGGATTACGGATGGCCGGCAGGGCCGATCTGATGCGCCAGTGGCGAAGAGCAGGGCATTTCAGATGACAGCAGAGGAGGCACGAGCGACTCCTGATGTGGTGACGGGTATGTATCTTTCCTCCATCTCTTAATTGTTATAATATCGTTGAATATTACTTGATGATATGTTTTATTTAGGGTCGTTCTCGGTGAACGACATCCCTGCTTTGGTATTGTTCGATTCGGGGGCTACCCGATCATTTGTATCGCTTGCGCTTAGCAAGAGATTTAGCAGAGCTCTAGGGGAGCTGGATTGCCCATTAGAGGTTGAGATAGCAGATGATAGGACCGTGAGGGTCGGCAGAGTACATAGAGGGTGTTCCCTTCAGATATTTGATGAGCAGTTTTCAGTGGACCTGGTTCCTATTCCCCTGCGAGGGAATAAAGTTATTGTGGGCATGGATTGGCTAAGCCCCAATGGGGCGGTGATTGATTGTGAGCTTCAGTTAGTGAGGGTTCGCACTCCCAGTGGGGGAGAGATAGTGATTCAGGGCGAGAGGCCCCAGCGAGGACCGACCTTTTGTTCCGCCGCAAGGGCGAGGCGCTATGTTCAGCAGGGTTGCGCCGGTTTTGTAGCTTACGTCTTGGATGCCCGGGGGAAGGGCAAGACGACGATTGATGATGTTCCTATTGTTCGTGACTACCCGGATGTGTTTCCCGAGGATTTGCCGGGGATACCCCCAGAGAGGCAGGTTGAGTTCAGGATCGACCTAGTTCCTGGTGCGGCTCCGATAGCCAAAGAACCGTATCGACTTGCTCCCCCTGAGATGCAGGAGTTGTCTACACAGCTTCAGGAGCTGTTAGACAAGGGTTTCATTCGGCCGAGCAGTTCGCCTTGGGGAGCGCCGATCTTATTTGTGAGGAAGAAGGATGGGTCGCATCGTATGTGCATTGATTATCGGGAGTTGAACAAAGTAACGGTGAAGAACTGTTACCCACTTCCGAGGATAGATGACTTGTTTGATCAACTTCAGGGAGCATCCTGGTTCTCCAAGATCGATCTACGCTCCGGTTATCATCAGATGAGGGTTAGAGATGAGGATGTACAGAAGACTGCTTTCAGGACCCGGTATGGTCATTATGAGTTCGTGGTGATGCCATTTGGGCTCACCAATGCCCCAGCCGCTGTGACAACCGTCAAATTCTGGTCAATTCAAAGTCAAATAAAGTCAACAAGTCAAACCGGTCAGCTCAACTAACCCTTGTGTACTTGGACTTACGTTCAGTATTTACTAAACAACTCGCTATTCTGATAAGAAAACATAAATCGAAAAGTATGTACAACTAGATCTCTTTAACCTAAAAACTGTAGTACATGGCGATCCAAACTGATAAAACAATGATGCATACTCATCGGGAGTGTGTAAGATCCTTAAACAAGGCTTAACAGGGTTTATGAACCATGTATTGCGATGTCGGACACTCACAATTGTCACACATGGATCTTCTCTCAATTGTCTTCACTCTATCTCTCTCTATGTCAAATCTCTCCCAAATCCCTCTAAGCATGATAAATCTCTCCAAGAATGTTAAATCTCTCCCAAATATCTCTCTGTATGAGAAATCTCTCCAAGAATGTCAAATCTCTCCCAAATCTCTCCAAGTATGTGAAACCTCTCTAAAATATCTCTTTGTATGAGAAATCTCTCCAAGAATCTCAAATCTCTCCCAAATCTCTCCAAGTATGTGAAATCTCTCCCAAATACCTCTCTGTATGAGAAATCTCTCCAAGAATGTCAAATCTCTCCCAAATCTCTCCAAGTATGTGAAAACTCTCGCAAATATCTCTATGTATGAGAAATCTCTCCAAGAATGTCAAATCTCTCCCAAATCTCTCCAAGTGTGAGAAATCTCTCCCAAATCTCTCTCTCAAAAGTTTCCCTTAACTTTTTAGAATCACTCGGGTCATTCCGGCCCTTAACCGGGTCAAAAACGGCTTGAAACGGGGCGAAAACGAGAAAAATAGGCTTTAGGAACCGAAACCGGAGTGAGAGGCCTCTTAGGACCAGAGACCGAGCCTCTGGTGGCTAAGAGACCAGAGACTGAGCCTCTGATGGCTAAGAGACCAGAGACCGAGCCTCTGCCTCTGTCGCCTCACGCTCTACTTCTCTCGGTCTCGGTTCGTTACTCCGCCCCTCTGTCTCTGTTCGCTACTCCGCCGCTCTGTCGCCCTCTGTTCCCTTCTTCTCGCTCTGCCTCTGTCTCGCGCCCTCTGTTCTCTCCTTCCCCCTCTCGGTTCCTTCCTTTCTCTCCTTCTTCCCTCTCGGTTCCGCCTCCCTCTCTCTCTCGGTTCAGCACCAGAAGGCCGAGCCTCGGCCAGAACTCGCATTTTTGTCACTTTTAGCCCATTCTTGATATTTTTAACTTTTTAAGCCCGTTTTTCGTGATTTTAAAGCGGGATTTTCTCCAGAAATTATATTTTAACATAATAAACTCTAAATATTCATAATTTAAACATATTTTGATGAAAATCATTATTTAAATAATAAAAATCAAATGGGTGAATTATTAAAGGTGGAGTGTTGATTTTGCCTTATCCAATGTCACAAGCAACCACCCCACACCCACTCTTTGACTAACCACACCTCTCCACCTTACCTAGGTCACATCAAAGTCCTTTCCACCCAATTTACACTCATTCCCACGTTTTTAGAGCTGGAACAAACATCCTCTCTCCTCATTTTCTCTCATTTGCCCTCATTTCACTAAGTATCAAACACCACTTTCTCTCAAACTTTTCCCACTCCAAACTCGAGATTCAAGGCTGATCTTCATGTGTTCTTCCACTCTTAGTAAGTATAATTCATCCTCCTTATGATTATTTCACTTCATTCTACTCAAATCATGAATATCTTACACAAACTCCATCATATTAGCGTTAGAGCTTCGAATCTTCAAGTGATTCTTCAAGTGTTCTTGGGTTGAACACTTCTCTTCTTCAACACTTATCTACTGAAATCACTTAAGGTGAGTTCATACCCCTACATTTTCATGTTTTCTCAAGTTTTCAGGGGGGGAATACAAGTTAAAACACTAAGAACATAACTAAAATTTTCTAACAGCCTTCATCAGAAAAGTTCAACTCCATTCACGGACTGTTTTGGGCATCTTAAACATTTTTGTTTTCAAAACTGTACAAGGTGAAAATAGTTCAAGTTTTTAGCTTTAAAATGGCTACTTGCACATCTCCATACGATTTTTCTACAATTTATGGTGATTTTTACAAAACTGCCTATCATTTCAAACAACAATCCGGACCAGTCTGTGATTTTGGACTTTTTCACCCAAGTTGGAGGTCATTATAAATTGTGATAAAAATTATGAGCAAACTAGACACATTTTGTGAACTCTCAGAATTTACGGATCTAGTTTTCGACTTCGTATGATTTTTCTATGATATTTCCAAAACAGGGCAGAATTGCTAAATTTTGCCAACAGCATGTAATTATCAAAACTCTTTGTATTATGTTGAGCAAAGTATGTAATCATAAGTTCTAATTTTTGAATGTGTTTCGTTGCTAGTTTACCATTATGAACTGAAACTAAGTCATTCATATTAAATATTATTCATTCATTTAGAACACGTATCATGTAACTATAAAAGTATAGTTGATAAATTCACAACACTAATACATTTCCATAAAAGAATTCATACATATTAGATACATTTTAGATAAACTATAATAGGTATAGTTTGTGATACATCACTCAACACACTCTATACAAAAAGGGGTACAAATACAAAGTACCGGGTCTCTATATAAAAAGGGGTACAAATGCAAAGTATCGGGTCTCTATACAAAAGGGGTACAAATACAAAGTACCGGGTCTCTATATAAAAAGGGGTACAAATGCAAAGTACCGGGTCTCTATACAAAAAGGGGTACAAATACAAAGTACCGGGTCTCTATACAAAAAGGGGTACAAATGCAAAGTACCGGGTCTCTATACAAAAAGGGGTACAAATACAAAGTACCGGGTCTCTATACAAAAAGGGGTACAAATGCAAAGTACCGGGTCTCTATACAAAAAGGGGTACAAATACAAAGTACCGGGTCTCTATACAAAAAGGGGTACAAATACAAAGTGTCGGATCTCTATACAAAGTTATTATGATATTAAAATTTTACTTCCTCTAGAATGGTTAGACTTCAACTATAGTCGCTGAGCGTATGTGTTTGATTCATATAAGAATTTAGTCTTGATTGGCCTAGAATTTGTGGTGCCCGCCTCATCTCCTGTTCCTCGTTGGGTTGTGGACCTAGGGCAGACCCACTATATTCAACGTTTTATCTAATTTCAACCTTATATAACTTTTATACGCTGGACGATTATAGAGGAACTCTACGGGTTACTCTAGGGTTCATTAATGCATCATGTAGGAATATTTCTATTCACACTTAACTAAGAAAATATTGGATTTTCTGGAAATCAAACTATTCTTCATCTAAAATTGTTAGACTTCAACTATAGTCGCTGAGCGTATATGTTTGAGTCATATAAGAATTTAGTCTTGATTGGCCTAGAATTGGTGGTGCCCGCCTCATCTCCTGTTCCTCGTTGGGTTGTGGACCTAGGGCAGACCCACTATATTCAACGTTTTATCTAATTTAAATCTTATATAACTTATATACACTGGACGATTATAGAGGAACTCTACGGGTCATTCTAGGGTTCATTAATGCATCATATAGGAATATTTCTATTCATACTTAACTAAGAAAATATTGGATTTTCTGGAAATCAAACTATATCGATTTTACAAGGAAAAACGGTTTCTACTTCAAGCAAAACTCTTATGAACTCACCAACCTTTGTGTTGACACTTTTTAAAACTACTTGTATTCTCAGGAAATCAGTGAAACAGGAAAACTTCATCGCTTTGAGGATGGGACGTTAAACCGTCAACAAATTTATTTTGTCATCATAATGTAATTGCTTTTGAAACATGTAAACATATACTTTGGTGTAACTTTTGCAATTATATTTATGGTGGTTGTTTTTACTTTGAGCACTATTATACACGTTGTTGTGATACTGTACATGAAGTCCTCCACCCCCAGACGTTTCCGCCATCCTTGGTTTGGGGGTGTGACAGCCGCGTTCATGGATCTCATGAACCGCGTGTGCAAACCGATGCTGGATCGGTCGGTGATAGTGTTTATAGATGACATCTTGGTGTATTCCAAGACACAGGGGCAGCACGAGGAGCACCTGCGGGAGGTGTTGGAGACTTTGAGGAGGGAGAGACTTTTCGCAAAGTTCTCCAAGTGTGAGTTCTGGTTGCGCGAGGTGCAGTTTCTTGGTCATCTCGTCAACCAGAAGGGTATTTTGGTAGATCCGGCCAAGATTGAGGCCGTGATGCAGTGGGAGGTCCCGAGGTCTCCATCTGAGATTCGGAGCTTCCTGGGGTTGGCAGGGTATTATCGGAGATTTATTCAGGACTTCTCCAAGATAGCAGTGCCGCTCACCCGACTAACCAAGAAGTCGGTGGTTTTTCGTTGGGGGCCTAAGCAGCAGGCGGCGTTCGAGACTCTTAGGAAGAGATTGTGCGAGGCCCCGATCCTTACCTTGCCAGAGGGAGTAGAGGATTTCGTAGTCTATTGTGATGCTTCGATCACAGGTATGGGAGCAGTATTGATGCAGCGAGGCCATGTGGTAGCTTATGCCTCGAGACAGTTGAAGCCTCACGAGGCTAATTATCCTACCCACGACTTGGAGCTGGGGGCAGTTGTATTTGCCCTTAAGATTTGGAGGCATTACCTTTATGGGGTCCGCTGTACTATATACACGGATCACAAGAGTTTGCGATATCTTATGGATCAGCCGAGTTTGAACATGAGGCAGAGGAGATGGTTAGACGTGTTGAAGGACTATGACTGTGAGATCCTTTATCATCCAGGGAAGGCCAATGTGGTGGCCGACGCCCTGAGCCGCAAGGTGTCGGCGGCCCCTATCAGGGATCTGTGTATGAGGATGACTGTGATCACTCCACTGTTGGAGCGGATCAAGGAGGCTTAGATGGAGGGTCTCAAGGAGGAGAGGCAGAAGTGTGAGAGGATAGTGGGCCGAGTAGCTTCATTTGATTACGACAGTCGGGGTTTGTTGACGCTTCATGGTAGGGTGTGGGTACCGTACTGGGGTGGGGTACGACAAGTATTGATGGACGAGGCTCATAAGTCTCAATTTTCTATCCACCCAGGAGCGACGAAGATGTATCGAGATCTTCGACCTGATTATTGGTGGCCCTGCATGAAGCGGGACGTCGCTTGGTATGTTGAGAGATGTTTGACCTGCTGGAAGGTCAAAGCGGAGCACCAGAGACCTCATGGCAAGATGCAGCCGTTAGACATTCCCGTGTGGAAATGGGAGGATATCACCATGGATTTTGTCACCAAACTCCCCAGGACCGCACGTGGAGTGGACTCGATATGGGTAGTAGTGGATCGGTTGACGAAGAGTGCTTATTTTATTCCGATTCAGGAGAGTATATCGGCGGAAAAGTTAGTCGATATCTATGTGCGGGAGATTGTGGCACGTCATGGAGTGCCGGTATCGGTGGTGTCGGACCGAGATGTTCGTTTCACGTCCAGATTCTGGAAGCGGTTCCACGACGAGATGGGTACTCGTCTCCATTTCAGCACTGCTTTCCACCCTCAGACTGACGGGCAGAGCGAGAGGACGATTCAGACTCTTGAGGACATGCTTAGGGCATGTGTTCTAGATTTTGGGGGCAGTTGGGATACGTATCTTCCGTTAGCGGAATTCTCGTATAACAACAGTTATCATGCAAGCATTGATCGACCTCCTTTTGAGATGTTATATGGCAGGAAGTGCAGGACCCCGATTTGTTGGGGCGAGGTCGGTCAGCGAGTCATAAGGAGCACCGAAGTGGTGCTCAAGACGACTGAGTTGATCCAGCAGGTCCGTAGTAGGCTGCAGACTGCGCAGAGTCGGCAGAAGAGCTACGCCGACAGGAGGCGTTCGGACTTGGAGTTCCAGGTGGGAGATAGGGTTCTTCTGAAAGTCTCACCTTGGAAAGGTGTCATCAGGTTCCGGAAGAGGGGCAAATTGGGCCCCAGATTTATTGGTCCTTTCAGGGTTTTGGCCCGGGTGGGTCGGGTTGCTTATCGGTTAGATCTCCCTGAGGAGCTTAGTCAGATACACATCACCTTCCACGTGTCGCAGTTAAGGAAGTGTTTGGTGGATGAGACGGCAATCGTTCCCTTAGAGGACATTCAGGTTGATAGCGGCCTGAATTATACTGAGAGGCCGGTCGCGATTCTGGAACGGAAGATCAAGACCTTGAGGAACAAGGTAATTCAGCTAGTAAAGGTGCAGTGGCAGCACCGGAAGGGGTCTGAATGGACGTGGGAGGCTGAGGAGGAGATGAGAGCGCATTACCCGGAAATTTTTACAGATCCAGCCGTAGCAGACTTCGAGGACGAAGTCTGAGACAAGTGGGGGAGAATTGTAACGACCCGTTCCCGGTGTGAAGAAGGAGAAGAAGAAAGAAGCAAGGAGAAGAGTTGTAGTACAAGGATCCAAGGGTGAATCTGAGTTAATTGAGGTATTTTCGGAGTTCCCTTCTTGTTATATGCTTTAAACTTCCATTAGAGCTCTCCTAAGAGCTAGTTGATGCTTTTTCCAAGCCTTATGTTTGCATGAATGTCTTAATAAGTCGAAATATCTTTGGATTTGAATGATGGGGTGTTGTAGAGCCCAGATCTACTGTCTTTTTGGAGTTACTTTGCATATTAACCATAGATCTACCCATTTTGTGCATCTTTTAGCCTTATTTTCCTTATTCATGAGATTGTACACGTAAAGTTGGAAACTTTACGTGGTAAATCAGCTTATTGGACCCAGATCTATCAATTGTATGTGTTGGATTCAAACAAAATCGAGTAAAAATCAGTTGCATGGTGGCAACTCGGCGAGTCGGGAAGAACGACTTGGCGAGTTGGGTCGCGAGTTCCCGATTCCTTCATTTTTACTAGTGTCGAGTGAACCCAGTGAGCTAGAGAGTGGACTCAGCGAGTTGAGGGTAAACTCAGTGATGGAGGGACTCGGCGAGTTGTTCATCAACTCGGCGAGTCCAAGGCAATCTTCTTAAAGATCAAGAACAACTCGTCGAGTTTGTTCATACGGCTCGACGAGTTGGATGAAGATTGTATGAGTTCTTGGATCAAGAGGGTACTCGTCGAGTCGATGCCACACTCGACGAGTAGCAGCGTGCAGATCTGAGAAGTGAGAGTAGGACTCGGCGAGTTGGGTGGCCCAACTCGGCGAGTCAGCCCAAAAGAGAGTTGACTTTGACCAAGGGTAAAAGAGTCATTTTACCCCAAGCGCAGTGTTTAGTTTTTGATTGAGTGTGTTTATGGACTTGTAGCCGAGGAGATTCAGGAGCAGCAGCCGTTAGCTTCCCGAGCCACACACTCAGCAGCCAGCTTACGAGGTGAGTTTCCTTCCAGTATGAACAGGTCTAAGGCCACAATGCCGACCCGTTCAGCTAGCAGTAGTTTCCGGATTTAGGTCCGATGCAGTAGCTAGTATGTTCGATGCCTTCGTGGCTCGAACAGGATTTGTGTGCTATGTTTTATGCATTAAGTATTATGTGTTCCGGGCTACGGCCCGATGTAGTATGCCGTATATGTGTTTATGCTAGTTGATGTGTTATGCTATGCCATGTTCAGTCAGTCAGTTCCGGACTTCGGTCCGATGCAGTTAGTTCCGGACATTGGTCCGATGCAGTTAGTTCCGGACTTCGGTCCGATGCAGGGGACAAGGTCCCAGTCAGTTCCGGACTTCGGTCCGATGCAATTAGTTCCGGACTTCGGTCCGATGCAGGGGACAAGGTCCTAGTCAGTTCCGGACTTCGGTCCGATGCAGTTTCCGGGCTTCGGCCCGATGTACTGGGCAAGGCCCAATATGTGTTTATATGTTATTGTATGGTATGTGGTAGTTTGGGGGAGCTCACTAAGCTTCGTGCTTACAGTTTCAGTTTTGATTTCAGGTACTTCCGCAAGCAAAGGGAAAAGCTCGGGGTGATAGCATCGCACACACCACAACTTAGCTTTTATCCTGGGGATGGTTTTAGTTGTTTTGGATTTGATATAGTATGATACAGTTTTCCGCACAGTATTTTATTATGATTTGGGATACATCGCGTATGTTTTTCTATGTTATGATACTCGTATTATGGTTTTGATTATATTGAAAAATGAAATTTTTGGGTCGTTTCAATGTTAGACACATTTCCTGTAAGTAGATCGATCAACATTATAACTGGAATTACTGATAAATCTTATATATATATATATATATATATATATATATATATATATATATATATATATATATATATATATATATATATATATATAACAACGATTATGAATATATTAACTTACGGGGATCCTAGCGAAAACCGGGAAGATCGCAGGAAGGGCTCCGATACCGAACACTTCTATTTTCCCGACGCATTGCCTCAGAGCTTTGCTAAAGCACTCCAAAAACCTAGAAAGATTCCACTCGAGGAGTGGGTGGTCTCTAAAGAGTTTTGAGTGAAGAGAGTGTGAGGAAAATGAAAGAAGTCGAAGACATCTATTTAAAGCAGGGGTGTGCGCCGCGCAAAACAGATGTGCGCCATGGATTTTGTCCAGGTTGATGACGTAGCTTCAATCAGAGGGTGACACATGGCGAAAATCTGGTGGGCCGCGTTGGGCTATCTTTGCGCGCCGTGCGCCTTGTCGGCGTGCACGCCTACACGTGCGGATTTTTAGATGCTTCAGAAAATCATATATTCTTCATACGAGTTCCATTTTTGACATTCTTTATATCCACACGTAGCTATCGATGAGATCTACAACTTTCATTTAGACTCCGTTGGCTGATTCTCACTTTATTTTTTTATGTATATTTTTAATAAGTTTAGATTGTTAAAGCCCGTATAAAACTAATAATTTTCTCATATGAATTCCCTTATAGACTGTCTTTATATCGACATGATTATATTGAAAATATCTTCGACTCTCGTTTAGATTGTTTTTCCCACAATTGACCGATCTTCATTTCAAATTTTGTGTCGTACATTGCTAAACTGAAACTCTAAAAATCATAACATCCTCTTATGAAGTCATGATTCAGACATTCTGTATACGTACGCTCCCGGTTTTGCGATTACTAAGACTTTTGGCAAGAATATTTATCCTAAATAGTCTTCTATAAAAAACGTTTATTTACGTGATTGGTTGTTTATACTATAAGGTGAAAATGAGGTGTTACAAAATAAAAATAAAATATGAAAAATAAAAAAAGAAGGATAAAATTGTTCTTTTACAGAAATTTAACTGGAGCTTTTGTGTCGAAAGGACCATCGTTGCAATACTAACAAAATATTATATGACCGAGTTTGTCCGTTAGACTACATGTGCCTATTACGTCAAACCATGGGGACAATTTATGTAATTTTGTGTAGCCGGACATGTTGATTTTCAAACATTAAAAACTCCATCAAATAAATAAATATTTAAGAAATCTCGATTGTTTCATGCACGAGATGAACTTGATAATGAAAATCACCTTGAATGGCTTTAGGTGGAACGAAATCGTCAGAACTATGAATGAAATAATAATATTCCATTGAAAAATAGGATGAAAGAAAAAGAAAATTAGAAACTTTGTAGGTTTGAATACTTTTTATTCCGTGTATGATAATGACTATTCACAGATAAAAAAGAATGTTAAAGGAGTTTGAGTTGGAAATTTTTTGTAAAAACTAGAAAGTAATATTCTTTTAATCAAACCGGAGAGCTCGGGTCAAAATTTTGAGACCTATGGAAAAGACCGGAGAAGTCCGATTTTGGGATCTCGTGAAAAGCGGAGAGAAGTAAAAGAAATCGAAGTAGCAACTAGCAAGGCATGGAAAGCGAAAGGCTTTGGTTGTAAGTTGTAACTTTAAAAATCGGAGGGCTAAAATGTAAAATCGGAGAGGTCCTCTTTTGTAGGCGAGATCTCCGGTAGCTAAAACACGCGGGTAATGAATCCGAGGTGGATCCGCTTTGCCAAAGGGCGCTGGATCCGGATCGTAAGGAAAGAAAAGGCCGGTTGCTTGAATCAACACGGGTCAGCTTTGGATCAGGTCAATCCACTGGTAAAGGGATCCATATTTGCTGCTGACTTTTTCGATTTCTTTATCCACACATAATTCTCACAATCTTTTTTTTTCTTTTCTTCCCATGCCCTTTAATATCTTCATTCTACGGATGGCTTAATTAATTTTATTCATTTAACTAAAATCAACTGATCAAGAAATATTTAGATATGATTATTTTTCAATAATTAACTTTAAATTTAACAACCATTAATTCATAGATAAAATCTATAGTCATCAAAGTTGCACAATTCATAGACAAAATTTGTCTATTTGCAAATAAATAACTGCTAATATACCTGATGCAAAATCGATCAATCAGTTCACCATGCTTCATTAGTATCAATCAAAACTTTAGTTGTCTTCAAATAATTGATGTCAAATATCTATAAAAGCATAACACATACCAAATATATACAATATTTAAACAAAAATAAATAATCCATGAAAACTTTGATCAATAAGCACATATAATTCATGCAAAAAATAAAGCCATGAAAGCATCCAAATACTCCATTGTCGTGTCAACTATGTCGTGACAACTGCTCAAACCACAAGACGTCTCAAAAATTACAAGTCTCAAAGACTAACTCTCACCTTAAAACCTCTCCAAACGATCTTCACACTAAAACATTACACAAACCCCATGATGAGCCAATGTAATAACAAATCACAGTGAGTACCCAAATGGTGACGAGTCTAGTTTTGTATCATCTAACATCTAATGTTAAGAAGACCAAAAACATAGTCAAATGTGTTGGTGATTACAGTGTTATCGACATATTTTAGTATAATTAGTATGACTATCGAGACATGTTGAGTTCATTTTACTATCTGAGCATAGAGGTGTAAGTTGCACACCTCATAACGATAAATGTGGACTAAGGAACATGAGGATCTGGGGGCAGCACCTCTGGGTACATGGTTCTAAGGGGCACCCTTTGTGGTTATGATAACATGGTGATGTAAGAGTTAGTTTTGTCCTATAACTACCATTTAAACCACCATTTTGGCGCCAAGATGAATGATAACTACCTTCTAACTGCCATCTTCTTTGTATAAAAGGAAGATGGATGTTCCATACAAAGGCTGCAACTTTCATACTTGAAGATCAATTACTTTGCATTTTCCTTTCTCTCTGAAAACACATCTCAAAAGGTATTTTGTATTTCTAATTCTGAATAGGCTTGTAATCAGAGTTGAAGTTCTTGGATTAATCCACTTTCTGAAGTCGTGTACCCCAACACTAGGGACGAATTACAAACTTCAGAAAGTGATGCAATGGCAATCCTTGAAACATGCTAGTCAAATTGTTATTCGAAATTCTCTCTAAATTCTAACAAAATGGAGGCAGTTCTATATGGTCGCTAAACCAATAAATGGCCACTTTAAATACTATAATGTTCAAACGTGATGACACATCCTCATTGTATTTCAAAGCAACGCATATCATCATGGAAGTGAGCTAAGAGTATAGTATAAGAATGACTATAGCTCTTGTTTACAACCAAACAATCCCCAAAACCTCAAGATAAATATTGAATACAATGACGTCTCCAAAAAAGTAGCAACATGGATACTGTTCCAATATGTGACAACCCGGAACTATTCCATCACCGTAAACCGTTTTCCGTTAATAAAACTCGTTCTTATTTAACTTTTCCGTTAATATTTGGGATCAAACAAATAAAATTTGTACTTTTACTATAACTTAATAAGGATCGGAATAAATCAAGAATGCGGGAAACACCCTGAATATCCTTTTAAGAAATTTTAGTTACAAACGAATTAAAATGCGACCATTTAATCGGGTGCAACCATAAGCCCCGTTTAACGTCAATATCGGGTAAAATTCCACAGGGCCACAAACTTAACACTATATAAGGGTTGAGTGGTCACCAAGTTAGAACTTTTACCACTTAAATCCCTCTCTCTCTCTCTCTCTCTCTTCAAGGCTTGATCCTCCCAAAATCTGCTAGTTTCCGCTCCAAACTATAAGTACACTTACCCTAGATTGTTCTACAAACCATTGCATGTAATTATCGCTCAAAAATCATCCAACAAGGCCAAGATTAAGGAGTTTACAGCCCAAGAACACTCTAGGGCCGTAAACCCCTAAAAATGTGCCAAAATGGTCCCAAATCCCTTCCTTAGGCTTAGAGGCTAATTTAGAACATACCCTAGAAGTGTTTTAACCATTTAATCTTGTTTTTAGAGGATTAAAAGAGGTTTTACGGCCCAAGAATATCCTTAGGCCGTAAACTCCCTTAAACCATGCAAAATGAGCCTTTAACCCCCTAATTAGCCTTATACCTTCACCTAGAAACACATAGGAGTGAACAAATGACCCAAAATCGAAGTTTAAGGGGTGTCCAAGAGTTCACGGCCGTAAACCATGGGGTTTACGACCGTAAACTCCCAAGGAGTGGTCCTAGGACCGCAAACTCCAAGCGAGTGCTCTTTTGGAACCTTAAACACCCCTCAAGCCTTGTATATTGCCTCGGAATCACTTCTAGAGCCACAAGAGACTTGAAAACACACCAATACACTCCTCCCATGAGTTTACAGTCGTAAACTCATGGGGGAGGTGGTCCCTCAGTCGTAAACCCACCTAAGGTGAGTTGTGAGGAGTAAACTCCATAGTGAGGCCTAAAACTCCTTCCTTGCAACCCAATAGCCTTCTAGCACTTAACCATAGAGCTTTTATTCACATTGGGATGTTTATATGTGTTTAATTAGTGTTTGAATCACTAATTACTTTTAAACATATGTCTTCATATGTTACTAGGGTCATAAAGTGTGTACAAGTCTTTACTTGGCACCAAACGCTCAACCGTCACTTCCACCCGATCTACTCGCTTTAGGTGAGTTCATACCCCTTAATTAACCTTTTTAAATGTTTTTACATGTTTTAGGGGGGATACAAGTAAATGCAACAAGTTCTAGTTCCTAATCATTCGTGATTTATAGCTTACTACCAAAAAATGATCTCTCTATACTTTGTTCTAATTGTCAATAAAATTGTTTTAAATGTTCATCAAACGCATTTTCTCAATTAAATTGTTGTTAAACTATTTTCAAATTGTATTTAAATTACTTTTCTTCTAAACTATATCGACATTCATATATTTATATAAATAAGACTTGAAGGACTTAGGACCGATAGCTCACTTTAATTCCTGTTCTTGTTTGATTGTGGTCTTAGGATATATTGTTATCCGTCCGACTGTCGTTGATTTCTTACTTATATATATATATATATATATATATATATATATATATATATATATATATATATATATATATATATATATATATATATATATATATTGTGTTAGATATGAAAGTCTTCTTCTTATATAATACCTTTGTAAAGCAAAGGCATGCGACTCTACACTCTACATAACTATAATAGGTATAGTTAACACTACTGTTTGACACCTCTATCACTAGGATACCCGTTATAACTACTACTATCACGAATTTAGACATGTTTAAGAGAACCCTCTCTATACTATAACTAAAAGTTACTATACTATAATTCAAGAGAATACACTAATCCAGAATATATCACACTATTCCTCTATACGACACTCTACTACGTAAATACCATGTAACCAGGGCTTCCCGAAAGGAAAGCAACACTACATGTATAGATCTATACAAGACAGACGCTATTACATCTCAACTGTTATTCACAGTCCGAGCCGACTAGGCCTAGGGATGGCACTACATCACTACACTGCAGACGACCGGGAAGGCCATCGGAACCTCTATAATCACTCAGTTTAGTTACATGAGAAATCATATCCATATCCAAATTAACACACTAAGAATTAAAGTCTAAGCTAATTCCTGAAGTAACATATCTTGAAGTTGCAACACTACTACAGTAAATCAACGATACTTTTACTCAGCTACGCTACTTGTATGAAACACACTACCTTATTTTAGCACTGATAGTCTCAATGAAAATACTTTTACATACTCAATGGATTTAACTTACACATATCTAAAACTGGAAAATATAGGATTTTCTAGGGATTTCTACTACTCTCAACATTTATTTCAGCTTTTATATTACTTAATTGTAAACACTTTTATACAAGAAATGACACTAAAATCTTATGAACTCACCAGCTTTATGCTGATAATCGTTTTCAAAATAACTTGTTTCCTCAGGTCAAAGATAGACAGGTACTGGTGCAGCTTTTGAGAAGATGGAGCACATACTAGACTCATCTTTTATTTTTGTTATACTTTTTGTGTCTATCAACTGTACAGAACATGTTTGTATCTAAAATTTACTATATTAATGAAATGGTTGTTATCGCTTGTTTTTACTATTATGCAATTGTTATGATACTGTACATGACGTCCTCCACCCCAGAACATATTCCGCCGTTCTCGGTTTTGGGGTGTGACAGATTGGTATCAGAGCATTGTTTCTAGTGAATCAAGTATATCAACCCATAAAAGATATACAAACTATAAACACTTCAGGACTAAAACACTCTGACCAAGAATATATACTTTTAAATACTAAAATATTTAATTAAGTATGTATATATACATTCACCAATACAAAGGGTCAGTATCATTCTAGAACAGAACAGAAGTATTAAAGATTGTTGAACAACACAATTAAGCTTAGAGACATATAGTCACACCTGGGTGGATGTAGCCTGATCAACTACATCTCTCTAGGAGTGATTAGCATGTGCCTACGAGTGATTGTGGTGTTGCAACAAGTCTAAAACTTACCAACACTACCACAAGAACAAGAATACTATAGGAGTATTATGTACTCTACTAACTACATATGTGATACCAAAAAGGGTCATTACTAGTAGGACAATAGTTGCTAAGTGGATACATCACGGTTACATGTGACTAGGGCGCTATAGACTCAGAATCTGTGACCTTTTCTTCATTTCCTATTCTTGTTTGATTGGGGGTCTGGAATTAGGGTTGCTTATTCGAAGGACTATCTTGCTTCAGTTACATGTAATTAGTATGCACTATGCAAGTATTGGGTCGACTAGTAACGATCATCTTATAAGTATTCTAGATTAGTATGTCTATTAACCTTCTTTCCCCATTCTCGCGTAGATAACATGGCTGGCTTCCACCATCCCAACAATCCATATTATCCGAACCAAGGCAATGGGGGATGGCTAGACGAGGAGCCAGAAGATGATCAACCGATCCCTTTGGATGATCACCGTGTTGAAGGCTTTTCGGATGACTCCGACTCCGAGCCAGAAGTCAACAACCTGACCCCAATAGCTCCAAACCCTAACCCCCATCCGGTATTTCAAGGCCCTACTCCCATGTGGGCAATAACCCTGAACCAATGGAGCGAGGAGCAGGGTTAGCCTGTACCTTTCTACGGAGACCGAAGCTTCTACAACATAAGAGAAGGAAGATCAGCGGACCGAGTCTTGCCCATCATGGTCGTTAGGATCGCCAGGAACACTGAACAAGGTCAAGCACCCATCGGCAAAGTCATGGAAATTGATGCCAACTCCAGCCTTAACACTGCCCGCATCCGTCAACTGGAAGAGGCCATGGATAGGACTAGGAGGACGAATGAGGTTCTGCCGCAACAGCTAGCTCCATCCCGAGCCGAAATTAGGGAACTCCGAGCACGTCAGAGGGTTCAGGAGAGACACCTTCAAGAAGTTGTTCACCAACTGGCTGAACTTAGTTTTCGCCCAACAAATACCCGTAGTCAGTAGAAGATATCTACTTGTCTTTCCCTTTTGTTTAAGGAATAGCCTTTCTCTTTCTATGCTCGGTAGAGCACTTGTTGTAAACGTTCCTAACTTTGAAAATACTCTAATTAGACCTCTAGGCTGCCAACATTTTCCTTATGATTTGATGTAAGACCTACTGTTAGGTCAATTTTCCCGAACTCATATTACATCATTAATATCAACAATATTGGCAATTATCTAATCTATTACTATGACTCAATCTGATAGTTGTGCTATGGTCGAGTCCATGAAATGCTCTCATCGTATATACAATTGATTCTCACTACTGTCACTATCTCTATGAACTTTCAGTAAAAGATGCCTCCCCGCAAGCACTCGAACAGAGGTGGACCTGCAGCTCAAACTCCACCTCCACCACCCCCTCCTCCACAGATTGATCCTGTGATATTCCAAATGGCTGTAACAGTAGCTGTAACGGCTGCTATGGCCCAAATGAAATCCGGCGATGCTAGTGGAGCCGGAATGGGCACTAACTCCAGACATGGTGAAAATCCCCCACGTGCACAGGGGTGTACTTATAAAGATTTCATGAGCTGTAAACCAACATTCTTCAATGGGACCGAAGGAATCCTTGCTCTGTCCCAATGGATCGAAAGAGCCAAAGCTGTTTTCGAAATGTACTCATGCCCCGAAGAGAGAAAAATAAAGTTCGCTGCTTCCACCTTCATTGAAAGGTCCCTAACATGGTGGAATGGCCATGTCAATTCACTCTCCTTAGTAACAGCCAATGCCATGGGCTGGGACACACTAACAGACCTACTGAGAAAGGAGTACTTCCCTAGAGGTGAGGTTTAGAAGCTTGAGGAGGAACTCTAGAACCTCAAGATGAAGGGGACAGGTATAGTGGCTTATACGACCAGGTTCTACGACCTGGTGGCTATGTGCCCTAACATGATCCCTTCTGAGAGCAAAAAAATCGAACGATACATCTGGGGTTTAGTGCCCCGTATCAAGGAAACATTCTATCTTCACATCCTGTAACCTTTGACAGTGCGAAGGAGTTGGCCCACAGGTTGATTGATCGTGAAACTCCTTCTACTCCAGCAACAACAACCACAACTGCCACTGCACCACCCAAATCAACTAACAAAAAGAGGAAGCGTTGGGATCAGAAGAAGGGCAAGAAAACTCAAACCTCCTCCAAAGACCAACAAATCGTGGTTGTCCATGCTTCCACCACTCCTTCTACCCCTGTACTAGCAAAAACCTATGTTGGGAACCTGCCCAAGTGCCCCAAGTGCCCCTTCTATCACAACGACCCCTGTCGTGAATTGCAATGCACTAACTGCGGCCGGAAGGGCCATACCATCCGGTTTTGCAGATTCCAACACAAACCCATTTCTCATGTTTCCGGCTCGGGAGTGAGCCAGGCCTGCTATGGCTGCGGTGAAGTAGGCCATTTCAAGAAAAACTATCCGAAGGCCGGGAATACGGGAGGAACAGGAAGACTACTCGCTATTGGCCACAACGAAGCAGTAGCGGACCCCACAGTAGTCACGGGTACGTTCCTTCTCAACAACTCTTATGCTTGTGTCTTATTCGATAGTGGACCAGAAAGAAGCTTTATAAACCAAAACTTTAAACACTTACTTAAGCAAACCCCACAACCCCTAAAACAAACATTCGTCGTAGAAATGGCTAACGGAAAGGCAGAGAGCTCTAACGAAATCTACATAGGTTGCACTCTCACACTAGATGATCATTCATTCCCAATCGACCTCATACCAGTATCTATCAAAAGTTTTGATGTCATCGTGGGCATGGACTGGTTGAGCCTCCATCGTGCTGATATTTTGTGTTTCGATAAAGCAATCCGTCTGAATCTACTGAATAACGAAACCTTGTTAATCTACGGGGACAAACCCAGTACGAGCCTTCGCATCATCTCAAGTATTCAAGCCTAGAAGTACTTGTGTAAGGAATATCGCGCATTCCTTACTCACGTTGTTGATACAAGCCAGAAAACGAAAGATCTAAAAGACTTCCCCGTCGTATGCGATTTTCCCGACGTCTTTCAAGAAGAACTCCCAGGTTTTCCTCCCAAACGTCAGGTTGAGTTCAGAATCGACCTAATCCCAGGATCTACCCCCGTAGCTAAATCGCCCTATCGTCTAGCACTGACTGAAATGCAAGAACTGTCCGGTCAACTTAACGAGCTGCTCAGCAAGGGCTTTATAAGACCAAGCTTCTCACCCTGGGGAGCACCGGTCTTGTTTGTAAAGAAGAAGGACGGATCATTCCATATGTGCATCGACTACAGAGAGCTCAACAAACTGACGGTTAAGAATCGCTACCCTCTTCCCCGTATAGACGACCTATTCGACCAACTGCAAGGGGTGAGTTACTTTTCCAAGATTGATCTTAGGTCCGGGTATCACCAGTTACGAGTGCTTGAGGAAGATGTTCCAAAAACATCCTTCTGAACTCGTTACGGACACTACGAGTTCATAGTAATGCCCTTTGGACTGACTAACGCACCCGTATTATTTATGGACTTGATGAATAGGGTTTTTCATACTTACTTAGATTAGTTCGTCATCAGCTTTATTGATGACATACTTGTCTACTCTCGGAGTGAGGAAGATCATAGCAATAATCTACGACGAGTCCTAGAAACCCTACGATCGGAGAAGTTATACACGAAGTTCTCCAAGTGCGAATTTTGGATTCGAAAAGTTGAATTCTTAGGACACGTGGTTAGTGAGGAAGGAATCCACATGGACCCATCTAAGGTTAGAGCTGTCGAGAACTGGTCAACACCGAAGGTGCCTACAGAAATTCATCAATTTCTTGGCCTCGCTGGCTACTACCGCAGATTCATTCAGAACTTCTCTCGAATTGCGAAACCTCTCACTACCTTGACTCAGAAAGGCGTGACATTTTTCTGGGGAGAGAAACAGTAGAAGGCATTCCAAACCCTGAAGCAAGCCCTATGCACCGCCCCGGTATTGTCCCTTCCCGAAGGGATAGATGATTTCGTGGTATACTACGATGCATCGAACCAAGGGCTCGGTTGTGTCCTGATGCAACGAGGTAAGGTCATTGCCTATGCCTCGAGACAACTGAAGACACACGAGATCAACTACACCATGCACGACCTCGAGTTAGGAGCGGTCGTATTCACTCTAAAGATCTGGAGACATTACCTGTAGGGTACGAAGAGCACAATATACACTAACCACAAAAGCCTCCAACACATACTGAACCAGAAGGAGCTCAATATGAGACAACGACGATGGGTCGAACTACTCAATGATTACGACTGCGAGATTCATTATCACCCGGGAAAAGCCAATGTAGTAGCAGACGCCCTAAGTAGAAAAGAGTATTCTGGTCGAAGGGTGAAGTCGTTAACAATAATTATCCATTCGCATCTATCCACACAGATTAAGGAGGCTCATCTCGAAGCTTTAAAACCTAAGAATGTGGCGGGAGAATTCTTACGTGGAATGGATAAGAACTTGGAGGGAGAATTCTTACGTGGTTTCAGAGACTTGGTCATGAAGGAAGCACACAACACTTGATATTCTGTTCACCCAGCTTCAGATAAGATGTATCTGGATCTCAAAAAGTTATACTGGTGGCCTAATATGAAAGCAGAGATTGCTACCTTCGTGAGTAAATGCCTTACCTGCGCGAAGGTCATGGTCGAATACCAGAAGCCATCAGGTCATCTACAGCAACCAGAGATACCGGAGTGGAAGTGGGAGTGGATCACTATGGATTTCATAACTAAGCTACTCAGGACAACGGGTGGGCTGGATACCATATGGGTCATCGTCGACAGATTGACCAAGCCTGCACACTTCCTACCCATCAAAGAAACAGAAAAGATGGAGAAACTCACAAGAACATACATTAAGGAAATAGTACGGCTGCATGGTGTCCCTAAATCTATTATCTCTGATAGAGATAGTAGGTTTACTTCGAGATTTTGGCAATCACTGCAAAGCGCCTTAGGGACGAGGTTGGACATGAGTACAACCTACCATCCGCAGACCGATGGGCAAAGTGAAAGGACTATCCAAACCCTGGAGGACATGCTGCGGGCCTGTGTGATTGACTTTAGTAAGACATGGGATATCCACTTACCCCTTATAGAGTTTTCTTACAATAACAGTTATCACACGAGCATCAAGGCAGCCCCGTTCGAAGCCCTCTATGGCCGGAAGTGCAGGTCCCCTCTGTGCTGGGCTGAGGTGGGTGACACTCAGTTAGCTAAAGGACAATTTCCTGACAGTGCTCTCACGGGTCCGGAGATCATTTGAGAAACAACCGAGAAGATTGTACAGATCCGCGAACGATTAAAAGCTGCCATGGATCGACAGAAAAGCTACGCAGACAAATGAAGAAAACCTTTGGAATTCCAGGTGGGAGACCGAGTCCTTTTGCAAGTCTCACCCTGGAAGGGCATGATACGCTTTGGGAAGTGTGGAAAGCTGAATCCAAGATACATAGGGCCTTTTGAGATTCTCGCCAGAATCGGCCTCATAGCTTACAAACTTAATCTACCCTGAGAGCTCAGTAACATACACTCTACCTTCCACATCTCGAACCTGAAAAAGTGCTTATCTGACGAAACCCTAGTGATCCCACTAGACGAGATTGAGATCAACGAAAGCCTCAACTTTGTGGAAGAACCTGTGGACATCATGGATAGGGAGGTCAAACGAATGAAACTAAGCCGCATTCCAATTGTGAAAGTTCGATGGAACGCCAAGCTAGGGCCAGAATTCACTTGGGAACGCGAGGATCAAATGAAGCTTAAGTATCCCCATCTCTACGCTTAGTTATCTTGTAATAACATTATTGTTTGAAATCTAATTTCGAGACGAAATTCCCTCTAACGGGGGGGATGATGTGACAACCCGGAACTATTTCGTCACCGTAAACCGTTTTTCGTTAATAAAAGTCATTCTTATTTAAATTTTCCGTTAATATTTGGGATCAAACAAATAAAATTTGTACTTTTACTATAACTTAATAAAAATTGGAATAAATCAAGAATGCGGGAAACACCCTAAATATCCTTTTAAGAAATTTTAGTTACAAACGAATTAAAATGCGACCATTTAATCGGGTGCAACCATAAGCCCCGTTTAACGTCGGTATCAGGTAAAATTCCACCAGGCCACAAACTCAACCCTACATAAGGGTTGAGTGGTCACCAAGTTAGAACTTTTACCACTCAAATTTCTCTCTCTCTACTCTCTCTCTTCAAGGCCCGATCTTCCCGAAATACGCTAGTTTCCGCTCCAAACTGTAAGTACACTTACCCTAGCTTGTTCTACAACCCATGGCATGTAATTATAGCTCAAAAATCGTCCAAGAAGGCCAAGATTAAGGAGTTTATGGCCCAAGAACACTCTAGGGCCGTAAACCCCTAAAAATGTGCCAAAATGATCCCAAATCCCTTCCTTAGGCTTAGAGGCTAATTTAGAACATACCCTAGAAGTGTTTTAACCACTTAATCTTGTGTTTAGAGGCTTAAAAGAGGGTTTATGGCCCAAGAATATCCTTAGGCCATAAACTCCCTTAAACCATGCAAAATGAGCCTTTAACCCCCTAATTAGCCTTATACCTTCACCTAGAAACACATTGGAGCGAACAAATGACCCAAAATCGAAGTTTAAGGGGTGTCCAAGAGTTCACGGCCGTAAACCATGGGGTTTACGACCGTAAACTCCCAAGGAGTGATCATAGGACCGCAAACTCCAAGGGAGTGCTCTTTTGGAACCTTAAACACCCCTCAAGCCTTGTATGTTGCCTTGGAATCACTTCTAGAGCCTCAAGAGACTTGAAAATACACAAATACACTCATCCCATGAGTTTATGGCCGTAAACTCATGGGGAGGTGGTCCCTCAGCCGTAAACCCACCTAAGGTGAGTTGTGAGGAGTAAACTCCATAGTAAGCCTTGTAGGGTCATAAAACTCATGGGGAGGTGGTCCCTCAGCCCTAAAACTCCTTCCTTGCAACCCAATAGCCTTGCAGCACTTAACCATAGAGATTTTATTCACATTAGGATGTCTATATATGTTTAATTAGTGTTTAAATCACTAATTACTTTTAAACATATGTCTTCATATGTTACTAGGGTCATAAAGTGTGTACAAGTCTTTACTTGGCACCAAACGCTCAACCGTCACTTCCACCCGATCTACTCGCTTCAGGTGAGTTCATACCCCTTAATTAACCTTTTTAAATGTTTTTACATATTTTAGGGGGGGATACAAGTAAATGCAACATGTTCTAGTTCCTAATCATATGTGATTTATGGCTTACTAACAAAAGAATCTCTCTATACTTTGTTCTAATTGTCAATAAAATTGTTTTAAATGTTCATCAAACGCATTTTCTCAATTAAATTGTTGTTAAACTATTTTCAAATTGTATTTAAATTACTTTTCTTCTAAACTATATCGACATTCATATATTTATATAAATAAGACTTGAAGGACTTAGGACCGATAGCTCACCTTAATTCCTGTTCTTGTTTGATTGTGGTCTTAGGATATATTGTTATCCATTCGAATGTCATTGATTTCCTACTGATATATCATATATATATTGTGTTAGATATGAAAATCTTCATCTTATATAAGACCTTCGTAAATCAAAGGCATGCAACTCTACACTCTACATAACTATGATAGGTATAGTTAACACTACTGTTTGACACCTCTATCACTAGGATACCCATTATAACTACTACTATCACGAATTTAGACATGTTTAAGAGAACCCTCTCTATACTATAACTAAAAGTTACTATACTATAATTCAAGAGAATACATTAATCCAGAATATATCACACTATTCCTCTATACGACACTCTACTACGTAAATACCATGTAACCAGGGCTTCCCGAAAGGAAAACAACACTAAATGTATAGATCAATACAGGAAGGAAGCTATTACATCCCGACTGTTATTCACAGTCCGAGCCGACTAGGCCTAGGGATGGCACTACATCACTACACTGCGGATGACCGGGAAGGCCATCAGAACCTCTATAATCACTCAGTTTAGTTACATGAGAAATCATATCCATATCCCAATTAAGACTCTAAGAATTAAAGTCTAAGCTAATTCCCTAAGTAAATGAACATACCTTGAAGTTGCAACACTAGTACAGTAAATCAACAATACTTTTACTCAGCTACGCTACTTGTAGAAACACACTACCTTATTTTAGCACTGATAGTCTCAATGAAAATACTTTTACACAATCAATGTATTTAACTTACACATATCTAAAACTGGAAAATATAGGATTTTCTAGGGATTTCTACTGCTATCAACATTTATTTAAGCTTTTATATTACTTAATTGTAAACACTTTTATACAAGAAATGACACTAAAATCTTATGAACTCACCAGGTTTATGCTGATAATCGTTTTCAAAATAACTTGTATCCTCAGGTCAAAGATAGATAGGTACTGGTGTAGCTTTTGAGAAGATGGAGCATATACAAGACTCATCTTTTATTTTTGTTATACTTTTGGTGTCTATCAACTATACAAAACACGTTTGTATCTAAAATTTACTATATTAATGAAATGGTTGTTGTCGCTTGTTTTTACTATTATGCAATTGTTATGATACTGTACATGACGTCCTCCACCCCAGAACGTATTTCAGCGTTCTCGGTTTTAGGGTGTGATACAATACATTCTACCATAATTCCAAAACCCTACCTAATACATATGCACCTAGATAAATTAGAAAGGCTGACAAACAATTATCGCTCCAACAAACAAAACTAAAATACAAAAAGATAACAAGAATCCAAATTCCTAATGACTTCTTTAGACAAATGATTGATGATATCACATTATTTCCAAGAAATCCTAAAATAAGATACATTTAAACAAACAAATACACCTCCCGAATGACAAAGATAACTCACAGATATTATGTGGATCCAACTTGTGTATGTCAAGTATCACAACCAAAAATTTGACACCAAATATGCACAAAATCCCAAGGCATATAATATAACCGTTCCAAAACTAATGACTCATTTGTAGTTAGCCAAGCTAGAAATGATTTCATACAAAGAAATGACTATGATAACAACAATACCAAAACTCAAGTGGGACCACATATCAACATAGTCACCATAAATGTGGATCCCAGATATATTGTGATGGGAAAAACTAACAACAAATAACTATAATGAGCAAGACAGAATGAATTCCATATCCTAAATATTTGCCACCATAATTGGAACAAAACAATTTACATCAGGTTCAAACAAATATAAACAAACCCTGAACAACTACAAACCGATCAACCATCATCACCAACACAACCAGACATTGAAAGAATGACCTAAATATAAAGAGTATGTACTAAATAAACACCCATCTCAAAAATACAAATGGACTTACAAATGAGCCATGAAATATATGTATAAAGAACAAACTAGAACCAAGGAAACGATAGCAAAAACATGCATATTAAAAGTATCTATTTGGTACATACATACCTATGACAACCTAGGAAATACGTACCCAACCCCCATTGACAACCACCATCAAAACACAATCTTGTAAAGGCCAAAAATTTCAATCATCAATCTTATTAAAGTTAAACCATATGCTTAAAAACAAGTGCACAAAGTGGTTTAAGACCGCTAATGTCCTTTTAGATGCAAAGGCCGACCCCAACCCAGTCACAACCTGCAACAAAGCAGTTTAAAACCGTTGATGTCAGATCTGGGGGCCGAAAGGGACACACTTGCGGGAGTTGCGGAAAGGCGCACAAGGGTGCTTGTAGATCATCTTCTGGGTGCCACAATTATGGCCGACATGGCCACATGATGAGGGATTGTTGCTAGCAGGTTCCTACAGTTAGTTCTAGGATTTGCTATCATTATGACTAGGTTAGCCATGTGCAGGTTAACTATCCATCACTCGCTGGCAGGCCGGCGCAGGCTCCAGCACTGACTACTTTAATGATCACTAATGGGAGTTAGGGCAGGGTGGAGCCCCCGAGGGATCGAGGTCACGCTTTCTAGCTAACAACCGAGGAGGAATGGGCAACACCAAATGTTGTGACTAGTATGTTTCTATCCCTTATATTATTGATTATGTCTGTTTTATTCTCACATGTTTGTACCTCTCTTAGGTATGTTCTTAGTGAACTCCTTGCATGCTCTTGTATTGTTTAACTCAGGTGCTAGTCGATCCTTTATCTATCGGTCTTTTAGTAGGGAGTTTGCTTTACCCATAGGGTAGATGGAGTGTCTGTTGCAAGTTTCTATCACCAATGAACATGGGGTTTCTGCTACTTTGGTTTATCAGGGTTACATTCTGGAGATATTCGGAGTATCCTTCCCGTTCAATTTGATTCCCATTCCTATGGGGGATGTCTGCATGATAATGGGTATGGATTGGCTGAGCCTTTTCAGTGCCATGATCGACTGCAAGGGTCTGCGCATGGTAGTTCGAACCCCAAGTGGAGGAGAACTGGTTATTTACGGAGAGGGCACCAGGTTGGGTTCAGGGTTTTATTCAGCAGCCAGGGCTCGACAGTATATTCAGAACGGGTGTGCAGGCTATTTCGCTTATGTGGTGGATACGCGGTTTAGGGATCAAGTGTTGGTTGCTGATGTTACAGTTGTTAGGGAGTTCGCTAATGTATTCCCGGAGGAGTTACCCGGTGTGCCTCATGAGAGGCAAGTCGAGTTCAGGATTGACCTTGTGCCAGGTGCGACCCCTATTGCCAATGCGCCATACCAATTCGCACCACCTAAGATGCTGGAGCTGTCATCTCAGCTGAAGAAGTTGTTAGGCAGGCAGTTCATCTGTCCGAGCGTGGGGAGCGTTGATTCAATTTGTCAGGTTGAAGGATGGTTTGTACCAGATGTGCATCGATTATAGGGAGTTGAACAAGTTAAAGATGAAGAACTGTTATCCCCTTCCACAGATTGATGACCTCTTTAATCAACTCCAGTGAGCATCTTGATTTCCCAGATAGACCTAAGGTATGGGTACCATGAGGACAGGGTGACAGAGGAGGACATAGAGAAGACCACATTCCAGAATCGTTATGGGCATTACGAGTTCGTGGTGATGCCATTCGGGCTCACCAATACGCCTAACATATTTATGGAATTGATGAATCGGATATGCAGGCCGATGCTTGATTGTTCAGTTATCATGTTTATTGATGATATGTTGGTGTATTCCAAGTCCAGAGAGCAACATGAGGAGCATCTTCACAGGCTTTTGGGGGGTTTTCAGGAAAGAACGACTTCATGCTAAGTTCTCGAAATGTGAGTTTTGGTTGCGAGAGGTTTAGTTCCTTGGACACCTCACTAACCAAGATGGTATTTTGGTCGATCTGGCCAAAATCGAGGCGGTAATGCAGTGGGAGGTTCCAAAATCTCCCTTGGATATCAAGAGTTTTCTGGGTTTGACAGGGTACTACCAGAGATTTATTCAAGATTTCTCCAAGATTGCAGTACCCCTCACTCATGTGACGAGGAAGGGGGTGGATTCTGTTGGGGACCTGAGTAGCAGTCATCATTTGAGATCGTTCGGCAGAGACTTTGCGAGGCCCCAATTTTGACCCTCCCATAGGAAATTGAGGATTTTGTGGTTTTCTATGATGTATCCATCACCGGCTTGGGGGCATTCCTCATGCAGATATGACGGGTGATAACTTATTCTTTACGGTAGCTGAAGCTGCATGAGACAAAATAACCCACGCATGATCTTGAGTTGGGGTCGGTGGTTTTCACCCTCAAGATTTGGAGGCATTAGCTTTATGGGGCCCGATGTATTATCAACACGGATCATAAGAGTTTGAAGCATATTATGGATCAGCTGAACCTGAACATGAGGCAACATGGGTGGGTGGACGTATTCAAGGATTATAACTACGAGATCCATTACCATTCGGGTAAAGCGAATGTGGTGGTGGATTCCCTAAGCTACAAGTCGGTTGGATCTTCTGTTCTGGTGACATGTATGAGGATATTTTTGGATTATCCACTTATGATTTTGATTAGGGAGGCTCGAACAGAGGGTGTTCAAGAGTAGAATTGGAAGATTGAGAGGATTAGGGGTGAGATTACCATATTTTTTCTAGACAGTCATGGTTTGTTGACCTGTTGCAGTCGAGTATGGGTTCATGTGTCTAGTGGGGTCAGGCAGATTGTGCTAAAGGAGGCTCATAAGTCTCACTTTTCTATCCATCCGGGGGCCACCAAAATGTATCAGGATCTGAGCTTGAGTTATTGGGGCCTTGTATGAAGAGGGAGATCGCCTGGTACGTCGAGATGTGATTGACCTGTAGGATTGTCAAGGCCGAGCATCAGAGGCCGCATGACAAGCTGCAGCCTCTGGAGGTTCCCATGTGGAAATGGGAGTAGGTTTCGATGGATTTCATCACCAAGTTACTGAAGACGACAAAGGGTTATGATGCTATTTTGGTCATCATGGATCGATTGACTAAGAGTGCCCACGTTCTGGCAATTTGGGAGAGCTCGTCAGCCGAGAAGTTGGACGATGTGTATATTCGTGAGATCGTCGCTCGCCATGGGGTTTCGGTCTCTATTGTTTCAGGCTGTGATGTTCGGTTCACCTCCTGATTTTGGCAGAAGTTCCTTGAGGAACTAGGCATGAGGCTACACTTCAGCACTACTTATAATCCATAGACTGACGACCAAAGTGAGCAGACCATTCAGAATCTTGAGGATATGTTGCGAGCATGCATTATTGATTTTGGTAGGAGCTGGGACTCCTACCTACCTCTTGCACGGTTCTCCTACAATAACAACTTCCACTCCAACAATGGTGCTCCACCTTTTGAGCTTCTATATGGGCGGAGATTTCACACCCCAGTTTGTTGGGGACAAGTTGGTCATCGGGTCATGGGTCGAACCGAGGTGGTTCTACAGACTACATAGATGATCCAACATATCAAGCAGAGATTGCAGACTGCTTAGAGTCGGCAAAAAAGCTATACCGACCGACGCCTATCTAAGTTGGAGTTTCAGGTCAGTGATATGGTGTTGCTGAAGGTCTCACCTTGGAAAGGTGTGATTCATTTCAAGAAGAGGGGGAAGTTGGGCCCCCGATATATTGGACCATTCCGGATTTGTTCACTGAAGCAGGCTTTGAGGACGAAGCCTAGTCTATATGGGGGAGAGTTGTAACATCCCGATTTCCAGGTATGAGATTTATTCCTTTAAAGGTAAGTTTTCCTTGGAACTCGTCGAGTTATGGCCTTAAATCGACGTGTTGAAGGCTTTTTGGTCCGTGCACCTTTTAGACCAACTTGACGAGTTGGTGAGGAAAACTCGACGAGTTGGCGGCTGAGAAACCCTAAATTTTTGGGTTTGCACCCTATATAACATCCTTAAGTCCTTGAGACTGATCTTTTATCAGCCTCTAAACCCTAATATCGATTTTTTGAACCCAAATCTTCATTCCATCTCAAATTGTGAGGTAGTGTGTGATTTTGGAGCAAAAGAATGAGAAGATTAAGAGAAGAAGGCAAGGATCTAGCAAGCTAAGACATCATATTCAGTTTGGCACTCTTTTAGACCATTGTAAGTATTGAAAATCTGATTTTTATCTATCTATGTAGCTAGATCTTGGGTTTTGTCCATTTTTCTCCTTATTCTTGGATGTTGCAATGGATGGACTTCATAAAGTTTGCAACTTTATGAATCTCCATCTCAAGAGACCTTAGAATGGGTTAGATCTGTTCTTTAGTCATGCTTTGATGCCATGTATGGAGTTTAGGTCATACTTCTCCTTTTTTTTACCCTTTTTGGTTCAAGACATGCATTGGACATGTATGTCTATAAAGAACCCACCTTGGGGACGTTTTTGAGGCTAGAATCTCTTTTGGAAAAGTTGTGTTACAGATCTTAAGGATTTTGTGCTTAATGGTTAAGCCTTTGAGTTTCACGTCTTGTGGAAGGGTTTTTGAGCATTTGGAGTAGCCCTAAAGGATAAAGTTGGAAACTTTATTCTTTTAGATACATTTTGAGTTTAGATATGAGCCTTAGAGTCCCTGGAATCGAATAATCAGCCATATGTGTTAGGCTGGGGAAAACTCGACGAGTTATCCAGCCAACTCGATGAGTTGGCTAGGGTTTGACCTGACTTTCTGAGTATTGTAGAACTCGATGAGTTCAAGAGGTGCACTCGACGAGTTGGGTCAACATGGACTGTTAACCTTGATTGTTGACTTTGACTTTTCCCATGGTGACCAAGTTGGACTTTTGAGGGCATTTTGGGTATTTTGAGATTTTGATGGGTTGGTCATGATGGTTCTAGGCTTTGAGTCAGGTGCTGAGATTCAGAGTTAGATCTTATCAGTTCAGCTGCTTGTGAGGTGAGTTTTCCTCACTGTACTTTCAGCTCGAAGGCACCAAGGCCGGCCCATTGGTTGATAACCTAGCATTGTTGATATGTTGAGTATGATATAGATATGCATGCTAGTCTTAATATGCTAGTTTTGTAGATTTGTAGGACTACCTGTGATACTATCTGTTTATCTGTATATGATATTATCTATTATATGTCAACATATTGTGTGGGTTAGGTTGAGGTTGTATTGCTTCGTCCTGTAGCCAACAAACCCTGAGTATGTCAGATATGAGCTGAGGGCCAGGGAAGGCATGTCAGACTCATACTGAGAACTCATGAGCATTCCAGATACGAGCTGAGAGCCGAGAAGGGTATGCTAAACTCATATTAAGGGCTTAGTGGTATTCAGTCCAAGGACTGATCAGGTCGGGGAGCAAGCCAAAAATAAGTTGTAGGCCGAAGGCAAGTCAGACTTATGCTGTGGGATTCGGGGCAATTCAGTCTGTTAAGCTTTGGACCCATTGCATGTTGTATTATAATTGTGTTGCAACACCGTAAATCTCAAGACAAATTTTTTGATTTTCTTATAAAACATAATTCGATTAATATTCATCAAACAACCATATTAATTATCCGATATATGTTAATACAAAATCCCAAGATCACAATGTAAAAACTCCGAGTGTGTGTGTACGGATCAAGCCGGCGCCTTCCCGCGGTCATCACTAGTACCTGAAACAATAATATCAAACACTGTAAGCACAAGGCTTAGTGAGTTCCCCAAAATACCACATATAACACATATTAGCCACTCGAGGCTATAACTCTGTGGGTCCGTGCACCCAAACTCTGTGAACCCTCAGGTTCTAGCTCTGATAAACATGCACTACATAAATCACATAGAAATGATGCAGTACAACACATAACAAACATAGCATACAAATACTCTATCACATAACTCTGGTTACCTACTCAAGGTAATATAGTATAGTGAGAAGACTCACCTCGCGTATCTCGGTATCTCACGAATCCTGGAAATCCCTCGTGCTCGATCCTCCGAGCTCTAATCCTCCTATAACATTATACGTTTCTAATTAACACTTTATATCTCTAAGGTTGACTATCCATAAGAAGTCAACATAGGTCAACTCTGGTCAACGGTCAACTCTGACCGGACTCGGCGAGTACCATGGCGACTCGGCGAGTCTAGACGTTTTCACCAACCCTCTGAAATCCTCCTACTACACGTCGAGTATCCCCCCTTTACTCGACGAGTTTCACCTGAATGAATCGCGGGGTCACCCCGACTCAACTCGCCGAGTCTCAAGGATAACTCAGCGAGTCCAAGTTTGACTTAGTCCACTCGTCATCCCTCTCCAACTCACCATGACTCACTGAGTCTACTCATGACTCGATTTGGACCACTCGCTGAGTAGTCCCAAGACAATCTTGAAGCTACTCGCCGAGTCGGATGAACAGACTCGGCGAGTCCATGCCATGCAACCACTCTAACTCGCTTCTAAGGTCAGATCTGCTTCCAAAAACTATAGATCTGGCCTCCCTCGACTGATTCATCACGTAAAGCTCCTATCTTGGTGCTCATAACACACCCTATAGCTCAATAATGGAGTTTTTGACCTAAGGCATGAGGATTCCAATCCAAACCCTCCATTGATCCCCAAAAAGCTTGGGTAAAGGGACACTCTGGACCTCTAAGGGTCCAGATCTATGGTTCCAACCTCATAAGGGACCAAAAGGACACCAAATCTTGCCATAAAAGGGTTCAACAAACCCTAAATCTAGATAAACAACAACAAACAAGAAGGTAACTCGGATTTATTACCACAAAAGTGATGCTCTGGACTCCAAACCCACAGAAGTGGCTCCTTCTTGCTTTCCCTTGGCTAGCTCTTCTCCTTCCTTGCAACAATGGCACCTCCAAGGTCAATAATGGCCTCCTACTTAGCTCCAAATGCTCACACTCGATTAGAGTTTCACTCAAGGGGCTGGTGAGCACAAATGACGGCCATTAGGCCCTTTAAATAAGTCTCAAACCCGAGAAATTAGGGTTTCATTACATAGCGCTGACTCGCCGAGTCCATATCCTGGACTCGTCGAGTCCAGGCGCGATCCTGCGTCCAAATCCGCGTCCCTACTCGGCGAGTATGAGCTCCAACTCGCCGAGTCCCCCTCACAAATCAACAAAATACAATAAACAAGATACCTGATAAAAATCCGGCTGTTACAACTCTCCCCCACTAGGACTAGACTTCGCCCTCGAAGTCTCGCTCTAAAAACAGTTACGGATGCTGCTCCTGCATCATACGCTCTGGTTCCCAGGTCATCTCTGATCCCCTCCGGTGTTGCCACTGAACAAACACCAGAGGTACCTCCTTGTTTCTCAGAACCTTGATCTTCCGATCCCTGATGGCCACTGGTCTCTCGGCATAATTCAGGCTTGCATCTACCTGAATATCCTATAACGGAACGACTGCCGATTCATCGGCTATACACTTCCTCAACTGCGACACATGAAAAGTGTCGTGAATCTGTCCAACCTCTGCTGGCAACTCCAACCGATAGGCTACCCGACCTACCCTCGCAATCACATGAAATGGACCTATAAAACGGGGCCCCAACTTGCCCCTCTTCCTGAACCGAATCACCCCTTTCCAAGGAGAAACCTTCAGGAGAACGAAGTCGCTGACCTGAAATTCAATCTCGGACCGGCGCCTGTCCGCATAACTCTTTTGTCGGCTCTGGGCGGTCAATAACCTTTGTCTGACTCGCTGTATCTGCTCTGTTGTCTGAATCACGATCTTTGTACTGCCCATCACTCTCTGCCCAACCTCACCCCAACAAATGGGAGTCAGACACCTCCTACCATACAACAGCTCAAAGGGCGGCATACCGATGCTCGAATAATGGCTGTTATTGTAGGAAAACTGTGCCAAGGGTAAATACGTATCCCAACTACCCCCAAAATCCAATACACATGCTCGAAGCATGTCCTCAAGCGTCTGAATCGTCCGCTCACTCTGGCCGTCTGTCTGGGGGTGATATGCGGTACTAAAATGCAGCTTAGTACCCAACTCCTCATGAAATTTCTTCCAGAATCGGGAAGTGAAGCGCACATCACGGTCCGAGACAATCGAGATCGGCACCCCATGCCGAGATACTACTTCTCTCACATAAACCTCCGCCAACTTCTCCGCCGAAGAACTCTCACTGATGGCAAGAAAGTGAGCGCTCTTCGTCAACCTATCCACAATCACCCAAATTGCATCAACTCCTCTGGCAGTCCTCGGCAATTTGGTGATGAAATCCATAGTGATCTGTTCCCACTTCCACTCGGGAACCTCCAATGGCTGCAACTTACCATGCGGTCTCTGGTGCTAGACCTTCACCCTTCAACAGGTCAAACACCTCTCGACAAACCATGCGATGTCCCTCTTCATACAAGGCCACCAATACTCTTTCCTTAAATCCAAATACATTTTTGTAGCCCCAGGATGGATCGAAAATTTCGATCTATGAGCTTCCTCCATCAATGTAGTACGCGTACCGCCCACAAACGGTACCCAAATCCAGCCCTGATAAGTCATAAGCCCTCGACTATCCGACACAAACTCAGAAACCAAACCAACGACCCGTTCTCTCTTCTGCATCTCCGGATGCACAGCCTCGGCCTGTGCCCCACGAATGGCGTCCAGAACTGGAGCTATCATGGTCAATATCAAACATACATTTCGCAGTGGAGTACTCTCCGCCCTGCGACTCAATGCGTCGGCTAGCACACTGGCCTTGCCCGGGTGGTACAAGATCTCGCAATCATAATCCTTGACTACATCTAATCACCTCCTCTGCTGCATATTTAGGTTAGGCTGATCCATCAAGTACTTCAAGCTCTTATGGTCCGTGTATATCGTACAACGAACCCCATACAAGTAGTGCCGCCAAATCTTGAGAGCGAACACCACTGCCCCCAACTCCAAATCATGAGTGGGATATCTCGTCTCATGAGGCTTCAACTGCCTCGATGCATATGCTATCACATGTCCCTTTTGCATCAGCACCGCTCCCAACCCTAAAATCGATGCATCACAGAATACCACAAAATCTTCCATCCCTTCCGGAAGAGCTAATACCGGAGCTTCACACAACCTTTGGCGAAGCGTCTCAAAGGAGGTCTGCTGCTCGGGACCCCATAAAATGTAACACCCTTCCGAGTCAATCTGGTGAGTGGCACTGCGATCTTGGAGAAATCCTTGATAAACCTCCGATAGTACCCTGCCAACCCAAGGAAGCTCCTGATCTCAGAGGGTGACTTTGGCACCTCCCACCTCATCACCGCGTCAACCTTGGCCGGATCGACCAATATCCCTTTCTGATTAACGAGGTGCCCCAGAAACTGGACCTCCCGCAACCAGAAATCGCACTTGGAAAACTTTGCATAAAGTTTCTCCGATCTCAAAACTCCAAGAACTTCCCTCAAATGCTCCTCATGCTGCTCTCTAGATCTCGAATATACCAGAATATCATCAATAAACACAATCACCGACCGATCCAACATCGGCCTGCATACCCTGTTCATGAGGTCCATGAACACAGCCGGGGCATTGGTGAGCCCAAAAGGCATCACCACAAATTCATAATGCCCATAACGCGTCCTGAATGCTATCTTCTGGACGTCCTCGTCCCGCACTCTCACCTGATGATAGCCCGACCTCAAATCGATCTTGGAGAACCAAGATGCTCCCCGCAACTGATCGAATAAATCGTCAATCCTCAGCAACGGGTAACGGTTCTTGACCGTCAGCTTATTCAATTCTTGGTAATCAATACACATTCGATGCGAGCCGTCCTTCCTCTTCACAAATTGAATGGGTGCTCCCCACGGCGAGCTACTCGGCCGAATAAACCCCTTCCCCAGTAGCTCCTGAAGTTGTGAGGATAACTCTTGCATCTCTGGAGGTGCAAGGCAATAAGGCACCTTAGCGATAGGCGCGGCTCCCGGAACCAAATCGATACCGAACTCCACTTGCCTCACGGGAGGCACACCTAGTAATTCTTCGGGGAAAACATCTGGAAACTCACGCACCATCGGAACTTCATCCACTGAACTCGGTCTCTCGGAGATCACTCGCGTATCCATCACATACGCCACAAAACCCTTACAGCCCTGCTGTAAACACTGCCTCGCCCTAGCGGCTGAACAAAAGGCAGATCCAGAACGTGTACCCTCGCCGTATACCGAAAGAACTCCCCTACTAGGGTCTCGTATGGTCACCAGCTGACGCTCGCAGTCGATAACCGCGCCGAATCGGCTCAACCAGTCCATGCCCACTATGACACACACATCACCCATCGCAATAGGAACCAGATCGATCGGAAACTCAACCCTAAAAATCTCTAACACACATCCCCGGAGGACCTCCGTGGCACAAATCACTATGTCGGCGGCTATGGAAACCCGCAGAGGCCGACTCAATGCCTCACGACTAACACTGATATGCTGACTAAAGGCCAAAGATACAAAAGACCGACTCGCACCCGAGTCAAATAACACTAAAGTAGGCACAGAGTTCACAAGGAAGGTACCTATGCATAGCATAATATAAGCATAATATCTCAACACTAAAAATAAATATATAAAAGGAAACGTACCAGCCACAACGTCGGGTGCAGCGCGGACCTCTTCCGCAGTCAGCTGAAAGGCTCTCCCTCGAGCTCTCGGTGCCTCGACCTGTTGGCTAAGGTGTCTAAGTCCATAACTTATTTGGTAAATACTTGACCCAACCGGCATGGTCCATTTGGGTTGCATCTCATCCAAACTATTATGGATAATTTTATGAGAGTTATACACATATGTTTATTAATATATTATGAGTTATAATATATTAATATGAAGTTACGTTATTTAATTAGTTTTAGTCTTAAATTAATTATGAATTAATTTAGAGATTAAAAGGAATCCTAATTAGATTATGGGCTATTTGTTTTATATAGTGTGGGCTAATACTCATTTGTTAATGGGCTAGGCTTATGTGGAAGTCCATGGATGATCCATGGAGCTTTTAACCCATGGATCCTTGGAAAAGGAAAAGATATGGGTTATTAGGGTTACACCCTAACCATGCACACTATATAAGCATGCTTATGGAGCATGAAATGGAGCCTAAGAGAAAACTAGTGAACTAGTGTGTGTGTGCATGTGTGTGGCCGATTTTATACAAGGTGTATACTCTCTCAAAGTTTTCCAAGAGTTTGTGGTGTTTGTGATTCCATTTGAGGAATTCACACTATTGGTGCTTGGCCCTCAAACTCCTTAGAACCAAACCCACTAAAAGGTATGTAATCTCTTCCAACTCTTTTATGTTGAAATGTTCCCCATGCCATGTTAGATAGGTTATAAACCTTGGAAAATTATTATTTTGCATGTATTTAGACAAACATAGATCCAAGGTTTATTAGGGTTACATGCACACTTAGGAAGTGTTAAATTGCTCAAAACCCAACAGTGGTATCAGAGCCTAGGCTTGCTTGTTTGATACTTGATGCAAAATAGTGAAAAAAAAGTCGAAATCGTTGCTGTCTGCATGGTGGACTCGCCGATTCCATTGGGGGGACTCGACGAGTCCAAGGCAAACTTCAACCTACTCGACGAGTCAGTTCATGCACTCGACGAGTAAGATCGAAAGAGTGCAGATTCTCGACTTTTGCTGCTGGAAATAGACTAGAAACATTACCCTAAATTGTTTTGGTGTTATAAAACTTATTTTAGTTGGTGTAATGGTTGTTCTAATCCATTTACAATAGCATATATCAAAATTCCATGATTTTATGTGTTCATATAATTCTTGAATTTTTGATGATCATGTTCATGTTCTTATGAATTTAGAAAAATGATAGGAATTATTTGCTGAATTGTTTAGGATTAATTCTTTATCATTTATGTGTTTTAATGGAGTCCATAATTTGTCCTCAAGTTATGGATTACCAAAGGTCACTTTTATTTAACACACACTTAAAACACATAAGTTACATGAAAATGAAGAGTCTTCATTTTTTATGAACCTTTAATTCATAAGTTATGAAATGAAGAGTTTTGCAAAGTTACAAAACTTGCCCTCAAGTTTTGGAATTTGTAAAGTTTCACACACTTTAATAAACTTTAATTCCAACCCTTAGAGTTTTAATAGTTAAAATTCAACCCTTATACTATTTATAACATTAATGGTTAATTATTATATATATGTATAAGAATAAGTCGTTTTACCGTTAGTAGGCCTCATTCATGAAGCCGGTCTATAAGGTGGGTATAAGGTTGTTGCCTATAAAATGGCGACTTAATGGGTGTATACTCTCACCCACCGCTTGCTTGATCGGTGGAGGGTCGTTAGCCGAACGGGTAGAACAATGACTTTAAATCCTCATTAAAAGTATAATGAATATTATAAAATAAATAAACTCTTTTAATTCCCAATCTTAGTTATTTTAGGAAAAATGTGAACATGGTGCTAGTCCATGGAATTCACACTTTGTACCTTACCAAGTCGTTGGTGGAGCGTGTGTGGTTAACCGGCACACTAACTAGGACTGATAAGGATCACGAAGGGTGACTTAATGTTTATCATAGATCAATGGAGCGTGTGTGGTTAACCGGCACATTGATTAGGTGATAATATTAAGGGTACCAAGTGAATTAGCATGGTTATTCACACCTTGTTTTGTGATCCTCGGCATCCCAGTCACAAAACTTGAAGGGCACAATCGAGATTGAAACATACCATTGAAAAGTTCAATGAATCTCAAAAGAATCTAGGAATTTCAAATCCAATTAAACCTAATAAATCATTTCGTTTTCATGGTGGAAATTGGTGGATCGTCATGCACTTACCTTTCAAATATATTATTACTTAGATTACGACATCCCTCTTCTAAGTGTAATATATTGTGATTGGATCCTAGCCTTAATATTACATTTGGGTGTCTTATTAAGGATCCTACATATATCTAATCTAAACTTACTTTCTTCTTTCAGATGTCTTCCAACACTAATGCTTCAAGCTCTAACCCAACTGGTTCTTTCTCTCTCATGAATCTTTGTGGGAGGGTCATCTTTGATGGTTCCAACTTCATGGATTGGATTAGGAACATCAGGATGGTTACTCGTTACGAGGACAAGGAATATGTCCTCGATAAGGAGTTAAAAGAACTTGATGAGTCTACTGCTACTCCTGAGGAGATCGCTGAATTCAGGACTCATGAGAGAGATGCTACTAAAGTGGCATGTATCATGATGGCCACGATGACAGCCGAGCTCCAAAAGTCGTATGAAGATTTCTACCCTTTTGAGATGCACCAAGACCTGATGGAAAGGTACCATCAGAGTGCTCGTCAGGAGCGGTATGAAATAATCTCCTCCATAATAACTACCCGCATGAAGGACGGTGAATCCGTCACGGGCCACATGCAAAGATGCAAAGGTATGTGGACCGTTTGCTGAAGCTGAATGTTAACATCCCTGAGGAGTTGGCAATTGACATCATTTTGCACTCCTTGCCTTCTTGTTATGATCATTTTCGAATGACGTATCATATGAACAAGGAGGAAGTTACCCTCAGCAAGCTTCAAGGACTCCTGAAGACCGTGGAATCCGGTCTTAAGGGTAAGGCGGTTGTTACCTCTACTACTCCTACTCCAACATCTACCCCTGTTTTAGCTATTGGGCAAGGCAAAGGGAAGAAGAGGAAGCACCCTTCGAAGGGTACCAAGGGAAAGTCTCTTGAAGGCTCCTCATCAAAGACCAAGAGCGGTTCTACCACTCACTCTGCCATTCCCAAGGATGCTGAATGCCTTTATTGCCATGAAAAGGCACACTGGAAGCGAAACTGCCCTAAGTACTTGCAGGATCTAAAGGATGGGAAAGTGAAACCCACCCATGCAGGTATTTACACCATATTGTCTAATTACTCAACATATTCTAACTCTTGGGTGCTTGATACAGGATGTGGTATTCACATATGTTCTGATTTGCAGTGCCTAAGAAGAAGTGAGGATGTGGAGCACGGGAAGATAAACTTAATCATGGGGAATAGGAAGGCTTCACCTGTTTCCAAGATTGGAGTTTATACTTTGTTGCTTAATAATGGGTTAAAATTAGATTTGAATAAATGTGTGTACTCTTCTGAAATGGCGAGGAATATTATTTCTTTTCATGCATTGTACAAACAAGGTTTTACCTTTTCGTTTGATAATGAATGTGGTGGTATTAATGCTTTCTTTAAAAATGTGTTTTATTTTAAAGCGTTACCTTGTGATGGTGTGTATGAAACTGTGTCGATTGTAGACAACTTAGGAAATAATGTGTTGTATATTGATTCTTCTACTAGCCTAGATAAAGCATCATTGTGGCATTGTCGTCTTGGACATGTAAACAAGAAACGTATAGGCCAACTCCAAAAGAGTGGAGTCTTGGAATCATTTGACCTTAAATCGGATGATAGTTGTGAATCTTGTCTACTTGGAAAGATGAAAAAATCACCCTTCACTGGAACTTGTGAGAGGGGTGAAGGTTTGTTGGACCTAATACATACTGATGTATGTGGGCCATCCAAAACCACCACAAGGGATGCTAATCGGTATTATGTGACTTTTATTGATGATTTTAGTAGATATGGGTATGTCTACTTAATCAAACATAAGTCAAAAACCTTTGAAAGGTTTAAGGAATTCAAACAGGAAGTAGAAAATCAATTGGGCAGGAACATTAAGATGCTTCGATCCGATCGAGGCGGTGAGTATCTTAGCACCGAGTTCCTTGACTATCTTAAGGAGTGTGGGATTGTCTCACAATTGACTCCTCCCAGGACACCACAGCTGAATGGTGTAACTGAGAGGCGTAATCGAACTTTGTTGGACATGGTTCGCTCTATGATGAGTTGAGTTTCGTTACCAATCTCTTTTTGGGGGTATGCCTTAGAGACTGCCGCCCATATCCTTAATCTAGTCCCTACAAAGAAGGTTACCAAAACACCTCATGAGATGTGGACTGGGAAGGTTCCCAATTTGGACCACATCAAAATTTGGGGTTGCGAAGCTTTCGTGAGGCATGAAACTCATGATAAGCTTGAACCCCGAAGTGAAAGGTGTATTTTCATCGGCTACCCACAGAATTCCTTCGGTTACCTCTTCTACAGACCCAGTGAGAATGTGGTCTTTGTAGCACGAAGAGGGATCTTTCGCGAGAAAGAATTTATAAGCCAAGGAGACAGTGGGAGGCAGATTGATCTTGAAGAAATTCAAGAATCAATTGGTGAAGGAACCTCAGACACTAGCAATCAACCTGAGGAGGAAACTCTTGTTGATCCAGCTGACGAGTCTGTACCTCCGAGGCGTTCCACACGGGTTAGGAACACACCTTCGTTTTATTATGGTTTTCATATTACTACGGTAGGTGATACGTTTATTAGTGATAGTACACTGGTAAATTTGGATGAACCCAGCAGTGTTAAGGAAGCCATGGCAGGCCCGGAGTCTGCTAAGTGGAAGGAGGCTATGAATAGCGAGATACAGTCCATGTATGACAATCAAGTTTGGAACTTGGTTGACAATGTACCAGGCCGTAAAACAGTCGGGTGCAAATGGATCTTCAAGAAGAAGACCGACATGGAAGGAAAAGTGCATACTTATAAGGCTCGACTGGTTGCGAAGGGTTTTACTCAAACTCAAGGTATTGATTATGATGAAACCTTCTCGCCGGTAGCAAAGATTAAGTCTATTAGGGTTATGTTAGCCATTGCAGCATTTCATGATTATGAAATATGGCAAATGGATGTCAAAACCGCTTTCCTTAATGGAAAGTTGGCTGAGGATGTGTACATGAATCAGCCAGAAGGTTTTGTCAGTGCAGAGTACCCTAATAGAGTATGCAAGCTTGAGAAATCCATTTATGGATTAAAACAAGCATCTCGTAGCTAGAATCTTTGTTTTGATGAGAAGGTAAAAGAGTTTGGCTTCTCGAGAAGCGAAGATGAGTCTTGCGTGTATGTCAGAGCTAGTGGGAGTATAGTTAGCTTCTTGGTACTGTATGTGGATGACATACTACTCATAGGAAATGACATCCCAACCTTGCAGGAGGTTAAGTCCTGGCTTGGGAAGTGCTTTGCTATGAAGGACCTAGGGGAGGCTACCTATATCCTAGGGATAAGGATATTAAGAGAAAGGAGTAGAAGACTAATAGGACTTAGTCAAAGTATCTACTTGGATAAAGTGTTGAAAAGGTTCAACCAGTCCATGCCCACTATGACACAGACATCACCCATCGCAATAGGAACCAGATCGATCGGAAACTCAACCCCAAAAATCTCTAACACACATCCCCGGAGGACCTCCGTGGCACAAATCACTCTGTCGGCGGCTATGGAAACCCGCAGAGGCCGACTCAATGCCTCACGACTAACACTGATATGCTGACTAAAGGCCAAAGATACAAAAGACCGACTCGCACCCGAGTCAAATAACACTAAAGCAGGCACAGAGTTCACAAGGAAGGTACCTATGCATAGCATAATATAAGCATAATATCTCAACACTAAAAATAAATATATAAAAGGAAACGTACCAGCCACAACATCGGGTGCAGCGCGGACCTCTTCCGCAGTCAGCTGAAAGGCTCTCCCTCGAGCTCTCGGTGCCTCGGCCTGTTGGCTAAGGTGTCTAAGTCCATAACTTATTTGGTATATACTTGACCCGACCGGCATGGTCCATTTGGGTTGCATCTCATCCAAACTATTATGGATAATTTTATGAGAGTTATACACATATGTTTATTAATATATTATGAGTTATAATATATTAATATGAAGTTACGTTATTTAATTAGTTTTAGTCTTAAATTAATTATGAATTAATTTAGAGATTAAAAGGAATACTAATTAGATTATGGGCTATTTGTTTTATATAGTGTGGGCTAATACTCATTTGTTAATGGGCTAGGCTTATGTGGAAGTCCATGGATGATCCATCGAGCTTTTAACCCATGGATCCTTGGAAAAGGAAAAGACATGGGTTATTAGGGTTACACCCTAACCATGCACACTATATAAGCATGCTTATGGAGCATGAAGTGGAGCCTAAGAGAAAACTAGTGAACTAGTGTGTGTGTGCATGTGTGTGGCTGATTTTATACAAGGTGTATACTCTCTCAAAGTTTTCCAAGAGTTTGTGGTGTTTGTGATTCCATTTGAGGCATTCACACTATTGGTGCTTGGCCCTCAAACTCCTTAGAACCAAACCCACTAAAAGGTATGTAATCTCTTCTAACTCTTTTATGTTGAAATGTTCCCCATGCCATGTTAGATAGGTTATAAACCTTGGAAAATTATTATTTTGCATGTATTTAGACAAACATAGATCCAAGGTTTATTAGGGTTGCATGCACACTTAGGAAGTGTTAAATTGCTCAAAACCCAACACGGCCTTCACGGGCCGACTCTCTGTAGCTCAGATGGCGGCGGGAGCAGATCCCTGAGATGCTCCATGCAGCAGCGGACACTCTGCCTTCCGGTGTCCGGTCTGGTTGCAGTGAAAACACACTGGAAACCCCTTGGGGCAGTCCTTGTCCATATGCCCCTCCTTGCCACATTTGTAGCAAGATCCTGCTCGACAGACTCCATCGTGACCCTTGCCGCACTTCCCGCAAGTGCGGCCCTTCTGGCTCCCGGGTTTGGGATCAGCGGGCTTGGCCCGCTTGGCTGCCGGCTGGAGCTGTGCCGGCCGCCGATCCCTCCCCAGAGACTCCGCCTCCTCCCTGGCCTGAGTCTCAAGCTCAATCTCCCTCTTCCGGGCATTTGCCTGAAGCTCAGCAAATGTCCGATACGAGGAGTTCGCAGCGAACTCCCGAATATCCCGTCTCAAAATGCTCAGGTAGCGGCTCATACGTGCCTGCTCAGTGGACACGTGTTCAGGGAAAAACATCGCCCTCTCATGAAACATCCTCGTGATCGCTGTAACTGACTCAGTACCCTGCTTGAGGGTCAGAAACTCCTGTGCCAAACGCTCCCTCTCCACCTGGGGAACGTACTCATCTCGGAACATGGTAGTGAACCTCTCCCAGGTCACTGCCGAAAGCTCAGCAGGTGTGAAATGCGCAGTCACAAACTTCCACCAGTCCTTCGCTCCCAAGCGAAGCTGGTTCAGCGCGAACCGAACCTTCAAATGCTCAGGGGATGAGCAAGTGAAGAAGCACCCCTCCATATCAGATATCCACCTCATATCTGCCACCGGATCCTATGTACCATCAAACTCTGGTGGTTTGGTGTTGCTGAACTCCCGAAACAGTGACGCATCACCTCCCTGGGGTCTCGCCGCAGCGATCGCTGCGGTAGATGCTGCAACAGCAGCCTCAGAAAGAGCGGCATAACGCTCATCAAATGTCTCAATCAGCGTGGTCTTAATAGACCCGAACATCTCTGGTATCTCAGCTCTGATGACCGCAGCCACCTCCTCATGAATGATCTGTCGAATCTCCTCATCACTAGCTCCGGTACCCTCTGGCATATGACGTGTCCTCACCATGATCAACCTCTGAAATACAACATGCGATAAATTAGAATTCACTCAAACATTCTTACACTCGGCAATCCACCCCTCCTAGATTCTTGGTATCCCAAGATTCTTATTTGGACTGTGTACTGCCCCGGTGCTTTCAGTAGTACAGGCCCAATACTACTGTCCACACCGTCTCAGTACACACCCCAAACCTTCCTCTTCGGATCCCAATTCCCAAGTACTCTATCATGCGTAGACCACTCTCTAATAGATCTCTCATAAACCCCTTGCTGCTACCTACTCACTCTCAACATCTCGTAGCAGCTCACCCCTCCCTAGGCTAAGGCATCACAAATCAGGCCACTCTAGTCCTATTAGCAATACCTAGCCTACTCTAGCATGCAGATACATCATATCAATATTAATATCACGTAATATAAAGGTATTTTGGGAATTCACCGTTCGGGCGCTGACTGATCGTACACACGTTTCTTCCTGGAATTTGTTTCTTTTTCAAGAAAATCTTTTACTCTTAGAAAAGTTAGGTTTTCTTTTGAAAATATCTTTCCAATTCCTCAGTTTGAGTTCAAATACTCCCGAAGGTGTACCCGAATCCCTCAAACCAAGGCTCTGATACCAAATTGTAACACCGTAAATCTCAAGACAAATTTTTCGATTTTCTTATAAAACACAATTCGATTAATATTCATCAAACAACCATATTAATTATCCTATATAGGTTAATACAAAATCCCAAGATCACAATGTAAAAACTCCGAGTGTGTGTGTACGGATCAAGCCGGCGCCTTCCCGCGGTCGTCACTAGTACCTGAAACAATAATATCAAACACTGTAAGCACAAGGCTTAGTGAGTTCCCCAAGATACCACATATAACACATATTAGCCACTCGAGGCTATAACTCTGTGGGTCCGTGCACCCAAACTCTGTGAACCCTCAGGTTCTAGCTCTGATAAACATGCACTACATAAATCACATAGAAATAATGCAGTACTACACATAACAAACATAGCATACAAATACTCTATCACATAACTCTAGTTACCTACTCAAGGTAATATAGTATAGTGAGAAGACTCACCTCGCGTATCTCGGTATCCCACGAATCCTGGAAATCCCTCGTGCTCGATCCTCCGAGATCTAATCCTCCTATAACATTATACGTTTCTAATTAACACTTTATATCTCTAAGGTTGACTATCTATAAGAAGTCAACATAGGTCAACTCTGGTCAACGGTCAATGGTCAACTCTGACCGGACTCGGCGAGTACCATGGCGACTCGGCGAGTCTAGACGTTTTCACCAACCCTCTGAAATCCTCTTACTACACGTCAACTATCCCCCCCTTTACTCGATGAGTTTCACCTGAATGAATCGCGGGGCCACCCCGACTCAACTCGCCGAGTCTCAAGGACAACTCGGCGAGTCCAAGTTTGACTTAGTCCACTCACCATCCCTCTCCAACTCACCCTGACTCACTGAGTCTACCCATGACTCGATTTGGACCACTCACTGAGCAGTCCCAAGACAATCTTCAAGCTACTCGCCGAGACGGATGAATAGACTCGGCGAGTCCATGCCATGCAACCACTCTAACTCGCTTATAAGGTCAGATCTGCTTCCAAAAACTATAGATCTGGCCTCCCTCGACTGATTCATCACGTAAAGCTCCTATCTTGGTGCTCATAACACACCCTATAGCTCAATAATGGAGTTTTTGACCTAAGGCATGAGGATTCCAATCCAAAGCCTCCATTGATCCCCAAAAAGCTTGGGTAAAGGGACACTCTAGACCTCTAAGGGTCCAGATCTATGGTTCCAACCTCATAAGGGACCAAAAGGACACCAAATCTTGCCATAAAAGGGTTCAACAAACCCGAAATCTAGATAAACAACAACAAACAAGAAGGTAACTCGGATTTATTACCACAAAAGTGATGCTCTGGACTCAAAACCCACAGAAATGGCTCCTTCTTGCTTTCCCTTGGCTAGCTCTTCTCCTTCCTTGCAACAATGGCACCTCCAAGGTCAATAATGGCCTCCTACTTAGCTCCAAATGCTCACACTCGATTAGAGTTTCACTCAAGGGGCTGGTGAGCACAAATGACGGCCATTAGGCCCTTTAAATAAGTCTCAAACCTGAGAAATTAGGGTTTCATTACACAGCGCTGACTCGCCGAGTCCATATCCTGGACTCGTCGAGTCCAGGCGCGATCCTGCGTCCAAATCCGCGTCCCTACTCGGCGAGTTTGAGCTCCAACTCGCCGAGTCCCCCTCACAAATCAACAAAATACAATAAACAAGATACCTGATAAAAATCCGGCTGTTACATGTGTTTCTTGTTATGTATTTGTATTTTGGGGGAACTCACTAAGCTTTGGGCTTACAGTTTTTGGATTATGTTTCAGGTACTTCAGAGGATCGCGGGAAGGCAAAGACGTGATCGTGCACATCCTCATATTTTTTTTTATTATTTTGGGATTTCTCTGATGTGGAACTTATTTTGAAAACAATTTGTAAACAATGATGGTTTGGGGTTTATTTAAAAGTATAAAATTTTCAAGAATTTTCCGAATGTTACAACAGAGAGATTGGTCAACTTTTGGAGAAAGTCGCAAACTAGATAAACATAGTACTACTTCAAGTAGGAATTATGGAGCAAATAATACATAAGATGGAAGCCATATGAGGGAGGTATGATTTTTAATGATAATAAAAACTAGTCGAAAAACAAAAGTCAAAACTAGCCAAAATAACCAAAAGGAAAGTTGTAAAGAGTGAAGAGATCTACCCTAGAACATACTATAAATAACAAGCTTCAGCAATCCATTTTCCTCACCTCTCTCTCTCTCTCTCTCTCTCTCTATATATATATATATATATATATATATATATATATATATATATATATATATATATATATATATCGATTCTCATGCCATTATCCCGAATATCTTTCGGAGTACTAGCTTGTGGATTCCTACCGTACAAGAACGTTTTCATAACTTTCACATGAGTTCATGACCCCATGTTCAACTCTTTTTGACCGCCGGGGGGGGGGGGGGGAGGGGGGGGGATGCATGTCTAAAATACAATTTTATGTAATTATCACTAATTATAGTTAGATAATTATGTCCACAGAATTAGAATAATATTATGCCCGGTAGTCACTCTGCCCAAACACTTTAGCTAATATTATGGCTAGTTGTTATGTTGAATCACTATGATAGATAAGTTCATACCTAGTTGTCAACAAATGTTGAAACTCGTTATTATAGCAAGTCTTTGGATAATCTTAGTACCTAGTGTTATTCTGCCCAAATTCTCGGTTATGCTAAAATAACTATATATATATATATATATATATATATATATATATATATATATATATATACACACACACACACACATATATATATATATATATATATATATATATATATTAGGTATACCGTATAAAATACAACACAAATAACAACACGAACGACCAGGGGAGGCCACCCACGACAATAGTTAGACGAGACACGATTCATTAACATGCTGATAGATTTTCCGCTAGCACCCAACCTATGATCGTGTAACATCCGAAAAATACAACCAATTTAAATTTTTCAAAACAACCTGATTTTCATTAAAATATTTACAAAAGGTTTTCAATACGATTCATTTAGAGTGTTTCCAGGATCACGTTACTACAAAATCATGAGGAGCGGTACGATCGCGCCTTCGCCTTGCCACAGTCTCCTGAAGAACCTGAAAAACATTAAACCACAACTGTAAGCCCGAAAGCTTAGTGAGATACCCCCAAAATACCAACCACGAATATGCCCTTCCAGGCTGTGACCTTCCGGTCGAAAGCATATAAAACATACATAACATAACTGAACATAGAACAGCCATGCATATCGGGTCTACTGTGTGACTGGTCCGCCGTATCGGGCCTTCAGTCCATCGGATCCATCCTCCAGGTCTAGTCATGTCCTTCGAGTCTACAGTGGGGTTGGTCCGCCCGCATCGGGCCTTCAACCCACCTGGTCCAATCTCTGAGTCTATAGTGTGACTGGTCCGCCCGCATCGGGCCTTCAGTCGGCCTGGTCCACTCTCCGAGCCTTGGCACGTCTGGTCCGCCCTCGTGGGGCCTACAGCCTATCCGGACCGCTCGCTGGGCCTTTGGAACAACCGGTCCGCCCTGGGTATCTTGGCCTACAGCACAAAGCAGGACCCGACTCAACCCATCTCCAGTCCAAACAACCATGTGCACAAAACATACATTCATATAACAGTCATAGTTAACAAACCGAGCAAGCAGATCACATAGCATATCATTACCCTAACCGGGTTACCGACCTAACCGGTCACTAGCATAGCATCAACCTGTATATCGGGAAACTGACTTTAACAAGATCTCCTAGCATGTACCATCCTAGCTACCAGGATGCAGACACATCAAACAATAACATAATAAGCATATCCGAATCTCAATCCAATAAAGGGCCGACCTTGGTGCCTTAGACCCTGTTGATATAGTGAGGATACCTCACCTCGAAACTGTCGGCTGAAAGGATAAGATCCCGCTGCTCCGAACTCTGACACGAACTCCTCCACTGAACATCAAAACATACAACTCAATAAATACCCTTGATTACCACAATACCCCTAGAAGACAACTGGTCAACCTTGGACAAGTCAAAGTCAACCCTTGACTGACCCTACTCGCCGAGTCCATATGCTCAGAACTTCCTTCAATCAATGACCCAACTCGCCGAGTCACCCCAAGACTCGTCGAGTCCGACAACTCTGAGTCCACTCGCACCCAACTCACCGATTCATCGACTCAACTAGAAATATTAGGACTTCCTCGACAAGACTCGCCGAGTCCAAATGGACTCGTCGAGTCCAAGGCTATCTTCAACCTACTTGCCGAGTTGTTCTTCCAAGTCGTCGAGTTCCAGGCCATCTTCAAGCAACTCGTCGAGTCCACCCATGTGACTCGTCGAGTACCACCGGTCTGAATCCATACAGAAGCATCTCAGGCCATGCAATTGATCCAAAACATAGATCCAACCTCCTACAATCCATCCATCACGTAAAGTGGCAAACTTTACGTGAATCTAACGAGATCTAAGCCATATTCACCTTAAAACCAAGGTTTGGGACATGGTAGCTTCATTAACAACACAAGAACAGGGGCTTTAATGCTCTTAAGGTCTTCTCCACTCCAGATCTGAGGTAGCAACCTCAGATCCATCCTCCAACATCAAAATGTCACACAACCAAGCACCCCACACAACCCCAAAATGAGAAACTAGGAAGATACAGCCCAAGAACGAAAGTATTACCTCCAAAAGATGCCTCAATAGCAACCAAACTCGAATCCAAGCAAAGCCCTTTGATCCAAGCCACTTCTCCTTCAAGATCTCTTCAAACAACACCTCTCCAAGCTCTAATTTGCTCCATAAATGAACTCTCCATGAATTTAGGGTTTCTGGAACTCAAGGGGGGGGGGGGGGGTAAGGGAGGCTGTGGAGGGGTGTAATGCTCTTTATATAGGGCTCAACCCCGAAAATTAGGGTTTTCTCCATATAGCACCTACTCGCCGAGTCCATCTTTGGACTCGTCGAGTAGGCCACTAGACACGCGACCATAGCCGCGACCTGACTCGCCGAGTCACCCTCTAAAACTTACACTTTTAGCCCTTCAACTCTACTCTTGCGATTCCGGGATGTTACAATTCTCCCCCACTTAAATTAGGCTTCGTCTTCGAAGCCTAAGTCATCTCATCTTCAAATTACTTCCCACGACGCGCCACCTGACCTTGACCGAACCAAGTCCCTCAAGGTACAATCATAGAACCCAGAAGCTTACTTTCTCCTTCCATACGGTGTCCCCTCCACCTACTCAAACTGGGCACTAGATGTACCCTCCGATAATCCACACTCAACAACCGAGAATTACCCATGATGCCTTACTGCTCCAATTCTCATCTTTCACTTGACTCATATGGCTATAAAGAATTCCACTCTACCCATCCCATGACAACTGAAAGACCCATTCTTCCATTCCGGAGCAACTCCCCCGAGTTCTCCTTTCGCAATCACACACACATGCTGAACTTGCTCTAGCACCCTCAGGTTTGGAAAACCCGATACACTGATGATATCCACAACATCCTTCTAGGATGAACCACTGATACATACTCAAAACTCTGATCAGAATGTCACTGAGAGTCCAAGACTCTTTCTCTATATCCCTTCCGAACCCCTCTCCCTAGCTCTATGTCGCGGTATTCCCTCCGCGCCCTAAGCAACATATCAAGTCGAATGAGCTTTTATTCTACCGCCGCAACACACTACTCAAAGACCATCGACGGACCACTCCGATCGTAACTCTACACTGCCGCTTTCACTTCCGTGAATTCGCACTCCCTTTTCGGAATTTCATTCCTCCCTCTTTCCTTACCAAGGAAAGCACTCATCCGCCTAGTCACCATGACAGGCACTATGGTGCTCATCCCACGCTACACTACCTCTTTAAAGCGTACCCGACATCCATGCATCACCACTACGCTGACTCTCATCGCAGGGACTTTCAAGCCCATGCACTATCTTCACTGCTCAAAATTGCTACCCGGGGCCAGACCTCCCAATGTAATCCCACTGCAACATATGCAACCCATAACCTCGAACCGATCCAACAATACTCGCAGAGTCTTCAGCATGACTGGACCGCCTCCCCAGGCCTTCAGCCAATCTGGACCACTCTCAGAACCTTCAGCCAATCTGACTGGACCGTCCTCCGAGCCTTCAACCTGACTGGTACGCCTACCAGCCTTCAGTCTATCCGGACTGCTCAACTAACATTCATCATTCCGAACTATCCCTTCGGGAAATCCTCCCGTGTATACCGTTCTAGCCCTCTAGGGGTTCCGAACTCTATCCCCATCACACATACTCGATCCCGGCCCGCTTCCATGCCTTCCACAATCAACTGCTCTAGGTCTGTATTCCGCCCCGCACGCCTGTTACTCACCCATACGAGCCTGCTCCCGACTGATAGAAATATCGCTGAATTTCCCCAAGCAGCTAGACAACCTCTCAGACCCAACGATCATCCGGAGAATCTCCAATTCTCCCCCACTTAAGATACTGACAATAAATCACCGGTCGCCATCACCGATCTCCGAAATTAATTTTGCAGAAAATCAACACTTACACGCAAAATGTTTCTCACCAGTGCCAACAACTTTCATAAAAATCATGTTCCCACACTGAACAACCCGCTTGAAAGGAACCCAATCTTCAAATATCCATTCCTCGGACTGCAGAATCTACTCGGCCTTCAAACCAACGCCGCATCCGCCACCAATCCTCGCAAGGATAATCAATGATAGCTCGAATTACAAATTCATAACCATAACGATCCTTCAGGGAACAAAAGATACTAAAACGAAATCTCGATCACAACTCACCAAACCCTCAAGGAACAACGGATACCACACGAAAACCCGAAACGCAATTCCATAACCGACCAACGAAACCAACAGATAACAATACTCCACAACAATCATAAATAATCAAAATAGCAAAAAGAACATACCGTAGCAGCAAGCTGTAAAACACGACCCTAAGCCCTTGGGGGCTCCGCTCCACCCTGATCTCCACCTGTGATCCTCAACGTAGCCGGTGTGGGAGCCTGCACCGGTCCTGCAGCAAGCCGTGGACAGTTGACCTTCACATGTCCAACCTGATGACAATGATAGCATATCCTCAAATCTCGAACCGTCACTGACTGCCGACAATCCCTCGCATAGTGTCCCTCCTTTCCGCACTTGCGGCATGCTCCACCGGACCGACAAACCCCAGCATGACCCCTTCCACACTTTCCACAGATGTGGCTACCCTGATCTCCCATCCTGGAATCAACGGTCTTAGACCGTTTCGTCGCCGACTGCGACTGAACCGGAGCTTGCCTCAGCTCACGCATCTGCAACTCAATCTCTAACTCACGCCGCCTGGAAGCCTCCTGCAACTCCAGCAAAGTCTCGCACCTCTGCGCAGACACAAACTATCTGATGTCTCTCTTTAGCATACTCAGATATCGGGACATCTGAGCCTGCTCCGAAGCGAACTCAGGGCAAAACATCGCCCGCTCAGTAAACATCCTGGTGATTTCCGTCACCGACTCCGAATCTTGTTTCAGCTCCAAGAACTCCTGAGCCAACCTCTCCCTCTCGACCTGCGGAACATAACGAGTGCTGAACATCTCTCTGAACCGATCCCATGAAATCGCAGCTCTCTGCGCATCCGAGTACGACCCTGTGGTCAATCTCCACCAATCCTTTGCCCCGAGCCTTAACAGGTTCAGAGCACACCTCACCCTCTGATCAGCAGGGCATGAACACGTGAAAAAACATCCCTCCACATCTGATAACCATCTCATAGAAACGATCGGATCCTGAACTCCATCGAAAGTGGGAGGCTTCGTATTATCGAAGTCCTGATACTGAAAACCTCTACTGGCTCCTCCCCCTGCCGCTGCTACTGCTGTGGTAGCCGCCGCGACAGCCGTCTCCGTGAGAGCCGCATAGCGCTCATCAAAATACTCCACCATGGCGGTCTTGATCGACCCAAACAACTCCGGCAGCTCAGCCTGAAACAATGCAGCAACCTCATCATGCAAGATCTCACGAATCCTCACATCCAACTCGTGCGTACTCATCTGGCTGACAACCTCGGGTTGTACAGACCCACCCGGAACTCCCTCTCCTGACCCGGATCCACTCCCAGCGTGCCCTGAAATCTCCATACTGAAAATAAAACACCAAATCTCAGACATATTCCACTATCCCGGGAACCAGCTCTCATCCCAACCCTAGAGGTCATGGTTTCCCTGATACGCGTATGAGTCCGTGCTTTCAGTAGTACGGGCCCATACTACCTTCCACACCAACCCATATTTGTATGAAGTACTCCCACAACACCCTAGCGACATACATAACAATGCTCTATCCTCACAACTAGAGGAAGACTAGAAATCTCTCACAAGGAACCCTAGGCTAGCAGGCATCATAAATCAGGCAACTCATCAAGAAATCCTGATGATCCCTAGCCTAACTCTAGCATGCTGTTCTATCAAAGTTCAAGAAAACAATTGTCATGCATGGTATTTTGGGGCTACTTACTGGCTCCGACTGATCGTACCTCCGCGTCCTCCTTCACTTATTTTGAAAACCATTTTAAATTCTCTTTTGAAAACCCTCCTCGATTTGAGACTGGAGTCACACAAGTGTTCCTCCAATTCACTCAAACCAAGGCTCTGATACCAACTTGTAACATCCGAAAAATACAACCAATTTAAATTTTTCAAAACAACCCGATTTTCATTAAAATATTTACAAAAGGTTTTCAATACGATTCATTTAGAGTGTTTCCAGGATCACGTTACTACAAAATCATGAGGAGCGGTACGATCGCGCCTTCGCCTTGCTACAGTCTCCTGAAGAACCTGAAAAACATTAAACCACAACTGTAAGCCCGAAAGCTTAGTGAGATGCCCCCAAAATACCAACCACGAATACGCCATTCTAGGCTGCGACCTTCAGTCCAAAACATATAAAACATACATAACATAACAGAACATAGAACAGCCATGCATATCGGGTCTACTGTGTGACTGGTCCGCCGTATCGGGCCTTCAGTCCATCGGATCCATCCTCCAGGTCTAGTCATGTCCTTCGAGTCTACAGTGGGGTTGGTCCACCCGTATCGGTCCTTCAACCCACCTGGTCCACTCTCTGAGTCTACAGTGTGACTGGTCCGCCCGCATCGGGCCTTCAGTCGGCCTGGTCCACTCTCCGAGCCTTGGCACGTCTGGTCCGCCCTCGTGGGGCCTACAGCCTATCCGGACCGCTCGCTGGGCCTTCGGAACAACCGGTCCGCCCTAGCTATCTTGGCCTACAGCACAAAGCAGGACCCACCTCAACCCATCTCCAGTCCAAACAACCATGTGCACAAAACATACATTCATATAACAGTCATAGTCAACAAACCGAGCAAGCAGATCACATAGCATATCATTACCCTAACTGGGTTACCGACCTAACCGGTCACTAGCAAAGCATCACCCTGTATATCGGGAAACTGACCTTAACAAGGTCTCCTACCATGTACCATCCTAGCTACCAGGATGCAGACACATCAAACAATAACATAATAAGCATATCCGAATCTCAATCCAATAAAGGGCCGGCCTTGGTGCCTTAGACCCTGTTGATATAGTGAGGATAACTCACCTCGAAACTGTCGGCTGAAAGGATAAGATCCTGCTGCTCCGAGATCTGACACGAACTCCTCCACTGAACATCAAAACATACAACTCAATAAATACCCTTGATTACCACAATACCCCTGGAACACAACTGGTCAACCTTGGACAAGTCAAAGTCAACCCTTGACTGACCCTACTCGCCGAGTCAACCCGATGACTCGCCGAGTCCATATGCTCAGAACTTCCTTCAATCAATGACCCAACTCGCCGAGTCACCCCAAGACTCATCGAGTCCAACAACTCTGAGTCCACTCGCACCCGACTCACCGAGTCATCCCTTGACTCACCGATTCATCGACTCAACCAGAAATATTGGGACTTCCTCGACAAGACTCGCCGAGTCCAAATGGACTCGTCGAGTCCAAGGCTATCTTCAACCTACTCGCCGAGTTGTTCTTCCAACTCGTCGAGTTCCAGGCCATCTTCAAGCAACTCGTCGAGTCCACCCATGTGACTCGTCGAGTACCACCGGTCTGAATCCATACAGAAGCATCTCAGGCCATGCAATTGATCCAAAACATAGATCCAACCTCCTACAATCCATCCATCACATAAAGTGGCAAACTTTACGTGAATCTAACAAGATCTAAGCCATATTCACCTTAAAACCAAGGTTTGGGACATGGTAGCTTCATTAACAACACAAGAACAGGGGCTTTAATGCTCTTAAGGTCTTCTCCACTCCAGATCTGAGGTAGCAACCTCAGATCCATCCTCCAACATCAAAATGTCACACAACCAAGCACCCCACACAACCCCAAAATGAGAAACTAGGAAGATACAGCCCAAGAACGAAAGTATTACCTCCAAAAGATGCCTCAATAGCAACCAAACTTTAATCCAAGCAAATCCCTTTGATCCAAGCCACTTCTCCTTCAAGATCTCTTCAAACAACACCTCTCCAAGCTCTAATTTGCTCCACAAATGAACTCTCCACGAATTTAGGGTTTCTGGAACTCAAGGGGGGGGGGGATAAGGGAGGCTGTGGAGGGGTGTAATGCTCTTTATATAGGGCTCAACCCCGAAAATTAGGGTTTTCTCCATACAACACCTACTAGCCGAGTCCATCTTTGGACTCGCCGAGTAGGCCACTAGACACGCAACCATAGCCGCGACCTGACTCGCCGAGTCTATCCATGGACTCACCGAGTCACCCTCTAAAACTTACACTTTTAGCCCTTCAACTCTACTCTTGCGATTCCAGGATGTTACAGATCGTTAATTATTACGTAAGCGAGAGAGATATGTATAGATCTATACGGGATTTACACTCCCACCTGTGGTTGCGAGCTACTACCCGGCAGTAAGTCGAAGCAGACATAACTTTCTAAACAAAGTAACGTCCCATGAAGCGGTGCAATATTTTGAGGATCAACAGTCATAGCTCGATTATAGGAACTCATAGTAACTTTTTAAAGCTAAAACTAGCTATCTTAAACTACTAATATAATTATGTAGTGATAGTACACATAAATTCGAGGGAGCGAGTTTAATCAAACTAAAACCAACTATCCTAAATATTAAAACCATTAAGTAGTGATAGTACGCACAAACTCAAGGAAGCGAGTTTAGGTTAACCAACATCTAACTATCTTAGACTAATACTAGGAACCAACCTAAGAAAGTAGTGATAGTACGCTAAACCTCGAGGAAACGAGTTTGATATACGATCATTAAACTAAATATCCACTAATCTTGAGGTACACCATGAGAAAAGGTTTATGTAATACAATAATAGAAATGTTAGGAGAATTTTAACCTTGAGTTAAGGTAACAAGTGAAATATACCTCTTCTATCCAAACCAGGATTCAGATTTAGTAACTAAACTGTTTGATTCCTACTACCAAAACACTAGAAAATACACTAATGCGCTAACCTGGGTGGTGATTTCAATGATAACTAAACTAAGAACATTGACAAAGTATTTTCATACTTACCAAACTTGTAAACTCACCAACGTTATGTTGACTCTATCAAAATCACATGTATTCCTAGGTCAAACCCAAAAGACAAGACTATCCTCAGAGTACATACAATTTCTAGGCTATCAAAGGAAATGAAAACTCGACATGAAGGCCTCTTCCAGAAAGCCAACAATTCTGAAAGTCATGCAACATAGTGTTTCCGCCACCTGGCATAGGGTGTGACAACACCCAATCATAAAACCCAAAGTACACAACTAACCTTTATTCAACCAAACTTTTTCCTATTCCAAATACAATAATTTGAATGTTACTGAAAACATCATATGTTCAAAGTAATCAGAAGTGCACCCAAAGATTCATCATAAATGGCTATAAACAAAATATCCCCACTCTCAAACTTCTCGCAAATATCTTGAAAATCTATAATAGAAAGGTCTATGTCCCATAAAAATAACATGCACCATTTAGTAAGATTTTACGAATTTGAATGTTCATGAGTCATGCCTTTTCTCCATGGATCATAATCGCTCGAACCTTGTTCATCATAGAAGCCTAGACTACTATTACTATCAAATGAATCATCACGCACCCACATATTTACATCTCGAAAACCTCAATGAGGATTCCAATATTTAGATTAAATAGTGTTATGGTATTACGACATACATCAAGTTATTAACAAATCAAATATATCTCTCAAGAAGATAATGTAACAATACTATATCCAAAAGCTACTGATCGAGCTTCAAACATGTTTTCATTGACTTCATGATCATATCATCAGATACCGTCAACTAATTCTTTATACTCAATCCTTCTCTCATCTTGTAAAAGAGAATCAAATTTACAGAATCTGTAATCTCCTCGAACTTATAGCAAATACCCTTGAAAATAGTCTCTTTACAATTATGGTTAATCATGTTTTCTTATATATGTCATTATAGTTGAATAAATTCCCACTATCTCATCTCGAATTTTCTTATACACAAAATCACCATCCTCATTCCACTTGTCATTATGAAGAGTAGACCCCAAATAATATAAGAGCACTTAACATATGATGATCGTAATCCGGTAGCCAAATATTACTCAAAGACACGTAAAATAGTTTATCAAACACTTGATGAGCATCAAAAATTTGCAAATCCTTTGAAATAAGGAAAGCTCCAAATGCACTCCAAAAAAAATATAGAATACCCAATACCACTTGTTTGGAGTCAAATGAAGGATCCAAATGACTACTATTAGCCGATATAATTAATTTACATGTTTATATGTATTTTATATTTGACATTAATCCCTTTGTATTTGTATAAATATACACACAATAATGAATGAGATTGGAAAGCGTTATTCATATTGTATTACAAGCATTCTAAGTTTTCATTATATGGCTATGGAAATAAGCATCATGAAAACATAATGAAACATATAGGTTTCGTACGCTGGAAACAAGGACAAAACTTTATTTAAAAAAAAACTCTTACTCTCATATAATATCTTAATGGTCAATAACATACATCAATCTCCTCTTTGCAGACTATACCTTTACTTGAAGCTACTATTTCCTACACTTTGTTTGAAACTAGTCTTTGTACTAAAGATTATGGTGTCTTGTAATCAAACGATGTTTGATGAATACATGAGAGAATTGATAAACTATAAAGAAAAAGGGTAAGGATATATTTATATATATGTATATATATATATATATATATATATATATATATATATATATATATATATATATATATATAGAGAGAGAGAGAGAGAGAATTTCCCATAGAAGAGGAGAGAGACAAAGAGGAAATGGTACATCTATGCTTGGAGTTGTGATTGTCTCGATCGTGAGGTATCGGGATGTGTTTTTCTAGGTGTACATATACTATGTAGACATTCCTATATACTTTTGTGGGTTGATTTGGTATACTTCTAAGTGAGTAAATCTGAATTTGTGTATACCATTAAGAGTTAGATGGGTAATATGATTGGGTGATGAAGCATTTATGTAACGATGCAATTTTCATGATCAAAAATTTCATTTTTATAAATTTCTTTAATTAAAACATTCGTAGGAAAACATTGTTGAATCATTACATCTCATAAAACTATGCATAATGTCTGAAAATCCAAATCATAAAATAGTGATAATGTCAGAGTACAATCCCAAGGAATCGCATAGTGCGAAATCTGAGGTCTGTGTATGATGTGCAGCTACCGCGCCGACTCCTTCCCCTTTGCTGAAGAGGTACCTAAAACAAAACTGAAAACTGTAAGCACAAAGCTTAGTGAGTTCCCCCATCGTACCACATACCATAAAATCACATATCATGCGTATACTGTCAATGATATATCTGGGTGCCCGACCTATTGATGGTTGGGTGCTAAACTACCCCTGCGGTCCTATCGATTGATAGTCGGGGACTATTTCATCCCCTACTACTGTCACATAATATCGTAATATGCTAGCACATAAAACATAACAGGTAGCAGCAAGCCTAGATGAATATAACAAAGACCATCATCTCACATACAACTCCTGTTAATGGGCCGACATTTTGGCCATAGACCCACCGCTACTAGAAGGTAACTCACCTCATAAGGCTGATTGCTAGAAAACTGCTCGACAAATTTCGGACTGCTGCTCTGGTAACCCTCCGGCTATAATCCCACAACACACTCAGTTAGAATCTGATATCTACTCTTAGGATAAAATGAATATTTTACCCTTAACCAAGTCCAAGTCAAAATCAACTTCCAGTTGACCCGACTCGCCGAGTTGGGCCGCCAACTCGTCGAGTCCTTAACTCATTACCCGTCCTTATCCACGTCTTTACTCGTCGAGTTTAGCAATGACTCGATGAGTTCCCCTTGTATATGAACATCGAATGAACCTTCATCCGACTCGCAGAGTTGTATAAACAACTCATCGAGTTACCTTCATCTGATATCAAGTCCTATCCTTGACTCGCCGAGTTGTATGAACAAATCGTCGAGTTCATCTTCAACTATAAGGAGATTGCCATGGACTCGCCGAGTCTGTTCTTGCACTCGTCGAGTCCCATGAACTCCAGGTTTAAGGCTAAGTCCAATACGTCGGGTCACTCCCTTGGACCCTCTCAAAACCCTTCTAGCGCCCAACTAGGTTCCTTCAAACCCTAACAGCAAAGGGGAGTTTTGCCTCGGACTCGCCGAATCCAAAGAACGACTCGTTGAGTCGAGCATGTCTAAGTCTCATTTCTCGATTTCCAGCGTACAACCCTTGACCAAAAGATAGATCTAAGCTCCTTCAATCGTTCTAGCACGTAAAGTTACAAACTTTACATGCATGCATGGGACTTTGAGCTCAAAAGGACATACAATAAGCTCTTATGATGCATGGGACCTTAGATGGGTGTAAAAGCAACCCCTAACTGCCTTGTGACCCCCTAATGACTTGATTCTGAAGCCTCAACCCCCAACCATGCTTGCAATCCTGGTTGGTTACCAAAAATGGCTTATAAAAGCCCTAAATTTCCCCAAAAGGGATCTATCAAATGAAAGAGCAAGGATACAACTTTATACCTCCAATGAACTATGGAAGATGCACAAACTCGATTTCCGCTGGTCTTCACTTGTTTCTTCAAGCGTTTCCCTTCCTCTTTATGGTCACAACTAGCAAGATCCACCAAAAATGCTTTAGTTCTTTTAAAAAACGGATAAGGTTTTCTTATGGGGAGTTCTGGAAGCATTAAGGATGAAAGGGAGGCTGAATAAGTGGTTTGAATAGGGTGCAAACCCTCATCTAGGGCTTTTTCCGGACAGTGCCTACTCACCGAGTCCAGACGCAGGCTCGTCGAGTATGTCATTAAATGTCTGCGTCCAATACGCTTCGACTCGACGAGTTGGTCCTCAACTCGCCGAGTCCAAGGCCAAAATGCAAAGTACTAGAATAAAATACATACCAGGAACCAGGTGCTACAATTTATGAGAGAATTGAGAGAAGGTCCAAATTTTTAACAAAATAGATTAATAAATAAAAAGACCAAAATATCCTCGTATGTAAAGCAGATGAGGGCATTTCCAGTAGAAACCAAACATTAGTTACGGTGAGGGATTGATAGTGAAACAAAGGTTTTGATTATAGGGTCTTTCTTTATAAAAGCAACAAAACTTTTGGACTAAATATGTTATATTTGGTTAAAGTCTGGACCAAACATATAATTTATACAACATTTTATTTGGATTATTAACTTCTTCTATAATTAAACTTATTTTTTTATATATGTTATATGAGTGAAGGGTATCCTACCAAACTCACTCAATCTACTTGTCACATTAGTGTCATATTAAACTTTCTTTTTCTCTCTCTCTTTTTTTTTTTTTTCATTTTCTCTCACAACACATGAAAAATCCATATTTCTAATCTCTCTTAACCTCTTTAATTTTTAATTTTAAAATAACTACAATTTAATAAAAATCATACAGAATTAATTAAAAAAAACACAAAACTAAGTTTGTACAAGTCTTAATGCATGAAAGATATATATATATATATATATATATATATATATATATATATATATATATATATATATATATATATATATATATATAAACGATCCATTGAGATCATTAATTTTTTCTGAGACTTAGGATCAAAATCTCAACCATAAAATTAGAATGTGTGGATTTGTTAAATTGATGTGCATGTAGTAGATTACAACAAACACACACCAAATAAAAACCTACTTTTCAAAAGAAAAAGATTGAGGTAATTTTTTTCAAAAAAAAAAACTAAAAATACTAAAATTCATATATTTTGTCCTCTATAAATAAAGATCTATATTGATATATATACAAATTCTAAGTTTCTTACATGTTTATATTGGTGATGTGTAGGTATGTATATATAAACACATGACAACTCACTTTTCTCATTTTTATTTGAAAAAAAACATATTAATAGGTTAAGAAGCTGTTATAAAATGTCATTCGTAGAAAAAAAAAAGCAAAACATTGTTTATTTTAAATGATGTGCAAATGCACACATTTTATATATAAATGTAGGAGTCAAAGTTTGTTGTAAGGTTTTGAAATTGTAGTAGTGTTCGTTATGTGATGTAATAGTATTTACAAAGGCATTGTTGTTTGGAAACTTGATTGTCGAGTCCTTTGTATTTTGTGTGCTTTCTTTTCTCCTATAAATAAGGGAAGGTACAATGGATAGATAAGAACTTTTGCATCATTTCTGTCTAACTCTGATTGTATCAAGGAAGCATAATATGAGCTGAAACAAGAATTTATTTACTCTGAGTGTTCTGATGTTGTTTGTTTTTCTAATCGCGTTTCACTTCTAGATTAAATCACAACTACATTTGGTATCAGAGCAGGAATCATACCGTAATGATTAATTTTCATATTGTGTCAATCGTATTTTGAATCTCGTAATTGGATTCAAAAGATTCCGCACTTTTGATATTGAAAATCATCCTTGATCCTCAGTTGTGATTTGATTTTGCGACTAGTTTGTTTAATTGAGTGTTCTACTTGCTTTTTTCTGATCAATTCATCCATTAATTCTCAAATTTCTGAAGTTTTCAGAGAATTAATCCATACATCAATGGCCAATTTCAACATGAACACGATGACGTCTTCTTCTCTTCTGCTAGGATCTTCAACAAAGATTCCTATGCTAATTGCAGAGTATTATGATCAATGGGCTGATCACATGGAAGACTACTTGAATGGTCTGGATGAAGAGCTTTGGGAATTTATTGAAAGCAATGTTATTCCTCTTGCAAATGTTCAAGCAATTGGTTCATCTGCTTCAACTCAAAGTGTTACTAATCAATCAACAAGGATGAAGAATAATGAGAAAAGATGTATGTGAGAGCTTCTTCGTGCACTTCCTCCTGTTGTTTATAACTACGTTTGTAGTTGTAAATATGCAAAAGAGATATGGAATACTATCAAAGAGATGTTCCAAGGGAGTGAAAAGACAAAAATCAACTCTGTGAAGAATTGTTTGGTGGAGTTGAAATAATTCAAGCAAAAGGAAGGTGAATCTATCAAACTTTATTACGATCGCTTGAATAAACTCATCTACAAATGCAGTCATAATGGAATAACAAGTACAACCTTAATCTCACATTCATTATGGGATTAAGAAAAGAATGGCGAAATGTTAGTCTCATGGTGAAAACTCAACAAAGCTTCGATACCTCAATTCTGAATGATCTTTACAATCTGCTGAAATCTCATGATCCAGAAGTTATCGAAATGGTTGAAGAATCCAAAACAGGCTTGGGAGGACCACTTGCCTTAGTTTTGAAAGTATATGAGAAAGAAGCTACTGAAAAAGAGAGTTCTGATGATGAAGGCTTGATTATTAACTCTGATGACGAAGCCATTGCTTTTTACTCCAACAACAAAGTTAAGAAATTTTATAAAAAAATGTTTGGTTCGAAAGTAAGGACTGGTGAGGCGAAAGTGAGTTTTACTGGAAAAGTGAATGAGGAGAAAAAGCTTGAGAAGAAAGAATCAAAGACAGAAGATTCGAAAGTTGAAAAGAAGCTCAAAGGTGACTCCGGTGTCGACTGTCACTATTGTCATGATGCAAATCATATGGTAATTGACTGTATTCTTTGAAAGAAAGAGGAGAAGAAAAGTAAGATCAAAGATGAAGCATATTATGTTGAACGTTTGGAAGAAGTGAGAGCAAAGGCAAATGGTTTGTCGTTGGTGGCATGAGGAGAATGAGATGAAGATGGAACCTATCAGATTCGGTCATCAGAATCTGATGATGACGAAATACGTAATCCTACGCATGGTGCTATGTATGCAAAGTTTGAGGATGAAGAGGAAGAGAATGTTACTGGTCGTTGTTTCATGACGAAAAGTGGAGACAAATCCCCAATGAACACGAAGGTACGTTCTATACTTCAATCTTTTAATATATCTAAAAAATGCTTATGATTCTGAATTGACTATTTTTAATGACACTGTTGCTTATTTTGATAATTTGGTTATCTCTGCTAGTAATGAGGTTAATAAATCTAGTACTCAATTACTAGAAGTACAGAAATAGTTGGATTCGAAGAAAACAAAAGTAAAATATCTTGAGTTACAAATTACTAATCTCATGTGTGATAAGGACAATTTGAATAATGATTTTTGCATGTTATTAGCTCAAAGAAACATATATTGTAATTCAGCTAAGAGACCATGCAAAATTAACTGCTTTACATTACTCTTCTGATATAAGAAAAGAGCAACATATGAAGTTATTACCATTCTTAGCTTTTGAAAGAGAAAAGATTGATTATGTGTCTTATGATTGCGAAAAGACAATAGTTGAATTTGATAAAGTGCCTGATTATAGATTTGCTTATGGATTTGTGAAAATAGATGAATTTCTAGATGCTAATGAATTAGTTGACATTGTGAATAAAACCTTAGCCAAGAATGAAGAAATAAAGATTTTGAAAAGAACTGAGACTTCGAAATCTGACACCCAATCTAATTTTGCTGATATTGATGATAATTCTGATTATATTAGTGAAATTAGTGAAATTAAGGAGGAAGAATCTATCGATTGTTCTCAGTTCTATGTCATTAATGTCATATCTTTGGCTAAAGGCAAAGAAAAATATAATGATTCATTGGACAAGACTGACACTGACCAACCCTCAGCTTTGAAAGTCAGAGATAGTCAAACTGACAGCAGTGATTATGAGGAGGATAATGACGAAATTTTGAAAGAATCAACCTCAACAAAAGTTGTTTTGAAAGAAAATGAAATACCAAGAGTTGTTGTAAATTAGGTGTATGGTGAAACAGAAAATTTCTACAAAGTGATGAAAGAAAAAGGTGCCCATAACCTAGAAACACATTCAGTTGTGTATCCAAATTTCAGGTGTCCAGATGATGTTATCTTTCCAAATCAAGTGTTTGTTACATCTGGGAATGTTGATCAGATCAAACCTGAGTTTAACAAAATGGTAGATGAAGATAATAAGAAAACATCGAATGAAGTTTTCTTTTCAAATCAAAGCACTATCGAACACAATCTTACCAAGAATTCATACACATTTCAAAGACAAAAACCACAAAGAAAATGGGTTGCAAAAACAGAAATTTCAAAGAAACAAGTTGATGTTGAAATTGTGATTTCAAATGATAAAATAAATTCACAAGAGTTTAAAGAGAAAATTGACGAGTTTTCAAAAGAAAATGGAATTTTAAAGAGACAAGCACGAAAGAAAATCTTTTGCCAAACTGTTGTGTCTCGAAAGAAACAAAACGATTTGACAAAGAAAACAACTGAAAAGACAGTGTCTGAAAAGGTTAAGACAAAATCTTCATCAGATTCAGTTAACAAGAAAAATTCTGCTTTGTCTAAAAAAAAATGTGACTCAATTAACATCACAAAATGATTTTTCGAAAATCAAAAATAACGAAACAAAGTTTTTGTCACAAAATCATAATAAAAAATTGAAAGGAAAGGAGTTTTCAAAATTTCAATCATTCAAGAACTTTCAATCTACTAATCAAAAACAGAAATCAAAAGGTTTTCAAAGGTGGGCTTTCAAAGTCAATTCAATCCCAAAACAACTCAACGTCTTATCAACTTCGAAATCACACACAACAAGGTTTTGAAACAAAAGGTGAAAATAAAAGGTTGAAAATTTACAATCAAAATGGAATGCTAAATACACACCTCAACAATCAAATTTTCCTAATCCTACTACCAAACAAGCCTTCAAAGTCTCATATACCAAGGGTCGATCAATTATGAAAAACATAGATCATTGGCTTGAAGGAAAAGGGAAATCTTATCAAACAGTAAAATTGTCTCAACAACAAATCAAAAATGCCTATGAGAAGTATTTGAACGTAACGTCAAATGTTAGTTTATCCTCAAAAGATTCGACATCCTCAGTCAAGGCGTGGCGTCTTGTTTCGAAAGAGAATAGTACAAGACCACAAAATGAGAAGAAAAAGGTGAAAGTCAGTGAAAGTCCAAAACTTTCAAAATTTTATATTTCTGAGCCTTTAACAATTGAAGTGGACTTAATTGATAGTGTTAAATTTAAAGTTTGTAATTGGATATTAGGTTCTTCATTTCATAATGTGTTTCAAACTAATCATAAAGGACCCAAACAACCTTGGGTACCTAAAAATTTTCACTGATTGCAGGTTTTATGTGATGAGCAATATGATGAAAAATGGTATATCGATAGTGGTTGCTCTTCTCACATGACAGGAAGGAAAGAAAATTTACCTGATTTTCGATGATTGGAGAATGCAAGAGTTGTAAAGTTTGGAAACAATAAAAAATGTCAATTTAAAGGATATCGGAAAGTAACAAATGGGAAATTCACTGTCAATCGTGTTGATTATGTCGAAGGTCTTCAACATAACTTGATAAGTGTTTCACAACTTGTTGTGGGAATTAGAAATCAAGTTGTGTTCAATGAAGAGGGAAGTATAATTTCGAATGTAAACAAAAATGAAGTTTTACTTAAATCCAAATGACATGGAGACATGTTCACTCTCGACATCAAACCCATAGTTAGAATTCCCTCAGTGTGCTTACTTTCGAAAGCTTCTTCAGATGTTAGCGGGATATGCCATCGACGTCTTTCACACTTGAACTTTCGAAATCTTAATAAATTGGTGGTAAATGATCTTGTTTGAGGTTTACCTGTTTTAAAATTTGACAATGATACTTTATGTGCAACTTGAGAACAAGGGAAACAACATCAACAAGGATATCTAATTGTAATTGATTCGGAAATTGTTGAACCATCGGAACTTCTTCACATTGATCTTTGTGGACCATCGACTGTTGAACCTCTCACCAAGAAATGGTACATTTTGGTTATTTTTGATGATTTTTCTCGATTTACTTAAGTTTATTTTCTCAGGTTAAAATTTGAAGTTGCTCAAGTCATGATTGATTTTATTAAGAAAATCGAAACAAGTTTGAAGAAGAAAGTTCAAAAAATCAAGAGTGATAATGGTTCAGAGTTTAAGAACAATGTTCGTGATTCATTTTTTTTACTGAGAAAGGAATTTCACACAATTTTTCTTCACCTTACACACCTCAACAAAATGGTGTTGTTGAAAGGAGAAATTGTTCTCTTTTTGAAGCAGCAAGAACAATGCTTAGATATGCGAATCTTCCTCAATACCTCTAGGCTGAAGCAGTCTTTACTATGTGTTTTACACATAATAGATCATTTATTCATCAAAGATTTAATATTGCTCCGTATGAAATTATCAATAACCAAAAACCTAATGTAAAATTCTTTCATGTTTTTGGCTGCGGGTGTTTTATCATAAATCTCAAGGATAATCTTTCGAAATTTCAGTCCAAAGCTGACGAAAGAATTTTCTTAGGTTATTTTCATAATTCGGTTGTATATCGAGTAATAAATCAGCGAACTCGGAAAATTGAAGAAACATTCAATCTAACTTTTGATTATCATTATATCAAACCTGTTGAAAAATGCTTTGAAGAAAAACCAATTATTAATGAATCAAAAGATGAATCTGAAAGTGTTAATTCATCTGAATTTGATTTTTATTTAATTTTTGGTGTTCCAGATAGGACTGCTGATGCAAAAATCAATGATGAGGATAACCGACTTGATGAATCATCAAAGCATTCTGACTTTTTGACAACTACTCAGGAAGTTAATGATGGATTTTGCACATCTCATTTTCCTGAGATTCGTGAAAGTATGCCAAATGATCAAGTGGAGGGGGAGCACTCGCATTCGAATTCTCATGTTAAGGGGGAGAATTCTTTCAAGGGGGAGAATGGGAGAATGAATGATAATGTTGAGGGGCAGCAACAAGAAAATAAAATTGTCGAGGGGGAGCTTAATATGTTGAATAATAATAATTAAAATGAAACTTTTCTTGATGTTAATGATAATTTTTCTGTTGCAGTTTCGGAGAAAGATGATATGTTCGAATATGCACCATTGGATTTTAATCTAGCATATCCACCATTAGAAAAATGGACGAGAAGTCATCCAAAGGAACAAGTTCTTGGTGATCCTCGAGATGGAGTTCTTACAAGAGCTCAACTTCGTGCTAAAAATGAGGTACTCAATATTCATCAAGAATTTTGTATGTTTAATGTCTTTATTTCAAAAATTGAACCTAAAAGAGTCAATATTGCTATGGAAGATCCGGATTGGATTGTTTCCATGCAACCTGTGTTGGTTGAATTTGAAAAAAATAAAGTATGGGGATTAGTTCCGAAACCAGATGATGTATCTTTGATTGGATTAAAATGGATTTTCACAAATGAAACTGATAAAGAAGGCAATATTATTTGAAATAAGGCTAGGCTTGTAGTTAAAGGTTATTCGCAACAAGAAAGTATCGACTATGAAGAAACATCTGCCCATGCCGCAAGACTCGAGGTTATTCGAATCTTTTTAGCCTATGCAGCACACAAGGATTTTGATGTCCATAAAATGGATGTGAAGTGTGCATTTCTTAATGGAGTTCTCGAAGAAACTATTTACGTTGAACAACCACCAGGTATTATCAGTTCTCAATTTCCTGATCATTGTCATGTGTCAGATAAAGCAGTGTATGGGTTAAAATAAACCCCAAGAGCCTGGTATACAAGACTTACCAATTTCTTAAAACAATCGAAATTTAAACAAGGGTCAGATGATCCCACGTTATTTCGAAAGAAACTTGGGAATCATCTTATGCTTGTTCAAATTTATATCAATGATATTATTTTTGGCTCTAGTGACCCAACTTTGTCTAGCGAATTCGAAAATTCGATGAAAAGTCAATTTGAGATGAGCATAATGGGAAAAATAAACAACTTTCTGGGATTCAATATTTGTCAAAGCAGAAAAGGAATTTTTATAAATCAAGAAAAATATACAAAGAATCTGCTTGAGAAATTTGGAATGACGAATAACACAAAGTTACGAGTACCAATGGTGGTTGGAACAAGGCTCAATCCTTCGGTAGATAAACCTGCTGTTGATATTACTTTATACAGAAGCATGATAGGTTCGTTATTGTACCTTATCGCAAGTCGACCTGATATTATGTTTTCTGTTTTGTAATTGTTCTAGGTATCAATCGAATCCCAGAGAATCACACTTAATTGTAGTGAAATATATTTTTTGATATCTCAAAGGAACAATTTCGTTAGGATTATGGTATCCTTTGAAAACTGGTTTCTTCATCCAAGATTTTTCTGATGCTGATCTGGGAGGGTATAGTATTGGTCATAAAAGTACAAGTGGTGGATATCAACTCTTAGATGGAAAGCTTGTATGCTGGCAGTCAAAGAAACAAACATACGTTTTGATTTCCACAACAAAAGCATAATATGTTGCCGCTGCAGCTTGCACTTCACAAATAATTTGGATTCAAAGTCAACTACAAGATTATGCAATAAACATGAAGAAGATTCATTTGTATTGTGATTCACAAAGTGCTGTACGCATTTGTCACAATCAAGTACAACATTCGAAAACAAAACATATTGCCTTTTGTTATCATTTTATCAAGAATCATGTGGAAGATGGAAATATCAAAGTTCACTGTGTAAAAACAACTGATCAGCTTGCTAATATTTTACAAAGCCTTTAAATGAAAAGTCTTTTTTTTAGAATACTAAATGGACTGGTATTGATCGAAGCTAATTCTGTGCCAGGATTTATTTCGAAAGAATAATAAGAGAAAAAGGTGCAAAAGTTTCGATTCAGAGGTGCTGAGTGTTCATTCAGAGGAGACAGTTTGTCATTCAGAGGATCTGTTCACATTCAGCGCTTTGACACACTTTGATTTTGCAACGCCCGTAGATCCGGGTTAGTCAAATTAGAGATAATAGGGGTCGAAAACGACTTTTCGACAAAAGATTATTTATAATAAATAATCTTAACCAAGTTGTAGAATTTTTCTCAAGGGTTCCATACATATAAATAATTCCGAAATTCGAGTTATAACGAATAAGTTATGTCCCGTCGAAGTTTTTCGGCAGAACCGGCACGACACCGGGAGAAGTAAATAGTGAATTTAAAATAGAAGACTTTTTAGCCATAGGTATCTAAATGAAAGTTGTAGAATACGTCTCCACTTATGTGTGGATATAAAGAACATAAAAAACGGAGTTCGTATGCAAAAGTTATGGCATTTCGAAGATTTAGCTTTTAAAAACCTTAAACTATCTAATTCACGACATGAGAATTATGACGCTATCTATAGTATGTCATAAATCGGAATCTAGAAGCTGCGAGAGGATAAGATCCAATTCACGACGTGAGAATTATGACGCTCAGGACATAATGTCATAATTCAGAATCTAGAAGTTGCGAGAGGATAAGATCCAATTCACGACTTGAGAATTATGACACTCATGAAATGAGGTGTCATGGCCACCATCCAAAGCTAGGGATGCAAATTGCAAGTCTACGGAGTGAATCATGAGATTCACGACGTGAGTCTTATAACACTCACGACGTGAGACTCATAAAAACTTACTATAAATAGCATGCGAGCCATTCCAAAAATCTCACACCTTTCTTCATTTCTTCTCTCTAAACTTTCTCTCTCTAAGGGTTTTAACCCCCCCCCCCCCCTAAGCCTAAGTGATACCCTAGCACCCTAAGGAACCCCGAGGCTCCCGGAGTCCTGAGAAAAAGAGTCTTTCGGTTTCGAAACTCTACTCCAAATAAAGCCCGGTTTTCTTTAAAATCCGTTGTAAGTGAGCTACGCTTACACAATTTTTAATATAGCTTTCTAATTAATTATAGTAACATTATTAGGACCTTAAAATAGTTATTTGGTCTATTATTATGAGTTATATAGTGTTGTTTAATGCTTATATAATAATAATAATAATAATAATAATAATAATAATAATAATAATAATAATAATAATAGCTAGACTATTAATTAGTCGCGGTTAACGTTAGACTAAACCCTAGTGGTATTGATACTAGGTTTTGTCGAGGAAAATTGTTTTAAGAGTTACACAGAACTATCCGAGAACCGAATCACCACCTACTCAGGTGAGTGCATAGTTACTTTCATCTTACACATAGATATGAAGTATTTTACATAAATTACGTGCTATGTGTGCATATTATCTGAATACTTGTTGTCTATGCTGGATGAATGATTTTATACATGTTTTAAATGACTTAAACTGTATATTTATTTTATATCTACAAATATGTTGGGATAAAACATGGGTAGATGAAATAGTTGGTGTGTGATGAAAGAAAATAATGAGAGATATGTTATGATAGGAAGGTGATGATAATTAGGTGAGGATAGATAGGTGATGATGAATCGGTGATGTAGGATACTACAACCTTGTCCGACAATTTGGAGATGTACTCATCTACCAGAGTATAGATGGCGACCACGAACTATTCTAGACAACCCCATGGAAACACTAGCAGGCTCATAACCTGTAGGTGATGAATTACGAGTTAAGGCGATGTTGTAACTACGTGTTCATGCGATGATACTCTAACCCCTTACTATGAATTACAAGTTCAGGCGATGTTGTAACTACGTATTCAAGCGATGATACCCTAACCCTTGTTGGGCACGTATTGAGGGAGTAATCCCTGAATCAATATTGTCTATGTGATGTAGGTGATGATCCTTAGGGAGAGTCCTTAGGAATAAACATATAAGGAAATGCGATGTAAGGAGATGAGACGAAAATATGATGTAGGAGACGACCCTTAGGATAAATCCTTAGGGAAGTTACTTAGGAATAAAGAAGATAATAGGGATGGGTAATTGGGTTAATTTTTTGTTGATTAAACTTAATAATTATATTATTGTTGGTTGAAAACCCTATGTACTCACCAGGTTTCCCAACCTGACCCACTCAGTTTACTTGTATCACAGGTGACGATGTGAAGTTACATTACACTGAGAGATTAAGGAGATATAGATCACTAGTGTAAATGAATGTAAGTTCTGTTTATGCTTATGTTTCTGTATTGACGATGACATCCCAAATGTTTTGAAATGAATAAAAATACATTTCTTTGGAAATGCTTTGATAATGAAATTATCATGTTTTTATGGGAACAAATTCCGCAACATTTTTATTAAAAGAGGTACTCTGATTTTCATAAAGCATAAACAAAATCGGTCTTTTTTGGCCGTGAAATTGGGGATGTCACAGTTGGTATCAGAGCATTAGTTTAAGCGAACTAGGAATTTCTATGTAACAGCCGGATTTCCAGGTATCCTTTACGTTTATGATATTGGTGTTCTAAGAGGGGACTCGGCGAGTTGGAGCTCAGACTCGTCGAGTAGGGTCGCGGATCTGGTCGCGGGATCGCGCCTGGACTCGGCGAGTCCAGGATATGGACTCGGCGAGTCCGCGCTGTGTAATGAAACCCTAATTTCTCGGGTTTGGGACCTATTTAAAGGGCCTTATGGCTGTCATTTGTGCTCACCAGTCCCTTGAGTGAAACCCTAATCGAGTGTGAGCGTTTGGAGCAAAGTAGGAGGCCATTATTGATCTTGGAGGTGTCATTTTTGCAAGGAAAGAGAGAACTAGTTAAGGGAAAGCAAGTGGAGCCACTTCGGAGAGTTTGGAGTACAGAGCATCACTATTGTGGTAATAATTTCAAGTTATCTTCTTCCTTGTTGATGTTTATTTTGATTTAGTGTTTGTTGAACCCTCTTGTGGCAAGATCTCGTGCCCCCTTGGTCCCTTATGTGGTTTAAACCATAGATCTGGACCCTTGGAGGTCTAGAGTGTCCCTTTGCCCAAGCTTTTTGGGAATCAATGGAGGTTTTGGATTGGAATCCTTATGCCTTAGGTCAAAATTCTATTTATGATCCATGGGGTGTGTTATGGACACCAAGCTAGAAGCTTTACGTGATGAATCAGTCTAGGGAGGCCAGATCTATAGATTGTGGATGCAGATCTGACCTTAGAAGCAAGTTGGAGTGGTTGCATGCCATGGACTAGCCGAGTCCGATTCTAACATCCCGGAATCGCAAGAGTAGAGTTGAAGGGCTGAAAGTGTAAGTTTTAGAGGATGACTCGGCGAGTCCATGGATGACTCGGCGAGTCAGGTCGCGGTCATGGTCGCGTGTCAAGTGGCCTACTCGGCGAGTCCATGGGATGGACTCGGCGAGTAGGTGCTGTATGGAGAAAACTCTAAATTCCAGGGTTGAGCCCTATATAAAGAGCATTATACTCCTCCACAGCCTCCCTTATTTCCCCCTTGAGTTCCAGAAACCTTAAATACGTGGAGAGATCATTTGTGGAGCAAATTAGAGCTTGGAGAGGTGGCTTGGATCAAAGGGCTTTGCTTGGATTCGAGTTTGGCTGCTATTGAGGCATCTTTTGGAGGTAAAATCTTCGTCCTTAGGCTGTGCATTCCTAGTTTCATCATTTTGGGGTTTGTGGGGAGTATATCTTGCAATGTTTTGGAGTTTGGAGGTTAGATCTGAGGTTGCTACCTCAGATCTGGAATATTGAGGGCCTAGAGTGCATTAAAGTTCCTGTGTTTGAGTGCTTAGTGAAGCCACCATGTCCCAAACCTTGGTTTTAAGGTGAATATGGCTTAAATCTCGTTAGATTCACGTAAAGTTTGCCACTTTACGTGATGGATGGATTGTAGGAGGTTGGATCTATGTTTTGGATCAATTGCATGGCCTGAAATGCTTCTGTATGGATTCAGATAGGTGGCACTCGACGAGTCACATGGGTGGACTCGACGAGTTTCTTGAAGATGGCCTGGGACTCGACGAGTTGGAAGAACAACTCGGCGAGTAGGTTGAAGATGGCCTTGGACTCGACGAGTCCATTTGGACTCGGCGAGTCTTGTCGAGGAAGTCCCAATATTTCTGGTTGAGTCGATGAATCGGCGAGTCAAGGGATGACTCGGTGAGTTGGGTGCTAGTGGACTCAGAGTTGTTGGACTCGACGAGTCTTGGGGTGACTCAGCGAGTAGGGTCAGTCAGCGGTTGACTTTGACTCGTCCAAGGTTGACCAGTTGTCTTCCAGGGGTATTTTGGTAATTAAGAGTATTTATGGAGTTGTATGTTTTGATGTTTAGTGAAGGAGTTCGTGCCAGAGTTCGGAGCAGCGGGATCTTATCTTTTCAGCCGGCAGTTTCGAGGTGAGTTATCCTCACTATATCAACAGGGTCTAAGGCACCAAGGCCGGCCCTTTATTGTATTGAGATTCGATTATGGTTATTATGTTATTGTTTGATGTATCTGCATCCTGGTAACTAGGATGGTACATGCTAGGAGGCCTTGTTAAGGTCAGTTTTCCCGATATACAGAGTGATGCTATGCTAGTGACCGGTTAGGTCGGTAACCCGGTTAGGGTAATGATATGCTATGTGATCTGCTTGCTCGGTTTGTTGACTATGACTGTTATATGAATGTATGTTTTGTGCACATGGTTGTTTGGACTGGAGATGGGTTGAGGCGGGTCCTGCTTTGTGCTGTAGGCCAAGATACCCAGGGCGGACCGGTTGTTCCGAAGGCCCAGCGAGCGGTCCGGATAGGCTGTAGGCCCCACGAGGGCGGACCAGACGTGTCGAGGCTCGGAGAGTGGACCAGGCCGACTGAAGGCCCGATGCGGGCGGACCAGTCACACTGTAGACTTAGAGAGTGGACCAGGTGGGTTGAAGGCCCGATGCGGGCGGACCAACCCCACCGTAGACTCGAAGGACATGACTAGACCCGGAGGATGGATCCGTTGGAATGAAGGCCCGATACGGCGGACCAGTCAGACGGTAGACCCGATATGCATGGTTGTTCTATGTTCTATTATGTTATGTATGTTTTATATGTTTTGGACCGGAAGGTCATAGCCTGGAAGGGCGTATACGTGGGTGGTATTTTGGGGGTATCTCACTAAGCTTTCGGGCTTACAGTTGTGGTTTAATGATTTTCAGGTTCTCCAGGAGACTGTGGCAAGGAGAAGGCGCGATCGTACCGCTCCTCATGATTTTGTAGCAATGTGGTTCTGGGAATACTCTAATGACTTGTATTGAAAACCTTTTTGTAAATATTTTAATGAAAATCAGGTTGTTTTGAAAAATTTAAATTGGTTGTTTTTTTCGGATGTTACAAGTTGGTATTAGAGCCTTGGTTTGAGTGAATTGGAGGAACACTTGTGTGACTCCAGTCTCAAATCGAGGAAAGCTTTCAAAAAAGAGAATTTAAAATGGTTTTCAAAATAAGTAAAGGAGGACGCGGAGGTACGATCAGCCGGAGCCAGTAAGTAACCCCAAATTACCATACATGACAATTGTTTCATTGAGCTTTGATAGAACAGCATGCTAGAGTTAGGCTAGGGATCTTCAGGATTTATTGATGAGTTGCCTGATTTATGATGCCTGCTAGCCTAGGGTTCCTTGTGAGAGATTTCTAGTGTTCCTCTAGTTGTGAGGGTAGAGCGATGTTATGTGTGTCGCTAGGGTGTTGTGGGAGTACTTCATACAAATATGGGTTGGTGTGGAAGGTTGTATGGGCCCGTACAACTGAAAGCACGGACTCATACGCGTATCAGGGAAACCATGACCTCTAGGGTTGGGATGGGAGCTGGTTTCCGGGATAGTGGAATATGTCTGAGATTTGGTGTTTTATTTTCAGTATGGAGATTTCAGGGCACGCTGGGAGTGGATCCGGGTTAGGATCAGGAGCCGGAGAGGGAGTTCCGGGTGGGTCTGTACAACCCGAGGTTGTCAGCCAGATGAGTACGCATGAGTTGGATGCGAGGATTCGTGAGATCTTGCATGATGAGGTTGCTGCATTGTTTCGGGCTGAGCTGCCAGAGTTGTTTGGGTTGATCAAAACCGCCATGGTGGAGTATTTTGATGAGCGCTATGCGGCTCTCACGGAGACGGCTGCCGCGGCGGCTACCGCAGCAGTAGCAGCGGCAGGGGGAGGAGCCAGTAGAGGTTTTCAGTATCGGGACTTCGATAATACGAAGCCTCCCACTTTTGATGGAGTTCAGGATCCGATCGTTGCTATGAGATGGTTATCAGATGTGGAGGGATGTTTCTTCACGTGTTCATGCCCTGCTGATCAGAGGGTGAGGTGTGCTTTGAAGCTGTTGAGGCTCGGAGCAAAGGATTGGTGGAGATTGACCACGGGGTCATACTCGGATGCGCAGAGGGCTGCGATTTTATGGGATCGGTTCAGAGAGATGTTCAGCACTCGTTATGTTCCGCAGGTCGAGAGGGAGAGGTTGGCTCAGGAGTTCTTGGAGCTGAAACAGGATTCGGAATCGGTGACGGAAATCACCAGGATGTTTACTGAGAGGGCGATGTTTTGCCCTGAGTTCGCTTCGGAGCAGGCTCAGATGTCCCGATATCTGAGTATGCTAAAGAGAGACATCAGACAGTTTGTGTCTGTGCAGAGGTGCGAGACTTTGTTGGAGTTGCAGGAGGCCGCCAGGCGGCGTGAGTTAGAGATTGAGTTGCAGATGCGTGAGCTGAGGCAAGCTCCGGTTCAGTCGTAGCCGGCGACGAAACGGTCTAAGACCGTTGATTCTAGGATGGGAGATCAGGGTGGCCACGTCTGTGGAAAGTGTGGAAGGGGTCATGCTGGGGTTTGTCGGTCCGGTGGAGCATGCCGCAAGTGCGGAAGGGAGGGACACTATGCGAGGGATTGTCGGCAGTCAGTGCCGGTTCGGGATTTGAGGATATGCTATCATTGTCATCAGGTTGGACATTTGAAGGTCAACTGTCCACGGCTTGCTGCAGGACCGGTGCAGGTTCCAGCACCGGCTGCGTTGAGGATCACAGGTGGAGATCAGGGTGGAGCTGAGCCCCCAAGGGCTTAGGGTCGCGTTTTTCAGCTTGCTGCTGCGGGTATGTTTCTTTCTGATGTTTTGATTATTTATGATCATTGTGGAGTATTGTTATCCGTTGGTTTCGTTGAATTGTGTTTCGGGTTTTCGTGTGGTATCCGTTGTTCCTTGAGGGTTTGGCGAGTTGTGATCGAGATTTCGTTTTAGTATCTCTTGTTCCCTGAAGGATCGTTATGGTTATGGATTTGTACTTCGAGCTATCGTTGATTATCTTTGTGAGGATTGGTGGCGGATGCGGCGTTGATTTGAAGGCCAGTTAGATACTGTAGTCTGAGGAATTGATAGTTGAAGATTGGGTTCCTTTCGAGCAGGTTGTGCAGCATGGGAACATGATTGTATGAAAGTTGTTGGGGCTGGTGAAAACATTTTTAGTGTAGGTGTCGATTCCTGCAAGGTTGCTTGGTGAGATCGGTGATGGCGATCGGTGACTAACTGTCAGTGTCTTAAGTGGGGGAGAATTGGAAATTCTCCGGATGATCGTTGGGCCTGAGAGGTTGTTTAGCTGCTTGGGAAATTCAGCGGTATTTCTATTAGTCGAGAGCAGGCTCGTATGAGTAAGTAACAGGCGTGCGGGGCGGAATACAGACCTAGAGCAGTTGATTGAGGAAGGCATGGGAGCAGGATGGGTTCGAGCATGTATGATGGAGATAGAGTTCGGAACCCCTAGAGGGCTAGAACGGTATGTGCGGGAGGATTTCCCGAAGGGATGGTTCGGAGTAATGAATGCTATTGAGCGGTCCGGATAGACTGTAAGCCGGTAGGCGTACCAGTCAGACCGAAGGCTCGGAGGACGGTCCAGTCAGATTGGCTGAAGGTTCTGAGAGTGGTCCAGATTGACTGAAGGCCTGGGGAGGCGGTCCAGTCATGCTGAAGACTCTGTGAGTATTGTTGGATCGGATTAAGGTTATGGGTTGCGTATGTGCAGTGTGATTACATTGGGAGGTCTGACCCCGGGTAGCAATCTTGAGCAGTGAAGGTAGTGCATGGGCTTGAGAGTCCCTATGATGAGAGTTAGAGTAGTGGTGATGCATAGATGTTGGGTACGCTTTAAGGAGGTAATGTAGCGTGGGATGAGCACCATGGTGCCTGTCATGGTGACTGGGCGGACAAGCGGTTCCTTGGTAAGGAAAGAGGGAGGAATGAAATCCCAAAGGGAGTGTGAATTCACGGAAGTGAAAGCGGCAGTGTAGAGTTATGATTGGAGTGGTCCGTCGATGGTCCCTGAGTAGTGTGTTGCGTCGGTGGAATAAAAGCTCATTCGACTTGATGTGTTGCTTCGGGCGCGGAGGGAATACCGCGATGTAGAGCCAGGGAGAGGGATTCGGAAGGGATACAGAGAAAGAGTCTTGGACTCTCAGTGTGATTCTGATCAGGGTTTTGGCTACATTTTAGCGGTTCATTCTGGAAGGATGTTCGAGGATATCATCAGTGTATCAGTTTTTTTTTTTCAAACCTAAGGGTGCTAGAGCTAGATCAGCATGCGTGTGTGATTGCGAGAGGAGAACTCGGGGGAGTTGCTCCGAAATGGAAGAAAGGGTCTTTCGGTCATCATGGGATGGATAGAGTGGAATTCGGATTGGGAATCCGATGGTCCGTGGCTTTATAGCCATATGAGTCAAGTGAAGAATGAGAATTGGAGCAGTAAGGCATCATGGGTGATTCTCGATTGTGAGTGTGATTATCGGAGGGTACAGTTGGTGCCTGGTTTGAGTAGGTGGTGGGGACACCGTATGGAAGGAGAGAGTGAGCTTCTGGTTCTATGGTTGTACCTTGAGGGACTTGGTTCGGTCAAGGTCAAGTGGTGCGTCGTGAGAAGTAATTTGGAGAAGAGATGCCGAAGGCTTCGAGGATGAAGCCTAATTTAAGTGGGGGAGAATTGTAACATCCCGGAATCGCAAGAGTAGAGTTGAAGGGCTAAAAGTGTAAGTTTTAGAGGATGACTCGGCGAGTCCATGGATGACTCGGCGAGTCAGGTCGCGGTCATGGTCGCGTGTCAAGTGGCCTACTCGGCGAGTCCATGGGATGGACTCGGCGAGTAGGTGCTGTATGGAGAAAACTCTAAATTCCAGGGTTGAGCCCTATATAAAGAGCATTATACTCCTCCACAGCCTCCTTTATTTCCCCCTTGAGTTCCAGAAACCTTAAATACGTGGAGAGATCATTTGTGGAGCAAATTAGAGCTTGGAGAGGTGGCTTGGATCAAAGGGCTTTGCTTGGACTCGAGTTTGGCTGCTATTGAGGCATCTTTTGGAGGTAATATCTTCGTCCTTAGGCTGTGCATTCCTAGTTTCATCATTTTGGGGTTTGTGGGGAGTATATCTTGCAATGTTTTGGAGTTTGGAGGTTAGATCTGAGGTTGCTACCTCAGATCTGGAATATTGAGGGCCTAGAGTGCATTAAAGTTCCTGTGTTTGAGTGCTTAGCGAAGCCACCATGTCCCAAACCTTGGTTTTAAGGTGAATATGGCTTAAATCTCGTTAGATTCACGTAAAGTTTGCCACTTTACATGATGGATGGATTGTAGGAGGTTGGATCTATGTTTTGGATCAATTGCATGGCCTGAAATGCTTCTGTATGGATTCAGATAGGTGGCACTCGACGAGTCACATGGGTGGACTCGACGAGTTTCTTGAAGATGGCCTGGGACTCGACGAGTTGGAAGAACAACTCGGCGAGTAGGTTGAAGATGGCCTTGGACTCGACGAGTCCATTTGGACTCGGCGAGTCTTGTCGAGGAAGTCCCAATATTTCTGGTTGAGTCGATGAATCGGCGAGTCAAGGAATGACTCGGTGAGTTGGGTGCGAGTGGACTCAGAGTTGTTGGACTCGACGAGTCTTGGGGTGACTCGGCGAGTAGGGTCAGTCAGGGGTTGTCTTTGACTCGTCCAAGGTTGACCAGTTGTCTTCCAGGGGTATTTTGGTAATTAAGAGTATTTATGGAGTTGTATGTTTTGATGTTTAGTGAAGGAGTTCGTGCCAGAGTTCGGAGCAGCGAGATCTTATCTTTTTAGCCGGGAGTTTCGAGATGAGTTATCCTCACTATATCAACTGGGTCTAAGGCACCAAGGTCGGCCCTTTATTGTATTGAGATTCGGTTATGGTTATTATGTTATTGTTTGATGTGTCTGCATCCTGGTAGCTAGGATGGTACATGCTAGGAGGCCTTGTTAAGGTCAGTTTTCCCGATATACAGAGTGATGCTATGCTAGTGACCGGTTAGGTCGGTAACCCGGTTAGGGTAATGATATGCTATGTGATCTGCTTGCTCGGTTTGTTGACTATGACTGTTATATGAATGTATGTTTTGTGCACATGGTTGTTTGGACTGGAGATGGGTTGAGGTGGGTCCTGCTTTGTGCTGTAGGCCAAGATACCCAGGGCGGACCGGTTGTTCCGAAGGCCCAACGAGCGGTCCGGATAGGCTGTAGGCCCCATGAGGGCGGACCAGACGTGCCGAGGCTCGGAGAGTGGACCAGGCCGACTGAAGGCCCGATGCGGGCGGACCAACCCCACCGTAGACTCGAAGGACATGACTAGACCCGGAGGATGGATCCGTTGGACTGAAGGCCCGATACGGCGGACCAGTCACACGGTAGACCCGATATGCATGGTTGTTCTATGTTCTGTTATGTTATGTATGTTTTATATGTTTTGGACCGGAAGGTCGTAGCCTGGAAGGGCGTATACGTGGGTGGTATTTTGGGGGTATCTCACTAAGCTTTCGGGCTTACAGTTGTGGTTTAATGATTTTCAGGTTCTCCAGGAGACTGTGGCAAGGCGAAGGCGCGATCGTACCGCTCCTCATGATTTTGTAGCAATGTGATTCTGGGAATACTCTAATGACTTGTATTGAAAACCTTTTTGTAAATATTTTAATGAAAATCAGGTTGTTTTGAAAAATTTAAATTGGTTGTTTTTTTCGGATGTTACACCGATGAATAGACTCGGCGAGTACTTTGAAGATTACCTTGGGTTCACCCATTGGGTGGTCCAATCGAGTCATAGGGTGACTCAGTGAGTCAGGGTGAGTTAGAGAGGGACGACAGGTGGACTGAGTCGAACTGGTACTCGCCGAGTTGTTCTTGAGACTCGGCGAGTTGAGTCGGGGTGGCCCTGCGATTCTTCCAGATGGAACTCGTCGAGTCAGGGGGAGTACTCGACGTGTAGAACGTGAATTCTAGAGAGTTGGTGAAAACTTCTAGACTCGCCGAGTCGCCATAGCGCACTCGCCGAGTCCGGTAAAAGTTGACCATTGACCGTTGACCGTTGACCGGAGTGGACTTGTGTTGACTTATTAGGGATAGTCAACCTTAGAAATATAAAGTGTTAATCAGAGACATGTGATGATATAGGAGGATTAGAGCTAGGAGGATCGAGCACGAGGGATTTCCAGGATTTGTGAGATACCGAGATATGCGAGGTGAGTCTTCTCACTATACTTTACCTTGAGTAGATAAATAGAGTTATGTAATACAGTGTTTGTATGCTATATTTATATGTTATGTGTTGCGCTGCATTATTCTTTGTGATTTATGATGTGCATGTTTACCAGAGTTAGAACATGAGGGTTCACAGAGTTTGGGTGCACGGACCCACAAAGTTATAGCCTCGAGTGGCTAATATGTGTTATATGTGGTTGTAACAGCCCGGAATTTCAGGTATTGCTTTAAAGCTATTTTTGGGGGCATTTTTGGAAGGGACTCGGCGAGTTGGAGCCAGACTCGCCGAGTAGGACCATAGACTGGGTCGCGGGTTCGCGACTGGACTCGACGAGTCCATTATGGACTCGGCGAGTCTACGCTGTTCAGCAGAAACCCTAGCCGTTTGGTTTTGGATCGTATATAACGCCCCATATGCCGTCATTGTCCGTCTTTTAGCCGATTGAGAAGAACCCTAAGCGTTTGTGGACATCTAGAGCAAGATTTGAGGCTATTGGCACTTTGAAGAGATTGTTGGGCAAGAAGGAGAGGAGTTTTGGCTAAAGGAACAGCAAGGGATTAGAGTTCTGAGGTTTGGGGACACAGAGAGTACGTTTTTCAGGTAATAGTTCGGATCATTCCTGTTATTTTGACGTGTACACGGATTTAGGGTTTATGAAACCCATTTGGTGATTAGATGCATTATTATGTTGTTACCCAAACGTTTATATCCCAGTAATAGGATGTTTAGAGGTGCAGAAAGTCCCATGATTGTGTATTTCGGGACCATACGTATTTCAGGAAGCAGTTGATCGACTGCATGGCATGGACTCGCCGAGTCCAATGAACAGACTCGGCGAGTAGCTTGAAGATTCACTGGGACTCGCCGAGTTGTTCTTCAAACTCGGCGAGTGGAGTCGGGGTGGCCCCGCGATTCTTCCACGTGGATCTCGTCGAGTCAAGGGGGATACTCGACGAGTAGAAAGGGAACATCACGGAAAGTTGGAGAGGACGTCTCGACTCGTCGAGTCACCTTTGCACTCGACGAGTCCGATCCAGTTGACCGTTGGCCAGAGTTGACCTGCATATAATTTCTTAGGGTCAGTTGTCTTGAATGATAAGAGTATTAATAAGGGTATATGGAATTATAGGGAGTCTGCAGATCGGCGGATCGAGTGCGAGTGATTTCAAGAGTTGATAGTTTTCATTACCACGAGGTGAGTCTTCTCACTATACTGTACCCGGAAGGGTTTGACTGTGTGACCGGAAGGTTGGATATGATTTGTGTTATACGTGCTATAAATGGTAAGGTATTTGCTATGTGTGTTATGTGTGTTATACGGGCCGGAAGGCAATATGTTATGTGACTGAAAGGTCGGATATGATATATGATATATGTGCTATATGTGTTAAGATTAATGTATAAATTGATGTGTATGTTTATGGGCCGGAAGGCAATATGTTATGGGCCGGAAGGCAATATGTTATGGGTCGGAAGGAAATATGTTATGGGCCGGAAGGCAATATGTTATGGGCCGGAAGGCATTATGATATGGGCCGGAAGGCAAAATGTTATGGGCCGGAAGGCGATTAACTCAAGGCCTGGAAAGGCGTATATGCGTAAGTAGTATACTGGGGAACTCACTAAGCATTTATGCTTACAAGTTGTTATGTATGTGTTTCAGGTACTAGCGAGGACCGTGGGAAGGCGCCGGCATGATGCATACACACTGCTGCTATTTGAGATCTTGGGGATTTTATATATGTATTTGATATGAAGCATGGAATAAATACTATTGGTTGAATGAAATCACTTATTTTAAAATGAAAAATTTATTTGAAAATTTGCGTTGTTACAATTGGTATCAGAGCCTTGGTTTGAGGGATTCGGGTGTACCTTCGGGTGTAACTGAACTCAAACCGAGGATTTGAGGAAAAATCTTTTAAAAATAATAAAGACATAAATTTTTATAAATGGTAAAGTGGTAAACAAGAACGGAGCAGTGTGTACGATCAGCCAGTGCCCGAACGGTAAAGATCCCCAGAATACCTTACAATGTTATGTTATGCACTGAATTATGAATTGTTATGCATGCTAGAAGACTAGGTATTCATGATAGGACTAGAATGGCCTGTTTTGTGATGCCTTAGTCTAGGGAGTTTGCTTATATGAGATATTCGATAGCGTGCAGGTAGATAGTGCATACTAGAGGTAGAGTACTCACTATTCGGGGTTTGGGGAGGAAGATTTGGGACGAATACTGACACGGCGTGGTCGGTAGTATTGGGCCCGTACTACCGAAGACACCGGGTCGGTGGAAGAACCAAGTAAGAATCCCTGGATATCGGAGACTGAGTAGGGTTGCGTTATCGAGTACAATTGTGGTTACCACACGTCATGGGGCGAGTTCGAGCAGTGTGAGCGACGAGGATATTCGTCAGATGATTCAGGAGGAGGTAGCTGCAGTGATCCGGGCTGAGATCCCAGAGATGTTTGGGTCTATTAAGACCACACTGATGGAGACGTTTGAGGAGCGGTACGCCGCACTAACTGAGGCTGCAGTCGCTGCCGCTACCGCAGCTGTGGCCGCTGCCAGGCCGCAAGGGGGCGATTCGTTGCTGTTTCGGGAATTCAGCAACACGAAACCCCCTGAGTTTGATGGGACGCAGGATGCAATTGCTGCGATGAGGTGGATCGCCGACATTGAGGGGTGCTTCTACACTTGCTCATGCCCGGAGCACCTGAGGGTACGGTTCGCCTTGAACCAGCTCCGTCTGGGAGCAAAGGATTGGTGGAAGTTCGTGACGGCGAACTTCACTCTGGCGGAGATTACAGCAGTGACATGGGAGAGGTTTACTGAGATGTTCAGGGACGAGTACGTTCCCCCAGTGGAGAGGGAACGATTGATTCAGGAGTTCTTGACCCTTAAGCAGGGTACTGATTCTGTTGTAGTGGTCACACGGAAGTTTCACGAGAGGGCGATGTTCTGCCCGGAGCTGGTGTCTACAGAGCAGTCACGGATGAGCCGGTATTTAGGCGTTTTGAGGAGGGATATCCGGGAGTTTGTGTCAAACTCCACCTATCGTACTTTCACTGAGCTTCAGGCGAACGCCAGGAAGCGTGAGATCGAGTTGGAGACTCAGGCCAGGGAAGAGGCCGAGTCTCGGCAGGTGGACCGACGACCGGCTCAGTCTCAGCCGGTAGCCAAGCGGATCAAGTCCGCTGATTCGAGGATGGGAGGTCAGAAGGGCCGTACTTGCGGGAAGTGCGGCAAAAGTCATGAGGGGGCGTGTCGAGCTGGTGGTTGCTACAAGTGTGGCAAGGAGGGACACATTGCCAGGGATTGTCCTAAGGGGTTCATGGTTTGCTTTCACTGCAACCAGACAGGCCATCGGAAGGCCGAGTGCCCGCAGCTTCGTCAGGGATCTACACCTACTACCAGGACTACAGAAACCCGACCGGCGAAGGTCGAGGCCCCGAGGGCTCGCGGGAGAGCCTTTCAGCTGACTGCGGAGGAGGTCCGCGCTGCGCCCGATGTTGTGGCAGGTATGTTGTAATTCACGTATTTACCTTAAAGTCGAAATGTTATGCTTATGTTAATATATGTGTAGGTACTTTTCTTGTGAACTCTATGCCTGCTCTAGTGTTATTTGATTCGGGTGCGAGTACATCCTTTGTATCTTTAGCTTTTAGTCAGCATATCAGCATTAGTCGTGAGCTGTTAAGTCGGCCTCTGAGCATTTCTATAGCGGCCGAGAGGGTGGTTTGTGCCACGGAGGTTCTTCGAGGATGCGTACTAGAGATTTTCGGGGTTGAGTTTCTGATTGACCTAGTTCCTATTGCGATGGGTGATGTCTGTGTCATCGTGGGCATGGACTGGTTGAGCCGATTCAGCGCTGTCATCGACTGTGAGCGCCATCTGGTGACTATACGAGACCCTAGTGGGGGAGTTCTTACGGTATACGACGAGGGTACCCGTTCGGGATCAGCTTTTTGTTCGGCCGCTAGGGCGAGGTAATGCCTACAGCAGAGATGTAGAGGTTTTGTGGCGTATGTGATGGATATGCGGGAGGCTTCCGAGAGACCGAGGACAGTGGAGGAGGTTCCAGTGGTGCGCGAGTTTCCAGATGTTTTTCCCGAGGAGTTGCCGGGAGTACCTCCTGCGAGGCAAGTAGAGTTTGGTATCGATCTGATTCCGGGGGCTGCGCCTATTGCGAAGGTGCCTTATCGTCTTGCACCTCCAGAGATGCAAGAGTTGTCCTCGCAACTCCAGGAGTTGCTGGGGAAGGGATTTATTCGGCCGAGTAGCTCGCCGTGGGGAGCACCGATTCTGTTCGTCAAGAAGAAGGATGGTTCACACCGGATGTGCATTGATTACCGGGAGTTGAACAAGGTGACGGTCAAGAACCGTTATCCGTTACCTAGAGTCGATGATCTATTCGATCAGTTGCAAGGGGCATCTTGGTTTTCCAAGATCGATTTGAGATCAGGGTACCATCAGGTAAGAGTGCGGGATGAGGACATCCAGAAGACAGCATTCAGGACGCGGTATGGGCATTACGAGTTCGTGGTGATGCCTTTCGGGCTCACCAATGCCCCGGCAGTGTTCATGGAACTCATGAACAGGGTATGCAGGCCGATGCTGGATCGGTCTGTGATTGTATTTATCGACGACATCCTAGTGTATTCGCGAACTAGAGAGCAGCATGAGGGACATTTGAGGGAGGTCCTTGAGGTATTGAGGTCGGAGAAGCTATATGCGAAATTCTCCAAATGTGACTTCTGGTTGCGGGAGGTCCAATTTCTTGGACATGTTGTTAATCAGGCAGGGATATTGGTCGATCCGGCCAAGGTGGAAGCAGTGATGAGTTGGGAGGCACCGAAGTCACCTTCCGAGATCAGGAGTTTCCTTGGGTTGGCGGGGTACTATCGGAGGTTTATTAGGGACTTCTCCAAGATCGCGGTACCGCTCACCAGATTGACCCGGAAGGGTGTTACATTCTCATGGGGACCCGAGCAACAGACTTCCTTCGAGACACTACGTCAAAGACTATGCGAAGCCCCGGTATTAGCCCTCCCGGAGGGGATGGAGGATTTTGTCGTATATTGCGATGCATCGATTTCGGGACTGGGTGCAGTGTTGATGCAGAGAGGCCATGTGATAGCTTATGCATCGAGGCAATTAAAGCCTCACGAGGCGAGATATCCCACGCATGACTTAGAGTTGGGGGCAGTAGTGTTCACTCTCAAGATTTGGTGTCACTACCTGTACGGGGTTCGTTGTACTATATACACGGACCATAAGAGTTTGAAGTATTTGATGGATCAACCCAACCTAAATATGCGTCAGAGGAGATGGTTGGACGTGGTTAAGGATTATGACTCTGAGATCCTATACCATCCAGGCAAGGCTAACGTGGTAGCCGATGCATTGAGTCGTAGGGCGGAGAGCACTCCATTGCGAAACGTATGTCTGAGATTGACGGTGATGTCTCCAGTATTAGATGCTATTCGTGGAGCACAGGCCGAGGTTGTGAGATCCGAGATGCAGAAGAAAGAGTGGGTCGTTGGGTTAATTTCGGAGTTCGTTAAGGATGGACGAGGACTTCTGACGTTTCAGGGTCGGATTTGGGTACCATTCGTGGGCGGTACGCGTGCTACTTTGATGGAGGAGGCTCATAGATCGAAATTCTCGATCCATCCCGGTGCTACGAAGATGTATTTGGACTTGAGGAAGGAATATTGGTGGCCTTGTATGAAGAGAGACGCCGCATGGTTCGTTGAGAGGTGTTTGACCTGCCATAGGGTTAAAGCCGAGCACCAGAGACCGCATGGTAAGTTGCAGCCCTTGGAGATTCTTGAGTGGAAGTGGGAGCAGATTACTATGGATTTCATCACCAAATTGCCGAGAACTGCTAGGGGATTCGATGCAATTTGGGTGATTGTGGATAGATTGACGAAGAGTGCACACTTCCTTGCCATTAGCGAGAGTTCATCAGCGGAGAAGTTGGCGGAGTTATACGTGAGAGAGGTAGTATCTCGGCATGGAGTGCCGATCTCGATTGTTTCAGACCGTGATGTACGCTTCACTTCCAGGTTCTGGAAGAAATTCCATGAGGAACTCGGTACTAAACTGCATTTTAGTACCGCATACCATCCCCAGACAAACGGTCAGAGCGAGCGGACGATTCAGACATTGGAAGACATGCTTAGAGCGTGTGTGCTAGACTTCGGGGGTAGCTGGGATGCGCATTTACCCTTGGCTGAGTTTTCCTACAACAACAACCATCATTAAAGCATTGGTATGCCACCTTTTGAGTTGTTGTATGGTAGGAGGTGTCGGACTCCCATTTGCTGGGGAGAGGTGGGATAGAGAGTGATGGGCAGTACAGAGATCGTACTCCAGATGACAGAGCAGATTCAGCAGGTTAGGCAGAGGTTATTGACCGCCCAGAGCCGACAGAAGAGTTATGCGGACAGACGCCGGTCCGAGCTGGAATTCCAGGTTGGCGACTTCGTTCTCCTGAAGGTTTCTCCTTGGAAGGGAGTGATCCGGTTCATAAAGAGGGGCAAGTTGGGGCCCCGGTTCATAGGTCCATTTCGTGTAATTGCAAGGGTAGGTCGGGTAGCTTATCGGTTGGAGTTGCCAGCAGAGTTGGGACAGATTCACAATACCTTTCACGTATCACAGTTGAGGAAGTGTATAGCCGATGAATCGGCAGTGGTTCCGTTAGAGGATATTCAGGTGGATGCGAGCCTGAATTACGCCGAGAGACCGGTAGCTATCAGGGATCGGAAGATCAAGGTTCTACGGAACAAGGAAGTACCTCTGGTGTTGGTTCAGTGGCAACATCGGAAAGGATCGGAGATGACTTGGGAGCCGGAGCGTGAGATGCGGGAGCAACATCCGGAGTTATTCGCAGAGTGAGACTTCGAGGGCGAAGTCTAGTTCTAGTGGGGGAGAGTTGTAACAGCCCGGAATTTTAGGTATTGCTTTAAAGCTATTTTTGGGGGCATTTTTGGAAGGGACTCGGCGAGTTGGAGCCAGACTCGCCGAGTAGGACCACAGACTGGGTCGCGGGTTCGCGACTGGACTCGACGAGTCCATTATGGACTCGGCGAGTCTACGTTGTTCAGCAGAAACCCTAGCCGTTTGGTTTTGGATCGTATATAACGCCCCATATGCCGTCATTGTCCGTCTTTTAGCCGATTGAGAAGAACCCTAAGCGTCTGTGGACATCTAGAGCAAGATTTGAGGCTATTGGCACTTTGAAGAGATTGTTGGGCAAGAAGGAGAGGAGTTTTGGCTAAAGGAACAGCAAGGGATTAGAGTTCTGAGGTTTGGGGACACAGAGAGTACGTTTTTCAGGTAATACTTCGGATCATTCCTGTTATTTTGATGTGTACACGGATTTAGGGTTTATGAAACCCATTTGGTGATTAGATGCATTATTATGTTGTTACCCAAACGTTTATATCCTAGTAATAGTATGTTTAGAGGTGCAGAAAGTCCCATGATTGTGTATTTCGGGACCATACGTATTTCAGGAAGCAGTTGATCGACTGCATGGCATGGACTCGCCGAGTCCAATGAACAGACTCGGCGAGTAGCTTGAAGATTCACTGGGACTCGCCGAGTTGTTCTTCAGACTCGGCGAGTGGAGTCGGGGTGGCCCCGCGATTCTTCCACATGGATCTCGTCGAGTCAAGGGGGATACTCGACGAGTAGAAAGGGAACATCAAGGAAAGTTGGAGAGGACGTCTCGACTCGTCGAGTCACCTTTGCACTCGACGAGTCCGGTCCAGTTGACCGTTGGCCAGAGTTGACCTGCATATAATTTCTTAGGGTCAGTTGTCTTGAATGATAAGAGTATTAATAAGGGTATATAGTATTATAGGGAGTCTGCAGATCGGCGGATCGAGTGCGAGTGATTTCAAGAGTTGATAGTTTTCATTACCACGAGGTGAGTCTTCTCACTATACTGTACCCGGAAGGGTTTGACTGTGTGACCGGAAGGTTGGATATGATTTGTGTTATACGTGCTATAAATGGTAAGGTATTTGCTATGTGTGTTATGTGTGTTATACGGGCCGGAAGGCAATATGTTATGTGACTGAAAGGTCGGATATGATATATGATATATGTGCTATATATGTTAAGATTAATGTATAAATTGATGTGTATGTTTATGGGCCGGAAGGCAATATGTTATGGGCCGGAAGGCAATATGTTATGGGCCGGAAGGCAATATGTTATAGGCCGGAAGGCATTATGATATGGGCCGGAAGGCAAAATGTTATGGGTCGGAAGGCGATTAACTCAAGGCCTGGAAAGGCGTATATGAGTAAGTAGTATACTGGGGAACTCACTAAGCATTTATGCTTACAAGTTGTTATGTATGTGTTTCAAGTACTAGCGAGGACCGTGGGAAGGCGTCGGCATGATGCATACACACTGCTGCTATTTGAGATCTTGGGGATTTTATATATGTATTTGATATGAAACATGGAATAAATACTATTGGTTGAATGAAATCACTTATTTTAAAATGAAAAATTTATTTGAAAATTTGCGTTGTTACAGTGGTATTTTGGGAACTCACTAAGCTTTGTGCTTACAATGTTTGATGTCATTGTTTCAGGTACTAGTGACGACCGCGGGAAGGCGCCGGCTTGATCCGTACACACACACACACATAGAGTTTATACATATGTGATCTTGGGATGTTGATTTGACTTGAGTTGGATAATTAATATGGTTGTTTTATGAATATTAAATGAATTATGTTTTACGCAAATTTGAAAAATTTGTCTTGAAATTCACGATGTTACAATTTGGTATCATAGCCTTGGTTTGAGGGATTCGGGTACACCTTCAGGAGTATTTGAACTCAAACTGAGGATTTGGAAAAATAATTTCAAAAGAAAACTTAACTTTTCTAAGAGTAAAATATTTTCTTGAAAAAGAAACAAATTCAAGGAAGAAACGTGTGTACGATCAGTCAGCGCCCGAACGGTGATTTCTCAAAATACCTTTATATTATGTAATATTGATATTGATATGATGTATCTGAATGCTAGAGTAGGCTAGGTATTACTATTAGGACTAGAGTGGCCTGATTTGTCATGCCTTAGTCTAGGGAGAGGTGAGCTGCTATGAGATGCTTGAGAGTGAGTAGGTAGCAGCGAGGGGCTTATGAGAGATCTATTTGAGAGTGGTCTACGCATGATAGAGTACTTGGGATTTGGGATCCGAAGAGGAAGATTTGGGGTGTGTACTGAGACGGCGTTGATAGTAGTATTGGGCCCATACTACTGAAAGCACCGGGGCGGTGCACGGTCCAAATAAGAATCTTTGGAATACCAAGAATCAAGGAGGGATGGATTGTCGAGTGTGAGTATGCTCGAGTGAATTCTAATTTATCATATGTTGTATTTCAGAAGGTGATCATGGTGAGGACACGTCATATGCCGGAGGGTGTCGGAGCTAGTGATGAGGAGATTCGACAGATCATTCATGAGGAGGTGGCTGCGGTCATCAGAGCTGAGATACCAGAGATGTTCGGGTCTATTAAGACCGCACTGATTGAGACATTCGACGAGCGTTATGTCGCTCTTTATGAGGCTGCTGTTGCAGCGGCTACTGCAGCGAGACCCCAGGGAGGTGATGCGTCGCTGTTTCGGGAGTTCAGCAACACCAAACCACCAGAGTTTGATGGGACACAAGATCTGGTGGCAGCTATGAGGTGGATATCTGACATGGAGGGTGCTTCTTCACTTTCTCATCTCCTGAGCATCTGAAGGTTCGGTTCGCGCTGAACCAGCTTCGCTTGGGAGCGAAGGACTGGTGGAAGTTTGTGATGGCGCAGTTTACGCCTGCTGCGCTTTCGGCGGTGACCTGGGAGAGGTTCACTACCATGTTCCGGGATGAGTACGTTCCCCAGGTGGAGAGGGAGCATTTGGCACAGGAGTTTCTGACCCTCAAGCAGGGTACTGAGTCAGTTACACCGATCACGAGGATGTTCCATGAGAGGGAGATGTTCTGCCCTGAGCACGTGTCCACTGAGCAGGCACGTATGAGCCGCTACTTGAGCATTTTGAGACGGGATATTCGGGAGTTCACCGCGAACTCCTCGTATCGGACATTTCCTGAGCTTCAGGCAAATGCCTGGAAGAGGGAGATTGAGCTTGAGACACAGGCTAGGGAGGAGGCGGAGTCTCAGGGGAGGGATCGGCGGCCGGCACAGTCTCAGCCAGCAGCCAAGCGGGCCAAGCCTGCTGATCCCAAACCCGGAAGCCAGAAGGGCCGCACTTGCGGGAAGTGCGGCAAGGGTCATGATGGAGTTTGTCGAGCGGGATCTTGCTACAAATGTGGCAAGGAGGGGCATATGGCCAAGGACTGCCCCAAGGGGTTTGCAGTGTGTTTTCACTGCAACCAGACTGGACACCGGAAGGCGGAGTGTCCGCTGTTGCGCGGAGCATCTCAGGGATCTGCTCCTGCCGCCATCAGAGCTACAGAGAGTCGGCCCGTGAAGGCCGAGGCGCCGAGAGCTCGGTCCTTCAGTCCATAGAACATAGAACAACCATGCATATCGGGTCTACTGTGTGACTGGTCCGCCGTATCGGTCCTTCAGTCCACCGGATCCATCCTCCAGGTCTAGTCATGTCCTTCGAGTCTACAGTGGGGTTGGTCCGCCCGCATCGGGCCTTCAACCCACCTGGTCCACTCTCTGAGTCTACAGTGTGACTGGTCCGCCCGCATCGGGCCTTCAGTCGGCCTGGTCCACTCTCCGAGCCTCAGCACGTCTGTTCCGCCCTCGTGGGGCCTACAGCCTATCCGGATCGCTTGCTGGGCCTTCGGAACAACCGGTCCGCCCCGGGTATCTTGGCCTACAGCACAAAGCAGGACCCGCCTCAACCCATCTCCAGTCCAAACAACCATGTGCACAAAACATACATTCATATAACAGTCATAGTCAACAAACCTAGCAAGCAGATCACATAGCATATCATTACCCTAACCGGGTTACCGACCTAACCGGTCACTAGCATAGCATCACTCTGTATATCGGGAAACTGACCTTAACAAGGTCTCCTAGCATGTACCATCCTAGCTACCAGGATGCAGACACATCAAACAATAACATAATAACCATATCCGAATCTCAATCCAATAAAGGGCCGACCTTGGTGCCTTAGACCCTGTTGATATAGTGAGGATAACTCACCTCGAAACTGTCGGCTGAAAGGATAAGATCCCACTGCTCCGAACTCTGACACGAACTCCTCCACTGAACATCAAAACATACAACTCAATAAATACCCTTAATCACCAAAATACCCCTGCAAGACAATTGGTCAACCATGGACAAGTCAAAGTCAACCCCTGACTGACCCTACTCGCCGAGTCAACCTGATGACTCGCCGAGTCCACTTGCTCAGAACTTCCTTCACTCAGCGTCCCAACTCGCCGAGTCACCCCAAGACTCGTCGAGTCCAACAACTCTGAGTCGACTCGCACCCAACTCACCGAGTCATCCCTTGACTCATCGATTCATCGACTCAACCAAAATTATTGGGACTCCCTCGACAAGACTCGCCGAGTCCAAATGGACTCGTCGAGTCCAAGGCTATCTTCAACCTACTTGCCGAGTTGTTCTTCCAACTCGTCGAGTTCCAGGCTATCTTCAAGCAACTCGTCGAGTCCACCCATGCGACTTGTCGAGTACCACCGGTCTGAATCCATACAGAAGCATCTCAGGCCATGCAATTTATCCAAAACATAGATCCAACCTCCTACAATCCATCCATCACGTAAAGTGGCAAACTTTACGTGAATCTAAAGATATCTAAGCCTTATTCACCTTAGAATCAAGGTTTGGGACATGGTGGCTTCACTAAGCACTCAAACACAGGAACTTTAATGCACTCTAGGCCTTCAATATTCTAGATCTGAGGTAGCAACCTCAGATCTATCCTCCCAACTCCAAAACATTCCAAGACATACTCCCCACAAACCCCAAAATGATGAAACTAGGAATACACAGCCTAAGGACGAAAGTATTACCTCCAAAAGATGCCTCAATAGCAACCAAACTCAAATCCAAGCAAAGCCCTTTGATCCAAGCCACTTCTCCTTCAAGATTTCTTCAACCAATACCTTTCCAAGCTCTAATTTGCTCCACAAATGAACTCTCCACGAATTTAGGGTTTCTGGAACTCAAGGGGGGAATAAGGGAGGCTGTGGAGGGGTGTAATGCTCTTTATATAGGGCTCAACCCCGAAAATTAGGGTTTTCTCCATACAACACCTACTCGCCGAGTCCATCTTTGGACTCGCCGAGTCCATCTTTGAACTTGCCGAGTCCATCTTTGGACTCGCCGAGTAGGCCACTTGACACGCGACCATAGCCGCGACCTGAGTCGCCAAGTCTATCCATGGACTCGCCGAGTCACCCTCTGAAACTTACACTTTTAGCCCTTCAACTCTACTCTTGCGATTCCGGGATGTTACAGAGTTTCCAATTGATCTGGTTCCTATTGCGATGGGTGATGTCTGTGTCATTGTGGGCATGGACTGGTTGAGCCGATTCGGCGTGGTTATCGACTGTGAGCATCAGCTGGTGACCATACGAGATCCTAGTGGGGGAGTTCTTTCAGTGTACGTCGAGGGTACACGTTCTAGATCAGCCTTTTGTTCGGCCGCTAGGGCGAGGCAGTGTTTACAGCAGGCCAGACAGAGGTTATTGACCGCCCAGAGCCGACAGAAGAGTTATGCAGACAGACGCCGGTGCGAGCTTGAGTTTCAGGTCGGCGACTTCGTTCTCCTGAAGGTTTCTCCTTGGAAAGGAGTGATTCGGTTCAGGAAGAGGGGCAAATTGGGGCCCCGGTTCATAGGACCATTTCGTGTGGTTGCGAGGGTAGGCCGGGTAGCCTATCGGTTGGAGTTGCCAGCAGAGTTGGGGCAGATCCACGACACTTTTCATGTGTCGCAGTTGAGGAAGTGTATAGTTGATGAATCGGCAGTGGTTCCATTAGAGGATATTTAGGTGGATACAAGCCTGAATTATGCCGAGAGACCAGTGGCCATCAGAGATCGGAAGATCAAAGTTCTGAGGAATAAGGAGGTACCTATGGTGTTGGTTCATTGGCAACACCGGAGGGGATCAGAGATGACCAGGGAGCCAGAGCGTATGATGCAGGAGCAGCATCCAGAGCTATATCCAGAGCGAGACTTCGAGGGTGAAGTCTAGTTCTAGTGGGGGAGAGTTGTAACAGCCGGATTTCCAAGTATCCTTTATGTTTATGATATTGGTGTTCTGAGAGGAGACTCGGCGAGTTGGAGATCAGACTCGCCGAGTAGGGTCACGGGATCGCGCCTGGACTCGGCGAGTCCGTGCTGTGTAATGAAACCCTAATTTCTTGGGTTTGGGACTTATTTAAAGGGCCTTATGGCCGTCATTTGTGCTCACCAGTCGCTTGAGTGAAACCCTAATCGAGTGTGAGTGTTTAAAGCAAATTAGGAGGCCATTATTGATCTTGGAGGTGTCATTTTTGCAAGGAAAGAGAGAACTAGCTAAGGGAAAGCAAGTGGAGCCACTTCTGAGAGTTTGGAGTCCAGAGCATCACTATTGTGGTAATAATTTAAAGTTATCGTCTTCCTTGTTGATGCTTATTTTGATTTAGGGTTTTTTGAACCCTCTTGTGGCAAGATCTAGTGCCCCCTTGGTCCCTTATGTGGTTTAAACCATAGATCTAGACCCTTGGAGGTCCAGAGTGTCCCTTTGCCCAAGATTTTTGGGAATCAATGGAGGTTTTGGATTGGAATCCTTATGCCTTAGGTCAAAATTATATTTATGAGCCATGGGGTGTGTTATGGACACCAAGCTAGAAGCTTTACGTGATGAATCAGTCTAGGGAGGCCAGATCTATAGATTGTGGAAGCAGATCTGACCTTAGAAGCAAGTTGGAGTGGTTGCATGGCATGGACTCGCCGAGTCCGATGAACAGACTCGGCGAGTAGTTTGAAGATTGCCTTGGGTTCGCCCAGTGAGTGGTCCAATCGAGTCATAGGGTGACTCAGTGAGTCAGGGTGAGTTAGAGAGGGACGACAGGTGGACTGAGTCGAACTGGGACTCGCCGAGTTGTTCTTGAGACTCGGCGAGTTGAGTCGGGGTGGCCCCGCGATTCTTTCAGATGGAACTCGTCGAGTCAGGGGGAGTACTCGATGTGTAGAATGGGAATTCTAGAGAGTTGGTGAAAACGTCTAGACTCACCGAGTCGCCATAGCGCACTCGCCGAGTCCGGTCAAAGTTGACCATTGACCGTTGACCGTTGAACGGAGTTGACCTGTGTTGACTTCTTAGGGATAGTCAACCTTAGAAATATAAAGTGTTAATCAGAGACATGTGATGATATAGGAGGATTAGAGCTAGGAGGATCGAGCACGAGGGATTTCCAGGATTCGTGAGATACCGAGATACGCGAGGTGAGTCTTCTCACTATACTTTACCTTGAGTAGGTAAATAGAGTTATGTAATACAGTGTTTGTATGCTATATTTATATGTTATGTGTTGCGTTGCATTATTCTTTGTGATTTATGCTGTGCATGTTTACTAGAGTTAGAACCTGAGGGTTCACAGAGTTTGGGTGCACGGACCCATAGAGTTATAGCCTCGAGTGGCTAATATGTGTTATATGTGGTATTTTGGGGAACTCACTAAGCTTTGTGCTTACAGTGTTTGATGTCATTGTTTTAGGTACTAGTGACGACCGCGGGAAGGCGCCGGCTTGATCCGTACACACACACATGGTGTTTATACATATGTGATCTTCAGATGTTGATTTGACTTGAGTTGGATAATTAATATGGTTGTTTTATGAATATTAAATGAATTATGTTTTACGCAAATTTGAAAATTTTGTTTTGAAATTCACGGTGTTACATTCTAGGATTTCTAGACTTAAACTTAGAATGCTATGCAATGATTGTGAGGAGTATGTCTAATAGATTTAGGTAATACACCTGAATAGACACAAGCACTAGCTTATTTTAGGAAAGATGCCTAAAATGTTTTATGTGCTAAATGTTTTATGTTATAGTTATAAAGATGCCTTATATGCTATTATTTGTTCGGATCTATGGTCTGTTGCCGACCAGATCTGGAAATTTTATGTGTTCAAATTTTTAAACGTTTGATTACAGTATTAGAACTGGCATATAAATTTTCGTTGTTACAAGGAGATCTATACTTCTATCGTAAATAATCTCTTACCTATCTTAAAATTCTCGTATCGGTACACCGAACGTCTGCTTGGGTGTACAAAATGCCATGGTGAAGACATACTAGGAAATATCCGAGGAAGATGACAACCTGAGCCTAAGAATGTGATGGGTCATGCATCAGTCGTTGCGTCTGCACCCGAACCTATCACAATGGGACAAGTTCAGGAAGTGATGCGAACGATGATAGACTGAGAAAATAGAGGAAATGAGATGGCTTACCTATAGGAAAATATCATAAGAGAGGTATCTTGCTATTAGAATACGTCTGATAAAATAGCAGTACATCTAGAGAAGTACGATACACCTGAATGTACACATTTGATTGGCGGGATGATAGAACGATTGGTGTAATTCCTTAAGTTTTCCTATCATCTGGAATTTCTAGCATCAACCGAGTTGAAGCAGAATTGGTGATTGAAGATACGCATGGAAGAAGTCCTAGTAGAGTCTGGGGAAATTTTTATAATTATTTGGACACACTCGTATGTGTTAAATTGTTTTGTGATTTTAGGACTTGGGGAATGAGAGACAATACTTGGGATGAGTATGAGTAGATGTGAAAGGTAGTAGATGCATATACTACCGGAAGCACAGGACTCACGCTTGGATCAGGGAAAATCACAAGGTTACCAAGAAGCCAATAATTGATTCCATTTTATTAAGCATGTCGTCACCATCGTTTTGGTAATGACTAAGAATATGATTGTTATTCCGACCCTAGTGGTCATATCAAATTGAATCCGACTACGATAAGTATGTTACGTGGTTCAGAGAACCAAGTTCGATGTAACATCTGACTTAAGCCATAGGATTGAAGTAAAAGATAATCAAAGTGATCGGTAGAGGTATTGCAATGGTTGCTTGTATCTAGAAATTCTACCTTTTAAGATGTGATTAGAACATGATGGAAGGTATAGTCTGTTTTGGAATTTGAATCTAAAAGACCTGAGTCCAAGCAATACATCATACGATACGAGGTCATTAGAACATGACCTATCGGTGTATTATGATAATCGAAGGAAGAAACTTATCTCAAGTTTGCTATAGAAGGATTCTCCAATAAAGATTGATATCGTGACATGAAGGTCATGATTGGAAGTCTAACATGAGATAGAGAGCAGGTCCAAGATCGGGCACCGCCTACAGTCAAGAAGTCTTAGAGTTAGATACTCATTTGAAGGAACATCAGTTATGGTTATGACTTAGGATGAAGAGATAACTTATGGAGTCATCATGTGAGCAATGTTTTCTTGATGATTCCGGGACGTAATCATCCTAAGGGGGGGATAATTGTAACGCCCGTAGATCCAGGCTAGTCAATTTAGAAATAATAGGGGTCGAAAACGACTTTTTGACAAAATATTATTTATAATAAATAATCATAACCAAGTTGTAGAATATGTCTCAAGGGTTCCGTACATAAAAAGAACTCCAAAATCCGAGTTATAACGAAGAAGCTATGGCCCGTCGAAGTTTTTCGACAAAACCAACACGGCACTGGGAGACGTACATAGTGAATTTAAGATAGAGGAATTTCTAGCCTTAAGGATCTAAATGAAAGTTGTATAATACATCTCCACCTACGCGTGGATATAAAGAACATCAAAAACGGAGTTCGTATGCAAAAGTTATGGCATTCCAAAGATTTAGCTTTTAAAAACCATAAACTAGCTAATTCACGACGTGAGAATTATGACACTCACGACATTCAGTCAAAATTCGGAATCTAGAAGCTGCGAGAGGATAAGATCCAACTCACGACTTGAGAATTATGACACTCACGACGTGAGGTGTCATGGCCACCATCCGAAGCTAGGGACGCAAACGGCAAGTCTACGGAGTGAATCATGAGATTCACGACGTGAGTCTTATAACACTCACGACGTGAGAGTCATAAAAACTAACTATAAATAGCATGTGAGCCATTCCAAAAATCTCACACCTTTCTTCATTTCTTCTCTCTAAACTTTCTCTCTCTAAGGGTTTTAACCCTCCCCTAAGCCTAAGTGATCCCCTAGCACCCTAAGGAAGCCCCGAGGCTCCCGGAGTCCTGAGAAAAAGAGTCTTTCGGTTTCGAAACTCTGCTCCAAATAAAGCCCGGTTTTCTTTAAAATCCGCTGTAACTGAGCTACGCTTACACAATTTTTAATATAGCTTTCTAATTAATTATAGTAACATTATTAGGACCTTAAAATAATTAGTTGGTCTATTATTATGAGTTATATAGTGTTGTTTAATGCTTATATAATAATAATAATAATAATAATAATAATAATAATAATAATAATAATAATAATAATAATAATAATTATAATAATAGTAATAATAATAATAATAGCTAGACTATTAATTAGTTGCGGTTAACGTTAGACTAAACCCTAGTGGTATTGATACTAGGTTTTGTCGAGGAAAATTGTTTTAAGAGTTACACAGAACTGTCCGAGAACCGAGTCACCACCTACTCAGGTGAGTGCATAAGGTAGTTACTTTCATCTTACACATAGATATAAAGTATTTTACATAAATTACGTGCTATGTCTGCATATTATCTGAATACTTGTTGTCTATGCTGGATGAATGATTTTATACATTTTTTAAATGACTTAAACTATATATTTATTTTATATCTACAAATATGTTGGGATAAAACATGGGTAGATGAAATAGTTGGTGTGTGATGAAATAAAATAATGAGAGATATATGATGATAAGAAGGTGATGATAATTAGGTGAGGATAGATAGGTGATGATGAATCGGTGATGTAGGATACTACAACCTTGTCCGACAATTTGGAGATGTACTCATCTACCAGAGTATAGATGGCGACCACGAACTATTCTAGACAACCCCATGGAAACACTAGCAGGCTCATAACCTGTAGGTGATGAATTACGAGTTAAGGCGATGTTGTAACTACATGTTCATGCGATGATACTCTAACCCCTTACTATGAATTACAAGTTCAGGCGATGTTGTAACTACATATTCAAGCGATGATACGCTAACCCTTGTTGGGCACGTATTGAGGGAGTAATCCCTGAATCAATATTGTCTATGTGATGTAGGTGATGATCCTTAGGGAGAGTCCTTAGGAATAAACATATAAGGAAATGCGATGTAAGGAGATGAGAGGAAAATATGATGTAGGAGACGACCCTTAGGATAAATCCTTAGGGAAGTTACTTAGGAATAAAGAACATAATAGGGATGGGTAATTGGGTTAATTTTTTGTTGATTAAACTTAATAATTATATTATTGTTGGTTGAAAACCCTATGTACTCACCAGGTTTCCCAACCTGACCCACTCAGTTTACTTGTATCACAGGTGACGATGTGAAGTTACATTACACTGAGAGATTAAGGAGATATAGATCACTAGTGTAAATGAATGTAAGTTCTGTTTATGCTTATGTTTCTGTATTGACGATGACATCCAAAATGTTTTGAAATGAATAAAAATACATTTCTTTGGAAATGCTTTAATAATGAAATTATCATGTTTTTCTGGGAACAAATTCCGCAACATTTTTATTAAAAGAGGTACTGGATTTCGCATCAATTCGTGATTTGAAATTACCCCTGCCGAGTTTCATATGATTTTCATAAAGCATAAACAAAATCGGTCTTTTCTGACCGTGAAATTGGGGATGTCAAAAATTTCGACATTGTGTAAAAATCGCGTAATCATAATTTTTTGTTAGTTTAGTACAAAAAAAAATTCGTTACTTTTATGTCGAAAAATAAAAAACAACAAAAATATTTGTGTTTTAATTTTTTTTTCATGTCGAAAAATCAAAATACCAGAAATATTTTCATTATTTTTTTTTTGAAAAATTCAAAAATATCTAAAAGATTTTATTACTTTTGTTATTTTCTTTTTAGAAAACAAAAATCCAAAAATATTTTCTTTTTGTAGATTTTTTTCTCACTTGATGGTTAGTTGCAAACACAATGTTGTGTAATTTTTAGCAAATATTGGAAGTCATGTTCACGAAACTAACACAAAGGATTTGGGTAATAAACCCTCTCAGTTTCAAAAGTTTGAAGAGATGTACCAAAATTTCGAATTTTTTTATCAACATCAAAATTTTTGTGAATTTTGTCAACATCCTCACGAATGGAAAAAATTTTCTTGGTTCATGCTTGCTGCTTTGAGGGAAGTTATATTCATGAAAACTTTGTACTAATTAAGATGCCCCTAGAAGCATGTTGCATCATGTTGACCAATGGATCGAAAATTTCGATCTATGAGCTTCCTCCATCAATGTAGTACGCATACCGCCCACAAACGGTACCCAAATCCAGCCCTGAAAAGTCATAAGCCCTCGACTATCCGTCACAAACTCATAAACCAAACCAACGACCCGTTCTCTCTTCTGCATATCCGGATGCACAGCCTCGGCCTGTGCCCCACGAATGGCGTCCAGAACTGGAGCTATCACGGTCAATCTCAAACATACATTTCGCAGTGGAGTACTCTCCACCCTGCGACTCAATGCGTCATCTACCACATTAGCCTTGCCCGGGTGGTACAAGATCTCACAATCATAATCCTTGACCACATCTAACCACCTCCTCTGCCGCATATTTAGGTTAGGCTGATCCATCAAGTACTTCAAGCTCTTATGGTCCGTGTATATCGTACAACGAACCCCATACAAGTAGTTGTTGGATAAGGTGTCTAAGTCCATAACTATTTCTGGTATGTACTTGACCCGACCCGGCATGGTCCATTTGGGTTGCATGGCACCATGCAATTGGATAGACTAAATGAGAGAAATAACACTTGGAGATTATTAATATATTATAAGTTCTAATATATTAATAATATTATTTGATTAGTTTGATCAAGAATTAATTAAGTGATCAAAAGATAACTAATTAAATATATGGGTTGATTATGTAAATCATCCATATCTTGTATAGTGGGCTAAAAGGCTCCATGGACTATCAAGTTGGGTTCCACCCATAGAATGCTCCATGGATGCTCCATGGGAGTTACAAACCCATGGGTCATGGAACTGAAGAGTCATGACACATTAGGGTTTAACCCTAGATGTGTCAACACTATATAAGTAACATGTTCTCCACCCAAAACCGGCTACACTAAGAAACAAGAGGGCTTGGTCGATTTTGAAGAAGTGTGTGTTCTCTCATAAGTTCTTCCAAGAGCATTTGGTGTTGTGTGAAGCATTTGAGGCATCACACTTGGGGTGCTAGGCTCACAAGGTTTCAAGGAACACAAACAACAACAAGGTAAGTTATTGTATCTATACTTTATGTTAAAATTGTTCCCCATGTATGCTAGATAGGAATATAACCTTGGAATTCAACTTTGCATGACAATTAGACAAACATAGATCCAAGGTTATTAGGGTTGCATGTACACTTAGGAAGTGTTAGAATGCTCAAAACCCATCAGTGGTATCAGAGCCTAGGCTTGTTTGCTCTTATTTGTGCTTAAAAGTTGAAAACAGAATCGGAAATCTTGCTGTCTGCGAATGGACTCGTCGAGTCTATAGGGGGGAATCGTCGAGTTCATGAGTATCTTCAACCAACTCGGCGAGTCAGTTCATGCACTCAGCGAGTAGGGTCGACTGAGTGCAGAATTTCGATTCAGTTGCTGGAAATGAATTAGAAACATTACCCTAAACTGTTTTGGTAATTGAAAAACTTGTTTTTGGTGGTGTAATGTCTTTGCTAATTCATTTACAACAACTAGTTATCAAAATTACAAAGTTTTAAATGTAATTTTTGATTGTGTTCATATTCATGTTCTTGTTCTTATGATGTTTTAGATGATCATAGGAATTATTTGTAACCTATGTGGTAGATTAATTCTTGATCATAAGTTGTTTTAATGGAGTCCATAACTTATCCTTAAGTTATGGAAAACCAAGAGTCACACTTGAGTTAAAAACCATTAAAACAAATAAAAGAGTTAGAAAAATGAAGAGTCTTCATTTTATTACTCTATTAAACTCATAAGTTACAAGAAATGAAAAGTTTTGAAAGTTACAAAACTTGCCCTCAAGTTTTGGAACAAGTAAAGTTAAGTTAAAACTTTAGGTTCCAACCCCTAGAATTTTAAAAGTTAAAATTCAACCCTTATACTTATATTATGATGATTTAATAATTATATATATGTATAAGAATAAAGTCGTCTTACCGCTAGTACGCCTCATTCACGAAGCCGGTCTATAAGGTGGGTATAAGGTTGTTGCCTATAAATTGGTGACTTAATGGGTGTACATTCTCACCCACCGCTTGCTTGATTGGTGAAGGGTCGTTAGCCGAACGGGTAAGACAAGGACTTATAAATTCTCATTCAAAGTATGATGAATATAATAAAGTAACTAAATGTTTATTAAATTCCCAATCTTAGTTACTTTAGGAAAATGTGAATAAGGTGCTAATCCATGAAATTACACTTTACACTTTGTCTAAGTCGTTGGTGGAGCGTGTGTGGTTAACCGGCACACTAACTTGGACTTAACAAGGTAGGTAAAGGGTGACTTAAGGTTTATTATAGTATCGGTGGAGCGTGTGTGGTTTACCGGCACATCGATTGAGTGATAACTTTAAGAGTACCAAGTGATTTGCATGGTTACTTCACACCTCGTTTTGTGATCCTCGGCATCCCAGTCACAAAACATGGAGGGCACTCCCAAGATTGAAACATGCCTTTGAAAAGTTCATTGGATCTCAAAGAATCTAGGAATTTCTAAAACCAATAAAAACTAAATATCTAATATTTCGGTTTTCGTGGTGGAAATTGGTGAATCGTCATTCACCTACCTTTCAAATATGGTATAGCTTAGATTACGGCATACCTCTTCTAAGTTATATTATATTGTGATTGGATCCTAGCCTTAATATTACATTTGGGTGTTTTATTAAGGACTCTCTTAAATCTAAACTAAACTTGTTCTTCTCTTTTAGATGTCTTCAAATAATGCTTCTGGCTCAAATCCTAATGGCTCCTTTACTCTTATGAGTTTGTGTGGGAAAGTCACCTTTGATGGATCCAACTTCAATAAATGGATCAGAAACATCAGGATGATTACCCGCTACGAGGACAAAGAATATGTCCTTGACAAGGAGCTTAAGGAAATTGATGAGTCCACTGCAACTCCCCAGGAGATCGCTGACTTTCATACTCATGAAAGAGATGCAACCAAGGTGGCTTGCATCATGTTGGCCACCATGACAGCTGAACTCCAAAAGTCTTATGAAGATTTCTACCCTTATGAAATGCACCAAGATTTGATGGAAAGATACCATCAAAGTGCACGACAAGAGAGGTACGAAGTCATCTGCTCCATGATAACAACCATGATGAAGGACGGAGAGTCCGTCACGAGCCACATGCAGAAAATGCAAAGGTATGTGGATCGTTTGCTGAAGCTTAATGTGAACTTCCCTGAGGAGCTTGCAATAGATATCATTTTGCACTCCTTACCATCGTGCTATGATCAATTCCGCATGACATATCACATGAACAAGGAAGAGGTCACCCTCAGCAAACTTCAGGGACTTCTCAAGACCGCAGAAACAGGTCTTAAGGGGAAGTCGGTTGCTATCACTCCTACTCCAGACTCAACTCCGGTCTTGGCAATCGGGCAAAGTCGAGGGAGGAAGAGAAAGAGATCTTCGAAGGGTACCAAGGCTCGGACCCTTGATGGCTCTTCTTCAAGTGGAACCAAGAAAGGTTTCATTACTCCTTCTTCTGACCCAAAAGAGGCTGAATGCTTCTATTGCCATGAAAAAGCTCATTGGAAGCGGAACTGCCCAAAGTACCAGCAGGATGTGAAGGATGGGAAAGTTAAACCCAACCATGCAGGTATTTACACTATCATTTCTAATAACTCACCCCATTCGAAATCTTGGGTCCTTGATACCGGTTGCGGTATTCATATTTGTTGTGACTTGCAGGGACTAGGAAGAAGTGAGAATGTGGAGAAAGGAAGAATAAACTTAATCATGGGGAATAGGAAAGTTACACCTGTCACCAAGATTGGAGTTTATACTTTATCGCTAAGTAGTGGGTTAAATTTAGATTTGAATAAATGTTGTTATTCGCCAGAAATGGCAAGAAATATTATTTCCTTTCATGCATTGTACAAACAAGGTTTCACCTTTTCGTTTGATAATGAAGTTGGTTCGATTAATGCTTTCTTTAATAATGTACTTTATTTTAAAGCATTACCTTGTGATGGTGGGTATGAAGCTGTATCTATTGTAGATAACTTAGGAAATAATGTTTTGTGTATTGATTCTACTAATAATAATAACTTGGATAAAGCATCATTATGGCATTGTCGTCTTGGACATATAAGCAAGAAACGCATAGGCCAACTCCAAAAAGATGGAGTCTTGGAGTCGTTTGACCGAAAGTCAAATGATAGTTGCGAATCATGCTTACTTGGAAAAATGACAAAGTCACCCTTCACAGGCTCGTGTGAAAGGGGTGAAGGTTTGTTGGACCTTATACACACGGATGTGTGTGGACCATTCAAACATGCCACAAGGGATGCTAATCGTTATTATTTGACTTTTACTGATGATTACAGTAGATATGGATATGTCTACTTAATCAAGCATAAGTCAGAGACTTTCGAGAAGTTTAAGGAATTTAAACAGGAAGTCGAGAATCAATTGGGCAGGAACATTAAGATGCTTCGATCCGATCGGGGTGGTGAATATCTTAGTTTAGAGTTCCTCGACTATCTAAGGGAATGTGGGATTGTCTCACAATTGACACCTCCCAGGACACCGCAGTTGAATGGTGTGGCTAAGAGGCGTAATCGAACCTTGTTAGACATGGTTCGTTCCATGATGAGTCGAGCTTCGCTACCAATCTCATTCTGGGGGTATGCCTTAGAGACTGCCGCCCATATCCTTAATCTAGTCCCTACAAAGAAAGTTGCCAAAACTCCTCACGAGATGTGGACTGGTAAAATACCTAAACTAGACCACATCAAGATTTGGGGTTGCGAGGCTTTCGTGAGACGCGAGACTCATGATAAGCTCGAACCCCGAAGCGAGAGGTGTATTTTCATCGGCTACCCACAGCAATCCTTTGGTTACCTCTTTTATAGACCTAGTGACAATGTGGTCTTTGTAGCAAGAAGAGGAGTCTTTCTAGAAAGAGAGTTTATAAGCCAAGGAGACAGTGGGAGGCAAGTTGATCTTGAAGAAATTCAAGAGTCAAGTGGTGAAGGAACTTCAAACTCTAGCCCTCAACTTAAGGAGGAAACTCCTGTTGAGCCAATTGACGAATCTGTACCTCTGAGGCGTTCCACAAGAGTTAGGAGTGCACCTGAGCATTACTATGGATTCCATATTACTGCAGAAGGTGAGACACTTATTAGTGATGAGACACTAGTAAGTCAAGATGACCCTAACAGCTACGAGGAAGCCATGGCAGGCCCCGAGTCTGCTAAATGGAAAGAGGCTATGGATAGCGAGATACAATCCATGTATGACAATCAAGTTTGGAACTTGGTTGAGAATGTACCAGGTCGAAAGACTGTAGGGTGCAAATGGGTCTTCAAGAAGAAGACCGACATGGATGGTAAAGTACACACTTATAAGGCTAGACTGGTTGCAAAGGGCTTCTCTCAAATTCCTGGAGTGGATTATGATGAGACCTTTTCTCCGGTAGCCAAGATTAAGTCTATTCGGGTTCTGTTAGCCATAGCCGCATTTCATGACTATGAAATTTGGCAAATAGATGTCAAAACCACTTTCCTTAATGGGAAGTTGGCTGAAGATGTTTACATGAGTCAGCTAGAGGGTTTTGTCAGCAACAAGTACCCTAATAGAGTGTGTAAGCTTGAGAAATCCATTTATGGATTAAAGCAAGCACCTCGCAGATGGAATCTTTGCTTTGATGAAAAGGTCAAGGAATTTGGCTTTTCTAGGAGTGAAGATGAATCTTGTGTATATGTCAAGGCTAGTGGGAGTATAGTTAGCTTTTTGGTATTGTATGTGGATGACATACTACTCATAGGAAATGACATTCCAACCCTGCAGGAAGTAAAGTCCTGGCTTGGAAAGTGTTTCGCTATGAAGGACCTTGGTGAAGCTGCCTATATTTTGGGGATAAAGATCTTGAGAGATCGGAGTAAAAGACTAATTGGACTTAGTCAAAGTACCTACTTGGAGAAGGTTCTGAAGAGATTCAGAATGCAAGACTCCAAGAAAGGAGAGTTGCCCATCCAGAGTAACGCCAAACTGAGTAAGACACAAAGCCCTAACACTGAGGCTGAGATAGCACAAATGAGTCGAGTTCCTTATGCTTCGGCTGTAGGATCGATCATGTATGCTATGACGTGTACTCGACCTGATGTAGCTTTTGCCCTGAGCATGGTTAGCAGGTTTCAGGGGAACCCTAGCAAGGCACACTGGACTGCGGTAAAGAATATTCTCAAGTACCTACGAAGGACTAAGGACTGGGTCCTTCCCCTCGGTGGAAGTGATGACTTGAGAGTTGTAGGGTATAGTGATGCTAGCTTCCAGACTGATAGGGATAACTTCCGCTCTCAGTCGGGCTGGGTCTTTACCCTAAATGGAGGAGCAATTTCTTGGAAGAGTTCCAAGCAAGAGACAGTGGCAGATTCTACTTGTGAATCAGAGTATATTGCAGCTAGCGAGGCGGCAAAGGAGGCGTTATGGCTGAGGAACTTCATTGGAGACCTTGGAGTTGTACCAGCTATAAAAGAGCCAATGGAAATTTTCTGTGATAGTGAAAGTGTTGTTGCCTTAGCCAAGGAACCAAGGGATCACGGGAGATCCAGACACATCGACAGAAAATACCATTTCATCAGACATCGGATCGAAGAAGGACTCCTCGTGGCAAAGAGGGTATCATCAGATGAGAATCCGGCAGATCCCCTCACGAAGGGACTGACTCGGGTTAAGCATCTCCAGCATGCTCGGAGCATAGGGCTGAAGGATGATATTAGATTTAGTAGTTAGATAACCTCGAAATTTGTAAAGTATAATTGACATTTGATGATGAATAAAAGTGTTTTATTTATGAGTAAAGTGTTACTATCTCTTGTCGATCATTTACTATATTTCTTTTGCATGTTTTGACTTCCAGAATAATTTTGTTTGGTATAACATATTATTCAAACCTCCGCAGTCGGTCATATGTCGGAAGTAGGTATGAATCAAGACTGTCATGTTTGGTTGTAGAGGTCTGGGACAAGGCTACAACAATCATGAGTGCTCATAAGTTCTGAGCATTGGACTCAACCCACGCTCACTGGAATCACTTCATGGAATTCTATCTCGAGTGATCGTGAGACGGTAATATCATATAAATCTTTAAACCTAGAGATATGATTTGTTACTTACAAGTTGGTTATGCATTGATTGTACGAAAAACGCATTGGTAACTCGATGTTATAAAATCGCGCTCTTGTGTGTAATTCAATGAGTAGTAGAACAAACATATGAGTCGAAGTTTATCTGTTCCTTCTTGGATTAGAAGCTGATATCTGGGCCCCTCGATGATTTTGTTTTGACCTATGTACCGGGCCCGGTCAGAACTAAATTGATGTGTTCAATGAAGTTCTTTGTCAAACAAATCGGAAATCGGGAAACAAATTGTTGGACAATAATTAAGACATTGTTCCATGTATTTGTCCGACTGATATCTAGAACAGAGGATTATATGATCACTTATCTTAAATGGCGTACCATCATCTTCTCAGTTTCGAGAAACCTTGTAAAGAGCTACGATTGCCGATCGGTTCCTGAAGTCATACCTGCAGTAATAGTTATTAGACTTATCCAAGTGGGAGACTGTTGGATAAGGTGTCTAAGTCCATAACTATTTCTGGTATGTACTTGACCCGACCCGGCATGGTCCATTTGGGTTGCATGGCACCATGCAATTGGATAGACTAAATGAGAGAAATAACACTTGGAGATTATTAATATATTATAAGTTCTAATATATTAATAATATTATTTGATTAGTTTGATCAAGAATTAATTAAGTGATCAAAAGATAACTAATTAAATATATGGGTTGATTATGTAAATCATCCATATCTTGTATAGTGGGCTAAAAGGCTCCATGGACTATCAAGTTGGGTTCCACCCATAGGATGCTCCATGGGAGTTACAAACCCATGGGTCATGGAAATGAAGAGTCATGACACATTAGGGTTTAACCCTAGATGTGTCAACACTATATAAGTAACATGTTCTCCACCCAAAATCGGCTACACTAAGAAGCAAGAGGGCTTGGCCGATTTTGAAGAAGTGTGTGTTCTCTCATAAGTTCTTCCAAGAGCATTTGGTGTTGTGTGAAGCATTTGAGGCATCACACTTGGGGTGCTAGGCTCACAAGGTTTCAAGGAACACAAACAACAACAAGGTAAGTTATTCTATCTATACTTTATGTTAAAATTGTTCCCCATGTATGCTAGATAGGAATATAACCTTGGAATTCAACTTTGCATGACAATTAGACAAACATAGATCCAAGGTTATTAGGGTTGCATGTACACTTAGGAAGTGTTAGAATGCTCAAAACCCATCAGTAGTGTCGCCAAATCTTGAGAGCGAACACCACTGCCCCCAACTCTAAATCATGTGTGGGATATCTTGTCTCATGAGGCTTCAACTGCCTCGATGCATATGCTATCACATGTCCCTTCTGCATCAGCACTGCTCCCAGCCCTAAAATCGATGCATCACAGAATACCACAAAATCTTCCATCCCTTCCGGAAGAGCTAATACCGGAGCTTCGCACAACCTTTGGCGAAGCGCCTCAAAGGAGGTCTGTTGCTCGGGACCCCATAAAAATGTAACACCCTTCCGGGTCAATCTGGTGAGTGGCAGTGCGATCTTGGAGAAATCCTTGATAAACCTCTGATAGTACCCTGCCAACCCAAGGAAGCTCCTGATCTCAGAGGGTAACTTTGGCACCTCCTATCTCATCACCGCGTCAACCTTGGCCGGATCGACTAATATCCCTTTCTGATTAACGAGGTGCCCCAGAAACTGGACCTCCCGTAACCATAAATCGCACTTGGAAAACTTTGCATAAAGTTTCTCTGATCTCAAAACTCCAAGAACTTCCCTCAAATGCTCCTCATGCTGCTCTCTAGATCTCGAATATACCAGAATATCATCGATAAATACAATCACCGACCGATCCAACATCGGCCTGCATACCCTGTTCATGAGGTCCATGAACACAACCGGGGCATTGGTGAGCCCAAAAGGCATCACCACAAACTCATAATGCCCATAACGCGTCCTGAATGTTGTCTTCTGGACGTCCTCGTCCCGCACTCTCACCTGATGATAGCCCGACCTCAAATCGATCTTGGAGAACCAAGATGCTCCCTGTAACTGATCGAATAAATCGTCGATCCTCGGCAACGGGTAACGGTTCTTGACCGTCAGCTTATTCAATTCTCGAGTACTCTATCATGCGTAGACCACTCTCTAATAGATCTCTCATAAACCCCTTGATGCTACCTACTCACTCTCAACATCTCATAGCAGCTCACCCCTCCCTAGGCTAAGGCATCACAAATCAGGCCACTCTAGTCCTATTAGCAATACCTAGCCTACTCTAGCATGCAGATACATCATATCAATATTAATATCACGTAATATAAAGGTATTTTGGGAATTCACCGTTCGGGCGCTGACTGATCGTACACACGTTTCTTCCTGGAATTTGTTTCTTTTTCAAGAAAATCTTTTACTCTTAGAAAAGTTAGGTTCTTTTTTTGAAAATATATTTTCAATTCCTCAGTTTGAGTTCAAATACTCCCGAAGGTGTACCCGAATCCCTCAAACCAAGGCTCTGATACCAAATTGTAACACCGTAAATTTCAAAACAAAATTTTCAATTTTCTTATAAAACATAATTCGATTAACATTCATCAAACAACCATATTAATTATCCAATTATAGGTTACTACAAAATCCCAAGATCACAATGTAAAAACCCCGAGTGTGTGTGTACGGATCAAGCCGGCGCCTTCCCGCGGTCGTCACTAGTACCTGAAACAATAACATCAAACACCGTAAGCATAAGGCTTAGTGAGTTCCCCAAAATACCACATATAACACATATTAGCCACTCGAGGCTATAACTCTGTGGGTCCGTGCACCCAAACTCTGTGAACCCTCAGGTTCTAGCTCTGATAAACATGCACTACATAAATCACATAGAAATAATGCAGTACAACACATAACATACATAGCATACAAATACTCTATCACATAACTCTGGTTACCTACTCAAGGTAATACAGTATAGTGAGAAGACTCACCTCGCGTATCTCGGTATCTCACGAATCCTGGAAATCCCTCGTGCTCGATCCTCCGAGCTCTAATCCTCCTATAACATTATATGTTTCTAATTAACACTTTATATCTCTAAGGTTGACTATCCATAAGAAGTTAACACAGGTCAACTCTGGTCAACGGTCAACTCTGACCGGACTCGGCGAGTACCATGGCGACTCGGCGAGTCTAGACGTTTTCACCAACCCTCTGAAATCCCCTTACTACACGTCGAGTATTCCCCCCTTTACTCGACGAGTTTCACCTGAATGAATTGCGAGACCACCCCGACTCAACTCGCCGAGTCTTAAGGACAACTCGGCGAGTCCAAGTTTGACTCAGTCCACTTGTCATCCCTCTCCAACTCACCCTGACTCACTGAGTCTACCCATGACTCAATTTGGACCACTCGCTGAGCAGTCCCATGGCAATCTTCAAGCTACTTGCCGAGTCGGATGAATAGACTCGGCGAGTCCATGCCATGCAACCACTCCAACTTGCTTCTAAGGTCAGATCTGCTTCCAAAAACTATAGATCTGGCCTCCCTCGACTGATTCATCACGTAAAGCTCCTATCTTGGTGCTCATAACACACCCTATAGCTCATAAATGGAGTTTTTGACCTAAGGCATGAGGATTCCAATCCAAAGCCTCCATTGATTCCCAAAAAGCTTGGGTAAAGGGACACTCTGGACCTCTAAGGTTCCAGATCTATGGTTCAAACCTCATAAGGGACCAAGAGGACACTAAATCTTGCCATAAAAGGGTTCAACAAACCCTAAATCTAGGTAAACAACAACAAGGAAGAAGGTAACTCGGATTTATTACCACAAAAGTGATGCTCTGGACTCCAAACCCACAGAAGTGGCTCCTCTTGCTTTCCCTTGGCTAGCTCCTCTCCTTCCTTGCAACAATGGCACCTCCAAGGTCAATAATGGCCTCCTACTTAGCTCCAAATGCTCACACTCGATTAGGGTTTCACTCAAGGGGCTGGTGAGCACAAATGACGGCCATTAGGCCCTTTAAATAAGTCACAAACCTGAGAAATTAGGGTTTCATTACACAGCGCTGACTCGCCGAGTCCATATCCTGGACTCGTCGAGTCCAGGCATGATCCCGCGTCCAGATCCGCGTCCCTACTCGGCGATTCTAAGCTCCAACTCGCCGAGTCCCCCCACAAATCAACAAAATACAATAAACAAGATACCTGATAAAATCCGGCTGTTACATAATCTCATTCATTCAAGAGCTACTTTACTCTTCTCATATGAGTTAAGAGGTTACTACATGGTCACATAAAAGCAGAGGTACATTTGTTTCTTTTACCCAATCTTTTTCATCCTAAAATTCTTACACACTCACACACAAATACATATGTCCAAGCGATCTCTGATAAAAACAAATCAGGATCTAGACATATCAAAACAAATCAGGATCTAGACATATCATGAGACCGTGATGAAAGTGAAATCCTAAATGTCAAACCACCTTAAGGAATTAACGGGGAACTTTGTTCTAGAATTCATGAAACATTTGTTTCAGTACCTGATTTCGATACGCAAAATCATATTCCTTCTTTGTTGTAATCTTGATCAAATGTTCGAAACCCATAACATTTCTTACCCAACAAGATTGAAAATTACTTTTGGTTCAAGAATACGATTTTCGTCTGAGTATCATTCTCAACTTCGTTACTTCATAAAATTTTCAAAGCTTAATTGTCACTGACTACACTGGTCAAACAGGTAGTTTCGTTTACAATGTGTCATACTTATGTTGAGTATTCATTGTATCGAAATTTTGAGCCACCTTTTAAAAGAAGCCCTTCGATACTTCTCATCATGTATTCATTATAATTCACGGGAAACCACATAAGCAGTTGATCATCTCTCTTGATGATTAACAAAGTAATCTTTGCCCGGGGTTTATTTGCCTTCATGTCAAAATTATATTTTCGACATCACAGATCTAAAATTTTTTTATTTGCTTCTTATCTTTTTAAATCGCACACAACACTCATGAAATCTTTGAGGTTCTATGTATTACCAACTCAGGCTGGTGATTTCAAAAGTCTGGCATATGGATTCATTTTCAAAACCCAAAAGCGAAAGAACCCAACCTCCATTCCGAAGGTTTTGGTCATTATCCACAATTACTCACGAAGAGACTTTTGATGTGACTGTTTGGTAACTGTGCGTGTTTATCGGATATCGTGTTATACACTTTATCTGACATGGCTTCTTTAACGACTAGCGGTGCAACTTTCAAGGGCCACGTCTACACTACATTTATGGTAACCGTTTGAGATTCAAGTTTGGGGTACATATAAAAGGGGCAATTGGGTTTTCATTCCAATTTTACTCGTACTAAAAATTCTTAAGACGATTTGAGCTATCTTTTTTCTCTGTTCTTCACGCTTTCAAGAAAAACCATAGTTATGGCTGCTCCTCAATTCAACACTATCGAAGACATCTCTTGTCAACTTATCATGAAGATTCAAAGTACTAACTATCAAGTTGATGGTGATGTTACTACGTACCTTGAAGAACTAAAGATGCTCATCGTTGTTTTGAAACATTCAGTTTTATCGACTGTAATGTTTAGTTCCTATGATGTTCCCATGTCTTGGCTTTCAATTGCTAGGTCTACTTCCTTATACATCAAGAAAATGGATACTGTGGCATTCAATATTATTAATGATAAGAAGTTTGGGCTTACTAAGAAGTTGTTTTCCAAGATCCTTGAAATCCCTAATTCTCCACCATTCTACAAAGTGACCAATGAACAAGTTCTTCACATGTTCAATGAGATGGGTTATCAACCTACTCTTACAGAGATCAGTGAGTTCATGAAGTATGATATTCCCAGTATATGGAATTTTCTTTTTTGGATTTACCTTCGATGTCTCACAGGTCGAAGCATTGGTTTAGATAAAGGATTAATGGAGGTGTATGCAATGGTAGCCGGAATCTATTATGATCTACCAGTCAACTATGCAACACAGATGTGGAAATATTTTTTGAAGAGTGTTGAAAACACGAATGGAGTGGATGGGGTTTCATGTGCAAGCTATTGGAGTTTAATTTTTTGTTATGCTTATGAAAAGGAAGGTGTTTTGGTGCCAACTGATGAGCCTAAAGCAGAATTTGTGAAGTATCATTACCTGAAAACGATTGAAGATGATGTGAGTATCTTTCCTGCAGTTTCTAGAATTCCCGATGGGATACTCAAGAAGGTTGATCCTTCGAATCTAGTGTTGATGGTTTTTTTACTCACTATAAGCACAAATGACAAAACTGGTGTTGTATTGGAAAAACCTGATGAAGGTTCTTTGAAGAAATCTAGAAAATCAAAGAAAACTGATGAGTCTACTCCTGAGAAACATGTTCCAGAAGAAAAAGTTGCTAAGTCACCCAAGAAGAAGGCTGGAGTGGTGATTAAAGTTTCGAAGAAGTCAGACAAGCTTGTTGAGTCGGAACCTATTGAGCATACGAAGGATATTGTTCCCTCGAAAACATTCAAAAGACTTAAAAAGAAAGCTCATAGGTCACAAATTTCTCCTTAAATATCTTCTAGTTTTTATCCTTCCATTATTCGAAAGCCACATGTTACACTGAAAGGTTTCATTATTCGTGAGGTTCCCGTACCATTTCTCCTTCTTTGAAGAAACGAAGGGCTGAAGATGTGGTAAAGCATATTTCCAAGAAGACGAAGAAGAGGAAATTGATTCTTTAGGATGATTCAATGGAAGAAGAAGAAGTCCCTAAAACTCCAGAGCGTGATTTTCATCCAAGAAGAAATCTCCTGTCAAATTGATTTCGAGGAGATAGGAATTTTGAGTAGCTCTATGAAAACTTCTACAGTGGACACAACTACTATTCTTGGTGATTTAATAAAACCATCGATTCCTAAGCAGACTTCAGTTATACCACCCGAGGTGTCGATAACCAAGTCATTTCATGAGGAGGTTCGAACCTCAGGCATTTCTACACACGTATCTAATATGGATGTTAATGTCAATATGGGTGAAGGAGTCTCGAAAAATGGTCACCCGGTGTCTACTCAAGGTATTCGCGAAACATCCGTCATTACTACCACTACTTCCTTACCATCCTTTGTATCAACTGTTACTACTACTATCCATTCACCAACTTTTGATCAAGTTATGAATCAACCCATTACTTATGTTTTTCCTTCTCAATTCACTAATCCACCCAAACTTGTTAATGGTGATGAGACTGATGATGAAGTATTTGGAGGATCATTTCTTGATCACGAATTTGATCATGAGGAAGAAGTCATCCCAAATCACATGCTAATGTCAGGGAAACAGTTCAAGATCCTCAATAGAAAGCTCAACTCATTGTTACAGTCACAAGTTGATGTTGGAAGCAAACATTCAGTATTAGGAATTGAAGTCGACATTATGCTCAAGGCTCAGGAGCATCAACTTCAACATAAGCTGGATAGTTTAGACAAGACAATAAACTCCATGTCAAAGCTCAGTCTGATACGTTCAATAATGAAATCAAGGAGTTAAGACTTGTTATGAAGGAAAGGCATGTTTTATTTGTTAAGGATGTCAAGACGGTTAGAGAAGATGTCAATAGGAAATTGGAAGACTTGAAGGTTAATGTGGCCAAAGGAATCAATGAGTTGAATATAACCTACTCTTCTCTACTTTCAAAAGTAGACATTATTGTCGAAGCTTTAACAAAAGTGGTGCAATGGTATCAATCTTTACTTCCCAAGTTTGATGGAAAAGCAACAGTTGGTCTTAACAATTGTGGGAAGATTGATACTCTGCTTCGTGAACTCAACGAGCTAATTTCGAAATATAGTTCATTTTCTCTTTTAACTCCCGAGTTCTTAACTCAGAAGTTTTGTGTGTTCGAAACAACTATTCAGCAGGACTTGGCCCCACTGTCTCATCTAATCAGTCTCTTACTAACAAATACCCCACATGTTGTCATAGGGGTGCATGGCGGAGAACGAAGACTTTTTGGTAAAGGTGAAGGTGCCCATGGGAAAACAGATGAAGAAGTTAAGGTTGTTGTAATGGTGTTTACAACTCATAATTGTGACAACCGTCAAAATTGAGTCGATTCTTGATTTTACTAAACTTAGTTGCACTTATAGGCACAACACATACTAGACTTAGTAACTAGAAACTAAGTTATAACCTACTAGAAACTTGGAAACAATTAGAATCAGTGGATAGTATACTTAGATTTCACATTAATATGTGAATTCTACAACTACTTAACTGTAGTGAATATCCATATTCGGGTCTCTCTTTGACTCGAACACCTTTTCATGAATCATATACACACATCATGCATTTGACCTTGTAGTAGAAATTAGGTCCGAGTCTCGTTGGAACTTAAGTCAAAGTTCAAAGACCAGGACTAGTATACTTGATTCCTTAATTTCTCTTGAATCTCGGAATCACTACATAGAATGCCAATAAATCAATAAAAATAAATTACAAACATTATTTCTAAATTGAATAAGATTTATAAAACACAAAAATAATTTGAAGTCTCAAAGATTCAATTTTTTTTTGATATCCAAAGATGTATTAAACTCCATAATCCTAAATGCCATAAAAACACATATTTATAAACTTTAACCTTAAAAATTCTATAAAAATAATTATGAAACTTATAATATTATCTTATAATAATTAAAATTATGAAAATATAATCAAGAAAATAAAAGTTTGGGCCATTAACATTTAAACTTATTTTAAGAAATAAAAATTAAGAGTTTCTAAACAAATGTTGACTTAATGCGCATGTTTTATAAAAAATTGAAACTTTATAAATTTTTTTGAAGGGATTTAATAAAAAAAATAAATGAAAGAGAGAGGGGGGTCTTTTTCCTCTTAAAATTTCGTTCTCCCTCTCCCATTATATCTCTTCCCCAAAAATTAAAATATTTCCCTTATCCTACACTCAACTATCTTCTTCACTTCTCTCTTTATCACTCTTCAAATCCTTCCTCTCCCTTAGAACCAAGAAATTTCCTAGCAAACAAACCCAAGAACACTCCTCAAACTTAAAATCTTCATCATATTGTCGTGTTCTTGAAGGTAAAATCGATTTCTACTTCACTCTTCCTTTAAGTTTTACTATTTCTTCTTCTCCATAAAAACTTTTCTTTGAGATTACTCACATGCATGTTCATAACCACAATTTTTATGATTATGGTGATATTACTTCACCCAAAAACCAATATGAATGAGATGATTTTCAAGCTTAGAGGCTTGATCATCAAAGTTTATTGTTAAAAAGCATTCAAATAGGTTCATAAAGGGTTTATTCCCAAATAAATATCTAAAACTTCTTTTCTGATGAAATCCAATTTTTCCCAGAATCCCATCAATAAAATGAGATGTTCTAAAAAATTTCAGAAAATAATTCATTTTTCTCGAATTATTATAATTATTGAAAGAAAATAGGGAAATAATTCATGTAAAATACTCTCTGAGGTCTATAAATCTTAGCTAAATTCTTGGATGACCCTTAAAGTGAATGATGACATTTCAGTGAGTTTCATCGATTTTTGTTATTGTTTGCTATGGTTTTAAATTTCTTTTTTGTTTAATTCAAATAAATCATAAAACCATTTTAAGAAATGTGAAAAGGGTATATATGATTTTTTGCAGATCCTTCATAATGTAGAGTACTCAGAAAAGTATTTGCAGAATTTTTCATAATGCATTCCTATTTGTCTTCGATTTTTGTATTTATAATGGAATAATAGATGAAAAAAATATTTTTACTCAACCAAAATTCATGAAAATTTACCAAAATACCTTAAAATATATTAGAACTCTAAATAATAATTTTAATGATTTTTCTATTCAGTATACTATTTTTCTCTTATTTTCTAAGATTAAATACACTTAAATCCACAAAATCGGATTTTAGTATATAAAAATCACCATTGGTATTGTTCCCGGATAATATACACTGTAAAGCGAGTTTAATTTTCTTTTTGGTAATTAACTTTAACTATTTGGTAATTATTCACCATTTAATGATTATTCAAGAGCATAAAACAAAGAAAAATAGCAAAACTAATTGAAAAATATGTTTCATATTTTTCACAGCTTCTATATATATAACAACAGTGTTAAAAAAAGGTTGCGCAATTTTGGAAACTGTTTTCTATTTATTTTAGTTTTTATTAGAATAAATGAGCAAAAATAATAAAATCAGGTTAAAAAGTTTAGAAATCTATTTTTACATTTTTCCCAGCTTAAGAATGTTTAGTAACAGTAATACAAAACATTTGGGAAATTTTGAAAACTTTTTTCTATTTATTGCAATTTTTATTAAAATAAATTCCCAAAAATCATAAAATTAGGTTAAACAATTTAAAAATCCATTTTTAAATTTTTCCTAGCTTAAGTATGTCTAATGGCAGTATCATATATAGTTTGGGAATTTTAATCATTTGGATGCTATTTTTCACGAATTTATATTGTTATGAAGGCTTACAAATTGGGAAAATAGTTAATCACATCAAATATTTAAGGGAAAATTTTTGGAAGACATCTACTGTATTTGGAACAAAAATGTAAAATTTGATGAATTTTGGAAACTATTGGGTAGAGTGAGCTTATGTTACACAGTTGTACAATTTTGATTGATGTAAGTCTATGGTTATCCCTTAAAAATTATAGGAGGAGGTAAGGACCTATGTTGCCATATGTAAGTATGACCATAGTTGTTTCTTGATTTTTCCTATTGGGAGGATGGGTTTAGAGGGATAGTGGAAAAAATGGTTTTGTACTGTGATCTTATCATTTGAACGGATGGATGGTGTCACGACATTTCGTGAGCTTATTTGTGTGTGACTTGTGTGGTTGGAACTTGGCGGTTGAATTGCCAAGCTTATAGATTTTGTTCCTTATTTTTCCTTATTATGGTATGAGTGTTAGAGCCTTGTAGGAAGGATATTGGTGGCTAGTGGCCTACAGGTTTTGAGTCGGATGCTTAATAGGATGATTAACATGATGGAAAAGTCATGGTTATGCATCGAAAGTTCTGTCTGTGTTTGAGGATCCATGTTTATGTTTAGGGCTATTTTTTGTTTTTGAAGTTTGGTTATCAGGGTAGGTAATGGTCCTAAAGCTTCGGACCATGAAGTCTGTGGTAGCTCTCTTAGATGATCTATCAGGTGGTATGCACGCCTGAGCTAGAATGGGAGTTTAGCTTTGACCTAAGACTAAGATTTAGCCATTGATACACTCGTGGATGCGGTGGGTTAGTTATGGCTTGTCAGGAAATCAAGTGTGCATCTAAAACCTTTTGGGCACGACTCTTTCACACCATATATTAGATAAGTGGTTATTAACAGGGTGTTCCAGATTCTTAGTTCATGGTGGAATGGCAGTGTTCTTAGATGGGGCAATAGGGGGTTGTGATATGCAATGAAGTCAATGCCGATTTTAAGGAAGAAATCTAGTTCAAGTGGTGGAGAATTGTTAGGTCCTGTTTTCTGTTTGATTATTTATAAAAAAAATGGAATAAATATCAAAATAATTAATTATAGAAATATGAGAAGTCGTTAGCGTTTTAATGAGCATATTCCGTTTTACGCTAAAACCAAAACCGAACCTAAAAATTTGTTTTTTTTTTTTTTGGAAAAACTAAACCATCGGTATTTTTTTGTTTCGGTTTTTCAGTTTCATATTTTGGTTTTTGGTTTTTCGGTTATTTTGGAAAAGCCAAACTGAACCTAAAAAACGGTTATTATAAAAACAAAACCAAACCATTGGTTTTTCAAATGGTTCAGTTTTTCGGTTTCAGTTTTCTGGTTTTTTTTTCTTTTTGGTTTGGTTTCGGTTTTTTTTGCACATCCCTAGTTTTAATTAATTTAAATGTATTTATAAGATTTACTACCTTATGGTCAATTAATTAATTGAATAAATAAGTAATGTTGACTAATAATAATAATGACAATGATAATAACTAGATTAATCAAATTATTAAAAATAAGTAGGATTTATAAGTTCAAGGTTTAATTGGTAACTTCCGGGAATCATTTTTGTGAGGAGAAATAATGTTTCGGGTGTTATCTATCAGCAGACGGAACTATGGGGGTTAAAACGACCATTTTCAGAAAATCGAAGATTCGTCTCGTAAGCTTCAACGTCGTTTCCCCAAAAAAACGCATATGTGGCTTGTAGAACGAGCAAAAGAGGAGTGAATTTAACCCAATGTTACACCTAGTAACCTATACATATCGATTAGGGTTTGTGTGGTGCTCCGTATAGAAAAGATGAGAGAGAGAGAGAGAGTATTAGGTGGTTAGAAACAACGATCATCTTCTCCGGTGGGCAGTGGGATCACTGACGAGCCGTGTTCCATGCTTTCCCACAATAATAAGTCAGACCTGTACATTCTCTTCCGGTGAAACATCTGATCAGAGTGTGTTTGATAGCGTAAGAGAATACGATAGAGCTTAAGGTGGTTCTCGATAAGAAATGTGAAGTTTAAATGGTGTTGGTGGGATTAAAATCAATAATGCTCGATCTCCGGTGGATCCAAATCTGAGAAGGTGTGAGCTTTGAAGCTGATTAGGAGCACCAACAACCATATGGATCAAATGTGGGACATAGAGAGGAACCAGACTTGTATATCTCTAACCTAAAAGCAAGTTATTAATATTTGTACGTTGATGAGTTGGGATTCGTCCCTGTATAACCTAAACACCCATGATAATGATGGGTTATGAGCATTCTAACACCCCTAAGTGTACATGCAACCCTAGGAAACCTTGGATCTATGTTTGTCTAAAATACATGAAAATTTTGATTTCCAAGGTTCATAATCCTATCTAGCATACATGGGGAACTTTAAACATAAAAGATGGCTAGAATTACACACCTTGTAGTTGATTTGACTCCTTGAAAACCTTGAGAGCCTAGCACCCCAAGTGTGATGCCTCAAATGTTTCACACAACACCAAATGCTTTGGAATAACTTTTATAGAATATATAACACTTATTAAATCGGCCTAACCCTCTTTTTTTCTTAGTGTAGCAGATTTTGGATGACAACATGTTCTTTATATAGTGTGTCACATCTAGGGTTACACAATGTAAACCCTAATGTGACATGACTCTTCATTTCCATGACCTATGGGTTTGTAACTCCCATGGAGCACCCATGGAGCATCCTATGGACCTTTGCCCAACTTGATAATCCATGCAGCATCTAGTCCACTATACAAGTATGGATGATTTACATAATCAACCTATATATTTAATTAGTCATCTTTTGATCACTAAACTAATTCTAAATTAATTCTTGATCAATACTAATTAAATGATATTATTAATATATTAGAACTTATAATTTATTAATAAGCCATAAGTGTTATTTCTCTCATTTTAGTTTATCCAAATGTATGATGCCATGCAACCCAAATGGACCATGCCAAACCGGGTCAAATACATACCACGAATAGTTATGGACTTAGACACCTTATCCAACAGTCTCCCACTTGGATAAGTCTAATAACTATAACTGCAAGTATGACTTCAGGAACCGATCAGCAATCGTAGCTCTTTCAAGGTCTCTCAGAACTGAGAAGATGATGATACACCATTTAAGATAAGTGATCATATAATCCTCTGTTCTAGATATCAGCCGGAAAAATACATGGAACAATGTCTTACTTATTGTCCAACAGTTTGTTTCCTGATTTCCGATTCTTTTAACATAGAACTAAATTGAACACATCAATTCGGTTCTGACCGGGCTCGATACATAGGTCAAAACAAAATCATAAAGGGGCCCAGATATCGCTTCTAATCCAAGAAGGAACAGATATAATTCGACTCATATGCTTGTTCTAATACTTGTTGAATCACACACAAAATCACGTTTTATAACATCGAGTTATCAATGCAGTTTCGTACGATCAATGCATAACCAACTCATAGGCAACAAGTCATATCTCTAGGTTTGAAGATTTATATGATATTAACGTCTCACGATCACTCGAGATAAATTCCATGAAGTGATACCAGTGAGCATGGGTTGAATCCTATACTCATAACTTATGACCACTCATGAGTGTTGTAGCCATGTCCAACAACTTAGACCTATACAACCAACTCATGACAGTCTTGATTCATACCTACTTCAAACATATGACCGACTGTGGTGAATTTGAATAATATGATATACCAAACATAATTATTCTGGAAGTCAAAACATGCAAAAAGAAATATAGTAAACAATTGAAAAAATGTAACACACAGAATCAGAAATACCAAGAAAAAGGGGAAAAGCTCTAAGTCAAGAGTCAACTGGTCGAGTCCAAGGAGGAACTCGACGATTCGGAGCGGGATCCGGGGCATAGAGTAAGTGACCGACTCCGTGATTCGGCTATTGGAATCGGGAAGAGGAAGCCGAAGGAGATTTAGGTATCTACGAGATCGAGCAAGAGGCCCAAGACATCATACTCTAGATCGAGAGGTCCTTGGGACCGGGGCCGCTGTGGCAAGTGCGACAGGACGCACGAGGTTGCGTGTAGGAGTGGTAGCGGTGGTGATTCTGGTTTCTTCAAGTGCGGCCGGATTGGTCATTTTAGCAGAGATTGTACTGCTACCACCACCTAGGGATCAGACCTATTATGTTTCCATGGCAGTCAGACGGGCCATAAGAAGGCCCAATTTCCAAATTTGCAACCATGTGGATCATCAACGGCCATCAGGGTCGGGCAGAGACGCCTGCAACAAGGAGCAGGGCGTATCAGTTGGTTTTAGAAGAGGGGTGAGCAGCCCGATGAGTTAGGTACATATCTTCTTTCATTTCTCTATCAGCTTATGATATGGTGTTATTGTTATGGTTCTACATTAGTATTGATAATGATACTTTGGATTTTGCGGACGGCTGGTGATTGATTTATATGGCATCTGCATACCTTGGATGTTAGAATGATAGTTGGAGGTCGCCTCCTTTAGAGTGGGTTACTTAGGATGCATTATCTTTAGCATGCCTGTGAGGGGCTTAGTACTGACTCGCTAGTTCGGGAAGGTGTCGATTGGAAATGGATTGGTTAGATCCCCAATTGTGGTAAGTCGGGTTTTCAGCGAAGTGACCCGGGGATGGTAGGAGGAATTGGAAATTCTTCTGAGCTGTGAGTTGTGAGGAGCTAGTCAAGTCGAAGTGGGGGAGAGCCATCCATGTGGCCAAGGATAGAAGTGAGTAAAAGACTGGGGTGGTTTCGCAGTCTTGATAAGGAAGGAAGCAGCTCAAGTGGCTGTTTGGATGGAGGATCAGGTTACTTGGGAGTTGGAGAAACTTTCCAACCTTGAGTTTGTGTATTCATGTCTAGTGGGTGACTAGTTAAACCAGGTCGCAGAGCCTTCGCCAGGTGCGAGTTTAGGCGGGGTATAAGACCATGGGGTAGCCGCAGCATTCCCCAGCAGCAAGTCGTGAGGAAAGTGTCGTAAGATTGCGGGTAAGCTGTAGCGTTCATTAGCAGTTTACTTCGCGGAGTGTGGGCAGAGGCCCGTATCTCCTAGTTCACGGAGTGTGGGTAGAGGCCTGTATCTCCTAGTCAGCACGATGGGGATCAGGAAAGGCTAAGTCATTAAGGTTTAGTATAGAGTTGGCCTGTATAGCCCTTGTTAGGTGAGGCCACTCCAGTATATAGTTGGGTGAGACCCGTGGGCGAAGCTCGTATGTTAGCAACAGTATAGGTGAGACCTGGGAGTAGGGTTGCTCAGTAGTATGGGATGGGTGAGACCCGTGGGCGAGGCCCGTGCAATAGTAGTTAGGCAGGTGAGACTAGAGGGGAGGACCGCTCTAGGATATAGTCGGGTGAGACCCGTGGGTGGGGCCCATGAGATTATAACAGCACAGGTGGGACCTAGTAGGGACCTTAGAGTCAAGATAAGGGATCAAGGATCCTAGGACTTGTGGCACAAAAGTGGCCAATTAGATAGAGCAGCTTAGATAGCCGAATTTTCTCCAGAAGTCACTAGGAGCGACTAAGAGATTGTGCTGGATATAGTAATCGGTGGAAGTCCAGTAACCTAAATATTGGCAGATTAGTTGGGACCAGGGTGGTCTCAGTTCATCTGGAAGGCGGAGAATGGACAACAGAATTTACACTTAATGGTGGTAATGATAAGAGAAGTATGATATGAGATAGCTGGTTGACCAAGGAGTGCTACGCCTCTCACACCAGGGTTGAATAATCTCAAAGGGAAGGATTTAACCCTGTTGCGCAGCTCTCGTATGAGTCTAATCGTTGTAGGGATGAATCTTTTACTCGAAGGATTATCTGATCCATTCGTTGGGATGTCTACTCAGCACTAAGTTATAGTAGTAAGAAGTATTCAGTATGTATCGGCAGTAATGACCAGCATCGGGAGTGACTGGAGTAATGGGTACCGCAAAGGATATGTCCTTCATAGTGATGGAGGAAATGATTAGTTATGGAACGTTGCCTTGGGAAGGCTAGTAAACGCAAAAGGAATAAGGGGTTGAACCCCTAGGGTGTCCAACGTAAGTAATCGGGGAGTACCGGAAGGATTGTCATTTGAGTTAGTTGTGTGCTTAGGGTTGGTGGGATTAGAGTGCACTTGAGGATTGATATCTACAAGGACTAGTTTTATTCTAAGTGATCGGATGGAAGGTCCATGGAAGTGGTCGGCCGAAGTTATATTCATCTGTCATGGGTGATGCGAGCGGATTGCAGATCAGATGGTCGTAGCGGACTTGCAGGACGAAGTCTAGTTTAAGTGGGGGAGAGTTGTAACACCCAAAATCAGAAAGACCAAGAAAAAGAAAGGAAAATCTCTAAGTCAAGAGTCAACTCGTCGAGTCCAGGGAGGAACTCGACGAGTCGGAGTGGGATCCGGGGCATAGAGTAAGTGACCGACTCGGCAAGTCGGCTATTGGACTCGACGAGTCTGGTCTGGATGAGAAAAACCCTAATCCCGGGGGTTGTGCACTATTTAAAGAACATTATATCCCTTCCCCAACCTCTTTACCACCCTTTTGAGATCCAGAAACCCTAAATCGTGAGTGAGATTCCTTGGAAGCAATTTGGAGCTTGGATAAGTGGTTTTTATGAGGATATCTTGAATATCAAGAAGCTTGGATCATGGGGGCTTACAGAGATTTGGATTATTCTTTAGTGGGAGGTCATCTTGGAGGTAATAAGCTGTTACCTTCACCCTTTTTCATCTAGATCTATTCTTGAATGAGACTTTGGGGCTATTTTGGTAAGATTGAGATCGATTTCGGGTTTGGGGCTTAGATCTGAGGTTGCTACTTCAGATCTAGGGTTGTGATGGTCCAGAATGTCTTAAAGAGGCAGCAGTGACTTAGTGGTGAAGCCCGTTTTGTCTTAAACCCTAGTCATAGAGTGTTTTGGGCTTTTAGGTCCTTGGTTTCACGTAAATTTTGCAACTTTATGTGGGGGTTAGATTTTAGAAGAGTGGATCTATGGGTTGGAGCCCCTGCATGGCTCGAAAAACCATTGTGTTGACTGAGAGCTAAATAGACTCATCGAGTCACATCGGTGTACTCGGCGATTTGTATGAACATGAGCATGGAATTGGCGAGTTGAAGAACAACTCGGCGAGTCTGTTGAAGATTGCCTTGGACGTGGCGAGTCGTGGTGGTTAAGACACAGATCAGTGAGTTGAGTGGTGACTCAGTGAGTTGGACAGGATGGGACTCAGAGATCGTTGAACTCGACGAGTCTTGGGATGACTTGGCGAGTTGAGTAGTATTTTGAGAGTTTCTGAGTTTAAGAACTCGACGAGTCTATGAGTTGACTCAGCGAGTCGAGTCAACTGGAAGGTTGACTTTGACCAGGACTTTGACTTTGACCAGAGTTGACTTAGTTTGACTTCTAGAGTTCAGTTTGGAGCTAAGTGTTATATTGGTATTAGTAGCTCGAGAAGTTTGTGGGGCAGCGATTCGGAGAGTTGTCGGACAGCAGCCAGAGGGTTATCAGCAAAGTTCAGCAGTGCAGGTGAGTTTCCCTTTGTGTGAATGGGTCTACGGCCATAATGCCGGCCCATGTAGTTATGAGTAGGAAGACCCGGGGGTTAGCCCTAGGCATAGTATGCTAGTATGACATTCGTGACTACGGTCCAATGTTAGTAGGCAGGTGCCCAAGGAATGGTTTGTATGATAGTTATACTTGTTGTCTGTGTGATACATGTATGTACCTTGTAGGGAGGTGAGTGTGGGCGTGGTCCCGTATCTCACCAATAGCAGAATGTTGACGGTGTTAAATACCTCATTAGCAGTAGAGCAGGGGCGGGTCCCATGTAAGGAAAAGAGTGAGTGTGGGCTGGGCTGGGCCCGTATCTCACTGTCAGTAGGAGCGTGCACGGGGTTCCATGATTCATCAGTAGTAGGACAGGGGGCGAGGTCCAAGATAGGCGAGGCCTTAGTACAGTAATCCAGTAGAGCATGTTAGTTATGTGTTGTGATATGATTGTATGCTAGTATATTTTAGCGGGTGGGTCCTAAGGAAAACAGATATGTATGCCGAGCAGGGCTCGAAGCCAAGCGGGGCCTGGTGGCGGACTGGGTCCGATAGCTGGCGAGGCCCAATGCAGCGGGCGGGAGCCCAGTATGTGGTTATGTGCTTAGTATTATGTATGGAATGTGTAGATCAGTAGATATGTACGGTAAGCGGTAGGTTGGGGAACTCACTATGCTTCGTGCTTACGGTTTTTAGTTTTGGTTTCAGGTATTCAGTTTTTAGAAGAGGAGCTCAGGAGGGTTGCAGTGCACACACCATGGCAAGTTAGCCTGGGACATTTACTCTGATAATTAAACAATTGTTTTGGAAATGAAACTATGATTTGTCATATAAACCCTTTCTGTATGTTTGAATGACTTAACGCTATGAATTAGTAATGTTTTTAAAAGAAATTTTCGGACTCGAAACTTGGGATGTTACACAAAAGATAAAAACACTTTACTCATAAATAAACACAACTTATATTCATCATCAAATTTCAATTATAGTTTACAAATTTCAAAATTATCTAACTACTAAAACTAATATCATCCTTCAACCCTATGCTCCGAGCATGCTGGAGATGCTTAACCCGACTCAGTCCCTTTGTGAGGGGATCTGCTGGATTCTCATCCGATGATACCCTTTTTTCCACGAGGAGTCCTTATTCTATTCGATGTCTAATGAAATGGTATTTTCTGTCGATGTGTCTGGATCTCCCGTGATCCCTTGGTTCCTTTGCTAAGGCAACTACACTTTCACTATCACTGAAAATTTCCTTTGGCTCCTTTATAGCTGGTACAACTCCAAGGTCTCCAATGAAGTTCTTCATCCATATCGCTTCCTTTGCTGCCTCACTTGCTGCTACATACTCTAATTCGCAAGTTGAATCAGCCACTATCTCCTGCTTGGAACTCTTCCAAGTAATTGATCCTCTGTTTAAGGTAAAGACCCAACCTGACTGAGAGCGGAAATTATCCCTATCAGTCTAAAATCTAGCATCACTATACCCTACAACTCTCAAGTCATCACTCCCACCGAGGGTAAGGACCCAGTCCTTAGTCCTCCGCATGTAATTGAGAATACTCTTTACTGCAATCCAGTGAGCCTTTCCAGGGTTCCCCCGATATCTGCTAACCATGCTCAAGGCAAAGGCTACATCAGGATGAGTACAAGTCATAGCATACATGATCGAGCCTACTGCCAAAGCATAAGGTACTCGACTCGTTTCTATTATCTCAGCCTCAGTACTTGGGCTTTGAGTTTTACTCAGTCTGGCGTTACACTAGATGGGTAACTCTCCTTTCTTGGAGTCCTGCATGTTGAATCTCTTCAACACCTTATCTAGTAGGTACTCTAACTAAGTCTAATTAGTCTTTTACTCCGATCTCTCAGAATCCTTATCCCAAGAATATAGGCAGCTTCTCATAGGTCTTTCATAGAGAAACACTTCCCAAGCTAGGACTTCACTTACTGCAGGGTTGGGATGTCATTTCCTATGAGTAGTATGTCATCCACATACAGTACCAAAAAAGCTAAGTATACTCCCACTAGCCCTGACATATACACAAGATTCATCTTCACTCCTCGAAAAGCCAAACTCTTTGACTTTCTCATCGAAGCAAAGATTCCATCTGCGAGGTGCCTGTTTCAATCCATAAATGGATTTCATGAACTTACACACTCTATTAGGGTGCTCTGCGCTGACAAAACCCTCTGGCTGACACATGTAAACTTCTTCAGCCAAGCTTCCATTAAGGAAGGTGGTTTTGGCATCCATTTGCCATATTTCGTAATCATGAAATGCAGTAATGGCTAACAGAACCCTAATGGACTTAATCTTTGCTACTGGTGAAAAGGTCTCATCATAATCAACTCCCAGAGTTTGAGAAAAGCCCTTTTCAACCAGTCACACCTTATATATGTGTACATTACCATCCATGTCGGTCTTCTTCTTGAAGATCCACATGCACCCAACTGTCTTACGACCTGGTACATTGTCAACAAAGTTGCAAACATGATTGTTATACATGGACTGTATCTCGCTATCCATTTCCTCTTTCCATTTAGTAGAATTGGGGCCTGCCATGGCGTCCATGTAGCTGTTAGGTTCATCCAGATTTACCAGTCTCTCATCACTGATAAATGTCTCACCTTCCGCACCAATATGGAAACCATAGTAGTGCTCAGGTGCATTCCTAACCCTTGTGGAATGCCTATGAGGTACAGACATGTCAGTTGTCTCAACAGGAGTTTCCTCCTCAGGTTGAGTGCTAGGATTTAAAGTTCCTTCACCACTTGACTCTTGAATTTCTTCAAGGTCAATTTGCATCCCACTGTTTCCTTGGCTTATGAACTCTCTCTCTCTCTCTCTCTCTCTCTCTCTCTCTCTCGAAAGACACCTCTCCTTGCTACAAATACCACATTATCACTAGGTCCGTAGAAGAAGTAACCAAATGATTTCTGTGGGTAGCCGATGAAAATACACCTCTCACTTCGAGGTTCGAGCTTATCATGAGTCTCGCGTCTCACAAAAGCCTCGCAACCCCAAATCTTGATGTGGTCTAGTTTGGGAACTTTACCAGTCCACATCTCATGAGGAGTTATGGCAACTTTCCTTGTAGGGACCAGATTAAGGATATGGGAGGCAGTCTCTAAGGCATACCCCCAAAATGAGATTGGTATCAAAGCTCGACTCATCATGGAACAAACCATATTTAATAAGGTTCGGTTGATCCTCTCAGCCACACCATTAAGCTGTGGTGTCCTGGGAGGTGTCAATTGTGAGATAATCCCACATTCCTTAAGATAGTCGAGGAGCTCTATACTAAGATACTCACCACCACGATCGGATCGAAGCATCTTAATATTCCTGCCCAATTGATTCTCAACTTCCTGTTTAAACTCTTTAAACGTTTCAAAAGTCTCTGACTTATGCTTGATTAAATAGACATATTCATATCCACTTTAATCATTAGTAAAAGTCAAATAATAACGATTAGCATTCCTTGTGGTAGATTTGAAAGGCCCACACACATCTGTGTGTACCAGATCCAACAAACCTTCACCCCTAGCACAAGGACCAGTGAAAGGTGACTTTGTTATTTTTCCATGTAAGCATGATTCACAACTATCACCTGACTTTAGGTCAAATGACTCCAAGACTCCATCCTTTTGGAGTTGGCATATGCGTTTCTTGCTCACATGTCCAAGACGACAATGCCATGATGATGCTTTATCCAAGTTATTATTCCTATAAGAATCAATACACAACACATTATTTCCTAGATTATCTACAACAGATACAGATTCATACATACCATCACAAGGTAATGCTTTAAAATAAAGAACATTATTAAAGAAAGCATTTATTCCACCAATTTCATTATCAAAAGAAAAGGTAAACCCTTGTTTGTACAATGCATGAAAGGAAATAATATTTCTTGCCATTTCTGGCGAATAACAACATTTATTCAAATCTAAAGTAAACCCACTACTTAGCAACAAAGAATAAACTCCAATCTTGGTGACAGGTGAAGCTTTCATATTCCCCATGATCAATTTTATCTTTCCATGCTTCACATCCTCACTTCTTCTTAGTCCCTGCAAATCAGAACATATATGAATACCACAACCGGTATCAAGGACCCAAGAGTTAGAATAGGGTGAGTTATTACATAGAATAGTGTAAATACCTGCATCGTTGGGTTTGACTTTCCCATCCTTCATATCTTGCTGGTACTTTGGGCAATTCCGCTTACAATGCGACTTTTTATGGCAATAGAAGCATTCAGCCTCTTTTGGGTCATGAAACCTTTCTTGGTTCCACTTGAAGAGGAGCCATCAACGGTCTTACCCTTGGTACCCTTCAAAGGGCTCTTCTTCTTCTTCCATCTACCTTTCCCGATTGACAGGATAAGGTCGGAGTTTGGAGTAGGAGTAGGAGTGTTAACAACTGACTTACCTTTAAGACCTGTTTTTGCGGTCTTTAGGAGTCCTTGAAGTTTGTTGAGTGTGACTTCTTCCTTATTCATGTGGTATGTCATGCGGAATTGATCATAACACGAAGGTAAGGAGTGCAAAATAATATCTATTGCTAGCTCCTCATGGAAGTTCACATTAAGCTTTAGCAAACGATCCACATACCTTTGTGTTTTCTGCATGTGGCTCGTGAGGGATTCTCCATCCTTCATCCTGGTTGTTATCATGGAGGAGATTATTTCATACCGCTCTTGACGGGCACTCTGATGGTATCTTTCCATCATATCTTGGTGCATCTCAAAAGGGTAGTAGTCCTCATAGGACTTATGGATTTCAGTTGTTGTGGTGGCCATCATGATGCATGCCACTTTGGTGGCATCTCTTTCATGAGTCCAAAAGTCAGCAATCTCTTGGGGAGTAGCAGTGGACTCATCGATCTCCTTTAGCTCCTTATCGAGGACATATTCCTTGTCCTCATAGCGAGTCACAGTCCTGATGTTCCGGATCCAATCCATAAAGTTGGAACCATCGAAGATGACCCTCCCACATAGGTTCATGAGGGAAAATGAGCCAGTAGGGTTTGAGCCAGAAGCAGTGTTGTTTGAAGACATCTGAAAAGAAGAGAACAAGTTTAGTTTAGATATAAATATAGTCCTTAATAAAACACCCAAATTTAATATTAAGGCTAGGATCCAATCACAATATATCATAACTTAGAAGAGGGATTGTAACATTCGGATTTACATGTATCATATTTTAAGTTATGTGGAGGGACTCAATGAGTTGACGCTTAGGATGCCATTTTAAAAGCCATTTCACCTAGGATGCCATGGAGGAAATGAACCTAGGATGCTATTTTTTATTTTAATTTTTTAATTTTTTATTTTAAGTTATCTATCCTGCTTTATGTTGTTCCATGGAGGAAATGAACCTAGGATGCCATTTTAAAAGCCATTTCACCAAAAGAAGCCTTGGGTGTGTTGCATGAGTGTTAAGATTTGACCTTTACGTGATTATTGGACATGGGGAAGTCAGATCTATAGGTTAGAGAACCAGATATGACCTCAGAAGGTCGTTTAGGTGATTGTCATGGAAGATACTCACCGAGTCCATATGAGGACTCGATGAGTCGAGTCGGGTTGCCCCGCAACTCGTGACCAGTAGTAGCCCATCGAGTGGATGGTTTACTCGACGAGTCAAGTGAGGTTTAGAAAGATCCAGAGGAAAAATTGGACTCGTCGAGTCACCTATGTACACTCGACGAGTCTGGTCAAATTTTGACTATTGACTTTCGTTGACCTTTAGGGTTGGGTCAACACTTGGACTTTTGGACCATTTGAAGGGTAAAATGGTCTTTTAGCCTTCTGAGGGAACATTGGAACAGACTAGTCTATAGCCTGGAGAGTCGTTATTGATTTGAGATGATTGCTTATGTGTTTAGGTGGGGCTAGGTCATTGTTACGAGGTTCAGGGTTACCGAGCACGTGAGTTACTAAACAATATGCGAGGTGAGTCTTCTCACTATACTTTACCTAGAGTGGTAACTATGTGTGACTGGAAGGTCTTATATGCTATGCGGAGTATGTGATATATGTTGCTATGTGATAGGTATGTGTTATACTATGTTATGAGTACTATGATATGGATTGGAAGGTCAACAGTGTATCGACCGGAAGGTCAAGATGATATGGACCGAAAGGTTATATGGGTAGGGCCGGAAGGTCTACTAGGGTTGGGACAGAAGCCCCTTGAGGAGCATGGACCAGAAGGTCCCATAGAGTTATGGCTTTGAGTGGGTTATGTGTTGTATGTGGTATTTTGGGGAACTCACTAAGCATTTATGCTTATAGTGTTATGTGTTATGTGTTTCAGGTACTAGCGATGATCACGGGAAGGCGCCGACATGATCCGTACACACTGGCAGAAGATTTATTTTATGATCTTGGGATATGTTTATATCGTGATAACATTTGTTAAACTTGAGAATTTGAGAATATTGAATGAGTGTTATTTCATTTGAAAAATGAAAAAAAAAATTGTTTTGAATATTCATGTTGTTACAAGTTGGTATCAGAGCTTTGGTTTGAGGGATTTAGATGCACCTTCGGGCGTACCTGAACTCAAACTGAGGATTTGAAAAAGCTTTCATACAAGAAATAATTTTCTAATAAGTAAAAGAATTTGAGAATGCGGAAAGAAGCAGTGTGTACGATCAGTCAGCACCTGAACGGTGATTTTCCAAAATACCCTTACGTTATGTGTTATGAGATATGATATGATATGATATGTATGCTAGAGTAGGCTAGGTATTCATATTAGGACTAGAGTGGCCTGATCTGTGATGCCTTAGCCTAGAAGATTACTACTGCTATGAGATGCTTGAGAGTGAATAGGTAGTAGTGAGGAGCTTATGAGGGGCCTACCGAAGGGTAGCAGGTACTTAGCGAGAAGTAGAGTACTTGTGATCTGGGATACTAAGAGGAGGACTTGGGGTGAGTATTGATGCGGTGTGGATGATAGTATAGGGCCCATACTACTGAAAACACCGGATCAGTGCGCAGTCCAAGTAAGAATCCTTAGGGTACTAAGGAACAAGTAAGGTTGAGTTGTCGAGTGTGAGTACACTCGAGCCAGTCTCTCATATTTTTATGTTGTATTCCAGAGACATCATGGTTGCAACACGCCACAGACCAAAGACTAGCAATGTTAGTGATGAGGGGCTTCGTCAGATGATCCACGAGGAGGTGGTTGCGGCTATCCGCTTAGAGATACCGGAGATGTTTGGGTCTATCAAGACCACTTTGATTGAGACGTTTGACGAGATACGTAATGGTTACTGAGGCTGCGGCTGTTGTAGCTACTGCAGTTGTGGCTACTGCTAGACCTCAGGGGGTGACTCGATGTTGTTCCGGGAGTTCAGCAACATGAAGCCACCAGAGTTTGATGGGATGTAGGATCTGATTGCTGCAATGAGATGGATTTCTAATATCAAGGGATGCTTCTACACTTGTTCGTGTCCGGAGCATTTGAGGGTTCGGTTTGCACTGAAGCAGTTTCTCTTGGGAGCGAAGGACTCGTGGAAGTTTGTGACGGCGAACTTTACTCTTGCTAGGATTTTGAAGGTGACATGTGAAAGGTTCACCACCATGCTCAGAGACGAGTACATTCCTACGGTGGAGAGGGAATGTTGGCACATGAGTTTTTGTCCCTGCGGACGAAATTAGTGACTGTGATCACACGGATGTTCCATGAGAGGGCGTTTTTTTTCCATGAGCACGTGTCGTCTGAGCAGACACGCAGGAGCCAGTATTTGAACATTTTGAGGAGGGACATCAGGGAGTTCGTGACGAACTCGACTTATCGTACATTTGCTGAGCTCCAGGAAAGTACCCGGAAGACGTAGATTAAGATGGAGACTCAGGCCAGAGAGGAGCCCGAGTCTTAGGGGAAGGATAGGCGGCCGGTACAGTCTTAGCCGGTAGCCAAGCGGGCTAAGCTCGCCGATTCGAGATCTGGAGGCAAGAAGGGCCACACCTATGGGAAGTGCGGCAAGGTACATGATGGAGTCTATCGATCAGGTGCTTCCTACAAATGTGGAAAGGAGGGGCATATAGCCAAGGAATACCCCCAATGGATTTATGGTTTGCTTTCATTGCAACCAGACGGGCCATCGGAAGGCTGAGTGGCCGCAGCTGTTACGGGGATCAGCGCAGGGATCTGCCGCTGCTAATGCACGAGCTACTGAGGATCGACCAGTGAAGGCCGAAGCATCGAAGGCACGCGGGAGAGCCTTCCAGTTGACAGCAGAGGTGGTCTGCATAGCGGCCGACATCGTGGCTGGTATGTATTCTTTCATTTTATTATGTTGGGTTGAGATATTGTGCTTATTTTATGATCTACGTAGGTACTTTTCTTGTGAGTTTTGTGCCTGCTTTGGTGTTATTTGACTTGGGTGCGACTTGATCATTTGTTTCGTTAGCATTTAATCAGCACATCAGTATTCAGCAAGAGGCGTTGAGTCGACCTCTACAAGTTTCCATAGCTGATGAGCGAGCAGTGTATGCTACTGATGTGATCCGACGATGTACACTTGAGATCTTCGGTGTTGAGTTTCCGATAGATCTGGTACCGATTGCGATAGGGGACGTTTGCATTATAGTGGGCATGGATTGGTTGAGACGATTTGGGGCGGTTATAGACTGCGAGCAGCAGATAGTGACGATACGAGACCCTAGTGGGGAGTTTGACGGTATACGGAGAAGGTACCCAATGTGGGTCAGCATTTTGTTTGGATGCTAGAGCGAGACCGAGTTTACAGCAGGGCTGCAGTGGGTTTGTAGCTTATGTGATGGATACACGAGTGGCCACGGAGAGGACGAGTTCGATTGATGATGTTGCTATAGTGCGTGAGTTCGTGAATGTTTTTCCCGAAGAGTTGTCGGGTGTGCCTCCCGAGAGGCAGGTGAAGTTCCGCATCAATTTGGTTCCGGGGGCAGCGCCTTATCGCCTTGCACCACCAGAGATGCAGGAGTTATCCTTGCAGCTTCAGGAGCTGCTTGGAAAGGGGTTTATTAGATTGAGTAGCACACTGTGGGCAGCGCCAATCCTTTTTGTCAAGAAAAAGGATGGTTCACACCGGATGTGCATTGATTACCAGGAGTTAAACAAGTTGACGGTCAAGAACCGTTATCCATTACCGAGGATTGATGATCTGTTCGATCAGTTGCAGGGATCAACTTGGTTCTCCAAGATAGATTTGAGGTATGGATATCATCAGATGAGTGTGCAGGATGAAGATATCCAGAAGATGGCATTCAGGACTCGTTGTGGGCATTACGAGTTCGTGGTGATGCCTTTTGGGATCACCAATGCACCGACAACGTTCATGGATCTTATGAACAGGGTGTGCAGGCTGATGTTCGATCGTTCGGTGATCGTGTTCATCGATGATATTCTGGTATATTCGAGATCTAGAGAGCAGCACATGAGGAGCATTTGCGAGAGGTTCTCAGGGTATTGAGGTCCAAGAGGCTTTTCTCCATATTCTCCAAGTGTGATTTCTGGTTATGAGAGGTCTAGTTCTTGGTACACCTCGTTAACCAGAACGGGATATTGGTCAATCCGGCCAAGATTGAGGCGGTTATGAGATGGGGGTGCCGAAATCCCCCACCGAGATCAGGTGTTTTTTGCGGTTGGTCGGCTACTATCGGAGATTCATCAGGGATTTCTCCAAGATTGTCATTCCTCTCACCAGGTTGACCCAGAAGGGCGTGGCTTTTAGTTATGGTCAGGAGCAGCAGACCTCGTTTGAGACACTTCGCCAGAGATTATGCGAAGCCCTGATGTTAGCCCTTTCGAAGGGGATGGAGGATTTTTTGGTGTATTACGACACATCGATATCAGGCTTGGGTAAGGTGTTGATGCAAAGAGGGCACGTGATAACATACACAACGACACAGCTGAAGCCTCATGAGACGAGGCATCCCACCCTCGATCTAGAGTTGGAGGCAGTGGTGTTTGCCCTCAAAATCTGGCATCACTATTTGTATGGGGCGAGGTGTACCGTATACACGGACCACAAGAGCTTGAAGTATTTGATGGATCAACCCAACCTGAATATGCACCAAAAGAGATGGTTGGATGTGGTAAAGGATTATGATTGTGAGATACTCTACCACCCGGGAAAGGCTAACGTTGTAGCCGATGCCCTGAGTCGTAGGGCAGAGAGTGCCCCGATATGAGGCATTTGTATGAGGATGATGGTGATGACTCCGGTGTTGGATACCATACGAGAGGCCCAGGCAGAGGTCGTGAGACTGGAGAACCGCAAAAGAGAGAGGGTGATTAGGCAAGTATCCGAGTTCGTTACTAGTAGCCGAGGGCTTATGACCTTCCAAGGTCGGATTTGGGTGTTGTTTTCAGGCGGGACACGTAACAACTTGATGGAGGAGGCGCACAGATCGAGGTTCTCGATCCACCCCGGGGCCACTAAGATGTATTTGGACCTGAAGAAAGATTATTGGTAGCCCTGTATGAAGTGGGATGTTGCATGGTTTGTTGAGAGGCGCTTGACCTGTCGCAGGGTTAAGGCTGAGCACCAGCATCCGCATGGCAAGTTGTAGCCACTTGAGGTTCCCCAGTGGAAGTGGGAATAGATTTCTATGGATTTCATCACCAAATTTCCGAGGACTGCGAGGGGTGTTGATGCAATTTGGGTGATAGTTGACCGACTGATGAAGAGCGCTCACTTCCTTGCTATCAGTGAGAGCTCTTCCGCAAAGAGGCTGGCAGAGATGTATGTGAGAGAGGTGGTATCATGGCATGGTGTACTGATCTTAATTGTGTCAGATCGAGACATACGTTTCACTTCTAGGTTCTGGAAGAAGTTCCTTGAGGAGTTGGGTACAAGATTGCATTTCAGTACCGCATAACACCCACAGACGGACAGACAGAGTGAGCGGACGATTTAGATGCTTGAGAACATGCTTCAAGCATGTGTGTATCGGAGGAAGTTGGGACACGTACCTACCATTGGCTAAGTTTTCCTATAACAACAACCACCATTCGAGCATTGGAATGCCTCCCTTCGAGTTGTTGAATGGGAGGAGGTGTTGGACTCCCATCTGCTGGGGAGAGGTAGGGCAGCGAGTAATGGGTAGCACTGAGATAGTGCTTCAGAAAACTAAGTAGACACAACAAGCCAGGCAGAGATTGCTAACAACCCAGAGTCGCCAGAAGAGTTATGCGGATAGTCGACGATCCGAGCTTGAGTTTCAGGTTGGATACTTCGTACTCTTGAAGGTATCTCCTTGGAAAGGAGTGATCCGATTCAGGAAGAGGGGCAAGTTGGGGTCCTGGTACATTGGTCCTTTCAGGGTGACCGCGAGGGTGGGCAGGGTAGCGTATCATTTAGAGCTACCTGCAGAGTTGGGTGAGATACATGATACCTTCCACGTGTCTCAGTTGAGGAAGTGTATAGCTGACGAGTCGGCAGTGGTACCATTGGAGGATATTCAAGTAGATGCGAGCCTAAATTATGTTAAGAGGCCAATCGCGGTAGTGGATCGGAAGATCAAGGTTTTGAGTAACAAGGAGGTGCCCCTGGTTTAGGTCTAGTGGCAACATCGAAGAGGGTCCGAGCTGAATTGGGAGCCGGAGGCAGAGATGTGGGAGCAGCACCCAGAGTTGTTTACAGAATGAGACTTCGAGGGCGAATTTTGATTCTAGTGGGGGAGAATAGTAACATCCAGATTTCCAGGTATCATATTTTAATTGTTTATTTTGAGTTATGAGGAGGGACTCGACGAGTTGACGCTTAGACTCGTCGAGTATGATCGCGTTTTGCTGACTGGATTAATAAACGAACTCGACGAGTCGATGGGTAGACTCGATGAGTCCACGCTGAGGTCAGAAACCCTAAATCTCTGGGAATGTGCCCTATTTAAGGGAATTTATATCCCTCATTTGTGGCTACCAGTCCAGAGAGAGAAACCCTAGAGAGCTTGAGCGGAGTTGAGAGAGAGAGAGAGAGAGAGAGAGAAAGAGATAGAGAGAGCTATTTTGATCCTTTTTTGTTGTGGCTTTGCAAAGAAGAAGGTGTTTCCAGCAAGAGAAGGTCAAGGGGATTGTGATTCTATGGTTTTCAACCTTGGGTCTACATTGTTGAGGTAGTAAATTGATCCCTTCTTCTGTTTTGTATAAGATCCTTGAATCTAGGGTTTTCTCTACCCCTTTATCGGCTTGAATTGATGCATATGTTGTCCCTTTGATTGTTAAACTCCGGATCTGGACCTTTAGATGTCTAGAGATCATTATTTATCTTGCTTTATGTTGTTCCATGGAGGAAATTAACCTAGGATGCCATTTTAGAAGCCATTTCACCAAAAGAAGCCTTGGGTGCATTGCATGAGTGTCAAGATTTGACCTTCACGTGATTATCGGACATGGGGAACTCAGATCTATAGGTTAGAGAAGCATATATGACCTCAGAAGGTCGTTTAGGTGATTGTCATGGAAGATACTCTTCGAGTCCATATGAGGACTCGATGAGTCGAGTCGGGTTGCCCCGCAACTCGTGACCAGTAGTAGCCCGTCGAGTGGAAGGTTCACTCGATGAGTCAAGTGAGGTTTAGAAAGATCTAGAGGACATGCTTGGACTCGCCGAGTCACCTATGTGCACTCGACGAGTCTGGTCAAAGTTTGACTGTTGACTTTTAGGGTTGGGTCAACACTTGGACCTTTGGACCATTAGAAGGCTAAAATGGTCTTTTAGCCTTCTGAGAGAACATTGGAGCGGACTAGTCTAGCCTGGAGAGTCGTCATTGATTTGAGATGATTGCTTATGTGTTTAGGCGGGGCTAGGTCATCTTTACGAGGTTCAGGGATACCAAGCACGTGAGTTACTAGACAGTATACGAGGTGTTCTAGATAGTATACGCGGTGAGTCTTCTCACTATATTTTAACTATAATGGTAACTATGTGTGACCGGAAGGTCTTATATGCTCTACAGAATATGTGATATATGTTGCTATGTGATAGGTATGTGTTATGCTATGTTATGACTACTATGATATGGACCAGAAGGTCAACTGTGTATGGACCAGAAGGTCAAGATGATGAGGACTGGAAGGTCATACGGGTAGGGTCGAAAGGTCTACCAGGGCTGGGACGGAAGTCCCCTAAGATACGTGGACCGGAAGGTCCCATAAAGATATGGCCTTGAGTGGCGTATGTGTTGTATGTGGTATTTCGGGGGAACTCACTAAGAATTTATGCTTACAGTGTTATGTGTTATGTGTTTCAGGTACTAGCGATGATCGCGGGAAGGCGTCGGCATGATCCGTACACACTGGCAGAAGATTTATTTCATGATCTTGGGATATGTTTATATCATGATGACATTTGTTAAACTTGAGGATTTTAGAATACTGAATGAGTTTTATTTTATTTGAAAAATGAAAAAAAAAAAAGCGTTTTGAAAATTCATGTTGTTAAAGGGATGCCGTAATCTAAGCTATAACATATTTGAAAGGTAGGTGAATGACAATTCACCAATTTCCACCATGAAAAATGAAATATAAATATTAGGTTTTAATTAGTTTTTAGAAATTCCTAGATTCTTTTGAGATTCAATGAACTTTTCAAAGGCATGTTTCAGTCTCGAGTGTGCCCTCCAAGTTTTGTGACTGGGATACCAAGGATCACAAAACGAGGTGTAAAGTAACCAAGCAAATCACTTGGTACCCTTAATGTTTATCACTCCATCGGTGTGCCGGTTAACCACACGCGCTCCACCAACCTATAATAAACCTTAAGTCACACTTTACCTACCTTGCTAAGTCCAGGTCAGTGAGCCGGTTAACCACACACGCTCCACTAACGAATTAAACAAAGTGTAAAGTGTAATTTCATGGATTAGCACCTTATTCACATTTTCATAAAGTAACTAAGATTGGAAATTTAATAAAAACATTTAGTTACTTTATAATAATCATTATACTTTTAATGAGAATTTTATAAGTCCTTGTCCTTCCCGTTCGGCTAACGACCCTCCACTGATCAAGGAAGCGGTGGGTGAGAGTGGATACCCATTAAGTTGCCATTTTATAGGCACCAACCTTATACCCCCCTTATAGACCGACTTCGTGAATAAGGCCTACTAATGGTAAGACGACTTGCTCTGATATATATATATATATATATATATATATATATATATATATATATATATATATATATATATATATATTATTAACTTATAAAATTATAAAGTATACGTGTTGATTTTTAACTTTTAAAAATCTAGAGGTTGGAACTAAAGTTTATTAAGATAACTTTATATGTTCCCAAACTTGAGGGCCAGTTTAGTAACTTAACAAAACTCTTCAATTCATAACTTATGAGTTATTAAAATGAAGACTCTTCATTTTTGTAACTTATGTGTTCTTTTAATGGGTTTAATACAAATGACTTTTGATTATCCATAACTTGAGGACAAGTTATGAACTCCATTAAAACACATAAAGATCATGAATTAAGCATTAAACAAGTAATTCGTATGATCTATTAAGAACTCATAAGAACATGAATATTCATATCAAAATTTTAAGAACATATGAACACATATAATCATGTAATTATGATATTAGCCATTGAAAATGGATTAGAATAACCATTACACCTTTTAAAACAAGTTTTATAACACCAAAACAGTTTAGGATAATGTTTCTAGTCCATTTCCAGTAGGAAAAATCAAAATTCTACACTCTCCCTGGCCAACTCGTGGAGTGCAAGAACTAACTCGTCGAGTTTGTTGAAATTTCACTTGGACTCGTCAATTCCCCCCATGGACTCATCGAGTCCCCTGTGCAGACAGCTCAAAAATTCGATTTTTACACTATATTGCATCAAGTATTAACAAACAAGCCTAGGATCTGATACCACTAATGGGTTATGAGCATTCTAACACCCCTAAGTGTACATGAAAACCTAGAAAACCTTGGATCTATGTTTGTGTAAAATACATGCAAAATTTGATTTCCAAGGTTCATAATCCTATCTAGCATACATGGGGAACTTTAAACATAAAAGATGGCTACAATTACATACCTTGTAGTTGATTTGATTCCTTGAAAACCTTGAGAGCCTAGCATCCCAAGTGTGATGCCTCAAATGTTTCACACAACACCAAATGCTTATAACTTTGAGAGAATATGTAACACTTAAAAAATCGGCATAGCCCTCTTTTTTTTCTTAGTGTAGCCAATTTTGGATGGCAACATGTTCTTTATATAGTGTGTCACATCTAGGGTTACACCATGTAAACCCTAATGTGACATGACTCTTTATTTCCATGACCAATGGGTTTGTAACTTCCATGGAGCACCCATGGAGCATCCTTCAAGGACTTAAGTGTGAGGATGCAAGATGGAAGCAAGACAAGAAAGCAAAACAAAGACCAAAAATGTGGTTCGTACTAGATGTTTCCTTCAAGGACTTGAGTGTGAGGATTCAACCCTTAGCTTCAGGAGAGTCTTCTCACTATACTATGTAGAATACTAGATGCTTGTTGTCTTTGTGACTCTTGCATAGATGTATATATGTATGTTGGGTGAGGCCCGTTGGGTGAGACCAGTTATATATGTTAGGCGAGGCCCATTATGTATGTTGGGTGAGCCCATTATGTTATTGGGTGAGGCCCATTTGGTGGATGCGTTATGCACGTTGGGTGGAAAACGCTATATTACTGGGTGATGCCTGTTGGGTGAGACCAGTTGTGTATGTTGGGCAAGGTCCGTTGGGTGAAAGCTTGTAACATCTTGTTCTTCCAGGTATTCACCCTTTATCGCCTTAGTAAGTGATTTTGTGCAAATTGGGACTTTAGGAATTTTTGTAATTTTGGGTGCAAAATAGTTAGGCCAAGCGTACACCATGGTATGTTGGGCATACCTGGTCTTGCGCATGTACGCTGAGCGTACGCTGGTACGTAGGGCGTACACAGTTTGGACCAAACCCTAATATTTCGGGCTTATGCACTATATAATCACCATTATGGCCCCAAAACCCTTCCTTTTAACAGCCACCATCCCTGAAATCGACCCTCCTTGCAAACCCTAACCTATTTTGAGCATTTTGAGCTTTTGAGTGAGTTGTAGGCATTCTTGTTTGTAAATGAAGTTGATGAAGGAAGTGGCTTTGCTCTCAAGACCTTGGATCCAACATTTTCTCTTCATTGTGCACCATTTAGAGGTATAAAGCTCCAACCTTGGCTCATGTTTCTCTATATCTTGGTTAAGCTTAGATTTTCTTCCCTTTTGTCCTAAAACCTAGGTCCTTGTGAGTATGAGGTACTGCAAAGCCTTAAATCTGTCCTTTAAGAGATTTTAGGGTATGTTAAGTCATAAAAATGCAAGCTTGGATCTTGATTTGTCCCCATGCAAGATGTCACACCCCCAAACCAGAACAACGGAAACGTTCGGGGGCGGAGGATGTCATGTAGAATATCATAACAATGCACAATAGTAAACAAGCAAAAACATCATCCATTGCATTAATAATATAATATAATACAAGTGTGTTTTTGTATAGTTTGAATGACACCAAAATATGAATCAAAATAAAAGACGAGTCTCGAATGTGCTTCGTCTTCTCAAAACCTGTTGCAGTGTACCTGTCTACAGGTGACTTGAGAATACAAGTTATTTTGAAAGAGTAGATCATCATTTAAGTTGGTGAGTTCATAAGTATTTTAGTGTTAATGTTTGTATAAGTTTGATGAAAGTGTTTGTAAATGTTTGGTGCAAATGTTTGTAACTGTTTGATGTAAATGTTTGTATCTCCTAGAAAATCCTATATTTTCTACTTATAATGAAATGTAGTCTTCTACCAGGACCTGACTGTTTTGTATGTTTGTTCTTTTGTAAAACTAAGTGTTTTTCCCAAGTATAACTATCATTACCGAAAATATAGTTTACATTACCGTTTATTTGAGAAGTTCACAATATGAATGTAATGGGAAAATGACGATGTATTATATCATTGTATATAGTAACTACTGTTGTACTAATTACCTTAAACCAATTGTTTAATTAAGGTAAAATGTGATGGGATTATAACCATGCTTGATTGACTAGTAAAACACGACGTTTGAAGACATCGAAATGGTATGACATTCGTCACCCATAGACCTGCAGGTCCCACTGTAGCTAGCAGCAAGGTGTAGGATGGTCAATCCCATATAGATCTATACATAAATTCACGCTCTCCCTCCAGGAGACTCTGGTTATAAAACCTGACACAACAGTATATAGCCATGCCATGAAGTAGTGGCTCACATTAACGTTATAATGTTCTTTTATTTGTATAGTATGTTCTCTATGTTCTAGTGTATTGTATGTTCGTCCCTGTTTCTCGTTATAGCATGTTCTTTCTATTTCTTGTTATAGTATGTTTGAATTGACTCTTGTATGTTTCATTTTTCTAGAAATAGTGAGTAGTAATCCTCGAAACTATACCTATTATAGTTTACTTGTAATGTTGTTTGGATGACCGTTCATGTTTGTACACCTTTGCTACCCAAAAGTATTGAACTAATGTAAGAAATTATATATATATATATATATATATATATATATATATATATATACACACACACACACATACATAATATATAACTAAGATTTAAACGACACTTGGAAAAACAACCGATACCCTAAGTCCACAACTAAACAAGGAACATGAAATAAAGCAAGTTATCAGTCCTAAGCCCTTTCAACCTTATTTATATAACTATATCTATATAGACATGATTTTGACAATATATAAGTTTAAAAAAGTCTTTTAAAGATTTTAGCATATATAAAAGATGTTTTGCCCATTTGAATGGTTATAGATGACTTGATGTCAGTTTATAAAATGTTTTGAAATACTTTGTTTGATAACACAGTTTTGAAGGATAAGAAATCCACTAGTTTGATAGTTATTAATCACTTGTGATTGATACAATAACTATGATTTTTTCTACTTGTATTCCCCCCATAAAGAATTTAAAATCATTTAAAAGATAAGTTTAGGGGTATGAACTCACCTGTAGTGAGTGATTCGAATGTGAGATCAATATAGGATGCTAAGTGTGCCAAGTGATGTCTCGAGCACAAACGTATTCTATTAAGCATATAATGACACATATATGTATATAATTAGTGTATTATACAACTAATAATGATATGGAACAACCTTAGGGGCTAGGAAACACTTGGCATGAAGTTTTACAATCACAAATGATTGCACAAAAGGTGTTTACGGCCACATAAAAGTGTGTTTACGGACAAAATGGTGTTTACGGCCATGACATGAAGGTTTTACGGATATATATGAAGATTTTACAGCCGTAAACTCTTGATGATCATGGTTAAATGGGTGTTTCTTGGATGCTAAAAATGTACTTCTAATGAATAACAACTATATGGAAAGGATACTTACGATTTGGAAGCTAGAAAGGGTGTTTACGGCCCCAATAAACTAGTGTGTGTTCTTGGTGTTTTTGATGACACTTGAGAGAGAATTGAGTGTTCTTGATTTGGAAGTGTGAGAAGTGAAGAAAAGTGAAGGAAAATCATACGTATAAGACTAGTTCATGGCCAAACAAGAGCTTATGGCCGTAAGCTCTAGTTTACGGCCGTAAACTCCACATGATGGAGTTTTCTGGTTTGAATGTTGCACAATGAACTCCAGTAGATACTTCCTAACACCTAATCCTTGAATTTACTAGGCTTAGAACACTAAAACATACCCTAAACAATGCTAAGAGATAGCATAAACAAGTCTGAATTTTGATTGAATTGAATGGCTTTACAAGATAGAAATTTCGGGTTGTCACACAAGATTTATGGTGTAGATAATGTTTAAGCAAGTTAAGTTCTTAATGTTGGGCTCCTTATAGCCATGCAAAGGCATAAAGTTTGCAACTTTACGGCCTTAGAGGTTTGAATAAGTTCATATCCAAATTTTAGATATAAGGTCTTAAGTCATTACGAACTTAATGGAGATTTAGCATTAGGGTGCATACACTGGGCGTAAAATCCGATACGTTGCATGTACTGCACCTCGACCCCGATCCCTTTTTTGCTTTGGACATGTATGTGGGGCATACAACATGGTACGCGGGGTGTACGACCCAGTTGCAGCGTTAGGCCAATCTTTTGGGCCTTGGATCATTGGTGTTGGGCTTTTCAAGATTAGACCGAACGGTAAGGCAAAATAACCTTTTTGTCCCTATTTTGGATATGCGATTGGTTGGATCATTTATTATGGAATAAAAGCCCAAATTATTAATTAGGGTTATTTCTTTGGGGTATCATTAGTGTGGGGAGCCGTTTTAGCGACAACTTGAATGTGTGGCATGGTTATCTTCTTTGGAGGTGAGTCTTCTCACTGTATCCATGGGTCGTAGGCACCAGTGCTAGCCCATTATTGTATTGCTCAAGATGATAAATGCTATGTGGTTTATATGTGATTGTATGCTGGATTGAAATATACCCCAGTCAGGGTCCACTATCATATGTTTGGGTTGAAATAGACCCTTGGGCGGGGCCCACTATTGTATGATTGGGTTGAAAGATACCCCAAGGAGAGGCCCTATGGTGGGGCCCATATGTGTTGATCGGGTTCAAATACACCCTAGGGCGGGGACCATATGTGTATATTGGGTTGGATTATAACCAAGGGTTAAGCCCAGTTGTATGGTTGGTATGTGGTACCTTGGGGAACTCACTAATCTTTGTGCTTACAGTTTATGTTTGTAATTTCAAGTACTTTCGCTTCGAAAGGGAAGGGCCTGGCGTGATGGCACATAATCATCCCCTCATGATTTCGCATTTTGAATAATTGTACTATGATATTTTGAATATTATGATTTGGTGTTGATTTTGAACAATTAACCAATGATTTGATAGACTTTAAAATGAAAATTTTTATTACTATTTTCGGGACGTTATAGGTTGGTATCAGAGTCTTGGTTTAAGGGATTCGGGCACACTTGCGGGTGTGTCAGAGATTAGAATGAGGAAATGATAATTTCTCTTAAGAAAAATGAAATTGATGTTCTAAAATGCTAACCAACATGCAACACACAAATGGGCCCTACCCACATAACGGGACCCGCCCATAGAATGGGCCCCGTCCAACATATAAATGGGCCATACCCACATACCATGCCCCACTCAGCATGCAACGGCCTCCCGCCCAATATGCCATAGGCCCTGACCAACATAACATGCAAGAGTTACAAAGACAACTAGGATCCTACACAATATAGTGAGAAGACTCACCCCATAATCGCAGTCGACAACCACAACTCGAAAAGTCCATAAACCTGTGCTACAACACACCTATCAAAATATCCAAGGTCAAACCTTAATCCACATTCTAAGACTAGCAATTTAAACAAAGTTAGCTAGGTTAAAAATCAACGGGCAACAATCAAAGTCAACTCAGAAAGTCAACTTAGACGGTTGCCACGTCGTGGCCCACTGATGGCCACGTCGTGGGTAAGCACTTAGTCGCGATGGAAACTACTACCATGTCGTGGCAGGCATGCCACCATGCTGTCACATTGTCTAAACAAACAGTCCTAACATTCCTCTTCACCACGTCGTGGCAAGCACCTTGCCACGTCGTGGTCCCTGCATCCGGATAACTTAATGGGTTGAGTCCTTAATCTCTTAAGTCCTTTGTTCATAATTTCCAGGAAGCTTTTGGGACCCAAAGGTCCATAAAAATCCGAACTTTATGAACATGCATTTCCAATGCATGTCTCACCTAAAACTAGGTCAGAATGGTAAGAAATGGGCGAAAACCTCATGAATGCCTTCAAAACAATCATGGGAATCTAGATCTAGGACATACATTACTCTTGGGACTTCATTCATCAATAAAGTTGCAAAATTTATTGAAACCAATCACGCAAACTTCATCAAATGCACCAAAAAAGCATATAAAGAACTAAAACTCCGTATAATCTTAGATCCAAAGAGGAAATGTAATAAAGCAAGGATCTTTGCATCTTACAAAGGCCTAGAAGGTAGATGAAGGTTGATTTTTTCAGTTGCAAAACTTCAAAACCAAGTCTTTGAAGAACAACACACTCCAAGGTCACAAAAACACCATAAATGGATTAGAGGAGAGAGGAGGAGCTTGATCTATTAAGGGAAGCTAGTGTTAGCTACAAAGAGGGTTTCTTGATGTAGTAGAGGCTGCAAAATAACCTAAAACAAGGGGTTAAAGCCTTTAAATACGAGTCATACCCTAAGTTCATGGGCTTGGACTACACATCGCTCTGTGCCTTGGAGAACTCTTCTCCACGTCATGGATACACATTTTTTCCAAAACCCATCTCAACCTCAAACAACCATAACTTCTTCGTTTCAACTTCGTTTTTTGGCGATCTCTATATGCACACAAATGTATTGACAAACCCCACAACCCTATATAATCAATTATGATTTATTACATGTCGAGCTAAAACCATAATCCATGCAAGAAGCTTGAAATGTTAGTTTTCCCATTTTACTCTTTTGCTTCAAAGCACAATTCGAGGGATTTAATCACTTAACCAACATTATCAATATCCGATAGGGTCTAAACTATATTTATTTGAAGCCTAATGCCTTTACTCGATCAAATTATGACCCGCTATCCCGAAATTTAAAACATCATGGAAACTAGGTGTTACAATAGGGTCCTCAAACATATTCCCTTTTAATGGGTCTTGATTCTCGATGTTCTCCATAAACTTAGTGTCTATTTGCTCAATATTTATTTGGAAGGTTATAGGTTTTCTTGATCTGATTCTTGAAACCCAACGCTAGAAGGAAAGTGATAATCTAGGTGTTGACAGGAAGAAGATAATAAGATGAAGTGTATTCTTTAGAGAGAGAGAGAGAGAACTGTTGGGGGTGGGATGGGTGAGCCCATTATGTATTTTTAAATTAAAGGTATTAGCAAAATCTGTTACAAAGTTAGTTATAAGGACCAATTATGTTCAAAGTTTTCTCCAAAAAGACCATCTATTCAAAAAAAATTATAAAAAAAAAAATTAAAAAAAAAAAAGTTTCATAAAGATTATATTAGAGAAAAACGGAATTAAATTAGGACCATTTGTGAAATTTTGTCTTTAATTAATTTAATAAATATATTAAATCGAAAAAATTATTAAATAACAAATTAATAAGTAATATATAACTATATTGTATAATAAAAACAAAACATCAATAAAATATCTACTTGTGTAATAGATTCTATCATTAATCAAGGTTGTATTAAACTAATTTTATGTTTTAGTTGATAAGAAAATATGTGGATAAACTAACTTATCCTAGTTTATATATAATAATAATAAAATAACTAACTTGTTCTTGTTTATATATAATAATAATAAAATAACTAACTTGTCTTAGTTTATATATGATCTAGTTTATATATGATGATAAAAAATATATATATAATTAAATCTTTCACACCTGACCTTAATTATAGGCTCCTTTGTTTGTAATTTAACTTTTTTTTCTTGTTAAATGTAACCTATACAAAATAGCATTAATTAATGGCAGATTTTGTTCAATCTGTAAAGTCCAAGGAACAAGATGCTATAAATTCGCCTTTCAAACAACATCATACCATGTTCAGTGCAAAACCACTCACGTAATTGCCAACCTAAACCAAGATGCCAAACTCCACCGTTCACCATTATTGTCTATGATGCCAAAGTAACATAACCATAACACAACTTGCCCATATGCTAAAGGTATGATTAGTAAAATTATTTGGTAGTTGATAGCTGGTAGCTGAAAGTTGAAATATAGAAGTTGTAACATTTATTTGTATATATGGGGTGTATATATATATATATATAGTGTTAAGGTGGGTCCTATGATCCACCTAATTTTGCAACTTATATTATAAATGGAAAATGACACTGTAGTCCTATGATGTTTTTCACATTTGCTAATTCAATCCCTTATGTTATCTCCTTGCCTTTTAAGAGGTCAAAGTTAATAGTGACATGTCTTTTTAGACCCTCTACCTTTAGTAGCCAATTTCTTTGTTCAAGTTATGGATTTTTCCATTTCAAAGTCAAAATCGGATGGTAAAAGTCAAAATCATGGGCGTGTAAACCAGAAAAACGTCATTAGAGTGTATCGCCTTCTGCAATCGAAGACTATATCAACTTCTGCAATCCAATATCTCCGATCGTTCCATGTATCAAATTCAACTGCTTTCTCTTTCTACAAACTGATATTCTTTGTTGCTTTGTTACTGTAAAATGACAACTTTAATGGTGATGGATATGAACCTCCATCAAAATGGATGTGTGAAGCATCATGTTAATGATGGAGGAGGAAGGAGGAAGACGAAAGGTTCTGAATTTGTTAAAAACCAAAAAATCCTTATCGTTGATCCATAACAAGTTCATTGATACATCAAATTACAACTTGTAAATAATTATGACAAAAAAACAAAACCCAACTGAGTAGTAAGCAAATCTTCAACGTCAATTTTGTCTTACCACCTCCTTTAAGTAAATCTTCAGGCTCTAATTTTGGATTACCATTTCCCTCAAGGTTTGATTTTCGACTTCGACATCATGCCTATGATCTTTAGCCTCATCAACCCATAAAAGAAACCCACTCTTAGGTCCCTGCAGATCTCACTACCATAAATTAGCAAAATTAGGTTAAACTTGAAAAAATCCAAATGTTTCTTGAAAATGAGTACCATATTCGGGTAAGCATAATATTCCCTATCGTAATTTTTCTTAGTGGTGGAAGTCCTTATGATTGCCATGCTTCCACAATTGCACATGACCATATTTTCTTGTGTTGGATGCACCGGGAGAAGAAGAAAGAAGGAGATGAAGAAAGTAAAGAAGAAGAAACTAAGAAAAATAAGGAGGGAGATGAACAGGTCAAATTGACGAATAAGGGCATGTACTAGTCAAATGGTCAAGTTGTTAGTGTTTTAGATGAGGAAGTCACCAGCTGACCCCTTTAGTTTTTTTTTTTTTTTTTTTTTTTTTTTTTTTTTTTTTTTTTTTTTTTTTTTTTTACAAAAGGACCTATTCGACCCAAGAAACCAACTTTGTTTCCTTAAAAGACACTAAAATAACATAAGGGACTGAAAGAGCAAATGTGCAAAACATCATAGGGCTACAATGTCATTTGCCCTATTATAAATAATACCTAGAAAAAAAAATAAAAACTACCTTGTAAAATTTAAAGGGCCTACCTCTAGCTTCCACCTCATAACCCACAAGCTTGTGATGTTTTTCTATTTTCAAGTTTATACAATTAGTTGAGATTTGAGAATATATGATTGATAACAAAACATACATTAATTTTAAAGTTCTAAACTGATATTCTCATTATTTGGCCTTCAAAACTGATGTCCCAACTCATCCATCACAAGTGAAGGTAATCACAAAACAATATATTACTTAATTACTGATCTTATGAATTTGTAAAAGCAAATTTGGTTTATTGGAAGAAACAATCAAGGCACCAGAAGAAGGCTCATCAGAATTCACGAAGTGGATGTGTTGTGATGCTATGATCAAAGGATAGATCATTACCGCCATAGAGAAAACAATCAGATCAATTGTCAAATACGTAAATACTTTCGCATAATATGGATTGACTTGGAAGAAAGATTTGGGAAAGCAGACTCTCTCTTCAATGCAACAAGATGGAAGCTCCTTATCATCCAATTATACCAACATACATGGTATCTTGGAAGAAATTCAGTCCGTATCTCCAACCCCAAGGTGTACATATGGCAAGTGCATATGTGATATAGGGAAAAGGCTGAGCGAGGTAAAAGAAAAAAGAAAGATTATACGAGCTTCTAATAGGACCTAACACCATTTTTTTAACCATAAAAACTATGATTCATACATCGAAACACACTCCTACTCTTGGTACTGCATATCATATGGTTTCCGAAGATGAACAACAGAGAGCAATCTCAACAACAAAGAAACTGATACAAGAGGTTGCAACATTCCAAACCTTCGCACAAAGCAGGAGAAAAACGGTGATTTAACCTAATGTTCGACGAATGAAAAGTACAACAAAGAACGAGTATTGAAGTTTTCATGGTAAGACTGGTCATAATAAGGATGGGTGTTTCAGAAGATTGGCTACTAGGAGTGGTAGCCAGGTAAAGGCAAGAATAAAAAGGGAAAATACAAGGCATCCTTGGTAGATACGGAGTCAAGTCCTATACCAGGACTCACGAGTGAATAGAATCAAAATCTTGTTAAACACGTTAACAAGGAAGACAATAATAATGTGGATAACATGGTAGGTAAAATCGATAAAAGTGGTACCTGGAGTGTTGACACAGGTGTAACGGAGCACATGGCGGTTGATTTTGATCTTCTAGAGAGAGATATATATGATGATGATGAGAGATATATATGATGATGATGAACCAATCGTCATCATACCCAATGACGACTATATTTCATTAAAAGGGAAATGAACTTTCGTTTTACCTAATGGATTCAAGATTGCCAAAGCTGGGTTTCAAACAAAGGCATGCAGATGCGTCATTGTTCGTTTATGAAAAAGACAGTATGTTTGTTGTTGCCTTAATCTACGTGCATGATGTGATAATCATGGGAAACGACACACCAAAAAATACAAGAGACAAAGACCTATCTTGATAAAAAAAATTAGTATCAAAGATTTAGGTTTATTAAAGTATTTTTTGGGGATTCAAGTGGCTAAACATCGAGGGAATGGTTCTTAGTTAGAGAAAGTATACTCTTGACATATTAAAACACAGTAGAATGATGGGATGTAATCCATGTTTTTCCCAATAGAGCAAAATCTTTAGTTGGATCAATGTGGAGATAGTCCAAAGACTAAAGCAAGTCAGTTTTGAAGGCTGGTTGGTCGCATATTGTATTTGTAGGCTATAAGCCCAGATATTGCATATGTTGTAAATTTATTAAGTCAGTCTGTTTCAGATCCAATACAAAAACACATGGATGTGGTTATTCATCTCTTGCGTTATCTTAAGGAAACACGTGGTCACTGTATTCTTTTACCTAAAGATGGAGGTACTTAGCTGGTAGCTTATTGTGATTTTGACTGGTTACCTAAATGTGTATATATATTATATTATGTAGTAGGAAATATGCAATCCTTGGTCTTTAGAAAAAGAAAATCGAGTTTGCCATCCATATGTTCTTCTTTGGGGGTTAAAACACTGATAAAAAAAAAGGAAATTAGTTTCTACATATAATAATTATTTTTAAATAAATTATAAGCATTTTCATATAAGTTAGAAGAATTCAACTTATAAAAAGTAATTTATTTAAGTTGATAAATACTCTTTATTTAATTTCATCTAAACACTATAAAATATTTATTAACGACACAGAAAAACAATAATCTAGTATTTAATCCCAAACACCCTCATACTTAAAGCAAAAACATCTACATAAATAATACATGTATTTATTTTAAATAAAATACTTTCAAACATATAAACCAAGCCAACTTTTTGAAAATAAAGAATCATCCCGTCATAAGAAAAACATTTTTGGCGTGCATAATATGGTTAAAAACCATGCCTTCATACATAAGAAAATCATTTTAGGCATTGTTTTTAACAAACATCATTCATGTACTGCATATTACGAAAGCTAAGAACCTTGGATTAAATTATGCATTTAAAGATTAAGTATATCTAATAATCATGGCATAAATAATTAAGATTAACGTGATTGAACAACACTCTCAAGTATATGAAATCTATAGATGAATGTACCTTTATGTTTATGCCATTTAAATTTGAATAATATATCGTTAAACATTTAAATGTATTCTCGAAATTTACTTTTCTGAAGAATACACCACCTGCTAACAACAAATGTTTGTGGGCTTTGTGTGCAATATTTTCTTTTTCATAACTGAAACTTCCTTGGAATTTCAATTTCGAACATTCATTAAACACAAATTTCTGTTTTTAATCTTGTGATTAGGGTTTAGGATTTATATGGCACGCCGAGACATACCGAAACCACCCAAAAACACTAGATTCCTCTATCTTCATCCTCTTGCTATTTTTTTTAAAGCTACTATCAACTATCAATGTAATATCAAAACCTAACCCGCTAACCTGATTATTCCATAAGACTTTCTAGAGGGAGTGGTGGACTGATGGTGCATGCTAAGACATGTTAAAATATATCATATCATATATTTTACTTGACACCTAAGCTTTTCTTAAAAGTTATATATATTTTGGATTGTAAAAAAAAATAAAAAAAAATAAAAAATAAATAAATAAATAAAAGTAAAAGGACCAATGGAAGACTTCATTCTATTCTTTCTTCCTCTCTATGCTAACCTACGTGCCACTCATCCTTAGCGCATCCAAGTGACACATGCTATCTCCAATCACCTCTATTTTCATAAAAGCTTCAATCAACCACTATAAATGATCTTCATTTTTGTGGAAAGAAATATGGCCTCTATATATAGAGGCCACTATTAATAACACCAAACATATTTTTCTTTTAAATAGTATTATTTTAATTGTTTTTAGTTTTTTATGATTATTCTTTATAATTTATAATATTCAAATATGTTTTAGTGTGTGGTTGGAGTTGAAAAAAATTTTAATGTTAGTTTTACATAAAAATAATATAATTTATAGTGATGAGGTTAGAGTTGGCCTAAAGGATGGTGTTTTGCTCATGCCTTTGGTGAGTAGGCTTGGCGCTCCACTCTCCAAGTCTAATGTGGAAAAGAAAATGATTAGTTTTCAGAAAACATGAAAAAAAAAAAAAAAGTACTTTTGTTGATGAGGTCATTTATAAACGTTAGTTTAATTAATATCTATTTGTTTTATTTAATTTTATCAAATATAATAATAGTTTATCCACCAACGTTCGTATATTATTTCAAATATTTAGAAATTCTTATTTTAATAAATGAATAGTTTTAATATTCTTTTGTCACGTGTCATTCTAATACTACTACTCATTAATATTATGTTATGTGTTATTAGATATACTAAGCAAGTCATTTCAAAATTCAAATTAATATTTTCTAATTATATGTTAAATTTGTAATAACTTTAAAAATTTGATATATCTCTAAATTAATAATTTATTTAAAATAACTGATTAATAATTATAAATTTTTATTAAGAAATTTTAATTAATTTTATAACTGATCATTAGGGTTATAAACCAGTGAAGTTATAAAACAAAAGAACTACAGAACAGAGATAAGTTGGAATATGGTGGGTCTGATGCCACTGCCGCTATGAGATACTGCCAAAGAATGCGAAATTTTCATTTGTGGTTATATGAGCTAAGTTGTTTTTATATTTTGTAAATATTGATGATATTATCAAGTTCTTTTGGATCGTGTTTATTTCTTATTAAAATCTAAGTATTTATATCTTTAAGAAAATAATAATTAAATAAATGGAACCATTATAAATTTTATTATTATTTAAGATATATACACTAAAATCCTAATATTTTTATTGATTTGACAAAAAATTTCTTAAACTTTATTTTTTTTACAGTAAAATCCTAACTACTGACAGTTTGTAACATATTTACCCATTTTTTCCGGTTAGCCGATAACTACGACTTTACTGTAAAAAAAAAATAAAGTTTAGAACTTTTGATCAAATCGTGAATTAAGATTTTACTGTCAAAAAAATAAAGTTTAGGACTTTCGTGTCAAATCATTGAAAATAATGGGAATTTAGTGTATTTTCTTAGCCAAAGAACTTTTAATTGTGATTTTTGTCTCAGCGCCATTGTTTTTGTTACCATCATCGTCTTTACTCTGATACAATCACCATCAAGGGAAACAGATGTAAAAGAAAGAGCAAGAGATGGTGAGAAGACTTGTAAAACTTTCTTCTTTGTTTGCCGCTAAATCTTAAACTAATAAGTGGGGACAGATTGTATTATAAACACAAACAACACACGCCTAATCAAAATGATGTGAATGTGGAGAAGGGATAAGAAGCACAATTTTTTTTGGTTTCTTAGTTCTCCATTTTTAGGACTGCAAAAAGCGAACACAACCCTAGTTCTTTATTTCATTCTTGATTATCTTCATTTTTTTTTCAATGCCGGTTGTTGAGATTAAAAAAAATATTATTCAAGAAGAAGCAAACATTCCTTATTATTTAACAGAAATCATTTCTACCTATCATTAAGATGATTTATAAATGACAACTTAAGATTTAAAAATTTTGATAATCAAGATCGAATTTCATAAATTTGAAACATGAGTTAGAGCTCTTGTTTTAAAATATAGGAATGATTTTCTTAGAAATGTTTTAAAATGCGATTAATATAAAATATATAAATAAATCTCCTTTAATAAATGAATGTTTTTTTTTTCTTTTTTTGAAAATTGCCTCACTCTTATTCAATTTGACAAATGTTATTTTGTAGTTATTTTGAATTAATTTTATTTCAAATGTCATTTTATAATTTTTCTATTTTATTAATTCCACATAGTATTTAAAAGCAATAATAAATGCATATTAATTTTCTTAATACACTTTCCTTTTAATTTCAAGATTACTAAATTAAAGCTTCATTAATTTCCTTTATTTATTTATCTAAATTATTTGTTTAAATTTAGTGAAAAAAACACTTTAATTTTTATAATTCAATATTTTTCTTGCAAATTCAAACTTCTTAAATGTTTAGAATTTTATATTTAGTTTTTTCTTTTAAATAAAGTCTTGTAATACATGAGTCTCATACCTAGTAAAAAATAAATTACAATTTTGGTCCTTATGGTATATATTTATCTTGCGAGTTTGGTTTTTGTTTTATAAATTTGATACTGATTTTTATAGTTGACAAATATTTCAGTTTTGGTCCCTATCCCAATTATAGTCTACATTATTACGTTAAATTCCTATAAAAAGAGCATTAAGCCCCTATGTTAAATGTCTATAAAATTACAAGTCTTTAGACCAAAATTGACAAACCTTTAAACCTTGTGAAACTCAAATAAAACCCTAAATCAACGGTGAAGACATCAAAGGACTTGTACCTTAATGTTATCATGGACCGATTGAACTCGTTAAACGTGCTAATTTTTAGAATGAGTTTTTCGTTTTTAAACGCATATTTTCATAAGACATATTCAAGGCAAAACCCCTTTTTTGTAAACCGTAGTTCAAAATCAGAGTTACAAAGAAAAGTGATGCGAAATCTCAAATCATTAAATTATTGATGGGTGTATACAGCCACACCTTCTCTTTCCCACAAACTGCCAAAGAACGTGAGAAACATTTAATCCACAACGGTAAAACAAGCTTAGTGAGTTCCCCAAAATACCCTACACAACAATACACATACAATGCATGCACATATGAACCTTTAGTCTGACTGCACCGCCTCACAAGACCTATAGTACACCTGAACGGCGAAGGTGCTTTCTTGAGCCTACAAAATATAGGTGGCCTGCTCTCATGAGCCTACAACATGAGGATGGACCGCTCTCCTTGGGCCTACAATATCAACTAGACCACTCGGGTATCTTAGCCTACAACACAAAGCACGGCCGCCTCAACCCAACCATAATATGTTGACGTATGCAAACAAACAAACAACAATAACTAGCAAACATAGGTAATCATAACTGATCTACCAATCTAACAAACAACTACAACATATCAACATCCTACACATAAAGGATACATAGTGTTTGTACAAAGTATAGTGAGAAAACTCACCTAGCTAACCAATAGAAGCTCAACAACAACTTCAACCATGAAACAACTAACACAAGCTACCTAATGCCAATCTGAGACTAGTTCTTAGCTAAACACTCAATTCAACCATGAAACAACAACTTCAACCACGAAACAACTTACACAAGCTACCTAATGCCAAAATGAGACTAGTTCTTAGCTAAACACTCAATTCTACCTAAGTTTGACCAAAAGTCAAACTAATCAAAAAGTCAATGGTCATAGTCAACTTAGAGGACCACCACGTCGTGGCCACCAAACAACAAAACAGTCACGAGGCAGAGCACCACCACATCGTAGGCCTTCCTTGGCCACATCGTGGTCTCTAGCAGAATGTCATTTCCCTTCATTAAGAGCTTAATCCTTAAATACCAAGGCTCATGACATCAGATCTAGTACCTATTAGGTTCATAATGGATAAAGTTTCCAACTTTATCCATTAGGATGGTCCAAACAACCAAGATCTAGACATTAAGTCTCAAAAGGACCAAGAATGTATCTTTCACAACTTAATCTATTAAGTCCAAGCCTCCAACTTTTAGATCTCAAACAACATGATGTCTAAATGGATTGAGCTTCCAGCTTTATCCATAATAAGGCCACAAACTTTCAAGATCTAAACTTTAATACATCAAAATGACCTAAAATACCAAAATAACTTGCATAACTTGAAGGGGAGGGAAAATATCATAACCTTTTAAGTTCATGCGGTTCAAGAAGCATTCCACACTTATCAAAAGGTGTTGGACTCCTCTCAACACCAAGATCACCCTTAAAAAGGACCAAAAGTGCCAAAAACCAGAAATGACAAGATCTAAGGAACTAAAAAGCAATATATGAACTTTCTAATAATCCAAAAATGAAGTGACTTTGTTGGATCCAAACTTAAAACAACATTCCTTGAACTTCCTTGATCTTTTAAGCTTCACCAAATCACCACCAAAATCACCCAAAAGTGGTTCAAGAAGATATATATATATATATATATATATATATATATATATATATATATATATATATATATATATATAGAGAGAGAGAGAGAGAGAGAGAAAGAGAGAGAGAGAGAGAGAGAGAGAATAAGCTTAATCTATGAAGGGAGGCTAAGGTTTGCAAAAGAGAGGGTTTCTTGGTGCAATGGAGGCTGATAAATGACTTAAAACAAAGGGTTGAAGCCTTTAAATATGAGACAAACCCTAATTTAATGGGCTTGGGTTGCACAACGCCGCAAATGAACTCCTCACCGTGCCGTGGTGACAGGTCTTTCCCAAAATCTATTTCAACTTCAAACGGCCATAACTTCTTCATTCCAAATCTATGCACACAAATATATTGACAAGCCCACAATCCTATCTAATTATTTTTGAGTTAAAACATACCGAACTAAAATCATTAATTCACAGAATAAGCCTGAAATATCATCTTTCCCATTTTACCCTTTTACATCAAAGCACAATTCGAGGGCTTTAACCACTTGACCAATATTTTCAATATCTGATAGAGTCTAAACTCTATTCACTTGAAGCCTAAGATGTTTACTCGATCAAATTACGGTCCATTATCTTGACATTAGAAACATCATGACACTAGGTGTTACAACTAAAACATGTCCAGTTCACATATCCTTATACACTTGCTCCATTATTCTAAAAAATATTGACTTAAAAATCGAAACAGGAAGCACTATGGTACTAGTGGGAGAAAGCGTTAGTGGAAAATCAACCACCATCGTAACACGTGTATTTTCGATTAATAATAACAAAATATATTTTACGACATTAGTTATTAGTTGTTTAATCTTAGACGGATCGTAAAATAATATATTTGACAATATTTCAATTAAGATGTTATATTGGCTCAAAATTTGCTTACATTATATTTTATAAGTGATGAATTTTATTATTTTGACCGATTATTATTTATTATAAAATGAACCTTATAAGCCATGCCATGTTGACCCCGACCTAAGCAGGCTTTAACAATCAACGAGCCCATCATGCTTTAAAAATGAGGGTTTTCAATAAGAAAAATACCGAACACGGGAGAAACCGAAATCGAAACTTTTTTTGGCTTGGTAAATGGTTATGGGGCTGCATATGATTTAATTTCTAGTTTTTTTTTTACAAGTATGAGATGATTATATATATATATATATATATATATATATATATATATATATATATATATATATATATATATATATATATATATATATATATAGAGGGTTAGGTTCATGTGAGACAAACTAATTTTGTGAGACCGTGAGACGCATTTTTTTATTTTATTTATTTTTTAAATTTTTTTAGTTAATTCATGTTCCGAAAATAATATTAAATTTTTTTTTTATTTTTCCATTTATTTTGCATTTTAAAATTATTTTTAGAATATGTACAGTGTATAATCAAAAAGCGTTTTAAATAACATTATTAATAATAACAATAATAATAATAATAAAAGACAAAAGACAACAAAAAAAAAAAAAAAAAGACAAAATATGTATAATCAAAAAGCGTTTTAAAGACATTAAAATAACAAAAAAAAACGGGGTGCATGGAAGAATTCTATGAATTATAAGGATACATACTACAGCAGCTTTTATATATATATATATATATATATATATATATATATATATATATATATATATATATATATATATATATATATATATATAAAGAGAGAGAGAGAGAGAGGTTGAGAACTTATAGTTTTCAGAAAAGCCGATAACTAAAAGTGGAGCGTTAGATCAAAACTAATTCATTAAGGGCATAATCGTAATCTTATCAATCTTATTTATTGTTTAATTTTTTGTGTTATTGGAAATATTAATAGAAATGTTTAAAAAATTACATAATAAATCAAATTTCCAGATTTTTTAAGAATAGTATTTTTCATTTTTTTTTTAAAAAGTGCAGATTTTCTAATTTTTTTATAGAAAACATGAATTTTGTTTTAAAAATTGAAAAAAAAAATTATTTTTTTAAAAAACTGCATTTTTTAAAAGCATTCAAAAATCAATAAAATTAAAAAAAAAATGGAATATTAAAAAAATATTATAGCTTTTAACCAAAAAAATCAACATTTTAAGTACATATATGCATATTTTTAAAAATGCATATATGCATATTTCATACACAATAATATTTGTAAGGAAATCATAAAAAAAAAACTCATTTTATTTACTAATATATAAATAAAATAGAATAACTATTTTATTCGATATAAAATAAAATATAAAAAACAAAAAAATGCTACATAATTTCAAAGCGTTTTCATGTCTTCAAATCAATATTTTCATATTTTCTTTAATTTATCATTTTCACCTCTTCAATATTAATCACAATTTCTTCCAAATCTACAAGAAAATTAAAAAAAAAATGATTAATGCAAAAACTCACAAAAATACATATGTGATTTACATGTGATTGACATATAAATCACAAGCGATTAGCATATGAATTACATGGTATTCATATGTGAATTACATGTGATTTACATGTGAATCACGTGTAATTCATATGTGAATTGCATATGAATTATATGTGATTTACATGTGAATCACATGTAATTCATATGTGAATTACATGTGATTTACATGTGAATTACATGTAATTCATATGTGATTTACATGTGAATCACATGTCATTCATATGTGAATTATATGTAATTTATATGTGAATTGCATGTAATTCATATGTGATTTACATGTGAATCACATGTAATTCATATGTAAATTACATGTGATTCACATGTAAATCACATGTCATTCACATATGAATTACATGTGATTCACATGTAATTCATATAAGAATTACATGTGATTTCATGTTTTATACCTTCACAAGATCTCCAAGCTCCTCACTGTACTCCAGCTTGTCCTCAGCCAACCAGTTCTCCAGAAGATTCTTCTTGTTCTGATTGACAACAAGACAAGAAAGCTCTAATGATTCAAATGCATTTAGCTTCCCTTTAGTTAGAAGGGTCTTAAAATACTGCAACAGTGGTGGTATTTGTCCAGCTTACGTAGGTACACTCTGCATATGACACATATGGAGGTTATAAGATCAAAATGGAACTCCATAAATGTTATCATCCAGAATAAGTAAGATGATATTATTATATCAGAAAAGTAGACACCTGAAATTTTGCACCTGTATTTGGTGTACGCAGAACGCCCTGGGGAGATTATGCAGCAAGTTCAACAACTTCTTTGTACTTAGTCTGAGCATACAATTCTTGAAATAGTTGAACAACCTGGTATAAAAAGTCAATCAGTCATAATGAGCTGCAAAAACCATCATAACTTTACTTTCTCTAAACTACAGACAGTTCTAGAAACATGAAAACACTTATGGTAGCATATATTTGCAAACTACTTCCAAAGTTAGTTAAAGAAACAGAAGAGTCGTTTGAAAGACAAAAAAATTCAAAGATGTACCAAATTTTCTGCACCAGGAAGATTTCCTCTTTTGGCAAGATTCACAGCAAGCTCCAAGTTGTTCAACCGTAAAAACATGTTGGTTGACTACCTATTCTAGCAATTGATATATCTTGTCTGTTTTGTAACTTTCCCTGAGAAGAAAAACCAAGTTTGAGCTTGAAAAAGTTACTGTTAGGGGATAAATGACAAACTAGCAAATTCCCTAATCGTAATGCATGTTATAAGAATTGTAGATCCTCTTTTGCTACTTGAAGAAGAATGAGCATCAACTTTTGTCACATCTTTGGAATTTGAATCCTATGAAAACCCTGAAATGATTTATAATACAACAAAAATGAATTATGACAACAGATAACTATAGTAACTTAATGGTATAACACTACAGCAGCTGATTTAAATTGGTAACTTAAATTCATCATATGCAATAAGTTCAATTTCCTTAACATATGCATAAACGCAATCCAAATAAACCTTAGAACACATATTATGTCAGAATCTTGGGAGAGAAGCATATGCATAAACGCAATTGAATAATTAAAACACATATATCAAAACCTCCTTATTTACTGTTAAAGCGAGATGAACATATATATCAAAATTTCTACTGACTAGCGATTTTGTTTCCTGGAATGAAGTAATCGAATAAAACGAAAAAAAAACTTATGTTACCTAAAAAACATCGGAACTTCTGATTTGAGCAGGTATACATTTCTTATCTAACCATACAAACTCGTGTATCTGAAATTGATGAAGTGATTACCAGGAGAATGAAGAACGCGAAGAAATTTTCAAAGCGAAACGCAGACTCGAAGATGGCAGCGACTGCTTGATAACGACATCTATAGGGACCGCCATTAACGGCCATCAAAAACCTGATCCGTGAGGTTTTGTGAGGGTGTTAGAGATTTGTTGACTCCTCGATTTGTAGCCAACAATCTAGAGTAACAATCTAGAGAACAAAGAGTTGATGGCTGGACGTGTGGCATGGATTCCAGACGGTGGTGTTTTGAGGGAAACGAATCGACAGAGGGAGAAGATAAGTAAGCATCGGTGATATGCAATTGCAAAATTGGTTTTGGAGTAACAAATAGATTTGACATATTTTAATGCCAATAACACCCCTGGATCCAAAAATCTAGATACCGCGCGTCTCTTTTTTACCACTTATTTATAGAATTGCCATAAGAAATCTAAACCCTCAATTTTTTTTTATCTAAAGGTCTCTTTTTTACCACTTATTTATAGAATTGCCATAAGAAATCTAAGCCCTCAATTTGTTTTATCTAAAGGTTTAAAATTAGTTCTTGAAAACTATAGATTCTCAAATGATCTTTATCTAAAGGTTTAAAATTAGTTCTTGAAAACTATAGATTCTCAAATGATCATTCATATATATATATATATATATATATATATATATATATATATATATATATATATATATATATATATATATATATATATATAATACTATATTATAAATACATTAGTTACATAATGAAATTTAAAAGGTATAACTTATAAAGTTTTTTTTTTGTACAAATCAACTATGCATAAATAATTCATTAATAATTGTCAAAAGTTTGAAGACTTAAATTAAGGAAGGTTATTAGGAAATTCAATTTGGAGCAAAATGAAAATTTTAAAAATTAAAGTCATTTATATAAATTAATTTACATTTCTTAAACTAGATATCGATATTAATGAATTATATCAATAGTATAAACAAGCAATATAAATATAAGATATAAACATAAATATTTTATTTAAAAGTGGTAATTTTTTTTATTACATAATAACTAATGATAAAATCTAATAATTATTTCCCTAAAAGAAATTATTCGCCAAAATAGCTATTTATTGCCGCTGTTTTGCACGGGGACACGTCTAGTGTGTGTGTACATATATATATATATATATATATATATATATATATATATATATATATATATGATGGAACATGTAAAACACACACATGACCAATCACAACACGCTCCTTAACTAAATATAAATAAATTCCACATGCTTGGTTCTTTGGTGCTGAACCAGGTTGGATGCAACATATATAACATTGACATTACAACAAAAGACAAAGTAGCAGGGATCACAAACATGATAACTCGAGAAGAAGATTGATATTTCCATATTTATACATATATTTAGTCATTATTTTAATACAATTAAGCTATATTTTGGTAAAATGCAAAGATTTTTGGTACTTATAATGATTAAGTTGTATGTTGCAACCAAAAAGACTACTCTTGATGTAAAGGAGCTGAAATTGAAGAGAGTTGGATACTTAGAGGAATGAAGCTGAAAATAGAGAAGAGATTGAGAAGTAGTTATGTAAATTTGAATGCCACAACGTGGCAATTCCAAGGCCACGACATGACCATCTTTCCTGACATAGAAGATTCCCAAGACTTGGGGTGTACGTGTTTTCAATGGCTGCCACGCCGTTGAGCCTATTTGCCACGACACGGGAAGCGAAATTTGGTAGTTATATATTTCGAACTTTATGTTGAATTTCGGGAGTTGGCTTGGGAATTAAGTTAAGAGTTGCGACTACAACCTTCTGGAGAACCCTTGGAAGCTCTAAATTTACTTGGAGATCAAGATTTGAAAGTAACTAGAAAGTAGAACAACTTATAATCATTCAGTTTGCTATCTTTAACCATGTATAGTCTAATTAGCTTTGATTTTATGTTTGTTTCTGTTTTAGTTATGGGCTAATCACCCTATACTTTCGGTTAGTGTAGATGAAACCTAATACTATGTGTAAGTTTCTCTTTTCATGGATTCTATGAAATTAGTTTAGCTTTTGTTTGATTATTATTACCTAGCATGTTAAAAGTTTTAATCTTTGTTTCTTAGATTCAAGTTATGTGTAGTTGCAAAATCACTTTAATTGCATGAACATGTCTACCTAGTTGTTTATGATCATTAAATTGCTAGAGCTAGGATTGACCATATCTTAGATTAGGTAATAAAGGTAACAACTTTAATTGTGTTATAGGACATAATTTGATCATAATTGTGTTTGGTTATTTGTCTTGATCATAGATAATTAATCTTAGATATTTCTTACATAGCCCAATAATCTTAAATAATCCATTCTATGTTCACTTGTGTATGATCATTGCAAAGTAGTTCATGAATTGGTGAAAACATTAGGATATCAGAATAAGATTCTTAATATATTGGTAACAAACTGAATTAATCAATGTGTTGAAACTAACCATAGAAAAAAGGGGGATTCAAAGCTAAACGAAAGTGTCTTAATAATCTTGATTACAATCATCTTTAGTTAATTGTTTGCTTAGTTTTAATAGTTGTTAATTGGTAGTTGATTGAATTAAGTTACTGAACTTGCAAAATTAGTAAAAACACCCCATATTTAAAGTTGTTTCTTAGTTTAATTAGTAGTAGTTTTTTTCTAAATTAAAATTCGTTTCCCTATGTTTGACACCCGAGTTACCTGAACTATCTTATAAATTGACTACGTACACCGGCTAAGTGCAATTAGTTAGCTAAGTAGGTTAGGTTTATAAATTTAAAACTGGTAGGTATACCTTTGTAAACCAAGTTTTTGGCACTATTGTCAGGGAACGACTTATTTTGGTTTTAATGTTAATTAGGTAATCAATCCATTTTGTCGGGTAAAAACAACAAAAAGTTATTTTTCTACATTGTTTTACTTTTCTGTGAAACCCACTCCCATGACATTGTCAATTAATTGCCACAACGTGGGCATTCTTAGTTTTCAGTTTTTTGTTTATTATTTTTTTATTTTTTTAAGCGTTTAGTTTCTTGTAAGGTCCCAAAAATTAAGACTAAAAAATTCGATTTTTAAATTAATAAAACCATTATCCAAGACAACATCACCAAAACCATAATGAATCAAAGTGTATCAATAACATCCAAATATATTAGTGTGATATAAAATACAGAGCGATGTGGTGTGTGCCCTGCAATCATCCCAGACTCTTCCTCTTCAAAGCAAAAGTACCTGAAACATAAACTGAAAACTGTAATCACAAAGTTTAGCGAGTTCCCTAAAATACCACATACTAAACAAACATACTGACAAACATATCTGGGTGCTTGCCTAACCCTTCGGTCTATTTCAACTGGATACTATCAAGCATATATGGGTGCTTTCCTACCCCTTCGGTGTATTTCAACTGGATACTATCAAGCATATGTATTTCAACTGGATACTATCAAGCATATTTGGGTGCTTGGCTACCCCTTCGGTCTATTTCAACAGGATATTATCAAGCATATCTAGGTGCTTGCCTACCCCTTCGGTCTATTTCAACAGGATATTATCAAGCATATTTGGTTGATTGCAATCCCCTTTGGTCTATTTCAACCAGATACCAGGTCTATTTCACCCCATACTACTACCACAAAATATCATAGTAGAAATCACAGAGTCATCAAGCAAACACAAGCATAACCGAAAGTTGTCACAAAGTCAACCATCATACTTCAACATAGTCTGAATGAATAGTTACACCAATCACTACTCTAAAAGCTATCTCTACCGGTCACCTATACAACTAACAGGAACCCAAATCTCAACAATAAATCAAAATTACCAAAAATTCCCTTAGGTTAAACTTGGTCAACCCTAGTCAAAGTCAAAGTCTAAAAGTCAATATTTCTTCCCAGCAGAGTATGCTCTGCGTACCAAGAAAGTACGTCCAACGTACTTTGATGTTGACCAAAAGCGGGAGCGCTGACCGCGTACGCGCAACGTACCACCAAGTACGCCCAACGTATGCAACCCAATCCCAAAACTACATCAAGAGCTTATTCCATTAAGCCCTTACGTCCAAAACTCAGATGCAAGCCCATATGATGTCCTAAGTCATATAATCTCCAAGTTTATGACTTTGCATGGCTATAAAGTGCTTAATGCCCAAAACCCTAAGTTCTTAACCAAATAAGACATCACAAATCTTATACGAAAGGGATAAAAGGGCCAAGATCACATTTTTATGGTTCATCATAGCTCCATAATGGATAAAATTTCCAACGTTATCCATTAGAATGGTCCCAACAAACAAGATCTTGTCTTTATGTCTCAAAGGGACCCAAAAGTGCATCTTTTTCAACTTAATCCATTAAGTCCAAGTCTCCAACCTTCATATCTGAATCAAAATGATGTTTAGATGGAAAAGTTTCCTACTTTATCCATAACAATGGCATAAACTTTCAAGATAAAATTTATGCAGTTAAAGTGATCAAAAGTTCATGACACCCAAAACTAGCCAGATCTAACAATTTTATCATCAAGATTCAAACTTTATACCTCTAAAAGGAAGATCAAGGTGAATAAATTCTGGATCTACAAGTTCCAATGCAACCAACTCTTCTTTAATGAGTTCCTTCTTCTCCAAGGTGCATCAAGAACACTCCAAGTCACTTAAAAACACCTTCTTTTTGCCTACAAGTCTCAATTTAAGGTTGAGGTTACAAGAGAGGGTGTTGGAGAGGTGGAGGTTGAGAATGTAATGAGTTTAGGGTTGTTAAGGAGCTTAAATAGGGCTCAAACGATGAAAATAGGGTTTGGGCACTGATCGTGTACGCCCAACATACTTAATTTTCTCCCAGTGTTCTCAGGCATACTCAGAATACCCAACGTACTCAATTTACATGTAGCATATGTGGTTGACGAAAAAATCGCCCTAACTTCAAACAGTCATTACTTCTTCATTTCAACTCCAATTTCGAAGATCTTTATATCCATGGAAAGGTGTTGAGAAACTCTACAACCCTATCAACTCTCCTTTTCCTTAAAACTTACTGAACTTAAATTCAAAATTCATAAAAGGCTCGAACTATCACTTTATGGTTATACCCTTGGGCTCCAAAGCACCAACTAAACTCTCGAATCACCTAATATACATTACCCACACTCAAAGGGGACTAAGTCACTTTCTGAAAAGGCCCTAAGCCTTTTGATAATCGGTCTTCAGGTCACGATCCCAAATTGTGAAACGATTCAAAACAGAGTGTTACAACTCTCCCACAATTAAATTAGATTTCATCATCAAAATCATTCCTTACTACTTCCTCCGCCACTAGACGATCCTGCCCAAACATCCTAAATTCTGATGAAGACTGAAGAATCATCCCATATCAATGACCATCTCCCAAACCTGCCATCCAAACCCCATGATGGCATAAATTGCTTATACATCCGAAAGGATGAACCTTAATACTCTGCCCTTAACCCAAAAGAAGGAATTCTAGCAACCCTGCCCGAGAATTGAAACAACTACCTTACTCTTGCCAATTGGAAGACTTAATTACACTATGATAACTACTCAAAACCTCTGAAAACATGAACCCATCAACATAAACCCCAACATATTATTCCTTAGGATTATTGATCATTCATTCATCGCACCCACCTTAGTACTTGAATAGGAATACCATTCTACTATGTAGAAGGAAAAATCAAAAGATATCGATAGCGAGTTACAACGAATCCCTAATTCGGAGGTTGCGCCTAAAATCCTCAAATAAACGATCGAATTCCTGAAAGTCATCACCAGCCTACTGATTTCACGAGCATGAAAATGGTCAATACAAAAATTCTCACGATGCGACCAAATCCTATGTCAACTATGGCTCTAAATTCCATAACCAATGCCCAACATTGGTAACTGCACTCTTGATAAACAACCATTAAGCCACTAAATTTCATAATGCAAACAATCTACAGGCGGCTACTGGTTCACCATTATCATTCCTAACAACCTTTAACTACCCACATGTTCAAAATCAGCTGGTCATTGAATCTCCCGACTCTCACAATGCACTAACACCCAAATAAGCCAAGAAAGCTAGTGATCTGAGGCCTAAGAGTCTCAATCAAAAGACCATCGGGTCTTTACCCATATAAATCATACAACCACTCATTCACGATACATCGTGACACCTGCTATCCACTACATGGTAAGCTTACGGTACTAAGCTAATCTTGCAGACACCACATCCATAGCCTGAAGAATCGTGACTAGCCCCGTAGGGACCTAAAGATACGCAACTAGCAGTCCACCGACTTATAGGAACCCAAACAACATCCCTCTCAATGTTATCTGAAAACAACATGGGCCATACTCTTCTATCATACATAGTCCCTTACACAACAAATACTGATACCAACGAAAAACTAGACGAAACATGGTCGCACACAACTAGAGGTGGATATAGACAATCATACTTCTGTCCCGATTCGAAGGTTATAACCCAAATGATCACTATGCAAACAATACTAATCAAGAGGTATCAAGTTATCTTAGTCAGTCCACTTGTACCCCTCCTATCCATAATCGAGGCACTACTACGATGTACTCCCCCAAGCGGAGACACATACTCAACCCTAGATCTACTGCATCCTCTCGTCCCCACATCCTTACCCAAAGAGTGAGGTACTAACAAATTTAACAAAATGTCGAACCTTAACCATTAATAGAAACATCCTCATGAATGATCGATTCAAGATCCCACACCTTGATTGTAACCGACCAGGTTCCACCAATTCACAAGAGCTCAAGAAACTTCCCAAGTGATCTAAAAATGTTGCCAAAAATCAGGAAAGCTGAACAATGCGGCCCTAACATCTGGACTTCAAATAATCAAGGACAACTGCCAAACTTGAGCCTTCTATGAACCAAAATTCCACACCACAATTGAGGGTAAACGTGCCTAGAAACTAAAGAAAACATAAAACATATGAAACTTGATGATATGTTGACGCATCTATTGACCTTTAACTGACACAACTTGAAACTTTCGAAGAACCTCCACTTTGATGACGAACAAGAAGACCAACAATCACGAAAGCATTGATAACTAACCTAATAACCAAATACACTTATTGCACAAAACCCACATGAGACTAAACATACGAAACTCTAAAATTGATTTATCGATCAATAAAGCCCACCCTAAAATAGGGATATCAATCTGTACAATGAGTTGAGGAATTCCCCAACACTCGATGCTCAACCTGAGCATCCCAAATGCCTCTTGATCTATTCAGCAGCATTTTGAAAGGAACCACTAGCTACAACAAGCTCCTTATCTAACGTCTTCTTGCTACGAAGACAACTCTTGCATTTTTGAATAATTACATCTAATGATAACTTGCTCTAAACCTCCATTATGACCAACTCCTAAAATGAAGTCCCGCATACCCGAACTGCAAATCCCTAAGATCCATTCTTCTGAAATCATAAAATCAAATATAGCAATGATTCTTCAATAAAAATATATGGTTTTCCCCTACTTAGGGTTCGAACTACCACCCAATGACGTTGCAGACCTACCACATCTCAAACCGGTCCTCCAGATAAGGACAACGAATACAAAGTTATCCCGGATCTCAGATGGAAAATCTGAAAACCTCTCGATCATAACCATCTTTTAATATTAGAATCCCATGCGGATGCGCAAACAATAATTCCTCCCACTCATGAAACCAATTCTCCATCTTGAATCAAATGAACTACCACACACCTCATTTAATTCCCTAGCAAACAGTTTATCACGAGCGTTACTCATAATTACAAGAAACATCATTCTCTTAGTCAGGATACATTAGAGACAACAACAGTTGCTCTTGCTGAGTCACTTCTATTGGTTCCTGAGCAATCAACTAGCACTTGACCTAACTAATTTCAAGAAAGCATACCCCTGATCTCATATGAAAGCAACCACACCGTAAAAACCCTTTTGTGTACTCTTTCGCTGCCATCCCATCGACAAGAAAACCATAATATTTTAGACTTATGTCGGGACTACATCCGATCCCTGAAAATCAAATGAGCACTCACTTTTTTCTCCAATCATGGAAAGCTGGAAGTACATAACCCATGACAATGATAGTGACCTCCTCAATCCATCTTCTAATCACTTAATCTACATTTGCAATCCCTGAGCCATTCATCACATTTGCTTACTTCTTGAGTCCTGTAACTCAATTGTCACTACTTGAGAAAGGCTCTCCAGACCTCAAAATCAATTTCCTTCTATGTTTCTACACCACTGAAACCCAACAAACATGGCCATTGAGGCCCGAACAATCATTTGACCCATCCTTAACCTGAACGATCATACTCGATAAACCGATAAAGGAAAAAATACACCACAATGAATCATGGTGCCAAATCATGCTACCTTCCTTAACTGATTCCTTAGAATCCACAAATTTTCCTCGAGTTGAGTATGGATCCTATGCTACCAATAGTATGAGCCCACTACTACCTTCCACATCTATCCATACTTTCCTCAAGAATCATATTGGGTCCTCAAAGTAACCACTCCTGTCCGCATCTATCCTATCCATTCTTATATACCCGTTCCTAAATGAATGCCCTTCTCTAAAAAGCATAGCCCAACATAATACAACACTTCCTAGGCTCTCTTAGGTTCCCGACCTCACCATGCCATCAGCTACTAAAGAACTCCCAATAATCTCAGTTACCTACTCGATGAATATAATCACATGCGTCAAATCTTAGATAATCCATCGAGTGAAAAACTCATCCCTACAACGGTTAGACTAAAACAAGAATTACACACTAGGGTTCAATCCGTCACTCTGAGATTATTTAACCTATACCATATGTGACTTAACATATTTACTTAATAGTTAAATCACATCATCATGAGTTCCACAGAGCACAAAGCAAGCTAAATTTATGCAGTAACACTCCAAGCCACAGCCAAACAGAGTACATCTCAATCTTGCTTCCTACCAAGAAAGATTTCAAATCTAGCAAAACATCCAATTCCTCTTAGGCTACAAGGCATCACATATCAGGCCAATCCATCCACAAAACATTTCCACAACTGAGAGACATGAAAAGCGCTATGGATCTAACTAAAAAACTCGGAAAGATCTAGGTGGTTAGCAACCTGACCCACCGAAGCCAAAACCCTAAAAAGGTCCGATGTACCTGGGGTAACCACCATACTACTCCCTGCCATCAGCTGCATAAGGAAATCCCCTAAAATCCTTTAACTGGCTCACGAATACAATTACATATCACCGTCACCACATAATTCTTCGAATGAAAGGTCTCACACTAGAACGATTGGACTCAAACAAGAGCTACAAAATAGAGTTAAAACCTAACCTTCTAAAATTATATAGTCTCAACAATATGTAACTTAATATACTCGTTTACTAGTTAGTTGAGGTTAATGGAAACTACTAAAAGAAAAAAGGAAGCAACATTCGAGCATCAAGTAATCGGAACAAGCATAACCTAAACAGGCCATCCTATCACCGACTGATCAATACTAGCATACAAGTCTACAAGCTCATACGTTAGGCATATAAATGCATCTCTCCCAGAATTCTATCATACAAATCCTGAGAAAATCCTTAGCCTTAACTAGCATGCGATTCACAGATTGATAAATCAAATCGTATCATTAAGACATGCATGGGTATTTTGGGAAAACTTACTTGAGCTTGGTCGATTGCATGCACCACACCTTTTTATTTTATTAGACCCCCCCTCGGTTTAAAAAAAAATTCTTTTTGAAAAATCCACCAAACCCTTAGTTTGAGTTCCCCATTGTATGCTAGTTAGAATGAGAACCTTGGAAAATTCGTATTTGCATGTATATTAGAGAAATCATAGATCCAAGGTTTCTAGGGTTGCATGTACATCATAGGAGTGTTATAATGCTCAAAACCCATCAGTGGTATCAGAGCCTAGGCTTGTTTTATGTATACTTGATGCAAACTGCTTTAAAATGTCGAAAATTCTGCAATCTGTACAGTGAACTTGCCAAGTCCATGGGGGGACTCGACGAGTCCAAGTGTAAATTCATCCTACTCGTCGAGTAGGTTCTTGCACTTGGCGGGTAGGAGGCCCTGTGTGTAGTTTTTCGACTTTTGTTGCTGGAAATGGACTAGAATCATTACCCTAAACTGTTTTGGACTTATAAAACTTGTTTTTGATGTGGTAATGACTATTCTTGAAATTGTTGATATGAATATTCATGCTTATGAGTTTTAGTAGATCATAGGGATTATTTGCAAATTGTTTGTTTGTGTAATTCTTGATCTTAATGCCAATTAATGGACTCCATAACTTGTCCTCAAGTTATGGAATTCCGAAATTCTTTCTTTAAAGTCATTAAAACTTATAAGTTATTAAATATGAAAGGTTTTGAATAGTTTCAAAATTTGCCCTAAATTTTTGGAATTTGTAAAGTCACTTCAGAAAACTTTAATTCCATACCCTAGAGTTTTAAAAGTTAAAATTCAACCCTTATACTTTATAGTATTATAAGTTAATATATATATATATATATATATATATATATATATATATATATATATATATATATATATATATATAAGAGCAAGTCAGTTTTACCGTTAGTAGGCCAAATTCATGATGTCGGTCTATAAGGGGGTATAAGGTTGTTGCGCATAAAATGGCAGCTTAATGGGTGTCCACTCTCACCCACCACTTCCTTGACTGGTGGAGGGTCGTCAGCTGAACAGGTAAGACAAGGACTATAATTCTCATTAAAAGTATAATGATAAATATAAAGTAACTAAACCTTTTATGAATTCCCAATCTTAATTAATTTAGGAAAATGTGAAATTGGTTCTAACCCATGAAATTTCACTTTATACCTTACCAGGTCGTTGGTAGAGCATGTGTGGGTAACTGACACACTAACATGGACTAGTAAGAGTGGAAAAGGGTGACCTAATCTTTATGATAGATCTTTGGAGCGTGTGTGGGTAACCGACACATTGATTAGGTTATAAAGATTAAGGGTACCAAGTTAATTTACATGGTTATTCACACCTTGTTTGCGATCCTCGGTATCACAGTCACAAACTTGAGAGGGCACAATCGAGATTTAAACGTGCCATTGAAAAGTTCAATGAATATCAAAAGATCTAGGAGTTTCAATCCAATTAAAAACCTAATAATTTATTTCGTTTCATGGTGGAAATTGGAGAACCCTCATTCGCCTACCTTCAAATATTTTATAGCTTGGATTACGACCTCCCTCTTCCAAGTTATAAAGTATTGTGTTGGGTCCTAGCCTTAATACTACATTTGGGTGTCTTATTAAGGATCTTATATCTAATCTAAACTTGTCTTTCTTCTTTTCAGATGTCTTCCAACAATGCTGCTTCTGGCTGAAACCCTACTAACTCCTTCTCTCTCGTGAACCTTTGTGGGAGAGTCATCTTTTATGGTTCAAACTTTAATGATTGGATCAGGAACATCAGGATGGTCACACATTACCAGGACAAGGAATATGTCCTCAACAAGGAGCTGAAAGATATTGATGAGTCTACTACTACTCCAGAGGAGATCACTAACATTAGGGCACATGAGAGAGATGTTACCAAAGTGGCATGTATCATGTTGGCCACAATGACATCTGAACTCCGAAATTCCTATGAGGACTTTTATCCTTTTGAGATGCACATGGACTTGATGGACCACTACAATCAAAGTGCTCGTCAAGAGAGGTATGAAATCATCTCTTCCATGAAAACAACCTGAATGAAGGATGGTGAATCCATCACGGGCCACATGCAAAAAATGCAAAGGTTTGTGGACCATCTGCTGAAGTTGAATGTGAACTTCCCCAAGGATCTAGCTATTGACATCATACTGCACTCCTTACCTACTTGATATGATTAGTTCTAAATGACCTATCACATGAACAAGGAGGAGGTCACACTCAACAAGATTCAAGGACTTTTGAAGACCGCTGAAACTGGTCTCAAAGGTAAATCGGTTGTTACTACTCCTACTTAACACCACCCCTATTCTTGAAATCGAGAAAAGTAGAGGGAAGAAGAGGATGACCCCTTCGAAGGGTACCAAGGGAAAGTCTCTTGCTGGCTCTTCTTCAAGTGGAACCAAAAGTGGTTCTATCATTCCTTCTTCCAACCCAAAGGAAGCTCAATGCTTCCATATTCAGGAAAAGGGGCACTGGAAATGAAATTGCCCCAAGTACCTGCAAGATGTTAAGGAAAGGAAGGTCAAACCTACCCATGCAGGTATTTACACAATATTGCCTAATAAGTCACCACATACTAATTCTTGGGTCCTTGATACAGGTTGTGGTATTCATATATGTTCTGATTTGTAGGGCCTAAGAATAAGTGAGCATGTGGAGCACGTAAAGATAAACTTGACCATGGGAAATAGGAAAGCTTCACCTGTCACCAAGATTGGAGTTTATTCTTTGTTGCTAAGAAGTGGATTAGTGTTAGATTTGAATAAGTGTTGTTACTCGTCCGAAATGGCAAGAAATATTATTTCTTTTCACGGTTGTACAAACAAGGATTTACTTTTCATTTGATAATGAGTGTGGTGGCATTAATGCTTTTTATAATAATGTTCTTTATTTTAAAGCATTACCTTGTGATGGTGTATATGAAACTGTGTTGGTTGTAGATAACTTAGGAAATAATGTATTGCATATCGATTCTTCCACTAGTTTGGATAAAGCATCCTTGTGGCATTGTCATCTTAGACATGTTAACAAGAAGCGCATAGGCCAACTGCAAAAGGCTGGAGTCTTGGAGTCATTTGACTTAAGGTTAGATGATAGTTGCGAGTCTTGTTTGCTTGGAAAAATGACAAAGTCACCCTTAACTGGTACTTGTGCTAAGGGTGAAGGTTTGTTGGACCTCACACAAACATATGTGTGTGGAACCTTCATAACTGCCACAAGGGATGCTAACCGCTTCTATGTGACTTTTACTGATGATTACAGTAGATATGGTTATGTCTACTTAATCAATCATAAGTCAGAAACCTTTGAGAAGTTCAAGGAGTTTAAACAGGAAGTGGAGAATCAGTTGCGTAGGAACATCAAGATGCTTCGATCCGATCAAGGAGGAGAGTATCTTAGTACAGAGTTCCTTTACTATCTTAAGGAATGTATAATTGTTTCACAATTGACACCTCCCAGAACACCACAACTTAATGGTGTCGCTGAGAGTGTAATCGAACCTTGTTGGATGTGGTTTGTTCCTTGATGAGTCGAGCTTCATTGCCAATCTCATTGTGGGGGTATGCCTTAGAGACTGCCATCCATATCCTAAATCTAGTCCCTTCCAAGAAGGTTGCCAAAACACCTCACCAGATGTGGACTGGGAAAGTTCCCAATTTAGACCACATCAAGATTTAGGGTTGTGAGGTTTTCATGAGACGTGAGACTCAGGACATGCTCGAACCTTGTAGTGAGCGGTGTATTTTCATCGGCTACCCACAAAATTCCTTTGGTTACCTTTTCTACAGACCCGGTGAGAATGTGGTCTTCGTGGTAAGGAGAAGGGTATTTCGAGAGAGAAAGTTTATAAGCCAACGAAACAGTAGGAGGCAAATTGACCTTGAAGAACTTCAAGAGTCAAGAGGTGAAGGAACCTCAAACCCTAGCAATAAACCTGAGGAGGAAGATCCTGTTGATGAGTCCGTACCTCCGAGGCATTCCACAAGATTTAGGAATCCACCTAAGCATTACTATGGTCTTCATATTACTGTGGAAGATGATGCATTTATCAGTGATAGTACACTTGTAAATTTGAATGAGCTTAACAAATTTAAGGAAGCCATGGCAGGCCCTGAGTCCACCAAATGGAAAGAGGCCATGGCCAGTGAGATTCAGACCATGTATGACAATCAAGTTTGGAACTTGGTTAACAATGTACCGGGTCGTAAGACGGTCGGGTGCAAATGGATCTTCAAGAAGAAGACAGACATGGATGGGAATGCAAAAACTTATAAAGCGCGAATGGTTACGAATGGATTTAATCAAACTCCAGGAGTTGACTATGATGAGACCTTCTCACCAGTAGCAAAAATTAAGTCTATTAGGGTTATGCTAGCCGTAACTGCATTTCATGATTACAAAATATGGAAAATAGATGTCAAAACCGCTTTCCTTGATGGAAAATTAGTTGAGGATGTTTACATGAGTCAGCCAGAGGGTTTTGTTGATGCAAAGCACCCTAACAGAATGTGTAAGCTTGAGAAATCCATCTGTGGATTAAAACATGCATCTCGTAGATGGAATCTTTGTTTCGATGAGAAAGTCAAAGAGTTTGGTTTTTCAAGGAGTGAGGATGAGTCCTATATATATGTTATGGCTAGTGGGAGTATAGTTAGCTTTTTGGTATTATATGTGGATGGCATACTACTCATAGGAAATAACATCCCAACCTTGCAAGAGGTTAAATCCTGGCTTGGGAAGCTTTTCGCTATGAAGGACCTTGGTGAAGCTGCCTATATCCTAGGGATAAGGATATTGAGAGAAAGGAGTAAGAAATTAATTAGACTTAGTGAAAGTAGCTACTTGGATAAGGTACTGAAAAGGTTCAGCATGCAGGATTCCAAGAAAGGTGACTTACCATTCTAGAGTAACGCCAAACTGAGTAAGATGTAGAGCCCGAGTACAGAGGCTGAGATAGCTGAGATGAGTCGAGTATCATATGCTTCCAATCTAGACTTGATCATGTATGCTATGACTTGTACTTGCCCTGATGTGGCCTTTGCTTTGAGCATGGTCAACAGATATCAAGGATATCCGGGCAAGACTCACTGGACTTCGGTGAAGAATATTCTCAAGTACCTACATGAGAGTTGTGGGGTATAGTGATGCTATCTTCCATACTGATAGGGATAATTTCCTCTCTCATTCGGGCTGGGTCTTTACCCTAATGGAGGAGCAATTACTTGGAAAAGTTCCAAGCAGGAAACAGTAGCCGATTCAACTTGCGACTCAGAGTACATGGCATCAAGCGAGGCCGCAAAGGAGGCAATATGGCTAAAGAACTGCATTGGAGACCTTGGAGTTGTACCAGCTATTAAGGAGCCTATGGAGATTTTCTGTGATAATGAGAGTGCAGTTGCCTTAGCTAAGGGACCAAGGGATTACGGTAGATCCAGGCATATCGACAGAAAATACCACTTGATTAGACATCGGATAGAAGAAGGACTCCTCGTGGCAAAGAGGGTATCATCGGATAAGAACCCAACAGATCCCCTTATGAAGGGATTGTGTAGGGTTAAGCATTTGTAGAATGCGAGGCGCATCAGGCTGAAGGATGATATTAGTTTTACAGATTACATAACTATTTGGGGTGCTAGGCTCACAAGGTCTTTAGGAATCCAAGCAACAAGAAAGGTATGTCATTCTACTAATTTTTTATATTACAAGTTCCCCATTGTATGCTAGTTAGAATGAGAACCTTGGAAAATTCTTATTTTCATGTATATTAGAGAAAACATAGATCCAAGGTTTCTAGGGTTGCATGTACACCATAGGAGTGTTAGAATGCTCAAAACCCATCAGTCACGAAGTCAACCAGCATACTACAACATAAACTAGTGGGCACGCATTGGTGCCTTCTACCCACGGATACCATGAAGGAAACCCACCTCACAAACTAAAAGAATAGCTGCACTGATCACTGCTCTAAGACCTATCTCTACCGGTCACCTATACAATTAACAGGAACCTAAATCTTAATTATAAATCAAATTATCCAAAATTTCGTTAGGTTAAAATTGGTTAACCCTGGTCAAAGTCAAAGTCAAAGTCCAAAAGTCAATATTTCTTCCTAACAGAGTACACCATGCGTACGAAGAGAGTACACCTAATGTACTCTAATGTTGACCAAAAGCGTGACGCTAACCGCGTACACGCAATGTACCACCAAGTACGCCCAACGTACGCATCCTAGTCCCAAAACTGCATTAAGAGCTTATTCCCTTAAGCCCTTACATCCAAAACTCAGATCCAAGCCCAAAATGATGTCCTAAGTCATAATGTTTTCAACTTTGTGACTTTACATGGCTATAAAGTGCTTAATGACAAAAACCTTAAGTTCTTAACAAAATAAGACATCAAAACTCTTTTATGGAAGGCATAGAAGGGCCAAGATCACATTTTGTTGGTTCATAATAGCTCCATATAGGATAAAGTGTCCAACTTTATCCATTAGAATGTCCCAACAAATAAGATCTAGTGTTTAGATGGATAAAGTTTCCAACTTTCAAATCTGAATCAAAATGATGTTTAGATGGATAAAGTTTCGAACTTTATCCATAACAAGGACAAACTCTTTCAAGATCTAAACTTTATGCAATTAAACTGACCAAAAGCTCATAACACCCAAAACTAGCCAGATCTAACAATTTCATCATCAAGATTCAAACTTTATACCTCTAGAAAGAAGAAAGGTGAACAATGTATGGATCTACAAGCTCCAATGTAACCACAACTTATTCAATAAGTTCCTTCTTCTCCAAGGTGCACCAAGAACACTCTATAGCACTTAAAAATCCCCTCTTTTGCTTACAAGGCTCAATCTAAGGTTATGGGGTACAAGAGAGGGTGTTGGAGAGACGAAGGCTGAGAATAGAATGAGTTTGGGGGTGTTAAGGAGCTTAAATAGGGTTCAAACCATGAAAATAGGGTTTGGGCACTAATTTCGTACGCCCAGCGTACTCAATTTTATCCCAGTGTACTCAGGCATACTCAAAACACCTAGCATGCTCAATTTACGTGTAGCGTACACGGCTGGCGAAAAAAATCGCCCCAACTTCAAATAGTTATAACTTCTTCGTTTCAACTCTAATTTCGACGATCTTTATATCCATGGAATCATGTTGAGAAGCTCTACAACCCTATCACTTCTACTTTTCCTTACAACTTACCGAACATAAATTCAAAATTCATAAAAGGCTCAAACTATCACTTTATGGTTATACCCTTGGGCTCCAAAGCACCAACCGAACTCTCGAATCACCTAATCTACATTACCCACAATCAAAAGGGACTAAGTCTATTTACCAAAAGTCCCTAAGCCTTATGATAATTGGTCTTCGCGTGATGAACCTAAATTATGAAATGATTCGAAATAGGGTGTTACATTTATGTTTTGTTTTAGTGATATATGACCCGAGGATCAAGATTTTACGATAATGGATTTGAAAGCTTTGAGAACACTCTAGACAAGAATGGCATATGATACGAACCAGAAACCGATGACAATTCAGAAGGAGAGGTTAAAAGCGAGGTAGAAGAAATGGCCAATATAGAAGAGATGACTATGGAGGAGTACAAGAAGCGGATGCGTAACGAAAACATGCCTGGTCTTGTACCACCTGAAATTCCAGTAGCCATCAATTTTGAACTGAAGGGGCATATTCTCCTTATGCTTAAATATATCCCATTCTATGGGAATGATCATAAAGATGCCTACAAGTATATTGACGAAGTTTTGGATGTTGCAAATTACTTTAATGTTCCAAATGTTACATGAGAATTGGTGTTGCTGAAGATGTTTCCAATAACTTTCAAGAGAGTAGCAAAATACCGACTCAAGTCACTTCCACCTGGAGCTATTCGGACATGGGCCAACCATGCAGAATAGTTCATTCAACAGTTCACTCCAACTTCAAAAGTTTCAAGATTGAAGAATAATATTGCTAACTTTCAACAAGAAAATCATGAGTCCTTAGATGAAATTTGGGAGAGATACAAGGGATTGCTCAGAAATTTCCCTCAACAAGATGTTAGTGTGCAACAAGAGTTTTCTATATTTTATGATGGGTAAATGTGACCATAAGGAAACTCCTTGATTCTCAAGGACCATAGACGAAGAGGAATCCCACTAAAATTATGGAATAATTAGAAGAATTCTCCAAGCATTCAAGAGAGCATCACAACCCTAAAGAGGATATTACCAGAGGTAAGGTAAATGGAAATGGAGCTTTAGAGGAATTGGCTGCGGTGATGGAGAAACTCGAGAATATGGACCGAAGGATGATGAAGATGGGCCAATCTATACACATAATAAAAGCAGGTGGTGACAATTGTAGTGGACCACATTTAACAAAAGATTGCGATTTGGATGAAAACGGAAATCGTGAAGCTCAAGTCTGTTCATCGAGTGGAGACAAATATGATGATGGTTAGTGGAAGCCTAAAAATGATTGGTTTCCATATGATGAATACAAGAAGGCTAACGAAGAAAATTTTAGGCAAAACGGTCGAGGATTTGATAAAAAAGAACAACCACCGCCCGAGAACAATTTTGAGTTTGAGTTGATGCTTGCACGCTTTGGAGTTGTTTCTGAGAAAATACATGACGTGACTGATGTTACAATAACAAACCAAAAAGCCGTGATATCAAACATTGAAACTCAATTGGGGTAGTAGACCAAACTCGTAAACGAGCGGTTACCTCCTAAAAATCCCAATCGAAAACCACAACCTCATGTAATAGCCATATCTACTAGTAATAGAACTAATTTTGAGGCTCTGATTGTTCTTGAAGAAGAAAAAAGGATCCCAATTGACAACTTGAAAGAAGAGAAAAAAATTGAAAAATGGGTATGCCTAATGTACACGATGTAGCGAACTTGATGCCACGTTGTGGCTATAAAAAATGGTGAAAATTCTTCTTTTGTTTGACCTTATCCACCACCATTGCCATACCTTTATTGAGCTAAACCTAATCCACTAGAGCTAGAGCAGAAGAAATTCATGGAACAAGTCCTATCCTTTTCTATCAACACACCTTTCATCAAAGCCATGGCTGAAATTCCCAAATTTGCTAAGGATATGATGAGATATCGTAACAATTTGGAGAAGGCATCTACCATTGTGTTTTGAAAAAATTATTGAAGGGTTGACAACAAAGATGGGAGACCCGGGGCATCAAACGTTTCCTAGCAAATACGCACTAATGTTTTAGCTGATTCGGGGGCTAGTATTAATTTAATGCCTTACACTTTTTATTGGAAGCTCGAGTTACCGAAGTTGAAAAACATGAGGATGACCATTCACATGGAAGATATCATGATTACTTGTCCTCCTGGGATTATAGAAGACTTATTGGTAAAGGTTGGGAAATTTATTTTTCCGTTAGATTTTGTTGTGCTATACATGAAGAAGATGAAGACCTTCCTATAATTTTGGGAAGACCCTTTCCAAGCATCGCTCATGCTCTTGTTAGCATCCATGACTCTATTCTTACGCTTAGAGTTGAAGATGAAGAAATCACCTTTAGAGTAAACCACAAAACAAGACACAAACAAGCTATGAGTGTAATGTTGTGTGTGAATGATATAGCTAATGTGGCAGAGAACAAAGAAGAAGTGGAAGATGTTAATGAGATATAAGAAATAGAAAGAATGATGGAAAAGGAAATTTGTGTTTGGGAACACCATAAACCAAAAAAGAGGTGATTCTCACAAAACCTTGAGCTTCAATTCCCATGGTATTTGAAGTAGTCACATTCTCTACAGCCAAGATGAAATTTAAGGACACTAGAGCAAATAAAGAGCTAGCTGACGATCTAAGGGAAGGCAATCTTGAAGAAATTACGTTTGAGAAGATGGAAGTAGAAATAAACGAACACCAAGAAGAGGAAAATTAAGAAGATTATGTTGAGTGAGAAAAGCAAAGGGTTGAAACGCAAATATGAGGAAAGCACCAACGAAAAGAAAAAGGAAAACTCAAAGAAGGTGTATATAAGGAGAGTTGCACCCTATAAAAGGGGATGGAAGGAACAGAAGGAGAAAAGAGAGATCTCACTCCCACGCACAACAACATAGAGTAGGAAGGAGACCAGATCACGAATCCTAAAAACGAAGGGCTTATCGGGAGGCAACCTGATCTTTTTGGTTTGTAGCTTCTTTCATTACTTTTTTCTTTCTTGTTAATTTTTTTCTAGGGTAACTTATCTTCTCATCTTTGATTCATGTGTTTATTCAAGTGTGGGGTGATTTAGTTTCATGTTTAGGAGTAAATTGGATTAAATTTTGATTAAAAAATGTATATTTTCATAAGATTCTAACCCCACAACATGGTTTCTTAGGCCACAGTGTGGAAATTTGAAAAGTACTGTAAATCGTGTCGCAAAGCAAACCACGTCTTGGCTATTAGAAATACCAAGACCTAATGGTTTTGAAACCGGACCAGATGGCCAGTTCAACCGGTTTAACCGTCAGCCGGTCAGGTCTCTGGTTTTTTAAGGGCAAAAAACCGTTTGTTTCTGAACCGGGAATAAACCGGACGGTTCATCAAACATCGGGTTTAATAGGCCTGGTTCAACCTGCTAATTAACCGGTTTTTCTTTAACAATGAACTTGTCCAATCACTATTATTATATGGAGGATTAAACCACTGGGTGTTTCTTTTCCCAACCGATGTGGGACAACTCCTAGTTTAGAGGTTAAAGAAAATCAACAATCCTTTTATAGAATATAAAATGGTTGTAGGTTTTATCAAGTGATCGATGTGGGATAGAAGAAATTACATGTCCTAAAATAACAACATGCAGAGACAAGTTTTGAAACAGGGACTTCACTTTCTTTCAGATATGCTTAACACCTTAACCATTTCACCAAGAACCTACATGTCATAAAATATGCAAGAATGTATTTTTGTAATATAATAATCAACAATATTCAAATCGTCATCTTAATTGTTTAGGATAATAGTTAATAATAGTTCTTTTTTAATATATATATATATATATATATATATATATATATATATATATATCCGACTTTTCTGGTTTTTTGGACCGGTTTGACCGGTCGGACTAGTTGAACCATCGAACTGGTAAGACAAATGGTTTGATTTACTTCTTGATTTTCTTGTTTAGTACACTCCAAGGTTCGAATCCTTAGTTCTAATTCACTTAATTTTGCTGGTTTGTGCTTAAATTTTAGATTAGGGTTGAATTTAGGGTTTGTTTTTAAAATTTTGTACTCTTTCCCATGAAATGTTGAATGCATGCCTGATTTTTTAGTCTAATTAAGTCATACATTGAACCAATTTTGGTAATTGAAAAAAAAATGGATAGAACAACACCCAATCGAACCATGTTGTCGTACGTAGGCCACGACGTGGTGTTGCTTTCCTACGTCGTGGGAACTGGGTTCAAAGAACCTATTATTTTTCTGTTTTACCGACCTTTTGGGTTTTTGTTTCGTTTGGTCTTTTTTTGTTTTTATTTTGCAGAATTGGTTGGAATGAGAGGTTCTCAACAACCTCAAAGTGATGTATCAAACATGCATTTGTATTACCAATTCCCACAAGATATACCAGAAGAAATTTTGGAAGGACTCAACAACCGTTTGGGGTGGCTTCATAATCGGGACTTTTCAGTTGCTCCTGTCATTGGCTGGGCTTGGTTGACTCATCATGGGTTTATGGATATAGTGAAACCATAATTGGACAAATCCTACGATGGCAATGGGTTTTCTTTTGTGTGTAACAGGTGGAAGAGGTTATTTAAAATTCAAGAACTCGTTTACCATGAGCTATCAATTGAATTCTTTGAAATCGTTAATTTTGAAGTAAGCACTCTGGATTTGTGGTTCGGGAGGGGGTTTAATTTTCAAATTGGAGGGAAATATCACAAGTGTAGCCTCACATAATTTGTTTAGCAGCTGGGCTTATATGATAGAGATGAGGTTATGTCACCTTAATTTTCTTTGTTTTTTCCAAGATACAAGGAGAGGTTTTCCTCCCAAGGTGCAAGATGTCAGATATTGGCAAGAAATTGCCAATAGGACGTATGAATTGAAATCATCTCAAGAAAGTTATATCCAGTCTCCAATTCATTGATTTCTTCACCGACTTCTCATGCGTAGCATAAATCATAAGAAGAACAGGGCATACTTCCAAGGAAGAATATTTTCTATTTGTGGAGTATTACTGGGCATTTTCTGTGACATACCCTATATGTTGGTTTGATTCCTTGAAGAAAATGCGGTAAATTCAAGGGCAGGATGCCCGATAACCGGTGGACGTTTAGTGACCTGCTTAGCAAGATCTTTTGGCATTTTAAGCTCGGTATTGGTTGGTTTATTGACTCGTATTCCAAGTAATGTTCCTACTGCTCATTCTTTGGAGACAATTCGCATTGTAGAGATAATGAGAGGTGTTTATGTTATTATGGGGGATGACTCGATATTACCCATTAAGAAAGTGGAGAGGACTAGGCCGAAGGGGCGACGAAATGTTCGACGATAAGAGGAGCAAACCCAATAACCACCACACAATGTATCGATGGGAGGAATTCTAGATGACCCGTTTCAAAACCAGGTTGGCACCTACTTAGAAAACATTCATGGGGTGTAAGTTACATAGGACAATCTTTAGATGTGATATATTCTCATTTTCACATTGAGCGCTCACCACATATGCCATAACAAATGCCTTATATTCTGACTTAGCAAGAGTTGTGGGCAACTGAAAATGATGGAGCTGGGACAACCAGGGCATGGGATGATGATGAAGGGTGATGAATCATCCTTTTCTTTTATTTTGTGTTTTGTTATGATTTGTTTTGTTTTAGATTACTTATTAGTATTGGTTGTTTTGTTTTATTTTTTTGATGTGTAACCGAATGTTTGATGTTTTTTTTTCTTATTTTATCTAGGAAGTTTGTTATATTTTTAGTTGTTCAGGACTGATGGTTATTCTTGAGTGAAAAATTAAGCCTTGAGAGTTGAAGCATGTAATCAATAACCACAAATTTGAATAAGTGTGGGGTGCGTCTCGAGAGTTTGTGAGAATTTTAGAAATAAGGAGGATTAAAACTCGCCTTGTTTCTTAGTGAAGTCAATTGAAAAATTTCCCAAAACACTTTGGTTGAAGTTGTGTTTTTGGCATATCCCAGATACCATGACATGGCTTCCAAATTCTCACGTAGTAGCATTCTTATAATTCCTGACGAAAAAAACTTTTCCAGATTCGATACCATGGCGTGACCTATGCTTTCCCACATCGTGGATGAGCTACACTAAATATTCTTTGTGATTTCGCACCACATTTTTAAGTTGAGGTTTTTCATTCTATTTATTCAGAACGATTATTAAAAGTAGAAGAAATGTAGTTCCAAAAATTTATTCGAGATGGTCAAGCTTTCCCACAAACAATCCAATTCGATCTCACCACTACTACTTTAGGGGAGTCTATTTCTTTCCTCCCTTTTATATACTTATATGTGATTTACTTGTTTTAAGCATATAACGGGGACATTACATAAATTAAGTATGGGGTAGGAGGTCAAATATAGGAATACAAGAAAATTGATTTTAGAGTATAAAGACTTGAAACAATGGTCTAATATTGAAATCCAATTGAAAAAAATTGTTATTTTGTTGTGCCGAGACTTAAGTTTCTAGTGTTGTATGGGACGATCCGATGCGAGCTTCGATGTTTATTTGAGCTACTATATGTTCTAATGTATTTGTGGTTTCCCTTTCCATGTGAAATCATGGGACAAAACATAACCTTTTTTAGCATGAGGGATATAATATGTTTACCGTCACGTACTAGAAATGTTTCCATGAATGCTTATGTAGTCACTGCACCTTAGACTAATTCCTTTAACCAATAAAGGTTGAAGTTAAGCTCCCTTGTTTAAACATATGTTTTTCTTTTTACGATTTTTTTTAGTTTTGAGAGAAAAAAGTGAGTATGAAAAGGGAAAAAAAGAAAAAAAGAAAACAAAAAGTAGCAAAGTTTGAGTGAATAAGAGCTTTTAAAGTATGAAGATTAAGAATTATTAAGAAAAGTGCAAAAGTTCCAAAAATAGAAGACTCAAGTTGAAGAAAATGAAGAATAAGGCAAATTTCCAAGTAATTACTTATTGTAATTTTTCTATGTAGGTTATTTTTCCATATGTATGCTTGGGAGTTTAATTAAATATTACCTTGAGGTCAAGAAAGATTTCTGAGGATATATTCGAAGGGATGCATAAAAAAATGTTGTTCAAAATAACTGAGAAGTGTTTATAAGGATTGTGAGTATTTGAGATTGGGGAAGTACTCAGGAATATTAAGCACAAATATACATCCATTGCAGTCTCGATGTAATGGATGAGCTCAAAATGGATTGTCTTGTGCGATGTTGGTAGCTAAGGTTTCGATGTGATAGTGTGATAATGATAAAATTAGTTTTGCTTGAGGATAAGCAAAAGACAAGTGTGTGGTATTTTGACATTGCCATATTTATACATATATTTAGGCATTATTTTAATACATTTAAGATACATTTTGGTAAAATGAAAAGATATTAGGTACTTATAATGATTAAATTGTATGTTGCAGCCAAAAAGACTACTCTTGAGGAAAAGGAGCTGAAATTGAAGAGAGCTAGATACTTGGAGGACTGAAGCTGAAAATAGAGACAAATTTGAGAAGATGTCGTGCAAATTAAATTCCACGACTTGGCCGTCTTTCCTGACATAGAAGATTCCCAGGACTTGGGCCTACGTGTTTTTCATAATCGCCACGCCGTGGAACCTATTTGCCATGACATGGGAAAAGAAATTTTGCAATTATATCTTTTGAACTTTAGGTTGAATTTCAGGAGTTAGCTTGGGAATTAAGTTAAGAGTTGAGACTAAAACCCTTTGGAGAAACCTTGGAATTTAAGAATTCGTTAGAGATCAAGCGTTGATGATCATAATAAGAAGAAAAACTTATAATCATTCGGTTGGCTAGATTTAACCATGTCTTGTCTAATGAGCTTTGATTTTATGTTTGTTTCTGTTTTAGTTATGGACTAATCACCTTATACTTTCCTTTAGTGTAGATGAACCCTAATACTATGTGTTAGTTTCTCTTTTCATGGATTCCATGAAGTTCGTTTAGCTTGTGTTTGATTATCATCACCTAACATGTTAAAAATTTTAGTCTTTGTTGCCTAAGTTCAAGACATGTTTAGTTGAATGATTACTTTAATTGCATGAACTTGTCTACCTAGTTGTTTATGATCATTAAATTGCTAGAGCTAGGATTGGCCAAATCTTGGATTGGGTTATAAAGGTAACAACTTTAACTGTGTAAGAGAACATAATTGTGTTTGGTTATTTTTCTTGATCATAGATAATTAATCTTAGATATATCTTACATAGCCCAATTATCTTACATAATCAATTTTATGTTCACTTATGTATGATCATTGGATACTAGTTCATGAATTGGTGAAACCATTAGGATATTGGAATATGATTCTTAATAGTATTTATATTGGTAACCTGAATTAATCCATGTGTTGAAACTAACCATAGGAAAAATGGAGATTCAAAGGAAAATGGAAGTGTATTAATAATCTTGATTACAATTTTCTTTAGTTAATTGTTTGCTTAGTTTTAATAGTTTTAATTGGTAGTTAATTGAATTAAGTTATTGAAATTTCAAAATCTGTAAAAACCCTATATTTAAAGTTGTTTCTTAGTTTAATTATTAGTAGTTATCTTCAAAATTAAAATTCCATTCCGTGTGTTTGACACCCGACTTACCAAAATGGTCCTATAAATTTACTAGGTTTAGTACCTAAGTGCAGTTAGTTAGCTACATATGTTACATTTATAAATTTAAAACTGGTAGTATATAAATTGCAAATCATAGATTTTGAAGCCAAACAATTTCAACAACCATATTGGCAGCCCTTCATACTCGACTTCGACACTAGAGCGGGAAAATATGTGTTGCCGTTTGGAGGACTAGGAGATGAGATTATCGACAAGATAGATAGAAAACCCATAAGTGGACCAACATGTAGTAGGACACTAAGTCAGTCAACATCAAAATAACCAACAAAATGAGTTGACTCTCAAATATGAAGGCCATGCATTAGGGTACCCTTGAGATACAGTAAGATGCATTACAGAGCATTGAAATTCGGAGCATGGATGTATTGCATGAATAGATAGACCTATTGCATGAATAAAGGTTAAGTGTTGCAAGGCTCCAGTTTGGCTTTAATTTAGAGCAAGATCAGAAATCGGCTTGCCATCAGCAACGACCTTGGTTTTAGTATCATCCAGATTAATACATGAAAAGATGAGAAAGTCAATTGCTCTGATACCAAATGAAAAAGATGAGAAAGTCATTCGCTCTGATACCAATTGAAAAGATGAGAAAGTCAATTGTTTTGATACCAACTGAAAAGATGAGAAAATTAGTTGCTCTGATACAAATTGAAGAAAGATAAGAAAACCAGTTGCTCTAATACCAACTGAAAAGGTGAGAATTTCAGTAAACCTAGACTAGAAAAGTCCAAGTGTTGAAAATACTAAAACAGAGTTTCAACATCATCAAGTGGCAAGTAATGCGGAAAATAAAGACTTGTGAATCACCATGTTAATGATGAAAGTGTTTTTGTATGTTCAATATCAATGATTCAAAAGTGTCTCATATTCATAAAGATTCAGTTACAAGTGTTTAAATGGTAAATAAAGTAAAACACTTAAATGGCTCTCTGAAAACTAGTCTAAGCAACAAAATGTGTAGAATGAGCAGAATGATCAGATTGAGCAACTTTATAATGGATCCCAAGGGGCTTATTTATAGGCATTGAAAAAGCCCATGACATGGCTTGACCAATCAGGTCTTGACACGTCATCATGATTTAGTCATTGGTTGACACCTTTGTCCTACTTAATGGAGAATGGATGGAATATTCCAATTTCTTTAGTATTTCGTTAGGGTTCCATCTAAGTTTTAGTCTTCTTGTTTCTAGAGCCTTCTGGATCAACATTGAAAATGTGATGAGCAACATGAACATCATGTTACTCCATTGTCTTCTAATATGTCATCAACTTCCAGAAGTGTGATTGATCAAGTTGAGTTGTTTCTTGAATGTTGGAATGTGTCTTGAACTCAAAGATGTACAACCACGTGTTCATGATGGACCACGAACGAACTGCATGTTCCATTTAGAAATTGGACGTGCCATCATTGTACATCATGAGCCACAAAGTATTCATGTTGATCCATCAATCTCTTGTTGAGCCATGGAGTTGTGAATGAGCCAACAATGTTTCTGATGAGCCATCAATATTCTAAATAATCCACCAATATCTTGATGCTCGACATATGATATAGATGTGCCATCTAAGATCATGATGGTCCAAATTCCTTTCAGCAAGTTCTCTCTATAAGCTGCAAGTGCTCCATGTTTACTTCAAGTGGTCCATCTAAACTTCAAGTGCTCCAACATCTAATTTTTCAAACACTTGTTAAATCATTAGGACCTTTCCAACCTAATTTTTTTGATAATGCTTATTAGAAAATTTAAATCAATACTCAACTTATTTCAAGTGAAAATCAAACAAAAATATTTCCAACCATACATGCATTGCACATGGAAATTTCATCACGTGAGAGAACCTATTTAGCAAAATCAGATTGGGATAAGAAGATATCGAAGGAAAAAGACAACAGTCCCATATCAGACATGGGAAATTCAGATGAACTCTCAAAGATGACTATTAAGATAAGAGAAAGAGATGAAGATATCATCTACATACATGAGAAGGTAGACAATAGCAGAGTCGCAATGAAAATTAAATAAAGTTATCAGACTTGCTGCTGAGGAGGCCAAAGAAGGAGAGGTAGATATCAAATTGTTGATATCATGCTTGAGGAGCTTGATTGAGACCATAGAGGGCCTTACGAAAGAGGAAAACATGATCAGTAAGTTGAATATTAACATAGTTAGGGGATGGAGTATGCATATAGTCTCAACAAGATCGCCATGAATGAAGGTTTCTTAACATCGAGCTGATGAATATTCTAATTGTGATATATATATATATATATATATATATATATATATATATATATATATATATATATATATATATATAATAAGGACAATGTAAATGGGGCTTGGTTTGACAACATGAATGAAGGTGTCATCAAAATCTAGACCAGGATTTTGAGACAACCCCTGAGCAACTACATGAACTTTATATTGATCACGATGCGCTTTACTATCAAACTTATAGTGATAGAGCCAATGACAATTGAAAATATTAGCAGCAGGAGGTCTAGGGATAAGATCCTAAGTATAATTTGATAGAAGGGAAAGCATCCTGGAGTCCATGGTAGATTGCCAACAAAGACCACACATGGATTGGACTGTGGAACGGGGTATATGATAGATATCTAAGGAGATAGAGAGGCTGAAGGTCTACTTTGGACAAAGAGAGCCAGTGTGAGATTGTGTGACCATCAAAAGACTGGTGGGGGAGGAGAGTTTGATGTGTCTGATGACTCGGAAGATATTCTAAAAGGGATGTCATTAGGATTGGTAGGGGATTGGAGATGTAGAAAATGTCGTTGGAGATGAGATAGTGGTTGGTTTCATAGTGAAAAATAAGAGAGAGTGAGAGAAACAGAGAGAGAGTGGGGGAGAGAGATAAGAGAGATAGAATCATCAGTGTTAAGATCTGAGTATTAAGATCTAAATGTCAATAACCATGATAGTTAATACTTCGGCCGAGGTAGATACATGTAGAGTATATAGGTACCAATTTATGCGTAGTAATGGAGGAAGTGTTGTAACGCCGGATGTTTCCAAGGTATTATTTAATTATTTCATCATTTATCTAATTGTTTAATTATGCAAGTTGTGCTCGCTTAGTGGAATTGGGCCTTTATTTGAGTGGGCTTGCTAAGGCCGTACGCCAGGTGTAGTGGTCCATTAAGTAACGCGGAGGCATTTCACGTACACTTAGGGTACAAAGAGGTCACACAGCAAACGAGGTCAGGACCAAAAACCCTAATTTTTAGGGTTTCGGCCCTATATAATGTCATTAAGTCACATGGGTTTTCCCCTTATCAGCCTCTCTTGTCTAGAAACCCCAAAATCGACCCCCTTGATCATCTTGGTATGATTTTGACCTTGTGGAGTGCATTTTGGTAGTTTGGTGCCTTGGAAAAAGAACAAGAAGTTGGCGAAGGAGAGTTGTTGGAGTTGAGCTTGAAGATCCTGGTTATCTTCATCATTTCGCACTCATTTGAGTTATAAAACTCAGAAATTTCCTTCTTAATTGTAATACTGTAAATTTTCAAACATTTTTTTTATTTTAAAATCATATAATTCTCGTAGCATATTTCACAAAAATATCATTGATTTAATTTACAAAACACAACTCCATAATTGTTTGATTCGTACTCCAGGATCCTCAAAACATAACTCCTACTCTGTTGTGTACAATCAAGTCGGTGCCTTCCCACGATCCTGAGAAACCTGAATCACATATAACATAACACAGTAAGCACGAAGCTTAGTGAGTTCCCCAAAATACGACAAACATATATTTAGCCACTCGAGGCTATAGCTTTGTAAGACTCTCCGGTCAATGTGTCTCAGTGGGAGCCTCCAGTCTCACAGCTCGTTGGACCCTCTGGTCCGGTCTAACTAAGGACCCTACGTTCTCACTGCTCATTGGACCCTCTAGTCCGGTCTGTAAAGCTCCACATAACATAAATCACAAAGACATAATGCATAGCATACAACATAAGGCAGGATAACATAATACTCAATGTAAGCACATAAGACCCTCTAGTCACACATAATTACCAATCTAGGTAAAGTATAGTGAGAAGACTACCCTCAGATGACGAACAGCTCCTATAAACGTTGTTGCTACGCACCGACCACTAACTCTATGCCAAACCCACAATTATCCCAATTAGGAACTAAGTCCAAACTCTCACTCATTAGGTCTAAAGGTAGTCCACTAACCAGCCCATCAATGACCTAAAACCCATTGGGCCCACTAAGGACCAATAACAGGTGGGCTCTGCTAAGGCCAAATTCTAAATCTAAATGGCAAGCCCAACTCAAGGGCCCAAAGCACAATATAATATTTCTTTGCTCAAAGTCAATAATACACAAGCCCAAAGATCAAAGCCCAACCCTTAAGGCCCAATAATAGATTCAACCCAAAAGCTCACAGAGAAGTTACGCGGGGCGTACCTCGCTTGGTACGCTGAGCGTACACTAGCATGCACAAATCTGATTGCAGTCACCAACCTAATACATGGTGCGTACTGAAATTATGATGGGCGTACGCCCAGTTTTGCTTAGTCCATTCTCTTGGTCATCACCCGTTAAGACCTTAGCTCATTTCTCAGATCTGGACTCCCTAATAGCTCTTACTCCATAAAGTCAGTGACTTTGAGCCTTTGCATGGCTGATAAGGTCACAAACACACAAAACGCTTACTCTATTTACTCAAAATGCTCATAATTCATGCATGGGCCAATTCTCACGTTTAAGGCCTCATTTTTATGGATCCTTTCCACCAGAAACACTTAAAAGGACATATATTAAGCTCTAGAGTGCAACAGCTTGTAGAGCCTCAAGCTTTGGGACCAAAACCCTAAAATGGACCATATCATGCACAAAACAAAAGGATGGGAAAGCTTTGAGCTTTATACCTTCAAATGATGCTCCAACCACAGAAAAGCTCAGATCTACATCGTGGACTCGAACTCTATTCTCTTCCATGCTCCTTCTTCACTCCTATAATCCCACAAGAACATTTAAAAGCTCACCATGTTCACACATAAGCTTAAGAATGAGGATTAGGGTTTGAGAATGTTTACAACTGAGGATGGTGGCTAGGAATGAGACCATCACATTCTTTATATAGGGACACTTCTCTCAGTTAGGGTTTTCCTTCTAATCCTAGTCCGCCCAGCGTACTAGGTGGCTCCGCTTAAAAGTCACGCACATGAGTACGCTAAGCATACTCACATGTACGCCGAGCGTACTCCGCTACCACCTTTTTCAATTAAAGGACTTATCCTTCCATAACTTCAAACTTCCATTGCTACCTCGATATAACTTCGTTTCCAATGAATCTCATATCCTCGGAAAGGTGTCGAGATGATCTACGCTTCCAGTAACTCTTCGCAACCCCGAGACTTCCTCATGCCCAGGTTGCAGTCCACAAGCTCTAACCTCAGACGATCTGAAGCGGGATGTTACAATTCTCCCCCACTTGACTTACATTTCGCCCTCAAAATCTCTCCTTATCAACACAAAAAATCGAACCCAAACTCGAGAAGCAATACCGAAAAGACCCAATATATGACAACAATCTCCACCAGAAGCACCTGAACCCGATGAGGACTTCCAACCCTGAAGAAGGACATACACAACTGCCGCTACGATACTCTATCTGACTCCCCAGAACTTGAAACTCTAGTGGTCTATATCCCTGCTAGACCACCCTCGCATAACATCATCCTGCTAATTGTTCATCGACTAACGGACTCTAAGAACACTCTTCCAACTCTGATCCTCTAATCGATCCCGATTGCGACTCGAAAGGAACGGAAAGGCCATAATCCCCTAAAGACCCACCACCTGAACAACTATCAGAACTCATCGGAAGGAGAGAACCCCGAAACTCAAACAAAAGAAAAGATCATGCTTGCTTGGAAGTATCCTTTGATATCTATAGGAATAACCCCCACTCCCTCTCAAATATCTCCATCAACACTGAGCACCAGGTCAGCTTCCGCCCCAATAGATGAACCACCAATAGTAACCCAACATGTTACCAAAACGTCTCACTGACTTCCTTCTCATAATAACCATCTCAGTCCACTGTGACACACAAGTCATGAAGCTCGTTTTACCCCAAGTGATTACTATAATCCCAACTAAAATCGTCTCACCCTCGACCTCTATTGTCAACTACCCATTAGACCCCTACGTCTCGCAGTTTTCTCATACCAACAAACTGACCCACTCAGGTCTAAGACACCAGATGAAAAACAATACCCCCTCCAAATAAAATCCATATCTGAATCTGGAATCTCATTCCGCCTACTCAATACACCACTAGAATCACACTCAACTCAAGAGTCGAGTCCAACACAAAATTGGAACCACTTGTCCCAACGATACACTCAACTCACGACCCATGACCCGCATCCCACGCGTACATCACTTCTCCGATTCCTTCTGATTGCGGTCTCCACAGCCTAACTCAGAATATAATGATTCGCGACCATTATGGAGACCTGCTTCTCTTTCCTGGTTTGGCCACCGGGTTCCCGAAGACTCAATCCAATAAGCCTACTTAAGCCCAAGAACTCTCCTACGTCATGCTCTGACTAACGAACAACACGGCTCCCCACAGCACTACGACACCCTCTCACTGGCTAGTGAGTACTACGGCTCCCTACAGTATCATGACACCCTCTCACTGGCTAGTGAGTACTACAGCTCCCCGCATTATCAAAACACCTTCTCGCTAACTAGTGAGTACTACGGCTCCCCGCAGTATCACAACACCCTCTCGCCAACTAGTGAGTATAATGGCTCCCCGCAATATCACAACACCCTCTCACCGTCTAGTGAGTACTACGACTCCCGGCAACATCACAACACCCTCTCTCTAACTAGTGAGTACTACGAGTCTCCGTAGTATCACAACACCCTCTTACTCACTGACTCGCTATGGGCTCACTCCATGGGTTTTCCCCGATAATCCTAAGATTACCCCCACTCGGATCCATTCGCTCGCTTATCAACTTATAATCTCATCATCACTTCATCACTACACTGAGTTCATTAACTCATGCTCCATAACCCAACATAAATAGGTGCACACACCAACTCAACTTATGCACCACCACCCCTAATGTAAATTCTTGTATGCCAAGAACTTTTCTCAACACAGGTACACCTTTAGACAGTCTCGCACTTGAGACAATTAACTGATGGGTTCCCACTGGAACAATAGTGACTCGATACTCCATTTACAACCGAAATCTCAAAATAATCCAAACATTAAGGGCATCATACTCAGATACCTTGGTACACCATCACAAAATCTCATGATGTCTTGTCATGTACATTGATCTTCCACTCGCACAGCTCAGAACCTCGAAATACTCCAACTCACAACTTGAAACATGGAGGAATCGTCAACGAATGAAAACACGTTGAAAAAAATAAATTCGAAGCTCAATTCTCTACTGATCACCAACCACACGTAACTACTCATAGAGAAGCTGAAATTGGTTGACAAATCAACTGCTGCCCCACCTGGGGTATAGATCACAATCTATACCGCTACTCACAAATCTCAGCAATTACACCCTAAACTCAGCAACCCAACTGCCTCGAACTCAACATTTGCAAACGCAAAAATCCTTGGCCACAAAAAAATCCTTTGTCCAAAGGCCACCTGCCGTGGATTCACTCACCTATTCTTAAGCACATACACTTACATCATCCCACCTTGCACTTTGCCTCATCCAACAATAACCCAAGTCTCATGTGTCCGTACCGTAGATCTCCATAGCCAATTCTCTAACCACTATCGAACAAACCTCAGATCCTCTCAATAAAATACCCAGTTCTCCCCTACTCAGGGTTTGAACCATCCCCAGTTGACATACCCTAGCCTACCCCATGGACTGGCTCGCCAAATGTACCAATTCCATCTCATAGAATCTACCATGCAACACTCTAATATCTACCAGATAATGACCAAATAACTCCAAGTATATCATAACTCATACGAATATCCCAAAATTCTCCCGACATGACTACCTCTAGTCATCTCGAAGTCTTAGACCGACACACCATCGGATACCCCAAGTGTTTCAGATTAGACCTGGTGCTCCATTTGGAAATAATGTTCTATCACGCACCTCATCTCTGATTCCTCGACCAGTCTCCCATCGCAGAAACCATCATGGAAGCAAGAGACCTTACTCTCATAATCGATACACAACGTAGACAATGAGGGCCACGACCCCAATATACTCCTCTTAATCACTTGAAACTGCTGCTAAAAGCATGCCTAACTCGACTAAGGCATCTATTTGTCCTCATCTCAGTCTCCACTAATATCTCTCTCGTGGTATAAGGAATACCTCTTGGCAAACATACTGCCCAAATACTCTGTGAAAAGGTTACAAGCCTTTGCTACCCCACGGGTTTTACCTCCAACTCTAAAAACGGAATCTCAATATCTCATTTTCTTCTCCCAGGAAATGGGAACATCGCAACTCTTGTCACAGAAAGTGACATCTCAACTATCAGACGATTGCTCAACTCCGGCTGCGGTCCTCCAATAAGCATCATCTCTACTCAACCCTAGGTCTTACGACTGCAACTGACATCTCACCAAAAGATCTCTTGAAAACTATCTCAATTTCCTCCACAAGGTATGCTCCATTGAAACTCGCTCGACATGGACATCTGGCCCCACACTTTATCACATCTGATCCCAGTCTAATCATTTAGAACAGGATAACTGGTAAAACCAAGAGCACTAATCGCCACGAATCATGGTAATCGAACCATATGATCACCTCTTGGTCTACTACGAACTGTGGTACCCGAACCATGTTATCTCCTCTCACTCTACTATAAATCATGGTACTCGAACCATGTTATCTCTCTTCCTAATCTGCTACTTAGAACCTCCAGAATTCTCCCTGTTTCAAGTATGGGTCATCTGCTTTCAGTAGGATGGGCCCATACAACCTATTACATCTACCCATACTTTCCACAAGGATCGTCCTAGATTTCCTAAGTAGTTTCTTAACTTTCTCGATCACCAATCCCGCTACACATGTTTTCCCTACAACGAAGACTCTCCTCTATTAGCATACTCATTTGAGTCAAGTCACTTCCCTAGGCTCTTCCTAGGTTTTCACACTTCTCCACCATTAGGTGCTGAAGAATTCCTCATGATGCCAGCCACCTACCTCCTAAATATCATCATATTCACTTAGTATCTGACTTCCATCATCAAGCATTCCACAAAGCACGAAGCAAGCAGCACTCAGGCATCGAATAACCTCCACCAGCACATAAAACCACTCTAGTTTACAACTCTATTTTCCATACTTACACTCAAAAGGTGTTAGCAAACTCCAGTAACCCTACCCTATGCGGGTATCTAACTACTCTCTCAGTAGGCTTCTCCACTACTCATCTAGGTATCTCTCCTAGATTACTCCTCTACTCAAAGCTCTCTCACTCACACACACACACACTCTCTCTCTCTCTCTCTCTTTCTCTCTCTAAAGGATTCCTACTGGATACTCTTACTCCACACATACTCCAAGCACATCACAGATAGCAAAAATCCTAGGCTAAGGTATCACAAATCTGGCAACTTTAGCCCTAAAATTTGAAGTACTTAACCTATCTTCTAGCATGCATCACTAATATCTTAATACTAACTCATAACACAAGTAAGTAAGGGTATTTTAGGAAATCACCATTCGAGCTCTGGCTAATTATACACACTGCTTCTTCTCGTTTTTCTCTTAGAAACTCTTGCTCATTTTAGAAAAATCATTTCCTTTGAAAAATTCTCTCAAAACCCTCAGTTTGAGTTCAGATATACCCGAAGGTGCATCCGAATCCCTCAAACCAAGGCTCTGATACCAACTTGTAACACCGCAAATTTTTAAACAATTTTTTTTTTATTTTAAAATCATATAATTGTAGTAGCACATTTCACAAAAATTTCATTGATTTAATTTACAAAAAACAACTCCATAATTGTTATTTGTACTTTAGGATCCTCAAAACATAACTCATGCTCTAGTGTGTATAATCAAGCTGGTGCCTTCCCGCGATCCTGAGAAACCTGAAACACATATCACATAACACGGTAAGCACGAAGCTTAGTGAGTTCCCCAAAATACCGCGCACATATATTTAGCCACTCGAGGCTACAGCTTTGTAAGACCCTCTGATCAATGTGTCATAGTGGGACCCTCTAGTCCCATAGCTCGTTGGACCCTCTGGTTCAGTATAAGTGAGGACCCCTCAGTCTCACTGTTCATTGGACCCTCTGGTCCGTTCTATAAAGCTCCGCATAGCATAAATTACAAAAACATAATGCATAGCATACAACATAAGGTAGGATAACATAATACTCAATGTAAGCACATAAGACCCTCTGGTCACACATAATTACCACTCTAGGTAAAGTATAGTAAGAAGACTCACCTCGGATGACGAACAACTCCTATAAACGCTACTACTATGCACTAGCCACTAACTCTGTGCCAAACCCACAATTATCCCAATTAGGATCTAAGTCCAAACTCTCACTCATTAGGTCTAAAGGTAGTCCACTAACCAGCCCATCAATGACCTAAAACTCATTAGGCCCACCAAGGCCCAATAATAGATGGGCTCTCCTAAGGCCCAATTCTAAATCTAAATGGAAAGCCCAATTCAAGGGCCCAAAGCACAATATAATATTTCTTTTCTCACAGTCAATAATACACAATCCCAAAGATCCAAGCCCAACCCTTAAGGTCTAATAATAGATTCAACCCAAAAGCTCATAGAGAGGTTATGGACGTTACACGGGGCGTTCCTCGCTTGGTACGCTCAGCGTACACTACCATGCACAAATCTGATCGGGGATACCAACCTAGTACGCGGTGTGTACTAAAATTACAATGGGCGTACGCCCACTTTTGCTTAGTCCATTCTCTTGGTCTTCGCCCGTTAAGACCTTAGCTCATTTCTCAGATCTGGACACCCTAATAGCTCTTACTCCATAAAGTCAATGACTTTAAGCCTTTGCATGGCTGATAAGGTCACGAACACACAAAACTCTTACTCTCTTTACTCAAAATGCTCATAATTCATGCACGGGCCAATTCTCACGTTCAAGACCTCATTTTTATGGATCCTCTCCACTAGAAACACTTAAAAGGACATATATCAAGCTTTGTAGTGCAACAACTCATAAAGCCTCAAGCTTCGGGACCAAAACCCTAAAATGGAGCATATCATGCACAAAACAAAAGGATGGGAAAGCTTTGAGATTTATACCTTCAAATGATGCTCCAACCACAGAAAAGCTCAGATCCAAGGCTTGGATTCCAACTTTATTCTCTTCCATGCTCCTTCTTCACTCCAATAATCCCACAAGAGCATTTAAAAGCTCACCATGGTCACACATAAGCTCAAGAACAAGGATTAGGGTTTCAAAGGGTTTACAACTAAGGATGGTGGAAGGAATGAGGCCATCATATTCTTTATATAAGGATACTTCTCTCAGTTAGGGTATTCTTTCTGAGCCTAGTACGCCCAGCGTACTAGGTGGCTTCGCTTAAAAGTCACGCACATGAGTACACTAAGCGTACTCCACTACCACTTTTTTCAATTAAAGGACTTATCCTTCCATAACTTCAAACTTCCATTGCTTCCTCGATATAACTCTGTTTCTAATGAATCTTATATCCTTGGAAAGGTGTCGAAATGATCTATGCTTCCAGCAACTCTTTGCAACCCCGAGACTTCCATATACCCAAGTTGCAGCCCACAAACCCTAACCTCATACAATATGAAATAGGGTGTTACATTAATGCTTATGTCTTTTTTTTTGGGTCTTTTTGCTCTCATAGATGAGATCTTGTGAGTTGCAAATTTCTGGAGCAAGAGTTGCTACTCTTGATGTTCATTTGGTCCTTGAGTCATAAAGTTGCCACCTTTGAGACTTTGAATCATCCATGCATGAGTTTGGGTTCATTTTATGCAAGTAGTGTTGGATATTTTGAGATTTGATTCATTTGGGGCGTGCAAAGCCACCAAGTTTACGACTTTATGATTTGATTCATTTGATTGGAACCCTAGGTGTTATGGATTTAAGTGCTTTTTGGGTTTATGGCTTAATAGATGAGTACGTTGAGCGTACAATCCATGCAGCCTGTACGCTTCGCGCACGTTGAGTACGATCAACATACTCAATGTATTTGGGCCTTGCGTCTTTTGGGCCTCGAATGGGCTACTTTCTTAGACTTTGTGTATTGGGCCTTAGTGGGCCGTCTGGAATGGAATCTTTTGGCTAAGGAAGCATTATTGGGCCTCAGTATAAGGCCCATGTGACGAGATTGGGCCCAATTGGAAATTTGGCCATATGTTGCGCCTTGATGGATTGTTTAACTTTTGGGTCATTGGATTGTGATTTAGGGTTTTATTCTTGGACCAAGTTATGTTAGGGATAAAATACTATTTTTACCCCATGTAAGGATTTTTGGTTAATGATGTAGACCCCAATTGTTAATTAGTTGATTTTGGTAATTGATAGCTCGGGGAGCTATAGGATCATCAGTCTCGGATCATTCATTTCATTTAGCTTTTCGATGTGAGTTTTCCTCACCGGGTTTAGCGGGTCTAAGGCACCAAGGCCGACCCATGATGATTATGTTGTAATACTTGTTGTCTGTGTGATACTTGTATGTGTTTGTACATGTTTGCTTATTTAGGCGGGGCTTGTAACTCATTGGGCGGGGCCCGTATTATGAGTGTGGGTGGGGCCTATTATGCGAGTGTGGGCGGGGCCTGTTATGTAATATGTTTGGTATGCGGTAACTTGGGGGAAGTCACTAAGCTTTGTGCTTATAGATTTTAATTTGTGTTTCAGGTACTTCCACTTCCAAGGGGAAGGGATGCGTTGACTGCACCGCAGACACCATGAGGATTCCATATTTGATATTTACTTTCATTTTGATAACACATGATACATTGATTTTGTTGGGTTGTTTGGATGATATTTGAGAATACTATTTTATTTATTATAAAAATAAAATTTTTTGGGACCATATTTTTGGATGTGCAAGTTGGTATCAGACCTTGGTTTCAGGGATTCGAGTACACTCTCGGGGGTGTCTGAACTCAAATCGAGGATTTGGTAAGTTTTCAAAAGATAAACATATTTAAGAAAAGGTTTTCTAAAATAAGAAAGGGTATGGTGCATGCAATCAACCGAGCTTAAGTAAGTTATCCCAAAATACCCATACATGTTTATGATATGTTTGAACTGTGAATTATGATAGCATCCTAGTTTTAGGCTAAGGATCTAGGAGAGATGCCTTTGTATGCATGTTGTATGAGTTTATTGATTTGCATGCTAGTACTAATCAGTCAGTAATAGGACGGCCTGATTAGGTGATGTTTGGTTCAGATTACTTGATTCTCGAATGCTACTTGCTTTATGCTTTTAGGAATTTTAACTAGCTTCAGCTAACTAGTAAACGAATATGTTGAGTTACATATTATGGTAACTAAATAATGTTAGAGGATTAGGTTTTAACTCTATTGTGTAGCTCTTGTTTAAGTCTAACCGTTGTATGTGAGACCTCTCATTCAAAGAATTATCTAGTTTTTGTAATATGTAATTTTATTCACGAGCTAGTTAGAGGAAGTTAGCGGGAATTCCTTCTGCAACTGATGGTGGAGAGTGGTGTGCAGTTTGCCCTAGGAAAACCTAGAATGAGATTTAGTGTTGGGAGCCTTATTTGTGACGGAATTATTAAATATAAAGTAACTTGGCAGTTAAGGTGCTTCTTGAGGAAAGTACGGATAGATGTGGAAGGTAGTATGGGCCCGAACTACTGGAAGGAGAGGATCTGTACTCGATTCAAGGAGGGTTGCAATGAACCTAAGGCTCTTATGGAGTTGTGATTTCCCCGATGTGTATATTGATGTGTATTCTGATCGTTTATATGGTCTATTTTTATTATGGTGGTATTGTGAGGCAAGTCAGTGTGTAGTTCTGGTGTCGGGGAAGGTTCATGTTTAGGATCTGGAGCCGAGCAGCTTGATGTCCAGGCGAGGGAGCTCATATCATCTGAGCTTATGTGTAATAACCTTAAGCAGACTCCTATGATCTTTGGCTCGGTCAAGGAGGGTATTCTGGAGCTTATTGATGAGCGATTGAGCACCTTTCACAATAACATTGTGGCTTTGGTTGGGAAATGCTCTCTGACTTTTAGGGAGTTTTAGGCATGTAGAGCAGTAGATTGTCATGGGGCGAGGGATGCTATTGCGAGCAACAGGTGGTTGGCAGATGTTGGTAATGCTTTCCGTACCAACCGTTGTCCGGAGGGGGACAAGGTCAGACTAGCTTCTCGCCTCTTGAAGGACAGAGCACATGATTGGTAGGAGGAGGTAGGGTGTGCTATTGTAGATGATGTAGCTATTGATTTGATGCCCTGGAGTGATTTCTCGAGCAGTTTCCATGCGAAGTTTTCACCGGTGATTGAGTTGTAGCAGTTGGTGCGAGAGTTCCAGGATCTTCATCAAACTACTGAGATGGTGGCTGAGATCACTGCTATATTCAGGGAGAGGGCACTTCAGGTTCCGCAGTATGTGGTGGACGAGGAGTTGAAGAAGGTTTGATAGCATCAGATGCTAAGGAGTGATATTCAACAATTTGTTTTCCGATGCAGCTGCAAAATGCTGGAGACATGATAGAAAGGGCTAGGAAGTGGGAGATTGATTTGGATATGGAGAATAAGAGGAAGCCAGATTTTGTGTCTAGTGTTAACAGTTTGGGCAAGAGGCCTAATGTAGTAGATACAAGGGGGAAGGGCCAGCAGGGCCGAGGCCGCTATGGAAAATGCGGCAGGTCGTATGAGGGGACCTGCAGGGTAGGTGGTTCTGGCTGCTTCAAGTGCGGCCGAATTAGTCATATAAGCAGGGATTGTACTGCTACCACCACCATCACCCAACTATCTGATCTGATTTGCTTTCAGTGCAATCAGAAGGGCCACAAGAAGTCCTATTGTTCGAGTTTGGTTGCAGTAGGACTGGTGTCAGCACCGCTACTGCGATATTGAGGATTAGTGATGGCCGTCAAGGCCGGGCAGATGCACCTACGATGAAGAGTAGGGCTTTCCAGCTAGCAGTAGAGGAGGCATGTGCAACTGCTAATGTGGTAGCGGGTATATATCTTCTCTTTATCTCTTTATTTATATTGAATTTTTGCTTATGTTTATATGTTTTACTTTAGGATCGTTCCTGGTGAATAGTATCTATACTTTAGTTATTTGCTTCGGGGGCTACCTGATCATTTGTATCTCTTGCGCTTAGCAAGCGATTTGCTGGAGCTGGATTCTCCTTTAGATGTTGAGATTTTCGATGATAGGTCTATTCGGGTTGTGAGGGTTCATCGAGGTTGCACTCTTAAGTTATTCAGCAAGAGGTATCCGGTGGATCTGGTTCCCATTCCTTTGCGTGGGAACAATGTTATCGTGGGCATGGATTGGTTGAGCCTTAATGGGGCAGTGATCGACTGTGAGCAGCAATTGGTTTGGGTTCGGATCGCAAGTGATGTATAGTTGGTGATTTAGGGTGCGAGACCGCATCATGGGCCGATTTTGTGTTCTGCAGCGAGGGCCAAACGCTACCTTCATTAGGGTTGTTTAGGTTTTGTCGCCTATGTCATGGATACCCGGGATAAGGGTAAGGCGACCATGGATGATATGTTGATCATGCGGGAGTATTTGGATGTGTTCCCGGAGGATTTTCCTGTGGTACATTCTGGAGTTCAAGATTGATTTAGTTCCAAGTGCAGCTCCATTAGCCAAAGCACCGTATCGATTGACTATTCCCGAGATGCAGGAGTTGTCTACACAATTTCAGGAGCTATTAGACTAGGGATTTATTATGCCACGTAGTTCACCTTGGGGATCCCCTATTTTGTATGTGAGGTAGAAGGATGGGTCTCATCGGATGTGTATCGACTACCGGGAGTTAAATAAGGTAACAGTGAAGAACCGTTATCCCCTCCCAAGGATTGATGATATTTTCGACCAACTTCAGGGTGCATCTTGGTTCTCCAAGATTGATTTGCGATCGAGTTATCGTCAGATGAGGATCTGGGATGAGGATGCTCAGAAGACGACTTTCCAGACTCGATATGGTCATTATGAGTTCGTGATGATGCCATTTGGGCACACCAATGCTCCAGCCACGTTCATGGATCTCATGAATTGCGTGTGCAGATCGATGTTGAATCGGTCTGTGATAGTATTCATTAATGATATCTTGGTTTATTACAAAACTCAAGACCAGCATGAGGAGCATTTAAGAGAGGTGCTGGAGACTTTGAGGAGGGAGAGAGTCTTCATAAAGTTCTCCAAGTGCGAGTTCTAGTTGTGCGAGGTGCAATTTCTGGGGAACCTTGTCAACCAAAAAGGGTATTCTGGTCAATTCGGTAAAGGTCAACGCCGTGATTCAGTGGGAGGTTCCTAGGTCTCCATCTGAGATTCAGAGCTTTCTTGGTTTGGCTGGTTATTATCAGTGATTCATTCAGGATTTCTCCAAGATCGTTGTTCCCTTTACCCGACTGACTAAGAAGTCGGTGACTTTTTGCTAGGGGCCTGAGCAGTAGGCAACTTTCGAGACTCTTAGGCGGAGGTTGTGTGAGCCACTGATTCTGACCCTAACAGAGGGTGTTGATGAATTTTTGGTTTATTATGATGCCTCGATCATGGGTTTGCGTGCAATGTTAATGCAACGGGGTCACGTGATCGCTTACGCTTCAAGGTAACTGAATCCTCATGAGGAGAATTATCTGACGCATGATTTGGAGTTGGGGGTTGTGGTTTTCGCCCTCAAGATTTGGTGGCATTACCTCAATGGGTTCCCATGTACCATTTACACTGATCACTAGAGCTTGAGGTACTTGATGGATCAGTCGAATCTAAATATGATGAAGCGTCGATGGTTGGATGTGGTGAAGGATTATGATTGTGAGATCGTGTACCACCTAGGGAAGGCCAATATCATGGTCGATTCTCTCAGCCACAAGGCAGTCACAGATCTGATTTGAGGTATATGCTTTGATGATGAAAGTGATTACTTCGTTGTTGGAGCGTATTTGGGAGGCATAGGTTAAGGCTATGAAGGAATAATGCTGGAAGTGTGAGTGGATTGTGGGTCAGATGGCTTCATTCAATTATGATAGCCTCGGACTGACTGTTGACTCTGCATTGGAGAGTCTGGTTTCTGTATTAGGGTGGTGTGCGCCAAGTTGTGATAGAGGAGGCTCAAAAGTCGAGATTATCTATTCAACCCGTGGCGAAGAAGATGTATAAGGATCTTCACCCTGATTATTGGTGGCCCATGATGAAGCGGGATATAGCATGGTTTGTGAAGCTGTGCTTGACTTGCAGGAAAGTCAAGGCCGAGCATCAGCGACCTCATGACAAGATGCAACAGTTGGAGATTCCTATATGGAAATAGGAAGACATCACCAGGGATTTTATTATAAAGCTTCCCAGGACCACGCGCGGAGTAGATTCTATTTGGGTCATAGTGGACCAATTTACCAAGAGAATGCATTTCATCCCAATCCAGGATAGTATCTTTGCGGGGAAGTTGGCCGAGATTTATGTTCAGGAGGTGGTAGCACATCATGGGTTACCAGTATCAGTGGTTTCAGACCGGGATGTTCGCTTTACTTCCAGATTTTGGAAGCGGTTTCATGAAGAGATGGGTAGTTGTCTCCATTTCAATATGACATTTCATTCACAGATTGATGGCCAGAGTGAGCGAAGTATTCATATTGTTGAGGACATGTTGCGAGCGTGCGTATTGGATTTCGGTCGGAGTTGGGATACATATCTTCCTTTGGTAGAATTTTCGTATAACAACAGTTATCACGCCAGCATCGATTGACCTCCTTTTGAGATGCTCTATGGGAGGAAGTGCAGGGCCCTGATTTGTTAGGGCGAGGTCGGTCAACAAGTCATGGCGAGTACCGAAGTGATGCTCAAGATCACTGAGTTGATTCAACAAGTTTGGAGTAGGCTTCAGACATCTCAGAGTCGGCAGAAGAGTTATGCAAACAGGCATCGGTCAGACTTGGAGTTCCATGTGGGAGATATGGTTCTCCTAAAGGTGTCGACTTAGAAAGGTGTCATTTGGTTCAGGAAAGAGGGCAAGCTGGGCCCCAGGTATATGGTCCCTTCATGAATTTAGCTCGGGTGGACCGGGTAGCTTATCGTCTTAATCTTCCAATAGAGCTCAGTCAGATTTATAACACTTTTCATGTCTCTCAGCTGCGGAATTTTTTAGTGGATGATTCTGTAATTGTACCTTTGGAGGATATTCAGGTGGATGATCGGCTAAATTGCATTGAGAGACTGATGGAAATTTTTGATCGGATGATGAAGACCATGAGGAACAAGGTTGTGGAGTTGGCAAAGGTGCAGTGGCTGCACCGCAAGGGGTCTCAATGGATGTGGAATCCTGAGGAGGAGATGAGGGAGCATTATCCCGAGTTATTCGAGACAACGGACTTCGAGGATGTAGTCTAATCCAACTGGGGGATAATTATAACTCCCGATGGTTTCAAGGTATTATTTAATTATTTCGTCATTTATCTAATTTTTTAATTATGCAAGTTGTGTGGGCTTAGTGGAATTGAGCTTTATTTGAGTGGGCTTGCTGAGGCTGTACGCTGGGTGTAAGCCTAGTGTACGCTGGGTGTTGTGGTATATTAAGGAATGCAAAGGCATTTGACGTACGCTTAGCATACGAAGAGGTACGCACAACGTACGAGGTCAGGAACAAAAACCCTAATTTTTAGGGTTCAAGCCCTATATAATGTCATTAAGTCCCATGGGTTAGCCCTTTATCAGCCTCTCTTGTCCAGAAACCCTAAAATTGACCCCCTTTTATCATCTTGGAGTGTTCTTGACCTTTTGGAGTGCATTTTTGGTAGTTTGGTGCCATGGAAAGAAGAAGAAGAAGTTGGTGAAGGAGATTTGTTGAAGTTTAGCTTGAAGATCCGGGTTATCTTCATCATTTGGCACTCATTTGAGGTATAAAGCTCAGAACTTGCCTTGTTAATGTTTAGGACTTCTTTGTTTGAGTTTTTTGGTATTTTTGATCCCATATATGAGATCTTGTGAGTTATTGTCATTTCTAGAGCTTAAAGTTGCTACTCTTGGTGTTCATTTGGTCCTTGAGTCATAAAATTGCCATCTTTGAGGCTTTGAATCATCCATGCATGAGTTTGGGTTCATTTTATGGAAGTAGTGTTTGATATTTCAAGATTTGGTTCATTTAGGGCATGGAAAGCCATCATGTTTACGACTTTATGGCTTAAAACACTTCATATAAATTAGATATGTGATTGGAACCCTAGGTCTTAAAGATTTAAGTGCTTTTTGGGTTTATATCTTAATGGGTGAGTACGTTGAGCGTACAAGCCAGTACGCACAACGTACAAGCCATGCAACTTGTAAGTTTAGCGTACGGTTGAGTACGCCCAACTGTCACACCCCGAAAACCGAATGCGGAAACGTTTCCGGGGTTGACTCCACATTGAGTATCAAATCCAATGTACATAGTAAGTAAAGTAAAACAACCATTACATTACATAAAGAAAAGTTTTACAATTGTTTCAAAAGTAAAGTTGTACAGTTGTGATACATAGTATATATATATGAACAAAATGAAACGGGTCTTCTGAGTACTCCGTCTTTGGACAAAAAGGATCTTCGGGTACCTGTTCTAACGCTGACCTGAGAACACAAGCGGTTTGAAAATCAGCATAACGCTGGTGGATTCATAAGTGGTTTTTGTTTGTGAAATGTTCAAGTTTCCTTTCTGTTTCTGAAATGTTACGCACACCAAGAAAATCCCATATTTTCTTAAAAAGGTTTGTTATTGTTTGTCAACATGTAAAGTAAAGTTGTACACTGAAAACATGTTTTCTCTTTTGTAAATGTACAGTTAGGTTATCTGGTTTGACATACTGTTCTGGTTATGTACCAATGTATTCCCAGGAAGGTCCCATACTTTCCTGATTGTTTTACCAAATGTGAATGATGTAAAGTTATCCGGTTTGTTACCCCTTTTTGGTTATGTAAACGTTTCCCCCAGGAAAGTCCCATACTTTCCTGAATGTTGGTTATCACTGTAAAAGATGTACCTGTAAAATGTGGTTATGTTCAATGTTTCCCCAGGAAAGTCCCATACTTTCCTGAATGTTGGTTATCAATGTAAAAGATGTATTACATTATTCATTATTACTATCGAGTAAATCTCTGTTATCCTAATTGCGAGTTCCATAACCATACAATAGACTAGATATGGCAATAAGTAGTCCACATCACCTTATGACTTTCGTCACCCTTGAACCATTTCGGTTCGGCTGTAGCTAGCAGCCAGGTGTGGGGTAGTCAGCCCCGTATAGATATATACACTCAAGTCACGCTCTCTAAATCCCAGAGATTCTGGTTACGGGTGCAGTCCTCCACTCGCATATCTCTGTGGAATGTTCGCCGAGGATCTGTCTCCAATCATACAGGATTAACAAATTTACTAGTAATAATATGATAGTCCTCCACTCGCATATATCTGTGGAGTGTTACCGAGGACAAAACAGTATAGGTTTTATGTTCAAATGTTCTTATGTCATGCTTTTAACTGATAAAATATGGAAAACCATTTGTGAAATATATATAAAACATAACAGTTTAAAATCCATTTCACAAATATATGTTTACGTGATCTGTATGTTTAAACGGTTATCAGTTGTAGCAATCAGTGTTAAAAGCGTATAAAATGTGAAACACACACATGAAAACATGTTTTGAGTACAAGTAATCCCTTGTACTTTGCTTGTTTTCCCCCTGAAAACAGTGAAAACAATGAAAAAGGGTAGGGGTATGAACTCACCAGACTTGGAAAAGCGACGGTTTCAGACACTAGACGTTGGTTCGGGGCTTTATTAATCGCGATGTCCCTATGTAAAATGTAATTATGTCCATATATATCTAATTAGTTTTACAATCACTAATTATATGGAACATTACACTCCAACGAGGTTAAACACCTCAAAACGAGCGTTTGGAGTGACCCGGGTGACATCTATGGATGTGAAATGATGTGAGGGACTTGGGAAATGAGTTTACTCCTCAAGAGTAAACTCCCTAATGGAGTTTGCAGCCATATACTATAACATCCCGAAATATCAAGAGTAGAGTTGAAGGGCTAAAAGAGTAAATTGGGAAAGAGTGACTCGACGAGTCCATGTGCGGACTCGGCGAGTAGAGTCGCGACTTGGTCACGTGTTAAGTGGCCAACTCGGCAAGTCAGTGTAATGGACTCGGCGAGTAGGCGCTGAGTGGAGAAATCCCTAATTCTCGGGGTTGAGCCCTATATAAAGAACATAACATCCATTTCCTCAGCCTCCTTACTCATCTTCAAGACCAGAAACCCTAACCCTCGTGTGTGAGTGGATCAAGTGCATTTGGAAGCTTGGAGAAGCAATTGTTGAGGAAATCTTGAAGGGTAACAGGTTTGGAGCAAGGGGCTTTGCTTGGATTCGAGTTTCATTTCAGTTGGGGCATTCCTTTGAGGTAATATCTCGTTTTTGAGCTGCTATTTCTTAGATGCATCATTTTGGGGGTGTTAGAGATCATATCTTTGGATGTATTAGAGTTTAGAGGTTAGATCTGAGGTTGCTACCTCAGATCTGGAAGGGAGAAGGTCTAGAGTGCATGAAACTCCCTGTTTGTGAGTGGTTGATGGAGCCATCTTGTCCCAAACCCAAACCCTAGATCGAAAATGCATAGATCTCTTTGGATTCACGTAAAGTTTGCCACTTTACGTAATGGATGGGTTGTAGGAGGCTAGATCTATGTTTTGGATCAATTGCATGGCCTGGAGTGCTTCTGAATGGATTCAGACCGGTGGTACTCGGAGAGTCACATGGGTGGACTTGACGAGTTGGATGAAGATGGCCTGGAACTCGGCGAGTTGTATGAACAACTCGGTGAGTAGGTTGAAGATAATCGTAGACTCGGCAATTCTGTTCTTGGACTCGACAAGTCTTGTCGAAGAGTCCCAAATATTTTCTGGTTGAGTTGAGAATCAACGAGTCAAGGTATGACTCGGTGAGTTGTGTGCGAGTGGACTCAGAGTTGTGGGACTCGACGAGTTGAGTCGCGGATTGGGGAAGTTCTGAGCATGGGGACTCGACAAGTCGACGGGTTGACTCGGCGAGCAGGGTCAACCAAGAGGGTTGACTTTGACGGAGGACTTTGACTTGGACCAAGAGTTAACCCTTGACTTTTAGGGCTTGGTCAGCGATGTGGCCTTTGGGCCAATAGAGGGGTAAAATAGTCTTTTACCCTTAAGAGGGTGCCATGAGAGGGTTGATTCTAGTCTCGAGAGTTATATTCATGAGAGTATTTGCTTTACGTGTTAGGCGGTGGCGAGTTCGAGATTCAAGTGTGGGGATATCTGCTTTCTGTTTTCCAGGTGAGTCTTCTCACTATACTTTACCTTGAGTAGGTAACCAGAGTTATGTGATCAGAGTATTTGTATGCTATATGTACGTGATGTGTTGTACTGCATTATTTCTATGTCATTTATGCTGTGCATGTTATAGAGTTGGAACCGGAAGGTTCCCAGAGTTAGAACCTGAGGGTTCACAAAGTTTGGGTGCACGGACCCATAGAGTTATAGCCTCGAGTGGCTAACATGTGTTATGTGTGGTATTTTGGGGAACTCACTAAGCTTCGTGCTTACAGTGTTTTGTATTATGTTTCAGGTTTCTTTCAGGATCACGGGACAGCACCGACTTGATTGTACACACCAGAGAAAGAGTCATGTTTTGAGGATCCTGCTTTAATATGCAAGTGAAAATGGAGTTATGCTTTGTAATTCGATTATGAATGAGATTTTAAACAAGTGTTTCTAAGAATTAAACGATTATTTTAAATGAAAATTTGTTTTGAAATTTACGGTGTTACAAATTGGTATCAGAGCCTTGGTTTGAGGGATTCGGATGTGCCTTCGGGTAAATCTGGACTCAAACTGAGGAAGTAAGAAAAGTTTTCAAAGAAATAATTTTCTAAAAGCAAATAAGAGTTCAAGGAGAAAGCGAGAAAGAGCAGTGTGTACAATCAGCCAGAGCCCGAACGGTGATTTCCCAAAATACCCTTACTTTTGTGTTATGAGATATTTATGATGCACGTTATGAGATATTATTGCATGCTAGATATAGGCTAGGTATTTCATATCTTAGGACTAGAGTGGCCTGATTTGTGATGCCTTAGCCTAGGACTTGTTGTTATATGTGTTATGCTTTTGAGTATGTGATGAGTGAGAGTATCCAGTTAGAACCCGGGAGGGGTAGAGTTACAGAGTTCGGTGGTACTTTTGAGGATGAGCCGAGAAAGTGGGGTTATCACCGAGGGTGAGTTCTATGTATTCTTCGATGCTCGAATGTTGCTTGCTTTGTGCTTTGTGGAACTCTCGATGATGGGAGTCGGCTACCAAGTGAATATGATGATATTAAGGAGGTAGATGGCTGGCATCATTAGGAGCTCTTCAGTAGCTGATAGCAAAGAAGTAGGAGGACCAAGGAAGAGCCTAGGGAGTAACCCTGCCAGATGAGTGCGCTGGTAGGGTAGAGAATTTCGCTGGGGAGCGAGCACGCGCAATGGGATTGGTGAAAGAGCAGGTCGGGCAACTACTTAGGAGCTCTGGGATGGCCCGTGTGGAAAGTATGGGTAGATGTGGCAGGTAGTATGGGCCGTACTACTGAAAGCAGAGGACCCATACTTGATACAGGGGTTATTCTGGAGGTTCTAAGGAGCTGATTGAGGAGTAATGTTATGGTTCGAGTACCATACATCGGAGAGAATTGAGGAGTGATGTTATGGTTCGAGTACCATACATCAGAGCGGATTGAGGAGTGATGTTATGGTTCGAGTACCATACATCAGAGCGGATTGAGGAGTGATGTTATGGTTCGAGTACCATACATCAGAGCGGATTGAGGAGTGATGTTATGGTTCGAGTACCATACATCGGAGCGGATTGAGGAGTGATGTTATGGTTCGAGTACCATACATCGGAGCGGATTGAGGAGTGATGTTATGGTTCGAGTACCATACATCGGAGCGGATTGAGGAGTGATGTTATGGTTCGAGTACCATACATCGGAGCGGATTGAGGAGTAATGCTATGGTTCGAGTACCATACATCGGAGCGGATTGAGGAGTGATGTTATGGTTCGAGTACCATACATCGGAGCGGACTGAGGAGTGATGTTATGGTTCGAGTACCATATGCTGGAGCATATTGAGAAGAGATGTCATGGAATGAGTACCATGGTTCGTAGGGAATGATGATTGTGGTTCTCCGGCTATCCGGTCATGATTGAGTTCAAAGAGGCGTCCCTTGAGAGGGAGATCGAGAGCCTCTCAGAGTATTTTAGTAAGGAGTCAGTGAGAAGGGAGAATTTCAATCTGAGTTGAGCGATCAGTCGATAAGAGGGGATGTCACCTTCTATGATCTGGGAGGTACTGATTATGTTCGTGTGCAAAACATGAGAAACATGATGTTGAAGTTTTGGGTTTGGGGGTAACCCTGCAGGTTGTCATTGATGATGATTCTTCACCAGAGTATCAGGTAGCATGTGTGCCGCGAGGCAGTGATTTATCATGAGCAGATAGTCAGTTGGGACTGAGATAGTCGAGGACCACACTACACCTATTTGAGTATAGTAGGATGTATTGAAGTGGTATCAGTGGGGAGTTCAGTTGAGTTTAGCAGTGCAGAGAGTTTTCTATCTATGTTGGGTATTGAATATGGGAGTGGATCCCTGTTCTTGGGATGATCCAGGTGTTGGAACGTTGGTTGATGAGTTGAGGTGAGGGGTATGATGATTTTGTGGTTCAGTCTATGAGCCAGGGATGTTATTGAGCAGTTGAGATGTTTGGTACTAGATTGGTACAAGATTGGAACGACTAGAGGCAGTCGTGACGAGAAGTTCTTGAGGAGTTCATCAGAGGTTCAGAGTATATGAGGTTGATTGATTTCCTTAAAGGGGATTATCGGGCATTGTGTAGCACTTTCCAGGGGGCAGCTACGATTTTGCTGGTGAAAGTAGTTGTGGGTTGGTTGTGTGCTATTTGGTGATGTTTCGAACCCTAAGTGGGGGAGAACCGGGTACCGTATGTAAGAAAGCAGAGATTTGTCAAGAGCAGTTATAAGTAGAGTATAGAGATATGCGGTAAGGAATCATGAGACCAGAGATGTCGGTGATTGAGGAAAGGGGTCAGAGTGAGTTAATGCGGGAAGTACTCATTTGAGAAGGATGAATGTCTCCACAGCAGTTGTTAATGGTCAGGAACCTGGTTGTGGTTAGTGTTGTTGCAAGTAGATAGAGAATGATTGGGCAGCCAACTTCCGGGTCGGTATGCGTATCCTTGCTTGGATTTTGAGCGGTGGAAAAAGGGTTTCGGAGAATTATCAGCGTATTTCGTAGCGTTAGCGTTTCCTCGTATTGCAATTGAGAAATTGGATACACCGAAGTTGCAATTTGGGAAAAATGAAGATCTAATTATGGGGTTCAGAGGGAATGTATTATTGCATCTATATGGTGCTTGGGGCAGGAGATCAGTGGTTGTGGCAGGATCTTGTGATGATCGGTGGGGGTGTTCCGAGATATCCGGGTATTGATATCTTTATTTCAAAATTATTCGTGAATCTTGAGTTGAGACGACTTGTGGTATATCAGGTATCTATGGATCTAGTGGGAGCCCTTCGAGTATGGGCATCCAGGGAGATTATTTAAGAGAGTAGATCTTCGCAAGGGTGGGCATTTTGATATGTCGATTGCCTCCAGAGTTTGTGATGCATATTCGAGTCGAGTATGGGTAGCTGCTTATGATAGTCTGCGGAGCCTGAGCTAGTGGGGTTAGAGAGTGTTGTGATACTGCGGGGAGCCGTAGTACTCACTAGTCAGAGGGTGTTGTGATACTGCGGGGAGCCGTAGTACTCACTAGTCAGAGGGTGTTGTGATACTGCGGGGAGAATTAGTACTCACTAGTCAGAGGGTGTTGTGATACTACGGGGAGCAGTAGTATTCACTAGTCAGAGGGTGTTGTGATACTGCGGGGAGCCGTAGTACTCACTAGATGGCAAGAGAATGTGATGATGGAATGTTGTCCGATCATTGTATGATGTGGAAGAGTTTTGGGCTTGAGTAGCCCTACTATTGGGTTTTGGAGCCTGGGTGTTGAACCGGGGGCGAGACTGGGGTCTCCGTCTCTGTCGGGAAATACGGTGAGATGCGCAGCGGAAACCAGAGATCAGAGTTGAGACAATCCTCGGTTGGATTGTATTTTTCCCGCATGAGGAAAGGAGAATTTCGTGACATGCGTGTCACTGGGCAAGGATAGTGGTTGCGGGGAAAAAGTTAGTGAGATATTTGGATCATGTTATGGGTGACCTTTGGAGGCTCAACTGTGGAGTCAAAAGCTGACCTGGTGCTCAGTCTCGAAGAGGGATATGAGAAATGAGCTAGAGCTTATCATGATGATGTTTGAGGACACTTCAGAGCGACCGAGCGATTCAGACGCTCGAAGACATGCTTCGGGCATGTGTATTAGATTTCGGAGGGAGTTGCGGCACGTATTTATCCTTGGTTGAGTTATCCTATATCAACAGCCATCATTAGTGCATTGGTATGCCACCCTTTGAGCTGTTGTATGAGAGGAGGTGTCGGACCCTCATTTGCTGGGGAGAGGTGGCGCATGGACCCGAGAGTCCTTGCGAGCAGATCCAAAGCATGTGCGATACATGGAGTAGTGGCAAGGTTGACAAGTGGATTTCCCTGGGTAAGGGAAGAGAAAGGTATGTAACCCCGGGGGGGAAGTGTTGGTTCACGGAAGTGAAAGTAGTAGCGAGAATGGATGATTTGGAGTATGGTGGTTGAACACTGCGTCTGTGGCAGTGGTATGGAACGACATCACGATGGGATGTCTTCCGAGGATGCGGAAGGTATTCCGCGGGTGTAGAGCCAAGAGTCTCAGGATGGATGCAGGGATGGAGTCTAGGACTCCCAGCTTGATTCTGATCAAGGGTTGTGTGCGTAGTGGTGGTTCCTCCTAGGGATGTTAGAGATGTCGTCACTGTGTCGGGTTTTCTAACCTAAGGGTGCGAAGGTGGGTGCAACATGTGTGTGTGATTGCAAGAAGAGGACTCGTGGGAGTTGCTCTGAGATTGAAGAGTGGGTCTCTCTGTCAGCATGGAATGGATAGAGTGGGTTTCGGATCGGGGATCCGGTGGTTCGTGATTATTTTTAGCTCGCAGGGGGTCGAGCGATTGTTGAGATTTGGAGCAGGAATGCAGCTCGGGTAATTCTCGATTGTTGAGTGTGATTATCAGAGGGTACCGCTGGTGCCCGGTTTGTGACGGTGGTCAGGAATGCAGCTTGGGTAATTCTCGATTATTGAGTCGCGGATTGGGGAAGTTCTGAGCATGGGGACTCGACGAGTCGACGGGTTGACTCGGCGAGCAGGGTCAACCAAGAGGGTTGACTTTGATGAAGGACTTTGACTTGGACCAAGAGTTGACCGTTGACTTTTAGGGCTTGGTCAGCGATGTGGCCTTTGGGCCAAGAGATGGGTAAAATAGTCTTTTACCCTTAAGAGGGTGCCATGAGAGGGTTGATTCTAGTCTCGAGAGTTATATTCATGAGAGTATTTGCTTTACGTGTTAGGCGGTGGCGAGTTCGAGATTCAAGTGTGGGGATATCTGCTTTCTGTTTGTCAGGTGAGTCTTCTCACTATACTTTACCTTGAGTTGGTAACCAGAGTTATGTGATCAGAGTATTTGTATGCTATATGTACGTGATGTGTTGTACTACATTATTTCTATGTGATTTATGCTGTGCATGTTATAGAGTTGGAACCGGAAGGTTCCCAGAGTTAGAACCTGAGGGTTCACAGAGTTTGGGTGCACGGACCCATAGAGTTATAGCCTCGAGTGGCTAATATGTGTTATGTGTGGTATTTTGGAGAACTCACTAAGCTTCGTGCTTACAGTGTTTTGTGTTATGTTTCAGGTTTCTTTCAGGATCACGGGACGGCACCGGCTTGATTGTACACACCAGAGAAAGAGTCATGTTTTGAGGATCTTGCTTTAATATGCAAGTGAAAATGGAGTTATGCTTTGTAATTCGATTATGAATGAGATTTTAAACAAGTGTTTCTAAGAATTAAACGATTATTTTAAATGAAAAATTGTTTTGAAATTTATGGTGTTACCTATACCCTGACACACATGAGTTCACGGCCGTGAACTCATGTTTGGGTAATTTTGAGTGTTTAATGGCTTGAATGGACATGAGGATTGTTGGAATGAATTTCTCAAATGCCTTGGAATGGATTAAATGGAATTATACCATATTTAAGGGAGTTCACGACTGTAAACTTGGAGTTTACGGCCGTAAACTCTCCTATGGTCAAAGATAATTATTTTGAGGCAAAAGGGACAATCACATGTGATTCTAGTTAATTTTCCAAGCCTTGATATGAATTTAGGGCAACATTTAACACACATTTAGGAGTTTACGGCCCAGGAGCATGTTCTATGGATGTAAACTCTCATATGTAAGGTTTTGTTATGTTTAAGGTCTCCAAACTATTTTTAGATGGTTCTAGGATTTACCACAAGGCTATTGGTTAAGTTACAAGGCATTCTAACATGCAAAAGTGAGTTTACTCCCCATGTTTCAGGAGTTTACGGCCCAAGCACATACCTTGTCCGTAAACTCTCATTTGTCCCTCAAAATTCAAGTTTAAGGTGTTCCAAGTCCAGGTTTGTAAGCCTCAAGGTTGTATCTAAGTCCCAACATTGGTTTGGAAGGATTAAATTGCTCAAAAACCCCATTATTGTGTGTTTACGACCCAAGCTTACTTTTTGGCCGTAAACACATGTTCCAGGTCCTATTTCACATTTTAAACATGGATTTGAAGGCCTAAGAGGTTGAATAACAAGCTAGGAAGGTTACCTCTATGATTTGGAGCCTTAAATCTTTGATTTTGGACCTTAATCTAGAATGAGGAGAGAGGTTAGAGAGAGAGAGAGAGAGAGAGTAATGAGATGAAGCCAAAAGCTTCAAATGAAGTCTTAGAGCACTTAATATAGTGTCTAAGTTTTGGACACGGAGGAATTCTACCCGATACTGGCGTTCGGCGAGGCTTTTGGTCACACCCGATTAAGTTGTCGTAACCCGATATGGTAAATTCTAACTGATTACTAGAATGGGGTGTTAGAATGATTCCTAAATGTATTAAGACACCCATTAAGTCATTTTAGATACGTACAAATTAATGACTTAATTAAATAACTAAATCGGAATCGGATTTGAAAACGATGATTGGTTTATCGAATTGAACAACGAAAAAGAGTTACAACAAATGATACGGAATTTCGGGTTGTTACACCAGCGTACTCAATGGATTTAGGCTTTACGTCTTTTGGGCCTCAGATGGGCTACTTTCTTGGACTTTGTGTCTTAGGCCTTAGTGGTCCATCTGGAATCGAATATTTGAGCTAGGGAAGCATTATTGGGCCTTAGGCTAAGGCTGCCTATGTGAAGAGATTGGGCCCAATTGGAAATTGGGCCATATGTTGGGCCTTGATGGATTGTTTAACTTTTGGGCCATTGGATTGTGATTTAGGGTCTCATTCTTCGACCAAGTAATGTTAGGGGTAAAATAGCCTTTTTACCCCATGCAAGGATTTTTGGTTAATGATGTAGATCCTAAATGTTAATTAGTTGTTTTTGGAAATTGATAGCTCGGGGTGCTGTAGGACTAGCAGTCACGGATCATTCGTTTCATTCAGCTTTATGAGGTGAGTTTTCCTCACTAAGTTTAGCGGGTCGAAGGCACCAAGGCCGAACCTTGATGATTATGTTGTTATACTTGTTGTCTGTGTGATACTTGTATGTGTTTGTATATGTTTGCTTATTTGGGCGGGGCCTGTATTACGAGTGTGGATAGGGCCCATATCTCATTAGGCGGGGCTCGTATTGCGAGCATGGGCAGGGCCCGTATTTCATTGGGTCAGGGCCCGTTATGCGAGTGTAGGCGGTGCTCGTATCTCATTGGGTCGGGGCCCGTTATGTGAGTGTGGACGGGCCCGTTATGTGATATGTTTGGTATGCGGTATCTTGGGGAACTCACTAAGATTTGTGCTTATGGATTTAGTTTTTGTTTCAGGTACTTCCGGTTCTAAGGGGAAGGACTTTAGTTGACTGCACCGTACACACCATGGGGATTCCGCATTTGATATTTAATCTGATTTTTATAACACATGATACATTGAGTTTGTTGAGTTGTATGGATGATATTTGAAAATACTATTTTATCTATTATAAAAATGAAATTTTTGGGTCCATATTTTTGGATGTTATAAGTGTTAAGGCAACATAATTGATAGAGTAATAACCAAATTTTTCCATGATACTACCACCATCAACGACAACTGCATCTTCTTTCCCAGTTGCCGACGACAACTCTTCCCCATTGATTTGTCGTTGTACCCTTTCTCAGCCATGGACGGAAGTTGTACTCCATTTCTTAACTATTTTGGTTTGACTTCTACATCAGCAACCACAACAGTTACATGTGGTTTCCTTCTCTTTACAGTACAACCTGAGATTTGGAATTAACCTTCCTCAAATGCTACCTGCCTCATTTAAGCAATTAGGTTATCAGTACATTGAATTCTCTCTACCTATAGTTAGTATTTTGCCGTTATTTCATGCCTTTGTTTTTATTTATTTTTTTCGATTTTCTTCGAAATCTGTGACCACTTCATCGTCTTCAAGTATCTTCACATCTCCTATAACTAGTTAATTAGTTTTTTTCACTCACTAATGTCTACTTGCAATATAGTTTTAAACTCTGTAATGATGGCTCATAATATAAACTATGGTGACATATCTTTTTAGACATGTGCAAGGGTGCTAAAGTGCATGGTCATATCACTGGGAAATCCAAACCTCAAGGTGATGATGATGAGGATTGGGAAGCCATTGAATCTTGGATTAAATCATGGTTTTATTCCACTTATGACGCTAACCTTATGTAGGTAATGTCTAGTGACACTTGTACTACCAAAGACCTTTGGGACAAGCTCGATGAGTTCTTCCTCAATAACAAAATATCCCGAATGCTTCAACTCCAAGAGCAATTGCATAACATCTATAAAAGTTCCTCCCCCATTAACGAATTTTGTCACTCTGATAGCGTGTCAAACCCAACAAATGATAGGGGTACAAAATCAACTCCAAATACACTATTACTTTACACTAGAAAGTAGTACAAGGTAAATAGGTTTGATCCATAGAGACACGAGCCAAATGATTATACCTCTTTGTGGAAGGTATTTGAGTCAAAAAATAGGAGGGATGTTTAATTTGTAATTATGGATATCAGTACTAACACATACAATTATGAACTTTGTAATTAATTTGAAAATATAATAGTTCTGATCTCGTAGTAAACTCATGTTTCATGCAATTCAATCACGTGATAAAGTTATGTCACAACCTATCTAAGTTTGTACTTGAAAATACTAACAAGATCCAGTGTTTTCCAGTCACCAAAGTATTTGATCAAAAGAAGCTCTTTGAACCAAACCTAGCCTTACTAATCTAACCTAAACAAGCTCTTAGAATTAGATTGGAAAATTGCATTAGAATTAATATGAATGTTCCTAAAAATGTTCAATATTTCTCATAAGCTCGAAAACATAAAAATATGCAATTGTAGTTTACACCAAAGTTAATCACACTATAGATCCAGTTTGATGCTTATACTTTACTTTCAATTCATAAAACAATTACAGATTCTATAAATTGAATAATGAGAATGGTATAACCCTAATTCTAGTGGCCAACATGAACCATGATTAAATCAAACATTAAATTAAAATGAAACTAGAACTTCTATATAGAATCATGAATATAACATCCAATCACATGATTAAAAGCATAAACACGATCGTATTACAAAATCGGAAATGAAAGGCTTTAGTCGGACATCGCTAAAGCTTGAATCCAAAGTCTAGAAAGTAGAAATGGCAAGACTAATCTAAATTACAAATGAAATTAAAATGTTTCCAGAATGATCTTCTAAAGTTAATAACTTAAAACCCCTTCAAAAACACCCCCTTGGTTGTCTAGAGTGAGAGAGCAAGTCTGGAGTCGCTAAAAATCTTTAAATAGGTCATAAAAGAGAACTGCCAAAAGGCAGTTATGCGTCTGAAATGACATAAAAATTATGGAAATGAAGTGCACCAACATTTGTCCCAAAAACAAGTAAAATTCATGGATTATTATGAATTGAAGTGCAAAATAGTGAATTAAACATGCTAAAAATGTGTATAAAATGCACTTAACACAATTCTTGAAAAATTTAGCTGAGGGTCTTGTGGATTGTGATTCCAACGTCGATGAAATTGAACTTGTAATGCAAATTCTCCAACAAATCCCTCCTTGTTATCATACAATTGTCGATGTGATCACTAATACCAAACTGTTTCCATCGTTCCTTGAAGCTAAGAACATGCTCCTCGTATACGAGTCTCATGAAGAATTTATTGGTCCATGGGGCGGGGCTTACCATCCTTGTCCCCACCCCTGAATTTGTAACCTCGTCCCCATCCCCGACAGATGCACGGAATAAAATCCCCTCCCCTTTTGAATTTTGAGCTTATCCCTGACCCATTCCCCGAACCATCAACATAATAAATCAACGTACGCAAAAAATAATTTCAAGTTTATTAAGCTATCATAACTATATTGTGTTTAAATTAATAATAAATGTTAACAACCATCAATACCATGAACGTGATTATATACATACAAAAGAAAATTCACTATATTGCGTTTACATTAATAATAAATCTTAACAACCATCAATACCATGAACGTGATTATACACATACAAAAGAAATTTCAAGTCTTTGGTGCTATGTGTTTCTCTTAAAACTTACTTAACATCATCATCATATGAAACCGTCTATCAAAAGCCTTTAGTTCTCCTTGCTTTTGACCTGAAACATATAAAAGTTATATAGTTAGAAAAAATAATATTTATACACACGTATGATATAAAATTTGATATAGTTATCAAAAAGTTACCCTGAAGTTCCTTCCATTACCACCTTTGGCTACACATTAATGCTACAACTATTTTCAATTTGAGTGGCTATGTTGTTTTGTCACCTTATTCCCACTCATGCTAGAAAGTGTTCTTAAGCATCCGTACAAATTGAAATGGCTAAAACATATATTACCATCTTCTTTAATATAGGAAACTAAGAGCCATTGCACTTCCACCAAAATAAATGTGTCAAAAACTTCCTCATTTGGTAACAACTTCGCAGGTAAATAATCATCTAAATCAATTTTATCAAATCCATCACCCTCAAAAAGCATAGCCAAAAAATCCAACTCCCATGTTGATCTGATAAAACTAGAACCCCCTCTATCTGAGACGTTAGAGGCACATTGTCATTTCCAAGAAGCTCCATGTTTGCTATCATGTTTCTTTTTATACTCTTCAAAGAAATCAATCATTGTGTTACTTGTTTTCATAACACTTCAAAACTTCATCCAAAATTTTATAAATTATAATTAATAAAATTAATTAGAGTAAATACCTCATAATTTGATTTTGTAACTTCCAGTTGCCATATATATATATATATATATATATATATATATATATATATATATATATATATATATATATATATATATATATATATATATATATATATATATATATATATATATATATATATATATATATATATATATTATGTTTTGTGATTGCCATGTAACCTTTCTTTTGGTTACTTGTGGTCCACATATTAGACGTAAGAGCAATCCTACTATCGTTCTCTTCAAAACATTTCAAGATATAACATTTTTTTATCCTCATATATCTAGAACCTCCTTTATTTGAGACGTTAGAGGCACATTGTCATTTCCAAGAAGCTCCACGTTTGCATTCATGTTTCTTTTTATACTCTTCAAAGAAATCAATCATTATGTTACTTGTTTTCATAACACTTCAAAACTTCATCCAAAATTTTATAAATTTTAATTAATAAAACTAATTAGAGTAAATAACTCATAATTTGATTTTGTAACTTCCAATTGCCATATGTGTTGTGATTGCCATGTAACCTTTCTTTTGGTTACTTGTTGTCCACATATTAGACGTAAGATCAATCCTACTCTCGTTCTCTTCAAAACATTTCAAGATATGACATTTTTTATCCTCATATATCCTTATTATATCACCCTTGATTGTATTACGACAAGGAACCTTAAATAAATCTTGCAAAGCTCGTTAGACGTTCCCAAAGTGGCCGACTCATTGGGGAAGTATTCTGGGAGTACTCGGATTGGATAAATTATATGAAATTAGTTATAGAAAAATTGTATATATAAAAAAATATAACAAATTTATTAAAATTATAACAAAATATATGAATATCAATAAGAATTATACATTTTTTTCTAAAAGAAAGATGAAATTTTTACGTTTTGCTGATTTTTAAATTTTTTTGACCTATTCCGAATTTCTTCTGATTTTGACTGATTTGGAGCTGATTTTGGCTGAGTTTGACCAATTCCGTGTTTGTTGGCCAATTCCTAATTAGGCGCCTCGGCCCCTACTTGATTCCTATTAATCGCCTGCGTAGGCTGAGTTTTGCAACACCGGCTTATTTAAAGTTGAAGACTTTCAGTATGCTTTCGAAAACCATAATGTTCAACAATGGAGAGTGGATAGTCATGAATTATAATAATCTTTTCTAATTCATCTCTGGATACTTCAACATCAAAGGCATAATTACTCATATAAGGTTTTACCATCAATAGTTTATGGCCTTGAACTAATATACGTTGCCTAATGTCCCTTGTATCTTTCCTAAGGCATATCTTGTGATGATCGTTCAAATGTGTTGTTCCAACAGTAGCTCTACCGGTCAGTTTTTTCTTCCAATGTATACACTTCGCCCATCTTCGAACACCATCAACATAAACTAGTTGTTTCTTGCAATGTATACACTCATCAACATAAACTGGATCAAAATGGTTCCAAGCAGCTAATTTCAACAGTTTTTTTGGGATGCTGAGTATCATTTTCTGTAGGTTCTTGACCTTCTGGTTCATTAATATCTTCATGTTCGTCACTCATGGCTGCTTGTTTATCATTTTCTGAAGTGGCCATCTATAACAAACATAATTTATAAATAATAACATTAATTAGAATAAAAACCCAATAATTCATCTTTGAAAATCACTTTGCAACGGAAACAAAACAAAAAAGTTATTTGAAATCCACTATAAAGCAGTGGGGAGTCGAATCGCCAAACATGTTCGTCGCATGTGCACCACACCAAGGATTGTATGTCTACTTGTGTTTTTGGAATTGCCGATTGAGTATTGGCATATGCTGTTTGCTAAATTGAAATTGGTTCAAACAAAATTGGGCCTACTGAAAGTCTATATACGCATAAAAGAAATTCAAATCTAGACTTGGGCCTACATCAAATATCTACGTAATATGTGGGTATAATATAAACGGGGACGAGCCGGGTTGGGGAATAAGAAAGTCGACCTCGGCCCCATCCCTACTTTTTGCCATACGGGGATCCCAGGCCCATACCCGATACCCGCTTTAGCAGGGAATACCCATCATCGATCGAGGCGGGGTGATCGGGTTCCCCAACGGGTCGGATTAAATTGCCATGCCTACCGATGATGTCACTCTTACATCTTCCGTAACCACTAATGGAAAATCAAGAAATAAATTTAATACGGTAAAAATAGTAGGCGAGATTTGCTTCCAGGGATAATTCTAGTATTTCCGCTAGCTCTGATACCATGATGAATATTGTTGAAAACCCGTAAATTAGGGTTTCATATATTGACTTCAATATATAGATACAAATTACATAAGGGTCCTTAGAAGATATAAAATATGACTATTTAACTATTTAACAAAGTTCTGAAAAGCTCGCGATGGCTTTGCAATGATGCACCATGCTCCAAGGCTTGTACTTAACATCAAATTTTAACAAAATGCCGCCTTAAGTCATATATGTATATAAAAATGAATGATAGCACAAAATACATATAAAAATATTAGTTATATACAAAATTGTCACCTTAAGTTACGTCGTGCCTCGTCACGGCTCGTAAAAATTTGAAGTTTGACATTGCCACCAAAGTCACGCCTAACGTTATTTAGAACCTTGCTATTTAACAAGAACTAACAGTGGCATCTGAGGGTAAACTATGCTTTATGCCTGGGTTCACGATGGTTTAAAGAGTTTGCCATGAATCAAAAATATTCATGATATGAATCAAAAATATTCATGATAGTTGGCAATGGCAAACTATGGTTCGACTGGTACATACAGTTTTAGTTTAACACGATGAATCATCTTGAGTCATAAATATTATGAAACTCGAACCAATCATCAATAGAAATACTAAAAAGTTTATTATTTAGTAAAACTATGCTATTTATACAATGAAAAGGAAGCCGGTTATCAACAACTAACAAGCCAATACTGCTTAATCAACTTTGGGGACTCGTGCGCCACTTGGATACTGATATGGCAAAGGTGGAAAAACACATTTTGCATAAATATTACTGTAATCAATCTCCATGTTGTGAACATTCTGTTGTGATTGAAGGTGATTCTTTCTGTGTACTTGTATATCCATTTAAAGATGCAATATCTCTGTTGCTTCTAAGTGAACTTTCCTGTCTGAGCCTTTTCTTGGAACGGGTATTCACCGAATCTTCTTTTTCATCAATAAATGAAACAAACGTTTGTAGGCGTCCTGGTGTTGTTCCAGGTGACTCAATAGGATCTGGTTTGTGTTTAGTGTATTTGTATATGATGAGCAATACGTATACAAAAAGTGCAAGAAAACAAGCTAATCCAATTATTATGAATAGGCCTTTGAACCTCTTTAGCTTGAGCCTGTCTACTGAAAACTCAGTTCCTTGTGAATTGCAAGCACTTTCCCTTAGCCACTTCTTGTGGATGTTTTGTAACTCTCCGGTTTCTGATAGTTTGAGAATCGCATTTGACATATCCATTGCAAGAGGAGAGTCTCGCTGAAAGGCCTACAAGACATCATGAACCCATAATAGTCAACTACTGTCGGTTTGATTACGGACGTTAAACACAAAAAAGTATCGAGTTCAAGTCAAATTACATAATACAGAGGTTATTTGATATGTAGTATAATGTTTCAGCAGAATAATTTCAGTGGAAAATCAAAAACTTCATATCAAATATAAAGTTTAGAAGTCTCTTGATACGTTTCTCAAAAAATCTGATTTGGGCAGATTCTTCCCCTAAATAGCAAAGATATCTTGGCGTAATTGTCACATATGAAATCGAGGAAATTTTTGCAAAGAAATAGCCGACTTTTTGATCTGATTTGATTATATAAATAAAAAAGAGAATAAACAAAAATACAAGAAATAACAATGTATTTCAATAAATTGTTTACTATAGCATTGTGCTTTCATTTTATTTTTCCTATTAGAGCATTGTATTTGAAAAATCTACCCAATTATAAGCCATCTCATTCAATGAAAAAGTGATTTTCATCGTTATAATTAGATTGATTTTTCAGAGAATGTCCTAAAAAAATTACATATAAAAGTACAACGCTATAAATGGATAGAGTTTTCATAGTACCATGCCTTAATAAAAAAAATGAAAGTACAATGTTGTAATAGAAAGAAATGAAAGTATGACGTTGTAATACAAACATTTATGATTTGAATCTAACATTGGTCATATGAGACGCCATTGGGTATGAAGTTCAATGTTTTCGCAAACCTTTTGTGGAAAATAAGGAAGTGTGTATGAAATTTGAAGTTTAAAAATGATCCGGTTTGACTATATAAGTCAAACATAACATGAAAATGAGAACTTTACTTACAAATCCCCATCCAGTTCTGGTGAAATCTTGACCAACAATGCTGAATTGGCAGCGCGTCGAAACGAAAAGTTCAATGTACGGACGCTCATCAACAATTGCAACAACACCGCCATTGTCAGGACCATCGTTTAGGGCTTTTTCATAGTCTTCCGGCAAGTTAAGAGGAACAAGTCTACTTTCCGAAATGCCAATTTCGTCAATCAAATAGTTTCGGACAAACGAACTTTCTTGGTACCCAATACGATCTTTGCTTAATTTTAAACTGTCAATCCCTTCAATAGGCGAAGATAGTTTTTGAATGGTCAAGATTGAGGTGAGACTTGCGGTATAACTCGAGCTTATTATCAGAACCACAAACAACCATATTATTAATACGAAACGACCTAGACCGCTCATCAAGTTTTGTTCTGCATCAACAATGGTTGAGTTTAAGAAAATCTTCAACATAAGGAATATTTGTGTGTGTGTGTATACTATAGCATATAAGTAGTGTCCCAGCTAAGTCCAGTAAGTCAAAATAAAAACATGGTAGTTGGTTTCATGTAGAGTGTAACTTACTGTGGGAGAAAAATAGGGTAGAAAAGCTAAACCTGCATGGAACCAAACACAAACCTTTAGTGACAAGATAAAAAAAATATCCATCATAATGGATGCTAACTCTCTTGAATAAAGATTCAAAACTTAATTGCATTAATGGGTATTATTAGTTGTGAGCTAGTTTTTTTTTGGGTTGTGTGGTAGATCGGTGGGTATGCCTCTTGATGTTTCCAGATTTGGTAGTTTTTATATTTTTGCATTATAAGTAGTTTGTTGCCCTTAATTTGTTTTCTGTCATAACAGTTGAATAGATGCAGATTCTTTCATTCTTCTCCAATTTTTAACTCCCCTAGCTGTTTTCACATCCTTTCAGACACACACACACACCCACCCACCCACCCACACACTTACCATAGGGTTGTCACAACCTGTTGTCTAGGAGTACCACGAAATTCATCGTTTTGGCGATGTTCTAGAATCCAAACAACTGCTCCCACAACCAGAAAAAAGATCCCAATTACACACCACAACTCAGCAGTAAATGGCCTGAAAAAATCCCAAGTCCCAGAGCTTAGCCTCCTGACTGGTGCCACTACAACTAGGCCAGACTCGATAAATGGCTGTGTAAAATCCGCTAAAAGTGTCCGGTTAGTGACGATAGCAATGTCTCCCACTGCAGCGTCATAGACCTGCAGTAATTCCCAAAAAGACTCTAAAAATTTAACTTTGGTTCAACAGAAAAGAATGAAATAGTTAGAAAGGAATACTCACACCAGCGTTTACTAAGCTCACTAGATCAGTGTAATCCGGGTTGTTATGACCATCTCCATACGTATAGATCTTATATGGGAAAGAATATGGAAGCACTTTTACTGCAGAAATAAACACATCCACACTGTATCCTACATACATATCAGTCCCTTTAACTTCCTCCACTAGGTCCTGAAAGCTGACACGAGTTGGAACCCCGATTTTCAACTCTTTTCCATTCTTTGGGAGAACCCATCCACGAGGTTTTTTAATGGTTTCACCCGGCCAAATTACTCCAGACAATAGCTCAGATGAACTAGATTGGTTTGAAAGGTTTGAATTGAGTGTTTCTGGAGGAGAAGTTGACAAACGTGAGGTGTTTGACCAATACCCAACTGTTTTAAAGCCCGTATCCATCACATTAAGAACTTCAAATGCCGGAAAAACAAGGTTTTTATCAGAAGTGAACTCGATCGGTCCCGTTGTTCCGTTCATTTTGACTTGTAAGATGTTCTCAAGCAAGATTTTCCCTCCATTAAAAACACTAAAAGAATCAAGATTCAATAATCTGCCTTGTGAGTCCTTCATTTTGGGACCTTTTGAGAACGAAATGTTTCCACCTTGATGAAAGAAATCATCAAGAGCACGAGCAAGCAGCCAAATAGTGTCGTATGCATACAGAGTATAAGTACTCAAGCCCATTTTGGTCAAGTTTTCCCACTCCATTATGAACTTGCTTTTAATTTCTGAATCTTTTATGTATGATTGCAGTGTAATAACTCCTTGCATAGAAGCAATCGATCGTGTAGGGAGTGAGGAGCTTATGTCTATGATGGTAGAAAGCCAATCCGTTGTGATCCAAACGTACCCACTTTCCATCATACTAAGATCTTGAGCAACATCAAGTATGTTTAATCCCCATTTGGTGCTAGTATGGACAACAATAACTCTTGATTCCATGAAAGAAACTTGAATTAAAATATCTTGTATATCTCCACGTGTTGCATCGGGATTGATAGGTGCCTTGTGGGAGATCTTAGACCTCTTAGAAGCTAATTGATCTACCAATGAACTTATTCCATTCCTCCCATGATCATCGTCTATGTAAATCGCTACCACTTGTCTCCATTCGTAGTACTCAATTATGTCCGCTATGGCAGCCATTTGGAAAATGTCACTGTGAGTTGATCGGACAAAGAAAGGAAATTGAAGCGAGGATAATGTAGGGTCTGTGGCTGTGAAAGAAACTAGGGGGATTCGGAGCTCTTTCACTACGTAGGAGATCGTATGAGTTAAGGCCGATGATTCTGGACCTATTAATGCCACACTTTCACTCTCCATGAAATGCAAAGCTGTTGCAACAAAGGGAATTAGAGGTCATAAGATCATAATCTTATAACGAAAAACAAGAATGTGAAAACTATTGAAATAATAAGCTAAATTTTGGATTATTTATGTTTATTAGTGTTATTTATATTTATTAGTGTTAATACAGTGGCAAAGTGCTTCCTTACTCATTAGCTTTGTGGTTTGGGTTTGTACTTAGTAGCATAAGCTACCTCATATGCTTTTGATCCCTCAAAGACCCAATTTTGGGTGTCACAAGACCATATCTTATAGGATAGTGGCATATGCAGTATGGATTCTGATTATGTTTATGCATTGGCTTCTCTTCGTAACAAGCTTCTATGCATTGACTTTAGCAGTTTCACTAATAAGGACACAGTCCCGTTTATATCCCAACAAACACTGTTGGGTGCCCTTTTTAGTAAAATTTTCCAAGATATGGAAGTGCATTTTGACATGACGGTTCGGCAGAAAGTTTTATAGTGTTTACAAGCACCATATGCTCAAGATTTTCTTCTAGCTATCCCTATAGAATGGCTTGGCCAACATATCGTCTCCTATGGAGTATTGTACTATCCTTAAATATCAGCCATGATCCCAACATTTCCTACTGACGAGGTATGTCTGGTTTTCCATAAGGCATGTTTGGAATCTTTTGGAGAGCATGTGATTCATTGTAAAGAACTCCCAATGCTCAAATACTGACATATATGGTTAGGGATGTTTTGTTTGACATATTTAAGTGTGTCAGGGTTTCCGCCAAGAAAGTGGCACATGTGAATTTCTTGACTGATCTGAAATAAGGGATACCAACCCTTAGACCGGTTGATGTATTGTTTTTGGATGGGTTAGAGGGAAACACACTTGTGTTGACTTTACAGGGCTTGAGGCATGGGGGTTTCAAGGTAGGGAAAACAACTTTAAAAGTTGGTGCATGCAAAGTCACAAAACATGAGAAATCGTGCATGGAAAATCAACATGTGTTTATACCATTTGCTTTTTATACATTTGGTTTCCTATCACCAAATGCGGTCGAGCTTCTTAATAGAGTACAACGGATCATGCATAACAATGTTATATACCCTAAATTTATGGATATAGTCTTCAAAAGATTTTTTTTATCATTAAAAAAGGTTTAGTGACGCAGCTTGTTGCCCGTTTTCCTTCACACTCATTGTATTGTGATCACTTGATATTTATAATATAATATACCCATATATCTTATTTATCTTAAGAGTAAGATAAAGGGGTGTGATGGTTAAGGCTTAAGAGTCATATCATTTAGTTTCTATATATACATATGTGAAGAAATGTAAAATATTGTTATTGGTGTTGATAATAAAAGTTTTTGTATCAGTATAGACAGTAGAAGGCATATCATTTATAAGGGCTCCCACGTCGACTCCAAAAAGAAAGTTATGATGTTTTAATTATAAATAGATGTTTATTCTTTCACACTTCTACAACATAAGCTTGTTGAGGCCTGGTTCAAACTAACCTTCTCCAAATATAAGTTCGTGTTAGTAAAAATAAATAAATTAAGGAAGGATCGATTTGGGCTTTAACCACCAATGTTTATACATGCCGAACCGATTATTTTTCTGGTTGAACTTGATTTTCTCTTGAATAGGCCTGGTTAAACAAGGTTAGGAAACTACATGATTTTCTGTTCTAGACTCGCCATTGAGCATGAGTTCTTTTGGAGCACCTTTGGAGTTTTTTTGGAGTATATATGGAGTTCTGGAGCATCTTTGGAGTATTTAGAGCACATTTGAAGTTTTGGAGCATCGGTGGAGTTTTATTTTAGCACATTTGGAGGTTTGGAGCACCTTTGGAGTTTTTGGAGTATATTTGAATTTTGGAGCACATTTCGAGTTTTGGAGAACATTTGGTGTTTTTGGAGTTTTAGAGCACCTTTGGAGTTTTGGAGCATGTTTGAATTTTTGGAGCACATTTGGAGTTTGGAGAACCTTTGGTATTTTTGGAGCACCTTTGGAGTTTTCCGAACACCTTTGGAGTTTTGGAGCATCTTTGGAATTTTTGGAGCACATTTGGAGTTTTTGGAGCATCTTTGGAGTTTTGAGCACATTCATAGATTTTTTTTCTAGTATTGCCCTTTATTCGTTTTGGTTATAGTTTGAAGCTTTGTTATTGTCGGTATTTGTCGGTTTTTGTTGTTGGTATTCGTTTGCTTTGATTATTGTTGATATGGCTCCTAAGGATAGATCAGCCCCCAAAGTTGCTTTTGATGAATGTGTTTACCACAATCAAAAGAACCAGAAGTCTCAGTGTCCATTGTTACTCAACAAAGCAAAGCAGCAACATAACATACCATCTGGATCGTTTCAACCACCATTCCAGATACATAACCCTCACATGAAGCATATAGACGTTCGTTATCATTTTATCCATTTTAAGTTGAGGATAAAAGTGCAAAAATGTCACGACTCAAGAGATCACAACCGATATCTTGACAAAACTCGTTCTGGAAGTGAGATTCTGAAGGTGTCTTCATTTGCTTCATACTGGAAACTGGATATTTGATTGTGGGACTTACCTTTGGAGTAAAGGTGGAGTTCTGTAGATTTGTTGACTCAAAATTACATTTCAACGAACAAAGTTCCCATTGTTTAGAAGACATTGGATAAAATTATCAAAGTGCCTTTATGTTTGACTAATTTATATTAAATGCATCCGATAACCTCTCCAATTTTCAGTTACAAATTCTTTATTCTGTTTTCTTCTTTCCTAGCATACGTTTACAAAATGTGAATAAAATAAATTTATTTTACCCATATTGTTCAAGAGTTTCTTCTAAATTTCTTCTTTAGTTAATGATTTACTTTCTTTGTTACAACACTATGCCTAGAAAGATATCATGATATATTTATCACTAGACAAATATTCCTGTTTGGATACTTTTTATACTAAACAGAAAAAGCAATGAAAAGAAGACACCATAATATATTTATCATAGTAAGCAAATGTTTAGAAGACATACCTTCCATAATACTCACCAAGCCACTAGAATTTGAGTCATGAATGGTTAGTTCTAGCTTGGTTCCATTAAGAACCGTGGGATCAGAATTCACATCTTCTACTGCAGCCTCCAATGCAATTTTCGCAGCTTTGCCTATGATCGAATCGAAGGTCAAAATTGACCCAATTTTTACAACTTCAGGTCTTGAAAGAAAACTAGCATTCCTCAGCTTCTTGGATTCAGGAATCTGAAAGAATAAAAACATGGGTTTTGCATAATGATAACAAAAATAATTCATTTTCTATGTAGCCAAAAAAGGTTTCAAGTATGTACCTGAGCTTGGGCGCAGTGCCTCTTCTCCTCAATGAAACATCCATTGAAGAAAACCACCACCACCACCAACAATAACAAACCCCAAACTTGATTCACAACCATAACTCTTCAAAACTCTATTTCCACACACCTTGTCATTGAAAACAACACCCTGATAAACACAGTTTAACGAGTTCCAGATTGATCAAACCTTAATAATAATAAAAATTAATTAATGTAATAGTAGCAGTATTAGTGCTCAACTGAGAGACAACAAAAGTTGTTTTTTGGAATGTGGATTCAATAAAACGCGTCAAATATCTACTGACCAGCTTTAAAAGATGATAGAACATCAGAGTATTTAACACCCATCTACTAAATTATGCTCAACTCACATATGAAAAGGGGGATTTAAAAGAACAAAAGAGCAAATTGATTATGAACTAGAAAAATCAACCATGAAAGCTCCTAAATGTCAAAAACCTCAGAGCTTTCTACAGATAAACATCCATGAGAGAGAGAGAGAGAGAGAGAGAGAGAGAGAGAGTTACAGATAAGTGTAAGAAGGCATCGAAGAAGAGCAGACAAGGTAGTGATAGAAGTCTCTTGCACAATGGAAGAAGCAATTAGCAGAAATATGGGTAGTCTATCTGATATGCTCTATATTCTAGGTGAAACTATACATCTTCTAAGAACTCAACATACTACTAATGAGGAGAGCTGTCAAACTTTGCCCAAAAATCTTTAATATTGACATATGTTTGATATCACTGTGACATTTTAGTTTTTGACAGATATTATGAATCAAAATACTGATTGAAGATAAAATATAGCACAAGGTTAATTATTTTGTTTATTTTAAATTGTATAAGATTCATTTTAGATAAGTAAAAAGAATCATACCTTATGTATTTTGCCTACACCATTAAGATCGAAGATAATGCTAATCGGGAATACTTTATATTAATTATTGTTTATACTTATACAAAACCAAAAAACCGAAAAAGGCTTGAATTTTATTCCTGAGGACCCGAAAGTAGGATATATAAAATTAAGGACATGAAGGGGCAAAACCCATATTGGGGAAGTGTGTACACAACTACACATGCCTTTTAAAATAAAATAAGTAAAAGGAGATTCTTTCTTATATATATATATATATATATATATATATATATATATATATATATATATATATATATATATATATATATATATAGTACGGGTATTATTATTATATAGAATTTTAACTTTAATTATGTAATAAATAATATATCATTAAGTTAGAAAACTTATATTGTATTTTTTTTAATAAGTTTTTGATTTGTAAGTATTTCATTATACAATAAATGATAAGTATTTAACTACAAATGAATTTTAAAATTAATCAAATAATAAAATAAAATTTCATTAATTTTGACAACTTATGAATTGTAATATTGAATTTTTCAAAAAGTTTTTGATTTCTAAGTATTTAATTACAAACTAAATCATAAGTATTTAATTAGAAATGAAATTTTTTGAAAACCTTTATTTTTAGTGCATGATTCTTGTTGGACATACGCAGATGATGCATTACCGGTGTGTGTAATGAAATTAACATAAAATAAACAATACGTAATTATAAATAAATGAAGTAATATGATGGATTAAGTATGATTTGCTAAAAATGAATAAAATATGCTACAAAAAAGTTAGCTACAAATTTTGAAAAACTTCCTTATAAACAACATTGGAAGTTTATTTGTGAGTTTGCCATCTTTATCTAAAATTAATAATTTTAATCCTTCTCTGCTTTGAACTCTAGATAAGGCAACATACAATTGTCCATGTGAAAAAACTGGATCTTTGAGAAACAAACCAACTTTTGATAACGATTGTCCTTGACTTTTATTAATAGTCATTGCAAAACATATGGCCAAAGGAAACTATCTTCTTGTAAATTTTAAGGGAATCTTTTTTTCTGATGGAGTTAAAGACATTCCTAGAATAAAAGTCCAGTTTCCAATATTAGTTCCAGTTATTATACGTACCTCAATAACACGTTTGCCCAATGATAACACTTGTAGTCTTGTGCCATTACATAAGGCGTTTTCCTGATCAATATTTCTCAGTAACATTACTAGAACACCAATTTTTAAAACTAACTTATGATTTGGTAAACCAGATACTTTGAGACTGTTTAATACATCAGGAGAGTATAAATTTGAATCATACTGATCATGGACAAATTCAGATTCGCATATACTGTCTGAACTTAAATATTCAACTTCATCTCCTGGAAACTTGTTAAGCAAACGGTCGTTGATTTCCTGAACAACTTCATTTTTTGGAGCAAGTATCGCTCTTTCTTGAAAATAATTTGTGTTACTGAAGTTCTCCAAAATTAATGGATATACAAAGTCAATTAAGGAACCTATAGGATCATGTGAATCATTAATGAGAATATCATCAGGAATATCGATAATCATTTCACCATCATTCGGGCCACCAAGTTTGCCTTCTCCTATTTTAAATAGCCAATTTGCAAAATCTCTTACTTTTCGTATATCAGATTGATCCATTCCAACAGTTAGTCTCATGTTTTTTGTTAATCTATGGACTTTACGATGGTTAACACAAAAGAACCGTATAGATGGTATAATTGTATTGTACATATTTTGGTATTTGATAAATTACTACAGATTTTTGGGGATTTAATTACTGCAAATTATTTATTTTGCAATCAAAATTAAAAAACTTCCAAATTAAATCGGGAATTTCGAATCTGAAATCTGAGTAACATATTTTTTCAAATTCTTTCGATAGCTTTTATACATTTAAATTTATTGGTTGCATATTTTAAATGCAGGTGTATCCGGGTTTTTCCGGATTTATTGCATTTGTTTGATTTCATTTGGAGTGAATGGCATTTACGTAAATAGAAATGAATAAAATGAGCGGGAAAACTCGATATTGGGGGCTTGGAGATTGACACGTGGCAGAATTCTACTTATTTATTATGATAGGGGATACATACATACATATATATATATATACATATATATATATATATATATATATAGATCCAGTAAGAATTTTTTTTTTCGACTTACTTTTTTGGCGAAAAAAAACAAACGAATCACCAAATGAATCAATAATAACATGATTCACCAAAAAAATCCCGAAAAAGCATTTCAATGATTCATTTTTATGATGATTTTGTTGGTATTCACTATAATTGTTATAGAAGTGAATTTTTTTTCTTGATTTACTTAAAAATGAATCATGAAGGTGTTTTTTTCGGAATTTTTTTCTTGTGAATCATCATACTTTTGAATCATCTAATGATTCATTTGAATTTTTTCTAAGAAAATATGCATATAAAAAAATTTCTTACCTTCCTACCAAAAATTTCCTTCTTATTTGATCTTGACTCTCTCTCTCTCTCTCTCTCTCTGTATATATATATATATATATATATATATATATATATATATATATATATATATATATATGGGTAAAGTGAATATACCTAACAACCTTATATACGCTTAGGTACCTAACTTCATAATACTACACCGGGTTGTATCATATTTACAATGTAATTGCCTATGGTTCTTAAATTTCAACCCCATAACGTGATTACTTCTAAAATCTTTGGACTTTCACCAATATCTTTCGTTTACATCACGTCTTTCTATCGAATACCACTTGATGGGCTTCATATCCTAGCGCTACAAATGAAAGGATGTAGGAGAAATATAACGATGAATTTCCAAAATTTTTTGAAGTAAATAAAGTTTAGGGATGAAGTTTAAGAACCTTGGATGATTGCAATGAAAATTTAATGCAAAATAATGTAGTTTGATGAGGTTAGGTACATAAGCTTATATAAGGTTGTTAGGTATATTCACTTTACCCTATATATATATATATATATGTGTGTGTGTGTGTGTGTGAAAAAGATTTGTTTTCACTTTCTTGATTCAATAAGTTAAATGCGATTAAATATATATAATTACATACAATTATATACATGAGAACAACTATTAAATCAAGAACATTAAAAACAAATTTACATCAAAATTAATCATATGTAATTAGATACTTATAATCACATGTGATTAAATATATGAGAATAGTTATTGAAACGAAAAATAAAAAATGAGTATTTTTCATATAAATCATGTGTGAATTGATAATATAACCACATGTGACTATATGTATCTAATCATATATGATTAAAGTTGACAAAAAATAATTATTGAATCGAGAATGCAATAATGTTGCATGTGATTAAATATATCTAATCACATATGATTATATATATATATATATATATATATATATATATATATATATATATATATATATATATATATATATATAATCACATGATTTATATGGACAAAAAAGAATATTGTCCAAATAAATCATATGTGATTAAATACAAATAATCACATGTGATTATATACATATAATCACGGGTGGTGGTGGTGTGTACTTTCAAATAATCACATGCGATCATAGACGACACGACATAACGTCATGTTTTTTACACTTCACACTTGACACGAATTGGAATTTCAATTTTGTCTCAATTTCCTTGCGCGTCGTGTATTTTTGTCGTGTCGTGTCATCGATTTCCACCCCTAGTGTGTAGTGATGCTTGGTGGGTGATTGTGGTGAAGGGTGACATGTGGGATGGTGATTATAGTGGGTGGGTGGGTGGCAGTGGTGATTGGTGGTGGAGACGGGTGAATGTGATAGGTGGTGGTGAGGGTGGGGATGGTGTATGGTGGTTTTGGTGGGTGGTAGGTAGGGTGGTAGTGGCTGGTGGTTGTGATGGGTGGTGAAGTTAGGTGGTGGTGATGGGTGGAGGTCAGTGGTGATGGTTGGTGGTGGAGGTGGGTGGTGGTTAGTGGTAATAGCGGGTGGTGGTGGTGGGGTGGTGAAGATGGGTGGTGGTGATGGGTGGTGGGTAGTGGTTGGTGGCAATGACAGGTGGTGGTCATAATGGTGGGTAGTGGGTGGTGGTTAGTGGTAATAACATGTGGTGGTCACAATGATGGGTAGTGGGTGGGGTGTAGTGATGGTGATGGTTTTGGTGGGTGGTAGGTGGGGTGACGGGGTGGCTGGTGGTGGTGTGTGGTAGTAATGGGTGTTGGTGGTCGGTGGTGGTTAGTGGTGGATTCTAACAACCCGGAATTTCCAAGTATTTATTATTGGTGTATTTTTGGAAAATTGTGAGTGGACTCGGCGAGTTGGAGCTCAAACTCGCCGAGTAGGATCGCGATTCTTGATGCGAGTTCGCGTCTGGACTCGGCGAAACCAAGAGTGGACTCGGCGAGTCCACGCTGTGTAATGAAACCCTAATTCCCTGGGTTTGAGACCTATTTAAAGGGGCTTATGGCCATCATTTGCGGCCACCAACCCCTACAGAGAAACCCTAAAGAGATTTGAGCGTTTTGGGAGAGAAAAGAGGCCATTATTGACCTTTGGAGCTTGGTTTGGCAAGGCAAAGGAGATTCTAGCTAAGAAGAGGCAAGGGAAGTGGGCATTCTGCGATTTTGGAGCTCAGAGCATCATCTTGGAGGTATATCTTGGCTTCCTTTTTCGTTTTTATGATGAACATGGGGGTTTAGGGTTTCTTGACCCCTTTGTTGGCTATATTTGATGTCCATTTCGTCCCTAATCATGATAAGGCTTGAGATGAGATCCATAGAGGTCCAGAAGAGCTGTATTCCTTAAGCTTTATGAGTGTTCATGAGATCATTGGCCTAGATTTATGAGATATGGGGCTAAAACATCATTTATGAGCCAATAGTTGTTGTTTGAGCCCCAAGGTTTGGACTTTACGTGATTATCATGATTGGGGAGGCCAGATCTATGAATGTATGGAACAGATCTGACCTCAGAAGTGAGTTTGAGTTGTTGCATGGCATGGACTCGCCGAGTCCGAAGAACAAACTCAGCGAGTAGCATGAAGATTGCCCAGCACCACTCAGCGAGTGGTCTTGCCGAGTTAAGGGATTGACTCAGTGAGTCAGGGAGAGTCAGAGTGGGTTGACAGGTGGACTGAGTCAAGCTGGGACTCGCCGAGTTGTTCTTGAGACTCGGCGAGTTGAGTCGTAGAGGCCCCACAACTCATGCCAGGTGGAACTCGTCGAGCTAGGAGAATACTCATCGTGTCAAGTGAGGATCCCAGGGAAATCAGTGTATGCGCATAGACTCGCCGAGTCGCTATAGTGCACTCGTCGAGTCCGGTCAAAGTTGACCGTTGACCATTGTCCAGTGTTGACCTATGTTGACTTGTTAATGGATACTCAACCTTAGTTGTGAAGTGTTATTTAGAGATGTATTGTGTTATACGAGGACTATAGATCAGGAGATCGAGCACGATTGATTTCAGGGATTTGCGAGTTACCGAGATACGCGAGGTGAGTCTTCTTACTATACTTTACCTTGAGTAGGTAACTAGAGATATGTGATACAGTTTTTGTATGCTATATATGTGTTATGTATTGCGCTGCATTATTCTATATGATTTATGTTGTGCATGTTTACAGAGTTAGAACCTGAGGGTTCACAGAGTTTGGGTGCACGGACCCATAGAGTTATAGCCTCGAGTGGCTAATATGTGTTATATGTGGTATTTTGGGGAACTCACTAAGCTTTGTGCTTACAGTGTTTGGTGTTAATTGTTTCAGGTACTAGTGACGACCGTAGGAAGGCGCCGGCTTGATCAGTATGTTTTATAAATTTTTGTATTACTTGAATTGAATTTCAATATGGTTGTTTTATGAATATTAAGTGAATTATCTTTTATAAATTTGAAAAATTTTGTTTTGAAATTTACGGTGTTACAAGTTGGTATTAGAGCCTTGGTTTGAGGGATTCGGGTACACCTTCGGGAGTATTTGAACTCAAACTGAGGATTTGGAAAATATTTTCAAAAAGAAAACCAAATTTTCTAAAAGTAAAAGATTTCTAGAGAAATTCATAGGAGAAACGTGTGTACGATCAGTCAGCGCCCGAACGGTGATTTCCCAAAATACCCTTATATTATATGTTTATGAGATTGTTATGATGTATTCTCTTGCTAAAGTAGGCTAGGTATTCCTATTAGGACTAGAGTGCCCTGATTTGTGATGCCTTAGCCTAGGGAGAGGTGAGCTGCTATGAGATGCTTGAGAGTGAATAGGTAGCAGCAAGGAGCTTATGAGAGATCTGTTAGAAAGTGATAGAGTACTTAGAAATTGGGATTCCAAGAGGAGGACTTGGGGTGTATACTAAAACGGTGTGGACAGTAGTATTGGGCCCGTAATACTGAAAGCACTGGGGCGGTGTACGGTCCGAGTAAGAATCTTCGGAATGCCAAGGGTCAAGGAGGGATGAGTTTTCGAGTGTGAGTATGCTTGAACGGATTCTAATTTATCATATGTTGTATTTCAGAGGTTGATCATGGTAAGGACACATCATATGCCGGAGGGCATCGTGGCTAGTGATGAGGAGATCCGTCAGATCATTCACGAGAAGGTGGTTGCGGTCATCAGGGTAGAGATACCAGAGATGTTCGGGTCTATTAAGACCGCGCTGATGAAGACTTTAGATGAGCGTTATGCTGCTCTTTCTGGGGCTGCTGTTGTGGCGGCTACCGCAGCTGTTGCTGCTGCGAGGCCGCAGGGTGGTGATGCGTTGCTGTTCTGGGAGTTCGGCAACACGAAACCACCAGAGTTTGATGGGACCCAGGACTCGGTGGCGGCTATGAGATGGATTTCTGACATGGAGGGGTGTTTCTTCACTTGCTCATCTCCTGAGCATTTGAGAGTACGGTTCGCATTGAACCAGCTTTGCTTGGGAGCGAAGGACTGGTGGAAGTTTGTGACAGCGCACTTTTCGCCTGCTGAGCTTGCAGCGGTGACCTGGAAGAGGTTCACTGCCATGTTCCGAGATGAGTATGCTCCCCAGGTGGAGAGGGAACGATTGGCCCAGGAGTTTCTGACCCTCAAGCAGGGCACTGAGTTTGTTACAGTGATTACCAGGATGTTCCACAAGAGGGCGATGTTCTACCCTGAGCACGTGTCCACTGAGCAGGTACGTATGAGTCGGTATTTGAGTATCTTGAGGCAAGACATTCAGGAGTTCGTGGTGAACTCCTCGTACCAGACATTTGCTGAGCTTCAGGAAAATGCCCGGAAGAGGTAGATTGAGCTGGAGACTCAAGTTAGGGAGGAGGCTGAGTCTCAGGGGAGGGATCGGAGACCGGCACAATTCCATCCGGCAGCCAAGCGGGCTAAGCCCGCTGATCCCAAATCAGGGAGCCAGAAGGGCCACACTTGTGGAAAGTGCGGTAAGGGTCATGATGGAGTATGTAGAGATGGATCTTGCTACAAATGTGGCAAGGAGGGGCATATGGCCAAGGATTGCCCTAAGGGATTTGCAGTGTGTTTTCACTGCAACCAGACCGGACACCGGAAGGCGGAATGTCCGCAGTTGCGGGGATCAGCTCAGGGAGCACTTCAGGGATCTGCCCCTGCCGCCATCAGAGCTACCGAGAGTCGGCCAGTGAAGGCTAAGGCACCGAGGGTACGTGGGAGAGAGTTTCATTTGACCACGGAGGAGGTCCGCGCAGCGCCCGATGTCGTGGCTGGTATGTCTTCTTTCGTGTATTTATTGTAATGTTGAGATATTATGCTTATATTATGTTATGCGTAGGTACTTTTCTTGTGAATTCTATACTTGCCTTGGTATTATTTGACTCGGGTGCGAGTCGGTCTTTTGTATCTTTGGCTTTTAGTTAGCACATCAGTGTTAGTCGCGAGGCGCTGAGTCGGCCTCTGAGAGTTTCCATAGCTGACGAGAAGGTGATATATGCCACGGAGGTGATCCGTGGGTGCGTACTCGAGATTTTCGGTGTTGAGTTCCCGATTGATTTGGTTCCTATTGACATGGGGGATTTCTGTGTCATTGTGGGCATGGACTGGTTGAGCAGGTTCGGTGCGGTTATCAACTGTGAGTGACAGCTAGTGACCATACGAGACCCTAGTGGGGGAGTTCTTACATTGTACGGTGAGGGTACCCGTTCTGGATCAGCGTTTTGTTCGGCCGCTAGGGTGAGGCAGTGTCTACAGCAGGGCTGTAAGGGTTTTGTGGCGTATGTGTCGGATACGCGGGTTGATTCCAAGAGGCCGAGGTCAGTGGAGGAGGTTCCTATAGTGCGTGAGTTCCTGGATGTCTTTCCAGTGGAGTTGCCGGGTGTGCCTCCCGTGAGGCAAGTAGAGTTCGGTATTGATTTGGTCCCGGGGGCCGCGCCTATCGCTAAGGTGCCTTATTGTCTTGCACCTCCAGAGATGCAAGAGTTATCCTCGCAGCTTCAGGAGCTATTGGGGAAAGGGTTTATTCGGCTGAGCAGCTCGCCGTGGGGAGCGCCTATTCTGTTTGTCAAGAAGAAGGATGGTTCACATCGGATGTGCATTGATTACCGGGAGTTGAATAAGCTAGCGGTCAAGAACCGTTACCCGTTACTGAGGATCAACGATTTGTTCGACCAATTACAGGGAGCATCTTGGTTCTCCAAGATCGATTTGAGGTCTGGATACCATCAGGTGAGGGTGCGAGATGAGGATGTCCAGAAGACAGCGTTTAGGACGCGTTATGGGAATTATGAGTTTGTGGTGATGCCTTTCGGACTCACCAATGCCCCGGCAGTGTTCATGGATCTCATGAACCGGGTGTGCAGGTCGATGTTGGATCGGTCGGTGATTGTATTCATTAATGACATTTTGGTATATTCGAGATCTAGAGAGCAACATGAGGAGCATTTGAGGGAGATCCTCGGAGTTCTGAGATTGGAGAGGCTTTATGCCAAATTCTCCAAGTGTGATTTTGGTTGCGAGAGGTCAAGTTCCTAGGACATCTTGTTAACCAGGAATGGATATTGGTCGATCCGGCCAAAGTTGAGGCGGTGATGAGTTGGGAGGTGCCGAGGTCACCCTCCGAGATCAGGAGTTTTCTAGGGTTGGTCGGTTATTATCGAAGATTTATCAGGGATTTCTCTAAGATCGCAGTGCCACTCACTAGGATGACCCGGAAGGGTGTCGCTTTTTCATGGGGCCCCGAGCAGCAGGCCTCCTTTGAGACGCTTCGCCAAAGGTTATGCGAGGCCCCGGTGTTGGCCCTCCCAGAGGGAATGGAGGACTTTGTTGTATACTGTGATGCATCGATCTTGGGGTTGGGAGCGGTGCTGATGCAGATAGGGCATGTGATAGCATATGCATCGAGGCAGTTGAAGCCTCATGAGATGAGGTATCCCACCCATGACCTAGAGTTGGGGGCAGTGGTGTTCGCCCTCAAGATTTGGCACCACTATTTGTATGGGGTTCGGTGTATGATATACACGGACCATAAGAGTCTGAAGTATTTAATGGATCAGCCCAACCTAAATATGCGGCAGAGGAGGTGGTTGGATGTGGTTAAGGATTACGATTGTGAGATCCTGTACCATCCGGGCAAGGCTAATGTGGTAGCCGACGCCCTGAGTCGCAGGGCGGACAGCGCCCCGTTGCGAGATGTATGTTTGTGATTGACCGTGATGACTCCAGTGTTGGACACCATTCGAGGAGCACAGGCTGAGGCAGTAAGGTCGGAAAACCAGAAGAGAGAGCGAGTTGTTGGGTTGGTATCGGAGTTCGTTACCAATGGTCGGGGGCTTATGACTTTTCAGGGGAGTATTTGGGTACCGTTTGTGGGAGGAACGCGTACCATTTTGATGGAAGAGGCTCATCGGTCGAAATTCTTGATCCATCCTGGGGACACTAAGATGTATTTGGATTTGAGGAGGGAGTATAGGTGGCCCTGTATGAAGAGGGATGTTGCGTGGTTTGTTGAGAGGTGGTTAACCTGCCGTAGGGTTAAGGCCGAACACCAGAGACCGCATGGTAAGTTGCAGCCGTTGGTGGTTCCTGAATGGAAGTGGGAACAGATCGCCATGGATTTCATCACCAAATTGCCAAGGACTGCTCGGGGAGTTGATGCAATTTGGTTGATTGTGGACAGGTTGACAAAGAGCGCTCACTCGCTTGCTATCAGCGAGAGTTCTTCCGCAGAGAAGTTAGCAGAGATGTATGTGAGGGAAGTGGTATCTCGGCATGGGGTGCCGATCTCGATTGTCTTAGACCGGGATGTACGTTTCACTTCCAGATTCTGGAAGAAGTTTCATGAGGAGATGGGTACTAGGCTGCATTTTAGTACCGCATATCACCCCTAGACAGATGGACAGAGTGAGCGGACGATTCAGACGCTCGAGGACATGCTCCGAGCATGTGTATTGGATTTCGGGGGAAGTTGGGATACGTATTTGCCCTTGGCCGAATTTTCTTACAACAACAACCATCATTCGAGCATCGGTATGCCACCTTTTGAGCTGTTGTATGGGAGGAGGTGTCGGACCCCCATTTGCTGGGGAGAAGTCGGACAACGCGTTATGGGAAACACTGAGATCGTACTTCAGACGACAGAGCAGATCCAGCAGGTCAGACAGAGGTTACTGATTGCTCAGAGTCGACAGAAGAGTTATGCGGACAGACGTCGGTCCGAACATGAGTTCCAGGTCGGCGACTTTGTGCTCCTGAAGGTCTCTCCTTGGAAAGGAGTGATTCGATTCAGGAAGAGGGGCAAGTTGGGGCCCCGATATATCGGACCATTTCGGGTAGTCACGAGGGTAGGCAGGGTAGCCTATCGTTTTGATTTGCCAGCAGAGTTGGGGCAGATTCACGACACTTTCCATGTGTCGCAATTACGGAAGTGTATAGCCGATGAGTCGGCAGTGGTTCCATTAGAGGATATTCAGGTGGATGCGAGCCTGAATTATGCTGAGAGACCAGTGGCAATCAGAGATCGGAAAATTAAAGTTCTGAGGAACAAGGAGGTACCTTTGGTTTTGGTTCAGTGGCAGCATCGGAAGGGGTCCGAGATGACTTGGGAACCGGAGCGTGAGATGTGCGAGAAGCATCCGGAGTTATTTGCAGAGAGAGACTTCGAGGGCAAAGTCTAGTTCTAGTGGGGTAGAATTGTAACAGCCTGGAATTTCCAGGTATTTATTATTGGTGTATTTTTGGAAAATTGTGAGTGGACTCGGCGAGTTGGAGCTCAACACCGAGTAGGATCGCGATTCTTGATGCGGGTTCGCATCTAGACTCGGCGAGTCCATGTTGTGTAATGAAACCCTAATTCCCAGGGTTTGAGACCTATTTAAAGGGGCTTATGGCCATCATTTGCGGCCACCAACCCCTAGAGAGAAACCCTAAAGAGATTTGAGCGTTTTGGGAGAGAAAAGAGGCCATTATTGACCTTTGGAGCTTGGTTTGGCAAGGCAAAGGAGATTCTAGCTAAGAAGAGGCAAGGGAAGTGGGCATTCTGCGATTTTGGAGCTCAGAGCATCATCTTGGAGGTATATCTTGGCTTCCTTTTTCGTTTTTATGATGAACATGGGGGTTTAGGGTTTCTTGACCCCTTTGTTGGCTATATTTGATGTCCATTTCGTCCCTAATCATGATAAGGCTTGAGATGAGATCCATAGAGGTCCAGAAGAGCTGTATTCCTTAAGCTTTATGAGTGTTCATGAGATCATTGGCCTAGATTTATGAGATATGGGGCTAAAACATCATTTATGAGCCAATAGTTGTTGTTTGAGCCCCAAGGTTTGGACTTTACGTGATTATCATGATTGGGGAGGCCAGATCTATGAATGTATGGAACAGATCTGACCTCAGAAGTGAGTTTGAGTTGTTGCACGGCATGGACTCGCCGAGTCCGAAGAACATACTCGGCAAGTAGCATGAAGATTGCCCAGCACCACTCAGCGAGTGTTCTTGCCGAGTTAAGGGATAACTCAGTGAGTCAGGGAGAGTCAGAGTGGGTTGACAGGTGGATTGAGTCAAGCTGGGACTCGCCGAGTTGTTCTTGAGACTCGGTGAGTTGAGTCGTGGAGGCCCCACAACTCATGCCAGGTGGAACTCGTCGAGCTAGGAGAATACTCGTCGTGTCAAGTGAGGATCCCAGTGAAATCAATGTATGCGCATAGACTCGCCGAGTCGCTATAGTGCACCCGCCGAGTCCGGTCAAAGTTGACCGTTGACCATTGTCCAGTGTTGACCTATGTTGACTTGTTAAGGGATACTCAACCTTAGTTGTGAAGTGTTATTTAGAGATGTATTGTGGTATAGGAGGACTACAGATCGGGAGATCGAGCACGAGTGATTTCAGGGATTTGCGAGTTACCGAGATACGCGAGGTGAGTATTCTCACTATACTTTACCTTGAGTAGGTAACTAGAGATATGTGATATAGTGTTTGTATGCTATATATGTGTTATGTGTTACGTTGCATTATTCTATGTGATTTATGTTGTGCATGTTTACAAAGTTAGAACCTGAGGGTTCACAGAGTTTGGGTGCACGGACCCACAAAGTTGTAGCATCGATTGGCTAATATGTGTTATATGTGGTATTTTGGGGAACTCACTAAGCTTTGTGCTTATAGTGTTTGGTGTTAATTGTTTCAGGTACTAGTGACGACCGTGGGAAGGCGCTGGCTTGATCAGTACACACGCATGGGATTTTTGTATTACTTGGATTGAATTTCAATATGGTTGTTTTATGAATATTAAGTGAATTATGTTTTATAAAATTTGAAAAATCTGTTTTGAAATTTAAGGTGTTAAATGGATAGTGGTGATGGGTGGTGGTGATGAGTGTTGGTGATGGGTGGTGAGTGGTGGTTTGTGGTAGTGGCGGGTGGTGATCATAATGATGGGTAGTGGCTGGGTGGTAGTGATGGGTGATAGAGGTTGGTGGGTGGTAATGGTGATGGTGGTGGGTGGGTGGGGGTGATGTTGATAGTAGCATGTGGTGGTGATGGGTGGTGGTGGTGGGTAGTGGGTGGTGGTAGTTGTAGGTCATGGTCATAGTGGTGGGTAATGGATGTGGATAGTGGTGGTGGGTGCGTGGTGGTTGTGGTTGGTGGTGGTGGTGATGGTGGTGGGTGAGGTTGGTGGTGCTAGGTGGTGGTGATGGGTGGTGGTGGATGATGGTCGTGTTTAGCGATGATGGATATTGGTGATGATGTTGGGTGGTGGGTCGGGGTGGTGGTGATAGGTGGTGGAGGTGGGTGGCGGTGACGGGTGGTGGTGGTGGTGGATGGTATTGTTTGGGTGGTGAGTGGTGTTGGTTACTATTTTTTTTAATTTTTTTTATGGTTTATATTAATATTATATGATGATTTTAATTTAAAAAAAATTGTGTGGTCAAATTTTGTTCTCAAATGTTATCAAATGTTATCGATTGAACGCTCCACTATGTATGTGTGTGCGTGTGCGTATGTGTTTATATATATATATATATATATATATATATATATATATATATATATATATATATATATATATATATATAAAGTAGGTTCATATGTGGATGGACATTTATTGTGTGGATGTAAGAACCAATCAGAATTTAATAAAAATTAAATCATTAATTAAATCAATAAGGGTATATTAGTAATATGAACTTATGTATTAATTAATATCTAAAAATAAATTATGATATAAATGTAAAATCCCTAAAATAATGGTTGAGTTGCCCCATAAATTCCTACTGTAGGTAATTTATTTTTGAATCAAAGAAAGTGATTTTGTAAAACATCTAGATTTTTCCTTCACCATCAAGAGGCATCGAATACCATTACAACCGGAGACGAAACCATCGACACCGCCCTCTTCACTCCTCATAAGTCATAACCACTGTTGATGACATACTATTTTGTTACACCAGTCATCGACAACTGATATCCCTTCCACGAAGCCACCAGCTCCTCCCATCACTATGTGTGAGACCTTCGTCGATCGAAACAAAAAATCTAGGGAGTAAAGAATGAGGAAGACAAGAAGTTGGTCAGAGATCAAAGTGATCGTATCAATTTAACGTTAGGGTTTATCTTTATGTTTTATTGGCCTTATGTAACGCCCTTAGATCCGGGCTAAACAATTTAGAGACGGTAAGCGTCAAAAATGACTTTTTGATAGAATATTATTTAGAATGAATAATCTTAACTAAGTTATAGTATATGTTACAAGGATTCTGTACATATAAAGAACATTGAAATCTGAGTTATAACGAAGAAGTTATGACCTCTAGAAGTTTCGCGATAGAACCGGCACGACACAGCGCGATGTAACTGTGAATTTATGTTAGAGCGATATTTGGACTTAGCGATATAAATGAAAGTCGTAGAATAAGTTAAACGGAGAGCATTTATAAAAAGAACGTCCAAATCTGACTTCGTATGAGAAAGTTATGATTTTTCTAAGTTTCAACTTAGCAGTATGCAGCCTGAAGTTCAACTTTGAGATCTAGCAGTTTTTAGCTGAAACAATCTAAACGAGAATCGAAGATATCGTCAATGGTAGTGCAACGGTAAAAAGACAGACGAAAACGGACATCGGATGAAGAAGTTATGAATTTATAACGGAGTTTTCCTGTCCCGGCTTACTAAAAATAATATATTTATAATATATTAAAAATAAAGTCAAAATTAGCCTAATCTCACCTACGTGTGGATATAAAAAATGTCGGAAACGGATCTCGTATGTGAAAGTTATGAATTTCTGAAGTTTGGGGCGTGAACCCCAAGGCTGGGTCAGAGCTCACGAGGTGAACATATGTAGTTCGCAAGGTAAGCCTAGCTCACGAGGTGCGCATTCGTGGCTCATGAGATGAACAGATGATGGACGTCTTCTAGGGAAAGTGGCCATGACGAATGCAATGACGTATCGAGCTTACGAGGTGAGCATATGTAGCTCACGAGGTGGACATTAGAACTTACGAGGTGAACCCAGAAAATTCACCTTATAAATAGAAATCAAGGGTCAGCCGATTTAGGTTGCTCATCTCTTACTCTCCCACTCCCAATACTCTCTCTAAGCCCTATTTTAACCCCCTGAAGCCCCGGTATCATCCCGAGACCCAAAGCAAGTCCCGAAGCCCGAAGACCCCGAGAAGAAAAGAGTTTCCGAGCCGAAGCTCTACCTGTGAGAAGCTGGTTTTTGTGAAGATCTTCCAGATCTACCAAAGAATACTACTTTTACAAGCCGTAGTGTTGTCCGAGAATCGTCTAATCAAGTGAGTGTATAGTCACTTTCATCTTACACATAGATACAAAGTATTTTACGAAATACGTGCTATTTGTATATATATTGTTGTTTATATGTGTGAGTGTGTAGTTACTTTCTTCTACCGCATAGATATGAAGTATTTGATATAAAATATGTGCTATGTGTTTATACGTTGTTTGTTTACTTGAGATGGATGTTGAATGAATGTTTTATACAGGTTTTTAAATGATTTAAACTATATATATGTAATTTATATCTACAAATATGTTGGGAAGAACATGGGTAGATGAAATATTTGGTGTGTGAGGAAAGATAAGTTTGAGGATGAGACGAAAGATTATATAGATCATGAGATGAGGGTGATAGGTCATAAATGAGTGAAACCTTTACGCAAACGATGGCCCCCATCATTCAACAAAGTAGGGATGACAACCACGGACTATTCTAGACAATCCTGTGGAACACTACCAAGCTTGAAACTTGTAGGGGTTCTGGACTTGATGCTCACCGATGTACTCTAAAAGCCCATTGATATGTATTGCTAGAGGATGTCTCGGAACCAATACTATCAATAAACGAGATAAACCCCCGGCGACTATGGAGTTAGCGCCAGTTAAGTGAACCTTGGTGACTATGGAGTTAGGGCCTGTTACATAAACCTTGATGACTATGGAGTTAGCGCATGTTACATAAACCTTGGTGACTATGGACTTAGTGCCTGATAGCTATGGATTTAGTACATGATAGATAAACTTTGGCAACAATGGCCTTCATGCCAATTCCTTATGTAAATCCTTAGGAATGAATGAAGGAAGGATAGTCAATTCTTAGGGTAAAACCTTAAGCAATAAAGAAGATAATGGAGATGGGTAATTGGGTGTTGACTGTTTGATGATTGAATATAATAACTATATTATTGTGGGTTGAAAACCCTATATGCTCACCAGACTCCCAAGCCTGACCCACTCAGTTTTCTTTGCATTACAGGTAATGGCACAAGTGTATAAGTTGGTGGACTTGACGAGAAATTTTGGATTATAGGCCCGTAGTTATAATTAACTGTGTAAGGTCTATGTTGTTCTATTTATGATTTTGGTCTGTATCGGAACATGACATCCCGAGATTTTGTTATTTAATGAAAATACATTCTCTCTAAGAAATGTTTTGATAAATGGTTATCATATTTTTTTGGGGAAAAATTCTGCAACTGTTTTCTTTAAAATATTACTCTGATTTTAAAACAAAGCACAAACAAATCGGTCTTTTCTGGCCATGAAAATGGGGATGTCACAGTTGGTATCAGAGCATTAGTTTAAGCGAACTAGGAATTTGTAGGATTTCTGGACTTAAACTTATAATGCTAAGCGATGATTGTGAGATGAGTGTCTACCATATTTTAGACACGTGCACTAGTATATTTTAGGAAAGATACCTAAAATGATTTTATGTGCTAAATGATATATGTTTGCCTTATATGCTATTATTTGTTTGGATCTATGGTCTGTTGCCGACCGGATCTAGAAATTTTATGTGTTCAGGGTTCTAAACGTTTAATTACGATATTAGAACTGGCATGTAATTTTTCGGAGTAATAAGGAGGAATACACGTCTAAACCTTCCTCTATCTATATTCTTGTCTCGATACACCGAACGCCTACTTGGGTGTACAAAACGTTATGGTGAAGACTCATAGAGAATTGAGTAAATGGAGGAAATGAAAGGCTTATGATTGTGAATGACACCTATCGGAAGATGTCGTAAGAGTGGTATCTTGCCTTTAGAATATGTCCGATAAAATAATGGAACGTTTAAAGGGGTAAGGTACGTCTGAAGTACACCTTCGATTGGCAGGATGGTGGAACGATTGGTGAAATTCATGAAGTTGTCCCATCGTTTGGAATTTCCATCACCAACCGAGTTGAAGTAGAATTGATGATTGAAGATACGCATGGAAGAAGTCCTAGTAGAGTCTAGGAGAATTTTTATGATTAATTTGACATATTAGTATGTGTTAAATTGTTTTGTGATTTTTCGACTTGGAGACTGAGAGACAATACTTGGGACGAGTATGAGTAGGTGTTAATAGTAGTAGAGATCTATACTACTGGAAGCACAAGACTCACGCTTGGATCAGGGAAAGTCACAAGGTTACCAAGAAGCTAGCGATTGGTCTCGTTTTATTCAAGTATGTCATTACCATTTTTTTTTTGGTAGTGACTAAGAAGATGATTGATATTCTAACCCTAGCGGTCATATCAAATTGAGTCCGACGACGATGAGTTTGTTAGATGGTTTAGAGAACCAAGTCCGAGGTAGCATCTGACTCAAGTCAAAAGATTGAAATCAATGCGATAGATAGCATCGCGCTCGTTGTTAAGGAAGCTTTTAGCTAGAAATGCTACATGTAATAATGTGATTATATCACGTTAGAATATGAATGAAGGTATATTCCATTCTGGAAACTCTAAGAGACTTGAGTCTAAGCATTGCATCATACGATGAGAGGTCATTAGAACATGACCCATCGATCTGTTACAATAGATAAATGAAAGTACTTATCCTATGAAGAAGAAGGAGTTATCAATAAGGATTTATTTTGTAACTCGAAGGTTATGAATGAAAATCCAACATAGTACGAAGAGTAGATATAGGATTGAGCATCAAGGTTATTACTTAGGATGGAGAGATAATGTATGGAGTCAGTATACGAATCATATTTCATTGATGATTCCGGGACGTAATCATCCTAAGGGGGAGATAATTGTAACACCCGTAGATCCGGGCTAGTCAATTTAGAGATGTTAAGCATCAAAAATGACTTTTTGATAGAAGATTATTTAGAATGAATAATCTTAACTAAGTTGTAGTATATGTTACAAGGATTCCATACATAGAAAGAACATTGAAATCTGAGTTATAACGAAAAAGTTATGACATGTCGAAGTTTTGCAACAAAACTAGCACGACACAGCGTGACGTAAATAGTGAATTTACGTTCGAGTGATATTTGGACATAGCGATCTAAATGAAAGTCGTAGAATACGTTAAACCGAGAGCATACGTAAAAAGAACGTCCAAATCTGACTTTGTATGAGGAAGTTATGATTTTTCTAAGTTTCAGCTTAGCACTATACAGCCCGAAGTTCGACTTTGAGATCAAGCGGTTTTTAGCCAAAACAATCTAAACGAGAATCGAATATCTCGTCAATGGTAGTGCAGCGATAAAAAGACAGACGAAAACGGACGTCGGATGAAGAAGTTACGAATTTATAATGGAGTTTTCCTGTCCCAACCTACTAAAAATAATATATTTATAATATATTAAAAATAAAGTCAAAATTAGCCAACGGAGTCTACACGAGAGTTGTAGAGCAAAATCTTACCTACGCATAGATATAAAGAACGTCGAAAACGAAGCTCGTATGCGAAAGTTATGAATTTCTGAAGTTTAGGGCGTGAACCCCAAGGCTGTGTCAGACGTATCGAGCTCATGAGGTGAGCATATGTAGCTCACGAGGTGAACATTAGAAACTCACGAGGTGAACCCAGAAAATTCACCATATAAATAGAAATCAAGAGTCAGCTGATTTAGGTTGCTCATCTCTTACTCTCCCACTCCCAATACTCTCTCTAAGCCCTATGTTAACCCCCTGAAGCCTCGGTATCATCCCAAGACCCGAAGCAAGTCCCGAAGCTCGAAGACCCTGAGAAGAAAAGAGTTTCCGAGCCGAAGCTCTACGTACGAGAAGTCAGTTTTTGTGAATATCTTCTAGATCTACCAAAGAATACTACTTTTACAAGCCATAGTGCTGTCCGAGAATCGTCTAATCAAGTGAGTGTATAGTCACTTTCATCTTACACATAGATATGAAGTATTTTATGAAATACGTGCTATGTGTATATATATTGTTTTTTATATGTGTGAGTGTGCAGTTACTTTCTTCTACTGCATAGATATGAAGTATTTGCTATGAAATACATGCTATGTATTTATACGTTGTTTGTTTACTTTAGATGAATGTTGAATGAATGTTTTATACAGGTTTTTAAATGATTTAAACTATATATATGTAATTTATATCTACAAATATGTTGGGAAGAACATGGGTAAATGAAATATTTGGTGTGTGAGGAAAGATAAGTTTGAGGATGAGACGAAAGATTATATAGATCATTAGATGAGGGTGATAGGTCATAAATGAGTGAAACCTTTACCCAAACGATGCCCCCCGTCATTCAGCAAAGTAGGGATGATAACCATATATTATTCTAGACAATCCTATGGAATACTAGCAAGCTCGCAACTTGTAGGTGTTGTGGACTTGATCTCCACCAGTGTACTCTAAAAACCCATTGATATGTATTGCTAGAGGATGTCTCGGAACCAATACTGTCAATAAACGAGATAAACCCTGGCGACTATGGAGTTAGGGCCAGTTAAGTGAACCTTAGTGACTATGGAGTTAGCGCCTGTTACATAAACCTTTGTGACTATAGAGTTAGCGTTTGTTACATAAACCTTGGTGACTATGGAGTTAGCGCCTGATAGCTATGGATTTAGTACCTGATAGATAAACTTTGGCAATAATGGACTTCGCGCCAATTCCTTATGTAAATCCTTAGGAATGAATGAAGGAAGGATAGTCAATTCTTAGGGTAAAACCTTAAGCAATAAAGAAGATAATGGGGATGGGTAATTGGGTTGACTGTTTGATGATTGAATATAATAATTATATTATTGTGGGTTGAAAACCCTATATGCTCATCAGGCTCCTAAACCCGACCCACTCAGTTTTCTTTGCATTACAAGTAATGGCACAAGAGTATAAGTTGGTAGACTTGATGAGAGATTTTGGATTATAGGCATGTAGTTATAATTAACTGTGTAAGGTCTATGTTGTTCTGTTTATGCTTTTGGTCTATATCGGAACATGACATCCCGAGATTTTGTTATTTAATGAAAAATACATTCTATCTGAGAAATGTTTTGATAAATGGTTATCATATTTTTTTTGGGACAAATTCCGCAACTGTTTTCTTTAAAATATTACTCTAATTTTAAAACAAAGCATAAACAAATCGGTCGTTTTTTGCCGTGAAAATGGGGATGTCACACCTTATGACTATTTACTCTGTTCGTTTTCTCTTAAATTCTGGAAAAGATCGATCATTTGGTTACTATCATGCATTAGATGAAGATTGTTCTTTGTTTAATGTGTATTCGTCTAGTCTCCTGGTTTTGGTTTTGTATATAATCATTTTATCAGCCCTTCATTATTTATATCGATTGTTTTCCTTTGCCTCGATTTTTGTTTTCATAAATCTTTTTTTTTTAATTTGGGAAGATGTAGAAATTGGTTATGTGATTTTGCATTTGAAATTAAGCCTAATGCGTACATATTACGTCTTTGAAAATCTTGGAATTGCATTTCTTAGGACATAATATACTAATATGGTTATTAACAGATATGTTGTATTTTGATAGTCAACATAAGTTAAATTCTATAGCAATTTATGAATTTCTTTTTAACGTATTTTACACTTTAATCATCCACATACTGAACTTCATGAACGTGTGTCATAATTGCAATTTTACTTTCATAAAATAAGTTGTATTATAAATACACATATATGACTATGTAGTGTAATGTTGATAAATGTATGTATCACGTCTACAATTTGTTCACATATCAATTTTTTGATACTTGGTTTATATAAAAAAACTTTTTTTTTCATGTGATAACTCTTCGCAGTCCATTTTTTTGATAACTTTTGCAAGGGATTTTCATTGTTTTGTTATAACCTTGGTAATCCATATTTTTATATTTCTTTTACTTTCTTACATGTTACAATCCCTTTTATTGGTTTTTTTAACATTCTAAAATTTCATTTTGCATTGATATATAATATTGGTAAGGAGTCATTCTACCAAAATTGAATCTAGTTCTATTGGAATGGAATCAGGAATTTCAATTCCGCTGGAATGAAATTATGATATTTCATCACTAATTTATGCATTTTCTACAATTGTTGGTTATGGATTTTGGTGCAATTAACAGGTCTTAGATTTGTACAAAAACTTTAGTTTTTTATTTTTTCATTTCCTAATGTGTTATTGGGTTCTAAACTACAATTGGGTTTGGTTTCACAAATACTTAAAGAACGGACTGCAAAATTAAAAGTGATTCTCAGCAACAATATTCTTTTAGAATGTACTAGTGTCAATTGTTAGATTTTGATGATTTTTTTTTTTAATTTTTAGCCATTCTTGGTTTTATTCTTTAACAGTAAATGTAATTATTAGCAATTGTTAACCATATTCTTTAAAAATTATTGTAATTTTTGTTTTTATTCTTCAATTGATGGTTCAAGAATTTTTTATTTTTCAAGAAGTTTATTCCGTCAAAGTATGTATTTTGTCAGAATATTTATTCTTTTATAGTTCAATAATGTTGTAAGATATTCATAAACATATTCTGTTAGAATGGCCGGAAATAAAATAATTATTATCTATTAAAATCATATTTTTAAATTTAAGAGAATTAATAATCCCTAAAAATCCGAAATTTCCTTTTTTAAATATAGTTTAATTGACTAAAATAGCCGTATACTAAAATTTATGTGATTATATAGTACATGATATCACATAGTAATATCATAGACCCTCAACTCTTGACCATTAATTCTATTCATCTATTAGTCCAGAATTATCCTTACGATCACACAATAGATATCATCCACATTATAATCAAACGCTATATATATATATATATATATATATATATCTATATATATATATATATATATATATATATATATATATATATATATACCCGCACCAAGCGACAGGTGCGAATAGTTTTTTCATAAATTGGTTTCTAGAGGCGATTAGTTTCCCTTAGGCGCGAGCTACTTCCTTGCGAACTTTTCATAGACTGTTCTGTATCAGATAGTTTCTAGCTAGGTTTATATTCGAACAATAGGTGGGTAAATAAGTAAAACTCATGGCTAAACCATATAATGGTATTTTTTAACTTTTAATATCTGGAAAAGTATTTTTCGGGCATCCGAGATAGTACAGGGGGTGAAACTAGTCTCCTGAAACCTCTGAAACTTTATATAAACAACAAACCGAAGAAATAATCAATAAAAAACAATATTTATTTAATATATAAAAGTTGATTTTTTATGGGTTTGAAAACCGGTTAAACTGAGTCTAAATAATGTTGTTTGAGTTTTTTTGAGGTTAACGACCATTGAAAATGATGTTATTTGACCATTTATTTGGTTTTGTTTATATATATATATATATATATATATATATATATATATATATATCTATATATATATATATATATGTATATATATATATATATATATATATATATATACACTCTATTATTAAACATATTGCATATTTCTTGAAATTTAAGAGGTGTACCTACTGCATTATATACAACTTATTAAACATATTGTATACACTTACTAATGCATGCGTTTTGATAATTAATCTGCGAATTAAACTACATTTCAGTTCTCTTTTTTTCCTAGACTCAAAAATTATTTACCAAAACCCTAAATCAATCGTCGTCACCGAAAAAAGATCACCCCATCTTGAACCGATGCTCAATCCTCCTTCTTCCCAAACTACCATCGCACCAGCAACATCTCTTCTATCTTTCTCCTTACTCTCTTCAATCTCCAGTATCCATCCGTTACCACAACCCTCCTGACGCCTCGATTACTACCACCCTCCTGACATCGCCGTTACCACCACCGGTGTCTGCAACCCCCTCTTCCGCCCCGCTTCTACCTTAAGTCGAGGTGAGAAACACTACCCTTACCTCGACTGTTTGTTTTTAATTAGGAATGGAATGGAATTCTATGCTTTTGTTTGTAATCTCAGTATTTGTTTTCTGGTTCAGTTTGCTTGTATGTGATTAGTTAGGCATGGAGCCCCATATTCGGTACATCAAGATAGCTTATGGTACTACCATGTTTGGTACATGAAGGACCTGTTTGTGTGTTATAATAATCAAAGTAGTTACTATTCATAATTAAGTCAATAACTTATCGACTACTCTTTTATACTATTTGCAGGTAGGATGGTTTAAGCCTCCATGTTTCTCAACCTTTATTTCCACCAATTCGATCATGACTGATATCCCTTACTGATGGTCTTCCTAACTCCTGGGTATATCATATATTGTGTTTGACATATGTAACTAGAAATAATATATGTTTTATTATTAGATTTTTATCAGTTGTGGATGTTTTTATTAGTTTTTAAGATATGTTTCAATCAGTTTGTTTTGATTTTATAACTTGATTTGTAGGTTGAAAAAAAATTATTCCCCTGATGAGCAAAAGAAGTCAAGACCAAAAAAAAAATGTTTGTAGAATGACATTACTTTTGGGTCCTCCAAGTTATGGGAAGACAATACTCCGGTAAGCCTTGGGTGGGAAGGTTGTTAAGGAGCTTAAGGTAATTTTTCATATCTCAAGGTGTCAAAATGGTTTGATTACTCGGGTTGGTTGCAACATGTTAAAATGGATTGGCTTGGATTAATTTGACTAACAAAAAAGTAGTTTTTTTGTCTCCTGTCATTCCAAAAAGAGAAAAAGATAAACATTTTTTTGTGTATTTTCTTGGATTTTATAAACATTTAATAGATTAAATATGATTTAATTGATTACACAATTATAGTAACAAGTATTAAGATGTTGACAAAATGATTGAGAGTAATAAGCATTTGTCAAACACTTTCGACAACTTTTAGCCCTTCAAATCCATTGGAGAAACAAGAGCTGGCAACATAGTCTTGGAGTTAGTTTCTGTAAAAGTTTACCATTTTGCCGTTTTTGTCTGTGTGGTTGTGATTTTTACCAGATTTAGTCAAAAAGTGAAATCTTTTGCAATCTTACTTCTAATTTCAAGGTGTTTGGCTGTTTTTGTTTCTTGGAAAAAAAAAATAATAATAATCCAAGTAAGGAAGTATGATGCCATTTATAGTTCTATATGTTTCATTATAGAGCATTGTACTTTGAAAGCACAATGCTATAATTTGGTATAATATGAAAAAAATCATTTTTCCTTGACTTTTTGTATGTAGTTCAGTTTTTTATTTTTCTAAATTTATAATCTCTAGTTATAATAAATTTCACTTTTTTTATTTTGATAATTGATATATAGTAAAATAAAATTATGATAAAAAATTTATCAAATAGTCATTGATTTTAGTTGTCATTTTATCTTTTTTTTGCATGATTTATTTAATTGAAATTATGATTTTAATCAGACTTATTTTTGGTACAATTTTGCATATTTTTGTTATGATATTATTTAGATTAATTTTTATATGATTCTACTTTATATTTAACTACTTCCATTTGTATATATTACATTTTGTATATATTTAACTACTTCCATTTTCTATATATTTAACTACTTCCATTTCATATATATTCCATTTTGTATACATTTAACTACTTCCATTTTTGAACTATTTTGCAGTCTAAATTAAGCATTTTCATAGAATATAACATGTGATATTTGCTGTTACAGAAAAATAGCCTTTTTTACAGCAACTAACTTTCATGACTTCAAGTGGTCTTCAAAACTTTAACCTGCAGTGGTAATATAGTTCAAAGAGCAAACAAAACAACAACACCATATGCCAAATGATGATGTACTTCTTATACCAGGACTATCTTTAATAGCTAAAAGATCATCCAGGGGCAGAATGGACATTAAGCAGCAAACTTACTTATCCTTTTTTAATAAGTTTCAATAGTAACACCGACTTAACACTTTCAGGTGCGAAAATGTCATTAATCACACATCCAAATTAGATATGTTCCACTGTAAAGAGGGTTCTTTGTCTATAAATGGAAGTGCATTACCTTTTTGGGGGCAAAAAAGTGGTAAAAACCTCTGATCCAATTACCAAGGGCAAAAGAGTCCTTAAAATTTTCACTACGTATGTAACACTGTAAATTTCAAGACAAAATTTTCTTTTAAAATAATCATTTTATTCTTAGAAACACTTGTTTAAAATCTCATTCATAGTCGATTTACAAAACATGACTCCATTTTCACTTGCATAGAAAACCAGGATCCTCCAAAATATGACTCTTTCTCTGGTGTGTACAATCAAGCCGGTGCCGTCCCGTGATACTGAAAGAAACCTGAAAAAAACATCACACAAAACACTGTAAGCACGAAGCTTAGTGAGTTCCCCAAAATACCACACATAACACATATTAGCCACTCGAGGCTATAACTCTATGGGTCCGTGCACCCAAACTCTGTGAACCCTCAGGTCCTAACTCTGGGAACCTTCCGGTTCCAACTCTATAAACATGCACAACATAAATCACATAGAAATAATGCAGTACAACACATCACGTACATATAGCATACAAATACTCTGATCACATAACTCTGGTTACCTACTCAAGGTAAAGTATAGTGAGAAGACTCACCTGGCAAGCAGAAAGCAGATATCGGCCCAAAGGCCACATCGCTGACCAAACCCTAAAAGTCAACGGCCAACCCTTGGTCGAAATCAAAGTCCTCAGTCTAAGTCAACCCCTGACTGACCCTACTCACCGAGTCAACCCTGTGACTCGTCGAGTTCCCATAATCAGAACTTCACTCAATCTGCGACCTAACTCGCCGAGTCACCCCGAGACTCTCCGAGTCCAACAACTCTGAGTCCACTCGCACACGACTCACCGAGTCATCCCTCGACTCACCGATTCTCGACTCAACCAGAGAATATTCGGGACTCTTCGACAAGACTCGCCGAGTCCAAGGCTATCTTCAACCTACTTGCCGAGTTGTTCTTCCAACTCGTCGAGTTCCATGCCATCTTCAAGCCACTCGTCGAGTCGACCCATGTGACTCACCGAGTACCACCGTTCTGAATCCATTCAGAAGCGCTCCAGGCCATGCAATTGATCCAAAACATAGATCTAGCCTCCTACAACCCATCCATCACGTAAAGTGGCAAACTTTACGTGAATCCAAAGAGATCTAAGCCGTTTGCACATTGGGGCTAGGGTTTGGGACATGTAAGCTTCACTAAACACTCCAACACAGGGACTTTCATGCTCTCTGATTCTTCTCCCTTCCAGATCTGAGGTAGCAACCTCAGATCTAACCTCTAGACTTCCCATTTCATCCATAGACAATTTCTCACAAACCCCAAAATGAAGAAACAACATAACAACAGGTCAAAAACGAGATATTACCTCTAAGTGATGCCCCAACTGCAATGCAATTCGAATCCAAGCAAAGCCCCTTGCTCCAAGCCTTCAATCTTCCCAAAATTCCTTCAACCATTACTTCTCCAAGCTCCAATCCACTCAACAATGGTGCTTCTCCGTGATTTAGGGTTTTTCTGGGGCTCAAGGGGTGATAAAGAGGCTGGGAGGAAGACATAATGATCATTATATAAGGCTCAACCCCGAGAATTAGGGTTTTCTCCACTCAGCGCCTACTCGTCGAGTCCAATACACTGACTCGCCGAGTCAGCCACTTAACACGCGACCAAGTCGCGACTCTACTCGCTGAGTCCACACATGGACTCGCCGAGTCGCTCTTTCCCAATTTACTCTTTTAGCCCTTCAAATCTACTCTTGATATTTCGGGATGTTACAATTCTCCCCCACTTAAATTAGGCTTCGCCCTCGAAGCCTACAACAACTCAACTCCAGAATTACTCCCACAACGTGCCACTTAGCCTTAATCGGACCAGATCTCACAAGGCATACCCATCGAAACTCGAACACACTTTCCCTTTCCTTACGGTGTCCTGACCATTGTCTCGAGCCGGGCACCAGATGCACCCTCTGATGACCACACACAACGATCCGAGAATTACCCATGAAGTATCACTGCCCCAAATCTCAACAATCACTCGACCCATATGGGTTAGAAGACATGAACCATCGGATCCCCGATTCGAATCCCTCTCTATCCAATCCGTGACGACGGAAAGACCCACTCTTAAATCCCAGAGCAACTCCCATGAGTCCTCTTCTAGCAATCACACACCCATGCCGCACCAACCTTCGCACTCTCGGGTTAGGAAAACCCGTCACACTGATGACGTCTCTAACATCCCTAGGAGAAACCACCACTACGCACACAGCCCTTGATCAGAATCAAGTTGGGAGTCCCAGACTCCATCCCTGCATCCATCCTGAGACTCTTGGCTCTACACCCATGGAATCCTTCCGCGTCCTCAGCAGACATCCCATCATGATGTCATTCCATACCACTGTCACAGACACAGTGTTCGACCACCATACTCCAAATCATCCATTCTCACTACAACTTTCACTTCCACGAATCAACACTTTCCCCAGCAAATGAGGGTCCAACACTTCCTCCCATACAACAGCACAAAGGGTGGCATACCAATGCACTAATGATGGCTGTTGAATGGGATAACTCAACCAAGGATAAATACGTGCCGCAACACCCTCCGAAATCTAATACATATGCCCGAAGCATGTCTTTGAGTGTCTGAATCATTCACTCCCTCTGAGGTGTCATCAAACATCATCATGATAAGCTCTAGCTCATCTCATATCCTTCTTCGAGACTGGTCACCAGGTCAGCTTTTGACTCCACAGCTGAGCCTCCAAAGGTCACCCAAATCACGATCCAAATATCCCACTAACTTCCTCCCCGTGACCACTATCCCGTCCCCGTGACACGCAAGTCACGAAATTCTCTTTTCCTTATGCAAGAAAGTACAATCCAACCGAGGATCATCTCCACTCTGATCTCTGGTTTCTGCTGCGCATATCCCTTGCGCATCTCACCACATTGCATGACAGAGACGGGGACCCCAGTCTCGCCCCCGGTCCAACATCCAGGCTCCAAAAACTCAATACTAGGGCTACTCAAGCCCAAAACTCTTCCACATCATACACTGATCGGAGAACATTCCATCATCACACTCTCTTGCCATCTAGTGAGCACTACGGCTCCCCGCGGTATCACAGCACCCTCTGACTAGTGAGTACTACGGCTCCCCGCAGTATCACAACACCCTCTGACTAGTGAGTACTACGGCTCTCCGCAGTATCACAACACCCTCTGACTAGTGAGTACTACGGCTCCCTGCAGTATCACAACACCCTCTGACTAGTAAGTACTACGGCTCCCTGCAGTATCACAACACCCTCTGACTCCACTAGTTCGTGCTCCACAGACTATCATAGGCGGCTACCCATACTCGTCTCGAATATTCATCACAGACTCTGGAGGCAATCGTCATAACAGATGCCCACCCTTGCGAAGATCCACTCTCCCAAGTAATCTCCCTGGATGCCCATACTCGAAGGCTCTCACAAGATCCATAGATACCTGATATACCACAAGTCGTCTCAACTCAAGATTCACGAATAACTTTGAAATAAAGATATCAATACCCGGATACCTCGGAACACCCCCACCGGACATCACAAGATCCTGCCACAACCACAGATCTCCTGCTCCAAGCACCATATAGATGCAATAATACATTCCCTCTGAACCCCATAACTAGATCTTCATTTTTCCCAAGTTGCAACTTCGATGTATTCAATTTCTCAATTGCAATACGAAGAAACGCTAACGCTACGAAATACGCTGATAATTCTCCGAAACCCTTTTTCCCGCCGCTCAAAATCCAAACAAGGATACGCATACCGACCCGGGAGTTGGCTGCCCAATCATTCTTTATCTACTTGCCCCAACACTGACCAATACTAGATTCCTGACTAATAAACACCTATCGTGGAGACATTCATCCTTCTCAAACAAGTACTTCCCACATTAACTCACTCTGACCCCTTTCCTCGATCATCGACATCTCTGGTCTCATGATTTCTTACCGCATATCTCTATACTCGACTTATAACTGCTCCTGACAAATCTCTGCTTTCTTACATACGGCACCCGGTTCTCCCCCACTTAGGGTTCGAACCATCACCAAATAGCACACAACTATTCCATAACTATATTCTCCAGCAAAATCGTACCTGCCCCCGGAAAGTGCTACACAACGCCCGATAATCCCCCTTACGGAAATGAATCGATCTCATATACTCTGAACCTCTGATGAACTCTTCAAGAACTTCTCGTCACGTCTGCCTCTAGTCATTCCAAATCTCGTACCAATCTGGTACCAACAACTCAACTGCTCAATAACATCCCTGGCTCATAGACTGAACCATAAAATCACCGTACCCCTCACCTCAACTCATCAACCAACGCTCCAACACCGGGATCATCCCAAGAACAAGGACCCACTCCCATATTCAACACCCCATGGATAGAAAACTCTCTGCACCGCTAAACTCGACTGAACTCGCCACTGATACCACTACCATACACCCGACTATACTTAATTAGGTGTAGCATGGCCCTCGACTATCTCAGTCCAAACTGACTATTTGCTCATGATAAATCACTGCCTCGCGGCACACATGCTACCTGATACTCTGGTGGGAAATCATCATCAATGACGACCTGCAGGGTTTACCCCTAAACCCAAAACCAAAACATCACGCTTCTCATATTCTCACACTTACATAATCAGTACCTCCCCGATCATAGGAGGTGACATCTCCTTTATCGACTGATCGCTCAACTCAGATCGAAATTCTCCCTTCCACTGACTCCTTACTAGAATACTCTGAGGGACTCTCGATCTCCCTCTCAAGAGACGCCTCTTCGAACTTACTCGTGACCGAATAACTGGAGAACCACAAACATCATTCACTATGAACCATGGTACTCCTTCCACGACATCTCTTCTCAATATGCCCTGGTGTATGGTACCCTAACCATGACATCACTCCCCAATCCGCTCCGATGTATGGTACCCGGATCATAACATCACTCCTCAATCTGCTTTGATGTATGGTACCCGAACCATAACATCACTCCTCAATCTGCCCTGATGTATGGTACCCGAACCATAACATCACTCCTCGATCCGCTCTGTTGTATGGTACGCAAACCATAACATCGCTCCTCAATCTGCTCTGATGTATGGTACCCGAACCATAACATCATTCCTCAATTTGCCCTGATGTATGGTATGTTGGATTAATGTCTATGTCCATAACTATAATTGGTAAGACTTGACCCAACCCAACATGGTCCATTTGGGTTGCATACCATCATGCACTTGGATAGACTATAATGAGAGAAATAAGACACTTATGGTTATTAATATATTATAAGTTCTAGTATATTAATAATAAGAATAATAAGATTATTTAATTAGTATTGATCAAGAATTAATCTAGGATTAATTAAGTGAACAAAAGAAGACTAATTAAATATATGGGTTGATTGTGTAAATCATCCATACTTATATAGTGGGCTAATGCTCCATGGATAATCAAGTTGGGCTAAAACCCATAGGATGGTCCATGGATGCTCCATGGTGTATTTGAACCCATGGATCCAAGGAAATGGAAATCCATGACAATTAAGGATTTACCCTAATTGTAACACTATATAAAGATATTATTCTTGACAAAAATCGGCCACTAGTGAGAGTAACAAAAGGGCTAGCCGATTTCATGAAGTGTAGAACTCTCTCAAGTTATTCTAAGTGTTTTGATGATTGTGATTCCATTTGAGGCTTCCACACTATTGCGGCTAGGCACTCAAGCTTCATGAAGACTTTCTACATCAAAGAGGTATGTATTCTATCTTGTTACACTCATTGTTTTGTATGTTAGATTAGGATAATACCTTGGATATTCTTATTTCATGTATAATAGAGAAAACATATATCCAAGGTATTTAGGGTTGCATGTACACTTAGGAGTGTTAGAATGCTCAAAACCCAACAGTGGTATCAGAGCCTAGGCTTGTTTTCTTGTTATACTTGCAAATGGAGCTGAAAAATCGAGTTTTGATGCTGTCAGCCCAGCAGACTCGCCGAGTCCATGAAGGGACTCGACGAGTCCAAGGCAAAATGCATCCAACTCGCCGAGTTATGTTCATGCACTCAACGAGTTGGACCCCAGACAACATATTTTCGAGGTTTTTGGCTAGAAATGGACTAGGAACATTACCCTACGTTGTTTTTGAACTTATAAACTTGTTTTTTAAAGTGGTAATGTTCATGCTAATCCATTTTTAAAGATAATTGTCAATAGATTCATGTTTTGTATTAGTTTAAGGTTTAGACTAATTACATGAAGAAGTTTGATATGAATTATCTTGTTCTTATGAGTTGCTTAGATTAATAGAAAAGTTAATTGAAATAGTTGTTTTCAATCCATTTTAATCTAAGAGTTGAGTATAAAATGTGTTTGTGTAACTTGTCCTCAAGTTACATGAAGAGTCACATTAAAGACTCATAAAACTCATAAAAGTTGGTAATGGTTACAAAATGAAGAGTCTTGTGTCATTGAATATTTTTTTATGACTCCATAACTTGTCCTCAAGTTATGGAAATTCAAGAATCACTTCATTAATAAATAAATAAATAAAGTGTAACCTTAATTAATTCCATAAGTTATAAAAATAAAGAAAAGTTAATTCTTTTATTAGTTTAAAGTCTTCCATAAGTTATGGAACTTGAAGAGTTTTTTGGATTAAAACTACTTTAAACACATAAGTTATGGAATTAATTAGTTTTGAATAGTTTCAAAACTTGCCCTCAAGTTTTGGAATTTGAAAAGTTTTCTCTTATGAATACTTTAATTCCAAGTTAGCCCTTAGAATTTTAAAAGAGTTAAAATTCAACACTTATACTATTTATAACATTAATGGTTAATTATTATATATATGTATAAGAACAAGTCGTTTTACCGTTAGTAGGTCTCATTCACGAAGCCGGTCTATAAGGTGGGTATAAGGTTGTTGCCTATAAAATGGCGACTTAATGGTGTATACTCTCACCCACCGCTTGCTTGACTGGTGGAGGGTCGTTAGCCGAACGGGTAAGACAATGACTTTAAATTCTCCCTTCATTAAAAGTATTAATGATAAATACTAAGTAACTAAAATCTTAATAATTCCCAATCTTAGTTACTTTAGGAAAAATGTGAATTTGGTGCTAACCCATGGAATTCACACTTTGTACCTTACCAAGTCGTTGGTGGAGCGTGTGTGGTTAACCAGCACACTAACTTGGACTAGTAAGGACCACGAAGGGTGACTTAATGTTTGTCATAGATCAATGGAGCGTGTGTGGTTAACCGGCACATTGATTAGGTGATAATATTAAGGGTACCAAGTGAATTGGTATGGTTATTCACACCTTGTTTTGTGATCCTCGGCATCCCAGTCACAAAATTTGAGAGGGCACACTCGAGATTGAAACATGCCATTGAAAAGTTCAATGAATCTCAAAAGATCTAGGAATTTCAAATCCAATTAAAACCTAATAAATTATTTCGTTTTTCATGGTGGAAATTGGTGAATCGTCATTCGCCTACCTTCAAATATTTTATAGCTTGGATTACGACATCCCTCTTCTAAGTTATAAAATAGTTTGTTGGGTCCTAGCCTTAATATTTCATATTAGGTGTCATATTAAGGACTTTAAATCAACTATCTTGAATATCTCCCAAAACATGTCTGGTTTAGACATTTATGATCTTCCCAAATCTCTTGAAGATGATGTTCCTCAACATCATGCTTCACTTCCTCTATCTCCTCCAATTATTCTCCCTCACCTACAAGTTCTTGAAAAGTTTAAGGTCACTCGAGCCCTATTGGCAAGGCAAGGTCTTGGTGTGGTCACATCTTGGAGATGTAGTCACATATTAACAAGTCGGGAGAGTTGGGTGTCAAAGTCTTGAGAAAGTTGGTGGTTCAATCACTTTCTAAGTCACATAGTGAGTTCTTTTGGAACACCTATGAAAAAGACTATGACAAGACCCTTAATGATTTTATCTATTTGTTAAGATCAACTTCCTCAAAACTTGATGGACATTGACAATAGTGACACAGGAAATCCAGAAAAGAATTCTCTTCCCAATGGAAAGGGACCGGCCATAGTCAACTCGGTTGACCAAATGGTAAAGAGAAAAACTAAGTCTGTGATAGTCCCGTGTACCATTATCAAAGGGTCCGTATGTTTATATTGCCAAAGAAAGGGGCATTGGTTGCAAAGCTGCCATAATTTACCTACGGATGTTAAAGTCGATAAGATTGACTCTACTTCAGGTAAAGTCCACTGTCTAACTCTATTAAGTTTCTATTCTGAGATTCTTGATACATGATGTGACTGGGTCACATGGTGATGTTTTAAGAATCAAAGAAAAGGTAAAGAAACTTAAAGAAAGAATATGTTGAATCTGATCGCGTAGATGGATTTCTATCGCGTAGTTTGAAGATCGGATTCTTGAACTACTTCTTAAGAGTTATAATATATTGCTTATGAATAAATAACAACAAGTTTTTCATGTGGATTTTAAGGATAAGTTTTTCCGCAAAGTTTTAAAAAAAAGAAAAAAAAAAGGTTTTTAATTTTATTTATATTAAAAATATCCTTACAATGGCATCTGTGGAAAATTGTTGCTTATATGTTTCCAGTAATAGCAATATTAGAAAGTGGATTTGATTCTTTCATTTGTGGTAGTGTTTGAATTTACCAAATGAAGAAAGTTATTCATCACCCAAGTTTCAATTGGACAGAAACTTGGAATCATACAAGTTGTATTGTATGATGAATAAGAATTTTCATCTTTGAAAAATTAAGACTAATTCTTTGATCACATGTATATGTGAGTCATTTGAAGGACTAAGAAATTAGGTACACTGGATGTGCACTGGTCAAGGTCCACCACAAAGATTGATATGTCATGATTTGCTAAAAGATTAGTAAATATGATTATACTTATAAGGTTAAGTATAATTCTGTAACATTGAAAAGGTTCCAATGTATGGCAGAGCGAATAAGAAGAATCAAATTAGGCAGAAGGATAAAAGTTTCTCAAATCTGAAAAGATGGGAGAGTACTTTAGTATCAGTTTTATGATCATCTTAATGATTTAGAAACCATATCACAAATTCATACTCTAAGGACGTCTTAGTGCATTGTTATGGCTAAGAAGAGAGGTCATGAATTGTTGGATTGGTTAAAATCAAGAAGATGAGTCATACTTTGTTCCAATACAAGTCTTAGAGTCATACTCCAAGATTGTAACATTGAGTGACATAAAGTAAGGTTTAAAACACTTATCAAATGTAGTGTAAAATGTTTCTACTCTTGTACATTTGAGATTGGTAAGTTGTGATGTCTTGGATGAGACAAAGACCAACTAAGACCAATTGTGTGAAGTGTTATTCTTGATAAGAATCCGCACTATCCCTTGAATATTTGTTTTTTCAAGGAATGGTTCTTGACTAGGAAAACTTATATGTCAAGAGGACAGTGGGAGCCTTAAAGATCCTGAAAGAGTTTCAAGATTTAATCAAGAGTAAAACCTGTAGTTTATCACTAGCACACGACTTAAGGTTTGCAACCTATCGTGTTGACACAATTCTTATTTCTGTACCTACTTCAAATAAGTTGAATTTGCATGTGAGTTATCAGAGTTCAACTTGGAAGCATTGGTGGGCCTTGTGCTACCAAGGTGACAAGAAAGTAAGATTGAATAAGTTTAATCCATGTAAGGCTGAATTTGTCAATAACCTTATCTTGTGATTATGGTTTTGACAAATTCTCATGGATAGGAACTCATACACTATAAAATCTAAGTGTCATAAGGTTTCTCTCCGATTCATGAAAATGATGGTGAGGAAACGCTTTCACTAAGTAGATTTTACGTAGATAGCAATTGTGTTATTTGCATTTTCAAAAGTCGTTGGTGGAGCGCGTGTGGTTAACCGGCACACTAACATGGACTTGTGAGAAATGGAAAATGCCTAAGCAATTGAGACTATGATTACGACATCCCTTTTCATAGTTCTTGAAATTGCTTAGACACATAACTGAGCTATCTACGGAAAGGTGTATGAATCTAAATTTCAGAAGTCCAGTAGATTTCTGAAAATATGTCAGAGCTAGTCGGAGTATAAGTGTTATGCTGATAATCATCATTTTAGTGGGAGCATGATTATTATGATTAGTGTTGCAAGTTAGCAATGTTAATTATAGAAAACAAAGTTTCAATTCGTGAAGTTGCAGGGGTTGAAAAGTTGTTTTGCTATAATTAAGGGAGAGGAAATTATACTTCATTTCAATTCTAAAGCTTAGATTGAGATTTTAATCATCTTTAGTCAAGAATATATATGAATTTTGTGTTGGAATGGTTCAACTTGAAGAAATTCTATATATATTGCATTTTCAAAATTCGATTATGATTACGGCATCCCTCTTCATAGTTAAATTTTGAAAACATGGCAAATAAAAAATATTGTAGCAAAAGACTGGTCTAGTATCATGTCTTTATGTCAAACATCATGAATCGTGTCCCATATGCTTCGGATATAGGATCGATTTCACATGCTATAATATTCGTCCTTTCTAAATTTTCCAAATGCTTAAGGCATTTAGAAGGGAAAAGTCTAGAACTGGATATGACTAAAGTGATTAAACAATTGTCGAGGACAACCTAAGGTTTACCAAAGATTGGTTTCTCAAGGACAATTGGAAGTATAGTGATAAATTCTGGAAGGACCATATTGACATAATCTGTAAGGAGGCAACTCTTTTTCAGAAGTGATAGTCAAAATGGGATCTGGAAATGTTTCAAAGTTAGAAATTATTCAATCTATGTAAGATTAGAAAAACCTTAATGCAAGAAGGATGTTCAAAGCAATGTACTTTGAATATGAGACTTTAGTTCCATAGAAGTTGACCTTCTTTGGAATACTCTGTAATGACTAATGACAAGGTTTTGGTGACTTTGTGAATAATCATTACAAGAGGAACATTGCATAAAAGTTTAAATTCTAACAATTTTTTTTGGTAAATGATAGGAATCGGGGATTCTCACATTTACAATAAGGATTTGGGATTGTGAAATGAGTATCATTGGAATCATGTTCAATTGATCTACATCACAATGTAAGGATCATAGACAAACATAGTGTGCATACTTAGAGTATGGCATAACTATTGTTTAGAAAACAAAGTGTACATGCTAGGAGCATGGGACGACTGTTGTTTTATTCGAGTCTTAAGTTGATTATTTGAAACATTGAATAATGTGTGATCAATATGGTGATAAATAAAAAGTGGTTTTATTTATATTCAAAAGGGTTCTGAGACCATATTAGATTCGATTATTATCTTGTTTCACTTTGCATGTTTTGACTTCCAAAATAGCTAGGTTATTCTTTCCGAATGACTAAGTTATTTAAACACTCCACAGTCGTTCATATGTTGGAAGTAGGTATGAATCAAGACTGTCATGAATCGGGTTTGTAGATGGCTAAATGGGTTTAGTCATGGCAATGGTGCTACAACATTCATGAGTGCTCATAAGTTATGAGTATTGGAATAAACCCACGCTCACTTGTATCACTTCATGGAATTTATCTCGAGCGATCGTGAGACGGTAATATCATATAAATCTTCAAACCTAGATATATGAGTTGTTACCTATGAGTTGGTTGTGCATTGATTGCACGTAAACGCATCAGTAACTTGATGTTATAAAACGTGCCTTTGTGTACAATTCAACAAGTAGTAGAACAAGTATATGAGTCGAAGTTTATCTGTTCCTTCTAGAAATAGAAGCGATATCTGGGCCCATCGATGATTTTGTTGTGACCTATGTACCGTCCGGTCAGAACTGAATTGATGTGTTCGATTAAGTTCTTTGTCAAACAAATCGAAAATCGGGAAACAAACTGCTGGACAATAAGTACGACGTTGTTCCATGTATTTGTCCGGCTGATATCATGAGAACAGAGGATTATATGATCTCTTATCTAATGGACAAGTCATTGACAAGATCAGAGTTCATCTACAAGGTCAGAGTTCGACAGAAGCTTTTGAGAGCTACGATTGCCAGTTGGTTCTTGAAGTCATACGCAATAATAGTTTTAGACTTATCCAAGTGGGAGACTGTTGGATTAATGTCTAAGTCCATAACTATAATTGGTAAGACTTGACCCGGCCCGGCATGGTCCATTTGGGTTGCATACCATCATGCACTTGGATAGACTATAATGAGAGAAATAAGACACTTATGGTTATTAATATATTATAAGTTCTAGTATATTAATAATAAAAATAATAAGATTATTTAATTAGTATTGATCAAGAATTAATCTAGGATTAATTAAGTGATCAAAAGAAGACTAATTAAATATATGGGTTGATTGTGTAAATCATCCATACTTATATAGTGGGCTAATGCTCCATGGATAATCAAGTTGGGCTAAAACCCATAGGATGGTCCATGGATGCTCCATGGTGTATTTGAACCCATGGATCCAAGGAAATGGAAAGCCATGACAATTAAGGATTTACCCTAATTGTAACACTATATAAAGATATTATTCTTGACAAAAATCGGCCACTAGTGAGAGTAACAAAAGGGCTAGCCGATTTCATGAAGTGTAGAACTCTCTCAAGTTATTCTAAGTGTTTTGATGATTGTGATTCCATTTGAGGCTTCCACACTATTGGGGCTAGGCACTCAAGCTTCATGAAGACTTTCTACATCAAATAGGTATGTATTCTATCTTGTTACACTCATTGTTTTGTATGTTAGATTAGGATAATACCTTGGATATTCTTATTGCATGTATAATAGAGAAAACATAGATCCAAGGTATTTAGGGTTGCATGTACACTTAGGAGTGTTAGAATGCTCAAAACCCAACATGGTACCCGAACCATAACATCACTCCTCAATCTGCTCTTTAGAACCTTCAGAATACTCCCTGTATCAAGTATGGGTCCTCTGCTTTCAGTAGTACGGGCCCATACTACCTGCCACATCTACCCATACTTTTCACACGGACCATCCCAGAGCTTCTAAATAGCTGCTCGACCTGCTCTTTCACCAATCCCATCGCACGTGCTCGCTCCCCAACGAAATTCTCTATTCTACAAGCGCACTCATCTGGATAGGGTTACTCCCTAGGCTCTTCCATCATCCTCCCACTTCTTTGCTATCAGCTGCTGAAGAGCTCCTAATGATGCCAGCCATCTACCTCCTGAATATCGTCATATTCACTTGGTAGCTGACTCCCATCATCGAGAGTTCCACAAAGCACAAAGCAAGCAACATTCGAGCATCGAAGAATACATAGGACTCCCTCTCCGTGATAACTCCACCTCCTCAGCTCATCCTCGAAACTACCACCGAACTCTGTAACTCTACCCCTCATGGGTTCTAACTGGATACTCTCACTCATCACATACTCAAAAGCATAACACATATAACAACGAGTCCTAGGCTAAGGCATCACAGATCAGGCCACTCTAGTCCTAACATATGAAATACCTAGCCTGTCTCTAGCATGCAATAATATCTCATAAAGTGCATCATACATATCTCATAACACAAAAATAAGGGTATTTTGGGAAATCACCGTTCGGGCTCTGGCTGATTGTACACACTGCTCCTTCTTGCTTTCTCTTTAAACTCTTATTCACTTTTAGAAAATTATTTCTTTAAAAACTTTTCTTACTTCCTCAGTTTGAGTCCAGATTTACCCGAAGGCGCATCCGAATCCCTTAAACCAAGGCTCTGATACCAACTTGTAACACCGTAAATTTCAAGACAAATTTTTCTTTTAAAATAATCATTTTATTCTTAGAAACACTTGTTTAAAATCTCATTCATAGTCGATTTACAAAACATGACTCCATTTTCACTTGCATAGAAAACCAGGATCCTCCAAAATATGACTCTTTCTCTGGTGTGTACAATCAAGCCGGTGCCGTCCCGTGATACTGAAAGAAACCTGAAAAAAAACATCACACAACACACTGTAAGCACGAAGCTTAGTGAGTTCCCCAAAATACCACACATAACACATATTAGCCACTCGAGGTTATAACTCTATGGGTCCGTGCACCCAAACTCGGTGAACCCTCAGGTCCTAACTCTGGGAACCTTCCGGTTCCAACTCTATAAACATGCACAACATAAATCACATAGAAATAATGCAGTACAACACATCACGTACATATAGCGTACAAATACTCTGATCACATAACTCTGGTTACCTACTCAAGGTAACGTATAGTGAGAAGACTCACCTGGCAAGCAGAAAGTAGATATCCCCACACTTGAATCTCAAACTCGCCACCGCCTAACACGTAAGGCAAATACTCTCATGAATATAACTCTCGAGACTAGAATAAATCCTCTCATAACACCCTCTTATGGGTAAAAGACTATTTTACCTTTCTCTTGGCCCAAAGGCCACATCGCTGACCAAACCCTAAAAGTCAACGGCCAACCCTTGGTCAAAATCAAAGTCCTCAGTCTAAGTCAACCCCTGACTGACCCTACTCGACGAGTCAACGTCGAGTTCCCATAATCAGAACTTCAGTCAATCTGCGACCTAACTCGTCGAGACTCTCCGAGTCCAACAACTCTGAGTCCACTCGCACACGACTCACCGAGTTATCCCTCGACTCACCGATTCTCGACTCAACCAGAGAATATTCGGCACTCTTCGACAAGACTCGCCGAGTCCAAATGGACTCGTCGAGTCCAAGGCTATCTTCAACCTACTTGCCGAGTTGTTCTTCCAACTCGTCGAGTTCCATGCCATCTTCAAGCCACTCGTCGAGTCGACCCATGTGACTCGCCGAGTACCACCGTTCTGAATCCATTCAAAAGCGCTCCAGGCCATGCAATTGATCCAAAACATAGATCTAGCCTCCTACAACCCATCCATCACGTAAAGTGGCAAACTTTACGTGAATCCAAAGAGATCTAAGCCGTTTGCACATTGGGGCTAGGGTTTGGGACATGTAAGCTTCACTAAACACTCCAACACAGGGACTTTCATGCTCTCTGATTCTTCTCCCTTCCAGATCTGAGGTAGCAACCTCAGATTTAACCTCTAGACTTCCCATTTCATCCATAGACAATTTCTCACAAACCCCAAAATGAAGAAACAACATAACAACAGGTCAAAAACGAGATATTACCTCTAAGTGATGCCCAAACTGCAATGCAATTCGAATCCAAGCAAAGCCCCTTGCTCCAAGCCTTCAATCTTCCCAAAATTCCTTCAACCATTACTTCTCCAAGCTCCAATCCACTCAACAATGGTGCTTCTCCGCGATTTAGGGTTTTTCTGGGGCTCAAGGGGTGATAAAGAGGCTGGGAGGAAGACATAATGATCATTATATAAGGCTCAACCCCGAGAATTAAGGTTTTCTCCACTCAGCACCTACTCGCCGAGTCCAATACACTAACTCGCCGAGTCAGCCACTTAACACGCGACCAAGTCGCGACTCTACTCGCCGAGTCGCTCTTTCCCAATTTACTCTTTTAGCCCTTCAACTCTACTCTTGATATTTCGGGATGTTACAACGTATGTTTCTGTGTGTGACTTGTGTGTGTGTTGTGTATTATTACTTCCAAGTTTGTTTTAGCTATCATCAATGTATTATTACTTGATTTAATATATAATTTTAGGTACTTTGAGGTTTATGTGTGATATGTTCTTTTCATTGGTTGATGTGCTTATTAGTGTTGATGTGTTTTTATTTTTATTGATGGTTTCCCTATCTTATTTCTTTGGGTTTGTTATGTACATATAATTGATCGATATCTATGTATTTATAAATATTAATTTGTTTATTTAATCTCATTACAAACTATATAAATGCTAGACAATGTTATCTGATCAAGTTTCCATTTCTACCATATCATTTTTATTTTCTTTAAAACACTAATGTAAAGCTAAAAGAATAAAATAACATATATAGCTTTGTTTTTAGTTCTCTTTTATTTTTACTGAATAAATAATTTATATAATTAAAGACCTTGCTTATTTTTTAGCTTCAACCATATAAAATATGTATGCTAAGTTTAGCTAAATGAAAACTGTTTATATTTAAACGTTTAATGAAGAAAAGAAATTCACTTTTAAGTTTGTTTATCATTTTTATTAAAATAAAATGACAACCTGTAAGATTGATTTTGTGTATTATGTTTTACATTATATCATACGGATACAAAATAGTGAAAATAAGCATCGGGTGATTTTATAGTTTATTTTATCTAAACAGTTCTACAATAGTATTTTTTTTTTCTTTAAAGTATTTACAATATATATATATATATATATATATATATATATATATATATATATATATATATAATGTCAAAATTAGGTCATAAGACTCTTTACATTAATCTCTTTATAAGTTTTAAAGTTCCGTTTAAACGATATGTTACACATGATTTTTTTATCCCATTAACATTTTACTAATTGATAATTCATTTTTTTAAATGTTTAAAAAACATAACAAAACAAAATTATCTAAGTACATAAATAATACGAGCAACATTTAAAAAAATAACATTATATAAAAGAAAAAAAAACATAAAGGATTTAAAATGAAAACTTATGCATAATGGCCAATTTTAAAATTTACAGAAAAGAGCACTTATAATATATTGACTTAAGAGTCTATTATCAATACAATGACGCAAATGTCTATTATCTATACAATTATCTAAAGATGAGCATGTGACTCTGTGAAATCGGCCCCGATGGGAAAAAATTGAATTTAGGTTATTATGCCCGCTTCTCTATTACCAACTAAGTCGGGTTTCGGTAATTTGATTATCGATCCGGTTTGTACCATGTCTGGAATATACTATTCGTCACCGCTAATCATAAGAATGAATTAATCACCATCCGAATAAAATGTTTGTGTTGTGGCCCTAATTAAGACATTAGGTTTTGCAGCTGCTAACTAAGTCGCCTAAAAATTCATCCAATCCTAATAATCTATGATGTTCTTTTTTGTAACCATCTAATAGTCACAACATCATCAACATATGATGTAGTGACGTTACATTAACCCATTAAATAAACAATCTATGTTAATGATTTAACCCTTGAGTTCCATTTATTGTAATATCGAAAAAAAAATGTTAATGAAAACTAAAAATGATCTATTTTGAAAATAAAATATTGAAAGTAAAATAAAATTAAAATACTCAACCTAAAAAATAAATTAACGACCGGGTTATTTTTTAAAATAACCATAATATACCCACAAAAACTAATTTTCGGTATTTCTTACAAAATAATCATTTATTTCACAAAAAATGTTCCCCAATTAATTGTAATATTAATTTTTATAAAATGAAATAGACCCTTGACGAATGCATACTAATAGTTGTCTAAATCGTCGAAATGAAACTAACCTCAGAATGTCACATTGTGGGTCGAGACCGGATCGAAAAACCTGAATTCAAACCGAAACAACAAACGAAAAGTATCATTAGACCAAATTGGTCTAGAACGAAACTGGTTCGAAAATAAATACATATCAAAATGAAATAAATTGCCAGAAACAAGTTCAAAAATAAAAACATGTGATAATGTCATTGATGACGTAATATTTGTTACTCAACATGTTGGAAAGATGATATTTTTGCCAATGATTTCTCTATACCCGAAGATGACATGTTCTCATTCAAGCTAAAGAGAACAATTTCCAATTCGATTATGGTTCGCGATGATAATTGATAAAGTTCAGGGGTAAACAATTCAAAATGTAGGTATTTAACTTCAAGAACCGGTTTTCTCACATGCCCAAATTTATGTGACATTATCAAGAGGGAAATCACGTACTAATATTGAAGTATTAGTAAAATCTGACAAACAATTTACGACGATGAAGTCTATATATCAAATGTGGTATATAAAGAAGTGTTGAACAATTAATAATGCATAATAAATCATGTTTTCATGTATATTTGTAAAAAATCCCAACTATTCACTTTTAATTCTTATTGATTTCGTTTATGCTAGCATGACTCTTATTGATAAATGTTTAGATGTAGTCAATTATTTGTGCAAAATAACTAATCGTTTCTAGAAATTAATATCTGAAAAAACTATTCGTACCCGTCGCTTAGCGCGGGTACACGGCTAGTATATATATATATATATAAAGAATTTTAAAATTTTCAATCGCTAATACTTGAAGAACCATATCCATGTCTCTAAAATTATCAAGTGATTTATACTTGAAGGACCGGAGTAGTAAAATTGAAAATGTTGACACAAAATTCTAGATTATGAAGATTACAACAAACACACACACGGTTAACTGGTTAACTTCAAAACAGTTAGCAAAACAAAACAAAAGTCATTGTTTTTCTTTTTGATATCTATTTGTTGAACATAAAACCCAAAAGCTATAACTTCTGAAGCCCAAATATTCTTGATTACTAGGTAGGAAAAGAGTGACTTAAAAAAAGTATCTCATGAGAAAATACATGCTTTAATATGGTTCCTATTTAGAGTAACCAACTTTGACTTCGAGTACAACAACCTGCAAGAAACAAAGTGGAAGTCTCTGGTAAGGAAGGTGATTGTCAAGCTCTAAAAAAATTCAAAATTCTACTGTGTTTCGGTAATGATCATTTCTCTAAAAGTAAACCAAGAACGCACATTTATCACATATAAAGTTTTCTAACCTTTGTTTTTTATCTTTCTAACATGGTGGCCTTTTGGAAATGTAAGTCTATTTTGGACTTATTAGTAGAACTTGAAGTCATAATAATAATTTATTAAGTAAAAGCCACTATTCACTATGAAAATCAAGATTGCTATGGTTCAATTGGTTCTCCTATTTAACTTCAAAACCAGAGCAAAACCAAGGGGCAAAATGGATCAAATTAAAACATACCCGAACATTTTGACAACAATAAGCTCTACGATGTCCACCATCTCATTGAGTCTAAAAATAACCAGGGGCAAAAAAAAATATACAAGGGCAGCAACCATGTAACAAGAACCAGTAGGGATAAAATGGTCAAAATCACAGAAGGAATTCCAAACAACAACTATCATAGTAAAATCCCCAAGACAATCAATTATGACTACACTAACTTTCTGAAAATATGAAAATCATAACAAAAAAAAAAGACCACTTGTTCCTTGATAGTTGTTCACTAATAATAGACATGCAGTTCCAAAAACAACATAGGTACCCTTCTTGATAATGTTAATTTGATGAAATCATTGCATAGACCAAGACTCATGGTTGGCTAGGGATAATAGAAAGTAGAAACTATATAAAACACTATAAGATAAAATGCATTAGAAGTAGTAATTCACTTTTTTCCATCTTTGGATGGAGTATTATGCCTCCTACATTCAAACCAACACAACCATATTAATAAACTAGGTGAATGTCCGCGCGTTGCACAGAAACACCTATATGGTTGAAATATTTACAAATATATGTTTTTTTAAATATAACAATAAGGTTGTTGTTAAATTTGACATAATAATTCGTATACTCAATTTATATATAATATATTTATTATTTTGAATTATATGAAAATATATACATCTATTATAACTGCATAATCTCAACATTTTGAATGACTTTTACCTGCGAGTTACTCATGAATAAAATTAAATATAATATATGGTTTAATGTTATTGTGACAACCCGGAATTTTCATTTGTTCAAACTTTAAAGTCAAGCACTTCATTTTAAAGTAAATTACACTCCTAATAATTGTTAGCCAATTTAAAGTCCGTTTGACTGTTTTAGTATTTATTCTTCAAACGAACTGATGAAAGGAAGTACCACCTCGAGTCTTAGTGTTGCAAAACCACACATACCACCTTAATAAGGAGTTCACGGAAAAAAATTTAGAGTTTGGTCCGTAAACTCCCTAGTGGACGTGAACTCATGCCTGAGGCATGAGTTTACTCCCCAAACTCCTCACTTTTCACTTCCATTCTCAAGAACACCCTTTATTCTCTCTCAACTATCAACCCAATCATCCGAAAACGTAAGGGAATATCGACTTGAATTGTTGTTATAACCTAATAACTAGTGTTTATACATCGTTTCATCCATTCAATTTTGTGTTTTACTTAGATCTTCAAAACACCAAGAACACCAAGAACACGCACTAGTGTTCTTGGACCTTAAATACCAAATCAAGCTTCTATCTTGTAAGTACACTTACCCTAGATTCTTGGGTGCTTAATATGAACTTGATAACACTTGAAAATCCTCAAATAACACAAGAACAAAGGAGTTTACGGCCAAGGATGTTCTTGGGCCGTAAACCCCTTTTTAAGTGGTAAAATGGACATTAGTCCCCTCCTAAGCCTTGGATGCCAACCTTGAAACTTCCTAGAAGTGTTTAAGACCATAAACAACAATAAAAACATGTCCCTAAAAGAGTTTATAGCTGTGAACACATAAGAATATGGTCATTTGGTCGTAAAGTCCACAAGGTGGTCTTATTATGCCCCAATAGTTCCTAAGGCTTGGACATGATCATTTGATGCCCAATGATGACTTGTAAGACCTCAAAACACAATTTGGAACTTAGTTCCATGAGTTTATGGCCCTAAACTCATGGGGAAATGGTCATGGGCCGTAAACTCCATAAAGGGGTGGTTCATGGTCCATAAACTCCAATGCAAAGTCATACAACCCTTAGGTGCAACCCTTTGGTGCTTATAGCACTTGAATCAAAGTGTTTCCATGACCTAGGGTGTCTTAACTTGATTAATTAGTTATTAATTGAATAATTAGATTACATATGTGTTTATTATATGATAACTATGACCATTGTGTGTGTTCAAGTCCTCACTTGACACCTAGCACCTTGTCCGATACTTCCGAACAAGCCACTCACTGCAGGTGAGTTCATACCCCTTGATTAACGTTTTAAATGTTTTTAAATTTTTATAAATGCTTTATGGGGCGGGGGGAATACAAGTTGAATCATGTTTTTTTACTATATCAATCACATGTGATTAATATCTAGCATGCAAATGGATTTACTATACGTTAACTGTTATACCAAATAGATTTCTTCAAATGACTTTCTTAAACATTTTTACATGTTTAAAACTATTTATCAAACTATCTTACATACAGTAGGCTTCCTTTCAAACTCTGTTACAAATGTGTTTCAAGCAAAGCTTTTCCTTATACTTTAACTGTCTTATCAAACAAAACACTCTCAATCGTTTTATAAAGTGGCATAGTTATATAAATAATGTTTAAAGGACTTAGGACGATTAGCTCGCTTTATTTCCTTTTCCTTGTTGGGATGTGGCCTTAGGGCATCGGTTGCTCGTCCAAATGTCGTCTAAATATTAGTTATATATCATGTATACATATATAGACATAAAAGGTCCTCCAGTCAGTTCAGTACCTTTGGGTAGCAAAGGCATATTTTCGGTTATACACGTACATTACTAGTAACTATAATAGGTATAGTTAGAAGATATTACTTACCATTCCAAGTCCAAGGAATCACACAAGAGTGAGTTCATTCATGAGTCCATACTAATAGACTACATATGAATAGATATGCTTACATATTACAATAATACGTTTACATAGATACACTTACATGAATACGCTTACATATTACAAGAATACGTTTACATAGATACACTTACATGAATCCTATTACATAGATACTTTTATCTAGATACTATATGATGAGAAACTATTACATATTATACATGTAGATTAGATCTGTCTATCCTAGTACAAAAGGTAACTTTGCGGGACTAACCATTCCTATAACCTCTGTTAGGTACAGAGGTAAATGCACATCTACGGATATCTATGGTTGATACCATTATAGGTATACTTTAAGGGAATAACTATTCCTAAACCAATTTGTTAGCAACAGAGGTAAATGTACATCTACGGATGTCTACGGTTAATACCATTCGGTAATTTCTATGCCGTGTTTATTCTAGTACCAAAGGATAATACTTAAGTTATTAGCTCATTTCCTTTACTTTGTGATATGTTCACATAAACGAAGAGGTAGACTAATAATTATATAATTATATTATTACCTCTAATTTGTGACACTTTTACATAATCGATGAGGTAGACTATAGTTTTATAATAATAGTTAAAACAGGGAAAAACCGTCACATTTACAGTGATGCGTACTTTCAAAACATTCGGGTCTTGGTAGAAGACTACTTTCAAAACAGTCTAGTCGTAGTAGAAGACTACTTTCAAAATGGTTAGGTCTTGGTAGAAGACTACTCTTTATACTAATAGAAATCATAGGGATTTGCTAGGGTGTTCAAACGTTTTCAACTACTTTCAAAAAGTTCATACTTATACAAAGTTTTTCCAAATGTTTACAAGTCTTTACTTTCTAGTTTTACAAATCAAAGACACATTAATACTTATGAATTCACCAGCTTTATTATTGAGACTCATTTTCATAATACTTGTATTCTCAGGTCCCAAATAGATAGGTACGACGACCAGGATTTGTGAAGTCGGAGAAATCAAGACTCTTATTTTATTTTGATTAATCATTATGTTGTCTTATACTATGAAAGAACACACTTGTAATTAAAATTATACTATTAATGCAATGGATGATGTTGTTGCTTATTTACTACTTTAGATTTTTGTGATACATTACATGACGTCCTCCGCCCCAGAACGTTTCCGCCGTTCTCGGTTTTGGGGTGTGACAGATTGGTATCAGAGCATTGTTTATAGTGAATTAAGTATATCAACCCATAAAAGATATACTAACTATATATACAATGGGATTAAAAATACTTTGACCAAGAGTTTATACTTTTAAATAATAAAATATTTAACAAAGTATACGTGCCTGCATTCATACTAAAATCGATGTCACAATGACAAGAACAAAAGTATTACGATTGTTGAATATCACAGGTAAGCTCAGGGATGTATGGTTAATCTTGGGAGTGGCATAGCTTGATCAACTATGCTATTCCAAGGAGTGATTAGCACATGCCCAATAATGGCTGTGATGTGTCAACAAGTCTAAAAACTTACCAACACTACTACAATGAGAACATTATAACATAACCTAGGTCTAAAATACCATAGAGGTGTTTTGTGTTACTATAATTACTTACTTGAGAACTAAAAAGGATCTTCATTACTAAGTTGATAGTTGCTAAGTGGATACACTATGGTTATATGTAACTAGGATGTTATAGACTTAGAATTTGTGAAATTTTTGCTTTACCCCAATTCTCGCGTAGATAACATGGCTAGACTCCATCCCCACAACAACCCATACCTTCCAAATGAAGGCAATGCTGGATGGTTTGAAGAAGAATCCGAGAATGATCATCCAATCCCTTTGAATGATCACCATGCTGAAGACCTTTCAGAAGATGATAACTCCGAACCCGAGGTTGAGAACCTACCCTCGGTAGCTCCCATTCTAAATCCTAACCCTCGTCCGGCTTTTCATGGTCTGAAACCTCCTTGGGTAGAATGCTTGGAAACATGGAGCAAAGATCAAGATCAGTCTATGTCGTTTAATGGAGAACGAAGCTTCTACAACGTAAATGAAGGGAGCTCACCAGACAAAGTTCTACCAATCTTGATCCGTAGAGTTTCCCGAAACGAAATTCAGGGCAGGATGGCTCTCCAACATATCGCAGAGGTTGATGCCAACGTAGGAATGCATACCATTCGCACCAATCGCCTTGAACACACTCACGAGAGATCTGAGAGAAACCATGAAACCCTGATGCAAGCCCTAATTGAAACTTGAGCCGAAGTCATAGAGCTCCGAGTACGTGAGAGGGTGTACGAAAGATACCTACATGATATGGAACGTCAACTAGCTGAACTAAGGTTTCACCATAGGGGTGACCGTCGCCAGTAAGAGATAATTTACTTTCCTTCTTTGTTTTAAAGAACTGTGTTCCTATCCATGTTTTTTGTAGAACTTTTCTATGTGACTACCTTGTACTGTAAGTACTTTTAGTTAGGTCTATATGTTGTCAAAGACTTTTCTACTCCAGATGTGATGTAAGTCCTACTACAGGGTCAATTTTCCCGAACTTATTACATCTTAAACATCAATGATATTGGCAGTCGACTAATTTATGTGTCACTCTTTGTTCAAATACTCTCATCATACTTTCATTGGAGTCTATCTGAAACTTGCTTTAGTCAAGTCTTTGGACTATAGTAATTTAACTCCGGAGACATTTCCAAGTCTCTTTCAGTGGTTGGATCATATTATTCACCAACCTATAGTACCTCGGATTGAACAACAAACGTCTTTAGACCATTGTACGAACTTACTTCCACTCTTTGCTAGGACTGCATCATAGGGATGTAGGTCGAACCCACGAGAACATACTTCTATTCTTTACATGAACGATCGAACCACGTCTAGGTTCAACCACACTCGCTCACAAATTCATTTTCTTTCCGTGTAATAGAATCACATCGCCGATGAAAAACGATCAACCCATCAACCAAACAGCAACTCTTCAGATTGATGCAACTACCTTTCAAGTTGCAGTCTTGGCTGTCGTGACAGCTGTTCTGGCCCACATTAATGCTAACAACGCGAATGTTAGCAGGATTTTTAACAATAATTCCAATCCAGGTAACAATCAAGTACCTCAACGAGCAACAAACTACCACGACACCCTAATTCCCAAGCCTAAGAATAACAAACGAAAGTTCTGGGCTAAGGCTAAAGGCAAATCACCCCAAGGGGTGAGCAAAAGACAACAACCTGTGGCAACCTTCCCAGCCACGACATCTGTACCTCGTAATACCATCCCTTCTGGTATTCCAATTGTACTTACACCAGCCAGGAAGTATGCCAAAAACCTACCGAAATGCAATAATTACAACTTCCATCATCTGGGTAGTTGTCGTCCGTTACACTGCTTTAAGTGCAACAAGAATGAACATACTACCAGCTGCTGCAGGACCTGGATCCAACACATTACTTCAACCACCAATGTCGAAATCTCTCGGATATGCCATCTATGTGGCTTAATGGGACACTTCAAGAGGGACTGTCCAACAGAGAAGAAAAACGAAGAATCCGGAGGAGTTTGACCTCAGAATGGAAAGAGGCAACGAAGGACCCTACTATAGTATAGGTTCACTTCCAATCGAAAGTATTTTGTATGCTTTTAAAACATGTTTAAAACTAGTGCAACTCGAGTCTTATCTTTTGCGAGATCCTGTCAGTTAAGGGACCCTCGTGCTGCGTATACTTGCCTTTGTAGTATACTTTGTTCGCAACAGTATTCATGTAGTTACTCTAAAGTACTGTAACCCTGTTAAAAGTTGCACCGTTGTGTTTTGTCTGTAACGCCATTATGTTCAAATCTAATGTCTTTTACTTCTAAGTAAGTCCGACATTATCATACAACTTGAGTCAACTCGACCCGCACAATACTAGATTCGTGCGTACATCTCTTTCTTCCAAATCGTCTTTCTGGCGAAACCATCATTCGAGAACACCGAAGTGCTCATTCATAGAGTACCTCATGTTTCTTATCCTTTCCGAAGAAACCTCAGCAAACCTCCCCGATGTACCACTCGTACAGTACGTCAAGTTCAATCCAAAGACCCATACGGTTGATCTATCACTAAAGAATGTATACACAGGGGTGGTATATAATCAAGGTTCTACAGGTTTAGAATTGATAATTCCAATTTAACTTCTTTTCCTCGTTGGGATGTGAGGTTGAAGAAGAATCATTTATTCGACTACCTTTTCAATCTTAATTATATATGACTCGTATACATGAGACCGTGATTGATGAACCATGTACAACATCTAATATGAACTTTAGGACGGAGACTGCCCAAGACTACGAGTGCTCGTATCATCATGCTGACAAACTTAGAACCCAATATTGCTCCTATGACCAGATCGCCCTACGGTCTAACGCCCACAGAGCTATAAGAACCATCCGGACAACCTAACGAACTACTTAGCAATGGAATGGAAAGACCAAGCTTCTCACCCTGGAGAGCTCTGGTCTTGTTCTTCAAGAAGAAAGACGAATTGTTTTGTAGGTCCATCGATGTTAGAGACCTCGACAAGATTTCCATTAGAAATCATTACTCTCTGCCTCGCATAGATGAATCAGTTGACCAACCGCAAAGAATGATGTACCTTTCAGAAATGGACCTAAGATCTGAATATCATCAGTTGCGAGTGTTAGTGAAGGGTGTCCTAAGGACAATCATCCAAACTCGATGCGGACACTACGAGTCCGTTGTGATACCCCTCGGATAGGACCAATACGGCCGTAGTATTCATGAAGTTAATGAATAGGGTACGCCATTCTTACTTAGATCAGTTCGTCATGTCCTTGTAAATGTCTTACTTATCTACCCTCGTAGTAAGAAGGAAATTATAAAGAGCATCTACAACAAACCATGGAAACATTACGATCAGAGAAACTCTTCGTGAAATTCTCTAAATACGAGTTTTGGAAATTGAAGTGTTGAATTCCTGAAGCACACTATTAGTGATGTGGGACTTCTTGAGGAACCTTCCAATAATCAAAACCGTTGAGAATTTTTCAACACCGAAGCCGCCAACAAGAATTCGCCAAATTCTAGGTCTCGCTGACCTACTGTCGAGGTTTCATTCAAAACTCATCGCGGATTACGGACCATCTTACTACTTTGACTCAAAAGGGGGGTAACCCTTGACTGGGAAGAGAAGCAAGAGGAACAAACCTTAGAATTCCAAGAGAGAGACCAAATGCTTTTGGAGGCCTCACACTGGAAAGTCTTGGTACGCTTCAGAAAGCATAGTAAAATAAATCCAAGATAGTTAGGACCTCCGGGATTCTTGCCCGAATCAGCCCTGTAACTCACAAACCCAACCTACACCGTGAACTCAATAATGTACATTTTACCCTTCACGTCTCGAGCTTGAAAACGTACCTTTCCATCAGGAATCTCGTAATCCCACTTGACGAGATCGAGATCAAAGAGATCCTCGCCTTCGTGGAAGAACCTGTAGAGATCATGGACCGTGAGGTCAAGCAGATGAAGCAAAGTCGCATCCCCATTGTGAAGGTTTGCTGGATCACCAAGCGAGGACCAAAATTCACATGGGAGCATGAGGATCAAATGAAATTGAAATATCCTCATCTATTCGCTTAGTTATCTGTAACTACTTTATTTGCGTAGACTTTAATTTCGGGACGAAATTCCCTTTAACGGGGGGATGATATGACAACCCGGAATTTTCATTTGTTCAAACTTTAATGTCAAGCACTTAATTTAAAAGTCAATTCCACTCCTAATAATTGTTATCCAATTTAAAGTCCGTTTGAGTGTTTTAGTATTTATTCTTCAAACGAACGGATAAAAGGAAGTACCGTCTTGAGTCTTGGAGTTGCAAAACCGCACATACCACCTTAATAGGAGTTCACAGCCAAACTTTTAGAGTTTGGGTCGTAAACTCCCTTGTGGTCGTGAACTCATGCCTTAGGCATGAGTTTACTCCCCAAACTCCTCACTTTTCACTTTTATTCTCAAGAACACCATTTATTCTCTCTCAACTATCAACCCGTTCTTCACCTGATCTTCCGAAAATGTAAGTGATTCTCGACTTGAATTGTTGTTATAACCTAATACCTAGTGTTTATACATCGTTTCATCCATTCAATTTTGTGTTTTACTTAGATCTTCAAAACACCAAGAACACCAAGAACACGCACTAGTGTTCTTGGACCTTAAACACCAAATCAAGCTTCTATCTTGTAAGTACACTTTCCCTAGCTTCTTGGGTGCTTAATATGAACTTGATAACACTTGAAAATCATCAAATAACACAAGAACAAAGGAGTTTACGGCCAAGGATGTTCTTGGGCCGTAAAACCCTTTTTAAGTGGTAAAATGGACATTAGTCCCCTCGTAAGCCTTGGATGCCAACCTTGAACCTTCCTAGAAGTGTTTAAGACCTTAAACAACAATAAAAACATGTCCCTAAGAGAGTTTATAGCCGTGAACACATAAGAATATGGTCATTTGGCCGTAAACTCCACAAGGTGGTCTTATTATGCCCCAATGGTTTCCTAAGGCTTGGACTTGATCATTTCATGCCCAATCATGACTTGTAAGACCTCAAAACACAATTTGGCACTTAGTACCATGAGTTTACGGCCCTAAACTCATGGGGAAATGGTCATGGGCCGTAAACTCGATAAAGGGGTGGTTCATGGGCCATAAACTCCAATGCCAAGTCATACAACCCTTAGGTGTAACCCTTTAGTGCCTATAGCACTTGAATCAAAGTGTTTCCATGACCTAGGGTGTCTTAACTTGATTAATTAGTTATTAATTGACTAATTAGATTACATATGTGTTTATTATATGATAACTAAGACCATTGTATGTGTTCAAGTCCTCACTTGACACCTAGCACCTTGTCCGACACTTCCGAACAAACCACTCACTGCAGGTGAGTTCATACCCCCTTTTAAATGTTTTTAAATGTTTATAAATGCAATTTGGGGGGGGGGGGGGGGTAATACAAGTTGAATCATGTTTTTTATTATATCAATCACAAATGATTAATAACTATCATGCAAATGGACTTACGATACGTTAACTGTTTTACCAAACATATTTCTTCAAATGACTTTCTTAAACATTTTTACATGTTTAAAAATCTTTATCAAATTGTCTTACATATTGTAAGCTTCCTTTCAGACTCTGTTACAAATGTGTTTCAAACAAAGGTTTTCCTTATACTTAAACCGTCTTACTAAAAAAAACACTTTCAATCTTTTTATAAATTGGCATCAAGTCATCGTTTCTTAGTATTAAACTGTCAAAGGTTTTACAAAAACTTCTTTTATGATTTATATTGTCAAATGCATGCCTAGATATGTATAGTTATATAAATAATTTTTAAAGGACTTAGGACGGTTAGCTCGCTTTATTTCCTTTTCCACGTTGAGATGTGGCCTTAGGGATCGGTTGCTCGTCCGAATGTCGTCTATATATTAGTTATATATCATGTATACATATATAGACATAAAAGTTCCTCCAGTCAGTTCAGTACCTTTGGGTAGCAAAGGCATACTTTCGGTTATACACGTACATTACTAGTAACTATAATAGGTATAGTTAGGAGATATTACTTATCATTCCAAGTACAAGGAATCACACAAGAGTGAGTTCATTCATGAGTCTATACTAATACATTACATATGAATAGATACGCTTACATATTACAAGAATATGTTTACATAGATACGCTTACATGAATCCTCTTACATGGATACTTTTACCTAGATACTATACGATGAGATACTATTACATATTATACATGTATATTAGATCTGTTTATCCTAGTACAAAAGGATACTTTGCGGGACTAACTATTCTTACAACCTCTGTTAGCTACAGAGGTAAATGCACATCTACGGATGTCTACGGTTGATACCATTATATGTATACTTTAAGGGACTAACTATTCCTAATCCCAGCTATTAGCAACAGAGGTAAATGTACATCTACGGATGTCTACGGTTAATACCATTCGATAATTTCTATGTTGTGTTTATCCTAGTACCAAAGGATAATACTTAAGTTATTAGCTCATTTCCTTTACTTTGTGATATATTCACATAAACGACAAGGTAGACTAATACTTATATAATTATATTATTACCTCTATTTTGTAACACTTTTACATAATCGATGAGGTACACTATAGTTTTATCATAATAGTTAAAACAAGGAAAAATCGTCATATTTACATTGATGCGTACTTTCAAAACATTGGGTCTTGGTAAAAGACTACTTTCAAAACAGTCTAGTCTTGGTAGAAGACTACTCTCAAAACAGTTAGGTCTTGGTAGAAGACTACTCTTTATACTAATAGAAATCATAGGGATTTGCTAGGGTGTTCAAATGTTTTCAACTACTTTCAAACAGTTCATACTTATACAAACTTTTTCCAAATGTTTACAAGTCTTTACTTTCCAGTTTTACAAATCAAAGACACATTAATACTTATGAATTCACCAGCCTTATTTCTGATACTCTCTTTCAAAATACTTGTATTCTCAAGTCATAAATAGACGGGTACGACGACCAGGTTTTGTGAAGTCGGAGAAATCAAGACTCCTATTTTATTTTGATTAATCATTATGTTGTCTTATACTCTGAAAGAACACACTTGTAATTAAAATTATACTATTAGTGCAATGGATGATGTTGTTGTTTGTGTACTACTTTACATTGTTGTGATACATTACATAACGTACTACGCCCCAGAACGTTTCCGCCGTTCTCGGTTTTGGGGTATGATAGTTATTTATAGTTTTGTTATTGTTTATTAATTTTTTAAAATTTATTTTCTTAACGTTTTAATTTATATAATTATAATTATTTAAAACATCAAACATTATTTTTTTATTTTAAAGGTAACAATATAATCATTTATATAGAGTTATTTTTAACTACTGTTATTGTACGTTATTTTAAACTACTTATTTGAAAACTTTTAACGATTATAAAAATATATTTAGGAAATATTTTAGTTAAATTGAGATTATGATTTAATTTTTGCATTTAGCATTTCAATTTATCACTTTTAACTATTCACAAAATATTCATTGAGTTTTTTAAGTGGAAATTTATATTTAAGTTCATATTGTAATGTTATATTTAAATTAACAGTTTAAGTGTTTTGTCCAAAATGTTCAAAAGTTGTAGTTTTAAACTGATAGTGGTTAAAGACATAACTTTAAAAGTAGAAGTAAATATATTATTTTAATATTGAAATTTAGTTTATTTATGATTATACTTTAAGTTCGATATTTAGCTAACCTTATTAACCAACTTATAATCATTATTATAAAGACACTACACTTTATCATTTTAACTATTTACAAAATATTATTTGGGTTGTTTAAGTTAAACTAAAATTAATTTAAGTTGATCATGTACTATTACATTTAAATTTATAATTAAAGTATTTTATACAAATTATTCAAAAGTCGTAGCTTTAAAATGATAATGGTTTACATCCAACAATATATTAGAACTAATAAATTAAGTATTATATGTTAATATTTAAAAAACATAACTTTATAAGTAGAAGTAAATATATTCTTTTAATATTGAAATTAATTTATATATGATTACACTTTAGGTTTGATATTGATTTAATCTTATTAACCAACTTATAATCATTATTAGAAAGAAATTGAAAAGTCATGGAAGTTTCAAATGATTGTGGTGAAAGAAAAATACATGGGAGTTTCAAATGAATATGTTGAAAGGAAAAAATGCATAGTTTATAATATAGTACTAGGCGAATGCCCGCACGTTGCGCAAAAATATCTATATAGCTGAAATCTTTACAAATATATGTTTTTTTTTAAATATAACAATAATGTTGTTGTTAATTTTGATATAATAATTCGTACACTAAGTTGATATAATATATTGATTATTTTGAATTATATGATAATATATACATCTATTAAAACTACATAATTTCAATCTTTTGAATGATTTCTACCCATCTGTTACTCATGAATAAAATTAAATATAATATATATGGTTTAATGTTGTTTATAGTTGTTATTATTGTTAATTAATTTTTTAAAATTTGTTTGCTTAACACTTTAATTTCTATCATTATAATTATTTAAAACATCAAACATTGTTTTTTGATTTTAGAGTTAACAATACAATCATTTATATAGAGTTATTCTTAACGATTTTTATTGTAAGTTATTTTAAGCTACTTATTTGAAAACTTTTAACGATTATAAAAATATCTTTAGGAAATATTTTAGTTAAATTCATATTACAATTTAGTTTTTGCATTTAGCACTATAATCTATCACTTTTAACTATTCCCAAAATATTCTTTGGGTTTTCCCAGGGGAATTGAAATTTATATTTAAGTTGACACTGTAATGTTATATTTAAATTAACAATTTAAGTAATTTGTCCAAACTGTTCAAAAGTTGTAGCTTTAAATTGATAATGGTTTACATACAACAACACATTAAATCTAATAAATTAAGTATAATATGTTAAAAGTTAAAGACATAAATTTATAATTAGAAGTAAAAAAATTATTTTAATATTGAATTTTAGTTTATTTAGGATTACACTTTAAGTTTGATACTTATTTAACCTTATTAACCAACTTATAATCATTATTAGAAAAAGACTACAAATTATTACTTTTAACTATTTACAAAATATTATTTAGGTTGCTTAAGTTGAACTAAAATTTATATTTAAGTTGATCTGATAAGGTTATATTTAAATAAATTGATAATGGTTTACATATAACAACATATTAGACCTAATAAATTAAGTATAATATTTGAAAAGTTAAAAACATAACTTTATAAGTAGAAGAAATATATTCTTTTAATATTGAAATTTAGTTTATATATGATTACACTTTAGCTTTTATATTTATTTAACCTTATTAACCAACTTATAATCATTATTAGAAATAAACTGAAAAGTCATGGAAGTTTCAAATGAATGTGGTGAAAGGAAAAATGCTTCCTTTATAAGTATATAATGAAATGATGATATGATACGATGATTATCAAACGAAGTTTACATTCAAAAGAAACAACGACAAAACAACATTATCATTTATTTATGCTGCCGGAAATAATAAACCAAAGCAATCTCTATATGAAATCAAAAAACAAAAATGCATGAGAAATCAAGATGAAATTAACATTGATGGGAAGATGTTTATGGGTTTAACCATGAATCATGGCCCTCGGTCATCTCTGCAGCTACAATAACCAAATAATTTCTAGAAAATGTTGCTTACCTTGAATGTGACAAAAAAAAAACAATTGTGAGAGATTAAAAATCATGATCAAGACTTCTGAACTCCTTTTCCACCATATAATAGAACACACACACCAAAGAACTTAACAAAAATATAAAAATAGAAGAGGAAAAAAAAAGATTTTACAAGTTTTTTAGGCACCAATAGATGGTAGATTTTAGGCTTAGAAAGGGGATCTTCTTTTATCTTTTCCTGTAACCTCCTTACACTTTCATAAATTTTATTTGGCCTTAGATAAGGCATCAGGAGGGGGAGGGGGGGAGAGAGAGAGAGAGAGAGCTTATGTAAAAGCTTACTTTAGTAAAGTTGCTTTATCCATAAATAGCCAATTTAATTGTAGTAACCTTAAAAAATCATAAAATCAAAACTAAATAGTAATTTTGATACCCATATGAAAGTTAACACTCAAACCACATAATATGAGAACAAAACACAAATCACATACCCTATATAGAAGAAAACAAACTCAGAAACATATGTTTTTTTTTTCCGTTTCAATGGAATAACCCATTCCATTCCACTGAACACTCAAAATAAATAATCCATTGGATTTTTTTTATGAAATGAAGATGGAGAAGGAATTGATATGCAATGAACTTGCATATTTCACATTTTTTAGAGGAAAAGATTGAAGCAAGTTATGTATGACTCGACATAACTTGAAAAAAAAAACTTCACCATCAATCACAAAGTTTCAAGAACCTACAAAATATGAAAATCTAATAAAATTAGAACAAATTCACAAAACAAATAAATATATAACATACAGATTATAATATGAAATGAAAAACATCTTTATTGAGTACATGGCTTTTGAATCAACTTTTGCCTTGTTTGATTCTTGTTTGGTCCTGATAAAAGCCAATAATAGATAACTTGTGATGAAATAAAAATGTACCAAAAAAGGGAATTTGGAAGGATAATGTACCTTGCTTTAATCTAGGAGGGAGGTGATATAAACCCTGATGATCGACAACGTTATGTGAGAGTGAAAGAGTGATGGAACCAACATCAACCCTTCATTAGAATCAAAAACCACAGGTGTAACATCCCAACAAGTTTTCATTTGTAGTCCCGGGAGTTGGAAGAGTAAAGCCTTGAAGAACTCAAGGGCTAAGTTGTAATTTTGGGACCAAGCGGAGTACGGTGTGTGTCCATAAGGTACATTGAGCGTACTAGGGCGCGCCCTAATATACTGGGCGTACACTTGTGTACGCAGGGCGTAATCATATTAGAAGGAAACCCTAATAACCTAGTTTGAGAATTATATAAACATCATTATGGTTCATTTTCTGTCATCACTCTTAGCCTCCATCCTCCAGAAACATCCCAAACCCTAGTTCTTGTGTGAGAGTGTGAGTAATTGGGTATTTTGAGCTCTTGGAGGTGAAGGCATTGCACCAAGAAGTTGGTGAAGAAGATTGGCTTGTAGATCTGAAGTTGGTTTGTGTCCTAGAAGCTCCAGAAGGTAAAAAGCTTCAACCTTTAGCTTGTATATCATAGATCTAGCCATTCTAGCATTTTAGAATCATTTCTTGTCCCAAAAGTTCCAAGATGTTGTATGTTGTGGTTTGGACGAGACGATTTTTCCTTCTAGACTATTGATGGGGTGTTGAGTGATAAAATGAAGTCCCAATGGTCTAAGAGGTCCCATGCAAGTAGTATAAAGGTCTTAATGGATTAAGACCTTGGATTAAGAACTTTCTGGGCTTTAGGTATTGGGTTGTTTAAGCACTAGTTGGACTTGGTCCTTTGTTGGACTTAATGGATATGGTGTTTTGGGCCAAGTCTTGGTGATGGATCTTGGAATTAGGCCTAATTAGGCAGTTAGGGCCAATTTGAAATTTAGGCCAATGATGGGCCTTGTATATGAGGACTTGTGGATCGTGGATTTGGTATTGGGCCTTGGCCCAAATTAGGGGAAAGGCAAATTGGACTATTATTATAAGAAGAATTCTTGGTCATTATTAATGTTCCCATTATTGACTTTCCGTTCGTTATTTTGGATAGTTCAAGATTTTTGGAGAGACATTTTTAGATTTTTGGATAGTTCGTTATTTTTGGATAGTTCGTTATTTTTAGATTTTTAGATTCGGGAATTTGATTCTTCAGTTCAGATTGACATTTTTAGGTGAGTTATCCTCATTATATCAACAGGGTCTAAGGAACCAAGGCCAACCCTTTTCTTAGATTGTATACTGGTATTTGTTTGATATGCTTATTGATCTGTTAGATCTGTGTCCTGGTAATTAGGGCGGTATTAGTGACCTGGTTTAGGTCGGTATCCTGGTATATAGGATGATGCTATGTTTAGTGACCTGGTTTAGGTTAGTATCCTGGTATATAGGATGATTCTATGTCAGTGACCGATTAGGTCGGTATACTGGTTATAGGATGTTGCTATGCTATGTGATATGTTAGATTGGTTGTTGTCTATAGATCGTATGTGATTATCTGTTATATGTGCACATGGTTGTTTAATCGGGGATGGGTTGACGTGGGCCCTGCTTTGTGCTGTAGGCCAACATACCCAGGGCGGACCGAATAGACTACAGACTCGGGAGGGCACATAGTCAGGCCGAAGGCCCGACGATCGGTCCGGATAGGCTGAAGGCCACGAGAGGGCGGTCTAGACGTGTCGAGGCTCGGAGAGTGGTCCAGATAGACTGAAGGACCGGTGCAGGCGGTCTAGTCATACTTTAGACTCAAAGAGTGGACCATGTGGATAGAAGGCCCGGTGCGGGCGGACCAGTCACACTGTAGACTCGAGATGCATGGTTGTTCTGTATTGGTTTACATGATATACTATGATTATGGTGATACGAGGTTGGTATTTTGGGGGTAAGTCACTAAGCCTTTGAGCTTACATTTTTCGATTATTGTTTCAGGTGCAGTGGATGACCGCGGGAAGGAGAAGGCATGACCGTACACTTCCTCGGATTATGACTATGATTTCTAGGAACTCTTATAGGAAACTATTTTGAAATCAAATTGTAATAACTTAATGGGTTTAATTGGTTGAAAAAGTTTAAATTTGGTGTGAATTTTACGGATGTTACAAGTTGGTATCAGAGCCTTGGTTTGAGTGAATTGGAGGAAATTTTTTAAGAGTCCAGTCTCAAATCAAGGAAGGATTTTCAAAATGATTTCTAAAATGGTTTTCAAAATAAGTAAAAGAGGATGTGAAGTGTACGATCAGCCGGAGCCAGTAAGTAGACCCCAAAATACCGTATAGTATTTGATTGTGTGATACATGAGAACATCATGCTAGTGCTAGGCTAGGGATCTTCAAGAATTGCATGATAGAATAGCCTGATTACATGATGCATGGTAACCTAGGGATTTCCATATATGAGATTGACATCATTACTCTAATTGCTAGTGTATGCATCATGGTCGTACGTAACTAAGATCTTATAGCCTGAGAATGTTTGGTTTGGCCTTATTTCCTGTTCTTGTTAGGGTAGGGTCGAGTATTCGAAAGTTTATGGGGTCTAGTGTTATGTATGACTAGCATACACTAGTGCTGCAGGGTTGGTGGAAGTTTCATGGATGGGTGGGTTGTGTGAGGCTGGTAGGCCAGTTATGAGGTGTTTAGCATTCCTTTAGGAGTGAGGATTGAGCGATTGCCATGATTATGTACATTGTTAGGGTGTTGTGGTGATACTTGAGACAAATATGGGTAGGTGTGGAAGGTAGTATGGGCCCGTACTACTGAAAGCACAGGACCCATACGTGTAGCAAGGAAGTCACAATCCCTATGTTTTTTCTTGGGAGTTGGTTCTCGGATTGTTATGAGGAGTCTCTAATATTTTTCGGCATGTTTTTCATCATGGTGCTTACACGACGATTTGTGACTGGATCCGGGTCAGGATCAGGAGAGGGCGGGCAAGAGGCGCCGACAGCTCCCGAGACTATCGGCTAGATGAGATGGATGAAAGGATCCGGGAGATCATGTAAGATGAGGTTGCTGCTATGTTTCGGGCTCAGTTTCTGGAGCTGTTTGGGTCTATCAAGACTGCCATGGTTGACTATTTTGACAAGCGCTACGCTGACCTTGTAGAGGCGGCTACCACGATAGCTACTGCAGCTGTATTAGCGGCAGGGGTAGGAGCCAGTCGGGCTCTTCAGTATCGTGACTTCGATAATACAAAACCCTGACCTTTGATGGGATTCTGGACCCTATCATATCCATGAGGTGGCTATCGGACATCGATGGATGGTTTTTCACATGTTCCTACCCGACTGACCGAAAGGTCAGGCGTGCCTTGGACATGCTGAGTTCTGGGGCGAAGGATTGGTGGCGGTTGATGATAGGGTCTTATTTAGATGAGCAGAGAGCTGCAATTTCTTGGGATCGGTTTAGGGAGATGTTCTGTTCCCGCTACATTCCACGGGTCGAGCGTGAGCGGCTAGCTCAGGAGTTCTTGGAGTTAAGACAGGGTATAGAGTCGGTGACGGAGATCACTCGTATGTTCACGAAGAGGGTGATGGTTTTCCTGGAGTTTGCTTCCGAGCAGGCCCAGATGACCCGTTATCTGAGCATGCTCAAGACTAACATTAGACAGTTTGTTGCCACCCAGCGATGTGATATGTTGCTGGATTTATAAGAGGCCGCTAGGCGGCATGAGCTGGAGATTGAGTTTCAGTTGAGAGAGCAGAGGCAGGCCCCGGTGCAATCCCAGCTAGCGTCGAAGCGGTCCAAGACCGCTGATTCTAGGGTTGGAGAACAGAGCAAACACATTTGTGTGAAGTGCAGGAAGGGTCATACCAATGTTTGTAGGTCCGGTGGTGCGTGCTGGAAGTGCGGAAAGGAGGGTCATTATGCAAACGATTGTCTCCAGTTGGTCCCGGTTCAGGACATGAGGATTTGTTATCACTGTCATCAGGTTGGTCAAGTCAAGACCAACTGTCCACAGCTGGTCTCTAGGCCGGTGCAGGCTCCAGCATCGGCTACATTGAGGATTACTGATGGGGGTCTTAGTAGATCAGCGCCTCCGAGGGCTCAGGGACATGCCTTCCAGCTTACAGCAGAGGAGGTCAGGACAGCGCCAGATGCAACTGCTAGTATGTTTCTATCTTTTATCTTATTGTTAATGATTATATTGTGATTTTTTCTTCCATCCCTTTTTTGCATATGTCATAGTGACATAGGAGAGTTTGAGGAATTTAGTATCGAGAGGTTATAGTCGGTTAGTATCCAGGAGTGCTTGTGATAAGAATTTAGGGTATAGAATCTCTGTTCCAGGGTTGCTAGCTGTGAATCGGAGATGAAGAAGTTTTCGGCTAAGATTCGGGTTTCTTTTGAAGATTCGGCGGCACAATGTCGAAAGGGTTGTTCTGCGGAGGTTGTACACTCCAGGATTAATCGATCCATAGATAAGAATGATAATACCCAGTAGGGACAGTTAAGCTGTGTTGGTTTCACCGTCAGCAGGTATTAGCTAGTGTCCCAAGTGGGGGAGAATTGGAAATTCTCAAATGAAGCATTGGCCATTGAGGGTTCTATTAGCTATCAGGGTTAGACAATACTTTCAGCAGGTATTCGAGTTACTTAGCGCATGTGGTAGGTGCACGTTTCAGGGATCGGGCCATGGATTTTCGAGTGGGTGGACGATCGGCATGAGGCCTAGGTTTAGATCGAGGTTATGGTTCGTAGAATGGATCAGGAGTTCAAAGCCCCAAGTGGGTGACAACAGGCTGCATGGGAGAGAGAGTACCAGAAGGGGTAGCCTAGGGTGATGCTCAACAGTTTAGAGTGGTCCGGATAGACTAAAGGCCGGTGGGGCATAACAGTTAGGCTGAAGGATCAGATAACGGTCCATACGGGCTGAAGGCCCAAAGAGGCGGTCTAGACATGCTGAAGGTTCTGAGAGTCATCCAGATAGGCTGAAGGTCTGGTGAGGCGGTCCATTCATGTTGCAGGCTCTGTATGTGTTGTATACCTATGTGCGGGTATTAAGTATTCTGCTATGCTATAGCATTTAGTAGGTCTGTCCGTAAGTATTGAACATGCTGCTGGAGTAGGCTGAAGACTACGGTGCATTTTTTGGTTTGATCGGAAGTCGTTTTAGAGAACGGATGGAGTGTAAAGGATCTCAGTGATCTCATCAGTTTGGAGTGTCTCAAAGGATTAATCTTCTTGGATTGGGTAATACTTCAGTTGGGGACTGGGAGTAGATCCAAACAGGTATTTGTTAGCCTTAGGAAGGATTGGGATTAGAATGTCTTATCATTCAGGTTTTGGGAACCAGGTCAGACATTTCTAAGGATCATCTATGGCTTTTGCATAGGGTTGAGGCGATCCTACTCTATGCAGTAGGCCAAGATACCCGATGTGGACCGACTGGAAGTCGTAGGCATGGAGGCTCAATGGGAGCGGTAGGGGGGTAGGCCCACAAACCCTGAGAATGTCAACTTGATGGTTGAATTTACTTGGAATATTGGTATTCCGACCCGAGGGGGTGATATGGAATAGTTATGAGTGTCGTACTGGTTGATCAGTAGGGGTAGATATGTTGTGGGGTAACCGTTGCGGGATTGTATTCTTTAGAAGTGGTGCGTGACGAGGAGCGGCATGGTGGATTATCTTCGGTATAATGTAAACATCTTTTCCTGATGGTATATTAGATGGCTGTTGGATAAGGTATCTAAGTCCATAACAATATTTGAGATGCACTTGACCCGACCCGGCATGGTCCATTAGGGTTGCACTTCACCCGAACGATTTGGATAACCTTTTGAGACTAATATGTTTATGATTTGTTAATATGGGCTCTTGTATTTATATATTGTGGGCTAATGCTTATTTAGTATGGGCTTGGCATGCATGGGAGTCCATGGATAGTCCATGGAGCTTTTAACCCATGGATCCTTGGAAAGGAAGAGTCATGGGTATTAGGGTTTACATGGATGTAACCCTAATCCTCCATACTATATAAAGGAGTCCTTGTGTGTACAAGAGTAGTGGCCAATTCATAATTCTACATTATTCTCTCAAGAGTTTTCCAAAGTTTGTGGTGATTTGTGATTTCCATTTGAGGCATCCACACTATTAGTGTTAGGCTCTCAAACTCCAAGGAATCAACCAGTACTAAAAGGTATGTCATTCTACTAGTACTTTTATGATTCAAGTTCCCCATGCCATGCTAGTTAGGATGTAAACCTTGGAAATTCTTATTTTCATGTATTTTAGAGAAAACATAGATCCAAGGTTCATAGAGTTGCATGTACACCATAGGAGTGTTAGAGTGCTCAAAACCCAACATTGGTATCAGATCCTAGGCTTGTTTTCTTGAATACTTGATGCAAACACTTGAAAATCGAAAAAACTTGATGTCTGGACAGTGGACTCACCGAGTCCATGGGGGGACTCGACGAGTCCATGCATATCTTCATCCTACCCATCAAGTAGGTTCATGCACTCGACGTGTAAGAGGCCCAGAGTGCAGTTTTTCGAGTTTTTAATCTGGAATTGGACTAGAATCATTTCATAAACTGGTTTGGACTTATAAAACCTGTTTTTGATGTTGTAATGATTATGCTAATCCGACTTCAAAGGCTATTATCAAAATTTTAAGTTTTGTATGTGTTCATATGATTCTTAAAATTGTTGATATGGATGTTCATGAACTTATGAGTTTTGTTAGATCATAGGAATTATTTGCAAATTGTTTGTTAGTTAATTCTTGATCTTCATGTGTTTTAATGGAATCCATAATGTGTCCTCAAGTTATGGATTACCAAAAGTCTTTTCTTTTAAAGTCCATTAAAAACCATATGTTACATAAGTTGAAGAGTCTTTTTCATCATAAACAGTTTTATGGACTCGATAACTTGTCCTCAAGTTATGGATGTCCAAGAGTCTCTTCATTAAAAGTTTTTTAAACCTTAATTAAAATCATAAGTTATGAAAATCCTAAAGTTTTTGAATTGTTCAAAACTTGCCCTCAAGTTTTGGAATTTGTAAAGTCTCACACACACTTTAGTTCCGACCCATAGAGTTTTAAGAGTTAAAATTCAATCCTTATACTTTATAGTATTATAAGTTACTAATATATATATATATATATATATATATATATATATATATATATATATATATATATATATATATATATGTATATGTATGTATGTATAAGAGTAAGTCGTCTTACCATTATTAGGCCTCATTCACGAATCTGGTCTATAAGGGGGGTATAAGGTTACTACCTATAAAATGACAGTTTAATGGGTGTCCACTCTCACCCACCGCTTCCTTGACCGGTGCAGGGTCGTTAGCCGAACGGGTAGGAAAAGGACTTTAATTCTCATTAAAAGAATAATTATGAACATAAAGTAACTAAACCTTTCTATAAATTCCGAATCTTAGTTACTTTAGGATAATGTGAATTTGGTTCTAACCCATGAAATTTACAATTTGTACCTTACCAAGTCGTTGGTGGAGCGTGTGTGGTTAACCAGCACACTAACTTGGACTAGTAAGGATAGAAAAGGGTGACTTAATGTTTATCATAGATCGGTGGAGCGTGTGTGGTTAACCGACACATTGATTAGGTGATAATATTAAGGGTACCAAGTGAATTTGCATGGCTATTCACACCTTGTTTTGTGATCATCGGCATCCCAGTCACAAAATCTGAAGGGCACAATCGAGATTGAAACATGCTATTGAAAAGTTCAATGAATCTTAAAAGATCTAGGAGTTTCAAATCCAACTAAAACCTATTTTTTTTTTCATGGTGGAAATTGGTGAATCGTCATTCACCTACCTTCAAATATTCTATAGCTTGGATTACGGCAATCCTCTTCCAAGTAATAAATTATTGTGTTGGGTCCTAGCCTTAATATTTGTTATTGGGTATATTAAGGATTTTCTAAATCAACTGACTTGAATCTCTCCCACTGTAGATTTCTGGTTCAAACAAGTATGATCTTCCCAAGTCCCTTGAAGATGATGTCCCAAAACATCATGCTTCAGTTCCTCCACCTCCTCCAATTATTATCCCCGGCCCACAAGATCGAAGACTTAAAAAGTTCAAACTCACTCAAGTTCTATTGGATAGTAAACACAAGGATGGAAAGCCAGTGTGTGCACATGTCTTGAAGATGAAGGCACACATTGACAGGCTAAAGATGATAGGTGTCGAGTTCCCAAGGAAGTTGGGTATTGACTGGGTTCTTCAGTCACTTCCTGAGTTATACAGTGAGTTTGATAAAGACTACTATGTGACAGATCTCGACATGACCCTAATAGATCTTACTTATTTGCTAATTGCTGCTGAATCAGCAATGCTTTGGTGCAATGGTCAAGAAACTTTGATTGGAAGGTCTGCCTCCTAAGCTGACATGGACATCCCAGGATGATTCCTTCTCCTAAAGAGAAGGAATTGGTCATGGTCAAAAGTGATGATCATAAGAGAAAGGACATTTCTGAGACTACTCTATGTGCTGGATCAGATGAGCATGTATGCTTCTATTGCCAAGGAAAGGGACATTAGAATCGAAGCTGCCCTGACTATGTGACAACCCGAAGTTCATTCCATCAATTGTAACCCCTTTCATTTATATATTCGTCGTTTTCGATTTCGTTTCCGTTACGTCATTAAATTAAGTCATAATTGTGGGACTTCTATTATGACTTAATGAGTGTCTAAAAATGTTTAGAACTCACATTAACACTTCATATTAGTAATCGGAAACATTTTAGAATCGGCCATATCGGGTTACGATAACTTTATCGGGTGCGACCAAAAGCATCGTATAATGTCGGTATCGGGTAGAATTCCACCGTATCCAAAACTTAGAACCTATTTAAAGAGGATTAAGCTTCCATTTGAAGCTTTTTCTCTCTTTCTCACTACTCTGTCTCTAACCTCTCTCCTCAAACCAAAGAATTAGGTCCAAAAACATTAATTTAAGGCTCAAATCCATCAAGGTAACTTCCCTAACTCATAGTATAGCACCATTAGCCTTCAAATCCGAGTTCAAACAATCATTTAGGACCATTTTCATGTGTTTACAGCCCTGGAACATGCTTGGGCTGTAAACACACATTTAAGGGGGTTTTGAGCCTTTAAACCCTTCCAAACCAACTTTGGGACTTAGATATGACCAATTGGCTTACCAATCCGGACTTAGAACACCTTGGACATCATTTTTGAGGAGTAAACATGAGTTTACTGCCCAAGAACATGCTTGGGCCGTAAACTCATATTCATGGGGAGTAAACTCAAATCCAAGTGTTTAAAAGCCACTTAAACACACCAATAGCCTTGGAATAAATTCTAGAACCAACCACAATCGATTTAGGGGCCTTAAACTTAATTAAAACAATCCCTTGGAGTGTTCAAGGCCGTAAACCCCCCTATAAAGGGTTCCTGGGCCGTAAACTCATTTACACAAGTCAAATGATGCCCAAACTTCATTCTAAGGCTTGTAAAATTAGTTTGAATCACATGTGATTGATCTAAAGCCACCAAATCATCAATATAAGAGTGGTATAAGATCTTACGGATGTAAACTCCTAGTTTAGGGCCGTAAACTCCCTTTGATGTTTCCTTTGGTGGTAAAACCCATTCCTACGCCTTGAATTTAATCATAACAACCCTTCCCATGTGTTAATTGACCATTTGGCACCATAATATCCCACGTACATGAGTTCACGGCCGTGAACTCATGTGGTCATGGTCTTAGGGCCTTAAACTCCCTAAGGAGTTTACTCTTGAAGTCCAAACTCATTATCCAAGCCATATACGTCCGTAGATGTCACCCGGGTCACTCCAAACACTTGATTTGAAGTGTTTTCGTGTCTTGGAGTGTGTAATCATATCTAATTAGTGATTTAAAGTCTAATTAGATACATTTGTAGACCATTTCATATTACATAGGAACCTTGCGTGTTATCAAGCCCCTAACCGACACATAGCGCCCAAACCTTCACGTTTTCTCGCTTGGTGAGTTCATACCCCTACTCATTTTCAATGTTTTCACTATTTTCAGGGGGAATACAAGCAAAGTACAAGTAATACTTGTACTCATAACTTGTTTTATATATGTTGTGTTTCATATTACATATGCTTTTAACACTAACAGTCGTAACAAGCAACCATTTGAACCTATAGAACACATTATCATGTTACTTGTGAAATACATTATAAATTGTTATATTTATATTTTTCACAAATGTTTTCCCACATTATAACAGTTAAAAGCATAACATTTGAACATGGTTTTGTCCTCAGTAACACTCCATAGAGATACGCGAGTGGAGGATAGTCATTAGATCTTTCAGTATTATTACTAGTAAATTTCTTATTGCTATAAATTGGAGACACGTCCTCGGAGAACACTCCACAGAGATACGCAAGTGGAGGACCGCCCCCGTAACCAGAATCTCTTAGATAGGGAGCGTAACTTGAGTGTATAGATCTATACGGGGCTGACTACCCCACACCTGGCTGCTAGCTACAGCCGAACCGGAAGGTTCAAAGGTGACGAAATTCATAAGGATGTGGACTACATATTGCCATATCTAGTCTATTGTATGGTTATGGAACTCGCAATTTGGATAACAGAGATTTACATTTTAGTAATAATAGGTTTAGTAACTAGTTTACTTGGTATTTATTAGTTTTATAAACGTGTTAAAACTAATACATTTTTAGTGTACATCTTTTACATTACATTTCGGGTTGGTAAACTAACATCCACTTTACAAGGATAACCAGGTTTTCAGTATACATCTTTCACAATAGGAAAATATGGGATTTTCCCGGGATCACAGTTAAACATAACCAGAACCGTGTAACCTAACAGTTAACCAAACATTACTTTTAAGAAAATATGGGATTTTCTTGCGTCGTAACATTTTCAGAAACCAAAAGGAAACTCGTACATTTTCATAAAACAAAACCGCTTATGAACTCACCAGCTTTATGCTCATTTTTAAACTGCTTGTATTCTCAGGTCTGCATTAGACAGGTACCCGATGATCCTTTTGCTGAAGACGGAGTGCATCGAAGACACATCTTGCTTTTGTTTATATATACATATGTATAACACTGTACAACTTTGCTTTTGAGCAAATGTAAATTTCTATATGTAATGTAATGGTTGTTTACTTTGCTTACTATGTGCATTGGATTTGATACTCAATGTGGAGTCCGCCCCGGAAATGATTCCGCCTTGGTTTTCGGGGTGTGACAGACTACCTGAAATCTTTAGTCATAATGTATGGTTCTGATTCAGGTAAGTCCATTATCTAACGCTGTTAAGTTCCTAGTTGTTGATTGTTAATACATGATGTGACTGGGTTGCATTTTGATGTTTTGTAGGATAAAGCAAAGGGAAGGAAGCTTAAAACGAAAAAGGATGTTGAACCTGATCGCGAAGATGGATCCCAATCGCATGGTTCGAAGATCGGATTCATGAGCTACTTATTAGGAGTTATGATAGATTGCTAGGAAATATGTAATAACATAGTTCCCACTTAAAGTTGATTTGTAACGAAAAAGTTTTTTCCACATTTTATAAATGAATAAAATTTTTGTTTTACTGCATTTTATATCTCATTGCAATGGCATTTATGGAAAGTTAATGTGTGTATTATTCTAGCAATAATGAATTTGATTCTTTCATCTGTGGTAGTATCTAAACCTACAAAATAAGGAAAGATTGTCATCACCCAAGTTTCAATTGGACTACAACTTGGAATCATGCAGGTTGTATTGCATGATGAATGAGAAATTTCATCGTTGGAAAAATTAAGATAATTTCCTTGTTCACATATGTATGTGAGTTAAGTGAAAGACTAAAGGATCGGGTAGACTAGGTGTGTACAGGTCAAAGTCCACGAAATATGGTTAGGTGTGTACAGGATCGATAAGACTATTTGTCATGATTTACTAAATTTTAGTAAATATGGTTATAACTAATAGTTTAAGTATAATTCTGAGACATTGGAAAAGTTTCGATGTGTGGCAGAACGAATGGGAAGAATCAAATTTGGCAGAAAGATAAAAGTTTCTCAAATCTGGAAAGATGGGAGAGTACTTTAGTATCATGTTTTATGATCATCTTAATGATTGTGAGACCATATCACAATTCATCCTCTGGGGACATCTTAGTCCATTCTTATGGCTAAGAAGAGGAGTCATGAATTATTGAAATGGTTAAATCGAGAACATAAGTCATACTTCATTCCAAAAAAAGTCTTAGAGTCATAATCCAAGATTTTAACTTGAGTGACACATCTTAAAGAAGGTTTATAACACTTGTCAAATGTAAGAGTAAAATGTTTTCTATTCTTGTACATCTGAAATTGGTAAGGTGTGATGTTTTGGATAAAACAAAGACAAACTAAGGCCAATTGTGTGAAGTGCTTATCTTGATAAGAATCCACCTGACTCTTGAATATTTGTTTGGTTGTCAAGGAATGGTTCTTGACAAAGAGAAACTTATATGTCAAGAGGACAGTGGGAGTCTTAAAGGTCTTGAAAGTTTCCAGAGCTAATCAAGGACGAAACCTATAGTTTATCGCTAGCACACGACTTGAGGTTGGTAACTTATCGTGTTGACATAATTCTTGGTTCTGTTCCTATTCCGGTAAAGTTGGCTATGTATGTGAGTTTTGTGAGTTCTTAATTGTGTGCATAAAAACTTGAAAGCGATGGTGGGCCCTTGTGCTACCAAGAGGAAAGAAATCAAGATTGAACAAGTTCAATCCATATGGTTTTGAGTTTGTCACTAACCTTGTCTTGTTATTATGGTCGTGACAAATTATTATGGATAGGAACACATACACCATAAAATCTAAGTGCCATAAGGTTTATCTCCGATTCATGAAAATGATGGTGAGGAAACTCTTTCACTAAGTAGATTTTAAGTAGATAGCAATCGTGATATTTGCATTCTCAAAGTCATTAGTGGAGCGTGTGTGGTTAACCGGCACACTAACATGGACTTGTGAGAAATGGCAAAAAGGTCTAAACATTATGATTATGGCATCCATCTTCATAATTTTTTAGACACACATGTGAGCCATCTAAGGAAATATGTATGAGTTTGAGAAGCTTATATAAAGCTTTATCGAAGCATCTCGTATCAAAAGTCTGAACTTTGGTGATGAAAGTCAATAAAGTATTGATATCTAGAATATGATTTCTTAGTATATGTCAAAGCTAGTGGGAGCATGATTGTTATGCTAAATAATTATTATGCTACTGGGAGCATAATCAATTATGATAAGTATTGTTAATTATAGAGAACAAAAGTTTCGCTAGGGAAAGGTTGTTTTGCTCTAATTAAGGGAGAGGAGATTATACTTCATTTCAATCCTAAAATAGATTGAGATTTTAATCATCTTTAGTCAAGAATATATATATATATATATATATATATATATATATATATATATATATATATATATATATATATATATATATATATATATGAATTTTATGTTGGAATGGTTCAACATGAGGCAATTATATATATATATATATATATATATATATATATATTGCGTTCTCAAATATCGATTATGATTACGACATCCCTCTTCATAGTCGGTTTTTGAAAACATGAATAAAAAAATATTGTAGTGAAAGACTGATCTACCATCATGTCTTTATGTGAGACATCATGAATCGTGTCCCATATGCTTCGGGTATATGATCGATCACATGTGCTATAATATTTATCTGTTCTAAATTTTCAAAAAATTCCTAGAGCATTAAGAGGAAAAAAAAGGAATAAAACCGAATATGACTGAAATGATTAAGCAATTGTCGAGAACAATCTGAGGTTTACCTAAGTTTGGTTTCTCATGGATAGTTGGAAGTATGATTTTGGAAAGGGCCATATTGACATATTCTGAAAAGAGGCAGCTCTTGTTCAGAAGTGGTAGCCAAAATGGGAATATGGGAATATTTCCCATATTGGCAGTTGGATTTTAAGAATCTATAACAAAGTTAGAAACTTCTATGCAAGAAGGATATTCAAAGGAATGTACTTTGAATATGACTTCATTCCATGGAATTGATCTCCACTAGAATACTTTGTAGTGTCTGTTGCTAGGTCTTTGTGACTTTTTTGCATAGTCATTGCACGAGGATCAATGCATATGAGTTTAAAATCTAACAGATTACAGTAAATGACAAGAATTTGATATTTTTACATTACAGTAAGGATTTGGGATTGTGAAATGAGCATCGTTTATTTCATGTTCAATTGATCTATTTCACAAAGTAAGGGTCACAGACAAACATAGTTTGGATACTTGGAGTATGGCATGACTATTTTTTAGAAAACATAGTGTACATGCTTGGATCATGGGACAACTATTGTTTTAATTCAAGTGTTAAGTTGATAAATCGAAACAAAATAATGTGTAACCAATATGGTGATAAATAAAAGGTGTTTTATTCATATTCATAAGTGCTAATACCATATTAGATTCAATTATTCTTGTGTTTCACTTTGCATGTTTTGACGTCCATAATAACTAGTTCATTCTTTCCGAATGACTAAGTTATTCAAACATCCACAGTTGGTCATACATCAGAAGTAGGTATGAATTAAGACTATCATGAATTGGGCTTGTAGCTGACTAAATGTGTTTAGCCATAGCAATGGTTGCTACAACATTCATGGGTGCTCATAAGTGCTGACTATTAGAATAAACCCACGCTCACTTGCATCACTTCATGGAATTTATCTCGAGTGATCGTGAGACGATAATATCATATAAGTCTTCAAACCTAGAGATATGAGTTGTTGCCTATGATTTGGTTATGCATTGATTGCACAAAAACACATCAGTAACTTGATGTTATAAAACGTGCCTTTGTGTATAATTCAACAAGTAGTAGAAACAAGTATATGAGTCGAAGTTCATCTGTTCCTTCTAATCAATGGAGGATTAGAAGAGGTATCTGGGCCCCTCGACGATTTTGTTTTGACCTATGTACCGTGCCCGGTCAAAACCTAATTGATGTGTTTTATTTAGTTCTATGTCAAACAAATCAAAAATCGGGAAACAAACTGCTGGACAATAAGTACGACGTTGTTCCATGTATTTGTCCAGCTGATATCTTGAGAACAAAGGATTATATGATCACTTATCTAAAGTGGCGCTTCATAGTTCAACAGAGTTTCGAGAGCTATGATTGTCAATTGGTTCCTAAAGTCATATCTGCAAATATAGTTATTAGACTTATCCAAGTGGGAAACGGTTGGATAAGGTGTCTAAGTCCATAACAATATTTGAGATGCACTTGGCCCGACCCAGCATGGTCCATTTGTGTTGCACTTCACCCAAACGATTTGGATAACCTTTTAAGAATAATATGTTTATGATTTGTTAATATATTATAAGTTATAATATATTAATATGAAATCATATTATTTAATTAGTATTGATCATAAATTAATTTAGAATTAATTTGGTGATAAAAAAGGTGACAAATTAAATATGGGCTCTTGTATTTATATATTGTGGGCTAATGCTTATTTAGTATGGGCTTGGCACGCATGGGAGTCCATGGATAGTCCATGGAGATTTTAACCCATGGGTCCTTGGAAAGGAAGAGTCATGGGTATTAAGGTTTACATGGATGTAACCCTAATCCTCCACACTATATAAAGAAGTCCTTGGCACTTGATTTTGCACTAGTTTTGTGCGTATAAGAGTGGTGGCCAATTCATAAGTGTACATTATTCTCTCAAGAGTTTTCCAAAGTTTGTGGTGATTTGTGATTTCCATTTGAGGTATCCACACTATTGGTGCTAGACTCTCAAACTCCAAGGAATCAACCACTACTGAAAGGTATGTCATTATACTAGTACTTTTATGATTCAAGTTCTCTAAGCCGTGCTAGTTAGAATGTAAACCTTGGAAATTATTATTTGCATGTATTTTAGAGAAAACATAGATCCAAGGTTTATAGGGTTTCATGTACACCATAGGAGTGTTAGAATGCTCAAAACCCAACAGTCGCAAGTCGTGCTTGATCGGATTAAGGCGGTCATGTTCGTTGCAGTAGGCCATGATACCTGGCATGAGCAAACGATAAGTTTTAGGCATAGGGTTTTAACAAAATATGATCCATGGTTCTATCTATGGGTAGAAACCTCAGGTTCTCAGGGCGGAATAGTCTGCTAGCAGGTAGGGAAAGAGAGCTAGCGATGGATAGTACGAGTGGTCGGCCAGGGGGAACAGATCGAATCCAAGTTCCCAGATCGCAAGTTTTAGGCGGTAAAGAATTGTATGTCGCATGGGGTTGTAGAATCGTCTTCTTTGGAATGGAAAGATTCCCTTTGAGCTTAGTCTCCTTCGAAATTCGTCGGAGGCTATGGTTGCAGAGGTTCTCTTCAGGATGTCGGGTTATTGGGGATAGTAAGGAATGATTTTGAGGATGAAATCGAATTTAAGTGGGGGAGAGTTGTAACATCCCAAAACGTTTTCATTTGTAGTCCCGAGAATTGGAAGAGTAAAGCCTTGAAGAACTCAAGGGCTAAGTTGTAATTTTGGGATCAAGAGGAGTACGTTGCACGTTCATAAGGTATGCTGAGCGTACTAGGGCACTCCCTAGTACACTGGGCATACACTTGTGTACGCTGGGCGTACTCATATTAGAAGGAAACCCTAATAAACCTATTTGGGAGCTATATAAAAATCATTATGGTTCATTTTCTCTCATTACTCTTAGCCTCCATCCTCCAGAAACGTCCCAAACCCTAGTTCTTGTGTGAGAGTGTGAGTAAGTGGGTATTTGGAGCTCTTAGAGGTGAAGGCATTGCACCAAGAAGATGGAGAAGAAGATTGGTTTGTAGAACTGAAGTTGGTTTGTGTCCTAGAAGCTCCAGAGGGTACAAAGCATCAAACTTTATGCTTGTATATCATAGATCTAGCCATTCTAGCATTTTGGAACCCTTTCTTGTCCCAAAAGTTCCAAGATGTTGTATGTTGTGGTTTGGACGAGATGATTTGTCCTTCTAGACTCTTGATGGAGTGTTGAGTGATAAAAATGAGGTCCTAATGGTATAAGATTTCTCATGCAAGTAGTATTAAGGTCTTAATGGATTAAGACCTTGGATTAAGAGCTTTCGGAACATCCAAAGTGATAAAGTTAGAGACTTATGAGTCATAGGCATACTTAGTCGATGGATTTGAAGTTTAGGCTTAAGTGCTTAAGCCATAAGCACTTATGAGGATTTTTGTGAAAGTCGCGTACGCCCTGCGTAGGAGGCAGTACGCCAAGCATATCGGGTCAAGGGTCTCGCTTTCCCGTCAACATGAATATGAATACACCCCGCGTACCAAAGGAGTACGCCCCGCGTATTCCCTCTGTTGGGCTTATGATATTTGGGCTTTGGGTATTGGGCTGTTTAAGGACTAGTTGGACTTGGGCCTTTGTTGGACTTTATGGATATGGTGTTTTGGGCCAAGTCTTGGTAATGGATATTGGAACTAGGCCCAATTAGGCAGTTGGGCCCAATTTGAAAATTGGGCCAACGATGGGCCTTATATATGAGGACTTATGGATCATAGATTTGGTATTGGCCTTAGCCCAAATTAGAGGAAAGGCAAATTGGACTATTATTATAATAAGGATTCTTGGTCATTATTAATGTTCCCATTATTGACTTAGTTCGAGATTTTTGGAGAGATAGTGATTCGAGAATTTGATTCTTCAATTCAGATTGACATTTCAAGGTGAGTTATCCTTACTATATCAACAGGGTCTAAGCACCAAGGCCGACCCTTTTCTCAGATTGTATACTGGTATTTGTTTGATATGCTTATTGATATGTTAAATCTGCGTCCTGGTAATTAGGACGGTATTATGTTTAGTGACTTGGTTTAGGTCGGTATCCTGGTATATAGGATGATGCTATGTTTAGTAACTTTGTTTAGGTCGGTATCCTGGTATTTAGGATGATGCTATGTCAGTGACCGGTTAGGTCGGTATCTTGGTTATAGGATGTTGTTATGCTATGTGATCTGTTAGATCGGTTGTTGTCTATAGATTGTATGTGATCATCTGTTATATATGCACATGGTTGTTTGATCGGGGGGATAGGTTGAGGTGGGTCCTGCTTTGTGTCGTAGGCCAGCATACCCAGGGCGGACCAGTTAGACTGCAGACCCGAGAGGGTACATAGTTAGGTCGAAGGCCTGACGAGCGGTCCGGATAGGCTGAAGACCCCGAGAGGGCGGTCCAGACGTGCCGAGGCTCGGAGAGTGGTCCAGATTGAAGGCCTGGTGCGGGCAGTCTAGTCATACTTTAGACTCAGAGAGTGGACCAGGTGGACTGAAGGCCCGGTGCGGGCGGACCAGTCACACTGTAGACTTGAGATGCATGGTTGTTCTCTATTGGTTTATATGATATGCTACGATTATGGTGATATGAGGTTGGTATTTTGGGGGTAACTCACTAAGCCTTCGACCTAACATTTATTGATTATTGTTTCAGGTGCAGCGGATGACCACGGGAAGGCAAAGGAATTACCGTTCACTTCCTCAGATTATGACTATGATTTCTGGGAACTCTGATAGGAAACTATTTTGAAAACAAATTGTAATAACTTAATGGTTTTAATAGGTTGAAAAAGTTTTAATTTGGTGTGAATTTTATGGATGTTACAACAGGTTAATCAAAATCAAGAATTGGGGGAAAAACAAAATCGATATAAAAACTAAATCAGAGCGAACGGGTACAAACGATACTCATATAGATAACCCTTGGTGCATAGTTACCAGAAAGATGAACCTGTAAATAAAAAAGAAAAATTAACAACAAAATCCAAATCTTTTAATTGAAAAAATATACAAAAAATATGGTATCGAAGGTACCCTTGGTGGCTGATGGCGATGAAGGTATTGGTAGGTTACAACTACAAATCGAGCGTATAAATCGAAAAGAAAAAAATGGAACAACAATATCCAAACCTATAAATCTAAAATAAATGTGTTGAAGATGGTCTCAAGGGTACGAATGGTGGCTGATGGAGATTACGAAGGTGGTGGTAGGCGGCGACGACTGGCATGATGGATTTTCTGCGATGGTGGCAGTAAGTGGTTCGATGGCGGTGTGTTTTTCGGTATGTATGTGTTTGTGTGAGATTAAAACCCATAAAGAGAGAGAAAAATATACCTTACATGTGATTTGCCCCTGGGATTTAACAACAGGGAATCAACCAGTTTAAGAGAGAGAGTTCGTATTTCTAAACTTCAATTCAAATGAGAGAATTGGGGGAGGCGTCGAGGATTTATTGGGAGACGGAATTTTGAGAGAGGAATTGAGATTTTAGCATTTCATACGGGAGGGATATATAAATAACTAGTCAACATATCAGATTAAATTTGGAATATTTGGTCAACATTGACCAATTCATTTCCTTATTTTTCTTTAAATGTGGTTATATCTAACATTTTTATGGGATTAGTCAAACATATGCGATATCTAAGAATATTTGTGCATGGAATAATTGTATTTGATGTTTTAAGTTTTGTACTACTTAAATTTAAGACTTTCTTGTCTTAAAAGAGGTAAATGCTTTTTAAGGTATTTATATATATATATATATATATATATATATATATATATATATATATATATATATATATATATATATATATATATATTGGTAAAGGTTCAAATGAGAACCACTAAAGGTTAAGAACCCTAAGAACCTATTATTTTCACCTTATGATCAATAGAGTATTTTTTATTTATCGAGTTATTTTTCTCCAGATGGTAAATCAAACAAAGTTTAGACCCCATTTTTTTATTTTATGTCTATTCTTCCAGATCTTAGATTTAGATTTGAGCATAATTTCTCTCAACAACAAAATGTCTCTCAACTTCCTCAACCATGTGGAAGAACAACAACACCTCCACCACCGTCGACCGCATCCTTTCCACCACCATACCATCGGCGATAGCCCATCCAACGCGACATCTCTTCCTCTGTTACAACCTCCGATTACTACCACTATTTTCGATGACGACACTACCACCGCCATCACCGTGGGGGTCTGCTACTGTCGTTACTTCTCAGGAAGAACGAACTAACACCTCTAGCAAATGAACATCAACTCCTTATATGCAATACCCGGGGAAGCACCAGTAACGAATATCATATCTGATGGTTTGTCAAGAGATTTATGAATCTGATGACTTACCTTTACACTTCGTGCGTAAATCTGGTTTGATTCTAGTGATTCTAATGGTTTTTTCTTTACTCTGGTGGTGTTTCTAGTCCAAATATGTTTAGATCTAAGCGAATTCGAGTTTCAAAATCTTCAATCTCTGTTATTGGTGTTAATTATGCTGTTTCAAGCATTGGTCGATGTTCCTTTGTGAGATCGGCCACATCTGTTTGTGTTTTTGTTCCAGATCTGGTTGATATTTTTTTTATGATGAGCTTTTGCGAGGATAGCTCAATATAAGGGAATAATTCACCAATGGTGCCACCAGAAAAGTAAAAGCGACAAATGCGAATGGGAATTAGAAGAGGCAAAAAGGAGATGTCAACCTTTAATGAATATTTTATTGATTTGGAAATCCTAAAAGCTGAAAAGCAAACAAGAGAAAAAGAAAAGCTTAGATTGTAATGCTTTACTTTTGTAGGTACCTTTCTACTCACTTTTGAATTAGGAATTAGTTAGAGTAGATAGAATAAGTGGTTTAGGTATTAGTTATAAATAGTAATATATAAATATAATAAGGTATACACACAATAACATACACCTATATATATATATATATATATATATATATATATATATATATATATATATATATATGTGTGTGTGTGTGTGTGTGTGTGTGTGTGTATATATATATATATATATAATTATGTATGCTAATATACTAATGTGTGAAGTAAACTTTGTTAGTAAACATGTAAAATGAAAATGAGGTTACTAAAAATTTGTAATTAGAATCAAAGTGGAGATTCATAAATAAATCTTATTATACCTAGACAATGATATAATTTTATTAAGTTGTGAATGAACTATGTATTAAGTTGTGAATAGATTATTTATTAAGTTGTGAATGGACTATAAAATTTAAATTAAAATACGAATAACTTATGTATAACTATTTGTATTAAATTTCTACTTACAACTATGATGTAATTTTTTTTCTTGTTTCTCTTTCTGTTAAGGTGTGGATTTAATATTTTAATCTTCCATTTTTTTTGTCTATTCTTGTTAACCTTAATTTTAACTGTCGTTAAGTTGTAAATGTATAATTCTTTTGAACTAAACTGTGAATTTATTGTATAAGCTATGAAATTTGTGTATTAAAATCTGAAGTGACTGTATCAAGAGTTTTAAGTTGATAATATGTTTATCAATGCATATTTTTTGTTTACTAAACTTTGAATTTATTGTATTAAGTTGACTTTCGTGTATTAAGATGTGATTTTCGTGTTTTCAACTATGAATTGACTATATTAAGTTGAGAATTTTCTGTTTAAACTGTAAATTGAGTATATTAATGTATGAATTCTTTGTATTAAACTGTGAATTAATTGTGTTAAAATATGAATTGAGTAATATTAAGTTGTGATTTTTTATAAATATTTTGTTTGCTTCTAATATATATTACGAAAGAAACGCATTATACATCGATCTGATTTTATTTAATTTTGAATAAAGTATGTGAAATTTAAATTGTGAATAGCGTGTAAAAGAACTTTAAAATAAGCAGTGGTCTCAATATTTGAAGGTATAAATATAAATTTTAAGTTGAGAATATGGCTATGAATGTATAATTTTTATGTATTAAATTGTAAATTTATTATATTAAGCTGTGAATTATGTGTGCTAAACTATGAATTTATTGTATTAAGCTGTGAATTTTTTAATGAATTTTGTGTTAAAATATAAATGTTTGATGTATGAATGTTTGTATTAATATCCTTGTGAATATATTTATTTTGTGTGTTGTATAAATATCTAAAATTTATGAGTTTTTATAGTTATTTTGTATTAAACTTTGAATTAGTGAATTAATTGGTTTATTAAATTATATTTATAGTATTTAAGCTATTAATCCATGATTTTATATACAAATCTGATTTGAAAGGAACGTTATTTGCGCTGATGGAACAAGTAGCAGGTGGTGGCAGATCCTAGGTTTGATTTTTTTTTTTTTTTAATATGTGAATTAGTGTATAATTAATTGTATTATGTTGTAAATTTTATGTTTTAAACTAACAATTGACTGTATTAAATTGTATATTTTATATAATTTTTGTGTTAAAATATAAATGAATGTATGCATAAATATATTAAACTATTTATTAGTGAATTAATATGCTTATTAAACTGTGAAAATTATATTTGAAACTGTGAATATAAAGAATGTCTTATAAACGATATATTTTTCTTAACAAATCTAAAATTTAGAAAACAGAAAATTGAATTTGTGAAGGCATAATTCTATACTTTGTTATTAAATTTTGTATATTTTGCTAAAAAAATAAAATAATATATGCTAAAAAGTATTACCAAAGAAATCAGAGTAACAATGTTTGCTCTATTAAATTGTGAATTGTGAATACGACCCGAAATATGTCACTAAATTTGGTGTTAGTCTGGCGGTGGTCTGCGGGTGGTCCAGGAGTAGTCCGATGGTGGTTCGATGACGGTCCGACAACAAGTGTCAACTAGTTGCAAACTATGGTTCTTAATGGCAACTGCCTTATTCTATTAATGTTTGATTTGTCCAAAATATCTTTAATGCAAAAAAATTAAAAATGGTTCTTAGGGTTCTTAATCTTTTATGGTTCTAATTTGTCATTTGAACCACTATATATATATATATATATATATATATATATATATATATATATATATATATATATATATATATATATATATATATATATATATATATATATATTAAAGAAGTTAAGAGTTAGGAATAGTACCTAACTCCACCATTGTTATTGTAACTCTACTACGGTAACCGCCTCCGGATCCTTCCCACCACCTTTGTAATCCAATATCTTCCTTCATCTGATTTCTTATTTCTTTGTTCCTTTCTCGCTCTTCCCTTAACCAATTATCAACCACACCAATGTCGATTTTCAATCCGGACTTGACGTCCCACTGGTGGAGATGAAGCTGACGATCGCCCCACCCCACTGGTATAACCACTTCCACATAATCATCGATTGCATTCCCCAGACGACCACCTCCACAACTATTTCACCCACCATCGACACACCCTTTCAATGTAGTCGGCGTATTTTCAACACAGCTGATTCAAAGGATTTCGTATATATTATCTAACAAAACCTCTGCTTCGCCCATGAATGGACACAGAGGGAAAGGGGTAAAGTTGGCGGCAACGGTGGTTCAACCGGCCGGACTGAGCCATAACTTTTTTCTTTTTTTGATTTTGGAATGTGACTACTACCCAGGTTAGAACTGTCAAAAGCACTCACCTTCTACTCCCTCTTTCTTTCTTTATTTTACTGATGTTTTCAATGTTTGTATTTGGGGGGGGGGGGGGGGATTGTGTAATTTGGGTACGAATATCAGGATGAATGATGAAAATATGTGATTGGAACTTAGGGACTGATGATGATGAGGCATCAAACAAATGTTGTACCCTTTGGTTTTACAAATATGTGCTTAATTTTTAGTGGTGCTCTAATTTGTTTGTTTTTAATTTAGGATACTTTGATTTTCAAGTTATTTTGGATAACAAATACACCAATTCACTTCAAGAACAAACAAACTTGGATTTTAATTGCAAATAAACTATTGTTATTAAAAAAACACCATCAGACTAAGAGAATAATCAACATTGGATCAAACACATTCGTTTCCTTCTGTTGCATACAAATTCTTTTGTATATCCAACATGGTTTATTTAACGCCTGTGTTTCTGGGCTAGTCATTAATGTCGATGTAATAGTCTAGGTTAACCTTTGTAACCCGTCTTGGAATAATAAAGATGTATTATTTGAGTATTATGTGTTTTATGCTTAATTGTGTGACTTAAATGAATTAAGGATAAAAATAAGAGTCAAAATGAAATGTTAGAGTAACCCGATATCTATGAAAGACGTGGTAGTGGTCGTGACGAGGTTTCTGGATATATAAAGAATGCCAAAATTCGAGTTATAACGAAGAAGTTATGACGTGTCGAAGTTTCGCGACAGAACCGGCACGATGTTGTATCACGTAAAATATGAATTTAAGATAGAGCGATATCTAGCCTTAGTGATATAAACAAAATTCATAGAATATGTTAAACCGAGAGCGTGCATAAAAAGAACATCTAAATTTGACTTTGTATGAGGAAGTTACGATTTTTCGAAGTTTCAACTTAGCGGTATGCAGCCCAAAGTTCGAATATGAGATCGAACAATGTTTAGCCGAAACAATCTAAATGAGAATTGAATATCTCGTCGATAGTAGTCCAACAGTGAAAAGACAGATGAAAACCGACGTTGAATAGCGGAGTTATGAATTCCTAACGAAGTTTTCTTGTCCCAACCTACTAAAAATAATATAATAAAAATATAATAAAAATAAAGTCCAAATTAGCCGATGAAGTCTAAACGAGAGTTGTAGAGCATAATCTCACATACGTGTGGATATAAAGAACATCGAAAACAGAGCTCGTATGCGAAAGATATGAATTTCTGAAGTTCGGGGCATGATTTTCGACACTGAGTCAGTGTTCACGATGTGAACAGTGTGTTCACGACGTGAGCTCAGTGATTTGACCTTTCAGAGCCTGTCAGACCCAACTTGCGATGACGCTTGCAATGACGATCAAGATCATGACGTGAAATAAGGGTTCATGACGTGAATTTCAAGAAATCAGCCCTATAAATAGAATTGAAGGGGCAACTGGCCAAGGTTGCTAATTCACTCTTCTCTCACCCATATTGCCTCGATTTACGTGCAAAGAAGTACCCCCAAAGCCCCGGTATCATCCTGAGACCCGAAGCGAGTCCCGAAGCCTGAAGATCCCGAGAAGAAAAGAGTTTCCAAGCTGAAGCTCTGCTTGCGAGAAGCCCGGTGTGTGAAGATCTTCCAGTTTCACCGAAGAATACTACATTTAGAGTCGTAGTGTTGTCCGATCATCTTCTTATCAGATGAGTGTGTAGTTACTTTTTTCTAACACATAAATACGAAATATTCTCTATAAAATACGTGTTGTGTATTTATATGTTATGTGTTATTTGAAATGAGTATTGATTGAATGTTTTATACATGTGTTATGTTGTGTGTGTATATATATATATATCTACAAAGATGTTGGGTAGAACATGGGTAAATAGTGGATGTGTGATGAAATAAAATGATGAGAGACATCGATGTTGTTAATCTAGTTATCTAGCGGAGTATGGATGACGACCACAAACTCTTTCTAGACTGTCCAGTGGAATGCTGGCAGGTTCATAACCTGTAGGTGTTGTGAACGATGTGTTCACCGGTGTACTCTATCCCCCTCATGGTTGCTTTTAGGACGTCTATTGTTGAGGAAACCCCTTTGCAGTAATGTCCATCCCGATAAAAATCCTAGATTAGGTCCCTGGTAATAGATGTTATTTTAGGGATGTAAAGTGAGGATAACGGGATTAGGTAATCGGGTTATTGTTGGTTGGTGAAATTAAATATAATTATTTATTGTGGGTTGAAAAGCCTATATGCTTACAAGGCTTCTCACTCAGTTTCTTTGTATTAGGTAGTGGCGCGAGAGCATAAGTTGGACAACTTGTGAAGATATTTTTGTTTATAGACCAGTAGTTGTAAATAACTGTTGTAAGGTCTATGTTGTATTGTTTATGCTTTTGGTCTGTATCGGAATATGACATCCTGAGTTTTGATATATAATGAAAATACATTTCTTTAAGAAATGCTTTGATAAACCTTAAATTATCATGTATTGTTTTGGGAACAAATTCCCCAACTCTTTTAATCAAATGATTACTCTGAAAATTATTTTAAAAACATAAATTAAAACGGTTTTTTCTGGCCGTAATTTTGGGGATGTCACAGTTTACATGGAAGTGTTGTTCATCATGCAAGCTATTATTCTGATGTTTATGTAGAGGGTTCACAAGTAATGTACCAAATTACCCTTCTTCTTTTTTCATCTTAACATCACCTTAATATTCATTTTGTCTTTTCAGGATTCAACATTGTCTATTCTAAGCATTGTAAAGTCACCTTTTCCTTCATCGGATGCTGAAAATGTAATTTCTTGTGGTATTTATGCTACTTCTATGGTAAGTCATTGTCTTTAACTTTTTATACATCGATAAAATCATGACATATAAACATTGAGATTTTTGCATCTATTGTAAATCTGTATATTAACTTTTACAGCTTCAAAATGCTGAAACTCCCAGTTCACACACAATTTCATCTGTTATTTACATGTGGAGACCTAATCAAAAGTCAAATAATGGATCTGAAGACCATGTGAAAGTCAACAACGGTCAAACTTTCAGGCAGTTATGGTGAATTAGTCGAAGTTTTCTATGTTTGGACAAACTTCTCCACTTATGTTGTAGAATTCTATCAGACAAAATCTGAGTTGGAGATGCTAAAGGTAGTTGATAGTTTCTTCATTTCCCAAACTATTTGCTTTCCATTAAAAGCATTTACAGGTAGAATCATTTTTTCACTAAATCCATATATACATCGACACTTTAAACATAATTTTTGATAATGAGTGGGTTGTTTTCATAAATTGGAGAAATAGGATTTGTGAAAGACACCACGTGGGATCCTATCTCTAAATGAATTGAAGCTTCACCAACAGCGTTGAACATGAATATCAATAACTGGGTGGCTCATTTGTAGTTTATAACAATTGCACACCATGTGCTTGATGTTATGCTTTGACATTTATTATTTTACCAATGATTTGAGATTTCTATCAATTGGTAAAGATCAAATGGGTAGTGATTGAATATTTTCCTTAATGAATAGTATCAGGTCTTGCTTAAAGTTGTGACCTGCAGTGTTTCGTAATTTCCCGGAGATCCAACGGTTGTTTTGTATGATTTCTGGATAGAGGCTTCCTTGCATTGAGTCCTTCAGATCGTCCTATTGGATTGTTGATATCAGCTTTGGATGGTCGGTAATAATCGCTACTGTTTGGTGGACAGTAGCATTTTTTTATTTTGTCCAGTTCTAAGTATGAATGGAGTTGGTTGTAATTCATTAATTGTTTAATGAGATAAAATGGTGGGAGTCTTGAAGATGGTGTAGCTGACGCCCAGGGCCGGTTCAAATGTATTATGGGCCCAGGGCAAAAAGAAAAAATGGGCCCCTAAAATAATAAATAAAATTTAATTTAATTCAAAAATAAACAATACGTTACAAAGTTGACAAAAATCACTATTAATATTAGAAACATAAATATGACCACAACATTACCTAAAAGAGAAATTATTATCATTTTAATTCAAATTAGTTTTTCAGCATTCAAACTAGTATCATTTTCATTCAAACTCGATGGTTTAAAAAACATTATGTATAAATCCTTTATAAGTTTGATTGAAGGCATCATAAAATTTTCGTTTCTTCCTTTTTTTTGGCTTCTAGATAATTGTTTTTTGGAAAACATTGTAGATTGTCATAAGCTAAACATTATCTAATTATAGGAAAATATTACATCTGATTTTTGATATATGGTTTCTGCCTTAAAGTTATAGAAGCCTAATATCATATTTAATTTAAATCAAGGTGCAACTGCAAAATAAAATCAAATACAAACAATCAAACATCTTAATTTAAAACTGGATTTAAAGTTTTGAATTCTGAATCATATATCAATAAATATATTACCTTCTTAAGTAAAAAAAAATCTAAATATGTAGGTAGAAGATATAAAGTTAAGTCTCAAAACATCTAAGAAAAAAAAACTATAAGCTTTCAACATTTGATTAGATACGAGGACCAGAAATCAGGAATGTGAATACAAAATAAAATCAGAAACAACACTAAAGAAAAATTAGGATCGGATTTATAATTTTGAGTTCTGAATCAGATATCTAAAAAGAAATTATCTTGTTAAGTAAAAAAATATGAAAAGTAGGTAGAATCTATAAAGAATTGACAATCTAATCTCCAACAATTTAGCAATCTGAGACATAGATACACAAACAAAATCAATAAATAAATAAATAAATAAAAACTATAAGGAGCATGAATAAGAAATCAAATCAGAATGAGAAACAAAAGAATCAGAGGAAAAAAACAAACAAAAAAAATTTATAGCTAACCTTATGGTTTTTATCTCATTCATCGGGTGCTTTGCAATTTTGCATTCAATCGACATAATTGATTATAATCTGGAGACTGGTAAGAGACTACGAGAACTCGAGAAGGGAAGAAGTCACATGACATAACTGATTATGAATCATTGTTCTGATGTTGATTCACGAGGCAACGATTAGGATTCACGAGGTGTCAGTTAGATTAATTGGTTCCCGTTTGATGAGGATTCCTGTAAGACGCCCCAAACGGTAGTGTTTGCTTAACGTTACTTCAAAAAGCTTTCCAGAGTCTAGACAAAAAAAGGTTATTTCATTGGGTTAAAGTTTGGTTGCTTTTATAATTGGGCCCTTAGAAGACATATACACAAATTTTATTTTTATATATGTATATATATTATATATTTGAGAAATTTTGGGCCCCTTAAAGTTGTGGGCCCTGGGCGGTCACCCGGGTTGCCCACCGTCAGGACCGCCCTGCTGACGCCTAGAATCAAACACCCTCTTTTGAATATTATCTATGTTAACCCCCCCGCCCCCCTATTTTCATATTTTGTATGCTTTAGCTATGTAAATAACTTGCGTAACATCATCCATATATTCTACATTTTGGCTATGCAGCAACATATCTAACATATCTAATGTTGAATATGGAATACTATATACTTTCACTTATTACCACTACCAAACATCTTCTGCCCCATGCGTAGCATGGGTTTCCTACTAGTTTAATTTTAAAAAATCAGAAAATAATAAAAGAAAGGTTTAAAGAAAATCAAAAAAAGTATAATGGTTTTTTTATGTCTGGATCTAATACGCAACAAAACTACATCTTAGAGATCATTTTAGTTAAAAAAATAAAAATAAAGGATCAAATATGTAGATTACCCCAAATCACAGTGACCATTTTGTGTAATTTACTCCAAGAATTATTATTCATACTTAAAGTTATCATTACAGGTAATGATGTTACTTAAAGTTATCATTACATGTCATGATTTTACGAGGATCTTACTCATAATGATTGAACATCATGTATAAAATTCATATTTTTCTTGTTTATTATAATATACGTAAGGCTTATATAATCCTTGATTTACCACTAAGCTTAAGTTTACGAGTCATTAATACCCTTACCATTCTTAATTCCTTATTTTTTTTCTTAACATATTTTTTTTTTCTTAATCCATGAGTCTTAATTATATGTTCCATAATTCTTCATAGTCCTATATCAATACAAGATAAAATTAACACTCTTTATCCACAATCAACCTCATCATAATAATAATTTCGTCAAAAAACATATGTACATTTTATGCTTACGTATTCAAAATTATACTTATTCTTACTCTCAATCCACTTTATTGGCATTAATCTATTCAATAAGTTAATAAATTATTTTGAATGGACATTTATATAACAATCATTGGTCAATTCACATATAACATATTTCGTTTTCCTTGCCATCATCCTAATCATAATATATTCCTACAATAAGGTTATTTTCCTATCCTTACATTAGAAATCCACTCACATTTTTTCTTGATAAGTAACATTTTCTAAATTTGTATTTTTTTCATTCTTTATTTCTTATGATTCTTAGTGTAGAGTATTAGTAAATCAACCACACGTAACATTGTGTGTTGTATCATTATCTTTATATACTTATAAAAGAAATAATTTTTCTTTCACCATATTCATTTGAAACTCTCATGTATTATTCATTTTATCACGTATATTTGAAACTTCCATGACATTTCAATTTCATTCTAATAATAATTATAAGTTGGTTAATAAAGTTAAATAAATATTTTGTAAATAGTTAAAAGTGATAAATTATAGTGATAAATGCAAAAACTAAATTGTAATCTCAATTTAACTAAAATATTTTCTAATGATATTTTTATAATCGTTAAATATTTTCAAATAAATAGCTTAAAATAACTTACAATAACAATAGTTAAAAATAACACTATATAAATGATTATATTGTTACCTTTAAAATCAAAAAATAATGTTTGATATTTTAAATAATTATAATAATAGAAATTAAAACATTAAGCAAATAAATTTTAAAAAATTAGTTAACAATAACCACAATTATAAATAATATTAAACCATAAATTATATTTAATTTTATTCATGTGTAACTTGCGAGTAGAACTCATTCAAATGATTGAGATTATAAAGTTATAATAGATGTGTATATTATCATATAATTCAAAATAATCAATATATTATATCAATTTAGTATACGAATTATTATATCAAATTTAACAACAATGTTATTGTTATATATATATATATATATATATATATATATATATATATATATATATATTTGTGAAGACTTCAGCTATATAGGTGTTTCTACGTATTACAATGTCAACTTAAATATAAATTTCAATTCCACTAAAAAAACCAAAGATTATTTTGTAAATAGTTAAAAGTGATAAATTATAGTGATAAATGAAAAAAAAATACTAAATAGTAATCTCAATTTAACTAAAATATTTCCTAAATGTATTTTTATGATCGTTAAAAGTTTCCAAATAAATAGCTTAAAATAACTTACAATAACAATAGTTAAAAATAATTCTATATAAATTGTTATATTGTTACCTTTAAAATCAAAAAGTAATGTTTGATGTTTTAAATAATTATAATGATAGAAATTAGAACATTAAGAAAATAAATTTAAAAAAAAAATAATCAACAATAAGAACAAATATAAACAACATCAAACCATATATTATATTTAATTTTATTCATGTGTAACTCGTAGGTAGAAGTCATTCAAACGATTGAGATTATGGAGTTATAATAGATGTATATATTATTATATAATTCAAAATAACCAATATATTATATCAATTTAGAATAAAAGTTATTATATCAAATTTAACAACAACGTTATTGTTATATTTAAAAAGAAAACATATATTTGTAAAGACTTCAACTATATAGTTGTTTTTGCGCAACGCGCGGGCATTCGCCTAGTTGTATATATAATATTAGATTACAACAATGAAGTCCTATAATGAAGGAGAGATAAATACAAATACATATTTGAATAATTTACTATCTAATATCCCCTCAAGTGAACGCGTGGTGGACCAAGACGTAGCATAGCGCGAAAGTGTTCAAATTGATCACGTGAAAGACTTTTGGTGAAGATACCTACCACCTAGAGCTTGGTTGGGAGGAACTTTGTATGAAGTTTGTCGGAAGCAACTAATTCATGAAAAAAACTGATAATCAAGATCAATGTCTTTAGCACGTTTATAAGCAATCGGATTTTGATTCATAAACAAAGCACTTTTATTGTCACAAAGAAAGGTAGAACAATCAGGAGTTAACTCATGAAGTTCCCGAAGAAGGTTAGTGATCCAAACAATTTTAGTTGTTGTGTTCGTCGTTGCCTTATATTCCGACTCACAACTAGATCTAGAGACGGTTGACTGCTTCTTGGCACTCCATGAAACTAAGTTACCACCAAGTAACCATAGGTAGACCGTCGAGTCTTAAGACAACAAGCACAATCTGCATCTAAGTTCCCTAAATGTTGTTGGTTGAGGACGTCGAAAGATAAGACCAGAAGCAATGATGTCGTTAACATAATGTAGTATGCGTTTGGCAGATTTAAAATGGGAATCAGTAGGAGCGTGAAGATATTGGCTTGATTGTTAAGAAGCATAAGAGAGATCCGATCGAGTAATCGTTAAGTACCGGAGAGCACCCACTAGTGATCGATAAAGGGTAGGGTCAGAAAAAGGTGCGACATCAGCTGTAAACGTCTCATGAGTGGTTAAAGTTGTGCGAACATGTTTAGAGTTAAATAAGTCACAATGAGTAAGAATATCTTTGCATACATGCACTGACTTAAAATAGATGACTTCTAAACCAAGGAAGTAATTTAGATCACCAAGATCTTTAATAGCAAACTCTTTGGGTAGGCATGGAGTAAAAGAGGTAAGGACAGATTCTTGATTACCAGTAAGGATGATATTATCTACAGACTAGCAGATACATGATGCATGAATCTCTAACAAAAGTAAATAAAGAGATGTCAAGCGGCTGCAAACAAAACCATTGGTAAGAAAAAACCTAAGGCGTTGAACTAGGCACGAGGTGCTTGTTATAAGCCATAAAGAGCCTTAGATAATTTGCAAACATGAGTAGGAAACTGAGGATCAGTAACCCAGGTGGTTGCTCCATAAGGATAGTCTCGGTAAGATGGCCATGTAGAAAAGTGTTTTTGACATCGAACTAATGTAAATGCCATTTATTTAAGACCATAAAAGAGAGAACAATGTGAATTGTAGGGTTCAAAGTACTCCATGAATTATGGCAATGGGCCCCCTTGATGAAGTGTAGGTTAATAGCCCAAGACTTGTCTTATTCCCTATAAATAGTCATGTATTATTCATAATTAGGGTTAAGAGTGAGGCATAATGTAGCCCTCAAACATTATGAGGTTTCTTATGTAGAGTTAGTGTAACACCCGTGTTTCTAGGCTAGGAATTAATATTGATGTAATAGTCTAGGTTAACCTTTGTAACTCCTTTTGAAATAATAAGAATGTGTTATTTGAGTATTATGTGTTTATTACTTAATTGTGTGATTTATATGAATTAAAGATAAATACGAGTGTAAAAATAAAATATTAGATAAGCCCAATATATGTACCTAAAGAGGTAGTGGTCGTAACAAGGATTCTGGATATATATAGAAATCCGAAATCCGAGTTATAACAAAGGAGTTGTGACATGTTAAAATTTCGTGACAGAACCGGTATGACACTGCATGACATAAATAGTTAGTTTACGATAGAGCGATATTTAGCCTTAGTGATCTAAATGAAAGTCTTAGAGTTCGTTAAACCGAGAGCGTGCATGAAAAAAACGTCTAAATCTGACTTCGTATAAAGAAGTTATGATTTTTCGAAGTTTCAGCTTAGAAGTATGTTGCCAAAAACTTGAATTTTAGATCGAGTGATTTTTAGCCGAAACAATCTAAACGAGAATTGAAGATCTCGTTAATAGTAATTCAATGGTAAAAAGACAGACGAAAACGGACGTCGGATGAATAAGTTATGAATTTTTAACGGATTTTTTCTATCCCGGCCTGTTAAAAATATAATAATAATAAAAATAAATTCAAAGTTAGCCGATGAAGTCTAAATGATAGTTGTATAACATAGTCTCACCTACGCGTGGATATAAACAACGTAAAAACGGAGCTTGTATGCAGAAGTTATGAATTTCTGAATTTTTTTAATAAATAAAATAAATAAATAAAAATATTAATTCAGAGCTTATCCGAAATCGTGACGCATCCGACTAATCCACTCAGTACACCCGGCGTACTGGTGTACGCCTAGCGGACATGTCGACAAATGCGTACGACCAGCGTACGAAGACTTATGCCCAGCGTAAATCCAGGGTTCATCCCCTATAAATAGAACACAATGTCAGCCGAGTTTAGTTGCTCAAATTCTTCACTCTCTCCCTTATTCTCTCGATTTACGTGCAAGTTATAACCCCGAAGCCCCGGTATCATCCTGACACCCGAAGCATGTCCCGAAGCTCCGAAGATCCTGAGAAGAAAAGAGTTTCCGAGCCGAAGCTTTACCCGCGAGAAGCCCGGTGTGTGAAGATATCCCGGATTCATCGAAGAATTATTATTTTAAGAGTTGTAGTGTTGTCCGAGCATCGTCTTATCATGTCATTGTATATTCATTTTCTTCTAACACATAGATACGAATTATTCTCTATAAAATATGTACTATGTGTTTATATATTATTTGTTTATTTGAGATAAATGTTGAATGAATGTTTTATACATGTTTTACACTGTATATGTATTTTTATCTACAAATATATTGGGTGAAACATGGGTAGATAGTTGATGTGTGATTAAATAAAATGATGAGAAGCCTCGATGCTATTGTGATCCAGTCATCTAGCGGAGTTTAGATGACGACCACAGACTTTTCTAGACAGTCTAGTGGAACGTTGGCAGGCTCGCCACCTATCGGTGTTAATGAACTTGGGTGTTCATTTGCTGTACTCAATCCCCCACATGGTTGCCTTGTTTGACATATATTGCTGGGAAACCCCCGAAGCATGTGTTGTCGCACCGATGAAAATCCTTAGACTAGGTCCCTTGTGATAGTTGTTTTACGGACGTAAAGTGAGGATAACGGGAATGGGTAATTGGGTTATTGTTGGTTGATGAAATTAAAATAATTATTTATTGTGGGTTGAAATCCTATATGCTCACCAGGATCCCAAGCCTGACCCACTCAGTTTTCTTTGTATTACAGGTAGTGGTGCAAGAGCATGCGTTGGATGAATTATCAAGATGTTTTGGATTATAGACATGTAGTTGTATATAGCTGTTGTAAGGTCTATTTTGTACTGTTTATGATTTTGTTTGTATCGGAACATGACATCCCGAGTTTTGTTATATAATGAAAATACATTTCTTTAAGAAATGCTTTGGTAAATCTTATTTTATCATATTTCGTTTTGGGAACAAATTCCGCAACTCTTTTAATCAAAGGATTACTCTGAAATTATTTTAAAATCATAAATTAAACGGGTTTTTTCTGGCCGTGAATTTGGGGATGTCACAGTTAGATTCTTTAGTCTATTCTGAAAGTCTAATTTATTCCTAATGTTCATGAATAAATCGATTGATCATTCGACATATATTCATAATTGTGTTTGTTGTTATTTTTCGCATCTTATTCATCAAATTGTTCTTAGGGTTTTAAACCCAATAAGTGGTATTAGAGCAGGTCTTTGAAGATCTATTGATTTTTGAAATATCGGTTCTTGATTTGATGATTTTCTGCACAAGTTATTGAAGATTATTGGTGTTTTGACATCTTGGAATCAAAATTCTGTTCAAGCTACTATTCATTAAAAATTATTATATTCTTCTACTGTTCATCGTGGTATTTTTTTCTCTGTTCTTTGGATCTGATTGATTTGTTTTGAGATCAATTTTTCTATAGATCCGGTTTGAGGCCATATAATCAAGTCATATTTCGTTTTATCACTATTGATTCCGATGTAATTTTGTTTATGTGTACTGGTGCCAGTTATTGTTTTTGTGCACCGTTCACTGTGGTTAAGCCCATATATCCCGTTCTTGAATTCGTTTACTGCAATAGACTAATATTGATTTTGTGATTTTCGTTCCTTCAAATCCATTTTCCTTCTGTTCTTGAGTCGATTTTCATAATCAAGCTCTTTATCAAGATCGATTTTGAATTTATTTGATTTTGTGTTCGATCTAAGTCGGTAGATTCATTCATCGAATATTAATTTTGCTTCATGATTATATCGTTTTGTGAAGATTAAAGATGATATGGAGTATCGTTGATTAAGGGTTGTTGTGTGTAACAACATCTGTTGTAGTCAAGAACTGCTGAAGGGTTTCGCAATCTGGGTGAAAACTCAGTCGGAATGGTTGTCAATTGAGATTGTTTTGTATAAGTCAAAATTGAAATGTTTATCATGTATTGTACTTAAAGTTGTTTGAACTGTGTCGTCACCACTAGTTCTTCCTTCCAATGAGTTAGGAACATTGTAAACCATTGGATGGAAGAACTTATAACAAGGAAAGCTAATGGTAAACTATGGTTTATGTTAAGTGGGTCTTGAGAGTTGACAACCCAAATGTATATCCAACCTGCCCAAGCAAAGTAAAGAAACTCGACATCCAATATTTATGTGAGTAGTTGGGCCAACCGTGTTCTAGTTAGGGTTTTGTATTGTACTTTGCCTATATAATACAACTTATAGCTAGGGTTTCATTGTACTATCGTTTGTAAGTGCATGAATAAGAACACTCCCTCATGCTATGTGCCATGTTGATGCGGGTCACATATTGACCAAACCATATTAAATAGTAAATATTGGGTCTTTGTGTGTGATTTATCTCGTTTGTATGTGAGTTGATGATGGTTCAAAGAGTTTGCAATGAATTGAAAATATTCATGATGGTTGGCGATGGTAACCTATGGTTCATACGGCTTATATATAGCTTACCATGATGAGCCATCATGTACTATCTTGAACAATAAATATAATGAACGTTGAACCCGCCATCAATAGGAATAATAAAAACGTTCATTACTTAGTAAAACCATGCTATATATACAATGTAAAGGAAACTGGTTATCAACTACTAACAAATTGATACCGCCTAAACAACTTTTCCTAATTGGACTCACTTGGCATACGTGGAAAAAATACATTTTCATAAATACAAATGTGATTAATCTCCATGTTCTGAACATTCTGGTGCGATCGATGATGATTCTTTGCGATTACTTCTATAGCCATTCAAAGATACAATATCTCGGTTGCTCCTAAATGAACTTGTCTGTCTAAGCCTTTTCTTGGAACGGATATTAAGCGAATCTTCTTTTTCATCAATAAATGAAATGAATGTTTGTAGGCGTCCTGGTGTTGTTCCAGGTGACTCAGAAAGATCTGGTTTGTGTTTAGTGTATTGGTATATGATGAGCACCAAGTATACAAAAAGAGCAAGAAAACAAGCTAATCCAATAATGAAGAATAGGCCTTTGAACCTCTTTAGCTCGAGCCTGTCAACTGAAAACTCTGCTCCTTGTGAACTGCAAGCACTCCGCAGTAGCCACTTGTTATGGATATTTTGTAACTCTCCCGTTTCAGATAGTTTGAGAATGGCATTCGATATATCTATTGCAAGTGGTGAATCCCGTTGGAAGGCCTATAAACATTCAACAGCACAAAACGATTATGATTTGAATCTAACATTTGTTAATGGAGACATTAACTGTTATGATGTTTAATGTTGTAAAAAATACTCTCTATAAAATCAACAACTTCATATCAAATGATTCAAATCTGAAGTTTAGAAATGATTCAGTTTGACAAAATTAGAAGTCAACCGTATTGCATAAAGAGCACCTATCATGAAATTGAGAATTTTAATTTACTTACAAATCCCCATCCATTTTTGGTGAAATCTTGACCAACGATGCTGAACTGGCAACGAGTGGAAAGGAAAAGTTCAATGTAAGGACGTTCATCAACAATTGCAACAACACCACCATTTTGAGGACCATCGTTTAAAGCTTTTTCATAGTCTTCCGGTAAGTTAAGAGGAACAAGTCTATTTTCCGAAATGCCAATTTCTTCCACCAAATAGTTTCTGACAAAAGAACTTTCTTGATACCCAATACGATCTTTGCTTGATTTTAAACTATCTATCCCTTCAATAGGGGAAGATAGTTTTTGAACAGTCAATATTGAGGTGAGACTTGCTGTATAACTTGAGCTTATTATTAAAACCACGAACAACCATAGAATTAACACGAAACGACTAAGACTACTCGTCATGTTCTGTTCTGCATTAAGCATGTTTAAGTTAAGATGTTGGGTATAGAACGAAAAGCAAAATGTCAGTCAATAGGGCATGATTTAGTCGGTTTCATGTAGAGTAACTTACTGTGAGAGAAATATAAAGTAGAAAAGCTAAACCTGCAATGAACCAAACGCAAACCATTAGTGACAAAATAACATAAATTAGATCATTCATAATAGGAACTTATTGTGTCTAATAAGATTCAAAGTCAACAAAGATATTATGAGAGGTTTTTCATCGCAAAGCTTATTCACTTTGTTTGTAAGTCACAAGCTTTGACGTATTGCTTTTTAACACTTTAATAATATTAAAATCATTTCATATCTTTTCTATTTCAGTGAGACCCATAAATATATAAGGGTAAGAAAAAGTTTTACTGTAGTCAAGAATTGAAGATACTTTGAGCTTTTTTATTTGTTGATACCAAAAAAGCTTAGTGAAAAATTCCTTATTGTGGATGTTCTTGGATACTCTTATACATGATAATGAGTACTAACAGTGCTGAATAATGATTCAAACCCTATTTGCATTTATGGGACTCATTAATGACAAGCAAGTTTTCAGATGTTCCTGTTTTATTCCCCTCTTTTAAAACACACACACACATACCATAGGGTTGTGACGACTTGTTGTCTAGGAGTACCACGAAATTCATCGTTTCTACGATGTTCTAGAATCCAAACAACTGCTCCCACAACTAAAAAACAGATCCCAATAACACACCACAACTCAGCAGTGAATGGCCTGAAAAAAGCCCAAGTCCCAGAGCTTACTCTCCTGACTGGTGCCACCACAACCAGCCCAGATTCAATATACGGCTGTGTAAAATCCGCCATCTGTGTCCGGTTACTGATGATAGCAATGTCACCCACCGCAGCGTCATAGACCTACAGTATGCAATCACCACAAAGAAAACCCTAAAATTTGAATTTGGTTTTTGCAGAAAAGATCGAAGAAGTTAGAAAGGAACACTCACACCAGCGTTTACCAAGCTCACGAGATCAGTATAAGCCGGATTCTTATGACCATCTCCATAAGAATAGAACGTATACGGGGCAGCATATGGTAGCAGTTTTACTGCAGCAATGAACACATCGATGCTGTATCCCACATACCTATCAGTCCCCTTGACTTCCTCCACAAAGTCCTGAAAACTGACTCGAACTGGAACCCCAATTTTCAATTGTTTTCCGTTTTGTGGATAAAACCATCCACGAGGCTTTATAACAGTTTGACCTGGCCAAATTACACTGTACAACAGCTCAGATGAACTAGATTGGTTTGTAAGGTTTGTGTTGAGTGTTTCTGGAGGAGAAGTTGACAATCGTGAAGAGTTTGACCAATACCCAACTGTTCTAAAACCAGTACCAATCACATTAATAACTTCAAATGCTGGAAAAACCAGGTTTTTATCAGAAGTGAACTCTATTGGTCCAGTTGTTCCATTCATTTGTACACCTAAGATGTTTTTAAGCAAGATTTTCCCTCCATTAAAAACACTTAAAGAATCAAGATTCAAGAATGTGCCTTGTGAGTCCTTCATTTGGGGACCTTTCGAGAATGAAATGTTTCCACCCTGATGAAAGAAATCGTCAAGAGCACGGGCAAGCAGCCAAATAGTGTCATACGCGTACATAGAATACGTACTCAGGCCGAGTTTTGTTGAGTTTTCCCATTTGGTAATGAACTTTCTTTTAAGTTGTGAATCTTTTATGTAAGATCTTAATGTAATAACTCCTTGCATAGCAGCAATCGATTTTTTAGGGAGTGGCGAGTTAATGTCTATAACGGTAGAAAGCCAATCGGTTGTGATCCAAACATACCCACTATCCATCATTTTAAGTTCTTGAGCAACATCAAGTATATCTAATCCCCGATTGGTGCAAGTGTGAACAACAAGAACTCTTGATTCCTTGAAAGAAACTTGAAGCAAAACATCGCGTATGTCTTCACGGGTTGCATCTGGATTGATAGGTGCTTTGTAAGAGATCTTAGATCTCTTAAAGGCTATTTGATCTGCTAATGAAGTAATTCCATTCCTTCCATGATCATCGTCTATGTAAATAGCAACAATTTCACGCCATTCGTAATAGTCGATTATGTCTGCTATGGCAGCCATTTGGAAAAGATCACTGTGAGTTGTACGGATGAAGAACGGGTATTGGAGTGAGGATAATGTGGGGTCGGTGGCGGTGAAAGATAGGAGTGGAATTTTGAGCTCTTTGACTACATAGGAAATCATATGAGTTAAGGCTGACGATTCTGGACCTATTAATGCCACACTTTCACTCTCCATGAACTGTAAAGCTGTTGCAACAAAAGGAATTAGAGGGAACATGATCATAATCTAATAATCTCTTGTTAATAAACTTCTCACAATGTATAGCTCAATGCTGATATTTTGATATCTAAATAAACGAACTCCCCTAATTACAACTCATTCAGGAAACACACTATTTTATGGTCAATCAGTTAAGAATATAGAACACAAAAATCCTTGTGAATTTGTGAAATCCAAGTTTTAATAAAAACTCTCATCAGGCTTCTAACTCACAATAAAAGCTTTCTTCTATCTTTCTAGTGTGAGCTTGTTTGTATTCGGGCATATCTTTCTATCAATGGTTGATCATTGCACACACTTTGTTTTTTCGTGAAGAGTTCAAAATGTTGAACTCCGTTGGGATAATTTGATAATTAGAACATTAAAATAATAAGAAAACCGCCCTTGGAGAATTTTCATATTAGTTATATTATTAGCGTAATTGAGTCTTCATGTCTCTTAGTCTTTAACATCTTCAGTAATTGAGTCTTCAGGTGCTGAAAATTGTTGTTGCCCGGTCTTCACAATATGGCTATAAAAAATTTCATTTTTTCGCCGGTTAACACAATTCTTCAATAGCTGTCCCACTTTGCTACTTTTTTCTTCATATTGCTTATACTTGGTTCTTTAGTAGGTGTTGGACGTACTAAACATCATTCAATACCTAAAGGCCTTTAACAGCTGGCCATAACTGAACACCATAATCTTTAGTACCTAATGAGGTGAACTACTCATAGTACTTCAAAAATTATCAAGGTGTTTTATAATTTGTTTAACATCAACCAGATGTAACTTGAATTTCATGACATCAAACGATCTTTTACAAGATGCAACCAAAGGAGACCTCATATAAATATCCTTGAAGTCGATGTCGATCATGGTGTTGTTTGTACTTTAGTTGGGACATATGAAGTTGTTGCTCAACCTCATAATGTATGTTCCTTATATTATCTAAAAACCTTTGAGATTTATATGCGTCATATCAAAAGGACTTTGGATGTGCTACACAATATGCATACTTTTTGAACTATTAAGCTAGACTTTATATTTCTTGTTTATATATTGTAATTAAATTGCTTTGTATTTCAGTTGTATTTATATGCTCTATATCTTTTAACTTTGCAGGCTATGGCATTCATATGGATTATTCTCTTTTAGTTGATGGCTAATCACACGGGGTGTTGGTGATTTGTGTTATCAATATTATTTAAGTGTAATGGGATAAACATATTGACCAATGTAATTTTAATAAACATTGATGAACAAGTAAGGATGGTGTGGTGTGCACACTCGTTTAAATTTATTCAGATTTAAAGTAAGGGTGAAGCCCCTCAGGGGTCCGAGGGTAGCGCCCCTGGTAGAAGGGTGCAAGGGTTGGCAACCCCTGGCACGGTACAAGGGCCAAATCCCCTGAATGGGTTGAGCTGAAACGGATGGTTAAGTGGTGGTTTTCTAACTGCATTATGACAGTTTTTTGGCAGTTTGTCAAACATTAGTTGTCTGGATTTCATAATTAATTTTGGTCATTCTAATTATTGTATACAGATCATAACTTCTCTTCATTGAAATACTTTAATATGAAAGTGTAATCACAACTCTTAATAATCCAAGTAATCGAAACCTTGATTTTCTAATGTTATGCCATGACACTGATGGTTGTGAGGATCCAACACCTCCCGATTTATGTTAGTTTAGTTATTTTAGGGTTGCAAAAGAATCTAGTAGACCCTGAGCCCAAACCCGACCAAGCTCAAGCTCGACTCAAGTAAAACTTTTGGTTTAATGCTCGAGCTCGACTCAATTAAAATTTTGGACTCAAGTACGAGCTCAAATCATTTCGAACCTTATGGTACGGAGCCCAAGATCGGCTCCTAGAAAATTATAAGGGATTAGGATCGGCTTGCAATCAACTTGTATATAGTATACCCTAATTCTCTAAAATGGTATTCCTTAAATACCTATTTATTTCAATATATAAAAATAAAATTAATTATATATATATATATATATATATATATATATATGTGTGTGTGTGTGTGTGTGTGTAGGCTTTTTTAGGCTCGCAAGTAGAGCTTTGTAACACAGGTTTGAGCTCTGCTCAGCTCGTTTAAAATTCATCTCAAGTCGAGCTTTTGACAAGTCGATCCAGAGTAGTTTGACTCATCTTCACCCCAGTAACTTTGGTTTGTGTTGATTCTCCATTACAAGTTAGTTTGGTACTTTGGTAATTGATAGTGTGGTTTATGTCGATACTTTGATAGTTTGGTCTTTTGGTTTATATATGTTGATACTTTGGTATTTTAGTACCTTTGGTAACCGGTAGTTGGTTTATTTTGTAGGATATTCTTGCCGATCCATTTCATAATGACTCAGTGTTTAGAGCAGACTTGAAGACATTATTTGATCGTTTCCAGTCCCAAACTAATAGTGGAGGCAATAACGAGGGGGGCGGCGATAATAACATGTCATGGTAGCTTTATTATTTATTTTATGATTCGTAGACATTTCGTGTAACAAATAACTTTAGCATATACTTTCTTTACTACTTTATATGTGCATTTTTTATATATAATGTTCTAGTTTTCTATATTTTTTGCCGTCGTTACTAAGTTTTTGTTATTTTTTGATGAGAAAACAATATTTTAATTTGAAAAAAAAATAGAAAAAAAAAAAAAGTAGGGGAGGCGTTTGAGCATTAGAGACAAAACATTAGTGGGGCCTTAATAGCTATTGGCAATAGTGGGCAGCAACATATGTCGATCTATTGCCCTAAAATATTTTCGTGGAAACGAGCACAGCCCCTTTAACCCTGCCATTCGTCTTGTTCCCGATCAAACTCATCTTATGTAAATGTTCACCCCCTTTGGTACCCATATCAATTCGAAACACACGAAAATGATTTGGTGACACTAAATTTACCAACATTTACCAGATTTAACACTTCAAACCACCATAATCTTTTGATCTAACAAGGGTTATGGACCCTGCAATTAACTCCATGTAAAGGTCTGGTTCTAACTTCAAATTTCCCCCAAAAGTTCAACATTTTGAAGCACGATTGTCATTGCATGCTATCTTAATAAATTTTACTATTATAGGCATCAGGCATGATTCTAACTATAAAGTTTAAGGCTAAATCTGCACAAATGTAAGGACTCATTGTATGCCTTGAAACACCTCATGATATATATTATAACATAAAGAAACCTACTTGTATACTTTAATTAGAAACGGAAACAGTAGTGAAGAAAATACATAAGCAGATGTTTAGAAGACATACCCTCCATGATACCCACAAAGCCACTAGAATTTGAGTCATGAACAGTTAGTTCCAGCTTGGTTCCATTAAGAACCGTTGGATCAGAATTCACATCTTCTACTGCAGCTTCTAATGCAATTTTGCCAATTTTTCCTATGGTAGAATCAAAAGTCAAAATCGACCCAATTTTTACAACTTCTGGTCTTGAAACAACACTAGCATTCATCAGCTTCTTGGATCTAGGAATCTGAAAGAATAAAAAACATGGGTTTTGCACAATGGTAACAGAAGACTTTCATCTTTTTATGCAACAAAAAATATAGTTTCAGGAATGTACCTGAGCTTGAGCGCAGGTGTGCCTTTGTTCCTCAATGAAACATCCATTGAAGAAAACCAACACCACCAACAATCCCCAAACTTGATTCATAGCCATCTACTTCAAAAGCCTATTTCCACACAACTTGTGACTGAAAAAAACACCATGAGAAGCAATATAAACACAGAGTCGTTGAGAGCACATGCTACACGCAGTTGGCATTAGGTTTATGTTTTGTCTGCGTTGAATTCTAGATGAAACCGTCCATCTTTTGTCAACTCACCATAATGCTATCGGGAAATTTGTTCAAACTATGCCCCCAAAAATCTTTCATATTTGAAAATATGTTTACTTTATATCATTGTAACAATTTATTATTTGACAAGTATAATCAGTTAAAATATTGATTGGAGTTGCAGTATAGTCCAGGAGTAGTTAAATTGATTAATTTTAAATTATATAAGATTCCTTTTAGATAATTAAGATGAATCATATATTGGATATGTATTTTGGCGACATCATCATGATCGAAGATAATACAAATAGGGAATACAGAATAATAGATATATATTATTGTTTATATTTATGTAAGACCAAAAAATTTGAAAAGGGGGGTTGGATTTTCTACTTGACGACCCAGCTCGTATATTTAAACATATGAGGACTTCAAGGGATAAACCCACATATTGGGGGACGTGTAGACAGTGGACACATGCCTTTTTACATAAAATAAGTAAATGTTAGATTCTTTATATGCAAGTTGCTATCTAGCTACAAATGTGAAATACAAAACAAAAAGTGGAAAAGCATTCCATCGTTGATCATCCAACTCCAAGAAAGACTTTGGAAAACAGCATCGCTAAAATAAAATAAAATACAATGGTGTGCTTTCTTACACTAGCGATGATTGAGATTGCATGGGCTCGTTTTCCTTCTTCATGTTATATATAACACACACGTTATATATTTAATTTACTCACTTGAAATATTAAAATCTCATTATTTGCTTCTATTTGATCCCACATTATCTCTCATCTAATATGGGCCAAGTCAATAAGTCATACCTCCGGTAAATAAAAAGTTATCTTAGTGAGTATGATTCATGAATTTAATTGGGGGAAGTCTTTTGCTTTGTGCGTCTAGATATTTTACAAATTCCGGAAAAAAAAAAAAAGTATTATAAAAATGAACGCCAACAAGTGAGAGAGCTGATAGGAAGAGTAAGAAAGAGTTGGGAATTGGATAGGAAGAGCAAGGAGGAAATCTCATCATTTTTAGTGCCAAACTTTACGTTGGGAACTGCCATTCACTATAAGAAATAAAGGCATTACCGGCGATGCTTTTTGTGGCGACAAGGGCCTTTAGCGGTGACAAATTGTTGAGTCGCCGCTAAAAGTGTGCCGGTAATGCCTTGTGGACCGAATCGGCATTATCCCTTTCTAGTAAACCCCAACCGTTCGATCGAGTATCTAATCCAATGGTTGGGGTTTCGTTTTCACACAAACTAAATACCAGCAACAAAAATATTGCCACTAAAGGCCAAAAATATCGCCACTAAAGGTCGAAAAAAATGTGGCATTAATTCCCTCCATATAAGTCGCCGCTATTTGTTAATGTCGCCACTAAAGGTTTTGTTGTCGCCGCTATTGGTCAACGTAGATAAACAAACAACGACTCCTTTATGCTTTCCGCTTTCATTTGTGTCCATTTTTTTCCATCTACTCTCTGATGACTCGCTCGAAAGTCCCGACGACTTCTCACCTCGAAGAGATATTGTTGCCGCTAAAAGAGAATTTCTTTCGAGGTGTGTGACTGACATGGTTAGTCTCTAAAAGGCATTACAATAATTTGCAACGGATTTTCCTGTTGCTAATGACTACTTTTCAAGGTTGTGGTAGTGAAGTGTATGTGTTCGTGTAGATATGTATATGTGTGTGCATATGAATTGGAATAAAAGCAAGGTTTATGTCATGATTTAGGATCCAACTTTATGTACGTCCTTATTGTGTAATTTGTGATGTGCAACGTATCTTGACACATCGAGTTTGACATTATCCAAAGAAAGTTGGATATTTCAGGTTACTGGTAGTTTCTTCCTAGCTAGTTGAACTAGCAGCATCGAACTAGCATAGAGTCGAAGCTATCACATAACACTTCTACTACTTCGTCTACTAATTCTTTGCTAGTTCTATCTAATAATATTGTTAATCAGGGTCGCTTTAATATGCAACTTCAACTAGCATGAAAGCAGCAATAGAGCATCCTAATTGGTTTTAAATTGTTCTTATGTCAGTTTTGACCCTAGTTCTTCCCCTTTCTTTTTAGTGATGATTTTATAGTTTTGGATTATCTTTGTACATTGGTAAGCTTTGTAATCCCATTTTATTCGAGCAATATACATGTAATCATTTCTCCTTATTACGATTGTGGAATCACATTAAATCTCGTGCCTTTTTGCTTGATGATTATTGTTATATATGGTTTATTTGGATTGTGTTAGACATCGTTATCTTAGTATTTTTGCATCGTGTTTGTTCTTTTTGGTTGTTGGGATAACCCTTTTCTCTAGGGACCAATATTTTCGTATTTCAGGTGTTGATTCTCATTAACCGGAATCTCGGATATCATCACACTTTCGGCCGATTATATTTTCCTCTACGAGTGGTATGAGGGGATCTAGGTTTGATTTGTATTTCATTTTGGGCATCCTATTTTTTTTTCTAGGGTTTGTTAGTTTATGGTGCACACAAAGTGTTCGATAAAATATCTGACTTAAATAAAATAAACATTTTCGCTTCAAAATATTCATCATATTTTAAAGATTGGGCACCATTTTCAAATTGAAAAGTGGAAGATGGATAGTGATTTTGGTAAATTGCAATGGAAGATAAAGGTGGTAGTGTTCAAAAACAATTACCACTCGTTGTTTATGCTTCGGGGGAGCTTGATCTAGATATATCACCACAAGAGCTTCGCAAAATGAAAAAATAGATTTTGAGTATAATATAGTTGACGGAGGGGATTTGGTACAAGCATGAGGAGATTTATTTGAAAATGTCACTAACTAATACGCTAATTCTTTTGAAGTTAATTCTTACTTATAGAACGAATCTTATAAGGATATTTTATGATTTAGTCATGTGTTTGAAGGTTTCAAGTTTAGAGTTCAAGACTGAAATATTATCCATGGTCCTTTTTCTCACTTTTCGGAGAGATACACAAGTTTTGCCAATAACCTTATTTGTGGGAGAAATTTCATAACTTTATGTAATGTGAAGATGGGATTCTTTCAAAAGATTTAAAGTGTTAAATTCAAGGGTTTAATAATTAAATCTCTCTAGGTAGTAGTTGGAGTAGCCATGGCTTATTAGAGAAAGAACTGAAGGTGTTCCAACTCGAGAAAGACTTCTTCAAAATGTAAAAGAAAGGGCAAAGGCAAGTGCAACTATTTTCATGAAGAAGGAAATTGGATTCGTGATTTTGAAATGATAGAAAATAGAGTAGAATACCAATTAAACTTCTTCTATTTCCTTCGATGATGAGAAGATGTGTGCGTCTATGAGTTCCCTTACTATTAGACACGAATGGGTGGTTAATTGTGGTGCCTCATACCAATGAAATTAGATCATGGTTGTTCCTCTTCATTTATGGTGATGGACGAGAATAACATTTTCATGGTGAATGATACGAAATGCAAGATGATACTGTTGGATTTAGTGTCTAATCCCATAACTATAATTGGTATGTACTTTACCCGAGAGTAGCATGGTCCATTTGGGTTGCATGGCACCAGAACAATTTGTAAGGATGGACTTTTGAGCATAGGATATTCATGATTTATTAATATATTATAAGTTCTAATATATTAATATGAAATTATATTATTTAAATCGTATTGATAAAGAGTTAATTTGGAATTAATTTTGTGATCAAAAGAGACTAATTAAATATAAGGGGTTGATTTGGTAAATCATTCATTCTTATGGTGTGGGCCAATGGTCTATGATTCCTTATGTTAGGTTAAACCCATGTGACAACCCATGGATGATCCATGGAGATTTTAACCCATGGAGCATAAGGAATATGGAAGTCATGTACATTAGGGTTTACATGGTGTAACCCTAGTTTTGCCACATTATATAAGAAACCTATAAGCTCATAAAACCGGCACCCCTAGTGTTCTTGGAAGAGCCATAGCCGATTTTTGAGTGCAAGTATTATCTCTCAAGTCCTCCATTGTTGGTGGTGTTGTGTGAAGAATTTGAGGCATCACATTTGAGGTGCTAGGCTCTTAAAGGTCCAAGGAATCAAGCTACAAGAAAAGGTATGTGTTCTACCTAGATTTTTGTTATATAAGTATCCATGTTTGCATGCTAGTTAGGGAAATGTTTTGGAAAATCAAATTGTATGTATAATTAGAGAAAACATAGATCCAAAGCATTTAGGGTTTTATGTGCACGTTAAGGTTGTTAGGATGCTCAAAACCCATCAGTGGTATCAGAGCCTAGAATTGTTTTCTATTATACTTGATGTTATATTGATTTTCAAAGTGTAAAAAATCGAATTTCTGCCTTCTGCCCAGTGAACTCGCCGAGTCCACCGGCTGACTCGCCGAGTCCCTTTGTTAAATGACCAACTCGACAAGTCCAGTTCATGTACTCGCCGATTTGGTGCTCTAGTGGGCAGAATTTTGACTTTTGGCCAAAAATTGCATTAGGATCATTACCCCAAACTGTTCTTTGAACCATGAAACTTGTTTTTTCATAAGGTAATGATCATGCTTGTCCAATTAAAAGATAATTGTCAAAGTTTAAATATTTATATTAGTTTCAAGATTTAGTTTGAGTTTGTAATCACACGAGTGTTCATCCAATTCTCTCAAACTAGGGCTCTGATACCAACTTGTAACGTCCCAATTTTCAACATAAAATTTTTTCATTTTTGAAACATATAGAATATAGATTCAATATCCCATTTATATTATAAGATCATTGTCATACAACTATTAAAGAGAGTTTTAGTGGAAGTCTAAAAACATTATTAATTTATTTAATGTGGGTACAATCATACTGGAGCCTTTCTACAATCCAAAGAACAACCTAAAAAATAGTTATTCAACAACTATATATATATATATATATATATATATATATATATATATATATATATATATATATATATATATATATATATATATATATATATATATATATATATATATATACACACACATAATGGCCTGCAACATAAAGATGATCTGCCCCTTTGGCCTTCAACATATATATATTGGTCTACACCTTTTGCCTTCGGCATAAAGATGGTACACCCTTTCGCTTAAGCATAACGCTGGTCTGCCGGAGTATATTCCCCTTCACCACGAGGTTGGTCCGCCGTCAACTCCCACATAATATATATATATATATATATATATATATATATATATATATATATATATATATATATATATATATATATATATATATATATATATATATATATATATATATATATATCGAGTTAAGGAGCCTAAACTCATAAAAAATTGGTATAAACCTACAAATAGAATCGAAATCCTTTTTGGGTTGCCCTCATAACCATAAATAGTTAGAAATGATATTGAGAGAGAGAGAGAGAGAGGGAGAGAAAGGAAGAGAGAAAGAAGGACATAGAGATGGAGAGAGAGAGAGAGAGAGAGAGAGAGAGAGAGAGAAAGAGAGAGAAATGATTTTTTAACATATTATGTGATTAATATATTAATTAAAAATAGATAGTTGATCAGTTAATTTGTTATGTGACTAATAAATTAATATGAGATCATTAGTTAAGTAATTGATGTGTTAATTTATATGATTAATAAATTAATAAAATATAAAAAGATATAATTAGTTATTAATCAGAATTAATCTAGAATTAATTCATGATTAATTAGAATTAATTAAAGGTTCAAGGGGTGGATTGTAATTGTTCAATAGTTGAATGAAAGAGACAATTCTATAACCATCCAAGGATGGATGGTTTTGGGAGCTCTTCCAGGGTTTCCAAAAGCCTGGATGCTAATAAGGAAATAATTTTAATTGGAGTTAAATGCATTATTTAATTAATTCAATTTCCGTAGGTTATGTTCGAAAACTTTTCATGAAGAATCTTATGCTTAGTGCTTCACTTTAGTTATTTAACATGTGATATATATATATATATATATATATATATATATATATATATATATATATATATATATATATATATATAACCTTAGCTTAGCTTGTTAAAAAATCTTCCAAAAACTCCCTTTTTATATTAACATCAGTTAGGTTGAGAAAAACCCAAGGCTCTTTGTATGTTCCATTTTCTCATTGATGGCGTGCCTAGGGCAGCACAGCAGAACCGCATCTAGCCCAAGAACCGGGCACGCCAACTAGGCTCAGCCCAGCAGGCTTAGCGCCCGCTGGCATCCCCGGGAGCGAAGCGCGCAGGCGGAAGGCTCGCGCCCGCCAAGAGGCGCTCCTTGCTCATCAATAATATACAAAATCTTTGACTAGATTACTTGCAATTTGTGTGATTGATTCATGATTTGATTCTTATTCTGCATATGTCATTTTGTTTTGGACTTCACACCTGCAATTTACCCAAACTATAAATAGGACCCCTTGGGTATCAAATTTTGTGGATACTTTTACCTAAAAGGTTAGGAATGAAATTTATATCCCTATCCTCTCTCTCCTTTTCATTCTAAGGTTTTTAGGGTTTTGGGTATGAGCCATTAGAGGCATCATTCTTTTGATGATTGATTTCTAAAGAAACAATAGAAAGGATTCAAGGAATTGTTTACAATAACAACTCTATGGTATGTAAACCCTAACACTTATGTGATTTTCGAATTAATTAGGGTTTATGCTAGATTTTGTTATTCAAAGTATGTTGCCTTCAAAGTGTAATACATATATCCTTTTAGGTTGCATGTTCCCTTTCTTAATTGTTAAGTTATTTTCCGCATTGTGCATTTTGTTTTAACCTAATAAAACCATCAATCAACACATATATAGCAGACAAATAGTCACACTCAACAAGCAATTAACTAAGGTAGTCTAATTGCCTAATTTCATACTATAGTGCAACTACATCCTAACATATAGAGGATACATACTAAAGTATATAGTATAGTCAGAAAAATCACCTGGATAATTTCTCATATGATTAATAGCTATCTGGGTAATCCAATTGGTGAGCAATGTGCCTAACAAGTATTAACCTATAATGCTATAAGTTATTAGTCTCTGTGGAAATCTAGTAATAGAAGCTAGATCTTTCACTAATCCCAATGAGTACCGAAAGATCTATCAAATAAGGAACAACCACGTAAGATCTTATCGAAGGTAGGGTCTGTTTGGTATACAAAGTATTCTATTTGGAAATCCCATTTTAAACATCTCACTAGATCTAGCCTAGACATCATTCCCGTAAGTAGATCAATCATGATTATAAATAGAATCACTAATAAATCTTATTTATACATTCATAATAACGACTATGAATATAAATATATGTTACACTTAAATTGTAGTAAGTGCATCTTAACTTACAGAAGTTTCGTGACTAAAACCGGGAAGATCGCAGGCAGGACTTCGACCCGAACGCTTCTATTTCCCCCAGCTCTTCGATGCTTCCAAACCTTGCTAGAATGAAACTTCCTAAAATCCCAAAATATCAAGAAACTCGGAACTAGAGATATGGTCTACGCGTCGTGCTCTAAACCTGGACGCGTCGCGCCTATGGTCTACGCTGATCCATTCGATGGTTGCCATGTGTCTACTTCCCTGTGGTCCGCATCCCACCTTTTAGTAGTTATGTGTGTTGCGCGTATGAATTCTCATATTTTTAAAAATCGTATCTCTCTCATACGAGCTCCGTTTTCTACGTTCTATAAGCTATCAATGAGTACTAAAACTTTCATTTACACTTTGTTGGGTAATTCTCACTTTATTATAAATTCATATTTTTATAGAGGCTTACACTGTTAAAATTTGTGTGTAAATCAAAACTCCTTCATATGATCTTCGTTCTCGACTATTTTTATATCGACGAATTCGTATTTACAAGATCTTTAAATCTCGTTTACATCATTTTGGCTAACACTCAACCGATATTGATTTCAATTTCTGTATCGCACACTACTGGATCAAAACATCGAAAAATCATAACTTCTTCATACGTTTTGGCATTCTTTATATGCACGCTTTTGGAATTATAATTACTACGACTTTTGTTTAGATTATTTACGCTAATAAGTAATATATTTATCTTTCGAATTTATAACAAGCGCTCTATATTACAATCTACATCAAAGGTAAAAATGGGGTGTTACAATATGAAAGTCTAGGTACAACATGAGAAAGTTTTGTGGCCAAAGTCTAAAATAACAAAAAAAAATTGGCCAAAGTCTAAAACCATAAATATATACTATTGAGAAAATTCTAAAATAAGAAACTTTGGTGGCCAAATTCTAAAACCTAAATGTATATTATTTCTAACCAAGTTGCTTTTTATTATATATAATAATTTAGAAAAAAATAGCTTATTAAAACTAAAACCCCGTTTACATCTACTGGTATTACCCACCACCATCCAACACCATCAACCACCACCACCTCTACTATTATACACCCCTACTCCAACCTTTTTCGTCTATCTTCTTCTTACCATCATCCTAAACCATATAACGGAATTATATATCTATCCGGAAATCAAAGGACATTTATCTCCATCTTTCTTCCTCATATTAGTAAGAAAAGAAACAAAGAAAACTATCCATTTATCTCCACAACTCAGTTTTGAATAAATTAAACTTGAAAAAACGCAGAAACTAGAAGATCCCTTTGAGAAATCGAAGAAATTAAGCCCAATAAATGAATTTTATAAACCAGATCCTCAATCTGAAAAATAAAAATCACAGATGACAGTGGAGATGGAGGAATAGGGCTTCGACGAGGGGCAATGATGATGGATCACATTACTTTTGGAGTTCAAGAACAACCTCAAGTTGCTCCGATCCATAGCGAACTCATGGTGGTGGGATTCCGATGACACTTCCTTCTCCGATCGTGTTTACTGTCCTTCGATCAACCATTAACACTCAGCCACCACTTTTGGAAAACAAGAAATCAGCAACATGCAATCGATCAATATGTGACTTCTTCCATTATTAGCATTTGACGGTGAATGAAGTGGAAGCGGTGGCGATAGTGAATGATTAGTTTGTGAGTTTGAAGGCATACATGGTGGAGAAAGTGACAAAGAGAGAATGTGGTAGAGTAGTGTCGAAAACAGTTATGTCGTCGATGGTGTTGAAGAAGTCGATAATATTAAAGTCATGGGTTTTATGTTTTATGGTGAGAGGGTAAGATGGATAAAGTGGTAAGGATGAGTATGGGATCAGCTATCAAGTAGGAGTGGGGTGAGTGGGCTTTATTATTATCATTTTTTAATTTAATATGATAAGTAAATAATAAAAAAAATTAACAAAGAAATTACTAAGGGCAAAAAAATCTTTTTATATGGTGATCGACTAATCATGATAGAAATTGAAAGCACATGGACCCTCCTTGAAGAAAAATAGAAGTTTGGGACTAAAGCCTAGATTATGAGAAATCATAACGACCATTTATAAAGTTTGTTTTTTAACTTTTTTTTTATCATGATTAGACTTAAGGGAGTGACTCGCCAATGAAGGTTTGCTAGGAGGTGTCATGAGTGTTGCACACCACCCTCTGGCGCGCGCCAGGGAGCTCGCCAACCATGGCTCACCACCAATGTAGCGGGAGGAGAGAGAGGGTGGTGTTAAAGGGTTGTTGTTGGTTGATTTTGTTTTCCAAAATAAAAGATATTAGAAATACCACATCATTTGGAAGCTATGATTTTTTTTTATCTTGTGTGGCTTCAAAAAATCTTAAGTGGCTTTAAAAAATCTTATATGGTACCATTTTTTAAAGTAAGTTAATATATTTTTTAGCTTTATATATTATTATTTAATTAATAAAAATTACATATTTAGAAAATTTTAGTTATTATTAAAAAAAATTGCATTTGGTCATATTTTTGGTTAACTTGACATTTCAATTTAAGTTGTACATTTGACATTATATTGGAAAATGTTAACTATAATAGTATGTAGACGGCAGTTTTCAACTTCATTTGACCTTTTGATATATTTTTTAAATTAAACACCATATTTAAAGTAACAGATTAGGTATATATTATATTAATAATTATTAAGTGGTAACATTAAAAATATAATGTTTTACATCCAATTTAATTTAATGAATCAAATATATTATGTTGACAATTGAATAATAATAATAATAATAATAATAATAATAATAATAACAATAATAATAATAATAATAATAATAATAATAAGAATAATAATAATAATAATAACAATAATAATAATAATAATAACAATAATAATAATAATAATAATAATAATAATAATTATTATTATTATTATTATTATTATTATTATAATAATAATAATAATAATAATAATAATAATAATAAGTTAAAAAAGAAGTTGAAAAGTTTCAAAAATATCAAATGAACGTCGCCAAAAAGAAATGACCGATTATAATAGATATATACATATTTTATAGAATTATTTGCCGAAATATTATTATCAAATACCGAATTCATGGTATACTCTATGTTTAGAATTTCTATACAAATTGCAAAAAGGGCTTTTAGAAAAAGTCAATACATTAAAAAAGTTTGGTATGATAGATTTTATAAATAAAAACACCAATAGAAATTAGAAAGTTTATGTCACTGATATATCAAAATGCAAGAAACTTAGGGAATGATTTCACGTTAAAAGATGCTCTCAAAATACTATTTGACAAGCCATTATAATAAATATATTATATATATGCTCTTTCCATGTTATTTTACATTCACTTTACAATTGTGAGGTTCTATAATCCTCATATACAACACCTTGTAATCTCTATAGTAGTAAAATATGTACAACTACCATTAACATGCCCAACTCCTAACTAACTTCGATCATATGTACAACTTCCATGCTGACATGGCATAAATACAAGTATTCCGGTGTATCCAAACACGATTCCTTCGGTGTATTTCAATATCCATTCACTGCCACATCATCACCATTCCTCCTACATGAACTCGCCTCTTTAACTCTTTTCATTGACCTGGCTTTGACCGACTCTTCCTTTTCATCAACAAATGAAATGAAAGTTTGAAGGCGTCCCGATCGGAGGCTACGCCCGGTTGACTCGGACGGGCCGGGTTTGTGTTTAATGTATTGGTGTATGATGAGTACAAAGTATATAAAAAGTGCAAGTAAACAAGCTAATCCAATAATGAAGAATAGGCCTTTGAAGCTCTTTACTTCAAGCTGGTCAACTGAATACTTTGACCCTTGTGAACTACAAGCACTTCTCAATAGCCATTTGTCATGGATCCTTTGTAACTCTCCATTTTCTGATAGTTTAAGGATCGCTGTTGATATATCTACTGCAAGATCAGAATCCCGTGGGAAGGCCTACAAAAAATCATATAAAAAAGTCAACTCCCATTGGTTTGACTATGGAGATTAAGCACAAAATAATTAGTTTTACTTACAAATCCCCATCCATTTTTGGTGAATTCTTGACCAACAATACTGAATTGACAACGGGTAGAAAGGAAAAGTTCAATATACGGACGTTCATCAACAACTGCAACAACACCACCATTGTCAGGACCATCTTTTAGGGCTTTTTCATAGTCTTGAGGCAAGTTAAGAGGAACAAGTCTACTTTCCAAAATCCCAAGTTCTTCGACCAAATAGTTTCTTACAAAAGAACTTTGTTGATACCCAATTGGATCTTTGCTTTTTATCAAACTATCAATCCCTTCGATAGGTGAAGAAAGTTTTTGAACGGTCAAGATTGAAGTGAGATTTGCAGTATAACTCGAGCTTATTATTAGAACCACGAATAACCATAGGAGTAATACGATGCGCGCAAGTGTGCTCATCATGTTTTGTTCTACAATGATACATGTGTGTTATAAAGTCGGATACAAGTATTTTGTGAAAAGTTTTATAGCAATTTATTCATACGATGCAAAACCTAGCATTGTACTTTCGTTTATTTTCAAATTCAATGTTGTAATAACACAAAATAAAAGTAGGAATTTGTAAAAAGCAAAAATGTCAAAAGTACGTTGCTATTTTCTTGCATTTTGTCAATTTCATGTAGAGTAACTTACTATGGGAGAAAAATAACGTCGAAAAGCTAAACCTACAAAGAACAAAACACAATGCGTTAGCAAGAAAATAACACAAACTATAAAAATCATTACCAAGATAGATATGTTATCTTAAAAGGGTATTTTTGTAATTTACCATAAGGTGGTGACGACCTGTTGCTTAGGAGTACCACGAAATTCGTCATTTTTACGATGTTCTAAAATCCAAATAACTATTCCCACAACTAGAAAAAATATCCCGGTAATACACCACAATTTAGTAGAAAATGGTTTGAGAAAAGCCCAAGTTCCCGAGTTTAGCCTTCTGACAGGTGTCACAACGACAAGCCCAGACTCGATAAATGGCTGCGTGAAATCCGCCATGCGAGTGTGGTTGGTGATGATCGCAATGTCACCCACAGCAGCATCGTACACCTATGTATAGTAATATATGTTTTAATTGGTTAGATATCAATAAAGTAGAATATTATAATTTTATAATAAACAAATAAATTGAAGTGAATTTAAAGGAACACTCACACCATCTTTTATCGAGCTCACGAGATCAGTATTTTTAGGGTTCTTGTGACCATCTCCATACGAATAGAATTTATATGGAACAGGATAAGGGAGCAAATTTATCGCAGAAGTAAATACATCGATGCAATAGCCTTGATATGAATCGCTCCCGTTTACTTGTTCCACAAACTCTTCAAAACTAACCCGATTTGGAACTCCGATTTTCAATTGCTTCCCATTCTGTGGGAAAACCCATCCGCGAGGCTTTTTTAGGGTTTCACCTGGCCAAATTACGTTATCCAATCGCTTAGATGAACTCGATTGGGTGACTGTTTCTGGGGGAGAAATCGACAGGCGTGAAGAGTTCGACCAATACCCTACTCTCCGGAATCCAGTTCCGATCACGTTGATAACTTCGAATGCCGGAAAAACGAGGTTTTTATCGGAGGTGAACTCGATGGGTCCTGTTGTTCCGTTCATTTTGAGGTGTAAAATGTTTTCAAGCAACATTTTGCCTCCATTAAAGATACTCAAAGAATCAAGATTCAGGAATCTGCCCATATTGGGATATTTCGAGAACGAAACGTTTCCGCCATTATCGAAGAAAGCTTCGAGGGCACGAGCAATAAGCCAAATAGTGTCGTATGCGTACAAAGAATACGTACTCAAACCCAATTTTGTCGAGTTTCTCCATTTGGAAACGAAGTTCCTTTTAAGTTCGGAGTCTTTTATATACGATCGTAATGTAATAACTCCTTGGATTGCTGCAATCGATTTCTCCGGTAACGGCGAGCTTACGTCAATGGCGGTGGAAACCCAATCGGTTGCAATCCAAACGTAGCCGCTACCAATCATCCCTAAATTGTGAGCGATTTCGAGTATATCTAATCCAGAATCGGCGTAAGTGTGAACCACAAGAACCCTCGATTCAATAAACGCGATTTGAAGCAAAACATTTTGTATTTCTTCACGGGTCGCGTTGGGTTTAATGGGGGATTTGTAGGAGATTTTACACCGCTTACCTGCTAATTGATCGGCTAATGAAGTTATTCCATTTCTCCCATGATCATCATCGATATAAATAACAACGATTTGACGCCATTCGTAGTATTCGATTATGTCTGCTATGGCAGCCATTTGGAAAAGATCACTGTTCGTTGTTCGGATAAAGAACGGGTATTCGAGCGAAGATAATGTCGGGTCGGTGGCTGTGAAGGACAGTAGAGGGACTTGAAGCTCGGAGACGACATGGGAGATCATATGAGCTAAGACCGAAGATTCAGGACCTATTAATGCGACGCTTTCGTTTTCCATGAATTGTAACGCTGTTTAAAAAGATTAAAGGAATGAAATTTAGGAATCTGTGTTTGAAAGATATGAGAAAAATGTTTACAAGACATATACACATAAGTAACATACCCTCCATAATACTCAAAAAGCCACTGAAATTGGAATCATGAATGGTTAGTTTCAGCTTCGTTCCATTAAGAACCATTGGATCAGAATTCACATCTTCTACTGCAACTTTTAGTGCAGTTTTTGCTACTTTACCTATCATCGAATCGAAAGTCAAAATCGACCCGATGTTTACAACATATGGTCTTGATTGAACACTAGTTTTCATAGGCTTATTCGATCCCTGAAACATAATGCAGTATTAACAATAACAGTAACAAATAATAATAGTATAATTATAGTAACAACATGTAACTATTAAGCACCGACAATAATAATAACAGTAATAACAGTGCAGTAATTGCATACCTGAGCTTGGGAGGTTTGTGCCTCGATGAAACATCTGTTAAAGAAAACCAACAACAGTAACAATCTCTTTAGTTCATTCATGGCCATGTATCCTAGATACCCTAATTCCACACACCCTGTGATTGAATACAAGACCATGAGAAAGGTAGTTCTTGGAGTTTTAGATAGATCAAAGAAAAAGGCATATTGATATGAAACAAGGAGAGTTGACTCGGTTGACTGAAAGAAAGTCAACTGAATGAATAAAATAAGTAGTAGTAGTTAATTGGCAGACAATAAAATATGATTTTGTAAATCTGGTTCAGACAAATCATCAAACACCTTGTGATCAGCTTTCCAAAGATGATGTCTAACGCCCATGAAGGAAATCATGATGTAGAAAAGGGGATTTGAAGAAAAAAAAGAATAACAGGGGATTATGTACAAGAAAAGCAACCATGAAAGCCCCTAAAGCTCAAAGTTCAAAGCTTTCTTCAAAGAAACTTCCATGTGTGAGAGGGGATTAAAGAGTAGTAGAAGGAGGCATCTAAGAAGAACTGGGAAAGGGGCGATGGAGAGTTCCTGCATAATGGAAGTGGCAATAAAGAAAGGGAGTGGTTCAGAACTCATGTTAAATGCGAATAACATTTAACATATATTTTCGTTGAATTTTTTGGTTGTTAAATTGTAGGTGAGACCATTTATATCTTCTATGACCTCACCATTAATCATTATACTACATTATTGGAAATAGCCTCCCCCACACCTTTGATTCTTATTGGTTTCTTTGGAATCCTTTTCATAGCACTATAGCGATAGATTCGGGATTCCTAATTTGGAAATTGTTGTCCAAATAAGTAGTAAGACATTCATATAAAAGTGGTAGAGAATGAATCTATTTAGTTACAAAAAATCAAAAGAAAATGTCAAATTAAAGATCATATCAAACTATAATTCTTTGGCCATTTGCACAAAAGGGTATTTCAAGTGTTCCCGATTGCCAAGCAAACCTGACGTGCCACGTATCGTGATGTCCTACCTTGATACTAATGCGCAGGGGTATTAATCCGGGTATAACTTTCGGGTGTAGGTAGTTCGGATCGGATTGATTATGTATTGCCTAATAAAAAAAATATCTTATAAACGACGTAATTAAAAATTCGGGTAATTAGTTGGTAGGTAAATTGGGTATTAGGTCTAGTTTGGGTATTACACGAATTTTTTTTATTTAAAATTTTTGTTTTAATTTGATCATTTATGTTGATTTAATGGTGTAAATATTGTTTAATCAAAATCTTCAAAACTATAGATATAAGATTACGATATCAAAATGTTATTCTTAGTTTTTCATGATAGTCAAGCTATAAAATTATTAAAATAAAAGTCAATATTAACAGTTGGAAATTGAAGCTAGTGAAGCTTGCTTTTTCATTTCCATCAAAACCAAATTCAAGACTATAACATCCCAAAAATCATAATAAAAATTTTTATTTTTAAAACCTTTTAATAATCCATAAACCATACAAAAACATTGTTTTCAAGAACATAGTCAAAATCAGAATATCCTGAAATCATCAATCAACAAAATATCCAAAAATGATGTGCACAATCTATAACAACCTAGATTTAAAAAAATAATAAAAAAAAATCATTTATTTAATCATAAATACCAAAAAAAAAATGTGTTTCTAAAATCCCATTACATAATCATAATGTTTCTTTGAATATCAAAATATCAAAGACTAAGTGCGGAAATACTGGAGAATTCATGCCACGCCATCAAGCCGGGCCCTTGCCCTTATGGTCGGATGTACCTAAAACAGCCAACAAAATGTAAGCACACGCTTAGTGAGTTTCTCAAAACACACATAACACATAATCACATAATGTCATGCACACATACATATAAACTTGCCATGGACTCCCTTCATGGTCTTCATATGGAATGTCATGGGCTACCCCCATGGTCTTGTATCCCCGAGCCATGGGCTCCTCCCATGGTCTTGTCAAATGTGATGGGCTCCTCCCATGGTCTTCACATAATCACATACGTAGATCAAATAGCAAATCATACATATTCCAATACTAATCATCTCATATTGATTATTGGTCAGGCTTGGTGCCTTCGACCCATGAGTATAGTGAGAAGACTTACCTTAATACTAAACGGTAGTTGACTAGATCAAGACTCCAAAAATCTGCTCTACACAAACCCTATAACAAAAAAGTTCCTTAAATTCAACTCAAAATGTCCCAAAACCCCTAAAAGGTCAAACTTAGTCAAAGAATAATGTCAAAAGTCAAAGTCAATGGCCTGAGTTGTCCCTCAACTCGTCAAGTTTCTCCATCATCCGAATAGATCGGGGAAAATCCCATCAACTCATCGAGTTCACTAATGAACTTGTCAAGTTGGCCAGAAATCTAACCTCTTAATGCATTAAGCTGATACCATCGAATATAGGGACTCCAAATACTTCTCAACACGACAAGTTAGAGCCCCCCAACTCGTCGAGTTCCAGCAATAGTTTCAAATACTTTAAGAAATGATTTATTCCTGAACCAAGCGTTACAAATCTCCCCCACTTGAACTAGACTTCATCCTCGAAGTCTGCTGATGCAAAAAGGTCCGGATAATGCTTCCTCATCTCGTCCTCCGGCTCCCAAGTCCATTCGGAGCCTCTTCAGTGCTATCATTCCACCTTTACTAACTTCACTTCCTTGTTCCGGAGGGCTTTCGTTTCCCTATCCATAATCACAATAGGCTTTTCCACATAATTCAGGCTCTCATCAATCTGAATATCATCTAGCGATACAACCATCGACTTGTCAGCCACACACTTCAACAGCTGCGAGACATGAAATGTAATGTGGATCTGTTCAAGCTCCTCAAGCAAGTCCAACTGATACGCAACCTTGCCCACCTGGGCAATAACCCGAAATGGACCAATATACCTGGGGCCCAACTTGCCCCGCCTCCTGAATCGGATAACACCCTTCCAGGGTGACACCTTCAGGAGCACCATGTCCCCAACCTGGAACTCCAGGTCCGATCTATGTCTATCCGCATAGATCTTCTGTCTGCTCTACGCTGTCTAAAGTCGGTCGCGAACCTACTGGATCAGCCCGATCATCTTAAGCACCACTTCGGTGCTTCCCATAACTCTATGCCCAACCTCCCCCTACAAAATGGAGTCCTACACCTTCGACCATACATCGCCTCCAACGGGGGTCGGTCAATACTAGCATTATAACTATTGTTGTATGAAAACTATGCTAGTGGAAGGTAAGTATCCTAACCCCCTTCGAAATCCAATACACATGCCCTAAGCGTATCTTCGAGCATCTGAATCATCCGCTCACCCTGATCGTCCATCTGGGGTTGGTAAGCAGTGTTGAAATGCAATTAAGTAACCAACCCCTCATGAAACGTCCTCCAAAATCTGGAGATGAAACGAACATCGTGGTCTGAGACCACAGATATCGGCACCCCATGCCTAGCCACCACTTCCCGCACATAAATGTCTGCTAATTTCTCGATGGAGACACTCTCAGGAATTGGAATAAAATACGCACTCTTGGTCAACCTATCCACAATAACCCAAATGGAATCCACACCTCGTGTCGTCTTAGGTAGCTTCATGATAAAATCCATAGAGATCTCTTCCTATTTCCATATAGGAATAGGTAGCGGTTGCATCTTTCCATGAGGCCTCTGATGTTCTTCCTTGATCTTCGTGCAGGTCAAACACCACTCGATAAACCATGCAACCTCTCACTTCATGCAAGGCCACCAATAACTCAATCTCAGGTATCGATACATCTTTGTGGCCCCCGTATGGATAAAAAAAAATTTGGACTTGTGTGCGTCCTCCAAGATTCTTTGCCTCAAACCCCTGGACACCGGAACCCAAACTCTGCCACACTGAGTCAATAACCCTCGACCATCTCGAACAAATAACGAAATTTTCCCCTGAATCTGCTCGAGCTTTCAGTTCTCCCTTTTTAAACCCTCCACCTATGCTTCCTTAATCATGTCTAATAAAGGCAAAATCATTATCATCCTCAAGCAAACATCTTGAATCGGGGCACTTGCCCTCTTATGGCTCAAAGCATCGGCTACCACATTGGCCTTCCCGAGATGGTACAAGATCTCATAGTCATAATCATTTACTACATCGGGCCATCTCCTCTGTCACATATTCAGATTCTGTTGATCCATCAAATACTTCAAACTCTTGTGATCAGTGAAAGTGGTGCATTGGACCCCATACAAATAATGTCTCCAAATCTTGAGGGCAAACACCATCGCCCCCAATTCTAAGTCATGAGTGTGGGTAATTTGCCTCATGGGGCTTCAACTGTCGCGAAGCATAAGCAATCACATGCCCCTTCTGCATTAGAACCGCTCTTAGTCCCAAAATAGAAGCATCACAATACACTATAAAGTCATCCAATCCCTCAAGTAGTGCTAGAATTGGGGCCTCACATAATTTTTGTCTCAAGGTCTCATATGTCGACTGCTGATCTGGACCCCACCGAAAGCTCACGCTTTTCTTGGTCAAGCAGGTTAAAGGTATGGCAACCTAGTAGAAATCCTGAATAAATCTCCGATAGTACCCTGCAATACCCAAGAAACTCCAGATCTCATATGCTTTCTTCAGAACCTCCCAACGCATCACCACCTCAATTTTGGCTGGATCAACCAAACTACCCTCTTGATTGATGATGTGCCCCAAAATCTGCACCTCACGCAACCGAAAATCACATTTGGAGAATTTTGCATACAACCTCTCCATCCTTAAGGTCTCCAACACCTTCCTCAAATGCTGCTTATGCTACTCCTTGGTCTTAGAATAAAGCAACATATCATCAACGAAGACGATCACAAACCGATCCAACATTGATCTACAAACCCGGTTCATGAGATCCATGAACTCCGTTGGGGCATTGGGGTATTAGTGAGCCCAAATGGCATCACCACAAACTCATAATGACTATAACGAGTACTAAAGGCCATCTTCGGTATATCCTCATCTGGTGATACCCCGGCCGAAGATCAATCTTGAAAACCCAAGATGTACCCTAAAGTTGGTCGAACAAATCATCAATCCTCGGAAGCAGATAACGATTTTTCACCATTAGATTGTTCAGCTCTCGATAATCAATACACATCATGTGCGACTCATCCTTCTTTTTCACGAACAAGATCATTGCTCCCCACGCGGAACTGCTCAGACGAATAAATCCTCAGTCTAGCAGCTCCTGAAGTAGCATAGACAACTCCTGCATCTCAGGAGGAGCTAGACGATACGGTGCCTTGGCTATCGTAGCCGCACTAGGCACTAAATCAATAAAGAACTCCACTTGCCTCTCCGGAGGCACCCCTGGAAACTCCTCAGGAAATACGTCAGGAAAATCTCGCACAATCGGAACATTGCTCAACTTTGGCGTGGCCTCAATCCTTGTGTCTGAAACATAAGCCAAGAACCCAGAACAACCCTGCTGAAGAAGCCTCCTAGCCCACGCAGACGAACAGAAAGATGACCCACGCGAGGCTCTCTCTCCATGAATAACCAGTTCTCCTCCACTTGGAGTTCGAACTCTCACCAGTTGACTCTTGCAGTCTATCATGTATGACAACCAATTTTGGAATTTGGTTGACAATGTACCAGGTTGTAAGACAGTCGGGTGCAAATGGATCTTCAAAAAGAAGACCGACATGGATAGAAATGTACACACTTTCTATGACAATAGTCAATTTCGGGTCAAGTCAAAGTCAAACAAAGTCAACAAGTCAAACCGGACGACTCAATTAACCCTTGTATAGTAGGGTTTGTATTGTGTAAGTACTAAACAACCCGTTATTTCAATGAGAAAACATCAATTGGAAAATTCGTATGTTTGAATTTCCATATCTGTGATAATGCTAAACATTAAACCAAAGCGATAAAACATTATTACACACTCATCGGGAGTGTGTAAGACACTAAAACATGGCTTAATGGGGTTAACGAACCTTGCATTGTGAAGCCGGACACTCAAAAATGTCACAAACGAAACCTCTTTGAATTGTATTCACTCTATCTCTCTCTATTTTAAATCTCTCCCAAATCTCTCTCAAAAGTTCCCCTAACTTTTGGTAGTCCTTCAGGCCATCCCAACCCTTAACCGGTTCAAAAACTGCTTAAAACGGGGTTAGAACGGGTAAAATACCCTAAAAAGACCCGAAACCCCTTTACAGGGCCGAACCCTCTTAGAAGCCGAAACCCCTAGGACCGAAACCTCTGAAGCAGCCAAAACCCTAGGACCAAAACCTCTGAAGCAGCCGAACCGAACCTGTCAGAAGCGAAACCTACCAGAGCTGAACCTCACTCTCGGTTCTAACCGCCCAGCCGAGACCAAACCTCGCACCTTCGACTCCCTCCTCCTACTTTCGGTTCTCTATTTCCTTCTCTCGGTCCCTCTTCTACTCTCGGTCTCCATGTGAAACCAAGCCTCCCTTCGGTTCTAAGCTCCTAAGGAGCCGAACCTTCTCATCTTCGGCCAGAATTTCGGATTTTACCATTTTTGCCCGATTTTCAATATTTTTAGCATTTTAAGCCCGTTTTTCGTCATTTTAAAGCGAGATTTTCACCCAAAAAATTATTTTAACATATTAAGACCCATATGCCTTAATTAATCACGTTTTTAATGAAAATCTTATCTAAGATTTAGTGGTTGGAGTAATAAAGGTGGAGTGTTGACTTTCCTTTAGCTTATAACACAAGCAACCACTCACACACACTCCTTGACCGGCCACACTCCTTCTAACATGCCTAGCTTATGTCAATGTACTTTTTCATCATTTCCAACCTTTTACCACATTCTTAGAGTTGGAACATCACTCCACACTCCTCACTTCACTCATTTCTCTCATTTTACCAAATATCAAACACAACTTTCCTCTTACTTTCTCTCTCTAAAAATTCGAGATTACAAGGCTGATCATCAAGCTTTCTTACACTCTTGGTAAGTATAATTCATCCTCCTTGTTCTTATTACACTCCATTCTACTCAAATCATGAGTTACTTACATAAACTTCATCATATTTGTGTTAGATTCTCGAATCTTCAAGAAATCTTCTAAGTGTTCTTGAGTTGAACACTTCCCTTCTCAAACATCCATCCACAAGAATCACTCAATGTGAGTTCATACCCCAACATTTTCATATTTTCTTAAGTTTTAAGGCGGGGAATACAAGTTAAATCACCAAGAACACAACTAAATGCTTCTAACAGCTTTCATCAGAAAATTTGGACTCCATTCACGGACTATTTTGGTCAACTAAACATTTTAGTTTTCAAAACTGTACAAGTTGCAAGTATTTCAAGTTCTTAGCTTTAAAATGGCTACTTGCACATTTCCATACGATTTCTCCACGATTTATGTTGATTTTTACATGACTGCCTATCATTTCAAGAACCAATCTGGACCAGTCTGTGTTTATGGATGTTTTCACCTAAGTTGGAGGTCACTAAAAATCATTGGAAAATTTATGAACAAACTAGACTCATTCTCCAAACTCCCAGAATTTACGGATTCTGATATGGATCTGTTATGTATTTTCTATATATTTTCTAAGAACAGTAATAGAAACTGTTAATAACAGATAAATGCTAACAATTTCATTTCACCTTGTAACATGTCGAGCAAGGTGTATATCTTTGTGTGAATATATTTTATTGCGAATAAATGACATTTTGTCTTTGTATATAGACATGCATCAGTTAATAAATGGATTTTGATACATATATGATATATATGGAATATAAAAGATAACAAATTGTTATAATCAAAGTACATCCATTTCATACAAACACTTGAATAAACTATGTTATATATAGTTTACGTACATTACCACTACTACCCTTGTTTTGGATAAACTATAATAGGTATAGTTTATGATACATTATACAACACACTCATACAAAAACGGTACATTTATCCAAAAAGGGATTTTCATCATATTACACGTAAATTCGTTAATGACTTTTTGAGACATTCACTTCACATTTACCAATAAGTCATGTATTGTAACCAGAGTCTCCTGGAGGGAGAGTGTGATAGTCATATATAGATTTATATTGGGTTTGACAAACCCAAACCTTAACTGCATGCAACAGTTAGGCCGGCGGGTCTAGGGTGACAAATATCATAACGTTTCCGACGCCTAAAGAACGTCGTTTCAGGCCAACTAGGTCATAGCATGGTTATAATAACTCACAGAAAGTATTAACAAACATAAGAATTTATGGGAATTTCATTGAATTCAAACGCGTTTATGTCGATTTAAACTTACATTATTTTCTATAAGTAAGAAAGGTTACTTATACATTTCGATCTTTGGATATAAGACTACATTACACATTTTAAGGAAAATATCGGATTTTTCTGGAACAAATAAGACATTTACAAGAGAAAGGCTTTTATCAAGTTTAAAACAAAAGCTTATGAACTCACCAACCTTTGTGTTGACACTTTTTCAAACAACTTGTATTCTCAGGAAATCACTAAACAAGTGACCAAGTACATTTCGAGGATGGGACGTTAAGGCGTCAACTTTTCATATTTTTTCAATATATTGTAATTGATTTGGAAACATGTAATTCATACAATGATGTAACTCTTTCAATTATATATATATATATATATATATATATATATATATATATATATATATATATATATATATATATATGTTAGTTGTGTTTGCTTGAATTACTATTGCCATTGTGGTTATGATACTATACATGAAGTCCTCCACCTCGGACGTTTCCGCCATCCTTGGTTTGGGGGTGTGACACTTTCAAAGCTTAACTGGTAGTGAAGGGCTTTACTCCAACCAATGGGGTTGACTATGATGAGACCTTCTCACCAGTATCTAAGATTAAATCTATTAGGGTGATGTTAGCCATAGCTGCGTTTCATAACTATGAAATCTGGCAGATGGATGTCAAAACCGCTTTCCTTACTAATAAGTTGGTTGATGATGTTTACATAAGTTAGACAAAGGATTTAATGGATGCAAAGTACCCCAACAGAGTGTGTAAGCTTGAGAAATCAATCTATGGATTGAAACAAGCTTCTCGCACATGGAATCTTTGATTTGACGAGAAAGTTAAAGAGTTTGGCTTCTCTAGAAGTGAAGATGAATCTTGTGTATATGTCAAAGATAGTGGGAGTATAGCAACCTTTCTATTTTTGTATGTTGATGACATACTTTTTATAGGAAACGACATTCCAACTTTGCAAGAAGTTAAGTCTTGGCTTGGAAAGTGTTTCACTATGAAGGATCTAGGAGAGGCTGCTTATATTATAAGGATAAGGATTTTGAGAGACATGAGTAAAAGGCTAATTAGACTTAGTCAAATTACATACTTGGATAAAGTACTAAAACATTTTAGTATGGAGAATTCCAATAAGGGAGCATTGCCAATACAGAGTAATACCAAACTGAGTAAGAATCAGAGTCCGAGTACCGATGTAGAGATAGCAGAAATGATAGTGTTCCATATGCTTCCCCGATTGGATTTATCATGTATGTTATGACATGTACTCGCCATGATGTGGCTTTCGCTTTGAGCATGGTCAGTCGTTATCAGGGAAATTCGGGTAGAGCTCATTGGATAGCAGTCAAAAATATTCGTAAGTATATGCGAAGGACTAAGGACTGGGTCCTTGTGTTTGGTGGAAGTGACAACTTAAATGTAATTGGGTATAGTAACACCAGCTTTTAGACAGACAAAGATAACTTTCGTTCTCAATCTAGCTAGGTGTTTACCCTTAATGGAGGAGCAGTAACATGGAAAAGTTCCAAACAAGAAATGGTGGCTGATTCTACTTGTGAATCAGAGTATATAGCAGCAAGAGAAGCATCAAAGGAGGCTATATGGTTGAAGAACTACATTATACACCTTGGATTTGTTCCAACCATCAAAGAGCCAATGGATATTTTCTGTGATAATGAAGGGGCGGTTGCCTTAACAAAGGAACCAAGAGATTATGGTAGATCAAGGCACATCAATAGAAAATATCATTTCATTAGACATAGAGTAGAAGGCCACCTCGTCGTGAAGAGGGTATCATCCGAGGAGAATCCAATGGATCCCCTCACAAAGGGTCTGAGTAGGATTAAGCACGTTCAACATGCTAGGAGCATTGGTTTGAAGGATGATATTAGTTTTAGTAGTTAGATTGTTGTTTAGAAACTTGTAACGAATAAATGTAATTGACATTTGATGAATGAATAATGGAGATTTATTTATGAGTATTGTTTACTATCTATTGTCAATTGTTTATTATTGTACTTCAATTTTGCATTACTTCCAGAATAATTGGATTATTCAAACATCCACAGTCGATCATAATTTTGGAAGTAAGTAGTTAAACAAGACTGTCATGAATTGGATTGTAGATTATCTAAAGGTTTAGACATAGCAATGGTTTGCTGCAACGTTCGTGAGTACTTTAAAATAGAGATTTAAGTACTGGATTAACTCACCCTCAGAGAATTACTTCATGGAATTTATCATGAGTAATTGTGAGATGATAATATCTTATAATCTTTAAACGAAGATATATGAGTTATTGTTTACAAGTTGGTTGTGCCTTGATAATACAAAAATGCATCAGTAACTTGAGGTTATAAAATGTATTGTTGCATATAATTTGATAAGTAAATAGTGCAAGCATATAAGTCAAAGTTTATATGTTCTTTTTTCCCTAACGGGAAAAGCGATATCTTGGGCCCCTCAATGATTTGGTGTTAACTTATAGTGTCGAGCCTGACTAGGAGTAAATTGATGTGTTCGATTTGTATTTCTTTTTCATTACAAATCATAAATTGGAAAACAAAGTATTGGACATGAGATTGATTATGTTCCATGTCTCATATCCACATGATATCTTGCAGAACGGAGGATTATATGATCAATTATCTTAGGACACTTAACTGACTAGGCTAGAGTTCGACTGCGGCTTTGAGAACTTGTAACATCCCGACTCCCGGGTATAAATTTTAAAGATTTTATATTCATAAGTATAAATCTACTCGCAGAATTGGATGCCCCAACTCATCGCGTAGAAATTGATAAAGCCGTGTAGATTCTACAACCTACTCAACGAGTTGGAGGACTCAACACGACGAGTTGAGGCTGGACATGAAAACCCTAATTTTTAGGGTTTTTACCCTATTTAAAGGACCTTAAGTCCTCCCCTCTAGTCTCCTTACCACCTTTCACGTCCATAAGCAAACCCCAATCGAGCTAACATCCTATTTGAGTGTGTGTGAGGCTAAAATTGTGTGTTTGGGTGCATTTCTTCAAGAGACTTGAAGATTGAGAAGCTTCGAACAAGAAGGAGCTTGTAGATCCAACATCTACTTCATTTTGGCATTCATTTGAAGGTAAAAAGTCATTACCTTGATCATTCTATTGTTAGATCTCTTCATTCAAGAGTTTAGGGTTATTTCTAACTTATTCTTGAAGCATTTCTAGTTTTGAGCATGATTTGCAGTTGGTAACTTCATATATGGACTCCTCTAGGCCCTCATGGACATAAAGAATTAAGCTTTATGAAGCTTTGGCCCTTCTCCATGCCCTAAACCTCTTTTTAAGGCTAGTTCTAGTATTGTACTCCCTTTGATGCCTTGCATGCACGTAAAGTTGGTAACTTTACGTGGTATCTTAGTTCCATCAAGCTGGATCTGTAGTTTGGGGCCGTGGAATCGATTGGAAAGGGTTGAACATGTTAAGACAGGAAGAACTCGGCGAGTTGCTTAGCCAACTCGACGAGTTGGTAAGGGTTTACCCGTTTTCTGGATTCTGAGTGAACTCGGCGAGTAAGTGAGATAACTCAACGAGTTAGTTAGGGTTTTCCTGATATTTTGGATGTTGCGTAGACTCGGCGAGTTACTTAGTAACTCAGCGAGTTGACTCGGGTGTTCGCGCTTTTCTGAGTTCTGAAGGAACCCAACGAGTATGTAAGCTGCACTCGACTAGTTGGGTCAACATGGACTATTGACCTTGACCGTTGACTTTGACTTTGACTTTGACCAAGGTTTGACCAATTTGACTTCTGAGGGTATTTTGGTAATTTGAAATTTAAGGGATTGGATAAATGGTGGTTGTATGTGTTTGAGTTTGGAGTCGTGTTTCGGGAGTTTGATCTTTTCAGTTCAGTTTGACTTTGAGATGTGAGTTCTTTTCACTATATCAACAGGGTCGAAGGCACCAATGTCGTCCCTTCTTTTTAGATTGTTATCATGGTTATTGTATGGTGATATGTTTAGTGACCTGTTGGGTTGGTATCATGGTATATAGGATGATGCGATGTTTAGCAACCTGTTAGGTCGGTATCCTAGTTTATAGGATCATGCTATGATTAGTGATCTATTAGATCGGCCTGACTATTTGTATATGTTAGCATTTGTTATCTATGTGTTGATTGTATGCTTGGGGTGGGTTGAGGTGGACCTACTTTGTGTTGTAGGCCAACATACCTAAGGCGGCCCAGATAAACTGCAGGCCTAATGGGTCATACCAGTCAGGATGAAGCCTCAGAGAATGGTCCAGATAGGCTGAAGGCTCGGTAGGGTAAACCAAACATGCAGAAGGTTCTGAGAGTAGGCCAGATAGACTGAAGTCCTGGTGCGGGCGGTCCAGTCATACTTCAAACTCTATATGCATGTTGTTTGTTATGATATGGTTATGGTTTGTATGACGTTGGTATTTTGGGGGAACTCACTAAGCTTCGGGCTTACAGTTTTGGATTTTTTTTAAGGTACTTCGGATGATCATGGAAAGGAGAAGGCTTGATCGTGCACCTCCTCACATTTTACAATTTTAATTTCTGGGATACTCTGACATGAAACTATTTTGAAAGCATTTGTAATAAATATGGTTTTGAATGCTTGGAAAAAGTTTTAAATTTTTATGAAGTTTAGGGATGTTACAACTTGCTATCAGAGCCTTAGTTTGAGTGAATTGGAGGAACACTCGTGTGAATTCAGTCTCAAACTAAGGAAAAGGTTTTCAAAATGGTTTTCAAAATACTAAAGGAGGATGCAGAGTGTACGGTCAGTCGGAGCAAGAAGTAGACCCCAAAATACCATACGGATATTTGATATTGTAATATGTTATAACAACATGCTAGTGATAGGATAGGGATCTTTAGGAATTGCATAATAGAATTTCCTGATTATATGATGTCTGATAGCCTAGGGTTTTCCTTATATGGAATTGACATCATTAATGTAGTTGTTTAGTGTATACATTATAGTTGTACATAATTAAGATCTTATAGCCCGAGAATGTTTGGTACGGCCTTATTTCCTGTTCTTGTTTGATGAAGGGCTTAGGGTAGGATCAAATATTCGAATGTCTATAGGGTCCAGCGTTATTTATGGCTAGCATACACGAGTGCTACATGGTTGGTGGAAGTTTCATGGTGAGTTGTGTGGGGTCAGACAGCCAGTTATAAGATATTTAGCCTTCCTCTAGAAGTGAGGTTCGAGCGCTTGCCATGCATATGTATATTGTTAGGGCGTTGTGATGATACTTGAGACAAATATGGGTAGGTGTGGAAGGTAATATGGTCCCGTACTACTGAAAGCATGGAACCCATACGCGTAGCAAGGAAGTCACAACCCCTAGGGCTTTGTTGGGAGTTGCTCCCCCGTTATTATATGGAGTGACTGATATCTTCCTGGTATATTTTCAGCATGGTGGTTATGAGGCGATTTGTGACTGGATCCGAATCGGGATCAGGAGAGGGCGGTCAGGATAGACCAGTAGTGTCTAAGGCCATTGGTCAGATGTGGTCAGTTGAGTTGGATGCTAGGATTCGGGAGATCCTGCATGATGAGGTTGCTACACTGTTCTGGGCATAGTTGCCAGAGATGTTTGGGTCTATCAAGACCGCTATGGTGGACTATTTTGATGAGCGTTATGCAACCCTTCCTGAGACGGCTACCGCTGTAGGCTCTGTAGTTGTAGCAGCCGCTAGTGGTGGGACCAGTCGGGATTTTCAGTATCGGGACTTAGATAACATGAAGCCCCCGACTTTTGATGGGATTCAGGACTCGATCATAGCCATGAGGTGGCTATATGACATGGAGGGATGTTTCTTCACATGCTCATGTACTGCTGACGAGAACGTCAAATGTGCTCTGAACCTGCTAAGGTCCGGAGCAAAGGATTGGTGGAGATTGATGACGCGGTCATATTCTGATGAGAAGCGAGCGGCGGTTACTTGGGATCAGTTCAGGGAGATGTTCTGGGCTTGCTGTATTCCGTGGGTTGAGCGGGAGTGGTTGGCACAAGATTTTTTGGATTTGAGACAAGGTACGAAAATGGTGACAGAGATCCCCTGTATGTTCACTGAGAGGGCAATGTTCTTCCTGGAGTTTGCTTCTAAGCAAGCTTATATGACATGTTATCTGAGCATGATTAAGACCGACATCCAACAGTTTGTCGCTACCTAGTGTTGTGATACATTGTTGGAGTTACAGGAAGCCACTAGGTGGTGTGAGCTTGAGATTGAGTTACAATTGCACGAGCAGAGGCAGGCCCTGGCGTAGTCGTAGCCTGTGCCAAAGTGGTCCACGACCTCTGATTCTAGGTCTGGGGGCCAACGCGGTCATGCTTGTTGGAAGTGCGTGAAGGGTTATTCGGGAGTTTGTAGATCTGGTAGTGTATGCCGCAAACACGGAAAGAGGGGCACTTTGTGAGGGATTTTCTCCAGCCAGCCCCAGTTCAGGATATGAGGATCTGCTATCACTACGATCAGGTTGTTCATGTGAAGACCAACTGTCCACTGCTTACAGCCAGGCCGGCGTAGGCTCTAGCGCCGGATACACTGAGGATTACTGACGGGATTTAGGGTAGAGCAGAGCCTCGGAAGGCTCGGGGACGCACCTTTCATCTTATAGCCAAGGAGGCCAGGATAGCACCGGATATGGTGGCTGGTATGTTTCTATCGTTTATCTTATTAATAATATATGTTTTATGCTTATGTGTTTGTACCTATGTTAGGTACATTTTTAGTGAGCTCCTTACCAGCATTGGTATTATTTGACTCTGGGGCGAGTCTACAATTTGTCTCTCGATCGTTCAGTAAGGAGTTTGGGTTGCCTGTAGGAGAGCTAGAGTGTCTATTGCAAGTCTCTATCACCAACGAACACGGGATTTCTGCTTCTTCCTTCTATCGGTTTGCTTTCTGGAGATCTTCACGGTATCTTTCCCGATAGACTTGATTTTGATTCCTATTGGGGATGTATGTGTGAGTGTGGGTATGGACTAGCTTATTCGTTTTGGTGCTATGATCGTCTACAAGGGTCAGTGGGTTGTAGTTCGAACCCCAAGTGGGGGAGAATTGGTTATCTACGGCGAGGGCACCATATTGGGTTCAGGGTTTTTCTCAGCTGTTAGAGCTCGACAGTATATTCATCATGGGTGTGCGGGTTATTTGGCGTATATGGTGGATATGCGGTTCAGGGACCAGATTTAGGTTTAAGATGTTTCGGTTGTCATAGAGTTCATTGATGTGTTTCTGGAGGAGTTACCTGGAGTGCCTTCGGAGATGCAGGTTGAGTTCAGGCTCGACGTAGTGCCAGGTGCGGCCCCTATCACTAAGGCGTCTTACCGATTGGAACCACCTGTGATGCAGGAGCTGTTATCTCAGTTGTAGGAACTGTTAGGCAAGCAGTTCATCCGTTCGAGTAGTTCTCCGTGGGGAGCGCTGATTCTTTTCGTCAGTAAGCATGACGGTTCACATCGGATGTGCATTGATTACCGAGAGTTGAACAAGTTAATGGTGAAGAACTGTTGTCCACTCCCGAGGATAGATGATATTTTCGATCAGTTCCAGGGAGCATCTTGATTCTCTAAGATACACCTGAGATTCGGATACCATCAGGTCAGTGTTAGGGAGGAGGACATGGAGAAGACCGCGTTTCGGACTCGTTACGGACATTACGAGTTTGTGGTAATGTCGTTTGGGCTCACCAATGTGCTGGCAGTATTTATGGACCTAATGAATCAGGTATGCAGACCGATGCTCGATCGCTGGGTCATCGTATAATCCAAGACCAAAGAGAAACATGAGTAGCATCTCCGTGAGCTATTGGGAGTTTTAAGGCGAGAACGACTATATGCCAAGTTCTCGAAGTGAGAGTTTTGGTTACAAGAGGTTTAGTTCCTTGGACACCTCATTAACCAGGAGGGGATAGGGATGTCAACGGGACCAAACATAAGCGGAAATAGTTGCCCCCGCCCCGCCCCCAAAATCAGTTGTTGCCTCCGCCCCTAGATACCCCATTTACATAGCCCCCGTTCCCGCTCCTGATAACCTCCATCTCCCTCGGTCTCGCCCTCGTTCCCCCAGTTTACTAATACCATAACAAATTTCTAATAGTCCTTATTAAAAAAATAAAGCATCTTAGCAACTAATGGAAGTAAGATCGCTCATAAAATTCAACTAGTCTAACAACATCTAATACAATAACCAATCTCACAGGCTCCCTTAATCTGTCAACATTGAAATTATGGTCAAGTTGAATAAGAAAAGAAAAAATGCAAAAAGTTGTAGGAAGAATCTGGAGTTTGGAACATTTGATTTTAACATTAGATTAGTAACACCCTAAATTTGGTATGACTTGAAACCCTCAAGAAATTACACTTTAGCATATTGGTCCTTTTAGTACGTTGGGCGTACTTAAGTGTACGCTTAGCGTACTATGCATGGTTGGTCGCAGAGGAGCTGGACGTACGTTGGGCGTACCAGCAGTTCGCCGGGTGTACGTGTCAGGGGTCCAAAACCCTAATTTTCGGACATGAGTCCATACGTCAAATCCTGACGTCACACCTAAGGCTAAAAGTGATGGCTACATGACCATCGATAGCCTCATGTCATAAATGACCTTAAGCAGTCCACTGCTTCCTTGCTCTCATCTCTGTAGTGGCGCTTCTACAATCTTATCACTGGCTTAACCAGGTCTAAGCCGTCTGGAAAATTCCGAAATCCAATACGTGGATTTCCATTTCCTCACTGCTACACCCGAACTGGTGGGTACTACTGTTTTTTCCGCGTCCTAACAACGCACTCACGCTATCTACCAACCTATTGAACGCTACAGCTACACCCCAGAATCACAACACTCTATCACTGTCTGGCTGCTCGTGAATGCTACGGTTACACCCGCAGACTTACAACACCCTAACACTATCTGGCTGCTAGTGAATGCTATTGCTACACCTGCAGAGTTACAACACTCTAACACTATCTGGCTGCTAGCGAATGCTACGGCTACACCCGCAGACTTACAACACTCTAACACTATCTGGCTGTTAGTGAATGCTACGGCTACACCCGCAGACTTACAACACTCTAATGCTATCTGGCTGCTAGTGAATGCTACGGCTACACTCGCAGACTTACAACACTCTAACACTATTTGGCTGCTAGTGAATGCTATGGCTACACCCGCAGACTTACAACACTCTAACACTATCTATGCTAGATCTAACACGCACTTGACCCGCACTCAGCTGAACCCATGTCCTATCTGGAATTCCCAACCTGATTCCCTAAGGCTTACTAGCAAACGTTACGGGAACGCGATCTCCGTATTGGCAAGTTTTTCCGAACTTCCATATCACGCTCTCCCCGAACCATACAACCACATGGACTGTCTCCCTTTCAGACAAGGATGCAAAACTTATCCTAGTCTCAAAACTGCTCTCACTTCTGAATCCTTGGGCGATTCTTCCCCACTTTGATTCAGCTAATGCCTTATAGCACATAAAACTGGAAGAATTCCCAATCCTTCTCACCACCCTTGACCAATCTGCTAGAAACCACACTTACCATTGCTAGTGTTTCAACACTAGCTAATCCAAAAGATCACACAACTTCTAAAAAAATCCGAATAAATCTCCAGTAATAACCCGCTAGACCCAGGGAGCTCCGAATCTCAATTGGAGACCATTGGAATCTCCCACTTCATCACGGCCTCTATCTTGGCCAGATCGACTAGAATATCCTTCCGATTAACGAGGTACCCAAAAGAAATTGCACCCCGTGCAACCAGAACTCACGATTAAAGAACCTTGTGAAACTTCTCTTCCTCCTCAAAGTCTCTAGCACCTCCCTCAGGTGTTTCTCGTGCTGCTCCTCAGTCTTGGAATAAACCAAGATAACGTTGTACTCTCCCAATCCCGCAATCTGGGGAATTGGTCTATCATTATTCGCCAATGCTTCTCGGTATGCAATTGGCATATGACATCTCATAAAAATACAATTCAGACAAAAACTGAGGATAACTCAGGGTTACACTTACTCAAACCTCTGGAACGAAAGGCTCCCTTGTGCAGTTTCCTGCAAGTGCTGCACCAAATCTGGTCCTGCTGGTCTCTCGAAAGCTAATATGAAATCTATGGTCCCCTCTCGAGACCCCTTACAATAAGTAGCTGATTTGGTTCCCTCTTACCATTGTGCTCCAATTCTATATCCCGCTCTCGAGCTATGGAAGTCATATCATTCAGGGTCTTGCACCCCAAGATACTCACAATCTCCCTGCTATCATTCTACAGTATGTTCTGATAACTTACCTTCTTCATTTCCTCATTTGCTGCATACTATGGTACCATATAAGCTCTTTCCCGAGACTTGGCAATGATCTCTGCCACAGTCTCAGTCTTCTGGTGGAGATCTAACAACTCTTGGGCCAACTGTTGCGCCTCAATCGCTTGGGCACACTCTGCCCAGAATATGGTCTGGAAGTCATCCCATGACATAGCATCAACCACATCATCCCTCAACTCACTACCAACCTCTTCATATCAATCTCGTGCTCTATCCCTCAGGAGACAGGAAGTAAGTCAGATCTTGTCTCCTTTCGAGACAATGTCAGGTATGCAAAGCGTTGGTGACACCCGCCAACCATCTACTGCTAACATTGAGGTCCCTAACCCCCATGATAATCTGAAGCCTCACAAACTTTGAATTCCCGAAACATCAACGTACGGGTCTCTATCATGACTGCTATCTCAGTGCAAAATGCACTCGGCCTCTAATCACAAATCTCTATAATGCCCTCCTTGATCACACTGAGGATCATAGGAGTCTGGTCAATGATACTACGCAAAATTCTCAGATGAAATGAACTCTCTCATCTGATCATCAATCTGCCCTGCTCCAGAGTCCGAGCCTGGTCCCCTGTCGACACCAGAACTACCATCTGGTCTACTATGTAGCGTCACTATACTCGGTAACATGTCATCACTAACATCATAATAATCATCCAAACTCGAGGGATCTCACACACTACAAGTTCCCTGGATTCATCTAATCCTTCTTTGATTCGAGTACGGATCCTCTGCTTTCAGTAGTACGGGCCCATACTATCTTCCACATCTATCCGTACTTTCCTCAAGAACTGCCTCGACTCCACCAAGTAACTCTACTGCTACTGATCTCTGCTACTACCTTCCTAGGCTTTCCCTAGGGCACTTCTGACTCCACCCAAACTAGTCCTCAACTGCTGAAGGCCTCCTTGTAATGCCAATTAGCCACTACCTGAATACCATCACATGCAATGAGGCTCGGATAATCCTTCGAGTAAAAGTCTCGTCCCTACAACGGTTAGACTCAAACGAGAGCTGCGCAGTAGGGCCAAATCCAGCACTCTGATATTATTCAACCCTAATCACATGTGATGTGACATATTCACCTAATGGCTAACTCCCATCACTCAGAGTCCCATAAAGCACAAAGCAAGCAACATTCGAATAAAGGAAACATACTCAGGCAAAACTATTCTCATAACAAGAAACTGTACTAGCATACAATGCTAAGCTCATACTATCAGGCATAACCTACACAGGCTATCCTACTACTGTCTACTCAATACTAGCATGAAATTCTTATCAAGCTGAAACACATAAAGCAGGCACATAAGGCATCCTCCTAGATTCTTAGTCCTATACTAGCATGCTGTTCTACTGAAACTGAAACTAATGATCATAAACTTGTATCGGTAATTTGGGAGTACTTACTTGAGCTCGACTGATTGCATGCACCACACCCTTTTCTCTTTTCAAAATTCTTTTCGTTTCTTTTTTTTTATAAAACTCTTTCCTTTACACTTTTTCTAAAATTGTTTTCTTTTCTCAAAATTCTTTTGTAACCATGGTTTTTCTCTTGAAAACTTTATACCACTTCCTTAGTTTGAGTTCAGACACACTCGGGAGTGCGTCCGAATCCCTCAAACCAAGGCTTTGATACCAACTTGTAACATCCCAAAAACACAGTCTGAAAATTTTGTTTAATTTAATGATAAAACCATAGTCAATAAACCTCATATAGAAATCATAAGCAATGTATCTCAAAATATTGTAACAACTATCAAATATATCAGATTATAAACATCCCAGGCTGAGCAATGGTGTGTGCACTGCAATCTTCCCGAGCTCCTCTTTTGAAAACTGAGTACCTGAAACCAAAACTGAAACTGTAAGCACAAAGCTTAGTGAGCTCCCCCAAACTACCCCATACCATACAATAACATATAAACATATATTGGGTCTTGCCCATTGCATCGGACCGAAGTCCAAAAACTGCATTAGAACGAAGTCCGGAACTGACTGGGACCTTGTCCCCTGCATCGGACCGAAGTCCGGAACTAATTGCATCGGACAAAAGTTTGGAACTGACTGGGACCTTGTCCCCTGCATCGGACCGAAATCCATTACTAACTACATCGGACTAAAGTCCAGAAACTAACTGAGCATAGCATATCATAGCATAAACATATCAACTAGCATGAACACATAAACTGCATACTGCATCGGGTCGTAGCCCGGAACACATAACACATAAACATTGTCTGAGCCACGAAGGCATCAAACATTCGAACTACTGCATCGGACCGATGTCCGGAAACTACTAGTAATTAAAAGGGCTAGCATTGTGGCCTTAGACCCATTCCTACTGGAAGGAAACTCACCTCACACTGTTGAAGTCCCGCAGATTCAATCCCACACTGCTGAAGTCCCGCAGACTCGATCCCAGCTGCTAGATGACAGATTCCGGATTTGTCAACATCAAGATAACACCCAATAAATAATTAGGTTCATCTAAATAACTATAATTACATACTTTAGACAATTACTACATTACCCCAATCTTGGCTTACCCAAGCCCCAGGTTCAATCCATGGGCCCCAAAGTCAACTAGGGATCAAAGCCCAACATACGGCCAATTTTCCAAATTAGGCCCAATCCTTCATACGGGCCTTACCCTAGAGCCCAACTAATTACTCTAGTCCATTTAGTTATTCTTGGATGGCCCAACGCAAAGCCCAGGTGAAATTACGGTTTCACATCAACTGATAACTAGGGTTAAGTGTTTCTTACTTAACCCATTAAGGACTTAACACACTAGGGACTTAATCCATTAATGACTTAATCCATTAAGTCCATTATTGCTTAGATTAATTTCTGCCAATGATTATTATTCAATATTCACTTATTAAATAATTCTTGTGTGTGTCCTGATAATTTCTCAAATATTAGGATTTTCTCAATTAGCCCATTAAGGACTTAGTCCATTAAGTCCTTTACTCTACTAGATAAATGGCCTGGAATAGTTTGGGCTTAATTCACAATCCAATCCCAGTGGCCCAAAAATGGGTCCAAATAAGTTCAAGGCCCAAATACTCATAATTAGGGTTTTCCACCCAAACATGGCCCAATTGTTCAAAACCAACCTCTAAGCCCATTAGGGTTTGCTAGTGAGGCGCCACCCACTACCACCTCGGGTAGTGGCGATCCAAGGCGGCTCACAGCGGCGGCCACCACCTTACGGTGGTGGTTATTATTATTATTATTATTATTATTATTATTATTATTATTATTATTATTATTATTATTCAATTTGCTAATTACAATTACAGGGTTTTAATCCAAAATACACACTCACTAACTCATACACACTAACTAATACACACACTCAACCACACCATGGTGCCCGGCGGTGGTGCTTGGCGGCAGACACCACCTCACGGTGGTGGTAGTGGCTCCCTTGGCGTATCCAGCTAGACTAAAACACCCAAACACCACTAAACTACAATAAACACAAACACACATATGAATTCTGCTTGCAAAACAAACTCAGCCACCTTCCCTTGGTGGCATACGGCGGCGACAACAATTGACACCTCACGGTGGTGGCAGTGGTTCCTTTTTGGCTCCCAATCTCGTAGCAACACACTCCAGAAGGTCGAACCCATGAATCAGTGAAACACATCATCGATGGAATCGACATCAACGACGCTAAAGGCTGGAGATGGCGGCGGAGATTGCTGAATGAAAGCCACTAGCGATGGTGGAGTGGAGACAGTTGATGGCAGTACTCACCACAACCATGGCGGCGTCACATCCAAGCAATACCAGCAACGTGGCTGACAGAGAAATAAAAGAAGAAGGAGAACTTGTAGCAGCGAACGGTGGTCTTCACGTATTAACTCCAGCGGCGGTCCTCATCCGTCCGACAGAAGGATACCACGGTGGTGTTGCGGTAACTACGCCGCAGGCAACGGTCGCTTGGCACGTCGACGATCGGAAAACGAGAGGGAAGTGGGTTGCGGCTGGAGGAGGGCACGAGGTGAAAGTGGCTGCTGGAGGTCTTCCGATGATGGCGACTGCCTTCATGTTAGGGTTAGGTCACAATTAAGTCATTGCAACATATATATATATATATATATATATATATATATATATATATATATATATATATACATATATATATATATATCTACATACATAAATATATATATATATATATATATATATATATATATCCAAACATTATTACAACTTTCCCATAATTACATTCCTGGTCCTCCCTTCCTTCTTTTCTTTCAAAATAAGTTCATATTTTACACTTTTAACCCTGCCTTGCGAAATCTTTACAAACTGAATCCAAAACTTACATTTAAGCCTTGATCCCCATAAATTTCTTTCATAATAACTCCCTAAATTACCAATAAACCCTTCAGCCTTCAAATCTTTTCAATTTAATCCCGAACTTACTCTTTTAACCCCGACTTCTAAAATTCTTAACAAATTAGTTTGGGACTCAGATTTACTAATTTATTTAAATAAACGGGGCGTTACACTTATAACAACAGTTACCATACAAGCATCAAGTTTGTTCCCTTTGAGGCTCTCTATGGTCGTAAATGTAGATCGCCCCTATGCTGGGCCGAGGTGGGTGACACGCAACTAGCAAAAGGGCAATCGCCAGACAATGCTCTTACATGAATAGAAATCATTCGTGAAACAACCGAGAAGATAGTCCAAATCAATGCTCGACTTCAAGCATTGCGAGACCGGCAAAAGAGCTACGCTGACAAGCGGCGAAAGCCACTAGAATTTCAAGTCGGGGATCGTGTGCTACTAAAGGTATATCCTTGGAAGGGAATGATTCGATTTGGGAGAAGAGGAAAATTGAACATGCGGTACATTGGACCATTCGATATTCTTGTTCGGATTGGTCCGGTGGCATACAAGATACAGCTACTCGTCGAGCTTTGCAACGTGCACCCAGTGTTCCACGTCTCAAATATGAAGAAGTGTCTATCAGATGAAACCCTTGTCTTCCCTTTGGAAGAGATTGAGATAAAAGAGCATCTCCTGTTCTTCGAAGAACCAATCGAGATTATGGATAGGGAGGTGAAGCGTACAAAGCGAATTCGCATCCCGATCATGAAAGTTTAATGGAGCGCAAAATGTGGACCGGAATTCATGTGGGAACGTGGAGACTAGATGAAGCAGAAGTACCCCCACTTATTCCTTCCTTCACAAACCTAGTTTTAAAATAATTTTGGGACAAAAATTCCCTCTAACGGGGGGATGATGTCACAACTAGCATTTTAGCTAGGGAATTTTATTCCTATGTAACCATTCAACTATTGTAAATCTTATACTCTAAGTAAATCTCACACTATGCTCATTAGATTCATCAATGACGTTCAACAAAGAGACTAAAAACCCTAAGAATCAAGGTTTAAGTCCATATTAGACTAGGAGTTCTTTATTGGGCCTAATGGACCAATAAGCACCGAATTCAACCTTATTGGACTTAGAAGTCCTAATTTGATCCAAATTGGAACCAATTTATAAATCTAAAACATTTTGGACCATTTGGGTTTAGAGTGATTCATTCTAACCCTAATGGGCCTTATTGGGCCATAACTAATTCAATTATCCATTAGTGAGCCATAAGCCCATTCTTGTATTCTAATTGTGTCGTTGATATGTGCATAATTAGTTAATTATTTACTATACATTTTTAATTATTTTTAACTAATTATGTGAATAATGTGGACAAAAGGTACTTAAAACTGTTTAAATTTTGTTTTCAGTCCAAAAGACATGCTTGGGAGTGAAAGGGAACAAGGGAAAGCAATTGGAGACCAAAGAATGAAGACTAAGGGACAAAAGCTCATCTACTCGGCGAGTATACAAGCCTACTCGGCGAGTCCATCAGAATATTCCAGAAGATAGCCACGACTCCTGATTTAAGACGGATAACTATTAGTCTACTCCGCGAGTTGGGTCTGCTTCTCGCCGAGTACACCTTGTTTTGAGATATCTATAAAAACCAAGCCTTTATCCGATGGGACGACTCTTCTGGCGGTTTTTGAAGGTCGAGCTGCGATTAAGAACCCTTGAAGACACTGAGGAATTCTAATCTTCAATCTCTTGAAGAATTCAAGTAACTAGGTTAATCATTCCACTTAGATTTAAGAATTGAGTATGTTTAATCTAGTTAAACTTGTTTTTGTGTTTGTTTTTACTGCAACTATGAGCTAAATACGTTTTTGTTTCTGTTTAGGGAATACCAAGGAACTCCTATGGTTTGATTCTTAGTTTTTGATTGATTGTTTATTAGTGATCTATTAAATTAAGTTTGTTAAAGAACCTTATTCATTAATCACTACTATTTTCTGTTAATTGGAAGACAATTAGGCTGCATGAACATCTCTTAGTTGTTAACCTCATATGTCTATGTGAAAACTTAACCATATGCTTAGGAATAATGATTATGAAACTAAGATTAATAAGACAATAGGAAGATTAATGTGTGAGCTTGTTTGAGAAACCATCAAACAAGAGGTTAATTGAATTAGCAACTTAGTTGACCACTACAAATCTTATTTAATCCAAATTATTAATCTAGGGAATTAATTAGTTTAAACACTTGATCACCGCTTAAATTAGTTAATTGTATAAGGGTTAGGAGTAATGAACATGAACCTAACCACTATAATTGGTAGCCAATAACAATTAATCTATCATAAATACAAATAACCATAGGAGTGAATTGGTTGAACCTAAATAGAAACATCTTTATCAAATTTGGTGAATTAGTTGTTTGCTTTAGTTATTTAGTTAATTAAGTGTTTTAGTTTCTAGTCTTGCAAAACTAGAAGAAAAACCTTTTACTTTCATTAATTGTTTTAGTTAAAATTAGCTATTAGTTTAATTTTCCGTTCCCTGAGTTCGATACCTTACTTACTAAACTATACCACTAAAAGACAGGTTCACTGCCTTTGTGTGCTAAATTTATTAATAAAAAGTAAGGATAAAACAAGTGCATTTTACACACATCAGCCGTGAATGCTTCCAAGAGCCCAATGTGCCAAAAAAAAAATTATGTTTAGGATCTAAATATCCAAACTAAATTTAATACGCCCAAACTACTCACCATTTCTCCTTGGCCCAAAAATCTCAGCCCATGTATTAAAAAAAAAAAAAAAAAAAAAAAAAAAAAAAAAAAAAAAAAAAGGAAAAGAGATTAAGGGAGGGTTGACTTTGGAGTGCCACCTCCATTTTGTCCATCATACATCCATGCAAGAACCACCATGCAACCAAGCTAGTCATTCACCATCTCTCTCCCCTCTCCTCTTCTACTCTCGGCCAAAAACCACAAACACACACACACACATTACACCAAACTTTCTCCAATTCTCTCTAAGATCATCCATCTTCTTCCTCCAAAAATTCTCAAGATTTTTTGTTGTGTTTCAAGAATTTTTCACAAGATAATCATCATTTCTTGGTAAGTCTTTACACATCCAAGACTTATAACTCCATTCTCTTGTTATATCACTCTTTTAAGCAAAGTCTTTGGTTATTATACTCCTAGAAACCTTCTTAAGCTCGAGATCTACTCAAGGGAGTTGCTAGGGCCGAAAATCACTTCATCTCTTTCTACTTCTTCTTCAAAACCAAAACATCAAAGCAAAGGTCAGTTCATACCCCCTTGTTTTCGGTTTTCATATGATTTTTTAGGGAGAATACAAGTAAAATGTGTAGATCTATGTGTTATATGCATGTTTTGTGTGAATTCTTAGTTTATTTGGTAAAAACTGTTAGATCTTAGCAAATCTCGAAAATTTCAAGCATTATATAGCAAAGATCTATGAACTATGATAGTATATGCATCCAACTATCAAGTTAAAAGTGGTAAATGTTTAAGATACCAAAATTTCAACAAAAACTTGTTAAAGGTCAAAATTGTCAAGAAAACAAAAGATAAAAGTAAAAATGTGAAAATAATGTATTTAAAGGGGCCAAACAGGTCCTACAAGTATAAAAATGTGTTTTTATGCTAAACATACTTTTACAAGGGTCAAAAATGCAAATTTAAGCTTATTGGGCCAAACTTTTAGGCCTCACGGCCTTTGGGCCTAATTTGCAAAAATGAAGTTTTAAGGTTTAAAAATGTCATTTTGCCAAAGTTTGAGTCATAAATGTAAATAAACCAAATTTAGAGGTAAAAATATCATTTATTTGCAAATTGGACCAAAAATGTAAAGTTTTCCAAAAATGAGGCTGAAAGTGTAAACTTTTACAAATAAGGGGTTGAAAATGTATTTTTCTATAAAACAGGGTTCTAAATGTAAAACTATAACATTTTGGGTTAAAACTGTAAATTTATAGATATTTGGGACAAAATTGCAAACTTTTATAATATATGGACTAAAGTGTCATTTTTACAAAACTTTGGGCCTAATTTAAAATTTTGAGAATTGTTGGCCAAAAACGTCGCTTTTAAAAAAAAGAGGATTTCTGTCACCAATCTATCAAACTTCAAGTCAAAACAATCATCGAAATAAAACAAAATGAACGAAATATGTCGATAACCAATTATTGGGTTTAATATTCATGATACTTGGCCGTTGGGCCCTAAGGGCCCAACTAAGTGTGTATTGAGCCCAATGTGTTCCATGACATGTTTATTGGGTTTCAGGACCCACTTGCATGTGAATTTGGGCCTGATTTATGGACTACATGTTTATTGGGCCTTTGTGGCCATTTTCATGTCTATTAGGCCTAAATTACCCTTTTATTTTGTTATTGGACCTTCGTGGCCCATTTACATGTTAATTGGGCTTGGGATGAAAATTCACATACTTTGTAAAACGTAAATATACCTCCACATAGTTTATGAATTTGTACACTTACTTTGGAATGGAAAAATCTATAACTTACGCGTAAAACATATAACATGGGAAAATCTTATCAAACGGGAAAGGTTGAGAATCTAGTGAGACTTGTCGGTTGGCACCATTAAGTGTACAATCGTAGCCTGTAGTTATAATCAGAGTTTCCTGGATGGAAAGTGGGAGTTTGTGTATAGATCTATACGGGGTGACCCCCCACGCCTTAGTTGTTCGCTACAGCTACAATATCCTTAGCAAGACCGGCGTATGGAAAAATGCCAAGATGGACGACTTAGTCATTATCATGCATGGTTATAACGGCTCATGTAAGGATTCAACACCAATTAAACAAATAGAAGATTATTTCTTTAATTGTGTCAACACGAAAACACTTAATTAACAAGAACGTAGACATTTAGACTAAAAATATCGGATTTTCTGGGGGAAATTATTCATATACAATTATCATTATTCAATATACAATGAATCTAAACTACACTCTTACAAGTTTTACCCATTAAATTCACACATGCATTTATACTCGATTTTCACATAATTTTCAAAATATTTTACAGAAAATATCGGATTTTCTGGGTTTATGAAAGACACAAAAAATTTTACTCAAACATACTTATGAACTCACCAACATTATATATGTTGACCGTTTTCAAAATAACTTGAAATCGCAGGTAATCGTTAAGCTGGAAGATATGCAAGTGTGTATGGTTTTGTTCATGTAACATCACTTATCGTACTTTGAACAATTAGAACTTATGTAATTTAACAATGTACTTGATGTGAACAATGCTAGTTGTATTATGTAATGTTAGTGATGATTGTGTTATATTTCATGTATATTCATTGTGATGATTATTCAGTTGTTAGTCACACGAGCCCCCGGACGTTTCCGTCGTGTGGTTCGAGGGTGTGACATATATATATATATATATATATATATATATATATATATATATATATATATATATATATATATATATATATATATATATATGTGACGATTAGTTTCCTCTACGGTGACAGGTAGTACTGCAAATATTAACATGTTTATGTTTTGATTTAAACTATAAATATGTTGATATAATTATATAATTTTTCAAAGTATAATGTTTTAATACTAAAAAGTGAAAATGCAATTGCATAATACAATAATTTGTTTTTCCATTATAGCAACATACTTTAAGGTTTTTCTTTTCTTTTCTTTTTAAATGTAAGTATATTACTGTTTTGCTTCAAAATATTAGTGTATTTTTGTGGTTAAATTAAAAGTATGTTATCCTTTTAAGTTAAAATTAAAAATGTATTTTCATTTTGTGTTTAAAATAAATTTGATGCAAATGTTAATGGTGTGGTTATAGGTGGCGCTTCAATGTGTACGAGCACATGATTGATTGTACACTAATCGGTAAGAGTAAAAAACGAAGAGTCCGGATTGTTTACAATGTGAACGAACGTATGATTGATTGTACACTGTTAATCATTCAATACTTTTTTATACACTACATTTGATGTATAGATTTCACAACTGTTGAATTGTTCGTTAGGTTTCACTAATACTTTTGTATTGGCATGTGATATCCATTTGGATAATGTAACATAAAGTTGGTCATGCAAATAGTTAGTTTTGGAAATTATTTCCATTACAAAACATGTTATATTTTAAGAAACACAAATTGTTTTTTGATGAATCATTTCCTTTGGGTGTTTATTTGTTATTCAGAAATGTCCATTTTTATTTGTTGTTTTTGATTAAAAATAGAAGTATTGAAAATATAACGTTGGATTCTTATATTGTATAAGAGTAAATTATAAATTGCAAGCAAATGAGAATCTTGCATACAATTTAAAAGTTAAATGTGCATATGATTGTGGCATTGAGAACATATTTATATATTGAGTTTTAATTTGTTTTATGTAGTTTAAACTTTAATTTTTTTTAAATGTAGGTTAACACCTAAAAAAACAATATATAAAAATGTGAAAAGAAAAGATCGATAACTAAAAAATGTACAAAGCATAAACATATTTCCAAAATATTGGATGCTCTACTTCAATATTCCTTAAATCGAGTGAAACTAAATATAAACATATTATCACAATTTGAAATAGAGATTTGATCTTATTAACAAATAAAGAATCCGAAGGACAAAAAATAGAATGAAGGAAAACTACAATTAAAATAAAAAAGAACCACAGTGAAGAAAAGCAAAAAATAAAAAATAAATAATAAACTGAATTGGCCGTAATCTTGTTCACCTAAACATACAAACTCCAATAATCCTCAATATCTTTTTTCATGTCAATTCCCCAACAATCTCTAACATTGAGTGTAAGCATGTTAACTCCCATTCAACATGATATAATATCAGTTTCACAACTAATAAATGAAAATAAATGATTAGGAAATGAATATAAAAGAAATTACTTGAATGAAAAACCAATGGAAGCAACTACAGGATAGATTGTAACCAGGTAGGTCATAAAAGAAATTACTTGAATGAAAAAACAATAGAAGCAACTACGAGATAGAAATTACTTGAATGAAAAACCAACGAGAATAGTGATATTACTCACTTTAGGGGTATGTCTAGATCAAGGGTAAATTCGTCAACAAAGGTAAAACTACCCCTGACACAGGTAGGAACCAACCCAACTATCAAGAGCTTTATAAATTTCACTATTACCAAACTCCAAATACAATAAGCAATGTGCAACTTCAATATTTACTACCTACCAGCATCAAGGGTAAATTGGTCCAAAATGACCAACTAAAGGATTTAATTAACAAACCAGTAAAATGTAGCACCAAACTATTAACTGTTTTACATTTACACCTACCTGGACCATCAATAAAGGAAAAATCATCCAAAGCTCTCTTTTAATTTGTATGAGATAATTAACTATATATAAACATTAAAAATATAGAGTACAATTAAAGAAACCCCAACATTTCCCTTTGACTTTAGATGGTCGTGGAAATTAAGAAATGAACTTACCCATTGACGCTTGTACATTAAATGACTTGAATTCATCAAATTATATATGAGAAATCAATGTTAAAACCTACAACCAAACCAAACGAAGAAAAAAATTAGTGAAAAGTTATATAGTCAATCACCTTCAGGAACTCTAAGACCATTTATTTCATTCTTTTATTATTAGTAGGTTTATATGGCACCACAACCCTATCGCACACAACCCCAAAGACAATCTTTTTCTTTGTAATAGGATCAAAACTTTGAATAAGCTTAGAGAATAACTAAATTAGAAAGATAACTCTTTTTGAAAGAAAAACAATAAAGACAACTCTTTAAGTAAAAGATATGTCAATCTTGGTCAGAGCGGATATGTGTAGGTTTCATGAAAAAATAGTATGTAACCTGCAAAAAAAACAACAAATTATATATGAAATTCTACAACACCATCAATTCAAGATGCAGTGATGTGTGTTTGTGTGAATTGAACTATATCAAAAACAACGCACCCATTCATACCATGGAGAGTAAACCTTTGACTTAGCAGCGTGCCTTTTTATTACCAAAAGGGGTATAGTCAAAGAAAATCCAAGATTAGATGATTTTATGCAAACATTTGTACACCATTAATGATATATTAAATGTAGATGAAAATAAAGTTATTAAGGATATATATATATATATATATATATATATATATATATATATATATATATATATATATATATATATATATATATAATTACTATATTATTAAGGATATTGCCTATTTCTTGAAAATTAAGAGGTACAAATATAACTACATTATGTACAATCCTTTTTTAGCTAAATATCCATTGCAATTCATGTAATATATATATATATATATATATATATATATATATATATATATATATATATATATATATATATATATATATATAAAGGTTATTTTAGGCAATTAATATAGGGCTCCACATATATTTACATGGTATCACTGTCGGTGTCCTGCAACCCTGTGGCTCAAAGCATCCCTGTCTATCCTCATCGAGACTTCGACTCCGAGGGGGAGTGTTAATGTATCCCAGATCGGTGACATACAGTCTTATAATATATATTGGATTCTCTTCTCTCTCTCTCTCTCTCTCTCTCCATAAGGACTCTTTTGGAGAGACAATCTTGTGGCTCCACATATATCTTACATGGTATTAGAGTTGGTGTCTGCACCCTTATGGTTTGACACATCCCTTGTCTATCCTCATCGAGTCTCCAGCTCTTAGGGGGAGTGTTAGTGAATCCTTTATTGGTGAAACATGGTCCCTTATGTTTCTATTTATGTTGGTGAAACATGGTCCTATCGAGTCTCCAACTCTCATGTATTTGGATCCTGGTTGTCTTGTTAAAATGATCAAAAAAATAAATTGCTTCCATTTCCACTTAAATTTTTTTATAAAAGTTTGTTTTTAGCTTCTCAAAACTCATGATTTGGGGTCCCTGGTATTCCTCAGCTCCGTTTCCATCTCTACTTTATGTATCCCTATATATGCTAGAGTCTCCCCTCATACACTCTCTCTCTCTCTCACACGCACACACATACACACACACACACACTCTCTCTCTCTCTCTCTCTATATATATATATATATATATATATATATATATATATATATATATAAGGGCTCTTTTAGACCATTAATATGGGGCTCTACATATATTTACATGGTATTACTATCGGTGTTCTGCAACCCTGTGTCTCAAAGCATCCCTGTCTATCCTCATCAAGACTTCGACTCTGAAAGGGAGTGTTAATGTATCCCAGATCGGTGAGATACATTCTTATAATATATATTGTATTCTCCTCTCTCTCTCTCTCTCCATAAGGAATATTTTGGAGAGACAATATTTTGGCTCGACGTATATCTTACATGGTATTGGAGTTGGTGTCTGCACCCTTATGGTTTGACATATCCCTTATCTATCCTCATCGATTCTCTGGCTTTCAGGGGGAGTGTTAATGAATCCCATATTGGTGAAACATGGTCCCTTATGTTTCTATTTATGTTGGTGAAACATGGTCCCATCGAGTCTCCGACTCTCATGTATGTGGATACTGGTGGTCTTGTTAAAATGATCTAAAAAATAATAGTTATTTTAAAATTGCTTCCATTTTCCACTTAAAATTGTTTTATAAAAAGTTTGTTTTTAGCTTCTCAAAACTCATCTATTGGGGTCCCTGGTATTCCTCAGCCCCGTTTCCATTTCTACTTTATGTCTCTCTCTATATATGCTAGAGTCTCCCCTCACACACACACACACTCTCTCTCTCTCTCTCTCTCTATATATATATATATATATATATATATATATATATATATATAATTGTTCCTCATGGTTTCGCAAAAACTGTGGATAAGGTCCAAAAAGTTTCCGACTTGCATGGAAGGTCCAAAATCAGAAATTTCCCGTGGATTTGGTCCCTGATGGATTTGAAAAGACTATTTTACCCTTATCATTTACTTTTTACATATTATTTATTTATTTTAATATTTAAATAATTATAAGAAAATAGAAAATAAAATCCTACCCCACCCCTCTCCACCGTACCCCACTTTCACTTTCCCTCTCTTTTTTACTCTCGTTCCAATCTTCTTCTTCATCACTTTTCTGCAAATCAAAACTCATAAATGTATATGAACAAAAAGCCCTTTTAAACAAAAAAAAACCCAACTGATCTCAGATAAATCGCTTGGATATATGTCAGCAACCTTCATCCTCTTCATCTCATGTCCTTCAACTTGCAAACAGAAGAATGAGATGGGTTTTTAATCTAAAGAAGGAGATGTTTTTCTCATTTTTTCTTCATCCTTCTATCATGAGTTTCAAAGATATGGGATGTTATCTCCAAAAACTAGTAATAGATTTTTGGGTTTTTCATCCATTTTTCAAGTTTATGATGAACAAATTTGAGCCCTAATAAATTGTCAAGGATGAACCAAGGGATTAGAACCAAATGCATCGAACTTATATTGAAAATTTTGGATAGTATCGGGAATAACCGAGGTTCTAGAATCCTTCTGTAGTTGTCCTTCTTGGGTATCGATCTTATAGGAGAGGATAGACATAGACTGGTTTCAGTATCTCAAGTATCTCAACTCACACACCGAGGAAAGTATTCTTCTTGGCCCGATTTCTCTGTCACACCATTTGCAGTTATAACAACCAAGTGATGGATTTCTCTAACCCTTGTGAATGTTTCACCACTGATAAGTCAAACCAATGACTTTCTCTAACAATTTGATTCTTTATGTTCCTTTCTTGGTTGAGATGTTTGGTGTCGTTATGTGGGTTTCAATGACGGGCTTCCGTCATCTGCGTTTCAGCACTTGTCATCATTTTCCATGAACTACGTAAGCTCCTCGCAAGGACTACAAAATCATTTCCGGTGATTTTGAAAAATTTTTAGGGTTTCAGAACCACCATTGATTTCACTCCCCGTCCTCAACAATCGCAAATGGTCTCGTCTTGTGACCTGTATTCTTTGCTTCTCACTCTTCAGCTGCATTCTCGCATCTTTGTTCACAAATCCTCGCACCAGGTGGGAGGCATTATTTCGACGAGCATTGTTGATTTTCCGGTGGATCTATGGTGGAGATGGAGTGTGGTGAAATTAAGATAAGGGGATCTGAATTTAGGTGGATCTGGGTTTTTTTTGGGATGAGAGAGAAAGGGAGAGAGAGAGAGAGAGAGAGAGAGAGAGAGAGAGAGAGAGAGAGAGAAGGGGGAAGAAGGAAGAGGGTAACCGAGGGGGTGGACAATGTTTTTTTATTAATTTTTAAATAAAAAAGAATTTAAATAAATATAAACAATGTAAAAAAAGAAACTAAAAGGGTAAAAAAGACATTTCAAATTGGTCAGGGACCAAATCCACAGAAAGTTTGTGATTTTGGACCAATGGTGCAAATTGGAAACTTTTTGGACTTTATCCACATTTTTTTGCTAACCACATGGGCCAATTTTGCAGTTTAGTCTATATATATATATATATATATATATATATATATATATATATATATATATATATATATATATATATATATATATATATATATATATATATATAAGGGATCTTTTAGACAATTAATATAGGGCTCTACATATATTTACATGATATCATTGTCGGTGTCCTGCAACCCTGTAGCTCAACGCATCCTTGTCTATCATCATCGAGACTTCGACTCCGAGTGTAACACCCATAAAAATCAAGTCAATCTAAAAATTTTCAAAGATCCATAAACCATTAGTTATTACAAAATGTTTTCAAAATAGTTTAATATTAGAGTATCCCAGAAACCATAAGTCTAAAACACGAGGATGTGTACGGTCACGGCTTCGCCTTACCGAGATATCTGAAGCACCTGAAACAATAAACTGAAACCGTAAGCACAAAGCTTAGTGAGTTACTTCAAAAATACCAACGCCATACAAATATCACCATATCATATAACATATACAGAACAACATGCATAATGAGCCTTCAGCCTGAATGGACCGCCTCACATGGCCTACACCCTATCTGGACCGCTCCGGAGCCTTTGGCATGTCTAGACCGCCTCGCTGGGACTACATCCTATCCGGACCGCTCGTTGGGTAGATTGGCCTACAACACAAAGCTGGACCGCCTAAACCTAACCCCCAACAAAACAAACATGTACACATAAATATCATATGCTAGCTCATATCATATAACAGACAAACCGATCTAACAGATCACTAATCATAGCAACATCCTAAAACCGGGATACAGACCTAACCGGTCACTAACATAGCATCAACCTATAACCAGAACACTGACCTAAACAAGTCACTAAGCATAAGCATATGACCATACTAACTACCAGGATGTAATCAATAAACATATCATGCCATAATCCGGATACAAATCCATAGAGGGTCGACCTTGGTACCTTATACCTTGTTGATATAGTGAGGATAACTCACCTAGAACTGTTGAAGTCCCGCTGATGAAACTCTAGCTACTGGTTGACAGATTCCCGAACTGCCAACATCAAACAACACCCAATTAATAATTGGGTTCCAAGCCAAGGTCCAACTCACACTCCAAAGACCCAAAAGTCAAGTAATGGGCCAAAGCCCAACATATGGCCTAATTTTCCAAATTGGGCCCAGACCTCTACGTGGTCTTTCCTCAAGTCTGATCCAATTATTCTAATCCAAACTCTTAGTATTTCCATGGCCCAATATCATATAATCATAAAGGCCCAATTATGGCCCACCAATGGCCCAATTTTCCAAATTAGGCCTAAGTCCTTCACATAGACCTTACCCTAAAACTCATCCAATTATTTTAGTCAATTTACTTGTTCTTGGATAGCCCATCAATAGTCCAACCACCAAGGCCCAATAGGAAGGCCCAAATCAAGGCCCAAGTGAAATTAGGTTTTTCACATGAAATGATGATTAGGGTTAAGTGTTTCTTACTTAACCCATTAAGGACTTAATCCATTAAGTCCAATATTGTCTTAGGTTAATTTGCCAATGATTACTATTTAATATATTTAAGTTTATTAAATAATTCCTGTGCGGTCCCAAAAAATCCCAAAATTAGGGTTTCATTGCATTAGGGTTTTTTCCAAACCCTAATTAGGGTTTCCGGCCCAAATACTAGCCCATTAATCAAATGGTTGAGCTTTTTGGTCAAGTAGGGATTTATTGGGTCCATTAGGGTTTTATTGGGCCCATTAGGGTTTCATTGTGCTCACTTTGTCCAAGCATCCCCAAATGAGTAAAAATGCAAACGAGACACACCGTCACCCAACACGACGATTGGTGGTGGTTAGGGTTTCTTTTCATTATTCCAATTCATAATTACATTTTACAATGAAATAACCAAAAATAAACACACATACTCAAAATAATCACACACACACAACCATCCTTGCGGTGGCCGACGGTAACACATGGTGGCAGCCACCACCTCACGGTGGTGGTGGTGGTGGTGGCTGTTCTTTTTTGAATCTTCGGCCAAGAAACGATCCTACAACCCTCACAAGTGAAACACACGCATACAAACACTGAACCACACTCACAGCCACCCATACACGGTGGTTAAGGGTGGTAGAAAAGAACTAGCGGTGCCAGCTACCACGGTTGGTAGTAGTGGCGGATCCAGAGATTTTTATAACTGGGTGCATAGTGTACAACTATTATTATCATGGGGGACATTAATTGAAAATCAACTTTAATTATGAATTTTCTGTATAAAAAATATGAAAAAAAGCATGTTATGTGGGGTGCATGCACCCCACTAAAACCCTCTACATCCGCTACTGGTTGGTAGCCATGGTGGTTTCCTCAGGCTTTTCGGCCAACAAGAACGCTCCAAAAGAAAACGATTAACACAACAACACTCAAATTTACACACCAAAATAGATGTAGCCACCCACTTGGTGGCACACGATGACGGCAGGACACTACGGCAACATCACGAGCGGTGATGTATGGCCATCAGAGGAGAACATCAACCACAACAGCCGCCCAGAATGGCGACCTTGCAACGAAAGAAAAAGAAGAAGACGGTGAGGGACTAGCAGTTACTCGACTTCACCGGGAAGGAAAGGCAGGCTAGTGATCAAACGGTGGCAACAACCCACGTAACTTCATTTCCTGGTGGCCCTCATTGTCGTCAGCGGCAAGGGCTTCAACGGTGGGTTGCGACTTCAACATTAGCGAGTAGCGGCGTCAGAGATCATACGGAAGGGGGTGACGGCTGAAATGCCACTAGGGTTAGGGTTGCAGAGGGATAACCGATTAAAAACCCTGATCCATATAATATTTGGTCCATAATGACACTATTAGCCCTTCCTTCCTCCATTTATTTCAAGATAGGTCCATATTTTACTCTTTCTACCCAGACTTCGGAGATTCCTTTCAGAATGAGTCCAAATGTTACCAATTACACCCTGCTTTTAAATTCCTTACTAAATAAGCCTCAAAATTCCACTTTAACCCCCGGAGATCCAAATATTGTCATTTGGCTTCCCGAAACCCACACCTTGCTAGTTATTATTTTATTATTGGGCTATAATAATAATAATAAAATTACTTCTCTAGGTTCTGGTTTATTATTTAACCATTCTATTTTAAACGGGATTTTACACTGAGGGGGAGTGTTAATTTATCTCAGATCGGTGAGATACAGTCTATAATATATATTGGATTCTCCTCTCTCTCTCTCTCTCTCTCCATAAGGACTCTTTTGGAGAAACAATCTTGTGGCTCAACATATATCTTACATGGTATCAGAGTTAGCGTTTGCACCTTGATGGTTTAACACATCCACTGTCTATCCTCATCGAGTCTCCGACTCTCAGGGGGAGTGTTAGTCAATCATATATTGGTGAAACATGGTCCCTTATGTTGGAGTCTCCCATCTCTCTCTTTTTCTATAAAGGATATTTTAGAGTGTTAATATGTAACTTCATCAAGCCTCCGACTCTGAGCAGGAATGCTAGTGTATCCTGCATTGGTGTGACACGGTCCCTTATGTATATATATAAGTTGGAGTCTCCCCTCTCTCTACAAGGGATCTTTTGGAGAGTTAATATGGAACTCCATATTTACTTATATGGTATCATAATCAGCATCCCGTAACCCCATGGCTCTGTACATTCCTCGTCTATCCTCATCGAGCCTCCGACTCTGAGAGGGGGGGGGGGGGGTTAGAGTCTCTCGTATTGGTGCGACACAAACCCTTATGTATCTATATATGTTTGAGTCTCCCTATATATACAAGGGATCTTTTGAAGAGTTACTATGGGGTTCCACATATATAATACATGGTATCAGAGTTGACGTCTGCACCCTCATGGCTTAATGCATCCCTTGTCTATCCTCGTCTACCCTACGACTCTAAGGGTGTCATTGTATCCCATATTGGTGCTACCAAATCTCTTATGTCTCCGTATATGTTGGAGTCACCTCTCTCTCTATAAGGGCTCTTTTGGAGAGTTAATATGAGACCCCACATATATTTACAAATATAAAAAATAGTGAGTATCTCCCTACTTTTAATGAGCTTCACGAACAAATGAGCCTTAATGAGTCGATCCCAAGCTTCATATGTAACGACCCAATTTTCACATCAAAATTTTTTTTGTTTAACAACGTTACTTTAGAAAATATTAATAACTAAAACATCATTCGATCATCCATAATATAAACTGGACCATGTCTAAAAACCAAAACATACAACTAATCAGAATATCAGAGTCTCAATCCCAGATAAGCTCGTAAATGCGGAAACCGGAGAGTGTGTGTGTGACATGCTGCTACCGCGCCGGCTCCTTTCCCCTAGCTGAGGAGGTACCCGTAACCAAAACTGAAACCGTAAGCACAAAGCTTAGTGAGCTCCCCCATAATACCCCATACCATGCAAGCATATAACAAACAACATTCAATTAGGAGATACGAGCCACGCCCACACTCGTGAAGATACGGGCCCCGCCCACACTTCGCTTTCTGAGAGATACGGGCCCCGCCCACACTTCGCTATCTGGGAGATACGGGCCTAGCCCACACTCCACTCTTGGAGAGATACGGGCCTCGCCCACACTCAACCGCCAACTCATATCATACAAGTATCGCACAGACAACAAGTGTAAATAATTCTATCATACTGGCATATATCATAATCAACTCAACTAAGAGATACGGGCTCGGCCCACACTCTAATACTAATGTCTCATCTATACGGGCCGGCCTTGGTGCCTTAGACCCGTTACTACTGGAAGGAAACTCACCTCGAAATAGCTGCTGGTCTGTGTGGGATTGATCACCTACTACTGCTGTTGTGGCTCCGGAAACTCCCCGGCTGTAATTCCCACAATATACTTAAGCATACACTGCTAACTGTCCTTTTGGGCAAAAAGACCATTTTACCCCTGGTCTAGCCCTAAGTCAATTCGGAGTCAACTTTTAGTTGACCCGACTCGCCGAGTGGATCTCCACTCACCGAGTCCCTGTCCAGACAATTGTCCTAGGTCCCTGATTCTACTCGTCGAGTTGGGCTATGACTCGACGAGTTCATCTTCTAAACTGACATTCAACTCCTTCATCCTACTCGCCGAGTTGTATGAACAACTCGTCGAGTTCATCTTCATCCGAAGGACACATATGCTAAGACTCGCCAAGTTGTATGAACAACTCGCCGAGTTTGTTCTTGATCTATGAAGATTGCCTTGGACTCGCCGAGTCAGGGCATTGACTCGCCGAGTCCTAACATGGGTGAGTTCAGCTCCCAACTCACTGAGTCACCCCCTGTGACTCACGGCTCAAATCGATACATCATGAAGGGACCAATTCGATGACTCGCGACCAGACTCGCCGAGTCACCTATACGAGTCGCCGAGTCACCGCCATGCATCCACCAAATACACCGATTTGCTCGATTTCAGTCCATGCCATTCATAGATCTGGACTTCTAGGACACAAATCACATGTAAAGTTTCCAACTTTACGTGTGGATATTCACCAATATGGATTTTAGGGCTCAAAATGCCTTAAAAGGGTAGATCTAGGGCTAACAAGCAACATGGGGCCATAAAGCTAACAGATCTGAGCTCCTGGAGCTCAATCTTGCCTAGATCCAGAGGCCAAACATCTTAATACGACATATAATGCACATACAAGCTTGGGGATTTGACCAAGAAAGACCCAAATGAAGTTTTAAGCATAGAATCATGGGGAAAACGGGTTATACCTCAGAGGGACTGCTGGAAGAATGCAATAGTTGCTTGGTTGGCTTTCCTTCTTCTGGATCTACTTCTTTCCTCCTTCAAAACCTTCAAAAACACCCACAAAAGTCTCAAACTCTCAAGGAATGGCTTAGGACGAGGTATACAGGGCTCTAAGGGTGAATGGGGGCTGGCTTGGGGCAGTTAAGTCGTTTAAATAGGGTGCAAACCCCTGAAACTTAGGGTTTCATCCAACAGCGGCGACTCGCCGAGTCTAGGATATGGACTCGCCGAGTCGCCAACTTAAAACGTGACCTTGGTTGCGTCTCTACTCGGCGAGTCGGACCCATGACTCGCCGAGTCCAAGGCTAAAATGGGAAATGTTCGAATAAGATTTACATACCAGGAACCAGGTGCTACAAATCTCCCCCACTTATTTTAGACTTCGTCCTCGAAGTCTGCTGCTCGATCCTGAAACAGCTCGGGGTAATGCTCCATCATCTCGTCCATAGGCTCCCAAGTCCATTCTGAACCCTTGCGGTGCTGCCACTGCACCTTCACTAATTCCACTCTCTTGTTCCTCAAATCCCTCGACTTCCTGTTGAGGATTGCGACTGGGCGCTCAATGTAATTCAGACTGTCATCAACCTAAATATCCTCCAAAGGCACTACTGCTGAATCGTCCACTAAGCACTTCCGCAACTGAGAAACATGGAAAGTGTTGTGGATCTGGCTGAGCTCGGCTGGCAGATCCAACCTGTACGCCACCCTGCCCACCCGGGCTATGACCCTGAACGGTCTGATGAATCGCGGGCCCAACTTGCCCCGCTTCCTGAATCGAATGAGGCCTTTCCAAGGCGACACCTTCAGGAGAACCATATCCCCAACTTGGAACTCCAAATCGGATCGACGCTTGTCGGCATAACTTTTCGGCCGACTCTGAGCAGTCTGAAGCCTGCTCCGGACCTGCTGGATCCTCTCGGTCGTCTTGAGCACCACTTCGGTGCTCCACATGACCCTCTGGCCAACTTCACCCCAACATATCGGGGTCCTACACCTCCGTCCGTACAGCATCTCGAAGGGAGGGCAGTCGGTACTCGCGTGGTAGCTATTGTTGTAGGAGAACTTTGCCAGGGGAAGATAGGTATCCCAGCTACCACCGAAGTCTAGCACGCACGCCCGCAGCATATCCTCCAGAGTCTGGATGGTCCGCTCGCTCTGACCATCCGTCTGCGGGTGAAAAGGCGGTGCTAAAATGCAGACGAGTGCCCAACTCGTCATGGAATTTCTTCCAAAATCTGGAAGTAAAACGCACATCCCTGTCCGAGATCACCAATACTGGCACCCCATGCCGTGCCACAATCTCCCTGATATAGATGTCGGCCAATTTTTCGGCCGATATGCTCTCCTGAATCGGAATAAAGTGAGCACTCTTGGTCAATCTATCCACGATGACCCAAATCGAATCCACTCAACGTGCGGTCCTGGGAAGCTTCGTGATAAAATCCATCGTGATATCTTCCCATTTCCACAGTGGAATATCCAACGGCTGCATCTTGCCATGCGGTCTCTGATGTTCGGCCTTGACCTTCCTGTAGGTTAAACACCGCTCGACGCACCATGCCACATCCCGCTTCATGCAGGGCCACCAATAATCCGGACGAAGATCCCTATACATCTTCGTCGCCCCGGGATGAATAGAGAATCGGGACTTGTGCGCCTCCTCCATCAGAATCTGGCGCCCGCCTCCGTGATACGGCACCTACACCCTACGGTGTAGTGTCAAAAGTCCTCGGCCATCATAATCAAAGGAGGAAACCTGACCCACCACACGCTCGCTCTTCCGATGCTCCTCCTTGATAGCCTCCTGTTGAGCCTCCCGAATCTGCTCCAACAGGGGAGTCACCACGGTCATCCTCAAGCAGACGTCCCTGATCGGCACCGCCTTGCGGCTAAGCGCATCGGCCACCACATTGGCCTTCCCCGGGTGGTAAAGGATCTCGCAATCATAATCCTTCACCACGTCCAACCACCGACGCTGCCTCATGTTCAGATTCGGCTGGTCCATGAGGTACCTCAAACTCTTGTGGTCCGTGTAGATGGTACACTGAACCCCGTAGAGGTAATGTCGCCAAATCTTGAGGGCAAAGACCACCGCCCCCAACTCCAAATCGTGCGTCGGGTAGTTCGCTTCGTGAGGCTTGAGCTGCCTTGAAGCGTAGGCAATGACATGCCCCCTCTGCATCAGTACTGCGCCCAACCCAGAAACGGACGCATCACAATAGACCACAAAATCCTCTACGCCCTCTGGCAGGGCTAAGATCGGCGCCTCACACAGTCTCCGTCTCAGCGTCTCAAATGCAGCCTGTTGCTCGGGTCCCCACCGAAAGACCACGGCTTTCTTCGTCAGCCGTGTCAGGGGTACGGCTATCTTGGAAAAATCCTGTATAAATCTCCGATAGTAGCCCGCCAATCCCAGGAAGCTCCGAATCTCCGGTGGAGACTTCGGGACCTCCCATCTCATCACGGCCTCGACCTTGGCCGGATCAACCAGAATCCCGTTCTGGTTGACAAGGTGTCCAAGAAATTGCACCTCGCGCAACCAAAACTCACACTTGGAGAACTTGGCATACAAGCTCTCCCTCCTCAGGGTCTCCAATACCTCCCTCAGATGCTCCTCGTGTTCCTCCCGAGTCTTGGAATAAACCAAGATATCATCGATGAAGACTATCACAGACCGATCCAGCATCGGTCTGCATACGCGGTTCATGAGGTCCATGAACGCGGCAGGAGCAAAAGTGAGCCCAAACGGCATCACCACGAACTCGTAATGACCATAGCGCGTCCGAAACGCGGTCTTCTACATATCCTCCTCCCTGACCCTCATCTGATGATAACCCGAACGCAAATCAATCTTGGAGAACCAAGATGCCCCCTGAAATTGGTCAAATAGGTCATCAATCCTCAGAAGCGGGTAACGGTTCTTCACCGTTACCTTGTTCAGCTCCCGATAATCTATACACATCCGATGCGACCCATCCTTCTTCCTTACAAACAGAATCGGGGCTCCCCAGGGTGAACTGCTCGGACGAATAAATCCCTTGTCTAGCAGCTCCTGTAGCTGCGTAGACAACTCCTGCATCTTGGGAGGGGCCAACCGATACGGCGCCTTGGCTATCGGAGCCGCGCCAGGGACAAGGTCAATCCTGAACTCCACCTGTCGCTTCGGAGGTATCCCAGGAAGCTCCTCTGGGAAAACATCTGCAAAGTCTCGAACCACCAGAACCTCGCTCACTGTCGCCTTACCCGCCTCCCGGGTATCCATCACATATGCGACATATCCTGCACATCCCTGCTGGAGGTAGCGCCTAGCCCTCGCAGCTGAACATACAGTGGGTCCATGCTGAGGCCTCTCTCCGTGAATCACTAGCTCTCCCCCGCTTGGGGTCCTGACCCGTACTAGCTGCTGCGCGCAATCTATCACCACCCCATTGGGGCTCAGCCATTCCATGCCTATAATCACCTTGTTCCCACGCAACGGAATGGGAACCAAATCTACCAAATAGCGCTCCTCGAACAAACGCAGCACACAATCTCGGAATATCATCGATGCTCGCACCGATCGATCGTCAGCGATCTCCACTTCCAAAGGGCAATCTAACTCGCCCGATGGCTCATGAAACTTCTTGCTAAGTGCAAGGGAAACGAATGATCGGGATGCTCCTGAATCAAATAACACTTGAACTAGGAGGCCGTTCACATGGAACGATCCTAATGCATACATATACATATAGAGCACATATCAATAACATAACATCATCATAAAAAAAGATAGAGGGGAAGAATCATACCCGTCACCACATCGGGTGTGGCGCATGCCTCCTCGGCAGTCAACTGAAATGCCCAACTCCTCACCACTGGAGCCTCTGCCTTGCCCTGCCGACCATCCGTGATCCGCAGGGTCGCTGGAGCTGGCGCCTTCACTGGCGCTGCAACTGTCAACTGGGGGCAATTGGCCTTCTTGTGGCCCCTCTGGTTGCAGTGAAAACACAGCAACTCGGATGTCTGAATAGCTGAAACTGGAGCAGTACAATCCCTGCTAAAGTGCCATGTCTTGCCGCACTTGTAGCAGCCTCCTGATCCAATCCTACATACCCCCACGTGCGTCCTGCCACATTTCCCGTAGCGGCTCGATCCTGACTGACCTTTCGGCCTACCATCTGATCCCTTGGGCTTCTTCCCCGAAGCCCCTCCTGCCTGACCGTCCTCTAGTTTCCGTTTCCGGATGTGCTCCAAATCTATCTCCCTCTCCCTAGCCCTGGCAATCATAGAGTCCAGGGTAGGGCAAGCCGAAAAGCTAACATGCTCTCGGATGTTAGCTCGTAGCATATCATGGTAACGAGTCCTCCTCATGTCCTCGTCACCGGCATACTGGGGCACCAATAAAGCCCTCTCCCGGAACTTGGCGGTGATCTCCGCCACAGTCTCCGTCGTTTGCCTCATGTCTAGAAACTCCCTGGCCAGCTGCTGAAGCTCGACCGCCGGTGCAAACTCTGCCCTGAACCTGGTTACAAAGTCCGACCAGGTCATTTCCTCGATAGCTGAGGCTCCCAACGAGTCACCCACTGACTCCCACCAATCCCGGGCTCGGTCTCGTAACCACCCTGCTGCGTACCTTGCCTTCGACCCCTCGGGGTAGAAGCTAGTCAACTGGTCAGACTCGATATCTGCAATCCATCGCCTGGCGACAATGGGGTCCTTCACCCCATGGAAATCCGGCGCACCACTGCCCCTGAAGTCCTTGAAGGACAGTGTGCGAGATCCTGACTGGCTAGAGGTTAAATCGCTCATGAATTCCCGTAGGCGATCCTCCATCAACTCCATGATCCCTTCCTTGATCGACCCAAAGAGAATGGGGGTCGACTCAAGGATGCCCCTGGTGATCTCCGACGTGATGAACTCACGTAGCCTCCCATCAATCGGCTCAGAGCCTGATCCCGAACCTGACCCCTCTCCTGAACCGCCATCTGCCGGTCTCGATCGAAGAACCACCATTCTGCAATACATCATAATAATCATTAGTGATACTGCTACTTTCTGAGGGATCTCAACTACTTACAGGTTCCCTGGTCTCATCTTGGCCTTCCTTGGTTCGGGTACGGATCCTCTGCTTTCAATAGTACGGGCCCATACTACCTTCCACATCTATCCGTACCTTCTCCAAGGAATTCCTCGACTCCACCAGATCCCCTTCACTACTGCTGATCAAAGCCATACTCATCCTAGGCTTGCCCTAGGGAAATCTTTATTTCTACTCTAACCAGTCCTCAGCTGCTGCAGGCCTCATTATAATGCCAATTGGCCATTACCCGAATGCCATCACATGTGACGAGGCTCAGATAATCCTTCGAGTACCAGACTCGTCCCTACAATGGTTGGACTCAAACAAGAGCTGCGCAGTAGGATCAAATTCGGCACTCTAAGATTATCCAATCCTGATTACATGTGACGTGACGCATTCGACTAATGGCTAACTCCCATTATTCAGAGTCCCACGAAGCACGAAGCAAGCAGGATTCAGACAAGGGTAACAATCTCAATTAACTCTATCCACTTTCAGGAACTGAGCTAGCATATAGCTCTAAGCTCATACTACCAGGCATAACCTATTCAGGCTATCCTACTTACTGTCTACTCTGTAACTAGCATGCAATTTCTCATACAACTGAAACACGAATAGTAGGCACATAAGGCATCACTCCTAGATCCTTAGTCCTATTCTAGTATGCGGTTCTACGAAAGCTGATAAACATAACATAAACTTGTGTGGGTACTATGGGGAATACTTACTTGAGCTCGGCCGGTCGCGCACGTCACACACTTCGCTCTTTCTTAAGACTCTTTTCTAAATTTTAGAGAACATTTTCTTTTAGAAAATCTTTCAATCCCTCGATTTGAGTTCAGACACTCCCAAAGACGTGTCCGAATCCCTCAAACCAAGGCTCTGATACCAACTTGTAACGACCCAATTTTCACATCAAAATTTTTTTTGTTTAACAACGTTTCTTTAGAAAATATTAATAACTAAAACATCATTCGATCATCCATAATATAAACTGGACCATGTCTGAAAACCAAAACATACAACTAATCAGAATATCAGAGTCTCAATCCCAGATAAGCTCGTAAATGCGAAAACCGGAGACTGTGTGTGTGACATGCTGCTACCGCGCCGGCCCCTTTCCCCTAGCTGAGGAGGTACCTGAAACCAAAACTGAAACCGTAAGCACAAAGCTTAGTGAGCTCCCCTATAATACCCCATACCATGCAAGCATATAACAAACAACATTCAATTAGGAGATACGGGCCACGCCCACACTCGTGAAGATACGGGCCCCGCCCACACTTCGCTTTTTGAGAGATACGGGCCCCGCCCACACTTCGCTATCTAGGAGATACGGGCCTAGCCCACACTCCACTCTCGGAGAGATACGGGCCTCGCCCACACTCAACCACCAACTCATATCATACAAGTATCGCACAGACAACAAGTGTAAATAATTCTATCATACTGGCATATATCATAATCAACTCAACTAAGAGATACGGGCTCGGCCCACACTCTAATACTAACGTCTCGTCTATACGGGCCGGCCTTGGTGCCTTAGACCCGTTACTACTGGAAGGAAACTCACCTCGAAATAGCTGCTGGTCTGTGTGGGAATTGATCACCTACTACTGCTGTTGTGGCTCCGGAAACTCCCCGGTTGTAATTCCCACAATATACTTAATCATACACTGCTAACTTTCCTTTTGGGCAAAAAGACCATTTTACCCCTGGTCTATCCCTAAGTCAATTCGGAGTCAACTTTTAGTTGACCCAACTCGCCGAGTGGATCTCCACTCGCCGAGTCCCTGTCCAGACAATTGTCCTGGGTCCCTGATTCTACACGTCGAGTTGGGCTATGACTCGACGAGTTCATCTTCTAAACTGACATTCAACTCCTTCATCCTACTCGCCGAGTTGTATGAACAACTCGTCGAGTTCATCTTCATCCGAAGGACACATATGCTAAGACTCGCCGAGTTGTATGAACAACTCGCCGAGTCTGTTCTTGATCTATGAAGATTGCCTTGGACTCGTCGAGTCAGGGCATTGACTCGCCGAGTCCTAACATGGGTGAGTTCAGCTCCCAACTCACTGAGTCACCCCCTGTGACTCACGGCTCAACTCGATACATCATGAAGGGACCAATTCGATGACTCGCGACCAGACTCGCCGAGTCACCTATACGAGTCGCCGAGTCACCGCCATGCATCCACCAAATACACCGATTTGCTCGATTTCAGTCCATGCCATTCATAGATCTGGACTTCTAGGACACAAATCACATGTAAAGTTTCCAACTTTACGTGTGGATATTCACCAATATGGATTTTAGGGCTCAAAATGCCTTAAAAGGGTAGATCTAGGGCTAACAAGTAACATGGGGCCATAAAGCTAACAGATCTGAGCTCCTGGAGCTCAATCTTGCCTAGATCCAGAGGCCAAACATCTTAATACGACATATAATGCACATACAAGCTTGGGGATTTGACCAAGAAAGACCCAAATGAAGTTTTAAGCATAGAATCATGGGGAAAACGGGTTATACCTCAGAGGGACTGCTGGAAGAACGCAATAGTTGCTTGGTTGGCTTTCCTTCTTCTGGATCTACTTCTTTCCTCCTTCAAAACCTTCAAAAACACCCACAAAAGTCTCAAACTCTCAAGGAATGGCTTACGACGAGGTATACAGGGCTCTAAGGGTGAATGGGGGCTGGCTTGGGGCAGTTAAGTCGTTTAAATAGGGTGAAAACCCCTGAAACTTAGGGTTTCATCCAACAGCGGCGACTCGCCGAGTCTAGGATATGGACTCGCCGAGTCGCCAACTTAAAACGTGACCTGGGTTGCGTCTCTACTCGGCGAGTCGGACCCATGACTCGCCGAGTCGGACCCATGACTCGCCGAGTCCAAGGCTAAAATGGGAAATGTTCGAATAAGATTTACATACCAGGAACCAGGTGCTACATCATATATGCTTCCCGAGCTCAAGCTTCGATAACTTTAAATGAGCCTCACTCGATTAATGTCAAGCTCGACTCGCTTACATCCCTATACGCACCTCATTTTATTTATCATCCCATTTTTCTCTCGTCTACAACCGTAAACACCACCACCTCCATATCTCCCACCACTCCCTTAATTTCATGTTGATAATCATTAAATATAAAAAACTACCTCCAATGGAAACCGTCCTCCTCTCCATCGATTTGAACGTTGGAGACCGTCATCCTCTCTATCGACGTGAATTCAAGAAATCTCTTTCATCTCTGTCCGAAGTCGTTGATATGAACTTCGGCAACCATTCCATCAATCTAGACCATCCTTCTATCCCTTGTCGACTACATCTCCATCTAGATTTCATCGACAGTTTCCCTCTATTCTAATCTTTCCCTCTTTAAGACAACAATAAACAGCTCAGTTGTCACTACTAAACATATTAATTGTTTGTATCAGATTTTGAAATGTGAAACCTTATCATTTGTGTTTGTTTATTAGGTGTGATTGTTTGACGAGAAATAAGATAACAAAAATCTCGATTTCTAGAACATGCCAAAAATTGGAACGATTGAGGGCTAGCTGTGAGGATGGGGATGGATTATTTTCACTGGTGGTGGTTTGCTTAACATTAAGGGATATCTATGTTTGTTTCATCTGGGGAAAAGGGGTTTATTTTTTAGATTTTGAAAGGGGAAATTTTTTGGATTTGAAGGTCAGCGATCAAGAAATCTGTAACATACACGTTTTGAAATCGTGTTTTGTAATGAATAAAATTGTGAAATACTATGTGAAATTGAGTGTTGAGTTCTAACAGATGGTTTTTACTATAAATGAAGTAAAACTATGTTTAGAATCACTCATAAAATATTGGAAGTCTTATGAGATTTCAATTAAAAGCCAAATAGTGAAATTTAGAGAAAATATAAAATTTAAAATAAGTAAAATTTTATTATTGAGGATTGTAGAGAATCTCGTTAGAAACATTTAGCCGACACAACCTAAACGAGATCGAATGTCTCGTCAATACTAGTACAATTGTAACACCCGTATTTCCAATAATAATTCACTACATTAATTTTACGACGTTAATTATCAATTTTATATATATATATATATATATATATATATATATATATATATATATATATATATATATATATATATATATATATATATATATATATATATATATATATATATCGTGAAATAATATCATTTATATATTTAATAATATTTCGTATGTAAATATTATATTACGAAACTTAGTGATATTTTTATAGGTTACGACGTATATCTTGTTTACTAGATAATATATAGTTATAACTTTTATTCTTATTTAACCAAACATTATATATAAAATACATAAGTTATCATACATATATTGTGATTTAGGATATCTATATTAATGTATAAATACAAACCAAAAATAGTTATTGGCATGATAACCAAAATGTTTAGGCACGTTTGTATTTTATTTCATAGATTATTTTAATAATAAAAAAGGAAAAGTATAAATGAAATATGCCGACTTGGTAGATAAAATACAAAAACATGAGGTTTCGTCAAATAAGGCACGTGTTACAAAAGCCTATACAATGTTAATGAGATGTTCAAACTAAAAGGTACGTGTTAGTCGTCAAGGATTCGTGACAATATTATAAGAAAAGTAAGCACAAAATAACCAATATGCCGGTTTAAATTTTAGAATATAAATAGATGATCCAACTAAAATTTTAGAGAGAACAAAATGAGATTTTAGAGGAGTTAAATGTCGGTGCGTATTACAGTTACGAGAAAAGATTTTTGCAAGATAATAAGTTGGCAAACAATGTTGAGATTGGAGCCCGAGAAATTCATCTTTTCGGTTTGAAGCCCAACCCTCGCAGGGCCCGGTTTTCAATAAAGCTTCCGTTTTTTTGTTTATCGAAGAAAGCTATTAATTATAGTAACGAAGTGCTGCACAAATTACTATTTTAAACTCCGGTTATTTCAAGGTGAGTTCAATATATAGGAACAATTGTGTGTTATGTGTTATATATGCTATGTGCTTTTCAGTGTTATTATTCTGAGTTATTTTTCCGTGTTATTTTATTCTCTATGTTTATAGCAAATATAATACCTTTAACCATGTGATCAGTGAATGGACTTAGATTCACATTGGTACTGGTACGTAGCCTCTAGCCATGTAGAGCATGTCTCCGTAAGAGAATGACTTCTATTCTATGGAATTGGCAGAAGGTTAGATAGGAATGATATGTAGCCTCTGACCATGTAGAGCATTACTCCGTAAGAGAATGAACTCTATTCTATGGTATTGGTAAATGGTTAGACAGGGCTATAAGTCTGAAATCTATCAAAATGTTAATCAGAAATTATATGTCTTCTGTGCCATTTTAGCCAGAACTTTATTGATGCATATCAAGTATTGAAATCGTTATGTCTCATTGATCGTAAATCTTTGAATCAAATCTTGAGTTGATATTGAAAGCCTATCATATGATACACATATGCTATTATTGTTCTTGTTCCCTTCTGCTTCTGTCATATTGGTATATGTAAGGCATAAGATTATATTGTATCTATTTATTGAATTCACTAAGCGTTATCGCTTATTCCTCTCAATATTTAACAATTGTAAGTGATGAGTATTCCAATATAGCTTTATACTGCTGAAAGATTTAGAATAGTTAATAGTATTTCTCTGTATTTTAATGTTCATATATGTATATGAATAGTAGATTCCTGGGTAGACATGAAATGTAATAAAAGTTAGTCGGTTTGTATCCATCCTTTGTAATCACTTTATCAATATAAAATATTGTTTTATAAATATGCATGTAGTATGTTTTGAGGAAGTAACTTAAGAAATCTTTTGAAATAGTATGAAAGTTTGGGTCTTTCATAAATACGAAAGTTAGGGTCTTTCAAAATCCTTGCTAAAATAAGATTTGTATTAAATAGAAGTGTGCAAGCGAGTAATTCAATAGCGGAGTCAACATTTATTGGTTGTGAGCTGAGATGGTGTGGCACAATCGATGGTCGATGGTGACTTTTAGAGATATTTCTTGTATAAGCGGTGATGATGTAGGTGGCTAGTATAGGTGGTGACGGCGAAGAAGAGACGTATTGAAGAAGAAGGGGACATTTGTAATCATGTTTTCAAAAGGATAATAACATGCTTAGAATGACATTTGAGTCCATTAAGACAATAAGAATCAACCTACATGAATTTATGAGGTTAAAAGAAGCTTCATTCTTAATTTGGAAGTTTGATGAATTCCATCAAGTCTATTCAAACTTTTGAAGCATTAAGACTTTTGCATCATTATTTCATTGAAGAAATAACTTGTATTTGAGTAGTGAAATATGTTAATGTCTTATTGTACCTTGAGTAATCATTTGGAGAGTCTATGAAAGGTTTCTGAGCAATGATATCAAAGTACGTTACTTGAACATATAAAAAATGTCGAATTAGACAGGCATGAACACTATACGTCTTATGTGTTGAATTAGACAGGCATGCACACTACACATCCCATGTGTTTCCCAAGAACAAAATGACAAGACACGTGTCCTCTTTTGCCTTGAAACCACGAAAATGTTAAAACTTCGGTTTGGCTGGTCCTCTTAACCTCACACCAATTTCATGGTTCTTCTAATGACTTAACTAGTTTATTTAGGATATAACATTAGTTTATCATTATTGAGTTATTAAGAACTTAATATAACACTTAGGTGATTAGTATAAATTATTTATATAGGTTGACTTTATACAATCAAACATTTCTAGTATTGACACCAATGAATAGCTACTACCAAACTAAGGTGAGTATATATTGTGAGTATATGTCCCTGTCACAACTCTTTGATAAACATCTTATTCATTCTCATATATTAAATATGTGGCTATTATATGTAACTTGTTGCATTCATGAAACTTATGTTGAAAGAGTATTTCATTTGAGGGATATTAGCTTGATTTGAAAAAATTAAGAGTGATATATATAAATGTTATTTAGAATGGGTTGAATGGACTGTTGTTGGACACTTTTGGGGAGTGATTCCCATATTTGACATTCGTTGTACCATTTGACATTCGTTTTCCAAAGAGGTGTAAACGGGTCGAGCTGATCCCGAGCCTAACTAAATTCAAGCTCAGCTCGTTACGTGCTTTAAGCATAAAATTCAAGCTTGGCTCGTTAATAATTTTACAAGCTCGGATTTGGCTCGTTTGAAGAACAATCTTTAAAACAAGCTTAAGCTCGGTTCAAGCTCAACTCATTCGTCAAGCTTAAAAACTCGTTTGAAGCTCGGCTCAATAAAAGTTAACGACAAGCTCCAGCACTATTATTGTTTAACTTGAAGTTTTGAGACTTAATTTCCGCAATACTTTTAAAAGATTAAAGGCTTTCAAAAGATCAACTAATCAATACTAGCCGGTAAGAAATGTGGCATTTGGTCTAACGGTAAGGAGTGATCCTTTCGAATGAAAGGTCATGGGTTCAAATCTCTTAGGAGACATAGATAGTATTTAAGAGTAACTTTAGATAATTTGCCGTTTAAAAAATTGTAAATGTTCATACCCAATAAAATTATAACAAATATCATAATTCCATATTTTTTTAACTAATTCATTAAGGTTATATTAGGAATATATAAAATACAATTAAATTGAATGATGATTTATCATAATTTTAATGGATAGGAATAATTATAAACATAAAATGTAAAAATTAATTTAATTTGTCTAAAAAAAAAATTAGAGATCCAATTTACGAAATTAATGCTGATTTATTAAGCAAAAAGTAAAGTGTGAGTTTAGCACATATTTTAATGTTTTGCCGTTTACTAAAAAGCTTTTTGTTTGCAAGGTCAACTGATATACCACGTGAAGAAACACGTGTCATCACTCTCCTCTTTCGCCCTTTGCCTACAAACCTCACCCTCCATTTTAACGGAAAATTGCTTCCTAACTTCAATGGCCCTCCCTCTCCTACTACTTTGCTTTCCGTAATTGATTCTCTTCTCTCCATCTTCTTTATCACTTTCTTCTTCAATTTTTCATTTTTCCTCTTCCCTTTTTTCGTGTTGCTCAATTCAAACCATATGTTTTGTTGGGATTCTTGCTTTACATAGAATGAATCACGATTCAGATATCATCAACTAGTTATCCCGCATGTGGGCCTGATCGTTTCTTCACAAATTTCAAGAAATGGAAGGCTACAGCTTCGTGTTGTTTAAAATAATGGATTCTTGCGCTACTGTTGGTTGCTTATAAATCGAGGATTAACTGCTATACAGCTGTTTATATGCTGTAATAACAACAACAATAACAAAATGGGCTGTTAATGAACTGTCTGGATTGAGTTTTTCTTTCTATTTATTTAGTTTGCATACCAAGTGTTTGATGGATTGACTGAGAGAACGGTGAAAATGGGTCCTGGGACTGATGTGTTGCCTCAATGTTCATCATTGGAGAATGGATACTCGAAGGAATGTGTGCCTGTGAATTCTATGGAAGATGACGATGATGAGGCTGAGGATTCTGATAACATCAACCAATCAAAAGCTGCTAAGCCTCCAAGAAATTATCAGCCTATGCGACATTGTATCAGTCAAGCGATGTTAGCTGGCACCTCTGATTCGGTAAGTAATTTAATTATGATATCAACATCTTTTGTCATTTGATCCATTTTTCCATGATCTTTCTTTGTTGTTCAAGTTATATATAGAAATTAATGTTACATTTTTTACTTTAAGTGGTTTATGAGAGTAGTATGTTGAAAGATTAGTTCATAAGTTGTTGTTTTGGGGGGTTTAATATCTAATTTGTTATGTAATTTGTCTCTAGCAAAGTGACCTACATTTCTTTTTTATTAAAAAAATATCAAATCTTTAGCCATTTATCCGATTATGATTTTGATTTTCTAACTGTTATGGTCAATCTAGTCATGTTTAGAGAAACTGATTACTGAAATAAATATTAAATTACTTAACTATCTCTAACTTGAACTAATTATTTAATTTTCATTGTGATTAGTCGTGTTGGAATAAATTGTTTGAGAGAAATAAAATATCCTCCTACTTTTTTGTTCTATTGTAGTCACATACACTTAAGATTGTGATACTTTTTATGTTTAATAAAATTAATTATTTTTTATTACACTTGTTATCATATAAAAATGGTAGAAGGATTGGTAGGAGAAAAAAAATAGAAGAATATTTAATTTCTCATAGTTTGAAAATCCATATTCAAACATCCCCTATCATGCTTCATGTTTTTTTGCATTAGCAACACACATGAGAATCCATAATTGAGGTCTTAGGTTCAACATTGATCAAGAGGTTGTAAACGAACATAAATGAAAATAAATATCAAAATAGAAAACCATAAAACTTGATCATCAACACTTCTCATATGTTGATTGTATTTTGCAATGTTGCTTTGATATTTTTAACAATTTAGATGTTGTAAAACTTTAAACCACTCTTAAAAGCTCCACTCTCATTCTCACCGGACATAAACGTGCTAAACTAATGAACATAAACAAATGTTCTTAGACATAAATAAACAAACTAAGTCATTGTTCGTGTTCGTTCATTTAACTAAGTTAAACAAGCAAAAAAAATCTTGTGCATGTTTGTTCATTTATTAAATTAATAAACTTCCTCTTATGTATGTTTGTTTATTAAATAAACGAACTTTCCACCGAACAGTTTGCTGAATATTCAGTTCGTTTACAGCTCTAGTAAAATTACATTCTCTATTTTGGTGGGGGTGCCTTAGGCTGGTGTGTAATGTTTCTACCCCGAACAAGGGTTTAATTTAAATATGGATTAAGATCCTTATGCCAACAATCTAGGGGCCACTTGTTATCTACACTTCACATGATGTTCTTAACCTAGTGTAGGCCACATGAACATTGTTGGAAGAATAACCCTTTTCTAAACACCTAATAATTCGTTTATGCTCTCTTAATAGAAATCAACAAATGAAGGTACCAAGTCACCTCAAAATGAGAGATCTCAATATTCACCAATTTTTCGCTCGGGAAGTTGTTCGGAGATGGGTCCAAAGCCATATATGGAAGACGAATATGTTTGTGTAGATAATCTTCGAGAACATTTAGATGCACAACCGGATTACGCTTTGCATGGAGCTTTTTATGGGGTAACTATATTTGATTTACAATTATTTATTTAGCTAAATGCAGGAAATAGCATTGTACTTCCATTTATTTGATTATTATATTTTTTGAAGTATGATTAATAAAGGAAAGTACATTGCTATTTGTTTTTCATTTGGGAAGTTAGCGCATTATTGATTAATCCTCGAAATGATATATCGAATTAAATAAATTTTCAGGTGTTTGATGGACATGGTGGAGTTGATGCTGCATCATTTACTAAACGAAACATTCTTGAGTTCATTCTAGAGGATTCAAGCTTCCCAAAAGCAGTGAAAAAAGCAGTAAAAAATGCATTTTCTAAAGTCGATCATGCGTTAGCCGATACTCGATCTCTTGATAATTCCTCCGGAACCACTGCTTTAACTGCGCTCATATTGGGAAGGTAAGATCATCTTTCGTCAAATCTGAGACAAATTCGAAATAATGATGATTGCTGATGATTGATAGCTCATGATTACCTGTTTATTGACAGAAACATGTTAATTGCAAACGCCGGAGATTCAAGAGCAGTATTAGGGAAGCGAGGAAGAGCAATCGAGCTTTCAACAGACCACAAACCGAGTTGCTCATCGGAGAAACAGCGAATCGAGAAACTCGGAGGCGTGATTTACGATGGGTATCTCAACGGTCAACTCTCGGTTGCCCGAGCCCTAGGCGACTGGCATATGAAGGGCCCAAAAGGCTCCGACGGCCCATTAAGCGCCGAGCCGGAGCTCGAGGAAGTCACGTTGTCTGAAGAAGATGAGTTTTTGATAATCGGATGCGATGGTTTATGGGACGTGATGAGTAGTCAATACGCTGTGACGATTGTACGGAAGGAGCTTATGTTACATAACGATCCGGAGAAGTGTTCGAGAGAATTGGTGAAGGAGGCTTCGAAGAGGAATAGTTGTGATAATCTGACGGTGGTGGTGGTTTGTTTCTCCGGTGATCCGCCGCCTAAGATTGAGGTACCGAAAATACACCGGCGGAGGAGCATATCGGCGGAGGGATTGGATGTTTTAAAGGGGGTTTTGGGTGATGTTTGAAAAGCAAAAATGGAATTTTGCTTTTACTTCAAAGATTTTGAGTTTGTTTTGGTGAGTTTCTAGTAGAATTTTGTACAAAAATTTTGTTTTATTTATTGATTTTAATATGTTTTTTTTAATGATGTTAGAAGATAATAAAACTTGTAATTTCAAGAAATAACAAGTTATTTTTCTTCATTTGTTGATTATAGTATCTATTTTTGTTTCTCGAGTGTTTTGAAATTTTTTCTTCAATAATGATAGGATTAACAAAAATTACAAATCCGTAAATTTTGAAATATATAGATTGTCGAACAATTTTTTTATACAAAAACATTTCAAAAGTTGTTTTTTTGAATTAAAAAACAATTTTAAAAATTGTGTTTTTGAGACAAAATAATTTTTGAATACTAAAAAACAGTTTTTTAAATTGTTTTTACAAATAAAAAAAATTATTTTTTGTTAGAAAAAAATAAAATAATTTAGATCTGTTTCTTCAAAATTGATGGTAATTTAAGTTTTTATTTAAAAAATTAGTAATTTTGCTAATATATATTAAAGAAGAAAAATTAAATATCCTTCTATATTTTATTCTTAATTATTCCTCTACTCATATAAAATTGAGACATAATAAAAATGTCGGTTTTAGTGAATATATTTTTTTAATATATAATATCTATGCGGTAAAATTACAAAAGTAAGACTTTTTGATTGCTTACAATTTCAAAATATGGTATGGAAGATGTACACTGTCTTGTTTTCTCGGCAAAACAAAAAAATATGTATTGTTGGATACCTACAAGCTGAATGTCCTTCCTATTGAGAACGTTTGGTTAATGGTAAGGATTTGGCTGGGGTAGAGTTTGATAAACATAACATCATTCCTCAAAAGAGTTTTAAAGAATCAAAATATTTAATAGAAAAAAATTACAAAATACATAAATAAATTAAGATAAGTTTATTATTTTTAAAGTAAATCTATTCGTGAATTTATTTTGCCTAAAGTTATCAACTTTTCCTAAATTCGGCACAAAAAAATATAATATAAAATCCGCAACCATAACACTGAGTGATCTAACAACTTTATAATGTTATTTTAAAAGAATAGCCACATTTTTTTAAAACGACCACAATATCTAAAATTGGTCATTTCGGACCGTATTTCGTAAACGATAATGAGTATATGATCCGACCCAATATTGTGGTCCCCTTATAAATACCAATTCGGACTCCATTTCTAAGTCACTAATATCGGACTACATTATGAACATTTCAAACACAGTAATTTCGGACTATCAATCCAGCTGCAAATATCTATCGGACCGAACAATAATTTTTAGAATATTATAATTTCGCACAAACATCACTACGAGTTTCTTAGATCAATAGTATTGATATTCTTGGCTACTTTTTTGACTAATTTTGACATTAGATCTACTCTTAGACTTAGTGGTACGTCTGACACTTGATTTGGTCCTACTTGAAGATTCAGCTTTTGTTGAATCTGTGGGAAACTGAAAGTCATAGTTTCTAATGGGTTTAGAGGATCATTAAACAACATTAGAGGGACAGCGGAAGCAACAATGTTAATCCTCAATAGGCCGAAAACTCGGATCTATGAACAACTTATCCGATGCAACTTAAATATGCAAGAAAACTTACATATTATGGTTTATAGAAACCCTCATAGATCCTTGATTGATTGATAAGAGCTAAGAGTCCAATGTAGAACCCCTCTTTTGTAGTCGCACCCAAGGCACTCAGATCAACAACAAACACCATGAACGAAGCTCCAAAAATCTGAATCCGTTGGAACAGCAGGTACCACGACGTGGCATCATGATTTTGAGGGTTTCGGAAAATGAAGAGGTAGGACCGAATTTTCTTTATGGTTTTGAGATTTATCATCATCTAAATTTGTCCATATGCCTCTTTATTTATAGGGAATGATATAAGAACCCTTAAAATTATCTGACTGCTTAATATTTGATTATGGTCCCCTTATAAATACCAATTCGGACTCCATTTCGAAGTCACTAATATCGGACTACATTATGACATTTCAAACACAGTAATTTCGGACTATCAATCCAGCTGCAAATATCTATCGGACCGAACAATAATTTTTAGAATATTATAATTTCGCACAAACATCACTACAAGTTTCTTAGATCAATAGTATTGATATTCTTGGCTACTTTTTTTACTAATTTTGACATTAGATCTACTCTTAGACTTAGTGGTACTTCTGACACTTGACTTGATCCTACTTGAAGATTCAGCTTTTGTTGAATCTGCGGGAAACTGAATGTCACAGTTTCTGATGGGTTTTGAGGATCATTAAACAACATTAGAGGGACAGCGGAAGCAACAATGTTAATCCTCAATAGGCCGAAAACTCGGATCTATGAACAACTTATCCGATGCAACTTAAATATGCAAGAAAACTTACATATTATGGTTTATAGAAACCCTCATAGATCCTTGATTGATTGATAAGAGCTAAGAGTCCAATGTAGAACCCCTCTTTTGTAGTCGCACCCAAGGCACTCAGATCAACAACAAACACCATGAACGAAGCTCCAAAAATCTGAATCCGCTGGAACAATAGGTACCACGACGTGGCATCATGATTTTGAGGGTTTCGGGAATGAAGAGGTAGGACCGAATTTTCTTTATGGTTTTGAGATTTCTCATCATCTAAATCCGTCCATATGCCTCTTTATTTATAGGGAATGATATAAGAACCCTAAAAATTATCTGACTGCTTAATATTTTATTTTATCCTCCAGAACATTCTAGAACTTCTAGATTTCATTTAACTAATTAAAACTATTAATTAATAAACAAATAAAGTCCCTATAATTTTCCCATGTCATTTATTGTTTATTTATGTCCTTACGTGTAACCTAAAATGACCCTACTATTAAGAGTTCCAATTGTTGTATTTGTGTTGTAACGATGGGCACCATTCTCCATCACTCCCACTTGCAAAAGTTACCAACACTATATTGTCTAATATTCACTAGTAATGAATAGAGATCATACAGCCAAATGTACCTACCATACTTGTGACAACCCTATTTTTTCCAAAAGCATTGTAAACACTCGAAAGCTAAAAACAACGAAATTAACCTCAAAAATAAAGTGTTCAAGTATCTAAGTTGGGATGCATCAAATATTAGATATCATGCCCAGGTTTCCAAAAACATAAAGAACGCTCAAAACCGAGTTATATTGAAGAAATTATAACCACTCGTATATTTTCGACACGACGTTAAAACATTATTTGACGTAAAAAGTGGAATCTCAATAAAATTCATTTTAGCCTTAAAGTATCTAAACAAAAGTCGTAGATCATGTTGAAAGATGAGCGTGCATAAAAAGATCGCCCAAATTGGACCTCGTATGAAGAAGTTACAAATTTTCAAAGTTTCGTAACAGTAGTAGAGGGCTAAAAACTCGGATTAAAGATCGAGTGTTATTTAACTATCGCCACCTAAACGGAATTTGAAGATCTCCTCGGTGGTAATAAAACAATAGAAAGACAAACGAAAACCGACGTCGAATAAAGAACCTATGAAATTTTAACAAACTTTAGGAGGCCCGGCCTATTAAAATTATATCATTAAAAATAAAGTCAAAACTAGCCGACGGAGTCTAAATGAAAGTTGTAGATCATAATCTCACCTACGCGTGGATATAAAGAACGCGAGAAACGGAGCTCGTACGCGAAAGTTACGGAATTTAGAAGTTGGAAGCAGGGATTACGCCCCGCGTACTCTGAGAGTACGCCCCGCGTACTAGACCCAGAGTCGAGTCCCATCGGCCCGCCCAAGCTACGCCTAGCTAGCCAGGAGCCGTAAGCCATGACGCATTTTTACGCCCAGCGTAACGACGTACGCGCTGCGTACGTGAGTACGCCTCGCGTACTCCAAAGTTACGCCCTGCGTACGAGGCAATTTCAGCCTATAAATAGAAAGGTTCAGCTGCGAATTTAAGCACACATTCTCAAACCTCCAGATACTCTCACACCCTTATAAAGCTCCAGAGACCAGTCCATCACCTCGGTTTCCGCACTCGAGCCCCCGACGAAAGATCTACGTTGCAGCGATCCCCAAAGAGCCCGACGACGCAAGTATCCGCGATCGAAGTTCTACTTAACTCTAGTCTTCCTCTTCAAACTTAACGAGTGAGTTCATACCCCTACTTTTCAATTCTTTTTCATGTTTTAGGGGGGGAAATACAAGTACATTACACGTTAAAAGTATCATTTTATAAACATAAATGCAATTTCTAACTTCGAATATTGATACAAACATCTTATGTATACAAGAGCGATTATATCACTAAGTTATTTCTACGAAATGGAACATACTATCTGAAAAACTATAATGGGTATAGTTAGCAAGTCAATCCTACATTTTATACAAATTGAAAAACGAAACACTTTCAAAAGAAGTAAGGTTATTTCATTGTAAATCTATTTATACTAGTCAATGTGAGATATTTAAACTTCAACGTACATTTTTGTATGCATTTCAAGTCCTGTATTATATACCATAATCTCTTGGAGGGAGAGCGTGATACTTGTGTATAGATCTATACGGGATTGACAATCCCGCACCTAAACTACTAGCTATAGTTAGACCGGCAGGTCTGGGGTGACAAAGTCATAACACTGCAACACTTGAAGAATGTTGTTACAGGCCGTCAGTGTCATTAGTATGGTTATAAAACTCACATAAAAAGTATAAAACAAGATTGATTTACGAGATTCATATGTGCATCGCAATTTTCCTACATTATATTTTCATACAAAATTATTGTTATCATTTGATTATAAAGGTTACTAACACATTCCAACTTTGGAAACTTTTTCATTTTACAAGAAAATATTGTTTTTTCTAAAAACCTCGTTTACCAATTTACTACCAAAAGGGATATACTTTTCAACTCAAAACACTCATGAACTCACCAACTTAATTGTTGACACTTTTCAAAACCACTTGTATTTCTCAGGGAATCAGTGATACAGGTAAACTACCAGCTTTTGGGAGAAGGAACACAAAGGATGTTTTTATCATTAAACATTTATCATCATATTGTAATATTCTTTTGATAACATGTATAACGCAACAATATACGTTTTCATTTTATATATATGATGGTTGTGTTACTTTCTTTACAATATTCAATTGTTGTGATACTACGTGAAGTCATCCACCCCCGAATGTTTCCGCCATTCTGGTTTGGGGGTGTGACAATACTCACAACATAGAGTCATGGTATAGCCCTTAGATAAGTGATCACATAGAGTCATGGTAGCCCTTACAAGATATCTATATGAACGGAAATGTCTCTATTAGTAAGGAACTCACAATTAATGTAACTCTTTCATTGATTTCTTCCATATTATCAAGATTATATCTTTCATCCTTTTAGGATTCCAAAGAATATTCTTGATTCTTGATTCTTTGATTAAATCCAAGATGATCTTATACAACTTGTCATGCACAAGGCATACAAGTTATTAAATTTACTTCCACAAACTCTTTAAGAATACTGCATCTCGAGTTTCCTCAAGATTCCAATTATTTGGCTAAAATTAATGATTTACTTAGATCTATGTCCATAGAGTATAAGTATGCTTTCTTTTTCCTCCCATGTGCTTCATAATGAAACAATTCCAAGCTACGTAAAGCTTTTACACTTAGCAAAGTTAGGATATTGTTTCATATTTTAATACAAGGAACAACATTGCTCCCACTAGCTTTGACATTTATATGAACTATCTTTTGTTTCTTGTAATTTTAACCTTTGAATTTCTCATCAAAGAAATTGATCCAATCATGATATGCTTGTTAGAATCCATTAATGGAATTTTCAAGCCTACATATCTTTCACAGCCCATCTTGTTTTGAATATATGTGTGTTCCTATCCATGATTGTCATCTTTTGAAGCTCTACGAACACTATATGGTTTTAACACCAAGTGTTTCAAACATACACGGATTGAATCTCGTTCCTCATAGCTTCCTCCAGTTTTGGCTTATAGGGTCTTCCATAGCTTCCAATAGCCGATAGACTCTAGCCGCAATCTAACAGTGACTCATTTCCCATGTGACATGGAGTCAACAAGGTCCATGATGTCTGTAACGTCGTAATTTTTACTCAGTTATTTTTCCATTGATTCTTTTTAATATTTTAACGGATAATGCAGCGGAAGACTTTAAACATTATTTATTTCAAACCACAACATTAAATTCAATTCAAAACCAAAAGATAAAAAGTATTTAATTGTAGCGGAAGCATAAGTATCAAAAGTAAATAACGTGTCCAAGTGGCATCTTTATTCTAAGGATAAACTACTGTAAAGTGACCATATCTCACAAATCCAAGCTCCTAATCTACCTGTACCAATCATATAGGCACAAAGCAAAGAAACAAGTATCAACAAATGTTTCATGAGCCAATAGGAGTTTGTACACAATCAAAGGGAAAAAATACAGTCCCCTAACGGGTCAAATATTTAAATTATAAACATGTAAATAGAATTTGCATATCAATCATGAATCAATCTTCATTCATATATAATTCCATCATAGCTCATTCAATCTTATATCATTCATTTATATATCATCAATCGTATTTCATGCATAATCCTACTATAATTATATATCGTTGGATCAAAGGTATATGTCGAAATCATATAGGTGTAGGTTGTCTCGTAGTGGTACTTATCCCAAAGACATATACCCCGTTCACTACTAATGTGCTCAGGTAGTATAATGCTCTAAGTGGCTCATGGCTTCCACCTGAAACATCAACCCTAAGACTTCCATTTTTGCTACTATGACCTGCAAGGCATAAGGACGTGCGACATCGTTCAACATCGGTCCAAACAGTGCCAATTTCATGATACACCTCCTGAATCCCACATGATGCTTGATCCGGCCTCGATCGAATGGCCAACATCACTCCAGTCCATGAACACCAAAATATAAGCGTACCATGTGTCGCACGGGCATCTAGAAAGACCAAGCAACTCTTTAATTGGCTTAATCTATTTTCCTAGAAGGTATATTGCAGCCAACCAGGCTCCAATGTATCCGGATAAAGTGTCAAGCTAAGTGTTAGGTTCTACCCTTTCCCCACTATGCATAACTCCACATAATCAATCGTAAATCAAATATAAGCATGCAATATTCATATAATCATAATCAAGATTCCTAACATGTATACGGTAAAAGCTACTCATCAAGATCATAATCAAATATCAAACCATTCATATAGCATATCATAGTTCCAATTAATCGTATCAAGTAACAAGGTAGGCGTATCAACCAAATTTATTAAGCATACAAATGTCACAGAAGGCAAAACAATAACCTATCTCATATTTCACATATTGACATAATCAACCATTAATATTATCTTTATTTGACTAATAGAGCTGTTTCTAAAAAATAGTTTTCGACTATGTACAAAGTTTATGAAAAGTCTATCATCTTACCATGGAAATTGCAGATTATATCTCGCCTAGCCGTAATATCGAAACTCTTTAACTCAACAAAATACCTAAACAGTAATATAATTTCATTAAGAGATATATATAATTCTTATAAGCCTCTAGTTTGTTAAATATCTAAAACATAACATATAAATTTATATTTAATCTAAGCTTTAATCTTTAAGTATTCAATAACATAAGAGTGAAAAATGCAAATATATGTAGTTTAATAACCTATGACTCCTAGTGTACATTAGCAACTCAAAGAAGTACCCAATCAACTGTTTCATAAGATTTATTGTAATAAAATACACCTAAACCTATATTTAAACATTTAATATGCAAGATATAATATCACCAAAACTTTTAACCACATTATAAATTAGTACATAAAGGCTACTTCTCAAGCTTCGTAGGTTATTACATGTTAACTATATAATATTTGTATTAATCCAGGCTTATATTGGAAATTAAGTAAATAAATTTTAATTGTCAATTAAATCTCTTAGCAAAAAACACGAACAGGAAAAAGTATAGGCATGGCTTTACATATGTTCTAAGGGTGGCTATGTCCTTTTGTTTCCGACATTCGTATATAAAACAAATATGCACATATGAGCTTATATATCACTTGTATTCCTAATAACTAGCGTCTAGCGTGTTTGTTCATTAATTCCAGCAATTATCTAGGTATAAAAAAACGGTATCACGGGTTTAAAGGGTTGCATGCATAACAAAAACCAAGGTTTAGCATCACTTACTCCGCAGACAATTGGGGTTTAGGAATCCATTTGATTGAATCAAAAGAAAGCAGCAAGGTTCATGAACAGGGAAAGAAAGAAAAACGGGAAGATCACATGAAGCTGAATTCGATCGGAACGAAACACGGTAGGATAAAACTTACCACGTAGTATACAAGTGGTCGTCACCTATACTCTGGTAGATGACTGGTCCCGGTAATAAAATGTATGACCTCTCGCCATTATTTTATTTTCCCCAAAATGCTTTACTACCCAATACGAATATGATAAAGTAATTTAAATAAGTAAATCATGTTATAGCACAAATATTGCAGATAGCATGCACATATAGAATTTAATAGATACTTCATATATATGTGTAAGCTGAAAGTAATTATGCACTCACATGACTTTAGGTGAACAAATGGTGATGTCGGTAGAACTTCGCCCAACACCTATAGCTTTTTTTTCTTTTGACGTGATCTAAGTATGAACATTACTAAGTCTTACATTTACATTTTTGGCGAATAATGATAGTCTAGATTTCGCTCTAATCTCAATGTCTACATCAAGAACTATCAAGTAAGAATCAACCATGCATGACAGTTGGGAGACTGGATCATTTCGACATAATAGATTTTATGAAATCCAACAACCAAGACAATTTGACCATTCTAGACATCTCTCATGTAAGTAGATCAACCAGTATTATAACCTGGAATTAGTGATAAATATTATTTATAGGTTCATAATAACTACTTATGACTATAAATATACGTTCCATTTAAAAAAAAAAAAAAAAAAAAAAAAAAAAAAAAAAAAAAAAAAGTGTAACTTAACTTACAGAGATTTTAGGGAAAATTTGGGAATTATGCAGGCAGAACTTTGATCTGGAAGCTTCTATTCATCAACTATCTGACATCGCAGGGCTTTGCCAAAGGGATCGGGAACTTTAAAGGAGAAAAGGGGCTAAAGATTTCGAGAGATCTCCAGAAAGAATGTGGGTGATGTGTGTGAGGAAATGGGCTGGAAACTGATTTATTTATAGGCAATTGGGGAGGGCGCGTTCCACAGCTTGACTGGGCGCGTCGTGCGCTTGGTCGGGGGCGTTGGCATGCCTCTTTTCGTATGCTGACATGTGGCACAAACCTGGTGGGGCTGAATGGCTTTGTCGGGTGTGCTGTGCACCTTGTCGGCTCGTGCTTGCGTGTGCAATTTTTATAAAACTTCAAAAATTCGTATCTTCTTCATACGAACTCAACTTTTAATGTTCTGTATATCCATGCTTAGCTATCAATGAGATCTACAACTTTATTTTAGACTCTATGGTCTAATTTTGACTTTGTTTTTAAAGTTATATTTTTAACATGCTTAGACTGTAGTTCTGGTCACCACATGCACACGACGTGGTGATGCGTGATTGTTCTGGTCACGATGCTTAACAATCACGAATTTGGGACCACAATCACGATGCTTAACAATCACGAATTTTTAACATGCTCAAACATGACTCTTTTTCTATTCTCATAAACCTAACGACCATTTGATAGTTACAACAAGCTCTGGAGTTCCTCAAACTCCAAGAGCATTCATGGTAGGGACCACAATCATCTAAAATAAGCTCAAACTTGAAACATAAAGAAAAAATGTCAAGATGTGAACTTTTTACCTCCAACAACTAAATTTGTAGAGAATTATGGATCCAAGCTAGCTCCTTATTTCCTTGCACCACAATGAACTTCCTTCTTCATCAAGTTTCACCAAAACCAAGAACAAGGCTTGTAATCAATCAAACAAGCTCACAAACACAAAATAGGGCTAGGGTTTCGACATGGGGAGATGGAGGCTGAAGGAGATGCCCTAATCCAAGAGTTAGAATGCTTAAATATGGGAGAAACCCTAAAAATCATGGGTTTAGGCTGAACCACTTGCCACTTCGTGGCATCCTACTTGCCACTTCCTGGTGTCCACCCGGAATGTCAAGGTAGTACCTCGTTATGATAGAATTCAATCCATTAAATGAAAAATAGATCTATCATCTCATTCAACTTTCACTAAACTCACAATTATAGATGCTTTACCATGTCATGAACGCTTGAATAATCTCTCATATAGTAATAACGTCATTCTATCCCACTAGCATATGATGAATGCTTGTATGATCTCTCGTTTAGTAATCACATTATCAATTATTAGTTTTAACTCGCTCTAATCGTAGAACCTTATATAAGTTCTTGTAAGTTATAATGTCGGTGTATGTAATGTTCATAACAAACATCTTTAATTAATAAAAATAAAAGTAATATATAAGTTGAATATCAGGATCCGATCCGATCCTACCTTCCCTTATTTATTATTATTATTATTATTATTTGCAAATGAAAATAAAAGTGAATTTGCCATTTTATGCTTTTTACCATTTACCATTTATCATTTTGTGTTGTGAGTTGTGATTAATGTTTTAAAGATTTTATAGATTTTGAACGGAAACTGAATGTTTGAGATATTTTTCATGTTTTAAAATTACAAGTTAAAATTATGTTTTTCTTGTAGGATCTTACGATCCCAATCTCGATCTTGTAAACCCAAAAACAATCATACATATAATCCCGATCTTGACAACCTTGATTGAAATGAATTGTAAACAACTAATAATTTAAGAAAAATACACATTTTTAATTAGTTTGATCGTCGTTGGATGGGTATATTGCTGGACTGAGGGAGTAACAAATAATTAAATTAAAACACAAATAGAAATTTTAAAAGATAAATTTAAGATATTGAGTTTAAATTTTAAACTACCTACTTAATTAAGTCTTATTCAACGTGTTATAAAAAACCAATTAAAATATTTTTTCCTTTAATGAAGGCACCAAATCTGTTGTTATAGTTACATTCCAACACCGATTCTAATTATCCCATGGAAGAACACTACCACTTACACACATGCACACACATACACACACAACTGATCTAAAGATGGCATCGTTGAAGGAGATCCTAAAGAGGCAGCCGGTGGCGGCAACCATCCGGCTTACCATCCCCGCCGGAGCCGCCAGACCAGGACCACCAGTTGGTCCGGCGATAGGTCAATACAAGCTAAACATAATGGCATTCTGCAAAGATTTCAACGCCAGAACACAAAAATACAAACCCGACACCCCGGTTGCTGCCACCGTCAAGGTATTCAAAGATCATACTTTTGAGCTTACCATCCGATCACCTTCCGTCACATGGTACTTGAAACAGGCTGCCGGAATCACCTCCGGCAGCCGGATGCCAGGCCACGTTGTCGCATCGAGCCTAACCCTAAAACATATATATGAGATCGCGAAGGTGAAGCACTCGGATCCTTATTGTCAGTATATGTCATTAGAGGCTATTTCAAAATCGATTATAGGTACGGCTAATTCGATGGGGATTAAGGTTGGTAAAGAGTTGGATTAATTTATCATGTGTCGATTCATTTTCATTTAATAAAAATGTGATTGTGACAAAAAGATTTGAGTTATTTGTTGATTATTTATGGTTATTTGTGTTGAGGGTTTTAGATCATCATCATTAAAATGAATGTATGTGTTAATTTTAACATGGTTGAAATAATGATACGATTGTTGGATAGAGGTGAGGAACTAGAAAGTCTTTATATGAATAAACTAAATATTCATATGCTCTATGAATTACATCCAAACAATGTTTAATTAAAGTCAACATCTCAATCTCAACAACCTAATTTTTGTTCTATCTCTACACATCGTATTAAATTTTCTGATATTAATATGAACAACCAATGCACCAATGCTACAAATGTCATGGTTGGATTTATCTTAGGGTGTAGGCAGTGGTGGCGGGTAGATGATTTTGTGTCGGCAGTTCCACCTAGGGTACGATTTCGAGGAGCAGCCGGATAATGATTTTGTTACGACTCAAATTTTAATCTCCCATATCTCAAATTAACAATTTTCTATAGATTTTTAGGAGGGTCGGTCCAAACATATATGGGGTTTGAGACGAAAAGAAAAAAAAAAAAAAAGACCCCTCAAATACAAATATATTAAAGATTGAAAAAAATATCATTACTCTTTAATATAGACATTTTCAATTAAAAATAAAAAGCAAACTAAATTGTTTATATTAGTTATACAACATTTGCAAATGAGAAAATTAATAGTCGAGAGGGAAAAAGGGCGATATCAATATGACTACAAATATAAGACCTCTCTCAAAACTTATTAGCATGATGTCATATTTGAAAGCGCACACACTATTTGAGATTCTCAATTATAACAGTGAAGAAGAATACATTAGAGCCCTAATTGCTTGCGCAATAGAGAACCCAAAACGCTGATATATGGAGAGTAGAAGCAGATTTGTAATTTATTTACATATGCTTTGCAATGTCCCTGCTTATGTGGTTTAGAATTTAAAAACTAACAAAGCATTATATATTTAACAGTTTGAGGTTAAACCGTTGCATAATTGGATCATCTTTTAAAACAACGTTGCATATTTTGCATAAAAGCTAGTTGACATCCTTGCATTGCATTAATTGGGAAAAAAAATGAAACTTTATTGCATAAATAAGTAATTAACCTCAATTTTAAACCTTAAAATCGAGAGTTTTCAAATTAAACCAAACTGAGGGGCTGGAAAAGTTGACTTTCATTTCAGCTGGCTACTTTGTTTTCCTTTTTGTTTTTATAAAACTTTTTTTTTATTTATGACCATAATAGTCAAAAATTCGAAAAACGTTCAAAATAGTCATGATTGCCACAGATAGCCTTAAGATTTCCGCTGGTGGTGATCTGCAAAAATCTCAATTTTTTTGACAACTTTAAAACCTACTAATTCTATCAATTTTTTTGACAACTTTAAACCTACTAATTCTATCGTACGAATTTTGTTTGAGCTGTTTTTTTCATTGTGTTCTTTGAAATAGGGGTGAGCATTTGAACCGCGCACCAGACCGGTAGGAGGCTTACCGGGTCCGTTTCTAGGTTCGGGTCCAGATCCGGTTTTTCCGGTTCTTGTATCCGTTGAACCGATACAACTTTAGGTGCATACGGTACAACTCGTTATAACGAATATATTTTTAGGTTAGATACAGTACAACTCGGTATAATATATAATTGTTTGTTTGATTGTTCGTTTTAGATAAAAAAAAATGATTACCTATACCATTTGTTTGAACTTTGAATCAAACTAATTAATGACATTATCTATAATACTATAAATTGCAAAATTAATTTTCCAAATAAATCTAATATATAAATCAAGTTTACCAACAAAAGTTAACAATCTTAACACAAACATACAAAAGTAATGATCGTAACACAAAAAATCATAGTTTAAACTGTAAAATCAATTCAACTAACAAACGCCTAATCTAATCTTCCATTGGTCTCTTCCAAATATCTTTTTCATATAAATCTAACGTTTTAAAGCTTGTGCAATCTATATATAAACACAAAATGATAATTTTGTTAGTATTTAATAAGAAGTAATAATTGTATCAAAATAGAACAAAGAGTGTAAACTCGTAAAGTATATAAAATCATTCATCTTGTTGTAGGCACCCCAATACTTATAGTATTTCGTATTCATGTCCTTTACCATTTCGAAAAAATATTGGTTTGGTTGACCAATTTGTTAGATGTATGTCTTGAATTTTACCAAAGGTTTTGATGTAGCTGAAACAATCTTTGTTTTTGTCTTGAGTTTTTTAAAGAACCGCACCATATTCATTACCATTACAGAGTAAGAATTTTTCGGTACTCAACCAAGCTCCTTTCATATGATTTATCTATCAAAGATACATAAAATTTAGAAGTATAGTCTTAAAAATAATTGAAAATTGTTAGTTTTGATATCTAAATTTTGAAGGATTGTAATTCATTGAATATAACACCAAAAATGACAAAATTATTGTCTAAAATCATATATAAACTCTAAATTACACGTTGAAAAAACAGCATGTCAATCCGACATAAAAGGAAAGATATGTGCACAAAATACAAAAGTTGAAAGCTAAAAAGTTGAAATATTTCAGCTTTGATATCTCAACTTTGAAGGATTGTAATTTATTGAATATAATACCAAATGTAATATATGGACCTTGAGGTACATTTTCATTAAGTAAATTATGATTTTGGGGGTTGCCACGATGTGGTGGAGGCACCTCCACGACGTGGCCAAGCATTATTCAACGCGTATCCGGTTTTGGTTGCCACAACGTGGCAGTATTTTGGCCACAACGTGGCGATCGCCTGATGTCAAAAACCCTAATTTTTCAGCTTTCAGTCATATTTAAAGGAAAATGAAGGATAGGGTTTGCTCATCCCTAGCCTCCATCACCCTCTAGACTCAAAAAAATCTAACCCTAACCTCTCTTGGTGATTCTTGGTCCTTTTGGTACTCTTGGTATCTTGGAGAAGGAGAAGAAGGTGCTTTAGAATGTGCATTCAATAAGCAAGTCTCATCATCTTTCCCTTGTGTATTCTCTGGACCCTTGTAATTGTCCAAGATCCATTCTTTTGTTACTTGCTTCTAGATTTAGGCCTTTTCTCCCTTAATCTTCTTGATTTTAAGGTTTAGAAGGTTGGATTCCATAAATTTGGCAACTTTATGGATCCTTGTGGTCATCTTAGTGTTATATGTTCCAGATATGAGGATCCTTGGAGTTTTTGCCCCATGTATTAGCTTTGAGCACATATTTTCCATGCTTTTGACCTAAAATAGAAAAGAATTGCATTGGACAGGCATGTCTATAAATATATGATTTTTATGGTCCATTAGGTGTACGAAACCCTTCTGGAAACTTTGGAGAAGTAAATTTAATGATTAAGTGCTTAATGGGTGTTTACATGACTTGGGTTGCCTTTAAGGACTTGGGGTTTAAGATCTTGACTTATTGAGATATCTTAATGGATAAAGTTGGAAACGTTATCCATCAAGACCGTGGGAAAGACCAAATCTAAGCTCTTGGAATCATTGGAAAAACAACTTAATATGTTAAGTTGTTCATACCAGTCCCCACGGCATGGCCTTAGGTTGCCGCGACGTGGCAATCGGATAAGGAACCATCTGTTTTTCTTTATGCTGCCACGTCATGGCCAATGGATGGCTACGATGTGGCGACTCGCTGATTAGGGTTTCGGGGTTGTTGACTTGACCGTTGACCTTGGGGGTTGACTTGTTGACTTTCTGACTTAGTTGACTTCTAGTCAACTTGTAAGTTTGGGTTTTAAACTAATGTTAAGTTCCTACTATCTTATAGGTGACTCGTGGTGTCGGTTTTGATCTCGGGAGGGAGCTATTGTATTATATGCTTGAATTCAAGGTGAGTTTTCTCACTATGCCTCTGGGTCTAAGGCACTAAAGCCAACCCATTTGATTATGTTATCCTTAAGAATAGGATGTTGCTATGTTATAGTGGTATGATAAGCAGGTAGATTTGTTATGATTACCTATGTTTCTTCATATTGTTTATTTGTATATGTCGACATGTTGTGGTTGGGTTGAGGCCGGCCAACTGTGTGCTGAAAGACAAGAGGTATGGGTGGTCCAGTTGATATTGTAGGCCCAAAGTGAGTGGTCCAATAGATTGTAGGCTTGGTAGAGCGGTCCAGGCATCTTGTACGCCTTGTGAGGTAGTACAGGAAGACTTAAGTCTCATGCTTGCATGCATTGTATTTTGAAACCTTACATCAAAAATGACAAAATTATAGTCTAAATTATGTACAAACTCTAAATTACACGTTGGAAAAAACCTCATGTTAATTCAACTTAAAACGAATGAGATGTGTTTGTTTAAATATTTTCACAAAATACAAAAGTTTAAAATTATAGCTAAAAGCTGAAATATTTCGACTTTGATATCCCAACTTTGAATAACTGTAATCCATTGAATATAACACCAAAACTGACAAAATTATAGTATAAAATCATGTACAAACTCTAAATTACACGTTGAAAAAATTGCATGTCAATCTAACTTAAAACGAATGAGATATGATTGTTTAAAGATTTTCACAGAATACAAAAGTTTAAAATTATCACTATAAAGCTAAAATATTTCAGCTTTGATATCCTAAATTTGAAGGATTATAATTCATTGAATATAAAACCAAAAACGACAAAATTATAGTCTAAAATAATGTACAAACTCTAAATTACACGTTGGAGAAAGCTGCATGCCAATTCGACTTAAAATAAATGGGATGTTTGTTTAAAGATTTTCACATGATACAAAAGTTTAAAATTATAATTGAAAAACTGAAATATTTTAGCTTTGAAGGATTGTAATTCATTAAATGTAATACCAACAATGACAAAATTATTGTCTAAAATCATGTAAAAAAACTCTAAATTATATGTTGGAAAAAACTGAATGTCAGTCCGACTTGAAACGAATGAGATATGCTTGTTTAAAGATTTATTTAAAAAAATATTCCGGTCCAAAAACCAAACTATTAAAAAAATTAGACCGGTTTGATCAATTCCTAGAACCGAGAACCAGCTTAAGGGTCCAAAAAAAGGTCCAGGTCCAGGTGTAACATCCCAAAAATCATAAAATTAAAAATTTTCTAAAACAACCCATTTCATCCATAAAGTGTTTACAAAACCATTGTTTCAAAAGTATAAACATAATCATAGTTTTTCCCAAGATCCAATATCATAAAAATAGGAAGATGTGCACAATCACGGCTTCACTTTTACACGATCAACAAAAGTACTTGAAACAATAAACTGAAATTGTAAGTCAAAGCTTAGTGAGTTCCCCTAAAGTACCCCCACACAACACAAAACATATACAACTCAACATGTAGGGTCCAAAACCTCCCGATTGGATTAACCTGGCCCACAACCTCCCGGTTGGAATGTTCTGCATATCACATACTGGGTGCACAACCTCCCGGTTGGATTACCTTGCATATTGGGTCCACAAACTCCTGGTTGGATTACCCTGGTCCACAACCTCCCGATTGGAGTGCCCCGACCTATTAACTGACAGTACAAAGCAGTACAGTCTCAACCCAAACATAAACTGTTGACATATAACAGATAACAAGCATATCCGACAGACAGATAATCATACAACCAGTAATCACAAGTAGTTATACAGATCTACAAGTTTAACGCATATCAGTAACTAGCATATAATCTTATAGATCTATAGCATACTCAGCATATCATCAATCGGTATATAACAAGATATTAATCCAATGGGTCAGCCTTGGTGACTTCGACCCACAAGTACAGTGTGGAAAACTCACCTCAAAGTCTGAACGATAGCTGAATAAATCTCTGATCTGAATCTTGGCTCTACTTGTCACCTATTAATTAAACCACAGCCTAACTTAACTTAATATCAAAATACCCTTCATTCAAAATTGGTCAAACCCCAGTCAAGGTCAAAAGTCAACAAAACAGCCAAGTCAACTCAGTTGAGTACGTTGAGCGTACTCAGTTGTACACGAGGCGTACTCAGCTTGACCAGAAATCAGGGTATTGACCGCGTACGTGTAGCGTACCATTTGGTACACCTAGCCACCTCAACTTCATATTAAGAGCTTAATACATCAAGTCCTTATGTCCAAGTCCAGATCTAGGCTCAAAATATCATTATAAGTCATAAAGTTTCCAACTTTATGACTTTGCATGGCTAGAAGTGCTTAATACCAACAAACCCTAACCTCTTAATCCATTAGGACATCCTAGCACATGCATGGGGAAGAAATAAGAACCAAGATCATATTTTTATGCATAAAGACATCTCAAAACGTCTGGAAGGACAACCTATATGAGCTAGAGTATGCCATACTCATGATTGTCAAGATTTGGAACCAAATGATTCAAAACTCAAGAGCTAACAAGATCTAAGGAAATGCAAGCCAAGATTAAAACTTTATACCTCCTGGAGGTTGCTAGATAGATGAGAGCTCCAGATCCAAAACTTGTTCAAGCTTCCAAGATGAATCAACTTCCTTCCTTCTCCTTTAAGATCACCAAAATGCACTCAAAAGGTCAAGAATGCTCAAACAAGGAATTAGGGTTTGCTATGGTCGAACTAAGTGATGGACGCTGGTGAGAGAAAAGTATTGGAGGCCATAAATGTGTTTAACTATGGTCCAAACCTTAAAAATTAAGGTTTGGGATCCCGCCACGTACGCCCAGCATACGATATGAGTATGCCCAGCGTACGTGTCTCACGCCTATTATTTACAAAAAAATGTCGCTATGGGCCACAAGGGCTAAAATGCAATAATGTTTATACTTAGGGTTAAATTTTGGAAATACCTCAATATTAGGATGTCAGGTCAACTGGTCGGGTCCGGTCCTAAGGATGGTTTTAGTATAGGGCACATAATGGCACAAGCAACCCTTGATTTTTCCGAACGCAATGCAAAAATTTTTGATTTTTTTCTACTATCATGCAACTATTAAAATTTGTCGTGCATGAAATCTTGCGTCCGCCCTGGCCCACATATCCAAATACTCACCCCTACTTTGTAATAAGGGTTTTCCATGGAGCTATTAAACTTCAAATCTAGGTGTCAAGAAGTTGTATTCTTTTAGCTTAAAATCGGCTACCTGTGTAAAATATGAGGAAAAAAACAACTTTGATCATTCATAACGTTCGCATACGACCTTCGATTTTGTTGAATATTTTTTATTGTGTTCTTTGTAACAAAGTCTGTCTTATAAAAAAAAGAGTAAATTACGCGAATGGTCCCTGTGGTTTAGTGTAAATTACACACTTGGTCCCTAACTTATTTTTCTAACTCGGACTGTCCTCAACTTTTAATTATGTAACCCGCCACGTCCCTATTCTCACAGTCCGTCAATTGTTTCCGTTAGACACCCCACGTGCCTTGCACGTTAGGGGTATAAAAGTCTTTTCACATATCCAATGTTATACCGCCAAGAAAAAAAAGGACGTATCGTTGATCAACGTGATCAGACACAAGCTTCACAGACAAAACCTTTGAAAACCCTTTGAAAACCCTTTGAAAACCCTTGAAAACCCTTGATCGAAAGAACCCTACATTTGAAAACGACGATGGCGCCTTGGAGGATACGTGCTACCATGGACGAGATTGACGTTGCTCGTAGATATGGTAAGTGTTTACTCCCTCAATCAGTTAATAACTTAAAAAGAAAAATGTGACTAACCAATCTTTCCGTGAATATACAGCCGGACATCCGACGATATTCTCTGTCCGATTACACCATGGTGGACAGTTTACAAAGTTCCCTGGAAGAAAGTACATCAAAGGCAAGCAAAATTATGTTGATTTACTAGACATTGACACCTTTTCCATTCACGACATTGACGAGATGATGGAGGAACTTGGGCATATTGATTCAGACGAAACACTACTCTATTATCATTTCCTGAGACCATTTGGCGATTTGGATTTTGGGTTATTTGCTTTGGGTTCAGATCAGGATGTTCATCATCTGGGTACGTATGTTGCTAACCATAAGGTAATAGATGTATATATTGAGCATGGGAAAACAAATTTACATACTTATTCTATGTCCCCCAACCCTAGTAAGGTTAAAATTGTTGAAATTAAAGAGCCACCAGCTTGCTCCAAATAGTTGTTCTTGGAGTGGAATGACTCTCCAATTGAGCATGAGAGTGTTCCAGACCTAACAGAAGTTGAGAATGATAGTCATTTGGACAAAGAACCATCTTTGGTCGACCATATTGAATTTGAAATGAATGTAGAGAATGAGGATGATTATGATGGTAGTGGACACAACAATGGCAGTGGAAATGATGAGTTTGATGATGATAGTGAGAGTGAAGATAGTGATTTTTTTATTGATGAGGACAATCTCATACACGATGTTGATGTGGATATGAAAGATTTCCATATGAACATTGACAAGGATGTAGAATGGGTTGGAGGTTCTTCTGAAAGTAATGTACCTGAAGGTACACAACAAGGTGAGTTAGAAGTGATCAACACAGAGGTTTTGTTGTCTGGGTCTTCATCAGATGAGGCAAATGATGGTAAGCGAAGGAAAACTATTAGGGCCATACATAGGGCTTATGAAAATGATGCAGCTTTGGTTAGTGAGCCCTTCTACATTTTTCAAACTTTCAGTTCATCTAAGGACTTTAAGACACAAGTGAAACTACATTCCATAAGGACAAGAAGGGAAATACAATTAGAGAAAAATGATAAGAATAGGGTTAGGTTTGTGTGTAAGGGCACTATACCAAATCTTGCTACTAATGAAGAAGAGAAATACCCATGGGTTATATATTGTAGTAAGTGGAAGCGTGACATAGATTGGATGGTTAAGACATACACGAAGGAGCATCGATGTCTACAAACAAGGAAAGTCAAAGCATGTGACTATAAGTTCCTTTCAGAGCATATAGTACAAGTTATTGAGACAAACCCAAAGATTCCTATTAGGGCTTTACGAGAGCAACTCCAACGTGAGTACCAGATGGACATTTCGCATATGAAAACTTTTAGGGCAAAGCAGCAAGCTTTAAAGCATGTTCAAGGAGATTATGCCAGCCAGTACAGGTTGTTAAGGGATTATGTTTTAGAGGTACAAGCACGTAACCCAGATACTACGGTTAAAATTGATGTTGAAAGTGAAGCGAATCCAACTGTTGAGACAAGAACATTCAGGCGTATCTATGTTTGCATTGGAGCTTTGAAGCGAGGTTTTGCAGCGGGAAGAAGGGACTTTCTTGGACTTGATGGAGCCTTCGTGAAAGGTCCATATCCAGGCCAAGTTTTGTCTGCTGTGGTAAGATCTTCTTATTTCTTTTTGTATTGTATGTTCTTTATTTTAATTAGTGTTAACTGACCAATGTTTTCTGGTAATTTATGTTTCTTATCAAAGGCATTGGATGGTAATAATGGGATATATCCTTTAGCCTATGCTGTGGTTGAATCAGAAACATTGAATTCTTGGACTTGGTTTTTAAGTAATTTGGGTGATGACTTAGGTTTGGGAACAAATTCCAATTTCACGTTTATGAGTGACAGGCAAAAGGTATTGGAACCTATCCAAACTAGGTTTTATAGTTTTATACTATTGATGCAGTTATACTAACATACAAACATGTTACTATTGCTAGGGTTTGTTGCCTGCGATTGCAACACTATTTCCATGTGCAGAGCATCGCTATTGTCTTCGTCACATACACGACAACATGAAAAAGAACTGGAGGGGAAAGGTGTTCAAGGATCTTCTTTGGGAATGTGCCACGACCTCTAATGTACAACACTTTCATCAAGCAATGGAAAAACTAAAGAAGCTTAACAATGATGCTTATGAGTGGCTGAAACAAATACCTCCTCAAAGTTGGGCTCGCTCCCACTTTACTGGTATAATGACTTTCGATCTCTACTTAATAATTTTAAAAGAAGGTAAATTGAATACTGACATAGAATTTGTTGATGTTCAGGGAGAGCACATTGTGATGCTCTAACTAATAACATGTGTGAAGCATTCAACAGCAAGATAGAAGATGGTCGTGATGCACCAATTATTAACTGCATTGAGTTCATCAGAGAGTACATTATGAAGAAGATAGTCAAAGTTGACAAGGAAATTCAGAAAGTTGTAGGTCCTTTGACTCCTACAGCTACAACAATATTGGATAACATAAAGAGTAAGGCAGAACAGTATGTTGCAACATTTTGTGGTGCTGGAAAATATCAAGTTGCTGGACCATGGCAAGATCAGTGTATTGTGGATGTAGGTCAACAAAGTTGTACGTGCAAAAGGTGGGAATTAATAGGAATTCCGTGCAAACATGGTGTGGCTGCTATTTGGGACATGGGGAGGAATGACAAAGATGTGGGAATCCCAGAATCATTTGTGCATCCATGTTACTGGTTATCAAGCTGGAAAGAGATGTATTCTTTTAAGGTTAGTCCAATCAATGGAAGGTCCATGTGGGAGAAGTCAGCTATACCAACAACTCTGTTGCCTCCAAAACATCGTGTTCCTATAGGAAGACCAAAGAAGAAGAGAACAATATCAATTGTTGAAAAGGAGGACTTTGTTAGAGGAAACACAGCATCAAGGGCCCATAGATCAGTAACATGTACGAAGTGTAACAATGTTGGTCACAATGCAAGAACCTGCAAAGGGCAAAGACCAATTGTTGGTGGGGGTGGTGGACAATCACAAGTAAAAGGAAAAGGGAAAGGGAAGGCAACCACTTGATGGTTTGTAATAGGGCTAGTCTTTTGTTACTTTAAATATGAATGGATTGTGTTATGTTGCTGCTTGTAATAGGGCTAATATTTTGGTACATTATTTACTCTAGTTTGTAATAGGGGCAGTATTTTGATACTTGTTTTAGCCAATATGTTGGCACTTTTGGATGAACTAGTTTGTCACCCTCATTGCCCAGTAATAGTTTGGTACTAATTAATGGAATGTTTTCTTCTTATGATACACCATTGGGTAGATAATAATTTGGTTTATATTGATTTTTACATTTATATTTTCCATAATAGTTTGGTACAAAATTAGATTGTTATATTCTTCTTATGATGTCACCCTTATTGCCCTGTTATAGTTTGGTACTAATTAATGGTCAATATGTTGCTTATACATCACTTTAAAACATAATCAATACAACACTGCTACAACCATTACAGTACATTTGCATTACAATACATAGACAACCTAACCAATACATAACACCATTTTCATTGATCTTTAAAATCTTAACCATTTGCATTACAATACATAGACAACTTAACCATTACAGAAAAGGATACCTTCACATTCACTGCTACAACCTAACCATTATAGATAATGATACCATCACATACATTGCTACAACCTAACCATTACAGAAGACTTTACCATTACAATAACAACTCATCCCCACCTTACAACTTGTAAACAAGTATCACCAAGAACAATACCCAACTATTAAATAAACATATTTTCAAGAAAAGATTTTCATTTTTCAGCTTCTTGTTCAACCTCACAAGCCAGGAGATTGTCAATCTGTCACCATGATCCTTTTCATCATCATCTACCCAAGCAATAAATCCTTTACGTGGTTCCTGTCAATTTCAAAAGCCACAGTTACAATACCTATAATCGCATACAGTGATATCCCCATCTAGGGTTACGATTACAAAATTCTCAACTACAACATACCTTAATTGGACATGCGTAAAAGGGTCTTCCTGGATTATTGTTAGTAGTTGAAGTTCGAATTACAGCAGCACGCCCACAATCGCATTGAACCATCCTTGATTTGAAGGAGATTAGGTGTAACCGCTTCAAACGATGGAGGATTGAAAGAAACTACTCTAAATTAGGTTCGATCCTGATGAAAATTTAGTATTTGAAGATCGTTGGAAATGTGAAAAGACTTTTATACCCCTAACGTGCAAGGCACGTGGGGTGTCTAACGGAAACAATTGACGGACTGTGAGAATAGGGACGTGGCGGGTTACATAATTAAAAGTTGAGGACAGTCCGAGTTAGAAAAATAAGTTAGGGACCAAGTGTGTAATTTACACTAAACCACAGGGACCATTCGCGTAATTTACTCTAAAAAAAATTAATTAAAAAAATCACAAGCCACCTAGAATCTTACGTGCGGTGAAAAAAAATACCCTACAGTCACCAAGATTTTATGGTTACTATGATCATTTTTGTGATTTTTGGTTATTTTGTGGAAAAACTTAAAAACATGATTATTATGGTCATTTTCTTTAAATTTTATACATTATCATTTTACAGTTATATTTAGGGAAGTTTAGTAATTGTATTTTATAGTATAAATAAACTGTTTATGGTCAGTTTAATATCACCATTCATCTAACAGTTCTACAGTTCTCTCGTTCACTTTATAAATTCAATTTATACAGAGAACTCTTGGATGAACCTGTATTAATGTAATGTCTCATATTTTCAACTTTGATAATGTTCATCACTAAAGCAAATCTTTTTTCTTTTTTTTGCTGAAGATAATGAAAAACAATAACCATTGGTACCCAAAATAAAAAACTTACAAAAATGATACCTTTCAAACATGAGACCAAGTTTACAATATGAAAAGAGGAAATAAAATCCATTTTAACAACAAAACGTAGAAGAAAAAGAATCATATTTCTAAAAAAGTACGACACCCAATTCCCAAATCAAACAAACAAACAATCAAACAAGCCAAGATTTTTTTAAACATTCTTTCTATATATACCTACATCATCATCAAGACAAGTCACCAATACTACTACAATCTCATCAAAACGCCTTCCAACCATCTACCGAATCTCTTCTCGGAGTCTCACTCTTAAACGGATCATGATGCGATCTAAACGGGTCACCCGACCCAAACGGATCCCCATCGTCAAAAGCCGGAAACCCATGACCGAAATCCGACGACTCATTCCCATTCGCATTCCCATTCCTACTCTGCATGGAATCAAACCTCGAGAACGATTCCGATTCCCGAGTCTGAAACAACGAGTGCCCGAAATCCGAATCCACCGAACTCCTCATCGAATCAAATCTCGAAAGCGTCGTTTGCCGTTCATTAAACCCTTGATCGTACTCCGAATCCTGGGCGGTGCTCCGGAACGAATCGAATCTCGAAAACGGGTCACGGGCCGGGTCGTGAGGCGCGTTGCTGGAGAACGAATCGAACCGTGAGAAATTGTTGCTGAAGGAGTTATCTTCAGGCCCGTCGGAGTATCTTCGAGGTGAGTTTGTGTACATTGGAGTGCTCGGAACGGAATCAGCGAATACCGAAGCGAATGGTTGATTGGAATTGAAATTGGAATGGCTTCGAGGAGAACCGGCGAAACTGTAAGCCGGGGTTCCGGGGACGGAATCGGGGAAGGAGGACGAGAACGGGGCCCGGTTTTGGAATAAATTGTCTGCGGGTGGGGATCCGGCGTAGCTGTACGCGGGTGTTCCTGGAACGGAATCGAATGTGAATGTGCTCTTTTTTGGAATCTCGGTTCTTATAGGGTTTAGGCCTCCCCATGAATCGGAATCAAAGAAGGAATTTTCGTATTTGCTCCCTTGATCCGTGTCCTGCTAAAAAAGAATTTAAGGGATATGTGTAGAAAAAGACTTGACATAGAAAATAGTCAAATAGGAAGATGTTTTACCTTATTGGGTTTTGTAGTAGCATTGAGATCCCAAGCTGCTGATGCATCTGAATCATAATGAGTGTCAAATCCCCATCCTGATCCTGGCTCATCAAAGCCTTTTTCACTAGAAACAACCGACTGTGTATCCAGATTTTCACTGCACCAGTAACAAAAGAAAAAAAAAAAAAAAAAAAAAGTTAATATTATATTAAAATAAAGAAATGAAGGAAAGTGAAAGTGGATTGCTATTTCTTGCATTTGAAGTACCTGTGGGTTTTGACAGCATGGGGTGAACCGTCTTCACTGGTAGTCTTTCCATCGTGGAATATCTTAGGCGGGCTTTCGGGGGTTTGGGGTGAGGAGGTGTCTTTCTTTTCCTTTTCCTTTTCCTTTTGCTCATTTGATTCATTGTTATTGTCCTCCACAGACACTGTCAACTTCTCAGGCTTATGATTGGCCTCTGAAGTATTGTTGTTGTCTTGGAATTGGAAAGTAGATTTGTTTTGGACTGGTAAGGATTTTGGCTTTGGAGGTGCAATAACATTTTCCACATCCAGTGTTAGCTCTTTCACAAATGTAAACCCTGCAAGTTCCATTGATTTAATGCACTATAATCTGTCAGACAACCAAAACTATGGTCAATTTTAACTTAAGTTTGTAGCTGTTATTTTACTTACCTTCCTCTTCAAATTTATCCCAGCTTTCATCCCAATCAGCAGCTCCTTCTTGGAAACCAGGTTGCCAACCTAAACACATTACATTCACAATGAAAAAGGTATTTTTTTGTCTTCATGTAGATTTTCAAAATACAATGTTATAATAAATTAAAATGAAAGTAGGATGCAAGTATGTTGCTATTTCTTGTATTTAACATTTTTTTTATTATATAAATTGGGAATAATTATTAAACAGAAAAGGTGGATTTACCGAATGGCAGCTCAACCAGTGATGTAGGTTTCCCACGTAATCCATACATTTTACAGCGCTCGTTTAACATTTTTACTTGCTCCTCCAAATCCGCTTGAATGCGATCAGCACGAGCCTACATATTTTTTAAACAAAAACAAGCCCCTCAAATTACCAAAATGCCACTCACTATGAAACCTTAAGCCTCTCACTCTCATTTAATGGATTTATAGTTAGGGGCAGAATACAAAATACCTGAATTTCTTCAGGTTTTCCATCCTGGTCTAGCTTCACAATTGCTCGGTAAAGCTCCATCTTTTTTTCCTGTTATAATTATTCAAATATCAGATATAATTTTGGAGAAATGAACTTTCTTATAAGATTAAAAATTAGCTACTTTCAATTAAACAATTAAAAGTATATTATATTATTATTAGTGAACCTGGATATCACGAAACGTGGCCTCCTCAATGCTCAACTTAGAAGCTACATCTCCAGATTGCTTGTATTTGTCTTCATATTTCTTTGATAGTGATTCAACCTAGGACACAAGTTTCTCACACTAATTTAGAAAACAGAAATTATATCAGAAAATGTGTGTTTTATTAAAAATGCATACCTCTTTCTTATCACTGGAAACCCTTTCTGTGATCTCATTTAGTCTAGAGTCGCATCTGCTCTTGTACAAAACCTGAGATTGAAAGAAAAACATTTAGAGCTACTGAGCTAGTGATTGTAACAAATTATTTAAAAACCTTATTTTTACCATCAATTCGAAGTAAAATGTTGGAAAAAAAAACATTGGTCTAGAATTTAAACACAAAATTTACTGGATATGAACTTCTAACATCAACTGTGCATTAGAACTAGTTGTAGAATACTACTGCTGACTCAAGTAACATATCATCTACATGCTTTAGTTATAAAAGTTATAAAAATAAGAAAGAAGACAACTCACAATTTCCTGCATCTTGTTTCTGTAGAACTCAATCTTTTGTTTAGCTTCCAATATCTCTTTCTCTAGTTCACCAACCTGGGTAAGAATAATTAAAAATTTAACTATATATGTACTCTATACATAACTACAATCAATACAAAAATATTTAATTACAAAAATAAAAAAATATAACTAGTTCTAATTCCTTTAACCTCTAGTTGAGGTTAATCATATAATACAATAATATAACTAATGTCAACTTGAATTACACATATTTTTTACCTTTTTATCTGCCTCTGTTGCCTCCTGGAACTTAGAATTCAATGATTTTTGCTCCTCTGTACTAAGTTGATCCACTAGATGCTTCTCCAGTATAGGAACCGTAGGCTTGCGCTGTCTAGGCTGCATATCTTCATCATTCTCAGTCACAGGAACCGGAACCGGACGCGGTGGTCTTGGTGCACCCCCAGTGACCTGGCGTGGGCCCACCATCCCATGTGCTTGTTGGACACCTTCAAAAAAAAAATTCAACATTTGTTTTTTTTTAAAGTTATCAATAACCTGGTTTATGGTTTAGGGCTTACCAGGTGGAGGTCTCCATAATGGAGCACCATATGTGGCGGCAGGTGGCTGTGGTTGACCTGATGGCGGCAATGTTGACCCCTCAAAAATAGTGGGTGGAAGCACCTTTGGAAGAGGGCGGCCTTCCCTGAATCTCTCCATAAGGTAGAGAGCAATGCAGAATTCCTTGAGAGAAAGCATGCTGTCATCATCTTGATCAGATAAGTCCCACACTTGCTTCAAGATCTCTGAAACAACAAGAATTTAAGGATATTCATATTCAAGTTTAGATGGTGTGCATTTAAATTACTAAATATAAAACTCAATAAAGCAAAAGAAAATGAAACTTCACCTACCTCTTGGCAATTTCCAACTCAAGAACAGATTGCGTGCTTGATCACCACTAATTTTTCCATCTCTGTCTGTATCTACTTCCATAAAAACTTTGGTATATTTTTGGACACTAGACTGTGACATTTTTGGCCAAGGTTGTGAGGGCTGATTAGAAAAAGTAGAGGGATTTTGTACTGGAACTTGTTGATTAGGTCTAAAACTTGGTTGCATTTGATGATTTTGATCAGCAACATTTCCTTGAAGCAATTGAGTTGGCTTATTGGGCAATTGGGTCCCACCAGAGACAGGAATACTAGGAGGTGACACAGTAACTACAGGGTTGTTCTTTGCCTGAGATGGAGCGCCAAATGCTGAGCTGGACACAAATCCATTTCCACTTGCTGACAAATTAGTACCGTTTGGTTTAGGTGCAGGATTTTGCAATAAGTTAGTGGGCCCGGGTCCCTGTGGTCTAGGTGGTGCAGAGAGACTTGACCCTGATGGAGCCAACATCATGCCTCCATGTTGTGATGGAAATGTGGTGGTGGGAAGTGTTGACTGAGGTGGTCTCATGGTTTGACTTTGCTGAGGTGGATAACCCTGTGGAGATGGAGCTCTTACAGGAGTACTCCCCATCTGAGGTGGCGGTGGGCCCGCGGGTAAGGCGCTGAGGTTGATTTGGGGTGCAGGGATTTTAGATGAAGCGGGCCCGTATAATGCTGCTTTCACAATATCTGGTGTAAGGTCTCGTTTGCTTTGTGCAACAGTTACAAGTTTTAGATAATTGAAGAACTCTGGTTTACCAAGGTAACCAGTTCGATTTTGATCAGCAATTGTCCATATCTGTAGAATGAGTTGCAATTTGTTAGCAAGAAAGGACTCTAGATAAGATGCAGTAGAATATAATATTCAAATTTATTTGTAAATGTATACAATCGTTGAGCTTGAAAAGAATGATTTTACAGCAATATTTAAGGTCTTTTAAGTTTCCATTGCACTCCGTCAGTTGTGTTGTTAAATATAAATTTCTGGAGTGGTTTTTGCCATTATAGATTGTGAAGTAAACTAAAGAATGTTTTCCAGTTTATATGTATGTGCTCAACTTTCATATTAACAAAGTTGCGTTTTCTGTCAAATAACAAGAAGGATAATAAATGCATAGGGAACACAAAAGCAAGGTAGTAGGATCAAGTAGAACCATTTCTCCTATAAAGCTTTTGGAAAGCAAGGCCACTAAATTATACCCTAAAGTAACAAATTTTGTTCACAAAACCAATACAAAAACCACAACGAATATCATCTCACACTACTAATATCAAAATTCAAAATTTAGATGACTGCCAATTTCAAGCCACAAACCCTACAACCAAAGAAAAGGTGCTCTTGTGGGTAAAGATTAAAAGTCAAACATATATGTTGTCATACTCCTTGCATTCCAGAGGTGCCTAGAGGACATGTCAGAAGATGTAGTACATACCAAAAGAGGGGGAGAGTAGAGTAGAATCCTTGATATCAGAAAATCAAGTCATTCTTACCCACTGCAAAATACTAGCGTAATGAATGGTTATAATGACACTATACCTTTAAAATCAGAGGTTTTGAGTGTGTGTATATACCACAAATGAAAAGAACTGTGGATAATGCAGCCCTTACCAATATGTATACACATGTCCAGTGATATATGACCTCCAGATAGCAACATACATACATCCATGAACATAATAATAGTATTGCCAAATATCCAAGTTATCTCTATGCTACATTACAAGATACATATTGCTTCTTGTAAAACGATGAAGTGAATCATATATAGTTGTGCATAACAAAAGGGGACAGAATCTAGCTATAGTAACTCAATACAGATTCGTGGCTGATATATCAAACCACATCTGACCTGCTGCTAGTACCAGATTTATGCTCTCACAAAATTATCATAGCATGTATTAAACAAAGTTAAACGACTGAATTAGAAATCAAAATTGAGATTAACTTCACAGAAATGCAAAATTCTAATAGTGAAGTAGAATTGCTGAATATTAGTTACCTGAGCGAGAACCGGCTTAGGTAAACCAGAGGCTTGAAAGAAGGAAACAGCTTCGGCGCCACTAACGCGACCATCTTGATCTAAATCTGCTCTTTTGAAGTACGACTCGAATTGATCTGTATTCGCTACCCCACCGGCCATATCTTCGACCAATATAAGAGTTTATAATCAACGAATTACTGTAATCAAATTCGAAGATCCAGGACAGAAGATAAGAATAAAAGTCATAAACGAATGAAATGCATAAGATGTGGAAACAAGATCTGTTATCGAATCAGGATCTGAAACAAGAGGGTTTTGCTGGTTCGCGTAATCGATGGAAAACCGGCGATGATGACTGAGTTGCTTCGAGTTGTGGAAGGGTTGTTGTCTCCGATTTGAGAGAGCGAATCGAATTGTGATTCACAATGCAATAAACCAGTCTTCGGATCCAGGCTGCTCCAACGATTTCTTTTAGGAGATAGACAAAAGAAATAACCAAAAAAGTAAAAACTGAATTATTGCCCAATAAATAATATATTTTCAGTTGAATAAGGAATTTCGTTTATAGACGTAATTTTGATGATAATAACAAATAATCTGTTTTTCAGTTTTATAAACCTTCATTTTATTTATTAAATTAAAAAAAAAAAAAAAAAAAAAAAAAAAAAAAAAAAAAAAACTTTATCAGAAAGAAAAAAATTAATGGTTTTACCCTAACATTTTATTTTAAATGGCTTTTTCTACATAGAAACCTGAAATTTGTCAAATATAAATATAAATATATATATATATATATATATATATATATATATATATATATATATATATATATATATATATATATATATAAGTAAATGACATTCAGCAGGTAATTATTCTAAATCGAATATTACTTGTTGATGCGGCTTGTGGAAGTTGAATTGGATTTATTTAGATACTCCATTTTGTATAATCAAAGTCAAAGTAAAATCATGTTTTTCCTTATCACGTCACAACCATAAAACATGTAAAAGAAAATGAGAACATGGCTTCTTGTTGTGTTTGTCGTTGACGTCGTGGATGGTGTTGATGTTGATCAATTGTGATGGTGTAGGGATGAGAAGGTAGATATAGATGCTTTAAAGCGGGGTTGGTTTGGCTATGAGAAGATGATAAACAAAGGTTGGTGCATATATATATATATATATATATATATATATATATATATATATATATATATATATATATCCTCCCCCTCTTTTAATTTTAAAGCGGGGTTGGTTTGGCTATAAGAAGATGATAAACAAAGGTTGGTGCATATATATCTCCTCCCCCTCTTTTAATTCGGTTTCCCGTTTGTTATTAAAAAAATCTCTGACACACCAAAATCACATAGATCACTCTTTGTCTTTTTTTAATTTAAACAAAAAAAAAAACTTGTAACATGAAATGCTTGGTATATATGTGTTGTTCAACTCTAATTTGATTCAACACATAAATGAAATTGGTGATGATCAACCCTATCTCAATTTTCTTGAACCTATAAAATCAATTTTCATTGATTATCAGCCCAAACAAAAATATCTTCAAACTAAAATTAATATTTGATGATCCTAACTCCAACAAATCTACAAATTACATTCATGATAACCTTAGCTCCACCAACTCGTTGGAGATTTGCAGGTAACAAAATATGATTTATGTTAATAATGGCGACCGGGAAAATATATGATTTGCAGATTTGTTTGGAGAAGCTCTAACACACACAATTAGGGGTAAGCATCTGATCGAAATGGTTTGGGATCGAAACGGTTTAGTTGAATCGAATGAACCGAAAACGAATCGATTAGCCTACATTAGTTTTATGTTGCATGATGAAGAGAGTAAATCATCACTAAAAATCCTTCAAAATTTATTTGAACTCCTAACATGTAAAAATCAGTGAAAATAAAATAATATTGGTTAAATCATGGTTGAAATGTTAGTACAAAATCTCAAACTTTCAACCCAATTTTTAAGATCAAACAAGAATAAACTTTTATATTTCATGAAAGTTAAATATTGTATTAAACACCAAACTATATACAAACCAAATTTCTTCAAAAAAACATATTATATGAATAAGTTTTCTATAAATTTTCAAGTGCTAAAACTATTTTCTTATTTTTATACAAAAAATGAGTATTTTAGAGACATAAATCCCAAATAAATATTTATCGAGACCAATAAATTCTAGGAAAATTTCTTGGAACAAGAAGTTTGAGAAAATGATATTATTGTTTACCATTATTTTAGTTTTTATTGTTATTTTGTATTCTGAGTTTTAAAAACAACATTAATTATTTTTCCAAGCTTCTATATATTATATTACCTTCACAAAAACAATTGGAGAAATTTCCACAACCTTTTGCGATTTTTCCAAGATTTAATGTTTATTAAAAAGATTAAATAGCAGAAAAATAGGTAAGCTTATCCAAAAATCATAAACATTTACTAGAATATCTTCTATTACATTATAATCAAAAGTAAAATTTTTGAGGATTTATATTTAACTATTTACTATTTATTTATATTTTCTAGATATTAAACCCACTTAAATTTTAAAAATCGGGTTTTACTATTCAAAAAGGATTTTCAATATTTTTCCCCAATTATGAACACTGTAAAACAATTACAAAAAAGTTTTAAGATTTTTTCATGACCATTTACTGTTTTTTCATGATTTTATGATGTTTTCAGGTAATAAATGGTGGAAAATAGTTAAGGACATCTAAAAATCATGAAAAATTACAAGCAAGTTCTTAATTGCAGTGAGAGCTTAAATACAAAGTTTGGGAAATTTTGGAACTAAATTGATTTAGTTTTTGAATATTTAATCATTGGAACACCTCCTAAATTGTTAAATTTTAGCATTTCAATAATGAGAATTTCCACTTTAATTTGTTATATAAAAAATTGATTCATAGAAATGTAAATTTCATAGAAAAATGTTTTTAACTTATTAATATCAAAATTTTGACACAATATTGGCATAATTCTATTGTAGTAGTAAGTATACTAGTATTAGATTTCGATTAAAGACTCATTAGTATGTAACATCGTTGTAGGATTCGATAGTGGTACGAGTGAAGCATAGTTCAAGGCACCATTTGCATTATCTCGAACCATAGTGAGTATTCACACCCCCTATTTTTCGTTTTTACGTTTTATGGTGGAAAATCATGTCCTAAATTATTTATGTTCGTTGTATTTAATTTGACTTGTATCAAACTTGGATGCTATATTCGACATGTATGTGTATGCTACTTTAATTCATGAGGTCTGTATCGCGGTTAAGTCCCTGGAATCATTTGACACAACTCATTAACTTTTTTGAGCCCATGGTCATTATGAACAACATTGTTAAGAGGTAGACAACTCCTTACTCACACGATTCGCGGAGTGCATTTTACCATTTTATTCACTATGTTAGCAATACACATAGTAATCAATAGGGCACAATTCGGCCATTAGGCTTGGGTTGTGAACCCATGGATGGAATTATTATGCAGATACAAAACTTGTTTACTCGTTTTAGCAACGAACTTTATTTCCATGAGAATATGAACCTTGCATCTTTTTTTGCAACGTACTTTATGTCTCATGATGACAACGAACTTTGTTTATGCAAACGTATTTACTCATTTTAGCAATGTACTCTTATTTATGGAGACTTCTATCAAAACTTTGATTATGACTCATGAAACCACATTTTTGTAAACCTGTGAACTCACCAACTATTTTTATAGTTGACGCTCGTTTTACATGCTTTTTCGGGGATCATCTAGTAAGAGGCACATAGAGACACAACACAAGTAGAAGCATTATGCATTTGTTGTTTTTCAAATGTATTGTAATATTTTTCTTTAAATTTTTTCAAACTCATTGTAAACTGTAAAGCTTTTAATACTATGGTTGGTGTTGTCTTTATCCTTTGCAATGAAACCATTTGTACTGCCACGCCCCGTGTTTCCGTTTTAGCCGAGTGTAACATCATTCCCTACACTTAAGTCCCACTATGTATCTCATGTGTTAAGGATACAAAGATAATACCTTTTAATCAAATATCATTCATGATAGCGATCCATGAGATTATCTTGATGCGGGTCAGTTCAATACCAGTTCTCTGACAAGTACCTATGAAACTTGGTTACAATCCATTGCCTACCTTCATCCGATGAAAGTCAACCAATCCAATTCATGTTAGTCTTACTTCATAATTGCTCCCACAATTATAACCGACTATAAACTTTAGAATAATAAGATTATTCATGGATTAAACATGTTAATATAGAAGACAACAAGTATTGATGTTATAATCATATCCCAGTACATCAAAGCATTATATAATAGTTGTTGTTATCCAAATACTAAATCCAAATCCAAATCTCATTTCTAGAATAAAAAGTCTTAGGCGATTCATACTTGGCTTAAAATAAGAACTTTATTAATGGGTTCGACTAAACTTAATTTGTTGTGAATTATGTGAATATTATAATCTTCATATTTGACTTTACGCTAAATATAATTAAATATCTTGGAGTATACGATTGGTGTTCTTTCATGACATAGAGTCTCTTAAATCAATTAAGTATACTCTTGAAGTCACAAAGATTTCTATGTGATCCTTGAATGACATAGATCAACATAGTTTTTCAATGAACACATTCATCCAGTCATATTTGATTTCAACTTATAAAGTATTGTATTCTTATTTCGTAGTATCGTGTGTCATTTTTTTTTTTTGCTTGGACCTCATTCCAACTTGTAACACCCTAAATCTAATATGTCTTGAAACCCTCAAGAATTACATTTTAGCATAAGTAGTCCCTTAAGTACGTTAGGCGTACTTAAGTGTATGCTTAGCGTACCATGCCTGGTTGGTCGCGAAGGAACTAAAGGCACGCTGTGACAACCCGAAATCTATTCCGTCAGTTTTAACCTTTTTCCGTTAAAAATCTTTGTTTTATTTAACTGTCTGTTAACCTTTTGGAAGAGGTAAATTATATGGGGACTTTTATAATGACTTGGTAAGGGTTGAAACAAATTAGAAACACCCACAAAATGCCCTTAAAAATGTCTAGTTACAACCAAGTCAAAATTTGACCGTTTAATCGGGTGCGACCAAAAAGCCCCGTTTAACGGCAGTATCAGGTAGATTTCCACTGAGCCCCAACTTCAACCCCTATATAAGGGAGAGTAAACTTCATTTCACCCTTTTTCACTCTCTCTCTCTCTATACTCTCTCTCATACAAGCCCGATTTCGCCTCAAATCCACAACCAAACGCTTCCAAATCGTAAGTCCCCTTACCCTAGCTTATTCTAAACATATTAGCTTGTGATTATACCCCAAAAAATTGACCATATAAGCTGATGAAAAGGAGTTTACCGCCTAAGAGCCTCCTTAGGCCGTAAACCCCCAAAAAGTGGCCAAAAGTCCCGATTTTCTTCCTTATTTGAGCTTGGATACAAGTTAGGGAATTTATCTAGGAGTGTTTAAACATCAAAACACAAGAGTTTAGGGCATAAAAGAGAGTTTACGGCCCAAGCACATGCTTAGGCCGTGAACACCTCTTATCCTTGCAAAATGCCCCAAAAACACTCCCAAACCACCCTTAGGCTTAATACATAAATTAGGAGCTTACTATTTCGGGTTTGGAACATTCAAACACAAAGAAATGTGGGGTGGATTGGAGTTTACAGCCCAAGGAAGTGTCGAGGCATTAAACACCCCAAAACTATGCCAAAAGATAGTTTTTGCTCCCCAAATGGCCTTAGACTTTTATTACAAATTACTAGAAGTGAAATAAGGACTTTAAACTTCCATAAAATCAAGGGATAGGAGTTCATGGCCGTGAACTCCCATAGGGAGTGGTTCATGGGCCGTAAACTCCCATATAGCCCCTTTAAACACCTTAAATCCACACATACCATTTAGATTTGGACTTAGTATAATTCCACGATGAAGATAAAGCCTTTAAACATCCTAGAAACCCCTCACCATGAGTTTACGGCCGTAAACTCATGGGTAGTTGTCCTAGGGCCGTAAACACCATCTGGAGAGTTTAGTCTTGGAGAGTAAACTCCATTCCTAAGCCATTCACACCCTTAAATGTTACCCGGGACACCCCAAACACTTAACCAAAGTGTTTTCTACACTTTATGGTGCGTATACTTGTTTGATTAGTATTAAATGTACTAATTGTATGTGAACATATGTTATCATATGTTAAATAGGTCCCTAAGTGTGTCCAAGTCTTTACTTGACACCGAGCACCCAACCGGCACCTTCGTCAGATCCACTTACACCAGGTGAGTTCATACCCCTGAATGAACCTTTTAAATGTTTTTACATGTTTTATAGGGGGGGATACAAGTTAAACATGCCAGTTATCATATCAATCACATGTGATTGATAACCCGCATGCACAAGAATTTACCACACTGTAAACTGTTTTACCGAGTAGGATACTATAAATGGTTTTCTAAAATGTTTCCACTTGTTCATAACTCTTACTTATACTGTTTTATCAAAGTTCATTTTAAACTGGTTTATGAAAGGTTTCCAAAGAATTTCTAAAGGTTTCCAAACTTATTTTACCAAAGAATACCAAGTTGTCACTTTCTTAAGTATAAAGGTTTTTCCAAGGTTTTCATCAAAGTTCTCTTTCATGTCGTATACTCTTGCTTGTTAGATGTCGACGCTTTTACTTAGTTTAAACTCCTACTTGATGACGTTTCCACTTTGTGATACACTTATATTTGGTAACTCTTATACTTCACGATTCGATTATCCCACACTGTTTGTTTACACTTTACGATTTGGTTATTCCACACTATTCGTTCACACTTTATGATTCAGTTATTCCACACCATTCGTTCACACTTTATGATTCAGTTATTCCACACTGTACGTTATACATCACGATTCAGTTATTCCACACTGTACGTTTACACACCACGACTCAGTTATACATCACGATGCATTCCCACTTGTTACACACTCAGTCGTAGTTAGATGTATGTCTGTACTTGTATAGGTGCATATAAATAATTATTGAAGGACTTAGGAAGGCTTGTCCGCCCTATTTCCTTTTCTTCATTGAGATGTGGTCTGGTGGGATCGGATAGTCGTCCGAAGGTCGTTTGATTCATTAGTTGTATGTTATGTATACGAGCGTAGACATATAGGTTTACTCTAGTCAGTTCAGTTATGAGTCTCTACCTCTAGTTCAACACTTATATATATGAAACCCACTACCCACTCTTTGGGATGCATCTTCGGGACGAGGCCTTCTCCGTCGTCTAGTTGGTAACCAGAGTCTCCTGTAGGGAGAGCGGACATTGTGTGTATAGATCTATACGGGATTGACACCCCTGCACCCTGACTACTAGCTACAGTCCACGGCCCACCAAGCCAAGGGGTGACAAATGTCATATTTTATAAACGCTTGTAGGGAGTCAGGTACTCTAGTGTCGGTTAGTATGGTTACGAGTATCCCAGGTTGCCTTATAATTCATGGCCTTAAGGTAACAGTATTTCACCAGCAACTTACACTGTATGCTGGAAACCCATTCTCAGAGTCACACTGTTTTTAGACCTTGCTAGCTGTATCTTTCAATTGATACTGTCTGCGGTCTGTATTCTTTGTTTTAGACCTTACTAGCTGCATCTTTCATTTGGTACCGTCTGGGGTCTGTATCTCCTTTTATTAGACCGAGCCAGGCGTGTCGTTCGTTTGATACTCTCCTGGAGTCAATGATTCCTTTTGCCTTAGTCAGCAGTCCTCACTGCTGAGGTATATGTTATTTCCCTGATTTCTCTTGCTTTCTTTAATAATCAAATTTTGTATTTTAATAATGATAGCGATTAAGGGAAAACTACTTTTTACCACATAACTCTGTCCAGTCTTGGTAAAAGACTGCTTTTATTAAAGAAAATATAGGATTTTCTGGAAAAGACACTAATGTAATGGATACCCTGAAACTACCACTTTTATTAAAGTTATTTGATTAAAATGACACTAAATACTTATGAACTCACCAACATTTGTAAAAATGTTGATACTCGCTTTTCAAATAACTTGTATTCTCAGGTCAGCATTAGACAGGTACATCCCCGGAGCTGTTGATGAAGATAGCTTAGTACCATGCCGTATTTATTATATTTACTTGTATTACTCTGATATATTGTAATATAAACAATGTAAAACTATTACTATTAATGCAATGTTTTGTTGTACTTTGATTACTATAATGCATGTGTTGTGATACTTGACATGACGTCATCCACCCCAGAACGTTTTCTGCCATTCCGGTTTTGGGGTGTGACAGATTGGTATCAGAGCATTGTTTATAGTGAGCTAAGTATATCAATTCATAAAAGATATACAACCTATAAATACATAGGGATAAACACTCTGACCAAGAATTATACTTTAAAATATAACCATATTTTACCAAAGTATAAGAACATCCAGAATCTAAACACTTGAACACAAGTATCACAAGAAGAACAAGAATAAAAGTCTTCGGATGTTGAGCACTACAGTCAAACCTGGGCAGTTATGTAATCGTACGCTGAAATAAATGTAACCTGGTCAACTACATTTATTCAAGATGCGATGAACATGTGCTTGGGAGTGATAGTGGTGTTGCAACAGGTCTGAAACTTACCAACTAGGAATGCTAGAGTCAAACATAAAGTTTAAAATACTATAGGAGTATTTTGGAACACTAAAAGACTCACACTAATCCCAGAATCATATCCAGATGATAAGAAAACAAACAAGAAATTAAAATACCATAGGGGTATTTTAGGATACATAGATAACCTTGTGTGAAGAACTAAAAAGATCCTTATTGATATACCTACAATTACAGAGAGTATACTCCTAAGGTTATATGTAATAAGGATCTCATAGGCTTAAAATGTGTGGTTTCGCTCTACTTCCTTTTCCTTGTTTGGATGTGGATATCGGGTAGTATCACACATTCGAAGGTCTATCGGATCTAGGCTATATATGATTTGTATACCCTGTGTAATCGTAGTAGGACTCGATATGGATCATATAGTGAAATGTTAATAATCTCTTAGGATTCTTTAGACATTTCCATTCTCGCACGAACCCTATAGAAAACCCTACCCACTTCAGTACTCGGCAGAAGAGTTGATTCCGACCCCGAAGAAGTTCATTTAGAAGATTTCCAGCTCGAAAACAAATGAACTAGGCCGAGACTATTGAACTCACCAAGTGCCTATATCTTTTAGAGACATCGGTGAGAGATTCACCTAAACTTCCAAGATTTCCAGTCATCCATCAAGAAGTGATGACACCCAGAGTGGGATTCGAAAGTAAGGATGAGTAAAAATTCAATATGTCCATACGAGAAGAGAACCCTAGGTAACTACCCGAAGGAAACCAACGCCGGTCCCAATCAAGGATACGAGGCAGACAGAGGGAGCCAGTACATGGAACCCGAGAAGTGTCTTTTCCTCGTGTTCGTCACGCTAATACACCCATAAAATAATACAATTTAGTAAGTTAGTGGCTACACTACTCACGCTATGTGTTAGGTAAGTCGTCTTTTCCCGTTGCCAGTAACACGTTTAGAGCGGATCCCCACACCTCTATTGAGGTTGTTTAGCCATAATTCTTCATGAGCCTTTCTTTCTACGGTCTTCGTTCCGAACTATTCTCAAAACTTTCCAGGCCGGAGAGTGAAACCTTTCCCAGTATAAAGGTAACTTAGTAAGAACGAATCACATCGTATGACTTTTTCCCGATACTCCCACTCCTACCTTGTACACCAGTACTACATCATGGGGATGTAGGTCGACACTCAGACAACCAACATCTGAGGCACGGGAAAATTTATGCCTAATACAGTCAGGACAGATATGTTCAGGGTTAACCATCGTCACTCATTATCTTGTGTCCCTTCCGTGTAGGAAAACCATGCCTCCGAAGAAGTGTAACCAGTCCGCAAGCAAGAAACCTACTCTCCTATTCGATGAAGCTACGTTTCAAGCTGCAGTGTAGGCAGCCTTAACAGTTGTCATGGCTCACCTGAATGCTAACAACCCCAATGTTAGAAAGGGCCCTATCCGGAATTCCAACCCTAGCAATGGATAGCAACAACCAACCTCTGCATACCCAGCCACCCAAGAACCTCACTCAAACCCGCTGAAAAGAAAGATCAAGATCGAGGAGGGAAGTACCTCGGCTCAAGGACCTTCCGAAGGGCAACGAGCTAAGACAGTCAATACCCATGTCAAACCTTCCCTCCTGACTTCAAAAAGACCATACTTAGGAAACCTTCCCCACTGCAGCAAGTGCAGCTACCATCATCATGGTATATGCGGGGAACTCTATTGTGCTAGGTGCCACATGTTGGGGCATATTGCTCGCGTCTGCAGAACCCCAGTTGAGTTTATTACATCAGCCACGAATGTGACGGCTAATCCAGTTGCCGTATATGTGGTGAGATTGGACACTTCAAGAAGGATTGCCTAACAGAAGGAAACAACAAAGACACAGGAGGAGCCTAACTCTACTGCTTAAGGAGAAACGTCAAGGAACCCGGTAGATTTTGGTACGTCTCTCGATCTCAGATAACTAACTAAAAACATTAAAAGACTAATTCAAATGTAAATATTTTCTTAGTAAGGCGAAAGTCGCAGCACTGTTATAAAATTTAAAATTCATCAGGTAAAACTATAATGGCTAAACATATACGTTACGGCCATGTAAAGTTAAGATGGATAGACCTAGAGTGAGTGAATGCCGCCTCATTTCCTATTCCTCGTTTGGTTGTGGATTTAGGGCGGAGTCGCTCAGTCAACAATCCTCCCCACCTTAATTATACATGACTAGTATATGTTGGGCGATTATAGAAATGCCTCGTGGGAATCCATTCAAGAAAAGGTACTCTACTCAGAAACACTTAGGACTCTCTATGGTTTCGCGTCAACTCTATCGGTCCAAGTATCCGCGACAACGATACACAAGACGAAATCGGAAACGCTTAGAACATGTGTGCCTGTTCGGCGCATGACTCTATCGATCCTCATTTTATGTCATGTCGAAGTATGTCAACTTCGACGCCTCTATCGATCATGGTTTGACTTCGTTCAGCCATGCGTAAATCCTTAGTGCTGTGTAAACAGAACTTTCTCTATAGCCCTTTCGGCAAATAAAAGTTCTTCTGAACCTAAACAAAATAAGAATAATGAAAGCTAATGCGATCTGTCAGTCGTCCCTCTTATCTCAAACCTTTCGAAGTACCCAAGAGAAGGGTATCGCGCACTGCTGACCGACCCCTCTTAGTCAGATGGAAACCAAAGCGAAAGACACTGCAGAAACTCTAGAAGACGATAACCATCCGAAGCATACTCCGTAGATTCCCCAGAAAGACCCTTCGTACCTTGCACATCAGGTTCGTGAACCCAGAGGACATAACTCATGAGACTGACCGCTATAACCAGGTATATGCATAAAGGTGGTATATAGTTGAGATCAAAAAGATTTAAGATGTGTGCTTCCTCCCTACTCCCTGTTCCTCGTTGGGTTGTGGGTCTGGGGTGGAGTCGCACAACTGAACATCCTGCCGACCTCAATTATATACTGCTTGCATACGCCAAGTATTAGTGGTTAAGCCAAGTATAAGCTCTACCACGAACCTCATAGTAAAGCCCTTCATCCTATTCCATAAAATAGGAGCTGGAGTCAAGATAACCACTGCGGGTTGAGCTACTATAATGACCACACATCCGAAATTTGTGGTCATACCGGTTAAGCCCACATAGTAGCTAACACCCTCAGTTAGTAAAGAGATTAAGGATTCCGAGTGATGGGAACCTATACCCACTAGATTTGACCTAGACCGAGAAAACTCAGAACCTTCAGAAGAGTAGTTGCATTAGATACTCGCACTACTCAGGCACTTCGTCCATCCCGTTACCGACGAGTAGTGCCTAGGATCCTCTGCCCTCTCGCATGGAGGAAGTCACCGCCGCCTTGTAGGCAATAGACTGCATCCTCCGAAGAAGACACTAGAATACCCAGAACCACATGATAACCTTTGCAGCCAAGAATACCTGATCAAAATATGAAAGGAGTTGCGTTAAGCCTTATAACCCAAATCCCGAAGAGATTATAGACTCGACACCATTCTAGGTGTTAGTCGATGGGTTATACAAGAGCACACTTTCCGCACTCAAATAAACCAACGCCTTGGAAATTTAGGCATGTCTTACAAGATTCATTGGACTATCAGGTGTTCCAAGATTCATTGGACTATCAGGTGTTCCATGAATCCTCCCCACCTTAATTATACATGACTAGTATATGTTGGGCGATTATAGAAATGCCTCGTGGGAATCCATTCAAGAAAAGGTACTCTACTCAGAAACACTTAGGACTCTCTATGGTTTCGCGTCAACTCTATCGGTCCAAGTATCCGCGACAACGATACACAAGACGAAACCGGAAACGCTTAGAACATGTGTGCCTGTTCGGCGCATGACTCTATCGATCCTCATTTTATGTCATGTCGAAGTATGTCAACTTCGACGCCTCTATCGATCATGGTTTGACTTCGTTCAGCCATGCGTAAATCCTTAGTGCTGTGTAAACAGAACTTTCTCTATAGCCCTTTCGGCAAATAAAAGTTCTTCTGAACCTAAACAAAATAAGAATAATGAAAGCTAATGCGATCTGTCAGTCGTCCCTCTTATCTCAAACCTTTCGAAGTACCCAAGAGAAGGGTATCGCGCACTGCTGACCGACCCCTCTTAGTCAGATGGAAACCAAAGCGAAAGACACTGCAGAAACTCTAGAAGACGATAACCATCCGAAGCATACTCCGTAGATTCCCCAGAAAGACCCTTCGTACCTCGCACATCAGGTTCGTGAACCCAGAGGACATAACTCATGAGACTGACCGCTATAACCAGGTATATGCATAAAGGTGGTATATAGTTGAGATCAAAAAGATTTAAGATGTGTGCTTCCTCCCTACTCCCTGTTCCTCGTTGGGTTGTGGGTCTGGGGTGGAGTCGCACAACTGAACATCCTGCCGACCTCAATTATATACTGCTTGCATACGCCAAGTATTAGTGGTTAAGCCAAGTATAAGCTCTACCACGAACCTCATAGTAAAGCCCTTCATCCTATTCCATAAAATAGGAGCTGGAGTCAAGATAACCACTGCGGGTTGAGCTACTATAATGACCACACATCCGAAATTTGTGGTCATACTGGTTAAGCCCACATAGTAGCTAACACCCTCAGTTAGTAAAGAGATTAAGGATTCCGAGTGATGGGAACCTATACCCACTAGATTTGACCTAGACCGAGAAAACTCAGAACCTTCAGAAGAGTAGTTGCATTAGATACTCGCACTACTCAGGCACTTCGTCCATCCCGTTACCGACGAGTAGTGCCTAGGATCCTCTGCCCTCTCGCATGGAGGAAGTCACCGCCGCCTTGTAGGCAATAGACTGCATCCTCCGAAGAAGACACTAGAATACCCAGAACCACATGATAACCTTTGCAGCCAAGAATACCTGATCAAAATATGAAAGGAGTTGCGTTAAGCCTTATAACCCAAATCCCGAAGAGATTATAGACTCGACACCATTCTAGGTGTTAGTCGATGGGTTATACAAGAGCACACTTTCCGCACTCAAATAAACCAACGCCTTGGAAATTTAGGCATGTCTTACAAGATTCATTGGACTATCAGGTGTTCCAAGATTCATTGGACTATCAGGTGTTCCATGAATCCTCCCCACCTTAATTATACATGACTAGTATATGTTGGGCGATTATAGAAATGCCTCGTGGGAATCCATTCAAGAAAAGGTACTCTACTCAGAAACACTTAGGACTCTCTATGGTTTCGCGTCAACTCTATCGGTCCAAGTATCCGCGACAACGATACACAAGACGAAACCGGAAACGCTTAGAACATGTGTGCCTGTTCGGCGCATGACTCTATCGATCCTCATTTTATGTCATGTCGAAGTATGTCAACTTCGACGCCTCTATCGATCATGGTTTGACTTCGTTCAGCCATGCGTAAATCCTTAGTGCTGTGTAAACAGAACTTTCTCTATAGCCCTTTCGGCAAATAAAAGTTCTTCTGAACCTAAACAAAATAAGAATAATGAAAGCTAATGCGATCTGTCAGTCGTCCCTCTTATCTCAAACCTTTCGAAGTACCCAAGAGAAGGGTATCGCGCACTGCTGACCGACCCCTCTTAGTCAGATGGAAACCAAAGCGAAAGACACTGCAGAAACTCTAGAAGACGATAACCATCCGAAGCATACTCCGTAGATTCCCCAGAAAGACCCTTCGTACCTCGCACATCAGGTTCGTGAACCCAGAGGACATAACTCATGAGACTGACCGCTATAACCAGGTATATGCATAAAGGTGGTATATAGTTGAGATCAAAAAGATTTAAGATGTGTGCTTCCTCCCTACTCCCTGTTCCTCGTTGGGTTGTGGGTCTGGGGTGGAGTCGCACAACTGAACATCCTGCCGACCTCAATTATATACTGCTTGCATACGCCAAGTATTAGTGGTTAAGCCAAGTATAAGCTCTACCACGAACCTCATAGTAAAGCCCTTCATCCTATTCCATAAAATAGGAGCTGGAGTCAAGATAACCACTGCGGGTTGAGCTACTATAATGACCACACATCCGAAATTTGTGGTCATACCGGTTAAGCCCACATAGTAGCTAACACCCTCAGTTAGTAAAGAGATTAAGGATTCCGAGTGATGGGAACCTATACCCACTAGATTTGACCTAGACCGAGAAAACTCAGAACCTTCAGAAGAGTAGTTGCATTAGATACTCGCACTACTCAGGCACTTCGTCCATCCCGTTACCGATGAGTAGTGCCTAGGATCCTCTGCCCTCTCGCATGGAGGAAGTCACCACCGCCTTGTAGGCAATAGACTGCATCCTCCGAAGAAGACACTAGAATACCCAGAACCACATGATAACCTTTGCAGCCAAGAATACCTGATCAAAATATGAAAGGAGTTGCGTTAAGCCTTATAACCCAAATCCCGAAGAGATTATAGACTCGACACCATTCTAGGTGTTAGTCGATGGGTTATACAAGAGCACACTTTCCGCACTCAAATAAACCAACGCCTTGGAAATTTAGGCATGTCTTACAAGATTCATTGGACTATCAGGTGTTCCATGAATACTATATCACGCAGATATAGTAGAATCACCTCCCGAGATAGTCCAACATTTGTCTGGTGAAACCCTATCTCCCTGACCCTGAGGGTTTCCGCTAGAGATATCTCAAGATTCATTAGTGCAGGTTCGTTTTGCACAAGATTGAGATAGCCACTCTACAACGAAAAGATACCGTAGACACAACCCATCTGATGAACTAGAAAGTCTCTAAAAGCCAATTGACATGAAACGCGAAACCAGGGACAACCCGAGCTTCCTAAGAACCAACCTAAAGGACTACACACCCAGTATGAGAGAGAACGCTAGGAACTTTGGAATAGCGATCACGCCAGTGATGATCTTGCCATAGAAGTACACTATGTTCTAAGTACTGAAACGCTCCACCCTTCCGAGAGCTTAGGCCCATCCGAGAATCCTCACGAAGATTGGTCCAACCCTCGTCAGACCGCTACTACTTTCGGATATTCCACAAGTTTCATACCAGATCGATCTACTTCTTAGACTCGATAAGTGCTTGCCCGACGTCACTCTTCGTATCCCACTCGTCTTGATAGAAACCATTGAGAACCCTAACTACGTAGACATACCTGTAAGAAATCGCTAACTGCACGAGATGGACTCTGCATCCCATAGGTGAAGGTTTGTTGGAATGGCAGACACAGACCAGAGTTCACTTGGGAATACGAGGACAAACAGAATAGGAAGTACCCTCTTACCTCTACATTTGTTTTCTTCACATCATTATAAAAAAATTGACCTTGAAATATATTTGTTTTCTTTACATCAATCATTTTTTAAACCTTCCAATCTAACATTCAACCATCTTAAATCCTACCAAAATATTCTACTAACTCAAACTATATATATATATATATATATATATATATATATATATATATATATATATATATATATATATATATATATATATATATATATATATATATATATATATATATATATATATATATATATATATATATATTGTTTTAGGTTCTATGGAAAACAAAAAATTCTAAAAAAACCCTAAAAATCATAAAAATGCATAAAAAATATTTAGAGATCACAATTTTTTTTTTTACTTTATATTCAGTAAAACCGCATATTTTTGTATAAATTCACTGATTTTTTTTTTGAAAAAAAATAAAAAATAAACAAATAATCGCTTTTTTATTTTTTTTTTCAACAAATTTATAAAAAAAGCTACGATTTTTAAGAATATAAAGTAAAAAAAGATTTGAAATCTCTTTGTATTTTTTTAATGCATTTTTATGATTTTAGGGTTTTTTTCTCCATCTATATATATATATATATATATATATATATATATATATATATATATATATATTAATCTTAATCATTAGAAAGTTAAAAACTTTTGAATTGTAATTTAAAATAATTATTACAAAGAAATATGAAAATACATAAGTTTCAAATGAATGTGGTTCTTGAAAAAATGTTTTTTTTTATAAGTATACTAGGCAAATGTCCGCGCGTTGCGCAATAACACCAATATAGTTGAAGTCTTTACAAATATATGTCTTTTTAATATAACAATAACGTTGTTGTAAATTTTGATATAATAATTTTTACACTAAATTGATATAATATATTGATTATTTTGATCAATATGATAATATATAAATCTATTATAACTTTATAATCTTAATTGTTTGAATGACTTCTACCCACGAGTTACACATGAATAAAATTAAATATAGTATATTGTTTATTGTTATTGTAGTTGTTGTTATTGTTAATTATTTTTTTTTAAATTTATTTGCTTAATGTTTTAATTTCTATCATTACAATTATTTAAAACATCAAACATTATTTTTTTGATTTTAAAGCTATCAATATAATCATTTATATAGAGTTATTTTTAACTATTATTATTATAAGTTATTTTAAGCTACTTATTTGGAAACTTTTAACGCTTATAAAAATACATTTATGAAACATTTTAGTTAAATTGATATTACTATTTAATTTTTACATTTGTCACTACAACTTATCACTTTTAACTATTTACAAAATATTCTTTAGTTTTTCAAGTGGAACTGAAATTTATATTTAAGTTGACGTTGTAATGCGCAGAAACACCTATACAGTTGATGTCTTTAGAAATATATGTTTTTTTAATATAACAATAACGTTGTTCTTAAATTTGATATAATAATTAGTATACTAAATTAAAATAATATATTGATTATTTTGAATTATATGATAATATATACATTTATTATAACCTAATAATCTTAACCGTTTGAATGACTTTTAACCACGAGTTACACATGAATAAAATTAAATATAATATATGGTTTAATGCTATTTATAATTATTGTTATTGTCAACTAATTTTTTAAAATTTGTTTCCTTAATGTTTTAATTTCTATCATTATAATTATTTAAAACATCAAACATGATTTTTTTTTATGTTAAAGGTAACAATGTAATCATTTGTATAGAGTTATTTATAACTATTATTATTGTAAGTTATTTTAAACTACTTATTTGAAAACTTTTAACGATTATAAAAATATCTTTAGGTGAAATTTTAGTTAAATTGATATTACAATTTAATTTTTTCATTTATCAGTATAATTTATCACTTTTAAGTATTTACAAAATATTCTTTAGTTTTTTAAGTGGAACTGAAATTTATATTTAAGTTGACATTGTAATGTTGTATTTAAGTTAACAATTTATATATTTTGTCTAAACTGTTCAAAAGTTGTAGCTTTTAAACTGATAATGGTTTACAGATAACAATATATTAAATCTAATAAATTAAGTATAATATGTTAAAAGTTAAAGACATAACTTTATAAGTAGAAGTAAAGATATTATTTTAAAATTGAAATTTGGATTATATATGATTATACTTTAGGTTTTATATTGATTTAACTTTATTAAGCAACTTATAATCATTATTAGAAAGACTCTACAATTTATCACTTTTAACTATTTACAAAATATTCTTTGGGTTGTTTAAGTTAAGCTAAATTTTATATTGAAGTTCACCCTATAATGTTATATTTAAATTAACAATTCAAGTATTTTATATAAATTGTTCCAAAATTGTATATTTAAAATGATAATGGTTTACATCCAACAATATATTAAAACTACTAAATTAAGTATAATGTGTTAAAAGTTAAAAAACATAACTTTATAAGTAGAAGTAAAAATATTATTTTAAAATTTGAAGTTTAGTTTATATATAATTACACTTTTGGTTTGATATTTATTTAACCTAATTAACCAAATTATAATTATTATTAGAAACAAATTAAAAAGTCATGGAAGTTTCAAATGAATGTGGTGAAAGGAAAAATACATGGGGTTTCAAAAGAATGTGGTGAAAGGAAAAATGTTTCATTTATAAGTGTATATTAGGTGAATACTCGCGCATTGCGAATAAACAACTATATAGTTGAAATCTTTACGGATATATGTTTTTTTAATATAATAAAAACATTGTTGTTAAATTTGATATAATAACTCGTATACTAAATTGATATAATATATTGATTATTTTGAATTAAATGATAAAATATACATCTATTATAATTATATAATTTCAACCGTTTGAATGACTTCTATCTGCGAGTTACTCATGAATAAAATTAAATATAACATATGGCTTAATGTTATTTATAATTTTTTTATTGTTAATTAATTTTTTAAAATTTATTTTCTTGTTGTTTTAATTTCTATCATTATAATTATTTAAAATATCAAAATTATTTTTTGATTTTAAAGGTAACAATATAATCATTTATATAGAGCTATTTTTAACTATTGTTATTGTAATTTATTTTAAGCTACTTATTTCAAAACTTTTAACGATTATACAAATATCTTTTGGAAATATTTTAGTTAAGTTGATATTATAATTTAGTTTTTGCATTTAGCACTACAATTTATCACTTTTAACTATTCACAAAATATTCATTGGGTTCTGTAAGTGGAACTGAAATTTATATTTAAGTTGATATTGTAATGTTATATCTAAATTAACATTTTATATATTTTGTCCAAACTGTTCCAAATTTGTAGCTTTAAAATAATAATGGTTTACGTACAACAACATATTAAACCTAATAAATTAAGTATAATATGTTAAAAATTAAAGACATAACTTTATAAGTAGAAGTAAAGATATTATTGTAATATTGAAATTTAGTTTATTTATGATTAAACTTTAGGTTTGATATTTATTTAGCCTTATTAACCAAATTATAATCATTATTAGGAAGACACTACAATTTATCACTTTTAACTATTTACAAAATACTATTTGGGTTGTTTAAGTTAAACTAAAATTTATATTTAATATGGTCCCGTAATGTTATATTTAAGTTTATAATTTAAATATTTTATACAAATTGTTTCAACAGCTGTAGCTCTAAAATGATAATGGTTTACATTCAACAATATATTAAAACTAATAAATTAAGTATAATATGTAAAAGTTAAAAAAACATAACTTTATAAGGAGAAGTAAACATATTCTTTTAATATTTAAATTTATTTTATATATGATTACACTTTAGGTTTGATATTTATTTAATCTTATTAACCAACTTATAATCATTATTAGAAATAAATTGAAAAGTCATAAGAGTTTCGAATGAATGTGGGGAAAGAAAAAATGCATGAGTTTCAAATGAATGTGGTGAAGAAAAAATGTTTCCTTTATAATATAGTATGATATGATGATAATGATAATGATGGTATAGAATATATAGATATAAATATAGATATAGACATATAGATATATAGATATATAGATCATTTAAATGTAATGTGATTATGCCTAGACTGATACTAACTCATCTAAATGCAATTTGATTACACCTAGACTCATACTAATTGAGGTTTTGTGTAACACATGCACGTGGGGATAAGGAGTTTTAAAATTTATGAATTTAAAAAATGTCACAAATATTTAGTTTTATGTAGTAAATGATCAAAATATAATACCATAATATTTAATGAATTAAATCACTTAAAAGGGATTAATTAGATTTAATTAATTAAATGGATTTAATTGTGATTTTAAATTTAATATAACATATTTAAATAATTTTGAAATGTTCTAAGATAATAAAATTAAGACAAAATTGCAAAAATGGTCCCTGTGGTATGCAAAATTTTGGGGTTTTAGTCCAAACCACGAGTTTTTTGGATCCATGGTCCTTTTGGAGTGGTTCCTATGTGGTTTTGGTCCCTGGACTTAACTCCCGTTAAGTTGGATCTGTTAAGCCCCCTCACGTGCCTCACACGTGAGGGTAATTTCATCATTTCATATATTAGGGACCATTTTTGCATAAACGTTTTTTGGATTAATTCCTTTTAAATACCCCCACTTCCTGTGATCTTCTTCCCCAACGTTCCCCAACGTCTCTTTTCTTCTACCCTTCTTCTTCTTGAGCTCTGCTACAACAAAAATGGTGTTATGTTTTTGTGGAAAAGTTGCTGTGGTGAAAACGTCTTGGACCCCTCTGAATCCAGGAAGGAGATTTTTTGCATGCCCTATGAATGATTCCGTTTGTGGGTATATTGGGTGGCTTGATCCCCCAATGTGTGCTAGGGCTAAAGCCATCATACCTGGTCTGCTAAGAAATTTGAATTCAGTGCAGGAACGGTGCAATGAGTTGGTTTGAAGTATGAACATGCTACAGGATTAATGCAATGGACTGATATACAGGAACAACATATTGGTGGCAAATGTCAAAGCATTGAAGGATGATAATTTGAAGCTGAAAATGTACATGTTTGGAAGTTGGTTTTTCTTTGTGATTTTATTATTTTGTATTTGGTTTGTGTAGGGTAGGGGTATACTGTGAAGGGTGTTTTGGTCATTTTGTTGTAATTTTATGTGATCATGTTTGTAGTGACTTATGATGATAATGATATATGTACAATTTTATGATGCAAGTGTAATAATTTTTTACCAAAATGGTATGAATGTATCAGAATTAACATATGAGTAGAAATGGTATGAATATATTACCAAAATGTATATATTAGAACCAATTGTACATAACCAAAATGCACATTTCATTAAGACTTGTAATATAACAACCAAAGTTTCTAAACATAACAACCAAAGATTCTAAACATTACCAAAAGGGACACATTACCATACCTAAGATAACAACCAAGTTTTTCATAACAACCAACCAAAAGTTTTCAACAAAATATTGTAAACATAACAACCAAGTTTTCATAACCAACCAAAATCATAGAACCCATGCATGCATGACACATTACTTCTTAGACTAATTCCCACCTTGCCCTTTACAGGTCCTAGAGTTGTGTCCCTTGTTCTTGCATTTGCTACAAGTAACACTGATATGCTTCCTTGACAGCTTCCGCACTCCAACATTTGCTGGTTTTTGGGAACCTCCTTCTTGTGTAGCATTCACTCCATCACCTTGAATTGCCTTCTACTTTTTGCTTAACCTTTCACCCCCACTTTGTCTTCTATTTTTCTTAGGCCTTCTCACTTGAGTGCGATGTGGATGAGGGATTAGCTTTGTGGGACATTCATTTTTGGGCCACATAGATATACCCTTAATTGGCTCCACCTTAAAAGAATAAGCCTTTTTCCATGTCTCTAGAAAATACACCTTGTGAACCCATTTGTAAATGTCAAGCTTAGCCTCTGGGTCTTTACTCATCTCATTCAGAGTTGCAATTGCATGTCTGCATGGAATTCCAATTAATTCCCATTTTCTGCAAGTGCATGTTTTGTTCCTAACATCAACCACATGTTGATCCTGCAAAGCTCCTATGACTTGATACATGTCTCCCCCATTCCACCTAGCAATGTATTGTGAAGCAACTGTTTTTCTTGCACCTAGGATGTCTGTTGCTGTGGGTGTTAGTGGACCTTTATCCTTTTTCATTTCCTTCATGACATTGCATATCCTCTTCATTAGATACTCCCTTATGTATTCTAAACATCCAATGACAGGTTTATCCCTTCCTTTCTCTATCTTCCCATTAAACACTTCACACATGTTTAATATCAACACATCAGAAACTGCTCTTCCTGTGTGTACATTACCATTAAAAAAAATTAATACAATTCACATACAAGTAAAACAGTTCACTAAGTGAAAGAAATAAGGACCAAATTGGAATATATAGATTTACCTGAAAAATGACTCCTTGCCCAATGTTTAGGAGGAATTTGTTTCAACCATTCACATGCCTCCTTATCATACTGACTAAACTCCTTCATCAAATGTTCAAACTCGGGAATGGTGGTAGCTGATGCACACCTCTATAAGTGGTCCCTGTACTCTGTTTGCCTCCATCTTCTCCTCGTATTGTCATGAATATGTTTGATACAATATCTATGCTCAGCATTAGGAAACAATTGCTCAACTGCAGTATGTAAACCCTACAAAAATCAATTGTCAATCATTAGAATTAATTTAAAACCACACTTTAAATGACCAAATGTATAAAAACCACTTCCAGCTTTACCTTTTTCCTTTCACTTATGAAAGTAAAATTTGATTTTCTTCCAAGATCCAAGTCATCCCCAAGGTTATCTAAAAACCATTTCCAACTTTCTGTGTTTTCAGACTCAACAATCCCATATGCTAATGGGTAAATTCCATTATCGGAATCAAGGCCAACTGCTGAAAGGACCTGCCCAGGGAATGGTCCTTTCATGAAGGCACCATCAAAACCTAATAAGTCCCTAAGGTATGCCTTGAACCCTTTTTTCAGTGGACCCAAACACACATAAATTCTTCTAAACTGCCTGGTTGGGGAATCAGTGTTAGGTTCAGAACATACATCTATTTTCGCTGTGGTGTCTGGGTTGGTGGCTTGAAATTCGAGAACATAGTCCATCAACAGTTCATACTGCTTTTTGTAGTCCCCAGTTATATGCTTTCTTGCTTTATCCTTTGCCCTGAACACCTTGTCCATAGTAACACCCACTTGGTAGGTCGTTTGAAAGTGATCTTGTATGGCTCTCAAAGGTATATCTGGATTCGCCTCAACTTGATCAAAGATTTTTTTGCTGATTAAAGAAGCAATACAAGCCCTGAGTTTCCTTGTTTGCAAACATGTGTGAGTTTGGTTTAAGGTCCTTATAAACCAGTCGGATTTAGGATTTGATCTAGATGCATGAATGTACCAACATGTTACTTTTTGTGTCTTTAATTCTTTACCCTTTCTTTTTGAAGTGGTAGCTTGACTACCCACTTGGCCTTTATTGGTGACAGGTACAACTCCCCTACACTGTGCCCTAAGCCTTACATTGTCATTTTTTTAAAGAAAAGATTCCTTCTTGATTCTAGTGCATGCAGATCGATTGCCTCCTTTAATTCTTTTTTACTATTAAATTTATCTCCAACTGAAAATGATTGTTTATGTACTGCCCCAAGACTGCACCTTTTTTCTTTTCTCAGATTCTTGATAAGAGCTCTTCTCTCTCTATCTTGGTCAGATCCTTCATCCAAAGATTCAAATTCCTCATTGTTGATCACCTCCATATCTTCAGGTTCATGCCCATAAACAACATTTATACAAGAACCTTCCACATCACTTTCAACATTGAGAGTGAAGTCTCCCATGTCCACATCCACATCTTGTATATTGTTGTCAACATCCATTATGTCATCCATATGATCTTCATCTTCTATTTGTCTCTCATCTTCTTCATACCCTGGATCACTATTTTCAGATTCATCATACTCTTCAAAATTTGGATCACTTTCTTGAGATTCATCATCCTCTTCATACTCTTGATTACCCTCTTCAGATTCTCCATCACCTTCATACTCTGCATTATCATCATCACTCCTAATCAAATTTTCCATAAGGTTATCAAATAACTCATTCAATTGTTCATCAACATTATTAACAGGGGGGTGTTGTAGCATCCTTCATCAACAGTTGATGCCTGTTGAACAATAGTTACAGCCTCCCTAACACCATCCATCTCATCAATAAGAACACAAGTTGCTGCCTCCTGAACATCAGTTGAATCATCCTGATCATCATTCTTTTCCTTTGAAATGTGAACACCCTCATCAATATAATCTAAATTAAGCCTCTTGCTACAAGAACTTTCACATATATTGGAATTCCCAACCCTACCCCCTCTATACTCTGGTGAGAAACTATCATTCTTACTCCCAAAAAGAATCAGAGACATGAACTCACTAATAGGCTCACCATTACCATGGTTCACATTTTTCATTGGAGAATCTGCATGAACTTGACCCTCAACTTCAGCCCCTTGATCATCATTTTCTGGTAATTCCTCAATGACAACTTTACCCTTTGCATTTGGTGACATGAAGTAAGTCAGTAAATTTGTCTTTCCATGCCCTGTGTACACCTCAATCAGCTTGTTATGTGCAATGTATTTAGAAAGGTTGATCACATCCTGATCATTCCCTAAAGCTATAAGACCAAATTGAAAGTCACCATTGGGTATCCTGAAATGATAGTATATCACTGGGGATTCATCGGTCAATTCAATCATCCGTGGGTCTGGGTAACCTAGGTCAAGCATTATGGCATCAAGTTCATGCACAGAAAACTCATCAATGTCCACATAATCAACATAACGCACTTCACCTCCAATGTACTTTATATCAGGTAACTTAGTAAATTTCCCACCGTGATGAAGCTTAATACTAAACCATGTGGGTGCACCAGCTAAAAATCAAAATTTTACATATTAACAAAGTCAAAATTTTGCATTTTTTCTGTTATAAATCAATAAGAAAATGCAAAGTATAAAAGTTAAAGAAACAGAGCAACTTACCATATACAGTTGATACATCAACAACTTCGTGTTTTGGTCTGATGTGCCACATTACGAACACCATTTCGTATTAAACGTATGCCCTTGTATGTGTAGTGTCGATTATCTTGTTTGGAAACGAGGGTTTTTTGTAGGTTCAATGGAGCAACAGCAAGAAGGATAGAGTTGGGGAGTTGACGAATGTTGGGGAAAGTAAATGAGGGGTAAATATCAATTAATCCAAAAAACGTTTATGCAAAAATGGTCCCTAATATATGAAATGACGAAATTACCCTCACGTGTGAGGCACGTGAGGGAGCTGAACAGATGCAACTTAACGGGAGTTAAGTCTAGGGACCAAAACCACATAGGAACCACTCCAAAAGGACCATGGATCCAAAAAAACTCGTGATTTGGATTAAAACCCCAAAATTTTGCATACCACAGGGACCATTTTTGCAATTTTGTCTATAATTAAATAAAATTTATCAAAATTAAAGTAAGGGAATATAAAAGGCCAGGGGGCTAAATTGTAATTCTCAGAAGTATCATATTTTTATAGGAAAATGGGTTTGGGAGTGTAAAATCACAAACCGAGGGCTGCTGCATTTTCTTGACTGTTTCTAGACCCCCACTATGATTCCAAAACAATAGGAGTAGATCTGGATTTATTTCTTCTCGATTTAAGATTTTTTTTTAACAAAAGAAAAATGGACTATTTTACTTCATATTTTAAGGATGTTACAGAAATTTTTATATACTAATTGTTTGCGACATAACCTTGTGGAGTAACTTTGAGATGTTTCTTAATGAGTTTACAATTAAAAAATCTACCAGTTTTTACATTGAGTTCTGGCTTTTTTTTTGTGCATATCGGTGCTGGAACAAATGGAGCTTAGGAAGAAAGTTGATGGCTAGCAAGATTTGGAAGTAAATATATAAGAGGTGCCCAGGTTGCTTATTTTTCCTTATTTCCACTTCTTTTTATTAGCATTTAATTAATATTCTCTCTTTTCCATGATTCAAGCTCAATTTCCAAAACTCACAAAGATTAATGATGAATCTAGAAACATTTGATTCTTTTTTCTTTTATTTGACAATTGAGTTCTAATTCTTGATTGAAGTGACAGGCTAAGATGAATACATTTAGTTAAAGACAAAACTTTAAAAATGGTCCCTGTGGTCTTTGAAAATATCAAGTTCAGTCCCTAAGTTCAAAAAACCTCACAGATGGTCCCTATGGTTTCAAAACTTTTAACAAATGGTCCTTTTCGCTAACGTCGTTAGCTTTTGGCCGTTAAGTGAAGGGCATTTCTGTCTTTTCACTACCACAGGGACCATTTATGAAGTTTTGTCTTTTTAAAAAAAAAACAATAATTGTTTAATATTAACCCTCTCTCTCTCTCTCTCTCTCTCTCTCTCTTACTCTCTCAGATCGTCACTAGGGTTAAGATCACAATAATGGCCGATCAAATCAATTCCGTGTTTCAGTTGGGTCGGAATCTCATGTCAGAACGACAATGTTACTGGAATCAACATTTCAGGGTTTAGGCGAACACGATCTGGAAGAAAAAAGCCTCAATTTGCAGTCGATTCACTTGCAAATTTAACCAATTTGGTGTCCTTCAACACTTCTCGATTCACTCTACCTGGTTCTGTCCCTAATGGATCAAGTCTTCAACTTCAAAAGAAGTAGAATGACTTAATCACTGAAAAAACACAGCAACAACCGAGTTGCTGCCTCCCTCGACTTCACCTTCTTCTTTCTTCTATGTCAATGATAAGCCGACCCAACCACCCCCTGATCACCACCGTTCCTAGTTGAAGAAACCCACCATCGCAACAGGTCCTAGTAAGTTTTGTTCAACAAAGAAGAAAGGTAGTCGAGAACCTCCGGCTTCCCTCCTGTTTCCTTCTGTTTTTGAATCCCAAGCAAATCCCTCTCTATATCCTTCTTCCTCCATCGAGCTTCAGGTAGAGATTTTCCTACGAAATCACAGGGTAAAAACCCCTCTTGTTTTTTTTTTCTTGTTGAACCTCCATGAGCATCATCATCATCATCATCGAACCCACCACCGAACACCATCCTCCTCCTTCTCTTCCCCTTCGGACCCTCTGTGTACGACGATTTAGACACAAAAGCAATCTCTGATAACAATTTTAGATCCAGATCCAGATGTAAGTATAGAGTGGGGGGATTTTAAACCCATATGAAATATTGATCCTGGGTTCGCTTTTTTCTAATTAGATTTGAGCCAATTGCTTTAAACGTGGAGGAAGGTCATACGACGATCCATGACTAGAAATTACATATAGCTGGGTGATGGAGTGGCAGTGGTTTTCCATGGGAATACCAATCAAGGTATAAGCCATCTAAGCACCTCCAAATCTTGGGTTTTTGGTTTCCAAGTTTTGATTTTGGTTACCAGATGAAGTTGATGCTTTTCGTTATCTGGCATAAACGAGAGAGAGAGAGAGAGAGAGAGAGAGAGAGAGAGAGAGAGAGAGAATTACATATTAAAATAATTATTTTTTAGTTTTTTTTTATTTAAAATAATAGAAAACCTTCATAAATGGTCCCTGGATATTGAAATGATGAAAATGCCCCTTACTTAACGGTAGAAAGTTGACGGAAGGACTAAACATTAAAAGTTTTGAAACCACATGGACCATCTGTGAGGTTTTTTGAACTTAAAGACTAAACTTGATATTTTCGAAAACCACAGGGACCATTTTTGAAGTTTTGTCTTTAGTTAAAATTAGGTTATTGAATTTGAAATTCCCCAAAAGGGACATGTTTGTTTATTTTGTAATTGGTTTTTCTAAAAAAAAAAAAAAAAAAAAAAAAAAAAAAAAAACAGCTTTAGAAAAAGTGAAAGAGCTTGTATGGGAGCCTTAAATTAGTCGATATGGTGCAGATGAAGGTCTTCCCGACTAAAAAGGTCTTCTTAAACACCACATAATTAAATCATCACATATTTTATATTTACATTCATATGAAATCTTTTTTCTAATAATTTCATTTATTTACAGTTGCGTATAGAAAATAAGTTAACAAAATCCTCAGTGATGGTAACCACAGGGGCAAATCAGGTAGTTTGGGGTGATTCTTTTTTGTTAGTTTTATGAATAGATTGTAAATTGTAATTGTTTCTATCTTTGTATCTTATAGATGTAGAAATTTACCTAGTTTATCAATATACATTTTACAAAACCTTATCAAACTTTTATTGTCTTTTTTTAGGTATTAACAGGTATTAATCTGACAGAAGGTGTTCATATGGCAGGTGAGTTCATTTTTTTCTACCACTTTGTTAATTTATATTTCAATCACATTTGCTATAGTGATTTGCAAACAGATGAACAAAGCTTCTTGATATTTAACAGTTGAGGGCAACAAAAGGATTTATAAAATTTGCCATTTTAATGATACAAATTTGGTTATGAGTATTACTTTCCACCACTATTAGGACTAGCAAGTGATACTTTGAAAAAGGGTGACGTTTCAAAATTATAACCTAAAATTTAGAATTTTATTTTACATTTTGAACGCATAACTTATTATTTATTGAATTTCTATTTCTTTTTGTGTTTTTACATTAAAGATTACCAAATAACCCAATTAATTTACTGTTAATAACCCATTTGTAGAAAGGTTTTGTTGAGGGTAAAGGAGATGATGGTCTTCTAGAAGTTTTTGGCTTTAAACCTGGATGGCATGCATCATTTGTTATGGCCGATCTCTAATCTTAGCCTAACACATTGCACGTATACTTGCTTCTCCTTTAAATCGAGTTTCTTTAATGTATTTAGTTTTGCAAAAGGGAAAAAAAGTAAATTTGCAATGTATATCATAGTCCTTTTTACGTTTCTCAGACTTAATAAATTCGGTTGGAGCTTGGAAAGAAGCTTTTATGCAGATACCAATAGTCAGAAGTTTTAAATATTGTTAAAATAAGGTTATCTTACAAATTCAAATTTTTGCAATTTGTTTTTATTTTTTTACTAAAATCCAAACTACATTGCTATTTGTTTCGTTTTCTCATATTTAGGTAGTAAATGCAGTAAATAGCAATGTAGTTCGAATTTACAATTTTTTTTTCTGTTTTTCTTCAAAAAAAATTTTTTTTTTTTACCAAAAACCGAAGTATATTGCCATTAGTTTCATTTTCCATTATTTTGAAGGAAAAAAGGCGGTTTCAATACACGGTCACTTCTTTTTAAAATCTTTTATGTCATAGGAAGAGAGAAATGCCATATTGGTAAAAACTGAAGTTTTAGAGGCATCATTTAAAACTATTCTAGCCTCTATTATTTCAATTAACTTAAATACTCTTACTTTTCTTTCTTTTAGAGTAGGCAAACATTGAAGATTGTATTTTGATTTAAGTCCTTGAAAAAAAAAATAGCGCTTACTTAGATCATTGTTCCCTCCTCTACTTAATTACCACCCACCTATAATTTTAATTATAGGTGCTCTTTATATGTTTATTTCTGAAGTATTGTGGCTTCTTTTTATTTTAATAACAATTGTTGGTTTTTTATGGTTATTTTGAAGGAGTTCAAGAAGAAACAAAGAAAACTGCAAGTTAGGGAAGCCAATTTTAGGAAGAGGGAAAAGGTCTACATATGTGTTTATCAGAACGTAAATATATTTCTAAATTGGTAATCACTCATAACAATATTTTAATACTCACAACGATTACACAGTACACACCACACGCATACTAATATTCTTTCTCTCCGTCAAGCAGCCATCTATGACATTTCAACAGCAAAAAAAGGCGCTAATTTTAGGTTTGATTTGAATAGAGTTTTGTTTTTGTTTGATAATTTCATCGTGATTAACAACATTATTGATGATGTAGATTCGAAGCTAAAAAGCATTCCATGATGGAGATGTTTACCTCAGTGAAGTTAGAAAATTTGAGAAAATTTTGCGCATCAACTCCCGATACCAAGGCATGAAACACTACAAACACTGGGGGATTATAACACCGAACAAATGCATTGATAAATTTCACGTAAGCTTCGTTTTCTGATTGAAATTCTAATCATATACAATGATTGTAACGATGTAGGATGGATTTAGGGTTTGGAAATGGTTATTTTATTGAATTTATTTAGAAAAAAATCAATTAACCCAATTCTAGCTTTAATCGGCTTTTTACCATTAAATTTAAGGGGCAACGAATTCTACTTGCATAAGACGAGTGGGTATGGGCCTCGATGAGAAGCGACGAGACCCATGTGGCACTCCGCGACGCCATCATAACGCGGTGAATACCGGCCCCCTAGCCGTTGCTTCTCGTCGTCCGGAACTCGTTGCCTTGGAAACGAGTTGTAACGTCAAAAAAATATCCGTTGCTCATTTTTTTTACCGTTTAATAACGGTCCATTTCAAAAAAAAAAAATACCTTTTTACCATTTATATATATATATATATACATACACTTTATTTTAATTTTTATATACCTTTATCTCATTCTCTCTATATCTTTATACACACTTTCTCTCATTCTCTCTGTATCTATATCTTTAATTCAAAAATGGAGCAAAACCCAAACACCCCCCCTCCATCATCAAACCCAAACACAACCTCACTTCTCGGATTTGCGGGGTACGAAAATTATTTTAACCTTTTATCGTCTCAAGGTTCACCACAAATGTCATACCAAGGTGCCGCTTTCAATCCCGCTTCACCGCCACTGCAATTTCCCAACTCACCTTACGTTCAACAAAATCAATTTGGTCAAAACCCAAATTTACAACAAAATCTTTTCTCTACTTTTGGTTTGATGCAACAAACAACCAATCAACCGTCACTTACAACACAACCAACAGTTCAAGTGGAAGTAGGAAGTAGTAGGAAAGGGAAAGGGAAAGGGAAAGGAAAATCAAAAGGGAAATCAATAGCGGTGGAATCTGAAAATGCAGACGTTCCACAATGGTGGACACTGGAGGAGGAATACGCTTTGACGAAGGCTTGGTGTGCTACTTCAAAGGACGAATTTCGCGGAAATGGAATGAAAAAAGGAGCTTATTGAAGGGCGGTGCTCGACAAGTTTCACGTTATTTTAAAAAAAATTCGTATCGCAACAACGACATGTTGAGCAGCAAATGGGGTACGATAAGTAAGCGGTGCAGCAAATTCAACGGTATTTACAACCGGATTGCGGCGCAACAACAAAGTGGAACCAACGACTTTGATTTGTTCAAAGCTGCGAAGGAACAATATCGAGTCGAAATGGGTCATGTTTTCGACTTTGAAAAATCATGGGAATTGTTGCGAGCGGATCCAAAGTGGAATAAAACGCCTACATCGTCGGAGGTTCAATCCAAAAGGTCTCGCAATTCTAGTTCAGTCGACGTGTCGGACGCACGGACTAACATCGACCTAAACGCCGATGATGATGAGATCCCGGATGATATCCAAGAGATATCCCCACCACGACGATCGCCCAAACGCGACAAAGCGAGGCGCGCTGCAAGACATGCGGAGGAGGTGGAGACGAGAACAAAAGATGTGGCGGAAATGATAGCGAAATTCAACGAATATAATTTGTTAATAAAAGAAAAAAATGAGTTGAAACGTCGTCATTTGGAATTTCTGGAAAGTCAGGCACGGGAGAAGCGGGAGCAAAAAGAAAGGGAACTAATGACACAACAGTTGTCAATTCTTCGGACAAGCGAGGATGGTTTAGCACCTGCTGATCTAGCGGTGCTACAAGCAATGAAGGAACAAATTAGGAAAAAATATTTGGGTTGATTGTGTGGTATTTAGTAGTGATTTCAATGTTATTTTAGTTATTAAGTTAGGTTTAAAATTATGTTTTTTTTAATTGTAATCGGATTTTAGATTTTAAATATTATGTCTTTTTTTTTTTTTTTAAATTATATGTTTTATAAAAAAAATATATTAGTTATTAAAAAACGCAAAAAAAAAAAAAAAACAAAAACAAAAAAAAAAGTTAAAAAAAACAAAATAGTAAAAAAAAATAAAAAAATAAAAATATTTATTTTCAAAATGTTGGTGTTACATCTTGTTGTATCTTGTTACCCATTTCCTCACTTGGTATTATAACACCACTTGCTTATGTGGCAGTGCGGCCTTTGAAGACCGCGAAATGTGATTGGTTGGTTAAATTTTTTACCGTTGAATGCAATTTCATTTTTTTTTTCCTTCATATATATATACACATATCAAACTTAATTTTTTTTCACAACACAATCTTCTCTCTCTCAAAAAAATTTTTTTTTTTTTTAAAATCACCACTCTCCAAAAAATGTCATCTTCTTCATCTTCTGAAGAATTTCAGACTATTTTTTTATACCGCTATTGCGTGTGTTCAAATGGTGGAACAAACATACAACGTTGTATGTAACAACGCAACTGCAAGTTATTAACAGAGAACACGAAGATACATTTACAGAAATCGTGAAGAAGCTAACCAACGTTTGGTGCAAGACTATTTTGCAAAGAATGCCACTTACCAAGGGTATTATTTTCGTAGGCGCTTCAGAATGCTCAAAGGTTTATTCGAACGTATAGTTGAAGATGTAACGAGGGAGTGCAGTTTTTTCCAACAACGCTACGATGCTAGAGGTACACCCGGTTTCACTCCGTTACAAAAATGCACGGCCGCACTTCGTCAGTTAGCATATGGCATTCCGCCTGATGCGTTAGAAGAAAGTTTTAGGATGTCTGCTAGGATAGCACGAGACAATCTCCATTTTTTCTGCAAAACTGTCATTCAATTTTATGGTCCAAAATATTTACGTAAGCCTACACGTAATGACATCTTGCAATTGCAAGCTCATCATGCTAGTGTGCATGGGTTTCCTGGAATGCTAGGAAGCTTAGATTGTCTCCATTGGGCATGGAAAAATTGCCCTACAACATATCATGGGCAATTTACCCGAGGTGATCATGGTCACCCAACGGTGATACTTGAAGCAGTTGCATCACAAGATATGTGGATTTGGCATGCTTTTTTTGGTTCTCCTGGTTCGATTAACGACATCAACGTTCTTAACCGTTCACCAATATTTGACAACATATACGATGGATCCGCACCAGATTCTTCTTTTCAAGTGCGTGAAACGCCATATAAGTATGGTTATTATCTGGTTGATGGAATTTATCCTGAGTATGCTGTGTTTGTTAAGTCGTCTTCAGCTCCACATGGTTCTAGACGAAAGAAATTCAAGAGAGCTCAAGAAAGAGCTAGGAAGGATGTTGAGCGTGCTTTTGGAGCTCTGAAGAAACAGTGGTTCATATTGAAAAAACCAGCAGCTTATTTGGGCGAGGAAAAACTTCAAGAAATCATGTATACGTGTATTATATTGCATAACATGATTACTGAAGACGAAGGAAGAGTGATATGTGCGTTTGACGAGGAAGAAATAATACCAGAGACACAGCCAATATGTAGCACCTGGTTTCCGGTATGTGAATTTTATTTGAGCATTGCCCTAATTTAGCCTTAGACTCGGCGAGTCATAGGGTCCGACTCGCCGAGTAGGGACGAGACTCAGGACACGTTTTAAGTAGGCGACTCGACGAGTCCACATCCTGGACTCGGCGAGTCACCGCTGCGGGATGAAACCCTAAGTTTCAAGGGTTTGCACCCTATTTAAACTCTCATTCCGCCCCAACTCGTCCCCATTCACCCCCAGAACTCCCCCTACATCGTTTTCCCTTGTTACCTTGAGAGTTTGAGGTGTTCTTGGTGTGTACTTGAAGGTTTTGAAGAGTAAAAGGAGTAGATCAAGAAGAGGAGAAGGAGATCAGCCATCCTTGTGTCATTTCAACATTTCCTTTGAGGTATAACCCGTTTTCCCCTTGATTCTATGCTTAAAACTTCATTTGGGTCCTTCTTGGTCAATTCCCCAAGTTTGTATGTGCATTATATGTCGTAATAAGGCGTTTGGCCTTTGGATCTATGCAAGATTGAGCTCCAGGAGCTCAGATCTGTTAGCTTTTTGGCCCCATGAGGCTTGTTAGCCCTAGATCTACCCTTTTGAGACATTTTGAGCCTTATAATCCATATTGGTGAATATCCACACGTAAAGTTGGAAACTTTACGTGTGATTCGTGTCCTAGAAGTCCAGATCTATGAATGGCATGGACTGGAATCGAGCAAATCGGTATATTTAGGAAGTGCATGGCGGCGACTCGACGAGTCGCATAGGTGACTCGGCGAGTCTGGTCGCGAGTCACCGGTTTGGTCCCTTCTTCATGTGTCGAGTTGAGCCATAAGTCACAGGGGGTGACTCGGTGAGTTGGGAGCTGAACTCACCCATGTTAGGACTCGGCGAGTCAATGCCCTGACTCGGCGAGTCCAAGGCAATCTTCATAGATTAAGAACAGACTCGGCGAGTTGTTCATACAACTCGGCGAGTCTTAGCATAAAGTGTTCATCGGATGAAGATGAACTCGACGAGTTGTTCATACAACTCGGCGAGTAGGATGAAGGTGTTGAATGACAGTTAGAAGGTGAACTCGTCGAGTCATAGCCCGACTCGACGAGTAGAACCAGGGACCCAGGACATCGGTTTGCTAGGGACTCGGCGAGTGGTGATCCACTCGGCGAGTCGGGTCAATTGAAAATTGACTCCAGCTTTGGCTGAGAGCTAATCCAGGGGTAAAATGGTCATTTTACCTAAAGGACAGTTAGCAGTGTTTGATTGAGTATGTTGTGGAAATTGCAGCCGGAGGACTCCCGGAGCAGCAGCAGCCAGTTAGTTCCCGATCAGTTCAGCAGCTACTTTGAGGTGAGTTACCTTCCAGTAGCAGTGGGTCTAAGGCCACAATGCCGACCCACCAGTAGGAGATGTATGATAGATGATTGTCTTTGTGATATCATCTAAGTTTGCTATTACCTGACATGTTATATGCTAGCATGATATATTGTATGTGATAGTAGTAGAGTTTGGTTGTTAGGACCGAAGGGTAGTCAGACACCCCAGATACGTCTGACAGTATGTGATGATATGTATGCGTGCTGGCTTGTTACGTTATATGTGATCATAGTAGTAGGGGGGTGAAATAGTCCCCGAGGATCGGTTGTTAGGACCGATGGGTAGGTCAGCACCCCAGAATGGCTTGACATGGGTAGGTCGGCACCCCAGAATGGCCGTACCGGGTAGTCAGGCACCCCAGAATAGCCTGGCAGTATGTATGTTATGTGTTTGTATGGTATGCGGTACGTTGGGGGAACTCACTAAGCTTTGTGCTTACGTTTACAGTTTTGTTTTCAGGTACCTCTGCATCGAAGGGAAAAGAGCCGGCGCGGTAGCGGCACGTCATACACACACTCTTCGGTTTCCGCATTTATGGGATTTTCTGGGATTGTACTCTGATATTTTGATGGGATGTACGGTTTGGCTTTTTAGTACATGGTTGCAATGTGTTATGGTGTGAACAAACAATGTTTTTATTTATTGATGTTTTCTAAAGTAATATCTTAAAAATGAAAATTTTCGGACGTAAAAATTGGGTCGTTACACAATAGAAATTGGTGGCGAAGAGTATATAAACAGAAGAGCAGAGATACGTTGCACTGAAACATTTCATAATCTTAGCAATGACTTGATGGAACACATTTACGAGGTTCAAAACATTAACCTTAATTTGGATCCACCGAATGACCCCGAAGACGAGTTCTCGGAGAATGACTTTATGTAGTTTCCTTTAGTTATTTTATTTATGTTTTTTAAGTTTCTAGGGTTATTTAAAGAGTAAATTACACGAATAGTCCCTATGGTTTGGGGTAATTTACACGTTTGGTCCTTAACTTATTTTTTTAACTCGGAAAGTCCTTACTATTTGTTTTTGTTACGCCATTGGTCCCTATTGTTTGTTTTTGTTACACCCTTGATCCCTATCTTACCTAAAAAGACTATTATTTAAGTAGGGAAAATGATAGGGTAGGTAAGGTAAGGTGAGATGGATGGAATTGGTGGTGTGTTTATTTAAATAAATAAAAAAATCAATGGCAAAATAATTTTTTTAAGTAAGACAGGGACCAAGCGTGTAACAAAAACAAACAATATGAACCTTCCGAGCTAAAAAAATAAGTTAGGGACCAAACGCGCAAATTAACCTAAACCATAGGGACCATTCATGCAATTTACTCGTTATTTAAATGTCATGTGTGTGGTTTTTTTTTTGGTAACGCAATGTATTTTTTTTTTCAAGTAATGAAGAATTATGTTTTTTTTTTAATTAAAATAGAAGGTATATTAAATTAAATTAGTTGAAAAAAAGAAGTTTTATTAAATTAAAATACTTAAAAAAAACAAAAAAATAAAAGAAATGAAAAGTGTGGCACCACACCCTTGGTGTGGCAAGAAACCACACTTGAGTGGTAAAAAGTGATATGGCGCTGATGTGGCGGGGGAGGGAGTGCGGTTTCGGTCGCACCACTCCCTCCAGCTTAAAAATGTTAAAAAAATTTATAGAATGCATAGGACATGTGGCCAAACATCAATGATGCATTAATGATGAAATCAGCATTCGAAAACTTTATTGTTCCTAAGCCGATACTAATTGAGGTCTTGTGCAAGAGGCCCTAGAGGTCAGAAATATCTTTCACTAATTGGTATGTATTACATTGGGAAATAATATTGAGAGTTGCAAACTTCAACGTCTAGAACGTAAGGTGATCAAGTGTAATTATTCTTCAAATTAGTTAAAGACTCATATATATATATATATATATATATATATATATATATATATATATATATATATATATATATATATATATATTATTCTTCAAATTAGTTAAAGACTCATATATATATATATATATATATATATATATATATATATATATATATATATATATATATATATATATATATATATATATATATATATATATATGTGTGTGTGTGTGTGTTGTTCTAGTAACTATGTTTACAAACAGGTGCTAAGGGTGTTGTGCTTTGGAATCCCAAGGAAAGCACAAAGTGACAATGAAGCTAAAGACTTGGTAGTAAATGTGATGATATTCAAAACAATGAGGACCAAAGGTCTAAACGAGGATGAGAATGGATCAAAAAGTGACATCCAGGTAAACATGGATCCAATGGATGAAGTAAAATGGGACGAGTCAGACTCCTTTGAGACACTGATGGACAAATACGAGTTCGTCCATAAGACTAATCTTAAGAATGTGAGTTCAAATATAACCTAAAATTTTGACTTAATTAGGTTATAAAAAAAGAAATTTGTATAATATAATTTTGTATAATTATGGAGGTTGTCAACTATGAGGTTTTTGGAAAAATACTCAAAATTAAGAGGGATCTTGTTTCGTACTTTGTTGATGTTCTAGTGAAAGCTTTTGAGACCAACAAAACAAAAGATTTGATGCGCGTGATCGTTACATTGGCACTTGTTGATATGAAAATGATAAAAAAAAAAAAAAAAAGTTTTTTTTTTTCAAAAAAATATGGCACAGCCGTGAAATTGATGTTTAATCTTCTTGGGCTAGGATGTTTCAAAGATTTCCTTCTGTTGCTATCATATTCGAGAGGTGATTAGGTTTGTCTAGTGGTTTCTATGATAGACATGGATTTTAGAGGAACAAGGGAAAACACTTTTTTGGTTGAGCGCAATAATAAAAAAATAAATTGTATTATTTTGTTTGACAAAGTTTATTGTATGTTTGAAGTTTAGAAACATATTCAAATTTTTTTGTGAAAATATTGATCACAAAACATACCCAAATATTAATTTTCATCCTATTCTTTTAAAATTTATGTTTTTTGTTTGATAAAGTTTATTGACAAAACAATTTCATTATTTTCATCCTATTTTTAAGTTTAGAAACATATTCAAATCTTTTTGTGAAAATATTGATCACAAAACATACCCAAATATTAATTTTCATCCTATTCTTTTAAAATTAATGTTTTTTGTGATCAATATTTTCACAAAAAGATTTAGATATGCTTCTAAACCTAAAACATAGGATGAAAATGATGAAATTGTTTTGTCAAAGTAACAAAATTTAAAACTTCAAACATACAATAAATTTCATCAAAAGAAAATAATACAATTTAATTCATTAGTATTCTAATCAACTAGAAAACCGTTTTCCCTCAGTCCTCTAAAAACCATGTCCATCATAGAAACCACTAAACAAACCAAATCACCTCCTGAATACGATAGTATTATCATAAAGAAATCCTTGAAACATCCAGGGCCAAGACGTTCACCCTCGATTTCAGGGTTATGCCATATTTTTCTCAATAAACCTTTTTATCATTTTTATATCAACAAGTGCCCGCGTGACCATGATGTGCATCAACTCATCAATATTGTGGGTCTTAAAAGCTTTCCCCGAACATCAACAAAGTAGGAAACAAGGTCACATCTAATATTGAGTATTTTTTTCAAAAGCCCCATACTTGACATCCTGCATAATTATAAAAAACTTATGTTATACAAATTTCTCTTTTTATAACCTAATTAAGCCATGATTTTAGGTTATATTTGAACTCTCCTTCTTAAGCTTACTCTTATGGACGAACTCGTATTTTCCCATCAGTGTCCCAAGGGAGTTTGACTCGTCCCATTTCACTTTATTCGATGGATCCAAGTTTACCTGGATGCCACTTTCTGATCCGTTCAAATCCTCGTTTGGACCTCCGGTCCTCATTGCTTCGAATATCATCATCACATTTATTACCAAGTCTTTAGCTTCATTGTTCGCTTGTGCTTTCCTTGGGATTCCAAAGCACAACATCGTTAGCACCTGTTTGTAAACGTAGTTATTAGAACAACATATATGAGTCTTTAATTTATTTGAAGAATAATTACACTTGGTCACCTTGTGTTGTAGACGTTGTGGTTTGCAATTCTCAGTACTATTTTCCAATGTAATACCACCCTGGTGAAATATATTTTTGGCCTTGGGACCTCTTGTGTACAAAACCTCAGTTAGTATCGGCTTGGGAACAACAAACGTTCTAAATGTTGATTTCATCATGTAACGACCCAAAATTTCAATAAAATGTAAACTTTTCAAAAACATTCCAATTCATTAAGTTATTACAAAAAGGTTTCCAATACATTTATTATCAGAGCATTCCCAGGTCCATATCATAAAACATAAACGCGAGGAGCGGTACGATCACGCCTTTGCCTTGCCACGGTCTCCTGAAGAACCTGAAAAACATTAAACCACAACTGTAAGCCCGAAAGATTAGTGAGATACCCCCAAAATACCAACCATATATACCATACACATAACATGCCATATCGAATCACAGAACAGCCATGCATATCGGGTCTACTGTGAGACTGGTCCGCCGTGTCGGGCCTTCAGTCCACCTGGTCTACCCTTCGAGTCCAGTCATGTCCCTCGAGTCTGCAGTATAGTTGGTCCACCCGCACCGGGCCTTCAACCCACCTGGTCCACTCTCTGAGTCTACAGTATGACTGGTCCACCCGCATCGGGCCTTCAGTCGGCCTGGTCCACTCTCCGAGCCTCGGTCCGTCTGGTCCGCCCTCGTGGGGCCTACAGCCTATCCGGACCGCTCGCTGGGCCTTCAGAACAACCGGTCCGCCCTGGGTATCTTGGCCTACAGCACGAAGTAGGACCCGCCTCAACCCAACTCCAGTCCAAACAACCATGTGCACATAATCATACAATCACATAACAATTCATATTCAGTCAAACCGATCTAGCAGATCACATAACACAACATACTCTAACAGGATACCGACCTAACCGGTTACTAGCATAGCATCATCCTATATACCAGGATACCGACCTTAACCATGTCTCCAACGAATACCATCCTAACTACCGGATGCAAACATATTAAAGCAATAACATAACAACAGATACCCGGATCTCAATCCGATAAAGGGCCGGCCTTGGTGCCTTAGACCCTGTTGATATAGTGAGGATAACTCACCTCGCAACTGTTGACTGAAAGGATAAGATCACGCTGCTGCAACCTCCGACCCGAACTCCAACACTGCCAATACCCAAAAGACTGAATATCATCAATAATTACTAAAATGCCCCATGAAATCAACTGGTCAACCCTTGGTCAAAAGTCAAAGTCAACCCCTGACCGACTCAACTCGCCGAGTCACCCCGAGACTCGCCGAGTCCAACAACTCTAAGTCCTTTCACACTCGACTCACCGAGTCATCCCTCGACTCACCGACTCACAGCTCAACCAGAAGAAAGGTTAGGACCTCACGACCAGACTCGTCGAGTCCAAGAATAGACTCGCCGAGTCCAAGGCTATCTGCAACCAACTCGCCGAGTTGTTCTTCCAACTCGCCGAGTTCCTGCCCATATTCAACCAACTCGCCGAGTTGTTCTTCCAACTCGCCGAGTTCCAGCCTATCTTCAAGCTACTCGCCGAGTACACCCTTGTGACTCGCCGAGTACTCCTAGATCTGAATCCATACAGAGGCTTTCCAAGACATGCAGAAGCTCTAAACCATAGATCTACTATTTTACAAGCCATCCATCACGTAAAGTAGCAATCTTTACGTGAATCCAAGGAGATCTAGACATTTACTCTCTAGGGATAGGGTTTGGGACAAGGTAGCTTCACCAATCACTCATCAACAAGGACTTTATGACATATAAGACCATTTCAAACCTAGATTTGAAGTAGCATCCTCAGATTCAAGCTTCTATCTCAATTTAGATGTCATATCAATCACCACACATGAACCCATGAAGAAAATAGCTTAAGAAAATGGTTCCTTACCCCCTAGAATGAGCCCAACCAACTGTAGATTCATGATCTCCCCCAAGCTTCATGATACAAGCCTCCAATCTTTAAGCTTAAAGCACCAAATATCTTTCTCCAAGCTCTAATTCACTCGATAATAGGGCTTCTTGAACTCAAGGAATGATAAGGAGGCTGGGGAAAAGATATGATGTTCTTTATATAGGGCTCAACCCTCGAAATCAGGGTTTTCCATACACAACGCCTACTCGCCGAGTCCAGCCTTGGACTCGCCGAGTTGACCACTTAACACGCGACCTGAGTCGCGACCCTACTCGCCGAGTCCACCCATGGACTCGCCGATTTGACCTTCAATTTTACACTTTTAGCCCTTCAACTCTTCTCTTGATATTTCGGGATGTTACAATTCTCCCCCACTTAAATTAGGCTTCGTCCTCGAAGCCTGCAATAACTCGACTCTAGAAATTCTCTCACATTACAACTCCTGGCATTAACCCAACCAGGCTCCTCAAAGCTCAACCATGGAACCCATAAACTCACTTTCTCCTTGCTCGCGGTGTCCTAACCACCGTCACAAGCCGGCCACCAGCTTTACCTTCTGATAACCACACAAAACAACTGAGTACCTCCCATGACGCAACACTGCTCCAAATCACATCCATCACTCGACTCATATGAGCTAAAAATAACTATGCACCACCGGATTCCCGATCCGGGTCCAACTCTATCCATTCCAAACTGACAGAAAAACACATTCTTCAGGGCAACTCCCATGATTTCTCCTCTTGCGATCACATGCACGTGCTGAACTAGCTCTGGCACCCTAGGGTTAGGAAAACTCATCCACTGACGACCCTCAAAACATCCCTCAGGTTGAACCACTGCTACGCAAGTCCTTCACCGAAATCAAGCTGGGAATCCAAAACTCCATCTCTGCATCCCTTATGAGCCTCTTGACTTTACACCCTCGGAATTTCTTTCCATAACCTCGTCAGACATCCAAACCGGATGTGATTCCATACCACCGCCGCACACACTGCGCCATAACCATAATTGGAACACCCCCAATCATAACTTCGCACTACTAATTCACTTCCGTGACTTACATTCCCTCTCGGAGCTACATTCCTTTCCCTTTTTCCTTACCAAGGAGATCCACTTGGCAGTCTTGACACTACCACAAATGCCACGGTGCTCACCCAATACTACACCGTTTCCTTATGGCATAACCGCCATCCCATACACCATACATACTCTGAATCCACTCGCGAAGACTCTCAAGTCCATGCTCGAATTCCTATCATAATCAATTTCTGGGGCCAGACCTTCTAACGCTAACATAACGCGACATACCCAAACCATTTCCCCGCACCGATCTAACAACACATGCAGAGTCTTCAATATGACTGGACCGCCGTACCCGGCCTTCAGCCAACTGGACCACTCTCGTAACCTTCAGTAGACCTGGACCGCCCTCCAGGGCCTTCAGTCTAGCTGGACCGTCCTCCGAGCCTTCGGTCTGACTGGTACGCCTTTTGGCCTTCAGTCTATCCGGACCGCTCAAATAGCAATCAACACTCCGAGTTACCTCTCCGGGAAATCCTCCCACGCATACTGTTCTAGCCCCCTAGGGGTTCTGAACTCTATCTCCATCATACATACTCGATCCCGGCCTGATCCCAGGCCCTTCACAATCAATGCCAGGTCTGTATCCCGCCCCGCACGCCCGCTACTCACCCATACCAGCCTGCACTCGGCTGAAAGAAATACCGTCGAAACCCAAGCAGCTAAACAATCTCTCAAGCCTATCGATCATCTAGAGAATTTCCAATTCTCCCCCACTTAGGGCACTGACTATCCACCACCGGTCGCTATCACCGACCTCCCAAAATAACCTTGCACAAGGCCCAACATATACACGCGAACTGATTCCCATTAGCACTAGCAACCTTCGCAAAAACACATTCCCACACTGATCAACCCGCTCGAAAGAAAACCCAATCTTCAACTATCCACACCTCAGAATGCAGTTGTTACCCGACATTCAAACCAGCGCCGCATCCACTAATAACCCTCACAAAAGACATCCAGCGAAAACCCGAAATACTAACCCATAACCAAGCCATAACCCCCAAAACCAAAGAATACAACACCGAAATCCACGCAACAATACTAGCAGATAAACAATACTCCACCATAATCATAAAATAATAAGACATCAAGAAAGGAACATACCCGCAGCTGCATTCGGCACTGCTCTGACCTCCTCTGCTGAAATTTGAAAAGCACGACCATGAGCCCTTGGGGGCTCCGCTCCACCCTAACCTTCTCCTGTGATCCTCAAAGTGGCCGGTGCTGGAGCCTACACCAGTCCTGCAACAAGCTGTGGGCAGTTGACCCTCAAGTGCCCAACCTGATGACAATGATAACAAATCCTCAAATCCCGAACCGGCGCTGACTGCCGACAATCCCTCACATAGTGCCCCTCCTTTCCGCACTTGCGGCAAGCACCACCGGACCGACAAACTCCGGTGTGACCCCTCCCACACTTCCCACAAACGTGGCTGCCCTGATCTCCCATCCTAGAATCAACGGTCTTAGACCGTTTCGTCGTCGGCTGCGACTGAACCGGAGCTTGCCTCATTTCACGCAACTGCAACTCAATCTCTAACTCACGCCGCCTGGCGGCCTCCTACAATTCCAACAAGGTCTCGCACCTCTGCGTGGACACAAACTGTCTGATATCCCTCTTTAGCATACTCAGATATCGGGACATTTGAGCCTGCTTCGAAGCGAACTCAGGGCAAAACATCACCCTCTCAGTAAACATCCTGGTGATTTCCGTCACTGACTCTGAATCCTGCATCAGCTCAAGGAACTCCTGAGTCAACCTCTCCCTCTCGACGTGCGGAACATAACGAGTGCAGAACATCTCTCTGAACTGATCCCATGAAACCGCAGCCCTCTGCGCATCCGAATATGACCCCGTGGTCAGTCTCCACCAATCCTTTGCCCCGAGCCTCAACAGGTTCAGAGCACACCTCACCCTCTAATCAGCAGTGCATGAACACGTGAAGAAACACCCCTCCACGTCTGATAACCACCTCATAGCAACGATGGGATCCTAAACTCCATCAAAGGTGGGAGGCTTCGTATTATCGAAGTCCCGATACTGAAAACCTCTACCCGCTCCTCCCCCTGCCGTTGTTACAGCCGCTGTAGTCGCCGCGGCAGCCGTCTCCGTGAGAGTCGCATAGCGCTCATCAAAATACTCCACCATGGCGGTCTTGATCGACCCAAACAGTTCCGGCAGCTCGGCCCGGAACAATGCAGCAACCTCATCATGCAGGATCTCACGAATCCTCGCATCCAACTCGCGCGTACTCATCTGACCGATAACCTCGGGCGGTACTGACCCGTCCGGAATTCCCTCTCCTGCACCCGATCCTGACCCGGATCTACTCCCAGCATGCCTCGAAATCTCCATACTGAAAATAAATCACCAAAATCTCAGACACTTCCCACTAACCCGAGAACCAACTCTCAACCCAACCCTAGAGGTCATGGTTTCCCTGATACGCGTATGGGTCCTATGCTTTCAGTAGTACGGGCCCATACTACCTTCCACACCTACCCATATTTGTATGAAGTACTACCACAATACCCTAGTGAAAACATACACTACAACGCTCTACCCTCACCACTAGAGGAACACTAGAAATCTCTCTCAAGGAAAACCCTAGGCTAACAGGCATCATAAATCAGACAACACTTCATGAAATCCTGAAGATCCCTATCCCAACACTAGCATGCTGTTCTATCAAGGCTCAATAAAACAAATATCATGTATGGTATTTTGGGGTTACTTACTGGCTCCGGCTGATCGTACCTCTACGTCCTCCTTTACTTATTTTGAAAACCGTTTTAATTTCTCTTTTGAAAACCCTCCTCGATTTGAGACTGGAGTCACACAAGTGTTCCTCCAATTCGCTCAAACCAAGGCTCTGATACCAACTTGTAACGACCCAAAATTTCAATAAAATTTAAACTTTTCAAAAACATCCCAATTCATTAAGTTATTACAAAAAGGTTTTCAATACATTTATTATCAGAGCATTCCCAGGTCCATATCATAAAACATAAACGCGAGGAGCGGTACGATCACGCCTTTACCTTGCCACGGTCTCCTGAAGAACCTAAAAAACATTAAACCACAACTGTAAGCCCGAAAGCTTAGTGAGATACCCCCAAAATACCAACCATATATACCATACACATAACATGCCATATCGATTCACAGAACAGTCATGCATATCGGGTCTACTGTGAGACTCGTCCGCCGTGTTGGGCCTTCAGTCCACCTGGTCCACCCTCCGAGTCCAGTCATGTCCCTCGAGTCTGCAATATGGTTGGTTCTCCCGCACCGGGCCTTCAACCCACCTGGTCCACTCTCTGAGTCTACAATATGACTGGTCCGCCCGCATCGGGCCTTCAGTCGGCCTGGTCCACTCTCTGAGCCTCGGCACGTCTGGTCCGCCCTCATGGGGCCTACACCCTATCCGGACCGCTCGCTGGGCCTTCGGAACAACCGGTCCGCCCTGGGTATCTTGGCCTACAGCACGAAGTAGGACCCGCCTCAACCCAACTCCAGTCCAAACAACCATGTGCACATAATCATACAATCACATAACAATTCATATTCAGTCAAACCGATCTAGCAGATCACATAACACAACATACTCTAACAGGATACCGACCTAACCGGTTACTAGCATAGCATCATCCTATATACCAGGATACCGACCTTAACCATGTCTCCAACGAATACCATCCTAACTACCGGATGCAAACATATCAAAGCAATAACATAGCAACAGATACCCGGATCTCAATCCGATAAAGGGCCGACCTTGGTGCCTTAGACCCTGTTGATATAGTGAGGATAACTCACCTCGCAACTGCTGACTAAAAGGATAAGATCACGCTGCTGCAACCTCCGACTCGAACTCCAACACTGCCAATATCCAAAAGACTGAATACCAATAATTACCAAAATGCCCCATGAAATCAACTGGTCAACCCTTTGGTCAAAAGTCAAAGTCAACCCCTGACCGACTCAACTCGCCGAGTCACCCCGAGACTCGCCGAGTCCAACAACTCTAAGTCCTTTCACACTCGACTCACCGACTCACAGCTCAACCAGAAGAAAGGTTAGGACCTCACGACCAGACTCGCCGAGTCCAAGAACAGACTCGCCGAGTCCAAGGCTATCTGCAACCAACTCGCCGAGTTGTTCTTCCAACTCGCCGAGTTCCTGCCCATATTTAACCAACTCGCCGAGTTGTTCTTCCAACTCGCCGAGTTCCAGCCTATCTTCAAGCTACTCGCCGACTACACCCTTGTGACTCGCCGAGTACTCCTAGATCTGAATCCATACAGAGGCATTCCAAGCCATGCAGAAGCTCTAAACCATAGATCTACTAATTTACAAGCCATCCATCACGTAAAGTGGCAATCTTTACGTGAATCCAAGGAGATCTAGACATTTACTCTCTAGGGCTAGGGTTTAGGACAAGCTAGCTTCACCAATCACTCATCAACAGGGAGTTTATGACATATAAGACCATTTCAAACCTAGATCTGAAGTAGCATCCTCAGATCCAAGCTTCTATCTTAATTTAGATGTCATATCAACCACCACACATGAACCCATGAAGAAAATAACTTAAGAAAATGGTTCCTTACCCCCTAGAATGAGCCCAACCAACTGTAGATTCCTGATCTCCCCCAAGCTTCCTGATACAAGCCTCCAATCTTCAAGCTTAAAGCACCAAATATATTTCTCCAAGCTCTAATTCACTCGATAATGGGGTCTCCTCACGAATTTAGGGCTTCTAGAACTCAAGGAATGATAAGGAGGCTGGGGAGAAGATATGATGTTCTTTATATAGGGCTGAACCCTCGAAATCAGGTTTTTCCATACACAGCGCCTACTCGCCGAGTCCAGCCTTGGACTCACCGAGTTGGCCACTTAACACGCGACCCTACTCGCCGAGTCCACCCATGGACTCGCCGAGTTGACCTTCAATTTTACACTTTTATCCCTTCAACTCTACTCTTGATATTTCGGGATGTTACACATCATTAATGCATCATTCATGTGTGGATGTTTAGCCCACATATCCAAGACATTCTGTAAATTTTTAAGAAATAGACAAATAAGTTTACTGAAAATTGTGAGATGGTTCGATGAAATTCATGAAATGTTCCCAATAACTTACAAACCTCGTCCATATTTTGATAGAAAATTACAGAAATTGTCTTAGTATAGAAAAAAAATTACAAAAACGATCTATGTAATTTACATAAATGGTCCTTATGCAAATTTATATTTACAGAAATGGTCTTTGAGTTTCTGAAAATTGCAAAAATGGTCCCTTCCTATTTGTTAATTTACAGAAACGATTTTTATGTTTAATAAAGTTATAGAAATGGTCCCTACCTGTTATCAAATTTTCAGAAATAGTCCATGTATTTCATAAATATTGTATTCTTTTCACAAAATTAGAGAAATAGTTCCTGCCTAAACGATAAAAGTACAAAAATTGTCATTACATTTCACAAAATTATAAAAATGTTCATTATCTAATAGCAAATTTAATGTTCCACTAGTTTTAAACAAAACATCATTTTTAACAAAAGATATTCAACTTATTGAATATACGTATATTTTCATTTTGAATTTTTTTTTTTTTAACAAAATATATTCAACTTGTTTTTAACAAAAGATAATTGACAATTTTCTCTTACAATATTACATATTTTATGTATTATAATGGCATATTTACAAAGTCTAATCAACATAATATGTACCATGTTTTGTGGTTTAAATTTTAAACCACAAAAAACACTACAAATACGGTTTTAGCTTTTTGAAAACTACCTAGTACAACTTAAACAAAATTATAAATCGCATAACATATAACATAAATGCATGTGGTTTGTATAGTTTTATAAACAACAATAGATCCGATCAATAACTAATTTTGGTTTAAATTGTTATTATATGGGCTTAATTTATTTATGTTTTGATATAATATAATAAAAATAAAATTTTGAGTAGATATCAAATACGGTGGATTACTAATGAATTGTATCTTTATAGTAGGCAGCTGTAAAGGATCTGATTTTTTTGGGGTCTATTTTTTTACTGTATATTATGTTTATATATTTATATAAAATAAAAAACTTCTAATAATGATAAGGACCTTTTTTTTCTGACTCTAAGTATTTGAGGATATTTAAATCTTTAGGACTTACCTTGTAGAATTAAAATGTATTGTGTTGTGTCCTCGACTCAAATATGGATATGAAGGATGAAGCTTAATTACTAATGTTTTATCGTTACTCAATGGTTTGTAATATCTTTTTATCAACACATAAAATAACCTTATAGCCTAATAGATAGTAATAATATATTAAAGATTTGATGGTTGAAAATTGTGGTTTGATTGGGGTATTTCTAAGTAATATTATAATAAATACTTTTTTAAGGTTTGTTTCAGAGTAAATTATACGAATCGTCCCTCGTTCAGTGTCAAAAAGCATCTTCAATCCCTATTTTCAAAAATTAATTCGGACCGCCCATGGTTTGTTTAAAACATGCACAGATCCCTCTATGCATAAAAAGACTCTATTCATAAAAAGACTGTTTTGCCCTTATTTATTTATTTTTTGATTAATTTATTAATTATTAATTATTAATCCATAAAAAGAAATTTTTTATTCCAGATGTACTTGAACACCATTCCAGTTCCTATCTGAAGGAGGTTCCTCATCGCCAACACCACCATCACATGATTCACACTATCCCTTACGATCAACACGCTCTACAACCTGCCTCTCAACCTGAAGTTTAGAAACCCTAACTGTCGATTGGGGATCTATTACGATTTATTTCGCCGTTTAAAGGGGAACAACCGGTGGTTCTTATGGTGGTGATAAACCAATGTTGTATTTCTATGTAGTTGGGAATCACCACCAGCATATATGCAACCTCCAATTCTGATTTTGCGGGTTCATCCCCACAAAAGAGTCGGACACAGACATTGTCTTCTTATTCTTCTACCTCCAATCGATCGCCATATGTATCTTCTTCCTGCTTTCGCTTCAATCGCGTATAGATCAAGAATTGGAGGTTAATGGGTAAAAAATCGTTAACATGGGATTTTCTTTTTCCGTATTTTTGTTTGCTTGATCACTAGTTTCATAAAGCTGCTGGCTTGGTTTAGCTGTTATGGTTAAGGTCATTTTCTATGGATGAAGGTTGATTCAGAGAAAATAAGGGGTTATGTTGGTTATAGTGCACTGTTGGGAATAACTAGAAATAAGGGTTAGTCGACTGTCTTTTTAAGAGAAAAAGAGGTGGTGATTGTATGACATGGTGATGATTAGTCATTTCTATGTTTTTTTATTTTATTTTGTATATTGTAGAACTATAAGAAAAATAATTTAAATAAAAAAGAGAATAAAATGACAACATAAACTAATGAAGGGATGAACTGTGTACATTTTAAACAAATAAAGGATGAAACGTGCCTTTTGACACCTGCATGAGAGACGATTTGTATAACTTACCTTATTTTTTTTTGCAAAGATTTTTGTTTATTTTACCCCTCAATAAATCATTGTCGACTATGCTTGCACTTGCTTACTGGTTCAGGTGAATTGTAAAAATATATTTTGGATACAATTTATTTAATCTTTTATTTTAGTAAACAACTTTCTAAAGTGATATAAACTCTTTTTTTAATATTTGAAATACACATAGTAAATATATTTTAAACCTCATGGAATATGTTTGTATGCAATTGTATTAGCGATATATCTTTATTTATTAAGAAGTGTATTTAGTTGTATAAAAATAATTATTAATCTTGAAAGTATTTAAAGGGTACTTGAGGTTGTGGTATTTTGTATTAGAATCATGGCCATTATGTGGTAGAAGGGTTTACAGATGCTGACTACAATGACGACACCTCAAGTAGACGATCAACTACAGGTTATTGTGTCTTTATTGGAATGAATATTGTTTCTTGGAAGAGTAGGAAGCAGAATGTAGTTTCTCGTTCGAGTGCATAGTCCAAGTATAAAGCTATATCATAGACAATTTGCGAACTCGTGTGGTGGCGTAATCTAGTTGGTAAGATTGGGTTTTCTTATTCAAAACCAATGACTATATGGTATGATAATAAGGTTGCCATTCATATGCTAGCAATCTAGTATTTCATGAGAAAACTAAACATATACAAGTGGATTGTCGTTTCACTCAAGAAAAGTAGAAGATGGAACGATCACAACTTCCCATGTCAAGACTAGGGGCAACTAGCTGATGCGTTTACCAAAACGTTACCTGGGAGTAGAATTAATTATTTTTGTAACAAGTTGGGCATGCTCAAGTGGGAGAGAATTGTAACGTCTGGTTCCTGGTACGCATTTAACTCTTTTATTTATTTATTTTAAAAGAGGGACTCGACGATTTGGTGGCCCTAACTCATCGAGTAGAACTAACTCGTCGAGTAGAGGGCAGGTTATGTGCGAGGTTTGAGCTATCTATTTGATGAGTCAAGAGCCCTCGACTCGACGAGTAGCTCGGCCAGAGTAAAACCCTAATTTTGGGGTTTTACATCCTATTTAAGCTCCTTAACCCTCACCCATTGGCATCATTTCCAGCCTCCTTGTCCCCAAACCCTAATCCCCGAAACCCAAGAGCTTTCCTTGAGTGTGTGAGCCATTTGGAGTGATCTTTGTACACTTTTGAAGCTTGTGAAAGAAGAAGAAGATAGAAGGCTCAATAGGGAAAGAGTAGATCCAGAAGCTATACTCCATTTGCTACGTTTTCTAGTAATCAAGTCTCTAACTTGATCATTCTTTTCTTATATCTATTTACTTCCATTTTATGAGGGTTTTTGGTTCAAGAACCTTGGTCTTTAGGATTTGGACGTCCTAATTGACTTATATTTCAGATCTGGGATCTAGGAGGGGTTCCATAGCATAAATGTGCAAACTTTATTACCATGGAAGCCCCATGCAAGCTTTTAAGCATTAAGATGGCCTTTTTATACCTAAAAGGCCATGCATGGAAGTAAGCTCGATACTTTACCTGATTAAATGGAATCTAGGACCTAGATCTAGGTTTTAATGCTTTGGTTTAGGATATTAAGGCTTTTTGGACAAGATCTGCGTCCTAAAAGAATTAGGGTTTTAGTTAACCCCTTCAAGAAGGGTTATCAACGGGTAAAGTTGGAAACTTTATCCTTAAAAAGATCATTTCCAATGAACAAGTGAAGTATGGACTTTGAATGTAGAGAATAGGGGCTTAATCTGTTAAGATGGCCAAACTGACAGAGGGACTCGTCGAGTCCATAAGGGAACTCGACGAGTCGGGTCGTGTTGTCCCGTTCCAACTTAAGGTAGAACTCGACGAGTCTATAGAGGGACTCGACGAGTTAATTCGCCAAGTCGCGACTATGAGCAACTTGATAGGACTCGATGAGTTAGAGGAACGAATCGGCGAGTTGAGTCCCAATTCCAGGATTTCTGAGTTAAAGAGCTCGACGAGTTGAAAGGTTAACTTGGCGAGTTAGTAAACCTAGAATGTTGACTTTGACCATGGGTAAAATGGTCATTTTACCCTTAGATAGATTTTTAGTTTTTGACTAAATGTTTTGTAACTGTAGCTGGGGAGTCGTTGGAGCAGCCATCAAAGATTCCTCACTTGAGATATCAGCAACCAGTTTGAGAGGTGAGTTTTCCTCCAGTAGGACCGGGTCGAAGGCATTAATGACGGCCTGTTCATGTATGTTAGCGTATGCCAGACTTTGGTCCGATGCCAGGGATAGCCCGATGTAGCTTATATGTTCCAGACTTCGGTCCGATACCAGGGCAAGCCCGAGGAATATTGTATGCTTGATGTCTTCGTGATTCTTGAATGTACTTGTTTGTATGTTCCGGACTTCAGTCCGATTTCGGGGCAAACCCGATGAAGAGTTAGCTTATCTGTCTTGTGTTATGTGTTCCGAACTTCAGTTCGATGTCGGGGCAAGACCGAGGAAGCTTTATATGTTATATATTTATGTGTTATGTGCAGGGGTGGACCTAGGGGTGGTCCATGGTGGCACCGGCAACCCCTAACTTTTCCGGCGGTAGTGGAAAAATTTTCAAAAATTTTCAAAAAATTTATTTTTTCTACGACTGTGCAATCCCTAACTCTCCCGTGCAACCCCTACTGTAAAACCCTGCGTCCGTCCCTGGTTATGTGTTTGTTGTTATGATATATGTATACTGGACTTCGGTCCAGTGCCGGGCGGGGACCGATGCAGTGGGCATGGCCTAGTATATGCTATTATGTGTTTATTGTATGGTATGTGGTAGTTTGGGGGAGCTCACTAACCTTCATGCTTACGGTTTTCAGTTTTTGGTTTTAGGCACTTCTGCTAACAAAACGAAGGGCTCGGGATGATCGCATGACACACGCCATAATTTTCTAGCTTGGGATATTTCACTCTGATTTTGATACTTTGACAGTTGTTATGTTATTTTTGAGATACATGGTTTATGATGTTTATATGTTGATGATATTCATGGTTTTAATAACGATTTAAAAACAAAATGTTTGGACCGTATTTTTGGGATGTTTCATAAAGTTTACCAAAAGCCACAAGTTCCCTAACAAAATGATCTCTAGGTCAATGTGTTTGGCACGTTTGTGAGAAACGAGATTCCGAGTCATGAACATGGCACTTTTATTATCACATAGCAGTTTAGGCCAATTTGGAGGAACAACATGAAGTTCAACTAAGAGGTGAGTGATCCAAACTATTTCAACTACTGTGTTTGCCATAGCTCGATACTCTAACTCACAACTTGATCGGGAAACAGTAGGTTGTTTATTGGCACTCCAACATATGAGATTTCCACCAAGAAAATTTGAATATAATTCTAGATTATTATCTAATAAGGGTATATGAGGAAACGTTATTTTATGATATTAAGTGTGTATCCCATTGGCCAATATTATGATTTCTATTGATTTCTTCCTTGTAAAGAAGGGTTTATGTCGATTAACATACCTTAAATGTGGTAAGTAGTATATAACCACCATAATCTAACCCCCCCTCCCTTTATATCAAAATGTGTTACACACATTATAAAATCAATATTAAAAAAATGATAATAAAAATAAAACAATAATGACAAAAAAAAACATTATAATTTTTTTTATGAAAAAGACAAATGATATATACAAAAGGCCAATTTAACAAGTAACTAGTCGGCGACAAAAGAAATATAACAAATACAAAGTATTAAGCAAGTTAAAAATATAAGAAGAGAAACACTCCACTCCACTCATTTAATCTCTTTTATCTCTTTTTTCTTAACCCGCATTATAACTTATTACTCATTAGCGATAAGTAGTACACTCATTGAAAACCAAAAGGAAAATGAAATAATTTTTTTTTGTTTTTCATTCTCTATATAAGTAGTGCACTCATTAAATAGGCCATTAATGAAAAATAAAAATGATATATTATCATGTTACTCAATACATAAAGTTTCATCTCATGGCCAAACCATAAATGGCACTACAAATTAAACCATGAATTTAATATCTTATATTCCACGTCATCATTATCAACCACCCTTCACAAGAGTGCATAATATTATTTTATAAGAGCTTCAACATGTATCACTTGCACATTACTATTGGCGTGTGCATCAGGTTAGGTTGGATTGTAAATATTAAATAATGGGGCAAAAAGTAAATCAATCTGTAGGTTTAATAATTCTAAAACAAATCGTAATGACGTAAACCATTTACATATAGATATTAGTAGTTTTTATTCATTTGAAAAACACTAACTTAAAAAATATATCGTTTTAAGTTAAAAGTAAAGGTGTTTGGGATTGCTTATGTTCTAAAAATGTTGTTAGCTTATGCATCACTAAAACGGAATTTAAAAGAAAATAGTTTATAACTTATCTATACCAAATGTAATAAATTGCTTTTTCCCCTTTTTGTGTTTTATAATTGTTTGCATGTGGTAAAAAGTCCAAAAAGAATTTTTAAGATCATCTCCCATCAGACGATTATTTTTATGTAAAATAAAGTTTAAAATGGTTCATTTGAACCACTCTAAACTCTTCTTTTGCATTCTAAAAATAAAGTGTATAAAGATTGTATAATTTTCATTTCAATTTTATAACATCTTTATTTCTCTATTTGTAAAATGTAAAATAAAATTGGGATGATTGCCTTTATTTTATTTTACACTCTATAAATAAAATATAGTGACAAAAATAGAAGTTGGAGATGATGTTAGAGTGCACGGTGTGGGCACGTTATCGGCCGTTATTGCTTATGTAGAGCTGTCTTAACGACATGGTAACGAGAGGAACCCCCCCCCCCCCCCCCCCCCCGGCGCGGGCCCATTATGTTATCCAACGTTATCTGTACAACTACCTGCAAAGCGATTTTTTTCATTTGATGGTCAAAATAACTATTATCAAACGCTTAAAATAAAAATAAAATAAAAAACGAAAAATTATCTGTTAACTTTTACATATAAACACACATATACACAACATTTTTACCTATAACATTCATTTTTTTCTCCCACTGTTTAAAAAATCAATCCCCTTTTCAACCGAACAAAGCCAAAACACTCATCCACCAAACACAAACGCACAAGCAAACATAATCGCTCCGATCAGATTTGCACAGTATAAGAACTACATGAATCTACTCAACACTCAAAACTCACCACAAATACCATTCCAATGAAGCTATTTTAATCCCACTTCACCCCTATGCAATGCAGTTTCCTACATCACCTTACATGCAACAAAACTCAAATATACAACAAAACCTTTGACAAATTTTCAGACTACCGATGAAGATTTAGCGCCCTGAGATTTGGAAGTGTTTCGAATGATGAAGGAGAAGATCCGGAAAAGATATTTGGATTATGACCATCGTTTTTGTTTTTAAATAGGACTATCGTTTTATGTTTTTAAATTAGGATTTCGTAATTTTTTTCTTGTAATGTTATTTTTAGTATTTAAAAGTTATGTTTAATTTAAGATTTATTTAAATAACATTTTTATTAATTATATTTCTTTTTACAAATATTAAAACATAAATCGAAAAAATGATGACATAAAAAAAAGTGAGCGTTATAACATGTTATAATATGTTGTCAATTTACTCAATTGATGTAACAATACCATGAGTGACATTGCATGTGAGGTGATACATTTTTATATGTAATAACACCATAGGTGACATTGTATGTGAGATGATACATTTTTAATGTGATAAGAGTCTTAACATGTTGTCAATATCCATCACTCAACTATTAGTTAAAAAAAAAGATAAAAATAAGGCTATTGATTTATATACAATACTTTTAAGGGCGAAAACAAGGTTAAATTAATAAATTCATTAAATTGATTTTCAATAAACAATTTCAAATAAGTGAAAGAAACATATAAAAATCTTTTATTTAAATAAAATATCATTTTTTGGTACAACCTGAATAAGTTAATAAGCAATTTAATTAAGAGTAAATTACACGAATGTTCCCTATGGTTTAGGGTAATTTGCGTGTTTGGTTCGTAACTTATTTTATTTTTTAATTCGGAAGGTCCCTACTATTTGTTTTTGTTACGCATTTGGTCTCAGTCTTACCAAAAAAAATATTTTACCCTTGATTTTTTAGTTTATTTAAATAAACAGACCCCTAACCATACCCCCTCACATTACCTTACCTACCCCACCATATTTCTCCATTGAAATAATAGTTTGTTTAGGTAAGAGAGGGATCAAACGTGTAACAAAAACAAACAACAGAGATCAAACGTATAACAAAAACAAATACTAGATATTTTCCGAGTTAAAAAATAAGTTAGAGATCAAACGCACAAATTACCCTAAACCATAGGGACCATTCGTTTAATTTACTCTTTAAATAAACAATCCTAACACGTCAAAATAATAATAATAATAATAATAATAATAATAATAATAATAATAATAATAATATTGTTTTTGTGTTAAACCCAAATAAATATAAATGTTCTAAGAAAAAAAAATACTACTTAACACAGTAACTGGTTTAAAGAAAATATAGAACCGAACAAAAACATTGGTTGTAATAGATATTTTGGTTAAAAAAAAAGTAAATGATATCATTTGAATAATTTGGTTTCTAAATATGAAATCGAATGCATAAAATTTTTAGAATCAAAACTAAAAACACAAGAAATAAAACACTTGTTGAATTTTGCAATATATATAGTAACAAAAACATTCTAATAATTTATATATAAAACTAAAGCAAATAACACCATTTTGAAACAATAAAATTTTATATAAAATTCTCAAGTGATGAACTAAATATATATATTTTATAAAGATGGCATTGTATTAAGATATGGTTTGATTAATTTTTTATTATAAAAAGACCAATCTAACAAAAAATTTCTGATTTTCTTAAAATTTTTTTTCAATATAGGCTTTTGGATACAACTTAATTTCAGTTTTTTTATCATTTTACAAACAGCCATACTTATAAATATACGGGAACTCATAAAGATTTAAATTAAAACCTAGAAAAAAAACTTTTTCTATTTATGATGTTATGATTTACTTTCCTATAGTATGAACGTGTTTCACAACAAACTTTAAAATAAAAGAATTAAAGAAAAACTTCATTGAAAAATATGATCTTAAAGTTTTATTTTAAAATAAAATGTTAATAATCCAAAAACTGCTTTTAAGTAGTTTTTGAAAGTTTTTAAATTTTTTTTTATATTAACTTATATTTTTCAAAATTTTACTGTTACTATTACCAAACAATTCTACACAAATAAAATCTCTCAAACAATTTTATACAAATAAAATCCACAAATTTAACTTTTGATTACAAAATAGTTTACTACTATCAGTTAACCACTACATGATAAACCTATCTTATATTAGTTGATATTTAGTTGGCACTTGATATTTTCTTGATGGAGAGATTTGAAGAGAGAAAGAATAATTGAGGCTGAAAAGGGAAAGGAAAAAAGAAGAAAACAAAGAAGAAAAAAGAGTGAAATGTGGAGAGAGCCTTGTATGAAAGGCCACACAGACCTACTATAACAATCAACTATCTCCATCTCTCTCTCTCTCTCTCTTCCTTCTTCCCAAAATCAACCTTTTTTCCCAAATTTCTCAACCATCTGGACGCATTCCTCTCAAATTTATCCTAACAAACAGAAAGGAACTTCAAATTCTTTGAATCGTTTCTTCGATCAACTGTATATTGCAGATCAGCCCATCGATCAATCAATTAAAATTAATCATGTCGTGTTCATCGTCATCTGGGTCGGAGGAGGAAGATGAGGACTTGGATTGCTACAGGAAAGGAGGCTACCACGCAGTTAGAGTCGGCGATACGTTCTCCGGCGGTCGATACGTCGCTCAACGGAAACTCGGATGGGGACAGTTCTCCACCGTTTGGCTTGCTTATGATACCCAAACATCTGTAAGTTTTTCCATTTTCTGCTCGATCACATACCAATTTTTGCTCCTTAATCTGTGATCGATGTGTTTTTTAATTTTTTTTAACCTAATGATCATTCGTTATTGCAAACGAGTTTATAACTTCCTGTAGAACTCCGTATAGGATGTAATCCTTTTATTAACGGTTACAAAATGTAGATCATTCGTTATTTCCAAAGTAAAAATTATTATTTTTGATCTGCATCTGTAATTAGAATGTTTTCCTTATGATTTTACTTCTTTCCCTTCATGGCTGTTGCATTTGATTCGAGTAAATGCTACTTAATCTGAGAAATTTAGACTAATATCAGATGTGTGTTCTTGATTGGAGTTCATTTGGTTCTTAATCAAGAACTAAAGTATACTTTTACCTACTTAGGGTATTAAGTTATACATCTATGTAGCAAGATTTAGACTTTCTTCAATCTTAAACAAGCATAGTTGGACAAGCTTTCTAGGGCTATTTTGGATGATGATGAAGAGGAGGGCACTCACGTCTTTTGCACAGACGAGAGATTGAGATAAGAGGGTGAGTCTATGTCAATGTCCATCCTTGTTTCACCTTTTTGGGTAGGACAAAAATTGCAATATTTTGTTCCATTGTCATCCAATGCACTCTAAAGTCTAAACACAGTACAACTTGTTTTGTGTCCTATTATGTGTAACAGATCATGCGTTTAGCATAAGAGCCAGAAAGTAGAAATCTTTATGGAAACTTTAGTTTAAGATCGAGAGGATTCATAAGGTTCAAGAATTTGATTCATATTTTTATATATCATGAGCTTGCAATAATTTCAATAGTTCAAAGTATATCTACTCAACCCCTAAAAGAAATTTGGTATGAAGGAAAGGTGATCCATAGGATATTTTACCTGTTACCGGTCTAACCCATTAAAACATGGTCTCATAATTCATGTCATTTGCGTAAATTGGTAAAAAAAAAAAAATTAATAATAGGGTAAAAAATGAAACATTTTTGCAAAAATGTATGGGTGTCACGTCATTAGGTAACCGATTCTTTGTTTAAATGTTGCATATTTTGATCCTAGAAAGAAAAGTGCTTACATATATATATATATATATATATATATATATATATATATATATATATATATATATATATATTTTTTTTCTAAAACACACTTTGTTAAATAAATTGGGAAAAGGTGAGAAGTTGTTGCATGAGTGCATGCACATTTAACCCCTGATTTTAATGTCTGAAATAATATTTAGTCGTAAGCCAAATACATTGATATTCCTTTATCATCTAAAAATCTATGATCATGTCATTTTCTCACCTATGATTCTTATCATTTATATTAGGGCTAAATGCAATACTTCCAATTTTTTCTTACAAAGGCATTGCATTTAGGAAAGTCTCCCCAATGAGAGTAAGATGCTATAATAAACAAATAAATGATAGTAAATGCGATTCATATGTTCCCAACTTATCAATTATATTAGGGCTAAGTTCAAGAAATAGCAAAATACTTCCATTTATTTACTTATTATAACGTCCTACATCCAAATCTTTCTATTACAACATCGTACTTCCATTCTTTTCCTTATTACCTCAACAAATCTACCCAATTATAGCACTCAAAATGTTTTATATTTCGATGACATTTCTATAATAGGAAAATAAAAGTAAAACACTATAATAAACAAATCAACAAAACCATTCTAACCTAAATCTTTTCCCATCTTGTAGAAATACGTTGCACTCAAGATCCAAAAAAGCGCACCCGAATTTGCCCAATCCGCCCTCCACGAAATCCAAGTCCTATCCACACTTACCGAAAACGACCCTGAAAACAAAAAATGTGTTATAAGATTACTTGACCATTTCAAACACACAGGTCCAAACGGTCAACACCTGTGCATGGTCCTCGAGTTTCTCGGCGACAGTATTCTCCAATTAATCCGATACAATCGTTACAAAGGCCTTCCTTTAAACAAAGTCCGCGAAATTTGCAAATGCATACTAACTGCACTCGATTACATCCACCGTGAACTCAACATCCTCCACACTGACCTAAAACCCGAAAACATCCTCCTAATTTCCACAATTAACCCTTCAAAAGACCCCATCAAGTCAAAAACTGAGCCCGTGTTGAACAAGGTAGAGGGGAATGTGAACGGTGGGGTGGCGCTTAATGCCATTGAGAAGAAGTTAAAGCAACGGGCGAAAAGGGCGGTCGCGAGGATATCTGCGAGAAGGATATCGATGGGAGGGGTAAAAGCGGAAAAAGCGGAAAGATGTGTTGATGGGATTGATTTTAGGTGTAAAGTTGTTGATTTTGGGAACGCGTGTTGGGCGAGTGCACCGATGGCGGAGGAGATACAGACGAGACAGTACAGAGCTCCGGAGGTGGTTTTGCAGTCCGGGTATTCGTTTGCAGTTGATATGTGGTCGTTTGCGTGTACCGCGTTTGAGCTTGCTACCGGGGAGATGATGTTTGCTCCCAAACCAGGACAAGGGTTTAGCGAAGATGAGGTATTTTGAATTCCATAGTAAGAAATAGCAGCGTACTTTTATATTTATTTATTTTGTTATATTTATAGCAACCTACTTTGAGTTTTTCTTATTAGGACATTATTATACTTTGAAAAAACTACCCAATTATGTTTATAGTAATGAAAGTTGCTTTGTTTTTGGATTTGTATTATTGCTATAATTGGGTAGATTTTTCAAAGTACAATGTCTTAATAAAAAAAAAGATTAAAAATACATTGTTGGAAATTGTAATTGATTGTGTGTGTGTGTGCAGGATCACCTTGCATTGATGATGGAATTGCTTGGAAAGATACCCCGAAAGGTAAAAACCGTATTAGAATCCATGTAATCGTTCTCAACTTGTTTGAATCGGAGATTCCAAAGGAATTGGAATGTGAGATTCCATTCCGTGAGGCATTTGGTTGGCAAGCGAATGAAATTGAATCCAAAACTCATCTAATTTTTCTTGTTAAGTTACATTCCATTTTTCCTGCCAACCAAACATGCGAAAGATAAGGATTCTTTCAGATTCCAGTTCCTTTCACGGATTCCATTCCTTCTATTAACTAAATTTATATTTTTTTAACGTGTAAAACCAGATAGCAGTCGGAGGACTTCGATCCAAAGAGTATTTTGACCGATATGGTGACCTAAAAAGAATCCGTAGAATAAAAAATACGCCTCTAAATCGGTTACTTTCTGACAAATTCAAATTATCGGTGAATGATGCCCGCGAATTTGCCGATTTCTTGATTCCGATTCTTGATTTTGCACCCGAAAACCGACCGACAGCCGAGCAGTGTTTGAAGCATCCGTGGCTAAACAAAACTCCGGAATCCGGGATTGACAAGGTGGATGGTGAGATGGGAAAACTTCAAATTAAGGGTGGAAAGTGAAACATTAATGGATTGTTATGATAGTATAAGTATAGTGTCACGATTGTTTTTTGTTTATTTGGTTTATAAATATATAAATATTTATTGCTTTTTATTTTGTGAACGGAAATAATGTTTGCTTATTGTTTAAAAGTCGAGTAAGATGTAATGTGGATGATTGTTACACAATTAGAGAAAGTTTTAACAATTTAAACATTTGCATTTTAGAATATGTTATGTTCATCGGGTAATAATCAGAACTAGAACCGCAATTGATGTCAATTAACAAAAATCGAAGCTTTTTGTCCCTCCCAAAAAGAGTAACAATTTTATACTTAGTTATTGATCTTTCATGTGTAAAAAGACACAAATACCCTTGTCATTGAAAATGGATTGTATGATTTTGTATCAGGTGTAGGGTAACAAACACAAAGTTTTGAATAGGGTCCATGGAAATTGGAATATAACTCAAGTGAGCATGGGTGGGGTGGTAGGGCACTATAAGTGTTGTAAGTTGTAAGTTGTAAGATTTGAAGTTAGTGATATGCATACATCAATCAAAAGGTAGAATCCATGCTTGTAAACATTGATAGCTTGGCTGTTTTTTGTTCAATTGAAAAGCTGCTTTTTAATGATTGCACGTTTGGTGGATATGGTGGTCCATAATATGGTAATTTGTTCCCACATAGAAAAACTATAAATGCATGTTTTGGTGGATATGGTGGTCCATAATATGGTAACTTGATAGAAAAAGTATAAATTAATTTAATGTCTAATATATAGAAAAAGAAGTTACTAAAATAGAGGGTTTTGAGTTTGAAAATTTACCCAAAGGTTGGATAAATAGATAGATTCAAGATCCGAACCGGTCAAAGAACCAGTAAACCGGTTTATGCTGAACCGAACCGGTTTACACCCATTCGAATTTTTAGTGGTTTCATGAACCGGTCCACAGTGAACCGAACCGGTTTACACCCATTCGAGATTTTAGTCGTTGAAACCGGTTTAGAACCGATTTATATCAGGTGAATCGGTTTGGAACTGGTATGGAACCGAACCGAGCCGGTTTAGAATCGATTGAACCGGTGTAGATAGGTTCGACTAATTTTTTGAGTGAACCAGTTTGAACCGAACCGGTTTGAGGCTGAACCGGTTTTGCTTGGCTAGGGAGTGAACCGAACCGGTTTAAAGAACCGGTTCGGTTTAAAAAATGAACCGGTTTGTGCATGCCTAGGTCTACGACTATAGTATAGGCCATACTCAAAGCAAGGTCCAGTTATATTGAAGCCCAATTTGTTTATTTACTAGTTAATATTCTTTTACTGGTTAATTTGTTTTTATATTCAGTATTGAAGTATTAGATTAAGAAGATAACCGTGGTTTTATATATTTTCACGAGTCAATATTTCATTCAAACTCTTCGAAATTGCTAATTTTTATGCTAATATATGCATTTTGTGGGCAGTGGGCATACATTTATTTTACGAGATCCTGGTTTTCATGTTTTTACAATATATTATTTTTATTGTTGGGTGTTTTTTCAGTGTTGTAATTTTTCTACTAAGGAAAATTATTTTTTTGGATTGTATATTTACTTTAAAATATTTTCGTTCAAAATTATGAGGAACGTCCGCTAAAACATTATATCTACATGGATTCAATTGCTTTAGAAATAATTGTTTAATTTTCAGATATAGGTCAATGTTATCATTCTCTCTACATAAACACACCGATAATTGATAGTATTTTGCTAGGAAATGCATTCACAAAATCAAATTAGCATTCATGAACCGATATTTAGGAAACGGATTATCTTCCTTGAGATGGACCTCTAGTCTTCTACAATTATGTTGTATGCCTACATAATCGAACCATGTCTTGGATCTTATATGAATGAAAAAAGATGATAAGGTATTATTAAGGATGCATCATATACATGTTACACATATGAGAAAAAAAACCACTTGGGTTGTAGTGATTTGGTAAGATATGTGAAAGATATGGTGGATAACCTATTGACTCATGTTCAAATCCTGACACCACTCAACCCTTGTGGCTATGGAGGTTCGCCTGCAGTGACTCCAGGGCATGAGACAAAACTTTATGTTTGCAGCGGGAAATTAATCGGTGCGCGAAAGCTGGTCCGAAAACCCTCGTTAGGGAAGTTCCCTTTCGAAAAAAAGAAAAAAAAAAAAAAGATTGGTTGTTAACGGTCAACATTCAACAAATTAATGAGTGATGTCGAGCGGAGTGAAACTTTTATGTAAGAGCAATAATTTAATAAGTATAAAAATATTATATTATAGTTATGAAAAATAAAAAGGGATATTAACAAAAATGACCGTATGATTTTTTAGGATCAAAGTTAATAACCATTTTTTTTTCATTTATCAAAGTATTCATCAAATTAAAAACACCGTATTTCGAAGTCCATTTAAATGTTCCGGACTAGCTTTATGTATTATCAAAAGCACATTTTCTGACCAAAATGAAATTTCAGAGTGATATTTCCGACAAAAAAATATGTACTTGTAAGTAGGGATGAAAGTGGGTCCAAACCCGGATCCGGAAAACCCGGAACTGGTTAACGAGATTTTATAGAATCGGAAACCGGACCGGTATATAGGAACCGGTTCCGGTTCGGTTCCGGGTATGGTTCTGGGTAGGGATGTCAAAAACCCCCGTGGAACCCCGCTCCCGTGGGACCCCGATCCCGTATGGGACTAAATTTTTAAAAAAACCGGGAGCGGGAGTGGGATCGGGGGCAAAATTAAACCCCGCTTATTTTCGGGACCGGGAGCGGGAGTTGGTATTCCCGTCCCGTACTCCCGCGGGGCCCCGGTTGTACATTTATGTAAAAATTATATATTTAATATAAAATACATATACAAAATAGATTTTCTAATTTTAAGTGTAGGTTAGGTTTCACTTTCCCGTTTTCAATTAATAGATATTGAAGAGGTAGTGAATTGATCATATATTTTTGGATATGTAAGTATTTTATATTTGTAATATTGGATTTGTCATATTTTATATTTTTAAGATTGATGGAATTGTCGTTTTGTAATATTGAATTCGTAATGTTGAATTTTTAATTGTTTAGTTTCTAAAAGATTATGTTTTAAACTTTTAAAGTAATTAAAAACAAACTTTTTAGCCTAACACAAAATAGTCGTTTAGCAAAAAAAACGAATTTTAAGCGGGGGAACCGGGGGAACGGGGGCGGGACCGGGGGTGATGGAGGTAACCGGGAGCGGGACCGGGGGATATGTAAACGAGGGAGTCAGGGCGGGACCGGGAGCGGGGGCAACAATTGATTTCGGGGGCGGGAGCGGGGGCAGCTATTCCCGCTCCCGTTTGGTCCCGTTGACATCCCTAGTTCTGGGTAAAGTGGGTCTAGAACCGGAAAACCCGGAAACATCAAAGTGGGTAGGTTGGAACCGGATAAAGTGGGTTTAGACCCGAAAAACCCGAAAAAACCGGAATTTTTGGTAATTACTTACAACTTAGTGGGTTGAACTTTGAAAATTTTCATATTGATATCTCCACTTTGGGGGGCTGTAACTTATTGAATACGAAACCACAATTAACAAAATTAGAGTCCAAAATCATGTACAAAGTCTAAAATACACTCTGGAAAAACCCGCATGTCAATCCGAATTTAAACGAATGAGATATACATGTGTTAATATTTTCACATAATACAAAGTACAAAAACATTTTCAGTTTTGATATCCCGACTTCGGAGGACTGTAAATCATTGAATGTTAAACCAAAAATGACAAAATTATAGTCTAAACTCATGCACAAACTGTAAACTAGAAGTTGGAAAAAAACCACATGTCAATCCGACTTCAAACGAATTAGATATGCATGCTTTAAAACTTTCACCGAATACAAAAAAACTAAAAAACTAAAAACTTTCAGCTTTGGTATCTCAACTTTTGAGGACTGTAAGTCAATGAATATAAAACTAAAAATGAAAAATTTATAGTCTAGAATCATGTACAAACTCTAAACTACATGTTGGAAAAAACTGTATGTCAATTGGAGTTGAAACGAATAAGATATACATCTTGTAAACGTTTCACAAAAAGTGGTTCCGGTTCCAAAAACCGGTTCCGGATTTTAGACCCGGTTTACCCGGACCCAATGGACCCAAACCCGGATTACCCGGAACCCGGATAAAGCCAATTTTTAAACCCGGAACCGGACCCGGTTCTATATATTCCGGTTCTAACGGGTCCGGTTCCGGTTCGGTTCCGGTTCCGGTCTGGTTTTCCGGTTTTAAATCTCATCCCTACTTGTAAGTTCTTCAGATTTTGAACGTAATTTGATTTCCCAAATTGTTACTTTGTTTAATCCATGGGCCATGGTTCAAATGAACGCATGCCCAATCCATGGCTCAAATGATGTGGCAACTTGAAATGGAGTTTTGGGGGTTTTAAAATCTAAATGAAGTAAATGTTTTGGAGTCCCTAATGGAAACGCTTTTTGTTTCAACTCTAGGTAGAAATGTGAGTAAATTATATAACCATTGCTTCCATTAAATACATATGGTTATTTTTTATATGGTTATTGTATTTATTCAAGAAGTTGGTTAAGTTAATTTATAAAATATAAACATTGAGCTCATCATAAAATAATATAAAAGAATAAAATGGTAATTTATATCAATCAACACAATAATGTACAGGTTCCAACCAATCATCATTTTAAAAATGTACATTTTAAAAATCAAGGTTCTACCAAACAGCTTCATATATAAAGTAAAGTTTATTATCATTATAAATCATTACCTCTTTTGAAAACACTCGATTTCAAAACCTTCAACTTTCAAACTAATTTCTAAATACAAGAAGTTAACCCTAACCAGTGGGATGGCTTGCTTGTTGCGACAGGTTTATTAATCTTATATTTTGGACATCACTTATGTAATGGTCTTTTTGTAACGCCCCAAAAATTATAAGGTAAAACTTTCGTTTTTAATTCAACCAGAAACACAATTATCTTTTTTTTTTTCAAACATTAAAAAGAATATTATAATAAAAACAATTATCAGAGTACAATTCTAAAATCATATAGTTGTGGAAACATGGGTGGATGCACTACGATCAACTCGACCCTTCTCCTTCGAACCGGAAGTACCTTAAACCATAACCACAAACTGTAAGCACAAAGCATAGTGAGTTCCCCAAAATACCACATACCATACATATAATTAGGCCTAGCCCAATTATTGGGCCCAACCCACCATAATAGGCCTAACCCTTCCAAATCAATAGGCCTAGCCCATCATACAAATGCAAGAGTCACAGAGGCATCTAACATCCTACATAATATACATTGGGTCTAGCCCTTCCTGATCCATGGGCTTAGAGCAACATACAGATGGGCCTAGCCCAACATATCATGCAAGAGTCACAAAGACAACTAGCATAACAAATCCTAGAGAGTCGACATTGGTGTCTTCACCCCACTGCTACAATGAGGATACTCACCTTAAACCAAGATAACTGAAACACACAGCTGTTGCTATTGGGATCCTCACACTAAACACAACCAAAATATCCCTAATCAATAATTAAGGTAACTTCCCAAAATCCAAGGTCCAATCTATATTGTATCATTCCAATGGGTAAAAGACCATTTTAAACTTCCCATATCAGATCCAATAATCGATGGCCCAAAATCCAAAACACCTAAGGCCTAAAGGCCCAAAAGAGCATTACAGGAGTACGACCCGCGTACTAGATTCGTACGCCCCGCGTATTGCCTGCTGCTGCACAAGGTACAACTCGGCAAAGCTTGAAAACGAGAATTTTATGAATTACGCTGAGCATACACATACGTACGCCCGTTGTACTCACTAGAGGACCAAAACTCTCAATAAGCACTTAATGCTCAAGACCTAAACGTCCAAACTTATATCTAACCTCTAAATACGGTCTTAATCTATAAAGTTGCCAACTTTACTCCTTTAGATGTCTTAATGGGACCCAAAACCCGTTTATATCCATCTAAACCCATAATATGAACACCAACTTTAGCATGATTCATCAAAACCCATCAAGATGACATTTTTGTACACTAAAAACCTTAGAAATTATAAGATCTAACATTCTAAGCTCTCGGAGTAGCTCATACTCACAAGGATGACTCTAGGGACCATAATAAACCCAAAACAAGCCCTATACTAGATCTAACACATAGAGTCATCAAGTTAGAAGCTTTATACCTCCTGGAAGTTGATGAAGTTGATAACGATGACTAGAGCTTATATCCACAAGCTCCAAGCCAAGCAATGCTTCTTACAATATCTCTTCTTCTCCAAAGCACACAAAAAAAACACACCAAGGCTTAAAGTTCACACAAGAGAGGCTAGGGTTTCGAACTTAGGGTTAAATGGGATGGAGGCTAAGTATAAGAGGTTTTAAGAATGAGTTAAGGCCTTTAAATAGGGTCTAAGACCCTAAATTAGGGTTTAAGACCAAGTCATGTACGCCCAACGTACATCTGGTAAAATCCACGTGCTTGTGTAACCAATTTCAATGATACTTAACAAATTTGACACCTTGTCTTTCATCTTTACCACCAATTTCTTGTCCATCACTTGTTGTAGGCTTAACCGTCTCACCGAAAATTCTGAATGTTGTCTGGTAACCACATATAAATTTAAACCTAAAACAAAAAAAAAATAGACAAAACTCATATAAACAGTTAATAAATTAAAAAAAATAAATCAAAACCAGTATAAACAATTAACATATCTAAACAAAAGAAATGAAAACCCATATAAGACGTATATATTTTAATCATTTAAAATTGTAATTATAATCATAACTAAATAGAATATAAACCCATATACTATACTACTATACATTCATTTAGGATTGTGACTGTAATCATAAATAAATATAACGAATATACATATAAGAGTTTTCAGGATATTCACAACGACATTTGGTATTAACACCATATTATATTGATTATCTTCGTCTGATAAACAAAGAAAGCAAGAGCCAATGTCAGAAAAAGAAAGGGAAATACAGTGAGATTATTGAGAACTCCTTAATTGATCTAAAATGGAGACATAGATCCTCCGATTAAAAAAAAGTGGATAGAAATGCAAATACATCACCCAAATCCATTGTTAGAATTACAGGTAAGTTTAAAAAAAACTATAAAAAAATGACATGGGTGTTTAAGAAACGATGACATTTCCCTTGCTTCTTTTTTCTTCTATTGGAAGGTTTAGAAACGATGATTTACCTTACATCTCATAGTGGCGGTGGTTGACCACCGCTATTGTACGACTTCACAAGATTTGGTTGTCTGCACGGATCCAATAATTTCGGAGCTGTATTGTGGTGATGGGTTCGATGCGGTGGACAGAGATGTTGTAGGAGTCAAGGGTTCACCAGAATATTGCTATTAAGCATTAGATTCTTTAGTTCTAAAAAGTCTTCGAGACAAACACACACCTACATGACATTAACGCCTTTTCTGGTGTTGGTCGGTCTTTGGGATTAGTATTAAAGTGAGGTCCGATTACTGGTGAATACGTTAATTGTGATTTTATTCTACTGATGTGGTTGCCTTCTAATGTAGATGTCGATAGAATTGTTGACGGTGGAGGTTTAGTTAGATGATGATAGGAAACCTAATTTTGAGAAAGAGAGAGAGAGAGAGAGAGAGAGAGAGAGAGAGAGAGAGAGAGAGAGAGAGAGAGAGAGAGAGATTTCATATTCAACGACTGGATTTATGGAAGAAAAAAAAGGAAATGCCCTAAATCCCCTTCAACCCATTTAAAAGTTACAAATCAGTTACATTACTTTCATTTTTTATATAGAAGACACATTAATGTTAACCCTAGATTTAAGATTTTAAATGGTTAAGATTTGTGCTCGCGTTCTCAACCTTTTAGGTGTATTCAAATGATCCTACTCCTATATATAAGTGTTTGTATACATTTTATTTTGTAAAATACATGTATGAAAATAGATTTGTATATATTTATGTACTTACTAAATACTTATTTTTATAAATTAGTATTTCGTATACAAAAAAGTTCTTTTAAAAAAAATTTTATATAGAAAATGTAAGACTTTTTATGTGAATTTTTTTTTGTATAAATATGATTTTATAAAGAAAAAAACATATTTGAAACAAAATTTTGAGAAAATAGTTGTAAAAAAACTAAAGTTATGATGAATTCATAACAAATTTCTAAAATTTGGGCCAAAAGGGTAAATTTTCGACTAAATTTGTAATTAAAACTAAATTGTGTGCCAAAAGTGTAAATTTTGGACCAAATTTGTAATAAATTTTGAAATTTGGGACAAAATTGTAATTTTTGAAAGTTTGATGACCTGTTTATCGGGTAAAAGAGTTAAATCGAATACGATTAAAACGATTACCGGTTTTGGGGACTTAATTGAATAAAAATAAAGATATAAGTACTAAATCGATTATGAGACATATATATAAGAACTTTATTTTAGTTTTCTATTTTTTTATCTAATTTTTATTTTAAGTAATGAGTATTTTAATATTAATTAATTCTTTTGTATATTAATCATTTTTAAGAAATTATATTTATTTTTTTAATTATAAATCTTAAAAATCAATTATTTTTATTTAAAAAAAAGTTAAAAGTAACAATTTTTTGCTTTTTGGTGAGGAAAAGAAATGTAAAGAAAAAGATTATATGATATTCTAAAAGTAAAATATGACCATACATTGTGATCTCAAATGTGTTTGTAAAGGCTATATGACACGAGGGTGTGAGTTCGAAACCCTCTCAGGTTTTGTGGGCCACAACACACTTTTTTACTTTTTTTTTCTCTCACCTAAACCTAAGGAATGGGTGAGAAAATTCTCACTATTTGTTTTTTCTTTTAAATAAAATTAATTATTTTTTATGATTTACAAATTTTAAATTAATAATAAACAAAAATTTAATTAAAAAGAAAATGCATTTCATTAATTAAAATAAAAATCACAATAAACCTAATATTTAAAAAACTAGAATATTAAAAAAAACATAAACAAAAAAACAAACAAACCAACAACAACATATGAAAAATATTTTTTCATATTTTTTCCTTCTTCTTCATCACGAGCTTGAGAGCAGGTCTCTAGAGGTGATCGGTGTTTTCCATCAAAAACTTCATATCCTCCGTTTCTTGTCTCTCTGTACGCTCATTCTTCCTTGCTTCTTCTTTTTCTTTGTCGAACGCCAAACGTTCAACGAAATTAAGATTATATCGATCAAACGACGCTGTTATTTTCCGCATTTTGTCAAGGTCCATGTTGAAATCCGATGCACCCGAAGGAGTTCTTTTCCCTTCCTCTTTGCTTTGTCCCTACCCATCGGTCAAACAATTTCTTCTAGCTTGAGTTCGTCATTCTTATTTAAATCTAGACCGACCCGAGCATCGGAGGAAGTTGTGTAACCACTAGAGCCCTTTTTCATTCGCTTTGATTGTTGTACTCCAAAAATAAAATCTCGCTCGTATTTTTTCCAACTATGATTTCTAATCAACAATTTCCAACAATCGTGCCACTTGAATGGTTATCTGACTTCCTCAAGGTAAAATTGCAAAGCTTCTTGAAGTATTTCTTTGTCGCCTTGGCCACTTTTTCGTTGGATTTTTAGGTTCTTGTACAACCTGTTTATTTTTTAAACCCCATTTGCTATTTCTCGAAACTTCGAATTCATGTTTCGTATGGTAGTCGTTATGTTTTCCTAGCTTCTCCCGAAACCGTTCTAAAATGTGAAATAAAAAATGATCTATCGATTGTGTATTTTCCGTCTTCGAATCCTCAGAAATGTCAACCCAAACTTTTACCAAACTAGCTCATCTTATGGAATCAGTTGTTGGGAGTGGGTTTGTCATTTATAGCGAGCTAGTGGCAAGTCCCATTCCCTCCAGCATAATAGTATTTGATAATTTGAAATTTCCACATGTGATTAAGTGTATGTGTGTGAGTAAATGAGAGATTAAGTGTATGTGTGAGTAAATGAGATAGGTATACGATCACCCTTTGAGAATACTAAAGTTATGAATTTTTGCAGAAGATAAAGTAATTGGATGATTTCGAAAATTCTGAATTTCCGCACATTCTGATCAATTGCAGAAACGAACTCTTTCATTTCAATTTTTTTTGCATGATGATGACATATACACCCTCGTGCTCAAATGTTTTTGGCTTTGGCATATACCATTTATATAGTAGTAACAAAAAAAAAAAAAAAAAAAAAAAACAATGGTTGCACTACATTTGACACAAACAAAAATCCTAAATATCTGAGAATTAAATTTATTTTGGGTGTAGAATCTTGCGTCGCCTGCGAGGTTTCTCTCGTTTTACAAACATTTTCTCATAATCATTAAGTGGTCTTGTGGACCCATCAGCCAAGCTCTTGAACTTCCAACCACCCCCATCCCCCCGTTTGCCACGTGGCCCCATCTTCTCAACTGTAATCTCCCATCCCTCTGTTGGTCGCCTCCTGCTATACTTGTGCACTTTCACTTTCCCCTCAATCTGTCATGTCATAAAAAAAAACCATAATATAATGTCCTAATAACAATAATAAAATTAAAAAAAAAATTACTTACTTTCATCTTGTTAAAGTTGAATTTCTCAAGAAATTCCTGATATAATATTTCATCCTCTTTCATTGAAATCTCATACAACACCTCATCCGGATCCTTAATGCTTCCATCCCAACCCTCCGGCATCACTTTAAAATCTGGCTTATATGGTAAAGTCGCAACATGAAATTCCCTATCATGCCAATCAAAGAATCTGAACAAAAAAAAAAAAAAAACAATCATTCATAAGGGTATTATGGTCTTTTGACGAAATAATTAATATGACTCACTCACTCGGGGAAATTATCAAGCAACTGTTCGACAGAATCATCAAGAGGGTGTCCAAGTTTTTTCTCCATTTTCTCTTCATCTTCCTTCAACCATAAAATAGCATGAACCCTTTGTCTCATGATTCTGTAATCTTTTGCTAATTTCTCAAAAGTGTAAACTTCTGGATTCTCCTTATGAAGCCGATACATTTCAGCTTTTTCTGAATCTTTCAAATATGACCCTCTTGCCCCTGGCTCAATCACCTGTTTCATTAACAAACTTGTTTCACGCATCCTTTCCTTCCATTTACTTGCAAACTCACCATCTTTTCTAGAAGCTTCAGCTGCCATTTTCCTTATCTTTTCCATTTCATCATCATCATCATTCCAATTTCTAGGTACAAGTTGAGATGACCCTAATACACCTCCTCCACCACCACCACCACCACCACCGCCACCGCCGCCTACTTTGTGGCCTACAACCTCCCCATCAAAATGCTCTTTAGTGAGCCCGCTTGACCAAGTTGATGCAGAGCCCCAATCAATATCACCTTCGTTTCCTTTATTAGTTGAAAGAAAACGATTGCTTAAACTGAAACTATAAGCTAATGAATTTGTGATGCTTTTTAACAGTGTGGCTCTTGAATTTGTAGAGAGTTGGGAAATTGCATGAGTAAGTAATCGCATCTTTCTGAATTATATATCTTTAGTCGATCTTCTTCTCCAAAACTAATACCTAATAAAACCCCAAACACAAAGTTAACCAATTTATCAGATTGGTTTAAATAATTACATTTTAAACGAATCGTAGGACCAAGTAGCTCAACTTTTCTTTTCTTCCATGTCTAAGGAATAAAGAAATGATAAAAATGTTACATATTTACTTGTAGAGCAAGATCAAGAAACAAACATACACACATAAGGGGATGATTTCGATTACACACAGATATACACACATCTGTTTTTAACAGAAAATATGTAGCAACTCTGTTTTCAACAAGCATTTATCATGTGGAACTGATTTCGAATACACACAAATATACACACATCCGCACATCTGTTTTAACAGAAATACACACAAATTGAACCTCATTCGGTAGAAAGAAAGCTTGAAGAAAACGAGAAAGAGAGCTTGAAGAAATCGTACAAAATCATGTTCAATCGCACAAAAAGTGTTCAGAAAAAACGATAAAATGGAGTCGCACCTGAGGAAGACGAACGTGAGTCGGAGGTCCTGTTCCTGCGATGTTTAGGGCAAATGAGATGATTGATTTTGTTCGGGTCCTTCCACATTTGCTAGCGGACCGAATCATGGAATTCCATGGACCTGAGTCCATTTAGAAGGTATATAATACACATGGAAATTTTGGACCCGATCCAACTTTAAACCCGATTCAGTTTTAGAGAATTGTGGACCCACTAGATCCGATCCACCAAATCAGATACTAGACAACGACTACGTTAATTCTATCAAAAAAATATATAAATATGTTATATTGATTTGGACTCAGTTCATCTTTAGACGTGAATTAGTTTTTTACGCGATAGGAAAGGGAGATGAACTTTTTCCTCTCTTAGAAAAAAAAGTCTTTTCTTCTCTTCCCAATCCCTCAATTTATTTTCTTTTCCTTTCTTAAATGAGAACACCTCTATCCCCTCCTTAAAAAAACACACATATTTCTTTCCTTTCCCCCCTTTCCTTATTTTAAAAAAAAAAAACTCAAAAATAAAGTTAGAGTCAAATCAAATACACCCTTATAGATAGACAACAATTTCCTAATTTTACCAAAAAAAAAAAAAAAAAAACTATGTTACGTTGATTTGGACTTAGTCTAACTTTAGACTCCATCCATATAGGATCCATATAGGGTGCTGTTAATAAGATACCCCTTAAACACCCTATAATAATTTTTATAAAAAGTCAACCTATAATCAACTACTTGTAATCATCTTTTTCGAAAAACAATACAATTTCAACCAATAAAAATATTTCAAACATTAATTAGGGTTGTCCAAATGGTAAAATAGGATGTTTTTTTAGCCAACCCCATATAGAAAATGGTTATTAATCAACATGAAATTCTCACCTCCAATGATAGATAAAGTTTCTAGACACTGCCGGTCGTAGTCTTGATGATCAAATGTTTTGAATAATGTTACATAATAAATACATGAAAAGTAAAGATTGCAAATGGGGTCTTCATTAGTCGGTTTTTCTATAACAATTTTTAATCGTGAAAATAAAACAGCTTTATTTTATGATTAAAAAATAGATTTTATTTAGACAAATCTTATTATTTTGAGAAATTTTTTGATAAAATCATAAATGTTTTTTTTTTTTAACAAAAATATCCTATTATTTTTTGATAATGATTTAATCTGTCATTTCCTGTTAAAATAAAAAAGAACATTTGTTCGTTTATTTTGGCAAAATGTTAAATAATCGAGATATTTCTGTTAAAAAAAATTATGACTTATTAAAAAAAAATCAAAGTAATGAGACTTTTCTACGTAAAACCCACTAAAAATCTTGTATTTCTTATTTAAAAACATTTTTTTAATTGATTTTAAAATTAAAATCACAATTTTATTCAATTTAATTTTCCATTAAAATATATTTCAATTGACTTGTTTGTTTGAAAAAAAATATATATTTCCATCCACTAATTTGCTTGAAAAAAAGTATATAATATATTAATTTATTACATTTTAGACACCTTTTAAATGTCATTATTGAAAAAAGTATATCAATTTTTTTAAACAAAGAATCTAACCTACTCTTAAATACTAGAAGTCTCTTAACAACAATTAAATCGGTGACATTTTATTTGATAGATTCACTCTTTACTGTTAGGTCAAATACCATTTGAAAAATATATTAATTATACATGAAAAGGCTAACGTCGGTGACTGATGACGTATCCCACCAGGAATACGTCGAAAGTAACAGAACCATCAGCCTAGTAGACGGTCTGGGAAAATGATATCGTATGTCTAATGTCACGTCCTCGTCCTCAAGATCTCGTACTCGTTCCTTGGCGCCTAAGCGCCAAGGTCAACATCAGGACAAAATAGTACCAATTGCCTCCTAAAGCGACATATGTAGCGCTTAGGGCACCGCTCTTGGCGAACCTGCACTAATAGCAAACAGCCACGCATGGAGCATGATCTACCAATCAAAGGCCACCTGCCCTTGCCAAATCGGAAAAGGTAGAAGATATTGTCGGATGTCGGGGATCTGTCCCCCTGACCACAGGTATAAAAAGGTCCAATCTCCTCTAAGAGAAGGGATAAAAAAACACAATCCTTTCACTTTAACCCTTTTCCCATCACCTTCTAAGAAATCAACTAACTTGATCGTTGGAGCCTTGTTCCGGGACTGCCTCCCGGACGACGACTAACGATATGGTTTTCCTTTGTTGTGATTCTTAGGTCCTTCGTTCCATTCTTCAAGGAGACAGAGTCAAGTCGGAGACTTATCACAACAGTTGGCACCATCCGTACGTGCACCCAGTATGACACAATCCATTTCGCAACATCAGGCGCCGGAAATGATGGATCAAGGACCGATACGGTAGGAATGTGACGATAATAGACCGGTTAGACCAATGCAGTCCCTCGACGGAAGCGGATCGTCGACATTGGAAGGGCAGCCACCCACATAGACACCGACGACACAATTGTTCGACTCCACAGCGGAGTTCATTGCTAGTCTATGGCGACTGTCGCCCGTTGCAACGGAACATCCAGCCATGACTACCACCACAACACCTCAAAGAGCGTCGACCACCTAATTACAACAAACAACAGATCGACCACAACCATCGGCGTGACATGTCGGGACTAGGCATCGTATATGTATCAAGTGACAATGTACAACCATGGGTACCATCACGAGTACGACCAAGAGTACAACAACCCATACCACATACAACAAGCGATAGCTAGTGGAGCACCCAACTACCCACATATGAACACCTCCGTAACGAGTATCAGCTTGACGTTTGGTCAAGAGCTATTACAGTATGAAATACCACATTCCGCCATGATACCAAAGATCCCAAAGTATGACGGTACGACAGATCCTTACGAACACATAGACACTTATGAGTGGACAATGACATCCCTTCGGATGGACAAGAGATTCATATGCACCTAATTCCCAATTACGTTATCGGGAAATGCTAGCAAAAGGTTCAAGGCACTACATCCTGGAAGTATCTCCAGCTTCAAACAGTTGAGGTACCCTTTCCTCCACAACTTCATGCAATTAAGGAAAGTCAAAGGAGATGCCAACTCCATCATATCATGCAATCAAAACAGAGAGAACCCATCAGAGCATACTATGATCGGTTTATCCTAGCGACCCTGAGCGTTCCCATCCACGAAGAATTTCTAGTCACGGGTGCCTTCTCCCAAAGGCTACTCCCAAGCCCCCTGTCAAGGAAAATGCAAGGAACAGTGCCAAAATCTAGGGACGACCTTAAATACAGGGTCGAAAATACCTCAAACAGATCGAGGGAGAAGAACACAAACAAGCCAACCTAAAATCCATAGCGAACGCCTACCTCAGACAAGAATCAGTCGGCTCCTACTACCGCTATAGCCACAAGGAGTGCAACGATGGAATCCATGATAAACATAACAAACATTCGAGATACTCATCTCATAGATTCTGCCCATTCGTCAAGGATGAGCACAGGAACCATAATATGGAAGTATATGCGGTAGAAAAAACCCCTCAGCGGACTGGAAAAAAGAAAATATTGTGAATACCACAAGAGCAAAACTCACGACACTGAAGAGTGTGCGATCCTCAAAAAGGAGGACACGGAAGGACTCTACGATCAAAGTTAGAATTTGAACGGAAAGACGGGAGAACACGGAAGGAGGCAAATAAACAACCAATCAAAAAGGAGGAAATCTTCGCAATTTCAAGCTTCGAGAACAGAGCCAGGCGTCGACGGTTTACCCGATGATACTCTCAACATAAGTTTCTCATCGGAAGACCCATGAGCGCCCAACTAGGACCCTATAGATCCAATTATAACCCCAACCTTAGTATAACAACATTAGATTTGGTAAGCCCTGTTCGATGGAGATAGCAACACCGACGTCCTCTACGAGCACTATTTTGAACGACTCCTTCCATCTTGGAAGAGAAGCCTAAGACCACCAACCTGATCCCCCACTCGTTGGCTTCACATGACTCAATCTATGGCCACTTAGGACCATAAACCTCTCGTTGACACTACTTATCCATGATGGAAAGGAAAGGGTAACGAGGATAATCGAGTTCTCGGTAGTTAAATATAAGTCAGAAGAAGATATGATCCTAGGGTGACCTGCTCTCTTCCAGCTACAAGCCATCCCGTTAATAATACACGATACAATAAAGTTCAGAACATCCAACGGCTCAGTGACAGTAACATCCCTAAGTACACACACAAAACCACTTCGAGCGATCGCCACTTGGTCTAATGCGCACATCCCAAGAAAGCAGCATACAACAATAATTAGCACTCATATGATTAAGCGCAAAAAAACAAGTATCCACACCGAAGACAAAAGGAAATGCTGCCAACCCCAAACGAACAACCGAGAGGGGGGAGGGGGGCACGATAGCAACAACTTACCACTCCAGAAACATCAAGGATTGTCATCATGAACACCAAGAGAGGTTGGACTTCACTGAGCGTACCTCACGCCTTTGCACATAGGACACAGATCATGGAAAAGAAGGAAACGAAGGAACACGCGTGCGAAGTAATGGAGCTCGACTGGAAACAGAAGCAAGGAAATCCCTGCACTGGAACAGAGAGGATAGGCAATTACCCCAACAAAGATTACACGGACATGAGACCCACTACAAGCATAAGAGTCTGCAACTGGAAGAGGCTTCCCCCAGGACGGCACCTAGTCAATAACATTGCAAAAAACAGAGCTAGCAACGAAAGAGTCACGCAGAAGGAGATAAAACCGCCCAAAGGTGATGAACAGGCGACCAAAGCTGGAGAATGGAGGAAATTGAAAGTCATCTTTCGAAAGACGACCATCCCAGAAACAACCAATTAAGGGTCGCATACGAGCACGAACGTTGGAAAGCTCACTAACACAAGCCACCAAAGAACACAAACCAAGGAAGACCAAGAAGAAGAATTCGTCCCAACGACCTGGCAACCCCAGAGCCCAAGCCAATAGTCTTAACTCGAGGGGAATCAAGGGAAGGGGCCAAGTGATCAAACTCCTAATGGATAATCATGCTCCAAATAGTCAGTCCAAGAGCTAGACCTAGAATAGCAAAAACTGTTGGACTCCCGATACTTATATAACAATGTAGATGCCTCCAAGGCACCAAAAAAATGCAATGAAAAGAAAATTTGTAGCGAACGAGTATCGACATACTTTCTTACAAATGGAAAATAAAAACAAGCTGATCACCTGTACCACCCAACCCAAAACCAATGAGAAAAATACAATCATAGGCCTCAAGGGATCATCACTTCTCCCTAATAAACATGTCGACAAGGTCAGGAGAGCTACAACTCCTGATCACGACAAGTAAGAGGCCTTAAAGGATCATAACCTTTCCTTTGAAATGCATAATGCCTAAGCTTTTAGACCTCGAGGTGACGATATCGATCTTGCTTAGATGATTACAGCCGGAGTACAACTCCCCTCGACCCAACGCTTAAAGCAACACTCGAAAGTGAAAGGCCATTAGCTAAGAAAGAAACCATAACAGAACGGACCAACCAAAGTTCAATACTACAAGCTAGCTAAAGCCTCGACCCATAGAAACCAACCTAAGGGCGAGCGCCAAGCCCATCAAAACAGACTCCCTAGGCCCCCCAAAACTTGTTAAACAAACTATAAACATTAGCAAGACCCCCAAAGGCCAACACTAACATCTGGTGAGAGAATCCAAACCAAGGCTGGCCAATACAAACCATCTAAGACGAAAAAAGGGGGGAAGAAATGCAATCACTAAAAGCAAACTTAACATACAAGAAACAAAAAGAACATAGTGTTTAACCCGGACAACACCCTCAGATTTGAAAACGACCAGACATGGCCAAAGAAGAAAATTAGACATTGTTTCTGTAACACCCGAAATTTCAAACCAATTTAAACTTTTTAAAACATGTCAAGTTCATCAAAACATTACAACTTTGTTTTAAAACTATTAATTAAAAGAGTATTTCCCAGAAACATATCATAACAGGAGGAGCTGTACGATTACGCCTTTGCCTTGTCGCGATCCCCTGGTGTACCTGAAACAATAAACTGAAACGGTAAGCCCAAAAGCTTAGTGAGTTACCCCCAAAATACTGATACACATACAATCCACATAGCAATATCAACATTAGCATATCATTGATGGGTTTTGGTCATAAGACATCCTATGTGCTCATACAAACCCTAATGCTTGGATCTAGGTTTCTCTATTGTACATGCTTTGAATCCAAGACTATAAACCCTAATTCTAGCATACAAGTAATCATATTAATATGTAATTAGGTTTAAGATCATACCTTGATTGTTATGTAGCAATAACAATCCCAATTCCTCCTTGAATTGACTTTGGAAGGCTTAGAGTCACAAGTGTCACTCCTCTAATGGTTCACAAACACCATAAGCAAGAGGATGAAGATGAGAGAGGATGGAGGCTACCAAAATGTGTAGAAACCCTAGCAAGATCATTAGCCACGTTTTTGAGCCTTAAGGGGTCTTTATATAGTTGGGCTATTAGGGTTATCTAACAAGGAAACCCTAATTTGGATGCTTAAGCCTTAAGCAACTCATAGACTCCTTTTAATCAAGCCCTTGGACGATTTCCTTATGGGCTTCCCCATAGAATTCGTCCAACCCTTGATACAAGGCAATCCATGGCCCTAATTGCAATTATCCTATAATTACAATTCCAGGCCCTTAAGTTTAATTAATCTCTTTTAGTCACAAAACTAATTACCAATTAATTATTGACTAATATTAATTAAACAATATGATTTCTCCTTTAATATATTATTCTCATAATACATTAATAAATCATATTTAATCCTTACTCTCCATAATTCATCCTATCAAGTTGCTTTGGTGAAGGCAACCCAAAAGGACCATGCACCATCGGGTCAAGTACACACCAAAATAGTTATGGACTTAGACACTAATCCAACAGTCTCCCACTTGGATAAGTCTAACAACTATTCTGCATATGACTTCAGATCCTGATCTGCAATCGTAGCTTTCCAAAGCCGCTGTCAACTCTGATCACATCAGATACGCGTGTCCTTAGATAAGGGATCATATATTCCTCCATTCTAGATATCGTATGATTTCTAATCATTCTCTTTGTACTATATCTCGATTTCTGATTTATGACGACAGACTAATTGAACAAATCAAATTAGCCCTAGCCCGGCCGAGCATTTACGTATGTCATCACTAAACCATCGAGGGGCCCAAAGATATCGCTTTTATTCTTTGAATAAAAGGAACGGATAAACTTTGATACAATGCTTGCTTGCACTCACTCACCGAATTACACACAACAATATGTTTTATAACACCAAGTTACTGGTGCGTTTACATATTATCAATGTGCAACCGATTCGCAAGATACAACTCACACATCTCGGTTTCAAGAATATAAGATGTTATCGTCTCACTAATCACTCGAGATAGTGATCCAAGTGAGCGTGGGTTTAATCCAATGCTCAAATCATATTCATAAGCACTCATGAACGTTGCAGCAAACATTTGCTTATGTCTAATACTCTTTTAGACAACCCACACACCAATTCACGACAGTCTTCATTCATATCTACTTCTAACATATGAACGACTGTGGCCCGTTTGAATAATTCGATTATTCTTAATAAACTCAATTATTCTGGAAGTCAAAACATGCAAGGTGAAACACAAGAATAATACTAATCCCATATGGCCTCAAACCTTTGAGTATAAACAAAACACGTTTTATTTATCACCATATCGATTACTCATTATTTGTCGTTTCGGGTAATCAACTTCTTACTTGAATTCCAACACTTGTCCCATGCTCCTAGCATGCACACAATGTTTACCTATGGTTCTTACTTTTGTGAAATAGACAAATTGAACACATTTCCAATCATTCTCATTTTACAACTCCAAATCCATTTTCTTAAGTGTAAGAATATCAAATTCTTGTTACTTATAGAATATACTAGATTCTAACACTTTATGCAACGATCCTTTTGTAATGTCACTGCACCAAAGTGTCAAAGACTATTGCCAATGATATTACAAAGTCCTCTAACGTAGATTGTTACAAGACAATTCCTTAGATATGATGTCTCTCACTCAAGATACATTCCTTTGAACATCCTTTTGCATAAAGGTTTCTAATCTAGTTATAGATTTTCAATATTTACTTCCCAATATGGACACGCTTCCATATTTTCCATATGACAACTAATTTCTTAATAGAATCTTATCTATTCGTAATGATGTCGATATTGTCCATCAAATATGGAAACATTTCCATAATTTCCAATACTATACTTCCAACTACTCACAAGCGACCAATCCTCGTCGAACTTTGGATTGTCCTTTGATAGTTGTTTAATTATTTTAGTCAAAACCGATTCTAGTCCCTTTTCCCTCTAAATGCGCTAGACATTTGGAAAATTTTAGAATGGTCAAACATTAAAGCATTTGCAATCCATCCTATACCCGAAGCGTATGGGACACGACATACAATGTTTTATTTTCTATGTTCTTAAAATTCGAATTGTGAAGAGGAATGCCGTAATCATAATCGAAATTTTAAGAACACACTATGTACCTTAAGATTCCACAATCTAATCCTTTAGATTTGAAATGAAGCATAATATTCTCTCCCTTAATTATAGCAAAACAACTATACAACCCTTACGACTTTGCAAGGTATAACTCTTGTTTTTCTATAATTAATATTGCCAACTATGCAATACGTGCCTTAATAATCATACAATCATAACATTTATGCTCCCACTATCATGATGATTATTATAAAACATAACACTTATGCTCCCACTAGCTTCGACATGTATTAATAAACATCTTAACTTTCAGAAAAACAATACTTATTGAATTTCTTAAGTTCATGTTTCTAATACTTAGTGCTTTGATAATCTTTTATCAAGGCTTCTTGAACTTATACACTTTTGCCTTTGATAGTTCATATGTGTGTCTTAACAATTAAGACTAATTGCCAAACCTCACAATTCAAATTATGGAAGGGATGCCGTAACCATGATCGAATTCGAGAATGCAATTTTACAATCACTATCTTTTAAAATCTTTCTTAGTGAAAGCATTTTCTCACAATCATTTTCATGAAGGAGGAAATCTTATGACACTTAGATTTAAATAGTGTATGTGTTCCTATCCATGTGAATTTGTTAAAAACCAAAGTTTACGACAAATTCAAACTCATATGGATCGAACTTTCTTAATCTTGATTTCTTGCCTTATGGTAGCACAGCTGCCCACCACGTTTTCCAATTAGTTAAGCAGCTCACCTTTTCCTATCAATGTACTTTCCATTGATCAAGGTCCTTGCCTTTTATGCATTCAAATGAGAACTCATAGGACTCACATGCATAATTAACTCGATTGGATTGGCACAGAAACAAAATAATGTCTTCACGATAGGTTGTAAACCTCAACTCGTGTGCTAGTGATAATCGATAAGGTTTGTTTGATTTGTTCTTGAAACTTTTCAAGACTATTAAGACTCCCACTGACTCCTTGACATATAAGATTCTCTTGTCAATAAACATTTGTTGACAACTAAATATTCAAGAGTTAGTGTAGCTTTTATCAAAACAAAACACTTCATAATTTTGGTCTTAGTTGGTCTTTGTCTTATCCAAGACATCACAACTTTCCACAATTGATGAATGTTATAAACCTTCTTAATACTATTCACTCAATGTCACAATCTTAACTTTAAGACTTGTTTTGGAACGAAGTATGATTGACTTCTTGATTTGACCATTTCTTTAATCTTTGATTCCTCTTCTTGGACATACAATTGTACTAAGACTCACTTAGAGGATCAATTGAGATATGGTTCTTAATCATTAAGACCTATCATAAAGCATAAAAGCTACTCTCCCTTCTTCTTAGAATGGAGAAACTCTTATCTTTCTGCCTACTTGATTCTTCTTATTCGTTTTGCTATTGATCTAAACCCTTTAATCAATTCAAAATTACACTTAATCTTGTAAGTGTAATCATATTTACTAAGCCTTTAGTAAATCATGACGAATATCTTTGTTACTCTTATGGTGAACTTGATCAACACACAACTTTGTGTACTCGATCTCCTAGTCCTTCACTTGACACTTTGTCAATGAATTAGTCTAATTTCCAAAATATGAAATTTCTCATTCATCGTGCAACCAAGTTGTATGATTCCAGGTTTCTGTCCGATTGAAACTTTGGGCGATGAGAAACTCTCCCTATTTGGTAAATTCTTGACTTTCCATAACACAATAAGAAACAAATCCATTATTTCTAATAATTTTAACATCAATTTTTCATACACGCCATTGTAAGGATAAATAAATAAAATTTAAAATCAAAATTTTATTTTATTGCGGAAAAATTTGTCCTTACAATGCAACTCATTGAAAAACTTATGCTAATACATCTTTCTTAGCAATCTAATTCTAACTCTAAGTAGTAGCTCAAGAATCTAATCTTTGAGAAACGCGATCGAAATCCATTCCTTCACGGTTAGATTTTGCTCAATTCTTCCCTTAAGCTTCTTTTCTTTTCTTCGATCCTTCTAAACATCAATTGTAATCTTATCACATTATGTATTCAGAATCTAGAATGAAGCTTAAAAGAGTTAGTCAATGGATTTTACCTAAATTAGAGCCATACGTTTCGACTCTCCCATCTCTTAGATCTCTTAGGTAAATAGGGTAGCTTCGTCTCCAATGCCCCTTCACTTGGCAATAAAAGCAAATTGACTCTTTTTGGAATAGGACATGGAGCTACTTCAGACATCGTCTTTCTCTTATGATAAATCTTTTCAATCATAGCATGTCTTTCGTTGCCATTGTCTATATCCATAGAGGTCTCGAAGGCATATTCACCAATCAACTTTGCTTTTCTATTGCGCCAAACCATTGCTGATTCAGCAACAATAAGCATATAGGTGAGATCTATAAGGGTCACGTCGCGGTTCATCATATAGTACTCTCTTACGAACTCACTATATGAGTTGGGAAGTGACTGAAGAACCCAATCAACAACCATTTCCTCACAGACAACGGATCCCAACAGTGTGACTTCATCCCTAAGACGTGTGCACACACCGATTTTCCTTCTTTATGTTTACTTGCCAAAAGGGCTTGAGTGATATTGAACCTTTCAATTTTACAATCTTGTGGGTTAGGGAGAATAATTGGAGGAGGAGGAGGAAGTGAAGCATGATTTCTTGTTCCTCGATCGAATCGTGGAATATCATCTTCATGTGGAATGCTTGTTCCACGGGATTTGAGAAGACCATAGTTGTCGAACTTTGACATCGGGAGAAAAACGAATTCAAGTTAGTTGATTGATTGAGTCCTTGGTAAATTACCCAAATGAAATTCCAAGGCTAGGACCCAACACAAGATTCTACAACTCGGGAGAGGGATACCGTAACCCAAATTGAAGAACATTTGAAGGTAAGTGAATGACGATTCACTAATTTCCACTATGAAAAACGAAAAATAATCTTAAGTTTTAAATCTATGAAAACTCCTAGATCCTTTGAGATTCATTGAATATTTCAATGGCATGTTTAAATCTCGATATGCCCCTCTTGTTTGTGACTGGGATGCCGAGGATCACAAAGCGGGTGTGAATAACCATGCAAACTACATGGTGCCCTCACATGTTACAATCACCTATTCGATGTGCCGGTAAACCACACACGCTCCACCGAACTATGACAAACATTGAGTCACCCTTTGCTACCTTTTCTTAGAACCATTTAGTGTGCCGGTAAACCACACATGCTCCACTAACGTCTTCGCAAGGGCACAAAGTGTAATTTCATGGAATTGCATCAATTCACTTTTGCCTAAGTAACTAAGATTGGGAATTTGAAAAACATTTAGTTACTTTGTATTTCATTATACTTATAATGGAAGGTTTCGTCCTATCCTACCCGTTCGGCTAACGACCCTCCACTAGTCAAGAGTGCGGTGGGTAAGAGTGGATACCCATTCAATCGCCATTTTATAGGCAATTTCCTTAAACACCCCTTATAGACCAGCTTCGTTAATGAGGCCTACTAACGGTAAGACTGACTTTTACTCATACATATATATAATGTTAGACTTTTAATATTATATATAGTATAGGGTGCATTTTATACTTTTAAAATACTATGTGGTTAACTTTAACAATTACACTTTTAATTCAATTAAATGGTTAACCTAAACTTTTATGGATTTATTAAATCTCTTTTAATTATACTCCTTAATTAATTAATAAAACCATAAGGGTGTATTTGAACTTTTCAAAACATTACTAGGGTTTTAGTATTTAACATTCCTAATTAACTTTTAATCAACTTTTAAATTCCAAAACTTGAGGGCAAATTTTGAAACATTTCAAAACATTAGGGTTTTAACTATTTAAATTTCAAAACTTCAAAACTTTTGGGTTCAAATTTAAACTATAAAACCTAAAGGGGAAAATATGAAACTTTTCATAACAACAAGGATCAAATAACAAATAATCTAAACTAACATTTAATTACATAATTATCCATATTTGATTTGTTTAATGATTTCTTGCAAAACAATTTATCAATTTACTCAAAATAATTAATCAATTATCTTATAAGGAAACAATTATCTTATTAATTGATAATTATCATTAATTAGATCAAGAATATAGTCATATATATCATAAAATTGGATTTATATTGATCTAACATGATAAGGTAACTATCCTAATGCAAAAACAGCAAGAAATCCCGAGATAAGCATAATCTGACGAGTTGACTCGTCGAGTCAGGCATGGACTCGTCGAGTCTGCATGGACTCGGCGAGTTCAGCCATGGACTCGGCGAGTCCAGCCTCCAGAATCCAAAAAATTGAATTTTCCAGTTATACAATGCATCAATACAATTGAAACCAAGCTAGGCTCTGATACCACTGATGGGTTTTGGTCATAAGACATCCTATGTGCTCATACAAACCCTAATGCTTGGATCTAGGTTTCTCTATTGTACATGCTTTGAATCCAAGACTATAAACCCTAATTCTAGCATACAAGTAATCATATTAATATGTAACTAGGTTTAAGATCATACCTTGATTGTTATGTAGCAATAACAATCCCAATTCCTCCTTGAATTGACTTTGGAAGGCTTAGAGTCACAAGTGTCACTCCTCTAATGGTTCACAAACACCATAAGCAAGAGGATGAAGAGGAGAGAGGATGGAGGCTACCAAAACGTGTAAAAACCCTAGCAAGATCATTAGCTACGTTTTTGAGCCTTAAGGGGTCTTTATATAGTTGGGCTATTAGGGTTATCTAACAAGGAAACCCTAATTTGGATGCTTAAGCCCTAAGCAACTCATAGACTTCTTTTAATCAAGCCCTTGGACGATTTCCTTATGGGCTTCCCCATAGAATTCGTCCAACCCTTGATACAAGGCAATCCATGGCCCTAATTGCAATTATCCTATAATTACAATTCCAGTCCCTTAAGTTTAATTAATCTCTTTTAGTCACAAAACTAATTACCAATTAATTATTGACTAATACTAATTAAACAATATGATTTATCCTTTAATATATTATTCTCATAATACATTAATAAATCATATTTAATCCTTACTCTCCATAATTCATCCTATCAAGTTGCTTTGGTGAAGGCAGCCCAAAAGGACCATGCACCATCGGGTCAAGTACACACCAAAATAGTTATGGACTTAGACACTAATCCAACAATCATATCAATCGAAAACAGAACAACATGCACTGGGTCCACAACTTTATAAGTTGGACTACCCCTAGGCCCTTAGTACAAGTCTAGAATGCCTACCGGGCCCTCAGCTCGTATCTGGAATGCCATCGAGCCCTCAGTACGAGTCTGGAATGCCTACCGGGCCCTCAGCTCGTATCTGGAATGCTCCTGAGTCATCAGTATGAGTCTAGAATGCCTACCGGTCCCTTAGCTTATATCTGGAATACTGTCGGGTTTGTTGGCTACCGCACGGAGCAGTACAACCTCAACCCATCCCACATAACATGTCGACATGTAACAGATAAATTCACATACATGTAATCAATCAGTATCACAGGCAGTCCTACAGATATACTTGACTAGTATATCATCTGGCATACATTACTAACTCAACTCAACATATCATTGAATAATAGGATATCAAATCCAATAGGCCGGCCTTGGTGCCTTAGACCCCTTAGCATAGTGAGAATAACTCACCTCATAGATGTTAGCTCGGTAAATAATCATAGCTCTCTGATCACGCGTCAACGACTCCACCACCTATTACCGTAATACGAACATACTCATGAGTCTTCAAAGTACTCCATAACCCACTAGTTAACCCTAGTCAAAGTCAAAGTCCTTAGTCAAGGTCAACAGTCCATGTTGACCTCAACTTGCCGAGTTCCTTGAAGCATATTCCAACTCGTCGAGTCATCGGGGTGACTCGTCGAGTTCCTTCGAATCTCGATCAAACCCCAAGGCCACCCATCGAGTTCCCCCCCACCCCTTGAACTCAACGGATATACACCCAACATATCCTGGTTAAAACTCATCTGACTCGTCGAGTTGTTCATCAACTCGTCGAGTCTTATGGCAATCTTCATCGTGTTGGGTTTTAGCCATAAGAACTTTCCTATGTGCGCATGCAAAACCCTATTGCTCGGATCTAGGCTTTCTAATAAACATGCTTTGAATCCAAGACTTCTAATAGCTAATTAGGTTAAATAACAATGATGAAACAGATCTAGAATCATACCTTTGAGTTCCTTGTTGATCTTGTTGTCTTGAAGCTTCTAGAGTCACAATTGTCACTCCTCTAATGGCTTACAAACACCAATAGCAAGCAAGATGATTTAGGAGAGTGGAGAGGGGAGGAAGTCGGCCAGAGTATCCTTGCTTAAGGTTGTGTAAGGTTGTACACGAATTCCCCATCCCAAGGGCCTATTTATACTATTAGACTCCTTAAGGGTTTCACCCTAAACCCTAATTGGATAATCTTCTCTTAAGGCTATCCAAATCCATTCCATAGATAACCATATGGACGATTTGAGCTATCCTAAAGCTCTTAGAATCCATCCAAGGTCCATCTCAATGGATTTACAGTCTAAAGTCTAACTATCAAACAATTGACAGTTTATACCCTCTTATTTAATTAATCTCTTTAAGTCACCAAATTAATACCAATTAATTTATAACTTATATTAATCAAATAGCTAAATATTATTCCTTATAATATTTACTCTCTCTTAACAAATCATCCTTCAAGTTGCTATGGTGAAGGCAACCCAAAAGGACCATGCACCACCGAATATAGTTATAGCCTTAGACACTATTCCAACAGTCTCCCACTTGGATAAGTCTAGTAACTATACAAGTACAATACGGTTTGCAATCGTAGCTCTCAAAGACGCTGTCAACTCTGATCTAATCAATCTTGTCCTTTAGATAAGGGATCGTACAGTCCTCTGTTAGATATCATGCTGACAATCCTATGGAATGGTTAGTCAAGCATTTAGATTTCTCGATCTTCGATTTATTTGACATAGAACTTAATCGAACACATCAATTCAGTTCTGACCGGGCCCGGCACATAAGTCAAATCAAATCATCGAGTGGCCAAGATATCTCTTCTACCCTCTCAGGATAAAATTTACAGATAAACTTCGACTTATATGCATTTACTTATTCATTAACCAACTATACACAACAATGCGTTTTATAACATCAAGTTACTGATGCGTTTTCGCATTATCAATGCACAATCAATTAACAAATAACAAACCATATATCTAGGTTTTAAGACCATATGATATTATTGTCTTGCGATCACCTTTTATATCGTATTCCATAAAGTGATTCCAGCAAGCGCGGGTTTATTCCAATGCTCAAAACCAGTTCATAAGCACTCATAAACGTTGCAGCAACCCTTGCTATGTCTAACACCGTTTAGACACTCTACACACCAATTCATGACAATCTTCATTCATATCTACTCCCAACATATGAACGATTGTGGACCATTTGAATAATTCGATTATTCCTAATAAACTCAATTATTCTGGAAGTCAAAACATGCAAAGTGAAACAATAGTTAAACAACTAACATGTGACAGTAACTTTACTCATAAATAAAACTCCTTTATTTAATCATCAAATGTTAATTACATTTATCTATTATACGTTTCTAATACTATCTAATCTATACTAATATCATCCTTCAGCCCAATACTCCTAGCATGCTGCAAGTGCTTAACCCTACTCAGTCCCTTCGTAAGCGGATCTGCTGGGTTATCTTCTGATGATATCCTCTTCACTACGAGTTGTCCTTCTTCTACACGATGTCTAATGAAGTGATATTTTCTGTCGATATGTCGAGATCTACCATGATCCCTCGGTTCCTTGGTCAAGGCAACCGCACCTTTGTTATCACAGAAAATCTCCATGGGCTCCTTTATGGCCGGCACAACTCCAAGATCACCGATGAAGTTCTTCAGCCATATTGCCTCCTTCGACGCTTCGCTCGATGTGATGTACTCTGATTCGCATGTTGAATCAGCTACGGTTTCCTGCTTGGAACTTTTCCATGTTACTGCTCCTCCATTTAGGGTAAAGACCCAGCCCAACTGCGAACGATAGTTGTCCCTGTCGGTCTGAAAGCTGGCGTCACTATACCCTCGCACCTTCAAGTCATCACTCCCTCCAAGGACTAAGAACCATTCTTTCGTCCTCCGAAGGTACTTAAGGATGTTCTTCACCGCAATCCAATGTGCTTTGCCAGGGTTCCCTTGATATCTGCTAACCATGCTCAAAGCGAAGGCTACATCAGGGCGAGTACAAGTCATAGCGTACATGATTGAGCCAACTACGGAAGCGTATGGTACTCGGCTCATTTCTGCTATCTCAGCTTCGGTACTCGGACTTTGAGTCTTACTCAACTTGGCATTTCCTTGTATCGGTAGTTCTCCCTTCTTTGAGTTTTCCATACTAAAACGTTTTAGTACCTTTTCCAAGTAAGTATTCTGACTAAGTCCAATTAGTCTCTTACTTCTTTCTCTTACTATCCTTATTCCCAAAATGTAAGAAGCCTCTCCGAGGTCCTTCATAGCGAAGCACTTCCCGAGCCAGGACTTAACCTCCTGCAGAGTCGGGATGTCGTTTCCTATGAGTAATATGTCATCGACATATAGAACGAGGAAGCTTACTATACTCCCACTGGCTTTGACATATACACAAGATTCGTCTTCGCTTCGTACAAATCCAAACTCTTTGACTTTCTCATCGAAGCAAAGATTCCATCTGCAAGACGCTTGCTTAAGTCCATAAATGGACTTCTCAAGCTTACACACTCTATTCGGATGCTTTGGATCCACAAACCCCTCTGGCTGAGCCATGTAAACATCCTCAGCCAACTTTCCGTTAAGGAAAGCGGTCTTGACATCCATTTGCCAAATCTCATAATCATGAAATGCGGCAATTGCTAGCATCACTCTAATAGATTTAATCTTCGCAACTGGTGAGAAGGTCTCATCATAGTCAACTCCGGGAGTTTGAGTAAAGCCCTTCACAACCAATCGCGCCTTATATGTGTGTACGTTCCCATCCACGTTGGTCTTCTTCTTGAAGATCCACTTGCACCCTACGGTCTTACGTTCGGGCACGTAATCAACCAAATTCCAAACTTGGTTATCGTACATGGATTGGATCTCGCTATCCATCGCCTCTTTCCATTTTGCAGACTCCGGGCCTGCCATGGCTTCCTTATAGCTATTAGGTTCATCAAGATTTACTAGTGTACCATCACTAATATACGTGTCCCCTTTGGTAGTAATATGAAAACCATAGAACTGGGGATGAACTCTAACTCTATCGGAACGTCTAAGAGGTAAGGATTCGTCAATCGGTTCAACCGGAGTTTCCTCCTCGGGTTGAATGCCAGCGGTAGAGGTTCCTTCATCTATCGACTCTTGAATCTCTTCAAGTTCGATTTGCTTCCCACTGTCTCCTTGGCTTATGAGTTCTCGCTCTCGGAAAACTCCTCTCCTCGCAACAAAGATAACATTATCTTTCGGTCTATAGAAGAGATATCCAAAGGAAGTTTGCGGGTAGCCGATGAAAATACATCGCTCACTTCGAGGTTCAAGCTTGTCATGAGTATCTCGTCTTACGAAAGCCTCGCATCCCCAAACCTTGATATGTGCCAACGAGGGAGCTTTCCCCGTCCACATCTCGTGAGGTGTTTTGGAAACCTTCTTAGTAGGGACTCGGTTAAGGATATGGGCGGCAGTCTCTAAGGCATACCCCCAAAAGAAGATAGGTAGTGAAGCACGACTCATCATAGAGCGAACCATATCCAATAAGGTTCGATTACGCCTTTCTGCCACACCATTCAACTGCAGTGTCCTAGGAGGCGTCAATTGCGAAACTATTCCACACTCCTTGAGATAATCGTGGAATTCAAGACTTAGGTACTCTCCTCCTCGATCGGATCGAAGCATCTTGATTTTCCTGCCCAATTGATTCTCCACTTCATTCTTGAACTCTTTGAACTTTTCAAAGGTTTCTGACTTTTGCTTGATTAAATAGATATACCCATATCTACTATAATCATCGATAAAAGTCACATAGAAGCGGTTCCCATCCTTCGTGGTTGATCTAAAAGGTCCACATACATCGGTATGTATTAGGTCTAATAGTCCCTCACCCCTTTCACAAGTACTCGTGAAGGGTGACTTAGTCATCTTTCCAAGTAAACAAGACTCGCATGTGTCATCTTCCCTAAGGTCGAATGACTCCAACACTCCATGCTTTTGGAGTTGGGCTATGCGTTTCTTGTTGACATGTCCAAGACGACAATGCCACAAGGATGATTTATCCATACTGGTGGAAGAATCAATATTCAAAACATCATTTCCTAAGTTATCAACAATCATAACAGTTTCATATATTCCATTACATGGTATAGCTTCAAAGTAAAAGACACCATTTAGATAAGCCAAAATAGAACCATTCTCATTATTAAAAGAAAATCTAAATCCTTGTCTATATAAACCATGAAATGAAATGATGTTTCTAGCCATTTCTGGCGAATAGCAACAATTGTTCAAATCTAAAACTAAACTATTCTTAAGCACTAAAGAATACACTCCAATCTTGGTCACAGGCGACGATCTTCTGTTCCCCATGATTAGATTGATCCTTCCTTGCTCCACATCCCTACTTCTTCTTAGTCCCTGCACATTAGAACAAATGTGATAACCACAACCGGTGTCAAGAACCCAAGAAATAGCATGATTAGAATCGTTAGATTTGATTGCATATATACCTGCGAAAGATGGCTTGATCTTTCCTTCCTTGATGGCTTGCAGGTAATCCGGGCAGCTTCTCTTCCAATGTCCTATCTTGTGGCAGTGGTGGCACTCTGCCTCCTTCGGGTTAGATCAGGGTTTAGAGGGATCAACTTTGGTCCCACTAGAAGAGGAACCATCTCGGGCTTTCACCTTTCGATAGTTATTTGAAGAAGCTTTCCTCTTCTTTCCCTTCCCTTGACCAATAGCCAAGACAGGAGCAGCGGATGGATTGGGAGTTGGTGCAACAGACTTGTCCTTGAAATTGCTCTCAGCAACCCTCAAGAGACCTTGGAGTTTACTTAGAGTGACCTCCTCTTTGTTCATGTGGTAGGTCATCCTAAATTGATTGTACATCGGAGGCAAAGAGTGAAGCACCATGTCGATTGCCAAATCTTCGCCGAAGTGAACATTTAACTTGCGAAGGCGGTCGACATACCTTTGCATCTTTTGCAAGTGCACGGTAAGAGATTCTCCATGACCCATCTTGGCGGAAATCATGTTAGTGAAGATCTCGTAGCGCTCTTGTCTCGCGTTTTGGTGGTACCTCTCCAACAAGTCTTGATGCATTTCGTATGGATACATGTCCTCGTAGGACTTTTGGAATTCGGAGTTCATGGTGGCGATCATGATGCAATGTACCTTCGTTGCATCTCGCTCATGAGTTTCAAAGGCGGTGATTTCGGCGGGAGTAGCAACTTCGGGGTTGATTTTCTCGAGCTTCTCGTCGAGGACATACTCTTTATCCTCATAGCGAGCAATGGTTCGAATGTATCTTATCCATTCGCCAAAGTTCGTTCCATCGAAGGTGACCTTTTGGCAAAGGCTCATCAACGTGAAAGAACTAGCAGCAGCGTTGTTTGCGTTTGACATCTATAGAAAGGACAAAGATTGATTAGAATAAGAATCCCTAATTATCACCCAATAAGAAAAATTAGGGCTAGGATCCAACAATAACATTTACATACTAGAAAAGGGATGCCGTAATCTAACATGCAAATAAATTGAAGGTAAGTGAATGACGATTCACTAATTCTCCATCACAAAACTTAAACTTTTAGTCCTAAGTGGTTTTGAGAATTCCTAGGTTCGGATGAGATTCATTGAACTATTCAATGGCATGTTTAAATATCGATATGCCCCTCTTGTTTGTGACTGGGATGCCGAGGATCACAAAGCGGGTGTGAATTACCATGCAAATTCACATGGTGCCTTCATTGTAACGATCACCTATTCGATGTGCCGGTAAACCACACACGCTCCATCGAACTATGATAAACAATGAATCACCCTTTGCCACCTTCGCTTAGAACCAATTAGTGTGCCGGTAAACCACACACGCTCCACTAACATCTTAGCAAGGTGCAAAGTGTAATTTCATGGGGTTGCATCAATTCACTTTTCCTAAAGTAACTAAGATTGGGAAATTTTAAAAGAAAGTTTAGTTACTTCGTATTTCTTATTATACTTTTAATGAGAGGATGAGGTTGCCCTATCCTACCCGTTCGGCTAATGACCCTCCACCAATCAAGCAAGCAGTGGGTGTGAGTGTACACCCATTAAGCGCCATTTTATAGGCCGCAACCTTATACCCACCTTATAGATCGGCTTCGTGAATGAGGCCTACTAACGGTAAGACTAGCATTTAGTTATACATATATATATTATACTATTAATATCATATTAGTATAGGGTTGTATTTTAAACTTTTTAAAATCTAGGGATTAAAATTTAAGTTGTCTAAATTAAAACTTTTAATCACAAATATAAATTTCAAAACTTTAGGGTAGGTTTTAAACATTTAAAACATGGATGATCAAATAGCAAATAATTTCAATTAACAATTAATATCTTAATTATCTTTATTTGATTTATCTTTGATTTCTTTGAAGATAATTACCAAAATAATCAAAATAATTAATTAATTATCATATAAGGAAATTAAATATTTAATTAGTTGATAATTACCTTTAACTAGATCAAGATAACACTTATATTTATCAAAAAAATGGATTTATATTGATCTAATTAGTTTATGGAAAGTTTGGATAAGATAAACACAAAGAAATCCCGAATCTAGCCATTCCTGACGCCTGGACTCGCCGAGTCAGGCCTACTCGACGAGTCCACCTTGGAACTCGCCGAGTCAGTGACTCAAAACCCAAAAAATCGAATTTTGCAGGTTTGTTTCAGTTATTCAAGCAACAATTTAAAGAAAAACAATCTAGGCTCTGATACCACTGTTGGGTTTTAGCCATAAGAACTTTCCTATGTGCGCATGCAAAACCCTATTGCTCGGATCTAGGCTTTCTAATAAACATGCTTTGAATCCAAGACTTCTAATAGCTAATTAGGTTAAATAACAATGATGAAACAGATCTAGAATCATACCTTTGAGTTCCTTGTTGATCTTGTTGTCTTGGAGCTTCTAGAGTCACAATTGTCACTCCTCTAATGGCTTACAAACACCAATAGCAAGCAAGATGATTTAGGAGAGTGGAGAGGGGAGGAATTCGGCCAGAGTATCCTTGCTTAAGGTTGTGTAAGGTTGTACACGAATTCCCCATCCCAAGGGCCTATTTATACTATTAGACTCCTTAAGGGTTTCACCCTAAACCCTAATTGGATAATCTTTTCTTAAGGCTATCCAAATCCATTCCATAGATAACCATATGGACGATTTAAGCTATCCTAAAGCTCTTAGAATCCGTCCAAGGTCCATCTCAATGGATTTACAGTCTAAACTCTAACTATCAAACAATTGACAGTTTATACCCTCTTATTTAATTAATCTCTTTAAGTCACCAAATTAATACCAATTAATTTATAACTTATATTAATCAAATAGCTAAATATTATTCCTTATAATATTTACTCTCTCTTAACAAATCATCCTTCAAGTTGCTATGGTGAAGGCAACCCAAAAGGACCATGCACCACCGAATATAGTTATAGCCTTAGACACTATTCCAACACATCGGACTCGCCGGGTTGTTCGTCCAACGCGTCGAGTTCACGGCTATATTCAAACGACTCGCCGAGTCGCCCTTGCAACTCACTGAGTTCCTTCAGTCCTTAAGCCATACATACCCATTTTTAAGCCATGCAATGACTCCAAACCACAGATCCAAGCTCCTAGGGCATGCCTTTCAAATAAAGTTGCAAACTTTACGTGCATGCATGGCTAAAAAGGTCCTTAATGCCCAAACCTAAGCTCTTAATGGGTTTCATGTACAAAGGATGCCTCATTCACGCCCAAAGCAGGGACTTTATGGATCTAGAACTCGGGGATGGTCCAGATCTAAAGTTACAACTTCAGATCCAGCTTATGTTTTGCAATATCACCTCACTTACACCTCATAAACCCTAGATTTCCAGTATATGAGATTTAGAAGGGAAAAAGTATAAATTTGTCAACTTGGTATCTTCTATGAGTGCTAACTGAGGTGGAAATCGGATTCCACTCCTCCCTTGCTTCTAACCCTTTGCTTCTCCAAATTCTTCCTTCAAGAAAGTCCTCCTTTCAAGCTTTCAAGGCACACAAGAACACAATACATGGTTAGGGTTTCCTTTGAGCTCTTAATGACTCCAAGGAGGCCAAATGGGGCTTAAGTCCCCTTAAATAGGGTGCAGAACCTAGGACTTAGGGTTTTTTCTGCCAGCTCCCACTCGTCGAGTCCCTTTATGAACTCGGCGAGTAGGTCACTAATTCTGCGTCCCCGCGTTGACACTACTCAACGAGTATGGCATCATTACTCGTCGAGTAGGGCTTAAAGAGTAATAAATTCTTGATCTAAATACCTAGGAAATCGAGGTGTTACAACTATCCCCCACTTGAACTAGACTTCGCCCTCGAAGTCCTCTGGAATAAACAATGTCGGGTAGGGCTCACGCATCTCTACCTTTGGATCCCATGTCCACTCGGATCCCTTCCGATGTTCCCACTATACCTTTAACAAAGGTATTACTTTGTTCCGCATAATATTATTCTTTCTTTCCAAAATAGCCACATGCCTCTCCACATAGTTCTGGCGCTCATCGACCTGGATGTCATCTAACGGTACCACTGCCTCCTGGTCCATAACACATTTCACAATTGCGAAACATGAATCGTGTTGGGGATCCGGCTGAGCTCCTCCGGAAGATTTAGCCTATAAGCCACCCTGGCAACAATCCGGAATGGTCCAATGTAACGGGGACCTAACTTTCCCCTCTCCCTGAAGCGGATCACACCCTTCCATGGTGAGACCTTCAGGAGAACCATGCCTCCCACCTGGAATTCCAGCTCACATCGGCGTCAGTCCGCATAACTTTTCTGTCGGCTCTGAGCGGTCTGTAGTCGCTGTCTAATCTGTTGTATCATCTTGGTAGTTTGAAGAACTACCTCTGTCCGTCCCATTACTCTGTGACCCACCTTGCCCCAACAAACCGGGGTGCGACACCTCCGCCCGTACAATAGCTTGAAAGGCAGGGCACCAATACTAGAATGATAGTTGTTGTTGTAGGTGAACTCCGCAAACGGTAGGTGAGAATCCCAACTCCCACCGAAGTCGATGGCACACACCCTCAACATGTCCTCGAGGGTCTGAATAGTCCGCTCGCTCTGGCTGTCTGTCTGTGGGTGGAATGATGTGCTAAAGTGCAATCGCATGCCTAACTCCTCATGAAACTTCTGCCAGAAACGGGAGGTAAACCTGACATCCCGATCAGAGACAATAGAAACGGGAATCCCATGGCGAGATACGATCTCACGAACATACACTTTGGCTAGCTTCTCGGTCGACGAACTCTCCCATATGGCCAAGAAATGGCCACTCTTGGTTAATCAGTCCACGATGACCCAAATAAGATCAAACCCCGTTGCCGTCCTTGGTAGCTTTGTGATAAAGTCCATCGTGATCTGTTCCCATTTCCACATAGGAATCTCCAGGGGCTGCAGCTTTCCATGCGGCCTCTGATGTTCGACCTTGACCATCCTGCAGGTCAAGCACCTCTCGACGTACCCAACAATCTCGCGCTTCATACCCCGTCACCAATAGCTCAAACTTAAATCTCGGTACATCTTGGTGGCCCCCGGGTGAATGGAGAAGTGAGACTTATGAGCCTCTTCCATAACCATCTGCCTAATCCCCCCAGACATCGAAACCCAAACCCGACTATATCTGATCAGTAATCCCCGACTATCCTACAGGAACCTGGTGTTTTCACCCTTGATTCTCTCCCGCTTCAAATTCTACGGTCGCATGCCCTCTATCTGGGCATCTCTGATCAAGTCACAAATGGGGAATCCACAACTATTTTCATACATATTGTGGGGGTGGAAGACCCAGCCGATTTACGGCTCAAAGCATCTACAACCACATTTGCTTTACCAAGGTGGTAAAGGATCTCGTAATCATAGTCCTTGACTACATCCAGCCACCTGCGATGCCTCATGTTCAGGTTCAGCTGATCCATGATGTGTCTCAAGCTCTTGTGATCCGTGTAAATGGTATAACGGACCCCATAAAGGTAATGCCTCCATATCTTGAGGGTGAACACCACCGCCCCCAACTCTAAATCGTGTGTAGGGTATTGTGCCTCATGGAATTTCAGTTGCCGCGATGCGTAGGCTATCACTCGTCCTATATGCATGAGGACCGCCCCTAACCCTGTGATGGATGCATCACAGAACACCACAAAATCCTCAACCCCCTCCGGGAGTGTCAGGACTGGCGCCTCACACAGACGCTGATGGAGGGTCTCAAACGCTCCCTACTACTCGGGACCCCACCGAAAATCCACCCCTTTCCTCGTGAGACAAGTGAAGGGTACTGCAATCTTGGAGAAATCCCAAATAAATCTCCGTTAGTATCCCGCCAGGCCCAAAAACCTCCTAATATCCGAGGGGGATTTCGGAACCTCCCACTGCATAACCACCTCGATCTTGGCCGGATCGACAAAAATCCATTCTTGGTTAACTAGATATCTAAGGATCTGGACCTCTCGTAACCAAAACTCACACTTTGAGAACTTGGCGTACAGTCACTCCTGTTGGATTAGTGTCTAAGTCCATAACTATTTTGGTATGTACTTGACCCGATGGTGCATGGTCCTTTTGGGTTGCCTTCACCAAAGCAACTTGATTGGAGAAATAAATATAGAAAGGTTATTATGATTTATTAATATGTTATAAGAATAATATATTAAAGGAGAAATCATATTTGTTTAATTAATATTGGTTAATAATTAATTAGGAATTAATTTTGTGATCAAGTGTAATTAATTAAACTAGAGGGGCTGATTTGTAATTATGTGATAGTTACAAAATAAGGTAAGGATTATCTTATTATTAGGTTGAACGAATTTGAGGTGATAAGGCCTTAGAAATCGACTATGATAAGGATTCAAGGATTATCTTATGGGTTGCTTTGTGGATAAGCAACTAGATAAGGATAATGACTGAAATCCTATCTCTACACCTATATAAAGACCCCAAGGCTCATGAATTCGTGTATCCCTTCCCAAGAGGTCCTAGAGACGAATTCTCATACCTCTCCTCTCTCTTTATACCTTTTCCATTTGCTCTTGGTGTTTGTAAGCCATTAGAGGAGTGACACTTGTGACTCTAAGCATTCCAAAGTCAATACAAGGAGATTTAGGATTGTTATTGCTATATAACAATCAAGGTATGTTCTTAAACCCATTCATATGTTAATATCGATTTCCATATGCTAGAATTAGGGTTTATAGTCTTGGATTCAAAGCATGTACAATAGAGAAACCTAGATCCAAGCATTAGGGTTTGTATGAGCACATAGGATGTCTTATGACCAAAACCCATCAGTGGTATCAAAGCCTAGATTGGTTTCAATTGTATTGATGCATTGTATATCTGAAAAATTAGATTTTTGGTGTTCTAGAGGCTGGACTCGCCGAGTCCATAGCTGAACTCGCCGAGTCCATAGCTGAACTCGCCGAGTCCAGGGTGACTCGACGAGTCCAGGCTTGACTCGACGAGTCAACTCGTCAGATAATGCTTATCTCGGGATTTCTTGCTGTTTTTGCATATGGATAGTTACCTTATCATGTTAGATCAATATTAATCCGATTATATGATATATTTGACTATATTTTTTTTTTTATCTAAATGAAGATATTTATCAATTAATAAGATAATTGTTTCCTTATAAGATAATTGATTAATTATTTTGAGTAAATTGATAAATTATTTTGCAAGAAATCATTACATAAATAAAATATGGATAATTATGTGATTAAAATGTTAATTTGAATTATTTGTTATTTGATCCTTGTTGATATGAAAAGTTTCATATTTTCCCCTTTAGGTTTTATAGTTTAAATTTGAACCCAAAAGTTTTGAAGTTTTGAAATTTAAATAGTTAAAACCCTAATGTTTTGAAAAAAGGTTTCAAAACTTGCTCTCAAGTTTTGGAATTTAAATTTTGATTAAAAGTTTAATTTTGATGTATATTTAAATTCTAAACCCTAATGTTTTGAAATGTTTCAAAACTTGCCATCAAGTTTTGGAATTTAAAACTTGATTAAAAGTTTAATTAGGAATGTTAAATTCTAAAACCCTAGTAATGTTTTTAAAAGTTCAAATCACACCCTTATGGTTTTATTAATTAATTAAGGTGTATAATTAAAAGAAGTTTAATAAATCCATAAAAATTTAGGTTTACAATTTAATTGAATTAAAAGTATAATTGTTAAATTTGATCACCTAATATTTTAAAAGTGTAAAATGCACCCTATACTATATATAACATTAAAAGTCTAACATTATATATATGTATGAGTAAAAGTCAGTCTTACCGTTAGTAGGCCTCATTCACGAAGTTGGTCTATAAGGGGTGTTTAAGGAAATTGCCTATAATATGGCGATTGAATGGGTATCCACTCTTACCCACCGCACTCTTGACTAGTGGAGGGTCGTTAGCCGAACAGATAGGATAGGACGAAACCTTCCATTATAAGTATAATGAAATACAAAAGTAACTAAATGTTTTTACTAATTCCCAATCTTAGTTACTTAGGCAAAAGTGAATTGATGCAATTCCATGAAATTACACTTTGTGCCCTTGCGAAGACGTTAGTGGAGCGTGTGTGGTTTACCGGCACACTAAATGGTTCTAAGCAAAGGTAACAAAGGGTGACTCAATGTTTGTCATAGTTCGGTGGAGCGTGTGTGGTTTACCGGCACATCGAATAGGTGACTGTAACATGTGAGGGCACCATGTAAGTTTGCATGGTTATTCACACCCGCTTTGTGATCCTCGGCATCCCAGTCACAAACAAGAGGGGCATATCGAGATTTAAACATGCCATTGAAAGTTCAATGAATCTCAAAGGATCTAGGAGTTTTCATAGATTTAAAACTTAAATTTCTTTTTCGTTTTTCATGGTGGAAATTAGCGAATCGTCATTCACTTACCTTCAAATATTCTGCAACTAGATTACGGCATCCCTTTTCTAGGTTGTAGCGTATTTTGTTGGGTTCTAGCCTTAGTATCTCATTTGGGTGATTTACTAAGGACTCAATCGATCAACTAACTTGAATTTGTTTTCTCCCGTTTTGTAGATGTCAAAGTTCGACAATCATGGTCTTCCTAAATCCCGTGGAACAAGCATTCCACATGAAGATGATATTCCACTATTTGATCGAGGAACAAGAAATCATGCTTCACTTCCCCCTCCTCCTTCAATTGTTCTCCCTAACCCACAAGATCAAAGAATTGAAAGGTTCAATATCACTAAGGCCCTATTGGAAATGAAACATGAAGATGGTAAATTCATGTGTGCCCACATTCTAGGAATGAAATCACACATCGATAGGTTGAGTATGTTGGGTGTGTCATTCCCGAATGAGTTGGCTTTAAATTGGGTGTTGCAGTCACTTCCTGAATCATATAATGAGTTCAAAAGAAAGTATTATATGATGGATCATGACGACAACCTCATTGACCTAACCTACATGCTCATTGCTGCTGAATCAGAAATGATTTGGCGAAGCAATGGAGCGTATTTATTGGAGAGTCAACCGACCATGCTTCCGAGGACGTTCTAAGAGAAGCGACCTGCGCTTGCTGCCAAGAGAAAGGGCATTGAATAGAAGTCTGCCCCAAGAGCCTGAAAATTCCAAAGATGGGAGAGTCAAAGAGTATGGCTGTGCTTCAGGTAAAATCCATTATCTAACTTAATTAAGTTCCTATTCGTTGATTCTTAATACATGATGTGATAAGATTGCATTTGAATGTTTTTGTAGGATCGGTGAAAAGAAAGGAAGCTTGATAAGAGAGCAAGTTGAATCTAATCACAAGAGATGGATCTCGATCGCATGGACTTGAAGATTGGATTTTGAGCTTAGATAGTTATGATAGAGTTGTTAGAAATTTTCCTTTTACATAGTTTTCAATAGATTTTGCATTGTAAGGACAAATGTTTTTCCGCTGCTTTTATAAATAAAATAAATTTTGTTTGACTTATTTATTTATTTGTTTACTTCCTTGCAATGAAATCGTTATGAAAATTGATGTTTGCATATTTCTACAACGAATGGATATGATTCTTAGTTATGTTATTTATGGAAATGTCGAGAATTTACCAAATAGGGAGAGTTTCTCATCGCCCAAATTTCAATTGGACAGAAACTTGGAATCATACAACTTGGTTGCACGATGAATGAGAAATTTCATATTTTGGAAATTAGACTAATTCATTGACAAAGTGTCAAGTGAAGGACTAGGAGATTAAGTACACAAAGTTGCGTGTTGATCAAAGTCCACCATAAGAGTAACAAAGACATTCGTCATGATTTACTAAAGGTTTAGTAAATATGATTAAGTGTAATTCTGAATTGATTGAAAATGTTTAAATCAATAGCAGAACGAATAAGAAGAGTCAAGTAGGCAGAAAGATAAAAGTTTCTCCATTCTAAGAAGAAGGGAAAGTACCTTTTATGCTTTATGATAGGTCTTAATGATTAAGAACCATATCTCAATTGATCCTCTAAGTGAGTCTTAGTACAATTGTATGTTTAAGAAGAGGAATCAAGGATTGAAGAAATGGTTAAATCAAGAAGTCTATCATACTTCGTTCCAATAACAAGTCTTAAAGTTAAGAATGTGACAATGAGTGAAAAGTATTAAAGGTTTATAACATTCATCAAATGTGGAAAGTTGTGATGTCTTGGATAAGACAAAGGCCAACTAGGACCAATTTATGAAGTGTTTTGATACAAGCTACACTAACTCTTGAAAATTTGGTTGTCACGAAATGTTTATTGACAAGAGAATCTTATATGTCAATGAGTCAGTGGGAGTCTTAATGGTCTTGAAAGGTTTCAAGAACAAATCAAATAAACCTTATTGATCATCACTAGCACACGAGTTGAGGTTTTGCAACCTATCGTGTTGACATTATTTTGTTTCTGTGCTGTTCCAATTGAGTTAATTATGCATGTGAATCCTATGATTTCTCATAAAAGGCAAGGCACCTTAATCAATGAAAGGTACATTGATAGGAAAAGGTGAGCTGCTTAACTACTTGGAAGACGTGGTGGGCAGCTATGCTACCATAAGGCAAGAAATCAAGATTAAAAAAGGCTCGGTCCATATGAGTTTGAATTTGTCGTAAACTTTGGTTTTAACAAATTCACATGGATAGGAACAAATAAACCGCTTTAAATCTAAGTGTCATAAGATTTCCTCATTCATGAAAATGATTGTGAGGAAACGCTTTCACTAAGAAAGATTTTAAGAAGATAGTGATTGTAAAATTGCATTCTCGAATTCGATTATGGTTACGGTATCCCTTTCCATAATTTGAATTGTGAGGTTTGGCAATTAGTCTTAATTGTTTAGACACACATATGAACTATCGAAGGCAAAGGTGTACAAGTTCAAGAAGCCTTGATAAAAGATTATCAAAGCACTAAGTATTACAAACATGAACTTAAGAAATTCAATAAGTATTGTTTTTCTGAAAGTTAAGATGATTATGAATACATGTCGAAGCTAGTGGGAGCATAATTGTTATGTTTTATAATAATCATCATGATAGTGGGAGCATAAATGTTATGATTGTATGATTATTAAGGAAAGTATTGCAAGTTGGCAATGTCGTAAGGGTTGTAAAGTTGTTTTTGTTATAATTAAGGGACAAAATATTATGCTTCATTTCAAATCTAAAGGCTTAGGTTGAGAATTTTTAATAAATTTAGTCCAAGGTACATAGTGTGTTCTTAAAATTTCGATTATGATTACGGCATTCCTCTTCACAATTCGAATTTTAAGAACATAGCAAATAAAACATTATGCATCGTGTCCCATACACTTCGGGTATAGGATCGATTGCAAATGCTTTAATGTTTGACCATTCTAAATTTTTTTCCAAATGTCTAGCGCATTTAGAGGGAAAAGGGACTAGAATCGATTTTGACTAAAATAATTAAACAACTATCAAAGAACAATCCAAAGTTCGACGAGGATTGGTTGCTTGTGAGTAGTTGGAAGCATGGTATTAATGGACCATATTGACATTATGATGAATAGAAAAGATTCTATTAAGAATAAGTTGTCATATGGAAAATATGGAAGCGTTTCCATATTGGGAATTGAATATTGAAAATCTATGTCTAGATTAGAAACTTTTATGCAAAAGGATGTTCAAAGGAATGTACTTTGACTGAGAGACATCATATCTAAGGAATTGTTTTGTAACAATCTTCGATAGAAGATTTTGTAACATCATTAGAAATAGTCTTTGTGACTTTGGTGTAGTGACATTACGAAAGAATTGTTGCATAACATGTTAGAATCTAGCATATTCTATAAGTGGCAAGAATTTGATATTCTTAAACTTATGAAAATGGATTTGGAATTGTGAAATAAGAATGATTGGAAATGTGTGCAATTTGTCTATTCCACAAAAGTAAGAACCATAGGTAAACATTGTGTGCATGCTAGGAGCATGGGACAAGTGTAATAATTCAAGTAAGAAGTTGATTACCCGAAACGAAAAATAATGAGTAATCGATATGGTGATAAATAAAAGGTGTTTTATTTATGCTCAAAGGGTTGAGGCCATATGGGATTAGTATTATTCTTGTGTTTCACTTTGCATGTTTTGACTTCCAGAATAATTGAGTTTATTAAGAATAATCGAATTATTCAAACGGGCCACAGTCGTTCATATGCTGGAAGTAGTTATGAATGAAGACTGTCGTGAATTGGTGTGTGGATTGTCTAAAAGAGTATTAGACATAAGCAAATGTTTGTTGCAACGTTCATGAGTGCTTATGAATATGATTTGAGCATTGGATTAAACCCACGCTCACTTGGATCACTCCATGAATTGTATTACGAGTGATTGGTGAGACGATAATATCTTATATTCTTGAAACCGAGATGTGTGAGTTGTATCTTGCTAATCGGTTGCACATTGATAATATGTAAACGCACTAGTAACTTGGTGTTATAAAACATATTGTTGTGAGTGATTTGGTTAGTGAGTGCAAGCAAGCATTGTATCAAAGTTTATCCGTTCCTTTTATTCAAAGTAGAATAAAAGCGATATCTTTGGGCCCCTCGATGGTTTAGTGATGACAAACGTAAATGCTCGACCGGGCTAGGGCTAATTTGATTTGTTCAATTAGTCTGTCGTCATAAATCAGAAATCGAGAAGTAGTACAAAGAGAATGATTTGAAATCATATCTCATACGATATCTATAATGGAGGAATATATGATCCCTTATCTAAGGACACGCGTATCTGATAGGATCAGAGTTGACAGCGGCTTTGGAAAGCTACGATTGCAGATCAGGATCTGAAGTATTACTCATAATAGTTATTAGACTTATCCAAGTGGGAGACTATTGGATTAGTGTCTAAGTCCATAACTATTTTGGTATGTACTTGACCCGATGGTGCATGGTCCTTTTGGGTTGCCTTCACCAAAGCAACTTGATTGGAGAAATAAATAAAGAGAGAGAGGTTATTATGATTTATTAATATGTTATAAGAATAATATATTAAAGGAGAAATCATATTTGTTTAATTAATATTGGTTAATAATTAATTAGGAATTAATTTTGGGATCAAGTGTAATTAATTAAACTAGAGGGGCTGATTTGTAATTATGTGATAGTTACAAAATAAGGTAAGGATTATCTTATTAGTAGGTTGAACGAATTTGAGGTGATAAGGCCTTAGAATTCGACTATGATAAGGATTCAAGGATTATCTTATGGGTTGCTTTGTGGATAAGCAACTAGATAAGGATAATGACTGAAACCCTATCTCTACACCTATATAAAGACCGCAAGGCTCATGAATTCGTGTATCCCTTCCCAAGAGGTCCTAGAGACGAATTCTCATACCTCTCCTCTCTCTTTATACCTTCTCCATTTGCTCTTGGTGTTTGTAAGCCATTAGGGAGTGACACTTGTGACTCTAAGCATTCCAAAGTCAATACAAGGAGATTTAGGATTGTTATTGCTATATAACAATCAAGGTATGTTTTTAAACCCATTCATATGTTAATATTGATTTCCATATGCTAGAATTAGGGTTTATAGTCTTGGATTCAAAGCATGTAAAATAGAGAAACCTAGATCCAAGCATTAGGGTTTGTATGAGCACATAGGATGTCTTATGACCAAAACCCATCAGCTCACGCCTCAGGACCCCCAACAGCTCTCACAGATGCTCCTCATCCTGCTCTCGGGTCTTGGAATAGACCAAGATATCATTTATAAATACTATGACCGAGCGATCAAGCATCGGTCTGCAGACTCGATTCATCAGGTCCATAAATACTGCTGGCGCGTTGGTGAGTCCAAACTACATCTCCACGAACTCGTAATGCCCATAACGAGTTCGGAACGCGGTCTTCTCCACGTCCTCCTCTCTGACCCTGACCTGATGATACCCAGACCTCAAATATATCTTGGAAAACCAAGATGCGCCCTGCAGCTGATTGAAGAGATCGTCTATCCTCAGGACTGGGTAACGGTTCTTTATCGTTAGCTTGTTCCACTCCCGGTAATTAATGCATATCCGGTGCAAGTCGTTCTTCTTCCGGACAAAGAGAATCGGTGCTCCCTATGGAGAACTGCTAGGTCGGATGAATTGTTTTCCCAACAGTTCCTGCAGCTGTGACGATAGCTCCTGTATCTCTGGTGGCGCTAACCGGTATGACGCCTTAGCGATAGAGGTCGCACCTGGCACCAGGTCGATCCTGAACTCGATTTGCCTTTCCGGAGGTACCCCTGGCAACTCCTCCGGAAACACATGTGCAAATTCCCTGACCACTGGTACATCGGAAACCAATTTCTTGTCCTTGACTCGCATATCTATCACGTACACTAGATAACTCGTACACCCATGCTGAATGTACTGCCGAGCCTTGGCAGTTAAACAAAAACCTGAGCCTACTTTGGTGCCCTCACCATATATAATTAGTTCTCCCCCACTTGGGGTTCGAACTACCACTCGCTGGCCCTCGCAATCAATCATAGCACCGAACTTACTGAGCCAATCCATGCCCACAATCACGCACACCTCCCCTATGGGGATCGGAATCAGATCTATCGGAAAAGACACCCCGAAATCTTCATATCACATCCTCGATAAACTGAAGAAGCAGAAACCCCGTGTTCGTTGGCAATAGATAATCGCAACGGACACTCCAATTCGCCCACATGCATACTGAACTTCTTACTAAATGACTGAGATACGAAGGACTGACTCGCCCCCGAGTCAAATTAGACCAAAGTAGGCAAAGAGTTCACCAAAAACGTACCTAATTACAGGTACAATAGATAAGCATACAATAGATATATAAAACGATATGAGGATAGAAACATACCAACAACCACATCAGGTGTTGTTCTGGCCTCCTCTGCTGTAAGCTGGAAAGCACGACCCTGAGCCTTCGAAGGCTCTGCCCTGACTAGTCTCCCATCCATGATCCTCAAAGTAGCCGGAGCTACAACCTGCACTGGCTGGGCAACAAGTAGTGGATAGTTGTCCCTCATGTCACCAATCTGGTTGCAGTGATAACATAAACTCATACCCTGAGCTGGTGCGGCTTGGCAACAATCCTTCGTGATATGCCCCTCCTTGCCACACTTGTGGCACCCACTACCAACCCAACATACACCGGAATGACCCTTGCCACACTTCCCACAAGTGCGGCCCTGCTGACCCCCGGTTCTAACATCGACGGTCTTAGACCACTTCGACGCCGACTGTGATAGTACCGGGGCCGACCGCTACTCCCTTAGCTGTAGCTCAATCTCCAACTCCCGCTGGTTGGCGGCCTCCTGCAGCTCTAGAAGAGTATCACATCGTTGGGTAGATACAAACTGTTGGATATCAGTCTTAAGCATACTCATATAACGGGTCATCTGAGACTACTCGGAAGCAAACTCTGGGCAGAACATTGCCCACTCAATGAACGTACGGGTAATCTCCATCACCGACTCTCCATCCTGCCTCAAACTCAGGAACTCCTATGCCAAACGTTCCCGCTCAACCCTCGGAATGTAACGAGCACAGAACATATCCCTGAACTGCTCCCAAGTAACATCAGCTCTCTGATCATCAGTGTAAGCCCCAGTCGCAAGTCTTCACCAGTCCTTGGCTCCGGACCTAAGCAGGTTCAGAGCACACCTGACCTTTTGGTCAGTAGGACATGAGCAGGTGAAGAAACACCCCTCCACATCTGAAATCCATCTCATAGCCTTGATGGGATCCTGTGTCCCATCAAAAGTTGGGGGCTTCGTGTTGTCGAAGTCCCGGTACTGAAAACCCCTATTTACTCCTCCCCCTATCGTAGATACAGCTAATGCAGCTGCTGCGGCGGCTGTCTCTGCGAGTGCTGCGTAACGCTCATCGAAATACTCCACCATGGCGGTCTTAATCGACCCGAAACTTTCTGGCAACTCGGCCCAGAACAACACAGCAAACTTATCATGCAAGATTTCTCGGATCCTATCATCCATCTCATTTTGCCTCATTTGGCCGATCGTCTCGGGTGCTGTCAGCTCCCCCTGTCTGCCCTCTTCTGATCCTAATCCCGAACCGGATCCAGACACAAAGTGCCTGGTTACCACCATTCTGAAGCATAACACAAGGCATCAGATAACTCATACAAATAACTGGGGACCAACCCCGACATGTCACACCCCGAAACCGAAGGCGGAAACGTTCCGGGGTGGAGGATGTCATGTAAAGTATCACAATCAATGTACATAGCAAGCATAGTAAACACAAAACATTACATTACATAGAAATATTTACATTTGTTTGAAAGCAAGTTAATACATGTTTTACACATACAATAGTATAACAAAATAGAGACGAGACTTCTATATGTTCCGTCTTCTCCAAAAGATTGCGGGATACCTATCTAACGAGAACCTGAGAATACAAGCAGTTTTAAAAAAATCAGCATAAAGTTGGTGAGTTCATAAGCGGTTTGTTTCTAGTAAAAGAACAAGTTTCCTTTGGTTTTCTGAAAAAGTTGTTATCCAAGAAAATCCCATATTTTCTTATAAGAGAAGTTTGGTTATCCATTTGTTAATCAACCTGTTTATGAAAAGTTAAATTATCCTAGGAAAAACCCTTATTTTCCTTAAAAGTTGGTGGTTGGTTATCGATTCGGAATGAAGTGTACAAGTATCTACCATACTTGTAGCGTTAAGTGAAGTTTCCTGAAAGCCTGGTTATCCTTGAAAAGTACGTTAGTTTTAACACGTATATAAAACTAATAATTAGGTAGTAAACTAATTACTAAAGTAAATTTTCATAATCTAAGTTGCGAGTTCCATAACCATACAATAAACTAGATAAGGCTCGTAACGGGGCTAGTATCATTTTATGACTTTTATTGCATGTGGACCAGTCAGTCCCACTCTAGCTAGCAGCCAGGTGCAGGGTAGTCAATCCCGTGTAGATCTATACACTCAAGTCACGCTCTCCCTCTAGGAGATTCTGGTTACAGGGGTAGTCCTACACTATCATATCTAGGGGGAGTGTTACCAAGGATGTGTCTCCAATCTTAAGATTAATGAATTTTAAAAGTAATAATATGGAAAATCCTGTTTATTAGTCCTTCACTCTCGTATCTAGGGGGAGTGTTACCAAGGACGTTTTAAAAGTAATAGTATGGAATACTCTATTTTATTGTTCCTTCACTCTCGTATCTAGGGGGAGTGTTACCAAGGACGTTTTAAAAGTAATAATATGGAATACTCTGTTTTATTGGTCCTTCACTCTCGTATCTAGGGGGAGTGTTACCAAGGACGTATCAAAAGTTCTAAGGTTAATGCTTTTAACAGTAACAATGTGGAAAATCATTTGTGAAACATAAAATACAACATTTTATAACGAGTTTCACAATTAGTTTGAAAACTAACTCTGCAAGTTAAACGATTGGTTAATACAGTTTTCAGTGTTAAAAACATACGGAATATGAAACATTTCATACGAAGTAATAAGTTTGAGTACAAGATTTCCTTGTACTTTTGCTTGTATTCCCCCTGAAAACATGGAAAACACGGAAAATGGAGTAGGGGTATGAACTCACCAGACGAGAAATGTGCTGGGTAGGATGCTAAGTGTAAGTTTAAGGCTTGAACACGTGCGAGGATCCTATGTAACATGAGGAGATACATAATTGTATCTAATTAGACAGTGAACCACTAATTAAGTAAGGTAATACACTCCGAGGCGCCAAAACACTTTATTCCAAGTGTTAGGAATGATACGGGTTGCATCTAAGGGGGTGTAGGGTCTAGATACAGAGTTTTCTCTTCAAGAGTAAACTCTTAGAAGAGATTACAACCCATTCATAAACTCATGGGTGGTGTGTTCTTAGATGTTTAAAGGTCTTACAACACTTGTGGAATTAGGCTAGGTTCAATTCTAGAGCATAGGAAGTGATTAAATCATCAAATGGACCATTTATGGGATTTTACGGCTGTAAGCATAGAGTTTACGGCCGTAAACTCTTACTTGTACCTTCCTTTTGTGTTTTGATGGTTCTAGGTTAAGTACAAATGATTCTAGTCGAATATACAATCCATGGAAGGAAGTTAGGGCACCATTTGACATCTTTAGAGGAGTTTGCGGCTGTAATCTCCTAAGGTCATTGTTTCCTTAATGTTTAAGGTCCCTACTTCGATGGTGGTTGGTTTTAGACATTATTCCAAGCCATAGGAGGTGTTTAAGGGGCAATTTAACACCTTAAATGGTGTTTATGGCCCATGAAGGAGGGTTTACGGTCCAAGAATGGTCTTGGGCCGTAAACTCATGTTTACTCCCCAAATAACAAGTTTTTGGTGTTCTAAGCTTGTACATGTAAGTCCCTAAGTCATAGTTAAGCACCAGAAGTGATTTGGAAGGATTTTGGGGCTTCAAAACCCCATTTATGGGTTTATCAGTTTGGGGTTGTTCCTGGGCCGTAAACACAAGTTTTTGATACTTTTGGATGATTTAAATACGGATTTGTATGCTAAAAAAGCTAAACTATAAGCTAGGATAGATCACTTACCAATTTGGAGCTTGAAAGTGGTGGTTTTGGATCAAAATTTGGCTTGTAGAGAGAGAGTAGTGAGAGAGAGTGTTAAGAGAGTGAAAAAGCTTCAAATGGAGGTCCACTCACTCTTATATAGGGTTTGAGTTTGTGGCCCGGTGGAAATCTACCCGATACCGACGATAAACGGAGCTTATGGTCGTACCTGATTAAGTTGTCGTAACCCGATGTGGTCGTAAACAAGAAATCTTTTTAAAAGAATCCGAGGGTGTTTCATGTGATTTTATCTCGATTGGACATTCATGAATTCATAATAAAAGTCTCAATTTAAATAACCTAATCCAATTGCTAATGCAAAAGTTTGATCAAGACGAGTTTTATTAACGGAAAAAGAGGTTACAATGACGAGATAAATTTCAAGTTGTCACACGACAAAACCCTAGGGTTTGTGACTTCCTTGTTACGCGTATGGGTCTTGTGCTTTCAGTAGTACGGTCCCATACTACCTTCTACACCTACCCATATTTGTCCCAAGTATCATCATAAAGCCATAACGACACACATAATCACATCGAGCACTCAAACTTCACCCCTAGAAGAAGGCTAAGTGCCTCGAAGTCGACAGACACCACCCAAACAACCTATCCACCTGCGAAACCTCCACCAACCCTGCAGCACTAGTGTATGCTAGCCATACATAACGCATGACCCTATAGACTTTCGAATATTCAATCCTACCCTAAGCTCCCAGTCAAACAAGAACAGAACATAAGGCCAAATCAAACATTCTAAGGCTATAAGATCTTAGTTATGTATAACTGTGATGCCTAGACTAGATAACTACAGTAATGATGTCAATTTTACATAAGAGAAACCCTAGGCTAGCAGGCATCATGTAATCAGGCAATTTTACCATGCTATTCCTGAAGATCCCTAGCCTAGTACTAGCATGTTGTTCTAACATATCACATAATCAAATAACTGTATGGTATTTTGGGGTTTACTTACTGGCTCCGGCTTATTGTACACTTCGCCTCCTCATTTAATTGATTTGAAAACCATTTGAAAACCATTTTGAAAATCTTACCATGATTTGAGACTGGATTCACACGAATGTTCCTCCAATTCACTCAAACCAAGGCTCTGATACCAACTTGTAACACCCAAAATTTCAAACCTATTTAAACTTTTTAAAACATGTCAAGTTCATCAAAACATTGCAACTTTGTTTTCAAACTATTAATTAACAGATTATTTCCCAGAAACATATCATAACAGGAGGAGCTGTACGATTACGCCTTTGCCTTGTCGCGATCCCCTGGTGTACCTGAAACAATAAACTGAAACGGTAAGCCCGAAAGCTTAGTGAGTTACCCCTAAAATACCGATACACATACAATCCACATAGCAATATCAACATTAGCATATCATATCAATCGAAAACAGAACAACATGCACTGGGTCCACAACTTTATAAGTTGGACTACCCCTAGGCCCTCAGTACAAGTCTGGAATGCCTACCGGGCCCTCAGCTCGTATCTGGAATGCCATCGAGCCCTCAGTACGAGTCTGGAATGCCTACCGGGCCCTCAGCTAGTATCTGGAATGCTCCCGAGTCATCAGTATGAGTCTGGAATGCCTACCGGGCCCTTAGCTCATATCTGGAATACTGTCGGGTTTGTTGGCTACCGCACGGAGCAGTACAACCTCAACCCATCCCACATAACATGTCGACATGTAATAGATAAATGCACATACATTTAATCAATCAGTATCACAGGCAGTCCTACAGATATACTTGACTAGCATATCATCTGGCATACATTACTAACTCAACTCAACATATCATTGAATACTAGGATATCAAATCCAATAGGCCGGCCTTGGTGCCTTAGACCCCTTAGCATAGTGAGAATAACTCACCTCATAGATGTTAGCTCGGTAAATAATCATAGCTCTCTGCTCACGCATCAACGACTCCACTACCTATTACCGTAATACGAACATACTCATGAGTCTTCAAAGTACTCCATAACCCAATAGTTAACCCTGGTCAAAGTCAAATTCCTTATTCAAGGTCAACAGTCCATGTTGACCTCAACTCGCCGAGTCTACTCGGCTATTCGCCGAGTTCCTTGAAGCATATTCAACTCGCCGAGTCATCGGGGTCACTCGTCGAGTTCCTTCGAATCTCGATTAAACCCCAAGGCCACCTGTCGAGTCCCCCCCTTGAACTCGACGGATATACACGCAACATATCCTGGTTAAAACTCATCTGACTCGCCGATTTGTTCATCAACTCGTCGAGTCTTATGGCAATCTTCATCGAACTTACCGAGTTGTTCATCCAACTCATCGAGTTCACGACTATATTCATACAACTCGCCAATTTCCGTTAGTCATTAAGCCATACAGATCCATTTTTAAGCCATGCAACGACTCCAAACCACAGATCCAAGCTCCTAGGGCATGCCTTTCACGTAAAGTTGCAAACTTTACGTGCATGCATGGCTAAAAAGGTCCTTAATGCCCAAAACTAAGCTCTTAATGGGTTTCATGCACAAGGGAGGCCTTATTCACGCCCAAATTTGGGACTTTATGGATCTAGAACTCGGGAATGGTCCAGATCTGAAGTTACAACTTCATATCCAACTTATGTTTTGCAATATCACCTCACTTACACCTCATAAACCCTAGATTTCCAGTATATGAGATTTAGAAGGGAAAAAGGATAAAGGTGTCGACTTGGTACCTTCTATGAGTGCTAACTGAGGTGGAAATCGCATTCCACTCCTCCCTTGCTTCTAACCCTTTGCTTCTCCAAACTCTTCCTTCCACAAAGTCCTCCTTTCAAGCTTTCAAGGCACACAAGAACACAATACACTGTTAGGGTTTCCTTTGAGCTCTTAATGAATCCAAGGAGGCCAAATGGGGCTTAAGTCCCCTTAAATAAGGTGCAGAACCCGGGACTTAGGGTTTCTTCTGCCAGCTCCTACTCGTCGAGTCCCTTTATGGACTCGACGAGTAGGTCACTAATTCTGCGTCCCCGCGTCGACACTACTCGACGAGTAAGGTATCATTACTCGTCGAGTAGGGCTTAAAGACTAATAAATTCTCGATCTAAATACCTGGGAAATCGGGGCGTTACAGTTTCAAAAATTGTTCAGCAAACACCGGCATAACTATAATTGGTAAGACTTGACCCGACCCGGCATGGTCCATTTGGGTTGCATGGCATCATGCACTTGGATAGACTATAATGAGAGAAATAAGACACTTACGGTTATTAATATATTATAAGTTCTAGTATATTAATAATAAGAATAATGAGATTATTTAATTAGTATTGATCAAGAATTAATCTAGTATTAATTAAGTGATCAAAAGAAGACTAATTAAATATATGGGTTGATTGTGTAAATCATTCATTCTTATATATGTGGGCTTGTGATCCAAGATTCCTTATGTTGGACTAAGTCCATGGGGTGACCCATGGATACTCCATGGAGGTTAAAACCCATGGAGCATAAGGAATGGGTAAAGTCATGAGTTACATGGTGTAACCCTAATAGCCACCATATAAAAGAAACCCATGGCTCAAGAAATCGTGACTATGACTAACACTATGTGTATGTATGAGGGCTACACGATTTCATGAAGTGTTCTAATTTCTCTCTAAGTTATTCCAAGTGCTTATGGTGTTGTGTGAACCATTTGAGGTGTCACACTTGGGGCACTAAGCACTCAAGCTTCATGAAGACAAGCACCATCAAAGAGGTATGTATTCTATCTTGTTATATTGATATTTTGTATGCTAGATTAGGATAATACCTTGGATGTTCATATTTGCATGTATAATAGAGAAAACATAGATCCAAGGTATTTAGGGTTGCATGTACACTTAGGAGTGTTAGAATGCTCATAACCCAACAGTGGTATCAGAGCCTAGGCTTGTTTTCTTGTTATACCTGCAATAGAAGCTGAAAAATCGAGTTTTGATGCTGTCAGCCCAGCTGACTCGCCGAGTCCATGAAGGGACTCGACGAGTCCAAGGCAAAATGCATCCAACTCGCCGAGTTGAGTTCATGCACTCGACGAGTTGGACCCCAGACAGCATATCTTCGAGGTTTTTGGCTAGAAATGGACTAGGAACATTACCCTAAGTTGTTTTGAACTTATACACTTGTTTTTAAATGTGGTAATGTTCATGCTAATCCATTTTCAAGATAATTGTCAATAGATTCATGTTTTTGTATTAGTTTAAAGGTTAGACTAATTACATGAAAAAGTTTGATTTGAATTATCTTGTTCTTATGAGTTGCTTAGATTAATAGAAAAGTTGAGTGAAAAAGTTGTTTTCAATCCAAATTAATCTAAGAGTTGAGTATAAAATGTGTTTGTGTAACTTATCCTTAAGTTACATGAAGAGTCACATTAAAGACTCATAAAACTCATAAAGTTGGCAAAGGTTACAAAAAAGATGAAGAGTCTTGTCCTTAAGTTATGGAGGTTCAAGAGTCACTTCATTAATAAATAAATAAATAAAATATGTAACCTTAATTAATTCCATAAGTTATAAAATAAAGAAAAAGGTTAATTCTTTATTAGTTTAAAGTCTTCCATAATTTGTCCACAAGTTATGGAACTTGAAGAGTTTTTGGATTAAAACTACTTTAAATACATAAGTTATGGAATTAATTAGTTTTGAATAGTTTCAAAACTTGCCCTCAAGTTTTGGAATTTGTAAAGTTTTCTCTTATGAATACTTTAATTCCAAGTTAGCCCTTAGAATTTTAAAAGTTAAAATTCAACCCTTATACTTTATAATATTATAAGTTAATAATATTTATATGTATAAGAGTAAAGTCGGTCTTACCGCTAGTACGCCTCATTCACGAAGCCGGTCTATAAGGTGGGTATAAGGTTGTTGCCTATAAAATGGCAACTTAATGGGTGTTCACTCTCACCCACCGCTTGCTTGACCGGTGGAGGGTCGTTAGCCGAACGGGTTTGACATGACTTTAATTCTCCCTTCATTAAAAGTATTAATGATAAATACTAAGTAACTAAACTTTTAATAATACCCAATCTTAGTTACTTAGAAAAATGTGAATAAGGTGCTAATCCACGAAATTACACTTTGCACTTTGTTTGAGTTGGTTAGTGGAGCGCGTGTGGTTAACCGGCACACTAACTCGTATTTAACAAGGTAGGCAAAGGGTAACTTAATGTTTATCATAGTATCGATGGAGCGTGTGTGGTTAACCGGCACATCGATTGAGGGATAAACACTTAAGGGTACCCAGTAATTTGCATGGTTACTTCACACCTTGTTTTGTGATCCTCGGCATCCCAGTCACAAAAACTGAAGGGCACACTCGAGATTGAAACATGCCATTGAACAGTTCAATGAATCTCAAAAGATCTAGGAGTTTCAAAACCAATTAAAACCTAATAATACATTTCGTTTATCTTGGTGGAAATTGGTGAATCGTCATTCACCTACCTTCAAATTGTTTTATAGCTTGGATTACGGCATACCTCTTCTAAGTTATAAAATAGTTTGTTGGGTCCTAGCCTTAATATTTTCATATTGGGTGTCATATTAAGGACTCAAAGATCAACTATCTTGAATATCTCCCATAACATGTCTGGATTAGACATTTATGATCTTCTCAAATCTCTTGAAACAAGCTTTCCTAAATGAAGATGATGTCCCATGGATATCATACTTCTCTCTTCTCTTCCAATTATTCTCCCTAACCCACAATTTCTTGAAAAATTTAAGGTCACTCGAACCCTATTGGCAAGACAAGGTCTAGGTGTGATCACATCTTGGAGATGTAGTCACACATTGACAAGCCGGGAGAGTTGGGTGTCAATGTCTTGAGAAAGTTGGTGGTTCAATCACTTTCTAAGTTACATAGTGAGTTCCTTTGGGACACCTATGACATAGACTATGACAAGACCCTTAATGATCTTATTTATTGTTAAGATCAACTTCCTGAAACTTTATGGACATTGACAATGGTGACACTGGAAATACAGAAAAAGCATTCTCTTCCCAATGGAAAGGGATCGGCCATAGTCAACTCGGTTGAACAAATGGTAAAGAGAAAAACTAAGTCTGTGATAGTCCCGTGTACCATTATCAAAGGGTCCATATGTTTATATTGCCAAAGGAAAGGTCATTAGTTGCGAAGCTGCCTAATTTACCTAAGGATGTTAAAGTCAATAAGTTTGACTCTACTTCAGGTAAAGTCCACTATCTAACTCTGTTAAGTTTCTATTCTGAGATTCTTGATGCATGATGTGACTGGGTCACATGGTAATGTTTTAAGAATCAAAGAAAAGTAAAGGAACTTAAAGAAAGAATATACTGAATCTGATCGCATAGATGTATTTCTATCCCGTACTTTGAAAAATCGGATTCTTGAGCTACTTCTTAGGAGTTATGAGATATTGCTTAGGAATAGATAACAACAAGTTTTCTTATGGATTGTAAGGATAAGTTTTTCCGCATAGTTTTAAAATAAAAGAAAAAATTTTGATTTTATTTATTTTAAAATATCCTTACAATGGCATTTGAGGAAAAATTGTTGCTTATATGATTCCATTAATAGCAAGAGTGGAAATATGAAATTGATTCTTTCATTTGTGGTAATGTCTAAATTTACCAAACAAGGAAAAATTCTCATCATCCAAAGTCTCAATTGGACCGGGACTTGGAATCATGCAAGTTGTATAGCATGATGAATGAAAACTTTCAAGTATTGGAAAATTAAGACTAATTACTTATTCACATGGATGTGTGAGTCAAGTAATGGACTAAGGGATCGAGTACATAGGCATGTGCACTGACTAAGTCCACCACAAAAGATATAAGGCTATTCGTCATAGTTTACTAAAGCTCAGTGAATATGATTATACTTACAAGCTTAAGTGTAACTCTGAGACATTGGAAAAGGTTCCAATGTAAGGCAGAGCGAATAAGAAGAATCAAATTAGGCAGAAGGATAAAAGTTTCTCAAATCTAAAAAGATGGGAGAGTACTTTAGTATCAGCTTTGTGATCATCTTAATGATTAAGAAACCATATCAAAAATTTGTTCTCTAAGGAAGTCTTAGTGCATTCTTATGACTAAGAAGAAGGGATCTTGAAATTGTTGAAATGGTTAAATCAAGAAGATGAGTCATACTTCGTTTCAATACAAGTCTTAGAGTCATACTCCAAGATTGTAACTTGAGTGACATGTCTTTAAGAAGGTTTAAAACACTTATCAAATGTAAGAGTAAAAGTTTTCTACTCTTGTACATTTGAAATTGGTAAGTTGTGATGTTTTGGATAAAACAAAGACCAACTTAGGCTAATTGTGTGAAGTGTTTGTCTTGATTAGAATCCACACTATCTCTTGGATATTTGACAAGGGAGTCTTATAGGTCAAGAGGACAGTGGGAGTCTTAAAGGTCTTGAAATTCTCAAGAACTAGTCAAGAATGAAACCTGAAGTTCTTCACTAGCACACGACTTGAGGTTTATAACCTATCGTGTTGACATATTCTGTGCCCATTCTAGTTAAAGTTGGATTTGCATATGAGTTCTTAGAGTTCTCAATGTGTTGCACAACAACTTGGAAGCAATGGTAGGCCCTTGAGCTGCCAGGTGGCAAGAAATCAAGATTGAGTTCAATCCATATGGTTTTGGATTTGTCATTACCCTTGTCTTGTGATTATGGTTTTGACAAATTCATATGGGTAGGAACTCATACACCAATAAATCTAAGTGTCATAAGGTTTCTCTCTGATTCATGAAAATGATGGTGAGGAAACACTTTGACTAAGTAGATTTTAGTTAGATAGCAATTGTGATATTTGCATTCTCAAAGTCGTTAGTGGAGCGTGTGTGGTTTACCGGCACACTAACTTGGACTTGTGAGAAATGACAAAGGTCAAAACGATCAAGACTATGATTACGGCATCCCTTTTCATAGTTCTTAAAATTGTTTTGACACACCCATGAGCTATCTAAGGGAAGGTGTATGTTTTTGATAAAGTCTTATCAAAACAATCTAGTATCAGAAATCTGAACTTTGGTAACAAAGTCAATAAAGTATTGATTTCTCGAAATCAAGCTTTCCGAGTATATGTCAAAGCTAGTGGGAGCATAAGTGTTATGCTAATAATCATCATGTTAGTGGGAGCATGATAATTATGATAAGTATTGCAAGTTAGCAATGTTAATTATAGAAAACAAAAGGTTTCAATTGGGAAAAAGTTGTTTTGCTATAATTAAGGGAGAGGAAATTATACTTCATCTCAAATCTATAAGCTTAGATCGTGAGGTTTTAATCATTTAGTCAAGGATATATATGAATTTCATGTTGGAATGACTCAACATAAGGAAATTCTGTATATGGGTCCATTATTTGCGTTCTTAAATTCGATTATGATTATGGCATCCCTTTTCATAATCTGAATTATGAGAACTTGGCAAATTGAAAAGGAAATGTTATAGCAAAAGACTGGTTTAGTCTTTATGTGAGACATCATGAATCGTGTCCCATATGCTTCGGATGTAGGACCGATTACATGTGCTATATTCATCCTTTCTAAAATTTTCCAAATGCCTGGGGCGTTAAGAATGGAAAAGGTTTAGAACTGGATATGACTAAAAAGGATTAAACAATTGTCGAGAACAATCTAAGGTTTACCAAAGATTGGTTTCTCAAGGACAATTGGAAGTATAGTGATAATTCTGGAAGGACCATATTGACATAATCTGTAAGGAGGCAACTCTTGTTCAGAAGTGATAGTCGAAATGGAATCTGGAAATGTTTCAAAGTTAGAATTTTCAATCTGTGTAAGATTAAGGAAACTTAATGCAAGAAGGATGGTTCCAAGGACTTGATCTCCTTTGGAATGCTCTGTAATGATTGTTGTTAAGTCTTTCTGACTTTGTGCATAATCATTACAAGAGGATCGATGCATATAAGTTTAGAATCTAACAGATTTCAGTAAATGACATGAATTTGGAATTCTTGCATTTGCAGTAAGGATTGTGAAAAAAGAATCATTGAAGTTATGTTCAATTGATCCAGTTCACAAAGTAAAGATCATATACAAACATAGTATGCATACTTGGTGTATGGCATGACTAGTGTTTAGAAAACATAGTGTGCATGCTTGGAGCATGGGACAACTATTGTTTTAAATTCAAGAATAATGTTGATAGCTGAAACAATATACAATAAATAATGTGTAATCATATGGTGATAAATAAAAAGTGTTTTATTTATATTCATAAGTTCTGAGACCATATTGGATTCAATTATTATTGTGTTTCACTTTGCATGTTTTGACTTCCCGAATAAACTAGGTTATTCTTCTGGAATGACTAAGTTATTCAAACCATCCACAGTTGGTCATATGTTGGAAGTAGATATGAATTAAGACTGTCATGGGTTGGCTTGTAGAGGTCTAAGTTGTTGGACAAAGGGCTACAACACTCATGAGTGCTCATAAGTTCATGAGTGCTCATAAGTTCTGAGTATTGGTAAGACTTGACCCGACCCGGCATGGTCCATTTGGGTTGCATGGCATCATGCACTTGGATAGACTATAATGAGAGAAATAAGACACTTACGGTTATTAATATATTATAAGTTCTAGTATATTAATAATAAGAATAATGAGATTATTTAATTAGTATTGATCAAGAATTAATCTAGTATTAATTAAGTGATCAAAAGAAGACTAATTAAATATATGGGTTGATTGTGTAAATCATTCATTCTTATATATGTGGGCTTGTGATCCAAGATTCCTTATGTTGGACTAAGTCCATGGGGTGACCCATGGATACTCCATGGAGGTTAAAACCCATGGAGCATAAGGAATGGGTAAAGTCATGAGTTACATGGTGTAACCCTAATAGCCACCATATAAAAGAAACCCATGGCTCAAGAAATCGTGACTATGACTAACACTATGTGTATGTATGAGGGCTACACGATTTCATGAAGTGTTCTAATTTCTCTCTAAGTTATTCCAAGTGCTTATGGTGTTGTGTGAACCATTTGAGGTATCACACTTGGGGCACTAAGCACTCAAGCTTCATGTAGACAAGCACCATCAAAGAGGTATGTATTCTATCTTGTTATATTGATATTTTGTATGCTAGATTAGGATAATACCTTGGATGTTCATATTTGCATGTATAATAGAGAAAACATAGATCCAAGGTATTTAGGGTTGCATGTACACTTAGGAGTGTTAGAATGCTCATAACCCAACAGGTACAACATGAGAAGAGCTTCAAGATGGATTTCCTCGCTGTTAGGGTTATCACACATCTGGCAAAGGCCCCCTATGTCCAACTCACCCAGGTGAAGCTAGGAGGCAAAGTCTATCTCCATGAAAGATTTTATAGCAACATGCGTCGCCTAATCATGCTCCACAGTAGTGTTTGGTTCCCCTAAAATAAGCTTTCTGACAACAACCTGCTCCCAAATCACCTATTTTCCATTCTCTACACCGGCAGCCAAACATGCCATCTTCATCCGATTAACCCCTAATGCAAACTCAACACTCTTAACAACCTTATCCATCACCCATACAATGCTTTTCTCAAGAAACCACCCCAAATCCTCCTATGCAACCATCCTCGTAATCTCCTCCTCTAACCTATTGTTAGCACAATTTGCCTAGCTCTCCAACACTCCCTTCTCTTCCACTAAAACCTCGATTCATTGAGAAAAATGTTCCACTGACCCATCTAAGGCGGTCACCTTGTCCTCAAAGATGCTTTCTCCCCTGCCAAAAGACCATAACGCTCCTCGAACGAACGCTTCTCCCTCTCTAACTCTAGAAGCCTCACTTTAAATTCATCACGCTCGGCCTTAATCAAAGCAAGTTCGCTGGAGCTAGAGTCGCTCTAACGACGGCGAGAGGTAGTTGCCACTAAGTACGAGCCAAATTGCGCAACTACATATTAAAGATTGTTCAAAAGATGTGAGTTAGAGAGAAGCTCCAAGGCCTTAATGGTAGCAGGGGAAAAGCATGAGAACCCCAATAATATGCTGCCGAGTGTTGGGAAAGACGATATTATTAGGTTATTCCCCATCCTGGAACATATATTGTCGGTGCTACCAGAGGAGCAGAAGCAGGGCCCTAGGCCGTACCCTCCCCAGTCAGAAGGAGGACCGGTGAGTTTGGAACACCTTCACAAGCAGCATCTGAGGTAGTAATTTCCATTGGCTCCTCTTTAGGTTCACGGGGCAGTTCAGTTGCCCATTCTCTCATCCCCTCCAATTGTTTCAGAGTGTCATCATCGGGGATGTCAACTACTACCGCGGCCTCTCCCAAAAGAAAGTCTTCGTTCTACCTCTGTAGTAGGCATCGACCTGAGGACCTGACCTCAGTAGACTCTGCAAGTGACGAATCTAGCCAGGAGAGTCGTCGTTTGGAGGCTGCATGGGTATTGCGTTGATTCAGTCTAGTCGACGTCTCTTCCTCTTCAGTATCAGAAGGCAAAGGGTCCTCACGGGAAACGCCACTGAAAGCCGCATCAATCAACACCTGACCAATGGGAGAATCAGACCCAGACAAAGAGGCAACAAGAGGACCGACAAGGGCCAAGGCATGGTCAGGACTGACCAGTGGAGGGAGCATCTCAACCAAGGGCACTTCCCGATATTGATAGGTGGCCTGAAAGCGGCCCTTCAATACCTTGTCAAATGGAAGGATCCTCTTGTGACCTGCAAATAAGAAACAATCCAACAGAGTTCACAAAACACACAAGAAAACACAAGAAAATAGCAATCCAAAAGGAGGGGGGGAGAGGAGAGGTACTTACTGTCCTTCTCAACATAGAACTGAGGCATCATCTCCTGAGCCCTCCAAGCATCACTCATCCCAACTGCATCTAGCATATGATCCTCCTAATCATCGCCATTGATATAAATGGTCTTCAATGCTCGTGCCACAGTGGCACTGACATACCATAGTTTTGGTGCTCAATCGGAAAAAGTATTCAAATAAGGATAGCCAAAACCAATAATGTTGCGATTCACCTAGAGCTATCGGTCCTGCCAGTGCTTCTTTGGAGTTTTTTAGTTAATGATAAAGGCGTGAACAGCACGCCTCTAGGAAAAAATTTGAGCACCAGACTGAGTAGAAGAATTGAAGAAAGCTTTGAGTGCCCAAAACCCTGGTAGAACTCCAAGGGTGTGACAAACAAGTTCAAAACCAACAATCTTGTTAATGGCATTTGGAGTCAAATCGTCCACACGAAAGCCATACTGACGCATCACCTCGTCGAAGAATTTTGTCATTGGCAACCTCAGACCAGCCTCAAAGATCAGAATGGGGACTCCTACTTTCCCCTCCGACGGAAGAGAAATTATAGCCCCCACCATTCAAGGGTATTCCATACCATGCTCAGGAAGAAAGCCAAATCGCTCTTGGATACCGAGGAACTCGCTCGGAGAAGCAACGATTTCAGTATTAGGACAAGCTATTATTCATCGAAAAATAGAGAGAAAGAAGGAAAGAAGTAGCAAGAGTAAGAAGAAGCAAGAATAAAACAGAAAATGACACAAACATGGGAAGATTTAAATGCAAGCGTGAAGGTCAAGTGGTTATGATGATGGAAACCGTCTGCGCAGATGCGTCCTTCGCGTTAAAGTTATCCAAGAACCATCCCCACCAAACGCGTGTCCAGATCTAAGCTAGAACAATTCAACTACCCTAAGCGAACGCTGGTATCTACTAGCCTAGGGGACTTGATGACGTATCTCACCAGGAATACATTAAAATTAACTGAACCGTAAGCCTGATAGACGATTTGGGCAAAGGACATCGTATGTCTAACGCCGCATCCTCCCCCTCTCCCTTGACATCGCTCTCGCAATCTCATACTCATTCCTGCCCCCAAGCGCCAAGGTCAGCATCAGGACAAAATAGTACCAATTGCCTCCCAGAGCAACAGGTGTAGCACTCAGGACGCCACTTCTGTCGAACCTGCACCAATAGCAAACAGCCACTCACGGAGCATGATCTACCAATCAAAGACCACCTGCCTCTGCCAAATCTGAAAAGGTAGAAGATATTTTCAAAGATTTTTTCCCCTGACCACAGGTATAAAAGGTTCCCTTCTCCTCCAAGAGAAGAGATCGAAAAAACATAACCCTTTTCCTATCATCTTCTAAAAATCCAACTAACTTGTTCGTTGGAGGCTCACAGCCTCGTTCCGGGACTGCCTCTCAGACGATGACTGATGATCTTGTTTCCTTTGTTGTGATTCTCAGGCCCTTTGTTCCATTCTTCAAGGAGGCAGAGTCAAGCTAGAGACTTATCACAACAGTGACACACTTTCTTGATAAATTTGGTCCTTGTAATTTTTTTTGTCTTGTTGGCAGCTTTAGTTCCTATGATTTTTAAATCCTTAATTTTTTGGCAGGTTTAGTCTCTTTGATTTTTTCTTTTTTTAATCCTTAGCAATTTCAATCTTAGCACGGGTTTCTTTGACAAATATAGTCCCTATGAACTTTTTTTTTTCTTTTTTTGGTCGTTACCTTGGTAAGTTTAGTCCTCGTAAACTTTTTTTGGTCCTTAATTTTTATTTTACAAGTTTAGTCCTTATGAACATTTTTTTTTCTTTTTTGATCCTTACCTTGTTAAGTTTAGTCTTTGTTATTTTGTTTCCTTTTTTGGTCTACAATGTCACCCATCCATTTTCTAGACTTTCATGTTTACCATATGTACTATATATATAGTATAATTTTTGTTAATAACTTTTGTTTGTTAACTTATATAAAAACGAATTTACCTGATAATTATCAATGGCGAATTTAGTGGCGAGTTTAGAATAGAAAACTATGTGGTTCCTATTTAAGTGAAATCGGGAAAAATGAAATAGTTAAAATTACTAGTTGTGGGTCGGGTTGTGTATACTATTTTAAAACTCGAATAACTCGGTCGAGTACTCTGCAAATTACTCAGACTCAACCTTCTACTAAGGCGAATTTTGCCTAGTTCGCCAAGAGAATCATAAGTCTTTCAAACTTAATACAACTCAGACTGATTAAACTTAAAAACCTGTTCTTTTTTAGTCTAGAGCAAGATTTAACTAATAAATTCAGCTCAACGCGCAAAAATAATATTAAATGACTAGACTCACTTTAAACTTGTAATAAACTGTAACATACCAAAAATAAGTCCCAAAATATTCATTTTTAATTTAATAAAAAGAATATTCCAAAAACATCATCAGTACAATCATAAAACAAGTGTAGCAAACATCACATCAAATCAGAGTAATCACAAAACGTGGAACGAGGTGGTGTGTGCTCTGCAATCATCTCGAGCCCTTCCATTTGGAACTGGAAGTACCTAAAACATAAGCTGAAAATCGTAAACATAAAGCTTAGCAAGTTCCCCAAAATACCGCATAACATACATAATTAACACATAAAGGGCCTCGCCACACATCGGACCCCACTTGGTATACAGATTGGGCCTAGCCCAACATACATATAACATATATCAAATAAACACATACACATGTAATAATCACCAAGATACATAGAATACAGGATGGTCATCGGGTCTCGCCCGATAAGCATACAAGTACATAACACATGCAAGGGTCACACAGACAACTAGCATACTAACATAACATAATCATGGGCCGACATTAGTGCCTTCGACTAGCAAAACACAATGAGGAAACTCACCTCGAATTGCTGAATCACACTGAAAGATCTCTAGCTGCTGGTCCGATACATCCTCGAGCTATTAATACCAAATAACATCCAATTAATAATTTGGATTCCAATCCATAACTATCATACCATAATTAGGGTAAAAGACCATTTTACCCCTTACCTAGTTTGGTCCAAGATTAAGGCCCAAACTACGAATCCAGAAGGCCCAAATCCTAATTAGCCACCCAAGGCACAATTTTCCAAATTGGGACCAAATCCCTTCCATGGGCCTAAATCAAAAGTCCAATATATTCCCAACCTAAAAACACAATAATTCAGATGGCCAAACAAGCTCAGAGCATCAAAGCCCAAAAGAATGGCCCAACTGATGATCCAATATGCGAAGCCCACTGACTGAGTACGCAGGGAGTACTTAGCACATACGTGCAACGTACACGCTTTATGGTTTGAACGCTAAGCGTACCTGCTTGTACTCCTGTGTACCGTCACATTCAACCATCTTCCATTTTTAAGCTCTTAAATCCTTACAGCATTACTCCAAAACGTAGATCTGACTTCCTTAAGCTGGTTAACCATGTAAGTTGCCAACTTTATGTTCATGCATTACTAAATGAAGCTCTGAAAACTCAAAAGGGACTTAATAGGTGACTTAATGCATGCATGAAACCATAAACCCCCTAAAGCTTCCACCTCTATACCTTATAACATGCTCAGATCTAAAAGGATAAGCCCTTCAAACTCCTTAACTCATCAATCAACCCAAAAGGGACCAAAAACATAAAAAAGAACCAATACATAAAGAGACATAAATAGATCTAAGCATACAAAATCCAAGTTATGAACTTGATACCTCCAAAAGCTTGCAAGATAAGTGGTCATTTTAAATCTATAAACTTCACACTAAGCAATGCAACTTCACTTCTCTTCAATCCTTTCAAAGAGAGCAGAACAAACACCAAATACTTCTTAAGAGCTCAAAAATGCAACAATGGAGGCTGAAGGTCGAATTTTAGGGTTTAGAAGAGATGGGGGCTGGTAAAGAGGCCAATCCTAGGGACTTAAGGTCTTTATAGATGGTGCAACACCCTAAAAGTAGGGTTTCCATATCCTCTGAGTACACTAAGTGTAACCCTCATACAACTAGCGTACGAGGCCTCACATGCGCAACATTTCCCTCCTTAGTACACTAAGCGTACCATGTGGTACGCCCCGTGTGCTAGCTTCTCAACTAGTACGCTAAGCATACTAAGTGGTACGCACAACGTACTACTCCAAGGTCCAAATGCAACAATTAAATTATAAAGGGGTCATTAAGGAACATACCAAAATTCCAAGTGTTACATAAACAAAGTCTGATATTTTAATCATTAACTTTTTTTCCTAAATAATTCCATTCAACAATGTTAGAGTGGAAGACAGAAAATATTATTGTTTAAACAATCCATAATAAACCTCCCCATCAACCTTCCTTTTTATAAGTAACAAAAATCACATAAATTTTACTTCGACACCTATATGGGTTAGGTATATATAAATTTATAAATCAACTAATTAGGTCATTAACCAAAGGGCTTGTAGTCCAGCGGTATTCGGTGTTGCCCTCCCTCCTTGAGATTGAGGGTTCAAGTCCCGTCGTGGACATAGGTGGATTTAAGGTGTAGTTTAGGAGTATGTTAGATTTATCGTTTCAAAAAAAAAAAAAAAAAAAAAAAAAACTAATTAGGTCATTAAAACTGATCAAACCATTTTGATCCAACATTATAAGGTAGATCCTAAAAAAATTTCAAGGTGGTTCCTAAAATTTTTCCTATATAAATTATTATCAGGTTTGAAAAATAAGGTGGGTCATGTGACCCATCTACAATGTATGTAAACTCGCCCATGCTTATTATGTATGTATCGAATACAAGATCTTCAATATACGTTTCAACTTATTATTATTATTATTATTATTATTTATGTTTTTGTGCTCATTTTTATGTACACTTTGTCGTTTTCTATGTATGAGTCGGGGCACATATACTACATTTTTTTTTATTATTTTAACTTTCGTTCGTTAAGTTAATTCAATTTTTTTCGCTCATTTTTATGTACACTTGCTTATTTTTATGTATGTATCGGTATAAATTCAATTTTTTAAATATGTTTTGACATAAATTTTGTGTTCGTTTTTGTTTTAATTTTAATGTATGTTTCATACGTATGAGTTTGGTCACATATAAAACGTTTTCATTCGATACTATGAATTGAAGTTAGTAAGTGGTACCGAAGTTTGGTGGATATTTCCACTAACACTTGCCACCCTTCAACTTCATGAAATGGCTCTTTCCAACCCTCTACTTGGTGAAATGGCACTTTCTAACCCACTAGTTTATAAAATGTCACTTTCAGTCCCTCACCTTAAAACTTTCTAAAGTGTCAATCCCATCCCTCCATTTTGTAAAGTTTCATGTTTAACATCCATAGTTTATATAATATGATTTTTCTATAGTTACCTCACCTCAAGTCTATCAAATGTCACTTTCAAATCATCGGCTTTAAACTTTGTAAAATATCATTTTCATCGCCCTACTTTCTAAACTTTCGTGTTTACCCCATCTACCAACAATTTTGCTAATGATATCGAACTTGTATATTTATTTATCAACAAATGCAATGGTACCTAATATTTATCAATGCAATCGTCAAAATTCAATTTACAAACGTATTTGCGTAGCCACAATGCGTAGCGGGCAAAAATACTAGTTTATATTAAAAGTAAAATCATCTCTTGATGACCTAGTGGATATGGATGATGAAACATTCCCTTATGAGTGACATGTTCAAATCTCATCAAAGGCACATAAAGATTGGCCAAACGTGAGGTGTAACATTTTTTGAAACATGCTAATTAGCTTAATCGCCAAAGATGATCTTCCCCATAATTTCGAAAGCCACTACGGTCATTAGGAAAATCATTTTTATTTAAAAAGTTAATTTTTTTTTTCCAAATTGTAAAAAAAAATCTAATTGCAAACCTTGTATGAAGATAGACAAAAAGCAAACATACATCGACAAATGCTTGAGACTTCTAGTCTCCTACCAGTGATGGGTGTAATATCAATCATAACCATTATGAATATGCAAAGTAAATATAAACACAATCAGAACCACACAGATGGCAATATATCAATCACAACTGATAGGTGCATTTTATGCACCTATTTTGCATGTTTATTTTCTTACTTTCATAGCAACCTACTTCATACTTCTTACATTTAGTTAATTATTTGGGAAATTGCATATTTCATTAAGAATGTCTAATACTTCACTATTTTTTTATTTATTTAGCAGGCATTGTGGATCTTGGAGCTTAGATGCATGGAGCATGGAGCTTGTAGCATGAAAAGAAGAGGTTTCCGGTCATGCCATGGAAGAAAACATGAAGACATAACGTGAGTCATTGTTGCGTTATCATCATAGCAAAGGACTGCGTTTGAAACACGGTTCATGTCACACCAACACGATTCATGTTTGTCCTTTCTTATCTTATATTTAAGCAACACGACTCGTGGTGAAGCTAGACTGAAGATGGAGCCAACAGTGAAGACTTATTGGACTTTTATCAAAAAGCATGGGTCATGCCAAAAACACATGGTCAAGACAAATGGCCATGTCGAAAACATATGGGCAAAATGCATGACCATGCTAAAAACACATGGTCTGATGGCAAGCACGTGAGCATCAATAAAACAAGGGGGATCGCCATACTTTTCAGAGAGACGTTTTTGGAGCAACTTTGGGCAATCTTGGGCAATTTTGGGGAGATTTCTTGGAGCTTTTGAGAAAACCAAATCATTGTGAACACTTTTGATTTTCATTTTGTAATCATTAAACATTTCCAATTCCATCTTTCTTTTTGATTGATTTGTTCTTATCCATGTGTAGCTAAGAAACCCTAATTTCTAGTTCTTGTTCAAAACATGTTGATTGCTTGACTTGAAGCATATGATTTGATGTTAGATTTGTGATTCTATTCTAGTGATTATATATATTTTTTTAAACTAGAAATCTTGAATTTGATTTATGTTTAATTGGCCACTTTCATAATTTTAATTTTTATGTAGTTTAATTAACTTTTAGGGCACCTAATCGTTCTATTAAGTTAATAATTGGTAACAAACAATAATTTTTCTTATTGTAAAACATACATCACATGTTTTCACACTTCCGAGCGTATGAGAAGAAATGAACATTGTTAGGAAGCTTGTACAAAACTTAATGTAGTTTTTCAATAATATCTTAGAACGTGTTCAGGTTGGATTAGTAACTGTAGGTCTAGTCAAAGAGCGTGTTTTGGTTAGATAGAGCGTGTTGATATCTTTCAGTACCAACTTAGAATAGTAATCATGAATTACATCAAGTCATAATCAAGTAGAACAACAATATTGAGAACTAGAACTATAACCATTCAATCAAATTGTTTACAAATTATTTCAATTTCTACATATTTTAAAATAGATTGTTATTTTATTGTTTTACTTTTGCAAATAAAACCCCCATTTTGTGATCAAAGTACCTTGCATAAATAGGTATAAACTTTTATTCCGTGTCTCTGTGGTTCGACCATACTTGCCTTGTACTATTTTTAGTGCATTAAAGCGGTGTATTTGGAGTCTGTTGCATCCATATTATTTGTTGGGTTTGGCACACTTAACAATAACATCATGGAAGGAATGAATCTTTCCCATCATTCTTGCCATATATGTGTAACATTTGTATTTATGTCTCCTCTCACTTCCATCTTTCATAACTCTCAACCCAAGGATCCATCCTTCCAAGCCACACACTTTTTTTAAATGTTTAAAGCATTTCCTAAAATGATAACTAAAATGATTAAATGATAATTGAGATCCTAAAACAAAATTAAAATCATAATATACAAGTACTAAAACATGTTGTACAAGTACTGAAGCATGTGAGAGAAATAAAAGTGTGTGTTCGAAATGATCACCACTAGCCTCAACCCCCATCAATGGTCACCATTCGCCTAAATGTGTGTTGGAAATGATCACCACTAGCCTCAACCCCCATCAATGGTCACCATTCGCCTCAAGGAATGGCAGTACCTGAGAAACCACATCGACCAATAGCCAACGTTCACCTGCTTCGTAGACCCTAATACCTCTCAAACTAGCTCTTATCTACAATTTCAGATAAACAAAGATGATTAGAGTGCTATGATAGATTGTCCTTAAAGATCAACTATTCACCCTCACAAATTCGAAAAATGTTTATTTACTTATTAATTTTTCAAAAAAATCAATAAGCTTAAAAAAAGTATTTGGGAAATAAAAAATATATATTTGAAGCCTACCCATTTCCAACCTCTTCAATACAGTTCACATGTCATTTTAGGTCAATTTACATGTCATTTTAGGTCAATTTACATATATAAGTCAATCCGAATCCGAATATTTTTTCAAGAGTTTATTAATTTATAGCTTCTTGCCGATACGCTAATCCAAATTTTTTTTTTGTCACCACATAAACTGATAACTTCATTAATTGAACAACATTATCCCTTAAATGCAAGAGATTAGGGTTTGCCAGCGAGGACAGACCAAGATAAACAACATTATACAAAATTTGTTAAATGGACATTTTACATATATATGTAAACATAATAAAAGAAAAACAGGAAACATTATTCAAGTAATTAAATCACGTTCTTGCCTTTACAAAACCATGATAAACACAATCGATTACTATGCAAACTAATGAGAGAAGAAAAAAAAAAAAAGATCACTTATACTATAGACTTCTATGGTCACGTCTTTGAAGCCAACAATTCTATGCACGTTCATGTTGAGCCTGCAGAAATAAGATATATCAGCCCACAACACCATTTTGTTATTTATTTCAAAAGTATAAAAAATATCAAATATTCCATTAATAAGTTTACTACCTCAATTAGCAAAGTGAACTTACCTATGAACATGAACATTATGATTGTATAGTTTTGTTTTGTTTTAAACGAGTTGTTTCCTTGAACACCTGGCATTTAGATAGCGAATTCCTTTCTATATTTTCAACTGATTCAGAGCTTTTCCATCGACTATCTTCATTAGGGTTTAATTGACCCCGATTTTGACAAATACTCAAAGGCAACTTCTTCTGTTTCATTCTTCCCCTTTTCCTACCAATAATACCCTTATCCTCTTCAAATTCATCAACTTTTATCAAATTTTCATCTTCATTAATTCTACCATTTTCCGAAGGAAGCGGGATTTTAAGCTTCTTAGGAATTCTAGGGGACCTGTTTATGACATGATGCAATTGTCGAGCTAATTCTTCATCACTTGTTTTTCCATTTTCAACGCTTGAATTCTTGTTGTTATCATACAACATTTGAACATCAACATGTTTCTTTCTTTTGTTCTTCTTTGAGGTAGATGATGAAGTCTCCTGTTCGTTAATAGCTGCTACTAATTCTAAAGCTTTCTTGGCGGCAGCCATGGCAATGGCTGCCATTACCGCTTTCTTCTCAGCTAAAGCTCTTGCAGCTATTGCAATCTTGGATGCAACTTCAGCTGCTGATCTTGAAGCCTCCACGATCTTCAATTGGGAAAGATTATTGTCATTCTGATGAACGCTCAGCAAGTTATTGAGACGGGTACCAAATTCGTTCATGGGATTGGAAGTTGATGGCGGATTGGAATTGGAATTGGAATCGGAATTGCCATTCCCATTCCGGGATTTCATACAGGCAAGAAGCCGTTTTCGTGGGGGCAAAAGTACATTAGAGTCCAAGTGATTAGCTTCCATTATCTCTACAACATAATATCTTATCTGTACAGAAATAACACAATAAATGAAAGCTTTACACACCTTTAATTTCAATTCGATCATGTTTACTACGGTAATTCAATTCAAGTTTAGATAAACCATATTCAATTCCACAAAAACAGAGCAAAAAATTTCAAGGAAATCTGAAATTCTTCAGCTCTGTACATCAACAGATGATTTGAAAAGAATCTAACGGTGAATTTGATTCAATCTAAATGGCTGGAAATTAGAATTTGAAGATGTCTGTTCATCGAATGCATGATTTGATTGAAGAAGAGGATGTAATTAAATCTAGGAAGAGTTGATAAGAAATGAAGAGGAACAACATACCTGATCGAGTTATGGTTGAGGAACAGAGGAAGGGGGCATGTGTTGTTGTTAGGGTTAGGGTTTTGAAGAAAAATGGTATGCAGCTATTTAACAGAGAAAATAGGGGATTCACGTAAATGTAAATCTCCTTTTAAACATCCTCTTTTCCCAAAATCATATTTTACATGCGTTTGCAAGAAACCGTTAGGTTTGGTATATTTCTCTAAACTGAAAATCAAAACATATAATTTTTGTTTATTTTTTTTAGATTTTGGGTTTAAACAGTTCAATTTCCGGTTTTTCCAATTATAGTTGTTCGCAAGTTTAGCCTTTTAGGTAGTTGTACCTATTCATGTACATATTTAGTTATTTACTCAAATATATGGTAGAATGTTACGGTATATAAGTAAGTTCACTTAGTAGAATGGGCATGTGAGCCAATCCTTGGGAAGCATGATGTATGACTTAGGGATCAGCATTCGATTCAATGGAACCACATTGGACCGAAAAAGACGAGGAAAGAACTGGGTTTCGGTCTAATTTCCAGTTCTACATTTCTACTAAATCAATTCTTGGTTCTTCGATTTTCGATTCGAATTTGGATCCAAACTCATCCTAATATGACTCGACCGCAAGGTGTGATCAATGGATGTTAGATTATCTTGAGGATCATCAAGTCAAATAGTGTTGTCTAAAATCTAAATATCACTAATGTAATCTCTTCCTCAATTATTTTTATTTATTTATTTTTGAAACGTCAAACTATCTATAAACCTACTTCTAAATACCACATATGTCTCCTAAAAGATTTGAATCTATGACCTCTCATTTTGAATGATCACTCTTTACCGTTAGACCAAATGCCTTTTGGTATTCTTCAATTAATATAGGAAAATTGAGTAGTCTAACCTTGTTAAATGATTTTTTTGAAAAAATATCATTTTTTTTGTAAAGTAACCACATTCTTCAGAACACATTGTTCCGGAGAGGTCTCCGAAATTCTAGAGTACAATTCCAGACTACGGTTTCGGAATATATATATATATATATATATATATATATATATATATATATATATATATATATATATAGCATGTGACATGTGGCTCTTTGTTTAGTTTTGGTTTTATAAATAAAAAATTAATGTATAAGTTTTGCTTTCATAAAATGTATAAATTTTGGTTTTAAAAAAATATAAAATGCAATGAAAATCAACAAGCAACTAATAATTACGTAAACTAAATAAAGGATGTGTCTGTAGGTCATATTACAAATACGATGTTCAAATTATCTTTGTCCTTGTACCTCAAAAAATTCCCACTAGTCGTTTTCTATAACCTACAACCCATGGACCGGTGGTTTTACCATATATAGAAATTGATTTCCTGGTGATCAATGCCTCCAGGAACCAACACAAATATACCCTACAATCCCCTTTGTTTTCAATCTGTTGTGGTACGTCTCGGGCCTTTTCGAGGGTCATCTTGAAGCTCTCAAGAGGGATTGAATCAATTGGTTCAGTACCCGAGTAGTAGACTCCCACTAGTAGTTTGTGGATGTGGGCCCTCATACCTATAAACTAATCCTCATTTCAAATAGTAGCCACCCTTCTAATGATTATCGTATATAGCCATTTGGAATGTCTTCAAATCTAAGACACCCACAAACCAATGAGCATGTGGTATATTGATTGGGATGTAAAGCTAAAAAAAGTTAGAAATAATTAATTAGTATATAAATACTCAAGTAATGTAATCCAAACAAAATTATACCATACCACACTCTATCCAAGCCAGGTAAACGGATCTGTTAACCATGTCACTCCAGTCAAATGTATCAGTGTTGAAAGTTGACACCACAACCGTCCACTGAGCATCATCCGCTCTACGCTCTACCAGAAATGAGATCCACATCATAATATGTTGCTAATTATTTTTTTTTTGCAGTAATGTAAGTATTGTTATTAGAAGTGTATTATGTAATAAACAAATAATTATATTACTTACATCACATGACAACCATCCTCCATGACTATCTGCATATAACTGTGTCCAAAACTCAAGCGTAGCAAAACCGGTCAAATAATTGTGACCAACCAACAACGAGCTATCCCGTTCTTTATAAACAGTGTGTACGGTAGGATCTAAAAGATTGTCCAACGATGCTAGTTGTTTCCGTGTAACACATTTCCTCTTCATTGTATCCATGGCGACTTATACCATATGGACATAACTTTTTGGCGCTTGGAACGCCTAAGAGGTGTTGGAAATGATGTTTTATATTCATCCCACTAAATCTTTTTTTACATCCGACGAGTGAATAACCAGAGACGCCTTCTCAAGGCTATCATTCAGCGGCTGTTCGGGGTTGTCATTCAGCAGTTGTTTAGGGGTGCAGAAGACATGATCATGTTCCCATAACTCATTGTCATTGTAGTATCCCTATACGGTTCAATAATGTATACTTATAAACGATGCAAAAACATAACGACCATAAACGATGAAATAATTAAAAAAGTACCTCCATCCCCTTCGAGGTACCAACATCGTCTACGGGAATCTTATTGATAAGGTGTAGAACCATGGCTAAAGTAGCTTCATGCTCCGTTAAACACTCATCCCGAGACCGCAACTACTCGTGACATTCACAGACCGCATTTTTCAATTGACGGACCTCGTTCTACAAGTCACTAATAATTCAGTCCTTGTCAGTTGATGTGTAACATTTCGTTTATTAAATAAATAAATAGATAAAATTATTAAATGAATAGTTGCCCTAAATTCGGAATAATTTAGCAAGGCGTTGGTTTCGGGGGTTAAATTATATAATATTGACTTTGGGGGTTAAGAGTGTAATTTCCGGACTAGTTTGTAAATAATTTTGAAGGTTGACAGTTGTTTGGTAAATTATGGATTTAATTTGAAAATGATTTTAGAAGTTAAGGTATGATTGGTAATTTTTGGACTTATTATGAAAGGATTTTTGGAGGCAGGAGCTAAAGGATAAATTCTGGACTTAAGTTGAAAGAAAAAGGAGAAGGAGGGGATGAAAGTGTTAATATGGACTAATGTTTGGAATTGGACGAGAATTATAACCCGTCACCCATGCGTCCCATAACCCTATCCATAATCATATACAACATCTGCCACCTTTATACCCCCTAACCTCTGGCCGCCACCTCCTAACCACGTAAGGACCGACAAACGTCGCTGCTCCCATTGACCGGTTGAACTGCAGTGCCCTTCTCCAACTTTTTCTGCCGCTATGTTGTCGCCATTATGGGCGGCTGTCGCGTTGGCATCCTTCCTCTGACTGCCTTGCACCACTGCAAGAGTGGCTGAGATCGGAGTGCATTTCGGTGTTTAGCTCGAGATGAGTATGTGGGCGTGTGGGCGTGTGTCGCTTGGCATGGAATCAAGAAAACCCGCCACCACCACAGTGAGGTGGTGGCTGTCATCTCAAAGCACCGCCTACCGCCATAAGATTGTTGATAGGGTGTGTTTTACGTGTTCAGGTCGTGTTTGTGTGTGTTTATGTGTTGCTGCTATAAGCAGAGAGGTGTATATGAGTGGTTGTTGGTCGGAAACCGAGAAGAGAACCACCATGGCCGCCAACCATGGTGGCTACCATCTTGTACGACAATTCTGCCACCACCAGCTATCGTGTGGTGGTGGGTGGGTGTATATTATGGTGTTGACGTGTATGTTGTCTAATAGAATGGGATTGTTTAAACATTTTTGGCGGAAGGATTGAAGGAAAAACCACCACCGCCAAAGGTGGTAGTGGGTGGTGCTCGACCTAATGACACCTAATTGACCTAAAAACGTAACCACTGGACTAACTAGCTTGTGATTCGGTTGGAAACCCTAATTAGAGTTTAGAAAAACCCTAATTTTGGGAGATGTTAGTTTTGGATTGTCGGGACCCGCGTTTGGACCAGTGGATTGAAGTATGAATTATGCTCGATTACATTCTATGTTTGACATAGTGGAGTGATTGGATTAAGGGATTAAGTCCTTAATGGGTTACGTAAGAATAGTTAATCCTAATCGTCATTTTATGTGAAAACCCTAATCTTGACTGGGCCATGAATTAGGCCTTTCTGTTGGGCTTTGGTGATTGGGCTATTGATGGGCCACCCAAGAACAAGTATATGGACTAGAATATTTGGATAGGCTTTAGAGTAAGGCCCATGTGATGGGTTTGGGAACAATTTGGAAAATTAGGCCATAATTGGGCCTTGGTTCTTTATTTGGCTTTTAGGCCTTCAGGGTGTGAATTTGGGCCTTGGTCTTGGACCAAGCTAGGATAGGGGTAAAATGGTCCTTTTAAACTAAGTGTGGATTTATGGTTATGTATTGAAACCCAAATGGTTAATTGGGTTTTGTTTTGATGTTGACAGTTCCGGGGTTTGTCAGCCAGTAGCCAGAGAATTATTCGCGGGACTTCAGCAGTGCGAGGTGAGCTTCCTCCCCTAGGAATGGGTCGAAGGCACCAATGCCGACCCGTTTATGTATGGTAGTATGTTCCAGATTAAGGTCCAATGTCGAGCAGTACCCAACGAAGTTTTATATGCTTACCGGATTTCAGTCCGATGTCGGGCAATGCCCGAGGAATGTTAGTATGTTTCCGAATTTCGGTCCGATGTTGGGCGATGCCCGAGGAATATTTTTATGTTTATGTTATGTGATTATTTATGTGTATTTGTTGATATGTTTATATGTATACCGAGCTTTGCTCGATGCCAGGCGAGGCCTGATGTCAGGCACGGCCCGATGCTGGACATTGTTCGATGCCAGGCGGCGCTCGATGAAGCGGGTGGGGCCCATGTTATGTTATTATGTAATTTTATGATTATGTGTATGGTATGCGGTAGTTTCAGGAGATACACTAAGCTTCGTGCTTATAGTTTTCAGTTTTGGTTTCATGCAATTCTGGTAGCAAAGGAAAGAGCTCGGGATGACTACAATGCACACACCATTATGTTTAGCATGGGATGCTTTTACTCTGATATATTGCTATTTATTTTGATATGATGCTTGAGATACTATGATTTACATTTTTATGAGAAGATTTTGATAACTATAGTTTTATTTAATAATTTAAAATGAAATTTTTGGTAATGATTTTTGGGATGTTACAAGTTGGTATGAGAGCCTTGGTTTGAGGGATTTGGGTACACTTTTGGGTGTGTTTGAACTCAAATTGTGGACTTGGTATGAAAGTTTTCAAAAAGAAAATCATTTTTACAAAAAGGATTTTTAAAATTGAAAAGGGCGTGGTGCATGCAATCAGTCGAGGTTAAGTAAGTTCTCCCTAATTACCCATACACATTTATGTTATGTTATGAAATGTGAATATGTGAGCTGCATGCTAGATTAGGGCTAAGGATCTAGGAATGATGCCTTGTATGCCTACTGTATGAGATTATTTGAACTACATGCTAGTATTGATTAGTCAGTGATATGATGGCCTAATTAGGATATGCTTGATTGAGGTTACTCATTGCTCAAATGCTGCTTGCTTTGTGTTTTTAGGAGTTTTATCTATCTTTAACTAACTAGTAAACAAATACACTAAGTTACATATTGCGAGGACTAAATAATTTCAGAAGGTTAGTTTTAGCCTTATTTCGCATCTCTTGTTTGAGTCAAACCGTTGTAGGGAGAGAACTCTCATTCGAAGAATTATCTGGTCTTAGTAATATGTAATGGTATTTGTGAGCTAGTTAGGGAAAGGTAGCGGGGACTTCTTATGCAAGCCTAGGATGAGATTAGCGTTGAAAGTAGTAGTAGTGAAAAGGACTTGGTGGAGTCAAGGCAATTCTTAAGGAACATATGGATAGATGTGGAAGATAGTATGGGCTCGTACTACTGAAAGTAGAGGATCCATACTCGAGTCAAGGAAAGCTAAGATGAATCTAGGGAACTTGTAGTGTCTATGATCCCTCGAGCTATGATAAATATTCTGATGATTGTTATGATATATTTTTGAGTATGGTGATGATACGTGGTAGACCAGATGGCAGTTCTAGTGACGGCAAGGGATCACGCTCGGACGTTGGAGATAGACAACTTGATAATCAGATGAGGGAGTTCATATCATCTGAGATTACATGCAGTATAATTGAACAAACTCCTGTGATCTTTGGTACAGTCAAGGAGGGCATTTTGGAGATTTGTGATAAGAGGCTAGGTGCATTATGCACCGAAATACCGACCATGATGGGGGGGGGGGGGTGCACATTGACATTTCGGGAATTTAGAGTTTATGGAGCTCCGGATTATCATGGGGCTAAGGACCCCATTGCTAGGAACCGATGGTTGGCAGATGTCGTCAATGCTTTTCGTACCAGTCGTTGTCCCAAGAGGGACAAGGTCTGACTTGCTTCTTGCCTCCTGAAAGACAGGGCGTGTGATTGATGGGAAGAGGTTGGTAGTGAGTTGGGTGATGATGCGGTTGATGCTATGTCATGGGATGACTTTTCGACCAAATTCTGATCCGAGTTTACCCAGGCGACTAAGGTGTAGTAGTTTGCGCGAGAGTTTCAGGATCTCCGCCAGACTATTAAGACTGTGGCAAAGATCACTACCAAGTTTCGGGTGAGGGCTTATCTGGTACCACAATATGTAGTAGATTAAGAAATGTCTTTATCATACACCACTTTCTTCTACTCCAATCATGAGGCGCGAAGGGGAGGGGATCAGAAGAGGTGTTTGAGAGGAAGTAGACATCAAAGACGTCTCAGGTAGGGGGCTTCGGTGGTGATTCTGTAAGGCAAAGAGGAAGAGCAGCTCCGGTCATCATCCGAGAATTGATCGGACCAAGTAAAGTAAATTGCCACGTAAATTAAATGAATATTAATATTTAAATGCCCATGTAAAGTAAAAATTAACAATTGCCACTTAAATTGATAAAAGTTAGATCGATCGAGTAAAACTCGACATCTAAGCATAATTGCTAAAAGTTAAATCGATCGAGTAAAACTCGATATCTAAGCATACACGTCATTAATGTTATTTCTTTAAAAAGTTACAAATATTATAATGATTAATATTTAAACAAGTAACTAATATTATTTTATTTTATAATTCAATCAAACATAAATAGTTACAGATATTATAATGATTATTTTTATATCCTCCTTAATAAATGAATGTTTTTTTGCCACTTGTCATCTTCTCATTCATTTGGACACATGGTATTTTCTATATTTTTAAAATTTTCTATTTTCCATTTTTCATTTTATTGTATTTTTCATTTTATTAAATTAAAATTCCACATTTAATGTGTAAGGTAATATATAGTAAGAGTTTATATATGTAATGTATTCAATAATTAAAATCTCATTAATTTTAATAATTCAAATTTTTCTCATTTTTTTTTAATTCAAACTTTTCAAATTATTAAAATTTTATATTTGTTTTTTTTAATTAAACTTACGTAACACATGAGTCTCACACCTAGTATAATTATACAAGCAACTAATATTATTTTATTCTATAATTTAATCAAACGTAAATATGTAATTATCATTTATTTATAATTTATTTAGAACGAAGCCTATCAAAAAGCATATAAAAAATATGAAAATATAAATAGTAGACCAGTATTAGACTACAAATTAAAGATTAAAAATAAATATGTATAGTTATATTAATTTTCAAATATAATTGAATAAACGTTCATATACTTGCTTATAATATAATATGTATACAATTAAAAAAACGTCACATAAATATTAATTTATAGTTTAAATTATAACTAGTCGGTTATTGTAGTTTTGGTTATTAAAAAAAAACTATATGTATTAAATAAGAAAGTGGTGTATGATAAAGACACAATGGATAGACTTTTCGGTGCTTCACTGGGAACTTAAGACATACATGATCATTTCTTCTATTTTTGGAACAAAGCGAATCATTTTGTTAGGGTAAAAGGAGTGGTAACACACTTAGTATTTTGTCACGTCAGTTTTTTAAGTACCACCTTATTTTTCTCAATTTAGCATCATATTTTAACATTTTGTAAGGAGTGGTAACACTCCTAACCCTCCATTTTTTTTCTAATTTAATTCAATTACTTTATTTTAATAAACAAACATTTTTTTTAATACTACACAAACATTTTTTAAATTTAGATAATATGACATAATATTACACAAACATTTATTTGACATTTTAAAATTTTCTTAATGTTTTAATTTTTTACACCAAAACCATAAATTTTATCTATATACTTCAAACAAAAAATGAACTATTAAGAAAAGATAAGGGTGTAATTTAGAAACTTCCATCAAAAAGTGAATTATTAAAAGAAGATAAGGGTGTGATTTTGTAACTTCTATCCATGGAATAAAAAAGAATTCAAAGTGATTGGTTAAGATTTTAATCAAAAGCCAATAGCCAATAAGATTCAATCAATGTTCTCTCTCCTCTCGTTAAGCCATTGACGAGCTTAAAGATAGCGAGCCCCCAGCGAGAGCTAGGGGGCAGTGTTCTTTCTTCTTAGCCAGTGTTGACGAGCTCTTTAACACCTCCACTTCTGAGCCCCCAGCGAGAGCTAGGGGGCAGTGTTCTTTCTTCTTAGCCAGTGTTGACGAGCTCTTTAACACCTCCACTTCTATCAGCCTTATATTTTTAAAAACATGTACATAAGTCTTTTTTTTTTTTTCTTATTAGTATCAATCAAATAGTTAATTTAACTTTCATAGAATCATATCTATTATGTTTTTGTATGTCTCATAAGTCCACAACATGTTACAGGTTTAACCATATATTTATTTAAAATAGTAAATAAAAATTTAAAATGATAACCACAGTAGTCTAATGAAAAGGTTAAGTTTTTATAATATAATATAAACTTATATGAGAAATTAAATATTCTCTTACTTTTTTTCCTACAAATCTTTCTACCCAATTAAATCAATTAAATGATGAGATGCGTCACATTTAATGCTCATTTAATGGTATTTTAGCATACTAAAATGACATATGTAATCATTTAATTGGATAATATGAAATGACACATGTGTCTCATTAAATATCTACTAAAACTGTTTTTTGAAATGAGATGTAAGAACTTAGACCAGTTGAGGACCTAAATGTTTCATTATTATTTTAGTTTAATTTTTGTTTTTTAATTTATTGGAATTATTCCTTAAATATTTAATCCTTATAAACCAAAATTAAGACTTACCAATTTATTGTTATTGATATTTAAGAAAAAACTACAAAAAGAAAAAGCTTTTATATATATATATATATATATTTTAAATGTAATTTTTTAAGATACGACAAATTTGAGATTTTTTACAGTGGATATGAGAGTTTTGTGTCACTTTTCTGTCACACCCCGAAAACCGAATGCGGAAACATTTCCGGGGTTGACTCCACGTTGAGTATGAAATCCAATGCACATAGTAAGTAAAGTAAAAAAAACCATTACATTACATGTAACGCCCGGGTTTTCAGGGCTAAGCATTTTTGTCAATGTAATAGTCTAGGTCAAATATTGTAACTCTTTTTGAAGTAATAAATATGAAATATTTGAGTATTATGTGAATTATGTGTGTTTATGTGTTTATTATTTAATTATAAATGTATAATTAATAAAAAATAAAAATCAGCGTCAAAATTAAAGTGTGAGATAATCCCGATATCTCTACATAAAGTTGTAGAATATGTCTCAAGGTTTCCGTACATATAAAGAATGCCGAAATCCGAGCTATAACGAAGAAGTTATGGCCCGCCGAAGTTTTACGGCAAAACCGGCACGACACCGGGAGACGTAAATAGTGAATTTACGATAGAAGACTTTTTAGCCTTATCAATCTAAACAAAAGTCGTAGAATATGTTAAACTAAGAACATCGATAAAAAGAACGCCCAAATCTGACTTCGTATGAAGAAGTTATGATTTTTCTAAGATTCGGCTTAGTAGTGCACGGCCTGAAACTCGAATTTTAGTTCGAGCAGTTTTTGGCTTACGCAATGTAAATGAGAGTTGAAGATCTTATTAATAGGAAATCAACGGTAAAAAGACATACAAAAACAGAGTCCGTATGTAGAAGTTATTAATTTTACGCAGACGTTTAACAGTATAATCTCCTTGTACTGTTAAATTTAAGATCGGTCGATAATTAGCTGACGGTGTCAAAATGAAAGTTGTAGATCTTATTATTACCTACGCGTGGATATAAAGAACGTCAAAAACGGAGGTCGTATGTGAAAGTTACGGATTTTAGAATTCGGAAGTGTGCTGTGCGAAAATGGGTGATGTGGCACAATCTTGGCCATTGCTTTCTCCCCAAGGCTTGCCACCAGATGGTGACATGTGGCACCAAGTTCAGCCACATTTCACCCTATAAATACCACCTCTCCCACCCTCATTTTCTTCACACCTTTCCCATTCTTTCTTCTCTTTACTCTCTCTCTCTCTCTAGAACCTCTCTCTAGCCCCGAAATCCCCCGAAAAGCCTAGGGAACCTCCCTAGCACGAGGCGGAAGCCCCGGAGTGCTCGAAGGCTCTGAGAAGAAGAGCTTTTTGGCTCGGGAACGCTGCTCCAAGCAAATCCCGGTTTTCTATAAAACCCGCTGTAAGTGAGCTACGCCTACGCTATTTTTAATATAACTTTTATTTAATTATAGTAACGTTATTAGGAACTTATAATAAATACTTGGGCTATTATTATGGGTTATATAAGTATTTTTTTGACGCTTATATAATAATAATAATAATAGCTCGACTATTAATTAGTCTCGACGAATAATAAACTAAACTCTAGTGGTAATAATACTAGGTTTCGTCGAAGAAAAAATTCTTTTTAAGAAGCGAAGCGCTGTCTGAGTTCAGAATCACCACCTTTTCCGGTGAGTGCATAGTTACTTTCAGGTTACACATAGATATGAAGTATTTTATATAAATTACGTGCTATGTGTGCATATTATCTGAATACTTGCTATCTACGTTAGATGAACGTTGTTATACATGTTTTCAATGATTTAAACTGTATATGTATTTTATATCTACGAAAATGTTGGGGTAAAACATGGGTAGATGTAATAGGTGATGTGTGATAAAATGATGAGAGGCCTCGATGTTGTTGTTGTTGATCCAGTCATCTAGCGGAGTATAGATGACGACCACGGACTCTTCTAGACAGTCCAGTGGAACACTAGCAGGCTCGCAACCTGTAGGTGTTGTGAACGATGTGTTCACCGGTGTACTCCATCCCCCACATGGTTGCCTATTAGGACATTTATTGCTGAGGAATCCCCTTAGCAGTAGTGTTCGTCCCGATGATGATCCTTAGGCTAAGTCCCTTATGATAGGTGTTTAGGGACGTAAAGTGAGGATAACGGGAACGGGTAATCGGGTTATTGTTGATTGATGAAATTAATAAACTTATTTATTGTGGGTTGAAAACCCTATGTGCTCACCAGGCTCCCAAGCCTGACCCACTCAGTTTTATGCATTAGAGGTAGTGGCGCATGAGCATAGGTGAGATGTTTTGGACGAGGGATTACGGATATAGGCCTGTAGATATGAAATAATGTAGTAAGGCTTATATTGTACTGTTTATACTTTTGATCTGTACGAACATGACACCCCGAGTCTTTTAATGAAATACATTTCTATGGAAATGCTTTTGATAAATCTTTATCATATTATTGTTTTGGGACAAATTCCGCAACCCTTTTATTAAAAGATAACTCTGATTTTGAAATAAAGTATAAACAAAACCGGTCTTTTCTGACCGTGATTTTGGGGATGTCACAGTTGGTATCAGAGCATTAGTTTAAGCGAACTAGGAATTTGTAGGATTTCTAGACTTAAACTTAGAATGCTAAGCGATGATTGTGAGGTGTGAGTACTAGCTTATTTTAGGAATTGTGCCTAAAATGCGTTTATGTGCTAAATGCTTTATGCATGATATGCCGTTATTTTGTTCGGATCTATGGTCTGTTGCCGACTGGATCTGGAAACCTTATGTGTTTAGGATTCTAAATGTACGACTACGATATTAGAACTAGCATGTAAATGTTTCGGAGTGATAAGGACGATTTAAAACGTCTCTCCTAAATAAAGATCTGAATTCACCTTATTCGGTGTATAGATCATGATGGCAAGGACCCGTAGCGGAAACGTGAATGCAAATGGAGGTAGGAACCAACCCCCAGTAGTTCAGCAAATACCTATTGTTGAAGAAGTTGCACCTGAGCCAGTTACGATGGCTGGAGTTCAAGCCATGATTCAGGCTATGCTAGCTGAACAAAGGGAAGAAATGAGACGGATGCTCTGCGAGAATAGAGACGAACCTACCATACATGTTGAACCGACGGAGCCAGTTCCCAAGCCATCTGAGGAAGGGAACTATAGCTGTCAAGTGAGTCAAATAGGGACTCAAGGTGAACAAAGGGATGGCCCATAAGGAAGAAACGACAAGGATGGGCGGATGTACAAAAATTTCTTGGGTGCAAAACCACCAAGTCTCTCAGGAAGCCCAAAGCCTGTTGAGATTATGGATTGGATCTCCGAGATGGAGATGGTGTTTGAGAGCTGCGACTGCAACGAAAAGCAGAAGACTGTCTTCGCTGTGAGACAATTGAAAACTGGAGTCTTGAGTTGGTGGAAGCTATTGGCAGATACGATGCCATGAGGAAAAGCCCTGAAAATGTCATGGGATGAGTTCTTGGAACAACTAAAGGCGCAGTACTGTTCAGAGATAGACCTGATTGATCTGAACAATGAGTTCCAAAATTTGAAGAAGGGGAGAATGAGCATCGATGACTATGCTACTGCATTTACGGAAAAGATGAAGTTGTTTCCATACCTAGTGCCAACCGAACTTTCTAAAATTGAGAAATTCGCAAACGGATTGCCGGCTGACTTTGGCCCAACAGTCAAGATGGCAACCACTCTGAAATCAGCTGTTCGAGTAGCTAAGAATGTGGAGACCCAACAAAAGGAAACAGGTCTGGAAAGGGCTGAGGTCGGTGAGAAACGGAAGTTCGATGGATCCTCGAAGTCCAACAAGAAGAGTAGATTCTCGAAACCTGGTTCGAGAGGAGGAGGATCAGAAGCAAAGTGGTGTGACAAGTGCAAGAAGAAGCACTTTGGGAAGTGTGATGGAGGGGTCACTTGTTACAAATGCGGAAAGCCTGGGCACTATGCCAATGAATGCACCCTTAACCAGAAGGCCTGTTATGGGTGTAATGAAGAAGGGCACATTTTGAAGGACTGCCCGAAGAAGAAGGAGGCAGGAAGACCCAATATACCACCAAAGCCGAAGGCGAGAGCCTTCCAGATGACGCTCGAGGCTGCAAAGGAGGCAGCAGACATCGCTTCAGGTACCTTTCTTGTAAATGGTTTCCCTGCAAATATACTGTTTGATTCCGGAGCCAACTACTCCTTTGTGTCGCATAAATTTAGTGCGAAATTAGCATTACCTGTAGAAAAACTTGATAATGCCCTAATTGTAGAAGTTGCCAGTGGCAAATTCGTACCTATTAGTAATCGTATTAGGAACATCGTCATTGACCTAAACGGAAACGAATTCCAGGAGGAACTATTACCCATAGAGTTAAACGGTTTCGACATCGTTTTGGGTATGGATTGGCTTAGCGCCAACGATGACGAGATATTATGCCGAAAGAAGATAGTTAGGATAAACCCACCCGGAAAGGAATCATTTATGGTGTATGGGGACAAACGCAGCGTGAGTTCTGGAATCATCTCCTTGATGAAAGCCAAGAAATGTTTGTCCAAGGGATGTGCATCGTACTTGGCATTCGTAATCGATGCTAAGAAAGAAAAGAAAGAGGTGCAGAATATACCGGTTGTGTGCGATTATCCGGAAGTCTTTCCCGAAGATCTTCCCGGATTACCACCTGATAGGCAAGTAGAATTTCGTATAGACTTATTACCAGGAACAACACCTATAGCAAAGGCACCTTACCGATTAGCACCGACAGAGATGAAGGAGCTCATGACGCAACTTCAGGAGCTGTTGGACAGTGGTTTCATTCGACCTAGTTCATCACCCTGGGGAGCTCCGGTGTTATTCGTGAAGAAGAAGGACGGAAGCATGAGGATATGCATAGACTACCGAGAGTTGAATAAGGCAACGATGAAAAACAAGTATCCATTGCCGAGGATTGATGATCTATTCGATCAGCTGCAAGGTTCGAGCTACTTCTCAAAGATCGATCTTAGGTCAGGATATCATCAGTTGAAGGTGAGAGAGCAGGATATTGAGAAGACTGCATTCAGAACAAGATATGGACACTACGAGTTCTTGGTTATGTCATTCGGACTAACCAATGCTCCCGCAGCATTCATGGATTTGATGAATAGGGTTTGTAAACCATTCCTCGATAAATCTGTGATAGTGTTCATCGACGACATTCTCATTTACTCGAAAAGCTAGGAGGAGCATGGCAAGCATCTACGAGAAGTGTTGGAGGTGTTAAAGAAGGAGAAGTTTTTTGCAAAGTTCTCCAAATGCGACTTTTGGATATGGGAAGTCCAATTCTCGGGTCATGTTGTTAACCAGGAGGGAATAATGGTTGACCCCGCCAAGATCGAGGCTGTAATGAAGTGGAAACGTCCGAAGAGTCCCACGAAGATTTGAAGCTTTCTAGGATTAGCCGGATATTACCGACGATTTATCCAAGGCTTTTATTCGATAGCTGCTCCATTAACAGCTTTGACCCATAAAGGAGCTACGTATACATGGAGTGAGAAACACGATGAGGCGTTCGAGAAACTAAAAAAGAAGTTATGTGAAGCACCGATACTTTCTCTACCCGATGGAGTCGAAGATTTCGCAGTTTATAGTGATGCATCTGGTGTCGGGTTGGGTTGTGTTCTGACCCAAAGAGAAAAGGTGATAGCATACGCATCTCGACAATTGAAAGAGCACGAAAAGAACTACCCCACTCATGATCTGGAGTTGGCAGCGGTAGTATTTGCCTTAAAGATATGGAGGCATTACCTCTACGGCACGAAGTGCAAGCTCTTCACTGATCATAAGAGCCTCCAATATCTCTTTAATCAGAAGGAGTTGAACATGAGGCAACGACGCTGGCTAGAACTTCTCAAGGACTACGACTGTGAGATACTTTACCACCCAGGTAAAGCAAATATTGTTGCTGATGCTCTCAGTCGGAAAGTCAATCTTGAAAGAAAAAGGCCAAGAGCGTTAAGAATTGAAGTCGTCTCGATGATTGTGGAAAGTATCAGGAAAGCTCAAGAAGAAGCCTTAGAAAAGAATGACCGAAAGGAAGAACGTTTGGGAAAAACGTTAGTGTTCGGTACGAACAGTCGAGGACTGAAGGTATTCCAAGATCGAATTTGGGTACCTAAGACGGGAGGAATAAGAGATCTTCTAATGGAAGAAGCACACAAGACCATGTACTCGATTCATCCCGGTAGCACTAAAATGTATAGGGACCTAAAACCCTACTACTGGTGGCCGACGATGAAGCTCGATGTTGCGAAGTATGTGGCTGAGTGCGTAACATGTGCGAGGGTTAAGGCACAACATCAAAAACCGTATGGGAGTTTAGAACCCTTACCTGTACCCATGGGAAAATGGGAAGACATCACCATGGATTTTGTGACTAAACTGCCCAGAACGAAGAATGGTCACGACATGATTTGGGTAGTCGTGGATCGTTTCACCAAGAGTGCACACTTCATAGCAGCTAACGAGAAGTGGTCTATGGATAAGCTCGCAAATTCTTACGTGAAGGAAATTGTAAGACTTCACGGTGTCCCTCTTACTATTGTGTCAGATCGTGATAGTCATTTCACATCGAGGTTTTGGAGGAGTCTACAAGAGGAGTTGGGTACAAAGTTGTGTTTAAGTACTGCTTACCATCCGCAAACTGATGGTCAGAGTGAAAGAACGATTCAGACGTTGGAAGATATGCTGAGAGCATGTACCCTCGAATTCCAAGGGAATTGGGACGAGCACTTACCTCTGGTAGAATTTTCCTACAACAATAGTTTTCACTCAAGCATCAAGATGGCTCCTTATCAAGCCTTGTATGGGCAGAAGTGTCGTACGCCGTCTTGTTGGCTTGAAGCCGGAGAGAAGCAGTTTATGGGCCCCGAGATAGTCCATGAGACTGCTGAGAAATTGAAGGTGATTAGGGAAAGAATGTTAGCAGCTCAGGATCGTCAGAAGAGCTATGCCGACAAGAAAAGACGACCGATAACCTTCGAAGTTGGGGATTCCGTTTTACTTAAAGTCTCACCGTGGAAGGGACTTATACGATTTGGGAAACGAGGAAAGTTGAGTCCAAGGTTTATTGGACCATTCAAAGTTCTTCAGAGGATTGGGAACCAAGCTTACAAGCTGGAATTGCCCGAAGAACTCAATGGTATTCATAACACCTTCCATGTGTGTTATTTGAGGAAATTCATGGGAGATGTTCCCGACATAATTCCAATCTCGGAATTAAGGATGGATGAGAATAAAAGGCTGATCGAAGAGCCTGAGGCAATTATTGACCGTAAGACTAAGAAGTTACGACGCAAGATGGTCAACTTGGTGCTAGTCCGATGGAAACATTCGAATGGGCCGAATCTCACTTGGGAAACAGAGGATGACATGATGAGTCGCTATCCACATCTGTTTGCTGATGCATGATTCCGGGACGGAATCATCCTAAGGGGGTGAGAATTGTAACGCCCGGGTTTTCAGGGCTAAGCATTTTTGTCAATGTAATAGTCTAGGTCAAATATTGTAACTCTTTTTGAAGTAATAAATATGAAATATTTGAGTATTATGTGAATTATGTGTGTTTATGTGTTTATTATTTAATTATAAATGTATAATTAATAAAAAATAAAAATGAGCGTCAAAATTAAAGTGTGAGATAATCCCGATATCTCTACATAAAGTTGTAGAATATGTCTCAAGGTTTCCGTACATATAAAGAATGCCGAAATCCGAGCTATAACGAAGAAGTTATGGCCCGCCGAAGTTTTACGGCAAAACCGGTACGACACCGGGAGACGTAAATAGTGAATTTACGATAGAAGACTTTTTAGCCTTAGCAATCTAAACAAAAGTCGTAGAATATGTTAAACTAAGAACATCGATAAAAAGAACGCCCAAATCTGACTTCGTATGAAGAAGTTATGATTTTTCTAAGATTCGGCTTAGTAGTGCACGGCCTGAAACTCGAATTTTAGTTCGAGCAGTTTTTGGCTTACGCAATGTAAATGAGAGTTAAAGATCTCATTAATAGGAAATCAACGATAAAAAGACATACAAAAACAGAGTCCGTATGTAGAAGTTATTAATTTTACGCAGACGTTTAACAGTATAATCTCCTTGTACTGTTAAATTTAAGATCGGTCGATAATTTGCTGACGGTGTCAAAATGAAAGTTGTAGATCTTATTATTACCTACGCGTGGATATAAAGAACGTCAAAAACGGAGGTCGTATGTGAAAGTTACGGATTTTAGAATTCGGAAGTGTGCTGTGCGAAAATGGGTGATGTGGCACAATCTTGGCCATTGCTTTCTCCCCAAGGCTTGCCACCAGATGGTGACATGTGGCACCAAGTTCAGCCACATTTCACCCTATAAATACCACCTCTCCCACCCTCATTTTCTTCACACCTTTCCCATTCTTTCTTCTCTTTACTCTCTCTCTCTCTCTAGAACCTCTCTCTAGCCCCGAAATCCCCCGAAAAGCCTAGGGAACCTCCCTAGCACGAGGCGGAAGCCCCGGAGTGCTTGAAGGCTCTGAGAAGAAGAGCTTTTTGGCTCGGGAACGCTGCTCCAAGCAAATCCCGGTTTTCTATAAAACCCGTTGTAAGTGAGCTACGCCTACGCTATTTTTAATATAACTTTTATTTAATTATAGTAACGTTATTAGGAACTTATAATAAATACTTGGGCTATTATTATGGGTTATATAAGTATTTTTTTGACGCTTATATAATAATAATAATAATAGCTCGACTATTAATTAGTCTCGACGAATAATAAACTAAACTCTAGTGGTAATAATACTAGGTTTCGTCGAAGAAAAAATTCTTTTTAAGAAGCGAAGCGCTGTCTGAGTTCAGAATCACCACCTTTTCCGGTGAGTGCATAGTTACTTTCAGGTTACACATAGATATGAAGTATTTTATATAAATTACGTGCTATGTGTGCATATTATCTGAATACTTGCTATCTACGTTAGATGAACGTTGTTATACATGTTTTCAATGATTTAAACTGTATATGTATTTTATATCTACGAAAATGTTGGGGTAAAACATGGGTAGATGTAATAGGTGATGTGTGATAAAATGATGAGAGGCCTCGATGTTGTTGTTGTTGATCCAGTCATCTAGCGGAGTATAGATGACGACCACGGACTCTTCTAGACAGTCCAGTGGAACACTAGCAGGCTCGCAACCTGTAGGTGTTGTGAACGATGTGTTCACCGGTGTACTCCATCCCCCACATGGTTGCCTATTAGGACATTTCTTGCTGAGGAATCCCCTTAGCAGTAGTGTTCGTCCCGATGATGATCCTTAGGCTAAGTCCCTTATGATAGGTGTTTAGGGACGTAAAGTGAGGATAACGGGAACGGGTAATCGGGTTATTGTTGATTGATGAAATTAATAAACTTATTTATTGTGGGTTGAAAACCCTATGTGCTCACCAGGCTCCCAAGCCTGACCCACTCAGTTTTATGCATTAGAGGTAGTGGCGCATGAGCATAGGTGAGATGTTTTGGACGAGGGATTACGGATATAGGCCTGTAGATATGAAATAATGTAGTAAGGCTTATATTGTACTGTTTATACTTTTGATCTGTACGAACATGACATCCCGAGTCTTTTAATGAAATACATTTCTATGGAAATGCTTTTGATAAATCTTTATCATATTATTGTTTTGGGACAAATTCCGCAACCCTTTTATTAAAAGATAACTCTGATTTTGAAATAAAGTATAAACAAAACCGGTCTTTTCTGACCGTGATTTTGGGGATGTCACATTACATAAAGAAAAGTTTTACAGTTGTTTCAAAAGTAAAGTTGTACAGTTGTGATACATAGTATATATATGAACAAAATGAAACGGGTCTTCTGAGTACTCCGTCTTCGGACAAAAAGGATCTTCGGGTACCTGTTCTAACGCTGACCTGGGAACACAAGCGGTTTAAAAATCAGCATAGCGCTGGTGAGTTCATAAGTAGTTTAAGTTTCCTTTCTGTTTCTGAAATGTTACGCACACCAAGAAAATCCCATATTTTCTTAAAAAGGTTTGTTATCGTTTGTCAACATGTAAAGTAAAGTTGTACACTGAAAAACATGTTTTCTCTTGTGTAAATGTATAGTTAGGTTATCTGGATTGACATACTGTTCTGGTTATGTACCAATGTATTCCCAGGAAAATCCCATACTTTCCTGATTGTTTTACCAATTATGAAAGATGTAAAGTTATCCGGTTTGTTACCCTTTTCTGGTTATGTAAATGTTTCCCCAGGAAAGTCCCATACTTTCCTGAATGTTGGTTATCACTGTAAAAGATGTATCTGTAAAATGTGGTTATGTTCAATGTTTCCCCAGGAAAGTCCCATACTTTCCTGAATGTTGGTTATCAATGTAAAGGATGTATTACGTTATTCATTATCACTATTGAGTAAATCTCTGTTATCCTAATTGCGAGTTCCATAACCATACAATAGACTAGATATGGCAATAAGTAGTCCACATCACCTTATGACTTTCGTCACCCTTGAACCATTTCGATTCGGTTGTAGCTAGCAGTCAGCCCCGTATAGATCTATACACTCAAGTCACGCTCTCTAAGTCCCAGAGATTTTGGTTACGGGTGTAGTCCTCCACTCACGTATCTCTGTGGAGTGTTCGCCGAGGACGTGTCTCCAATCATACGGGAATAACAAATTTACTAGTAATAATATGATAGTCCTCCACTCGCGTATTTCTGTAGAGTGTTACCGAGGACAAAACAGTACGGGTTTTATGTTCAAATGTTCTAATGTCATGCTTTTAACTGATAAAATGTGGAAAACCATTTGTGAAATATATATATATATAAAACATAATAGTTTAAAAACCATTTGACAAATATATGTTTACGTGATCTGCATGTTCAAACGGTTATCAGCTGTAGCAATCAGTGTTAAAAGCATATGAAATGTGAAACACACACATGAAAACATGTTTTGAGTACAAGTAATCCCTTGTACTTTTCTTGTGTTCCCCCTGAAAACAGTGAAAACAGTGAAAAAGGGTAGGGGTATGAACTCACCAGATTCGGAAATGCGACGGTTTCGGACACTAGACGTTGGCTTGGGGCTTGATTACTCGCGATGTCCCTATGTAAAATGTAATAATGTCCATATATATCTAATTAGATTTACAATCACTAATTATATGGAACATGACACTCCAACGAGGTTAAACACCTCAACATTAGCGTTTGGAGTGACCCGGGTGACATCTACGGACGTGTAAGGGAACGAGGGACTTGGGATTTGAGTTTACTCCCCAAGAGTAAATATTTAAGGGAGTTTACAGCCACAAAACTCATACATACATGAGTTCATGGCCGTGAACTCATGTTGATGTGATTTTGAGTGTCTAATGGCTTGATTGGACTTGGATATTGTTGGAATGGACTTCTAAAATGCCATAGAATAAATTAATTGGAATTATACCATATTTAAGGGAGTTCACGGCTGTAAACTTGGAGTTGACGGCCGTAAACTCTCCTATGGTCGAGAATAATTATTTTCAGGCACAAGGAACAATCACATGTGATTCTAGTTAATTTTCCAAGCCTTGGGGTGATTTTAGAGCATCATTTGACACATAATTAGGAGTTTACGGCCCAAGGGTATGTGCTATGGCCGTAAACTCGTGTATGTGGTGTTTTGTTATGTTTAAGGCCCCCGAACTATTTTTAGATGGTTCTAGGATTTACCACAAGGCTATTGGTTAAGTTTCAAGGCATTCTAACATATTAAAAGGAGTTTACTCTCCATGTTTGAGGAGTTTACGGACCAAGCACATGCCTTGGCCGTAAAATCTCTTTTGTCCCTCAAAATTCAAGTTTAAGGTGTTCCAAGTCCAGGTTTGTAAGCCTCAAAGTCGTATCTAAGTCCCAACAATGATTTGGAAGGGTTAATTGGCTCTAAAACCCCATATTTATGTGTTTACGGCCCAAGCATGTTCCTTGTCCATAAACACTTGTTCCAGGTCCTAAATCTCATTTTAAACATTAATTTGAAGGCTAAAGAGGTTAGATAACAAGTTAGGAATGTTACCTCTTTGATTTGGAGCCTTAAATCTATGTTTTTGGACCTTAATCTTGGATGAGGAGAGAGGTTAGAGAGAGAGTAATGAGATGAAGCCAAAAGCTTCAAATTAAGGCTTAGAACACTTGATCTAGTGTCTAAGTTTTGGACACGGTGGAATTCTACCCGATACCGACGTTAGGCGAGGCTTTTGGTCGCACCCGATTAAGTTGTCGTAACCTGATATGGTCGATTTTAGAAATGTTCTGATTACTAGAATGGGGTGTTAGAATGATTTCTAAATACATTAGGACACACATTAAGTCATATTAGATACGTAAAAATGAATGACTTAATTAAATAACGAAATCGGAATCGGATTTGAAAACGACGATTGGTTGATCGAAATAAAACTACGAAAAGAGTTACAAGTAATGATACGGAATTTCGGGTTGTTACATTATCCCCCGTTAGAGGAAATTTCGTCCCGAAATTCAAAGTTAAAACAGAAGACAAGATACAAATCATGGACTTGGAAAGAGTTGTGGATACTTCAATTTCATTGAGTCTTTCCGCTCCCAAGTGAATTCCGGTCCCCGCTTGGCATTCCAGCGAAGCTTCACTAGCGGGATGCGACTTTGCTTCGTACGTTTGACTTCTCGATCCATGATTTCGATTGGTTCCTCCACAAAGTTGAGGTTTTCATTGATCTCAATCTCGTCTATGGGAATCACTAGGGTTTCATCGGATAGGCACTTTTTGAGATTTGAGACATGGAAGACAGGATGAATGTTACTGAGTTCGTGAGGTAAACGAAGTTTATAGGCTACCGGACCGACCCTGGTGAGGATCTTGAAGGGTCCAATGTACCTAGGGTTAAGTTTCCCACGTTTACCAAAACGTACAGTGCCTTTCCAGGGCGAGACTTTCAACAGGTGACGGTCTCCAACCTGGAATTCTAGAGGTTTCCAACGGTTATCAGCGTAACTCTTTTGGCGACCACGTGAAGCTTTCAATCGGCCTCGGATTTGGATGATCTTTTCGGTGGTTTCGTGGATGATTTCAGGACCAGTGAGAGAACTGTCGGGGACTCGACTCTTGGCTAACTATGTATCCCCCCACCTCGGCCCAGCACAGAGGGGATCTGCACTTACGACCATATAGGGCTTCAAACGGAGCAACCCTGATGCTGGTGTGGTAACTGTTGTTGTATGAGAATTCGATCAAAGATAGATGTGTGTCCCACAACTTTCCAAAGTCAATGACACGTGCCCTAAGCATGTCCTCCACGGTTTGGATTGTTCTCTCACTCTGTCCATCGGTTTGAGGATGATACACCGTGCTCATATCTAGTTTGGTTCCAAGGGATTTCTGAAGGGACTGCCATAATTTGGAGGTAAACCTGCTATCTCGATCAGAGATAATGGATGCAGGTACACCGTGCAGTCGAACTACCTCCTGGATGTAGATTCGCGCGAGTCTTTCCATCTTGTATGATTCTTTGATCGAAATGAAGTGAGCGGATTTTGTCAAATGATCGACAATTACCCAAATTGTGACACCCCAAAACCAAGAATGGCGGAAACGTTCTGGGGCGGAGGACATCATGTAAAGTATCACAACACAGTAAATGTAAATAAGCAAACAACATCATCCATTGCATTAAGTATAAAATTTTAATACAAGCGTGTTCCGTACAGTTTTAGACACCAAAAATATAATTTAAATCAAAATAGTATGATGAGTCTTGAATGCGCTCCATCTTCTCAAAAGCTAGCATCGGTACCTGACTACTGATGACCTGAGAATACAAGTTATTTTGAAAGAGTTTATCAGCATTAAGCTGGTGAATTCATAAATATTTTAGTGTCGAGGTTTGTTATCAAAACGTTTGAACCTGTTGCAAGTATGAGTTGTAAATGTATGTAAGTGTTTGTAAAAGTTTGAATCTCTCAGAAAACCCTATATTTTCTGTTAAAGTAGCCGTCTACCAAGGCTTAACTGTTTTGTATGCTCGTTTGATGTAAAAGTGTGTAATTTCCCAAGTGTAACTATCATTTAACAAAATATAGTTTGTACATTAAAGTTTAAGTGAGGTTATCACCAAAATGTAATGGGTAAATTATTGTAGTACGGTAGTTTTGTTTTATATGAACTACTGCTGTACTAACTACCTTAAACCGGGTTTATATTAAGGTATCATGTGATAAATTGCACCATACTATCGACTGGTAACATCGACAACGTATAGTCGAAAAATAAGGTATGACGTTTGGCACCCGCAGACCTGTCGGTCCCACTGTAGCTAGCAGCGAGGTGTAGGATAGTCAATCCAGTATAGATCTATACGCAAACTCACGCTCTCCCTCCAAGAGACTCTGGCTACAACTCGGGTCATGTCAATTAAGACATGCTCCCATACAGTGGATCACAATTGTTAACGTATTCGTGTATATGCAATATAATGTTACTTGTTCTAGTATCGTTGTATATGTTCTCTTAGTAATAAGTATTGACTCCTGAATGAACTGACTCGTTGATCTAGAAATTGTAGTAGTATGATCCCGTGTTACCCCGATGGTAACTTACTAACGAGGTGCTGATAAGTATGAATATGGAAGTACTTTTATGTCAATACATGTATATATGATATATAACTAATATTGAAACGACCCTCGGATGGTCACCCGAAATTCCACCAGACCACATCCAAATCGAGGAAAAGGAAATAGGACAGGTGGCTTTCCTAAGCCCTTTAAACATTATTTATACATCTATACATATATGGTCATGCAAATTTATAAGTAGTAAAACAAAGTTTACAATAAAGCATTTGATAAGTAAAAGAGTTTGTAAAACATTTTGAAGTAAAATAGTTTGAACAGTGATAAAATCATTGGTTTCCTAGTTATTAATCACATGTGATTAATGCAATCACATGTGATCGAAGCAATAACTATAAGTGTTTAACTTGTATCCCCCCCATAAAGTATTTAAAACATTTAAAAGCATTTCAAAGGTTGAATAAAGGGGTATGAACTCACTTGGGAGTTTGAAGATAGCGAGATCGAAAACCGGGTAGAGTTTCGTCTCAGGAAACGGATTTTCCTCGGGATTCTCAGGAGTAAAATCGACTCTCGGGACTTGAGCAAAAAGACCAGAGCTTCGGGTTTGAACGGGCACGGAAATCGAGGCAAGATCGTGAGAGAAAGAGAGAAAATGAACAACTTTTTCGAAAAGGCTCGCATCCCTTTTATAGGGGTGCTGAACCGCCTCCGAACGCGGGGCGTACGGGCGTACGCAGCGCGTACCCGTACGTCATTGCTTACGTATTTCGGATGGAGCGGGTCGGATGGGACGGCGGGTCGGGTAGCTTCGCATAGGGCGACGTGGACGATCCGAGGCCGTGCCCTCGAGTACGCGGGGCGTACGAGGGTACGCGGCGCGTACCTCGGCCCTAGGCTGACTCCTCTTCAGATAATACCAAATTTTTAATAAAAATTATATATAAATTATTTATCAAACTTCAAAAATTCATATCTCCTTCATACGAACTCCGTTTTCGACGTTCTTTATATCCCCGCGAAGGTGAGACTACGATCTACAACTTTCGTTTAGATTCCGTTGGCAAATTCCGAAATTATTTTTATTATTTATTTATTAAAATGACGTGATTAAGGAATCTCTTTAAAAATTCATAACTTCTTTATCTGATGTCGGTTTTTGCCAGGCTTTTTACCGTTGAAATACCATTGTCGAGACCTTCGATTCTCGTTTAGGTCATTCCGGCCAAATGTCGCTCGATCTCCGTTTCGAGTTTTTAGCTGTCTGTTGCTAAGCTGAACTTGGAAAAATCATAACTTCAATATACGAAGTCGGATTTGGGTGTTCTTTTTACGTATGATCATGGTTTAATGAGATTTAAACATAGAAGAATTTAAATAGAAACTTTTTGGACATTTTATTATCAAAGTTAATTTTATTAACTCAAAAATGTTTACAATACTTGACCTATTAGGCCATTACAAAGAGTTGAAATATCGGGTTGTCACATCATCCCCCCGTTAGAGGGAATTTCGTCCCGAAATTCAAAGTAAGAGAACACTCGTGGATTAGGGAAATAGATGTGGGTACTTGTGTTGCATCTGATCTTCGCGTTCCCATGTGAATTCAGGTCCCCGCTTAGCGTTCCAGCGAACCTTCACGATGGGTATGCGACTTTGTTTTGTTTGCTTGACCTCTCGGTCCATGATTTCTACTGGTTCTTCCACAAAATTGAGGCTCTCGTTGATCTCGATCTCGTCGAGTGGGATTACAAGAGTCTCGTCGGATAGATACTTTTTCAAGTTAGATACGTGGAATGTAGAATGTACGTTACGAAGTGCGCCTGGTAGATCGAGTTTGTAAGCTACGGGGCCGACTCTTGCAAGAATTTCGAAAGGCCCTATGTACCTCGGATTAAGCTTCCCACGCTTGCCGAAGCGTATCAAGCCCTTCCAGGGTGAGACTTTGAGAAGGACTTGGTCTCCCACCTGAAATTCCAAAGGTTTCCTTCGTTTATCTGCGTAGCTCTTCTGTCGGTCTCTAGAGGCTTTCAATCGTTACGGATCTGAACGATCTTCTCTGTCGTTTCCCGGATGATTTCCGGACCGGTAAGAGTAATGTCTGAAGCTTTCCCCCTTGCTAGTTGGGTATCACCCACCTCAGCCCAACACAGAGGGGATCTGTACTTTCGGCCGTAGAGGGCTTCAAATGGAGCAGCCTTGATGCTCGTGTGATAACTGTTATTATAGGAAAACTCGACAAGGGGTAAATGAGTATCCCATGCCTTCCCAAAGTCAATCACGCAGGCTCGCAACATATCTTCCAGTGTTTGGATGGTCCTCTCACTCTGTCCGTCGGTCTGAGGATGGTAGGCTGTGCTCATGTCTAGCCTTGTTCCTAGGGAATGTTGTAGTGATTGCCAAAATCTTGAGGTAAACCTACTATCTCTATCGGAGATAATAGACATAGGTACACCATGTAGCCGTACGATTTCCCTAATGTATGTTCTCGTAAGTTTCTCCATCTTGTCGGTTTCTTTGATAGGTAGGAAGTGTGCAGACTTGGTCAATCTATCGACGATGACCCATATGGTATCAAGTCCACCCGTTGTCTTGGGCAACTTGGTTATGAAATCCATAGTGATCCGCTCCCACTTCCATTCTGGGATCTCTGGTTGTTGCAATAAACCAGAGGGCTTCTGGTACTCGACCTTAACCTTTGCGCAAGTAAGGCATTTACTCACGAAGGTAGCAATCTCTGCTTTCATATTAGGCCACCAGTATAGCTTTTTAAGATACATATACATCTTATCTGAACTTGGGTGGACGGAATACCGAGTGTTGTGCGCCTCGGTCATGACCAAGTCTCAGAAACCACCGTGTTTCGGTGTCCAGATCCGATCCATGAAATATAAGGCTCCGTCACCCTTGGCTTCTAAATTCTTGTCCATTCCTCTGAGGGATTCACTCATCACATTTTCAGGTTTCATGGCTTCAAGTTGGGCCGTCTGAATTTGATTAGACAAGTGTGAATGGATGGTTATTGACAATGACTTGATTTTTCGACCAGAATATTCCTTCCGACTTAGGGCGTCTGCTACTACGTTGCCTTTACTCGGATGATAACGAATATCGCATTCGTAATCACTGAGTAGCTCGACCCACCGTCGTTGTCTCATGTTGAGCTCCTTTTGATCGAAAATGTGTTGTAAACTCTTGTGGTTGGTAAAGATAGTGCTCTTCGTTCCATACAAGTAATGTCTCCAGATCTTCAGAGCAAACACCATTGCTCCTAGTTCAAGATCGTGGGTCGTGTAGTTAACCTTGTGTGTCTTCAACTGCCTCGAGGCGTAGGCGATGACCTTACCTCGCTGCATTAGGACACATCCGAGCCCTTGATTCGATGCATCGCAATAGACTACGAAGTCTTCTATTCCTTCGGGAAGGGATAGTATTGGTGCGGTGCACAAGGCTCGTTTGAGCGTTTGGAACGCTCTTTCTTGTTTCTCTTCCCAGTCAAAGGCCACACCTTTCTGGGTTAGGGTCATAAGAGGTTTCACTATTCGGGAGAAGTTCTGAATGAATCTGCGGTAGTAGCCAGCAAGACCTAGAAATTGACGAATTTCTGTCGGCGTCTTAGGTGCTGACCAGTTCTCAATGGCTTTAATTTTGGATGGGTCCACATGGATTCCCTCTTCACTTACCACGTGTCCTAAGAATTCGACTCTCCGGATCCAAAATTCACATTTCTTGAACTTCGCATAAAGCTTCTCTTTTCGTAATGTCTCTAGAACTTGTCGCAGGTGATCGCCATGCTCTTTCTTACTTCGGGAGTAGATCAGGATGTCGTCAATGAAAACGATGATGAACTTATCCAAATAAGGTCGGCATACTCTATTCATCAGATCCATGAAGACTGCGGGCGCATTGGTCAATCCGAATGGCATCACCACGAACTTGTAATGTTCGTAACGAGTTCGGAAGGCTGTCTTCGGCACATCCTCCTCTAGCACTCGTAACTGGTGATATCCGGATCTCAGATCAATCTTAGAAAAATAGTTCGCCCCTTGCAGTTGGTCGAATAGATCATCTATGCGAGGCAGAGGGTAACGATTCTTGACCGTCAGTTTGTTGAGTTCTCTGTAGTCAATACACATACGGAATGATCCGTCTTTCTTCTTAACGAACAAGACCGGTGCTCCCCAAGGTGAGAAACTTGGTCTTATAAAGCCCTTGTTGAGCAGTTCGTTAAGTTGACCAGAGAGTTCCTGCATCTCAGCTGGTGCTAAGCGGTAGGGCGACTTGGCTACTGGGGTAGCTCCTGGGACTAAGTCGATTCTGAACTCGACCTGTCGCTGTGGAGGTAACCCGGGTAGTTCTTCTGGGAAGATGTCGGGGAAGTCGCTCACTACAGGGATGTTCTTTAGTCCTTTCGTTTCGAGGCTCGTGTCGACGACGTGAGCAAGGAATGTATGGTATTCCTTACGCAGATACTTCTGTGCTTGAATACTTGATATGATGCGAAGACTTGCACCGGGTTTGTCGCCGTAGACTATAAGAGTTTCGTTAGACGGAAGGTTTAAACGGACTGCTTTCTCGTAGCACATGATGTCGGCGCGGTGAAGGCTTAACCAATCCATGCCAACGATAACGTCGAAACTCTTTATTGAGACTGGCATGAGGTCGATTGGGAATGAATGGTTATCTAGAGTTAGGGTACAACCTAAATATATGCTACTCGTACTTTCAGTTTTTCCATTAGCCATTTCTACTGTGAATAGTTCTTTGAGTGCGTGTGGTGGTTGATTAAGCATGCGAGTAAATTTATGGTTTACGAAGCTTCGCTCCGCTCCACTATCGAATAGAATGCATGCATAGGAGTCATCGAGGAGGAACGTACCAGTCACCACTGTCGGGTCAGCAACTGCCTCCCCGTGGCCTATCGCTAGTACCCTCCCTGCTCCGCCAACATTTTTCGCCTTGGGGCAGTCCCTCTTATAGTGGCCTGCTTCGCCGCATCCATAGCAGGTCGGGCTCGCGCCAGAGCCGGGGACTTGGGCGATCGGTCTCGCCGGAGATTTACAGAAACGGACTGTGTGTCCTCTCCTGTGGCAGTTAGAGCACTGCATTTCATGGCAGGGGCCATTGTGGTGGTAGTTGCATTTGTTGCACTTGGGCGAACTTCCAGCATACCCACCCACCGGAGTAGTAGTAGCAGCAGCAGGGGTTATTGCGGCATGTATTGCCATAATTTGCTGCTTTTTGGCAGCCTGTTGCTTCTTCTTTTCATCCCAGAATTTCCGCTTAGTATCAGCGGGTTTGGAGAGTTCCGGGATGGCTAGGGTGGTTGTGGTTGCAGGGGTTTTGACTCCATGGTCAATGAGTCGTTGTGCCAACCGTTTGGCACTGTCGAAGGTAGCGGGGTTTGATGCTAGAACATTCCCCTGATACGGAGGCACAAGCCCCCATATGTACCTTTCGATCTTTTTCCCTTCAGTGGGAACCATATTAGGGCAGAGGGCCACCAGTTCACTGAATCTGGCGATGTAAGCGACAATGTTGGTGCCCTTCATGGTTAGGCTCCAAAGCTCCTGCTCTAGTTTTTGGATCTCGCCCCTCGGGCAGTATTCCTCAATCATGAGGTCTTTCATCGTTTCCCAGCCTATGTTGTTGGCTACGACGAGAGTTAGAGATTTAACGTGGCCGTTCCACCACGTCAGGGCCTTTCCTTCAAAGGTGCATGCGGCGTATTTCACTTTGCTCGCAGCAGGGCATGAACAAATTTCGAAGACCGCTTCAGTCTTCTCGAACCATTGCGAGAGAGCAATGACTCCGCCGGTCCCATGAAAGGACTTCGGCTTGCAGTTGGTGAAATCCTTGTAAGAGCACTCTCTCGAGCGCACAGGGGTTTCAACCGGGATTGATTCCACAGGGGTTCCACCTCTGTTAGCATCAGAAGAGTGATACTGAGCCATGGCAGTTGCCACTGCTGCAGCTACGACAACATTTAGGGCTGCAGTATCGATGACCGGAGGCGGAGGAGGTGGTGGTGCAGGATTATTCCTGGGAGATTTTCGAGGAGGCATCTTTCAGCTATAAGTTTATAAAGGTAAGAAAAATGGTAAGAATTATTTTGTAAGCAACGTGAGAGTGATATATGGACTAACTAACCATAGCCCAACAGTTGAATGAGTGTTTGAAATCACAACAAGAAATATTAGTAGGAAAACACAAGTGTATAGATTTTTCCCACAATTTAGATAGATTTCAATAATACTGGTATTACTGATGTAATAAGTTCAAGGAAAATCGACCTAACAGTAGGTCTTACATCATACCATATAGAAAAGTTTGACATTTCTTAGATTCCTAATTAGAGTACTGAAAGTTAGGAATATTTTACAGACACGTGCTACTTAGAGCACAGATGTTAAAGGCTAATCCTTAACCCTAAAGATAATGATGTACTAGACATCATTTAACGGCGATGAATATTCCTCGGGAGAACCCTAAGGTCTCTCATTTGACGGACCACCTCTTGAAGGTGTTGCTCATGAGCACTTTGACGAGCTCGGAGTTCCATGACTTCAGCTTGAGAGGCAACCAGATGTTGCTGTAGGGTTTCATTGGTTCTCCGGGTCCGTTCCATGTCTTCTTCAAGACGGCGGATGCGGACTGTGTTGACACCGGAGTTGGCATCAATCTCCATGACCCGGTCGATGGCTGCTCTACCTTGCTCGACATTACGAGCTATTCTACGGATAATGACAGGCAGGGCTCGGTCAGCAGAGCCACCATTGTTGACGTTGTAAAAGCTTCGGTCCCCAAAGTATGGTAAGGGTTGACCTTGTTCATCACTCCAACGATTCAAATTGTTTGCCCATAAGGGAGTAGGACCTGGAAAAGCTGGTCGAGGGTTGTTGTTCGGGGGTTGACCTACGAGCGGTAGGTTGTTGACTTCAGGCTCAGAGTCTGATCCATCTGAGAAGCCTTCAGCTTGATGATCATCCAACGGAATTTGGTGTTCATTGTCAGACTCTGCTTCGAGCATTCCTATGTTGCCTTCATTTGGAAAGTACGGGTCGTAGTGATGGAATCCAGCCATTTAAATCTACACGAGAAGAGAGGTATAAAGATATAGTGTGTATGTAGTTAATAGTACAAAATACACCTATAGTATTTTAAGTTTAAGTTTCACTGATCTTTTTGTGGCATTGTTGGTAAGTTTTTTTTTTGACTTGTTAAAACATCACAACTATTCTAGGGCATATGCTAATCACTCCTCGGACCAGCATAGTTGATCAGGCTATGCCATTCCCAGGACTGACCATACATCCCCTAGCTTACCTGTGATATTTAACAATCGTAATACTCTTGTTCTTGTCGTTGTGACACTGGTTTTAGTATGAATGCAGACTAGTATACTTAATTAACTATTTTAGTATTTAAAGTATAGACTCTTGGTCAGAGTGTTTTAATCCCAAATGGGTTTATAGTTTAGTATATCTTTTATGGGTTGATATACTTGCTTCACTATAAACAATGCTCTGATACCAATCTGTCACACCCCAAAACCAAGAATGGCGGAAACGTTCTGGGGCGGAGGACGTCATGTAAAGTATCACAACACAGTAAATGTAAATAAGCAAACAACATCATCCATTGCATTAAATATAAAATTTTAATACAAGCGTGTTCCGTACAGTTTTAGACACCAAAAATATAATTTAAATCAAAATAGTATGATGAGTCTTGAATGCGCTCCATCTTCTCAAAAGCTAGCATCGGTACCTGACTACTGATGACCTGAGAATACAAGTTATTTTGAAAGAGTTTATCAGCATTAAGCTGGTGATTTCATAAATATTTTAGTGTCGAGGTTTGTTATCAAAACATTTGAACCTGTTGCAAGTATGAGTTGTAAATGTATGTAAGTGTTTGTAAAAGTTTGAATCTCTCAGAAAACCCTATATTTTCTGTTAAAGTAGCCCTCTACCAAGGCTTAACTGTTTTGTATGCTCGTTTGATGTAAAAGTGTGTAATTTCCCAAGTGTAACTATCATTTAACAAAATATAGTTTGTACATTAAAGTTTAAGTGAGGTTATCACCAAAATGTAATGGGTAAATTATTGTAGTACGGTAGTTTTGTTTTATATGAACTACTGCTGTACTAACTACCTTAAACCGGGTTTATATTAAGGTATCATGTGATAAATTGCACCATACTATCGACTGGTAACATCGACAACGTATAGTCGAAAAATAAGGTATGACGTTTGGCACCCGCAGACCTGTCGGTCCCACTGTAGCTAGCAGCGAGGTGTAGGATAGTCAATCCAGTATAGATCTATACGCAAACTCACGCTCTCCCTCCAAGAGACTCTGGCTACAACTCGGGTCATGTCAATTAAGACATGCTCCCATACAGTGGATCACAATTGTTAACGTATTCGTGTATATGCAATATAATGTTACTTGTTCTAGTATCGTTGTATATGTTCTCTTAGTAATAAGTATTGACTCCTGAATGAACTAACTCGTTGATCTAGAAATTGTAGTAGTATGATCCCGTGTTACCCCGATGGTAACTTACTAACGAGGTGCTGATAAGTATGAATATGGAAGTACTTTTATGTCAATACATGTATATATGATATATAACTAATATTGAAACGACCCTCGGATGGTCACCCGAAATTCCACCAGACCACATCCAAATCGAGGAAAAGGAAATAGGACAGGTGGCTTTCCTAAGCCCTTTAAACATTATTTATACATCTATACATATATGGGCATGCAAAGTTATAAGTAGTAAAACAAAGTTTACAATAAAGCATTTGATAAGTAAAAGAGTTTGTAAAACATTTTGAAGTAAAACAGTTTGAACAGTGATAAAATCATTGGTTTCCTAGTTATTAATCACATGTGATTAATGCAATCACATGTGATCGAAGCAATAACTATAAGTGTTTAACTTGTATCCCTCCCCATAAAGTATTTAAAACATTTAAAAGCATTTCAAAGGTTGAATAAAGGGGTATGAACTCACTTGGGAGTTTGAAGATAGCAAGATCGAAAACCGGGCAGAGTTTCGTCTCGGGAAACGGATTTTCCTCGGGATTCTCGGGAATCTCGGGAGTAAAATCGACTCTCGGGACTTGAGCAAAAAGACCAGAGCTTCGGGTTTGAACGGGCACGGAAATCGAGGCAAGATCGTGAGAGAAAGAGAGAAAATGAACAACTTTTTCGGAAAGGCTCGCATCCCTTTTATAGGGGTGCTGAACCGCCTCCGAACGCGGGGCGTACGCAGCGCGTACCCGTACGTCATCACTTACGTATTTCGGATGGAGCGGGTCGGATGGGACGGCGGGTCGGGTAGCTTCGCATAGGGCGACGTGGACGATCTGAGATCGTGCCCTCGAGTATGCGGGGCGTACGAGGGTACGCGGCGCGTACCTCGGCCCTAGGCTGACTCCTCTTCGGATAATACCGAATTTTTAATAAAAATTATATATAAATTATTTATCAAACTTCAAAAATTCATATCTCCTTCATACGAACTCCGTTTTCGACGTTCTTTATATCCCCGCGAAGGTGAGACTACGATCTACAACTTTCGTTTAGATTCCGTTGGCAAATTCCGAAATTATTTTTTATTATTTATTTATTAAAATGACGTGATTAAGGAATCTCTTTAAAAATTCATAACTTCTTTATCTGACGTCGGTTTTTGCCAGACTTTTTACCGTTGAAATACCATTGTCGAGACCTTCGATTCTCGTTTAGGTTATTCTGGCCAAATGTCGCTCGATCTCCGTTTCGAGTTTTTAGCTGTCTGTTGCTAAGCTGAACTTGGAAAAATCATAACTTCAATATACGAAGTTGGATTTGGGCGTTCTTTTTACGTACGATCATGGTTTAATGAGATTTAAACATAGAAGAATTTACATAGAAACTTTTTGGACATTTTATTATCAAAGTTAATTTTATTAACTCAAAAATGTTTACAATACTTGACCTATTAGGCCATTACAAAGAGTTGAAATATCGGGTTGTCACACAAATGGTATTGTACCCACTAGGACACTTGGGTAGTTTGGTGATGAAATCCATGGTAATCATCTCCCATTTCCATTCGGGGAACTCGGGCTGTTGGAGCAGACCCGAGGGTTTCTGGTGCTCAACTTTGACTTTGGCGCAAGTCAAACACTTGCCCACGAATGTAGCTATCTCAGCTTTCATGTTTGGCCACCAATATTGTTTCTTGAGATCCAGGTACATCTTGTCAGAACCCGGGTGAACAGAGTATTTGGTTTTGTGTGCCTCCTCCATGATAATTTCTCTGAATCCTCCGGACTTTGGAATCCAAATCCGATCCATGAAACAATAGACTCCGTCACTTCTGATCTCAAGTTTCTTTTCCATTCCTCACAAGGTTTCGATCAACACATTCTCGGGTTTGAGGGCTTCTAATTGGGCTTCTCGGATTTGCATGGGTAAGTTGGAATGTATAGTCATCGTCTGGTTCTTCACTTTGTGGCCTGCACTTTCCTTTCGGCTAAGGGCATCTACTACCACATTGGCCTTGCCGGGATGGTAACGGATTTCACACCCATAATCACTGAGTAGTTCTACCCATCGCCGTTGCCTCATGTTCAAGTCTTTCGGATCAAAGATGTGTTGCAGGCTCTTGTGATCAGTGAAGATTGTGCACTTGGTTCCGTAGAGATAATGTCTCTAAATATTCAATGCAAAGACTACGGCTCCTAGATCTAAGTCATGTGTGGTATAGTTGACCTTGTGTGCTTTCAGCTGTCTTGAGGCATAAGCAATCACTTTTCCTCTTTGCATAAGCATACAACCTAAACCTTGATTAGACGCATCGCAGTAGACAACGAAGTCCTCTGTCCCTTCGGGTAGGGACAGAACAGGCGCACTGCATAAGGCTTTCTTCAACGTTTGGAATGCAGTTTCTTGTTTATCACTCCTACAAAAGGGTACACATTTCTATGTTAGAGTGGTTAAGGGTTTGGCGATTTTGGAAAAATTCTGGATGAATCTCCGATAATAGCCGGCGAGACCCAAGAATTGACGGATTTCTGTGGGTGTCTTCGGTGCCGACCAATTCTCTATCGCTTTAATCTTGGAAGGATCCACGTGAATACCCTCCTCGCTTACCACGTGACCGAGGAAAGTTACCTTCCGTATCCAGAATTCACACTTGGAGAATTTCGCGTATAGCTTTTCGGATCTAAGGGTCTCCAACACTAACCTCAAGTGTTGCTTGTGGTCTTCTTCGCTCCTTGAGTAGACGAGGATGTCGTCAATGAACACGATGACGAACTTGTCTAAGAAGGGATGGCACACCCGGTTCATCACGTCCATGAACACAGCTGGTGCATTGGTTAGACCAAAGGGCATCACTACGAACTCGTAGTGTCCATACCGAGTACTAAAAGCTGTTTTCGAAACATCACTCTCCTGAACTCGTAACTGATGGTACCCTAACCGAAGGTCTATCTTTGAGAAATAGCTGGCTCCCTGGAGTTGATCGAAGAGGTCATCTATTCCCGGAAAAGGATATCGGTTCTTAACGGTCAACTTGTTCAACTCACGGTAGTCGATACACATCCGAAAGGATCCATCTTTCTTCTTAACAAACAATACCAGAGCTCCCCAGGGTGAGGAACTCGGTCTAATGAATCCTTTACTGAGCAATTCATTGAGTTGACTGGATAACTCCTGCATTTCTGCTGGAGCTAAGCGATACGGAGACTTCGATACGGGAGTAGCTCCAGGAATTAGGTTAATGCAGAACTCGACCTGACGCTCGGGAGGAATTCCTGGAAGCTCTTCGGGAAACACATCAGGAAATTTACAGACTTCGGGGATGCTCACGAGGTCTTTAACTTCCTGTTTCTCGTTGATCACATGGGCTAAGAATGCAATGCACTCCTTTCGTAGGAGCTTTCAAGCTTTGATGCAGGAAATGATACGAAGATTAGACCTGAGTTTATCGCCATAGATTACGAGAGTATGTCCCGAAGGAAGGTTGGGACAGATGGCTTTTTTGTAACAAAGGATATCAGCATGATTGGGACTCAACCAATCCATGCCAATGATAACATCAAAGCTCTTAATGGAATCTGGCATGAGATATATAGGAAATGAGTGGTCATTCAGGGTAAGGGTACAGCCTATGAATACATCGCTAGCGCTTTCTTTCTCACCGTTAGCCATCTCGATGGTAAACGTTTCAGTTAGTGGCTGGGGATTATGTTCTAGGTTATGTTTGAATGCATGACTAACAAAACTCCTTTCAGCACCCGAATCGAAAAGAATACTAGCATATGAGTTGTCGAGAAGGAACGTACCCGAAACAACAGTGGGATCGGCGACTGCTTCCTCCCGTCCCATGGTTAGAACCCTTCTGGTGTTATCAACTGTTGACTTCTTGGGGCAGTTCCTTTTAAAGTGCCCAGCCTCTCCACAGTTGTAGCAAGCTTGACTAACGCCTGCTTCAGATGATTGGTTGGCCGATTGGGTCGGAGTTTTGTAGAATCGAACCGTGTGCCCCTTCTTACCACAATTGGTACAAGATAGTTCTCGGCAGGGGCCAGGATTGTGATGGTATTTTCACTTGTCACACAGAGGAAGATTACCAGCATATCTGCTGGTAGGAGTTGGAGCTGTGGATCCCACAACAGAAGCAGCAACAACGGGGGTAGTAGCAGCATGGACTGCTACAGTCTGTTGTTTCTTGGAAGATCCTTGGGAAGATTGACCCTTCTTCTTCTTCCAGAACTTTCTCTTCTCACCACTCCTTTGAGTCGGCTCAGGAGTGGTAGTGGTTTCCTCAACATTATCGCTATGATCAATCAGGGTTTGGGCTAAAGTCTTGGCACTATCATAGGTATCCGGACGAGCAGACAAGACATGACCCTTTGTCGGCTGGGTTAACCCCAAATGAACCTTTCGATCTTTTTTCTTTCAGGAGTGACTAACCCCGGGCAGAGAAGTGCGAGATCATCGAATCGGGAAGTGTATGCAGCAATGTCAGATGCTTTCATCTTCAGGTTCCAAAGCTCGTGCTCTAGTTTCTGCATTTCACCACGGGGACAATATTCAACAACGAGGAGTTCTTTCATGGTTTCCCAGCCCATGGCATTGGCTACGGGTAGGATAAGAGATTTGACTCGGCTATTCCACCAAGTCAAGGCTTTATCAATGAAGGTACAGGCTGTGAATTTGACCTTATCAGATTCCACACAGGCACAAATTTGTAAGATGGATTCGATTTTCTCGAACCATCGGGATAAGGAAATGACACCTCCAGTGCCATTGAAGGATGTTGGTTTCGCATTCATGAAATCCTTATAGGAACCCTCCTTTCGATGTCCCTGATTAATTTCTTGGTTTTGGGGTTGGGGACCCCCTCCTGAGCTACCGGGGTTCACTTGTGACATGGCTGCCACCATTGCAGCAGTCAGAACTGTCTAAAGCAATGCAAGATCAAATTGAGGAGGAGGTGGTGGCGAAGAAGGATTGTTGTTGTTCTTTGAGCTAGGTCTCTTTCTGGGAGGCATCTTGATCTAATAAGATCAAGAAAGAGAGAGGATGGTAAGTCCTCTACATTGAATCGATAGATATGGCAGTTACATGTTCCGACTAAGCGATAAAGCAGGAAAGAGTTATCAAAACAGATAATTTATCGCTAAGAATGATCACAGAACACCACTCGAATGAGGATTTCTACAGAGGATTGACTCAAGAAATACTGCCATAGTATTTCATGATTTGCTTACGACACTGGTTCGATGTTTGGGATATTAGGGTAAGTTTTAGGCATGCCGCACACCACAGTCACTCCCAAGCACATGTTGGCCGTGTCTCGAATGAATATAGTTGGCCAGGCTATATTGATCCTAGACACGACTACACAACTGCCCAGGTTTAACCGTAGTACACAACACCCAATTACTTATGTTCTGTTCTACTTGTAGTTATGGATCACGACGGTTCGGTATACTTGTATACTTTTGAAAATACTTGTAGTTTGAAGATACTTTTAATTCAGAGAACTTAGGCCCTTTAGTGTTTATAGTTTTATACCATGTAAGGTTTGGTATACTTCATTCACTATAAACAAGGGATCTGATACCAATCTGTCACACCCCGAAAACCGAAGGTGGAAACATTTCCGGGGTTGACTCCACGTTGAGTATCAAATCCAATGCACATAGTAAGTAAAGTAAAACAACCATTACATTACATAAAGAAAAGTTTTACAGTTGTTTCAAAAGTAAAGTTGTACAGTTGTGATACATAGTATATATATGAACAAAATGAAACGGGTCTTCTGAGGACAAAAAGGATCTTCGGGTACCTGTTCTAACGCCGACCTACGAACACAAGCGGTTTAAAAATCAGCATAATGCTGGTGAGTTCATAAGTAGTTTTTGTTTGTGAAATGTTCAAGTTTCCTTTCTGTTTCTGACATGTTACGCACACCAAGAAAATCCCATATTTTCTTAAAAAGGTTTGTTATCGTTTGTCAACATGTAAAGTAAAGTTGTACACTGAAAAACATGTTTTCTCTTGTGTAAATGTATAGTTAGGTTATCTGGATTGACATACTGTTCTGGTTATGTACCAATGTATTCCCAGGAAAGTCCTATACTTTCCTGATTGTTTTAACAATGATGAAAGATGTAAATTTATCCGGTTTGTTACCCTTTTCTGGTTATGTAAACGTTTCCCCAGGAAACTCCCATACTTTCCTGAATGTTGGTTATCACTGTAAAAGATGTATCTGTAAAATGTGGTTATGTTCAATGCTTCCCCAGGAAAGTCCCATACTTTCCTGAATGTTGGTTATCAATGTAAAAGATGTATTACGTTATTCATTATCACTATTAAGTAAATCTCTGTTATCCTAATTGCGAGTTCCATAACCATACAATAAACTAGATATGGCAATAAGTAGTCCACATCACCTTATGACTTTCGTCACCCTTGAACCATTTCGGTTCGGTTGTAGCTAGCAGCCAGGTGTGGGGTAGTCAGCCCCGTATAGATCTATACACTCAAGTCACGCTCTCTAAGTCCCAGAGATTCTGGTTACGGGTGTAGTCCTCCACTCGCGTATCTCTGTGGAGTGTTCACCGAGGACGTGTCTCCAATCATATGGGAATAACAAATTTACTAGTAATAATATGATAGTCCTCCACTCGCGTATTTCTGTGGAGTGTTACCGAGGACAAAACGGTACAGGTTTTATGTTCCAATGTTCTAATTTCATGCTTTTAACTGATAAAATGTGGAAAACCATTTGTGAAATATATATATAAAACATAACAGTTTAAAATCCATTTCACAAATATATGTTTACGTGATCTGCATGTTCAAACGGTTATCAGTTGTAGCAATCAGTGTTAAAAGCATATGAAATGTGAAACACACACATGAAGACATGTTTTGAGTACAAGTAATCCCTTGTACTTTGCTTGTGTTCCCCCCTAAAAACAGTGAAAAAGGGTAGGGGTATGAACTCACCAGATTCAGAAATGCGATGGTTTCGGACACTAGACGTTGGTTCGGGGCTTGATTACTCGCGATGTCCCTATGTAAAATGTAATAATGTCCATATATATCTAATTAGATTTACAATCACTAATTATATGGAACATTACACTCCAACGAGGTTAAACACCTCAACACGAGCGTTTGGAGTGACCCGGGTGACATCTACAGACGTGTAAGGGCACGAGGGACTTGGGATTTGAGTTTACTCCCCAAGAGTAAACATTTAAGGGATTTTACAGCCACAAAACTCATACATACATGAGTTCACGTCCGTGAATTCATGTTGGTGTGATTTTGAGTGTCTAATGGCTTGATTGGACTTGGGAATTGTTGGAATGGACTTCTAAAATGTCATAGAATAAATTAATTGGTTATACCATATTTAAGGGAGTTCACAGCTGTAAACTTGGAGTTTACGGCCGTAAACTCTCCTATGGTCAAGAAAAATTATTTTCAGGCACAAGGAACAATCACATGTGATTCTAGTTAATTTTCCAAGCCTTGGGGTGATTTTAGAGCATCATTTGACACATAATTAGGAGTTTACGGCCCAAGGGTATGTGCTATGGCCATAAACTCTTGTATGTGGTGTTTTGTTTTGTTTAAGGACCCCGAACTATTTTTAGATGGTTCTAGGATTTACCACAAGGCTATTGGTTAAGTTTCAAGGCATTCTAGCATGTTAAAAGGAGTTTACTCTCCATGTTTGAGGAGTTTACGGCCCAAGCACATGCCTTGGCCGTAAACTCTCTTTTGTCCCTCAAAATTCAAATTTAAGGTGTTCCAAGTCCAGGTTTGTAAGCCTCAAAGTTGTATCTAAGTGCCAACAATGATTTGGAAGGGTTAGTTGGCTCTAAAACCCCATATTTATGTGTTTACGGCCCAAGCATGTGCCTTGGCCGTAAACACTTGTTCCAGGTCCTAAATCTCATTTTGAACATTAATTTGAAGGCTAAAGAGGTTAGATAACAAGTTAGGAATGTTACCTCTTTGATTTGGAGCCTTAAATCTATGTTTTTGGACCTTAATCTTGGATAAAGAGAGAGGTTAGAGAGAGAGAGAGTAATGAGATGAAGCCAAAAGCTTCAAATGAAGTCTTAGAACACTTTATATAGTGTCTAAGTTTTGGACACGGTGGAATTCTACCCGATACCGACGTTAGGCGAGGCTTTTGGTCGCACCCGATTAAGTTGCCGTAACCCGATATGGTCGATTTTAGAAATGTTCTGATTACTAGAATGGGGTGTTAGAATGATTTCTAAATACATTAGGACACCCATTAAGTCATATTAGATACGTACAAATGAATGACTTAATTAAATAACGAAATCGGAATCGGATTTGAAAACGACGATTGGTTGATCGAAATAAAACTACGAAAAGAGTTACAAGTAATGATACGAAATTTCGGGTTGTTACATTTTCAACCCATAGTTTTTATTCTCATTAAAAAAGTTCAGTTTTTGACTGATTGATAGTTTTTCTGCAACTTAATAATAGTCATATTTTTTGATATATGTTAAGAAAAATATGTAATATCTGTTTTCGTTAGATTTTATGAAGCTCCTCCTTACACTGATTACGTTATTGCTAGTTCTAGGGAAAAAAAAATAAAAGAAGTTAGTTTTCTTCTACAATATGTAGTTTATTTATGTTTATTAAATTATTATATGTTACAATATATATTTAGTAAAGATAATAAGCATGACTTCAAAACTAACTTTTCAACTATGGCATAATTTCAAAATCACAAACAAAATATTCAATTCACAGTAAATATTTCAAAATCTTAAACCAACAAACAAAGAGTAACTAATTAAGTTATTTAAAAAATACACTAAATAAGGTAATTAAAAATTTTAAATACATCCAACATTTTCATATATTCAATCCTTTAAAGTTTCAACATTTCAAGAATTAAGATAAAAAACCAAAAACCGAAAGATTTAGAATGTCAAAACTATTATCATTTTGATATCTTCAAATGCATTCATTATTCTACCCGACACACAACAAACAAATATCAGTCAAATGTCTTCCTTGGTCGATGACGACAAATGTGTTTGATCATGATGGAGACAAAGGTATAGATCTAAGGTTTCTTGGTGCCGATACGAACCGATGGTGTAAACAACTATGTTGTGATCATTAGGGGTGGTGTCGGTGAAGGTGGTTCGCATGTGGTGGTACGGATGTGTTTCACATGCGGTGTGTTGGGGTGGCTCGTTGGTGGCGGAGCTAGCACTGGTAGGAACTTCTTGTGTTTATACAGAGTATGGTGAAATGTTATATAGATATAGAACTAACTAAGGATGTAGATTGGTTTTGGGTTTATGCTTTGGTATAAAGGGCTGAGCCACCCTAGGACCAGGGTAGGCCCAGGCCCACCCTCACATTTTTTTTTCAAGATAAGATATAATACTTATTGATATATGCGATTTTTTCTCTGTAACTTGTATTCTTCTTTCATTTTTCATATGGTTTTTTCATCAACTAGTTATATATATATATATATATATATATATATATATATATATATATATATATATATATATATATATATATCAAATTTATGAGGACCACCCTAATTTTTTTTGGGTTCGCCCTTGTTTGGTACAATGGTCGATATTACCATAAAGGAGTGGCTGATGGTCTTTTTGCTTGAAAATGGTGAGTGCTGGTTTATAGGGGCGCCAGTTGAGTTTCGATGGATAGATGGGAGCTAATTTGACAAAAAAAAAACTTACGACAATTGATTACTTATTTAAACATATCATTATATAGTGTCATATATATGTTTTTGATTGGTCAAACATATTTCATAGAGATCACCATAATTTTTAATCAAAGCCACACAATTAAATCCAACGGATCAAAATCAAGCTCCTTATTTTTAAGATTTTGGTCTTAAAAACCTTTGATTTCCAATTATATATACATTATAAAGTATAAAGCAGTAAGATATATTGTTTATAAAAATATATTATCATTTAGACAAAATTTCATAATTGGTTCCTGTGGTTTACAGAATATCGCACTTTGAGGATTTCCTAGCAAAAAGTCATGCGACTGGTCCTTGTGGTTTGTAAAATTACATGAAAGGTCCTCCTGACGTTAAATCCAACTTTTTCAGCTGTAAGATTTTAATGGAAAAGACTATTTTGCCATTGTGCCAATATTGCAGTACACTACAAACCTCAAGGACCATTTGTGTAATTTTATAAATATGAAATTTTATGTATATATAAATTATAAATATAAATTTTGTATATATATAAATTATAAATATAATATTTATATATATGATATATATTTTTTCAACAACTTGAATTTTTTTTTTTAATTTTATTTTATGTTTTTAACATTTTATTTTCTATTTTTATTTTATAATTTAAGTTATTTATGGTTTTTTAATGTTTTATTTATATTGATTCAAATAAATAAACTTAAGTTTGATAAACTATATGAAAATCTTTTTTTTCTTACTTATGAAATGAAACGTTAATGCTTTTTTTAATTTTTTATTGTTACAGTTTGTATATATATATATATATATATATATATATATATATATATATATATATATATTTTTACTTTGATGTTCTATGGTTAATATCGTTAGCAAGTTTATATTTACATTTATCATTATCATTATTTCACATTTTGTTGGTTTTTTATATATATTTAGTTATTTATTATTCTTCTATTGTTTTTATTTATTTTGATTCAAGTAATGAAAAATAGAAAAAAAATCAAACCCTAAAGTTGTAAAATACTATAATATATTAATACATTTTACACTTTTCATATTATTTTGGTGTTTTTTGCATTTTTTTTTATTAATTTTGGTTATTTATGATTTTCGTATTTTTTTTATTTTTATTTGTGTAAATAAAATAGTTATGTTTATTTTCTTTATTTATATTTGTAATTATAACTATTTTAGTTACGTGAATCAAAATAAAAAAAGTTACTAAAACCATAAATAACCAAAATTATAAAAAAATCAAAAAAAAAAAAAACCTCAAACACCAAAGTTGTAAAATACTCTAATATATTCATACATTTTACAGTTTTTGGAAAATGTCAAAAAGAAGTTATCAAGTTGATGAAAAATAAAACGAAAAAAGAAAAAAAAAATGGAAATAATTAAAAAATAAAAATAGGAAATGATTAAAAAATAATATGAAAATAGTTAAAAAAAATAATACTAAAATATTTAAAAAAAATACGAAAAAAGAAAAAAAGATGAAAATGTAAAATGTATTAATATATTAGAGTGTATTAGAATTTGGTGTTTGAGATTGTGTTTTTTGTTTTTCTATTTTCGTTACTTGAATCAAAATAAATAAAAACAATAGAAGAATAATAAATAATTAAAATTATAACAAAAATAAAACACAAAAGGTTAAATAATGATATGATAAATGCAAATATAAAGTTGCTAACAATATTAACTACGGAGCATAAAAACATGAAAAGTAACGATATAAAATTAAAAAAGAAAACATTAACGCTTCAATTTGCAAATAAGAAAAATTAAAGGAAAAATAATTTCGACATGGTTTATGGAGTTTAATTTTATTTACTTGATTCAAAATAAATAAAAATATAATAAAAAACCATAAAAAACTAAAACTATCAAATAAAAATAGAAAACAAAATGTCAAAAAGATAAAAAAAAATTATCAAATTGTTGAAATTATATATCTACATATATATAAAATTTATATTTATAATTTATATAAATATAATGCGAAGTTCATAATTTATATATATACATAAAATTTCAAATTTATAAAATTACACGAATGATCCTTAAGGTTTGTAGTGTATTGCAATATTGGTAAAAGGGCAAAATAGTCTTTTCCATTAAAATCTAACAGCTGAAAAGTTAAATTTAACGGCAGAAGAATCTTTCATTTAATTCTGCAAACCACAGGACTAGTCGCGTGACTTTTTGCTAGGAAGTCTTCAAAGTACGATATATAGTAAATCAAAAGGACCAAGTGTAAAATATTATCTATCATTTATGCGAAACCACAAATCCACAATTCTTGAACTTTAAAATATTTCTGGGATCGTTTCTTAACAAATTTAAACTATTAGGGGTTGTTGGGTAATTTAAGCAACCAAAATATGACTACTTTGGTTAAAATAAGTCAAGGGAGGGACTTAAATGGTTTAAATGGGATTAATGTTTGAGAATTGGACTGATTCTGTTAAGAATTTTTCATGGAAAGGCTATTTTGTTTTAATTAAACCAAACGTTTGGGGAAAGGGACTCATTTTGTTGAAACATACCAAGGCAGGGCTGATTTTTAAATTAAAACTATAAGTAGAGGGCTAGACGTGTTTAATGGCTCAACTTAGGAGGATTAGGGATTTTAAGTCCCGATTCCTTTTGTTGATCGGGCAATTGGAGAAGAACATGAACAGTCGGGGCTTATGAACGACATAGCGAGAGAGAAAAACACGAATGCTTCGCAGGTGGTACGATTTGTCGAGCGATTTCGAGGTGGAGGCCATCTCTGGGGTTTGACGAGGCCGAAGGGGAGGAAAGGGGAAGCAGCGAGGATTCAGGTCCGATGATTACTCCCTGGTTCGTGCGTCTTGTAGCCGACAGAAGTCGAGCAAGGAGGTTGCATCTCCGGAGTTTGGTTGTACCGAAGAAAGGACGAGAAACAGGGCAGCGAAATCGTTTTTCATCTACTCCAGTCGTGAGGCGCGAAGGGGAGGGGATCAGAAGAGGTGTTTGGGAGGAAGCAGACATCAACGACGTCTCAGGTTGGGGGCTTCGGTGGTGATTTTCTAAGGCAAAACAGGGAGAGGACCTCCGGTCTTCATCCGTCGGAGAATTGATCGGACCAAGGCATAATCGGTATTTTTTTTTTTTTTTTTTTTTTTTTTTTTTGATTTGGTGTTTATTAGTAATGGAAGCAAGAAATCAGTGTTTTGTTGTTTCATTTGACAGGGAAGGAGGAAGGCATTGAAAACAGCTAGAAGGTAGAGTTTGAAGGTGTGTTTTGGTTTGCTGGGAAATCATGATAATGAAGGAAAAAGAATGGAAACTGGAAGGAACGAAGGCTACAACAGGTTCGAAAATTGCAACAAAAAGGGGAGGTGTTTGGTTTCTCCTCATCCACACCTCCAAAGACACGATTTTTATCATATTGGACAGCTGTGTTTGAGTGTGGTGTTGATTGAGTGTTGTATTGGGGAAGAGATTGTACAAGGAATCTGTTCATTTGTGATGTGCATGATTATTTTATTTGTTTACTTATTTTTGTTTGAATCTATTATCAGATTTTGGAAAGCTTTGTGAGTATTGGGAGTACTTTGGTTAAATACTAGAAGCAATGTCATTTTTTATATTATTGTTGACTGTGAGTCTAAAACCGTCAACTTCATCACAGCCGTTCAAATTCTCTCAAGATTTAATCAGGACTGTAATAACTCTCTATTTAGTAGTTAATCGGAGGTTAGCCTTCGGTCTTCAGTCCCCCACAATTCCTCCTTCTCCCCACGTTCTCAACGATCGCCGGTTGTTTCCTCCAAGATCGCTTCATCCCTTTGATAACCGTCTGATTTGCCTCAATCGGTTCTTCTTTTGATTTGCAGAGAAGAAGAAGACACCATATCGATGGTTCATGATGTACCTATCTTCCCGCTCCTTCAACTTCTCCACCCACAATTTCTCTATATATTGCCGGCTACACCACCATATCCTCTTGCTTGTGGTATAACTTCAGTCCTTATAAATCACATATGGAAATTATTATTTTTCAAGAGGTAAAAATTGACCAACTTTTCATAAAGGCTTAATACTTTATCATCTTTTGATTATTGCTTCAGAGTTCTCAAATTGCCAAAGAGGAACAAGAACTCGCAAAGATAGAAAAAAAGACTTTTAGCTCTTTCATAGGATGAAATCCAATTGAAGTACTTTGGTTGACGACTGATTAATACACACTTGATATATTGAACTAAGTAATAGGTTTGCCTCCTATGTGTAGAGCAATCACAAAGGAAAAAAGTAGCTACTTCATTCATACAAAGGTAATCGAACATTATGCATTTGATTGAACATCGCCTACCTTTTGCTTTTTCTTGGTTACATTTTCTTGATATGCTTCTTATGTTGTTTGTGAGTAGATGAGTTGTTTTTATTCAATTCATCTTCTGTATGTTTACTATCCTTATGTGCTCGCGTTTGATATTCACCAATCTCCCAAACTTTTATCTGCGGCTAGCGGTTTAAGAAAAAAATAATAATCCATATATGTATTTATGGTGCTGGATCCCTTAGTCAAGCTAACTGATGGTGAGGTGAGGCTTGGTGATTTTTTTTTTTTTTTTTTTTTTTTTTTTGTTTTGTTTTGTTTTTTTTTTTCAAGTAGTTGTATTTTGTTAAATAGAACAAGGTTCTAATTAAGACATCTTGATTAAGAGTCAATTTTTGTTTCCTTCTATTATTTTATTGTACATCAAACTCAAGTGGGTGTTTGACTATATAGTGAAATGCTTGGTCAGTTTCTTTATTCATTTATTTGAGAGAGAATACTTCCGGGTTTGCATATTTTTTTGTTTTAAGTTTAAAACAATGAACAATATCTTGATGTTTAAGGGTCAAGAAAAACGGTTGCAATTGAAGTAATTTAAGATACTAATGCTATATCTGATGTTCCATTTTCATTAATTGTTGGGAATATGTTTCTACTACCACTAATTTCTGATCAATAATAAATTTATGTGATTTTGAGAGCTTATGTGCAGAAAAGAGATTAGCACCTTTACTTTAGCATACAACATCACAGATCATAAAAATTCTTCTTTTCTCATCATTTGCCTTTTTTTGGAAATTGTAACTATGTTGACGGCAGGTTGGGCGGAGTAAAAGGTTTTAATATCATCATCAATATTCAAGGTCTTTTTGTAACATTCCCAATTTCACGGCCAGAAAAGACCGATTTTGTTTATTCTTGTTTGAAAATCAGAGTAATATTTTACATAAAAGTGTTGCGGAATTTGTTCCCAAAATAAAACTATGATAAAGATTTATCAAATCATTTCCATAGAAAAGTATTTCATTAAAAGACTCGGGATGTCATGTTCGATACAGCTTAAAAGCATAAACAGTATATTATAAGCCTTACACCAGTTATTTACAACTAATGTCCTATAATTCAAAAATCCCTCATCATCATCCAAATTATGCTCTGGGTCCACTACTTGTAAAACAGAAAGCTGAGTGGGTCAGGCTTAGCAGCCTGGTGAGCATATAGGGTTTTCAACCCACATATAATAATAAATTTAAGAATTTCATCGATCAAGAATAACTTTATTAATTTTATCAAACCAATAATAACCTGATTACCCATTCCCGTTATCCTCACTTTACGTCCCTAAACACCTATACAAGGGATCTAGTCTAAGGATTTTATCATCGGGATGAACTTTACTGCTAAGGGGATTTCTCAGCCATATATGTTCGTAAGGCAACCATGAGGGGGATGGCGTACACCAGTGAACATCAAGCCCACAAACACCTACAGGTTGCGAGCCTGCTAGCATTCCACTAGACTGTCTAGAAAAGTCCGTGGTCGTCATCCATACTCCGCTAGATGACTGGAACATCAACAACATTGAGGCCTCTCATTATTTTAACACACATCAACCATTTCATCTACCCATGTTTTACCCAACATATTTGTAGATAAAATACATATACAGTTTATAACTTGTATAAAACATTGTATTCAACAATCATCTAAAATAAACAATCGATATATATATATATATATATATATATATACACACACACACACACACATCACATATTTATATAAAATACTTCATATCTATGTGTAAGATGAAAGTGACTATACACTCACTTGATTTGATGATAATCGGGCAGCAATTCGTTCCTTAAAATGATCGTTTATGATAAAACTGAGAGTTTTATTGAGAAACCGAGCTTTGCGAGGGTTGGAGCTTCAAAATCGAAAAGATAAAATTTTCCGGGTTTTCAGGCACTTCGGGATGTATTCCGGGCTTTAAAAATGATATTGGGGCTTCGGGGGAAGTCAAAATAGTCAAAATATAAGTTTAGGGGTGAAAAATGTCAAATTTCCAAAAGTACCCGGGAAGGCTCGTAGCCCCCCCTTTATATAGGGTGCGAGACCGAGGTTTGAGTTGTTAAGAAAGGTCCATGTAGCAGGTACGAAGCTAGGTCACGAAGGGTGAAACGACCCAAAAACACGACCCAAAATTTTTTGTTTTTCCATATAATCAAAACCATAATATAAGTATCATAACATAAACACATGCGATGTATCCCCAAAACATAATAAAATATTGTGCGGAAGACTGTATCATACTACATCAACTCAAAACATCAAGAGACATCCCAGGATAAAATCATGTTGCGGTGTGTGCAATGCTGTCACCCCGAGCTCTTCCCTTTGCTTGCGGAAGTACCTGAAACCAAAACTGAAACTGTAAGCACGAAGCTTAGTGAGCTCCCCCAAACTACCACATACCATACAATAACATATAAACACATATTGGGCCTTGCCCACTGCATCGGGCCGAAGCCCGGAAACTGCATCGGACCGAAGTCCGGAACTGACTGCATCGGACCGAAGTCCGGAACTGACTGGGACCTCATCCCCTGCATCGGACCGAAGTTTGGAACTGACTGCATCGGACCGAAGTCCGGAACTGACTGGGACCTTGTCCCCTGCATCGGACCGAAGTCCGGAACTAACTGCATCGGACCGAAGTCCGGAACTGTCTGACTGATCATGGTATGGCATAACACATCAACTAGCATAACACATATACGACATGCTACATCGGGCCGTGGCCCGGAACACATAATACTTAACACATAAAACATAGCACACAAAACCTGTTCGAACCACGAAGGCATCGAACATACTAACTGCTGCATCGGACCTCAATCCGGAGACTACTGCTAACTGAACGGGCCGACATTGTGGCCTTAGACCCGTTCCTACTGGAAGGAAACTCACCTCGTAAGCTGGCTGCTGAGTGTGTGGCTCGGAAAGCTAACGGCGGCTGCTCCTGAATCTCCTCGGCTACAAGTCCATAAACACACTCAATCAAATACTAAACACTGCGCTTGGGGTAAAATGACTCTTTTACCCTTGGTCAAAGTCAACTCTCTTTTGGGCTGACTCGCCGAGTTGGCCACCCAACTCGCCGAGTCCTACTCTCACTTTTCACTTCTACTCACTGCTACTCATCGAGTCTGGCATTGACTCGACGAGTACCCTCTTGATCCAAGAACTCAGACAATCTTCATCCGACTCGCCGAGTCGGATGGACAGACTCGACGAGTTGTTCTTGATCCCAAGAAGATTGCCTTGGACTCGCCGAGTTGTATGAACAAACTCGTCGAGTCCCTCCATCACTGAGTCCACTCTCAACTCGCTGAGTCCACTTCCTGACTCACCTCGTCCACTCGACACTGATAAAACTGTAGGACTCGGGACTCGCGACCCGACTCGTCGAGTCGTTCTTCCGACTCGCCGAGTCGCCGCCATGCAACTGATTTTTACTTGATTTTGTTTGAATCCAATGCATACAATTGATAGATCTGAGTCCAATAAGCTGTTTTACCACGTAAAGTTTCCAACTTTACGTGCACAACCTCATGAATAAGGGAAATAAGGCTAAAAGATGCATAAAATGGGTAGATCTATGGCTAACATGCAATATAACCCCAAAAAGACAGTAGATCTGGGCTCTACAACACCCCAACAATCAGATCCATAGATATATCGACTTAATAAGACGTTCATGCAAGTGAAAGGCTTGAAACAAGCACCAACTAGCTCTTAGGAGAGTCCTAATGGAAGTTTAAAGCATAATATGAGATGGAACTCCGAAAATACCTCAATAAACTCTGATTTGGCCTTGGATCTTTGCACTACAACCCTTCTCCTTGCTTCTTCCTTCTTCTCCTTCTTCACACCTTCACAAAATGGCACCAAAACACATATAAGCTCTTCAATGGAGGTTTGGGGCTCTATCACTACGTTCACAGGGTGAGGGAGGCGAGAATGGGGGCTATAAGGTGGTATAAATAGTGGGCAACCCGGGGATTTTAGGATTTCACCCAGACAGATGGACTCGCCGAGTCAGGGATATGGACTCGTCGAGTCCCCGGCTCACGCGTGCCCTCAGACGCGACCCGACTCGGCGAGTCAGGCTAGAACTCGCCGAGTCCCTCTAGAAAACTCACTATAATTACCAATAAATCAACATACCGGGAACGGGTCGTTACAATTCTCCCCCACTTGTCTCAGACTTCGTCCTCGAAGTCTGCTACGGCTGGATCTGCAAATAACTCCGGGTAGTGCGCTCTCATCTCCTCCTCGGCCTCCCACGTCCATTCAGACCCCTTCCGGTGCTGCCACTGCACCTTTACTAGCTGAATTACCTTGTTCCTCAAGGTCTTGGTCTTCCGTTCCAGAATCGCGACCGGCTTCTTGATATAATTTAGGCCGCTATCAACCTGAATGTCCTCTAAGGGAACGACTGCTGTCTCATCCACCAAAGACTTCCTCAACTGCGACACGTGGAAGGTGTTGTGTATCAGACTAAGCTCCTCAGGAAGATCTAACCGATAAGCAACCCGACCCACCCGGGCCAAAACTCTGAAGGGACCAATAAATCTGGGGCCCAATTTGCCCCTCCTCTGGAACCTGATGACACCTTTCCAAGGTGAGACTTTCAGAAGAACCATATCTCCCACCTGGAACTCCAAGTCCGAACGCCTCCTGTCAGCGTAGCTCTTCTGCCGACTCTGCGTAGTCTGCAGCCTACTACGGACCTGCTGGATCAACTCAGTCGTCTTGAGCACCACTTCGGTGCTCCCGATGACTCGCTGACCGACCTCGCCCCAACAAATCGGGGTCCTGCACTTCCTGCCATATAACATCTCAAAAGGAGGTCGATCAATGCTCGCATGATAACTGTTGTTATACGAGAATTCCGCTAACGGAAGATACGTATCCCAACTGCCCCCAAAATCTAAAACACATGCCCTAAGCATGTCCTCGAGAGTCTGAATCGTCCTCTCGCTCTGCCCGTCAGTCTGAGGATGAAAAGCGGTACTGAAATGGAGACGAGTACCCATCTCGTCGTGGAATCGCTTCCAGAATCTGGATGTGAAACGAACATCTCGGTCCGACACCACCGATACCGGCACTCCATGACGTGCGACAATCTCTCGCACATAGATATCGGCTAACTTTTCCGCCGATATACTCTCCTGAATCGGAATAAAATGGGCACTCTTCGTCAACCGATCCACTACTACCCATATCGAGTCCACCCCGCGTGCGGTCCTAGGGAGTTTGGTGACAAAATCCATGGTGATGTCCTCCCATTTCCACATGGGAATGTCTAACGGCTGCATCTTGCCGTGAGGTCTCTGGTGCTCCGCCTTGACCTTCCGACAGGTCAAACATCTCTCCACATACCAAGCGACATCTCGCTTCATGCAGGGCCACCAATAATCCGATCGAAGATCTCGATACATCTTCGTCGCCCCTGGGTGGATAGAAAACCGAGACTTATGAGCCTCGTCCATCAATACTTTCCGTACCCCGCCCCAGTACGGTACCCATATCCTACCATGAAGTGTCAACAGACCACGACTGTCGTAATCAAATGAAGCTACTCGGCCCACTATCCTTTCACACTTCTGCCTCTCCTCCTTGAGGCCCTCCATCTGAGCCTCCTTGATCCGCTCCAACAACGGAGTGATCACTGTCATCCTCATACACAGATCTCTGATAGGGGCCGTCGACACCTTGCGGCTCAGGGCGTCGGCCACCACATTGGCCTTCCCTGGATGATAAAGGATCTCACAGTCATAGTCCTTCAGCACGTCTAACCATCTCCTCTATCTCATGTTCAAACTCGGCTGATCCATAAGATATCGCAAACTCTTGTGATCTGTGTAAATAGTACAGCGGACCCCATAAAGGTAATGTCTCCAAATCTTGAGGGCAAACACAACTGCCCCCAGCTCCAAATCGTGGGTAGGATAATTAGCCTCGTGAGGCTTCAACTGTCTCGAAGCATAAGCTACTACATGGCCTCGCTGCATCAACACTGCTCCCATACCTGTGATCGAAGCATCACAATAGACTACGAAATCCTCTACTCCCTCTGGCAAGGTAAGGATCGGAGCCTCGCACAATCTCTGCCTGAGAGTCTCGAACGCCGCCTGCTGCTCAGGCCCCCAACGAAAAACCACCGACTTCTTGGTTAGTCGGGTGAGCGGCACTGCTATCTTGGAGAAGTCCTGAATAAATCTCCGATAATACCCTGCCAACCCCAGGAAGCTCCGAATCTCAGATGGAGACCTCGGGACCTCCCACTGCATCACGGCCTCAATCTTGGCCGGATCTACCAAAATACCCTTCTGGTTGACGAGATGACCAAGAAACTGCACCTCGCGCAACCAGAACTCACACTTGGAGAACTTTGTGAAAAGTCTCTCCCTCCTCAAAGTCTCTAACACCTCCCGCAGGTGCTCCTCGTGCTGCCCCTGTGTCTTGGAATACACCAAGATGTCATCTATAAACACTATCACTGACCGATCCAGCATCGGTCTGCACACGCGGTTCATGAGATCCATGAACGCGGCTGGGGCATTGGTGAGCCCAAATGGCATCACCACGAACTCATAATGACCATACCGGGTCCTGAAAGCAGTCTTCTGTACATCCTCATCTCTAACCCTCATCTGATGATAACCGGAGCGTAGATCGATCTTGGAGAACCAAGACGCTCCCTGAATCTGATCAAACAAGTCATCTATCCTCGGAAGTGGGTAATGGTTCTTCACCGTTACTTTGTTCAACTCCCGATAATCAATGCACATACGGTGCGACCCATCCTTCTTCCTCACGAATAAGATCGGCGCTCCCCAAGGCGAACTGCTCGGCCGAATGAAACCCTTGTCTAACAGCTCCTGAAGCTGTGTAGACAACTCCTGCATATCAGGGGGAGCAAGTCGATACGGTGCTTTGGCTATCGGAGCCGCACCAGGAACTAGGTCGATCCTGAACTCAACCTGCCTCTCTGGAGGTATCCCCGGCAAATCCTCGGGAAACACATCCGGATAGTCACGAACGATAGGAACATCATCAATCGCCGTCTTGCCCTTCTCCCGGGCATCCAAGACGTAAGCTACAAAACCGGCACAACCCTGCTGAACATAGCGCCTCGCCCTCGCGGCGGAACAAAAGATCGGTCCTCGCTGGGGCCTCTCGCCCTGAATCACTATCTCTCCCCCACTGGGAGTGCGAACCCTTACTAGCTGTAACTCACAATCAATCACCGCCCCATTGGGGCTCAGCCAATCCATGCCCACAATAACTTTATTCCCACGCAGGGGAATAGGAACCAGGTCCACTGAAAACTGCTCATCAAATATCTGAAGGGAACACCCTCTATGTACTCTGCCGACCCTCACGGTCCTATCATCTGCTATCTCAACCTCTAGTGGGCAATCCAGCTCCTCGGGAGCTCTGCTAAGTCTCTTGCTAAGCGCAAGTGATACAAATGATCGGATAGCCCCCGAATCGAACAATACCAAAGCAGGGATGCCGTTCACTGAGAACGACCCTAAATAAAACATGTCATCAAGTAATATTCAAACAATATAATAACAATTAAAGATGAAGGAAAGATTCATACCCGTCACCACATCAGGAGTCGCTCGCGCCTCCTCTACTGTCATCTGAAATGCCCTGCTCTTCGCCACTGGCGCATCAGCTCGGCCCTGCCGGTCATCCGTGATCCTCAAGGTGGCAGGGGCGGGTGCAAGCACCTTCCCTGCTGCAGCTAAACTAGGACACTGGGACCTTTTGTGTCCCCTCTGATTGCACTGAAAGCAAATCAGATCCGATGTTGTAACCGTAGTAGCAGGGGCCGTACAATCCCTACTCATATGCCCGGTCCGACCGCACTTATAGCAGCTGGAACTCCCTGCCTTGCACGCCCCCTCGTGCAACCTCCCACACTTGCCACACCGACCATGGCTCTGCTGACCCCTGGACCTGTGATCTGAAACCTTGGGCTTTTTGCCCACACTGCCTAAACCCGAAACCGCCTCCGGTTTCCTCTTCTTCTCCATCTCGAGATCAATCTCCCTCTCTCTGGCTCTAGCAATCATGTCGTCCAGCGTTTTGCAACTGGACCGGCTCACAAACATACGAATGTCACTCCGCAACATCTCGTGATAACGAGCCTTCTTCATCTCCTCATCGGCTGCATACTGAGGAACAAGAAGGGCCCTCTCCCTGAACTTGGCGGTGATCTCCGCCACTGTCTTGGTAGTCTGGGTAAGATCCTGGAACTCCCTAGCTAATTGTTGCACCTCGATGACCGGTGCAAACTCCACTCTGAACCTGGTAGAGAAATTAGCCCAGGTCATGGCATCCAGTGCCGCATCATTCCCGATGGCATGTCCGACCTCCTCCCACCAGTCTCGTGCCCTGTCCTTCAGAAGACAGGACGCCAATCTAACCTTGTCCCCCTCGGGACATCTGCTAGTGCGGAATGCATTGGCCACATCCGCCAACCATCTGGTACTCGCTATGGGGTCCCGCGCCCCATGATAGTCGGGAGCCCCGCATGCCCTGAACTCTCTGAACGTAAGTGTGCGCGACCCCATCACGGCCGCCATCTCAGTACGGAAAGTACTCAATCTCTCATCCATCAGCTCTAAAATACCCTCCTTGATTGAACCGAAGATCACAGGAGTCTGCTCTAGTATGATGCGGGTAACCTCAGAAGAAAGGAACTCCCTAGTCTGCTCATCCATCTGCCCGGCCTCCGGGCCTGATCCCGATCCTGATCCCCCTCCGGCATCTGAACTGCCGGCTGCTGGCCTCGGACGCAACACTACCATTCTGAAACATATCATAACAACATCAGAACACTGAAATATCTCAAGGGATCATGATACTACTACTAGCTTCCTGGTCTTGTCTTGGCCTTCCTTAATTCGAGTACGGATCCTCTGCTTTCAGTAGTATGGGCCCCTACTACCTTCCACATCTATCCGTACTTTCCTCAAGAATTGCCTTGACTCCACCAAGTCACTTCTACTACTGCCATTCTCTGCTACTCTCATCCTAGGCTTGCCCTAGGAAACTTCAAGCTCAACGCGACTGGTCCTCAGCTGCTGTAGGTCTCCTCATAATGCCAGTTAGCCACCACCTAAACACCATCACATGTGGTGAGGATCAGATAATCCTTCAAGTAAAGGATCCGTCCCTACAGCGGTTGGACTCAAACAAGAGCTGCGCAGTAGAGCCAGTTCCAGCACTCTGGGATTATTCAAACCTGATCACATGTGGTGTGACGTGTTCACCTAATGGCTAACTCCCACTACTCAGAATCCCACTAAGCACGAAGCAAGCAACATTCGGACACGGGAAACAGACTCAGGCAAAACTATTCTTATAACAAGAAACTACACTAGCATAGAATGCTAAGCTCGTACTATCAGGCATAACCTAAACAGGCTATCCTACTGCTGTCTATTCAATTCTAGCATGCAATACTCATAAAACTGTAACACATAAACAGGCACATAAGGCATTCTCCTAGATCCTTAGCCCTATACTAGCATGCTGTTCTACTGAAACTGAAACTGAACAAATAACTTGTATGGGTAATTTGGGAGTACTTACTTGAGCTCGGCTGACCGCATGCACACACCTCTATCTTGTTTAAAAACAATTCTTTCTTTCTAAGTGCTTTCAAAATTCTTTTTGTAAAACGTTTTTATCTTACTAAAATCTTTTGTTTCCCTTAGTTTGAGTTCAGATACACCCGGAAGTGTATCCGAATCCCTCAAACCAGGGCTCTGATACCAACTTGAAACGACCCAAAAACACGACCCAAAAATTTTCGTTTTTCCATATAATCAAAACCATAATATAAGTATCATAACATAAACACATGCGATGTATCCCCAAAACATAATAAAATAATGTGCGGAAGACTGTATCATACTACATCAACTCAAAACATCAAGAGACATCCCAGGATAAAATCATGCTGCGATGTGTGCAATGCTGTCACCCCGAGCTCTTCCCTTTGCTTGCGGAAGTACCTGAAACCAAAACTGAAACTGTAAGCACGAAGCTTAGTGAGCTCCCCCAAACTACCACATACCATACAATAACATATAAACACATATTGGGCCTTGCCCACTGCATCGGGCCGAAGCCCGGAAACTGCATCGGACCGAAGTCCGGAACTGACTGGGACCTCGTCCCCTGCATCGGACCGAAGTCCGGAACTGACTGCATCGGACCGAAGTCCGGAACTGACTGGGACCTTGTCCCCTGCATCGGACCGAAGTCCGGAACTAACTGCATCGGACCGAAGTCCGGAACTGTCTGACTGATCATGGTATGGCATAACACATCAACTAGCATAACACATATACGACATGCTACATCGGGCCGTGGCCCGGAACACATAATACTTAACACATAAAACATAGCACACAAAACCTGTTCGAACCACGAAGGTATCGAACATACTAACTGCTGCATCGGACCTCAATCCGGAGACTACTGCTAACTGAACGGGCCGACATTGTGGCCTTAGACCCGTTCCTACTGGAAGGAAACTCACCTCGTAAGCTGGCTGCTGAGTGTGTGGCTCGGAAAGCTAACGGCGGCTGCTCCTGAATCTCCTCGGCTATAAGTCCATAAACACACTCAATCAAATACTAAACACTGCGCTTGGGGTAAAATGACTCTTTTACCCTTGGTCAAAGTCAACTCTCTTTTGGACTGACTCGCCGAGTCCTACTCTCACTTTTCACTTCTACTCACTGCTACTCGTCGAGTCTGGCATTGACTCGACGAGTACCCTCTTGATCCAAGAACTCAGACAATCTTCATCCGACTCGCCGAGTCGGATGGACAGACTCGACGAGTTGTTCTTGATCCCAAGAAGATTGCCTTGGACTCGCCGAGTTGTATGAACAAACTTGTCGAGTTGTATGAACAAACTCATCGAGTCCCTCCATCACTGAGTCCACTCTCAACTCGCTGAGTCCACTTCCTGACTCACCTCGTCCACTCGACACTGATAAAACTGTAGGACTCGGGACTCGCGACCCGACTCGTCGAGTCGTTCTTCCGACTCGCCGAGTCGCCGCCATGCAACTGATTTTTACTTGATTTTGTTTGAATCCAATGCATACAATTGATAGATCTGAGTCCAATAAGCTGTTTTACCACGTAAAGTTTCCAACTTTACGTGCACAACCTCATGAATAAGGGAAATAAGGCTAAAAGATGCATAAAATGGGTAGATCTATGGCTAACATGCAATATAACCCCAAAAAGACAGTAGATCTGGGCTCTACAACACCCCAACAATCAGATCCATAGATATATCGACTTAATAAGACGTTCATGCAAGTGAAAGGCTTGAAACAAGCACCAAATAGCTCTTAGGAGAGCCCTAATGGAAGTTTAAAGCATAATATGAGATGGAACTCCGAAAATACCTCAATAAACTCTGATTTGGCCTTGGATCTTTGCACTACAACCCTTCTCCTTGCTTCTTCCTTCTTTTCCTTCTTCACACCTTCACAAAATGGCACCAAAACACATATAAGCTCTTCAATGGAGGTTTGGGGCTCTATCACTGCGTTCACAGGGTGAGGGAGGCGAGAATGGGGGCTATAAGGTGGTATAAATAGTGGGCAACCCGGGGATTTTAGGGTTTCACCCAGACAGATGGACTCGCCGAGTCAGGGATATGGACTCGTCGAGTCCCCGGCTCACGCGTGCCCTCAGACGCGACCCGACTCGGCGAGTCAGGCTAGAACTCACCGAGTCCCTCTAGAAAACTCACTATAATTACCAATAAATCAACATACCGGGAACGGGTCGTTACAAAGGGAGACGTGACATAGAAGGGGCGAGGCGCGTGGCAGCAGCGAGGGCGAGACACGAAGGCGGCTACGCTGCTCGTGCGAGGCTCGGACGTGGCCCCTGCGAGATTCGGATACGCGATGGCTACGAGGCCGCTTCTGATTGGCTGAGACTTCGGTCCGAGGGAATTGTGACACGCGTCGGTCTCGGATTCGACCACGACTCGGTGACGCAACAACTTCGGTACGCGAGGCGAGGGTGACGTGGCCAACTACTGTTCATGCGAATTTTTCAAATTTTGAGCCCCGAACTTCTAAAATCCATAACTTTCGCATACAAGCTCCATTTTTATGTTCTTTATATGAACACGTAGCTAAAATTATGCTCTACAACTTTCGTTTAGACTTCGTCGGCTAATTTTGACTTTAATTTTAATATTATTATTTTTAACAGACCGGGACAAGAAAATCCGTTAAAAATTCATAACTTCTTCATCCGACGTCCGTTTTCATCAGTATTTTTACCGTTGTACTGATATTGACGAGACCTTCGATTCTCGTTTAGGTTGTGTCGGCTAAATATCGCTCGATCTTAAATTCGAGTATTTAGCTATCTACTGCTAAGCTAAAACTTAGAAAAATCATAACTTCCTCATACGAAGTCAGATTTAGACGTTCTTTTTATCAAAATTCTCGGTTTAACGAATATTATGACTTTCTTTTGGATGGTTAAGGCTAAAAAGAACTTTATCATAAATCCACTTTTTACGCTTCCCGGTGTCGTGCCGGTTCCGTCGCGAAACTTCAACATGTCATAACTTCTTCGTTATAACTCGGATTTCGGTGTTCTTTATATCTCCGGAATCCTTGTTTCGGCCACTACAACTTTCTTAAACGATATAGGCTTTTTCTAATATTTATTTTCAATGCCTATTTTCATTATTAATTAATTAAATCATAATAATTAAGCAAATAAGCATATAATTCACATGATATTCACATAATTCCTTTGTATTACTTCAAAATGAGTTACAAAGGTTGACCTAGACTATTACAACATTATTAATGCTTTTAGCTCAGAAACACGGGCGTTACAATTCTTTCCCCCTTAGGATGATTCCATCCCCGGAATCACAGATCAGCAAACAAATGCGGGTAGCGACTCATCATGTCACTCTCCGTTTCCCAGGTGAGATTTGGCCCATTCGTATGTTTCCATTGCACAAACACTAAATCGACCATCTTGCATCGCAACTTTTTAGTCTTACGGTCAACGATTGTCTATGGTTCTTCGATTAACCTTTTGCTTTCATCCAGCCTTAACTCAGATATTGGAATTATGTTGGGAACATCTCCCGTGAACTTCCTTAAATAACACACATGGAAAGTGTTATGAATACCATCTATTTCTTCTGGTAGTTCTAGATTGTAAGCTTGATTTCCAATCCTCTGAAGAACTTTAAATGGTCCAATAAACATTGGCCTCAACTTTCCTCTTTTACCAAATCTTATAAATCCCTTCCACAGTGAGACTTTAAGCAAAATCGAATCACGAACTTCAAATGTTATCGGTTTTCTTTTCTTGTCAGCATAGCTCTTTTGACGATCCCGAGCCGCTATCATCCTTTCCCTAATCCCTTTCAACTTTTCAGCAGTCTGATGGAATATCTCAGGTCCCATAAACTGCTTTTCTCCAGCTTCAAGCCAACAAGACGGCGTACGACACTTCTGTCCATACAAAGTGTGATAAGGTGCCATCTTTATGCTCGAGTGGAAACTATTGTTGTAGGAAAATTCTACTGAAGGTAAATGTTCATCCCAGTTACCTTGGAATTCTAGGGTACATGCTCTTAGCATATCTCAAGTGTTTGTATTGTTCTTTCGCTCTGACCATCAGTTTGTGGATGGTAAGCTGTACTTAACCACAACTTGGTACCCATTTACTCTTGTAGACTTTTCCAAAATTGTGACGTGAAACGACTATCATGATCTGATACAATTGTTAGAGGAACACCGTGAAGTCTCACAATTTCCTTCACATAAGCATTCACAAGCTTATCCATAGGCCAGTTTTGATTGGCTGCTATGAAGTGTGCACTCTTGGTGAAACGATCCACGACCACCCAAATCATGTCGTGACCGCTCTTTGTTCTGGGTAGTTTAGTCACAAAATCCATGTTGATGTCTTCCCATTTACCCATGGGTACAGGTAAAGGTTCTAAACTCCCATACGGTTTCTGATGTTGTGCCTTGACTCTTGCACATGTCACACACTCGGCCACATACTTAGTAACATCGAGCTTCATCGTTGGCCACTAGTAATAGGGTTTTAAACCCCTATACATTTTCGTACTGCCAAGATGAATCGAGTACATGGTCTTGTGAGCTTCTTCCATCAGAAAATCTCTTACTCCTCCCGTCTTAGGTACCCAAATCCTATCTTGGAATACCTTTAACCCTTGGTTGTTTGTACCGAATACTAATGTTTTGCCCAAGCGTTCTTCTCTAAAGCTTCTTCCTGAGCTTTCTTTATACTCTCCACAATTTTTGAGACAACCTAAATTCTTAACGCTCTTTGCCTTTTCTTTTCAAGGTTGACTTTCCGACTGAGAGCATCAGCAACAACATTTTCTTTACCAGGGTGATAAAGTATCTCTCAGTCGTAGTCCTTGAGTAATTCCAGCCAACATCGTTGCCTCATATTCAATTCCTTCTGATTAAAGAGATACTGGAGACTCTTATGATCAGTGAAAAGTTTGCACTTTGTGCCGTAGAGATAATGTCTCCATATTTTTAGAGCGAAAACTTCCGCTGCCAACTCCAAATCATGAGTAGGGTAGTTCTTTTCATGCTCCTTCAATGTCTTGATGCATATGCTATCACTTTATCCTGCTGGGTTAGAACACAATGTAACCCAACTCCTGATGCATCACTATAGACTGCGAAGTCTTCAACTCCTTCGGGTAAAGAAAGAATTGGTGCTTCACATAATTTCTTCTTTAACTTCTCAAAGGCTTCCTTATGATTTTCACTCCAAGTATAAGTAGCTCCTTTGTGGGTCAAGGATGTCAAAGGGGCAGCTATCGAAGAAAAGCCTTAGATAAACTTTCGGTAATATCCAGCTAATCCCAAAAAGCTTCGGATCTCCGTAGAACTTTTTGGTTGTTCCCACTTCATTACAGCTTCAATCTTTGCTGGATCAACCATTATCCCATCTTGGTTGACCACATGACCCAAGAATTGGACTTCTTGAATCCAAAATTCACATTTGGAGAACTTTGCATACAACTTCTCCTTTTTCAAAACTTATAGCACTTCACGTAGATGCTTTTCATGCTCCTGTTTGCTTTTCGAATAAATCAAGATGTCTTCTATGAATACTATCACGGATTTATCTAGGAATGGTTTACAAACCCTATTCATCAAATCCATGAAAGCTGCTGGGGCATTGGTTAGTCCCAACGACATAACCAAAAATTCATAGTGTCCATATCTTGTTCTAAACGCAGTCTTTTCGATATCCTGCTCTCTCACCTTTAGTTGGTGGTATCCCGACCTAAGATCGATCTTCGAGAAATAGCTCGAACCCTGTAACTAGTCGAACAAGTTATCGATCCTTGGCAACGGGTACTTGTTCTTTATTGTTACTTTGTTCAGCTCTCTGTAATCAATGCACATTCTCATGCTCCCATCCTTCTTCTTTATGAATAACTGATGTGTGTAAAACTCACTTAGTTTTAATCCTACTTTAATTATCAAATAACACACAAAAGGCAGTGAACCTATCAATTGTGGTATAGCTAAATAAGCAGGGTATCGAACACATGGAACGACAAATTAAATTAAAAACTAATTCTATCTAAGTTGATTAAGCAAATAGGGGTTTTTTCTCTAGTTTTACAAGACTAGAAACTTACTAACTAATTCAAGACTACAAAAAGGACAAATTAACTAGATTCAATAATGGGAAAGGAACTTCTGTTTAGTTCAACTCGATTAACTTTATGGTTGATTTTAGGGTAATAGTGCAATGGATTAATTCTTTCGTTGGTTACCGATTCAAGTGATTAGGTTTATGTTCACTACCCTAATCCTTAGCAAACAAACTAATTCAAACAGTGGCCAATTGCTTAATTTAATTATATTTAATAGATTAATTATTCGGGTTAAGTTAGACTTGCAATAGCTAATTAATTCATTATTATTAATTAACCTCTTGTTTGATGGTCATCTTACAAGCTTGCACACGAGTTTACTGAATTTCCTTATTAATCCTAGTTTCATGTTCATTAATTCTAGACATATGGTATAGTGGTCATGTGACAACTGCCAATTCAGGTCATTCTTGGACTCATGCATCTTTATAATAACCATTCATGCACAACATGCCATGACCTAGTAGTATAAATTAGGTCAAAAATCTTGCATAAACTAGGATCCAACTAAGGTCTAGGACTAATATACTTGATACTTACAATTCTAGTAAGTTGCTTAGCTACAATAGGAAATGCCAATACTATAATTAGAATAAAGCTTCAAGCTTTGTTATAATTGAAATAGGGTATAAAACTCTAAAAATAAATTAAAACATTCTAATTATACTTCAACATGTTGTTGAATATCAAACAATATTCCAAAAACCCTAAAGAGCCAAAAATCCAAAGTTATAAATTATAAAGCTTAAAAACTTTATAAAATTTGGCTATAAACTTCCTAATATCAAATTTTATTAATCAAATTATGGATTATACCAATGAACTAGAAATATAAATTACAAGTATTAATCATAAATTATTTGTTGAAAACAAGATTTTTAAATAAATCAAATTGCTTAATAAACGTTTTATAAAAATGAATGTTTTTATATAAAATATAGGAGGGAAGTTTATAAAGTTTAAAATTTAGGAGAGAGGAGGCCAAAATGCATGCAAAAACCGGCCATCACCTCTCCCCATGCCCTCTCTCTTCCCCAAAACACAATCATTAAGCTTAAACCCTTACTCCACCTCTTCCCTCTTCACTCTCTCACTTCACTCTCTTCACACACTTCACTCTCTTCTTCCCTCTCTCTAAACTCACGAAAATCCTCTCATTTCTCTGCAAAATTTCGAGATTGTGAAGCCCTTGAAGTGTTCTTACTTCTCTCAAGGTCAAAACCAAGGTAAACAACAACATCTTCTTCCATAGTTTCATGGTTAAACCTCTTTTTCTTCTTAGTCTTCTCTACTTTTCGGATTCTATGCCTTTCCATGGCTAGAAATCTTTATTCTCCCCTTGTGGTTTTTAGATTCTCACCATAACACAATGCATGTGTTAGAGATGGTGAAAATCCGGGATCAAACCCATGCAAGGAAATCCATAAAATATAATTAAACATCTTGGAAATCCATTTTTATAATTTTCCCAGCTTAGTATTGTGTAATAACAGTTAAATAAAAAGTTTGAGAATTTTTATCCCTCGAATGCTATTTTCGTGAATTTATGTTGTAATAAGGACTTAAAAATTTGGAAAGTTTATATTCCAAGGTTGTAATTAATCGCCCGATATATAGAATTTCATTACTTCAGAAAAAGTGTAACTAATTGATATAAAATCCAATACTAAAACATAAATTGGCATTTCCCTATATGTAGAGTTTAGTATATTAGCATTAGATATCGACATGGAAACTCACTAGTGCGTGTGTTTGATGTCGTAGGATCCCGGTAGTAAGACGTTGGTGCATCCCGAAGTACCGCTTGTGTCTACACAAAACATCGTGAGTATTCACGCACTCCCCTATTTTCGGTTTTTATGTTTTGGGGTGGAAAAGCATGTCCAGAAAAACTACTGTTTGCATGTTGTACTTAAATTGAATTGTATCAAACATGATTGCTATTGTATTGCTATGTTTCTTTATGTATGTCTATGCAACACGGAACATGAGAACTTATCGTACTAAGGCCCTTCCCTTATCTCTAACCATTAACTCTTTGAGCCAATAGTCGTTATGGATAGCGCTATTAGGAATTGACAACTCCTCACTCGCCCGAATCGCTGGAGTGCATGATACCATTATTCATCTATGGAACGATAAGCATAGATCTCGATAGGGCTTCAGTCATAGGTTTGGTTGAGACTCATTGTTTGCTCATACACATACAAACGCGTTTCCCATTCTAGCAATAAACTTGTATACCTTAATAGCAATCAACTTTGTTTTATCATTAAAGCAATGTACTTGTACTTACAAAAAGCATTATTGTACCCTCGATTTATAAACTTGTGATACTCACCAACTATTTTCATAGTTGACGCTCGTTTTACATGCTTTTTCAGGAAGTAATTAGTAAGTGGATGTAAATATTCATCATCATAGAGCATGCTGCATCGTGTTGAAGCTATTATGAAGCTATATTTTGAACAATGTTATTTTGAAAAACTTGTATTTTGTTTCTTTTGAAGCTATGGGATGTAAACTTTTAAATACTGCTATGGTGATGTATCTTTATCTTTTGCATTGAAACCGTTATCGCTGTCATACCTTGCGTTTCCGCTTTAGCGGGGTGTGACAGAAGTGGTGTCAGAGCTAAAGTTATAGAGAACATCGGTTTTTCTTTAAGAAAACACAACCTATAACTAAAACTTACAAAGAAATTCTTTTTACATCAAACATATTACTAGTATAATTAGGTCAGGAGTTGTATTATTGGACCTTGATTAAACATAGCCTGATCACCTATGTTTAATTAAGAAAAGATTTATACAAAGCTTGAGCTAATTATAATGGGAATACGTTCAACAAAAATATTTGAGAAAACTTTATTTCAAAATTTCAAAAGGTTAATTTTGGTGTGTGTAAGCATTGCATATTATAGGCATGCATTGTCATTTATTTCATATCTCATTGAAACTATGTCACAGTCCACTATGTCAACATCGTCATCTTCCTGCGCTACCGCCTCAGCCGATGAATCCGGCTACGTCACTGTTATCCCTCGATGTAATCCCCCCGCCTCGGTAGGAGAAGACCCATCAGAGGATACAGAAGATACTGGGAACTCGGTGGAGATCAGCAATGACAACGCCCCGAGTCAACGACGCGAGGCATCACCGACATCGGTGTTGCCACAGCCACCGCTCTATGGACTTCGCATTCGGAGGACAGCGAGGAAGAGTGTTCCCATTCCAGGAAGGATACCCGCCAGCACAGCAGGACATGGCACGGCAGGACCTAGCGGAGCAGAACCCAGCGATGCAGGACCGAGAGCACCCTCACCTCAGCAAGTCATAGGGATACCTGTCAGACAGCCAGGTATGACCCTGGAGGAGTCCCGGAGATTGCAGTCGATAGCAGCGGGCCTACGTCACAGTCTCGCTGTGATAGCTGGGCATCGAGAAGTTTTGGATGAAGTCTTGGCAGGAATGGAAATCCTATATCAGCATTCGATGGAGACTGCTGACACTGCTAGTGCTGCTAGACGAGAGGCAGGTCATGCGATGACAGCATATTATGTGTTTGGTGGGCTGTTCCTGATTGTGGTGTTGATGCTTCTTGTTGGGATAGCGATTGGCTTTTGGTTCTGATTTTAGTATTTTGTTTTATTTTGTTTTGAAATGAAAACCCATGTTGGGTGTCTTTTGGGAAAAATATTTAAAACTTTATTTTGGGATTGACGTATTGGTTTGGTTTTAAGATTATTTCAAATGGTAATGAAAAATTTTATTTTATGTTTGAAAACTTTTACTATGAGGTCAAACCCTAAAATTTATTTGGTAAATGGTTGAATAAAAGAGATTTTTCTTTTCTTTCCTTTCTCAAATCTATATGCATAGTATTAATGCAACCCATTAATTTGACAACACTTACGGTTTTCAAAATGGTAGTGAAATACATATTATACATTATTTTATGTATTTATACGTATTTCTTCTCCTGTGTCATAGAACCATGTCAGGAAGGCCTAATCGCGGGCGCCCACAGAACGAAACGCCCGATGTTGCTCAAATGGTAGCACAACAACTCATGCAAGCAATCCCAAACATTGTTACTCAAGTAACTGCAGGACTTAATGCTAACCAAGGAAGTAGTGGAGGAAACCGGGGAAACAATGAAAGAGAATGCAACTACAAGTCCTTTATGGCCTGTAAACCTAAGGAGTTCCATGGAAAGGAAGGTGCGGTCGGGTTACTGAAATGGATTGATAGCATGGAGTCGGTCCTTCATATTAGCAAGTGCCTCGAGCGCAACAAAGTTGAGTATGCATCTTGCCTATTCCAAGATAGGGCATTAACCTGGTGGAATGCTCTAGTGCAAACCCGAGGCCGTACAACAGCATATCAGCTAACTTGGGAAGACCTAAAGAAGCTGCTGATAGAGGAGTATTGTCCCAAGGATGAACTTCAGAAACTTGAATATGAATTCTGGAACCATTCTATGGTTGGAACACAAATAGAGAAGTACACAGTCCGATTTCATGAACTAGCAAAACTAGTACCTCACATGGTTACTCCTAAGGAGAAACGGATAGATCGTTACATCTGGGGTCTGGCACCAGAGATTCGGGGAATGGTTACCTCAGCAAACCCAACTACCATTCAAAGTGCAGTAAGCCTAGCAAATCGACTAACCAATGATGTGATAAGGATGGGAGCATCAGCAAAGGAAAGCTCTAGTAGCAAGAGGAAGCCAACAAATCAGGGAGAGAAGAAGTATGGAGGCAAGTTAGGGAGGAAGCAGAAAGTCTCAAGAAACTTTATGGTAAGAGCCCAGGAGCAAGAACCAGTGAAAACTCAAGGACAAGAAGTGCAGGAGCGAAAACAGTACTCAGGGCCGCTTCCGAAGTGCAATAAGTGTAACTTCCATCACAAGGGAGCTTGCTCGGTGTGCCAAAACTGTAAGCAAACAGGCCATTACTCGAAGTATTGTAAGGTGAATAAGGAGGGAAAAAGGACATGTTACGAGTGCGGGAGTACTGATCATCTCCGTAGAGCATGTCCTAAACTGAACAATGGACCTGGTAACAATGGACAAGGCCAAGCCAGGCAAAACTTTCAAGGAAATCAAGTTGGACAGCCAAGAGGTGTAGCCTTTGTGATTGGTGCAGAAGAAGCTCGTCAGAACCCTGAAGTGATAATAGGTACGTTCCTCCTGAACAACCATTTTGCATCAGTAATATTCGATGCAGGAGCAGATAGGAGTTTTGTTTCTTTAGCATTTAGACCGTTAATTGGCTTGAAATCGGTAAAGATGAGGAATGCTTATGCTATTGAACTTGCTGATGGGTATGAAATTAGGGCTAGTGATATAATTCCTGGTTGTACTTTGAATTTAGCTGATAAACTCTTTAGCATTGACCTAATTCCTATAGAGCTAGGTAGTTTTGATGTGATAGTAGGGATGGATTGGTTATCCAAAAATAGAGCGGACATTGGTTGTTATGAGAAAGTCATTAGAGTGCCTCTCCCTAATGGAGAAACCCTTATCATACACGGTGAGAAGTCAGGAAGAAGTTTAAACATAGTATCAAGCGTGAAGGTTCACAAGTACCTGAAAAAGAATTGTATTGCATTCATGGCCCACGTGCTAGAAAGAGAACCTGAAGCTAAGCAACTCAAGGAGATTCCAGTGGTTCAAAACTATCCCGGAGTATTTCCGGAGGAATTTCCTGGTCTACCCCCTTATAGACAGGTCGAATTTCGGATAGACTTAATTCCCGGAGCGGCACCGGTAGCAAAAGCACCATATCGCCTTGCACCATCCGAGATGCAAAGACTATCCGGACAACTTCAAGAACTTCTAGACAAAGGGTTTATTTGACCAAGTTCTTCACCTTGGGGAGCCCCAGTGTTATTCGTCAAAAAGAAAGATGGTTCGTTCCGAATGTGCATTGATTACAGAGAATTGAACAAGTTGACAATCAAGAATCGATATCCCCTCCCTAGAATAGATGACTTGTTCGATCAGTTGCAGGGCGCTTCCTACTTCTCAAAAATCGACCTTCGGTCAGGGTATCATCAGCTAAGAATTCACGAAGAGGACATTCACAAAACAACATTTAGAACCCGTTATGGACATTATGAGTTCTTAGTCATGCCTTTTGGACTAACGAACGCACCCGCTGTATTCATGGATTTGATGAATAGGGTCTGTAGACCATACCTAGACAGGTTTGTAATTGTATTTATCGATGACATACTTGTTTACTCGCGGACCAAAGAAGATCACAATAGACATCTAGAGCTAGTGTTGGAGCTGTTGAAGGAACATAAATTGTATGCCAAGTTCACTAAGTGTGAATTTTGGATTCAGGAAGTACATTTTCTTGGTCATGTGATCGGCGAAAGAGGAATCCATGTAGATCCAGCTAAGATAGAGGCAATCAAGAAATGGGAGGCCCCCAAAACCCCGACAGAAATACGACAATTCCTAGGATTAGCTGGGTACTACAGACGCTTCATTGAGAATTTCTCTAGGATTGCTCAACCATTAACATCTTTGACCCAAAAGGATAGAAAATTTCTCTGGGAAGAGAAACACGAAGAGGCGTTTCAAATCCTGAAAAACAAGCTGTGCAATGCACCAATTCTGGCTTTACCAGAAGGATTAGAGAACTTTGTGGTGTATTGTGATGCGTCTCATCAAGGATTAGGATGTGTGCTAATGCAAAAAGATAAGGTCATTGCATATGCTTCCAGACAACTCAAACCGCACGAGAAGAATTATACCACCCATGATCTAGAACTAGGAGCAATAGTTTTCACCCTTAAGATATGGAGGCATTATTTGTACGGAACCAAGTGCACCATTTATACCGATCACAAAATCCTTCAGCATATCCTGGATCAGAAAATGTTAAACATGCGGCAGAGAAGATGGGTAGAGTTGTTTAGTGATTATGATTGTGAGATACGATATCACGCAGGGAAGGCTAACGTAGTAGCCGACGCTCTTAGTAGGAAAGAAAGAGTGAAACTTTCCCATGTGAGAGCTTTGGGAATGGTAATTCAGACAAGCTTGAAATCTCAAATCATTAATGCCCAGGAGAAAGCGTTATGCAAGGAAAATCTTCCAGGCGAAACTTTACATGGTTTGGAAGAAAGATTTGAAACCAAACCTGATGGAGTTCGTTATTTTAAAGACAGGTTCTGGATTCCAAGGGTTAACAACCTGAAATTCCCCAATGGAAATGGGAGCAAATATCTATGGACTTTGTTACCAAACTTCTTAGAACTGCTAAAGGTCATGACTCAATTTGGGTCATAGTGGATCGACTGATGAAATCTGCACACTTTCTCCCCATTCGAGAAGATTTCAAGATGGAAAAATTGGCCCAAATCTACATCGACAAAATTGTTTCTCTGCATGGTGTACCCTTATCTATCATTTCTGATAGAGATAGTCGTTTTACATCTCGATTTTGGTGGATGTTACAGAGGGCACTAGGAACCAAGATAGATTTGAGCACAGCTTACCACCCTCAGACAGATGGGCAAACAGAGAGAACAATACAAACATTGGAAGACATGCTACGAGCGTGTGTCATTGAGTTCAAAGGAAATTGGGATACTCATTTACCCCTAATTGAGTTTTCCTACAATAACAGTTACCACACGAGTATCCAATGTGCTCCATATGAAGCATTGTATGGACGCAAGTGTCGTTCGCCCTTATGCTGGACAGAAATCGGAGACAGACAGTTGACTAGAGTCGAACTTATCCAGGAAACATCCGACAAGATTGCTATCATCAAGGATAAGCTTAAAGCTGCTAGAGATCGTCAGAAAAGTTATGCGGATAATCGTCGAAAACCATTAGAATTCCAAGTAGGAGACAAGGTACTTTTAAAAGTGTCGCCTTGGAAAGGGCTTGTGCGTTTTGGTAAGAAAGGAAAACTAAGCCCGAGATATGTTGGACCCTTTGAAATCCTTGAAAGGATTGGTCCAGTAGCGTATAAACTCCAATTGCCCCAAGAATTAAGCGCCATTCACGACACATTCCACGTCTCCAACCTTAAGAAATGTCTAGCCGACGAAACATTGATAGTACCCTTGGAGGAAATTAAGATCAATGATAAGCTAAGCTTTGTTGAGGAACCAATAGAAATCCTTGACAGGGAGGTAAAACAACTTAAGCGGAGTAAGATCCCGATTGTGAAAGTTCGATGGAACTCAAAACGCGGGCCGGAGTACACCTGGGAGCGCGAGGACTTCATAAAGGAAAAGTATCCGCAACTTTTCCCTTGCGATGACAAGCGATGACATAGAATGAATTTCGGGACGAAATTCTTTTTAAGTGGGGGATACTGTGACAACTGCCAATTCAGGTCATTCTTGGACTCATGCATCTTTATAATAACCATTCATGCACAACATGCCATGACCTAGTAGTATAAATTAGGTCAAAAATCTTGCATAAACTAGGATCCAACTAAGGTCTAGGACTAATATACTTGATACTTACAATTCTAGTAAGTTGCTTAGCTACAATAGGAAATGCCAATACTATAATTAGAATAAAGCTTCAAGCTTTGTTATAATTGAAATAGGGTATAAAACTCTAAAAATAAATTAAAACATTCTAATTATACTTCAACATGTTGTTGAATATCAAACAATATTCCAAAAACCCTAAAGAGCCAAAAATCCAAAGTTATAAATTATAAAGCTTAAAAACTTTATAAAATTTGGCTATAAACTTCCTAATATCAAATTTTATTAATCAAATTATGGATTATACCAATGAACTAGAAATATAAATTACAAGTATTAATCATAAATTATTTGTTGAAAACAAGATTTTTAAATAAATCAAATTGCTTAATAAACGTTTTATAAAAATGAATGTTTTTATATAAAATATAGGAGGGAAGTTTATAAAGTTTAAAATTTAGGAGAGAGGAGGCCAAAATGCATGCAAAAACCGGCCATCACCTCTCCCCATGCCCTCTCTCTTCCCCAAAACACAATCATTAAGCTTAAACCCTTACTCCACCTCTTCCCTCTTCACTCTCTCACTTCACTCTCTTCACACACTTCACTCTCTTCTTCCCTCTCTCTAAACTCACGAAAATCCTCTCATTTCTCTGCAAAATTTCGAGATTGTGAAGCCCTTGAAGTGTTCTTACTTCTCTCAAGGTCAAAACCAAGGTAAACAACAACATCTTCTTCCATAGTTTCATGGTTAAACCTCTTTTTCTTCTTAGTCTTCTCTACTTTTCGGATTCTATGCCTTTCCATGGCTAGAAATCTTTATTCTCCCCTTGTGGTTTTTATATTCTCACCATAACACAATGCATGCGTTAGAGATGGTGAAAATCCGGGATCAAACCCATGCAAGGAGTGGAAAAGATGCACATATGATCATGTGACATCAAAACCTAATATTTCATGTTCTTCTCCATTTCTTTTGTGTTCATGCATGAAAAAAAGCATTTAAACCATTTCTAGTACATCTTGGATTCTCATTCATTCCATGCATGTGTTAGAAATCGGGCCTTACCAAAGACATGCATGATGTTCTTGTTGAAATACCCTAATAATGCACACAAGCAAACATGCAATCTGCCAGATTACTTTGTTCGACTTTGAACAGTCATAACTTAGTCATTTATTAACCAAATCATGATATTCTTTTTGTATTGGTTAGTTCCACGAGTTAACTTTCAAACCCAACTAGTATCACTGTAAAATATTAAATATCCGATTTTTAGCAGATTTTACAAAAAGGTTGCGCATACAGCTCTTTTTCTGTGATCACTATTTTTATCTTGCTTAAACAATGGCCTTAAGCCCAACCATAAATCTGAGGAAAAATACCTTAGAAACTTAACATATCTAGTGAATTATGGTTAAAATTTCGTGGCTTAAAACCCCACTGAGTGGACTACAAAAATTCATGAACTTCAGCCACATCTACACTTCATGCATTATTGCATGCAACTTTTCTTAAATTGTTTGGAATCATTACCCTCATTTCTCTTCTGAATACATTTTTTTACATTTTTCCTTTTGAAATCCCTTGGATGCATGAGATAATCTGGAAAATTTCAAGAGCTTTTGTTATTTCTTTGATTTATTAGAATTATTACTAAAACCAAAGGCATAAATACCCAAAACCAGTTTATACATTATGAAAACCACTTTTGATATTTTTCCCAGGATATTTATACTGTAAATGATGTTACAAAAATTTATGGTGATTTATTTTAACTGTTTAATATTATTTCTTTAATTAATGACTATTGAAAGGAATAAAGCAAGGAAAAATAGAAATACCCACTGAAAAATATCTTTTATATTTTTCCCAGCCTATTTATGTATAATAACAATTAAATAAAAGTTTGGGTAATTTTGGAAATTGTTTTCTATTTATTTCAATTTTTATTGAAATAAATGCTCAAAAATCATAAAATATAATTAAACAGCTTGGAAATCCATTTTTATAATTTTCCCAGCTTAGTATTGTGTAATAACAATTAAATAAAAAGTTTGAGAATTTTTATCCCTCGAATGCTATTTTCGTGAATTTATGCTGTAATAAGGACTTAAAAATTTGGAAAGTTTATATTCCAAGGTTGTAACTAATCGCCCGATATATAGAATTTCATTACTTCAGAAAAAGTGTAACTAATTGATATAAAATCCAATACTAAAACATAAATTGGCATTTCCCTATATGTAGAGTTTAGTATATTAGCATTAGATATCGACATGGAAACTCACTAGTGCGTGTGTTTGATGTCGTAGGATCCCGGTAGTAAGACGTTGGTGCATCCCGAAGTACCGCTTGTGTCTACACAAAACATCGTGAGTATTCACGCACTCCCCCATTTTCGGTTTTTATGTTTTGGGGTGGAAAAGCATGTCCAGAAAAACTACTGTTTGCATGTTGTACTTAAATTGAATTGTATCAAACATGATTGCTATTGTATTGCTATGTTTCTTTATGTATGTCTATGCAACACGGAACATGAGAACTTATCGTACTAAGGCCCTTCCCTTATCTCTAACCATTAACTCTTTAAGCCAATGGTCGTTATGGATAGCGCTATTAGGAATTGACAACTCCTCACTCGCCCGAATCGCTGGAGTGCATGATACCATATTCATCTATGGAACGATAAGCATAGATCTCGATAGGGCTTCAGTCATAGGTTTGGTTGAGACTCATTGTTTGCTCATACACATACAAACGCGTTTCCCGTTCTAGCAATAAACTTGTATACCTTAATAGCAATCAACTTTGTTTTATCATTAAAGCAATGTACTTGTACTTACGAAAAGCATTATTGTACCCACGATTTATAAACTTGTGATACTCACCAACTATTTTCATAGTTGACGCTCGTTTTACATGCTTTTTCAGGAAGTAATTAGTAAGTGGATGTAAAGATTCATCATCATAGAGCATGCTGCATCGTGTTGAAGCTATTATGAAGCTATATTTTGAACAATGTTATTTTGAAAAACTTGTATTTTGTTTCTTTTGAAGCTATGGGTTGTAAACTTTTAAATACTGCTATGGTGATGTATCTTTATCTTTTGCATTGAAACCGTTATCGCTGTCATACCTTGCGTTTCCTCTTTAGCGGGGTGTGACAGGTCACATATCATATGAGGTTGATAATCAATAGATGTTCATGCTAATCAATTATCTTCCTATTAACAGAAAATTAATTATCATTCATACACAAGGTTCTTTAGCAAGCTAAAATAACAATTAATCACCAACTTGGAATTAATTCTACCAATCAATCAAACCATATTGTCAACTTTGTATTCCCAAACAGAAGTCTAAAGAATTTAGTTCATAACTAAGGTAAATAACAGCAAACAAATAAGTTCAAGTTGCTTAATCATGTTGACAAAACAAAAGAATTAAGTAGAATAGTGAAATTATACCTTAATTACTCCCGGGATTGGATTCTAGCTTCCTTGGTCGACTTCTAGGGTTCTCCTGGCTTCTTATTCGCAGCTAAGCACTTCTGAAACTTCCCATAATTTTTTTCTTCTCGATTTGTGGAGTTATCTTTATATATGCGTTCCGACTCGTCGAGTCCCTCTCACATCTTTCGTAATCCGATAACTATCTTGACTTCCGAATCATTATCCTTCTGATTCCGCGACCGGACTCGTCGAGTCAAGGCTCGACTCGACGAGTAGAAGCCTTTTTATGGGTGTTTTCTTTCTTCATTCCACTCTTGAGCTCCTAACCGCTTCTCTTGCTTCCTTTCGCTTCCGAGCTTCATCTTTGGACTGAAAAACATAATTTAACACTTTTAAGTACCTTTTGTCCATAATATGCAACAATTTAGCTAATATATGAATAAATAAACTACACTTAATACACACTAAATATGCACATATCAATAACACTGAAGCTCCCTAGGGCGATGAACTAGGTCTAATGAAACCTTTGTCCAATAATTCCTGAAGTTGTGTTATAAACTCCTTCATCTCCGTTGGTGCTAATCGGTATGGTGCTTTTGCTATTGGTGTTGTTCCTCGTAACAAGTCTATTCTAAACTCTACTTGTCTATCAGGGGGTAATCCAGGAAGATCTTCGGGAAAGACTTCCGGAAAGTCACAGACCACTGGTATCTCCTACACCTCCTTCTTTTCCTTCTTAGCATCGATCACAAACACTAGATATGATGTACATCCCTTGACCAAACATTTTCTAGCTTTCATTGTGGAGATGATTCCAGAACTCACTCGGCGTTTGTCCCCATATACCATAAATGAATCTTTTCCAGGTGGGTTCACCCTTACTATCTTCTTCTTGCAAAGAATCTCAGCATCGTTGGCGCTAAGCCAATCCATTCCCAAAACGATGTCAAAACCGTTCAACTCTATGGGTAATAGCACCTCATGGAATTTGTTTCCGTTTAGGTTGATGACTATGTTCCTAATACGATCACTAACAGGTACGAACTTGCCCCTAGCAACCTCGACTATTAAAGCATTATCTAGTCTATCAACAGGCAAAGCTAGTTTTCTACCAAATTCATGCGAAATAAAGGGGTAGTTGGCTCCATAATCAAACAAAATTTGGGCAGGCAATTCGTTTACGAGAAAAGTACCTGAAGCGACATCCACTTCCTCCTTTGCAGCTTCAAGTGTCATTTGGAAAGGTTTTAGCAACAGTAGCATCTCAACTAAAGATCTTCAATTAAAAAGATATAGATATTTTCTGGAATCTTGTAAGTTCCTTTAGGGCATGTTATTTTTCCTTCGAGTGTCGTGGGGTAACTAATTCCTATCTCGATGCACAAAGTCTATTTCTTTTCTAAATTCAAAACGGGAGTGAATGTAATTATATATTAATCCTTTAGGGACCGATTCTTTTACCCTTTGTCTATAAACGATACAAATAAAATCATATCTTAATCCTTATAAAGACTAATCAATTATTTTCTCTTTGATTTTACTTTTACGCATAAATATCATAAAACCATTGAAGCTAGGAGCAGCTGAAGATGGTGTGAATGAGATGCTGACGGCCGTGAAAATATAATTTATGCTCTATCGGTACAAATTGGTTCATATATTTAAGAAGACAACTTTTCATGGACCTAAACAAAAAGTTTTGACTTTCAAAGTCAAAACCACTAACTTTTAAGATCTAAAAAGTATTAATTCTTTAAAGTTTGTATTAATATCTAAATCATTCTATGACAAATTAGATTTAGATTCTACTATGGTAAAAAGACTTTTAAAGTCAAAACCACACTTTCGAAGTCAAATCATACTTTGTAATCAGATTGTATAGTGGTTTCCTACGATTATGAAAGGTTATTCCTGCTGTTGTTGGCAAGAAAAACCTTTATGTCCTTTTTTTGTTTGTACACAATTATATACATATACGAACCTTATATTTTGCATTCGAGAGAGAATAAATATACCTAATGACATCTTTCTTATTTGTTAAACCAGATGTGGGCTTTAAAATAAAGAATCACAATATATTTTACACACACAATCAAATAGCAATGTACTTTACTTTTCGATGATTTGTAATCTTTTTTTCCGTAAACCAAATCTAAATAAAAAGTGAGAAAAGTAAGATGCTATTAGATGCAAAACAACATTGACCAAAAATAACCAACATTGTCAAAAAGGTCAATTTGACCAAAAAGGTTAACATTATCATAATTTTCAAGATTATTTATACGTCATCCTATACAAGTCTCGTATCATTATAAAGTTCTTTTTTGTTCATTTTTAACTCATCCAAATCACATAAAATAAGATCAATTGTCAATATCAACAAATTTACCAAAACATCTAAAATGATCAATTTTTGTGGATTTACTTGACCACATATCATTGGAACCACAAACAAAACTGTAACACTGTAAATTTTCAGACAAATTTTTTCATTTTTAAATTACAAAAATTATCATAATACATTCCACAAAAATCCCAATAAGCAATTAACAAAACACAATTCCATAATAGTTAAATTAATAATCCAGGATCCTCCAAAAGATAACTCTTTATCTCGTGTGTGCAATCGAACCATCGCCTTCCCGTGATCCTGAAAAACACCTAAAACACATAACACACAACACGGTAAGCACGAAGCTTAGTGAGTTCCCCAAAATACCACAAATACACATTAGCCACTTGAGGCTATAACTCTGTAAGACCCACCGGTCAATGTGTCTCAGTAGGACCCTCCAGTCCCACAAATCTAATGGACCCTCCGGTCCTAACTCTGTGGACCCTCTGGTCCTAACTCTATGGACCCTCCGGTCCTAACTCTATAAGCTCATAATAAATACACAGCATAATTCACATAGACATAATGCAGGATATCACAGTACTTTAATAAGCACATAAGATCAATATATACACATATTACCATAACAGCATAAGTCACAAAGACAGTATGCACGATTACATATAAGACATAATAAACAAATAAGACCCTATGGTCGATAGTGTACTAAGACCCTCCGGTCTATATATACTGAAACCCTCTGGTCAATAATATACTAAGACCCTACGGTCACACACAAATTATAACACATATAAGTATAGTGAGAAGACTCACCTCGGGTGGCGAACAGATTCGATAAATGCTGCTGCTACACTCCGGCTTCTATCACTAAGCCAAACCCACAAATAACCCCATTAGGATCTTCGACCAACCTTCACATTATTAGGTCTAAACATGGTCCACCAACCTCGTCCATATATGACTCGAGTCCATTGGGCCCACCATGGCCTAATTTTCCAAATTGGGCCTAAACCCTTATATGGGCCTTACCCTAAATCCCATATAAATATTCTAGTCCACGTGACTGCTCTTGGACGGCCCAAATACTAAAACCCAATCACAAGGCCCAAGTAAAAATTAGGGTTTTCACATAAAATGATGATTATGGTTAAGTATTTCTCACTTAACCCATTAAGGTCTTAACCCATTAAGTCCATTATTCCATTAATAGATCATATAATAAAATTGTCAAGGGTTTTATCTTGAGTCCACTACTCCAAACGCGGGTCCCAATAGGCCCAAATCAACAAACCCAAAATTAGGGTTTTCTAAACCCTAATTAGGGTTTCTAGCCCAATAGTCATCCAACAAGCCCATATCAAGCATTTGGGCCGGTTAGGGTTCACTGTGCCAAACACCACCCACTACCACCCCAGGTAGTGGTGGTCATTGGCGGTTCATGGCGCCAGTCACCACCTCGCGGTGGTGGTGGTGGTTTTCCCTCAATTCCTCCACCAAAAATGCTAACACAAGACTCATTTCACAAGGCATACTCATACTCATCACAACAAATACCCATAACCATCACCATATGGTGGCTGGTGGTGGTGACGCGGGGGCAGCCACCATTTCCAATGGTGGCGGTGATGGTTCCTATCCAAAAAGCACATAAATGACCTCACACATAGAATACGCACGTCCACAACCACCACCCACGGTGGCTGGTGGCGGCCAATGGTGGCAGAAAACAAAATGGGTGGCAGCCGTCATCTTGAAGTGGTGGTGGTGGATTCCAGCTCTAAATAGTATAAACAACACAAAAAACAGATCATAGCATAACAAATACTCAAGCATCTAACATCCAGCCGCCTTATACATGGCTGTTGTCGCCGGAAATGATGACCACAGCAGCCCAAAATCTACCGGCAGCAATAAAAAGGCAAACAACTTCAGCCGGATAGAGAGAAGACGGAGAGGAGAAGAAACCGATCTTACCGAGTGTTTCCGGTTATTCACGACGCCACGCAAGGACAAACTCCGCCAGGTTCTCGATCTTCAGTGGTCTTCTCGGCTGCCACGGTAGTGCCACCTCACCTTGACTTCGCCGACGACAAGAGCGACATCGGAGGTATTCGATGGCCATGCGACGAGGAGGTGTCGATATCTGGAGTGTGAGGGAACAAGGGTGGCGGCTGGTCTTCAAGCATGGCGGCTGTATCACAATGCTAGGGTTAGGATTGCTGGAGCATCTTTTCACGGAATGAACTGCCGAGTCCATATCTCACGATCTAATCAAAATTGCCTTCCATTTTTCCAATTTCGGACCTTCCTCCACAAATCCTTTCAAAATTAATCTGCCATTTACACTTTTGCCCCTAAATCCATAATTTCATTACATAAGAAGCCCAAATTACCAAGTAGCCCCTTATCTATAAATTATTTACAATTGCAGCCCCCGCCTTCATGAATATTCACAAAACCAATTCGGACTTATGCTTTTAACCCCCAAATTCTAAAATTATGACGGTTAACTCCCCAAAACCAACACCCTCTTTAAATTATTAATTATTTTAGGTTTTCTACTCGTATTAACCCTTATCTATTTATTTATTTAATATTCAGGATGTTACAACTCTCCCCCACTTAAGTTAGATTTCGTCCTCGAAATCATTCCTTAACATCCCTTAAACGCCCGACATCTTGAACAGCCACAAGTCCGAGCATAACCTCAGCCGTTTAATCCAACAGAGCTATCTCGACCAACCACTCTGTACATGCAACCAATAAGTTCGCTTTACTCCAAACCGCATTACAACCGATCTGTAGTCGCACATTGTTTCCAACCTTAGTCGTCTAACACCCACTAACTCCATACATGTTGCGGTCCTTCTCAAACTAACCGAACCGACCATCCCATGTCTAGAACATCAGATGTAAACCATACCACTCAAAATGAGATCCATTAGAGATCTAAAATCTCAACTTATCTATTCTTTACACAGATAGGGCCAAACATAAACTCGAGAGTCCGATTCAACAGAAGAGTTGGAATCACTTGTCTCTAATCAGATACTCGACTCGTGACCCATGATCTACAAATCTACGTATACATTACTCTACAATTCCTTCCGAATTACGAAAACCTCTTCCTATTTCGAGGTATAATGGATCCCAATCGTCATGGAGACCCCAGTCTCGCCCCTGGTTCGGCCACCAGGTTCCCAAGGACTCACTCGTCAAGGCTACCTAAGCCTGAGAACTCCTCTATCTCATGCTCTAACCAGGGAATACTATGGATTCCCGCAGGTTGTATCACTTACTCACTCACCCGTGAATGCTACGGCTCCCCGCAGACTTACATCACTTACTCACTCACTCGTGAATGCTACGGCTCCCCGCAGGCTTACTGTTGGGTTATGAGCATTCTAACACTTCCTAAGTGTACATGCAACCCTAATAAACCTTGGATCTATGTTTGTCTAAGATACATGCATATAATTAATTTTTCCAAGGTTTATATCTTAACTAGCATGGCATGGGGAACATGAATCAAATAAAGCTAGGAGAAATACTTACCTTGAAGTTGTAGTTGATTGCTTGGAGTTTTTGAGCCTAGCACCAATAGTGTGGATGCGTCAAGTGGAAATCACAAATCACCACAAACTTGGAACTTTGAGAGAATAGTTACTAGTATCTTGAAATTTTCCCTCACCTCAACAAGTGTCAACTAGTGTCATTTCAAGAACCAAAGCCTCCTTTATATAGTGTGAAGGATTAGGGTTACATCCCTAAAACCCATGTCTCTTCATTTCCATGAGATCCATGGGTTAAAGCTCCATGGAGTATCCATGGACTTTTCCATGCAAGCCTAGCCCATTCCAAATAAGCTTTAGCCCACACTATAAATATAGATGCCCATATTTAATTAGTAATATCTTTGATCTCTAAATTAATCCTAGATTAATTATAGATCACTACTAATTAAATAATATGATCTTATATTAATATATTAGAACTTATAATATATTAATAAATCATAACTTGTACTATTCTCAAATATTATCCATAAATTGTTCGGGTGAAGTGCAACCCAAATGGACCATGCCGGGTCGGGTCAAGTACATACCAAATAGAGTTATGAACTTAGACACTATATCCAACAGTCTCCCACTTGGATAAGTCTAATAACTATAGTTGCAAGTATGACTTCAGGAACCGATCAGCAATCGTAGCTCTTTAAACTCTATTGAACTAGAACGCACCATTTAAGATAAGTGATCATATAATCCTCTATTCTAGATATCAGCCGAACAAATACATGGAACATGGTCTTGCTTATTGTCCAGCATTTGTTTCCCGATTTCCGATTTGTTTGACATAGAACTTAACTGAACACATCAATTTAGTTCTGACCGGGCCCAGTACATAGGTCAAAACATAATCATCGAGGGGCCCAGATATCAACTTCTAATCCAAGAATGAACAGATAAACTTCGACTCATATGTTTGTTCTACCACTCATTGAATTACACACAAAGGCACGTTTTATAACATCGAGTTACCAATGCATTTTCGTACAATCAATGCATAACCAACTTCTAAGTAACAAATCATATCTCTAGGTTTGAAGACTTATATGATATTACCGTCTCACGATCACTCAAGATAGGATTCCATGAAGTGGTTCCAGTGAGTGTGGGTTGAGTCCAATGCTCAAAACTTATGAGCACTCATGATTGTTGTAGCCATGTCCAACACCTTAGACCTCTGCAACCAATCATGACAGTCTTGATTCATACCTACTTCTGACATATGACCGACTGTGGAGGTTTGAATAATATGATATACCAAACATAATTATTCTGGAAGTCAAAACATGCAAAAAGAAATAAAGTAAACGATCGACAAGAGATAGCAACACTTTACTCATAAATAAAACACCTTTTATTCATCATCAAATGTCAATTACACTTTACAAATTTCATAATTTATCTAACTACTAAAACTTATATCATCCTTCAGCCCTATGCTCCGAGCATGCTGAAGATGCTTAACCCTACTCAGTCCCTTCGTGAGGGGATCTGCTGGGTTCTCATCCGATGATACCCTCTTCGCTACGAGGATTCCTTCTTCTATTCGATGTCTGATGAAGTGATATTTTCTGTCAATGTGTCTGGATCTCCCATGATCTCTTGGTTCCTTGGCTAAGGCAACCGCACTATTGATGTCACAGAAAATCTCCATCGGCTCTTTTATAGTCGGTATAACTCCAAGGTCTCCGATGAAGTTCTTTAGTCATATAGCCTCCTTTTCTGCCTCGCTTGCTGCTATATACTCTGATTCACAAGTGGAATCAGTCACTGTCTCCTGCTTGGAACTCTTCCAAGTGATTGCTCCTCCGTTTAAGGTAAAGCCCCAGCCCGACTGAGAGTGGAAATTATCCCTATCATTCTGGAAGCTAGCATCACTATACCCTAAAACTATCAAGTCATCACTCCCACTGAAGGTAAGGACCCAGTCCTTAGTCCTTCGCAGGTACTTGAGGATATTCTTTACCGTAGTCCAGTGTTCCTTGCCAGGGTTCCCCTGATACCTGCTAACCATGCTCAAAGCAAAGGCTACATCAGGTCGAGTACACGTCATAGCATACATGATCGATCCTACAGCATAAGCATAAGGTAGTCGACTCATTTCTGCTATCTCGGCCTCAGTACTAGGGCTTTGTGTCTTACTCAATCTGGCATTACTCTGAATGGGTAACTCACCTTTCTTGGAGTTATGCATGTTGAATCTTTTCAACACTTTGTCCACATAGGTGCTTTGACTAAATCCAATTAGTCTTTTACTCCGGTCTCTCAAGATCCTTATCCCTAGGATATAGGCAGCTTCACCAAGGTCCTTCATAGCGAAACACTTCCCAAGCCAGGACTTTACTTCCTGCAAAGTTGGGATGTCATTTCCTATGAGTAGTATGTCATCCACATACAATACCAAGAAGCTGACTATACTCCCACTAGCCTTGACATAAACACAAGATTCATCTTCACTCCTAGAAAAGTCATATTCCCTGACCTTTTCATCAAAGCAAAGATTCCATCTGCGAGGTGCTTGCTTCAATCCATAATTGGATTTCTCAAGCTTACACACTCTATTAGGGTACTCGTTGTTGACAAAACCTTCTGGCTGACTCATGTAAACATCTTCAGCCAACTTTCCATTAAAGAAAGCAGTTTTGATATCCATTTGCCATATTTCATAGTCATGAAATGCAGCTATGGCTAACAGAACCCGAATAGACTTAATCTTGGCTACTGGAGAAAAGGTCTCATCATAGTCCACTCCAGGAATTTGAGAGAAGCCCTTTGCAACCAGTCTAGCCTTATAGGTGTGTACTTTACCATCCATGTCGGTCTTCTTCTTGAAGACCCATTTGCACCCTACAGTCTTACGACCTGGTACATTCTCAACCAAGTTCCAAACTTGATTGTCATACATGGATTGTATCTCGCTATCCATAGCCTCTTTCCATTTTGCAGACTCGGGGCTTGCCATGGCTTCCACGTAACTGTTAGGTTTATCCATACCTGCTAGTGTCTCGTCACTAATAAGTGTCTCACCTTCCGCAGTAATATGAAAACCATAGTAGTGCTCAGGTGCATTCCTAACTCTCGTGGAACGTCTCAGAGGTACAGAATCGTCAATTGGCTCAACAGGAGTTTCCTCCTCAAGTTGAGGGCTAAGGTTTGAAGTTCCTTCACTACTTGACTCTTGAAGTTCTTCAAGGTCTATTTGCCTCCCGCTGTCTCCTTGGCTTATAAATTCTCTCTCTCGAAAGACTCCTCTTCTTGCTACAAAGACCACATTATCACTAGGTCTGTAAAAGAGGTAACCAAAGGATCTTTGTGGGTAGCCGATGAAAATACACCTCTCGCTTCAGGGTTCTAGCTTATCATGAGACTCGCGCCTCACAAAAGCTTCGCAACCCCAAATCTTGATGTGGTCTAGTTTGGGTACTTTACCAGTCCACATCTCGTGAGGAGTTTTGGCAACTTTCTTTGTAGGGACTAGATTAAGGATATGGGCGGCAGTCTCTAAGGCATACCCCCAAAATGAGATTAGTAACGAAGCTCGACTCATCACGGAACGAACCATGTCTAACAAGGTTCGATTACGCCTCTCAGCCACACCATTCAACTGCGGTGTCCTGGGAGGTGTCAATTGTGAGACAATCCCACATTCCCTTAGATAGTCGAGGAACTCTGAACTAAGATACTCACCACCACGATCGGATCGAAGCATCTTAATGTTCCTGCCCAATTGATTCTTGACTTCCTGTCTAAATTCCTTAAACCTTTCGAAAGTCTCTGACTTATGTTTGATTAAGTAGACATATCCATATCTACTGTAATCATCGGTAAAAGTCAAATAATAACGATTAGCATCCCTTGTGGCATGTTTGAATGGTCCACACACATCCGTGTGTACAAGGTCCAACAAACCTTCACCTCTCTCACAAGAACCTGTGAAGGGTGACTTTGTCATTTTTCCAAGTAAGCATGATTCGCAACTATCATCTGACTTTAGGTCAAACGACTCCAAGACTCCATCTCTTTGGAGTTGGCCTATGCGCTTCTTGCTTATATGTCTAAGTCGACAATGCCATAACGATGCTTTATCCAAGTTATTATTATTAATAGAATCAATACACATCACACTATTTCCTAAGTTATCAACCACATATATTGTTTCATACACGCCATCACAAGGTAATGCTTTAAAATAGAGAACATTATTAAAGAAAGCATCAATAGAACCAACTTCATTATTAAATGAAAAGGTAAAACCTTGTTTATACAATGCATGAAAGGAAATAATATTTCTTGCCATTTTTGGTGAATAACAACATTTATTCAAATCTAAACTAAACCCACTACTTAGCGACAAAGTATAAACTCCAATCTTGGTGACAGGTGTAACTTTCCTATGCCCCATGATTAAGTTTATTCTTCCTTGCTCCACATTCTCACCTCTTCTTAGTCCCTGCAAGTCACAACAAATATGAATACCACAACCGGTATCAAGGACCCAAGATTTAGAATGGGGTGAGTTATTAGAAATGATAGTGTAAATACCTGCATGGTTGGGTTTAACTTTCCCATCCTTTACATCTTGCTGGTACTTTGGGCAGTTTCGCTTCCAATGTGCCTTTTCATGGAAATAGAAGCATTCAGACTCTTTTGGGTCAGAAGAAGGAGTGATGAAACCTTTCTTGGTTCCACTTGAAGAAGATCCATCAAGGGTCCTAACCTTGGTACCCTTCGAAGAACTCTTTCTCTTCTTCCCTCATCCTTTCCCGATTGCCAAGACAGGGGCGGAGTTTGTAGAAGTAGGAGTAGTAACAACCGCCTTACCCTTAAGACCACTTTCCGCGGTCTTTAAGAGTCCTTGAAGTTTGCTGAGTGTGACCTCTTCCTTGTTCATGTGGTGTGTCATGCGAAATTGATCATAACATAAAGGTAAGGAGTGCAAAATGATATCTATTGCAAGCTCCTCAGGGAAGTTCACATTTAGCTTCAGCAAACGGTCCACAAATCTTTGCATTTTCTGCAAGTGGCCCGTGAAGGGTTCACCATCCTTCATGCGAGTTGTTATCATGGAGGAGATGATTTCATACCTCTCTTGACGAGCACTTTGATGGTATCTTTCCATCAAGTCTTGGTGCATCTCATAGGGGTAGAAATCTTCATAGGATTTTTGGAGATCCGCGGTCATAGTGGCCATCATGATGCATGCCACTTTGGTGGCATACCTTTCATGTGCCCTAAACTCAACGATCTCTTGAGGAGTAGCAACTGTCTCATCAATCTCCTTAAGCTCCTTATCGAGGACATATTCCTTGTCCTCGTAGCGAGTAATCATTCTGATGTTTCTGATCCATTCATTAAAGTTGGATCCATCAAAAGTGACTTTCCCACATAAGTTCATTAGAGTAGAGGAGCCATTGGGATTAGATCCAGAAGCAGTAGTGTTTGCCGACATCTGAAAAGGAAGAAGGTTTTAGCTTAGATATATAGATAGTCCTTAATAAGACACCCAAATGTAGTATTAAGGCTAGGATCCAATCACAATATATTATAACTTAGAAGAGGTATGCCGTAGTCTAAGTAATAACATATTTGAAAGGTAGGTGAATGACGATTCACCAATTTCCACCAAAAAACGAAATAGTAAATATTAAGTTTTTTTTATTTGGTACTTAGAAATTCCTAGATTCTTTAGAGATTCAATGAACTTTTCAAAGGCATGTTTCAATCTCGAGTGTGCCCTCCAAGTTTTGTGACTGGGATGCCGAGGATCACAAAACGAGGTGTGAAGTAACCATGCAAATTACTTGGTACCCTTAATAAATTACCCCTCAATCGATGTGCCGGTTAACCACACATGCTCCATGGATACTATGATAAATATTAAGTCACCCTTTACCTACCTTGTTAAGTCCAAGTTAGTGTGCCGGTTAACCACACACGCTCCACTAACGACTTAGACAAAGTGTATGTAACATCCCGGAATCGCAAGAGTAGAGTTGAAGGGCTAAAAGTGTAAGTTTCGGAGGGTGACTCGGCGAGTCCATGGATAGACTCGGCGAGTCAGGTCGCGGCTATGGTCGCGTGTCAAGTGGCCTACTCGGCGAGTCCAAAGATAGACTCGGCGAGTAGGTGCTGTATGGAGAAAACCCTAATTTTCGGGGTTGAGCTCTATATAAAGAGCATTATACCCCTCCACAGCCTCCCTTATCCCCCCCTTGAGTTCCAGAAACCCTAAATTCGTTGAGAGTTCATTTGTGGAGCAAATTAGAGCTTGGAAAGGTGTTGGTTGAAGAAATCTTGAAAGAGAAGTGGCTTGGATGAAAGGGCTTTGCTTGGATTCGAGTTTGGCTGCTATTGAGGCATCTTTTGGAGGTAATACTTTTGTCCTTAGGCTGTGCATTCCTAGTTTCATCATTTTGGGGTTTGTGGGGTGTATGTCTTGGAATGTTTTGGAGTTTGGAGGATAGATCTGAGGTTGCTACCTCAGATCTGGAATATTAAAGGCCTAGAGTGCATTAAAGTTCCTGTGTTTGAGTGCTTAGTGAAGCCACCATGTCCCAAACCTTGGTTCTAAGGTGAATAAGGCGTAGATCTCTTTAGATTCACGTAAAGTTTGCCACTTTACGTGATGGATGGATTGTAGGAGGTTGGATCTATGTTTTGGATAAATTGCATGGCCTGGGATGCTTCTGTATGGATTCAGACCGATGGTACTCGACGAGTCACATGGGTGGACTCGACGAGTTGCTTGAAGATAGCCTGGAACTCGACGAGTTGGAAGAACAACTCGGCGAGTAGGTTGAAGATAGCCTTGGACTCGACGAGTCCATTTGGACTCAGCGAGTCTTGTCGAGGAAGTCCCAATATTTCTGGGTGAGTCGATGAATCGGTAAGTCAAGGGATGACTCGATGAGTTGGGTGCAAGTGGACTCAGAGTTGTTGGACTCAACGAGTCTTGGGGTGACTCGGCGAGTTGGGTCGCTGAGTGAAGGAAGTTCTGAGCATGTGGACTCGGCGAGTCATCAGGTTGACTCGGTGAGTAGGGTCAGTTAGGGGTTGACTTTGACTTGTCCAAGGTTGACCAGTTGTCTTCCAGGGGTATTTTGGTAATTAAGGGTATTTATTGAGTTGTATGTTTTGATGTTCAGTGGAGGAGTTCGTGTCAGAGTTCGGAGCAGCGGGATCTTATCCTTTCAGCTGACAGTTTCGAGGTGAGTTATCCTCACTATATCAACAGGGTCTAAGGCACCAAGGCCGGCCCTTTATTGGATTGAGATTCGGATATGGTTATTATGTTATTGTTTGATGTGTCTGCATCCTGGTAGCTAGGATGGTACATGCTAGGAGACCTTGTTAAGGTCAGTTTCCCGATATATAGAGTGATGTTATGCTAGTGACCGGTTAGGTCGGTAACCCGGTTAGGGTAATGATAGGCTATGTTATCTGCTTGCTCGGTTTGTTGATTATGATTGTTATATGAATGTATGTTTTGTGCACATGGTTGTTTGGACTGGAGATAGGTTGAGGCGGGTCCTGCTTTGTGCTGTAGGCCAAGATACCCAGGGCGGATCGGTTGTTCCGAAGGCCCAACGAGCGGTCCGGATAGGTTGTAGGCCCCACGAGGGCAGACCAGACGTGCCAAGGCTCGGAGAGTGGACCAGACCGACTGAAGGCCCGATGCGGGCGGACCAGTCACACTGTAGACTCAGAGAGTGGAGCAGGTGGGTTGAAGGCCCGATGCGGGAGGACCAACCCCACTGTAGACTCGAAGAACATGACTAGACCTGGAGGATGGATCCGGTGGACTGAAGGCCCGATACGGCGGACCAGTCACACAGTAGACCCGATATGCATGGCTGTTCTATGTTCTGTTATGTTATGTATGTTTTATATGTTTTGGACCGGAAGGTCGCAGCCTGGAAGGGCGTATGCGTGGTTGGTATTTTGTGGGTATCTCACTAAGCTTTCGGGCTTACAGTTGTGGTTTAATGTTTTTCAGGTTCTTCAGGAAACTGTGGCAAGGCGAAGACGTGATCGTACCGCTCCTCATGATTTTGTGGCAACGTGATTCTGGGAATACTCTAATGATTTGTATTGAAAACTTTTTGTAAACATTTAATGAAAAATCGGGTTGTTTTGAAAAATTTAAATTGCTTGTATTTTTCGGATGTTCCAGTGTAAAGTGTAATTTCATGGATTAGCACCTTATTCACATTTTTCCTAAAGTAACTAAGATTGGGAATTTAATAAAACATTTAGTTACTTTATTATATTCATCATACTTTTAATGAGAATTTATAAGTCCTTGTCTTACCCGTTCGGCTAAAGACCCTCCACCAGTCAAGCAAGTGGTGGGTGAGAGTGGACAGCCATTAAGTTGCCATTTTATAGGCAACAACCTTATACCCACCTTAAAGACCGGCTTCGTGAATGAGGCGTACTAGCGGTAAGACGACTTTGTTCTTATACATATATATAATTATTAAATCATAATAATATAAGTATAAGGGTTGAATTGTAACTTTTAAAATTCTAAGGGTTGGAACTAAAGATTAACTTGACTTTACTTGTTCCAAAACTTGAGGGCAAGTTTTGTAAACTTTCAAAACTTTTCATTTCTTGTAACTTATGAGTTTAATAGAGTAATAAAATGAAGACTCTTCATTTTTCTAACTCTTGTGTTCTTTTAATGGTTTTTTTTAATCCAAGTGACTTTTGGTTTTCCATAACTTGAGGACAAGTTATGGACTCCATTAAAACACATTATGGTCAAAATTAATCTACCACATAGGTTACAAATCATTCCTATGATCATCTAAACTTCATAAGAACAAGAACATGAATATGAACACTTTCATGAATCAAAATCACTCTTAAACTTTGTAATTTTGATAACTAGTTGTTGTAAATGAATTAGCCATGACATCACACCATCTAAAACAAGTTTTCAAGTACCAAAACAGTTTAGGGTAATGTTTCTAATCCATTTCCAGCAACTAAAGTCGAAAATCTGCACTCTGTCGACCTTACTCGCCGAGTGCATGAACCTACTCGACGAGTAGGTTAAAGATACAAGTGAACTCGACGAGTCCCCCCATGGACTCGACGAGTCCAGCAGTCAGACAACAAGTTTTTCGACTTTTTCAACTATATTGCATCAAGTATCAAATAAACAAGCCTAGGCTCTGATACCACTGTTGGGTTATGAGCATTCTAACACTTCCTAAGTGTACATGCAACCCTAATAAACCTTGGATCTATGTTTGTCTAAGATACATGCATATAATTAATTTTTCCAAGGTTTATATCCTAGCTAGCATGGCATGGGGAACATGAATCAAATAAAGCTAGGAGAAATACTTACCTTGAAGTTGTAGTTGATTGCTTGGAGTTTTTGAGCCTAGCACCAATAGTGTGGATGCCTCAAGTGGAAATCACAAATCACCACAAACTTGGAACTTTGAGAGAATAGTCACTACTATCTTGAAATTTGCTCTCACCTCAACAAGTGTCAACTAGTGTCATTTCAAGAACCAAAGCCTCCTTTATATAGTGTGAAGGATTAGGGTTACATCCCTAAAACCCATGTCTCTTCATTTCCATGAGATCCATGGGTTAAAGCTCCATGGAGTATCCATGGACTTTTCCATGCAAGCCTAGCCCATTCCAAATAAGCTTTAGCCCACACTATAAATATAGAAGCCCATATTTAATTAGTAATATCTTTGATCTCTAAATTAATCCTAGATTAATTATAGATCACTACTAATTAAATAATATGATCTTATATTAATATACTAGAACTTATAATTGTTGGGTTTTAGCCATAAGAACTTTCCTATGTGCGCATGCAAAACCCTAATGCTTGGATCTAGGCTTTCTAATAAACATGCTTTTGAATCCAAGACTTCTAATGGCTAATTAGGTTAAACAACAATATTAAAACATATCTAGAATCATACCTTTGAATTCCTTGTTGATCTTGTTTGTCTTGGAGCTTCTAGAGTCACAATTGTCACTCCTCTAATGGCTTACAAACACCAATAGCAAGCAAGATGATTTAGGAGAGAGGAAAGGGGAGGAATTCAACCAGAGGTTCCTTGCTTAAGGTTGTGTCTCGAATTCCCTCATCCATAGGGGCTATTTATACTATTAGACTCCTTAAGGGCTTCACCCTAAACCCTAATTGGATAATCTTCTCTTAAGGCTATCCAAATCCATTCCATAGATAACCCTATGGACGATTTTGAGCTATCCTAAAGCTCTTAGAATCCGTCCAAGGTGTATCCTAATGGATTTATAGTCTAAAGTCTAACTATCAAACAATTGACAGTTTATACCCTCTTATTTAATTAATCTCTTTAAGTCACCAAATTAATACCAATTAATTTATGACTTATATTAATCAAATAGCTAAATATTATTCCTTATAATATTTACTCTCTCTTAATAAATCATCCTTCAAGTTGCTATGGTGAAGGCAACCCAAAAGGACCATGCACCACCGAATATAGTTATAGCCTTAGACACTATTCCAACAGTCTCCCACTTGGATAAGTCTAGTAACTATACAAGTATAATACGGTTTGCAATCGTAGCTCTCAAAGACGCTGTCAACTCTGATATAATCAATCTTATCCTTTAGATAAGGGATCGTACAGTCCTCTGTTAGATATCATGCTGACAATCCTATGGAATGGTTAGTCTAGAATTTAGATTTCTCGATCTTCGATTTATTTGACATAGAACTTAATCGAACACATCAATTCAGTTCTGACCGGGCCCGGCACAAAAGTCAAATCAAATCATCGAGTGGCCAAGATATCTCTTCTATCCTCTTAGGATAAAATTTACAGATAAACTTCGAGTTATATGCATTTACTTATTCATTAACCAACTATACACAACAATGTGTTTTATAACATCAAGTTACTGATGCGTTTTCGCATTATCAATGCACAATCAATTAACAAATAATAAACCATATATCTAGGTTTTAAGACCATATGATATTATCGTCTTGCGATCACCTTTTATATCATATTTCATAAAGTGATTCCAGCAAGCGCGGGTTTATTCCAATGCTCAAAACCAGTTCATAAGCACTCATGAACGTTGCAGCAACCCTTGCTATGTCTAACACCATTTAGACATTCTACACACCAACTCATGACAATCTTCATTCATATCTACTCCTAACATATGAACGATTGTGGACCATTTGAATAATTCGATTATTCCTAATAAACTCAATTATTCTGGAAGTCAAAACATGCAAAGCGAAACAATAGTTAAACAATTAACATGTGACAGTAACTGTACTCATAAATAAAACTCCTTTATTTAATCATCAAACGTTAATTACATTTATCTATTAAACGTTTCTAATACTATCTAACCTATGCTAATATCATCCTTCAGCCCAATACTCCTAGCATGCTGCAAGTGCTTAACCCTACTCAGTCCCTTCGTAAGCGGATCTGCTGGGTTATCTTCTGATGATATCCTCTTCACTACGAGTTGTCCTTCTTCTACACGATGTCTAATGAAGTGATATTTTCTGTCGATATGTCGAGATCTACCATTATCCCTCGGTTCCTTGGTCAAGGCAACCGCACCTTCGTTATCACAGAAAATCTCCATGGGCTCCTTTATGGCCGGCACAACTCCAAGATCACCGATGAAGTTCTTAAGACATATTGCCTCCTTCGACGCTTCGCTCGCTGCGATGTACTCTGATTCGCACGTTGAATCAGCTACAGTTTCTTGTTTGGAACTTTTCCATGTCACTGCTCCTCCATTTAGGGTAAAGACCCAGCCCGACTGCGAACGGTAGTTGTCCCTGTCGGTCTGAAAGCTGGCGTCACTATACCCTCGCACCTTCAAGTCATCACTCCCTCCAAGGACTAAGAACCATTCTTTCGTCCTCCGAAGGTACTTAAGGATGTTCTTCACCGCAATCCAATGTGCTTTGCCAGGGTTCCCTTGATATCTGCTAACCATGCTCAAAGCGAAGGCTACATCAGGGCGAGTACAAGTCATAGCGTACATGATTGAGCCAACTGCGGAAGCGTATGGTACTCGGCTCATTTCTGCTATCTCAGCTTCGGTACTCGGACTTTGAGTCTTACTCAACTTGGCATTTCCTTGTATCGGTAGTTCTCCCTTCTTTGAGTTTTCCATACTAAAACGTTTTAGTACCTTCTCCAAGTAAGTATTCTGACTAACTCCAATTAGTCTCTTACTTCTTTCTCTTACTATCCTTATTCCTAAAATGTAAGAAGCCTCTCCGAGGTCCTTCATAGCGAAGCACTTCCCGAGCCAGGACTTAACCTCCTGCAGAGTCGGGATGTCGTTTCCTATGAGTAATATGTCATCGACATATAGAACGAGGAAGCTTACTATACTCCCACTGGCTTTGACATATACACAAGATTCGTCTTCGCTTCGTACAAATCCAAACTCTTTGACTTTCTCATCGACGCAAAGATTCCATCTGCGAGACGCTTGCTTAAGTTCATAAATGGACTTCTCAAGCTTACACACTCTATTCGGATGCTTCGGATCCACAAACCCCTCTGGCTGAGCCATGTAAACATCCTCAGCCAACTTTCCGTTAAGGAAAGCGGTCTTGACATCCATTTGCCAAATCTCATAATCATGAAATGCGGCAATTGCTAGCATCACTCTAATAGATTTAATCTTCGCAACTGGTGAGAAGGTCTCATCATAGTCAACTCCAGGAGTTTGAGTAAAGCCCTTCGCAACCAATCGCGCCTTATATGTGTGTACGTTCCCATCCACGTCGGTCTTCTTCTTGAAGATCTACTTGCACCCTACGGTCTTACGTTCGGGCACGTAATCAACCAAATTCCAAACTTGGTTATCGTACATGGATTGGATCTCGCTATCCATCGCCTCTTTCCATTTCGCAGACTCCGGGCCTGCCATGGCTTCCTTATAGCTATTAGTTTCATCAAGATTTACTAGTGTACCATCACTAATATACGTGTCCCCTTCGGTAGTAATATGAAAACCATAAAACTGGGGATGAACTCTAACTCTATCGGAACGTCTAAGAGGTAAGGATTTGTCAATTGGTTCAACCGGAGTTTCCTCCTCGGGTTGAATGCCAGCGGTAGAGGTTCCTTCATCTATCGATTCTTGAATCTCTTCAAGTTCGATTTGCCTCCCACTGTCTCCTTGGCTTATGAGTTCTCGCTCTCGGAAAACTCCTCTCCTCGCAACAAAAATAACATTATCTTTCGGTCTATAGAAGAGATATCCAAAGGAAGTTTGCGGGTAGCCGATGAAAATACATCGCTCACTTCGAGGTTCAAGCTTGTCGTGAGTATCTCGTCTTACGAAAGCCTCGCAACCCCAAACCTTGATATGTGCCAACGAGGGAGCTTTCCCTGTCCACATCTCGTGAGGTGTTTTGGCAACCTTCTTAGTAGGGACTCGGTTAAGGATATGGGCGGCAGTCTCTAAGGCATACCCCCAAAAGAAGATAGGTAGTGAAGCACGACTCATCATAGAGCGAACCATATCCAATAAGGTTCGATTACGCCTTTCTGCCACACCATTCAACTGCGGTGTCCTAGGAGGCGTCAATTGCGAAACTATTCCACACTCCTTGAGATAATCGTGGAATTCAAGACTTAGGTACTCTCCTCCTCGATCGGATCGAAGCATCTTGATTTTCCTGCCCAATTGATTCTCCACTTCATTCTTGAACTCTTTGAACTTTTCAAAGGTTTCTGACTTTTGCTTGATTAAATAGATATACCCATATCTACTATAATCATCGGTAAAAGTCACATAGAAGCGGTTCCCATCCTTCGTGGTTAATCTAAAGGGTCCACATACATCGGTATGTATTAGGTCTAATAGTCCCTCACCCCTTTCACAAGTACTCGTGAAGGGTGACTTAGTCATCTTTCCAAGTAAACAAGACTCGCATGTGTCATCTTCCCTAAGGTCGAATGACTCCAATACTCCATCCTTTTAGAGTTGGGCTATGCGTTTCTTGTTGACATGTCCAAGACGACAATGCCACAAGGATGCTTTATCCATACTAGTGGAAGAATCAATATTCAAAACATCATTTCCTAAGTTATCAACAATCATAACAGTTTCATATATCCCATTACATGGTATAGCTTCAATGTAAAAGACACCATTTAGATAAGCCAAAATAGAACCATTCTCATTATTAAAAGAAAATCTAAATCCTTGTCTATATAAACCATGAAATGAAATGATGTTTCTAGCCATTTCTGGTGAATAGCAACAATTGTTCAAATCTAAAACTAAACTATTCTTAAGCACTAAAGAATACACTCCAATCTTGGTCACAGTCGACGATCTTCTGTTCCCCATGATTAGATTAATCCTTCCTTGCTCCACATCCCTACTTCTTCTTAGTCCCTGCACATTTGAACAAATGTGATAACCACAACCGGTGTCAAGAACCCAAGAAATAGCATGATTAGAATCGTTAGATTTGATTGCATATATACCTGCGAAAGATGTCTTGATCTTTCCTTCCTTGATGGCTTGCAGGTAATCCGGGCAGCTTCTCTTCCAATGTCCTATCTTGTGGCAGTGGTGGCACTCTGCCTCCTTCGGGTTAGAGCAGGGCTTAGAGGGATCAACTTTGGTCCCACTAGAAGAGGAACCATCTCGGGCTTTCACCTTGCGATAGTTGTTCGAAGAAGCTTTCCTCTTCTTTCCCTTCCCTTGACCAATAGCCAAGACAGGAGCAACGGATGGATTGGGAGTTGGTGCAACAGACTTGTCCTTGAAATTGCTCTCAGCAACCCTCAAGAGACCTTGGAGTTTACTTAGAGTGACCTCCTCTTTGTTCATGTGGTAGGTCATCCTAAATTGATTGTACATCGGAGGCAAAGAGTGAAGCACCATGTCGATCGCCAAGTCTTCGCCGAAGTCAACATTTAACTTGCGAAGGCGGTCGACATACCTTTGCATCTTTTGCAAGTGCACGGTAAGAGATTCTCCATGACCCATCTTAGCGGAAATCATGTTAGTGAAAATCTCGTAACGCTCTTGTATTGCGTTTTGGTGGTACCTCTCCAACAAGTGTTGATGCATTTCGTATGGATACATGTCCTCGTAGGACTTTTGAAATTCGGAGTTCATGGTGGCGATCATGATGCAATGTACCTTCGTTGCATCTCGCTCATGAGTTTCAAAGGCGGTGATTTCGGCGGGAGTAGCAATTTCGGGGTTGATTTTCTCGAGCTTCTCATCGAGGACATACTCTTTATCCTCATAGCGAGCAATGGTGCGAATGTATCTTATCCATTCGCCAAAGTTCGTTCCATCGAAGGTGACCTTTTGGCAAAGGCTCATCAACGTGAAAGAACTAGTAGCATCATTGTTTGCGTTTGACATCTATAGAAAGGACAAAGATAGATTAGAACAAGAATCCCTAATTATCACCCAATAAGAAAAATTAGGGCTAGGATCCAACAATAACATTTACATACTAGAAAAGGGATGCCGTAATCTAACATGCAAATAAATTGAAGGTAAGTGAATGACGATTCACTAATTCTCCATCACAAAACTTAAACTTTTAGTCCTAAGTGTTTTTGAGAATTCCTAGATTCGGATGAGATTCATTGAACTATTCAATGGCATGTTTAAATCTCGATATGCCCCTCTTGTTTGTGACTGGGATGCCGAGGATCACAAAGCGGGTGTGAATTACCATGCAAATTCACATGGTGCCTTCATTGTAACGATCACCTATTCGATGTGCCGGTAAACCACACACGTTCCATCGAACTATGATGAACAATGAATCACCCTTTGCCACCTTCGCTTAGAACCAATTAGTGTGCCGGTAAACCACACACGCTCCACTAACATCTTAGCAAGGTGCAAAGTGTAATTTCATGGGATTGCATCAATTCACTTTTCCTAAAGTAACTAAGATTGGGAAATTTTAAAAAAAAATTTAGTTACTTCGTATTTCTTATTATACTTTTAACGCGAGGATGAGGTTGCCCTATCCTACCCGTTCGGCTAACGACCCTCCACCAATCAAGCAAGCGGTGGGTGTGAGTGTACACCCATTAAGCGCCATTTTATAGGCCGCAACCTTATACCCACCTTATAGACCGGCTTCGTGAATGAGGCCTACTAGCGGTAAGACTAGCATTTAGTTATACATACATATATATATATATATATATATATATATATATATATATATATATATATATATATATATATATATATATATATATATATTAATCTAGTAATATCATATAAGTATAGGGTTGCATTTTAAACTTTTCAAAATCTAGGGTTTGAAATTTAAGTTGTCTAAATTAAAACTTTTAATCACAAATATAAATTTCAAAACTTTAGGGTAGGTTTTAAACATTTAAAACATGAAGGATCAAATAACAAATAATTCCAATTAATATTCTAATTATCTTTATTTGATTTATCTTGATTTCTTTGAAGATAATTACCAAAAAAATTAATCATTATCATATAAGGAAATTAAATATTTTATTAGATGATAAATATCTTTAATTAGATCAAGATAATAGTCATATTTATCAAAAAATCGGATTTACATTGATCTAATATGATTAAGGTAAGTTTCCATAAGATAATTATGAAAAAATCCCGAATCTGGCCATTCCTGACGCCTGGACTCGCCGAGTGCACAAGGGGACTCGCCGAGTCAGGCCTACTCGACGAGTCCACCTTGGAACTCGACGAGTCAGTGACTCAAAACCCAAAAAATCGAATTTTGCAGGTTTGTTTCAGTTAATCAAGCAACAATTTAAAGAAAACCAATCTAGGCTCTGATACCACTGTTGGGTTTTAGCCATAAGAACTTTCCTATGTGCGCATGCAAAACCCTAATGCTTGGATCTAGGCTTTCTAATAAACATGCTTTTGAATCCAAGACTTCTAATGGCTAATTAGGTTAAACAACAATATTAAAACAGATCTAGAATCATACCTTTGAATTCCTTGTTGATCTTGTTTGTCTTGGAGCTTCTAGAGTCACAATTGTCACTCCTCTAATGGCTTACAAACACCAATAGCAAGCAAGATGATTTAGGAGAGAGGAAAGGGGAGGAATTCGACCAGAGGTTCCTTGCTTAAGGTTGTGTCTCGAATTCCCTCATCCATAGGGGCTATTTATACTATTAGACTCCTTAAGGGCTTCACCCTAAACCCTAATTGGATAATCTTCTCTTAAGGCTATCCAAATCCATTCCATAGATAACCCTATGGACGATTTTGAGCTATCCTAAAGCTCTTAGAATCCGTCCAAGGTGTATCCTAATGGATTTATAGTCTAAAGTCTAACTATCAAACAATTGACAGTTTATACCCTCTTATTTAATTAATCTCTTTAAGTCACCAAATTAATACCAATTAATTTATGACTTATATTAATCAAATAGCTAAATATTATTCCTTATAATATTTACTCTCTCTTAATAAATCATCCTTCAAGTTGCTATGGTGAAGGCAACCCAAAAGGACCATGCACCACCGAATATAGTTATAGCCTTAGATACTATTCCAACAATAATATATTAAAAAAATCATAACTTGTACTATTCTCAAATATTATCCATAAATTGTTCGGGTGAAGTGCAACCCAAATGGACCATGCCGGGTCGAGTCAAGTACATACCAAATATAGTTATGAACTTAGACACTATATCCAACACTTACATCACTTACTCACTCACTCGTGAATGCTACGGCTCACCGCAGACTTACATCACTCACTCACTCGCCATGGACTCTCCCCATGGTTTTTCCCTGATATTACAAAGTGATTACTCCCACCTAGATCCTTCCAATCTCTTACCACCCCACAATCTCATCATTAAGCTATCACCATGTTGCGCTCAATGAACTCATGCTCCGTGATCCATCACGGACAGGTGCACCCACCCATTCCTGACGACAACCATCGCAACAACGCACTTCCTCTCGATACAAATCACATCTTTGAACCATCTCCGACCGATGACAATTATTTGATGGATTCCTACCGGAACAATAACTATTCGATACTCCACTTATCATATCATAAACTCAAGTCTCAAAATAATTCAACAACTTAGGGCATCATACTCGGATACCCCAATATACCATCACTGAATCTCACGCTCGATTGCCTCAACCTTTGACCTTCCACTCACGACATCATACTCGAATGCGGCGATAAACCATCACAGAATCTCATAATGTCATGCTATGACCATTGATCTTCTTCTCGCATGACTCATAACCTCGAAATACTCCTATCACAAATGGAAACATGGGGAAATCGACAATGACTGAGATCACGTTGACGACTATCTGAAACCACATCCTCTTGCTGATCAAAACCCATGCAAAGCTGATCATAATGACTCTAAAACTAGTCGACAAATGAAATGTCGCTCCTCCCGGAGTATAGATACAATCTGTACATCAAACTATCGAATCTCAACGATCGAAATTGGACCTCGACAAACCAACCGCCTCGAACTCGACCATTGCAACCCTGGAGAGTCCTTGACCACAATAATATCCCTGACCAATGGCTACTCACTGTGGATACACTCTTTCTTTCCTAGACATGTACGATATGTATAACCTCTCTCTGTGACTTGCCTCATGTACCACTAAACCCAAGTCTCATACACTCGTACCGCAGGTTCCTGACACCCAATCCTCTAACCCTAAGTTGAACATAGTGGTGATCCTCCCAACAAAATACCATGGTCTCCCCCACATAGGGTTCGAACCATCGCCTAATGTCATGCCCAATCAACCACACTACAGACTGGCTCTCCAGATGTATCATTCTCATCTCAGGGGACGTACCACACAACACTCGATGACTTTCTGGAAATTGGCCAAATAACTCCAAGTACTCTGAACCGAATATGTAAACCTCAGAATCCTCCCTATGTGACTCCCTCTAGTCACCCGAAATTCCATACCAACACACTACCGAACCTTTCAATTGTCCAAGGGGAACAAAAAGGGCCTCCGCCCCACATACCTTTCTTGATTACTCGAAAATGTTGCTAACATCTACCTCGCAATACTCAACTAATGTGTACCCTTGCCTCATTCATCTCAGTCCCCACTGATGATCCTTCTTGGTATATGAAATACCTTGCAACAGACTTACTACAAAACACTCTGATGAAGATGTTTACACCATATACTACCCCACAGGATTAACCTCCAAGCTTCTGAAACCAGAAGCTCGATATCTCTTTTGCTCCACACAAGATACAAAATAGAGAAATTCTCGTCACAGAAGGTGATATCTCCATTACCAACCGTTTGCTCCTCCCAAATCACAATTCCCCCATAAGCATCTCTACTCATCTCTGAGTCTTGCGACTCCAACCGGTATCTTGCCATTAATAATCCGTCAGGAACTAGGCCGATATCCCTCTCAGGGTATACCCCACTGAAACTCGTCCGTCATGGCCCTCTGGCCCCACATTCTATCGTACCTATTCTCGGTCTAACCAATCGCAACGGAATAGCTGGTAAACTCTAAAGCACCAACCAATATGAATCATTGTACTCAAACTACTTGATCACCTCTCAATCTGCTACGAATCATGGTACTCGAACCATGTGATCACCTCTCATTCTGCTACAAATCATGGTACTCTAACTATGTGATCACCTCTCATTCTTGGTCTGCTACTTAGATCCTCAGGAATACTCCCTGCATCGAGTATGGGTCCTCTACTTTTGGTAGTACGGGCCCATACTACCTGCCACATCTACCCATACTCTCTACACGAACCATCCCTGAGCCCCTAAGTAGCTGTTCAACTTTCTCAATTACCGTTCCCCACACGCGTGCTCGCTTCCCATCGAAATTCCCTACTCTGTCAGTGTACTCATCTGACTAAGGTCACTTCCTAGGCTCTTCTTAGGTTCTCACACTTCTCCGCCATCAGCTGCTGAGAAACTCCTCATGATGCCAGTCATCTACCTCCTGAATATCGTCACATTCATTTGGTAGCTGACTCCCATCATTGGGAGTTCCACAAAGCACGAAGCAAGCAGCATTCAGGCATCGAATAAACAAGTAAACCCACTCTAGGTGACAAGTCCACTTGCTCTACTCAAATCCCTCTCTGAAAGGATTCCTGCTGGATACTCTCACTCAACACATACTCGAAAGTTCGTCACAGCTAACAGCAACTCCTAGGCTAAGGCATCACAAATCAGGCCACTCTAGTCCTAAAATATAAAATACCTAGCCTATCTCTAGCATGCATAATATCTCATACTACAAAGTAAAGGTATTTTGGGAAATCACCGTTCGGACTCTGGATGATTGCACACACTGGTCTTCCTCGTTTTTCTCTTATAATCACTTACTCATTTTTATAAAATTGTTACTTTTGAATTTTTTATATTTTTTTATTTTATTTTTTTCTTCAAATCCTCAGTTTGAGTCCGGACATACCCGAAGGTGCATCCGAATCCCTCAAACCAAGGCTCTGATACCAACTTGTAACACCGTAAATTTTCAGACAAATTTTTTTCATTTTTAAATTACAAAAATTATCATAATACATTCCACAAAAATCCCAATAATCAATTAACAAAACACAATTCCATAATAGTTAAATTAATAATCCAGGATCCTCCAAAAGATAACTCTTTATCTCATGTGTGCAATCGAACCATCGCCTTCCCGTGATCCTGAAAAACACCTGAAACACATAACACACGACACGGTAGGCACGAAGCTTAGTGAGTTCCCCAAAATACCACAAATACACATTAGCCACTTGAGGCTATAACTCTGTAAGACCCTCCGGTCAATGTGTCTCAGTGGGACCCTCCAGTCCCACAACTCTAATGGACCCTCAGGTCCTAACTCTGTGGACCCTCTGGTCCTAACTCTGTGGACCCTCCGGTCCTAACTCTATAAGCTCATAATAAATACACAACATAATTCACATAGACATAATGCAGGATATCACAGTACTTTAGTAAGCACATTAGATCAATATATACACATATTACCATAACAACATAAGTCACAAAGACAGTATGCACGATAACATAAGTCCGGTCGATAGTGTACTAAGACCCTCCAGTCTATATATACTGAAACCCTCCGGTCAATAATATACTAAGACCCTACGGTCACACACAAATTATAACACAGATAAGTATAGTGAGAAGACTCACCTCGGGTGGCGAACAAATCCTATAAATGCTGCTGCTACACTCCGACTTCTTTCACTAAGCCAACCTCATCCATATATGACTCGAGTCCATTGGGCCCACCATGGCCCAATTTTCCAAATTGGGCCTAAACCCTTATATGGGCCTTACCTTAAACGCCCGACATCTTGAACAGCCACAAGTCCAAGCATAACCTCATCCGTTCAATCCAACAGAGCTATCTCGACCAACCACTTTGTACATGCAACCAATAAGTTCGCTTTACCCCAAACCGCATTACAACCAATCTGTAGTTGCACATCGTTTCCGACCTTAGTCATCTAACACCCACTAACTCCATACATGTTGCGGTCCTTCTCAAACTAACCGAACCGACCATCCCATGTCTAGAACATCAGATGTAAACAATACCACTCAAAATGAGATCCATTAGGGATCTAAAATTTCAACTTATCTAATCTTTACACAGATAGGGCCAAACATAAACTCGAGAGTCCGATTCAACAAAAGAGTTGGAATCACTCGTCTCTAATCAGATACTCAACTCACGACCCGTGATCTACGAATCTACACATACATTACTCTACAATTCCTTCCGAATTACGACAACCTCTTCCTAATTTGAGGTATAATGGATCCCAATCGTCATGGAGACCCCAGTCTCGCCCTTGGTTCGGCCACCAGGTTCCCAAGGACTCACTCGTCAAGGCTACCTAAGCCTGGGAACTCCTCTATCTCATGCTCTAACCAAGGAATACTATGGATTCCCACAAGTTGTATCACTTACTCACTCACCTGTGAATGCTACGGCTCCCCGTAGACTTACATCACTTACTCACTCACTCGTGAATGCTATGGCTCCCCGGAGGCTTACATCACTTACTCACTTACTCGTGAATGCTACGGCTCCCTGCAAACTTACATCACTCACTCACTCGCCATGGACTCTCCCCATGGTTTTTCCCTGATATTACAAAGTGATTACTCCCACCTAGATCCTTCCAATCTCTTACCACCCCACAATCTCATCATTAAGCCATCACCATGTTGCGCTTAATGAACTCATGCTCCGTGATCCATCACGGATAGGTGCACCCACCCATTCCTGACGACAACCGTCGCAACAACGCACTTCCTGTCGATACAAATCACATCGTTGAACCATCTCCGACCGATGACAATTAGTTGATGGATTCCCACCGGAACAATAGCTATTCGATACTCCACTTATCATATCATAAACTAAAGTCTCAAAATAATCCAACAACTTAGGGCATCATACTCGGATACCCCGATACACCATCATTGAATCTCACACTCGCTTGCCTCAACCTCTGACCTTCCACTCACGACATCATACTCGGATGCAGCGTATCTTTTGTGTACAAACTTTGTTTTGGATGTTCTTTATATTTTCAGAATCAGGAAAACACATACTATGAGACTAGGTTGTTTGTATTGCTCATAACAACTTAATACAAACATTCAGATTTTAAGACGTATTCCTACGGTTGCATTTTGAGCTATCTGATTCTTAACAAATTTAAACTATTTAAAGTATTGGGGGTTGTTGGGTAATTTAAGTAACCAAAATATGACTACTTTGGTTAATTTAAGTAACCAAAATATGACTACTTTTGTTAAAGTAATTCAAGGGAGGGACTTAAATGTTTTAAATGGGATTAATGTTTGAGAATTTGACAGATTCTGTAAGAATTTTTCATGGAGAGGCTGTTTTTTTTTAATTAAACCAATCATTTGGGGAAAGGGACTCATTTTGTTGAAACATACTAAGGGAGGGCTGATTTTTAAATTAAAATTATAAGTGGAGGGCTAGACGTGTTTAATGGCTCAATTTAGGAGGATTAGGGATTTTATGTCCCGGTTCCTTTTGTTGATCGGGCAATTGGAGAATAACTAGGGCTTAGGAACGACATAGCGAGATGGAAAAAAATTAATGCTGGCTGCTGGTACGATTTGTCGAATGATTTCGAGGTGGAGATCATCTCTGGGGTTTGACGAGGCCGAAGGGGAGGAAAGGGGGAGGCAGCGAGGATTAAGGTCCGATGATTACTCCTTGGTTTGTGTGTCTTGTTGCCGATAGAAGTCGAGCAAGAAGGTTGCATCTCCGAAGTTTGGTTGTACCGAAGAAAGGACGAGAAACGGGCAGCGAAATCGTTTTTCTTCTACTTCAGTCGTGAGGCACGAAGGTGAGGGGATCAGAAGAGGTGTTTGGGAGGAAGTAGACATCAACGACGTCTCAGGTAGGGGGCTTCGGTGGTGATTATGTAACGCAAAGTGGGAGAGCACGTCCGGTCTTCATTCGTCCGAGAATTGATCGGACCAAGGCAAAATCGGTAATTTCTATTTTTTATTATTTATTTATTGATTTTATTTATTTATTTGTTTATTAGTAATGGAAGCAAGAAATCAGTGTTTTGCTGTTACATTTGACAGGGAAGGAGGAAGGCATTGAAAACAGCTAGAAGGTAGAGTTTGAAGGTGTGTTTGGGTTTGCTGGGAAATCATGATAATGAAGGAAAAAGAATGGAAACAGGAAGGAACGAAGGCTACAATAGGTTCGAAAATTGCAACAAAAAGGGGAGGTGTTTGGTTTCTCCTCATCCACACCTCCAAAGACACGATTTTTATCATATTGGATAGATGTGTTTGAGTGTGGTGTTGATCGAGTGTTGTATTGGGTTGAAGAAATTGTACAAGGAATCTGTTCAATTGTGATGTGCACGATTATTTTATTTGTTTACTTATTTTTGTTTGAATCTATTATCAGATTTTGGAAAGCTTTGTGAGTATTGGGAGTTCTTTGGTTAAATACTAGAAGCAATGTCATTTTTTATATTATTGTTGACTGTGAGTCTAAAACCGTCAACTTCATCACAGCCGTTCAAATTCTCTCAAGATTTAATCAGGACCGTAATAACTCTTCATTTAGTAGTTAATCGGAGGTTAGCCTTCAGTCTTCAGTCCCCTACGATTCCTCCTTCTCCCCACGTTCTCAACGATCGTCGGTTGTTTTCTCCAAGATCGCTTCATCCCTTTGATAACCGTCTGATTTGCCTCAATCGGTTCTTCTTTTGATTTGCAGAGAAGAAGAAGACACCATATCGATGGTTCATGATGTACCTATCTTCCCACTCCTTCAACTTCTCCACCCACAATTTCTCAATATATTGCCGCCTACACCACCATATCCTCCTGCTTGTGGCAAAACTTCTGTCCTTATAAATCACATATGGAAATTATTATTTTTGAAGAGGTAAAAATTGACCGACTTTTCATAAAGGTTTAATACTTTATCATCTTTTGATTATTGCTTCAGAGTTCTCAAATTGCCAAAGAGGAACAAGAACTTGCAAAGATAGAAAAAAAGACTTTTAGCTCTTTCAAAGGATGGAATCAAATTGAAGTACTTTGGTTGACGATTGATTAATACACACTTGATATATTGAACTAAGTAATAGGTTTGCCTCCTATGTGTAGAGCAATCACAAAGGAAAAAAGTAGCTGCTTCATTCATACAAAGGTAATCAAACATTATGCATTTGATTTTGAACATCGCCTACCTTTTGCTTTTCTTGGTTACATTTTCTTGATATGCTTCTTATGTTGTTTGTGAGTAGATGAGTTGTTTTTATTCAATTCATCGACTGTATGTTTACTATCCTTATGTGCTTGCTTTTGATATTCACCAATCTCCCAAACTTTTATCTGTGGCTAGCGGTTTAAGAAAAAAAATAATGTATATATGTATTTATGGTCTTGGATCCCTTAGTCAAGCTAACTGATGGTGAGGTGAGGCTTGGTGAGTTTTTTTTTTTGTGTTTTGTTTTTTTTTTCAAGTAGTTGTATTTTGTTAAATAGAACAAGGTTCTAATTAAGACATCTCGATTAAGAGTCAATTTTTGTTTCCTTCTATTATTTTATTATACATGAAACTCAAGTGGGTGTTTGACTATATAGTGAAATGCTTGGTCAGTTTCTTTATTCATTTATTTGCTAAAGATTACTTTCGGGTTTGCATATTTTTTTGTTTTAACTTTAAAACAATGAACTATATCTTGATGTTTAAGGGTCAAGAATAACGGTTGCAATTGAAGTAATTTAAGATACTAATGCTATATCTGATGTTCAGTTTTCATTAATTGTTGGGAATATGTTTCTACTACCACTAATTTCTTATCAATAATAAATTTATGTGTTTTTGAGAGCTTATGAGCAGAAAAGAGATTAGCACCATTACTTTGGTATACAACATCACAGATGACAAAAATTCTTCTTTTGTCATCATTTGCCTTTTTTTGGAAATTGTAACTATGTTGACGGCAGGTTGGGCGGAGTAAAAGGTTTTAATATCATCATCAATATTCAAGGTCTTTTTTGTGAGATTCCCAATTTACGGCCATAAAAGACCGATTTTGTTTATGCTTGTTTGAAAATCAGAGTAATATTTTATATAAAAGTGTTGCGGAATTTGTTCCCAAAATAAAAATATGATAAAGATTTATCAAATCATTTCCATAGAAAAGTATTTCTTTAAAAGACTCGGGATGTCATGTTCGATACAGATCAAAAGCATAAACAGTACATTATAAGCCTTACAACAGTTATTTACAACTAATGACCTATAATTCAAAAATCTCTCATCATCATCCAAATTATGCTCTGGGTCCACTACCTATAAACCAGAAAGTTGAGTGGGTCAGGTTTGGGAGCCTGGTGAGCATATAGCGTTTTCAACCCACAAATAATAATAAATTTAATAATTTCATCGATCAACAATAAATTTATTAATTTTATCAAACCAATAATAACCCTGATTACCCATTCCCGTTATCCTCACTTTACGTCCCTAAACACCTATACAAGGGATCTAGTCCAAGGATTTTATCATCGGGATGGACTTTACTGCTAAGGGGATTTCTCAGCCATATATGTCCGTAAGGCAACCATGAGGGGGATGGCGTACACCGGTGAACATCAAGCCCACAAACACCTACAGGTTGCGAGCCTGCTAGCGTTCCACTAGACTGTCTAGAAAAGTCTGTGGTCGTCATCCATACTCCGCTAGATGACTGGAACAACAACATCGAGGCCTCTCATTATTTTAACATACATCAACTATTTCATCTACCCATGTTTTACCCAACATATTTGTTGATAAAATACATATACAGTTTATAACTTGTATAAAACATTGTATTCAACAATCATCTCAAATAAACAATCGATATATATATATATATATATATATACACACACACACACACAACACGTATTTATATAAAATACTTCATATCTATGTGTAATATGAAAGTGACTATACACTCACTTGATTTGATGATAATCGGGCAGCAATTCGTTGCTTAAAATGATCGTTTATGATAAAACCAAGAATTTTATTGAGAAACCGAGCTCTGCGAGGGTTGGAGCTTCAAAACCGAAAAGATATAATTTTCCGGGTTTTTGGGCACTTCGGGATGTATTCCGGGCTTTAAAAATGATACCGGGGCTTCGGGGGAAGTCAAAATAGTCAAAATATAAGTTTAGGGGTGAAAAATGTCAAATTTCCAAAAGTACTCGGGAAGGCTCGCAGCCCCCCGTTTATATAGCGTGCGAGACCGAGGTTTGAGTGGCTAAGAAAGGTCCATGTAGCAGGTACGAAGCTCGGTCACGAAGGGAGACGTGGCAGCGAAGGGGCGAGGCGCGTTGCAGCAGCGAGGGCGAGACACGGAGGCGGCTATGCTGCTCGTGCGAGGCTCGGACGTGGCCCTTGCAAGATTCGGATACGCGATGGCTACGAGGCCGCTTCTGATTGGCCGAGACTTCGGTCCGAGGGAATTGCGACACGCTTCGGTCTCAGATTCGGCCACGACTCGGTGATGCAGCAGCTTCAGTACGCGAGGCAAGGGTGACGTGGCCAACTACTGTTCATGCGAATTTTTCGAATTTTAGCCCCGAACTTCTGAAAACCATAACTTTTGCATACAAGCTCCGTTTTTGATGTTCTTTATATGCATGCGTAGCTAAAATTATGCTCTACAACTTTCGTTTAGTCTTCGTCGGCTAACTTTGACTTTAATTTTAATATTCTTTTTTTTAACAGATCGGGACAGGAAAATCCGTTAAAAATTCATAACTTATTCATCCGACGTCCGTTTTCGTCAGTCTTTTTACCGTTGTACTGCTATTGACGAGACCTTCGATTCTCGTTTAGGTTGCGTCGGCTAAATATCGCTCAATCTTAAATTCGAGTATTTAGCTGTCTACTGCTAAGCTAAAACTTAGAAAAATCATAACTTCCTCATAAGAAGTCAGATTTGGACGTTCTTTTTATCAAAATTCTTGTTTTAACAAATACTATGACTTTCGTTTGGATTGTTAAGGCAAAAAAGAACTTTATGGTGAATTCACTTTTTATGCTTCCCGGTGTCGTGCCGGTTCCGTTGCGAAACTTCGACATGTCATAACTTCTTCGTTATAACTCGGATTTCGGCGTTCTTTATATCTCTGGAATCCTTGTTTCAGCCACTAAAACTTTCTTAAAAGATATAGGCTTTTTGTAATATTTATTTTCAATGCTTATTTTCATTATTAATTAATTAAATCATAATAATTAAGCAAATAAGCATATAATTCACATGATATTCACATAATTCCTTTGTATTACTTCAAAATGAGTTACAAAGGTTGAACTAGACTATTACAACATTATTAATGCTTTTAGCCCAGAAACACGGGTGTTATAATTCTCTCCCCCTTAGGATGATTCCGTCCCTGGAATCACACATCAGCAAACAAATGCGGGTAGCGACTCATCATGTCACTCTCCGTTTCCCAGGTGAGATTTGGCCCATTCGTATGTTTCCATTGCACATGCACTAAATCGACCATCTTGCATCGCAATGTTTTAGTCTTACGGTCAACGATTGCCTCTGTTTCTTCGATTAACCTTTTGCTTTCATCTAGCCTTAACTCAGATATTGGAATAATGTTGGGAACATCTCCCATGAACTTCCTTAAATAACACACATGGAAAGTGTTATGAATACCATCTATTTCTTCTGGTAGTTCTAGATTGTAAGCTTGATATCCAATCCTATGAAGAACTTTAAATGGTCCAATAAACCTTGGACTCAACTTTCCTCTTTTACCAAATCTTATAGGTCCCTTCTACGGTGAGACTTTAAGCAAAACCGAATCACTGACTTCAAATTTTATCGGTTTTCTTTTCTTGTCAGCATAGCTCTTTTGATGATCCTGAGCTGCTAACATCCTTTCCCTAATCACTTTCAACTTTTCAGCAGTCTGATGGACTATCTCAGGTCCCATAAACTGCTTTTCTCCAGCTTCAAGTCAACAAGACGGCGTACAACACTTCTATCCATACAAAGCGTGATAAGGTGCCATCTTTATGCTCGAGTGGAAACTATTGTTGTAGGAAAATTCTACTAAAGGTAAATGTTCATCCCAGTTACCTTGGAATTCCAGGGTACATGCTCTCAGCATATCTTCAAGTTTTTGTATTGTTCTTTCACCCTGACCATCAGTTTGTGGATGGTAAGCTGTACTTAAACACAACTTGGTACCCATTTCCTCTTGTAGACTTTTCCAAAATCGTGACGTGAAACGACTGTCATGATCTAAAAAAATTGTTAGAGGAACACCGTGAAGTCTCACAATTTCCTTCACGCAAGCATTCGCAAGCTTATCCATAGACCATTTTTCATTGGCTGCTATGAAGTGTGCACTCTTGGTGAAACGATCCACGACCACCCAAATCATGTCGTGACCGCTCTTTGTTCTGGGTAGTTTAGTCACAAAATCCATGGTGATGTCTTCCCATTTACCCATGGGTACATCAGGTAAAGGTTCTAACTCCCATACGGTTTCTGATGCTGTGCCTTGACTCTTGCACATGTCACACACTCGGCCATATACTTAGCAACACCGAGCTTCATCGTTGGCCACCAATAATAAGGTTTTAAATCCCTATACATTTTCGTACTGCCAGGATGAAACGAGTACATGGTCTTGTGAGCTTCTTCCATCAGAAAATCTCTTACTCCTCCCGTCTTAGGTACCCAAATCCTATCTTGGAATACCTTCAACCCTTGGTTTCTTGTACCGAATACTAATGTTTTGCCCAAGCGTTCTTCTTTTCGGTCATTCTTCTCTATAGCTTCTTCCTGAGCTTTCTTTATACTCTCCACAATTGTTGAGACAACCTCAATTCTCAACGCTCTTGGCCTTTTCTTTTCAAGGTTGACTTTCCGACTGAGAGCATCAGCAACAACATTTGCTTTACCAGGGTGATAAAGTATCTCACAGTCGTAGTCCTTGAGTAATTCCAGCCAGCGTCGTTGCCTCATATTCAATTCCTTCTGATTAAAGAGATACTGGAGACTCTTATGATCAGTGAAAAGTTTGCACTTTGTGCCGTAGAGGTAATGTCTCCATATTTTTAGAGCAAAAACTACCGCTGCGAACTCCAAATCATGAGTATGGTAGTTCTTTTCATGCTCCTTCAGTTGTCTTGATGCATATGCTATCACTTTATCCTGCTGGGTCAGAACACAACGTAACCCAACTCCTGATGCATCACTATAGACTGCGAAGTCTTCAACTCCTTCGGGTAAAGAAAGAATTGGTGCTTCACATAATTTCTTCTTTAACTTCTCAAAGGCTTCCTTATGCTTTTCACTCCAAGTATAAGTAGCTCCTTTGTGGGTCAAGGATGTCAATGGGGCAGCTATCGAAGAAAAGCCTTGGATAAACTTTCGGTAATATCCAGCTAATCCCAAAAAGCTTCGAATCTCCGTAGGACTTTTTGGTTGTTCCCACTTCATTACAACTTCAATCTTTGCTGGAGCAACCATTATCCCCTATTGGTTGACCACATGACCCAAGAATTGGACTTCTTGAATCCAAAATTCACATTTGGAGAACTTTGCATACAACTTCTCCTTTTTCAGAACTTCTAGCACTTCACGTAGATGCTTTTCATGCTCCTGCTTGCTTTTCAAATAAATCAAGATGTCGTCTATGAATACTATCACGGATTTATCTAGGAATGGTTTACAAACCCTATTCATCAAATCCATGAAAGCTGTTGGGGCATTGGTTAGTCCGAACGACATAACCAAAAATTCATAGTGTCCATATCTTGTTCTAAACGCAGTCTTTTCGATATCCTGCTCTCTCACCTTTAGTTGGTGGTATCCCGACCTAAGATCAATCTTCGAGAAATAGCTCGAACCCTGTAACTGGTCGAACAGGTCATCGATCCTTGGCAACGAGTACTTGTTCTTTATTGTTACTTTGTTCAGCTCTCTGTAATCAATGCACATTCTCATGCTCCCATCCTTCTTCTTTATGAATAACACCGGAGCTCCCCAAGGCGATGAACTAGGTCTAATAAAACCTTTGTCCAATAATTCCTGAAGTTGTGTTATAAGCTCCTTCATCTCCGTTGGTGGTAATCAATATGGTGCTTTTGCTATTGGTGTTGTTCCTGGTAACAAGTCTATTCTAAACTCTACTTGTCTATTAGGGGGTAATCCGGGAAGATCTTCGGGAAAGACTTCCGGAAAGTCACACACCATTGGTATCTCCTGCACCTCCTTCTTTTCCTTCTTAGCATCGATCACAAACGCTAGATATGATGTACATCCCTTGGCCAAACGTTTTTTGGCTTTCATTGTGGAGATGATTCCAGAACTCACTCGACGTTTGTCCCCATACACCATAAATGACTCTTTTCCAAGTAAGTTCACCCTTACTTTCTTCTTCTTGCAAAGAATCTCAGCATCGTTGGCGCTAAGCCAATCCATTCCCAAAACGATGTCAAAACCATTCAACTCTATAGGTAATAGCTCCTCATGGAATTCGTTTCGATTTAGGTTGATGATGATGTTCCTAATACGATCAATAACAGGTACGAACTTGCCACTAGCAACCTCGACTATTAAAGCATTATCTAGTCTATCAACAGGCAAAGCTAGTTTTCTACCAAATTCATGCGAAATAAAGGAGTAGCTGGCTCCAGAATCAAACAAAATTTGGGCAAACAATTCGTTTACGAGAAAAGTACCTGAAGCGACATCCACTTCCTCCTTTGCAGCTTCAAGTGTCATTTGGAAAGGTTTTAGCAACAGTAACATCTCAACTAAAGATCTTCAACTAAAAAGATATAGATATTTTATGGAATCTTGTAAGTTCCTTTAGGGCATGTTATTTTTCCTTCGAGTGTCGTGGGGTAACTAATTCCTGTCTCGATGCACAAAGTCTATTTCTTTTCTAAATTCAAAACGGGAGTCAATGTAATTATATATTAATCCTTTAGGGACCGATTCTTTTACCCTTTTTCTATAAACGATACGAGTGAAATCATATCTTAATCCTTATAAAGTCTAATTCATTATTTGCTCTTTGATTTTACTTTTACGCATAAATATCATAAAACCATTGAAGCTAGGAGCAACTGAAGATGGTGTGAATGAGATGTTGACGGTCGTGAAAATATATTTTATGCTCTATCAGTACAAATTGGTTCATATATTTAAGAAGACAACTTTTCATGGACCTAAACAAAAAGTTTTGACTTTCAAAGTCAAAACCACTAACTTTTAAGATATAAAAAGTATAAATTATTTAAAGTTTGCATTAATATCTAAATCATTCTATGACAAATTAGATTTAGATTCTACTATGGTAAAAAGACTTTTAAAGTCAAAACCACACTTTCAAAGTCAAATCATACTTTGTAATTAGATTGTATAGTGGATTCCTACCATTATGATAGGTTATTCCTGCTGTTGTTGGCAAGAAAAACCTTCATGTTCTTTTTTTTGTTTGTACACAATTATATACATATACGAACCTTATATTTTGCATCCGAGAGAGAATAAAGATGCTTAATGACATCTTTCTTATTTGTTAAACTAGATGTGGGCTTTAAAATAAAGAATCACAATATATTTTACACACACAATCAAATAGCAATGTACTTTACTTTTCGATAATTTGTAATCTTTTTTCCGTAAACCAAATCTAAATAAAAAGTGAGAAAAGTAAGATGCTATTAGATGCAAAACAACATTGACCAAAAATAACCAACATTTTCAAAAAGGTCAAAATTATCATAATTTTCAAGATTATTTATACGTCATGTTATACAAGTCTCGTATCATTATAAAGTTCTTTTTTTTCATTTTTAACTCATCCAAATCACATAAAATAAGATCAATTGTCAATATCAACAAATTTACCAAAACATCTAAAATGATCAATTTTTTGTGGATTTATTTGACCACATATCATTGGAACCACAAACAAAACCTCTAGATTTTTGTTTTTAGTGCTTAATATTAAAAAAGAACCAAAATTGCCAAAAAGGTTAAATTGACCAAAATCGTCGAAATTGTTATTTTTTTCAAAAATAATTATATTTTTTAGTATAAGACTTTCTTTTGGCGATCTTGCATTCATTTTAAAGGTTTTTTGTTTATTTCAAGAGTAAATTACTGAATACTTCCTTATGGTTTGGTCAAAATTACATGTTTGGTCCCTAACTTTTTTTATCACTCAGATCGTCTTTGTGGTTTGATTTTGTTGTTTTTTCGACCCTATTATTTGGCCAAAATTGTATGTTTGGTCCGTAACTTTTTATATGTAAATGACCGAAAATGCAACAAAATCAAACCACATGGACGATCCAAGTGCAGAAAAAAGTTAGAGACCAAACATGTAATTTTAACCAAACCATTAGGACGATTTCAATAATTTACTAGTATTTCTATTAACTAATGTTAAGATTGTTTTATATTTAATATTCTCTTGGATTGAAATTTGGTCCCCATAAAAGAAAATTTTTCAAGTGCACCTTCATCAATTGTATAAACATTGATATTATATAAAATATATATTATAATTCATTTATCGGTCAACTCGTTCACCGAACGAGTGGTGACACAAGTTAATGGATGGTTTATAAAATCTATAATAACCTATTTGTAGTTGACCACATGTTGTTAGTTATGAATCAATATAAATGGGTATACCCATAAATGAAAATATAATGTTACTTCTATCGTTAAAACTCACATTTGTTGTATTAGATAATAATTCCAAAATGTATTGCCAATAATTGAAGCTAGATTGAAGTCGATAGTTTATTGTTTCACGATTAATAAATCTGAAAACGTTTAATTTTTTACTTTTATAAATATTTTTACTAAAAGTATTTAAATTATGAAATTAAATATTAGGCTATAGCGTGAGTCCAAACGCGCTTTAGGAATTTCCATTTAAGGTGTGCAAGTCCCTCAACGGATAGAAACGGTTCTAGCGATTTTAAGAAAATCAGTATTATACTGGTTTTGAATTCCTAAAACAGTCGTATCTTTTGTGTAGAAACTTCGTTTTCGATGTTCTTTATATTTTCAGAATCAGGGAAACACATACTATGAGACTAGAGTGTTTGTATTGCTCACAACTACTTAATACAAACTTTCAGATTTTAAGACGTATTCCTACGGTTGCATGTTGAGATGTTTGATTCTTAACAAATTTAAACTCTTTAAAGTATTGGGGGTTGTTGGTTAATTTAAGTAACAAAAATATGACTACTTTGGTTAATTTAAGTATCCAAAATATGACTACTTTGATTACAGTAAGTCAAGGGAGGGACTTAAATGTTTTAAATGGGATTAATGTTTGAGAATTTGACAGATTCTCTAAGAATTTTTCATGGAGAGACTGTTTTTTTTAATTAACCCAATCGTTTGGGGAAAGGGACTCATTTTGTTGAAACATACCAAGGGAGGGCTGATTTTTAAATTAAAATTATAAGTGGAGGGCTAGACGTGTTTGGGGAAAGGGACTCATTTTGTTGAAACATACCAAGGGAGGGCTGATTTTTAAATTAAAATTATAAGTGGAGGGCTAGACGTGTTTAATGGCTCAATTTAGGAGGATTAGGGATTTTATGTCCCGATTCCTTTTGTTGATCGGGCAATTGGAGAATAACTCAGGGCTTATGAACGACATAGCGAGATGGAAAAAAATTAATGCTCGCTGGTGGTACGATTTGTCGAATGATTTCGAGGTGGAGATCATCTCTGGGGTTTGACGAGGCCGAAGGGGAGGAAAGGGGGAGGCAGCGAGGATTCAGGTCCGATGATTACTCCCTAGTTCGTGCGTCTTGTAGCCGACAGAAGTCGAGCAAGGAGGTTGCATCTCCGGAGTTTGGTTGTACCGAAGAAAGGACGAGAAACGGGGCAGCGAAATCGTTTTGCTTCTACTTCAGTCGTGAGGCGCGAAGGGGAGGGGATCAGAAGAGGTGTTTGGGAGGAAGTAGACATCAACGACGTCTCAGGTAGGGGGCTTCGGTGGTGATTCTGTAACGCAAAGTGGGAGAGCACCTCCGGTCTTCATTCGTCCGAGAATTGATCGGACCAAGGCAAAATCAGTAATTTCTTTTTTTTATTATTTATTTATTTATTTGTTTATTAGTAATGGAAGCAAGAAATCAGTGTTTTGCTGTTACATTTGACAGGGAAGGAGGAAGGCAGTGAAAACAGCTAGAAGGTAGAGTTTGAAGGAGTGTTTGGGTTTGCTGGGAAATCATGATAATGAAGGAAAAAGAATGGAAACTGGAAAGAACGAATGCTACAACAGGTTCGAGATTTGCAATAAAAAGGGGAGGTGTTTGTTTTCTTCCTCATCCATACCTCCACAGACACGATTTTTATCATATTGGACAGCTGTGTTTGATTGTGGAGTTGATCAAGTGTTGTATTGGGTTGAAGTAATTGTACAAGGAATCTGTTCAATTGTAATGTGCAGGATTATTTTATTAAGTTATTTACTTTTGTTTGAATCTATTATCAGATTTTGGAAAGCATTGTGAGTATTGGGAGTACTTTGGTTTAATACTAGAAGCAATGTCATTTTTTATACTATTGTTGACTGTGAGTCTAAAACCGTCAACTTTATCACAGCCGTTCAAATTCTCTCAAGATTTAATCAGGATCGTAATAACTCTCTATTTAGTAGTTAATTGGAGGTTAGCCTTCGGTCTTCAGTCCCCCACAATTCCTCCTTCTCCCCACGTTCTCAACGATCGCCGGTTGTTTCCTCCAAGATCGCTTCATCCCTTTGATAACCGTCTGATTTGCCTCAATCGGTTCTTCTTTTGATTTGCAGAGAAGAAGAAGAAGACGCCATATCGATAGTTCACGATGTTTCTATCTTCCGCTCCTTTAACTTCTCCACCCACAATCTCTATATATTGCCGCCTACACCACGATATCCTCCTGCTTGTGGCAAAACTTCAGTCCTTATAAATCACATAAGGAAATTATTATTTTTGAAGAGGTAAAAATTGACCGACTTTTCATAAAGGCTTAATACTTTATCATCTTTTGATTATTACTTCAGAGTTATCGAATTACCAAAGAGGAACAAGAACTTGCAAAGATAGAAAAAAAGACTTTTAGATCTTTTAAAGGATGTAATCCAATTGAGGTACTTTGGTTGACGATTGATTAATTCACACTTGATATATTGAACTAAGTAATAGGTTTGCCTCCTATGTGTAGATCAATCACAAAGGAAAAAAGTAGCTACTTCATTCATACGAAGGTAATCGGACATTATGCATTTGATTGAACATCGCCTACATTTTTATTTTTCTCGGTTACATTTTCTTGATATGCTTCTTATGTTGTTTGTGAGTAGATGAGTTGTTTTTATTCAGTTCATCGTATGTATGTTTACTATCCTTATGTGTTTGCTTTTGAGATTCACCAATCTCCCAAACTTTTATCTATATGGCTAGCTGTTTAAGAAAAAAAATATTGTATGTATGTATTTATGGTCCTGGATCCCTTAGTCAAGCTAACTGATGGTGAGGTGAGGCTTGGTGAGTTTTTTTTTTTTTTTTTTTTTTTTATTTTTATTTTTATTTTTTTTTCAAGTAGTTGGATTTTATTATAATGAACAAGGTTCTAATTAAGACATCTGGATTAAGAGTCAATTTTTTTTTTCCTTCTATTATTTTATTGTACATGAAACTCAAGTGGGTGTTTGACTATATAGTGAAATGCTTGGTCAGTTTCTTTATTCATTTATTTGCTAAAGATTACTTCCGGGTTCCATATTTTTTTGTTTTAACTTGAAAACAGTGAACTATAAGTTGATGCTTAAGGGTCAAGAAAAATGGTTGCAATTGAAGTAATTTAAGATGCTAATGTTATATCTGATGTTCAATTGTCATTAATTGTAAGGAATATGTTTCTACTACCACTAATTTCTGATCAATAACAAATTTATGTGTTCTTGAGAGCTTATGTGCAGAAAAGAGATTATCACCTTTACTTTGGCATACAACTTCACAGATGACAACAAATTCTTCTTTTGTCTACATTTGTCTTTTTTTGGAAATTGTAACTATGTTTTGTTGGAATAGTGTCTAAGGCTGCAACTATATTAGGCAAGTATTTGATCCGGTTGTGCATGGTCCTTTTGGGTTGCCTTCACCATAGCAACTTGATGGATGATTTGTTAAAAGAGAGTAAATATTATAAGGAATAATATATGGTTATTTGATTAATATAAGTCATTGATTAATTGGAATTAATTTGGTGACTTAAAGAGATTAATTAAATAAGAGGGTATAAACTGTCAATTGTTTGATAGTTAAACTTTAGACTATAAATCCTTATCCTAGATAGGATGGACGATTTCTAGGGCTTGTATAAGCCAAAATCGTCCATAGGGTTATCAAGGAAAGGATATGGATCAACTTAAAGTCTAAGTTATCCAATTAGGGTTAAAGCTGTAATCCTTAAGGAGTCTACAAGTATAAATAGATCCTAGGGGTGATGGAATTCGACCCACTATCAGAAGTAGAGATACTCTGGCCGAATTCCTCCCCTCTCCTCTCTCCTAACTCATCTTGCTTGCTATTGGTGTTTGTAAGCCATTAGAGGAGTGACATTTGTGACTCTAGAAGCTCCAAGACAACAAGATCAACAAGGAATCCAAAGGTATGATTCTAGATCTATTTCAATGTTGTTATTTAACCTAATTAGCCATTAGAAGTCTTGGATTCAAAGCATGTTTAATTAGAAAGCCTAGATCCAAGCATTAGGGTTTTGCATGCGCACATAGGAAAGTTCTTATGGCTAAAACCCATCAGTGGTATCAGAGCCTAGCTTGGTTTTCTTTAAATTGTTGCTTGATTAACTGAAACAAACCTGCAAAATTCGATTTTGGGTTTATGAGTCTTGGACTTGGCGAGTTCCAAAGTGGACTCGGCGAGTAGGCCTGACTCGGCGAGTCCCTTTGTGTACTCGGCGAGTCCGGGCATCAGGATTAGGCAAAACCGGGATTTTTTTTCATGTTTATCTTATGGAAACTTACCTTAATCATATTAGATCAACCCGAATCCGTTTTTTTGATATATATGACTATAATCTTGATCTAATTAAAGATATTTATCATCTAATAAAATATTTAATTTCCTTATGTGATAAATGATTAATTATTTCGATAATTATCTTAAAAGAAATCTTGGATAAATCAAATAAAGATAATTAGGTTATTAATTGTTAATTGGAATTATTTGTTATTTGATCCTTCATGTTTTAAATGTTTAAAACCTACCCTAAAGTTTTGAAATTTATATTTGTGATTAAAAGTTTTAATTTAGACAACTTAAATTTCAAACCCTAGATTTTGAAAAGTTTTAAAATACAACCCTATACTAATATAATATTACTAGAATAATATATATATGTATAACTAAATGCTAGTCTTACCGTTAGTAGGCCTCATTCACGAAGCCGATCTATAAGGTGGGTATAAGGTTGCGGCCTATAAAATGGCGCTTAATGCGTGTACACTCACACCCACTGCTTGCTTGATTGGTGGAGGGTCGTTAGCCGAACGGGTAGGATAGGGCAACCTCATCTTCTCATTAAAAGTATAATAAAAAATACAAAGTAACTACACGTTTTAAAAATTTCCCAATCTTAGTTACTTTAGGAAAAGTGAATTGATGCAATCCCATGAAATTACACTTTTCACCTTGCTAAGAAGTTAGTGGAGCGTGTGTGGTTTACCGGCACACTAATTGGTTCTAAGCGAAGGTGGCAAAGGGTGATTCATTGTTTATCATAGTTCGATGGAGTGTGTGTGGTTTACCGGCACATCGAATAGGTGATCGTTACAATGAAGGCACCATGTGAATTTGCATGGTAATTCACACCCGCTTTGTGATCCTCGGCATCCCAGTCACAAACGAGAGGGACATATCGAGATTTAAACATGCCATTGAATAGTTTCAATGAATCTCATTCGAACCTAGGAATTCTCAAAAACACTTAGGACTAATAGTTTAAGTTTTGTAATGGAGAATTAGTGAATCGTCATTCACTTACCTTCAATTTATTTGCATGTTAGATTACGGCATCCCTTTTCTAGTATGTAAATGTTATTGTTGGATCCTAGCCCTAATTTTCTTATTGGGTGATAATTAGGGATTATTATTCTAATCTATCTTTGTCCTTTTTCTAATTGAAGATGTCGAACGCAAACAACGCTGCTGCGAGTTCTTTCACGTTGATGAGCCTTTGCCAAAAGGTCACCTTCGATGGAACGAACTTTAGCGAATGGATAAGATACATTCGCACCATTGCTCGCTATAAGGATAAAGAGTATGTCCTCGATGAGAAGCTCGAGAAAATCAACCCCGAAGTTGCTACTCCCGACGAAATCACCGCCTTTGAAACTCATGAGTGAGATGCAACGAAGGTACATTGCATCATGATCGCCACCATGAACTCCGAATTCCAAAAGTCCTACGAGGACATGTATCCATACGAGATGCATCAAGACTTGTTGGAGAGATACCACCAAAACGCGAGACAAGAGCGTTATGAGATTTTCACTAACATGATCTCCGCTAAGATGGATCATGGAGAATCTCTTACCGTGCACCTGCAAAAGATGCAAAGGTATGTTGACCACCTTCGCAAGTTAAATGTTGACTTTGGTGAAGACTTGGCGATCGATATGGTGCTTCACTCTTTGCCTCCGATGTACAACCAATTTAGGATGACCTACCACATGAACAAAGAAGAGGTCACCCTAAGCAAACTCCAAGGTCTCTTGAGGGTCGCTGAGAGCAACTTCAAGGACAAGTCTGTTGCACCTACTCCCAATCCGTCCGCTGCTCCTGTCTTGGCTATTGGTCAAGGGAAGGGAAAGAAGAGGAAAGCTTCATCGAATAACTATCGCAAGGTGAAAGCCCGAGATGGTGCCTCTTCTAGTGGGACCAAAGTTGATCCCGCTAGGCCCTGCTCCAACCCAAAGGAGGCAGAGTGCCACCACTGCCACAAGATAGGACATTGGAAGAGAAGTTGCCCGGATTACCTGCAAGCGATCAAAGAAGGAAAGATCAAGCCATCTTTCGCAGGTATATACACAATCAAATCTAACGATTCTAATCATGCTATTTCTTGGGTTCTTGATACCGGTTGTGGTTATCACATTTGTTCTAATGTGCAGGGACTAAGAAGAAGTAGGGATGTAGAGCAAGGAATGATCAATCTAATCATGGGGAACAGAAGATCGTCGCCTGTGACCAAGATTGGAGTGTATTCTTTAGTGCTTAGGAATCGTTTGGTTTTAGATTTGAACAATTGTTGCTATTCGCCAGAAATAGCTAGAAACATCATTTCATTTCATGGTTTATACAGACAAGGATTTAGATTTTCTTTTAATAATGAGAATGGTTCTATTTTGGCTTATCTAACTGGTGTCTTTTACTTTGAAGCTATACCATGTAATGGAATATATGAAACTGTTATGATTGTTGATAACTTAGGAAATGATGTTTTGAATATTGATTCTTCCACTAGTATGGATAAAGCATCCTTGTGGCATTGTCGTCTTGGACATGTCAACAAGAAACGCATAGCACAACTCCAAAAGGATGGAGTGTTGGAGTCATTCGACCTTAGGGAAGATGACACATGCGAGTCTTGTTTACTTGGAAAGATGACTAAGTCACCCTTCACGAGTACTTGTGAAAGGGGTGAGGGGCTATTGGACCCAATACATACCGATGTATGTGGACCCTTTAGATCAACCACGAAGGATGGGAACCGCTTCTATGTGACTTTTACTGATGACTATAGTAGATATGGGTATATCTACTTAATCAAGCAAAAGTCAGACACCTTTGAAAAGTTCAAAGAGTTCAAGAATGAAGTGGAGAATCGATTGGGCATGAAAATCAAGATGCTTCGATCCGATCGAGGAGGAGAGTACCTAAGTCTTGAATTCCACAATTATCTCAAGGAGTGTGGAATAGTTTCGCAATTGACGCCTCCTAGGACACCGTAGTTGAATGGTGTGGCAGAAAGGCATAATCGAACCTTATTGGATATGGTTCGCTCTATGCTGAGTCGTGCTTCACTACCTATCTTCTTTTGGGGGTATGCCTTAGAGACTACCGCCCATATCCTTAACCGAGTCCCTACTAAGAAGGTTGCCAAAGCACCTCACGAGATGTGGACAGGGAAAGCTCCCTCGTTGGCACATATCAAGGTTTGGGGTTGCGAGGCTTTCGTAAGTCGAGATACTCACGACAAGCTTGAATCTCGAAGTGAGCGATGTATTTTCATCGGCTACCCGTAAACATCCTTTGGATATCTCTTCTATAGACCGAAAGACAATGTTGTCTTTGTTGCAAGGAGAGGAGTTTTCCGAGAGCGAGAACTCATAAGCCAAGGAGACAGTGGGAGGCAAATCGAACTTGAATAGATTCAAGAGTCGATAAATGAAGGAACCTCTACCGCTGGCATTCAACCCGAGGAGGAAACTCTGGTTGAACCGATTGACGAATCCTTACCTCTCAGACGTTCCGATAGAGTTAGAGTTCATCCCCAGTTTTATGGTTTTCATATTACTACCGAAGGGGACACGTATATTAGTTATGGTACACTAGTAAATCTTGATGAACCTAATAGCTATACGGAAGCCATGGCAGGCCCGGAGTCTGCGAAATGGAAAGAGGCAATGGATAGCAAGATCCAATCCATGTACGATAACCAAGTTTGGAATTTGGTTGATTATGTGCCCGAACGTAAGACCGTTGGGTGCAAATGGATCTTCAAAAAGAAGACCGACGTGGATGGGAACGTACACAAATATAAGGCGCGATTGGTCGCGAAGGGCTTTACTCAAACTCCCGGAGTTGACTATGATGAGACCTTCTCACCAGTTGCGAAGATTAAATCTATTAGAGTGATGCTAGCAATTGCCGCATTTCATGATTATGAGATTTGGCAAATGGATGTCAAGACCGCTTTCCTTAACGGAAAGTTGGCTGAGGATGTTTACATGGCTCAGCCAGAGGGGTTTGTGGATCCGAAGCATCCGAATAGAGTGTGTATGCTTGAGAAGTCCATTTATGGACTTAAGCAAGCGTCTCGCAGATGGAATCTTTGCTTCGATGAGAAAGTCAAAGAGTTTGGATTTGTATGAAGCGAAGACGAATCTTGTGTATATGTCAAAGCCAGTGGGAGTATAGTAAGCTTTCTCATTCTATATGTCGATGACATATTACTCATAGGAAACAACATCCCGACTTTGCAGGAAGTCAAGTCCTGGCTCGGGAAGTGTTTCGCTATGAAGGACCTCGGAGAGGCTTCTTACATTTTGGGAATAAGGATAGTAAGAGAAAGAAGTAAGAGACTAATTGGACTTAGTCAGAATACTTACTTAGAGAAGGTACTAAAAACGTTTTAGTATGGAAAACTCAAAGAAGGGAGAATTACCGATACAAGGAAATGCCAAGTTGAGTAAGACTCAAAGTCCGAGTACCGAAGCTGAGATAGCAGAAATGAGCCGAGTACCATACGCTTCCGCAGTTGGCTCAATCATGTACGCTATGACTTGTACTCGCCCTGATGTAGCCTTTGCTTTGAGCATGGTTAGCAGATATCAAGGGAACCCTGGCAAAGCACATTGGATTGCGGTGAAAAACATCCTTAAGTACCTTCGGAGGACAAAGGAATGGTTCTTAGTCCTCGGAGGGAGTGATGACTAGAAGGTGCAAGGGTATAGTGACGCCAGCTTTCAGACCGACAGGGACAACTATCGTTCGCAGTCGGGCTGGGTCTTTACCCTAAATGGAGGAGCAGTGACATGGAAGAGTTCCAAGCAGGAAACCGTAGCTGATTCAACGTGCGAATCAGAGTACATTGCAGCGAGCGAAGCGTTGAAGGAGGCAATATGGCTAAAGAACTTCATTGGTGATCTTGGAGTTGTGTCGGCCATAAAGGAGCCCATGAAGATTTTCTGTGATAACGAAGGTGCGGTTGCCTTGACCAAGGAACCAAGGGATCATGGTAGATCTCGACATATCGACAGAAAATATCACTTCATTAGACATCGTGTAGAAGAAGGACAACTCGTAGTGAAGAGGATATCATCAGAAGATAACCCAGCAGATCCGCTTACAAAGGGACTGAGTAGGGTTAAGCACTTGCAGCATGCTAGGAGTATTGGGCTGAAGGATGATATTAGTATAGATTAGATAGTATTAGAAACGTATAATAGATAAATGTAATTAACATTTGATGATTAAATAAAGGAGTTTTATTTATGAGTAAAGTTACTGTCACATGTTAGTTGTTTAACTATTGTTTCACTTTGCATGTTTTGACTTCCAGAATAATTGAGTTTATTAGGAATAATCGAATTATTCAAATGGTCCACAATCGTTCATATGTTGGGAGTAGATATGAATGAAGATTGTCATGAATTGGTGTGTAGAGTGTCTAAACGGTGTTAGACATAGCAAGGGTTGCTGCAACGTTTATGAGTGCTTATGAACTGGTTTTGAGCATTGGAATAAACCCGCGCTTGCTGGAATCACTTTATGGAATACGATATAAAAGGTGATCGCAAGACAATAATATCATATGGTCTTAAAACCTAGATATATGGTTTGTTATTTGTTAATTGATTGTGCATTGATAATGCGAAAACGCATCAGTAACTTGATGTTATAAAACGCATTGTTGTGTATAGTTGGTTAACGAATAAGTAAATGCATATACATCGAAGTTTATCTGTAAATTTTATCCTAAGAGGGTAGAAGAGATATCTTGGCCACTCGATGATTTGATTTGACTTATGTGTCGGGCCCGGTCAGAACTAAATTGATGTGTTTGATTAAGTTCTATGTCAAATAAATCGGAGATCGAGAAATCAAATGCTAGACTAACCATTCCATAGGATTGTCAGCATGATATCTAACAGAGGACTATACGATCCCTTATCTAAAGGACAAGATTGATTAGATCAGAGTTGACAGCGTTTTTGAGAGCTACGATTGCAAACCGAATTGTACTTGTATAGTTACTAGACTTATCCAAGTGGGAGACTGTTGGAATAGTGTCTAAGGCTGCAACTATATTAGGCAAGTATTTGATCCAGTTGTGCATGGTCCTTTTGGGTTGCCTTCACCATAGCAACTTGATGGATGATTTGTTAAAAGAGAGTAAATATTATAAGGAATAATATATGGTTATTTGATTAATATAAGTCATAGATTAATTGGAATTAATTTGGTGACTTAAAGAGATTAATTAAATAAGAGGGTATAAACTGTCAATTGTTTGATAGTTAAACTTTAGACTATAAATCCTTATCCTAGATAGGATGGACGATTTCTAGGGCTTGGATAAGCCAAAATCGTCCATAGGGTTATCAAGGAAAGGATATGGATCAACTTAAAGTCTAAGTTATCCAATTAGGGTTAAAGCTGTAATCCTTAAGGAGTCTACAAGTATAAATAGATCCTAGGGGTGAGGGAATTCGACACACCATCAAAAGTAGAGATACTCTGGCCGAATTCCTCCCCTCTCCTCTCTCCTAAATCATCTTGCTTGCTATTGGTGTTTGTAAGCCATTAGAGGAGTGACATTTGTGACTCTAGAAGCTCCAAGACAACAAGATCAACAAGGAATCCAAAGGTATGATTCTAGATCTATTTCAATGTTGTTATTTAACCTAATTAGCCATTAGAAGTCTTGGATTCAAAGCATGTTTAATTAGAAAGCCTAGATCCAAGCATTAGGGTTTTGCATGCGCACATAGGAAAGTTCTTATGGCTAAAACCCATCATGTTTATGGTAGGTTGGGCGAAGTAACAAGTTTTAATATCATCATCAATATTCAAGGTCTTTTTGCAGTAAGTAGGCGATGTAATTCAATGGTTAAGTTCAGTTGCATTTGTAACATCCGAATTTCTAGGTATTATATTTTATCATTTTTTTTTGGAGTTAAGAGAGGGACTTGACAAGTTGACGCCTAGACTGGTCGAGTAGGATCGTGATTCGCTGACTGGATAAATGAAGGGACTCGACGAGTCGGTAAAGGTGGACTCGATGAGTCCGTGCTGACGACTGAAACCCTCAATCCCCGGGCTTGTGCCCTATTTAAAGGACCTTGTACCCCTCATTTGAGGCTACCAATCCAGAGAGAGATACCCTATTGATCTCGAGCGAGTTGTGAGAGAGTTTGAGCCTCTTTGATCATTTTTGGTGTGATTTTTCTAAGGAGGAAGTGTTTCCAGCAAGGAGAGGTCAAGAGAATTGCATTTCAGTGGGTTTTCAACCTGGATCTTCTGTTTTGAGGTAGCTATTTGACCCTATTCTTCTGTTTTGCTTAAGGGCATTGAATCTAAGGTTTTCTATACCCTTTTATGGCTTGTTTAGTTGAGTATAGTGTCCCATTGGGTGCCAAACTCTAGATCTGGACCTTTTGAGGTCTAGAGAGCCTGAACCATTCTGCTTTTTGTGGTTCTATTGATGAAATGGACATAGGTTGCCATGTTGGAAGGGATTTCACCAAAATAAGCCTTATATGCAATGCATGTGTACAAGATTCGACCTTTATGTGTTTATTGGTCATGGGTAAATCAGATCTATGGATTAAAGAAACAGATCTGACCTCAGGAGGTCAGATCAGTGTTGTCATGGGAGCAACTCACCGAGTTCATAAGTGGACTCAACGAGTCGAGTCAGGGATGCCCCGCGATTGATTTCTGAGTAGCCTGGTGTGTGGATAGGGAGCTCATCGTGCCAAGTGAGGCTTAGAAGGATTCAGAGGACCAATGTGGACTCGCCGAGTCTCCCGAGTGCACTCAACGAGTCTGGTCAAAGTTTGACCGTTGACTTCGTTGACTTTTAGGGATTAGTCAATGCATGGACTCTTGAGCCATTATAGGGGTAGAATGGTCTTTTACCCTTCTTAAAGAACTTAGAGGGGAATTAGTCTAGCCTTTGAAAGTCATATTGATTAGAGTAATTATTTATGTGATTAGGCGGAGACTAGTTCAATATTTCCGAGTTCAAGATTCTTTGAGATTCCCTGAGGTGAGTCTTCTCACTATACTTTACCTTGAGTGGTAATTAGAGTTATGTGATAGAGTATCTTGTATGCTATTTATGTGGTGTGTTGCACCGCATTATTTCTATGTGAATCATGTTGTGTGTATATCAGATTTGACAGAGTTAGGACCGGAAGGTCCACAGAGTTAGGACCAGAGGGTCCACAGAGTTAGGTTTAGAGGGCCCACAGATTTATAGCCTCGAGTTGCTATTATGTGTTCTGTGTGGTATTTTGTGGAACTCACTAAGCATTTATGTTTATAGTGTTGTGTTATGTGTTTCAGGTACCAGTGAGGATCACGGGAAGGCGCCGCATCATCAGTACACACATGAGGAGTTTTTTTACATTATGATCTTGGGTTGTGTTTCTATGGATTGATATGTGATACAATGAGATTTTTATTATATTTATGAATGAAAGTATGTTTTTAAAAATATGAAAAATTGTTTGAAAAATTACGGTGTTACAAGTTGGTATCAGAGCCTTGGTTTGAGGGATTCAGATTCATCTTCGAGCATATTTGAACTCAAACTAGGGATTTGAGGAATTTTTCAAAGTAAAACAAATTTTTTCTAAAAGAGTAAAAAGGTTTTGAAAAGAGTAGAGCAGAGCAGTGTGTATGATCAGCCAACACCTGAACGGTGATTTCCCAAAATACCCTTATATTATGTGTTATGAGATAGGAGGTAATATGTTATGCATGCTAGAGTAGGATATGTATTCTTATTAGGAATAGAGTGGCCTGATTTGTGATGCCTTAGCTTAGGGGTTTTGCTGCTAAGAGATGCTTGAGAGTGAGTAGATAGCAGCGAGGAGCTTATGAGAGATCTGATAGAGAGTCGACTATGTATAGTGAGAGTAAAGTACTTTGGATTTGGGATCCTATGAGGAGGACTTGGGGTGAGTACTGATGTGGCGTGGATGATAGGATTGGGCCCGTGCTACTGAAGACACCAGAGCAGTGCGCAACCCAAGTAAGAATCCTTGGGGTACCAGGGAACGAGTAGGGTTGAGTTATCGAGTGCGGTTCGAGCGAGTCTCTGATATTTTTATGTTGTGTTTCAGAGACATCATGGTTGGGACACGCCACATATCAGAGACCAGCAGCGTGAGTGTTGAGGAGCTTCGCCAGATGATCCATGAGGAGGTGGATGCGGCTATCCGTGCAGAGATTCTAGAGATGTTCGGGTCTATTAAGACCACGTTGATTGAGACTTTTGATGAGAGATATGCAACAGTTACTGAGGCTGCATCCGTTGCAGCTACCGCAGTTGTTGCTGCTGCCAGACCTCAAGGTGATGATTCGTTGCTGTTCTGGGAGTTCAGCAACATGAAGCCACCAGAGTTTGATGGGACGCGGGATCCGATTACTGCGATGAGATGGGTTTTTGATATTGAGGGATACTTCTATACGTGTTCATGTCCAGATCATTTGAGGGTCCGGTTCGCGCTGAACCAGCTTCGCTTGGGAGCGAAGGACTGGTGGAAGATTGTGACGGCACACTTTTTGTCGGCTGAGCTTGCTGCAGTGACATGGGAGAGGTTCACTGCTATGTTCTATGATGAGTACGTTCCCCTGGTGGAGAGGGAACATTTGGTCCAGGATTTTCTAACCCTCAATCAGGGTACTGAGTCTGTTACTGTGATCACCAGGATGTTCCATGAGAGGGCGATGTTCTTCCCTGAGCACGTGTCTACCGAGCAGGCACGTATAAGTCGGTACTTGAGTATTATGAGGAGAGACATACGAGAGTTTGTGGTGAACTCGTCGTACCGGACATTTTTCGAGCCCCAGGAAAATGCTCGAAAGAGGAAGATAGAGTTAGAGATTCAGACTAAGGAGGAGGCAGAGTCTCAGGGGAGGGTGTAACGCCCGCAGATCTGGGCTAGTCAATTTAGAGGCAATAAGTGTCGAAAACATCTTTTCGAAAAAGGATTATTTAGAATAAATAATCTAAACCAAGTTGTAGAATATGTCTCAAGGTTTCTGTACATATAAAGAACACCGAAATCCAAGTTATAACGAAGAAGTTATGACCCGTTGAAGTTTCGCGACGGAACAGGCACGATACCGGGAAGCGTAAATAGTGAATTTATGATAGAGCGAGATTTTGCCTTAGCGATCTAAATGAAAGTCGTAGAATGTGTTTAAATAAGAACATCGATAAAAAGAATGCCCAAATCTGACTTCGTATGAATAAGTTGTGATTTTTTGAAGTTTCGGATTAGCAGTGTACAGCTCGAAATTCGAATATTAGATCGAGCGGTTTTCAGCCGACACGACCTAAACGAGAATCGAAGATCTCATTAAGAGTAGCGTAACGAGAAAAAGATGGGTGAAAACGGACGTCTGATGAAAAAGTTATGAGGATTTAACGGACCAATCCTGTCCCGGTCTGTTAAAAATATAAAATTTAAAATCGAGTCAAAATTAGCCAATAAAGTCTAAACAAAAGATGTAGAGTATGTTCCCACCTTTGTGTGGATATAAAGAACGTAAAAAACGGAGCTCGTATGCAAAAGTTATGATTTTTAGAAGTCGGAAACTAAATTTGCGAGACCTGTTGCGAGATTGCTGACGTGGCACGATCCCAGTCGTCGCTTGCTGGCCACGGTGCTCGTTTCGAATGATGACAAGTAGCCTCGCTACGCCCAGCGTCCGGTCTCGTACGTGCAGCGTACGCCTAGCGTTCCTCGGTCCAGCTTGAGCCACGTCGCTCCACCCGAAGCTCGCCATCTGTCCGCCTTATCCGTACTTACGCCCAACGTAAGACTTCGGTACGCCTAACGTACCGAAGGTTCCAGCGCCTATAAATAGCTGCGAGGTGCAGCCTTCTTCCTTCACCAATTCACACATTTTCTCGCTCTCTCTCTAATTTCTTTCTCTCTCTAGCTCCCCAAACCACCCCTAAGACCTAGTTAAAACCCTTAGCTCCCGAGGGAAGCCCCGAGGCTCCCGAAGTCCCGAGAAAAAGAGCCTTTCGGTTTCCAAATGTTGCTCCAATTAAGTTCCGGTTTTCGATAAAATTCGCCGTAAGTGTGCTACTCTTACGCAATTTTTAATATAGCTTTCAAATAATTATAGGAATGTTATTAGGTCCTTAAAATAATTATTTGGGCTATTATTATGAGTTATATTGAGTGTTATTAATGCTTATATAATAATAATAATAATAATAATAATAATAATAATAATAATAATAATAGGCAGACTAATTAATTTGTCGTGGTTATCGTTAGACTGAACCCTAGTGGTATTGGTACTAGGTTTTATCAAAGGAAATTGTTTTGAGAGTATCGAAGCGTTGTCCGAGTGCTGAGTCACCACCTTCTCAAGTGAGTGCATAGTCCCTTTCATCTTACACATAGATATGATTATATGAAGTATTTTAATATAAATTATGTGTTGTGTGTGCATATTGTCTGAATACTTGCTGTCTATGCTGGGTGAAAGATTTTTATACATGTTTTAAATGATTTAAACTGTATATGTATTTTATATCTACAAAATGTATTGGGTAAAACATGGGTAGATGAAATAGTTGTTTTGTGATAACACGATGGGAGACATCAGTGTTGTGAGTGATCCAGTCATCTAGTGGAGTATAGATGACGACTATGGACGATACTAGACGGTCTAGTGGAACGATAGCAGGCTCGTAACCTGTAGGTGTTTTTGAACTAGGTGCTCATTAGGTATTTTTGAACTGAGTGTGTTCATTAGGTATTCTGAACTAAGTGTTTTCACTGGTTACTTTTGAACTAAGTGTTTACCAGATGTTTCGGACTACGTGTTCACCAGTTGTAATCTATAACCCTTGGTAACGATGGACTTCGTGCCGATTCCTTAGGATAATCCTTAGGAATGAATAAACGAGGAATAGTCGATTCTTAGGGTAGATCCTTAAGACTAAAGAAGATAATGGGGATGGGTAATTGGGTTGTTTGTTTGATTGTTTAAACATAATAATTATATTATTGTGGGTTGAAAACCCTATGTACTCACCAGGTTTCCAAACCTGACCCACTCAGTTTATTTATATCACAGGTTTTGATATGAAGTCACATTACACTGAGAGATTTAAAGAGATGTAGATCACTAGTGTAAATAAATGTAAGTTCTGTTTATGCTTATGTTCCTGTATTAACAATGACATCCTAAACGTTTTGAAATGAATAAAATACATTTCTTCGAAAATGTTTTAATAACGTATTTATCGTGTTTTTTTCTGGGAACAAATTCCGCAACATTTTTATTAAAAGAAGAACTCTGAGTTTTATAAAGCATAAACAAAATCGGTCTTTTCTGGCCGAGAAAATGGGGATGTCACAGAGGGATCGACGACCAGCTCAGTCCCAGCCGGCAGCCAAGCAGGCCAAGGCCGCCGATTCGAGATTAGGGAACCAGAAGGGCCGCATTTGTGACAAGTGCGAAAAGGGTCATGAGGGAGTGTGTAGAGCAGGGTCTTGCTACAAGTGTGGAAAGGAGGGGCATATGGCCAAGGATTACCCCAAGGGGTTTGCATTCTGTTTTCACTACAACCAGACCGGACACCAGGAGGCCGAGTGTCCACACCTGCGGGGATCAGCATAGGGAGCATCGCAGGGATCTGCCCTCGCTGCTGTTCGAGCTACCGAGAGTCGGCCAGTGAAGGCCAAGGCACCAAAGGCACGAGGGAGAGCCTTACATTTGACCATAGAGGAGGTCTGTGCAGGGCCCGATGTTGTGGCTGGTATGTATTCTTTCATTTATTTATTATGATGTTTGAGATATCGTGCTTATATTATGATATGTGTATGTACTTTTCTTGCGAGTTCTTTGCCTGCCTTGGTATTATTTGACTCGGGTGCGAGTTGATCTTTTGTGTCATTAGCCTTTAGCCAGCACATCAGTATTCGTTGATAGGCATTGAGTCGACCCCTGCGAGTTTCCATAGCTGACAAGCGAGCGGTGTATGCCGCTGATGTGATCCAGGGATGTGTACTTGAGATGTTCAGAGTTGAGTTTCTGATTGATTTGGTCCCGATTGCGATGAGGGATGTTTGTGTCTTCGTGAGCATGGACTGGATGAGCAAATTTGGAGCGGTTATCGACAGCTAGTGAGCATATGAGACCGTAGTAGGGGAGTTCTTACAGTATACAGTGAAGGTACTGGTGTCGGGTCAGCATTCTGTTCGGCTGCCAGAGCAAGGTAGAGTCTACAACAGGGTTGTAGTGGGTTTATGGCTTATGTGATGGATACAAGGATTGATGCAGAGAGATTGAGATCGATTGATGAGGTTCCGATTGTGCGTGAGTTCCCGGATGTTTTCCCCGAGGAGTTGCTAGGTGTGCCTCCTGAGAGGCAGGTGTAGTTCCGTATCGATTTGGTTCTGGGGGTAGCGCCTATCGCCAAGGCGTCTTATCGCCTTGCGCCTCTAGAGATGCAGGAGTTATTATTGTAGCTTCAGGAGCTGCTGGGGAAGGCATTATTCGGCCTAGTAGCTCACCGTGGGGAGCGCTGATCCTTTTTGTTAAGAAAAAGGATGGTTCGAACCGGATGTGCATTGATTACCAGGAGTTGAACAAGTTGACGGTCAAGAACCATTACCCTTTGTCGAGGATCGACGATTTGTTTGATCAGTTACAGGGAGCGTCTTGGTTCTCCAAGATTGATCTGAGATCTGGATATCATCAGATGAGAGTGCGTGATGAGGATATCCAGAAGACAACATTCAGGACTCGTTATGGGCATTAGGAGTTTGTGGTGATGCCTTTCGGGCTCACCAATACACTAGCAGTGTTATGGATCTCATGAACAGAGTGTGCAGGACGATGTTCGATCGTTCAGTGATCGTGTTCATCGATGATATATTGGTGTATTCGACTTCTAGAGAGCAGCATGAGGAGCATTTGAGGGAGATCCTAGGAGTTCTGAGATCGGAAAGGCTTTACGCTAAATTCTCCAAGGGTGATTTTTGGTTACGAGAGGTCCAGTTCCTGAGGCATCTCGTTAACCAAATTAGGATATTGGTCGATCCGGTCAAGATTGAGGCGGTGATGAGTTGGGAGGTGCCGAGATCCCCATCAGAGAACACAAGTTTTCTAGGGTTGGCCGGCTATTATCGGAGATTTATCAGAGATTTCTCAAGATTACTGTTCCTCTCACCAAGTTGACCAGGATGGGGGTAGCATTCAGTTGGGACCCAGAGCAGCAGGCCTCATTCGAGACACTTCGCCAGAGATTATGCGAAGCCCCAGTATTAGCCCTTCCGGAGGGGATGGAGGATTTTGTGGTGTATTGTGACGCGTTGATATCAGGATTGGGTACGGTCCTGATGCAGAGAGGTCATGTGATAGCATATGCATCGAGGCAGTTGAAGCCTCATGAGACGAGATATCCCACTCACGATCTGGAGTTGGGGGGATGTGGTGTTCGCCCTTAAGATCTGGCATCACTATTTACATGGGGTCCGATGTACCATATACACGGATCATAAGAGTTTGAAGTATCTGATGGATCAGCCCAACCTGAACATGTGCCAGAGGAGATGGTTGGATGTGGTAAAGGATTATGAGTGTGAGATCCTATACCACCCGGGCAAGGCTAATGCTATAGCTGATGCCCTGAGTCGTAGGGTGGTGAGTGCCCCGATACGAGATGTTTGTTTGAGAATGACAGTGATGACTCTAGTGTTAGACACCATTCGGGAGGCCCAGGTAGTAGCCATGAGACTAGAGAACCGTAAAAGAGAGTAGGTGATCGGGTAGATATCTGAGTTCGTTGCCGATAGCCATGGGCTTATGACCTTTTAGGGTTGGATTTGGGTGTTGTTTGAAGGCGGGGAACGTACCACTCTGGTGGAGGAGGTGCATAGATCGAGGTTCTCGATCCATCCCGGGGACACTAAGATGTATTTGGACCTGAAGAGGGAGTATTAGTGGCCCTGTATGAAGAGGGATGTCGCATGGTTCGTAGAGAGGTGCTTGACCTGTCGCAGGGTGAAGGTCGAGCACCAGCATCCACATGGCAAGTTGCAGCCACTTGAGGTTCCCGAGTGGAACTGGGAACATATTTTGATGGATTATATCAACAAATTGTCGAGGACTGTGAGGGGTGTCGATGAAATTTGGATGATTGTTGACCGGCTAACGAAGAGCACTCACTTTCTTGCTATCAGCGAGAGCTCTTCTGCTAAGAGGCTGGCATACTTATATGTGAGAGAGGTGGTATCACGGCATGGAGTACCGATCTCGATCGTGTCATATCAAGATGTGCATTTCACTTCCGGATTATGGAAGAAATTCCATGAGAAATTGGGTACGAGGCTGCATTTTAGTACCACATACCACCCACAGACGGACAATCAGAGTGAGCAGGCGATTCAGACGCTCGAAGACATGTTGTGATCATGTGTGTTGGACTTCGGATTAAGTTGGGACACATATTTGCCGATTGCTGAGTTTTCTTATAACAACAACCACCATTCGAGTATCGGCATGCCTCCCTTCAAGTTGTTGTATGGGAGGAGGTGTCAGACTCCCATATGTTGCGGAGAGCTCACGCAGCAAGTGATGGGTAGCACTGAGTTAGTGCTTCAAACGACTGAGCAGATACAGCAGGTCAGACAGAGGTTGTTGACAGCTCAGAGTCGCTAGAAGAGTTACGCGGATAGGCGACGATTCGAGCTTGAGTTTCAAGTGGGGGATTTCGTACTCCTGAAGGTATCTCCTTGGAAAGGAGTGCTCTGATTCAGGAAGAGGGGCAACCTGGGGTCCGGTACATTGGTCCGTTCAGGGTGACTGTGAGGGTAGGTAGGGTAGCATATCGTTTAGAGCTACCTACGGAGTTGAGCCAGATCGATGATACCTTCCACGTGTCTCAGTTGAGAAAGTGTATAGCCGACAAGTCAGCAGTGGTACCGCTGGAGGATATTCAGGTGGATGCCAGCCTGAATTATATTGAGAGGCTAGTTGGGATTGTGGATCGGAAGATCAAGGTTCTGAGGAACAAGGAGGTGCCCCTGGTGTAGTGGCAACATGGGAGAGGGTCCGAGCTAAGTTGGGAGCTAGAGTTGGAGATGCGTGAGCAGCATCCAGAGTTGCTTGCGGAGTAACACTTCGAGGGCGAAGTCTGATTCTAGTGGGGAAGAATTGTAACATCCGGATTTCCATGTATTATATTTTATCATTTATTTTTGGTGTTAAGAGATGGACTCGACGAGTTGACGCCTAGACTCGTTGAGTAGGATCGCGATTCGCTGACTGGATAAATGAAGGGACTTGACGAGTCGGTAAGGGTGGACTCGACGAGTCTGTGCTGATGACTGAAACCCTAAATCCCCGGGCATGTGCCCTATTTAAAGGACCTCATAGCCCTCATTTGAGGCTACCAGTGTAGAAAGATATACCCTATTGATCTTAAGCGAGTTTGAGAGAGTTTGAGCCTCTTTGATCATTTTTGGTGTGATTTTTCTAAGGAGAAAGTGTTTCCAGCAAGGGGAGGTCAAGAGGAATGCATTTCAGTGGGTTTTCAGCCTGGATCTTCAGTTTTGAGGTAGCTATTTGACCCTATTCTTCTGTTTTGCTTAAGGGCATTGAATCTAGGGTTTCTATACCCTTTTATGGCTTGTTTAGTTGAGTATAGTGTCCCATTGGTTGCCAAACTCTAATCTGGACCTTTTGAGGTCCAGAGAGCCAGAACCATTCTGCTTTTTGGGGTTCTATTGAGGAAATGGACATAGGTTGCCATGTTAGAAGGTATTTCACCAAAATAAGCCTTGTGTGCAATGCATGTGTAGCAAGATTCGACATTTACATGGTTATTGGTCATGGGGAAGTCAGATTTATGGATTAAAGAAGCAGATCTGACCTAGGAGGTCAGATCAGTGTTGTCATGGGAGCAACTCGTCGATTTCATAAGTGGACTAGACGAGTTGAGTCGGGGTTGCCCCGCGATTCATTGCTGAGTAGCCCTGCGAGTGGATAGGGAACTTGTCGTGTCAAGTGAGGCTTAGAAGGATTTAGAGGACTAGTGTGGACTCGCCAAGTCGCCCGAGTGCACTCGACGAGTCTGATCAAAGTTTGACCGTTGACTTCGTTGACTTTTAGGAATTAGTTAATGCATGGACTCTTGAACCATTATAGGGGTAGAATGGTCTTTTACCCCTCTTAGAGAACTTATAGGGGAATTAGTCTAGCCTTTGAAAGTCATGTTGATTAGAGTAATTATTTATGTGATTAGGCGTAGACTTGTTCAGTATATCTGAGTTCGAGATTCTTCGAGATTTCTGGAGGTGAGTCTTCTCACTATACATTACCTTGAGTGGTAATTAGAGTTATGTGATAGAGTATCTTGTATGCTATTTATGTGGTGTGTTGCACCATATTATTTCTATGTGAATTAGGTTGTGTGTATATTAGAGTTGACAGAGTTAGGACCGGAAGGTCCACAGAGTTAGGACCAGAGGGTCCACATAGTTAGGGCCAGAGGGCCCATAGAGTTATAGCCTCGAGTGGATATTATGTGTTAGGTGTGGTATTTTGTGGAACTCACTAATCATTTCTACTTACAGTGTTGTGTTATGTGTTGCAGGTAACAGTGAGGATCGCGGGAATGCGCCTGCATGATCAATACACACATGATGAGTTTTTTTTTTTTTACATTATGATCTTGGGTTGTGTTTCTATGGATTGATATGTAATACAATGAGATCTTTATAATATTTATCAATGAAAGAATGTTTTTAAAAATGTGAAAATTTGTTTGAAAATTACGGTGTTACAACATTTAATGTTTTTTTAGCATTATGGATATCTATGGAAGTTTATGCTTTTGTTTTATTGTTTTTTGAACTTCTAAAGTTGAATTAATATTTTGTTGGAGATGATTTAGAGAAGTCAAAAAGATTCTTTAGAAACAAGACAGTTTACTCATCTTGATGATCTAATGAAAAAGATCAGCAAATCATTCAAAGTTCTTCGTTATAAAGAGGTAAATAATTAGACTAGTTTCTTTATAAATTATTATTTATTTATTTATTTTCTATTTTGATCTTGTAAGTTAGTCATCTTGCTTCTCAGTGAATTATATTTATTAATCACGTAGTCAATTATTATTTGAGTGCTCAGATATATGGAAACTTGAAATTTTGATTGAAAGCTGTAACATGAATATTATTTTATAAAAACATAGTTCCCTTTATTAAATATCATTTGTCGTTCCTTCAATTTTTGTTGTTTTTCGTCCCTCAAATGAATTGCATTTGGATTTGGTTGTTAACCCTTGGTAACCTTACAAATTTACCCCCACTCTCGACTCTCTCTATGTCCCTTTTCTCTGTTTCACTGGTGTTGTGGTCGTGTGGTTGAATTGGGAACTAGGTTGAGGTAAATGTTTATGCAAATAGAGTAGGAAGCGGTTGATAGTGCGGTTAAAATCGTCATATTACTCACTAGGGCTTTATTCCTCTTTGTATTTTGAGTTTATGACTTTGTATTTTTATAATATATGGAATGGAATGGAAAGGTTTTAGCAACAGTAGCATCTCAACTAAAGATCTTCAACTAAAAAGATATAAATATTTTCTGGAATCTTGTAAGTTCCTTTAGGGAGTGAATGTAATTATATATTAATCCTTTTGGGACCGATTATTATACCCTTTGTCTATAAACGATACGAATGAAATCATATCTTAATCCTTATAAAGACTAATTCATTATTTGCTCTTTCATTTTACTTTTACGCATAAATATCATAAAACCATTGAAGCTAGGAGCAACTGAAGATGGTGTGAATGAGATGTTGACGGCCGTGAAAATATAATTTATGTTCTATCGCTACAAATTGGTTCATATATTTAAGAAGACAACTTTTCATGGACCTAAACAAAAAGTTTTGACTTTCAAAGTCAAAACCACTAACTTTTAAGATCTAAAAAGTATTAATTCTTTAAAGTTTGTATTAATATCTAAATCATACTACGACAAATTAGATTTAGATTCTACTGTGTTAAAAAGACTTTTAAAGTCAAAACCACACACAATCAAATAGCAGTGTACTTTTGTTTCTTCGATAATTTGTTATGTTTTTCCTTAAACCAAATCTAAATTAAAAGTTAGAAAAGTAAGATGCTATTTGATGCAAAACAACATTGAAAAAAATAACCAACATTGTCAAAATGATCAATTTGACCAAAAAAGTCAAAATTATCATTATTTTCAAGATTATTTATAGGCCATGTTATACAAGTCTAGTATTATTATAAAGTTCTTTTTTGTTCATTTTAACTCATCAAAATCACAGAAAATAACATCAATGGTCAATGTCAACAAATTTACCAAAATGTCTAAAATGATCAATTTTTTATGGATTTACTTGACCACATATCATTGAAACCACAAACAAAACCTCTACCTTTTTGTTTTTAGTGTTTCATATTAGTGCTTAATATTAAAAAAGAACAACAAATGTCAAAAAGGTCAAATTGACCAAAAGCGTCAAAATTGTTATTTTTTTCAAAAATAATTATATGTTTTTAGTATATAAGACTTTGTTTGGCGATGTTGCATTCATTTTAAAGTTTTTTGTTTATTTCTAGAGTAAATTACTGAAAACTCCCTTATGGTTTGGTCAAAATTACATGTTTGGTTCCTAACTTTTTTTAGCACTCAGATCGTGCTTGTGGTTTGATTTTTTTGTGTTTTCAACCCTATGATTTGGTCAAAATTGTATGTTTGGTCCGTAACTTTTTATATGTAAAGGACAGAAAACGAAACAAAGTCAAACGGCATGGAAGATCCAAGTGTAGAAAAAAATTAGAGACCAAACATGTAATTTTAACCAAACCATTAGGACGATTTCAGTAATTACTCTTATTTCTATTAACTAATGTTAAGATTGTTTTATTTTTAATAGTCTCTTGGATTGAAATTTGGACCCCATAAAAGAAATTTTTTCAAGTGCACCTTTATCAATTGTATAAACATTGATATTATCTGAATAATATATTATAATTCATTTATTGGTCAACCTGTTCACCGAACCAGCGGTGATACAAGTTAATGTATGGTTTATGAAATCTATATTAACCTATTTGTAGTTGACCACATGTTGTTAGTTATCCATCAATATAAATGGTTATACCCATATATGAAAATATAATGTTACTTCTATCGTTAAAACTCACATTTGTTGTATTAGATAATAATATATTATTTCCAAAATGTATTGCCAATAATTGAAACCAGATTGAAGTCGATAGTTTAGGGTTTCGCAATTAATAAATTTGAAAACGTCTGATTTTTTACATTTATGAATATTTTTACTAAAAGTATTTAAAATATGAAATTCAATATTAGGCTATAGCCTGAGTCCAAACGTGCTTTAGGAATTTCCATTTGAGGTGTGCATGTCCCTCAACAGATAGAAACGGTTCTAGCAATTTTCATAAAATCAGTACTATAATGATTTTGGATTCTTAAAACAGTCGTATCTTTTGCGTACAAACTTCGTGTTGGATGTTCTTTATATTTTCAGAATCAGGGAAACATGTACTATGAAACTAGAGTGTTTGTATTGCTCACAACTACTTAATACAAACTTTCAGATTTTATAACGTATTCCTATGGTTGCAGTTTGAGCTGTTCGATTCTTAACAAATTTAAACTATTTAAAGTATTGGGGGTTGTTGGGTAATTTAAGTAACCAAAAGATGACTACTTTGGTTAAAATAAGTCAAGGGAGGGACTTAAATGTTTTAAATGGGATTAATGTTTAAGAATTTGACTGATTCTGTTAAGAACTTTTCATGGAGAGGCTGTTTTGTTTTAATTAAACGAATGTTTGGGGAAAGGGACTCATTTTGTTGAAACATACCAAGGGAAGGCTGATTTTTAAATTAAAGCTATAAGTGGAGGGCTAGACGTGTTTGATGGCTCGACTTAGGAGAATTAGGGATTTTAAGTCCCGATTCCTTTTGTTGATCGGGCAATTGGAGAAGAACAAAAACAGTCGGGGCTTATAAAAGACATAGCGAGATGGAAAAACATGAATGCTTCGCAGGTGGTACGATTTGTCGAGCGATTTCGAGGTGGAGGCCATCTCTGGGGTTTGACGAGGCCGAAGGGGAGGAAAGGGGAGGCAGCGAGGATTCAGGTCTGATGATTACTCCCTGTTTCGTGCGTCTTGTAGCCGACAGAAGTCGAGCAAGGAGGTTGCATCACCGGAGTTTGGTTGTACCAAAGAAAGGACGAGAAATGGGGCAGCGAAATCGTTTTTCTTCTACTCCAGTCGTGAGGCGCGAAAGGGAGGGGATCAGAAGAGGTGTTTGGGAGGAAGTAGACATCAACGACATCTCAGGTAGGGGGCGTCGGTGGTGATTCTGTAAGGCAGAAGAGGGAGAGCACCTCCGGTCGTCATCCGTCCGAGAATTGATCGGACCAAGGCATAATCGGTAAAAAAAAAAAATTATTATTTGGTGTTTATTAGTAATGGAAGCAAGAAATCAGTGTTTTTTTGTTTCATTTGACAGGGAAGGAGGAAGGCAGTGAAAACATCTAGAATGTAGAGTTTGAAGGTGTGTTTGGGTTTGCTGGGAAATCATGATAATGAAGGAAAAAGAATGGAAACTGGAAGGAACGAATGCTACAACTGGTTCGAGATTTGCAATAAAAAGGGGAGGTGTTTGTTTTCTTCCTCATCCATACCTCCAAAGACACGATTTTTATCATATTGGACAGCTGTGTTTGAGTGTGGTGTTGATCGAGTGGCTGTATTGGGTTGAAGAAATTGTACAAGGAATCTGTTCAATTGTGATGTGCAGGATTATTTTATTTATTTATTTATTTTTGTTTGAATCTATTATCAGATTTTGGAGATTTTGGAAAGCTTTGTGAGTATTGGGAGTACTTTGGTTCAATACCAGAAGCAATGTCATTTTTATACTATTGTTGACTTAGAGTCTAAAACCGTCAACTTCATCATAGCCGTTCAAATTCTCTCAAGATTTAATCAGGATCGTAATAACTCTCTATTTAGTAGTTAATCGGAGGTTAGCCTTCGGTCTTCAGTCCCCCACAATTCCTCCTTCTCCCCACGTTCTCAACGATCGTCGGTTGTTTCCTCCAAGATCGTTTCATCCCTTTGATAACCGTCTGATTTGCCTTAATCGGTTCTTCTTTTGATTTGCAGAGAAGAAGAAGACACCTTATCGATGGTTCATGATGTTCCTATCTTCCCGCTCCTTCAACTTCTCAACCCACAATTTCTCTAAGGTGTTGTTTGTTTTTTTTAAGTCAAAATGTCTGCAGTCTGCGGACCACATCTGCAGGCCTCTGCGGCAGAAGAGGTGGACCAAATGTCTGCAGTCTGCAATAAGAAGACTGTTTGTTTTTAACGTCTGCGGGCCGTTAAAATAAATTGAATTTTTAAACTTAATTTCATGTTATAAACATTAAAAATGTATTTTTAACAAAAAAATGAAAGAAAAAAAAATTGCACGATGGCCATGTTTTTTTTTTGGTTTAGGTTAAAATGAGGTCTGAAGACCTTTGAAGACAGTGGCCCATGTCTGCGCCAGGAAGACCTCGCGCAGATGTTTTCTGAACTGCGCACTTCCAAAAAACAAACAATCTGCGAGGGCATATGTCTGCGTGTTGTCTGCGTGGCGCAGACAAAAGTGGTTGCGCAAATCTTCACACAAAAAACAAACAGCCCCTAAATATCCTCCCGCGTGTGGCAAAACTTTAGTCCTTATAAATCACACAAGGAAATTATTATTTTTGAAGAGGTAAAAATTGACCGAATTTTCATAAAAGGCTCAATACTTTATCATCTTTTGATTATTGCTTCAGAGTTCTCGAATTGCCAAAGAGGAACAAGAACTCGCAAAGTTAGAAATAAAGACTTTTAGCTCTTTCAAAGGATGAAATCCGATTAAGGTACTTTGGTTGACGATTGATTAATTCACACGTGATATATTAAACTAAGTAATAGGTTTGCCTCCAATGTGTAGAGCAATTACAAAGGAAAAAAGTAGCTGCTTCATTCATACGAAGGTAATCGGAGATTATGCGTTTGATTGAACATCGCCTACCTTTTTGTTTTTCTCGGTTACATTTCCTTGATATGCTTCTTATGTTGTTTTTGAGTAGATGAGTTGCTTTTATTGAATTCATTATGTGTTTGATTATGAAATTCACCAATCTCCCAAACTTTTATCTATGTGGCTAGCGGTTTAAGAAAAAAAAATACTGTATATATGTATTTATGGTCTTCGATCCCTTAGTCAAGCTACCTGATGGTGAGGTGAGGCTTAATGAGTTTTTTTTTCAAGTAGTTCTATTTTATTAAAATGAACAAGGTTCTAATTAAGACATCTAGATTAAGTTTAACATCCGGATTCCCAGGTATATTATTTTATTCTTTTATTTTGGAGTTTGTGGAGGGGCTCGACGAGCTGGTGCTTAGACTCGCCGAGTAGGGTTGCAGATTCTCATCCGGGTTCATGAATGGACTCGGCGAGTCCATGGGTGGACTACGCGAGTCCACGTTGTTTAATGAAACCCTAATTTCCAGGGTTTGGGACCTATTTAAAGGCCCTTAGGGCCGTCATTTTCGGCTACCAAACCCCGGAGAGAAACCCTAAAAGATCTAGAGCGATTGTGAGAGGAAATGAGCCATTTCTTGATCTTTGTGGTTGATTCTTGCAAGAAGGAAGTGTTTCCAGCTTAAAGGAGACCAAGGAGGTGGTGCATCTGTGGATTTCGAGCTAAAGACTTCACCTTTGAGGTACTATATCACCACTTTATCTGTTTTGTTGGAGGAATCCATAGATGTAGAGTTTTCATGTCCTTTAATGGAAGAAATTGTGAGAATATGGCCCCTATTCGCTTTGAGACTTCGGATCTAGACCCATAGTGGTTTAAAGAGCTTATCTCAGCTTGCTTTATGTTGAGACATAGAGGTGTTGAGCTTAGGATATTATTTTTGGGGCTAAATCACCAAGTGAAACCTTCTAGACATCCCATGAGTGTCAAGATTCGAGCTTTACCTATTTATCAAGCTTGGGAAGGTCAGATCTATGGACCAGAGGAACAGATCTGACCTCAGGAGGTCAATTGAGTTTGTGTATGGCATGAACTCGCCGAGTCCACCCTTGGACTCGGCGAGTAGGGCTAGGGTTTCCCGTAAATCACTCAGTGAGTAGACTTGCCGAGTTGGGGGAATAACTCAGTGAGTCAGAGAGGGATTAGAGGAATGGAGTTCAAGGCGGAACTCGCCGAGTTGATCTTGAGACTCGGTGAGTTGAGTCGGGGTGGCCCCGCGATTCATGTTAGGTGTGACTCGTCGAGCAAAGGGATGGACTCGACATGCCAAACAAGACTAGGGAGTTTGTGGACACGTGTAGACTCACCGAGTGGCCCAAGTGCACTTGACGAGTCGGATGAAAGTTTGACCGTTGACTTTGGTTGACTTTTAGGGTTTGGTCAATAATAAGGGCCTTTGAGCCAAAAGAGGGGTAAAATGGTCTTTTACCCTTCTGAGGGTGCCAAGGGTGGGTTGAGTCTAGTCCTGAGAGTTATATTTATGAGAGTATTACTTTATGTAATTAGGCGGAGGCTAGATCGTAATTCTACTGAGTCAAAGATTTACCGAGACATCTGTGGTGAGTCTTCTCACTTTACTTTACCTTGAGTGGTAATTAAAGTTATGTGACAGAGTTATTGTATGCTACTTATGTGTTGTGTTGCACTGCATTATTTCTATGTGATTTATGCCATGTGTATATCAGAGTATATCAGAGATAGAACCGGAAGGTTCATAGAGCTAGGACCAGAGGGTCCACAGAGTTATGTGTTATGTGTTTCAGGTACCAGTGATGATCGCGGGAAGTCGTCGGCATGATTCGTACACACGCATGGGATTTTATGTATTTTGATCTTGGGAAATATTCTGTGAAACAATGATATGACACAATGGGATCTTGTTAATAAATGTGTTTGGAAAAAGTATTTTAAAATGCGAAAAATTGTCTTAAATTTTACGGTATTACATTAAGAGTCAATTTTTGTTTCCTTTTATTATTTTATTGTACATGAAACTCAAGTGGGTGTGTGACTATATAGTCAAATGCTTGGTCAGTTTATTTATTCATTTATTTGCTAAATAGTACTTCCGGGTTTGCATATTCTTTTTTGTTTTAACTTTAAAACAATGAACTATGTCTTGATGTTTAAGGTTCAATAAAAACGGTTTCAATTGAAGAAATTTTAGATGCTAATACTATATTTGATGTTAAATTTTGATTAACTGTAGGGAATATGTTTCTACTACCACTAATTTCTGATCAATAATAACTTTATGTGTTTTTGAGAGCTTATGTGTAGAAAAGAGATTAGCACCTTTACATTGGCATACAACTTCACGGATGACAACAAATTCCTCTTTTCTCTACATTTGTCTTTTTTTTGAAAATTGTAACTATGTTTATGGAAGGTTGGGTGAAGTAAAAGGTTTTAGTATCATCATCAATATGCAAGGTCATTTTGCACTAAGTAGGCGATGTAATTCAATGGATAAGTTCAGTTGCATTTTCTGTTTTTTAGCATTATGGGTATCTTTGGAAGTTTATGCTTTTGGTTTATTGTTGTTTGAAATTCTAAAGCTTGAATTAATATTTTGTTGGAAATGATTTAGAGAAGTCAAAAATATTCTTAAGAAACAAGGCAGTTTACTCATCTTGATGATCTAATGAAAAAGATCAGCAAACCATTCAAAGATGTTCGTTATAAAGAGGTAAATAATTAGATTACTTTCTTTATAAATTATTTATTTCTTTATTTCTTTTCTATTTTGATCCTGAAAGTTAGTCATCTTGCTTCTCAATGAATTATATTTATTAATCACGTAGTCAATTATTATTCGACACCTCATATCATCAAAATATATATGGAAACCTGAAATTTTTATTAAAAGCTGAAACAGGAATATTATTTTATAGAAACATAGTTCCCTTTATTAAATATCATTTTTCGTTTCTTCAGTTTTTGTTGTTTTTCATCCCTCAAATGAATTTCATTTGGATTTGGTTGTTAACCCTTGTTAACTTTACAAATTTACCCCCACTCTTGACTCTCTCTGTGTCCCTTCTCTGTTTCACTAGTGTTGTGGTGGTGTGGTTGAACAAGTGTTGTGGTGGTGTGGTTGAACAGGGAACTAGGTTGAGGTAAATGTTTATGCAAATGGAGTAGGAAGAGGTTGATAGTTGGGGTAAAATCATCATATTACTCACTAGGGCTTTATTTCTCTTTGTATTTTGAGTTTATGACTTTGTATTTTCATACTATGACAAATTAGATTTAGATTCTACTCTGGTAAAAAGACTTTTAAACTCAAAACCACACTTTCAAAGTCAAATCATACTTTGTAATTAGATTTAATAGTGGTTTCCTACCATTGTAAAAGGTTACTCCTGCTGTTGTTGGCAAGAAAAACCTTCAGGTTCTTTTTTTTGTTTGTACACAATTATATACCTATACGAACCTTATATTTTTGATCTGGGAGAGAAAGAAGATGCCTAATGACATATTTCTTATTTGTTTAACTAGATGTGGGCTTTAAAAAATAAAGAATCACAATATATTTTACACAAACAATCAAATAGCAATGTACTTTTGTTTTTTCGATAATTTGTAATCTTTTTTCCCTAAACCAAATCTAAATAAAAAGTGAGAAAAGTAAGATGCTATTAGATGCAAAACAACATTAACCAAAAATAACCAACATTGATAAAATGATCAATTTGACTAAAAAGGTCAAAATTATCATTATTTTCAAGATTATTTATAGGTCATGTTATACAAGTCTAGTATCATTATAAACTTCTTTTTTGTTCATTTTTAACTCATCCAAATCATAGAAAATAACATCAACGGTCAATGTCAACAAATTTACCAAAACATCTAAAATGATCAATTTTTTGTGGATTTACTTGACCACATATCATTAGAACCACAAACAAAATCTCTACCTTTTTGTTTTTGGTGATTCATATTAGTACTTAATATTAAAAAAGAACAAAAAATGTCAAAAAGGTCAAATTGACCAAAAGCGTGAAAATTGTTATTTTTTTCAAAAATAATTATATGTTTGTCGTATAAGACTTTCTTTTGGCGATCTTGCATTCATTTTAAAGTTTTATTTATTTATTTCTAGAGTAAATTACTGAAAACTCCCTTATGGTTTGGTCAAAATTATATGTGTGGTTCCTAACTTTTTTTAGCACTCAGGTCGTTTTTGTGGTTTGATTTTGTTGTGTTTTCGACCCTTTGATTTGATCAAAATTGTATGTTTGGTCCATAACTTTTTATATGTAAAGGACAGAAAACGCAACAAAATCAAACCACATGGACGACCTAAGTGCAGAAAAAGTTAGAGAACAAACATGTAATTTTAACCAAACCACTAGGACAATTTCAGTAATTTACTCTTATTTCTATTAACTCATGTTAAAATTGTTTTATATTTAATAGTCTCTTGGATTGAAATTTGGTCCCCATAAAAGAGAATTTTTTAAGTGCACCTTCATCACTTGTATAAACATTGATATTATATCAACAATATATTATAATTCATTTATCGGTCAACCCGTTCACCGAAGGAATGCTGATACAAGTTAATGTATGGTTTATAAAATCTATAATAACCTATTTATAGTTGACCACATGTTGTTAGTTATGCATCAATATAAATGGTTATACCCATAAATGAAAATATAATGTTACTTATATTGTTGAAACTGATATTTGTTGGATTAGATAATAATATATTATTTCCAAAAAGTATTGCCAGTAATTGAAACCAAGTTGAAGTCAATAGAAGGTTTTGCAATTAATAAATATGAAAACGTTTGATTTTTTTACTTTTATAAATATTTTTACTAAAAGTATTTCAAATATGAAATTAAATATTAGGCTATAGCCTAAGTCCAAACGTGCTTTAGGAATTTCCATTTGAGGTGTGCAAGTCCCTCAACGGATAGAATTGGTTCTAGCGATTTAAGAAAATCAGTATGATACTGGTTTTGGATTCTTAAAAAAGTCGTATCATTTGCAGACAAACTTCGTTTTGGTAATTTGTTATATTTTCAGAATCAGGGAAACACGTACTATGAGACTAGAGTGTTTGTATTGCTCACAACTACTTAATACAAACTTTCAGATTTTCAGACGTATTCCTACGATTGCAGTTTGATTTGTTCGTAAAATTACATATTTGAAAGTAAGATACCATCTGTTATCTTATAAGAGTTGAAATAACTCATTTATTTAGCATTAGATGCACTAAAACTCAGTGAGTCAATTTAGCAAGAGACTTACTGTGAACTTGACTGACCTAAATTCTAGGATGTCACATTACCTCACCGTTAAGGGAAAATTGTCCCGAAATTATTATCTTCTAGAATATTTTGTTCCATTATCATTTTGTTCTACTATTGGAGAAAGCATTGCTAAATAGTTGCGGATACTTTTGTTTCATTTGGTCCTCACGTTCTGAAGTAAACTTCAGCTCTCTACGAGAGTTCCATATGGCATTGACTATATGTGTTCAGGTTTGTTTGAGGCTTTTGATTTCTCGATCCACAATCTCCACTGGTTCCTTCACGAAATGAAGTTTAGTGTTGACCTGGATCTCCTTGAGAGGAAATACAAGGTTCTTATTAAAGAGACACTTTCAAAATTACATATGTGGGATGTGTCGTGAACTTTGTTGAGTTCTTGAGGTAACTTGAGTTTTTAAGCCACGTACCAATCCTTGCAAGGATTTCATAAGGTCCGATGTAATGTGGGTTTAGTTAATATTTTTTTCCAAATAGAATGACTCCTTTCTATATTGCAACCTTTAATAGGACACAGTCTCTTACTTTGAATTTTAAGGGTTTGCGTCTTACGTTAGCATAGCTTTTCTGACGACTATGTGTGGGCTTTAATCATTCCTTTAGTTGAACGATCCTCTTCGTTGTTTCATGAATGATCTCAGAACCAGTAAGTAGAGTATCTCCAACGTGCCTTATAGCTAGTGGAGTGTCTCCTGAATTACTACAGTCTATCACCCAAGCACGGGGCATGTCTTCCAAAGTTTGTATCTTTATTTTTACTTTGTTATCCGTCTATGGATGATATACAGTACTCAGGTAGGGTGTGGTTCCTAATAACCTTATCAATGATTGTCAAAATATGGAAGTGAATCTGGTATCTTTGTTTAAGATGATAGATATTGGCACACCGTGCAGTATGATTGTTTCTCTAAGGTGAGTTACCCCATCTTGTTAATGTTTTTGATGGCTAAGAAGTGGGCGGGCTTAATCAAATGGTAAATCACTACCCAGTTGGTGTCATAATAATTTGAAATTCTTTGCAACTTCATTATGAATTCCATGGTTATTTGTTCCCACTTCCATTCTAGGATAGATGGTTATTGTAGTAGACCGAACGGTTTCTGGTATTCTACTTTGACATTGGAGCAGGTCAAGAATTTACTAACATAAGTGGCAATATATGTCTTCATTTTGGGCAACCAATAAATCTTCTTGAGATCGAGATACATCTTATCTGATCTGACATGCATTGAATATCGCGATTTATGAAATTAGTTTAGAACTAGACTCCTAAATTCACCAAACTTTAGGATCCAAATTCGGTTCATGAATTATCGTGTTCCGTCTTCCTTGAGGTTGAACCGTTTTTCCATACCTCACAGGTTTTTTCTACGATATTCCTAGGTTTGAGTGCTTCTAGCTGAGCATCATGAATTTGGGTGGTGAGGTTCAAGTCAGTGGTTAGGGTTAGAGCCTTTAAACGAAGAGGCTTTGCTCACTCTTTCCTGCTTAAAGCGTCTGCCACAACATTTTTTTTACTAGGATGATAACAAATTTCACATTCTTAATCATTAGCACTTCAACACGCCTTCATTGTCTCATGTTGAGCTTCTTCTGGTCGAAGATGTGTTGGAGGCTTTTGTTATCGTTGAACACGACATACTTTGATCCGTAAAGGGAGTGTCTCCAAATATTTAAGGAGAACACTATCGCCCACAACTCTAATTCATGGGTAGTGTAGTTGATCTTGTTTGGCTTGAGTTGTCTGGATATATATGCAATGAGTTTATTCCTTTGTATCACTACACATCAACACTTGGTGTGAGGCATCACAAAATACTACAAAGTCTTATGTTCTCTCTGCAACAGAAAAAATGGGTGCACAACACAACAATTGCTCAATTTCTGGAAGATAGACTCTTATATGTCTCCCTAATTGAACTTCTAGTCCTTCATGGTTAGAGCAATGAGAGGCTTGGCTATCTTGGAGAAGTTCTCCATGAATCTCTGCTAATAGTCTGCAAGCCCTAAGAATTGTCCTACTTTGGTTGGTGTCGTCGTTGGTCGGTCCGAATGGCATAACCAAAAACTTGTAGTAACAAAACTGAGTCTTGGATGTCATCTTTGAAATGTTAGCTTCTTGAAATCTATGTTGAGAGTAGCCAAATCTTAGATCGATCTTTGAGTAGTAACGAGATCCTTGTTGTTGTTTGAACATGTCATCGAACCTCGGGAGTAGATATCGTCTTTGAAATGTTAGCTTCTTGAAATCTATGTTGAGAGTAGCCAAATCTTAGATCGATCTTTGAGTAGTAACGAGATCCTTGTTGTTGTTCGAACATGTCATCGAACCTCGGGAGTAGATATCCATTCTTGATGGTGATTTTGTTCAACTCTTGACAGTCAATGCATATCCTGAATGATCCATCCTTCTATTTGACAACAATATCGGAGCTCTTCATGGAGAGAATCTTGGATGGATAAAGCCTTTGTCAAGAAGTTCATGGAGTTTATTGGATAGTTCTTTCATTTCCGATAAGGAGATCTTGCCATTGGTGATGTAACCTGGATTAGGTCAATTCTGAATTCAACCTGACTTACTAGAGTCAGTCCAGATAAATCTTCTGGAAATACGTTCGAGTAGTCGCACACTTACGATATGTCTTTGATTTCCTTACCTTTGTCTTGCTTATCCATCATGTGGACCAAGAAAGCAAAGCATCTCTTTTGCAATGCTTCCTTGCCTTCATGCAAGTGATGACTCTTAGGTTCCTTCCTGATTTATCATTGTATATCACGAGAGCTTCGTTGTTTGGTAAAGGTATTCGAACGATTTTTTTTTTCAAAACATAAGATCTCTTCTCAATGAAGAAATGACCAATCCATTCTGATAATCACATTGAAACTTCCAATGGTCATAGGTATTAGGTTTGACGTGAAAGACATGGTTATGAGAAGAAAATTAGTGAGTATTTCTAAGGCGCTTTTTGATTGGCTGTTTACTACTTTCACCGTGTAAGCTTGATTAAGTTTTCATTATTTGTTGGTCAATCATGCTTTTAAACTTATGGGAAATAAAGCTTCTATCAGCAATAATATCCAATAATGTTGAAACATAAATATTTTTGATAGAAAACATACTAGTAACCATAGTTGGTTCCTAGCAAGCATCTCTAGCACCTATCATAAATTATATTCCTTTGTCACCCTGATTCTTCCGTTTCGGGGAGTCCTTCTTGAAATGTTGTGGTTGATTGCATTCGAAGCAACTTTAGCTTCTAGCTGCAACAGGGGTTGAGGTTGCATTGTTCGGGTTCTTCTACAAAACTTAGTGGTGTGACCTCTCAAGTTAAAAATGCTACAAGCCATGCAATTTTTGACATGGTAGAAATTGCACTTGGTATAGTGAGGCAAAGTCCTAGAGTAGGGGTTTGATTGAGTGGGAGTGTTTGTTATTGCGGAGTACACAGTCATAGGTTTTGAATTGGGTATGCAATGCTTGAACTTCCCTTTTGACTTGCCATGGAACTTCCTTTTTGTACCCCCAGCATGGTTCTTTACGGTTTGTAGGGTCATAGTACCGTGACAGATACAATGCTTATTCAATTGTTATGCTAATTTCTTGGCACTACCAAAGGTAGTGGGTCTGGATGAAGTAACTAGACCTTTAATGGGTGAAGCTAATACCCAGATGTACCTTTCACTGTCTTTGTATTCCGGGTTCACCACTCTCAGGAAAAGGTTTGCGAAGTCGTTAATTTAGGAGGTGTAAGCAGTCACCTACGATCCTTTCATGGTAAGGTTCCAAATTATAGAAATTGATTCTAGAAATCCTACAAATTTCCAAATTATAGAGAGTGAATTGAAATCCTATTGATTTCAAATGATACTCCTATTGATTTCAAATGATACTGAGAGAAGTTTGGAGACTACTGAATGATTGATTGGAAACTATGGGGCTCTGCTACGATGGTAGTAGAGCTATTGGTTCCTTGTTCTACTTCGGGTTGATATAAGATTTCTAAGGTACTAGGTTTCTGTAGTGAACCTTGAGAACATCCTTCAATCTCTCAAAATTTCAACCGTTGTAGTCTTTCAAAATTCCTTGCTCAAGGTTTGTTGTGCACCGGCCCAACCATAAATAACATAAGCATAAGTTCCAGGTTTATTTTTGGTATGGCTTATGTACGGTACTAACCTTAATTAAGGCATTTGACCTAAAGGGTTGAGTTGGTAGTTTTTGTTACAGACATGTTAACGCGTACTAACCGGAGGGTAGGACCATTATAGCAATTAAACTGTTCTGAAATCCAATAACCCAAGCGACATTTCGAACCAGATTCCTCGTACCGTAAGTAGCCAAGAAGTGGTGTAATTAATATTAGTAATACTTTTATTAGAAGCTAGTAGATATAGTTACTTTCCTCTTTCGAGGATACGAGTTCTCTATAGGCAATTTAGCTTTGATACCAATCTGTCACACCCCCGATCGAGGCAGCGGAACACGCCAAGCTGTGCAACTAAGTTAATGGATCACATGGAAACTGAATATATATCACAAGTACAACAATAAACAATATAGCATTCGTGTTCCATCTTGGTGTTTGAATACAACGTTTTTTTACAAATAATAATAATACATGAATCGTCTTAACAGATAGGCATATAATACAACATCATTTTAACTAGGTCACATGTAATCCGATTCGTCTTGAATGTATGTTTAAAGATTGTAGTTTTAAGCATCAACACAAGGTTGGTGAGTGTTATAGGTTTTATGCTAAAAAGCAGTAATACTTTTAATAAGTCTATAAAGTATTATTTTTGTATGTATAACAATAGTTAAAAATAGTGTTTGCAAAGAGTCATTAAAAGCCCAAAATGTATTTATGTATAAGTAAATCCATATTTAAACTATGTTTGTAACTTGAAAGCCAAAATGTATCTTCTGTATAAGTAATTTCATACTTTAAACCGTGTTCGTAATAAATCCTTGAAAGCCAAAATGTATCTTTTGTATAAGTAATTCCATACTTTAAACTGTGTTTGTAATAAACCTTTGAATATCCTTGAAAATCAAAATGTTATGTTACCAAAGTAACTCCATACTTCAAATAGTTTTGGAAGCAACCAAGGCCATGGTTCTAGTGAATTGCCTTAATAGATAGGCATATAATACAACAACAAGTAAACTAGGTCACCTGTAATCAGATCCGTCTTGAATGTTTGTTTAAAGATTTCTTGAGAATACATATAGTTTTGAGGGTCAGCACAAGGTTGGTGAGTTTTATAGGTTTTTAGCTAAAAGTAGTAATACTTTTAATAAGTCTAAAGAGTATTATCTTTGTATGTATACCAATAGTTAAAATAGTGTTTGCAATGAGTCTTTAAAAGCGCTAAATGTATTTTTGTATAAGTAAATCCATACTTTAAACTGTGTTTGTAATAAATTTTTAAAACCCAAAACATATTTTCTGTATAAGTAATTCCATACTTTAAACCGTGTTCGTAATAAATCCTTGAAAGCCACAATGTATCTTTTGTATACGTAATTTTATACTTTAAACTGTGTTCGTAATAAACCTTTGCATATCCTTGAAAACCAAACTGTAATGTTAGATAAGTAATGTCATACTTAAAATAGTTTTAAAACAACCAAGCACATGGTTGTAGTGTGTGTGTGTGTGTGTGTGTGTGAGAGAGAGAGAGAAAGAGATTCTAGTTAATGTTTATAGTGAGTCCTATAACCGAGCTATATGACTTGAGTGTACCCTTTACAACGTTTCACTGGACATTGTAGTAAAAACTGTAGACACCTATCACCCGCTTCGATTGATTGGTCGAGGGTTGTAGCTAGCAATTGCAGGTGGGGATGTCAACCCCATATAGATCTAAACATATGTATCTCGCTCCGAAGATTAACGATTATAGTAGTGTGGGTATGCTAAGTGTTTTGACTCAGCTAATGAATAATGAAACGTCTCAATAAAAAACCCTAACTAAAAAGATTGTGAATAATTCTCAGCCTAACTTACTTGTGGCTAAGTTCTAGGCATAATGAATATCGTTGTATAAGGTTTATTAAAGTCGAGTATGTTTGACATGTATGCAAAAGTGTGGTGTGCTCACTTATATAACAATGAATGTTTCAAATTAATGAACATAGGTACATGTACAAATGTTGTCTACTTAAACATATAAATAAATATACATAGTAATAGCTTGAATCCATGAAATACTACATGGTTTCATAAAAGTATTGTTATAATATGAAATTGTTGGATTAGTGTCTAAGTCCATAACTATTTTGGTATGTGCTTGACCCGATGGTGGATGGTCCTTTTGGGTTGCCTTCACTAAAGCAACTTGATAGGATGAATTATGGATAGAAAGGATTAAATATGATTTATTAATATATTATTAGAATAATATATTAAAGGAGAAATCATATTGTTTAATTAATATTAGTCAAGAATTAATAAGAATTAATTTTGTGGCTAAAAGAGATTAATTAAACTGAAGGGACAAGAATTGTAATTATAAGATAATTGCAATTGGGCTATGGATTACCTTATAATATAAGGTTGGATGAATTCTATGGGGAAACCCATTAGAAATCGTCCAAGGCCTTTAGGAAAGGAATCCATGGGCTGCTTAGGGGTTAAGTAGTCAGATTAGGATTTCCTAGTTTAAAACCCTAATAGCCTACATGTATAAATAGCACCCTTAAGCCCCAAAAACGTGGGGATGAGATCCTCTAGGGTTTTGGACAATTTTGGGCAGCCTCCACTCTCCTTTTTCTTCATCCTCTTGCTCTTGGTGATTGTGAACCATTAGAGGAGAGTCAAAGAGCCTGAAGAGTCTAGAAGATGGGAGAGTCAAAGAGTATGGCTGTGCTTCAGGTAAAATCCACTATCTAACTCAATTAAGTTCCTATTCGTTGATTCTTAATACACGATGTGATAAGATTACATTTGGATGTTTTGCAGGATCAGTGAAAAGAGAGGAAGCTTGATGAAAGAGCAAGATGAGTCTAATCACGAAGAAATGGATCTCGATAGCATGGATTCGAAGATTAAATTTTGAGCTTAGAAAGTTATGATAGAGTAGTTAGGAATATTTGATTACATAGTTTTTCAGTTGATTTTGCATTATAAGGACAAATTTTTTCCACTGCTTTATGAATAAAATAAATTTTAGTTTGACTCATTTATTTATTTATTTCCTTACAATGAAATCATTATAAAAAAAAATTGATGTTTGCATATTTCTACAACAAATGGATGTGATTCTTAATTATGTTATTTATGGAAAAGGTCAAGAATTTACCAAATAGGGAAAGTTTCTCATCGACCAAGTTTCAGTTGGACAGAAATTTGGAATCACGCAACTTGGTTGCATGATGAATGAGAAATTTCATATTTGGAAATTAGACTGATTCGTTGACAAATTGTCAAGTGAAGGACTAGGAGATCGAGTACACAAAGTTGTGTGATTGATCAAAGTCCACCATAAGAGTAACAAAGATATTCGTCATGATTTACTAAAGGTTTAATAAATATGATTATACTTATAAGATTAAGTGTAATTCTGAATTGATTGAAAAAGGTTTAAATCGATAGCAGAACGAATAAGAAGAATAAAGTAGGCAGAAAGATAAAAGTTTCTCCATTCTAAGAAGAAAGGAGAGTACCTTTTACACTTTATGATAGGTCTTAATGATTAAGAACCATATCTCAATTGATCCTCTAAGTGAGTCTTAGTACAATTGTATGTATAAGAAGAGGAATCAAGAATTGAAGAAATGGTTAAATCAAGAAGTCAATCATACTTCATTCCAAAACAAGTCTTAGAGTTAAGATTGTGACATTGAGTAATAAGAAGGTTTATAACATTCATCAAATGAGGAAAAATGTGATGTCTTGGATAAGACAAAGACCAACTAGGACCTATTTATGAAGTGTTTTGATAAAACTACACTAACTCTTGAATATTTGTCAAGAAATGTTTATTGACAAGAGAATCTTATATGTCGAAGAGTCAGTGGGAGTCTTAATGGTCTTGAAAGGTTTCAAGAACAAATCAAAAATAGACCTTATTGATCATCACTAGCACACAACTTGAGGTTTATAACCTATCGTGTTGATGTTATTTTGTTTTTGTGCCATTCCAATTGAGTTAATTATGCATGTGAGTTCTATGAGTTCTTATTTGAATGCATAAAAGGCAAGGACCTTGATCAATGAAAAGTAAATTGATAGGAAAAGGTGAGTTTCATAACTACTTGCAAGACATGGTGGGCAGCTGTGCTACCATAAGGCAAGAAATCAAGATTAAGAAAGTTCGGTCCATATGAGTTTGAATTTGTCGTAAACTTTGTTTTTGACAAATTCACATGGATAGGAACACATACACCATTAAAATCTAAGTGTCATAAGATTCCCTCCTTTATGAAAATGATTGTGAGGAAATGCTTTCACTAATAGAGATTTTAAGAAGATAGTGATTATAAAATAGTATTCTCAAATTCGATTATGGCTACGGTATCCCTTTCCATGATTCGAATTGTGAGATTTGGCAATTAGTATTAATTGTTTAGACACACACATGAGCTATCTAATGCAAAGGTGTATAAGTTTGAGAATCCTTGATAAAGAATTATCATAGCATTAGGTATTAGAAACATAAACTTAAGAAATTCAATAAGTATTGTTTTTCTGGAAGTTAAGCTGTTTTCTGAATACATGTCAAAGCTAGTGGGAGCATAAGTGTTATGTTTATAATAATCATCATGATAGAGGGAAAAAGGACAAGAATCGGTTTTGACTAGGATAATTAAACAACAATCAAAGGACAATCCAAAGTTCGCCGAGGATTGGTCTCTTGTGAGTAGTTGGAAGTATAGTGTTGGATGGAGTATATCGACATTATTATGAATAGATAAGATTCTATTAAGAATAAGTTGTCATATGGTAAGTATGGAAAGGTTTCCATATTGGGAGTTAGATATTGAGAATATATGTCTAGATTAGAAACCTTATGCAAAAGGATGTTCAAAGGAATGTACTTTGAGTGAGAGACATCACATCTATGGAATTATCTTGTAACAATCGCCGATAAAGGACTTTGTAATTCATTGGCAATAGTCATTGCGACCTTAGTGCAGTGACATTACAAAAGGATCATTGTATAAAATGTTAGAATCTAGCATATTCTATAAGTAGCAAGAATTTGATATTCTTACACTTGTGATATGGATTGCGAGTTGTGAAATGAGTATGATTGGAAATGTGTTCATGTGATCTATTTCACAAAGTAAGAACCATAGGTAAACATTGTGTGCATGCTAAGAGCATGGGACAAGTGTAGTAATAATTCAAGTAAGAAGTTGATTACCCGAAACGACAAATAATGAGTAATTGATATGGTGATAAATAAAAGGTGTTTTATTTATACTCAAAGGTTTGAGGCCATATGGGATTAGTATTATTCTTGTGTTTCACTTTGCATGTTTTGACTTCCTGAATAATTAATTATTTCAGAATAATCGAATTATTCGAACGGACCACAGTCGTTCATATTTTGGAAGTAGATATGAAAGAAGACTGTCGTCAATTGGTGTGTGGATTGTCTAAAGAGCATTAGACATAAGCAAATGTTTGCTGTAACATTCATGAGTGCTTATGAATATGATTTGAGCATTGGATTAAAACCACGCTCACTTGGATCACTTCAGGGATTTTATCACGAGTGATTGGTGAGATGATAATATCTTATATTCTTGAAACCGAGATGTATGCGTTGTATCTTGCGAGTCGGTTGCACATTGACAATATGTAAACGCGCCAGTAACTCGGTGATATAAAACATATTATTGTGTGTGATTTGGTGAGTAAGTGCAAGCGAGCATTGAGTCAAAGTTTATCCGTTCCTTTTATCCAAAGTAGGATAAAAGCGATATCTTTGGGCCCCTCGATGATTTAGTGATGACAGACGTAAATGCTCGGCTGGGCTAGGGCTAACTTGATTTGTTCAATTAGTCAGTCGTCATAAATCGAAATTCGGGAAACAGTATAGAGAGAATGATTAGAATTCATGTCTTATATCTACACGATATCTAGAATAGAGGAATATATGATCCCTTATCTAAAGGACACGCGTATCTGATAAGATCAGAGTTGACAACGGCTTTAAAAAGCTACGATTGCATATCAGGATCTGAAGTCATACGCGGAATAGTTATTAGACTCATCCAAGTGGGAGATTGTTGGATTAGTGTCTAAGTCCATAACTATTTTGGTATGTGCTTGACCCGATGGTGGATGGTCCTTTTGGGTTGCCTTCACCAAAGCAACTTGATAGGATGAATTATGGAGAGAAAGGATTAAATATGATTTATTAATATATTATGAGAATAATATATTAAAGGAGAAATCATATTGTTTAATTAATATTAGTCAAGAATTAATAAGAATTAGTTTGTGGCTAAAAGAGATTAATTAAACTTAAGGGACAAGAATTGTAATTATAAGATAATTGCAATTGGGCTATGGATTACCTTATAATATTAGGTTGGACGAATTCTATGGGGAAACCCATTAGAAATTGTCCAAGGCCTTTAGGAAAGGAATCCATGGGCTGCTTAGGGCTTAAGCAGGCGGATTAGGGTTTCCTAGTTTAAAACCCTAATAGCCTACATGTATAAATAGCACCCTTAAGCCCCAAAAACGTGGGGATGAGATCCTCTAGGGTTTTGGACAATTTTGGGCAGCCTCCACTCTGCTTGTTCTTCATCCTCTTGCTCTTGGTGATTGTGAACCATTAGAGGAGTGACATTTGTGACTCTATGCTTTCTAAAGTCATTACAAGAAGGAATTGTGATTGTTATTGCTACATAACAATCAAGGTAATATCTTGAACCCATTATTATGTTAATATCGATTATCATATGCTAGAATTAGGGTTTATAATCTTGGATGAATTGCATGTACAATAGAGAAACCTAGATCCTAGCATTAGGGTTTGTATGAGCACATAGGATGTTCTTATGGCCAAAACCCATCAGAAATGTCACATGAAAATCATATAATTTCGTATCGTGTAGTATTTGTTGTGTGAACTGGTTATTTCACGTTAAATTAACCATAATACATATATGAAAAATTTATGCTATTTTATTCGTATCAATATGGTAAATTGTTAAATAATAATATTTTATAAACTAGATCTATTGTATTTTCGCATAAAAGATAATATATTTTTATAAACAAAAAATAGTAATATACAGGCACATGTATCCCCCCTCCCCCCTCTGAAATAATTAAAATATTAAAAAGGAGCTGTAAGCACTCACCGTTAAAGTGTGAGTTCCATTTGTTCGGATTCAATTTCGTTTGAAACCGCATATTCACGATTCTTAACAAATTTAAACTGTTGGGGGTTGTTGGGTAATTTAAGTAACAAAAATAGGACTGCTTTGATTAAAATAAGTCAAGGGAGGGAGTGAAATGGTTTAAATGGGTATAATGTTTGAGAATTGGACTGATTCTGTTAAGAGTTTTCCATGGAGGGGCTGTTTTGTTTTAATTAAACCAAACTTTTGGGAAAAGCGACTCATTTTGTTGAAACATACCAAGGGAGGGCTAGATGTGTTTAATGGCTCAACCTAGGAGGATTAGGGCTTTTAAGTCCCGATTCCTTTTGTTGATCGGGTAATTGCAGACGAACATGAACAGCCGGGGTTTATGAACGACATAGCGAGAGGAAAAAACACGAATGCTTCGCAGGTGGTACGATTTGTCGAGCGATTTCGAGGTGGAGGCCATCTATGTGGTTTGACGAGGCCGGAGGGGAGGAAAGGGGGAGGCAGCGAGGATTTGTCGAGCGATTACTCCCTGGTTCGTGCGTCGTGTAGCCGACAGAAGTCGAGCAAGGAGGTTGCATCTCCGGAGTTTGGTTGGACCGAAGAAAGGACGAGAAACAAAGCAGCGAAATTGTATTTATTCTACTCCAGTCGTGAGGCGTGAAGGGGAGGGGATCAGAAGAGGTGTTTGGGAGGAAGTAGACATCAACGACGTCTCAGGTTGGGGGCTTCGGTGGTGATTCTGTAAGGCAATGAGGGAGAGCACCTCCGGTCTTCATCCGTCCGAGAATTGATCGGACCAAGGCAAAATCGGTAATTCCTTGTTTCTTTTTTTTTTTTTTTGATTTGGTGTTTATTAGTAATGGAAGCAAGAAATCAGTGTTTTGTTGTTTCATTTGTCAGGGAAGGAGGAAGGCATTGAAAACAGCTAAAAGGTAGAGTTTGAAGGTGTGTTTAGGTTTGCTGGGAAATCATGATAATGAAGAAAAAAGAATGGAAACTGGAAGGAACGAAGGCTACAACAGGTTCGAGATTTGCAACAAAAAGGGGAGGTGTTTGGTTTCTTCCTCATCCATACCTCCAAAGACACGATTTTATCATATTGGACAGTTGTGTAAGTGTTTGAGTGTAGTGTTGAGTGTTGTATTGGGTTGAAGAAATTGTACAAGGAATCCGTTCAATTGTGATGTGCAAGATAATTTTATTTATTTATTTATTTTTATTTGAATCTATTATCAGATTTTGGAAAGCTTTGTGAGGATTGGGAGTACTTTGGTTAAATACTAGAAGCAATGTCATTAGATATGTTTTTCATAGAGTGGGAAAAGTTTGCAAGTGTACAATTGATTTAGAAAATGTATTTGGTTGAATTTGGGTATGTGTTGATGTATGTATTGTTGAAAAATGGTGTTGGTTCAATAATTTTGAATTTTGTGTATGTATGTATTAGTGTATGAATTTATGCGTTGTTTTTAAAAAAAATACATGACCTTTGAGTTAAACTTTGTAAATTATGGTACCAAATGGTTAATGCCACGCCTCTTAATATATATATATATATATATATATATATATATATATATATATATATATATATATATATATATATATATATATATATATATCCCTATTCTAATAAAAGAATATGTTTAATCTCATATTGAAAAATGTCATGCAATTAGAACCCCTTATTAATGTTATATATTATTTATCATGCCACTTGTCAACCTATTAATTATTCATTTCAAATTTCAAATTTTAAAATTTAAATTGTCACTCTAATTTTATTAAATTAATAATTGATTCTTCATTTTAAATTTCAAAATTAAAAATTTCTCATTTTTATTATATTAAATTAATAACACTAGATTAAAAAATAAAATAAAATTAATATAAATTATAAAATTATATAACTCCACGTATTTATTTAAATCAACGACTATAATTTTATATAACTAAAAAAATATCTCTTAAATAATAATTTATTTAAAATAATTTATTAATGATTTTGATTTTTTAATACAAAAATTTAATTAATTTTATAACCGTGGTATTCGCGGGTTCTAAACTAGTACACTAATAAATAAAACCTATTTTATGCCACATGTCATGTCCTCATTGATTTGGACACATGGCATTTTAATAGATTTTTAAAATTTACTTATTTCCACATGTAATTTTCTGATTTGTTCACATATCACAACTTATTTCGGTTACAATATTGAGAGAAATAAATGCTTCCTTGAAAAAGATTGATATATTTATAATGTAATAAATGTCATAATTAATAAGAGCTCTAAAATTGATATTGATATTAAATATTGATTTTAAATTTAAAGTTTAAATATTGATATTAAATTTTTTATTTTTAATAAACCCGTGTAGTACACGGGTCTCATACCTAGTATATATATAAAGTTAATTTATGTTTATTAGACACATAAATTAATGTATGGTTTATAAAATCTATAATAACATATTTATAGTTGACAACATGTTAGTTATGCATCAATATAAATGGTTATACCCGTAAATGAGAATATAATGTTAATTCTATCATTAAACTCACATTTGGTGGTATACACAATAATGTGTTATTTCTAAAATGTATTGTCAATAATTGAAATCAGGTTGAAGTCAATAGTTTAAAGTTTCGCGATTAATAAATCTGAAAACATCTGATTTTTTACCTTTATAAATATTTTTGCTAAAAATATTTCAAATATGAAATTAAATATTAGGCTATAGCCCGAGTCCAAATGTGCTTCCGGATTTCCATTTGAGGTGTGCAAGTCCGTCAACGAATAGAAAAGGTTTTAGCGATTTTAAAACGAAGTTTCTGTTTTTCAGACACGTTCCTAGGGTTGAAGTTTGAGCTATTTGAATTTCCATTTAAGGTGTGTATCTTTTGCATCAGAACTTCGTTTAGGATGTTCTTTATATTTTCGGAATCAGGGAAACACGTACTACAAGACTATAGTGTTTGTATTGCTCAAAACTACTTAATAAAAACTTTCTATTTTATAGACGTAATCATATGGTTGCAGTTCGGGCTGTTTGATTTGTTTGTAAAATTACATATTTGGAAGTAAGATACCATCTGGTATCGTATAAGAGTTGAAATAACTCATTTATTTTACATTATATGCACTAAAAGTCAGTGAGTCAATTTACCAAGAGTTGAAATAACTCACTTATTTTACATTATATGCACTTGACTGTTCACAGTCTTTGACCTAAATTATGGGATCTCACAAACTTAAATGGACTAGGTTTGTTAACAATTTCCAATTAAGAAGTAAAATAGTTTCTTTCATTTATAAGTTTGAATCTTGGACTTATCTTGTAATTAAATCTCAAGATGGTGTTATTGTTGGGTTTTAGCCATAAGAACTTTCCTATGTGCGCATGCAAAACCCTAATGCTTGGATCTAGGCTTTCTAATAAACATGCTTTTGAATCCAAGACTTCTAATAGCTAATTAGGCTAAATAACAATGATGAAACAGATCTAGAATCATACCTTTGAATCCCTTGTTGATCTTGTTCGTCTTGGAGCTTTTAGAGTCACAAATGTCACTCCTCTAATGGCTTACAAACACCAATAGCAAGCAAGATGATTTAGGAGAGAGGAGAGGGGAGGAATTCGGCCAGAGTATCCTTGCTTAAGGTTGTGTGTCGAATTCCCTCACCCATAGGGTCTATTTATACTTGTAGACTCCTTAAGGGTTTCACCCTAAACCCTAATTGGATAATCTTCTCTTAAGGCTATCCAAATCCATTCCATAGATAACTATATGGACGATTTTGAGCTATCCTAAAGCTCTTAGAATCCGTCCAAAGTCAATCCTAATGGATTTATAGTCTAAAGTCTAACTATCAAACAATTGACAGTTTATATCCTCTTATTTAATTAATCTCTTTAAGTCACCAAATTAATACCAATTAATTTATGACTTATATTAATCAAATAGCTAAATATTATTTCTTATAATATTTACTCTCTCTTAACAAATCATCCTTCAAGTTGCTATGGTGAAGGCAACCCAAAAGGACCATGCACAACCGAATATAGTTATAGCCTTAGACACTATTCCAACAGTCTCCCACTTGGATAAGTCTAGTAACTATACAAGTACAATACGGTTTGCAATCGTAGCTCTCAAAGACGCTGTCAACTCTGATCTAATCAATCTTGTCCTTTAGATAAGGGATCGTACAGTCCTCTGTTAGATATCATGCTGACAATCCTATGGAATGGTTAGTCTAGCATTTAGATTTCTCGATCTTCGATTTATTTGACATAGAACTTAATCGAACACATCAATTCAGTTCTGACCGGGCCTGGCACATAAGTCAAATCAAATCATCGAGTGGCCAAGATATCTCTTCTATCCTCTTAGGATAAAATTTACAGATAAACTTCGACTTATATGCATTTACTTATTCATTAACCAACTATACACAACAATGCGTTTTATAACATCAAGTTACTGATGCGTTTTCGCATTATCAATGCACAATCAATTAACAAATAATAAACCATATATCTAGGTTTTAAGACCATATGATATTATCGTCTCGCGATCACCTTTTATATCGTATTCCATAAGGTGATTCCAGCAAGCGCGGGTTTATTCCAATGCTCAAAACCAGTTCATAAGCACTCATGAACGTTGCAACAACTCTTGCTATGTCTAACACCATTTAGACACTCTACACACCAATTCACGACAATCTTCATTCATATCTACTCCCAACATATGAACGATTGTGGACCATTCGAATAATTTGATTATTCCTAATAAACTCAATTATTCTGGAAGTCAAAACATGCAAAGTGAAACAATAGTTAAACAACTAACATGTGATAGTAACTTTACTCATAAATAAAACTTCTTTATTTATTCATCAAATGTCAATTACATTTATCTATTATACGTTTCTAATACTATCTAATCTATGCTAATATCATCCTTCAGCCCAATACTCCTAGCATGCTGTAAGTGCTTAACCCTACTCAGTCCCTTCGTAAGCGGATCTGCTGGGTTATCTTCTGATGATATCCTCTTCACTACGAGTTTTCCTTCTTCTACATGATGTCTAATGAAGTGATATTTTCTGTCGATATGTCGAGATCTACCATGATCCCTCGGTTCCTTGGTCAAGGCAACCGCACCTTCGTTATCACAGAAAATCTCCATGGGCTCCTTTATGGCCGGTACCACTCCAAGATCACCGATGAAGTTCTTCAGCCATATTGCCTCCTTCGACGCTTCGCTTGCTGCGATGTACTCTGATTCGCACGTTGAATCAGCTACGGTTTCCTGCTTGGAACTTTTCCATGTCACTGCTCCTCCATTTAGGGTAAAAACCCAGCCCGACTGCGAACGATAGTTGTCCCTGTCAGTTTGAAAGCTGGCATCACTATACCCTCGCACCTTCAAGTCATCACTCCCTCCAAGGACTAAGAACCATTCTTTCGTCCTCCGAAGGTACTTAAGGATGTTCTTCACCGCAATCCAATGTGCTTTGCCAGGGTTCCCTTGATATCTGCTAACCATGCTCAAAGCAAAGGCTACATCAGGGCGAGTACAAGTCAAAGCGGTCTTGACATCCATTTGCCAAATCTCATAATCATGAAATGCGGCAATTGCTAGCATCACTCTAATAGATTTAATCTTCGCAACTGGTGAGAAGGTCTCATCATAGTCAACTCCGGGAGTTTGAGTAAAGCCCTTCGCAACCAATCGCGCCTTATATGTGTGTACGTTCCCATCCACGTCGGTCTTCTTCTTGAAGATCCACTTGCACCCTACGGTCTTACGTTCGGGCACGTAATCAACCAAATTCCAAACTTGGTTATCGTACATGGATTGGATCTCGCTATCCATCGCCTCTTTCCATTTCGCAGACTCCGGGCCTGCCATGGCTTCCTTATAGCTATTAGGTTCATCAAGATTTACTAGTGTACCATCACTAATATACGTGTCCCCTTCGGTAGTAATATGAAAACCATAAAACTGGGGATGAACTCTAACTCTATCGGAACGTCTAAGAGGTAAGGATTCGTTAATCGGTTCAACCGGAGTTTCCTCCTCGGGTTGAATGCCAGCGGTAGAGGTTCCTTCATCTATCGACTCTTGAATCTCTTCAAGTTCGATTTGCCTCCCACTGTCTCCTTGGCTTATGAGTTCTCGCTCTCGGAAAACTCCTCTCCTCGCAACAAAGATAACATTATCTTTCGGTCTATAGAAGAGATATCCAAAGGAAGTTTGCGGGTAGCCGATGAAAATACATCGCTCACTTCGAGGTTCAAGCTTGTCGTGAGTATCTCGTCTTACGAAAACCTCGCAACCCCAAACCTTGATATGTGCCAACGAGGGAGCTTTCCCCGTCCACATCTCGTGAGGTGTTTTGGCAACCTTCTTAGTAGGGAATCGGTTAAGGATATGGGCGGCAGTCTCTAAGGCATACCCCCAAAAGAAGATAGGTAGTGAAGCACGACTCATCATGGAGCGAACCATATCAAATAAGGTTCGATTACGCCTTTCTGCCACACCATTCAATTGTGGTGTCCTAGGAGGCGTCAATTGCGAAACTATTCCACACTCCTTGAGATACTCGTGGAATTCAAGACTTAGGTACTCTCCTCCTCGATCGGATCGAAGCATCTTGATTTTCTTGCCCAATTGATTCTCCACTTCATTCTTGAACTCTTTGAACTTTTCAAAGGTTTCTGACTTTTGCTTGATTAAGTAGATATACCCATATCTACTATAGTCATCGGTAAAAGTCACATAGAAGCGGTTCCCATCCTTCGTGGTGGATCTAAAGGGTCCACATACACCGGTATGTATTAGGTCCAATAGGCCCTCACCCCTTTCACAAGTACTCGTGAAGGGTGACTTAGTCATCTTTCCAAGCAAACAAGACTCGCATGTGTCATCTTCCCTAAGGTCGAATGACTCCAACACTCCATCCTTTTGGAGTTGGGCTATGCGTTTCTTGTTGACATGTCCAAGACGACAATGCCACAAGGATGCTTTATCCATACTAGTGGAAGAATCAATATTCAAAACATCATTTCCTAAGTTATCAACAATCATAACAGTTTCATATATTCCATTACATGGTATAGCTTCAAAGTAAAAGACACCATTTAGATAAGCCAAAATAGAACCATTCTCATTATTAAAAGAAAATCTAAAACCTTGTCTATATAAACCATGAAATGAAATGATGTTTCTAGCCATTTCTGGCGAATAGCAACAATTGTTCAAATCTAAAACTAAACTATTCTTAAGCACTAAAGAATACACTCCAATCTTGGTCACAGGCGACGATCTTCTGTTCCCCATGATTAGATTGATTCTTCCTTGCTCCACATCCCTACTTCTTCTTAGTCCCTGCACATTAGAACAAATGTGATAACCACAATCGGTGTCAAGAACCCAAGAAATAGCATGATTAGAATCGTTAGATTTTATTGCATATATACCTGCGAAAGATGGCTTGATCTTTCCTTCCTTGATGGCTTGCAGGTAGTCCGGGCAGGTTCGCTTCCAATGTCCTATCTTGTGGCAGTGGTGGCACTCTGCCTCCTTCGGGTTAGAGCAGGGCTTAGAGGGATCAACTTTGGTCCCACTAGAAGAGGAACCATCTCGGGCTTTCACCTTTCGATAGTTATTTGAAGAAGCTTTCCTCTTCTTTCCCTTCCCTTGACCAATAGCCAAGACAGGAGCAGCAGACGGATTGGGAGTTGGTGCAACAGACTTGTCCTTGAAATTGCTCTCAGCGACCCTCAAGAGACCTTGGAGTTTACTTAGAGTGACCTCATCTTTGTTCATATGGTAGGTCATCCTAAATTGATTGTACATTGGAGGCAAGGAGTGAAGCACCATGTCGATCGCCAAGTCTTCGCCGAAGTCAACATTTAACTTGCGAAGGCGGTCGACATACCTTTGCATCTTTTGCAAGTGCACGGTAAGAGATTCTCCATGACCCATCTTAGCGGAAATCATGTTAGTGAAGATCTCGTAACGCTCTTGTCTCGCGTTTTGGTGGTACCTCTCCAACAAGTCTTGATGCATCTCGTATGGATACATGTCCTCGTAGGACTTTTGGAATTCGGAGTTCATGGTGGCGATCATGATGCAATGTACTTTCGTTGCATCTCGCTCATGGGTTTCAAAGGCGGTGATTTCAGCGGGAGTAGCAATTTCGGGGTTGATTTTCTCGAGCTTCTCGTCGAGGACATACTCTTTATCCTCATAGCGAGCAATGGTGCGAATGTATCTTATCCATTCGCCAAAGTTCGTTCCATCGAAGGTGACCTTTTGGCAAAGGCTCATCAACGTGAAAGAACTAGCAGCAGCGTTGTTTGCATTTGACATCTATAGAAAGGACAAAGATAGATTAGAACAAGAATCCCTAATTATCACCCAATAAGAAAATTAGGGCTAGGATCCAACAATAACATTTACATACTAGAAAAGGGATGCCGTAGTCCAACATGCAAATAAATTGAAGGTAAGTGAATGACGATTCACTAATTCTCCATCACAAGACTTAAACTTTTGGTCCTAAGTGTTTTGACAATTCCTAGGTTCGGATGAGATTCATTGAACTATTCAATGACATGTTTAAATCTCGATATGCCCCTCTTGTTTGTGACTGGGATGTCGAGGATCACAAAGCGGGTGTGAATTACCATGCAAATTTACATGGTGCCTTCATTGTTACGATCACCTATTCGATGTGCCGGTAAACCACACACGCTCCATCGAACTATGATAAACAATGAATCACCCTTTGCCACCTTCGCTTAGAACCAATTAGTGTGCCGGTAAACCACACACGCTCCACTAACATCTTAGCAAGGTGCAAAGTGTAATTTCATGGGATTGCATCAATTCACTTTTCCTAAAGTAACTAAGATTGGGAAATTTTAAAAGAAAGTTTAGTTACTTCGTATTTCTTATTATACTTTTAATGAGAGGATGAGGTTGCCCTATCCTACCCGTTCGGCTAACGACCCTCCACCAATCAAGCAAGCGGTGGGTGTGAGTGTACACCCATTAAGCGCCATTTTATAGGCCGCAACCTTATACCCACCTTATAGATCGGCTTCGTGAATGAGGCCTACTAGCGGTAAGACTAGCATTTAGTTATACATATATATATTATCCTAGTAATATTATATAAGTATAGGGTTGCATTTTAAACTTTTCAAAATCTAGGGTTTGAAATTTAAGTTGTCTAAATTAGAACTTTTAATCACAAATATAAATTTCAAAACTATAGGATAGGTTTTAAACATTTAAAACATGGAGGATCAAATAACAAATAATTTCAATTAACAATTAATATCTTAATTATCTTTATTTGATTTATCTTTGATTTCTTTGAAGATAATTACCAAAAAATAATCAAAATAATTAATTAATTATCATATAAGGAAACTAAATATTTAATTAGTTGATAATTACCTTTAACTAGATCAAGATAACACTTATATTTATCAAGAAATCGGATTCATATTGATCTAATTAGTTTATGGAAAGTTTGGATAAGATAAACACAAAGAAATCCCGAATTTGGCCCTTCCTGACGCTTGGACTCGCCGAGTGCACAAAGGGACTCGCCGAGTCAGGCCTACTCGACGAGTCCACATTGGAACTCGACGAGTCAGTGACTCAAAACCCAAAAATTCGAATTTTACAGGTTTGTTTCAGTTATTCAAGCAACAATTTGTAGAAAACCAATCTAGGCTCTGATACCACTGTTGGGTTTTAGCCATAAGAACTTTCCTATGTGCGCATGCAAAACCCTAATGCTTGGATCTAGGCTTTCTAATAAACATGCTTTTGAATCCAAGACTTCTAATAGCTAATTAGGCTAAATAACAATGATGAAACAGATCTAGAATCATACCTTTGAATCCCTTGTTGATCTTGTTCGTCTTGGAGCTTTTAGAGTCACAAATGTCACTCCTCTAATGGCTTACAAACACCAATAGCAAGCAAGATGATTTAGGAGAGAGGAGAGGGGAGGAATTCGGCCAGAGTATCCTTGCTTAAGGTTGTGTGTCGAATTCCCTCACCCATAGGGTCTATTTATACTTGTAGACTCCTTAAGGGTTTCACCCTAAACCCTAATTGGATAATCTTCTCTTAAGGCTATCCAAATCCATTCCATAGATAACTATATGGACGATTTTGAGCTATCCTAAATCTCTTAGAATCCGTCCAAAGTCAATCCTAATGGATTTATAGTCTAAAGTCTAACTATCAAACAATTGACAGTTTATATCCTCTTATTTAATTAATCTCTTTAAGTCACCAAATTAATACCAATTAATTTATGACTTATATTAATCAAATAGCTAAATATTATTTCTTATAATATTTACTCTCTCTTAACAAATCATCCTTCAAGTTGCTATGGTGAAGGCAACCCAAAAGGACCATGCACAACCGAATATAGTTATAGCCTTAGACACTATTCCAACAATTATATGTGAATAAATGAAATGAAAGTTAATTGCTTGGAACTTATATTCATAGATTTTTTTCATGTGAGGGTAGTTTGTGACATTTTTAAAAAGAAGTTTAAAGGATTAGGACTAGATATGTAAAGATTTTTTAGAATGGGTTACAAACATTTACTTGGCATGTGTGTTTGGTTAACAGGAGGTTTGTAACCCCTTGTTCTTCTCGTCGATCCCATGCACAACAAAAAGAAAACAAAACGTAAATGGTCTTGTGGTTTCTTGTTTTCCACTGGAGGGAAACACAAAAGAATAAGGGGGTGTTGGAGATTACTTACCACAACAGGAGGTGATGGCCGGTGTTGGTGGCATACGACAACGACGATGGCAGGGGGATTCCGAGGGCTTTCTGCCTTTAGTTCTCCTTCTGTTTTCGAGATGAAATCAACGAGGGGAAGGGTTGAGCTGGTGGTAGGGCTTAAAGAGGGGTATAAGGGATGTTTTGAGTGGGTTTAGGGTAGTGGAACGGTGGTGTGTAGGTGGTAGAGTGGTGGTGGTGTGTGTTTCATCACAGAGATAGCTGGAGAGAGTGCAAAAAAGAGTGGGAGAGAGAGAAAGAGAGATTAAGAACTAGAGAGAGGAGATGATGCTTGATGTTGTGTGAGTTTAATCGCTTCTATGAGTCCCTATTTATAGTAGAAGAGAGTGTCAAGCGCTAAGAGAGAGGTCATGCTTCATCAAGTGCCTTGGACTCACATAGAGTAAGTATACACTCAAGAAGGAGAGAGGAGGGGGATAGCAACGTGGGAATAAGAAAGACTAATAGCTAGTCTTACACCTTTGGGCAAGGTATGTGGGTCTCACATGATGTCATATATTATTAAATTCCCAAAAACCAACTTATTTTGGTGCATCGGGATCCGAATGTCGAGAAATTTCTCCAAACATGCTGTTAGATAGAGTTTATTTCAATGATTCCAAAAACTCAAACGAATTAATTTTTCGAGTTATAGAACTCTAGGAAATAACGTTTAAAGTTTTGTCTAACGTTTGGAAATTCGTAAGGTATTATTTATTTATTATTTATTTAATTGTCTAAATCATATATGTTGTCTTGGTCTTGGTGGATTGCACCTTTTATGTTGACTTAGTCGGGGCCGTATGCTAGGCGTAAGCCTGGTGTACGCGGGGCGTAGGAAGTAGGTGGATCAAATGGAACACAGAGGCATGCACGTACGTGTAACAACGTAATTTTTTAAAACAATTTTTCATTTTTCAACACAATAAAAATCATATAATATTCTCAAATCTCATGTTATCAAATTTCATCACAATAAACATATCCTAGAATCTAAAAAAAAACATAATCTTCTGCCAGTGTGTGCAAATCATGTCGGCGCCTTCCCGCGATCGCCGCTAGTACCTGAGACACATAACACATAACACGGTAAGCATAAATGCTTATTGAGTTCCCCAAAATACCACATACAACACATATTAGCCACTCGAGGCTATAACTCCGTATGACCCTCTGGTCAATGTGTCTTAGTGGGACCCTCCAGTCCCATAACTCTATGGACCCTCTGGTCTAACTCTGTGGACCTTCCGGTCCTAAATCTATAAACTCTGAATCATACCTAACACAAATCACATAGAAATAACATCATGTAAAAGCATACAAGATACTCTGTCACATAACTCTAATTACCGCTCTAGGTAAAGTATAGTGAGAAGACTCACCTTGGGTAACTCGGTAAATCTCTAACTCAGAAATATTGGTCTAGCCTCTACCTAATCACATAGAATAATTATTCTAATCAATACGACTCTCAAAGACTAGGCTAAACTCCCTCTAAGTTCTATCAGAAGGGTGAAAGACAATTTTATCCCTCCTATGGCTCAAAGGACCAAACATTGGCTAAACCCTAGAGTCAACAAAAGTCAACCCTCCGGGTTACGCGGTGCGTTCCAAATCTATATGCTGAGCGTACCCGACAACTTCATAGAAATGGAGAATGTGACCCCCTACGCTGCGCGTAATTACCAGTCTCATACTCCTTTATATTTTGGGTCTTAAACGGTTAAGACACACGTTCAACTTCCAGATCTGACTATTCTATAGCCACTTAATCCATAAAGTCGGTGACTTTAAGCGTTTGCATGGCTGTAGAAGTCACCAACACTCAAATCATTCCATTTCCAACCTTTAGAAGCCCATAACTCAAACATGGTCAGCTCCAAATGATGCTCCCACCTTTGCAAAGCTCAGATCCAAAACTTGCACTCCAAGACTAGCTTCCAAAATGTTCCTCTCTTCTTCTTCACTAACACACCAAGGGACTTTTAAGCTCCAAAGCACACACAAGGGTTAAGAACAAAGGTTAGCTCTCACTTAGGGTTTCACTCTCTGAAATAGTGGCTGAGGATAAGGCCATAGCATTCCTTATATAGTGCACAAGTCTCATTTAGGGTTTTGAGTCTGGGCCTGCTACGGCCAGCATAACTTATGGTACGCCCATCATAGTGGGTGGAGTCCGCGTCCATAATAGGCCCATGAGTACGTGTAGTGTACCTTATCAGTATGCCATGCATACTCACTAGCAATACTTTCTCTTTTAGGGGGGCTAATATTGACCATGAGTATGTGCAGCGTACCTTATCAGTACGCCCTGCATACTCACTAGCAAGGTACCTTATCAGCATACCTTATCTGCGAGTAGCTCCAAACGGTAAGCTACCTTGCCTACCCTGGAGGTCACCCTGAAAGGACCAATGTACCATGGCCCCAACTTGCCCCTCTTCCGGAATCAGATCACCCCTTTCCAAGCAGATACCTTCAGGAGTAATAAGTCTTCTACCTAGAACTCGATCTCAGACTGTCTCCTATCCGCATAACTCTTCTGGCGACTCTGAGCTGTCAACAACCTCTGTCTGACCTGTTGTATCGGCTCTATCATCTAAAGCACTATCTCAGTGCTTCCCATCACTCGCTGCCCTACTCTCCCCAGAAGATGGGAGTCTGACACCTCCTCCCATACAACAACTCGAAGGGAGGCATACCAATACTCTAATGGTGGCTGTCGCTATAGGAAAACTCAGCCAACGGCAAATACATGTCCCATCTTCCTCCGAAGTCCAATACACATGCATGAAGCATGTCCTCGAGCATCTAAATCGTCCGCTCACTCTGTTCGTCCGTCTGTGGGTGGTAAGCGATACAAAAATGCAGCCTCGTACCGAACTCCTCATGGAACTTCTTCCAGAACCTAGAAGTGAAACATACATCTCGATCTAACACAATCAAGATCGGTACTCCATGCTGCGATACCACCTTTAACAGCCCAAAATCCAGGTTAGCTTTACGACCCTTCTATTTTGGAGAGTTGGAAAATTAGTCCCTTAAAGTTGAAAAGTGGATTGGTGAGTACGCTGGGCATATTGGGGTGTACGCCGCGCGTACTCGCGCGCTTAATTTGTACGCGGGTCATCCGGGTACGCTGGGCGTACCCAAGGTTACGCCGAGCGTAACCGACCCAGATGCAAAACCCAAATTTCTGGCCTTTCACTATAAAAGGAACATGTAGTCCTTTGCCCTATCCACCATACACCCTTGAGTGAGTCCTTGAAGAACTGAGATTCGTGCTTTAGCTTGTGTGTGTGTTTTTTTGAACTTGACGTTATCTTTTAAAGGTGAAGAAGGAGAAGAATGAGCCATTGTTGGAGCTAGAAGCTGAAGAACAAGTGTAGATCCAAGTTCTACAGTGGTTGGAGATCCTTTCTGAGGTAAAAATCTCAAAGCTTCCCTTGTTCTTCATAAGTTTTTCTTGTTGGACCATTTTTAGGGTTTTTGGTTCAAAGTTAGAGACTTTATGTGCAAAGAGTCTCCATAAGCTTAGATCTGACCTTTTCTAGTGTAATATGTGTTAAGGAGTCATAAAAATCAAGTCTTGGATGTGGATCTTGTGTCATGCATGAGTTATAGTCTCATTATGGAAAGAGGAAAGGTATTTCGAGCACAACGTGACCTTTACAGCCATGCAAAGGCTTAAAGGTTTCAACTTTATGGATTAAGACATATTATAGGAGTAAGATCTGAAGTTTGGATGCAAATCGTAATCGTTTCAGACCTGAATGTGTTGAGTAAAGAAACTGGCATTACGTTGGGTGTAATCCCTGTATGTGCTGCGTAGGGGGTCACGTACCCCGTTCCTGGAGTGCAAGAGTACGCCCCGCATACAGGAGCTGGTACACCCCGCATACTGCTTACTGTTGACTTTTGTTGACTTTTAGGGTTTTAGTCAACATGTGGACTTTTGGGTCAGGGAGGGGTAAAATGGTCTTTTACCCTTCTATGGAATTTTAGAAAGGAATATAGTATAGCCTTGAGAGCCGTTAATGATTTAGAATGATTATTTGATGTGATTAGGCGAGGCTAGGTCGAGGTTACGAGATTTAGAGATATCAAGCACGTGAGACTTTAGACATCATACGAGGTGAGTCTTCTCACTATACTGTACCTGGAAGGGTACCTATGTGTTACCGGAAGGTCTGGTATGCTATAAGATATATGCATTGTATGTGATTAGTTGCCTTTTTTGTATGCATTATGTATGCTATGCTTGATATGGGCCGGAAGGCATTATGTTATGGGCCGGAAGGCATTATGATGTAGATTGGAAGGTCAGGGAGTTATGGACTGGAAGGTTTACCGGGTGGGGACGGAAGTTCCCTGAGACACATGGACCGGAAGGTCATGGCCTGGAAGGGCGTATGTGTGTAAGTGGTATATTGGGGAACTCACTAAGCATTTATGCTTATAGTTGTTGTGTTATGTGTTTCAGGTACTATCGAGGACCGTGGTAAGGCACCAGCATGAGTCGTACACACACACGTAGACGGATTGGAATATATTTGATCTTGGGATTTGACATGTTTTGTATTATGACTACGTTACATTGGATTTTTATGGTTTCTTTTAAATGAAATTATGTTTTAAACAAATTAAAAAAAATTGTTTTGAAAAATTACGTTGTTACGGTTGGTATCAGAGCCTTAGTTTGAGGGACTCGGATGCACCTTTGGGCGTATCTAAACTCAAACTGAGGATTTGAGAAATTTTCAACAATAAAAACTAAATTTTCTAAAGGAGCAAGGAGTTTTGAAACAAACAGAGCAGAGTAGTGTGTACGATCAGCCAGCACCCAAATGGTGAATCCCCATAATACCCTTACATTATGTGTTATGAGATATGCTATGTTATGTTATGCATGCTAGAGTAGGCTACGTATTCATATTAGGACTAGAGTAGCCTGATTTGTGATGCCTTAGCCTAGGAGAATTCTACTGCTATGAGATGCCTTGAGAGCGAGTAGGTAGCCAATGCATAGCGAGAATAGAGTACTTGTGATCAGGGATCCAAGGAGGAGGACTTGGGGTGAATGCTGATACGGTGTGGTCAGTAGTATGGGGCCCGTACTACTGAAGACACCGGATCAGTGAGCAGCCCAAGTAAGAATCCTTTGGGTATCGGAGCACGAGTAGGGTTGCGTTATCGAGTGCGAGTATGCTCAATCGAGTCTCTGATATTTTTATGTTGTATTTCAGAGGCATCATGGTTGGGACACGACACACACCTGAGAGTAGTGGGGTCAGTGACGAGGAGATTCGTTGATTGATTCATGAGGAGGTGGCTACTACCATCCAGGCTGAGATTCCAGAGATGTTTGGGGACATCAAGACCACACTGATTGAGACCTTTGATGAGCAGAACGCAGCGGTGACTGAGGCTGCAGCTATTGCTGCTGCCAGACCTCAGGGAGGTGACTTGTTGTTGTTTCGGGAGTTCAGCAACACGAAGCCACGAGAGTTCGATGGGATGCATGACCTGATTGCGGCGATGAGGTGGATCTTTGATATTGAGGGATGTTTCTATACATGATCTTGTCCAAAACACTTGAGGGTGCGGTTTGCTTTGAACCAGCTTCGCTTGGGAGCAAAGGATTGGTGGAAGTTCATGACAACGAGCTTCACTCTGGCAGAGATTTCTGAAGTGACTTGGGAGAGGTTCACTGCCATGTTTAGGGATGAGTATGTTCCCTCGGTGGAGAGGGAACAGTTGGTTCAGGAATTCTTGACCCTCAAGCAGGGTAATGATTCGGTTACTGTGGTTACCCGGAAGTTTCATGAGAGGGGAATGTTCTGCCCTAAGCAGGTATCTACTGAGCAGGCACGGATGAGTCGGTATTTGGTCATTTTGAGGAGGGACATTCGAGAGTTCGTGTCAAACTCGACATACCATACATTTGTTGAGCTTCAGGAAAATGCCCAGAAGCGGGAGATCGAGTTGAAGACTCAGGCTAGGGAGGAGGCCGAGTCCCAGAGGATGGATCGGTGGCCGACTCAGTCTCAGCCGGCAGCCAAGCACGCCAAGCCCGCTGATTCGAGGATTGGATGCTAGAAGGGCCGCACTTGCAGGAAGTGCAGCAAGGGTAATGAGGGAGCTTGTCGATCGGGTGCTTGCTACAAATGTGGCAAGGAGGGGCATATCGCCAAGGATTTCCACAATGGATTTATGGTTTGCTTTCATTGCAACCAAACTGGCCATCGGAAGGCCGAGTGTCCGCAATTGCATCAGGGGTCAGAGCAGGGATCTGCACATGCTGCTAGGGTTATCGAGGTTCAATCGGTGAAGGCCGAGGCTCCGAAGGCTCGTGGGAGAGCTTTCCAGTTGACAGCGGAGGAGGTCCGCGCAGCACCCAACGTTGTGCCGGTATGTATTCTTGTCTCTATTTTTTTAAGTCTAAGATATTATGCTTATATTATATTATGCGTAGGTACTTTCTTGTAACTTTTGTACATGCCTTAGTGTTATTTGACTCGGGAGCGAGTCGGTCTTTTGTGTCGTTAGCCTTCAGTCATCATATCAGTATTTTTCGAGAGGCCATTAGTCGACCTCTGCGAGTTTCTATAGCTAAGGAGCAAGCAGTGTATGCCACGAATGTGATTCGAGGATGTATCCTTGAGATCTTCGGTGTGGAGTTCCCGATAGATCTGGTCCCGATTGCGATGGAGGACGTGCGTGTTATAGTGGGCATGGATTGGTTGAGCCGATTTGGATCTGTTATAGATTGCTAGCGTCAATTGGTAACGATACGAGACCCTAGTTGGGGAGTACTTACGGTGTACGGCGAGGGTAGCCATCCTGAGTCAGCATTTTGTTTGGCTGCTAGGGCAAGGCAGAGTTTACAGCAGGGCTGTATGGGATTTGTGGTCTATGTGATGGACACACGAGTGGCCACTGGGAGGCCAAGTTCGACTGATGAGGTCCCAATTGTGCGGGACTTCCCTGACATTTTCCCTTAGGAGTTACCGGGTGTGCCTCCCGAGAGGTAGGTGGAGTTTCGTATCGACTTGGTGCTAGGGGCGACACCTATTGCCAAGGCACCCTATCGCCTTGTACCGCCCGAGATGCAGGAGTTATCCTCGCAGCTTCAGGAGCTGTTGGGAAAGGGGTTTATTAGACCGAGTAGCTCGCTCTGAGGAGCGCTGATCCTTTTTGTCAAGAAGAAGGATGGTTCACACCGGATGTGTGTTGATTACCGAGAGTTGAACAAGCTGACGGTCAAGAACCGTAATCTGTTACCAAGGATCAACGATTTGTTCGATCAGTTACAGGGAGTGTCTTGGTTCTCCAAGATAGAGTTGAGGTCGGGTTATCATCAGATGAGGGTTCGGGATGAAGATATCCAGAAGATAACGTTCAGAACTTGTTATGGGCATTACGAGTTTGTGGTGATGCCTTTTGGGCTCACCAATGCACCAGCCGCGTTCATGGATCTCATAAACAGGGCATGCAGACCGATGTTGGATCGATCGGTGATTGTTTTCATCGATGATATATTGGTATATTCGAAATCCAAAGAGCAGCATGAGGAGCATTTAAGGGAAATCCTCGGGGTCCTGAGATTAGAGAGGCTTTACACCAAATTCTCCAAGTGTGATTTTTGGTTACGAGAGGTCCAGTTCCTAGGACATGTCGTTCACCAGCAGGGGATATTGGTCGATCCGGCCAAGATTGAGGTTGTGATAATTTGGGAGGTGCCCAGGTCACCTACTGAGATCAGGAGTTTCTTAGGATTGGTAGGCTACTATCGGAGATTTATCAGGGATTTCTCCAAGATCGTCGTGCCACTCACCAAGTTTACCTGGAAGGGTGTTGCATTTTCTTGGGGTCCGGAGCAGCAGACCTCGTTCAAGACACTTCGCCAGAGATTATGCGAAGCCTCGGTGTTAACCCTTCCGGAAGGGATGGAGGATTTCGTGGTATATTGTGATGCGTCGATATCCGGGTTGGGAGTGGTGCTTATGTAGAGGGGCATGTGATAGCATATTCATCGAGGCAGCTTAAGCCTCATGAGTTGAGGTATCCCACTCATGATCTAGAATTGGGGGTTGTAGTGTTCGCCCTCAAGATTTGGCATCACTATTTGTATGGGGTTCGGTGTACGATATACACGAACCACAAGAGCTTGAAGTATTTGATGGATCAGCCCAACCTGAATATGCGCCAGAGGAGATGGTTGGATATAGTAAAGGATTATGATTGTGAGATCCTATACCACTCAGGAAAGGCTAATGTTGTAGCCGATGCCCTGAGTCGTAGGGTAGAGGGCGCCCCGATTCAAGATATTTGCATGAGATTGACAGTGATGACTCCGTTATGGGACGCCATTCGAGGGGCCCAGGCAGAGACCGTGAGACTGGAGAACCATAAGAGAGAGTGAGTGATCGGGCAGGTATTGAAGTTTGTTACCGATAGTCGAGGACTTATGACCTTCCAGGGTCGGGTTTAGGTACCGTTTGTGGGCGGGACGCGTACCATCTTGATGAAGGAGGCGCATAGATCGAAGTTCTCGATCCACCCCGTGGCCACTAAGATATATTTGGATTTGAAGAAGGAGTATTGGTGGCCCTGTATGAAGAGAGATGTTGCATGGTTCGTAGAGAGGTGGTTGACCTGTCGCACGGTTAAGGCCGAGCACTAGCGTCCTCATGGTAAGTTGCAGCCGTTAAAGATTACCGAGTGGAAGCGGGAACAGATCACCATGGATTTTATCACCAAATTGCCAAGGACGGCCGGGGGTGTCAATGCAATTTTGGTGATCGTGGATAGGTTGACGAAAAGCGCTCACTTTCTTGCTATCAGTGATAGCTCTTCTGCTGAGACGTTGGCAGAGTTGTACGTGAGGGAGGTGGTATCGCGTCATGGAGTTCCGATCTCGATTGTTTCAGACCGAGATGTGCGTTTTACTTCCATATTTTGGAAGAAGTTTCACGAGGAGTTGGGTACGAGTCTGCATTTTAGTACCGCATACCACCCACAGAGCGAGCGGACGATTCAGACGCTCGAGGACATGCTTCGGGCATGTGTATTGGATTTCAGTGGGAGTTGGGACACGTATTTACCCTTGGCTGAGTTTTCCTATAACAACAACCATCACTCGAGCATTGGTATGCCACCTTTTGAGCTGTTGTATGGAAGGAGGTGTCGTACCCGCATTTGTTGGGGTGAGGTAGGGAAGCATGTGATGGGTAGTACAGAGATCGTGCTTCAGATGATAGAGCAGATATAGCAGGTTAGACAAAGGTTGTTGACCGCTCAGAGTCGCCAGAAAAGTTATCCAGACAGGCGATGATCCGAACTCGAGTTCCAGGTTGGTGATTTCGTGCTCCTGAAGGTATCTTCTAGGAAAGGAGTGATTAGATTCAGGAAGAGGGGCAAGCTGGGACCACGGTATATTGGGTCGTTTAGGGTGATCGCGAGGGTGGGCAAGGTAGCGTATCGCTTGGAGCTACCTGCGGAGTTGGACCAGATTCATGATACATTCCACGTGTCGCAACTGAGGAAGTGTATTTCCGATGAGTCGGCAGTGGTACCATTAGAGGATATCCAGGTGGACGCAAGTCTAAATTATGTTGAAAAGCCGATCGCAATATTGGATTGGAGGATCAAGGTTCTGAGGAACAAGGAAGTGCCCCTGGTTTAGGTCCAGTGGCAACATCGGAGAGGGTCCGAGCTGACCTGGGAGCCAGAGTCGGAGATGCGGGAGCAGCATCTGGAGTTGTTCACAGCATGAGACTTCGAGGGAGAAGTCTGGTTCTAGTAGGGGAGAATTGTAACAGCATGAAATCCAGGTTAGCTTTATGACCCTTCTATTTTGGAGAGTTGGCAAATTAGTCCCTTAAAGTTTAAAAGTGGATTGGTGAGTACGTTGGGCATACTGGGGTGTACGCCACGCGTACTCGCACGCTTAATTTGTACACGGGTTATCTGGGTACGTTGGGCGTACCCAAGGTTACGTCGGGTGTAACCGGCCTAGATGCAAAACCCAAATTTCTGGCCTTGCACTATAAAAGGAACATGTAGTCCTTTTCCCCTAGCCACCATACACCTTTAAGTGAGTCCTTGAAGAGCTGAGATTTGTGCTTTAGCTTGTGTGTGTGTTTTTTTGAGCTTGAAGTTATCTTTTCAAGGTGAAGAAGAAGAAGAAGGAGCCATTGTTGTAGCTAGAAGCTGAAGAACAAGTGTAGATCCGAGTTCTACAGTGGTTGGAGATCGTTTCTGAGGTAAAAAGCTCAAAGCTTTCCTTGTTCTTCATAAGTTTTGCTTGTTGGACCATTTTTAGGGTTTTTGGTTCAAAGTTGGAGACTTTATGTGCAAAGAGTCTCCATAAGCTTAGATCCGACCTTTTCTAGTGTAATATGTGTTGAGGAGTCATAAAAATCAAGTCTTGGATGTGGATCTTGTGTCATGCATGAGTTATAGTCTCACTATGGAAAGAGGAAAGGTGTTTTGAGCACAAAGTGACCTTTACAGCCATGCAAAGGCTTAAGGGTTTCCACTTTATGGATTAAGACATATTAGAGGAGTCAGATCTGAAGTTTGGATGCAAGTCTTAACCGTTTAAGACATGAATGTGTTGAGTAAAGAAGTTAGGCATTACGTTGGGTGTAATCCCAGTACCGCCGCATAAGGGGTCGTGTACCCCATTTCTGGACTGCAAGAGTACGCCCCGCGTACAGGAGCTGGTACACCCCGCGTAGAGGAGCTGGTACACCCCGCGTACTGCTTGCTATTGAATTTTGTTGACTTTTAGGGTTTTAGTCAACATGTGGACTTTTAGGTCAGGGAGGGGTAAAATGGTCTTTTACCCTTCTGTGGAATTTTAGAAAGGAATATAGTATAGCCTTGTGAGCCGTTAATGATTTAGAATGATTATTTTATGTGATTAGGCGAGGCTAGGTCGAGGTTACGAGATTCAGAGATATCGAGCACGTGAGACTTTAGACATCATATGTGGTGAGTCTTCTCACTATACTGTACCTGGAAGGGTACCTATGTGTGACCAGAAGGTCTGGTATGCTATAAGATATATGCATTGTATGTGATTAGTTGCCTGTTTTGTATGCGTTATGTATGCTATGCTTGAAATGGGCCGGAAGGCATTATGATGTAGACCGAAAGGTCAGGGAGTTATGGACCGGAAGGTCGATACGGGTAGGCCCGGAAGGTTTACCGAGTCGTGACGGAAGTCCCCTGAGACACATGGACGGGAAGGTCATGGCCTGGAAGGGCGTATGTGTGTAAGTGGTATATTGGGGAAATCACTAAGCATTTAGGCTTACAGTTGTTGTGTTATGTATTTCAGGTACTAGCGAGGACCGTGGGAAGGCGCCGGCATGACTCGTACACACACCCGCATACGGATTGGGATATATTTGATCTTGGGATTTGACATGTTTTGTATTATGACTACGTTACATTGGATTTTTATGGTTTGTTTTAAATGAAATTATGTTTTAAACAAATGAAAAAAAATTGTTTGAAAAATTACGTTATTACACCACCTCCATCACATACAACTCTGCTAACCTCTCTGTGGAAGAGCTCTCATTGATAGAAAGCAAGTGAACGCTCTTCGTCAGCCGATCAACGATCAACCAAATTTCATCGACACCCCTCGCAGTCCTTGGCAATGTTGTGATAAAGTCCATAGAAATTTGTTCCCACTTCTACTAGGGAACCTCAAGTGGCTGCAACTTTCCATGCGGTCGTCGGTGCTTGGCCTTAACCTTGCGACAGGTCAAGCACCTCTCAACAAACCACACAACATCCCTCTTCATACAGGGCCACCAATAATCTCTTTTCAGGTCCAAATACATCTTAGTGGCCCTGGGATGGATCGAGAACCTTGATCTATGCGCCTCCTCCATCAAAATGATACGTGCCCCGCCCACGAACGACACCCAAATCTGTCCCTGAAAGGTCATAAGCCCTCTGCTATAGGTAACGAACTTAGATATTTTCCTGATCACCCGCTCTCTCTTTCGGTTCTCCGGCCTCACGGCCTCTACCTGGGCCTCTCGTATGGTATCCAACACTAGAGTCATCACCGTCAATGTCTCGTATCGGGGCACTCTCCACCCTCCGACTCAGGGCATCGGATACAACGTTAGCCTTGCCCGAATGGTATAGGATCTCACAATCATAGTCCTTTACAACATCCAACCATCTCCTCTGGCGCATATTCAGGTTGGGATGATCCATCAGGTACTTCAAACTCTTGTGGTCCGTGTATATGATACACCGGACCCCATACAAATAGTGATGCTAGATCTTGAGGGAGAACACCACTACCCCCAACTCCAGATCGTGGATGGGATACCTCGTCACATGAGGCTTCGACTGCCTCAATGCATATGTAATCACATACCCTCTCTGCATAAGAACTGCACGCAACCCCGATATCGACGCATCATAATACACAACAAAATCTTCCATACCTTTTGAAATGGCTAACACCAGGGCTTCGCATAATCTCTGGCAAAGCGTCTCATTGGAGCCCTGCTGCTCAAGATCCCAACTGAAAGTCACTCCCTTCCGGGTTAACTTGGTAAGAGGAACAACAATATTGGAGAAATCCCTGATAAATCTCCGATAATAGCCGGCCAACCCCAGAAAGCTCCTGATCTCGGCACCTCCCAACTCATCACAACCTCAATCTTGGCCGGATCGACCAATATCCCATTCTGGTTGACGAGATGCCCCAAGAACTGTACCTCTTGCAACCAGAAATCGCACTTGAAGAATTTGGCGTAAAGCCTCTCTGATCTCAAAACTCTGAGAATCTCTCTTAAATGCTCCTCATGCTGCACTTTGGATCTCGAATACACTAATATATCATCGATGAACATGATCACCGATCTATCCAACATCGACATGCATACCCTGTTCATGAGATCCACGAACACTGTCAGTGCATTGGTGAGTCCAAAAGGCATCACCACGAACTCGTAAAGCCCATAACGAGTCCTGAATGCTGTCTTCTGGATATCCCATCACACACTCTCATTTGATGATATCCAGACCTCAAATCAATCTTGGAGAACCAAGTTCCTCCCTGAAACTGATCGAACAGATCATCGATCCTCGGTAAGGGGTAACGGTTCTTGACCGTTAACTTGTTCAACTCTCGTTAATCAATGCACATCCGGTGTGAACCATCCCTTTTTTTTTGACAAAAAGGATTGGCCTCCCCATGGCGAGCTACTCGGCCGAATAAACCCCTTCCCTAGAAGCTCCTGAAGTTACAAGGATAACTCCTGCATCTCTAGCGGCGCAAGGCGATAGGGTGCCTTGGCTATTGGTGCCGCACCCGGCGTTAGGTCAATCCGAAACTCCACTTGCCTCTCTGGAGGCACACCCGGTAACTCCTCGGGAAAAACATCTGTGAACTCACACACTATCGGCACCTCTGAAATAGAACTCGGTCTATCACCACCAACCCGCATATCCATGAATTACGCCAAGAAACCCATACAACCCTACTGTAAACTCTGCCTCACTCGAGTGGCAGAACAGAAAGATGATCCGGTCCTAGTACCCTCTCGGTACATTGTGAGCACTTCCCTACTAGGGTCTCGTATAGTCACAACTGACGCTCTCAATCTATAACAGCTCCGAATCGACTCAACCAATCCATGCCCACAATAACACAAACATCTCCCATCGCAGTCGGTACTAGATCTATTGGAAACTCAACACCGAAGATCTCAAGTATACATTCTCAAATCACCTCAGTAGCATATATCGCTCGCTCGTCAGCTATGGAGACTCGAAGAGGTTGACTTAATGACTCTTGACAGATACTAATGTGTTGACTAAATGCTAAAGACACGAAAGATCGACTCGCACCCGAGTCAAATAACACCAAAGCAGGTACATAACTTACAAGAAAAGTACTTACGCATACCATAATATAAGCACAATATCTCAAACTCGAAATAAATGGATGAAAGAATACATACCAGCCACGACGTCGGTTACATTTTCTTGATATTCTTCTTATGTTGTTTGTGAGTAGATTAGTTGTTTTTATTCAATTCATCGTCTGTATGTTTACTATCCTTATGTGTTTGCTTTTGAGATTCACCAATCTCCCAAACTTTTATCTATATGGCTAGCGGTTTAAGAAAAAAAAAATATTGTATATATGTATTTTGGACCTGGATCCCTTAGTCAAGCTAACTGATGGGGAGGTAAGGCTTGGTGAGTTTTTTTTCAAGTGGTTGTATTTTCTTAAAATGAACAAGGTTCTAATTAAGACATCTGGATTAAGAGTCAATTTTTGTTTCCTTCTAATATTTTATTGTGCATGAAACTCAAGTGGGTGTTTGACTATATAGCGAAATGCTTGGTCAGTTTCTTTATTCATTTATTTGCTAAAGATTACTTCTAGGTTTCATATTTTTTTGTTTTAACTTTAAAACAATGAACTATATCTTGATGTTTAAGGGTCAAGAAAAACGATTGCAATTGAAGAAATTTAAGATGCTAATGCTATATCTGATGTTCAATTTTGATTAATTGTAGAGAATATATTTCAACCACCACTAATTTTTGATTAATAATAAATTTATGTGTTTTTGAGAGCTTATGTGCAGAAAAAAGATTAGCACCTTTACTTTGGCATACAACTTCACAGATGACAACAAATTCTTCTTTTGTCTACATTTGTCTTTTTTTGGAAATTGTAACTATATTGATGGCAGGTTGGGCGAAGTAAAAAGTTTTAATATCATCATCAATATTAAAGGTCTTTTTGCACTAAGTAGGCGATGCAATTAATGTTTGAGAATTTGACTGATTCCGTTAAGAATTTTTCATGGAGAGGCTGTTTTGTTTTAATTAAACGAATTGGGGAAAGGGACTCATTTTGTTGAAACATACCAAGGGAGGGCTGATTTTTAAATTAAAACTATAAGTGGAGAGCTAGACGTGTTTATTGGCTCAACTTAGGAGGATTAGGGATTTTAACACCCCGTTCCCGAGTTCAATTTAAGGAGAGAAAAGAAAGGAAATGGGTGGAAGTGAGAGGAAAGTAAGGGAAATTGGTGTTCCCGAGTTACATTAAAGGAGGGAAGTAGAAGGAAATGGAGGGATCACTTTCCCTCCTAACTTTCCTTCCGATTTGGAAGGATTTGGAGAGAAAGAACAAAATGTTTAACTTTCCTTTCATTTCTCTCCAACTCGGGAACACAAAAGATAAATTTCTTTTCCCTTCTCTTCTCTTCTTTTCTCTCCTTACTTTCTTTTCTCATCTCTTCTTTTCTTTGCTACAACTCAGGAACGGGGTGTAAGTCCCGATTCCTTTTGTTGATCGGGCAATTGGAGAAGAACAAAAACAGTCGGGGCCTATGAACAACATAGCGAGATGGAAAAACACGAATGCTTCGCAGGTGGTACGATTTGTCGAGCGATTTCGAGGTGGAGGCCAGCTCTGGGGTTTGACGAGGCCGAAGGGGAGGAAAGGGGAGGCAGCGAGGATTCAGGTCTGATGATTACTCCGTATTTCGTGCGTCTTGTAGCCGACAAAAGTCGAGCAAAGAGGTTGCATCGCCGGAGTTTGGTTGTACCAAAGAAAGGATGAGAAACGGGGCATCGAAATCGTTTTTCTTCTACTCCAGTCGTGAGGTGCGAAGGGGAGGGGATTAGAAGAGGTGTTTGGGAGGAAGTAGACATCAACGACGTCTCAGGTAGGGTGCTTCGGTGGTGATTCTGTAAGGCAAAAGAGGGAGAGCACCTCCGGTCTTCATCCATCCTAGAATTGATCGGACCAAGGCATAATCGGTAGATGAGTTGTTTTTATTCAATTCATCGTCTGTATGTTTACTATCCTTATGTCTTTTCTTTTGAAATTCACCAATCTCCCAAACTTTTATCCATGTGGCTAGCTGTTTAAGAAAAAAATATTATTTATATATATATATATATATATATATATATATATATATATATATATATATATTTATGGTCTTCGATCCCTCAAATGAATTTCATTTGGATTTGGTTGTTAACCCTTGTTAACTTTACAAATTTACCCCCACTCTTGACTCTCTCTATGTCCCTTCTCTGTTTTACTAGTGTTGTGGTGGTGTGGTTGAACAAGTGTTGTGGTGGTGTGGTTGAAGTAAATGTTTATGCAAATGGAGTAGGAAGAGGTTGATAGTGGGGGTAAAATCGTCATATTACTCACTAGGGCTTTATTTCTCTTTGTATTTTGAGTTTATGACTTTGTACTTTCATAATATATGGAATCGAATGGAAAGGTTTTAGCAACAGTAGCATCTCAACTAAAGATCTTCAACTAAAAAGATATAGATATTATCTAGAATCTTGTAAGTTCCTTTAGGGCATGTTATTTTTCCTTTGAGTGTCGTGGGCTAACTGATTCCTGTCTGGATGCACAGAGTCTATTTTTTTCTAAATTCAAAATGGGAGTGAATGTAATTATATATTAATCCTTTAGGGACCGATTCTTTTACCCTTTGTAGAATCCTTTGTCTATAAACGATACAAATGAAATCATATCTAAATCCTTATAAAGACTAATTCATTATTTGCTCTTTGATTTTACTTTTACGCATAAATATCATAAAACCATTAAAGCTATGAGCAACTGAAGATGGTGTGAATGAGATGTTGACGGCCGTGAAAATATAATTTATGCTCCATTGGTACAAAATGGTTCATAGATTTAAGAAGACAACTTTTCATGGACCTAAACAAAAAGTTTTGACTTTCAAAGTCAAAACCACTAAATTTTAAGATCTAAAAAGTGTATTAATTCTTTAAAGTTTGTATTAATATCTAAATCATACTATGACAAATTAAATTTAGATTCTACTCTGGTAAATAGACTTTTAAAGTCAAACCCACAGTTTCAAAGTCAAATCATACTTTGTAATTAGATTGTATAGTGGTTTCCTACCATTGTAAAAGGTTATTCCTGCCGTTGTTGGCAAGAAAAACCTTCAAGTTCTTTTTTTTTGTTTGTACACAATTATATATCTATACAAACCTTATATTTTGCATCTGTGAGAGAAAGAAGATGCCTAATGACATCTTTCTTATTTGTTTAACTAGATGTGGGCTTTAAAAAAATAAAGAATCACAATATATTTTACACACACAATCAAATAGCAATGTACTTTTGTTTTTTCGATAATTTGTAATCTTTTTTCTGTAAACCAAATCTAAATAAAAACTGAGAAAAGTAAGATGTTATTAGATGCAAAACAACATTGACCAAAAATAACCAACATCTCAAAATGATCAATTTGACCAAAAAGGTCAAAATTATCATTATTTTCAAGATTATTTGTACGTCATGTTATACAAGTCTAGTATCATTATAAAGTTCTTTTTTGTTCATTTTTAACTCTTCCAAATCAAAGAAAATAACATCAATGGTCAATGTCAACAAATTTACCAAAACATCTAAAATGATCAATTTTTTGTGAATTTACTTGACCACATATCATTGGAACCACAAACAAAACCTCTACCTTTTTGTTTTTAGTGATTCATATTAGTCCTTAATATTAAAAAAGAACAAAAAATGTCAAAAAGGTCAAATTGACCAAAAGCGTCAAAATTGTTATTTTTTTCAAAAATAATTATATGTTTGTAGTATAAGACATTCTTTTGGTGATCTGGCATTCATTTTAATGTTTTTTGCTTATTTCTAGAGTAAATTATTGAAAAGTCCATTATGTTTTGGTCAAAATTACATATTTCGGCCCTTAACTTTTTTTAGCACTCAGATCGTCTCTATGGTTTGATTTTATTGCGTTTTTCGTTCCTATAGTTTGGTCAAAATTGTATATTTGGTTCGTAATTTTTTGTATATAAGGGACGAAAAACGCAACAAAATCAAACCACAATGACGATCCGAGTGTACAAATAAGTTAGAGACCAACCACGTAATTTTAACCATACTATTAGGACGATTTCAGTAATTTACTCTTATTTCTATTAACTTATGTTAAGATCGTTTATATTTAATAATCTCTTGGATTGAAATTTGGTTCACATAAAAGAAAACTTTTCAAGTTCACCTTCATCAGTTGTATAAACATTGATATTATATCAACAATATATATAATTCAATTATCGGTCAACCCGTTCACTGAACGAGCGGTGACACAAGTTAATGTATGGATTATAAAATCTATAATAACCTATTTATAGTTGACCACATGTTGTTAGTTATGCATCAATATAAATGGTTATACCCATAAATGAAAATATATTGTTACTTCGATCGTTAAAACTCACTTTGTTGTATTAGATAATAATATATTATTTCCAAAAGGTATTGCCAATAATTGAAACCAGATTGAAGTCAATAGTTTAAGGTTTCACGATTAATAAATCTGAAAACATCTGATTTTTTGCTTTTATAAATATTTTAACTAAAAGTATATGAAATTAAATATTAGGCTATAGCTTGAGTCCAAACTTGCTTTAGAAATTTCCATTTGAGGTGTGCAAGTCCCTCAACAGATAGAAACGGTTCTAGCAATTTTAAGAAAATCGGTATTAGAATGGTTTTGGATTCTTAAAACAGTTGTATCGTTTGCGTACAAACTTCGTTTTGGACGTTTTTTATATTTTCAGAATCAAGGAAACACGTACTATGAGACTAGAGTGTTTGTATTGCTCACAACTGTTAAATACAACCTTTCAGATTTTAAGAAGTATTCCTACGGTTGCAGTTTGAACTGTTTGATTCTTAACAAATTTAAATTATTTAAACTATTGGGGGTTGTTGGGTAATTTAAGTAACCAAAATATGACTACTTTGGTTAAAATAAGTCAAGGGAGGGACTGAAATGGTTTAAATGGGATTAATGTTTGCGAATTTTACTGATTCTGTTAAGAATTTATCATGGAGAGGCTGTTTTGTTTTAATTAAACCAAACGTTTGGGGAAAGGGACTCATTTTGTTGAAACATACCAAGGGAGTGTTGATTTTTAAATTAAAACTATAAATGGAGTGCTAGATGTGTTTAAATTTTAATGGCTCAACTTAGGAGGATTAGGGCTTTTAAGTCCCGATTCCTTTTGTTGATCGGGTAATTGGAGAAGAACGTTAACAGTCAGGGCTTATGAACGACATAGCGAAATGAAAAAACAGGAATGCTTCGCTGGTGGTACGATTTGTAGAGCGATTTCGAGGTGGTGGCCATCTCTAGGGAAGCAGCGAGGATTCTGGTCTGATGATTACTCCCTGGTTCGTGCATCTTGTAGCCGACAGAAGTCGAGCAAGGAGCTTGCATCTCTAGAGTTTGGTTGAACCGAAGAAAGGACAAGAAACGGGGAAGCAAAATATTTTTTCTTCTACTCTAATCGTGAGACTCGAAGGGGAGGGGATCAGAAGAGGTGTTTGAGAGGAGGTTGACATCAAAGACGTCTCAGGTAGGGGGCTTCAGTGGTGATTCTGTAAGGCAAAGAGAAAGAGCAGCTACGGTCATCATCCGTCTGAGAATTGATCGGACCAAGTAAAGTAAATTGCCACATAAATTAAATGAATATTAATATTTAAATGCCCCTGTAAAGTAAAAATTAACAATTGCCACTTCAATTGATAAAAGTTAAATCGATCGAGTAAAACTCGATATCTAAGCATAATTGCTAAAAGTTAAATCCCTCGAGTAAAACTCGATATCTAAGCATACAAGGCATTAATGTTATTTCTTTAAAAAGTTACAAATATTATAATGATTATTCTTATACATATTTATACAAATAACTAATATTATTTTATTTTATAATTCAATCAAACATAAATAGTTACAGATATTATAATGATTATTTTTATATATAGTTATACAAGCAACTAACATTATTTTATTCTATAATTCAACATAAATAGGTAATTATCATTTATTTATAATTTATTTAGAATGAAGCCTATCAAAAAGCATATAAAAAATATGAAAATATAAATAGTAGACCAGTATTAGACTACAAATTAAGGATTAAAAATAAATATGTATGGTTATATTAATTTTCAAATATAATTGAATAAACATTTATGTTCATATACTTGCTTATAATATAATATGTTCTACCATTACTACCCTTTTTTCGTGACTCTACCCCTCCAATCATGACTTGTTTGGTAGTTGACTTTCAACTAACTCTTTTTTGCGGTCTTTTTTTTATTTCTAGGTTTTTTCTCCAATAAATAAAAAGTATTACAGTTAAAACATTAACTACAAACTTTTTCATGTATATGGATGATATTAATGTTTTGAAGAGTGTGATTTATTTATAAAAAGAATAAATTTGCACATTATAAACAAACTACAATTACATTGAAGATTGAACACTATTAATCCATTTAAACAACTAATAAACCAAAACATTTTATATAAACTGAAACATTTAATTGGTATATTAACAATAATCATCAAAACATTTGTTCACCACCGGAACCAACTTCAATCAACAAACTACCGTCGACAACAACTAACCGGCGGAAACCAAACCACGCCGGAGATAGAAAGGGAGAAAGAGAAATCAAAACAAAGATCACCGGAACCACCATTTACCATCATCAAACACCTTTTACCATTTCAACCATCATTAAACACCATTCAACACCTTCTGAATATCTTAAACCACCTTGAACCACCGTGGCACGATTGAGAAAAGCGAGCCACTTATAATTTACGTCGGAAGACATAACGATATATCCGAAAAAGACAGAATAAGAGTAAAAGAGATTATGAGAAACACGACTGGAATATCGCGAGAAAGACCGCCATCGGAATTCACCTCTTGTTGCCGGAAATCGCATTTAGAAGCCGTCGGAATTCAAATTTTTTCGCCGGAAATCGCTTCTTGGTATGTTACTCCCTTCTTAGCGGCTGATTTAATATGTTAGGGTTTTGAGAAAGTAACATTTTTATATCTTACAATTTTATATTTATAGCCCGTTAGATTAAAAAAATTTCATCTTAACCCTTTGTTCCAAGTTTACATAAATGCATATATTTTGTTCCAATTAAATAATGGCTTCACGTGGAAGCTTCTATCTACAAACTATAATCGGACGTATTTAAGTACTGCATTTTTTTATTAAAATAATTGAAAATATTTATTTATGTTAATACACTATTTTTTCAGTTTAAAAATATTGAATTATTTTATATAAAAAGCTTATGGTTTTTGTATTTGTCCAACATTATATTAAATATATCTATTGTGATTTTTGTATATTGATATGTTTAAGTTGTTCGGAATCAATTTGTCTGCTCGCGATGAAGATGTTTCTACTAAAAAATCACAATTTTCGACCGATCAGGTTATATAATTATACTAGATTGTGATGTTTTGAAATAAGAAAAAAAAATTCTAAGACATATAAAATTCAATTTCAGATGTTCAGGTCCCGTGATGAATTGTTTGAATGAACACAAAATACAGCACGATCTCTAGGATATGTCATTATCACAAAAAGATCAAAAGCATATGTGAATGGATTCGTGTATAAAGTCATACTTGCATGTGATCGTAGTGGAGAGTATAAAGCTACTAACACAATTAAAGCATCTGGAAGCAGAAAGACTAATTGTAAGTTTGAATTGCAAGGAAAGTATTCAAAAGTATTGGATCGATGGACGCTAAGGGTAAAATGTGATGAACATAATCATGCACCTGCACAACATATGGAGGGTCATCCATTTGCACGACGATTATCTGTTGATGAGAATCGTTTGGTGGCAAATTTAACAAGAAAGCATGTAGCGCGATGCCATATCTTGTCAACATTGAAGGAGCAAAACGAAAACAATGTGTCGGTAATTAAAACAATATATAATGCACAACAAAAGATTCGCATGCACGAGAAAGCTGGAAAAACTCCAATGCAGGTTCTTATGTCCATTTTGCACAACAATAATTATATCTATGAGCTTACTACAGGTGCTTCAAATGAGTTGGAGAATTATTTTTTTGTTCATCCAACATCTTGGAAGATATGGCGTGCATTTCCACATGTATTGCTAATAGATGCCACATACAAAACGAACAAATATAATAAGTTGCTTGTTCAAATAGTTGGTGTGACCTTAACTCAAAAGACATTCTCTATAGGTTTTGCCTTCATACATAGAGAAAATCAGGCCAACTATACTTGGGTGTAAAATTGTCTAAGGTCAACACTTGAGAATTGCATGCTCCCACGTGTAATAATCACAGATAGAAAGTTGGCACTCATCAATGTGTGTCAAACAGTTTTTCCGAATGCTGCCCGATTACTGTGTAGATGGCAAAATGAGCAAAACATTTTTAAACATTGCAACAAAATTATCAAGTTGAAAAATGGTTGGGAGTCCTTTAGAATACAATGGATGTTACTAGTTGAGTCTCCAACATGGATGGCGTATACAGAAAACTATGAACGACTTCATTTAATGTTCACAGATTATCCACGTAAGCATGTTTGTTTAGTATCTTTTAAATCAAAACCTTCATATTACTATGTATGTACTTACTTCTTAACTTATTTTATTTTGCAGGTGCTTTGAGATACGTAGAGGATACATGGTTAAATAAGGACAAAGAAATGTTTGTGTCGGTTTGGGTTGATCAACATCTAAATTTTGGAAACCACACATCCAATAGAGTTGAGAGTGCACATTCCAAGTTAAAGAAATTTTTGGACTCCTCAAATTGTAATCTAGATATATTTGTGCAAAATATTCCTGAAATTGTGCAGTCATAGGTAACTTCGATCAACGAAAGTTTTGAAAATAGCAGATGTTATCGCTACAATCACCACAATTTGAAGTGCTTCTGGTTACTGCGTTGTTTTGTTTCAAACGAATATTTAGATATAATATTAGGAGAGTTTCAAAGGTTCAATGACCTAAATTCAGACTCCTCGAAATGTGGTTGCAAACTTCGTAACAGTTGTGGGTTACCATGTGCTTGCATACTTTCTGGCTACTTGAATTTAGGTTCGTACGTTCAACTACCACATGTAGATATTTTTTAAAATGTTATGTAAATAATTATTTTATATTTCAATGCAGGTGAAGATATACCATTGGATTCAATAGATATCTTTTGGAGGAAGCTTGATATTTTCAGATACAACACCTGTAGTAGACGACAATATTTTGTGTGATGATATAGTTGAAAAAGTTAAAGAAAGCTTCAAGAAGAAATCAAAAGCAAGGAAACAAGCTTATATGAGAAAGCTACAAGAGATATATGATCCGCAAAAAACTGACATTGGGGAGCCTATAGTTCAAAAAAACACTCGTGGACGACCAAGTGTGAAGAAACACCAGAAAAAGAAAGTCATTCCTCTAAATCAAGCTCCTAGTAGATAAAACTTCTCAACCACATCAGAGTTTGTTGGGTTCGATTTAAATAAAGAACCTGACTTAAATGATGAACCACCGAGCCATAATCCATTCCAACTAAGAAGTATTCCAGATATATTTCATGATTATATTGACGATATACATGATGTAGAAGGTGATGGAAATTGTGGGTTTCGAGCGGTAGCTGTCTGTCTAGGGTATAATGAAGACCAGTGGCTTTATATTCGAAAACAATTGCTTGAAGAGTTAGAGAGTCAATATTACGCATATCATAGAGTTTTTACTGACGGTTTCAACGAGGTATACAATTCATTGCGTTAGTTTGAAACACTTGCACCTTCTCGATATTGGTTACATATGCCTTTGACTGGTTACCTGATTTCCAACAAGTTTGGTGTGATCGTTCATTGTTTAAGCTAGGAACAATCTACGACATGCTTCCCTCTTTGGAGAGGTCTCGAAGAGTTTCAACCCCACCGAGCCATTACATTGGCATTTGTAAATGGCATCCATTATATGTCGGTGTTTTTGAAAGGAAATTACCCAATGCCTCCTACCACAATGTATTGGAATGCCCATAGAAGCTCGTCAGCATCTACATGGGAAGCTATGTATTGGCCTCGTTTTGAATTATACAATCAACTTAGGCCTTGTAGTTCTGTAGCACCTTGGATACATATCGATTAAGTGGGAATGTATTTGAACTTTTTTATTATTCGTTGGGTTGAAATATCCGTATGTTAAATATAATTCTTTTATATAATATAATTTTATTAGATGCATGTAAATAATATATAACAAACGTTTTTTGTTTTATAAATTTAAAATATAAAAATATATTATTGATTTAAGTTTTTATTGACACATACAAGGAATTGGTATTATTTTTCATAAACCAGAAAATGATATAGTTATATTTAATTTTCATTAACATTAAACATTATCTTATATAAGTTATCTAAAACTATAATAAAATAAATTCACTGTATATTAAAAAAATAATAAATAACATTATTTTATATAAATTATTTACAACTATAATAAAATAAATTTACTGTATATTAAAAACTTAATAAGTAAAATATATCAAATGAAACTTCATTGGAAATTAAAGGGGTGTAATTGAAAATTCTATTAATCTTATAGCTTTTAATCGGATATATATATATATATATATATATATATATATTAAAGTTTTTGTTACCAATTTTCTCTCTGTTTTAGTTTAATTAGAGGGGTTTTTTTTGTAAAAATTTTAAACCTCTTTCAACGTGTCCAACACATGATCCTTTATTCGTATACTCGGATCTACGTGTCAATTAATGGATATTTCTCTTTCTTTACTTAACTTCTTTCTTTTCCGTATCTCCTTCTTTCTTCTTTTGCTCCCTGGTTTCTTTCATCCACATCCGTCTTTCTCTCTGCAAGGTATGTATTGAGGTATGAACCGCTCCCGCTTAGGTAGAGGACGGTGCTGGTCGGATTTTACTCCAGTTATGCAGCAGGAACCACCGATTTTTTAATGGAATGATCTTCAAGGTAAACATGAAACCCTACAATTTATAGTTTCTATTCAAATCCAAAAACTTGTAATATTCTTCATATATGATGAAATTGTTTTCCATTGGAGGACGCTTTCCATGTTTTGTTCCTAATCCTTCGTGTCAAAACCTCTGATCTTCTCGCATCTTCTTCTTCACCGATCCTGACTACTTCACCGACCTCTATTTGGGTGTTCTCTCCTCTAATTCCAAGTCCGCCAAACTTCTACGTTGCTGAGATAGAGAGAAAAATCAAGAGATAGAGGCCATAAATTGAACCACCGATTCCTTTATTAGCTCCGTTGCTTGCCACCATCTACTCTAATCGATTCGTTGTTCTACAACCATCGACATCTTTTAACTGGTATGTCCGTCTTCTACATAGCTCTTTCTCGATCTCTCTTTTTGTTGTTTTTTTTCTCTCTGTTTCGTCTTCTATTTCTGAAAAAACATAGTTGACTCTATTAGTTATTCACTTATGGCGGTGAATGTCCAGTTGCTTTTAAAAAAAATAGGATGTGGTTCCATCGACTTGGCAGTCCAGGTGTTCGTTGAAATGTCGTAGAAATGTGTTTCTCTTTTTCCTCCCATTGAACAGTCTGGTGACCGGTAACTTTCTGTTCGAAGCTATTGTTCGATTTCGGTAGAATTCGGATTTTTCAAACATTTTTTTATCGACTTTCAGCTGTTCGACGTTTACACCACAGACAACATGCGAATTTGCAGGTAAGCAGACTTTCATTTCGGATTTGAACGAAGCTACTGTTCGATTTCGGTATAATTTGGATTTCTTTTCATTCTTTATTATGATATTTGAAAGTGAGTTTGATGATGCACACCAAGTGCTCGAAGAAATGTTACAACCAAATCTTAATGTTTCTTACATCTGTTATGCTCTGTGGCTGCAGGGATTTCCAAGCACTATGATGTTGTCGATCTTTTACTGTGTCCCTGGTAATTTTGTGGAATTGAGATAAAGCATCGGTGGTTTTCAGGTAATTTTACATCATTTTTATGACTCAATCTTTACACTTTTATTCATTCAATTTATTGATAATTATCTGCTTTTTTATTATTGATAGGACTGATTGGAGATGTGTTGTTGACAACCTTTTTACCAAAAACAGGTGCTGCAAAGGCTTCAACAATTGAATGAGGGTAAAACGGTAATTAGTTAGCTATGTTTATAAATACTTCATTACAATGACATACACTTTACTAATATTATAAAGACCATTTACAATGTATATGATAAGTAATATTGAGTTTTTATTTTGGCTTGATACAACATTTTAAGATGAACAAAGTACTACACTTATTATGTTTCACATGACAAAAGGGTAAAACAGTCTTTTGCGAAATGATTTTTTTACAATTAAATCAATTTAGTCACTTGATTATTTTTTGTAGTGATTAAGACATTATTATACTTTTTTAGGTGAAAACGTTGGGTAGATCACAACTTCATTATCAGTCAAAGAAAGTCAAAGTCGTGGTCCCCTTTTTACACTTAAAGAAAGATTCCAATAGGTATTGTTTGATTATTTTTTCCAAATGGAGTTGACGGGTTAAAGAGTTATTTTTTTGACATTATTTATAATTCTTTGCCTGTTTTCGAAGCTCCTTTAATTTTCCACCTTTACATTTATGAGTAACTATATGTGTAAATGATGACTTCTGCACTAATTCAAGTAAATCAAAGGTTTTCTGTAACTAGGATGAGAGTTGATAATGATAGGAAGGGAAATAGGGTTAAATTGGTCATTTCAGGATCACCGAGTGTATTATTCCTTTTCCAACTTAGGATTACACTTTTAGTTCTTATACAATTCCTTTTGCAATCTACTTACATTTCGATATCAATATGAGACATCTATTTTATATGTTTTATTTTTCTTTTTGTTTTATTATTATATATTTATTTCACATGACAAATGAAAAAATATTTTGAAAGCAAGTGGTCTACTAATGGGAAGCAGGATATAGGTTACTTACCTTATTTTATCTTTTATTATTTGAATGCCATTAATCTGTATAGCTTCAATTTTTTTTTTTTTTTTTTTTTTTTTTTTTTTTTTTTGTATAAAGTAGTTTAGCATGTTGATTATAAATGAATGGAAATTTTGTGCTAATCACAGAACACGCAAAAGATATGTCAACAATGGCGTCCATTGACAAAATAAATATTAGCAAGGAGACATGTAAGGTGTTTTCTCCGAGTACAAAAGGTGTTGTTTTTGTTTGGTGGGAGATTCTAGCACAATATCAATTTTGGTAACCTGCAATGTATATGGTATTTGATTTTTGTTAGATAATCATTTAACATTTTATTTATTCCAATCTGTTTTCTCTGGAGTACAAATGGTGATGTTTTTCTTTGGTGCATGATTTGATCATTCAAGGAAATGAAAACAAAGAAGAATATAAGATTGTACTTTCATTGTTTTTTAAAATCTATTCAAATATGACATTCTATTTCTTTTACTAACATGATTTATCGTTACATTTTCCACTCATCTAATTGATGGCGAATTACATAGAATAACAACATACTCTAATGTGGAAACCAATTCATGCAATGTACTTCATTATTTGTCTCACAAAACGAACACGTTCCGCCCCGCGCAACGCGCGGGAAACCCCCTCTAGTTTAATATTAAAATAAACAATAACAAGTAAAAATAATTAATCAATATCCCATATTTATTTGTGTATTTAAAATTACCCCTAAGAAAAACTATTTATTAGTATTAAAAGTCAAATAATCACTTAATCATTATAGTAAAAAAAAAAGGATAAATTATTACATAATCATTTTAATCGATTAAAAAAAAGTTAATATAGTGATTAGGGGTATTAGTAGAAGGTAAAGGGATATGGTTAGCCTATGCCTTAAAAAAATGTCACATAAATATTAATTTATAGTTAAAATTATAATTAGTCGGTTATTGTAGTTTTGGTTAAAAAAAACTATAGGATTAAATAAGAAAGTGGTGTATGATAAAGACACAGTGGATAGAGTTTCATCCGTGACTTTTCGTTGTTTCATTGGGAACTTAAGACATACATGGGTCATTTCTTATATTTCTTGAACAAAGCAAATCAATTGTTGACTAAGAGGAGTGGTAATAACACTCTTACTATTTTGTGACGTCAACTTTTTAAGTGCCACCTTATTTTTCTCAATTTAGCACCATATCTCAACATTTTATAAGGAATGGTAACACTCCTAGCCCTCCATTTTTCATTTTTTATCTAATTTAATTCAATTACTTTATTTTAATAAACAAACATTCTTTTAATACTACACAAACATTTTTTTTTAATTTACATAATATGACATAATATTACACAAACATTTATTTGACATTTTAAAAACTTCTTAATGTTTTAATTTTTTACACCAAAAAGATAAATTTTATCCATATATTTGAAACAAAAAAAGAACTATTAAGAAAAGATAAGTCTTTAATTTAGAAACTTCCATCAAAGAGTGAATTATGAAGAAAAGATAAGGGTGTGATTTTGTAACTTCTCTCCAAATGGAATAAAAAAGAATTCAAAGTGATTGATTAAGATTTTAAACAAAAGTCAATAGCCAATAAGATTCAATCAATGTTCTCTTTCCTCTCCTTATGCCATTGACGAGCTTAAAGATAGTGAGCCTCCCAGCGAGAGCTAGGGGGTGGTGTTCTTTCTTCTTAGTGAGTGTTGACGAGCTCCTTAACACCTCTACTCCCATCAACCTTATGTTTTTAAAAACATGTAAATAAGTCTTTTTTTTCCTTATTAGTATCAATCAAATAGTTAATTTAAGTTTCATAGAATAATATCTATTATGTTTTTGTATGTCTCATAAGACCACAACATGTTACAGGTTTAACCATATATTTATTTAAAGTAGTAAATGAAACTTAATTTAAAATGATAACCACAGTAGTCTAACAAAAATGTTAAGTTTATTTGATATAATATTAATTTATATGTAAATATCTTCCTACTTTTTCTTCTTACAAATTTCCTATCCAATTAAATGATGAGATGTGTCACATTTAATGCTCATTTAATGGTATTTTATCATATTAAAATGACATATGTAATCATTTAATTGGATAATATGAAATGACACATGTGTCACATTAAATATCTACTAAAACTGTTTTTTGAAATGAGATGTAAGAACTCAGACAGCTGAGGACCTAAATGTTTTATTATTATTTTAGTTTAATTATTATTTTTTTTAATTTATTGGAATCATTCCTTAAATATTCAATCCTTATAAACCAAAATTAAGACTTACCAATTTTTTGTTGTTATTGATATTTAAGAAAAAACTACAAAAAGAAAAAGTTTATAGATTTTTTTTAAATGTAATTTTTTAAGATATGACAAATTTGAGATTTTTTACAGTGGATATGAGAGTTTTGTGCCACCTTTTAACCCATAGTTTATGTTCTCATTAAAAAAGTTCAGTTTTTGACTGATTGATAGTTTTTCTGCAACTTAATAAATAGTCAGATTTTTTTATATATGTTAAAAAAATATGTATTATCTGTTTTCGTTAGATTTTATGAAGCTCCGCTGATTACGTCATTGCTAGTTCTAGGGGAAAAATCAAAAAAGTAAGTTTTCTTCTACAATATGTAGTTTATTCAGGTTTATTAAATTATTATATGTTACAATATACGATTAATAAAGATAATAAGCATGACTTAAAAACTAACTTTTCAACCGAGGCATAATTTCAAAATCACAAACAAAATATTCAATTCAAAGTAAATATTTCAAAATCTTAAACCAACAAACAAAGAGTAACTAATTAAGTTATTTAAAAAATTACACTAAATAAGGTAATTAAAAATTTTAAATACATCCAGCATTTTCATATATTCAATCCTTTAAATTTTCAACATTTCAAGACTTCAGATACAAAACCAAGAACTGAAAGATTTAGAATGTCAAAACTATTATCATTTCGATATCTTCAAATGCATTCATTATTCTACCCGACACACAACAAACAAATATCAGTCAAATGTCTTCCTTAGTCGATGACGGCAAATGTGTTTGATCACGATGGAGACAAAGGTATAGATCTAAGGTTTCTTGGTGACGATACGAACCGGTGGTGTTCAACAGTTGTGTCGTGATCATCAGGGGTGGTGTCGGTGAAGGTGGTTCGCATGTCGTGGTACGGATGTGTTTCACATGTGGTGTGTTGGGGTGGCTCATTGGTGGCGGAGCTTGCACCGGTAGGAACTCCTTGTGTTTATACAGAGTATGGTGAAATGTTCTAGAGATATAGAATTGGCTAAGGATATAGAATGGTTTTGGGTTTATGCTTTGGTATCAAGGGCTGAGCTACCCTAGGATCAGGCCCACACTAACATTTTTTTTTCAAGATAAGATATAATACTTATTGATATATGCTATTTTTTCTCTGTAACTTGTATTCTTCTTTCATTTTTCATTTGGTTTTTTCATTAATTAGTTTATATATATATATATATATATATATATATATATATATATATATATATATATATATATATATATATATATATATATATATATATATATATAATTTACGAGGAGCACCCTAATTTTTTTTTAGGTTTGCCCTTGTTTGGTACAATGGTCGATATTACCATAAAGGAGTGGCTGATGGTCGTTTTGCTTGAGGATGATGAGTGTTGGTTTATAGGGGCCCCAGTTGAGTTTTGGTGGATAGATGGGAGCTAATTTGACAAAAAAAATAAATAAATAAATAAATAAAAATAAAAAAACTTACGGCAATGGATTACTTATTTAAATATAGCATTATATAGTGTCATATATGTTTTTAAACATATTTCATAGGGATCACCATAATTTTTAATCAAAACCACACAATTAAATCTAATTGATCAAAATCAAGCTCTTTACTTTTAAGATTTTTGGTCTTAAAAATCTTTGATTTCCAATTATATATACGTTATAAAGTATAAAGTAGTAAGATATATTGTTTATAAAAATATATTATCATTTAGACAAAATTTCACAATTGGTCCATGTGGTTTACAAAATATCACACTTTGAGTACTTCCTAGTAAAAAGTCATGCGACTGGTTTTTGTGGTTTGTAAAATTACATGAAAGGTCCTCCTGATGTTAAATCTAACTTTTCAACTGTTAGATTTTAATGGAAAAAACTATTTTGCCCTTGTGCCAATATTGCAATACACTACAAACCTCAAGGACCATTCGTGTAATTTTATAAATATGAAATTTTATGTATATATAAATTATAAATATAATTTTTGTATATATATAAATTATAAATATAATATTTATATATATGTATATATATTTTTTCAACAACTTGATAATTTTTTTTATCTTTTATTTTCTATTTTCATTTTATAATTTTAGTTATTTATGGTTTTTTAATGTTTTATTTATGTTGATTCAAATAAATAAACTTAAGTTCGATAAACCATATCAAAAAAAAAAAAAATTCTTACTTATGAAATGAAACGTTAATGCTTTTTTTTTTAATTTTTTGTTGTTACAGTTTATATATTTATTTATTTATTTATTTTTACTTTGATGTTCTATAGTTAATATGTAACACCGTAAATTTTAAGACAATTTTTTTCGAATTTTATAAAAACATAATTCACTTAATATTCATAAAACAACCATGTTTGAAATTCAATCCAAGTAATACAAAAATCCCAAGATCTCAAAATCATAAATCCCATGCGTGTGTACTAATCAAGCCGGCGCCTTCCCGCGGTCGTCACTAGTACCTGAAACAATAACACCAAACACTGTAAGCACAAAGCTTAGTGAGATCCCCAAAATACCACATATAACACATATTAGCTACTCGAGGCTATAACTTTGTGGGTCCGTGCACCCAAATTCTGTGAACCCTCAGGTTCTAACTCTGTAAACATACTCAGCATAAATCACAAAGAATAATGCAGCGCAAAACATTACACAAATATAGCATACAAGCATTGTATCACATAACTCTAGTTACCTACTCAAGGTATGTATAGTGAGAAGACTCACCTCGCGTATCTCGGTAACTCGCAAGTCCCTGAAATCACTCATGCTCGATCTCCCGATCTATAGTCTTCCTATAACACAATACATCTCTAAATAACACTTCACAACTAAGGTTGACTATCCTTTAACAAGTCAACATAGGTCAACATTGGTCAATGGTCAACAGTCAACTTTGACCGGACTCGGCGAGTGCACTATAGCGACTCAGCGAGTCTATGCGCATACACTGATTTCCTTGGGATCCTCACTTGACACGACGAGTATTCTCCTAGCTCGACGAGTTCCACCTGGCATGAGTTGTGGGGCCTCCACGACTCAACTCGCCGAGTCTCAAGAACAACTCGGCGAGTCCCAGCTTGACTCAGTCCACCTATCAACCCACTCTGACTCTCCCTGACTCACTGAGTCAATCCTTTAACTCGGCAAGACCACTCGCTGAGTGGTGTTGAGCAATCTTCATGCTACTCGCCGAGTCTGTTCTTCGGACTCGGCGAGTCCATGCCATGCAACAACTCAAACTCACTCCTGAGGTTAGATCTGTTCCATACATTCATAGATCTGGCCTCCCCAAGCATGATAATCACGTAAAGTCCAAACCTTGGGGCTCAAACAACAACTATTTGCTCATATATGATGTTTTAGCCCCATATCTCATAACTCTAGGCCAATACTCTCATGAGCACTCATAAAGCTTAAGGAATACAACTCTTCTGGACCTCTATGGATCTCATCTCAAGCCTTATCATGATTAGGGACGAAATGGACATCAAATCTAGTCAACAAAGGGATCAAGAAACCCTAAACCCCCATGTTCATCATAAAAACGAAAAAGGAAGCCAATATATACCTCCAAGATGATGCTCTGAGCTCCAAAATCGCAGAATGTCCACTTCCTTTGCCTTCTCTTAGCTAGAATCTCGTTTACCTTGCCAAACCAAGCTCCAAAGGTCAACAATGGCCTCTTTTCTCTCCCAAAACGCTCAAATCTCTTTAGGGTTTCTCTCTAGGGGTTGGTGGCCGCAAATGATGGCCATAAGCCCCTTTAAATAGGTCTCAAGCCCTGGGAATTAGGGTTTCATTACACAGCATCGACTCGCCGAGTCTAGACGCGAACCCCCGTCCAAAATTGCGATCCTACTCGGCGAGTTTGAGCTCCAACTCGCCGAGTCCACTCACAATTCTCCAAAAGTACACCAATAATAAATACCTGGAAATTCCGGGCTGTTACAACTCTCCCCCATTAGAACTAGACTTCGCCCTCGAAGTCTTGCTCTGCAAATAACTCCGGATGCTGCTCGCGCATCTCACGCTCCGGTTCCCAAGTCGTCTCGGACCCCTTTCGATGCTGCCACTGAACCAAAATCAAAGGTACCTCCTTGTTCCTCAGAACTTTGATTTTCCGATCTCTGATTGCCACTGGTCTCTCAGCATAATTCAAGCTCGCATCCACCTGAATATCCCCTAATGGAACCACTACCGACTCATCGGCTATACACTTCCGCAATTGCGACACATGGAAAGTGTCATGAATTTGCCCCAACTCTGCTGGAAAATCCAAACGATAGGCTACCCTGCCTACCCTCGCGACTACCCGAAATGGTCCGATATATCAGGGCCCCAACTTGCCCCTCTTCCTGAATCGAATCACTCCTTTCCAAGGAGAGACCTTCAGGAGCACAAAGTTGACGACCTGGAACTCAAGTTCGGACCGGCGTCTATCCGCATAACTCTTCTGTCGACTCTGAGCAGTCAGTAACCTCTGTGTGACCTACTGGATCTGCTCTGTTGTCTGAAGTACGATCTCAGTGTTGCCCATAACGTGCTGTCCGACTCCACCCTAGCAAATGGGGGTCCGACACCTCCTCCCATACAACAATTCAAAGGGTGGCATACGGATGCTCGAATGATGGCTGTTGTTGTAAGAAAACTCGGTCAAGGGTAAATACGTATCCCAAATTCCCCCAAAATCCAATGCACATGCTCGGAGCATGTCCTCGAGTGTCTGAATCGTCCGCTCACTCTGTTTTTTTTGTCTAGGGGTGATATGCGGTACTAAAATGCAGCCTAGTACTCAGCTCCTCATGAAACTTCTTCCAAAATCTGGAAGTGAAACATACATCCTGGTCTGAGACAATCGATATCGGCACCCCATGCTGAGATACCACTTCCCTCACGTACATTTCTGCTAACTTTTCTGTAGATGAACTGTCGCTGATAGCAAGGAAGTGAGCGCTCTTCGTCAAACTGTCCACAATCACCCAAATTACATCTACTCCCCTAGCAGTCCTTGGCAATTTGGTGATGAAATCCATGGTGATATGTTCCTACTTCCATTCAGGAACCTCCAACGACTGCAACTTACCATGCGGTCTCTGGTGTTCGGCCTTAACCCTATGGCAAGTTAAGCACCTCTCAACAAACCACGCAACATCCCTCTTCATACAGGGCCACCAATACTCCCTCCTCAAATCCAAATACATCTTAGGGGCCCAAGGATGGATCGAGAATTTCGACCGATGAGCCTCTTCCATCAAAATGGTACGCGTCTCCCCCCCCCACAAACGGTACCCAAATACGCCCCTGAAATGTCATAAGCCCCGACCATCGGTGACGAACTCCGATACCAACCCAACAACTCGCTCTCTCTTCTGGTTCTCCGACCTCACTGCCTCAGCCTGTGCTTCTCGAATGGTGTCCAACACCAGAGCCATCACGGTCAATCGCAAACATACATCTCGCATCGGGGCGCTCTCCGCCCTGCGACTCAGGGCGTCGGCTACCACATTAGCCTTGCCCGGATGGTACAGGATCTCACAATCATAATCCTTAACCACATCCAACCACCTCCTCTGCCGCACATTTAGGTTTGGCTGATCCATTAAATACTTCAGGCTCTTATGGTCCGTTTATATTGTACACCGAACCCCATACAAATAGTGGCGCCAAATCTTGAGGGCGAACACCACTGCCCCCAACTCTAGGTCATGGGTGGGATACCTCGTCTCATGAGGCTTCAACTACCTCGATGCATATGCTATCACATGCCTTCTCTGCATCAGCACCGCTCCCAACCCCAAGATCGATGCATCACAGTATACAATAAAGTCCTCCATTCCCTCCGGGAGGGCTAACACCGGGTCTCGCATAACCTTTGGCGAAGCGTCTCAAAGGAGGCCTGCTGCTCGGGGCACCATGAAAAAGAGACACCCTTCTGGGTCAACCTAGTGAGTGGCACTACGATCTTAGAAAAATCCCTGATAAATCTCCGATAATAATCGGCCAACCCTAGAAAACTCCTGATCTCGGAGGGTGACCTCGGCACCTCCTAACTCATCACCGCCTCAACTTTGGCCGGGTCGACCAATATCCCTGTCTGGTTAACAAGATGTCCTAGGAACTGGACCTCTCACAACCAGAAATCACACTTGGAGAATTTGGCATAAAGCCTCTCCGATCTCAGAACTCCGAGGATCTCCCTCAAATGCTCCTCATGCTGCTCTCTAGATCTCGAATATACCAAAATGTCATCAATGAATACAATCACCGACCGATCCAACATCGGCCTGCACACCCGGTTCATGAGATCCATGAACACTGTCGGGGCATTGGTGAGTCCGAAAGGCATCACCACAAACTCATAATTCCTATAATGCATCCTAAACGCTGCCTTGCCAAACCAAGCTCCAAAGGTCAATAATGGCCTCTTTTCTCTCCCAAAACGCTCAAATCTCTTTAGGGTTTCTCTCTAGGGGTTGGTGGCCGCAAATGATGGCCATAAGCCCCTTTAAATAGGTCTCAAACCCTGGGAATTAGGGTTTCATTACACAGCGTGGACTCGCCGAGTCCAGACGCGAACCCGCGTCCAAAATCGCGATCCTACTCGGCGAGTTTGAGCTCCAACTCGTCGAGTCCACTCACAATTCTCCAAAAATACACCAATAATAAATACCTGGAAATTTCGGGCTGTTACATAATATCGTTAGTAACTTTATGTTTACATTTATCATTATCATTATTTCATATTTTCTTGTTTTTTTTATATGTACTTAGTTATTTATTAGTTTTCTATTGTTTTTATTTATTTTTATTCAAGTAATGAAAAATAGAAAAAAAAAATCAAACCCCAAAGTTGTAAAATACTCTAATATATTAATACATTTTACACTTTTCATATTTTTTTGGTGTTTTTCGTATTTTTTTATTAATTGTGGTTATTTATGATTTTCGTAACTTTTTTTTTTATTTTGATTAGTGCAAATAAAAAAGTTATATTTATTTTCTTTATTTATATTTGCAATTATAACTATTTTAGTCACGTGAATCAAAATAAAAAAAGTTACAAAAACCATAAATAACCAAGATTATAAAAAAACCCAAAAAAAACCTCAAACACCAAAGTTGTAAAATACTCTAATATATTCATACATTTTATACTTTTTGGAAAATGTCAAAAAAAAGTTATCAAGTTGATGAAAAATAAAACGAAAAAACAAAAAAATAAAAATAAAAATGGAAATAATTAAAAAATAAAAATAGGAAATGATTAAAAAATAATATGAAAAAAGTTAAAAAAAAAAAATAATACTAAAAAATTTAAAAAAATACGAAAAAACCAAAAAAAGATGAAAATGTAAAATGTATTAATATATTAGAGTGTATTAGAATTTGGTGTTTGAGTTTTTGTTTTTTGTTTTTATATTTTCGTTACTTGAATCAAAATAAATAAAACAATAAAAGAATAATAAATAATTAAAATTATAACAAAAATAGAAAACAAAAGGTTAAATAATGATAATGATAAATGCAAATATAAAGTTTCTAACGATATTAACTATTGAGCATAAAAAACATGAAAAGTAACGGCATAAAATTAAAAATAAAAAAAAACATTAACGCTTCAATTTGCAAATAAGAAAAATTTAAGGAAAAATAATTTCGACATGGTTTATGGAATTTAATTTTATTTACTTTATTCAAAATAAATAAAAATATAATAAAAAAGCAAAAAAATCTAAAACTATAAAATAAAAATAGAAAACAAAATATCAAAAAGATAAATTTTTTTTATCAAATTGTTGAAATTACACGAATGGTCCTTGAGGTTTGTAGTGTATTGCAATATTGGTACAAGGGCAAAATAGTTTTTTCCATTTAAATCTAATAGTTGAAAAGTTAGATTTAATGGCAAAAGGACCTTTCATGTAATTTTACAAACCACAGGGAGTAGTCGCGCGACTTTTTGCTAGGAAGACCTCAAAGTGCGATATATATTAAATCACAAGGACTAATTGTGAAATTTTGTCTATCATTTATGCGGAAATACAATAAATCTAGTTTATAAAAATATTATTATTTACAAATTACCATATTCTTTTGAGAAACTTATCGTGAGAAACCACAAATCCACGATTCTTGAACTTTAAAATATTTCTGGGATCGCTTCTTAACAAATTTAAACTATTAGGGGTTGTTGGGTAATTTAAGTAACCAAAATATGACTACTTTGGTTAAAATAAGTCAAGGAGAGACTGAAATGGTTTAAATGGGATTAATGTTTGAGAATTGGACTGATTCTATTAAGAATTTTCATGGAAAGGCTATTTTGTTTTAATTAAACCAAACGTTTGGGGAAAGGGACTCGTTTTGTTGAAACATACCAAGGCAGGCCTGATTTTTAAATTAAAACTATAAATGGAGGGCTAGACGTGTTTATTGGCTCAACTTAGGAGGATTAGGGATTTTAAGTCCCGATTCCTTTTGTTAATCGGGCAATTGGAGAAGAACATAAACAATCGGGGCTTATGAACGACATTGCGAGATGGAAAAACACGAATGCTTCGCAGGTGGTACGATTTGTTGAGCGATTGCGAGGTCGAGGCCATCTCTGGGGTTTGACGAGGCCGAAGGGGAGGAAAGGGGAAGCAGCGAGGATTCAGATCCGATGATTACTCCCTGGTTCGTGCGTCTTGTAGCCGACAGAAGTCGAGCAAGGAGGTTGCATCTCCGGAGTTTGGTTGTACCGAAGAAAGGACGAGAAACCGGGAAGCGAAATCTTTTTTCTTCTACTCCAGTCGTGAGGCGCGAAGGGGAGGGGATCAGAAGAGGTGTTTGGGAGGAAGTAGACATCAACAACGTCTCAGGTAGGGGGTTTCGGTGGTCATTCTGTAAGGCAAAGAGGGAGAGCACCTCCGGTCTTCATCCGTCCGAGACTTGATCGGACCAAGGCAAAATCGGTAATTCCTTTTTTTTTTTTTTTTTTTTTTTTTTTTTTTTTTTTTTTTTGATTTGGTGTTTATTAGTAATGGAAGCAAGAAATCAGTGTTTTGTTGTTACATTTGACAGGGAAGGAGGAAGGCAATGAAAACAGCTAGAAGGTAGAGTTTGAAGGTGTGTTTGGGTTTGCTGGGAAAACATGATAATGAAGGAAAAAGAATGAAAACTGGAAGGAACGAATGCTACAACAGGTTCGAGATTTGCAATAAAAAGGGGAGGTGTTTGTTTTCTTGCTCATCCATACTTCCAAAGATACGATTTTTATCATATTGGACAGCTGTGTTTGAGTGTGGTGTTGATCGAGTGTTGTATTGGGTTGAAGAAATTGTACAAGGAATCTGTTCAATTGTGATGTGCAGGATTATTTTATTTATTTATTTACTTTTGTTTGAATCTATTATCAGATTTTGGAAAGCTTTGTGAGTATTGGGAGTACTTTGGTTTAATACTAGAAGCAATGTCGGTTTTTATACTTTTGTTGACTGTGAGTCTAAAACCATCAACTTTATCACAACCGTTCAAATTCTCCCAAGATTTAATCAGGATCATAATAACTCTCTATTTAGTAGTTAATCGGAGGGTAGCCTTCTGTCTTCAGTCCCCCACGATTCCTCCTCCCCACGTTCTCAACGATCCCCGGTTGTTTCCTCAAAGATTGCTTCATCCCTTTGATAACCGTCTGATTTGCCTTAATCGGTTCTTCTTTTGATTTGCAGAGAAGAAGAAGAAGACGCCATATCAATGGTTCATGATGTTCCTATCTTCCCGCTCCTTCAACTTCTCCTCCCACAATTTCTTTATATATTGCCGCCTACACCACCATATCCTCCCGCTTGTGGCAAAACTTCTGTCCTTATAAATCACATATGGAAATTATTATTTTTGAAGAGGTAAAAATTGACCGACTTTTCATAAAGGCTTAATACTTTATCATCTTTTGATTATTGCTTCAGAGTTCTCGAGTTGCCAAAGAGGAACAAGAACTCGCAAAGTTAGAAAAAAAAGACTTTTAGCTCTTTCAAAGGATGAAATCCAATTGAGGTACTTTGGTTGAGGATTGATTAATTCACACTTGATATATTGAACTAAGTAATAGGTTTGCCTCCTATGTGTAGAGCAATCACAAAGGAAAAAATTAGCTGCTGCATTCATACGAAGGTAATCGGACATTATGCATTTAATTGAACATCGCCTACCTTTTTTTTTTCTCGGTTACATTTTCTTGATATGCTTCTTATGTTGTTTGTGAGTAGATGAGTTGTTTTTATTCAATTCATCGTCTGTATGTTTACTATCCTTATGTGTTTGCTTTTGGGATTCACCAATCTCCCAAACTTTTATCTATATAGCTAGCAGTTTAAAAAAAAATACTGTATATATGTATTTATGGTCCTGGATCCCTTAGTCAAGCTAATTGATGGTGAGGTGAGGCTTGGTGATTTTTTTTGCAAGTAGTTGTATTTTGTTATAATGAACAATGTTCTAATTAAGACATCTGGATTAAGAGTCAATTTTTGTTTCCTTCTATTATTTTATTGTACATGAAACTCAAGTGGGTGTTTGAGCGGATAAATGAAGGGACTCGACGAGTTGGTAAAAGTGGACTGGACGAGTCCGTGCTGACGACTGAAAACCTAAATCCCCGGGCCTGTGCCCTATTTTAAGGACCTTATAGCCCTCATTTGAGGCTACCAGTCCAGAGAGAGATACCCTATTGATCTTGAGCGAGTTGTGAGAGAGTTTGAGCCTCTTAGATCACTTTTGGTGTGATTTTGCACATGAGAAAGTGTTTCCAGCAAGGGGAGGACAAGAGGATTGCATTTCAGTGGGTTTTCAGCCTGGATCTTTAGTTTTTAGGTAGCTATTCGACCATATTCTTCTGTTTTGCTTAACAGAATTGAATCTAGGGTTTTCAATACCCTTTTATGGCTTTTTTAGTTGATTATAGTGTCTCATTAGGTGCCAAAGTCTACATCTGGACCTTTGGAGGCCTAGAGAGCCTGAACCATTCTGCTTTTTATGGTTCTATCAGGAAACGGACATAGGTTGCCATGTTAGAAGGGATTTCACTAAAATAAGACTTGTGTGCAATGCATGTGTAGCAAGATTCAACCTTTACGTGGTTATTGGTTATGGGGAAGTCAGATCTATGGTTTAAAGAAGCAGATCTGACCTCAGGAGGTCAGATTAGTGTTGTCATGGGAGCAACTCGCCAAGTTCATAAGTGGACTCGAACAGTCGAGTCGGGGTTGCCCCGCGATTCATTGTTGAGTAGCCCGGCGAGTGGAGAGGGAACTCGTCGTGCCAAGTGAGGCTTAGAAGGATTCATAGGACCAATGTGGACTCACCGAGTCTCCCGAGTGCACTCGACGAGTCTGGTCAAAGTTTGACCGTTGACTTCGTTGACTTTTAGGGATTAGTCAATGCATAGACTCTTGAGCCATTATAGGGGTAGAATGGTCGTTTACCCTTCTTATAGAACTTTGAGGGGAATTAGTCTAGCCTTTGAAAGTCATATTGATTAGAGTAATTATTTATGTGATTAGGCGGAGACTAGTTCAGTATTTCCGAGTTCGAGATTCTTCGAGATTTCCTGAGGTGAGTTTTCTCACTATACTTTACCTTGAGTGGTAATTAGAGTTATGTGATAGAGTATCTTGTATGCTATTTATGTGGTGTGTTGCACCGCATTATTTCTATGTGAATTATGTTGTGTGTATATCAGAGTTGACAGAATTAGGACCGGAAGGTCCACAGAGTTAGGACCAGAGGGTCCACAGAGATAGGTTTAGAGGGCCCATAGATTTATAGCCTTGAGTGGCTATTATGTGTTATGTGTGGTATTTTGGGGAACTCACTAATCATTTATGCTTACAGTGTTATGTTATGTGTTTCAGGTACTAGTGAGGATTGTGGGAAGGCGTCGACATGATCAGTAGACACATGAGGAGTTTTTTTTTTACATTATGATCTTGGGTTGTGTTTCTATTGATTGATATGTGATACAATGAGATCTTTATAATATTTATGAATGAAAGTATATTTTAAAAATGTGAAAAATTGTTTGAAAAATTACGGTGTTACAAGTTGGTATCAGAGCCTTGGTTTGAGGGATTCGGATGCACCTTCGAGCCCATTTGAACTCAAACTAAGGATTTGAGGAATTTTTCGAAGTAGGCTAGGTATTCTTATTAGGACTAGAGTGGCCTGATTTATGATACCTTAGCTTAGGGGTTTTGCTGCTAGGAGATTCTTGAGAGTGAGTAGATAGCAGCGAGGAGCTTATAAGAGATCTGCTAGAGAGTAGACTATGCATAGTGAGAGTAAAGTACTTAGGATTTGGGATCCTAGGAGGAGGACTTGAGGTGAATACTGATGCAGTGTGGATGGTAGGATTGAGCCCGTGCTACTGAAGACACCGGAGAAATGCGCAGCCCAAGTAAGAATCCTTGGGGTACCAGGGAATGAGTAGGGTTGAGTTATCGAGTAAGAGTATGCTCGAGCGAGTCTCTGATATTTTTATGTTGTATTTCAGAGACATCATGGTTGGGACATGCCAAAGATCAGAGACCAGCGGGGTGAGTGTTGAGGAGCTCCGCCAGATGGTCCATGAGGAGGTGTCTATGGCTATCCGTGCAGAGATTCAGAGATGTTCGGGTCTATTAAGACCACGCTGATTGAGACTTTTGATGAGAGATATGCACCGGTTTGATGAGAGATATGCACCGGTTACTGAGGTTGCATCCGTTGCAGCTACCGCAGTTGTTGCTGCTGCCAGACCTCAGGGTGGTGATTCGTTATTGTCCTAGGAGTTTAGCAACATGAAGCCACCAGAGTTTGATGGGACGCAGGATCCGATTGCTGCGCTGATATGGCTTTCTGATATTGAGGGATGCTTCTATACGTGTTCATGTCCAGCGCATTTGAGGGTCTGGTTCGTACTGAAACAGTTTCGCTTGGGAGCGACGGACAGGTGGAAGTTTGTGACGGTGCACTTTTCGTCTGCTGAGCTTGCTATGGTGACCTGGGAGAGGTTCACCGTTATCTTCCGTGATGAGTACGTTCCCATGGTGGAGAGGGAACGTTTGGCCCAGGAGTTTCTAACCCTCAAGCAGGGTACTGAGTCTGTTACTGTGATCACCAGGATGTTCCATGAGAGGGCGATGTTCTTCCCTGAGCACGTGTCTACCGAGCAGGCACGTATGAGTCGGTACTTGAATATTTTGAGGAGAGAGATACAAGAGTTCGTGGCGAACTCGTTGTACCGGACATTTGTTGAGCTCCAAGCAAATGATCGGAAAAGGGAGATAGAGCTAGAGACTCAGACTAGAGAGGAGGCGGAGTCTCAGGGGAGGGATCGACGACCGGCTCAGCCCTAGCCGGAAGCCAAGCGGGCCAAGCCTGCCGATTCGAGATCAGGGAACCAGAAGGGCCGCATTTGTTACAAGTGCAGAAAGGGTCATGAGGGAGTGTGTAGAGAAGGGTCTTGCTACAAGTGTGGCAAGGAGGGGGATATGGCCAAGGATTTCCCCAAGGGGTTTGCAGTCTGTTCTCACTGCAACCAGATCGGACACCGGAAGACCGAGTGTTCGTAGCTGCAGGGATCAGCACAGGGAGCATCGCAGGGATCTGTCCTTGCTGCTATTCGAGCTACCGAGTGTCAGCCGGTGAAGGCCAAGGAACCGAAGGCACGAGGGAGAGCCTTCCAGTTGACCGCGGAGGAGGTCCGCGCAGCGCCCGTTGTTGTGGCTGGTGTGTATTCTTTCATATATTTATTATGATGTTTAATATATTGTGCTTATATTATGATATGCGTAGGTACTTTTCTTGTGAGTTCTGTGCATGCCTTGGTATTATTTGACTCGGGTGCGAGTTGATCTTTTGTGTCATTAGCCTTTAGTCAACACATCACTATTTGTCGAGAGGCATTGAGTCGACCTCTACGAGTTTCCATAGCTGACGAGCGAGTGGTGTATGCCGCTGATGTGATCCGGGGATGTGTACTTGAGATTTTCAAAGTTGAGTTTCCGATTGATTTGGTCCCGATTGCGATAAGGGGTGTCTGTGTCTTCTTGAGCATGGACTGGTTGAGCAGATTTGGAGCGTTTATCGACTGCAAACGGCAGCTAGTGAGCATACGATACCCTAGTGGGGGAGTTCTTACAGTTTATGGCGAGGGTACCGGTTCCGGGTCAACATTCTATTCGGCTGCCAGAGCAAGGCAGAGTCTACAACAGGGTTGTAGTGGGTTTATGGCCTATGTGATGGATACAAGGATTGATGCGGAGAGACTGAGATTGATTGATGAGGTTTTGATAGTACGTGAGGTCCCGGATGTTTACCCCAAGGAGTTACCGGGTGTGCCTCCCGAGAGGTAGGTAGAGTTCCGTATCGATTTGGTTCTGGGGGCAACGCCTATCGCCAAGGCGCCCTATCGCCTAGCGCCTTCAGAGATGCAGGAGTTATCCTTGCAGCTTCAGGAGCTGCAGGGGAAAGAGATTATTCGGCCGAGTAGCTCGCCATGGGGAGAACCGATCCTTTTTGTTAAGAAAAAGGATGGTTCCCACCGGATGTGCATTGATTACTGGGAGTTGAACAAGTTGACGGTCAAGAACCATTACCCCTTGTCGAGGATCAACAATTTGTTTGATCAGTTACAGGGAGCGTCTTGGTTCTCCAAGATTGATCTGAGATTTGGATATCATCAGATGAGAGTGCGCGATGAGGATATCCAGAAGACAGCATTCAAGACTCGTTACGGGCATTACGAGTTTGTGGTGATGCCTTTCCGGCTCAGCAATGCACCGACGACATTATGGATCTCATGAACAGAGTGTGCAGGCCGATGCTGGATCGTTCAGTGATCATGTTCATCGATAATATATTGGTGTATTCGAGTTCTAGAGAGCAGCATGAGGAGCATTTGAGGGAGATCCTCGGAGTTCTGAGATCATAAAGGCTTTAAGCCAAATTCTCCAAGTGTGATTTTTGGTTACGAGAGGTCCAGTTCCTGGGGCACCTCGTTAACCAAAATGGGATATTGGTCAATCCGGCCAAGATTGAGGCGGTGATGAGTTAGGAGGTGCCGAGATCCCCCTCAGAGATCAGAAGTTGTCTGGGGTTGGCCGGCTATTATCGGAGATTTATTAGAGATTTCTCCAAGATTGTTGTTCCACTCACCAGGTTGACCCGGAAGGGCGTAGCATTCAGTTGGGGCCTAGAGCAGTAGGTCTCATTCGAGACACTTCGCCAGAGATTATGTGAAGCCCTAGTATTAGCCCTTCTAGAGGGGATGGAGGATTTTGTGGTGTATTGTGACGCATCGATATCATGATTGGGTACGGTGCTGATGGAGAGAGGTTATGTGATAGCATACGCATTGAGGAAGTTGAAGCCTCATGAAACGAGATATCCCACTCACGCTCTGGAGTTGGGGGATGTGGTGTTCGCCCTCAAGATTTGGCATCACTATTTGTATGGGGTCCGGTGTACCAGATACACAGATCACAAGAGCTTGAAGTATCTGATGGATTAGCCCAACCTGAACATGCGCCAGAGGAGATGGTTGGATGTGGTAAAGGATTATGAGTGTGAGATCCTATACCACCCGGTCAAGGATAATGTTGTAGCTGATGCCCTGAGTCACAGGGCGGAGAGTGCCCCGATACGAGATGTTGGAATAGTGTCTAAGGCTGTAACTATATTCGGTTGCGGTTGTGCATGGTCCTTTTGGGTTGCCTTCACCATAGCAACTTGAAGGATGATTTGTTAAGAGAGAGTAAATATTATAAGAAATAATATTTAGCTATTTGATTAATATAAGTCATAAATTAATTGGTATTAATTTGGTGACTTAAAGAGATTAATTAAATAAGAGGGTATAAACTGTCAATTGTTTGATAGTTAGACTTTAGACTGTAAATCCATTAGGGTTGACCTTGGACGGATTCTAGGAGCTTTAGGATAGCTCAAATCGTCCATATGGTTATCTATGGAATGGATTTGGATAGCCTTAAGAGAAGATTATCCAATTAGGGTTTAGGGTGAAACCCTTAAGGAGTCTACAAGTATAAATAGACCCTATGGGTGAGGGAATTCGACACACAACCTTAAGCAAGGATACTCTGGCCGAATTCCTCCCCTCTCCTCTCTCCTAAATCATCTTGCTTGCTTTTGGTGTTTGTAAGCCATTAGAGGAGTGACAATTGTGACTCTAGCAGCTCCAAGACAAACAAGATCAACAAGGGATTCAAAGGTATGATTCTAGATCTGTTTCAATTTTGTTATTTGACCTAATTAGCCATTAGAAGTCTTAGTTTCAAAAGCATGTTTATTAGAAAGCCTAGATCCAAGCATTAGGGTTTTGCATGCGCACATAGGAAAGTTCTTATGGCTAAAACCCATCAGTGGTATCAGAGCCTAGATTGGTTTTCTTTAAATTGTTGCTTGATTAACTGAAACAAACCTGCAAAATTCGAATTTTTGGGTTTTGAGTCACTGACTCGTCGAGTTCCAAGGTGGACTCGTCGAGTAGGCCTGACTCGTCGAGTCCCCTTGTGCACTCGGCGAGTCCAAGCGTCAGGAATGGCCAGATTCGGGATTTTTTCATAATTATCTTATGGAAACTTACCTTAATCATATTAGATCAATCTAAATCCGATTTTTTGATAAATATGATTGTTATCTTGATCTAATTAAAGATATTTATCATCTAATAAAATATTTAACTTCCTTATATGATAATGATTAATTATTTTGGTAATTATCTTCAAAGAAATCAAGATAAATCAAATAAAGATAATTAGAATATTAAATTGTTAATTGGAATTATTTGTTATTTGATCCTCCATGTTTTTAAATGTTTAAAACCTACCCTATAGTTTTGAAATTTATATTTGTGATTAAAAGTTTTAATTTAGACAACTTAAATTTCAAACCCTAGATTTTGAAAAGTTTAAAATGCAGCCCTATACTTATATGATATTACTAGAATAATATATATATGTATAACTAAATGCTAGTCTTACCGCTAGTAGGCCTCATTCACGAAGCCGATCTAAAAGGTGGGTATAAGGTTGCGGCCTATAAAATGGCGCTTAATGGGTGTACACTCTCACCCACCGCTTGCTTGATTGGTGGAGGGTCGTTAGCCGAACGGGTAGGATAGGGCAACCTCATCCTCTCATTAAAAGTATAATAAGAAATACGAAGTAACTAAATTTTTTATAAATTTCCCAATCTTAGTTACTTTAGGAAAAGTGAATTGATGCAATCCAATGAAATTACACTTTGCACCTTGCTAAGATGTTAGTGGAGCGTGTGTGGTTTACCGGTACACTAATTGGTTCTAAGCGAAGGTGGCAAAGGGTGATTCATTGTTTATCATAGTTCGATGGAGCGTGTGTGGTTTACCGGCACATCGAATAGGTGATTGTTACAATGAAGGCACCATGTGAATTTGCATGGTAATTCACACCCGCTTTGTGATCCTCGGCATCCCAGTCACAAACAAGAGGGGCATATCGAGATTTACACATGCCATTGAATAGTTCAATGAATCTCATCCGAACCTTGGAATTCTCAAAGACACTTAGGACTAATAGTTTAAGTTTTTGTGATGGAGAATTAGTGAATCGTCATTCACTTACCTTCAATTTATTTGCATGTTAGATTACGGCATCCCTTTTCTAGTATGTAAATGTTATTGTTGGATCCTAGCCCTAATTTTTCTTATTGGGTGATAATTAGGGATTCTTATTCTAATCTATCTTTGTCCTTTCTATAGATGTCAAACGCAAACAACGCTGCTGCTAGTTCTTTCACGTTGATGAGCCTTTGCCAAAAGGTCACCTTCGATGGAACGAACTTTAGCGAATGGATAAGATACATTCGCACCATTGCTCGCTATGAGGATAAAGAGTATGTCCTCGATGAGAAGCTCGAGAAAATCAACCCCGAAGTTGCTACTCCCGAAGAAATCACCGCCTTCGAAACCCATGAGCGAGATGCAACGAAGGTACATTGCATCATGATCGCCACCATGAACTCCGAATTCCAAAAGTCCTACGAGGACATGTATCCATACGAGATGCATCAAGACTTGTTGGAGAGGTACCACCAAAACGCGAGGCAAGAGCGTTACGAGATTTTCACTAACATGATTTCCGCCAAGATGGGTCATGGAGAATCTCTTACCGTGCACTTGCAAAAGATGCAAAGGTATGTCGACCGCCTTCGCAAGTTAAACGTTGACTTTGGCGAAGACTTGGCGATCGACATGGTGCTTCACTCGTTGCCTCCGATGTACAACCAATTTAGGATGACCTACCACATGAACAAAGAGGAGGTCACTCTAAGTAAACTCCAAGGTCTCTTGAGGGTTGCTGAGAGCAACTTCAAGGACAAGTCTGTTGCACCAACTCCCAATCCATCCGCTGCTCCTGTCTTGGCTATTGGTCAAGGGAAGGGAAAGAAGAGGAAAGCTTCTTCAAGTAACTATCGCAAGGTGAAAGCCCGAGATGGTTCCTCTTCTAGTGGGACCAAAGTTGATCCCTCTAAGCCCTGCTCTAACCCGAAGGAGGCAGAGTGCCACCACTGCCACAAGATAGGACATTGGAAGCGAAGCTGCCCGGACTACCTGCAAGCCATCAAGGAAGGAAAGATCAAGCCATCTTTCGCAGGTATATATGCAATCAAATCTAACGATTCTAATCATGCTATTTCTTGGGTTCTTGACACCGGTTGTGGTTATCACATTTGTTCTAATGTGCAGGGACTAAGAAGAAGTAGGGATGTGGAGCAAGGAAGGATCAATCTAATCATGGGGAATAGAAGATCGTCGCCTGTGACCAAGATTGGAGTGTATTCTTTAGTGCTTAAGAATAATTTAGTTTTAGATTTGAACAATTGTTGCTATTCGCCAAAAATGGCTAGAAACATCATTTCTTTTCATGGTTTATATAGACAAGGATTTAGATTTTCTTTTAATAATGAGAATGGTTCTATTTTGGCTTATCTAAATGGTGTCTTTTATTTTGAAGCTATACCATGTAATGGAATATATGAAACTGTTATGATTGTTGATAACTTAGGCAATGATGTTTTGAATATTGATTCTTCCACTAGTATGGATAAAGCATCCTTGTGGCATTGTCGTCTTGGACATGTGAACAAGAAACGCATAGCCCAACTCCAAAAGGATGGAGTGTTGGAATCATTCGACCTTAGGGAAGATGACACATGCGAGTCTTGTTTACTTGGAAAGATGACTAAGTCACCCTTCACGAGTACTTGTGAAAGGGGTGAGGGCCTATTGGACCTAATACATACCGATGTATGTGGACCCTTTAGATCCACCACGAAGGATGGGAACCGCTTCTATGTGACTTTTACCGATGACTATAGTAGATATGGGTATATCTACTTAATCAAGCAAAAGTCAGAAACCTTTGAAAAGTTCAAAGAGTTCAAGAATGAAGTGGAGAATCAATTGGGCAGGAAGATCAAGATGCTTCGATCCAATCGAGGAGGAGAGTACCTAAGTCTTGAATTCCACGAGTATCTCAAGGAGTGTGGAATAGTTTCGCAATTGACGCCTCCTAGGACACCGCAGTTGAATGGTGTGGCAGAAAGGCGTAATCGAACCTTATTGGATATGGTTCGCTCTATGATGAGTCGTGCTTCACTACCTATCTTCTTTTGGGGGTATGCCTTAGAGACTACCGCCCATATCCTTAACCGAGTCCCTACTAAGAAGGTTGCCAAAACACCTCACGAGATGTGGATGGGGAAAGCTCCTTCGTTGGCACATATCAAGGTTTGGGGTTGCGAGGCTTTCGTAAGACGAGATACTCACGACAAACTTGAACCTCGAAGTGAGCGATGTATTTTCATCGTCTACCCGCAAACTTCCTTTGGATATCTCTTCTATAGACCGAAAGATAACGTGATCTTTGTTGCGAGGAGAGGAGTTTTCCGAGAGAGAGAACTCATGAGCCAAGGAGACAGTGGGAGGCAAGTCGAGCTTGAAGAGATTCAAGAATCGATAGATGAAGGAACCTCTACCGCTGGCATTCAACCCGAGGAGGAAACTCCGGTTGAACCAATTGACGAATCCTTACCTCTTAGACGTTCCGATAGAGTTAGTGTTCAACCCCAGTTTTATGGTTTTCATATTACTACCGAAGGGGACACGTATATTAGTGATTGTACACTAGTAAATCTTGATGAACCTAATAGCTACAAGGAAGCCATGGCAGACCCGGAATCTGCGAAATGGAAAGAGGCGATGGATAGCGAGATCCAATCCATGTACGATAACCAAGTTTGGAATTTGGTTGATTACGTGCCCGAACGTAAGACCGTAGGGTGCAAGTGGATCTTCAAGAAGAAGACCGACGTGGATGGGAACGTACACACATATAAAGCGCGATTGGTCGCGAAGGGCTTTACTCAAACTCCCGGAGTTGACTATGATGAGACCTTCTCACCAGTTGCGAAGATTAAATCTATTAGAGTGATGCTAGCAATTGCCGCATTTCATGATTATGAGATTTGGCAAATGGATGTCAAGACCGCTTTCCTTAACGGAAAGTTGGCTGAGGATGTTTACATGGCTCAGCCAGAGGGGTTTGTGGATCCAAAGCATCCGAATAGAGTGTGTAAGCTTGAGAAGTCCATTTATGGACTTAAGCAAGCGTCTCGCAGATGGAATCTTTGCTTCGATGAGAAAGTCAAAGAGTTTGGATTTGTACAAAGCGAAGACGAATCTTGTGTATATGTCAAAGCCAGTGGGAGTATAGTAAGCTTTCTCGTTCTATATGTCGATGACATATTACTCATAGGGAACGACGTCCCGACTCTGCAGGAGGTTAAGTCCTGGCTTGGGAAGTGTTTCGCTATGAAGGACCTCGGAGAGGCTTCTTACATTTTGGGAATAAGGATAGTAAGAGAAATAAGTAAGAGACTAATTGGACTTAGTCAGAATACTTACTTGGAGAAGGTACTAAAATGTTTTAGTATGGAAAACTCAAAGAAGGGAGAATTACCGATACAAGGAAATGCCAAGTTGAGTAAGACTCAAAGTCCGAGTACCAAAGCCGAGATAGCAGAAATGAGCCGAGTACCATACGCTTCCGCAGTTGGCTCAATCATGTACGCTATGACTTGTACTCGCCCTGATGTAGCCTTCGCTTTGAGCATGGTTAGCAGATATCAAGGGAACCCTGGCAAAGCACATTGGATTGCGGTGAAGAACATCCTTAAGTACCTTCGGAGGACGAAGGAATGGTTCTTAGTCCTTGGAGGGAGTGATGACTTGAAGGTGCGAGGGTATAGTGACGCCAGCTTTCAGACCGACAGGGACTACTACCGTTCGCAGTCGGGCTAGGTCTTTACCCTAAATGGAGGAGCAGTTACATGGAAAAGTTCCAAGCAGGAAACCGTAGCTGATTCAACGTGCGAATCGGACTACATCGCAGCGAGCGAAGCGTCGAAGGAGGCAATATGGCTAAAGAACTTCATCGGTGATCTTGGAGTTGTGCCAGCCATAAAGGAGCCCATGGAGATTTTCTGTGATAACGAAGGTGCGGTTGCCTTGACCAAGGAACCGAGGGATCATGGTAGATCTCGACATATCGACAGAAAATATCACTTCATTAGACATCGTGTAGAAGAAGGACAACTCGTAGTGAAGAAGATATCATCAGAAGATAACCCAGCAGATCCTCTTACGAAGGGACTGAGTAGGGTTAAGCACTTGCAGCATGCTAGGAGTATTGGGCTGAAGGATGATATTAGTATAGATTAGATAGTATTAGAAACGTATAATAGATAAATGTAATTAACATTTGATGATTAAATAAAGGAGTGTTATTTATGAGTAAAGTTACTGTCACGTGTTAGTTGTTTAACTATTGTTTCACTTTGCATGTTTTGACTTCCAGAATAGTTGAATTTATTAGGAATAATCGAATTATTCAAATGGTCCACAATCGTTCATATGTTGGGAGTAGATATGAATGAAGATTGTCATGAATTGGTGTGTAGAATGTCTAAATAGTGTTCGACATAGCAAGGATTGCTGCAACGTTCATGAGTGCTTATGAACTAGTTTTGAGCATTGGAATAAACCCGCGCTTGCTGGAATCACCTTATGGAATACGATATAAAAGGTGATCGCAAGACGATAATATCATATAGTCTTAAAACCTAGATATATGGTTTATTATTTGTTAATTGATTGTGCATTGATAATGCGAAAACGCATCAGTAACTTGATGTTATAAAACGCATTGTTGTGTATAGTTGGTTAATGAATAAGTAAATGCATATAAGTCGAAGTTTATCTATAAATTTTATCCTAAGAGGGTAGAAGAGATATCTTGGCCACTCGATGATTTGATTTGACTTATGTGCCGGGCCCGGTCAGAACTGAATTGATGTGTTCGATTAAGTTCTATGTCGAATAAATCGGAGATCGAGAAATCTAAATGCTTGACTAACCATTCCATAGGATTGTCAGCATGATATCTAACAGAGGACTGTAAGATCCCTTATCTAAAGGACAAGATTGATTAGATCAGAGTTGACAGCGTCTTTGATAGCTACGATTGCAAACCGAATTGTACTTGTGTAGTTACTAGACTTATCCAAGTGGGAGACTGTTGGAATAGTGTCTAAGGCTGTAACTATATTCGGTTGTGCATGGTCCTTTTGGGTTGCCTTCACCATAGCAACTTGAAGGATGATTTGTTAAGAGAGAGTAAATATTATAAGAAATAATATTTAGCTATTTGATTAATATAAGTCATAAATTAATTGGTATTAATTTGGTGACTTAAAGAGATTAATTAAATAAGAGGGTATAAACTGTCAATTGTTTGATAGTTAGACTTTAGACTGTAAATCCATTAGGGTTGACCTTGGACGGATTCTAGGAGCTTTAGGATAGCTCAAATCGTCCATATGGTTATCTATGGAATGGATTTGGATAGCCTTAAGAGAAGATTATCCAATTAGGGTTTAGGGTGAAACCCTTAAGGAGTCTACAAGTATAAATAGACCCTATGGGTGAGGGAATTCGACACACAACCTTAAGCAAGGATACTCTGGCCGAATTCCTCCCCTCTCCTCTCTCCTAAATCATCTTGCTTGCTTTTGGTGTTTGTAAGCCATTAGAGGAGTGACAATTGTGACTCTAGAAGCTCCAAGACAAACAAGATCAACAAGGGATTCAAAGGTATGATTCTAGATCTGTTTCAATTTTGTTATTTGACCTAATTAGCCATTAGAAGTCTTGGTTTCAAAAGCATGTTTATTAGAAAGCCTAGATCCAAGCATTAGGGTTTTGCATGCGCACATAGGAAAGTTCTTATGGCTAAAACCCATCACCTATACCACCCGGTCAAGGATAATGTTGTAGCTGATGCCCTGAGTCACAGGGTAGAGAGTGCCCCGATACGAGATGTTTGTTTAAGATTGACAGTGATGACTCCGGTGTTGGACACAATTCGGGAGGCCTAGGTAGAGGCCATGAGACCGGAGAACCGCAAAAGAGAGCAGGTGATCGGGCAGATATCTGAGTTCGTTGCCGATATCCGTGGGCTTATGACCTTCCAGGGTCAGATTTAGGTGTCGTTTGTGTTGGAATAGTGTCTAAGGCTGCAACTATATTTGGTAAGTACTTGACCCGATTGAGCAAGGTCCTTTTGGGTTGCCTTCACCATAGCAACTTGACAGGATGATTTATAATGAGTGAAGAAATATTATTAATATATTATGAGGATAATATAAGGAATAATAATATTGTTATTTGATTAATATAATTCAGAAATTAATTAGGAATTAATTTGGTGACTTAAAGAGATTAATTGAATAAAGATGTATAAACTGTCAATTGTATGATAATTGTATTTTAAGCAGTGATTCCTTAGGGATAAGGGGTGGACAGATTTTAGGGTCTAGATGAGGCTAGAAATCGTCCAAAGGCTTATCAATAAGGATATTGGATTGCTTAGAGGCTAAGTTATCCGATTAGGGTTTTAAGGGTGAAACCCTAGGAGGCTCACTAGTATAAATACACCCATAGGGTTGAGGAAATCGGCACCCTTAGTATTGGAGGAGCCCTGGCCGAGTTCTCACCCTCTTCCATCTCTCTCAAATCATCCTCTTTCTAGTTGGTGTTTGTAAGCCATTAGAGGAGTGACATTTGTGACTCTAAGCTCCAAGGACAAGAAGATTGAAGCAAGTAATTCAAGGTATTCTTTTAGATCTGATTTCTTGTGTTATTATACTAGATTTATCAATCAAAGTCTTGGATACATTGCATGTTCAATTAGAGAAACCTAGATCCAAGCATTAGGGTTTGTATGTGCGCATAGGAATGTTCTTATGGCTAAAACCCAACAGTGGTATCAGAGACTTGATTGGCTTCTATTGAATTGATGCATTGGTTGCTTGATTGTTGTTTGCAAAATTCGAATTTTGTCAATCTGCCTGATGAACTCGGCGAGTCCCATAGTGGACTCGGTGAGTAGGCCTCGACTCGACGAGTCCATTGTGGTACTCGATGAGTCCGAGCGTCAGGAGGAGCTAATTACGGGATTTCTTGCTGTTTATCTTAAGGAAACTTACCTTTATCTTAATGGGTCAATATAAATCCGATTTTATCATATATATGAGTATATCCTTGACCTAATTCAAGATAATTACCAATTAATTGAATAATAATTTCTTTATGTGATAATTAATTAATTATTTTAATTAAATTGGTAAATTGTTTTGCAAGAAACATCAAATATGGATAATTATGAGATTAAATGGTTAATTTATATTATTTGTTATTTGATCCCTTGTGTTTTAAAAAGTTTAAAACTAATCCTCATGTTTTGAAATTTAGTTTTGTGATTAAAAGTTTAATTTGGACAGTTTAAATTTCAAACCCTAGAATTTTACAAGTTTAAAATTCAACCCTATACTCTATATGATTACAAGCTATATATATATATATATATATATATATATATATATATATATATATATATATATATATATATATATATATATATATATATATATATATATATATATATATATATATATATATATAATTAAAATGCTAGTCTTACCGTTAGTAGGCCTCATTCACGAAGCCGGTCTATAAGGTGGGTATAAGGTTGCTGCCTATAAAATGGCGCTTAATGGGTGTACACTCACACCCACCGCTTGCTTGATTGATGGAGGGTCGCTAGCCGAACGGGTACGATAGGGCAACTCCATCTCCTTGTTAAAAGTATAATATTAAATACAAAGTAACTACATGTTTTTCAAAAAATTCCCAATCCTAGTTACTTTAGGAAAAGTGAATTGATGCAATCCCATGAAATTACACTTTGCACCCTTACTAAGAAGTTAGTGGAGCGTGTGTGGTTTACCGGCACACTAATTGGTTCAGGGCATAGGTGGCAAAGGGTGATTCATTGTTTATCATAGTTCGGTGGAGCGTGTGTGGTTTACCGGCACATTGAATAGGTGATTGTTACAATGAAGGCACCATGTAGATTTGCATGTTATTCACACCCACTTTGTGATCCTCAGCATCCCAGTCACAAACGAGAGGGGCATATCGAGATTTAAACATGCCATTGAAAAGTTCAATGAATCTCATCGAAACCTAGGAATTCTCAATGCATTTAAAACTTACAGGTAACGTAATCATGGTGGAGAATTAGTGAATCGTCATTCACTTACCTTCAAATTGTTTGCATGTTGGATTATGGCATCCCTTTTCTAATATGTAAATAATGTTGTTGGATCCTAGCCCTAATTTTTCTTATTGGGTGATAATTAGGGATTCAAATTCTAATCAATCTTTGTCCTTTCTATTTATAGATGTCAAATGCGAACAACGATGCTACTAGTTCATTCACATTGATGAGCCTTTGCCAAAAGGTGATTTTCGATGGAACGAACTTTAGCGAATGGGTAAGATACATTTGCACGATTGCTCGCTATGAGGACAAGGAGTATGTGCTCAACGAAAAGCTCGAGAAGATCAATCCAGAAATCACTACTCTGGTTGAAATCACCGCTTTTGAAACTCATGAGCGTGATGCAACGAAGGTTCATTGCATCATGATAGCCACAATGAACTCCAAATTCCAAAAGTCCTATGTGGACATGTATCCGTATGAAATGCATCAAGACTTATTGGAGAGATATCATCAAAATACGAGGCAGGAGCGTTACGAGATCTTCACTAACATGATCTATGCTAAAATGGGACATGGAGAATCTCTAACCGTACACTTGCAAAAGATGCAAAGGTATGTCGATCGTCTTCGCAAGTTGAATGTCGACTTTGGGGAAGGTTTGGCTATCAACATGGTACTTCATTCCTTGCCTCTGTGTTACAACCAATTTAGGATGACCTACCACATGAACAAGGAAGAGGTCACCCTAAGTAAACTCCAAGGTCTCCTAAGGGTTTCTGAGAGCAACCTCGAGGACAAGTCTGTTGCACCAACTCCCAATCCACCCGCTGCTCCTGTTTTGGCTATTGGGCAAGGAAGGGGCAAGAAGAGGAAGGCTCTGTCTAAGAGCCACCGCAAGGGAAAGTCCCGAGATGATTCCTCTTCTAGTGGGACCAAAGTTGATCCCGCTAAGTCCAACTCTAACCCAAAGGAGGCAGAGTGCTACCATTGCCACAAAATAGGGCATTGGAAGAGAAGCTGCCCAGAATACCTGCAAGCTATCAAGGAAGGAAAGATCAAGCCATCTTTCGCAGGTATTTACACAATTAAATCTAATGATTCATCTCATGCTATTTCTTGGGTCCTCGATACCGGATATGGTTACCATATTTGTTCTGAGTTGCAGGGACTAAGAAGAAATACGGATGTGGAGCATGAAAGAATAAATCTAATCATGGGGAATAGAAGATCATCGCTTGTGACCAAGATTGGAGTGTATTCTTTAGTGCTTAGTAATGGATTATGTTTAGATATGGATAATTGTTGCTACTCGCCAGAAATGGCAAGAAACATCATTTCGTTTCATGGTTTATTTAGACAAGGATTTAGATTTTCTTTTAATAATGAGAATGGTTCTATTTATGCTTATCTAAATGGTGTCTTATATTTTGAAGCAATGCCATGTAATGGAATTTATGAAACTGTTATGATTGTAGATAACCTAGGAAATGATGTTTTATGCATGGATTCTTCCAATAGTATGGATAGAGCATCCTTGTGGCATTATCGTCTTGGACATGTCAACAAGAATTGCATAGCCCAACTCCAAAAGGATGGAGTGTTGGAGTCATTCGACCTTAGGGAAGATGACACATGCGAATATTGTTTACTTGGAAAGATGGCCAAGTCACCTTTCACTAGCACATGTGAAAGGGGTGAGGGTTTATTGGACCTCATACATACCAATGTGTGTGGACCCTTTAGATCAACCACAAAGGATGGGAACCACTTCTATGTGACTTTTACCGATGACTATAGTAGATATGGGTATATTTACTTAATCAAGCAAAAGTCAGAAACGTTTGAAAAGTTCAAAGAGTTCAAAAATGAAGTGGAGAATCAATTGGGCAGGAAAATCAAGATGCTTCGATCTGATCGAGGAGGAGAGTACCTAAGTCTTGAATTCCACGACTATCTCAAAGAATGCGGAATAGTTTCGCAATTGACGCCACCTAGGACACCACAATTTAATGGTGTGACAGAAAGGCGTAATCGAACCTTGTTAGGCATGGTCCGCTCTATGATGAGTCGTGCTTCACTATCTATCTCATTCTGGGGGTATGCCTTAGAGACTGCCACCCATATCCTTAACCAAGTCCCTACAAAGAAGGTTACCAAAACAACTCACGAGATGTGAACAGTGAAAGCTCCCTCGTTAGCACATATCAAGGTTTGGGGTTGCGAGGCTTTCATAAGACGAGATACTCACGACAAGCTCAAACCTCGTAGTGAGCGATGTATTTTCATCGGCTACCCACAGAAATCCTTTGGATATCTCTTTTATAGACCGAGTGACAATGTTGTCTTCTTTGCGAGGAGAAGGGTTTCCGAGAGCGAGAACTCATAAGCCAAGGAGACAGTGGGAGGCAAATCAAGCTTGAAGAGATTCAAGAATCGATTGATGAAGGAACCTCTACCGCTGGCAATCAACCCGAGGAGGAAACTCTGGTTGAACCTATTGACCAGACCTTACCTCTTTGACGTTCCGAAATAGTTAGAGTTCAACCCCAGTTATATGGTTTGCATATTACTACCGAAGGGGACATGTATATTAGTGATAGTACACTAATAAATTTAGATGAACCTAATACTTTTAAGGAAGCCATGGCTGGCCCGGAGTCTGCAAAATGGAAAGAGGCAATGGACAGCGAGATCCAATCCATGTCTGAAAACCAAGTTTGGAATTTGGTTGATAATGTGGCCGGACGTAAGATCGTTGGTTGCAAATGGATCTTCAACAAGAAGATCGACATGGATGGAAATGTACATGCATATAAGGCGTGATTGGTTGCAAAGGGCTTTACTCAAACTCCCGGAGTTGACTATGATGAGACCTTCTCACCAGTTGCGAAGATAAAAATCTATTAGAGTGATGCTAGCTATTGCCACATTTCATGATTATGAGATTCGGCAAATGGATGTCAAGACCGCTTTCCTTAATGGGAAGTTGGCTGAGGATGTTTACATGGCTCAGCTGTAACGTCATAAAATTTCAAACCAAGAATTTTCATTTTTACAATCATCAAAACATGAGTAATAAGTTTAGGTTCCAATGTAACAATTTAGTCACAACCGATTACATAACAAAAGATCACAAAATGGTTTCCCCTGAGTGTGTGTACGAGCACGCCGGTGCCTTCCCACGGTCCTCGCTAGTACCTGAAACACATAATACATCATCTGTAAGCATAAATGCTTAGTGAGTTCCCCAAAATACAACTTACGCACGTACGCCTTTCCAGGCTTTGACCTTCCGGTCCATGTGTCTCAGGGGATTCCGTCCCGATTGGGTAAACCTTCTGGTCCTACCCACGTCAACCTTACAGTCCATATGACCACGCCTTCCGGCCCATAACATGTTGCCTTCCGGCCCAAATCAAGCATATCATACATGGCACATATAACGAATAACTTAACACACATAAGGCATATATCTCATATCATATTCGACCTTCTGGTCACACAGTCAAAACCCTTCCGGGTATAGTATAGTGAGAAGACTCACCTCGTATGCCTCGCTAAGTCGCTAATCGTGAATCCTGAAATCACTCGTGCTCGAACCCTCGAGCTGCAATCCTCCTATGATATTATAAATCTATAATTATTACTGGTACCACTAAGGTTGACCATCCATATCAAGTCAACACAGGTTGACTTGGGCAACAGTCTTTAGTCAATTTGGACCGGACTCGACGAGTGCACTATAGTGACTCGGCGAGTCTACGCGTTTTAACCAACTCTCAAGGATTTTCCCTTTGACTCATCGAGTACTCCCCCGGCTCGACGAGTTCCACCTGGGCCTGAATCAAAGGGCCACCGCGACTCAACTCGCCGAGTCGCAAGGTCAACTCGGCGAGTCCCAACTTGACTCGGTCCACCTGTCAAAACCTTTCCAACTCTCTGCGACTCACTGAGTCGCCCAAAACTCGGTCAGGACTACACACTGGGTGGTCTCAAGGACAATCTTCAAGCGACTCGTCGAGTCTGTTCTTCAGACTCGGTGAGTCCATGCCATGCACCAGCTAAAACTGGCTTTTACGGTCAGATTAGTTCCATACATACATAGATCTGGCCTTCCCAAGCTTATTTGTCACGTAAAGTCTCAGTCTTGGTTGCCATGCAATGCATACAAGGCTTATTTTGGAGAAACAACCTCTAATATGACAACCTTAGCTTCTAACTCAAAAGGATGGACATAAAGCTTATCATATGGGGTCTACTGGACCTGCTAAGGTCCAGATCTAGGTTCCATATCTCCATGGGACCTTTCATACTTCCAATTCAAGCCAAGAAATGCAAGAAGAAACCCTAGATTTGACACATCAATACAAAACACGAAGTTTGGCTCTGAAAGTTACCTCAAGAAGACTCCCTTGATGAAATAGCAACAGATCCAAGCTCCCCAACTCTTCAAGCTTGATCCTCTCCCTCCTTTCTTGCAATATCACACAAAATGATGAACAAATGGCCTCCAAACACACTCACAAGGGCTCACAGTCGTATGGGGGCTCTTAGGTTTCAAGGTGGCCGAAAATGAGGGCCATAAGGTCCTTTAAATAGGGCTTAGGACCGGGAAATTAGGGTTTCATTAAACAGCGCGGACTCGCCGAGTCCATCCCTTGGACTCGTCGAGTCCGGACGCGAACCTCTGCCCAAAACCGCGACCCGACTCGGCAAGTTCGACCTCCAACTCGCCGAGTCCCCTCACAGAATATCAAAAATATGAAAATGAAGGTACCTGGGGATCCAGGCTGTTACAACTCTCCCCCACTAGAATAAGACTTCGCCCTCGAAGTCCCGCTAGGCAAATAGCTCCGGATGCTACTCCCGCATCTCCCGTTCCGGCTCCCAGGTCATCTCTGATCCCTTCCGATGCTGCCACTGAACCAATACCAGGGGTACCTCCTTGTTTCTCAAAACCTTGATCTTCCGATCTCTGATGGCTACAGGTCTTTCAGCATAATTCAGGCTTGCATCCACCTGAATATCCCCTATTGGAACCACCGCCAATTCGTCGGCTATACACTTCCTCAACTGCGACACATGGAAAGTGTCGTGAATCTGTCCCAACTCTACTGGTAAGTCTAAACGGTAGGCTACCCGGCCCACCCTCGCAATCACACGGAAAGGACCAATATATCGGGGCCCCAACTTGCCCCTCTTCCTGAACCGAATCACTCCTTTCCAAGGAGAGACCATCAGGAGTACGAGATCACTAACTTGGAACTCAAGCTCGGACCGTCGCCTGTCTGCATAACTCTTTTGTCGGCTCCGAGCGGTCAACAACCTCTGCCTGACCATCTGAATTTGCTCGGTCGTCTGAAGCACGATTTCCATGCTATCCATAACCTGCTGTTCCACCTCAACCTAACAAATGGGGGTGCGATACCTCCGCCCCTACAACAGCTCAAAGGGCGGCATACCAATGCTCGAGTGATGGTTGTTGTTATACGAGAACTCTGCTAAAGGTAGATAAGTGTCCCAACTCCCTCCGAAGTCCAACACACATGCCCGAAGCATGTCCTCGAGTGTCTGAATTGTCTGCTCACTCTGACCGTCTGTCTGAGGATGATATGTCGTACTGAAATGTAACCTAGTACCTAACTCCTCATGGAACTTCTTCCAGAATCTGGAAGTGAAACGCACGTCACGATCCGAAATAATCGAGATCGGCACCCCGTGCCGAGATACTACTTCTCTCACATACAACTCGGCCAACTTCTCCGCAGAAGAGCTCTCGCTAATGGCTAGAAAATTAGCGCTCTTTGTCATCCGATCCACGATCACCCAAATCGCATCAACTCCTCTTTCCGTTCGCGGTAACTTGGTGATGAAATCCATAGAGATTTGTTCCCACTTCCATTCGGGAATCTCTAGCGGTTGCAGCTTACCGTGCGGTCGCTGGTGCTCAGCCTTGACCTGCCAACAAGTCAAGCACCTCTCGACAAACCAAGCGACATCCCTTTTCATACATGGCCACCAGTACTCCTTCTTGAGATCCAAATACATTTTCGTAGCACCCGAATGAATCGAGAATTTCGATCGATGTGCTTCCTCCATCAAAATAGTGCATGCACCGCCCACAAACGGCACCCAAATCCGACCCTGAAAAGTTATAAGCCCTCGACCATCTGTAACAAATCCTGATACCTGACCTACAACCCGTTCCTTTTTCTGATGCTCCGGCTTTGCAGCCTCCATCTGAGCCCCTCGAATAATATCCAGAATCAGGGTCAAAACCGTCAATCTCATACAAATATCTCGGATCGGGGTGCTATCTGCCCTACGGCTCAAGCGTCGGCTACCACATTAGCCTTGCCCCGGTGGTACAGGATCTCACAATCGTAATCCTTCACCACATCCAACAACCTTCTCTATCGCATATTCAGATTTGGCTGATCCATCAAGTACTTCAAACTCTTATGGTCCGTGTAAATCGTACACCGAACCCCGTACAAATAGTGTCGCCAGATTTTGAGGGCAAACACCACCGCCCCCAATTCCAGGTCGTGCGTGGGATATCTCGACTCATGGGGCTTCAACTGCCTCGAAGCGTATGCTATCACATGACCCCTCTGCATAAGCACCGCCGCCAAACCCGATATAGAGGCATCACAGTATACCACAAAATCCTCCATCCCTTCCGGGAGTGCAAGCACTGGAGCCTCGCACAATTTTTGACGAAGCGTCTCGAATGAGGACTGCTGCTCCGGTCCCCATGAAAATGTAACACCCTTCCGGGTCATCCTAGTAAGTGGCACAGCGATCTTGGAGAAATCCTTCATAAATCTGCGATAATATCCAGCCTAACCCAGAAAACTCCGATCTCGGTGGGCGATCTCGGCACCTCCCACCTCAATACCGCCTCAATCTTGGCCGGGTCGACCAATATACCTTTCTGGTTCACAAAATGCTCGAGGAACTGGACCTCTCGTAACCAGAAATCACACTTGGAGAACTTGGCATACAGTCTCTCCGATCTCAAAACCCCAAGAATCTCCCTCAAATGTTCCTCATGTTGATCCCTAGTCCTCGAATACACCAAAATATCATCGATGAATACGATCACCGACCGACCCAGCATCGGTCGGCACACCCGGTTCATGAGATCCATGAATGCGGCCGGGGCATTGGTGAGCACAAAAGGCATCACCACAAACTCATAATGTCCATAACGAGTCCTGAAAGCAGTCTTTTGGATATCCTCCTCGCGAACCCTCATCTGATGATATCCCGACCTCAAGTCAATCTTGGAAAACCAAGATGCCCCCTGCAACTGATCGAATAGATCGTCGATCCTAGGTAACGGATATCGGTTCTTAACCGTCAACTTGTTCAACTCCCGATAATCGATACACATCCGATGTGAACCATCCTTTTTCTTGACGAACAAAATCGGCGCTCCCCAAGGCGAGCTACTCGGTCGAATGAATCCCTTTCCCAACAGCTCCTGAAGCTGCGAGGATAATTCCTGCATTTTCGGCGGGGCGAGACGATAAGGCGCCTTGGCGATGGGCGCCGCTGCCGGAACCAAATCGATACGAAACTCCACTTGCCTCTCCGGAGGCACACCTGGTAACTCTTAGGGGAACACATCCGAAAACTCGCATACAACCGGAACGTCATCAATCGAATTGGGCCTCTCCGCGGTCACACGAGTATCCATCACATAGGCTATGAATCCATCACAGCCCTGCTGCAAACTCTGCGTTGCCCTGGCAGCCGAACAAAACGGCGACCCACACCGGGTCCCCTCGCCATAAACCGTGAGCACTCCCCCACTAGGGTCTCGAATCATCACCAGCTGTCTCTCGCAGTCAATGACTGCTCCAAACTTGCTCAACCAATCCATGCCCACGATAACGTAAACATCCCCCATAGCTATAGGGACCAAGTCTATAGGAAACTCGACCCCAAAAATCTCAAGCACGCATCCTCGAATCACCTCGGTGGCGTATACCGCTTTCTCATTTGCTATAGCAACTCGCAGGGGACGACTCATCGCCTCCCGATCGATATCGATGTGCTGGCTAAAAGCTAATGAAATAAAGGACCGACTCGCACCCGAGTCGAATAATACCAAAGCAGGCACATGATTCACAAGAAAAGTACCTACGCATATAATAATATAAGCACAATATCTCAATATAAATGTAAATACATGAAAGAATACATACCGGCCACGACATCAGGCGCCGCGCAGACCTCCTCCGCGGTCAACTGGAAAGCTCTCCCACGAGCCTTCGGAGCCTCGGCCTTTACTGGCTGAACCTCAGGAACCCTGGCAGCAGGCGTAGATCCCTGGCGAAGCTGGGGGCACTCGGCCTTCCGATGGCCAGTCTGGTTGCAATGGAAGCAAACCATGAATCCCTTGGGGCAATCTCTAGCAATGTGACCCTCCTTGCCACACTTGTAGCAAGCACAAGATCGACACGCCCCCTCGTGACCCTTGCCGCACTTCCCGCAAGTGCGGCTCTTTTGACCTCCGGATCTCAAATCAGCGAACTTGATCCGCTTGGCTGCCGGCTGAGACTGAGCCGGCCGCCGATCCACCCGTTGAGACTCGGCCTCCTCCCTGGCCTGGGTCTCCAACTCGATCTCACGCTTCCTGGCATTCACCTGAAGCTCAGCAAAAGTCTGATATGACAAGTTCGATACGAACTCCCGGATATCCCTCCTCAGCACTCCCAAATACCTACTCATCCGAGCCTGCTCCGCAGACACCTGCTCGGGGCAGAACATCACCCTCTCATGAAACTTCCGTGTGATCACCGTAACGGAATCATTACCCTGCTTGAGGGTCAAGAACTCCTGAACCAATCGTTCCCTCTCCACCGGGGGAACATACTCATCTCTAAACATATCAGTAAACCTCTCCCAAGTCACATCTGAGACCTCCGCTAGAGTGAAGTTCGCCGTCACGAACTTCCACCAATCCTTTGCTCCCAGACGGAGCTGGTTCAGGGCGAACCAAACCCTCAGATGCTCCGGACATGAACAAGTATAGAAGCATCCCTCGATATCAGCAATCCATCTCATCGTAGCAATAAGATCATGCGTCCCGTCAAACTCTGGCGGCTTCGTGTTGCTGAACTCCCGGAACAGCAACGAGTCACCCCCTGTGGTCTGGCAGCGGCCACAGCTGCGGTAGCTGCAGCGGCGGCAGCCTCAGTCAACGCGGAGTACCGCTCATCAAATGTCTCCATCAGCGTGGTCTTAATAGACCCAAACATCTCCGGAATCTCGGCCCGGATCGCTGCAGCTACCTCCTCATGAATCATCTGATGAAGCTCCTCATCAGTCACACCACTCGTACCAGGTCTGTGTCGTGGTCCAACCATGATGTCTCTAAAATACAACATAAAAATATCAGTGACCCTATCAGACATTATTGCACTCGATAACGCAGTCCTACTCAGTCTCCGATGCCCAGGGATTCTTACTTGGGCTGCCCACTGACCCGGTGTCCTTGGTAGTACGGGCCCAATACTACCAATTACACCGCGTCCGTATTCACCCCAAGTTCTCCTCCCCAAACCCCGAATCCTGAGTACTCTATTCTTGCCATACACTAGTTACCCACTCGCTCTCAAGCACCTCATAGAAGCAGGTTTCCCTAGACTAAGGCATCACAAAATCAGGCCACTCTAGTCCTAATATGTATACCTAGTCTACTAGCATGCGTATCATATCATATCATATCTCATAACACATATTGTAAGAGTATTTTGGGGATTTTACCATTCGGGCGCTGGCTGACCGTACACACTCCTTCTTCTTTGGTTGTCTCAAAATCACTTATCAAATTTTTTTTATCGATTTATTAATTAAACTTTTTCTCAAATCCCCGGTTTGAGTTCAGTTACGCCCGAAGGTGTACCCGAATCCCTCAAACCAAGGCTCTGATACCAACTTGTAACGTCATAAAATTTCAAACCAAAAATTTTCATTTTTACAATCATCAAAACATGAGTAATAAGTTTAGGTTCCAATGTAACAATTTATTCACAACCGATTACATAACAAAAGATCACAAAATGGTTTCCCCCGAGTGTGTGTACGATCACACCGGCGCCTTCCCACGGTCCTCGCTAGTACCTGAAACACATAACACATCATCTGTAAGCATAAATGCTTAGTGAGTTCCCCAAAATACAACTTACGCACGTACGCCTTTCTAGGCCTTGTCCTTCCGGTCCATGTGTCTCATGGGACTTCCGTCCCGACTGGGTAAACCTTTCGGTCCTACCCATGTCAACCTTACAGTCCATATGACCACGCCTTCTGGCCCATAACATGTTGCCTTCCGGCCCAAATCAAGCATATCATACATGGCACATATAGAGAATAACTTAACACACATAAGGCATATATCTCATATCATATTCGACCTTCCGGTCACACAGTCAAAACCCTTTCGGGTACAGTATAGTGAGAAGACTCACCTCGTATGCCTCGCTAAGTCGCTAATCATGAATCCTGAAATCACTCGTGCTCGAACCCTCGAGCTGCAATCCTCCTATGATATTATAAATCTATAATTATTACTGGTACCACTAAGGTTGACTATCCATATCAAGTCAACACAGGTTGACTTGGGCAATAGTCTTTAGTCAATTTGGACCGGACTCGGTGAGTCTACGCGTTTTAACCAACTCTTAAGGATTTTCCCTTTGACTCGTCGAGTACTCCCCCGACTCGACGAGTTCCACCTGGGCCTGAATCACAGGGCCACCGCGACTCAACTCGCCGAGTCGCAAGGTCAACTCGGTGAGTCCCAACTTGACTCGGTCCACCTGTCAAAACCTTTCTAACTCTCTGCGACTCACTGAGTCACCCAAAACTCGGTCAGGACTACACACTGGGTGGTCTCAAGGACAATCTTCAAGCGACTCATCGAGTCTGTTCTTCAGACTCGGCGAGTCCATGCCATGCACCAGCTAAAACTGGCTTTTGCAGCCAGATCTGTTCCATACATACATAGATCTGGCCTTCCCAAGCTCATTTGTCACGTAAAGTCTCAGTCTTTGTTGCCATGCAATGCATACAAGGCTTATTTTGGAGAAACAACCTATAATATGACAACCTTAGCTTCTAACTCAAAAGGATGGACATAAAGCTTGTCATATGGGGTCTCCTGGACCTGCTAAGGTCCAGATCTAGGTTCCATATCTCCGTGGGACCTTTCATACTTCCAGTTCAAGCCAAGAAATGCAAGAAGAAACCCTAGATTTGACACATTAACACAAAACACGAAGTTTGGCTCTGAAAGTTACCTCAAGAAGACTCCCTTGATGAAATAGCAACATATCCAAGCTCCCCAACTCTTCAAGCTTGATCCTCTCCCTCCTTTCTTGCAATATCACACAAAATGATGAACAAATGGCCTCCAAACACACTCACAAGGGCTCACAGTCGTATGGAAGCTCTTAGGGTTCAAGGTGTCCGCAAATGAGGGCCATAAGGTCCTTTAAATAGGGCTTAGGACCGGGAAATTAGGGTTTCATTAAACAGCACGGACTCGCCGTGTCCATCCCTTGGAGTCGTCGAGTCCGGACGCAAACCTCCGCCCAAACCCGCGACCCGACTCGGCGAGTTCGACCTCCAACTCGCCGAGTCCCCTCACAGAATATCAAAAATATGAAAATGAAGGTACCTGGGGATCCGGGATGTTACATTAGCCAGAGGGTTTTGTTGATCGGAAGCATCCAAATAGAGTGTGTAAGCTTGAGAAGTCCATTTATGGACTTAAGCAAGCGTCTCGCAGATGGAATCTTTGCTTCGATGAGAAAGTCAAAGAGTTTGGATTTGTACGAAGCGAAGATGAATCATGTGTATATGTCAAAGCCAGTGGGAGCATAGTTAGCTTTCTCGTTTTGTATGTCGATGACATACTGCTCATAGGAAACGACATCCCGACTCTGCAGGAGGTTAAGTCCTAGCTCGGGAAGTGCTTCGCTATGAAGGACCTCGGAGAGGCTTCCTATATTTTAGGAATAAGGATAGTAAGAGAAAGAAGTAAGAGACTAATAGGACTTAGTCAGAACACTTACTTAGATAAAGTACTAAAACGTTTTAGTATGGAAAATTCGAAGAAGGGAGAATTACCGATACAAAGTAATGCCAAGTTGAGTAAGACTCAAAGTCCGAGTACTAAAGCCGAGATAGTAAAAATGAGCCAAGTACCATACGCTTCCGCAGTTGGCTCAATCATGTATGCCATGACTTGTACTCGCCCTGATGTAGCCTTTACTTTGAGCATGGTTAGTAGATATCATGGGAACCCTGGCAGAGCACATTGGATTGCGGTCAAGAATATCCTTAAGAACCTTTGGAGGACCACGGAATGGTTTTTAGTCCTCGGGGGGAGTGATGACTTGAAGGTGCGAGGGTATAGTGATGCCAGTTTTCAGACCGACAGGGACAACTACCATTCGCAGTCGGGCTGGGTCTTTACTCTTAATGAAGGAGCAGTAACTTGGAAGAGTTCCAAGCAGGAAACCATAGCTAATTCAATGTGCGAATCAGAGTACATTGTAGCGAGCGAAGCGTCGAAGGAGGCAATATGGTTAAAGAACTTCATTGGTGATCTTGGACTTGTGTCTGCCATAAAGGAGCCTATGGAAATTTTGTGTGATAAAGAAGGAGCGGTTGCCTTGACCAAGCAACCTAGGGATCATGGTAGACCTCATCATATCGATAGAAAATATCATTTCATTAGACATCGAGTAGAAGAAGGACACCTCGTGGTGAGGAGGATATCATCAGAAGATAACCTAGCAGATCCGCTTACGAAGGGACTGAGTAGCGTTAAGCATTTGCAGCATGCTAGGAGTATTGGGCTGAGAGATGATATTAGATTAGATTAGATAGTTTTAGAAACTTATAATAGATTAATGTGATTTAACATTTGATGAATAAATAAAGGAGTATTATTTATAAGTAAAGTTACTATCTTATGTTAAATGTTTAACTATTGTTTCACTTTGCATGTTTTGACTTCCTGAATAATTGAGTTTATTTGGAATAATCGAATTATTCAAACAATCCACAATCGTTCATATGTTGGAAGTAGGTATGAATGAAGATTGTCATGAATTGGTGTGTAGATTGTCTAAATGGTATTAGACATAGCAAAAGTTTGCTGCAACGTTCATGAGTGCTTATGAACTAGTTTTGAGCATTTGAACAAACCCGCGCTTGCTGGAATCACCTTATGGAATTTAACGAAAAGGTTGATCGCAAGACGATAATATTCCATGGTCTTAAAACCTAGATATATGGTTTCGTATTTGTTAATTGGTTGTACATTGATAATGCGAAACCAAATCAGTAAATTGATGTTATAAAACGCATTGTTGTGTATAATTGATTAATGAATAAGTAAATGCATATAAGTTGAAGTTTATCTGTTACTTTTATCCTAAGAGGGTAAAAGCGATATCCCGGCCGCTCGATGATTTGATTTGACTTATGTGACGGGCCCGGTCAGAACTAAATTGATGTGTTTGATTAAGTTCTATGTCAAATAAATCTGAGATCGAGAAACCAAATGCTGGACAATTGGTTCCATAGAATTGATAGCATGATATATAAACAGAGGATTGTACGATCCCTTATCTAAAGGACAAAATTGATAAGATCAGTGTTTGACAACGTCTTTGAGAGCTACGATTGCTAATCGGTATATATAGTTACTAGACTTATCCAAGTGGGAGACTCTTAGAATAGTGTCTAAGGCTGCAACTATATTTGGTAAGTACTTGTCCCGATTGAGCATGGTCCTTTTGGGTTCCCTTCACCATAGCAACTTGCCAGGATGATTTATAATGAGAGAAGAAATATTATTAATATATTATGAGGATAATATAAGGAATAATTATATTGTTATTTGATTAATATAAATCATAAATTAATTAGGAATTAATTTGGTGACTTAAAGAGATTAGTTGAATAAAGGGGTATAAACTGTCAATTGCATGATAGTTGTATTTTGAGCAGTGATTCCTTAGGGATAAGGGGTGGACAGATTTTAGGGTCTATATGAGGCTAGAAATCATCCAAAGGCTTATCAATAAGGATATTGGATTGCTTAGAGCCTAAGTTATCCGATAAGGGTTTTAAGGGTGAAACCCTAGGAGGCTCACTAGTATAAATACACCCATAGGGTTGAGGAAATCGGCACCCTTAGTATTGGAGGAGCCCTAACCGATTTCTCACCCTCTTCCATCTCTCTCAAATCATCCTCTTGCTAGTTGGTGTTTGTAAGCCATTAGAGGAGTGACATTTGTGACTCTAAGCTCCAAGGACAAGAAGATTCAAGCAAGTAATTCAAGGTATTCTTTTAGATCTGATTTCTTGTGTTATTATACTAGATTTATCAATCAAAGTCTTGGATACATTGCATGTTCAATTAGAGAAACCTGGATCCAAGCATTAGGGTTTGTATGTGCACATAAGAATGTTCTTATAGCTAAAATCCAACAGTTTGAAGGCGGGGCATGTACCATTCTGATGGAGGAGGCGCATAGATCGAGGTTCTCGATCCATCCTGTGGCCACTAAGATGTATTTGGATCTGAAGAGGGAGTATTGGTGGCCCTGTATGAAGAGGGATGCCGCATGGTTCGTAGAGAGGTGCTTGACCTATCGCAGGGTGAAGGTCGACGACCAGTATCCGCATGGCAAGTTGCAGCCACTTGAGGTTCCTGAGTGGAAGTGGGAACAAAATTCCATGGATTATATCACCAAATTGTCGAGGACTGCGAAGGGTGTCAATGCAATTTGGGTGATTGTTGACCGGCTGACGAAGAGCACTCACTTTCTTGCTATTAGTGAGAGCTCTTCTGCTGAGAGGCTGGCAGAGTTATATGTGAGAGAGGTGGTATCGCAGCATGGAGTACCGATCTCGATCGTGTTAGATCGAGATGTGCGTTTCATTTCTAATTATGGAAGAAATTCCATGAGGAATTGGGTACGAGGCTGCATTTTAGTACCACATACCACCCACAGAAGGACGGTCAGAGTGAGCGGGCAATTCAGACGCTCGAAGACATCCTGTGATCATGTGCGTTGGACATCAGAGGAAGTTGGGACACGTATTTGCCGATGGCTGAGTTTTCTTATAACAACAACTACCATTTGAGTATCGGCATGCATCTCTTCGAGTTGTAGTACGGGAGGAGGTGTTAGACTCCCATATGCTGCCGAGAGGTCGAGCAGCAAGTGATGGGTAGCACTGAGTTAGTGCTTTAGACGACTCAGCAGATACAACAGGTCAGACAGAGGTTGTTGATAGCTCAGAGTCACCAGAAGTGTTACGCGGATAGGAGACGATCCGAGCTTGAGTTTCAAGTGGGGGATTTCGTACTCCTGAAGGTATCTCCATGGAAAGGAGTGCTCCGATTCAGGAAGAGGGGCAAGCTGGGGCCCCGGTACATCGGTTCGTTCAGGGTGACTGTGAGGGTAGACAGGGTAGCATATCGTCTGGAGGTACCTGTGGAGTTAAGCCAGATCCATGATACCTTCCACGTGTCTCAGTTGAGAAAGTGTATAGCCGACGAGTCGGCAGTGGTACTGCTGGAGGATATTCAGGTGGTAGCCAGCCTAAATTATGTTGAGAGGCCAGTTGTGATTGTGGATTGGAAGTTCAAGGTTCTGAGAAACAAGGAGGTGCCCATGGTGCAGGTCCAGTGGAAACATTAGAGATGGTCCGAGCTGACATGAGAGCCGGAGTTGGAGAAGCGTGAGCACCATCCAGAGTAGTTTGCGGAGAAGCACTTCGAGGGCGAAGTCTGATTCTATTGGGGGAGAATTGTAACATTCGGATTTCCAGGTATTATATTTTATCATTTATTTTTTTGGAGTTAAGAGAGCTACTCGACGAGTTGAGGCCTAGACTAGTCGAGTAGGATCGCGATTTGATGACTGGATAAATGAAGGGACTCGACGAGTTGGTAAGGGTGGACTCGACGAGTCCGTGCTGACGACTGAAACCCTAAATCTTCAGGTATGTGCCCTATTTAAAGGACCTTATAGCCCTTATTTGAGGCTACCAATCCAGAGAGAGAAACCCTATTGATCTTAATCGAGCTGTGAGAGAGTTTGAGCCTCTTTGATCATTTTTGGTGTGATTTTGCAAAGGAGAAAGTGTTTCCAACAAGGGAGGTCAAGAGGATTGCATTTCAGTGGGGTTTCAGCCTGGATCTTTAGTTTTTAGGTAGCTATTCGACCCTATTCTTCTGTTTTGGTTAATGGCATTGAATCTAGGGTTTTCCATACCCTTTTATGGCTTGTTTAGTTGAGTATAATGTCCCATCGGGAGCCAAACTCTAGATCTGGACCTTTTGAGGTCCAGAGAGCCTGAACCATTATGCTTTTTGTGGTTCTATGGAGGAAATGGACATAGGTTGCCATGTTAGAAGGGATTTCACCAAAATAAGCCTTGTGTAATGCATGTGTAGCAAGATTCGACCTTTACGTGGTTATTGGTCATGGGGAAGTCAGATCTATGGATTAAAGAAGCAGATCTGACCTCAGGAGGTCAGATCAGTGTTGTCGTGGGAGTAACTCGCCGAGTTCATAAGTGGACTCGACGAGTTGAGTCGGGGTTGCCTCGCGATTCATTTCTGAGTAGCCTGATGAATGGATAGGGAACTCGTCATGCCAAGTGAGGCTTAGAAGGATTCATAGGACTAACGTGGACTCACCGAGTCACCCGAGTGCAATCGACGAGTCTGGTCAAAGTTTGACCATGGACTTCGTTGACTTTTAGGGATTAGTCAATGCATGGACTCTTGATCCATTACAGGGGTAAAATGGTCTTTTACCCTTCTTAGAGAACTTAGAGGGGAATTAGTCTAGACTTTGAAAGTCATATTGATTAGAGTAATCATTTATGTGATTAGGCGAAGACTAGTTCAGTATTTCCGAGTTTGAGATTCTTCGAGATTTCCTGAGGTGAGTCTTCTCACTATACTTTACCTTGAGTGGTAATTAGAGTTATGTGATCGAGTATCTTGTATGCTATTTATGTGGTGTGTTGCACCGCATTATTTCTATGTGAATTATGTTGTGTGTATATCAGAGTTGACAGAGTTAGGACCGGAAGGTCCACAGAGTTAGGACCAGAGGGTCTACAGAGTTAGGGCCTCGAGTGGCTATTATGTGTTATATGAGGTATTTTGGGGGACTCACTAAGCATTTCTGCTTACAGTGTTGTGTTATGTGTTTCAGGTAACAGTGAGGATTGCGGGAATGCACCAGCATGATCCGTACACACATGAGGAGTATCTTTTTACATTATGATCTTGGGTTGTGTTTCTATGGATTGATATGTGATACAGTGAGATCTTTATAATATTTATGAATGAAAGAATGCTTTGAAAAATGTGAAAAATTGTTTGAAAAATTACTGTGTTACAACATTTTATGTTTTTTAGCATTATGGACATCTATGGAAGTTTATGCTTTTGTTTTATTGTTTTTTGAACTTATAAAGTTGAATTAATATTTTGTTGGAAATGATTTAGAGAAGTTAAAAAGATTCTTTAGAAACAAGACAGTTTACTCATCTTGATGATCTAATGAAAAAGATTACCAAATCATTCAAATATCTTCATTATAAAGAGGTAAATAATTAGATTAATTTCTTAATAAATTATTAATTAATTTATTTATTTTCTATTTTGATCCTGAAAGTTAGTCATCTTGCTTCTCAGTGAATTATATTTAGTAATCACGTAGTCAATTATTATTCGGGAGCTCATATCATCAAAAGATATATGGAAACTTGAAATTTTGATTGAAAGCTGAAACATGAATATTATTTTATAGAAACATAGTTCCCTTTATTAAATATCATTTTTCGTTCCTTAAATTTTTGTTGTTTTCATCCCTCAAATAAATTGCATTTGGATTTGGTTGTTAACCCTTGGTTACCTTAGAAATTTACCCCCACTCTCGACTCTCTTTATGTCCCTTCTTTGTTTCACTAGTGTTGTGGTGGTGTGGTTTAACAGGGAACTAGGTTGAGGTAAATGTTTATGCAAACGGAGTAGGAAGAGGTTGATAGTGGGGGTAAAATCGTCATATTACTCACTAGGGCTTTATTCCTCTTTGTATTTTGAGTTTATGACTTTGTATTTTCATAATATATGGAATCGAATGGAAAGGTTTTAGTAACAGTAGCATCTCAACTAAAGATCTTCAACTAAAAAGATATAGATATTTTCTAGAATATTTGTAACAGCCCGGAATTTCAGGTATTTCTTTAAATTATTTTTGGGCACATTTAAGAGGGAACTCGGCGAGTAGGTGCATGACTCGCCGAGTAGGGCCATGTCTTGGTCGCAATCGCAGATACGCGATTGGACTCGACGAGTCCAAGTAAGGACTCGGCGAGTCGACGCTGTTTCAGCTGAACCCTAGCCGTTTCATTTCTGATCGTATATAACGATCTTATGGCCGTCATGTCGCGTCTTTTGGCCGGTTGAAGATCCCCTGGGAGTGTGTGAGCATCTGAAGCAAGAGAGAGGACTTGAGAAGGCTTGAAGAGATTGTTAGACAAGGAGGAGCAAGGTGGTGATCAAAGGAATCGAGTACTGGAGGTTTGGAGACACAGGGAACACGTTTCCAGGTAATCTTCGGATCGAAATCTGTAACTTTTACGTTGTATGCGAGTTTAGGGTTTAGGAAACCCATTTAAGGATTTGTTAGATTATATTGTTGTTATAAGTGTTAAAAACCCCTGTAATAGTATATGTGAAAGTCCAGGAAGCCCTATATCTATATACTTCGAAATCATGCGAAATACAGGAGGCAGCGGATTGACTGCATGGCGAGGACTCGCCGAGTCCAATGATCAGACTCGGCGAGTAGCTTGAAGATTCACTAGAACTCGCCGAGTTGTACTTCAGACTCGGCGAGTAGCTTGAAGGTTCACTAGGACTCGCCGAGTTGTTCTTCAGACTCGGCGAGTAGCTTGAAGATCTACTGGAACTCGTCGAGTCGTTCTTCAGACTCGGCGAGTGGTGTCAGGGTGTCTATACTCGTCGAGTTACCCTTTGCACTCGACGAGTCCGGTCAAGATTGACCGTTGACCTGTATATAACTTAGTAGGGTCAGTTGTCTTGTTTGATAAGATCATTAACAAAGGATGTGGTATTATAGGGAACCTGCGGATTAGCGGATCGTGTGCGAGTAGCCCGAAGAGTTTATAGCTGCATACTACGAGGTGAGTCTTCTCACTATACTTCACCCGGAAGGGTTTGACTGTGAGACCGGAAGGTCGTATGTGTTATATTCATGCTATGTCTAGAGAGGTAGATGCTTTATATGTGATGTGTGCTTATATGTGATGTATGCTTATACGGGCCGGAAGGCGAGACTCTATGTGATAGAAAGGACGGTATGATGTATGATTTATGTGTTATGTGTATTATGTTACATGTGTTATGTTTTATACTATCATGGGCCGGAAGGCAAAATACTATGGGCCGGAAGGCAATCTAATACGGGCCGGAAGGCGATATATATTATGGGCCGGAAGGCGATTATATTACGGGCCGGAAGGCAATGTTATGTGGACCGAAAGGTCCGGGCCGGAAGGCGTATGTGGGTAAGTCGTATACTGGGGAACTCACTAAGCATTTATGCTTACTAGTTGTGTTTATGTTTTTCAGGTACTAGTGATGACCGTGGAAAGGCGCCGGCGTGACACGTACACACTGCCACTGTTGAAGATCCTGGAGATTTATTATTTATATTTTTGAAATAAACTTGGAACAAACCCTTTTGTCGAATAATGATGTTTTGTTTTTAATGAAAAATTTATTTGAAAATTTGAGCTGTTACAATTGGTATCAAAGCCTTGGTTTGAGGGATTCGGGTGTACTTTTGGGTGCAACTGAACTCAAACCGGGGATTTGAGGAAAAACTTTTTCTTAAAAATAATAAGGACATAACATTTTATAAAGGGCAAGGCGGTAAAAACAAGGGTGGAACAGTGTGTACGAGCAGCCAGCGTCCGAACGGTAAAGATCCCCAGAATACCTTACGATGTTGTGTTATGCACTGAATTATGAATTGTTATGCATGCTAGAAGACTAGGTATACATGATAGGATTAGAATTGCCTGTTTTGTGATGCCTTAGTCTAGGGAGATTGCTTATATGAGATATTTGGTAGCGTGCAAGTAGACAGTGCATACTAGAGGTAGAGTACTCATTATTCGGGATTTGGGGAGGAAGATTTGGGACGAATACTGATACGGTGTGGTCGGTAGTATTGGGCCCGTACTATCGAAGGCACCGGATCAGTGGAAGACTCAAATAAGAATCCCTGGAAATCGGAGACTGGGTAGGGCGCGTATCGAGTACAATTGTACTTGGTGGAGTCTCTGATGATTTTATGTTGTATTTCAGAGACATCATGGTTATCACACGCAATGGGGCGAGTTCGAGCGGTGCGAGTGACGAGGAGATTCGTCAGATTATTCAGGAAGAGGTAGCTGCGGCGGTCCGGGCTGAGATCCCGGAGATGTTTGGGTCTATTAAGACCACGTTGATGGAGGAGTTTGAGGAGCGGTACGCCGCACTTACTGAAGCTGCAGTTGCTGCCGCTACCGCAGCGGTGGCTGCTGCCAGGCCGCAAGGGGGTGATTCATTACTATTCAGGGAATTCAGCAACACGAAACCCCCTGAATTTGATGGGACGCAGGATCCGATTGCAGCTATGAGGTGGATCGCCGACATCGAGGGGTGTTTCTATACTTGCTCATGCCCGGAGCACTTGAGGGTACGGTTCGCCTTGAACCAGCTCCGTCTGGGAGCGAAGGATTGGTGGAAGTTCGTGACAACGAACTTCACTCAGGCAGAGATTTCGGCGGTGACATGGGAGAGGTTTACCGAGATGTTCAGGGATGAGTACGTTCCCCCGGTAGAGAGGGAGCGATTGATTCAGGAGTTCTTGACCCTTAAGCAGGGTACTGATTCCGTGGCAGTGATCACACGGAAGTTTCATGAGAGGGCAATGTTCTGCCCCGAGCTGGTATCTACGGAGCAGTCGCGAATGAGCCGCTATTTGGGTGTTTTGAAGAGGGAGATTCGGGAGTTTGTGTCAAACTCCACCTATCGTACTTTCACTGAGCTTCAGGCGAACGCCAGGAAGCGCGAGATTGAGTTGGAGACTCAAGCGAGGGAGGAGGCTGAGTCTCGGCAGGTGGATCGACGGCCGGCCCAGTCTCAGCCGGCAGCCAAGCGGACTAAGTTCGCTGATTCGAGGATGGGAGGTTCGAAGGGTCGCACTTGCGCAAAGTGCGGCAAGAGTCACGAGGGGGCGTGTCGAGCTGGTGGTTGCTACAAGTGTGGCAAGGAGGGACATATTGCCAGGGATTGCCCTAAGGGGTTTATGGTTTGCTTTCACTGCAACCAGACAGGCCATCGGAAGGCCGAGTGCCCGCAACTTCGTCAGGGAGCTACACCTACTACCCGGACTACTAAGACCCGACCGGCGAAGGTCGAGGCCCCGAGGGCTCGCGGGAGAGCCTTTCAGCTGACTGCGGAGGAGGTCCGCGCTGCGCCCGATGTTGTGGCAGGTATGTTATCGTTCACGTATTTAATTAAAGGTCGAAATGTTATGCTTATGTTAATGTATGTGTAGGTACTTTCCTTGTGAACTCTATGCCTGCTCTAGTATTATTTGATTCGGGTGCGAGTAGATCGTTTGTATCGTTAGCTTTTAGTCAGCACATCGGCATTAGTTGTGAGCCGTTAAGTCGGCCCTTGAGCGTTTCTATTGCGGCTGAGAGGGTGATTTGTGCTACGGAGGTTCTTAGGGGATGCGTGCTAGAGATCTTCGGGGTCGCATTTCCGATTGACTTAATTCCTATTGCGATGGGTGATGTCTGTGTCATCGTAGGCATGGACTGGTTGAGCCGATTCAACGCTGTCATCGACTGCGAGCGTCAGCTGGTGACTATACGAGACCCTAGTGGGGGAGTTCTTACGGTATACGGCGAGGGTACCCGTTCGGGATCAGCTTTTTGTTCGGCCGCTAGGGCGAGGCAATGTCTACAGCAGGGATGTAACGGTTTTGTGGCGTATGTGATGGATACGCGGGAGAGTTCCGAGAGACCGAAAACATTGAAGGAGGTTCCAGTGGTGCGCGAGTTTCCAGATGTTTTTCCCGAGGATTTGCCGGGAATACCTCCTGCGAGGCAAGTGGAGTTTGGTATCGATCTAGTACCAGGGGCTGCGCCTATTGCGAAGGTGCCTTATCGTCTTGCACCTCCAGAGATGCAAGAATTGTCCTCGCAACTTCAAGAGTTGTTGGGGAAGGGATTTATTCGGCCGAGTAGCTCGCCGTGGGGAGCACCGATTCTGTTCGTCAAGAAGAAGGATGGTTCACACCGGATGTGTATCGATTACCGGGAACTGAACAAGGTGACAGTTAAGAACCGCTATCCGTTACCAAGGATCGATGATCTATTCGATCAGTTGCAAGGGGCATCTTGGTTTTCCAAGATTGATTTGAGATCAGGGTACCATCAGGTAAGGGTGCGGGATGAGGACGTCCAGAAGACAGCCTTTAGGACGCTGTATGGGCATTACGAGTTCGTGGTGATGCCTTTTGGGCTCACCAATGCCCCAGCAGTGTTCATGGATCTCATGAACAGGGTATGCAGGCCGATGCTGGATCGGTCTGTGATTGTATTCATCGACGACATTCTGGTGTATTCGCGGTCGAGGGAGCAGCATGAGGGACATTTGAGGGAGGTCCTTGAGGTACTGAGGTCGGAGAAGCTATATGCAAAATTCTCCAAATGTGACTTCTGGTTACGGGAGGTTCAATTTCTGGGGCACGTTGTAAATCAGGCAGGGATATTGGTCGATCCGGCCAAGGTGGAAGCGGTGATGAGATGGGAGGCACCGAAGTCACCTTCGGAGATCAGGAGTTTCCTTGGGTTGGCGGGGTACTATCGAAGGTTCATTAGGGACTTCTCCAAGATCGCGGTGCCACTTACCAAATTGACCCGAAAGGGTGTTACATTCTCATGGGGACCCGAGCAGCAGACTTCCTTCGAGACACTTCGTCAGAGACTGTGCGAAGCACCAGTATTAGCTCTTCCGGAAGGGATGGAGGACTTTGTCGTATATTGCGATGCGTCGATTTCAGGACTGGGTGCAGTGTTGATGCAGAGGGGCCATGTGATAGCCTATGCATCGAGGCAGCTGAAGCCTCACGAAGCGAGATATCCCACGCATGACTTAGAGTTGGGGGCAGTAGTGTTCGCCCTCAAAATTTGGCGTCACTACCTGTACGGGGTTCGTTGTACCATATACACGGACCATAAGAGTTTGAAGTATTTGATGGATCAACCCAACCTAAACATGCGTCAGAGGAGATGGTTAGACGTGGTTAAGGATTATGACTGTGAGATCCTATACCACCCAGGCAAGGCTAATGTGGTAGCCGATGCTTTGAGTCGTAGGGCGGAGGGTACTCCATTGCGGGACGTATGTTTGAGATTGACGGTGATGACTCCGGTATTAGATACTATTCGTGGGGCACAGGCCGAGGTTGTGAAGTCTGGGATGCAGAAACAGGAGCGGGTCGTCGGGTTGATTTCAGAGTTCGTTACGGATGGGCGGGGACTTCTGACATTTCAGGGTCGGATCTGGGTGCCATTCATGGGCGGTACGCGTGTTATTTTGATGGAGGAGGCACATAGATCGAAATTCTCGATCCATCCCAGTGCTACGAAAATGTATCTGGATTTGAAAAAGGAGTACTGGTGGCCTTGCATGAAGAGAGACGTTGCCTGGTTCGTGGAGAGGTGTTTGACCTGCCGTAAAGTTAAGGCCGAACACCAGAGACCGCATGGTAAGTTGCAACCCTTGGAGATCCCTGAGTGGAAGTGGGATCAGATCACGATGGATTTCATCACCAAATTGCCAAAAACTGCCAGGGGAGTTGATGCGATTTGGGTGATTGTGGATAGGCTAACAAAGAGTGCACATTTCCTTGCCATTAGTGAAAGTTCATCAGCAGAGAAGTTGGCGGAGTTGTACGTGAGAGAGATAGTATCTCGGCATGGAGTGCCGACCTCGATTGTTTCGGATCGCGATGTACGTTTCACTTCCAGGTTCTGGAAGAAATTTCATGAGGACCTGGGTACTAAGCTGCATTTTAGTACCGCATACCATCCCCAGACCGACGGTCAGAGCGAGCGGACGATTCAGACATTGGAAGACATGCTTAGAGCGTGTGTGTTAGACTTCGGGGGTAGCTGGGACGCGCATCTGCCGTTGGCTGAGTTTTCCTACAACAACAGCCATCATTCGAGCATTGGTATGCCACCTTTTGAGTTGTTGTATGGTAGGAGGTGTCGGACTCCCATTTGCTGGGGAGAAGTGGGACAGAGAGTGATGGGCAGTACAGAGATTGTACTTCAGACGACCGAGCAGATTCAGCGAGTGAGGCAGAGGTTATTGACTGCCCAGAGCCGACAGAAGAGTTATGCGGACAGACGCCGATCCGAGCTCGAATTCCAGGTCGGCGACTTCGTTCTCCTAAAGGTTTCTCCTTGGAAAGGGGTAATTCGGTTCAGGAAGAGGGGCAAATTGGGGCCCCGGTTCATAGGTCCATTTCGGGTAATTGCAAGGGTAGGTCGGGTAGCTTATCGGTTGGAGTTGCCAGTGGAGCTGAGTCAGATTCACAATACCTTCCACGTGTCGCAGTTGAGGAAGTGTATAGCCGATGAGGCAGCAGTGGTTCCGTTAGAAGATATTCAGGTGGATGCGAGCCTGAATTACGCCGAGAGACCAGTAGCTATCAGGGATCGGAAGACCAAGGTTCTACGGAACAAGGAGATACCTCTGGTGTTGGTTCAGTGGCAACATCGGAAAGGATCGGAGATGACTTGGGAGCCGGAAAGAGAAATGCGGGAGCAACATCCAGAGTTATTCGCAGAATGAGAGACTTCGAGGGCGAAGTCTAGTTCTAGTGGGGGAGAGTTGTAACAGCCCGGAATTTCAGGTATTTCTTTAAATTATTTTTGGGCACATTTAAGAGGGAACTCGGCGAGTAGGTGCATGACTCGCCGAGTAGGGCCATGTCTTGGTCGCAGTCGCAGATACGCGACTGGACTCGACGAGTCCAAGTAAGGACTCGGCGAGTCGATGCTGTTTCAGCTGAACCCTAGCCGTTTCATTTCTGATCGTATATAACGATCTTATGGCCGTCATGTCGCGTCTTTTGGCCGGTTGAAGATCCCCTGGGAGTGTGTGAGCATCTGAAGCAAGAGAGAGGACTTGAGAAGGCTTGAAGAGATTGTTAGACAAGGAGGAGCAAGGTGGTGATCAAAGGAATCGAGTACTGGAGGTTTGGAGACACAGGGAACACGTTTCCAGGTAATCTTCGGATCGAAATCTGTAACTTTTACGTTGTATGCGAGTTTAGGGTTTAGGAAACCCATTTAAGGATTTGTTAGATTATATTGTTGTTATAAGTGTTAAAAACCCCTGTAATAGTATATGTGAAAGTCCAGGAAGCCCTATATCTATATACTTCGAAATCATGCGAAATACAGGAGGCAGCGGATTGACTGCATGGCGAGGACTCGCCGAGTCCAATGATCAGACTCGGCGAGTAGCTTGAAGATTCACTAGAACTCGCCGAGTTGTTCTTCAGACTCGGCGAGTAGCTTGAAGGTTCACTAGGACTCGCCGAGTTGTTCTTCAGACTCGGCGAGTAGCTTGAAGATCTACTGGAACTCGTCGAGTCGTTCTTCAGACTCGGCGAGTGGTGTCAGGGTGTCTATACTCGTCGAGTTACCCTTTGCACTCGACGAGTCCGGTCAAGATTGACCGTTGACCTGTATATAACTTAGTAGGGTCAGTTGTCTTGTTTGATAAGATCATTAACAAAGGATGTGGTATTATAGGGAACCTGCGGATTAGCGGATCGTGTGCGAGTAGCCCGAAGAGTTTATAGCTGCATACTACGAGGTGAGTCTTCTCACTATACTTCACCCGGAAGGGTTTGACTGTGAGACCGGAAGGTCGTATGTGTTATATTCATGCTATGTCTAGAGAGGTAGATGCTTTATATGTGATGTGTGCTTATATGTGATGTATGCTTATACGGGCCGGAAGGCGAGACTCTATGTGATAGAAAGGACGGTATGATGTATGATTTATGTGTTATGTGTATTATGTTACATGTGTTATGTTTTATACTATCATGGGCCGGAAGGCAAAATACTATGGGCCGGAAGGCAATCTAATACGGGCCGGAAGGCGATATATATTATGGGCCGGAAGGCGATTATATTACGGGCCGGAAGGCAATGTTATGTGGACCGAAAGGTCCGGGCCGGAAGGCGTATGTGGGTAAGTCGTATACTGGGGAACTCACTAAGCATTTATGCTTACTAGTTGTGTTTATGTTTTTCAGGTACTAGTGATGACCGTGGAAAGGCGCCGGCGTGACACGTACACACTGCCACTGTTGAAGATCCTGGAGATTTATTATTTATATTTTTGAAATAAACTTGGAACAAACCCTTTTGTCGAATAATGATGTTTTGTTTTTAATGAAAAATTTATTTGAAAATTTGAGCTGTTACAATCTTGTAAGTTCCTTTAGGGCTTGTTATTTTTCACTTGAGTGTCGTGGGGTAACTGATTCCTATCTGGATGCACAGAGTCTATTTCTTTTCGAAATTCAAAACGAGAGTGAATGTAATTATATATTAATCATTTAGGGGTCGATTCTTTTAACCTTTGTCTATAAACGATACAAATGAAATCATATTTAAATCCATATAAAGACTAATTCATTATTTGCTCTTTGATTTTACTTTTACGCATAAATATCATAAAACCATTAAAGCTAGGAGCAACTGAAGATGGTGTGAATGAGATGTTGATGGCTGTGAAAATATAATTTATGCTCTATTGGTACAAAATGGTTCATAGATTTATGAAGACAACTTTTCATGGACCTAAACAAAAAGTTTTGACTTTCAAAGTCAAAACCACTAACTTTTAAGATCTAAAAAGTGTATTAGTTCTTTAAAGTTTGTATTAATATCTAAAACATACTATGACAAATTAGATTTAGATTCTACTTTTGTAAAAACACTTTTAAAGTCAAACCCACACTTTCAAAGTCAAAGCATACTTTGTAACTAGATTGTATAGTGGTTTCCTACCATTGTAACAGGTTATTCCTGCAGTGGTTGGCAAGAAAAACCTTCAGGTTCTTTTTTTTGTTTGTACTCAATTATATATCTATACAAACCTTATATTTTGCATCTGAGAGAGAAAGAAGATGCCTAATGGCATCTTTCTTATTTGTTTAACTAGATGTGGGCTTTAAAAAATAAAGAATCACAATATATTTCACACACACAATCAAATAGCAATGTACTTTTGTTTTTTTGATAATTTGTAATCTTTTTTCCCTAAACCAAATCTAAATAAAAAGAGAAAAGTAAGATGCTATTAGATGCAAAACAACATTGACCAAAAATAACCAACATTGTCAAAATGATCAATTTCACCAAAAAGGTCAAAATTATCATTATTTTCAAGATTATTTATATGTCATGTTATACAAGTCTAGCATCATTATAAAGTTCTTTTTTGTTCATTTTTAACTCATCCAAATCACAGAAAATAACATCAATGGTCAATATCAACAAATTTACCAAAACGTCTAAAATGATCAATTTTTTGTGGATTTACTTGACCACATATCATTGGAACCACAAACAAAACCTCTACCTTTTTGTTTTTAGTGTTTCGTATTAGTGCTTAATATTAAAAAAGAACAAAAAAAGATCAAAAAGGCCAAATTGACCAAAAGCGTCAAAATGGTTATATTTTTCAAAAATAATTATATGTTTTTAGTATAAGACTTTCTTTTGGTGATCTTGCATTCATTTTAAAGTTTTTTGTTTATTTCTAGAGTAAATTACAGAAAACCCCCTTATGGTTTCGGCAAAATGACATGTTTGGTGCCTAACTTTTTTTAGCACTCAGATCGTCCTTGTGGTTTGATTTTTTAGTGTTTTCGACCCTATGATTTGGTCAAAATTATATGTTTGGTACATAACTTTTTATATGTAATGGACAGACTACGCAACAAAATCAAACGACATGGAAGATCCAAGTGTAGAAAAAAGTTAGAGACCAAATATGTAATTTTAACCAAACCATTAGGACGATTTCAGTAATTTAGTCTTATTTCTATTAACTAATGTTAAGATTATTTATATTTAGTAGTCTCTTGGATTGAAATTAGGTCCCCATAAAAGAAATTTTTTCAAGTGCACCTTTATCAATTTTATAAACAATGATATTATCTCAACAATATATTATAATTCATTAATCGGTCAACCCGTTCACCGAACGAGCGGTGAAATAAGTTAATGTATGGTTTATAAAATCTGTAATAACCTATTTATGGTTAACCACATGTTGTTAGTTATGCATCATATAAATGGTTATACCCATAAATGAAAATATAATGTTACTTCTATCGTTAAAACTCACATTTGTTGTATTAGATAATAATATATTATTATCAAAATGTATTGCGAATAATTGAAACGAGATTGAAGTCGATAGTTTAAGGTTTCACGATTAATAAATTAGAAAACGTCTGATTTATTACTTTTATAAATATTTTTACTAAAAGTATTTAAAATATGAAATTAAATATTAGGCTATAGCCTGAGTGCAACCGTGCTTTTGGAATTTCTATTTGAGGTGTGCAAGTCCCTCAACAGATAGAAACAGTTTCCAGAAATTTTAAGAAAATCAGTATTATAATGGTTTTGGATTCTTAAAACAGTCTTATATTTTACGTACAAACTTCGTGTTGGACGTTCTTTATATTTTCAGAATCAGGGAAACACCTACTATGAAACTAGAGTGTTTGCATTGCTCACAACTACTTAATACAAACTTTTAGATTTTAAGACGTATTCTTACGGTTGCAGTTTGAGCTGTTTGATTCTTAACAAATTTAAACTATCTAAAGTATGGGTGCTGATATTTCCCCTTATGTTTCTTATACATCCACAGACTTCCAAAGGGAAATGACAATTATGCCCATTTATGTTTCGAGTGTAATATATCTCTATTAATATATCATATCTTTTTTAATCCAACCCCTTTTTTTTCTCCCCTTACGTCAACGCCCACCCTCACTTTCCGACGACACCCACCATCAAACCACACCTTCGTCGGAAACAACTTCTTCTACCATTACCTGCAAAATCGAAAACCATTTGAAGAAAACCACCTATAATTACCAAAATCACCTACAAAACATTTCCAAAACCACCAACTAAATCAACAATTTCAACTTCAAGAAACCACCTTTCAAAATCGGATTTGCTGGTCCATGGGATTTTAAGGTTTCAAAATTCAATTTGCGGGAGAGTTTAATGGTTTAACAACTCTTTGAGGTTTCATCGTTGTTGCTGAGTAAGGCTTCTGCTTTCGAGTTTCTTAAGGATGATAGACGGGCGGTGGTGGGAGAGCCTTTTCGGGTGAGCTTCGTCCCCAAATGGAATCAATCAGAGGTGGGTATTTATGTGGAAGGTCCGATGATGCTTATGTTTATTTGTATTGGGAAAAGATGGGAGAGTTTCATGATAGTGACATGAGACGAGGAAAGCAATGACCAGTAACAGAAGGAATGAAAGAATCAAGAAAGATGGGACTCTGTAGGAGATTTTGGTTCAAAGGGAAGACCAATAACTTAGCAGAAGAAGAAAGGAGTTATAGGCTTAAGATTGCGGTAAAATCGAATTAGAGGTCACCGTGAATGTAGGTTGAAATTCTCCGACGTGGTGTAGACGAAAGGTGAATGTGAGGTAACCGATGGAGATAAAAGGAGTTGGGTTAATTTATTTATTTATTTATAACAAAGGAATTAAAAGATATATATTAAATACAGACAATAATTACATTCCAAATATAAACAAAGGGTACAATTGTCAATTTTCCTTAGGAGTAAGTGGATGTATAAAAAAAACACAGTGGAAATATCAATTCCCCTAAATTATTGGGGGTTGTTGGGTAAATTAAGTAACCAAAATATGACTACTTTGGTTAAAATAAGTCAAGGGATGGACTTAAATGGTTTAAATGGCATTAATGTTTGAGAATTTGACTGATTCTGTTAAGAAATTTTCATGGAGAGGCTGTTTTGTTTTAATTAAACCAATTGTTTGGGGAAAGGGACTCATTTTGTTGAAACATACCAAGGGAGGGCTGATTTTAAAATTTAAAACTATAAGTGGAGGGCTAGACGTGTTTAATGGCTCAACTTAGGAGAATTAGGGATTTTAAGTCCCGATTCCTTTTGGTGATCGGGAAATTGGAGAAGAACATAAACAGTCGGGGCTTATGAACGACATTGCGAGATGGAAAAACACGAATGCTTCGCAGGTGGTACGATTTGTTGAGCGATTGCGAGGTCGAGGCCATCTCTGGGGTTTGACGAGGCCGAAGGGGAGAAAAGGCGAAGCAGCGAGGATTCAGGTCCGATGATTACTCCCTGGTTCGTGCGTCTTGTAACCGACAGAAGTCGAGCAAGGAGGTTGCATCGCCGGAGTTTGGTTGTACCGAAGAGAGGTCGCGAAACGGGGCAGCGAAATCGTTTTTCTTCTACTCCAGTCGTGAGGCGCGAAGGGGAGGGGATCAGAAGAGGTGTTTGGGAGGAAGTAGACATCAACAACGTCTCAGGTAGGAGGCTTCGGTGGTGATTCTGTAAGGCAAAAGAGGGAGAGCACCTCCGGTCTTCATCCGTCCGAGAATCGATCGGACCAAGGCATAATCGGTAAAAAAAAAAAAAAAAATTTTTTTTTTTTTTGATTTGGTGTTTATTAGTAATGGAAGCAAGAAATCATGGTTTTGTTGTTTCATTTGACAGGGAAGGAGGAAGGCAGTGAAAACAGCTAGAAGGTAGAGTTTGAAGGTGTGTTTGGGTTTGCTTGGAAACTGGAAGGAACGAATGCTACAACTGGTTCGAGATTTGCAATAAAAAGGGGAGGTGTTTGTTTTCTTCCTCATCCATACTTCCAAAGACACGATTTTTATCATATTGGATAGCTGTGTTTGAGTGTGGAGTTGATCGAGTGTTGTATTGGGTTGAAGAAATTGTACAAGGAATCTGTTCAATTGTGATGCGCAGGATTATTTTATTTATTTATTTATTTATTTTTTGAATCTATTATCAGATTTTGGAAAGATTTTTGAGTATTGGGAGTACTTTGGTTAAATACTAGAAGCAATGTCATTTTTTATACTTTTGTTGACTGTGAGTCTAAAACCGTCAACGATCGCCGGTTGTTTCCTCCAAGATCGCTTCATCCCTTTGATAACCGTCTGATTTGTCTCAATCGGTTCTTCTTTTGATTGGCAGAGAAGAAGAAGACACCGTATCAATGGTTCTTGATGTACCTATCTTCCCGCTCCTTCAATTCTCCACGCACAATTTCTCTATATATTGCCACCTACACAACCATATCCTCCCGCTTGTGGCAAAACTTCAGTCCTTATAAATCACATAAGGAAATTATTATTTTTGAAGAGGTAAAAATTGACCGACTTTTCATAAAGGCTTAATACTTTATAATCTTTTGATTATTGCTTCAGAGTTCTCGAATTGCCAAAGAGGAACAAGAACTCGCAAAGTTAGAGAAAAAAAAAACTTTTATCTCTTTCAAAGGATGAAATCCAATTGAGGTACTTTGGTTAACGATTGATTAATTCACACTTGATATATTGAACTAAGTAATGGGTTTGTCTCCTATGTGTAGAGCAATCGCAAAGGAAAAAAGTAGCTGCTTCATTCATAAGAAGGTAATCGGACATTATGCATTTGATTGAACATCGCCTACCTTTTTGTTTTTCTCGGTTACATTTCCTTGATATGCTTCTTATGTTGTTTGTGAGTAGATGAGTTGTTTTTATTCAATTCATCGTCTGTATGTTTACTATCCTTATGTGTTTTCTTTTGAAATTCACCAATCTCCCAAACTTTTATCCATGTGGCTAGCTGTTTAAGAAAAAAATATTGTGTATATATATATATATATATATATATATATATATATATATATATATATATATATATTTATGGTCTTCGATCCCTCAAATGAATTTCATTTGGATTTGGTTGTTAACCCTTGTTAACATTACAAATTTACCCCCACTCTTGACTCTCTCTATGTCCCTTCTCTGTTTTACTAGTGTTGTGGTGGTGTGGTTGAACAAGTGTTGCGGTGGTGTGGTTGAAGTAAATGTTTATGCAAATGGAATAGGAAGAGGTTGATAGTGGGGGTAAAATCATCATATTACTCACTAGGGCTTTATTTCTCTTTGTATTTTGAGGTTATGACTTTGTACTTTCATAATATATGGAATCGAATGGAAAGGTTTTAGCAACAGTAGCATCTCAACTAAAGACCTTCAATTAAAAAGATATAGATCTTTTCTGGAATCTTGTAACTTCCTTTAGGGCATGTTATTTTTCCTTTGAGTGTCGTGGGGTAACTTAATGGACATAGTCTTTCTTTTCTAAATTCAAAATGGGAGTGAATGTAATTATATATTAATCCTTTAGAGACCGATTCTTTTACCCTTTGTCTATAAACGATACAAATGAAATCATATCTAAATCCTTATAAAGACTAATTCATTATTTGCTCTTTGATTTTACTTTTATGCATAAATATCATAAAACCATTAAAGCTAGGAGCAACTGAAGATGGTGTGAATGAGATGTTGACGGCCGTGAAAATATAATTTATTCTCCATTAGTACAAAATGGTTCATTGATTTAAGAAGACAATTTTTCATGGATCTAAACAAAAAGTTTTGACTTTCAAAGTCAAAACCACAAACTTTTAAGATCTAAAAAGTGTATTAATTCTTTAAAGTTTGTATTAATATCTAAATCATACTATAACAAATTAGATTTAGATTCTACTCTGGAAAATAGACTTTTAAAGTCAAATCCACACTTTCAAAGTCAAATCATACTTTGTAAGTAGATTGTATAGTGGTTTCCTACCATTGTAAAAGGTTATTCTGGCCGTTATTGGCAAGAAAGGCCTTCACGTTCTTTTTTTTGTTTGTACACAATTATATATCTATACAAACCTTATATTTTGCATCTGAGAGAGAAAGAAGATGCCTAATGACATCTTTCTTATTTGTTTAACTAGATGTGGGATTTAAAAAATAAAGAATCACAATATATTTTACACACACAATCAAATAGCAATGTACTTTTGTTTTTTCGATAATTTGTAATCTTTTTTCCCTAAACCATATCTAAAAAAAAAGTGAGAAAAGTAAGATGTTATTAGATGTAAAACAACATTGACCAAAAATAACCAACATCTCAAAATGATCAATTTGACCAAAAAGGTCAAAATTATCATTATTTTCAAGATTATTTATACGTTATGTTATACAAGTCTAGTATCATTATAAAGTTCTTTTTTGTTCATTTTTAACTCATCCAAATCAAAGAAAATAACATCAATGGTCAATGTCAACAAATTTACCAAAACATCTAAAATGTTCAATTTTTTGTGGATTTACTTGACCACATATCATTGGAACCACAAACAAAACCTCTACCTTTTTGTTTTTAGTGATTCATATTAGTACTTAATATTAAAAAAGAACAAAAAATGTCAAAAAAGGTCAAATTGACCAAAAGCGTCAAAATTTTTATTTTTTTCAAAAATAATTATATGTTTGTAGTATAAGACTTTCTTTTGGTGATCTGGCATTCATTTTAAGGTTTTTTTTTGTTTATTTCTAGAGTAAATTACTGAAAACTCCCTTATGGTTTGGTCAAAATTACATGTGTGGTGCCTAACTTTTTTTTTTTAGCACTGAGATCGTTCTTGTGGTTTGTTTTTGTTGTGTTTTCGACCCTATGATTTGGTCAAAATTGTATGTTTGGTCCATAACTTGTTATATGTAAAGGATAGAAAACGCAACAAAATCAAATGACATGGAAGATCCAAGTGCAGAAAAAGTTAGAGACCAAGCATGTAATTTTAACCAAACCATTAGGACGATTTCAGTAATTTACTCTTATTTCTATTAACTAATGTTAAGATTGTTTTATATTTAATAGTCTCTTGGATTTAAATTTGGTCCCCATAAAAGAAATTTTTTCAAGTGCACCTTCATCACTTGTATAAACATTGATGTTATATCAATAATATATTATAATTCATGTGTCGGTCAACCCGTTCACCGAACGAGCGGTGACACAAGTTAATTTGTGGTTTATAAAATCTATAATAACCTATTTATAGTTGACCACATGTTCTTAGTTATGCATCAATATAAATGGTTATACCCATAAATGAAAATACATTGTGACTTCTATTGTTAATACTCATATTTGTTGGATTAGATAATAGTATATTATTTCCAAAAAGCATTGCCAGTAATTGAAACCAAGTTGAAGTCAATAGAAGGTTTTGCGATCAATAAATATGAAAACGTCTGATTTTTTTACTTTTATACATATTTTTACTCAAAGTATTTCAAATATGAAATTAAATATTAGGCTATAGCCTAAGACCAAACGTGCTTTACGAATTTCCATTTGAGGTGTGCAAGTCCCTCAACGGATAGAATCGGTTCTAGCGATTTTAAGAAAATCAGTATGATACTGGTTTTGGATTCTTAAAGCAGTCGTATCATTTGCATACAAACTTCGTTTTGGACGTTTGTCATATTTTCAGAATCAGGGAAACACGTACTATGAGACTAGAGTGTTTGTATTGCTAACAACTACTTAATACAAACTTTCAGATTTTCAGACGTATTCCTACGGTTGCACTTTGAGTTGTTTTATTTGTTCGTAAAATTACGTATTTGGAAGTAAGATAGTATCTTTTATCTTATAAGAGTTGAAATAACTCATTTATTTAATATTAGATGCACTAAAACTCAGTGAGTCAATTTAGCAAGAGACTTACTGTGAACTTGACCGTAACAGTCTTTAACCTAAATTCCAAGATGTCACATTACCTCACCGTTAAGGGAATTTTGTCCCGAAATTATTATGTTCTAGATTATTTTGTTCCATTATCATTTTTTTACAACTGGAGAAAGCATTGCTAAATAGTTGCAGATACTTTTGTTTCATTTGGTCCTCACGTTCCCAAGTAAAGTTCAGCTCTCTACGAGAGTTCCATCGGGCATTGACTATATGTATTCGACTTTGTTTGAGGCTTTTGATTTCTCGATCCGCAATCTCCACTGGTTCCTTTACGAAATGAAGTTTAGTGTTGACCTGGATCTCCTCGAGAGGAAAGACAAGGTTCTTATTAAAGAGACACTTTCAAAATTACATATGTGGGAGGTGTCGTGAACTTTGTTGAGTTCTTGAGGTAACTTGAGTTTTTAAGCCACCGTGCCAATGCTTGCTAGGATTTCACAAGGTCCGATGTAATATGGGTTTAGTTAATCTTGTTTTCCAAATAGAATGACTCCTTTCTATATTGCAACCTTTAATATGACACAATCTCTTACTTTGAATTCTAAGGGTTTGCGTCTTACATCAGCATAGCTTTTCTGACGACTACGTGTGGGATTTAATCGTTCTTTTAGTTGAAGAATCCTCTTCGTTATTTCATGAATGATCTTAGAACCAGTAAGTAGAGTATCTCCAGCATGCCTTATAGCTAGTGGAGTATCTCCTGAATTACTACAGTCTATCACCCAAGCACTAGGCATGTCTTCCAAAGTTTGTATCTTTATTTTTCCTTTGTTATCCGTCTATGGATGATATACAATACTCAGGTCAAGTTTGGTTTCCTAAGAGCCTTAGCAATGATTTTCAAAATATGGAAGTGAATCTGGTATCTTTGTCTGAGATGATAGATATTGGCACACCATTCAGTTTGATTATTTCTCTGAGATAGGTTCTGGTGAGTTTCCCCATCATGGTAATGTTTTTTATGGCTAAGAAGTGGGCTGTAACACTTGTGTTTCTAGCCTAGGCATTAATATTAAGGTGATAGTACAGGTTAAACTTTGTAACCCATTTTGAAGAAATGAAAAAGGAATCATGTGAATTCTATGTGTTTTATGTTTAATTATTAGGGTTTAATTAATTAAGAATAAAAATGAGCATCAAAAATAAATATTAGATAAAGCCGATATCTTTACATAAAGTTTTAGTGGTCGAAACAAGGATTTTGGGGATATAAAGAATACCAAAATCCGAGTTATAACGAAGAAGTTATGACCTGTCGAAGTTTCGCGACAAAACCGGCACGACGCTGAATGTCGTAAAAAGTGAGTTTTTGAAAAACTACACAAAACCCCCTTATGGTTTGGTCTAAATGACATGTTTGGTCCCTAACTTTTTTTAGCACTCAGATCGTCCTTGTGGTTTGATTTTTTTGTGTTTTCGACCCTATGATTTTGTCAAAATTATATGTTTGGTCAGTAACTTTTTATATGTAATGGACAGACTACGCAACAAAATCAAACGACATGGAAGATCCAAGTGCAGAAAAAAGTTAGAGACCAAATACGTAATTTTAACCAAACCATTAGGACGATTTCAGTAATTTAGTCTTATTTCTATTAACTAATGTTAAGATTATTTATATTTAATAGTCTCTTGGATTGAAATTAGGTCCCCATAAAAGAAAAATTTTCAAGTGCACCTTTATCAATTTTATAAACAATGATATTATCTCAACAATATATTATAATTCATTAATCGGTCAACCCGTTCACCGAACGAGAGGTGAAATAAGTTAATGTATGGTTTATAAAATCTATAATAACCTATTTATGGTTAACCACATGTTGTTAGTTATGCATCATATAAATGGTTATACCCATAAATGAAAATATAATGTTACTTCTATCGTTAAAACTCACATTTGTTGTATTAGATAATAATATATTATTTCCAAAATGTATTGCCAATAATTGAAACGAGATTGAAGTCGATAGTTTAAGGTTTCGCGATTAATAAATTAGAAAACGTCTGATTTTTTACTTTTATGAATATTTTTACTAAAAGTATTTAAAATATGAAATTAAATATTAGGCTATAGCCTGAGTGCAACCGTGCTTTTGGAATTTCTATTTGAGGTGTGCAAGTCCCTCAACAGATAGAAACGGTTTCTAGAAATGTTAAGAAAATCAGTATTATAATGGTTTTGGATTCTTAAAACAGTCGTATATTTTGCGTACAAACTTCGTGTTGGACGTTCTTTATATTTTCAGAATCAGGGAAACACGTACTATGAAACTAGAGTGTTTCCATTGCTCACAACTACTTAATACAAACTTTTAGATTTTAAGACGTATTCCTACGGTTGCAGTTTGAGCTGTTTGATTCTTAACAAACTTAAACTATCTAAAGTATGGGTGCTGATATTTGCATTTATGTTTCTTATACATCCACAGACTTCCAAAGGGAAATGACAATTATGCCCATTTATGTTTCAAGTGTAATATATCTCTATTAATATATCATATCTTTTTTAATCCAACCCCTTTTTTTTCTCCCCTTCCGTCAACGCCCACCCTCACTTTCCGACGACACCCACCATCAAACCACACCTTCTTCGGAAACAACTTCTTCTACCACTACCTGCAAAATCGAAAACCATTTGAAGAAAACCACCTATAATTACCAAAATCACCTACAAAACATTTCCAAAACCACCAACTAAATCAACAATTTCAACTTCAAGAAACCACCTTTCAAAATCGGATTTGCTGGTCCATGGGATTTTAAGGTTTCAAAATTCAATTTGCGGGAGAGTTTAATGGTTTAACAACTCTTTGAGGTTTCATCGTTGTTGCTGAGTAAGGCTTCTGCTTTCGAGTTTCTTAAGGATGATAGAGGGGCGGTGGTGGGAGAGCCTTTTCGGGTGAGCTTCGTCCCCAAATGGAATCAATCAGAGGTGGGTATTTCTGTGGAAGGTCCGATGATGCTTATGTTTATTTGTATTGGGAAAAGATGGGAGAGTTTCTTGATGGTGACATGAGACGAGGAAAGCAATGACCAGTAACAGAAGGAATGAAAGAATCAAGAAAGATGGGACTCTGTAGGAGATTTTGGTTCAAAGGGAAGACCAATAACTTAGTAGAAGAAGAAAGGAGTTATAGGCTTAAGATTGCGGTAAAATCGAATTAGAGGTCACCGTGAATGTAGGTTGAAATTCTCCGACGTGGTGTAGACGAAAGGTGAATGTGAGGTAACCGATGGAGATAAAAGGAGTTGGGTTAATTTATTTATTTATTTATAACAAAGGAATTAAAAGATATATATTAAATACAGACAATAATTACATTCCAAATATAAACAAAGGGTACAATTGTCAATTTTCCTTAGGAGTAAGTGGATGTATAAAAAAAACACAGTGGAAATATCAATTCCCCTAAATTATTGGGGGTTGTTGGGTAAATTAAGTAACCAAAATATGACTACTTTGGTTAAAATAAGTCAAGGGATGGACTTAAATGGTTTAAATGGGATTAATGTTTGAGAATTTGACTGATTCTGTTAAGAAATTTTCATAGAGAGGCTGTTTTGTTTTAATTAAACCAATCGTTTGGGGAAAGGGACTCATTTTGTTGAAACATACCAAGGGAGGGCTGATTTTAAAATTTAAAACTATAAGTGGAGGGCTAGACGTGTTTAATGGCTCAACTTAGGAGAATTAGGGATTTTAAGTCCCGATTCCTTTTGGTGATCGGGCAATTGGAGAAGAACATAAACAGTCGGGGCTTATGAACGACATTGCGAGATGGAAAAACACGAATGCTTCGCAGGTGGTACGATTTGTTGAGCGATTGCGAGGTCGAGGCCATCTCTGGGGTTTGACGAGGCCGAAGGGGAGAAAAGGCGAAGCAGCGAGGATTCAGGTCCGATGATTACTCCCTGGTTCGTGCGTCTTGTAGCCGACAGAAGTCGAGCAAGGAGGTTGCATCGCCGGAGTTTGGTTGTACCGAAGAAAGGACGCGAAACGGGGCAGCGAAATCGTTTTTCTTCTACTCCAGTCGTGAGGCGCGAAGGGGAGGGGATCAGAAGAGGTGTTTGGGAGGAAGTAGACATCAACAACGTCTCAGGTAGGACGCTTCGGTGGTGATTCTGTAAGGCAAAAGAGGGAGAGCACCTCCGGTCTTCATCCGTCCGAGAATCGATCGGACCAAGGCATAATCGGTAAAAAAAAAAAAAAAAAAATTTTTTGATTTGGTGTTTATTAGTAATGGAAGCAAGAAATCATGGTTTTGTTGTTTCATTTGACAGGGAAGGAGGAAGGCAGTGAAAAAAGCTAGAAGGTAGAGTTTGAAGGTGTGTTTGGGTTTGCTTGGAAACTGGAAGGAACGAATGCTACAACTGGTTCGAGATTTGCAATAAAAAGGGGAGGTGTTTGTTTTCTTCCTCATCCATACTTCCAAAGACACGATTTTTATCATATTGGATAGCTGTGTTTGAGTGTGGTGTTGATCGAGTGTTGTATTGGGTTGAAGAAATTGTACAAGGAATCTGTTCAATTGTGATGCGCAGGATTATTTTATTTATTTATTTATTTATTTTTTGAATCTATTATCAGATTTTGGAAAGATTTTTGAGTATTGGGAGTACTTTGGTTAAATACTAGAAGCAATGTCATTTTTTATACTTTTGTTGACTGTGAGTCTAAAACCGTCAACGATCGCCGGTTGTTTCCTCCAAGATCGCTTCATCCCTTTGATAACCGTCTGCTTTGCCTCAATCGGTTCTTCTTTTGATTGGCAGAGAAGAAGAAGACACCGTATCGATGGTTCTTGATGTACCTATCTTCCCGCTCCTTCAATTCTCCACGCACAATTTCTCTATATATTGCCACCTACACAACCATATCCTCCCGCTTGTGGCAAAACTTCAGTCCTTATAAATCACATGAGGAAATTATTATTTTTGAAGAGGTAAAAATTGACCGACTTTTCATAAAGGCTTAATACTTTATAATCTTTTGATTATTGCTTCAGAGTTCTCGAATTGCCAAAGAGGAACAAGAACTCGCAAAGTTAGAGAAAATAAAAACTTTTATCTCTTTCAAAGGATGAAATCCAATTGAGGTACTTTGGTTGACGATTGATTAATTCACACTTGATATATTGAACTAAGTAATGGGTTTGTCTCCTATGTGTAGAGCAATCGCAAAGGAAAAAAGTAGCTGCTTCATTCATAAGAAGGTAATCGGACATTATGCATTTGATTGAACATCGCCTACCTTTTTGTTTTTCTCGGTTACATTTCCTTGATATGCTTCTTATGTTGTTTGTGAGTAGATGAGTTGTTTTTATTCAATTCATCGTCTGTATGTTTACTATCCTTATGTGTTTTCTTTTGAAATTCACCAATCTCCCAAACTTTTATCCATGTGGCTAGCTGTTTAAGAATAATATATATATATATATATATATATATATATATATATATATATATATTTATGGTCTTCGATCCCTCAAATGAATTTCATTTGGATTTGGTTATTAACCCTTGTTAACTTTACAAATTTACCCCCACTCTTGACTCTCTCTATGTCCCTTCTATGTTTTAATAGTGTTGTGGTGGTGTGGTTGAACAAGCGTTGTGGTGGTGTGGTTGAAGTAAATGTTTATGTAAATGGAGTAGGAAGAGGTTGATAGTGGGGGTAAAATCATCATATTACTCACTAGGGATTTATTTCTCTTTGTATTTTGAGGTTATGACTTTGTACTTTCATAATATATGGAATCGATTGGAAAGGTTTTAGCAACAGTAGCATCTCAACTAAAGATCTTCAACTAAAAAGACATAGATATTTTCTCGAATCTTGTAAGTTCCTTTAGGGCATGTTATTTTTCCTTTGAGTGTCGTGGGGTAACTGATTCATGTCTAGACGCACATACTCTATTTCTTTTCTAAATTCAAAATGGGAGTGAATGTAATTATATATTAATCCTTTAAAGACCGATTCTTTTACCCTTTGTCTATAAACGATACAAATGAAATCATATCTAAATCCTTATAAAGACTAATTCATTATTTGCTCTTTGATTTTACTTTTACGCATAAATATCATAAAACCATTAAAGCTAGGAGCAACTGAAGATGGTGTGAATGAGATGTTGATGGCCGTGAAAATATAATTTATGCTCCATTGGTACAAAATGGTTCATAGATTTAAGAAGACAATTTTTCATGGACCTAAACAAAAAGTTTTGACTTTCAAAGTCAAAACCACTAACTTTTAAGATCTAAAAAGTGTATTAATTCTTTAAAGTTTGTATTAATATCTAAATCATACTATAGCAAATTAGATTTAGATTCTACTCTGGTAAATAGACTTTTAAAGTCAAACACACAGTTTCAAAGTCAAATCATACTTTGTAATTAGATTGTATAGTGGTTTCCTACCATTGTAAAAGGTTATTCCTACCGTTGTTGGCAAGAAAAACCTTCAAGTTCTTTTTTTTTGTACACAATTATATATCTATACAAACCTTATATTTTGCATCTGTGAGAGAAAGAAGATGCCTAATGACATCTTTCTTATTTGTTTAACTAGATGTGGGCTTTAAAAAAAATAAAGAATCATAATATATTTTACACACACAATCAAATAGCAATGTACTTTTGTTTTTTCGATAATTTGTAATCTTTTTTCCCTAAACCAAATCTAAATAAAAAGTGAGAAAAGTAAGATCTTATTAGATGTAAAACAACATTGACCAAAAATAACCAACATCTCAAAATGATCAATTTGACATAAAAGGTCAAAAATATCATTATTTTCAAGATTATTTATACGTTATGTTATACAAGTCTAGTATCATTATAAAGTTCTTTTTTGTTCATTTTTAACTCATCCAAATCAAAGAAAATAACATCAATGGTCAATGTCAACAAATTTACCAAAACGTCTAAAATGATCAATTTTTTGTGGATTTACTTGACCACATATCATTGGAACCACAAACAAAACCTCTACCTTTTTGTTTTTAGTGATTCATATTAGTACTTAATATTAAAAAAGAACAAAAAATGTCAAAAAAGGTCAAATTGACCAAAAGCGTCAAAATTGTTATTTTTTTCAAAGATAATTATATGTTTGTAGTATAAGACTTTCTTTTGGTGATCTGGCATTCATTTTAAGGTTTTTTTGTTTATTTCTAGAGTAAATTACTGAAAACTCCCTTATGGTTTGGTCAAAATTACATGTGTGGTTCCTAATTTTTTTAGCACTCAGATCGTTCTTGTGGTTTGATTTTGTTGTGTTTTCGACCCTATGATTTGGTCGAAATTGTATGTTTGGTCCATAACTTTTTATATGTAAAGGACAGAAAACGCAACAAAATCAAATGACATGGAAGATCCAAGTGCAGAAAAAGTTAGAGACCAAGCATGTAATTTTAACCAAACGATTAGGACGATTTCGGTAATTTACTCTTATTTCTATTAAGTAATGTTAAGATTGTTTTATATTTAATAGTCTCTTGGATTTAAATTTGGTCCCCATAAAAGAATTTTTTGAAGTGCAACTTCATCACTTGTATAAACATTGATATTATATCAACAATATATTATAATTCATTTATCGGTCAACCCGTTCACCGAACGAGCGGTGATACAAGTTAATTTGTGGTTTATAAAATCTATAATAACCTATTTATAGTTGACCACATGTTGTTAGTTATGCATCAATATAAATGGTTATACCCATAAATGAAAATATAATGTTACTTCTATTGTTAATACTCATATTTGTTGGATTATATAATAATATATTATTTCCAAAAAGTATTGCCAGTAATTGAAACCAAGTTGAAGTCAATATAAGGTTTTGCGATTAATAAATATGAAAACGTCTGATTTTTTACTTTTATACATATTTTTACGAAAAGTATTTCAAATATGAAATTAAATATTAGGCTATAGCCTAAGTCCAAACGTGCTTTACGAATTTCTATTTGAGGTGTGCAAGTCCCTCAATGGATAGAATCGCTTCTAACGATTACAAGAAAATCAGTATGATACTGGTTTTGGATTCTTAAAATAATTGTATCATTTGCATACAAACTTCGTTTTGGACGTTTGTCATATTTTCAGAATCAGGGAAACACGTACTATGAGACTAGAGTTTTTGTATTGCTCACAACAACTTAATACAAACTTTCAGATTTTCAGACGTATTCCTACGGTTGCAGTTTGATTTGTGCGTAAAATTACATATTTGGAAGTAAGATAGTGTCTTTTATCTTATAAGAGTTGAAATAACTCATTTATTTAACATTAGATGCACTAAAACTCAGTGAGTCAATTTAGCAAGAGGCTTACAGTGAACTTGACCGTAACAGTCTTTAACCTAAATTCCAGGATGTCACATTACCTCACCGTTAAGGGAATTTTGTCCCGAAATTATTATGTTCTAGATTATTTTGTTCCGTTATCATTTTTTTTACTACTGGAGAAAGCATTGCTAAATAGTTGCGGATACTTTTGTTTCATTTGTTCCTCACGTTCCCAAGTAAACATCAGCTCTCTACGAGAGTTCCATCGGGCATTGACTATATGTATTCGGATTTGTTTGAGGCTTTTGATTTCTCGATCCGCAATCTCCACTGGTTCCTTCACGAAATGAAGTTTAGTGCTGACCTGGATCTCCTCGAGAGGATAGACAAGGTTCTTATTAAAGAGACACTTTCAAAATTACATATGTGGGAGGTGTCGTGAACTTTGTTGAGTTCTTGAGGTAACTTGAGTTTCTAAGCCACCGTACCAATCCTTGCTAGGATTTCACAAGGTCCGATGTAATATGGGTTTAGTTAATCTTGTTTTCCAAATAGAATGACTCCTTTCTATATTGCAACCTTTAATATGACACAATCTCTTACTTTGAATTCTAAGGGTTTGCGTCTTACATCAGCATAGCTTTTCTGACGACTACGTGTGGGCTTTAATCGTTCTTTTAGTTGAACGATCCTCTTCGTTATTGCATGAATGATCTTAGAACCAGTAAGTAGAGTATCTCCAGCATGCCTTATAGCTAGTGGAGTATCTCCTGAATTACTACAGCCTATCACCCAAGCACGAGGCATGTCTTCCAAAGTTTGTATCTTTATTTTTCCTTTGTTATCCGTCTATGGTTGATATACAGTACTCAGGTCAAGTTTGGTTCCTAAGAGCTTTAGCAATGATTGTCAAAATATGGAAGTGAATCTGGTATCTTTGTCTGAGATGATAGATATTGGTACACCATTCAATCTGATTTTTTCTCTAAGATAGGTTTTGGTGAGTTTCCCCGTCTTGTTAATGTTTTTTATGGCTAAGAAGTGGGTTGTAACACTCGTGTTTCTAGCCTAGGCATTAATATTAAGGTGATAGTCTAGGTTAACCTTTGTAACCCATTTTGAAGAAATGAAAAAGGAATCATGTGAATTCTGTGCGTTTTATGCTTAATTATTAGGGTTTAATTAATTAAGAATAAAAATGAGCGTCAAATATAAATATTAGATAAAGCTGATATCTTTACATAAAGTTTTAGTGGTCGAAACAAGGATTTTGGGGATATAAAGAATACCAAAATCCGAGTTATAACGAAGAAGTTATGACCTGTCGAAGTTTCGTGACAAAACCAGCACGACGTTGAATGTCGTAAAAAGTGAGTTTTTGATAAACTACTTTTTAGCCTTAGTAATCTAAACGAAAGTCGTAGTATTTGTTAAACTGAGAAGTTCGATAAAAAGAACGCCCAAAACTGACTTTGTATGAGAAAGTTATGATTTTTTGAAGTTTCAGCCTAGTAGTAGACAGCTGAAAACTCGAATTTTAGATCGAGTAATTTTTAGCCGATACAACCTAAACGAAAGTCGAAGGTCTCGTCATTAGTAGCACAACGGTAAAAAGTCTGACGAAAACGGACGTCGGATGAAGAAGTTATGAATTTTTAACGGATTTCCAGTCCCGGTCTGTTAAAAATAATAATATAAAAATTAAAATCAAAATTAGGCGAAGACTAAACGAAAGTTGTAGAGCGTAATTTTACGTACGCGTATATATAAAGAACGTCAAAACTAGAGCATGTATGCGAAAGTTATGGATTTTAGAAGATTTTGCACAAAAACCGAAAAAATTCGCATGGGTGGACTTCGGCCATGTCACCCTCGCCCAAAACGCGCCACGTATCCGAGCTGCTGACCTTATCTGAAGTAGTCCACTAGGAGTCCAACGTGTGTCCCTTTCCCTCGCGTGAACAATAGCAGTGTGGTGGATTATGATTCGAACGAAGGGAGGCCCAATCTGAAGCTCGCATCTGGACCAAGCCTCGCACCGCCTAGCCTCCGAACCATGCAGGTGGACCAGTAGACCTCGGTCCAATCACAATCCGATAGCAGCCCCTTCACATGCGCAGCCCACGTGCGAGCCGCCCCCTGCGAACTTCGGATCTGCGACACGTGGCTTCTCTCCTAACCGTCCGATCAGAAGGCTCGCCCCTATAAATAGGAGGGTGAGAGACCTCCCGGGTATATTTTGGAATCTTGTCATTTTTAGCCCCTAAACCCATATTTCTTTCATCTTAACATCCCCCAAAGCCCCAGTATCGATTATAAGCCTCGGAATACTCCACGAAGTGCCCGAGAAGCCCGAAAAATTTATCTTTTCAGTTTCAAAGCCCGACCTTCGCAAAGCCTGGTTTCTCAATAAAACTCCCGGTTTTATTAGAAACGATCGTTTTAAGCAACGAATTGTTGCCCGATTATCATCAAATCATGTGAGTGTATAGTCACTTTCATTTTACACATAGATATATAGTATTTTATATAAATATGTGTTATGTGTGTGTGTGTGTGTCTATATATATATATATATATATATATATATTGATTGTTTATTTGAGACAATTGTTGAATTGATGTTTTATACAAGTCTTAAACTATAAATACTTTTTATCTACAAAATATGTTGGGTAGAATATGGGTAGATGAAATAGTTGATGTGTGATAAAATGGTGAGAGGCCTCAATATTGTTGTTGTAGTCATCTAGCGGAGTATAAATGATGACCACATACCCTTCTAGACAGTCCAGTGGACACACTAGCAGGTTCGCAACTTTTAGGTGTTGATGAACTAAATGTTCATTAGTGTACTCCATCCCCCTCATGGTTGCCTTTAGGACATGTATGGCTGAGGAAACCCCTTAGCAGCAGTGTCCATCCTGATGATATTCTTTAGACTAGGTCCCTTGTGATAGGAGTTTAGGGACGTAAAGTGAGGACAATGGGAATGGGTAATCAGGGTTATTGTTGATTGGTGAACTTAATAAGTATATTATTAATGTGGGTTGAAAACCCTATATGCTCACCAAGCTCCCAAGCCTGACTCACTCAGTTTTTATGATTTCAAGTAGTGGACCCCGAGCATAGTCGGAGGACGAAGATAGATTTTTAATTATAGGCTAGTAGTTGTAAATAACTGTTGAAAGGCTTATAATGTCTTGTTTATGCTTTTGATCTGTATCGGAACATGACATCACGAGGTTTTGATATGAAACGATACTATACATTTCTTAAAGAGAGATTTTGATAAACATTTATCATGTTTTGTTTTGGGGACTATGATTCAGACCATGTTGGCTGAATAAAGGGAGGAATTGAGGAAAATGTTTTTGAACAACAAGGATAAACCTTCAGTTCCTGTTGAACAACATGAATTGAATGACGATCGATCTGAAGAAGGAAACAACAGTAGATCTGCTAGTCAAACTAATCCGCTTATGGTTGGGAGAAATAACCACGATGATAGAGTGGAGAGAAATAGGTGCAAGTATAAGGACTTTATGACTTCCAAGCCATCGACCTTCACTGGAAAAGAAGATCCCGTTGGACTAATGGATTGGATCTTGGAAATGGAATTGGCTTTCATGACTTGTGATTACCAAGGCAAGTTACAAACCACGTTTGCAGTACGTCAGTTCAGGGGTAGTGATGCTCGATGGTGGAGCACTATAGGGAAAACCCTAAGCCCTAATGAGCCACTGCAACTAACTTGGGCAGAGTTCTTGGTGCACTTCAAGCGCAAGTATTGCTCCGCCCAAAACGTGCTTGAGTTAGAAAACCAATTTCTAACGTTGAAGAAGGGAAGTATGACCGTAGACGAATATACGAATAACTTCACAGACAAAATGGAGTCTGGTTTGCGTATTGTCCTAGATGAGCTGGCGAAAATTGACAAGTACGCAAAGGGACTTCCATGGGAGTACATGGTGCCAGCACGTCAGACACTTACTTTGGAGGCTGCTATCTGGGCTGCCAAGTCTATTGAAGATATGATAAAAGGGAGAGTCGCCAGCAAGGTTGAAGTTGGCGAAAAGAGAAAGTGTGAAGGAAATTCAGGTTCCAATAAAAAGAACAAATTCTCGAAGATTGGTTCGAGAAAATTTGGAGGAGGAGTCGAAGCCAAGTGGTGTGACAAGTGTAAGAAGAAACATGATGGGAAGTGCAGCGTGGAAGTCACTTGTTACAAATGTGGAAAGCCTGGGCATTATGCCAATGAATGCACCTTCAATAAGAACGTATGTTTTGGGTGCAATGAAGAAGGACATATTTTGACATTGGAGCAGGTCAAGCATTTACTAACAAAGGTGGCAATACATGTCTTCATTTTGGGCCACCAATAAAGCTTCTTGTGATCGAGATACATCTTATCTGATTCGACATGCATTGAATATCGCAATTTATGAAATTAGTTTAGAACTAGACTTCTGAATTCACCAAACTTTAGGATCCAAATTCGGTTCATGAAATATCGTGTTCCGTCTTCCTTGAGGTTGAACCGTTTATCCATACCTCACAAGTTTTCTTCTACGATATTCATGGGTTTGAGTGCTTCTAGCTGAGCATAATGAATTTGGGTGGTGAGTTTCAAGTTAGTGGTTAGGGTTAGAGCCTTTAAACGAACAAGATTTGCTCACTCTTTCCTGTTTAAAGCATCTGCCACAACATTTTTTTACCGAGATGATAACAAATTTTACATTCTTAATCATTAGCAATTCAACACGCCTTCGTTGTCTCATGTTCAGCTTCTTCTGGTCCAAGATGTGTTTGAGGCTTTTGTTATCGGTGAACATGACATACTTTGATCCGTAAAGGGAGTGTCTCCAAATCTTTAAGGAAAACACTATAGCCCACAACTCTAAGTCATGGGTAGTGTAGTTGATCTTGTTTGGCTTGAGTTGTATGGATACATATGCAATGACTTTATTCCTTTGTATCACTACACATCAACACTTGGTGTGAGGCGTCACAGAAAACTACAAAGTCTTATGTTCTCTCTGCAACAGACAAAATGGGTGCACAACACAACAATTGCTCAATTTTTGGAAGACAGACTCTTGTATGTCTCCCTAATCGAACTTCTAGTCCTTCGTGGTTAGAGCAATGAGAGGCTTGGCTATCTTCGAGAAGTTCTCAGTGAATCTCCACTAATAGTTTGCAAGCCCTAAGAAATGGCCAACTTTGGTTGGTGTTGTCGGTTTTCAGTCTGAATGGCATAACCAAAAACTTGTAGTAACTAGACTGAGTCCTGGATATCGTCTTTGAAATGTCATCTTCTTGAAATCTATGTTGAGAGTAGCCGAATCTTAGATCGATCTTTCTGTAGTAACGAGATCCTTGTTGTTGTTCGAACATGTCATCGAACCTCGAGAGTAGATATCCGTTCTTGATGGCGATTTTGTTAAACTCTTGATAGTCAATTCATATCCTGAACAATCCATCCTTCTATTTGACAACAATATCGGAGCTCTTCATGGAGAGAATCTTGTCCGGATAAAGCATTTGTCAAGAAGTTCATGGAGTTGAATGGATAGTTCTTGCATTTCCGATGGATCCAGACGATAAGCAGATCTTTCCATTGGTGTTGTACCCTGGATTAGGTCAATTCTGAATTCAACCTGACTGACTACAGTCAGTCCAGATAGATCTTCTGGAAATACGTTCGGGTAGTCGCACACTTACGGTATGTCTTTGATTTCCTTACCTTTGTCTTGCTTATCCATCATGTGGACCAAGAAAGCAAAGCATCTCTTCGATAATGCTTCCTTGACTTCATGCAAGTGATGTGATGTGTGTAAAACAAACTAGTTTTAATCCTAACAAACTTAAATGAAAGCAAACACACGCAGGCAGTGTACCTATCGATAGTAATTTAGTTTAAGCAAGTTGGGTATCAAACACAGGGAACGGTAACAATCAAATTAAATACTACTATTATCTAATTAAAAACAATTAAACAAAAAGGGGGGTTTTCTCTAGTTTTTCAAGACTAGAAACTAAATCAAGCACTTGAAAACTCAAACAAAGACAATTAACAACTAACAAGAATAAGAAAGGACAACTAGATTCAATGATAAAAGAGACTTCTGTTTAGATTCAATTCACTTATTCCTATGGTTGATTTCCTGGCAAGTGCAATGAATTAATATGTCAATGGTTACCGATTCCTAATGTGATTGGGTTCATGTTCATTATTACCAATCCTTTAGTAGACATGTTAATTCAAACAGTGATCAAGTGATTAAATTAACAAGTTTCCTAGTGTTCAGTTCGTATCAAGCAAGACTTGTAACAATAGTTAATTAAATTTGTTCAATTCAATCAACTCATGTATGGTTGTTCATCACACATGCTCATACATTGATTTACATATTTTATAGTTAACCTTAGTTTCATATTCACTATTTCTAGGCATAGTTGATTGAATTCAACCACACAATCAAACCATGTTCGTAAGTTTATCTCATCCAAACAGAAGTAAAAAGCTTTTAGCTCATATCTATAGCAAGTAATAACCTAAAATCAAAATCTAATGATTCAAACATGGTTCAAAACAAAGATTAAGAAAAGAAGAGTGATTATTTGCCTTTAATTCTCTTTGAAATTGTCTCTTTTATTGAAATCTTGAAAATAGCAGCTCCAAGAACCCTTCTGATCTTCAAAAGTCGCAGCTAGCCTCCAGTAAAAGTTAGGGTTCGAATGAGAAGAGTTTCTATATATAAATTCTGAAAACAATGTCAACTAGACGAGTTTGTAAGAATAACCCGTCGAGTTTTTTCGATAATCCGCGTATACAGCGTGTACGACAAGGCATCTTCGAATCTGGAACATTCTGAAAAAACTCATCGAGTTTAGGCCCATCTCGTCGAGTTTTTTCGGAATCAACATTTTCTCAAAATAGTAAAGTCGTCCGAAATTGTGTCTAGTTTTCAGAACATTTTGAATCTCATCAATCGGAGTTACGGTTCATGAGATATGACCAAAACACTGACGATGGGTCAAGGTGTCCAACACCATCCTTCTTTCTTCAAAATTCAAGATCCAAGCTTTCAATCGCCAATTCTGCTTCCTTTTCCTTCCGAGCATGTGTTTTATTGCTGAAATTAAAATATTAAGCTAAATAAGTACCTTTTGTCCATAAAATGATATAAAAACAACATAAAGTATTAAGATAATGCATGCATTTTATAACTAAATATGCCCATATCATGATGACTCTTAGATTCCTTATTGATTTGTCATTGTAAATCATGAGAGCTTCGTTGTTTGCTAAAGGTATTCGAACGATTTTTTTCAAAACATAAGATCTCTGCTCAATGATGAAATGACCAATCCATTCCGATAATCACATTGAAACTTCCAATGGTCATAGGTATTTGGTTTGACGTGAAAGACATGGTTATGAGAAGAAAATTAGTGAGTATCTCTAAGGCGCTTTTTGATTGACTGTTTACTACTTTCACCGTGTAAGCTTCATTAAGTTTGCATGATTTGTTGGTCAATCACGCTTCTAAACTTAGGGAAATAAAGCTTCTATCAAAAATAATATCCAATAATGTTGAAACATAAATATTTTTGATAGAAAACATACTAGTAACCATAGTTGGCTCCTGGAGAGCATCTCTAGCACCTATCATAAATTATCTTCCTTTGTCACCCTGATTCTTCAGTTTCATGGAGTTCTTCTTGAAATGTTGTGGTTGATTGCATTCAAAGCAACTTCAGCTTCTAGCTGCAACAGGGGTTGAGGTTGCATTGTTCGGGTTCTTCTATAAAAATTAGAGGTGTGACCTCTCAAGTTAAAAATGTTACAAGCCATGCAATTTTCGACATGGTAGAAATTGCACTTGGTATAGTGAGGTAAAGTCCTAGACTAGGTATTTGATTGATTTGGAGTGTTTGTTATTGCGGAGTAAACAGTCATAGGTTTTGAATTGGGTTTGCAATGCTTGAAGTTCCCTTTTGACTTGCCATGGAACTTCCTTTTTGTACTCCCATCCTAGTTCTTTTCGGTTTGTGGGGTCATGGTACCATGACAGATACACTGCTTATTCAATTGGTATGCTAATTGCTTGGTACTACCAAAAGTAGTGGGTCTGGATGAAGTAACTAGACCTTTAATGGGTGAAGCTAATCCCCAGATGTACCTTTTGGTCTCTTTGTATTCTGGGTTCATCACTCTCAGGCAAAGGTTTGCGAGGTTGTTAAATTGGGATGCGTAAGCAGTCACCTCCGATCCTTTCATGGTAAGGTTCCAAATTATAGAGACGGATTGATTCTAGAAATCCTACAAATTTCCAAATTATAGAGAGTGAATTGAAATCCTACTGATTTCAAATGATATTGAGAGAAGTTTGGAGACTACTAAATGATTGATTTGAAACTATGGGGCTTTGCTACGGCGGTAGCAGAGCTATTTGTTCTTTGTTCTACTTTGGGTTGATATAAGGTTTCTAAGGTACTAGGTTTTTGTAGCGAACCTTGAGAACATCCTTCAATGTCTCAAAATTTCAACCATTGTAGTCTTTCAAAGTCCTTGCTCAAGGTTGGTTGTGCACCGGCCCAACCATAAATAACATAGGCGTAAGCTCCAGGTTTATTTTTGGTATTGCTTATGTACGGTCCTAACCTTAATTAAGGTGTTTAACCTAAAGGGTTGAGTTGGTAGTTTTTGTTAAAGACATGTTAAGGCGTACTAACCGGAGGGTAGGACCATTTTAGCAATTAAACCATTCTGAAATCCAACAACCCAAGCGGCATTTCGAACCAGATTCCTTGAACTGTAAGTAGCCAAGAAGTGGTGTAATTAATATTAGTAATACTTTTATTAGAAGCTAGTAGATATAGTTGTTTTCCTCTTTCGAGGATACGAGTTCTCTATAGCCAATTTAGCTTTGATACCAATCTGTCACACCCCCGGTCGAGGCAGCGCAACACGCCAGGCTGTGCGACTAAGTTAATGGATCACATGTAAACTGAATATATATCACAAGTACAAAAATAAACAATATAGCATTCGTGTTCCATCTTGGTGTTTGAATACACCGTTTTTTTACAAATAATAATAATACATGAATCGTCTTAAGAGATAGGCATATAATACAACATCAAGTTAACTAGGTCACATGTAATCTGATCCATCTTGAATGTATGTTTAAAGATTTCTTGAGAAAATATGTAGTTTTAAGCGTCAACACAAGGTTGGTGAGTGTTAAAGGTTTTATGCTAAATGCAGTAATACTTTTAATAAGTCTATAAAGTATTATTTTTGTATGTATAACAATAGTTAAAAATAGTGTTTGCAAGAGTCTTTAAAAGCCCAAAATGTATTTATGTATAAGTAAATCCATATTTAAATTGTGTTTGTAACTCGAAAGCCAAAATGTATCTTCTATATAGGTAATTTCATACTTTAAACCGTGTTTATAATAAATCCTTGAAATCCAAAATGTATCTTTTGTATAAGTAATTCCATACTTTAAACTGTGTTTGTAATAAACCTTTGAATATCCTTGAAAATCAAAATGTTATGTTACCTAAGTAATTCCATACATCGAATAGTTTTGAAAGCAACCAAGCCATGGTTCTAGTGAATTACCTTAATGGATAGGCATATAATACAACAAGTAAACTAGGTCACCTGTAATCAGATTCGTATTGAATTTCTGTTTAAAGATTTCTTGAGAATACATATAGTTTTTAGGGTCAGCACAAGGTTGGTGAGTGTTACAGGTTTTCAACTAAAAGTCGTAATACTTTTAATAAGTCTAAAGAGTATTATCTTTGTATGTAAACCAATAGTTAAAATAGTGATTGCAATGAGTCTTTAAAAGCCCTAAATGTATTTTTGTATAAGTAAATCCATTCTTTAAACTGTGTTTGTAATAAATCTTTAATAGCAAAAATGTATTTTTTGTATAAGTAATTCCATACTTTAAACTGTGTTCGTAATAAATCCTTGAAAGCCAAAATGTATCTTTTGTATACGTAATTCTATACTTCAAACTTTTTTCGTAATAAACCTTTGCATATCCTTGAAAACCAAACTATAATGTTACATAAGTAATGTCATACTTAAAATAGTTTTAAAACAACCAAGCCCATAGTTGTAGTGAGAGAGAGAGAGAGAGAGGGAGAGAGAGAGATTCTAGTTAATGTTTATAGTGAGTCCTATAACCGAGCTATATGACTTGATTGTACCCCTTACAACGTTTCATTGGACATTGTAGTAAAAATTGTAGACACCTATCACCCGCTTCGATTGATCGGTCGAGGGTTGTAGCTAGCAACCGTAGGTGGGGATGTCAACCCCATATAGATATATACATATGTATCTCACTCTGAAGATTAACGGTTATAGTAGTGTGGGTATGCTATGTGTTTAGACTCAACTAATGAATAATGAAATGTATCAATAAAAAACCCTAACTAAAAAGATTGTGAATAATTCTCAGCCTAACTCACTTGTGGGTAAGTTCTAAGCATAATGAATATCGTTGTATATGGTTTATAAAAGCCGAGTATGTTTGACATGTATGCAAAAGTGTGGTGTGCTAACTTATTTAAAAATGAATGTTTCAAATTAATGAACATAGGTACATGTACAAATGTTGTGTACTTAAACACATAAATAAATATACATAGTAATAACTTGAATCCATGAAATACTACATGGTTTCATAGCATGTTTGTTATAATATGAAATGTCACATGAAAATTATATAATTTTGTATCGTGTAGTATTTGTTATGTGAACTGATTATTTTACGTTAAAATAACCATTATATACATACGGAAAATTTATGCTATTTTATTCGTAACAATATGGTAAATTGTTAAATAATAATATTTTTATAAACTAGATTTATTGTATTTTCGCATAAAAGATAATATATTTTTATAAAACAAAAATAATAATATACAGGCACATGTAACCCCCCCCCCCCCCTCTGAAATAATTAAAATATTAAAAAGGGGCCGTAAGCACTCACCATTAAAGCGTAAGTTCCATTTGTTCAGATTCAATTTCATTTAAAACCGCATATCCACGATTCTTAACAAATTTAAACTATTGGGGTTGTTGGGTAATTTAAGTAACAAAAATAGGATTGCTTTGATTAAAATAAGTCAAGGGAGGGACTGAAATGGTTTAAATGGGTATAATGTTTGAGAAGTGGACTGATTATGTTAAGAATTTTCCATGGAGGGGCTGTTTTGTTTTAATTAAACCAAACTTTTGAGGAAAGGGACTCATTTTGTTGAAACATACCAAGGGATGGCTGATTTTTAAATTAAAACTATAAATGGAGGGCTAGATGTGTTTAATGGCTCAACTTAGGAGGATTAGGGCTTTTAAGTCCCGATTCCTTTTGTTGATCGGGTAATTGGAGACGAACATGAAAAGTCGGGGTTTATGAACAGTTGGAGAAGAACATGAACAGTCGGGGTTTATGAACGACATAGCGAGAGGGAAAAACACGAAAGCTTCGCAGGTGGTACGATTTGTCGAGAGATTTCGAGGTGGAGGCCATCTATGGGGGAGGCAGCGAGGATTCAGGTCCGATGATTACCCCCTGGTTCGTGCGTCTTGTAGCCGACAGAAGTCGAGCAAGGAGGTTGCATCTCCAGCGTTTGGTTGGACCGAAGAAAGGACGAGAAACAGAGCAGCAAAATCGTATTTCTTCTACTCCAGTCGTGAGGCGCGAAGGGGAGGGGATCAGAAGAGGTGTTTGGGAGGAAGTAGACACCAACAACGTCTCAGGTAGGAGGCTTCGGTGGTGATTCTGTAAGGCAAAGAGGGAGAGCACCTCCGGTCTTCATCCGTCCGAGAATTGATCGGACCAAGGCAAAATTGGTAATTCCTTTTTTTTTTTTTTTTTTTTTTTTTTTTGATTTGGTGTTTATTATGAAGGAAAAAGAATGGAAACTGGAAGGAACAAAGGCTACAACAGGCTCGAGATTTGCAACAAAAAGGGGAGGTGTTCGGTTTCTTTCTCATCCATACCTCCAAAGACACGATTTTATCATATTGGACAGTTGTGTTTGTGTTTGAGTGTGGTGTTGAGTGTTGTATTGGGTTGAAGAAACTGTACAAGGAATCCGTTCAATTGTGATGTGCAGGATTATTTTATTTATTTATATATTTTTATTTGAATCTATTATCAGATTTTGGAAAGGTTTGTGAGGATTAGGAGTATTTTGGTTAAATACTAAAAGCAATAAGCTTTGTGAGGATTGGGAGTACTTTGGTTAATTACTTGAAGCAATGTCATTAGATATGTTTTTCATAGAGTGGGAAAAGTTTGCAACTGTACAATTGATTTAGAAAATGTATTTGGTTGAATTTGGGTATGTGTTGATGTATGTATTGTTGAGAAATGGTGTTGGTTCAATAATTTTGTATTTTGTGTACGTATGTATTTGTGTATGAATTTATGGGTTGTTTTTGAAAAATAAATGACCTTTGAGTTAAACTTTGTAAATTATGGTACCAAATGGTTAATGTCAGGCATATATATATATATATATATATATATATATATATATATATATATATATATATATATAATTTATGTTTATTAGACACATAAATTAATGTATGATTTATAAAATCTATAATAACATAGTTATAGTTGACAACATGTTAGTTATGCATCAAACCCGTAAATGAAAATATAATGTTACTTCTATCATTAGAACTCACATTTGTTGGATTGGATACTAATGTATTATTTCTAAAATGTATTGTCAATAATTGAAATCAGGTTGAAGTAATTAGTTTCAGGTTTTGCGATTAATAAATGTGAAAACGTCTGATCTTTTAATTTTATAAATATTTTTGCTAAAAATGTTTCAAATATGAAACTAAATATTAGGTTATAGCCCAAGTCCAAACGTGCTTCCAGATTTCCATTTGAGGTGTGCAAGTCCGTCAACGAATAGATGTCACACCCCGAAAACTGAAGGCGGAAACATTTCCGCGGTCGACTCCTGGCTAACTGTGTATCCCCCACCTCGGCCCAGCACAAAGCACTAAATCAAATATTGGACAAGCACTAAATCGACCATCTTGCATCGCAACTTTTTAGTCTTACGGTCAACGATTGCCTCTGTTTCTTCGATTAACCTTTTGCTTTCATCCAGCCTTAACTAAGATATTGGAATTATGTTCAGAACATCTCCCGTGAACTTCCTTAAATAACACACACGGAAAGTGTTATGAATACCATCTATTTCTTCGGGTAGTTCTAGATTGTAAGCTTGATTTCCAATCATTTGAAGAGGTTTAAATGGTCCAATAATCCTTGGACTCTTTTACCAAATCTTATAAGTCCCTTCTACGGTGAGACTTTAAGCAAAACCGAATCACTAACTTCGAATGTTATCGGTTTTCTTTTCTTGTCAGCATAGCTCTTTTGACGATCCTGAGCTGCTAACATCATTTCCCTAATCACTTTCAACTTTTTAGCAGTCTGATGGACTATCTCAGGTCCCATAAACTGCTTTTCTCCAGCTTCAAGTCAACAAGACGGCGTATGACACTTCTATCCATACAAAGCGTGATAAGGTGCCATCATTATGCTCGAGTGGAAACTATTGTTGTAGGAAAATTCTACTAAAGGTAAATGTTCATCCCAGTTACCTTGGAATTCCAGGGTACATGCTCTCAGCATATCTTCAAGTGTTTGTATTGTTCTTTCGTTCTGACCATGAGTTTTTGGATGGTAAGCTGTACTTAAACACAACTTGGTACCCATTTCCTCTTGTAGACTTTTCCAAAATTGTGACGTGAAACGACTATCATGATGTGATAAAATTGTTAGAGGAACACCGTGAAGTCTCACAATTTCCTTCACGCAAGCATTCGCAAGCTTATCCATAGACCATTTTTCATTGGCTGCTATGAAGTGTGCACTCTTGGTGAAACGATCCACGACCACCCAAATCATGTCGTGACCGCTCTTTGTTCTGGGTAGTTTAGTCACAAAATCCATGGTGATGTCTTCCCATTTACCCATGGGTACATGGTTGCAGAAATCAGGATTAATCGGCGATTAATCGTGGATTAATCGCTTGGCGTTTTCCAACCGTCGAGGATTAGGTCATTAATCGGAAATTTAGGATTAATCGGGTTTGGCTGGATTAATCGGTCTTGGCGGGATTAATCGGTCAACAAAAGTCGAAAAAAGTCAAAAAAGAGTCAAAAAAGGTCAAAAAAAATTTAAAATTTTCATAAAACCAACTTTCGTTTTTTAATCCAAAATTTTCAAAATTTCAAAATTTCAAATATTATACAAAAATACTTATATTTTCGTATTTCCAAATTTCCAAATTACAAATTTTCTTATTTTCTAATTTTGAAGTACTTGTTTTTCGTAAGATATATTAATATTTAATTAATTTTAATATTTTAATAATAATCTATGGTGTTCGATTAATCCCCGCCAAGACCGATTAATCCCTTAACACCAGTCGACCGTCGAGCTACCGTTAAGTGATTTTTACAGCCTTGGGTACAGGTAAAGGTTCTAACTCCCATACGGTTTCTGATGCCGTGCCTTGACTCTTGCACATGTCACACACTCGGTCACATACTTAGCAACATTGAGCTTCATCGTTGGCCACCAGTAATAGGGTTTTAAATCCCTATACATTTTCGTACTGCCAGGATGAATCGAGTACATGGTCTTGTGAGCTTCTTCCATCAGAACATCTCTTACTCCTCCCGTCTTAGGTACCCAAATCCTATCTTGGAATACCTTCCACCCTTGGTTGTTTGTACCGAATACTAATGTTTTGCCCAAGCGTTCTTCTTTTCGGTCATTCTTCTCTATAGCTTCTTCCTGAGCTTTCTTTATACTCTCCACAATTGTTGAGACAACCTCAATTCTCAACGCTCTTGGCCTTTTCTTTTCAAGGTTGACTTTCCGACTGAGAGCATCAGCAACAAAATTTGCTTTACCAGGGTGATAAAGTATCTCACAGTCGTAGTCCTTAAGTAATTCCAGCCAGCGTCGTTGCCTTATATTCAATTCCTTATGATTAAAGAGATACTGGAGACTCTTATGATCAGTGAAAAGTTTGCACTTTGTGCCGTAGAGGTAATGTCTCCATATTTTTAGAGCGAAAACTACCGCTGCCAACTCCAAATCATGAGTATGGTAGTTCTTTTCATGCTCCTTCAGTTGTCTTGATGCATATGCTATCACTTTAGCATGCTGGGTCAGAACACAACGTAACCCAACTCCTGATGCATCACTATAGACTGCGTAGTCTTCAACTCCTTCAGGTAAAGAAAGAATTTGTGCTTCACATAATTTCTTCTTTAATTTATCAAAGGCTTCCTTATGCTTTTCACTCCAAGTATAAGTAGCTCCTTTGTGGGTCAAGTATGTCAATGGGGCAACTATCGAAGAAAAGCCTTGGATAAACCTTCGGTAGTATCCAACTAATCCCAAAAAGCTTCGGATCTCCGTAGGACTTTTTGGTTGTTCCCAATTCATTACAGCTTCAATCTTTGCTGGAGCAGCCATTATCCCATCTTGGTTGACCACATGACCCAAGAATTGGACTTCTTGAATCCAAAATTCACGTTTGGAGAACTTTGCATGCAATTTCTCCTTTTTCAAAACTTCTAGGACTTCACGTAGATGCTTTTCATGCTCGTGCTTGCTTTTCGAATAAATCAAGATGTCGTCTATGAATAATATCACGGATTTATCTAGGAATGGTTTGCAAACCCTATTCATCAAATCCATGAAAGCTGTTGGGGCATTGGTTAGTCCGAACGACATAACCAAAAATTTATAGTGTCCATATCTTGTTCTAAACGCAGTCTTTTCGATATCCTGCTCTCTCACCTTTAGTTGGTGCTATCTCGACCTAAGATCGATCTTCGAGAAATAGCTCGAACCCTGTAACTGGTCGAACAGGTCATCGATCCTTGGCAACGGGTACTTGTTTTTTATCGTTACTTTGTTCAGCACTCTGTAATCAATGCACATTCTCATGCTCCCATCCTTCTTCTTTACAAATAACACCAGAGCTCCCCAGGGCGATGAACTAGGTCTAATGAAACCTTTATCCAATAATTCCTGAAGTTGTGTTATAAGCTCCTTCATCTCCGTTGGTGCTAATCGATATGGTGCTTTTGTTATTGGTGTTGTTCCTGGTAACAAGTCTATTCTAAACTCTACTTATCTATCAGGGGGTAATCCGAGAAGATCTTCGGGAAAGACTTCTGGAAAGTCACACACCACTGGTATCTCCTGCACCTCCTTATTTTCCTTCTTAGCATCAATCACAAACGCTAGATATGATGTACATCCCTTGGCCAAACGTTTTTTGGCTTTCATTGTGGAGATGATTCCAGAACTCACTCGACGTTTGTCCCCATACACCATAAATGACTCTTTTCCAGGTGGCTTCACCCTTACTATCTTCTCCTTGCAAAGAATCTTAGCATCATTGGCGCTAAGCCAATCCATTCACAAAACGATGTCAAAACCGTTCAACTCTATGAGTAATAGCTCCTCATGGAATTCTTTTCCGTTTAGGTTGATGACGATGTTCCTAATACGATCACTAACAGGTACGAACTTGCCACTATCAACCTCGACTATTAAAGCATTATCTAGTCTATCAACAGGCAAAGCTAGTTTTCTACCAAATTCATGCGAAATAAAGGAGTAGTTGGCTCCAGAATCAAACAAAATTTGGGCAGACAATTCGTTTACGAGAAAAGTACCTGAAGCGACATCCACTTCCTCCTTTGCAGCTTCAAGTGTCATTTGGAAAGGTTTTAGCAACAATAGCATCTCAACTAAAGATCTTCAACGAAAAAGATATAGATATTTTCTGGAATCTTGTAAGTTCCTTTAGGGCATGTTATTTTTCCTTCGAGTGTGGTGGGGTAACTAATTCCTGTCTCGATGCACAAAGTCTATTTCTTTTCTAAATTCAAGACGGGAGTGAATGTAATTATATATTAATCCTTTAGGGACCGATTCTTTCACCCTTTGTCTATAAACGATACAAATGAAATCATATCTTAATCCTTATAAAGACTAATTCATTATTTGCTCTTTGATTTTACTTTTACGTATAAATATCATATAACCATTGAAGCTAGGAGCAACTGAAGATGGTGTGAATGAGATGTTGACGGCCGTGAAAATATAATTTATGCTCTATCGGTACAAATTGGTTTCCTATATTTAAGAAGACAACTTTTCATGGACCTAAACAAAAAATTTTGACTTTCAAAGTTAAAACCACTAACTTTTAAGATCTAAAAAGTATTAATTCTTTAAAGTTTGTATTAATATCTAAATCATTCTATGACAAATTAGATTTAGATTCTACTATGGTAAAAAGACTTTTAAAGTCAAAACCACACTTTCAAAGTCAAATCATACTTTTTAATTAGATTGTATAGTGGTTTCCTACCATTATGAAAGGTTATTCCTGTTGTTGATGGCAAGAAAAACCTTTATGCTCTTTTTTTTTTGTTTGTACACAATTATATAAATATACGAACCTTATATTTTGCATCCGAGAGAGAATAAAGATGCTTAATGACATCTTTCTTATTTGTTAAACTAGATGTGGGCTTTAAAATAAAGAATCACAATATATTATACACACAAAAATCAAATAGCAATGTACTTTACTTTTCAATAATTTGTAATCTTTTTTCCGTAAACCAAATCTAAATAAAAAGTGAGAAAAGTAAGACGCTATTAGATGTAAAACAACATTGACCAAAAATAACCAACATTGTCAAAAAGGTCAATTTGACCAAAAAGGTCAAAATTATCATAATTTTCAAGAGTATTTATACATCAAGTTATACAAGTCTCGTATCATTATAAAGTTCTTTTTTGTTCATTTTTAACTCATCCAAATCACATAAAATAAGATCAATTGTCAATATCAACAAATTTACCAAAACATCTAAAATGATCAATTTTTTGTGGATTTACTTGACCACATATCATTGGAACCACAAACAAATCCTCTAGCTTTTTGTTTTAAGTGTTTCATTTTAGTGCTTAATATTAAAAAAGAACCAAAAATGCCAAAAAGGTTAAATCGACCAAAATCGTCGAAATTGTTTTTTTTTTCAAAAATAATTATATGTTTTTAGTATAAGACTTTCTTTTGGCGATCTTGCATTCATTTGAAAGGTTTTTTGTTTATTTCTAGAGTAAATTGTTGAATACTTCCTTATGGTTTTGTCAAAATTGCACGTTTGGTCCCTAACTTTTTTTAGCACTCAGATCGTCTTTGTGGTTTGATTTTGTTGTTTTTTCGACCCTATTATTTGGTCACAATTGTATGTTTGGTCCGTAACTTTTTATATGTAAATGACCGAAAACGCAACAAAATCAAACCACATGGACGATCCAAGTGCAGAAAAAAGTTAAAGACCAAACATGTAATTTTAACCAAACGATTAGGACGATTTCAATAATTTACTCTTATTTCTATTAACTAATGTTAAGATTGTTTTATATTTAATAATCTTTTGGATTGAAATTTGGTCCCCATAAAAGAAAATTTTTCAAGTGCACCTTCATCAATTGTATAATTATTGATATTATATAAACAATATATTATAATTCATTTATCGGTAACCCGTTCACCGAACGAGTGGTGACACAAGTTAATGGACGGTTTATAAAATCTATTATAACCTATTTATAGTTGACCACATGTTGTTAGTTATGAATCAATATAAATGGTTATACCCATAAATGAAAATATAATGTTACTTCTATCGTTAAAACTCACATTTGTTGTATTAGATAATAATATATTAGTTCCAAAATGTATTGCCAATAATTTAAACCAGATTGAAGTCGATAGTTTAAGGTTTCACGATTAATAAATCTGAAAACGTCTGATTTTTTTACTTTTATAAATATTTTTACTAAAAGTATTTAAATTATGAAATTAAATATTAGGCTATAGCCTGAGTCCAAACACGCTTTAGGAATTTCCATTTTAGGTGTGCAAGTCCCTCAACGGATAGAAACGATTCTAGCGATTTTAAGAATATCAGTATTATACTGGTTTTGGATTCTTAAAATAGTCGTATCTTTTGTGTACAAACTTCGTTTTGGACGTTCTTTATATTTTCAGAATCAGGGAAACACATACTATGAGACTAGAGTGTTTGTATTGCTCACAACTACATAATACAAACTTTCAGATTTTAAGACGTATTCCTATGGTTGCATTTTGAGCTGTTTGATTCTTAACAAATTTAAACTACTTAAAGTATTGGGGGTTGTTGGGTAATTTAAGTAACCAAAATATGACTACTTTGGTTAATTTAAGTAACCAAAATATGACTACTTTGGTTCCAGTAAGTCAAGGGAGGGACTTAAATGTTTTAAATGGGATTAATGTTTGAGAATTTGAAAGATTCTTTAAGAATTTTCCATGGAGAGGCTTTTTTTTTTTTTTTTTTTTTTTTTTTAAATTAAACCAATCGTTTGGGGAAAGGGACTCATTTTGTTGAAACATACCAAGGGAGGGCTGATTTTTAAATTAAAATTATAAGTGGAGGGCTAGACGTGTTTAATGGCTCAATTTAGGAGGATTAGGGATTTTATGTCCCGATTCCTTTTGTTGATCGGGCAATTGGAGAATAACTCAGGGCTTATGAACGACATAGCGAGATGGAAAAAAAATTAATGCTCGCTGGTGGTACGATTTGTCGAATGATTTCGAGGTGGAGATCATCTCTGGGGTTTGACGAGGCCGAAGGGGAGGAAAGGGGGAGGCAGCGAGGATTCAGGTCCGATGATTACTCCCTGGTTCGTGCGTCTTGTAGCCGACAGAAGTCGAGCAAGGAGGTTGCATCTCCGAAGTTTGGTTGTACCGAAGAAACGACGAGAAACGGGCAGCGAAATCGTTTTTCTTCTACTTCAGTCGTGTGGCGCGAAGGGGAGGGGATCAGAAGAGTTGTTTGGGAGGAATTAGACATCAACGACGTCTCAGGTAGGGGGCTTCGGTGGTGATTCTGTAACGCAAAGTGGGAGAGCACCTCCGGTCTTCATTCGTCCGAGAATTGATCGGACCAAGGCAAAATCGGTAATTTCTTTTTTTTATTATTTATTTATTTGTTTATTAGTAATGGAAGCAAGAAATCAGTGTTTTGCTGTTACATTTGACAGGGAAGGAGGAAGGCAGTGAAAACAGGTTCGAGATAATGAAGGAAAAAGAATGGAAACTGGAAAGAACGAATGCTACAACAGGTTCGAGATTTGCAATAAAAAGGGGAGGTGTTTGGTTTCTTCCTCATATACCTCCAAAGACACGATTTTATCATATGGGACGGTTGTGTTTGTGTTTGAGTGTGGTGTTGAGTGTTGTATTGGCTTGAAGAAATTGTACAAGGAATCCGTTCAATTGTGATGTGCAGGATTATTTTATTTATTTATTTATTTTTATTTGAATCTATTATCAGATTTTGGAATGCTTTGTGAGGATTTGGAGTACTTTGGTTAAATACTAGAAGCAATGTCATTAGATATGTTTTTCATAAAGAGTGGGAATACTTTGTAAGTGTACAATTGATTTAGAAAATGTATTTGGTTAAATTTGGGTATCTGTTGATGTATATATTGTTGATAAATGGTGTTGGTTCAATAATTTTGTATGTGTATGTATGTATTTGTGTATGAATTTATGCGTTGTTTTTAAAAAAATCCATGACCTTTGAGTTAAACTTTGTAAGTTATGGTGCCAAATGGTTAATGTCTTGCTTGTTAATATATGGTTTATAAAATCTATAATAACATATTTATAGTTGAGAACATGTTAGTTATGCATCAATATAAATGGTTATACCTGTAAATGAAAATATAATGTTACTTCTATCATTAGAAGTCATATTTGTTGGATTGGATAATAATGTATTATTTCTAAAATGTATTATCAATAATTGAAATCAGGTTGAAGTCAATAGTTTAAGGTTTCGCGATTAATAAATCTGAAAACGTCTGATTTTTTACTTTTATAAATATTTTTGTTAAAAATATTTCAAATATGAAATTAAATATTAGGCTATAGCCCGAGTCCAAACATGCTTTTGGATTTCCATTTGAGGTGTGTAAGTCCGTCAACGAATAGAAAAGGTTTTAGCGATTTTAATACGAACTTTTTGTTTTTCTGACGCATTTCTAGGGTTGCAGTTTGAGCTATTTGAATTTTCATTTAATGTGTGTATCTTTTGCATCAGAACTTCGTTTTGGACGTTCTTTATATTTTCGGAATCAGGGAAACACGTACTACAAGACTATAGTGTTTGTATTGCTCGAAACTACTTAATGCAAACTTTTTGTTTTTTAGATGTAATCCTATGGTTGCAGGTTGCGCTGTTTGATTTGTTTGTAAAATTACATATTTGGAAGTAAGATATCATCTTGTATCATATAAGAGTTGAAATAACTAATTTATTTTATATTAGATGCACTAAAAGTCAGTGAGTCAATTTACCAAGAGACTTACTGTGAACTTGATTGTTCACAGTCTTTGTCCTAAATTATAGGATGTCACAAACTTAAATGGACTAAGTTTGTTAACAATTTCCAATTAAGGACTAAAATAGTTTCTTTCATTTATAATTTTGAATCTTGGACTTATCTTATAAATAAATCTCAAGATGGTGTTATATGTGAATAAATGAAATGAAAGTTAATTGCTTGGAACTTATATTCATAGATATTTTCAAGTGAGGGTAGTTTGTGACATTTTTTAAAAGAAGTTTAAAGGCTTAGGACTAGATATGTAAAGATTTTTGAGAATGGGTTAGAAGCATTTATTTGGCATGTGTGTTTTGTTAATAGGAGGTTTGTAACCCCCTGTTCTTCTCGTCGATCCCATGCACAACAAAAAGAAAAAAACGTAAATGGTCTTGTGGTTTCTTGTTTGACCACTAAAGGGAAACACAAAAGAATAAGGGGGTATTGGAGATGACTTACCACAATAGGAGGTGATGGCCGGTGTTGGTGGCATACAACAACGATGATGGCAGTAGATTCCGAGGGCTTGCTGCATTTGGTTCTCCTTCTTTTTTCTAGATGAAATCATTGAAAGGAAGGGTTGAGCTGGTGGTGGGGCTTAAGGAGGGGTTATAAGGGAGGTTTTGGGTTGGTTTAGGGTAGTGGAATGGTGGTGTGTAGGTGGTAGAGTGGTGGTGGTGTGTGTTTTGTAACAAAGAGAGATGGAGAGAGTGTAAAAGAGAGTGAGAGAGAAAGAGAGATCAAGAACTAGAGAGAGGAGATGATGGTTGATATTGTGTGAGTTTAATGGCTTCTGTGAGTCCCTATTTATAGTAGAAGAGAGTGTCAAGCGCTAAGAGAGACATCATGCTTCATCAAGTGCCTTGTACTCTCACTTAGAGTAATTATACACTCAAGATGGAGAGAGGAGGGGGATAGCCACGTGGGAATGGACAAAGAGGGAAGCAAGAAAGACTAATAGCTAGTCTTACACCTTTGAGCAAGGTATGTGGGTCTCACATGATGTCATATATTCATTAAATTCCCAAAAACCAACTTATATTGGTGCATCGGGATCCGAATGTCGAGAAATTTTTTTGAACGTGCCGTTAGATAGAGTTTACTTCAATGATTCCAAAAACTCAAACGGATTAATTTTCGAGTTATAGAAATCTAGGAAATCACGTTTAAAGTTTTGTCTAACGTTTGGAAATTCATAAGGTATTATTTATTTATTATTTATTTAATTGTCTAAATCATATATGTTGTCTTGGTCTTGGTGGATTGGACCTTTTATGTTGACTTAGTCGGGGCCGTATGCCAGGCGTAAGCCTGGTGTACACGGGGCGTTGGACGTCAGTGGATCAAATGGACCACAGAGGCATGCACGTACATGTAACAATGTAATTTTTTTTTTAAATTTCATTTTTCAACACAATAAAAATCATATAATATCCTCAAATCTCATGTTATCAAATGTCATCACAATAAACATATCCCATATTCTAAAAAAAAAAAAACATAATCTTCTGCCAGTGTGTACAAATCATGCTGGCGCCGTCCTGCGATCCTCGCTAGTACCTGAAGCACATAACACGTAACACGGTAATCATAAATGCTTAGTGAGTTCCCCAAAATACCACATACGACACATATTAGCCACTCGAGGCTATAACTCTGTATGACCCTCTCGTCAATGTGTCTTAGTGGGACCCTCCAGTCCCATAACTCTATGGACCCTATGGTCCTAACTATGTAAACTTTGAATCATACATAGCACAAATCACATAGAAATCACATCAGAGATTCGCTCGAGTGTACTCGCACTCGATAACACAACCCTACTTGCTCCCGAGTACCCTAAGGACTCTTACTTGGACTGCGCACTGATCTGGTGTCTTCAGTAGTACGGGCCATATACTACCGTCCATACTGCATCGGTATTCACCCCAAGTCCTCCTCCTAGGATCCCAAATCACGAGTACTCTAATCTTGCTATGCATAGGCTACTCTCCAGCAGACCTCTCATAAGCTCCTCGCTGCTACTTACTCACTCTCAAGTATCCCATAGTAGCAGTAATCTCCTAGCCTAAGGCATCACAAATTAGGTCACTCTAGTCCTAATATGAATACCTAGCCTACTCTAGCATGCATAACATATCATATCGTATCTTATAACACATAATGTAAGGACATTTTTGGAAATCACCGTTCGGGCACTGGCTGATCGTACACACTGCTCTGTTCTGCTAGTTTCAAATCCTTTTAGTCTTTTAGAAAAAAAAATTGATTTATTGTGAAAAATTACTCAAATCCTCAGTTTGAGTTCAGATACGCCCGAAGGTGCATCCGAATCCCTCAAACCAAGGCTCTGATACCAACTTATAATAACGTAATTTTTCAAAACAATTTTTCATTTTTCAACACAATAAAAATCATATAATATTCTCAAATCTCATGTTATCAAATGTCATCACAATAAACATATCCCAGAATCTAAAAAAAACATAATCTTCTGCCAGTGTGTACAAATCATGCCGGTACCTTCCCACGATCCTCGCTAGTACCTGAAACACATAAAACATAACAAGGTAAGCATAAATGCTTAGTGAGTTCCCCAAAATACTACATACAACACATATTAGCCACTCAAGGCTATAACTCTGTGTAACCCTATAGTCAATGTGTCTCAGTAGGACCCTCCAGTCCCATAACTCTGTGGACCCTCTTGTCCTAACTATGTGGGCCTTCCAATCCTAACTCTGTAAACTCTGAATCATACATAGCAAAAATCACATAGAAATCACATCATGCAAAAGCATACAAGATACTCTGTCACATAACTCTAATTACCACTCTACGTAAAGTATAGTGAGAAGACTCACCTCGAGTAACTCGGTAAATCTCGAACTCGGAAATACTGGTCTACCCTCCGCCTAATCACATAGAATAATTATTCTAATCAATACGACTCTTAAAGGCTAGGCTAAACTCCCTCTAGGTTCTATCAAAAGGGTAAAAGACCATTTTACCCCTCCCATGGCTCAAAGGTCCAAACATTGGCTAAACCCTAAAAGTCAACGAAAGTCAACCCTTCGGGTTACGCGACGCGTACCAAATCTGTACGCTGAGCGTACCCGACAACATCACAAAAATGGGGAACGCGACCCTCTACACCGCGCATACTGGGATTACGCCCCGCGTAATTCCCAATCTCATACTCCTTTATATTTTGGGTCTTAAATGGTTAAGATACACGTTCAACTTCCAGATCTGACTATTCTATAGCCACTTAATCCATGAAGTCGTTGACTTTATGCCTTTACATGGCTGTAGAAGTCACCAACACTCAAATCAGTCCATTTCCAACCTTTAGAAGCCCATAACTCAAACATGGTCAGCTCTTAATGACCAAGACTGGATTTTTATGACATAGCAACCCAAAATAAGCTAACATGGGATAGATCTCGGGTCCTAGGGGCTTATTTACACATAAAGTTATCATGTTGGGGAAAAAAACCCTAAAACATCCCCATACAAAACACAAACAGAAAAGAAGGAAAGCTTGAAGCTTTTTACCTCCAAATGATGGTCCCACCTTTGCAAAGCTCAGATCCAAAAGTTGCACTCCAAGACTAGCTTCCAAAATGGTCCTCTCTTCTTCTTCACTATCACACCAAGGGAATTTTAAGCTCCAAAGCACGCACAAGGGTTAAGAACGAAGGGTAGCTCTCACTTAGGGTTTCACTCTCTGAAATAGTGGCTGAGGATAAGGACATAGCATTCCTTATATAGTGCACGAGTCTCATTTATGGTTTTGAGTATGGGTCCGCTACGCCCAGCGTACCGGGTGGAGTCCGCATCCATAACAGGCCCACGAGTACTTGCAGCGTACCTTATCAGTATGCCCTATGTACTCACTAGCAACTCTTTCTCTTTTAAGGGGGCTAATCTTGACTATTTTAAAAGAAGAAGGGTTAAATAGATATACTTGAATTTCAGATGTTACAATTCTCCCCCACTAGAACCAGACTTCGCCCTCGAAGTCTCATGCCGCAAACAACTCTGTATGTTGCTTCTGCATCTACGAATCCGGCTCCTAAGTCAGCTCGGACCCTCTCTAATGTTGACACGGGACCTGAACCAGGGGCACCTCCTTGTTCCTCATAACCTTCACCTTTCGATCCACAATCGCTATCGGCCTCTCAGTGTAGTTCAGGCTTGCATTCACCTGAATATCCTCCAATGGCACTACAGCCGTCTCATCGGCAATACATTTTCTCAAATCAGATACATGGAAGGTATCATGGATCTGGCTCAACTCTGCGGGTAGCTACAAACGGTAAGCTACATTGCCTACCTTGGCAGTCACCCTGAAAGGACCAATGTACTGGGGGCCTAACTTGCCCCTCTTCCGGAATCAGATCACCCCTTTCCAAGGATATACCTCTAGGGGAACTAAGTCTCCTACCTGGAACTCGAGCTCGGACCGTCTCCTATCCACATAACTCTTCTAGTGACTTTGAGATGTCAACAACCACCGTCTGACCCGCTATATCTGCTTTGTCATCTGAAGCACTATCTTAATGATGCTAATCACTTGCTGCCCTACCTCTCCCCAGAAGATGGGAGTCTGACACCTCCTCCCATACAACAACTCGAAGGGAGGCATACCAATACTCGAATGGTGGCTGTTGTTACAGGAAAACTCAGCCAACGGCAAATACGTGTTACAGCTTCCTCCGAAGTCAAATACACATGCACGAAGCATGTCCTCGAGCATCTAAATCGTCTGATCACTTTGTCCGTCCGTCTGTGGGTGGTAAGCGGTACAAAATGCAGCCTCGTACCCAATTCCTCGTGGAACTTCTTCCAGAACCTGGAAGTGAAACGTACATCTTGATCTGACACAATCAAGATAGGTACTCCATGTCGTGATACCACCTCTCTCACATACAAATCCGCCAGCCTCTCTGCAGAAGAGGTCTCACTGATAGCAAGGAAGTGAGCGCTCTTCGTCTGTTGGTCAATGATCACCCAATTTTCATCGACACCCCTCGCGGTCCATGGCAATTTGGTGCTAAAGTCCACATAAATTTGTTCCCACTTCCACTGGGGAATCTCAAGTGTCTGAAAATTTCCATGCGGACGCTGGTGCTCGGCCTTAACCCTACGACAGGTCAAGCACCTCTTAATGAAGCACGCAACATCCCTCTTCATACAAGGCCACCAATAATCTTTTTTCAGGTCCAACTACATCTTAGTGGCCCCAGGTTGGATCGAGAACCTCGATCTATGCGCCTCCTCCATCAAAATGGTACGTGCCCCGCCCACGAACGGCACCCAAATCCGACCCTGAAAGGTCAAAAGCCCTCTGCTATCGGTAACGAACTCAGATATCTGCCCGATCACCCGCTCTCTCATTCAGTTCTTAGCCTCACGGCCTCTACCTGGGCCTCTCATATGGTATCCAACACCATAGTCATTACTGTCATCCTCATACAAATGTCTCGTATCGGGGCACTCTCCGCCCTCCATCTCAGGGCATCGGCTACAACGTTAGCCTTGCCGGGATGGTACAGGATCTCACAATCATAGTCCTTTACAACATCCAACCATCTCCTCTGGCGTATATTCAGGTTGGGTTGATCCATCAGGTACTTCAAACTCTTGTGGTCCGTGTATATGATACATCGGACCCCATACAAATAGTGACGCCAGATCTTGAGGGCGAACACCGCTGCTCATAACTCCATATCGTGGGTGGGATACCTCGTCTCATGAGGCTTCAGCTGCCTCGATGCATATGCAATCACATGCCCTCTCTGCATAAGCACTGCACCTAAACCCGATATCGACACGTCATAATACACCAAAAAATCTTCCATACCTTCCGGAAGGGCTAACACCGGGGCTTCGCATAATCTCTGGTGAAGCGTCTCAAAGGAGCCCTGCTGCTCAGGACCCCAACTGAAAGTCACTCCCTTTTGGGTTACCTTGGTAAGAGGAACAACAATCTTGGAGAAATCCCTGATAAATCTCCGATAATAGTCGTCCAGCCCCAAAAATCTCCTGATCTCGGTGGGGGATCTCGGCACCTCCCAACTCATCACAACCTCAATCTTGGCCGGATCAACCAATATCCCATTCTGGATGACAAGATTCCCCAAGAACTGGACCTCTCGCAACCAGAAATCGCACTTGGAGTATTTGGCGTAAAGCCTCTCCGATCTCAAAACTCCGAGAATCTCTCTCAAATTCTCCTCATGCTACTCTCTGGATCTCGAATACACTAATATATCATCGATGAACACGATCACCGATCTATCCAACATCGGCTTGTACACCATATTCATCAGATCCATGAACGTTTCCAGTGCATTGGTGAGCATAAAAGGCATCACCATGAACTCGTAATGCCCAAAACAAGTCTTGAACGCTGTCTTCAGGATATCCTCATCACACACTCTCATATGATGATATCTAGACCTCAAATCAATCTTGGAGAACCAAGACACTCCCTGCAACTGATCGAACAGATCATCGATCCTCGGTAAGGGGTAACGGTTCTTGACCGTTAACTTATTCAAATCCTAATAATCAATGCACATCCAGTGTGAGCCATCCTTTTTTGACAAAAAGGATCGACGCTCCCCAAGGCGAGCTGCTCGGCCGAATAAACCCCTTCCCTAGCAGCTCCTGAAGTTGCGAGGATAACTCTTGCATCTTTGGCGGCGCAAGGGGATAGGGTGCCTTGGCTATTGGCGTCGCACCCGGCGTTAGGTCAATCCAAAACTCCACTTGCCTCTCTGGAGGCACACCCGGTAACTCCTCAGGAAAAACATCTACGAACTCACACACTATCGGCACCTTTGAAACAGAACTCGGTCTATCACCACCAACCCACGTATCGTTACATACGCCAAGAAACCCATACAACCCTACTGTAAACTCTACCTTGCTCGAGCGGCATAACAGAAAGCTGATCCGGTCCTAGTACCCTCTCCACACACTATGAGCACTCCTCCACTAGGGTCTCGTATAGTCACCAAATGACGGTCGCAATCTATAACAACTCCGAATTGACTCAACCACTCCATGCCCACAATAACACAAACATCTCCCATCGCAATCGGTGCTAGATTTATCAGGAACTCAACACTGAAGATCTCGAGTATATATACATCCTCGAATCACCTTAGTAGCATATACCGCTCGCTCGTCAGCTATGGAGACTCGAAGAGGTCGACTCAACACCTCTCGAAAAATACTGATGTGTTCACTAAATGCTAAAGACACGAAAGATCGACTTGCACCCCAGTCAAATAACACCAAAGCAGGTACAAAACTCACAAGAAAAGTACCTACGCATACCATAATATAAGCACAACATCTCAAACTCGAAATAAATAAATGAAAGACTACATACCAGCCACGACGTCGGGTGCTGCACAGACCTCCTCCGCTGTTAACTGGAAGGCTCTCCTGCAAGCCTTCGGTGCCTCAGCCTTCGCTGGTCGAATCTCGGTAGCTCGTATGGAAGTAGGGGTAGATCCCTGTGGTGCTCCCTACGCCGGCCTCCGCAGCTGTGGACACTCGGCCTTCTGATGGACAGTCTGGTTGCAGTGGAAACACACTGCAAATCCCTTGGGGAAATCCTTAGCCATGTGCCCCTCCTTGCCACACTTGTAGCAAGTCCCAGCTCGACAAATCCCCTCGTGACTCTTACCGCACTTGCCACAAGTGTGGTCCTTCTGGTTCCCTGATCTCAAATCGGTAGGCTTTGCCCACTTGGCTGACGTCTGGGACTGTGCCGGTCGCTGATCCCTCCCCTGAGACTCCGCCTCCTCCCTCGCCTGAGTCTCGAGATCAATCTCTCTCTTCCGAGCATTTTCCTGGAGCTCAGAATAAGTCCGGTATGTCAAGTTCGACACGAACTCACGAATGTCTCTCCTAAGAATACTCAGATATCGACTCATGCATGCCTGCTCAGTAGACACATGTTAAGGGCAAAACATCGCCCTCTCGTGAAACATCCTGGTAATCACAGTAACATACTATGTTCTCTGCTTGAGGGATAAGAACTCTTGGGCCAACCGTTCCCTTTCCTTCGGAGGAACGTACTCGTCAAGAAACATGGCAGTGAACGTCTCCCATGTTACCGCGGTAAGCTCTACAGGAGTGAAATGCATCGTCACGAACTTCCACCAATCCTTCACTCCCCAGCGAAGCTGGTTCAGCGCGAACCGTGCCCTCAGATGCTCCGAACATGAACACGTGTAGAAGCATCCCTCAATGTCAGAAATCCACCTCAACGCGGCTATCAGATCATACATCCCATCAAACTCTGGTGGCTTCATGCTGCTGAACTCTCGGTACAGTAATGAGTCATCTCCCTGTGGCTTGGCAGTAGCGATGGTTACGGTGGCCGCAGCAACAGCAACATCAGAAAGAGCAGCGTACCACTCATCAAAAGTATCGATCAACATGGTCTTGAAAGACCCAAACATCTCCAGTATCTCAGCTCGTATGGCCGCAACCACCTCCTCATGAATCATCTTGCGGGTCTCCTCATCGCTGACACCACTGCTCTCTGGAGTGTTGCACGTACTCACCATGATGTCTTTGAAATATAACATAAAAATATCAGAGACGCGCTTGAGTGTACTCGCACTCGATAACTCAACCCTACTTGCTCCCTAGTACCTTAAGGACTCTTACTTGGACTGCACACTAATCTGGTGTCTTCAATATTATGGGCCTTATACTACCGTCCACACTGCATCAATATTCACCCCAAGTAATCCTCCTAGGATCCAAGATCACAAGTACTCTAATCTCTCTATGCATAGGACACTATCCACCAGACCTCTCATAAGCTCCTCGCTGGTACCTACTAACTCTCAAGCATCTCATAGTAGCAGTATTCTCCTAGGCTAAGGCATCACAAATTTGGCCACTCTAGTCCTAATATGAATACCTAGCCTACTCTAGCATGCATAACATATCATATCGTATCTTATAACACATAATGTAAGGGCATTTTGGGAAATAACCATTCGGGCGCTGGCTGATCGTACACACTGCTCTGTTCTGCTAGTTTCAAAACCTTTTACTCTTTTAGAAAAAAATTTCTTTATTGTGAAAAATTCCTCAAATCCTCAGTTTGAGTTCAGATACACCCGAAGGTGCATCCGAATCCCTTAAACCAAGGCTTTAATACCAACTTGTAACAACGTAATTTTTCAAAACAATTTTTAATTTTTCAACACAATAAAAATCATATATATCACACCTCGAAACCGAAGGCGGAAACGTCTCGGGGAGAAGGTGACCACACGTGAATATCATAACCAATGTACATAGTAAGCGAAGTAAAACACAAAACATTACAATACATAGATTTCATTACATCAGTTTGAAAGTAAAGTAGTACAAGTTTCATAGATACATAAGTTTAAACAAAAGAAAGACGTGACTTTTGTTGGAATAGTGTCTAAGGCTATAACTATATTCGGTAGTGCATGGTCCTTTTGGGTTGCCTTCACCATAGCAACTTGAAGGATGATTTGTTAAGAGAGAGTATATGTTATAAGGAATAATATTTAGCTATTTGATTAGTATAAGTCATAAATTAATTGGTATTAATTTGGTGACTTAAAGAGATTAATTAAATAAGAGGGTATAAACTGTCAATTGTTTGATAGTTAGACTTTAGACTATAAATCCATTAGGATGGACTTTGGACGGTTTCTAAGAGCTTTAGGATAGCTCAAAATAGTCCATAAGGATATCTATGGAATGGATTTGGATAGCCTTAAGAGAAGATTATCCAATTAGGGTTTAGGGTGAAACCCTTAAGGAGTCTACAAGTATAAATAGGCCCTTGGAGTGTGGAATTTGAGGACAACCTTTCAGAACCTAAAGCAAGGAACCTCTGGCCGAATTCCATCCCCTCTCCTCTCTTCTAAATCATCTTGCTTGCTATTGGTGTTTGTAAGCCATTAGAGGAGTGACAATTGTGACTCTAGAAGCTCCAAGACAAGAAGATCAACAAGGAACTCAAAGGTATGATTCTAGATCTGTATTAATGTTGTTGTTTAACCTAATTAGCCATTAGAAGTCTTGGATTCAAAAGCATGTTTATTAGAAAGCCTAGATCCAAGCAATAGGGTTTTGCATGCGCACATAGGAAAGTTCTTATGGCTAAAACCCAACAGTGGTATCAGAGCCTAGGATTGGTTTTCTACAAATTGTTGCTTGTATAACTGAAACAAACCTGCAAAATTCGATTTTTTGGTTTTTGAGTCACTGACTCGTCGAGTTCCAAGGTGGACTCGTCGAGTACGCCTGACTCGTCGAGTCCCCTTGTGCACTCGGCGAGTCCAAGCGTCAGGAAGTGCCAGATTCGGGATTTCTTTGTGTTTATCTTATCCAAACTTTCCATAAACTAATTAGATCAATATGAATCCGATTTCTTGATAAATATAAGTGTTATCTTGATCTAGTTAAAGGTAATTATCAACTAATTAAATATTTAGTTTCCTTATATGATAATTAATTAATTGTTTTGATTATTTTTGGTAATTATCTTCAAAGAAATCATAGATAAATCAAATAAAGATAATTAAGATATTAATTGCTAATTGAAATTATTTGTTATTTGATCCTCCATGTTTTAAATGTTTAAAACCTACCCTATAGTTTTGAAATTTATATTTGTGATTAAAAGTTCTAATTTAGACAACTTAAATTTCAATCCCTAGATTTTAAAAGTTTAAAATACAACACTATACTTATATGATATTACTAGAATAATATATATATATATATGTATAACTAAATGCTAGTCTTACCGCTAGTAGGCCTCATTCACGAAGCCGATCTATAAGGTGGGTATAAGGTTGCGGCCTATAAAATGGCGCTTAATGGGTGTACACTCACACCCACCGCTTGCTTGATTGGTGGAGGGTCGTTAGCCGAACGGGTAGGATAGGGCAACCTCATCCTCTCATTAAAAGTATAATAAGAAATACGAAGTAACTAAATTTTTTAAAATTTCCCAATCTTAGTTACTTTAGGAAAAGTGAATTGATGCAATCCCATGAAATTACACTTTGCACCTTGCTAAGATGTTAGTGGAGCGTGTGTGGTTTACCGGCACACTAATTGGTTCTAAGCGAAGGTGGCGAAGGGTGATTCATTGTTTATCATAGTTCGATGGAGCGTGTGTGGTTTACCGGCACATCGAATAGGTGATCGTAACAATGAAGGCACCATGTAAATTTGCATGGTAATTCACACCCGCTTTGTGATCCTCGGCATCCCAGTCACAAACAAGAGGGGCATATCGAGATTTAAACATGCCATTGAATAGTTCAATGAATCTCATCCGAACCTAGGAATTCTCAAAAACACTTAGGACTAAAAGTTTAAGTTTTGTGATGGAGAATTAGTGAATCGTCATTCACTTACCTTCAATTTATTTGCATGTTGGATTACGGCATCCCTTTTCTAGTATGTAAATGTTATTGTTGGATCCTAGCCCTAATTTTTCTTATTGGGTGATAATTAGGGATTCTTGTTCTAATCTATCTTTGTCCTTTCTATAGATGTCAAACGCAAACAACGCTGCTGCTAGTTCTTTCACGTTGATGAGCCTTTGCCAAAAGGTCACCTTCGATGGAACGAACTTTGGCGAATGGATAAGATACATTCGCACCATTGCTCGCTATGAGGATAAAGAGTATGTCCTCGACGAGAAGCTCGAGAAAATCAACCCCGAAATTGCTACTCCCACCGAAATCACCGCTTTTGAAACTCATGAGCGAGATGCAACGAAGGTACATTGCATCATGATCGCCACCATGAACTCCGAATTCCAAAAGTCCTACGAGGACATGTATCCATACGAGATGCATCAAGACTTGTTGGAGAGGTACCACCAAAACGCGAGACAAGAGCGTTACGAGATCTTCACTAACATGATTTCCGCTAAGTTGGGTCATGGAGAATCTCTTACCGTGCACTTGCAAAAGATGCAAAGGTATGTCGACCGCCTTCGCAAGTTAAATGTTGACTTCGGCGAAGACTTGGCGATCGACATGGTGCTTCACTCTTTGCCTCCGATGTACAATCAATTTAGGATGACCTACCACATGAACAAAAAGGAGGTCACTCTAAGTAAACTCCAAGGTCTCTTGAGGGTTGCTGAGAGCAACTTCAAGGACAAGTCTGTTGCACCAACTCCCAATCCATCCGCTGCTCCTGTCTTGGCTATTGGTCAAGGGAAGGGAAAGAAGAGGAAAGCTTCTTCAAATAACTATCGAAAGGTGAAAGCCCGAGATGGTTCCTCTTCTAGTGGGACCAAAGTTGATCCCTCTAAGCCCTGCTCTAACCCGAAGGAGGCAGAGTGCCACCACTGCCACAAGATAGGACATTGGAAGAGAAGCTGCCCGGATTACCTACAAGCCATCAAGGAAGGAAAGATCAAGCCATCTTTCGCAGGTATATACACAATCAAATCTAATGATTCTAATCATGCTATTTCTTGGGTTCTTGATACCGACTGTGGTTATCACATTTGTTCTAATGTGCAGGGACTAAGAAGAAGTAGGGATGTAGAGCAAGGAAGGATCAATCTAATCATGGGGAACAGAAGATCGTCGCCTGTGACCAAGATTGGAGTGTATTCTTTAGTGCTTAAGAATAGTTTAGTTTTAGATTTGAACAATTGTTGCTATTCGCCAGAAATGGCTAGAAACATCATTTCATTTCATGGTTTATATAGACAAGGTTTTAGATTTTCTTTTAATAATGAGAATGGTTCTATTTTGACTTATCTAAATGGTGTCTTTTATTTTGAAGCTATACCATGTAATGGAATATATGAAACTGTTATGATTGTTGATAACTTAGGAAATGATGTTTTGAATATTGATTCTTCCACTAGTATGGATAAAGCATCCTTGTGGCATTGTCGTCTTGGACATGTCAACAAGAAACGCATAGCCCAACTCCAAAAGGATGGAGTATTGGAGTCATTCGACCTTAGGGAAGATGACACATGCGAGTCTTGTTTACTTGGAAAGATGACTAAGTCACCCTTCACGAGTACTTGTGAAAGGGGTGAGGGACTATTAGACCTAATACATACCAATGTATGTGGACCTTTTAGATCAACCACGAAGGATGGGAACCGCTTCTATGTGACCTTTACTGATGATTATAGTAGATATGGGTATATCTATTTAATCAAGCAAAAGTCAGAAACCTTTGAAAAGTTCAAGGAGTTCAAGAATGAAGTGGAGAATCAATTGGGCAGGAAAATCAAGATGCTTCGATCCGATCGAGGAGGAGAGTACCTAAGTCTTGAATTCCACGATTATCTCAAGGAGTGTGGAATAGTTTCGCAATTGACGCCTCCTAGGACACCGCAATTGAATGGTGTGGCAGAAAGGCGTAATCAAACCTTATTGGATATGGTTCGCTCTATGATGAGTCGTGCTTCACTACCTATCTTCTTTTGGGGGTATGCCTTAGAGACTGCCGCCCATATCCTTAACCGAGTGCCTACCAAGAAGGTTGCCAAAACACCTCACGAGATGTGGACGGGGAAAGCTCCTTCGTTGGCACATATCAAGGTTTGGGGTTGCGAGGCTTTCGTAAGACGAGATACTCACGACAAGCTTGAACCTCGAAGTGAGCGATGTATTTTCATCGGCTACCCGCAAACTTCCTTTGGATATCTCTTCTATAGACCGAAAGATAATGTTATCTTTGTTGCGAGGAGAGGAGTTTTCCGAGAGCGAGAACTCATAAGCCAAGGAGACAGTGGGAAGCAAATCGAACTTGAAGAGATTCAAGAATCGATAGATGAAGGAACCTCTACCGCTGGCGTTCAACCCGAGGAGGAAACTCCGATTGAACTGATTGACGAATCCTTACCTCTTAGACGTTCCGATAGATTTAGAGTTCAACCCCAGTTTTATGGTTTTCATATTACTACCGAAGGGGACACGTATATTAGTGATTGTACACTAGTAAATCTTGATGAACCTAATAGCTATAAGGAAGCCATGGTAGGCCCGGAGTCTGCGAAATGGAAAGAGGCGATGGATAGCGAGATCCAATCCATGTACGATAACCAAGTTTGGAATTTGGTTGATTACGTGCCCGAACGTAAGACCGTAGGGTGCAAGTGGATCTTCAAGAAGAAGACCGACGTGGATGGGAACGTACACACGTATAAAGCGCGATTGGTTGCGAAGGGCTTTACTCAAACTCCCGGAGTTGACTATGATGAGACCTTCTCACCAGTTGCGAAGATTAAATCTATTAGAGTGATGCTAGCAATTGCCGCATTTCATGATTATGAGATCTGGCAAATGGATGTCAAGACCGCTTTCCTTAACGGAAATTTGGCCGAGGATGTTTACATGGCTCAGCCAGAGGGGTTTGTGAATCCGAAGCATCCGAATAGAGTGTGTAAGCTTGAGAAGTCCATTTATGGACTTAAGCAAGCGTCTCGCAGATGGAATCTTTGCTTCGATGAGAAAGTCAAAGAGTTTGGATTTGTACGAAGCGAAGACGAATCTTGTGTATATGTCAAAGCCAGTGGGAGTGTAGTAAGCTTCCTCGTTCTATATGTCGATGACATATTACTCATAGGAAACGACATCCCGACTCTGCAGGAGGTTAAGTCCTGGCTCGGGAAGTGCTTCGCTATGAAGGACCTCGGAGAGGCTTCTTACATTTTGGGAATAAGGATAGTAAGAGAAAGAAGTAAGAGACTAATTGGACTTAGTCAAAATACTTACTTAGAGAAAGTACTAAAACGTTTTAGTATGGAAAACTCAAAGAAGGGAGAACTACCGATACAAGGAAATGCCAAGTTGAGTAAGAATCAAAGTCCGAGTACCGAAGCTGAGATAGCAGAAATAAGCCGAGTACCATACGCTTCCGCAGTTGGCTCAATCATGTACGCTATGACTTGTACTCGCCCTGATGTAGCCTTCGCTTTGAGCATGGTTAGCAGATATCAAGGGAACCCTGGCAAAGCACATTGGATTGCGGTGAAGAACATCCTTAAGTACCTTCGGAGGATGAAAGAATGGTTCTTAGTCCTTGGAGGGAGTGATGACTTGAAGGTGCGAGGGTATAGTGACGCCAGCTTTCAAACCGATAGGGACAACTACCGTTCGCAGTCGGGCTGGGTCGTTACCTTAAATGGAGGAGCAGTGACATGGAAAAGTTCCAAGCAAGAAACCGTAGCTGATTCAACGTGCGAATCAGAGTACATCGCAGCAAGCAAAGCGTCGAAGGAGGCAATATGGCTGAAGAACTTCATCGGTGATCTTGGAGTTGTACCGGCCATAAAGGAGCCCATGGAGATTTTCTATGATAACGAAGGTGCGGTTTCCTTGACCAAGGAACCGAGGGATCATGGTAGATCTCGACATATCGACAGAAAATATCACTTCATTAGACATCGTGTAGAAGAAGGACAACTCGTAGTGAAGAGGATATCATCAGAAGATAACCCAGCAGATCCACTTACGAAGGGACTAAGTAGGGTTAAGCACTTGCAGCATGCTAGGAGTATTGGGCTGAAGGATGATATTAGTATAGATTAGATAGTATTAGAAACGTATAATAGATAAATGTAATTGACATTTGATGATTAAATAAAGAAGTTTTATTTATGAGTAAAGTTGCTATCACATGTTAGTTGTTTAACTATTGTTTCACTTTGCATGTTTTGACTTCCAGAATAATTGAGTTTATTAGGAATAATCGAATTATTCAAATGGTCCACAATCGTTCATATGTTGGGAGTAGATATGAATGAAGATTGTCATGAATTGGTGTGTAGAATGTCTAAATGGTGTTAGACATAGCAAGGGTTGCTGCAACGTTCATGAGTGCTTATGAACTGGTTTTGAGCATTGGAATAAACCCGCGCTTGCTGGAATCACCTTATGGAATACGATATAAAAGGTGTTCGCAAGACGATAATATCATATGGTCTTAAAACCTAGATATATGGTTTATTATTTGTTAATTGATTGTGCATTGATAATGCGAAAACGCATCAGTAACTTGATGTTATAAAACGCATTGTTGTGTATAGTTGGTTAATGAATAAGTAAATGCATATAAGTCGAAGTTTATCTGTAAATTTTATCCCAAGAGGGTAGAAGAGATATCTTGGCCACTCGATGATTTGATTTGACTTATGTGCCGGGCCCGGTCAGAACTGAATTGATGTGTTCGATTAAGTTCTATGTCAAATAAATCGAAGATCGAGAAATCTAAATGCTAGACTAACCATTCCATAGGATTGTCAGCATGATATCTAACAGAGGACTGTACGATCTCTTATCTAAAGGACAAGATTGATTAGATCAGAGTTGACAGCGTCTTTGAGAGCTACGATTGCAAACCGTATTGTACTTGTATAGTTACTAGACTTATCCAAGTGGGAGACTGTTGGAATAGTGTCTAAGGCTATAACTATATTCGGTAGTGCATGGTCCTTTTAGGTTGCCTTCACCATAGCAACTTGAAGGATGATTTGTTAAGAGAGAGTAAATGTTATAAGGAATAATATTTAGCTATTTGATTAGTATAAGTCATAAATTAATTGGTATTAATTTGGTGACTTAAAGAGATTAATTAAATAAGAGGGTATAAACTGTCAATTGTTTGATAGTTAGACTTTAGACTATAAATCCATTAGGATGGACTTTGGACGGTTTCTAAGAGCTTTAGGATAGCTCAAAATAGTCCATAAGGATATCTATGGAATGGATTTGGATAGCCTTAAGAGAAGATTATCCAATTAGGGTTTAAGGTGAAACCCTTAAGGAGTCTACAAGTATAAATAGGCCCTTGGAGTGTGGAATTCGAGGACAACCTTTCAGAACCTAAAGCAAGGAACCTCTGGCCGAATTCCATCCCCTCTCCTCTCTCCTAAATCATCTTGCTTGCTATTGGTGTTTGTAAGCCATTAGAGGAGTGACAATTGTGACTCTAGAAGCTCCAAGACAAGAAGATCAACAAGGAACTCAAAGGTATGATTCTAGATCTGTATTAATGTTGTTGTTTAACCTAATTAGCCATTAGAAGTCTTGGATTCAAAAGCATGTTTATTAGAAAGCCTAGATCCAAGCAATAGGGTTTTGCATGCGCACATAGGAAAGTTCTTATGGCTAAAACCCAACAACTTTCATATGCTCCGTCTTCTGCAAAAGAACGCGGGATACCTGTCTAAGTAGAACCTAAGAATACAAGCATTTTAAAAGTGAAAATGTACAAGATTCCTATTGGTTTCTGAAAATGTTACGACCCAAGAAAATCCCATATTTTCTTAAAAGTGAAGTTTAGTTGTTCTGTTATGTTAAACGGTTCTGGTTATGAATTGTGATTACCCCAGGAAAATCCTATATTTTCCTAATGTGGAAGATGTGTACTGAAAACTTGATTAACCTTGTGAAGTGTGTGTTAGTTTACTAACCCAAAAATGTAATGTAAAAGATGTATACTGAAAACCTGATTATCATAGTACACTAATTCTTATGGTTATTAATTTACTATATCCATTATTATTGAAAAGTAAATCTCTGTTATCCAAATTGCGAGTTCTATAATGATACTAAAGACTAGATATGACTCGAGATGAGGCCAATATCTTCTATGACTTTTGTCACCCATGAACCTTTCGGTTCGACTGTAGCTAGCAGCCAGGTGCGGGATAGTCAGTCCCGTATAGAACTATACACTGAAGTCGTGCTCCCTATATAAGAGATTCTGGTTACAGAGGCGGTCCTCCACTCGCGTATTTCTGTGGAGTGTTCTCCGAGGACGTGTCTCCAATTTATAGGTATAACAAATCTACAAGTAATAATGCGGAGAGTCCTGTTTAAGTTCTACCTACAAAGATGATCCTCCACTCGCGTATCTTTGTGGAGTGTTACCGAGGACAAAATGATATATACTAAGTTTCTTGTTCAAAGTTTAAAGATTTTTTTAACTATTATAATGTGGAAAACCATTTGTGAAAAATATAAAGTACAACAATTTATATGATTTTTCACAAATACTATAATAATGAAATCTGCAAGTTCAAACGGTTATCTGCTATGATTTGTCAGTGTTAAAAACATATGTAATATGAAACACAACACATATAAAATAAGTTTTGATTACAAGTATTACTTGTACTTTGCTTGTATTCCCCCCGTGAAAACGGTGAAAACCATTGAAAAAGGGTAAAGGTATGAACTCACCGGACGAGGAATGTGTCGACTGGGATGCTAAACGTCGGATCAAGGCTTGAAAACGTGCGAGGTTCCTATGTAATGTTAAATGATGCACAAATGTATCTAATTAGACTTTAAATCACTAATTAGATACGATTATATACTCCAAGACGCGAAACCACTTCAAATTAAGTGTTTGGAGTGACATGGGTGACTTTTCTGGACATGAATGGCTTGGATATGGAGTTTACTCTTCAAGAGTAAACTCTTAGAAGAGTTCACGGCCCTAAACACAACATCCCCATGAGTTTAAGGCCGTAAACTCATGGTGGGGTGTTCTTATGTGCTAAATGGCCTTAAATCAATTGAGGGGTGATCCTAGGTTTGGTTCTAGGGCATTATCAAGGAATTAAATCAACCATGTGGGCCAATTGATGAGTTTACGGTAGTAAACTAAGTGTTTACAGCCGTAAACTCTCGCCCACATCATTCTTAAGTGCTTTGATGGTCATAGATTAATCACAAGTGATTCTCCTTAATTTTACAAGCCTAGGGGTGAGTTTACGGCATCCTACAACCCATTTATAGGAGTTTACGGCCCAGGAACCCGTTCTTGGGGGGTTTACCACCGGGAACTCCTTATGGAGTTGTTTTAATGAAGTTTAAGGTCCCTAACTTGTTTGTGGTTGCTTCTAGAATTTATTTCAGGGCTTATGAGGTGTGTAAGTTGCATTTTAACACCCAAAAAGGAGTTTACTACCCATGAAAGGGTGTTTACGGCCCAAGCATGTTCTTGGGCAGTAAACTCATGTTTACTCCGCAAATGTTGAGTTTAAGGTGTCCTAAGTCCAATCCAATAAGTCCTTAAGCCATATCTAAGCTCCAATGGTGATTTGGAAGGGTTTTGAGCCTCAAAAATAGCATTTATATGTGTTCACGGCCCAAGAGTGTTCTAGGGCCGTAAACACATGTTTGAGGTCCTAAATCATGATTTGAACTTGAAATTGAAGGCTAAGGATGTTGTACAAGAAGTTTGGATGGTTACCTTGGTGTTTTGAAGCTTGAAATGGATGATTTTTGGATCAAATTCTTGAATTGAGGAGAGAGGTTAGAGAGAGAGTGAAAAGGCTCCAAATGAGTCTTAATTCACTTTAAATATGGTTTGAATTTGATACATGGTGGAATTTTACCCGATACTGATGTTAACCGAGGCTTTTGGTCGCACCCGATTAAGTTGACGTCACCCGATATGTTCGAAACTAAATTTTTTTCTAATTACTAGTTTGGGGTGTTTTCACATGTTTCCAAAACGTTTAGATCCTTACAAGGTCAAATAAAAGTCTTAACTTAATTGACCTAATCCAAAAACAAAATCGGAATAATCCGATTAAAACGAGTTTTACGGACGAAATGGGTTGCAGCGATGGAATAACTGTTGGAATAGTGTCTAAGGCTGCAACTATATTAGGCAAGTATTTGATCCGGTTGTGCATGGTCCTTTTGGGTTGTCTTCACCATAGCAACTTGATGTATGATTTGTTAAGAGAAAGTAAATATTATAAGGAATAATATATGGTTATTTGATTAATATAAGTCATAGATTAATCGGAATTAATTTGGTCACTTAAAGAGATTAATTAAATAAGAGGGTATAAACTGTCAATTGTTTGATAGTTACACTTTAGACTATAAATCCTTATCCATGATAGGATGGACGATTTCTAGGGCTTGGATAAGCCAAAATCGTCCATAGGGTTATCAAGGAAAGGATATGGATCAACTTAAAGTCTAAGTTATCCAATTAGGGTTAAAGCTGTAATCCTTAAGGAGTCTACAAGTATAAATAGACCCTAGGGGTGAGGGAATTCGACACACCATCTAAAGTAGAGATACTCTGGCCGAATTCCTCCCCTCTCCTCTCTCCTAAATCATCTTACTTGCTATTGGTGTTTGTAAGCCATTAGAGGAGTGACATTTGTGACTCTAGAAGCTCCAAGACAACAAGATCAACAACAAATCCAAAGGTATGATTCTAGATCTATTTCAATGTTGTTATTTAACCTAATTAGCCATTAGAAGTCTTGCACTCAAAGCATGTTTAATTAGAAAGCCTAGATCCGAGCATTAGGGTTTTGCATGCGCACATAGGAAAGTTCTTATGGCTAAAACCATCAATAACTTCGGGTTGTCACATTATCCCCCTGTTAGAGGGAATTTCGTCCAAAAATTCAAAGATTATGATACAAGTTATGGAAAAGGATGTGGATGTGTCTGCTGTATCGGGTCCTCACACTCCCAAGTGATTTCAGGTTCTCGCTTGGAATTCAAGTGAACCTTCACTAACGGGATGTGGCTTCGTTTCGTACGTTTGATCTCTCGGTCTATGGTCTCGATTTGTTCAAGAGGAATTATTAAGGTTTCATCGGACATGCACTTATAAAGATTCGGTACGTGGAAGACAGGATGGATGTTTCTAAGTCTGAAGGTACTCGGAGTCCAAAGGCTACGAGTTTGATCCTAATGAGGATCTCGAAGGGTCTAATGTACCACGAGTTAAGCTTTCCATGCTTTCCATAGTGTGTTATGTCTTTCCAAGGCAAGACCATTAACAGGACACGATCTCCAACCTGGAATTCCAGAGGTTTCCATTGTACATTGACGTAATTCTTCTATCGATCTAGTGAAGTTTTCAATTGTTCTCGGGTGTGGATGATCTTCTTGACGGTTTCGCGGATGATTTCAGAACCAGTGTGGGTACTACTGGGAATCGACTCTAGGCTAGTTGCGTGTCTCCTATCTTGGCCTAACACAAGGGAATATGTACTTTTGACCGTAGAGGGTTCTAAATGGTATCGTACTCACTTGGGAAAACTGGGTAACTGGATGGTGAATCCATGATAGTCATCTTTTATTTCCATTCCCATTCGGGTATCTAGGCTGCTGAAACAGTCTTGAGGGTTTCTGACTAGGTTTCTCAGGTCTGAGCGAGTAAACAGGGACAAATAGTCATTGTCAATGTTTTAGTCTTTCTGTCTAAGTTTTCCTTTCGGCTAAGGGCACTTCATGTTCATGTCTTTCTGATTGAAGCTATGCTGTAGTCTCTTAAGGTCAGTGAAATTCGCGTACTTGGTTCCATTGAGATCATGTCTATCATTCTTTAGTGCAGGGACTGCTACTCCAAATTCCAAGTCGTGAGTTGTATAGTTAGCTTCGTGTGCCTCTTGTTTGTCTCAAAGCGTGAACGACAACTTTTCCTTCTTGTGTAACCACATGATCTAAACTCTGATTGGATGTACTGCAAAGGACAATGATGTCCTTTGTTTCTTCTGGTAGGGACAACTTAGGTGTGATGTATAAGTCTTACTTCAATGCTTGGAATGATGCATCTCACTTTTTACTCCAACATAAAGGGTACACCTTTCTATGTCGGAGTAGTTAAGGGTTGGGTGATTCTGGAAGAAATTTCTGAATGGGTCTGCAATACTAGCCGGCGAAACCGAAGAATTGACAGGTTTTCTATGGGTGTCTTTGGTGCCGACCAATTCTCTATTGCTTCGACCTTAGGAGGATTCATGCGTACGCTTTCATTGCTCACTACATGATCAAGGGAAAATGGTTTGACTGAAGGATATCAATACGAACTCTTAGTGATCAGGATTAAGTTGATACGAGACTCGACTTGACGTTCGGAAGGAATTCTCGGGAGCTCTTCGGAAATATATCAGGAATACTACAGTTTTCCGGGATGCTCTAGAGGTCGTTAACTTATTGTTTCTCGCTGATTGCATGGACTAGGAATACCTAATACTCCTTTTTGCAGAAGTTTTTGAGCTTTGATACAGAAAATGATGCGAAGATTTGAGCTAAGCTTGACACCATATATCATGAGGGTCCGGTCAGAAGGAAAAATTGAGATGAATAGCTTTTTCATAACAAAGTGTATCAGTATGATCAGGACTCAACTGATACATGCCAAAGATAACATCAAAACTCTTTATTGAAATTGACATTAGGTCAATGAGGAAAGAATGATTACTCAATGTAAGGATATAGCTTGGGGATAAGTTGTTAGTGCACTCATTCTCACCGGTAACCATCTTGATGGTAAATGTTTCGGTTATTAGATGAGGCCTTATGTTTACGAAGATATTTGAATGAATGACTAATAAGACTTTCTTGACACTAGATTCGAAAAGGATGCGAGCATAAGAATTGTCGAGAAGAAATATACCTGCGGCCGTGGTGGGATCAGTGGTTGCCTCCTCTTGCCTTATAGCTAAAACCATCTTGGCGTTGTTGACGTTGTTGGTGGTTGATGCCTTCGGGCAGTTTTGCATGAAATTCCCGATTTCTCCACAACCAAAACAGGCTCGATCAATTCTCGATCCGGAAGCTTGATTGATTAGTGGGGCTGGTTTTCTGCAGTCTCGAGTAAGGTGGCCCTTCTTGCCACAGTTGTTACAGAGTTTTTCACGACATGGTCCTGAAGTATAATGATGGTAGCTGCACTTGTCACACCAAGGGAGATTACCCGCATACCTAGTGGTAGGCGCTTGAACTGTAGACACAGCAACAGGAGTAGCGGCAGCTTGAACTGCTACAGTTTCACAACTCTTGGAGGGTCCTTGTGAACTCTGACCCTTTCACTTTTTCCAGAAACTTTTCTTACTCTTATTAGGCTCGTTCTGATGCTCTTGAACATTTTCATGGTTTTGGGGGTTGGTGTTACTTCTTGGTATACCGAATATGTCAGTGTACAAATGTACCACTGCGGCAGAAACAACCAACTGGATCATCGTTGGATCGAATCGAGAAGGAGGTGGCGACGGAGGTTTGTTGTTACTTGAACTGGATCCTTTCTTCGAAGACATTTCGATCTAAAGTGATTAAGAAAAAGAGGATGGTAAGTCCTCTGCATTAAATCAAGAGATACGAAACAAGGGATATATCTTTTTGACAGACATATAATTCTATTAAGCGATAAAGCAGGAATGAATTGTCAAGGCAGATAAACTATCGATAGAGGAATGATCGAGGGGCAATGCTTGAATAAGAATTTTCTACAACAAACTTGGATCTTGAAATACACCCATAGTATTTCATAATTCGCTGCGACGACGGTTCGTTGTTAGGGGTATTTGGGTAAGTTTTAGGTATGCTGAACACTACAATCACTCCTAGGCACATGTTGGCCATGTCTCGAATGAATATAGTTGATCACGCTATATTGATCGTAGACACGACTACATAACTACCCAAATTTAACCGCAGCGCACATCACCCATTTACTTATGTTTTGTTCTACGTGTAGTTATGGATCTCGGCGGTTAGGTATACTTGTATGTTTTTGAAAATACTTGTTGAAGTATACTTTTAGTTCAGAGCAATTAGGCCCCTTAATGTTTATAGTCTTATGCCATGTAAGGTTTGGTATACTCAGTTCACTATAAACAAGGGCTCTGATACCAATCTGTCACACCCCGAAACCGAAGGCGGAAACATCTTAGGGCGGAGCTTCATGTGAACATCATAACCAATGTACAGAGTAAGCGAAGTAAAACAAAAAACATTACATTACATAGATTTCATTACATCAGTTTGAAAGTAAAGTAGTACAAGTTTCATAGATACATAAGTTTAAACAAAAGAAAGACGTGACTTCCATATGCTCCGTCTTTTGCAAAAGAACATGGGATACCTGTCTAAGTAGAACCTGAGAATACAAACATTTTAAAAAATAGCATAAAGCTGGTGAGTTCATAAGCGGTTTGTTTTTATGAAAATGTACAAGATTCCTTTTGGTTTCTGAAAATGTTACGACCCAAGAAAATCCCACATTTTCTTAAAAGTGAAGTTTAATTGTTCTGTTATGTTACACAGTTCTGGTTATGAATTGTGATTACCCCAGCAAAATCCTATATTTTCGTAATGTGAAAGATGTGTACTGAAAACTTGATTAACCTTGTGAAGTGTGTGTTAGTTTACCAACCCAAAAATGTAATGTAAAAGATGTATACTGAAAACCTGATTATCATAGTAAACTAATTCTAATGGTTATTAATTTACTATATCCATTATTAATGAAAAGTAAATCTCTGTTATCCAAATTGCGAGTTCTATAATGATACTAAAGACTAGATATGACTCGAGATGAGGCCAATATCTTCTATGACTTTTGTCACCTTGAACCTTTCGGTTCGGTTGTAGCTAGCAGCCAGGTGTGGGATAGTTAGTCCCGTATAGATCTATACACTCAAGTCATGCTCCCTATATAAGAGATAATGGTTACAGAGGCGGTCCTCCATTCGCGTATCTCTATGGAGTGTTCTCCGAGGAAGTGTCTCCAATTTATTGGAATAACAAATCTACAAGTAATAATGCGGAGAGTCCTGTTTAAGTTCTACCTAAAAAGATGATCCTCCACTCGCGTATCTTTGTGGAGTGTGACCGAGGACAAAATGATATATACTAAGTTTCTTGTTCAAAGTTCAAAGATTTTGTTTTTAACTATTATAATGTGGAAAACCATTTGTGAAAAATATAAAGTACAACAATTTATAACATTTTTCATAAATACTATAATAATGAAATTTGCAAGTTCAAACGGTTATCTGCTATGATTTGTCAGTGTTAAAAACGTATGTAATATGAAACACAACACATATAAAATAAGTTTTGAGTACAAGTATTACTTGTACTTTGCTTGTATTCCCCCGTGAAAACGGTGAAAACCATTGAAAAAGGGTAGGGGTATGAACTCACCGGACGAAGAATGTGTCGATTGGGATGCTAAACATCGGATCAAGGCTTTAAAACGTGCGAGGTTCCTATGTAATGTTAAATGATACACAAATGTGTCTAATTAGACTTTAAAACACTAATTAGATACGATTATATACTCCAAGACGCGAAAACACTTCAAATTAAGTGTTTGGAGTGGCCTGGGTGACTTTTCTAGACATGAATGGCTTGGATATGGAGTTTACTCTTCAAGTGTAAACTCTTAGAAGTGTTCACGGCCCTAAACACCACATACCAATGAGTTTACGGCCGTAAACTCATGGTGGGGTGTTCTTATGTGCTAAATGGCCTTAAATCAATTGAGGGGTGATGCTAGGTTTGGTTCTAGGGCATTATCAAGGAATTAAATCAACCATGTGGGCCAATTGATGAGTTTACGGCCGTAAAATCTCACCCACATCATTCTTAAGTGCTTTGAAGGTCATAGATTAATCACAAGTGATTCTACTCAATTTTACAAACCAAGCGGTGAGTTTAGGGCATCCTACAACCCATTTATAGGAGTTTACGTCCTAGGAACCCATTATTGCGGGGTTTAAGGCCGTGAACTCCTTATGGAGTTGTTTTAATGAAGTTTAAGGTCCCTAACTTGTTTGTGGTTGCTTCTAGACTTTATTTCAGGGCTTATGAGGTGTGTAAGTTGCGTTTTAACACCCAAAAAGGAGTTTACTACCCATGAAAGGGTGTTTACGGCCCAAGCATGTTCTTGGGCAGTAAACTCATGTTTACTCTGCAAATGTTGAGTTTAAGGTGTCGTAAGTCCAATCCAATAAGTCCTTAAGCCATATCTAAGCTCCAATGGTGATTTGGAAGGGTTTTGAGCCTCAAAAATACCATTTATATGTGTTCACGGCCCAAGAGTGTTCTAGGGCCGTAAACACATGTTTGAGGTCCTAAATCATGATATGAACTCGAAATTGAAGCCTAAGGATGTTGTACAAGAAGCTAGGATGGTTACCTTGGTGTTTTGAAGCTTGAAATGGATAATTTTTGGATCAAATTCTTGAATTGAGGAGAGAGGTTAGAGAGAGAGAGAGAGAGAGAGAGTGAAAAGGCTCCAAATGAGTCTTAATTCACTTTAAATATGGTTTCAATTTGATACACGGTGGAATTCTACCCGATATTGATGTTAATCGATACTTTTGGTCGCACCCAATTAAGCTGACGTCACCCGATATGGTCGAAACTAAAATTTTTCTAATTACTAGTTTGGGGTGTTTTCACTTGTTTCCAACATGTTTGGATACTTACAAGGTCAAATAAAAGTCTTAACTTAATTGACCTAATCCAAAAACGAAATCGGAATAATCCGATTAAATCGAGTTTTACGGACGAAACGGGTTGCGGCGATGGAATAACTTCAGGTTGTGACAATATAATATTCTCAAATCTCATGTTATCAAATTTCATCACAATAAACATATCCCAGAATCTAAAGAAAACATAATCTTCTGCCAGTGTGTACAAATAATGTAGGCACCTTCCCGCGATCCTCGCTAGTACCTGACACACATAACACATAACATGGTAAGCATAAATGCTTAGTGAGTTCCCCAAAATACCACATACAACATATATTAGCCAGTCGAGGCTATATCTCTATATAACCCTCTGGTCAATGTGTATCAGTGGGACCCTCCAGTCCCATAACTCTATGGACCCTCTGGTCCTAACTCTGTGGACATTCTGGTCCTAACTCTGTAAACTCTGAATCATACATAGCACAAATCACATAGAAATCACATCATGTAAAAGCATAAAAGATACTCTATCACATAACTCTAATTACCGCTCTAGGTAAAGTATAGTGAGAAGACTCACCTCGGGTAACTCGGTAAATCTCGAACTTGGAAATACTGGTCTAGCCTCCGCCTAATCACATAGAATAATTATTCTAATCAATACGACTGTCAAAGGCTAGGCTAAACTCCCTCTAGGTTCTATCAGAAGGGTAAAAGACCATTTTAACCCTCCCATGGCTCAAAGGTCCAAACATTGGTTAACCCTAAAAGTCTACAAAAGTCAACCCTCTGGGTTACGCGGCGCGTACCAAATCTGTACGCTGACTGTACCCGACAACTTCACAGAAATGGGGAACACGACCCCCTACGCCGCGTGTATTGGGATTACACCTCACGTAATTCCCAGTCTCATACTCCTTTATATTTTGGGTCTTAAACGGTTAAGACACACGTTCAACTTCCATATCTGACTATTCTATAGCCACTTAATCCATAATGTCGGTGACATTAAGGCTTTGCAAGGCTGTAGAAGTCACCAACACTCAAATCAGTCCATTTGCAACCTTTAGAAGCCCATAACTCAAACATGGTCAACTCTTAATGACCAAGACTGGCTTTCTATGACATAGCAACCCAAACTAAGCTAACATGGGATAGATCTCCGGTTCTAGAGGCTTATTAACTCATAAAGTTATCATCTTGGGGAACTAAACCCTAAAACATCCCCATACAAAACACAAACAAAAAAGAAGGAAAGCTTGAAGATTTTTACCTCCAAATGATGCTCCCATTTTTCCAAAGCTCAGATCCAAAAGTTGCACTCCAAGACTAGCTTCCAAAATGGCCCTCTCTTTTTCTTCACTAACACACCAAGGGACTTTTAAGATCCAAAGCACACACAAGGGTTAAGAACGAAGGGTAGCTCTCACTTAGGGTTTCACTCTCTGAAATAGTGGCTGAGGATAAGGCCATAGCATTCCTTATATAGTGCACAAGTCTCATTAAGGGTTTTGAGTCTGGGCCCGCTACGCCCATCGTAGCTTATAGAACGCCCAGCGTACCGGGTGGAGTCCGCTTCCATAACAGGCCCATGAGTATGCGCAGCGTACCTTATCAGTACGCCCAGCGTACTCACCGGCAACACTTTCTATTTTAGGGGGGCTAATCTTGACTATTTTTAAAGAAGAAGGGTTAAATTGATATACCAGAATTTTGGGATGTTACATTATGCACTATGTACAAGGAAGTACATGCGTACGTACTGTGTACAAGGAAGTACGCGTAATGTTCGTGTTCAGACCCAAAACCCTAAATTCTAGGGTTCAAGCCATATATAATGTCACTAAGTCCTAAGTGTTAGCCTCCCTATCAGCTCCTATTGTCTAGAAACCCTATTATCAAACCATATAGCATTCTTGGTGTGTTCTTGAACTTGTGGGGTGTATTTTTGGTAGTTTGCTGCCTTTGAAAGAATAAGAAGTTGGTGAAGAAGTGTTGTTGGAGTTTGAGCTTGTAGATCCAGAAGTTTGGCACTTTCCACAGTTGCAAAAAGGTATAAAGTCTCAATCTTGGTCTTTGAATGCTTTGATCTCTCTATGTTATGATTTATATCTTCTTAGTCCACAAATCTGGGTTTTGGAGTGTATGGATTACTTTAGACCCTTTGGGCTATCCTTTCTGAAGTTCTAGTAGGTTTAGATTCATAAAAATGGAGCTTTGGTCATTAGTTCTCTTTCATGCATGAGTTATAGCATCTTTAGAGATTAATAAGTTAGGGTTTTTGGTGTAAAAATCTTTATGGCCATGCAAACCCATAAAGTTGGAGACTTTATGGTCAGAAACTCTATTTAAGGCCTAGATCTGATTTTGAACGTGGATAATTAAAGGATTATGTTGGGATTTAAGAGGTTGGTTTAGCCAGAGTACGTGGGGAGTACTCCTGAGAACACAACACGTACTCAATAAAGTCCTAGATCTTCGTTCACCTGTACGTCGGGTGTACTGTTGAGTACGCCCTGTTAACCAATACTGACTTTTGACCTTTTCTGGCTGTTGAGTTTTTGACATTGGATCTTGGTCGGCTATTTTGACTTATGAAGGGTATTTTGGTCATTTGACCATTTTAGGGTTGCCCTTGGAGTTTTGGACCCTAGAGCCTATTAGTTGGTGCTTGTTGGGCCTTAGTGGGTTTAGTGGATTTGTGTCCTAGTTTTGGACTAAACTTAGCTAGGGTTAAAATGGTCTTTTTACCTTAATTATGGGCTAAAGATTATGGTTTGGAATCCAATTATTAATTGAATGTTATTTGGTAATGACAGCTCGGAGATCTATCATACCAGCAGCCGGGGATTTTCAGTGTTATTCAACAGTCCGAGGGGAGTTTCCTCACCATGTATACCGGGTCGAAGGTAACAATGCTAACCTATGATATGATCTGTTAGAATACTCATTGTATGTGTGACACTAGTATGTGTATGTGCTTGTATGTTTTCTGGGCGGGGTCCAATGATTATCCTTTATGTTATTTGTTGCTATGTGATTTGTATGTGCGATGCCCGTTATACTTATTGGTCATGGCATGTTATGCGAGTTAGGGTAGGGCCCGTTATATTCATTGGGCGGGGCCCGTTATATGCTATGTATGTTGGTATGCGGTATCTTGGTGAACTCACTAAGCTTTATGCTTACGGTTTTCTGTTTATGTTTAAGGTACTTCCTGTTCCAAAGGGAGGAGCTCGGGATGACTACATCGCATACACCACATCGATTCTGCACTTAATATTTCACTCTGATTTTATGATATTTGACATGCTTGTTTTATTTGGGATGTATGGATGATGTTGGAATACTTTTTTACTTAAATAAAAAATTAAAATTTTGGATCATTTTTTTGGGAAGTTTCGTTTCGTGTCTAAATAGCCCATAACGCTTGATTTTTCAATTTTCAAAAATATTTTTGCTATAAATATTTTGAGTATGAAATTAAATATTAGAATATAGCCTGAGTCCAAAAACGGTCTCGTAATTTCGATCGGAGGTGTGTAAGTGCCTCAAATGATCGATTCGGTTTTACTTGATTAAAGAAAACCAATGTTTTACTGTATGTTTTCTTAAAAGTGTTGTATATTTTGCATACAAACTCCATTTTGGATGTTATTTATATATTTTTTATATTTTTAGACGTAAGGGAACATGTACTACAAGGTTTTAATGTTTTCTTCGCTCATAACTTCTTAATACAAATTTTCAGTTTTTCATACGCATTACCCAGTGTTGCAGTTTGAGCTTTTGATTCGTTTGATAGTTTACACATTTGGAAGTAAGGTATCATTTGATATCTTATAATATTTGAAATGAACTCATTTATTTTACATTATATGAACCAAAAATTAATGAATTAAATTACAAAAATGTTTATCGTAATATACTCGTTCGTAGCCTGTGACCTAAATTCCGAGATGTCACATTACCTCTGTGTTAAGGGAATTTTGTCCCAAAATTATTAAGTTCTAGGATATTTTGTGCTATTGTTAAGTCATTCCACGAGTGGAGGGAGCATTATTGAAAAATTAAGGATAATTTTATTTCATTTGATCCTTGCGCTCCCAAGTAAACTCTATCCCTCGACAAGAGTTTCATTGGACTTTTACTATATGTATGCTACTTTGCTTGAGTCTTTTGATCTCCCGATCCATGCTCTCCACTGGTTCTTCCACGAAGTGAAGCTTAGTGTTGACGTGGATCTCATCGAGTGGAATGATGAGGTTCTCATCAAATAGGCATTTGTTGATATTACACATATGGAATGTATCATGAAATTTGTTGATTTCTTGAGGTACTTTGAGCTTCTAAGCTACCAGACCAACACCTGCCAGGAATTCGAAAGTTCTGATGTAACGGGGTTTTATCTTTCCTCTTTTTCCAAATATGATAATGCCCTTCCATGGAGCATGTAACAACCCAATTTCCACGCCCAAAAATTTCTTTTAAAATAAGTGTTTTGTAAAACATTTGTAGTAAAACATAATCCGATCATATCATTTCATAAAACATATATCGTGTCTGAAATCCCAAAACATGAAAATAATAATAATGTCAGAGTACAATCCCAGAACATCTCATAATGTGGAAAACCAATGTGTGTGTGTACGATGTGCTGCTACCGCGCCAGCTCCTTCCCCTTCGCTGAAGAGGTACCTGAAACCAAAACTGAAAACTGTAAGCACGAAGCTTAGTGAGTTCCCCCATCGAGCATACAATAATATCACATACATACTGCTAGACATTTCTAGGGTGCCCAACCTACCCAGTACGACCATCCTAGGTGCCAACCTACCCGTGTCAAGCCATTCTGGGGCGCTGACCTACCCATGTCGAGCCATTCTGGGGTGCTGACTAACCTTCGGTCCTAACAACCGAACCTCAGAGACTATTCACCCCCTACTACTACTATCACATATAACATGACACAAACAAATTATCAGATATATCTGGGGTGCCTGAGCTACCCTTCGGTCCTAACAACCAAACTCGGGGACTGATCGCCTCCTACTACCTCTATCGCATATAACATAAGAAGCCAGCATGCAAACATATCATCACATACTGTCAGGCGTATCTATGGTGTCTTACTACCCTTTGGTCCTAACAACCGAACTCTACTACTATCACATACAACATATCATGCTAGCATATAACATATCAGGTAGTAGCAAACCGAGATGATATCACAAAGATAATCATCTATCATACGTCTCCTATTGGTGGGCCGACATTGTGGCCTTAGACCCACCGCTACTGGAAGGTAACTCACCTCATAGTAGTTGCTGAACTGTGCAGGAATCCTCTAACTGCTGCCGCTGCTGCTGCTCCGAAAATCCTCCGGCTATAATTCCCACAAAACACTTAGTCAGAAACTGACATCTACTCTTAGGGTAAAATGACCATTTTACCCCTTACCAAGTCAAAGTCAAAGTCAACTTCTAGTTGACCTGACTCGCCGAGTCCCTATCCTTCCAATAGACCTCAAACCCGTCTCTACTCGTCGAGTTAGGCGATGACTCGATGAGTTTTCCTTCTGAATGAACATCGACTGAATCCTCATCCAACTCGTCGAGTTGTATGAACAACTCGTCGAGCTCATCATCAACTGAAACTCAGGTCCTGACCTTGTCTCGCCGAGTTGTATGAACAACTCGTCGAGTCCATCTTCATCCCTTAGAAGATTTCCTTGGACTCGTCGAGTCTGTTCATGCACTCGCCGAGTACCATGAATTCCAGAACAATGGCTTAGTCTAGAATGTTGGGTCACCCCTTGGGACCCCCCTTAAAACATTTCCACACTCAACTAGGTCCTTATGACCCTCAACTGATATGGGACAGACCCTTGGACTCGCCGAGTTGGTCACAACCACTCACTAAATCTTCTTTCTGATGTACAACACTTGATCAAAATGTAGATCTATGCTTCTACAATCGATCTAGCACATAAAGTTACACCTTTACGTGCTTGCATGGGAGTTTAAGCTCAAAACGTCCTAAAACAAGCTCTCACAATGCATGGGGCCTTCCTTGAGTGAAAAAGCCACTCCCTTCTGCCTTATAACCCCTCAAAGGACCTAGATCCGAAACATCACCCTCAAGCCACGCTTGCAATCATGGTTGGTGACCAAAATGGCTTAGAAAAGCCTTAAAACTCCCGAAAATGGGATCTATCAAAAGAGTAAGAAAGGTATAGACTTTATACCTTCTGAAGTCAGCAAATGATGCTCAAAACCAAATCCTTCTAGCCTCCTCTTGATCCTTCAATTTTTCCTTCCTTCCTTGGATCACAAAAGCACCAAAATCACTTCAAAGACCTTGGATAGCTTCAAAAACGGCTAGGGTTTGCTATGGGGGTCTTGTGGGATAAAATGAGACTAAGGAGGCCGAGTTAAGGTGTTTAAATAGGGTATAAACCCTCAGATTAGGGTTTTTTTTCCCAAACAGGGTCTACTCGCCGAGTCCAGGACTCGACTCGCCGAGTCCACAACTTAAACTCATCGCCTCATCCTACTTCTACTCTGCAAGTCGGTCCTTCAACTCGCCGAGTCCAAGGCTAAAAATGCAAAATAAAAGAAAATTTAAAAATAGAATACGTACCAAGAACGAGGTGCTACAAATCTCCCCCACTTATTTTAGACTTCGTCCTCGAAGTCTACTGCTCGATCCTGAAACAGCTCGGGGTAGTGCTCCATCATCTTATCCACCGGCTCCCAAGTCTACTCCGATCCCTTCCGGTGTTGCTATTGCACCTTCACCAGTTCTACTCTTCTGTTCCTTAGGTCCTTCGACTTCCGGTCAAGGATCGCTACAGGCTGCTCGATGTAATTCAGTTTGCCATCAACCTGAATGTCCTCCAAGGGTACCACTGCTGAGTCATCCACCAGGCACTTTCGCAGCTGAGAAACATGGAAAGTGTTGTGTATCTGACATATTTCGGCTGGCAAATCCAGCCTATATGCCACCTTCCCTACCCGGGCTATAACACTGAACGGTCGAATATACCTTGGGCCCAACTTGCCCCGCTTCCTAAATCGAATGACGCCTTTCCAAGTCGACACTTTCAGGAGAACCATATATTCGACCTGGAACTGCAGGTCGAATCGACGCTTATCGGCATAACTTTTCTGCCGACTCTGAGTAGTTTGAAGCTGGCTCCGGACCTGCTGAATCTTCTCTGTCGTCTTGAGCACTACTTTGATGTTCCCCATGACCCTCTGGACGACCTCGCCCCAACATATCGGGGTCCTGTACCTCCTCCCATACAACATCTCGAAAGGAAGACGGTCGATGCTTGCATGATAGCTATTATTATCTGATAACTCCGCCAACGGAAGGTAGGTATCCCAACTACCTCCGAAGTTTAAAACACAAGCCTACAGCATGTCCTCCAGAGTCTGGATGGTTCGCTCGCTCTGGCCATCCGTCTGCGGGTGAAAGGCGGTGCTAAAATGCAGACGAGTACCCAACTCGTCATGGAATTTCTTCCAAAACCTGGATGTGAACCGCACATCCCTATCTGAAATCACGGAAACTGGCACTCTGTACCGGGCCACCACCTCTCTGATATAGATATTGGCCAATTTCTCGGTCGAGATGCTCTCCTGAATCTGGATAAAGTGGGCGCTCTTGGTCAACGATCCACAATGACCCATATCGAATCCACTCCGCGCGCAGTCCTGGTAAGCTTTGTGATAAAATTCATCGTAATATCCTCCCATTTCCACAGCAGGATATCCAACGGCTGCATATTGCCCTGAGGTCTTTGATGCTCGGCCTTGACCTTCCTGCAGGTCAAGCACCGCTCCACGTACCATGCGATATCCCTCTTCATGCAGGGGCACCAATAGTCCAGACGAAGATCCCTATACATCTTCGTCGCCCCGGGATGAATGGAGAATCGGGATTTGTGCACCTCTTCCATCAAAATCTGGCGTATGCCTTCGAGTTATGGCACCCACACCCTACGGTGTAATGTCAATAATCCCCTGCTATCATATTCAAAGGAGGAAACCTAACCCACTACGCGCTCACTCTTCCGATGTTCCTCCTTCATAGCCTCCTGCTGGGCCTCCCATATCCGCTCCAATAGCGGAGTCACCACTGTCATCTGCATCTAGATACCCTTGATCAGTGCTGCCTTGCAGCTAAGTGCATTAGCCACCACATTGTCCTTAACCGGGTGATAAAGGATCTCACAATCATAATCCTTTACCACATCCATCCACCGACGCTGCCTCATGTTTACATTCGGCTGATCCATGAGGTACCTCAAACTCTTATGGTCTGTGTAAATGGTACAACGAACCCCATATAGTTAATTATGCTAAATCTTAAGGGCGAACACAACATCCCCCCAACTCCAAGTCATGCATCGGGTAGTTCGCTTCGTGAGGCTTCAACTGCCTCGACGCATAGGGGATGATATGCCCTCTCTGCATCAATACCGCGCCCAAACCTGAGATGGACACATCACAATACACAACAAAATCCTCCATGCCCTCTGGCAGGGCTAAGATTGGTGCCTCTCACAATCTCTATCTCAGTGCCTCGAATGCTGTCTGCTGCTCAGACCCCCGTCGAAAGACCACAACCTTCCTTGTTAGCCTGGTCAACGGTACGGCTATCTTGGAGAAATCCTGGATGAATCTCCGATAATAGCCTGCTAATCCGAGGAAACTCCGAATCTCAGATGGAGACATCAAAACCTCCCAACTCATCATGGCCTCCACCTTGGTCGGGTCTACAGAAATCCCGTTCTGGTTGACAAGTTGCCCAAGGAACTGCACCTCGCGCAACCAAAACTCACATTTGGAGAACTTGGCATACAAGCTCTCCCTCCTCAAAGTCTCAAGCACCTCCCGCAGGTGCTCCTCGTGCTCCTCTTGCGTCTTGGAATAAACCAAGATATCATCGATAACACTATGACTGACCGGTCTAACATCGGTCTACACACACGGTTCATGAGGTCGGCAGGAGCGTTCGTGAGCCCGAAGGGCATTACCACAAACTTGTAGTGGCTATAGCGCGTCTGAAACGCAGTCTTCTGCACATCCTCCTCCATGACCCTCATCTGATGATATCCTGAACGCAGATCAATCTTCGAGAACCAAGATGCTCCCTGCAGCTGGTCAAAGAGGTCATCAATCCTCAGGAGCAGGTAATGGTTCTTCACCGTTACCTTATTCAGCTCCTTATAGTCTATACACATACGATGCGACCCATCCTTCTTCTTCACAAAAAGAATCGGGGCTCCCCAAGGCGAATTACTTGGCCTGATAAATCCCTTGTCTAGCAGCTCCTGCAGCTACGTAGACAACTCCTGCATCTCGGGAGGAGCCAACCGATAGGGTGCCTTGGGTATTGGAGCCGCACCAGGGACTAGGTCGATCCTGAACTCCACCTGGCGCTCCGGAGGTATCCCACGCAGCTCGTTGGGGAATACATCCGTGAACTCTCGTACTACGGGCACCTCGCCCACCCTCGCTCTACCTGCCTCCCGGGTATCCATAACATACGCGACATAACCTGCACAACCCTGCTAGAGGTAATGCCTAGCTCTCGCTGCTGAACATAGGGTCGGTCCTCTTTGTGGCTTCTCGCCCTGAACCACCAACTCTCCCCCACTTGGGGTCCTGATCTGCACCAACTGTTGCGCGCAGTCGATCACTACCCCATTGGGGCTTAACCAATCCATACCGATAATAACCTTGTTCCCTCGCAAAGGTATGGGAACCATGTCCACTAGATAACTCTCCTTAAATAACCTCAGCACACAATCTCGGAACACCATCGATGCTCACACTGAACGGTTATCTGCAATCTCTACGTCTAGAGGGCAATCCAACATGCCTGAAAACTCGGAAAATCTCTTGTTGAGTGCAAGAGAAACAAACGGTCGGGTAGCACCCGAATCAAACAATACCTGAACTGGGATACCGTTCACATGGAACGATCCTAAACAAAGCACATACATAACATATCAAAATCACAGCAGCATATCATAACAACACAAATAAGAAGTCATACCCGTCACCACATCGGGTGCGGTGCGTGCCTCCTCGGTAGTCAACTAGAATGCCCGACTCCTCACCACTAGAGCCTCTGCCTTGCCGTGCTAGCCATCAGTGATCCGCAGGGTCGCTGGAGCTGGCGCCATCATTGGTGCTGATGTTGCTGTCAACTGGGGGCAATTGGCCTTCTTGTGGCCCCTCTGGTTGCAGTGGAAACACAGCAACTCAGACTTCTGAATAACCGATGCAAGGGAAGTACAATCCCTGCTGAAATTCCCCATCTTGCCACACTTGTATCAACCCGACGATCCAAGTCTACATGCCCCCTCATGCGGCCTGCCGCATTTCCTGCAGCGGCCCGGTCCTGACTGGCTTTTCGGCCTACCATCCGACCTCTTGGGCTTCTTCCCTAAAGACCCAATCGACTGCCCCTCCTCTACTTTCCTCTTCCAGACATGTCATGATAGCGGGTCCTCCTCACATCCTCGTCTCCCGCATACTATGTCACTAGCAATGCCCTCTCCTGAAACTTGGTAGTGATCTCCGCCATAGTCTCCGTCGTCTGCCTCATATCTAAAAACTCTCTGGCCAGCTGCTGAAGCTCGACAGCCAGCGCAAACTCTGCCGTGAACCTAGTCACAAAGTCCGACCAGGTCATAGCCTCAACAGTTGAGGCTCCCAACGAGTCACCGACTGACTCATATCAATCTCTAGCTCGGTCTCGTAAACATCTTGCTGCATATCTCACCTTTGACCCCTCGGGGCAGAAGCTGGTTAGTTGTGCGGACTCAATGTCCACAATCCATCGTCTGGTAGCAATGGGGTCCTTTTCCCCATGGAAATCCGACGCACCACTGTCCCTGAAGTCCTTAAAGGATAGTGTGTGAGATCCTGACTGGTCAGATGCAATGTCACTCCTGAACGCCTTGAGGTGGTCCTCCATCAGCTCAACTATCCCTTCCTTGATCGACCCGAAAATGATGTGGGTTGACTCAAGGATGCCTCTGGTGATCTCTGACGCGGTGAACTCGCGTAGCCTCTCATCTGCTGGCTCGGAACCTAATCCCGAACCCGATCCCTCTCCAAAATTGCCAACTGCTGGCCTCTGACGTAGTACCACCATTCTGAAATACATACAGGCAACCATTAGTGATACTGATATCCTTAAAGGGATCACATCTATTACAAGTTCCCGGGTCTTGTCTTAACCTTCCTCAAGTCGGGTACGGATCCTCTGCTTTCAGTAGTACGGGCCCATACTGTTGGAATAGTGTCTAAGGCTATAACTATATTCGGTTGTGCATGGTCCTTTTGGGTTACCTTCATCATAGCAACTTGAAGGATGATTTGTTAAGAGAGAGTAAATATTATAAGAAATAATATTTAGCTATTTGATTAATATAAGTCATAAATTAATTGGTATTAATTTGGTGACTTAAAGAGATTAATTAAATAAGAGGGTATGAACTGTCAATTGTTTGATAGTTAGACTTTAGACTGTAAATCCATTAGAGTTGACCTTGGATGGATTCTAGGAGCTTTAGGATAGCTCAAATCGTCCATATGGTTATCTATGGAATGGATTTGGATAGCCTTAAGAGAAGATTATCCAATTAGGGTTTAGGGTGAAACCCTTAAGGAGTCTACAAGTGTAAATAGGCCCTTGGGATGTGGAATTCGTGGACAACCTAGAAACAACCTTAAGCAAGGATACTCTGGCCGAATTCCTCCCCTCTCCTCTCTCCTAAATCATCTTGCTTGCTATTGGTGTTTGTAAGCCATTAGAGGAGTGACAATTGTGACTCTAGAAGCTCCAAGACAAACAAGATCAACAAGGGATTCAAAGGTATGATTCTAGATCTGTTTTAATGTTGTTGTTTAACCTAATTAGCCATTAGAAGTCTTGGATTCAAAAGCATGTTTATTAGAAAGCCTAGATCCAAGCAATAGGGTTTTGCATGCGCACATAGGAAAGTTCTTATGGCTAAAACCCAACATATACTACCTTCTACATCTATCCGTACCTTCCTCAAGGACTGCCTTGACTCCACCAGATCCCTTTACCGCTGCTGATCTCTGCTACTCTTATCCTACGCTTACCCTAGGAAACCTCTAACTCTACCCAAACCGGTCCTTAGCTGCTGAAGGTCTCTTTGTAATTCCATTTAGCCATTACCTAAATACAATCACATGCAACGAGGCTCGGATAATCCTTCAAGTAAGGAACTCATCCCCAGAACGGTTAGGACTCAAATAAGAGCTACACAATAGGGTCAAATCTAACACTCTAAGATTATCCAACCCTAATCACATGTGACTTTAACGTATTCACCTAACAGCTAACTCCCATCACTCAAATCCCATGAAGCACGAAGCAAACAACATTCGGACAAAAGGGAACAATCGCAAGCAACTCTATCCTCATAACAGGAACTGCACTAACATACAATGCTTAGCTCATACTATCAAGCATAACCTAAATAGGCTATCCTACTGCTGTCTACTCAATTATAGCATGCAATTCTCATATGCTAAATCACATAAAGCAGGCACATAAGGCATCACTCCTAGATCCTTAGTCCTATTATAGCATGTTGTTCTACTGAAACTGATAAACGTAACATGAACTTGTATGGGTACTTTGGGGAATACTCACTTGAGCTCGGCCGGTCGCGCACATCACACACTTGTTCTTTCTAAAACAAACTCTTCTGTTTTACACTTTAGAAAACTATTTTCTTATAAAATCTTATAATCCCTTGATTTGAGTTTAGACACCCCCGAGGGTGTGTCCGAATCCTTCAAACCAGGGCTCTGATACCAACTTGTAACGACCCAATTTCCATGACCAAAAATTTCTTTTAAAATAAGTGGTTTGTAAAACATTGGTAGTAAAACATCATCCGATCATATCATTTCATACAACATATCTCGTTTCTGAAAACCCAAAACATGAAAATAATAATAACGTCAGAGTACAATCCCAGAACATCTCATAATGTGGAAAACCAATTTGTGTGTGTATGATGTGCCGCTACCGCACCAGCTCCTTCCCCTTCGCTGAAGAGGTACCTGAAAACAAAACTGAAAACTGTAAGCACGAAGCTTTGTGAGTTCCCCCATCGCACCACATACCATACAATCATATCATATACATACTGCCAGACATTTCTAGGGTGCCCGACCTACCCGGTACAGCCATTTTGGGGTGCCGACCTACCCGTACGGCCATTCTTGGGTTCTGACATACCCGTGTCAAGCCATTCTGGGGCGCTGACCTACCCATGTCGAGACATTCTGGGGTGCTAACTACCCTTCGGTCCTAACAATTGAACCTCAGGGACTATTTCACCCCCTACTACTACTATCACATATAACATGACACAAACAAATTATCAGATATATTTGGGGTGCCTGAGCTACCCTTCGGTCCTAAGAACCGAACTCGGGGACTGGTCCCCTCCTACTACCTCTATTGCATATAACATAACAAGCCAGCATGTAAACATATCATCACATACTGCCAGACGTATCTGGGGTGTCTGACTACCCTTCGGTCCTAACAACCGAACTCTACTACTATCACATACAACATATCATGCTAGCATATAACATATCAGGTAGTAGCAAACCTAGATGATATCACAAAGATAATCATCTATCATACGTCTCCTACTGGTGGGTCGACATTGTGGCCTTAGACCCACCGCTACTGGAAGGTAACTCACCTCATAGTAGCTGCTGAACTGTGCGGTAATCCTCTAACTCCTGCCGCTGCTGCTGCTCCAAAAATCCTCCGGCTATAATTCCCACAAAACACTTAGTCAGAAACTGAAATCTACTCTTAGGGTAAAATGACCATTTTACCCCTTACCAAGTCAAAGTCAAAGTCAACTTCTAGTTGACCTGACTCGCCGAGTTGGCTCGCCAACTCGCTGAGTCCCTATCCTTCCAATAGACCTCAAACCCGTCTCTACTCGTCGAGTTAGGCGATGACTCGACGAGTTTTCCTTCTGAATGAACATCGACTGAATCGTCATCCGACTTGCTGAGTTGTATGAACAACTTGTTGAGTTCATCATCAACTGATACTCATGCCCTTAACTCGCCGAGTTGTATGAACAACTTGTCGAGTCCATCTTCATCCATAAGAAGATTGCCTTGGACTCGTCAAGTTTGTTCATGCACTCGCCGAGTACCATGAATTCCAGAACAATGGCTTAGTCCAGAATGTTGGGTCACCCCTTGGGACCCCCCTTAAAACCTTTCCACACTCAACTAGGTGCTTATGACCCTCAACTGATATGGGACAGAACCTTGGACTCACCGAGTCCAAGAACGGACTCGCCGAGTTGGTCACAACCACTTACTGAATCTTAGCTTTCTGATGTACAACACTTGATCAAAATGTAGATCTATGCTTCTACAATCGATCTAGCATGTAAAGTTACACCTTTACGTGCTTGCATGGGAGTTTAAGCTCAAAAGGTCCTAAAACAAGCTCTCACAATGCATGGGGCCTTCCTTGAGTGCAAAAGCCACTCCTTTCTGGCTTATAACCCCTCAAAGGACCTAGATCCGAAACATCACCCTCAAACCATGCTTGCAATCATGGTTGGTGACCAAAATGGCATAGAAAAGCCTTAAAACTCCCCAAAATGGGATCTATCAAAAGAGTAAGCAAGGTATAGACTTTATACCTTCTGAAGTCAGCAAATGATGCTCAAAACCAAATCCTTCTAGCCTCCTCTTGATCCTTCAAACTTTTCCTTCCTTCCTTGGATAACAAAAGCACCAAAATCACTTCAAAGGCCTTGGATTGCTTCAAAAATGGCTATGGTTTGCTATGAGGGTCTTTTGGGAGAAAATGGGACTAAGGAGGCCGAGTTAAGGTGTTTAAATAGGGTGCAAACCCTCGGATTAGGGTTTTTGCCCAAACATGGTCTACTCGTTGAGTCTAGGACTCGACTCGCCGAGTCCACAACTTAAACTCTACGCCTCATCCCGCTTCTACTCGGCGACACGGTCTCCTACTTTGAATTCCAATGGTTTGCGTCTGTTGTCAGCATAACTTTTATGTCAACTACATGCGGCTTTAAACCGTTCCTTTATTTAAACAATGTTTTCCATTGTTTTTCTTCGAATATTTCTGGACCAATAAATAGTGTATCCCCTACATTCTTTCTAGCTAGTTAGGTATCTCCAACTTTTGCACAAAATAATCAGGAATGGAATTTAGATCCGTACAGGGCCTCGAATGGAGTGGCTTGTATGCTAGTGTGATAGTTGTTCTTATATGAGAACTCAACTAGTGGCAAGTGAGTATCCCACACATTTCCAAAGTCTATCACACAAGCACGGAGCATATCTTCCAGAGTTTGTATTATTCTTTCGCTCTTGCCATCCATTTGAGTGTGGTATGTTGTACTCTAATCGAATTTGGTTCCTAGGGACCTTTGCAGTGATGGCCACAATCTAGAAGTGAATCTACTATCTCAGTCTGAGATGATAGATAATGGTACGTCGTGTAGTCTGACTATTTCTTTGAGATAGGTCCTGTAGAGTTTTTCCATCTTGTTAGTTTCTTTGATGGCTAAGAAGTGGGCGGACTTGGTCAAACGGTCAACCACTACCCAAATGGTGTCATGACCACTTGATGTTTTTGAAAACTTTGTTATGAAGTCCATTGTTATATGTTCCCACTTCCATTCTAGAATCGAAGGTTGTTGTAGTAGACTAGATGGCTTCTGGTATTCTGCCTTGACCTTGGCATAGGTCAAACATTTACCGATATAGGTGGAAATTTTTGCCTTCATATTGGGACACCAATAAAGCTTTTTGAGATCGAGATACATCTTGTATGAACCAGGATGTATTGAGTATCTTAATCTATGAAATTCATTTAAAACTAAACTCCAGACTTTACCAAACTTTGGGGTCTAAATTCGGTTCATGAAATATCGTGTTTCGTCTTCATTGAGGTCAAACTGCTTGTCCATACATCGAAGGCTTTCTTCTACGATATTTTCAGGTTTGATTGCTTCTGATTAAGTATCATGAATTTGGGTAGTAAGGTTCGAGTGGATGGTTAGGATTAGAGCCTTTACACGTAGAGGTTTTGTTCGCTATTTCCTACTTAAAGCATCTACCACGTCATTTGCTTTACCAAGTTGATAACGAATTTCGCATTCGTAATCACTTGGCAATTCAACCCAACTTTTTTGTCTCATATTGAGTTCTTTTTTATCAAAGATGTGTTAAAGGCTTTTGTGGTCAGTAAAAACAACAAACTTTTTTCTATACAAGTACACGGATGGTGCGTTGGTTAGTCCAAATTGCATAACTAGAAACTCTTAGAGACCATATCTAGTTCGGAATGACGTCTTTAGAATATCTGGTTCTTGAACTCAAAGTTGATGGTACCCAGATCTTAGGTTGATCTTTGAGTACTAGCAGGATCCTTGAAACGGGTCGAATAGGTCATCGATCCTCACGAGTGGATATTGATTTTTGATGGTGAGTTTGTTCAACTCTCGATAGTCGATGCATATCCTGAATGATCCATCCTTCTTGTTGAAAAATAACACTAGGGCTCTCCACGGAGAGAAGCTTAGTCGGATAAAGCCTTTGTCTAGAAGTTCTTGAGGTTGACTAGATAGTTCTTGAATTTCCGATGGAGCCAGACGATAAGAAGATCGTGCCACGGGTGCTATGGATTAGGTCAATTTAGAATTTGACATGTCTGATTGGAGGTACTCCATGTAGATCTTCTAGATATACATACGTCCTGGTAATCGAACACTTGCTATATGTCTTTGATTTCCTTACCATTATCTTGCGTATCCACCACGTGGGCCAAGAAAGTGAATCATCTTTTTTGTAAATACTTCCTTGCCTTCATGCAAGTGTTGATTATTAGATTCTTCCCTGATTTATTTCCATAAACAATGAGAGCGTTGTTTTTGGGTAAAGGTAGTCGGACAGCTTTTCGTAACATAGAATCTCGCTCGATGGATTGATAACCAATATATTCTGATGATCACATCGAAACCTCCAATGGCCATGGGCATTAAGTTAACATGCAAAACATGATTATTCATGGTAAGAAATAAATTGGTGACTATTTCTAAGGTGCTTTCTATTTGACCATTTGCTACTTCTACTGTGTAAGCTTCATTAAGTTTGCATGATTCATGATTTATCATCCTCTAAAACTTGTGGCAAATAAAGCTCCTATCGGCACCAATATCAAATAATACGGAAGCATAGATATTGTTGATAGGAAACGTACCAGTAACCATAGTTGGTTCCTGGCATGAATCTCGCATACCTATGAGAAATTCCCTTACTTTACCACCCTGATTCTTCAGCTTAGGGCAATCTTTCTTGAAATGCACTAGTTGGTTGCTTTCAAAATAGGCTCGACTTCCTCCTTCAACAATAGTTGGGGATGTGTTGTTCAGGGCTTTTCTGCAAAACTTAGTGGTGTGAACCCTTAAGCTACATTTGCTACAGGTCATGAAATTACTAACATGATGATAGTTGCACTTGGTTCAACGAGGTACAGTTCCAGAATAGGGCTTTGCTGGAGTGGAAGTGTTTGTGACTGCAACGTACACTGTTATAGGTTCTGGATTAGTCTTGCAATGTTTGAAGTTCCCTTTCGGCTTTCCATGGAACTTCCTCATTGTACTCCCAATTTGTTTATATTCTTTTGATAGGGCCATGGTACCTAGATGGATACATTGCTTAGTCAACTGATATGCCAATTCTTTGGCGCTATTAAAAGTGGAGGGTCTAGATGCAGTAACTAGACCTTGGACGGGTGATTCTAGTCCCCAAATGTATCTCTCCGTCTTCTTGTATTTTAGGGTCACCATTCTTGTGTATAGGTTTTCAAGGTCATTGAATCGGGAGGTGTAGGCAGCCACCTTTGGTCCTTGCATGGTCAGATTCCAAAGTTCCTGTTCTAGAGCTCGAACTTCCTGTTGTGGCCAATACTCCTTGATCATCATTTGTTTTAACAGTTCCAATCCCATGGCGCGGGCTTCAGTGATTCCCATGGACATGTAATGGTTATTCAACCAAGTTAAAGCCTAGTCCATCAGTGTACAGGTAGCGTACTTGCGCCGACAGTCATCGGGGCAAGAACTGATTATGGTGTTCGTTTGGATGTATCGGTTCGTTTCGATCCATTCAAGTAAATTCAAATTGATTTCAGTTTTCAAAACATGAACTCGAATAGTCGAAACTATATTCAAATCCAATTCGATCCGAACCAATTACAATTCGGTTGGATTGGTTTTTATAATTCGGTTTTAAAAAACTGGAACATTACAAAACAACATATAAATATAATATTATCTAATTTTATAGAAGAATCAAAAACAAATTATTTAGTTGTGATTTAAAATTTATAAACTACTAAGATGGTATATTATAGTTTAATATTTAATAGATAATAAACTTTTGATAGAAAATACATATTATTAGGGGAAATGTTTTGAACTTATTTGAAAAAATAAATTATAAAGTTAATAAATAATTTTAGATATATTAAAAATAAATAAATAATAAATTGTTATTCGGTTGTTTAAAACTATTTGGTTCCTATTTTATAAACCAAAACCAATCCAAAATCCAAAATAATAATTCGGTTTTTTTGAAAACCAATCCAAAAATCTAAATATCCGAACCAAATAGTCTAATCCAAACTGTCCAATTGGACAATTCGGTTTTATCCAAATAATGAACAGGCCTAAGAACTGATGTGAAAAACTGCCACAATCTTTTCTGTCCAACGGGATAAACCGACAGCTTCTTCAGTGCCATAGAAGGATCGAGGTTTGTTGCTCATGAATTCTTTGTAACAGCAGTGTTTGGATTGTTTTGGTTAGTTATTGGAGTGCCACTTCCACTATTCCCAGTGTTTCCATTTTGGGTAGCCTCGTATGTTGCCAAGGTTGTTTCAATTCCTTGTGCTAGCATGTTTTACATCATGTTTTGTAGCCTCTAAATAACCTTTAACGCTTGATTTTTTTTATTTTTGCAAATAATTTTAATAAAAATATGTTGAGTATGAAATTAAATATTAGGCTATAGCCTGAGTCCAAAAATGCTCTCAGAATTTCCATCGGAGGTGTGTAAGTGCCTCAACGGATCGATTTGGTTTTACGCGATTAAAGAAAACAAGTGTTTTATTGTTTGTTCTCTTAAAATTGTCATATCTTTTTGCATACGAACTCCGTTTGGACGTTCTTTATATTTTCGAACACATGGGAACATGTACTATAAGGGTTTAATGTTTGTTTCATTCATAACTGCTTAATACAAATATTCAGTTTTTCAGATACATTACCCAGTGTTGCAGTTTGAGCTTTTTGATTCGTTTGATAGTTTACACATTTGGAAGTAAGGTATCATTTGATATCTTATAATATTTGAAATGAACTCATTTATTTTACATTAGATGCACTAAAATTGAATTAGTTAAATTAAAAATATATTTACTATAATTTAGTCGTTCGTAGCCTACCACCTAAATTTTGGGATGTCACATGAGGTATCTAATGGATCATCTGAATCTATTCATGAGGCATCATAAATGGTTGGATGTGGTAATGGTGTTGATTTTTATGCACTCTAACATTCCGATGGAGCACATACAACCCTAATGCTTTGGATCTAAGTTTTCTCGAATTATACATTCAATAAAATTATCCAAAGCATGAAGCGTACAACTAGCATACAATTTGACATTTAAATCATAAAAAACTAGTTGGAAGATTACCTATTGTTATAGATTGTAGAATTTGGCCTTTCAAGAGCTTAGCACATCAAGTGTGATGCCTCAAACGGTTCACAAGACACCATGAACAAAAGATGAATATGAGAGAAAAGTTATGAAGCATAGAAAACCGGCTAGGGTTCTACTTAGAACTCTTAGGTGACAATTTTGTAGCTAAGGGGTTTTACTTATAGTGTGGAATTCCTAGAGTTTAAACTTGTAAACCCTAATCCACTTCTTTGCGCCTTTAATCTAATAATCCATATGAGAAGCCCTTTGGACTAAATCTTCATGGAGTACACAAAGATTTAGTCCACATAATCAACGTGGATCATTAGCCCAAACTATAAGTATTACTGATATACTTAATTTGTCCCCATTAATTTAATTAGTCTCTTTTGATCACTAAATTAGTTTCAAATTAATTCTTGATCAATAATAATTAAATAATATGATTTCTCAATTAATATATTATAGTTATAATATATTAATAAATCATAAATAACATCTTTCTCAAATATCCAATCTATCAAATTGCCCGGGTGAATGCAACTCAAAATGGACCATGCTACTCTTGGGTCAAGTACATATCAATTATAGTTATGGGCTTAGATACCTAATCCAATAGTCTCCCGCTTGGATAAGTGTAATAACTATAACTGCAAGTACGACTTAAAACTGACTAGCAATCGTTGCTCTTAAAAGCCGTTGTCGAACTCTAATGTAGTCAATGACGCGTCCAATAGATAAGGGATCATATATTCCTCCATTATAGATATTCTATGGACATGAGACATGGATTATAATCATTCTCTCTGTCTATGTGTTGTTTCCCGATTTCCGTTTTATGACAACTGGCTAATTGAACAAATCAAATCAGTTTAGGCCTGGCCAAGCGCTTAGGGTTGTCATCACTAAATCATCAAGTGGCCCATAGATATTGCTTTTATCCCTCTTAGGGTAAAAGGAACGGATAAAATTCAACGCATATGCTTGCTCTATATACTCATCAAATCATGCACAACAATATGTTTTATAACACCAAGTTACTGGTGCGTTTAGATATCATCAATGTGCAACCGACTTGTAAAGTGTAACTATATGTCTCCGTTTCAAGAATATAAGATACTATCGTCTCACTAATCACGCATTATAAAATCCATGAAGTCATTCAGACAAGCGTGGGTTTAATCCAATACTCAAATCTTATTATAGGAGTACTCGTGAACACTGTAGAAAACTTGTGTTATGTCTAAACACTTTAGACAATCTACAATTAGATTCATGACAGACTTGCCTCAATACCTACTTCCTAAGTATGATCTACTGTGGATGGTTTAAAAAAAATCTTATTATTCGAGAGGTAAAAACTTTCGAAGTGAAACACAAGAATAATCGAATCCAATATGGTCTCAAAACTTTTGAATCTAAATAAAACACCTTTTATTTAATCACCATACTGATTACACATTATTCTTTGTATAATGATTCTATTAATCAACTTAATACTTGAATTAAAACAATAGTTATCCCATGCTCCAAGCATGCACACTATGTTTATCTATGGTCCTTACGTTGTGAAATAAATCAATTAAAAACATTTCAATGATGCTCATTTCACAATTCCAAATCCTTAGTGTAAGAACACATAATTCTTGCCATTAACATGCAATGATCCTTTTGTAATGTCGAGGTACAAAAGTCACGGAGACTTTGTTAACGATATTACAAAGTATTCCTTTGGAGATTGATAACAAAACAATTCCAAGGAAGCGAAGTCTCAAATTCAAAGTACATTCCTTTGAACATCCTTCTTGCATTAATAGATTCTTAATATCCATCTCCTATTATGGAAATATTTCCATATTTGCGATATGACAACTCATTATTAATATAATCCTATCTATACATAATAATGTCAAAATGGTCCATCCATTACTATACTTCCAACTGTTCTTAAGCAACCAATCCTTAGCGGACCTCAGATCGTCCTTGATAGTTGTTTATAACTTTAGTCATATCCGGTTCTAGTCCTTTTTCCTTCTTAATGCTATAGTCATTTGGAAAATTAGAACACGTGAATATTATAACATATGCAATCGATCCTATATCTGAAGCATATGGGACACGATTCATAATGTCTTACATAAAGACATGATACCAGACCAGTCTTTTGCTATAATATTTCCATATGTAGAATTTCCAATGTTGAAATATTTCAACATGGTATTCATATATATATATATATATATATATATATATATATATATATATATATATATATATATATATATATATATATCCATGTCTAAGTTTGATTAATACTTCAATCTAAACTTTTAGATTCGAAATAAAGTATAAGTATTCTCTCCCTTATTATAGTGAAACAACTTTGAAAATCTTGCATCTTTGCAAATTAGAACTTAGTTTCCTATGAATATTATTGCTAACTTGCAACACTTCACATAATAATCATGCTCCCACTATCATGTAACGCCCGTAGATCGGGGCTAGTTAATTTAGAGATAATAGGGGTCGAAAAAGACTTTTCGACAAAAGATTATTTATAAAAAATACTCTTAACCAAGTTCTAGAATATGTCTCAAGGTTTCCGTACATATAAAGAACACCGAAATCCGAGTTATAACGAAGAAGTTATCGCCCGTTGAAGTTTTACGGCAAAACCGGCACGACACTCGGAATCGTAAATAGTAAATTTATGATGGAGAGACTTTTAGCCTTAGCAATCTAAACGAAAGTTGTAGTATATGTTAAACCGAGAACATACTAAAAAGAACGCCCAAATCTGACTTCGTATGAGAAATTATGATTTTTCTAAGATTTGGCTAAGCAGTGCACGACCCGAAACTCGAATTTTAGTTCGAGCGGTTTTTTGCTTACGTGACCTAAATGAGAGTTGAAGATCTCATTAATAGGAACTCAACGGTAAAAAGATAGATGAAAACGGAGTCCGTATGAAGGAGTTATGAATTCTTTGCGGTCATTTAGCCGTCTAATCCCCTCCTACTGTTAAATTTAAGATCGGTCGAGGATTAGCCGATGGAGTCTAAATGAAAGTTGTAGATCTTGTTTTTACCTATGCGTGGTCGCAAATGGAGCTCGTATGCGAAAGTTATGAATTTTTGTAAATTGGCTGTTATCCACCCTGTGTGCGATGCCACGTGTCAGCACCAGGCTGCGCCTGGCTGTAGCCAGCCTGGCTCACGACGTCAATTTCAAAATTTCACAATGCAAACCTTCCTCCAGCCTCCTATAAGTAAGAGGTGAAGCCCTCTTCATTCCTCACACGTCCCATAACTTCCCTCTCTCTCCCTAGAACTTCTCTCTATCCCTCGAAACCCCCCGAAAAGACTAGGGAACCTCCCTAGCATGAGGTGGAAGCCCCGGAGTGCTCAACGGCTTCGAGAAGAAGAGCGTTTCGGCTCAGGAACGCTGCTCCAGCGGCACCCAGTTTTGAGAAAAACCCACTGTAAGTGAGCTATGCCTACCCTATCTTTAGTATAGCTTATGTTTTAATATAGTAACGTTATTAGGAACTTATAATGAGTATTTGGTCTATTATTATGAGTTATATAAGAGTGTTTCTTAACGCTTATATAATAGTAATAATATCTAGACTATTAATTAGTCGCGGTTAACGTTAGACTAAACTTTAGTGGTAATGATACTAGGTTTTGTCCGAGGGAAATTGTTTTAACGGTAACGAAGTGTTGTCCGAGTACGGAGTCATCACCTTATCAGGTGAGTGCATAGTTACTTTCATCTTACACATAGAAATGAAGTATTTTATATAAACTACGTGCTATGTGTGAATATTCTCTGTATAATTGCTATCTGTGTTGAATGAACGATTTTATACACGTTTTAAATGATTTAAACTATATATGTATTTTATATCTACGATAATGTTGGGGTAAAACATGGGTAGATGTAATAGATGGAGTATGAGTTGGATGATGAGTTGAGAGGTGAAATAGACCGTGAGTTGAGGGTGAGAGGTGGACGATGTGAGAAGCCTTTTTCCTAAATGATGGCCCCGTTATTCTGCAGAGTATGGTTGACAACTACAGACTATTCTAGATAGTCCTGTAGAACACTAGCAGGCCCGCAACCTATAGGTATTGTGAATGATGTGTTCACCATTGTACTCTAAAAACCCATTGACACGTACTGCGAGTGGATACTATCGATAAACGAAATAGCCCTGGCAGCTATGGATTTAGTGCCTATTGAGAAAACCATGGTAGGTATAGATTTAGTGCCCGTTGAGTAAACCCTGGCAACGATGGATTTCGTGCTGATTCCTTAGGATGATCCTTAGGAATGAATTAGCGAGGAGTAGCTGATTCTTACGGTATACCCTTAAGAGTAAAGAAGACAATGGGGATGGGTAATTGGGTTAACTGTTTGACGATTAAACATAATAATTATATTATTGTGGGTTGAAAACCCTATGTACCCACCGGGTTTCCCAACATGACCCACTCAGTTTATTTATATCACAGGTGTTAATATGAAGTTACATTACACTGAGAGATTAAGGAGATATAGATCACTAGTGATAATGAATGTAAGTTCTATTTATGCTTATGTTTCTATATTAACGATGGCGTCCCAAATGTTTTAAAATGAATAAAAATACATTTCTTCAGAAATGCTTTGATAACGTATTTATCATGTTTTACTGGGAACAAATTCCGCAGCATTTTTATTAAAAAAAGTACTCTGATTTTTACAAAGCATAAACAAAATCGGTCTTTTCTGGCCGTGAAAAATGGGGACGTCACAGTTGGTATCAGAGCATTAGTTTAAGAGAACTAGGAATTTGTAGGATTTCTAGACTTAAACTTAGAATGCTAAGCGATGATTGTGAGTTGTGAGCACTAGCTTATGTAAGAAGTATGCCTAATATGCTTTTATTTGCTAAATGATTTATGATGCTTTATGATGCTAAATGTATGATCGGATCTATGGTCTGTTGCCAACCGGATCTGGAAACTTTATGTGTTCAAATTTCTAAATGTTTAATTATGGTATTCGAACTGGCATGTAACTTTTCGGAGTGATACGGAGAATTACACGGCAATCGTAAATTAAGTCTTCTCTATCTAAATTCTCAAAACTCCACATCGAACTTCTGATTTGGTTCATAGATCAACATGTTTAGCACTACAAGTGGATTTGGAAGCGGTAACCCGCAACCCGAACCACCAGTGATTGAGCACGTGCCAGAGATAGCAACTACACCCGATACGATTACGATGGCAAGAGTACAAGCAATGGTGCAGATGATGTTGGATCGTCAGATGGAAGAGACAAGACGATTACTTCAACAAAATAAGGACGAACTTACTATGCCAGCATGACAGGCACCTACTCTTGAGGCAGCCATCAGAGTTAAGATTGGCAAGAAGAGGAAATTTGAGGGATCTTCAAGGTCCAACAGGAAAAGCTTATTCTTACAGTCTAGAGAAGGAAGAGGTGAAGCAAAATGGTGTAACAGGAGATGCCCTAAGGAGGTGACCTGCTTCAAATGCGGGAAGATTGGTCATTATGCCCATAAATGCTCAACCAAGGAGGAAGTTTGCCTTAAGTGTAGTGGAGAGGGACACTTCAAGCAAGATTGTCCGCTGAGAGCGACAACACCAAATGTACTACTAAAGCACTATGAGAGATGCGATGAAGAGGTGACTTGCTACAAGTGTGGAAGGATTGGTCACTATTCCAAGGACCGTACATATAATGATAAAGTATGCTACGGATGTGGAGGCAAGGGGCACATGCCCAAAGAGTGCCCGAGGAAAAATAAAGCAGCAAGACAGGACCAAGGCCAAGGGCATTTCACATGATCCTCGACGAAGCAGAAAACCACGCGAGGAATCAAGGATGAAGACTTCATATCCGAAGATCAAGTTATGCAGCAGCGATAGTATCGTATGATGCAGTCTATTAGAGGCATAGTCTAGGGTGAACTTAAACACCTATGTAATAGTTTGAAGAAATAATAAAGCCTTCATTTTGTTATCTGATGTGTTAAACTGTTATGTGATTTTCCTATATGGTGACTTGGAAAACTGCGAGACAATACTTGGGATGAGTATGAGTAGGTCTGAAAGGTAGTAGATACATATACTACCGGAAGCACAGGACTCACGCTTGGATCGGGGAAAGTCACAAGGTTACCAAGAAGCTAATAATTGATACAGTTTTATTCAAATATGTCGTTACCATTGTTTCGGTAAAGACTAAGAAGATGATTGTTATTCCGACCCTAGTGGTCGTATCGAATTGAGTCCGACTACAATAAGTATGTTACGTGGTTCAGAGAACCAAGTTCGATGTAGCACCCGACTTAAGCCGGAAGGATTAATCAAAGCGATCAGTAGAAGTATCGCGATGGTTGATAGAAATGCTACCTTTTAATATGTGATTAGAAAATGAAGGAAGGTATAGTTTGTCCTGGAATTTGACTCTAAAAGACCTAAGTCCAAGCAATGCATCATACGATGAGAGATCATTAGAACATGACCCATCGGTCTATTATCATAATCGAAGGATGAAACTTATCTCAAGTTTGTTAAAGAAGGAGTCTCCAATAAAGATCGATATCGTGACATGAAGATCATGACTGAAAGTCTAACATGAGATAGAGAGCGGGTCCAAGATCGGGCACCGCTTGCAGACATGAAGTCTTAGAGTTAGATACTCGTTGGAAGAAACATCAAAGTTACGGTTATTACTTAGGATGAAGAGATAACATATGGATTCATAATTTGAGCCCTGTTTCGTTGATGATTCCGGGAGATAATCATCCGAAGGGGGAGATAATTGTAACGCCCTTAGATCCGGGCTAGTCAATTTAGAGATAATAGGGGTCGAAAACGAATTTTTGGCAAAAGATTATTTATAATAAATAGTCTTAAAAAAGTTTTATAATATGTCTCAAGGTTTCCGTACACATAAAGAATGCCGAAATCCGAGTTATAACGAAGAAGTTATGGTTCGTTGAAGTTTTACGGCAAAACCGGCACGACACCGGGAAGGGTAAATAGTAAATTTACGATGGAGCGACTTTTAGCCTTATCAATCTAAACAAAATTTGTAGTATATATTAAACTGAGAACATACAAAAAAGGAACGCCCAAATCTGACTTCGTATGAGGAAGTTATGATTTTTTTAAGATTCGGCGTAGCAGTGCACGACCCGAAACTCGAATTTTAGTTCGAGCGGTTTTTGGCTTACGCGACTTAAATGAGAGTAGAATATCTCATTAATAGGAACTCAATGGTAAAAAGATAGATGAAAACGGAGTCCGTATGAAGGATTTACGAATTCTTCGTCGATAGAGTCTAAATGAAAGTTGTAGATCTTGTTTTTACCTACGCGTGGATATAAAGAACATCGAAAACGGAGCCCATATGAGAAAGTTATGAATTTTTGAAAATCCGCTATTTTCCACCCTGTGTTCGATGCCACGTGGCTCACGACGTGAACCTTCCTCCAGCCTCCTAAAAATAAGAAGTGAAGCCATCTTCATTCCTCACACCTCCCATAACTTCCCTCTCTCTCTCTAGAACTGCTCTCTAGCCCCCAAAACCCACCGAAAAGCCTAGGGAACATCCCTAGCATGAGGTGGAAGCCCCGGAGTGCTCAACGGCTCCTAGAAGAAGAGCCTTTCGGCTCGGGAATGCTGCTCCAGCGGTGCCCGGTTTTGAGAAAAACCCGAAGTAAGTGAGTTATGCCTACCCTATCTTTAGTATAGCTTATGTTTTAACATAGTAACGTTATTAGGAACTTATAATGAGTATTTGGGATATTATTATGAGTTATATAAGAGTGTTTCTTAACACTTATATAATAGTAATAATATCTAGACTATTAATTAGTTGCAGTTAATGTTAGACTAAACTCTAGTGGTAATGATACTAGGTTTTGTCTGAGAGAAATTGTTTTAACAGTAACGAAGTGTTTTCCGAGTACCGAGTCATCATCTTATTAGGTGAGTGCATAGTTACTTTCATCTTACACGTAAATATTAAGTATTTTATATAAACTACGTGCTATGTGTGAATATTCTCTGTATAATTGTTATCTATGCTGAATGACGATTTTATACATGTTTTAAATGATTTAAACTGTATATGTATTTTATATCTACGGTAATGTTGGGGTAAAACATGGGTAGATGTAATAGATGGAGTATGAGTTAGATGATGAGTTGAGACGTGAAATAGACCGTGAGTTGAGGGTGAGAGGTGGACGATGTGAGAAGCCTTTTTCCTAAATGATGGCCCCGTCATTCTGCAGAGTATGGATGACAACCACGGACTATTCTAGACAGTCCTGTGGAACACTAGCAGCCTCGCAACATGTAGGTTTTGTGAACAATCTATTCACCGGGGTACTCTAAAAACCCATTGACACATATTGCGAGTGGATACTGTCGATAAACAAAATTGCCCTGGTAGCTATGGATTTAGTGCCTGTTGAGCAAACCCTAGCAGGTATAGATTTAGTGCCCGTTGAGTAGACCCTTAAGAGTAAAGAAGATAATGGGGATGGGTAATTGGGTTAACTGTTTGACGATTAAACATAATAATGATATTATTGTGGGTTGAAAACCCTATGTACTCACCGGGTTTCCCAACATGAGCGACTCAGTTTATTTATATCACAAGTGTTAATATGAAGTCACATTACATCGAGAGATTAAGGAGATATAGATCACTAGTGATAATGAATGTAAGTTTTGTTTATGCTTATGTTTTTGTATTAACGATGACATCCCAAATGTTTTAAAATGAATAAAAATACTTTGCTTTTTGATAACGTATTTATCATGTTTTAGTGGGAACAAATTCCGCAACATTTTTATTAAAAGAAGTACTCTGATTTTTTATAAAGCATAAATAAAATCGGTCTCTTATGGCCGTGAAAAATAGGGATGTCACATATCATGATAATTATATTCCTACAAGCATAACACTTGTGCTTCCACTAGCTCTGACATGTACTCCAGAAACAGTTGGACCTTTTATAAATCAATACTTATTGAGTTTCATACGAAAGTTTAGATTTCTGATACGAGATGCTTCGATAAGTCTTTATCTAGACTTCTCAAACTCATACACCTTTCCTTAGATAGCTTATATATGTGTCCAAATTATTTCAGACTTTGCTATTTCTCACAATTCGAACTAAGAAGAGGGATGTCGTAATCATAATCGAATTTGAAAACCCAATTAACACAATTGTTATCTCCTTAAAATGTACTTAGTGAAAGCGTTTCCTCACAATCATTTTCATGAATTAGAGAGAAACCTTATGACACTTAGATTTTATGTTGTATATGTTCTAAAGTTGTCATTTCCAAACATTATCATTAGATAAGTTCTATGGAAGATTTAAAATCATATGGACAAAACTTGTTCAATATTAATTTCTTGCCAGTTGGCAGCACAAGGGTCTACCATGTCTTCCAAGTTGTTGAGCAGTTCACCCTTACTGATCAACGAACTTTCACTGATCAATGTGCTTTGCCTTATGTAAACAATTAAGAACTCATAGAACTCACATGCATAGTCAAATATAACTAGAATGGGCACAGAAATAAGAATATATCCACATGATATGTTCTTGATTAGTTCTTGAAGCTATTCAAGATATTTTAGACTCCCACTGACCTCTTGACATATAAGATGCTATGTCAATAATCATTCATTGACAAACAAATATTCAAGAGTTAGAGCGGTTTCTTATCAAGATTAACACTTCACTCAATTGGTCTTAGTTGGTCTTTGTCTTATCTAAACATCACAACTACCAATTTAAAGTTCAAGAGCAAGAAAATTTTCTACTCCACATTTCATGATGTGTTATAGACCTACTTAGGATATGTCACTCAATGTACAATCTTGAAGTATGACTCTAAAAATTGATCATGGAACGAAGTATGACTCATCTTCTTGGTTTAACCATTACAATAATTCCCGATTCCTCTTCTTAGCCATACAAGTGCACTAAGGTGTCCTTAGAGGATCAATTGTGATATAGTTTCCATAATCATTAAGATTATCATAAAACAAGATACTAAAGTACTCTCCTTTCCTTTCAGATTGGAGAAACTTTTATCCTTCTGCCTAATTGATTCTTATTATTCGTTCTGCTATACATTGAAGCTTTTTCAATGATTCAGAATTACACTTAATCTTGTAAGTATAACCATATTTACTAACTTTAGTAAATCATGACAAATAGTCTTATTGTTCTTTGTGGTAGACCTGGACCAGTACACAACAATTTGTACTAGATTCCCTAGTCCTGCACTTGACTTACATATGCATGTGAACAAGGAATTACTCTTATTTCCCAAAGATGAAGGTTCTTATTCATCATGCAATACAAGTTGGATGATTGAAAGTTTCTGTCCAATTGAAACTTGGTGATGAGAATCTTTCCTTATTTTTAGACACTACCACAAGCATAAGAATTGTCAAACCCCAAAAACAAGAACGGCGGAAACGTTCAGGGGTGGAGGACGTCATGTATAGTATCATAACAGTGTAAAGTAGTAAACAAGCAACAACATCATCCATTGCATTAAAAGTAAAGTTTTAATACACATGTGTTCTTTCATAGTATTAAGACACCAAAATATGTAATCAAATAAAAGACGAGTCTTGGCTGTGCTCCGTCTTCTCAAAACCTGGTCATCGTACCTGTCTACTGGTGACCTGAGAATACAAGTTATTTTGAAAGTGTAGATCAACATAATGCTGGTGAATTCATGAGTATTTTAGTGTCATTGATTTGGAAAGCCGTTATGAAAAACATGTTGGAATAGTGTCTAAGGCTGTAACTATATTCGGTTGTGCATGGTCCTTTTGGGTTGCCTTCACCATAGCAACTTGAGGGATGATTTGTTAAGAGAGAGTAAATATTATAAGAAATAATATTTAGCTATTTGATTAATATAAGTCATAAATTAATTAGTATTAATTTGGTGACTTAAAGAGATTAATTAAATAAGAGGGTATAAACTGTCAATTGTTTGATAGTTAGACTTTAGACTGTAAATCCATTAGGATGGACCTTGGACAGATTCTAAGAGCTTTAGGATAGCTCAAATCGATATGGTTATCTATGGAATGGATTTGGATAGCCTTAAGAGAAGATTATCCAATTAGGGTTTAGGGTGAAACCCTTAAGGAGTCTACAAGTATAAATAGACCCTATGGGTGAGGGAATTCGACACACAACCTTAAGCAAGGATACTCTGGCCGAATTCCTCCCCTCTCCTCTCTCCTAAATCATCTTGCTTGCTATTGGTGTTTGTAAGCCATTAGAGGAGTGACAATTGTGACTCTAGAAGCTCCAAGACAAACAAGATCAATAAGGGATTCAAAAGTATCATTCTAGATCTGTTTCAATTTTGTTATTTGACCTAATTAGCTATTAGAAGTCTTGGATTCAAAAGCATGTTTATTAGAAAGCCTAGATCCAAGCGTTAGGGTTTTGCATGCGCACATAGGAAAGTTCTTATGGCTAAAACCCATCAAAACATGCAATTGTTGATGAAACATTTGATATAAGTGTGAAAATCCTAGAAAATCACATATTTCCTACTAGTATAAAAATAGTATTTTACCAAGACCCGAGTGTTTTGAAAGTAGTCTTCTACCAAGACCGTGATGTTTTGGAGTTTGGATTTCTGTGCAAAAGAATGTTTTTCCCATGTATAACTATTATTATAAATATATAGTCTACCTCATAGTTTATGTGAATGTGTCACAAAATAAAAGTAATAGGGAAAACATATTCATTGAAGTATTTGTTGGGTTTTGAGCATTCTAACACTTCCTAAGTGTACATGTAACCCTAATAAACCTTGGATCTATGTTTGTCTAAATACATGCAAAATTTGTTTTCCAAAGTTTATAACTTATCTAGCATGGCATGGGAACTTTTAAACATAAAAGGAACTAGATGAATTACATACCTTTTGATGAGTGTCGATTCCTTGGAGTTTGAGAGCCACGCACCAATGATGTGAATGCCTCAAATGGAAATCACAAATCACCAGAAACTTGGAAAACTTTATGAGAGAGTATACACACTCTTAGAAATCGGCCACCACTTCTCACACACACTACTGTGCTATTTCATGCAACACAAACTTGTTTATATAGTGTGCATGGTTAGGGTGAAACTCTAATAACCCATGTCTTTTCTTTTCCAAGGATCCATGGGTTAAAAGCTCCATGGATCATCCATCGACTTCCATATAAGCTTAGCCCATTAACAAATGAGTATTAGCCCACACCATATAAATATAATAGCCCATGATTTAATTAGTCTTCCTTTTAATCAATAAATTAATTCATAATTAATTCAAAATTAAAACTAATTAAATAACATGACTTTGTATTAATATATTATCACTTATAATATATTAATAAATCGTAAGTATACAATTCTCATAAAATTATCCATAAATAGTTTGGGTGAAGTGCAACCCAAATGGACCATGTCGGGTCGGGTCAAGTATATACCAAATAAGTTATGGACTAAGACACCTTATCCAACAGTATTATCCTTTGGTACTAGGATAAACACGGCGTGGAAACTCACCGAAAATGTATTAACCATAGACATCCGTCGATGTGCATTTTCCCTAATGTAGCTAACAGTCTTGGGTGTAGAATGGTTAGTCTCGTACGTATATAATAGTATCTACTCATATAATATGTAATAGTATCTCATCATATAGTATCTATGTAATAGTATCCATGTAAGTATAACCCTGTAAGTGTATCCATGTAAGTATAACCCTGTAAGGGTATCCATGTAAGTGTATCTCTTCATATAGCATTTAGTATAGACTCATGAATGAACTGACTCTGGTGTAATTCCTTGTAATAGGAATAGTGTTTGTATCCCCTAAACTATACCTATAATAGTTTACTAGAATGTAATAGATGTCCAAGAAAGTTTATACACCCTTGCTACTAAAGAGTTTGGGAATTGGATGAAGGATGAAAGCTCTCATATCAATACATATATACATGAACATAAGTGTATAGATATGGTTTTGATCAATAAGTTGAAAGAGGTTTTGTAAAACATTTAAGAGTTTTGAACAATAAATAACAATGACTTGATGTCATTTTATAAAACATTTCAAAAGTAATTCATTTGATAACAAAGTATATCAGGACTGAAAACCATTACGTGTATCGCATTTTGAAGTACGTGAATCAGTTGGTTGAAAACACAGTTATAAATCACATGTGATTGATTCTATAACATACTGTTTTCTACTTGTATCCCCCCCCCCCCCCCCATTAAAGCATTTAAAATCATTTAAAAGATTGATTAAGGGGTTTGAACTCACCTGTAGTTGGTGGTTTGGATGAACGGATGATGTAGGATCCTAAGCATCAAGTGGAGACTTGAACACACACAATGATCCTAGTTAACATATAATAACATATGTGAATCCAATTAGTCATAAACAACTAATTAACTAAGTTTAAGAAATCCTAATACATGTAAAACACCTGTTTTAAGTGCTATAAGTCATAAGGATTGCATCTAAGGGTGGTAGGACCTTGCTATTGAGTTTGGGGTTCAAAGGGTAAAGTCCCTTGGAGTTTACGGTTTTGTGACCATAACTCCTTGATTTTACGGTCGTAAACACATGAGTTTACGGCCTTAAACTCGTGTTTCTTTGACAATTTGTTGTTTTGAAGCTCTGCAAGCCATTAGAAGCATTCCCACTTCAAGTATAAGCCTATGGAAGTGATTAGGGCACCATTTCACTCCTAAAGGGAGCTTATGGTCCTTGGACCATTTCCTTTTGGGTTTACGGCCGTAAACCCCTAGGTTTAATGGTCTTTTGATTTTTTTGAATCCTAAGCACAATAGGGAAGGGGTCTAGACTAGTTTCCAAGGCTTGTGAAGGGACTGGGGACATTTTGGCACCCTTTATAGGGTTTACGGTCCAAGAACACCTTGGACCGTAAACATCATGATCTTGTGTTTTCTTGGTGATTTCTTTAAATATGGAAGTGTAACAAGCCTTAAGATACTCTAGGATAGAAGTACTTACAAGATAGAGGCTTGAAAAGGTACCAAAAGGCCAAGAACACTAGTGTATGTTCTTGGTGATGAAACTTGAAGATCTAACCTTTTGGAATGATTTCACAGATAGAAGTGTGTTAGATTACTAGATTAAGTAGTATATCAACTTATTAAGGATAGAAACACTTACAAGTTGAATATCTAAAAGCAAAAGTTGAGGATACTTGAGAGAGAATTGTGCTTTGTTCTTGAAAGGTGGAAAAAGTGGTAAAAATGACTAAGTGTCACATATATACCCCCCTCCCTTAGGGTTTACGGCTGTAATGACTTTTGTTTAGGCCATAAACTCCAAATTCTTGGAGTTTTGGAAATGTTATTATTGCACAATAAACCCTAATGTATCATCTCTCCTGTTATCTCTTGAGGTACAAATCTATAAACCCTCGAACTTATTCCTAAAACTTGAAAGTTAGCAGAAACAGTTTTGACTTCTATTGAAGTGTAAGGTTGTACAGAATAGAAATTTCGGGTTGTCACAAGACTCAAATCCACATTGCTAAAAATAGAAACATACACACATCGGTTTTCACAAATGCCATTACAAGGAAATATAAAAGAAGACAAAATCAAAATTTTTTATTTATTTATAAAATGCGGAAAACCTTTCCTTACAATGCAAGTACATATGAAAATTATGTTGCTACATATTTCTAAGAAATCTATCATAAGTCTTAAGTAGCAGCTCATAATTATGGTCATCGAATCATGTGATCGAAATCCATCTCTTCGCGATCAAACTCAGCCCGCCATTTCTTTAAGCTTCCTTTCTCTTATTCCATCCTACAAAACATCAAAATGTAATCTTATCACATCATGTATTAAGAATCTAGAAATAGGAACTTAATATAGTTAGATAGTGGAATTACCTGAATCAGAGTCAAACACTTTGACTTTACCATCCTTGTGATCTTTCAGGTAAATACGACAGCTTCGCATCCAATGCCCATTCTCTTGGCAATAGAAACAAACAAACTTTTTTGGAATGGCACACGAGATAATCTCAGACTTAGCATTTCTCTTAACCATTTGGTCAAATGGTTTGACCATGGTTGATCCCATTCCATTGGGAAGAGAAGACTTTTTTAGACTTCCAATGTTTCCATTGTCAATGTCCACGGAAGTTTGGGAAGTAGATCTTGTTGTCGAATTTGTTTTACCAGTGCGCCAAATCATTTCTGATTCAGCAACAATTATCAAATAGGTAAGATCAATAAGGGTCACATCATGATCTATCACATAATAGTCCTTAACAAACTCACTATATGACTTAGGAAGTGACTGAATAACCAAGTCAATAGCCAACTTCCTCGGGAAAACGACACCCAACATTTCCAGCCTGTCAATATGCAACTTCATCTCCAAGATGTGAGCACATACATACTTTCCATATTCGTGTTTTCTTGACAATAGGGTTTGAGTGACCTTGGAATTTTCAAGTCGACGAACATGTGGGTCAGGGAGAATTATTGGAGGAGGTGGAGGAAGTGAAGTATGATTTCTGGGAACATCATCTTCATGAGGAAGGCTTTTTCCAAAAGATTTGGGAAGACCATAGTTAACTAAACTAGACATCTACATGGGAGAAATTTAAGTTTATTTGCTTTAAGTCCTTAATATAACACCCAAATGAAATATTAAGGCTAAGACCCAACACAATAATTCACAATTCAGAAGAGGAATGTCGTAATCCAGTTGCAAACTATTTGTCGGTAGGTAAATGATGATTTACCAATTCCACCATGAAAACAAAATGTTAAACGAATTAAGTTTTAAATGAAATTTCTAGATCTTTTGAGAGTCATTGAACTTTTCAATGGCATGTTTAGTCTTGATTATTCCCTTCAAGTTTGTGACTGAGATACCGAGGATCACAAACAAGGTGTGAATAATCATGAAAATTAGATTGGTACTCTCAAAGTCAATTATCACCTAATCAATGTGTTGGTTAACCACACACACTCCATTGATCGATGATAAACATCGAGCCACCCTTTGCCACCCTTACTAGTCCAAATTAGTGTGTCGGTTAACCACACAAGCTCCACTAACGACTTGGCAAGGTGCAAAGTGCAATTTCATGGGTTTGCATCAAATTCACATTTTTCCTAAGTAACTAAGATTGGGAATTTATAAAAAGGTTTAGTTACTTAAATTTCATCATACTTTTAATGAGAATTTAAATGTCCTGTCAAGCCCATTCGGCTAATGACCCTCCACTAGTCAAGAGTGTGGTGGGTAAAAGTGGATACCCATTGAATCGCCATTTTATAGGCAATTTCCTTAAACACCCCTTATAGACTAGCTTTGTGAATGAGGCCTACTAATGGTAAGACTGAACTTTTACTTATACAATATATAATATATTAAATGTTTAATGTTATATAGTATAAGGGTGCATGTATTATACACATTTAGAATACTTGGTGGTTTAATCTATTAGTAAATTATACTCTTAATTTAATTAACTTTAAACCATATGAATATGGATTTATTAATTCTCTTTCAATTAAAAACTTTAATAAAGTCCGTAAGGTGTAATTAAACTATTCAAAGCATCAAGGTTATAAAAATTCAACATTTATAAAAAAAAAAAAAAAAAAAAAAAACTATTTAATTAATTTTTTAGTTATGAACCCAAGAGTTGCACCTTTTTGAAACCTTTCAATTACTAGATGTTTTAGAATTCGATATTTCAAATTAAAACCTTTTAATTGAACTTTTCAAATTCCAAAACTTAATTCAAAAACTCTTGAATTCCAAACTTTATGACAAGTTTTGTAACTTCTTAAAAAAAAACTTTTGAGTTCCAAAACTTGATGGCAAGTTTTATAAATCTCTTTAGTCATATAAAGAGACTTTCCAAGTTCCATAACTTGAGGGCAAGTTATGAACCTCTTCAAAGCCATTTAGATCAAATGTTTAACTAATAAAACAATCATAATTTTATCCATTTACCAATTTGACCTAATGCAATTCTTATAGCAAGATGACTCAAATTTTACAAATAATTAACTTTTTTCACAAAATCAAGTAATTATTTAAAAATTTGGCAATCATCATGTTATTGGATGGGCATAATCATTACCATATCAACAAAATCAAATTTTATAAACCAAAACAGTATATGGTAATGATCCTAATCCAAAAACAGGCCAAAAAACCCGAAAAATTGCAAACAGACTGTCCGACTCGTCGAGTTCATGTATGGACACGACGAGTCCTTGTATCATAGTGCAGTTATCGACTTGCTTCAACTTTGAACAATTAGTCGTGCATCAGTATAACAGAAAACAACCCATGGCTCTGATACCACAGTTGGGTTTTATGTATTCTACCATTCCTATGGTATACATACCACCCTAATGCTTTGGATCTAAGATTTCTTTAGTTATACATGCAATAAAATTATCCAAAGAATGAATCTGACAACTAGCATACAATTTGACATTTGAATCATAAAAAAACTAGATGGAATATTACTTCTTGTTATAGCTTGTAGAATTTGGCCTTTCAAGAGCTTAGCAACTCAAGTGTGATGCCTCAAACGTTCACAAGACACCATGAACAAAAGATGAATATGATAGAAAAGTTATGAAGCATACAAAACTGGCTAGGGTTCTACTTGGAACTCTTGGGTGCCAATTTTGGAGCTAAGGGGTTTTACTTATAGTGTGGAATTCCTAGAGTTTAAACTTGTAAATCCTAATCCACTTCCTTGGGCCTTTAATCCAATAATCCATATGATAACCCTTTGGACTAAATCTTCATGGACTACACAAAGATTTAGTCCACATAATCAACATGGATCATTAGCCTAAACTATAAGTATCATTGATTTACTTAATCAGTCCTCGTTAATTTAATTATTCATTTTTTATCACTAAATTAATTCCAAATTGATTCTTGACCAATACTAACTAAATAATATGATTTCTCAATTAATATATTATACTTATAATATATTAATAAATCACAAATTATCTCTTTCTCAAATATCCATCCTATCAAATTGCTCTGGTGAATGAAACCTGAAATGGACCATGCTCCTATCGGGTCAAGTACATACCAATTATAGTTATGGGCTTATACACCTAATCCAACAAAAGAACCATTATTGTGAGATCCTTTATCACTCAGGGAAGGCCAATATGGTGGCCGATGCCCTCCGTCGTAAGGTGGTTGCTACCCCAATCAGGGATGTATGTTTAAGGATGATTGTGATTACCCTAATTTTAGAGAAGATTTGAGAGTCTCAGGTTGAGGCTATAAAGAAAGAGCACCAGAAGAGTGAGCACATAGTTGTTCAGGAGGCTTCCTTTGATTATGATAGTCAGGGATTATTGACCCATTTATTGGAGGGTGTAAGTTCCATATTGGGGCGGAGCACGTCAAATCTTGATGGAAGAGGAGCACAAGTTGAGGTTCTCTATTCATCCCAGAGTGACAAAGATGTATAGAGATCTTCAGCTTGTAGGAAAGCCAAGGTTGGGCATCAGCAACCACACGACAAAGTGGATCCTTTGGGTATTCCCGTTCAGAAATGGAAAGAGATTATGATGGATTGTATCAAAAAATTACTACGGACGGTGTGCAAAGTGGATTCGATATGGGTCATCATGGATTGATTGACCAAGAGTGCACACGTTATCCCGAATCAAGAGAGTATCTCTGCAGAGAAGTTAGCAGACATCTACATTGAGGAGGTTGTGACATGTCATGGGGTGCTAGTTTCAGTTGTCTCCGATAGAGATATTCGGTTTACTTCTAGGGTTTGGAAGATATTCCACGAGGAATTGGATACTCTTCTGCATTTCAACATGGCTTTTCATCCACAGACAGATGGTCAGAGTGAGCGGACTATCCAGACTTTGGGGGACATACTGTGAGCATGTGTTCTATATTTTGGCGATAGTTGGGATACGTATCGTCCTTTGGTGGAATTATCATATAATAATAATTATCACACCAACATTTAATGACCTCCTTTTGAGATGCTCTACCAGAGGAAGTGTAGGACCAAAATATGTACGGGTGAGGTTGATCAGCAGGTCATGGGGAGTACAAAAGTGGTACTCAAGACAAAAAAAATTTCTTCATCAGGTTCGCACCAGACTTCAGACAACTCAGAGTTGAAAAAAAAAGTTATGAAAATAGATGTCGGTCAGACTTGGAGTTCCCGGTTGGGGACATGGTACTCCTAAAGGTGTCACCTTGGAAAGGTGTTATCTAATTTAGGAAGCGGGTCAAGTTAGGCCTCAAATATATTGGTTCTTTCAGGGTGTTAGCCCGGGTTGGCAGGGTTGCATATCGTTTGGAATTGCCAGCGGATGTGACATCCCTAAATTCATGGTTATTTTAAAATTTTTATTTATGCTTATTATAAAACTACAGTAACCTTTTAAAGAAAAGTGTTGCAGAATTTGTTCCCATAAAAACATGATAAATGTGTTATCAAAGCATTTCTGAAGAAATATATTTTAGTCCTTTTAAAACTTTGGGATGTCATCGTCAATACAGGAAACATAAGCATAAACAGAACTTACATTCATTTACACTAGTGATCTATATCTCTTTTGAATCTCTCAATGTAAAGCAGCTTCATATCGACATATGTGATACAAATAAGCTTGAGTGGGTCAGGTTGGGAAACCTGGTTAGTACATAGGGTTTTCAACCCATAATAATGTAATTATCATGTTAAATCGTCAAACAATTAACCCAATTACTCATCCCCATTATTTTCTTTGTTCTTAAGGGTCTACCCTAAGAATCAGCTATTCCTCGTTCATTCATTCCTAAGGATTATCCTAAGGAATAGGCACAAATTCCATCGTTTCCAATGACACGGCTATCAATATTATCTATTAAGCACAACTGCCAATATTGTTATTTAGGCATAGTTGCCTGAATTATGACATTCTCTATGAGGCGCAGCTTCCGAAATTATCCTTTAAGCGCAACTGTCGGGGTTGTGATGTTCTCTATTAGGCGTAGCTGCCAATACAATCATTAGAGCGCAGCTGCTAGGATGTTTAGAGTACATCGTAGATCAAAAACATCTACAAGTTGTGGCGTAGCTGCCAATGCTCATCTATAGGGTACTAGGTACATTTCTTCCAATGTTCACCTATCGGGCACTATCTCCATACTGCCAATGTTCCTCTATATCAGCTTTCATCCCTCATCATTCATCTACCCATGTTTTTGTTGGATTAGTGTCTAAGTCCATAACTATTTTGGTATGTACTTGACCCGATGGTGCATGGTCCTTTTGGGTTGCCTTCACCAAAGCAACTTGATTGGAGAAATGAATAAAGAGAGAGAGGATAATATGATTTATTAATATGTTATAAGAATAATATATTAAAGGAGAAATCATATTTGTTTAATTAATATTGGTCAATAATTAATTAAGAATTAGTTTTGTGATCAAATGTAATTAATTAAACTAGAAGGGCTGATTTGTAATTATGTGATAGTTACAAAATAAGGTAAGGATTATCTTATATATATGGTGAACGAATTTGAGGTGTAAATCCCTTAGAATTCGAGTATGATAAGGATTCAAGGATTATATTATTGGTTGCTTAATGGATAATCAACTAGATAAGGATAATGACTGAAACCTTATCTCTACACCTATATAAACACCCCTAGGGTCATGAATTCGTGTATCCCTTCCCAAGAGGTCCTAGATACGAATTCTAACCTCTCACCTTTCTCCTTATACCTTCTCCACTTGCTTATGGTGTTTGTGAGCCATTAGAGGAGTGACACTTGTGACTCTAAGCATTCCAAAGTCAATACAAGGAGATTTGGGATTGTTATTGCTACATAACAATCAAGGTAACACTATAAACTCATTCTTATGTTAATATGATTACTTGTATGCTAGAATTAGGGGTTGTAGTCTTGGATTCAAAGCATGTACAATAGAGAAACCTAGATCCAAGCATTAGGGTTTGTATGAGCACATAAGATGTCTTATGACCAAAACCCATCAGTTTTACCCAACATATTGTGTAGATATAAAATATATATATATACAGTCTAAACCATTTAAAACATGTATAAAATCGTTCATCCATCATAGATAACAAGTATACATATAATATGCACACATAGCATGTAATTTATATAAAATACTTCATATCTATGTGTCAGATGAAAGTAACTATGCACACACTTGTTAAAGTGACGATTCCAAACTCGGGAAGCTCTTCGCTTCTAACGATTCTATTTTCTTTCGACGAAACCTAGCGTTATTATTGCGAAGTTTTAGTCTAATCTTTATTGCAACTAATTATTAGTCTAGATTCATCATTAACTTAAAGTTTACTTCATGATCTATCAAGTAAGGAACAACTATGTAGGATCATATCGGATGTAGGGTCCATTTGGTGTACGAAGTATACTCTTTGGAAATCCCACATTAAACACCTCACTAAATCACAACCTAGACATCATCCCCGTAAGTAGATCAATCAGTATAATGACTTGGAATCAGTGATAAATCATGTTTATAAGTTAATAATAACAATAATGAGCTTAAACATAAGTTATACTTAAAGTAGGGTAAGCATAACTCATTTAGAGCGAGTTTTTCTCAAAACGGGGCTTCGTTAAAGCAAAGTTTTTGAGTCGAAAGCTCTTCTATCACACCCCGAAAACCAAAGGCGGAATACATGTCCGGGGTGGACTTCCACGTTGAGTATCAAATCCAATGTACATAGTAAGTAAAGTAAAACAAGCATTACATTACATAATAACAGTTTTACAGATGTTTCAAAAGTAAAGTTTATACAGTTGTCATACATAGTATATATAGACAAAATATAACGGGTCTTCATGTACACCGTCTTCAAGCAAAAGGGATCTTCGGGTACCTGTTCTAACGTTGACCTGAGAACACAAGCGGTTTGAAAATCAGCATAAAGCTGGTGAGTTCATAAGCGGTTTTTGTTTGTGAAAGTGTTTCGGTTTCCTTTCTGTTTCTGAAATGTTATGTACACCAAGAAAATCCCGTATTTTCTTAAAAGTTGGTTATTGTTTCACAATGTAAGGTATAGTAGGTTTGTACACTGAAAACATATTTGCTCATATGAAAATGTTCAGTTGGTTAACTGACTGGTTAAACTGTTCTGTTTACTTATTGTGTGTAACCAGGAAAGTCCCGTACTTTCCTTATTGTATGTTACAAGTTGTAAAAGATGTAATGCTATCCATTCTGTGACTCTTTCTAGTTATGTAAGTGTTACCCAGGAAAGCCCCGTACTTTCCTGCATGTATGTATCTTATGTAAACGATGTAAAAGATGTAAAAGATGTAATCATGGTTAGGTTCCATGTTTTTCCCTAGGAAGGTCCTGTATCTTCCTGAATGTTAGTTATAGTAAGTAAAAGATGTAAAAGATGTGAACGATGTATAAAGTAATCCATTATTACTGTAAGTAAATCTCTGTTATCCTAATTGCGAGTGCCATAACCATACGATAGACTAAAACCTGTGGCAATAAGTAGTCCACATGTGGCAATAAGTCGTCCACATACTTATGACTTTCGTCACCCTTGAACCATTTCGGTTCGGCTGTAGCTAGCAGCCAGGTGTGGGGTAGTCAGCCCTGTATAGATCTATACACTCAAGTCACGCTCTCTAAATACCAGAGATTCTGGTTATGGGTGTAGTCCTCCACTCGCGTAACTCAGGTGGAGTGTTCTCCGAGGACGTGTCTCCAATCATACCGGAATAACAAATTTACTAGTAATAATATGAAAATCCTCCACTTGTATAAGTGTAAAAGTATTACTGAGGATAAAACAATGTACAGGTATTATATTCAAATGTTTTAATGTTATGCTTTTAACTGATAAAATGTGGAAAACCATTTGTGAAATACATGTAAAACATGCTAGTTTAAAGACTTATTTCACAAATATATGTTACGTGATCTGTATGTTCTATCTGTCATCAGTAGTAGTTATCAGTTATAAAAGCACAATAATATGAAATACATATTTGAAAACATGTTTTGAGTACAAGAATTCCCTTGTACTCTGCTTGTGTTCCCCCCCTGAAAACAGTGAAAACAGTGAAAAAGGGTAGGGGTATGAACTCACCGGACTCAGAAACTTGTCGGTTTTGAATGCTAGATGTCGGTTCAAGGTTTGATTACTCATGAGGACCCTATGTAAAATGATATAATGTCCATATATATACAATTAGAGATACATTCACTAATCATATGGAACATTGCACTCCAATGAGGTTAAACACCTCAAAACGAGTGTTCGGAGTGACCCGGGTGACATCTATTGATTTGTAATGGCACTAGGGACTTGGGACTTGAGTTTACTCCCCATAAGTAAACATTTTAAAGAGTTTGCAACATTGAAATACTCACATACATGAGTTTACGGCCGTAAACTCATGTGGGTGAGATTTTGGTGCTTTAAGGGCTTATATGGACTTAGGGATTGCTAGGGTTAATTATCTAATCACCTTGGAACACTTGGAATGGATTTAAATACATGAAACATGAGTTTACGGCCATACACATGGAGTTTACGGCCGTAAACTCTCAATGACTTTGAAAATTTGATTTAAGCTACTTAGGGTAATCACATGTGATTCAAACCAATTTTCTAAGCATTTGTATGATTTTAAGACATCAATTAAGACCTTTGTATGACTTTACGGCCTAGAGGAATGTTCTAGGGCCGTAAACTCTCTTTTACCTTAGGAAAAGATAGTTTTTGGGGCTAAAGACAATCACATGTGATTCTAGAATTTTGTACAATCCATTTGAGTATGTTTGAGGCATCTTTGACTTTGATTTATGAGTTTACGGCCAAGGATATGTTCTATGGCCGTAAACTCTTCTATGTTAGATAAAATTCAAGTTTCAAGTGTTCCAAGCTTAGATTATCAAGTCCAAGGTTCATATCAAAGCCCTAACTAGGTATTGGAAGGGTTTTAGGGCATGAAAACCCCCTTTTGAGGAGTTTACGGCCCAAGAATGTTCCTTGGCCGTAAACTCTTCTATGTCACACAAAAGTTATGTTTTAAATGTTCCAAGTCCATATCTTGAAGTCCCATAGCCATATCTAAAGTTCAATTTAGTCAAGGAGGGAGTTTAAGGGCTTAAAACCCCACTTAATGGAGTTTACGGCCCAAGATAGTTCCTTGGCCGTAAACTCATGTTCTTGGACCTAAAACTCAATTAATTCATCAATTTGAAGGCTAAAGGTGTTGAATAACATGTTAGGGAAGTTACCATAAAGATTTGAAGCCTTAAACTTGTGATTTGGACCTTAATTCTAGCTTGGAGGAGAGAGGTTGTAAGTGTTTAGTGAGAAATTGGCCAAAGGCTTCAAATGAAATCCTAATCACGTTTATATAGTGTTTAAGTTTTGGACACGGTGGAATTTTACCCGATACCGGTGTTAGACGGGGTTTTTGGTCGTACCCGATTGAGTTACCGTAACCTGATACGGTAAATACTAGAAATATTTCGATTATTAAAGTTGGGTGTTGAAATGATTTCTAAATGTATTAAGACACCCATTAAGTCATTTTAAATGTGTACTAGATAATGACTTAATTAAACGAAAGATCAGAAATCGAAATCGGAACGACGGTCAGTTTCGCGAGTTGTACTATGAAAGAGTTACGATATAATGATATGGAAATTTTGGGTTGTTACATTATCCCCCCATTAAAGGGAATTTCGTCCCGAAATTCGAGTTTAGAACATAAGACAAGATACAAATCATGGATAAGAAAAGAGTTGTGGATACTTCTGTTTCATTGAGTCTTCCCGTTCCCAAGTGAATTCCGGTCCCCGCTTAGCATTCCAGCGAACCTTCACTAACGGGATGCGACTTTGTTTTGTACGTTTGACTTCTCGATCCATGATTTCGATCGGTTCCTCCACAAAGTTGAGGTTTTCATTGATCTCGATCTCGTCTAAGGGAATTGTTAGGGTTTCGTCGGATAGGCACTTTTTGAGATTTGAGACATGAAAGACAGGATGAATGTTACTGAGTTCGTGAGGTAGATGAAGTTTATAGGCAACTGGACCAATCCTGGAGAGGATCTCAAAGGGTCCAATGTACCTTGGATTAAGTTTCCCACGCTTGCCAAAGCGTACAGTGCCTTTCCAGGGCGAGACTTTTAACAGGACGCGGTCTCCAACCTGGAATTCTAGTGGTTTCCGACGATTATCAGCGTAACTCTTTTGACGATCACGCGAGGCTTTCAGATGGCTACGGATTTGAATGATCTTTTTGGTGGTTTCACGGATGATTTCAGGACCAGTGAGAGCACTATCGGGGACTCGACTCTTTGCTAACTGTGTATCCCCTACCTTGGCCCAGCACAGAGGGGACCTGCACTTACGGCCGTATAGAGCTTCGAACGGAGCAACCCTGATGCTGGTGTGGTAACTGTTGTTGTATGAGAATTCGATCAAGGATAGGTGTGTATCCCACGACTTTCCAAAGTCAATGGCACATGCCCGAAGCATGTCCTCCAGGGTCTGGATTGTTCTCTCACTTTGTCCATCAGTCTGAGGATGATATGCCGTGCTCATATCTAGTTTGGTTCCAAGGGCTTGCTGAAAAGATTGCCAGAATCTGGAGGTAAACCTACTATCTCGATCAGAGATAATGGAAACAGGTACACCGTGAAGACGTACTACCTCCTGGATGTAGATTCGCGCGAGTCTCTCCATCTTGTATGACTCTTTGATTGGGATGAAGTGAGCGGATTTCGTTAAACGATTGACAATTACCCAAATGGTATCGTACCCACTAGAACACTTGGGTAGTTTGGTGATGAAGTCCATGGTAATCATTTCCCATTTCCACTCGGGAATCTCGGGTTGTTGGAGCAGACCTGAAGGTTTCTGATGTTCAACTTTGACTTTGGCACAAGTCAGACATTTTCCCACAAATGTAGCTATCTCAGCTTTCATGTTTGGCCACCAGTATTGCTTTTTAAGATCCAGGTACATCTTGTCCGAACCTGGGTGAACAGAGTATTTGGTTCTATGCGCTTCCTCCATGACTATTTCCCTGAATCCACCGGATTTGGGAATCCAGATCCGATTCATGAAACAGTGAACTCCGTCACCTCTGATCTCAAGTTTCTTCTCCATTCCTCTCAAGATTTCACTTGACACATTCTCGGGTTTGAGGGCCGTATACTGAGCTTCTCGGATTTGCATGGGTAAGTTGGAATGGATGGTTATCGTCTGATTCTTCACTTTGTGGCCTGCACTATCCTTTCGGCTAAGTGCATCTGCTACCACATTGGCCTTACCGGGGTGATAACGAATTTCACACTCATAATCACTGAGTAATTCTATCCATCTCCGTTGTCTCATGTTCAAATCTTTCTGATTAAAAATGTGCTGCAGACTCTTGTGATCAGTATAAATTGTGCACTTGATTCCGTAGAGATAATGTCTCCAAATCTTCAATGCGAAGATTACTGCTCCTAATTCCAAGTCGTGCGTGGTATAGTTGACCTCGTGTGTTTTCAGCTGTCTAGAGGCATAGGCAATCACCTTTCCTCTTTGCATAAGCACACAGCCTAAGCCTTGATTAGACGCATCGCAGTAGACAACAAAGTCCTCTGTCCCTTCAGGCAGAGACAGAACAGGCGCGCAGCATAAGGCTCTCTTTAGTGTTTGGAATGCAGTTTCTTGTTTATCACTCCAACAAAAGGGTACACCTTTCTGTGTTAGAGTGGTTAAAGGTTTGGCAATTTTGGAAAAATTCTGAATGAATCGTCGATAGTAGCCGGCGAGACCTAAGAATTGACGAATTTCCGTGGGCGTTTTCGGTGCCGACCAACTCTCTATCGCTTTAATCTTGGAAGGATCTACATGAATACCCTCCTCGCTTACTACATGACCGAGGAAAGTTACCTTCCGTAGCCAGAATTCACATTTGGAAAATTTCGCGTAAAGTTTTTCGGATCTAAGAGTTTCCAAAACTAGCTTCAAGTGTTGCTTGGGGTCTTCTTCACTTTTGGAGTATACGAGGATGTCATCAATAAATACGATAACGAATTTGTCTAAGAAGGGACGGCACACCCGGTTCATCAGATCCATGAACACAGCCGGTGCATTGGTTAGACCGAAGGGCATCACTACGAACTCATAGTGTCCATACCGAGTCCTAAAAGCTGTCTTGGGAGCGTCATTCTCCTGGACTCGTAACTGATGGTACCCTGACCGAAGGTCTATCTTAGAAAAGTAGCTGGCTCCCTGGAGTTGATCAAAGAGGTCGTCTATTCTTGGAAGAGGATATCGATTCTTAACGGTCAATTTGTTCAGTTCACGATAGTCGATACACATCCGAAAGGATCCATCTTTCTTTTTGACAAACAGAATCGGAGCTCCCCAGGGTGAGGAACTCGGTCTAATGAATCCTTTACTGAGCAACTCATTGATTTGACTGGATAACTCCTGCATTTCTGCGGGAGCTAAGCGATACTGGGATTTTGCTACAGGAGTAGCTCCAGGAATTAGGTCAATACGGAACTCGACCTGACGTTCGGGAGGAATTCCTGGGAGTTCTTCGGGAAACACATCGGGAAAGTTACAGACTTCGGGGATGCTCGCGAGGTCTCTAACTTCTTGTTTCTCGTTGATCACATGAGCTAAGAATGCAACGCACTCCTTTCGAAGGAGCTTTCGAGCTTTGATGTAAGAAATGATATGAAGGTTGGAACTGGGTTTATCGCCATAGACTATGAGAGTTTGATTCGAAGGAAGGTTAAGGCGGATAGCTTTTTCATAACAAAGAATGTCAGCATGATTGGGACTCAACCAATCCATGCCAATGATAACATCAAAGCTCTTGATAGAAATGGGCAGGAGATCTATGGGAAATGACTGATCGTTCAGAGTAAGTGTACAGCCTATGAATATATTGTTAGCACTTTCTTTCTCACCGTTAGCCATTTCGACGGTAAACGTTTCGGTTAGTGGTTGAGGATTTGGTTTTAGATTATGTTTGAATGAATGACTAACAAAACTCCTTTCTGCACCCGAATCGAAAAGAATACTAGCATATGAGTTGTCGAGAAGGAACGTACCCGAAATAACAGTGGGATCGGCAACTGCTTCCTCCCGTCCCATGGTTAGGACTCTTCCAGTGTTACCAGCAGTTGACTTCTTAGGGCAATCCCTTTTAAAATGCCCAACTTCACCACAGTTGTACCAGGCTTGACTAACACCTGCTCCCGATGATTGGTTAGCTGACTGAGTAGGAGTTCTGCAGTACCGAACTGTGTGCCCTTTCTTACCACAGTTGGTACAAGACAATTCTCGACAGGGGACGGGATGATGATGGTATTTGCACTTGTCACACTGAGGAAGGTTACCAGCATATTTACTGGTAGGAGTTGAGGCTGTGGATCCCATGGCAGAAACAGCAACAACAGGAGTAGTAGTAGCAGCATGGACTGCTACCGTCTGTTGTTTCTTGGAGGATCCTTAAGAAGATTGACCCTTCTTCTTCTTCCAGAATTTTCTCTTTTCACCACTCCTTTGAGTCGGCTCAGAAGTGGTATTGATCTCCTTGACATCGTCGTTATGATCAATCAGAATTTGTGCTAAGGTCTTGGCACTATCATAGGTATCTGGACGAGCAGCCAAAACATGACTCTTTATTGGTTGAGATAGTCCCCAAACGAACCTTTCGATCTTTTTGTTTTCTGGAGTGACTAACCCCGGACAGAGGAGTGCAAGATCATCAAATCGGGAAGTATATGCAGCAATATCGGAACCCTTCATCTTCAGGTTCCAGAGCTCGTGCTCTAATTTCTGCATTTCACCACGGGGGCAATACTCAGCAATGAGAAGTTCTTTCATAGCTTCCCAGCCCATGGCGTTGGCTACAGGTAAGGTCAGAGATTTGACTCGGCCATTCCACCAAGTCAAAGCTTTATCCGCGAAGGTACAGGCTGCGAATTTAACTTTATCGGATTCCGCACAAGCACAGATTTCGAAGATGGATTCAATTTTCTCGAACCATCGAGATAAAGAAATGACACCTCTAGCGCCATTAAAGGATGTTGGTTTCGCATTCATGAAATCCTTATAGGAACCCCCTCTTTGGTGTCCCTGGCTACCCTCAGGGTTTTGAGATTGAGTACCACCGCCTGAACCTTTAGGGTTCATTTGGGACATAGCTGCTACCATCGCAGCGGTCATCATTATTTGGAGCGATGTTAGGTCGAACTGAGGAGGAGGTGGCGGCGAAGAAGGATTGTTGTTTTTCTTTGAGTTAGGTCTCTTTCGGGGAGGCATCTTGATCTAATAAGATCAAGGAAAAGAGGATGGTAAGTCCTCTACATTGAATCGATAGATATAACAGTTATATGATTCGAGTAAGCGACAAAGCAGGAAGAGTTATCGAACAGATATTTCATCGCTAAGGCAATCACAAAAAGTTACTCGAATAAGGATTACTACAGAGGATCGAGGTCGAGAAATACTCCCATAGTATTTCATGAATTGTTTACAACAACGATTCGATGTTTGGGATATTAGGGTAAGTTTTAGGCATGCCATATATCACAGTCACTCCCAAGCACATGTTGGCCGTGTCTCGAATGAATATAGTTGGCCAGGCCATATTGATCCTAGACACGACTACATAACTGCCCAGGTTTAACCGCAGTACACAACACCCATTTACTTATGTTCTGTTCTACTTGAGGTTACGGATGACGACGGTTCGGTATACTTGTATACTTTTGAAAATACTTATAGTTTGAAGATACTTTTAATTCAGAGCACTTAGGCCCTTTAGTGTTTATAGTTTTATACCATGTAAGGTTTGGTATACTTTATTCACTATAAACAAGGGCTCTGATACCAATCTGTCACACCCCGAAAACCAAAGGCGGAATACATTTCCGGGGTGGACTTCCACGTTGAGTATCAAATCCAATGTACATAGTAAGTAAAGTAAAACAAGCATTACATTACATAATAACAGTTTTACAGATGTTTCAAAAGTAAAGTTTATACAGTTGTCATACATAGTATATATAGACAAAATATAACGGGTCTTCATGTACACCGTCTTCAAGCAAAAGGGATCTTCGGGTACCTGTTCTAACGTTGACCTGAGAACACAAGCGGTTTGAAAATCAGCATAAAGCTGGTGAGTTCATAAGCGGTTTTTGTTTGTGAAAGTGTTTCGGTTTCCTTTCTGTTTCTGAAATGTTATGTACACCAAGAAAATCCCGTATTTTCTTAAAAGTTGGTTATTGTTTCACAATGTAAGGTATAGTAGGTTTGTACACTGAAAACATATTTCCTCATATGAAAATGTTCAGTTGGTTAACTGACTGGTTAAACTGTTCTGTTTACTTATTGTGTGTAACCAGGAAAGTCCCGTACTTTCCTTATTGTATGTTACAAGTTGTAAAAGATGTAATGCTATCCATTCTGTGACTCTTTCTAGTTATGTAAGTGTTACCAGGAAAGCCCCGTACTTTCCTGCATGTATGTATCTTATGTAAACGATGTAAAAGATGTAAAAGATGTAATCGTGGTTAGGTTCCATGTTTTTCCCTAGGAAGGTCCTGTATCTTCCTGAATGTTAGTTATAGTAAGTAAAAGATGTAAAAGATGTGAACGATGTATAAAGTAATCCATTATTACTGTAAGTAAATCTCTGTTATCCTAATTGCGAGTGCCATAACCATACGATAGACTAAAACCTGTGGCAATAAGTCGTCCACATACTTATGACTTTCGTCACCCTTGAACCATTTCGGTTCGGCTGTAGCTAGCAGCCAGGTGTGGGGTAGTCAGCCCTGTATAGATCTATACACTCAAGTCACGCTCTCTAAATACCAGAGATTCTGGTTATGGGTGTAGTCCTCCACTCGTGTAACTCAGGTGGAGTGTTCTCCGAGGACGTGTCTCCAATCATACCGGAATAACAAATTTACTAGTAATAATATGAAAATCCTCCACTTGTATAAGTGTAAAAGTATTACTGAGGATAAAACAATGTACAGGTATTATATTCAAATGTTTTAATGTTATGCTTTTAACTGATAAAATGTGGAAAACCATTTGTGAAATACATGTAAAACATGCTAGTTTAAAGACTTATTTCACAAATATATGTTACGTGATCTGTATGTTCTATCTGTCATCAGTAGTAGTTATCAGTTATAAAAGCACAAGAATATGAAATACATATTTGAAAACATGTTTTGAGTACAAGAATTCCCTTGTACTCTGCTTGTGTTCCCCCCCTGAAAACAGTGAAAACAGTGAAAAAGGGTAGGGGTATGAACTCACTGGACTCGGAAACTTGTCGGTTTTGAATGCTAGATGTCGGTTCAGGGTTTGATTACTCGTGAGGACCCTATGTAAAATGATATAATGTCCATATATATACAATTAGAGATACATTCACTAATCATATGGAACATTGCACTCCAATGAGGTTAAACACCTCAAAACGAGTGTTCGGAGTGACCCGGGTGACATCTATTGATTTGTAATGGCACTAGGGACTTGGGACTTGAGTTTACTCCCCATAAGTAAACATTTTAAAGAGTTTGCAACATTGAAATACTCACATACATGAGTTTACGGCCGTAAACTCATGTGGGTGAGATTTTGGTGCTTTAAGGGCTTATATGGACTTAGGGATTGCTAGGATTAATTATCTAATCACCTTGGAACACTTGGAATGGATTTAAATACATGAAACATGAGTTTACGGCCATACACATGGAGTTTACGGCCGTAAACTCTCAATGACTTTGAAAATTTGATTTAAGCTACTTAGGGTAATCACATGTGATTCAAACCAATTTTCTAAGCATTTGTATGATTTTAAGACATCAATTAAGACCTTTGTATGACTTTACGGCCTAGAGGAATGTTCTAGGGCGGTAAACTCTCTTTTACCTTAGGAAAAGATAGTTTTTGGTGCTAAAGACAATCACATGTGATTCTAGAATTTTGTACAATCCATTTGAGTGTGTTTGAGGCATCTTTGACTTTGATTTATGAGTTTACGGCCAAGGATATGTTCTATGGCCGTAAACTCTTCTATGTTAGATAAAATTCAAGTTTCAAGTGTTCCAAGCTTAGATTATCAAGTCCAAGGTTCATATCAAAGCCCTAACTAGGTATTGGAAGGGTTTTAGGGCATGAAAACCCCCTTTTGAGGAGTTTACGGCCCAAGAATGTTCCTTGGCCGTAAACTCTTCTATGTCACACAAAAGTTATGTTTTAAATGTTCCAAGTCCATATCTTGAAGTCCCATAGCCATATCTAAAGTTCAATTGAGTCAAGGAGGGAGTTTAAGGGCTTAAAACCCCACTTAATGGAGTTTACGGCCCAAGATAGTTCCTTGGCCGTAAACTCATGTTCTTGGACCTAAAACTCAATTAATTCATCAATTTGAAGGCTAAAGGTGTTGAATAACATGTTAGGGAAGTTACCTTAAAGATTTGAAGCCTTAAACTTGTGATTTGGACCTTAATTCTAGCTTGGAGGAGAGAGGTTGTAAGTGTTTAGTGAGAAATTGGCCAAAGGCTTCAAATGAAGTCCTAATCACGTTTATATAGTGTTTAAGTTTTGGACACGGTGGAATTCTACCCGATACCGGTGTTAGACGGGGTTTTTGGTCGTACCCGATTGAGTTACCGTAACCCGATACGGTAAATACTAGAAATATTCCGATTATTAAAGTTGGGTGTTGAAATGATTTTTAAATGTATTAAGACACCCATTAAGTCATTTTAAATGTGTACTAGATAATGACTTAATTAAACGAAAGATCAGAAATCGAAATCGGAACGACGGTCAATTTCGCGAATTGTACTATGAAAGAGTTACGATATAATGATATGGAAATTTCGGGTTGTTACATCTTCTTTTCGGAGCCATCGGGTGCTCTGGAGCTCCCGCCTCGTGCTAGGGAATTACCCTAGGCTTTGGGAGTTTGGGGAGTTAGAGAGAGAGTTTAGAAAGAGAAAGTAGAAGTGGGAGGTGTGAGAAATGAGCTTCACCCGAAACTTCTATTTATAGGTTGGGAAACAGCCCAAGTTGTAGAGTAGGAGTACCTACTCATCGAGTCCATGCCACATGTCACCATCTGTTGGGTTTTGAACAATCTAACACTTCCTAAGTGTGCATGCAACCCTAATAAACCTTGGATCTATGTTTGTCTAAATACATGCAAAATGTTAATTTTCCAAGGTTTATAACCTATCTAACATGGCATGGGGAACATTTCAACATAAAAGAGTTAGAAGAGATTACATACCTTTTGGTGAGTTGGGTTCTAAGGAGTTTGAGGGCCAAGCACCAATAGTGTGAATGCCTCAAATGGAATCACAAAACACCACAAACTCTTGGAAAACTTTGAGAGAGTATACACACTTGTATAAAATCGGCCACACACATGCACACACACACTAGTTCACTAGTTTTCTCTTAGGCTCCATTTCATGCTCCATAAGCATGCTTATATAGTATGCATGGTTAGGGTGAAACCCTAATAACCCATGTCTTTTCCTTTTCCAAGGATCCATGGGTTAAAAGCTCCATGGATCATCCATGGACTTCCACATAAGCCTAGCCCATTAACAAATGAGTATTAGCCCACACTATATATAAAACAAATAGCCCATGATTTAATTAGTCTTCCTTTTAATCTCTAAATTAATTCATAATTAATTTAAGACTAAAACTAATTAAATAACGTAACTTCATATTAATATATTATAACTCATAATATATTAATAAACATATGTGTATAACTCTCATAAAATTATCCATAATAGTTTGGATGAGATGCAACCCAAATGGACCATGCCGGTCGGGTCAAGTATATACCAAATAAGTTATGGACTTAGACACCTTATCCAATAGACTCCCACTTGGATAAGTCTAATAACTATATTTGCCTATAACTTCAGGAACCAACCAACAATCGTAGCTCTCGAAAACTCCCTCGAACAATGAAGACTCTGTCGAACTATGAAGCGCCATTTTAGATAAGTGATCACATAATCCTCTGTTCTCATGATATCAGCCGGACAAACACATGGAACTATGTCTTGCTTATTGTCTAGCAGTTGTTTCTCGATTTTCCGATTTGTTTGACGAAGAACTTCACTGAACACATCGGTTTAGTTCTGACCAGGCCTGGTACATGGGTCAACACAAAAACATCGAGGGGCCCAGATATCGCTTCTATTTCTAGAACGAACAGATAAACTTCGACTGATATGCTTGTTCTACTACTTATTGAATTGTACACAAAGGCACGTTTTATAACATCAAGTTACTGATGTGTTTACGTGAAATCAATGCACAACCAACTCATAGGTAACAAATCATATCTCTAGGTTTAAAGATTTATATGAAGTTATCGTCTCACGATCACTCGAGATAAATTCCATGAAGTGATACAAGTGAGCGTGGGTTTATACCAATACTCATAACTTATGAGTACTCATGAATGTTGCAGCAACCATTTCCATGTCTAAACACCTTTAAGGCATCTACAAACCCAATTCATGACAATCTTGATTCATACCTACTTCCGACGTATGATCGATTGTGGAGGTTTGAATAAATTAATTATTCTGGAAGTCAAAACATGCAAAACTGAAACAATAGTAAATAATTGACAATGATAGCAACACTTTACTCATAAATAAATCACAAATTTTATTCATCATCAAACATCGATTACATTTTACAAGTTTCAGGAAAACTATCTAATCTGTAAAACTAATATCGTCCCTCAGCCCGATGCGTCTTGCATGCTGAAAATGCTTAACCCTCGTCAGTCCCTTCGTAAGGGGATCTGCAGTATTCTCATCCGACGATATCCTCCTTGTCACAAGGAGTCCTTCTTCAATCTTGTGTCTTATGAAGTGATATTTTCTGTCAATGTGTCAGGATCTGCCATGATCTCTTGGTTCCTTGGCTAAGATAACCGCACCATTGTTGTCACAGAAAATCTCTATAGGTTCCTTAATAGATGGTACAACTCCAAGGTCTCCGATGAAGTTCTTTAGCCATATCGCCTCCTCCGCTGCTTCACTCGCTGCTATATACTCTGATTCACAAGTCGAATCAGCCACCGTCTCCTGCTTGGAACTCTTCCAAGAAATTGCCCCTCCATTTAAGGTAAGGATCCAGCCCGACTGAGAGCGGAAATTATCCCTATCAGTCTGAAACCCAGCATGACTATACCCTAATACTTTCAAGTCATCACAGCCACCAAGGGTAAGGATCCAATCCTTAGTCCTCCGTAGGTACTTGAGAATGTTCTTTACCGCGGTCCAATGAGCCTTGCCAGGGTTCCCCTGATACCTACTGACCATGCTCAAAGCAAATGCCACATCAGGACGGGTACAAGTCATAGCATACATGATCGAGCCAACTGCGGAAGCATATGGTAATTGGCTCACCTCAGCTATCTCTGCCTCTGTACTCAGACTCTGAGTCTTACTCAGTTTGGTATTGCTTTGGATCGGTAAATCTCCTTTCTTGGAATTCTCCATGTTGAACCTTTTCAACACCTTATTCAAGTAGATACTCTGACTAAGTCCAATTAGTCTTCTACTCCTTTCTCTTAATATCCTTATCCCTAGGATATAGGTAGCCTCCCCTAGGTCCTTCATAACAAAGCACTTCCCAAGCCAGGACTTAATCTCCTGCAAGGTTGGGATGTCATTTCCTATGAGTAGTATGTCATCCACATACAGTACCAAGAAGCTAACTATACTCCCACTAGCTCTGACATACACGCAAGACTCATCTTCGCTTCTCGAGAAGCCAAACTCTTTTACCTTCTCATCAAAACAAAGATTCCAGCTACGAGATGCTTGTCTTAATCCATAAATGGATTTCTTAAGCTTGCATACTCTATTAGGGTACTCTGCACTGACAAAATCCTCTGGCTGATTCATGTACACATCCTCAGCCAACTTTCCATTAAGGAAACCCTCTGACAAAACCCTCTGACAAAACCCTCTGACAAAACCCTCTGACAAAACCCTCTGGCTGATTCATGTAAATGGATTTCTTAAGCTTGCATACTCTATTAGGGTACTCTGCACTGACAAAACCCTCTGGCTGATTCATGTACACATCCTCAGCCAACTTTCCATTAAGGAAAGCGGTTTTGACATCCATTTGCCATATTTCATAATCATGAAATGCTGCAATGGCTAACATAATCCTAATAGACTTAATCTTTGCTACCGGCGAGAAGGTTTCATCATAATCAATACCTTGAGTTTGAGTAAAACCCTTCGCAACCAGTCGAGCCTTATAAGTATGCACTTTTCCTTCCATGTTTGTCTTCTTCTTGAAGATCCATTTGCACCCGACTGTTTTACGTCCTGGTACATGGTCAACCAAGTTCCAAACTTAATTGTCATACATGGACTGTATCCCATTGTCCATAGCCTCCTTCCATTTAGCAGACTCCGGGCCTGCCATGGCTTCCTTAACACTGCTGGGTTCATCCAAATTTACTAGTGTACTATCACTAATAAACGTGTCACCTTCTGTAGTAATATGAAAACCATAATAAAACGAAGGTGTGTTCCTAACCCGTGTGGAACGCCTCGGAGGTACAAACTCGTCCGCTGGATCAACAGGAGTTTCCTCCTCAGGTTGATTGCTAGTGTCTGAGGTTCCTTCACCAATTGATTCTCGAATTTCTTCAAGATCAATCTGCCTCCCACTGTCTCCTTGGCTTATAAATTCTTTCTCGCGAAAGATCCCTCTTCGTGCTACAAAGACCACATTCTCACTGGGTCTGTAAAAGAGGTAACTGAAGGATTTCTGTGGGTAGCCGATGAAAATACACCTTTCACTTCGGGGTTCCATTTTATCATGAGTTTCACGCCTCACGAAAGCTTCGCAACCCCAAACTTTGATGTGGTCCAAATTGGGAACCTTCCCAGTCCACATCTCATGAGGTGTTTTGGTAACCTTCTTTGTAGGGACTAGATTAAGGATATGGGCGGCAGTCTCTAAGGCATACCCCCAAAAAGAGATTGGTAACGAAACTCGACCCATCATAGAGCGAACCATGTCCAACAAAGTTCGATTACACCTCTCAGCTACACCATTCAGCTGTGGTGTCCTGGGAGGAGTCAATTGTGAGACAATCCCACACTCCTTAAGATAGTCAAGGAACTCGGTGCTAAGATACTCACCACCTCGATCGGATCGAAGCATCTTAATGTTCCTGCCCAATTGATTTTCTACTTCCTGTTTGAATTCCTTAAACCTTTCAAAGGTTTATGACTTATGTTTGATTAAGTAGACATACCCATATCTACTAAAATCATCAATAAAAGTCACATAATACCGATTAGCATCCCTTGTGGAGGTTTTGAATGGCCCACATACATCAGTATGTATTAGGTCCAACAAACCTTCACCCCTCTCACAAGTTCCAGTGAAGGGTGATTTTGTCATTTTTCCAAGTAGACAAGATTCACAACTATCATCTGATTTAAGGTCAAATGATTCCAAGACTCCACTCTTTTGGAGTTGGCCTATGCGTTTCTTGTTTACATGTCCAAGACGACAATGCCACAATGATGCTTTATCTAGGCTAGTAAAAGAATCAATATACAACACATTATTTCCTAAGTTGTCTACAATCGACACAGTTTCATACACACCATCACAAGGTAATGCTTTAAAATAAAACACATTATTAAAGAAAGCATTAATACCACCACATTCATTATCAAACGAAAAGGTAAAACCTTGTTTGTACAAAGCATGAAAAGAAATAATATTCCTCGCCATTTCAGACGAGTACACACATTTATTCAAATCTAATTTTAACCCATTATTAAACAACAAAGTATAAACTCCAATCTTGGAAACAGGTGAATCCTTCCTATTCCCCATGATTAAGTTTATCTTCCCGTGCTCCACACCCTCACTTCTTCTTAGGCCCTGCAAATCAGAACATATGTGAATACCACATCCTGTATCAAGCACCCAAGAGTTAGAGTATGTTGAGTAATTAGACAATATAGTGTAAATACCTGCATAGGTGGGTTTCACTTTCCCATCCTTTAGATCATGCAAGTACTTAGAGCAGTTTCGCTTCCAGTGTGCCTTTTCATGGCAATAAAAGCATTCAGCATCCTTGGGAATGGCAGAAGGAGTGGCAGAACCGTTCTTGGCCTTTGATGAGGAGCCTTCAAGAGACTTTCCCTTGGTACCCTTCGAAGGGTGCTTCCTCTTCTTCCCTTTGCCTTGCCCAATAGCTAAAACAGGGGTAGATGTTGGAGTAGGAGTAGTAAAGGTAACAACTGCTTTACCCTTAAGACCGGATTCCGCGGTCTTCAAGAGTCCTTGAAGCTTGCTGAGGGTAACTTCCTCCTTGTTCATATGATATGTCATTCGAAAATGATCATAACAAGAAGGCAAGGAGTGCAAAATGATGTCAATTGCCAACTCCTCGGGGATGTTAACATTCAGCTTCAACAAACGGTCCACATACCTTTGCATCTTTTGCATGTGGCCGTGACGGATTCACCGTCCTTCATGCGGGTAGTTATTATGGAGGAGATTATTTCATACTGCTCCTGACGAGCACTCTGATGGTACCTTTCCATCAGGTCTTGGTGCATCTCAAAAGGGTAGAAATCTTCATACGACTTTTGGAGCTTGGCTGTCATCGTGGCCATCATGATACATGCCACCTTAGTAGCATCTCTCTCATGAGTCCTGAATTCAGCGATCTCCTCAGGAGTAGCAGTAGACTCATCAAGTTCTTTTAACTCCTTATCGAGGACATATTCCTTGTCCTCGTAACGAGTAACCATCCTGATGTTCCTAATCCAATCCATGAAGTTGGAACCATCAAAGATGACCCTCCCACAAAGATTCATGAGAGAGAAAGAACCAGTTGGGTTAGAGCCTGAAGCATTAGTGTTGGAAGACATCTGAAAGAAGAGAGTAAGTTTAGATTAGATATTTGTAGGATCCTTAATAAGACACCCAAATGTAATATTAAGGCTAGGATCCAATCACAATATATTACACTTAGAAGAGGGATGCCGTAATCTAAGTAATAATATATTTGAAAGGTATGTGAATGACGATTCACCAATTTCCACCATGAAAACGAAATGATTTATTAGGTTTAATTGGATTTGAAATTCCTAGATTCTTTTGAGATTCATTGAACTTTTCAATGGCATGTTTCAATCTCGATTGTGCCCTTCAAGTTTTGTGACTGGGATGCCAAGGATCACAAAACAAGGTGTGAAGAACCATGCTAATTCACTTGGTACTCTTAATATTATCACCTAATCAATGTGCCGGTTAACCACACACGCTCCATTGATCTATGACAAACATTAAGTCACCCTTCGTGATCCTTACTAGTCCTAGTTAGTGTGCCGGTTAACCACACACGCTCCACCAACGACTTGGTAAGGTACAAAGTGTGAATTCCATGGACTAGCACCATGTTCACATTTTCCTAAAATAACTAAGATTGGGAATTAAAAGAGTTTAGTTATTTTATAATATTCATTATACTTTTAATGAGGATTTAAAGTCATTGTTCTACCCGTTCGGCTAACGACCCTCCACCGATCAAGCAAGCGGTGGGTGAGAGTATACACCCATTAAGTCGCCATTTTATAGGCAACAACCTTATACCCACCTTATAGACCGGCTTCGTGAATGAGGCCTACTAACGGTAAAACGACTTATTCTTATACATATATATAATAATTAACCATTAATGTTATAAATAGTATAAGGGTTGAATTTTAACTATTAAAACTCTAAGGTTTGGAATTAAAGTTTATTAAAGTGTGTGAAACTTTAAAAATTCCAAAACTTGAGGGAAAGTTTTGTAACTTTGCAAAACTCTTCATTTCATAACTTATGAATTCAAGGTTCATAAAAATGAAGACTCTTCATTTTCATGTAACTTATGTGTTTTAAGTGTGTGTTAAATGAAAGTGACCTTTGGTAATCCATAACTTGAGGACAAATTATGGACTCCATTAAAACACATAAATGATAAAGAATTAATCCTAAACAATTCAGCAAATAATTCCTATCATTTTCTAAATTCATAAGAACATGAACATGATCATCAAAAATTCAAGAATTATATGAACACATAAAATCATGGAATTTTGATATATGTTATTGTAAATGCATTAGAACAACCATTACACCAACTAAAATAAGTTTTATAACACCAAAACAATTTAGGGTAATGTTTCTAGTCCATTTCCAGCAGCAAAAGTCGAGAATCTGCACTCTTTCGATCCTACTCGTCGAGTGCATGAACTGACTCGTCGAGTAGGTTGAAGTTTGCCTTGGACTCGTCGAGTCCCCCCAATGGACTCGGCAAGTCCACCATGCTGACAACAACGATTTCGACTTTTTTTCACTATTTTGCATCAAGTATCAAACAAGCAAGCCTAGGCTCTGATACCACTGTTGGGTTTTGAGCAATCTAACACTTCCTAAGTGTGCATGCAACCCTAATAAACCTTGGATCTATGTTTGTCTAAATACATGCAAAATGTTAATTTTCCAAGGTTTATAACCTATCTAACATGGTATGGGGAACATTTCAACATAAAAGAGTTAGAAGAGATTACATACCTTTTGGTGAGTTGGGTTCTAAGGAGTTTGAGGGCCAAGCACCAATAGTGTGAATGCCTCAAATGGAATCACAAAACACCACAAACTCTTGGAAAACTTTGAGAGAGTATACACACTTGTATAAAATCGGCCACACACATGCACACACACACACACACTAGTTCACTAGTTTTCTCTTAGGCTCCATTTCATGCTCCATAAGCATGCTTATATAGTATGCATGGTTAGGGTGAAACCCTAATAACCCATGTCTTTTCCTTTTCCAAGGATCCATGGGTTAAAAGCTCCATGGATCATCCATGGACTTCCACATAAGCCTAGCCCATTAACAAATGAGTATTAGCCCACACTATATATAAAACAAATAGCCCATGATTTAATTAGTCTTCCTTTTAATCTCTAAATTAATTCATAATTAATTTAAGGCTAAAACTAATTAAATAACGTAACTTCATATTAATATATTATAACTCATAATATATTAATAAACATATGTGTATAACTCTCATAAAATTATCCATAATTGTTTGGATGAGATGCAACCCAAATGGACCATGCCGGTCAGGTCAAGTATATACCAAATAAGTTATGGACTTAGACACCTTATCCAACACCATCTTGTGGCTAGCCTTGGGGAGAAAGCAACGACCAGGATTACGCCACATCACCCGATTTCGCAGAGCTCATTCCCGACTTAGAAAAACCATAACTCTCGCAAACAAGCTCTATTTTTTATGTTCTTTATATCCATGCATAGATAAATACAAGATCTCCAACTTTCCTTTTGACTCTGTCGGCTAATTCTCGACGATTTTAAATTTAACAGTAAGAGAAGATTATACTGTTAAATGACCGCGTAAAATTCATAACTTCTACATACGGACTCCGTTTTCGTATATCTTTTTATCGTTGAGCTAATATTAATGAGATCTTCAATTCTCATTTAGGTCGTGTTGGCCAAAATCGGCTCGATCTAAAATTCAAATATCGGGTTGTGCAAGGTTATGTCAAATCTTAGAAAAATCGTAACTTCCTCATACGAAGTCAGATTTGGGCATTATTTTTTTGTATGTTCTTGGTTTAACGTATATTACAACTTTCATTTAGATCTCTAAGGCTAAAAAGTAGTTTATCAAAAAATCACTTTTTACGTTTCCTGGTGTCGTGCATGTTTTGCCGTAAAACTTCGACAGGTCGTAACTTCTTCGTTATAACTCGGATTTTGGCGTTCTTTATATGTACGGAACCCTTGTGACATACACTATAACTTGGTTAAGATTACTTATTATAAATAATATTCTATTAAAAATTCATTTTTTACGCTTATCGATTTTAAATTGAGTAGCCCGAAGTTGCGGGCGTTACATCGGAGCTTAGTCATATTCATAACACTTTTCATGTCTCTCAACTGCGAAAGTGTTTGGTTGATGATTTCTCAATGGCTTCATTAGAGGACATTCAGGTGGATGATCGTCTGAAATATATAGAGAGAGAGAGACTGAAGGTGATCCTCGACAGAAGGATGATGACCCTACGAAAAAAGGTTGTGGATCTCATAAAGGTGCAGTGGCAGCACCAAAAGGGTTCAGAATGGACATGGGAGCCGGAGGAATAGATGAGAGAGAATTACCCTAAGTTGTTTGAGGTGGTGGAATTCTAGGATGAAGTCTAATTCAAGTGGGGGAGAATTGTAATGCTCGAATCTTGAGGTACATTGTTCATAATCAAATTGCCATTTTTAAAGATTGTCACGGTGTGGTGGAAGCACCACCACAACGTGACGAGGCGAAATGGGTCACATGATCATTCAAGTTACCATGACGTGGTAGTATTGGCCAAATCATGGTGGCAGCTGGCATGCAAACCCTATTTTCTAGGTTTTGCTCCCTATTTAAAGGAATGAGTAGGCCTAGAAATCGTTTCATGTTGGGTTTGGTAGGTCGTGGGTTGGCGAGTCAAAATATACCAACCCGAACATGACCCATTTAACTATAAAGGTCATGGGTTGGGGGGTTTGGAACAAAAATCCATATATGACCCATCAACCCATTTATTTCTATGGTTTCACAGGTTGGCGGGTTAGAGGGTCAGATATGATGGGTATTATGCAAAACATATGATTCCTATGTGTGCATGCAACCCTAATTGTCGATCTATGTTTTCTCTAATTGAACATACAACTTGAACAACAAAATAGAAAACCCTAGCATACTAGCATATTTTCGAAATACACAATTAGAGTTAGAAGAATCACACCTTGATTGTTATATAGTAATAACACTGCAAATCGTTGTGTTGTTGAAACCTTGCGAGTAAGCGTTACAAATGTCACGCCTCTAGTGGTTCACACCCAAGACTAGCAATGGAAGATGCTTGAGAAGGAAGAGAGATGCTCTAAAATTCGGCTGGTACTTCAAAAGAATAGGTGTCCGAAATTTCTAGGGTTTAGGTTGTTTATGTAGTGCAGTTAGGAAACTCTGGATAAACCTTAATCCAAGATAATCTTAAGCCGGGTAATTATCTGTGACATCCCCTAATTTCTCGGCCAGAAAAGACCGATTTAATTTATGCTTTTTAAAATAAAATCATATATATATATATATATATATATATATATATATATATATATATATATATATATCAAAACCTCGGGATGTCATGTTCCGATACAGATCAAAAGCATAAACAAGACATTATAAGCCTTTCAACAGTTATTTACAACTACTGACCTATAATCCAAAAATCTCTCTTCATCCTCCGACTATGCTCAGGGTCCACTACCTGTAACATAAAAAGCTGAGTGGGTCAGGCTTGGGAGCCTGGTGAGCATATAGGGTTTTCAACCCACAATAATAATAAACTTACTAAGTTCATCAATCAACAATAACCCTGATTACCCGTTCCCGTTATCCTCACTTTACGTCCCAAAACACTTATCACAAGGGACCTAGCCTAAAGAATATCATCGGGATGGACACTACTGCTAAGGGGTTTCCTCAGCCATACATGTCCTAATGGAAACCATGAGGGGTATGGAGTACAACGAATGAACACTCTTAGTTCATTAACACCTACAGCTTGCAGACTTGCTAATGTTTCCCACTGGACTGTCTAGAAAGTCCGTGGTCGTCATCCAAACTCCGCTAGATGACTGGATTTCAAAACACATCGAGGCCTCTCATAAATTTTATATTATCACACATCACTGTCTACCCATGTTCTACCAAACATATTTGTAGATAAAAATGCTTATACAATTTAAAACTTGTATAAAACATCAACTCAACAGTTACCTCAAATAAACAATTAATATATCTACACATAGCACGTATTATAAGGTAAATACTTCATATATATGTGTAAAATGAAAATGACTATACACTCACATGATTTGATGATAATCGGGCAGAAATTCGTTTCCTAAAACGATCGTTTCTAATAAAACCGGGAGTTTTATTGAGAAACCAGGCTCTACAAAAGTTGGGCTTCGAAACCGAAAAGATAAATTTTTCGGGCTTCTCGAGCACTTCGTAGGGTATTCCGGGCTTTACAATCGATACTGGGGCTTTGCAGGATGTTAAAATGAAGAAAATATGGGTTTAGGGGTTAAAAGTGACAAAATTCTAAAATTACCCGGGAGGTCTCGCACCCTTCTATTTATAGGGGCGACGCTTCTGATCGGATGGCCAGGATGGAGACACGTGTCGCAAATCCGAAGGGTTCGCATGGGGTGGCTCGCACGAGGACTGCACGTGAGAAGGGCTCGCCGGCAACTTCTTATTGGACCGCGGTCTACTGTAGCACATGCGAAGTTCGGAGTTAGGTGCGAGGCTCGGAGCTAGGCTGGTACGAGGTTTGGTCTGGATGCGAGCTTCGGATTGGGCCTCCCTTTGGTCGAATCAAAAGAGGACACGCAGCTACTGTTCACACGAGGAGTCATCGGCTTGGTCTCCGACTCGGACACGTGGCTCGCATGACTCACCAGAATTTCGGACACGTGGCTCGCATGCTGCGAGGGTGACGTGGCCGAAGCCACATATGCGAATTTTCTCGGTTTTTGTGCAAAAACTTCGAAAATCCATAACTTTCGCATACGAACTCCGTTTTTGACGTTCTTTATATGCACGCATAGCTAAAATTACGCTCTACAAGTTCTGTTTTTTTCGGCTAATTTTGACTTTAAATTTTATATTATTATTTTTAACAGATCGGGACAGGAAATCCGTTAAAAATTCATAACTTCTTCATACGACGTCCGTTTTCGTCAGACTTTTTACCATTGTGCTCCTAATGACGAGACTTTCAATTCTCGTTTAGGTTGTGTCGACTAAAAATCGCTCGATCTAAAATTCGAGTTTTTAGCTACCTACTGCTACGGTGAAACTTCGAAAAATCATTACTTCCTCATTCGAAGTCAGATTTGTGCATTCTTTTTCTCGAACTTCTCAGTTTAACGAATACTACGACTTTCGTTTAGATTACTAAGGCTAAAAAGTAGTTTATCGAAAACTCACTTTTTACGACATTCAGCACCGTGTCGGTTTTGTCGCGAAACTTCGACAGGTCATAACTTCTTCGTTATAACTCGGATTTTGGTATTCTTTATATCCCCGAAATCCTTGTTTCGAGCACTATAAGTTTTTGTAAAGATGTCGGACTTATCTCAAAGTTCAATTTTGATGCTTTTTTTATTCTTAATTAAATAAACCCTAATAATTAAGCATAAAACACATAATTCACATAATATTCACATAATTCCTTTACATTTCTTCAAAATGAGTTACACAGGTTAACCCAGACTATCAACTCAATATAAATGCCTAGGATAGAAACACGAGTGTTACAATTCTCTCCTCCTTAGGATGATTCTGTCCCTGGAATCACATATCACCAAACAACTACGGGTAGCGACTCTTCATGTCACTCTCTGTTTCCCAAGTGAGATTTGGTCCATTCGTATGTTTACAACATATAAGCAATAAATCAACCATCTTGCGTCGCAACTTCATAGTCTTACGGTCAACGATTGCCTCAGGTTCTTCGATCAACCTCTTGTTTTCATCCAACCTTAACTCAGAAATCGGAATTATGTCGGGCACATCTCCCGTGAACTTTCTCAAGTAACACACATAAAAGGTGTTATGAATACCCTCCAGTTCTTCCGGTAACTCTAGCTTGTAAGCTTGATTCCTGATTTTTGAAGAACTTTAAACGGTCCAATAAACCTTGGACTCAACTTTCCTCGTTTACCAAATCTTATAAGTCCCTTCTACAGCGAGACTTTAAGTAAAACCGAATCTCCAACTTCAAAGGTTATCGGTCATCTTTTCTTGTCAGCATAACTCTTTTGTCGATCTTGAGTAGCTAACATCTTTTCTCTTATCACTTTCAACTTTTTGGCAGTATGATGGCCTATTTCAGGTCCCATAAACAGCTTTTCCCAAGCTTCCAGCCAACATGATGGCGTTCGACACTTTTCCCCACACAAAGCGTGATAAGGTGTCATCTTAATGCTTGAGATGAAACTATTATTATAGGAGAATTCTACTAGAGGTAAATGTTCATCCCAGTTACCTTGGAATTCTAGGGTACATGCTCTCAACGTATCCTCCAATGTTTGAATCATTCGTTCACTCTGACCATCGGTTTGCGGATGGTAAGTTGTACTCAAACACAACTTAGTACCCAATTCCTCTTGTAGACTCCTCCAAAACATTGAGGTAAAACGGCTATCACGATCGGATATAATCGTTAGCGAAACACCGTGAAGCCTCACAATTTCCTTCACGTAAGAATTCGCAAGTTTATCCATAGACCCTTTCTCTTTGGCTGCTCTGAAATGCGCACTCTTAGTGAAGCGATCAATGACCACCCAAATCATGTCGTGACCGTTCCTTGTTCTGGGTAGTTTAGTCACAAAATCCATGGTGATGTCTTCCCATTTACCCATGGGTACGGGTAAAGGTTCAAAACTCCCATACGGTTTCTAATGTTGTGCCTTAACCCTAGCACAAGTTACACACTCGACCACATACTTAGCAACATCGAGCTTCATCGTCGGCCACCAATAATATGGTTTTAAATCCCTATACATTTTTGTACTGCCGGGATGAATCGAGTACATGGTCTTGTGAGCTTCTTCCATCAGAAGATCTCTTACTCCACCCATCTTAGGTACCCAAATTCTATCTTGAAATACCTTCAACCCTTGGTTGTTTGTACCGAACACCAATGTTTTTCCCAAATGTTCTTCCTTTCGGTCATTTTTCTCTAATGCTTCCTCTTGAGCTTTCTTTATACTTTCCACAATTGTCGAGACAACTTCAATTCTCAACGCTCTTGGCCTTTTCTTTTCAAGGTTTACCTTCCGACTGAGAGCATCAGCAACCACATTTGCTTTACCAGGGTGGTAAAGTATTTCACAGTTGTAGTCCTTGAGTAACTCTAGCCAGCGTCGTTGCCTCATGTTCAATTCCTTTTTGATTAAAGAGATATTGGAGAGTCTTATGATCAGTGAAAAGTTTACACTTTGTGCCATAAAGATAATTCCTCCATATCTTCAAGGCAAATACTACCGCTGCCAACTCCAGATCATGAGTGGGGTAGTTCTTTTCATGTTCCTTCAATTGTCTTGATGCATATGCTATCACTTTATCCCTTTGGGTCAGAACACAACCTAACCCAACTCCATATGCATCGCTATAAACTACGAAGTCATCAACTCCTTCAGGCAATGAAAGAATCGGTGCTTCACACAATCTCTTCTTCAACTTCTCAAAGGCTTCATTATGCTTCTCTTTCCAAGCATAAGTAGCTCCTTTGTGGGTCAAATCTGTTAATGGAGTAGCAATCGAAGAAAAGCCTTGGATAAACCTTCGGTAATATCCAGCTAATCCTAAAAAGCTTCGAATCTCCGTAGGACTTTTTGGTTGTTCCCACTTCATTACAGCTTCAATCTTTGCTGGGTCAACCATTATTCCTTCTTGGTTAACCACATGACCTAAAAATTGGACTTCTTGAATCCAAAATTTACACTCGGAGAACTTTGCATACAGCTTCTCCTTTTTCAGGACTTCTAGCACTTCAGGCAGATGCTTTTCATGCTGGTGCTTGCTTTTCGAATAAATCAAGATATCGTCTATGAACACTATCACGGATTTATCTAGGAATGGTTTACAAACCCTATTCATCAAATCCATCAAAGTTGTTGGGGCATTGGTTAGTCCGAACAACATAGCCAAAAATTCATAGTGTCCATATCTCGTTCTAAACGCGGTCTTTTCAATATCCTGCTCTCTCACCTTTAGTTGATGGTATCCTGACCTAAGATCGATCTTCGAGAAATAGCTCGAACCCTGCAACTGGTCGAACAAGTCATCGATCCTTGGCAACGGGTACTTATTCTTTATCGTCACTTTGTTCAGCTCTCTGTAATCAATGCACATTCTCATGCTTCCATCTTTCTTCTTTACAAATAACACAGGGGCTCCCCACAGTGATGAACTAGGTCGAATGAAACCTTTGTCCAATAATTCCTAAAGTTGTGTCATAAGTTCTTTCATTTCGGTTGGTGCTAATCGATAAGGTGCTTTTGCTATCAGCGTTGTTCCTGGTAACAAGTCGATACAAAATGCTACTTGTCGATCAGGGGGCAATCCGGGAAGATCTTCAAGAAAGACTTCCGGATAATCACACACTACCAAAATATTATACACCTCCTTCTTTGCCATCTTAGCATCGATCACGAACGCTATATATGGTGTACATCCCTTGGCCAAACACTTTCTGGCTTTCATTAGGGAAATGATTCCATAATTTACTCTGCGTTTGTCTCCATACACCATAAACGAGTCTTCCCCTGGCGGGTTTACTTTTACTATCTTCTTTCTACACAATATTTCTGCATCGTTGGCACTAAGCCAATCCATTCCTAACACTATGTTGAATCCATTTAACTCGATAGGTAATAATTCCTCTTGGAACTTATTCCCATCCAAGTCAATGAGGATGTTTTTCATACGATGGCTAACAGGTACAAACTTGCCACTAGCAATCTCGACTAATAAGGCATTAACTAGCCTATCTATAGACAAAGCTAACTTTCTACCAAATTCATGCGATATAAAGGAGTAATTAGCTCCAGAATCAAACAAAATTTGGTAGAAAGTTCGTTTACGAGAAAGGTACCTGAAGCGACATCGACTTCTTCTTTTGCAGCTTCAAGTGTCATTTGAAAGGCTCTCGCCTTCGGCTTTGGTGGTAGATTGGGCTTTGCTGCATCCTTCCTCTTTGGACAGTCTTTAAGAATATGCCCTACTTCATGGCACTCAAAACATACCCTCTTGTCAGACGGACACACATTGGCATACTGCCCAGTCTTTCCACATTTGAAGCAAGTCACCTCCTCACTGCATCTCCCAGAGTGCTTTTTCTTGCACTTCTCACACCATTTAACTTCACCTCCTCCTCATCCGAACTTCTTGAACTTAGAAAATTTGCTTCTCTTGTTGGAACTTGAAGTTCCTTCAAATTTTCTCTTTTCACCAACATCTGCCCTATCCAGACCCTTCTCTCTGATCTGAACCTCAACATTCTTAGCAGCCTAGATGGCGGCTTTCAAAGTGGTTGCTTGCTTAACCATCAGACCAAAGTCCGCTGGTAATCCGAGAGCAAACTTGTTGACCTTAGAGAGTTCAGTTGGAACTAGATGAGGAACAAGCTTCATCTTTTCCATAAAACTAGCAGCGTATTCAGTAACGTTCATCTTTCCTTTCTTTAAATTCTGGAACTCATTGTTGATTTCCAGAAGATCCTGCTCAGAGCAGTACTGCAATTTCAGTTGAACCACAAAATCTTCCCAAGACATTTTACTAGCTTCCACCAGCTCAACACACCAGACTTTAACAGAGGGATTGCAAGTGCAATCTTTTGTTTGTTGCTACACTCGCAACTTTCAAACATCTCCATTTTGGAGATCCAATTCATGACTTCCACCGGTGTCGGACTCCCAGATAGACACGGTGGTTTAGATGCCATGAAATCTTTGTATTTGCATCCGCATCCATCAACTCCTCCATCCTGGTTGTTTTGTCTAACTATTGGTGGGTTGGCTTGACCAAGAGTCCCACTGTAGTTCCCTCCTACTGATTTCCCTTCATTCAATACGGGCTGTTCAACAAGCATCGTGCTCTCTTCCCTATGCTATTGTAGTAATAGCCTTGTCTCCTCCATTTGGCGATCTAACATCATCTGTATCATTGCTAGTACCCCAGCCATCGTTATTGGCTCAGGTGCAGCTCCTACAATAGGTACTTGCTCAACTACTTGAGGTTGAGGCTGTTGATCCCTGTTTTCGTTTGCATTTGTAGCTCCTCTACGAGTTCTGGCCATCACAATCTATATAACGAATAAGGGGAATTTGATCTTTATCCTTGTTAGACATGTCAATTCCCTTATCACTCCAAAACGTTTACATGTTAGTTCTAATCTCGTAATCATACGCTTAGAATCCTACACACATAAGGTTTCCAGATCTGGTCGACAATAGACCATAGATACGAACAAATAATGGCACACATGGCAAACACATAGCATTTAGCACATAAGGGCATTTTAGGCATCTTCCCTAAAATAAACTAGTGCTCGTGTCTAAAATATGGTAGACACTCATCTCACAATCATCACTTAGTATTCTAAGTTCAAGTCTAGAAATTCTACAATTTCTTAGTTCGCTTAAACTAATGCTCTGATACCAACTGTGACATCCCCTAATTTCTCGGCCAGAAAAGACCGATTTAATTTATGCTTTTTAAAATAAAATCAGAGAAATCTTTTTAAAAGATGTTGCGGAATTGGTCCCCATACAAAATATGATAAAAGTTTATCAAATCCTTCAATAAGAAGGTATATGTTTTCCATATATATATATATATATATATATATATATATATATATATATATATATATATATATATATATATATATATATATATATATATATATATATATATATATATCAAAATCTCGGGATGTCATGTTCCGATACAGATCAAAAGCATAAACAATACATTATAAGCCTTTCGACAGTTATTTACAACTACTGGCTTATAATCCAAAAATCTCTCTTCATCCTCCGACTATGCTCGGGGTCCACTACCTGTAACATAAAAAGCTGAGTGGGTCGGGCTTGGGAGGCTGGTGAGCATATAGGGTTTTCAACTCACAATAATAATAAACTTACTAAGTTCATCAATCAACAATAACCCTGATTATTCGTTCCCGTTATCCTCACTCTACGTCCCAAAACACTTATCACAAGGGACCTAGCCTAAAGAATATCATTGGGATAGACACTACTACTAAGGGTTTTCCTCAGCCATAGATGTCCTAAAGGCAACCATGAGGGGGGTGGAGTACAGCGAATGAACACTCCTAGTTCATTAACACCTACAGGTTGCGGACCTGCTAATGTTTCCCACTGGACTGTCTAGAAAGTCCGTGGTCGTCATCCAAACTCCGCTAGATGACTGGATTTCAAAACACATCGAGGCCTCTCATAAATTTTATTTTTATCACACATCACTGTCTTACCATGTTCTACCCAACATATTTGTAGATAAAAATACTTATACAATTTAAAACTTGTATAAAACATCAACACAACAGTTACCTCAAATAAACAATTAATATATCTACACATAGCACGTATTATAAGGTAAATACTTCATATCTATATGTAAAATGAAAGTGACTATACACTCACATGATTTGTTGATAATCGGGCAGCAATTCGTTTCCTAAAACGATCGTTTCTAATAAAACTGGGAGTTTTATTGAGAAACCGGGCTCTGCAAAAGTTGGGCTTCGAAACCGAAAAGATAAATTTTTCGGGCTTCTTGAGCACTTCGTAGGGTATTCCAGGCTTTACAATCGAAACTGGGCCTTTGCGGGATGTTAAAATGAAGAAAATATGGGTTTAGGGGTTAAAAGTGACAAAATTCTAAAATTACCCGGGAGGTCTCGCACCCTTCTATTTATAGGGGCGAGGCTTCTGATCGGATGGTCTGGAGGGAGACACGCATTGCAGATCCGAAGGGTTCGCATGGGGTGGCTTGCACGAGGACTGCATGTGCAAAGGGCTCGCTGGCAGCTTCTTATTGGACCGCGGTCTACTGCAACACATGCAAGGTTCGGAGTTAGGTGCGAGGCTCGGAGCTAGGCTGGTACGAGGTTCGGTCCGGATGTGAGCTTCGGATTGGGCCTCCCTTTGGTCGAATCAGAAGAGTACACGCAGCTACTCTTCACGCAAGGAGTCATCGGCTTGGTCTCCGGCTCGGACACGTGGCTCGCATGACTCACCAGAATTTCGGACACGCGGCTTGCACGCTGCGAGGGTGATGTGGCCGAAGCCACATATGCGAATTTTCTCGGTTTTTTTGCAAAAACTTCTAAAATCCATAACTTTCGCATAAGAACTCCATTTTTGACGTTATTTTTATGCACGCGTAGCTAAAATTACGCTCTACAACTTCCGTTTAGACTTCGTCGGCTAATTTTGACTTTAAAGTTTATATTATTATTTTTAACAGATCGGGACAGGAAACTTGTTAAAAATTCATAACTTCTTCATACGATGTCCGTTTTCGTCAGACTTTTCACCGTTGTGCTCCTAATGACGAGACCTTCAATTCTCGTTTAGTTTGTGTCGACTAAAAATCGCTCGATCTAAAATTCGAGTTTTTAGCTGTCTACTGTACGCTGAAACTTTGAAAAATCATAACTTCCTCATACGAAGTCAGATTTGTGCATTCTTTTTATCGAACTTCTCAGTTTAACGAATACTACGACTTTCGTTTAGATTACTAAGGCGAAAAAGTAGTTTATCGAAAACTCACTTTTTACAACATTCAGCACAGTGTCGGTTTTGTCGCGAAACTTCGACAGGTCATAACTTCTTCGTTATAATTCGGATTTTGGTATTCTTTATATCCGCAAAATCCTTGTTTCGAGCACTACAAGTTTATGTAAAGATATCGGGTTTATCTCAAAGTTCAATCTTGAAGCTTATTTTTATTCTTAATTAAATAAACCCTAATAATTAAGCATAAAACATATAATTCACATAATATTCACGTAATTCCTTTTCATTTCTTCAAAATAAGTTACAAAGGTTAACCCATACTATCGACTCTATATAAATGCCTAGGCTAGAAACACGAGTGTTACATTATCCGCTTTCGTGTTTATCCACCTAGGATAATTCTAGAAGCCCTTTAGGCTTCAAGAAACCATCCATCCCTTATGGAGGGTTCTAGATTGCCTCTTGCTCAACTATTGAACAATTACATTTCTATCCTTGCACTTTTAATTAATTCCTTTAATTTCAAAATTAATTCCAATTAATTTATGATTAAGTATTAATTAAATATTACTATTTCTAATTAATGTATTATTTTCATAATATATTAATAAATCATTCATTTCAATTTATTAATCAAATAATAAAATCAACTTTCTTTTTCCAAAATCATCTTCTCTAGTTGCTAGTTTTGAGGGCAACCAAAAAGGATTGTGCTACTATCAATTTAAGTATATACCAATTATAGTTATGGACTTAGACATATAATCCAACAGTTTCACACTCGGATAAGTCTAATAACTATAATTTCTAGTATATTCTTCTAAACTTATTAGGAAATTGTAGCTCTCAAAGCTATTGTCGAACTCTGACTTGGTCAGTCACGTGTATAATCCTCCATTCTACGAGATATCACATGGATATGAGACATGGAACAAAATTAATCTCATGTCTAATACTTTGTTTCCGGATTTCTAATTTGTAATGACAAAGAACTACTAATCGAACACATCAATTTAGTCATGGTCGGGCCCGACACTATAAGTTAACACCAAATCATCGAGGGGCCCAAATATATCACTTTTTCCCCGTATGGATAAAAAGGAACAGAAAACTTTCACTTATATGCTTGTAATATTTACTCATCAAATCACGCATACCAATACAGTTTATAACATCAAGTTACTGATGCGTTTACATATCATCAATGCACAACCAACTTGTAAACAACAGCTCATATATCTCCGTTTAAAGATTTTAAGATGTTATCATCTCAGAATTACTCGTGATAAATTTCATGAAGTAATAATCTGAGCGTGTGTTAATCGAATACTTAAATTCTTTATTTCAAAGTACTCACAAATATTGTAGCAATACCATTGCTATGTATAAATCCCTTTAGACAATCTACAATTCAATTCATGACAGTCTTGATTCACTACTTACTTTCAAGAGTACGATTGACTATGGATGTTTGAACAATCTAATTATTCGGGGAAGTAAAACAAGCAAAATGAAACACAAAATAAATAATAAATAGAAGGTAGTAATCCAACTCATAAATAAATATCCATTACTTAATCACCAAAAGTCAATTACATCTATTTCGTTACAAGTTTTGAAACTAACTATCTAACTACCAAAACTAACATCATCTTTCAAACCAATGCTCCTATCATGTTAAACGTGCTTGACCCTACTCAGACCCTTTCTAAGGGGATCTGCAGGGTTCTCTTCTGACAATATCCTATTCACGACGAGGTAACCTTCTTCTACTCCATGTCTAATGAAATGGTATTTTCTGTCGATATGCCTTGATCTGCCATGATCTCTTGGTTCCTTTGTTAAGGCAACTGCCCCTTCATAATCAAGGAAAATCTCCATTGGCTCCTTGATGGCCAGAACAACTCCAAGGTCTTCGATGAAGTTCTTCAACTAAATATCCTCCTTTGATGCTTCGCTTACCACTATGTACTTTGATTCATAAGTAGAATCCGCCACCGTCTCCTATTTGGAAGTTTTCCAAATTACCGCTCCTCCATTAAGGGTAAGCACCCAACCAGATTGATAACAAAAGTTGTCTCCGTCGGTCTGAAAGTTGGCGTCACTATACCCAGTTACTCTTAGGTTATCACAGCCACCAAGCACAAGGACCCAATCCTTAGTTCTTCACAAATACTTAAGAATATTCTTAACTACTACCCAGTGATCTCTACCTGGATTTCCCTGATAACGATTGACAATGCTTAAAGAAAAGCCACATCAATGCAAGTATATGTCATTGCGTACATGATAGATCCAACAATGGAAGCATATGGAACTCTACTCATTTCTGCTATCTCTGCATCAGTACTCGGGCTCTGAGTCTTACTCGGTTTGGTATTACTCTGTATATGCAGTTCTCCTTTCTTGGAGTTTTCCATACTAAAATGATTTAGTACCTTTTCCAAGTATGTACTTTGACTAACTCTAATTAGACTTTTACTCATGCCTCTCAGAATCCTTATCCCTAGAATATAAGCAGCCTTTCCTAGATCCTTCATAGCAAAACACTTTCCAAGCTAAGACTTAACCTCTTGCAAAGTTGGAATGTTGTTTACTATAAGAAGCATGTCATCAACATACAAAACTAGGAAGGTTACTATACTCCCACTAGCTTTGACATATACACAAGATTCATCTTCACTTCTAAGGAAACCACACTCTTTGACTTTCTCGACAAAAACAAAGATTTCATCCGCGAGAAGCTTGTTTTAGTCCATAGATTGATTTCTAAATCTTACACACTCTATTTGGATACTTTGCATCCACAAAACCTTCTGGCTGGCTCATGTAAACATCTTCATCTAGTTTCCCATTAGGGGAAGCGGTATTGTCATCTATCTGCCAGATTTCATAGTCATGAAATGCAACTATGGCGAGCATTATCCTAATGGATTTAATCTTATCTATTGGTGAGAATGTCTCATCATAGGCAATTCCTGGGGTTTGAATAAAGCCTTTCGCAACCAATCAAGCCTTGAAAGTGCGTACCTTTCCATCCTTGTCGGTCTTCTTATTGAACATCCATTTGCACCCAACTATATTACAACCTAGTACACTGTTAACCAAATTCCAAACATGGTTGTCATACATAGACTTGATATTGCTGTCCATTTCCTCTTTCCACTTGGCTAACTCAGGGCCTGTCGTGGCTTCCTTGTAGTTAGCAGGTTCATCCAAATTTACCAGTGTACTGTCACTGATAAACATATTACCTTCTGCAGTAATACGGAAACCATATAACTCTGGTTGTATTCTAACTCGAGTGGAGCACCTGAGAGGTAATGAATCGCCAATTGGTTCAACTAGAATTTCTTCCCCAGGTTGAGCCCTAGTATTATCAGAAGTTCCTTCATCGTTTTACTCTTGAATTTATTTGGGATCAATAGTACTCCCACTGTCCTCTTTGCATATGAGATCTCTCTCTCTCCCTCTCTTTCTCTCTTTCTCTCTCTCTCTCTCTCTCTCTCTCTCTCTTTCTATCTCTCTCAAGACTCCCCTTCGTGATATAAAGACCATGTTCTCATTAGGTTTGTAGAACAAATATCCAAAGGAATTATGTGGGTAGCCGATGAAAATACATCTCTCACTTCAAGGTTCAAGCTTGTCGTGAGTCTCTCTTCTAATGAAAGATTCACAACCCCAGACCTTGATATGTGGTAACGAAGGAACCTTCCATGTCCACATCTCGTGAGGTGTTTTGGAAAATTTCTTAGTTGGGACAAGATAGAAATATAGGAGGCAATCTCTAAGGCATAACCCCAGAAATAGATTGGAAGTGAAGCTCGACTCATCATGGAACGAACCATGTCCAACAAGGTTCAATTACGCCTGCCAGCCACACCATTAAGTTGTGGTGTCCTAGGATGATTCATTTGTGAAACTATTCCACATTCCTTGAGGTAGTCGTGGAACTCAATACTAAGATACTGAATGCCTCTATCGAATCTAAGCATCTCTATCTTCCTGCGCAGTTGATTCTCAACTTCTTGCTTAAACTCTTTGAACTTTTCAAAGGTTTTTGACTTATGCTTGATTAAGTAGATATAACCATACCTTCTATAATCATCAGTAAAAGTCACACATAATCAATTTACATCCCTTGTGGTGGATCTGGAGGGCCCACACACATCTGTGTGTATGACCTCTTTCACAAGAACCAATGAAAGGTGATTTTGTCATCTTTCCAAATAAACAAGACTTGCATGTGTCATCTGACCTTAAGTCAAATGATTCCAACACTCCATCCTTTTGGAGTTGGGCCATGCGTTTCTTGTTAACAGGTCCAAGACGACAATGCCACAAGCACGCTTGTCTATAACATTAGATGAATCAATATGAAAAACACTATTTCCTAAATTGTCTACAATCATCACAGTTTCATACACACCATCACAAGGTAAAGCTTAAAAATAAAACACACCATTTTTATAATCAGAAATAGCACCATTCTTATCATTAAAAGTGATGGGTTTTGGTCATAAGACATCCTATGTGCTCATACAAACCCTAATGCTTGGATCTAGGTTTCTCTATTGTATATGCTTTGAATCCAAGACTATAAACCCTAATTCTAGCATACAAGTAATCATATTAATATGTAATTAGGTTTAAAATCATACCTTGATTGTTATGTAGCAATAACAATCCCAATTCCACCTTGGATTGACTTTGGAATGCTTAGAGTCACAAGTGTCACTCCTCTAATGGCTCACAAACACCATAAGCAAGTGGAGAAGGTATAAAGAGAGAGGTGAGAGGTTAGAATTCGTATCTAGGACCTCTTGGGAAGGGATACACGAATTCATGACCCTAGGGGTGTTTATATAGGTGTAGAGATAGGGTTTCAGTCATTATCCTTATCTAGTTGATTATCCATTAAGCAACCAATAAGATAATCCTTTAATCCTTATCATACTCGAATTCTAAGGCTTTCCAACCTTAAATTCGTCCACCATATAAATAAGATAATCCTTACCTTATTTTGTAACTATCACATAATTACAAATCAGCCCCTCTAGTTTAATTAATTACATATGATCACAAAACTAATTCTTAATTAATTATTGACCAATATTTATTAAACAAATATGATTTCTCCTTTAATATATTATTCTTATAACATATTAATAAATCATATTATCCTCTCTCTCTCTTTATTCATTTCTCCAATCAAGTTGCTTTGGTGAAGGCAACCCAAAAGGACCATGCACCATCGGGTCAAGTACATACCAAAATAGTTATGGACTTAAACACTAATCCAACAGTCTCCCACTTGGATAAGTCTAACAACTATTTTGCGTATGACTTCAGATCCTAATATGCAATCGTAGCTTTCCAAAGCCGTTGTCAACTCTGATCATATCAGATATGCGTGTCCTTAGATAAGGGATCATATATTCCTCCATTCTAGATATCGTATGAGATATGATTTCAAATCATTCTCTTTGTACTATATCTCGATTTCCGATTTATGACGACAGACTAATTGAACAAATCAAATTAGCCCTAGCCCGGCCGAGCATTTACGTTTGTCATCAGTAAACCATCGAGGGGCCCAAAGATATCTCTTTTATCCTACTTTGGATAAAAGGAACGGATAAACTTTGATACAATACTCGCTTGCACTCACTCACCGAATTTCACACAACAATATGTTTTATAACACCAAGTTACTGGTGCGTTTTACATATTATCAATGTGCAACCGATCAGCAAGATACAACTCACACATCTCGGTTTCAAGAATATAAGATGTTATCGTCTCACTAATCACTCGTAATACAATTCATGGAGTGATCCAAGTGAGCGTGGGTTTAATCCAATGCTCAAATCATATTCATAAGAACTCATGAACGTTGCAGCAAACATTTTCTTATGTCTAATTCTTTTCTAGACAATCCACACACCAATTCATGACAGTCTTCATTCATATCTACTTCCAACATATGAACGACTGTGGCCCGTTTGAATAATTCGATTATTCTTAATAAACTCAATTATTCTGGAAGTCAAAACATGCAAAGTGAAACACAAGAATAATACTAATCCCATATGGCCTCAAACCTTTGAGTATAAACAAAACACGTTTTATTTATCACCATATCGATTACTCATTATTTGTCATTTCGGGTAATCAACTTCTTACTTGAATTCCAACACTTGTCCCATGCTCCTAGCATGCACACAATGTTTGCCTATGGTTCTTACTTTTGTGAAGTAGACAAATTGAACACATTTCCAATCATTCTCATTTTACAAATCCAAATCCATTTTCTTAAGTGTAAGAATATCAAATTCTTGTTACTTATAGAATATACTAGATTCTAACACTTTATGCAACGATCCTTTTGTAATGTCACTGCACCAAAGTCTCAAAGACTATTGCCAATGATATTACAAAGTCCTCTATCAGAGATTGTTACAAGACAATTCCTTAGATACAATGTCTCTCACTCAAAGCACATTCCTTTGAGCATCCTTTTGCATAAAGGTTTCTAATCTAGTCATAGATTTTCAATATTTACTTCCCAATATGGACACGCTTCCATATGACAACTAATTTCTTAATAGAATCTTATCTATTCGTAATGATGTCGATATTGTCCATCCAATATGGAAACATTTCCATAATTTCCAATACTATACTTCCAACTACTCACAAGCGACCAATTCTCGTCGAACTTCGAATCGTCTTTTGATAGTTGTTTAATTATTTTAGTCAGAACCAATTCTAGTCCCTTTTCCCTCTAAATGCGTTGGACATTTGGAAAATATTAGAATGGTCAAACATTAAAGCATTTGCAATCGATCCTATACCCGAAGCGTATGGGACACGACACACAATGTTTTATTTTCTATGTTCTCAAAATTCGAATTGTGAAGAGGAATGCCGTAATCATAATCGAAACTTTAAGAACACACTATGTGCCTTTGACTAAATTTATCAACATTTCACAACCTAATCCTTTAGATTTGAAATGAAGCATAATATTCTCTCCCTTAATTATAGCAAAACAACCTTTCAACTCTTACAACTTTGCAAAGTATGACTCTTGTTTTCTATAATTAATATTGCCAACTATGCAATACTTGCCTTAATAATCATACAATCATAACACTTATGCTCCCACTAGCTTTGACATGTATTCATAAACATCTTAACTTTCAGAAAAACAATACTTATTGAATTTCTTAAGTTCATGTTTCTAATACTTAGTGCTTTGATAATCTTTTATCAAGACTTCTTGAACTTATACACTTTTTCCTTAGATAGTTCATATGTGTGTCTTAACAATTAAGACTAATTGCCAAACCTCACAATTCAAATTATGGAAAGGGATGTCGTAACCATGATCGAATTCGAGAATGCAATTTTACAATCACTATCTTTTAAAATCTTTCTTAGTGAAAGCATTTTCTCACAATCATTTTCATGAAGGAGGAAATCTTATGACACTTAGATTTAAACGGTGTATGTGTTCCTATCCATGTGAATTTGTTAAAGGTTTACGACAAATTCAAACTCATATGGATCGAACTTTCTTAATCTTGATTTCTTGCCTTATGGTAGCACAGCTGCCCACCACGTCTTCCAAGTAGTTAAGTAGCTCACCTTTTCCTATCAATGTACTTTCCATTGATCAAGGTCCTTGCCTTTTATGCATTCAAATGAGTACTCATAGGACTCACATGCATAATTAACTCGATTGGATTGGCACAGAAACAAAATAATGTCTTCACGATAGGTTGTAAACCTCAACTCGTGTGCTAGTGATGATCGATAAGGCTTATTTGATTTGTTCTTGAAACTTTTCAAGACTATTAAGACTCCCACTGAATCCTTGACATATACGATTCTCTTATCAAAACATTTTTTTTGATAAACAAATATTCAAGAGTTAGTGTAGCTTATATCAAAACAAAACACTTCATAATTTTGGTCTTAGTTGGTCTTTGTCGTATTCAAGACATCACAACTTTCCACAATTGATGAATGTTATAAACCTTCTTAATACTATTCACTCAATGTCATAATCTTGACTTTAAGACTTGTTTTGGAACAAAGTATGATTGACTTCTTGATTTGACCATTTCTTCAATCTTTGATTCCTCTTCTTGGACATACAATTGTACCAAGACTCATTAGAGGATCAATTGAGATATGGTTCTTAATCATTAAGACCTATCATAAAGCATAAAAGCTACTCTCCCTTCTTCTTAGAATGGAGAAACTCTTATCTTTCTGCCTACTTGATTCTTCTTATTCGTTTTGCTATTGATCTAAACCCTTTAATCAACTCAAAATTACACTTAATCTTGTAAGTGTAATCATATTTACTAAGCCTTTAGTAAATCATGACGAATATCTTTGTTACTCTTATGGTGAACTTGATCAACACACAACTTTGTGTACTCGATCTCCTAGTCCTTCACTTGACACTTTGTCAATGAATTAGTCCAATTTCCAAATACGAAATTTCTCATTCATCGTGCAACCAAGTTGCGTGATTCCAAGTTTCTGTCCAATTGAAACTTGGGCGATGAGAAACTCTCCCTATTTGGTAAATTCTTGACATTTCCATAAATAACATAACTAAGAATCATATCCATTCGTTGTAGAAATATGCAAACATGAATTTTCACATAACGATTTCATTGCAAGGAAGTAAACAAATAAATAAATAAGTCAAACAAAATTTATTTTATTTATAAAAGCAGCGGAAAACATTTGTCCTTACAATGCAAAATCTATTGAAAACTATGTAAAAAAGAAATTTTCTAACAACTCTATCATAACTATCTAAGCTCAAAATCCAATCTTCAAGTCCATGAGGTCGAGATCCATCTCTTGTGATTAGATTCATCTTGCTCTCTTATCAAGCTTCCTTTCTTTTCACCGATCCTTCAAAACATTCAAATGCAATCTTATCACATCATGTATTAAGAATCAATGAATAGGAACTTAATGGAGTTAGATAGTGGATTCTTACCTAAAGCGTAGTCATACTTTTGACTCTCCCATCTCTTAGATCTCCTAGGTAGATAGGGCAACTTCGTCTCTAATGCCCCTTCTCTTGGCAATAAAAGCAAATTGACTCCTTTGGAACAACACATGGAACTACTTTAGACATCGCCTTTGTCTTATGATCAAACTTTTCGATCATTGCATGTCTTTCCTTGCCATTGTCTATATCCATAGAGGTCTTGAAGGCAGATTCACCAATCAACTTTGCTTTTCTATTGCGCCAAACCATTGTTGATTCAACAGCAATAAGCATGTAGGTGAGATCTATAAGGGTCACGTCGTAGCTCATCATATAGTACTCTCTTACGAACTTACTATATGAGTTGGGAAGTAACTGAAGAACCCAATCAACAACCATCTCTTCACCGACAACGGATCCCATCATTCTTAATCTATCAATGTGTGACTTCATCCCTAAGACGTGTGCACACACCGACTTGCCCTCTTTATGTTTACTTGCCAAAAGGGCTTGAGTGATATTGAACCTTTAAATTTTACAATCTTGTGGGTTAGGGAGAATAATTGGAGGAGGAGGAGGAAGTGAAGCATGATTTCTTGTTCCTCGATCGAATCGTGGAATATCATCTTCATGTGGAATGCTTGTTCCACGGGATTTGAGAAGACCATAGTTGTCGAACTTTGACATCGGGAGAAAAACGAATTCAAGTTAATTGATTGATTGAGTCCTTGGTAAATCACCCAAATGAAATTCCAAGGCTAGGACCCAACACAATATCCTACAACTCGGGAGAGGGATGCCGTAACCCAAATTGCAGAACATTTGAAGGTAAGTGAATGACGATTCACTAATTTCCACCATGAAAAACGAAAAGGAAATTTAAGTTTTAAATCTATGAAAACTCCTAGATCCTTTGAGATTCATTGAACATTTAAATGGCATGTTTAAATATCGATATGCCCCTCTTGTTTGTGACTGGGATGCCGAGGATCACAAAGCGGGTGTGAATAACCATGCAAACTACATGGTGCCCTCACATGTTACAATCACCTATTCGATGTGCCGATAAACCACACACGCTCCATCGAACTATGACAAACATTGATTCACCCTTTGCTACCTTGCTTAGAACCATTTAGTGTGCCGGTAAACCACACACGCTCCACTAACGTCTTCGCAAGGGCACAAAGTGTAATTTCATGGAATTGCATCAATTCACTTTTGCCTAAGAAACTAAGATTGGGAATTTGAAAAACATTTAGTTACTTTGTATTTCATTATACTTATAATGGAAGGTTTCATCCTATCCTACCCGTTCGGCTAACGACCCTCCACTAGTCAAGAGTGCGGTGGGTAAGAGTGGATACCCATTCAATCGCCATTTTATAGGCAATTTCCTTAAACACCCCTTATAGACCAGCTTCGTGAATGAGGCCTACTAACGGTGAGACTGACTTTTACTCATACATATATATAATGTTAGACTTTTAATGTTATATATAGTACAGGGTGTATTTTATACTTTTAAAATACTATATGGTTAACTTTAACAATTACACTTTTAATTCAATTAAAAGGTTAACCTAAACCTTTATAGATTTATTAAATCTCTTTTAATTAAACTCCTTAATTAATTAATAAAACCATAAGGGTGTGATTTGAACTTTTCAAAACATTACTAGGTTTTTAGAATTTAACATTTCTAATTAAACTTTTAATCAACTTTTAAATTCCAAAACTTGATGGCAAGTTTTGAAACATTTCAAAACATTAGGGTTTTAACTATTTAAATTTCAAAACTTTAAAACTTTTGGGTTCAAATTTAAACTATAAAACCTAAAGGGGAAAATATGAAACTTTTCATAACAACAAGGATCAAATAACAAATAATCTAAACTAACATTTAGTTACATAATTATCCATATTTGATTTGTTTAATGATTTCTTGCAAAATAATTTATCAATTTACTCAAAATAATTAATCAATTATCTTATAAGGAAACAATTATCTTGTTAATTGATAATTATCTTTAATTAGATCAAGAATATAGTCATATATATCATAAAATCGGATTTATATTGATCTAACATGATAAGGTAACTATCCATATGCAAAAACAGCAAGAAATCCCGAGATAAGCATTATCTGACGAGTTGACTCGTCGAGTCAGGCATGGACTCGTCGAGTCTGCATGAACTCGGCGAGTTCAGCCATGGACTCGGCGAGTCCAACCTTCACAATCCAAAAAATTGAATTTTTTCAGTTATACAATGCATCAATACAATTGAAACCAAGCTAGTCTCTGATTCCACTGATGGGTTTTGGTCATAAGACATCCTATGTGCTCATACAAACCCTAATGCTTGGATCTAGGTTTCTCTATTGTACATGCTTTGAATCCAAGACTATAAACCCTAATTCTAGCATACAAGTAATCATATTAATATGTAATTAGGTTTAAGATCATACCTTGATTGTTATGTAGCAATAACAATCCCAATTCCACCTTGGATTGACTTTGGAATGCTTAGAGTCACAAGTGTCACTCCTCTAATGGCTCACAAACACCATAAGCAAGTGGAGAAGGTATAAAGAGAGAGGTGAGAGGTTAGAATTCGTATCTAGGACCTCTTGGGAAGGGATACACGAATTCATGACCCTAGGGGTGTTTATATAGGTGTAGAGATAAGGTTTCAGTCATTATCCTTATCTAGTTGATTATCCATTAAGCAACCAATAAGATAATCCTTGAATCCTTATCATACTCAAATTCTAAGGCTTTCCAACCTTAAATCCGTCCACCATATAAATAAGATAATCCTTACCTTATTTTGTAACTATCACATAATTACAAATCAGCCCCTCTAGTTTAAGTAATTACATTTGATCACAAAACTAATTCTTAATTAATTATTGACTAATATTTATTAAACAAATATGATTTCTCCTTTAATATATTATTCTTATAACATATTAATAAATCATATTATCCTCTCTCTCTTTATTCATTTCTCCAATCAAGTTGCTTTGGTGAAGGCAACCCAAAAGGACCATGCACCATCGGGTCAAGTACATACCAAAATAGTTATGGACTTAGACATTAATCCAACAAAAAGAATATCTAAAACCTTATTCAAATAAAGCATGAAACGAAATGATGTTTCTTGTCATCTCTGATGAGTTGCAATAATTTATTAAATCTAACCCTAACCCACTACTAAGCACTAAGCTATAAACTCTAATCTTGGTAACAGGTGAAGATCACATATTGCCCATGATCATGTTTATCCTTCCATGCTCCACATCATCACTTCTTCTTAGCCCCTACAAATCAGAAGAAATCTGAAACCCACAACCTATATCAAGGACCCAAGAACGATAATATGATGACTTATTACAAATAGGGGAGCATCAGAACTTAATTTTCCTTTAGGTCCTGTACTTGAAGACCCAACTTGAGACTTTCCCTTCCAGTTTTCTTTGGGAGGACCTTTCCTCTTCTTCCATTTCCCTTGCCCTATGGCCAAAACATGTGCACTTGTAGGAGATGAAGCAATTGTAGAGAATTGTTATCGAGATTATGAAAGCAATTATGATTTGAGTGATTGAAAAGTAAGAACACGAAAAGTAAATATTAATCAGAGATTATATTGATAAAGACTGATTACACAAATAAGCAGAAAGGATATTTGAGTTCAAAAGTTATCCTCTACTTCTATCATCAATCCCTATTTATAGGGAACCTGAGTGTACAAAAAGTATACTAAGTCTATTAAAATATGCTTCGCATAAAATTGACTTAGTAAAATAACTAAAAATGCGAAACTGAACAAACACACAATTCAACTTTTACAATTTAACCTCTACAATCTCCCCCTTTGTAAACAGTCGAAGCTATTCAGTCCTTAAGCCTTTGAAAAGCTGAGTGAATTGTCTTTCGCACTTCTCCATACCAGGAAATCACCTTCTTGAGCTCCTTCTTGTCTCCTTCATTATTCTTCTTGCAGTTGTTCATACGAACAATAAAGTGCATATATTGCGAAGAAGTATATCTTTTAACCTCTGAGACCTTAAACAAAAATTTCTTTGGCTTTCCCTTCGTATCTCTTCCTGAAAACACCATGCCGAAAGGTTTCAGGCATATTTCCCCAACAACATAATTTGATAATGCTTACTGGGTTAAGGTTTCTTCCCAAGGGACGTTCACTTCCCTTTTCAAAGTAGTTGCCAATTCTACATCAGTTAGAGCCAAACAATCGAAGTAATTGACGATATACATCTTGACATGTGCGAACCCGATCTTAAACACTTCAGTCTCAGATCCTTTGAGCTTATTCTCTTCCATATGTTTCAAAATGAGAGCCACTTGAATCAAATCATTGCAATTCATCAGAAGGAAGTCAGCTATTGTGAAGTCATACTAATTGTTATCAGCTCGAATAACAAAGTAATGAAAATTCTGAAGCATGTCTTCAAACTTCGTATCTTTCTTGACCATTAAAACCTTTTTGGTCTTCATAAAAGACCATACTTCATCTAGATTCTTTCCCAAAACAACATGAAATCTGATTTTCATGTGTATGTAGTCATCAGGATTATCAAACTTCTCACTAATCTTAAATTGAACTGTAATGAAGAGCATTTCGTTAATCAGAAAATCTAACTGAGAATTGTCTGTATTTGCAATATCATAATTTCTCTTTGGCTTCTTCTCGAATTCATACATTTCCCTTCCCACAATTTTTGACTCTATAGTTTCATAAGAGTACAGCTTCGCAAGATCTCCTTTGTTCATTGTAGGAGGATCACTTGCTCTTTGCCTCATAATACTTTGGACTTGTCTCATTCTTTCCAACTTAGCCTCTACTTCAGCTTTCTTCTCCTCCTTCGATTTTTCGTACAAAATTCCTTTTCCTCTTCCCACAATATCAGATTGAGGTTTCGTACTCGAACTTCCTTCTTTTTCCCCAATCGATATTCCTTTGGCAATTGGTCTTGTGGTTATTGTTGTTGAGGGAATTGGCATCGTAAGTATTGGAAGAGTAGATTTGAGCTGAGTAGATATTACTTTTCTCATTGTCTTCGCATCATCCCCTTTACTTAAATTTTTCTCTCCCCCTTGCACCCCTGTGAAAGCAGGAGGGGCACTCGTTGGTAGTAAAGAGGAGAAGTTCGCAATCGGAGCCAGTGCCTTCTGAATTGAATGTTCCAAGGTATTTACTTTAAGAGTCAAGAATTCAGGAGTAAGAATAGACGAAGATGAAGATTGCGAAATCAATGCCTTCAACTCAGTCACCATTTGAATCAACTGATCATACTTTGCCATTTCTTCTTTATGATTTGCATCAATGATAGGAGCAGCAATAATTTTGTTGACGTCTGAGACAACTACATCAACCCTCTTCTGAACTTCAATCTGTTGAGAATGAATATCTTGAAGCTCCTTCGCAAGTTTGATCTTTAAATCTTGAAGCTTGAAGTTTACATCCTCCCGAACTTTCTTTACATCCTGCACAAACAGAACATGGCGTTCTTTTGCAACAGATTGTAATCTTTTACAACTCCATTGAATTAACTTCCTTGAGCTGTAATGTCAAGCTCATTATTTTTGTCATTCTGATCAACTTTATCCAATATTCGCTTCTCAGCAGCCTTAAGCATAACATCAACCTCCATTGTTGAGATAGATGATATTCTGCCAGAATCAGCTTGTGACTGAATAATGGTATTCAACTTATGATTCAGGATTTTGAACTGCTTTCCTGTCATAAGCATATGATCAGGTATATCCTCCTCCTCTTAATCAAAGTGAATATCTTCAAATACTCCTCCAAAAGTTCCTCCTTTGGTTTCATTATCAGATAATGGTTGCGAAGGTTGAGGAGTTTCAGGTGATTGTGAAGGAAATAGGTTTGTAAATGGGTTTTGTAGAGGATGATCAAAAAGGATGAGGTTGTGGATAGTGTAGTAGTTGAAAATGATCCAAGTGGTAAAGAACTGGGTAAGGTAACTGGTAGGATAATTGTCAAAGTGGTTTCAACACTTGTGATAAGTGCCCCCGTATCAAATACGTTGACAACTGTATCAAAAATAGGTACCTCCTCAGAAACAGATTTGGTAGTGACTATTTCAAGTGGTTGTGAAGAAATTTGCGAAACTTGAATATTTGACCCATGTGGAACAGAAATGATTACCGGTGGAGTGTCTGGAACCACCTCTTCATCTGAAGACTCATTGCGAATTATGAGTTTTCACTTTTTCAACAATGTTTGTTGCATTTGTTTCGCAACATCTTGAGCATGTTGGCTCTTAGATCCTGGAGAGACAGGAGCTGGAATATCACAAACTGTCACCCCCTTACTGCTCACTTCAGTCTTGCGAATCTTTTTCAATACCCCTGATTTTGAGAGTATTGTTTCCTTCTTCGATTTTGGCGAGGTTTCCTCTGTCTGAACCTCCTCTTCTTGACTCTGTTTTGAAGATTGAGCAATTGCATCATTCTTGGTAGCCTTCTTCTTCTTTGGGTTTTTGGCAACAACTTCTAACAAAATTCCAGTCTCCACAGCTGGATCAAAAGTCTTCATGTAACGTATCAACACCTTGTGAGTGGATGATACTTTGCAAAGCATCGCATCCAGAATGCGAGCAACATGAGTAAAAATATTTTCATCATCCTTCAATTCCTTAGGAAATTGATATAATGAAAATTCAGCCACATCAGCACCCTCTGGAACTTGAATTCCCTCTTTTTCATATACCTTTTCCAGAATAAGGCTCCAATACCTTGCACATGAAATTCCTTTTTCCGAATTTGTCTTTTCCAGACTCTTAACAAACTCCTTCCATAACTGAGTTGCATAGTCCACATTAATATCATAGTATAAGCCCATTACCATGGCATAAACTTCCATACAACCCCTATCAAGACCAACTGTTCGTCCTGTTAAGCATCTGTGAAAAATACCAAACAGAAAATTCCACATGCATGGTAATCCTGACTTTCTGAATGCACTGATCTTCTCAAGTGTTGGTTGATGGCCCATTTCGTTGAACATGTTGATAATTTGAGAATTAATGGGTTTGAAAAATGGAGGGTTGTTAGGAATGTTCAAGAAATTGATGAACAACTTCTTGGTAAATTTGACCTTTTTGTTGTTTATCAGACTAAAGGTCAGAACATCAGTAGCATGGTTGTATGAATCCAATGATGCTGCCAATGACAACCAAGTCATCGGAACGGAGAAGAAATTGAACATTGCAGTAGACAAAGGAGATCTTTTCAAGGCAACGATTAGCATCTTCAATCCTTCTGGGTAGGATGAGACATTTGGATCAACCAGATAGTTTTTGCTTTGAATCTTCAGGAGTGATTGTGAGAGAACTTCATCAGTGTTTGATTGAGTGCCAGCCATTGTTAGGGTTTGAAAGAGATGAGGTTGAAAAAGTTTGAAGCTTTTTAGGAATATGAGAGTTTTGTTCGCGTAACCATATACAATAATCTTGATCCCCCATTTATAGGTTACCCAAATCGATTTGAAATTAAAGCGGGGTACATTTAATGTTATCTGACGTGGCACCTTGAAAATCGGACCATTACTACAAAAGTTAGCCATGTGTGAAAAAGCAACTGTCATATCTCCTTGAAAACCGGACCGAATACCATTCATCACGTATACACAGCCTGTCAATATTCCTTTGTTGAATTGTAACCGTTAGAAACCTTCGCATGGAGGCAAGGCTCTTTCACTTTTGGGATGTAAAGTGAAATCATGTGCCAGATTTGCGAAATCATTAGCCTGAGTTGGAATTACTCACCTCAAGGATTTCGTGTGTGCATTGTTCCAAAGAAATAAGATGAGAAACAATTATAAAAAAATTTGGAATTTTGTGATGTCAAAAATTGAATTTGACACGAATGTAGTTGAACCCCAGGCATAGGTTGCTTCGTTAAACCTTTTCCCTTCATGCCCGCTTCATCTACTCGAAGGAGGTTGTATGATTATGACAAAATAGTTTTCATTGTTGTTGTTCAAATGATAGGTCAATATGAACTGATCATAACAAATGGGCAGATTTTTCAACACTATGTCGATTTCCAGCTCTTCGTCAAATTTCACATTGAGCTTGATTAGCCTATCTACGTATCGTTGCATTCTCAAAATATGGTTGCTCACAGACTCTCCATCCTTCATCTTGCTAGCAATGAGGGGCTTTACTACCTTGTACTTTTCTTGACGAGCTCGCTTATGGTATTTGTCCATATGGTCCTTGTTCATCTTCTACTACCAGTAATCCTCATAGTGCCTTTGCAATTCTGGAGTCATTGTTGCCACCATGATGCACACAACTTTTATGGCATCATTATAGTCGTTTTTGTAGGCGACCATTTCATCAAGAGTGGCCTTCGTTTCTTCAATCTCATCCAAAGGTTTTTCAAGGACGTATTCCTTATCTTCGAAGCAAAGGGTCATTTTGATGTTGTGCATCATATCATTCTAGTTGGTGCCATCTAATTGCACCTTCGAGCAGATGTTCAACAGAGAGAAATTGTTCTTGTTGTTGGAGGAGGATGAGGAGGAACTAGAAGTATCAATTGGAGTATACATTTGAAAGAGTAGAAAGGATAGTTTTAGTTAGATAAGAATTGTTGGAAAGAGTTTCCATGGTCATTAACTATTGGTAATATTTCTAATATTTCCAAATTGAGTAGAATAAATAAATGAGATATTGACTTATTAATTATTATGGTTAATAGTTAATTAGAAACTAAATTGAAATATATTTTGGGAATTAATTAACAGTTTAATTAATTAAATGGTTGAATATTCATTAGTCGATAGTTGGTTAATCAAGAATGTTGCAGAACTCTTATGGAATTAGGGTTGGATGAAAATAACTCCATCCCACATGGGAAAATCAGTGAATTTCGTTGTTGGACTCTTATCCCACATGGGAAGGAGTACAAAATCTAGGAAGGTATCCAAGGTTTTAAATAGGGCATTCGGGATTTGATGTGTGTAAAACTCACTTAGTTTTAAACCTACTTTAATTATCAAATAACACACAAAAGGCAGTGAACCTATCAATTGTGGTATAGCTAAATAAGCAGGGTATCGAACACAGGGAACGGCAAATTAAATTAAAAACTAATTCTATCTAATTTAATTAAGCAAATAAGGGTTTTTTCTCTAGTTTTACAAGACTAGAAACTTACTAACTAAAACTAATGCAAGACTAGAAAAGAACAAATTAACTAGATTCAATAATGGGAAAGAAACTTCTGTTTAGTTCAACTCGGTTAACTTTATGGTTGATTTTAAGGTAATAGTGCAATGGATTAATTCTTTCGTTGGTTACCGATTCAAGTGATTAGGTTTGTGTTCACTACCCTAATCCTTAGCAAATAAACTAATTCAAACAGTGGCCAATTGCTTAATTTAATTATATTTACTAGATTAATTATTCGGGTTAAGTTAGACTTGCAATAGCTAATTAATTTGTTATTCTTAATTAACCTCTTGTTTGATGGTCATCTTACAAGCTTGCACATGAATTTACTCAATTTCCTTATTAATCCTAGTTTCATGTTCATTAATTCTAGATATATGGTATAGTGGTCACATATCATATGAGGTTGATAATCAATAGATGTTCATGCTAATCAACTATCTTCCTATTAACAGAAAATTAATTATCATTCATACACAAGGTTCTTTAGCAAGCTAAAATAACAATTAATCACCAATTTAGAATTAATCCTACCAATCAATCAAACCATATTGTCAACTTTGTATTCCCAAACAGAAGTCTAAAGAACTTAGTTCATAACTAAGGTAAATAACAGCAAACAAATAAGTTCAAGTTGCTTAATCATGTTGACAAAACAAAAGAATTAAGTAGAATGGTGAAATTACGCATTAATTACTCCCGGGATTGGATTCTAGCTTCCCTGGTCGACTTCTAGGGTTCTTCTGGCTTCTTATTCGCAGCTAAGCACTTCTGAAACTTCCCAGAATTCCTTCTTCTTGAATTGTACAGTTATCTTTATATATGCGTTCCGACTCGTCGAGTCCCTCTCACATTAGTCGTCATCCGATAACTATCTTGACTTCCGAATGGTTATCTTTCTGAATCCGCGACCAGACTCGTCGAGTCAAGGGGCAACTCGACAAGTAGAAGCCTTTTATGGGTGTTTTCTTTCTTCTTTCCACTCTTGAGCTCCTAACCGCTTCTCTTGCTTCCTTTCGCTTCCGAGCTTCATCTTTGGACTGAAAAACATAATTTAACACTTTTAAGTACCTTTTGTCCATAATATGCAACAATTTAGCTAATATATGAATAAATACTACACTTAATACACACTAAATATGCACATATCAAAATACCCCACACTTGTCTTTTGCTTGCCCTCAAGCAAAACTGAATTTTAAACACATTAAAATCACATTAATAACTCCAATCCAACCCAGCCATTATGCCAAGACCGCAACGCATGCATTTGTGTCTAAAATTCCTAAAAACCCCCCATACTTCAAATAGTCACAATCCTCATAAACATTCGCCCACTCACCCCGAACTATGCTCATTTTATGCAACCCTCCGAATCCATCCTCAGAAAACCTCTTTACCCTCAAGGTATTTTTAATTGAGCAACCCAAGCATACATAATCTAGAATTACAACTTTTCGATACCACTATGGAGCTCTTTGGAATTCTTCACTTGCTTTACATTTGATCTTTGATATATTTGAATTCACCACCTTTATTGTTTGATTTTTGGTATCTTCAACTTTTTGGATTTCTTGGAATTTTGATCTTCATATTTGACATTTGACTTTGATGCTCCAAAAATTCTTCAAACTTTTCTTGTAATTCTCTCTCTTTTTTTTTTACATGTATACCTCACTTTTTTCACTCAAATCCCTACATGCTTAAGCAGGGGCGCTCAATCTCAACCTTTATTGGCTAATGATAAAAATCTTCCTGGATACATTTCAGGTTTAGGCTGCTAAACATATTGCATCCCTCGGGCTGAGCAAGGTCGTGTTTTTGTCTCATGATTTCACTGAAATAAGGAAGCCACAAATGCACTAGAACGTATATAGGCTCAACTAAACATTTGGGTCTTCATGCAATTATTAACACAATTCTAACATGGAATCCTAATTTTTTACCAAAATTTTCTAAATTAATATCCTAAATAATCTTTTTGGTATGCAAAAATTTTTAAAATTGACTAATATGTAACCAACCCCCTACCCCACACTTATGTGATGCAATGCCCTCATTGCATATTACACATAAAAACAGAAAAATAAATAGGGAATTGGAACAAACTCCCCTAGGATAGCAGTGGATAGGTCGATCACTCTCATTTAAGCTCCATCTTCAATAAACGTTATACATGGAAACATCCCATCCATGTCTCGTGTGGGTCGCTCTAAATATGCGAAAATCGGCGTAAGATCTTCAAGAATGGATATGGAATTAGAAGGATGCAAGTGGTATAAGTATTAGCATCAAATCAGCAGTCGTTCGGCTCAAAAAATGAATGACTCGTCGAGTCTGATGATGGACTCGTCGAGTAGCAGCGCGCCGTCTCAGAATTTCTGGAAATACAAAGCGACTCGTCGAGTCAGCTTAGTGCACTCGACGAGTTGGCCACTGAATGAAAATTCTTGGTATGCGGCAACTGTTTTAGCCTCTAACAACTTCTTTAACACTTCCTCACATGCGGACTCAATCGCTCATACCCCTAAGACCGGACTTGACACTTTGACGTTAAAAACTCGCTTCCTTGACTCGCTCTCACACGCAAAAACATCCATGCTTTATTTCTCTATACCATCCTAAGCAAGCAATCAAAATGCAATCCTGAAAATAACTAAAGGAAACAACTATTAAACATAATAATATCTCAAAGCATACACACCAAAAAAAACAAAATAAAAATTGAAATTGTTTGATTAAAAACACAAAAACACAAAGATCAATCTTCATCTTCCTCCTCATCATTGTTGGCTCCACTTCCCCCAGCTCCGCTTTGTCGTGCACCAATCCTCTCGTCCCACGATGGAATGTATGGATAATTCCCACCATCAATATGTGGAATATTGAAGTGGTCAAAAAGTCGTATGTGGGATTGGTTGCTAAAATTTAGCCCCCTTGCCATTTGATCTTGCATCCGCCTCATCTCTACATTGTACCAATCCATTGGTACATCTTCAGTCTCTACCGGAATCACTGGCGGCTCATCCTCCACATCCCTTTCCCTTCGCGATCTCACCCTCCTTCCCGGTGCTTCGGGACCTACAACTGGGTCATCATTTGGGATGGCATAATGGCCACCACCATAGTCTTCAATGATTCGTGCTCTGCGGAAAAGAATAGGATTAAATGGGGGTGTCGGGATCAATGTCAGGAGGTTCCAGGCACCACGGTTCATCAACCCGAATGAATTAGCCAATCGAGTGACAAACATGCCTCCATTGATACGAGACGTTTTGCGATCTTTGACCACACCCGCTGAGAGGTATGAAGCAATGCACCACGGGATGTTGCAAAAGACGCCGGGTGTGATAATGCTCCATAGGTAGAAAACATCAAGGTTGGAAACCTTGTCATCGTCCTTCCTTTGGTTGATGGTAGAGGATATAAGGCGGTGAATGAGGCGGTGAGTCGGGGATCGGATGCTCCCTTCTTGTGCTGACTTCGGGATGTAAACTTTATTCCCTATAGTATTCCACCAACCCGTGCTAGTAACTCCATCGGGGAACACCATGTGAGTGTTTGCCAAAAAGACCCGAAAGAGGCTCGTTGAAACCAAAGGTTGATCATAAATCCCTAGTCGGCAAGCAAGATCCACCACCGAGCATTGATGATACTCGCCCCCAAGACAAAACGTGAAGCTCGCCGGATGATATAAATCCACTCCACCGGTAAAAGATACCGTGGAGAAGAACTCCAAGCAAAGCTCTAAATATACCGGCTCTTGTATGCGGAAGACCCGGCTCCACCCATCACATATCATCGTCTCACCGTTATGTTGGAACTCCTTTAAAAGGTACGGAGCTAATTCTTCTTCATATCGTACATTTTGCAACCACTCCTAATCAATTCTGTTCGGTACATATATCTCCTTCTTTTTGATATCGGAAAGCTTCTTCTTCCACTTCCGCATTGTTGAAGCGGATTCGATTTACGGGAAATTCAACCATGGAAATTCCCCTTGGCTACCACTTGAAGATTGTCCTCTTCTAAACATGATTCCTGCAAAACATATAAACCAGACCCAGAAAACACAGAATATAATTAAAAAAAATCGAATTATTTCTGTAAATCGACTGGACTCGTCGAGTCCATGCCCGACTCGGCGAGTCGCGCGACCTGTACGAGTCGGTCGACGGGTCTCACAAAATTGAACCATGAAACCTTTAAATTCTTGCAAGGGTTTTGTTCAGGGACTTCCTACTAAGTAATAAGGCCACAATAAACGTTCAAAACAACAATATTCATGAAAAAATCGAAAACCTAGAATTTAATTACTTTTCAAAAACGGGTTTTTTTCATGAAATTGCAGGTATAGATGACCTTATAATCACATTCTATCTATAAATCAAGAAGAAAGTTGTTACCTTTTTGGTTTAAACCTTGAGAATTTGAAAGCAAAGTTGAAGAACACTTGAATGCTTGAGAGAGAGTTAGAGAAAGAGGCACCCGGCGAGTGTGGTGTGGAAACTGAATTTTTAGGGTTAAAACCCTATTAGATGTAAAAGTAATTTCGAAAATGATTATTTTTTTTCTGTAAACAAAATAGACTCGTCGAGTCAGGGTCAGACTCGGCGAGTCCAATCGCGCAGTCAAAGTTTTTTTTTTCTGAAATCAGTATATACTCGTCGAGTCAGGTCAGACTCGGCGAGTCTCTTGTAAAACATTACTACTTTTTAAAATTTTATTATTTATTCAAAATCTTTTCACCCCACTCTTAAGCTAGGCACTCCCTTAAGCAGACAAGTCCGATGATTTGGAAGATTAAAATTGAAACGCAAAACCAAAACAATAAAAAAAACTAAAGAGTAAAAGAAAGCAAACTCTAACGACGGGTTGCCTCCCGCCAAGCGCTTCTTTTTGAGGAGTCATTAGCTAGACTCCTTCCCATTTACGTTTTGTCGTCTTCAAGCATCGGGAATGTACGCCTCACTTTTTGTGGTTTGTACTTAGTCTTGTAGGCGTGAATCTTTTTCTTGTAAGCCCTTTTCAATTCGTCTCTTCTCCTTTTCTCAGTATCTTCCTCAGCTGGTCGGGCTTCTCTTTTCCTCTTCTTCTTTTTCAACCCATGCTTTTTCACCAACTCTTGAACATCCTTTTCTTTGAATTTAATAACTTCATATTTCATAGTGGTCCGTGCTCTAGGTTTAGTGGTGAACTGGTGACCAGCTTCCGCTCCGCTTCCATTTATGTCTTCATCCTCTTTTGTGCTCAACTCTTCTCCAAATGGCATTGTATCAAGGCATGCCACATCGGCGTGTTGGACCTCCATTCCTTTTACTTCTTTTGCCGATTGTTCTTCCAAAGAATCAATAACAGTAACTGAACCCAGGGTATGTGAAGAACTTTCAACAAACAAATCAGCTTTGGTCAAGTTTTTATCCAAATCGACTGGACTCGTCGAGTCCATTATGGTGACTCGGCGAGTCGGATCGAGTTCCATCAATTCTGGAGTGTTGTCTGAGTTGGCTCCTTCCAGTAGCTTTTCTAGCTCCTCCAAGTCTTTGTTAGCATCTTCAACTTCTTCTGAGTGTAGCGTGAACTTACTTGGGTCTTCTTTTAGTAAAATTTCAAGCTCTTTTTGTAATACCTCATCATCCAATTGGATAAATGAGATTTCTTCTCTCTTTTCTTCTTCTTGCTTGACCTCTGGATTAGCTTTAAACGTCACCGACTCATCACCCACTCTTAATGTCAATGTAGACTCACATATGTCAATTAGGGCACATGCGGTGTTTAAGAATGTTCTTCCCAAAATAATTGGTATTTCGGGGTCTTCTTTCATCTCCACCACCACGAAGTCTACTGGGAAAATAAACTTGTCCACCTTGATAAGGAGATTTTCACATATGCCTTGTGGATGAATTATTGTTTTGTTTGCCAAATGGATTCTCATATTTACCGGCTTTGGTGCTGGTAAATTCAGCTTCTTAAAGAATGAATAGGGCATCAAATTAATGCTTGCCCCTGAATCAGCCAATGCTCGTGTAGAAACTTCATTACCAAATTGGCACGAAATTACTATGTTACCCGGATCACCCTTCTTCTCAGGCAGCTCACTCATCAATATCTCCGCGACTTCAGCAAGATCTTTCCTGGCAGCAAACAGGCCTTTAAGCAAGTTAAAGTATTTAGGAGTTTGGAGCATTGTGTCCACGAATGGCATATTGACTTGTAAGGATTTAACATGCTCCATGAAGGTTCTATAGGCTTGAACTGTTTCTGAAGGCATGGCTCTGGTTGGGTATGGCAAAGGAGGATTGTATGGCTTCAGCAAACTGGCATTTTCTTCATTCCCGACTGGATTCGTCGAGTCCATTATGGTGACTCGGCGAGTCGGATCGAGTTTTTCTTTTTCTGGTTTTTCTTCCTTTTCTGCCTTCTTCTTGGAGACTCTTAATGTTTCTGGCAATTCTTCTTCACCGCTGGAGGTTATTACGCTCACGTTCTCATTTCTTGGATTGGGTTGGGTGTCGCTCGGAAGTTGGCCCGGTCTTCTTTCGTTTACTTGATGTGCAAGTTGGCCCAGCTGTTTCTCAATGTTGGGAATAGAAGCTTGCTGATTCCTCAACATGTTTCTGGTTTCTTGCATTGCCACATCATGATCATTATGTCTTTTCTCGGACGCGGTTATGAATTTTGTAAGTATTTCTTCTAAATTCGTCTTCTTGTCCGTCACCGGTTCTTCCTTTTGATAATATCCCCTCTCCCTCTGTTTATACTTCTCCTCCTTAGCCTTTCTGTACTCTTCGTATGGGAGCCATTCCTTCTTCGGTTTCCTCCAGTCTTCATCGTATCTATCGCCGCTGGAGTAGAATACTTGAGCCTTTTTATTTCCATTCTCGTCTCGATCACATTCCTTGGTAAGATGGGGACCGCCACAATTTTCACATCCAACTCTAATAGCATGGATCGTTTGATCCATTTTCGTCATTCTTCGGTCTAGGCTATCGAGTTTAGCTATCACCGCCGCCATGCCATCATTTACCGAGTTTACTGCTCCGCGACTCACTTCATTCCTTGGGTTGTGGTATTCTCTAGAGTGCCTGGAGAATTCTTTAATTAACTCCTTTATTTCCGGAGGTGGCTTTCGGGTGAGTGGGCCTTATGAATCGAGTAGTTGCCTTATGGTGACATTTACTCCATCATAAAAGATAGAGACCTCTTGTTGGCTATTAAGATCGTGGTGGGGGCAATTTCGAAGTAGGCTATTGTATCTTTCCCAAGCTTCATAAAGGGATTCGTCGGGTTGTTGCTCGAAGTTGGCAATGGCTTTCTTTAGCTTGGCTATCTTTGAAGGTGGGCAGAAGTGATCTATGAACTCTTCTTTCATTTTGGCCCATGTGGTAACTGATCCGGGAGGGAGTGACTTCAACCAATCCTTTGCAGCTCCTTTAAATGTGACAGGAAGCATGCATAGTAGCTGGATCTCGCGGGGCAAATTAGGTACATTGAAGTAATCCGCCACATCATTTACTTCATCTAAGTGCTTATAGGCGTCTTCATGATCTCTCCCGTGAAAAGGTATCTCCTTGAGTTGAGCGAGAATATGGCCCTTTAGTTCAAACGTAGCGGTAGCGGGGATTGCGGGTTGCACAAGTCCCGGGCCGGTGTCATCACGCATCCTTTTCTTCCACTCCCCCATGGGGATTTCGTCAATATTAGCCATAGCGGTGGCTAAGTCTTCTTCAAACTTGGATGTGTGCTCGCTTTCTTCTTCAGTCTCGTAATCGGTGTCTTATGGGATCAGATCTTCGGTGGTCAACGATGCATTGGATGCTCCTGATTTGCTGCTCCTTTTCTTGCTAAAAACGGATTTGAGGTTTTTGAGTGGTGAGTTCTTTGAAGAAGCGGTTTCTCCAACGGTTTTGCCCTTGTTTCTTCTTAATGCGGTTTCTGGATCTTCAAGAGGGGGAACTAGAGGCGTAGCAGATCCTCGGGTCATTAACCAACTGCAAACAAAAACAAAACAAAACGCGTAAAAAAGAACAAAAATTAAATCTGATTCAGCGTCAGACTCGCCAAGTCGGGGCGAATGCACTCGGCGAGTCCAAGTTAAAATCAACGATTTTTTTTTTAACTAAAAAAAAAAGACTAAAACAAAAATGAAATAGAAATTAACTTTGTATAAGATAAATCTTACACAAAGGATCGATTGAATTAGAATTTTAATGCTAATTTTAGAACCGTTCCCCGGCAACAGCGCCAAAAACTTGATGTGTGTAAAACTCACTTAGTTTTAATCCTACTTTAATTATCAAATAACACACAAAAGGCAGTGAACCTATCAATTGTGGTATAGCTAAATAAGCAAGGTATCGAACACAGGGAACGGCAAATTAAATTAAAAACTAATTCTATCTAATTTAATTAAGCAAATAAGGGTTTTTCTCTAGTTTTACAAGACTAGAAACTTACTAACTAAAACTAATGCAAGACTAGAAAAGAACAAATTAACTAGATTCAATAATGGGAAAGAAACTTCTGTTTAGTTCAACTCGGTTAACTTTATGGTTGATTTTAAGGTAATAGTGCAATGGATTAATTCTTTCGTTGGTTACCGATTCAAGTGATTAGGTTTGTGTTCACTACCCTAATCCTTAGCAAATAAACTAATTCAAACAGTGGCCAATTGCTTAATTTAATTATATTTACTAGATTAATTATTCGGGTTAAGTTAGACTTGCAATAGCTAATTAATTTGTTATTCTTAATTAACCTCTTGTTTGATGGTCATCTTACAAGCTTGCACATGAATTTACTCAATTTCCTTATTAATCCTAGTTTCATGTTCATTAATTCTAGACATATGGTATAGTGGTCACATATCATATGAGGTTGATAATCAATAGATGTTCATGCTAATCAACTATCTTCCTATTAACAGAAAATTAATTATCATTCATACACAAGGTTCTTTAGCAAGCTAAAATAACAATTAATCACCAATTTAGAATTAATCCTACCAATCAATCAAACCATATTGTCAACTTTGTATTCCCAAACAGAAGTCTAAAGAAATTAGTTCATAACTAAGGTAAATAACAACAAACAAATAAGTTCAAGTTGCTTAATCATGTTGACAAAACAAAAGAATTAAGTAGAATGGTGAAATTACGCCTTAATTACTCCCGGGATTGGATTCTAGCTTCCCTGGTCGACTTCTAGGGTTCTTCTGGCTTCTTATTCACAGCTAAGCACTTCTGAAACTTCCCAGAATTCCTTCTTCTCGAATTGTAGAGTTATCTTTATATATGCGTTCCGACTCGTCGAGTCATAAGGTGACTCGTCGAGTCCCTCTCACATTAGTAGTCATCCGATAACTATCTTGACTTCCGAATGGTTATCTTTCTGAATCCGCGACCGGACTCATCGAGTCAAGTGGCAACTCGACGAGTAGAAGCCTTTTATGGGTGTTTTCTTTCTTCTTTCCACTCTTGAGCTCCTAACCGCTTCTCTTGCTTCCTTTCGCTTCCGAGCTTCATCTTTGGACTGAAAAACATAATTTAACACTTTTAAGTACCTTTTGTCCATAATATGCAACAATTTAGCTAATATATGAATAAATACTACACTTAATACACACTAAATATGCACATATCAGGATTTAATTCTTCCTTGCACCTTGGCTTGAAGTTTCGCCTTTTCTTCCTCCTCCCATAGGGATGATTTCTAACCCTCTTTGTGTTTGTGAAATTGACCTTTCTCCTAGTTATTTTATTCCACCCTTTGGTTTCATTGGGTGTGATACCATTAGAGGGATTCTGTGTTGGGTCCTCTCATCCAAGCAACTTCATGGAGGATCAAGATCTCAAGCATGAAGATTAAGAGCTAGATAAGAGTGTTTTATTCTTTATGTTTTTGTTTTCCAGGGTAGATGTAATTAGCATGAAACCATATATCCATAGGTTGCATGTACACTTAGGTATATCATTGTTTCGATTTTTTCGCTACCAAGTTTAGAGTCTATTTGATGCATAGAAAACCAAACAGTGGTATCAGAGCCATTAGTTCATGATTACATTTACCCTAGGTCCATATTTTCTTAAAATAATTGTTTGAAATTGAATGAAAGAAGAATAAGTGAAAATTTCATAAGTGTTAAAACCTAATCGTTGCTCACGATGTGAGCACGACAAAATTAGGGTTTCGATTTTTCTTCCATTTTTCAAATTAGAAGTTTTATCAAATATGGATAAATACCAAATTTAAAATGTTTTAAATATGGAAAATTGATAAATATTATTTAAATATGTTTATTTGAGTTTGAATATTTATTTATTATTTAAATAGTGAATTTAAATATTTAATATTATTTATAATAGAGATTTATAAATTTGAATATTAACCCCTTATGATTTATTAATTGTTACATTGCGTCCTCGCAATTAATTAGAATTAATAATAGACAACTAAATTTAAAGAGTTTTAAATTACCCTTTATATATATATATATATATATATATATATATATATATATATATATATATATATATATATATATATATATATATTAGAACTGTATCTATTATATGTATAAGAAAGTACCAACATGTGTCCTCGCATGTTTAAATGTTGACATTATCAGTCTTACCATGACTAGGCTCACTTAATTTTATGTAGGGGTTTAAGGAGGTCTCTATGATTCCTAATAAGGTTACATCGTGTCCTCACATTTAATTAGAATTAATAATACATAATTAAATTTAAATAGTTTTAAATTTACCCTTTATATATATTAGAATTGTATCTATTATATGTATAAGAAAGTTACAACATGTATCCTCGCTTGTTTAAATGTTGACATTATCAGTCTTACCATGACTAGGCTCACCTAATTTTATGTAGGCGTTTAAGGAGGTATTTATGATTCCTAATAAGGTCGGTTTTTAATATGCTTCGTGCTTACCACCCTCATCGCCCTGTTGCATTTTAAGAATGGAGTTACGGAAAGGGTTTGATAGTGGTAATGGTCAATCTAAAAGTATTCTAAATACAAGTATAAAACAAAATCTCATTTTATTAATAGAATGTGAGGTTTATAGTATCCATGAGAATTACACATTCTCTTTATATTATGTTGGTGCAGCTCATGTGGTTAACCGACACATCAATCTAAAATATAGTTGAGAATGATATGGAACTCGTGAATCTCAAGCATAACTTGAGCTATGGACCATGCGATTTTGCCTGGTTAATTCACAATCTATTTAATGTGAATCTAACGTTATCCATAAAAGTTTCACATTCTCTTTATAACTTGTAGATGGATCTCGTGTGGTTACTCGTCACATCAATTTGATAGTATAGGTAGAGAATGATGTGGAACTCGCGAATCTCAAGAGTAACATGAGTCAGGGACCACGCAATTTTGTATGGTCGATTCACCATCTATTTAATGATCCGTGGCGACCCTACAATTGAATTTGATATGAATGTAATCGAGATTAACATGCCATTGATAGTTAATGAATCTTAAAGATCTAGGAATTTCTGGTGATCGAAATTGGCAAAGGGGTTTACCTACCTAAATAACTTTATGGTGTGTTTACCACATCCCTTTACACATCATAAAACTATATATGGATCCTAACCTTCTTAAATAATTTTGTTAAGGGTAATTATTTTCTAAGGATAAGTAAAAACAAACTATAATGGAAATTGATATTGAATGATGTCTGTAACCTTATCCACTAAAGTCAATTGCTATAACACCTTTGAAAGGATAATCTATGAGGATGATCAATCTTGTCAAATTCGTAGTTTGGGAATAGTTCTCATAAATGAAAGGAAAGATCATGCCTTTGATAAAGCTCTTCCTAAGTTACTCCAAAGATTGCATTCTAAACTATTAGAAAAAAGAAGTTATCAAGTGTACGTTGTAAATTGATATATTGAAGTAAAATGGAATTTCCTTGAGTTAGAAGTTGACTAGGGTTGGTCAACTAGTTGACATGTACATATAATCAGTTCACTTTGATTTTCATATGAACAACTTGGAATGTCCATGAAGGAGTTGTGTAGCATGTTGCGGTTTCCTTTTGGAACTAACATGGCCAATCATAGAAAATCAAACTTCAAAACACTTCCATATTTTTACTATCATGCATAAAGTGTCAAGAAGAAGAAAGAAAATTGCCCATGGGTTAAAAGGCGATTAGTGTTGGTATACCTAATCTAGTTCCAAATGCTAATAACAAATGAAGGCCTATTCTGAGACATGTTCTGATAGCTATTCGTTTCCATAACAAGAAAGGACTAAGAAAGCATACATGCCCAATATATATATATATATATATATATATATATATATATATATATATATATATATATATATATATATATATATATATATATGAGGTGAAAGGACTAAAACATGAAGAAGTTAAACTTGATCATGGATCACCAGTCCTTGCTACTTTCCTAGGATCAAAAGATAACTAGTTCTCCCATGTTAGGTGTTAAATCAAATATATGGACTTATAATGCCATTAGAACATTACTTCCAATCCTTTAGTGTTTTACTAAGGATTGTGTATTGACATTTGCAAGAATGTGCAGTGACTAAAATGAAGTAAGACTGAAACATGGAGAAGATAATTTGATCACGAATGTCAAGCCCTTGCTACTATTCATGGGATCAAAAGACAACTCTTTTCCAAATGTTTAGTCTATGGTATCATAATTGAAATTATTTATACTATGATTCATGAGATAGTTCTGACTTATTTAAAGGTGGAACATTCTAACATGTTAAAAGAAATTCATGAAATCTATGAAGTTAGTATAGTAGCAATAGTTCAAAGTTGATTTGAATATTTGAATAAGGTGTATTATTGTGGTGCAAATATCTGTTGAAATTAGTTTACCTAATGGATCATTCAGATTGACCATAATACGTACTGATTCAAATACCTCTAAATGGTTTGGGTGAAGTGTATTTGTGGAATCATACTCTTGGATACATAAATGAGAGATGCATTACCAAGTATCCAGTTAGATCAGATTTTGGATATCATTTGACCTCGAGGATGGCACACTTATTGGCCCAAAATTGGGCCTTCAGTTAAATATCAAGAAAACCGAGCTCTTTTGGCCCTCATGTGATGGCAGGAAGCTACATGGGGGGATATTCCCAGTTGGCATCGAGAGGCCACCATTGGGGGTGAAAATTCTCAAGGGAGCTGTTAGCAGAGATGCTAGTTTCATTAGCAACTTAGTCATAAAGAGAGTTGAAGGCGTTGTGAATTTGATGCGCCTTTTTCCCCAATTTTCTGACCTACAGAGTGAGATCCTTCTACTTCGTTCTTGTATGGGTATTGCTAAACTTTTCTTTGGGCTGAGGATGTGCCAACCAGTTCACATGGAGGAGGAAACGTTGTGCTTCGATAATGGATTATGCGGAGCGATTGAGGACATTGTGGTTTGTGGTGGCCTCTTCTTTGGCGACTTACAGTGGAAACTTTCTTCCCTACCCATTAGGTTTGGTGGTTTGGGTTCGGCAATAGAGGATACCAAATATGCGTTTGTTGCCTCAAGGGCCCAATCTTGGGTATTTCAAGACCACATCTTATGGGATAGCGACATTTATGGTATGGATTCTGATTATGCTTGTACCTTAGATTCTATTCGTAACAAGATTTCGGACATTGACCTTAGCAGTTTTACTACTAAGGACACCGCCCCCCCCCCCCCCCTCCAAATCCCAGAATACACTGGCAAGTGCCCTTTTTAGTAAAATTATCCAAGATATGGAAATGAATTTCAATATGACATCTAGGTAGAAAGCAGTTTTACAATGTTTATGTGCATCACATGCTCAAGATTTTCTTCTAGCTATCCCTATATATGGGCTTGGCCAAGATATGTCTCCGGTGGAGTATCGTATCATCCTCAAGTATCGACTCATGATTACTATATTCCCAGCCAATGGATATGTCCAGTGTGTCGCAAGGCATGTTTGGACTCTTTCGGCGAGCATACAGTTCATTGCAAAGAATTCTCGGGGTTCAAATACAGGCACGATATGGTTAGGGATTTTTTGGTCAACATATGTAATCATGTCGGGGTTTCTGCCAAGAAAGAGGCTCCTATGAATTTCTTGACTGACCCGATAGAAGGAAGGTCAACCCTTAGACCGACTGGAATTTTGATTTTTGGATAGGTTGGAGGGAAGCACACATGTGTGGACCTTACAAGGGTATCCCCTCTCGTAAGCTTAAGGGTCAGGGGTTTCACGGCAGGACAGACTGCATTAAAATTTGCTACATGAAAGGTCACCAAACATGAGAAATCGTGCATGAAATCAACACGCGTTGCATTTGATACGTTTGGTTTCCTTACGCTAGATGTGGTGGAGCTTCTTAGTAGACTACAACGGATCATGCATAGCAATGTTATATCCCCTAGATCTATGGATGTAGTCTCCAAAAGAATCGGTTTTACCATACAAAAGGGCTTAGCGGCATAACTTGTTGCTCGTTTGCCTTCTCATTTGTTGTATGATGATAACTAAAATCGTATAATTTATGGTTATTTTAAAACCTATTTGAAATATTTTTTTTATCAAGATAAATGATGAATACATCATTGGGTGATAAGAATATATGTTGGAATTAGTTTGCACTAATGGACCATTCATATTAACCACGATACATGGTCGGAACAACCTCATATGAGTGTGAATCTAGAACCTTTTAGGTGTTCAGAGCTCTCATAAAGCAAAGTTAAGAGTCAACTGGGCAATAGGATGAGACACTCATAGTGAGCATCTTATTCCCAACTTTATCGATCATCTAAGAAAATTGTGAAAGATTCTCAGGAACTATCTCCACCCAAAACACTACCACTAGGAAGTGTTAGTTGGATAGAGAAACAAATCATACATTGACTTTGTACTAGATGAGTCACATTGTGCATACTAACAATTTATGGATTATACCATGAATAATGTTATGAGAAGTCCTTTGGTCTTGTACCAACTCAGAAGATTCATGAACCACTCTATGATATGTAAAGTAGGATTCAATCCTCACTATAACATATGGAAGTCTATGATTATGAGGCTTACGCTCGTCATGAAGCGCTTAGCAATCTCAAACTTGAATAGAGATGTGTTATCTCGTTGGAGAGCCCGTCAAGCATTTTGGATAATTATTCAACAATCCTTTTGAGAACACAGTGTATGTTGCTCGAAGGGAAGTCTTCCAAGAGAGGGAGCTGATATCCAAAAGGGCTAGTGGGGGCCATATTGTTCTTGATAAGATTCAAGAGTCGACCAACAAAGAACCTAAAGTTGGACCTAACATTCAATTCGAGATTGAAAGAGCTATTGAGGAAACTAACATATTTTCAACTCTTCCTTATATATATGATAGAGGACGTCATACGCCTAGTTATATAAGAGTTTATATTACTAAGGTAAATGAGTCGCTGGTATGGAGAAATCAGAGTGTACTGGCTATTGGAAGCTATGGTAGACCCTAAAGGCTACAACATGGAAGGAGGAAATGGAGAGCGAGATTCAGTCCATGTATGTGAAAAACTTGGTAGATCAAGCACTTGGCCTTAACCATTAGTTATAAGTGGATCTTCAAGAAGAGAAAAGCATGGATAGGAACATAAACATAATCAAAACAAGTTAGGTTGTGAAGGATGTATAAGCTTGAATGAAACAAGCATCTCGTAATAGGAATCTTTGTTTCAATGACAAAAGTTCAAGGAGTTTAACTTTCGTGAAATAAAGATGTACCATACATATGTCAAAGCTAGTGAGAGTGACTGGAATCTTTGTTTCAATGAGAAAGTTCAAGGAGTTTAAATTCCGAGAAACATAGATAAACCATATATATGTCAATGCTAATAGGAGCATTGTAGTCACCCTTGTATTGTACATAGATAATGTACGATTTATAGGAAACTATATTCTAACTTAGCAAGTGTAAAAAATTGGCTTGGTATGAGAATTGTTTCACTATGATATACATAGGAGTTACAGAACATGTACATAATAAGGATCTATGGAGATAGATCAAAGTGATTCGTTCGATTAAACCAAAGTACATGGACTCTTGAGGAAAATCAACATGCAGAACTTGGAAAGGTTCAGGATAAATAAATATGGCATGATATTAAGTGATGATAATGTCCTCGTTCTACTAGTGAAATAGAGGTTATGAGTCGTGTCTTACATGCTTTTGCTATGGGATCGATCATATATGCCATGACATGTACCATATTTGATGACTCGGATGCCTTGAGCATGACAAGTTGGATCAGACCAATCTGGCAAGAACCAACAAATCAATATCAAGAACATTCTTAAGTGTGCTAGGAGGACAAAGGCAATGATCTTGACAATATGGAAGATGTCATTGTAAAAGTTACATTGATGCTAAGTTCCACACCGATAAAGATGATTTGTTCGCAGTCGGAATTCGTGCTTTTACTGAATGGTGAAGTATCGACTTGGAAGAGTACCAAGTAATACACCATAGTCGATTTGAAAAACTTAGAGTACATTGTAGTTAGTTAAATTGCAAAGAAAACAATGTGACTATAAGAGATTCATTAGTGACATCTTTGTTGAAATTCAATCATTTATGGTCTTTTTGGAGGCTATTTGTGACTTTAAGGGTGAACTTACCTCGAGTATGGATCCCAAGTCACACAATCTCACATGATACATACTTAGTAAGTTCCAACACATTTTATAGTGAGTCAAATGTGAAGACATCATCGTCAAATTCATATCAGAAGATAATCTTGTCGATCCATTCCCTAAGCCAATGTCACTGACCAAGTCTGACAATCAGACAAAGTCAGGAGGCATTAGATTTACAAATGAATTGGATTAAACACTTTTAGTTTAGTTTGTTTTAAACTTGAGAACTTAAGCAGTATAAGTGTTAATTCGATTTGGCGATTATTAAGTGGAGATCTTACTATATGATGGAGATCAGTCATTTCAATTCTCTTATCACCGTGTTCTCCTTTTTCATGTTTGGAACCCACTTCCCAAGTATTAATTTACTCAAACGTCCACAGTCAATCATACTCTTAGAAGTAAGTAGTGATTCAAGACTGTCATAAATATTAGTGGATTGTCCATAGTGATTGGGCATAACATAGAGATAGCGCTAACACTCATGAGTACTTAATATAGATTTAAGTATTAGACCAACCCGTGCTTAGAGATTACTTCATGGATCCAATCACAAGTAATTCTTAGATGATAATATCTCCTATTCTTCAAACCTAGATACATGTGGGTTTTTGCTATATGATTTTGTTATGCATTAGTCTACTTCAATGCTACCCGTAAGTGGTAGTTATAAAGGGTTTGTCCATGTGTGACATGATGAAGTAGACAAAAACTATGTACTCAAAGTTTATTTGTTCCTTCTACCTTAAAAGGAGAAGTGATATCTATGGTCCCCTCGATGATTTGGTGCTGACATCTAAAGTGTTTGGCTGACCTTGATTGGAATTGATGTGTTCAATTTAATAGTCAGATGCAGTCGTCACAAATCTATATCGGGAAACATAATCTTGAATTCTGAGATTGACCATTATCCATGTCTTGAATTCATACAGATATCATAGAACAAAAGGATAGTTGATCACTTATCTAAGGGCTGAATCTTGATTAGATCAAAAGTTCGGTAGTTGCATTTTATGGCTAACTCTCTGTTGATTATTGGAGAAGTATTGGACCATGTATAGCTGATGACTTATCCAAGTGGGAGGCTGTTGGAAAGAGTGTCCAAGGTCATTAACTATTGATAATATTTCTAATATTAATAGGTCCTTTTGGGTAGCCCTCAAGACCCAAATTGAGTAGAATAAATAAATGAGATATTGGTATATATATTGGGAATTAATTAATAGTTTAATTAATTAAAGGGTTGAATATTCATTAGTCGATAGTTGGTTAATAAGGAATGTTCCAAAACCGTTATGGAATCAGGATTGGATTAAAATCACTCCATCCCACATGGGAAGGAGTACAAAACCTAGGAAGGGATCTAAGGCTATAAATAGGGCCTTAGGGATTTCATTCTTCCTTGCACCTTGGCTTGAAGTTTTTCCTCTTCTTCCTCCTCCTATAGGGACGATTTCTAAACCTCTGTAGGTTTGTGAAATTGACGCTTCTAGTTATTTTTATTCTAATCTTTGGTGTCATTGGATTTGACACCATTACAGGGATTCTGGTTTGGGTCCTCTCATCCAAGCAACTTCGTAGAGGATTAAGATCTCAAGCATGGAGATCAAGGGCTACATAAGAGGTGTCTTTTCTTCTTTATGTCTTTTTTTTTCAAGATAGATGTAATTAGCATGAAATCATAGATCCATAGGATGCATGTACACTTAGGTATATCGTTGTTTCAATTTTTTCGCTACCTAGTTTAGAGTTTATTTGATGCATAGAAAACCCAACAAGAATAATCCTCAATATAACATCCAAACTGAAATATCAAGGTTAGGATACAACTAAATAATTTACAGCTTAGAAAATGGATTCCGTAATCTAATTGTAACTTACACATAAAGGTGGGTAAATGACATTTTACCAATTTCAACATCGAAAGCATAATTTTAACGAATTTGGTTTTAAATAAGATTCCTAGATCCTTTTGAGAATCATTGAGCTTTTCAATGGCATGTTTAATCTCGATTATGCTCTTTCATTTGTGACTGGGATATCAAGGATCACAAATAAGATGTGAACAACCATGAAATTTAACTTGGTACTCTCAATCTCATTTATCATCGCATTTTAATGTGTTGGTTAGCCACACAAGCTCGATTAATCAATGATAATTTCCGATACACCCGTTGCCACTCTTTATTCGTCCCTAATAGTGTGTCAATTAACCACACGTGCTCCACTAACGACTCGTATAAAGTGTAATGTGTAATTTCATGGGATAGCATATAAGTTCACATTTTTCCTAAAGTAACTAAGATTGAGAATTCTATAAAATATGTTTAGTTACTTTATAATTCAGTATACTTATTAATGAGGATTAGGTTGTCTTATCACACCCGTTCGGCTAATGGCCCTCCACTAATCAATGGAGAGGTGGGTAAGAGTGGATACTCAATGACGGTTATTTTCTAGGCCGCTTCTTTAAACTCCCCTTATAGATCGGCTTCATGAATGATCGTAATAGCGGTTCGACTGACTTTTCTTATATATATATATATATATATATATATATATATATATATATATATATATATATATATATATATATATAGTAATATTAGACTTTTAATGTTACATATAATATAAGGGTGTACTTTTTAAAACTTTTCAAAAAATACTAGGTTATATTTTTAAAATTTTCAAAATTAGTATTCAATTAATTAAATTAAAAATAAACCAATCATGAATTCAAGATAAGGATATCAAATTACTTTTTACAAATATTCAGTTTTATACAATAAAAACATTATTAATGGTATCTATCCTAATCAACTCATGAGATATCTTTAAAACCGAATTTTGTGGATTTGCCTATCAACCACGTCGTGGTAAACAATCACCGTGTTGTGTTTGGATGATTTCGCAGGTCAACACGCCGTGGTAGAAGAACACAATGCCATGTTGGCGGAACATAATGACGATGATGTTAACTTCTTCTTGTTCAAGTTAACTATTGTATCAATTTAATTGAAAACTAAAACTACGCTATGATACCACTGATGGGTATTATGCAGAACATATAATTCCTATGTATGCATGCAACCCTAATTGTTGATCTATTTTTCTCTAACTGAACATACAACTTGAACAACAAAATAGAAAACATAGAACACAAGCATATTTTCGAAATACGCAACTAGGGTTAGAAGAATCATACCTTGACTGCTATATAGTAATAGCAATGAAAATCCTTGTGTTGTTGAAGCCTTGAGAGCAAGCGTCAAAAATGACACGCCTCTAGTGGTTCACACTCAAAACTAGAAATGGAAGATTATTGAGAAGGAGGAAAGATGATCTAAAATTCGGCTGGCACTTCAAAAGAATAGGTGCTCGGAATTTCTAGGGTTGAGGCTGTTTATATAGTGCAGTCAGGAAACCTTAGATAAACCATAAGCCAGGATAATCTTAAACTGGGTAATGATCCACTTTCCTGTTTATCTAGCTAGGACAATTCTAGAAGCCCTTAGGTTTCAGGAAACCGTTCATGCCTTGTGGAGGGTTCTAGATTGCCTCTTGCTAAACTATTGAACAAATACATTTCAGTCCCTGCACTTTTAATTAATTCATTCAATCCTAAAATTAATTCCAATTAATTTTTGATTAAGTATTAATAAAATATTACAACTTCTAATTAATATATTATTTTCATAATATATTAATAAATCATTTATTTCAGTTTATTAATCAAATAATAAATCAACTTCTTTCTCCAAAATGATCCTGTCTATTTTCATAATATATTAATAAATCATCTATTTCAATTTTTTGTTACTTGTTGGGGTGATGAGATCTTATAAAGTTTGAAACTTTATGAATTTCTGGGACATTTGGTATAAGTTGTGCCTTAGATCTGGAGTTTGGGTTGAATTTCAAGGCACACATGAAATTTAGGCCATGAACCCTCATTTTGACATAATATGGGTTCAACACATGCATTAGGCATGCATGTCTATAAAGCACTAACTTTTAGGTTAGTTTTGGTGCTAGAATCACTTCTGGAAAGGATGTGGCTTGGACTTTATCACTTAATTTCTTATTGGTTAAGTCTTGTATAATTAAGCGTTTTATGACTTAGGTTTTAGGCCTTTGGGGTGGTTATGATGGATAAAGTTGGAAACTTTATCATTTTAGATCACATTTTAGACCAAATCTGAGCATTGGGGTTATTAGAATCGAAGAAAATAACTTAATGCATTAAGTTGTTAGAACCTCGACAACCACGACATGGTCCTAGGTCACCACGGTGTAGCGGTTGGGATTTTCCCGCCTGTTTGGTCGTATATGGACCACAACGTGGCCAAGGAAGACCACGTCGTGGCGGTCGGTTGAAGTCAACATTGACTGTTGACTTTGACCGTTGACCTTAAGGGTTGAATTTTTTACTTATAGATTTTGTTTAGCTAATGATAGATAGATTAAGGTCTTTCCTTGTGTATTGTCTAGGTGATGTTAGCACCTGTAGTGGGATTTTGAGAGTGTGTTGGCTTTTGAGCTGCTTTATGAGGTGAGTTTCCTTCATTATACTTGTTGGTCGAAAGCACCAATGCCGACCTACTAGATTATGTTTGTAGGATGATAATTGTCTTCGTGGCAATTTCCTGTTGTGCAGGTATATGTTTGTTGTCCCAGTGACTCTTATTGTTATGATTATATGCTGGTTGTAGGGGGTGTAATAGACCCGATATCGGTTGAAAGAGATGAAGGGGTTGAAATATACCCAATACCGGTTGAATGAGACCAAAGGATGGGTGAAATAGACCTAATACTGGTTGAAAGAGACCTAAGGGGTTGAAATATACCCAGTACCGGTTGAAAGAGACCAAAGGGGGTGAAATAGACCCAGTTATGTTTTAATTGTTACACATGTATGGTATCGGGTATTTTGAGGGAGCTCACTAAGCTTTGTGCTTACAGTTTCCAGTTTATGTTTCAGATACTTCCAGCTTGAAAGGGAAGGGCCCAACTTGATCGTACCGCATCCGCCCTTGTTTTTCGCATTATGTGATTTTGGGATTTGTGCTCTGATATTATAACATTATGATACACTTTTGGTTGTTTTGACATGATTAATGGATGTTTTGAAATGAATTAAAAATGAAATTTTTTTTCTGAAATTTCTGGGATGTTCATGCAGTGCGATCAAGTCGAGCCCTTCCTTTTGAAACCACAAGTACATGAAAACATTTTAAACATAAACCTCAAGGACAGAGTTAAGGACATTGTATCTTTTCTTTTGGCATCTATTGTGTTGTTTTATAATGGATCCATATCATTGAGATGATTATTACTCTTTATGGTGGCTGCCATAGGCTACACCAGGGTCTTACAACCAAGTGGCATGGGGCACCCCATGGTATTTCCTTGGAATGTCATAGGCTACCCCCAGGGTCTTACAGCTAAGTGACAAGGGCTACCCCATCATCTTTCATGAAAAAGCCATGGGCTACCCCTGGGGTCTTCCATGCAAGCATCATAAAGACAACTAGCATTCTACATAACTCAATTTAATGGGCCGACACTGGTGCCTTCGACCCCTAAGTACAGTGAGAAGACTCACCTTAACTACTCAACAGAAGCCCAACATCTACCTCAACATCAAAATAGCCAACCCAAGCTTCCTAAAACCAAACCCTAACCAACCCTCAGTAAAAAAAAAAAAAAAAAACTTAATTCTAACCAAGTTTTACTATAAGCCAAACTAATGAAAAAGCCAACGATCAAAGCTAAGGTCAAAATTGCCAACAACAGCCCTCCAGGTCGTGGCCTTCCTTGTCCACGTTGTGCGCTCAAAATTCCTAAACAACCGATGATTCCCCATTCACCACACCATGGCAGCCTAAGGCCATGTTGAAGGGATTGGTCTGAACAACTTAAATGAGCTTAATCTATTTTCTTCCGATTTCAAGAGCTCCAAAGACCAGACCTGATCATTTTCAAGGTCTTAATGGATAAAGTTTCTAACTTTATCTATTAGGAAGGTCCAAACCACCAAGATGTAGACTTTATGTCTCAAATGGACCCAAAAATGCATCTTTCTCCACTTAATCCATTAATTCCAAGTCTCCCACTTTCAAATATGAATCAAAAAGATTTGTAGAGGGATAAAATTTCCAACTTTATCCATAATAATACCACAATCTTTCAAGATCTAAACTTTAATGCACCAAAATAACCTAAATGACCAAGATAACTTACATGGCTAAAATGGAAGGCAAAAGATCTTAATTTTTCTAGTTTATGAGGTCCAAGAAGCATTCCAAACTAATCAAAGATGTTGGAGTCTAATCAGCTCCATGATCACTTATAAAATGGACCAAAGTGCCAAAAACTACAAATGAATAGATCTAAGGAACTAAAGAGCCAGACTGGAACTTTATACTCACAATGGTCCAGAAATACAGTATCTTTGATGGATCCAAACCGGAAGCATCATTCCTTGCAATCAAAAGAACTGATGTGTGTAAATTCAACTAGTTTTATCCCTACTTTTTATTAATAATTTGAGCACACAAAGGCAGTGAACCTGTCTTTAAGTGGTATAGATTGATAAGTAAGGTATCGAACTCATGGAACGGAAATTAAACTAATAGCTAATTTTAACTAAAACAAATAATAAAAGTAAAGGGTTTTTCTCTAGTTTTGCAAGACTAGAAACTTAAACAAACTAAATTTAACTAATTAACTAAAGCAACAACTATTCACCAAATTTAATAAAGATGTTTCTATTTAGGTTCAACCAATTCACTCCTATGGTTATTTAAGTTAAGGTAGATTAATTGCTATTGGTTACCAATGATAATAGTTAGGTTCATGTTCATTACTCCTAACCCTTAGACAATTAACTAATTTAAGCATTGATCAAGTGTTTAAACTAATTAATTCCCTAGATTAATTATTTGGATTAAATAAGATTTGTAATGGTCAATTAAGTTATTAATTCAATTAATCTCTTGTTGATGGTTTCTCAAACAAGCTCACACATTAATCTTCCTATTTTCTTATTAATCTTAGTTTCATACTCATTACTTCCAAGCATACGTTTTAGCATTCACATAGACATATGAGGTTAACAACTAAGTGATGTTCATGCAACCTAATTGCCTTCCAATTAACAGAAAATAGTAGTGATTAATACATAAGGTTCTTTAACAAACTTAATTAAATAAATCACTAATGGACAATTAAACAAAATTCAATAATTAAACCATAGGATTTCTTTGGTATTCCCCAAACAGAAACAAAAACGAGTTTAGCTCATAGTTGCAGTAGAAACAAGCATAAAAACAAAGTTTATGAAAGCAAACATGTTTAATTCCTAAGTCTAAGTGGTAGAATTAACCTAATTGCTTGAATTCTTCCAACTCTTGAAGCTTAGGGTTCCTTAGCGCCTTCTAAACCTTTTAGTCGTAGCTAATCCTTCAAAATTCGCCAGGAGTTATATCCCATGTGATAAGGATTCGTCTTTTAAAGATATCCCAAAACAGAGGGTACTCGGCGAGTAGCAAAATCAACTCGCCGAGTAGGTCCATACTTATCCGTCTTTAGATTAGCAGTCGTATATATCTTCTGGCATATCATCGTGTACTCGCCGAGTAGGGTCGATCTACTCGCCGAGTAAGTCCTTCCTTCACTCTTTAATCTTCACTTGCTTTCCCTTTTCTCCTTTTTGCCTCCAAGCATATCTTTTGGACTGAAAACACAATTCAAAGCATTTTAAGTACCTTTTGTCCATATTATTCTCATAATTAACAAAAAAATAACTAAGAATATATGTTAAATAATTAACTAATTATGCACATATCAAAATACCCCACACTTGACTTTTGCTTGCCCCCAAGCAAAACTAAATTTTAAACACATTAAAATCACATTAACAACTCCAATCCTTCCCAGCCATTATGCCAAGACCGCAACGCATGCATTGTGTCTAAAATTCCTAAAAACCTCCCATACTTCAAATACTCACAATCCTCATAAACATTCGCCCACTCACCCCGAACTATGCTCATTTTATGCAACCCTCCGAATCCATCCTCAGAAAACCTCTTTACCCTCAAGGTATTTTTAATTGAGCAACCCAAGCATACATAATCTAGAATTACAACTTTTCAATACCACTATGGAATTCTTTGAATTCTTCACTTTCTTGATAATTTGATCTTGGATATCTTTGAATTCACCAACTTGTATTGACTTTTGGTATCTTCAACTTTTTGGATTTCTTGGAATTTTGATCTTCAGATCTTCACTTCATTTGCTCCAAAATTCTTACAATTTTTCTTGTAATTCTCTCTTTTTTTTACATGTATACCTCACTTTTTTCACTCAAATCCCTACATGCTTAAGCAGGGGCGCTCAATCTCAACCTTTATTGGCTAATGATAAAAATTTTCCTGGATACATTTCAGGTTTAGGCTGCTAAACATATTGCATCCCTCAAGCTGAGCAAGTTTGTGTTTTTGTTTCATGATTTCACTGAAATAAGGAAGCCACAAATGCACTAGAACGTGTATAGGCTCAACTAAACATTTGGGTTCTCATGCAATTATTAACACAATTCTAATATGGAATCCTAATTTTTTACCAAAATTTTCTAATTTAAGACCTAATCATTTTTAATATTCAACAAATTTAAAAATTAGCCTAAATTAAGATTCTAAGTGTTCTAAGATGTGATGTGACTAACCCCCTACCCAACACTTATTTTATGCAATGCCCTCATTGCATTTTATAACAACTTAAAAAGAATGCAAATAGAGAGAAAGTTGGAACAAACTCCTCTGGGGTAGCAGTCGCTAGGTTGACACTCTCTTCTTCAACTCCTTCTTCTAGTGACTTTAACCATGGGAACAGCTCATCCATGGCACGGGTGTCATATGTCTCGTGTGGTTGATAGCTCGAAAACTCCAAGGAAAAAGGGTTGTTGCACAATCCTCAGTAATAGTGCATAAAGAATGTATGAATGGCGCATAAACAGTAGCCAGAACAAATCAATAACTCCTCCTGCAGCAGGCTACTCGGCGAGTATGCGAGTAAACTCGGCGAGTAGAAGGTGTCGGACAAAGCAGATCATGCAGAAGCAGATGTACTCGCCGAGTAGTATTAGTGCACTCGGCGAGTAGAGCGTATAATTCCAGAAATTTTCTAACCGCTGTCTCTCTTTACTCTAGTGTTGACATGCAAATATAAATGCACTCTCCAATAAACTTCCTAAACAGCAACACTTTAATAAACTCTCGATTCGTACGGACTCAATCCTAGGAACAAGACTCCATAAGCCCTCATAAAAATCCTCATTTCTCGCTTCTAAATAGCATGCATCCTAGCTTCAATACCTGAAAAGAAAACTGAAAGTAACACTAATATTCAAACCACATAGCCAAGTTCACATGTCCACAATTGTCTTAAAACAAACATCATAATCAAACAAAAACAAAAGCAAATAAAATCTTCATTCTTCCTCGTCCATCCCGGCTCCTCCAGCTCCATTACCTCCTTCTCCACCCCTTCTTCGCATCCTTTCGTCCCAATCCATAATGTAAGGATAACCAGGTCCCGGCCGCGGGGCAATATGCATTTGTTGGAAAAGATAGTCGAAGGATTGATTGGTGTAATTGACTCCTCGCCCTATATCATCCAAGTATCGCCGATACTCCACTTGATTCCACCCCTCGTTATCCTCCACCAGAATCACCGGTGGGTCTTCTCGTACCCGCTCGTTCCTCGGCCTAACCCGCCTTCCCAGCTCCTCAGGGACCGCCGGCTCGTCCTCATTCGGGATAGTAAAAGAATCACCAAATTTTTCCACTATCCGAGCCCTCCTATAGAGTGCAGTATTGAACGGAGGAGGGTGGATAATCGTTAGCATTTGAGCTTGCGGTAATTCCAATATCCCAAATGATCTTGCAAGCCGAGTAATGAACATGCCCCCATTGATCTTCGAGTTCACTTTCTCCTTAACCGCTCCCTCCACAAGAAATTTAGCAATACAATATGGAAGGTTGCAGAAGACATCGGGGGTGATGATACTCCACAAGTAAAAGATATCAAGGGTTGGCACTTTATCCCCATCTTTCCGCATATTGATCGTGCTTGCAATGAATCAGTGAATGAGTTGATGGATTGGAGAACGGATATGACCTTCTTGAGCAGTAGAAGGTATATAGACCCGGTTAGCAATTGTACTCCACCATGTCGACGCCACCACCCCCTCGGGAAGTTCTTTGTGGGTATTTTCCAAAAAAGCTTCAAAGTATTATGTCATTGCTATGTCTTGATCGTAGATGCCCAACCGCCAAGAGAACTCAACCATGCTGCATTGTCGCAGCTCTCCCCCCAAAGAAAACGAAATCGTGTTTGGGTTGTAATACTCACTACCACCTCGGAATGAAATGGTAGCAAAGAATTCCCAACACAACTCCGCGTAGACTGGCTCTTGGATTTTAAACAATTGCAACCAACCATCACAAGTGATGTTGGCATAACCCAAGTTACAGTCTTTCACCAAATATGGAGTAAGTTCCTCTTCCAAGCCGACATTGGCCATCCATCCCCAATCTACTGCAGTGGGCAAGTGAATTTCCTTCTATCGCAGCGCTTCCAACCTGTTTAAGGCTCGGGTTTTGGAGGATTTGGAGGTGATGTGTTGAAAGGCTAACCATGGCATATCACCATGGCCTCCTCCACGTGATGGCTGTCCCCTTCTTGCCATGCTATCTGCATAAACATTCCAAAAACACAGCAACAAACAATACCCCATTATTAAAAACAGGAAAAAATTTCATCTTTTTGGGATCTACTCGCCGAGTACGCGAGCATACTCGCCGAGTAGTATGAACACTCGGACAAATCGAAATCGGATCTGTGTAATCTGTGTAATAGTCCAATTTGTTCATAGGGGTTTGTTGTAATTGTGTATCTAACCATATATCTTGAAGAAATTACACCAAATAACCTCTAATTCATGAGTAAATCAAAGCCCTAAAAATTGGGGAAAACTCCCCAAATCCGAAATCATACCAAATATGGGGAGATATGTGATAAAGATTGGACCTTTCATAAAATTAAAGAGTAAAGATGTTACCTTGTTACTTGAATTAAGAGAAAGAGGAAGAAAATTGACTGGATCTTGAAGAACCCTTGAGAGGCGGCTGAGAGAAGATGCTCGGCGAGTGTGGGGATGAAATGTTGAATAATAGTAATTTTTACAGACTTTAATTTACTGGGTTTGAACCGTCTACTCGCCGAGTATAATGGATCTACTCGCCGAGTAGATACGCGTGTTATGGACTTTTGGCTGTATACGAACATTTACTCGCCGAGTATAGCCGATATACTCGCCGAGTAGATGTCTCAGGTTGAAAATTTTTAAATTTTGCCAATTTTTACTATATTAATTTCTTTGTTTAGACTTTCCACCCCACACTTCCAGTAGAGCTTGTCCTCAAGCACTTAGAGAAGTAGAATGAATGAAGAAAAATGAAAAAAAAAAAACAATACGAAAAATAAAGAAAGGGAAAGAAAATGCAAACGTGAAACTCGGGTTGCCTCCCGAGAAGCGCTTCTTTTGATGGAGTCATTAGCTAGACTCCGCCCCTCCTACGTGTTTGCGATTCCGCACAGCAGCAGCTCCTCCATTCCTTCATTTCGGGGGACTCCTTCTTCATATTTCTTCACTCGATGGCCATTGACTTTAAATGGCGTGCCATCTCTTGAGATCAATTCTATAGCCTCGTGAGGAAACACCGTCTTGACCACAAATGGACCATCCCACCTTGATTTGAGTTTGCCCGAGAAAAGTTTTAGTCGGGAATTGAAGAGTAGTACTTTTTGGCCTTCATGGATGTCTTTGCTTTTGATTCTTTGTTCATGCCATGTCTTGGTCTTTTCTTTATAGAGCCACGAACTAGAATAAGCCTCATTTCGGAGTTCTTCAAGGGCATTCATTTGCATTAAACGGTTGGTCTTCAATTCTTCCATGTCAAAGTTGCACCTCTTTAGCGCCCAATATGCCTTGTGCTCGATTTCAACCGGTAAATGGCATTGCTTCCCATAAACTAACCTATATGGTGTAGTACCAATAGGTGTTTTGAAAGCGGTACGAAATGCCCATAGCGCGTCATCCAATTTGTCCGACCATTCCTTGCGGTTGCTTCCCACCGACTTCTCTAAGATACGCTTCAAAGCTCGATTGGTCACTTCCATTTGCCCACTCGTTTGCGGGTGGTATGATGTGGAGAACTTATGGGTCACCCCATATTTCTTGAGCACCTTGTCCAATTGATCATTGGCAAAGTGTGTGCCATGGTCACTAATTAAGGCCTTCGGAACACCAAACCGGGAGAATAATTTTTTCAAGAACCGTACCACTACCCGTCCATCATTTGTAGGTAAAGCCTGCGCCTCCGCCCATTTTGAAACATAATCTACTGCCACTAGGATGTACTTGTTTCCTTTGGATGTGGGAAATGGCCCCATGAAGTCTATGCCCCACACATCGAACACTTCACACACTTGAATGCTATGTTGTGGCATTTCATTACGGGATGAAATGTTTCCCACCCTTTGGCAAGCATCGCATTCTCTGACATATTGGGCTGCATCTTTGAAGATTGTAGGCCAATAGAACCCAATGTCAAAGATCTTCTTCGCGGTATAGTGTGCTCCATGATGTCCTCCCGTGGGCCCGCTATGGCAGTGTTCTAGTATTTTTCGACTCTCCTTTCCGAACACACATCTTCTTATAATTCCATCTGCGCAGCTTCAGAAGAGGTATGGATCGTCCCAAAAGTAATATTTGATCTCCGCAAAGAATTTCTTCTTTTGCTAACTATTATAATCCTTCGGGACGTAGTTGGTAGCTAAATAGTTAGCTATGTCTGCGAACCATGGCTCCTCTCCCACGGACACCATAAGGTATTCATCCGGAAAGTCGTCTCCATCCTTATCTTCTTGCAATGTCGGGTTCTCGAGCCTAGATAAATGATCGGCCGCTACGTTCTCCATTCCTTTCTTATCTCGTATCTCTATATCGAATTCTTGAAGAAGCAGCACCCATCGTATTAGTCTTGGCTTGGCATCCTGTTTGGAAAACAAATACTTGATAGCCGAGTGGTCAGTAAAAACAGTGGTTTTAGATAAAACCAAGTAAGGGCGAAACTTATCAAAAGCGTAAACTACGGCTAACAGTTCTTTTTCAGTAGTAGTATAATTCTCTTAGGCAGGATTTAAGGTCTTGCTTGCATAATAGATGGGTTGAAAGTGCTTATCAACCCTTTGTCCAAGGACCGCTCCTAGTGCATAGTCACTAGCATCACACATGATCTCGAAGGGTAAGTTCCAATTTGGTGCTATAATGATCGGGGCATTAGTTAATTTTTCTTTTAGAAAGTCAAATGCCTCTAAACACTCTTTAGTAAAATTAAAGGGTGCATCTTTTAGTAATAATTGTGTTAGAGGTTTCGTGATTTTGGAAAAATCTTTAATAAAACGCCGGTAAAACCCTGCGTGTCCCAAAAAACTTCTAATGCCCTTCACATTAGTTGGTGGGGGTAATTTGGCAATGGTGTCTATTTTTGCCCGATCCACCTCAATTCCCTTTTTAGAGACTTTATGTCCCAAAACTATGCCCTCCTTGACCATGAAGTGACACTTTTCCCAATTTAGGACCAAGTCGGTTTTCTCACATCTAGCAAGCATCGAGTCAAGATTTGTGAGGCAGTCATTAAAAGAAGATCCGAATACAGAAAAGTCATCCATAAAGACCTCCATGAAATTTTCCACCATATCATGGAATATGGCGGTCATGCACCTTTGAAGTGTCGCAGGTGCATTGCATAGTCCAAATGGCATGCGTCTATAGGCGAAGGTCCCACTGGGGCATGTAAAGGTGGTCTTTTCTTGGTCCATTGGGTCTATGGGTATTTGGAAATACCCGGAAAACCCATCTAAGAAGCAATAGTACCTATGGCCCGATAGTCTCTCTAACATTTGGTCTATGAAAGAAAGGGGAAAATGGTCTTTGCGAGTGGCATCGTTTAGCTTGCGATAATCGATGCACACTCGCCAACCGGTTACCATTCGCGTTGGAATTAACTCGTTCTTCTCGTTGGTAATGACCGTCATTCCTCCTTTCTTGGGCACCACTTGGACCGGACTCACCCATGGGCTATCGGAGATGGAGTAGATGATTCCTGCATCCAAAAGCTTGACCACCTCCTTTTTGACGACTTCTTGCATGTTCGGGTTTAATCTTCTTTGATGTTGCACCACCGGCCTTGCTCCTTCTTCTAAGTTGATTTTGTGAGAGCAGTAGGATGGACTTATTCCCTTTATGTCGGAGATGCTCCATGCGATGGCTCTTTTCCTTTTCTTCAACACCCGTACAAGCTCCTCCTTTTCCGTCTTGGATAGATCCGAGGCTATAATCACCGGCTTCTGATTTCCTTCTTCCAGAAAGGCATACTCCAGATGGTCAGGTAGTGTTTTGAGCTCCAATTTGTTGTGCACAGTGACGGACTCGCCGAGTGCAGGTTTGGTACTCGGCGAGTTGGTGGCGGCATTCACGACTGCTGGCTTTTCTTCAGATGTACTCGGCGAGTAGATCGGGTCTACTCGGCGAGTAGGGCTTTCAGCTTGGTTCTTTATTTCTTCATACTCTGCTTCTTCCAACAGTCTTTCAATCTCTAATAAGTCTTTTTCTAGATCAAATACTTCTTCCAAAGCTGCAAACTTGCTGGAATCTTCAGGTATGTCTTCTTCCAATAACTCGTCAAGCATGTCGATTGAGAACGCCGTGTCGTCACTACTCCTTGAGTACTTCATGGCTTGGTCTACCCCGAATGTCACTTAGTCGTCCCCAACTCGCAATGTGAGCTTAGAATCTCTCATGTCTACTATGGCGCTAGCGGTGTTGAGGAAGGGTCTTCCAAGGATGATTGGTACTTGCGGATCCGCCTCCATGTCGAGGATGATGAAATCAACCGGGAAGACAAATTTGTCTACTTTCACTAGCAAATCTTCACATATGCCTCTTGGGAAAGTAACAGTCTTGTTTGCCAAATGAATTGCCATCCGAATTGGCCTTGGCTCCGGAAGGTCCAGCTTCTTGAAGAACGAGTATGCCATAAGGTTCACACTTGCTCCAGAATCAGCTAAAGCATGAATTGCAGCCAAGTTGCCAAATTGGCAAGGAAAAGTTAAGCTCCCCGGATCACCCTTCTTTTTTGGTAATTTGTTTAGCATTGCGGCGGAGCAATTCTCATTAAGTACTACTTTCTGCACTTCCTCCATCTTTCTTCTATTAGTGAGGAGTTCCTTAAGGAACTTTGCATACTTGGGCATTTGCATGACGGCTTCAATGAAAGGAATATTTATTTGAAGAGTTTTAATATGATCAAGGAACTTATGATATTCCTCTTCCTGCTTCTCCTTCTTGGCTCGGGCTGGGTACGGCATTGGAGGCTGGTATGGTTTCAAGGGAGGCTGTTCATTTGTTTTTGCAGATGTACTCGCTGAGTCCATCGGTCCTACTCGGCGAGTATGGCTCTCAGATTGTGAGTGTTGGTTTTCGACTTGTACTTCCGTTTCTTCCTTCTGTGAGTCCTTGTTCGCTTCAGTTCGAATGGGGGCCAGGAGAGTAATAATCTTCCCACTTCTTGTGGTAACAATATTCACTTGCGCGCCTCGTGGGTTGTTCTCGGTTTTGCTAGGAAGCTCACCCAGTGACCTTTGGTTTAGTTGTTGAGCAAGTTGCCCAAGCTGGGTTTCTATGTTGTGGATGGATGCTTGCTGGTTCCTGAGCATTGTTCTTGTTTCTTGGATAGCAACATCATGGTCACTGTGTCTTTTCTCGGAAGCAGCCACAAATTTAGTTAGCATTTCTTCCAAGCTTGGCTTCTTCTCTTGCACCGGCTCCTCCTTTTGGTAAAAGCCTCTCCCTTTTTGTCTATACTTCTCCTCCTTGGCCTTCTTGTACTCTTCGTAAGGCAGCCACTCCTTCTTTTGTTTGCGCCAGTCTTCATCATACCGGTCACCGCTCGAATAGCATACTTGTGCCTTTTTGTTGCCGTGCTCATCCAAATCACAATCTCTAGTGAGGTGAGGTCCATTGCAATTCTCGCAACCCACCCGTATGGCATGGATAGTTTGATCCATTTTGTCCATTCTCCTATCCATGGTTTTTAACATGGCCATGACCGCGGATAAATCTTCAGTAGCAGCGTATGCGGCTCCCCTCGTGACATCATTCCTAGGGTTGTGGTATTCTCTAGAGTGTTTAGAGAATTCTTCAATTAATTCTTTGATCACCGGGGGTGGCTTCTTTGTAAGTGGGCCTTGTGAGTCTAGCAGCTGTCGGGTCGTGACATTGACTCCATCATAAAAGATGGAAACTTCTTGTTGGCTATTTAGATCATGGTGTGGGCAATTTCGTAGCCGACTTTTGTACCTCTCCCATGCTTCATATAACGACTCTCCAGCTTGTTGTTCAAAGTTTGCAATGGCCTTCTTGAGCTTGGCTATCTTGGATGGTGGGCAAAAGTGATCAATAAATTCTTCCTTCATTCTGGCCCAAGTAGTGACTGGCCCGGGAGGAAGTGATTTGAGCCAGTCTTTAGCAGCACCCTTGAAGGTTACCGGAAGCATCCGAAGTAGTTGAGTTTCGCGGGTGACATTTGGAATGTTGAAGTAATCAGCAACATCATTTACTTCATCCAAATGTTTGTAGGCATCTTCATGATCTTTCCCATAGAAAGGTATTTCCTTGAGTGAAGCTAGGATATGACCTTTTAGCTCGAAGGTGGCAGTTGCGGGAATTGCGGGTTGCACAAATCCCGGGCCATGGTCGTCGCGCATCCTCTTCTTCCATTCTCCCATGGGAATGTCATCAATATTAGCCATAGTGAATGCTAACTCTTCCTCCGATTCGGTTTCTTGTTTGTAAGTTGCCTCGTCTTCTTCCTCGGTTTCGTATCTAATCTCTTCTTGAATTGGCTCCTCAATTATCAAGGAAGCGCTTGAAGCTCCTGATTTGCTGCTCTTCTTTTTCCCAAAAACAGTTTTCAAGTTGGACAATGGTGATTTCTTTGGTGTACTTGAACTCTCCACGTCCTTCCCTTTGTTTCTTTTCAATTCGGATTCGGGGTCTTCAAACGGGGATACCAGTGGTGTGTTTGCTCCTCTGGTCATGAAAGTCCTGAAATTAATCAAATAAAAAGCGTAAAAAGAACAAAAAGATTGTAAACAAATAAAAGAAAAAAATTTCTAACTAAACTGTTACTCGCCGAGTAGGTGCGAGTGCACTCAGCGAGTATCAGTGATTTTTCAAAAAAAATCTAAGTTTTTAACCTAACTAAAACAGATACTAAAACCTAATTACCAGTTACTAAATTGCAATAAATGAACTTTATGCAAGTAAACTCACACAAAGGATCGAAAAAATTAGGAATTAGCTTAATTATTTAGAACCGTTCCCCGGCAACGGCGCCAAAAACTTGATGTGTGTAAATTCAACTAGTTTTATCCCTACTTTTTATTAATAATTTGAGCACACAAAGGCAGTGAACCTGTCTTTAAGTGGTATAGATTGATAAGTAAGGTGTCGAACTCAGGGAACGGAAATTAAACTAATAGCTAATTTTAACTAAAACAAATAATAAAAGTAAAGGGTTTTTCTCTAGTTTTGCAAGACTAGAAACTTAAACAAACTAAATTTAACTAATTAACTAAAGCAACAACTATTCACCAAATTTAATAAAGATGTTTCTATTTAGGTTCAACCAATTCACTCCTATGGTTATTTAAGTTAAGGTAGATTAATTGCTATTGGTTACCAATGATAATAGTTAGGTTCATGTTCATTACTCCTAACCCTTAGACAATTAACTAATTTAAGCGTTAATCAAGTGTTTAAACTAATTAATTCCCTAGATTAATTATTTGGATTAAATAAGATTTGTAATGGTCAATTAAGTTATTAATTCAATTAACCTCTTGTTGATGGTTTCTCAAACAAGCTCACACATTAATCTTCCTATTTTCTTATTAATCTTAGTTTCATACTCATTACTTCCAAGCATACGTTTTAGCATTCACATAGACATATGAGGTTAACAATTAAGTGATGTTCATGCAACCTAATTGCCTTCCAATTAACAGAAAATAGTAGTGATTAATACATAAGGTTCTTTAACAAACTTAATTTAATAAATCACCAATGGACAATTAAACAAAATTCAATAATTAAACCATAGGAGTTCTTTGGTATTCCCCAAACAGAAACAAAAACGAGTTTAGCTCATAGTTGCAGTAGAAACAAGCATAAAAACAAAGTTTATGAAAGCAAAAATGTTTAATTCCTAAGTCTAAGTGGTAGAATTAACCTAATTGCTTGAATTCTTCCAACTCTTGAAGCTTAGGGTTCCTTAGCGCCTTCTGAACCTTTTAGTCGCAGCTAATCCTTCAAAATTCGCCAGGAGTTATGTCCCATGTGATAAGGATTCGTCTTTTAAAGATATCCCAAAACAGAGGGTACTCGGCGAGTAGCAGAATCAACTCGCCGAGTAGGTCCATACTTATCCGTCTTTAGATTAGCAGTCGTATATATCTTCTGGCATATCATCGTGTACTCGCCGAGTAGGGTCGATCTACTCGCCGAGTAAGTCCTTCCTTCACTCTTTAATCTTCACTTGCTTTCCCTTTTCTCCTTTTTGCCTCCAAGCATATCTTTTGGACTGAAAACACAATTCAAATCATTTTAAGTACCTTTTGTCCATATTATTCTCATAATTAACAAAAAAATAACTAAGAATATATGTTAAATAATTAACTAATTATGCACATATCAAGAACCTTCTTGATCTTTAAACTTCATCAAAATAACATAAAAAGCTTTCAAAAAGAGGAGAAAGGAAAGAGGAGAAACTCAAATCTGGAAGGTGGAGGCTAGGGTTTCTCCCAATGGGTTATAAAGGTGATTGAGGTTGATAAAATGACCAAAAATTCAGAACCTTTTGCTTAAGTACGTTGAAAACCCTAAAATCATATGCTTAGGCTTGACTGATGGTCGTGCCATGGCAACGATTCGCCGCGCTGTTAAAACTGGCGTGTGGTGGCAATTCTCGCTGTGTCGTGGCGATGGTTTTCACCCAAATCCACCTCAACTTAAAATAACCATAACTTCTTCGTTTCAACTCTGTTTTCGGCAATCTTTATATCCACAGAAAGGCATTGATGAGCCCCACACTTTTATCTAGTTACTTTTGCTTAACACGTATCGAACTAAAAATCATAATCCATGCAAGAAGCATAACATGTAACTTTTACCATTTTACCATTTGGCTCCAAAACACAAACGAAGGGCTTAGATTACACCAATATTATCAAAATCCAATAATTTCTAAACCCTATTCCCTTGAAGCCCAAGGTCTTTAATCAATCCATTTATTGTCCATAATCCCGAAATAAGAAACTTCTCGAAACAGAATGTTACAATGTCCTTGTAGAAAAATTTGAAAAAGCAGCGAATAGCACGAATCAAACAATACTAGGAGAAATAGAAGTATAAAAAAATACTTCGATGGTAATTCCTTAAATTTCAAAAATGATGTCATTGAGTGTTTTGGATAGGTCAAAGCAAGTAGGAAAATAATGCAAGATCCATAAATTGTGTTAAGTTTTCGGAATTTAGAAGGAGAAGCCCCGGAGGATTTATGAGGTTCATGTTGGAAGAGTGATATGATTATGCACTATGTAATATTGTATTTAGACATTATTTTATATAGCACGTGGTTAATTTTTATTTTATTTTATTTTTTTATACAATTTTAGATTGAAAATAATGAATAATATTTATTTTTTTTATATTATTATATATAATCGTTTTGTTTCGATTTAAAAATGTTCTTTTGATTTGTATGTGCTCAAGAAATACATGTTAGTTATTATTTTTTTTAATTTACATTTTATAGAAGAGTTCAATAAGGAAACGTTGCAATTATATAAAACTTTGTCATTTTTATTTAAAATATAATAAGTTACAAAAAACCACCAAAATGTACTTTTCTCATGTTACAAAATTTATTTTTCAATCCTGTTAAGAAATAAAAAAACCAAACAGAAAACAAACCAAACAATTTCATGTCAACCAAATACATTTAGCTTCTAATATATTTAAATTCTAATTCTTTTGATATATTTTATTTCCTTTAAAATTATTTTATGAACCAAACGCAACTTTATATTGATACTAATACAAAATTGATGGTCATTGTGTATAAAAAAAGAAATTCTATAAAATCTATTAAGTTAAAAGAAAAAACGAATTCGTAGTTGCCATAAAAATCTCAAAAAAGAAAATTCCAAAAAGGAAAGGGCAAATCCACAATATTAAAATCAAGTTTTTATGAATGTTTAATGCCATGTTTTAAAACCCGGGTCGACCCGGCCGGTTCAACCGGTTGGACCGTGACCCGGGGTAGAAGGCGGGTCAAATTAGACCGGTTTTTTGTAAAAATACGAACCGGATCGAACCGGCCGGGTTTCCCCTAAACCGCGGTTCGACCGCTTATGTTGAACCGGTTAAACCGGTTTGACCCGTTTCAATAGAGTTTGGATGGTTGGATACAAGTAGCGAACGCCAAAACAACGAGCCGTTTGCGGTTTCTTCAATGTTTAAACTTTGTGGACATCAAATTATTGGTTTTATATGTTTATGCATTATGCATGAAAGTAAAAATATATAGAAATAGAAAAAGACCATAAACCGGGTTGACCCGGCGGTTCAACCGGTTGAACCGGTTGACCCGTGAACCGGTCATCACACCGGGTCAACTAAAAACCCGAGTTTTAAAACATTGGTTTAATGGTTTTTATGGAGTTTGTCCTAAAAAATATCTTTATATTAAAAATCTCGACCATTTTGACTTTTTTTTTTTTTTTTTTTTTTTTTTTTAATTTATGATTTTCCCAAAAATGAAACATAAATTTATTCATTTAACCTTAATCTTCATATTAAAAAATAAATAAATAAATAAATAAATAAAATCAAATGTACTATCGGAGATGCAAAACGTACACCCCTTTTCTTTCTGTCAAGACTTCACCGTCTGCGCCATCACAGATTATATAAGTTTAGGCTTTTTACGTTTTACCCCCTCCAAAACCTCCACCCACCGTCGCTGCTTCCCGCTTGAAATCCCTAGCTTTGTGCTGTGTGGGCGATGCTCATATACTCCCTCCCTCCAAATTCCCAACTCCATATCCACACCACCTCTAATTCTTGTTGCACATTTCTTCCAAGGGTCTTCGCTTGTTGACTAGTTCTTCTTAATTTCGGTTTTCCCCCAAATTCTATAGCGTTGAATCTCTTCTTAAAAGGTAAATTATTTTATTCTCGGTCATTATCAACTCTTCTCGTTTATTTTCTGCTCAAATTTACAGTTCGTGTTCGGTGTAATTTCTGTTTCTTGCTGTGTGTTGTGCTGATTTCTTTGTGCTTCTTCGACGTGGTTTTTGTTTGAAGAACAACGTTTTGTTTTTGCTCGTAAGGTTGTCATTGTGCGAGGGCTTAGGCTGTAATTGATTTTGTGAGAACGATGACTGGTAATGCTGGAAATAATACATACTATACTTTTCGGATCGTATCGATTGCTTCATTTGTGATTTTGTCATTGACTTTTAATCAAATTAAGTAAGTTAAGCCGTTAATTTGGAACACAAGGACGAATTATAGAAGGTTAATCATCTTAGCCTGTTGGTGATTTATGTTAGTAATTAGTTTTTTCGAGTAACTCCTTTCATGGTTTTGCAAATCTGATTCTTTTGATCCTAAAAATCAGAAAATCAAAATCATAATAAGTTTTTATCAACCATCCTAAACTAATGATTGTGATTCAGTTTAAGAACAACCTGTAACAATGCTGAATAACAATGCTGGCTTATGTTTATAGATGACAAATTTCAACCTATTTATGTGTAAATTGGTTGATTTGGGATAGATTCTATTGATATTTATCTATGAACTTTAGAAAAAAATAGAAAATAAAGTGATGGCAGGTCAACCATACCCGTTTTGACTTGACCCAATCGACCTTAATTCACTCATCCCCCCTATAGTTATATCACCTTCTACCTAGAAATTCTGTAATTGTGTTTAAAACATTAAAAGATATATAGATATTTTACAAAAAACAGTCAAGTTTATGTTAATGCTAACATCAATAAGTGAATAATATTAAAGTTGACTTGAATTATATATCAACATTGTCCAACATATGTTGATGTTTCAACAGGTAATTACTAAAATACCCCCGACACAAGTCATTCACCATGGTTGAACAAATGGTCAGCTCTAACCTCAGCAAATACGGGCTCGGAAAATTTCCAAGCATCATCAGCAGCAGCCCTGATAAACCACCAACACCGCTAGTTACCACCAAGGACAAAACCGTAAAAAACTTGCAAAATCCTCCACCGGTTGCCGCCAAGGACACAAATGTGAAAAGCGTGCAAAATGACAGTAAAACTGGACCTCCCGAAACCCTTGAAGCCAAGAGTCCTCCCGGGGGTAGTAATGTCAATAACCATAATCTTGTTTATGCACGTAGAAAATCCGATGGAGAACATATAGGCGATAAAAGGCGCAGTAGTCCTCAAAAGGGTAATGATATCGTGAATGAGCAATCGAGTGTCGTTAATTTGTCGGCAATGGAGCACTGGAATACGAGATTTGTTCAGTTGCAAAATTATTTGAAGCAGTGTGATACCTCGAATCATGAGGTTTATCTTCAAGGTTAGTTTCGTACTTTTACTCTAGTTATATTTTGTATTCCTGATTGGAATTTGGAATTGAATCGATTCAATTCCAGTCCCACCTTTTTTAGAAGGGATAAACGTCATCCCATCTAAAAAAGGTGGGACATACGACACTCATTGTCCCACCTAAAAAGGTGGGACATGGGACAGGTCGTTGTCCCACTGTTTCATAGTCATTGTCTCACCTAACTGGAAAAGGTGGGACACGGATAGTGAATGTCATACGTAAAAAGGTGGGACGTGTGGTTCCGTTTGATTTCTTCTGTGCAAAAGACGTGAATGTCCTCTTTATTCTATTACACTGATATGATTCGTTTCTTTCCTATGATGCTAGAACTCCGATCGTTCTCTCCCGATGAATGTAGTAGACATGCGGTTGACCTCGAGAGGCGTGCCATCCAACTAGTTGTGGAAGAAGGTAAAAAAATAGTTAATATTTCAAATATTATTATAAAAAAGGACAAAATAAATGTTGATTGCAAAACAAAAAACAGGGAGAGAGATACAACGGGTGAAGGATTTAAATGTACTCGGTAAATCCACGGGAAACCATCTACTTCTTCGACAATCTATTCCTATATTCAAGTCGGAGAAGCTTGTGTAAAGTACATTGCTATTTCTTGCTTGTGTGATTTTATCGCGAATTGTTGTTTTTAAAATGGCCTTCATGGACGTGTATAACTATCGAGATCTTTCATGTTGGAGTAGATGAATATATATATATATGTAATGTTAATGGATTATTGCAACTCTCTTACCCTCTTAAAAAAATCTTATTTCATGGATGCAAAATCACAAATAGCAAACATAGATCTAAAAATTTATGGTGAAATTTGAGTTGTTAAGGTGGTCTTCTTCATATGTTTACAAGAGACTACTAGTTGATACTGGTTGAGGTGTAGAATTCCAAAAAGAAAGTTAAAGCACATACAAAATATTGCTACTTGTCAGCAATTTATCTGTCATGTGATGGGCCTTAGGACAGGTTCGATGTGAGCCTTCCTGATTGTGTAGTTTACTATTTTTATAAGTTGTAGTGTGGTTGACATTTATTGAAATAAGACTCGGATTGATACCATTGAAATAAATGTTGTAATTTTCCGTCCCATAAAAAACAAGTTGTAGTAAATGTGCCAAATTGATTTTTCTACTTGGGGTTTTACGATCTCTTTCTCATCTAAGAACTTGGACATTTAGATTGTACATGTCAGTAAAAATATAAATAAATCATGCAAAAAGGGTTAAAGTTGTCAATGATATGATTTGACTGATTTATAAAGTAAATCTGGCTTCTATTATTATGGATACAAATCATACAATCATATCTTTATTTCCTTTTGATGTTAAAGTCCCTATAAAAGAACATCCATAAAAATTATTTGACGTGTGACAAAAATCTTGTAATATGCTAATAATGTAGAATCAAAATTTGTCATTACAATGTTTAAAAAAAAAAGGATAATCACAAAAATATCACGTTCTATAAAGTATTAATTTGACAAAAAAAATTATTATTATTATATTTTTTAAAGTAAATTACACGAATGGTCCCTATGGTTTAAGGTAATTTGCGTATTTATCCCTAACTTGTTTTTTTTAACTCGAAAGGTGTATATTGTTTGTTTTTGTTACACGTTTTGTTCTTATGGTTTGTTTTTGTTACGTGCTTGGTCTCTGTCTTATCTAAAAAAGACTATTATTTAAATAGGAAAAAATTGCGGGTTGGTAAGGTAAAGTGAGGAGGGTGGGATTAGGGGTGTATTTAATTAAATAATTTAAAATTAAGGGTAAAATAGTCTTTTTAGGTAAGACAGAGACCAAACACGTACCAAAAACAAATAATAGGAACCTTTCGAGTTAAAAAAATAAATTATGGACCAAACACGTAAATTACTCTGAACCATAGGGACCGTTCGTGTAATTTACTCTTGTCTAAAATATCACCAAGTTTGAAAATTGGTTATTTTCGAACTCCACAATAAGTTTCAGACTCAAATTTTGCGGCTCCCTTATTTAACTTATTCACTTTTCACAAATGTCAAACGTCTATCAATTTCAAATCATCTATATACTTCTCTTAATTTGTAATTAGAAACTATGTTCTGTGATGATATGAAAGGTTGTCGTGAACATTGAGCACTAACAAGGTATAATATTATCCCATTGTGTATAAAGGGCACAATCGCCGGTTTATACATAGATATAATGAGTTTGAAACTTACTATTAAGTTGGAATATGATATATTACAGGTTTTTGTTATAAGTTTTGTGAATAATTATTCATTGATGAATAAGTTCGAATTTCTTTATAAGAACAGCTTTAAAACCCACCAACAAGTTCAAAACTATATTTTTACCGTTTTTGTTGTAAGTTTTGTGAATTATATTGCTTAGTAAGTAAACATGGTATGTAGGGGTCACTATTCTTCATTTACTTTGAATAACATGTTTCGAAAATCCTCTGATGATAGAACAAGTTGGAAATTATCTATTAGAACAAATTTGAAACTCTACTTACTACCACTTTTGTATATAATTGTTTTATATTGCTTAGGGTGTGTTCATGAGATTGCTTATTGTGCTTTGGCACCGATAATAATTAGTTATTTTAAACATTTGAAAAATAGAATATTATAAGCACTCATTGATTAATAATCAGGTGTAAAATTCATGTATTAAATGGGTTCATTTAAAAGAAAATTTAAATATGAAATTCTGAACATTTAAAAGTTTGAAAGAAAAATATTGAATTATTAAAATTAAAGTGTTTTTTCTTTTTTAAATTTAAACAAATAATTTAGATAAATAAACAAATGAAGCTAATGAGGTTTTAATTTATAAATTTTAAAATTAAAAGGAAAGTCAATTAATGAAATTGATATGCATTTATTATTACATTTAAATATTATATGGAATATGATAAAATGAAAAAAAACCACAAAATATCATATGGAAAAATTTTAATTAAAAAAAAAACCACAAAATGACATATGATCAAATCAATAAGAGTATAACATATGATAAAAAGATTTTCATGGATGGGTTTATGATAAGTTATATTCTCATTGCCTATTAAGCGCCCCACATTGAACCCACTGCAGGAACCATCATCTAAGGGTAATCGTGGAGGACTAATGTTATTTTATGCATGTCATGGTTTGAACTAAATGAAATTCTGCACCTCAACCATTAGACTCCGTCGATGGGGTTTGACAAGTTATTTAATGTTAAGTTAAAAATAGAATATGATTCCATATAAAGAGCAATCTGAACGCTGAGTAAGTTTGCGAAGGTTTATTTATTCATTCAAATCAAACATAAGAAAACAAGCGTAACTTTAGGAGCAATTATTAGAAGGCCTATCGCTACTTGAGGCTCCCAACTTTGAAGTATCTACCGGTAACAATAACATACATAGAAAGTTAAGGACATTGTATCTTTTCTTTTGGCATCTATTCCATTGTTTTATAATGGATCCATCTCATTGGGATGATTGTACTCTTTATGGTGGCATGCTTGATGTTTGTTTCTCAACGGTGGTATAACGATCACTACTTTGTCGGAATGTTACCATTTAGAGGGGATGATAAATGATGCTCTTCTCCTGGTACACAACTTGAAAACGCTCTATGGAGAACCATGTCGCAAGCTAAACATGCTAGTGTGACTATCCTAAGTATTGACATGAAATCCTTACATGACCACACGGTAAACTAGAGCATTGTCACTTTTTACATGTACAAGTTTTTTTCTTATATATTAATGGTGACATTCGTTCCACTGTCACGTACTTCATTTTTCAATTATAAAAGGAGGTATACATTATATGTCTCACTTCCAAACATTCTTCTTTTTACTTCGTCTCTTTCCAAGGGTGATATCGTGTTTAACAATCATTTCAAAATATGAATAAATAATAAGCATCTTTTATAAATTTCTTCAACGTATAAACATTTGAAACATTTATTTTTGCATCATGGAACAAAAAATATCAACATCATTATTGGCAGTTTTAATTTAGAGACATATAATACATTGATAAATTCGACACTATTGGATGTCGTTATATCATAATGCACCATAGAGAAGCACGCTCTTGCCTATATTTAATGATGAATATAATTACCATGTAACATTTCAAAAATCACGATAATATTTTTCATTTTTAAATTAAAAAGAACCATTGTTTTCAACCAAGTCATATCAAATCAAGTATCAAATACAAATATCCCCAATATCAGTGTATCATAAAATCTCCCAAACATATCGTCGAATGATGTGTACGATGACGCCTTCGCCTTGCTCCGGTCACCCAAAGTACCTGAAACATAAAACTAAAACTGTAAGCCAAAGCTTAATGAGTTCCCCCAAAGTACCACATAGTACAACCAAACAGATATACAAAATGCATGTTAGGTCTACAACCTCCCGGTTGGCTTACCCTGGCCCACAACCTCCCGGTTGGATTGACCTGACCCATAATCTCCCGACTGGATTGCCCTAGCCCACAACCTACCGGTCAGATTGCCCCGGGTTTGTTGATTGTCCACACAAAGCAATACAATCTCAACCCAACTATATTATGTCGACATATAACATATAGTATATACTCAACAGACATATAATCATATAGCCACACAACAGACTCAATATAATTCATGCGATCATCAACCTGAACATCATCCAAATGAACAACTACTGATTCATAAGCCACACACTTCCAAAGCTGCAAAACATGAAAGGTGTTGTGAATCTGACTAAGCTCCTCGGGCAAATCTAGCATGTAAGCTACTTGTCCCTCTTCCTGAATCGTATTACACCCTTCCAGGGTGATACCTTCATCAAAACCATGTCACAAACCTGGAACTCTAGCTCAGATCGATGCTTGTCGGCATAACTCTTCTGTTGACTCTGAGTTGCCTGCAGCCTCCGCCTAATCTGTTGAATAAGATATGTTGTTTGAAGGACTACTTAATTCCTTCCCATAACCCGATGACCAACCTATCCCCAGTAGATTGGGGTACGAATATTCCTCCCACAGAGAAGCTCAAACGACAGCACACTAATACTGGAGTGATAGCTGTTGTTGTAAGAAAACTCCACCAGAGGAAGGTAGGAGTCCCAACTCCCACCTAAATCTATGACACAAGCTCTAAACATATCCTCAACTATCTGGATGCTCCTCTCACTTTGGCCGTTAGTCTGTGGATGATAAGTAGTGCTAAAATGCAACCTAGTACCCAGTTCCTCATGGAACTTTTGCCAAAAACGAGATGTGAATCGAACATCTCAATCAGATACAATGGAGACTGGAACACCATGATGGGCCACGATCTCAGGCACATAAACATCGGCCAATTTCTCAGTCAACGAGCTCTATCAGATGGATAAGAAGTAGGCACTCTTGGTCAAACAGTCTACTATATCGCATCAAATCCCTTTGTAGTACGAGGTAATGTGGTGATGAAATCCATGGTGATCTGTTCCCATTTCCACATGGGAAATTCTAAAGGTTGAAGCTTTCCATGCGGCCTCTAGTGCTCGACTTTGACTATCTGACATGTCAAACACCGCTCGACATACCAAGCTATCTCTCGCTTCATGAACGACCACCAATAACTAAGCCTCAAGTCTCGATACATCTTGGTGGCTCCCGAGTGTATCGAAAATCTAGACTTATGTGCCTCCTCCTACATAGCCTGTATAACCCCACCAAAATCTGGTAACCAAACACAACTATACCTGGTCAATAATCCATGATTGTCGGTAGAAAACTTGTCAATCTCACCTCTAAGTTGCTCCTATTTTCAGTTTTCTTTCTTAACTCCCATAGTGTGAGCCTATCTAATCATAACCAATAATAACGAATCAATTGAAATCCTCATACAAAGGCTCCCAACAGAAGAACTAGCCGTCTTGTGGCCAACAACATCAACGACCACATTTGCTTTCCCCGGGTGGTACAGAATCTCACAGTCATAATCCTTAACACGTTAAGCCACCTACGATGTCTCATGTTTAGATTTGGCTGGTCCATGATATATCTCAAACTTTGGTGATCCATGTAGATAGTACACCGGACCCCATATAGATAGTTCTGCCAAATCTTGAGAGCAAACACCACTGCTCCCAACTCCAAATCATGGGTCGAATAACAAACCTCATGCATCTCCAGTATCCGGGAAGCATAAGAAATAACCCTCCCTCACTGCCTAAGAACTACTCCCAGGCCGGTGATGGACCAGATATACTGGAGCAGAAATAGGTGCAAAACTAGGATGAGTTTCGCATCCCCGATAGGGAGAAAGGCGGTCGAGTGGTTGTCTAGATTGAGGATTGTGAGTTGGGAGTTCGGAACATGTTCCAACATTTGGTTCATGCTTTTCCTTGGCGTTAGATAGCAAGCTTTTGGGAACCAGGTTAGAGCTTCAGTTAGGATTCAAGTTCAGTTGAGTGTTAGGTCGAGTGCATGTTTGACCCGATTTGGACAAGTGTTGTAAGACTATGGGGGTAGTCGTAGTATTCACTAGCAGTCAGATAGTATGGAACGTGTTATAAGACTACAGGGGTAGCCGTAAAATTCACTAGCTTTCTGTTAACATGGAAAGTGTTGTAAGACTATGGGGGTAGTCGTAGCATTCACTAGCAGTCAGTTAGCATGCAAAGTGTTGTAAGACTACAAGGGTAGCTGTAGCATCCACTATCAGTCAAATAGTGATAGAATTTTGTAAGTCTATGGGTGTAGCCGTAGCATTCATGAGGTTAGCAGATAGTGATAGAGTGTCGTAAGACTGCGAGTGTAGCTGTAGCATTCATTAGGTTGGTAGATGGCATGAGCGTGTTGTTAGAATGTGGAAGGAACAGTAGTACCCACCAGTTCAGGTGTAGAAGTGAGGGCATGGCAAATCCATGGATTGGTTTATGGATTTCCCTAGAGGGATTAGATCTAGTTGAGCCAGTGATACGACTGTAGGAACGCCGTTATAGTTATGGGTGTTGGATTAATGTCTAAGTCCATAACTATATTTGGTATGTACTTGACCCGACCTGGAATGGTCCATTTGGGTTGCACTTCACTGGCACAATTTATATGGATAGTCTTTTGAGAATAGTATATTTATGATTAATATTAATATATTATAAGTCCTAATATATTAATATGGAATCATATTATATGGAATGGGCCAAGTTCATTTAGGTTGGGCTAAGCTATCATGGATAGTCCATAGAGCTTTTAACCCATGGATCCTATGTAAATGAAAGGTCATGGTATTAGGGTTTACATGGATGTAACCCTAATCCTCCATAATATATAAAGGGGTCCTTGGCTAACAAAATTGGACTAGTGTATGGAAATAAGAGTGGGCCGATTTTAGTGTGCATATATATTCTCTCAAGTTATTCCAAGGTGTTTTGGTGATTTGTCATTCCACTTGAGGCTTCCACACTATTGGGGCTAAGCTCTTAAAGTTTGAAGACATCAAGCTACATCAAAAGGTATGTTATCTAACTAGAACTTTGTAGTATAGCTTCATAATATGCTAGTTAGGATGAAACCTTGGAATATTTAATATTTTCATGTGTAATAGAGAAAACATAGATCCAAGGTTTATAGGGTTGCATGTACACCATAGGAGTGTTAGAATGCTCAAAACCCATCAATGGGAACAGGGAAGCGATGAACCGTATGAGGTCGTTTATGATATAAGGCTACCATGGGCCAGACAACAATCACTTTTAGCTTTGGATTTGTGATGTTAGGACTCGACGTATGGACCCGATTGGTCAGGTCAGGAGGTTGTTAGAGCCATAGTGGTAAGATAACAAATGGTAATTATTGACAGAAGAGAATTCCATTCGAAGGTCATTTGGGAACCTTTATAGCTCAGTGATCGGGTTGAAACCCGATATTTCAGATGGTTGGCAAACAAATTGAGACCAGACAGGTGTTGGTAGATTTTGGAAAGCAGCTATGTGGCAACATACTACTTCAAGCAGTTCAGTGTTCGGGCAGTTTCAGCGTTTGGGTAGTGTTAGTATTTTTGTTCTAGGTTGCAAGTATGGATAGAATAGCTGGTTGATTAGGAAGTGACAAGTCGCTCCCAGTGGGATTAACTGAGCATTGGCCACGTATAAGTGATCTGCAGGGATAATTAGGTTTGTGATCCTGTTTTATAGTGGGAACCCCGAGCTATTAGAAGTTGAGTAGTTAGTTGAGGGATAAACGGACTGGATTTAATGATAATGATTCAGTATGAGTGGTCTGTCGGGGATTCAGACCATCTCGAGACAGCAGATTTCAGACGGAGTAGATGTGATTTTTTTTCGAGGAATTCGTTCACCTGTAGATTTTAGTGTTTTGCAAAGATTGGTCACGGCTACCCTGGGAAGGCTAGGGTGTGCCCAGGATGGTGACCATGTTACTAGAGTGGTTGGGCATGTAAGGAATGGTAAGGAATGATTTCGAGGACGCAATCTAATTTAAGTGGGGGAGAGTTGTAACACCGCGTTTACTAAATAAATACATCAATTAATTAATAAGTGTATAGTAGCCCTAAAAGCAATAATTATATAGCAAGGTGTTGATTTTGAGGAGTTAACTGACATAATTTAGAAGTTGGGGGTTAAAAGTGTAAGTTTCGGGTTGGTTTTGTAAGTATTTATGAAGGTAGGGACTAAATGGTAACTTCTGGGACTTTATTTGAAAAGATTTTGGAGGCAAAGGGGCTATTTGGTAAATATTGTACCTAGATTGCAATGGATTATTAATGCTGGGGTTTAAAGGGTAAATATAGGATTTAATTTGAAAAGATATTTCTGGAGAGGGACCATTTCTACCATTATGGAAATGACTTTTGTAAGGCATCGGATATATAGATCTTAAGGAACTCTAAACCTAATAAAAGCAATCAGCCGCCACCTTTATACCTCCAAGCCTCCGGCGCTGCTACCTTATACCAACCTCCCTCCGCCACCATTATTGAAGCTGGTGTTGGATAAGGTGTCTAAGTCCATAACTTATTTGGTATACTTGACCCGACCGACATGATCCATTTGGGTTGCATCTCATCCAAACTATTATGGATAATTTTATGAGAGTTATACACATATGTTTATTAATATATTATGAGTTATAATATATTAATATGAAGTTACGTTATTTAATTGGTTTTAGTCTTAAATTAATTATGAATTAATTTAGAGATTAAAAGGAAGACTAATTAGATTATGGGCTATTTGTTTTATATATAGTGTGGGCTAATACTCATTTGTTAATGGGCTAGGCTTATGTGGAAGTCCATGGATGATCCATGGAGCTTTTAACCCATGGATCCTTGGAAAAGGAAAAGACATGGGTTATTAGGGTTTCACCCTAACCATGCATACTATATAAGCATGCTTATGGAGCATGACATGGAGCCTAAGAGAAAACTAGTGAACTAGTGTGTGTGTGTGCATGTGTGTGGCCGATTTTATACAAGGTGTATACTCTCTCAAAGTTTTCCAAGAGTTTGTGGTGTTTGTGATTCCATTTGAGGCATTCACACTATTGGTGCTTGGCCCTCAAACTCCTTAGAACCAAACTCACCAAAAGGTATGTAATCTCTTCTAACTCTTTTATGTTGAAATGTTCCCCATGCCATGTTAGATAGGTTATAAACCTTGGAAAATTATTATTTTGCATGTATTTAGACAAACATAGATCCAAGGTTTATTAGGGTTGCATGCAAACTTAGAAAGTGTTAGATTGCTCAAAACCTAACAGTGGTATCAGAGCCTAGGCTTGCTTGTTTGATACTTGATGCAAAATAGTGAAAAAAGTTGAAATCGTTGCTGTCTGCATGGTGGACTCGCCGAGTCCATTGGGGGGACTCGACGAGTCCAAGGCAAACTTCAACCTACTCGATGATTCAGTTCATGCACTCGACGAGTAGGATCGAAAGAGTGCAGATTCTCGACTTTTGCTGCTGGAAATGGACTAGAAACATTACCCTAAATTGTTTTGGTGTTATAAAACTTATTTTAGTTGGTGTAATGGTTGTTTTAATCCATTTACAATAGCATATATCAAAATTCCATGATTTTATGTGTTCATATAATTCTTGAATTTTTGATGATCATGTTCATGTTCTTATGAATTTAGAAAATGATAGGAATTATTTGTTGAATTGTTTAGGATTAATTCTTTATCATTTATGTGTTTTAATGGAGTTCATAATTTGTCTTCAAGTTATGAATTACCAAAGGTCACTTTTATTTAACACACACTTAAAACACATAAGTTACATGAAAATGAAGAGTCTTCATTTTTATGAACCTTTAATTCATAAGTTATGAAATGAAGAGTTTTGAAAAGTTACAAAACTTGCCCTCAAGTTTTGGAATTTGTAAAGTTTCACACACTTTAATAAACTTTAATTCCAACCCTTAGAGTTTTAATAGTTAAAATTCAACCCTTATACTATTTATAACATTAATGGTTAATTATTATATATATGTATAAGAATAAGTCGTTTTACCGTTAGTAGGCCTCATTCACGAAGCCGATCTATAAGGTGGGTATAAGGTTGTTGCCTATAAAAAGGCGACTTAATGGGTGTATACTCTCACCCACCGCTTGCTTGATCGGTGGAGGGTCGTTAGCCGAACGGGTAGAACAATGACTTTAAATCCTCATTAAAAGTATAATGAATATTATAAAATAACTAAACTCTTTTAATTCCCAATCTTAGTTATTTTAGGAAAATGTGAACATGGTGCTAGTGATGGGTTTTGGTCATAAGACATCCTATGTGCTCATACAAACCCTAATGCTTGGATCTAGGTTTCTCTATTGTACATGCTTTGAATCCAAGACTATAAACCCTAATTCTAACATATGGAAATTGACATTAACATATAATTAGGTTTAAGAACATACCTTGATTGTTATATAGCAATAACAATCATAACTCCACCTTGGATTGACTTTGGAATGCTTAGAGTCACAAGTGTCACTCCTCTAATGGCTCACAAACACCATAAGCAAATGGAGAAGGTATAAAGAGAGAGGTGAGAGGTTAGAATTCGTATCTAGGACCTCTTGGGAAGGGATACACGAATTCATGACCCTAGGGGTGTTTATATAGGTGTAGAGATAGGGTTTCAGTCATTATCCTTATCTAGTTGATTATCCATTAAGCAACCAATAAGATAATCCTTGAATCCTTATCATACTCGAATTCTAAGGCTTTCCAACCTTAAATTCGTCCACCATATAAATAAGATAATCCTTACCTTATTTTGTAACTATCACATAATTACAAATCAGCCCCTCTAGTTTAATTAATTACATTTGATCACAAAACTAATTCTTAATTAATTATTGACCAATATTAATTAAACAAATATGATTTCTCCTTTAATATATTATTCTTATAACATATTAATAAATCATATTATCCTCTCTCTCTTTATTCATTTCTCCAATCAAGTTGCTTTGGTGAAGGCAACCCAAAAGGACCATGCACCATCGGGTCAAGTACATACCAAAATAGTTATGGACTTAGACACTAATCCAACAGCTAGTCCATGGAATTCACACTTTGTACCTTACGAAGTCGTTAGTGGAGCGTGTGTGGTTAACCGGCACACTAACTAGGACTAGTAAGGATCACGAAGGGTGACTTAATGTTTGTCATAGATCAATGGAGCGTGTGTGGTTAACCGGCACATTGATTAGGTGATAATATTAAGGGTACCAAGTGAATTAGCATGGTTATTCACACCTTGTTTTGTGATCCTCGGCATCCCATTCACAAAACTTGAAGGGCACAATCGAGATTGAAACATGCCATTGAAAAGTTCAATGAATCTCAAAAGAATCTAGGAATTTCAAATCCAATTAAACCTAATAAATCATTTCGTTTTCATGGTGGAAATTGGTGAATCGTCATTCACCTACCTTTCAAATATATTATTACTTAGATTACGGCATCCCTCTTCTAAGTGTAATATATTGTGATTGGATCCTAGCCTTAATATTACATTTGGGTGTCTTATTAAGGATCCTATATATATCTAATCTAAACTTACTCTCTTTTCAGATGTCTTCCAACACTAATGCTTCAGGCTCTAACCCAACTGGTTCTTTCTCTCTCATGAATCTTTGTGGGAGGGTCATCTTTGATGGTTCCAACTTCATGGATTGGATTAGGAACATCAGGATGGTTACTCGTTATGAGGACAAGGAATATGTCCTCGATAAGGAGTTAAAAGAACTTGATGAGTCTACTGCTACTCCTGAGGAGATCGCTGAATTCAGGACTCATGAGAGAGATGCTAATAAAGTGGCATGTTTATTAATATATTATGAGTTATAATATATTAATATGAAGTTACGTTATTTAATTGATTTTAGTCTTAAATTAATTATGAATTAATTTAGAGATTAAAAGGAAGTCTAATTAGATTATGGGCTATTTGTTTTATATATAGTGTGGGCTAATACTCATTTGTTAATGGGCTAGGCTTATGTGGAAGTCCATGAATGATCCATGGAGCTTTTAACCCATGGATCCTTGGAAAAGGAAAAGACATGGGTTATTAGGGTTTCACCCTAACCATGCATACTATATAAGCAAGCTTATGGAGCATGAAATGGAGCCTAAGAGAAAACTAGTGACCTAGTGTGTGTGTGCATGTGTGTGGCCGATTTTATACAAGGTGTATACTCTCTCAAAGTTTTCCAAGAGTTTGTGGTGTTTGTGATTCCATTTGAGGCATTCACACTATTGGTACTTGGCCCTCAAACTCCTTAGAACCAAACTCACCAAAAGGTATGTAATCTCTTCTAACTCTTTTATGTTGAAATGTTCCCCATGCCATGTTCGATAGGTTATAAACCTTGGAAAATTATTATTTTGCATGTATTTAGACAAACATAGATCCAAGGTTTATTAGGGTTGCATGCACACTTAGGAAGTGTTAGATTGCTCAAAACCCAACAGTTGGAACCACCGGGAAGCCACCAAGCTAGCTGAGCTCCCCCGACGTTGTTTACTGCCGACGAACAAATGATTCAAGGTCGATGTCGGGGCCCCTGTGCCTCTATCGTCTCCGGTAATGGCGCACCCTTTCCCCCTCTCTCGTTCTTCTACCATTTCCTTCATGACCATCACCATCTCCACCCCGACGACTATCAAACTGTGATGATACCCTTTTCGGTCACCGCAAACCACCATAATGTGGTGGTGCTGTGTGTGTTATCCGGTGTGTATGTGTTTCAATCGCCATATCAAGTGTGAGGGTGAGTTGTCAGCTAGAGGAACGCCAGAAGACCACCATGGCAGCCAACCACGGTGGCTACCGCCATGCTACCGTAATCTTCCGCCACTAGCCACCGTGAAAGGTGGTTGTGTGTGTGCTTTGGTCGTTTATGTTTATTTATGTAGTGAGACGTTGTCATGTATGGGTGTTTATTTGGCCGGTAAAGCTACCACCACCACCGTGAGGTGGTCGCTGCCACCACATGCCACCACCGGCCACCACTAGGGTGGTTGTGTGTGTGTGTGTTTATTTTGGAAATTTCATTATATGATGTAATCGGTAAAGGAATAATGAAAAGAAACTCATAACCACCACCGTGAGGTGGTGGTTACCGCCTCCTGCGCCACTAACTGTCGTGTTGGGTGGCGCTGTGCTTTTGCTTGTGTGTAGTTTCTTTTTGGATGCTTGGACAAAATGGACTAGAAACCCTAACCACCACCATGAGGTGGTGGCCGCCACCGTGAGTCGCCGTTGACCACCACTACCCGAGGTGGTAGTGGGTGGTGCCGACTAGCAAAACCCTAATGATCCTAGTGAAAGCCTAATGGGCCTAGTGAACCCTAATTGATTAAAAGACCTAGCTATTGGGCCTATTGGGCTATGACTGGGCTGTAATTAGGGTTTAGAAAACCCTAACTTTGGATATATGGGCCTTGGACTTATCGGGACCCACATCTGGGCTATTGGAATGGAATTGTGAATTACACCAAATTACACAATATGACTTATCTAGTAGAGTGATGGACTTAATGGATTAAGTCCTTAATGAGTTAAGTGAGAAACACTTAACCCTAATTGTTATTTTATGTGAAACCTTAATTTCACTTAGGCATTATGTTGGCCTTTTTATTGGGCTTTGGTGTTTGGGCAAATAATGGACCATCCAAGAATAATCATATGGACTAGAATATGTTGATGGGCTTTAGGGTAAGGCCCATATGAGAGTTTGGGATCGATTTGGAAAATTAGGCCATAGATGGGCCATAGTTTGGGCCTTTATGATTATGAGATATTGGGCCATTAGAAATGCCAAATGTTTGGACTAGAATAAATGGTTGGGACTTTGAATAAGTTCATGTAAAGGTTTGGGCCTAATTTGGAAAATTGGGCCATATGTTGGGCTTTGATTCCTAGTTTGACTTTTGGGCCTTTGGATTGGGCCTTAGGTTTGAATCAAGCCAAGATGGGGTACTGTAGTCTATTACTCTAAGAACTTGTGGTTATGTGTTGGGACCCAATTATTAATTGGGTGCTGTTTTGATATTGACAGTTTGGGAATCTGTCATCCAGTAGTTGGAGTTGTGTGTACGGGACTTCAACAGTGTGAGGTGAGTTGCCTTCAAGTAGAAATGGGTCTAAGGCCATAATGTCGGCCCATTAGTAGGAGTTGTTTGATAGATGATTGTCTTTGTGATAATTATCTAGGTTTTCTACTAACTGATATGTTTTATGTGTTAGCATGGTACGATGTTATGTGATAGTAGGTAGTAAGGGGAATAATCCCCGTGTCATGGTCGTAAGGACCGAAGGGTAGGTCGGGCACCCCAGAATTATCTAGTAGTATGTTTATGTTATATTATTATGTGGTAGTGGTAGGGGTGAAATAGTCCCTAGTAGTCGGTTGAGATAAACTGACGGGTAAGTCAAGCACCCCAGAATGGCTTGAGATGGGTAAGTCAAGCACCCTAGAATGGTTTGACCTGGGTAAGTCAAGCACCCCATAATGGCTTGACATGGGTGGGTTAGGCACCCTAGAATCGACTGGTAGTATGCTATTATATGGTGTGTGGTATGATAGGGGAACTCACTAAGCTTTGTGCTTACGGTTTTCAATTTTGGTTTCAGTTACCTCGTTTTCAAAGGAAAGGAGCCGGCTCGATTGCATCACATCACACTATATTTCCGCACATGATATCTTGGAGATTACACTCTGATATTGTTTTATGATAACATGTTTTGATTATTTCAACTTTGGTTTTTGGCATGAGATGTTATTATGGATGTTTTATTACTTATGATTTTATAATAACTTATTTAAAAATGAAATTTTAAGCCTTGAATTTTGGGATGTTACAATCTCACCTCTAAGTATATACAATTATGAATTCCTTGGTTTGTTGATATTTAGTATGTTGTTATGTTGTATTGATTTATTAGATCTGTGTTATGGTATTTTAGTATGCTATTATGATCTGTTAGATCGGTATCCTGGTAAATAGGATGTTATTATGATGTTATGATCTGTCTAATCGGTTTGTTTGTATATAGAATGTTATGTGATTATATGATATATGTTCACATGTTTGATTAGTGGTTGAGGCTTATCTGCTTTGCGTGAGAGCCAATAGACCTGAGCATTCCAACCCGATGGTTGTGGGCCATGAATATTCCATCCCGATGATGATTAGACTCGTAGTATGTGGGCATTCCAACCCGATCACTACTAGAAAAACAGCCTTTTACGACGCTCATTGCGCATCGTAAAAGGCTCAGACGACGCGCAAATGCGTGTCAAGGAAGGCCCTGTCATAAAGAGAGACGACGCGCTTTTGTGCGTCGTCTATAGACGACGTGCATTTACGACGCTCATTTACGACGCGCAATTACGACGCGCGTTTACGACACGTAATGCGTATCAAGGAAGGCCCTGTCATAAAGGAAGACGACATGCATTCGCGTGTTGTAACCTTACGACGCGCGTGTTAATGACACACAATGCGTATCAAGAAAGCCCCTGTCAAGAAAGGCCATGTCATAAATGAAGATGACACACATTTTTGCGTATCGTAAATTTAAATGGTAAAAAAAATAAATTTATATATTTATTAATTTTTAAATTAAATTTGCATTTAATTTCTCATAATAGAAATAAAATACCATATACAAAAAATACAATCCATTGCATAATATAAAATAAAATTTCATACTCAAAAAAATAAAATAAATTGCACAAATTGTAATGTCATACAAAGAATCATTCAAATGTTAAACAAAAATAATACATTGCTAACATGGGTTATACATTCCTATAAACTAACAAATAATCATACAACTCTGTTTCTTACTGGAAAGGAATGTCAAACATGATTACAAGTCTCCCTTAATCTTGATTACTCACCTGCTTAAGTAGAATGTTGTTGTTGAGAAGGTTACCTAGCAACAGAGAAAAACACAACACCTCTCCCACAATCACAACATCATTTACAGAGAAAGGGTTGTCAATTACTTTCATTAAGACTTTCATTCAATCACAAAAATATTAAATAAAAGGGTGAAACAGTAACTTACTTTTGATAAGTTGATCTCCCTTAGAGCAAACACAGCTAAAGCATTGAACAAGACCCTATTTCAAAATTTTATAAATACACAAATCATGATACCTGATATTGGAATACACACTTTGAGACATGGATAAATACGAGTAGATTAACCTGGATACATAGGAAGTAAAGATGGAAGGTGCCAGAACTCTGGGGGCATTGGGTTGGTTCCTTCCCACTCGCACACACCAAGCCAAAACTCCACTTAATCCAGCACCAAAATAAGCCTGCATTTAGAAAGCTGCAGGGGTGAGTCACAATTCAAGAATCTGTTAAAATTTGAGGAATAACATGTTCAACCAAAACAATATTAGAAAACAGGGTTAAATGTGAAACATAGCAATGTAATAATTATCAAGGTGCTGGAATACTTGAAATCTAGATTATTTGCTTGTTTGTACATCTAGATGATTTTATCACGAACATAAGTCATGTTATCAACTTTCTGAAGAAGTATACCAAGACATTTGTAGGAGAAGAATACTCTCAATAAGATAATTTAATTAAAAAAATGTAATGATAATGATAATGAGTTCATACCTGTGAAGTAGTGCAGAATGCTCATCATCATATGTATAAAGCTCATACTGCTTTGCAAAAGCATTTCCAAGAGAAATGACCCAATCAATGTCTTGAACAACATCCAAAGTTTCTGCAAGAAACTGCAAACAAAAAAAGAAATAAATAATAATGACATGAAAAGTAAGACTATCAGTCTATAACCTCAACAATAAAACAAAACAAATTATTATTAAAATCAAATAATGATAATACAGATTGTTACAAATTATGGGACAGCAGGGTCTTCTATGATGACATATAAAGCAGCCCTATTACAATATTACCCTTGTGGGACAGCAGGGTCTTCTTCTATGATGACAAATTGTGGGACAGCAGTACATGACTAAATGCATGTAGATTGATAAGGTTGTTTCTTTTTTACTTAATAAAATCAAAATGACTTGACGTGCTAAGTGAGAGGTTGGTCACTTTATGTATTAAGACCCTCCCTTTACAATATTACCCTTGTTTATTTTTTTATTTTATTCAACTTTTGACAATCTCATGAAAAAGGCACTATCAACCTCGTTTTTTTTCAATGTTCACAGAATTTTAAGCAAAATGTTGGCATCTATTTAGCTGTTGTTATTTGTTTTAGAATTTGGAGAGAGAGAGAGAGAGAGAGAGAGAGAGAATCTTCATGCCTTTATGGTGTATCAAAGGAGGGCGCGAAAAGACAACCCAGTTACCATCCTAAGCAATTAGTGGTCCTAGACCATGTGAAAAACAGAGCTCATATAAACATTGAGATGTAAGTTAATGTGACTGAAAATCCCTTGCACATTTAAACTGCTATGCTGTAATAGAAGGGGAATGCTATAATACACAAATTACAAATAGATGAAAGTATGTTGATATTTCTGGCATTTAGCCCAAATTTATATGCTTTCAAGTATGAAGAGATCACTTACTTCTTTATGCCTAGGTACATAATTTGAAAAGGCAATCAATGAAAAGAAAAAAAATGATTACTCCATGTTTGCAGCCAAAATCCTGACATAAAGACCAGTTTCGCGACCCAAACGCTCCCTTTAGTAAACATCCTTGTCTTTTTATTTAGATTCCTTATCTGTTTATTTTGTTTCTTTATCCTTTTATTCAGTTTGACTTATCCTTCTATCATCAGGATTTTTCCTCCTGTCATTTAATTTGCCTTTTATGGAAGATTATTTTAGTTTAATTTAGGTTTCTTTTTAGTAATTAGGAAGCTGATATATTGTTTGAATTGACTGAATTAAGTTTCCTGTCTAGGTTGGCGATACTGTGTCAATATTTTATTAGTCTCATCAACAGAGTGATTCAGAAAAATGTAAATGCATTACTTTTTTTTTGGAATGGCTAAAAATTTTACAAGCATACCAGCAAGGCTCTAGAAGAAAAAAAAAGGAAGCAAATTACATAAGATCCAACTGTAAATGCATTACTAATTATAAAAGGAATTTCAAATGTAGTAGAATGTATTACCCTGAAATGCAGTCTCATCAACAGGGTGATTAAAAGTGATGTGAATTATTTATTCCTAAAACTGAACAAAAAATTCAGTTAAGTATAAATGATTGTATGAAGGTGATTACATTTGTAAAGAAACACAAAAAATAGCATTTTGATTATTATTAGCCATGAATCTAAATTCAATTCTAACCCAAGGCCACTTTCCTTATACAAGATTAAAAGAGACAGATTTGACTGGTAGTGAAAGTGCATGGGATTTTCATGTTGAGGTCGAGCAGGACTACCTCCAACTTCATAATGACCCTCCATGGGATTGGCAGGAATTGGAATCCAATTCCACATGGCAACTACAGATTATTACAGAGTTAATCTAATAAACATTGAGATGTAAGTTAATGTGACTGTATCATCCCTACCAACTATGCACGATTCAATTAACCCTAACCCTAAATAGAAACTTAAGATAGTGTACAGAAAAACACACACACACACACAAATACGAATTATTGAGTTAATTTCTTACCTTACACCTTCTGAATCAGAGCAAGAGCTCAATATAGTTTGGTCACTATGTAGCCATGCAACTGTCCTCATAGATCCGGGGCTAGACTTCTCAACTTCCCGTGGGAGTGCATCCAGTCGATTTAAATCTAATATGCGAAGTATCTTCTCAAAACCACCCGTCAGTAGAAGATGTGTATCCTATATATTAAACAGAATTTGTTACTTTTTATATTATTTATAAAAAAAATCACGTTTTTAGGTAAAAATATGAAATTACCTCAGAGAAGGAACATGCCCTAACAATATGTTTGTGGTCAAACAAGTGCAATTCATCCCCAGTTAATGCATCCCATATTTTCCTGCAAAAAGAAAGATCAATTATATTAAAAGCATGTTACAATTTCAATTTATCAATAACAAGTACAGAAAAAAAAAATCTTTTTGAAGTATGCATTCTAGTGCAATAATTATTGTTTCATGATCTTTTATACCATATATAGTTGAGAAAAGAAAATGTTTGACTATATACACAGTGAAATCAGCAGATGCTGAAGCAGCACGAAAGGCATTAGTGTCCAAACAACAACTCCATCTTATTACAAAGAGGTTCCTACAGAAAGGAGAAGATCACATTAACTTTTTTTCAGAAAATAATACAAACATGAACAAAAAACAGAAAATGACTACAAGTAGAAAGTTGAAAATGAACCTTGCTAGTAACATAAGACAGATTTCCAGCCAGGCAAACAATGATGGAGGATGATGTACTATGGAAAGTATTTCTTTAATAGCCTTATACATTACCACTGGAAGCAACCTGGAAAAAGTAATCAATAAGAACAATCAATAAGTTTTTCAGCAAACAATTTTTAATTATCTAGTTGCAATGAAAAGAGAAAAGCAGAACCTTTGGAAAAGCATGTTCATATCTTCAACAAAAGGAACAACAGGGAAATGAACTAAAGCAGCATGCTATCAACCAAAATAGAAGGCACCAGCAAACCAGATAGTGAAATAGCTTATTAGATAATCTCAAAAATGTGTATAGCAAACAAACCTGGTATAATATATGTGAATCCCCACCCTGATAAGATGTAACAGCAGCTTCATGTGGTAGTTGACTTTGATTTACAGCAGATGTTACAGTATTTTGTTGAGATGACACAACATCTTTGTTACAGAAATTGGGGTTTCCTTCAATTTTCCTGACCCTGTCCTTCAGAAAAAAAATCTATCATTTTCTCAGAACCAAAATAAAAAATAATAATAATAAATAAAAGTTTACCTTGAGACTGTTATGAATTCAATCCAAGGCCATGCTACCAAAATCCTTAAGCATCCCGGTGATGAATTTCTACATTAAAAATTATAAGTTTCTATCAAAAGTATCCAAACTTTCACATAATGATAGCTTTAAATATTCACCAAATGTCTTAAATACCCTTTGATAATGATGCAAAAAAAAAGGCTTATAATTCTCAGACTTGGAATTTATAGGAAATGTACCTCATAAACAGTCATTTCTTTGCAAAAAGAGGCTACTGATCTTTTGGAATTGTCATCAGCTACCAACTCTTCATTACTAATGACAATTTTACCCCTATCAGAAATGCTAGTGTATATAAGTGGTCGTTAGGGTCATTGCTGGAAGATTCTGAAATTTTCCCTACACCAGTAAAAAGAGGGTTAAGTGATTAGAAATAAATCTTTATACTATTAAAAAATAACATGTGAACAAACCTACACAAGTAAATTCTTCTTTCTGTTTAAAAAAAGTTATCAAATTTATTCAATTATGTTATCAATCAATCACCTTCATAACATGAGAGCATTTTTTGATACCCTTCCTGTGTCTACTTTGCTAATTTCATTTAACACTGCATCAATTGATGCCTCCATCTCAAGGATAGCAGTTGATTGAATAATTGGCCCAATACTCATGGCAGGATCATTACCTTGGTCAGATCTTCAATCATAGATGTTGCTTTGGTGTACTCTCCCAATTCTGTTAAGGTTACTGCTACCCCCTGCAAAACCACTTAGATAGTATTTGGAAGTTGTCTCATGTGAAGAAACAAATTATAAGATGAAATCAGGGTCAATGAGCATTTGTTGTCTTGCTTATGGAAGTAGATTTTGGCAATTTATATGTGATTACCTAACATACTCATGACCCCAGGAACCAATATCACCTTCAGATACCAACAAGCGATACTTTAAACTCTCCTGAAATCTGCATGATGTGTGAAAATATTATTGGAAAACAAAAGTGCACCAAGGATTACATAGCAGAAACTCTTGAGACAATGGAAATCACATCATATGTCATAAACCAAACTAAATGCAAGCACTTCTCTTACCCGGTCAAAGCTAAAATAGAAAGTATATCAGCAAGTAATTTCTGCAACAACAGTAGAAAGTATTCTATTATCAGCAAGTAATTTCTGCATGGAAATGGTGAAGCAGGATGCTAAAGAATGAAATAAATGCATTTAAGTCTAAATCTGGCATTGTGTCATAAAATAATTTTAGAGTTCCATAATGTGGGCGTAAAATCTTCAGTGGTTTTGGGACTGAAGTCATAGAGCTGGTTGATGTCTGAATTTCTTTCCTACAACCAAATAATCAATATTGTTAGTCTAAGTGACAATTTGCAAAAAAAAAAAAAAAACACAAGACCTCTTATATCAATAACTAAAGCATGCATAAAACCACTTCAAGGAACAAGAAAATAAGGAATTGCAAAAACATGCCCACATCTACACTCAAGAATCCCTCTTCAATCAACATTTATTTAACATAACAGATTCATTACAAACAATGACTCTCAACAGTAAATATGAATACCACAACACACCAATTATTATATGGAACAATCTAGATAAAAATAATGAAGGTGTCCCTTCATGTAACATTTATTGATCCAACATCCCAAACCATTGAACATAAATAAAAGAGTTTTCTCCAACTCCATTCCCAGAACTGTGTGTTGCAACGTGATGCACTTCAACAAACTCACACATCTTATAAAAGATTATGACCCATAATTACAAACCTTCCAAGGTTTTTAAATATCTAAAAGGTTAAATCATTTCTCAGCATTAACTTTAGTTAAGTACTTGAAACTTTAGAGTTCTAGATAATTCCTTAATGATGAAAGCTTTCCTCAATGTAGATTATCCTTCACAGTACCATGTGTATATGCTCACATTCTTCAAGTCAACTCTGCAAATTATCCTTTCAAACCGATCATAACAATATTTTAGTTTGCTCTTGCTAAGAACGTGGTAGGCTTTTAGGACTATGTTAGACCAAGTTCTCATTGGGCTTCAACGTAATTATATTAATTTCATAATCCTAACTTACACCTGCTTAGCTGAGAATAACATCAAGAATTTTAACACACACAGAATAGTTACAATCAGGACAATTCAGAACAGATCTCAACAAAACTGAACCAACAATGCTTGCAAATAAACAATCCATGAAGTGCGCCCTTTTAATTAAAGAAGAAAAAACATAAAAAAAAACATCATCGATAAAAAATATTAGTACCTTATATTTTCTCACGGATCTCAATGAGTGGTGCCCTCATACGCAAAACTGCGGCATCGACATCTACAAGTTTGGTGCTAAGATTCATGAAGTCAGCATAATCTCGGTTAATTCACTCTACTAGTTCATGTTTAAGGGATGAAAGATGAGACAGCAGCTCCGATCTTGGGTTTTCAAAGGGGACACAGCTTCATAGATCGGAGATGTAGGATTCCGAGTCGAAATCAGGGCTGAGAATTGAGGAAAGAGAAAATACACAGAAAGTGTGTTTGTGTGTGTGAGAGAATTCAAGCCTACGTCTTCTGATCAACACATGGAAGACGATGTTATTGAGAGGGTAGATGAGACAGCAGCTCCAATCTTAGGGTTTCAAAGGGGACACAGGTTAATAGATCGGAGATGTAGGATTCCGAGTCGAAATCAGGGCTGAGAATTGAGGAAAGAGAATGTACATAGAAAGTGTGTTTGTGTGTGTGAGAGAATTCAAGCCCTGCGTCTTTTGATCAACACAGGGAAGACGATGTTATTGAGAGGGAGGCTTGTTGTGCGAGACAGATCACAAAGAAGATCTGATGGTCGTTAAACCAGACCTAGGGCTTGTAAACTTGAGCATCTGTGTCGGTCTTCGTCGAGGTAAGGTTAGCCCAAGATCGCCGGCTAAAAGAGATGAGTCGAGATCGTTGGTAGATGAGGTGAGCCAAGGTAGCGAACGTTGCAGAACACTCCCATCTTGAAAAGAACCCTATAATGATCCCTTCGATTTTTTGATAAAATAAATAGTCTCGAGGCGCGTTCAAGAATTATAAAGCGACATACTTACACGACACGCCTATTACGATGGGTGCCCTCCGTGTTTTTATTTTTATTTTTTTCTAACACAAATTGTAGGTCACGCAAAAATGCGCGCCCTAAATCCTTCAAATTTTTCAATAGATGACATTATTTTTACGTCACGTGCTTTTACGAATCGTAAATTCGTGCGCGTCATAAATTGCGTTTCATTAAAGGCCTTTTTTCTAGTAGTGGATGGTTGTGGGCCGAGGGTATTCCATCCCGATGATGACTGGACCCGTTATATATATATATATATAGGCATTCCAACCTGGGGTATTCCATCGGGATGGATGACTGGACCCGGAGGTTGATTGGGCTTGGGGTATTCCAACTCAATGGTTGATTAGACCTGACATATTTGTCATTATATGAGACTGGGTTGCTTCGTGCATCAGTCAACAGGCTTGGGGTATTCCATCTCGATGGATGATTGGACCCATAGTATACTGTTTGTGATTATATGTGTATTGTTATGTGTATGAGTATTTTGGGGGAACTCACTATGCTTTGTGCTTATGGTTTCAGTTTATTATTTCAGGTGCTTCAGATGTTTCGGCAAGGCGAAGGCATGACCGTACACATCCACGCGTTTTGGAATTTTGGTTTTTGGGATACTCTGATATGAAACTATTGTCTCAGATCGCGATGTTCGGTTCTGTAACAACCCGAAATTTCCGTATCATTTATTGTAACTCTTTCGTAGTACAATTCGCGCAACCAATCGTCGTTTCCAATTTCAATTTCCGATCTTCCGTTTAATTAAGTCATTATCTGGTATACATTTAAAATGACTTAATGGGTGTCTTAATACATTTAGAAATCATTTTAACACCCAACTTTAGTGATCGGAATATTTCTAGAAATTACCGTATCGGGTTACGGTAACTCAATCGGGTACGACCAAAAACCTCGTCTAACGTCGGTATCGGGTAGAATTCCACCGTGTCCAAAACTTAAACACTATATAAACGTGTTTAAAACTCCATTTGAAGCCTTTGGTCAATTTACCATTAAACAATACCAACCTCTCTCGTCATCCAAGTTTAAGGGATCAAAACTCAAAATTAAGGCTTCAAATCCCTAAGGTACTTCTCCTAGCTTGTATTGTAACCTTCTTAGCCTTCAAATTCGAGTTCAAAGCATGATTTAGGACTACATTCATGAGTTTACGGCCATGGAACCTTCATGGGCCGTAAACTCATATATCAAGGGTTTTTAAGCCCTAAAACCCTTCCTTAGCATTGTTGGACATTAGATATGACTTAATGGCTTAATGGAAAGGACTTATAACATGTAAAACATTGATTTAGAGGGACAAAAGTGAGTTTACGGCCAAGACACATTCTTGGGCCGTAAACTCATATTCAAAGGGTTTTTGAGCCAATTAACCCTTCCAAATCATAGTTGGGACTTAGATATGACCTTTGGGCTTGCTAATCTAGACTTGGAACACTTTAAACTTGATTTTTGGGTAATAAAAGTGAGTTTACGGCCAAGACATACTCTTGGGCCGTAAACTCCTCTTAAATGGTGATTTAGTGCCTTAAAACATGTCAAAATGCTTTCAAACTCAACCAATGGCCTTGTGGTAAATCCTAGATTCATCTAAAAATGATTTGGAGACTTTAAACACAACATATGCCCTACATATGTGAGTTTACGGCCAAAGAACTCCTCCTAGGCCGTAAACTCCTAAAATTTTGTAAAATGGTAACCTAAATTCATAACAATGCTTAGAAAATTAGTTAGAATCACATGTGATTGTCCTATATAGTTCAAATTAACCATTCTTAGCCATGGGTGAGTTTACGGCCGTAAACTCTATGAGTGTGGCCGTAAACTCATGTTTTAAATGATGTAAATTCATTCCAAGTGTTCCAAGGCATTTTAGATAATCCATTCTAGCAATCCCTATGTCCATTTGAGCCCTTAAACCATCAAAACCACACCCACATGAGTTTACGGCCGTAAACTCATGTATGTGTGTGTTCAATAGTTGTAAACTCTTTAAAATGTTTACTCTTGGGGAGTAAACTCAAGTCCCAAGTCCCTAGTACCATTACATGTCCGAAGATGTCACCCGGGTCACTCCAAACGCTCATTTTGAGGTATTTAACCTCATTGAAGTGTAATGTTCCATATGATTAGTGAATGTATCCCTAATTGTATATATATGGACATTATTTCATTTTACATAGGGACTTCGCGAGTAATCAAACCCCGAACCAACGTCTAGCATTCAAAACCGACACGTTTCCGAGTCCGGTGAGTTCATACCCCTACCCTTTTTCACTGTTTTCACTGTTTTCAGTGGGGGGAATACAAGAAAAGTACAAGGAAATTCTTGTACTCAAAACATGTTTTCAAATGTGTGTTTCATATTTCATATGCTTTTATAACTGATTACTACAACTGATAACAGATTGAACATACAGATCACGTAACATATATTTGTGAAATAGGTCTTTAAACTAGTATATTTTACATATATTTCACAAATGGCTTTCCACATTTTATCAGTTAAAAGCATGACATTAAAACATTTGAACATAATACCTGTACACTGTTTTGTCCTCGGTAGCACTCCACACACATACACGAGTGGAGGACTATCATATTATTACTAGTAAATTTGTTATTCCTGTATGATTGGATACACGTCCTCGGAGAACACTCCACTGAGATACGCGAGTGGAGGACTACACCCATAACCAGAATCTCTGGTATTTAGAGAGCGTGACTTGAGTGTATAGATCTATACGGGGCTGACTACCCCACACCTGGCTGCTAGCTACAGCCGAACCGAAATGGTTCAAGGGTGACGAAAGTCATAAGTATGTGGACGACTTATTGCCACATGTGGACTACTTATTGCCACAGGTTTTAGTCTATTGTATGGTTATGGAACTCGCAATTAGGATAACAGAGATTTACTTACAGTAATAATGAACCACTTTATACATCTTTTACATCTTTTACATCTTTCACGTTTTGTAACTAACAATCAGGAAAGTACGGGACTTTCCTGGGGAAAACATGGAACCTAATCACGATTACATCTTTAACATTGTTTACATTAGAAACCTACATGCAGGAAAGCATGGGGCTTTCCTGGGTAACACTTACATAACTAGAAAGAGTAACAAACTGGATAACATTACATCTTTTACAATTTGTAACATACAATAAGGAAAGTATGGGACTTTCCTGGTAACACATGATAAGTAAACAGAACAGTTTAACCAGTCAGATAACCAATTATACATTTTCACATGAATAAACATGTTTTCAGTGTACAAACTTACTATACTTTACAATTGTGAAACAATAACCAACTATTAAGAAAATATGGGATTTTCTTGGTGCATATAACATTTCAGAAACAGAAAGGAAACTCGAAACATTTTCACAAACAAAAACCGCTTATGAACTCACCAGCTTTATGCTGATTTTCAAATCGCTTGTGTTCTTAGGTCAGCGTTAGAACAGGTACCTGAAGATTCCTTTTTGATCAGAAGACGGAGTACATGAAGGTCCGTTTCATTTTGTCTATATATACTATGTATCACAACTGTACAAACTTTACTTTTGAAATAACTGTAAAACTTTATTATGTAATGTAGTGGCTGTTTTACTTTACTTACTATGTGCATTGGATTTGATACTCAACGTGGAGTCAAACCCCGGAAATGTTTCCGCCTTCGGTTTTCGGGGTGTGATAGATTGGTATCAGAGCCCTTGTTTATAGTGAATGAGGTATACCAAACATTACATGGTATAAAACTATAAACACTAAAGGGCCTAAGTGCTCTGAATTAAAAGTATCTTCAAACTACAAGTATTTTCAAAAAGTATACAAGTATACCGAACCGTCGTCATCCGTAACCACAAGTAGAACCGAACCTAAGTAATTGGGTGTTGTGTACTATGGTTAAACCTGGGCAGTTATGTAGTCGTGTCTAGGGTCAATATGGCCTGGCCAACTATATTCATTCGAGACACGGCCAACATGTGCTTGGGAGTGACTGTGGTATGCGGCATGCCTAAAACTTACCCTAATATCCCAAACATCGAATCATTGTCGTAAACAATTCATGAAATACTATGGGAGTATTTCTCAATCCCGATCCTCTGTAGTAATCCTTATTCGAGTGGCTTTCTGTGATTACTCTTAGCGATAAATTATCTGTTCGATAACTTTTTCCTGCTTTATCGCTTACTCGAATCATATAACTGCCATATCTATTGATTCAATGTAGAGGACTTACCATCCTCTCTTTCTTGATCTTATTAGATCAAGATGCCTCCCCGAAAAAGACCTAGCTCAAAGAATGACAACAATCCTTCTTCACCGCCACCTCCTCCTCAGTTCGATCTAGCATCGCTCCAGACAATGATGACAGCTGCAATGGTAGCAGCTATGTCACAAATGAACCCTAGTGGTTCGGGTGGTGGTCCTCAATCTCAAAACCCCGAGGTTAACCAGGGACACCAGAGAGGGGGTTCCTACAAGGATTTCATGAACGCAAAACCGACATCCTTTAATGGCACTGGAGGTGTCATTTCCTTATCTCGATGGTTCGAGAAAATAGAGTCCATCTTTGAAATATGTGCTTGTGCAGAGTCCAATAAAGTCAAGTTCGCAGCCTGTACCTTCGTTGATAAATCCTTGACATGGTGGAATGGCCGAGTCAAATCTCTAACCTTACCCGTAGCCAATGCCATGGGCTGGGAGGCCATGAAAGAACTTCTCATTGCTGAGTACTGCCCTCGTGGTGAAATGCAGAAATTAGAGCACGAGCTCTGGAACCTGAAGATGAAAGGTTCCGACATTGCTGCATATACTTCCCGATTTGATGATCTCGCCCTTCTCTGCCCGGGACTAGTCACTCCTGAAAACAAAAAGATCGAAAGGTTCGTTTGGGGGTTATCTCAACCAACAAAGAGTCATGTTTTGGCTGCTCGTCCGGATACCTATGATAGTGCCAAGACTTTAGCTCAGATTCTGGTTGATCACAGCGACGATGTTAAGGAAATCACTACCACTTCTGAGCCGACTCAAAGGAGTGGTGAAAAGAGGAAATTCTGGAAGAAAAAGAAGGGTCAATCTTCTCAAGGATCTTCCAAGAAACAACAGACGGTAGCAGTCCATGCTGCTACTACTACCCCTGTTGCTGCTGTTTCTGTCATGGGATCCACAGCCTCAACTCCTACCAGTAAATATGCCGGTAACCTCCCTCTGTGTGATAAGTGTAAATACCATCATCATCCTGGTCCCTGTCGAGAATTGTCTTGCACCAACTGTGGTAAGAAAGGGCACACAGTTCGATACTGTAGAACTCCTACCCAATCAGCCAACCAATCATCGGGAGCAGGTGTTAGTCAAGCCTGCTACAACTATGGAAAAGTTGGACACTTTAAAAGGAACTGTCCCAAGAAGTCAACTGCCGATAACACTGGAAGGGTTCTAACCATGGGACGGGAGGAAGCAGTTGCTGATCCCACTGTTGTTTCGGGTACGTTCCTTCTCGACAACTCATATGCTAGTATTCTTTTCGATTCGGGTGCTGAAAGGAGTTTTGTTAGTCATGCATTTAAACATAATCTAAAACCTAATCCTCGACCCCTAACCGAAACGTTTACCGTCGAGATGGCTAATGGTGAGAAAGAAAGCGCTAATGATGTATTCATAGGTTGTACGCTTACCCTAAATGATCACTCATTTCCTATAGATCTCATGCCCGTTTCCATTAAGAGCTTTAATGTTATCATTGGCATGGATTGGTTGAGTCCCAATCATGCTGACATTCTTTGTTACGAAAAAGCTATCCGTCTCAATCTTCCTTCGGATCAAACTCTCGTAATCTATGGCGATAAACCCAGTTCCAATCTTCATATCATTTCTTGCATCAAAGCTCGAAAGCTCCTTCAAAAGGAGTGCATTGCATTCTTAGCTCATGTGATCAATGAGAAACAAGAAGTTAGAGACCTCACGAGCATCCCCGAAGTCTGTAACTTTCCTGATGTGTTTCCCGAAGAACTTCCAGGAATTCCTCCCGAACGTCAGGTCGAGTTCCGTATTGACCTAATACCTGGAGCTACTCCCGTAGCAAAATCTCTGTATCGCTTAGCTCCGGCAGAAATGCAGGAGTTATCCAGTCAACTTAACGAGTTGCTCAGTAAAGGATTCATTAGACCAAGTTCCTCACCCTGGGGAGCTCCGGTTCTGTTTGTTAAGAAGAAAGATGGATCCTTTCGGATGTGTATTGACTATCGTGAACTGAACAAGTTAACCGTTAAGAACCGATATCCTCTTCCACGAATAGATGACCTCTTCGATCAACTCCAGGGAGCCAACTACTTTTCAAAAATAGACCTTCGGTCAGGGTACCATCAGTTACGAGTCCAGGAGAATGATGTTTCCAAGACAGCTTTTAGGACTCGGTATGGACACTACGAATTCGTAGTGATGCCCTTCGGTCTAACCAATGCACCGGCTGTGTTCATGGACCTGATGAACCGGGTGTGCCGTCCCTTCTTAGACAAATTCTTCATCGTGTTCATTGACGACATTCTCGTCTACTCCTGAAGCGAAGAAGACCACAAGCAACACTTGAGGCTAGTGTTGGAGACCCTTAGATCCGAAAAGCTATACGCGAAATTTTCCAAATGTGAATTCTGGATACGGAAGGTAACTTTCCTCGGTCACGTAGTAAGCGAGGAGGGTATTCATGTAGATCCTTCCAAGATTAAAGCGATAGAGAATTGGTCGGCACCAAAAACACCCACAGAAATTCATCAATTCTTGGGTCTCGCCGGCTACTATCGACGATTCATTCAGAACTTTTCCAAAATGGCCAAACCTTTAACCACTCTAACACAGAAAGGTGTACCCTTTTTGTTGGAGTGATAAACAAGAAACCACATTCCAAACATTAAAGAAAGCCTTATGCAGCGCGCCTGTTCTGTCTCTGCCCGAAGGGACAGAGGATTTCGTTGTCTTCTACGATGCGTCTAATCAAGGTTTAGGCTGTGTGCTTATGCAAAGAGGAAAGGTGATTGCCTATGCCTCTAGACAGCTGAAAGCACACGAGGTCAACTATACCACACATGACTTGGAACTAGGAGCATTAGTCTTCGCATTGAAGATTTGGAGACATTATCTCTACGGAACCAAGTGCACAATCTTCACTGATCACAAGAGTCTGCAGCACATCTTTAATCAGAAAGACTTAAACATGAGGCAACGGCGATGGGTAGAATTACTCAGTGATTATGAGTGTGAAATCCGTTACCACCCCGGCAAGGCCAATGTGGTAGCAGATGCCCTTAGCCGAAAGGATAGTATAGGCCACAAAGTGAGGAACCAGACGATGACCATCCATTCCAACTTACCCATACAAATCCGAGAAGCCCAGTTAACAGCCCTCAAACCCGAGAACGTGTCAGATGAAACCTTGAGAGGGATGGAAAAGAAACTTGAGATTAGAGGTGACGGAGTTCACTGTTTCATGAATCGAATCTGGATTCCCAAATCCGGAGGATTCAGGGAAATAGTCATGGAGGAAGCACACAGAACCAAATACTCTGTTCACCCGGGTTCGGACAAGATGTACCTGGATCTCAAGAAACAATACTGGTGGCCAAACATGAAAGCTGAGATAGCTACATTTGTGGGCAAGTGTCTGACTTGCGCCAAAGTCAAAGTCAAACATCAGAAGCCTTCAGGTCTGCTCCAACAACCCGAGATTCCCGAGTGAAAATGGGAGATGATTACCATGGACTTCATCACCAAACTACCCAAGTGTTCTAGTGGGTACGATACGATTTGGGTAATTGTCAATCGTTTGACAAAATCCGCTCACTTCATCCCAATCAAAGAATCATACAAGATGGAGAGACTCGTGCAAATCTACATCCAGGAGGTAGTACGTCTACACGGTGTACCTGTATCCATTATCTCTGATCGAGATAGTAGGTTTACCTCCAGATTCTGGCAATCCCTTCAGAAAGCCCTTGGAACCAAACTAGATATGAGCACGGCATATCATCCTCAAACCGATGGACAGAGTGAGAGAACAATCCAAACCCTGGAAGACATGCTTAGGGCATGTGTCATTGACTTTGGAAAGTCGTGGGATACACATCTATCCTTGATCGAATTCTCGTACAACAACAGTTACCACACCAGCATTAGGGCTGCTCCGTTCGAAGCCCTATACGGTCGTAAGTGCAGATCCCCTCTGTGCTGGGCCGAGGTGGGGGATACACAGTTAGCCAGGAGTCGAGTCCCCGACAGTGCTCTCAATGGTCCTGAAATCATCCGTGAAACCACCGAAAAGATCATTCAAATCCGTAACCGACTGAAAGCCTCACGTGATCGTCAAAAGAGTTACGCTGATAACCATCGGAAACCACTAGAATTCCAGGTTGGAGACCGTGTCCTGTTAAAAGTCTCGCCCTGGAAAGGCATTGTACGCTTTGGTAAGCGTGGGAAACTTAATCCAAGGTACATTAGACCCTTTGAGATCCTCTCCAGGATCGGTCCAGTTGCCTATAAACTCCATTTACCTCACGAACTCAGTAACATTCATCCTGTCTTCCATGTTTCAAATCTCAAAAAGTGCCTATCCGATGAAACCCTAACAATTCCTTTAGACGAGATCGAGATCAATGAAAACCTCAACTTTGTGGAGGAACCGATCGAAATCATGGATCGAGAAGTAAAACGTACAAAACAAAGTCGCATCCCGTTAGTGAAGGTTCGCTGGAATGCCAAGCGGGGACCGGAATTCACTTGGGAACGGGAAGATTCAATGAAACAGAAGTATCCACAACTCTTTTCTTATCCATGATTTGTATCTTGTCTTATGTTCTAAACTTGAATTTCGGGACGAAATTCCCTTCAACGGGGGGATAATGTAACAACCCGAAATTTCTGTATCATTTATTGTAACTCTTTCGTAGTACAATTCGCGCAACCAATCGTCGTTTCCAATTTCGATTTCCGATCTTCCGTTTAATTAAGTCATTATCTGGTATACATTTAAAATGACTTAATGGGTGTCTTAATACATTTAGAAATCATTTTAACACCCAACTTTAGTGATCGGAATATTTCTAGAAATTACCGTATCGGGTTACGGTAACTCAATCGGGTACGACCAAAAACCTCGTCTAACGTCGGTATCGGGTAGAATTCCACCGTGTCCAAAACTTAAACACTATATAAACGTGTTTAAAACTCCATTTGAAGCCTTTGGTCAATTTACCATTAAACAATACCAACCTCTCTCGTCATCCAAGTTTAAGGGATCAAAACTCAAAATTAAGGCTTCAAATCCCTAAGGTACTTCTCCTAGCTTGTATTGTAACCTTCTTAGCCTTCAAATTCGAGTTCAAAGCATGATTTAGGACTACATTCATGAGTTTACGGCCATGGAACCTTCATGGGCCGTAAACTCATATATCAAGGGTTTTTAAGCCCTAAAACCCTTCCTTAGCATTGTTGGACATTAGATATGACTTAATGGCTTAATGGAAAGGACTTATAACATGTAAAACATTGATTTAGAGGGACAAAAGTGAGTTTACGGCCAAGACACATTCTTGGGCCGTAAACTCATATTCAAAGGGTTTTTGAGCCAATTAACCCTTCCAAATCATAGTTGGGACTTAGATATGACCTTTGGGCTTGCTAATCTAGACTTGGAACACTTTAAACTTGATTTTTGGGTAATAAAAGTGAGTTTACGGCCAAGACATACTCTTGGGCCGTAAACTCCTCTTAAATGGTGATTTAGTGCCTTAAAACATGTCAAAATGCTTTCAAACTCAACCAATGGCCTTGTGGTAAATCCTAGATTCATCTAAAAATGATTTGGAGACTTTAAACACAACATATGCCCTACATATGTGAGTTTACGGCCAAAGAACTCCTCCTAGGCCGTAAACTCCTAAAAGTTTGTAAAATGGTAACCTAAATTCATAACAATGCTTAGAAAATTAGTTAGAATCACATGTGATTGTCCTATATAGTTCAAATTAACCATTCTTAGCCATGGGTGAGTTTACGGCCGTAAACTCTATGAGTGTGGCCGTAAACTCATGTTTTAAATGATGTAAATTCATTCCAAGTGTTCCAAGGCATTTTAGATAATCCATTCTAGCAATCCCTATGTCCATTTGAGCCCTTAAACCATCAAAACCACACCCACATGAGTTTACGGCCGTAAACTCATGTATGTGTGTGTTCAATAGTTGTAAACTCTTTAAAATGTTTACTCTTGGGGAGTAAACTCAAGTCCCAAGTCCCTAGTACCATTACACGTCCGAAGATGTCACCCGGGTCACTCCAAACGCTCGTTTTGAGGTATTTAACCTCATTGAAGTGTAATGTTCCATATGATTAGTGAATGTATCCCTAATTGTATATATATGGACATTATTTCATTTTACATAGGGACTTCGTGAGTAATCAAACCCCGAACCAACGTCTAGCATTCAAAACCGACACGTTTCCGAGTCCGGTGAGTTCATACCCCTACCCTTTTTCACTGTTTTCAGTGGGGGGAATACAAGAAAAGTACAAGGAAATTCTTGTACTCAAAACATGTTTTCAAATGTGTGTTTCATATTTCATATGCTTTTATAACTGATTACTACAACTGATAACAGATTGAACATACAGATCACGTAACATATATTTGTGAAATAGGTCTTTAAACTAGTATGTTTTACATATATTTCACAAATGGCTTTCCACATTTTATCAGTTAAAAGCATGACATTAAAACATTTGAACATAATACCTGTACACTGTTTTGTCCTCGGTAACACTCCACACACATACACGAGTGGAGGACTATCATATTATTACTAGTAAATTTGTTATTCCTGTATGATTGGAGACACGTCCTCGGAGAACACTCCACTGAGATACGCGAGTGGAGGACTACACCCATAACTAGAATCTCTGGTATTTAGAGAGCGTGACTTGAGTGTATAGATCTATACGGGGCTGACTACCCCACACCTGGCTGCTAGCTACAGCCGAACCGAAATGGTTCAAGGGTGACGAAAGTCATAAGTATGTGGACGACTTATTGCCACATGTGGACTACTTATTGCCACAGGTTTTAGTCTATTGTATGGTTATGGAACTCGCAATTAGGATAACAGAGATTTACTTGCAGTAATAATGAACCACTTTATACATCTTTTACATCTTTCACGTTTTGTAACTAACAATCAGGAAAGTACGGGACTTTCCTGGGGAAAACATGGAACCTAATCACGATTACATCTTTAACATTGTTTACATTAGAAACCTACATGCAGGAAAGCATGGGGCTTTCCTGGGTAACACTTACATAACTAGAAAGAGTAACAAACTGGATAACATTACATCTTTTACAATTTGTAACATACAATAAGGAAAGTATGGGACTTTCCTGGTAACACATGATAAGTAAACAGAACAGTTTAACCAGTCAGATAACCAATTATACATTTTCACATGAATAAACATGTTTTCAGTGTACAAACTTACTATACTTTACAATTGTGAAACAATAACCAACTATTAAGAAAATATGGGATTTTCTTGGTGCATATAAAATTTCAGAAACAGAAAGGAAACTCGAAACATTTTCACAAACAAAAACCGCTTATGAACTCACCAGCTTTATGCTGATTTTCAAATCGCTTGTGTTCTCAGGTCAGCGTTAGAACAGGTACCCAAAGATTCCTTTTTGATCAGAAGACGGTGTACATGAAGGTCCGTTTCATTTTGTCTATATATACTATGTATCACAACTGTACAAACTTTACTTTTGAAATAACTGTAAAACTTTATTATGTAATGTAGTGGTTGTTTTACTTTACTTACTATGTGCATTGGATTTGATACTCAACGTGGAGTCAAACCCCGGAAATGTTTCCGCCTTCGGTTTTCAGGGTGTGACAGGTTCACCTCCCGTTTCTGGCAGAAGTTCCACGAGGAACTAGGCACGTGACTGCACTTTAGTACAACCTATCATCTGCAGACATAAAGCCAGAGTGAGCAGACCATATAGACTCTCAAGGATATGTTGAGAGCCTGCGTTATCAACTTCAGTTTGTGACTCCTACCTACCCCTTGAAGAGTTCTTTTACAACAACAACTTTCATTCCAGTATTGATGCCCCACCATATGAGCTGTTGTATGGACGGAGATGTCGCACCCCATTCTGTTGGGGCGAGATCGGTCGCATGGTGATGGGACGGGACAGAAGTAGTTCTGCATACTACCGAGAGGATCTAGCAGATCAGACAGTGGCTGCGGACCGCTCAGAGTCGATAGAAGAGTTACGCTGACAAGCGCCAATCTGAGCTAGAGTTCCAGGTGGGTGACATGGTACTCCTGAAGGTTTCACCCTGGAAAGTTGTGATTCGCTTCATGAAGAGGGGGAAGTTGGGTCCTCAATACATTAGGTCATTCAGGATCATTGCCAGGGTTGGAAAGGTGGCTTATCGATTGGATCTCTCGGAGGAGCTTAGTAAGGTCCACAATACTTTCCATGTGTCACAGTTGCGGAATTACATAACAGATGAGGGGGCGGTGGTATCATTAGACGATATTTAGGTCGACGAGAGCCTGAATTACATGGAGAGGCTAATAGTCATTCTTGAGAGGAAGATAAAGGTTCTACGAAACAAGGAAGTACCTATGGTAAAGGTATAGTGGGATCACAGGAGGGGATCCGAGTGGACATGGGATCCAGAGGCAGAGATACGAGAGCACTACCCATATTTGTTTGTCGCAACAGACTTCGAGGACGAAGTCTAATTCAAGTGGGGGAGAATTGTAACACCCCGACTCCCGGGTATGAGTTTTAAAGCACTATGTACATGTTTATGGACCTACTCGATGAGTTGGTTGCCCAAAATCGTTGTGTAGAGGCGGGTTAGCCCGCGTGTATTATTGGATCTACTCGATGAGTCGGAGGACCCGGACTCGATGAGTAGGAGCTGGGAGATGAAACCCTAATTTTTAGGGTTTGCACCTTATTTAAAGGACCTTAAGTCCTTACCTCCAGTCCCTTATCACCTATTGACAGCTAGAAGAAACCCTAATCGCTATTAACCTTGTTCTTGAGTGTTTGTGAGGCTTAAAGAGTGATTTTGGTGCATTTTGTGAAGAAGGTGTGAAGTATAAGAAGCTTGGAATAAAGAGGAGCTAATGGATCTGACTCTACTTCATCTTTGCATCATTTTGAAGGTAAAAAATCGTTAACTTGCGTTATCTTTCGCTAGATCTCTTCATGCTTAGGTTTAGGGTCATTTTTAGTATATTTGGGAGTCATTTTGGGTATTAGCCATGGTCTGCCGCATCGGGCCTTCAGTCCACCTGGTCCACCCTCTGAGTCTAGCCATATCCATCGAGTCTGCAGTGTGGTTGGTCCGCCCGCACTGCGCCTTCAACCCACCTGGTCCACTCTCCGAGTCTACAGTATGACTGGTCCGCCCGCACCGGGCCTTCAGTCGGCCTGGTCCACTCTCCGAGCCTCGGCACGTCTGCTCCGCCCTCGTGGGGCCTACAGCCTATCCGGGCCGCTCGCTGGGCCTTCGGGATATCCGATCCTCCCTGGGTATGTTGGCCTACAACACAAAGCATGACCCACCACAACCCAACCCCAGTCAACCAACCATGTGCACATAAACATATAACCACATAACAATTAATCATCAGTCAACCGATCTAGTAGATCACATACATAGTATACTCTAAACAGGATACCGACCTAACCGGTCACTAACATATATCATCCTAACTACCAAGATGCAAATATAGCAAAGCAATAACACAACAACAATACCCGGATTACAATCCGATAAAGGACCGGCCTTGGTGCCTTAGACCCTGTCGATATAGTGAGGATAACTCACCTCGCAACTGCTGACTGAAAAGATAAGATCACGCTGCTCCAACCTCCGACACGAACTCCACCACTGATAATACCAAAAGACTGAACTCAATAAATACCAATAATTACCAAAATACCCCTGGAAGTCAACTGGTCAACTCTTGGTCGAAGTCAAAGTCCTCAGTCAAAGTCAAACTACCTGACTGACTCTACTCGCTGAGTCATCCCGCTAACTCATCGAGTCCCTATGCTCTAAAAACTCCCATATCGCGACCTAACTCGCCGAGTCGCCCCAAGACTCGCCGAGTCCCACGAACTCTGAGTCACTTCCTGCTCAACTCACCGAGTCGTCCCTCGACTCATTGATTCAAAGCTCAACCAAAAAGGTTAGGACTTCACGACCAGACTTTCCGAGTCCAAGAACAGACTCACCGAGTCCAAGATAATCTTCAACAGACTCGCCGAGTTGTACTTCCAACTCATCGAGTCCCTGCCTATCTTCATTCAACTCGCTGAGTACACCCATGTAACTCGTCGAGTACATCTACTTCTTAATCCTTATATTGGCTTTCCAAGCCATGCAGGGGCTCCAATCCATAGATATACCCTTCTAAAAGCTATTCCTCACGTAAAGTTGCAAACTTTACGTGAATCCAAAGATATCTAAACATAAAACACTCTTGAACTAGGGTTTGGGACAAGAAGGCTTCACCAACAATTCAAAGACAGGAACTTTATGATCATCTGGACCATCTCAAGTCCATATCTAAGGTAGCAACCTTAGATCCAACCTCCAAGCCCCAAATAACTCCAGATATACTTTCAAAAATCCCATAAATGATAGATCTTGATGGATAATAGCTCAAGCAATGAATCATTACCTCAAGAGAAGACTCCAACAGAAGAATAAGCCAAACCTTACAAAGCCCCTTGCTCCAAGCCACTTAATCCTCAAAGATCTCTTTAACAAACCCTCCTTCAAGATTCAAATGCTCTCTAATTCTCTCTCAAACGAATATTAGGGTTTCTGGACTTCAAAGGAGAGTAAAGAGACTGGGGAGATGGTATTATGTTCTTTATATAGGGCTCAACCCCCGGGATTAGGGTTTTCTCCACACAGCACCAACTCGCCGAGTCCAGCCACCGACTCGCCGTGTTGGCCACTTAACACGCGACCAGAATCGCGACCCTACTCGTCGAGTCTACACATGGACTCGCCGAGTTGACCATCCATATTTTCACTTTGAATCCTGAACTCGCACTCCTGAACTCGGGATGTTACAATCCTGAACACAAACTCCAGAAACTACTCTCGCAATGTACCACATGGTATTAACCAAACCAGGTTCCCCAAAACACTACCACCGAAACCCAAAACCCAACTCTTCCCCTACGGTGTCCTAACCACTGCCTCAATCTGGCCACCAGCTTCATCCTCTGATAACCACACTTATCAACCAAGTACCACTACATGATACTTCACTTGTTCCAGATCACAACAATCACTTGACTCTTACGAGCTAGATATAACCCTGAACCACGGGAATCCGACCAGGTACCCATTGCTGGGACTCATCCAACTTCCCTTTCCGAATCCAATTCGTTCCTTCCTGAGTTGACAGGGCACTCCCAAGAGCTCTCTTCTGCAATCACATACAAATGCTGAACCTGCTCTAACATCCACGAGCTAGATATAACCCTGACCCTACTCGTCGAGTCTACACATGGACTCGCCGAGTTGACCATCCATATTTTCACTTTGAATCCTGAACTCGCACTCCTGAACTCGGGATGTTACAATCCTGAACACAAACTCCAGAAACTACTCTCGCAATGTACCACATGGTATTAACCAAACCAGGTTCCCCAAAACACTACCACCGAAACCCAAAACCCAACTCTTCCCCTACGGTGTCCTAACCACTGCCTCAATCTGGCCACCAGCTTCATCCTCTGATAACCACACTTATCAACCAAGTACCACTACATGATACTTCACTTGTTCCAGATCACAACAATCACTTGACTCTTACGAGCTAGATATAACCCTGAACCACGGGAATCCGACCAGGTACCCATTGCTGGGACTCATCCAACTTCCCTTTCCGAATCCAATTCGTTCCTTCCTGAGTTGACAGGGCACTCCCAAGAGCTCTCTTCTGCAATCACATACAAATGTTGAACCTGCTCTAACATCCACGGGCTGGAAAAACCCCACATACTGACGGTACCTCCAAACATCCCTCAAGATGAATTTCCACTACATACATAACCTTCTGATCACAATCATACTGAGAATCCAAGACTCCACCCTTGCATCCCTTCTGCACTCCTCTGGTTCTTCATCACCGGAAATCCTTCTGCAACCTCAACAGACACTCAACCCGGATGTGTTTCCATACCACTGGTACAAACCCAGTACCTATTACCAATAGCTGAAGCACTGACAATAATCCATTTATTCCATTTCCTCCTCTTTTGAAGTACCCACGCTCCTTCCGGAGCTACATGCCCTTCCTTTCCAGGAGATCCACTCATTCACCCTTGTCGCACTGTCACGTGCCACTAAGCTACACTTCACTTTACATTATCCATGTAGAGCAACCGCTACCCTCGAATTTCCATATATTCTGAATATGCTCACAAGGAATCTCGGTTCCATGCACTGCTTCCCACTAACATGATCAGTACTTGGGGGCAGACCATATCAATTATCACCCTTGGCGACACATTTCCTCAATCTCATCATACCTGATCCACTAACACTTACAGAGTCTTCAGCATGACTGGACCACCTTACCAGGCCTTCAGCCTATCTGGACCACCCTCGGAACCTTCAGCATGTCTGGATCGACCTCCTGGGCCTTCACCTTGTCTGGACCATTCTCCGAGCCTTCGGCCTGAATGGACCGTTCTCCGAGCCTTCGGCTTGACTGGTACGTTCTCCGAGCCTTCGGTCTGACTGGTACGCCCACATGCCTTCAGTCTCCTCAGACCGCTCAGACTATCATATATCATCCCGAACTATCCTTCCTGGAAATCTTTCCCGATCATACTGTTCTAGCCCTTAAGGGGTTCCGAACTCTAACTCCATTCCGATCCCGGAATCCTTTCCATGGCCTAAACCCAGGCCTAACATCAAACACCATCTACCCTGAATCCATGGTCTGCTCCCTGACCCCACTAGTCTGCCACTTACTCATACCAGCCCACACTCTTAGCTGGCTGAAACACCGCCGACTTCCAAACAGCTAATCAAACTCAAATACTTGTCGATCCTCATGAGAATTTTCCAACTCTCTCCCACTTAGAACACTGACCTCCAAATACCGGTGACTCATCCGGTCTAGAACAATCATCTCTATCCCATACCTTCCTCATCCATAAACTGCTTGCCTCTGAACGAGTAATCTTCACAAAACTGCTCTCCCGACATTGCACATCTCGAACCCTAAGGGAGTCCAACTCCCAGCTGAACATTTCTCACATCGCGAATACTATACCCAACAACAAGACCACACAACCAATCCTGACCATCCATCCCTTGGATACTAACCAGCTACAACTCCTAGCTATAAAACCCTCTACCAAAAGATAACCCAGACGAAAAGGCGAATAATACAACACAATAAATCATGCAAACATGACTAGCATATGCAATACTCCACAACAATCATAAGATAACAAGATATCAAAAAGGAAACATACCCGCAGCTGTATCCGGCTCTGCCCTGACCTCCTCTGCTATAAGCTGAAAAGCACGCCCCTGAGCCCTCGGGGGCTCTACTCCATCCTAACCTCCACCCGAAATCCTCAAAGTAGCCGGTGCTGGAGCCTACACCGGTCCTGCAGCAAACTGTGGACAGTTGGCCTGCATGTGACCAACCTGATGACACTGATAGTAAATCCTCATATCCTAGACTGGGGTTATTTGACGGCAATCCCTTGCGTAATGCCCCTCTCTCCCGCCGAGCGGCCTCCTGCAACTCTAGCAAAGTCTTGCACCTCTGTGTAGACACAAACTGCCTGATATCCCTCTTGAGCATACTCAGATATTGGGACATCTGAGCCTGCTTTGAAGCAAACTCCGGGAAAAACATCACCCTCTCAGTAAACATCCTGCTAATCTCCGTCACTGACTCTGTATCCTGCTTCAGCTCCAGGAACTCCTGATCAAACCTCTCCCTCTCAACCCGTGGAACATAACAGGTACTGGACATTTCCCGGAACTTAACGAAACCGCAACCCACTGCGCATCCGAATATGACCCCGTGGTCAATCTCCACCAATCTTTCGCCCTGAGCCTCAACAGGTTCAGAGCACAAATCACTCTCTAATCAGCAGGGCATGAACACGTAAAGAAACACCCCTCCACGTCTGACAACCATCTCATAGCAACAATCAGGTCCTGAAATCCATCGAAGCTAGGGGGCTTCGTATTATCGAAGTCCCGATACTGAAAACCTCTACCGGCTCCTCCTCTTGCCACTGCTACAACCGATGTAGCTGCCGCGGCAGCCGTCTCTGTAAGAGCTGCATAACGCTCATCAAAATACTCGACCATGGCGGTCTAGATCGACCCAAAAAGTTCCGGCAACTCGGCCCAGAACATAGCAGCAACCTCATCATGCAGGATCTCACGAATCCTAGCATCTAACTCATCTGTGCTCATCTGACTGATAACCTCGGATGGTGCTGACCCACCCTGATCGCCCTCCCCTGCTCCCGATCTAGATCCAGATCCACTCCCAGCATGCCTTGTAACCACCATACTGAAAAAAACCGCAAACATCATAAACCTCCCACTAACCCAGGAATCGACTCTCAACCCAGCCCTAGGGGTTGTGACTTCTTTGATATGTGTATGGGTCCTGTGCTTTTAGTAGTACGGGCCCATACTACTTTCCACACCTACCCATATTTATATCAAGTATCACCACAACACCCTAAAGAAGAACAGGCATAACAAGCACTCAACCCTCACTCCTAGAGGAACACTGGAAATCTCATACAGAAAGAAACCCTAGGCTAGCAGGCATCATAAATTAGGCAACTCTATCACGCAATTCCTGAAGATCCCTAGCCTAGTACTAGCATGTTGTTCTATCACATCACATAAACAAATAACTTGTATGATAATTTGGGGCTACTTACTGGCTTTGGCTGATCGAACCTCTGCGTCCTCCTTTACTCCTTTTTGAAACCTATTTTAAATTCTCTTTTGAAAACTCTCCTTGATTTTAGACTAGATTCACACAAATGTTCCTCCAATTCACTCAAACCAAGGCTCTGATACCAAATTGTAACGACCATAAAATTCAAGCCAATTTAAACTTTTCAAAAACAACCCAATTTCATAAAGTTATTACAAAAAGGTTTTCAATACATTTATTATCAGAGTATTTTCCCAGAACCACATCATAAACACATAAAACATGAGGAGCGGTACGATCATGCCTTTGCCTTGCCACGGTCTCCTGAAGTACCTGAAACATTTAAACCACAACTGTAAGCCTGAAAGCTTAGTGAGATACGCCTAAAATACCAACCACATGTACCATACACAAAACAAGCCATATCATAACAGAACATAGAACAACCATGCACTTCGGGTCTATTGTGTGACTGGTCTGCCGCATCGGGCCTTCAGTCCACCTGGTCCACCCTCTGAGTCTAGCCATATCCATCGAGTCTGCAGTGTGGTTGGTCCGCCCGCACTGCGCCTTCAACCCACCTGGTCCACTCTCCGAGTCTACAGTATGACTGGTCCGCCCGCACCGGGCCTTCAGTCGGCCTGGTCCACTCTCCGAGCCTCGGCACGTCTGCTCCGCCCTCGTGGGGCCTACAGCCTATCCGGGCCGCTCGCTGGGCCTTCGGGATATCCGATCCTCCCTGGGTATGTTGGCCTACAACACAAAGCATGACCCACCACAACCCAACCCCAGTCAACCAACCATGTGCACATAAACATATAACCACATAACAATTAATCATCAGTCAACCGATCTAGCAGATCACATACATAGCATACTGTAAACAGGATATCGACGTAACCGGTCACTAACATATACCATCCTAACTACCAGAATGCAAATATAGTAAAGCAATAACACAACAACAATACCCGAATTACAATACGATAAAGGGTCGACCTTGGTGCCTTAGACCCTGTCGATATAGTGAGGATAACTCACCTCGCAACTGCTGACTGAAAAGATACGATCACGCTGCTCCAACCTCCGACACGAATTCCACCACTGATAATACCAAAAGACTAAACTCAAAAAATACCAATAATTACCAAAATACCCCTGGAAGTCAACTGGTCAACTCTTGGTCGAAGTCAAAGTCCTCAGTCAAAGTCAAACTACCTGACTGACTCTACTCACCGAGTCAGCCCGCTGACTCGTCGAGTCCCTATGCTCTGAAAACTCCCATATCGCGATCCAACTCGCTGAGTGCCATGAACTCTGAGTCACTTCCTGCTCAACTCACTGAGTCGTCCCTCGACTCACCGATTCAAAGCTCAACCAAAAAGGTTAGGACTTCGCGACCAGACTTGCCGAGTCCAAGAACAGACTCGCTGAGTCCAAGACAATCTTCAACAGACTCGCCGAGTTGTACTTCCAACTCGTTGAGCCCCTGCCTATCTTCATCCAACTCGCCGAGTACACCCATGTGACTCGCCGAGTACATCTATTTCTTAATCCTTATAGTGGCTTTCCAAGCCATGCAGGGGCTCCAATCCATAGATCTACCCTTCTACAAGCTATTCCTCATGTAAAGTTGCAAACTTTACGTGAATCCAAAGAGTTCTAAGTATAAAACACTCTTGAACTAGGGCTTGGGACAAGAAGGCTTCACCAACAATTCAAATACAGGAACTTTATGATCTTCTAGACCATATCAAGTCCAGATCTAAGTTAGCAACCTTAGATCCAACCTCCAAGCCCCAAATAACTCTAGAAATACTCCCAAAAATCCCACAAATGATAGATCTTGATGGATAATAGCTCAAGCAACGAATCATTACCTCAAGAGAAGACTCAAACAGAAGAATAAGCCAAACCTTGCAAAGCCCCTTGCTCCAAGCCACTTAATATTCAAAGATCTCTTCAACAAACACTCCTTCAAGATTCAAATGCTCTCTAATTCCCTCTCAAACGGATATTAGGGTTTCTGGACTTCAAGGGAGAGTAAAGAGACTGGGGAGAGGGTATAATGTTCTTTATATAGGGCTCAACCCCCGGGATTTGGGTTTTCTCCACACAGCACCAACTCGCCGAGTCCAGCCACCGACTCGCCGAGTTGGCCACTTAACACGCGACCAGAGTCACGACCCTACTCGCCGAGTCTACCCATGAACTTGCCGAGTTGACCATCCACGTTTTCTCTTTGAACCTTGAACTCGCACTCCTGAACTCGGGATGTTACAATTTAATTTATTTTTTTATTGCATTAGTTCTTTTTATTGGATTATTAATTTAAATTTATTGTTTTTATTTATAATAAATAATATTTTTTAATTGTTTTTATTTTTAGTATATAATATTTGAACTTATGATTTTGATATATAAAATTTCCCTAAAAATATTTCTACACGAATTACCAAAATTTGAGTATTCGCTACTCGGTGGTCGGCCGAACGAGTACCGAATAATGAGTTCTACAAATTTTTCACCACCTGTAGTGGCTAAGGTGGTTTGAAAACCCTCGATTTAACATTGTCGTCACCGATGGTGGTATCTGTAATGAATGGTCGGCTGGAGGAAGTATGCTTTCTGGGGTTTATTTCACATTGTGTGGGTAGTCAACTGGTATAGTTTTCGTCGAGAATGACCGGCTGTAGTCGATGATCGATGATTTTCAGCAAGATGATACGACGACGCATGGTGGTAAAATGCAACGAATGGAGGAGCTGACCCGGAGTGTTTGATAATTTTATTTAAAACAATAAAGAACGAAATTAAATTAAAATAAAAACAATTAATTAAATATTATTTATTATATAAAAAATAATAAATTTAATTTAATAATCTAATAAAAAGAACTAATGCAATAAAAAATAAAAAAAATAATTAAATGAAATTAATAATCCAATAAAGTAATACTTACTAATAGATAAATATTATGTGCTAAAAATAATATTTGTTAATGTATAATAATCCAATAAAATAGAATTATTACAATAAAGAAGAAATTTAAAAAATCAATTAAAATAATAATAATAATAAACATAATATTTACTAATATATAAATATAATATATTAAAAATAATATTTCTTAATATATAAAAATCCAAACAAAAGAATTAATGAAATAAAAAAATTAAAAAAAATAATTAAATGAATTTAATAATCCAAAAAAGTAACACTTACTAATAGATAAATATTATATGTTAAACATAATATTTATTAATATATAATAATCCAATAAAAAACAATTAATGCAATAAAGAAGAAATTCAAAAAAATAATTAATTAAAAAATTTAATAATAAAAAAGTAATATTTATTTATATATAAATATATTATATTAAAAATAATATTTATTAATATATAATAATCCAATCAAAAGAATTAACGAAATAAATGAATTTAATAATCTAAAAAAGTAACACTTACTAATAGATAAATATTATATGTTAAAAATAATGTTTATTAATATATAATAATCAAATAAAAAAGAATTAATACAATAAAGAAGAAATTAAAAAAATAATAATAAAAAAGCAATATTTATTAATATATAAATATAATATATTAGAAATAATATTTATTAATATAATAACCCAATAAAAAATAATACAATAGAAAAAAGTTAAAAAGAAAAAAATAATTAAAATAATTAATATATAATAATTCAATAAAATAAAAAAGAAAAATTGCATAAGTGGTCCTTATAATTTGGTAAAAAGATAAAACTGCAGAAATGGTCATAGGGGTAAATCCATCATTTTCTAAAAATTAACAATCATGTTGTTAAACTTAATGAGGTTGAGACCAAAACCGCAATAAAATCATCAAATAGCGATCTTTTTTGCTAATAAACTTTTTTTTAGACTTTACCCACATAAATTAACAAACTACAGGGACGATTTTTACAATTTTGTCTTCAAAATATTGTTATAGAAGCCACGTACCATATATCAAGGTAACCAAAATCCCACGATCAAAGTAATCATAACTTTTAGCAGCTCTAGTAGTTAATGGGGCCACATATAATTAACAGCAAAAAGGTTAGGCCCTCGTATGTAATTATGCTAAAACATTGAACCAAAAATGTAATTTAACACTCTTGAGTAATGAATTGGATCTTTGTAAAAGCCTTAACCGATCTTTTTGTAAAAAAGTTTAAATTTCAATACTATGGGGGTAAAAAATTCTACACTTTTGAAGAGCAAAATTACATCTTGAAAATTTAAACCTATTTATTTAAGGGAAAATGACAAAAAATTAAAATGTTTACTTATTCAATGGTAAATGTCGAAAAATGTAAATTATAATGGTTTGATAATTGGGAAAATTACTATATTAATTTTGGATACTTTTCATAATTAATACTAAAAAGTTCTCTCGTTTATTGAAAACAAACTTATATCAAATTTGTGACAATTTAAAGCCTAATATTTACTTCATGTATATATGAAAAGTCCTAGCTTTTAATAAATGTTTTTATTAAAAAAACACAACTTATTAGATTTTACTAAAAATAACCTCTTGTATATTAAATGTTTTAGAAATGGAAAGGTGTTTGTAGGCACAAAAATAGTATGTTTCCTTTTCGATTTTGACTTTGATTCATTCAATCTCTAATTACTCAAATAGAACATTTATATGTTTTTTTTCAAGTGAATAACACAATAAATCCAACCAAATCCATCCTAATTAATCGACTAAACCTGGTTTTAATTTATCACTACATTAGAATATCATTTTTTCTTCTTATTTGAAACATAATTATTTGAAAATCTACCATATTATATAGCATTGTTGTTTTTTTTAAAGACACTATATATTAAAATTATATCTTAATTATTAAAGAAGTGAGAATTGATTTGTATAAAGCAATGTTAAATCGGATATTACTTTAGAAAAAACAATGAGTTGATAAGAATATATAAATTAAAATGCTGTAATCATCAAATCAGTAAAAAATATATTGCTAATAATTAAGAAGCCTACAATATCCTTATCAGAAATTTTTCAAGACAATTAACAAATAATTAATAACTAAGGAATTAAAGTTTCTTACACTTCTTCTATCCAAGTTGCCTTATCCAGTGTATTCAAGATAAATGATCATCAACTTCTCCACATTCTGATTTTCATAGTCAAAATCCTGCATTAAAACAATCGATATATATACGAAATAACAGTACTATCGACGAAGATGAAAACATATATATGGCAAACAAATATATAAATCAAATTCAAGGAATAATATCCTTGATGTGATGTAGCATTACATGGCCTAGATCATATATCATACACACAATATAATATATAATAGAGTTTTGGCCACATTATTAAACTAATAATAAAAATCAAAGCCTACATATGCATCTCCCATGCATATGGTATTATTTTAATAACAAGGCTACACACAAGTAAATCATGATCACTCTTCCGGCGGTGGTGGTTCGTTGAGATCTGGCAGTTTGAACCGTTTTGACGGTCCTTGTTCACCATTGCCGCCGCGTGAAACAAAGTTAGCTGAAAGTGCTCTGGCAATCTCTCGGCTTGCGGCCAGCCTCTCCTCGTGTGTGTGCCACCGGATGTGGCCACAGAGAGCTTTCTCATGATGTAAATCCTTTTGGCAAATTGGGCATATTACAGGCCTTCTTGGAGTGGCTAGTAATATCCCGTCGGCAGAAGGGGTGGGTGGAGTTGGTGTTGGTGGCGGTGGAAGAGTTGTTGACGAAGATGCCGCCTGGGAAAGCTTTGACGGTGTAGTGGCTCCGGCACGGCGTGGTGGTCTTCTTGGAGTTTGTGAGGGAGACGAAGGAGGGGTGGATGAGTTTGGACGTGCGTTTCCATGGCCACCGGCGTCAGCCTGTTGACGGGCGGTGTTGCCATTATCTGCCATTGTTGTCTGTGTGTGTGTAGCCTTTTTTGTATTCAAAGAATGGGAGTGCAGAGGGGGACGATTGAAATGGAAGTTGTATTTATAGGTATTCCGGTGACGGTTATTTGTGGCGGTTGGTGGTTAACTATACCGGAGAAACGATAACTTGTTTTTAAACCGTTGACGTGAAACGGCGCCAAAAAGATATAAAATCAAAGGAATCGAAAACTACACCGATATAAACTTGACCGGTATTTGTCTGGTAACGGTTATAAAGTAGTTTCAGATCCTATATTGAATACTGAACTAAATATAAATTTACGGGATTTATAATTAAAAAATATAAATATAATTAAAAAATATGTTGTTTCAAATATGTATCTCTTTTATAAATTAATAGACCGGTTTGCTTTCGATGTGATACAGCAGAATTGATTTTTGTGAAAACTCTAGAACTGAGAACGTAATCGATAACTGCCTTTTTAAAAACTCTATATAACCCATACATAACCAATATATACAGAGATGGTTTTGGTGATGTCAATTGGATTTTTTGGTTTATTAGTCAACGGCAAATGTATAAGTCATATTTCATTTTGGTTATTGTCATAGGCTTTTAATTCATGTTTGATGAAAATTAATTATATATGTTGTTTAAGAAAACTAAAATTAATTTCATATATTATAGATTTTTTTAACTAAGCAAGGAGTTTGAAGAGAAGTGGAAACTTACAAAGTAATAATATTAATCATGTTTTGTAACAAAAATGACAAATGATGTTAAGTTTACATAAAAGATCATTTTTTGACACCTTATTTTTTATTTCAAATTAGACATTCAGACTAACTGATCAATAAAACTGTTATATACATCTGATAGTTTTTTTTAATTTTTTTTTTTTAAATTTGATTGGTTTAGGAGACCATTTCCAAAAATGGATTGGTTTTAAATCTATTTGTACAAATTGGTTCTTTTCGACCTCTTTAATACAGATTTTATATATATATATATATATATATATATATATATATATATATATATATATATATATATATATATATATATATATATATATATATATATAGGAATGAGTTGTATGGAAAACAAATAACTAGGCAACATCAACCTGAACCAATAATCAAATGACACGTATTCATTTATTTCTTCATAAGTAATGTATTGTTGAAGTTATTGTGGAAGTGATGTGTTGTTATGTTTTCATTGGTTCAAATATGTATTGCCCTAATCATTCATTTTCCATATAACTCTTCCCTATATATATATATATATATATATATATATATATATATATATATATATATATATATATATATATATATATATATATATATATATATATAATATTCAATTAAAATTTAATATTATTTCAAATTTTACATTTTGTTTTTCATTTTATTATAATTGTGACTATTTGACTGGTCAATAAAATTGTTATATATCTGATAATTTTGGAGATTTTTGTATAATTTGATTGATTTAGAAGACGTTTTACACAAATAGATTGGTTTTAAATCTATTTGGAAAAATGGGTTGTTTGAAGAGTCCACAAGAAAAATAATTGAAGTCCTCTAACTTATATTAATGTATTATATCTTTTTTATTTTTTAAAGTTTACTTTTTGATCTCTTTAATACAGATACTATATAATTTGGTATTAAAAATATTTAATCGTAAATTATGTAACATTTTAAAAGAAGTTTTTCAAAAAAAAGTTTATATTTTCATATTATATTCAATTAAACTTTAGGGTTTAGGTCATTTTTAGTCACTTAACCTTTCGTTTTGTGTTTATTTGGTCACTTAACTCTTTTTAAGTTTTAAAAGGTCATCAAACTTTTGATTTTATGCTTATTTAGTCACTTAATTTTTGTTTTGTCGCATTTAGTCACCTAACTTTTAAAATTGTGTTCATTTAGTCACTAAACTTTTATGCTTTTTTAAAAGTTTAGTGACTAAATGAGCACAAATTTAAAAGTTAGGTAACTAAATAAGTACAAATCTAAAAGTTATGTGACTAAATATGACCAAACCAAAATTTAAGCGACTAAATGATCACAAAATCAAAAGTTTGATGACCTTTTAAAACTTAAAAATAATTAAGTGATCAAATGAGTACAAAACCAAAAATTAAGTGATCAAAAATAACCTAAACCTAAAATTTTAATATTATTTTTATTAACAATTAACCCAACACAAACTGATAATTGTTTATAAATTTAGGTTTTTACCTGGTAAAACGGTATCAACTAAATATAAGGTTTTACTTTTCCTAAATCTGATCCAAACTTGAAGCTTTTCTTTTAGAAAATATATATTTTTTTTCAATATTATATTAGTATATTATGTCGGTTTAACGGATTGTATTATTTTAATTTAATCTTACGGTATTCTTTTTATACAAAACAAAATATCTATTATGAAAATAGTTTTTATTTTATTTTAAAATCAAAATTTTATTATAGTTTCTTTAGGTTTTGAAAACCGAACAAGAGACTGAACAAGTTATCTTACTGGTTCGATAGTTCAAGTGATCCAACCGGTTAGACCGGTCTCAAAAACCGGAAAAAACGGATGATTTCATAATTATATTTAATTATATAAAAAATACAAACAACAAAACAAATATTTTTAATATTTCCGGTTTTGACCGGTTTTACCGGACCGCTTTTTACCGGTTGACTGGTTTTTATCGATTTTCATCAGTTCACACAGATACTGGTTTTTTGGCCTTTAAAAATTGCATCCGGGACCGGTTCCCTGTTGAACCAGTTGAACCGATCCGATTTTCAAAATATGAAGTTTCTTATAAATGATGTCATTCATGGTAGTTGAGATCGAGATCGATTAAATTACTTTTGCTTAATATATTTGCCACTTTTTTTTTTTTTTTTTTTTTTTTTTTTTTTTTTTTTTTAAATGGGCCCAACTAAAAAACAATGTATTTACATTAATATTTCACATTTGGCCATTTTATTTTTCATTTTAACCTTACAATTTATATCTTATTTTTTTTTATTTTAGAAAAGCTCTTCTTTGACTTATATATATATATATATATATATATATATATATATATATATATATATATATATATATATATATATATATATATATATATATATATATATATATATATAGGTTCAGGTTAATTTGAGACCATTCTAATTTTGTGAGACCGTGATACCAAATCTAAAAATAATTTTAAAATGCAAAATAAATAGAAAAATCAATTCTTTTTTTTAAATATTATTTTTGGAACTTGAATTAACTAAAAAAAATAAAAAAATCTCGTTTTTTTTTTTTAAATACGTAAAATATTCTAAATAGAATATTAAACTGGTATATTTTAAAAAATAATTTTAAAATGCAAAATAAATGGAAAAATCTAAAAATTCTTTTTTTAAATATTATTTTCGGGTACCTAAGCTTATGTACCCTAAGCTTATGTACCCTTAAGGGTATATTCACTTTTCCCTATATATATATATATATATATATATATATATATATATATATATATATATATATATATATATATATATATATATATACTAGCAGTGTACCCGCGCAAAGCGGCAGGGCGTGTAAATATATATATATATATATATATATATATATATATATATATATATATATATATATATATATATATATATATATATATATATATATATATATATATATATACTAGCAGTGTACCCGCGCAAAGCGGCAGGGCGTGTAAATTCTTTCGGTGATATGTTTCCTCTACAAAAATGTTATTTTACAAAAGAAAGTACATGTCGAAGACAAAATAATCAAACTATGGTGTTATTTGGGAGATGAAGTCATTTTTTGTTCGTGGACGGTGGGCTTTATAGCAGAGGAGGGAACAAAGAGGTATATGCGATTGGAGGGATATTTGAATCAACATGCTAAATTTAAGGATATCTAAAAGGGTTCAAAATTTGAATGAATCCGGGATTTGAGGGAACCATATAAAATTGTTGAGAAATATAAGGAGATTTGATGATAAATATTTGAATTCAAAATGTGGTTAAAATTTAATATTATTTTATTAATGGTTACTTGTACTATCAGCTTCATCATTTTGACGTCTTAAAAAAATAATATTATTATAATCAATCTATTTTTAGAAATAGTTAGATTTCTTTTATAAGATAGTAAAGATATATATATATATATATATATATATATATATATATATATATATATATATATATATATATATATATATATATATATATATATATATATATATATATATATATATAGGTTCAAGTGTTTATAGTAAATATTGTGTTCCTAAGTACACCAATCACAATTTAGCAAATTATTAAATAATTTATTAAATGAATAATGGTATTTTTGGGTTTTTGACACATTCAATTAATGAGATCATTTAATTAAATCCCTTTAATTTAGGAAACAAAATAATTAGGTTTGACGTAATCTCTTTCTTTTATCTCACATATTCTTCACATACAAAAGAAAAAGAAATCAAAAGAGTCAGTTTCACCATCATCTCCATCGCCGATCACCACTCGCACATACACACCACTACCAAATTCTTCATTTTTCAAGGAATCAAAGGGCTTGAAGAAACTATGCAGGGTATGTTGATGCTTCCAAACAACCGTCAAAACAACCCTAGAGGACCACAACCGCCGGAAAAAAAAAAAAAAAAAAAAAAAAAAAAAGAGACGCAATTTCCCTTTGTTTGTTCCCCTCGTCGACTGCATACTTGTCTACCTCCATCTTGAACCCACGAAGAATCGATTAAAGAAGGATTACACTCGTTCTAAGTTAAATCATGTTTGACGTCTTTTCCATCCAAGCAAGTTTCAAGGTGAGAAATTAAAAATCCCTAATATCTCAATTTTAGCATCAATACTTCATAATATTCGACCTTTTAGTTTTTAGTTGGTCGTGTTTTCTATTATAACCCTTTTAAATATTGATGGAATCTTAATTGGATAATCAATGCACATATATAACTCTAATCGGAAGACCAGGAGGCGAATTCAAGATATTATTGCTTATTTTTTTTTTCTTCGGAAAATATAAGGGTCATTCAAGGGTTCTGAATGACATTAATTTCTTCATAATTCTTTTAGGTTTTATAATATTCAATGGGTTGTGGTTTTATAATTTTTGATTTTCACCTACAATAATGAAAATTATTTGTTTTAACTAATGAATGTTATTTCAAACCTACAAATTCTTTCAGAATGAGCAAACGTAATATTCTTTTAGAATGAGGTTAGTATCACTCATCCATTTGATGCCTATTATTATTCTGAAAGAATTCGATTTCAATCTTATTTGTCATGATAGGAAAAGTAAAAAAAAGTTGCAAGATAAGAAAAGTAAAAAACATTATGTTATGATTTAAAGTTTGTATTCTGTCAAAATTTATTTATATAAATATATTATGTTAGAATGTGTTTGAGAATGTTTGTTAACAACAACTACATTAGCTTCAATGGTAATACAGACGAGTAATGTATGTTATTCTTTCATAGTGACTTGAAGAAGGAATTCACATACAAGAGAAAGATTTGGAATCGATTTCAATAACAAGTATATTTTGCGAAGAGTTGCATTCTTACAATAATACATCACATGTTCGTCATAGTTTGAATCAAGTGGATTATTTGGACCATTAATGAAGATCAAGTGTATTTGCTCAATATTATATATTTAAGAATATTATTTCTTAATATTTTTATGCATTGTTGATGATATTTTGTTAGAATATGTATAACTATATTAAATTGTATAAGATTATTAGTTTGTAAGAATATGTATGATTTTGTATTCTGGTTCGGATGTATATGAAGAATATATGTTGAATTCTTAAATCAGGTTAATTATTAAAAATATATGCATTGCAAATATATTCCGTAAGAATAAAATCGAAAATATATTTACTAATTAATGTTCAACATTCTCACAACATAAAATCGGACTTTTAAATTCGAATTAATTTAAAATATTCATATTTTTAAAAATAAAGTAATTAATTATCCCTAAACATTCGAAAATTTCCTTTTTTATTATAGGTTAATTAATTAAAATGTCTTTATGCTGAAATTTATGTGATTATATGGTATATGTTACCCTATTGTGATATCGTAGACCTTCAGATCATGATCTTTTATTTTATTCCATCTAGTGGTCCAGATTTCTACATTCTGGCACACAATAGTTAGTAAAAACAAAATAACCTAAGCATATATATATATATATATATATATATATATATATATATATATATATATATATATATATATAAAAGGAGAATTTCATTAATTTGATAAAAAATTTACGGTTTTTCATACCCAAAACACGTTTTACAATTTGTGTCTTACAAATTAAATACATGTTTTGATTGTATTTCATACTCAAAATACATATTACAATTTGTGTCGTGTTTGTGTTTTATAAATTTGTGTCGTGTAAATTTATGTTAGACACGTATATTTTTTTGACAAAAGAGTTATCTATGTCATGTTTGTGATTAACAACATTGATATTATTTGTTTGACAAATGTTTTTTTCCTATAGATAACTTTTTTTTAACTTTTTTATTATTGTTTTTACTTTAAAAAAGAATATATATATATATATATATATATATATATATATATATATATATATATATATATATATATATATATATATATATATATATGGGCTTAGGAAATATGTGGTTGTCATGTACCTAAGCTTATATATAGAACCCTCCAAACTATGTAGTTTTGATCCATATATATCCAAACTAATCATGATATCTCGTTTAGTATTATTCCTTACTCATGTGACTTACTAAACCGATCGAATTTATGTTCGTTTTCTTTATTATGTCTAAGAACTTAAAATATTGAAAGTCATGAGCATTTAATAAATCCTACTAAATTTTAAATGAAAACTAATTGAATAGAAGATAAAATAAGAATATGCAATAACTCAATTAAACTTTTCACAAAATCAGTGGATATAGATTTTCAATTTAAGGACAAAACAATTGTATTATATTCGTTAAAAATAATGGTTTCTTATTTTCCCTATAAACTTTAAGAATCTTTTGCAATAAAGATGTATAATTGATCTTTTTTATTCTATAAATTAACTTAATTCAATGGTTTTATATTAAAACAAAATTAATAGAAAACGAATTTTCTTTTGGGTGCGATCATACCAGCATTAATGCACCGGATCCCATCAGAACTCCACAGTTAAGCGTGCTTGGGCGAGAGTAGTACTAGGATGGGTGACCCCATGGGAAGTCTTTTTAGCTCTTGCCAAAAAAACAAATTAGATTTGTTTTGTTTATCCAAACTAATCATGATATCTCGTTTAGTATTATTCCTTACTCATGTGACTTACTAAACCGATCGAATTTATGTTCGTTTTCTTTATTATGTCTAAGAACTTAAAATATTGAAAGTCGTGAGCATTTAATAAACCCTACTAAATTTTAAATGAAAACTAATTGAATAGAAGATAAAATAAGAATATGCAATAACTCAATTAAACTTTTCACAAAATCAGTGGATATAGATTTTCAATTTAAGGACAAAACAATTGTATTATATTCGTTAAAAATAATGGTTTCTTATTTTCCCTATAAACTTCAAGAATCTTTTGCAATAAAGATGTATAATTGATTTTTTTTATTCTATAAATTAACTTAATTCAATGGTTTTATATTAAAACAAAATTAATAGAAAACGAATTTTCTTTGGGGTGCGATCATACCAGCATTAATGCACCGGATCCCATCAGAACTCCACAGTTAAGCGTGCTTGGGCGAGAGTAGTACTAGGATGGGTGACCCCATGGGAAGTCTTTTTAGCTCTTTCCAAAAAAACAAATTAGATTTGTTTTGTTGAAAACTACATCGTTTACAAGGTTCTATACCTAAGCTTAGATACATAACAACTACATATTCCGTGTGAGAAAATGTATTATCTTACATCTATTGAATTTATCAATAAAATTATATATATATATATATATATATATATATATATATATATATATATATATATATATATATATATATATATATTTTATTGATAAATTCAATAGATGTAAGATAATACCTTTTCTCACACGGAAAATCATTAATTTTTTTTTTATCAAATTAATGAAAAACCCTTCATTTTTAATATACAAATTTATATATGATATATAATAAAAGTCAAAAATAACTTTTCTAAAATAAAAAATACATATATATTAGAAAATGAGATATAAGTCATGGGGTTATAAGAAAATTAAAATAGATAAATGTGAAATATTAATGTGTATCCATTGTTTTTTGGTTGGGCCCATTAAGAAAAAAAGAGTGGCAAATATATAGAGGGAAATTAATTTAGTCAATTAGGATCTTGAGAGCCTCTGTAACATTCAAAAATCATAATAAAATTTTATTTTTCTAAAACAATCTCAAGACAATAATTGTTTACAATAACATTGCTTCAAAAGTATAATTAATAAATCAGAGTATCCTAAAATCCAATAGCATAAAATATGAAGGATGTGCATGATCATGCATTTGCCTTGTCACGATCATCTGAAGTACCTGAAACAATAAACCAAAACTGTAAGTCAAAGCTTAACGAGTTTCCCCAAGGTACCACCATGCAAACATATAACCAAACATGGGTCACAGCCTCTTGGTTGGATTATCCCTGGCCCACAACCTTTCGGTTGGAATGCCTAATACATATTGGGCCCACAACCTCCTGGTTGGATTACCCCTGGCCCACAACCTTCCGGTGGGAATGCCCCAAACCACAAACCTTCGGTTGGAATGCCCCAATTTCTTGATTGGCAACACAAAGCAGTATAGTCTCAACCCCACTGTACCATGTCGACATATACATAAAAAATAACAAATATCCATAAACAGATAATCATATATCCAGTCATCAGACAAACATGCCGATTTACAAATCACTATAGCATAGCAAAATCCTATATATCAGGACATCGATCTAACAGATCACTACAACATACCAACATCATTTAAACCAGGATACATAACTCAGTGGGTCCGCATTGATGCCTACGGCCCACAAGTACAGTGAGGAAATGTAACACCCCGTTCTTAAAGTATTTAATTATGAGTCCCTGAGATTTAAGAGGAAGGGTAATTCTGGTCCTTTTTTGGGAAATGGGTTTTATTCGAGAACGTTTCGGACTGGTGTATGTTGTTAGAAGCATAGGGCTTCTCGTCACCCTCGTGTGAATGTAAAGTCTATTGGGAGTGGGTTTAGAGTAGAGAAGTTGCGGCGTTTTGAAAATAATGATTAATTATAGCTCTTAATGGAAAAGTGGAAAAAGGGGTTCCATGCATGACTTTTGGGTTTGGCTGGGTACACCCAGCGTAGTGAAGGGAAATGTGTGGGGTAGCCAGGTGAGTACGCCCAACGTACTAGAGGTACGCCCAGCGTACTCTCAGAAACCCCAAACCCTAATTTAAGGGCCACCAGTTAATAAGGATCATGTTGGTTCACACCCTAGCCTCGTTAAGCTCACCCTTAACCTCAGAAACCCTAGAAACCCGTATTCCCTCCATTTTGGGTGTGTTTGGCCTTGGCCTTGGAAAGATCATTTTGGCAAAAGAGAAGCTAGAAGAAGAAAGGAGAAGTTGTCAAAGAAGGAGAGAAACGATTGGAGCTTGTAGATCTGGAGAGATATCATCCTTTGGAGCTTATTTGAGGTATAAAGCTTCTTGCTTGCCAATTATTTTGCATAGATCTAAGTGTTGTGAAGTTTTAGCATCTTTCTTGTCCCAAAAGTCCTCATCTTGATTCATGCTTTGTGTTGGCCGAGATTATCTGTCCTTTCAGACCTTTGGAGAGGTCTTGAGTGAGAAAATTGAGGTCCCAAGGGCTGTAGTTGTTCCATGTGTGAGAAATATAGGTCTTAATGGATTAAGACCTTGGATTAAGAGATTTTGGACGTCCCAAGTGATAAAGTATGAGACTTTATGAATCTTAGGCATATTTGGCCTAAGGATTTGAAATTTGGGCTTAAGAGCTTAAGCCATTAAGAAGTTATAAGAACTTAATGAGTAGCGCAGTTACGCCCCGCGTAACACATGAGTACGCCCCGCGTAGCTGGCAGAGCCCCGATCCCTAGTTGCGAATAAGAGTGTACGCCCCGCGTACCAAGGAGGGTACGCCCAGCGTACTCTCCCTGAGTAGACATTAATGTTGGGCCTTAGAGTTTGGGCTGTTTGTGGGTTGTTGGTATATGGGCCATGTCTGGAAATTATGGATAGAGTATTTTGGGCCCAATTATTGTTATGGACCTTGGATCTACGCCCATTTGGTGAGGTGGGCCCAATTTGGTAAATTGGGTCAATATTGGACTTTGCATTAGATTTGGACTTTGGCCTTGGCCCGATAAGTGGATGTATGCTTGGCCTAATGTGTATTTGTGTTATGTTGGCTAGTTCGGGAATTTGCGGTGAGTTGGTAATTCGAGAATCTGCTTCTTCAGTTCAGAGTATCGGCAATCGCGAGGTGAGTTATCCTTACTATATCAACGGGGTCTAAGGCACCAAGGCCGACCCTTTATCGGATTGAGATCTGGGTATTTGTTGTCATGCTATTGCTTTGATATGTTTGCATCTTGGTAGTTAGGATGGTATATGCTAGTGACCGGTTAGGTTGGTATCCTGGTTAGGATGATGATATGTTATGTGATCTGTTTGATCGGCTTGTTGACTGTGAACTGTTATATGATTCTATGTTTATGTGCACATGGTTGTTTGGACTGGAGTTGGGTTGAGGCGGGTCCTGCTTTGTGCTGTAGGCTAAGATACCCAGGGCGGACCATTTGATCCGAAGGCCCAACGAGCGGTCCAGATAGGTTGTAGGCCCCACGAGGGCAGACCAGATGTGTCGAGGCTCGGAGAGTGGACCAGGCCGACTGAAGGCCCGGTGCGGGCGGACCAGTCATACTGTAGACTCAGAGAGTGGACCAGGTGGGTTGAAGGCCTGGTGCGGACGGAACAACCACACTGCAGACTCGAGGGACATGACTAGACTCGGAGGGAGGACCCGGTGGACTGAAGGCCCGATACGGCGGACCAGTCACACAGTAGACCCGACATACATGGCTGTTCTGTGATCGGTTTTGATATGGCATGTTATATGTGTATGGTATATGTGGTTGGTATTTTAGGGGTATCTCACTAAACTTTTGGGCTTACAGTTGTGGTTTAATGTTTTTCAGGTTCTTCAGGAGACCGTGGCAAGGCGAAGACATGATTGTACCGCTCCTCGTGTTTATGTTTCATGTTATGTTTCTAGGAATACTCTGATAATAAATGTATTGAAAACCTTTTTGTAATAACGTGATTAAAATGGGTTGTTTTTGAAAAGTTAAATTTTGTTGAAAATTTTGGTCGTGACAGGAAAAACTCACCTCTTAGTCTGAATATATAATTGAAAAGGTTACTACTCCAAATATCAGCTCTACCAGTCACATATACATCAAATAGTGACAAATATCAACTATAACTCAAAATATTCTTAGGTCAAACTTCATAAAATCCTGGCCAAAGTCAAAAAGCCAAAAAACCAATCGAGTCAACTCAGCTGAGTACGCCCACCGTACTCAGCTTGTAATCTTAGTGTACTTGAGTCTTGACCAGAAATAGGGTGTTGACCTCGTACGCCCCGCATACCATAGCGTACACCTAACTCCGACCTGGAACTCCAACTCCGATCGACATAGGTCTTCTGCCGACTCTGAGATGTCTACAATCTATTCCTGATTTTCTAGATGAGCTTTGTAGTTCGGAGGACCACCTCAGACCTCTCCATGACCCTATGACCAACCTCCCCCCAACAAACTAGGGTACGACATCGCCAACCATACAAAAGCTCTAAGGACATCTTCAATCCACCCCTAAACACCATTTTTCCCCAATTCTCCCCCAACCCTACCCCATTTCCATCTCCATTTTTGGAGAAATGAATAGTATTCCCTCATATTTGAGGGAATACTATTTATATCTCCAAAAATGGAGTTGAAGTTTTGGTTGCCAATTTTAGTACCACTCATTTTTTATTTTACACATTTCTAGTTTATTTTTATCTACTATTTATAATTTAAATTCAATATTTAATATTTGTAATATCATGTTGTATGATAATTTATATTAATTAGTCATAAATATAGAGTTTAATATTTATTTATCGAATTCATATAAAAAGTCAAATATATACTAAAGACTTGAGAGATGGTAACATAAGTTATAAAATATAATAATCAAATATGATCATAATCTTGATATATTTATTATAAATATAATCTTATTTATTTAATAATTATTTATAACAAAATAATAATTAATTTAAATTTATTATATATAAAATTTTTATTTATGATAATATAATTTGTAATATTTTTGTAATGAAAACATATAATATATATTTGTTAAAATCTAATTAGTAGAGGGATGTATTTGACAATATGTAACATCCCAAATTTCAAGACTAAAAATTTCATTTTTAATTTAAAGATTCATAAAACAGATTATTGAAAATGTCATCAGTGTTATCTCATATCATGGAATTATAAGTCAACCATCTCAAAAACATATCATAGGAAAATAATGTCAAAGTACAAATCCCAAGAATCTCATGTGCCGAAAATCGTGTGTGCGATGCGCTGCTATCGTGTCGACTCCTTTCCCTTTGAAGAAGAAGGACCTGAAACAAAAACTGAAAACTGAAACCACAAAGCTTAGTGAGTTCCCCCATCATACAACATACCATACGATAACATATTGTCTAACATATCCAGGTACTGGACTACCTCTTCGGTCTCTTTCAACCGGTAACTGCCTAGCATATCAAGGTGCTAGCCTACCCCTTCAGTCTCTTTCAATCGGTAACTCGCCTAGCATATCAAGGTGCTGGCCTACCCCTTCGGTTTCTTTCAACCGATAACTTTCCTTGCATATCAGGGTGTTAGCCTACCCCTTCGGTCCTTTCGACTGGTACCGGGGACTATTTCACCCCTACTTATACCATATAACATCCTAGTACATAAACACATAAGCCATATATTGCCTAGCTTATCAGGGTGCTGGCATACCCCCTTCGGTCCTTTCGACTGGTATTAGGGCCTATCCTACCCCTCCTACCACTATCACATAATATCATTGCATACTAGCACATAAAACATAACAGATAGTGACATACCAGATAATTATCACAAAGATAATCATCTCTACTATAACTCTTACTAGTGGGCCGACATTGGTGTCTTCGACCCACTTCTACTGGAAGGTAACTCACATAAAATGTCATGTAGTAGGTAAACTGTCCTCGGCTCTGGGATCAACTCCTCTCAAATTCCTACACATAAAAATCTCCTTTAATTACCCTTTCATACTCATAACCCCTTTAAGGGTCAACTCTGGTCAATGGTCAAAGTCAAAGTCAACATCCTGGTTGACTCAACTCGCCGATAGGGATGTCAACGGGACCAAACGGGAGCAGAAATAGTTTCCCCCACCCCCGCCCCCGAAATCAGTTGTTGCCCCCTCTCCCGGTCTTACCCCCGAATCCCTCATTTACATCGCCCCCGGTTACCTCCATCGTCCCCGGTACCGCCCTCGTTCCTCCGGTTCCCCAGTTTATAGGCTTAAAATTTGATTTTTTTGCTAAAAAACTGTTTTGTTTTAGGCTATAAAAAAACTATTTTAAATAACTTTAAAAGCTTAAAACCTAATCTTTTAGAAACTAAAAAATTAAAAATCCAACATTATGAATCCAACATTACAAAATGACAATTCCAACAATCTTACAAATATACAATACTACAAATCCAAGATTACAAATATAAAATACTTACATGTCCAAAAAGATATGATCAATTCGCTACATCTTCAACATCCATTAATTGGAAATGGGAAAATGAAACCTACAATAAACCTAAAATTAGAAAATCTATTTTGTATATGTATTTTGTATTAGATATATATTTTTTACATAAATGTACAACTGTGGCCCCCACGGGAGTACGGGAAGGAAATACCAAATTCCGACCCCGGTCCCGAAAATAAACGCGGTTTAATTCTGCCCCCGCCCTCGCTCCTGCTCCCAGTTTTTTTTAAAAATGTAGTCTCGTACAGTATTGGGGTACCATAGGAGCAGGGTCCCACGGGGGTTTTTGACATCCCTACTCGCCGAGTTGGTCCGTCAACTCGTCAAGCTCCATGATCCATAAATCCCTGGAAATCTTAATCCAACTCATCGATTTCTTTCATGAACTCGTCGAGTTCCTCCTTGAACTTGTCGAGTTCTTCAATCTTCAAAACCCAAAAACCATGTCCAACTTGCTGAGTCATCTCCTAGACTCTACGAGTTTGCCTAGTAACAAAATATGTTAGGGGACCACGACCCAACTCTCCGAGTTAGATGAACAACTCGTCGAGTCCCCCTTAGTCTAAATCCATTCAGTCACTTCCAATCGAGGTCCATGCTTCCAAACCATATATGGTCCCCTGGGACTAAGTTACCACGTAAAGTTGCTAACTTTACGTTCATGCATGGTGTCATGAAGCTAGAAACACCAAAAATAAGCTATATAAGAGATCTAGGGCATGGGGAAGGGCCAAGGCTTTATAAAGCTGGTAACTTTAAGCCTCATATGCTCATGGGTGCCTAGATTTGAAGTCACAACTTCATGATACACTCAAATCCCAAAAATGACTTCAATATGGCCCAAAAGTGACAAAATACAACCCTAAATGAAGATCTAAGCAATAGGAAGCCAAGGTATCAACTTTATACCTCAAATGAGTCAGAAATGCAGCTCAAACTCTGGATCTACTATCTTTCTCTTGAATCCCCAAGCTTATCCTTCCTTCTCAAGCTACAAAATCACAAACAACACACAACAATGGCTCAAAAACACTCAAAGGTGGATTAGGGTTTTGTGGCTAGGGTTTGGGATGATGGAGGCTGCAAATGAGGCCAACATTTGGAGGTTAAGATGTTTAAATATGGTGCAAAACCTTGAAAATTAGGGTTTCATTCTAGCAGCCCTACTCGTCGAGTTGAGGCTCTCAACCCGTCAAGTAGACTTCAAGTCCGCATCCAAATTCCATTCTTACTCGACAGTTTGGGGCCTCAAACTCGTCGAGTCCCTTTGAAAACATGAATAATTTGATTTAAAATACATACAAGGATTTGAGCGTTACAAACCTCCCCACTTATTTTAGGCTTCGTCCTCAAATTCTGTTGCGTCTGGAAATAGCTCTGGGTAGTGCTCCCTCATCTCATCCTTCGGCTCCCTAGTCCATTCCGAGCCCTTGCGATGCTGCCGTTGCACCTTCACCAACTCAACCCTCTTGTTTCTTAGATCCTTCGTCTTCCCGTTGAGGATAGCTACCGGTCGCTCGATGTAGTTCAGGCTGTCATCCACCTGAATATCCTCTAGAGGCACCACTACAGAGTCATCTACCATGTACTTCCGCAGTTGGGAGACATGATTTGTGTTGTGGATCTGACTAAGCTTGGCTGGCAGATCCAGCCTATACGCTACCTTGCCCACCCGGGTTATAACCCTGAAAGGACCAATGTACTTGGGGCCCAACTTGCCCCACTTCCTGAAGCGGATGACACCTTTCCAAGGTAACACCTTCAGGAGGACCATATCTCCTACCTGAAATTCCAGGTCTGAACAACGCTTGTCGGCATAACTTTTCTGCCGACTCTGAGAAATCTGAGGCCTGCTCCATACATGTTGGATCCTATCTATCGTCTTGAGTACCACTTTGGTACTCCCCATGACCCTCTACCTATCCTCACCCTAGCATATCAGCTTTTTGCACTTCCTCCTATATAACATCTCGAAGGGAGGATGGTCGATACTCGTGTGGGAGCTATTATTATTGGAAAACTCTACCAAGGGAAGGTAGGTATCCCAGCTACCACCGAAGTCAAAGACACATGCTCGCAATATATCCTCCAAAGTCTGGATGGTCCGCTCGCTCTGACCATCCATCTGGTGGTGAAAAGCCATATGGAAATGTAGATGAGTACCTAACTCATCATGAAATTTCTTCCAGAATCTGGAAGTGAACCGTACATTTCTGTCAAAAATCACAAAAACTAGCACTCCGTGTTGAGCTACTACTTCTCGGATGTAGATGTCGGCCAACTTCTCAGCCGAAATGCTCTCCTAGATTGAGATGAAATGGGCACTCTTAGTTAACCGATCCACGATAACCTAAATTGAATCCACACCCTGTTCGGTCCTGGGAAGCTTCATGATGAAATCCATAGTAATATCCTCCCACTTCCACACAAGGATATCAAATGGTTGTGTCTTGCTGTGAGGCCTCTGGTGCTCTGCATGGACCTTCATGTAGGTCAAGCATCTTTCAACGTACCAGGCTACATCCCGATTGATTCAGGGCCACCAGTAATCAGGACGAAGATATATGTACATATTCGTACCCCCCGAGATGGATGGAAAATCTAGACTGGTGGGCCTCATCCATCAGAATTTGTCGTACTCCACCCCAGTACAGAATCCAAACCCTCCCTTGTAGGGTCAACAACCCATGGCTATCATAATCAAATGAAGCCACCTGGCCTGTGATCTGCTCACACTTCTGGCGCTCCACCTTCATACCCTCGACTTGCGCCTCCTGGATCTGCCCCAGCACTGGAGTAACCACTTTCATCCTCAGACATATATCTCGAATCGGATCCGCTACTGACTTGCAGCTAAGAGCATCAACCACTACATTGGCCTTGCCCGGGTGATAAAGGATCTAACAATCGTAATCCTTCACCACATCTAGCCACCGACGTTGCCTCATGTTTAGATTCGGCTGATCCATGAGGTACCTCAAACTCTTGTGGTCCGTGTAAATAGTACAAAGGACCCCATAGAGGTAGTGTCGCCAAATCTTTAGGGCGAAAACAACCACACCAACTCCAGATCGTACGTTGGGTAGTTCGCCTCGTGAGGCTTTAGCTGCCTCGAGGCGTAGGTGATGACGTGCCCTTTCTGCATCAACACTGTGCCCAAACCCGAAATGGATGCATCGTAATATAATACAAAATCCTCAATGCCCTAAGGCAGGGCTAAAATCGGTGCCTTGCACAACCTTTGCCTCAACGTCTCGAACTATTACTGCTGTTTAGGCCCCCAACAAAATACCACGGCCTTCTTTGTCGGCCGTGTCAAGGGTACTGCTATCTTGGAGAAGTCTTGTATGAATCTCCGGTAATAGCTTGCTAACCCGAGGAAACTCCGAATCTCAGATGGAGAATTCGGAACCTCCTATCTCATCACGGCCTCCACTTTGGCCGGGTTGACCAAAATACCATTCTGGTTGACAAGGTTCCCCAGAAATTGCACCTCGCTCAACCAGAACTCGCACTTGGATAACTTGGCATATAATCTCTCCCTCCTCAGGGTATCCAACTCCTCCTGTAAGTTCTCATAGTGTTGCTCCTATGTCTTGGAGTAAACCAAGATGTCATCAGTAAAGACTATCACAGACAAATCCAACATCGGTCTGAACACGCAGTTCATGAGGTCCATGAATGCGGCATGGACATTACCATGAACTCGTAGTGGCCATAGCGAGTTCAGAAAGCAGTCTTCTGTACATCCTCATCTCTAACTCGCATCTGGTGGTAGCCCAAACACAAATCTATCTTGGAAAACCAAGATACCCCCTGTAGCTGGTTGAAGAGATCATCAATCCTTGGGAGTGTGTAACGGTTCTTTACCGTTACCTTGTTCGGCTCATGGTAATATATACACATTCGATGCAACCTGTCCTTCTTCTTCACAAATAGGATCGGGGCTACCCAAGGAGAACTGCTCGGCCTAATGAATCCCTTATCTAATAGTTCATGCAGCTGTGTAGACAGCTCCTGCATCTCAAGAGGAGCCAACTGATATGGTTCCTTTTCTATCAGAGCCGCACCAGGGACTAGGTCGATCCTGAACTCCACCTATCTCTCTGGGGATATCCCCGGCAACACATCTGGAAATACATCCGGATACTCTCGCACCACTGGCACATCACTCACGGTCGCCTTACCCGCCTCCTGAGTATCTATAACGTAGGCGACATACCCTGCGCAACCTTGCTGGAGGTAGCACCTATCCCTCGCTATCGAACACAAAGCTATTCCACATTTGGATAGACTGAATGAGAGAAATAACACTTGTGGTTTATTAATATATTATAAGTTCGAATATATTAATAGTATTATTTAATTAGTATTGATCAAGAATTAATTTGGAATTAATTATGTGATCAAAAGATAACTAATTAAATATATGGGTTGATTATGTAAATCATCCATAACTTGTATAGTGGGCTAAAAGGTTCCATGAATTATCAAGTTGGGTTAAACCCATAGGTCATGGAAATGAAGAGTCATGACACATTAAAGTTTACATGGTGTAACCCTAGATGTGTCAACACTATATAAGGAGCATATTATCCACCAAAATCGGCTACACAAGTAGAAGTGAGGGCTAGGCCGATTTTTAGAGTGTGTGTATTCTCTCAAAGGTCATTCCAAAGGCATTTGGTGTTGTGTGAAGCATTTGAGGCATCACAGTTGGGGTGCTAGGCTCTCAAGGTTTCAAGGAATCAAAATCAACTACAAGGTATGTATTTATAGCTATCCTTTTAGGAGTAAAGTTCCCATGTATGCTAGATAGGATTATGAACCTTGGAAACCAAAATTTGCATGTATTTAGACAAACATAGACCCAAGGTTATTAGGGTTGCATGTTCACTTAGGAAGTGTTAGAATGCTCAAAACCCATCAGCAGCCTCTCACCCTGAATCACCAGCTCTCCCCCACTTGGGGTCCTGACGTGTACCAACTGTTGTGCACAGTTGATCACCGCCCTATTAAGGCTCAAACAGTCCATACCTATGATAACCTTATTCCCCTCCTTAAAGGAATGGGAATTATGTCCACAAGATACCGCTCTTCGTACAATCTCAAGATGCAATCTCTGAAAAGCTCTGATGCCCATACAAATCGTTCGTCAGCAATATCGACCTCTAAAGGACAATCCAACATGCCCGAAGACTCAGAAAACCTCTTGCTAAGTGAAAAAGATAAAAATGATCGCGTAGCCCCCAAATTGAATAACACATGAACTGGGATACCGTTCACATGGAACGATCCTAAACAAAACACATAAAACACAGAAGATAAATAACATAACCGAAATGTAATAACAGTTTGGGAGGAGAAAACATACCCGTCACCACATCCAGTGCGGCACGCGTCTCTTCGGTGGTTAGTTGGAAGGCCTGAATCCTCACCACTGGATCATCTTTCTTGCCATGTCAGCCATCCATGATCCGCAGGGTCGTTGGAGCTGGCTCCGCCACTGGCGCTCCTGATGCCAATCTCGGGAAGTAGGCCTTTTTATGGCCCTTCTGATTGCAATGAAAGCAAATCAGGTCTGGTGTCTGTAAGCTAGGGGTATGGGCAGTACAATTCCTGCCAAGGTGCCCAAGCTTTTCGCACTTATAGCAGCCCGGCGATCCTAATATGCAAACTCCCCCATGTGTCTTTCCACATTTCCCACAACGGCTCCGGCCTTGCTGGCCCTTTAACCTAGAGTCAGATCCGTTGGGTTTCTTCCTCAAAACCCCAGTCACCTGTCCATCCTCTGCCTTGCTCTTCTATATGTACTCTATATCAATCTCCCGCTATGTCTCCCTGACTATCATGTCCTCCAAAGTCGGGCATGCCAAGTAGCTGACATGTTTCCGGATGTCAGCTCTCAACATATCATAGTACCGGGTCTTCCTCATCTCCTCATCACCCGCGTACTAAGTCACCATTAAGGCCCTCTCCCTGAACTTCGCGATAATCTCCGTCACTAACTCAGTCGTCTGCCTCATATCAAGAAGCTCCCTGGCCAGCTAATGAATCTCCACAGCTGGCATACAATCAGCCCTAAAACTGGTCACAAAGTCCAACCAAGTCATAGCCTCAATGGCTGGGACTCCCAACGAATCATTGATTGCCCCCACCAGTCTCTAGCTCTATCTCTCAAACAACCTAGAACATACCGGACCTGTGACCCCTCAGGGCAGAAGCTCGTGAAATGTGCAAACTCGATATCTACAATCCACTCCTGGCCACATTTGGGTCCTTCACCCCATGAAAGTCTGGCGTACCACCTCCTTGAAATCCTTGAAGAAGAGTGTGCGTGTCCCTGACTAGACATATACAATGTCACTCCTGAACTCACTGAGGCGCTTCTCCATCAGCTTGATGATCCCTTCCTTGATCAACAGGGGTTGCCACAAGGATGCCTCTCATAATCTCAGATGCGATGAACTCACGTATTCCATCATCAACTGACTCGGAACCTGCACCTGAACTTGAACCTAACCCAAACCCTGAACCTCCTGCTCCTTGATGTGTCACCACCATTCTAAAACAAAACACATAATTTTCAGGGTCATACATAATCTCGAGAGGTCTCACACACCTTACAAGTTCCCTGGTTCTATCTCATCCCTCCTTGACTCGAGTACGGATCCTCTACTTTTAGTCGTACAGGCCCATACTACCTTCCACATCTATCCATACTTTCCTCAAGGATTGCCTTGACTTCACCAAGTCCCCTTCACTACTACCACTTGCTGCACTAATCTCATCCTAGGCTTACCCTAGGGTAACTCTCCGACCTACTCTACGCCATCAGCTGCATAAGAAATATGTGATACCTTTACCTAACTAGCTCGTGAATACCATTACATATCACTAAGACCAGATGATTCTTCGAATGAGAGGTCCTACCTTACAACGGTTGGACTCAAACAAGAGTTGTGAAATAGGGCTAAACCTAACCTTCTGAAATTATTTAGTCCTCGTAATATGTAACTTAGCATATTTAGTTAAAAATAACTAGAACTCCTAAAAGCACAAAGCAAGCAGCATTCAAGTGTCGAGTAACCAAAGCAATCATATCCTATTCAGGCCATCATATCATTGACTAATCAGTTATAGCATGTAATTCAATAAGCACATATAGCAGACACATAAGGCATCTTCCTAGATCCTTAGACATAATCTAGCATGAAGTTCTCATACATATACAACAGGCATATAAGGCATCCTTCCTAGATCCTTATCCCTAATCTAGCATGCCGTTCTCATAATCATATCATATATCATAGCAAACATGCTGGGTATCTTGGGGAAAACTTACTGGAGCTCGACCCATTGCACGCATCACACACCTTGTTCTTTCTCAAAACTCTTTATTTTAACTTTTAGAAAAACTATTTTCTTGTCAAAATCTTTCAAACCCTCGATTTGAGTCCAGACACCCCCGAAGGTGTGTCCGAATCCCTCAAACCAAGGCTCTGATATCAACTTGTAACATCCTAAATTTCAAGACCAAAATTTTCATTTTTAATTTAAAGATTCATAAAATAGATTACTGAAAATGCCATCAATGTTATCTCATATCATGAAAATCATAAGTCAACCATCTCAAAAACATATCATAGTAAAATAATGTCAGAGTACAAATCCCAAGAATCTCATGTGCGGAAAATCGTGTGTGCGATGCGCTACTATCGTGCCGGCTCCTTTCCCTTCAAAGAAGAAGGACCTGAAACAAAACTGAAAAATGTCAGCACAAAGCTTAGTGAGTTCCCCTATCATACCACATACCATACAATAACATACTATCTAACATGTTTGGGTACTGGACTACCCCTTCAGTCTCTTTCAACAGGTAATGCCTAGCATATCAGGTTGTTGGCCTACCCCTTCGGTCTCTTCCAACCGGTAACTTGCCTAGCATATTAGGGCGTTGTCCTACTTCTTCGGCCTCTTTCAACCGGTAACTTTCCTAGCATATCAGGGTGCTGGCCTACCCCTTCGCTCCTTTCGACTGGTACCGGGGACTATTTCACCCCTACTTCTACCATATAATATCCTAGTACACAAATACATAAGTCATATAATGCCTAGCTTATCAGAGTGCTGGCATACCCCTTTGGTCCTTTCAACCGATATTGGAGCCTATCCTACCCTTCCTACCACTATCATATAATATCATAACATACTAGCACATAAAGCATAACATATAGTGGCATACCAGATAATTATCACAAAGACAATCATCTCTACTATAACTCTTACTAGTGGGCCGACATTGGTGCCATCGAGCTACTTCTACTGGAAGGTAACTCACCTTAAATGTCATGTAGTAGCCGAACTGTCTTCGGCTCTAGGATCAACTCCTCTCAAACTCCTACACATAAAAATCTCCTTTAATTACCCTTTCATACTCATAACCCCTTTAAGGGCCAACTCCGATCAATGGTCAAAGTCAAAGTCAACATCCTGGTTGACTCAACTAGCCGAGTTGGTTCGTCAACTCGTCGAGCTCCATGATCCATAAATCCATGGAAATCTTGATCCAACTCGTCGAGTTCCTCCTCATAGAGAGTCAGGACATTTCGCTCACAAATCGTCGAGTTCTTCAATCTTCAAAACCGAAAAACCATGTCCAAATCGCTGAGTCATCTCCTAGACTCGACGAGTAAGCCCAGTAACAGAAAAGGTTGGGGGACCACGACCCAACTCACTGAGTTGTATGAACAACTCATCGAGTCCCTCTTAGTCTAAATCCATTTAGTCAATTCCAATCGAGTTCAATGCTTTCAAACCATAGATATGGTCCCCTAGGACTAAGTTACCACGTAAAGTTGCTAACTTTACGTTTATGCATGGTGTCATCAAGCTAGAAACACCAACACATAAAGTTAATAACTTTATGTTCTCAGCCAAGGAGCTCTCTCGAATGGCCAAAAATGGTCACTCTTGGTCAATCGATCCACGATGACCCAGATAACATCAAATCCCTTAGCAGTCTTCGGTAGCTTGGTGATAAAATCCATGGTGATATGTTCCCACTTCCTGTCACAACTAGCATTTTAAGGCTGGGTTTTTCCTATTCATGAACAAGATAGTTCTTGGTGTAACTATGTAACACTATGTGTAGTATAAGTTAATTTCAAATTTATACAAGTTTATACATCCAAAATTTGTTTCAAGTTGAAACCTTATTCGTGTAAACCCAAAATATAAATCAATGAGCAATGATCACTCAACTTTAGGCCTTAACCCAAACTCTCTCGGCCCAAACCCCTTAATGGGCCAAAAACTTTCTTATTGGGCCCTCTTGGGCCAAAATCCCTAGTTAACCATGTTAAGGGCTAAAAACCCTTATTGGGCCATAGTTGGGCCGAAAACTCTCCATTAACGTAGTATTGGGCCGTAAACCTCCTGATGGGCCTTGTTGGGCCATGAGGAATTATTTTAGGACTTAGTTGGGCTAATATCCTTTATGGATCATTTATTGGGCCGAGAGCCATTTATTTTTGGGCCTTTAAACCGAAAACACCCTTTGGGCTTATGGTTCTCGTTTACACTTCAAACCCAAGCCCAACATTCCTTTCTTTCTTCCCTCTCCTATTCTTGGTTAAAAAAAAAGAGAGAAAAGCATTGGACAAATGCATTGCCACCATAAAATTAGATGGTAGATAACCATGCATTACATCTCATACAACTAGGTAACACTCACATCACAAGCCTAAGAAGTCAAACCCTATAATCTCTTCTCTCCCCTCTCTTTGGCCGAACCATCACCATCTCTCTCTATTTCTCACCTTTTCAAAGCTACTTCCTATCTTGTTTTTCTCAAACACATGGAACCTTTCCACTTATCTTTATCAAAATCGTGGGTTTGGTGTGGGGTTTATCAAAGGATCTCTTCAAGTAGCACACTCTTGGTAAGTTCTTGTTAATTGTTATAGTTTAATCCAAGTATACACTAAAAATCTTCTTAAAACCACTCTATTGTAGTGTATACGTTTCTTAGAACTACCTTCACTAAAAATCTGTTGAGCTTCCTGTGACGATGTACACCCTATGTATGACCACGTTCTTAATAGAGGCTTAAATTATGAGTGGGTTATCCTTCCAGTCTAGGGTCTTGTGCTAAGAACATAAGCAACCTTCCTGCAGCTGCGGGACTTCCAGGATCGGTTGGTCCTTCCTGTCTGCTCCTCTTGCTTTGTATCATGAATATCTCTTTGGTTTGAGAACCTTCTCATGGCGTGCCTTTGGCGTTCCCATCATCAAACTTAGTGCGCAAAATTTGTGTTATCTCTACCAGATCTCCCTTGAGTTGCTTCTCATCCATCTCTTTCTTGAGAACTGAGCAGTTGGTAGTATCATGTGTTTTACTCTTATGATACTCGCAATACCAGCCCTTGGGTGTTTTTTCTGGTTGGGGATTTTCTACGACCACATACACATCTGGCCGAAGGCCTCGCTTGTCATCCCTGACACATGGCCTGAAGCGTCCTTGGGGTCTTCTCCCTCCCCCAAAGTGTCTATTCCCCCCTTGCACCTCCGTGCGGGTTGGGCTGTGACGTTTGGTCATCATGGCGTTTAGATACGCTTGCTTCGTTGCTTCGCCTTCTTCCTGCCTCAAGTATCACTCCACTTTTTCCATTAGCTCGACTCTCGTTTGAGGCTTTTTGCCCATAAGCTTTTGTGACAAAGGGCCTGGTAAGAGTCCCCATGTGAAGGCTCCGACTATCAGGCCCTCATCGTGTCCTAGCACATCTAGTGTGGCATTTATGAACCTTGTGAAGTATTCCCTTACACTTTTGCCTTCTTTTTGCTTGCACCCTATGATAGAGTGGGAATCTTCTTTGTACTTCCGTAGTTGCATGAAGTTGGTGAGAAATAGGGATGGCAAAAGAAACCGAACCCGATGGTGAAAACCGAAAACCGACATATTAGGGTCGGGTTTGGGGTCGGTTAATTGGGGTCCGGATCAGGTTTGGTATGCTTTTAGAAAATTTTCACGGGTTTGATTACGGGGACGGTAAACAAAATACCTGTCCCGATTACCCGAAACCAAAACCAAAACCGAAACCCGTTACCTGAAACCATTAATATGATTATATATATATATATATATATATATATATATATATATATATATATATATATATATATATATATTATGTTCTTTAAGTTATCTTCTTTGTTGTGAACGATTTAAAGATAATTTCTTGAGATAGCTTCGTGTTTATTTGTAATGTTAGTGTTTTGACATTTTTTTATTCATATTACTTAGAGTAATAGTGATATTATGGTTTATGAATGTTAGTGTCTTTATTGTTTTTGTTGCCACTAGTAACCACTTATGTATCCGAACAAATATGTATGCTCTTAGTAGTTTTGTAAATTATCAAAATTATTTTGGATATGAATTTATGTTTGCATCACTAAGTCTAATGGTTTGTATTCTCATTTCATCAAAATTATTTTTAATTTGAATGTTAAACAGGGATCCCCGTTACCCCGTTGGGATACCCGCAGACCCGATAGTGTTTGGTAAACGGATACCCGTTGGGAATCGAGCCGGTGATGGGATCGATTTTCATATTCGGGGACGGGGGCGGGATTACCAAAACCCGTCCCAAACCCGCCCCGTTGCCATCCCTAGTGAGAAACAGGTCCTTGAGTTGCGCGAAGTTGTAGATGCTACCCGGATGAAGTGTCTTGAACCATGTACCCGCGTTTGCATCCATGGTTGTTGGGAAATACGTGCACTAGAACCGCTCGTCTAATTTTAGCGACATCATTGTCCATTCATACGTGTCAATGTGGCTGTCTAGGTTAGTGGTGCCATTATAAGTTTTTAGCTAGGGGAGTTTGGTTGTATTTGGTATTTCATAGTCCTACAATTCCTTGGCGAACGGGGATGTGACACTTCGCGATAAGCAGTCTTGGTTTGGGATGGCTAACGGTCCCTATAGGTTGTGTTGAGGGGGGGGGGTGTTGTATGGTTGTACCCCCGCATGGTAGCTTGGGCTCGGGCTATAGAAGGGTTGCTGTTGTAACGTCAATTGAAGTTAGTATCCAAAAGGAAAAGGTTGAGTTTGGGTTGAAGGAGCACTTGCTGAAGCTTGCTGCCGGCTGTTGTTGGTGGTAATGATGGGCTCGCCCCATGTGCCTGCTGCGAGGTAAAGGACCGGTGTTGGGGTTATCATGGTTTGGGTAAGTGGTGGTAATGGGAGCATTGGGTGTGTGCTCATCATCATCTAGTTCGGAATTGGTATCTTGGATGGTGGTTGAATGTTTGGTACTTGGCTTACCGGTAATGCCGTTGGAGGGATTGGTAGTTGGTGTTGCATTGTCGTTGTGAAAAATGGTGGCATTTGGGGTATTGGCGATTGTGTCACTGTTGGTTGGATGTTAGTGGCGTCTGAAGGGGTGTGACTAAGGGTGTCACCACCTGAGTTGATATTGACTGCTGGATTGAGGGTTGTGTGGTAGTACCAGCGGTTGTTCCCAGAAAGACGCTCTGACGGTCAAGTTAGATGGTGTTTAGGGTTTATGAGTGTGTAGCTGGAAGAAGATTGCTTACCTTGTGAGCTCAAGAGCGTACCCTTTTATACCTAGCGATCCTCTTTTTTCCGTAAAAGACAGGATCACTTTAAGGAGACAGAGTCAGAGGCGTTGATTGGAGGGTCATGCGCTTCTATCCGTTAGAGTGCTCTCATTGGTTCTGACGGTAATGGTCTGATCTTGCCTCTTGTCTCTTGACCGTATCTTTTGCCTTGGTGTTGGGAGCGTCTTTGGTGGGCACGAACCTTTTGTCGGCGCGCCCTGCTCTTAGGGGCGCCGGCGGGCGCTGAGCCCGGTGATCTTGGTTCGGTCGGCACGTCAAGTTCCTTGGCCAGGCGCGACTCTTCCATGCTGGCCTAGGCACGTTATCAACCTTCATTTTCAAAACCGAAAAAATCCCAAGGTGAGCTTCATACCCCACTATTTTTCATGTTTTCATACTCTTTGGGGGGGGGGGGGGGGAATACAAGTCAAAGTTTTGGTTAACCATTGGATAATTGCATGGACCATTGTGTTATGTGTTTAACTTTTGGGTTATTACTTGAACATGAAGTTTATCACATAGATCTTCACAAAAATCATGAGAAAAGTATGTGATATCATATATGTTACATGTAAACCTGTAAATGTGGGTTATATACTCAAATGTAGCAAAAATGAGTGTTGTATTCAAACATGCATAATGTAAACTTAACCAACATCTTTCAACATAAAAGTTATGTGTTATTCACGGACTGTTTTGACCACCTTCAATATACTATTTTTTAAAATTTTTTTGCATGCAAAAATTTCAGGCTTATACCTTTCAAATGACTACTCTCATGCGTTCATACGATTTTTCTACAATTTTTGGCGATTTTTACAAAATTGCCTATCATTTCAGGAATAATCTCGGACCTGAAGATGAACATTTTCACACTGGTTTGAGACGATTAAAAATTATAAGAAAATTTGTGAAAAAAGTAGACTCAATTTCGAAACTCCCTGGGTTTATCCAAATTTCAACTTACGATGATTTTTCTATAATTTTTCTAAAAATAGGGGCAGAAAAGCCAAAAACCAGAAAATTGTTTGAACTTACTAAAAGTGCTTATACTTGTGTTTAGATGTAAGTTTTAAAGGTTGTAACCTTTTGAAAACACCTAGACATGATAACTTGCATATGCGTATACACTTGATCATATGAATATTTTCAATTACACTAGATATACTCAAGTCGTTTTACAAGAAAGAGAAGTCATAGTTTACGTAAATCTATTAAGGCTCTTATGAGACTCTCCTTTAGTTGTACCTACCTAGCGTACGTGGTAAGTCATGTTAGTTATAACCAAAGTCTCCTGGAGGTAGAACGAGAGTTTACGTATAGATCTATATGGGGTTGACATCCCACACCTAAGCTGTTCGCTACAGCTAGGCCAGTCTAGGGTGACACATATCTTCTACGAAACCGACGCCTGAAGAGCATCAAGACAGACACTCTGTCATATTAGTATGGTTATAGCAACTCATAAAGGGAATACCCACACCATTTTGGTTTACGGGAAGCTTTACTTCGTTAGTTTTATTAAAAGAAATGAAAGTATATAAGCAAATGTCTGTACACTATTTATTTTCATCATGGTCTTAGGGTTTAAGACTACAGTTTGCTATTAAGAAAATATTGGATTTTATGGACACCTTCATTATTACTCTGCAAGGAAAAGACACATAGAGAATAACCACATTATTTGAATTTATGAAGAATTTATACTCTACTAGTGTTAAAAAAAAACACCAAGCTATGCTTCGTATACTTTGAAAACTGCTTTCACCATTCGGGTCTTAGGACTTTAAGACCACAACACTTTTATATACAGAAAATATAGGATTTTCTGGGGATAAACTCTTTTCAAATACAAACAAAGGATAATAAAGTATGTGCATGCAATTATACATGGTTTTGGAACGAAACTCACAAACTACTTTTTATAGAAAATATTGGATTTTCTGAAGTTTCACACTTATTATAAGAAAAGATATGACAAAGTTTTTCCTACAAACATCCTTATGAACTCACCAACATTCTATCTTGACGCTTTTCAAAACGACTTGTATTCTCAGGGACTTAATGAATAGGTACTCGAGCCTTAGATCAGGATTATTTTACTACCTTTTGAGCAATCCTACTTTATGTTATTTTTGTGTAATTTTTAAGCACGTATAATTTGTAAAACAATGAATATTTGTATATTGTAATGTATGGTGTTTGGTTGATATGTTTCATTCATATTCAATCGTTATGATACTGTACATGAAGTCATCTGCGCCCGAACGTTTCCGCCATCCTGGTTCGAGGGTGTGACACTTCCACATGGGAACCTCCAAAGGCTGCAGCTTTCCTTGTGTCCTTTAATGCTCGACTTTGACGATCCTACAGGTCAAGCACCTCTTAACATACCATGTTATCTCCTTCTTCATATACGACCACCAATAACTTAGTCTCAAATCCTGATACATCTTGGTGGCTCCCGAGTGTATCGAAAAGCGAGACTTATGTACCTCCTCCAAAACTATATGTTTGATACCACCAGAAACTGGAACCCATACCCTACTACACCGGGTCAAAATTCCCCGACTATCGGTGACAAATCGTTCAATCTTGCCCCTGATCCTCTCTTGTTTGTGATGGGTTATGAGCATAACATCATTCCTATGGTGTATATGCAACCCTAATTGCTTTGATCTACGTTTCTCTAACTTGAACATACAACATTGAATACCAAAGCAAATAACCCTATGACTAGCATACATATTTCGAAATTGACATATGATTAGGGTTAGAAACTTTACCTCCTTTTGTTATGTAACAATTACAAGATTAATCCTTCTTGATCTTGACTTTGGAAAGCCTAGTTCCCCAAGTGTTGCACCTCTAATGGAGTCACAAACACTCAATGCAAGAAGTTGACTGAGGAGAGAAGAAGAATTCGGCTAGGGCTTCCTAGAAACTCATAAGGACGAATTCTACTAGCAAAGAGGTCTATATATAGTTATGTGGGCTGCTAAGGTTTTTCAGGTGGAAACCCTAATACCTAAATTAGGCAATAAGCAACCCATGAACTCCTTCCTTAGAGCCCATGGACGAAATCTTATGGGGTTCCCCGTACATTTAGTCCACTCCACTCTATGGAGTCCATCAACCCAATTATGCAACTATCACTCTCTTTTGATCACCAAATTAATTCCAAATTAATTTATGATCAATACTAATTAAATAATATGATTTCCAAAATAATATATTAATCTTGTAACATATTAATAAAACCATTTTGAGTACGAATTTATTATTCATATAGTAAATTCTACTATCTCTCCTCTTGTCATCCTATCAAGTTGCATGAGTGAAGGCAACCCAAAAGGACCATGCTAATAATAAAATCAAGTACATACCAAAAATAGTTATGGGCTTAGACACCTAATCCAATAGTTTCCAGTTCTCCTTCTTGACTGTTTCTGCATGCGCCCCTCTGATCAAATAAAAACGTGGAGAATCAATGGATATCCTCATACACATATCCCCAACTGAAGATCTAGTTGACTTGCGGCTCAAAGCATCTACAACCACATTCGCTTTACTCGGATGGTAAAGGATATCGCAGTTATAATCGTTGACCAAGTCAAGTCACTTGTGTTGCCTCATGTTCAGGTTCGGATGGTCTATAAGATATCGCAAACTCGTGTAAACATTACAACGGCCCCCATATAGATCATGTCTCCTAATCTTGAGGGAAAAAACCACTTCCCCCAACTCTAGGTCATGAGTAGGATATCGCGCCTCATGCAACTTCAGCTGCCGAGAAACATACATAATCACTTGCCCCCTTTGCATAAGAAACACCCCCAAACCATTGATGGATTCACCACAAAATACAACTAAATCCTTGACACCATCTGGAAGGGTCAACACCAGGGCCTCACATAACCTATGTCGCAACGTCTCAAACACCGCCTGTTGCTCCGGGCCCCATCTAAAATCCACTCCCTTCCTCGTCAGACAAGTGAGGTGTACACCAATCTTGGAAAAATCCTAGATGAATCTACGGTAATATCCTAATAAACCTAAGAAACTCCTGGTTTCTGAGGGAGACTTCAGAACCAACCACTGCTTCATAACCTCAATTTTGGCTGAATCGACCAAAATCTCGTTCTGGTTAACGAGATGTCCCAAGAACTGGACCCCACCTAACCAAAACTCACACTTCGTGAATTTGGCATACAACCGTCCTTGCCTCAACACCCTCAAAATCTCTCGAAGGTGCTCCTCATGCTGCTCTCTAGTGTAAACCGTGGGTTTTGGTATGCATTTATTTATAAAATTATTCATTTACATAGAGCTACTCAACGAGTTGGAAGCCCCAAATTCGTCGAGTAGAATCGAGTCTTGGACGCGGGTTTTCAACTATCTACTCGACGAGTCGAGAGCCCTCGACTCGCGAGTAGGTGTTCCAAAGTGAAACCTCAATTTCGGGGTTTTGCACCCTATTTAAGCATCTTAATCCTCACCTTTTGGCCTCATTTCCAGCCTCCATGTCCTAAACCCTAATCCACGAAACCCTAGAGCATTTTGTGAGTGTGTGAGCCATTCTTAAGTGATTTTGTGTGTTCTTGAAGCTAGAAGAAGAATAAGAAGAATGAGCTAGAAGATTCGAGGAGAAGATTGTAGATCCATGGATTTCCTTCCATCCTCATCACTTTTTAGTAATCAAGCCTCTAACTTGATTATTCGTTCATTAGATATACTTACTTCCATTTTATGAGGGTTTTGGTTCAAGAACCTTGGTCCTTGGGATTTGGACGTCCCAAGTGACTTACATTTCAGATATGGGATCTAAAAGGGGTTCCATGGCATAAAGGTGCAAACTTTATGACCATGGAAGCCCTATGCAAGCTTAACAACAATTTTATGGCCTTTTTATCCCTAAAAGGCCATGCATGGAAGGAAAGCTAGGAAGTTTATATGCCCAACTGATTTCCAAGGCCTAGACCTAATATAGTGTGCTTTGGTTTAGAGTATTATGGCTTGTATACCAAGATCTATGTTCTAGAGAGTTAGGGTTTGAGCTAAAGCCATTAAGAAGGACTAATAACGGGTAAAGTTGGAAACATTACCCTTAAAAGTGTATTCCCAGTGTGTATATGTAGTATGGAGTTTAGATCTGAAGATTAAGAGCTTAATCCATTGAGATGGCTCAATCAGACAGAGGAACTCAGCAAGTCCATAGAGGGACTCGACGAGTTGAGTTGGTTTGTCGCGTTTTAAATTAAGCTAGAACTCGACGAGTTGATTTGGTAGATCGCGACTATGAGTAGCCTGGGAAATCGACGAGTCGGGGGTGACTCAACGAGTTAGATCGTGATTTCAGGTTCTAGGAGTCGTCGAGTTGATGGAGCAACTCGACGAGTTGGGTCAAACAGAAGGTTGAATTTGAGCAAAGCGTTGACTTTGACTAGGGGTAAAATGGTCATTTTACCTAGGTTTTGACTAATTGCTATTGTGGTAATGATAGTCGGGGAGTCGTGGGAGCACCCATCGGAGATTCCTCACTCAATATTTCAGCACTCATCTTTGCAAGGTGAGTCCTCTTCTAGTAGTAACGGGTCTAAGGCACCAAGGTCGGCTCGTTTATGTATGTTAGCAATGTTGGGGTTAGCCTGATGTAGTTATATGTTTCCAGACTTTGGTCCGATGTCGGGGCAATCCCGAGGAATGTTGTATGCTTGATGTTTTCGTGATTCTTACATGTGTCTGTTATGTGTTCGGGAGTTTTTTCTGATGTCGGGGAAAGCCCGAGGAAGGTCTAGCTTATATGTTATGTGTTATGTGTTATGTGTTCCGGACTATGGTCTGATGTCAATGCAAGCCCGATGAATGTTTATATGTTTATGTGTTATATACATGTTGCTATGTTATATGTATACCAGACTCTGGTCCGATGCCAGGCAGGGCTCGATGCCGGACTTCGGTCTGATGTCGGGTGGGGCCCGATGCGATACTTCGGTCTGATGCCGGGCGGGGCCCGATGTAGTGGGCAAGGCCCAATGTATGTTAATATGTGATTATGTGTATAGTATGTGGTAGTTTGCGGAGACTCACTAAGCATCGTGCTTACAGTTTTCAGTTTTGGTTTCAGGTACTTCAGCTAGCAAAGGGAAGAGCTCCGGATGACTGCATGGTAAGCACGAACCTAAAACACATATCACATAACACAAAAATACATATCACATAACACGGTAAGCACGAAACTTTACCGCAATCCTGAGAAGAACCAAAAACGCATATCACATAACATGGTAAGCATGAAGCTTAGTGAGTTCCCCAAGATACCACACATATATCATTAGCCTCTCATGGCTAAACAAAAATAAGATCCTCCGGTCAATGTGTCTAATTGGGATCCTCTGGTCCCAAAACTCAGTAAGCTAAGAATAATACACAACATAAATCACAAAGACATAATGCAGGATATCACAATACTGAATATAATCACATAAGACCCTCGGTAAAACAAAGGTTACCACACTAGGTAAGTATAGTGAGAAGACTCACCTTGGATGATGAACATCCCCTATAAATGTTGCTGCTACGCACTGACCACTAACTCTGTGCCAAACTCAAAATTAATCCAATTAGGAACTAAGTCCAAACTCTCACTCATTAGGTCTAAAGGTAGTCCACTAACCAGCTTATCAATAACCTAAAACTCATTGAGCCCACCAAGGCCCAATAATAAATGGGCTCTCCCGAGGCCCAATTCTCAAATCTAAATGGAAAGCCCCACTCAACGGCCCAAAGCACTTATATATATTCCTCTGGTCCAAAAATCTATTGCAACAAGCCCAAACTCCAGGCGCAACACTCAAGGCCCACAATGAGACTTATCCCAAAATTCCATAGTGAGGTTACGCAGGGCATACCTCCCTTGGTACGCTCAGCGTACTCACGAATCCAGATTGGCCATCAGGGACACTGGGGCAGTACGCGAGGCGTACATGAATTACGCTCAATGTACTCCCCAGATTCACTCTTTCTACTCATTTGGTCTTAATCAGTTTAGACATTAACTCAAATCCCAGATCTGGACTCCTTAATGGCTCTTACTCCATAAAGTCAGTGACTTTAAGCCTTTTCATGGCTGATAAAGTCCCAAACCCAAATACACTCACTCTTTACTCCCAAAAATGCTCATATCTCATGCATGGAGAGATCTTGACAACAAAGATCTCATTTTTATGACTCCAAACAACTAAAAGCATCTATAAGGACAAATATTATACTCTGGAGTTCATCAAACTCATAAACTTCCAAGATTGGGACATAAAACCCCAAAAATGGACTAAAAACAAGAATTGGCACAGCAATGAGCAAGTTTCGAACTTGATACCTCTGGAAGATGCACCAATAAGTGTAAAACTCAGATCCAAAAGCTAGATGCTCAAGATATTCTCTTTCAAGGCTCCTTCTTCTTCCAAGGACAAACATAAAAAGTCATCACCCCACTAGATCCACATAAGAAAGCCACCAAGATTCAAACTTTATGCTTCCTGGAGCTAGATCAATATGATTAGGGCTTGGATCCACAAGCTCCAAGCCAAGCAATGCTTCCTTAAGGAACTCCTTCTTCCACAATAAGTACCAAAAACTTCATCAAACCACCAAAAAGCTCAAGAATCACTCCAATGGAGGCTTAGGGTTGATTTCTAGAGTTTAGATGGATGGAGGTTGAAGATATTAGGGTTAGGTTACGACATAAGGAGCTTAAATAGGGTCCAAGACCCTAAAATAGGGTTCATGTCTAATTGGTGTATGCCCAGCATACTCCGAAGAACATTCACGACCATCTTGGTCAGTACGCCTAGCGTACTGCCTTCTTCATTGGTACGCCCTGCGTACGCTTTGTGTACGCCCAGCGTACTCGGCTAACCCTAAAATCAAAAAACTTCCGAAGACCATAACTTCTTCGTTATAAATTCGTTTTCAACGATCCTTATATCCACGAAAAGGTAAAGAGAAGCCCCACACTTCTATCAACTTTATTCTTATTGAAGCCCACTCGAACTCATATCCAAATTCATGAAAAGCCCACACGAGCGCCTTTAACAATACATTTGTGGCTCTAAAGCACAAATTGAACTCTTTTATCACACAACCTACCTTACCCACATCCCAAAAGGCCTAAAACTTTCTCCATCAAAGCCTCAAAACCTTCTCATACTCGGGTCAAGGCCCACATGCCTTAAATTACATAACAACCCGGAACAGGATGTTACAATTCTCCTCCACTTAAATTAGAATTCGCCCTCAAAATCGTTCTTTATCTTCGCATAGATCGAAACAAATAACCCGATAAGCACAATATGAAAATATATTAACATTCAATGATCCCTCTCTCAATACATCCGAAACCAAATAGAAATTCACAAACTGAAGAAGTACGGAACCCTTTTTCCGTGGAAGTACCTGCTCTAACTCTCCAGGACTGGAAACTAAAATGGTCTGTCTCCCCGACAGACCACCCATGCAAAATATCACCCTGATAATCACTCATCGAATAACAAAATCGGATAATAGACTTCCAATTCTGAGTACTAGGTCAGCTCCTGACCCAACGGTTGAACCTCCAAGGGCTACCCCTTGCACACCTGATAAAATGACTTTATAACCCTCCTTTTCACAATAACTATCTCAGCCGATCATATGACACACAAAGTCACGAATTTCGCTTTACCTCAAGAGAATACTTCAACCCATATGATGTCGCCTCACCTCCGGCCTCTGTCGTCTACCACTTACTAGTTCCACGTGTCTCGTGGCCCTTCCCAACCAACAAACCGACCCACTCGGGTCTAAAAACATCATACGGAAACCATTACCGCCCATAATGAGATCCATCTGGAAATATGGAATCTCATCATGCCTACCCAATGCTCAAAAAGAGCCAAACTCGAACTCGAGAGTCTGGTTCAACAGTAGAATTGGAACCACTCATATCCAATCTGATACTCAACTCAAAACCCAAGATCTGTGAATTTTCATATACATTACTTCTCTAATTCCCTTCCGATTAACGACAACCCCTCCCTAAATTCGCAATATAATGGTACCTGACAACCACGGAGACCCCAGTCTTGTCCCAGGTCCAGCCACCAGGTTCCCGAACACTCAAGTGGTAAGGCTACCCAAGCCTAAGAAATCCTCTGCGTCATACTCTGATTAGTGAATACTACAGCTCCCCGCAGAACAATATTCACTCTTATCGACTACTGAGTGCTACGGTTCCCCGCCGTATCACAACACTCCCATTATCCAGCGAATACTATGGCTCCTCGCAGTATCACGACACTCTCTCACTGACTAGTGAGTTCTACGGCTCCCCGCAGTATCACAACACTCTCCTGTTATCCAGTGAATACTACAGCTCCCCGCAGTATCACGACACTCTCTCGCTGACTAGCGAATACTACGGCTCCCCGCGGTACCACGATACTCTCTCCGACTAACTCATGGATGCTACGGCTCCCCGTAGTCTTACAACACTCTCTCGCTCACTGAATCACAATGGGCTCACTCCATGGTTTTTCCTGATAATCCTAAGTGATTACTCCCACTTGGATCTACTAGCTCTCTTACCACCCCATAATCTCTTCATCAAGTTATCACTACACTAAGTTCACCAACTCATGGTCCGCCGCTTAACATAGGTAGGTGCTTACAACCACCCAACTTATGTACCACCACTCTGTTGCAAGTTCTCATCGGCAAGGCACTTTTCTCAATACAGATACATCCTTAGACTGTCCCACTCCGACGACAATTAACTGGTGGGTTCCCACTGGAACAAAAACCACTCGTTACTCCACTCGCCATCATACAACTCGAGTCTTAACACGATCAAAAATTAGGACACCAATATACGGGAACCTCGGTACACCATCACTGCATCTCACGTTGTCTTGCCTCAACCACTGATCTTCCACTTACACAACTTGAAACCTCAAAATGCTTTTATCTTACAAATTGAAACACAGACGAATTCTCAACGACTAAATACATGTTGACGAAAAGCCAAAGCTTCACCCTCTACTGGTCATCTCCCATACGAACTACTCATACCGACTCTGAAATTGGTTGACAATTCAACAGTTGCCTAAACTCAGCGACCAACCGCCTCGATCTCATATACCCGTAAATCTATAGGTCACAATCTATACATATACCCGTAAATCTCAGCTATTGCACCCTAAACTCAGCGACCAACCGCCTCGATCTCAACATTTGCAAACCTGAAAAATCTCTAGCCATAAGCACATACCCATACATCATCCCGGCTTGCACCTTGCCTCATCCACCAATAACTCAGGTCTCGTGTCTCCACGCCACAAATTTCCATAATCAGTTCTTTAACCGCACTTCAACAAATTGCTGATCTTCTCAATTGAATACCAGTTCTCCCCTACTTAGGGTTCGAACCATCACCAATCGGCATACCAACAATCTACTCCATAGACTGTTTCACCAGGTACATCACACTTGATTCTCGGAACATACCACGAAAACACTCAATGATCTTCCTGATGGAAACCAAGCAACTCCAAATATTCCGTAACTCTGGCAAAAATCTCAGAATCCTCCCAACGTGACCGCCTCTAGTCATCTCAAAGCCTTATACCGATACACCACCGGATACCTCAATCGTTCCAAATTAGTCCTGACTCTTAATATGGAAATAATGTACTATCACCCACCTCGTCTCTAATTCCTCGACCAGCCTTCCATCGTGGGAATCATCATAAAGCAAGAGACCTCACTCTCACAGTCGATACACAATGTAGATAACGAGGGCTACCACCCCAATATACTCCCCTTAATTACCTGGAACTGCGGCTAAAAGTATGTCTCCCTCAATAAGGCACCTCCTTGTTCTCTTCCATCTTAGTCCCACTAATGACTCTCTGATGGTATAAAAAAATACCTCGCAACAAACATACTGCCCAAATACTCTGGTGAAAAGGTTGCAACCCTATGCTACCCCACGGGGTTTACCTTCAAAACTCTGAAATCGGAAACTAGTTATTTTCTTCGCTTCTCCCAAAAACGGGGACAACACAACTCTTGTCACAAAAGGTGACGTATTATCTATCGGTAGATTGCTCAACTCAGACCACGATCCTTTAATAAGCATCATCTTTACTCATCCCTGAGACTTGCTACTCCAACTGGCATCTCACCAAAAATCTCTCGAAAACTAAATTGATTTCCCTCTCAAGGTATGCTCCATTGAAAATCGTTCGACATGGACCTCTGGCCCCACACTCTATCATATCTGCTCTTAATCCAAACAATCAGAACGAAATAACTGATAAACTCTGGAGCACTAACCGCCAAGAATCATGGTACTCAAACCATGATATCCCTTCTCAATCTGCCACTTAAAACTTCTGGAATGTTCCTTGTTTCGAGTATGGTTCCTCTGCTTTCAGTAGCACGGGCCCATACTACCTACCACATCTACCCATACTTTCCACACGGATCGTCCCAGATTTCTTAAGTAGTTGCTCAACCTTCTCGGTCACCAATGTCTATATACTTGGTCGCTTCCCAGCAAACACTCTCCTGTATTAGCATACTTATCTGAATACGGACACTCCCTAGGCTCTTCCTAGGTTCTCACACTTCTCTGCCATCAGCTGCTGAGGAACTCCTGATGATGCCAACCATCTACCTCCTGAATATCATCATATTCACTTAGTAGTTGACTCCCATCATGAAGAGTTCCACAAAGCACAAAGCAAGCAGCATTCGGGTATCGCATAATCTCCACTAACGCGTAAAACCACTTTAGGTTATAACTCTATTTGATATACTCTCTCACGAAAGGTATCACCGAACTCAAGCAACTCTACCCCTCGCGGGTATCTAACTACTTTCTCGGTAGGCTCCTCCAATGCTCATCTAGGTATCTCTCCTAGATTACTCCTCTACTCAAAGCTCTCTCTCTCTCTAAAAGATTCCTGCTAGATACTCTTACTCTGCACATATTCAAAACACATCACAGATAACAACATTCCTAGGCTAAGGCATCACAAATTAGGCAACTCTAGCCCTAAAATATGAAACACCTAGCCTATCTTCTAGCATGCACCACTAATATCTCAATAAGAACCCATAACACAAACAAATAAGTAAGGGTATTTTGGGAAATCACCATTCGGGCTCTGGCTAATTGTACACATTGTTTCTTCTTGTTTTCTCTTAGAAACTCTTGCTTATTTTAGAAAAATCATTTCTTTTGAAAACTTTTCTCAAATCCCCAATTTGAGTCCAGACATACCCGAAGGTGCATCTGAATCCCTCAAACCAAGGCTATGATACCAACTTGTAACAACGTAAATTTTCAAACCAAAATTTTCATTTTTAAAACCACGTAATTATCATAACATATCTCACAAAAATCCCATTTATTTAATTTAAAATCGCAACTCCATAATTTTTCGATTAATAATCCAGGATCCTCAAAACATAACTTTTTCTCTTGTGTGTACAATCGAACCAGCGCCTTCCCGCGATCCTGAGAAGAACCTGAAACACATATCACATAACACGGTAAGCACAAATCTTAGTGAGTCCCCCAAGATACCACATATATATATCATTAGCCTCTCATGGATAAACACAAGTAAGATCCTCCGGTCAATGCATCGCAGTGGGACCCTCCGGTCCCAAAACTCAGTAAGCTCAGAATAATACACAACATAAATCACAAAGACATAATGCAGGATATCACAACACTCAATATAAGCACATAAGACCCTTCGGTCACACAAAGGTTACCACACCAGGTAAGTATAGTGACAAGACTCACCCCGGATGATGAACAACCCCTATATGTGACAACCAATAATTTCCATGTTGTACAACCACTCAACTCAATCAAAGTCAGACTTATTTTATGCTATCTTTTAGCACTGTTTAGAGTCTATTTGAGTGTTCTAAGCCTAGCACATCAAAGAAATAAGTGTTAGAAAGTATCAGATGAAGTTCAAAACCAACAAACAAGCCATAAACCCCTTCATGAGGAGTTTACGGCCAGGGCACATGAGTTTACGGCCGTAAACTCATGGTGGCCGTAAACTCTTGGCTATACATGTGATACTTGGCCATTTTTCAACACTTTTACCACTCCTAACTCAAGAACTCGGTTTTGCTCTCAACTATCATCAAGTTCTCCACGTAAATCTTCAAAAATGGAAGTGTTTCCACCCCTTGATTAGTTTCTATATCACCTTAACTAGCATCACCCATTGATTCCATCCATTAACATCATCTTTTGGGTTAGATCTTCAAGAAACACCAAGAACACACACTAGTGTTTTGGGCCGAAATCAACCTTTTTAGCTTCTATATCATCAGTATCCCTTCCGTATACTCGATATCTAGTTTAAACACATGTTAAGCACCTTAAAAACATCCATTTCCCATAGAACAATAGTTGTTTACAATGAAGAGCATCTCCCTTGACCGTAAACCCTAGTTAGAGGTGCATATGAATCATAAATCCTTCCTAAGGCTTGGTCTTGAGTCTAGAACACTTCTTTGTGGTTTGTAAGACGTTAAAACACCTTTTGGCACAAATCATCATGAGTTTAAGACCGTAAACTCATGAGGTCGTAAACCCTATGGTCGTGAAATCCTAAGGTTGTGAACACTTGGCCGCAAACACCAAGTGTGGCCGTAAACTTCCCTTATACACAATCATTTGTGATTTGTACCTTTCCATTCAAGTGTATCATATTCCCTAAGGTGTTTCCCTTACCTGATTAGTTGTATAAACACTAATTATTGGTGGTTATCGAGGCCAACACAAATAATAACCCTAAATATTACACACTAAAATAGTGTATAGTGGTAAAGGGATCGAATCCACGGAGATTGGTTCAATTTGATAACTCTATGAAAAATCTCTTTCTAAAAATACTTGGAATATGACAATAAATTAAAAATGGGGGTTTTGATGTTTTGAAATACTTGAAACAAACTAGAATTAACTATGATTTAAATATACAATTGCAACAAAAATAAGAGTTTGATGTAAAATCAATAAGAAAAGGATGGTTGACTTAAGGTTTCCTCACTTTGACTTTTGATGAACATATCATTAGAATTCAATGGTGCAATACTTGTTTTAAATCCTTAATTTGGCTATAGTAATCCAAGAAGCTTGAGATTACCTATACTTTTCTTAGTTGTTAAAATGGTTAGAGAAGCTCATAACAATTTCTTTAGTCAAAGTCACAATTTCCATTAAGCATGTAATTAGTGAAAGTCAACTAGCATTAAGAACCAAAAAGTCACCAAATCCAAGAGGGGTCAAATGCTTTCACCACATGTTGGAAGAAATGTTTTTATGATTGTGTGAAGCAAAAACAACACAAAAATCATTTGTTGCTTGCTAATTTGAGGATCCTTTACTTAATCAAGAAATTAGCCAACTAATCACCACAAACACATTTAAACTCATGAACTAAAAACATACTAGTAGTGATAATATGATAAAAACACAAAACATTTCCATAAAGATTTAAGAACAAGTTCATGGATTCTTCAACATTCAACAAAAGTTCAAAGGATTCAACAAAAGTCAACCAAGATTAGTTTAGCAAAGCATGGCTAAACTGAAAGAAACAAAGTTAGAGAAGATTATACCAAACATTAAGCAAGAATCAAGAGGTAAAAAGATGATGTTCTTGAGGTGTTCTTGGCCTTCAAAAGTCTTCAAAACTCCAGAGAGAATCTTCAAAAATAGGATGTCCAAGAGTGTGCAAAAGATAGGCACCAACCTTCCCATATAGCTTAAAACATGAATTCCCGGAAATGCCCCTGCAGGGAGTTGCGCGACCCGCGTGCTGTTGCGCGGGTGGTCCCTGTATGTAGCATCTTTGAGGTTTCGGGCCTCCATAGCTTAGCCCACTTGGCCCACATCGAATAAAATTGCCTCCTAGCCCATTTTCTTCAAGTTTTTCTTCATTTTAAGCCCAATTTGACCTCTCCAAATCCTCCAAAACTCGTGCACTCTCCCGATTAACAATCTACGCACGCTTGAATAAACTCCCGCATCTTTCAAATTTAAAGTTTATTTCTCTCCAAGCCTTCCAATAATCATCAAGCTCGCTCCATGCATCATCTCTACAATCACCACGCCTAACATCCTTTTTGTCTACCAAATCCCATCGCATCCCATATGTCCCGAACACTCATGCTCACAAGATTCGAAAGTACCCAAAATAGTCATAAAATAACAAAAAGGAAAATATGCATGGAAATTATCTAAATTATGAATGAAATATGATAAAATAAACTATAAAAAGAAGTAAACAAAACTAACTATCAAATTGCCCCAAGCTTAAACCTTACTTGTCCTCAAGTAAGACAAGTCTAAAATGAACTCGGGATGAACTATCCTAAGAAAATAAAAAGAATGGATAAAACCACGGAACTTGATCACCGTTAGTCAACATGGTCAGAATTAATCTTGCTATTATCTCACAACTTTTTCATCCGAGAACAATGAAACCATAAACCGCAGCCAGGACAACTCCTTTAGGTGAGTAAGGAGGGATGAGCAGTCGCAGCCTCAATGGAACATGCATACAATGAAGAATATCTGTAGTAGGGAGAAAGCAGTTGGATGGGCTCGGGTGGAGCTCTTCTTTAGATGTACACTCTGATCTCACGTTTGCCGGTTTCTCTCATGTGTAACTAGGTTTTAATCGCTCGGGCACCGTTGTAGGAATCGGCTCACTTGGTGTTGGCCCAAACCTCCCGTAGTATCCAACTCGACAGTCTCCTTGACATCACCAATTTGCGAAAAACAACTCGATCTATATACAATAAAACATACCTAAATGAATGAATATCAAACGCCGAGTGACCAAAATGTTAGAAAATTTAGTTCAATAATTGAACCGGTCACCCTTTTTAGATTTCTGCAGCTGGGAATTTGTTTGCCCTTTTTTTTATTTGATTTGGAACTATACTTGAAGGTAATGTAATAACAACCCTTTGACTCAAAATTTGGTTCCTAAAGTGTGTAAGTGGAACCGAAAGAGTAGTAATATAATCCGAATGGTCTAAGCGACAAAATGACCATGTGTGGAGCATAAAGATGTAATGTAACTCCTTTTCAAACTAATAATAATTTTTTTTTGAAAAACACATAAAAATGTCCACATGCGGACTAAAAGACTTCTCTAAAATCCTAAGAAAATCGCAAAAGATATGGTGATGCAAAGAGACCGGATATGGATTCTACTCGGGGACAAGCACTAGTGCTTCATCCTAACGGTTCAAACATGATCAAGTGTGATCCTCTCGGCGGTAGTGACCACAAGGCTAAGACATCCATTGCTATAGTATATCATACAGTCATTAATATTGTATGCATAATTTTTCATGAAAACTACCTGTCCATGATCACTTACCCCTTTAAGTTACCAGCATCTGATCCCAAGTATGAGATCCCAAACTGCAGCTAATGGTCTCGGCTCGATGGGTGAGATAACAACAAGATCCTGGACCAATAATGATACAATAACTATGAACCTGTTCCATGGCATCCAAGGAGGTGAGAGTAAAGAGACAACAAAAATGAATGAATGCTAATGCCCTAAGCTATATGTTATGCAAAAATATAAAAGGTGAAAAAGAAGAAAATAAAATCTTTTTGGAATTTTATATAAATAAAAAAATGAATGAAAATTAGATTAAAACTAAAATGTTATGCAACCTAGTTAAAAATGCATGAAAAAGTAAAAGATAAGGGAAATGCCCCACCCCAAGCTTAAGAACAAGCATTGTCCTCAGTGCTTAAGGTAAGGGCAGAAATGACCTAAATCGGAGGGTCGGGTGGCGGGAAATGCCCGTGGCGATAGTGGTAGTCCCACATATCCTGGACCTAGCGGGAAGTGGGAGGGAATGACTGCTCCAATCGATCAACGCGACTCGCCACATCTTGGATGGCTCTCGTATTCTCTTGCGTTTGGGTGTCGATGCGTTGCACCGTGGAGAACATTGTGGCAAATTGGTCAAAGAACGTAGGGGGGAAATATGGTGGGACTTCGTGTCCCCCTTGCTGATGCGGCTGGTCAAAACGTTGTGGAGGAGCCTGGAATTGGTCATGCTGAAAGATCAGCTGTTGCATCGAAGGCCGGTCAAAATGGTCCTCAGCTTCGGGCGTCTCGTCGTCCTCTTCATCATCTTCTTCCTCTTGTTCCTCTGCGTCGTCACCCTCATCATCACCGAATTCTAGGAATACACCTGCTTGGGTCAACTGATCTGGAGGAAGCCAAGTGTCGGGGTCACCTGTATCGAATGAAGAACCGATCCAACTTGGCAGGATGTAAACCGGGGCTTTGTTAGAGTCTAACCAACTGTACGTGCGGGTTCCCCGGTTGAGCAACATCTCCATTCAGATGAGAGCGTCTCAGTCTAGCAGGAAGTTCGGTGGGGTGTCAACAGGTATGTACTCGGGATCCGGGAAGTCTAGGCTGATGGCTCGACCTATGATCGTGATAAGTCCCCCGATGAAAATTTCCCCTGTGGAACGTTCGCGCATTGAGTCGCATTTGTCTAAAAAGAAGACTGAAAAACTAAGGGGGAGTGCACGCCTCATACTTCGGAGAAAAAATAGCTCACATATCTTGATTTGATCGGGCTCGAGACCCCCGAAGATGCTTGTCATGAGAACTCGATGAGCAATTCGCCAGCAGGGGTGAACAATGTGCTTGGCACGCTTTTGGCTCGGGTTGAAGGTAGTGAGACCGGAAATCTGCATCCAAAATCGTGCATCCGAGTTATGCAGAAAATCTTGGTACTCTTGATTTTGGGGGCTGATGCGGAATGGATCATCTATACCCATGATGGAATCAAGCTCTTCGTATGTGAGCCTATGATGCTCCCCTTTCAACTGGAATGTGAGGACTTTCGCTGCATCATCTCGTGCATATGTGCTAAGAAATTCCATTGTGGGTTCCTCGTAAGTTCTGTCACAAAGTCGAAGAAAACCACGCTAACCCAGTTGTAGGAACAACTTGTCTACACCATCATGCACCCCAAGCTTTTTCATGGACTTTCTATGGTAGAATTTTGTCGGACGGATTGTGCGACCCCGAAGGTTGGAGCGATAGGTTTTGATTTCAGCATTTGTAAGGGAAGGATCGCTTCCCTCTTCTCCTCTTTTTTTCCGTTTACCGGCTGCTTTGCGTGATGGACCAGCGACATCCTTTTGCGGGTTAGGATCGATCGATGATCCATGGGTGCGTATCCGAGCTGCGGTTTTGCCCATTTTCAAAACCTACAATATCAAAAACAATTTCACCAACGTAATCACTCACCTCACCACTCTGAAATCAATGCAACTATCTTTAAATCGAACACAAAAATTCCAAGAAATAATGGCACCCAACTTTTGACAATTTAAAATGGTTTCAACAACACCACTCGATTAATTTGACAATCCCAACAAAAATTCGACAACATTACGAGACAAAATGAGAAAATCCCAACCAAAGTTTAAACAATTTTTTTGAACAAATTTCCAAGCAAATCAACCAATCTCAACCATTCTCAAATCAATGTTTCCAAATAAACCGGGCAACAACTAACGATCCTAGGCAATTTCCAAAGCATAATTGGATGCAATTATCAAATTGAAACAATGCAATGTAATAAAAACCAAGGAAAGAAAATACCCAAATTGTCCAAAAATTGAACTTGAACCCGGAATCCGCTACCGTGCACCCCAAGCTTTGTGGTTATTCATGGGTGCCAAAATGCAAGACTTGTTCACTGAAGGAATATTTTCAACTTGATTTGTGTGAAAAATCCGGCGGCGGCTCGTGGTGGCTCAAAAATCCCGGGAAAATATTTGGAGATATTTAGAGGTTTTGTTCGGTTAGATGTAAAGAGATTTGAAAAAGAAACACTTTGGTGGTGTCGGAATTGCGAGAGGTGGCCGGAGTTGGTCGAAAAATGGCCGGAAAACGGCCAGTTGGGTGGTGGTGGCGCCCCTAAACCCGGTAATGGATCGGAATAAAGTTTGGGTGGGGTTTGTAGAGAACGGAAAATGGTGAAGAATGGCGGTGGTCTCGTCGGATTCCGACCGGAAGAACTCCGGGAAATCGATTTTTAGTGAAAAGTGGGTTTATGTGTTCTTGAGAGTTTGAGAGAGAATGGTGGGTGTTTGAGAGAATGAAATGAGGAAGAAGAGTTGCTGGAGGTTTTCAATCCATATTCAAGTGTGGTCAACACCCGATCAACGTTGGTCAACTCATTAAACCACCTGGTCAACGAAAGTCAAAGTTGGTCAACAAAATAGGGGTTGGTCGTCAGGGCAGCACGCGGGTCGCACAGAGGGAGCACGCGGGTCGCGCAACCTATGCAGTTAGGTTCTCTTTTTATGTCGCAAGTTGAAGGCTGGCCGCGCACACCAGCCGCGCACCCGTGCGCGGGTCGCGCATGGTTCTGGTCCCGGTTCTCGATTTTTCTCCGTTTTCTTCCATTTCTTCACTAATTCTTGATTCGGAAGGCCCCAAACACCTAGAAACTACTGATCTCTTCAAAAATGAATTCAAAAGACGCATCAAAACATTTTCAAAACTTCTTTCTTCGAATGTAGAAACATGAAAGCATAAAACTTTCCAAAAATGCCCCTCATTAACGTCTTAGGTGAGAGGTCCTTCTAGCTTGGTTCAACACATCGGGACATCCAAGTGGATGATTTCAATAACACTTGCATTAAAACCTTCATAGAATGGCTTTAATCGGTGACCATTGACTTTGAAACTTTGTCTCGTTTCTTCACTTTGGATTTCGACAGCTCCATGGTCAAAAGTCTTTATTACAACAAATGGGCCAATCCACCTTGATATTAATTTTCCCGGGAATAACTTCAACTGTGAATGGTAAAGAAAGACCCTATGTCCCGGTTCAAAATTCTTCCGGGTGATGGACTTGTCGTGGAAGAGCTTCGTTTTCCCTTTATAAATCCTTGAGTTTTCATAGGATTCGTTTCTCAATTCTTCTAGCTCCTAGAGTTGAATTTTCCTATGCCTTCCCGTCTTGTCAATGTCGAAGTTGCATTTCTTGACCGCCCAAAATGCTCGGTGCTCTAACTCGACGGGAAGATGACAAGATTTTCCAAAAACTAATCTGAAGGGCAACATTCCAGTCGAGGTCTTATAAGCGGTCTGATAGGCCCATAAGGCATCGTCAAGTCTCAAACTCAAATCCTTCCTTGTCGGATTCACCGTTTTCTCTAGAATAGACTTCACTTCACGATTCGAGACCTCCGCTTGACCATCCGTTTGAGGGTGGTAGGCGGTAGAGACACGATGGGTCACATTGTACTTCTTCAATAGAGCCTCCATCATTTTGTTGCAAAAGTGTGTCCCTCTATCACTAATCAAAGCCCTAGGCACACCAAACCTCGCAAAAACATTAGACTTCAAAAACTCGATAACTGTTTTGGCATCGTTCGATCTTGTGGCTTTGGCCTCAACCCATTTAGAAACATAGTCAACCACGAGCAAAATATAAACGTTGCCAAATGAGACGGGAAATGGGCCCATGAAATCAACCCCCCATACGTCAAAATTTTAGCAAACAAGGATTGGATTTTGGGGAATTTGGTTCTTTTGCGAAATGTTTCCCGTCCTTTGGCACTGCTCACAACTTTTGCAAAACAAATAACAGTCGCGTGACATGGTTGGCCAAAATAGCCCACATTCAAGAACATTTCTCAAGGTTCGGCTAGGTCCGAAGTGTCCCCCACAAGCAAATTCATGACAGAATTGCAAAATGGATTTATGCTCTTGTTCAGGTACACATCGCCTAATGATTTGATCAGGACAATGTTTCCACAAATAAGGTTCATCCCACACATAGTGTTTTGCATCACTTTTCAACTTGTCTTTTTGAGCACGTGTGAATGTGTCGGGATACCTTTTTGTGACCAAAAAGTTAACGATATCGGCATACCAAGGAATAGATTGAGTAAGGGAAAAGAGATGCTCATCCGGAAACTCGTCCCGCAATGGGAGAGGAGTTTCATTTGAAGTGATCCGGCTTAGATGATCGGCAACGAGGTTCTTGCATCCGCTCTTGTCCCAGATTTCCAAGTCAAATTCTTGTAAAAGTAGGATCCACCGGATGAGTCTCGGCTTTGCATCTTTCTTCGTCATCAAGTACTTAAGAGTTTTGTGATCCGAATACACTATGACCTTGGTACCAAGTAGGTATTGTCTAAATTTGTCCAAGGCGAACACTATGGCCAATAGCTCCTTCTCCATGGTAGAGTAGTTGCTTTGAGCATTGTCTAGTGTTCTTGATGCATAATAGATCACGTGGGAGACCCTCCCATTCTTTTGACCCAAAACGGCACCTATCGCATAGTTGCTTACATCACAGATGATCTCAAAGGGCGGAATACAAGTAGAATCATTATAGTTATTATATCAATCACATGTGATTAATAACTATCAAACAGACAGATTTCTTATACTTCAAACTGTGTTTCCAAACAAATTAATTTAGATAGTTTTACAAACTCTTTTATATGCAACACTCCTTATTAAACTATTTTAAACTTATAATTTATCAAATTAATGTCTATGTAGATATAGTTATGTAAGTTGGATTGAAAAGAGTTAGGACTGATAACTCGCCTTATTTCTTGTTCTTTGTTTGGTTGTGAACTTAGGGTATCGGTTGTTTGTTCGAAGGTCATTTGAATCTTAGTTATATATTATGTGTTGCTGTATAGATTTTAAAGTTCTTCATTTAGTTCAACACCCTTGGGTAGCAAAGGTGTGAAAACATGTTCATTCATACAAACAACATTACTGGTAAACTATAATAGGTATAGTTTAGGAAGTCGCTACTTACTAATACTATAACAGTAAAACATACAAGAGTCAGTTCATTCATGAGTCAATACAAATATTCTATTATGAGAAACAGAGAGAATATACTATTATGAGAAACAAAGAGAACATACTATTATGAGAAATAAAGAGAACATAATATTATGAGAAACAAAGAGAACATACTATTATGAGAAACAAAGAGAACATACACTATACTATACAAAGAGAACATACAATACACTAGTACAGAGAGAACATACAATACACTAGAACATACTATACAAAGTTATAAACACTAGAACACTATAACATTAATGTGAGCCACTCCTTCATGGCATGGCAATCTACTGCGATGTCACGTTTTGCAACCAGAGTCTCCTGTAGGGAGAGTTCAGGAGAGTGTGAATTGGTGTATAGATATATACGAGATTGACTATCCTACACCTTGTTGCTAGCTACAATGGGACCTGCAGGTCTACGGGTGACTAATTTCATACCATTTCGATGCCTTAGAGCATCGTGTTATACTAGTCTATCAAGTATGGTTACAATCATATCACATTTTACCTTAATTAACAAATTGGTTTAAGGTAGTTAGTACATTGGTAGTTACTTATATACTATACTACTGTACATCGTTATTTTCCCATTGCATTCACATTGTGATCTTCTCACATAAACCGTAATGTAAACTATATTTTGGTAATGATAGTCATACTTGGGAAAGATACAAACTTTTACAAACAACACAACACACAGAACATTTGGGTCTTGGTAGAAGGTTACTTTTAGTAGAAAATATAGGATTTTCTAGGAGATACAAACATTTACTATAAACACTTAAAGACAACTATATCAAACATTTAAAAACATTTACTACAAACACTTGCAAACATTTACATTAAACATTTACAAGCACTTTCATACAAACAATGACACTAAAATACTTATTAACTCACCAGCTTTAATGTTGATCTACGCTTTCAAAATAACTTATATTCTCAGGTCACCATTAGATAGGTACCGATGACAAGGTTTTGAGAAGATGGAGCACGTTCAAGACTCATCTCTTATTTTGATTCATATTTTTGGAGTATTATCAACTATACAGAACACACTTGTATTAAAATTATATTATTAATGCAATGGATGATGTTGTTGCTTGTTTACTATTATGCATTGTTGTGATACTGTACATGGCGTCCTGTAAGTCCCTAATTTGCCTGTGTATCAATCAAATCCGTTTGATGGTGTGGAATCCCAATCAAACGGATGATGTCAGATCAAATAGAAGAGAAGGAGAAGAAGAATAATATGAATCTTGAATGTATTGATAATATGAATTAAGTTCCTTACACAAGATTCACCCACACAAACGTTCCTTTCTCTATGGCCGTAAACTCCTTCGTGTTCATCAATCTATACTCCTCACCCTAACACATATATTTATACCTGGTGAATATGGGCTTGGTGGACATGGGCCGTAATGGGTTTACGGCCGTAAGGTGTTTACGGCCGTAAACTCCAAAAATATTACAAAAAAATATAATTGCCCAGAAAAGCAAAGTATAAACCATATTTTTGACCCAACAATCTCCCCCTTGGTTTATAGCTTTCTTTTCTTAATTGACCCAACAAGCTCCCCCTAAAAAGTAGCTGGCTCTTCTTGTCAATCTTCAATGAGAGCTTGGCTTCAGCATTTATCTTCAATGAATGACTTCATCCTGAGCACTTGGGCAATTCTTCAAGATTTGGAATTGAACGCACATTGGGTGAGGATGCTTGATGTACTGATTCTTGAAAGATGACGCTTTTAGCTTGAGAATTTTCAGAGAGAACATCAGAGAGAACAAATCTTCTAGATCACTTCAGCAGGTACAACAATAGCAGCAGACTGATTGAGGAGGCTTCAATGCAATCCGTCATATATTTTTCAAGTCAGCTTGACCTTTCTTTTGGGGTTGAAGGATTTAATGTCGAAAGAATAATCTTCATTTCTTGCTCCTTCGAATGCGAATTCTTCGATGCTCACGGACGAGGCTTTGGCTCAGAAGTCTTCAACACAAACTCCATGAGTCTTATCTATACCCGAAATCACTTTTCAAGACAAAACAAAACTAAAAGAAAACTTAGCACACAAATGAAAATAGAAACAAAAATATTTTTGGACTTTTGATTTTTCTGAACAAGAAATAATACTATTTTTGAATTTTAATTTTTCTGATTTTTCTTTGATTTTATTTTTCTGAATTTTTTTTTAATTTTTTTAATTTTTAATTCTCCCCTAATATTTAAATTAGAAGAAACTATGACAAATTTAACAAAACTAAAAATGATATCTAACTTTAAGAGTGATTTGGGATCAAAGTTTTTAGACAACCTTTATCCACTTATCGGTGCCTTCTATCTTCACGTCTTTGTCTGGTTGATCGTTGGTATTGTTGTCCACTTAAACACGAAAAATTATGCCAATTTTAGGACATACTAATAATTGTAAGACAAAGTGATCCTAAGTTCCTAGATATTATATCTGATCCTAAGTTCTTAGATACTATATCTTAAGGACCATTCATCTGACGACGACCAGGGATATTGTTGTCCACCTAAATTGAGTAGCGAGATCTACCGACAATCTGTATGTGTTCAATTTTAAGTGTACTGGAACGTGTTTCCCGCTTCCTGATATGCCTCATCCATCAAGAACTTCCAGAGTACTCCTTACATCGGGTGAGCAGACAACCATTCAGAGAGAGGATAGATTCAGAATTCTATTACTTATTACTTCAGAGGGATTAAGAAGAAGAAAGTTGCATATGTTGTGTACCAGGTCGGATTAGAAGTCACGCAAAGGAGACATCATATGGCTAACAGATAAGAAGAATTTCATATATATAGCTTGCAGAGAAATAGAGTTGCATATGTTGTGTACCAGGTTGGATTTAAGGTCACACAAAGGCGACAACATATGACTAACAGACGAAAAGAAAGAAAATGATATTCTACATACCTAATTTATCGGAATTTACCAGTCGCCCCATCCAACCGGAATTAAGGATAGAATCCGCACATCGAGGAAAAGTTAAACCACGGTTCCAAGTACGGGTTCAATTAATGTGACGAGTAGATTCCCATATATATCTCCCTGCTCAACCTATCCGAGCGTCGGATTGTCAGGCTGAACGTATCTAACTAGGTCAAGATTTGCCAAGTCTATAAATTTCCTAAGCTCAACTTTGCCTAGTCATGTCCATTTAAAATTTTTCGTACCTACCGACGCATCAAACCCGAGCATAGACCCTTCAACTTCGGATACATTACACAGACTTAGGTTGCCTGTTATCACTTGATAATATCACTTCCCAAAACATCTCCTGCAAGCACATTCCATTAACACCACATTTTTGATTTTCTGATTTTCTAATGTTTTGGGATTTTTTTATTTTCTAATTTTTGTTTTGTTTTTATTTCTCCCCCTAAATTTGTGCATAGGAGAGAAACGAAAGTAAATGCGCAAATTTAGTCTTTAAAGTGAATCAGCTTAAGAAAAACTCAGGAGTATAGAGAAGAAAATGCAAACCGTAATTCACCGATTGAATCTGCATCTAGAAGGTCTAAGAACAGCACGCATAATCTCAGAACAGATCTGAAAATTCTTCATGTCGTTAAGCACAAACCCCATGTGATCTCTTCCTTTTTTCTTTCCCGCAAAAGGACACATACTCTCAAGCAAAGGTCAAAATGTTGTACAGTTGAGAGATGTCCCCTATTATATGCCTGAAACAGCCACTACCAACAAACCGAATTCTGATAATATGCCTCCATAGCTACTCTGACCCAGAGCGAGATTAGTTGGTCTTTGGAACCCAGTCCATTTTGAAACTGGGTCGACATTTGTCATCAATGCATGATACTCTCTCCCATGACATATCCTGCTTATCACAAGCAGAAGATGTAGAAACGTTAGAAGCATTAGGAGATTTGGGAGTTTTCACCTTTGGTACCCATCTATATTCAGGTTTAACCCATTTCTTGTTCGATCCGATGGGTTCCTCGGCACTTGCTTTGGAACTTGAAGCCGATCTTCGAGATGACTTTGACTTAGCCGGTCTTTGTTTCACTGGAGCATCTCTTGGATTGGGCTTCTTGGCCGGCACTCTCTTCTTGCCTTTGGGATTTAGATTCTTGGTCTTCTGTGCGTTCCAGTCACCATTGTCTGAACATGACCTTGAGGGATTTCTTTTGAAAAATCTCCCTCTTGGTGCGTTCTGCCAGCCTTATGCATAGTAGGGAACATATGCTCGATTAGGAAAATTTCTAGAAATGTGTCCAGGTGTTCCACAGTGAAAAAAAGTCTTTTTCTTCACTGTGAATTTATTTATTCCTGCCCCTGGTGGCATATCCTTGCCTTGTCTCTTATTGTTCCCAGATGCACGCTTGCAATAGGCACTCTGTTTCGCTGCAATTGGTGGCCTGTATTTACCAACGGTAGGTTGATTAGAAGCAACAGATTCAGAGTTCAAGGGGTCGTTTGTTTGTTCAGAAGAACTCTCCTTGTTCTCATCCTCTGTTACTTTGCCTGCACAAGAAGAAGCAACATTAGTATCTTCAACATTAATAACTCCTCCTGACACAAATCCAACTCGTTTTCCATATCGAAGATGTGGCTCCCTGTCAGTTTCGTCCTGTGTCATAGGGATGGATGTGTAGTTATGATTATAAGGAGGAGGTACACTATCATACCCTAGACCCTTGTTTTGATTTTCTTTAAATTTTAATTGGGTTTCATATAAGGACTCGACTGTCTGACTTGACGCAATATAATTTTTGAAAATGACATCAGTTTTTCCACACTTAATTTTTACAGCGTCAAGTTCTTCAGTTACAGCAGCAAGTTGTCTCTTAACATAATCATAATTTTCACACTTGTTGCTATACTCTTCCTGAAGTTTCCTAAAGTCCTTGGTTTTTGCTTCTAACTCAGCCTTCAGGGTTTCTGTCGTTTCCTGAGTTGATATCCTTCATATCTCAGGTCCTCAACTTCTCTTTTTAAAAAATCAATTTGTTCCCGAAGAAATTTAATCGTATCTTCACTAGATAATGTACATGAAACTTCACATGATTGAGAACCTGAAACTTCATTGACCGAGATGTTTGCAGAACTCATTGTATTTCCACACTTCAAAGCATCAAGTTCTTCAATTACATCAGCAAGACTAAGACGATTGAGATCTTTTGTCTTCTTGATGATAGTCACGTCCATATCCCACGATTTTGGAAGAGAATTCAATAGCTTTTTGTTTATCTCAAATTTAGACAAGAAGATCCCAGCTATATTCATCTCGGTAATAAGTGTAGTAAATCGCTGCAACTGAGTTTCGAGGGTTTCTCCAGGGATATAATCGAAAATGTTGAAATTTTGTCTTAACATATCCTGACGACTTTGTTTCATGTTTTCAACTCCCTCGTAGACCTTAAAATCAATTAAAAAGCACAACTAAGACCTAAAATCAAACTTAAAAGTCAAACCCTTTGATTATAGACCTCAAAAGTCAACCTTAAAAGTCAAATTTAAAAAGTTAAACTCAAAAGAATAACTTGAAAAGACAAACTTAAAAGTCAAACCGAAAAACTAAATTTGAAAATTTTAAAGTTAAACGAAAAAATCAAAAGTCAAATTTGAAAGTCAAAGTCAAATTTTGAAATAAAAAGTCAAAAATAAAAAAATTTTTATTATTATTATTATTATTATTTTATTTTTTTTATGATGAAAATAGAATTTAGAATTAAAAGGAATTGAATTTTGGGCTGAAAATGTAAAAAATCCGAAACTTTAAGCGAAAAAGACAGGTTATGTTTTAAATTTCGGAGTATTGATACAAGAAACTTGCTAGTTGAGGTGGTAAGGCGCTGTCTTATGGAGCTAGAGGTCGCGGGTTCGATCCCCTGCACCTCCAAAGTCCTATCCGATTTTTTTTAAAATACGAAGCGAAGGTGGATCATGCGAGGCTGCGCTTGTGAAGCGAAGGTGGATCACGCGAGGCTGCGCTTGTGAGGCCGAGAACTCAGAAGCCGGAAACGTGCGAGTCCGAGCCGCAAACTGCTGAGCCGTATACTCCGAGCCGAGGCCACAAACCTCGGGCCGTGAACTTCTCGGAAACCCTAGCTGTTGGCCGCCACCCCCTCGCAGGTTCCGACGAAAAACAGTGATTTTTGCCCTTTTTTGCTCCAAAACTCGATCAAAACCCTTTTTTATGAAAAACACGAAAAACAAAACCCCCTTAATTTTCAGAGATCTATCCAAAAACGCAAGAGTATTTCGAAAATAAGATCAAATAATGCCCCAAATCTAACAAAATTGACTGATACAACTTGGCTCTGATACCAATTGTAAGTCCCTAATTTGTCTGTATATCAATCAAATCCGTTTGATGGTGCAGAATCCCAATCAAACGGATGATGTCAGATCAAATAGAAGAGAAGGAGAAGAAGAATAATATGAATCTTGAATGTATTGATAATATGAATTAAGTTCCTTACACAAGATTCACCCACACAAACGTTCCTTTCTCTCTGGCCGTAAACTCCTTCATGTTCATCAATCTATACTCCTCACCCTAACACCTATATTTATACCTGGTGAATATGGGCTTGGTGGGCATGGGCCGTAAATGGGTTTACGGCCGTAAACTCAACCGTAAACATGACTGTAAACTCCAGAAATATTACAGAAAAATATAATTGCTCAGAAAGCAAAGTATAAACCATATTTTTGATCCAACACGTCCTCTGGCCCAGAATGTTTCCGCCGTTTAGGTTTTGGGGTTTGACACTATAAACGTTGTTGCTACGCACCGACCACTAACTCTGTGCCAAACCCATAATTAACCCAATTAGGAACTAAGTCCAAAATCTCACTCATTAGGTCTAAAGGTAGTCCACTAACCAGCACATCAATAACCTAATACCCATTGGGCCCACCAAGGCTCAATAATAAATGGGCTCTCCCGAGGCCTAAATCTCAAATCTAAATGGCAAGCCCTACCTAGTGGCCCAAAGCACTTATATATATTCCTCTCGTCCAAAACTCTATTGCATTAAGCCCAAACTCTAGGCCCAACACTCAAGGCCCAAAATGAGACTTAGCTCAAAAGTCCACATAGGCAAGATAACCCATACAACCATGTTGAACGTACTGTCGAGTCCTGACCGCTGAACAAAACCCTGACCTAATCCTGGTACCCTCTCCATAGACAACCAGTTCTCTCCCACTTGGGGTTCTAACTACCACTCGCTGACCCTCGTAGTCTATCACAACACAAACTTGCTCAACCAATCCATCCCTACTATCGCGCATACATCCCCCATGGGAATAGGGATCAAATTAATCGGATAAGGCACCCCGACGATCTCCAGAACACAACTTTGATACACTCTGGATGCATAAATCCCATGTTCGCTGGCGAGAGAAACCTGCAACAGACACTCCAACTTGCTAAGGTTCATACCAAAATCCATACTAAAAGATCGAGATACAAAGGACCGACTCGCGCCCGAGTCAAATAACACAAGAGCAGACAAAGAATTTACTAAGAATGTATCAATCAGAAACATAAACATAAGCATACCATAATATAATCGAAATAATAATAAATGGAAACATACAAGTAACTGTTGGATATAGTGTCTAAGTTCATAACTATATTTGGTATGTACTTGACCCGACCTGGCATGATCCATTTGGGTTGCACTTCACCCGAACAATTTATGGATAATATTTGAGAATAGTACAAGTTATGATTTATTAGTATATTATAAGTTCTAATATATTAATATAAGATCATATTATTTAATTAGTAGTGATCTATAATTAATCTAGGATTAATTTAGAGATCAAAGATATTACTAATTAAATATAGGCTTCTATATTTATATAGTGTGGGCTAAAGCTTATTTGGAATGGGCTAGGCTTGCATGGAAAAGTCCATGGATACTCCATGGAGCTTTAACCCATGGATCTCATGGAAATGAAGAGACATGGGTTTTAGGGATGTAACCATAATCCTCCACACTATATAAAGGAGGCTTTGGTTCTTGAAATGACACTAGTTGACACTTGTTGAGGTGAGGACAAATTTCAAGATAGTAGTGACTATTCTCTCAAAGGTCCAAGTTTGTGGTGATTTGTGATTTCACTTGAGGCATCCACACTATTGGTGCTAGGCTCAAAAACTCCAAGCAATCAACTACAACTTCAAGGTAAGTATTTCTTCTAGCTTTATTTGATTCATGTTCCCCATGCCATGCTAGCTAGGATATAAACCTTGGAAAATTAATTATTTGCATGTATCTTAGACAAACATAGATTCAAGGTTTATTAGGGTTGCGTGTACACTTAGGAAGTGTTAGAATGCTCAAAACCCAACAGTGGTATCAGAGCATAGGCTTGTTTGTTTGATACTTGTTGCAATATTTTGGAAAAAAGTCGAAAAACTTGTTGTCTGACTGCTGGACTCGGCGAGTCCATGGGGGGACTCGTCGAGTTCACTTGTATCTTCAACCTACTCGTCGAGTAGTTTCATGCACTCGGCGAGTAGGGTCGACAGAGTGCAGATTTTCGACTTTAGTTGCTGGAAATGGATTAGAAACATTACCCTAAACTGTTTTGGTACTTGAAAACTTGTTTTAGATGGTGTAATGTCATGGCTAATTCATTTACAACAACTAGTTATCAAAATTACAAAGTTTAAGTGTGATTTTGATTCATGAAAGTGTTCATATTCATGTTCTTGTTCTTATGATATTTAGATGATCATAGGAATTATTTGTAACCTATGTGGTAGATTAATTTTGATCATAATGTGTTTTAATGGAGTCCATAACTTGTCCTCAAGTTATGGAAAACCAAAAGTCACTTGGATTAAAAACCATTAAAAGAACACAAGAGTTAGAAAAATGAAGAGTCTTCATTTTATTACTCCATTAAACTCATAAGTTACAAGAAATGAAAAGTTTTGAAAGTTTACAAAACTTACCCTCAAGTTTTGGAACAAGTAAAGTCATATTAAAAACTTTAGTTCCAACCCTTAGAATTTTAAAAGTTAAAATTCAACCCTTATACTTATATTATTATGATTTAATAATATTATATATATATATATATGTATGTATGTATAAGAACAAAGTCGTCTTACCGCTAGTACGCCTCATTCACGAAGCCGGTCTATAAGGTGGGTATAAGGTTGCTGCCTATAAAATGGCAACTTAATGGGTGTCCACTCTTACCCACCGCTTGCTTGACCGGTGGAGGGTCGTTAGCCGAACGGGTAAGACAAGGACTTATAAATTCTCATTAAAAGTATGATGAATATTATAAAGTAACTAAATGTTTTATTAAATTCCCAATCTTAGTTACTTTAGGAAAAATGTGAATAAGGTGCTAATCCATGAAATTACACTTTACACTTTGTCTAAGTCGTTAGTGGAGCGTGTGTGGTTAACCAGGACACTAACTTGGACTTAACAAGGTAGGTAAAGGGTGACTTAATATTTATCATAGTATCGATGGAGCGTGTGTGGTTAACCGACACATCGATTGAGGGGTAATTTATTAAGGGTACCAAGTAATTTGCATGGTTACTTCACACCTCGTTTTGTGATCCTCAGCATCCCAGTCACAAAACTTGGAGGGCACACTCAAGATTGAAACATGCCTTTGAAAAGTTTATTGAATCTCAAAAGAATCTAGGAATTTCTAAGTACCAAATCAAAAACTTAATATTTACTATTTCGTTTTTTGGTGGAAATTGGTGAATCGTCATTCACCTACCTTTCAAATATGTTATTACTTAGACTACGGCATACCTCTTCTAAGTTATAATATATTGTGATTGGATCCTAGCCTTAATACTATATTTGGGTGTTTTATTACGAACTATCTCTATATCTAAACTAAAACCTTCTTTCTTCATTTTCAGATGTCTGCAAACACTACTGCTTCTAGCTCTAATCCCAATGGCTCCTTTACTCTTATGAACTTTTGTGGGAAAGTCACTTTTGATGGATCCAACTTTAATGAATGGATCAGAAACATCAGAATGATTACTCGCTATGAGGACAAGGAATATGTCCTCGATAAGGAGCTTAAGGAGATTGATGAGACAGTTGCTACTCCTCAAGAGATCGCTGAGTTTAGGGCACATGAAAGGGATGCCACCAAAGTGGCATGCATCATGATGGCCACTATGACCGCAGATCTCCAAAAATCCTATGAAGATTTCTACCCCTATGAGATGCACCAAGACTTGATGGAAAGATACCATCAAAGTGCTCGTCAAGAGAGGTATGAAATCATCTCCTCCATGATAACAACTCGCATGAAGGATGGTGAACCCATCATGGGCCACATGCAGAAAATGCAAAGATTTGTTGACCGTTTGCTGAAGCTAAATGTGAACTTCCCTGAGGAGCTTGCAATGGATATCATTTTGCACTCCTTACCTTCATGTTATGATCAATTCCGCATGACATACCACATGAACAAGGAAGAGGTCACACGCAGCAAACTTCAAGGACTCTTAAAGACCGCAGAAAGTGGTCTTAAGGGTAAGGCAGTTGTTACTACTCCTACTTCTACAAACTCCGCCCCTGTCTTGGCAATCGGGAAAGGACGAGGGAAGAAGAGAAAGAGTTCTTCGAAGGGTACCAAGGTTAGGACCCTTGATGGCTCTTCTTCAAGTGGAACCAAGAAAGGTTTCATCACTCCTTCTTCTGACCCAAAAGAGGCTGAATGCTTCTATTGCCATGAAAAGGCACATTGGAAGCGAAACTACCTAAAGTACCAGCAAGATGTAAAGGATGGGAAAGTTAAACCCAACCATGCAGGTATTTACACTATCATTTCTAATAACTCACTCCATTCTAAATCTTGGGTCCTTGATACCGGTTGTGGTATTCATATTTGTTGTGACTTGCAGGGACTAAGAAGAAGTGAGAATGTGGAGCAAGGAAGAATAAACTTAATCATGGGGAATAGGAAAGTTACACCTGTCACCAATATTGGAGTTTATACTTTGTTGCTAAGTAGTGGGTTTAGTTTAGATTTGAATAAATGTTGTTATTCGCCAAAAATGGTAAGAAATATTATTTCCTTTCATGCATTGTATAAACAAGGTTTTACCTTTTCATTTAATAATGAAGTTGGTTCTATTGATGCTTTCTTTAATAATGTTCTTTATTTTAAAGCACTACCTTGTGATGGCGTGTATGAAACAGTATCTGTGGTTGATAACTTAGGAAATAATGTGATGTGTATTGATTCTATTAATAATAATAACTTGGATAAAGCATCGTTATGGCATTGTCGACTTGGACATATAAGCAAGAAGCGTATAGGCCAACTCCAAAAGAATGGAGTCTTGGAGTCATTTGACTTAAAGTCAGATGATAGTTGTGAATCATGCTTACTTGGAAAAATTACAAAGTCACCCTTCACAGGCTCTTGTGAGAGGGGTGAAGGTTTGTTGGACCTTGTACACACGGATGTGTGTGGACCATTCAAACATGCCACAAGGGATGCTAATCGTTATTATTTGACTTTTACCGATGATTACAGTAGATATGGATATGTCTACTTAATCAAGCATAAGTCAGAGACTTTCGAAAGGTTTAAGGAATTTAAACAGGAAGTCGAGAATCAATTGGGCAGGAACATTAAGATGCTTCGATCCGCTCGTGGTGGTGAGTATCTTAGTTCAGGGTTCCTTGACTTTCTAAGGGAATGTGGGATAGTCTCACAATTGACACCACCCAAGACACCACAGTTGAATGGTGTAGCTGAGAGGCGTAAGCGAACCTTGTTGGATATGGTTCGTTCCATGATGAGTCGAGCTTCGCTACCAATCTCATTTTGGGGGTATGCCTTAGAGACTGCCGCCCATATCCTTAATCTAGTCCCTACAAAGAAAGTTGCCAAAACTCCTCATGAGATGTGGACTGGTAAAGTACCCAAACTAGACCACATCAAGATCTGGGGTTGCGAAGCTTTTGTGAGGCGCGAGTCTCATGATAAGCTAGAACCCCGAAGCGAGAGTTGTATTTTCATCGGCTACCCACAAAGATCCTTTGGTTACCTCTTTTATAGACCTAGTGATAATGTGGTCTTTGTAGCAAGAAGAGGAGTCTTTCGTGAGAGAGAATTTATAAGCCAAGGAGACAGTGGGAGGCAAATTGACCTTGAAGAACTTCAAGAGTCAAGTGGTGAAGGAACTTCAAACCCTAGCCCTCAACTTGAGGAGGAAATTCCTGTTGAGCCAATTGACGATTTTGTACCTCTGAGACGTTCCACAAGAGTTAGGAATGCACCTGAGCACTACTATGGTTTTCATATTACTGCGGAAGGTGAGACACTTATTAGTGATGAGACACTAGTATGTATGGATGAACCTAACAGTTACGTGGAAGCCATGGCAGGCCCCGAGTCTGCGAAATGGAAAGAGGCTATGGATAGCGAGATACAATCCATGTATGACAATCAAGTTTGGAACTTGGTTGAGAATGTACCATGTCGTAAGACTGTAGGGTGCAAATGGGTCTTCAAGAAGAAGACCGACATGGATGGTAAAGTACACACTTATAAGTCTAGACTGGTTGCAAAGGGCTTCTCTCAAATTCCTGGAGTGGACTATGATGAGACCTTTTCTCCAGTAGCCAAGATTAAGTCTATTCGGGTTCTGTTAGCCGTAGCTGCATTTCATGACTATGAAATATGGCAAATGGATGTCAAAACCGCTTTCCTTAATGGAAAGTTGGCTGAAGATGTTTACATGAGTCAGCCAGAGGGTTTTGTCAACAACGAGTACCCTAATAGAGTGTGTAAGCTTGAGAAATCCATTTATGGATTGAAGCAAGCACCTCGCAGATGGAATCTTTGCTTTGATGAAAAGGTCAGGGAATTTGGCTTTTCTAGGAGTGAAGATAAATCTTGTGTTTATGTCAAGGCTAGTGGGAGTGTAGTCAGTTTTTTGGTACTGTATGTGGACGACATACTACTCATAGGAAATGACATCCCAACTCTGCAGGAAGTAATGTCCCGGCTTGGGAAGTGTTTCGGTATGAAGGACCTTGGTGAAGCTGCCTATATTCTAGGGATAAGGATCTTGAGAGACCGGAGTAAAAGACTAATTGGACTTAGTCAAAGCACCTATGTGGACAAAGTGTTGAAAAGATTCAACATGCATAACTCCAAGAAAGGTGAGTTACCCATTTAGAGTAATGCCAGATTGAGTAAGACACAAAGCCCTAGTACTGAGGTTGAGATAGCAGAAATGAGTCGACTACCTTATGCTTCAGCTGTAGGATCGATCATGTATGTTATGATGTGTACTCGACCTGATGTAGCCTTTGCTTTGAGCATGGTTAGCAGGTATCAGGGGAACCCTGGCAAGGAACACTGGACTGCGGTAAAGAATATCCTCAAGTACCTGCGAAGGACTAAGGACTGGGTCCTTACCTTCGGTGGGAGTGATGACTTAAGAGTTGTAGGGTATAGTGATGCTAGCTTCCAGACTGATAGGGATAATTTCCGCTCTCAGTCGGGCTAGGTCTTTACCTTAAACGGAGGAGCAATCACTTGGAAGAGTTCCAAGCAGGAGACAGTGGTTGATTCCACTTGTGAATCAGAGTATATAGCAGCAAGCGAGGCAGCAAAGGAGGCTATATGGCTAAAGAACTTCATCGGAGACCTTGGAGTTATACCAGCTATAAAAGAGCCGATGGAGATTTTCTGTGACAGCAATAGTGCGGTTTCCTTAGCTAAGGAACCAAGAGATCATGGGAGATCCAGACACATTGACAGAAAATATCACTTCATCTTACATCGAATAGAAGAAGGAATCCTCGTGGCAAAGAGGGTATCATCGGATGAGAACCCAGCAGATCCCCTCACGAAGGGACTAAGTAGGGTTAAGCATCTCCAGCATGCTCGGAGCATAGGGCTGAAGGATGATATAAGTTTTAGTAGTTAGATAAATTATGAAATTTGTAAAGTGTATTGACATTTGATAATGAATAAAAGGTGTTTTATTTATGAGTAAAGTGTTGGTATCTCTTGTCGATCGTTTACTTTATTTCTTTTTGCATGTTTTGACTTCCAGAATAATTATGTTTGGTATATCATATTATTCAAACCTCCACAGTCGGTCATATGTCGGAAGTAGGTATGAATCAAGACTGTCATGATTGGTTGTAGAAGTCTAAGGTGTTGGACATGGCTACAACAATCATGAGTGCTCATAAGTTCTGAGCATTGGACTCAACCCACGCTCACTGGAATCACTTCATGGAATTCTATCTCGAGTGATCGTGAGACGGTAATATCATATAAGTCTTCAAACCTAGAGATATGATTTGTTACTTACAAGTTGGTTATGCATTGATTGTACGAAAACGCATTGGTAACTCGATGTTATAAAATGTGCTTTTGTGTGTAATTCAATGAGTGGTAGAATAAACATATGAGTCGAAGTTTATCTGTTCCTTCTTGGATTAAAAGCTGTTATCTAGGCCCCTCGATGATTTTGTTTTGACCTATGTACCGGGCCCGGTCAGAACTATATTGATGTGTTCAGTTAAGTTCTATGTCAAACAAATCGGAAATCGGGAAACAAATGTTGGACAATAAGCAAGACCATGTTCCATGTATTTGTCCGGCTGATATCTAGAACAGAGGATTATATGATCACTTATCTTAAATGGCGCGTTCTAGTTCAACGGAGTTTAAAGAGCTACGATTGCTGATCGGTTCCTGAAGTCATACTTGCAACTATAGTTATTAGACTTATCCAAGTGGGAGACTGTTGGATATGGTGTCTAAGTTCATAACTATATTTGGTATGTACTTGACCCGACCCGGCATGGTCCATTTGGGTTGCACTTCACCCGAACAATTTATGGATAATATTTGAGAATAGTACAAGTTATGATTTATTAATATATTACAAGTTCTAATATATTAATATAAGATCATATTATTTAATTAGTAGTGATCTATAATTAATCTAGTATTAATTTAGAGATCAAAGATATTACTAATTAAATATGGGCTTCTATATTTATATAGTGTGGGCTAAAGCTTATTTGGAATGGGCTAGGCTTGCATGGAAAAGTCCATGGATACTCCATGGAGCTTTAACCCATGGATCTCATGGAAATGAAGAGACATGGGTTTTAGGGATGTAACCCTAATCCTCCACACTATATAAAGGAGGCTTTGGTTCTTGAAATGACACTAGTTGACACTTGTTGATGTGAGGGCAAATTTCAAGATAGTAGTGACTATTCTCTCAAAGTTCCAAGTTTGTGGTGATTTGTGATTTCCACTTGAGGCATCCACACTATTGGTGTTAGGCTCAAAAAAATCCAAGCAATCAACTACAACTTCAAGGTAAGTATTTCTTCTAGCTTTATTTGATTCATGTTCCCCATGCCATGCTAGCTAGGATATAAACCTTGGAAAATTAATTATTTGCATGTATCTTAGACAAACATAGATCCAAGGTTTATTAGGGTTGCATGTACACTTAGGAAGTGTTAGAATGCTCAAAACCCAATAGTAACAACACCTAACGCCGCCCTGGCCTCCTATTACGTGAGCTGAAAAGCACGACCTTGAGCCCTCGGGGGCTCCGCCCTACCCTGTCACCCACCGGTGATCCTCAAATTAGTTGGCGTTGGAGACTATGCCAACCACACTGTGAGAAAAGGATAGTTGGCCTTAATATGGACAACCTGCTCATAGTGATAACATATCTTGGTAGTCGGCACGGAAACCTGCTAGTGACAATCCTTGGCGAAATGGCCCTCCTTGCCACATTTGTGGCACCTAAAAGTAGATCGGCAAGGACCCTCATGAACCATGATGCAAATTGCCATAAGTGTGGCTCCTATGACTCCCAGGTCTCACATCAGCAACCTTAAACCGCTTCGCTGCAGGCTGCGCCTGCCCCGGAACCTACCTCCGCTCCCTCACCTGGAGGTCTAACTCAATCTCTCGCCTCCTAATAGCCTCTTATAGCTCCACAAGTCTACCATACCGATGAGTAGACATAAAATAGCGGATGTCCTTCTTGAGCATGCTCAAGTACCGGGTCATCTGAGCTTGCTCGGAAGCAACGAACCCAGGACAAAGCAAAGTTCTCTCAGTAAACATCTTGGTGATCTCCGTCACCGACTCAGTCCTCTTCCGCAGGTCGAAATATTTCTATGCCAGTCACTCCCTCTCAACCAGTGGGACATATCTCAAGCGGAACATCTCAGATAACTGACCCCATGATACATCAACTCTCTACTCTGAAGTATATGAACCCGTAACTAATCTCCACCAATCCTTCCCTCCAGACCGAAGAAGGTTCAAAGTGCACTTGACATTTTGTTCAGCTGAGCAGGAGAAATTAAAGAAAGATCCCTCAATATTAGACAACCACCTCATGGAAATGATCGGATCTTGAACCCCATCAAATGTCGGGGGCTTCGTATTGTCAAAGTCTCGGTACTGAAAGGCTCTCCCCCCGCCGATCCCCACAACAGCGACAACTGCGATAGCTGCAATAGTAGCAACCTCCAAAAATGCAGCACATTAGTCATCAAAAGAACTCCATTATGGTGGTCTTGATAGACCCAAACAACTCTTGTATCTGCCCCCAGACAATAGAAACAACCTCAACATGAATCATCTCCCTAACCTGGTCCTTAGTCAGCGCTCTTGCATGAAATGATGTTTTACAATAACTAAAAGTGAAAATTTTGGTTGTGAAAATAGAACATTACACTTTGGTTATTTGACATTTGTTGTAGCGCTCTTGCATGAAATGTTGTCTTAAACCACTAAATGTTCGGGGAACTTTCAATTGGGTTTATTATCCATGTTTGAAATCTATAAAATATTTTGATTTAAACTTTGAGACTATTTTTCAGCAACTAAAAGTTTGAAATTATTTTAAAGGATTTTATTAAAGGTTATTTCAAATAGGCTCATGTGAGAGGTGTTGTAAATTTGTCTTATTGAAAGGTAATTTTCAACTTTAATATTCTTTAAAAATATCTTTTGGATTATGAACATGATCAAATATTGTATCGTTTAGAATAAAAAGTTATAAAAACTCTACATGTATTAATTCTTTTAAGAATTTAGGTCAATGAATAAGTATAAAAATATCACAGTTTTTCAATCAAATGTTTGATTTTAAATGCTAGTAGCATATATACTTCACATTTAATATGTTTGTTTAACTTTTTTATTAGATATTAGTGAAAATATTTATTTTTTCAAAATTCTAAAATTGTTCATTGGATTTGTTATTGAAATTCCAAAGTTTTTTTCAAACTCCGAAATTTCAGTCCAGAATCCAGAAAGTCAATCTGAAATGTACCTTTTTAACAGAAAAGTGTTTTTTGTGAGTCCGGAATGCCTAGTGTTGGGCTTGGAAGATTGCGTCTTTTGGGCTCGTTTGTTTATAATGTTTTGTACTACGGTTTGGGCCTGTCCAACCGTGTGTCTTTTATGCTTTGTATATAAGCTTATGCTTGCATGCATATTAGGTTAAGGTTTTAGAGATCTGAGAATACGATATTTTCCAGACGACTAGAGGTTTCTTTGATCATACTTGTAACCTTCCAATCCTCTACAGTTGATGTTCTTAATCGAGCTCTTCTGAGGATTTTGTTTTAATCATTCGACACGTTTGATTCATTCTTGTTCTATAATTTTACTGTGTTTATATCGTCATTGTTTTCATAACTTGTTCAAGATCTTATCGATCTTCATAGATTAAAAGAAACGTTAATCTCATCAATTGGTATCAGAGCAGGAGGCTGTGTAATTGATACACATCTTTTCTGTGAAAAAGATTTTCATTAGGGTTTTTCCGCAATCATCAATATTTATTGAGCCGTCATCTCTTTATTGACGTATCTTGATATTTATTATTTTGCCCTAATCTGCTTTATTACAAGTCTGATCTTTGAACAGGTTTTTACGATCATAATGGACGCAACACAATCAAACGTTATTAATATTTCAAACAGCATTGGTTCGACAACAAGGATTCCGATCTTATACACCAACGATTATGAAGTATGGGCACATCATTTCGAAGACTACGTTATTGGGTCGGAGGAAAATGGGTATTTGATTTGGGAAGCCATCACAAACGGACCGTTCTCTCATTCTGCAATGTCCATAATCATTAAAACTCAAAAAGAATACAATGATCTGCTCAAGGACGTGAAAGACATTGCACAAGATGAAAAGGACAAGTTCCAATGCAATATCAAAGCACTAAGATTGATCCGGTTCGCCCTTCAGTCCGATACATTCAGATTGGTTAGCTCATGCACGACAGCGAAGGATGTTTGGGACAGACTTCGTGAACTGTACTCTACAGACGAAGATCTCGAACATTCTATTCAAACTCTGCTTCTATCTGAGTTTGGTGAATTCAGACAAGGGGCTGAAGAATCTGTGAACCAGACGTTCGATCATTTCAATCATCTTCTCAGCAAGATGATCAAACATGATATCGAAAGGAAGCTCATCGAACAGAAGGTTACATTCCTGAATGGTCTAAGGTCTGAGTGGAGAGCAGTAGTTTCCACGGTTAAAGCCCATGAGCAATTTAAATCATACTCTTTGGCGAAACTGGTGGGAATTCTCAAGTCTCAAGAGAAAAACGTGGTGCAAGAGAAGAATGTCGTTTCCGGTCTCGGTTCGTTGGCTCTCTTGTCAAAAAGTAAAGCCGTTATGGAGGATGAAGACCTCAGCCTGGAAGAATATGATCTCACATCAGAAGATTATGCCTTGATGGTATCCAATCCCAAAAGGTTCATAAAGAAGAAATTTCCCAGCAACAAAAACCGAAACTGGCAGGGAAGTTACAGCTCTGAAAAGGTGGTTAATGAACCGAAAGTTGAGGAGCACAAGAAGGAACCGAAGGTTGACGGCGACTCTGGAGTGAGCTGTTTCTACTGTGGTGGGAAAAATCATTATGCTAAGGACTGTGTCCTCAAGAAAATGGCTGAGAAAGATGATGGGAACGATGAGGAAGCTGTGTTGCAGAAAAGGGTAGATGAGTTAAGAAAGAAGAAGTCTGCTGCTAACCCGCCTAGTAATGCTCTTATTGTGCAGGGTTCTGTTCCAAGTGATGAGTTCGGTAGCACGGAAGTTTGGTCTACCGACTCAGAAGACGAGGAAGTGAGGCAGCCTACTCATGGAAAGGCGTTCGTGTCTAAGGAAGAAGGCAGTGGTGGTAAATGCCTTATGGTTTCTGACGTATCTCAATTGAGGGGATACAACACCGATGGAGGCAATGATGGACAGAATGCAAAGGAGGACATGTGCTTCACAGCCAAACCACTCAGCCAGCAGTTCAATGAGCTGGATGAACTGATAAAGAAGGTACAATCTGTTTTTATTTCATGTAAAGTACCATCCTCCTCTTATGAGAAAGAACTAAAAAGTGTCAATATAAGAATATCTCATCTAGATAGTAGCTTAACTCAAACTCGGGTCACAAATTCTAACCTAACTGATCAATTGAGCAGGGCAGCGTCAAAGAGTGATGAGCAGAGAATGTGGATAGAGTTGAAGGAATCAGAATTAGTCAAAGTTAAAGATGAAAACATTTCTTTGCAAAGAGACAATTTGAAATTGTTAAAACAACGAAATGTTTTTTGTTTAATTGCTAAACGTCTGTATTCTAATATTACTCAGCTTCACTTGGATTATGAAATAGGCCAAAGGATTCACCGCATGATCTTGCCCTTCCTAGAATTTAAGGAAGATGAAATCGATGCCGAAGCCTATAATTGTGAAAGTGTGATATCGTCTGATGACATAAATCCCACCTACATGTATGGACTGGACAAAATTGAGTCCTTCATTAAATCTAAAGACCACAAGCTCATGCTTAAAAATCTTTTGGATGAAAATGACAGACTTAAACTGAGAACCGAAACCATGCAAAAATTTGACTCTTTAAACGCCAATGTAAGCTCAGAAAACAAAATTGATGTTGAAAATGCATCTGAGCTTAACGAGGACGACAATATGAGTGAAATTTCTGTAGAGGACACGGTTGACTGCTCGGAATTTATTAAAACCGAGCCAGAAAATCACAAGAATCTTATTTCTGAAAATTCAGTAGAGTTCGCTCGGTTGTCCCATCAAAAGTCCCCGAAATTAGTTGAGAAAGCTGTTGTGTATCAAAAGGTCAGGACTACTCCAAATCAAGTATACAAGGTAACAGGAGTAACTAAACATCAAACAGCTGAACTTGCAGCCATTGTAAACGAAGACAATGCTGATGGCTGTGATGAATACTTCTGGGAAGCTCCTATTGATAATGCAGACGAAACCATTGGTTTATCTGAAAGAACTTCCTGGAAGAGCAAAGGAAGATACATACCCGAACCATTGAATAAGCCAAATAACTTCAGTGAGCCGAGCACTAGTGCTACAAAAGATACTCCTCAGAAGAATGTTCACTCACCAAAAGCAGACATTCCTACGGCTCCTTCAGCTCAAAGTAATTCTACCACAGTTCAAATGGAACCGGTCAAGGAGTCAGCAAAAACGAAAGCAAATGTTCATCATCAACCTTCTCAGATGCAGAATAGGAAGATAGAAAGGAATAATAGATACAGGAAGAACCTTTCTGAAAGGAAACAATTCTGGCGTTCCCAGAATGCATACTTCACTCATCAAGACAAAAATCTAAAGTATGAAAACATTCCTGTAGAAAAGCTTGAAAGTCCCAAAAACCGAAAGTCAAGGTTCGGTTCACAAGAAGATTTCAACCGAAAGTCAAGGTTCGGTTCACAAATAGATAACAACCGAAAGCAGAAGTTCGGTTCTGAAAAGGATATCAACCAGAACCAAAGCTTCGGTTCCAAAGGTAGCTCCAACCGAACGCAAAGGTTCGGTTCTGAAGACAAAAGAGTACAAAACTCTAAGGTCGGTCCCTCCAATGATCAAAAACAAAAGGGTCACCTAGAGTCTCCTTCTATGTCTAATTCTTCTAACTCTTCCTCTGTTTCATATCGATCTCGTTCTAAATCTCATTCATCAACTGAGCAAAAGTGGAAGCAGAAGATCAATAAATCCACACCAGAGACCGAAACTAACTCTACTAATCTTAACAAAATAAAAGTTTACACCATTAAAAGGAAAGATAAAACAACTCTCGTAAAAAGAACTTATCTTGTTGATATCTCTCTCTGTGCTCCTGTTTCAATGCAAAGCTCACGTGGACCCAAGAAACTTTGGGTTCCTAAATCTGTCTAAATTTTGCAGGTTATAAGTGACGAGCAGTTCGACGAAGAATGGTACATTGATTGTGGCTGCTCACGTCACATGACAGGGAGGAAAGACGAGCTTAGGGAGTACAGATCGCTTGCAAATGGTGGCAACGTCAAGTTCGGAAACAATTCTTTCGGCACCATAAAGGGATACGGGATGATAACCAATGGGGACTTCTCTATAAGGAAGGTGGCTTATGTGGAAGGACTCCAACACAACCTCATTAGTGTATCTCAACTGGTTGGAGTTACAGGTCTCAAAGTCTCATTCGATGATGAAGGTTCAGAAATTATAGAGAAAAAGTCAAATAAAATAATTCTCAAGTCAGAGCGAAAGGGTGAAATGTTTCCCTTAAACATGAAACCCATCAAAGGAAACCCAGCTGTATGCTTGTTGTCAAAAGCGCAATCCGATGAAAGCTGGTTGTGGCACCGAAGATTATCTCATCTTAACTTCAAAGATATCAATCGTCTTGTTACAGGAGGTCATGTAAGGGGCCTTCCATTACTCAAGTTCGACAGGGATCATCTATGTGCTGCATGCGAAATGGGAAAGCAGAGTCGTCAAAGTCATCCATCTATTATCAACACAAAAGTTGTTGAACCACTCGAATTAATTCATATTGATTTGTGTGGTCCTTCATCTATCGAAAGCATCGGTGGTAGCAAGTACATTCTTGTTATCGTTGATGACTTTTCTCGATTTACATGGGTGTTCTTTCTAAAGCTCAAATCTGAAGCGACTCAAAAGCTGAAAATGTTTATTAAGCAAATTGAAGTACAGCTCAAGAAGGTTGTTCGCAACATCAGAAGCGACAATGGTCTCGAATTCAAGAACAGGGAGTTTGAAGAGTTTCTTGCAGAGAAGGGAATTAGTCATAATTTCTCAGCTCCCTACACACCACAACAGAACGGAATAGTCGAAAGACGAAACAGATCCTTGTGTGAAGCTGCCCGAACTATGCTAAGTTTCGCTTCTTTACCTCTTTATTTTTGGGCTGATGCTATTTCTGCTGCTTGTTTTACACAGAACAGGTCATATCTCAACAAAAGGTTCGCACTCACCCCATATGAGATATTGAACAACAGGAAGCCAAATGTGAAATTTTTCCATGTGTTCGGCTCAAGGTGTTTCATCTTCAACTCTAAAGAACACCGCAACAAGTTTGATGTCAAAGCCGACGAAGGAATATTTCTGGGTTACTCTCTCACATCCAAGGCATACAGGGTCCTTAACAAGCGTTCAAGAAAAATTGAAGAGACGTATTATGTGACCTTTGACGACAACTATGTCAAGAAGCTGCAGGCTAAAGAAAATATCATTGGGGAAATCTTTCCTCCAAATGGCATGGTTACAGTCTCGGTTGCTAATCTATTCGAGACATTTCTGGGGCTCTTTGACGAACCAGAGAATGCTTCACTTTCTGAAACTGGTGCAGCAGATAACAAAGTTGATCACATGGAGCAGATTGTCGAAGATGCTGCAAGGAGAATGCATGAAGAAGTATCAATCTCTAACGACTCTCCTTCTAACGACGCTCAAGTCGAGGGGGAGCCAAGTGCTCAAATCGAGGGAGAGCCAAGTGCTCAAGTCGAGGGGGAGCCAAACGCTCAAGTCCAGGGGGAGCCAAATTCCACAACTTCAACCGAAGAGGTCTCAACACCAGCAAGCTCAGGCCCACTAGAATCACACGAACCTCATATCTTCCAAAGTACACCAACTGAGGTAGAACATGATGATGTGACACTTGGTTATGATAGCCAATCTGAGCTAGACGAAATAATCAATGCTGAATTAGACCCAACTGTTGATCCAAATTACCCTCCTCTTATCAAATGGACCAGAGATCATCCTGTATCTCAAGTAGTTGGGGATGTATCTGAAAAGGTTCTGACCCGATCCCAACTGAAGGCAAAACAAACTTCCTTATTTTCAAAGGTAGAGTTTTGCATGTTCAATTCATTCGTATCAAAAGTTGAACCAAAGACAGTTAACACTGCTCTTGATCACTCTGATTGGGTTCAAGCAATGCAAGACGAGTTGAACGAATTTGAAAGAAACAAAGTCTGGCGCCTAATTCCAACTCCTCCAGATGCTTCGGTTGTTGGTCTCAAATGGGTTTTTAGGAAAAAAATGGACAAGGAAGGTAATGTTATACGGAACAAGGCTCGTCTGGTGGTAAAGGGATATTGTCAGGAGGAAGGGATAGACTACGAAGAGACTTTCGCTCCAGTAGCTCGGCTAGAATCTGTTAGAATATTTCTGGCTTATGCTGCTCACAAGAACTTTGAAGTTTTCCAAATGGACGTCAAGTGTGCATTTCTCAATGGAGAACTTGAAGAGACGGTGTACGTAGAGCAACCTCCTGGATTCGTGAACGAAAAGCATCCAAATCATTGCTATATTCTGGATAAAGCTGTGTACGGCCTTAAACAAGCTCCGAGAGCCTGGTATGAAACGCTTACAAAATTTTTAAAGATGTCTAAATTCAAACAAGGTTCGGTTGACCCAACCTTCTTTCGCAAAAAGGAAGGTAACCACCTTATGATAGTTCAAATTTATGTCGATGATATCATCTTTGGCTCCACGAATCCAAGCTTAACGACTGAATTCAGAAAGCTGATGGAGACTAAGTTTGAAATGAGCTCAATGGGTCCAATTAACTTTTTCCTCGGTTTAAACATAAGATAGGGACCCGAAGGCATCTTTATTAATCAGGAAGCTTACACGAAGACTCTCCTAGCAAAGTTCGGTATGATGGGAGACTCAAAAGTTAAAGTCCCAATGGCATTCGGCACTAAGCTTACCCCATCTCTAGACAAACCAGCTGTTGATATCACGCTCTATCGTCAAATGATTGGATCGTTAATGTATCTTACTGCTAGCAAACCTGATATCATGTTTTCTGTGTGTTATTGTGCTCGATTTCAGGCAAACCCTCGTGAACCTCACATGCTTGCAGTGAAGAACATCCTACGATATCTCAAGCGAACCACCTCCTTAGGTTTATGGTATCCATCCAACTCAGGCTTCTTCGTTCAAGCCTATTCTGATGCTGACCTTGGAGGATGTGGACTCGACCGAAAAAGCACGACTGGTGGATGTCAATTTCTTGACGGGAAGTTAGTCAGCTGGCAATCTAAGAAACAGACATGCGTGTCGCTATCCACAGCCGAAGCAGAATACATTGCAGCTGCATCATGTACATCACAAGTGATTTGGATTCAAAGCCAACTTCGAGACTATGGACTCAATATGAAGAAGATCCCACTATATTGCGACTCCGAAAGTGCAATTAGGATCTGTCATAACCCAGTGCAGCACTCCAAAACCAAGCACATAGCACTAAGGTATCACTTCATCAAAGATCACGTGGAAGATGGAAACGTCGAAGTTCACTTCGTAAGAACCACTGATCAACTGGCTGACGTCTTTACAAAAGCTCTTCCTGAAGTATCATTCAATAAAATATTGCAAGGACTTGGTATGATGGAATCTGAATCAGTACCAAACTTAAAGATAACAACCGAACGTTAGGGTTCGTCTCAACTATCTAACCCACTCTTTTCTTCAAAGATAGTTTCTCAATGTTGTGTATTGGCTGTACAATTCTGTTTTTACTAGAATGAATTCAAAAAAAAAAAAAAAAAAAAAAAAAAAAGAAACTCTTAACTGACACCAACCAAAGGTTCAGGTTCGGTTTTTCAAAATTTTCTAGAACCGAAACCAATCGAAGGTTCAGGTTCGGTTTTTCAAAATTTTCTAGAACCGAAACCAACCGAAGGTTCGGGTTCGGTTTTTCAAACTTTTGTACAACCGAAACCAACCGAAGGTTCGGGTTCGGTTTTTCAAAATTTTGTAGAACCGAAACCAACCGAACGTTCGGGTTCGGTTTTTCAAAACTTTTCTCAACCGAAACCAATCGTAGGTTCGCGTTCGGTTTACCTCAAAAATTCCAAATTTTTTTTTTTATGTTTTTATTTGTTTATGTGGTTACACTTTATGGACTTCCTACTTGTCCCTAGAAGCATGCTGTTGTATGTGTCTCAAGCCTCATAAGATTTTGAATAAAGGCCTTCATGACCTGGTATACACAAACCTTGTCTTCCCAACAAGGCCACTTCATTTATTCTAATCGTGAGCTACCTCATTCTTTTCTCACATGAGTTAAGAACTTCCTGCTTGGTCCTTCTTCTTGCAGTAGAGGTACTTTTGTTATCTTACACCATCTCCTATTACTTCTCCACTACACTCATTCCATCATGGTAACCCTTGAGACTCTCAGCACTTACCACTGAGGTTTATGGTTGCACAACATCTGTGTTTATGATCTTAGTTTTATGACACTATGAACTAAGTGAAACCCAAAATTCAACACCTAAGGAAATGACGGTGAACGATTATATTGTTCAAGCTTTTACTAACGAATTGATGAAAGTACCATTTTATGTGATTCCTATGAAAATGTTATTAACCATAACTTTTCTTCCCCTGGGATCTTGTCCTTATCTTTCTTTCTGAGATTTCATTTAGCCGAATTAAAAGAAGCCTTTCAACATTTCTCAATAAATGGTTGATCGTATTAATAACGGACATTCCTTTTGAAATCCTAAGTTTTTCTTTGTCCTATGGCATTTAATGCGCGTGGTTAAACAGTAACGGCTTGTCCATATGAAACGCCGATTATTGGGCGGCGTGATCCTAGGAATCTGACACTCTCTCTCCTACGTGATCATCGTCCGTCCCAACTGTCATCCATAAGAGATTTGAAATGATCTTTCTCTCTCTTCCCTCCCACTATAAATAGCCTGTTATACCTCCTTTTACCTCTTTACCACTCTCAAATTTTCCAAACCACAAACTCTCCCATACAGTTTCCTGTTCATCATCTTCTTCACACCTGCATCCATGGCTGACTCTTCTTCAGTTCATGCTACATCCCAAATCCTTCCCATTCGCCCACACCAATGCTTAGTAATTGATCTTAACCCAAAGGCATACGATCCTTACATGTCGCCGGTCATAGAATGCCTAAAATACTCACAACTCGAACCAGCACTATCCATAATCGCATCGGTGCCAATGACGGCTCTATCGCAGGTCTACGCGACTGCATATTATGACAAGGCTGTCGACCGAGTATTCTTCGAGATTGGAGACCACAAAACCTCCGTTTCTCGCCCTCGTTTCTTCTCTCTACTCGGATTTGCTTCTGACTCATCCAGAGTCCATCCGGAGTCCATACAAACCGGTCATATGTATAGCATGTTTTACAACATGGGATACACGGAGGTTCTTACATTCGTTGCCAGATTCAAGAAGTCCTGCTTACCGCCTCAATGGAACGGTTTATTTACAGTCCTGTTCAAGGGACTGTCGGAGAGAAGCTCAGGTTCAGACGGTGCAAGTCGTCTGTTCCTTTCGATTCTTTATGGAGTTTACAATGGGATCAACCTGGATTACGGGTTTGTTCTATGGCAACAACTTCTTCAGAGCCTATCATGTTCATCCAGACACTCTGAAGTTTCCTTGGCCCGATTCTGGATTCTAATCACTAAATGGGCAATGGACAGGTTCGACGTTCCTACTGCCGAAGGTGCATCGATGACTTCCGTTGGTACTTTTCACACCAAGAAGATCATCATCTCTGATGCCTCCAAATTCTCCTTTATTGGCTCGATTCCGGAGTCCATGTATGGAAGCGTACCTTCGGATAGCAGGCTGATCAGAAAGCTTAAGGAGCTAACACCTTCTGGTCCAAGGGTTCTGACCCCGGACATGCTCAGATCTATCCACGATGTAGATAAACCATTGAGCAAAGGTAAAAAGGTGGATAAAGGAAAGCAAGTAGAAAAACCTTCAAAGGGGCCTTCACCTAAGAAGAGGAAACAGACAAAAGCTGCCACTTCCCCCCCCCCCCCCCCCCCACCAAAGAAGAGGAAGACTCAACCAAAGTGAAAGCTAATTATACCCTCCTCTTCGAGTGACTCTGAGGGTGAGAGTTCGGATTCTGACGACTCTCAAGGGGATGCTTCTCCTACACGAGGCAATACACCACCTCGATCCCCTACCCCAGAGATTCAAATTCCCAATTCCCCAATTCCTTCTCCTCCTCAAATCTTTACCACTACCACTGAATCACCCCATGTAGCCGAACCTCCTCAACCCAAAACCCACCCAACCGAAACTACCCATAAATAACCACCCACCGAAACTACCCATACACAACCACCAACCGAAACTACCCATACAGAACAACCAACCGAAACTACACCTTCACCCACTCAACCTTCTCCTAATAAACCCTCTACACCCCCAACCTCTCCACCCTCCTCTTCTCATGACAATGCCTCTGAGGGTGAAAACCCTTATCTCGGGGGAGAAGACATGGTCTTTGATTCGGTCTACTATAGTCTGTTTCAAATTCAGAGTGACGAGGAGGATGATGCACCTGTCACTAAGAAACATCTAAAACAGCTCAACGAGAAGATTGATCTCCTTCTCGCCTCCTCGTCCAACCAACAATCAATCCTGTCTGAAGCTGCACTTCAGAAGATTGTAGATGCCTTCACCAGCGCCCAACATGATTCAGCAGCCTCAGCAACTGCTGCAATTCAGGCATCTACACGAGCATGTGAGGCTGCGACCGAAAAAGTCGATAAACTATTTTCTGATGCCTCTGCTCTACTGCAGTCCATGCAACAAAGTGCAGCTGCCACAAAGGCATCATTGGAACCGATTGTCCAACAATTGGTCTCCTTTGTCACATCGGAGTTGCCATCGTTCGCCAATCTACGTAAAACCATAAGCGACGACAACTCGGCTTTTACAGCCTCCATTGAAGCTCGTCTCGTCAAGCTTCAAGAAGATCTGACATCCGAGCGTTCTTTAATGGACGATCTGGCATTAAAAACAACGGCTCTTGAGGTCAAAACCTCTCAACTCTCTCAATCTCAACAAGAGCTGGAAGATCTTCGCTCCGAACGGGAGGTGGTTAAGACGTGTGTTTCGGATGTCCACGCTGTCATCTCAAACATCCTGGAAGCACATGATCCAATATTAAACTTTTCGGTGAGGCGATCCCTTGCTGAAAAGCTCTCTCCAGCCATTGATCTACTAAACAAGGTCGAAGGCCTCCCAAGTTTTCTGTCCATTCCGAAACAAGGGGGAGATGAGAAGCCAAGTTCAAAACCACCTCCTTCCTCAAAAGCTACTCATACAACTGAACCATCTTCAACTCATCAAATTTTAAGTTCAGGTATGAAGAACAAAGGTAAAGATATAGCTGAGGACTGCAGAAGGCGACAAGGAGACCATTGCCGACATTTTGAAACGAAAGAACAGTCGCAAGGTTGGTGTTGATGCCAGTCGTGAGGCACGTGAGGCTGCCGAAGCCGAACGTAAGCAAAAAGAAGCCCACGATCTCCTTGAGAGCCGAAAGACTCTCTTCCCTGCCTGGACCAGGGAACGCTTGTTCAAAGAGGCCATCGAAACTCCCAGCATCATATGGCTCGAGCTGGTCATATCGTTCGACTGCAGCAATTCTGTCGATTCGCAGTTTGATATGCCGCTGACTCGAAAGGCGTTTATCTTTCACGTCTTCTCTAATATTTTTGATGTCCCTCACCCGAACGTTGAGCTTGACAGGGAGCTCATTGACTTTTACCTGAAGGCTGCTCGTCCTCAATTCCTTACATGGAGCGCTCAGAAGATTGTCAATGTTCGGGTGCTAAAGCCTTACACTGAGGGACGTTTTATAAACGTTCGGTTCAAACTGATTCGGGGATCTGCAAAATCTGTTCATCTCATCTCTCTAGCAGATCTACCGAATCTAAATCCTCATGATTGGATCGTCTTGTATAACATCCTTTTGACCAATGAAGCTGAATATGGTCCCATTCTAGACCATGTCAAAAGGATGTTAATCTGCTATATCATGGAGGTTGCCCTTATGGATCAGGAGGTCGCCACAGTCTTCAAGAAGAAACCCAAAATTGCTCCTGTGGGATCGGCCAGTGATCTAAATCAAATGCAGCTGGGCAAGATTGATCCGAGACGTAACACAGTTATGTTCACTAGAGCGGAAGGACAGAAATGTCTCTTCGCTTTAGCTGATAAGCATCTTTACACCACAACTTGCTTGGAGCATGTGCTTTTTATTGTTAAACGGTGTAAAGAAAATTCGGCTGATGATGTTAAATATTTTGAAGATATGATCAACTGGTACATCCGGTTTAGACAGACAATTCTTTCCATCACCAAGTGTCTGTTTAGTACCGTGAAGAAGGTACCAGTTTCGGCTGCTGGCCAAAGTAATAAATAAAGATCTCGCTCCAAATTGACGCAAAGGGGGAGATTGTTGGGCTTGGAAGATTGCGTCTTTTGGGCTCGTTTGTTTATAATGTTTTGTACTACGGTTTGGGCCTGTCCAACCGTGTGTCTTTTATGCTTTGTATATAAGCTTATGCTTGCATGCATATTAGGTTAAGGTTTTAGAGATCTGAGAATACGATATTTTCCAGACGACTAGAGGTTTCTTTGATCATACTTGTAACCTTCCAATCCTCTACAGTTGATGTTCTTAATCGAGCTCTTCTGAGGATTTTGTTTTAATCATTCGACACGTTTGATTCATTCTTGTTCTATAATTTTACTGTGTTTATATCGTCATTGTTTTCATAACTTGTTCAAGATCTTATCGATCTTCATAGATTAAAAGAAACGTTAATCTCATCACCTAGTTATTGACTTATTGGTTATTTTATACAAAAAAAATTGTTATTTTTTTTAAATAAAACCAATCTAATTATCATCAAATATTTGTACTAGAGGGATTCTTTTTAATAGATGCTAAAGAGGTGGTGTAACACCATACTTTTAAAACACCATTATATATTAATAAAAATTATGTTATACCAAAAATTTTGAATTATTATAAGAGTTTACAACTTTTGGTGTTACAAACAAATACCAACAACCATAGTAAAAGGAAAAAGGATTCTACAGCATTCCATGCTTCCATGGTAACCTTTTCTCCAAGCATAGCATTCTGACTTTAAATGTTCGCACCTGAGTACATAGCACAAACACATAAGTCCGAAGACTCGTGAACTACGTAGGTTTTTGACCCACTATAATAGTTCAAAAAAAAGCTTTAGAAACTTTATAATCATGAAACAAATCATAAATACTCTAAACATGGATTCATCCAAATAATACTAGCACAAAGCTAGTTTCCAACACGATCCTAACATATATATGGTGTCGCTACACCTAGCCTACCCGGGGATAACCACCTGATTGTCCTTAAAGTAACAAGTCATTATGTGCCCCTTTTAGAACGAATACCATTTGTATCTCCCTTCATGGGAGACTTATAGACATAGTTCCCTCTTACATGAACATGCAGTCGTGACCCCCCTCATGGGAACCTTATAAATGTCTTTCTGTAACCATGAACCCCCTCATGGAGACCTTATATTTACTTTTCAGTAGTCATGATTCCCCTATCATGGGAACCTTTATAGTTTTCATTTATTATCTATGATCCAGTTTATGGGAACCTTATTGCTACCCTTTAGAATCCCTGAAAACCTTTAACTAAGTTTAGATTTAGAGGCTTGTAACAATAACTTGTCGTAAGGTTGACAATCTATCTGCTAGTACTCACCCATGGAGTGCAATATAGCCTCAATCACAAATAAGACATTTCATGTCTTTTCACATATAGCTTTCTATAAAGATTTTAACACACATCTATATATAGGCTTGGGCTAACAGCTTTCCATAAATTTCATAAATGACAATGAGATCTAACTTATACTTTTAGTATTTTCCTGTAGAGCATAATATATTCCCAATAACATGGAAGGGAATTTCCTCGTTTTCATATATGGAATTTTCATAAAGCTTTTAACATGTATTCACACATAGCTTTTCATAAGCTTTTGATGTACATACAAACAATCATTTACCAAATAGCCTTCCACAAGGCTCTTTAGTATTTGTATAGACACACATGTTTTTTGCCTAAAATTATCAAGTAATCATTCACAAAGCTACAAAGCTTAATCATAGCTCTTGTTGTTCAAGCATACATTATACTATCTGCCAATTTCATCAAGTTATTAACAATGCCTTTATTTTTAAAATCATTCAAAACACTTGGCATGCTTATTCTTCGTGAATACCCCCTTTTTCTTATAAATCATAGAAACTAGAGTTTTGTACTTCGAAAATCCTTTAGCATCAAAACGTTATTATATAACCAAACATAGTCGCGCCTAGTGACTAATTTGAAGGGTTTTATAAGTTATAACAAACATGTACTTATGGAAAATCATCTAACAATTAAAGGGAACATGCAACCTATAAGGATCTAAGTCATAACACTTTGAAGACAACATAGTATGAATAAAAAAAACTAACATGAATCCTAATGTAATCGAAAACACCAAGTTAGGGTTACATACCTTTGATTTGTTATAGTAAACAAATCACTTCAATCCCTTATAGTTGTTGGTCTTGGAAAGCTTAACACCAAAAGGATGATGTCTCTAATGACTCACACCCAAACCCCAGAACTAGAAGACAAGAGAGGAAAAAAGGAGGAGGTAATTTTCGGCAAGAGTATCATCTTAGGAATGTAGTGAACGAAAATTACAAGTGTTAGGGATATATTTATTATGTGGAAGACATAAGGGAAACCCTAGATTTGAATAATAAAATATCTAGATTTAATTTTTTCAAATATGGTATCTTTATCAGCTTTAGAAATATTCTAGAAACCCAAGAATACTTCCTAAAATCGTCCGTCATTATTAGGGTTCTAGAATTTTCCATCCTTACTCAATTAAGAACAATTACAATTCAACCCTTGGACCTTTAATTAATTCTAATTCATCCCAAATCAATTCTAGATTAATTTTGATTAATAATTAATTAATTCTTATTAATTTACTAATCATATAAATTAACAAATCAGTTATACAACTATTGATCTCATATTAATTTATTAATTACACAATAAATTAACAAATCAACTATCTATTTCTAATTAATATACTAATTATATAATATATTAACAAATCATTTGTTAAAATTTATTAATCATATAATAAACTAATAAATTTATCCTCTCTCTATAAATGTCATTCTAACCAAGTTCTAATTATGAAGGCGACCTAAAAAGGGCATTGCTTCTAATTTCAAGTTATACCAATTTAGTTGTGAGCTTAGACACCTTAATCCAACATAATTCACGTATTTTCACGTAATACAAATTACTTTGCTTTGGACCTAGAAAATCCATACGTGCTGACCTGGCTAGTTAGTGAAGACTAACTATTAACTGAGTCTCACACCATACACTAATTTCCAGTCTACCTCTTGTACGAACCTATTCAGGTAATATACCAAGTTCCTTAGAATTTGCATAGATTTATTATCACACCAACTATAATGTTCCTTTATTTAATAATTAACCGAATCTGGTAACCATTTGTTACCCTGACTCATCGAGTCTCGTAATACAATTGTTAAACAGCTTAATCCTGTAAACCGTCCATTCGATCTATAACTTCTAGTTATCCCGTAATATAGGTTTTATAACCCTCGTTAACTGGGTTAAGCATATCTACAATGGAATTCAATTATTCAATGTGTTGTTGAGTCTATAACGACACCGTATTATAGACCCAACAGTCCAACTCGAGTTCTGACCCTCGTTTGATAATCACAACATCGTAAATAATGAACCGAATAACTAAATATTGAAACAAACAGTTATACCTCGCGTCAGTATCAATTCCTATATAGCGGCGTTAACACTTACTTATGTTCACTATATAATTCGACGTAACCATCCAGAGCTCTAACCGGCCAAACGTATAAAAAATGATGGAAGACACATATATATGGCTTGGAGACGCAACACATATCCCTTAGGATGCGCCATACCCTATTCTAGCTGACGTTTCCAGAGCTACCACATGTCCCTCCTTCTGCCACATGTAATCTCCGATCGACATGTATTTTCATGTTCAACATGGGCATGCTGCGCCTTTTAAGAGGAGCTATGCGCTTTTCTGATTTTCTAATTTTTTTTCTCGAATAGCAGCATACTTTTCGAACGACCATAAATTTCACATACGAACTCTGATTTTGACGAACTTTATATCCACGAAAGCATCTCCAGACGACCTAAAAAATTCCTTTAATAACCATTCATTAATAATATTTATAGTTCCTATTAATCCTTTGCTTAAGAAGTAATGATTTTTTGGTCGTTATAGGTGATTTGTTCCGCATGATAATTAGTATATATCATGAATAATTAGGTTTTGTATAAACTGATAGGGAAATGACACTTCGACCTTACAATGTTTTCAAAATTAGTCTAATTAGTCCCTAAACTACTTGTGATGTTTTATAGGGGCATAAGATGGAATTTTACAACCTTATTTAGTCTCTCTAACCTATAATAAACAGTTATGTGTCATGTAATCAATTTAAATCCAAATACCAATGAAAAAGAAACAAATATATGTTGATGTGGATCACCTTGGAGAGTTAACATCACATTTTGCGGTCAAGTGTCCCCATCTTTGTAAAGAATCACATTTTCACATCGATCTTCTTTCGCATGCACAACCTTCCCCTTGGTCGACACTATTCTGATGACAAAAGCACTCGTTCTTTAGATTTATCCCTAAACATATCTCCAACACACACAATTTTAGCAGTAATTGACATGAAAAGGTTTTATTCCAATCTCCTGGTATCTCTTCTAATGACACTTCATCTTCATCTTCATATTCAGGGGACATTTTTCAAGATTTAAGCTTTAAAAAGAAGGATTACATTCCTTATAATGGTGAAAGTAACTATCTTCATCCATTCAACACAAATTCACCACCTCCTGAAAGCACTATTGTATCAACACCATCTCCAATTTATATTGGAAACGATACACATCTCTTCCAGTCAAACATACATCTCCAAACCATTCCCCTTCAGTCACCACCCCCATTTCCGCAAGATCATATAGAGAACAACAAAAATAACTGGGTAAAGATCTATCATATTCCTACCAAATGTAAATTCAAAATTGCAATGAAGCACCTTTAGGTTTATTGGGCTTTAGGGGTTTATAGTTAGATCGATAAAATTATGTGCAAAACCTTCTCTTTGGTCGACATTGTTCATAAATAGTGGCTCCAATCACACTTGCCCATTGACAGATCAAATATTCGATTCCACCTGTTGCCTCATGTACCAAGATTGTATGTGACCAAAATCAACCTATCAAAATTGTTGTTCCATTCATATTAAGCAAGTTTTAATTTATAATCTAAGAAATTTAGACCAATTGCATTTTTCTTCAACCTGATTTCTCCCACTTTTGGATCAAGGATTTCAACATCTTCCCATGTCAATACCTATAAAAGAAAAGAAATTCAACACCATTAATTAGACTCCATTAAGTGTAAAAAGAAAGAAAGACTATAAAGAAGGTGAACACTGACCTTATGCCTAAAGAAAATGATGAACAAGAGAGGGCGATGAATTGTGTATGTGTATGAGAGAGAAATAGGTACACAGAGAGAGAATGAGAACGAGGGAGACATGTAATTTACCATATAATAAACATATAAATGATTAGACCAATTAAATAAGCTGACATAAGGGCTAACCTAGTTACGCCTTCATTTTGTCAAAAATGACTATTTAGATGAAACAAAATCCACCTTTGCCTACATAAAACTATTGGATTAGGTGTCTAAGCCAATAACTATAATTGCTATGTACTTGAATTGATAGCAGAACAGTCCTTTTGGGTTGCCCTTAAAATTAGCAACTAGACAAGGAAATTATCAAAGGAGAGATATTGATTTATTATAAGATTAATAAATTAGTATAAATGATTTATTAATATGTTAAAAGATTAATATATTAATTAGAAATCATAAGGTTTAATTAATAGTGAGCCATAAATTAATTAGAATTAATTTTAGGGTTAATTGTATTAATTACAAAGTGTAGAGACTAGTTTGCAATTATCAAATATTTGAGTGGAAGGTTCCAAAACCTCCTTGGAAGGGGGTGGACAAAATCTATAGGGGAAACCCTAATGATTTCGTCCAAGGGGCTTGGATAAGGCCTTTGGATAAGCTTAGGCCCCAAGCAAAGGAACATTAAGGTTTTCCCTTAACCCTACATCCCTCAGCTATATAAGGAGTCTCCTAGCACCTAAAATTGGTCACTCCTTCCTTGAAGAAACCCTAGTGCCAAAAATTGCATACCCTACTCTCTCTCTCTATCTCTCTCTCTCTCTCTTTCTCTCTCTCTCTCTCTCTCTCTCTCTCTCTCTCTCTTTCTCATTCAAGTTTCCTTCTTGCTAGTTTTTGGGTATGACTCCATTAGAGGCATTACATTTGTGGTACTAAGCTTCCAAGAAGATCAAGATCAAAAGGATTACCAATTTTTTGCTATAACAATTGAAAGGTATGTAAATCTTAAAAGCTAATTGGTTAATTTTGAAAATATCCTCTCTCTATAGGGTTCTTGTTTTTCAATTCAAAGTTATATGTTCAATAGTTAAAACATAGATCCAAAGTAGGTTGCATGTGAACTTAGGAATTGTTTTCTAGTCTCTTTATTTTACCTAAAACCCATCAATGGTATCAAAGCCATTGCTTTTGTTTTAAATTGAATACCTATAATAATTGAATTGCAAATTAGGGTTTATAGCTATTAAACCCTAAAAGGCCATGGTTTCGTTTTTACGGTTTTTGGTTCAAAGGGTTTTTCGAAAAACCATAGCCTCCATGAACCCTAATCGAAATTAGGTTTAGGGTTTTGGAAAACCCTAGCCTCCTCCCTTGAATTTCAAAATTTTCTTCTTATTTTAGGGTTTTATATTATTTTGGATAATTATTGTCATATTGGATAATTATTGCATAATTGGATAATTGAGAAAAAATAAAGAAATTATCCTTTACCCTAATTTTCGAAATCTAGAGGGATAAAGATTAGGATTAAATTAATTTTTTTAATTTGATTAGATAATCCTTACAAGATTTAATAAATTAATTAAAAGTTAATTAATATATAATTATTAAATCTAGTTATTTGGTTTATTTTAAATTAAAATTAATAGTTTAATTTTTTGAAATTTATATAAACCTTAAAGTTTTAAAAAGTTTAAAACACACCTTATATATTATAATTAAAAGTTAAATACTATATATTTATAAGAATATGGTCAGTCACATCGCTAGTATACGTCATTCATGAAGCTAATCTATAAAGGGGGGGGGGGGGGGGTATAAGGAAACTGCCTATAAAATGGTAGTTGAATGGGTGTCCATTCTTACCCACCACTTCCTTGATTAGTGGAGGGTCGTTAGCAGAACGGATTTGATAGGACAACTACATCTCATTAAAAGTATAATGTTATTGATGAAAGTACTAGAACATTATTTTACAAAAAATCCTAACTCTAGTTACTTTAGGAAAAATGTGAAAAGTATGCAAGTCCATGAAAGTGTACATTATGCTTTATTGGTCGTTAGTGGAGCGTGTGTGGTTTACCATCACACTAATAGGCACTAATAAAGAGTAGTAATGGGTATCTCATAATTATCATTTTGATGGAGCGTGTGTGGTTTACCGGCACATCAATAGTTAATGATAAAGATAATGAGGTTACCAAGCACATTTGCATGGTTATTCACATCTTGTTTGTGATCCTCGGTATCCCAGTCACAAATAGAAGAGAATAATTCGAGATTAAAACATGCTATTGAATATCAATGTATCTTAAAAGAAATTAGTAATTTCACTTCGTTTGTTTCATCTTATGGTGGAATTGGTGAATCATCATTCACCTACCTTTATGAAATTTACACTTAGATCTCGGCATCCCATTTCTAAGTTGTGAATCATCATAGTTGGATCCTAACCTTGATATTGTATTTTTGGGTTACAATATTAAGGTGTCTTGAAATCTAACTAAAACTATCTTTATTTTCAGATGTCTAATCCTGGAAACACTTCTGCTTCATCATCCTCCAACCACAACTTTTCTTTACTCAACGTTTGCTCCAAAGTCGTTATGGATAGCTCTAATTATAACGATTGGATGCGTAACATCAAGATGGGGCATCGATTTGAGAAGAAAGAATATGTCCTTGAAAAGGAGCTCAAAGAGCTTGATGAATCCAAAGCCACTCCCGAACGATATGTTGCCTACAAGAAGCACTATGATGATGCTACCAAAGTAGCATGAATCATAGTCGCAACCATGTCCCCAGAACTGTAGAGGTACTATGAGGACTACTGGCCTTTTGAGATGAACAAGTACCTTATGGAAAAGTACCATAAGCGAGCTCGTTAAGAAAAGTTTGAAGTAGTCAAGTCACTCGTGGCTTGCAAAAATGGAAGGGAAAGGTCCAAGTTGGATCATCCAGCAGTGGCTCAAAGGATAAGGCCAATGCTACCATTCCCCATGTTTCTGATCTAAAGGATGCTGTTTTTTTTTATTGCTATGAAAAGGGGCACTGGAAGAGAACCTACCCAAAATATATGTAGGATATCAAAGATGGCAAAGTGAAGCCATATTCGGCGGGTATTTACACTATTTCTTCTAATAACTCATTATCTTCTCGTTCATGGGTCCTTGATATAGGATGAGGTTTTCACATATGTTCTGATTTGTAGGGGCTAAAAGAAAGTAAGGAGATAGAGCGAGGAAGGATAAACTTGATCATGAGAAACAAGAAGTCTTCACCAATGACCAAGATTGGAGTTTATCAAATTTTGCTTAGTAATGATGTTAGATTAGATTTATTGAATTGTTGCTATTCGTCTGAGATGACGAGAAACATTATTTCATTTCATGCATTGTTCATACAAAGTTTTTAATACTCTTTTAATGATTTGAATGGTTCAATTTATGTTTATAAGAATGGTGTTTTCATGTTTGAAGCTTTACCTTGTGATGGTGTATATGAAATAGTGACTTGTGTTGATAGCTTAGGAAATAGTGTGTTCAATATTGACTTGTCTAATAGTGTAGGCAAGGCATGCTTATGGCATTTTTGTCTTGGACACATTAACAAGAAATGCATAACCCAACTCCAAAAGGATGGAGTGTTGGAATCATTTGACCTAAAATCAGATGATATGTGTGAATCTTGTCTTTTAAGAAAGATGACAAAATCACTATTCATATGGTCTTGTGAAAAAGGTGAAGGTTTATTGGACCTCATACATACAGATGTGTGTGGACCCTTCAGATCAACCACAAGAGATGCTAATCGGTTTTATGTGACTTTCACTGATGACTATAGTAGATATGGCTATATATACTTAATCAAACATAAGTCAGAAACCTTTGAAAATTTCAAAGAGTTTAAACATGAGGTTGAAAATCAATTGCGCAGGAAAATAAAGATACTTAGATCCGATAGAGGCGAAGAGTATCTTAGTAATGAGTTCAACGACTATCTAAAGGAATGTAGGATAGTCTCACAATTGACTCCTCCTAGGAAACCACAGTTAAATGGTGTGGCTGAGAGGCGTAATTGAACCTTGTTCGACATGGTTCGTTCTATGATGAGTCATGCTTCACTTCTAATTCATTTTTGGGGCTATGCCTTAAAGACAGCCGCCCACATCCTCAATCTTGTCCCGACAATGAAGGTTGCCAAAACACTTCACGAGATGTGGACAGGGAAAGTTCCCTCGTTATCACATATTAAAGTCTGGGTTTTGAAGCTTTTGTAAGACGAGAGACTCATGACAAGCTAGCAGCAAGAAGTGAAAAATGTGTTTTCATTGGTTACCCAAAACAATCTTTTGGATTTTTATTCTACAGACCTAGTGAGAACATGGTTTTGGTAGCACGAAGATGAGTCTTTCTAGAAAGAGAAGTCATATGCAAAGAGGACAGTGGGAGTACCATTGATCTTAAAGAGATTCAAGATTCAACTACTGAAGAAACCTTAGATGACACTAGCACTCAACCAGAGGAAACAGTTCCTGTTGAACCAGTTAATAAATCATTACCTCTTCGAAGATCCACTATGGTAAGTGTGCCACCTGAGTTGTATGGTTTTCATATTACGTCAGACGGTGACACATTCATCAATGATAGGAAACTGGTAAATTTAGATGAACCAGTCTCTTACAAGGAACCAATGGTAGTGTAACGTCCCACTTTTCGAGTCCAAAAATTTCATTTTCATTAATCGATTATAAAAACATTCATGAGAAAACTACGTAAAAATATATCATTTCGTAAATCAATATATCATGTTTGAAAACCCAAATCATAAAATAGTAATATGTCAGAGTACAATCCCAGAATATCTCAAGTGCGGAAAACCAATGTGTGTGTATGATATGCTACTACTGCACCAGCTCCTTCCCCTTCGCTGAAGAGGTACCTGAAACCAAAACTGTAAACTGTAAGCACGAAGCTTAGTGAGTTCCCCCATCGTACCACATACCATAAAATCACATAACATACATATACTCTCAGGCATATCTAGGTGCCCGACCTAACCATTCGGTCCTGATGATCGGATGCTGCCTAGCATATTTGGGTGTTGGCCTCCCTTTCGGTCCTGTTGACCGGATACTGCCTAGCATATCTGGGTGCTGGCCTCCCCTCCGGACCTATCGACCGAATACTGCCTAGAATATCTGGGTGTTGGTGTAACGCCTGTGTTTCTGGGCCTGTCATTAATGTTGATATAATAGTCTAGGTTAACCTTTGTAACCCGTTTTGAAATAATAGAAGTGTATTATTTGAGTATTATGTGTTTTGTGCTTAATTGCTTAATTATGTGGTATGATTAATTAAGAATAAAATAAGCATCAAAATTTAAGTATAAAATAAACTTGATATCTTTGGATAATGTTGTAGTAGTTGAAACAAGGCTTCCGAAGATATAAAGAATGCCGAAATCCGAGTTATAATGAAGAAGTTATGATCTGTCGAAGTTTCGCGACAGAACCGGCAACGCTGAATGACGTAAAAAGTAAAATTTACGTTAGAGCGATATTTAGCCTTAGTGATCTAAACGAGAATCGAAGATCTCATTCTTAGTATCGAAGTGATAAAAAGTTAGGTGAGAACGGACGTCAAACGAAGAAGTTATGAATTTATAACAAAATTTTCTGTCCCGGCCTATTAAAAATAAATAATAAAAATAAAGTCAAAATTAGCCGACGGAGTCTAAACAAAAGTTGTAGAGCATAGTCTCACCTTCGCGTGGATCTAAAGAACGTCGAAAACGGAGTTCGTATGAAGAAGATATGAATTTTTGAAGTTTATTAAATAATTAATAATTAAATTTAATTATTAAATCCGGCATTATCGTAAGAGGAGTCACCGAACTCATCCGAAGTACGCCGCGCGTACCCAAGGTATCTCGACACTCGCACTCGAGTTCTTCGGATGATGCATGCAGTGACGAATTCGGAGGCTTACATCCCACGTAGTGCGAGGCCTCAGCCTCCTATAAATAGGATGCGAGGGCAGCCGGTTCTTTTGCTATGTTCTCCCTTCTCTCTCCCGTTTTGCATCGATTTGCGTGCCAGAAGTACCCCGAAGCCCCGGTAATATTCCCGAGTCCCGAAGAAAGTCCCGAGATCCCAAGAAGTGTGGTTTCCGAGCCGAAGCTCTGCCCGCGAGAAGTTCGATTTTTGTGAAGATCTTCCAGATCTGCTGAGGATTACTACTTCTACGAGCCATAGTGCTGTCCGATCATCTTCTGATCAAGTGAGTGTGTAGTTACTTTCTTCTAACGCATAATTATGAAGTATTTTATACGAATTACGTGTTATGTGTATATTTTGTTGTTACGTGTGTGAGTGTATATTCACTTTCTTCTATCTTATAGATCTGATTATTTCTCTATGAAATACGTGTTATGTGGGTGTGCCTCATCTGTTATGTGGAAAATGTATTGATTGAGCATGCTATACAGGTTTTGAAACTATGTATAAAAATGTATGTTTTATCTACTAATATGTTGGGTAGAATATGGGTAGATAGTTGGTGTGTAATAAACAGATGAGAGGCCTTGATGTTGTTTTGATCCAGTCATTTAGCGGAATTTAGATGACGACCACAGACTTTTCTAGACAGTCTCGTGGAACGCTAGCAGGCTCATAACCTGTAGGTGTTAATGAACTTGGGTGTTCATTCGTTGTATTCCATCCCCCTCATGGTTGCCTTATTTGACATATATTGCTGAGGAACCCCTGAAGCATGTGTTGTCACCCCGATGAAATATTCTTAGACTAGGTCCCTTGTGTTAGTTGTTTTAGGGACGTAAAGTGAGAATAACGGGAATGGGTAATTGGGTTATTGTTGATTGGTGGAATCAAATATAATTATTTATTGTGGGTTGAAAACCCTATGTGCTCACCAGGCTCCCAAGCCTTACCCACTCAGTTTTATTTGTATTACAGGAAGTGGCGCGAGGGCGTAAGATGGATGAACCATCAAGTTGTTTTGTTTACAAGTCTGTATATGTATATATTTGTTGAATGACTTGTAATGTTATCGTTTATGCTTATTGGTATGTATCGGAACATGACACCCCGAGTTTTGATTAGATAATGAAAATAAATTTCTTTTATGAAATGCTTTGGTAAACATTGTTTTATCATGTTTTGTTTTTGGGAACAAATTCCGCAACTCTTTCAAATAAAAAGGATTTACTCTGAAATTATTTTAAAAGCATAAATGAAAAATCGGTCTTTTCTGGCCGAGATTTTGGGGATGTCACAGTTGGCCTCCCCTTCAGCCCTGTCGATCGGATACTGCCTAGCATATCTGGATGCTGGCCTCCCCTTCGGTCCTGTCGACCGGATACTGGGTACTATTTCATCCGTCTACTACTACCACATAACATGTATCACATAATCATATTCTATCTAGCATGAATGGGTATGACTACCCCCTTTGGCCCTATCGACCGGAAATCTTGGGGACTATCTCCCCTACTACTACTAGCATATAACATCATACCATACTAGCACATAACATATCAGGTAGTAGCAAACCTAGATGAATATCACAGAGACATTCATCTAACATACGACTCCTACTGGTGGGCTGGCATTGGTGCTTTAGACCCACCGCTACTGGAAGGTAACTCACCTCGTACGAGTAGCTGCTGATAATCTGCGTGGGAAATCTTTGTTTGTTGTTGCTCCGGGAATCCTCCGGCTATAATCCCCACAAAACACTTAGCCAGAACCTGATATCTACTCTTAGGGTAAAATGACTATTTTACCCCTGACCAAGTCCAAGTCAAAGTCAAAGTCAAAGTCAACTTCCAATTGACTTGACTCGCCGAGTTGGGCCGCCAACTCGTCGAGTCCCTATCCTTTTAACTGTCCTCATCCACGACTCTACTCGTCGAGTTTAGAAATGACTCAACGAGTTCTCCTTCTATACGAACATCGAATGAACCTTCATCCGACTCGCCGAGTTGTATGAACAACTCGTCGAGTTCATCCCCATCCTATGAACCAATCCTGTCCTCGACTCACCGAGTTGTATGAACAACTTGTCGAGTGCATCTTCAAGAGTTAGGAGATCGCCTTGGACTCGCCGAGTCCCAAGAACAAATCACTGATTCACGACTATCCAAGTCCCATTTCTCGATTTCTGGTGTACAACTCTTGCCCAAGTGATAAATCTAGGCTCCAAAGATCGATCTAGCACGTAAAGTTACAAACTTTACGTGCATGCATGGGAGAATGAGCTCAAATGGCTCAAAAAGGCGCTCCTAATATGCATGGGGCTTTCAATGGGTTCAAAAACAGCTACTTTATGCCTTAGGGTCCCTTAATGACCTTGGATCTGAAGCCTTAGCCTCCAACCATGCTTCCAATCATGGTTGGTTGCCAAGAATGGCTCCTAGAAGCCCTAATTTCCTTCAAGAAGAGATCTAGCTTAGTAATGGACATGGTTTGAGCCTTATACCTCAGATGGACTATGAATGATGCTCAAGCTCGAATTCCTTTAGCCTCTTCTTGTTCCCTCAACCCTTTCCTTCCTTCCTTTGATCACAAACCACTAAGATCACTCAAAAGCATTTAGATCTTCACACACACATAAGTAGGGTCGATATGGAGGGTTCTGGAAGCAATAGGGATGAAAGGTGGCTGAATGAGGCATTTAAATAGGGTGTACGTTTTGTCCAGATAGTGCGGACCCATCGAGTCCGGACGTCGACTCGTCGAGTCGTTCACTTAACTCCCGTGTCCAATCCGCTTCTACTCGACGAGTTGGGCCACCAACTCGCCGAGTCCCAGATCAAAATGAGAAATATACTCAAATAAAATACATACCAGGAATCGAGTGCTACAGGTAGACCCAGAGGCTTCCAAATGGAAAGAGACAATGGACAACGAGATAAAGTCCATGTATGACAACTAAGTTTGGAATTTGGTTGATAATGCACCAGGACGTAAGACAGTTGGGTGCAAATGGATCTTTAAGAAGAATACATACATGGATGGGAATGTACACACATTCAAGGCTAGACTAGTTGCGAAAGGTTTCACACAAACCCCAGGGGTTGACTATGATGGAACCTTCTCGCCAGTAGCCAAGATTAAATCTATCAGGATATTGCTCGCCATAGTTGCCTTTCATGACTATGAAATCTAGCAGATGGATGTCAAGACTGCTTTCCTTAACGGGAAGTTGGCTGAGGATGTTTACATGAATCAGCCAGAGGGTTTTGAAAATGCAAAGTTTCCCAATATAATGTGTAAGCTTGAGAAATCCATTTATGGATTGAAACAAGCATCTTGCAGTTGGAATCTTTGCTTCCATGAGAAAGTTAAAGAGTTTGGCTTCTCTAGGAGTGAAGATGAGTTATGTGTGTATATCAAAGCTAGTGGGAGTATAGTGACTTTTTTGGTGTTATATGTCGATGACATATTACTCATTGGTAACAATATTCCAACCTTGAAAGAAGTTAAGTCTTGGCTTGGAAAGTGTTTTGCCATGAAAGACCTTAGAGAAGCTGCCTATATTCTTGGGATTAGAATATTGAGAGATAGAAAGAATAGACTAATTGGACTTAGTCAGATCACATACTTAGATAAGGTACTAAAGAGGTTTAGTATGGAAATTCCAAGAAGGGAGAGATACCTATCCAGAGCAATACCAAATTGAGTAAGACTCAATGCCCTAGTATAGATGAGGAAATAGCTGACATGAGTCATGTACCTTATGCTTACACTGTCGGATCGATTATGTACGCTATGACATGTACTCACCCGGATGTGGCCTTTGCTTTGATCATGGTCAGTTGCTATCAGGGAAACCCGGATAGAGCTCATTGGATACCAGTAAAGAATATACTCAACTATTTGCAAAGAACGAAGGACTGGGTCCTTGTACTTGGTGGCAATGATACTTTAAGAGTAGATGGTTACAGTGATGTCAGCTTTCAAACAGATATAGATAACTTCTGTTCTCAATTTGGCTGGGTATTTCTACTGAATGGAGGAGCAGTTACTTGGAAAAGTTCCAAGCAAGATACGATGGTTAATTCTACTTGTGAATCAGAGTACATAGCAGTGAGTGAAGCATCTAAAGAAGTAACTTGGTTAAGGAACTTCATCAGGGATATCGGAGTTGTTCCAACCATCCAGGATCCTATGGAATTGTTCTGCGATAATGAGGGAGCGGTTGCCTTAACTAAGGAACCCAAAGATCATGGTAAAACCAGGCATATCAACAGAAAGTACCATTTCATCAGACATAGAGTAGAAGAAGGCCATCTTGTTGTAAAGAGGGTGTCATCTGAAGATAACCCAACATACCCCCTCACAAAGGGTCTGAGTAGGGCTAAGCATATTCAGCATGCTCGGAGCATAAAACAGAAATACAATATTATTTTTAGTAGTTAGATTAGTCTAGTTCAAAAACTTGTTACAAAGTAAATGTAATTGACTTTTGGTGATTAAATAATAAAGTATTATTTATGAGTTTGTTTGCTACCTTTTTTCAATTGTTTATTATTGTATTTCATATTTTGCATGTTTTACTTTGTGAATAATATGATTATTCAAACTCCACAGTCGCTCGTACTTTTGGAAGTAAGTAGTGAATTGAGACTGTCATGAATTGGATTGCAGATTGTCTAAGGATAGACATAGAAATAGAAATTGTTGCAATGTTCATGAGTACTCAGAAGTTGAGATTTGAGCATTGGATAAACCGACGCTCAAAGTATTACTTCATGGAATTCATCATGAGTAATACTGAGATGATAATATCTATGATCTTGAAACAGAGATATATGAGTTGTAATTTGCAAGTCGGCTATACATTGGTGATACGAAAACACATCAGTAACTTGGTGTTATAAAACGTATTGTCATGTGTAATTTGATGAGTAAAAGATACAAGCATATGAGTCAATGTTTATTCGTTCCTTTTACCCTAACGAGAAAAGCGATATATGTGGGACCCTCGATGATTTGGTGTTGACTTATGTGTTGGGCCTAGCCAGGACTAGATTGATGGGTTCAATTAGAAGCCCTATATCATCACAAATCTGAAATCTGAAAACATAGATTCTGGACAAAGACATTGATTATATTCCATGTCTTATGTCTAGGGATATCTAGTAGAACGAAGGGTCATGTGATCACTTATCTTAGGACACGTAACTGAATGGGCCAGAGTTCGGCATCAACTTTTGGAAGCTACAATTTGCTAGTCAAATTTAGAAGTAAAACTAGCAATTATAGTTACAGACTTATCCAAGTGGGAGACTGTTGGATTAGGTGTCTAAGCCCATAACTATAATTGGTATGTACTTGAATTGATAACAACACAATCCTTTTGGGTTGTCCTCAAACCTAACATCTGGACAAGGAAATTATGAAAGGAGATTGATTTATTATAAGATTAATAAATTAATATAAACAATTTATTAATATGTTAAAAGATTAGTATATTAATTAGAAATCATAAGGTTTAATTAATAGTTAGCCAGAAATTAATTAGAATTAATTTTGGGGTTAACTATATTAAGTACAAAGTGCAGGGACTAGTTTGCAATTATCAAATAGTTAACTGAAAGGTTCCAGAACCTCCTTGGAAGGGGGTGGACGAAATCTATAGGGGAAACCCTAATGATTTCGTCCAAGGGTCTTGGATAAGGCCTTTGGATAATCTTAGGCCCCAAGCAAAGGAACATTAGCGTTTTCCCTTAACCCTAGATCCCTCAGCTATATAAGGAGCCTCCTAGAACCTAAAATCGGTCACTCCTTCCTTGAAGAAACCTTAGGGCCGAAAATTGCATGTCCTACTCTCTCTCTTTCCTTCAAGTTTCCTTCTTGCTAGTTTTGGGTGTGACTCCATTAGAGGCATTACATTTGTGGTGCTAAGCTTCCAAGAAGATCAAGATCAAAAGGATTACCAATTGTTTGCTATAACAATTGAAAGGTATGTAAATCTTAAACCCTAATTGGTTAATTTCAAAAATAGCCTCTCTCCTTAGGGTTCTTGTTTTGCAATTCAAAGTTATATGTTCAATAGTTAAAACATAGATCCAAAGTAGGTTGCATGTGAACTTAGGAATTGTTTTCTAGTTTATTTGTTTTACCTAAAACCCATCAAAAACAACAAACATAGTTTAGGGACTGATTATACCAATTCCTAAAATATTGTAGGGTTAAAATGTCATTCCACAGTTTTTGTAAAAAGCATTCGTGTCTTAGAAAAAGACAATGATTTCTAAGGTAATGAAATTTGTTCCATATACATATTTAGTCACTTAAGTTTTTTTTTTGGGTACACATCTTACCATTGAAACTTGTTTTTGATGTTTAAAATATACAATTATGACGTAATATCCGGTCATAATGATTTATTTTGAATACCATAATAGAGTTCAATGGTAAGGCATAAAAATAAATATCTTAAATGACTAAATATTTATAGAGAACAAATATTTTTATCCTTACGAATTATAATCACATACAAGTAATTTATAAATATTTGGGTTATGAATTATAATGGTAATATAATTTATGTTTTGTTTATATTTTGTCCTTTTAGTTTTTTATTGTCTACATATTATCATTGAATTTTTTTGGACTGTTCACATTACATCCTTATGACCTGACCGATTGGTGTAGGTAACATACTCTAGGTTTTGTTCATATTTAATCCATTACGTTTTTTATCCGTATATTACCATTGAACTTGTTTATATTGTTCATATTATATCCTTGTGGACTTGTTTTGACTGTTGACATTACATCCTTATGAATGGTAGCTTCGAGCATCTTCTATGTTACCACTGAACTGCATTTCTACTAGTCTGTATGAGAGGTGTTTCAGTTTGAGCTTGGTCCTACTCAATATTTCATCTTCTATAAACTGTCATAACTCCTTTAATTGAAGTCGGAATGCTATGATTTTTTTCAACACATAGTTTGTTGTGTACTTCATTTTAGACTATATATACACCTTATTTGGTTACATGTTGATTGAGTTATAGGTCCCGAAACATTAGGTATCAAAGTTGAATTTATTTTATTTCAACATTAAATTTACTTTTAGTACTTTATTTTAGACAATATAAACACCTAATTTCTTTATATAGTGGGTTAATTTTTGATGGTTGATTTGATATTATTTTAATCATTTGGGCTCAAAGGATTAACTAGTTGTACCAATTGCATAAGGACATGTACCAATTCCAACTGAGCATTTAACAAAAAAAAAAAAAAAAAAGAATCGATGTAGTCTAACCGATCCGATTATTGTTCTCATTATTAGTATAGACTGGTTCCGGTCCATACCGGGTTCGTTCCGATTCGGACCGGTCACTCACCCTAGTCCAACTAAGTCTCATTGGTTTGGTCAGCTTTTACCCGACCAACTACCTAATACTACGCATGCTCATCAAACAGCGAGGCTGGTCCCAAAATGACCAAACTATTTCTCTACTGATGTGAATAAACTATTGTAGAAAAAGGTTAATAACTTATAAGGTAACATAGTTTAGATTTTGTTCATATTTGATCTCTTATGTTTTTTTTGTCCATATATTACCATTAAACGTGTTTGAATTATTCACATTAAATCCTTATAACCAGTTAAAACCTACGTCAACCGATTATAAGAAATATTAACGGTCCAAAAAAATACAATGATAATCTATGAACAAAACATAACTTAAAAAGATTAAATGCTAATAAAACCTATCGTATGTTCCTTAATAAGTTTATCCTTAAATATTTTTCAAAATTAGTTTTTATCACAATACTTTTTCCTATTTTTATAAGCTATTCACATTTGGTCATTTTGGTGATTAGACTATTATAAAAATTAGGGTAATAAACTTAATTAACTTTTACGACTTGAACATGAATTATTGATAGATTTGATTATCTTTCCAATACTCTAACGTGGGTAGCACAGAGACATAATTTGAAGCATCTGGTTCCTTCATAAGCATTCAAGTTCTTCAAGATCTAATACAAGCACTTCCATTAACAACCGGCCGGCCGGCCGCTATACACATTTCTCTTCATTGATTCTTCACTCTCTCCCATCTCCGCCTTCAATTTTTCTCCTATCTGTTTCCATATAATTCAATTCTGCTGAAACTGATACTTACGAGGGATCGGAGGACAAAAAAATGTTGGCCAAGGCAGATCCTTCTCAGAAATTGTATACGCGTATGAGATTATGGGAGTATTCTGATCAATTTGTTGTGGAGCCTAGTGATGGTTCTTCTGGATCTTGTTTGGCAATCAGTCGTCTTAATGGGGCCCTGACTCTCCTTGGTTTGTTCTCGATTTCGTTTCTTTCTCTTCGATTTAGAACTTATTGATTCTGTATTGAAATATCATGTTCTACGAAACTATAAATTTGGTGGAGGGGTTTACCTTAATTACAGTAAGCCACGAAATTTGATCATCTCACACCTGCAGTAGTATAAGTGCCTATGCTGAAAAACTATTTGCAGTTTGTAATTTAGTTTAGTAATTCATGATTTCTTGTACAATATACTACTCGATTAGAGTAGAATGTTTTCCCTCAATTTCATAAAATTGCTAGACAATTTCCATTTTGTGATATGAATTTCAACATTTCCTCTTTTGTTAACCTAATTCACCAATTGTGATAGCTACCTAGGATAGATGTATCATGTATGTAGTATCCGAAGTCAATGAGCTCTCCCTAGTTTGTAAAATTGCAATAAACAATAATGTACTTTTACTAAATTTCTAATATGAAAAATGGACTTCAAAATTCATTATTCAAACCAATATACTTCTATTAATAGACTGTTTTAGATAATTTTGAGAAGAGAAACTTGAAAAATGGTGGTTTTATTACCATTTTCTGAGATCTGGATATTTTTATAATGATTTTTATTGTTGTTGATGAAAGTTGTATGGGTTATGATTATTATAAATCTTGGCTAATGTTTTATTACTGTTCCATTTTCTGTAGATGAACTTCCAAACTCTACTGGCCACACTCCAAAAGTTCAGACCATTTTTGGTGTTGTTGGGATGCTAAAGCTTTTGGCAGGTAGGATGATATATATATATATATATATATATATATATATATATATATATATATATATATATATATATATATATATATATTAACTGACTGTATATCTGTGTAATGCCTACTTGCTTTTGGATTTTGTTTGTAATAATCTGTCCAAGCATGCTATATAATGACATAAGTTTGATTAAAAATAATAAGGATTTGCATTATTCATTGGATCAAGTTAGCAGTTTCTAGTTTTTTTTGGGTAAACTGATTTTGATTTTGATTTTGATTAGAAGTAGTTGTGAGAAAACTGATGATTGAGGTAAATGTAAAATTACCAAACTGTCCCTAGGTTTTAAGCAACTGTTTTTCCTTTTCAGGATCATATCTATTTGTGATATCTGAACGTGAATGTGTTGGATCCTACTTGGGTCATCCCATTTTCAAAGTTTCAAAGTTAAAAGTCCTTCCATGTGATCATTCAGTGAAAAACTCTCCTGAAGAACAGGTGAATGCAATTATGAAATGAACTTCTCTTTAAAATTTTTAATCTGTTTGTTTGTTTGTTGTTATATTTATAATTTACAGTATATTTAATATTATATAATCTAATTCTGGCAGAAAAAGACAGAGTCCGAGTTTTCTGCCATGTTAAAAGTTGCAGAGAAGACTCCTGGCCTCTACTTTTCATATGATGTTAACATAACATTGAGGTTCATCTTTTTTATAAAATATAACATGTCTAATGTCTTTCCTTTCTTTTTGACACTAAAGATTTGATAATCTTTTCTGTGAGCTCTATCGTTTTCTTTATTGGGTAAATTTCAATAAATTAGCAATTTACTTTCAAGAAAATTTACTTAAAAATCTATTTTTAGAAAAAAAAAACTTGTTTTTAAACTCTAGTGATCAAATTAGAAACAAAGTGAACCTTTTTCTATCATTTTTATCTTTTCAGTGCACAACGGTTGAATGACTTGGGTGATGAATCGAGGCTTCTTCCTCTTTGGAGACAGGCAAGTGTTCCCTTTTAAGTAGAGGGGGTAATTTAGTCAATTTATGTGAAAATGAGTCAATTTGGGTTAAATAGTTTTATTGATAAAAAGATAGCTGGAAAGAAAGTGGATCTAACAGGTCAACCCAACCCGTTTGACCCATTTCTTTTAATTGTATCTACACCCATGCATATCTATACAAAAAATTGTGCTTTTTGGCATAAAGATTGCCAATTTACATTTTCCTATTATTTATATTTATTTATTATACAATTGTAATTTATGTGTCACAGGCAGAGCCTCGTTTTCTTTGGAACAATTATATGTTGGAAATTCTGATTGATAGCAAGGTTTGTTTTTTTTCACTAACTTTGAAACATGTCTAAAAATCTAATTTCTTCACCTTTCATAAATCTGAATACCTGAATTTACCATTATCTCCTTGCAGCTTGACAAGTACATGCTTCCTGTCATCCAAGGGTGTATCCTTTTTTTTTTTTTTAATAATAGAATGAGTATGAGTGTGTTATGTGTGTGTATGTGAGTGTGTGAGAGAGATAGAGAGCTCATAGCTATCAATTTCTATAAATGTGGGACACAATTGCTACATCTGTCTCCATTTGGGATACATTGTCAAATCATAAAGTTATTGTTTTTCCTCAATTTACAATCAGCTTTTCAGAACTTTCAGTCAACTATTGGAAAAGATACAATAGATGTCACCCTCATTGCAAGAAGATGCACTAGGAGAACTGGTATGTATGCTTCTCAATTAAAGAGCTAAATAATAAATATACACAGGTCAGTTTTCTTAAAGTATAAGGTTGTAAATAATAAATATACACAGGGACACGAATGTGGAGAAGAGGAGCTGATTCTGATGGATATGTTGCAAATTTTGTTGAAAGTGAACAAATTGTAAAATTAAATGGATTTACAGCATCATTTGTACAGGTATATATATATATATATATATATATATATATATATATATATATATATATATATATATATATATATATATATATATATTTTTGTTTCTTAACTCCATTGTATAAATCTTTAATGTATTTGGTGTTAATCCATTATTATTATTATTATTATTGTTGTTATTATTTTTTTATAGGTCCGAGGATCAATACCATTTTTATGGGAACAAGTTGTTGATTTGACATATAAGCCTAAGTTTCAGATTGTGAAACCTGAAGAAGCAGTGAGTATAATACACAACATTTTACTTTCTTACATCTGTTTATTGCAACATTCTACTTTTGTTTTTTTTTTTTCTTATTACAATATTTTACTTTGAAAAAGAAATTAAAGTAGGATGTTATAATACACAAAAACATATGAAAAAAGTTGCATTTAGTTTCTTACTTACACTTAAACATGAACTCTGAAGCCTCGAGTTGCTGAGAGGCATTTTCTGGATTTAAGGAAGAAATATGGAAATGTCATAGCTGTTGATCTTGTCAATAAGGTATACGATATATAAATTAATATGAAAATGAAAAGTAAACATGAATAATTTTTTAACTCGTATTTATTTTTTTTATTAGAGTGGTGGTGAGGGGCGATTATGTGAAAAGTACGCCTCTTCAATACAAAATATTCTTAGTGATGATTTGAGGTAACGATAAATAAATGTCACTCTTATTTATTTAATGCTATAATAAATAAATAAATATATTAAAGTAGATTGCTATTTCTTGTAGATATGTCCACTTTGATTTCCATAAGATCTGTGGACACATTCATTTTGAACGCCTATCTATCCTTTATGATCAAATCGAGGAGTTCCTTGTTAACAATAGGTACATTTCGTATTAATAACTTCTTCATAATTTAATAAACATTTTATTTGTTGTTTGGATATTTATTTGTCAAAAATCATAGGTACTATTTATTAAATGATAAGGGTGAAAAGATTGAATCCCAAATTGGAGTTGTAAGAACTAATTGTATTGATTGCTTAGATCGCACAAATGTTACACAGGTATATTATATCTCCACCTTTTTTTTTCTTTTTTATATAAATTTATAAATCTTGATTCTTTTTGTTTTATTTTTTGTAGAGTATGATTGGGCGTAAAATGTTGGAACTTCAACTTCAAAGGCTTGGTGTTTTTGATGCTGAAAAAAAAATTAGCTCTTATCCTAATTTTGATGATTGTTTCAAAATATGTAAGTATTTTTTATAATGAAAATTTCTTTTAATCATGGATTTGTAGTCTCTTTATTATATATATATATATATAATATGTAAAATCATTTTATTATTTTTCAGTATGGGCAAATCATGGAGATGATATAAGCATTCAATATTCTGGCACCCCTGCTTTGAAAGGAGATTTTGTCAGGTGCATTTACATGAAAAAAGCAATGCAATTTCATTTGGTTTGTTTACATGACAATTTATCAGAAACATGTAGAATTTTTTATAGTAAGGTTGATAAATAATTTATATAATTGTTTTTTTTTTAGATATGGAAAAAGGACAAGCCATGGACTTGTTAAAGATGGTATAAGCTCCCTAACGCGCTATTACCTCAATAATTTCATTGATGGTACAAAACAGGTAACTTTATTTTTTTTTTCTAAATACAAAATTATTAGCTTCACTTTTATTTATTTATTTATGTTAAGGAATTGTACTTCATTAGACATTAATCTTTTAATTAATTAATTAATTATTTAGGATGCAACGGATCTATTGCAAGGACATTACATTGTTTCAGTGTCTCGAGACATGGCTCCAAAAAAGCCAAAAAAGAGGGTCGAGTCCTTTGCTGTGAGTATAATTTAAAAAATAATTATAGATTTCGGTTTTACCTTTTTTTTATTTCTAATATTGATATTGGTTTTTTTTTTTTTTTTTGGAGTCTTTCCCTCTTGCTTTTGCGTTGATAGCCATGGGATTCTTTTTCGCCATGCTGTCACTAAGGCAAGGTGAGTTGGTTCAAAACCCCAATTAATCAATTTTCATATTTTCAACTTTTAATTAATTAATATTTTTTTTTTTTTTTTTTTTTTTTTTTTTTTTTTGTAGTTCGGAATGATATGTGGCAACTAGTATTTTCCCTATTTTGGGGGGGATTAAGTTTAGCGATAGCAGCATTTGTGAAAGCCAATGGTCGGGTTTTCTGTAATCGACCTCGTCTACACATACCTTCATGATATGATTTTGGCTTGCAACTGAAGAACTCATTTTTCATATCACACATATAATTATGTAATACTTTTTGGTTGTTTGAAATTGTAGGTATTAAAATATTAACTTTTTTCTTTTATTTTTCAAATATGTAAGTCAAATATTGGACTCGGTTTTATCTTCTATCTTGTACAATGATTTGTTTTGATAAAAACATTTGAAGGAACTAAATTTTGGAATGAATCTACATTCCTTTCTTGTTACTTGTAGCAAAAGTATATAAATGAGTTGTCTTGTTTTTGGACCTTGCCAAAATGATAGGGACCATTTTGCACTAATTCAAAAACTCGTCTAACACCCTCACCTCAGCTTAACTCCCTTACAAGGTGGATTGATATGATAAAGAAACATCTCTTTATACGAGTTTGTGAGATACTTACCAAATGCTCGACAAGGGGGAGTAAACTGGTCGTTGAGGGCTACAGTTAGCCAGGGTTTGGGCATGCCTCACAAATCAAGCAGTTCTTATCCCTTTTTTCTTATCCCTTTTGGGCTTGTTTTTTTCTTTGATTTTTGATGATTATTAGGGTTTTGTTGGTTTATTTCATAATAATTAGTTTCTTTTTAGCATTAGGATCCATAATACCAAAAATTGAGATGCTTGTTTTTTATTTTATTTTATATATATATTTTTTAAATGATAAACTATCTAAACCTACTTCTAAATACCACATATGTCTCCTAAGAGAATTGAACTTATGACCTCTCATTTGACAGGATCACTCTTGACTGCTAGGCCAAAGGCCTTTTGGTTTGTTCTTTTCATCATGAGTTGATTAACAAAAAATCTTATGAGAAAGTTATAAATGACTTCTTTTAATGATTCTATTCACACCCTCCATTTAGATGCACAATATGGTGGAAAAATGTGTGTAGTTGGCCCCACACACATATATCCATCGTGGAAAGTGCAACCAGTAACGATTGAGATACCAAATAGTAGCATTCGAAACTCACCAACTAAAGAGTAGTGATTATTCTTGAAAAGAGTGAAGCTTAGGTGCTATTTGGTTTACAAAATGCTTCTAAAGGAATTGGAATTGGATTTGGATTGAGATACCAAATAGTAGCACCCGAAACTCACCACCTAAAGAGTAGTGATTATTTTTAAAAAGAGTGAAGCTTAGGTGTTATTTGATTTGCAAAATGTTTCTAAAGGAATTGGAATTGGAAAATGAATCTATTAGGAATTTGAATCTAATTCCATATCCTGTTTGGTGGCGACGGTGGTAGTAGTGGTGGGTGATGGTGACGGTGGTAGTGGTGGTAATGATGGCGGCAACGGTGGTAACAGCGACGGTGGTGTTGGTGGCCGCGATGGTAGTGGTGGGTGATGGTGGTGGTGGTAATAGCGGTGACGACAATGGTAATGGTGGTGTGTGATGGTAGTGGTGGCGATGGCTATTGGTGGCGGGTAATGGTGGTGGTGACAGCAGTGGTTGTTTGTGGCAGGTGATAATAGTGGCAGTGGCGGTTGGTGGTCGGTAGCAGTAGTGGTGAGTGTTGGTTTTCTAATAAGTAAACAGAGTGTTTTCGTAATTTGCCACTTTCCTTGATGAGAAGTAAAGTTTTCCATCCAACTTTGGAATTAATTCATTTTCTTCCATATGATGGAAAATTTATTTCATTTAGGAATCCATTTTCCCTCTAAGTCCAACCAAATATATGAATTCGAGGGAATCAAGGCCGTCTTTATTTGTATTTGACTAAAGATAAGGCTTAAGACCCCCGCTTCTAAGGGGCCCCATTTAACCCAAATAGTGAATCTGGATTGCTAGCCCTCACACACACCAATTTTGTTCTTTTTCTTCTACAAGCTACGACGTTTCTTCTCCATTCTCGATTTTGCGGTCTCTAAGTCAGTGAATCTATGATTCACGATCATGATTCTAGCCTCCTCCATTCTTGGCTTCTCCTTTTCTCCATAACAACATTATGATAATTCCCTCTCAGTTCTCACGATTTGTAGTTTTATAGGTAAACTCCATTGTTCAAAAATCAAAACATTACAATCTACGAATATGATTGATTATTAGGCAACATTCTGATCTCTGAAGGAAAGATCGATTATTGTCATCTACGCATCTGATTATCTACCACTGAAGGTAAACTACAACAGTCCACTATTCAAAAAATTCCAATGTTTCCCAAACTCAAAGTTCACTGTTACTGTGTTACACTGCAATGATATTTTATATTTCCTGTCATACTTTGTGAATTATTCATTGGCCATTGATTACAAGTTTACGATACAGAATAATTGTATTCTCAATTTGTTTTCTCTTTATTTTTAGTTTTAATTTTTCACAAAATGATATATATATATATATATATATATATATATATATATATATATATATATATATATATATATATATATATATATATATATATATTCAGTTCTCCAGATTTGATCTTTCCAATTTCCATTATCTTGTATACTTCTATTTTCAAATCTCAAGGCAGCAAGTGTAAGTATAATCCTAAATCCTAACCCATCTTGTTGATTGTTGATTGTTGATTGTTATTATTAATCAAATAATTTTATGTTTTAAATATATTCACAAAAAACATATACATAATAATAAAAAAAAAAGTTAACTCCGCCATTTTTAAATTTTTTTAGTTTATTATTGCCGGTCGTAAGCCCGGATAAAACATAAATGTTTATAACATTAAATATAATAAATGTAAAAGGGCTACAAATTATTAGTATGCTTAGAACCTCCAAACTGATTGAGCCGTTCTAGAGAAAATTAAAATCATTTTCACTCGAATTTCAATCATTTCCTACCAACCTAAGATGCCTTTGATATTTTTCATGAATATATTCCTACCTATCATAAGTTTTGGAGTTTAATCAACCTATGGTGACTTTAGTATTGTCCTATATTTGGAAGTACCGAACTACATTAACCAAAACATAACTCTTTTTGCTAAGCATGAAGAGGAAAAAATGATATAACTCCACAAGTTTAAAACACAAGATCCATTGACAACATTAGTATTTTTAAAGATTTTTGGGCATAATTTGATGAAACGTCTTACAAACCTAAATTGATATGAACCAACATAGTAAAATTACTTAAAACTTAAACACCTTATTATAAGACACTTTTGGGCATATAAAAGTTGCAAATTACAATATATACCAAAAAATGTAGATTTATTTATAGAGAATAGTAACCATAATAATAATAATAATAATAATAATAATAATAATAATAATAATAATAAATAACGTCATAAATCAAGCATCCTTCTTTTTCTTCTCCAAATAGAAATAATTCTTTTGGTATTTCAAGACCGCCCAAACAACATGTAGCAACCCCATCTCCGGCCACAACGCCTTCGGAGAATACAACAAACTGTTACTGGTCTGCCACAGCAAAAAGTTGCTCAGCCGCGTCTCGCCGGAGCTCCTTACCAGAATATCAGGATCCGGCGCCACCCCCATATACATCTTCTTCTCCAAATCCACCACTTTGATCACCTCCTCCTGCTCTTCCTCCACTTCCCCAACTTTCCGGCGACTTTTCTCCTCGCAAGCTTCATAAATAGAACGCGGGATTTCATGCGACGAAGCATATGCCACACATACCAAAAGATAAGTTTTCGTGTTCATAGCCGTTGCTTCCATGGCCTTCTCCGCCGCTATTCTCACCTGATCAGAAAGCCGATTCAGATCCCCAATAAACAACACTCGGATTCCATACCGATTCACCATATCTAATTCTTTTAAAAACCCTTGGATCTTTTCTTGCATTAGATCCATTACGTATTGGACTTCATCTGGGCGTCTGTTGAAGTTATCGAGGCTGAATGCGTAAACGGTGACGTACTTCACTCCAATCTCGTAGCAGTATTTTAGCAGCGACATGAGTGCTAGGAATCCGGCTTTGTGGCCTGCACCTTCTTCGAGCTTCCATTTTTTTGCAAATCTTCGGTTTCCATCCATGATGAAGGCGATGTGTTCTGGGATTGGACCAGATGATATCACTCGAAACAAGAATCGTCTCATGATGTGTATTCCTCCTACGAACCTGCTAACGACGCCAGTTGTTTTTTCTTCTTCCATATTTTCTGTCAACAATCAATTAGAAACAGGATTGAAGACACATCGAAATTTGATCATGATAGATATCAGAAATTCTTTTCTCAAATTATAGTTAAACACAGTGCTGCTATACGTTTATGAACGAAAACAATGGAGCTCTAACACTGTAATAAGGAAATTATGTGTAATCATAAAGAATTGAGTTGTGATCATCCAACAGTTAAGTCTCTGTTTGATGTCGTTCCAGCAAGAATTGAAACAGAGTATGGAGAATTATAAACTTACAGTGATTTAGTTTATGTTAGCGATGGATATCAATGGTGAAGAAGAGGACCCGCTTATTTCTGTTCATAAAAAAAACTTTCAAATTCATGGATATATACTCAAAGAGACGGGCAGAGATAAATTAGTGAAGGAGATTAAATGGGAGATAATTGTTCAAGAACATTCATTGGACCGGTCATCAACCTCATATATACACCTTAACTAAATTATCCTAATTTTTGTGAATAACATTTTCACAAAGAACATGCAATATTTATAAAATTAAAAATATTTGCAACATCTATCCAACAACTTATTCGCTACTTTGTAGATGATATTGAACGAACCACACAATAATAATGTGTGGTGTGTATATTTATATTAAAAGATTACAACAATATCTCCTATAGTAATGAAGAGATAATACACAATAATACGTTTTAATATAATTCTAGATTATTATCTAATATCCCTTCTCAAGCGAATCGGTGGTGGACCAAGACGAAGCATGGCACGAAAATGTTCAAATTGGGGATGTGGAAGACTTTTGGTGAAGATATCTACCACCTGAAGCTTAGTAGAAATGAATTTGGTGTAAAGTTAACTAAAAGCCACAAGTTCCCTAACAAAATGATAGTCCAGGTCAACGTGTTTGGTGCGTTTGTGAGAAACGGATTTCTAAGTCATGAACATGGCATTTTTATTATCGCATAACAGTGTAGGCTGATCTGGAGGAAGAGCATGAAGTTCACGCAAGAGGTGAGTAATCCGAACTATTTCAGCTGTCGTGTTTGCCATAGCCAGGTACTCTGACTCAGAACTTGATCGGTAAACAATATGTTGTTTCTTGGCACTCCAAGAGATGATATTTTTCCACCAAGAAAAATCGAATAGCCATAAATATAGCGACGAGTTTCAAGACAACGTGCCCAATCAGCATCAGAGTAACCCAAAAATGGTATTTGTTTATTATGGCGAAAGTAGAGACCAAAGGAAACCGTACCTTTAACATATCACAAAATGTGTTTAACAAACTGAAAATGAGCAGTGGTGGGAGCATGAAGAGATTTACTTGCTTGATTGACAACATAAGAGAGATCAGGCCTTGTAATAGTTTAGTATTGGAGAGCTCTAACAAATGACCGATAGAGAGTGGGATCAGATAGGGATGAGCAAAAGGACCGAACCGACCCGAACCGGACCGGAACCAGGAACCGGCTTGGGCCAAAATCAAGAACCGAACCGGCCCGACGGTTCTATCGGTTCCGGTTCCTACCGGTTCTTGTCGTGTCTTCAAATGTTGGAACCGATCCTTGAAAAATAGCATCATATGGTTCTGGTTTTTGCCGGTTCTATCGGTTTTTGCCGATTCTACCGGTTCCGGTTATATCGGTTCCAGTTTCTACCGGTTCCCGGTTCCAAAAATCAACAAAAATAACATCCCGGTCCTGCCCCGACCGGTTCCATCGGGTTCCGGTTCCGGTGTCGGTTCCGGTTCCGGTACCGGTTCCGACCGGTTCCCTGGTCCATTTGCTCATCCTTAGGATCATAAAAACTTGGGACCATCCGAAGAAAAATTCTCATTGATAACTAAAGGAGTTGGCATGGGCTTAGAGTCAATTAAACCAGCACGGGTGAGAATATCAATAACATATTTAGCCTGACTTAAGAACAGGCCATCAATAGTGTAGCATACTTCCAAACCAAGAAAGTAATTAAGATACCTCAAATCCTTTATGGCAAACTCTTGATTCAAAAGATTCATAAAATTAGAGATGAGTAAGAATTAAATCATCTACACAGCCAAGAAGATACATGATACAATGTAACATCCATAAAATTCATGAAAATTATAAACTTTTTCAAGCATCAAAAAACCATGATTTATTACAAAGTGGTTTCAAAATAGTTTCATATCAGAGTATCCCAGACATGAAAATCATAAAATGTGAGGAGGTGCACGATCAAGCATTCGCCTTCCTGCGATCATTCGAAATACTTGAAACAAAATCCAAAACTGTAAGCCCGAAACTTAGTAAATTTCTCCAAAATACCAACCTCATACAAACTATAACCATATCATATCATATCATATCATAACAAACAATATGCATATAGAGTTTGCAGTATGACTGGATCGCCCTTACCGGGCCTTCAGTCTGTTCGGCCCACTCTCAAAACCTTCAACATGTTTATTCCGCCCTCCCGAGCCTTTAGCCTGTCTGGACCGTTCTCTGGACCTTCGGCTTGACTGATACACCCCGATGGGTCTGCAGTCTATCTAGACCGCCCAGGGTCTGTTGGCCTTCAATACAAAGCATGATCTCCTCAACCCAACCCTAAACATACAATCAACACACATACACACACACACACACACACACACACACACACATATATATATATATATATATATATATTAGGGAATTATACTTTAAAAAGTTTATTCGGTTATAGCAATGAAAATTTCATTTGTATTTAAATGAACCTTACAAATTGTGTAGATTTTTTAACAATGTTGTAAATAGGAGAAATAAAAATATGATGTTATAGTAAACAAATCAATGATAGCACATTACTAGTTATCACATTTATGTCATGTGTCATTAGGACATTACCAAAGGACTTGTAGCTCAACGGTATCAGGTGGTGCCCTCCCTCTTTAAGATTGAGAGTTCAAGTCCCGTCGTGGACATAAGTGGAATATGTGTTGTTAGTTTAGGAGTAGATTATATTGGCATGGGCTTAGAGTCAATTAAACCAGCACGGGTGAGAATATCAATAACATATTTAGCCTGACTTAAGAACAGGCCATCAATAGTGTAGCATACTTCCAAACCAAGAAAGTAATTAAGATACCTCAAATCCTTTATGGCAAACTCTTGATTCAAAAGATTCATAAAATTAGAGATGAGTAAGAATTAAATCATCTACACAGCCAAGAAGATACATGATACAATGTAACATCCATAAAATTCATGAAAATTATAAACTTTTTCAAGCATCAAAAAACCATGATTTATTACAAAGTGGTTTCAAAATAGTTTCATATCAGAGTATCCCAGACATGAAAATCATAAAATGTGAGGAGGTGCACGATCAAGCATTCGCCTTCCTGCGATCATTCGAAATACTTGAAACAAAATCCAAAACTGTAAGCCCGAAACTTAGTAAATTTCTCCAAAATACCAACCTCATACAAACTATAACCATATCATATCATATCATATCATAACAAACAATATGCATATAGAGTTTGCAGTATGACTGGATCGCCCTTACCGGGCCTTCAGTCTGTTCGGCCCACTCTCAAAACCTTCAACATGTTTATTCCGCCCTCCCGAGCCTTTAGCCTGTCTGGACCGTTCTCTGGACCTTCGGCTTGACTGATACACCCCGATGGGTCTGCAGTCTATCTAGACCGCCCAGGGTCTGTTGGCCTTCAATACAAAGCATGATCTCCTCAACCCAACCCTAAACATACAATCAACACACATACACACACACACACACACACACACACATATATATATATATATATATATATATATTAGGGAATTATACTTTAAAAAGTTTATTCGGTTATAGCAATGAAAATTTCATTTGTATTTAAATGAACCTTACAAATTGTGTAGATTTTTTAACAATGTTGTAAATAGGAGAAATAAAAATATGATGTTATAGTAAACAAATCAATGATAGCACATTACTAGTTATCACATTTATGTCATGTGTCATTAGGACATTACCAAAGGACTTGTAGCTCAACGGTATCAGGTGGTGCCCTCCCTCTTTAAGATTGAGAGTTCAAGTCCCGTCGTGGACATAAGTGGAATATGTGTTGTTAGTTTAGGAGTAGATTATATTGGCGGTTCGAAAAAATATATATAGGATGCAATGGATCTATTGCAAGGACATTACATTGTTTCCGTATCTCGAGACATGATTCCAAAAAACCCAAAAAAGAGGGTCGACTCCTTTGGGTTTTTTTTTTTTTTTTTTTTTTTTTTTTGGGGGGGGGGGGGGGTCTTTCCCTCTTGCTTTTGCATTGATTGCCATGGGATTCTTTTTCGCCATGTTGTCACTAAGGCAAGGTGACTTGGTTCAAAACCCTAATTAATCAAGTTTCATATTTTCAACATTTAATTAAATCGTTTTTTTTTTTTTTTTTTTTGTAGTAGTAGTTCGGAATGATATTTGACAACTAGTATTTTCCCTATTTTGGGGGGATTAAGTTTAGAAATAGTAGCATCTGTGAAAGCCAATGGTCGGGTTTTCTGTAATCGACCTCGTCTACACATACCTTCATGATGTGATTTTGGCTTGCAACCGAAGAACTCATTTTTTGGCCTCTTTGAAGGGCTTGTTCATTCATCATATCACACATATAATTATGTAATATTTTTTTGGTTGTTTGAAATTGTAGGTATTAAAATAGGGCTTAACTTTTTTCTTTTATTTTTCAAATATGTAAGTCAAATATTGGACCCAGTTTTATCTTCTGTCTTGTACAATGATTTGTTTTGATAAAAACATTTGAAGGAACTAAATTTTGGAATGAATGTAATGTGTTGAATGATATATATATATATATTTCCTTTCTTGTTACTTGCAGCAAAAGTGTATAAATGATTTGTCATGTTTTTGGAACTTGGCCGTGTTCTTGGTTTTTGAGGGTTGGTATACAAAAACATTTTAAAGCAGAGTTTGAGATGAATGAACCTTGATGTAACGAATAAAGTTTTTGGTATGAAATTTATATGTTACTGAAAGCGGAAGTTCTTGAAGTCGACTTTATATATGGTATATTGAGGCATTTTAAATGAGATTGGCTTTGAAGGTGCGGTTTAGGACTGGATCATATCAAGTAGTATGGGGTACTTGTAAGTAGTAGTGAAAGAGGGTTGATATTTAGAGGCATTAATGTGGGGAGTGATTTAATTGGTTCTTGCGACTCTATCTATGTAAGCGACAAAATTTGTCATAAATCAACCTTTGTATATTTTAAATTTAGAGAACCATCATTAGTTTGTGTTCGATATTACAATGTATATTGTCTTTTGCTAACCACTGAATTCAAGGTAACATGTTTGAGATTAAAATCTATATTATCTTTCACACGTCTGAGATGGAAAAGAGGAATGAGGTAACTTATTTGGCAATAGACATGGAGGCCATTAAAGTCACTACTACTATCCTATAGGCTATGAAGACCCATTTCCTGTTTGTATGTCTATATGGATATCCTGAAGTTTAAAGGAAAGACAAGTCCCGATGACTTTATTAGTTGGATTAGAACTGTTAGAACACATGTTTGATATCTGCAATATCTCCAAATCGAATTTGGAGGCCATGCCTCAAATTGGTCGGACTACATGAAAAAACAACCCCATATGGAGAACAAGGGCAAGATCGCTACTTGAGACAAGATGCTAAATGCCTTTTTTTTCATAAGTTTCTACCCGTCAATTTGCATCGAGATATTTTTTTACATTATCTCCAATTGTCCCAATATACCTTTTAGGGTGGGAGAATACATCCACGAGTTTGAATCCCTCTACATGAGATGCAACGCTAACACAAAATAAGAAGAAACGATTGTTTGTTTTGAGTAGTCCTAAGTTGTTGATCCATTAGTTTGTGAATTACCCTGTTCCCGAGTTCAACTTCCCGAGTTCAACTTAACGAGAGAAAAAAAAATATGTGGAAATGAGAAGAAAATAAAAGAAATTGATGTTTCCGAGTTTAATTGAAGAAATAAAGTAGATAGAAATGGAATGATCACTTTCCCTCTTAAATTTCCTTTTGATTTGGGAGGATTTGGAAATAAAGAATAGAATGATTAATTTTCGTTCCACTTTTCTCCAAATCAAGAATACAAAAGAAAATTTTGTTTTCCTTTCCTTTTTCTTCTTTTCTCTTCTGACTTTATTTTCTTTTCTTTTGTTAAAATTCGGGAACTAATGTATATAATGATGTATGTCAATTTTCCTTGAAAATAGAAAAACAACGAAAGACCCACACCAAAATGATAGGGACCATTTTGCACTAATTCAAAAACTCATCCAACACCCTCACCTTAGATTAAATCCCCAACAAGGTGGATTTGATATGATATAGAATTTGAATCTAATCCCATATTTTGTTTGGTGGCGACGGTGGTAGTGGTGGTGGTGATGGCGGTAACGGTGGTGTTGGTGGCGATAGAAGTGGTAGGTGATGGTAGCGACGGTGACGACAATAGTGGTGGCGACGATGGTAATGGTGGTGATGGTAGTGACGACAGTGACGGTGGCAGTGGTGGTTGGTGGTTGGTAGCAATAATGGTGAGTGTTGGTTTTTTGATAAGTAATGGGGATGTTTTTCTAATTTGCCACTTTCTTTGATAAGAAGTAAAGTTTTTCATCCACCTTTAGAAGAAATCTGCTTTCTTCCATATGATAGAAAATTTATTTCATTTAGGAATTCATTTTCTCCTTCTATGTCCAACAAAACACATGAATTTAAGGAAATTAAAATCATTTTCCTTTGAATTTCAATCATTTCCTACCAACCAAACATGCCTCTGCCCTCTGATATTTTTCATGAATATATTCATTCCTATCATAAATTTTGGACTTTTAATCAACCTATGTGTGACTTTAGTATTATCCTATATTTGGAAGTAGTGAACTACATTAACCAAAACATAACTCTTCTTGCTAAGGATGAAGGAAAAAAATGATATAACTCCACAAGTTTAAAACACAAGGTCCATTAACAACATTAGTATGTAAGTGATTTTTGGGCATAATTTGATGAAACGTCTTACAAACCTAAATTGATATGAACCAACATAGTCAGGGCCGTTCCATTGTTTTTTACTGCCCGGGGCAAGATAAGAATTTTATGCCATTATATATAAAAAAATTACAAAATCAAAAATACATTAACACTTATAATCAACCAAATAATTCAAATAAAAACTTACAAAAATCATCTAAAAGCATGTCGTTGTGCATTTTTTGAAGCAAAAACATCACTTATTTTACAATAATCAATATTTTGTTACCACTAGAAGTCGAAAATCTTATTAGAAAGGATCTTTAGACACAACGCCAGAAATATAGTTCCTGCTTCACATCACAAAAACAATAACACAAAGGTTTAGGAAAGATGTTTAGAAAAAAAAAATACTGAACACAAACAGATTCGAAATTAAACTCATCAGAATCTAAATCTTAATATCTGATTTCTAAAAAGGCATATACAAATAAGATTTGGAGAAACAACATATAAAATTTGATTTTCGAAACACCTCAAACTTGAAGAAACATAATAGAACTCACACAAATTTGCTTACAGAAACAACACCCAAATCAGATACAAAATCCAATAAGTAATAAATAAAATAGATTTATGAAACAAAACTAAACAAACACTTGTTTCGAATGAACTTATCCAAATCTGCTTTCAGAAAACAAAACCTACATCTGATTTATGCAACAGTAAAAATATGATATAAAAATGAAAAATCCAATAAGTTTTTGAGGCTTTCATTTTTTACCTACGTAATCAAATAGAGTAGAAATCAAATAAATAAAAAATTAATCTGATTTATAAAACAAAACCCAAATAGAATGAACTTGTTGAATAGTTGGAATCTCAGTCTGATATCTTTTGAATTTACAAGTATAGAAACTCATCGAAGATAAAGGCTTTGATGCTACTTGTTATTTTGAATCTCAAACTCTTTTCAAGTTAAATCGATGAATCTCATACTCTCATTCCATTTTTGAAAATAACTTATGAAAACAAGTTAAATAAAAAATTAATTAGTTTCTTGAACAAACCTAAATTAAATAAACATATATTTCAAATGAACTCGCCCAAAATTTATTTCTGAAACAATCAACAAGAAACAAATCACATCCAAATCAAGGAATCACTAAATCAGAACTTCAGAGGCAAATATTAGAGAAAATCAGAACTTAAAACCGGACTAGATCAACGAAATCACTAATATATCGAGATTAAATGTTAGCTGATAAAAAAGAAACTGAGATAATAAGATTTGAGAGCTATATGTTATCGATTTATCAACTAGAAGTGAAAAATAAAGAAATCAAATCTTATTATTTTTTTTATTTATTGGAGACATTTCTAGGTAGAAAATATTGCATTGATTTCTCCCATCCACGAAACCAACAGGTTTCTGGGCAATAGGCACCAGGCTAGAGGCAACGTTTGCTTTATCGATGCGCATGATCAATGAGATGATGATTCTTCATTTGTTTGAAGCTTGTGTTTCCTTTCTCAACGTTCAGTCGTTCAGATCACAAAACAAAGTTTTTGGGCCATTATAATATGTAATATATATGAGATTTTTTAATATGTGCCCTAAGGGTACACGTAAGAAATATTAATTATGAAAAATATTACTATAATTAAATTCAAAATACATTTATTATGAAAATTATTAATGCACTTCACATTTAATTATGGTAATATTTCTTATAATTAATGTATTTTATAATTAACTATGGTAATATATATCATCAATGCTTGTTATATATACTATATATACTAAGGTTATATACAGAAAATCCTAATATATATTATTAAACTATTTTGATGCTTTTAAAATTTCGTGCCTAAGCCCAAGTCGTCCATGTGTTGGGCCGGCCTAAACATAGTAAAATTACGTTAAACTTAAACAGCTTATTAAGACACTTTTGGGCATATAAAAGTTGCAAATTACAACGTATACCAAAAAAAGTAGATTTATTTATAGAGAATAGGAACCATATTAATTAATTAATAATAATAATAATAACAACAACGTCATAAATCAGGCCTCCTTCTTTTTCTTCTCCAAATAGAAATAATTCTTTTGGTATTTCAAGATCGCCCAAACAACATGTCGCAACCCCATCTCCGGCCACAACGCCTTCGGAGAATACAACAAACTGTTACTGGTTTGCCACAGCAAAAAGTTGCTCAGCCGCGTCTCGCCAGAGCTCCTCACTAGAATATCAGGATCCGGCGCCACCCCCATATACATCTTCTTCTCCAAATCCACCACTTTGATCACCTCCTCCTGCTCTTCCTCCACTTCCCCAACTTTCCGGCGACTTTTCTCCTCGCAAGCTTCATAAATAGAACGCGGAATTTCATGCGACGAAGTATATGCCACACAGACCAAAAGATAAGTTTTCTTGTTCATAGCCGTCGCTTCCATGGCCTTCTCCGCCGCTATTCTCACCGGATCAGAAAGCCGATTCAGATCCCCAATAAACAACACTCGGATTCCATACCGATTCACCATATCTAATTCTTTCAAAAACCCTTGGATCTTTTCGTGCATTAGATCCATTACGTATTGGACTTCATCTGGGCGTCTCTTGAAGTTATCGAGGCTGAATGCGTAAACGGTGACGTACTTCACTCCCATCTCGTAGCAGTATTTTAGCAGCGACATGAGTGCTAGGAATCCGGCTTTGTGGCCTGCACCTTCTTCGAGCTTCCATTTTTTTGCAAATCTTCGGTTTCCATCCATGATGAAGGCGATGTGTTCTGGGATTGGACCAGATGATATCACTCGAAACAAGAATCGTCTCATGCTGATGTTTAATCCTCCTACGAACCTGCTAACGACGCCAGTTGGTTTTTCTTCCTCCATTTTTTCTGTCAACAATCAATTAGAAACAGGATTGAAGACACATCAAAATTTGATCATTGATAGATGTCAGAAATTGTTTTGTCAAATTATAGTTAAACACAGTGCTGATATACGTTTATGAACGAAAACAATGGAGCTCTAACACTGTAATAAGGAAATTATGTGGAATCATTAAGAATTGAGTTGCGATCATCCAACACTTAAGTCTCTGTTTGATGTCATTCGAACAAGAATTGAAACAGAGTATGGAGAATTATAAACTCTTACAGTGCTTTAGTTTATGTTAGCGATGGATATCACTGGTGAAGAAGAGAATCCGCTTATTTCTGTTCATAAAAAAATTTCCAATTCATGATATATACTCAAAGAGACGGGGGCAGAGAGAAATTAGTGAACGAGATTAAAGGGGAGATAAAATTGTTCAAGAACATTCCATGGACCGGTCATCAACCTCATATATACACCTTAACTAAATTATCCTAATTTTTGTGAATAACATTTTCACAAAGAACATATAATATTTATAAAATTAAAAATATTTGCAACATCTGTCCAACAACTTATTGGCTACATTTGGAAAAAGGATCGTATTGCCACATATGGTTAAAAATATGTTAGACAATTCTGGATTGTGGTTAGTGACCACGGAAGAGATCACATTCAAGAGGAGAGAGCGATAGGCAACATCAACGTCAGACAATGTCTCGTAAGATTAAAGATGGATATTTTATAACAATAGTAAAAGCGTTATGCTCCTCTAGTGTTGCTCCATTCGGTGGTAATACCATGAAGATATTAGTGGCTTAATTATCTCAAGCACCATATTTTATGAACATTACCTTGTAGTGGAGATTAATAGTTTCCCTGGTTGTATTAAATCGTTTCCAAAAGGACTCTGTGGAAGAGACGATTTGAGAGCACAACATATTTTTGATGCTTGATGCGGAGAGGGTCTGATGTAACCCCAAATCTCATACTTGCAATCACCGTAGTGACTAATATGTGGTTAGACGGACTTGTTTGTTGAGTTCTACACTGTAACATCCCAAAAAACCAAGATAAAATTTTTCATTTTTATAAAAACATTTTCACAATAAACCATATATAAACAACCATTGTTTTCAAATCATATCCACAAAAATCAGAATATCAATGCAATCTCTCAAAGCATAAAACAATAGGAGGATGTGTACGGTCATACATTCGCCTTCACACGATCATCAGAAGTACCTAAAAACATAAAATCAACAACTACAAGCCAAAGCTTAGTGCATTCCCCTAAAATATCACACACAACAATACATATCCAATGTATGCACACCAGACCAACAACACAAGACTGGACCGCCCGCGAGCCTACAACATAAAACTGGACCACTCCCGAGCTTGCAGCATATAAATGGACTGCTCCCAGGTATGTTGGCCTACAACACAAATCTGTACCACCTCAACCAAACCACACTATCCTGAGACTACAACACAAATCTGGACCGCTTTCGAGCCTGCAATATATAGTTAGAACGCTCCTAGGTATATTGGCTCACAACACAAAGCAGTACCGTCTCAACCCAACCACATGACGTCGACAAGTAATCAATAACCAACAAGTACATGTAATTATACAGATCTACCAATATAACAGATCACTACAACATAACAACATCCTATACACAAGGATATATAACACGATCTAGTGGTCCAACATTAGTGCCTTCGACCCACGAGTACAGTAAGAAAACTCACCTCGAAGTCTAGAAGACAGCCGAACTGATCACATATCCAAATATTGGCTCTACGGATCACCTATACAACAAACAAGGATAAAGTCTCAAACCACAACCCAAAATCCTCAATTTAACCTAAAGTCAAAATTGGTCAAAGTCAACTGTTGATGATCAAAAGTCAACAGCTAGTTGTCACGATGTAGACAAGATTATACCACATCGTGGGGATAATAAGACAAAATAGACTAGATTCTGCCAAATGCCACTACATGGTGACTAAACCTCCACGCCGTGGGGACTATCTCGACCAACTTAATCTATTAAGCTCTTAATCCTTTTCCCCACTCATCCAAACTTTCCAGAATGCTTCCATACTCCCAAAAGATCATAAAAATCGCAGCTTTATAGACATGCATGTGCAATGCATGTCTTAAGCTAAAGCTAGGTCAAAATAGTGTAAAATGGGGCCAATATGTCATGCAAGAGCTCAAAACTCAATCAAACTCTATATCTATTACTTCCAAGTATAAAGGGACTCTGGGGATCCATAAAGTTGGCAACTTTATGGAACCCTGACACTCCAAGTAGCCTAAACATGAAGAAAAGCATAAGAAAATCTAGACCTAAGCACATGGAGTCATAAAGTTTGGAACTTGAGGACATACATGAGTCCATAAAGTATGCATAAAGAGGATGGGGAGTGTTACTTGCTTAAAAAAAGCTCAAGGGTCACCTTCTTCCTATTCAAGTCACCACCAAACACCACAAAAGCTCAAAAGTTAATAATGGAGGCTAGGGTTTGCTTTGGGACTGAGAGAGAGTGTTAGAGGTTGCGGGTTGGCAACTCTAGCCATCATATTCCTTAAATAGGGGCATAAACCATGGAAATTAGGATTTCCCATTAAATGGAGGCCACGCCGTGGCCAATAGATTGCCATGTCATGGCTTAAACTTAATCCTCACGTAATCTTAGGCAATGGTCACATCGCGGGCATCCATGTGCCAAACGTCGTGGCATAGGGTTTTCTCCAAAACCCCCATCCCTGATTCTATTAAGTCGTAGATGATCTATTCAGGAAAAAAAGGGATGTTACAGACATAGTATATTGCGTATGCTCCTTTTATCTCACTTCTAAAACTCGACAATGAAATCGGACCTATTAGAGTGAATATTATATGGATATTGTAACGCCCGGTTCATGGTATGTATTTTAATAAGAATTATTCATTTTTGCAAAGGGAATCGATGATTTGGAGGCCCAAAACTCGTCGAGTAGAAACATATTTTTAGGATGTGGGACTTGAAGTCTACTCAACGAGTTGAGAAGCCTCAACTCGACGAGTAGGGCTGCCGGAGTGAAACCCTAATTTTAAGGGTTTGCACCCTATTTAAGGACCTTAACACTCTATTATGGCCTCCCTCATCGCCTACCTTAGTCTAGCAAAACCCTAATTCATGATCTTGAGCCTTGTGAATGTGTGTGGGTGAAAAATGTAACGAACCAAATTTCACATCCAAAAATTTTATTTTTAAATCAATACTTTAGAAAACATTTGTAAATAAAACATTGTCTGATCAAACCATTTCATAACATACATCGTGTCTGAAAACCGAAATATGAAAACAATCAAATATCAGAGTACAAAATCCCAGAATGACTCATGGTGCGGAAAACAATGTGCGTGTATGATGTGCCGCTACCGCGCCAGCTCCTTCCCCTTCGATGAAGAGGTACCTGAAAACAAAACTATAAACCGTAAGCATGAAGCTTAGTGAGTTCCCCCATTGTACCACATACCATATAACCACATAACATACATATATTGTCAGGCATATATGGGTGCCCGACCTACCCCTTCGGTCCTCTCGACTGGACACTGACTAGCATATCTGGGTGCTGGTCTCCCCTTCAGTCCTCTCGACCGGATGCTGACTAGCATATCTGGGTGCTGGTCTCCCCTTCGGTCCTTTCGACCGGATACTGGCTAGCATATCTGGGTGCTGGCCTCGCCTTCGGTCCTGTCGACCGGTAACCGAGAACTATTTTCACCCTCTACTACTATCACATAATATCATATCACATATATCATAATCTGGCTAGCATGGTTGGGTATTAGACTACCCCTTCGGTCCTATCGATCGGTAACTGGGGACTACTTCACCCCTACTACCACTATCACATAACATCATAAAATACTAGCACATAAACATATTAAGTAGTAGAAAACCTAGATGAATATCACAAAGATAATCATCTAACATACAACTCCTACTGGTGGGCTGGCATTGTGGCTGTAGACCTACCACTACTGGAAGGTAACTCACCTCGAAAAGTAGCTGCTAAAAGTCTGCTTGCTAAGTGCCTGACTACTGAACCGGTAATCCTCCGACTATAAATCATAAACATAGATTAGCCACTCATAAATACCCTTAGGTCAGATGACTGACCCACCCTTGGTCCAAGGTCAACTCCTTGGTTAAAGTTAACTTCCAGTTGTCTGGACTCGCCGAGTCATGGCACAGACTCGCCGAGTCCTTCTCCTACTAACCCGGTCCTACTCGACAAGTCCCTCTTCCCACTCACTGAGTCACCCTTAACTCACTACTTGGGACGATAGAACTGACTCGCGATCCAACTCGCTGAGTCCAAGAACAACTCGTCGAGTCCCCACGAGCATATCTCCAACTCGCTTCCAAATCCTCACTAGAGCATCCTTTATGAGGATTTGGGTTTCTAGGACTATTTCTACACGTTAAATTGCTAATTCTGCATGCAGATACGAAGGGTTGGACCTTCAACACCTAAACCACTCTTACTCATGTAACAGTTCATATGACTCACCAAGTTTGAAGAACAACTCGTTGAATTCCAGGAAATCTTCATAGGACTCGCTGAGTTGTTCATCTAACTCGCCGATTCTAAGACCATCTTTATAGAACTCACCGAGTTCTAGTTTGTGACTCGCCGAGTCCCTTCGACCCATTTTGTAACAGCCCGAAATTCAGGTTCAACCATTTAGTCCTTCATCTTTTAATAATTGTCATTTTGGCCTTTGTGATGGGCGAGTACGCTGGGCGTACAAAGAGTACGATGCGCATACTCACACGCCCAATTAAACGCGTTGTCACCCGGGTACTCTGGGCGTACCTAAGGTTACGCCGGGCGTAACCGGTCCAGACCCAAAACCCTAATATGGCTTGGTGGCTATAAAAGGAATGAGATGGCCTTATCCCTCAGCCATCATCCTTCAGAAAGAAACCCTAAGAGAGTTGTTCCTTCATTTATAGCTTGGGTGTGAGTGTTCTAAGCTTCAAGGTGTTATTTCAAGGTAGCAAAAGAGAAGAGGAGTCCATTGTGGAGGCTAGAAGTTGATGGACAAGTGTAGATCCGTGGATAACAAAGGTTGGAGCTTCTTCATGAGGGAAAGAGTTCAGATCTTGCCTTGTAGTTCTTATGGTATGCTTCTTGGACCAATTTCTAGGGTTTTTGGTCCCAAAGATGGAGACTTTATGAGCAAGTAGTCTCCATTGGCCTAGATCTATCATATTCCAGGTCTATTTGAGTTGTATGTTCATAAAAATGTAATCTTAGACGTAAATATTTAGCCATGCATGAGATCTAGATCTTTGGAGGAGAAAAGAAAGGTATTAGAGGGTGTAGGAGGCTTTACAGCCATGCCAAGGCTTAATGGTTCCGACTTTATGGGATAGGAGACTTAAAGAGAGCTAGATCTGGAAGTTGAAGGAGTGTCTTAACCGTTTAAGACCAAAATTTATAGAATGGCTGAAACTGGGACTTACGCTGGGCGTAACTCTCAGTACGCGCAGTGTAAGGGGTTGAGACCCCCGATTGTGGTTCATTGATGTACACCCCGTGTACAGAAGCTGGAACGCCCCGCGTACTGTTGTCTGTTGACTTTTGTTGACTTTTTGGGTTTTGGGTCAACATGTGGACTTTGAGTTAAGGAGGGGTGAAAAATGGTCTTTTACCCCTTTGTGGGATAATGAAAAGGGTGTAGCCTAGTCTTGGAAGCCTATATTAATTAGAATGATATTTCGTTGTGATTAGGCGGGGTTGGGTCTTCGTTTCGAGATTTGGAGATAGCGAGCACGTAAGATTCTAGACTTCCTACGAGGTGAGTCTTCTCACTATACTGTACCCGAAAGGGTATCTATGTGTGACCCGAAGGTCGGATATGTTATGAGCTGTATGCATTATATATAATTAAGTTAACCGTTTGTATGTGTTGTGTATGCTATGCTTGATATGGGACGGAAGGCATTATGTTATGGGCCGGAAGGCATTTATGTTATGGGCCGGAAGGCATTGTGATGTGGACCGGAATGTCGACGCGGGTAGGACCGGAAGGTTTACCGGGTCGGAACGGAAGTCCCCTGAGACACATGGACCGGAAGGTCATGGCCTGGAAAGGTGTATATGCATAAGTAGTATTTTAGGGAACTCACTAAGCATTTATGCTTACAGTTGTTGTGTTATGTGTTTCAGGTACTAGCAAGGACCGTGGGAAGGCGCCGGCGTGATCTGTACACACTAACGGAAGATTTATTTTATGATCTTGGGATTTGACATGTTTTGTATTATGCTTATGATACATTGGATTTTATGGCTTGTTTTGGTTGGAAACATGTTTTAAGAATTGAAAATTTTGTTTTGAAAATTCACGTTGTTACACATTTCCTATGCAGACCAAATTTGAGACATGCAATACCTCCAAACCATAGATCTATGTTCCTAGGGCATGCTTATCACGTAAAGTTGCAAACTTTACGTGCATGTATGGCCCTATGAGCTCTAAAAGGCAATACCAAGCTCTGTATGAGGTTATACACTCAATAGGGACCTTAATCACTTCAACCACAGAGGCTTTACACTTCTAAGATGTCCATAAGATCTAGATCTGAATTCCTTTCGGATCATAGAGAACAAACACATGAAGTTTGGTGTTTTAAGGCTTGAAAACCACCATTTAGGGAAAAAAGGGGATCTAATGAAATAGTGATCAAGGTAGGGACTTTTCTACCTGAATAAAAGCCTCTTGCAGGGTAGATTTCGGATCTACTTCCCCTCCTTGAACTCTTCCACCTCCTTCTTCTTCTCTTAAGCTTCAAACTTCCTTCACAAGGCCAAAATCACTCACAAGGACAAAAGGGGGCTAGGGTTTCGCTCTACAGCTCTTCTGGAAGTGTTAGGGACAAGGGAGGCCAAGTTAGAGTGTTTAAATAGGGTGAAAACACTCGGGTTAGGGTTTTTTCCCAAATAGGGCCTACTCGTCGAGTCCAAAGCTTAGACCCCATGTCTCATCCCACTTCTACTCGGCGAGTTGGTCCTTCAACTCATCAAGTCCAAGGCAAAATGCATTATTTAAGAAATATTAGTTACAAGGAATACGTAACAGGAACCAAGTGCTACAAATCTGCCCCACTTATTTTAGACTTCATCCTCGAAGTCTGCTGCTCGATCTTGAAGTAGCTCGGGGTAGTGCTCGATCATCTCTTCCACCGGCTCCCAAGTCTACTTCGATCCCTTCCGGTGCTGCCATTGCACCTTCACGAGTTCCACCCTCTTGTTCCTCAGGTCCTTCAACTTCCCGTCGAGGATTGCCATAGGCCGCTCGATGTAATTCAGGCTGTCATCGACCTGAATATCCTCCAAAGGCACCACTTCCAAGTCATCCACCAAACACTTCCGGAACTAAGAGACGTGGAAAGTGCTCTGGATCTGGCTGAGTTCGACTGACAGATCCAACCTATACACCACCTTGCCCACCTGGGCTACAACCCTGAATGGCCTGATGTACCTTGGGCGCAACTTGCCTCATTTTCTGAATCGGACGATGCCTTTCCATGGCGACACCTTCAGAAGAATCATATCCCCGATTTGGAATTCCAAGTTTGAACGGCGCTTGTCGGCATAACTTTTTGCCAACTCTGTGCAGTCTGAAGCCTGCTCCGAACTTGCTGAATCTTCTCGGTCGTCTTGAGCACCACTTCGATGCTCCCTATGACCCTATGGCCAACCTCACCCCAACATATCGGGGTCCGACACCTCATTCCGTACAAGATCTCGAAGGGAGGTCGATCAATACTCGCGTGCTATCTGTTGTTGTACGAGAACTCAGCTAGAGGAAGATAGGTATCCCAGCTACTGCCAAAGTCTAGCATGCATGCCCGCAACATATCCTCAAGAGTCTGGATGGTCCGCTCACTCTGGACATCGGTCTGCGGGTGAAAGGTGGTGCTAAAATGCAGACGAGTTCCCAACTCGTCATGGAACTTCTTCCAAAACCTGGAAGTAAACCGTACATTTCTGTCTGAAATCACGGAAACGGGCACTCCGTGCCGTGCCACCACCTCTCGGATGTAGATATCGGCCAAATTCTCGACCGAGATACTCTCCTGGATCAGTATGAAGTGGGCGCTCTTGGTCAATCGATCCACAATGACCCATATAGAATCTACTCCCCGTGCGGTCCTGGGTAGCTTGGTGATAAAATCCATCGTGATGTCTTCCTATTTCCACAACGGAATATCCAACGGCTGCATCTTGCTGAGTGGTCTCTAATGCTTGGCCTTGACCATCCTGCAGGTCAAGCACCACTCAACGTACCAAGCTACATCCCACTTCATGCAGGGCCACCAATAGTCTAGACGAAGATCCCTGTATGTCTTCGTCGCCCCGAGATGAATGGAGAACCGTGATTTGTGCGCCTCCTCCATCAGATCCTGATGCACGCCTCCATGATAAGGGACCCACACCTTGTGGTGAAGAGTCAATAACCCTCGGTTATCGTAGTCTAAGTAGGAAACCTATCCCACAATCCGCTCACTCTTCCGATGTTCCTCCTTCATAGCCTCTTGCTGAGCCTCCCGAATCCGCTCCAACAACGGAGTCACTACTGTCATCCTTAGGCAGATATCTCGGATTGGCACTGCCTTACGGCTAAGCGCGTCACCCACCACATTGGATTTCCCCGGATGGTAAAGGATCTCACTGTCATAATCCTTCACCACAAACTTGTAGTGGCCATAGGGCATCCGAAGTGTGGTTTTTTGCATATCCTCCTCTCTGACCCTCATCTGATGATATCTTGAATGCAGGTCAATCTTGGAGAACCAAGATGCTCCCTGTAGCTGGTCAAAAAGGTCATCGATCCTCGGGAGTGGGTAACGGTTCTTCATCGTTACCTTGTTCAGCTCCTGGTAATCTATACACATCCGGTGCGACCCGTCCTTCTTTTTCACAAACAAAATCGGGGCTCCCCAAGGAGAACTACTTGGTCTAATGAATCCCTTGTCTAACAGCTCCTGCAGCTGTGAAGACAACTCCTGCATCTTAGGAGGAGCCAACCGATACGGTGCCTTGGCTATCGGAGCCGCACCAGGGACTAGGTCGATCCTAAACTCCACCTGCCTCTCCGGAGCTATCCCAGGCAACTACTCGGGGAATACATCCGCAAACTCTCGAACCACGGGCACGTCGCTCACTGTCGCCTTACCCGCCTCCCGGGTGTCTATGAAATAAGCGACATATCCTGTGCAACCCTACTAAAGGTAACGCCTCTCCCTCGCCGCCGCGCATAAGGCTGGCCCTCGCTGTGGTCTCTCACCCTGAATCGCCAACTCTCCCCTACTTAGGGCTCTGACTTGCACTAGCTGCTGCGCGTAGTCTATCATTGCCCCATTGGGGCTCAGCCAATCCATACCAATAATGACCTTGTTTCCTCGCCACAAAATGGGAACCAGGTCAACCAGATATTGCTCTTCAAACAGTATCAATACACAATCCCGGAAAACCTCTGATGCTCGAACCGACTGGTCGTCCGCAATCTCCACCTCTAAAGGTCAATCCAACCTGCCCGAAGACTCAGGAAACTTCTTGCTAAGCGCAATAGAAACAAATGATCGGGTAGCCCCCGAATCGAACAACACCTGAACTGGGATACCGTTCACATGGAACGATCCTAAGCAGAGCACATACATACATCATATCAAAATTACATACAACGTTCCTCCTCTGTAGTCAGCTGAAAGGCTCGGCTCCTCACCACTAGAGCCTCCGACTTGCCCTGCCGGCCATCTGTGATCCACAGGGTCGTTGGAGCTGGCGCCTTCACTGGCGCTGATGCTGCTGTCAACTGGGGGCAATTGGCCTTCTTGTGGCCCCTCTGGTTGCAGTGGAAACACAGCAACTCAAACATCGAGAAGACAGGTGCAGGGGCGGTACAATCCCTGCTAAAATGCCCTATCTTGCCGCACTTGTAGCAGCCTGACGATCCCAACCTACAGGCCCCTCATGTGCCTTGCCGCATTTCCTACAGCGGCCTCGGCTCTGTTGGCCTTTCGGCCAAGCATCTGATCCCTTGGGCCTCTTCCCTGAAGCCCCTGTAACCTGTCCCTCCTCTGTCTTCCTCTTCCGGATATGCTCTAGATCAATCTCCCTCTCCCTATCCCTGGTAATCATGGAATCTAGGTTAGGGCAAGCTAAGAAACTAATATGCTCCCGGATGTCAGCTCGGAGCATGTCATGGTAGCGGGTCCTCCTCATATCCTCATCGCCTGCATACTGGGGCACTAACAACGCCCTCTCCCGGAACTTGGCAGTGATCTCCGCCACAATCTCCATCGTGTGCCTCATATCTAAAAACTCCCTGGTCAGATGCTGAAGCTCGACAGCCGGCACAAACTCTGCCCTGAATCTGGTCACAAAGTCCGACGAAGTCATAGCCTCGACAGCCGAGGCTCCCAATGAGTCACCGACAGACTCCCACCAATCTCTAGCTTGATCTCGTAAACACCCTCCTGCAAACCTCACCTTCGACCCCTCGGGGTAGAAGCTAGTCTACTATGCAGACTCGATGTCTGCAATCCACCGCCTGGCAGTTATGGGGTCCTTCGCCCCATGAAAATCCAGCACACCACTTCCCCTGAAGTCCTTAAAGGACAGTGTGCGAGATCCCGACTGGCCAGATGCCATGTCGCTCTTGAATGCCCTAAGGCGATCCTCCATCAACTTAACTATCCCTTCCTTGATCAACCCGAAGATAATGGGAGTCGACTCAAGGATTCCCCTGGTGATCTCTGATGCGATGAACACGCGTAGCCTCTCATCCAATGGCTCGAAACCTAATCCCGAACCCGATCCCTCTCCTGAACTGCCAATTGCTAGCCTCGACTGCAGTACCACCATTCTGTAATATATAAACAACAACTTTTAGCGATACTGATACCTCTTGAGGAACCACATCCACTACAAGTTCCTTGGTCTTATCTTGGCCTTCCTCGGTTCAAGTACGGATCCTCTACTTTCCGTAGTACAGACCCATACTACCTTCTACATCTATCCATACCTTCTTCAAGGACTGCCTTGACTCCACCAGATCCCTTTTTACCACTGCTGATCACTGCTATCTTTATCCTATGCTTACCATAGGAAAATATCCGACTCCACTTAAACCAATCCTCAGCTATTGAAGCCCTCATGGTAATGCTAATTAGCCATCACCTGAATACCATCACATGTGACGAGGCTCAGATGATCCTTCGACTAAAAGACTCGTCCCTGCAACGGTTGGACTCAAACGAGAGCTGCGCAGTAGGGCCAAATCCAACACTCTGAGATTATCCAACCCTGATCCCATGTGATGTGACATATTCACCTAATGGCTAACTCCCATCACCTGGAGTCCCACAAATCACAAAGCAAGAAGCATTCGGATACGGTAACTACTCAAGAAAATCTATTCTCATAACGAGAAACTGCACTAGCATACAATGCTGAACTAATACTATCAGGCATAACCTAACCAGGCTATTCTACTGCTGCGTACTTAATTTCTAGCATGCAATTCTCATAAGGTGGAACACATAAAGCAGGCACGTAAGGCATCCTCCTAGATCCTTAGTCTTATTCTAGCATGTTGTTCTACTGAAACTGATAAACATAGTATAACATTGTATGGGTACTTTGGGGAATACTTACTTGAGCTCGGCCGGTCGCGCACATCATACACTTCGTTCATTCTTAAAACTCTTTACTTAATCTTTTAGAAAACTTTTTCTTTTTTTGAAATCCTTTAATCCCTCAGTTTGAGTTCAGACACTCCCGAAGGTGTGTCCGAATCTCTCAAACCAGGGCTCTGATACCAACTTGTAACGACCCAAATTTCACGTCCAAAAATTTTCTTTCTAAATCAATACTTTAGAAAACATTTGTAAATAAAACATTTTCTGATCAAACCATTTCATAACATACATCGTGTCTGAAAACTGAAATATGAAAACAATCAAATATTAGAGTACAAAATCCCAGAATGACTCATGGTGTGGAAAACAATGTACGTGTATGATGTGCCGCTACTGCTCTAGCTCCTTCCCTTTCGATGAAGAGGTACCTGAAAACAAAATTATAAACCATAAGCACGAAGATTAATGAGTTCCACCATTGTACCACATACCAGATAACCACATAACATACATATATTGTCAGGCATATCTGGGTGCCCGACCTACCCCTTCGGTCCTCTCAACTGGACACTGACTAGCATATCTGGGTGCTGGTCTCCCCTTCAGTCCTCTTGACCGGATGCTAACTAGCATATTTGGGTGCTGGTCTCCCATTCGGTCCTTTCGACCAGATACTGGCTAGCATATCTGGGTGCTGGCCTCGCCTTCGGTCCTGTCGACTGGTAACCGGGGACTATTTCACCCCTACTACTACCACATAATATCATATAACATATATCATAATCTGGCTAGCATGGTTGGGTACTAGACTACCCCTTCGGTCCTATTGACCGGTAACCGGGGACTACTTCACCCCTACTACCACTATCACATAACATCATAACATACTAGCAGATAAACATATTAAGTAGTAGCAAACCTAGATGAATATCACAAAGACAATCATCTAACATATAACTCCTAAACCCCTCTTACTTAGTAATAGTTCATATGATTCGCTGAGTATGAAGAACAACTCGTTGAGTTCCAAGTAATCTTCATAGGACTCGCTGAGTTGTTCATCCAACTCGCCGAGTCTAAGAACATCTTCATAGAACTCGCCGAGTTCCAGTTTGTGACTCGCCGAGTCCCTTCGACCCATTTCCCATGCAGACCAAATCTGAGACATGCAACGCCTCCAAACCATAGATCTATGTTCCTAGGGCATGCTTATCACGTAAATTTCAAACTTTACGTGCATGTATGGCTCTATGAGCTCCAAAAGGCAATTCCAAGCTCTGTATGAGGTTATACACTCAATAGGGACCTTAATCACTTCAACCACAGAGGCTTTACACTTCTAAGATGTTCATAAGGTCTAGATTTGAAGTCCTTTAAGATCATAGAGCACAAACACATGGAGTTTGGTGTTTTTGGGCTTGAAAACCACCAATTAGGGACAAAAGGGGATCTAATGAAATAGTGATCAAGGTAGGGACTTTTCTACTTGAATGAAAGCCTCTTGCAGGGTAGATGTCGGATCTACTTCCCCTCCTTGCACTCTTCCACCTCCTTCTTCTTCTTTTAAGCTTCAAACTTCCTTCACAAGGCCAAAATCACTCACAAGGACAAAAGGGGGCTAGGGTTTCGCTCTACAGCTCTTCTGGAAGTGCTAGGGACAAGGGAGGCTGAGTTAGAGTGTTTAAATAGGGTGAAAACACTCGGGTTAGGGTTTTTGCCCAAATAGGGCCTACTCGTCGAGTCCAAAGCTTAGACCCCATGTCTCATCCCACTTCTACTCGGCGAGTTGGTCCTTCAACTCATCAAGTCCAAGGCAAAATGCATTATTTAAGAAATATTAGTTACATGGAATACGTAACAGGAACCACATGCTACAAAAAATGAGTGATTCTTTGGTATTTCCTTGAAGGGTGGAAGCTAGAAGTGCTTGGTGGAAGGAAGAAGCCTTAGATCCAGAGATTTCGTTGTCAAAGCAGCCTTATTGAGCTATAAAGTCTATACATTGTCTATTCATTTATTATATCTCTTCATGGAGTAGTTTAGGGCTTTAAGGAGCCTATTTTGGGACCATTCATGGATGCAAGCAAGTTTTAGAGTCATGACTTCATATTCAGATCCTTTGAGGGACTCCATGGCATAAAGGTGCCAAATTTATGGCCATGGGAGTCCCATGCAACTTCCGAATCACTTTTTAGGGCTTTTTGAGCTAAACAACCTGCATGGACGTAAAGTTAGAAACTTTACGTGATACATCGACCCTAGGGAACCAGATCTATGAATTGGATGCATTAAGCTTGACTAGAAATGACTGTATGGATTTAGACTATGGGGGACTTGACGAGTTTTTTATACAACTCGACGAGTTGGGTCGTGGTCCCCTAACCTTTTCTGTTACTGAGTAAACTCGTTGAGTCTAGGAGATGACTTAGCGAGTTGGACATGTTTTGGGCTTGAAGATTGAAGAACTCGATGATTTCAAGGAGGAACTCAGTAATTTATGAGAAAAATATCCCGACTCTGTATGAAGGAGAACTCGATGAGTTCTAGGAGGAACTCGACAAGTTATGAGTAAAAGGTCTTGGCTATGTTATAAGGAAGAAATCGACGAGTTCAAGAAAGAACTCGATGAGTAGGATCTAGACTCTAGGGTTTTATGGATTATGGAACTCGACGGGTTGATGGACCAACTCGGTGAGGTTAGTCAACCGGATGATGACTTTCACCTGAGTGGTCCCTTAAAAGGGTTATGAGTATGGAAGGGTAAGTAAAGGAGGTTGTTATGTTTTGGAGTTTGAGAGAAGTTGATCCCAGCACCAAGGATAGTTCAGCTACTACGTGACATTAAGGTGAGTTACCTTCCGGTAGAAGTGGGTCGAAGGCACCAATGCCGACCCACTAGTAAGAGTTATAGTAGAGATGATTGTCTTTGTGATAATTATCTAATATTCCACTATTTGTTATGCTTTATGTGCTAGAATGCTATGTTATTATATGGTAGTGGTAGGGGTGGAATAGTCCCTGGCTACAGGTTGAAAGAGAGCGAAGGGGAAGCCAACACCTAGATATGATAGGCCGTATATGATTTATATGTTTATGCTAGGGTATTATGTGGTAGTAGTAGGGGTGAAATAGTCCCCGATTACCAGTTGAAAGAGACCAAAGGGGTAGCAAGCACCTATATATGATAGACTGTTACCAGTTGAAAGAGATCAAAAGGGAGGCCAGCACCCAAATATGCTAGGAATTATGTGATTATATGGTATGTGGTATGATGGGGGAACTCACTAAGCTTTGTGTTTATAGTTTTCAGTTTTTGCTTCAGGTCCATCTTCTTCAAACGGAAAGGATCTGACACGGTAGCAACGCATCACACACATGATTTTCCGCACATGAGATTCTTGGGATTTGTACTCTGACATTATTACTATATTATGACATGCTTTTGAGACATATGATCTATGGTTTTTATGAAATGAAATAACTTGATGATGTTTTCTATAAATTTTTTTTATGAATCGTTATAACAAAAATGAAATTTTTGGTCCATATTTTCGGGATGTTACATATATTTATGGTTCCAAGGTTCCTATGAAAGGCATCGATAAAGAAATGAAAAGTATCTTAATGATTTTCAGTTTGTCGTCAATGTGTCAGGTGGATAGATTAAACTTACTTCATGAGGTTAGGTTGATTTTTTCCATAGACATGTGACAAGGTTATACAGGGAAGCCAATCATATCTGCTCCATTATTGGGGTTCAAAAAGATTATCCATCAGGACTACTTCCTTTTACGAGGTTGTATTTGGGAGGCAATCATATATGGCCCACCACGATGGTACAACAAGGCAATCCTTTAGGACCACTTTTTTTAATCTTGTATTCAATTCACTTGTGTGCAAGATTAGAGACAATTGCAAACTTCTTCATACATGGTATCTTGATGATGGGACCGTTATTGAAGATTAAAAGGGCGTGGTACAAGCTTGGGTCTTAAAATGAATATATCCAAAATTGATCTTTTGGCCTTCATGTGACATTATAAACTTCTTGAGGGTTTATTCCTTATAGACTCAGGAGGCCATTACTAGCGTGAAACTTCTTTGGGTAGTGGTTATTAGTAGAGTTGTGAGTTTTATAAGTATGTTAGCTATGAAGAGAGTTGCCAATGTTGTTGATTTAATGCATTTTCTTCCATATTTATGTGATCCCCTTAAAGTAAATTCATTTCGCTACGACCTTGATGCCATTTTTTTTGGCATGAGGACATGCCAACCCATACACATGGAGGAAAATTCATTGTTCTTTAATAAACAATTACAATGGTTGTTTGAGGACATAATGGTTTGTAAAGGTTCTTTCTTTGGAGACATCTAGTGGTGCCTTGCATCTATATACATTAGGTTTGGTAATTTGGGGTTGTACTTGGCAATAAAGGCTTCCGTCTATGATTATGTGGGCTCAAGGGACCAATCTTAGGCATTACAAGACCACATCTTAGTCAATGGTGCATATAGGGATGTAAATGAACCGAATGAACACAACCATGAATTTTTTCATGTTTTCACTTAAGTTTAACCGAGAAAACAAACGAACATGTATAAATGAACGAACAAGGTTTCTTGTTCGTGTTTGTTCATTTATGTTAATTAAGATGTTAAACAAACATAAACAATTATAAATGAACGAACATATTTAAATAAACATAAACAAATATATATGAACATAAATGAACGTAACTCCAAATCAAGAACCATAAAACTAAATCGCGAACACTTTTATTATGTTGACCATAACAACCAATGCTAATTTTAATTTTTTTGTTTTCAAATCTAAAACCTATAATAATTTATATATAATGTAATACAATAACCAAACATAAAAGAATGTAAATGAATGAACATAACCAAATGTTAAACGGACATAAATAAATGAATGGATATACATGAACGTAAATGAACAACCAAGACAATTGTTAATAATCGTTTCTTTAACTAAACAAACAAAAAATCTTGTTCTTGTTAGTTCATTTATTAAACAAACACAAACACATTTCCTGTTGAATGATTTGTTTACAACCCTAGGAAACCCCTTAAAGCCTAACATACATTGGCAAATTTCTCTTTAGTAAATTTGTCCAAGATATGGAAGTATATTTCGACATGATTGCTAGACATAAAACTGTTTTCAAATGTCTACGAGCACCACATGCTCATGATTTTCTTCTAGGTATCCCTATAGATGGTATTGGCTGACATATGTCACCGACAGAATATCGTACGATCATTAGTTATCACATAAGTATTCCATCATTTCTGGTAAGTGAAATATGCTCTCTTTAGATTCTTTTAAGGAGCATTCATTGATAACCCTCTTTCAAGTACTCGCACAATATAATCAAGGACTGTAACACTATAACTTTCGGTAAGTAAATTAGAAATATTTATTTATTTATTTAATCAAATTAATCTTGTAAATAATAATAATAATAATAATAATAATAATAATAATAATAATAATAATTTGTTTAAGGGGATGTAATTAGCATTTAACTAAAAGTAGAAGTTAATACTTAACTAAAAGCTAATTAAGAAAAAATAATCAAAAAATATTATTAGGAATAAAAGGTGAAACTTAAGGGGAGTTTTGTAAACCAATTATGAATAAGAAATCTAGACTTGGGGTTGCATGGGTAATACGATGAAAAACTCAATGATCATAGCTCATGGGCGGTTCAACCATTTTGGGGGCTCAAAGCGAGCCAAAAATTTGGGGGTCTTTGGCCTTTGCTATATTCGGAAGATGAATATGTCGCAAAAAATCAAAATCGGTAGAAGAATGCAATGTCATTTTAGTTTTGAATGCAGCGATCATTGATTTATTGTTCCACTTCATTTATTTTGTGGTTACCGGATTATATGAAACTTGTACTACTTTACTTTTCAACTGATGTAATGAAATCTATGTAATGCAATGTTTTGTGTTTTACTTCGCTTACTATGTACATTGGTTATGAAATTCATATGAAGTCACCTCCGCCCCGGGACGTTTCCGCCTTCGGTTTCGGGGTGTGACAGATTGGTATCAGAGCCCTTGTTTATAGTGAACTGAGTATACCAAACCTTACATGGTATAAGACTATGAACATTAAGGGGCCTAAGTGCTTTGAACTAAAAGTATGTTTCAAAATATAAGTATTTTCAAAAACATACAAGTATACCTAACCGCCGAGATCCGTAACTACAAGTAGAACAAAACATAAGTAAATGGGTGTTGTATGATGCGGTTAAACCTAGGCAGTTATGTAGTCGTGTCTAGGGTCAATATAGCCTGATCAACTATATTCATTCGAGACACGGTCAACATGTACCTGGGAGTGACTGTGGTGTTCAGCATGCCTAAAACCTATCCAAATACCCCAAACAACGAGCAGTCGTCGCAGTGAATCATGAAATACTATGGGAGTATTTCTAGATCCAACTTTGTTGTAGAAAATTCTCATTCAAGCGTTGCCCCTCGATCATTTCTTTAGCGATAGTTTATCTGCCTTGATAAGTCATTCCTACTTTATTGCTTAATAGAATTATATGTCTGTCATAAAGAGATACCCCTTGTATCATATCTCTTGATTTAATGTATAGGACTTACCATCCTCTTTTTCCTAATCACTTTAGATCGAAATGTCTTCGAAGAAAGGTTCCAGTTCAAGTAACAACAACCCTCCGTCGCCACCTCCTTCTCGATTCGACCCAGTGATGTTCCAGTTGGCTATTTCTGCTGCAGTGACTTCCGCAGTGACATACTTCTGCCCCAACAGGTTCAGTGGACCAAGAAGTAACACCAACCTCCAAAACCATGAAAATGTTCAGGAGCATCAAAATGAAGGTGATAAGAGTAAAAAGCGGAAGGGTCAGAGTTCCCAAGGACCCTCCAAGAGGCGCGAAACTGTGGCAGTTCAAGCTGTCACTACTCCTGTCGTTGTGTCTACAGTTCAAGCTGCTGCTACTCCTGTTGCTGTGCCTATAGCTCAAGCACCTACCACTAGGTATGCGGGTAATCTCCCTTGGTGCAACAAGTGCAAATATCACCATTATACCCCTGGCCCGTGCTTCGATAAGATCTGCAAAAGATGTGGCAAAAAGGGCCACTCCGCTCAAAACTGCAAAACACCAATTCATCTAATCAATCAAGCTTCCGAATCGAGTACCGGATAAGCCTGCTATGGTTGTTGAGAAATCGGGAATTTCAAGCGAAACTGCCCAAAGGCAGCAACCACCAACAACATCAACAACGCCAAGATGGTTTTAGCTATGAAGCAAGAGGAAGCAGCCGCTGATCCCACCGCCGCGGGTATATTTCTTCTCGACAATTCTTATGTTCGCATTCTTTTCGAATCTAGTGTTAAGAAAGTTTTATTAGTCATTCATTCAAATATCTTCGTAAACATAGTCCTCGTCTAATAACCAAAACATTTGTCGTCAATATGGTTACCAGTGAGAATGAGTTCACTAACGACTTATCCCCAAGATATATCCTTACATTGAGTAATCATTCTTTCCTCATTGATCTGATGTCAGTTTCAATAAAGAGCTTTGATGTTATCTTTGGCATGTATTAGTTGAGTCCTGATCATATTGATACACTTTTTTACGAAAAAGCTATTCTTCTCAATTTCCTCTCTGACCGGACCCTCATGAGATATGGTGTCAAGCTTGGCCCAAACCTTCGCATTATTTTCTGTATCAAAGCTCGAAAACTTCTGCGAAAAAGAGTGTTAGGTATTCCTAGTCCATGCAATCAGGGAGAAACAAGAAGTTAAAGACCTCTAGAGCATCCCCGAAAACTGTAGTATTCCTGATATATTCCCGAAGAGCTCCTGAGAATTCCTTCCAAACATCAAGTCGAGCCTCGTATCGACTAAATCCCTGGATAGTACCCCCGTAGCCAAATCTCCGTACTATTTTGCCCTAGCAGAAATGCAGGAGTTATCCAATCGACTTAATGAGTTGACAGTCAAAACCAATATCCTCTTTCCCCAGTAGATGACTTCTTCGATAGAATTCAGGAGCTAGCTACTCCTCAAAGATAGACCCTAGGTCGAGACATCATCAACTACGAGTTTGCGAGGATAATGTTTCCAAGATAGTATTCAGGATTCGATATGATCACTAAGAGTTCGTATTGATATCCTTCGGTCAAACCATTTTCCCTTAGTCATGTAGTGAGCGATGCAGACATACACGTGGATCGTCATAAGGTCAAAGCAATAGAGGATTGGTCGGCACCGAAGACACCCATAGAAAACCTGTCAATTCTTGGGTTTCGCCGGCTATTATTGCAAACCTATTCAGAAATTTCTTTCAAAATCATCAAATCCTTAACCACTCTGACACAGAAAGGTATACCCTTTATGTTGGAGTTAAAAGTGAGATACATCATTCCAAGCATTGAAGCAAGACTTATGCATCACACCTAACCTGTCCCTACGAGAAGAAACAAAGGACTTCATTTTCCTTTGCAGTACGTCCAATCAGAGTTTAGATCATGTGCTTAGGCAAGAAGGAAAAGTTGTAATTCACGCTTTGGGACAAACAAAGGCACACGAAGTTAACTACACAACTCACGATTTGGAAATTAGGAGCAGTAATTCCTGCACTGAAGAATGAGAGACATGATCTCTATGGAACCAAGTATACGAATTTCACTAACCTTAAGAGACTACAACATAGCTTCGATCATAAAGACATGAACATGAGGCGCCCTTAGCCGAAAGGAAAGCTTAGACAACAAGACTAAGGCATGGACAATGACCATCTAGACCCGTTTACTTGCTCACACCTGATGAGCCTAGTTAGAAACCCTCGGGATTGATCCATCAGCCCGAGATACCCAAATGGAAATAAAAGATGACCAACATGGACTTCACCATCAAGTTATCCAATTTTCCCGAGTGATTACGATACCATTAGGAAATGGTCGATCCTTCAATAAAATCAATTCACTTCCTTCCGATCAAAGAATCATTCAAGATGGAAAGACTCACGCGAACCCACATCCAAGAAGTAGTCCGACTGTATAGTATACCTGCGTCCATTATCTTTAGTAGAGATAGCAGGTTTACCTCAAGATTGAGGCAGATTCCTTCAGAAAACTCACGAAACCAAGCTAGACATGAGTACAACTTATCATCCTCAGACAATTGGACAGAGTGAGAGAGTATTTTTTAGATCATGGAATATATGCTGGGAGCACGTGTCATAAATTACTGAGCGACTTGGGATACCCCTTTACCTTTGATCAAGCACTCGAATAATAACGGTTATCCCACCAGTATCCAGACTACATCATTTGGAACCCTCTACAGTAAAAAGTGCAGATTCCCTTGTGTTAGTTCAAGGTAGAAGACACGCAACTAGCCAAGAGTCGATTCCCCGGTAATACCCACACTGATTCTGAAATCATCCGCGAAACCGTCGAGAAGATCATCCAGATCCGAGAACAATTGAAAACTTCACGAGATCGACATCAGAGTTATGTCAATGTACAATGGAAACCTATGGAATTCCAGTTTGGAGATCGTGTCATGATTAATGGTCTTGCCCTAGAAAGACATGACACACTTTGGAAAGCACAGAAAACATAACTTGAGGTAAATTGGAACCTTTGAGATCCTCGTTAGGATCAACCCCGTAGGCTTCAAACTCCGAGTACCTTCAGAACTTAGCAACATCCATCCTGTCTTCCACGTCCTAAATATTTAGAAGTGCATATCTGATGAAACCTTAGTAATCCCTCTTGGACAAATCGAGACCATAGATGGAGAGATCAAACGTACGAAACAAAGCCACATCACGTTAGTGAAGGTTCGCTGGAATTCCAAGCGAGAACCTGAATTCACTTGGGAGCGCGAACACCCGATACAGCAGACACATCCACATCCTTTTCCATAACTTGTATCTTAATTCTTGAATTTCAGGATGAAAATCCCTCTAACGGGGGGATAATGTGACAACCCGTAATTTATTCCGTCACTATAAACCGTTCCCGGTAAATAAAACCGTTCGTATTCAAAATTTTCCCGTTAACCTTAGATTTAAATTAAATTAATCACGACTTTTAATTCGGTTTCATAAGTGACAGGATGTGTTAAAAACATTAAAATATTTTCCATATTTATTTGGAAAATTATTAGTTTCATTTAAGTCGTGATTACGATAATTTATCGGGTACAACCAAAAGCACCGTCTAACGAGAGTATCAGGTAGAATTCTACCGGGCCATAAACTCAACCCCTATATAAGGGAGTGAGTGACATCATTTTGAAGCTTTTTCTCTCTCTCTCTCTCTAAACACTTTCTCTCACTACTCTCTCTAGAACTTGAAATTCATCCAAAAACCCCATTTCAAGCTTCAATTTGGTAAGTACTTCATCCTAGCTTGTTGTTTAACTTGTTTGGCATGAAAATTCATGTTTGAAACTTCCAAAAACACCCAAGAAAAAGTGTTTACGGTCTAGGGACCCTCCCAAAACCGTGAACACCCCTTGAGAGGGTTTTGAAGCCCCAAAACCCCTCCAAATCCATTCTAGTGCTTAGATATGGCTTAGAAACTTGCATGCATGAACTTAGGACACCAAATTCGTACCATTTGAGTATTGGACATGAGTTTATGGTCCAAGAACATGCTCGGATCGTAAACCCACATTCATGGACTATAAACTCCTTTTAAAGTGTCAAAATGCCCCTAAACACTTCCAAATGTTTCCATGATGCTTCGATGAGAGTGTAGAACCTTATAATCCTTCATGTGATGCACCAAGACTTATGTAAATGGATCAAACTTGAGTTTACGGTCCAAGAACATTCTTAGACCATAAACTCATCTCCTTAGACCATAAACTCATCTTCTTGGACCATAAACTCTTCAAATGGGTGTTAAAGTGCCTTTATCACCTTGTATGGCTTGGAACTGAACCTAGAACCTTGTATGCTTAACCTTCAACCACAAAAACGCATGATTCATGGACAAATATGAGTTTAAGGTAGTAAACTCATGGTAATATGGTCATAGGACCATAAGCTCCTTTTCCAAGGCCCTTTCAAGTCCCAATCACTTCTTAAGCCATAGAATCAACCCTAGAACTTTCCTTTGTGCATTGTAAGAACATTTAGCATCCAAGAACACACCACCCATGAGTTTACGGCCGTAAACTCATGGTAATATGGTCATAGGACCATAAACTCCCCTAAGGGCTTACTTTTGAAGAGTAAACTCTTTATCTATGCCCTACACACCCTTAGATGCTACCCGGGTCACTCCTAACACTTAATTAAAGTATTTTTGCATCTTGGAGTGTAAATGCTTATATAATTAGTGATTTAAAGTCTAATTAGATACATTTGTGTATCATTTCATATTACATAGGAGCCTCGCACATTTTCAAGCCTCGATCCGACGTTTAGCATCCTAGTCGACACCTTTCCTCATCTGGTGAGTTCATACCCCTACCCTTTTTCATTGTTTTTCACTGTTTTCAGAGGGGGGGGGGGGGATACAAGCAAATTACAAGTAATACTTGTACTCAAAACTTATTTTATATGTGTTGTGTTTCATACTACATATGTTTTTAACACTGTCAATCATATTAGTTAACCGTTTGAACTTCCACATTTCATTATCATAGTATTTGTGAAAAATGTTATAAATTATTGTACTTTATATTTTCACAAATGGTTTCCATATTATAAACAGTTAAAAACATAATCTTTGAACTTTGAACAAGAAACTTAGTATATCATTTTGTCCTTGGTAACACTCCATAGAGATACGCGAGTGGAGGATAGTCTATTTAGATAGAACTTAAACAGGACCTTCGTCATTATTACTTGTAGATTTGTTATTCCAATAAATTGGAGACACGTCCTCGGAGAACACTCCACAGAGATACGCGAGTGGAGGATCACCCCTGTAACCAGAATCTCTTAGATAGGGAGCCTGACTTGAGTGTATAGATCTATACGGGGCTGACTACCCCGCACCTGGCTGCTAGCTACAACCGAACCGAAAGGTTCAAGGGTGACGAAAGTCATAAAGTAAGATGGACTAATTATTGCCATAATTAGTCTATTGTATGGTTATGGAACTCGCAATTTGGATAACAAAAATTTACATTTTTAGTAATAATGGATATAGTAAATTAATAACCATAAGAATTAGTTTACTATGATAATCAAGTTTTCAGTATACATCTTTTACATTACATTTTGGGTTGGTGGACTAACATACACATTACACATTATATCTTTTACATCTTTTACATCTTTCACATTAGGAAAATATAGGATTTTCTTGAGGTAATCACAATTCGTAACCAGAACAGTGTAACATAACAGAACAACTAAAATTTACTTTTAAGAAAATATGGGATTTTCTTGGGTTGTAACATTTTCAGAATTCAAAAGTAATCTTGTACATTTTCATAAAAAGAAACCGCTTATAAACTCACCAGCTTTATGCTGATTTTTAAAATGCTTGTATTCTCAGGTTCTACTTAGACAGGTCCTTCGCATCCTTTTGCAGAAGACGGAGCGAATGGAAGTGACGTCTTTCTTTTGTTTAAACTTATGTATATATGAAACTTGTACTACTTTACTTTTCAACTGATGTAATGAAATCTATGTAATGTAATGTTTTGTGTTTTACTTCGCTTACTATGTACATTGGTTATGATATTCACATGAAGTCACCTCCACCCCGGGACGTTTCCGCCTTCGGTTTCGGTGTGTGACAGATACTGTAATTATAATATAGTTATAAAGTTAGGCTTAGGATCCATAACGAAGCAACGAACGAATTCTATATGAGGGCCCATATGGAAATTGTCCACGGGCCTTCTGGAAGATCCTTTGGGCTGCTTAAGGACTAAGAAACTGGATTAGGGTTTCCAAGTTGAAAACCCTAGTAGCCTAGCTATAAAAGGAACCCCTTAGGCGTCCAAAAACGTCCCTAAGTCTTCTTAGAATAGATTGGACGAATTTTGGTGCCTATCCTCCCTCTTCTAATTCATCTTGTTGCTTGTGGTGTTTGTGACTCCATTAGAGGTGCAACACTTGGGGAACTAATCTTTCAATAGTCAAGATCAAGAAGGATAGTGATTGTTATTGCTATATAACAATCAAAGGTAAGATCTAAGCACTAAATCACATGTGTTTTTCGGATTTGTATGCTAGTCAATTAGGGTTTATGGCTTTGGTATTCAATGTTGTATGTTTACTTAGAAAAATCTAGATCAAAGCAATTAAGGTTGCATGAACACAATAGGAATGATGTTATGCTAATAAGCCAACATATACTAGGGTCCAGCAGGGCCGTGGCCAATGTGCCAAATGTGGGAGATCGCACAGTGACATTTGCTGGGTAATGTACCCGGTATGTTGTACATGTGGTTAGCTGGGCCACATGAGCAGGGATTGCCCATAGAAGTGCTTCATTTTGTTTCCACTGCAACGAGACCATCCATAAAAAACCCAATTGGCCGAGGTTACAGGGATGAGGGGGAGCAGTGGCAGCGCCTGCGCCCGTCACAATGAGGATCACGGATGGCCATCCTACCAAGGCGGATGCTCCTGCGGTGAAGAGCTGTGTATTTTAGTTGACCACAGAGGAGGCTCGAGCAGCGCCAAACCTCGTGGATGGTACATAATCTATTTTTCCCTATATGATATTTAATTGTTTTCTTATGTATTTATGTGTTCACTTGTATAGGGACCTTTTTGGTGAATGGCATGTTAGCTGATGTTCTTTTCGATTCGGGAGCTACCCGATCGTTTGTATCACTTGCGGTTAGAAAGAAGTATCAGGATGCTCCGTGGACTTTGAATTCCCCCCTTGAGGTTGAGATTGTGGATGACTGCACCGTGAGTGATGTGAGGGTATATCGGGACTGTGTCCTGAATGTGTTTAGGGATAGATTCCATGTTGATTTGGTTCCGATACCGTTGCGAGGGCTGAAGTTGATCGTTAAAAAGGACTAGTTGGCGGCCAATGGGGCCATGATAGACTCCGAGCGCCAACTGGTGAGAGTTCAAACCCCAAATGGAGGAGAACTGTTTATTTATGCGGAGAGGGCCTCATAGGGGTCAACCCTCTGTTCAAGTGTGAGGGTTAGGAGACTTCTCCATCAGGGTTGTTCGAGATGTTTGGCATATATCTTAGATACGAAGGTAAAGACCACGACAGATTTGGGTAGTGTGCTGGTCATACAAGATTTTTGGGATGTCTTTCCAGAGGAGTTGCATGGGGTGCATCTGGAGCGGCAAGTAGAGTTTCACATTGATTTAGTGTCGGGTGCCGCTCCAATAGCCAAAGATCCGTACTGACTAGCTCTGCCCGAGATGCAGGAGCTGTCTATGAAGATTTAAAATCTACTAGACCAAGGGTTTATCCATTCGAGCAACTCTTCGTGGGGAGCATCGATCCTGTTTGTTAAGAAGAAGGACGGGTCACACAGGGCATGCATCAATTATCGAGAGTTGAACAAGCTAACAATGAAAAACCATTATCCGCTTTTGAGGATTGATGATTTGTTCAATCAACTCCAGGGTGCATCTTGGTTTTCCAAGACTGATCTTCAGTCAAGGAACCATCAGATGAGGATTAGGGATGAGTATATTTCAATGACAACTTTTCAGGACATGGTACGACCACTATGAGTTTGTGGTGATGCCATTCAGGCTCACCAATGCCTCAACAATGTTCATGGATCTCATGAATAGGGTGTGTAGACCGAAGTTGGATTAGTCTGTGATCGTTTTTATTAATGATATATTGGTCTACTCTAAGACCAAGGACCAGCACGAGCAACATTTGAGGGAGGTATTGGAGACACTGAGGGGGGAAAGCTTTATGCCAAGTTCTCAAAGTGTGATTTTTGGTTGCGTGAGGTGTATTTTTTGGGGCACATCATCAACCAAGAAGATATTTTAGTCAATCCAGCCAAGATTGAGGCAATGATGCATTGGTAAATACTGAGGAGCTGGATGATTTGGTGGTGTATTATGATGCATCCATCACAAGGTTAGGGGTTGTTTTGATGTAGAAAGGGCATGTGACGGCGTACGCCTCGAGGAAGCTGATGCCTCATGAGGAGAAGTACCCCACTCACGACCTGGAATTAGGGGTGGTTGTGTTTGCCCTCAAAATTCGAGGGCATTACTTGTATGGATTCCATTGCACCATCTTTATTGGACACAAAAGTTTGAAGTATTTGATACATCAATAGAACCTTAATAAGAAATAAAGGAGGTGGTTGGATGTACTAAAAGATTATGACTGTGAGATTTTATACCATCAAGGGAAGGCCAACGTAGTGGGTGATGCCTTGAGCCACAAGGTAGCGAGTGCTCCGATTGGAGACGTTTATTTGAGGATGACTGTGATTTCCCCATTATTGGATATGATCAAGGAGGCTCGGGTGGAGGGTTTCAAGAAAGAAAACTAGAAGATAGAGTGGACTCGAGGTTAGATTCCATTGTTTGTTCGGGATGGTCGGTGTCTTTTGACACAGTGTGGCCAGGTGTGAGTACCTGTATCTGGGGGAGTGAGGCAAAAGATCTTGGGGGAGGCCCATAAATCCAAGTTCTCTATTCACCCGGGGGCCACAAAGATGTACATAGATCTAAGGCTGAGTTACTAGTGGACCAACATGAATTTGGGGATCGCCTAGTTTGTGAAGCGGTGCTTGACCTGCAGAATGGTCAAGCACGAACATCAGTGGCCTTATGGAAAGGTTCAGCCACTACCTATTCCCATGTAGAAATGGGAAGAGATCACCATGGACTTCATCACAAAGTTACCAAGGATGGCGAGGGGCGTGAATTCTATTTGGGTCATTGTGGATAGGTTGACGAGGAGTTCCTATTTTATTCCTATCTCCGAGAGTCTCTTTGCTAAGAAATTAGCAGATATTTATGTGCGAGAGGTGGTAGCTAGGCATGGGGTGCCAGTGTCGGTGGTCTCTGACCGGGATGTCCGTTTTACATCTAGGTTTCAGAAAAAGTTGCATGAAGAGTTGGAAACTCAATTACATTTCATTGTCGTGGAGTCGTGTACCACCCCCAGACAGATGGCAAGAGCGCGCGGACGATCTAGACACTTGAGAATATGCTACGGGCATGCGTATTGGATTTCAAATGGAGTTGGGATAAATACCTCCCACTAGCAGAGTTTGCATATAACAATAGTTATCATGGTAGTATAGACCGACCCCCGTTTGAGATGTTGTATGGACGGAGGTGCAGGACTCCCATGTGCTTGGAAGAGGTAGGGCATCAAGTCATGGAAAGCTCCGAGGTGGTGGCCAAGACCACTAAGTTGATCCAGTAGGTGCTTGACGGGTTGCGAGTCGCACAAAGCCATCAGAAAAGTTATGCTGATCAGCATCGCTCATATCTCAATTTTTAGGTGGGGGACTACGTGTTGCTAAAAATGTCACCATGGAAGGGTGTCATATTTTTTCGAAAGAGGGGAAAGCTAGGGTCCCGATTCATTGGGCCATTCAGGAATACAACTCAGGTTGGCAAGGTGGCGAATCGATTGGATCAACCGGTCAATCTTAGCTAGATCCACAACACCTTTCATGTGTCTCAGCTTAGGAACCGTGTCTCTATTGAGGCCACAATCATTTCCTTGGATGATATTCTGGTTGATGAGAGCCTAAATTACATGGAGAAGCCAATAGTGATTTTAGACCGGAAAACGAAAGCCCTACGGTACAAGGAAGTGAGGCTAGTAATGGCGTAGTGGCAGGACCGAAGTGGCTCCGAATGGACCTGAGAGCCAGAGCATGAGATGAGGAAGAATTTTCCAGACCTCTTTCCCTCATCAGACTTCGAGGAAGAAGTCCATTTCAAGTGGGGGAGATTTGTAACACATGGTCTAGGTATTATTTATTTCTCAAAATCTTACGATTTTGGGGTTGGAACTCGACGAGTTTGGGAGATCTAACTCATCGTGTAGAGATTCATTTGGACCTAGGTTTAAGGACTCAACTCGACAAGTTGGGGAGCCCCAACTCGACGAGTAGACACTGGAAAGGAAAACCCTAATTTTAAGGGGTTTGTACCCTATTTTAAGGCCTTAAACCTCATTTTTAGCCTCCCTCATCACCCCTTTGTCCAGAGAAACCCTAGTTCGTACTTTTCCTACCATTTTGAGTGTCTGAGAGCATAAAGAGTGCATTTTGGTGTTTGTTTGAAGAAGGCTTGAAGTAGGAAGTGCATAGATGAAGGGAGAGGCTATAGATCTAGTGTCTTTGCTATTGTGGCAACCATATTGAGGTAAAGAGTTGATACCCATGTCACTTATTTACTTGATCTCTTCATGAGGGAGTTTAGGTTCATTATTATCTCATTTTGGGACCATTCTTAGATTTGAGCATGTTATGAAGCTTTGACTTCATATCTGGATATCTTATGGCTTCTGTTGACTTAAAGTTTCCATCTTTATCAAGTCATGGCCTTCCTTCATGCCATAAATCCCTTAAGAAGCTATGATTGAGTGTTTTGGCCACCTTAATTCCATGCATGGACATAAAATTAGCAACTTTATGTGGTATCTTCACCATAGAGGATCAAATCTATGGTTTGGGGCTTTGGACTCGCTGGAAAAGTTGCTGAATGTATTATGAATAGGATAACTCGATGAGTTGCCATGCCAACTCAGTGAGTTAACACAAGTTTCTCCAATACTCTAGAGATTATGTGAACTCGACGAGTTGTCCTGCCAACTCAGCAAGTTGACTAGGGGTTTCCCAGTTTTGATGAGAACTGAAGGAACTCGACGATTCAGCAAGTGCACTCAACGAGTTGGGTCAACGAGGACTGTTGTCTTTTACTTGGACCAGGGTCGACCATGTTGACTTGAATGGTATCTTTGTTAATTTTGGGTTTTTTTGAAGTTAGTTACAAGGTGGTTGTAGGCAGTTGAGTTCGGAGTTGTGAGTTTGGATTTGATTTTCACCGATTCAACATTTCTTGAGAGGTGAGTCTTCTCACCATACCAATGGGTCAAAGGCACCAAGGCTGTGTCATTGTGTGATATGTGGCTTGTTAATTAGTTATGTGTTATGTTGGTATGACATTTGCATTGAAGACCCCGTGGGGTTCCCATGGCAGTATATTAAGACCATGTGGGGGTTCCCATGGCATTTGGTGTAAGACCTTGGACGGTTTCCATGGCATCCTAGTATGTTTGTATGTTTACCTTGCATGATATTTCTTTGGTTTCGCTAAGACCATGTGGGCGTTCCCATGGCTGTTAGTGAAGACCATGTGGGGGTTCCCATGAAAAGTACTTAACACTATGTGGGGGTTCCTATGGAAGTGGTTTAAGACCATATGGGGGTTCCATTGGCACCCGGTGTAAGACCTTGGAAGGTTTCCATGGCATCCTTATATGTTTGTATGCATGGCTTATGTGGTATATGTAGATGATATAGCCAATATAGGTTATGTGATTATGTGGATTGTGCGGGGTATGCACTGGTGAACTGACTAAGTATTAGCTTATAGTTTGTTTGTTGTTTAAGGTACTTCAAGATTAAAGGGCAAGCGCTCGGCGTGATTGCACGACATGCACTCTCTGGCGTTTTATTTAGGACACTCTGATTTATGAACAATCTATATGATGTTATGGATTTTGAAAATAAATGTGTTTAGAATTTTATAATTTATTGAAATGAATTAGTTGTTTAAAAATGAAAATTTTTATTGAAAATTTAGGCTATTACACTACATGTCCACAAAGTCCTTAACCCAATGTCTTAATCCATTAATACCTTCTACAAGATGCATGGAGCCAAACTAGGAAAAGGATCTAAGTTTGATGGATAAGGACCCCTCCTAGGGTCTGGACAGACAACTCAAAACAAAAATAACCACTCACGCACAAAAATGGGACTTTGAGGACAAGAAGAACCACATAAAGATCCCAAAATGAGATCTAATCAAACAATGCATCAAGGTGAAGACTTTTTACCTTATGGATCTCCCTAGGAAGGTAATGATCCAAGATCCACAAGCTTGTTTCAGCTTCTAAGCTCTTTGATGCAACTCCTTCTTCCTTAAGCACACAAAAAATACACTTTTTTATCTCAAAGACACACTGGAGGGGCTAGGGTTTTCCAAAAACGACTCAAGGATTTGGAGGATGAAAAGGTGGGTATAAATGAGCCATAAGGATGTTTAAATACCCCTCAAACCCTAAAACTTAGGGTTTCTTCCAGACATGAGCACACCCAATGTACATATGTGTACGCCCTACTATGCTCAGCATACCCAAATGCACGCTTAGCCTACTCCTCCTGCCCTATAATTACAATCTTGCCACTAGGGCTTCTCATGACTACTTCTTTCTAACACAAGGACCAAAATGTCATTAATTAAAGCACACAAATGAATTTGAAAATACTTGAGATTCGGGGTGTTACATGTGTCATAAAATATGAATCTGAGAAAGGTTTCTTATTAGCCTAAGCAATCTAAATGCAAGTCATAGTAATCAAAATGACGAAAGTGCGCATATAAAGAATGTCTAAATATGACTTCGTCTGAAGAAGTTATGACTTTTCGAAGTTTCAGTGCGACACAATAGAGTAGTATGCTACACAAAAATCGAAATAAAAATCCAAGTTCTCGTAAATACAAACCTGTTGGTATAGAGAACGTTAAGAATGGAGTTCGTATAAAGACGTTATGAATTTTGCATGATCTTTTTTAGTTAAAATAAATTGATAATTAGCTGAAAAAGTCTAAAGGAAAGTTGTAGTACTCGAAAATACCTATGCGTGGATATAAAAAACATTGAAAACGGAACTCGTATGTGAAAGATATGATTTTTAGAAGATTTGTGGTTTTACCCGACATACGCGACGCGAACAAAATATAATTCGACACATGTCGGTACTAGATTCATCGCTTTCCACTTACACAAAAGTGTTGAACACCCATGTCAGAAACGTGACATGATTTTCGCTCATGACAACCTATGAATAACACTCAAACTTGGCTCATTTCATCATAACTTCAACCCCAATTTCGCAAGAGAAATCCCCTCATTTTGAGCCCAATTCTCCCGAGTTGACGACTACTTTAGCGACACTCTGAGATATCTAGGAGTCCAATGACATCAATTTTTCGGAGTCGAAGTTCTGTCCGTGACTTTTCGAACTTTTGTTAGAAAGATTTGTAAGTTAAGCTGCACTTACTACTCTTTAATTATAACTTATATTTATGTTCATAGTCATTATTACTAATTTATAAATAAGATTTATTAGTGATTATAAGTCATAATAGTGATTGATCATACTTATGAGAGTGATGTCTAGCTTATATCTAGTGAGGTGTTTAAAGTGGATTTTTCAAACAGTATACTTTACATACCAAACGTATCCTACCTTCGCTAGGACCATACTCGATCAAGTGAGTGAATAGTTATTTTCATAAACATGGTTTTAATACAATCTTTTACTAGAAGTATTAAATATTTGTTGAAAGTTTATATGTGAATTTATTGCTTATTATTGTGAATATGTGTTAAATGTATATTTGATGACATTATGGAAATGGTTTTTTTTTTCTATCTCGTTGTCGTAGTTTTCATGTTTTTATTCAGACATGTTTGTGTTAATGAAAAAAACATGATATCGTGTTGTGTTCGGGTTAGGAAATAATAAATTATGTCTTGTCGTGTTAGGTAAGAACATGAAACGACTGCTCGATATACTCCCCTACTCATAAGAACTGGTGATTGCATGGATGATAAAGTTCTATCTCCTCCTCAACCTTCTATATAGTTTTTGATTACAATGTCCATTACATGATAATTCTCCAATCACACTTCACAAATTTTTTTTCCCAGTCTCTTGTATCACTCAATTTGATAAACCTCAAAAACCTAAACCTTATGCCTGTTATTGATAACTTTCGTGCAATGTAGACATCTATCATTGTACCAATCTTCACATAATGATTCCACAGTTCACATAAATATTTGTCACTAAATATGATATTAAGATCTTATCTACGAATTCATACTTTTTTTCTATTCACAATTCCCCATGGTTATCCTTAAACTGACCTTTCGCCCCCAATCCTTTGTCATGGACCATCACGATTCCATCAAACAGTTCACCACTCCCCATCATCATCTTTATGCATCTCGATTGCAACATCTCATTTCTAGTGTTCTTGAAAACTCACCCTAAGAACCCCCCCCCCCCCCCCCCCCCCATATTGGATGGTTTACGAAGCATGCCATAGACATCTGACATTTATCACAATCGACAAACATGAAAGTTAATGTTAGTGTAAAAGTTAGCATGCACCTAGGATGTTCTACAAAAGAGTCATGTTTAATGTTTCATCAATCAAGTGATTTTAACTATGATTTCCTGAATTTCTTATAATTAACCATTTTACATAAATTTAAGACCTAAATCTACAAATTTTAAAGAAAAGATATATATATATATATATATATATATATATATATATATATATATATAAATTTTGGGTGTTTCTCTTTCACTAGTTTAACGGTCAATATAAAAGTTAAATGATAATATTTTTAAAGTAAAAGAAGATAATATGTAAGGACTTGTAATTATTTCTTAGGTATTTCGCAACACTTTGAAATTAAAACACTTATAGGGGTACAATGGATCAAACTTATGGTAAACCACTAAATCAAAATAGAAACTTAAATCAGAGAAAGTGACACTAAGTGCATGATGTGCATGCTACAACTTTCTAAGCTCATTCAATTTGCATGAGCAACCAACTTTTTACCATAACCACATGTCACACACTCTATTTTCATACCAAACATCTTTGTAATTAGTAAAAAATGAAAGTAATAAACAATTACTCTATGTTCATATACCTAATCTATAGAAATATAAAATTGAAAGTAACAAACAACTACTCTATTTTGATATGTCAGATTATGCAAAATAAGTAAGTTTTTTATTCAGTTTGATAATATAATTTAGTTTTCTAAATAACAAAAATAATCTTTTTGTTTTTCCCATAAGTAATATATAACAGATGCTTGCAGTATACTTATAAATTTTATTTATAAGGTGATACTAACTAAAAACCTAACATAGTTTATTGGTTATTTTAATAATCAAAACATGAAATGTGTAAGCTCAAAAGTTATATTTTAATCACGAGTATGAAGAATTAAAGAAATGTAGATTACATACCCATTTCATGGAGATTTTAGGATATCGAGATTAGAGTTGTTTTTCCGTTTGATCTGAAGACTATCTCTAAAATCACTTATTAAAAACCTTCAAATTTTTTGTGTGTATTTTATCTATTATGAATATGTTTCTCATCTCATATATGTAAAGATGGAGATATAACATAATGTGAGAAATAAAAGGGATATAATTGTTCTTGAGAAAAACTGGGAACTCAATCCACAATACAAGTAAATATCTTAATTTATTAATAAACTCACTCCTTCAACAATTTTATATTCTTACCATAATAATTGGATTTAATGATAATGACATACACATTTATAAAGTGGTCCCAAAATTATCTAACAATCTCTGCAAATATCTAAATGGATATATAACCATATAAATGCATTAATGTATGTTATCATTATATTAATAACCTTAAACATTCTCGTCCATTAATCATAATTATATAGGATAAAGGCAGTCTTTGTTACCAAGAGGTTTTGAACATAGTACCTAAGAACATATAGCAGCGAAAACATATAACAGTTTTCTCGTCAAATGTTCAACTAACATACAAGGATCCTATTATTCATATCATTATTGTAACTACTAGATAGATAAGAAACAAATACCTTTTTGGTGACCAAATGTCTTCTATCTTATGATCTTGATCTTGCCACCTTGTTTGGATGCCTAGGATCCAAAGGAGTGTTGGGTGACAACAAAACAAGTTAAACACTTTAGACAAAAAACAAAACAAACTTCGGTGACCTTGAGGAAATAATACTTCTAAAAAATTAAATCAAGTGAACGCAATAGTTAACGTGATTCGGTTAAGGTGACCTACATCCACGGGTGAATGAGATATATATATATATATATATATATATATATATATATATATATATAGAGAGAGAGAGAGAGAGAGAGAGAGAGATGATTTTATTAACTTCCAAGAACAAATACAATCACACACAAAGGTTACACCTCACTAGAGATCTCAAAATAAAAGAATCTCTCTTGCTTACTAACTGCTCCAAAGGAGTGCTCTAAACCTCACAGTGATTACTCTCTTGAAATTTCTGCACACATACACTGATGGAGATATTAGTCTATTTATACTTGAGGGATAAGACCTAAAAATCAAATAGGCTAAACTCGTTGGCCTATAGGCCCATGAATGGTGATAACTAATCATATCCCACCATATATCATCTTTTGGAACATTCTTCCATGTCATACAACCCAATGAGCATCAACATCACACATGATGGACCACCTTGACTATAGTGGATCATCATGATGCACAAGTGGCACATCATCAACACTAATGGACAAACATCCATCATGGTGGCACAACATGGTGTATATCTTGAGCAATACCAACTTCTAAGCATTCTTGAACGATATTGGGCATCATAGAGGACCTTATAGCATACTTCGGTCATCAAGGATACCATGGATCCTCAAGGAAAGAAAATGGCCCATCTTGCACAATGATGGCGCAACATGTGCAAGGGTGGCGAATATGCATCAAGTATGGCACAAGAACTTCTAGGTTGGAGCCACATCACCATCTTGCCACAACAACAACATACAAGGTGCAACAAGGCCATGCTTGGCGCAACAACATACTCCATGGCGCAATAAGAGTACCTCATGGTGCAAGAGATGTACCCATTGCACAAGATGCAGTAGTTTGGTGCAAGAAGGAGTGCCCTTGGCACAACAAAAACCTCGTTGGCCCAATTGAAACATCCCAAAAATACAAGCCAAAAATTTCATTTGAAAACATTACTAAAACTATAATATCTAAAAATCATATAAATAAACCATAAATCGTGTATCTCTAAATGTCATAAAATTATGTCTCATGTCAAATATGATCTCAAGATCCAAAAATATCCGAGTCTAACTCCCAGGCTAAAACCATGGTGTGTGCCATGCCATCATCCCGAGCCCTTCCCCTTGCTAGCTTAAGTACCTGAAACCAAAATTGAAACTGTAAGCACGAAACTTAGTGAGCTCCCCCAACTCCCACATACCATACAATAACAAATAAAGCACACACTAGGCCTTTCCCACTGCATCGGACCAAAGTCTGGAACTGACTAAGGCCTTGCCCATTACATCGGACCGAAGTCCATAACTAACTAGGGCCTCACCCACTGCATCAGATCGAAGTTCGGAACTAACTAGGGTCTCGCCTTCGGTATCAGACCGAAGTATAGAACTAATTGGCCTCTCCCTCTGCATCGGACCGGAGTCCGGAACTGACTGAACATAGTATAACCTAATCATAACATATAACAATAACACATATACTACATATTGCATTGGACCGCAGCCCGGAACACATAAGACATAGACATGCTTGAATCACAAAGACATCAAGCATACTAAACTACTGCTATCTAAACGGGCCGACATTATGGCCGTAGACGTGTTCCTACTGGAAGGAAACTTACCTCGTGAAGCTGAATGCTAAAATATTGAACGGGAAATGTCTGACTGGTGCTTCGGTAACTCCCCGGCTACAATTTCCATAAAGACACATCATTAGAAACTGATAATTAATCCTTGGGTAAAGTGACTATTTTACCCCTGGTTATAGTCAACTTCTATTTGACCTGACTCGCCGAGTTGGGCCGCCAACTCGCCAAGTCCTTACCCTCTCTTCTGCTCCCTACCCGACTTTACTCGCCGAGTTTAGCAAACACTCGACGAGTTCAACTTCTTTAATAACATCGAATCAATCTTCATCCAACTCACCGAGTTTTATGAACAACTCGTTGAGTCCACCTTCGTTGTATGAAAACGTCCAGTGTACGACTCGCCGAGTTGTATAAACAACTCGTTGAGTCTGTTCTTGTGGGTAGGGAGTTTGCCTTGGACTCATCGAGTGTGTTCTTACGCTCGTTGAGTCCCATGGTTTCCAGATCATGGCTATGTGTTAGTACGTCGAATCACTCCTCTAGACTTGTCTAAATCCCTGCTGTCACTTAGTTGGGCTCCTTTGAACCACAACAGATTAGGGATTGAAACCCCGGACTCGTCGAGTTCCAAGAACAACTCGTCGAGTCGCCTATTGTGCAAGTCTATTACTCAATTTCTGGAGTACAACTCTCATCCAAAAGGTAGATCTAGGATTCTAAGGTCGATCCAACATGTAAAGTTATGAAGTTTACGTGCATGCATGTATCATTGGTGCTTAAAAGGCCAAAAATGGGGGTTTTAGCATGCATGGGGTTCTTATGGCCCTAAAGATGGCACCTTTATGCCATAAGGGCCCTTCAAGGTCCTAGATCTGAAGATGAATCAACTTGGGTCATCCAGGTCTCAAGAATCAAGCTTGTTGTTCCCCAAAAATGACAATAAGAAGATCTATAGAACTACAATCAAGTGTTGAGCTTGATTACCAAAAAGTGAAGAGAAACTGATGTTGGTCTTGGATCTTCTCCTTCTTCCTTGATCTTTCTTCCTTCAACCTCTTTCACTAGCTACAAGATGCACCAATAACTCTCAAAATCACCAAGTAAACTCAAGCTCACTTATGGGGAATTAGGGTTTCAAGATTAATGCTCTGGAGGTGATGGAGGCTGCACTTGAAGCCCATAATGTTGCTTAAATAGGGTGCAGACCCCAATTATTAGGGTTTCGCCTAGACTTGCCTACACGTCGAGTTAAGCGCGGACTCGGCGAGTAGATCACTTAAAACCCGCATCCAATCATCGCATCCACTCAACGAGTTAAGGATGCTACTCGTCGAGTTACTCTTGCAAACATGATATAAAATAGATGAAATACATAACAGGAATGGGGCGTTACAATTCTCTCCCACTTATCTTAGATTTCATCCTCGAAGTCTGATGCATCTGAAAACAACTCTGGGTAGTGCTGTCTCATCTCCTTTTCAGGCTCCCACGTCCACTCTAAGCCCTTGTAGTGTTGCCACTGCACCTTAACTAACCCTACCCTTTTGTTCCTCACCTGCTTCACCTTGCGACCCAAAATCGCCACTAGTCTCTCAGTATAGTTCAGGCTATCATCAACCTAAATGTCCTTAAGGGGTACCACTGTTGAATCATCCACTAAGCACTTCTAAAACTGAGAAACGTGGAAGGTGCTGTGGATCTGGCTAAGCTCTGGTGGAAGATCTAACCGATACGCAACCTGACTCACCCGGGCTAAAACCCTAAAGGGACCAATGAAGCTGGGGCCCAGCTTTCCTCGCTTCCGAAATCTGATGACACCCTTCCAAGGTGACACTTTCAGGAGGACCATATCCCCACCTGAAACTCCAAATCAGAATGCCTCCTGTTGGCATAAGTCTTCTACCGACTTTGAGCAGGCTGGAGCTGGTTACGGACCTGCTGTATCAACTCCGTGATCCTGAGTACTACTTTTGTACTCCCCATGAATCTTTGACCGACTTCAACCCAACAGACTGGGGTCCTACACTTCCTTCCATAGAGCATATGAAAGGGAGGCTAGTCTATACTGGAGTGATAGCTGTTGTTATACGAAAATTCCGCTAATGGAAGATACGTATCCCAACTGCCACTGAAATCTAATACACATGCCCAAAGCATGTCTTCGAGAGTCTGCATCATCCTCTCGCTCTCCCCATCGGTCTCAGGGTGGAAAGCAGTGCTGAAATGAAGACAAGTACCCATCTCGTCATGAAAACGCTTCCAAAAACTGGAAGTAAAACGTACATCTCAATCTGATACCACCGAGACCAGCACTCCATGACGTGCCACGATCTCTCAAACATAGATCTCAGCCAATCTCTCTGCCAAGATACTTTCTTGAATCAGAATGAAGTGATCACTTTTGGTCAATCGATCCATGATGATTCATATCGACTCTACTCCACATACGGTTATGGGAAGCTTAGTAATGAAATCCATGGTGATATCCTCCCATTTCCATACTGGTATGTCCAATGGCTGCATCTTGTCGTGGGGTCTTTGATGTTCTGCCTTGACCTTTCTGCAAGTCAAGCACCTCTCTACAAACCACGCCACGTCCTGCTTCATGCAGGGCCACCAGTAATCAGGTCGAAGATCTCTGTACATCTTCGTCGCCCCTGGGTGGATGGAGAACCGAGAATTGTGGGCCTAATCCATCAACACTTGACATAATCCTCCCCAGTACAGTACCCAGACCCTACCATGCAGGGTCAACAATCCTCGACTATCATAATCAAAAGAAGCCACTCGACCAACAATCCATTCACACTTCTGCCGCTCGTCCTTCCGGCCCTCAACCTGTGCCTCCCTAGTCTACTACAACAAGGGAGTCATCACTGTCATCCTCATACATACATCTCAGATCGGAGCTACTACTGCTTTGCGGCTTAGAGCGTCAGCCACTACGTTAGCCTGGCCCGGGTGGTAAAGGATCTCACAGTTGTAATCCTTTACCATATCTAACAACCACCGCTGCCTCATGTTCAGATTCGGCTGATTCGTGAGGTACCTCAAACTCTTGTGTTTCGTGTAGATGGTACATTGGACCCCATAGAGGTAATGCCGCCAAATCTTGAGGGCAAACACCACAACCCCTAGCTTTAAATCATGTGTCGGGTAGTTAGCCTCGAGAGGATTCAACTTTATAGAGGCATAGGCTATCACATGCGCCTGCTGCATCAACACTAATCCCATACCTATGACCAAAGCATCATAGTATACTACAAAGTCATCCACTCCCTCTCGCAGGGTAAAAATCAGCGCCTCACACAATCACTGCCTGAGGGTCTCAAATGTTTCCTGCTGCTCAGGCACCTAGCAGAACGCCTCCAACTTCTTGGTCAGTCGGGTGAGCGGAACTACTAACTTGGAGAAATCCTGGATGAATCTCCTGTAGTACCCTGCCAGACCTAGGAAGGTCCGAATCTCAATTGGAGACCTCGGAACCTCCCACTGCATCACAGACTCTATCTTGGCCGGATCCACTAGTATACCCTTTTGGTTGACGAGGTGTCCCAGAAACTGCTTCTAAGTCTTGGAATAAACCAATATGCCGTCAATGAACACAATCACAGACCGATCCAACATCGGCCCACATATGCGTTTCATGAGATCCATGAACACGACTGGAGCATTGGTGAGCCCAAACGACATCACTACAAACTCATAATGACCATAGCGGGTCCTAAAAGCAGTCTTCTGAACATCCTCATCCTTGACATGCATCTGGTGATATCCCGACCGTACATCAATCTTGGAAAACCAGGATTCTCCCTAAAGTTGTTCAAATAAATCATCTATCATCGGAAGTGGATAACTTCTTCACTGTTACCTTGTTCAGCTCCCGGTAGTCTATAACCATGCGATGTGACCTATCCTTCTTCTTCAAAAACAAGATCGGGGCTCCCCATGGTGAACTGCTCGGCCTGATAAAACCCTTGTCTAGCAGCTCTTGCAGCTGCATAGACAACTCCCGCATCTCTGGAGGAGGTAATTGATATGGTGCCTTGGCTATCGGAGCCGCACCAGGAACCAGGTCAATCCTAAACTCAACTTGCCTCTCCGGGGGTATCCCATGTAAATCCTATGGAAAGACGTGTGAGTACTCTTACACCACTGGTACATCATCAATTGTCGCCTTACCCTTCTCCCGGGCATCCATAACATAGGTAACGTATGCCGCACATCCTTGCTGGAAGTAGTGTCTCGCTCTCGCTACTAAACAAAGAATCGGTCTGTGTTCTGGCCTCTCGCCCTGAATCACCAACTCTCCCCCACTAGGAGGGCTGACCCTCACTAACTGTAGCACACAACCATCATTGTCCCATTGGGGCTCAGCTAATCCATACACACTATAACCTTATTCCCTCGCAGGGGAATAGGAACCAAATCCACTGAGAACTGCTCATCAAATAACCGCAGAAAACACCCCCTGTGTATTCTCGCGACCCTGACGATCCTTTCATCAGCTATCTCAACCTCAAGTGGGCAATCCAGCTCCCCTGATCTCTGCTAAACTGCTTGCTAAGCGCAAGCGAGACAAATGATCGGGTAGCCCCCGAATCAAATAATATTGTAGCTAAAATGTCGTTTACTAAGAACGACCCTATACACAAGCACATAACCATGAGAAACAATCAATACTGAATACATAGATAAGAAGAAAATACGTACCCATCGCCATGTTAGAAGTCACTCGCGCCTCCTCTGCTATCATCTGGAAGGCTCTACTCTTCGCCACTGGTGCCTTAGCCCAACCTTTAGGCCCTCTGTGATCCTCAGGGTAAGAGGAGTAGGTGCCACCACCTGCCCTGCTGATGCTAAAGTAGGAAACTGGGACTTTTTGTGTCCCCTCTGATTGCAATGAAAGCAAATCAGATCATATGCTGAGGTGGGAGTCGTAGTGGTAGTAGCTGTACAATCCTTGCTCATGTGCTTGGTCCGACCGCACTTGTAGCAGCTGGAACTCCCCGCTTTGCATACCCCAGCGTGCAACCTGCCACTCTTTCCACATCGATTGTGGCTCTGCTGACGTCTAGATCTGTGATCAGACACCTTGGGCTTTTTTCCCGAACCCGCTGTGCCAAACGCCAACTCCTGCTTCCTCTTGCTCTCCATCTCCAGATCGATATCCCTCTCTCAAGCCCGTGCTATCCCGTCCTCCAGTGTTTTATAGCTGGATCGGCTCACAAACTGGAAGATATCACTCCGCAACATCTCATGATAATGGGCCTTCTTCATCTCCTCATATGCGGCATACTGCGGAATAAGAATAGCTCTCTCTGTAAACTTGGCAATAATTTTTGCCACCGTCTCTGTTGTCTGCTAGAGATCCTGAAACTCCTAGAAAGATGATGCACCTCAATGACAGGTGCAAACTCGGCCTTGAACCTGGTAGTGAAATCACCCCAGGTCATTGCATCCAAAATTGCATCATCACTAATGGTCTCCCGACCTCCTCCCACCAGTCTCGTGCCCTGTCTTTCAGAAGACAAGATGCCAATCTGACCTTGTCCCCCTCGGGACATCTACTGGTGCGGAACACATTGGCAACATCCGCCAACCACCTACTAGCAATGGGTTCTCAGGCCCCATGATAATTGGGAGCTCCACAGACTCTGAACTCCCTGAAAGTGAGCATGCGCGACCCCATCATGGCTGCCACCTCGGCACAACCTCTCATCCATAAGCTCCAATATCCCATCCTTGAAAACACACTCACAGGAGTCTACTCGAGAATAGTGCGCATGATCTTGGAGGAGAGAAACTCCCTAGTCTTCTCATCTAGCTGCTAGGGCCCAAAGCCTGAGTGTGATTCCTCACCTAAATTGCCAAATGCTGGTCTAGGGCATAGCACCACCATTTTGAAAAACACATAGTGACAAATGTCAGAATACAATTATAACTCGAGGGATCATATCTACTATGAGTTCCCTGTTCTTATCTCAGCCTTCCTTGATTCGAGTACGGATCCTCTGCTTTCAGTAGCACGGGCCCATACTACATTCCACATCTATCCGTACTTTCCTCAAGAACTGCCTTGATTCCACCAAGTCCCTTCTACTACTATTTTTCTCTTCTATTCTCATCCTAGGCTTGCCCTAGGGTAATCTCCAAATTACTCTCCACTATCAGTTGCGCAAGAAGTCCCGGCTACCTCCCCCTAACTAGCTCGTGAACACTATTACATATAACTAAGACTAGATAATTCTTCAAATGAGAGATCCTACCCTACAACGGTTGGACTCAAACAAGAGTTGCGCAATAGAGCTAGACCTAACTTTCTAAAATTATCTAATCCTCATAATATGTAACGTAACATATTCATTTACTAGTTAGTAAAAGATAACTAAGACTCCTAAAAGCACAAAGCAAGTAGCATTCGAGCATGGAGTACATATAATCAAGCATATATTACTCTGGCTATCATACTGACAATTTTGTACTAGCATGCAGTTCTCATAGAGCTAAAACACCTATAATAGGCACATAAGGTATCCTTCCTAGATCCTTAGTCCTAATCTAGCATGTTGTTCTAAATAAGTTGAAAATCATAACATATCATAAACTTGTATGGGTAATTTGGTATTACTTACTTGAGCTCGGCTGATTGCATGCACCACACCCTTTTCTCTTTTCAAATTTCTTTTCGCTTTTTCTAAAACTCTTTTCTTTTCTCAAAAATCCTTTTTACAAAAATCGATTTTCCTTTTGAAAATTTCCATACCAATTCCTTAGTTTGAGTTCAAACACACCCAAAAGGGTGTCCGACTCCCTCAAACCAAGGCTCTGATACCAACTTGAAACATCCCAAAAATACAAGCCAAAAATTTTGTTTGAAAAATTACTAAAACCATAATATTTAAAAATCATATAAGTAAACCATACGTCGTGTGTCTCAAAATGTCATAAAATTATGTCTCATAACAAAAATGATGTTAAGATCATGTCAAAAATACCAGATTCTAACTCCTAGGCTAAAACCATGGTGTGTGCCATGCCATCATCCCGAGCCCTTCCCCTTGCTAACTGAAGTACCTGAAACCAAAACTGAAATTGTAAGCACGAAGCTTAGTGAGCTCCACCAACTACCACATATCATACAATAACAAATAAAGTACATACTGGGCCTCACCCACTGCATCAGACCGAAGTCTGGAACTGATTAGGGCCTTGCGCACTGCATTGGACCGAAATTCAGAACTAACTAAGGCCTCGCTCACTGCATTGGACCGAAGTCCAGAACTAACTAGTGCCTTGACCTCTACACCGGACCGATGTCCATAACTAACTAGGGCCTTTCCCTCTACATCGGACCGGAGTCCGGAACTCACTAAACATAGCATAACATAATCATAACATATAACAATAACACATATAGTGCATACTGCATCAGACCGCAGCCCGGAACACAGAACACATAGACATGCCTGAATCATAAAAACATCAAGCATACTGAATTATTGCTATCTAAATGGGCTGTCATTGTGGCTTTAGACTTGTTCCTACTGGAAAGACACTCACCTCGTGAAGCTGACTGCTAAAATACTGAACGAGAAATGTCTGACTGATGCTCCAGTAACTCCCTGACTACAATTTCCATAAAGAAACATAGTCAGAAACTGATAAGTAATCCTAGGGAAAAGTGACTATTTTACCCCTGGTTAAAGTCAACTTCCAGTTTACCTAACTCACTGAGTTGGGCCACCAACTCTCTAAGTCCCTACCCTCTCTTCTACTCCCTACCCGACTCTACTCGTTGAGTTTAGAACAAACTCAGTGAGTTATCCTTCTTTAATAATATCGAATAAATCTTCATCCGACTCAGTAAGTTGTATGAACAACTCGTCGAGTCCACCTTCGTCATATGATCATGTCTAGTCTACGACTCACCGAGTTGTATGAACAACTCGTCGAGTCTGTTCTTGTGGGTAAGGAGTTTCCCTTGAACTCGCTGAGTGTGTTCTTACACTCATTGAGTCCCATGGTTTCTAGATCATGGCTATGTCTTAATACATCGAATCAATCCTCTAGACTTGTCTAAATCCCTGCTATCACATAGATGGGCTCCTTTAAACCACAATAGATTGGGGACTGAAACCCTGGATTTGCCAATTTCCAAGAACAACTCGTCGAGTCACCTATTGTCCAAGTCTATAACTTGATTTTTGGTGTACAACTATCATCCAAAAGGTAGATCTAGGCTTCTTAGGTCGATTCAACATGTAAAGTTATGAACTTTACGTGCATGCATGTATCATTGTTGCTTAAAAGGCCAAAAATGGGTGTTTTAGAATGTATGGGGTCCTTATGGCCCTAAATATGGCACCTTTATGCCATAAGGTACCTTCAAGGTCCTAGATCTAAAGGTGAATCGACTTGGGACATCCAGGTCTCAAGAATCAAGCTTGTTGTTCCCCAAAAATGACAATAAGAAGATCTATAGAACTACAGTCAAGTGTTGAGCTTGATTACGAAAAAGTGAAGAGAAATTGATGTTGGTCTTGATCCTTCTTCCTTCCAACTCTTTCACTAGCTACAAGATGCACCACTAACTCTCAAAATCACCAAGTAAACTCAAGCTCACTTATGGGGAATTAGGGTTTCAAGATTAATGCTCTGGAGGTGATGGGGGCTGCACTTGAAGCCCATAATGTTGCTTAAATCGGGTGCGGACCCCAATTATTAGGGTTTCACCCAGACTTTCCTACACGTCGAGTCAAGCGCGGACTCGGCAAGTAGATCACTTAAAACCCGCATCTAATCATCGCATCCACTCGACGAGTTAGGGATGCTACTCGTCGAGTTACTCTTGCAAAAATGATATAAAATAGATGAAATACGTACCAGGAAGGGGGCGTTACACCAACCCTTCAACAGATGGCACAAAAAGGTTCCCTAGTTGCGCCATATCACTCCCAAGTGCTCCAAACGTCTTCTAGATGGTCCAAAACCCCTTCTATATGATCTGTTCCTTTGGCACTTGATCAATTCCTTTTTGAAATGATCCATTTGCTTCTCAAGTGACCTATTCCATTGTCACATGCTCCATGAACCTCAAGTACTAAATTGAGTTCCAAGTGCTCCGAATGCTCCGTAAATATGATCAAAATGCTCCATGTTAGACAAGATGTTATAACTCAACAATATCCCACTAGAAAGCTTGAACAACTTCATCTGCCATTCAAAGTCTTCATCATTCTTTCAAACTCTCTCCCTCTTTAGGCCAACCCTCATCCTTAACATCTTTAAAGGGCAGCAAAAGCCTTGTCTGGATTCAATTTTTTAGTGGTAAAAACCTTAGTATGTTCATCTCTTGAGTTCTCCATACTAAAGACTTTCTTCAGCTTACTAGCCCCTTGGTTCATTGTCTTGAACTCTTTGGGCGGCCGCATTTTAAGCTCATTGATCTTCTACATGTTGGAATGAGCAATCAACATGACACCAACATTTAATACAATGATGATGTATGAGGAGCTTAGCTTCTTCAAGTAACAACCGTAATCAACCTCACATCTTCTAAACACACTCCTCCTCATGAAGTTATCAAAGTTTAAGTACCACTGCTTAGAAGTTTTCTTCATACCATACAAGTTTTATTTCTTCTTGAACACCAACTTTTTCTTACTAGTTGTAAGAGCACTTTCTAGCTATTCCTTCAAGATGTCTCCTTCCAAGTTATCATAAAGGAGATCAACTGTATTCATATCTAGGTGCTATAGATGGAGATTTTTAGAGGCCAGAGCATTCAATATATGTAACACCCTGACACTCAGGTATTAACTTTAGAACATTATTGTTTATCTTGAAAGGTCGACTCGACGAGTTGGATGCCCTGACTCATCGATTAAGAACTAATTTGGTCGCGTAACTTAAGTGACCAACTCGACGAGTTGGAGGACACGACTTGACGAGTTGGAGCTGGAGGATGAACCCCTAATATATGGGGTTTTACAACCTATTTAAAGGGTCATTAGTCTCCCTTGGCCTCCCCTCACCGTCCCCTTGATATCTGAAACCCTAATTCACGTTTGCTCTCTATTTTGTGTGATTTTCATGCTTGGAAGGTGATTTGGAAGAAGAAGACTTCAAGTATCAGAGGATTAGAGCATAGAGGAGCTAGTGAATCTGACTCTTCTGCTTATTGGCATCATTTTGAAGGTAACAAGTCGTTACCTTAACTTTCCTCCTTCTAGATCTCTTCATGTTTAAGATTAGGGATTTTCTAGCATGTATGTTAACCTTCTCCGGGTATGGGCTAGGATTTGAAGTTGCAACTTCAGATCTGAACTTATCTTGGTCTCTATAGTTGTAAAGTATCAGATTTAGCAAGTATGAGCCTTCCCTTTTGAGTTAAACCCCATTATAAGCTTCGATTTGGTATTCTATGCCTTTAGAGCCTTGCATTCACGTAAAGTTTGCAGCTTTATATGATGAACATGCCTTGGTAAGCTTGATCTGCAATATGGAGCCTTAGGGTAGCTTAAAAGTATTTGAATGAAGAAAGGACGGAAGGGACTCCACGAGCTGCATGAAAAACTCCGCGAGTTTGATAAATATTGTCTGTAAGGATTTCAGCACGGACTCGGCGAGTTCCAGGAAAACTCGATGAGCCAACTGAGGGTTTTCACGACTTCTTAAGTTCTGGAAGGACTCGACGAGTTAATGAGCTGCACTCGACGAGTTGGGTCAACATGGACTGTTGACCTTGACCGTTGACTTGGACTTTGACTAAGGGTTGACTAGTTGACTTCTAGGGGTATTTTGGTAAATTGGAAATTTATGGAAACAATCTTATAGTAAATCTAACTGGTGGAGTCCGTGGCTATGGTTCGAGAGTTTGAGCTTATCACTTCGGTTCGACAGTTATGAGGTGAGTTATGCTCATTATACTAAGGGGTTGAAGGCAACAATGTCAGCCTATTGGATATGATATCCTAGCAGTTGTATTATGTTGAATATGATTTATGTATGCTTGCTAGTTGCTATGCCAGTTGGTAGGTATGTAGGACTACTTTTCTTATTAACTGATTATATGGATGTGCATTATTTATGTTATATGTCGACATATTATGTATGTTGGGTAGAGGTTGTATTGCTCGGTGCGGTAGCCAACAAACCCTAGAATATTCCAGATATGAGTTGAGGGTCAGGCGGGGCATGACAGCCTCATACTGAGGACTCAGGAGCATTCTAGATACGAGCTGAGGGCCGGGCAAGGCATGCAAGACTCATACTATGGGATCGGGAGAATTCTAGATACGAGATTAGGGCCAAGTAGGGCATACCAGACTCGTATTGTAGGCTCAGTGGCAATCCATATGTGATTTGTGGGCCTGAAAGGCAAGGCAGACTCACACTGTGGGCCCATGGGTAATACAGTATGTACGTTGTGGACCCATTACATGTTGTTATTTATATATGTGCTATTTTCTATGTATCGGTATTTTGGGGGAACTAACTAAGCTTTGGGCTTACAGTTTCAGTTTCTGTTTCAGGTACATCAACTTATTGTGGGAAGGCACATGCGTGATCGTACAGCTCCTCACTTTTTATGACTATGTTTTAGGGATACTCTGATATTACACTATTTTTGAAAAAAAGTTTTGTAATGATTAATGGTTTTTGGAAATGTTTCAAAATTTTAAATTTGGCATGAATTTTATAGATGTTACTAGTTGGTATCAGAGCCTTGGTTTGAGTGAATTGGAGGAACACTCACATAAATTTAGTCTCAAATCAAGGAAAAGATATTCAAAATGGATTTTCAAAAAGGTTTTCAAAATAATTAAAGGAGGATGCAGGGTGTACGATCAATCGGAGCCAGTAAGTTGACCTCAAAATACCATACGTTTATGTGATATTGTGATATCGTGATATGTTAGAACAACATGCTAGTACTAGGCTAATGATCTTTTGGAATTACATGATAGAATTGCCTGATTTTATGATGCCTAATAGCCTAGGGTTTTACTTATATGAGATTGACATCATTACTGTAGTTGCTTAGTGTATGCATCACAGCTGTACATAATTAAGATCTTATAGCCTGAGAATATTTGGTTTAGCTTTATTTCCTATTCCTTTTTTATTTGTGGGCCTAGATTAGGACCAAGTATTCGAATGTCTATAGGGACCAGTGTTATGTATGGTTAGCATATATGAGTGTTGTAGGGTTGGTGAAAAGTTTCATGTGTGGATTGTGTGAGACCGGTAGGTCAGTTATGAGACAGTTAGCTTTCCTCAAGGAGTGAGAAATTGAGCGATCATCATGCATTTGTATATTGTTAGGGTGTTGTGATGTTACTTGAGACAAATGTGGGTAGGTTTGGAAGGTAGAACGGGCTCGTACTACTAAAAGCACATGACCCATACACGTAACAAGGAAGTCACAACCCCTAAGGTTTAGTTAGGAATTGGTTCCCTGTTATTTATGTGGATTATCTGATATCTTCCTAGTATGTTTTCAGAATGGTGGTTATGATACGCTTTATGGCTGGATCCGTATCAAGATCAGGATCAGGAGATGGCAGTCAGGAGGGACCAACAACATTTGAGGTTGTGGGATAGATGAGGACAGATGAGCTAGACTCCAGGTGTCGAGAGATCCTACACGATACGGTTGCCACTTTGTTCTGAGCACAACAGCCGGAGACATTTGGGTCTATTAAGACTGCCATGGTCGAGTATATCGAAGAGCTTTAAGCAACTCTTGCAAAGACGGTTGCCGCAGCAGCCGCATCAGTTGTACGGCAGCAGTGGGAGGAGCTAGTTGGGCTTTTCAGTACATGGACTTTGATAACATGAAGCCCCCTACTTTTGAAGGGACTTACGTCCCCATCAAAGCCATGAGGTAGGTTTCTGAAGTGGGTGGGGGGGTGTTTCTTTACATGTTCGTGTCCTACTGACTAGAAGGTCAGATGTGCCCTGAACCTGCTGAGGTTCGGGGCCAAGGACTGGTGGAGGTTGACAAATGGTTCGTACATGGATGATTAGAGAGCTTCCGTTACTTGGAAGCAGTTCAAGGATATGTTCCATGCTTGTTACATTCGACAGGTTGAGCGGGAAAAGATAGCTCAGGAGTTTTTGGGGTTGAGACAAGATGGTGAGTCAGGAATGGAGATCACACGCATATTCATGGAGAGGGCGATGTTCTTCCTGGAGTTTGCTTCTAAGAAGGCTCAGATGACACATTATCTGAGCATGCTCAAGACTGACATCTGTTAGTTTGTGTCTATCCGACGATGTGATACCCTACTGCAATTGCAGGAGGCCGCTAAGCACCATGAGTTGGAGATTGAGCTGCAGTTGAGGAAGCAGCGACAAGCCCCAACATAGTCATAGCCGGCGCCGAAGTGGTCTAAGACCGATGATATTAGGACAAGGGGTTAGCAAAGCCGCACTTTTGGAAAGTTCAGCACTGGTCATTCTGGGGTTTGTCGAGCTGGTAGTGGGTGCCATAGGTGTGGAAAGGAGGGCCATTATGCGAAGGATTGTCGCCAGCCCACCTCGGTTCCAAGTATGAGGCTATGTTACCACTATGATCAGGTTGGCCACTTGAAGGCCAACTATCCGTTAGTCGTTGGTAAGCCGGCGCAGGCTCCCGCGCCAGCTACACTGAAGATTAGAAATAGGATACCAGGTAGAGCAGAGCCCCCGATGGCTTAGGGACGTGCCTTCCAACTCACAATAGAGTAGGCCGGAGCAGCACTAGATGTGGTTGTTGGTATGTTTCTACCCCTTATCTTGTTGATTATATATGTTCTATGCTTATCTGTTTGTACCTGTGGTTAGGTATGTTTGTAGTGAACTCCCTGCCTGTATTAGTTTTATTTGACTCAGGGGTGAGTTGGTCATTTGTCTCCCAAACATTTATTAGGGAGTTTAGTGTGCTAGTAGGAGCACTAGAGTGTTCGTTGCAAGTCTTTATCGCCAACAAACATGGGGTTTCTGCTTCTTCGGTCTATCAGGTGTTTGAGTTGGAGATCTTCGGGGTATCTTTCCCGATAGACATGATTCTGATCCTCATGGGGGTGTGTCTGTGATTCTGGGTATGGAATGAATTAGTAGATTTGGTGCCATGATCGACTGTGGGGGTCAACGGGTAGTGGTTCGAACCCCAAATGGGGCAGAGTTGATTATCTATGGCGAGGGCACCAGATTGGGATCAAGGTTTTGTTCAGCTACCAAGGCTCGGCAGTACATTTAGCATGGGTGTGTGGGTTATCTAGCGTATGTAGTGGATACGGGGGTCAGGGATCAAATTTCAACTTCAGAGGTTCCACTGGTCAGGGAGTTTGTTGACATGTTCTTGGAGGAGTTACCAGGAGTACCTCCAGAGAGGCAGGTCGAGTATAGGATCGACCTAGCACCACATGCGGCCCCTATCACCAAGGCGTCGTACCGGTTGGCACCACTAGAGATGCAAGAGTTGTCATCATAGCTACACGAACTGTTAGGCAAGCAGTTCATTTGGCCGAGTAGTTCTCCATGGGGAGCACCGATTATCTTCATCAACAAGAAAGATGGTTCACTCCGAATGTACCTTGATTATCGGGAGTTGAACAAGTTAATGGTGAAGAACCGTTATCTACTCCCGAGGATAGATGATCTTTTCGATTAGTTACCGGGGGCATCTTAGTTATCCAAGATAAACATGAGGTTTGGATATCATCAGCTTAGGGTTAAAGAGGAGGACATGGAGAAGACTGCATTTCGGACTTGACATGGACATTACAACTTCGTGGTGATGCTGTTTGGGCTTGCCAATGCGCCTGCAGTATTCATGGACCTGAAGAATTGGGTCTGTAGACCAGTGCTCGGTCGCTCGGTCATAGTATTCATAGACAATATCTTGGTATACTCCAAGACCCGAGAACAACATGAGGAGCAACTTCGGGAGTTACTCGAAGTTTTGAGGCGGGAACGACTTTATGCCAAGTTCTTGAAGTGCGAGTTTTGGTTACAAGAGGTTCGGTTCCTTTGACACCTCGTTAACTAGGAGGGGATTTTGGTCGATCCTGCCAAAATTGAGTCAGTTATACAGTGAAAGGTTCCGAAATCTCCTTCTGATATCATAACCTTTATGGGATTGGTAGGGTACTATCGGAGATTCATACATGATTTCTCCAAGATTGTAGTATCCTTCACTAATCTCACGAGGAAGGGGGTGGATTTCCGATGGGGCCCTGAGTAACAGAGGACATTTGAAATGCTCTGACAGCGACTATGCAAGGCTCTAGTATTAACTCTTTTGGAGGGAGTTGAGGATTTTGTAGTGTTCTGTGATACATCCATCACGGGACTGGGGGCAGTCCTCATGCAGATAGGATGGGTGATAAACTATGCATTACGATAGCTGAAGCCGCATGAGATGAGATACCCTACTCATGATATGGAGTTGGGAGCGATGATATTCACTCTAAAGATTTGGAGACATTACCTTTTATTAGGTCCACTGTACCATATACACGGATCACAAGATCCTAAGACACATCATGGATTATAATCATTGAGGCAACATAGGTGGCTAAATGTAGTCAACGACTATGACTATGAGATCCTTTACCACCCAGGTAATGAGAACGTGGTGGCGGACGCTATGAGCCACAAGTCAGAAGGGTCTTCCACGCCAGCAACATGTATGAGGATATTGGTGGATTCTCCACTCGTAATTTTCATTAGAGAGACTCAGGTTGAGGGCATGCGACTAGAGAACTAGAAACTAGAAAGGGTCAGGGGCAAGATCACACTCTTTGTGCTGGATAGTCGGGGGTTGTTGACCCGATGCGGTCGAGTATGTGTTCTGATGTCTGGTGGGATCAGGCTGACGGTTATGGAGGATGCTCATAAGTCTCACTTCTCTATTCACTTGGGAGCCACTAAGATGTACTGAGATTAAAGTTTGCACAAGTGGTGGCCATGCATGAAGCGAGAAATTTCTTGGTACGTCGAGAGGTTCATGACCTTCAGGATGGTCAAGTCCGAGCATCAGAAGCCACATGACAAGATGCAGCCTTTAGAGATTCCCATGTGGAAATGAAAACAGATCATGATGGACTTCATTACCAAGTTGCAGAGGACGGCCAAGGGATTTGATGATATACGGGTCATCATGGATTGGTTGACCAATAGTGCCTATTTCCTAGCCATGCAGGAGAGCTCATCGGCCAAAAATCAGGCTGACGTGTATGTCCACGAGGTCATTGCTCGCCATAGAGTTTCGGTCTCTATTGTTTCCGACTGAGATGTTAGATTCACCTCCTACTTCTAGCAGAAGTTTCACGAGGAGCTCGGCACGCAATTGCACTTTATTATAGCTTATCATCTGTAAACCGATGGCCAGAGTGAGCGGACTATACAGAACTTCCAGGACATGTTGTGGGAATGTGTGATCGACTTCGGTGGGAGCTGGGATTCACACCTACCCCTTGCAGAGTTCGCCTAAAACAACAATTATAATTCCAATATTGGTGTAACACCCGGGTTATTAAATAAATAAAAGAGATAAAATTAGTATGAATGTTAGCCTTAAAATCCATAATTATATCGCAAGGAGTTGGTTTTTAGGAGTTAGGTGGCATAATTTAGAATTTGGGGGTTAAAAGTGTAAGTTTGGGGTTGTTATCGCAAAATTTATGAAGGCAGGGACCACTTGGTAACTTATTAGGACTCAAATCAAAGAGATTTTGGTAGCTTAGGGTTAAATGGTATCATATGGACTTCATTTGAGAAAAAATTGTAGAAGAGGGGATGATTGGTAAATTTCGGACTTAATTTGAAGGGATTTTGGATGGCTGGGGTAAAAAGGATAAATTGTGGATCTTCTTTGAATGAAAAAAACCGCAGGGACCATTCCTGTCATTATGGCCATAAGTTTCAAGAGTTGTTGGGTATATATTCTAAACCCTAACCCTAACCCTAGCTAGATGTAACATCCGCCACTTTATGACTCCCATCCTCCCTCTGCCACAGCAACCCAACCGCTAACGGAAGCTGTGAACACCACCGATAGTCGTCGTTGTTGAAGATGAGGACTGAGTGCCTCATGCTGCCGCTTCTCTCCATTGCTGCCGCTACAAATCATGTCGCCAGAATAACGCAGGACCGGGGACCGCTATTTTTTTGTTGGCGAAACTAAAAGTTATGAAGTTGATGTCCAACCATGGATAGTGGAGGTTCGAGATAGCTAGGTTGTTGTTGCTGTTCAGATGACAGATGACCACTCCTCTATTGTGTTCTTCTTCTCCCTCTTCGTTTTTGTTTGGTGCTACAGCGCTGTTGTGGTGCTGATGATTATCCCATCCCATTTTTTCATTCGGCTGGACGCCACTGCTAGGGTGGCCGAGACTAGTGTGTTTCTACGATTGATATGAGTGTTGGTGTTAATTTGCATGTTATTTTTGTTGTGTGTGTATCGTGGGTGGCTTTGTATAGCCGGGAAATCAAGAATAGCCACCACCACCACCATGTGCCACCATGTGTATGTGTTATGTTAGTTAGTGTGTGTGTGTGTGTTTATTTTTGGATTTTACGTTGTAAACTGTAATCATCTCGGAATAATGAAAAGGAAACCTCAAACAACCACCATAGGGTGGTGGCTGCCGCCTCCTACTGCCACCAATCGTCGTGTTAGGTTGCGGTGTGCTTTTTCTTGCGTGTAGTTGATTTTTGGAAGCTTGGACTAGAAACCCTAACTACCACCATGAGGTGGTGGCTGCCGCCGCGAGGTACCGTTGACCACCATTACACGAGGTGGTTGTGGGTGGTGCCCAACTAGCAAAACTCTAATGGGCCTATTGAACCCTAATTGATCAAATGACCTAGTTATTGGGCCTATTGGGCTATAATGGGGTTGGAATCCCTAACTAGGGTTTAGAAAACCCTAATTTTTGATATATGGGCCTTGGATTTATCGTGACCCACATTTGGGCCATTGGAATTGGACTGTGTATTAAGGCTAGTCAAACCTTATGATTTGTCTAGTAGAGTGGTGGACTTAATGGATTAAGTCCTTAATGGGTTGAGTGAAAAAAGACTTAACCCTAGTCGTCATTTTATGTGAAAAACTTAATATCACTCGGGCCTTGAGTTGGGCCAATAATGGGCCATTCAAGAGTAATATTATGAACTAGAATAATTGGATGGGATTTAGGGTAAGGTCCATATGAGGGTTTGGGCCCAATTTGGAAAATTGAGCCATAGTTTGGCCCTTTATGATTATGAGATATTAGGTCATTAGAAATGTCAAATGTTTGGACTAGACTAAATGGTTCGGCCTTTGAATAAGGCCATGTAAAGGCTTGGGCTTTGATTTATAGTTTAATTGGGCCTTTAGATCGGGCCTTGGGCTTGGATCAAGCTAAGATTGGGATAAAGCAGTCTTTTACCCCAAGCATGGACTTATGGTTATGTATTGGAACCCAATTATTAATTGGATGTTATTTTGAGGCTGACAGTTCAGGAACCTATCATCCAGCAGTTGGGGTTGTGTCTACAGGACTTCCGCAGTGTGAGGTGAGTTACCTTCCAGTAGAAGTGGGTCTAAGGCACCAAGGCCGTCCCACTAGTAAGAATTATAGTAGAGATAATGGTCTTTTTGATAATTATCTGGTATGTTGCTATATGTTATGATTGTGTGCTAGTATGCTATGATGTTATGTGTTATGTGATAGGAGGGGTAGGCTAGACCCCAGTACCGGTCGAAAGGACTGAAGGGGTAGTTAGTACCCAGTTACGTTAGATAGTTTCTGATATATATATATATATATATATATATATATATATATATATATATGTGTGTGTGTTATATTATTATGTGGTAGTGTTACGGGTGAAATAGTCCCTAGCTATTGGTTGAAAGATACCGAAGAGAGGCCAGCACCCAGATATGCTAGGCAGTTACCGGTTAAAAGATACCGAAGGGGAGGGCAGCACCCAGATATGCTAGGCAGTTACCGGTTCAAAGATACAGAAGGGGAGGCTAACACCCAGATATGCTAGGCAGTTACTAGTTGAAAGATACCGAACGGGAGGCCAACACCCAGATATGCTAGACATTATGTGTTTATATGGTATCTGGTATGATGGGGGAACTCACTAAGATTCATGCTTACGGTTTTTAGTTTAGGTTTCTGGTACTTCGTTTTCAAAGGAAAGGAGTCAGGTCGATCGCAATGCATCACACTATGTTTTCCGCACATGAGATCTTTGGGGTTGTACTCTGATATGGTTTTATGATGACATTCTTTGATTATTGACATACTGGTTTTGACATGATATGTTATTATGGATGTTTTCTTATACTGTTGGTTTTATAGTAACTTAATTTAAAAATGAAAATTTCAGCCTTGAGTTTTAGGATGTTACAATTGGCACCCCACCTTTTGAGTTGTAGTATGAGTGGAGATGTCACACCGCAGTCTGTTGGGGTGAGGTCGGTCACAGAGTGATAGGGTGGATAGAGGTAGTTTCGCAAGCCACCGAAAGGATTCAACAGATTAGATAGCGATTGCAAACCGCACATAGTAGACAGAAGAGCTACGCCGACCGAAAGAAAGGGAAATTGGGTCCCCGATACATCGGGCTGTTTAGGATCATTTCCAGGGTTTGTAAGGTGGCATATATACTAGAGCTACCAAAGGAGCTTAGTCAGATACACAACACTTTCCATGTTTCACAGTTACGAAAGTGTGTATTAGATAAGGCAGCAGTAGTGTCCTTGGAGGACATACAGGTCGATGAGTGCTTGAATTACATAGAGAGACCACTGGTTGTACTGGAGAGGCAAGTGAAGGTCCTAAGAAACAAGGAAGTACCTTTGGTAAAGGTACAATGGGAGCACCGAAGAGGGTCTGAGTGGACTTGGGAACTGAAGGCTGAGATACGGGAACATTATCCGGAGTTGTTCACCGCAGCTAACTTCGAGGATGAAGTCTAGTTCACGTGGGGGAGAATTGTAACACCCTAAATCTCAGGTATTAACTTTACAGGTTTAGTTTTCATCTTGAATGGTTGACTCGACGAGTTGGATGCCCTGACTCATTGAGTAGGAACTGATTTGGCCGCGTAACTTAATTGACCAAGTCGACGAGTCGGAGGAAACAACTCAATGAGTGGAGCTGGAGGATGAAACCCTAATTTCTAGGGTTTTATAACCTATTTAAATGGTTATTAGCCTCCTTTGGCCTCCCCTCAGCGTCCCCTTGAGCTCTAAAACCCTAATTCATGTTATCTCTCCATTTTGTGTGATTTGCAAGCTTGGAAGGTCATTTGGAAGAAGAAGACTTGAAGTATAAGAGGATTGGAGCATAGAGGAGCTGGTGGATCTGAATCTTCTTCTTATTTTCATCATATTAAAGGTAAGAAGTTGTTACCTTGAATTTACTCCTTCTAGATCTCTTCATGTTTAAGATTAGGGCTTTTCTAGCATGTATGTTAACCATTTTTTTTGTATAGGCTAGTATTTGAAGTTGCAACTATAGAACTGAACTTATCTTGGTCTCTATAGTTATAAAGTCTCAGATTTCACAAGTATGAGCCTTCCGTTTTGAGTTAAACCCCATTATAAGCTTGGATTTGGTATTCTATGCCTTTTGAGCCTTGCATGCACGTAAAGTTTGCAACTTTACGTGATAAACATGCCTTGGGAAGCTTGATCTGTAATATGGAGCCTTAGGGTAGCTTAAAAGTATTTGAATGAAGAAAGAACGGAAGGGACTCGACGAGCTGCATGAAAAACTCGGCGAGTTTGATAAATATTATCTGCAAAGGATTTCAGCATGGACTCGGTGAGTCAGTAGGACAACTCGGCGAGTCATCTAGGCTTTTCCTAACATTTGGACATGCATGAACTCGGCGAGTTGCAGGGAAACTCGATGAGCCAATTGGGGGTTTTCACGACTTCTTAAGTTCTGGAAGGACTCGACGAGTCAGTGAGTTGTACTCGACGAGTTGGGTCAACATGGACTGTTGACGTTGACTGTTGACCTGGACTTTGACTAAGGGTGGACTAGTTGACTTCTGGGGGTATTTTGGTAAATTGGAAATTTATGGAAATGGTCTTATAGTAAATCTAAGTGGTGGAGTCTGTGGCTATGGTTCGAGAGTTTGAGCTTATCACTTCGGTTCAACAGTTGTGAGGTGAGTTGTCCTCACTATACTAAGGGGTCGAAGGCACCAATGCTAGTCCATTGGATATGATATCCTAGAAGTTGTATTATGTTGAGTATGATTAAGTTATGCATTCTAGTTGCTGTGCCAGTTGGTAGATATGTAGGACTACTTGTGTCATTAATTGATTATATGTATGTGCATTATTTATGTTATATATCGACATATTATGTGGGTTAGGTAGAGGTAGTACTGCTCCGTGTGGTAGCCAACAAACCCTAGAGTATTCCAGATATGAGGTGAGGGCCAGGCGGGGCATGACAGACTCGTACTGAGGACTCAGGAGCATTCCATATACGAGCTGAGGGCCGAGCATGGCATGCCAGACTCGTACTGTGGGCTCGGGAGCATTCTAGATACAAGATTAAGGACGGGTAGGGCATACCAGACTCATATTATGGGCTCAATAGCAATCCATATGTGAGCTATGGGCCTGGAAGGCAAGCCAGACTCACACTATGGGCCCAGGGGTAATCCAATCTGTACCTTGTGGACCCATTACATGTTGGTATTTGTATATGTGTTATTTGTTGTTTATCAGTATTTTAGGAGAACTCACTAAGCTTGGGGCTTACAGTTTCATTTTCTGTTTCAGGTACACCAGATGATCGCGGGAAGGCAAAGGCGTGAGCATACATCTCCTCACTTTTTATGACTATGGTTCTAGGATACTCTGATGTCATACTATTTTGAAAAAAAGTTTTGTAATGTTTAATGGTTTTTAGAAATGTTTTAAAAGTTTAAATTTAGCATGAATTTTATGGATGTTACAAGTTAGAAGTAATTTTAGTCATGTTCGCAACTAGATAATCGTCGTCTCCCTTCTGTTGTATTCCCTTGACTGCCAATCTTCCATTGTAAGTTTTATCGCCATCTATCTCATCCTTAACATGAAACATGTTACTGTTTTGCAGTCTGCTCAACTTGTAATCCATAGCCTTCTCCCATTGTATGGAGTTCATCCTCATGGCCTCTGGTTTTGACCCATTCTTACACATCAGTGTGTCATTGGCTGATAGAGAATGCCTCACAGGAGTACTTTGCTTCTTGAACATCTGCCTATCCTTTGACCATAAATAGGTTTTGCATGATTCTGGGATCCTCCCATAGAAGATTTTGAAGTTGCACTGTAATCACTAGAATAAACTGAGCCCGACTTCCCAAACTTAGGCGGATTTCCTATCGCAAAACTAACTTTCTTCTGTCTTCCAATAGAACATGGCTTAGATGCATCTGTCACATTCTTTGAATCTGACATCCTCCCACTAGATATAGGTTTCCTAATTCCCTCCTCACTCATATGAACAAATCTTTTATGGTATAGAGTAGATGTTCAAACACCTTCAACATTGCTTACTTCCTCTTCACAAACCTCCACCATATATAATGTACCATGTTTACGATCCTTAGCGATGATCAACTTTCCGTCTTCACTTTCCAGTTGTGATCACCAAATGTAAGATGATGACCTTCATTAGCAAGTTGTCCAACTGATATCAACATCCTCATTAGATTTATAATGAACCTGGCATTATTCAAAGTCCATCCGTACCCAGAGTCATCTTGAGAACTACATTTCCAACACCCATGATATGTATGTAACCACCAAAATTTTATATAAAATTTTCATTTTTAAATAACTAATTAATTTCCATAAATTATAAAATTCCAAACAAATTTGTTTTCAAAATCCATAACATCAGATAAATTATTCATAAAATTAGTGTTTCCCTAATGAAACGCAAGAGAGTGCATGCCGCGCCATCATGCCATGGTCTTTCCCTTAGATCATGAAGTGTGTGAAACAACCAACAAATTGTAAGCTAATGCTTAGTGAATTCCCCATAGCATACCCCACACAATCCACATCATCACATAACCCATATTAGTTATATTAGCTACATATACCACATAAGCCATGCATACAAACATATAAGGATGCCATGGAAACCTTCCAAGGTCTTACACCTGGTGCCACTAGAACCACCACATGGTCTTAACCCACTGCCATGAGAAACCCCACATGGTTTTAACTACCTGCCATGGGAACCCCTACATGGTCATTACTAACTACCATGGGAACCCCCACATGGTCTTAGCTAAACCAAAGAAATATCATGCAAGCTAAACATACAAACATACAAGGATACCATTGAAACCCTCCAAGGTCTTACACCAAATTCCATGGGAACCCCCACATGGTATTAATCTACCGCCATGGGAACCCTCCGGGGTCTTCCATGCAAATGTCATACCAACATAACGGATAACCAACTAACAATCCACATATCACATAATGGGCCAACCTTGGTGCCTTCGACCAATTCGTATGGTGAGAAGACTTACCTCTCAAGAAATGATGAATCGGTAAAAATCAAATCCTAACTCACAAATCTAAACCAAACTGCCTACAACCACCCTACAACTAACTTCAATAAAACCCCAAATTAACAAAGATACCCTTAAAGTAAACATGGTCAACCTTGGTCCAAGTCAAAGTCAAAAGTCAAGGTCAATAGTCCATGTTGACCCAACTCGTCGAGTGCACTTGCCGACTCATCAATTTCCTCCAGTTCTCATCAAAACCGAGAAAACCCCTAGTCAACTTGCCAAGTTGGCAGGACAACTCGTCGAGCTCGCATAATGTCTAGAGGATCGGGGAAACTCGATTTAACTCGCCGAGATGGCAGGGAAACTCGTCGAGTTTTCATAGTCTTATCACATTCAGCCACTTTCCAAGTGAGTCTAAAGTGCCAAACCATAGAATTGATCCCCTATGGTGAAGATACCACGTAAGGTTTCTATGTTTACGTCCATGCATGACATTAAAGCGGCCAAACCACTCAATCATAGCCTCTTAATAGATTTAGGGCATGAAGGAAGGCCAATACTTCATAAAGATGGCAAGTTTAGGTCAAAAGAAGCCATGAGATGTCCAGATCTGAAGTCATAGCTTCATGACATCCTCAACTCCAAGAATGGTCCCAAAATGAGCTAATAATAACCATAAACTCCCACGTGAAGAGATCTAGTAAATAAGTAACCAAGGTATCAACTTTTTACCTCAATATGGTTGCCACAATAGCAAAGTCACCGGATCTACAACCTCTCCCTTCAGCTATGCACCTCCTACTTCAAGCCTTCTTCAAACAAACACCAAAATGCACTCTTTAAGCTCTCACACTCAAAATGGTAGGAAACTCACGAACTAGGGTTTCTCTGGAAAAAGGGGCGATGAGGGAGGCAACAATGAGGTTTAAGGCCTTTAAATAGGGTAAAAACCCTGAAAATTAGAGTTTTCCTTTCCAGCGTCTAATCGTCGAGTTGGGGCTCCCCAACTCGTCAAGTTGAGTCCTTAAATCCGCGTCCAAATGAATCTCTACATGACAAGTTGGATCTCACTAACTTGTCAATTACCATCACCAAAACCCTAAAATATTGAGAAATAAATAATTCTTGGACCAAGCGTTACAAATCTTCCCCACTTGAACTAGTCTTCGTCCTCGAAGTCTGGTGAATGAAAGAGGTCCGAATAATTCTTCCTCATCTCATCCTCCGGCTCCTAGGTCCATTCGGAGCCTCTTCGGTGCTGTCACTTCACCTTAACTAGCCTCACTTCCTTGTTCTGTAGGGTTTTCTTTTTTCGGTCTAAAATTACTATTGGCTTCTCCACATAATTCATGCTCTCATTACCCTGAATATCATCCAAGGAAATGACTGCGGCCTCATCAGTGACACACTTCCTAAATTGAGAGATGTGGAAGTGTTGTGGATTAGGCTAATCTCGACCGGTAGATCCAATCGATAGACCACCTTGCCAACCCAAACTGTAATCCTAAATGGGCCAATTAATCGAGGCCCTATCTTGCCCCTCTTGTGAAACCTGATGACATCCTTACATGGTGTCACTTTCAGCAATATGAAGTCCCCCACCCGAAACCCGAGATCCGAGCGATGCCGATTAGCATAAATTTTTTGACGACTCTGTGCGACTCGCAGCTTGTCGTGCACCTGTTGGATCAACTCAGTGGTCTTGAGCACCACCTAAGTGCTTCCTATGACTAGATTCCCTACCTCACCCCAACACACAGGAGTCTTCCACCTCCGCCCATACAACAATAAAAACAGGGGTTGGTTTATACTATCATGATAACTATTGTTTTATGAAAACTATGCTTGTGGTATGTATCCCAACTCACTCCAAAATCCAATATGCATGCCTGCATCATATCCTCGAGCGTCGGGATTGCCCGCTCTCTCTAGCCATCTGTATGGGGGTGGTATACGGTGCTAAAATGTAACTGAGTTCCCAACTCTTCGTGGAACGTCTTCCAAAGCATGGATGTAAAACGGACATCCTGGTCAGAGACCACCGACACCGGCACCCGATGCCTGACCACTACCTCTCACACATAAATATTTTCTAATTTCATAGTAGAGACACTCTCAAAGATCAGAATAAAATGGTCACTCTTTGTCAAGCTGTCCATAATGACCCAAATAGAATCCATGCCCATTGCCGTCCTCGGTAACTTCATGATCAAGTCCATGGTGATCTCTTCTCATTACCACATGGGAATAGGCAGTGGTTGAACCTTTCCATAAGGCCACTGATGTTCATCCTTGACCTTTCTATAGGTCAAGCACCACTCCACAAACCAGGCGATCTCCTGCTTCAAGCCAAACCACCAGTAACTCAGCCTCAGATCTCTGCACATCTTCGTGGCCGTAGGTGAATAGAGAACTTGTATTTATGTGCCTCCTCCAAGATATTTTGCCTCACTCCCCCAGATACTGGTACACACACCCGACCACACTGTGCTAGAAGACCCCAACCATCCTGAACAAACAAAGGAATATGCCCACAAATCTGCTCTATCTTTCACTTTTCTTTCTTTAAACCCTCCACCTAAGACTCCTTGATCATATCCAACAAGGGGGAAATCACCGACATCCTCAAACAAACATCTCCAATTGGAGCACTTGCTACCTTGCGGCTCAAGGCATCGGCCACCATGTTAGCCTTCCCAGGATGGTATAAAATCTCACAGTCATAAACTTTCAGTGCATGAAACCACCTCCTCTGTTGCATGCTAAGGTTCTGTTGATCCATAAAATACTTCAAACTTTTGTGGTCACTAAAGTGTTGGATATAGTGTCTAAGTCCATAACTATATTTGGTATGTACTTGACCCGACCCAACATGGTCCATTTGGGTTGCACTTCACCCGAACAATTTATGGATAATACGTTTAGAATAGTACAAATTATGATTTATTAATATATTATAAGTTCTAATATATTAATATAAGATCATATTATTTAATTAGTATTGATCTATAATTAATTTAGAGATCAAAGATATTACTAATTAAATATGGACTTCTGTATTTATATAGTGTGGGCTAATGCTTATTTGGAATGGGCTAGGCTTGCATGGAAAAGTCCATGGATACTCCATGGAGATTTAACCCATGGATCTCATGGAAATGAAGAGACATGGGTATTAGGGTTTACATGGATGTAACCGTAATCCACCACACTATATAAAGGAGGCTTTGGTTCTTGAAATCACACTAGTTGACACTTGTTGAGTTGAGCAAAGCAAGAGGCCGATTTCAAGATAGTAGTGACTATTCTCTCAAAGTTCCAAGTTTGTGGTGATTTGTGATTTCCATTTGAGGCATTCACACTATTGGTGCTAGGCTCTAAAACTCCAAGCAATCAACTACTACTACAAGGTAAGTATTTCTACTACCTTTATTTGATTCATGTTCCCCATGCCATGCTAGTTAGGATATGAACCTTGGAAAAATAATGATTTGCATGTATCTTAGACAAACATAGATCCAAGGTTTATTAGGGTTGCATGTACACTTAGGAAGTGTTAGAATGCTCAAAAATCATTAGTGGTATCAGAGCCTAGGATTGTTTGTTTGATACTTGATGCAAAATAGTTGAAAAAGTCAAAAAAACTTGTTGTCTGCCAGATGAACTCGCCGAGTCCATGGGGGGACTCGCCGAGTTCATGTGTATCTTCAACCTACTCGGTGAGTAGGTTCATGCATTCGACGAGTAGGAGCGACAGAGTGCAGATTTTCGACTTTAGTTGCTGGAAATGTACTAGAAACATTACCCTAAACTGTGTTGGTACTTGAAAACTTGTTTTAGATGGTGTAATGTCTTTCCTAATCCATTTACAACAAGTTTTTATCAAAATTATAAAGTTTTATGTGTAATTTTTGATTCATGAAAGTGTTCATATTCATGTTCTTGATCTTATGATGTTTAGATGATAATAGGAATTATTTGTAACCTATGTGGTAGTTTAATTCTTGATCATAATGTGTTTTAATAGAGTCTATAACTTGTCCTCTAGTTATGGAAAACCAAGAGTCACACTTGAATTAAAACCATTAAAAGAACACAAGAGTTATAAAAATGAAGAGTCTTCATTTTATTACTTTATTTAACTCATAAGTTACAAGAAATGAAAAGTTTTGAAAGTTTACAAAACTTGCCCTCAAGTTTTGGAACAAGTAAAGTCATATTAAAACTTTAGTTCCAACCCTTAGAATTTTAAAACTTAAAATTCAACCCTTATACTTATAATATTATAAGTTAATAATAATATATATATGTATAAGATCAAAGTCGTCTTATCGCTAGTACACCTCATTCACGAAGCTAGTCTATAAGGTGGGTATAAGGTTGTTGCCAATCAAATGGCAACTTAATGGGTGTCCACTCTCACCCACCACTTGCTTGACTAGTGGAGGGTCATTAGCTGGACGGGTAAGACAAGAATTTATAAATTCTCATTAAAAGTATGATGAATATTATAAAGTAACTAAATGTTTTATTAAACTCCCAATCTTAGTTACTTTAGGAAAAATGTGAATAAGGTGCTAATCCATGAAATTACACTTTACACTTTGTCTAAGTCGTTAGTGGAGCGTGTGTGGTTAACCGGCACACTAACTTGGACTTAACAAGGTAGGTAAAGGGTGACTTAATATTTATCATAGTATCGATGGAGCGTGTGTCATTAACCAGCACATCGATTGAGGGGTAATTTATTAAGGGTACCAAGTAATTTGCATGGTTAATTCACACCTCGTTTTGTGATCCTCGACATCCCATTCACCAAAATTGGAGGGCACACTCGAGATTGAAACATGCCTTTGAAAATTTCATTGAATCTCAAAAGAATCTAGGAGTTTCTAAGAACCAAATTAGATATTTTAATATTTCAACTTTGGTGGAAATTAGTGAATCGTCATTCACCTACCTTTCAAATATGTTATTACTTAGAGTAAGGCATACCTTTTCTAAGTATAATATATTTTGATAGTGTCCTAGCCTTAATACTACATTTGGGTGTTTTATTAAGGACTATTCCTATTTCTAAACTAAATGTTTCTTCTTCTTAGATGTCTGCAAACACTGCTGCTTCTGGCTCTAATCCTAATGGCTCCTTTTCTCTTATGAACTTCTGTGGGAAAGTCACTTTTGGTGGATCCAACTTTAATGAATGGATCAGAAACATCCGAATGATTACCCGCTACGAGGACAAAGAATATGTCCTCGATAAGGAGCTTAAGGAGATTGATGAGACAGTTCCAACTCCTTAAGAGATCACTGAGTTTAGGGCACATGAAAGGGATGCCACCAAAGTGGCATGCATCATGATGGCCACTATGACCGCGAATCTCCAAAAATCCTTTGAAGATTTCTACCCCTATGAGATGCACCAAGACTTGATGGAAAGATACCATCAAATTGCTCGTCAAGAGAGGTATGAAATCATCTCCTCCATGATAACAACTCTCATGAAGGATGGTGAACCCATCACGGGCCACATGCAGAAAATGCAAAGATTAGTGGACCGTTTGCTGAAGCTAAATGTGAACTTCCCTGAGGAGCTTGAAATAGATATAATTTTGCACTCCTTACCTTCATGTTATGATCAATTCCGCATGACATACCACATGAACAAGGAAGAGGTCACACTCAGCAAACTTCAAGGACTCTTAAAGACCGCGGAAAGTGGTCTTAAGGGTAAGGTGCTTGTTACTCCTACTCCTACCAACTCCGCCCCTGTCTTGGCAATCGGGAAAGGATGAGGGAAGAAGAGAAAGAGTTCTTCGAAGGGTACCAAGGTTAGGACCCTTGATGGCTCTTCTTCAAGTGGAACCAAGAAAGGTTTCATCACTCCTTCTTCTGACCCAAAAGAGGCTGAATGCTTCTATTGCCATGAAAAGGCACATTGGAAGCGGAACTGCCCAAAGTACCTGCAAGATGTGAAGGATGGGAAAGTTAAACCCAACCATGTAGGTATTTACACTATCATTTCTATTAACTCACCCAATTCTAACTCTTGTGTCCTTGATATTGTGACTTGCAGGGAGTAAGAAGAAGTGAGAATGTGGAGCAAGGAAGGATAAACTTAATCATGGGGAATAGGAAAGTTACACCTATCACCAAGATTGGAGTTTATACTTTGTCGCTAAGTAGTGGGTTAAATTTAGATTTGAATAAATGTTGTTATTCGCCAGAAATGGCAAGAAATATTATTTCCTTTCATGCATTGTATAAATAAGGGTTTACCTTTTCATTTAATAATGAAGTTGGTTCTATTGATGCTTTCTTTAATAATGTTCTTTATTTTAAAGCATTACCTTGTGATGGCGTGTATGAAACAGTATCTGTGGTTGATTACTTAGGAAATAATGTATTGTGTATTGATTCTATTAATAATAATAACTTGGATAAAGCATCACTATGTCATTGTTGTCTTGGACATATAAGCAAGAAACGCATAGGCCAACTCCAAAAGGATGGAGTCTTGGAGTCGTTTGACCTAAAGTCAGATGATAATTGCGAATCATGCTTACTTGGAAAAACGACAAAGTCACCCTTCACAAGTTCTTGTGAGAGGGGTGAAGGTTTGTTGGACCTTGTACACATGGATGTGTGTGGACCATTCAAACATGCCACAAGGTATGCTAATCGTTATTATTTGACTTTTACTGATGATTACAATAGATATGGATATGTCTACTTAATCAAGCATAAGTCAGAGACTTTCGAAATGTTTAAGGAATTTAAACAGGAAGTCGAGAATCAATTGGGCAGGAATATTAAGATGCTTCGATCCGATTGAGGTGGTGAGTATCTTAGTTTAGAGTTCCTCGACTATCTTAGGGAATGTGGGATTGTCTCACAATTGAAACCTCCCAGGACACCACAGTTGAATGGTGTAGCTGAGAGGCGTAGTCGAACCTTGTTAGACATGGTTCGTTCCATGATGAGTCGAGCTTCGCTACTAATCTCATTTTGGGGGTATGCCTTAGAGACTGCCACTCATATCCTTAATCTAGTCCCTACAAAGAAAGTTGCCAAAACTCCTCACGAGATGTGGACTGGTAAAGAACCTAAACTAGACCACATCAAGATTTGGGGTTACGAGGCTTTTGTGAGACGCGAGACTCATGACAAGCTAGAACCCCGAAGCGAGAGGTGTATTTTCATCGGCTATCCACAAAGATCCTTTGGTTACCTCTTCTACAGAGCTATTGATGATGTGGCCTTTGTAACAAGAAGAGGAGTCTTTCAAGAGAGAGAGAGAGAGAGAGAGAGAGAGAGAGAGAGAGAGTTTATAAGCGAAGGAGACAGTGGGAGGCAAATTGATCTTGAAGAAATTCAAGAGTCAAGTGGTGAAGGAACTTCAAACGCTAGCCCTCAACTTGAGGAGGAAACTCCTGTTGAGCCAATTGATGAATCTGTACCTCTGAGGCGTTCCACGAGAGTTAGGAATGCACCTGAGCATTACTATGGTTTCCATATTACTGTAGAAGGTGAGAGACTTATTAGTGATGAGACACTAGTAGCTCTGGATGAGCGTAATAGCTACACGGAAGCCATGGCAGGCCCTAAGGCTGCTAAATGGAAAGAGGCTATGGATAGCGAGATGCAGTCCATGCATGACAATCAAGTTTGGAACTTGGTTGACCATGTACCCGATCGTAAGGTAGTTTGGATGCAAATGGATCTTCAAGAAGAAGACCGACATGACTGGTAGCAAAGGGTTATTCTCAAACTCCAGGAGTTGATTATGATGAAACCTTTTCACTAGTGGCCAAGATAAAGTCTATTAGGGTTCTATTAGCCATTTCTGCATTTCATGACTATGAAATATGGCAAATGGATGTCAAAACCGCTTTCCTTAATGGAAATTTGGCTGAAGATTTTACATGGTTCAGCCAGAGGGTTTTGTCAGTTTAGAGTACCCCAATAGAGTGTGTAAACTCGAGAAATCCATTTATGGATTAAAACAGGCACCTCGCAGATGGAATTTTTTCTTTGATGAGAAAGTCAAGGAATTTGGTTTTTCAAGGAGTGAAGATGAACCTTGTATCTATATCAAGGCTAGTGGGAGTATAGTCAGTTTTTTGGTACTGTATGTGGATGACATACTACTCATAGGAAATGACATCCCAACCCTGCAGGAAGTAAAGTCCTGGCTTGGGAAGTGTTTTGCTATAAAGGACCTTGGTGAAGCTGCCTATATCCTAGGGATAAGGATTTTGAGAAACAAGAGTAAAAGACTAATTGGACATAGTCAAAGCACCTATGTGGACAAGGTGTTGAAAAGCTTCAACATGCATACCTCCAAGAAAGGTGAGTTACCCATTCAGAGTAATGCCAGATTGAGTAAGACACAAAGCCCTAGTACTGAGGCTGAGATAGCGGAAATGAGTCGACTAACTTATGCTTCAGCTGTAGGATCGATCATGTATGCTATGATGTGTACTCGACCTGATATAGCTTTTGCTTTAAGCATGGTGAGCAGGTATCAGGGGAACCCTAGCAAGGCACACTGGATTGCAGTAAAGAATATCCTCAAGTACCTGCAAAGGACTAATGACTGGGTCCTTACCCTTGGTGGGAGTGATGACTTGAGAGTTGTAGGGTATAGTGATGCTAGCTTCCAGACTGATAGGGATAATTTTTGCTCTCAGTCGGGCTGGGTCTTTACCTTAAACGGAGGAGCAATCACTTGGAAGAGTTCCAAGAAGGAGATAGTGGCTGATTCCACTTGTGAATCAGAGTATATAGCACCAAGCGAGGCAGCAAAGGTGGCTATATGGCTAAAGAACTTCATTGGAGACCTTGGAGTTGTACTAGCTATAAAAGAGCCAAAGGAGATTTTCTGTGACAGCAATAGTGTGGTTGCCTTAGCCAAGGAACCAAGAGATCCTGGGAGTGTTGGAATAGTGTCTAAGGCTGCAACTATATTAGGCAAGTATTTGACCCGGTTGTGCATGGTCCTTTTGGGTTGCCTTCACCATAGCAACTTGATGGATGATTTGTTAAGAGAGAGTAAATATTATAAGGAATAATATATGGTTATTTGATTAATATAAGTCATAGATTAATTGGAATTAATTTGGTGACTTAAAGAGATTAATTAAATAAGAGGGTATAAACTGTCAATTGCTTGATAGTTACACTTTAGACTATAAATCCTTATCCATGATAGGATGGACGATTTCTAGGGCTTGGATAAGCCAAAATCATCCATAGGGTTATCAAGGAAAGGATATGGATCAACTTAAAGTCTAAGTTATCCAATTAGGGTTAAAGCTGTAATCCTTAAGGAATCTACAAGTATAAATAGACCCTAGGGGTGAGGAAATTCGACACACCATCTAAAGTAGAGATACTCTGGCCGAATCCCTCCCCTCTCCTCTCTCCTAAATCATCTTTCTTGCTATTGGTGTTTGTAAGCCATTAGAGGAGTGATATTTGTGACTCTAGAAGCTCCAAGACAACAAGATCAACAAGGAATCCAAAGGTATGATTCTAGATCTATTTCAATGTTGTTATTTAACCTAATTAGCCATTAGAAGTCTTGGATTCAAAGCATGTTTAATTAGAAAGCCTAGATCCGAGCATTAGGGTTTTGCATGCGCACATAGGAAAGTTCTTATGGCTAAAACCCATCAGTGGTATCAGAGCCTAGCTTGGTTTTCTTTAAAATGTTGCTTGATTAACTGAAACAAACCTGTAAAATTCGATTTTTGGGTTTCTGAGTCATGGACTCGGCGAGTTCCAAAGTGGACTCGGCGAGTAGGCCTGACTCGGCGAGTCCGGGCGTCAGGATTAGGCAAAACCGGGATTTTTTCATGTTTATCTTATGGAAACTTACCTTAATCATATTAGATCAACCCTAATCTGATTTTTTGATATATATGACTATAATCTTGATCTAATTAAAGATATTTATCATCTAATAAAATATTTAATTTAATTATATGATAATTGATTAATTATTTTGATAATTATCTTAAAAGAAATCTTGGATAAATCAAATATAGATAATTAGGATATTAATTGTTAATTGGAATTATTTGTTATTTGATCCTCCATGTTTTAAATGTTTAAAACTTGCCCTCAAGTTTTGAAATTTATATTTGTGATTAAAAGGTTTTAATTTAGACAACTTAAATTTCAAACCCTACGTTTTAAAAGGTTTAAAACACAACCTTATACTAATATGATATTACTAGAATAATATATATGTATAACTAAATGCTAGTCTTACCGTTAGTAGGCCTCATTCACGAAGCCGATCTATAAGGTGGGTATAAGGTTGCGGCCTATAAAATGGCGCTTAATGGGTGTACACTCACACCCACCGCTTGCTTGATTGGTGGAGGGTCGTTAGCCGAACGGGTAGGATAGGGAAACCTCATCCTCTCATTAAAAGTATAATAAGAAATACAAAGTAACTACACGTTTTAAAAATTTCCCAATCTTAGTTACTTTAGGAAAAGTGAATTGATGCAATCCCATGAAATTACACTTTGCACCCTTGCTAAGAAGTTAGTGGAGCGTGTGTGGTTTACCGGCACACTAATTGGTTCTAAGAGAAGGTGGCAAAGGGTGATTCATTGTTTATCATAGTTCGATGGAGCGTGTGTGGTTTAGCAGCACATCGAATAGGTGATCGTTACAATGAAGGCACCATGTGAATTTGCATGGTAATTCACACCCGCTTTGTGATCCTCGGCATCCCATTCACAAACAAGAGGGGCATATCGAGAATTAAACATGCCATTGAATAGTTCAATGAGTCTCATCCGAACCTAGGAATTCTCAATACACTTAGGACTAACAGTCTAGGTTTTGTAATGGAGAATTAGTGAATCGTCATTCACTTACCTTCAATTTATTTTCATGTTAGATTACGGCATCCCTTTTCTAATATGTAAATGTTATTGTTGGATCCTAACCCTAATTTTTCTTATTGGTGATAATTAGGGATTCTTATTCTAATTTATCTTTGTCCTTTCTATAGATGTCGAACACAAACAACGCTGCTGCTAGTTCTTTCACGTTGATGAGCCTTTGCCAAAAGGTCACCTTCGATGGAACGAACTTTAGCGAATGGATAAGATACATTCACACCATTGCTCGCTATGAGGATAAGGAGTATGTCCTCGATGAAAAGCTTGAGAAAATCAACCCCGAAATCGCTACTCCGGCTGAAATCACCGCTTTTGAGACTCATGAGCGAGATGCAACGAAGGTACATTGCATCATGATTGCCACCATGAACTCCGAATTCCAAAAGTCCTACGAGGACATGTATCCATACGAGATGCATCAAGACTTGTTGGAGAGATACCACCAAAACATGAGACAAGAGCGTTATGAGATTTTCACTAACATGATCTCCGCTAAGATGGGTCATGGAGAATCTCTTACCGTGCACCTGCAAAAGATGCAAAGGTATTTCGACCGCCTTCGCAAGTTAAATGTTGACTTTGGGGAAGACTTGGCGATCGACATGGTGCTTCACTCTTTGCCTCCGATGTACAACCAATTTAGGATGACCTACCACATGAACAAAGAGGAGGTCACCCTAAGAAAACTCCAAGGTCTTTTGAGAGTCGCTGAGAGCAACTTCAAAGACAAGTCTGTTGCACCTACTCCCAATCCGTCTGCTACTCCCATCTTGGCAATTGGTCAAGGAAAGGGAAAGAAGAGGAAGGCTTCATCAAAGAACTATCGCTAGGTTGAAGCCCGAGATGGTGCCTCTTCTAGTGGGACCAAAGTTGATCCCTCTAAGCCCTATCCTAACCCGAAGGAGGCAGAGTGCCACCACTGCTACAAGATAGGACATTGGAAGAGAAGCTGCCCAGAATACCTGCAAGCAATCAAAGAAGGAAAGATCAAGCCATCTTTCGCACGTATATACACAATTAAATCTAACGATTCTAATCATGCTATTTCTTGGGTTCTTGACACCGGTTGTGGTTATCACATTTGTTCAAATGTGCAAGGACTAAGAAGAAGTAGGGATATGGAGCAAGGAAGGATCAATATAATCATGGGGAACAAAAGATCGTTGCCTGTTACCAAGATTGGAGTGTATTCTTTAGTGCTTAGGAATAATTTGTGTTTAGATTTGAACAATTGTTGCTATTCGCCAGAAATGGCTAGAAACATCATTTCATTTCATGGTTTATATAGACAAGGATTTAGATTTTCTTTTAATAATGAGAATGGTTCTATTTTGGCTTATCTAAATAGTGTCTTTTACTTTGAAGCTATACCATGTAATGGAATATATGAAACTATTATGATTGTTGATAACTTAGGAAATGATGTTTTGAATATTGATTCTTCCACTAGTTTGGATAAAGCATCCTTGTGGCATTGCCGTCTTGGACATGTCAACAAGAAACGCATAGCCCAACTCCAAAAGGATGGAGTGTTGGAGTCATTCGACCTTAGGGAAGATGACACATGCGAGTCTTGTTTACTTGGAAAGATGACTAAGTCACCCTTCACGAATACTTTTTAAAGGGGTGAGGGGCTATTGGACCTAATACATACCGATGTATGTGGACCCTTTAGATCAACCACAAAGGATGGGAACCACTTCTATGTGACTTTTACCGATGATTATAGTAGATATGGGTATATCTGTTTAATCAAGCAAAAGTCAGAAACCTTTGAAAAGTTCAAAGAGTTCAAGAATGAAGTGGAGAATCAATTGGGTAGGAAAATCAAGATGCTTCGATCCGATCGAGGAGGAGAGTACCTAAGTCTTGAATTCCAAAATTATCTCAAGGAGTGTGGAATAGTTTCACAATTGACGCCTCCTAGGACACTGCAGTTGAATGGTGTGGCAGAAAGGCATAATCGAACCTTATTGGATATGGTTCGCTCTATGATGAGTCGTGCTTCACTACCTATCTTCTTTTGGGGGTATGCCTTAGAGACTGCCGCCCATATCCTTAACCGAGTCCCTACTAAGAAGGTTGCCAAAATACCTCACGAGATGTGGATGGGGAAAGCTCCCTTGTTGGCACATATCAAGGTTTGGGGTTGCGAGGCTTTCGTAAGACGAGATACTCACGACAAGCTTGAACCTCGAAGTGAGCGATGTATTTTCATCGGCTACCCGCAGACATCCTTTGGATATCTCTTCTATAGACCGAAGGACAATGTTGTCTTTGTTGCGAGGAGAGGATGTTTTCGAGAGCGAGAACTCATAAGCCAAGGAGATAGTGGGAGGCAAATCGAACTTGAAGAGATTCAAGAGTCGATAGATGAAGGAACCTCTACCGCTGACATTCAACCCGAGGAGGAAACTCCGGTTGAACCGATTGACGAATCCTTACCTCTTAGACGTTCCAATAGAGTTAGAGTTCATCCCCAGTTTTATGGTTTTCATATTACTACCGAAGGGGGCACGTATATTAGTGATGGTACACTAGTAAATCATGATGAACCTAATAACTATAAGGAAGCCATGGGAGGCCCAGAGTCTACGATATGGAAAGAGGCAATGGATAGTGAGATCCAATCCATGTACGATAACCAAGTTTGGAATTTGGTTGATTATGTACCCGGACGTAAGACCATTGGGTGCAAGTGGATCTTCAAGAAGAAGACCGACGTGGATGGGAACGTACACACATATAAAGCACGATTGGTTGCAAAGGGCTTTACTCAAACTCCAGGAGTTGACTATGATGAGACCTTCTCACCAGTTGCGAAGATTAAATCTATTAGAGTGATGCTAGCAATTGCCACATTTCATGATTATGAGATTTGGCAAATGGATGTCAAGACCGCCTTCCTTAATGGAAAGTTGGCTGAGGATGTTTACATGTCTCAGCCGGAGGGGTTTGTGAATCCGAAGCATCCAAATAGAGTGTGTAAGCTTGAGAAGTCCATTTATGGACTTAAGCAAGCGTCTCGCAGATGGAATCTTTGCTTCGATGAGAAAGTCAAAGAGTTTGGATTTGTATGAAGCGAAGACGAATCTTGTGTATATGTCAAAGCCAGTGGGAGTATAGTAAGCTTTCTCGTTCTATATGTCGATGACATATTACTCATAGGAAACGACATCCCAAATCTGCAGGAAGTCAAGTCCTGGCTCGGGAAGTGTTTCGCTATGAAGGACCTCGGAGAGGCTTCTTACATTTTGGGAATAAGGATAGTAAGAGAAAGAAGTAAGATACTAATTGTACTTATTCAGAATACTTACTTAGAGAAGGTACTAAAACATTTTAGTATGGAAAACTCAAAGAAGGGAGAACTACCGATACAAGGAAATGCCAAGTTGAGTAAGACTCAAAGTCCGAGTACTGAAGCTGAAATAGCAGAAATGAGCCGAATACCATATGCTTCCGCAGTTGGCTCAATCATGTACGCTATGACGTGTACTCGCCCTGATGTAGCCTTCGCTTTGAGCATGGTTAGCAGATATCAAGGGAACCCTGGCAAAGCACATTGGATTGCGGTGAAGAACATCCTTAAGTACCTTCGGATCACGAAAGAATGGTTCTTAGTCCTTGGAGGGAGTGATGACTTGAAGGTGCGAGGGTATAGTGATGCCAGTTTTCAGACCGATAGGGACAACTACCGTTCGCAGTCGGGCTGGGTCTTTACCCTAAACGGAGGAGCAGTAACTTGGAAGAGTTCCAAGCAAGAAACCGTAGCTGATTCAACGTGCGAATCAGAGTACATCGCAGCGAGTGAAGCGTCGAAGGAGGCGATATGGCTAAAGAACTTCATTGGTGATCTTGGACTTGTGCCTGACATAAAGGAGCCCATGGAGATTTTCTGTGATAACGAAGGTGCGGTTGCCTTGACCAAGGAACCTAGGGATCATGGTAGATCTCGAGATATCGACAGAAAATATCACTTCATTAGACATCGTGTAGAAGAAGGACAACTCATAGTTAAGAGGATATCATCAGAAGATAACCCAGCAGATTCGCTTACGAAGGGACTGAGTAGGGTTAAGCACTTGTAGCATGCTAGGAGTATTGGGCTGAAGGATGATATTAGTATAGATTAGATAGTATTAGAAACATATAATAGATAAATGTAATTAACATTTGATGATTAAATAAAGGAGTTTTGTAAAGTTACTATCATATGTTAATTGTTTAACTGTTGTTTCACTTTGCATGTTTTGACTTCCAGAATAATTGAGTTTATTAGGAATAATCGAATTATTCAAATTGTCCACAATCGTTCATATGTTGGAAGTAGATATGAATGAAGATTATCATGAATTGGTGTGTAGATTGTCTAAATGGTGTTAGACATAGCAAGGGTTGCTGCAACGTTCATGAGTGCTTATGAACTGGTTTTAAGCATTGGAACAAACCCGCGCTTGCTGGAATCACTTTATAGAATACGATATAAAAGGTGATCGCAAGACGATAATATCATATAGTCTTAAAACCTAGATATATGGTTTATTATTTGTTAATTGATTGTACATTGATAATGCGAAAACGCATCTGTAACTTGGTGTTATAAAACGCATTGTTGTGTATAGTTGGTTAATGAATAAGTAAATGCATATAAGTTGAAGTTTATCAATAAATTTTATCCTAAGAGGGTAGAAGAGATATCTTGGCCACTCGATGATTTGATTTGACTTATGTGCCAGGCCCGGTCAGAACTGAATTGATGTGTTTGATTAAGTTCTATGTCGAATAAATCGGAGATCGAGAACTCAAATGCTAGACTAACCATTCCATAGGATTGCCAGCATGATATATAACAGAGGACTGTACGATCCCTTATCTAAAGGACAAGATTGATTATATTAGAGATTGATAGCGTCTTTGAGAGCTACGATTGCAAACCGAATTGTACTTGTATAGTTACTAGACTTATCCAAGTGGGAGACTGTTGGAATAGTGTCTAAGGCTGCAACTATATTAGGCAAGTATTTGACCCAGTTGTGCATGGTCCTTTTGGGTTGCCTTCACCATAGCAACTTGATGGATGATTTGTTAAGAGAGAGTAAATATTATAAGGAATAATATATGGTTATTTGATTAATATAAGTCATAGATTAATTGGAATTAATTTGGTGACTTAAAGAGATTAATTAAATAAGAGGGTATAAACTGTCAATTGTTTGATAGTTACACTTTAGACTATAAATCCTTATCCATGATAGGATGGACGATTTCTAGGGCTTGGATAAGCCAAAATAGTCCATAGGGTTATCAAGGAAAGGATATGGATCAACTTAAAGTCTAAGTTATCCAATTAGGGTTAAAGCTGTAATCCTTAAGGAGTCTACAAGTATAAATAGACCCTAGGGGTGAGGGAATTCGAGACACCATCAAAAGTAGAGATACTCTGGCCGAATTCCTCCCCTCTCCTCTCTCCTAAATCATCTTACTTGCTATTGGTGTTTGTAAGCCATTAGAGGAGTGACATTTGTGACTCTAGAAGCTCCAAGACAACAAGATCAACAAGGAATCCAAAGGTATGATTCTAGATCTATTTCAATGTTGTTATTTAACCTAATTAGCCATTAGAAGTCTTGGATTCAAAGCATGTTTAATTAGAAAGCCTAGATCCGAGCATTAGGGTTTTGCATGCGCACATAGGAAAGTTCTTATGGCTAAAACCCATTAGGGAGATCCAGACACATTGACAGAAAATATCACTTCATCATACATCCAATAGAAGAAGGAATACTCGTGGCAAAGAGGGTATCATCGGATGAGAACCCAGAAGATCCCCTCACGAAGGTACTGAGTAGGGTTAAGCATCTCCAGCATGCTCGGAGCATAGGGCTGAAGGATAATATAAGTTTTAGTAGTTAGATAAATTATGAAATTTGTAAAGTGTAATTGACATTCGATGATGAATAAAAGGTGTTTTATTTATGAGTAAAGTGTTGCTATGTTGTCGATCGTTTACTATATTTCTTTTGCATGTTTTGACTTCCAGAATAATTATGTTTGGTATATCATATTATTCAAACCCCCACAGTCGGTCATATGACGGAAGTAGGTATGAATCAAGACTGTTATGATTGGTTCTGATCATTGGACTCAACGCACGCTCACTGGAATCAATTCATGGAATTTTATCTTGAGTGATCGTGAGATGGTAATATCATATAAGTCTTCAAACCTAGAGATATGTTTTGTTACTTACGAGTTGATTATGCATTGATTGTAGAAAAACGCATTGGTAACTCGATGTTATAAAACGTGCCTTTGTGTATAATTCAATGAGTGGTAGAACAAACATATGAGTCGAAGTTTATCTGTTCCTTCTAGGATTAGAAGCGATATCTGGGCCCTCGATGATTTTGTTTTGACCTATGTACTGGGCCTGGTCTGTAACGACCCGTTTCCGGTATGTTAATTAATTTGATTTGGGCTAAGTTTTCAAGAGGGACTCGGCGAGTTCTAGCCTGACTCGCCGAGTCGAGTCGCGCATCATGGGCACGCGGGAGCCGGTGACTCGGCGAGTCCATATCATGGACTCGGCGAGTCCGTCCGCTTGGGAGAAACCCTAAATCCTCGGGTTTGCTCACTATTTAAACCCCATTATAGCCTCCATCTCGCCACTTTCCCCCTAAGAGCACTGTGAGAAACCCTAAACCTTCCTCTTGTGAGCTTATAAGTGATCTTGTTCCATTTTGTGAAGGGGTGAAGAAGGAGAAGAAGAAGGAAGCAAGGAAACGAGTTCTAGTGCCAGATCCAAGATCAAGTGTGAACTTATTGAGGTATTTTCGGAGTTCTCTTCTGGTTTCATGCTTAAACTTCCATTAGAGCTCTTTTAAGGGCTATTTGATGCTTGTTCCAAGCTTTATGCTTGCTTGAATGTGTTATTAAGCCGAAATACCTTTGGATCTGAGTGTTGGGGTGTTGTAGGGTCCAGATCCACTGTCTTTTTGGAGTTACATTGCTTATTAGCCATGGATCTACCCTTATTGTGCATATTTTAGTCTTATTTCCCTCATTCATGTGGTTGTGCACGTAAAGTTGGAAACTTTACGTGGTAAAACAGCTTAATGGACCTAGATCTATCATTTGCATGTGTTGGATTCAAGAGAAATCGAGTAAAAATATGTTGCATGGCGGCGACTCGACGAGTCAGGTCGCGAGTCCCGAGTTCTTCAGTTTCTTCAGTGTCGAGTGGACGAGGTGAGTTAGGGAGTGGACTCAGTGAGTTAAGAGTAGACTCAGTGATGGAGGGACTCGGCGAGTTTGTTCATACAACTCGGCGAGTCCAAGGCAATCTTCTTGAGGATCAAGAACAACTCGTCGAGTCTGTTCATCTGACTCGGCGAGTCGGATGAAGATCATCTGAGTTCTTGGATCCAGAGGGTACTCGTCGAGTCGATGCCACACTCGACGAGTAACAGCATGTAAGAGTTGAGTGGAGAGTCTAGGACTCGGCGAGTCGGGTATCCCGACTCGGCGAGTCAGCCCTGAGTAAGTCAACTTTGACCAAGGGTAAAAGAGTCATTTTACCCTGAGTGTAGTGCTAGTGATTGATTGAGTGTGTTTATGGATTTGTAGCCGAGGAGATTCAGGAGCAGCAGCCGTTAGCTTTCCGAGCCACACACTCATCCGCTAGCTTACGAGGTGAGTTTCCTTCCCGTAGGGGCGGGTCTAAGGCCACAATGCCGGCCCGTCCAGTTAATAGTAGTTTCCGGACTTCGGTCCGATGTAGTAGTTAGTATGTTTGATGCCTTCGTGGTTCAGACATAATTCATGTGCTATGTGTTATGTGTTTTATGTTCCGGGTTGCGGCCCGATGCAGTATGCAGTATGTTTGTTATGATATGCTATGCTATGCTCAGTCAGTTCCGGGCTCCGGTCCGATGCAGGGGACACGGTCCCAGTTAGTTCCGGACTTCGGTCCGGTGCAGCCAGTTCCGGACTTCGGTCTGACGCAGTCAGTTCCGGACTCCGGTCTGATGCAGTTAGTTCCGGACTCCGGTCCGATGCAGTTAGTTCCGGACTTTGGTCCGATGCAGGGGACAAGGTCCCAGTCAGTTCCGGACTTCGGTCCGATGCAGTTTCCGGGCCCCGGCCCGATGCAGTGGGCAAGGCCCAATATGTGTTTATATGTTGTTGTATGGTATGTGGTAAGTTGGGGGAGCTCACTAAGCTTCGTGCTTACAGTTTCAGTTTTGGTTTCAGGTACTTCCGCAAGCAAAGGGAAGAGCTCTGGGTGACGGCATCGCACACACCACCGTTTCAGCTTTAGTCTGGATTTGATTTAGTTGTTGTTTTTGGATATAGTATGTTACAGTTTCCGCACAGTACTTTATTATATTTTGGGGCATATCACGCATGGTTTATTTATATGATACTCTGATTATAGTTTTGATGGTATTAAAAACGAAATTTTTGGGTCGTATTTTTGGGTCGTTTCAAGTTGGTATCAGAGCCCTGGTTTGAGGGATTCGGATACACTCTCGGGTGTATCTGAACTCAAACTAAGGGGAAATAAAAGATTTTTAATAAAATGTTTTTACAAAAGAATTTTGAAAACACTTAGAAGGAAAAAGAATTGTTTTAAGATAGAGGTGTGTGCATGCGGTCAACCGAGCTCAAGTAAGTACTCCCAAATTACCCATACAAGTTATTTGTTCAATTTCAGTTTAGTAGAACAGCATGCTAGAATAGGACTAAGGGTGTAGGAGAATGCCTTATGTGCCTGCTTATGTGTTACAGCGCTATGAATATTGCATGCTAGAATTGAGTAGACAGCAGTAGGATAGCCTGTTTAGGTTATGCCTGATAGTATGAGCTTAGCATCCTATGCTAGTGCAGTTTCTTGTTATAAGAATAGCTTGCGTGAGTCTGTTTCCCTTGTCCGAATGCTGCTTGCTTTGTGCTTAGTGGGATTCCGAGTAATGGGAGTTAGCCATTAGGTGGACACGTCACACCACATGTAATCAGGTTTGAATAATCCCAGAGTGCTGGAACTGGCCCTACTGCGCAGCTCTTGTTTGAGTCCAACCGTTGTAGGGATGGATCTTTTACTTGAAGGATTATCCGATCCTCATCATATGTGATGGTGTTCAGGTGATGGCTTATTGGCAGTGCAAGGAGACCTACAGCAGCTGAGGACCAGTCGTATTGAGCTCGAGTTTTCTCTAGGGCAAGCCTAGGGTGAGAGTAGCAGAGAATAGCAGTGGTAGAAGTGACTTGGGGAAGTCGAGGCAGTTCTTGAGGAAAGTACGGATAGATGTGGAAGGTAGTAGGGGCCCATACTACTGGAAGCAGAGGATCCGTACTCGAATCAAGGAAGGCCAAGATTAGACCAGGAAGCTAGTAGTCGTATCATGATCCCTTGAAATATTTCAATGTTCTGATGTTGTTACGATATGTTTCAGAATGGTAGTTTTGCGTCCAAGGCCAGCAGCCGGCAGTTCAGATGCCGGAGGAGGATCAGGATCGGGATCCGACCCGGAGGTCGGACAGATGGATGAGCAGACCAGAGAGTTCCTTTCTTCTGAGATTACTCGCATCATACTTGAGCAGACTCCTGTGATCTTCGGTTCGATCAAGGAGGGCATTTTGGAGATGATGGATGAGAGACTGAGTACCTTCCGTACTGAGATGGCGGCCGTGATGGGGTCGCGCACACTCACTTTCAGGGAGTTCAGGGCATGCGGGGCTCCTGACTATCACGGGGCACGGGACCCCATAGCGAGTACCAGGTGGTTGGCGGACGTGGCCAACGCATTCCGCACTAGCAGATGTCACGAGGGGGACAAGGTCAGATTGGCGTCCTGTCTCCTGAAGGACAGGGCACGTGACTGGTGGGAGGAGGTAGGACATGCCATCGGGGATGATGCGGCATTGGATGCCATGACCTGGGCTGATTTCTCTACCAGGTTCAGAGCGGAGTTCGCACCGGTCATTGAGGTGCAACAGTTAGCCAGGGAGTTCCAGGATCTTACCCAGACTACCGAGACAGTGGCGGAGATCACCGCCAAGTTCAGGGAGCGGGCCCTTCTTGTTCCACAGTATGCAGCAGATGAGGAGATGAAGAAGGCCCGTTATCACGAGATGTTGCGGAGCGACATTCGTATGTTTGTGAGCCGGTCCAGTTGCAAAACACTGGACGACATGATTGCTAGAGCCAGAGAGAGGGAGATTGATCTCGAGATGGAGAGGAAGAGGAAACCGGAGGCGGTTTCGGGTGCAGGCAGTGTGGGCAAAAAGCCCAAGGTTTCAGATCACAAGTCCAGGGGTCAGCAGAGCCACGGTCGATGTGGCAAGTGTGGGAGGTTGCACGAGGGGGCGTGCAAGGCAGGGAGTCCCGGCTGCTACAAGTGCGGTCGGACCGGGCATATGAGTAGGGATTGTACGGCCCCTGCCACTACGGTTACAGCATCGGATCTGATTTGCTTTCAGTGCAATCGGAGGGGACACAAAAGGTCCCAGTGTCCCAGTTTAGCTGCAGCAGGGAAGGTGCATGCACCCGCCCCTGCTACTTTGAGGATCACGGATGGCCGTCAGGGCCGAGCTGATGCGCCGGTGGCGAAGAGCAGGGCATTTCAGATGACAGCAGAGGAGGCGCGAGCGACTCCTGATGCGGTGACGGGGTCGTTCTCGGTGAACGGCATCCCTGCTTTGGTATTGTTTGACTCGGGGGCCACCCGATCATTTGTATCGCTTGCGCTTAGCAAGAGATTTAGCAGAGCTCCGGGGGAATTGGATTGTCCATTAGAGGTTGAGATAGCAGATGATAGGACCGTGAGGGTCGACAAAGTATATAGAGGGTGTTCCCTTCAGATATTTGAGGAGCAGTTTCTAGTGGATTTGGTTCCGATTCCCCTGCGCGGGAATAAAGTCATTGTGGGCATGGATTGGTTGAGCCCCAATGGAGCGGTGATTGATTGTGAACTTCAGCTAGTGAGGGTTCGCACTCCCAGTGGGGGAGAGATAGTGATTCAGGGCGAGAGGCCCCAGCGAGGATTGACCTTCTGCTCTGCCGCTAGGGCGAGGCGCTACGTTCAGCAGGGTTGCGCCGGTTATGTAGCCTACGTCTTGGATGCCCGGGTTAAGGGCAAGACGACGATCGATGATGTTCCTATTGTTCGAGATTACCCGGATGTGTTTCCCGAGGATTTGCCGGGGATACCTCCTGAGAGGCAGGTTGAGTTCAGGATCGACCTGGTTCCTGGTGCGGCTCCGATAGCCAAAGCACCATATCGGCTTGCTCCCCCTGAGATGCAGGAGTTGTCTACACAGCTTCAGGAGCTGTTAGACAAGGGTTTCATCCGGCCGAGCAGTTCGCCTTGGGGAGCGCCGATCTTATTTGTGAGGAAGAAAGACGGGTCGCATCGGATGTGTATTGATTACCGGGAGTTGAACAAGGTAACGGTGAAGAACCGTTACCCACTTCCGAGGATAGATGACTTGTTTGATCAGCTCCAGGGAGCGTCTTGGTTCTCCAAGATCGACCTACGCTCCGGTTACCACCAGATGAGGGTCAGGGATGAGGATGTACAGAAGACTGCTTTCAGGACCCGGTATGGTCATTATGAGTTTGTGGTGATGCCATTTGGGCTCACCAATGCCCCAGCCGCGTTCATGGATCTCATGAACCGCGTGTGCAAACTGATGCTGGATCGGTCAGTGATAGTGTTCATCGATGACATCTTGGTGTATTCCAAGACGCAGGGACAACACGAGGAGCACCTGCGGGAGGTGTTGGAGACTTTGAGGAGGGAGAGACTGTTCGCTAAGTTCTCCAAGTGCGAGTTCTGGTTACGCGAGGTGTAGTTTCTTGGGCATCTCGTTAATCAGAAGGGTATTTTGGTTGACCCGGCCAAGATTGAGGCCGTGATGCAGTGGGAGGTCCCGAGGTCTCCATCTGAGATTCGGAGCTTCCTAGGATTGGCAGGGTATTATCGGAGGTTTATTCAGGATTTCTCCAAGATAGCAGTGCCGCTCACCCGACTAACCAAGAAGTCGGTAGTTTTTCGTTGGGGGCCTGAGCAGCAGGCGGCGTTCGAGACTCTCAGGAAGAGATTGTGCAAGGCTCCGATCCTTACCTTGCCAGAGGGTGTTGAGGATTTCGTGGTCTATTGTGATGCTTCGATCACAGGTATGGGAGCAGTGTTGATGCAGCGAGGCCATGTGGTGGCTTATGCCTCGAGACAGTTGAAGCCTCACGAGGCTAATTATCCTACCCACGACTTGGAGCTGGGGGCAGTTGTATTTGCCCTCAAGATTTGGAGGCATTACCTGTATGGGGTCCGCTGTACTATCTACACGGACCACAAGAGTTTACGATACCTTATGGATCAGCCGAGTTTGAATATGAGACAGAGGAGATGGTTGGACGTGCTGAAGGACTATGACTGTGAGATCCTGTATCATCCAGGGAAGGCCAACGTGGTGGCCGATGCCCTGAGCCGTAAGGCGTCGGCGGCCCCTATCAAGGATTTGTGTATGAGGATGACGGTGATCACTCCTTTGTTGGAGCGGATCAAGGAGGCCCAGTTGGAGGGTCTCAAGGAGGAGAGGCAGAAGTGCGAGAGGATAGTGGGCCGAGTAGCTTCGTTCGACTACGACAGTCGGGGTTTGATGACGCTTCATGGTAGGGTGTGGGTACCGTACTGGGGTGGGGTACGGCAGGTATTGATGGACGAGGCTCATAAGTCTCGATTTTCTATCCATCCAGGGGCGACGAAGATGTATCGAGATCTTCGACCTGATTATTGGTGGCCCTGCATGAAGCGGGACGTCGCTTGGTACGTTGAGAGGTGCTTGACCTGCCGGAAGGTCAAGGCGGAGCACCAGAGACCTCACAGCAAGATGCAGCCGTTGGATATTCCCGTGTGGAAATGGGAGGATATCACCATGGATTTTATCACCAAACTTCCCAGGACCGCACGTGGAGTAGATTCGATATGGGTAGTGGTGGATCGGTTGACGAAGAGTGCCCATTTTATTCCGATCCAGGAGAGTATATCGGCGGAAAGGTTAGCCGATATCTATGTGCGAGAGATTGTGGCACGTCATGGAGTGCCGGTATCGGTAGTGTCGGACCGAGATGTTCGCTTCACGTCCAGATTCTGGAAGCGGTTTCACGACGAGATGGGTACTCGTCTCCATTTCAGCACCGCTTTTCATCCTCAGACTGACGGGCAGAGCGAGAGGACGATTCAGACTCTCGAGGACATGCTTAGGGCATGTGTTCTGGATTTTGGGGGCTGTTGGGATACGTATCTTCCCTTAGCGGAATTCTCGTATAACAACAGCTATCATGCGAGCATTGATCGACCTCCTTTTGATATGTTATATGGCAGGAAGTGCAGGACCCCGATTTGTTGGGGCGAGGTCGGTCAGCGGGTCATGGGGAGCACCGAAGTGGTGCTCAAGACGACGGAACTGATCCAGCAGGTCCGTAGTAGACTGCAGACTGCGCAGAGTCGGCAGAAGAGCTACGCCGACAAGAGGCGTTCAGATTTGGAGTTCCAGGTGGGAGACATGGTTCTTCTGAAAGTCTCACCTTGGAAAGGTGTCATCAGGTTCCGGAAGAGGGGCAAATTGGGCCCCAGATTTATTGGTCCTTTCAGGGTTTTGGCCCGGGTGGGTCGGGTTGCTTACTGGTTAGACCTTCCTGAGGAGCTCAGTTTGATACACAACACCTTCCACGTGTCGCAGTTGAGGAAGTGTTTAGTGGACGAGACAGCGGTCGTTCCCTTGGAGGATATCCAGGTCGATAGCGGCTTGAATTATATCGAGAAGTCGATAGCAATTTTGGAACGGAAGACCAAGACCTTGAGGAACAAGGTAATTCAGCTGGTAAAGGTGCAGTGGCAGCATCGGAAGGGGTCTGAATGGACATGGGAGGCTGAAGAAGAAATGAGAACGCACTACCCGGAGATATTCGCAGACCCAGCCGTAGCAGACTTCGAGGACGAAGTCTGAAACAAGTGGGGGAGATTTGTAACGACTCGTTTCCGGTATGTTAATTAATTTGATTTGGGCTAAGTTTTCAAGAGGGACTCGGCGAGTTCTAGCCTGACTCGCCGAGTCGAGTCGCGCATCATGGGCACGCGGGAGCCGGCGACTCGGCGAGTCCATATCATGGACTCGGCAAGTCCGTCCGCTTGGGAGAAACCCTAAATCCCCGGGTTTGCTCACTATTTAAACCCCATTATAGCCTCCATCTCGCCACTTTCCCCCTAAGAGCACTGTGAGAAACCCTAAACCTTCCTCTTGTGAGCTTATAAGTGATCTTGTTCCATTTTGTGAAGGGGTGAAGAAGGAGAAGAAGAAGGAAGCAAGGAAACGAGTTCTAGTGCCAGATCCAAGATCAAGTGTGAACTTATTGAGGTATTTTCGGAGTTCTCTTCTGGTTTCATGCTTAAACTTCCATTAGAGCTCTTTTAAGGGCTATTTGATGCTTGTTCCAAGCTTTATGCTTGCTTGAATGTGTTATTAAGCCGAAATACCTTTGGATCTGAGTGTTGGGGTGTTGTAGGGTCCAGATCCACTGTCTTTTTGGAGTTACATTGCTTATTAGCCATGGATCTACCCTTATTGTGCATATTTTAGTCTTATTTCCCTCATTCATGTGGTTGTGCACGTAAAGTTGGAAACTTTACGTGCTAAAACAGCTTAATGGACCTAGATCTATCATTTGCATGTGTTGGATTCAAGAGAAATCGAGTAAAAATATGTTGCATGGCGGCGACTCGGCGAGTCGGAAGAACGACTCGATGAGTCAGGTCGCGAGTCCCGAGTTCTTCAGTTTCTTCAGTGTCGAGTGGACGAGTTGAGTTAGGGAGTGGACTCAGTGAGTTAAGAGTAGACTCAGTGATGGAGGGACTCGGCGAGTTTGTTCATACAACTCGGCGAGTCCAAGGCAATCTTCTTGAGGATCAAGAACAACTCGTCGAGTCTGTTCATCTGACTCGGCGAGTCGGATGAAGATCATCTGAGTTCTTGGATCCAGAGGGTACTCGTCGAGTCGATGCCACACTCGACGAGTAACAACATGTAAGAGTTGAGCGGAGAGTCTAGGACTCGGCGAGTCGGGTATCCCGACTCGGCGAGTCAGCCCTGAGTAAGTCAACTTTGACCAAGGGTAAAAGAGTCATTTTACCCTGAGTGTAGTGCTAGTGATTGATTGAGTGTGTTTATGGATTTGTAGCCGAGGAGATTCAGGAGCAGCAGCCGTTAGCTTTCCGAGCCACACACTCATCCGCTAGCTTACGAGGTGAGTTTCCTTCCCGTAGGGGCGGGTCTAAGGCCACAATGCCGGCCCGTCCAGTTAATAGTAGTTTCCGGACTTCGGTCCGATGTAGTAGTTAGTATGTTTGATGCCTTCGTGGTTCAGACATAATTCATGTGCTATGTGTTATGTGTTTTATGTTCCGGGTTGCGGCCCGATGCAGTATGCAGTATGTTTGTTATGATATGCTATGCTATGCTCAGTCAGTTCCGGGCTCCGGTCCGATGCAGGGGACACGGTCCCAGTCAGTTCCGGACTTCGGTCCGATGCAGTCAGTTCCGGACTTCGGTCCGGTGCAGCCAGTTCCGAACTTCGGTCCGACGCAGTCAGTTCCGGACTCCGGTCCGATGCAGTTAGTTCCGGACTCCGGTCCGATGCAGTTAGTTCCGGACTTTGGTCCGATGCAGGGGACAAGGTCCCAGTCAGTTCCGGACTTCGGTCCGATGCAGTTTCCGGGCCCCGGCCCGATGCAGTGGGCAAGGCCCAATATGTGTTTATATGTTGTTGTATGGTATGTGGTAAGTTGGGGGAGCTCACTAAGCTTCGTGCTTACAGTTTCAGTTTTGGTTTCAGGTACTTCCGCAAGCAAAGGGAAGAGCTCTGGGTGACGGCATCGCACACACCACCGTTTCAGCTTTAGTCTGGATTTGATTTAGTTGTTGTTTTTGGATATAGTATGTTACAGTTTCCGCACAGTACTTTATTATATTTTGGGGCATATCACGCATGGTTTATTTATATGATACTCTGATTATAGTTTTGATGGTATTAAAAACGAAATTTTTGGGTCGTATTTTTGGGTCGTTTCACGGTCAGAACTAAATTGATGTGTTCAGTTAAGTTCTATGTCAAACAAATCGGAAATCGGGAAAGAAATGCTGGACAATAAGTAAGACCATGTTCCATGTATTTGTCCGACTGATATCTTGAACAAAGGATTATATGATCACTTATCTAAAATGGCGCGTTCTAGTTCAACAGAGTTTAAAGAGCTACGATTGCTGATCGGTTCCTGAAGTCATACTTGCAACTATAGTTATTAGACTTATCCAAGTGGGAGACTGTTGGATATAGTGTCTAAGTCCATAACTATATTTGGTATGTACTTGACCCGACCCAGCATGGTCCATTTGGGTTGCAATTCACCCGAACAATTTATGGATAATATGTTGAGAATAGTACAAGTTATGACTTATTAATATATTATAAGTTCTAATATATTAATATAAGATCATATTATTTAATTAGTATTGATCTATAATTAATCTAGGATTAATTTAGAGATCAAAGATATTACTAATTAAATATGGGCTTCTATATTTATATAGTGTGGGCTAATGCTTATTTGGAATGGGCTAGGCTTGCATGGAAAAGTCCATGGGTACCCCATGGAGCTTTAACCCATGGATCTCATGGAAATGAAGAGACATGGGTATTAGGGTTTACATGGATGTGACCCTAATCCACCACACTATATAAAGGAGGCTTTGGTTCTTGAAATCACACTAGTTGACACTTGTTGAGGTGAGTAAAGCAAGAGGACCGATTTCAAGAAAGTAGTGACTATTCTCTCAAAGTTCCAAGTTTGTGGTGATTTGTGATTTCCATTTGAGGCATTCACACTATTGGTGATAGGCTCAAAAACTCCAAGCAATCAACTACTACTACAAGGTAAGTATTTCTACTAGTTTTATTTGATGCATGTTCCCCATGCCATGCTAGTTAGGATATGAACCTTGGAAAAATAATTATTTGCATGTATCTTAGACAAACATAGATCCAAGGTTTATTAGGGTTGCATGTACACTTAGGAAGTGTTAGAATGCTCAAAAATCATCATAAAGATGGTACACCGGACTCCGTACAAGTAATGCCTCCAATTTTTGAGGGCAAACACAACGCATCACTGCCTCAATATTGACTGGATCGACCAAAATACCATCTTGGTTGATGATGTTCCCCAAAAACTGCACCTCATGCAACCAGAAATCACACTTTAAGAACTTGGCATAAAGCTTTTCCGCCCTCAGTGTCTCCAATACCTCCCTCAAAAGTTGATCGTGTTGCTCCTTGGTCTTAAAATAGACCAAGATATCATCGATATAAAAATGGTCACAGAGCGATCCAACATCAGTCTACACACCCTATTCATGAGGTCCATGAACGCTAATGGGGCATTGGTGAGCCCAAATGGCATCACCACAAACTCATAGTGGTCGTACCTAGTCTAGAAAGTTGTCTTTGGTATCATCCATAATCCTCATCTTATGGTACCCTGACCAAAGATCAATCTCGGAAAACCAAGATGCACCCTAGAATTGATCAAACTAATGATCGATCCTCGGAAGCAGGTAACGGTTTTTCACCGTTAGCTTGTTCAGCTCTCGATAATATTGAATTAGGCAATGAATTGACATGATTTTTCTTCCGATATTAATCCATTGAATATGATGTGTTTACATTCAATTAACTATCAAATGTTTTGGTACTTTATGAGTACACGTAATGTAACCTTGTATAACCAGAGATCCTTACTTAAGGTGGATTCACCATTTGTAAGTCCCCAAAAATTGCTTGTGTATCAATCTGATCCAATTGATGGTGCAGAATCACATCAATTGGATGATGTCATATCAAATAGAAGAGAAGGAGAATAAGAAGAAGATGAATCTAATGATGTATTCAATATAAATGATGCTCCTGACAATAGATTCATGCACACACACACACACACACTTCTTCTCTCTAACTTTCTCTCTCTACAAGATGCTCTCCTCTCTCTTCTCTAACCTTTTTCTTAACTGTACACTCCCACATGAACTCCTCTATTTATATGGACCTCCAGCCATAACATGTGTACAGCCGCACACACTATGTACGGCCGTACACACGTGTACGTCCGTACACGCAAACTGCAAACACCTACAACATTACATAAAAATATATTTTCCTAGAAAAGTAAAGTATAAATCATATTTTTGACCCAACAATCTCCCCCTTGGTTTATAGCTTTCTTTTGTAATTGGCCCAACAAACCCCCCATAAAAAGTAGCTGGCCTTTTCTTGTTGATCTTCATTGTGAGCTTGGCTTCAACATTAATCTTCAAATTCTTCACAGCTTCAACATGAACTTGATGAATATTCAATGAATGACTTCATATAGAGCGGTTGGGCTTTTCTTCAGAATTTGGCTTTGAACGCACGTCGGGTGAGGAGGCTTGATGTACTGATTCTTGAAATATAGTGCTTTTAGCTTCAGAATCTACATAGAGAACATCAGAGAGAACAAATCTTCTGGATCATTTCAGCAGGTACAAAGATAACATCAGACTGATTGAGGAGGATTCAATGAAATCTATCATATATTCTTCAATTTCAGCTTCACCTTGCTTCTGGGGTTGAAGGATGGAATTTCGAAAGAATAATCTTTATTTCTTGCTCCTTCGAATGCGAATTCTTCGATGCTCACAGATGAGGCCTTGGCTCAGAAATCTTCAACACAAACTCCATGAGTCTTATCTATACCTGAAATCACTTTTCACGACAAAACAAAACTAAAAGAAAAATCAACACACAAAATAAAAATAGAAACAAAAAATATTTTTGGATTTTATAATTTTTCTAAATTAGAAATAATATTATTTTTGGATTTTAATTTTCTGATTTTTGTTTGATTTTTGAATTATTTTTAATTCAAAAATATGAACTAATTTAACAAAATAAAATGATATCAACTTTAAGAATGATTTGGGATTAAAGTTTTTAGACAACCTTTATCCGCTTGTCGGTAGCTTCTATGTTCATGTCTTTGTCTGGTCGATCGCTGGTATTGTTGTCCACTTAAACACGAAAAATTGTGACAAAATTAGGACATACTATAAGTGACAAGACAATGTGATCCTAAGTTCCTAGATATTATATCTGATCCTAAGTTTCTAGATACTATATCTTAAGGACCATTCAGCTGACGGCGACAAGAGATATTGTTGTCCACCTAAAGTGAGCAGTGAGATCTATAGACAATCTTTGAGTGTTCAATTTTAATTGTACTGGAACATGTTTCCCGCTTCCTGATATGCCCCAGCAATCAAAGACTTCCAGAGTACTCCTTACATCGGGTGAGCAGACAATCATTAAGAGAGAAGATAGATTTAGATTATTGTCACTTATAGTTTTTAGAGGGATTGAGAAGTAGAAGGTTGCATATGTTGTGTACCAGGTCGGATTGTTAATCACGTAAAGGAGACAACATATGGCTAACAGATAAGAAGAATTTCATAGATATAATATGTAGAGAAATAGATTTGCATATGTTGCAATCCAGGTCGGATCTCTTCCAATCACGCAGTGGAGGCAACATATGACTAACAGTAAGAAAGAAAGAAAATAATTTTCTACAGACATAATTCATCGGAATTTACCAGTCGCCCCATCAATACCGAAATTAAGGACAAAATATGCACATCGAGGAAAAGTTAAACCACGGTTCCAGATACGGGTTCATTTAATGTGACGAGTAGATTCCTATATATATATATATATATCTCCATGCTCAACCCATCCAAGCATCGTATTTTCAGGCTAAACGGAACTAACTAGGTCAATATTTATCAAGTCTCTAGATTCCTTAAGTTCATCTGCACCTAGTCAAGTCCGTTTAAAATCTTCGTGCCTATCGACGCATCAAACCAGAGCATAGACCCTTCAACTTTGGGTACGTTACGCAGACTCAGATTGCCCGTTATCACTCACTTCCCAAAACATCTCCCTCAAGCACATTCCATAACCAACATATTATTTTTTTGAGTTTTTAAAACTTTTTAAAATTTTCTAATTTTTGTTTTGTTTTTATTTCTCCCCCTAAATTTGTACATAGGAGAGAAACAAAAGTAAATGCGCAAATTTAAACTATCCTAAAACAAAAATTTGTCTTTAAAGTGAATCAACTTAAGAAAAACTCAGCAGTATAGAGAAGAAAACTCAAACCGTAAGTCACCAATTGAATTTGCATCCAGAAGGTCTGAGAATAGCACGCATAATCTCAGAACAGATCTCGAAAATTCTTCATGCCATTAAGCACAAACCCCGTGAGTGATCACTTCCTTTCTTCCCTTCCCACAAGGACACATACTCTCAAACACTGCTCTGAGTGTTGTATAGTTGAGAGATGCCTCCTATCATGTGCCTGGAATATCCACTATCAACAAACCGAAGTCTGAAAATAGGCCTCCATAACTGTTCTGACACCGAGCAGGATCAGTTGGTTTTTGGAACCCATTCCATTTTGAAACTGGGTCGACCTTTGTCATCAACGCACGATACCCTCTCCCATGACATGTCCTGCTTATCACAAACAGAAGATGTAAAAATATTAGAAGCGTTAGAAGATTTGGGAGAGTGAGCCTTTGGAACCCATTTGTAGTTGGGTTTAACCCATTTTTTTCGATCTGATGGGTGGCTCAGTACTTGCTTTTGAATTCGAAGATGGCCGTTGAGATGACTTTGATTTTGGCTTCACGGGAGCATCTCTTGGATTTGGCTTCTTGGTCGATATTCCCTTCTTGACCTTGGGATTTGATTTCTTGGCCTTAGGAGTTGAAATCTTGCCCTTCATGGCATTCCAGTCACCATTGTCTGAACGTGACCTGGAGGGGTTTCTTTTAAAAAATCTCCCTCTTGGCGCGTTCTGCCAGCCTTGTGCATAGTAGGGAACATATGTGCGATTAGGACAATTTCTGGTAATGTGTCCAGGTGTTCCAAAGTGAAAACAAGTCTTTTTCTTCACTGTCGAGTTGTTTCTTCCTGCCCCTGGTAGCGTATACATGCCTTGTCTCTTGTTGTTCGCACATGCACACTTGTAGCAGGCACCCTGATTCACTGGAAATGGTGGCATGTATTTTCCAATAATATGTTGATCAGAAGCAGCTGAGTTCGAAGAAGCAGATTCAGAGTTCAAGGAGATGTTGGTTTGTTCAATGGTGTTCTCCTTGTTCTAATCCTCTACTACTTTGCCTGCACAGGAAGTAGAATCATTAGTATCGTTCATCTCAACATCCTCAGTTGCCTGTTCAACAACTGGTTTACCGTATACCATAAATGGTTCTCGGTCAATCTCTTCATGAGTCAACGGTATGGATATATAGTTATGATTGAAAGGGGGAGGAACACTATCATAACCTAGACCCTTGTTTTGATTATCTTTGAATTTCAATTGATTTTCAAATAAGGACTCGACTGTCTTACTTGACGCAGTGTAATTTTTGAAACTAACATCCGTTTTTCCAAACTTTATTTTCAAAGCGTCAAGTTCTTCAGTTACAACAACAAGCTTTTTCTTAATGTGATCATAATTTTCACACTTGTTGCTGTAATCTTCTTGGAGTTTTCGGAAATCCTTGATTTTGGTTACTAATTGAGCTTTTAACGATTTCTGTCTTTTCCTAAGAGTATAGCCTTCGTATTTGAGGTCCTCATTTTCCCTTTTTAGCAAATCAATTTGTTCGCGAAGAAATTTAATCGTAGCTTTACAAGATGGAGTACATGAAACTTCATTTACCGGAATTGATGTGGAACTCATTTTTTTTTTAATTTTTATTATTATTTATTTTTATATTTTTAAATGCCCTTTGACTTAAAAAACCGAGAAAGTCATCCTTAAAAGTCAAACTTAAAAATTCAAACTCAAACGTCAAACTTGAAAAGTCAAACCGAAAAGCTAAATTTGAAAAATTAAAAGTCAAACGAGAAAGTCAAAATTTAAAATCAAAGGTCAAACTTGAAGGTCAAAGTCAAAATCTTAAAGTCAAAAGTCAAAAATAAAAGTCAAAAATTAAAATAAAATTTTTTTGGTTGAAAAAGGAATTTAAAAATAAAATTTTGAATTTTTTGTGTTGAAAATGTCAATTTGCGAAATTATATGTGAAAAGAATGTCTTAAATTCCAACTTTCGGATGAAGGAAACAAGTCGCCTCCTAGACGAGTTGGTAAGTCGCTGGCTTGGTCAACTAGATGTACCGGGTTCGATTCCCGGTAACCTCAATTCTCTTCCTGTTTCTTAATACAAAGCTGCTGTTCGAGCTTGCTGCGAGGAATACAGCTGCGAAGCGAAGATCCAGATGGGAGATCGAACCGTATACCGAGGCTGCACACGGAGCCGCACACTGAAGTCCACACTCCGAGCCGTATACTTCGAGTCGCACACCGAGGCTGCTGAGCCGCACTCCTTCAACAGATTTGCGAAAAAACGACGTTTTTTACTCTTTTTTGCTCCAAAACTCAATCAAAAACTCGTTTTTATGAAAAATGCAAAGAACTAACCCCCCTATTTTTGCGAGATCTATCCAAAAACGCTATTATCTTTTCAAAATCAGATCAAATAAGCTCCACATATTACAAAATGTATTGATACAACCAAGCTCTGATACCAATTGTAAGTCTCCAAAAATTGCTTGTGTATCAATCAGATCCAACTGATGGTGCGGAATCCCAGAAAGGCGTGGCCTTTGACCGGGAAGAGAAACAAGAGAGAGCGTTCCAAACACTCAAGCGAGCCTTGTGCACCGTGCCAATACTATCTCTCCCCGAAGGGATAGAGGAGTTCATAGTCTATTGCGATGCATCGAACCAAGGGCTCGGGTGTGTTCTGATGCAGCGAGGTAAGGTCATCGCCTACGCTTCCAGACAGTTAAAGACACACGAGGTTAACTACACGACCCACGATCTTGAACTGGGAGCAGTGGTGTTTGCTCTGAAGATCTGGAGACATTACTTGTATGGAACGAAAAGCACTATCTTTACCGACCACAAGAGTTTACAACACATTTTCAATCAAAAGGAGCTCAACATGAGACAATGACGGTGGGTCGAGCTACTCAGTGATTACGATGCAGTCGGTTCCGGACTTCGGTCCGATGCAGTTAGTTCCGGACATTGGTCCGATGCAGTTAGTTCCGGACTTCGGTCCGATGCAGTTAGTTCTGGATTTTGGTCCGATGCAGGGGACAAGGTCCCAGTCAGTTCCGAACTTCGGTCCGATGCAGTCAGTTCCGGACTTCGGTCCGATGCAGGGGACAAGGTCCCGGTCAGTTCCGGACTTCGGTCCGATGCAGTTTCCGGGCTCCAGCCCGATGCAGTGGGCAAGGCCCAATATGTGTTTATATGTTATTGTATGGTATGTGGTAGTTTGGGGGAGCTCACTAAGCTTCGTGCTTACAGTTTCAGTTTTGGTTTCAGGTACTTCCGCAAGCAAAGGGAAGAGCTCGGGGTGACGGCATCGCACACACCACAGCTTTAGCTTTTAGCCTGGGATTTATTTAGTTTGTTTTGATTTGCCGTAGTATGATACAGTTTCCGCACAGTGTTTTCTATTATGTTGGAATGCATCACGTATGGTTTTATTATATGACACTCTGATTATGGTTTTGATTATATCGAAAAACGAAATTTTTGGGTTGTATTTTTGGGTCGTTTCAAGTTGGTATCAGAGCCCTGGTTTGAGGGATTCGGATACACTACCGGGTGTATCTGAACTCAAACTAAGGGAAATAAAAGATTTTAGTAAAATAAAAATGTTTTACAAAAAGAATTTTGAAAGCACTTAGAAAGAAAGAATTGTTTTTAACAAGATAGAGGTGTGTGCGTGCGGTCAGCCGAGCTTAAGTAAGTACTCCCAAATTACCCATACAAGTTATTTGTTCAGTTTCAGTTTCAGTAGAACAGCATGCTAGTATAGGGCTAAGGATCTAGGAGAATGCCTTATGTGCCTACTTATGTGTTACAGCTTTATGAGTATTGCATGCTAGAATTGAGTAGACAGCAGTAGGATAGCCTGTTTAGGTTATGCCTGATAGTGTGAGCTTAGCATCCTATGCTAGTGCAGTTTCTTGTTATAAGAATAGTTTTGCCTGAGTCTGTTTCCCTTGTCCGAATGCTGCTTGCTTCGTGCTTTGTGGGGTTCTGAGTAGTGGGAGTTAGCCATTAGGTGAACACGTCACACCACATGTGATCAGGTTTGAATAATCCCAGAGTACTGGAACTGGCCCTATTGCGCAGCTCTTGTTTGAGTCCAACCATTGTAGGGACGGATCTTTTACTTGAAGGATTATATGATCCTCATCACATGTGATGGTGTTTAGGTGGTGGCTAGCTGGCATTATGAGGAGACCTACAGCAGCTGAGGACCAGTCGTGTTGAGCTTGAGGTTTCCCTAGGGCAAGCCTAGGATGAGAGTAGCAGAGAATGGCAGTAGTAGAAGTGACTTGGTGGAGTCAAGGCAGTTCTTGAGGAAAGTACGGATAGATGTGGAAGGTAGTATGGTCCCGTACTACTGAAAGCAGAGGATCCGTACTCGAATCAAGGAAGGCCAAGACAAGACCAGGAAGCTAGTAGTAGTATCATGATCCCTTGAGATATTTCAGTGTTCTGATGTTGTTATGAAATGTTTCAGAATGGTAATTTTGCATCCGAGACCAGCAGTCGGCAGCTCAGATGCCGGAGGGGGATCAGGATCGGGATCAGGCCCGGAGGTCGGGCAGATGGATGAGCAGACTAGAGAGTTCCTTTCTTCTGAGGTTACCCGCATCATACTGGAGCAGACTCCTGTGATCTTCGGTTCGATCAAGGAGGGTATTTTAGAGCTGATGGATGAGAGATTGAGTACTTTCCGTGCTGAGATGGCGGTCGTGATGGGGTCGCGCACACTTACGTTCAGGGAGTTCAGGGCATGCGGGGCTCCAGACTATCATGGGGCGCGGGACCCCATAGCGAGTACTAGATGGTTGGCGGATGTGGCCAACGCTTTCCGCACTAGCAGGTGTCCCGAGGGGGACAAGGTCAGATTGGCGTCCTGTCTTCTGAAGGACAGGGCACGGGATTGGTGGGAGGAGGTCGGACATGCCATCGGGGATGATGCGGCATTAGATGCCATGACCTGGGCTGATTTCTCTACCGGGTTCAGGGTGGAGTTTGCACCAGTCATTGAGGTGCAGCAGTTAGCTAGGGAGTTTCAGGACCTTACCCAGACTACAGAGACAGTGGCGGAGATCACCGCCAAGTTCAGGGAGAGGGCCCTTCTTGTTCCTCAGTATGCAGCCGATGAGGAGATGAAGAAGGCTCGTTATCATGAGATGTTGCGGAGTGACATCCGCATGTTTGTGAGCCGGTCCAGTTGTAAAACGCTGGACGACATGATTGCCAGAGCTAGAGAGAGGGAGATTGATCTCGAGATGGAGAAGAAGAGGAAACCGGAGGCGGTTTCGGGTTCGGGCAGTGTGGGCAAAAAGCCCAAGGTTTCAGATCATCGGTCTAGGAGTCAGCAGAGCCACGGTCGGTGTGGCAAGTGTGGGAGATTGCACGAGGGGGCGTGCAAGGCAGGGAGTTCCGGCTGCTACAAGTGCGGTCGGACTGGGCATTTGAGTAGGGAGATTACGGCCCCTGCTACTACGGTTATAGCATCAGACCTGATTTGCTTTCAGTGCAATCAGAGGGGACATAAAAGGTCCCAGTGTCCCAGTTTAGCTGCAGCAGGGAAGGTGGTTGCACCTGCCCCTGCCACCTTGAGGATTACGGATGGCCGGCAGGGCCGAGCTGATGCGCCAGTGGCGAAGAGCAGGGCATTTCAGATGACAGCAGAGGAGGCGCGAGCGACTCCTGATGTGGTGTCGGGTATGAATCTTTCCTTCATCTTTAATTGTTATTATATCGGTTGAGTATTACTTATGTGGGTATGTTTTATTTAGGGTCGTTCTCTGTGAACGACATTTCTGCTTTGGTATTTTTCGATTCGGGGGCTACCCGATCATTTGTATCGCTTGCGCTTAGCAAGAGATTTAGCAGAGCTCCAGGGGAGCTGGATTGTCCATTAGAGGTTGAGATAGCAGATGATAGGACCGTGAGGGTCGGCAGAGTACATAGAGGGTGTTCCCTTCAGATATTTGATGAGCAGTTTTCAGTGGACCTGGTTCTTATTCCCCTGCGTGGGAATAAAGTTATTGTGGGCATGGATTGGCTCAGCCCCAATGGGGCGGTGATTGATTGTGAGCTTCAACTAGTGAGGGTTCGCACTCCCAGTGGGGGAGAGATAGTGATTCAGGGTGAGAGGCCCCAGCGAGGACCGATCTTTTGTTCCGCCGCAAGGGCAAGGCGCTATGTTCAGCAGGGTTGTGCCGGTTTTGTAGCTTACGTCTTGGATGCCCGGGAGAAGGGCAAGACGATGATTGATGATGTTCCTATTGTTCGTGACTACCCGGATGTGTTTCCCGAGGATTTGTCGGGGATACCTCCAGAGAGGCAGGTTGAGTTCAGGATCGACCTAGTTCTTGGTGCGGCTCCGATAGCCAAAGCACCGTATCGACTTGCTCCCCCTGAGATGCAGGAGTTGTCTACACAGCTTCAGGAGCTGTTAGACAAGGGTTTCATTCAGCTGAGCAGTTCGCCTTGGGGAGCGCCGATCTTATTTGTGAGGAAGAAGGATGGGTCGCATCGTATGTGCATTGATTATCGGGAGTTGAACAAAGTAACGGTGAAGAACCGTTACCCACTTCCGAGGATAGATGACTTGTTTGATCAGCTTCAGGGGGTGTCTTGGTTCTCCAAGATCGATCTACGCTCTGGTTATCATCAGATGAGGGTTAGAGATGAGGATGTACAGAAGACTGCTTTCAGGACCCGGTATGGTCATTATGAGTTCGTGGTGATGCCATTTGGGCTCACCAATGCCCCAGCCGCATTCATGGATCTCATGAACCGCGTGTGCAGACCGATGCTGGATCGGTCGGTAATAGTGTTTATAGATGACATCTTGGTGTATTCCAAGACACAGGGGCAGCACGAGGAGCACCTGCGGGAGGTGTTGGAGACTTTGAGGAGGGAGAGACTTTTCGCAAAGTTCTCCAAGTGTGAGTTCTGGTTGCGCGAGGTGCAGTTTCTTGGTCATCTCGTCAACCAGAAGGGTATTTTGGTAGATCCGGCCAAGATTGAGGCCGTGATGCAGTGGGAGGTCCCGAGGTCTCCATTTGAGATTCGGAGCTTCCTGGGGTTGGCAGGGTATTATCGGAGATTTATTCAGGACTTCTCCAAGATAGCAGTGCCGCTCACCCGGCTAACCAAGAAGTCGGTGGTTTTTCGTTGGGGGCCTGAGCAGCAGACAGCGTTCGAGACTCTCAGGCAGAGATTGTGCGAGGCTCCGATCCTTACCTTGCCGGAGGGAGTAGAGGATTTCGTAGTCTATTGTGATGCTTCGATCACAGGTATGGGAGCAGTATTGATGCAGCGAGGCCATGTGGTAGCTTATGCCTCGAGACAGTTGAAGCCTCACGAGGCTAATTATCCTACCCACGATTTGGAGCTGGGGGCAGTTGTGTTTGCCCTCAAGATTTGGAGACATTACCTCTATGGGGTCCGCTGTACTATATACATGGATCACAAGAGTTTGAGATATCTTATGGATCAGCCGAGTTTGAACATGAGGCAGAGGAGATGGTTAGACGTGCTGAAGGACTATGATTGTGAGATCCTTTATCATCCAGGGAAGGCCAATGTGGTGGCCGACGCCCTGAGCCGCAAGGTGTCGACGGCCCCTATCAGAGATCTGTGTATGAGGATGACAGTGATCACTCCGTTGTTGGAGCGGATCAAGGAGGCTCAGGTGGAGGGCCTCAAGGAGGAGAGGCAAAAGTGTGAGAGGATAGTGGGCCGAGTAGCTTCATTTGATTATGATAGTCGGGGTTTGTTGACGCTTCATGGTAGGATATGGGTACCGTACTGGGGTGGGGTACGGCAAGTATTGATGGACGAGGCCCATAAGTCTCGATTTTCTATCCACCCGGGAGCGACGAAGATGTATCGAGATCTTCGACCTGATTATTGGTGGCCCTGCATGAAGCGAGACGTCGCTTGGTATGTTGAGAGATGTTTGACCTGTCGGAAGGTCAAAGCAGAGCATCAGAGACCTCACGGCAAGATGCAGCCGTTAGACATTCCCGTGTGGAAATGGGAGGATATCACCATGGATTTTGTCACCAAGCTCCCCAGGACCGCACGTGGAGTGGACTCGATGTGGGTAGTAGTGGATCGATTGACGAAGAGTTCCCATTTCATTCCGATTCAGGAGAGTATATCGGCAGAAAAGTTAGCCGATATCTATATGCGAGAGATTGTGGCACGTCACGGAGTGCCGGTATCGGTGGTGTCGGACCGAGATGTTCGTTTCACGTCCAGATTCTTGAAGCGGTTCCACGACGAGATGGGTACTCGTCTCCATTTCAGCACCGCTTTTCATCCTCAGACTGACGGGCAGAGCGAGAGGATGATTCAGACTCTCGAGGACATGCTTAGGGCATGTGTTTTAGATTTTGGGGGCAGTTGGGATACGTATCTTCCGTTAGCGGAATTCTCGTATAACAACAGTTATCATGCAAACATTGATCGACCTCCTTTTGAGATGTTATATGGCAGGAAGTGCAGGACCCCGATTTGTTGGGGCGAGGTCGGTCAGCGAGTCATCGGAAGCACCGAAGTGGTGCTCAAGACAACGGAGTTGATCCAGCAGGTCCGTAGTAGGCTGCAGACTGCGCAGAGTCGACAGAAGAGCTACGCCGACAGGAGGCGTTCGGACTTGGAGTTCCAAGTGGGAGATATGGTTCTTCTGAAAGTCTCACCTTGGAAAGGTGTCATCAGGTTCCAGAAGAGGGGCAAGTTGGGCCCCAAATTTATTGGTCCTTTCAGGGTTTTGTCCCGGGTGGGTCGGGTTGCTTATCGGTTAGATCTCCCTGAGGAGCTTAGTCAGATACACAACACCTTCCACGTGTCACAGTTAAGGAAGTGTTTGGTGGATGAGACGGCAGTCGTTCCCTTAGAGGATATTCAGGTTGATAGCGTCCTAAATTATATCGAGAAGCCGATCGCGATTCTCGAACGGAAGATCAAGACCTTGAGGAACAAGGTAATTTAGCTAGTAAAGGTGCAGTGGCAGCACTGGAAGGGGTCTGAATGGACGTGGGAGGCTGAGGAGGAGATGAGAGCGCACTACCCGGAGTTATTTGCAGATCCAGCTGTAGCAGACTTCGAGGACGAAGTCTGAGACAAGTGGGGGAGAATTGTAACGACCCGTTCCCGGTATGCTGATTTATTGGTAATTTTAGTGAGTTTTTCAAGAGGGACTCGGCGAGTTCATAGCCTGACTCGCCGAGTGGGGTCGCGCCTGAGGGCACGCGTGAGCCGGGGACTCAGCGAGTCCATATCCCTGACTCGGCGAGTCCATCCGTTTGGGTGAAACCCTAAATCCCCGGGTTGCCCACTATTTATACCACCTTATAGCCCCCATCCTCGCCTCCCTCACCCTGAGAACGCAGTGTTAGAACCCTAAACCTCCCTTGAAGAGCTTATATGTGTTTTGGTGCCATTTTGTGAAGGTGTGAAGAAGGAGAAGAAGGAAGAAGCAAGGAGAAGTGTTGTAGTGCAAAGATCCAAGGCCAAATCAGAGTTAATTGAGGTATTTTCGGAGTTCCATCTTGTTATATGCTTTAAACTTCCATTAGAGCTCTCCTAAGAGCTAGTTGATGCTTGTTCCAAGCCTTACACTTGCATGAACGTCTTATTAAGTCAAAATAGCTATGGATCTGAATGTTGGGGTGTTGTAGAGCCCAGATCTACTGTCTTTTTGGAGTTATATTGCATGATAACCATAGATCTACCCATTTTATGCATCTTTTAGCCTTATTTCCCTTATTCATGAGGTTGTACACGTAAAGTTGGAAACTTTACGTGGTAAATCAACTTATTGGACCCAGATCTATCAATTGTATGTGTTGGATTCAAACAAAATCGAGTAAAAATCAGTTGCATGGCGGCAACTCGGCGAGTTGGGAAGAACGACTCGGCGAGTTGGGTCGCGAGTTCCCGATTCCTTCATTTTTACCAGTGTCGAGTGAACCCAGTGAGCTAGAGAGTGGACTCAGCGAGTTGAGGGTAAACTCAGTGATGGAGGGACTCGACGAGTTGTTCATCAACTCGGCGAGTCCAAGGCAATCTTCTTGGGATCAAGAACAACTCGTCGAGCCTGTTCATACGACTCGGCGAGTCGGATGAAGATTGTCTGAGTTCTTGGATCAAGAGGGTACTCGTCGAGTCGATGCCAGACTCGACGAGTAGCAGCGAGTAAGAGTGAAAAGTGAGAGTAGGACTCGGCGAGTTGGGTGGCCCAACTCGGCGAGTCAGCCCAAAAGAGAATTGACTTTGACCAGGGGTAAAAGAGTCATTTTACCCCAAGCACAGTGTTTAGTATTTGATTGAGTGTGTTTATGGACTTGTAGCCGAGGAGATTCAGGAGCAGCAGTCGTTAGCTTCCCGAGCCACACACTCAGCAGCCAGCTTACGAGGTGAGTTTCCTTCCAGTAGGAACGGGTATAAGGCCACAATGCCGGCCCGTTCAGTTAGCAGTAGTTTCCGGATTTAGGTCCGATGCAGTAGCTAGTATGTTCGATGCCTTTGTGGCTCGAACAGGATTTGTGTGCTATGTTTTATGCGTTAAGTATTATGTGTTCCGGGCTACGGCCCGATATAGTATGCCGTATATGTGTTATGCTAGTTGATGTGTTATGCTATGCCCTGTTCAGTCAGTCAGTTCCGGACTTCGGTCCGATGCAGTTAGTTCCGGACATTGGTCCAATGCAGTCGGTTCCGGACTTCGGTCCGATGCAGTTAGTTCCGGACATTGGTCCGATGCAGTTAGTTCCGGACTTTGGTCCGATGCAGTTAGTTCCGGACTTCGGTCCGATGTAGGGGACAAGGTCCCAGTCAGTTCCGGACTTCGGTCCGATGCAGGGGACAAGGTCCCGGTCAGTTCCGGACTTCGGTCCGATACAGTTTCCGGGCTCCGGCCCGATGCAGTGGGCAAGGCCCAATATGTGTTTATATGTTATTGTATGGTATGTGGTAGTTTGGGGGAGCTCACTAAGCTTCGTGCTTACAGTTTCAGGTTTGGTTTCAGGTACTTCCGCAAGCAAAGGGAAGAGCTCGGGGTGACGGCATCGCACACACCACAGCTTTAGCTTTTAGCCTGGGATTTATTTAGTTTGTTTTGATTTGCCGTAGTATGATACAGTTTCCGCACAGTGTTTTCTATTATGTTGGAATGCATCACGTATGGTTTTATTATATGACACTCTGATTATGGTTTTGATTATATCGAAAAACGAAATTTTTGGGTTGTATTTTTGGGTCGTTTCATCATATGAAACTGAAATACCCTCATCTTTTTGCTTAATTGTTGTAACTTCATATTTGCTTAAATTCTAATTTCGGGACGAAATTCCTTCTAACGGGAGGATGATGTGACAACCCGAAACTTCCATTCTATACAAACAGTATCACTTCAATAGATGTTATAACAGTCATAGTCAATTTTTAGACTTTTCGTATAAGTTGGAGTAATTGAGGGTTTACACTTCAGTAAACATCAGGAGAGTGAATGCGTTACGGTTTTGTGCAACACTGTTATTCCAACACTCGATATATTAGAAATCATTTCCGGAATAAAAATATTTTCTATCAAAATATTTCAGGACTATAAATAGATTTCTGAACTAAATTCATTCATTATTCACATTTCCAACTAGAGAAAAGCCATTTTCTCTCTCACGGATCTTCGGGTTTTCATCCCAAATCGTGAGTCTACTTTCCTAAATGTGTTTTAATGCTTGTTATATGCTTTATAACATTGTTTACCTGTCTAAAATGCAAGATCCGGGAGTTTACCGCTTAAGAACGTTCTTGGGTGTAAACTCCAAAATGGAGCTTTAAGGCTACCTAGTCCCAATTCCTTGTTAGGTAACTACTTAAGGACTTAATGTAGAGACATTTAAGGCTAGAAATCATTCAAGAACACTTAGCTTTTGGAGTTTATGGCCCATGACTTTCTTAGACCGCAAACACCATTTTCTAGGGCCAAAATGTGCCCTAAACACCCCTAAGGCTTTAAGACAATTACCCACTAATGCTTATAGATAATTTGGAGAACAAAACACATCAAAATCATCCCTAAAAGGGAGTTTACGGCCAAGAAATACTCTTGGGCCGTAAACTCCAAGTAAAGGCACAAAAGTGTGCCTAAAGTCCCCTTTAGCCTTAAACAAAAACCTAGAAGCTATCCTTGGTGTACAAGAGGCTTAAAAGAATTAAACCAAACACCCCATAGGAGTTTACGACTATAAACTCTAGGGGTTATGGTCTTTAGGCCGTAAACTCCTCAAAGGAGCATTCTAGGGCCTTAAACTACCTAAAGGATTAATCTACTGTAACGCTCGGGTTTCAGGGCTAAGCATTTTTGTTAATGTAATAGTCTAGGTCAACTATTGTAACTCTTTTTGAAGTAATAAATATGAAATATTTGAGTATTATGTGAATTATGTGTGTTTATGTGTTTATTATTTAATTATAAATGTATAATTAATAAAGAATAAAAATGAGCGTCAAAATTAAAGTGTGAGATTATCCCGATATCTCTTCATAAAGTTGTAGAATATGTCTCAAGGTTTCCGTACATATAAAGAATGCCGAAATCCGAGCTATAACGAAGAAGTTATGACCCGCCGAAGTTTTACGGTAAAACCGGCACGGCACCGGAAGACGTAAATAGTGAATTTACGATAGAAGACTTTTTAGCCTTAGAAATCTAAACAAAAGTCGTAGAATATGTTAAACTAAGAACATCGATAAAAAGAACACCCAAATCTGACTTCGTATGAAGAAGTTATGATTTTTCTAAGATTCGGCTTAGCAGTGCACGGCCCCAAACTCGAATTTTAGTTCGAGCGGTTTTTGGCTTACGCGATCTAAATGATAGTTGAAGATCTCATTCATAGGAACTCAACGGTAAAAATATAGATGAAAACGGAGTCCGTATGAAGGAGTTATGAACTCTTCGCGGTTATTTAACAGTCTAAACGCCTCTTACTGTTAAATTTGAGATCGGTCGAGAATTAGCCGACGGAGTCTAAACGAAAGTTGTAGATCTTGATATTACCTACGCGTGGATATAAAGAACGTCAAAAATGGAGCTCGTATACAAAAGTTATGATTTTTCTAAGTTTCAGGGTTGATACGCGATAGGGGTGACGTGGCACCACCATAAGGCCACCACATGGACCAACTCGGCGAGTAGGTCCCCCCTACTCGGCGAGTCCATCAGAATCCTCCCCTATAAATAGAGGTGTCGGGTTCCCTCATTTCCTCACCCCTCACCCCTCTTCTTTCTCTCTCTAAACTCTCTCTCTAAGCTCCCTAACCCCCCTAAAAGCCTAGGTAAACCCCCTAGCACCCGAAGGAAGCCCAGAGGCTCCCCGAGTCCCGAGAAAAGAGCCTTTCGGCTCGGGAACGCTGCTCCAGCGAAGCCCGGTTTTCGAGAAAAACCCGCTGTAAGTAAGCTGTACCTATCCTATCTTTAGTTTAGCTTATGTTTTAATATAGGAATGTTATTAGGTCCTTAAAATAATTATTTAGGCTATTATTATGAGTTATACTGAGTGTTATTAACGCTTATATAATAATAATAATAATAATAGTCAGATAATTAATTTGTCGCGGTTATCATTAGACTAAACCCTAGTGGTATCAATACTAGGTTTTATCAAAGGAAAATTGTTGTGAGAGTATCGAAGCGCTGTCCGAGTGCCGAGTCACCACCTAATCAAGTGAGTGCATAGTTACTTTCAACTTACACATAGATATGAAGTATTTTATATAAATTACGTGCTATGTGTGCATATTATCTGAATACTTGCTATCTATGGTAGATGAACGTTGTTATATATGTTTTCAATGATTTAAACTGTATATGTATTTTATATCTACGAAAATGTTGGGGTAAAACATGGGTAGATGTAATAGGTGATGTGTGATAAAATTATGAGAGGCCTCGATGTTGTTATTGTTGATTCAGTCATCTAGCGGAGTATAGATGACGACCACGGACTCTTCTAGATAGTCCAGTGGAACACTAGTAGGCTCGCAACCTGTAGGTGTTGTGAACGATGTGTTCACCGGTGTACTCCATCCCCCACATGGTTGCCTATTAGGACATTTATTGCTGAGGAATCCCCTTAGCAGTAGTGTCTATCCCGATGATGATCCTTAGGCTAGGTCCCTTATGATAGGTGTTTAGGGACGTAAAGTGAGGATAACGGGAACGGGTAATCGGGTTATTGTTGATTGATGAAATTAATAAACTTATTTATTGTGGGTTGAAAGCCCTATGTGCTCACCAGGCTCCCAAGCCTAACCCACTCAGTTTTATGTATTACAGGTAGTGGCGCATGAGCATAGGTGTGATGTTTTGGACGAGGGATTACGGATATAGGCCTGTAGATATGAAATAATGTAGTAAGGCTTATATTGTACTGTTTATACTTTTGATCTGTACGAACATGACATCCCGAGTCTTTTAATGAAATACATTTCTATGGAAATGCTTTTGATAAATATTTATCATATTATTGTTTTGGGACAAATTCCGCAACCCTTTTATTAAAAGATAACTTTGATTTTGAAATAAAGTATAAACAAAACCGTTCTTTTCTGGCCGTGATTTTGGGGATGTCACAGTTGGTATCAGAGCATTAGTTTAAGCGAACTAGGAATTTGTAGGATTTCTAGACTTAAACTTAGAATGCTAAGCGATGATTGTGAGGTGTGAGCACTAGCTTATTTTAGGAATTGTGCCTAAAATGCTTTTATGTGCTAAATGCTTTATGCATGATATGCTGTTATTTTGTTCGGATCTATGGTCTGTCGCCGACCGGATCTGGAAACCTTATGTGTTTAGGATTCTAAACGTACGACTATGATATTAAAACTAGCATGTAAACGTTTCGGAGTGATAAGGACGATTTAAAACGTCTCTCCTAAATAAAGATCTAAATTCACCTTATTCGGTGTATAGATCAAGATGGCAAGGACCCGTAGCGGAACCGTGAACGCAAATGGGAACAGACACCAACCCCCAGTGTTAGAACAAATACCAGTTGTGGAAGCCGCTGCCGGACCAATAACGATGGCCGGAGTGCAAGTGATGATCCAGGCAATGTTGGATCGTCAAATGGAGGAAACCAGGCGTTTGCTCCAGCAAAATCGAGAGGAAGCGACTATTCAGATCGAACAGCCCGAGTTGAACGAAGGACAGACTGAAGAAGGAAACTACAGTGGGACTATTGGTCAAGCCAACCCACCGATAGTTAGGCAAAACCACCAGGATGGAGGAAATGATGGACGTGGATGCAAATACAAGGATTTCATGGCATCCAAGCCACCGAGTCTATCTGGAAGCCCGATGCCGGTGGAAGTCATGAACTGGATCTCTGAGATGGAGATAATTTTTGAGAGTTGCGAGTGTAGCAATAGGCAGAAGACTGCTCCCGCAGTTCCTCTATTGAAATCTGGAGTACTAAGCTGGTGGAAGCTATTAGCTGATTCAATGCCCAAAGGTGAAGTAAGCAAAATGTCGTGGGAGGATTTTCTGGTACAGTTGAAGATGCAATACTACTCTGAGCAGGATCTTCTGGAGATCAACAACGAATTCCAGAATCTGAAGAAGGGAAGAATGAGCGTTACTGAATACGCTGCAAGCTTTACTGAGAAAATGAAGCTTGTTCCTCACCTCGTCCCAACTGAACTCTACAAGGTTAACAAATTTGCCCTTGGATTACCAGCGGACTTCGGTCCAATGGTCAAGCAAACTACCACTCTGAAAGCCGCCATCTGGGCTGCTAAGAATGTGGAGACCCAGATACGAGAGAAGGGTCTGGAGAGAGCGGAAGTGGGAGAGAAAAGGAAATTTGACGGATCCTCGAGGTCCGGTAAGAAAGGTAGATTCTCGAAGTCTGGTTTGAGAGGAGGAGGATCAGAAGCAAAGTGGTGTGACAAGTGCAAGAAGAAGCACTCTGGGAAGTGTGATGGAGGGGTCACTTGTTACAAATGCGGAAAGCCTCGACACTATGCCAATGAATGCACCCTCAACCAGAAGGCCTGTTATGGGTGTAATGAAGAAGGGAACATTTTGAAGGACTGCCCGAAGAAGAAGGAGGCAGGAAGACCCAACATACCACCGAAGCTGAAGGCAAGAGGCTTCCAGATGACGCTCGAGGCTGCAAAGGAGGCAGCAGACGTCGCTTCAGGTACCTTTCTTGTAAATGGTTTGCCTGCAAATATACTGTTTGATTCCGGACCCAACTACTCCTTTGTGTCACATAAATTTAGTGCGAAATTAGCATTACCTGTAGAAAAACTAGATAATGCCTTGATTGTAGAAGTTGCTAGTGGCAAATTCGTACCTGTTAGTAATCGTATTAGGAACATCGTCATTGACCTAAACGGAAACGAATTCCATGAGGAACTATTACCCATAGAGTTAAACGGTTTTGACATCGTTTTGGGTATGGATTGGCTTAGCGCCAACGATGCCGAGATATTATGCCGAAAGAAGATAGTTAGAATAAACCCACCCGGAAAGGAATCATTTATGGTGTACGGGGACAAACGCAGAGTGAGTTCTGGAATCATCTCCTTGATAAAAGCCAGGAAATGTTTGTCCAAGGGATGTGCATCATACTTGGCATTCGTAATCGATGCTAAGAAAGAAAAGAAAGAGGTGCAGAATATACCGGTTGTGTGCGATTATCCGGAAGTCTTTCCCGAAGATCTTCCCGGATTACCACTTGATAGGCAAGTAGAGTTTCGTATAGACTTATTACCAGGAACAACACCGATAGCAAAGGCACCTTACCGATTAGCACCGACGGAGATGAAAGAGCTCATGACGCAACTTCAGGAGCTGTTGGACAGCGGTTTCATTTGACCTAGTTCATCACCCTGGGGAGCTCCAGTGTTATTCGTGAAGAAGAAGGACGGAAGCATGAGGATGTGCATAGACTACCGAGAATTGAATAAGGCAACGGTGAAGAACAAGTATCCATTACCGAGGATTGATGAGCTATTCGATCAACTGCAAGGTTCGAGCTACTTCTCAAAGATCGATCTTAGGTCAGGATATCATCAGCTGAAGGTGAGGGAGTAGGATATTGAGAAGACTGCATTCAGAACAAGATATGGACACTACAAGTTCTTGGTTATGTCATTCGGACTAACCAATGCTCCCGCAGCATTCATGGATTTGATGAATAGGGTTTGTAAACCATTCCTCGATAAATCTGTGATAGTGTTCATCGACGACATTCTCATTTACTCGAAAAGCCAGGAGGAGCATGGCAAGCATCTACGAGAAGTGTTGGAGGTGTTAAAGAAGGAGAAGCTTTTTGCAAAGTTCTTCAAATGCGACTTTTGGATACGGGAAGTCCAATTCTTGGGTCATGTTGTTAACCAAGAAGGAATAATGGTTGACCCCGCCAAGATCGAGGTTGTAATGAAGTGGGAACGTCCGAAGAGTCCCACGGAGATTCGAAGCTTTCTAGGATTAGCCGGATATTACCGACGATTTATCCAAGGCTTTTCTTCGATAGCTGCTCCATTAACAGCTTTGACCCATAAAGGAGCTAGGTATACATGGAGTGAGAAACACGATGAGGCGTTCGAGAAGCTAAAGAAGAAGTTATGTGAAGCACCGATACTTTCTCCACCCGATGGAGTCGAAGATTTCGCAGTTTATAGTGATGCATCTGGAGTCGGGTAGGGTTGTGTTCTAACCCAAAGAGAAAAGGTGATAGCATACGCATCTCGACAATTGAAAGAGCACAAAAAGAACTACCCCACTCATGATCTGGAGTTGGCAGCGGTAGTATTTGCCTTAAAGATATGGAGGCATTACCTCTACGGCACGAAGTGCAAGCTCTTCATTGATCATAAGAGCCTCCAATATCTCTTTAATCAGAAGGAGTTGAACATGAGGCAACAACGTTGGCTAGAAATTCTCAAGGACTACGATTGTGAGATACTTTACCACCCAGGTAAAGCAAATATTGTTGCTGATGCTCTCAGTCGGAAAGTCAATCTTGAAAGAAAAAGGCCAAGAGCGTTAAGAATTGAAGTCGTCTCGACGATTGTGGAAAGTATCAGGAAAGCTCAAGAAGAAGCCTTAGAAAAGAATGACCGAAAGGAAGAACGTTTGGGAAAAATGTTAGTGTTCGGTACGAACAGTCGAGGACTTAAGGTATTCCAAGATCGAATTTGGGTACCTAAGACGGGAGGAATAAGAGATCTTCTAATGGAAGAAGCACACAAGACCATGTACTCGATTCATCCCGGTAGCACTAAAATGTATAGGGACCTAAAACCCTACTACTGGTGGCCGACGATGAAGCTCGATGTTGCGAAGTATGTGGCTGAGTGCGTAACATGTGCGAGGGTTAAGGCACAACATCAGAAACCGTATGGGAGTTTAGAACCTTTACCTGTACCCATGGGTAAATGGGAAGACATCACCATGGATTTTGTGACTAAACTGCCCAGAACGAAGAACGGACACGACATGATTTGGGTAGTCGTGGATCGTTTTACCAAGAGTGCACACTTCATAGCAGCCAACGAGAAGTGGTCTATGGATAAGCTCGCAAATGCTTATGTGAAGGAAATTGTAAGACTTCACGGTGTCCCTCTTACGATTGTGTCAGATCGTGATAGTCGTTTCACGTCGAGGTTTTGGAGGAGCCTACAAGAGGAGTTGGGTACAAAGTTGTGTTTGAGTACTGCTTACCATCCGCAAACTGATGGTCAGAGCGAAAGAACGATTCAGACGTTGGAAGATATGTTGAGAGCATGTACCCTCGAATTCCAAGGGAATTGGGACGAGCACTTACCTCTAGTAGAATTTTCCTACAACAATAGTTTTCACTCGAGCATCAAGATGGCACCTTATCAAGCCTTGTATGGACAGAAGTGTCGTACGCCGTCTTGTTGGCTTGAAGCCGGAGAGAAGCAGTTTATGGGCCCCGATATGGTCCATGAGACTACTGAGAAATTGAAGGTGATTAGGGAAAGAATGTTAGCAGCTCAGGATCGTCAGAAGAGCTATGCTGACAAGAAAAGACGACCGATAACCTTCGAAGTTGGGGATTCCGTTTTGCTTAAAGTCTCACCGTGGAAGGGACTTATACGATTTGGGAAACGAGGAAAGTTGAGTCCAAGGTTTATTGGACCGTTGAAAGTTCTTCAGAAGATTGGGAACCAAGCTTACAAGCTGGAATTGCCCGAAGAACTCAATGGTATTCATAACACCTTCCATGTGTGTTATTTGAGGAAATTCATGGGAGATGTTCCCGACATAATTCCAATTTCAAAGTTAAGGATGGATTAGAATAAACGGCTGATTGAAGAGCCTGAGGCAATTGTTGACCGTAAGACTAAGTTACGACGCAAGATGGTAGACTTGGTGCTAGTCCGATGGAAACATTCGAATGGGCCGAATCTCACTTGGGAAACAGAGGATGACATGATGAGTCGCTATCCACATCTGTTTGCTGATGCATGATTCCGGGACGGAATCATCCTAAGGGGGAGAGAATTGTAACGCCCGGGTTTCAGGGCTAAGCATTTTTGTCAATGTAATAGTCTAGGTCAACTATTGTAACTCTTTTTGAAGTAATAAATATGAAATATTTGAGTATTATGTGAATTATGTGTGTTTATGTGTTTATTATTTAATTATAAATATATAATTAATAAAGAATAAAAATGAGCGTCAAAATTAAAGTGTGAGATTATCCCGATATCTCTTCATAAAGTTGTAGAATATGTCTCAAGGTTTCCGTACATATAAAGAATGCCGAAATCCGAGCTATAACGAAGAAGTTATGACCTGCCAAAGTTTTACGGTAAAACCGGCACGCCACCGGAAGACGTAAATAGTGAATTTACGATAGAAGACTTTTTAGCCTTAGAAATCTAAACAAAAGTCGTAGAATATGTTAAACTAAGAACATCGATAAAAAGAACGTCCAAATCTGACTTCGTATGAAGAAGTTATGATTTTTCTAAGATTCGGCTTAGTAGTGCACGGCCCGAAACTCGAATTTTAGTTCGAGCGGTTTTTGGCTTACGCGACCTAAATGAGAGTTGAAGATCTCATTCATACGAACTCAACGGTAAAAAGACAGATGAAAACGGAGTCCTTATGAAGGAGTTATGAACTCTTCGCGATCATTTAACAGTCTAAACGTCTCCTACTATTAAATTTGAGATTGGTCGAGAATTATCCAACGGAGTCTAAACGAAAGTTGTAGATCTTGATTTAACCTACACGTGGATTTAAAGAACGTCGAAAACGGAGCTCATATGCGAAAGTTATGATTTTTCTAAGTTTGAGGGTTGATACGCGATAAGGGTGACGTGGCACCACCAGAATTGGACACGTGGCACCACCAGAAGGCCACCACATGGACCAACTCGGCGAGTAGGTCCCCCCTACTCGGCGAGTCCATCAGAATCCTCCCCTATAAATAGAGGTGCCGGGTTCCCTCATTTCCTCACCCCTCGCCCCTCTTCTTTCTCTCTCTAAACTCTCTCTCTAAGCTCCCTAACCCCCCTAAATGCCTAGGTAAACCCCCTAGCACCCGAAGGAAGCCCCGAGGCTCCCGGAGTCCCGAGAAAAGAGCCTTTCGGCTCGGGAACGCTGCTCCAGCGAAGCCTGGTTTTCGAGAAAAACCCGCTGTAAGTGAGCTGTACCTATCCTATCTTTAGTTTAGCTTATGTTTTAATATAGGAATGTTATTAGGTCCTTAAAATAATTATTTGGGCTATTATTATGAGTTATACTGAGTGTTATTAACGCTTATATAATAATAATAATAGTCAGATAATTAATTTGTCGCGGTTATCATTAGACTAAACCCTAGTGGTATCAATACTAGGTTTTATCAAAGGAAAATTGTTGTGAGAGTATCGAAGCGCTGTCCGAGTGCTGAGTCACCACCTAATCAGGTGAGTGCATAGTTACTTTCAACTTACACATAGATATGAAGTATTTTATATAAATTACGTGCTATGTGTGCATATTATCTGAATACTTTCTATCTATGCCAGATGAACGTTGTTATATATGTTTTCAATGATTTAAACTGTATATGTATTTATATCTACGAAAATGTTGGGGTAAAACATGGGTAGATGTAATAGGTGATGTGTGATAAAATTATGAGAGGCCTCGATGTTGTTATTGTTGATCCAGTCATCTAGTGGAGTATAGATGACGACCACGGACTCTTCTAGACAGTCCAGTGGAACACTAGCAGGCTCGCAACCTGTAGGTGTTGTGAACGATGTGTTCACCGGTGTACTCCATCCCCCACATGGTTGCCTATTAGGACATTTATTGTTGAGGAATCCCCTTAGCAGTAGTGTCTGTCCCGATGATGATCCTTAGGCTAGGTCCCTTATGATAGGTGTTTAGGGACGTAAAGTGAGGATAACGGGAATGGGTAATCGGGTTATTGTTGATTGATGAAATTAATAAACTTATTTATTGTGGGTTGAAAACCCTATGTGCTCACCAGGCTCCCAAGCCTGACCCACTCAGTTTTATGTATTACACGTAGTGGCGCATGAGCATAGGTGTGATGTTTTGGACGAGGGATTACGGATATAGGCATGTAGATATGAAATAATGTAGTAAGGCTTATATTGTACTATTTATACTTTTGATCTGTACGAACATGACATCCCGAGTCTTTCAATGAAATACATTTCTATGGAAATGCTTTTGATAAATATTTATCATATTATTGTTTTGGGACAAATTCCGCAACCCTTTTATTAAAAGATAACTCTGATTTTGAAATAAAGTATAAACAAAACCGGTCTTTTCTGGCCGTGATTTTGGGGATGTCACATCTACCAATGCTAGGCTTATTCTAGGATTCATTTAGCACCTTAAAACACCCAAAACCACCAAGAGTGGAGTTCACGGCCGTAAAATCAAGGGGTTTATGACCGTAAACTCCAAGGGTGGGGTTTTTTGGGTGGTAAACTCTTATATAAGGTCCTTGGAAGCTTTTCAACCCTTTTGCCTTATCCCATATCAACTTAGATGCAACCATTAGGACCTATAACACTTATACAAAGTGTTTACATGTTCCTAAGTGTCCCAACTTATTTTGTTAAGTTATTATTTGGCTAATTAGTTATATATATTCTCATTATATGATAACTAGGCTCGTGCGTGTGAACAAGTCTCAGTTTGCCACATAGCACGGTACCCGATACTTCAATCCAATCCACTCACCACAAGTGAGTTCATACCCCTTTAATTAACCTTTGAATTGCTTTTAAATGTTTTAAATACTTTATGGGGGGATACAAGTTAAATACTTATAGTTATTACATCAATCACATGTGATTACATTAATCACATGTGATTACATTAATCACATGCGATTAATAACTAGAAAACCAATGATTTAATCACTGTTCAAACTGTTTATCAAACTGTTTCACTTCAAAATGTTTTACAAACTCTTTTACTTATCAAATGCTTTTATTAAAATTTGTTTTACTTCTTATAAATTTCATGCCCATATATGTATAGATATATAAGAAATGTTTAAAGGGCTAAGCAAGGCTATCCACCCTATTTCCTTTTCGCGCATTGAGATGTGGTCTGGTGGGATTTCGAGTAGTCATCCGAAGGTCGTTTCAATATTAGTTATATATCAAATATACATATATAGACATAAAAGTACTTCCATATTCATACTTATCAGTACACCATCAGTACGTTACCATCGGGGTAACATAGGATCATACTACTACAATTTCTAGATAAATGAGTCAGTTCATTCACGAGTTAATACTTATTACTACGAGTACTTATAAAACTATACTAGAAAGAGAACATATACAACTATACTAGAAAGCGAACATATACAACTATACTAGAAAGAGAACATATACACCTATACTAGACAGAGAACATATACAACTATACTAGAGGAAGAACATATACAAGTATACTAGAACAGTTCATTTCATTACATATACAAGAATACGTTAAGAATTGTGATCCACTGTATCAGAGCATGCCTTAATTGTCATGGCCCGAGTTGTAGCCAGAATTCTCTTGGAGGGAGAGCATGAGTTTGCGTATAGATCTATACTGGATTGACTATCCTACACCTTGCTACTAGCTACAGTCGGACCTGCAGGTCTACGGTGCCAAACGTCATTCCGTCATTACGACCATTCGTATGTCATTGTTACCAGTCGATAGTATGGTGCAATTTATCACATGATACCTTAATATAAATCCAGTTTAAGGTAGTTAGTACAACAGTAGTTCCTATAATACAACACTACAGTAGTACATTAATTTACTCTTTACACAATTAGTGATCTTTTCACTTAAACAATTATGTACAAACTATATTTTTAAAATGATAGTTACACTTGAGTAAATTACACACTTTTACAATAAACGAACATACAAAGCAGTTAAGCGTTGGTAGAAGGCTACTTTAATCGAAAATATAGGTTTTTATGAGAGATTCAAACTTTTACAAACACTTACAAACATTTACATACATTTTACAAACTTACACTTGATACATGTTCAAACGTTTTTTTGATGACAAGTACTGACACTAAAATACTTATGAACTCACCAGCTTAATGCTGATAAACTCTTTCAAAATAACTTGTATTCTCAGGTCATCAGTAGACAGGTACCAAGGCCAACTTTTGAGAAGATGGAGCGCATCCAAGACTCATCTTATTATTTTGATTTACATTATTTTTGGTGTCTATAACTGTACAAAACACGCTTGTGTTAAAATTATATATTTAATGCAATGGATGATGTTGTTTGCTTATTTACATTTACTGTGTTGTGATACTTTACATGACGTCCTCCACCCCAGAACGTTTCCGCCGTTCTTGGTTTTGGGGTGTGACAGATTTCTTGAGCAAACATACAATACCCTTCTTAGAATCAGGGAACCCTTCTTGCTGGGACATATAAATCTTCTCTTCTAAGTTCCCATGAAGAAATGTAGTTTTCACATCAAGCTTTTCAAGCTCCAGATCCAATGCATTCACCATGGCCAAAAGAACCCGAATTGTTTTGTGTTTCTCGACTGGTGAGAACATCTCGTGATAGTCAATTCCTTTTTTCTGAGAAAACCCTTTCACCACAAACCTTGCCTTGAACCTAGATGGTTCAACTCATGGTATCATTTTCTTCTTCTTAAGGATCCATTTTCATCCCACTAGCTTTTCTCCCTTCGGTAATGGAATAAGATCCCATGTTTCATTCTTCTTTAAAGATTGCATTTCCTCATTCATGGCCATCAAACAGTCATTTTCTTCTTTACTCACTACAACCTAGTTATATGATTAAGGCTCCTCGGTGGTAATGTCTTCTCCAGATGCTAAAACAAAATCAATGGAGTCAAGTTCACCTAAATTCACACATCCCCCCCCATATATATATATATATATATATATATATATATATATATATATATATATATATATATATATATATATATATATATATATATATATATATATATATATATATATATATATATATAGACACACACATCAGTTTTTTGAATGACCCTATTTGATCTTCTCTTTGCTATAGACATATATATATATATATATATATATATATATATATATATATATATAGACACACATCAATTTGTTGAATGACCCTATTTGATCTTCTCTTTTCTATAGATTCAGACATATCATCCTTCTCGGCATCAGCACCACTGGAAGAAGTTCTCATGGGTTGCTCTTGGGTTTCATCTTGTCCAGGCTATTTACTGCCGCCTTGCTCTTTGTCACTTATCACAACTTTGTCTAGAGTTTGAGTTGTAAACTCCACCTTCTAGCTAGCACCCCAATCTTTGTTCCCTGCTTGACTTGTATCACCTCCTACCTAGTTATCCATGGAAGATTCATCAAAGGCCACATCTATGATCTTGATAAATTTAGGAGTTCTTCCTTTTTCTGTACACCATAGTCGATAACCTTTTACTCCTGTTGCATATCCTAGAAATATGCACTTCATTGCCATTGGCTCAAGTTTAACATCATTCACATGAGCATATGCATGGCATCCAAATATACGTAAACCAAAATAGTCAAAGGGTTTTCCGGACTATACATCTTGAGGAGTCTTCAAGCCTATTGAAGCTGATGATGACCTGTTCACCAGATAGTAAGCAGTGTTACCTGCTTCCGCCCATAATTGGTTCGATAAGTTATCAAATATTCACATGAACCGTGCATGCTACATGAGAGTTTGATTCATTTGTTCTGACACTTCATTTAGTTGTGGTGTGTGTCGTATGGTGCGACACCTCACTATACCTTCTACCTTGCAGAAATTGTCAAATGGAACATTTTAGAACTCAAATCCATTGTCAGTCCTCAGAGTCTTGACATGTTTTCCATTCCTTTTCTCAACCATGGTCTTCCACTCCATGAAATTACCAAACACCTCATCTTTGGTCTTCAAAAAGCACAACCAAACCTTCCTTGAATAGTCGTCAATAAACTTCACAAAGTATGAGCATCCTCCTTGAGACTTTACTGGTGCAGGACCCCACAGATATGAGTGAACGTACTCCATGATTTCCTTGCTTGTGTGTTGAATGATACTAAACTTCAATTTGCGATGCTTTCCCTTAACACAAGCTTCAAAAAACTTTATCTTTCTAATAGCCTCTCCACCATGCAATCCTTGTTTACTTAGAATTGACATGCCCTTCTCACTCATGTGCCTCAACCTATGATGCCACAACTCTGTCTTGTCATCACCTTTATTCAAGGATTGGGAGATAGCCACCATTCCTATAACCATACTACCTTCTAGGATATATATATATATATATATATATATATATATATATATATATATATATATATATATATAAATATCCCTCCACTATTCATTTTCCATTCCATTATAACCAGAGAGCCTTTGGTCACTTTAACCCAGTCACCTTCACAAGCATACCTTATCCCATTCTTAACCAATGTGCTAAGAGAAATGAGGTTCTTATGAAGTTTTGGAACATGCCAGCAATTTAACTTCCTGACCATGCCATCGTACATCTTGATCTGCACCGTGACACTACCTTTGATACTGATCACCCAATCATCACCCATCTCGACTTTGTCATCCCATTATTTAAAGGAGTCAAACCAGTCATGGTTATACATTATGTGATAGGATGATCCATATCTAAGAACCAAACATCAATAGATCTTGATGTAATCACAGTCAGTATATCACCATCATCCCCTTCATCAGAACTTTGCTGAACCACAACAGTAGTGTTGTTGCTGCTTGATTCACTTTGGGAATTCCCATTTATTAGTTGTGAACAATTTTTCTTGGCGTGTCCCTTCTCTGTACAGTTATAACATTTTGCATTCGACGAACTGCTAGACTTTCATTTAGAATGTGATATCCTTCTATTTCCTCCTTTCCTCTCTGCTGTCCTTCCTCTCCAAGGGGAGAAATAAAACCTAAACACCTCTTCTCCAACTGAAACTTGTCTTTTCGGTTCTTTGGACATTAGAGAGTCTTTCACATCATTTACAGTGATTGTTGTCCTACCATAGATCATGGTATCAACACAATTCTCATATGAGTTAGGAAGAGAACATAAGAGAATGAACACATGATCTTCATCTTCAATCTTCACATTAACCCCTTGTAGATCCAAGATGATGCGATTGAAGTTATCTAAATGATCTTTCACTTCGGTACTTTCAACCATTCTGAGAGTGTACAACCTTTGCTTCTGATACAACCTATTAGTTAGTGAGTTATTCTGGTACTTGTCATAGTGTTTATACTAGAGCGTAGAAGTAGTTGTTTGATCCACGACCTCCCTCAGTACTTCATATGTCAAGCTCAATAGAATGGCACTATGTGCCTTTGTTAGAATGTCCACCTTCCACTCATCGGTCATGTCCTTTTGTAGTTTTGCCTCTCATTTCAGTGCCACTGCACACCCTTGTTAAACAAGAGGAGCCTTCATTTTCACCTTCCACAAGGTGAAGTCATTTGAACTATTGAATTTCTCCATATAAAACTTGTGAGTAGACATCTTCAATCACAGGAATACAAACTGCAGCTCTGATACCACTTGTTAAGAAGTAAAGCGGATAACTAGCAAAACTATAAGCACATAAGACATAGTATTTACATGGTTCGATCAAGGTGATCTATGTCCACGGGTAGGAGGGGAGTATTCTTTATTTCAGAGCTCTCAAACAGAGCTTACAAGTATAATTACATAGAGATTTGCCTGTCACTCTAGAATTCAAGATACAAAATGACCTAGCATACATCCCTATTTATACTTGAGGGATCAAACATAAAACCCTAATGGGCCAAGCCCATTGGCCCATAGGCCCATGAATGGATGCAATCAATCATATTCCGCCATGAATCATCTTCTATAACATTCTTCCATGTCATACAACCTAGGAGCATCAACATCATATATGATAGACCACCCTGACCAAAGTGGAGCAACATGATGCACATGTGGCACATCTTGAACAATAATGGCCCAACATCCATCATGGTGGCACAACATCGTTTAATCCTTGAGAAATACCAATTTCTGAGCATCATATAGGAATTCATAGCATACTTGGCTCATTAAGGACTAGGATGCTCCAACTTGCACCATGATAGCACAACAAGTGTATGGATAGCGCAACATGCTTCGCGTTTTGCACAAGAACATCAAGATTAGAGAAATAACACCACCTTGGTGCAACACGAACATATTGTTGAGTTTTGAGCATTCTAACACTCCTAAGTGTACATGCAACCCTAAATACCTTGGATCTATGTTTTCTCTATTATACATGCAAATATGATCTTTCCAAGGTATTCATCCTAACTAGCATAATAACATTGATTCATATGAATATATCAAGTTAGAATTACATACCTCTTTTATGTAGAATGTCTTCATGAAGCTTGAGTGCCTAGTGCCACAAGTGAGACACCTCAAATGGTTCACACAACACCAAATACACTTGGAATAACTTGAGCGAACATACACACTTCATGAAATCGGCTAGCCCCTCATTCTCACATGCATAGTGGCAGATTTTTTCAACAATAAGATGCTTATATAGTTAGTGACAATTAGGGTAAACCCTAATTGTCATGGCTTTCCATTTCCTTGGATCCATGGGTTCAAATACACCATGGAGCATCCATGGAGCATCTTATGGGTTTTAGCCCATCTTGACAATCCATGAAGCATTAGCCCACTATACAAGTATGGATGACTTACACAATCAACCCATATATTTAGTTAGTCTTCTTTTGATCACTTAATTAATCCTAGATTAATTCTTGATCAATACTAATTAAATAATCTTATTAATATATTAGAACTTATAACATATTAACAAACCTTAAGTGTTATTTCTCTTATTATAGTCTATCCAAATGCATGATGCCATGCAACCCAAATGGACCATGCCGGGTCGGGTCAAGTCTTACTACTTATAGTTATGGACTTAGACATTAATCCAACAGTCTCCTACCTGGATAAGTCTAAAACTATTATTTCGTATGACTTCAAGAACCGACTGGCAATCGTAGCTCTTAAAAGCTTCTGTCGAACTCTGACCTTGTAGATGAACTGTGACCTATTTCAATGACTTGTCCATTAGATAAGGGATCATATATTCCTCCATTCTAGATATCATATTGTGACAACCCGATATTTCAACTCTATGTAACGACCTAAAAAGTAAAGTATTGTAACCACTTTTGATATAATGAAATTAACTTCGAAAATAAAATGTCCAAAAGTCTCTAATTAGTTACCTACTATGTTAAATGTCATTAAATCGTGATCGTATGTAAAAAGAACGCCCAAACCTGACTTCGTATAAGGAAGTTATGAATTTTCCAAGTTCGACTTAGCGACAGACAGCTAAAAACTCGAAACGGAGATCGAGCGACTTTTGTCCGGAATAACCTAAATAAGAATCGAAGGTCTCGAAAATGGTTTTTCAACGGTAAAAAGTCTAGCAAAAGCATACGTCGGATAATGAAGTTATGAATTTCTAACAAAATTTTCTTACAGCGACCTTTTAAAAATAAATAATAAAAATAGTTTCAAAATTTGCCGACAGAGTCTAAACAAAAGTTGTAGAGCGTAGTCTCACCTACACGTGGATATAAAGAACGTTGAAAACGGAGTTCGTATAAAGAAGATATGAATTTTTGAAGTTTATTAAATAATAAAAAATTTCGGTATTATCCGAAAGAGGAGTCACCAGGCCGGTCCGAGTTACGCCCAACATACACTCATATGCCCAGCGTACTCGAGGTCTAGGCCTTGGATCATCCACATCGCCCCTATGCGAGGCTATGCCCCATCCCATCCAAAGCTCTCAGGCAGTCGAGGAGGCGGTCACGCATGACGAACGCGTACGCCCGGCGTACCCGCGTACGCCCAGCATAGCGAGGCAGTTCCCAGCCCCTATAAAAGGGATACGAGGGTTCTGAAGAAAAGGCCCAATTCCTCTCATCTTTCTTGAGTTTTTGCCTCGTTTTCCATGCACGTGATATCCCGAAGCCCCGGTTTCCTTGCGCAAGTCCTGAAGGTCGTTTGTGCTCCCGAGATTCCCGAGGATCCCGATAAAATCTGCTTTCTAGAGTCAAAGTTCTGCTCGGTTTTCATCTCGCTTTCTTCGATCTTTCAAGTGAGTTCATACCCATATAATCCACACTTTTAAATGTTTTATAAATGCTTTATATGCTTTTAAGGGGGGAAATACATGTAAAAGACACGATTATTACCGTGTGTTATATAAAGTTTCATTATACACTTTTTATCAATGGAATCATATGTGATTTATAACTATTATAGGGAAACTTTCGTATGCAAAATATACCATGTTAACATCTTATCTTTTGAAATAAGAAATGATTTATGTATATATATAAATCAAAAACTATGCTTATACTATATGTATATGTGTCCATCTTTGGCACTACGAAAATTATACTTTTCATAACAAGTGAGCATCTCACTAGGGATTACTATACAAACGAGACACACTTTTAGAAAACTATAATATGTATAGTTTTATGAGAACATCACGAACTTTTACATACTAGAAATAATATTTCAAGAAGTTACTTTCATATACAAAAACAAATGAACATTTTCACACGTAAATCTGTTTTATACTAAGTTTTGTGACACATTAAACTTCACGTACACTCGAGTACACTTTTCAAGCCATGTATTATATACCAGAATCCCTTGGAGGGGGAGCATGGTGTTTTTGTATAGATCTATATGGGATTGACAACCCCGCACCCTGACTGTTAGCTACAGTACACCATTTGGGGTGACAAACGTCAGAACATTCCAACGCCTGAAGAACGTTGTGTATAGGCATTTCTAGTCAAATAGCATGGTTATAAAACTCACATAGAGTATTAAAAACACATTGATTTATGGGGTTTTTCCAGACGTATTGGAAATTTTATACGTACATTAATTAACTACTTAAGGCATGAAAAACCTTATCGTGATACAATTTTGGAACTTCTAAACCACTACCCACATACGGAAAACATAAATTTTCTAGAAACAAACATTGGTCTTGATAGAAGGCTACATTTATACCAGTAGAGAATATGGGATTTTCTAGGAACCAACAAACAAAAACAAACCATTTCGTTTTAGTTCATGCAAACATTGTCATTTAATTCTTATGAAACTCACCAGCTTATATGCTGATCTACTCTTTCAAAACTACTTGTATGTCCCAGGGATACCGTAATTGCAAGTAACAAACAACTTTTGAAGAAGGGACGCTGCGGCGCCAGTTTAAATTCATATTTTGGCGTCATATTGTAATTGGTTTTGAACGTGTACCTTTTAAACAATGTAAACTTTCAATTATATATATGATGGTTATATTGCTTTCTTTACTATGTATTCAATTGTTACCTTACCACGTGAAGTCATCCGCCCCCGAACGTTTCCGCCGTTTTGGTTTGCGGGTGTGACAGATTGGTATCAGAGCATTGTTTATAATAAACTAAGTATATCGAACCACATAAGATATACAAACTATAAATGCATAGGGAATCAAGGTCTCTGACAAAACGTTTTTACACCTAAATCCTCGTTTCATTTAGATTATTTGGGTCATAAAAGTACAAAATACATGCATACGACGATATATTTTCATGGTTAGAACTATACAAAAAGTATTAAGACAAGTTGGACACTACGATTAGTTCTCGATATATGTAATCGAATTTGGGACGAATATAGCCTGATCAACTATATTTATCCGAGATTGGACTAACATATGTCGAGGAATGATCGTAGTGAGCAACAAGTCAAAACTTACCAAAATAGACACTAGTATCAAACATACAAATTTAAATACTATAGGAGTATTTGGTGCATACAATAGTTTAATTGACAGGTTTAGTGTTACATGTTTTCAAATTTTGTGCAAATCTTATAACCCTATTCTCATATAGTCAAATGGTTGGATTCCACCCACCAGGGGACCCCTACTACCCAAACCAGAGCAATGGAGGATGGGTAGAGAAGTATCCCAAAGAGGATGAAGAACCTATCGAGTTGGAAGAAGGGGATGACTCTGGTACGAACTCAGGACCAAAAGTAGTCGACCCTCCAGCTATTAGGAGGAACTTCCAAGAACCGAATCCCGTTTGGGGAAGTAACCTCCACCTTTGGAGCCAACAACAAGGGATACGTTCTCCCTACAGTATGTGTCGGAACTTCTACGACATCAAGGACGGAGGTTCAGCCGACCGAGCACTCCCGGTCATGGTAGGCAAACTGGCCAACTAGTCCTATCAATCGGGGGTCCAAGCAAATCGACTTCGCGAAGTCAACGTGGAGGTACAAGTTCACACTTTCAACATCCGGCGACTAGATATGTTACAGGATGACACCCATCTCCGCGCCGACGCATTCCAAACACAAATGATTGCATCCCTCATAGAGATAAGGGAACAACAAGCCGCCTTCAATAGGCGTCTTATGGAATCAAAGCAAGCGAATGCAGAGTCAAGCTCCAAGCGCATCCCACGTCGCAAATAGTGCTTGCCAAAATCCGAAATTTTGTTATAAGTTAGGACCTCGGCTAAAAGTTTTATTTTTCTTAAACCTTGTAACCAGAGACCCTTTTAGGGGTCAAATTTTTGTGATCGTTGTATCATCTATTATATTAATATAATTGGCACTACGTTGAGTATTTCGTTCAATCTTTAAAATATTATGGAGAAACCATACGCTTGTTTCATATATTCGGATTTACGAATAACTTTCATTCTTTTATCTTTGAGACTCATACTATCATCTGTTGTTGAACTATAGCGATTTAGTTCATCAGACACATTCATTTTCTATACTATGGAATTCTTACCTTTTTCTTTTCAATCTATAGTTGAAGGATGCCTCCACGTAGAAATCCGAGATGAAACAACGATGGGGAAGCACCGATACCACCACCACCTCCACCTCCTCAATTTGATGTTGTCATGTTCCAAGCAGCAGTCACCGCAACTATGGCGGCTACCATGTCACATATCAATACCCCTGTTACTACTGGTTCGGGAATTGGCACACTTTCTTCCAACCATGGCGAGAGTCATGGGGAACCCCGAGAGTGAACCTATAAAGACTTTACGAATGCCAAGCCCCGGATGTTTAATGGAACTGGTGGTGTGATGATTTTGAGGCAGTGGATTGAAAGGAAATAATCAGTCTTTGAAATCTGCTCCCGTCCCAAGCACAGCAAAGTTAAGTTTGCAACTTACACGCTTACTGATAGAGCTTTAACTTGGTGGAATGGCCACGTTAAGGTACTTACTTTGATAGTGGCGAAATCAATAAGCTGGGAGAGCTTAAAAATCATGCTGATGAGAGAGTACTATCCATGAGGAGAGATTTAAAAACTCGAGCATGAACTCTGGACTCTTGGAATGATTGGTACCGACATAGCAACTTATACCAACAGATTCTGCGATATGGCAATCCTTTGCCCACATATGATTGCTCTTGAGAGCAAGAAAATAGAGAGATACATTTGGGGACTGTCGCCTCAAATTCAGTCAAGCGTCTTAGCTTCAAAACCTGACACTTTTGAAAGTTCCAAAGAGCTGGCACAATCTCTTATTGACCACGAAAGTCATCAAAACTCAACAATTTCTGCACCAGAACCACAAAAGGGAAACAACAACAACAACAATAACAAGAAGAGAGGATGGAATAAGGGGAAGGGTGGGTATTCCCAGAAATCCTCGAAGAAAAAACAACTAGTTACAGTGTATGCTGCTACTGTACCTACTACCGTTCCTACAAATCTCTACCCAACAAAGCCTTATGTGGGTATGTGACATCCCCAATTTCACGGCCAGAAAAGACCGATTTTGTTTATGCTTGTTTGAAAATCAGAGTAATATTTTACAAAAAAGTGTTGCGGAAATTGTTCCCAAAATAAAAATATGATAAAGATTTATCAAAGCATTTCTGCAGAAATGTATTTCATTAAAAAGACTCGGGATGTCATATCTGATACAGATCAAAAGCATAAACAGTACATTATAAGCCTTACAACGGTTAGCCTATAATCCAAAAATCCGTCATCATCATCCAAATTATGCTATGGGTCCACTACCTGTAAAACAGAAAGCTGAGTGGGTTAGGCTTGGGAGCCTGGTGAGCATATAGGGTTTTCAACCCACAAATAATAATAAATTTATTAATTTCATCAATCAACAATAAATTTATTAATTTTATCAAACTAACAATAACCCTGATTACCCATTCTCGTTATCCTCAATTTACGTCCCTAAACACCTATACAAGTGACCTAGTCTAAAGATTTTATCATCGAGATGGACTTTACTGCTAAGGGATTCCTTAGCCATATATGTCCGTAAGGAAACCATGAGGGGGATAGAGTACACCGGTGAACATCAAGTCCACAAACACCTACAGGTTGCGAGCCTGCTAGTGTTCCACTGGACTGTCTAGAAAAGTCCGTGGTCGTCATCCATACTCCGCTAGATGACTGGAATAACAACAACATCAAGGCCTCTCATCATTTTAACACACATCAACTATTTCATCTACCCATGTTATACCCAACATATTTGTAGATAAAAATACATATACAGTTTATAACTTGTATAAAACATTTATTCAACAGTCATCTCAAATAAACAATCAATATAATTACACATAAAACGTATTTTATAGAAAATACTTCATATCTATGTGTAAGATTAGAGTGACTATACACTCACATGATTTGATGATAATCGGGTAGCAATTCGTTCCTTAAAATGATCGTTTCTGATAAAACCAGGAGTTTTATTGAGAAACCGGGCTCTGTGAGGGTTGGAGCTTCAAAACCGAAAAGATAAAATTTTCCGGGTCTTCATCCACTTTGAGACGTATTCTCGGCTTTAAAAATGATACCGGGGCTTCGGGGGAAGTCAAAATGAACAAAATATAAGTTTAAGGGTGAAAAATGTCAATTTTCCAAAAGTACCCGGGAAGGCTCGCAGCCCCCCTTTATATAGGGGCGAGGGCTCGGACCTTGTGGCTGAGAAGGGTCCACATGGTGATTGCAAGACTCGGACATGGAGGAAGGATGTGGCAGCGAAGGAGCTAGGCGCTTGGTAGCAGCGAGGGCGAGACACGGAGACGGGCTACGCTGCTCGTGCGAGGCTCGGACGTGACCCCTGCGAGACTCGGACACGCGATGGCTATGAGGCCGCTTCTGATTGGCTGAGACTTTGGTCCGAGGGAATTGTGACATGCGTCAGTCTCAGATTCGGACACATCTCGGTGACGCAACACTTCCGGTACGCGAGGCGAGGGTGACGTGGCTGCTTCTCATCCATGCGAATTTTTCGAAAATTGCACCCAAATCTTCTAAAATTCATAACTTTCGCATACGAGCTTCATTTTTGACGTTCTTTATATGTACGCATAGCTAAAATTACGCTCTACAATTTTCGTTTAGACTTCGTCGGCTAATTTTGAATTTAATTTTAATATTATTATTTTTAACAAACCGGGATAGGAAAATCCGTTAAAAATTCATAACTTCTTCATCCGATATCCGTTTTCATCAGTCTTTTTATCGTTTTACTACTATTGACGAGACCTTCGATTCTCATTTAGGTTGTGTTGGCTAAATATAGCTCGATGTTAAATTCGAGTATTTAGTTGTCTACTGCTAAGCTAAAACTTAGAAAAATCATAAGTTCCTCATACGAAGTCAGATTTGGACGTTCTTTTTATCAAAATTCTCAGCTTAACGAATACTATGACTTTTGTTTAGATTGCTAAGGATAAAAAGCACTTTATCGTAAATTCACTTTTTACGCTTCCCGGTGTCGTGCTACTTCCGTCGCGAAACTTCGACAAGTCATAACTTCTTCGTTATAACTTGGATTTTGGAGTTCTTTATATCTCCGAAATCCTTGTTTCGGCCACTACAACTTTCTTAAAAGATATAGGATTTTTCTAATATTTATTTTCAATGATTATTTTCATTATTAATTAATTAAATCATAATAATTAAGCAAATAAGCATATAATTCACATGATATTCACATAATTCCTCTTTATTACTTCAAAATGAGTTACAAAGGTTGACCTAGAATATTACAACATTATTAATGCTTTTAGCCTAGAAGCAGGGGCGTTACAATTCTCTCCCCCTTAGGATGATTCCGTCCCCAGAATCACACATCAGCAAACAAATGTGGGTAGCGACTCATCATGTCACTCTCCATTTCCCAGGTGAGATTTGGCCCGTTCATAAGTTTCCATTGCACAAGCACTAAATCGACCATCTTGCATCACAACTTTTTAGTCTTACGGTCAACGATTGCATCTGGTTCTTCGATTAACCTCTTGCTCTCATCCAGCCTTAACTCAGATATTGGAATTATGTTGGGAACATCTCCCGTGAACTTCCTTAAATAACACACATGGAAAGTGTTATGAATACCATCTAGTTCTTCTGGTAGTTCTAGCTTGTAAGCTTGATTCCCAATCCTCTGAAGAACTTTAAATGGTCCAATAAACCTTGGACTCAACTATCCTCTTTTACCAAATCATATAAGTCCCTTCCACGGTGAGACTTTAAGCAAAACCAAATCACCAACTTTGAATGTTATCTGTTTTCTTTTGTTGTCAGCATAGCTCTTTTGACGATCCTGAGCTGCTAACATCCTTTCCCTAATCACTTTCAACTTTTCAGCAGTCTGATGGACTATCTCAGGTCCCATAAACTGTTTTTCTCCAGCTTCAAGCCAACAAGACCGCGTGTGACACTTCTATCCATACAAAGCATGATAAGGTGCCATCTTTATGCTCGAGTGGAAACTATTGTTTTAGGAAAATTCTAACAAAGGTAAAGTTCATCCCAATTACCTTGGAATTTCAAGGTACATGCTCTCAGCATATCTTCAAGTGTTTGTATTGTTTTTTCGCTCTGACCATCAGTTTGTGGATGGTAAGTTGTACTTAAACACAACTTGGTACCCATTTCCTCTTGTAGACTTTTCCAAAATCGTGACGTGATACGACTATCACGATCTGATACAATTGTTAGAGGAACACCGTGAAGTCTCATAATTTCCTTCATGTAAGCATTTGCAAGCTTATCCATAGACCATTTTTCATTGGCTGCTATGAAGTGTGCACTCTTGGTGAAACGATCCACGACCACCCAAATCATGTCATGACCGCTCTTTGTTCTGGGTAGTTTAGTCACAAAATCCATGGTGATGTCTTCCCATTTACCCATGGGTACAGGTAAAGGTTCTAAACTCCAATGAGGTTTTTGATGCTGTTCCTTGACTCTTGCACATGTCACACACTCGGCCACATACTTAGCAACATCGAGCTTCATCGTTCGCCATCAGTAATAGGGTTTTAAATCCCTATACGTTTTTGTATTTCCAGGGTGAATCGAGTACGTGGTCTTGTGAGCTTCTTCCATCAGAACATCTCTTACTCCTCCGGTCTTAGGTACCCAAATCCTATCTTGGAATACCTTCAACCCTTGGTTGTTTGTACCGAATACTAATGTTTTGCGCAAACGTTCTTCTTTTCGGTCATTCTTCTCTAAAGATTCTTCCTGAGCTTTCTTTATACTCTCCATAATTGTTGAGAAAACCTCAATTCTCAACGCTCCTGGCCTTTTCTTTTCAAGGTTGACTTTCCGACTGAGAGCATCACCAACAACATTTGCTTTACCAGGGTGATAAAGTATCTCACAGTCGTAGTCCTTGAGTAATTCAAGCTAACATCGTTGCCTCATTTTCAATTCCTTTTGATTAAAGAGATACTGGAGACTCTTATGATCAATGAAAAGTTTGCACTTCGTGCCATAGAGGTAATGTCTCCATATTTTTAGAGCGAAAACTACCGCTGCCAACACCAAATCATGAGTAGGGTAGTTCTTTTCATGCTCCTTCAGTTGTCTTGATGCATATGCTATCACTTTATCCCGCTGGGTTAGAACACAACCTAACCCAATTCCAGATGCATCACTATAGACTGCGAAGTCTTCAACTCCTTCGGGTAAAGAAACAATTGGTGCTTCACATAATTTCTTCTTCAACTTCTCAAAGGATTCCTTATGCTTTTCACTCCAAGTATATGTAGCTCCTTTGTGGGTCAAGATTGTCAATGGAGCAGCTATCGAAGAAAAGCCTTGGATAAACCTTCAGTAATATCCAGCTAATCCTAAAAAGCTTCGGATCTCCGTAGGACTTTTTGGGTGTTTCCACTTCATTACAGCTTCAATCTTTGCTGGGTCAACCATTATCCCATCTTGGTTGACCACATGACCCAAGATTTGGACTTCTTGAATCCAATATTCACATTTGGAGAACTTTGCATACAACTTCTCCTTTTTCAGGACTTCTAGCACATCACGTAGATGCTTTTCATGCTCCTGCTTTCTTTTCAAATGAATCAAGATGTCGTCTATGAATACTATCACAGATTTATCTAGGAATTGTTTAGAAACCCTATTCATCAAATCCATGAAATTTGTTGGGGCATTGGTTACTCCGAACGACATAACCAAAAATTCATAGTGTCCATATCTTGTTCTAAATGCAGTCTTTTCGATATCCTGCTCTCTCACCTTTATTTGGTGGTATCGCGACCTAAGATCGATCTTCGAGAAATAGCTCGAACCATGTAACTGGTCGAACATGTCATCGATCCTTGGCAACGGGTACTTGTTCTTTTTCATTACTTTGTTCAGCTCTCTGTAATCAATGCACATTCTCATGCTCCCATCCTTCTTCTTTACGAATAACACCGAAGCTCCCCATGGCGATGAACTAGGTCTAATGAAACCTTTGTCCAATAATTCCTGAAGTTGTGTCATAAGCTCCTTCATCTTCGTTGGTGCTAATCGGTATGGCGCTTTTGCTATTGGTGGTGTTCCTTGTAACAACTCTATTCTAAACTCTACTTGTCTATCAGGGGGTAATCCGGGAAGATCTTCGGGAAAGACTTCCAGAAAGTCACACACCACTGGTATCTCCTGCACCTCCTTCTTTTCATTCTTAGCATCGATCACAAATGCTAGATATTATGTACATCCCTTGGCCAAACATTTTATGGCTTTCATTGTGGATATGATTCCAGAACTCACTTGGCGTTTGTCGCCATATACCATAAATGAATTTTTTCCAGGTGGGTTCACCCTTATTATCTTCTTTTTGCAAAGAATCTCAACATCGTTGGTGGTAAGCCAATCCATTCCCAAAACGATGTCAAAACTGTTCAACTGTATAGGTAATAGCTCCTCATGGAATTCGTTTCCGTTTAGGTTGAAAATCAGAGTAATATTTCCGTTTAGGTTGAAAACCGTTCAACTGTATAGGTAATAGCTCCCAAAACGATGTTCCTAATACGATCACTAATAGGTACGCACTTGCTACTAGCAACCTCGACTTTTAAAGCATTATCTAGTCTATCGACAGGCAAAGCTAGTTTTCTACCAAATTCATGCGAAATAAAGGAGTAGTTGGCTCCAGAATCAAAAAAAAAAATTGGGCAGGCAATTCGTTTACGAGAAAAGTACCTGAAGCAACATCCACTTCCTCCTTTGCAGCTTCAAGTGTCATTTGGAAGGCTCTGGCTTTTGGCTTTGGTGGGATATTGGGCCTTGCTTCTCCTTTCTTCTTTGGACAGTCCCTTGAGATGTGCCCTTCCTCCCCACACCCATAGCAAACTTTATTGATGAGGGTGCATTCATTGGCATAATGACCAGGCTTTCCACATTTAAAACATGTGACCTCTTTTCCATATTTCCCAACATGTTTCTTCTTACACTTGTCACACAATTTTGCTTCTCCTCCTACTCCTCTCGAGCTAGACTTCGAGAATTTACTTTTCTTGTTGGGACTTGAAGGTCCCTCAAACTTCCTATTCTCACCAACATCTATCCTCTCCAGACCCTTTTCCCTTATCTAGGTCTCAACATTCTTAGCAACCCAGATGGCGACTTTCAATGTGGTTGCTTGCTTAACCATTAGACCAAAACTCGCTGGTAAACCTTGTGCAAACTTATTGACCTTAGAGAGTTCAGTTGGAACTAAGTATGGAATACGCTTCATCTTTTCAGTGAAACTAGCAGCGTATTCAGTAACGCTCATTTATCCTTTCTTCAAATTCTGAAACTCGTTATTGATTTCCAGAAGATCCTGCTCAGAGCAGTATTGCAATTTTAGTTGTACCACAAAATCTTCTAAAGACATCTTGCTAGCTTCACCCTTTGACATTGAATCAGCTAGTAACTTCCACCAGCTCAATACAGTAGATTTCAACAGAGGAATTGCAAGTGCGGTCTTCTGTTTGTTGCTGCACTCACAACTTTCCAACATTGTCTCCATTTCGGAGATCCAATTTACAACTTCCACTGTAGTTGGATTTCCAGATAGACACGGTGGTTTGGATACCATGAAATCTTTGTATATTCATCCATGTCCATTACCTCCTCCATCCTGATTGTTTCGTCTAACAATCGGTGGGTTGGCTTAACCAACAGTCCCACTGTAGTTCCCTCCTACCGATTGCCCTTCATTCAAATCAAGCTGTTCAACATGTATCGTAGTTTCTTCCCTATTATGTTGTAGCAACCTCCTGGTCTCCTCCATCTGACGATCCAACAATGTTTGAATCATCATTTGCACTCCAGCCATTGTTATTGGCTCCGGTGCAACTCCTTCAACAGGTACTTGCTCAAGTACTGGTGGTTGATTTCTATTTCTATTTGCATTCCCGGCTCCACTGTGGGTTCTTGTCATCTTGATCTATACACCGAATAAGGTGAATTTAGATCTTTATTTACTATAGATTCTGAAATGTTTACATGCTAGTTCTAATATCGTAATCATACGCTAGAATCCTACACACATAAGGTTTTCTAGATCCGGTTGGCAATTGACCATAGATCCGAACAAATAATATCAGGTATGGCAAACACATAACATTTAGCACATAAAAACATTTTAGGCATCTTTCCTAAAATATACTAGTGCTCACACCTCACAATCATCGCTTAGCATTCTGAGTTTAAGTCTAGAAATCCTACAAATTCCTAGTTCGCTTAAACTAATGCTCTGATACCAACTGTGACATCCCCAATTTCACGGCCAGAAAAGACTGATTTTGTTTATGCTTGTTTGAAAATCAGAGTAATATTTTACATAAAAGTGTTGCGGAATTTGTTCCCAAAATAAAAATATGATAAAGATTTACCAAGCATTTCCGTAGAAATGTATTTCATTAAAAAGACTCGGGATGTCATATTTGATACATATCAAAAGCATAAACAATACATTATAAGCCTTACAACAGTTATTTACAACTAATGGCCTATAATTCAAAAATCCCTCATCATCATCCAAATTATGCTCTGGGTCCACAACCTGTAAAACAGAAAGTTGAGTGGGTCAGGCTTGGGAGCCTGGTGAGCATATAGGGTTTTCAACCCACAAATAATAATAAATTTATTAATTTCATCGATCAACAATAAATTTATTAATTTTATCAAACCAATAATAACCCTGATTACCCATTCCCTTTATCGTCACTTTACATCCCTAAACACCTATACAAGGGACCTAGTCTAAAGATTTTATCATCGGGATGGACTTTACTGCTAAGGGGATTCCTTAGCCATATATGTCCGTAAGGCAACCATGAGGGGAATGGAGTACACCGGTGAACATCAAGCCCATAAACACCTACAGGTTGCGAGCCTGCTAGCGTTCCACTAGACTATCTAGAAAAGTCTGTGGTCGTCATCCATACTCCGCTAGATGACTAGAATAACAACAACATCGAGGCCTCTCATCATTTTAACACACATCAACTATTTCATCTACCCATGTTATACTTAACATATTTGTAGATAAAAATACATATGCAATTTATAACTTGTATAAAACATTTATTCAACAATCATCTCAAATAAACAATGAATATAATTACACGTAACACATATTTTATAGAAAATACTTCATATCTATGTGTAAGATGAAAGTGACTATACACTCACATGATTTGATGATAATCCGACAACAATTCGTTCCTTAAAATGATCGTTTCTGATAAAACCGAGAGTTTTGTTGAGAAACCGGGATCTGCGAGGGTTGGAGCTTCAAAACCGAAAAGATAAAATTTTCCGGGTCTCCGGGCACTCCGGGACATATTCTGGTCTTTAAAAATGATACAGGGGCTTCGGGGGAAGTCAAAATGATCAAAATATAAGTTTAGCGGTGAAAAATGTCAATTTTCCAAAAGTACCCGGGAAGGCTCGCAGCCCCCCCTTTATATAGGGCCGAGGGCTCGGACCTTGTGGCTGAGAAGGGTCCACGTAGTGATTGCGAGACTCGGACACGGAGGAAGGATGTGGCAGCAAAGGAGGTAGGTGCGTGGCAGCAGAGAGGGCGAGACACGGAGACGGGCTACGCTGCTCGTGCGAGGCTCGGATGTGACACCTGCGAGACTCGGACACGCGATGGCTACGAGGCCGCTTCTGATTGGCCAAGACTTCGGTCCGAGGGAATTGTGACACTCGTCAGTCTCGGATTCAGACACATCTCGGTGACGCAGCACTTCCGGTACGCGAGGCGAGGGTGACGTGGCTGCTTCTCATCCATGCGAATTTTTCGAAAATTGCACCCAAATCTTCTAAAATTCATAACTTTCTCATACGAGCTCCGTTTTTTATGTTCTTTATATGCACGCGTAGCTAAAATTACGTTCTACAACTTTCGTTTAGAATTTGTTGGCTAATTTTGAATTTAATTTTAATATTATTATTTTTAACAGACCGAGACAGGAAAATTCGTTAAAAATTCATAACTTCTTCATCCGACGTCCGTTTTCGTCAGTCTTCTTACCGTTGTACTACTATTGACGAGACCTTCGATTCTCATTTAGGTTGTGTCGGCTAAATATTGCTCGATCTTGAATTTGAGTATTTAGCTGTCTACTGCTAAGCTAAAACTTAGAAAAATCATAACTTCCTCATACGAAGTCAGATTTGGACGTTCTTTTTATCAAAATTCTCATCTTAACAAATAATACGAATTTTATTTAGTTTTCTAAGGCTTAAAAGCACATTATCGTAAATTGACTTTTTACGCTTCCTAGTGTCGTGCCGGTTCCGTCACGAAACTTCGATAGGTCATAACTTCTTCGTTATAACTCGGATTTTGGAGTTCTTTATATCTCCGGAATCCTTGTTTCGGCCACTAAAACTTTCTTAAAAGATATCGGCTTTTTCTAATATTTATTTTCAATGCTTATTTTCATTATTAATTAATTAAATCATAATAATTAAGCAAATAAGCATATAATTCACATGATATTCAGATAATTCCTCTTTATTAGTTCAAAATGAGTTAAAAAGGTTGACCTAGACTATTACAACATTATTAATGATTTTATCCCAGAAACACGGGCGTTACAGGGTAGCCTTCCAAAGTGCACCAAATGTAATTACCACCACAATGGACCTTTTTGGAAAATGCAGTGCTCTAACTGCAACAGAAAGGGACACACTGTCCGTTTCTGCAAAGCCCCCGTAAAGCCGATCACTCAAGTTCACAATGCTGGTGTAGGCCAAGCTTGCTATGGTTGTGGCGAGGTGGGTCACTACAAAAGAAACTGCCCGAAGGCAGTGAATAATGGCGAAGTGGGATGAGTTTGTGCTATAGGTCTCGAAGAAGTCGTAGCTGATCCTACAGTAGTTTCTGGTACGTTTCTTCTTGATAATTCATATGCATGCATAATATTTGATAGTGGAGCAGAGAGAAGTTTCATGAGACAAAGCTTTATTCACCTACTTAAACATAAACCTAGCATGTTAGAAAAATCCTTCACTGTAGAAATGGCAAATGGAAAAACGGAAAGCACTAACTGCTTATACATGAGTTGTACATTAACTTTAGACGGTCATTCTTTCCCAATCAACCTCATGTCGGTCTAAATTAAAAGGTTCGACGTCATAGTTGGCATGGATTGGTTAAGTCTTCTTTGCGCTGACATCATGTCCTTTGAAAAAGTAGTTTGTCTTAATCTCCCTAACGATGAAACATTAGTGATTTACGGCGACAAATCAAGTACAAACCTTCGCATCATTTCATGCATCCAAGCTCGAAAGTGTTTGCGGAAGGATTATCATGAATTTCTTGCACACATCGTCGATACGAGTCAGGAAGTAAAGGACATTAAGAGCATTCCAGAAGTACGCGACTTTCCCGATATCTTTCCAGAAGAACTACCGGGATTACCACCATAACGCCAAGTCGAGTTCAGAATCGCCTTAGTTCTAGGGGCTACCCCGCTAGCAAAATCGCCTTATCGTCTGGCACCAGCAGAGATGCAAGAACATTCTAGTCAGCTTAACGAACTCCACCAAAAAGGATTCATTAGACCAAGCTTCTCACCTTGGGGAGCGCCAGTCTTGTTTGTAAAAAAGAAAGACGGATCGTTCCGTATGTGCATGGACTACAGAGAACTGAAGAAACTTACTGTCAAAAATCGTTACCCTCTGCCCCGCATTGACGACCTATTTGATCAACTTCAAGGAGAGAACTACTTCACGAAGATAGATCTAGGATCTGGATATCACCAATTACGAGTGCTAGAGGTGGATATTCCCAAGACAACCTTCCAAGCCCGTTATGGACACTACGAATTTGTAGTGATGCCGTTTGGATTAACCAACGCACCAGCAGTACTCATGAACCTAATGAATAGGGTGTGTCGTCCTTACTCGGATCAGTTCGTCATCGTCTTCATCGATGATATACTTATCTACTCCCGAAGTAAGGAAGAGCATAGTCAGCACCTACGAAGAGTCTTAGTAACACTACGATCGGAGAAGCTCTATGCGAAGTTCTCTAAATGCGAATTTTGGATTCGAAGATTTGAATTTTTAGGCCACGTTGTTAGCGAAAAGTAGATACACGTGGACCCCTCCACAATTAAGGCCAATGAGAACTGGTCGGCACCGAAGACACCTACAGAGATTCATCGATTTCTAGGTCTCACTGGCTACTATCGCAGATTCATAAAGAACTTCTCTAGCATTGCGAAACCTCTTACTACATTAACCCAGAAAGGCGTGGCCTTTGACTGGGAAGCAAAACATGAGAAGGCGTTCGGAACACTGAAACAGGCCTTGTGCACTGCACCGATAATATCCCTCCCCGAAGGGATAGAAGATTTCGTAGTGTATTGTAATGCATCAAATCAAGGACTTGCTTGTGTTCTTATGCAAAGAGGGAAGGTTATTGCCTATGCCTCCCATCAGCTTAAGATGCACGAAGTAAACTATACAACACACGATCTTGATTTAGGAGCAGTGGCATTTGCTCTGAAGATCTAAAGACACTACCTGTACAGAAAGAAGAGTACTATTTTCACCGACCACAAGAACCTTCAACACATTTTCGATCAAAAGGAGCTCAACATGCGACAACGACGATGGTTCGAGCTACTCAATGACTACAAATGTGAAATTCGTTATCATCCTAGCAAGTCTAATGTAGTAGCTGACGCCCTCAGTCGAAAAGAATACACTGGTCGGAGAGTCAAATCTCTGACTATGGCAATCCATTCCCACTTATCCATACAAATTAAGGAGGCTCAGATGGAAGCTTTGCAACCTGAACATGTTACGGGTGAATCCCTGAGAGGAATGGAAAAGAATCTAGAAATCAAGGGTGGCGGAGCATATTATCTCATGGACCGTATCTGGACACCGAGACATGGTGGCTTCAGAGACGTGGTCATGACCAAAGCACACAACACGAGGTATTGTCACACCCCAAAACCAGGAACGGCGGAAACGTTCTGGGGTGGAGGACGTCATGTATAATATCAACAACAATGTAAAGTAGTAAACAAGCAACAACATCATCCATTGCATTAATAATATAATTATTATACAAATGTGTTCTGTCAAATTTTGATAAACACTAAAGCATAAATCAAAATGAAAGATAAGTCTTGAACAAGCACCATCTTCCTTTCTCCTTGCATCGGTACCTGTCTATGATGACCTGAGGATACAAGAAATTTTGAAAGCGAGTATCAGCTTTGAAGCTGGTGAGATCATAAGTATTAATGTGTCTTAATTTGTAAAACTTATCATTTCTAAGACTAGACATTGTTTTGAAAGAAAGCTCGTATAAGTATGAAAATGTTTGTAGAACAACTATAAATGTTTGAAAAACCCTAAAATCCCTATGATTCCTATTAGTAACAAAAGGAGTCTTCTACCAAGACCTAACTGTTCTGAATGTAGCCTTCTACCAAGACCTAACTATTCTGATTGTAGTCTTCTACCAAGACCTGACTATGTTACTATTATTATCATTATAAGAAATTGTATCCTTTGGTACTAGGATACTTAAATATAATTCACCTCATTGGTTATGTGAATAAGTCACACAATAAGGGGAATAATACAACTAACCTGAATATTACCCTTTGGTACTAGGGTAACTAACATTGTTAAATTTAAGACATCAGTAGACGTACTCTTACCTCTGTTGCTAATAGTTGGGTATAGGAATAGTTAATCCCTTAATCGTATACCTGTAATGGTACCAACCGTTGACATCCGTGGATGTACTTTTACCTCTGTAGCTAACAGAGATTTTAGGAATGGTCAATCCCACAACTGTATCCTTGGGTATTTGGATATTATCTCCATTCTATCTCATCGATTATGTGATTGTAGCACAAGGTAAAGGTAAGAATTTTGGATTTCATAACAATATATATACATATAAAATGTAACGATAACTCGTCATATATTATCTACTTAAGCGTGATCATGTAAAGGTAATCATGTAAATGTACTTATGTAAGCGTACTCGTGTAAGTGTAATCATGCTAAAGTAATCATGTATGTGTACTTATGTAAGTGTACTCGTGTAAGTGTAATCATGTAACAGTAATCATGTATATGTACTTATATAAATGTACTCTTGTAATTGTACTAGCTGTAACATGTGTTCTCTCTCTACCTAGCTAGTATTGACTCATGAACGAACTGACTCATTGTATGATATCGTGTTCTACTAATGGTTATAGTATCTTTCTAAACTACCCATATGGTAGCTTACTTGTAATCTATCTGGTAAGTATGGACATGGATGTATACCCTTGCTACCCAAGGGCATATGTTGAACTGGAAGGACCTTTTATGACTATATATGTACACATGATATATATAACTAATATTTAAACGACTGTCGGACGGTTACCCGATATCCCACCAGACCACATCTCAAGGTGCGAACAGGAAATAGGGTGGATAGCCTTCCTAAGTCTTTTAAACATTTCTTATATAATTATGCATATAGAGGCATGCAATTTATAATAGAAAAGCATAAATAAATTTTGTAAGACATTTGAAACTTAAATATTAGTTTAAGAAAAGATCGACTTGATGTCAATCTATAAAACAATTTGCAGGCATAAGTTTAATAAAACAGTTTAAGTTTAAGGAAACATTTGTTTGAAACACAGTTGTAAATAAGTTTGAAAGGTAATGTACGGAGTAAGATGTACAGTGTAATAAGGATTTTAAAACATATAAAATGTTTATAAAAATCATTTGAAGGAAACTGTTTGGTAAAACGGCTAATGAGTAGCCAAATCATTTGAATGTTGTATGTTAATCACATGTGATTGACGTAATAAGTATATAATTCTACTTACTAATCACTTGTGATTGACATCATAAGAAGCCTGATTCTACTTGTATCCCCCCCATAAAACATTTAGAAATAGTTTAAAACATTAGTTAAGGGGTATGAACTCACCTGCAGTAAGTGACTGGAATAGAACGGGTTGTTATCGTACGGAAGGATCGGACAAGTGCTTGGTGTCAAGTGGAGACTTAGACACACACAATGATCCTAATTACATATGAAGATATATGTATATAAATAATTAGAGATTTAATCACTAATTATACAAGTATAAACATTTAACGCGAGGACAACACTTTTGGCCAAGTGCTAGGAGGCTAATGGTTTGCAACAAAGGAGTGTAATGCCCCTAATGTGAGTTTAAGGTCAAAAGACCATATTCATTGGAGTTTATGGCCCAGGGGAGTAAGCTCCTGGCCGTAAACTCTCAACTAAGTCTTGAAATGGTGCTTACAATTACTACAACTCTAGTGGGAATTTATTCAAGGCTTATACAAGTGTTTGGGCACCATATTGACTCCTTTGGGGAGTTTACAGCCCAAAGACCCTTTTCCCTTGGAGTTTATGGCCGTAAACTCCCTTGGGAGGGTGATTATGGTGCTTTCAAGTCTCTATAATAACTGGGAACAATTCTAGGCTTTTGTACTTGGCTTTGGAAGAGTTTATGGCACCATTTGGTACCATTTCTTGGAGTTTACGGCCATAGAACCTTTTGGGCCGTAAACTCCCTCACACATGGGGTTCTAAATGTTTTAGCTAGTCCATAACTCATCAAGGTACATGCCCAAATTGTCTCATGGCCTAAGGAAGTGTTTGTGGTGTCCTTTGACCCCTTTATGGGAGTTTACGGCCCAAGAACCACTCTTGGTCATAAACTCCTTAATACTTGTGCTTTTCTTATGTTTCCTAGGTCCTAAACACATTAAAGTATTTGCCAAAAATAGAGTCCAAGCCTTTGGGGGTGATTAGGGCACTTTTAGCCCTTGAAAAAGGGGTTTACGGCCCAAGAGAATATCCTTGGCCGTAAACCCTAAAACTATATGGTTTTGATTTATTTCTAGCCTCTAATGTTCATACATAAAGTCCTTAACTAGTTTCCTAACAAGGAATTGGGACTAGATGGCCTTTAGGCCTTATTTTGGAGTTTACACCCCAAGAACGTTCTTGGGCTGTAAGCTACCGGATCTTGTGTTTTGGACATGTAAATAATGTTATTAAGCATATAACAAGTATTAAAACACATCTAGGGAAGTTGACTCACAATCTGGGATGAAAACCCGAAGATCCGTGAGAGAGAAATTGGCTTTTCTCTAAATGGAATTCAACTAATGAACCAATTTGGTTTAGAATTCTATTTATAGTCCTGAGATTTTTGGCAGAAAATATTTCTATTCTCGGAATGGATTCTAATGATCTAGGGTAATGGAATTACAGTGTTTGCACAAAATCCTAGTGCAACCACTCTCCTAATATCTCTTTCGGTCTAAAACCCTGAAACTGCCAAACTTATATTCTAAGTCTGAATTTTCACTGTAACTGCTCTACTTCTATTGGATTGAAATGGCTTGATTAAAATGGAAATTTCAGGTTGTCACATCATCCCCCTGTTAAAGGGAATTTCATTCCGAAATTAGAATTTAGGCAAGGAAGTATGCACGAATGATTGAGTTGTGAGGAGAAAACTTCCTAATCGATTGGTTCTAGCGCACTTAAGTGAAATCGGGCTCTCGGTTGGCATTCCAACGAACCTTCACTAACTGGCGACGGTGTTTCTTCGTCCGCTTGACCTTCGGTCGAGGGCCACTACGGTTCTAATACGAAGGCGAGGATCTCGACGAGTGGACTTGTGAGAGTCCTAACAGAAAGGTATGGTTTCACGATCGAGAAGTGAAGACTAGAAAGTATGTTACTGAGTTTGCGGAGTAGATCTAGTTGGTGCGAGGCACATGACCAATTCTGATAAGAATCTCGGAGGTCCTGTCTAACTTGGATTTAGCTTTCCACGCATACGAAGCGTATTAAGCCATTCCAAGAGTGAGTTATCCTAAAGATCTTGGTCACTTTCTTGGAATCTCAAAGGTTCCTTTTCTTACGTAACCTCCCAGTCAAAGGCCACCCCTTGCTGGGTTAAGGTCGTACGAGTTTCTGTAGCTTGCAAGGAGTTCTGAATGAACTCAGGCGGTAGGTCGGTAAGACATAGAATCTGGCGAAAGACTGTCGGCGTCTCTGATGTCGATAAATGCTCAGCGGTTTTGACAAATTTCAAGAGTGCTCATAATTTCTCACATTACTAACAGTGTGTCTTAGAAATTTGACTCTTTAATTTCAAAACTCGTGCTTTGAGGATATCGCTGAAAGTTCCTCTGAAAGAAATGTTTTCCCATGGGTTCCTTCTTACTACAAGGGTAGATAAGTAAGTCATTACATGGAGAAATGACGAACTGATCCTAGTAAGAAAGACGTACCCTACTCGTTTAGCTCATGAAATCTATGGGCGTATTGGACCTACCCGAAGGGTATCACTACGGACTCGAAGTGTCCGCATCGAGTTCAGGAGATAGTCTTCCGGACATCCTTCCCTAACACTCGAACTGGTGATATTCGGATTTCAGATCCATTCCTGGAAGTAGTTTCTTTCCTTGCGGTTGCTCAACATTTCGTCTACGCGAGGCAGAGATAACGATTTCTAATGAAAATCTCAACGGAGTCCTCGATAACCGAGGTACATACAATGCGATCCGTCATTCTATGGAAGAATATGACCGGGGTTCTCTAGGGTGAGAAACCTAGTCTTCTTATTCTATTTCTGTGTAGTTCTCTAGGTTTTCTGAACTGTTCTTGTATCTCCGTGGGTGTGTAGACTATGGGGTGATCTGTTTACGGGAGTCGTACTGGGTTCTAAGTTTGTTCGCATGATGATGCGATTACTCGTAGGCTTAAGCAGTTCTCCATCCTGAAGTTCATATTAGAATTCATACATAGTTTCACAATCACTCTTTCGTGTATACGAGCCATATAGAATTAAGGTTGAAAAGGTAGTCGAACAACTGGTTCTTCTTTAAGCTCACATCCCAATCATCAATTCTAAACCTGTAGAACCTTGATTATATATCACTCTTATGCATACATTCGTCAGTGATAGATCAACCGCATGAATCCCTGGATTAAACTTGACGTACTGCACGAGTGGTACTTCGGGGATTTCTTCGGAAAGAAAATAACTAATAGGTACTCCTGGGATGAGTACTTCGGTGTTCTGATGTGACGGTTTCGCTGGAAAAGTGATCTAGAAGAAAGAGATGTACATATGAAGCTGTTTTCGTGAGGATCAAATTGAATCGAGTCGTATGATAATGTCGAAATCATACCGAAACTTAAAGACATTAGATTTGAACATAAGACGTTTACAGACAAAACACAACCGTGCAACCATGAACAGAGTTACAGTACTATAGATTTACCACAAGACTATTGTTGCGAATAAGATATACTACAAAAGACAAGTATACGCAGCACGAGAATCCCTATACTGACAGGATCTCGCAAAAGCTAAGACTCTAGTTGCACTAGTTCTAGATAATTTATAAGTCTGTTACAACGAAACGCCTTAATTGCATTTAACGTGGTTCCGGAGCAGGCTCTCCTGCAGCTGTGATCCTGAGAATTATCCCATCTGCGCCAGAGTTCTTTGCTATCGGGCAATCTTTCATGAAGTGCCCTACTTCCCCGCATTAGTGGCATGCCTGGGTAGTACTAGCTTTGGCGACGGGATTGCGGTGTTTAGCCAGAGTTATGTGGACATGAGTGCCTTCCTCGTTACTCCACCTTGAAAATTGTTTCTTAAATCGTTCTGTGTTATAACTCATCTTGTGTGTAGGGTTAGTCCCAATGAAAGGGGCTTGAGTGATGGGTTGTTTCTGTGCTCCACAGTCATGAGCATGGTGCCCTATGTTCAGGCAATTGCAACATTGCATCTCATGGCAAGTCCCATGATGATGGAAACCACAAGTATCACACTTCGGGAGTTTTCCCTCGTATGGCCTGCTCGGTACTGGGATGGCAGGGGTTTTCACTTGTTGCGGTTGCATAGCCAGCTTATGGGATTTCTTGCGTTCTTTTTGGGCTTGACGTTTTCGTTTCTTTTTCTCTGTCTTTCAGCTTTGCGAGTCAGTGACTGTTATTGTTCGTTGGTTTCCTAGTTTGGTACTACCATCTAAACTCTCGACTCCTTCTTCAGTCTTATTGGTGTTGCCTGAGTTGATGTGTGTAAGGAAAGTTGTCACAGCAGCTGCTACTGCAACTTGTAATGTAGCGGCGTCGATATGTAGGATAGGGATTTCGGTGCTCGGCTGATCGTTTTTGGATGACGACATAATTCTGTAATACGAAAATAAGGAATTTGTGAGCGATTCTGGTTGACCCTGATGTACTTAGATTGTTCATGTAAAGAGTAGAAGTATGTTCTCGAAAGTTTGACCTACATCCTTATGATGCAGTCCTAGTAAAGAATGAAAGTATGTTCGTGAAGGTTTGACCTACATCCCTATGATGCAGTCCTAGTACGGAATGGGAGTATGTTCGTAGAATGGTCTCAAGATGTTTGTGGTTTGAGCTGAGGTATCGGGGTTGGTGAATAACAAGATCCAACCACTGAAAGAGACTTGGAAATGTCTCAAGAGATAAATCACCATAGTCCAATGACCTGACTAAAGCATGTTTCAGATAGACTCCAATGAAGGTATGATAAGAGTACTTAAATAAAGAATGACACAGAAGTTAGCCGGCTGTCAATATCTTTGATATTCACGATGTAAAGATTCTAGAAAATGACCTTGTAAAGGTCTTACATCATATCCGCAGAAGATATTTCCTGAAAGTATAAAGACCTAGCTAAAGTACTTACGGAACAAGATAATTTCATAGAAAATGCCGTATCAGGCATGGACAGAAAAACAAGACTCATTTTTATAAGGGAAATAAATTAAAGCGTCTACTACTGGCTATGATCATCCCTCTGGTGAACTCTTAGTTCATCCAATTGACGTTCCATGTCAAGTAGGTGTCTTCTGTACACCCTAAGGCGTACTCGAAGTTCCACGACTTCGGCTCGTGATTCGGCCAGTGCTTGCAGGAAGGTTTCATGGTTTCTCTCTGATCTCTCGTGTGCATATTCTAGATGAATGGTGTGGAGGGTATGCACTCTAGCATAGGCGACTACTTCTGTAATCTGATGTAGCGCTGTCATGCCTTGAATCTCATTTCGGGCCACTCTGCGGACCAAGATTTGCAAGACTATATCTGCTGAGCCCCCATTGCTCAAGTCGTAAAAGCTTCGGTCACAATCAAATGGCATAGACTGATCTTTTCCTTGGCTCCATGTTTCCGAGCATTCCTCTCACTCAGGGTCGGGCCACGAAAAAGCTGGATGAGGGTTAGGAATTGGAAAGGAAGCTGCTCGGGGTAGGTTTTCAACCTCTGGTTCGGAGTTTGTCACACCCCCAAACCAAGGATGGCGGAAACGTCCGGGGGTGGAGGAGTTCATGTAGAGTATCACAACAATGAGTATAATAGTGCTCAAAGTAAATACAACCAACACAAATATAATTGAAAACGTTACATCAAAGCACATGTTTACATAATTCACATCAATTACATCATAATACAAAATGAACTGTTTGACGATTTATCGTCCCGTCCTCAAAACGTTGTTGATTTCCTGTTTTCACTGAATTCCTGAGAATCCAAGTAGTTTTGAAAAGTGTCAACACAAAGGTTGGTGAGTTCATAAGAGATTTCGTTGGAAAAGTAAATCGTTTTCCTTGTAAAAGCGTTAGAATATGTATCCAGAAAATCCGATATTTTCTTTAAAATCTGCGTAATGTAGTCTTATGACTGAAGACCAAAATGTATAAGTAACCTTTCTTATTAATAGAAAATGTTATGTACTTAATTGTAAATGGACGCGTTTGAATTAAATGAAATTTCTGTATGTTCTCATGTTCGTTAATAGTTTATATATATGTAGTCCTAAATTAGAGGACCGAGAAATAACAAGTATTGACCATACTTAAAAGTATAAATGTGGTTTCAAATGATGTGTAGTCGTAACTACCAAAACCAAAAGTGTACAGTAATATCTGTACTCATAGAGATAAAAAGTGATTTTAAATCGACATAAAACTCATTTAGGTTTTAAAAAAAATAAAATCCCGTAAACTTATGAATTGTTATATTCTTATGTGAGTCGCTATAATCATACTATGACTATGTGAACCTGCCACGACGTTCTCAGGTGTCGCGAAAAAAAAATGACATTTGTCACCCGTAGACCTGCAGGTCCAACTGTAGCTAGCAGCAAGGTGTGGGGTGTCAAACCCAATATAGATCTATATACAAGTATCACGTTCTCCCTCAAGGAGATTCTGATTATAACTACCAGGAATTATATCCCGCACTCGGACGTACGGGGAGAGAGAGAGAGAGAGAGAGTCTCACAATATAGGTTAACAAGTTTACGTGAAATGTGTGTGAATATAAATATTTCTTGTATGAATGTACCCTTCTTGTACGAGTGTGTTGAGTGATGTATTATAAACTATACCTATTATAGTTTATCTAAAATGTATGTAATATGTATGAACTCTTTTATGGAAATGTATTAGTATTATGAATTTATCAAACTATACTTTTTATAGTTTTAATATACGTGTTCTAAAATGAATGAATAATATTTATTATGAATGTCTTAGTTTCAGTTCATGATGATAAACTAACAAAGAAACACATTCAATAATTAGAACTTATGATTATACACTTTGCTCAACATATTACAAAGTGTTATGATATTTACATGCTGTTGGCTAAATTTAGCCATTCTGCCCTGTTTTGGAAAAATCATAGAAAAATCATACGAAGTCGAAAACTAGATCCGTAAATTCTGAGAGTTCACAAAATGTGTCTAGTTTACCCATAATTTTTATCACGATTTTTAATGACCTCCAACTTGTGTGAAAAAGTCCATAATCACAGACTGGTCCGGATTATTGTTTGAAATGATAGGCAGTTTTGTAAAAATCACCATAAATTGTAGAAAACTCGTATGGAGATGTGCAAGTAGTCATTTTAAAGCTAAAAACTTGAACTATTTGCACCTTGTACAGTTTTGAAAAAAAAATGTTTAAGATGCCCAAAACAGTCTGTGAATGGAGTTGAACTTTTCTGATGAAGGCTGTTAGAAAAATTTAGTTATGTTCTTAGTGTTTTAACTTGTATTCCCCCCCTGAAAACTTGAGAAAACATGAAAATGTAGGGGTATGAACTCACCTTGAGTGATTTCAGTAGATAAGTTTTGAAGAAGAGAAGTGTTCAACCCAAGAACACTTGAAGAATCACTTGAAGATTCGAAGCTCTAACGCTAATATGATGGAGTTTGTGTAAGATATTCATGATTTGAGTAGAATGAAGTGAAATAATCATAAGGAGGATGAATTATGTTTACCAAATGTGGAATAACACTTGATAATCAGCCTTGAATCTCGAGTTTGGTGGAGAAAGAGTTTGAGAGAATAGTGGTGTTTGATACTTAGTGAAATGAGAGCAAATGAGAGAAATGAGGAGAGAGGATGTTTGTTCCAGCTCTAAAAACGTGGGAATGAGTGTAATTTGAGTGTAAGGGACATTGAAGTGACTTAGGTAAGGTGGGGAGGTGTGGTTAGTCAAAGAGTGGGTGTGGGGTGGTTGCTTGTGACATTGGATAAGACAAAGTCAACACTCCACCTTTAATAATTCACCCATTTGATTTTTTTATTATTTAGATAATGATTTTCATCAAAATATGTTTAAATTATGAATATTTAGAGTTTATTATGTTAAAATATAATTTCTGGAGAAAATCCCGCTTTAAAATCACGAAAAACGGGCTTAAAATGTTAAAAATATCAAAAATGGGCTAAAAGTGACAAATTTCCGAATTCTGGCCGAGGTTCGGTCTTCTGATGCTGAACCGAGAGAGAGGGAGGCAGAAACCGAGAGGGAAGAAGAGAGAGAGCAGGAACCGAGAGTGGAGAAGAGAGAGGAGAGGTACCGAGAGGGAAGAAGATACAGAGAGGCGGAGTAGAGACCGAGAGTAGGGAAGAGACAGAGAGGCGGGCAGAGACCGAGAGTAGGGAAAAGACAGAGAGGCGGGTAGAGACAGAGCGAGAAGCGAATAGATGAGGCGACAGAGACAGAGCGAGAGAAGGGAACAGAGAAGGCGATAGAGACAGAGCGAGAGAAGGGAACAGAGAAGGCGAGAAGGAGCAGAGACCGAGAGGGGCAGAGACCGAGGCTCGGTCTCGCATGCCTTAGCCAACAGAGGCTCGGTTCTGGTCCTAAGAGGCCTCTCTTCTTGGTTTCGGTTCCTAAAGCCTATTTTTCTCGTTTTCGCCCCGTTTTAAGCCGTTTTTGACCCGGTTAAGGGTCAGAATGACCCGAATGATTCTAAAAAGTTACGGGAAACTTTTGGGAGAGATTTGGGAGAGAGTTATCACACTTGGAGAGATTTGGGAGAGATTTGACATTCTTGGGGAGATTTCCCATACAAAGAGATTTGTGCGAGAGATTTCACATACTTGGAGAGATTAGGGAGAGATTTGACATTCCTGGAGAGATTTCTCATACAGAGAGATATTTGAGAGAGATTTCACATACTTGGAGGGATTTGGGAGAGATTTGACATTCTTGGAGAGATTTCTCATACAGAGAGATATTTGAGAGAGATTTCACATACTTAGAGGGATTTGGGAGAGATTTGACATTCTTGGAGAGATTTCTCATACAGAGAGATATTTGAGAGAGATTTCACATACTTGGAGAGATTTGGGAGAGATTTGACATAGAGAGAGATTGAGTGAAAACGATTGAGAGAGGATCCATGTGTGACAATTGTGAGTGTCCGGCATCGCAATGCATGGTTCGTAAACCCTGTTAAGCCTTGTTTAAGGATCTTACACACTCCCGATGAGTATACATCATTGTTTTATCGGTTTGGCTCGCCACGTACTACAGTTTTAGGTTAAGGAGATCTAGATGTTCACACTTTTTGCTTTATGATTTCTCATTAGAATAGAAGTTATGTAGAAGTTTCATAGTGTAAATTCTAGTACTCACGAGCAAATTGAGTCAAACGGTTTGACTTGTTGACTTTAGTTGACTTTGACTTGACCGAAATTTGATGGTTGTCACAAAGTTAGCATCATACGAAAAGTCTTCATCATGGTGATCATCCAAGGAGATATGATGATCATTCTCTGGTTCTTCTCCAAACCAACCAGCTATGACTTCATTCGGAAGATACTAGTTGTCAAGGGGATGGATTCCAGTTATGATTTATATGCGAGAATTTAGGGTAAGAGGATAATTATTAGACGAACTATCTAGATAATTATTTAGAAAACCTTCATTAGTTACATCGCTATTTGTGAAGTGCATACCAGCTATGTGTAATCTAAACAGGATAGACCTTCAAATAAGTGACCTTATTTCCAAATTCACACAGAATAGCGGTAAGGCAAAATTATCACTAATTCTAAGTCTATAACATCCTAATTACATGTAGCCTTAGTGTATCCACTTAGCAACTATCAACTTAGTAATGAAGATCCCGTTTTAATTTCCAAGTATAATGTACTTGTAGTAACACCAAATACACCTATAGTATTTTAAATTTTAATGTTATGTTCTATTGTTCTCATTGTGGTAGGGTTGGTAAGATTTTAGCATTGTTGCAACCACACACTTAAACTTAGGCACATGCTAGTCAACCCTCGGATAATATAGGTGATCAGGCTATATCTTCCCAGTTTTGACCATATGTCTCTAAGCCCACTTGTGTTGTCCAACAATCGTAATTCTTTTGTACTGTCCTAGTGACACTGATTTTAGTATGAATGCAACACGTATACTTCATTAAATATTTTATTATTTAAAGGATAAACTCTTGGTCAGAGTATTTTTAATCCCTTATGTATTTATAGTTAGTATATCTTTTATGGATTGATATACTTAATTCACTATAAACAATGCTCTGATACCAATCTATCACACCCCAAAAGCAGGAACGACGGAAACGTTCTGGGGCAGAGGACGTCATGTATAATATCAACAACAATGTAAAGTAGTAAACAAGCAACAACATCATCCATTGCATTAATAATATAATTATTATACAAATGTTTTCTATCAAATTTTGATAAACACTAAAGCATAAATCAAAATGAAAGATAAGTCTTGAAAAAGCACCATCTTCCTTTCTCCTTGCATCGGTACCTATCTATGATGACCTGAGGATACAAGAAATTTTGAAAGCGAGTATCAGCTTTGAAGCTGGTGAGATCATAAGTATTAATGTGTCTTAATTTGTAAAACTTATCATTTTTAATACTAGACATTGTTTTGAAAGAAAGCTCGTATAAGTATGAAAATGTTTGTAGAACAACTGTAAATGTTTGAAAAACCCTAGAATCCATATGATTCCTATTAGTAACAAAAGGAGTCTTCTACCAAGACCTAGCTGTTCTGAATGTAGTCTTCTACCAAGACCTAACTGTTCTGATTGTAGTCTTCTACCAAGACCTGACCATGTTACTATTATTATCATTATAGGAAATTGTATCCTTTGGTACTAGGATACTTAAATATAATTCACCTCATTAGTTATGTGAATGAGTCACAAAATAAGGGCAATAATACAACTAAACTGAATATTACCCTTTGGTACTAGGGTAACTAACATTGTTAACTTTAAGACATCCGTAGACGTACTCTTACCTCTGTTGCTAACAGCTGGGTATAGGAATAGTTAGTCCCTTAATCGTATACCTGTAATGGTACCAACCGTTGACATCCGTTGATGTACTTTTACCTCTGTAGCTAACAGAGATTTTAGGAATGGTCAATCCCTCAACTGTATCCTTGGGTACTAGGATATTATATCCATTCTATCTCATTGATTATGTGATTGTAGCACAAGGTAAAGGTAAGAATTTCGGATTTCATAACAATATCTATACATATAAAATGTAACGATAACTCGTCATATATTATCTACGTAAGCGTGATCATGTAAAGGTAATCATGTAAATGTACTTATGTAAGTGTACTCGTGTAAGTGTAATCATGCGAAATAATCATGTATGTGTACTTATGTAAGTGTACTCGTGTAAGTGTAATCATGTAACAGTAATCATGTATATGTACTTATATAAATGTACTCTTGTAATTGTACTAGCTGTAACATGTGTTCTCTCTCTACCTAGCAAGTATTGACTCATGAATGAACTGACTCATTGTATGATATCGTGTTCTAGTAATGGTCTAGTATCTTTCTAAACTACCCATATGGTAGCTTACTAGTAATCTATCTGGTAAGTATGGACATGGATGTATACCCTTGCTACCCAAGGGCATATGTTGAACTGGAAGGACCATTTATGACTATATATGTACACATGATATATATATATATATATATATATATATATATATATATATATATATATATATATATATATATATATATATATAACTAATATTTAAACGACTGTCGGACGGTTACCCGATATCCCACCAGACCACATCTCAAGGCGCGAAAAGGAAATAGGGTGGATAGCCTTCCTAAGTCTTTTAAACATTTCTTATATAACTATACATATAGAGGCTTGCAATTTATAATATAAAAGCATAAATTAATTTTTCAAAGACATTTGAAACTTAAATATTAGTTTAAGAAAAGATCGACTTGATGTCAATCTATAAAACAATTTGCAGGCATAAGTTTAATAAAAACAGTTTAAGTATAAGGAAACATTTGTTTGAAACACAGTTGTAAATAAGTTTGAAAGGTAATGTACGGAGTAAGATGTACAGTGTAATAAGGAGTTTAAAACATATAAAATGTTTATAAAAATCATTTGAAGGAAACTATTTGGTTAAACGGCTAATGAGTAGCCAAATCATTTGAATGTTGTATGTTAATCACATGTGATTAACATAATAAGTATATAATTCTACTTACTAATCACTTGTGATTGACATCGTAAGAAGCATGATTCTACTTGTATCCCCCCCCCCCCCATAAAACATTTAGAAATAGTTTAAAACATTAGTTAAAGCGTATGAATTCACCTGCAGTAAGTGACTTGAATAGAACGGGCTGTTATCGTACGGAAGGATCGGACAAGTGCTTGGTGTCAAGTGGAGACTTAGACACACACAATGATCCTAGTTACATATGAAGATATATGTATATAAATAATTAGAGACTTAATCACTAATTATACAAGTATAAACATTTAACGCGAGGACAACACTTTTAGCCAAGTGCTAGGAGGCTAATGGGTTGCAACAAAGGAGTGTAATGCCCCTAATGTGAGTTTAAGGTCAAAAGACCATATTCATTGGAGTTTACGGCCTAGGGGAGTAAGCTCCTGGCCGTAAACTCTCAACTAAGTCTTGAAATGGTGCTTACAATTACTACAACTCTAGTGGGAATTTATTCAAGGCTTATACAAGTGTTTGGGCACCATATTGACTCCTTTGGGGAGTTTACGGCCCAAAGACCCTTTTCCCTTGGAGTTTATGGCCGTAAACTCCCTTGGGAGGGTGATTATGGTGCTTTCAAGTCTCTATAATAACTCGGAACAATTCTAGGCTTTTGTACTTGGCTTTGGAAGAGTTTATGGCACCATTTGGTACTATTTCTTGGAGTTTACAGACATAGAACCTTTTGGGCCGTAAACTCTCTCACACATGGGTTTCTAAATGTTTTAGCTAGTCCATAACTCATCAAGGTACACGCCCAAATTGTCTCATGGCCTAAGGAAGTGTTTAGGGTGTCCTTTGGCACCTTTATGGGAGTTTACGGCCCAAGAACCACTCTTGGCTGTAAACTCCTCAATACTTGTGCTTTTCTTATGTTTCCTAGGTCCTAAACACATTAAGGTATTTGCCAAAAATAGAGTCCAAGCCTTTGGGGGTGATTAGGGAACTTTTAGCCCTTGAAAAAGGGGTTTACGGCCCAAGAGCATATCCTTGGCCGTAAACCCCTAAAACTATATGGTTTTGATTGATTTCTAGCCTCTAATGTTCATACATAAAGTCCTTAACTAGTTGCCTAACAAGGAATTGGGACTAGATGGCCTTTAGGCCTTGTTTTGGAGTTTACACCCCAAGAACGTTCTTGGGCCGTAAGCTCCCGGATCTTGTGTTTTGGACATGTAAATAATGTTATTAAGCGTATAACAAGTATTAAAACACATCTAGGGAAGTAAACTCACAATCTGGGATGAAAACCTGAAGATCCGTGAGAGAGAAATTGGCTTTTCTCTAAATGGAATTCAACTAATGAACCAATTTGGTTCAAAATTCCATTTATAGTCCTAAGATTTTTGGCAGAAAATATTTCTATTCTCAGAATGGATTCTAATGATCTAGGGTAATGGAATTACAGTGTTTGCACAAAATCCTAGTGCAACCACTCTCCTAATATCTCTTTAGGTGTAAAACCCTTAAACTGCCAAACTTATATTCTAAATCTGAATTTTCACTGTACCTGCTCTACTTCTCTTGGATTGAAATGGCTTAATTAAAATGGAAATTTCAGGTTGTCACAGGTATTCCATTCACCTGGGTTTAGATAAAATGTATCTGGATCATAAGAAACTGTACTGGTGGCCTAACATGAAAGCAGAAATTGCTACCTTCATAAGTAAATGTCTTACTTGCGCTAAGGTTAAGGTCGAGTATCAGAAACCTTCAGGATTACTACAACAACCGGAGATACCGGAATGGAAATAGGAACGGATTACTATGTACTTCATAACCAAGTTGTCTAAGACAATGGGTGGACTTGATACCATATGGGTCATCATTGACAGATTAACCAAATCCACGCATTTTCTACCAATCAAGGAGACTGACAAGATGGAAAGGCTTACAAGAACTTACATAAGGGAAATAGTGCAACTGCATGGTGTTCCGATGTCCATTATCTCCGATAGAGATAGCAGATTTACTTCAAGGTTCTGGCAATCACTACAAAGTTCCCTGGGGACTAGGCTAGACATGAGTACAGCCCACCATCCACAAACAAACGGGCAAAGTGAGAGAACAATACAAACTTTGGAAGATATGCTGAGAGCATGTGTGATTGACTTTGGAAAGGCATGGGATATCCATTTACCCCTTGTCGAATTTTCATACAACAGTAGTTATCATACGAGCCTAAAGGCTGCTCCATTTGAAGCCCTCTATGGCCGTAAGTGCAGGTCCCCTTTGTGCTGGACTGAAGTTGGCAACACAGTTAGCTAAAGGATGAGATCCTGAAAGCGCTCTCACCGGTTCGGAAATCATACGGGAAACGAAAGAGAAGATCGTTCAGATTCGTGAACGGTTGAAAGCCTCTAGAGATAGACAGAAAAGCTACGCTGACCAAAGGAGGAAACCTTTGGAATTCTAGGTAGGAGACCGCGTTCTATTGAAGGTCTCACCGTGGAAATGCTTAATACGCTTTGGAAAGCATGGAAAGCTAAATCCAAGATACGTAGGGCCTTTCGAGATTCTCGCCAGAATCGGCCCTGTAGCTTACAAACTTAATCTATCACGTGAACTTAGTAACATACATCCAACCTTCCATGTCTCGAACTTAAAAAAGTATCTTTCCGATGAGACTCTTGTTATCCCACTCGACGAGATCGAGATCAACGAGAGCCTCAACTTCGTGGAAGAATCAGTAGAAATCATGGACCGAGAGGTCAAACAAACGAAACAAAGTCGCATACCCATCGTGATGGTTCGCAGGAACGCCAAGCGACGACCTGAATTCACATGGGAACGCGAAGATCAGATGAAACAAAAGTACCCACATCTTTTTCTCTGATTCACAAGTAACTTTCTTACTTTAAATTTCAGGATGAAATTCCCTCTAACGGGGGGATGATGTGACAACCCGATATTTCAACTCTATGTAATGACCTAAAAAGTCAAGTATTGTAACCACTTTTGATATAATGAAATTAACTTCGAAAATAAAATGTCAAAAAGTCTCTAATTAATTACCTACTATGTTAGATGTCATTAAACTGTGATCGTACGTAAAAAAAACACCCAAATCTGACTTCGTATAAGGAAGTTATGAATTTTCCAAGTTCGGCTTAGCGACAGACAGCTAAAAACTCGAAACGGAGAACGAGCAACTTTGGACGGAATGACCTAAATAAGAATCGAAGGTCTCGACAATGGTTTTTCAACGGTAAAAATTCTGGCAAAAACAAACGTCGGATAATGAAGTTATGAATTTCTAACGAAATTTTCTTACCGCGACCTTTTAAAAATAAATAATAAAAATAGTTTAAAATTTGCCGACGGAGTCTAAACGAAATTTGTAGAGCGTTGTCTCACCTACGCATGGATATAAATAACATCGAAAACGGAGTTCGTATGAAGAAGATATGAATTTTTGAAGTTTATTAAACAATAAAAATATAATTTTTATATTAAATTTCGGTATTATCCGAAGGAGGAGTCACCAGGCCGATCCGAGTTACGCCCAGTGTACTCGAGGTCTAGGACTCGGATCGTCCACATCGCCCCTATGGAAGGCTATGCCCCGTCCCATCCAAAGCTCTGAGGCAGTCGAGGAGGCGGTCACGCATGACGCACGCATATGCTCAGCGTACCCGCGTATGCCCAGCGTACCGACGCAGTTCCTAACCCTTATAAAAGGGATACGAGGATTCCAAAGAAAAGGCCCAATTCCTCTCATCTTTCTTGCGTCTTTGCCTCGTTTTCCGTGCACGTGATATCCCGAAGCCACGGTTTCCTTGCTCAAGTCACGAAGGTCGTTTGTGCTCCCGAGATTCCCGAGGATCCCAAGAAAATCCGCTTTCTCGAATCGAAGTTCTGCTCGGTTTTAATCTCGCTTTCTTCGATCTTTCAAGTGAGTTCATACCCCTATAATCCTCACTTTTAAATGTTTTATAAATGCTTTTATATGCTTTTAATGGGGGAAATACAAGTAAAACACACGATTATTACCGTGTGTTATATAAAGTTTCATTATACACTTTTTATCAATGGAATCATATGTGATTTATAACTATTATAGGGAAAGTTTCGTATGCAAAGTATTCCACGATAACATCTTATCTATTGAAATAAGAAATGATTTATGTATATATATAAATCAAACACTCTGCTTATACTGTATGTATATGTGTCCATCTTTGGCACTACAAAAATTATACTTTTCATAACAAGTGAGCATTTCACTAGGGATTACTATACAAACGAGACACACTTTTAGAAAACTATAATAGGTATAGTTTTACGAGAACATCACGAACTTTTACATACTAGAAATAATATTTCAAGAAGTTACTTTCATATACAAGAACAAATGAACATTTTCACACGTAAATCTGTTTTATACTAACTTTTGTGAGACATTAAACTTCATGTATGCTCGAGTACACTTTTCAAGCCTTGTATTATATACCAAAATCCCTTGGAGGGGGAGCATGGTGTTTGTGTATTGATCTATACGGGATTGACAACCCCGCGCCCTGACTGTTAGCTACAATACACCATTTGGGGTGACAAACGTTAGAACATTCCAACGCCTGAAGAACGTTGAGTATAGGCATTTCTAGTCAAATAGCATGGTTATAAAACTCACATGGAGTATTAAAAACACATTGGAATTACTGTTGGAATAGTGTCTAAGGCTGCAACTATATTAGGCAAGTATTTGACCCGGTTGTGCATGGTCCTTTTGGGTTGCCTTCACCATAGCAACTTGATGGATGATTTGTTAAGAAAGAGTAAATATTATAAGAATATATGGCTATTTGATTAATATAAGTCATAGATTAATTGGAATTAATTTGGTGACTTAAAGAGATTAATTAAATAAGAGGGTATAAACTGTCAATTGTTTGATAGTTACACTTTAGACTATAAATCCTTATCCAAGATAGGATGGACGATTTCTAGGGCTTGGATAAGCCAAAATCATCCATAGGTTTATCAAGGAAAGGATATGGATTAACTTAAAGTCTAAGTTATCCAATTAGGGTTAAAGCTGTAATCCTTAAGGAGTCTACAAGTATAAATAGACCCTAGGGGTGAGGAAATTCGTCACACCATCTAAAGTAGAGATACTCTGGCCGAATCCCTCCCCTCTCCTCTCTTCTAAATCATCTTTCTTGCTATTGGTGTTTGTAAGCCATTAGAGGAGTGACATTTGTGACTCTAGAAGCTCCAAGACAACAAGATCAACAAGGAATTCAAAGGTATGGTTCTAGATCTATTTCAATGTTGTTATTTAATCTAATTAGCCATTAGAAGTCTTGGATTCAAAGCATGTTTAATTAGAAAGCCTAGATCCGAGCATTAGGGTTTGGCATGCGCACATAGGAAAGTTCTTATGGCTAAAACCCATCAGTGGTATCAGACCCTAGCTTGGTTTTCTTTAAATTGTTGCTTGATTAACTGAAACAAACCTGCAAAATTCGATTTTTTGGTTTCTGAGTCATGGACTCGGCGAGTTCCAAAGTGGACTCGGCGAGTAGGCCTGACTCGGCGAGTCCCTTTGTGTATTCGGCGAGTCCGGGCGTCAGGATTAGCCAAAACCGGGATTTTTTCATGTTTATCTTATGGAAACTTACCTTAATCACATTAGATCAACCCTAATCCGATTTTTTGATATATATGACTATAATCTTGATCTAATTAAAGATATTTATCATCTAATAAAATATTTAATTTCCTTATATGATAATTGATTAATTATTTTGATAATTATCTTAAAAGAAATCTTGGATAAATCAAATATAGATAATTAGGATATTAATTGTTAATTGGAATTATTTGTTATTTGATCCTCCGTGTTTTAAATGTTTAAAACTTGCCCTCAAGTTTTGAAATTTATATTTGTGATTAAAAAGTTTTAATTTAGACAACTTAAATTTCATTTCAAACCCTACGTTTTAAATGGTTTAAAACACAACCTTATACTAATATGATATTACTAGAATTATATATATATATATATATATATATATATATATATATATATATATATATGTATGTATAACTAAATGCTAGTCTTACCGTTAGTAGGCCTCATTCACGAAGCCGATCTATAAGGTGGGTATAAGGTTACGGCCTATAAAATGGTGCTTAATGGGTGTACACTCACACCCACCGCTTGCTTGATTGGTGGAGGGTCGTTAGCCGAACGGGTAGGATAGGGCAACCTCATCCTCTCATTAAAAGTATAATAAGAAATACAAAGTAACTACACGTTTTAAAAATTTCCCAATCTTAGTTACTTTAGGAAAAGTGAACTGATGCAATCCCATGAAATTACGCTTTGCACCCTTGCTAAGAAGTTAGTGGAGCGTGTGTGGTTCACCGGCACACTAATTGGTTCTAAGCAAAGGTGGCAAAGGGTGATTCATTGTTTATCATAGTTCGATGGAGCGTGTGTGGTTTACCGGCACATCGAATTGATGATCGTTACAATGAAGGCACCATGTGAATTTGCATGGTAATTCACACCCGCTTTGTGATCCTCGGCATCCCAGTCACAAACAAGAGGGGCATATCGAGATTTAAACATGCCATTGAATAGTTTCAATGAATCTCATCCGAACTTAGGAATTCTCAATACACTTAGGACTAATAGTCTAGGTTTCGTAATGGAGAATTAGTGAATCGTCATTCACCTACCTTCAATTTAATTTTATGTTAGATTACGGCATCCCTTTTCTAATATGAAAATGTTATTGTTGGATCCTAACCCTAATTTTTCTTATTGGGTGATAATTAGGGATTCTTATTCTAATCTATCTTTGTCCTTTCTATAGATGTCGAACGCAAACAACGTTGCTGCTAGTTCTTTCACGTTGATGAGCGTTTGCCAAAAGGTCACCTTCGATGGAACGAACTTTAGCGAATGGATAAGATACGTTCGCACCATTGCTCGATATGAGGATAAGGAGTATGTCCTCGATGAAAAGCTTGAGAAGATCAACCCCGAAATTGCTACTCCGGCCGAAATAACCGCTTTTGAGACTCATGAACGAGATGCAACGAAGGTACATTGCATCATGATTGCCACCATGAACTCTGAATTCCAAAAGTCCTACGAGGACATGTATCCATACGAGATACATCAAGACTTATTGGAGAGATACCACCAAAACGCGAGACAAGAGCGTTATGAGATTTTCACTAACATGATTTCCGCTAAGATGGGTCATGGAGAATCTCTTACCATGCACCTGCAAAAGATGCAAAGGTATGTCGATCGCCTTCGCAAGTTAAATGTTGACTTTGGGGAAGACTTTGCGATCGACATGGTGCTTCACTCTTTGCCTCTGATGTACAACCAATTTAGGATGACCTACCACATGAACAAAGAGGAGGTCACCCTAAGCAAACTCCAAGGTCTTTTGAGGGTCGCTGAGAGCAACTTCAAAGACAAGTCTGTTGCACCTACTCCCAATCCGTCTGCTGCTCCTGTGTTGGCAATTGGTCAAGGAAAGGGAAAGAAAAGGAAGGCTTCATCAAAGAACTATCGCAAGGTTAAAGCCCAAGATGGTGCCTCTTCTAGTGGGACCAAAGTTGATCCCACTAAGCCCTATCCTAACCCGAAGGAGGCAGAGTGCCACCACTGCCACAAGATAGGACATTGGAAGAGAAGCTGCCCAGAATACCTGCAAGCAATCAGAGAAGGAAAGATCAAGCCATCTTTCGCAGGTATATATACAATTAAATCTAACGATTCTAATCATGCTATTTCTTGGGTTCTTGACACCGGTTGTCGTTATCACATTTGTTCAAATGTGCAGGGACTAAGAAGAAGTTGGGATATGGAGCAAGGAAGGATCAATCTAATCATGGGGAACAGAAGATCGGCGCCTGTTACCATGATTGGAGTGTATTCTTTAGTGCTTAGGAATAATTTATGTTTAGATTTGAATAGTTGTTGCTATTCACCAGAAATGGCTAGAAACATCATTTCATTTCATGGTTTATATAGACAAGGACTTAGATTTTCTTTTAATAATGAGAATGGTTCTACTATGGCTTATCTAAATAGTGTCTTTTACTTTGAAGCTATACCGTGTAATGGAATATATGAAACCGTTATGATTGTTGATAACTTAGGAAATGATGTTTTGAATATTTATTCTTCCACTAGTATGGATAAAGCATCCTTGTGGCGTTGCCGTCTTGGACATGTCAACAAGAAACGCATAGCCCAACTCCAAAAGGATGGAGTGTTGGAGTCATTCGACCTTAGAGAAGATGACACATGCGAGTCTTGTTTACTTGGAAAGATGACTAAGTCACCCTTCACGAATACTTGTGAAAGGGGTGAGGGGCTATTGGACCTAATACATACCGATGTATGTGGACCCTTTAGATCAACCACGAAGGATGGGAACCGCTTCTATGTGACTTTTACCGATGATTATAGTAGATATGGGTATATCTATTTAATCAAGCAAAAGTCAGAAACCTTTGAAAAGTTCAAAGAGTTAAAGAATGATGTGGAGAATCAATTGGGTAGGAAAATCAAGATGCTTCGATCCGATCGAGGAGGAGAGTACCTAAGTCTTGAATTCCACGATTATCTCAAGGAGTGTGGAATAGTTTCACAATTGACGCCTCCTAGGACACCGCAGTTGAATGGCATGGCAGAAAGGCGTAATTGAACCTTATTGGATATGGTTCGCTCTATGATGAGTCGTGCTTCACTACCTATCTTCTTTTGGGGGTATGCCTTAGAGACTGCCGCCCATATCCTTAACCGAGTCCCTACTAAGAAGGTTGCCCAAACACCTCACGAGATGTGGACGGGGAAAGCTCCTTCGTTGGCACATATCAAGGTTTGGGGTTGCGAGGCTTTCGTCAGACGAGATAATCACGACAAGCTTAAACCTCGAAGTGAGCGATGTATTTTCATCGGCTACCCGCAGACATCCTTTGGATATCTCTTCTATAGACCGAAGGACAACGTTGTCTTTGTTGCGAGGAGAGGAGTTTTCCGAGAGCGAGAACTCATAAGCCAAGGAGATAGTGGGAGGAAAATCGAACTTGAAGAGATTCAAGAGTCGATAGATGAAGGAACCACTACCGTTGGCATTCAACCCAAGGAGGAAACTCTGGTTGAACCGATTGACGAGTCCTTACCTCTTAGACGTTCCGATAGAGTTAGAGTTCATCCCCAGTTTTATGGTTTTCATATTACTACCGAAGGGGACACGTATATTAGTGATGGTACACTAGTAAATCCTGATGAACCTGATAGCTACAAGGAAGCCATGGTAGGCCCGGAGTCTGCGAAATGGAAAGAGGCAATGGATAGCGAGATCCAATCCATGTACGATAACCAAGTTTGGAATTTGGTTGATTATGTGCCCGGACGTAAGACCGTTGGGTGCAAATGGATCTTCAAGAAGAAGACCGACGTGGATGGAAACGTACACACGTATAAAGCGCGATTGGTTGCGAAGGGCTTTCCTCAAACTCCAGGAGTTGACTATGATGAGACCTTCTCACCAGTTGCGAAGATTAAATCTATAGAGTGATGCTAGAAATTGCCGCATTTCATGATTATGAAATTTGGCAAATGGATGTCAAGACCGCCTTCCTTAACGAAAAGTTGGCTGAGGATGTTTACATGGCTCAGCCAGAGGGGTTTGTGAATCCGAAGCATCCAAATAGAGTGTGTAAGCTTAAGAAGTCCATTTATGGACTTAAGCAAGCGTCTCGCAGATGGAATCTTTGCTTCGATGAGAAAGTCAAAGAGTTTGGATTTGTACGAAGCGAAGACGAATCTTGTGTATATGTCAAAGCCAGTGGGAGTATAGTAAGCTTCCTCGTTCTATATGTCGATGACATATTACTCATAGGAAACGACATCCCGAATCTGCAGGAAGTCAAGTCCTGGCTCGGGAAGTGTTTCGCTATGAAGGACCTCGGAGAGGCTTCTTACATTTTGGGAATAAGGATAGTAAGAGAAAGAAGTAAGAGACTAATTGGACTTAGTCAGAATACTTACTTAGAGAAGGTACTAAAACGTTTTAGTATGGAAAACTCAAAGAAGGGAGAACTACCGATTCAAGGAAATGCCAAGTTGAGTAAGACTCAAAGTCCGAGTACTGAAGCTGAAATAGCAGAAATGAGCCGAGTACCGTATGCTTCCACAGTTGGCTTAATCATGTATGCTATGACTTGTACTCGCCCTGATGTAGCCTTCTCTTTGAGCATGGTTAGCAGATATCAAGGGAACCCTGGCAAAGCACATTGGATTGCGGTAAAGAACATCCTTAAGTACCTTCGGAGGACGAAAGAATGGTTCTTAGTCCTTGGACGGAGTGATGACTTGAAGGTGCGAGGGTATAGTGATGCCAGTTTTCAGACCGATAGGGACAACTACCATTCGCAGTTGGGCTAGGTCTTTACCCTAAATGGAGGAGCAGTAACTTGGAAGAGTTCCAAGCAAGAAACCGTAGCTGATTCAACGTGCGAATCAGAGTACATCGCAGCGAGCGAAGCGTCGAAGGAGGCAATATGGCTAAAGAACTTCATTGGTCATCTTGGAGTTGTGCCTGCCATAAAGGAGCCCATGGAGATTTTCTGTGATAACGAAGGTGCAGTTGCCTTGACCAAGGAACCGAGGGATCATGGTAGATCAAGACATATCGATAGAAAATATCACTTCATTAGACATCGTGTAGAAGAAGGACAACTCATAGTTAAGAGGATATCATCAGAAGATAACCCAGCAGATCCGCTTACGAAGGGACTACGTAGGGTTAAGCACTTGCAGCATGCTAGGAGTATTGGGTTGAAGGATAATATTAGTATAGATTAGATAGTATTAGAAACGTATAATAGATACATGTAATTGACATTTGATGATTAAATAAAGGAGTTTTATTTATAAGTAAAGTTACTGTCATATGTTAATTGTTTAACTATTGTTTCACTTTGCATGTTTTGACTTCCATAATAATTGAGTTTATTAGGAATAATCGAATTATTCAAATTGTCCACAATCGTTCATATGTTGGAAGTAGATATGAATGAAGATTGTCATGAATTGGTGTGTAGATTGTCTAAATGGTGTTAGACATAGCAAGGGTTGCTGCAACGTTCATGAGTGCTTATGAACTGGTTTTGAGCATTGGAACAAACCCGCGCTTGCTGGAATCACTTTATGGAATATGATATAAAAGGTGATCGCAAGACGATAATATCATATAGTCTTAAAACCTAGATATATGGTTTATTATTTGTTAATTGATTGTACATTGATAATGCGAAAACGCATCAGTAACTTGGTGTTATAAAACACATTGTTGTGTATAGTTGGTTAATGAATAAGTAAATGCATATAAGTCGAAGTTTATCTATAATTTTATCCTAAGAGGCTAGAAGAGATATCTTGGCCACTCGATGATTTGATTTGACTTATGTGTCGGGCCCGGTCAGAACTGAATTGATGTGTTTGATTAAGTTCTATGTCGAATAAATCGGAGATCGAGAAATCAAATGCTAGACTAACCATTCCATAGGATTGTCAGCATGATATCTAATAGAGGACTGTACGATCCCTTATCTAAATGACAAGATTGATTAGATCAGAGTTTGACACCGTCTTTGAGAGCTATGATTGCAAACCGAATTGTACTTGTATAGTTACTAGACTTATCCAAGTGGGAGACTGTTGGAATAGTGTCTAAGGCTGCAACTATATTAGGCAAGTATTTGACCCGGTTGTGCATGGTCCTTTTGGGTTGCCTTCACCATAGCAACTTGATGGATGATTTGTTAAGAGAGAGTAAATATTATAAGGAATAATATATGTTTATTTGATTAATATAAGTCAAAGATTAATTGGAATTAATTTGGTGACTTAAAGAGATTAATTAAATAAGAGGGTATAAAATGTCAATTGTTTGATAGTTACACTTTAGACTATAAATCCTTATCCAAGATAGGATGGACGATTTCTAGGGCTTGGATAAGCCAAAATCGTCCATAGGGTTATCAAGGAAAGGATATGGATTAACTTAAAGTCTAAGTTATCCAATTAGGGTTAAAGCTGTAATCCTTAAGGAGTCTACAAGTATAAATAGACCCTAGGGGTGAGGAAATTCGACACACCATCTAAAGTAGAGATACTCTGGCTGAATCCCTCCCCTCTCCTCTCTCCTAAATCATCTTTCTTGCTATTGGTGTTTGTAAGCCATTAGAGGAGTGACATTTGTCACTCTAGAAGCTCCAAGACAACACCATCTAAAGTAGAGATACTCTGGCTGAATCCCTCCCCTCTCCTCTCTCCTAAATCATCTTTCTTGCTATTGGTGTTTGTAAGCCATTAGAGGAGTGACATTTGTCACTCTAGAAGCTCCAAGACAACAAGATCAACAAGGAATTCAAAGGTATGGTTCTAGATCTATTTCATTGTTGTTATTTAATCTAATTAGCCATTAGAAGTCTTGGATTCAAAGCATGTTTAATTAGAAAGTCTAGATCCGAGCATTAGGGTTTGTCATGCGCACATATGAAAGTTCTTATGGCTAAAAACCCATCATTTACGGGGTTTTTCAGATGTATTGGCAATTTTATACGTACATTAATTAACTACTTAAGGCATGAAAAACCTTATCGTGATACAATTTTGGAACTTCTAAACCACTACCCACATATGGAAAAACATAAATTTTCTAGAAATGAACATTGGTCTTGATAGAAGGCTACATTTATACCAGTAGAGAATATGGGATTTTCTAGGAACCAACAAGCAAAAACAAACCATTTCATTTTAGTTCATGCAAACATTGCCATTTAATACTTATGAAACTCACCAGCTTATATGTTGATCTACTCTTTCAAAACTACTAGTATGTCCCAAGGATTCCGTAATTGCACGTAACAAACAACTTTTGAAGAAGGGACGTTGCGGCGCCAGTTTAAATTCATATTTTGGCATCATATTATAATTGGTTTTGAACGTGTACCTTTTAAACAATGTAAACTTTCAATTATATATATGATGGTTATATTGCTTTCTTTACTATGTATTCAATTGTTACATTACCACATGAAGTCATCCGCCCTCGAAAGTTTCCGCCATTACGGTTTGGGGGTGTGACACATATGGACTGAGACATGGATTATAATCATTCTCTCTGTCAATTTGTTGTTTCCCGATTTCCGATTTATGACGACTGACTAATTGAACAAATCAAATCAGTCTTGGCTCGGCCGAGCACTTACATTTGTCATCACCAAATCATCGAGGGGCCCACAGATATCGCTTTTATCCCGAAGGTAAAAGGAATGGATAAACTTCAACTCATATGGCTTGTTCTACTACTTGTTGAATCATACACAAAGTCACGTTTTATAACATCGAGTTACCGAATGCATTTTCGTGCAATCAATGTACAACCAACTCATAGTATCAACTCATATCTCTAGGTTTGAAGAATATAAGATATTATCGTCTCATGATCACTCGTGATAAAATCCATGAATTGATTCCAATGAGCATGGGTTGAATCCAATACTCAGAACTTCTGAGCACTCATGAGTGTTGTAGCCCTTTGTCCAACATGTTAGACCTCTACAAGCCAACCCATGACAATCTTGATTCATATCTACTTCCAACATATGACCGACTGTGGATGGTTTGAATAACTTAGTCATTCCGGAAGAACAACCGAGTTATTCTGGAAGTCAAAACATGCAAAATGAAACACAAGAATAATTGAATCTAATATGGTATCAAAACCTATGAACATAAATAAAACACCTTTTATTTATCACCGTATGATTACACATTATTAATTGTATATTGTTTCAGCTATCAACTTTATTCTTGAATTAAAACACTAATTGTCCCATGATCCGAGCATGTACACTATGTTTTCTAAACACTAGTCATGCCACACACCAAGTATGCATACTATGTTTGTCAATGATATTTACTCTGTGAATTAGATCAATTGAACATAACTCTAATGATCCTCTTTTCACAATCCCAAATCCTTACTGCAAATGCAAGAATTCCAAATTCATGTCATTTACTAAAATCTGTAAGATTCTAAACTTATATGCATTGATCCTCTTGTAATGATTATACACAAAGTCACAAAGACTTGACAACAAACATTACAGAGCATTCCAAAGGAGATCAACTCCTTGGAAACATCCTTCTTGCATTAAGTTTCCTAATCTTACACAGATTGAATAATTTCTAACTTTTAAACATTTCCATATTCCATTTTGACTATCACTTCTGAACAAGAGTTGCCTCCTTACAGATTATGTCAATATGGTCCTTCTAGAATTATCACTATACTTCTAACTGTCCTTGAGCAACCAATCTTTGGTAAACCTTAGATTGTCCTCGACGATTGTTTAATCCTTTTAGTCATATCCAATTCTAGACCTTTTCCCTTCTTAATGCCCAGGCATTTGGAAAATTTTAGAAATGATGAATGTAGCACATGTAATCAATCCTATATCTAAAGAATATGGGATACGATTCATGATGTCTCACATAAAGACTAAACCAGTCTTTTCCTATAATATTTCTATTTCCATTTGCCAAGTTCTCATAATTTCAGATTATGAAAAGGGATGTCGTAATCATAATCGAATTTGAGAACGCAAATAATAGACCCATATACAGAATTTCCTTATGTTGAGCCATTCCAACATGAAATTCATATATGTATCCTTGACTAAATACGATTTAAACCTCAATCTAAGCTTTTAGATTTGATATGAAGTATAATTTCCTCTCCCTTAATTATAGCAAAACAACCTTTTTCCCAATTGAAACCTTTTGTTTTCTATAATTAACATTGCTAAGTTTCAATACTTATCATAATTATCATGCTCACACTAATATGATGATTATTAGCATGACACTTATGCTCCCACTAGCTTTCACATGTATTCAAAAATTAGTTGGACTTCTAGAAATCAATACTTTATTGACTTTCTTACCAAAGTTCATATTTTTGATACTAGATTGCTTTGATAAAACTTTATCAATATCATACACCTTATCTTAGATAGCTCACAGGTGTGTCTAAACAATTTTAAGAACTATGAAAAGGGATGTCATAATCATAGTCTCGATTGTTTAGACCTTTGCCACTTCTCACAAGTCCATGTTAGTGTGCTGGTTAACCACACACGCTCCACTAACGACTTTGAGAATGCAAATATCACAATTGCTATCTAGCTAAAATCTACTTAGTGAAAGTGTTTCGCCACCATCATTTTCATGAATCGGAGAGAAACCTTATGACACTTAGATTTAATGGTGTATGTGTTCTTATCCATGTGAATTGTCAAAACCAGAGTCACAATATAGGGATAATGACAAATCCGAACTCATATGGACTGAACTTCAATCTTAATTTCTTGCCATTTGGCAGCTCAAGGGCCTACCATTGCTTCTATGTTTTTATGCAACCAATTGAGAGCTCTAAGAACTCATATGCAAAGCCAACATTAACTGCAATGGGCACAGAAATATGTCAACATGATAGGTTATAAACCTCAAGTCGTGTGCTAGTGAAGAACTTCAGGTTTTATTCTTGATTAGTTCTTGAGACTTTCAAGACCTTTAAGACTCCTACTTTCCTCTTGACATATAAGAATTTTTTGTCAGATATTCAAGAGATATTGTGGATTCTAATCAAGACAAATACTTCACACAATTGGCCTTAGTTGGTCTTTGTTTTATCCAAAACATCACAACTTACAAATTTCAAATGTACAAGAGTAGAAAACTTTTATTCTTACATTTAACAAGTGTTTTAAACCTTCTTTAAGACATGTCACTCAAGTTACAATCTTGGAGTATGACTCTAAGACTTGTATTGGAATGAAGTATGACTCATCTTCTTGATTTAACCATTCCAACAATTCAAGATTCCTCTTCTTAGTCATGAGAATGCACTAAGATTTCCTTAGAGAACTAATTGTGATATGGTTTCTTAATCATTAAGATGATCACAAAAACTGATACTAAAGTACTCTTCCATCTTTCCAGATTTGAGAAACTTTTATCCTTATGCCTAATTTGATTCTTCTTATTCGCTCTGCCATACATTGGATCTTTTTCCATGTTTCAGAATTTATACTTAAGCTTGTAAGTATAATCATATTTACTAAACCTTAGTAAATAATGACGAATAGTCTTATCGATCTTTTGTGGTGGACTTAACCAGTGCACAAGAATGTGTACTCGATCCCTTAGTCCTTCACTTGACTCACAAATCCATGTGAACAAGTAGTTAGTCTTGATTTTTTTTCAATGCTTGAAAGTTCTCATTCATCATGTTATACAACTAGTATGATTCCAAGTTTCGGTCCAATTGAAACTTGGGTGATGAGGATCTTTCCTTATTTGGTAAATTTAGACATTACCACAAATGAGGGAATCAAATTCACTTTCCAATATTGTTATCATTGGAATCTTATAAGCAACAATTTTCCACAAACTCCATTGTAAGAATATATAAAATAAATAAAATCAAAAATTTCGTTTTATTTTAAAACTTTGTGGAAAAACTTATCCTTACAATCCATATGAAAACTTGTTGTTATCTATTCCTAAGCAATATCTCATAACTCCTTAGAAGTAGCTCAAGAATCCGATCTTCAAACTATGCGATAGAAATCCATCTACGCGATCAGATTCAACATATTCTTTTTTTAAGTTCCTTCACTTTTCTTTGATTCTCAAAACATCACCATGTGACCCAGTCACATCATGTATCAAGAATCTCATAATAGAAACTTAGCAAAGTTAGATAGTGGACATTACCTGAAGTAGAGTCAAACTTATTGACTTTACGATCCTTAGATAAGTTTGGCAGCTTCGTAACCAAAGCCCATTCCTTTGGCAATAGAAACATATGGACCCTTAGGTAATAGTACATGGGACTATCTCAGACTTAGCCTTTCTCTTTACCATTTGGTCAACCAAGTTGACCATGGCCAATCCCTTTCTATTGGGATGAGACTGCTTTTCTGGATTTCCTATCTCACTATTGTCCTTGTCCATAAAGTTTTAGGAACTTGATCTCCTAATAAAATTTGCTTTACTAGTACACCAAATCATTTCTGATTTAGCAGCACCAAGCAAATAGATAAGATCATTAAGGGTCTTGTCATAGTTATTTCATAGGAGTCCCAAAGGAATTCACTATGTGACTTAGAAAGTGATTGAACATCCACTTCCTCTAGACATTGACACCCAACTCTCCCGGATTGTCAATACGTGACTTCATCTCCAAGATGTGATCACACATAGACCTTTCTTGCCAATAGGAATTGAGTGACCTTAAACTTTTCAAGAAGTTGTGGGTTAGGGAGAATAATTAGAGGAGGTGAAAGAAGTAAAGTTCCAAGAGATTTAGGAAGATCATAGATGTTTGAACTTAGACATCTTTTGGGAGATATTCAAGATAGATGATCTAAAGTCCTTAATATGACACCCAATATGAAACATTAAGGCTAGGACGCAACAAACTTTTTTATAACTTAGAAGAGGGATGTTGTAATCCAAGTTATAAAATATTTGATGGTAGGTGAATGATGATTCACCAATTTCCACCAAGATAAACAAAATGTATTATTAAGTTTTAATTGGATTTGAAACTCCTAGATCTTTTGAGATTCATTGAACTTTTCAATGGCATGTTTCAATCTCGAGTGTGCCCTTCAGGTTTTGTGACTGGGGTCTCAAGGATCACAAAACAAGGTGTGAAGTAACCATGCAAATTACTTGGTACACTTAAGTGTTTACCCCTCAATCGATGTGCCGGTTAACCACACACGCTCCATCGATACTATGATAAACATTAAGTTACCCTTTGCCTAACTTGTTAAATATGAGTTAGTCTGAGGGTTAACCACACAAGCTCAACAAAGGAATTCACTATGTGACTTAGAAAGTGATTGAACATCCACTTCCTCCAGACATTGACACCCAACCCTCCTAGCTTGTCAATACGTGACTTCATCTCCAAGATGTGATCACACATAGACCTTGCTTGCTAATAGGAATTGAGTGACCTTAAACTTTTCAAGAACTTGTGGGTTAGGGAGAATAATCGGAGGAGGTGAAAGAAGTAAAGTTCCAAGAGATTTAGGAAGATCATAGATGTTTGAACTTAGACATCTTTTGGGAGATATTCAAGATAGTTGATCTAAAGTCCTTAATATGTCACCCAGTATGAAATATTAAGGCTACGACGCAACAAACTTTTTAATAACTTAGAAGAGGGATTCCGTAATCCAAGCTATAAAATATTTGAAGGTAGGTGAATGACGATTCACCAATTTCCACCAAGATAAACAAAATGTATTATTAGGTTTTAATTGGATTTGAAACTCCTAGATCTTTTGAGATTCATTGAACTTTTCAATTGCATGTTTCAATCTCGAGTGTGCCCTTCAGGTTTTATGATTGGGATGCCGAGGATCACAAAACAAGGTGTGAAGTGACCATGCAAATTACTTGGTACACTTAAGTGTTTACCCATCAATCGATATGCCGGTTAACCACACACGCTCCATCGATACTATGATAAACATTAAGTTACCCTTTGCTTACCTTGTTAAATATGAGTTAGTGTGTGGGTTAACCACACACGATCCACTAACCTACTTAAACAAAGTGCAAAGTGTGATTTCTTGGATTAGCACCTTATTCACATTTTCCTAAGTAACTAAGATTGGGTACTTATAAAAGTTTAGTTACTTAGTATTTATCATTAATACTTTTAATGAAGGGAGAATTGTAGTCCTTGTTCTACTCGTTCAGCTAACGACCCTCCACCGGTCAAGGAAGCAATGGGTGAGACTGGATACCCATTAAACTGCAATTTTATAGGCAGAAACCTTATACCACCCCCTTATAGACCGGCTTCGTGAATGAGCCCTACTAACGGTAAGACTGACTTTACTCTTATACATATATATAAATATTATAACTTATAATATTATAAATGTTGGGTTATTGGGGTTGCATCTTGGACTCGCTTCCTAGCCCATCCTTTATGCGGTATGGGCCTGTCCATCCGTATCTTATATTCTAGGGTTTGTGTATTTATAGATCCTTGCATGCATCTTTTACGTAACCGAAAGATCAAGGTTTTACGGTGTAATTATAGAAGTTATCTTTTTGTAACCCTAGAATCCTCTACAGTGGAAGTTCTTCATCGAGCTCTGCTGAGGATTGAAAGTTTAATCATTCGACGTATTCAAATCCATTCTTGAGTATTGCTTTACATTCTTTATATACCTGTTTCAAAGATCTATTCGATCTTAAAAATATTTTTTTTATCTCTTCAATTGGTATCAGAGCAGGAGGCTGTGTAATTCATACACATCTCTTCTGTGAAAGAAGCTATTAGGGTTTGTTCCGCATTAACTAATATTTATTGAGCCGTCACCCCATAATTAACGTATCTCATTACTTGTTCGTTTTGCTCTAATATTATATATTACAAGTCTGATCTTTCAAACAGGTTATTCGATCAAGCATGGACGAGTCGCCATCTAATCTCATTAATATTTCGAACAGCATTGGATCAACAACGAAGATTCCCATCCTTTACACCCAAGATTATGAAGTCTTGGCAAATCACTTTGAAGACTATGTTATAGGATCTGAGGACAATGGATACCTCATCTAGGAAGCAATCGTTTCAGGACCCTTTGCCCATTCTGCAACTTCAAGGATTATTAAAACTCAAACAGAGTATAATGATCTTTTGAAAGACGTTAAAGATGTTGCCCAAGACGAAAAAGATAAATTTCAGTGCAATATTAAAGCATTGAGATTAATCAGATTCGCTCTTCAATCTGACACTTTCAGGCTGGTGAGTTCATGCACTACTACCAAAGAAATATGGGACAGGCTTCGCGAATTGTATTCTACGGATGAAGATCTTGAACACTCCATTCAAACCTTACTCTTATCCGAGTATGGTGAATTCAAGCAGAGAGTCGAAGAAACTGTGACTCAAACGTTCGATCGCTTCAATCATCTTCTTAGCAAGATTGTCACACCCCAAAACCAAGAACAGCGGAAAAGTTCTGGGGCGGAGGACGTCATGTAAGTATCACAACACAATAAATGTAAATAAGCATACAACATCATCCATTGCATTAAATATATAATTTTAATACAAGTGTGTTCTGTACATTATAGACACCAAAAATAACGTATATCAAAATAATAAGATGAGTCTTGAATGCGCTCCATCTTCTCAAAAGCTGGCCTCGGTACCTGTCTACTGATGACCTGAGAATACAAGTTATTTTGAAAGAGTTTATCAGCATTAAGCTGGTGAGTTCATAAGTATTTTTGTGTCGGTATTTGTCATCCAAATGTTTGAACATGTATAAAGTATAAGTTTGTAAAATGTACGTAAAGATTTGCAATTATTTGTAAAAGTTTGAATCTCTCAGAAAAACCTAAATTTTCTATTAAAGTAGCCTTCTACCAAGGCTTAACTGTTTTGTATGCTCATTTGATGTAAAAGTGTGTAATTTCCCAAATGTAACTATCATTTAACAAAATATAGTGTGTACATAAACGTTTAAGTGAGGTTATCACTAAAAATATGTAATGGGTAAATTATTGTAGTACTGTAGCCTTGTATTATAAGAACTACTGCTGTACTAACTACCTTAAACCGGATTTATATTAAGGCATTACGTGATAAATTGCACCATACTATCGACTAGTAACAACGACAAATGAATGGTCGTAATAACGGAATGACGTTTGGCACCCGCAGACCTACATGTCCGGCTGTAGCTAGCAGCAAGGTGTAGGATTGTCAATCCAGTATAGATCTATACGCAAACTCACGCTCTCCCTTCAAGAGAATTCTGGCTACAACTCGAGCCATGACAGTTAAGTCATGCTCCGATTTAAATCACAATAATAAAGTATTCATGTATATGTACTGTTTCTCGTTCTAGTATATGTATATGTATTGTTTCTAGCATCATTGTACATGTATTGTTTCCAGTATATGTATATGTATTGTTTCTAGCATCATTGTATAAGTATTGTTTCTAGTATATGTATATGTATTGTTTCTAGCATCATTGTATATGTATTGTTTTATGTATTTGTTACCCCGATGGTAACTAACTATTGATGTACTGATAAATATGAATATGGAAGTACTTTTATGTCTATACATGTATATATGATATATAACTAATGTTGAAACGACCTTCGGATGGTCACCCAAAATCCCACCAGACCACATCTCAGTGCGCGAAAAGGAAATAGGGCGGATGGCCTTCCTAAGCCCTTTAAACATTACTTATATATATACATATATGGGCATGCAATTTATAAGAAGTAAAACAAAGTTTAATAAAAGCATTTGATAAGTAATAACATGTGATTAAATGCAATCAAATGTGATTGAAGCAATAACTATAAGTATTTGACTTGTATTCCCCCCCCCCCCCATAAAGTATTTAAAACATTTAAAATCATTTCAAAGGTTGATTCAAGGGGTATGAACTCACTTGTGGTGAGTCGTTTGAATTGCAGTGTCGGATACCGTGCTAGGTGGCAAACGGAGACTTGTTTACTCGCACGAGCCTAGTTATCATATAATAAGCATATATATAACTAATTAGACAAATAATAACTTAAATAAATAAGTTAAGACACTTAGGAAACATGTAAACACTTTTATGAGTGTTTAAGGTTCAAATGGTTGCATCTAAGTTGCTACGGGACAAGGCAAAAGGGTTTGAAACATCAAATGGCCTTGCATAGGAGTTCACCACCCAACAAACCCCACACCTTGGAGTTTACGGCCGTAAACTCATGGGTTTATGGCCGTGAACTCCTCAAAGGGTGGTCTTGGGTGTTTTATGGTGCTATCTTGATCCTAGAACACTCCTAGCTTTGTTGGAATAACACATGAAGTAGTTTAAGGCTCTAGAATACCCCATAGTGGAGTTTTCGGCCTAAAGTCCATTCACCCTAGAGTTTACGGCCGTAAACTCCTATGGGGTGATGGCTTTTAATTGTTTTGAGGCTCTTACACATCAAGGATGGCTTACATGAATTTATCTAAGGCTAATGGGGACAAGAGGCACACTTTTGTGCCTTCACTTGGAGTTTACGGCCCAAGATATGTTCCTTGGCCGTAAACTCCTTTCAAGGAGTGATTTTTATGTGTTCTAATCTCCATTCTAGTCCCAAGTACTCAAGGTAAATTGTCTTAAGGCCTAAGGTGTGCTTGGAATGATTTTTACCCTTAGAAAAGGGGTTTACGGCCCAAGATCCTTCCTTGGCCGTAAACTCCTATAATTCTATCATTTTGAAGTGTTTTGAAGTCCAAACTAAGCACAAGTATTAGTGGTTAAAGTCCTTAGGCTCAAGGAGGCAAGTTAGGGCATGTTTGACCCTTAAAAAGGGGTTTACGACTCAAGAAAGTTCCTTGGCCGTAAACTCCTCTAACTTGTTGATTTTGGATGCTTTCTAGTCTATAAAGATCATACACAAGGTCCTTTACACGTTGTCTAACACGGAATCGGGACTAGGAAGCCTTAAAGTTCCATTTTTGAGTTTACTCCCCAAGAACGTTCTTGGGCGGTAAACTCACGGATCTTGTATTTTGGACATGTAATTGATGTTATAAAGCATATAATAAGTATTAAAACACGTTTAGGAAAGTAGACTCACAATCTGGGATGAAAACCCGAAGATCCGTCAGAGAGAATTGGCTTTTCTCTAGTTGGAATTGTGAATAATGAATTAATTAAATTCAGAAATCTATTTATAGTCCTGGAATATTTTGACAGAAAATATTTTTATTCCAGAAGTCGGACTATAACATTATGAAACTTAAAATGTTCAAGTTTCACAATTACAGGAGCATCCACTCTCCTGATACGTCCAGAAACGTAAACCCTAATGTACACAAACTTGTTCGGACAAGTTTGAAATTTACAGAAATTGGACTAGCTTCTATTGAATAGATAATGTTCGTACAATGGAAATTTCGGGTTGTCACATCATCCCCCCGTTAGAAGGAATTTCGTCCCGAAATTAGAATTTAAGCAAATAAGAAGTTACAAATAACTAAGCGAAAAGATGAGGATATTTCAGTTTTATCTGATCCTCGCGTTCCCAAGTGAATTCTGGTCCTCGCTTGGCGTTCCAGCGAACCTTCACGATAGGGATACGGCTTTGCTTCGTCTGCTTGACCTCACGGTCCATGATCTCTACAGGTTCTTCCACGAAGTTGAGGCTCTCGTTGATCTCGATCTCGTCGAGTGGGATTACGAGAGTCTCGTCGGACAGACACTTTTTCAAGTTAGATACGTGGAATGTAGAATGTACGTTACGAAGTGTGTCGGGTAGATCAAGTTTGTAAGCTACGGGGCCGACTCTTGCGAGAATCTCGAAAGGCCCTATGTACCTAGGATTAAGCTTCCCACGCTTACCGAAGCGTATCAAGCCCTTCCAGGGTGAGACTTTGAGAAGGACTCGGTCTCCCACCTGAAATTCCAAAGGTTTTCTGCGTTTATCAGCGTAGCTCTTTTGTCGGTCTCTAGAGGCTTTCAATCATTCACAAATTTGAACGATCTTCTCTGTCGTTTCCCGAATGATTTCCGGACCAGTGAGAGTACTATCGGAAGCTTGCCCTCTAGCTAATTGGGTATCCCCCACCTCAGTCCAGCACAGAGGGGATCTGCACTTTCGGCCGTAGAGAGCTTCAAATGGTGCTTCTTTTATGCTTGTGTGATAACTGTTGTTGTAGGAAAATTCGACGAGGGTTAAATGAGTATCCCACGCTTTTCCAAAGTCAATTACACAAGCAAGCAACATATCTTCTAAAGTCTGGATTGTCCTCTCACTCTGTCCGTCAGTCTGTGGATGGTAGGCTGTGCTCATGTCCAGCCTTGTTCCTAGGGAATGTTGCAGTGATTGCCAGAATCTTGAGGTGAACCTACTATCTCTATCGGAGATAATGGATATAGGTACACCATGTAGTCGTACGATTTCCCTAATGTATGTTCTCGTAAGTTTCTCCATCTTGTCGGTTTCTTTGATAGGCAGGAAGTGTGCAGACTTGGTCAATCTATCAATGATGACCCATATGGTATCAAGTCCACCCGTTGTCTTGGGCAACTTGGTTATAAAATCCATAGTGATCCACCTCCCACTTCCATTCTGGAATCTCTGGTTGCTGCAGTAAACCAGAGGGCTTCTGGTACTCGACCTTTACCTTTGCGCAAGTAAGGCATTTACTTACGAAGGTAGCAATCTCTGCTTTCATATTAGGCCACCAGTATAGCTTTTTAAGATCCAGATACATCTTATCTGAACCTGGGTGGACGGAATACCGAGTGTTGTGCGCCTCGGTCATGACTAAGTCTTGGAAACCACCGTGTTTCGGTGTCCAAATCCGATCCATGAAGTATAAGGCTCCGTCACCCTTGGCTTCTAAATTCTTGTCCATTCCTCTAAGGGATTCACTCGTCACATTTTCAGGTTTCATGGCTTCAAGTTGGGCCGCCTGAATTTGGTTAGACAAGTGTGAATGGATGGTTATTGATAATGACTTGACCTTGCGACCAAAATATTCTTTCCGACTCAGGGCGTCTGCTACTACGTTGGCTTTACCCGGATGATAACGAATATCGCATTCGTAATCACTGAGTAGCTCGACCCACCGTCGTTGTCTCATGTTGAGCTCCTTCTGATCGAATATGTGTTGTAAACTCTTGTGGTCGGTAAAGATAGTGCTCTTCGTTCCATACAAGTAATGTCTCCAGATCTTCAGGGCAAACACTACTGCTCCCAGTTCAAGATCGTGTGTCGTATAGTTAACTTCGTGTGTCTTCAACTGTCGGGAGGCGTAGGCGATGACCTTACCTCGTTGCATCAGAACACACCCGAGCCCTTGGTTCGATGCATCGCAATAGACTACAAAGTCTTCTATCCCTTCAGGGAGAGATAGTATTGGTGCGGTGCACAAGGCTCGTTTGAGCGTTTGGAACGCTCTCTCTTGTTTCTCTTCCCAGTCAAAGGCCACGCCTTTCTGGGTCAGGGTTGTAAGAGGTTTCGCTATTCGGGAGAAGTTCTGAATGAATCTGCGGTAGTAGGCAGCAAGACCTAGAAATTGATGAATTTCTGTCAGCGTCTTGGGTGCTGACCAGTTCTCGATGGCTTTAATTTTGGATGGGTCCACGTGGATTCCCTCTTCGCTTACCATGTGTCCTAAGAATTCGACTCTTCGGATCCAAAATTCACATTTCGAGAACTTTGCATAAAGTTTCTCCGTTCGTAAAGTTCCTAAAACTAGTTGTAGGTGATCTCCATGCTCTTCCTTACTTCGGGAGTAGATTAGGATGTCGTCAATGAAAACGATGACGAACTGATCCAAGTAAGGTTGGCATACTCTGTTCATCAAGTCCATGAAAACTGCTGGCGCATTGGTCAATCCGAATGGCATCACCACGAACTCATAGTGTCCGTAACGAGTTCGGAAGGCTGTCTTTGGAACATCTTCCTCTAGCACTCGTAACTGGTGATATCCGGATCTTAGATCAATTTTGGAGAAATAGTTCGCCCCTTGCAGTTGGTCAAATAGATCGTCTATGCGAGGCAGAGGGTAATGATTTTTGACTGTCAGTTTGTTGAGTTCTCTGTAGTCGATACACATACGAAATGATCCGTCTTTCTTCTTAACGAACAAGACCGGTGCTCCCCAAGGTGAGAAGCTTGGTCTTATGAATCCCTTGCTGAGCAGTTCGTTAAGTTGACTAGATAATTCTTGCATCTCTGCTGGTGCTAATCGGTAGGGCGACTTGGCTACTGGGGTAGCTCCTGGGACTAAGTCGATTCGGAACTCGACCTGTCGTTGCGGAGGTAATCCAGGTAGTTCTTCTGGGAAAATGTCGGGAAAGTCACTCACTACTGGAATGTTCTTGAGTTCTTTCGTTTTGAGGTTCGTGTCGACGACGTGAGTAAGGAATGCGTGCTATTCTTTGCGCAGATATTTCTGTGCTTGAATACTTGATATAATGCGAAGACTCGCACTAGGTTTGTCGCCGTAGACTATAAGATTTTCATTAGACGGAAGGTTTAGTCGGACTGCTTTCTCGAAGCACATGATGTTGGCGCGATGAAGACTCAACCAATCCATGCCGATGATGACGTCGAAACTTTTTATTGAGACCGGCATGAGGTCGATTGGGAATGAATGGTTATCTAGGGTTAGGATACATCCTAAGTATATGCTATTGGTGTTTTCTGTTTTGCTGTTAGCCATTTCTACTATGAATTGTTCTTTAAGTGCGTGTGGTTGTAGTTTAAGCATGCGAGCAAATTTGTGGTTTACGAAGCTTCGCTCCGCTCCACTATCGAACAAAATGCATGCATAGGAGTTATCGAGGAGGAACGTACCAGTCACCACTGTCGGGTCAGCGACTACTTCCCCGTGGCCTATAGCTAGTACCCTCCCTGCTCCTCCCGTATTTCTCGCTTTGGGGCAGTCCCTCTTATAGTGGCCTGTTTCGCCACATCCATAGCAAGTTGGGCTCACGCCAGAGCCAGGGACTTGCGTGATCGGTTGTGCCGGGAATTTACAGAAACGGACGGTGTGTCCTTTCCTGTTGCAGTTAGAACACTGCATTTCACGGCAGGGGCCGTTGTGGTGGAAGTTGCATTTGTTGCACTTCGGCAAACTTCCAGCACACTGCTTCCCCGGAGCAGTAACAGCAGTACGGGTTACCGCAGCATGCACTGCCACGATTTACTGTTTCTTCGAAGCTCGCTGTTTCTTCTTCTCATCCCAGAACTTCCGCTTGTTGCCCGCGGGTTTGGAGGGTTCTGGGATGGCTTGGGTGGTTGTGGTTACGGGGGTCTTGACTCCATGGTCAATGAGTCTTTGTGCCAAACGCTTGGCATTGTCGAAGGTAGCGGGGTTGGATGCTAAGATATTCCCCTGGTAAGGAGGCACTAGCCCCCATACATACCTTTCGATCTTTTTCCCCTCAGTGGGAACCATATTGGGGCATAGGGCCACCAGTTCGCTAAAGCGGGCAGTATAAGCGATCACATTGGTGCCCTTCATGGTCAGGTTCCAGAGTTCATGTTCTAACTTCTGGACTTCGCCCCTCGGGCAGTACTCCTCAATCATGAGGTCCTTCATCGTTTCCCAGCCCATGTCGTTAGCCACAACGAGAGTTAGGGCTTTGACGTGGCCGTTCCACCACGTTAGGGCTTTATCCTCGAAGGTGCATGCGGCATATTTCACTTTGAATGCAGCAGGGCACGAACAGATTTCGAAGACTGATTCAGTCTTCTCGAACCATTGCGAGAGAGCAATGACTCCGCCAGTGCCATAGAAAGGCTTCGGCTTGCAATTTGTAAAATCCTTGTAGGAGCACTCCCTTGAGCGCACAGGGATTTCGATCGGAATAGTTCCACAGGGGTTCCACCTCTGCTGGCATCAGTAGAGTGATACTGTGCCATGGCAGTTGTCACTACTGCACCTACGGCAGCATTTAGGGCTGCTGTATCAATGACCGGAGGTGGTGGAGGCGGTGGAGGTGCAGGATTATTCCTTGCCCTGGGAGATTTGCAAGGAGGCATCTTTCAACTATATGTTTATAAAGATGAGAAAAGTGGTAAGAATCAATTTGTAAGTAATGTGTGAATGACACATGGACTAACTAACCATAGCCCAACAATTGAATGAGTGTTTGTGTTCATAACCAGAAAGATGTGTAGGAAAACCCAAATGTAAAGATTCATCCCACAGAGTAGGTAGTTGTCAATAATACTGGTATTACTGATGTAACGAGTTCAATGAAAATTGACCTAACAGTAGGTCTTACATCATACCATACAGAAAGTTTGACAGTTCTTAGATTCCTAATTAGAGTACAGAAAGTTAGGAATATTTTACAGATAAGTGCTACTTAGAGCACAGATGTTAAAAGGCTAATCCTTAACCCAAAAGATAATGATGTACTAGACATCATCTAACGGCGATGAGTATTCCTCGGGAGAACCCTGAGGTCTCTCATTTGTCGTACCACCTCTTGAAGGTGTCGTTCATGAGCCCTTTGACGAGCTCGAAGTTCCATGACTTCAGCTTGAGAGGCAACCAGATGTTGCTGCAGAGTTTCATTGGTTCTCCGGGTCCATTCCATATCTTCTTCGAGACGGCGAATGCGGACTGTGTTGACACCAGAGTTGTCATCAATCTCCACGACCCGGTCGATGGCTGCTCGACCTTGCTCGACATTACGAGCTATTCTACAGATAAGGACAGGTAGAGCTCGGTCAGCAGAGCCACCATCATTGACGTTGTAAAAGGTTCGGTCCCCAAAGTATGGTAAGGGTTGACCCTATTCATCACTCCATCGATTCAAGTTATGTACCCATAAGGGAGTGGGACCTAGAAAAGCTGGTTGAGGGTTGTTGTTCGGGGCCTGACCTACTGGAGGTAGGTTGTTGACTTCGGGCTCAGAGTCTGATCCATCTGATAAGCCTTCAGCTTGATGATCATCCAACGGGATTGGGTGTTCATCGTCAGACTCTGCTTCGAGCCATCCTGCGTTGCCTTCATTTGGAAAGTACAGGTCGCCGTGATGGAATCCAGCCATCTAAATCTACGCGAGAAGAGAGGTATAAAGATATAGTATACAAGTAGTTGGTAGTACAAAATACACCTATAGTATTTTAAGTTTAGGTTCTATTGAATCTTTTTGTGGTATTGTTGGTAAGTTTTTAGACTTGTTAACACATCACAACCATTCTAGAGCATATGCTAATCACTCCTCGGACCAGCATAGTTGATCAGGCTATGCCATTCCCAGGACTGACCATATATCCCCGAGCTTACCTGTGATATTTAACAAATGTAATACTTTTGTTCTTGTCGTTGTGACACTGGTATTAGTATGAATGTAGACTAGTATACTTAATTAAATATTTTAGTATTTTAAGTATAGACTCTTGGTCAGAGTTTTTTAATCCCAAATGGGTTTATAGTTTAGTATATCTTTTATGGGTTGATACACTTGATTCACTATAAACAAGGCTCTGATACCAATCTGTCACACCCCAAAACCAAGAACGGCGGAAACGTTCTGGGGCGGAGGACGTCATGTAAGTATCACAAAACAGTAAATGTAAATAAGCAAACAACATCATCCATTGCATTAAATATATAATTTTAATACAAGTGTGTTCTGTACATTATAGACACCAAAAATAACGTATATCAAAATAATAAGATGAGTCTTGAATGCGCTCCATCTTCTCAAAAGCTGGCCTCGGTACCTGTCTACTGATGACCTGAGAATACAAGTTATTTTGAAAGAGTTTATCAGCATTAAGCTGGTGAGTTCATAAGTATTTTTGTGTCGGTATTTGTCATCCAAATGTTTGAACATGTATAAAGTATAAGTTTGTAAAATGTACGTAAAGATTTGCAATTATTTGTAAAAGTTTGAATCTCTCAGAAAAACCTAAATTTTCTATTAAAGTAGCCTTCTACCAAGGCTTAACTGTTTTGTATGCTCATTTGATGTAAAACTGTGTAATTTCCCAAATGTAACTATCATTTAACAAAATATAGTTTGTACATAAACGTTTAAGTGAGGTTATCACTAAAAATATGTAATGGGTAAATTATTGTAGTACTGTAGCCTTGTATTATAAGAACTACTATTGTACTAACTACCTTAAACCGGATTTATATTAAGGCATTACGGGATAAATTGTACCATACTATCGACTAGTAACAACGACAAATGAATGGTCGTAATAACGAAATGACGTTTGGCACCTGCAGACCTGCAGGTCCGGCTGTAGCTAGCAGCAAGGTGTAGGATTGTCAATCCAGTATAGATCTATACGCAAACTCACACTCTCCCTTCAAGAGAATTCTGGCTACAACTCGAGCCATGACAATTAAGTCATGCTCCGATTTAAATCACAATAATAAAGTATTCATGTATATGTACTGTTTCTCGTTCTAGTATATGTATATGTATTGTTTCTAGCGTCACTGTACATGTATTGTTTCTAGTATATGTATATGTATTGTTTCTAGCATCATTGTATAAGTATTGTTTCTAGTATATGTATATGTATTGTTTCTAGCATCATTGTATATGTATTGTTTTATGTATTTTGTTACCCCGATGGTAACTAACTATTGATGTACTGATAAATATGAATATGGAAGTACTTTTATGTCTATACATGTATATATGATATATAACTAATGTTGAAACGACCTTCGGATGGTCACCCGAAATCCCACCAGACCACATCTCAGTGCGCGAAAAGGAAATAGGGCGGATGGCCTTCCTAAGCCCTTTAAACATTACTTATATATATACATATATGGGCATGTAATTTATAAGAAGTAAAACAAAGTTTAATAAAAGCATTTGATAAGTAAAAAGAGGTTGTAAAACATTTGAAGTGAAACAGTTAGATAAACAGTTTGAACATTGGTAAAAATCGTTGTTTTCCTAGTTACTAATCACATGTGATTAAATGCAATCAAATGTGATTGAAGCAATAACTATAAGTATTTGACTTGTATTCCCCCCCCCCCCCCATAAAGTATTTAAAACATTTAAAATCATTTCAAAGGTTGATTCAAGGGGTATGAACTCACTTGTGGTGAGTCGTTTGAATTGCAGTGTCGGATACCGTGCTAGGTGGCAAACGGAGACTTGTTTACTCGCACGAGCCTAGTTATCATATAATAAGCATATATATAACTAATTAGACAAATAATAACTTAAATAAATAAGTTAAGACACTTAGGAAACATGTAAACACTTTTATGAGTGTTTAAGGTTCAAATGGTTGCATCTAAGTTGCTACGGGACAAGGCAAAAGGGTTTGAAACATCAAATGGCCTTGCATAGGAGTTCACCACCCAACAAACCCCACACCTTGGAGTTTACGGCCATAAACTCATGGGTTTATGGCCGTGAACTCCTCAAAGGGTGGTCTTAGGTGTTTTATGGTGCTATTTTGATCCTAGAACACTCCTAGCTTTGTTGGAATAACACATGAAGTAGTTTAAGGCTCTAGAATACCCCATAGTGGAGTTTTCGGCCTAAACTCCATTCACCCTAGAGTTTACGGCCGTAAACTCCTATGGGGTGATGGCTTTTAATTGTTTTGAGGCTCTTACACATCAAGGATGGCTTCCATGAATTTATCTAAGGCTAATGGGGACAAGAGGCACACTTTTGTGCCTTCACTTGGAGTTTACGGCCCAAGATATGTTCCTTGGCCGTAAACTCCTTTCAAGGAGTGATTTTTATGTGTTCTACTCTCCATTCTAGTCCCAAGTACTCAAGGTAAATTGTCTTAAGGCCTAAGGTGTGCTTGGAATGATTTTTACCCTTAGAAAAGGGGTTTAAGGCCCAAGATCCTTCCTTGGCCGTAAACTCCTATAATTCTATCATTTTGAAGTGTTTTGAAGTCCAAACTAAGCACAAGTATTAGTGGTTAAAGTCCTTAGGCTCAAGGAGGCAAGTTAGGGCATGTTTGACCCTTAAAAAGGGGTTTACGGCTCAAGAAAGTTCCTTGGCCGTAAACTCCTCTAACTTGTTGATTTTGGATGCTTTCTAGTCTATAAAGATCATACACAAGGTCGTTTACATGTTGTCTAACACGGAATCGGGACTAGGAAGCCTTAAAGTTCCATTTTGGAGTTTACTCCCCAAGAACGTTCTTGGGCGGTAAACTCACGGATCTTGTATTTTGGACATGTAATTGATGTTATAAAGCATATAACAAGTATTAAAACACGTTTAGGAAAGTAGACTCACAATCTGGGATGAAAACCCGAAGATCCGTCAGGGAGAATTGGCTTTTCTCTAGTTGGAATTGTGAATAATGAATTAATTAAATTCAGAAATCTATTTATAGTCCTGGAATATTTTAACAGAAAATATTTTTATTCCAGAAGTCGGACTATAACATTATGAAACTTAAAATGTTCAAGTTTCACAATTGCAGGAGCATCCACTCTCCTGATACGTCCAGAAACGTAAACCCTAATGTACACAAACTTGTTCGGACAAGTCTGAAATTTACAGAAATTGGACTAGCTTCTATTGAATAGATAATGTTCGTACAATGGAAATTTTGGGTTGTCACAAAGATGATTAAACATGATATTGAAAGGAAGTTGATTGAGCAGAAAGTCACGTTTCTGAACGGCCTCAGATCTGAGTGGAGAGCTGTTGTGTCCACAGTTAAAGCGCATGAGCAATTCAAATCTTATTCTCTAGCGAAACTGGTGGGCATACTGAAATATCAAGAGAAGCTCGTACTACAGGAGAAAAATGTAGTTTCAAGCCTGGGTTCCATGGCACTACTATCCAAAAGTAAGGCGGCGATGGAAGATGAAGACCTCAACTTAGAAGATTATGATCTTACTTCTGAAAACTATGCTATGATGGTATCAAATCCCAAGAGGTTCATCAAGAAAAGATTTCCCACCAATAAGAACCGTAATTGGCAGGGAAGTTATAGCTCTGAAAAGGTCAAAGAAGAACTGAAAGCAGAAGAATCAAAGAATGAACCGAAAGCTGAAGGAGATTCGGGAGTGAGCTGCTTTTACTGTGGAGGAAAGAATCACTATGCTAAAGATTGTGTCCAAGAAAATGGCTGAAAAGGATGAGGAAAAAGAAAGAAGAAATCTACTGCTAACTCGTCTATGAATGCTTTAATTGTGCAGGGTTCGATAGCAAATGATGAATTCGGAGGAGTGGAGGTCTGGTCAAACGACTCCGAGGATGATGAAGAAAGGAAGCTTTCTCATGGAAAAGCTTATGTGGCGAAAGAGAAGGACAGCAGTGGAAGATGCTTGATGGTGTCTGATGTATCTCAAATGAGGGGATATAACACAGATGGTGGGAACAAAGACCCGAAGGAGCAACAGAACATGTACTTTACAGCAAAACCGCTCAGCGTGCAATTCAATGAGCTTGATGAACTAATCAAAAAGGTACAATACGTGTTTGTTTCATTTAAAGTCCCACAATGCTAATATGAAAAAGAATTAAAAAATGTTAATTCAAGAATTTCACATCTAGACAGCAGCTTAACTCAAACTCGAGTCACCAATTCTAACCTAACTGACCAAATAAGCATGGTGTCGTCGAAGAGTGAGGAACGGAGGATGTGGATCGAACTGAAAGAGTCGGAGTTAGTCAAAACCAAGGACGAAAACATTTATTTGCAAAGAGACAATTTAAAACTTTTGAAACAACGAAATGTTTTTTGTTTGATTGCTAAGCGTCTTTACAATAATATCACTCAACTTCATTTGAACTGTGAAATAGGGCAGAAAATTCATCGTATGATCTTGCCTTTTCTTGAGTTTAAGGAGGATGAAATCGACGCTAAAGCATACAATTGCGAAACTGTGGTTTCGTCTGAGGATGTTAATCCAACGTATATGTATGGTCTAGACAAAATTGAATCTTTCATTAAGTCCAAAGACCATAAGGACATGCTGAAAAATCTTTTGGATGAAAATGACAAACTGAATCTAAGGACCGAAACCATACAAAAATTTGACTCATTGAACGCCAATTTGGGTCAGAAAATAAAATTGATGTTGAAAATGCATCTGAGCCTAATGAGGATAATGACATGAGTGAAATTTATGTAAAGGATGAAGTTGACTGCTCTAAATTTGTCAAAAGTGAACCTGAAATCCACAAAAATCTCATCTCAGAAAATTTTGTGGAGTTCGCTCGCTTGTCCCAACAAAAGTCCCCGAAACTTGAAGAAAAAGTTGTTGTTTACCAAAAGGTAAGGACAACACCAAATCAGGTGTATAAAGTCACAGGTGTAACCGAACATCAGACAGCCGAACTCACAGCCATTGTAAACGAAGACAATGCTGATGGTTGTGATGAGTTCTTTTGGTCGGCTCCTGTTGACAATGCTGATGAAACTGTTGGTCTATCAGAGCAAACATCCTGGAAAGCGAAAGGAAGATACATTCCTGAGCCACTTAACAAACCTGATAACTTTGACGTGCCGAGTTCTAGTGGTACAAAAGATGTTCCTAAAGATAAGGCAGATTCAAGTGAATCATCATCGGTTCAAAGTGGACCTGTTGACTCCAGTCAAAATCAAAAGGAGAACATCCATCATCAACCGAAACAGATGAGAAATCAAAAACGACAAAGGAATCAGAGATACAAGAAGAATCTTTCTGAAAGAAAACAGTTTTGGCAATCTCAAAATGCCTATTTCTCATATCGTGACAAAAATTTAAAGTCAGAGAAAAATACTGTTGGATCTCAAGAAAGAAATAACAACAGAAAGCAGAAGTTCGGCTCAGATGACAGTATCAACCGAAAGCCGAAGTTCGGTTCAGAGCACAGTATCAACCGAAAGCAAGAGTTCGGTTCTGAGAGCAAAAGAGACCAAAATTCTAGGTTCGGTTCAACTGATAATCAAAACCGAAAGAGTCACCTAGAATATCAAGTCAAGAAATCATCTCAGTCTAAATTCTCTCATTCTAATTCTTCCAATCATTCTTCTTCTCAATCTCATTCCAAATCTCCAACTGACCTGAAAGGGAAATCAAAGGTTTCGTTAGTTAAATCAGAGACCAAACCAAAAGCACTAGATCCCACAAAGATTAAGGTTTACACCATCAAAAAGAAAGATGAAACAACTTTGATAAAAAGAACATATTTTGTTGACATCTCTCTTGCTACTCCTATTCCTGTGAAAAGCTCACGTGGACCCAAGAAACTTTGGGTTCCTAAATCTATTTAATTTGTGCAGGTTATCAGTGACGAGCAGTTCAATGAAGAATGGTATATTGACAGTGGCTGCTCACGTCACATGACAGGGAGGAAGGAAGAGCTAAGGGAATTCAGATCTCTTTCAAACGGTGGAAATGTCAAGTTCGGGAACAACTCCTTCGGAACCATAAAAGGCTATGGAATAATTACAAACGGTGATTTCACGATCAGGAAGGTTGCATATGTAGAAGGACTTCAACATAATCTCATCAGTGTATCTCAACTTGTTGGAGGTACCGGTCTCAAGGTCTCGTTCGATGATGAGGGTTCGGAAATTATTGAGAAGCAAACGAACAAAGTTATTCTCAAATCGGAGCGTAAAGGTGAAATGTTTCCCCTAAATCTCAAACCAATCAAAGGGAATCCAACAATCTGCTTGTTATCAAAAGCACAGTCTGATGAAAGCTGGCTGTGGCACCGAAGGCTTTCTCATCTCAACTTCAAGGACATCAACAAACTTGTCGCCGGAGGTCATGTTCGTGGTGTGCGGCATGTGAAATGGGGAAGCAGAGTCGTCAAAGTCATCCATCAATTATAAACACAAAATTTGTTGAACCACTAGAGTTACTTCACATTGACTTGTGTGGTCCCTCATCAATTGAAAGTATCGGCGGTAGCAAGTACATTCTTGTTATTGTTGATGACTTTTCACGTTTTACATGGGTGTTCTTTCTAAAGCTTAAATCTGAAGCGACTCACAAGCTAAAGATGTTCATCAAGCAGGTGGAAGTACAACTAAAGAAAGTCGTTCGGAACATCAGAAGTGACAATGGCCTGGAGTTCAAAAATAAAGAATTCGAAGAATTCCTGGCGGAAAGAGGAACTACCCACAACTTCTCAGCTCCCTACACACCTCAACAAAATGGCATAGTTGAGAGGCGGAACCAATCCTTGTGTGAAGCAGCTTGAACCATGCTAAGTTTTGCCTCTTTACCTTTATATTTCTGGGCTGATGCTATATCTACAGCTTGCTTTACACAGAACAGGTCATATCTCAATAAGCGATTCACGCTCACTCCTTATGAGATCATAAACAACAGGAAGCCGAATGTCAAATTCTTCCATGTGTTCGGTTCTCGGTGCTTCATCTTCAATTCTAAAGAGCACCGCAACAAATTTGATGTCAAAGCCGGTGAAGGGATATTTTTGGGCTATTCTCTCACTTCTAAAGCATACAGGGTATTAAACAAACGTTCAAGGAAAATAGAAGAGACGTATTACTTCGGAAGCCAGCGCAGCAGACAACAAGGTGGATCTCTTTGAGAAGTTTGTCGAGTTATTTGGAAATCTCTTTGAGAAGTTTGTCGAGTTATTTGATGAACCAGAGAAGGCTATTAATTCGGAATCCAGCACAGCAGACAACAAGGTGGATCATCTGAAGCAACTAGTAGCAGATGCTACAAGGCGAATGAATGAAGAAGTGCCCAGTTCTGGCTCATCAGTCGAGGGGGAGCACGCCGATACTGCAGCACCCGAAAGTACTGTAGCACCCGAACGCTCCACAATACCAGAAGGCACAACATCACCCGAAGGTACTGTAGCGCCCGAAGGTACTGTAGCACCCGAACGCTCAACAACACCAGAAGGCACAACATCACCCGAAGGTACTGTAGCATCTGATCACTCCACAGCATCTGAAGGCACAGGAGCACCCAAACTCTTCAATATACCCGAAAGTCCGACTATTTTAGAAAGCTCTTCATTCGAGGGGGAGAATGCCAATATGCTCTTTGATGATGAAAGTCAATCTGAACCAGAAGAGATGGTAAACGCTGAATTGGATCCTTCCTATGATCCAAATTACCCTCCTCTCATCAAATGGACCAGAAATCATCCAGTCTCTCAAGTTGTAGGTGATGTTTCTGAAAAGGTTCTGACCCGATCACAACTTAAGGAAAAACAAACTTCCCTATTCTCCAAAGTAGAATTCTGTATGTTTAATTCCTTCGTTTCAAAAGTTGAACCCAAGACAGTTAACACTGCTCTCGATCACTCCGATTGGGTTCAAGCTATGCAAGACGAACTGAACGAATTCGAAAGGAACAAAGTTTGGCGCCTCATTCCAACTCCTCAAAATGCATCAGTTGTAGGTCTAAAATGGGTATTCAGGAACAAAATGGACAAGGAAGGGAATATGATTCGAAACAAAGCACATCTAGTAGTGAAAGGATACTGTCAGGAGGAAGGGATTGACTATGAAGAGACTTTCGCTCCAGTTGCAAGGCTGGAATCTGTTCGCATTTTTCTGGCCTATGCAGCACACAAAAACTTCGAGGTCTACCAAATGGATGTCAAATGTGCTTTTCTGAATGGAGAACTCGAAGAAACAGTCTACGTGGAGCAACCTCCCGGCTTCGTCAATGAGAAGTTCCCAAATCACTGCTATATTCTGGACAAGGTGGTTTATGGTCTGAAACAAGCTCATAGGGCCTGGTATGAAACGCTAACAAAGTTTTTAAAGATGTCTAAATTCAAACAAGGTTCGGTTGACCCAACCTTCTTTCATAAAAAGGAAGGTAACCACCTTATGATTGTACAAATTTACGTCGATGATATCATCTTTGGCTCAACGAATCCCAACTTAACAGCTGAATTCAGAAAGCTGATGGAGACTAAATTTGAAATGAGCTCCATGGGTCCGATTAACTTTTTTCTTGGATTGAATATTAGACAGGGACCCGAAGGCATCTTTATCAACCAGGAAGCATACACCAAAACTCTTCTTGCCAAATTTGGTATGATGGGAGATTCAAAGGTCAAGGTTCCAATGGCTTTCGGAACCAAACTCACCCCTTCACAGGAGAAACCAGCAGTTCACATTACGCTATACCGCCAGATGATTGGGTCTTTAATGTATCTTACTGCTAGCAGGCCTGACATCATGTTTTCCGTATGTTATTGTGCTAGGTTTCAGGAAAACCCACAAGAACCTCATATGCTTGCAGTGAAGAACATACTTAGGTATCTGAAGCGAACTACATCTCTCGATCTTTGGTATCCATCCAACTCAGGCTTCTTCGTTCAATCCTTCTCTGATGCAGACCTTGGAGGATGTGATTTAGACAGGAAAAGCACCACAGGAGGTTGCCAATTCCTTGATGGGAAATTGGTCAGCTGGCAGTCAAAGAAGCAAACATGCGTTTCCCTTTCTACAGCCGAAGCAGAGTACATCGCTGCCGCCTCCTGCACATCTCAAGTAATATGGATCCAAAGCCAGTTCCGGGATTATGGACTTAACATGAAAAAGATCCCACTATATTGTGACTCAGAAAGTGCAATTAGGATCTGTCACAACCCAGTGCAACACTCTAAGACCAAGCATATAGCACTGAGGTATCACTTCATTAAGGATCATGTGGAGGATGGTAATGTCGAAATTCACTTTGTTCGAACCACCGATCAACTGGCAGATATCTTCACCAAAGCTCTACCTGAAGCCAGTTTCAATAAAATCCTTCATGGTCTAGGAATGATGGAATCTGAATCAGTACCAAAGACTTCATCCCAAAGTTAAAAAGTAAGGAGCGAAATGAACTGAACGTTCGGTCCATTTCGGGTTCGGTTCACATGGGAACCGAAATGAACCGAACGTTCGGTCCCTTTCGGGTTCGGTCCCATAACACATATTTTTGATCAAATCTCAAAAAGGTGTTGTCTATGGTTGTACACTTTTTGTAAAGCTGTTTTTCTAAAAATCCAAAAATATATTTTTTTTAGGAACTGAAATGAACCGAGCATTCGGTCCATTTCGGGTTCGTTTCAATTTTTTTTATTTTGTTTGGTTTTTCTCTTTTCACAATCTTAAAATCTCCAAAAATATTTTTGTCTCATTCTTGTTTTAAAAAAAAAATTACTTGGAATAGGTTTGATTCTCATTCTTTATTTTACCTAGTTAAGCGTCCCTAGAAGGATGCTGTTGCATGTTGTCCAAAGCCTCAACTGATTTTGAATAAAAGCCTTAATGACTAGGTATATACAAACCTTGTCTTCCCAATAAGGCTGCTCCATTTATTCTAATCCTGAGCTACCTTACTCTCTTCTCATACGAGTTGAGAGTTTACTGCTTGGTCACTATTTTCAGCAGAGGTACTATCGTTTTTCTTCACCACCCTACTCTTCTCCATCATATTTCGGTCCCATATCGTAACCCTTGAGACTCTCTGAATTAACCATTGAGGTTCATGGTTACAAAATATATGTGTTTATGATCTAAGCCACGTGTCACTACGTGCTTAGTGAAACCCAAAATCCACTACCTATAATGAATTGACGGTCAACATGAAATCTCTCTTTGTTTGTGCGATTCTTATGAATTTGTTATTTACCATAACATTTCTTCCCTTAGAATCCAGTTTAATTTTTTTTTTTTTTGAGATTTCACCATCATATATTTTTACAAGTCACTATATCTGTTATCTAGCCTACTTGTTCAACAGACCACATCGGTCTCACAAGTACTTCATTTAGTCTCGGTCTTATGTCAAGGTCCGGGTTTCTAAATTGAAGCGAAAGCCACCCTATTATGCCTAACAAAAAGATGCCTTTCAACACTTCTTAGAAAGTGCTTGATTGTAATTCAACGGGAATCCATACAAACACTTTAAGGTCTCTCTTGACCTTGAAGAAAGTGATTCGTGCCCGGGATCATCTGTTTTGTGTCTTATTTGACATCACTCTTCCCCTATATATCTTGCTTTATTCCCTTATCTTTTACACTCTATGCACGTAAATCTTTGATTTTCCAAACTTCTCGTTCGGTTACTTTATAATCTTATGTTTGGATGACATCTATTAAACAAATAAGATGCTGACTCAGCCGACAGAGTAACGGCCTCAATAGTGAGGTGATGGGCACGCGTGCAAAACGGAACAGTTCTTCTCTCTCCTGCGTAATCATCGGGGGTGCCAACCGTCGCACTTCAGTCAAATCCGAAACCGTTTTATTGTATCAAGAAGATTTGGGGATGATCTTTCTCTCTCCTCTACCCACGGTATAAAAGGAACTCATCTGCTTCATTCCCAATTTACCACATTCAAAACTCAAACGAGCAAAATCGGACGATTTCTCATCTAGTGTTCATCATCATCTACCTTCAACCATGCCGGATTCTACATCAGTACAGGAAACCTCCTCCCGCAACAATTATATCACTAGCCCTAATTTCATACCCATCAGCAAGTTCAATAGCATAAGCATTCCTCGTCTTTACCGATTTCAAGCCAATTAACGGTCTAAATGCTAAAGAAACAAAACTCCTATCTGCTCCCGCATCGAATATTACTGATGCAAAATGGTTGTTCAGGAGGAACGTACCTGTTATCACTTCAGGGTTCTGATGAGCTTCTTCTGCACCAATCACAAAGGCTACACCTCTTGGCTGTCCAACTTGATTTCCTTGAAAGTTTTGCCTGGCTTGGCCTTGCCCATTGTTACCAGGTCCATTGTTCAGTTTAGGACATGATCTACGGAGATGATCAGTACTCCCGCACTCGTAACATGTCCTTTTTCCCTCCTTATTCACCTTACAATACTTCGAGTAATGGCCTGTTTGCTTACAGTTTTGGCATACCAGGCAAGCTCCCTTGTGATGGAAGTTACACTTATTGCACTTCGGAAGCGGCCCTGAGTACTGCTTTCGCTCCTGCACTTCTTGTCCTTGAGTTTTCACTGGTTCTTGCTCCTGGGCTCTTACCATAAAGTTTCTTGAGACTTTCTGCTTCCTCCCTGACTTGCCTCCATACTTTTTCTCTCCCTGATCTGCTGGCTTCCTCTTGCTACTAGAGCTTTCCTTTGCCGATGCTCCCATCCTTATCACATCATTGGTTAGTCGATTTGCTAGGCTTACTGCACTTTGAATGGTAGTTGGGTTTGCTGAGGTAACCATTCCCCGAATCTCTGGTGCCAGACCCCAGATGTAACGATCTATCTGTTTCTCCTCAGGAGTAACCATCTGAGGTACTAGTTTTGCTAGTTCATGAAATCGGACTGTGTACTTCTCTATTTGTGTTCCAACCATAGAATGGTTCCAGAATTCATATTGAAGTTTCTGAAGTTCATCCTTGGGACAATACTCCTCTATCAGCAGCTTCTTTAGGTCTTCCCAAGTTAGCTGATATGCTGCTGTACGGCCTCGGGTTTGCACTAGAGTATTCTACCAGGTTAATGCCCTATCTTGGAATAGGCAAGATGCATACTCAACTTTGTTGCGCTCGAGGCATTTGCTAATATGAAGGACCGACTCCATGCTGTCAATCCATTTCAGTAACCCGACCGCACCTTCCTTTCCATGGAACTCCTTAGGTTTACAGGCCATAAAGGACTTGTAGTTGCATTCTCTTTCATTGTTTCCCCGGTTTCCTCCACTACTTCCTTGGTTAGCATTAAGTCCTGCAGTTACTTGAGTAACAATGTTTGGGATTGCTTGCATGAGTTGTTGTGCTACCATTTGAGCAACATCGGGCGTTTCGTTCTGTGGGCGCCCGCGATTAGGCCTTCCTGACATGGTTCTATGACATAGGAGAAGAAATACGTATAAATACATAAAATAATGTATACTATGTATTTCACTACCATTTTGAAAACCGTAAGTGTTGTCAATTAATGGGTTGCATTAATACTATGCATATAGATTTGAGAAAGGAAAGAAAAGAAAATTCTCTTTTATTCAACCATTTACCAAATAAATTTTAGGGTTTGACCTCATAGTAAAAGTTTTCAAACATAAAATAAAATTTTTCATTACCATTTGAAATAATCTTAAAACCAAACCAATACGTCAATCCCAAAATAAAGTTTTAAATATTTTTCCCAAAAGACACCCAACATGGGTTTTCATTTCAAAACAAAATAAAACAAAATACTGAAATCAGAACCAAAAGCCAATCGCTATCCCAACAAGAAGCATCAACACCACAATCAGGAACAGCCCACCAAACACATAATATGCTGTCATCGCATGACCTGCCTCTCGTCTAGCAGCACTAGCAGTGTCAGCAGTCTCCATCGAATGCTGATACAGGATTTCCATTCCTGCCAAGACTTCATCCAAAACTTCTCGATGCCCAGCTATCACAGCGAGACTGTGACGTAGGTCCGCTGCTATCGACTGCAATCTCCGGGACTCCTCCGGGGTCATACCTAGCTGTCTGACAGGTATCCCTATGACTTGCTGAGGTGAGGGTGCTCTCGGTCCTGCATCGCTGGGTTCTGCTCCGCTAGGTCCTGTCGTGCCATGTCCTGCTGTGCTGGCGGGTATCCTTCCTGGAATGGGAACACTCTTCCTCGCTGTCCTCCGAATGCGAAGTCCATAGAGCGGTGGCTGTGGCAACACCGATGTCGGTGATGCCTCGCGTCGTTGACTCGGGGCGTTTTCATTGCTGATCTCCACCGAGTTCCCAGTATCTTCCGTATCCTCTGATGGGTCTTCTTCTACCGAGGCGGGGGGAATTACGTCGAGGGATAACAGTGACGTAGCCGGATTCATCGGCTGAGGCGGTAGCGCGGGAAGATGACGATGTTGACATAGTGGACTGTGACATAGTTTCAATGAGATATGAAATAAATGACAATGCATGCCTATAATATGCAATGCTTACACACACCAAAATTAACCTTTTGAAATTTTGAAATAAAGTTTTCTCAAATATTTTTGTTGAACATATTCCCATTATAATTAGCTCAAGCTTTGTATAAATCTTTTCTTAATTAAACATAGGTGATCTGGCTATGTTTAATCAAGGTCCAATAATACAACTCCCGACCTAATTATACTAGTAATATGTTTGATGTAAAAAGAATTTCTTTGTAAGTTTTAGTTATAGGTTGTGTTTTTTTAAAGAAAAATCGATGTTCTCTATAACTTTAGCTCTGATACCACTTCTATCACACCCCGCTAAAGCGGAAATGCAAGGTATGACAGCGATAACGGTTTCAATGAAAAAGATAAAGATACATCACCATAGCAGTATTTAAAAGTTTACAACCCATAGCTTCAAAAGAAACAAAATACAAGTTTTTCAAGATAACATTGTTCAAAATATAGCTTCATAATAGCTTCAACACGATGCAGCATGCTCTATGATGATGAATCTTTACATCCACTTACTAATTACTTCCTGAAAAAGCATGTAAAACGAGCGTCAACTATGAAAATAGTTGGTGAGTATCACAAGTTTATAAAATCGAGCGTACAATAAGGCTTTTCGTAAATAGAAGTACATTGCTTCAATGATAAACAAGTTGATTGCTATTAATGAATACCAGTTTATTGCTATAACGAGAAATGAGTTTGTATGTGTATGAGCAAACAATGAGTCTCAACCAAACCTATGACTGAAGCCCTATCGAGATCTATGCTTATCGTTCCATAGATGAATATGGTATCATGCACTCCAGCGATTCGGGCGAGTGAGGAGTTGTCAATTCTTAATAGCGCTATCCATAACGACCATTGGCTCAAAGAGTTAATGGTTAGAGATAAGGGAAGGGCCTTAGTACGATAAGTTCTCATGTTCCGTGTTGCATAGACATACATAAAGAAACATAGCAATACAATAGCAATCATGTTTGATACAATTCAATTTAAATACAACATGCAAACAGTAGTTTTTCGGGACATGCTTTTCCACCCCAAAACATAAAAACCGAAAATAGGGGAGTGCGTGAATACTCACGATGTTTTGTGTAGACACAAGCGGTACTTCGGGATGCACCAACGTCTTACTACCGGGATCCTACGACATCAAACACACGCACTAGTGAGTTTCCATGTCGATATCTAATGCTAATATACTAAACTCTACATATAGGGAAATGCCAATTTATGTTTTAGTATTGGATTTTATATCAATTAGTTACACTTTTTCTGAAGTAATGAAATTCTATATATCGGGCGATTAATTACAACCTTGGAATATAAACTTTCCAAATTTTTAAGTCCTTATTACAACATAAATTCACGAAAATAGCATTCGAGGGATAAAAATTCTCAAACTTTTTATTTAACTGTTATTACACAATACTAAGCTGGGAAAATTATAAAAATGGATTTCCAAGCTGTTTAATTATATTTTATGATTTTTGAGCATTTATTTCAATAAAAATTGAAATAAATAGAAAACAGTTTCCAAAATTACCCAAACTTTTTATTTAATTGTTATTATACATAAATAGGCTGGGAAAAATATAAAAGATATTTTTCAGTAGGTATTTCTATTTTTCCTTGCTTTATTCCTTTAAATAGTCATTAATTAAAGAAATAATATTAAACAGTTAAAATAAATCACCATAAATTTTTGTAACATTATTTACAGTATAAATATCCTGGGAAAAATATCAAAAGTGGTTTTCATAATGTATAAACTAGTTTTGGGTATTTATGTATATTTAAGTGTATTTTAGTGCAATTAACTTTAGAAAATAAGAGAAAAATAGTTTACAGTAGAGAAAAATATTCAAAATTTTTATGTAACCTCCTACTCTATAATATTATATCCTGGTAAACTTTCATGAATTTTGGATAATCAGAACTATTTCTCCCATCTTTAGACCATTATAATTACCAAAAATTGGGAAAAATAGTAAAACATGATGGAAAATCTTGAAATTATTTTCTGGAGTCACCCATCACAGGTAAGGTATGCGAAAATTGTTAGATACAATTTTCACATCCTATAAAGTGGTTTTGTAATTTATCATGTCCTAAATAAAAGAAAATTAGAAATCATATGAAACTGTAACAAAAATTGTTGAAATTTGGTGAGGGGTCATTATTCCCCATAAGGATCATCCATGAATTTATTTAGGATTTATTGACCTCTGGAAGTATTTTATATGATTTATGCCCTTGGTTTTAGCAATAATTCTAATAAATCAAAGAAATAACAAAAGCTCTTGAAATTTTCCAGATTATCTCATGCATGCAAGGGCTTTCAAAAGGAAAAATGTAAAAAAATGTATTCAGAAGAGAAATGAGGGTAATGATTTCAAACAATTTAAGAAAAGTTGCATGCAATAATGCATGAACTGTAAATGTGGCTGAAGTTCATGAATTTGTGTAGCCCATTCAGTGAGGTTTTAAGCCACGAGATTTCAACCATAATTCACTAGATATGTTAAGTTTCTAAGGTATTTTTCCTCATATTTATGGTTGGGTTTAAGGCCATTGTTTAAGCAAGATAAAAATAGTGATCACAGAAAAGAGCTGTATGCGCAACCTTTTTGTAAAATCTGCTAAAAATTGGATATTTAATATTTTACAGTGAGACCAGTTGGGTTTGAAAGTTAACTCGTGGAAAGAACCAATACAAAAATAATATCATGATTTGGTTAAGAAATGACTGAGTTATGACTGTTCAAAGTCGAACGAAGTAATCTGGCAGATTGCATGTTTGCTTGTGTGCATTATTAGGGTATTTCAACAAGAACATCATGCATGTCTTTGGTAAGGCCCGATTTCTAACACATGCATTGAATGAATGAGCATCCAAGATGTACTAGAAATGGTTTAAATGCTTTTGTTCATGCATGAACACAAAAGAAATGGAGAAGAACATGAAATATTAGGTTTTGATGTCACATGATCATATGTGCATCTTTTCCACTCCTTGCATGGGTTTGATCCCGGATTTTCACCATCTCTAACACATGCATTGTGTTATGGTGAGAATCTAAAAACAACAAGGGGAGAATAAAGATTTCTAGCCATGGAAAGGCATAGAATCCGAAAGGTAGAGAAGACTAAGAAGAAAAAGAGGTTTAACCATGAAACTATGGAAGAAGATGTTGTTGTTTACCTTGGTTTTGACCTTGAGAGAAGTAAGAACACTTCAAGGGCTTCACAATCTCGAAATTTTGTAGAGAAATGAGAGGATTTTCGTGAGTTTAGAGAGAGGGAAGAAGAGAGTGAAGTGTGTGAAGAGAGTGAAGTGAGAGAGTGAAGAGGGAAGAGGTGGAGTAAGGGTTTAAGCTTAATGATTGTGTTTTGGGGAAGAGAGAGGGCATGGGGAAAGGTGATGGCCGGTTTTTGCATGGATTTTGGCCTCCTCTCTCCTAAATTTTAAACTTTATAAACTTCCCTCCTATATTTTATATAAAAACATTCATTTTTATAAAATGTTTATTAAGCAATTTGCTTTATTTAAAAATCTTGTTTTCAACAAATAATTTATGATTAATACTTGTAATTTATATTTCTAGTTCATTGGTATAATCCATAATTTGATTAATAAAATTTGATATTAGGAAGTTTATAGCCAAATTTTATAAAGTTTTTAAGCTTTATAATTTATAACTTTGGATTTTTGGCTCTTTAGGGTTTTTGGAATATTGTTTGATATTCAACAACATGTTGAAGTATAATTAGAATGTTTTAATTTATTTTTAGAGTTTTATACCCTATTTCAATTATAACAAAGCTTGAAGCTTTATTCTAATTATAGTATTGGCATTTCCTATTGTAGCTAAGCAACTTACTAGAATTGTAAGTATCAAGTATATTAGTCCTAGACCTTAGTTGGATCCTAGTTTATGCAAGATTTTTTACCTAATTTATACTACTAGGTCATGGCATGTTGTGCATGAATGGTTATTATAAAGATGCATGAGTCCAAGAATGACCTGAATTGGCAGTTGTCACACATTGTCTATGGTCTTTATCACGGCCTTAACCTAGACTATGGCTCGGTTCTATGGCAGCAACTCATTCAGAGCCTTGCCTCCTCCTCTCGCCACACTGAGGTATCCTACGCCAGGTTCTGGACACTCATCACCAATTGGGCCATGGATAAACTCCATGTTCCTACTGTTGCAGGTTCGCTTCTCTCCAACATCAGCGTCTTCCACACCACCAAAATTATTGTCACCGATCCGACAAAATTTTCTTTCGTCGGATCCATTCCGGACTCTATGTCTGCTGGGGTGTCAAAGGAGAGCATCATCATGAAGCCCTACAAGGACTTTCGTCCTTCGGGCCCAAGGGAACTTTCTGTTGAAATGGTTCAGTCCATTAATGATGCAGATAAACCTGCTGCTCGCAGAAAGAAACCCGAGCAAGGGAAGATAAAGAAAGCAACAAAGGGGGCAAAGGGTCCTTCTCCTAAGAAGAGAAAACCCTCAAAATCAGATCTTTCCCCACCAGCAAAGAAGAAGAGCGTCCAACCCAAGAGAAAACTTATTCTCTCCTCTTCCTCCAGCGACTCGGAAGAGAACCACTCTGACTCCGATGAGTCAGCTAGAGGCGAAACCCCGCCTCACTCCCCTGATCATGAGGTACATATTTCTTCAAAACCTCCTTCACCTTCTCCTATACCCACTTCTTCCATTCCCATCATAACCTCCTCCATTTCCATTCCCTCCATATCTGACCCTATTTCCATCCCCCCCATAACTACTCCTCTTCAAACCACATCAACCACCCTTCCCCTACCACTTTTTACAGAAGCCACCACCACTACCACCCGTGAGGTTCGAACCAACGTATCTGATATGGGGGTTTCTACTTCACAACCCGAACCTACATCTGCACCCGAACCCACTATCACTACTGAACCACCCATTGCACCCTTATCTCCCACTCCATCTGCTGAAACCGAAACCTTTTTGGGAGGGGGGGATATCGTTTTTGACTCCATCTACTACAGCCCCTATCAACTTCAGAGTGATGATGATGATGATGCTCCGGTCACCAAGAAGCACATCAAGGAGCTCCATGAGAAGATTGACAATCTTGTGGCTTCTTCCTCCTCCTCAACATCTCACTTTTCAGAGGCTGCTATTCAGAGTATGGTGGAGTCACTTACAAAAGCTCATGAAGCCTCTATCAGCACAGCTGCTGCTGCCATTGATAAATCCACGCAGGCTAGTGCGGTAGCGACCGAAAAAGTCGAAAAACTATTTCAAGACGCCCAGATCTGGCTGGAGTCTTTACAGGCGGCTTCAGAGTTAAACACTAAGAAGATCTGCACCGTTGTGGAGAAGCTGGTCCATTCCTTCGAGACGGAAAAAGATTAATTTGCCAGCTTCCACCAAAAACTCAAAGAAGACAACCAATCATTTCAGTCTTCGGTTGCGGATCGTCTACTCTCATTCCAAGCCACTCTAGCCGCCGAATCTACCACAAAGGAAGAGCTTTCCCGAAAGTCTTCCGAGCTTACCTTGGCAACTCATCAACTCTCCCAGGCCAAGAAGGAGATCGATTCTCTTCAGTCCGAGAAAGTTGTGGTCAGGAGTTGTGTTTCAAATGTCCACGGAGCTTTGTCCAATATCCTTGAAGCCCATGATCCGATTCTCAACTATTCGGTGAGGCGAAGTCTTGCAGAGAAGCTCGCTCCTGCTCTTGCCCTTCTTATCCATATTGAAGGCATTCCTGAGCAGGAGGACCATCCGAAACAAGGGGGAGAAAAGAAGAAGTCCACAGCTCAACAGAAACCCCCTCCAAGTTCCCTACCTCAATCAATTCCACTTTCATCACTTGTCCCTCCAAAAGCACCGAAACCAACATCTGGTCCTTCATCAGGTTTGAGTGCTCAAGCCAAAGCCAAACAAATTTCCGACGACAGTGATGAAAGTGATGATCAAGAGCCGATTGTCAGCTTGGTCAGGAAGCAGACCAGAGATAGAGAACTGGATGAAAATGCTCGAATAGTCAGGGAAGCCGAGGCCAAGGGGAGGAAGATGAAGGAGGCTCATGATCTCCTTGAAAGCAAGAAAACTCTGTTTCCTCCTTGGACCCTCGAGGTCCTCATCAAAGAAGCCATTGAGTCCCCTTGCACTCTATGGCTAGAACCGGTCATCTCACTAGACCATGTCAACTCAATCGATTCCCAGTTCAACATGCCCCTGACCCGAAAGGCCTTCATCTTCCATGCGTTTGCTCATATAGCTGAAGTTCTCCATCCTCACCCGAAGGTGGATAGGGAGCTTATAGACTATTACCTGAGGACGGCTCAACCTCAGTACTAAACTTGGAGCGCACAGAAGATAACCAACGTTCGGGTACTCAAGCCTGTTCGTGAAGGTAACTTTGTTAATGTCAGATTCAAGGTCTTGAGGGGATCTGAAAAATCTGAGCACTTTATCTCTCTGGCTGATCTTCCCAACCTCAACCCTCACGATTGGATCGTTCTGCACAACATTCTTCTTGTCAATGAAGCTGAATATGGTCCGGTCATAGACCATTTCAAGAGAATGTTAGTTTGCTACATTTTGGAGGTGGCTAAGCTTGATCAAGAGATTGCTAATATCATGAGGAAGAAGCCCATCATCACTCCAGTCGGTTCTGCTAGCGATATAAACCGAATGAAGATGGGAAAGATTGACCCGAAACAGAACTCAGTCATGTTCACTAGAGCAGAAGGCCAGAAATGCCTCTTTGCTTTGGCTGACAAACATCTCTACACCACTACTTGTCTAGAGCATGTTCTGGGTATAATCAATCGTTGCAAGCAGAACACTGATAGTGATAAAAAGTACTTTAATGATATGATAAACTGGTACATTCACTTCTGTCAAACACTTCTTACCATCATCCCCTGCCTGTTCAAGACAGTCAAGAAAGCCAGTGTTGCGGGGGCAAGCAAGCTGGAGTGAAGTCTCGCCTCAATTGACGCAAAGGGGGAGATTGTTAGGTTATTGGTGTTGCGTCTTGGGCTCGCTTCCTAGCCCATCCTTTATGCGGTATGGGCCTGTCCATCCGTATCTTATTTTCTAGGGTTTGTGTATTTATAGATGCTTGCATGCATCTTTTACGTAACCGACAGATCAGGTTTTACGGTGTAATTATAGAAGTTATCTTTTTGTAACCCTAGAATCCTCTACAGTGGAAGTTCTTCATCGAACTCTACTGAGCATTGAAAGTTTAATCATTCGACATATTCAAATCCATTCTTGAGTATTGCTTTACATTCTTTATATACTTGTTTCAAAGATCTATTCGATCTTAAAGATATTTTTTTTTATCTCTTCAATAAATTATGAGGGTTGAATTTTAACTTTTAAAATTCTAAGGGCCTAACTTGGAATTAAAGTATTCATGGTGAAAACTTTACAAATTCCAAAACTTGAGGGAAATTTTTAGAAACTATTCAAAACTCTTGGATTTTCATAACTTATGAGTTTAATTAAACTTTTAAAAACTTTAATGAAGAGACTCTTGAACATCCATAACTTGAGGACAAGTTATGGAGTCATAAAACAATTTAATGAGGAAAAAGTCTCTTCATTTTGTAACCTATGGCAACTTTTATGAGTTTTAAGATTCATAAATGTGACTTTTAAGTTTCATAAACACATTTTATGAACTTCTTTTACATTAATTTGCATTAAAACCAACTATCACATAATTTTTTTCATTAATCTAAATTCACTCATAAAACAAGGTAACACAAAAACCTTTTGGTGATCCGTAACTTATTCTTAAGTTATGGAATTCTTTAAGACATTAAAACCAAATGAAACTCATATAGCAAATTAATTTTACAAATAATTAATTTTTCACAAGAACAAGTAATTATCTTAAAATTTGACAAACTTTATGTTTTTTTTTCCTTTTTTTCAACTTTGAAAATAAAATATTTGCATCAATATAACAGAAAACAACACGTGGCTCTGATACCACTGTTGGGTTTTGAGCATCCTAACACTCCTAAGTGTACATGCAACCCTAAATACCTTGGATCTATGTTTTCTCTATTATACATGCAAATATGATCTTTCCAAGGTATTCATCCTAACTAGCATAATAACATTGATTCATATGAATATATCAAGTTAGAATTACATACCTCTTTTATGTAGAATGTCTTCATGAAGCTTGAGTGCCTAGTGCCCCAAGTGTGACACCTCAAATGGTTCACACATCACCAAATACACTTGGAATAACTTGAGAGAACATACACACTTCATGAAATCGGCTAGCCTCTCATTCTCACACACATAGTGGCCGATTTTGTCAACAATAAGATGCTTATATAGTTAGTGACAATTAGGGTAAACCCTAATTGTCATGGATTTCCATTTCCTTGGATCCATGGGTTCAAATACACCATGGAGCATCTTATGGGTTTTAGCCCATCTTGCCAATCCATGAAGCATTAGCCCACTATACAAGTATGGATGATTTACACAATCAACCCATATATTTAATTAGTCTTCTTTTGTTCACTTAATTAATCCTAGATTAATTCTTGATCAATACTAATTAAATAATCTTATTAATATATTAGAACTTATAAGTTAAGTGTTATTTCTCTCATTATAGTCTATCCAAATGCATGATGCCATGCAACCTAAATGGACCATGCCCGGTCGGGTCAAGTCTTACCAATTATAGTTATGGACTTAGACATTAATCCAATACATACATGGAACAACAAGGCCAGGCATGGCTTAAGGCCATACTCCATGGCTCAACAAGAGTACCTAAAGGCACAAGAGGGATCCTCATGGAGCAAGAGGAACCCCTCATGGCTCAAGATGGAGCATAATGGCACAAAAAGGAATGCCCTTGGCGCAACAACATCCTTCTTGGCCCATCCCTTCAATATATGGGGCAAAAAGTTTCCCTTGTTGCTACATATCACTCTTAAGTGTTCCAAAGCTCTTCTAGGTACTCCAAACCCCCTTCTTTACGATCCGTTACTTTAGTACTTGATCTGTTCCTATGTCAGATGATCCATTTCTTTCTCAGATGATCTGTTACTTTGTCACATGCTCCATGAACCATAAGTAATCAAAATGCTCCATGAACATGATCCAAATGCTCGAGTCACATTTAACACAGACAGTGCCACCTGAACCTCAACAAAGATAACATAAACAAATGGGCCTCACCCATGGGTCTCACCCATAATAACATAACCAAAAAGGCCTCTCCTAAAACCAAAACCTACACAAGTATAAATATCGATACAGATCTAACAACCCTTACACCTGCACAAGGAGAGGCTAAACAACAATGACGGGTCTGAATCAACCCAAGCGAAAGATGTGATCCCCCCACAATATTAAAATCACCTCTGCGACGGCCTACCTCAGCTAAGTGAATGCTACACCCAGATCGTAGTCTTCCAACTATTACATCCAAATCGTGAATTTCCGCAAATTTCAAATCTGAAAGTTGTGCCCAAAAACCTTAAATATACGATTGACTTCCGGACAAGTCATCACCAAACTAATGTTCCCATGAGCATAATGATGGTTCATCCAAGAATTTCACATTGTATTCGAATCCATTATCAGCTCGGGTAAACATTCATCTGACAACCACTCGACTCATTTACAACAAACTTCATGACTCGAGATTTCAGAACCAATACCAAACATTTGTAAAAATACCCATAAGAAGCCATCCTCGAGAAGAAGGGGTCCCAAATTGAAAACATTCAACAAGAGAATTCCAATGCATAACTAATACACCCACCAAATCATAGTTCTACAATCCTTAATATACAGACCAGCTGGTAACTAAGTCGCCCGATGCCCAAAAATGCACGAAAACCCAAGAATGCGAATAAGACTAATGCTCCGAGACCTAAGAGGCTCATTCAAACGACACCGGGTGCCACCCATAAGAATCATACCATCGTTGGTTCACAATGCATCATGAAATCTTCTAACCACCAAAACGATAGGCTCACAGTGCTAAGCCAATCTTGTCGTTATTCCAACACTGTCTAGGAGACTCATGATCAGTACCACAAGGACTAAAGATACCTAACCATCAATCCACCAACTTATAGGAACCCAAGTTCCTTTCACATCACAAACAGTTACCAATGTAAATTTTATGGGAAACATGGTCACACACAACCACATAACAAGATAGGCAGTTGCACTCCTGTTCCAATTTAAGGGCTTCAAACCAATTAACAATCATGCCAATAACTCGGCCCTAGTGTTCTTATGCTATCTGATTTTTCCTAATTAGATCCCTACAATAAAACACATAACCATCCCTAGATCTTCTGCACTCCTTATTCCTTACAACCCTTACCCATCGGTTGTGGTACCAAAGGGTCCAAAAGAATGATGAACCTCAACCATTAATAGAAGCATCCTCACAAATGGCTGAAGACTAAGATTCCATACCTTAATTAAAATGAAACAGATCCCACCTATGCACAAATAGCTCAGTAAAACTTCCAAATCCAACAAAAATGTTGCCACATTCCGATCGGATTAATCAAATATACCAACCCTTCCATTGCAACATGACAAAATTGAGTTCTATGTAGATCCAAAACCATACCTGAAAACTAAAAAACCTTTCCTCAACATCTAAACTTCCAATAACCACAGATTTTTTCCCAGCCCGAGCTTTCTATGAAAAACACTTCCATAACCAATAATTTAGGGTACCCAAACCCAAACCAAAAAATCAAAATGTATGATGTATCGATTTTTACGATAGATTAACACATACATAAAACTTCAACTGATAAAACTCAACACTTTCGAAGAACCTCAGCCATTGACGATGTACAAAATGACCAACGATCGAGAATGCACTGGCAACTAATCCATGATCCAATTTACTACTGAACAAAAACCATGTGAAACTAAAAATACCAAACTCTGAAGCTAAATTACCAATCAATAATTGCCTTGCCTAGACTATATATGTCGATCTATACAACGAGCTGACAAGTCCTTTAAATACTGATTCTAAACTTCAAAGACCTGAACACCTTTTGATCTATACATCGACATTCCCAAATTGAACCACTAGCTACACCGACTTCCCTGACCAATAACCTCTTTTTGTGCAGAAAACTCATGCATTCCTGAGTACATACATTTGATGGCATCTTGCTCTCCACCCGTCCCCAACTTGACCAAATCATGAACCAAAGTATCACATACCCGAACCACTAATTCTTATGACCCATTAATTCTTAAACCAATTGTCCGAATGGATCAAAGATCTCTCAAATAGAATACCATTTCTCCTCTACTTAGGGTTTGAACTACCACCAAGTTGATGGGTTTTAAGCATAACAAACAATCCTTATGTTTTCATGCAACCCTAAATTTTATTATCTATGTTTTAACTATTAGACATGCATGTATTGAACACAAAATAAACCCTGGGAGGTATCTACTATAATGAAAATTTATAATAAGATATAGTATACTAATCTTTGATTGTTATGTTGTAATAACAATGAAACTTCAAGGCTTCTTTAACCTTGAGAGAAAGCATCACAATTGACACACCTCTATTGGTTCACAAACACACTTAGCAAGAGGATGTATGAGAGAGGAGGAGGAGGAAGATTCAAGATTTCAGTTCTTCTTAGGGTTAGGAATAGTGGTCAAAATCTCAAAGGGGTATGCCCTTTATATAGTTGCTGGTAGCTTAAGTCCAAAGCTAGGGTTTTAAGGAGGAAACCCTAGTTCCTCAGCTTAAGGCCTAAGCAGCCCAAGAACCCCATCCAAGAGGCCCTTGGACGAAATTTCTAGGGTATTCCTACAAGATTTCTTCCAACCCATCTAGGAGGATTCTAAAGCCCAAATCCATAACTGTAACGCCCGTAGATCCAGGCTAGTTAATTTAGAGGCAATAGGGGTCGAAAATGACTTTTTGACAAAAGGTTATTTATAATAAATAATCTTAACCAAGTTGTAGAATATGTCACAAGGTTTCCTTACATATAAAGAACACCTAAATCCAAGTTATAATGAAGAAGTTATGACCCGTCGAAATTTCGCGACGGAACCAGCACGACACCGGGAAGCGTAAATAGTGAATTTACGATAGAGCGAGATTTAGACTTAGCAATCTAAATGAAATTCGTAGAATATGTTAAGCTAAGAACATAGATAAAAAGAACGCCCAAATCTGACTTTGTATGAAGAAGTTATGATTTTTCGAAGTTTCGGATTAGCAGTGTACAGCCTGAAATTCGAATATTAGATCAAATGATTTTTAGCCGACATGACCTGAATGAGAATTGAAGATCTCATTAAGAGTAGGGTAACGAGAAAAATATGGGCGAAAACGGATGTCGGATGAAGAAGTTATGAGGATTTAACGGACCAATCCTGTCCCGGCCTGTTAATAATATAAATTTAAAATCGAATCAAAATTAACCAATAGAGTCTAAACGAAAGTTGTAGAGTACGTTCCCACCTTCGAGTGGATATAAAGAACGTCAAAAACGGAGTTCGTATGCGAAAGTTACGATTTTTAGAAGTTGAGAGTAAAATTTGCGAAGCCTGTTATTCGATCGATGATGTGTCCAGATCCTAGCCGCTGCTTGTTGATCACGCTTCGCCTTCGGATGCTGACACCTGTCCTTCGGACGCCCAGCGTAGCCAAGAAGCACCTCGCGTACGAGGTACGCCCCGCGTGCGAGGATGGAGCGTTGCGCGTACCCTTTCTACTTGGTCCGAGGAGTGGCCAGGATACACCACCAGTGAAGCGACACGTGTCGTACGGAGCGAGCCTTACGCCCAGCGTAGCTGAGGACTACACCCAGCGTACGTTTGAGGCCTCGCCTATAAAAGGGAACTGAGGGCTGCCTCCATTTTCACACCATTTCTTCACTCTCTCTCTAATTTCTTTCTCTCTCTACAACCCCAACCCCCCCCCCCTAAGCCCTAGTTAAACCCCTTAGCTCCCGAGAGAAGCCCCGATGCTTCCGGAGTCCCAAGAAAAAGAGCCTTTCGGTTTTGAAACGCTGCTCCAATTAAGTTCCGGTTTTCGATAAAATTCACTGTAAGTGTGCTACGCTTATGCAATTTTTAATATAGCTTTCAAATAATTATAGGGATGTTATTAGGTCTTTAAAATAATTAATTGGGCTATTATTGTGAGTTGTATTGAGCACTATTAACGCTTAATAATAGTCAGACTAATTAAATTGTCGCGGTTATCGTTAGACTAAACCCTAGTGGTATTGGTACTAGGTTTTATCGAAGGAAAAATCGTTTTGAGAGTATCGAAGCACTGTCCGAGTGCTGAGTCATCACCTTTCAGGTGAGTGCATAGTCTCTTTCATCTTACACATAAATATGAAGTATTTTATATAAACTACGTGCTATGTGTGCATATTATCTGAATACTTCCTGTCTATGCTGGATGAACGTTTTATACATGTTTTAAAGGATTTAAATTGTATATGTATTTTATATATACGAATATGTTGGGTATGAGATGGATAGATGAATGATGAGAGATAGAAGATGACGTGAGTATACATTGGCAACTATAGACTTAGTGCCTATGGGACGAACACCGGTAGCTATGGATTTAGTACCTGTTAGACGTTGGTAGCTATGGATTTAGTACCTGTTAGGAATTGGTAGCTATGGACTTAGTACCTAATAGTTAGACGCTGGTAGCTATGGATTTAGTACATGTTAGGAATTGGTAGCTATGGACTTAGTGTTGGGTTTTGAGCATTCTAACACTTCCTAAGTGTACATGCAACCCTACTAAACCTTGGATCTATGTTTGTCTAAGATACATGCAAATAATTAATTTTTCCAAGGTTGATATCCTAGCTAGCATGGCATGGGGAACATGAATCAAATAAAGCTAGGATAAATACTTACCTTGAAGTTGTAGTTGATTGCTTGGAGTTTTTGAGCCTAGCACCAATAGTGTGGATGCCTCAAGTGGAAATCACAAATCACCACAAACTTGGAACTTTGAGAGAATAGTCACTACTATCTTGAAATTTGCCCTCACCTCAACAAGTGTCAACTAGTGTGTCATTTCAAGAACCAAAGCCTCCTTTATATAGTGTGAAGGATTAGGGTTACATCCCTAAAACCCATGTCTCTTCATTTCCATGAGATCCATGGGTTAAAGCTCCATGGAGTATCCATGGACTTTTCCATGCAATCCTAGCCCATTCCAAATAAGCTTTAGCCCACACTATAAATATAGAAGCCCATATTTAATTAGTAATATCTTTGATCTCTAAATTAATCCTATATTAATTATAGATCACTACTAATTAAATAATATGATCTTATATTAATATATTAGAACTTATAATATATTAATAAATCATAACTTGTACTATTCTCAAATATTATCCATAAATTGTTCGGGTGAAGTGCAACCCAAATGGACCATACCGGGTCGGGTCAAGTACATACCAAATATAGTTATGAACTTAGACACTATATCCAACAGTCTCCCACTTGGATAAGTCTAATAACTATAGTTGCAAGTATGACTTCAGGAACCGATCAGCAATCGTAGTTCTTTAAACTCTGTTGAACTAGAACGCACCATTTAAGATAAGTGATCATATAATCCTCTGTTCTAGATATCAGCTGGACAAATACATGGAACATGGTCTTGTTTATTGTCCAGCATTTGTTTCCCGATTTCTGATTTGTTTGACATAGAACTTAACTGAACACATCAATTTAGTTCTGACCGGGCCCGGTACATAGGTCAAAACATAATCATCGAGGGGCCCAGATATCAACTTCTAATCCAAGAAGGAACAGATAAACTTCGACTCATATGTTTGTTCTACCACTCATTGAATTACACACAAAGGCACGTTTTATAACATCGAGTTACCAATGCGTTTTCGTACAATCAATGCATAACCAACTTGTAAGTAACAAATCATATCTCTAGGTTTGAAGACTTATATGATATTACCGTCTCACGATCACTCGAGATAGGATTCCATGAAGTGATTCCAGTAAGCGTGGGTTGAGTCCAATGCTCATAACTTATGAGCACTCATGATTGTTGTAGCCATGTCCAACACCTTAGACCTCTGCAACCAATCATAACAATCTTGATTCATACCTACTTCCAACATATGACCGACTGTGGAGGTTTGAATAATATGATATACCAAACATAATTATTCTGGAAGTCAAAACATGAAAAAAGAAATAAAGTAAACGATCGACAAGAGATAGCAACACTTTACTCATAAATAAAACACCTTTTATTCATCATCAAATGTCAATTACACTTTACAAATTTCATAATTTATCTAACTACTAAAACTTATATCATCCTTTAGCCCTATGCTCCGAGCATGCTGAAGATGCTTAACCCTACTCAGTCCCTTCGTGAGGGGATCTGCTGGGTTCTCATCCGATGATACCCTCTTCGCTACGAGGATTCCTTCTTCTATTCGATGTCTGATGAAGTGATATTTTCTATCAATGTGTCTGGATCTCCCATGATCTCTTGGTTCCTTGGCTAAGGCAACCGCACTATTGCTGTCACAGAAAATCTCCATCGGCTCTTTTATAGCTGGTATAACTCCAAGGTCTCCGATGAAGTTATTTAGCCATATAGCCTCCTTTGTTGCCCCGCTTGCTGCTATATATTCTGATTCACAAGTGGAATCAGCCATTGTCTCCTGCTTGGAACTCTTCCAAGTGATTGCTCCTCCGTTTAAGGTAAAGACCCAGCCCGACTGAGAGCGGAAATTATCCCTATCAGTCTAGAAGCTAGCATCACTATACCCTACAACTCTCAAGTCATCACTCCCACCGAAGGTAAGGACCCAGTCCTTAGTCCTTCGCAGGTACTTGAGGATATTCTTTACCGCAGTCCAGTGTTCCTTGCCAAGGTTCCCCTGATACCTGCTAACCATGCTCAAAGAAAAAGCTACATCAGGTCGAGTACACGTCATAGCATACATGATCGATCCTACAGCTGAAGCATAAGGTAGTCGACTCATTTATGCTATCTCAGCCTCAGTACTAGGGCTTTGTGTCTTACTCAATCTGGCATTACTCTGAATGGGTAACTCACCTTTCTTGGAGTTATGCATGTTGAATCTTTTCAACACTTTGTCCACATAGGTGCTTTGACTAAGTCCAATTAGTCTTTTACTCCGGTCTCTCAAGATCCTTATCCCTAGGATATAGGCAGCTTCACCAAGGTCCTTCATAGCGAAACACTTCCTAAGCCAGGACTTTACTTCCTGCAAAGTTGGGATGTCATTTCCTATGAGTAGTATGTCATCCACATACAATAACAAGAAGTTGACTATACTCCCACTAGCCTTGACATAAACACAAGATTCATCTTCACTCCTAGAAAAGCCAAATTCCCTGACCTTTTCATCAAAGCAAAGATTCCATCTGCGAGGTGCTTGCTTCAATCCATAAATGGATTTCTCAAGCTTACACACTCGATTAGGGTACTCGTTGCTGACAAAACCTTCTGGCTGACTCATGTAAACATCTTCAGCCAACTTTCCATTAAGGAAAGCAGTTTTGACATCCATTTGCCATATTTCATAGTCATGAAATGCAGCTATGGCTAACAGAACCCGAATAGACTTAATCTTGGCTACTGGAGAAAAGGTCTCATCATAGTCTACTCCAGGAATTTGAGAGAAGCCCTTTGCAACCAGTCTAGCCTTATAAGTGTGTACTTTACCATCCATGTCGGTCTTCTTCTTGAAGACCCATTTTGCACCCTACAGTCTTACGACCTGGTACATTCTCAACCAAATTCCAAACTTCATTGTCATACATGGATTGTATCTCGCTATCCATAGCCTTTTTCCATTTCGCAGACTCGGGGCCTGCCATGGCTTCCACGTAACTATTAGGTTCATCCATACCTACTAGTGTCTCATCACTAATAAGTGTCTCACCTTCCTCAGTAATATGAAAACCGTAGTAGTGCTCAGGTGCATTCCTAACTCTCGTTGAACGTCTCAGAGATACAGAATCGTCAATTGGCTCAACAGGAGTTTCCTCCTCAAGTTGAGGGCTAGGGTTTGAAGTTCCTTCACTACTTGACTCTTGAAGTTCTTCAAGGTCAATTTTCCTCCCAGTGTCTCCTTGGCTTATAAATTCTCTCTCTTGAAAAACTCCTCTTCTTGCTACAAAGACCACATTATCACTAGGTCTGTAAAAGAGGTAACCAAAGGATCTTTGTGGGTAGCCGATGAAAATACACCTCTCGCTTCGGGGTTCTAGCCTATCATGAGACTTGCGCCTCACAAAAGCTTCGCAACACCAAATATTGATGTGGTCTAGTTTGGGTACTTTACCAGTCCACATCTCGTGAGAAGTTTTGGCAACTTTCTTTGTAGGGACTAGATTAAGGATATGGGCGACAGTCTGTAAGGCATACCCCCAGAATGAGATTGGTAGCGAAGCTCGACTCATCATGGAACGAACCATGTCTAACAAGGTTCGATTACGCCTCTCAGCCACACCATTCAACTGCGGTGTCCTGGGAGGTGTCAATTGTGAGACAATCCCACATTCCCTTAGATAGTCGAGGAACTCTGAACTAAGATACTCACCACCACGATCGGATCGAAGCATCTTAATGTTCCTGCCCAATTGATTCTCGACTTCCTGTTTAAATTCCTTAAACCTTTCGAAAGTCTCTGACTTATGCTTGATTAAGTAGACATATCCATATCTACTGTAATCATTGGTAAAAGTCAAATAATAATGATTAGCATCCCTTGTGGCATGTTTGAATGGTCCACACACATCTGTGTGTACAAGGTCCAACAAACCTTCACCTCTCTCACAAGAACCTGTGAAGGGTGACTTTGTCATTTTTCCAAGTAAGCATGATTCACAACTATCATCTTACTTTAGGTCAAATGACTCCAAGACTCCATCCTTTTGGAGTTGGTCTATGCGCTTCTTGCTTATATGTCCAAGTCGACAATGCCATAACGATGCTTTATCCAAGTTATTATTATTAATAGAATCAATACACATCACATTATTTCCTAAGTTATCAACCACAGATACTGTTTCATACACGCCATCACAAGGTAATGCTTTAAAATAAAGAACATTATTAAAGAAAGCATCAATATAACCAACTTCATTATTAAATGAAAAGGTAAAACCTTGTTTATACAATGCATGAAAGGAAATAATATTTCTTGCCATTTCTGGCGAATAACAACATTTATTCAAATCTAAACTAAACCCACTACTTAGCGACAAAGTATAAACTCCAATCTTGGTGACATGTGTAACTTTCCTGTTCCCCATGATTAAGTTTATTCTTCCTTGCTCCACATTCTCACTTCTTCTTAGTCCCTGCAAGTCACAACAAATATGAATACCACAACCGGTATCAAGGATCCAAGATTTAGAATGGGGTGAGTTATTAGAAATGATAGTGTAAATACCTGCATGGTTGGGTTTAACTTTCCCATCCTTTACATCTTGTTGGTACTTTGGGCAGTTTCGCTTCCAATGTGCCTTTTCATGGCAATAGAAGCATTCAGCCTCTTTTGGGTCAGAAGAAGGAGTGATGAAACCTTTCTTGGTTCCACTTGAAGAAGAGCCATCAAGGGTCCTAACCTTGGTACCCTTCGAAGAACTCTTTCTCTTCTTCCCTCGTCCTTTCCCGATTGCCAAGACAGAGGCGGAGTTTGTAGAAGTAGGAGTAGTAACAACCGCCTTACCCTTAAGACCACTTTCCACGGTCTTTAAGAGTCCTTGAAGTTTGTTGAGTGTGACCTCTTCCTTGTTCATGTGGTATGTCATGCGGAATTAATCATAACATGAAGGTAAGGAGTGCAAAATGATATTTTTTGCAAGCTCCTCAGGGAAGTTCACATTTAGCTTCAGCAAACGGTCCATAAATCTTTGCATTTTCTGCATGTGGCCCGTGATGGGTTCACCATCCTTCATGCGAGTTGTTATCAAGGAGGAGATGATTTCATACCTCTCTTGACGAGCACTTTGATGGTATCTTTCCATCAAGTCTTGGTGCATCTCATAGGGGTAGAAATCTTTATAGGATTTTTGGAGATTCGCGGTCATAGTGGCCATCATGATGCATGCCACTTTGGTGGCATCCCTTTCATGTGCCCTAAACTCAGCGATCTCTTGAGGAGTAGCAACTGTCTCATAAATCTCCTTAAGCTCCTTATCGAGGACATACTCCTTTTCCTCTTAGCGAGTAATCATTCTGATGTGTCTGATCCATTCATTAAAGTTGGATCCATCAAAAGTGACTTTCCCACATAATTTCATAAGAGTAAAGGAGCTATTGGGATTAGAGCCAGAAGCAGTAGTGTTTGCAGACATCTGAAAATGAAGAAGGGTATAGTTTAGATATAGAGATAGTCCTTAATAAAACACCCAAATGTAGTATTAAGGCTAGGATCCAATCACAATATATTATAACTTAGAAGAGGTATGCCGTAGTCTAAGTAATAATAACATATTTGAAAGGTAGGTGAATGACGATTCACCAATTTCCACCAAAAAACGAAATAGCAAATATTATGTTTTTTTTTTTTTGATTTGGTACTTAGAAATTCGTAGATTCTTTTGAGATTCAATGAACTTTTCAAAGGCATGTTTCAATCTCGAGTGTGCCCTCCAAGTTTTGTGACTGGGATGCCGAGGATCACAAAACGAGTTGTGAAGTAACCATGCAAACTACTTGGTACCCTTAATAAATTACCCTTCAATCGATGTGCCAGTTAACCACACACGCTCCATCGATACTATGATAAATATTAAGTCACCCTTTACCTACCTTGTTAAGTCCAAGTTAGTGTGCCGGTTAACCACACACGCTCCACTAACGACTTAGACAAAGTGTAAAGTGTAATTTCATAGATTAGCACCTTATTCACATTTTTCCTAAAGTAACTAAGATTGGGAATTTAATAAAACATTTAGTTACTTTATAATATTCATCATACTTTTAATGAGAATTTATAAGTCCTTGTCTTACCCGTTCGGCTAACGACCCTCCACCGGTCACGCAAGCGGTGGGTGAGAGTGGACACCCATTAAGTTGCCATTTTATAGGCAACAACCTTATACCCACCTTATAGACCGGCTTCATGAATGAGGCGTACTAGTGGTAAGATGACTTTGTTCTTATACATACATACATATATATATATATATATATATATATATATATATATATATATATATATATATATATATATATATATATATATATATATGTATAATTATTAAATCATAATAATATAAGTATAAGGGTTGAATTTTAACTTTTAAAATTCTAAGGGTTGGAACTAAAGTTTTTAATATGACTTTACTTGTTCCAAAACTTGAGGGCAAGTTTTGTAAACTTTCAAAACTTTTCATTTCTTGTAACTTATGAGTTTAATGGAGTAATAAAATGAAGACTCTTCATTTTTCTAACTCTTGTGTTCTTTTAATGGTTTTTAATCCAAGTGACTTTTGTTTTTCCATAACTTGAGGACAAGTTATGGACTCCATTAAAACACATTATGATCAAAATTAATCTACCACATAGGTTACAAATAATTCCTATGATCATCTAAACTTCATAAGAACAAGAACATGAATATGAACACTTTTATGAATCAAAAATTACACATAAAACTTTTGTAATTTTGATAACTAGTTGTTGTAAATGAATTAGCAAAGACATTACACCATCTAAAACAAGTTTTCAAGTACCAAAACAGTTTAGGGTAATGTTTCTAATCCATTTCCAGCAACTAAAGTCGAAAATCTGCACTCTGTCGACCCTACTCGCCGAGTGCATGAACCTACTCAACGAGTAGGTAGAAGATACAAGTGAACTCGACGAGTCCCCCCATGGACTCGACGAGTCCAGCAGTCAGACAGCAAGTTTTTTCGACTTTTTCAACTATATTGCATCAAGTATCAAACAAACAAGCCTAGGCTCTGATACCACTGTTGGGTTTTGAGCATTCTAACACTTCCTAAGTGTACATGCAACCCTAATAAACCTTGGATCTATGTTTGTCTAAGATACATGCAAATAATTAATTTTTCCAAGGTTTAGATCCTAGCTAGCATGGCATGGCGAACATGAATCAAATAAAGCTAGGAGAAATACTTACCTTGAATTTGTAGTTGATTGGTTGGAGTTTTTGAGCCTAGCACCAATAGTGTGGATGCCTCAAGTGGAAATCACAAATCACCACAAACTTGGAACTTTGAGAGAATAGTCACTACTATCTTGAAATTTGCCCTCACCTCAACAAGTGTCAACTAGTTTGTCATTTCAAGAACCAAAGCCTCCTTTATATAGTGTGAAGGATTAGGGTTACATCCCTAAAACCCATGTCTCTTCATTTCCATGAGATCCATGGGTTAAAGCTCCATGGAGTATCCATGGACTTTTCATGCAAGCCTAGCCCATTCCAAATAAGCTTTAGCCCACACTATAAATATAGAAGCCCATATTTAATTAGTAATATCTTTGATCTCTAAATTAATCCTAGATTAATTATATATCACTACTAATTAAATAATATGATCTTATATTAATATATTAGAACTTATAATATATTAATAAATCATAACTTGTACTATTCTCAAATATTATCCATAAATTGTTCGGGTGAAGTGCAACCCAAATGGACCATGCCGGGTCGGGTCAAGTACATACCAAATATAGTTATGAACTTAGACACTATATCCAACACTTAGTACCTATTGAACACTAGTAGCTATGGATTTAGTACCCGATGAGTAGGATATAGCAGCTATGTAATTAGTCCTTTACGAACGAACATCGGCAGCTATGGATTTAGTGCCAGTCTTATAACCCTGGAAGTAAGGGACTTCGGAATAAACGAATGCAGGATAGATGACTCTTAGGTTAAATCCTTAAGAGTAAAGAAGATAATGGGGATGGGTAATTAGGTTAATTGTTTGATTGTTTAAACATAATAATTATATTATTGTGGGTTGAAAACCCTATGTACTCACCAGGTTTCCCAACCTGACCCACTCAGTTTATGTATATCACAGGTGACGAAGTGAAGTGACATTACACTGAGAGATTTAAAGAGATGTAGATCACTAGTGTAAATAATTGTAAGTTCTGTTTATGCTTATTTTTCTATATTAACGATGACATCCCAAACGTTTTAGAATGAAATAAATACGTTTCTTCGAAAATGTTTTAATAACGTATTTACCATGTTTTTTTTTCTGGGAACAAATTCCGCAACCTTTTTTATAAAAGAAGTACTCTGATTTTTATAAAGCATAAACAAAATCGGTCTTTTCTGGCCGTGAAAATGGGGATGTCACAATAACTATCAATTAAGTGCCAAATATCCCATGTACTTCTTATTAAATCCTTTAATTCCAAATTAATTTATGATTCAATATTAATTAAATAATATGATTTCTAATTAATATATTATTTCCATAATACATTAATAAATCATTTATTTCAATTTATTAATCAAACAATAAATTCTTCCTCTTTCTCAATAAATCATCATGTCTAGTTGCTAGTATGAAGGCAATCCAAAAGGATTGTGGTATTATCAATTCAAGTACATACCAATTATAGTTATGAGTTTAGACATGTAATCCAATAGTCTCCCACTTAGATAAGTCTAATAACTATAGTTGCCAGTATAACTTCAAAATTTGATCAACAAATTGTAGCTCTCAAAGTCATTGTCGAACTCTGACCCAGTCCGCTAGGTGTCCTAAGATAAGTGATCAAATATTCCTCCATTCTAAAATATATCATATGCACATGAGACATGCATTATAATCAATCTCATCATCCAAGTTTTTTCCCTGATTTCCGATTTATCACGAGTAAGATCAGACTACTAAGTAAACACATCAATTCGGTCCAGGCTTGACCAAACACTTTAGATGTGATCATCAAATCATCGAGGGTCCCTTAAATATTACTTTTCTTGTTAAGTAAAAAATAACGAATAAACTTCAACTTATATGCTTGTATTATTCACTCGTCAAATCATGTACAACGATACATTTTATAACATCAAGTTACTGATGCGTTTACGCATTATCAATGCACAACTAACTTGTAAACAACAACTTATATTTCTTCGTTTCAAGAATATAACATATTATTGTCTCAAAATTACTCGTGATAAAATCGATGAAGCAATTCTATGAGAGTGCGTTTATCCAATACTTAAAATGCCCATTTTGAAGTACTCATGAACATTGCAGCAAAACTATTGCTATGTTTAAACCCTTAGACAATCTACAATTCAATTCATGACAATCTTAATTCACTAATTACTTCCAAAAGTGTGATCAACTGTGGAGTTTTGACTAATCCAATATTCAGGAAGTGAAACATACGACGTGAAACACAATAATAACATAATTAATTATGGTCTCGAAACTATTGAATATAAATGAAAATCTTCTTATTTAATCACCATGTTAACTAGACTTTATTCATTGTATAATGTTTCGAGTAATCAACTATCCACTTGAATAAAACATCAGTCATGCCATGTTATGAACATGCATACTATGTCTCTTTATGGTCCTTCCTTTGTCAATAGATCGATTGGACACTATTCCAATGCTGCTCATTTCACAATTCCAAATTCTAGTCACTAATTAAAGTTTTATAATTTCAACTTTATATGTAATGTCCGTCCATGATGTCGAATCTTGAAATTCATGGAGACTTAGCCAACGATATTACATAATGTTTCATTGGAACTTTTTTTACTTAAAACAATTCCATGGTAACATTTTGACGAATTCAAGATACACTCCATAAACATCTACCTTGAATTAAAGTTCCTAACTCACATGTAAATTTTAATCATCAACTCCCATTATGGAAACATTTCTATGTTTCCATATGACTATCAATTTTGAACAAGAGTCACCTTCAGGATTATGTCAATATGGTCTGCCCAAATAAATACTATACTTCCAACTGTCCAAAAGCAACCAATCTTCAATAAACCTCATACTGTCCTTAACAGTTGTTTAACAACTTTAGTCACATCCAGATATTGTCCATTTCCCACTTAATTCCCTAAGCATTTAAAAAAACAGAACAAGTGAATATTATAGCATATGTAATCAATCCTATGTCTAAATCATATGGGATTCGATACATAATGTCTTACATAAAGGCATGATATTTGATCAGTCTCTTGTTACAATATTTCCATGTATCGAATTTCCTATGTTGAATCATTTAAACACGATATTTATATAAGTCCAAGACTAAGTTCCATTTTGTCCTTCAATATAAACCTCTAGATTTGAAAGGAAGTATGAGTTCCCTCTCCCTTGAGCCTTTAGTATAGCGAAACAATTTCTAAAATTTTCAACTTACAAATTTGTAGACTTCTCAAGCTTATACACCTTCATTAGATAGCATATATGTGTGTTTAAACCATTTCAAAACTCATAGCTATAAGTCTTGAACGTCTAAACTATTTCTTGCCATTTCTCACAGTTCAAACTATGAAAATGGATGTCTTAATCATTTTGCGAATTTGAGAACACAATTAACACAACCACTAACCACAATCAAATCTTTAAAATCTACTAGCAAAAGTGTTTCCACATAATCGTTTTCATGACTTAGAGCAAAACCTTTGTCCATCTAGATTTTATGGTGTATGTGTTCCTATCACTTTAAAATTATATAATCATAAGACAATGTTTATGAAAAATTCAAATTCAACTTGCATGGACTGAAATTTACTTATTCTTAATTTCATGTCATCTGTCAGCACAAGGGTCTACCAGTGCTTCTATGTTGTTTAAGCAGTTCACCCATATTAATCAATGTACATTCACTGACCAACGTGCTCTACCTTTTGTAGTCAAATGAGAACCATAGAACTCATAAGCATTTCCAACTCAACTGGAAGGTGCATAGAAACAAGAATGTGTCGGCTTCACTCGATAGCTTATAAACCTCAGGTCGTGTGCTAGTGATAACTAGAAGGTTTATTCTTGATTGACTCCTAAAACTCTTCAAGATCAATAAAATTCCCACTGACTTCTTGACATATAAGTTTTTTCTTTTAAGGAACATTCCTCGACAAGAAAAATCAAATATTTAAAAGTTAGTGCGGATTCGTGTCAAGAAAAACACTTCATAGAATTGGTCTTAGTTCATCATTTATTTTAACCAAAATATGATAACTTCCAATTCCAAATGTGTTAGAGTAAGAAAACATTATTACTCCACATTTTATGAGGTGTCATAAACCTATTTAGTATGAAATAATTTTGCAAAATACGAATCGAAGTAACTAGAGTATGATTCTAAAACTTGATTGGAAATGAAGTATGACACATCTCTCGATTGAACTCTTTCAACAATATTCAATTCCTCTTCTTAGTCAAACAATTGCACTAAGATGTTCTTCGAGTATCCATTGTGATATAGTTCCATAAGAATGTAGACGATCATAAAACATGATACTAAACTAATCTCCTCTCCTTTCAGATTGTATAAACTTTTATCTTTCTTCCTTACAGATTCTTCTTATTCGTTCGATCACTCTTTGAAACTTTTCAAATATCAAAATTATAATTAATCTTATAGACACAACCATATTTACTAAAAGCATTAATAAATCATGAAGAATAAAGTTATCATCCTTTATGGCGGATCTGAATAGTCCACATAAATGTGTCCTAGATCCTTTAAACCTTCACTTGACTTGCATAAAGTTATCACCCCTTGGTGTTTGTTTGATTACTATTAGATTCACTTTTTTGGGACTTACAATTGGTATCAAAGCCAACCGTTGTCAAAAACAAATTTCAATCGTGTTTTGGATAATCGACTTTTTAAACATTCAAGGCGTGATTATACGTTTCCATTTCTTAAGGGATTCAACTTGTTGAAAAACTTGTGTTTTAGAAGATTTTGATATCATTGTTGACCGTGAACAACTTGAACCAAAAACTAAGTGTGCGGCGGTAAACCGTGTGTGCAGCCGTAAACGATGTGTCTGCCATAAACAGAGTGGTTGGCCGTAAACCTAGTATCCACCCGTAAACACGCAGCCGTATTCAAGTCTTTCTATTGGCCGCAAACAATTGGTTGACCGTCTTCATATCTCAAGTTTCATAATTTGAATTAACTATTTAAAATTAAAAAAAATGGATTTGCAAAATTCACATCATGAGCTTGACTCTATCATGGGCACTACCACTCGCATACCCCATCTACTGTCTACTAAAGGGTTTCCAGAATGGAAGTATCATATGGAAAAATACATCCAAATGAAAGACTTCAAAATTTGAAGATGTATATTGAAAGGCCCCATCAGGATCACCACCACACTTCTGGAAAAAACAATTGTGGATAAAGTTATCAAATAATACACGAATGAAGAGTTTGACATAGGTTAACAGCAGGAAAGAGCACTGGCTACCCTTATTATGGCTCTTTCTCCTGAAATTGCACAGGGTTTTCGGGAATACAAATCTGCTAAAGCTCTGTGGGAGGCCTTGATAGAGGTATATGAGGGAAATGAGGATATGAAGCAGAGCCGTCAAGACACATTAAGGAAAAAATTCAACATGTTTAACCATATCCTGGGAGAAAATCTGGAAGCTCAGCTTCAATGATTCATCACACTTACTACTGAAATGATCTCAGTCGATTTGTTCGTGTCAAGGTCAGAAGTGAACAAGAAGCTACTCAAATCTCTGCAAAAAACTTGGGATATGAACGTAGCTATCATCAAGAAAACTAAGGACCTCAATTGACTTAGTTTGGATGAAATTATGGCCATCATTAAATCGTGTGATCTTCATGACAAACAGAGAGAGATCAACCACATTAACTCTTATTCTTCTCAAAATCTTGGGATTCGGTCAAAAAATGCCCTCTCATCCTTTTCCAATCCTCAAGTACCACCCTTTACTGATCCTCAATCATCATATGCTCACTCTCATTCATCCCTAGCTGCTCAACCTTCATTTTCTGCTCCACAACCATATCTCCAAACTGCTTTTTCAAAGACAAATGTTCCAGCTCCTATTCAAGTTCTGTTTTCCAAGGAAAATGATGAGAACTTGGCCCTTGCAACTAGGTTGGTTAACTGCTATAATGCTTTTGTGGCAGGTTAACTACCACCTCAATTGTCTTTTGCTGACTTGGATAAAATTCACCATGAAGATGTGGAGGAAATGGATATCACCTGGCAAATTGCTATGGCGGTATTCTATGCAAAACAATTCTCCAAGAAGATGGGCAGTAATAAATGGGGTATGAATGCAGAGAAGAAAGTGGGATTCAGCAAATCTAAGCTCCATTGTTACAACTGTCGTGAACCTGGTCATTTTGCTAGAGACTGCCCAAAGCCTGACAGAAGAGAAAATCATGAAAGAATGATGGTGTCAGCCAAAAACAATAGGGGAGCTTCAACCAGCAATCAAACTGCGAATCTTGTTGTGGTGGCGCAGTCATTTGATTGGGATGATCATATTCAAGCCCTGAACATCTCAGGACCTGAAAATGTGCATCTTGCTCAAATCAATGACGGCATCCAAGGAGAAGCTGAGACAGATCCTAAAGAGGAGATGATGAACCTTTAGTTTGCATTCATGGTTCAGAATACACCAGAATCTGAAAAACCTAAGGTCAATGAAGTTACTTGTTCTCCTGAGTGCATTAAAACTATAAATTTTTTGCGTGAACATCCTGATTTAATGCAAAGAGAAATTGAGGAACTTAAATATGAGGGATACCAGTTAAGGAAAGGCCAAAAACCTTTAAAAGATCAATTAGAGGCCAAAACAAGTGACTATAAGAAAATGCAATCTAATTAGAGTGACGAGTGTGTTCACTATAGATATCTTAAAATGGACTTTGATGCAGTGACTGCTGAACTCGAGACATTGAAAACACGTTTTGTAAATGCTGATTTTCATTTTAAAAAATACGATGTCTCAAGTGAAAAGGTTGCATCTATAATTGACCACCAAATGAGATGGAAGGACCAGAAACAGGTAGGATTAGGTTATGAGAGTGCCCTCCTCCCTTCAATCACAATTAAACTGCTTCTCCATTGACTCAAGATAAGATTGATCGTGAACCATTTATGGTTTATGATAACTCAACTGATGAGCAGGAAACAGACTGTAGTGTTAGGAATTTAGATATTAACATTTCTACTTCCAATGCAGATTTGTCAGTAAGCCAGGAAAAGCAAGGAAATGGAAGAATTGAATCTGATATTAATTGTGTATCGAAATTTGGATTTCCTTTTACAAAAGATGATGAAAATGTTTTAGATATTAAGACTGATATTTTGATTGGTGATAATGTGGTGTCAAACTTTAGAACTTCTGATGATTGTGGTGTTATTTTTGTGAATTCTATTGAGTATGAATCTGTCACTAGCACCTCTACTTCAACCACATCTTTCACAAAACCTAAACTATGCACATGTTCTTTTGGAAATAATCGAAAGGTCAATAAGAGCATGAAAAATGTTACATGTAGTACCAAAACTTCTGAAAATAATCAAATTTGTTTTAATTGTGGTACTGCTGGTCATATAGCTCGAAATTGTTCCAATCATATTTTGTGCATTTTTCAACAACAAGGAAAGAAAATGAGTCTCGAGGAAGGTGCTTAATTAGAAAGTCCTCGAGATCTCATCTTCGTGAAAATGATTGGAAAATTAACAATACTAGAAAAAGGACAAAACCTAAACCGAACAAACAGGTTGTCTATAAAGTTGCTATAGGTGCTTTGCCGAAATCGACCATGGGTAAGCCGAGGTCAATTTCATCAAAGGGTGAGTCTGGATCTTCGACTACCTCTAGCTGAAAATCTATGTGCTCAAAGAAGAAGAAAAATGTTCCTAATTCACCTGTAAACATTTTAAAAACAAACTACAAATGGCAACCTAAATCTATAATTGTCCAATCATCCTCTTCCTCTATAAATGTATCTGATGTAAAGTAACAGAAACAAAAGGATAAATATATGAACATTAAGGATAGACCCGGGACTATAATGACCTGGGTTCCCAAATCTAAATAAAACTCGCTCATTGTGCAGGAACAATTGTGGAGGAATGTCGCCAGGCTCTGGTATGACGACAACGATTTTTCCAGAAACATGACAGGATACACCTCCCAAGTGCACAACATTCAGAATTTTAATAGGGGTTATGTTTCCTTTGCGGGAGGAGAGGGCTGAAAAATCACTCAGAAAGGAATTGTATCTAATGGAGTGCTGAGTTTCGAGAATGTCAATTATGCACCAGAGTTAAAGCACAACTTGTTAAGTGTGTCGCAGATCTGTGACAAGGGCTATTCAACACATTTCACAGATAAAGAATGTCTTATTCTAAAGTCAGGCATAGTTATCCCAGATGAGTGGAACCTTGTTAAATCAAAACAAGATGATAATGCATACATTATTGACATGAATAATAATCTTCCTGAACAAGTCACTTTCCTCTTATCAAAGGTTGAGGAGCAAAATGCTATGTTGTGGCATCGTAGACTCGGACATGCCAACGCAAAAAACTTGAATCGTCTTGCTAAGAATGAAATAGTGTGTGGGCTTCCTGTCAAAGACTTCATCAAATTCGAAAAATGTGTGTCATGCGCTCAAGGAAAACATCACAGAAAGCCACATCTACCCAAAAAGGTTAATTCAATCAGCCAAGTGCTCCAATTGTTGCACATGAACTTATTTTGTCCGGTCAACATTCTCAGCATCAACAGAAATTCATATTGTCTAGTTGTGATCGACGACTTCTCATGGTTCACGTGGGTTTCTTTCTATCCAACAAAGTTGGCATCGCTGATTCGATTAAAAACTTTATTGTAATGATAGAGTACCAAACCAACCAACGGGTCAAGGCGCTCAGAACTGACAACGGGACATAGTTCAAAAATACTGTCCTTGATCATTTTTGTGCGGAAAAAGGGATTGTGCGTCAATTTAGTGCTGCTCACACACCACAGCAAAATGGTGTTGCTGAGTAGTGAAATTGAATGTTAAAAGACGCTGCAAGGACCATGTTATGTGACTCTTCCAGTTTTCTTTTGGGCCGAGGCGATTAATACGGCATGTTATGTCCAAAATCGTGTGCTAATAAACAAAGCTCAGATGAAGATGCCGTATGAAATTCTTTACGGTCACAAACCATCTGTTAGTCATTTTTGTGTATTTGGTTCTCCTTGCAGCCTCCTTCATTCTGATTTCAACCCCAAATTCAATGCCAAAGTTGATGACTATTATTTCATGGGGTATGCTGCTCGCACTGCGTATAGGGTCTACAACAAGAAGATAAAGAAAATTGTGGAATCCTTCGACGTACACTGGTTAGAGGAGAATGAGATGGATGCTAGAGTGGGTCCAGACTGGCTGTTTGATTATACATCTCTATTCAAATCACTAAATGTGTTTTCAGATTATCTATCTAGTTCCTGCTCTGGCTCAAAGACTGTGATTGAAGATAAGGATGAAGAAGTTATTTACAGACCATAAATGGTGTCGTCTAAGATTTCTTCAGTGGATTCACCTGCTGCTAGTAATTCGTCTGATTCACAGAGGAAAGAAAATAATCCAGATACAGATTCTACTCCCCTTACTTCAGATGAAAGAGAGGTTATGTCCGGAGATGCTTCCGCTGATACTCAAACGTTTATGAAACTTCTCTTTCCCGATCCGATTGCTAACGAGTTTGTGGCAAGTTTCTCTCATGATTCTAAACCTTCTTAGGTGGATCAATTAGCAGATGATGGATTTGTCAATATTCACAATCTTCCTATCTCGATAAATGATATCAGCCAGGAGCTACCTTCAAGAATTCAATGAGATCATCTAATTGAAAACGTCATTGGCCAGCTGGGTGATGGTGTTAGAATGCAAAGGCAGAGCAGAGATGTAAATACATGTCTCTACTCCTGCTTCATCTCTCAAATACAGTCGAAGAACATTCAAATGGCTTTGAATGAGCCCAGATGGGTGGATGCTATGCATGGAGAATTAAATCAATTTGAGAAGCTTGGGGTTTGTAAGTTGGTTGAATTACCTAAGGGCAACAAGTCTCTCGACACGCGCTGAGTATATCGCAACAAACACGATGATTCAGGGGTTATTGTGCGAAATAAGGCCCAATTAGTTGTTCTTTGATTTCTTCAGATTGAGGGTCTTGACTACACCGAAGTTTTTGCTCCGGTAGCACGCTTGGAAGCTATTCGCATCTTCCTTCCATATTCTTCCTACAAGAACTTCACAGTTTATCAGACGGATATTAAGACTACCTTCTTGTAAGGTGTTGTGAAGGAAGAGATTTATGTTGATCAACCTCCTGGGTTTCTCAATTCAAAATTTCCGAATCATGTCTACAAGTTGGACGAAGCTTTATATGGGTTACACCAAGCTTCAAGGGCGTGGGATGCTACTCTTACAAAGCATTTGCTCGAACATGGCTATTCGCGAGGGACATTTGATTAAACCTTGTTCATTAAGAATGTTGGTTCTAATCAAATTCCTGTTCAAATTTATGTTGATGATATCATCTTCAGGTCGATGAGTTCAAAACTGTGCAAAGAGTTCGAAAACGTTATGAAGAAGAGGTTTGAGATGAGTTCCTTGGGGGAGATGACCATGTTTTTGGGGCTTCAGGTCAAACAAGAATCAACCGGGATCCTGCTACATCAGGCAAAGTATGTTGAAGATATGCTAGAGAAGTTCTTGTTTTGAGACGCAAAACCTGCACTGACGCTAATGGCTGAGAGACCACTGTTGACTCCATATATTGAAGGTGAATCCGTAGATCAGACAGACTACAGATCAATGATCGGATCGCTGATGTATTTAACCGCAAGTAGGCCAGACATCATGTTTGCGGTTTGTCAATGCGCACGATATCAGGCTAATCCAAAACTTTCTCATTTTATTGCTGTCAAAAGAATCTTTCGGTACCTCAAAGGCAGCCCAAAATTGGGTCTTTGGTATTCGAAAAATTATGAATTTGATTTATATGCTTTTGCTGACGGTATTTATGGAGGTTGTGAGCTTGACAGGAAATCAACTTCTGGAGGATGTCAATTTCTCGGTGATAGACTGGTATCATGGAAGTGCAAGAAACAACATATTGTCTCAACCTCAACAGCAGAGGCGGAATACGTAGCTGCTTCAGCTTCTTGTTATAATGTTACCTGGATACAACATCAGCTATTGGATTACGGTTTGATTTTTCTAGAAACCCCTATCTTCTGTGACAATGAGGCTGCTATTCAAATTGCTAAAAATCCTGTCCAACACTCAAAAACCAAGCACATTGACATTAAAGTGCATTTTATCAGAGATTGTTATGAGCACTCGATCATCCGGTTGGAACAAGTTCCCACTGCTAATAACGTGGTTGGTTTGTTCACAAAACCTTTTAACAAAGCTCGATTCGTTGTGCTTATTGGATTTTTGAAGATTATATGTTTTGAGGACTAATTTTTTTTAGGTCATTTTAAATTTGCGCATTTAGTTTTCATTCTCTCTCATGCACAAATTTAGGGGGATAAATAAACAAAAAAAAACCAAAAAAAAAATAAAAATTATCAAAAATACAAATATATTTTCTTCTATTTTATTTTTTTTCAGAAAAACTTGAAAAACCCAAAAATATTGTGTTTCTTCCGTGCTTTTTGATGTTGTGTTGGGAAGTGATATAATCTTTGTGATAACAGGTTGTCTAAATCTATGTAAGATATCAATCTTGAATTGTCTAGGCTCTGTGTTCGATGCGCTGGTAGGCACGAGAGTTTTAATTTGGACTTGACTAGGCATAGATTAAATTAAGATCAAATGACTTGACAAATCTTGACCTAGACAGATCTAGTTAGCCTAACAATATGACGCTTGGATAGGTTAAGAAGGGAGATATACACGGGAATCTTCGGATTAAACTAAATAATCTGTATCTAGAATCGTGGCTTAACTTTTCCTCGACGTATGGACTCTGTCCTTAATTTCAATTTTGACGGGACGGCCGGGGAAATTTCGATAAAATAGGTCGGTAGAAGATTATTTTCTTGCTTTGTTTCTGTTAGACATATGTTGCCTCCTCTGCGTGATCGGAAGATTCGACCTGGACTGCAACATATGCAACTTTGTCTCTATGCATATCTCTCTATGCTATTCTTTTTATCTGTTAGCCATATGTTGTCTCCTCTATGTGACCGATAATCCGACCCGGTACAGAGCATATGCACCATTCTACTTCTCAATCTCTCTGATTCTGGTTAGACATATGTTTCACCCTTTGCGTGATCAGACAACCCGACCTGGGTGTACAGCATATGCACTCTAAATCTGTCTTCTCCCATAATAGGTGTCTACTCACCTAAAGTAATGATTGCCTCAGAAGTTCTTGATTGTTCGGGTATATCAAGAAGCGAGAAACATGTTCTAATACGTCTAAAATAAATCTATAAATAGGTTGTCTGTAGATCTTGCTGCTTAACTTAGGTGGACAACAATATCCCTGGTCATTGTCAGATGAATGGTCATTAGGAATTTGGTTAGAATTACAAAGTCAAAATGTCCAGTCACTTACAGTATGTCCTAATCTTGTCACAAAATTTTCGTGTTTAAGTGAGCTACAATATCAGCGGTCGACCAGATCTGTTCATGAAGAAGAAGGTATTGATAAATGGATTCAGGATGTCTAACAACTTTGATCCCAAAACTCAATGTTATATCAGTTCTGGTACAACAAATTAGTGTTGATTCATTAATTTTATTTTATGTTAATTTTTTATTTTTATTTTTATTTTCATTTTGCTAGAAATTAAATTTAATTAATTAATTAAAATTATTTTTGTTTTTTTATTTTATTTTAGTTTAAATTTTTAGATTTTATTTTGTTTTACTATACTTTTAAAATCCTCAAAATGTATTATTTTTTGAAAATTTTGTGGTATTGGACTTGGAATCAAAGTGGGCAGCCCATGAGACTCGGATCAGGTATATATACCCTCATATACGGCTGTAAACTCTTTTTCTACAACTCCTTCTTTTTACGGCCGTAAACTCTCAAATTGCTCTCAAATCACTATTCATCGACTTTGAAAATTTCGTAATTTTTCTTGAAATTGATTGTTCGAACACATGGGTATGTAATTTCCGACCCTCAGAAAGGTGCTCTTTCAAGAAAACGACTTTTAATCGAAACAGAAATCGCAAAATTGGGTTTTCGAGTGTTTACGGCCTAAGAAGGGCTTACGGCCGTAAACCCTCTTTTTAGCTAAAAACTCATTTTTGATTTAAAATTTTAAAGCCAAAATCACATTCATGCAGATCAATGTGGCAGAACTTAAATTTGCAGAAAGTCATAATCTGGCGATCCTACTGGCTGAACCTCCTGTTGCCCATAGTGAATTCAATTCCATGATTCATGGCTTGAAGGAATGCTTCTTGACTACAGCGTTGATCCTGAGTCTAGACATCTATCAAGATCTAATAAAAGAGTTGTGGAAATCTGCAACAGTTAAGAAAGGAGATAATGATTATGTATTCATTGAAGCTCTTGTAAAAGGATGCAAGATTATCGTCACTGGGAAGATAATCAGAGATATTCTGAAGATTGACGACCAATCCAGCTTTCCGACAGAAATAAAAGTGGATCAAACTCAAGAGCTCCTGAGCAGAATGGGTTACGATGGCATATTTCCTCCTACTTTGAAGAAGCTGTTACCACTTTATTGGAGGTTTTTATTTCATGTTTTTGTGAGTTGCATCTCAGGGAGAAGATCAGGTGCTGATGAGATTTCATTAAGAAACACAAGAGCTATTGTTGCTCTTGCTGCTAGAATTGACTTTAACTTCTCAAGGTTTATTCTAGATGAGCTGGTTGTGAACATCAAGGGAAAGACTAGAGACAAATTTTTGATGTATCCGAGGTTTCTTCAAATTATCATCAATGGGCAAATTCCGGAAATCCCTAAAGGTGGTGAAACATTGGAACTAAAGCCTCTCATTCCAAATGCTATTGGGTTGATCCAACAGAACCGCAAGGGTAAATTTACCTTTGAAGGAAAATACCCTTTGATAAAATTTGGTATGTTCGCATATTCAAGTGAAGCTTTTGCTTCTCATGAGTCATCTGACCGCATGACTATTGATGATGATGTGATAACAGTTTCAGATCATGAAGAGCACAGGGTTCCTCTGGTTGCAATTGTGGCCGAGGAACATGAGTTGACATCTGTACACATTCAGAGTGATTATAGCAAAAGTGGGGATGCTAATAATGATGATGAAGATCCTGAAGATGTTGATTCTCTTTTTGGGGGTAATTTGTCTCCACATGATGATGTCAAGCTTGATATGAGTTTTGTTGATGATTTGTTCCCGTCACAAGATTAAATGGAATCATTTTTTAAAATCTTTAGTGATGATGTTCAAGATACAACGCCTCCAGTGTTTAATCATATTGTCGGTTCTTCAAACTCTATGGATACAGCTTCAAGGATTCCTCCCCCCGAATGTTGAGATTCCTACATCTGTGGCGTCTACGAGTGATCCGCTTGAGACTCATATCTCTATGCCTTCGTTTAATAGAAGAAGATTAGATCCAAGTCCAAGGGTACTGATTAAAGATTCGGTCCAACCTATTCAACTTGTACTGATCACCTCAACCACGACTCCAACAACAACAATTGAAAGTGATCTTGATCAACATAGAACAACTTTTGAAGCTAGGTGCTCTTCAGCTCCTGAGTCTGTATCCCCTACAAGGCCTAAGGATGATATTGCATCTGAAAGGCTTGTCAAATTATTTGCTGAAAACCATGCAGATCTTCCTTCTCACGGTAAATGTATATCTATAAAGGAAGGCAAGTTGAAACGGGATGATTCGTCAAATCCAGAGCTTAGGGAGGAGATTATCGTACTCAAAAAACAAATAATCGAAAAGGATCTTCAAATTAAGGATCTTCATACTCGTCTCTCCATTCTTGAAGCTAAAATTTCTTTGAAGACCGACCAAATTTCTGCACTTTAGCAAGAAAATGCTCTAAAGTCCAAACAAATTTCTTATCTTCAAATCAACCTTGGTGCTCTTTCATCTGGATATTTTGATATGAAGAATAGACTGATCGCTGAATTTGGAGATAAGTTTCAATCAGCAACTGAAGGCCCAAGTGTTTGTCATGCTCTTACAACTACCCCAGCCACTACTCCATCTTTTGAACATATCGACAACAAGCCAGTTAGAACCACAACGGTCATTGACCATTTTGAGAAGAAACCGGATCAAGTTCCACCCCGAATCACTATCAAGCAAGGAGGTAGAACGGTTACATCTCAGAAGATGGGAGGATTTCTCTTTATGAAAAACACTGATTGGAACGTTCTTGGTGATCACCCCAAATTAACTATGATCGACCTTGAAAAGAAAAAATTTCAGCATAAGTATGGAGATAGGTCAGGAGTCTGTATATGGGGCTATCATGCTAAAATCAATTGTTGGCTGGTAAAAAGAAAGAGAAACATAGTGGAGTACTACAAACATCAAAATGACTTCTCTTCACTCACCAAGGTGGATCTTACAGAGTTGTCTGCTGCTCCGTTCTACAATTCCTCCAACAATCCTCAGGAAATGGCTTTCAAACTTTTCTTGGAAAATCAGGTCAGGATAGGATTCGATAACATGAAGACTACTGAGTCATTTTTGAAGACCTCCAAGCATGTGCTTGACCCTACCACCAAAAAGGCTATTAAGAATGTAATGTGGCCTCCTACGAAGCAGTTGACAAAGATTCCTATCATTAAAAATTTTAGTGATGAATCTTTGCGCAACATGCTATACTAGGTATATGATGAAGCAACGGCCTCTGTGGTCATCAAGTTTAAATATGGTGTATTACGTCTGATTGATAAGAGGGGTCTTTTACAATTTGGTAAGAGTGACATTCACACATTGGCATGCCATCAAATCATCTGTGAGCAGGAAGTTCTAGAGCCAGTTGCTAAAAAATTCACAAGCATGATCTCTGAGATAATTAGCAAGAGAATGTGGTTGGGCACAATGGGAAGATCAGATGTGTTGGTTGTTGAAAAGGACTGAGCTTATGATAGCCTCAAACTAAGGGAGAGATTCAAAGGTCATTATTTTGTGGTTTGGGCTAGGCAATCATTTGTATAAGGCTTGTTAGGTTGTTGGTCCTGTTTTGGATATTTTTGTCGTGTTTACTGCCAATCTACCCCTATATATAGGATGTGTCAGATTCGTGTTAGGTTGTTGGTAAATCCGTAAGTCTCTATAGTTTAAGGTTCCCAAGGTGTATCAGACATTTATTCAAGTTATAACCATGTGCGTGCTTGGATTGATTCTGTTCTTCTACTACCTTTTTACTTCATTGATTGGTGTTTGTTTAATTACTGTTGGATTCATTGTTTTGGGACTTACACATCACACTATTCAAATTGTATGACTCCAAGTTTCTATCCAATTGAAACTTGAGTGATGAGAATTCATTTTCACTTGGTTAATCATGTCATTACCACAAGTGATATAACAAGAATCAAATTCCACAATTAATATTGCCAATAATAGAAATGTAACCAACACTTTCATAAATGCCATTACAAGGAAATATAAAGTAAACTTGATAAATCAACAATTCACTTTTGTTGATAATAAGCCGAAAATTTGTCCTTACAATGAAAAATATTAAAACAATGTTTCTAGACATTTCCTAAGCAATCTATTAATCTATCATAACTCCCAAGAGTAACTTCCAAAATCTAATCATCAAACCATGCGGTCAAAATCTATCTATCCAGATCAGATTCAACTCACTCTTCCTAAGATTCATTCTTTCTCTTAGATTCTGCAAAACATCAAAATGTGATCCTCACATCATGCATTAAGAATCTATGAATAGGAACTTATGGAGTTAGATAATGGATGTACCTGAAGTAGAGTCACATGACTTGACTTTACCATCTCTAAGATATTTTAGGTAGTTTGGGTAGTTTCACAACCAATGTCCCTTCGATTGGCAATAGAAAAATATGGACTTTTCAGGGTTAGCACATGAAACTATCTTAGAACTAGCCTTTCTCTTTACCATATGGTCAAATGGTTTGACCTTGGTCGATCCATTTCCATTAGGAATGGAAACCTTTTCTGGATTACCATTTTTTCTATCATCAATGTCCATGGAAATTTTGGAGACAGATCTTTCAAACATTTTTGCTTGACTTGTGCTCTTAAGCATTTCTGCTTTAGCAGCTATAAATATATATATGTTAGATCAATTAGGGTCATGTCGTGGTCCCTTATATAGTAGTCTTTGATGAACTGACTACATGATTCAGGAAGCAAAAGTAGAACCAAGTCAATAGCTAGCTACTTAGGGAAAACGACACCCAACATCCCCAATCGGTCAATGTGCAACTTCATTTTCAGAACATGAACACACACAGACTTTCCATCTTGATTTTTACATGCCAATAGGGCTTGGGTAACTTCGTATATTTGCATCACCTCCATTTCCACCATTGCGAGAAGAAAGGAATATCATTTCACCTTGACCAGAATGTGGAAGGTCATCCTCAGAAGGAAAAAAAATTCTAGAAGAACAAGGAAAACCATTGTTGTCTAAACTTGACATATTTAATAGGAGAAAAGAGAATTCAAGTTACTTGATTTTAATCCTTAATTATTAACCCATAAATTTAAATTAAGGCTAGGATCCCTATTTTTGATTTAAACTTTGAAAAGGGATACCGTAATCAAATTCAAATCTATTTTACGTAGGTAAAGCATTTTCCCATTTCAATCTCATGAAACTGTAGATCTTTGAAATTCATTGAACTATTCAATGGCAATCTTGATTATGCTCTCACTTTTGTGACTAGGATGCTGAGGATCACAAACGAGATGTGAATAACTATGCAAATTAGCTTGGTACTCTCGATGTTATTTATCATCTAATCAATGTGTCGGTTAGCCACATACGCTCCACTAACTAGTGATAATTTACGAGACACCCATTGCCACCCTTTATTACTCCATATTAGTGTGTCGGTTAACCATACACGCTCCACTAGCTTGGTCGTAACTCTTGAATAATAGTCTCTATGCCAGGAATCCTCAATTATAGGTGTCTCTAAGCCGAAAATAATACTCATGTCTAGAAGTCTCTAAGTCGAAAGAATCCTTAAGTATATATCTGATCCAGAAGTCATCAATCATTTAGATTTCCAACTATTGTATCCGAGTTCAGTCGTGCGCGGTCGGTCCATAATAAAACTTACTTTCACATTCTAGGTCTAATTGTGGTATGGACATTGTACTATACTAACTGTAGATATTGTTTTTGACCTAAAATATTGAGCTTATGATTTCGTGGATTTGTGTTATGGTAAGCAGATATATTCATATGAGCGTATTTATATAGCTCTATATCGTTAAATTTTTGTTTGTTTGAGTGTATTTTTATTAATATTTTTAGTTTTGTACTTCAATACTATCAAGTAAGGATTGCTCAGGTAAGAAGTATAGAGGGCATGACCATTTTAGCATATAGATGTTCTGAAATCTAGCAACCCTAGTGATATTTCAAACTAGACACCTCTCCTGTAAGCAGTGTAGCAGTAGTGTAATTAGTAATAACAATTTAAATTATTTGGCTCAAGGGTTAAACCTAATTTGAGTGTACGCCCTAATTTATAGTTCCTAAGGAATGACTAATTCGCTATAACCTATAGCTATAATACCAATTTGGCACACCCTGACCAGCGGCGGAAACGCCGGGCTGTGCAACATTAGGATGTTGGATCATACATACAAAGTCACATTGAATAGTACACAAATATTATGCAAACTCTACTTTTTATTCATTAAGTAATATAGGTAACACATTTATTCAAGGTATAAATACATTACGAAAGCAAATTACAATAATAAAACACATAAGCCTCCTGCTGCATTACCTACATCTTGCACATCTCCTTCTAGACTCATTCTCTTGAGAATACATGTGGTTTAAAAGGTCAACATAATGTTGGTGACTTCATAGGTTTCGTGTACTTTGAAACGTTTCATAGGATTTGTTATGTCAGCTTTGTTCATATCTAAACTCGTATACTTGAGCTTGTGTTCTATCTCTACTTCCTTAGGTTTATTTCCTAGTAGTAGTTTTTCGATAGATTATTTTAACAATGTTACGATGAGTTCCTATAATCGAGTTATGACTAGTTGTTGTCATCCATCCAATATCCTGACACTTCATCAGATGTTGCCCATGTTTAGAAAGTCATGTGTACTTAGAATGCTGGTGGGTTGTAGCTAGCAACCGTAGGTGGAGGTGTCGACCATTTATATATATATATATATATATATATATATATATATATATATATATATATATATATATATATATCCGGCACAATTAATCTTTAATGATTATACCTACGGCTTTACTGCAAAATGTCATTCAACTAGGAGATGAATCGTCTCTTATCTAACACTTGTTAGTGAGGGCCTCCCCTAGTCGATCATGTTGTTGTGTTTATACAAGATACCTATTATATATATATATATATATATATATATATATATATATATATATATATATATATATATATAAGTTCGAGCATTAAAGTAACCACTAGGTACTAAACATATCCAAAGGTTGGCTATAGTGATGACTAGAGAAAAGCGTTTCCTGACAATTGGCTAGTGTAACAACTATGTGTGATGTTTTCAAGCAATATGAGTTGGAACAACAAATAAGCATAATATTATGCTTAAAAGTTGGGCAGGATATCTACCGGGCATAATATCATCCAAGTGTTCTAGGCATAATCATATTACTAAGTTTATACAGTCTGTAATATTTATGAAATCGATAATTTAGAACATGTATCGCCTCCCCCCCCCCCCCCCCCCCTTTGTTTGAAAACGGTAAAGTGGGGTCGTGATCTCACCTTTGATATGTGAAACCGTTTTGTAGGGACGAATTTCGATGTTCGGAACTCAGGAGGCCCTGGGAATCGGCGCACAAAATTTGAGAGAGAGAAAGGGAGGTGTTTTGACGTGTGAGGAGATGAAATTCTAGAATTTATAGTCGGTTTTTGAGTGGACTTGTGCACTGTATGTTGCATAATTGTTCGTGAGTCACAGGAAGCTGCCACATATCCTCTTCTCCTCATGCCACGTCATCCGTATCCTGATGAATCCAAGTGTTAGGTGCACGTCGCGCACTATGTGCGGGTTTGTGTGAGGGTAAAATTAAACTTCAAAAATTCATATCTTTCGCATATGAGCACTGTTTTCACCAACCCTTATATATCCGTGTAGGTCTCGACATACACTATAACTTTCCTTTTGGTTGTTTTGGTTAATTCTAACTTTTATTTTTAGTCTATATTTTATAACCATTATGATTTTTTAAAAATTATAACTGCTACATATGGGTTCCGTTTTAGGCGTTCTTCATCTCAAAATTCCTACTTTGAGTAGTACTACATTTCTCCTTTTGGTGACTTTTGCGAAAAGTCGACCATTCTCCTTGTAATTTTTGACATTATAACTTGTTTCGTGCCGTAGATTTTTATTTACCATAAAAATCATATCTCCTCCACACAAAGTCAGATTTTTACGAAGTTTATATTTTTTGAATCGCAGCAATGCATATGTTCTAAAAATGAAAACCTGCTCTCAAGGTGACATGATTTTTTACGCATTTAATTTTGAGCTTAAATGTTGACCTAATTGAAATCAAATATATTTATTTATATATTTCGAATGGTTACATGTAGGGGTGACAATTTTTGACACGAGACGACAAAAATACACGACATGAAATGAAATTGGGACGAAACTAAAATTTGAATTCGTGTTCGTGTTAAATGTAAAAAAACACGATATCGTGTCGTGTCGTGTTTTTGTTCAAAATTTGACACAAATTTGACACGATTTAGCAGTTCTTTATCTTGTTTTTCGTGTTTGTCGTGTTATATTTGATAAAGTATTCATTAAATAAACTAGTTTTTAGTATATGTTATATTTATCGTGTTTGATGTTTTTTAATTCGTTCATTTTCATGTTAGTTAAAAAAACGCGACATCGTATCGTGTCGTGTTCGTGTTACAAAAAACATTGTCGTGTCATGTTGTGTCAGACAGATACACGAAACGATAGCAGGAATTATCACCCCTAGTTACATGGTTGTCATATTACATGATGTTGACAACATTAGATTCTAATGATGGTTAGTGATGTATTTTCGGGTTGTCACACCGAAGGTGGACCGGATTTATGGGATTCATGTTGAAGGCCAAAGGGGCGGACCAACTTTGTGATGAAAGTTATTATTTGTATCCATTGTATGTATATTTTTATGTGTGGTATTTTAGGAAACTCGCTAAGTTTTCTGCTTACAACTGTGGATTAAATGATTTCAGGTACTTCTTTAGGTCTTGGGTAGGAGAATGAGTGACTGTACACAAATTAACAATTTTATTATTTGGAATTCTGCGATGTTTTTCTTTATCTCTGATTTTGGATAATGGTTTATGAGCAAATGGTTTAATCCTTATATTATTACTTTATGAAAATGGGTATTTATAGATAGGGTCTAATCTTTTTCCGTCCATAGTAACTACTACGAATAGTGAGCACCTGTATGAAGCTAAACTTTTTGGCAAAATGAAACAATAAATTGTAATAAGATTAATCAATAAAAAAGTAATTAAAATTTGGAAGACAATTTTTTACCATACATCCAAGAGCCACACAAAGAACTCAAATGATCCGTGACATCTATTTTATTTTTGGTGAAACAAACAATAAATTGTAATAAGATTAATCAATAAAAAAGTAATTAAAATTTGGAAGACAATTTTTTACCATACATCCAAGAGCCACACAAAGAACTCAAATGATCCGTGACATCTATTTTATTTTTGGTGAAACTATGGAGGTTGGTCCTTTAGAGGTTATGCAAGTACACAACTACACTAGCAAAGATCGTGATCAGTCTATGAAACTAATATTCTAAAAAATTTAAAAGGCCATTACGAATTCTTGGTTGTAAATGAAATAAAAAAACATGGAAAACACAAGATATGTAGTGAAAAATTCTTGAAACAGTGTCTAGAATGTACTAATACATATCAGAATGTACAACATCAATCTTGAAAAATGACAACTAGGGGTGTCTATGGGTTGGTTTGGCTTGGTTTTAGGGTGGAACCGAACCCAAACCGAAAATTTTGATTTTTGGGTTTTAAAACCATTAGGTTCAGTTTTTTGAATAGGTTAGATTTGAAGGTTCATGAGTTGGTTTCTTAAGTTTTTTGGTTCAACCCATGAGTTGATGGATTTTGGGTTTTAATCCATGGGTTTTGGGTTTCAACCCATTTCCAATAATTCTAAATAAAACGAAACAAATTCAATGTGTCGATGTCTTCCTTACGTCGAGACTCGAGAGCCTTTATCTTGCTTGCATCTTATTCACGTACCAACTAGGCGATTTATTGACTTAGGGATGATGTTTGTGCCTTGTGATGCAGTAATGCTAATTCTCACAAAGTGAGATATGATAAGCATTGGTGATGAGGTAAAGTTTTGAAACTTTTCTATATTTATCGTTTTAATAAAACATATAACATTTATTAAAATATATTAAATAACTAATAAAATGTATAGTGGGTCGGTTTCTTGGGTTTGGATCGGTTTTAAACCCTTTGGATCAGTTTGGTTTTAAACCCAAAACTGAACCCAAACCAATTATTTTGGCTTTGAAAAATCTAAAATTAAAACCGACGATTTTGGTTTGGTTTTAGTCAGTTATTTTGTTTCGGTTTTGCTTAGCCCTATGACAGTTGGTTTGGAATGTACGTCTACATCTCGCATGTACGATGTTAATTTCGTTAGTCCGGAATGTATTTTATCACGTTCAGATAAACTTTATGTCGGAAGTCACCTAACCGCCACCAACTCCGAAACGAACATAATTCATTGGAATGCCTTGTTTAGAGAAAGTAATTATGTTTCATAATCGGGAAGAAATGGTTATTTTTGTCAAGATAGTCATCTATAAGCTTTTTGAGTCGAAGCTTTTAAAAAATCGTTTCACCATAGAATTCTCTTATTTTAGATGCTATTAAGAAGCAAAAGTTGAATATTTTCGACCAGTAAAAAGCTAAAAATTCAGATCAAATCGTTTGCCTTTTCCAAACGCCCAGAACAATCTATTCGGCCGGAGACCAAGTCAGCTAAACAAGAAAATAAACACTTACTTTGCTGCCAAACTTTGACTCTGCTACCAAACAAGAGACATGATCTCGATCAGTTTAGATTTAAGGCAACAAAAATAAGAAGCAACGAAACTTATAATCCCAGCTCATATACACTCTTGTAATTTTCAACTTTCATGGCCATCCTAGAACAAGAAGCGGCAATAACATATGATGTTTTCTTGAATTTCAGAGGTAAAGACACTCATCTCGGTTATATAGATTACCTCTACCAAGCTGTGGTGAATGAAAACATCTCTACTTTTCTTGATGAGGAAGAGGTTGAAACTGGGGAAGAACTAAAACCCGAGCTTGAAAGAGCTAAAAAAACTCCCGTGCTTTGATAATTGTGTTGTCCAAGAATTACGCATCTTCATAATGGTGTCTAGATGAGCTCGTGATGGTCCTTGAGCGACGAAAGGCTTCCAAACCATATTGTTCCCCCCATTTTTTACAATCTTGACCCTACCCATGTGAGGAATCAAGAAAGTACCTTTGGAGCTGCGTTATTTGAACACAAACAGAGGATGGAGATAAAGTCGGGTGAGGAGAAGAAAAGTCAAGGTGCTCGTTGTTAGATTTGGGGTATAGTAAGGCTTAGAATTCTGAGAATTGTGTAAAACACTTTCAGATTAAAGCATTTGGGTGGTACTCCCAATATTCTTTAATCAGATAAGACTCAGCGGGATAAGAACTTGGAATGCTTTGATGATTATTTCGTTGTACCAGAAAATGAGACAAAAAATGAATTTATGATCTTTGTCTGAAAACTGTCATATGACAGTTTCAAACTGTCATAAACTGTAAAAACTGACATAAAACGGAAGTTTGGATAAGGGTCAAACAATGATCAATTCTATGAAAATACGTTTTTCTAATGCATTTTTTATATAGCAACATACCCTATATAAAAAAAATCGCGATGACATGGCAGCTCAACCCAGCCAGGGGCTCTGCCCCTTGGACCCCGCCAGGGGCTGCCGCCCCTTAGACCCCGCTCCCAGGGGTGCTGCCCCCGGACCCCCGTTCGTTTAAGGGCTTCGCCCCTAAATGACAGTCTACTTTGAAAACTTGATCAAACTTAAACAAGAGTGTACTCCACGCCTTCCTTACTTGTTTAATATTTATCAAGATCACCTTTGGTCAACAAAGTAATCCCATTACACTTAAATAATATTGATGATAACAAATCACCAACACTCGTAAGTTGGAGTTATGGACGAACGGACTTACAGAGATTGCTGATTTGAAAGGAAAGGATGCAAATGGCTGGTAAAACTTCTATATTATATTTCCATGAAACTCTTGTAAGATTTATATCTTCCAGAATATGATGTTGAAAAGGGGTTCTTCCCAAGAACAAAAGGTATAAATCTAACCAGTAGGATTAGTTGGGTGCATGTGTGTTTTACCCTAGCCCAAAGTGTTATAGGAAACACGTAAAAGTAAAAGGTAATCAATCAGAATGGTAATCAAAAAGGAACCATGTAGCAAACGATACCTATAGAATCCAAACTCCTATTAAATAAACAAAAAATCTAGAATTTTGTAGAAACCATTTGTTGGATAGATTTTAATCATGTAGAACAAGTCACAACCCATGTAAATCAAATAAATTAATGTACTCAATAATAAACAAAAAATCTAGAATTTTGTAGAAACCATCTGTCAATAATAAAATAAACGAATGCAAAAACCTAATTATTGAGTACGTTAATTTATTTTGATTTACATGGGTTGTGACTTGTTCATAAAATTTGATTCTAATCGTGGGTGGAGCTAGGATTTTAAAATAGGAGGGCTTACATTCTAATCAAAGGCGGTATACAAGCACAAAAACTAGAACATCGAAACTAAAACTTCAAAACAATCTCAAAGAAATACCCAATGTTTTCTATTTTTCGGATTAGTTCTTGGTAATAAGATCATTAGATGTAGGGTATATTCATCGAAAATATTCTAGTAAGCTAGTAGCTCATCATGATCTTGAAAAAGCTTGCATTTTAACAAACCAAAATAACAATTGAAAAATAAGTTTTGTCAAACAACTAATTATTTTGGGAAATCATTAGCTAAAAAACTAATTATCTTGAAAATGATTGATTTATCGATCCACAGATAGTGGGAAGTGGCTACGATATGCCTCATAATTATGTGCTTTTGGACAAGATGCAATATATAAATTAAGAGACTTATTAGGGGGCGGGGGGAGGCTCAACAGCTGCATGTCCCCCTGTTGTCTTTGCCATTGATTCTAATTTCAGATGAGAGACGGTGTTAATTGAAGAAGTTGTTAAGGAGATTAAAAGTAGACCGGCACTATACTCGGAGCGTAAAATCCCACACGTAATTAGGATGGACATTTCTATTCATAACATCATGTCCTGGTTGAAAGGAGGATCTTTGTCAAAAACTGTTGAAATACTCACAATATGGGGAATGGCAGGGATCGAAAAAACAACTTTGGCTAAATATATCTATAGGTTGCATAGCCATGAATTTGAAAGAATTAGCTTTGTTGAAGACATTGAAAGAAAATGTGCAGACCAAACACATGCGCTACTCAATCCACAAAAACAACTTCTTGGAGACATTCTTAGGAAAAGAATGATCGAAGAACATAATGTAGATGTGTGTACATCTAAGATTAAGAAAGTATTATTTCATAAACAAACGCTTGTTGTTCTTGATGGTGTTGATAACTTTGAGCAGATAGATGCGTTGATTGGAACAAAAGGATTTCAACCAGGAAGCAAAATCATTGTAACAACCAAAGATAGATCCATAACAGAAAATTGTGCATTGTTTCGTTTAACAATGCCTCCAAAACATACAAAACATGCACTTTGTGGTTTAAGTGCTAGTGAATCTCTAAGACTTTTTTGTTGGCATGCATTTGGAGGCTATGATCCAAAGGAGGGTTATAAAAAGGAGGCAATAACAGCTTTAAAGTATTGTGGAGGGCATCCTCTAGCTCTTAAGGTTTTGGGTAGCTCTCTAAGTAAAGAAGATGTAGCCACATGGACTGATACCTTTGAAATGCTAGAGACAAGAGAATTTCATACTCATGTAAACAAGGTCCTCCAGATTAGCTTTGATTCTTTGCCATCTGAAAATTGCAAAGATTTGTTTAAGCATATTGCATGTTTGTTTTTGTTGGAAAAGATAAATAAGATACTGAAACAATATTAAAGGAATGTGGTATTCGCACATCATATGGAATAACCAATCTCATTGATAGATGTTTTCTCACGATTGGAGGAAGAAATGAATTAATGATGCATCAATTGGTTCAAGAGATGGGGAGAGATCTAGTCTGTCACGAATCACCTGAGAAGCCATGGAAGCGCAATTAGGTATTGACTCATGAGGAATCCCTCAATTTGTTGAAAGAAGACAGGGTAATAAAAATAACATACTCTTCATATGTAATCATTATTTTGTTTCATCTATTTGGCAACTATGTCAGTGTCCCACGTCATCTTAGCATGGTCCCATATCCGCATCTAGGAGTCTAACCTCTCTCCTCAATGACTCCTTTGGATAGAAAATATAGGACTCCACTCTCTAACTAACACTAACACCTCATGGACTCAACACATCTTATTCTTGTCTAGGCTCATCGAGCCTAAGTCTCATGTCCATGTTGGTGTCCTATATCAGCTAGACAGTGCTCCTTTTGCCTATATATATATATATATATATATATATATATATATATATATATATATATATATATATATATATATATATATATGGTAGAGTCTAGCCTCTCATCTTGAGGGCTCTTATGGAAATAAAAATACGGTATTTAATTATCTACTTAACAATTCTAGGGAAAATGAATTATAATCCCAACAAAGTTTTCAAACTATTCAAAAAACTCCAATTATATTTTTTCTGTTTAAGAAAACCCAACTAACTTACACTTTTATTAAATTTTCATTAGGGTCAACCGGCTAATGAAAGTTAGCGAATGACATGGCTTATGACGTGCAATCAAATATCGGGGAAATGAATTGTGAGACCATCAAAGTTTTGAAAGCGTTCAAAAAAACCCAATCATGTTTTGTCTGTTTGAAATCATCGAATTGAGGTTTTTTAAATTGTTTCGAAACTTCGTTGGTCTTACAAGTTATTTTACCGATATTTAATTTCACGTCATAAAATATGTCATCCATTCATTTCATTAGTCGATTGACCCTAATGAGAATTGAACAAAAGTGTAAGTTAGTTTGGCTTTTTAGACAAATATTAAGTTCATTGGGTTTTCTTGAAAAATCCAAGGTCTTGTCCTTGACATGAAGATATTGGAGAAAGAGCCTTTACTTGCCTTAAAGAGAGTTGTGGTGCCTGAATTTGAAGACGATGATCCAAACACCATTTTTGGAATAGGTCCATCGACCCATAGCGTTCTAAAGTTCCCATCTTCTCATTCAAAGAAAATCGAATTGAGTACGAATGCATTAAGAAATATGGATAAACTAAATCTACTCCAACTTAATCATGTAAAACTCTAAGGATCCTACAAGAATTTCCCAAATACTTTAATAGGGTTGTGTTTGCATGGATTCCAACTGAAATACATACCATCAGAATTACCAATGGAAAAGTTGGTTGCTCTTTACATGTCTTATAGTGGTTTGACAGAGCTTTGGAAGAAACCAAAGGTATGGAATCTTTTACTTCATTCTTAGTAAATTATTGTAATTTTTAATAAAACGCCTGACTAAATGATCTCCAATGTAACAGATTCTTCGGCCATTGAAAATTCTTAATCTAAGTTACTGCAAGCTTGTTCGAGTTGGTGGCTTCTCTAGACTACCAGCACTTGAAAGATTGATACTTACAAGATGTGAATGTTTGGTTCATGTGTGTGACTTAATTGGTGAATGTGGTAACCTTCTACTTCTTGATATGAGGTACTGCAAGAAGCTTAAAAACCTTCCAAGCAGCATTAGCAAGTTAAAGAATGTTAGAACTGCATAGGTGCTAGTGAATTTGAAATGAAGATGAAGTATATGGAGTGGCAAAAACTACTAAACAAAGATAGTCTTTGCAAAAAATCACATGCCTCTTCCTCTTCCATTGTCGAATTGTACCCAAAAGTCCCAAATCATCTTTGATTTACTTGCCACCATCACTAGTAACCTTGTCGCTTATAAGCAATAATTTATTTAATGAATCCTTTCCAAAGGACTTCAGTAGCATGTCAATGTTGAAGACATTGTGTTTAAATGGGAATCCAATTGATTCCTTTGATTCCTTTCCGGACTGTGTTAGAACACTTACCCGACTTGAGGTACTCAGTGTTGGAGAATGTTCCATGTTGAAGTCAGTATTGTGCCCTCCACGTACAATCAAACGTTTGTTTACTCAACAGTGTTTATCACTTATTAAAATAACATTCCGAGAAGAGATATCGACACCACCACTTGTCTTTTACCAAGATTCAATGTCATTGACCAAAGTTCAAGGGATAATCAAAATTCAAGCCATAGCAGAAATTGATGATAAGATATTATGTAGTTTGGGGTGGAAAATTTTAAAACCTGTGAAAGATCACAAGGTCAAGATTTGGGATTCATACATGTGGTCTCGTGTAAAGAAACTTCCTGTCCATGTATGCTCTTTGTCTCATGTTATTTTATTTATTTCACTATCACACACCAATATGCCTTATATTCATGCAAATTAATATTTTGTTTGTAGATGTATTATGAATTTGGAATATTTAGCATATGTTATCCAGGAAAAGTAGTTCCAGATTGGCTAGCTCATAGAAGAAATGGTTCATGAATATTATTCACTACCCCGTCGTCCTCCATGAATAAAAGAATAGAGGGAATTAATATATGCTTTGTGCAAACATTTTCAGGCACAAGGATGGTAAGTTGTTTAAGAATAAAAGTACAGAATGTGACAACAAATCGCACCTGGATATATTATGGTTATATATTTGTTGTCCAGGATTATGATTACGATATAGTGTGGTTAAGCCATTGGATGTTTAGGAACAATGAGATTGAAAATGGTGATGAAGTTAGTGTCACCATAGTAGAGGAAGAGGATGATGGTGGTGTAATGATAAAAGAATGTGCAGCCGGTCTTGTCTACAATGATAGAGACAATGAAGAAGATCCTTTGAGTTATTACAAATTGTGGAAACATATCATTGATGGAGATCTGTCTGCCTTTCGGTTAACCTCAGGAGATTACTTCCTAACCCATGATCGTTTTTATAATCCTCCCCATAGATTCAAAGACCTTTTTGAACATAAAACAACTCATAATTTAGTTGGCTACACTCCCCAATATAAAGGTACATCATTAATATCTAAATATTTAACTATTCTAAACTTTTTTAGGCATACTAGTTAATGAGATTATTGCTACTCAGTACTCACTTTGATGGAAATGTAGATATACGTTAAGACAGGGATTTGTTGGTTAAATTCTAGACGATACTCTTTTTGTTCAATGGATACGATCCCATTACAATTGCGGCAAGTGTTTCTCCAAACCCCTCACGTTATATTGCCAACATGACGGGAGAGTCATGGTTGAGGTGTGGAATTATAGTATATGATCTTCTACTCTTTACCCACAACATAATGGCCCTAGGTAGGTTCGGCTTAGATGCCTTCAATTAATCATATGATAATATAAAGTCCGGATTCGGTGAAAATGAAAATATGATAAGAATAGGACGGACAATTCTCGAACAATCATTTCATTAAGGCACAATCACAATTCTAGGATATGACACGATCACACTGAAGCACGAAATTGTAATAGCACTTGACGACACAATCACCTATTGTGCACGTCTATATATCATAATGGTGTTTCGGTTAAAACAAGTTTTCATTTTTTTATTTATTTTCTATTTTTTTAATTTTTTTAATTAGCATTTTTTTTTTGTTTTATTATTTTAATTTTCATTGCTTTTAAAGCTTTTTGGACAATCTCACAGGAATATATGTTTATGTTTGAACATGTGTGTGTGTGTATATATATATATATATATATATATATATATATATATATATATATATATATATATATATATATATATATATATATATATATATATATATATATATATATATAGGAGTAAGATCAAATGAAAACACCAAAAATATTGAGAACGCGAGAACAAATCTAAACAATTCAAATATTCAAATCTAAGGATATTATCAGACAGGCCATTTATGTAAATTATAAAATTTATTGATATTAAAGTGTAACTTTGAAACAGTGAAACCGATATAATAGTAATTGATTCTTTATTTAATTCCTATAACTTCTCACACTATTTCCTTTCAATTTGTTGTCTCTCACTCTCTCTATTTCTCTCTATGCCTAGGGCACGCTTCCCTCATCCATACACAACCAGAAGAGCAGCATCTACTATATGATCGTCTAAATCAGACCTTCCTGGTGGTTATTCTTGGCAGGGAACGAAGAAGAAGAAGAAAGGGAAAGAAGAAGGGCTCGGTGGTGGCAGATTGATCGCAAAGAGGAGGGAAAAAAAGTGTGATAACTCAAACTAAAATAAATGTATAAATATATATAATTTGACTATATTATTAAAATAATATAATGGTGATTAAGTAGGAGTAAATAGAGAAATTATGGAATTATAATTCCATAACCCATCACTTTGATTAGTGTCATAAATTTGGACTTTTGGGTTAACTATAAAGGTTACAAACTTGGGCATTATAAAAGGCATGGGAAACAGAGTGTAATGCCCACAAAAAAGTGCAAGAAAGGTTGGGGAAACAAAAGAGAAATCGGGGTTTGAAGTTCGTGAAGGTTTTCAAAGTTATTTTAGAAATTAAGGTATGTCTCTTCGATTTGAGTTTGATTAAGTTGTTTGAGTAGGTTTATAGGATTTGAATATCTATTTTGGTTCAATCCTATGTCTATTTTCGGCCAAGGAATACTCGAATTTGGTAAAAAACAAACGTTACGTTTTGGTAAAAGAAATGGTGAATTTAAACTTGCTTTATAATAAGTTATTCAAAATTTAGTATATGAATATGTTAGTATGAAATGGAGATGATTAACCGTGGTTTTATAAATTTTATTTGACACAGTTTTTAAGTTTTACATTGATAAAATAGTCGAAAACGTTTTTATTGTTTGAGTAAAAAAGAAAAGAATCTGGATCTTTTGTTGAAACGGTTACCTTGATATTTCAAATGATAAAAATGATATTTACATAAATGGTCCCACTATTGTTGATAAGTTGGCAATTTTAGTTTTCAGGTAACAAATGTGTTACTTGTGTATCATAACAAAAGATATAAAAATAATCCCTCCATTTTTTATAATTTGACAATTTTTAGTTTTGTACACCATCACATAAATGGTTGTTATTTTAAATTTACTACTTTATATTGATGTTAATATTACTTATTGTTATTATTCAAACAAAGTTTTTGTTTTAAGGTTTAGTTATTTTGACATTTGAGTATTAAATCTTTTACGGGTAAAACTTCATTAAATGGGAATGACGACATGAAAAGAAAATGAAGAAAAAGATAATAATATTTTTATTAAACTTGTTACGCACATTCTGTTTTATATGATGAAATAATTATTGGTTGGCCGAAGGAGACATATGTGTGATGTGTAACGACCAAAAATTTCAAAATAATTTAAACTTTTCAAACCAATCCATTTTAATCACGTTATTACAAAAAGGTTTTCAATACATTTATTATCAGAGTATTCCCAGGTCCATATCATAAAACATAAACGCGAGGAGCGGTACGATCACGCCTTTGCCTTGTCTCGGTCTCCTGAAGAACCTGAAAAACATTAAACCACAACTGTAAGCCCGAAAACTTAGTGAGATACCCCCAAAATACCACCCACATATACGCCCTTCCAGGCTACGACCTTCCAGTCCAAAACATATTGCCTTCCAGCCATAACATAATTAGCATACATAACATAACAGAACATAGAACAGCCATGCATATCGGGTCTACTGTGTGAATGGTCCGCTGTATCGGGCCTTCAATCCACCGGGTCCACCATCCGAGTCTAGTCATGTCCATCGAGTCTACAGTGTGGTTGGTCGGCCCGCACCGGGCCTTCAACCCACCTGGTCCACTCTTTGAGTCTACAGTATGACTGGTCCGCCCGCATCGGGCCTTCAATCGGCCTCGTCCACTCTCCGAGCCTCAGCACGTCTGGTCCGCCCTCGTGGGGCCTACATCCTATCCAGATCGCTCGCTTGGGCCTTCGGAAGAATCGGTCCGCCCTAGGTATCTTGGCCTACAGCACAAAGCAGGACCCGCCTCAACCCATCTCCAGTCCAACAACCATGTGGACATAACATACAATCATATAACAGTCATAGTCAACAAACCGATCAAGCAGATCACATAACATATCATTACCCTAACCAGGATACCGACCTAACCGGTCACTAGCATAGCATCACTCTACATATCGGGAAATCGACCTTAACCAGGTCTCTAGCATATACCATTCTAGTTACCAGGATGCAGACATATCAAAGCAACAACATAACAACCATATCCGAATCTCAATCCAATAAAGGGCCGGCCTTGGTGCCTTAGACCCTGTCGATATAGTGAGGATAACTCACCTCGCGAAAGTCGATACTCTGAACTGAAGAAGCAGACTCTCGAATCACCAACTCACCGCAAATCCCGAACTAACCATCAACACAAAGTAAACATAAGGTCAATCATACTTCCACTTATCGGGCCAAGACCAAAGTCCAAATCTCACACAAAGTCCAACATTGACCCAATTTACCAAATTCAGCCCACCTCACCAAATGGGTCTAGATCCAATGTCCATAACATTAATTGGGCCCAAAATACTTTATTCATAATTTCCCAGACTTGGCCCAATAACCAACAACCCACAAATGGCCCAAACTCAAAAGGCCCAAAATTGAAGTCCACAGGAGGAGTACGCTGGGTGTACCCTCCTTGGTACGCTGGGCGTACTACAATGATCACCAAAAGAAAACAGGACACTAGCCCTCTACGTGGGGTGTACTCGAAGGTTACGCGGGGCGTAACTGCGAGATCCATTAAGTCTTCCTAACCTCTTAATGGCTTAAGCTCTTAAGCCCAAACTTCAGATCCATAGGTCAAATATGATTAGAATTCATAAAGTCTCAGACTTTATCACTTGGGACGTCCTTAAGCTCTTAATCCAAGGTCTTAATCCATTAAGACCTATATATCTCATACATGGAATAACTACATCACTTGGGACCTCATTTTTATCACTCAAGACCCCTCCAAAGGTCTGAAACGATAGATAATCTTGACCAAATCGAAATATGCAACAAGGTGAGGACTTTTGGGACAAGAATGGTGGCAAAGCTTCAAAATTCATAGATCTATGCAATATGAAGGTCAAGCAAGAAGCTTTATACCTCAAACAAGCTCCAAAGGGTGGTATTTCTTCAGATCTACAAGCCCCACACGTTCTTCTTCTTCTTTGACAACTTCCCTTTTCTCCTTCAAGCCTTTCTTTTTCCAACAAGAGCTTTCCAAGGTCAAACACACTCAATTATGGAGAGAATACGAGATCTAGGGTTTCTTTGAGGTTGAAGATGAGCATAAGGAGGCTGACGGGTGAACCAACATGTTCCTTATATAGTGGCTGACCCTAAATTAGGGTTTGAAGTTTCTGAGAGTACGCTTGGCATACCTCTAGTACGTTGGGCGTACTCACCCGGCCAACCCGTATCATTCACCCAATTACGCTGGGCGTACGTCCAGCTAACGCTGGGTGTACCCAGCCACCCTTCAAAATTACATGCATGCCATGCATGCATGGGATCCTTTTTCCACTTATACCACAAGGAGCTATAAACAATGATGAACTTCAAAACACCGCAACTCCTCTAATCTAAACCCACTCTCAAATAGCTTTACATTCATACGGGGGTGACGGAAGCCCAAAGCTTCTAACACATATACCAGCCTGAAACCTTCTCGGAGGAAACTCATTTCTCGAAAAAGGACCAGAATTACCCTTCCTCTTAAATCTCAGGGACTTATAATGAAACACTTAAAGAACGGGATGTTACATGATGGAACCAAAACAAACACATAAGATGTTTATAGGATTAAGCCTTAGAAAATAAATGTTGGTTAAACGTAGGGTGCATGTCTGCGGGTAGCGTGACGACATCTGGTTAAGACTAACGCCATCAAGGTGAGTTTTTTCTAGTGTTATGTGGTTGCTCGCACATAAATGTTTGTCATGCGTTTATTATGTTGTTTTTATTTATTTATTGACAGTATGTTTTATGATAAGTATGGTTGCATACAAAATGTTATTTTGGATTTGTTATCTACGGTGTGTGTTTTTTTTTGGTGACATGTTTAGTGGGAACGGGTGGGTGTTTAATCGTCGTGAGCATGACGGATGTGTGTGATCGGCGGGGATGGGAATTGAGATTTATACTCATTTCCTTGGATATTTAAAATACTTGAGTACAATGGATGATTAGTTGTCTCAAGGAGAAGAGAAATGAATCTTTGGTTCTTTCTCTGGATAATTAATCGTTCCCCTAAATTATGTCATCGGGTGATATATTTGTTGTATGATTTATTGAAACTATATGATAAAACTGTTTTTTTTAATTGATGGACATATATGTGCAACACGAACTCACTAGGCCCTAGGCTTACTCATTTAGAAACTTTAAATGTGCGCAACCCAGGGAACTATTTAACAAGTGGCAGTAAGAAGGCTAGGGAGAAGGATTGATCAACAAGACGACAAAGGATATCCGCAAAGACGTAACACCCGAAGCTCTTCGGTTGAAGACTTTATTTTATTTTATTTTTCTTCCGCTGTAGTTTAATCTGTAAGTAAGTTCCTAATTGATCTTTGGAGATGTTGGAACGATAATTTGTTATAGAATCTGTATATGAAAATTGGGGTGTTACAAGTTGGTATCAGAGCGTTGTTTAAGCAGATTAGTTGTTTCCGTAAACACTTAAGCTTAGACGGAAGGAGCGAGAGGTAACCTAGCAACTAATTTAGACCATATATTACTAGTAGGCATCATATCCTCAGGGATATCAGAGAGGCTTACTAAGGTAACACTAGATCGGGAAGACATTCTAATTTGGAGTCGATGTTTCTGCACCCAAAGAAGAACAAAAGACTCCCGTAAACCCTATTTCCAGTTGTTGGCGCAGTTAGGTTCGAGGTAGAGGTATGTCTAAGGGACGAGGTCTAGGAGTCATCATAGCACCACCGGTATGAGCATAATTGGTGAAATTGAGCTCTAACTCCAATCGAGGTTGTGGTCCGGGACAAGATTGCGGACAAGGTCGTGTAACAAATATGTAACGCCTGTGTTTCTGGGCTTTCCATTTTTAGCAATGTGATAGTCTAGGTTAACCTTTGTAACCCATTTTGAAATAATAGAAGTGTATTATTTGAGTATTATGTGTTTTGTGCTTAATTGCTTAATTATGTGGTTTGATTAATTAAGAATAAAAATAAGCATCAAAATTTAAGTGTAAAATAAACTTGATATCTTTAGATAATGTTGTAGTAGTTGAAACAAGGTTTCCGAAGATATAAAGAATGCCGAAATACGAGTTATAACGAAGAAGTTATGACCTGTCGAAGTTTCGCGACAGAACCGGCAACGCTGATTAACGTAAAAAGTGAAATTTACGTTAGAGCGATGTTTAGCCTTAGTGATCTAAACGAGAATCGAAGATCTCGTTGTTAGTATCAAAGCGATACAAAGTTAGGCGAGAACGGACGTCAAACGAAGAACTTATGAATTTATAACGAAATTTTCTGTCCCAGCCTATTAAAAATAAATAATAAAAATAAAGTCAAAATTAGATGACGGAGTCTAAACGAAAGTTGTAGAGCGTAGTGTCACCTTCGTGTGGATATAAAGAACGTCGAAAATGGAGTTCGTATGAAGGAGATATGAATTTTCGAATTTTATTAAATAATTAATAATTAAATTTAATTATTAAATCTGGCCTTATCCGAAGACAAGTCACTGGACTCATCCGGAGTACGCCCCGCGTACAGCGAAGATGTCGACATTCGCACTCAAGGACTTCGGATGACGCATGCACTTACGATTTCGGAGCAGTACGCCCCGCGTACGAGGAGGTTCCGGCCTCCTATAAATAGGATGCGAGGTTGCCGAGTTTCTTTGCTATTTTTCTCCATTCTCTCTCCCGTTTTGCCTCGATTTGCGTGCCAGAAATATTCCGAAGCCCCGATAATATTCCCGAGTCCCGAAGCAAGTCCCAAGATCTCGAAGATCCCGAGAAGTGCGGTTTCCGAGCCGAAGCTCTACCCGCGAGAAGTTCGATTTTTGTAGAGATCTTCCAGATCTGCTGAGGATTACTACTTTTGCAAGTCGTAGTGTTGTCCGATCATCTTCTGATCAAGTGAGTGTATACTACCTTTCATAAACGCAATAATAATACAAGTATGGTTTGAGTGTATTAAGTATATTGTTGTTTATACGTGTGAGTGCGTTGTTACTTTCTCCTAACGTATAATTATGAAGTGTTTTATACGAGATACGTGTTATGTGTATATTTTGTTGTTATGTGTGTGAATGTATATTCACTTTCTTCTATCTTACAGATATGATTATTTCTATATGAAATACGTGTTATGTGTGTGTGCCTCATCTGTTATATGGAAAATGTATTGATCAAGCATGCTATACAGGTTTTGAAAATATGTATAAAAATGTATGTTTTTATCTACTAATATGTTGGGTAGAACATGGGTAGATAGTTGGTGTGTAATAAACAGATGGGAGGCCTCGTTGTTGTTTTGATCCAGTCATCTAGCGGAATTTAGATGACGACCACGGACTTTTCTAGACAGTCTAGTGGAACGCTAGCAGGCTCATAACCTGTAGGTGTTAATGAACTTGGGTGTTCATTCACTGTATTCCATCCCCCTCATGGTTGCCTTATTTGACTTATAGTGCTGAGGAACCCCCGCAGCATGTGTTGTCACCCCGATGAAAATATTCTTAGATTAGGTCCCTTGTGTTAGTTATTTTAGGGACATAAAGTGAGAATAACGGGAATGGGTAACTGGGTTATTGTTGGTTGATAATAATTAATTTAATTATTTATTGTGGGTTGAAAACCCTATATGCTCACCAGGCTCCCAAGCCTGACCCACTCAGTTTTATTTGTATTACAGGAAGTGGCGCAAGTGCGTAAGATGGATGAACCTTCAAGTTGTTTTGTATACAAGTCTGTATATGTAAATATATGTTGAATGACTTGTAATGTTACCGTTTATGATTATTGGTCTATATCGGAACATGACACCCCCGAGTTTTGATTATATAATGAAAAACACATTTCTTTTATGAAATGCTTTGGTAAACATTGTTTTATCATGTTTTGTTTTTGGGAACAAATTCCGCACCTCTTTCAAATCAAAAGGATTTACTCTGAATTTATTTTAAAAGCATAAATGAAAATCGGTCTTTTCTGGCCGAGATTTTGGGGATGTCACAAAATATGGTTACGCGAGAATAATTAATTGACGAGATTGATCAAGATATGCAATCTACATTGTCGAATGTAAATGTTCAGGACCGAGATGCACTATAGAATGTGAACGGTGGTAACAAGGTTGGTGAAGAGGAAGGCTATGGATATGGTATGTCGCTACAATTTCTGACCCTAGCGTTGCACTACGATCACAGAAAGATGTAAACGACAAATGATGAGGTAATTGTTACAAGACGTTAATGACTTATAAACCACGAACGTGTCATTGGAATGCTGATCCTATCCTATCATCAACGTGGATAATAGAGATAAAGGAAACATTTGATTCCGATAAGTATGCAAATAAGGACAATGTGGTTTATGTCGCGACGATGTTTAAAAATGAGGCTTTATATTGATGGGGAGGGTAAAAGAAGTTAGGGTGTCAGATACAATCAATAGAATGTCATGGGATGAGTGTGCCAGAATCTTTAGAGAGATGTTTTGTCATCGAACGATGATCAAGCAATTGGAGGAAGAATTCTTGAGGATGGAACAAGGAAATGTGACAGTGAGAGAGTAAACCAACAAGGGTGAAATAATTTAATAGCAGTTGCAAGATCAGCTTGATAAGGTTTTTATTCGACATAGTACATCACCATGGGTGCACTAGTAGTGCTCGTCACGAAAAAAAAAGAGGGGACGATATATATGCACATGGATTACCAAAAGTCAAAGAAGGTGTAAGATCGTTATGAATTATGGAAGGTTAGCGTTGTCACTTATTCACTAAGTCGTATGTAAGGAAGGAACCAAGTAAGATTTATTTGATGAGGATTGATGTAACCTTCGGTGTATTGGGTGGACTGAAGAGGAGTCCGAAGAATCCTCGGTATAGGAGAATTGGAAAGTTTTTTAGAATTGTTTTCCTAATATATGATGACACGTTTAATGAGGACATAGGTGTATGATAGTCGGGAACATAACGGGTGTGGTGTGACCGGCGGGAGATAGGAAATTGAGACGTTACTCATTTCCTTGGATATTCAAATGCTTGAGCACAACGGACGGGTTGTGCCAAGTGGGAAGGGAAGCGGACCATTGGTTCTTTCTCTGGATATATAAAATGCTCCCATAAACTGTGTCATCGGATGAAATATATGTGACAGAAAAGTTAGTTACGTTGTATGTTGATAAGATGGTTCAATTGTCTATTTATAACTAGAACCTTAGTTTTATATCATCATTTTGGAAAATTTTACAACGAGAAATTGATTATATGTTCAAGAAGTTAATGAATGTGGAGATATTACTCATGAAAGCACAATGAAAGTAACAACATGGGGAAAAGTATGAGATAATAAGACCATATACCCTTATTTATTTTTTTTTAGTTCAAATTCCGAGGACGGAATTTTTCGAAGGGGCGAAGTTTGTGATAACTCAAAATAAAATAAATGTATAAATATATATAATTTGACTATATTATTAAAATAATATAATGGTGATTAAGTAGGAGTAAATAGAGAAATTATGGAATTATAATTCCAAAACCCATCACTTTGATTAGTGTCATAAATTTGGACTTTTCGGTTAATTATAAAGGTTACAAACTTGGGCATTATAAAAGGCATGGGAAATAGAGTGTAATGCCCACAAAAAAGTGCAAGAAAGGTTGGGGAAACAAAAGAGAAATCGGGTTTTGAAGTTCGTGAAGGTTTTCAAAGCTATTTTAGAAATTAAGGTATGTCTCTTCGATTTGAGTTTGATTAAGTTGTTTGAGTAGGTTTATAGGATTTGAGTATCTATTTTGGTTCAATCCTATGTCTATTTTCGGCCAAGGAATACTCGAATTTGGTGAAAAACAAACGTTACGTTTTGGTAAAAGAAATGGTAAATTTAAACTTGCTTTATAATAACTTATTCAAAATTTAGTATATGAATATGTTAGTATGAAATGGAGATGACTAACCGTGGTTTTATAAATTTTATTTGACACAGTTTTTAAGTTTTACTGTGATAAAATAGTCGAAAACGTTTTTATTGTTCGGGTAAAGAAGAAAAGAATATGAATCTTTTGTTGAAACGGTTACCTTGATATTTCAAATGATAAAAATGATATTTACATAAATGGTCCCACTATTGTTGATAAGTTGGCAATTTTTTTTTTTGGAAAGGGAACTTCCCTAACGAGGGTTTCCGGGCCAGCTTTCGCGCACCGACTAATCCCCCGCTGCAAACATAAAGCTTTGCTTCATGCCCTGGAGTCACTGCAGTCGAACCTCCATGGCCACAAGGGCTGAGTGGTGCTAGGATTTGAACATGGGTCAATAGGTTATCCACCATATCTTCCACATGCCTTACCAAGTCACCACAACCCAAGTGGTTTAAGTTGGCAATTTTAGTTTTCACAAATTGGTAACAAATGTGTTACTTGTGTATCATAACAAAAGATATAAAAATAATCCCTCCATTTTTTATAATTTGACAATTTTTAGTTTTGTACACCATCACATAAATGGTTGTTATTTTAAATTTCCTACTTTATATTGATGTTAATATTACTTATTGTTATTATTCAAACAAGGTCTTTGTTTTAAGGTTTAGTTATTTTGACATTTGAGTATTAAATCTTTTACGGGTAAAACTTCATTAAATGGGAATGACGACATGAAAAGAAAATGAAGAAAAAGATAATAATATTTCTATGAAAGTTGTTACGCACATTTTGTTTTATATGATGAAATAATTATTGGTTGGCCGAAGGAGACATATGTGTGATGGAACCAAAACAAACACATAAGATGTTTATAAGATTAAGCCTTAGAAAATAAATGTTGGTTAAACGTAGGGTGCATGTCTGCGGGTAGCGTGACGACATCTGGTTAAGACTAACGCCATCAAGGTGAGTTTTTTCTCGTGTTCTGTGGTTGATCGCACATAAATGTTTGTCATGCATTTATTATGTTGTTTTTATTTATTTATTGACAGTATGTTTTATGATAAGTATGGTTGCATACAAAATGTTATTTTGGATTTGTTATCTACGGTGCGTGTTTTTTTTTGGTAACATGTTTAGTGGGAACGGGTGGGTGTTTAATCGTCGTGAGCATGACAGATGTGTGTGATCGGCGGGGATGGGAATTGAGATTTATACTCATTTCCTTGGATATTTAAAATACTTGAGTACAATGGATGATTAGTTGTCTCAAGGAGAAGAGAAATGAATCTTTGGTTCTTTCTCTGGATAATTAATCGCTCCCCTAAATTATGTCATCGGGTGATATATTTATTGTATGATTTATTGAAACTATATGATAAAACTGTTTTTTTTTAATTGATGGACATATATGTGCAACACGAACTCACTAGGCCCTAGGCTTACCCATTTAGAAACTTTAAATGTGCGCAACCCAGGGAACTATTTAACAAGTGGCAGTAAGAAGGCTAGGGAGAAGGATTGATTAACAAGACGACAAAGGATTTCCGCAAAGACGTAACACCCGAAGCACTTCGGTTGAAGACTTTATTTTATTTTATTTTTCTTCCGCTGTAGTTTAATCTGTAAGTAAGTTCCTAATTGATCTTGGGAGATGTTGAAACGATTATTTGTTATATAATCTGTATATGAAAATTGGGGTGTTACAGAAAGACCATTGGTCTCAGTTCGATTAAAGAAAGGAGAAGTACGGAAGCAACAGAGCTATTTTCGATCTAAGAGGGGGTGCGATGGGATGCTCAAGCAGCTTCCCAACTACTTCGCTTCTGCTCCGGGAGTTCAATACGAAGGGAAAGGAGGAGACTGGTCCGAGAGAAGTAAGGCAAGTAGCCACAACAGTGCATGTGAGGGTAAAACGCCAAGAGTTGTTGTGAAAGACCCGAACTTTCGTATTTTTGAAAGACCCAAACTTTCATATTTCACATTATCATTACTCCAAAACATGCTATTTGCATATTCATAAAAGCAATATGTTACATTGATATAAAGGATTTACAAACTATTGGATACAAACCTTCTATTACAAAGTGTTATATATATTACATAACTACCCAGGATATTGTAATTTATACAAACATAAAAAGTAGTACTAAAGTACTATTACAAACTATTCTACATCTTTCAATAGTATGTAAACATACTATTTATTTATCACCTGCAATTGTTAAACATTGATAGGGTAAGCGGTGACGCTTAGTGAGTTCAAAAATAGATACAATATAATGTTATGCCATATATATACTTCAATGTGGCAAGGCAAAGAGGAACAACAAGATGTATGTGAGATCATGTAACAAGCGTTCATATCAATCAAGGACATTATTCAAAGATATTCTTTTCAATTCTTGATATATATATATATCAATAAATCTTTGGCCCAATTGGCATAGAAGACATGCAATTTCCTGATTTACATCTTGTTAGATTATAGGCTTATAGTCCTGTCTAACCATTTGCCAATGCCATAGAATAGAAGTCATTCTCTTACGGAGACATGCTCTACATGGCCAGAGGCTACGTACCAGTACCAATGTGAATCTAAGTCCTTTCACTGATCACATGGTCGAAGGTATTACAATTGCTATAAACATAGCAAATAACATGAGAAAATAACTCAGAATGATAATGCTGAAAAGCACATAGCACATATAACACATAACATACTGTTTTTCCTATAAATTGAACTCACCTTAAGTTAACCGGGGGTTAAAATAGTAATTTGGACAGCACTTCGGCTTTAAATATGCCTTTCTATGTTGAAAACCGGGAGTTTGTTTGAAAACCAGGCTCTGCGAAGGTAGGGCTTCAAAACCGAAAAGATAAAATTTTCAGGATTCTCGGGGGTCTTGGGACGTGTTTCGGGTGCTAAAATTGATTTCGGGGCTTCGGGAAAAGTTAATATGAAGAAAATATGGAAAGAGGGGCTAAAAGTGTCAAATTTTCAAAGTTAGTCGGAAGATCTCGCAGGCCCCTTTATATAGGGCCGAGGTTCGGATGTCAGTCTAGAAGCGAAGCTCGGTGGCAGCAGCAGAGCGAAGCAGGTGGTGCGAGAGGGAGGCTCGGATGCGAGCCTCGGCTGCGAAGCTGGTAGGCGCGACGTGGAGGTGCGAGACTCGGACATGAGGGCAAGGCGCGTCGGAAGCCTATTGGCTCGCACTTCGGTCGAATAGCTGAGCAGCACGCGTCGGACTTCCGGAAGCAGGCAACGAGGTAGTTCGGTCCTGGCCACGTCTCCGGTGACGCACCTGCTTCGTGCAAGGTGACGTGGCCGATTACTATTCATGCGAAATTTTCCGATTTTCGTGCCCTGAACTTCTAAAATCCATAACTTTCGCATACGAGCTCCGTTTTTGACGTTCTTTATATGCACACGTAGCTAAAATCATGCTCTACAACTTTCGTTTAGACTTTGTTGGCTAATTTTGACTTTAATTTTAATATTATTATTTTTAACAGACCGGGACAGGAAAATCCGTTAAAAATTCATAACTTCTTCATCCGACATCCGTTTTCATCAGATTTTTTACCGCTGTACTACATATGACGAGACATTGGATTCTCGTTTAGGATGTATCGGTAAAATATCGCTCGATCTAAAATTCTAGTTTTTAGCTGTCTACTGCTAAGTTGAAACTTCGAAAAATCATAACTTCCTCATACGAAGTCAGATTTTAGCGTTCTTTTTATCGAATTTCTCAGTTTAACGAATACTACGACTTTCATTTAGATTACTAATGCTAAAAAGTAGTTTATCAAAAACTCCCTTTTTACGTCATTCGGCGTGCCGGTTTTGTCACGGATCTTCGGTTGGTCATAACTTCTTCGTTATAACTCGGATTTTAACGAGGTTTTCGCCTACAAATTTATAACGAGATTCTCTACAACATCAAATAATAAAATTTTACTTATTTAAAATTTCATATTTTCGCTAAATTTCACTATTTGGTTTTTAATTAGAATCTCATAAGACTTCCAATATTTTCTGAGTGATTCTAAATATAGTTTTACTTCATTTCTAGTAAAAACCATCTGTTAGAACTCAACACTCAATTTTACATAATATTTCACAGTTTTATTCATTACAAAACACGATTTTAGAACGTGTATGTTACATGTTGCCTCTTTTGATTTTGCCGGAAACACAACCTTGTCTTGGTGGTTATTCTTGGCAAGGAACGAAGAAGAAGAAAGGGAAAGAAGGAGCAGAAAGCAGTTCATCAATTTCAACAACAAAAAGCAGGTTCAATAGAGGTTTCTTGGGTCTTGATTTACTCGAAATTCACCAACTAACTATGATTAGAATGGTAATGTTTTTGTAGTTGTTCTTGGTCTTTGATTTCAGCAGCAAATTAAGCAGTAAAGGGTGCTTTTGATGTGGTAATACTTGACATAAAGGAATAAGAAAATGGATGAATTGAGGGCTGAAACCGAGAGGGCAACAACTCTTTTCTTGTATTTATTTATGAATATCAGTGTATTTATGTGTGAATAATTGTATTTATTTATGAATAGCAAGGTATTTATGTGTGTATTTATTTATGATTAGGGGTATTCATTTTATGAAGAAATGATAATTTTTAAACTATTTTTATTTTGTATTTATTTATGAATAGCAGTGTATTCATTTGTGAATATTAGTGTATTCATATGTGAATGACTATCTATTTATAAATAGCAGTGTATTCATGTGTGAATGAGTATATATTTATTTATGATTAGATATATTCATTTTAAAAAAGAAATGATAATTTTTACACTATTTTTATTGTTAATGGAAAAAAAGGTATTGAATTATTTGTAAATTGATGTGTATTCTTTTGAAATTGGAGTAGTACTAGCTTTTTTGAAGAAAAATTCCATTTGTGAACACAAGTGTATTGATTTGGGATTTGATTTATATTCATTTCTTTTGAAAAAAAAACGTGAAATAGGAGAAAAAAAGTTGATTTTTTAAGGAAAAAAAAATAAATGTTTTTCAGTTTTAAAATAAAATTTGGTAAAAATGTTTTTTATATTCCATTAAGAAAAATAAAAAATTGAATAGTTATTGTTTTTGGTAACTAATCCTAAATTTGATTGAATTTTATTTTATTTCAATTTAATTAAAATATACAATTACTAATATGCCCGTATAAATTGATTAGTCCAGAACTGTTATCGCGTTCTCAACCTTTTAGGTGTTTTCATTTGATTATTCCTCTGTAAGTATTTTATGGTCATGGTCCAATATAAAAAAATGTATGACTATAGATATTTTATGGTCATGGTTTAAGTTTTATGTGTGTCTAAAAAGTAACTAATGGCCTTGCTAATTTAAGAAAACATATGATTATTACTAATTTATGGTCAAAGTTAAATTGCTTGTCTGTTAAAAAGTAAATAATACTAATGACAAAAGAAAAATCATCTAAATATAAGTAATTTATAGTCACAGTTTATACAAAACACATACGACTATAAGTATTTTATGGTCACATATTAAGGGAAAAAAAACTTGGACTCCAGGTATTTTATGGTGACAATTTAAGTTTTTATACGTGTCTAAAAATAAACACTGATCATTGTAAAACAAATATATATATATATATATATATATATATATATATATATATATGTGTGTGTGTGTGTGTGTGTGGTATATGGTCACACTTGAATTGATTATGTCGATCAAAAAGTAAATAAAACTAATAATAAAAGAAAAACACATAAAACTATAAATAATTTATGGTCGTGGTTTGATAAAAAAAAATTATATCCGGCTATAACTTTTGGAAAATTACTAGAAAAGTCTCAATATTTCGGAAAAGTTATATTTTAGTATCAAGTTTTTTTTTAACATAAAAGTCTCAATTTTTTTGTAGAAACATATGTTAGTTTATGTTAATTTGAGGCAAAATGAAATAATCGGAATTTTTATGTTAAAAAAAAACTTGGGATTAAAATATAACATTTCCAAAAATATTAAGAATTTTCTAATAACTTCTTATAACTATTTTATGATGACGGTTTAAGTTTTTATATGTGTCTAAAAATCACAGTGCTCGTAATAAAACAAAAACATATGATTGTTAATAGTTGATGATAACACTTTAATTTCTTATGTGTGTCAAAAAAATAAGACTACTAATGATAATAAATAATAAAAAAAACATAATTCTACGTAATTTAGAGACTTAATTTAATAAAAAAGACGTATTCTAAGTATTTTTATAATGACAGTTTAAGTTTTTATGTGTTTCTAAAAATAAACAACACCTAAAACAAAACTAATATAACTATTAGTAGTTTATTGTTATATTTTAAGTGTATTTGATACATATAAATGAAACTAAAATAGAAAAAAAAAAATACAAACAAAAAAATTAATCCGAACAAAAAAATTTGATTTCACTATTTGGTACAAACATAAAAAAGAAATCATCCAAGAAATGAACTCCATAATCAAATTATGTGTTTGATTGCGGTAAACAATGGAGTTAAAATGATTTTTTTTACTATATTTGACCTTGTCATACACTAGTGCATTGTATTTTACATCTTTATTTGTCACGTTATGTTTTTTTTTTTTTTTTTTCTTTTTCTATTTTCTTTTTTGTTTTCTCGATTATTTTTAATAATTGCATTTGATTATTAAGCCCACTCTAAAAATTGGACATACATGATTTCAAAAGAGTCGAATGGAAAGTAGCATTTCATGTATAAATGCAGATTTGAAAGTTTTTTATGAAACAAACTCAAATTCTTGACATAGCGTTGTTCACATCATTTTCTATTAAAAAATCTCAAAAGCTGAACTACAAATTTTCACTACATATCATTGGCTAGTGAATGTCACAATGAGACAACCCTTGCTTGTGATCTGTATATATATTGTGATTTTGATATAGCTATCCATAAATAGTGGACAAGATTGTCGAGTGATATCATAAAGCAAAGAAGCTTTCATGTTACCTTCAAAGTGGGTTTTGGGCAATCGATTTTGCTACATCAACATAGAAAAAAAATTAATTAAAAAAATACATGTATGCAAATTGTCTTCTACCGCATCACTAAAACTGATTTCTTATGTGGACCTCTCATACATACACGGTGCCATATGTAAATCAACCTTACATTGGGTCAAATGAAATAATCGGCGGTGTATGAGAGGAACTACAATGGGACTATGGGAAACAGCGACTTGCAAAAGCAAAGCAGGTACTGTTAAAATTATGGGTTTAATGACACTTGAAAATCTAAGAATCATGATAATCACTTTCTAATCGAAGTATTTGGGTGGTACTCTCAAATCTTCAATTGGATAAGACTCAGATTAAATCAGAAAGAAAGAAAGAAAGAGAATAAGAGGATATGATTTCGTGAGTATTAGAAAAGAGACCAAAAAATGAATTTAGATCTTTGTCTGAAAACTGTCATATAACAGTTTAAAACTGTCACAAAACCACCAAAACGGTCATAAAACAGGTATTCTGAATAAAAGTCAAAATGGGTCAATTATCTAAAAAAACGGATTTCGATCCCAGCCCAGGTCTCTGCCCCTTGGACCCCGTTAGGGACTGCCGCCCCTTGGACCCCGCTCCCAGGGTCACTGCCCCCGAACACCTGTTCGTTCAGGGGTTTCACCCCTAAATGACAGTGTACTTTGATACTTGATCAAACTTAAACAAGTGTATACTTCACACATTCCTTACTTGTTTAATATTTATCAAAATCAATTTTGGTCAACAAAGAAATCCCATTACACTTAAATAACATTGATGATAACAAATCACCAACAAATACATGATGAACGAGTCTTTTTAACCTTTTATAGGAATGAGGGAGCAGAGTAGGGAAATTGGAAAATTGAAAAAGGAATGGGAAAGGAGAGGAGGAAAACAAAAAATACAAGGGAACGTCGATTTGTAAACTAATTGAAATTATAAAGAATTTGAAATTGAATTTTATTTTTCGTTTGCAAAATATAAAAAGAGGGAATGTCAATTTACTCTTTTTGTGTAATTTTTGTTTGGTTTATAAGTTTCTAAATTTTTTATTGATTTGGGTTCCCAAAACCTTTAAATATTCATAAAAATATTAAAAATATATATCATTTTCATTTGTATTTATGATACTCTACAGAGAAAACAACAAAAATAGCCTTTATGGTTTGCGAATTTTTTGTGCAGTTAATAGACTTTTAAAGTTGTAGGTATCATACTTTTCAGCTAATTTGGTTTGTATTTAATCTCTCTCAAAATTGAAAAGGTTATCTTACCCATTAACTAAATATTAGACTCGTGTTATAAGTTGGGTTTAGTGACATGGATTGACCATGGGAACACAATCACGATTGTATTAATATCGATATCGAAGATTGTACTGTGGATGTCGGAGACCGGATTGGTGATGGAAGGATCGAACACAATGGAGTCAATTGAGGTCGGTAAAGATGGAAGGGTTGAACATGATGTGGTCGAATTGAGTTGGAACTATCGCAGATGGATTGGAACATAAAATATTGAACTCGTTCCTATGCTCGTTTAGGCTTGTGTGCCTACTCGAGTTTGTTAGATGATGCTCGGGCTTGAGCTCATGGAATAAATGAGCCTGAAACTAAGCTCTAGCTCGCTTAACTCGATCCTAAGTTGAGATTTTTATGAGTCGATCTTTAGTAGCTCACGAGCAGCTAGACTCATTTACACCTCTATGTTATGACATGTATATATAATTTTAAATAAATTAACTAACAATTTTAATTATTTAAATATTTGTAATTCTAATCTTAAAAACTTTTATAATGACAAAAATTTATGTAACATTATAGCTTATGGCTTATAGTTCGTGGGTTATAGGTTATAACTTATGGCTTATAGCATATGCTTATTGATTTATGGTGTATAGTGTATGTCGTATGTCGTATATATTTGGGATAAAGGCATTTGGCATAGTGTTTTGGGGATTATGACTTATAACTTATAAATTATGACTTCAAGCTTAGGGCTTACGGCTTATGGATTACGGTTTAAGGCTTATGCTTATGCTCATGGCTTATGGATTAAGGCTCGTGTTTAGGGCTTATGGCTTAAGGATTAAGCCTTTTTACTTATGTCTTAGAGCTTATTTCTTATAGCTTATTGACTAAAGTATTATCGCTTATTGCTTGGGATTAGGGCTTATGACTTATGGATTAGGGCTTATTTTTACGACTTATAGCTTATGACTTATGAGTCACGCTTATGGCTTAGGGATTAAGGCTTATGGCTTGGGGATTAAGACTTATTACATAAGCCTTCGCCTTAGGTATCAATGCTTACGACTCAAGAGAAGAATACGTTTGGCACATGAACGATGGTTTAGGACTTATAGATTATGGATTTATGGCTTACAACTTAAGGTTTATGGCTTGAAGCTTAAGGCTTAGCGCTTAGCGCTTACGAATTTGGGATTAAGGCTTATGGCTTGGGCCATAAGGCTTAGGGCTTAAGGCTTATGGTTTAGGGTTATTGCTTAAGGCTTATAGCTTGGGGCTTACAACTTACGGCTTAAGGCTTAAGAACATATGCCTACACCTTAAATCGTAAGCTATAAACCTCAAGTCATGAACCATATGCCCCAAGAACTAAGCCTACAGTGACGACTACCCAACCCTACCTCAACATCACCCACACCTAGACACCCACCCCTACCCTATCCCCATACTTACATCACCCCACATTCACACCCACACTTCTAATCCCACAAACCCTCACTCCCATACAACCTACACCACCATTATGTTATTCCACCAGTACACCCCCATTTATTTGTTTTCCACGTATAATTACAAACCTATGCACCATCTATTGTGATTTCTCGGATATCCGTCGACATCCACAAAAAAAAAAAAAAAAAAAAAAAAAAAAAAACACTCCAACTCATAAAATGATAACCAAGCTTTAATTATTATATTGAAACCAAACACAGTGTTTACTTATTAGGGGAAACTTATGATTGAGCATGGGTTAGTTTTGGGATAAACCCGAACCCTTAACAATAATTTCGATGTTTGGGTTTTAAAACCAATTGTTTTCGATTTTTCAAATGGTTTAGTTTTCGGTTTTGTGGGTCGGTTTTTGGTCGATGGGTTTTGCGTTTAAACCCATGAGTTTTGGTTGTTTATATATTTTCTAACAATTCTAAATAAAATGAAACAAATTTTGGAAATTTTGGGTCGATTTTTTATCAATTTGGGTTGGTTCCTCTTAGTTTTAAAACATTAGGTCCGTTTATTTGGTTTGCGTTGGTTCCACTGTTAAACCATTGAATCAATTCACTTTTAATATGCAAAATAAATCCAAACCATGTTTTTTGCTTTGAAAAATCTAAACCAAATACCAATGATTTGGGTTTTCAATTTTGCTCAACCCTAAATATAAACTCAAGTTATTAATTTCAATTTTAAATAAATAGTTTGTTATGAACTCACCCTCCAAAATTAAAAAAAAAAAAAAAAAATCTCCCTCTCGTTTCCCCAAAACTTTTAAACACTTTTTCATGTTCACAAACCCGCCACATCCTAGAAACCCTTTTTCTTCTTTTTATCTCCGTCGCACGATTACACCACCATCTACTAGCCACCATGTGGATCGATTTGGAGGACACCAACACATACTGTTTGCTCAATTTGGGGGAGGACAACCTCGATTCAGTATGCTACGGAAGACCTCATTATTTCCCCAGCCTTTTTTCCGTTTATTATTTGCATAGATTATCATTTTAAATAGGGGTTGGCTAAAAAGACACCCCATATCGCAATATGAACACCCTAATTAATTTTTTAAATATTTTTATTGGCTGAAATTGCATTGTTCTAGTGCTAGTGTTAAATTTGGTTATCTAATGTCGTCGCTGGTAAGTAGTATTAGTTCTGGTGCTAGTGTTAAATTTCCGAATCCTTTGTTGGATGGTTGTTTGAATGGTGGTTCTTGATCTGAAGTTGTAAATTGATTATACTTCGATACACCAAGAGTGTCATACATGCCTCTTTTAATGCGAGAGGACTTATAAGGAGGGCAAAGTGGGCAGCTGCACAGGGCCTAATTTTTTTGATTATATATTTTTATTTAAAAATACAAAATTATAATAAAGATAAGGGTCTTTTTTTCTTGTTCGTCCTGGATCTTTAAGAATATTTTATTTTTCAGGACCGACCCTGACTCTGTTTATTCATTTCCATGAAAATACATGAATTAAAGGTGTATATTCTTTTATTGGTTATTATGAAAGTGTAAACTCAATGTAATTGTTAAAACATTGCTCATCAGTCATCAGTCATCAGTGGTCTATATTGATAACGTATCTTTAGGTTATTTACATTCCTTTTTCTAAATCTCATGAAATTCTCATATTCAGTGGATGCAAACGATGGAGAAATTGAACAAAAACCATAGGGTAAAGCTCTCCATCTCTTAAAAATACTCGAGCATACGAGTTTAAGAAAAGTAATTATACGTCACACTAAAGAGAAAATATTGTGACCTATTTTCTTATCTTGAAGAGTAAAAATATTGTTGTTCTTATGGCTTTTCTACGTACGAATGTTGTTTTCAATACCTAATCCCCTAAGCTGACTCTTTCAATCATGCATTGGGCTTCCTAACCAAGTGAACTTTACTAGGACGACTTAACCTTGTCTATCATGGAAATTCAAATGATTCATCTTTTCAAACCTGTTATGGAAACGTAAGTGAATCGAAATTCCAAACCAACGATAATGAAAAGAAGATTGTCGTGTGAAATATTACTATAAATTATTAAATTTAAACAATAAAGAATGCATATGTGGTATTTTTCCATTGTTAATTTAAACGCTTGAAATTTTTGTGGCAATAATGGATTCCTTGAAAATATATTAGCCTCTTCAGAAGATGTAGATGTTAGCTTTTAAAATGGCAGTAAACTTTGAAAGATAAATATTTATTACATTAAAATTAAATAAATAGATTGAAAGTATAAAGAAATAAAAAATAAATAGATTTTTATTTCATTACTAATTCTACTTTGTTATTTTTCAGGCTTATGTACACAGCTCAAAGCGGAAAACCGTCAGTGCTACAACTTCGGAACAACCTTTAAAGTGAATGCCTTACTTGGGCAACAAATGCAAAATATATCTATGTAGATTTCTTGAAATTCTGAAAGTTGCTCTTTGGGTAAAATGCATGAATAAGCAAATGTAGTTTTAATGATTTTTTGTTGTAGCATCTTACTTTTGGTGTCCATTATGGTACTCTTTTTATGTTTTAATTTTTTGAACCAATTTATTTTCAAAATGTGTACACGTAATCTTGATGTTTTGATAATCCAATGCATGTCAAATCTATTGCAACATTGCAATAGGAATAAATAAAAGTATGGTGCTATAAATTGTTGAAAACAAATAAATGAAAGGTCAATGGTGGGCGAAGTATTGTCTTTGAACTTTCAGGTCTTGATTGGATTCTCTCTGAGCTTTTTTGTAATTCAAATTTTGGTTCCATTTTCCTAATTAGCTTTTTTCGTTCAGGTTTGAATTGTTTTTTGTCATTTGAAGCTAAAAATAGTGACAAAAACATGATCTATACAAATCAAGTGGTAATGTTTACCTTCCATTTTCCGCTATCTCTAGCTAATTCCTCAAGTTTCTGTGCCAAGGTCTTTTGATTCAGAAAATTAGAATGATTATAAGTGTTATACATATTGATGTTTATTTTACCTTTTTATGTTAATTATCACATTGGAAGTCATATTTGAATTGGGTTGTTTTTATTGTGAAGATTGATAAAGCTAAGAAACAATCGTGTTTGAAATATCAGTTCTTGAAGAAATTAGAGAGAGTTTACAGAATGTAGAGGGAAAGACTAAAGGAAATAGTAGAACGTGAATCTGCCGACAGAAGGTATACCGAGGATGGTGACGATTTGTACCAATTTTTGGCCTTTGGAAAACAAGTTTGATGTTCCCCATTGTTTTAACCGGTACTTCCATACATATATATATATTATTATAGCATCTTAGTTGTACTTTGTTATATCATAGCATTGAACTTTTGATTTTTTTTCCTATTAAGGCGATTTATTGCAAAAACCTAACCAATTATACGAGAACAATGATAGATGGCATGATGAAGCAGACAATGAGCAAGATGAACAAGATAAAAAGGTCGAAGATATAGTTCTTAGTTTATGTCTACAATCGTTTCCCTCCGTAGGTTTTTTATATATTTTTTTATTATAAGTTTGTTTCTTTAGTATTTAAATTTAAAAATTATGTATTGATTTTTATTATTATTAATATCATTTTTTTTAGGTTTTATTATGTTTATTGTTTTATTTTTCTTTTATATACAACCAAAATTACAAAAAACTTCATGTGACTTTAAATAAACATTAGCCAAACCATAATAAAAAAAAAAGGTTGCTATAATTATTAATTGAATATAGTTTTAACAATTAGAAAAATAAACAATGGTCATTTTGATTTTTTCAAATGTCATGTGCAAAATAAGTTAATGCGACTAAAGGTTAAACAATGGTCACACTTATAATTAATTGACATGTCTATAGAACACTTATTGTTATGGTTTAATTGACTAAAGATGTGTAAGTTACAATCATTAGCCATTTTGAAAAAATTTTGTGTATCTGAAGGATAATAAACATTATGGTTAACAATAGTTCGTGTGGCCAAATAGACAACAATAACAATGATGAAAATAAATTGTATGACTATAACGATAAAATAAAGCCAGGTTAGTAATTTTCATGTGACTATATGTTCTATAATAGTCACATTTAAGAAAAGAACATTATATAAATATACCACAATTACAACTACAGTTTATATATAATGTATTTATATATAATGTAGGTGTCTAATATATAAACAATAGTCACACACAACAATATTTGTATGTCCAAATGATAACATAGGCCACAACGAAAACAAGTTATTTGGGCCGTGAAGTGAATAATGGCCACAATGAGAGCATGTGTGTATGTTTGTAAGACAATTATTATCATTGTTTAATTGATTTTCTATATCGAAATATATATAATAGTCACCCTTACAAATATATTTATGTCTTGAATGATGGTAAGAGTTATTCTTAAAAGTATTAATGTCGCTATAATTTAATGGATAAAATATTTAAAAAAAAGCAATTGTATGTCTGTAAAACACTTTTGGCCATGCTTTTCTTAAATAGATGTGTCTAAAATCTCACAAAATAATAGTTTGTGTGGCTAAATAATAGCAAATGACACAGTGAAAAAATATTTATGTGGTCGTTGAATGAACAATAGTCACTGTCAAAAAATACATGTTTGTCAAGAAGTAGTTTATAGCAACATTTATTAGACAGGATGTCTAATTAAAACAACAATTTTGCCATAGTTTTCTTAAATCGATGTCAAAAAATACATGTTTGTCAAGAAGTAGTTTATAGCAACATTTATTAGACAGGATATCTAATTAAAACAACAATTTTGTCATAGTTTTCTTAAATCGATGTGACTAAAGACTCAATAAACAATCATTTTTGTGACTAAATAATACTAAATGCCATACTAATAGTAAACCCATGTGGCCGTTCGATAAACAGTAGTCACTATAAAAAACGATTGTGTGTCTTGAAAGCGTTTATGGTCACATTTAATGGACGTAATGCTTGATTATGCCAAGAAATATTGGTACCCAATAGCCACACTTTTATGCTACGGTTATAATTTTTTGTATTATACAGCCACTAAGTTTTAGAGTGGTCGTATGTTGCCTAAAATGGCATGACCTTCGGTGACACTTCCGATGAAAAAAAAGTGTGACTATAGGCATATGGTCACAATTTTTTGGTGTGCCCATAAATTATTTTTGTACTAGTGCAATGTGTTAACTATATTGTTTTAAAATATTAGAAAAAGTGGTTTCACGGTTTCATGAAATTTAGGAGTACGAAGGAGCATCTAGGGTTTGAGCCCTAGCTCCCTATTTATAGGCTTCTAGTTTGTAACAACCCACCTTATTTAGATATTTTCTCCAACTATTTTTGTCTCTAGAATAGTCCTTTCTAGAAAAATTCTAGAAGATATCTAAAAGCTCCATGGAAGGCTCATGAAGAGACATCTTCTAGAAACATTCTAAAGGATGTCCCTAGGATTCCTAGTAATTCTTGCCTCTTATATAAATAGGGCTCTCCCATTTCATTTCTCCTTATCTTGTAATCGAGTTGAGTTCTCTTGAGAAATAAAGAGCTTTTGTGTGTTGAGTTATTTCCTTCTTTCCTTGTTCTTGTGTTGAAGTTTCGAGTTAGGCTGACTTAGTTTGATAACTAAGTGTCGCACGGTGAGCTTGAAGATTCAAGTCTGTGACAAGTGGTATTAGAGTCTAGCAATTGAAGGAAGGTACGGCGAATGAAATGGAGTATAATGTTGTTGGAGATGCAAGTATCATGGTGAATGAAGATAATCGAGGACGAGAGGAGATTCGTCATGGTGCAAGCAAGGGATGTGGTAAGTCCAAGGATATGTGGGGATCCTTCGATAAGACAATTTCCGAAGTGGAGAATTCCTTAGATATGTTGCACGATCGAGTTGAATATGTACATCAACAAGTGGGGGTGATGACATCGGATAATGAAGTAATGCAAGACAATGTGAAAGGGGCGATCAACAAACTTGGTGGGGACTTACGTTTGGAGATGTGTGGCTTACAAGAGATGCTCCTAGGTGAGGTGGCTAAATTACATGAACAAGTGTAAGTTGAGCTCTCTATCTTGACTCAACGTGTAGAGGATGTGCGTGCGGATTGGGCCTTTTGCAAGCGGTCGGTAGTTAGTGGAGTAGGAGGCACTAACATCTACACTCAAAAAGTTGAAGTTCCAAAGCCTTCAATGTTCATGGGAAAGGGAGAAGCAAGGGTGTTTGATGACTTTATGTGGGAAATAGAGCAACATTTCGAAGTAGTAAACATAACGGATGATGATATGAAGATCAAGCCTGCTACAAGGTATTTGAAGGACACGACGACACTATGGTGGCGGCATAGGCATGCTGATATCGAACGAGGTACGTGTGTCATGAACACTTGGGATGATTTTATTCGTGAACTCAAGAAACAATTCTACCCGGAGAATGCAATGATGGAAGCCAAGATTCTCCTTCGGAAACTTCATTAAACGGGGACTATTCATGACTACGTGAAAGAATTCACCACCCTCACTGTTAAGTACCTGATCTCTTGGATGATGATGCTTTTGTCTACTTCTTTAATAGGCTAAAAGGGTGGGCCAAGACAGAGTTAAAGAGACGAGGAGTAAAAGACCTCGCAACTACAATTATGGAAGTTGAAGAATTGGTCGACTTTGGCCAAAGGGAACCTTCAAAATCACGAGACCCTCAAAGAGCGAACTTTGAGAAGAACGGGGGAGAGAGATCGATGCAATCTAGGAATGAAGTGCCAAGATTTGATTCTCAAAGGGCTGAGAATACTCAGAGGACCTCATTCAATGACGGAAGAGAAGTCTGTCGTACCAACAAGGTTGATGGTTGTTTTCTATGTGGTGGACCACATGCCCTCCGAAAACTTCCCAAAGCATGCCAAAATTCAAGCAATGATACAAAGTGAGGAAGGAGACGAGGAAGCTTGTGTAGGGTCATTGAGGATTCTCAATGCAATCAAAGCTAAGACCGAGGTGCCAAAGTCGAAGAAGAAGGGACTTCATTTTGTGGAAGCAATCATCCAAGGCACTCCTACAAGGGCTCTTGTTGATAGTGGGGCGACTCATAACTTTATCTCTGTAGATGAATCCAGGTGGTTAAGGATCAATTATGTAAAGGGGGTGGCTCCATCAAAGCTATGAATTCTTCCGCCAAACCCGTAGTAGGTGTAGCACATAAGGTGGATGCAAAGATTGGAGAATGGGAGGGAGTCATCAACTTTTCCGTTGTACCGATGGATGACTTCCAACTTGTACTTGGGCTAGAATTCTTTGATATGATATATGATTTCCCAATGCTTTTCACTAATTCATTATGCATTCTAGATGGCGTCCGCACTTGCATGGTTTCAATGAAACAATGTACAAATAATTCCACCAAGACTCTCTCCACCATGCAATTTAAGAAGGGATTCAACAAACAGGAGCCATGTTATTTAGCGGTGATAAGGAAAGAGTCGGAGAGACTGTCATCAACGAACAAAGTCCCTATAGAGATCAAATGAATCCTTAAAGAGTTCCAAGATGTGATGCCCAAGGAGTTTCCAAAGAAGCTTCCACCAGGGAGAGAAGTAGATCATGAGATTGAGTTGGAACCAGGTTCCAAGCCCATATCCAGGGCCCTCTAACGAATGACGCCACCTGAACTTGAAGAGTTACGGAAGCAACTCAAAGACCTACTTGATGCTGGTTATATCTGCCCCTCGAAAGCCCCTTTTGGCGCCCCGGTACTATTTCAAAGAAAGAAAGATGGATCCCTACGAATGTGCACTGATTATTGGGCATTAAATAAGGTAACATTGAAGAACAAATACATAATCCCCCTTATAGTCGATTTATTCGATCTACTAGGGAAAGCACGCTACTTCTCTAAACTTGACTTGTGATTAGGGTATTACCAAGTTCGTATTGCCGAAGGGACGAGCCAGAAACAACTTGCGTCATGAGGTATGGATCTTTTGAGTTCTTAGTCATGCCTTTCGGCTTGACCAACGCCCCCGCCACGTTTTCTACTCTAACGAATAAGTTATTCCACCCATTCCTCAATAAGTTTGTGGTGGTATATTTAGATGATATCGTGGTATATAGCCACTCTTTGGAGGAGCATGTTTCCCACTTGACAAAGGTATTTCAAGTATTACGAGAAAATCAACTGTAAGTGAAAGTAGAGAAATGCTCATTCGCACAACAGGAAGTGGAATTTTTTGGTCACAAAGTCAAAGATGGATCATTAATGATGGACAAAGGGAAGATCAAATCCATTCGAGATTGGGAGGAACCAACCAAGGTAACCGAACTTCGATCGTTCCTTGGTCTGGTTAATTATTATCGACGCTTTATCAAAGGATATTCCAATCGGGTGGCACCCTTTACCGATCTTTCATGTTGTCAAGAAGCATTCCAAGAGTTCAAAGAGGCGGCGATGCAAGAACCTGTGATAAGAGTACCGGATGTCACAAAGCTCTTCGAGTTACATACAGGTGCGTCTGACTTCGCCATAGGTGGGGTCTTAATGCAAGATGAACACCCGATCGCATACGAGAGTTGGAAATTAAACGAGGCGGAGAAACGTTACACGGTGCAAGTAAAGGAGATGACCGCCATCATCCATTGTTTACGAGTATGGAGACACTATTTACTCGGTGCCAAATTCGTGATCAAGACGGATAATATTGCAACAAGCTATTTCCAAACACAAAAGAAGTTGGGCCCGAAACAAGCCCGATGGCAAGAATTTTTAGCATAATTTGATTATGTGCTCGAGTACAAACCAGGGAAAGCTAACGTTATTACCGATGCACTAAGTCACAAAGGCACCCTCGCTTCAATCACCCAAGCACGATTCGTCTTGCAAGATCAAATCAAACAAGGCCTAGAGCATGATCCTCTGGCCAAGAACCTGATTACTATGGACCGAGAAAGGAAGACGCAAAGATTTTGGCTTAAGGGATATCTACTCTTTACAAAAGGATACAAGTTATTTGTGCAAAAATGGGGCAACCATAGACGAAGAATAATGAAGGAGTGTCATGATTCAAATTGGGCAGGACATTTGGGAGTCAAGAGGACAGAAGCATTAGTAGAGTGTGCTTACTGTTGGCTACATATGAGGGATGATATTGAAGGTTGTGTTTGGATGTGCTTGGTGTGCCAACAAGACAAAATTGAGAAAAAACAATCGGGTGGACTATTGGAGCCATTACCTACTCCTAAGGGCCCATGGGAGAGTGTATCTATGGATTACATTATGTGCCTAGCAAATTCGAAAGGATGTGGGAGTATTATTATTGTCGTGGATAGGTTCTCAAAGAATGGCACCTTCATACCAACTCCATAGAATTGCACTGTGAAGGAAATAACCAAGCTATCCTTCAAGCACATAGTGAAGTATTGGGGCATGCCACAAATCATCATCAGTGATCGTGACCCTTGGTTCACTAGAAGATTTTGGACAGGGTTGTTCAAGCAAATGGGCATGGAATTGAACTTGTCTACTAGTTTTCATCCCCAAACTGATGGGAAAATAGAGAGAGTGAATGCTTTACTGGAGTTATACTTGCGACACTATGTGAGTAAGAATCAAAGAGATTGGGTGAGGCTTCTTGATATTGCTCAATTCTCTTATAATATGCAAAGAAGAGATGCCATGGGTCAAAGTCCCTTTGAGATTGTCACAAGTCGACAACCTTTAACCCTTAATGCTTTAGCCGCAACTTATGAGGGAAATAGCCCTGTTGCTTACAAATCGGCAAAGGAGTGATAGGAACAAGTGGACATGGCTCGAACGACATTAGACAAAGCAGCTAATAAAATGAAGAAATGGGTAGATGAGAATAGAAGGCATGTAGAGTTCAAAGTTGGAGACCGGGTCATGGTGAAACTTCTTCCATAATAATTCAAGACATTACGGAAAGTACATCAGGGCTTGGTGCGAAGATATGAAGGACCATTAGAAGTGATCAGGAGAGTAAGGAAAGTTTCATATCGACTTGAACTCCCACCCAAGTTGAAGATTCATCCGGTTTTCCACGTCAGCATGCTCAAGTTGTATCATGAAGACTCAGAAGCTCTGCAACGTGGGATATCAAAGCGTGCACCAACAATGGTCGTTACGTCCTTCGACTGTGAGATTGAGGAGATACTTTCATAATGAACTATACGGAAAGGGGGGGGGGGGGAGTTCAGAACTTCAAATAATACTTAATCAAATGGAGGAATTTATCGGATAATGAGGCAAGTTGGGAGTCCGAAGACTTACTGTGGCAATTTCAAGATGAGATCAAGTGATATCGCGATGCAAACGTGACGAGGACGTCACAAAAATAGGTGGGGGGGGGGGGGGGGATGTAACGATCCGCCATATTAATATATTTTCTCTAATTATTTTTTTCTCTAGAATAGTTCTTTCTAGAAAATTTCTAGAAGATATCTAGAAGCTTCATGGAAGGCTAATGAAGAGACTTCTTTTAGAAACATTCTAGAAGATGTCCCTTGGATTCCTAGTAGTTCTTGCCTTTTGTATAAATAGGGCTCTCCCATTTCATTTCTCCTCACCTTGTAATCGAGTTGAGTTCTCTTAAGCAATAAATAGCTTTCGTTTGTTGAGTTATTTCCTTCTTTCCTTGTTCTTGTGTTGAAGTTTCGAGTTAGGCTGACTTAGTTTGAGAACTAAGTGTCGCACGGTGAGCTTGAAGATTCAAGTCCATGACAAGTTGCTTAATCACAAAGCTACTCCAAAACCCTAGGGCTTATCTTGAAATTGTCCCCCATCCCTATATTTTTGGAATGTTCCAATTAATTAAACATTTTAATTAATTAACAATTAGTCGCTTTTAATTCATAATTAATTCTAAAATAGTTTCTAATTAATTTATTATAACATGAAAATTTAATACACTACTTTCTCATAAATTCTTTTGTCTTTTAATTTCTAAATTAGCTCTTAAGGGTAACCCAAAAGGGTCTTGTTATTATTAGAAACTAGGCAAATTTGTACGTGTTGCATAGAAACACATATATAGTTGAAAGTTGAAGTCCTTACACATATATGCTTTTTTTAAATATAAAACTAGTTTTTAATTTTGATATAATAATTTTTATACCAAATTGATATAATATATTCATTATTTTGAATTATATGATAATATATACATCTATTATAACTTCATAATCTCAATCGTTTGAATGACTTCTACCCGCGAGTTACACATTATTAAAATTAAATTTAATATATGATATAATGTTATTTATAGTTGTTATTATTAATTAATTTTTTTAAAATTTATTTGATTAATGTTTTAATCTCTAACATTATAATTATTTAAACATCAAACATTAATTTTTAATTTTAAAGGTAACAATATAATCATTTATTATAGAGTTATTTTTAACTATTTTTATTGTAAGTTATTTTAAGCTACTTATTTAAAAACTTTTAATGATTATAAAAATATCTTTAGGAAATATTTTAGTTAAATCAGGATTACATTTTAGTTTTTTGCATTTATCAGTACAATTTATTAATTTTAACTATTTACAAAATATTCTTTGGTTTTTAAAGGGAACTGAAATTTTTATTTAAGTTGATATTGTAATGTTAAATTTAAGTTAACAATTTAAGTATTTTGTCAAAACTATTCAAAAGTTATATCTTTAAACTGACAATGGTTTACATATAACGACATATTAAATCTAATAAATTAAGTATAATATTTTAGAAGTTAAACACATAACTTTATAAGTAGAAGTAAATATATTATTTTAAAATTAAAATTTAGTTTATTTATGATTACACTTTAGGTTTGATATTTGTTTAACCTTATCAACTAACTTATAATCATTATTAGAAAGACACTACAATTTATCACTTTTAACTATTTATAAAATATTATTTGGGTTGTTTGAGTTAAACTAAAATATATATTTAAATTGACCCTGTAATGTTATGTTTAGATTAATAAGTGAAGTATTGTATACAAATTGTTTCAAAATTATATCTTTAAAATGATAATAGTTTACATCTAACAATATATTAAAACCAATAAATTAATTATAATATGTTAAAAGTTAAAAAAATAAGTTTATAAGTAGAAGTAAAGATATTATTTTAATATTGAAATTTAGTTTATATATGATTACACTTTAGGTTGGATATTTATTTAACCTAATTAACCAAATTATAATTATTATTAGAAATAAATTGAAAAGTCATGAGAATTTCAAATGAATGTGGTGAAAGGAAAAATACATGGGAGTTTCAAATGAATGTGGTGCGCTTCCTTTATAAGTATACTAGGTGAATGCTCGCGCGTTGTGCAGTGGGATAATTATGTAGTTTAATATGGTTATATATGGTTTAATGTATTGTGAATAAGTCATACATAAAACTTGTATGCGATTAAATAGCATGTACCTTTTTTGATTTATAGATTTTTTATCATAATAAATAATGAAATTTTTTTACTATTAGTTTAAAATTTTACATGTAATTTTTATGTACACATTAGTATCTAATTTAATTAGTTGATGATTGATTAGATATGGATTCTCATTTGTAGTCGTCTATTTATGTTGAACCTTATAAAAATACATATTTAACGACTTTTGTTAGTTTTACTATTAAATAGAAAATTATGTCGTATTTTAAGTAAATATAAAAATCTCATTCTCAATCTATTTTAAGATAGTGACATATTTTAAGTTAATATAAAAATTATATTCTAGAACTAATGAAAAGAAAAAACAGAGCCCAAAATTTTAACTATAATAAAGTTGATTTCAATTAAAAAGTGCTCAATGGAAGATATATCACTCAATAAACATTATAAGATATTACGTTATATTCAAATTACAGACATCATTTTTGTAAGAGTCTTTCAAAATATATGAGACTATAGTGCCTAATACAACAATGTAATAACCAAATGACCCTAACATATTTAAATGAAATATAATTATAATATATTATCTATCCAACTAAATTTCTGCATAACATGTGGGATTCGTCTACTATATGGTATTCTTCTAATATATTATATTGTAGTATAAACATTATATTTGGAAAACCACTTTGAGTTTTATTGTAGTTTATAACATTAAATTTGTGATGGGCTGTATTTGACACACAATTATGTATTTATATCTATATTATATATTTAAAACAAATCTTATATAAACATCCAACGTAAATATTCATCTTCAAGTTTTCTTTCTTCAGCACGTAAACAAACTTTTGTTATAAAGTCAAAAATAGAATAAAAGACACTTAAATATATGATCATGATATATTATATTTTGATTGGGGCTTGTACAAAACATGCATGAGAATATATTATTAATTTATCTCTTGTTTTGGGTAATTCGAATAAGATAGCTTCACATCCAACGTATCAAACGGATTACCCATTTACTAAAGTCTAAAACCCAAAAACTCAAACATGTTCTAATACCATAAAAATGCATGAGGTTTTAGCAAATTATTATCTCATATGAATTACCATTGATTATGTGTGATTAGTTATTAAGAAGGTGAAAAGGTTTGGGGGTTTCAAATGCATGAGGTTTTAGCAAATTATTATGGGGGGTTTCAAATGCATGACAATCAAGGGAAAATGCATGCTGTATAAGTATGTAAGATAATGAAATGATATCACCAATAGTTATGACCTTGGTCACTTTTTCCAATAGTTTCCCACTTGGAAAACTCATCAACTATACAAGGTATCTGTACGAACATGAGACATTGAGTATGTCGTCTAACGCAGCTGTCGAACTATGATTAAATCAAGATTCAGGCCTTAGACTAGTGATTAGTTGTTCTTTTCTTTCTACAAGGTATCTGTACGAACATGAGACATTGATAATGGTCGATCTCAGTGTTGAATATTATGTTTCTCGATAAAAGTTTGTGACGACTACATCAGACCACTAAATTGAACACATAAACTTCAATCACAGCTTGACCAGACACTTTAGATGTCAGCACCAAATCATTGAGGGTCCCATAGATATCACTTCTCCTATTAGGGAAAAATAAACAAATAAACTTCAACGATGTAGTTTATGTCTACTCATCATGTCATACATATACATGCCATTTGTTACTACTAGTTAAAGATAACGATGGAGTAGACCAATGCTTAAAAGATTTGTAAAAGAAAAATGCCATGTATCTCTGTTTGAAGAATATGATATGTTGTCATCTTACAATTACTTGTGGCTTTATCAGAGGATATGTTATAAAGAATTTTGTACTAATGAGCTTTATAATAATTTATCCATTGGCACTGTTATGTTAACAACAAAAACATGATGTTAATATGATATGACTTAGGAGAACTTTTGTTGCTACTGGAAAATTGATGGGTTTTGCTCATAAGAACATCCTATGTGCTCATACAAACCCTAATGCTTGGATCTAGGTTTCTCTATTGTACATGCAAGTTATCCAAGACTATAAACCCTAATTCTAGCATTCAAGTAATCATATTAACATGAGAATAGGTTTAAGATCATACCTTGATTGTTATGTAGCAATAACAATCCCAAATCTCCTTGTATTGACTTTAGAAAGCTTAGAGTCACAAATGTCACTCCTTTAATGGTTCACAAACACCAAGAGCAAGAGAATGAAGAGGAGAGAGGATGGAGGCTGCCCAAAACGTGTTCTAAACCTAGAAGAGAAGTTCCCCACGTTTTTGAACGTTAAGGGTTCTATATATAGTGAGGGTATTAGGGTTATCTAACAAGGAAACTCTAATTTGGATGCTTAAGCCCTAAGCAACCCATGGACCCCCTTTTCTTAAGGCCTTGGACGATTTCTTATGGGTTTCCCCATAGAATTCGTCCACTCCTTAATATAAGGCAATCCATGGCCCAAATTGCAATTATCTTATAATTAAAATTCCAGTCCCTTAAGTTTAATTAATCTCTTTTAGTCACAAAACTAATTACCAATTAATTCTTGACTAATACTAATTAAATAATATGATTTCTCCTTTAATATATTATTCTCATAATACATTAATAAATCATAGTTAATCCTTTCTCTCCATAATTCATCCTATCAAGTTGCTTTGGCGAAGGCAACCCAAAAGGACCATGCACCATCGGGTCAAGTACATACAAAAGTAGTTATGGACTTAGACACTAATCCAACAGTCTCACACTTGGATAACTCTAATAACTATTATGCGTATGACTTCAGATCCTGATCTACAATCGTAGCTTTCCAAAGCCGCTGTCAACTCTGATCCTATCAGATACGTGTGTCCTTTAGATAAGGGATCATATATTCCTCCATTCTAGATATCGTATGAGACATGATTTTAAATCACTCTCTTTGTACTATTTCTCGATTTTCGATTTATGACGACTGACTAATTGAACAAATCAAATTAGCCCTAGCCCGGCCGAGCATTTACGTTTGTCATCACAAAATCATTGAGGGGCCCAAAGATATCGCTTTTATCCTACTTTGAATAAAAGGAACGGATAAACTTTGATACAATGCTTGCTTGCACTCACTCCCCGAATCACACACAATAATATGTTTTATAACACCAAGTTACTAGTGCGTTTACATATTATCAATGTACAACCGATTTGCAAGATACAACTCACACATCTTGGTTTCAAGAATATAAGATGTTATCGTCTCACTAATTACTCGTGATACAATTCATGGAGTGATCCAAGTGAGCGTGGGTTTAATCTAATGCTCAAATCTTATTCATAAGCACTCATGAACGTTGCAGCAAACATTTAGTTATGTCTAATACTCTTTTAGACAATCCAAACACCAATTCACGACAGTCTTCATTCATATCTACTTCCAACATATGAACGAATGTGGCCCGTTCGAATAATTTGACTGTTCTAAACGAATTAAATTATTTAGGAAGTCAAAACATGCAAAGTGAAACACAAGAATAATACTAATCCCATATGGCCTCAAACCTTTGAGCATAAATAAAACACCTTTTATTTATCACCATATCGATTACTCATTGTTTGTCGTTTCGGGTAATCAACTTCTTGCTTGAATTATTACACTTGTCCCATGCTCCTAGCATGCACACAATGTTTACCTATGGTTCTTTCTTTGTCAAATAGATCAAATTGAACACATTTCCAATCATTCTCATTTCACAACTCCAAATCCTTTTCCATAAGTGAAAGAATATCAAATTCTTGCTACTTATAGAATATGCTAGATTCTAACATTTTATGCAATGATCCTTTCATAATGTCACTGCACCAAAGTCACAAAGACGATTGCCAATGATATTACAAAGTCCTCTATCGGAGATTGTTACAAGACAATTCCTTAGATATGATGTCTCTCACTCAAAGTACATTCCTTTGAACATCCTTTTGCATAAAAGTTTCTAATCTAGTCATAGATTTTTCAATATTCAATTTCCCAGTATGGACACGTTTCCATATTTTCCATATGACAACTAATTCTTCATAGAATCTTATCTATTCATAATAATGTCGATATAGTCCATCTAATATGGAAACATTTACATATTTTCCATAGGACAACTTATTAATAGAATCTTTTCTATTCATAATAATGTCGATATGGTCCATTCAATACCATGCTTCCAACTACTCATAAGCAACCAATCCTCATCAAACTTTGGATTGTCCTTTGATAGTTGTTTAATTATTTTAGTCAAAACCGATTCTAGTCCTTTTTCCCTCTAAATGCGCTAGACATTTGGAAAATTTTAGAATGGTAAAATATTAAAGCATTTGCAATCGATCCTATACCCGAAGCGTATGGGACACGATGCATAATGTTTTATTTGCTATGTTCTCAAAATTCGAATTGTGAAGAGGAATGTCGTAATCATAATCGAAATTTTAAGAACACACTATGTACCTTTGACTAAATTTATTAACATTTCTCAACCTAAGCCTTTAGATTTGAAATGAAGCATAATATTCTCTCCCTTAATTATAGCAAAACAACTTTACAACCCTTACCACTTTGCAAGGTATAACTCTTGTTTTCTATACTTAATATTGCCAACTTGCAATACGTGCCTTAATAATCATACAATCATAACATTTATGCTCCCACTATCATGATGATTATTATAAAACATAACACTTATGCTCCCACTAGCTTCGACATGTATTCATAAACATCTTAACTTTTAGAAAAACAATACCTATTGAATTTCTTAAGTCCATGTTTCTAATACTTAATGCTTTGATAATCTTTTATCAAGGCCTCTTAAACTTATACACCTTTTCCTTAGATAGCTCATATGTGTGTCTAAACAATTAAGACTAGTTGCCAAACCTCACAATTCAAATCATGGAAAGGGATACCGTAACCATAATCGAATTCGAGAATGCAATTTTACAATCACTATCTTCTTAAAATCTTTCTTAGTGAAAGCATTTCCTCACAATCATTTTCATGAAGGAGGAAATCTTATGACACTTAGAATTAAACGGTGTATGTGTTCCTATCCATGTGAATTTGTTAAAACCAAAGTTTACGACAAATTCAAACTCATATGGACCGAACTTTCTTAATCTTGATTTCTTGCCTTATGGTAGCACAGCTGCCCACCACGTCTTCCAAGTAGTTAAATAGCTCACCTTTTCCTATCAATGTACCTTTCATTGATCGAGGTGCCTTGCCTTTTATGCGTTTAAAAGGAGAACTCATAGAACTCACATGCATAATCAACTCAATTGGAAACATCACAGAAAAAAAATAATGTCAACACGATAGGTTGTAAACCTCAACTCGTGTGCTAGTGACGGTCGATAAGGTTTATTTGATTTGTTCTTGAAACCTTTCAAGATCATTAAGACTCCCACTGACTCCTTGACATATAAGATTCTCTTGTCAATAGCCATTTCTTGACAAAACAAATATTCAAGAGTTAGTGTAGCTTTTATAAAAACACTTCATAAATTGGTCCTAGTTGGCCTTTGTCTTATCCAAGACATCACAACTTTCCACATTTGATGAATGTTATAAACCTTCTTAATACTTTTCACTCATTGTCACAATCTTAACTTTAAGACTTGTTATTGGAATGAAGTATGATTGACCTTTTGATTTAACCATTTCTTCAATTCTTGATTTCTCTTCTTAAACATACAATTGTACTAAGACTCACTTAGAGGATCAATTGAGATATGGTTTTAATCATTAAGACCTATCATAAAGCATAAAAGGTACTCTCCCTTCTTCTTAGAACGGAGAAACTTTTATCTTTTTGCCTACTTGATTCTTCTTATTCGTGCTGCTAATGATTTAAACTTTTTTTCAATCAATTCATAATTACACTTAATCTTATAAGTATAATCATATTTACTAAACCTTTAGTAAATCATGACGAATATCTTTGTTATTCTTGTGGTGGACTTTGATCAACACACAACTTTGTGTGCTCGATCTCCTAGTCCTTTCACTTGACACGTTGTCAACGAATTAGTCTAATTTCCAAATATGAAATTTCTAATTCATCATGTAACCAAGTTGTGTGATTCCAAATTTCTGTCCAATTGAAATTTGGGCGATGAGAAACTCTCCCTATTTGGTAAATTCTTGACATTTCCATAAATAACATAAACAATAATCGTATCCATTCGTTGTAGAAATATGCAAACATCAATTTTCATAACGATTTCATTGCAAGGAAATAAACAAATAAATAAATAAGTCAAACCAAAATTTATTTATTTATAAAAACAGCGGAAAACATTTGTCCTTACAATGCAAAATCTATTGAAAACTATGTATTTCAAAAGGAAAATTTCTAACAACTCTATCATAACTTTCTAAGATCAAAATCTAATCTTCAAGTTCATGTGATTAGACACATCTTGCTCTTTCATCAAGCTTTCTTTCTTTTCACCGATCCTACAAAACATTCAAATGCAATCTGATCACATCATGTATTAAGAATCAACGAATGGGAACTTAATTTAGATAGTGGATTTTACTTGAAGCACAGCCATACTCTTTGACTCTCCCACCTTTGGAATCTTCAGGCTCTTGGGGCAAATTTCTATCCAACGCCGTTTCTTTTGGCAGCAAACGCAGGTTGGTTCTCCTAGAACGTCCTTGGAAGCATGGTCGGTTGACTTTCCCAACAAATACGCTCCATTGCTTCGCCAAATCATTTCTGATTCAGCAGCAATGAGCATGTAAGTTAGGTCAATGAGGTTGTCGTCATGATCCATCATATAATACTTTCTTTTGAACTCATTATATGATTCAGGAAGTGACTGCAAAACCCAATTCACAGCCAACTCATTCGGGAATGACACACCCAACATTATCAACCTATCAATGTGTGATTTCATTCCTAGAACGTGGGCACACATAGGTTTACCATCTTCATGTTTCATTTCCAATAGGGCTTTAGTGATATTGAACCTTTCAATTCTTCAATCTTGTGTGTTAGGGAGAACAATTTGAGGAGGAGGAGGAGGAACTAAAGCATGATTTCTTGTTCCTTGATCGAATCGTGGAATATCATCTTCATGTGGAATGCTTGTTCCACGGGATTTGGGAAGACCATAGTTTTTGAACTTTGACATCTACAAAATGGGGGAAACAAATTCAAGTTAGTTGATTGATTGAGTCCTTGGTAAATCACCCAAATGAAATTCCAAGGCTAGGACCCAACACAATACGCTACAACCTAGAAAAGGGATGTCATAATCTAGTTGCAGAATATTTGAAGGTAAGTGAATGACGATTCACTAATTTTCACCACGAAAAATGAAAAGGAAATTTAAGTTTTAAATCTATGAAAACTCCTAGAACCTTTGAGATTCATTGAACATTTCAATGGCATGTTTAAATATCGATATGCCCCTCTTGTTTGTGACTGGGATGCCAAGGATCACAAAGCGGGTGTGAATAACCATGCAAACTTACATGGTGCCCTCACATGTTACAGTCACCTATTCGATGTGCCGGTAAACCACACACGCTCCACCGAACTATGACAAACATTGAGTCACCCTTTTCTACCTTTTCTTAGAACCATTTAGTGTGCCGGTAAACCACACACGCTCCACTAACGTCTTCGCAAGGGCACAAAGTGTAATTTCATGGAATTGCATTAATTCACTTTGCCTAAGAAACTAAGATTGGGAATTTGTGAAAACATTTAGTTACTTTTGTATTTCATTATACTTATAATGGAAGACTTCGTCCTATCCTACCCGTTCGGCTAACGACCCTCCACTAGTCAAGAGTGTGGTGGGTAAGAGGGGATACCCATTCAATCGCCATTTTATAGGAAATTTCCTTAAACACCCCTCATAGACCAGCTTCGTGAATGAGGCCTACTAACGGTAAGACTGACTTTTACTCATACATATATATAATGTTAGACTTTTAATGTTATATATGTTGGATTAGTGTCTAAGTCCATAACTATTTTGGTATGTACTTGACCCGGTGGTTCATGGTCCTTTTGGGTTGCCCTCACCAAAGCAACTTGATTAGAGAAATAAATAGAGAGAGAGGTTATTATGATTTATTAATATGTTATAAGAATAATATATTAAAGGAGAAATCATATTTATTTAATTAATATTGGTCAATAATTAATTAGGAATTAATTTTATGATAAAGTGTAATTAATTAAACTAGAGGGCTGAATTGTAATTATGTGATAGTTACAAAATAAGGTTAGGATTATCCTAAGTATAGGATGGACGAATTTAAGGTGATAATGCCTTAGAATTCGACTATGATAAGGATTCAAGGATTATCTTATGGGTTTCTTGGTAAGCAAGCAACTAGATAAGGATAATGACTGAAACCCTATCTTTACACCTATATAAACCCCCTAAGGCTTATGAATTCGTGTATTCCTTCCCAAGAGGTCCTAGAGACAAATTCGTATACCTCTCCTCTCTCTTTATAACTTCTCCATTTGCTCTTGGTGTTTGTGAACCATTAGAGGAGTGACACTTGTGACTCTAAGCCTTCCAAAGTCAATTCAAGGAGGAATTAGGATTGTTATTGCTACATAACAATCAAGGTAATATCTTAAACCTAATTATATGTTAATATCGATTTCCATATGCTAGAATTAGGGTTTATAGTCTTGGATAACTTGCATGTACAATAGAGAAACCTAGATCCAAGCATTAGGGTTTGTATGAGCACATAGGATGTCTTATGACCAAAACCCATCAGTGGTATCAGAGCCTAGCTTGGTTTCAATTGTATTGATGCATTGTATAACTGGAAAAATCGTTTTTTGGGTTTACGGAGGCTGGACTCGCCGAGTCCATAGCTGAACTCGCCGAGTCCATGCTGACTCGACGAGTCCAGGCTTGACTCGACGAGTCAACTCGTCAGATGGAGGGTATCTCGGGTTTTCTTGCTGTTTTTGCTTATGGATAGTTACCTTATCATGTTAGATCAATATTAATCAGATTATATGATATATTTGACTATAATTTTGATCTAATTGAAGATATTTATCAATTAATAAGATAATTGTTTCCTTATGTGATAATTGATTAATTATTTTGAGTAAATTGATAAATTGTTTTGCAAGAAATCATTAAATAAATCAAATATGGATAATTATGTGATTAATTGTTAATTTATATTATTTGTTATTTGATCCTTGTTGTTATGAAAAGTTTCATATTTTCCCCTTTTAGGTTTTATAGTTTAAATTTGAACCCAAAAGTTTTGTTGTTTTGAAATTTAAATAGTTGAAACCCTAATGTTTTGAAAAAAGGTTCAAAACTTGCCCTCAAGTTTTGGAATTTAAATTTTGATTAAATAGTTTAATTTTGATGTATATTTAAATTCTAAACCCTTTTGTTTTGAAATGTTTCAAAACTTGCCCTCAAGTTTTGGAATTGAAAAAGTTGATTAAAAGTTAATTAGGAATGTTAAATTCTAAAACTCTAGTAATGTTTTGAAAAGTTCAATTCACACCCTTATGATTTTATTAATTAATTAAGGTGTATAATTAAAAGAAGTTTAATAAATCCATAAAAGTTTAGGTTTACAATTTAATTGAATTAAAAGTATAATTGTTAATTTTGATCACCTAATATTATAAAAGTGTAAAATGCACCCTATACTATATATAACATTAAAAGTCTAACATTATATATATGTATGAGTAAAAGTCAGTCTTACCATTAGTAGGCCTCATTCACGAAGCTGGTCTATAATGGGTGTTTAAGGAAATTGCCTATAATATGGCGATTGAATGGGTATCTACTCTTACCCACCGCACTCTTGATTAGTGGAGGGTCGTTAGCCGAACGGGTAGGATAGGATGAAACCTTCCATTATAAGTATAATAAAATACAAAGTAACTAAATGTTTTTCAAATTCCCAATCTTAGTTACTTAGGCAAAGTGAATTGATGCAATTCCATGAAATTACACTTTGTGCCCTTGCGAAGACGTTAGTGGAGCGTGTATGGTTTACCGGCACACTAAATGGTTCTAAGCAAAGGTAGCAAAGGGTGACTCAATGTTTGTCATAGGTCGGTGGAGCGTGTGTGGTTTACCAACACATCGAATAGGTGATTGTAACATGTGAGGGCACCATGTAACTTTGCATGGTTATTCACACCCGTTTTGTGATCCTCGGCATCCCAATAACAAACAAGAGGGGCATATCGAGATTTAAACATGCCATTGAAATGTTCAATGAATCTCAAAGGATCTAGGAGTTTTCATAGATTTAAAACTTAAATTTCTTTTTCGTTTTTCATGGTGGAAATTAGTGAATCGCCATTCACTTACCTTCAAATATTCTGCAACTAGATTACGACATCCCTTTTCTAGGTTGTAGCGTATTGTGTTGGGTCCTAGCCTTAGTATCTCATTTAGGTGATTTACTAAGGACTCAATCAATCAATCAACTAACTTGAATTTGTTTCTCTTGTTTTGTAGATGTCAAAGTTCGACAACTATGGTCTTCCCAAATCCAGTGGAACAAGCATTCCACATGAAGATGATATTCCACGATTCGATTAAGGAACAAGAAATCATGCTTCACTTCCTCCTCCTCCTCCAATTGTTCTCCCTAACCCACAAGATCGAGGAATTGAAAGGTTCAATATCACTGAAGCCCTATTGGAAATGAAACATGAAGATGGTAAGCCCATGTGTGCCCACGTTCTAGGAATGAAATCACACATTGATAGGTTGATAATGTTGGGTGTGTCATTCCCGAATGAGTTGGCTGTAAATTGGGTTTTGCAGTCACTTCCTGAATCATATAATGAGTTCAAAAGAAAGTATTATATGATGGATCATGACGACAACCTCATTGACCTAACTTACATGCTCATTGCTGCTGAATCAGAAATGATTTGGCGAAGCAATGGAGCGTATTTGTTGGGAAAGTCAACCGATATGCTTCTGAAGACGTTCTAAGATAAGCGACCTGCGTTTGTTGCCAAGAGAAAGGGCGTTGGATAGAAGTCTGCCCCAAGAGCCTGAAAATTCCAAAGATGGGAGAGTCAAAGAGTATGACTGCGCTTCAGGTAAAATCCACTATCTAACTTCGTTAAGTTCCTATTCATTGATTCAAAATACATGATGTGATAAGATTGCATTTGATTGTTTTTGTAGGATCGGTGAAAAGAAAGGAAGCTTGGTGAAAGAGCAAGAAGAATCTAATCACAAGAAATAGATCTTGATCGCATGGACTTGAAGATTAGATTTTGAGCTTAGATAGTTATGATAGAGTTGTTAGAAATTTTCCTTTTGAAATACATAGTTTTCAATGGATTTTGCATTGTAAGGACAAATGTTTTCCGCTGCTTTTATAAATAAAATAAATTTTGTTTGACTTATTTATTTATTTGTTCACTTCCTTGCAATGAAATCGTTATGAAAATTGATGTTTGCATATTTCTACAATAAATAGATATGATTCTTATTTATGGTGATTATGGAAATGTCGAGAATTAACCAAATAAGGAGAGTTTCTCATCGCCCAAGTTTCAATTGGACAGAAATTTGGAATCACACAACTTGGTTGCATGATGAATGAGAAATTTCATATTTGGAAATTAGACTAATTCGTTGACAAAGTGTCAAGTGAAAGACTAGGAGATCGAGCACACAAAGTCATGTGTTGATCAAGTCCACCATAAAAGTAACAAAGATATTCATCATGATTTACTAAAGGTTTAGTAAATATGATTATACTTATAAGATTAAGTATAATTCGTAATTGATTAAAAAGGTTTAAATCAATAGCAAAACGAATAAGAATCAAGTAGGCAAAAAGATAAAAGTTTCTCCATTCTAAGAAGAAGGGAAAGTACCTTCTATGCTTTATGATAGGTCTTTATGATTAAGAACCATATCTCAATTGATCCTCTAAGTGAGTCTTAGTACAATTGTATGTTTAAGAAGAGGAATCAAGAATTGAAGAAATGGTTAAATCAAAAGGTCAATCATACTTCGTTCCAATAACAAGTCTTAAAGTTAAGATTGTGACAATGAGTGAAAAAGTATTAAGAAGGTTTATAACATTCATCAAATGTGGAAAGGTGTGATGTCTTGGACAAGACAAAGGCCAACTAGGACCAATTTATGAAGTGTTTTGATAAACTCTACACTAACTCTTGAATATTTGGTTGTCAACAAATGTTTATTGACAAGAGAATCTTATATGTCAATGAGTCAGTGGGAGTCTTAATGGTCTTGAAAGGTATCAAGAACAAATCAATTAAACCTTATCGATCATCACTAGCACACGAGTTGAGGTTTACAACCTATCGTGTTGACAATATTTTGATTCTGTGCTGTTCCAATTGAGTTAATTATGCATGTGAGTCCTATGAGTTCTCATTTTGAACGCATAAAAGGCAAATCACCTTAATCAATGGAAGGTACATTGATAGGAAAAGGTGAGCTGCTTAACTACTTGGAAGACATGGTGGGCAGCTGTGCTACCATAAGGCAAGAAATCAAGATTAAGAAAGTTCGGTCCATATAAGTTTGAATTTGTCGTAAACTTTGGTTTTGACAAATTCACATGGATAGGAACATATACACGATTAAAATCTAAGTGTTATAAGATTTCCTCCTTCATGAAAATGATTGTGAGGAAATGCTTTCACTAAGAAAGATTTTAAGAAGATAGTGATTATAAAGTTGCATTCTCGAATTCAATTATGGTTACGGTATCCCTTTCCATGATTTGAATTGTGAGGTTTGGCAATTAGTCTTAATTGTTTAGACACACATATGAACTATCTAAAGCAAAGGTGTATAAGCTTAAGAGGCCTTGATAAAAGATTATCAAAGCATTAAGTATTAGAAACATAGACTTAAGAAATTCAATAGGTATTGTTTTTCTGGAAGTTAAGATGTTTTGAATACATGTCGAAGCTAGTGGGAGCATAAGTGTTATGTTTTTTTATAGTAATCATCATGATAGTGGGAGCATAAAAGTTATGATTGTATGATTATTATGGAAAGTTTTGCAAGTTGGCAATATTAATTATAGAAAACAAGAGTTATACCTTGCAAAGTCGTAAGGGTTGTAAAGTTGTTTTGCTATAATTAAGGGAGAGAATATTATGCTTCATTTCAAATCTAAAGGCTTAGGTTGATAAATGTTAATAAATTTAGTCAAAGATACATAGTGTGTTCTTAAAATTTCGATTATGATTACGGCATTCCTCTTCACAATTCGAATTTTGAGAACATAGCAAACAAAACATTATGCATCGTGTCCCATACGCTTCGGGTATAGGATCGATTGCAAATGCTTTAATATTTGACCATTCTAAAATTTTCCAAATGTCTAGCGCATTTAGAGGGAAAAGGGACTAGAATCGGTTTTGACTTAAATAATTAAACAACTATCAAAGGACAATCCAAAGTTCGACGAGGATTGGTTGCTTGTGAGTAGTTGGAAGCATGGTATTGGATGGACTATATCGAAATTATTACGAATAGATAAGATTCTATTAAGAATAAGTTGTCATATGGAAAATATGGAATCATGTCCATATTGGGAATTGAATATTGAAAAATCTATGACTAGATTAGAAACCTTTATGCAAAAGGATGTTCAAATGAATGTACTTTGAGTGAGAGACATCATATCTAAGGAATTGTCTTGTAATAATCTCCGATAGAAGATTTTATAATATCATTGAAAATAGTCTTTGTGACTTTGGTGCAGTGACATTACGAAAGAATCATTGCATGGAATGTTAGAATCTAGCATATTCTATAAGTAGCAAGAATTTGATATTCTTTCACTTATGAAAAGGGATTTGGAGTTGTGAAATGAGAATGGTTGGAAATGTGTTCAATGTGATCTATTTCACAAAGTAAGAACCATAAGTGAACATTGTGTGCATGCTAGGAGCTTGGGATAAGTGTTGTAATTCAAGTAAGAAGTTGATTACCCGAAACGACAAATAATGAGTAATCGATATGGTAATAAATAAAAGGAGTTTTATTTATACTCAAAGGTTTGAGGCCATATGGGATTAGTATTATTATTGTGTTTCACTTTGCATGTTTTGACTTCCAGAATAATTGAGTTTATTAAGAATAATCGAATTATTCGAACGGGCCACAGTCGTTCATATGTTGGAAGTAGGTATGAATGAAGACTGTCGTGAATTGGTGTGTGGATTGTCTAAAAGAGTATTAGACATAAGCAAATGTGTTGCTGCAATGTTCATGAGTGCTTATGAATATGAATTTGAGCATTGGATTAAACCCACGCTCACTTGGATCACTCCATGAATTGGATCACGAGTGATTGGTGAGACAATAACATCTTATATTCTTGAAACTGAGATGTGTAAGTTGTATCTTGCTAATCGGTTGCACATTGATAGTATGTAAACGCACTAGTAATTTGGTGTTATAAAACATATTGCTGTGTTTGATTCGGTGAGTAAGTGCAATCAAGCATTATATCAAAGTTTATCCGTTCCTTTTATCCCAAGTAGGATAAAAGCGATATCTTTGGGCCCCTCGATGGTTTAGTGATGACAAACATAAATGCTCAGCCAGGCTAGGGCTAATTTGATTTGTTCAATTAGTCAGTCGTCATAAATCGGATACCGAGAAATAGTACAAAGAGAATGATTAGAAATCATATCTCAGACGATATCTAGAATGGAGGGATATATGATCCCTTATCTAAGGACACGCGTATCTGATAGGATCAGAGTTGACAGCGGCTTTGGAAAGCTACAATTGCAGACCAGGATCTGAAGTCATACGCAGAATAGTTATTAGACTTATCCAAGTGGGAGACTGTTGGATTAGTGTCTAAGTCCATAACTATTTTGGTATGTACTTGACCCGGTGGTGCATGGTCCTTTTGGGTTGCCTTCACCAAAGCAACTTGATTGGAGAAATAAATAGAGAGAGAGGTTATTATGATTTATTAATATGTTATAAGAATAATATATTAAAGGAGAAATCATAGTTTTTTTAATTAATATTGGTCAATAATTAATTAGGAATTAATTTTGTGATCAAGTGTAATTAATTAAACTAGAGGGGCTGAATTGTAATTATGTGATAGTTACAAAATAAGGTAAGGATTATCCTAAGTATAGGATGGACGAATTTAAGGTGATAATGCCTTAGAATTCGACTATGATAAGGATTCAAGGATTATCTTATGGGTTGCTTGGTAAGCAAGAAACTAGATAAGGATAATGACTGAAACCCTATCTTTACACCTATATAAACCCCTAAGGCTTATGAATTCGTGTATCCCTTCCCAAGAGGTCCTAGAGATGAATTCTTATACCTCTCCTCTCTCTTTATAACTTCTCCATTTGCTCTTGGTGTTTGTGAACCATTAGAGGAGTGACACTTGTGACTCTAAGCCTTCCAAAGTCAATTCAAGGAGGAATTAGGATTATTATTGCTACATAACAATCAAGGTAATATCTTAAACCTAATTATAAGTTAATATCGATTTCCATATGCTAGAATTAGGGTTTATAAACTTGGATAACTTGCATGTACAATAGAGAAACCTAGATCCAAGCATTAGGGTTTGTATGAGCACATAGGATGTCTTCTGACCAAAACCCATCAATATATAGTATAGGGTGTATTTTACACTTTTAAAATACTAGGTGATCAAATTTAATAATTATACCTTTAATTCAATTAAATTGCAAACCAAAACTATTATGGATTTATTATACCTCTTTTAATTATACACCTTAATTAATTAATAAAACCATAAGGATGTGATTTGAACTTTTCAAAACAATACTAGGGTTTTAGAATTTAACATTCCTAATTAAACCTTTAATCAACTTTTAAATTCCAAAACTTGAGGGCAAGTTTTGAAACATTTTAAAACATTAGGGTTTAGAATTTAAACATACATCAAAATTAAACTTTTAATGAAAACTTAAATTCCAAAATTTGAGGGCAAGTTTTGAAACCTTTTTCAAAACATTAGGGTTTCAACTACTTAAATTTCAAAACAACAAAACTTTTGAGTTCAAATTTAAAATATAAAACCTAAAGGGGAAAAGTGAAACTTTTCAAAGCACAAGTATCAAATAACATATAATCTAAATTAACATTTAATCACATAATTATCCATATTTGATTTATTTAATGATTTCTTGCAAAACAATTTACCAATTTAATCAAAACAATTAATCAATTATCACATAAGGAAACAAATATTTTATTAATTGATAAATATCTTTAATTAGATCAAGAATATACTCATATATATCTAAAAATCGGATTTATATTGATCTAATATGATAAGGCAACTATCCTTAAGCAAAAACAACAAGAAATCCCGGAGTTTGCTCCAACTGACGAGTTGACTCGTCGAGTCAAGCATGGACTCGTCGAGTCAGCATGGACTCGGCGAGTTCAGCTATGGACTCGGCGAGTCCAGCCCCCAGAAACACAAAAAAACAAAATTTTCAAACATATAATGCATCAATACAATAGAAACCAATCTAGGCTCTGATACCACTGATGGGTTTTGGTCATAAGAACATCCTATGTGCTCATACAAACCCTAATGCTTGGATCTAGGTTTCTCTATTGTACATGTAAGTTATCCAAGACTATAAACCCTAATTCTAGCATTCAAGTAATCATATTAACATGATAATAGGTTTAAGATCATACCTTGATTGTTATGTAGCAATAACAATCCCAAATCTCCTTGTATTGACTTTAGAAAGCTTAGAGTCACAAATGTCACTCCTCTAATGGTTCACAAACACCAAGAGCAAGAGAATGAAGAGGAGAGAGGATGGAGGCTGCCCAAAACGTGTTCTAACCCTAGAAGAGAAGTTCCCCACGTTTTTGAGCCTTAAGGGTTCTATATATAGTGAGGCTATTAGGGTTATCTAACAAGGAAACCCTACTTTGGATGCTTAAGCCCTAAGCAACCCATGGGCCCCCTTTCCTTAAGGCCTTGGACGATTTCTTATGGGTTTCCCCATAGAATTCGTCCACTCCTTAGTATAAGGCAATCCATGGCCCAAATTGCAATTATCTTATAATTACAATTCCAGTCCCTTAAGTTTAATTAATCTCTTTTAGTCACAAAACTAATTACCAATTAATTCTTGACTAATATTAATTAAATAATATGATTTCTCCTTTAATATATTATTCTCATAATACATTAATAAATCATATTTAATCATTTCTCTCCATAATTCATCCTATCAAGTTGCTTTGGTGAAGGCAACCCAAAAGGACCATGCACCATCGGGTCAAGTACATACCAAAATAGTTATGGACTTAGACACTAATCCAACAAAAATAACATTGTTGCTACTAGAAAATAACATGAGACATTGATAATGGTCGATCTCAGTGTTGAAGATTATGTTTCTCGATAAAATTTTGTGACGACTACATTAGACTACTAAATTGAAGACATAATTTTAGTCACGGCTCGACCAGACACTTTAGATGTCAGGATCAAATCATTGAGGGTCCCATAGATATCACTTCTCCTATTAGGGAAAAATAAACAAATAAACTTCGACTATGTAGTTTTTGTCTACTCATCATGTCATGCATATACATGCTATTTGTTACTACTAGTTACAAATAACGATGGAGTAGACCAATGCTTAAAAGATTTGTAAAATAAAAATGCCATGTATCTCTGTTTGAAGAATAAGATATGTAATCATCTTAGAATTACTTGTGGCTTTATCTGAGGATCTGTTATAAAGAATTTTATCCTAATGAGCTTTATAATAATTTATCCATGGGCACTGATATGTTAACAAACAAAAACATGATGTTAATATGATATGACTTAGTAGCACTTTTGTTGCTACTGGAAAATAACATTGTTGACTTATTGTCACAATTTTAATGATCTTTAATACCAACTGTATGCAAACCCGTAACAAAATTTTGCAACCATATTCTTTAATTTGTACCTCATAACACGTTCTTATATATGAGATATCCTATATGATCAATTTTGTTCTCAAAATAAACACAAACAACCTGAAAAATGTAGTTACTCCCACTAAACTTGTATACACAAATATCTATAGAATATATCCTGAAAACCATAGAAGATAATGATTTGATGAAAGTTGTGGTACTAACAACATGATATCCTTAGTTTAATTTTATTCTTTCTGAATATAATAACGTATCTAGTTCAGAATTCTGAAATACTTCTTCATTAATAGGTACATAATTTGTGTATTGTTGGAAGCAATAATAGAAATGAAGACTTATTCATCTAAATTCAACATCCTCAAAGAACTTTGATCTATCCATAATTCAAGGTTAATATCTATTAACCAAGAACTAACATAATGTCTTGATTCTATTATGTAAAGTTATTATCATCGAGTACATAATGTGATCAATGATGGTATATTTAGTCCCAAAATTAATTTTTGCTGAGAGAACATAAATAAGTATATTACTTTTATAACATCTTTACAATGTAGCGACACAACACTAATATTAGTTATTTGGACAATAATATTAACTTGCAAAAGATATCCTTGTTTTAATGATAAAACATACCATAAATTATGTTAATTAATATGCTCATCTTAGGATTGACTTATTAATCACATGGAACCGAAGAATTATCATATGTAGGGGTGCAAACGAGCCGAGCCGAGCCCAAGCCTGGCCAGGCTCGACTCGGGCTCGTTTAAGTTATATGAGGCTCGAGCTCGAGCTCGGCTCGATTCGAGCTTTCTTGTACTGAGCTCGGCTCGAGCTCGTAACGAATTATCCAAGCTCGGCTCGAGCTCGGGCTCAACTCGTTTTTTATCTGACGTGCCTAAATAAGCTTAAGCTCGGCTCGAGCTCGTTAAGAAACTCGTTTACTAATACCCTAAATCCGTAATTCCTCTAATATATTTTTATTTTAATATATATAAATAATAATAAATTATATTATGTAAATGCTCGTTTAGGCTCGCGAGCCTAATCAAGCTTAATGACATAGGCTCGAGCTCGAGCTCGTTTAATAAACGAGCTTAATTTTAAACTCGAGCTCGGCTTGGGCTCGTTTAAAACCGATTTCGAGTCGAGTTTTTAACGATCCGATCCCGAGTAGCTCGCGAGTAGCTTGGCTCGTTTGCACTCCTAGTCATATGTTTACAATGTCATATGTGTTTATCCGATCCAATATTTGCCAACTATTGGTTCGGTTAATACCTACATATAATCCATAAAATTTATTAATAAGCACTAACAATAAATATGTTAATTAAAAGTTTGTCTTTGAATTGATTTATTAATGATATGATAACCCTAAAATTGTTAAATGTTTACCATGTTTATCCGGGTAAATATCGATCTAACTTTAAGTAAACCATAATATTTAAATTGTAATATAATTATCACAAAAGAGATCACTTCACGTATACTTTGCGTCCATTATTGTACGAGAGTAAATAACATGTCATAAATGTAACTTATTGGCAACATAAAATATTTGATTGTTCAAGATTATATGTGTATCCTTAAAACCTTCGCGCAAGCGTTTATTACAAGATTTTTGTTTTTTTTATAGATTGTGTCTATCTTTGGGTCGAAAAAAACTATTAAAAAATGTCGTATAAATTTAATATATTTGTGATCAAAATAATTAAAATAATAATCTATTTTTATTAACATTATTATATTAATCTCTAAAAGTTCCATAATTCAAAATATATAAATGTTTAGGTTGCGTTTAGTTACGGAAAAACAATTTTCATTTTCCGTTTTTTGTTTTTCCTTTTCGATTTTCGTTTTCCGTTTTCATTTTTCATTGAAAAATTTAGAGAACGCGTTTAGTTAAACTTATTCATTTTTCATTTTCAGTTTTAGAAAATTAGAAAACGTGTTTAAATGTCTATTTTTCTATCGGTTTTCATTTTTAAAAAATGATAGTGGTAGTAGGGTGTGGGTGGGGGCGGTGACGGTAGCGGGTCGGCGGCGGTGGTGGTGATGACAGGCGATGGTGGTGGCGGCGTCAATTTTATCAGTGGTGGTGATGGTGGTGGTGCTAGTGACGGGTTAGTGGTGGTGGTGGTGATGGTAGGTCGATGATTGTTGTGGTGGTGTTCGGTGGGTGGGGGTGCGAGTGTGTGTTTGTGTGTGTATGTGTGTTTGTGGGGGTAGGTGTAGGTTTGTGTGTGTGTGGGTGTGTGTGTCTGTGAGGGTGGGGGTAGGTGTGGGTGTGTGTGTGGGTGTGTGGGTATGTACGTGTGTGTATGTATGGGTGGGTATGTATGTGTGTGTGTTTGCGGGTTGGGGTGTGTGTGTGTGTGTTTGTGGGTGGGTGTGTGTGTGTGGGTGGGTGTGTATGTATGTGTATGTGTGTGTGTGTGGGGGGGTGGGTGGGTATGTATGTGTAAGTGTGTGTGTTTGTAGGGGTGTGTGTGTGTGTAGGTTGGTGTGTGCATGTGTATGTTGGTGGGTGTGTGTGGGTAGGTATGTATGTGTGTGTGTTTGTGGGTGTGTGGATGGGTATGTATGTGTGTGTGTGGGTTGGTGTGTGTGTGTGTGTGTGCGGGTGGGTGTGTGTGTGGGTGGGTATGTATGTGTGTGGGGGGTTGGTGTGTGTGTGTGGGTTGGTGTGTGTGTTTATGTGTGTGTGTTTGTGGGTTGATGTGTGTGTGTGTGCGGGTGTGTGTGGGGGGTGGGTATGTATGTGTGTGTGTGTGGGTGAGGGGTGTTAAGGTGGGGGTAGGTAGAAGTGGATGAGGTGAAGTGGGTGTGTGTTTATAGAAAAATTTTGGAATTAGAAAAATATGGAAAACAATGATTATCAGTTTTCCAAAATTTTCCAACTTGTTTGTAATTTTAGAAAACGGAAAATTTTCATTTTCCGTGAAAAATTTAGAAAAATAGACGAACTAAATGCGTTTTCAAAATTCTCATTTTTCTTGGAAAAATTTTCCGGAAAACGGCTCATTTTTCCGCAACTAAACGCACCCTTAATGTTTCGTTTCGGGAAGGACTTGTCAACATTTTTTCAATCCACAACCAAACAAAACAAACAATCAACATTATGAAAAATATGGATATTTGTGTTGGATGTAAAGTTCCATATGTAAGATGAGAAAATAAGTTTTGGAAAATTCCTTTGTGCACGAGAGAATCTTATTTATTGACTTACAAAAGATCCCTTAGCACCCTGATATGTAGAGAAAGTGTCGTATTATTTGTAGGAGATAGAGAATTCTGAGTTGAATAATATGTTTAGACTATATCTATTTTTTTTTTTAAATCTTCTTTTGTAACTCCTCATCAAGAATTATGTCTTTTAACATCCAAATCATCCTGTTAATTGTACTCTTATTATTACATATGTCAAATGAAACATTTATGTCCTAAAAAGTGATATGGAAGTCAAACCATGAAGATCCAAACAATTATTCTATGAAACCATTCTCGATTTGATAATTCTATATAATTTGATCTTTTTGATGTCGCATTTTATAGAGAAAATGAATTATGAAGATAACCACCCTTGTTCATGTTGCAACTTTCTTGTTTTATACACATTTGATCATTTAACTTGTTAAATAGTTAAATATATCCAAAAAAATTGTCTAAATGTGAATAACTTTTTTTATAAATTTCTTAAGACTTTTTTTTTTTTTATAATTTCTAACAACATTTTTATGATATAGTTTTCAAACAAGTGTTTTTAAACCAAATATTTTCTAAATGTTTTAAATTTTTCTTACAAGTTTTTAATTTTTATTTTTTTTTTTGATATTTTCATACAATTTTTTATAACTTTCATATAACTATTTCAAAACCATCTTTTACAATATTTTTAAAGTGTTTCATAGATTTTTTATGACAATTTAATACATTTTTTTATAACATTTAAAATACTTTCGTTAAATACTAGTTTAGAATGTTGTATTAAAAAATTAAAAAATTTATAAACTTCTAATTAAAAAGTATAAAAAGTTGTAAAAATTAGTTTTTTTGTGTTTTTTATTTGCTAAGTAATATTTTCTTTTTATTTTTTTAAAAGAGCCTTGTTAGGACTGGTTGTTGCACCCGATTTAAACAAGTAAATTTATCATTGCTGATTGCACTAAAAATATAACACATGGAACATGGAAGAAGAGATGAATCCTCAGGGATACAGCCTAAAAGTCAATGCATTTATACATTAGGCACATTCTAGTCAAAATACAAATATAAAAGGAGTTTTTTAAATTAAACTAAAAAAAATCTAAAATTTGTAGTGATATTAAAATTAAATGAAAATCAAAATTAAAAAAGATATCAGTTATGTTGCGATCTTCCTAATCATGCAATCAGTTTAGATCTAGTTATTCAGAATACCTTCTATCTAAGTTGGTACCGAGAAAAACTAACAAACTCTAGTATAACATCTTTTACCTAAACTAGTTAATTAAAACAAGCTCTTTGAATTAACCCTAACTTTTTACTGCTCAACTAAACAAGCACTTAATTAAATCAAAAAAAATTGCATTAAGTTCTGTGTAAAATTCCCAACAATACCCAATACTTCTCACAAGCTCGGAAGCATAAATGTATCTTTTCTACAATTTATATTATAGTTAAATCCCAAAACGGAACCAATCTGATACTTGTTACTTTACCAGTTGACATGAACAATTACATATTCTATTAACAGATTAACTGGAATGATAAAACCCTAGCTACGTGATCAGACTACCAAGGATTTAAAACAACACATTCATTAAGCTCAAAACTAAAAAATCTAGATAGAAACACAAAACGAAAATCAGATTTGAAAACTAATCACATGAAAAGTACTAGCCTATGTTGAACCAAAAACTAAGGTTTAGCCAGACATGGCCAAAAATGAAACTAAACTAGCTAAAAGGAACATTTACTGATTAATCTTCTAAACTAAATGTGTGAGATGATTTGCAGTCTTCAGATCTTCAAAAGTCGCTGAAAGGATCCAAATATCGCCTTCTGAAGTGGTTTTGGTTGTTTGGAATCTTCCCTTCGTCGTTAGGAATCTCCTATTATGGTTACTGGAAGGTTATGTAGTTCTATTTATACGTTCAGTAGCTAAAATGGTGTATATGTGATCGCATGTATCAAAGTTGCGATTGCATTTATTGAAGAAAACACGTCTCGGACCAACTAAATGAAGTACGTTGTTATTTTGAGACATTTTGGCAAAGTTGCAATCGCATATAGAGTAGTTATGATCACATAAAGACCATTTTTTCAACCATCTAAATTTTTTGCACGAAAAATGTCCAAAGTCAAGCTACGAGCCAAACATGCGATCATATGGACAAAGTTGAGATCACATGGACAAGACATGCGATCGCATGTATTGAATTTGTGAATTTTTTATCGTCATTCTTCCTTCCAAGCTGTTCTTGATCTTTCCTCATCATCCTTCCTTAGTTATTACTCTATTTTAAGCTCCAAACACGCATCCAACTACTCCCAAAGCACTCCTCCACTCGAACTATCTGAAATTGACATAAAAAACATGAGCAGTACGAGAGTTCTAATAGAATACATGAGCTCAACATTATTTAAATAAATGACATGGAAATGTACAAAATATGATCCTAAATGATAATGAAAGTTACCCTTAAAGATACATAAAATGACATCTAACAAATCTCCCAAGCTTGAGCCTTTTTTGCCCTCAAGTAAGAAAAATATAAAACATTATAAACAAATGGAAAGATATAGATGACCTAATAAGAATTTAGAATGAAATAAAAGAAAATAAAAATACGTCACTTTTTTTTGTCATATATATTTTTATACAATCAGACTTTACATCGAGGGAGTTCCAATCACTACTACCTAGACAACCATCCTGCTACATTTTATGTATCACGGTCTCCCAAAGTGAAGAAGACCACGAAACGGTGTAACCCAATAGTCCAACTATATTTTTATCTAAACTTACACCTTAATTAGCTTTTTGAGAAAAAATAACACAATCCAGGATCTCATGTCCTTAAGACTAGATAGTCAAGAACCAGAATGAACGCATCCTTAAGAACCCATCACGGTAAATCAGCTTTCATTGAAGCAGTGGGCCTCACCCGTAAGGGCCCAACACCTATGCTTTCACTTTTTCAAGAGCCACAAATATCATATCACACAGTTCTTCATTCGTCAGATTGAACTTTAAGATGGCTTCTGATTTGATTGAACATGAATTTGTATCTTTGTTTTTAGCTTGAGTTCTTCAATCAACTTTTAAATTTCTTGAAATTTCTTCGATTAAGTACTTGAAATTTTTATTTAGGTACTGGATATGACAGTTGTACCCTTTCTTCCTTTTTGAGTGTGTGGATCTGATATTATGGCTCTCTATTACCGCGAGAGTAACATGTGTCAACAAATAGGTCCATGTTCTATGGGTCTAGAGTTGTCGAAAAAGGTTCTTATTAAACATTCAAAATAAAATCATCACAAAACTATTATTATCGCCCACAAAAACGTTTCAGTATGTCAGTATTTTTTATTTTCTAGGGTTAGGGTATCAGATTATAGTGTTTGGGTCCCCTAGTTATGACAGCTGATTTTACATTTCCAATAACAACCCGGTTGCTTCAGACTTTCATTTTCCATCTTTGCGGAGTTATCGAATGTAAAGAGTATCCTCATCTCATATTTTTAAAATTTTTTAATTTTTTCAATTTTCTAAAAAACATTTAAGAAATCTTAAATGCAAAAAATAAAAATAACTAGAAATAAAATCTTTTTGGTTTTTTTATGAATGCAAAAAATTAAAAAGGAAAATAAATTTTTAGATTTTCAAGTTTTCTATATGTATATCAGTATATGCAAAAAATAAAATGCGAAAAGAAAAATAAGATTTGAAAATTATAACTAAAAACTGAAAAATTAAAAAGTTTTAAAAAATTGCAAATTTTTTCACTTACCCCCTCCCAAGCTTAAAATGATACATTGTCCTTAATGCTCGGAGAGGAATGAACAGTTCAATAAAGCTTATAAAAACAAAAAGGTGCAGATAGGAATGAATGTACCAGATATGATTACAGAAATTCAGATTCTGACGAAGATATGGCGAAAAATCTGAATTACAGCAACTCTATCGATCCTCTGATTTCCCCAAGCTTGCTTGGAACTACGACCATCTCTTTATTGAAAGCATAATAAAAACTAAAAACTCCTCGGGTTGCCTCCCGAAAATTCGCCCATTTTTAAAGTTGTTGGCCCAACTTTGTGCAACCAGATGTGCTAACTAGTGTGGTTGAGACTTCACTAAAGCTCAACTCATTTTTTCTTGTCACTCTAGATTGTAACGATCCAAAAATCAAGGGTAAAAATTTCATTTTTAATATAACTAAAACATTGATACCATTTAATTCCAACATTGCATATCATAGTCAAGCAAATCATTTATTAGAGTTTATCCCAAAATCATTCCTTACGGATATCGTAGGTGTGTGCACTGCGATCAATCCGAGACCTTCCTTTCCAATACAATGATACCTTAAACCATAAGAAAAACCTTTAAGAACGAAGCTTAGTGAGTTACCCAGAGCATACCACACATACAATCCACATATCACATATCCTGCTAGCTATAGAAGTTACCAGTAACACATAAGTCATGCATACAAAAACTTACAAGAATGTCATAGGCTACCCCACATGGTCTTTACCTAGGACTGCCATGGACTACCTCACATGGTCTTACATCAAATTCCATGGGCTACCCTACATGGTCTTTACCTAGGACTACCATGGGCTACCTCACATGGTCTTACATCCAATTCCATGGGCTATGCCACATGGTCTTTACCTAGGAATGCCATGGGCTACCCCATATGTTCTTACATCCAATGTCATGGGCTACCCTACATGGTCTTTACCTAGGACTGCCATGAGCTACCCCACATGGTCTTACATCAAATTTCATGGACTACCCCACATGGTCGTTACCTAGAAATGCCATAGGCTACCCAACATGATCTTACATCTAATGCCACGGGCTCCCCCCGAGGTCTTCCATGCAAGTATCATAAAGACAACTAGCATAACACATATCATATAATCACTAGCATACTACTTAGCATCAAGCTAACTATTATACTGCATATCTCTACTATAGCTAGTATCCCACATAACACAAAATGGGTTGGCCTTGGTGCCTTAAACCCATTGGTATGGTGAGAAGACTCGCCCCGAATGCAGAAGCTTCCTGAAGAAATCCTTGACTAGTGCCCCGCCTACTTCCTAAACCACCAATATCAATCAATATGCCCAATTAGCAACTAGGTCCCATACCATAATCCTTAATCCATGCATGGGGTAAAATGACCATTTTACCCCTAGCTCGGTATGATCCAAACTAAGGCCCAAATCTCAAAACAAAACCCAACACTAGGTAGGCTTTCTAAGCCCAATAGTGGTCCACTAATGGCCCAATTTGCTCAATTAAGTACTTAATGCTTCACTTCTGAAGCTACAATCATAGATCATGGTCCTTTTCTACGTCTTAAACCATAAAGTCACTGAATTGGTGACTTTACTTGGCCTAAACAAGCCCAAATTCCAAAAATGATGTTCTACTTCCATGAAAAGGGATAGATCTCATGCATTAACCCATCAAGATATTCAACATGGAGACTTTACTGCTTATGGGACCCTTTTAGCTCTGAGGGTGGCAACCCTAAGCCCACAAACGAGATTTCACCATAAAGGTCCATTTTTGGGACCAAAATGACTCCAAAACCAATTTACACTAGATATAAGGATTCTTAGGTAAAGTTATGAACTTTATCCCTCCAAAGAGTCCCAAATGATGATTTTATCTAAAACCTCTGAGCTCCAACTTCCTAAGTGATGGGTTTTGAGCATTCTAACACTTCCTAAGTGTACATGCAACCCTAATAACCTTGGATCTATGTTTGTCTAATTGTCATGCAAAGTTGAATTCCAAGGTTATATTCCTATCTAGCATACATGGGGAACAATTTTATCATAAAGTATAGATAGAATAACTTACCTTGTTGTTGTTTGTGTTCCTTGAAACCTTGTGAGCCTAGCACCCCAAGTGTGATGCCTCAAATGCTCCACACAACACCAAATGGTCTTGGAAGAACTTATGAGAGAACACACACTTCTTCAAAATCGGCCAAGCCCTCTTATTTCTTAGTGTAGCCGATTTTAGGTGGAGAACATGTTACTTATATAGTGTTGACACATCTAGGGTTAAACCCTAATGTGTCATGACTCTTCATTTCCATGACCCATGGGTTTGTAACTCCCATGGAGCATCCTATGGGTGGAACCCAACTTGATAGTCCATGGAGCCTTTTAGCCCACTATACAAGATGTGGATGATTTACATAATCAACCCATATATTTAATTAGTTATCTTTTGATCACTTAATTAATTCTAAATTAATTCTTGATCAAACTAATCAAATAATATTATTAATATATTAGAACTTATAATATATTAATAATCTCCAAGTGTTATTTCTCTCATTTAGTCTATCCAATTGCATGGTGCCATGCAACCCAAATGGACCATGCCGGGTCGGGTCAAGTACATACCAGAAATAGTTATGGACTTAGACACCTTATCCAACAGTCTCCCACTTGGATAAGTCTAATAACTATTACTGCAAGTATGACTTCAGGAACCGATCGGCAATCGTAGCTCTTTACAAGATTTCTCGAAACCGAGAAGATGATAGTACGCCATTTAAGATAAGTGATCATATAATCTTCTGTTCTAGATATCAGTCGGAGAAATACATGGAACAATGTCTTACTTATTGTCCAACAATTTGTTTCCCGATTTCCGATTTGTTTGACAAAGAACTTCATTGAACACATCAATTTAGTTCTGACCGGGCCCGGTACATAGGTCAAAACAAAATCATCGAGGGGCCCAGATATCAGCTTCTAATTCAAGAAGGAACAGATAAACTTCGACTCATATGTTTGTTCTACTACTCATTGAATTACACACAAGAGCGTGATTTATAACATCGAGTTACCAATGCGTTTTTCGTACAATCAATGCATAACCAACTTGTAAGTAACAAATCATATCTCTAGGTTTAAAGACTTATATGATATTACCGTCTCACGATCACTCGAGATAGAATTCCATGAAGTGATTCCAGTGAGCGTGGGTTGAGTCCAATGCTCAGAACTTATGAGCACTCATGATTGTTGTAGCCTTGTCCAAGACCTCTACAACCAAACATGACAGTCTTGATTCATACCTACTTCCGACATATGACCGACTGTGGAGGTTTGAATAATATGTTATACCAAACAAAATTATTCTGGAAGTCAAAACATGCAAAAGAAATATAGTAAACGATCGACAAGAGATAGCAACACTTTACTCATAAATAAAACACTTTTATTCATCATCAAATGTCAATTACACTTTACAAATTTCGAGGTTATCTAACTACTAAATCTAATATCATCCTTCAGCCCTATGCTCCGAGCATGCTGGAGATGCTTAACCCGAGTCAGTCCCTTCGTGAGGGGATCTGCCGGATTCTCATCTGATGATACCCTCTTTGCCACGAGGAGTCCTTCTTCGATCCGATGTCTGATGAAATGGTATTTTCTGTCGATGTGTCTGGATCTCCCGTGATCCCTTGGTTCCTTGGCTAAGGCAATAGCACTTTCACTATCACAGAAAATTTCCATTGGCTCTTTAATAGCTGGTACAACTCCAAGGTCTCCAATGAAGTTCCTCAGCCATAACGCCTCCTTTGCCGCTTCGCTAGCTGCAATATACTCTGATTCACAAGTAGAATCTGCCACTGTCTCTTGCTTGGAACTCTTCCAAGAAATTGCTCCTCCATTTAGGGTAAAGACCCAGCCCGACTGAGAGCGGAAGTTATCCCTATCAGTCTGGAAGCTAGCATCACTATACCCTACAACTCTCAAGTCATCACTCCCACCGAGGGTAAGGACCCAGTCCTTAGTCCTTCGTAGGTACTTGAGAATATTCTTTACCGCAGTCCAGTGTGCCTTGCCAGGGTTCCCCTGAAACCTGCTAACCATGCTCAGGGCAAAAGCTACATCAGGTCGAGTACACGTCATAGCATACATGATCGATCCTACAGCCGAAGCATAAGGTACTGGACTCATTTGTGCTATCTCAGCCTCAGTGCTAGGGCTTTGTGTCTTACTCAGTTTGGCGTTACTATGGATGGGAAACTCTCCTTTCTTGGAGTCTTGCATTCTGAATCTCTTCAGAACCTTCTCCAAGTAGGTACTTTGACTAAGTCCAATTAGTCTTTTACTCCGATCTCTCAAGATCCTTATCCCCAAAATATAGGCAGCTTCACCAAGGTCCTTCATAGAGAAACACTTTCCAAGCCAGGACTTTACTTCCTGCAGGGTTGGAATGTCGTTTCCTATGAGTAGTATGTCATCCACATACAATACCAAAAAGCTAACTATACTCCCACTAGCCTTGACATATACACAAGATTCATCTTCACTTCTAGAAAAGCCAAATTCCTTGACCTTTTCATCAAAGCAAAGATTCCATCTGCGAGGTGCTTGCTTTAATCCATAAATGGATTTCTCAAGCTTACACACTCTATTAGGGTACTTGTTGCTGACAAAACCCTCTGGATGACTCATGTAAACATCTTCAGCCAACTTTCCATTAAGGAAAGCGGTTTTGACATCCATTTGCCAAATTTCATACTCATGAAATGCGGCTATGGCTAACAGAACCCGAATAGACTTAATCTTGGCTACCGGAGAAAAGGTCTCATCATAATCCACTCCAAGAATTTGAGAGAAGCCCTTTGCAACCAGTCTAGCCTTATAAGTGTGTACTTTACCATCCATGTCGATCTTCTTCTTGAAGACCCATTTGCACCCTACAGTCTTTCGACCTGGTACATTCTCAACCAAGTTCCAAACTTGATTGTCATACATGGATTGTATCTCGCTATCCATAGCCTCTTTCCATTTAGCAGACTCGGGGCCTGCCATGGCTTCCTCGTAGCTGTTAGGGTCATCTTGACTTACTAGTGTCTCATCACTAATAAGTGTCTCACCTTCTGCAGTAATATGGAATCCATAGTAATGCTCAGGTGCACTCCTAACTCTCGTGGAACGCCTCAGAGGTACAGATTCGTCAATTGGCTCAACAGGAGTTTCCTCCTCAAGTTGAGGGCTAGAGTTTGAAGTTCCTTCACCACTTGACTCTTGAATTTCTTCAAGATCAACTTGCCTCCCACTGTCTCCTTGGCTTATAAACTCTCTTTCTCGAAAGACTGCTCTTCTTGCTACAAAGACCACATTGTCACTAGGTCTGTAGAAGAGGTAACCAAAGGATTGTTGTGGGTAGCCGATGAAAATACACCTCTCGCTTCGGGGTTCGAGCTTATCATGAGTCTCGCGTCTCACGAAAGCCTCGCAACCCCAAATCTTGATGTGGTCTAGTTTAGGTACTTTACCAGTCCACATCTCGTGAGGAGTTTTGGCAACTTTCTTTGTAGGGACTAGATTAAGGATATGGGCGGCAGTCTCTAAGGCATACCCCCAGAATGAGATTGGTAGCGAAGCTCGACTCATCATGGAACGAACCATGTCCAACAAGGTTCGATTACGCCTCTCAGCCACACCATTCAACTGTGGTGTCCTGGGAGGTGTCAATTGTGAGACAATCCCACATTCCCTTAGATAGTCGAGGAACTCTGAACTAAGATACTCACCACCCTGATCGGATCGAAGCATCTTAATGTTCCTGCCCAATTGATTCTCGACTTCCTGTTTAAATTCCTTAAACTTCTCGAAAGTCTCTGACTTATGCTTGATTAAGTAGACATATCCATATCTACTGTAATCATCAGTAAAAGTCAAATAATAACGATTAGCATCCCTTGTGGCATGTTTGAATGGCCCACACACATCCGTGTGTATAAGGTCCAACAAACCTTCACCCCTTTCACACGAGCCTGTGAAGGGTGACTTTGTCATTTTTCCAAGTAAGCATGATTTGCAACTATCATTTGACTTTAGGTCAAACGACTCCAAGACTCCATCCTTTTGGAGTTGGCCTATGCGTTTCTTGCTTATATGTCCAAGACGACAATGCCATAATGATGCTTTATCCAAGTTATTATTATTAGTAGAATCAATACACAAAACATTATTTCCTAAGTTATCTATAACAGATACAGCTTCATACACACCATCACAAGGTAATGCTTTAAAATAAAGAACATTATTAAAGAAAGCATTAATCGAACCAACTTCATTATCAAATGAAAAGGTGAAACCTTGTTTGTACAATGCATGAAAGGAAATAATATTTCTTGCCATTTCTGGCGAATAACAACATTTATTCAAATCTAAATTTAACCCACTACTTAGCGATAAAGTATAAACTCCAATCTTGGTGACAGGTGTAACTTTCCTATTCCCCATGATCAAGTTTATTCTTCCTTGCTCCACATTCTCACTTCTTCCTAGTCCCTGCAAGTCACAACAAATATGAATACCGCAACCGGTATCAAGGACCCAAGATTTCGAATGGGGTGAGTTATTAGAAATGATAGTGTAAATACCTTCATGGTTGGGTTTGAATTTCCCATCCTTCACATCCTGCTGGTACTTTGGGCAGTTCCGCTTCCAATGAGCTTTTTCATGGCAATAGAAGCATTCAGCCTCTTTTGGGTCAGAAGAAGGAGTAATGAAACCTTTCTTGGTTCCACTTGAAGAAGAGCCATCAAGGGTCCGAGCCTTGGTACCCTTCGAAGATCTCTTTCTCTTCCTCCCTCGATTTTGCCCGATTACCAAGATCGGAGTTGAGTCTGGAGTAGGAGTGATAGCAACCGACTTCCCCTTAAGACCTGTTTCTGCGGTCTTGAGAAGTCCCTGAAGTTTGCTGAGGGTGACCTCTTCCTTGTTCATGTGATATGTCATGCGGAATTGATCATAACACGATGCTAAGGAGTGCAAAATGATATCTATTGCAAGCTCCTCAGGGAAGTTCACATTGAGCTTCAGCAAACGATCCACATACCTTTGCATTTTCTGCATGTGGCTCGTGACGGACTCTCCGTCCTTCATCATGGTTGTTATCATGGAGCAGATGACTTCGTACCTCTCTTGTCGTGCACTTTGATGGTATCTTTCCATCAAATCTTGGTGCATTTCATAAGGGTAGAAATCTTCATAAGACTTTTGGAGTTCAGCTGTCATGGTGGCCAACATGATGCAAGCCACCTTGGTTGCATCTCTTTCATGAGTATGAAAGTCAGCGATCTCCTGTGGAGTTGCAGTGGACTCATCAATTTCCTTAAGCTCCTTGTCAAGGACATATTCTTTGTCCTCGTAGCGGGTAATCATCCTGATGTTTCTGATCCATTTATTGAAGTTGGATCCATCAAAGGTGACTTTCCCACACAAACTCATAAGAGTAAAGGAGCCATTACGATTCGAGCCAGAAGCATTATTTGAAGACATCTGAAAGAGAAGAACAAGTTTAGTTTAGATTTAAGAGAGTCCTTAATAAAACACCCAAATGTAATATTAAGGCTAGGATCCAATCACAATATAATATAACTTAGAAGAGGTATGCCATAATCTAAGCTATACCATATTTGAAAGGTAGGTGAATGACGATTCACCAATTTCCACCACGAAAACCGAAATATTAGATATTTAGTTTTTATTGGTTTTAGAAATTCCTAGATTCTTTGAGATCCAATGAACTTTTCAAAGGCATGTTTCAATCTCGAGAGTGCCCTCCATGTTTTGTGACTGGGATGCCAAGGATCACAAAACGAGGTGTGAAGTAACCATGCAAATCACTTGGTACCCTTAAAGTTTATCACTCAATCGATGTGCCGGTAAACCACACACGCTCCACCGATACTATAATAAACCTTAAGTCACCCTTTACCTACCTTGTTAAGTCCAAGTTAGTGTGCCGGTTAACCACACACGCTCCACCAACGACTTAGACAAAGTGTAAAGTGTAATTTCATGGATTAGCACCTTATTCACATTTTCCTAAAGTAACTAAGATTGGGAATTTAATAAACATTTAGTTACTTTATTATATTCATCATCCTTTGAATGAGAATTTATAAGTCCTTGTCTTACCCGTTCGGCTAACGACCCTCCACCAGTCAAGCAAGCGGTGGGTGAGAATATACACCCATTAAGTCACCATTTTATAGGCAACAACCTTATACCCACCTTATAGACCGGCTTCGTGAATGAGGCGTACTAGCGGTAAGACGACTTTATTCTTATACATATATATATATATATATATATATATATATATATATATATATATATATATATATATATATATATATATATATATATATATTAAATCATCATAATATAAGTATAAGGGTTGAATTTTAACTTTTAAAATTCTAGGGGTTGGAACTTAAAGTTTTAACTTAACTTTACTTGTTCCAAAACTTGAGGGCAAGTTTTGTAACTTTCAAAACTTTTCATTTCTTGTAACTTATGAGTTTAATAGAGTAATAAAATGAAGACTCTTCATTTTTCTAACTCTTGTGTTTTTAATGGTTTTAATTCAAGTGTGACTCTTGGTTTTCCATAACTTAAGGATAAGTTATGGACTCCATTAAAACACATTATGATCAAGAATTAATCTACCACATAGGTTACAAATAATTCCTATGATCATCTAAAACATCATAAGAACAAGAACATGAATATGAACACAATCAAAATTACATTTAAAACTTTGTAATTTTGATAACTAGTTGTTGTAAATGAATTAGCAAAGACATTACACCACCAAAAACAAGTTTTCAATTACCAAAACAGTTTAGGGTAATGTTTCTAATTCATTTCCAGCAACTGAATCGAAATTCTGTAATCAGTCGACCCTACTCGCCGAGTGCATGAAATGACTCGCTGAGTTGGTTGAAGATACTCATGAACTCGACGAGTCCCCCCTATAGACTCGACGAGTCCATTCGCAGATAGCAAGATTTCCGGTTCTGTTTTCAACTTTTAAGCACAAATAAGAGCAAACAAGCCTAGGCTCTGATACCACTGATGGGTTTTGAGCATTCTAACACTTCCTAAGTGTACATGCAACCCTAATAACCTTGGATCTATGTTTGTCTAATTGTCATGCAAAGTTGAATTCCAAGGTTATATTCCTATCTAGCATACATGGGGAACAATTTTATCATAAAGTATAGATAGAATAACTTACCTTGTTGTTGTTTGTGTTCCTTGAAACCTTGTGAGCCTAGCACCCCAAGTGTGATGCCTCAAATGCTTCACACAACACCAAATGCTCTTGGAAGAACTTATGAGAGAACACACACTTCTTCAAAATCGGCCAAGCCCTCTTATTTCTTAGTGTAGCCGATTTTAGGTGGAGAACATGTTACTTATATAGTGTTGACACATCTAGGGTTAAACCCTAATGTGTCATGACTCTTCATTTCCATGACCCATGGGTTTGTAACTCCCATGGAGCATCCATGGAGCATCCTATGGGTGGAACCCAACTTGATAGTCCATGGAGCCTTTTAGCCCACTATACAAGATGTGGATGATTTACATAATCAACCCATATATTTAATTAGTTATCTTTTGATCACTTAATTAATTCTAAATTAATTGTTGATCAAACTAATCAAATAATATTATTAATATATTAGAACTTATAATATATTAATAATCTCCAAGTGTTATTTCTCTCATTTAGTCTATCCAATTGCATGGTGCCATGCAACCCAAATGGACCATGCCGGGTCGGGTCAAGTACATACCAGAAATAGTTATGGACTTAGACACCTTATCCAACACTAAGTTCTTCCTTGCCAACTTCTTCTTTTCCTCTTCCAAGCTTACACCACCAAAATAAGCTTCTTAAGGTTAAAACCACGCAAGAATAAGTGGATGAGGCATTCTAGGTTGTCTCTAAGGTTGGGGGACAGATAAGGAGGCTAGGGTTTGAGCCATTAAGTTCTTTATATAGAGGTTCGCCCTAAAATTAGGGTTTCTGGACCTTGGGCTTACATCCTGTACGATGGGCGTACGCCAACAACACCCGCAACCATTTCCTTTTATATGTTGGGTGTAACCCAACTTATGATGGGCGTACCTGCATGCCTTCCACTTTGCATGCATGGCCCTTCCTTGTCATTTATTTCCATTAACGCCATTTTCTCTAATAACTTCAAAGAGTCATAAATCCTTAATTCTAAGTCCGTTTTCGACGAACATTATATCCACAAAAAGGTGGCGGGAAGCCCTATGCTCTCATCGACACCACCAAGTCCAAAACTTTCTGGATGAAACCTAGGACCCATAAAAGACTGAATCGCCCCTACTCTTTGGCATCCGAGACCCTAACCAAGTACCGAATAACTCGCAACTCCACATACAGACTCGAAATAACTAAAATCGCTCCTACTCCCCTTGCTGCCACATGGCTGCTTTCCTGAAGAACCACCGGGGACCTCCCTGGCTCCAACATATCTACCAACAGTCTAGAACACTGTACACCTACCCGATTGCTGAGCCAAAACACACTCAACAGTCCCCTGTGAACGGAATCCAACGCACAAAGGTAAATACTACCAGAATAGTTGTAGTCTTACCTTATACCTGATCTCCTTCAACCTACCGCTTCCTAATTCCGACATGTCGTGGCTCTATTACAGATAGAGCCACCCGAGACACACCATAATGGCTTAAGCTACCTTCAAACCAACCCGTGCATCACCCTAGAATCCTACCCTTGATGCCCTTGGCATATAAATTCCCCACATCCCATCACACTGAAACAGAATCCTGCATGAATTCTGATTCGGGTTCCTAGCCAAATCCTAATTGTTACTCCACTCCTATCCAGAGATCCTTGAATCAACATTTGCATAATGCACCATGACATTCCGTCATCCTTTACTCAACCGATTAATAGATACCCTTAGCTGATTCCCTGAGACTTCAAGTCTCACACCCGGTCCAACCACCAGGTTATTATGAGATCGAATATCAGGGATAACCAGCCATAGCCCTACAGAAACATACACTACTCTACCACAAGATCCTGTATCATAAGGTCTAACCCTTAGCTCAGCAGTGTCTACCGGTTCCATCCTAATTTCCCATAACCATCCGGGCTCACCCCCAAATAACTGATTGGTCAATCACCACTGGTCTTGATCCTAACTAAGCTGTGGCTCCCCCACAACCCTGCGAACTAGCCTGCCCTACTCCAAATCTCCTGAAAGAATCCAGGAACGCTACGACACCCCCATAGTCTTACATCACTCTTTACTGCTAGTGAATGATACGGCGCTCCCCGTAGTCTTACAACACTCTCTACTGCTAGTGAATGCTACGGATCCCCTGTAGTCTTACATCACTTTCACCCTTGCTTCTACCCTGGATACCTGGACAGTTCTCCCCCACTTAGATTCAACTAAGCCCGCTCGTCACACAAAAATTGAAGGATTTCCAATCCTCATTACATTCCAATGCTCACCCTGTTGACAGTCGGTGCTTACCAAAGCTAGCATACCAAAAATATCCCTGCCCAAACATCACACTTCCTGAAATCTAGCTAACACTTCTTGAATCCCAACAACATTAATGACTTCAAACGCTTAAAAAAACGATATCACGCTCAGATCTCAGAGTCCAAGGAACGGATAGTCTAACCAAACCTCAACGACAACTCTCTCTTCCCTCAGCAATCCCGATGGCTCTTCCAACATAAAAACCAAGGCTACTAAAAACTAGTCATAACTCCCTCGTTCAAGCCCTTGAACCCACCCCAAAGATGACTGGAGCAGGTGCACTCACTGCTCCTCCCTGATCGACAGACAATCAACATCCTTGTCCTTCACCTGAACACAATGAAAATATAACGGTCTTGCTCCCTATAGGTAATCCCTGAAGATGTGGCTAAACCTGCTACACTCGTAGCAACCCAAATCATTGAATAGATTCCAACAACGACTCGGAACAATCACGGTACACGCGGAATCCGCTCCGCCAGACACATTTATTTGAAGAGCTCTCAAAGATTCCTCAACATGCTGAATGGCATCTGACAACCCCTGCTAACCCATACAGTAGCAGAAAACTGACCCGAGGTCCAACTTATCGCAATTTCCTAGGCGATACAAATACCCGATATCTACCGGAAATAGACGAAGATAGCATATCCGCAAACATCTGAAGGAGTACTGTCCACCTCTTCATGTGATACCTTGACCACCCTAACAACATGATGTAACACCTCATTCTGATCCCAATGAGAATCAAACCCTTGGAATGAAACTTCATCACGCCATCCTTCCACTAACTGGCTCACCACCGGAGTCGGGACATGCTCATCCTCATTCTGCAAAGCAGCTATTCCCACGATCAAGGCATAACCAAGAATTCTACTTCCCATAAGCTTCTCAGATTCTCTAAGACTCTCACCAATTCGAGTATGGATCCCGTGCTTTTAGTAGTACGGGCCCAATACTACCTTCCACACTTATACATACTTTCCTCAGCAATCCTTCCGAATCCTTTAAGTCACTTACTTCACCGATATACCAAATGTTTGCTAAACAGCAAGACGATCTCTACCTTATCACCTCATAGGCTCCCCTCGGTTCCCAAATTCACTGAATCGCCCTACTAAACTCATTGGACCATATCCTAGGCTTTCCTAGGTTCCTAACCTCACCTTGCCCTCAGCTGCTGAAAGATTCCCATTAATGTTAACTAGCTACCTCATGAATACAGCCACATGTAGTAAAGATCAGATAATCCTTCAAGTAAAAGACCCATCCCTAGAATGGTTAGACTCAAACGAGAGCTGGGCAATAAGGTCAAGTCCATCATGCTGAGATTATCCAGTTTGTGCTACGTATGACTTAGCATATTCACATAATAGCTAACTCACATTAATAAAAGTCCTACAAAGCACAAATCAAGCATCATTCAGGTAATCGGTAAATCTAACCAGCATAAACTAGACAAATCAGTTTATCCACACATACATCTCACAAGCAGGTAACACCTATCACTAACCTTATCCTAGGCTTACCCTAGGATAATCTCCGACCCACAAACTATCATAAAACATTCGGCCCATATACCACAACCAGTGTTTTAAAACTCGCCAAGTTGGCCAATTACTCCTCCGAGTACTTGCTACTCGGCCCCTTACCGAGGCGAGTTGCAAAATCCTGAGTACTCCCTGATTGATCCCTTACTGAACTGAGCAATGTTGTAAAACCTGGTCAACTCGGTGATTAATATGTATAATATAATTAATGATTTATTATTTAACACACTCACATGTGATTATTACTACATATATATATATATATATATATATATATATATATATATATATATATATATATATATATATATATATATATTAAATTTTTATTAATTATTCACGAAGTGAGACCGTTATGTGTTTTTTAGTTTTTGTGTATTCACATGTATCTCATTTTGTTATATATTTCTATCAACTTATGATATATATATATATATATATATATATATATATATATATATATATATATATATATATATATATATATATATATATATATATAATGTGCCTAAAAATATTTCTACATAAATTACCCAATCCGAGTACTCCCCGAGTACTCCTAAGTACTCGCTACTCGGTAGTCAACCAAGCAGGTACCGAGTAACGAGTTCTACAACTTTGACCACAACCCATGACGTCCACATCCACCCTCGTTGTCGGCTGCCTTATGCATGCAAATTATACACAGAACAGGATCTAATAGATTGTCGAATAATAGACTCTAACCTAAGACCACATGAAATAAGGTCAAATCAGCTATTCTAAGGCTATAAGATCCTAACCGTATACAATTTTCAAAACATACACATTGCAGTTACAAATACCAATTATCATTCTCATTCCAGCATGACATCTAATATCCTCATGGGTACAAGCACCACATATCAGGCCAACCTATTGCTGATTACTCAACACTAGCATGCAAGTCTACCAGCTCATACATTATATACATGCATCTCCCCTAGCCCTAACTAGCATGCGATTCACAGATTCATAATCAAATCATAACAGATAGCAAATGTGGGTATTCTGGGGAAACTTACGCAAGCTCAGCTGATTGCATGCACCACACCCTTTCTTGTCTTAGAAATTCTTTACTGAATTTTTTTTCTTTGAAAGCTTTACAGATCCTCAGTATGAGTTCAGACACACCCGAAAATATGTCTGAATCCCTCAAACCAAGGTTATGATACCAACTTGTAACGACCCAAAAATCAAGTGTCAAAATTTCATTTTTAATATAACTAAAACATTGATACCATTTAATTCCAACATTTCAAATCGTAGTCAAGCAAATCATTTATCAGAGTTAATCCCAAAATCATTCCTTGAAAAAATCATAGGTGTGTGCACTGCGATCAATTCGAGCCATTCCTTTCCAAAACGATGATACCTGAAACCATAAAAAAAACTTGTAAGAATGAAGCTTAGTGAGTTACCCAGAGCATACCACACACACAATCCATATATCACATGTACTGTTAACTATAGAAGGTACTAGTAACACATAAGCCATGCATACAAAAACCTGCGAGAATGCCATGGGCTATCCCACATCGTCTTACATCCAATGTCATGGGCTACCCCACATGGTCTCTACCTAGGAATTCCATGGGCTACCCTACATGTTCTTGCATACAATGTCATGAGATACCCCACATGGTCTTACATCCAATGTCATGGGCTACCCCACATGGTCTTTACCTAGGAATGCCATGGGCGACCCCACATGGTCTTACATCCAATGCCACGGGCTCCCCCCAAGGTTTTACATGAAAGTATCACAAAGACAACTAGCATAACACATATCATATAATAACTAGCATACTACTTAGCATAAAGCTAACTATCATACCGCATATCTCTACTACAGCTAGTGTACCACATAACATAAAATGGGACGAACTTGGTGCCTTAGACCCATTGGTATGGTGAGAAGACTCACCTCGAATGCAGAAGCTTCCTGAAGAAATCCTTAACTACTGCCCCGCCCACTTCCTGAACCATCAATACCGATCAATATACCCAATTAGCAACTGGATCCCATACCATAATCCTTAATCCATTCATGGGGTAAAATGACCATTTTACCCCTGGCCCAGTATGATCTAAAACTAAAGCCCAAATCTTAAAACAAAACCCAACACTAGGTAGGCTTTCCAAGCCCACTAGTGGTCCAATAATGGCCCAATTTGCTCACTTGGGCTAATCCCTCTAATGGGCCTTGCCGTAAGCCCAAACATATTATTGTCTAAATTATCTGACTTCTGATGGCCTACTAAGGCCCAAAGACCCAAAGCATGGCCCAAACTATGGCCAAATAGCACAAGGCCCAACTGACAGAGTACATGGGGCGTAAAGTCATTGAATTGGTGACTTTACTTGGCCTAAACAAGCCCAAATTCCAAAAATGATGTTCTACTTCCATGAAAAGGGCTAGATCTCATGCATTAACCCATCAAGATATTCAACATGGAGACTTTACTGCTTATGGGACCCTTTTTGCTCTGAGGGTAGAAACCCTAAGCTCATAAACAAGATTTCACCATAAAGGTCCATTGTTGGAACCAAAATGACTCCAAAACCAATTTACACTTGATCTAATCATTCTTAGGTAAAGTTATGAACTTTATACCTCCAAAGAGTCCCAAATGATGATGCTATCTAAAATCTGTGAGCTCCAACTTCCCAAGTTCTTCCTTGCCAACTTCTTCTTTTCCTCTTCCAAGCTTCCACCACAAAAATAAGCTTCTTAAGGTTAAAACCACACAAAAATAAGGTGATGAGGCATTCTAGGTTGTCTCTAAGGTTGGGGGATAGATAAGGAGGCTAGGGTTTGAGCCATTATGTTCTTTATATAGAGGTTCGCCCTAAAATTAGGGTTTCTAGACCCTGGGCGTACATCCCGTATGCTGGGCGTACGCCAACAACACTCGCAGCCATTTCCTTTTATACGTTGGGTGTAACCCAGCTTACGATGGGCGTACCCACGCGCCTTCCACTTTGCATGCATGGTCCTTCCTTGTCATTTATTTCCATTAGGGCCATTTTCTCCAATAACTTCAAAGAGTCATAAATCCTTCATTCTAAGTCCGTTTTCGACGAACATTATATCCACAAAAAGGTGGCGGGAAGCCGTACGCTCCCATCAACACCACCAAGTCCAAAACTTTATGGATGAAACCTGGGACCCATAAAAGACTGAATCGCCCCTACTCTTTGGCATCCGAGACCCCAAGTGAGTACTTTCAAATAGGATGTTATATAGATACCTCCAAATATGGCAATATGGGTGGATCTGGAACTTGTTCAACAAATTGGAAAGACTCTAGATTGTCTTCAGATATGTTTTCAGATGATTTGACTTCTTTTTGTTTCTAATTGAAACATCCCAAAAATATAGTCCAAAAATTTTGTTTTCAATCATTTAAGAAAAGCCCATAATTCATAAAATAACATAATAAAATCGTATATCGTATATCTCAAACATCATAGCAGAATAATATATCAAAACCATGTATCAAAATATCTTAATCTAAAATATCCCAGGCTGAAAGTTGTGGTGTGTGCCATGCAATCATCCCGAGCTCTTCCCTTTGCTACCGAAAGCACCTGAAACCAAAACTGAAAACTGTAATAACGAAGCTTAGTGAGTCTCCCCAAACTACCACATATCATATACATAATAGCATAAATTAGGCCTTGCCCACTACATCGGGCCCCGCCCAGCGTCGGATGAATCCGACATCGAGCCCCGCCCGACATCAGATCGAAGTCCGGCAACGGGCCCCACGCGGCATTAGGCCTCGGCTGGCATCGGACCGAAGTCCGGTATACATATAACTTATTAACAAACATGTAATATAACACATAACATAACATCTAACTAAACCTTCCTCTGGCTTGCCCTGGCATCGGATCGAAATCTGGAACACATAAAACTACAAACAAGAATCACAAAGACATCAAGCATAGAGACCTTCCTCGGGCTTACCCTTGCATCGGACCGAAGTCCGAAACACATAATCATATAAACTACATTGGGCTAACTCGGAGATCGGACCTAAGTCTGAAACACATAACATATAAAATACATCGGGCTAACCCTGGCATCGGACCTAAGTCCAAAACACGTAACATATAAACTACATCGAGCTAACTCCGAAATCGGACCTAAGTCCGGAACACATAACATACAAACTACATCAGGATAACCCCGACATTGGACCTAAGCTCGATATATTCTAAAATACATGACCGACATTGGTGCCTTCGACCCGTTCCTACTAGACGAAAAGTCACCACTCAAGCTGTCTGCTGAAAACTCGTGTGAGGAATCTCTTATTGCTGCTCCAACGACCCCCCGACTATCATCAACACAAAACACTTAGTCAAAATCTAATAATCTTTCACATGGTAAAATGACCATTATACCCCTAGTCATAGTCAACATTCTGATTGACTGAACTCGTCGAGTTGGTCTATCAACTCGCGGAGTTCTGCTACTCAAGAACTCTAAAATCACTATCCAACTCGCCGAGTCATTCCCCCGACTCACTGAGTTCTCTTTCCGCTCATAGCTACAATTAAATGAGTCAACTCGTCAAGTCATCCTCAGACTCGTCGAGTTCTGCTTACTCATAATCGATACAACACGTCTCAACTCGTCGAGTTCTTCAACCTCTAAGTCTAAAACTATGTCTAGTTTGTTCAGTCATCTCCTAGACTCAACGAGTTCGCTCATTAACAGAAAAGGATGGGGAATAGCGACCCGACTCACCGAGTCACATGAACGAATCGTCGAGTCCCCCAAAGATCTTAATCCATTCAGTCGATTCCAGCTGGGTTCATTGCCTCCAAAACATAGATCTGGACACCTAAGGTCCTTATGTCACGTAAATTTTCCAACTTTACGTGCATGCATGGGTTTTTTAGCTCAAAATGTCCAAAAATTGACTCATAAGGTGCATGGGACTCCCATGGCCATAAAGTTGGCACCTTTATGCCATCGAGTCCATCAATCGTCAGGAATCGCCTATTAGGGTTACTGGAAGGTTATGTGGGTCTATTTATACGTCTAACAGCTAAAACGGTGTGCATGCGAGCACATGTATCAAAGTTTAGATATCATGTATTAAAGAAAACGCGTCTCAGACGGACTAAATGAAGTACATTTCTGTTTTGAGACATTTCGTCAAAGTTGCGATCTCATAAAGAGTAGTTGCGATCGCATAAAGACCATTTTTTCATCCATCTGAATTTTTTATACGAAAGATCTTCAAAGTCAAGCTGCGAGCCAAACATGCGATCACATGGACAAAGTTGTAATCGCATAGACGAGACATGCGATCGCGTGTATTGAATTTTTTTGCCTTTTTGATTGTTATTCTTCCTTCCAAGTTGTTGTTGATCATTCCTCAACATCCTTCCTTAGTTATTACTCATTTTTAAGCACCAAATGCGCATCTAACTGCTTCTAAAGCACTGCTCCACTCGAATATCTAAAATTTACATAAAAAAACATGAGTAGTATGAGAGTTTTATAGAATATATGAGCTGAACATTATTTAAATAAATGGCATACAAATGTACAAAATGTGATCCTAAATGGTAATGAAAACTACTCTAAAAGATACATAAAATGACATCTAACAACCCTCCATACTTATTATTACATATTTAATTTATTTAATTTTATTGTTAAATAATTTACTTTAAAAATATTGTATATGGTTAAAAATAAAAGAAAAAAATATAAAGGCCATATAAAATATGTCACATCAAAATATTTATTAATTAAAAAGTAAATTTTAGAATTGATCGATATTTAATTAATATTTACGATAATATGTTTTTACTAAAAATAAATTAATAAAAAATTGATTTGTCAAAATTAAAAAACTATAAATGTGATAAATAATCAATCATTATGAATACTTTAAAAATAATGTTTAGAAAAGTATTTTAAACCAATATGAAAAATGAAATTGCTATTGAAAGTGGAAAATTACTTATCAAAGTAATTAAGTTTCATTTTGTTCATATTAAGACACTTTTTTTTATACATTTAACAATTTAGCTTGTTAAATATGTTAAATGTCACAATTGTTACTTGAGATATCCAGTAACAATGATAAGATATTAACACATTTAACAAGTTAAATAGTTAAATGTATAAAAGAAAAAAAAAATGTATAAATATGAACAAACATATAAAATGATTACCCCATAAATTATTTTTCTGATTTTATAAAATCATATTATTATTTGCATATTACTATTAATCATTTTTATTTATTGTGTCTGATTCCTTTCAATTATTGGTCCGACCTAAACATAATATATGTTACTATTGATCGACCTTGTATTACTTCGTTCAATCCGATTCACGACATCAGCTTGTTCACGTTATCTACTCTCGATCTCAAATTGTTTGACCAGTTCTTTGATTCTAATTCCTCATGAATCTTGTTCATCGTTAATTTTTATGTATCGTATCTTTCTTGTGCGCTATTAGAATCTATTTCTTCTTCGTTACATCGGTTTTTCTCATTGCTCAATCTGATTTGGATTTGGCAATGATTTATTTAATTAATCGGTTGATAATTAGCAAATTATGGTTAAATCAATGATAAATATGAAGCATTTTGAAGTTTTGATGTTTCTAACGCGTTAGTTCCGTAGAAAGAGTCTTAATAAAGCAAATTTTGGTTCTTGATCAAAAAGTGAAGTTGACTTTTGCGTTGTTAGTTCCGATAAGCTCAAAAAAAGGTTTCAAATGTTATAAATTATTGTTTGATCTATGTGGAGATGATTATTGAAGCTTAAGCAGTGAAATTAAAGGTTAAAGGATGAATTATGATGCTTCGTGATGTCAGATTGAATGAATTTGTATTCACTTAATCAAAATTGTGGGCAACTTATATGGATTTGATTTTAGTCCGTAGAAATAGAATTCGAGGAAGATTGTCATATTCAGATTAAATGAATTACAAGTTGAAGTTTGAATTGGTCCTGACTCAAATGGTGGACGATAGGGGCGACTATTCACTACTCACTTTTTAAAAGGATCCGATTTTTTATGGAAATTATTATATTTAGTATATATTACATGTCATTTTTCTTTTAGTTATCGAGTTATTATAAAGACTTTGATGAGATTTATGTATTTTAAAGACTCATTTTTTTCTCTCTCTTTGAACCCAACATATGTTTGGATCTATATCTGATTTATATGGTTTAGATGCTTCATGATTGTTCAAGTTTTGTCAAAATCAATAGCTAGCTCAAAATGGTGGGTATCTACTATTCTTCATGAGCAATAGAAAAGTCAAAGCTAATCTAGTCAAAATCGATTTATGATGGTGTGTGTAATGGTTTATACAATGGCATCTGATGATTCGTTGTGGTTTGTTATTTTTTGGTCAACTCGATAGCAACATGAAATTTGGATGAATTGCTACAGTGAATTGTCAATGAAAGGTCAAACCACAAAAGTCAAAATTGATTGAAGTTGTATGTGGTCCTGATAACTATTAATGGTTCTTATTGATGTTAAAGGTCCAAGGCTTTGTATTGGTTGAAATCACAATTACATCGTATCTGCATCCATGGCATGGTACCTATTTCATGCCTTTGTTGCTTTGTGAAGCAAAAAAATTATTTTAGAAAAAAATTTAATTAAGTTCTAAAATAATTTCTTTTTAATAGAAAAATCTCGATTATTTAACATTTTATCCAAATTAACGAAAAAATCATTTTTTATACTTGAACAGGAAATGAGAAATTATGTGATTTTCTCAATATAATGAAACTTTTCTGTTAAAAAAAACTTTTAAGACTTTATCAAAATATGTTCTAAAATAATGAAATTTTTCCACATAAAACCCAAGGGAAGAAATATGAAAATTAATTAATATATCTGCATTCTAATAATTTTAATGTGTATAAGAAGAAAATAACCTAAAAATAGCAAAAATAATCATTTTGTCTGGAATAGACATTCCGGATTAAGAAAAAATATTTTGTTTACTACAGATTCTAGAATTAAATTTTCTCAGTAAAAACTCAAAACTATTAATTAATTATTTTAAATAACTTATTAATTAAGAGATATTTTTTTAGTTATATATCAAATTATAATCGGTGATTCAAATAAATACGTAAAAATATATCATCTTATAATTTGTATAAATTTTATTTTATTATAATTTGTATAAATTTTATTTTATTTTTATTCTAATGTTATTAATGTAATGTAATTAAAATGATAAATTTAAATTTTGAAATTTAAAATTTGAAATGGTGAAGCTATAGATTGACAAGTGGCATGATATTAATTACAATGTCTAACATGATGACAAATGACAAAAGAACTACTCTTTTATTAATATAGGAAGATAGAAATAAATATGTTATTTATAATTTGATTAGAAAAATGTATAGAAATATATTATTATTAATCAAATTACATACATGCATTATGATATTAACACAACAAGAAATATAACTTGTAGGGACACCACCATTAGCGATGACACAGAGACAATTCGTGTTTTTGTCATCGTTAAAGGGTCAGGTCACCGACACCGCTAAAGAGTGGTACCAACGATCCGCTATATATGTGAGTATGTGTATTTGGTATAAGGAATTTGATATATGTATGTATGTGTATTTGAAAATTTGTTTCAAGAAAATATGTTTGATTGTATGTTAATTTAGTATAATCAAAAGTATATATATATATATATATATATATATATATATATGTATATATATATATATATATATATATATATATATATATATATATATATATATATGTGTATGTGTATTTGTATATGTGTATGTGTAATTGGTCTATGTATATGTCTATTTGGTATGTGTATATGTCTATTTGGTATATATGTGTATATTTGTATTTTCTATATGCATATGTGTATTTATATGTAAAATGTTATGAATTAATTAGGCTAGTCTTCAAAACTCCATAATATGTAAAGTATAATGTTATTTAAAATAAAACTAGTAGGTGATTCAAGCTTTGCTAAAACATTTTTTTAACTAAAAAATCAGAAGTGATTCAAAAGTGGTTTTTGACTTAAAAAATACACAAAAACTAAATAAAAATTAAAAAATCAGGCCAAAACTGACAACTTTAATAAAGTTCAAGGACCATTTATGTAAAAAAAACCTCCTTCGCGGCCAAAACTTAATAAAATTAAAAATAGGGCAAAAACTGACATCTTTAATAAAGTTTAAGGACCATTTATGTCAAAAAAGAAGCCCTCCCTCACATCTTCCCTAATAAATAAATAATTTTTTGACACATATCATATTCTCATTGATTTGGCAACATATCATTTTAGAGTTATTTTCAATTAATTTTTTTTCCACATGGCATTTTGTGGTTTTTTTCTTTTTATTAATCCTGTAACAACCCAATTTTTACGTCCAAAAATTTTGTTTTTAAAACATTACTTTAGAAAACATTATCATTAAAACATTGTTTGATAAAACCACATCACAACGTAAACCATGTCTAAAAGCCAAATCATACAACCAATCGAAATATCAGAGTATAAATCCCAGAGAAATCTAGTAAGTACGGAAACCAGGGTGTGTATGTATGAGGTGCCACTACCGCGCCAACTCCTTCCCCTTTGATGAAGAGGTACCTGAAACCAAAATTGTAAACTGTAAGCACAAAGCTTAGTGAGTTCCCCCATAATACCTCATATCATGCAAGCATATAACAAACAACATTCAACTAGGAGTTACGGGCCTCACCTACACTCGGGAAGATACGGGCCCTGCCCACACTTCACTAGCCGGGAGATACGGGCCTCGCCCACACTTGTGAAGATACGGGCCCTGCCCACACTTCACTATCTGGGAGATACGGGCCTAGCCCACATTCCACTCTCGGAGAGATACGGGCCTTGCCCACACTCAACCGCGAACTCATATTATACAAGTATCACACAGACAACAAGTACAGACAACTCTATCATATCGTCACATATATCAAAATCAACTAAACCAAGAGATACGGGCTCGGCCCACACTCTAGTACTAACATCTCGTCTACACGGGTCGGCCTTGGTGCCTTAGACCTGTTCCTACTGGAAAGGAAACTCACCTCGAAATAGCTGCTGGTCTGTGTGGGAATCGACTGTCTGTTGTTGCTGCTGCTCCGGAAATCCTCCGACTGTAATTCCCACAACATACTCAGTCAATCACTGCTAACTGTCCTTTGGGTAAAATGATCATTTTACCCCTGATGATGTCATAAGATAAGGTCAGAGTCAACTTTCAGTTGACCCGACTCGCCGAGTTGGCTTGCCAAATCGCGAAGTCCCTATTCAATCGACTGACCTGGATCCCGTCCCTACTCGTCGAGTTAGACGTTGACTCGACGAGTTCTCCTTCTAAACTGAGGTTCAAGTCCTTCATCCTACTCGCCGAATTGTATGAACAGCTCGGCGAGTTCATCTTCATCCGATGAACACTTCTGCTGAGACTCGCTGAGTTGTATGAACAACTCGCCGAGTCTGAGCTTGATCTAAGGAGATTGCCTTGAACTCGTCGAGTCAGGGCAATGACTCGCCGAGTCCCTTTATGGATGAGTTCGGCTTCCAAATCACTGAGTCACACCCCGTGACCCGCTACACTACTGGACACAATGAAAAGGCGACAAACTCGGAGACTCGCCGAGTCGTTACCATGCACTCACTATATACGCGATGTTGCTCGATTCCAGTCCATGCCATTCACAGATCTGGGTTCCTAGAGAATGAATAACACGTAAAGTTTCAAACTTTACGTGTAAATATTCCTCAATGAGAGTTTTAGGGTTCAAAATGCACCAAAGAAGTAGATCTAGGGTGTACAAGCAACATGGGTCCATAAAGGCAGTGGATCCAAGCTCCTGGATCTCGATTCCACCTAGATCTAGAGGCTAATCAGCCTAAAACGAACCCTCCACATACACAAGCTTGGAAAATGGGTCAAGAAGGACTTTAATGGGGCCATAAGCATGAAAACATGGGGGAAAACGAGCCATACCTTAGTGAACACTCTAAGATAGCTCAAGGATGCTTGACCTCCTATTCTTCTTCTTGATCTCCTTTCCTACTCACTCCAAGCTTCAAGAGGACACACCAATGGCTTCAAACCCACAAAAATGAGGCTTAGAACGAGGTGTAGGGCTCTGAGGGTGAATGGGGGCTGGCTTGGGGTGGAAAGAGTGATTAAATAGGGTGCAAACCCCTGAAACTTAGGGTTTCATCCAACAACGGTGACTCGCCGAGTCCAGGATATGGACTCACCGAGTCGCCCACTTAAACGTGTCCCGGGTCCCGTCTGTACTCGGCGAGTCGGACCTATGACTCGCCGAGTCCAAGGCTAAAAATGGAAAATACTTAAATAAGATTTACGTACCAAGAAGCAGGTGCTACAAATCTCCCCTACTTATTTTAGACTTCGTCCTCGAAGTCTGCTGCTCGATCCTGAAACAGCACGGGGTAATGCTCTATCATTTCTGCCACCGGCTCCCAAGTCCACTCCGAACCCTTGCGGTGCTGCCATTGCACCTTCACTAGCTCCACCCTTTTGTTCCTCATATCCTTCGACTTCCTGTCGAGGATTGCGACTCGGCGCTCAATGTAATTCAGGCTGCCATCAACCTGAATATCTTCTAACGACACTACTGCTGAATCGTCCAATAGGCACTTCCGCAGCTAAGAAACATGGAAAGTGCTGTGGATCTAGCTAAGCTCGACTGGAAAATCCAGCCTATACGCCACCTTGCCCACCTGGGCTACAACCCTGAACGACCCAATAAACCTCGGGCTCAACTTACCCCGCTTCCTGAATCGAATGACGCCCTTCCAAGGCGACACCTTCAGGAGAACCATATCCCCAACCTGGAACTCCAGGTCGGATCGACGCTTGTCGGCGTAACTTTTCTGCCGACTCTGAGCAGTCTAAAGCCTGCTCCGAACCCGCTGGATCCTCTTGGTCGTCTTGAGCACCACCTCGGTGCTCCCCATGATTCTCTGGCCAACCTCTCCCCAGCATATCGGGGTCCTGCACCTCCGACCATACAACATCTAAAATGAGGGACGGTCAATACTCGTGTGGTAGCTGTTGTTGTATGAGAACTCAGCCAAGGGAAGATAGGTATCCCAGCTACCACCGAAATCTAACACGCACGCCCGTAACATATCCTCCAAGGTCTGGATGGTCCGCTCGCTCTGAGCATCCGTCTGCAGGTGAAAAGCGGTGCTAAAATGCAAACAAGTGCCCAACTCGTCATGAAATCTCTTCCAAAACCTGGAAGTAAAACGCACATCCCTGTATGAACCGATACTGGCACCCCGTGTCGCGCCACGATCTCTCTGATATAGATGTCGGCCAATTTCTCGGCCGACACACTCTCTTGAATCGGGATAAAGTGAGCACTCTTGGTCAATCGATCCACGATGACCCAAATCGAATCTACTCCACGCGCGGTCCTGGGAAGCTTTGTGATAAAATCCATCGTGATATCTTCCCATTTCCATAATGGGATGTCCAACGACTGCATCTTCCCATGCGTTCTCTGATGTTCGGCCTTGACCTTCCTGCAGGTCAAGCACCGCTCGACGTACCATGCCACATCCTGCTTCATGCAAGGCCACTAATAATCTAGACGAAGATCCCTATACATCTCCGTCGCCCCGGGAATAAAGAATTGGGACTTGTGCGCCTCTTCAATCAAGATCTGGCGCACGCCTCCGTGATATGGCACCCACGCCCTGCGGTGTAGTGTCAATAATCCTCGTCTATCATAATCGAAGGAGGAAACCTGACCCACCACGCGCTCGCTCTTCCGATGTTCCTCCTTGATAGCCTCCTGCTGAGCCTCCCGAATTCGCTCCAACAGGGGAGTCACTACGGTCATCCTCATGCAAACATCCCTGATTGGCACCGTCTTGCGGCTAAGCGCATTGGCCACCACATTGGCCTTCCCCGGGTGGTATAGGATCTCGCAATCATAATCCTTTACCACGTCCAACCACCGACGCTGCCTCATGTTCAAATTAGGTTGATCCATGAGGTACCTCAAACTCTTGTGGTCCGTGTAGATGGTACATCGAACCCCGTAGAGGTAATGTCGCCAAATCTTGAGGGCAAACACCACCACCCCCAACTCCAAATCATGCGTCGGGTAGTTCGCCTCGTGAGGCTTGAGCTGCCTCGAAGCGTAGGCAATGACATGCCCCCTCTGCATCAGTACCGCGCCCAACCCTGAAATGGACGCGTTGCAATAAACCACAAATCCTCTACGCACTCTGGTAGGGCTAAGATCGGTGCCTCGCACAATCTCTGTCTCAGTGTCTCAAATGCAGTCTGCTGCTCGGGTCCCCACCGAAAGACCACGACTTTCTTCGTCAGCCGCGTCAGGGGTACGAATATCTTGGAGAAATCCTGAATAAATCTCCGATAGTAGCCTGCTAAACCCAGGAAACTCTGAATCTCAGATGGAGAATTCGGAACCTCCCATCTCATCATGGCCTCGACCTTGGCCGGATCGACCAGAATCCCGTTCTGGTTGACAAGGTGTCCGAGAAATTGCACCTCGCGCAACCAAAACTCACACTTGGAGAACTTGGCATATAAGCTCTCCCTCCTCAGGGTCTCCAGCACCTCTCTTAGATGCTCCTCATGCTCCTCCTGAGTCTGGGAATAAACCAATATGTCATCCATAAAGACTATCACAGACCGATCCAACATCGGTCTGCATACGTGGTTCATGAGGTCCATGAACGCGGCCGGAGCATTGGTGAGCCCAAACGGCATCACCACGAACTCATAATGGCCATAGCGTGTCCGAAACGCGGTCTTCTGTGCATCCTCCTCTCTGACCCTCATCTGATGGTATCCCGAACGCAAATCGATCTTGGAAAACCAAGATGCTCCCTGGAGCTGATCAAAGAGATCATCAATCCTCGGGAGTGGGTAACGATTCTTCACCGTTACCTTGTTCAGCTCCCGATAATCTATGCACATCTGGTGCGACCCATCCTTCTTCTTCACAAACAGGATCGGGGCTCCCCAGGGTGAACTACTCGGACGAATAAATCCCTTGTCTAGCAGCTCCTGCAGCTGCGTAGACAACTCCTGCATCTCGGGAGGAGCCAACCGATACGGTGCCTTGGCTACCGGAGCCGCACCAGGAACGAGGTCGATCCTGAATTCCACCTGTCGCTCCGGAGGTATCCCAGGAAGCTCCTCTAGGAAAACATCCACGAAATCTCGAACCACTGGAAGCTCGCTCACTGTTGCCTTACCCGCCTCCCGGGTATCCATCACATACGCGGCATATCCTACGCATCCCTACTGAAGATAACGTCTAGCCCTCGCTGCTGAACATACAGTGGGTCTGCAATGTGGTCTCTCGCCATGAATCACTAACTCTTCCCCACCTGGGGTCCTGACTCACACTAGCTGTTGCACACAATCTATCACCGCCCCATTAGGGCTCAACCAATCCATGCCTATAATCACCTTGTTCCCACGCAGCGGAATGGGAACCAGGTCTACCAAGTAGCGCTCCTCAAACAAACGCAATATGCAATCCCGAAACACCATCGATGCTCGTACCGATCGATCATCAGCAATATCTACCTCCAAAGGGCAATCCAACATGCCCGAAGACTCAGTGAACTTCTTGCTAAGCGCAAGAGAAACAAACGATCGGGCAACACCCGAGTCGAACAATACCTGCACTGGGATACCGTTCACATGGAACGATCCTAACACATATATATACACACACAGAGCACATATCAATATCCTAACATCATATAAATAAATGAAAAGGAGAGAATCATACTCGTCACCACATCGGGTGCAATGCGTGCCTCTTCGGCGGTCAGCTGAAATGCCCGGCTCCTCATCACTGCAGCCTCTGCCTTGCCCTACCGGCCATTCGTGATACGTAGGGTCGCTGGAGCTAGCGCCTTCACTGACGCTGAAACTGTCAACTGGGGACAGTTGGCCTTCTTGTGTCCCCTCTGGTTGCAATGAAAACATAACAACTCCGATGTCTGAATAGCTGAAACTGGCGTAGTACAATCTCTGCTAAAGTGCCCTGCCTTACCGCACTTGTAGCAGCCTGCTGATCCCATCCTACATGCTCCCTCATGCATCCTGCAGCATTTCCCACAGTGGCCAGGTCCCCCTTGGCCTTTCGGCCTCCCACCTGATCCCCGGGACTTCTTCCCTAAATCCCCAATCACCTGCCCTGCCTCTGCTTTCCTCTTCCGAATGTGCTCTAAATCAATCTCCCTTTCCCTCGCCCTGGCGATCATGGACTCCAAGGTAGGGCAAGCTGAAAAGCTAACATGCTCCCGGATGTCAGCCCGAAGCATATCATGATAATAGGTCCTCCTCATATCCTCGTCACATGCATACTGGGGCACCAACAAATCCCTCTCCTGGAACTTGGCGGTGATCTCCGCCACAGTCTTAGTCGTCTACCTCATGTCCAAAAACTCCGTGGCTAGCTGCTGAAGCTCGACAGCCGGTGCAAACTCTGCCCTGAACCTGGTTACAAAGTCCGACCAGGTCATAGCCTCGATAGCTGAGGCTCCCAACGAGTCACCCACTGACTCCCACCAGTCTCGAGCTCGGTCCCGTAAACACCCTGCTGCATACCTCACCTTCGACCCCTCGGGGTAGAAGCTAGTCAACTGTGCAGACTCGATGTCTGCAATCCATCGTCTGGCGGCAATGGGGTCTTTCACCCCGTGGAAATCCAGCGCACCACTACCCCTTAAGTCCTTAAAGGACAGTGTGCGAGATCTCGACTAGCCAGATGCCATGTTGCTCCTGAACGCCCTGAGGCGATCCTCCATCAACTTGATGATCCCTTCCTTGATCGACCCGAAGATAATGGGGGTCAACTCAAGGATACCCCTGGTGATCTCTGACGCGATGAACTCGCATAGTCCCTCATCTACCGGCTCGGAACCTGATCCCGAACCTGACCCCTCTCCTGAACTGCCATCTATCGGTCTCGATCGTAGTACCACCATTCTACAATACATAAATAACAATCATTAGTGATACTGATACTTCTTGAGGGATCACAACCACTTACAAGTTCCATGGTCTTATCTTGGCCTTCCTTGGTTCGGGTACAGATCCTCTGCTTTCAGTAGTATGGGCCCATACTACTTTCCACATCTATCTGTACCTTCTTCAAGGACTGCCTCGACTCCACCAGATTCCTTCCACTACTGCTGATCACTGCTATACTCATCCTAGGCTTGCCCTAGGGAAATCTCCGACTCTACTCTATCCAGTCCTCAGCTGCTGCGGGCCTCCTTGTAATGCCAATTAGCCACCACCCGAATACCATCACATGTGATGAGGCTCAGATAATCCTTCGAGTACCCGACTCGTCCCTACAACAGTTCGACTCAAACAAGAGCTACGTAGTGGGGGCAAATCCGATACTCTAAGATTATTCAACCCTGATCACATGTGACGTGACGTATTCGCCTAGTGGCTAACTCCCATTATTCAGAGTCCCACAAAGCACATAGCAAGAAGCATTCAGACAAGGGTAACAATCTCAATCGACCCTATCTTCTTATAGGAACTGTACTAGCATACAATGCTAAGCTCATACTACCAGGCATAACCTAATCAGGCTATCCTATTTGCTGTCTACTTAATACTAGCATGCAATTCTCATACAACTGGAACACATATAGCAGGGACATAAGGCATCGCTCCCAGATCCTTAGTCCTACTCTAGCATGCTGTTCTACAAAAGCTGATAAATATAACATAAACTTGTATGGGTACTTTGGGGAATACTTACTTGAACTCGGCCGGTCGTGCACATCACACACTTCCTTCTTTCTCAAACATTTTTCTTAGCTCTTAGAAAACATTTCTTTTTGGAAAATATTTTACTGCCTCAATTTGAGTTCAGACACCCCCGAAGGTGAGTCCGAATCCCTCAAACCAGGGCTCTGATACCAACTTGTAACAACCCAATTTTTACGTTCAATTTTTTTTAAACATTACTTTAGAAAACATTAATCATTAAAACATTGTTTGATCAAACCACATCACAATGTAAACCATGTCTAAAAGCCAAATCATACAACCAATCGAAATATCAGAGTATAAATCCCAGAGAAATCTAGTAAGTGCGGAAACCAGGGTGTATGTGTATGATGTGCCGCTACCGCGCCAGCTCCTTCCCCTTTGATGAAGAGGTACCTGAAACCAAAACTGTAAACTGTAAGCACAAAGCTTAGTGAGTTCCCCCCACAATACCTCATATCATGCAAGCATATAACAAACAACATTCAACTAGGAGTTACGGGCCCTGCCCACACTTCACTAGCCGGGAGATACGGGCCTCGCCCACACTTGTGAAGATACAAGCCCTGCCCACACTTCGCTATCTGGGAGATACGGGCCTAGCCCACACTCCACTCTCGGAGAGATACGGGCCTTGCCCACACTCAACCGCGAACTCATATTATACAAGTATCACACAGACAACAAGTACAGACAACTCTATCATATCGTCACATATATCATAATCAACTAAACAAAGAGATATGGGCTCGACCCACACTCTAGTACTAACATCTCGTCTACACGGGTCGGCCTTGGTGCCTTAGACCCGTTCCTACTGGAAAGGAAACTCACCTCGAAATAGCTGCTGGTCTGTGTGGGAATCGACTGTCTGCTATTGCTGCTGCTCCGGAAATCCTCCGACTGTAATTCCCACAACATACTCAATCAATCACTACTAACTGTCCTTTGGGTAAAATGACCATTTTACCCCTGATGATGTCATAAGACAAGGTCAGAGTCACTTGCAGTTAACCCGACTCGCCAAGTTGGCTCGCCATCTCGCCGAGTCCCTATTCAATCGACTGCCCTGGATCCCGTCCCTACTCGTCGCGTTAGACGTTGACTCGACGAGTTCTCCTTCTAAACTGAGGTTCAAGTCCTTCATCCTACACGCCGAGTTGTATGAACAGCTCGGCGAGTTCATCTTCATCCGATGCACACTTATGCTGAGAGTCATCGAGTTGTATGAACAACTCGCCGAGTCTGATCTTGATCTAAGGAGATTGCCGTGAACTCGCCGAGTCAGGACAATGACTCGCCGAGTCCCCTTATGGATGAGTTTGGCTTCCAACTCACTGAGTCACACCTCGTGACCAACTACTCTACTCGACACAATGAAAAGGGGACAAACTCGGAGACTCGCGAGCAGACTCGCCGAGTCAGATGAACGACTCGCCGAGTCGTTACCATGCACTCACTATATACACGATGTTGCTCGATTCCAGTCCATGCCATTCACAAATCTGCGTTCCAAGAGCATGAATAACACGTAAAGTTTCCAACTTTATGTGTAAATATTCCTCAATGAGAGTTTTAGGGTTCAAAATGCACCAAAAGAGTAGATCTAGGGTGTACAAGCAACATGGGTCCATAAAGGCAGTGGATCCAAGCTCCTGGAGCTCGATTCCACCTAGATCTAGAGGCTAATCAGCCTAAAACGAACCCTCCACATACACAAGCTTGGAAAATGGGTCAAGAAGGACTTTAATGGGGCCATAAGCATGAAAACATGGGGGAAAACGAGCCATACCTTAGTGAACACTTTGAGATAGCTCAAGGATGCTTGACCTCCTATTCTTCTTCTTGATCTCCTTTCCTACTCACTCCAAGCTTCAAGAGGACACACCAATGGCTTCAAACCCACAAAAACGAGGCTTAGAACGAGGTGTAGGGCTCTGAGGGTGAATGGGGGCTAGCTTGGGGTGGAAAGAGTGATTAAATAGGGTGCAAACCCCTGAAACTTAGGGTTTCATCCAACAACGGTGACTCGCCGAGTCCAGGATATGGACTCGCCAAGTCGCCAACTTAAACGTGTCCCGGGTCCCGTCTGTACTCGGCAAGTCGGACCTATGACTCGCCGAGTCCAAGGCTAAAAATGGAAAATACTTAAATAAGATTTACGTACCAAGAACCAGGTGCTACAAATCTCTGCCACTTATTTTAGACTTCGTCCTCGAAGTCTGCTGCTCGATCCTGAAACAGCTCGGGGTAATGCTCTATCATTTCTTCCACCGGCTCCCAAGTCCACTCCGAACCCTTGCGGTGCTGCCATTGCACCTTCACTAGCTCCACCCTTTTGTTCCTCAAATCCTTCGACTTCCTGTCGAGGATTGCGACTGGGCGCTCAATGTAATTCAGGCTGTCATCAACCTGAATATCTTCTAACGGCACTACTGCTGAATCGTCCACTAGGCACTTCCGCAGCTGAGAAACATGGAAAGTGCTGTGGATCTAGCTAAGCTCGACTGGCAGATCCAGCCTATACGCCACCTTGCCCACCCGGGCTACAACTCTGAACGACCCAATAAACCTCGGGCTCAACTTGCCCCGCTTCCTGAATCGAATGACGCCCTTCCAAGGTGACACCTTCAGGAGAACCATATCCCCAACCTGGAACTCCAAGTCGGATCGACGCTTGTCGGCGTAACTTTTCTGCCGACTCTGAGCAGTCTGAAGCCTGCTCTGAACCTGCTGGATCCTCTTGGTCGTCTTGAGCGCCACCTCGGTGCTCCCCATGATTCTCTGGCCAACCTCTCCCCAGCATATCGGGGTCCTGCACCTCCGACCATACAATATCTCAAATGGGGGACGGTCAATACTCGTGTGGTAGCTGTTGTTGTATGAGAACTCAGCCAAGGGAAGATAAGTATCCCAGCTACCACTGAAATCTAACACGCACGCCCGCAACGTATCCTCCAAGGTCTGGATGGTCTGCTCGCTCTGACCATCCGTCTGCGGGTGAAAAGCGGTGATAAAATGCAAACGAGTGCCCAACTCGTCATGAAATCTCTTCCAAAACTTGGAAGTAAAACGCACATCCCTGTATGAACCGATACTGGCACCCCGTGCCGCAACGATCTCTCTGATATAGATGTCGGCCAATTTCTCGGCCGACACACTTTCCTGAATCGGGATAAAGTGAGCACTCTTTGTCAATCGATCCACGATGACCCAAATCGAATCTACTCCACGCGCGGTCCTGGGAAGCTTTATGATAAAATCCATCGTGATATCTTCCCATTTCCATAATGGGATGTCCAACGGCTGCATCTTCCCATGCGTTCTCTGATGTTCGGCCTTGACCTTCCTGCAGGTCAAGCACCGCTCGACGTACCATGCCACATCCCGCTTCATGCAAGGCCACCAATAATCTAGACAAAGATCCCTATACATCTTCGTCGCCCCGGGATGAATAAAGAATCGGGACTTGTGCGCCTCCTCCATCAAGATCTGGCACACGCCTCCGTGATATGGCACCCACGCCCTGCGGTGTAGTGTCAATAATCCTCGTCTATCATAATCGAAGGAGGAAACCTGACCCACCACGCGCTCGCTCTTCCGATGTTCCTCCTTGATAGCCTCCTGCTGAGCCTCCCGAATTCGCTCCAACAGGGGAGTCACTACGGTCATCCTCATGCAAACGTCCCTGATCGGCGCCGTCTTGCGGCTAAGCGCATCGGCCACCACATTGGCCTTTCCCGGGTGGTATAGGATCTCGCAATCATAATCCTTTACCACGTCCAACCACCGACGATGCCTCATGTTCAGATTCGGCTGATCCATGAGGTACCTCAAACTCTTGTGGTCCGTGTAGATGGTACATCGAACCCCGTAGAGGTAATGTCGCCAAATCTTGAGGGCAAACACCACCACCCCCAACTCCAAATCATGCGTCGGGTAGTTCGCCTCGTGAGGCTTGAGCAGCCTTGAAGCGTAGGTAATGACATGCCCCCTCTGCATCAGTACCGCGCCCAACCCTAAATTGGACGCGTCGCAATAAACCACAAAATTGTCTACGCCCTCTGGCAGGGCTAAGATCGGCGCCTCGCACAATCTCTGTCTCAGTGTCTCAAATGTAGTCTGCTGCTCGGGTCCCCACCGAAAGACCACGGCTTTCTTCGTCAGCTGCGTCAGGGGTACGACTATCTTGGATAAATCCTGAAAAAATCTCCGATAGTAGCCTGCTAATCCCAGGAAACTATGAATCTCAGATGGAGACTTCGGAACCTCCCATCTCATCACGACCTCGACCTTGGCCTGATCGACCAGAATCCCATTCTGGTTGACAAGGTGTCCGAGAAATTGCACCTTGCGCAACCAAAACTCACACTTGGAGAACTTGGCATACAAACTCATACTTTGGTTTTTTGTCCCAAGTGCAAGAAATAGCAATGTACTTTGTTATCAACAAGTTCATGTTGATTTGGTAATTGTGTTTTTCTCCTAAGTGCAAGAAATAGTAATGTACTTTGTTATTTCTTGTATTTAAGGTTCTTTAGCACAAATAAGAAGAAAGTAAGCTATAATTTCTTGTAAAACAAGACTATCTAGTTTCAAAGTCTCCTATATCAATATAATGATCAAGGAATCAGCGTGTAGGGAGGAACTTTATGAGTTTCTTCAATAGAGGAAAACACATAGTGATGATGAAGGAGGAAACGAGGGAAACAGAGTTGATGGTTCGGTGGAATCAGTTTGTGTTTTGTAGGTTAGACTTGTTTTGACATAAAATTGTAACACTTTTGTTGTTTAGTTATTTTGGTATTTTATGAGATTATAACACTTAGTGCCTAACTGGATGTTATTGTGTAATTTATTTATGCATTTAATTTCATTCCCGGCCTATCGGCTAGTTTTTTGACGCCTGAAAATTGTTGATTTAAAAAAAATTAAAAATATGAAAAAGAATATTATTGGTGACACTATTAGCGATGATATATTTTATTACTACAGAAGTATTATCGTCGAAAAATATCTTTAATGACGACCTTTTAAGCAATAGCGATAGGGCAGTGCTGACGACTTCACCGTTATTACTTATTTTACTAGCGATTATCGCCCCTAATGCCACTTTCTTGTAGTGCATGTCAATGAGAAAGGAATTGAAATGAGCTCAAAGAATGGTAAATATTACATCTTACATAAAAGTTATCAGTCCATTACTTTCAACAATGAAGTTGTTCATCTTTATACATGAAGGAAAAGAAAAGTGATTCTAACTACTAAACAAATTCTAACTAACTATCTATTATAAAATTACAATAATACCCTTATAGTTTATCTCCAATATTCCCCCCTCAAGATGGAAGGGAAGAATAGATGTTCTTCAATCCCATCTTGACCATGAAAGGTAACAACTTGGAAGCAGGTAAAGACTTGGTAAACATGTCAGCAAGTTGCATTGTTGATGGAATTGGTAACAATTTGATAGTTTTATTCATTTCTTTTTCCCGCACGAAGTGACAATCAACTTTAATATGTTTCGTACACTCGTGAAAGGTTGGATTTGTTGCAATCTGAATAGCTGCATCATTATCACAAAAAAGAAGAACCAAATCTTTAATTTTGACATCAAAATCTTGTAACAATTACTTCAGCCAAACTAATTCAGTTGTAGTCATTGCCATAGCATGATATTCTGCTTCAGCAGAAGATCTGGAAACAGTAGATTGCTTCTTTGACTTCCACGATATCAATGAGTCACCAAGAAAAATGCAGAACCTTGTGATTGACCTTCTCGAATCCTTGCATTTTGCCCAATCAGAATCACAGAATCGTTTCAATTGAACTTTGGATGTAGATGTGAAGAAAACGCCTTGACCAAGAGACATTTTTAAGTACTTCAACAAATGACAAGCAACATTGTAGTGTTCGATGGTTGGTTTTGAAATGTATTGGGATAACTGTTGAACTGCATATGATATGCCATGTCTGGTGATATTGAGATACAATAAACGACCTATTAATCTTCGATATTGAGAAGGATCTTTATAAACTTGACCCTTTGAATACAATTGTGATCTAGGCTCTATAGGGGTATTTTTGGTTTTTGCAGCTAATAATCTAGCATCCTTAATCAATTATAATGTGTAATTACGTTGAGAAACCATAATACCTTCCTTTGACCTAGCAATTTCTAATCCAAGAAAATATCCCAAACTTCTTAAATCTTTGAGTTTGAGCTCTTGTCTTAGCTATTCTTTTATGAGATTTATACCAGATTGAGATGAACCTGTAATGATAATATCATCAACATGCACCAATAAAGCAACATAGTCATCTCCTGTACCCTTATGAAACAAAGAGTAATCAGATTTTGATTGAACAAAACCAAACTGAGCGTAAATTGAGAAAACCTTTCAAACCATTGTCTAGAAGCTTGCTTAAGACCATATATTGATTTGTTCAATTTGCATACTAATCTTGATGAATGTTTCTGTTCTTGATTGTTAACACGAAGACCTGGTGGAAGATCCACGAATACTTCCTCATGTAATTCACCATTGAGGAAAGCATTGTTGACATCTAATTGAACCATGTTCCACTTTTTAATGGCTGAAATAGCTAAAAGCATCTTAACAGTTACGAGCTTCGCTACTTGAGAATAAGTCTCAAAATAGTCAATTCCTTCTTTTTGGTTAAAACTTTTGGCCACCAATCTTGCCTTATATCTTTCAATCTTCCCATCACTACCATGTTTGAGCTTATATACCTACCTACAACCCACAGTATTCTTGTTTGCTGGTAATGGAACAATGTTCCATGTGTGATTAGCTTTCATTGCCTCTAACTCAGAATCCATGGCATTACACCATTCTGGATATTTGGATGCTTGATTATAATGTTTGGGTTCAAATGTAGTAGAAATAGACATAGCAAAAACACGATGTATGGTTGAAAGTTTGTCATAAGAAAGAACTTTATGCAACGAATGTGGGTTATTATAATTGGTGACATCATTATAATGAAAATCTCTAAGATAAGAAGGAGGTTGATGTATACGAGTAGACCTCCTTAAAACATTATCTTGAGATACGTTTGATGGATCATCATGTACAGGAATTGAAGTGCAACTTGTGGAACTGAATTGTCAGCAATGTCATTATCAGCAAAGGGATATGGAAGGGCAATTTTGTCAAAAACATCTTGACATGAGTTTTTAGAGTAATTTTGAAAGGGAAAGATATTCTCATGAAAAACAATAACTCTTGAATAAAAAAATCTTCTTTTTATTGAAATCAAGAAGTTTATAAGCCTTCATATTTGGAGGATACCCAAGAAAAACACACATCTTTGCTCTTTGTTCAAATTTGAGATGATTAGTTGTTAATGTTGAAGCAAATGCTAAACAACCAAAGGTTCTAAGAGAAGAGTATTCGGGATTAAAACCATGTAATCTGAGATATGGTGAATCATTATGAAAAATCTTCTACGGAATTCTGTTGATGAGATATGCAGCTGTAAGAACAAATTTGCCCCAAAAATTAATTGGAAGATGTGACTGGAACATTAAAGACCTTGCAACATTTAATAGATGTTGATTTTTCCTTTTAACTACACAATTTTTTTGATGTCTTGTAACACATGATTTTTGATGTTCAATCCCTTTTTCTCCAAAAAAAAATTATGGAACTCCAACTCTTTGGCATTATCAGATCTTAAAAACTTTATCTTTTTGTTGAATTGAGTTAAAATGAATGAATAGAAGTTCAGGATTATTTCTTGAATGTCTGACTTTTGTTTTAATAGATATATCCATGTATATCTACCGTGATCATCAACCAAACTTGCAAAATATATATGTATAGTGTGTGTAACATTTTGATAAGGCCCCCATATGTCATAATGAACTAAGGAAAAATTCTCATAACAAATTTGATTCATGGAATTAAAAGAAAGTTGTTTCTTTTTAGCCAAGGGGCAAATTGGACAATAATTGTCATTTTGATTACTAGAAATAGAAACACTCAAAGTTCTTTAATAGGCATCAAACATTTATTGGATGGATGACCTAATCGTTTATGTCATACTTGTAAAGAAACATTAATAATCCTTGATGTAGTAAACTGAGATTCTTCCTTCTTGACTCCACAATTTCCCATGACATACAATCCTTCAACGATTTCAGCCTTGCCAATCATCTTCATTTCCTTGATATCCTGAATCATTGCATGATTGCAAGTGAAATATACTATAAATCTTTGTGTTCTAGTAAGTGAACTGATTGATATAAGACTCATATCAAAATTAGGAACATACAACACATTTTGAAGAGTAATTATAGGATCTAATTTCACATCACCAACAAGATGAACATGTAAAGTAAATTTGTTAGGAAGAGTTATTGTATGTCTATACACCTTCCTTTTATTGTGAAAAGAGTTATATCATGGCACACATGTTAAGAAGCCCCTAAATCAAGAATCCACAAAGAGAATTTGGAACCATGTCTAATTGAGAGAGAATAATGTTTACCTGTAGTGGTCTCTTTATTAGGATTAACGGAAATCATGTGAGAAGATGAGCAGACATGATTTGTTGACATTTCTCTTGACAAAATCCTCTGAACATGTTGCTAAGAGCCCAAGACCATCACTAATGGAGGAAGGATTGTTGTTATTTGATGATTGATCATTGGTGATAGTAGCAGCTGTGAAATTAGACTTTGATTTTGGTTTATATCCAGGGGGATAACCATGAATCTTATAACACTTGTCAATAGTATGCCCTTGCAACTTGCAATGAGTACAATATGGCCTTTCTTTATTTGAAGATCTGGAAACATTGTTGTTATTCTTGTGAGTTGAACTTAAACTTTAATTAGTTCTAGCAAGGAAGGCCACACTTTGTTGAGATTCACTGATAATGTATTTTTAGTTTTTCTTCTTGAGCAACCAAAGATAAACCACGATTAATGGAGGGAAGAGGATCCATAAGGAGAATCTGACCTCTAGTTTGAGAAAAAGAGTCATTCAATCCCATTAAGAAATTCATGATGTACTCTGTTTGAAAATACTTCTCTATCCCTTGAGCTCCATTACAATCACATTTTTACAAGTATAGTGATGTCTGAAATTGATCAATTCTTCAGTGAGAAACTTCAATTTAGTAAAGTAAACACCAATTGAGTCTTGATTTTGATTAAAATTGACGATCTCTCTTCTGATTTGAAAAATTCTCAGACCATTACTCTGTTGGAAACGTTCCTGTAAATCCTTCCAGACATCGTGAACATTTTCAGTGAACATGATACTTGTAGATATCTCTTTGGATACAAAATTCAAGATCCAAGATATAAAAAGTTTGTTGTTCCTTATCCAAGCACTGTAATTAGGATCACCAATGTTGGGCTTCAGAAGAGTTCCATCAATGAATCCGGTTTTGTTTTTCACAGATAATGCTATTTGCATAGCCTGACTCCATGAATTGTAATTATCACCGGTTAAAAGTTGTGATGCAAGAATGAATCCAGGGCTCTCAGAATGATGTAAGTAGTATGGATGCATCCGATCATCAATCGGAGCAATTGGATGAGAATTAGATGTTGAAGACATGATTTCAGATCAAGATGAAATGAATCGATAGAATACAAATTCACAAGAACAATTTGTGAATCGAGAAATCAAAAAATATAATTCACAAGAACAATTCGTGAATTGAGAATTCAAGGAAATAGAATCAACGAAGACGACCTTACAAAATAAGAACGAATGATTGATTCAGATCAAGGAACAAATGAATTGAAAGCGGAAATTTAAACGTTTCTCTGCTCTGATACCATATTACATCTCACATAAAAATAATCGGTCCATTACTTTCAACACTGAAGCAGTTATATCTTTATACATGAAGGAAAATAAAAACGATTCTAACTACTAAACACATTTTAACCGACTATCTATTCTAAAATTACATTAATACCCTTATAGTTTATCTCCAATAGTAAAAGCCTAAAAGGTTTCTAGAACACACCTACCACGTTGCCATCGGTCTCCGACATTCAATATTTTAAATGGGATTTGTTTAAAATATTTGAAGGGAAAAAAATGAGATTGGCGTAAAATAATGCAATTAATGCATCCGTTGATTATTCATGTCACGCACAAATACTTTTCTTCTTCTATCAAGCTTCCAGAGAATTTCAAAATAATACAATAAAACATTCTAAGGGATTAAATAGCCCAAGGCCTAGTCTCGATGACTCATTCAACAGACAAATTAGAAATGTGTGTACGTATTTGAATAAATATATCCCACTTGCATGTCCTTTTTTATTTTTTTTTTATTTTTTTTATTGGAGTATATATATGTATCGATTGGTGATTGTTCTTACTCAAATATTTAAGCTACACAGGCATCAAAGCATTGTTCTCTTCTAAAAAAATATATGGAGTATCATAAGTCTATTGTAACTATTTTGATTCCCATACTCGCTTTACTTCTCTCATCGAATTACATACCATGCAAAGCTCAGCTTTCTACCACCTTTTACGATGACACATGCCCTAATGCACTCACCACAATTAGGTCTTCTATTAATGCTGCGGTGACTAGTGAAAGTCGCATGGCAGCCTCTCTCATTCGCCTTCATTTTCACGATTGTTTCGTTCAGGTTAATTAATAATTTGTTTCTTAAATCTTAATCATCTTTTTTCCATGCATGGTGCTTCTACATTAGAAGCAATTAAGAACATGCAGATTTAATCGATCAGGTCAATTTTGCAGGGTTGTGATGCATCCATTTTACTAGATGATGCCCCAAGTGAGAAGACTGCAGGTAGGAATGGAGGTGTGAGGGGCTATAGCGTTATAGATGATGCAAAAGCTGCTGTCGAGAGCATATGTCCAGGCATTGTTTCTTGTGCAGATATACTTGCTGTCGCTGCTCGTGATGCTTCTGTAGCGGTAATATATAGTAAAAACTTTATTACCGATGTACATATATAGATAAAATTCAGAGAATCTGCTCGTTATATTTCGACTATAATTAGATTTTTTATGTGTGAAATACGTACATAGGTAGATGGTCCTACATGGCCAGTAAGGCTTGGTAGAAGAGATTCTACATCAGCAAACCCAGGTGTAGCTCAAACTGATCTTCCAGTAGCCAGTATGAATTTAGGTCAACTCATTGCAAACTTTGATCGAAAGACACTCAGCGTAAGAGATATGGTTGCGCTTTCAGGTAAATGATCACTTACATCGACCCATTTTGATTAAATATCTCCTCGCAAAACAGATGATAAATTATACTTGTTGCCATGCATGCATTCAGGTTCTCACACAATAGGGCAAGCAAGATGTGTTGCGTTTAGGGCAAGAATATACGATAACACCTCAAACATAGATCCTGAATTTGCTAGCAGCCTTAGGAGCAACTGTCCACAGACTGGAGGCAACGGGAACTTGGAGTCACTTGATTTGGTGACACCAAATACATTTGACGTCAACTACTTTAGGAATCTTTTGGAAAGAAGGGGTCTTCTTGCATCAGATCAGGCACTGTTTAATGGAGATTCAACTGATAGCATCGTACAAGAGTACGTCGACAATCCTTCTGTATTTTTATCTGATTTCGCTGCAGCCATGGTTAGGATGGGAGACATTGATCCCCTTACTGGTGCTAATGGGGAGATAAGGACAGTTTGCACTACTGCCAATTAGGAAACAAAATTAAAGTGATGTAGTAATAATCGACGTATAATATGGCTATCCGTCTTCTAAGAATTTTCTTCATTTTATTTATACTTTTATGTATTCATATTGTTCGACCCATTTAATGTTTAGTGCAAGGCTTTGTGTGTTTTTTTAACAAGTACCCTTCAAGAAAAATCATCAACCTTGAAAGCCACAAGTTGGGTTTTGTTTACTTGACTAACAAAATAGCTAACAAATTTATGGGTTTAATTAATGTTAGACATAGATGTTATAACGATACTATAGTTGTATGATTAACTCCAATTTCCACTCTAATACTCAAAAATCACTTTAGGTATTTAGTTATAGTATCTTTGAACATTTTTAAAGGCAAATGTGTAAACAATTCATTTGGCAGAGATTTTATCTTATAGATTGGAGGTCTTAGGTTTTACTCTGGATGTTAATGATTTCTATTAACTTTGTGATACTAACTTTCTGCTATTAACCGACAAAGAAAAAAATTAAGTTTAATTAAGAGAACGGTAATGTTAGACTATCACAACAAAAAACGTAACATTTAGCGACGACAAAAAACGTCGCAATTGATACCCCGTGTCGTCATTAATACCTTTAGCAACAACATGTCGCCACTATTACCTTGTAGCTAATACTTGTTTGTCGTCGCAAATGGCGTCCTCTCTAATACTCATCGTCGTTATATGTCTTTGTCGTTGTTATTGGCATCGTCTATTGATATTCCGGCCACCGGTCGGAGTTTTTCCGACAATTCTCCCAGAATCAGTAGTCGTCTCAATTGGTCAATGTCGTCCCTAAAGGTGTCGCTGCTAATGTTTTTTTTTTTTTTTTTTTTTTTTGAAAAAACAATTTATTTATGATTTTAGTTTATATATAATAAAATGGAGATTTGATAAAAAAAAATACAGAAATAAATACATACCACATTACATAAAACATCAAATATATCACATTACATAAAGTATCTAATAAATCTAAAATAAACATCAAATATAGCATCCATAAACTATCTAATAAATCCAAAATAGCATCATCCATAACATAAAACAAGAAATATTATGTGTCTTGGTCTTCCCCAATCATTATTTTCCTCGTTGTTGACTTGGTTCTTAAACGAAAGGATAATATCTCCAATTGTCGTCACAAACGTCGGGTTTTGAAGAAAAGCATTCACATCAACATCCTACAATTAAGTCACAAGTACATTAAGTCATTAACAATTTAACAAATTATCAAACTATCAAACCACCAAATGAATTAAGTCGTTAGCAATTTAACACACTATTAAACAACCAAATCAATTAAGTCTTTAACAATTTAACAAACTACCAAACTACCAAAAATTACTATAAATGCACCAAGTTATTAACAATATAGCAAAGCTAACAAATTCTTTAAGAATTTAACAAGTACATGTATTGGTTGCGATGTTTGTGATTGCGACTGTCATTGGGATAGAACACTTGTATCCGCTGCAGAAGGAGGTTTAAGCCCAATGCCTCTCACATGCCCCCTTAAGCACCTAACACCTTCTCAAATATTGCGATCAAATCAATGGAGTTTGGATCACCACCGGAGTCGGCTATGTGATGAATCTATAAAGCAACCTTAGCAACTAAGGCATTATGTATTTTACAAAGATTGTCAATATACATCAAAACTAACAAAAAAAAAAACAATCTACTTCATTTTTAAGTAATATTAACTTACATATTGGTCTTCAACCAAAGGATCAATAAATTCCCTTTTTTTATTCACATACCCATAATGAAATGTTTCAAGTCTATTTTCAAATTATGTTTAACATCACAAAATATGTTATACTTGAATAAACATTAAAAAATATGTTATAACCGAATAAGCATTATTGTAACTTACGTTCTTAAAATAAGCACTACCGTCACAGGCGGATCCATAAGGTATCACGGGATACCCCTCAAAAACAATTTAGTAGTGTTAATTTTTTTTTTCGGAAAAATCGTTTTATGTTGTGGTTTTATATCAGAAAAAAATTAGGCTACCGTAAAAAATTCTAAGTTATTTCTAAAGGGACCAAAATACAAACTATCCCAAATGGTCCAAAATTTTTAATCCCACGCCAATTAATTTATTGAAACAAAGAGGTATTAAACCCAATAGTCCAATTAAAAAAAAGACATAATCACGATTCACGTAATTGGATTATTCGATCGTCACTTCGTGCGTCTTCTCAATTGCCAACTTCAAAATCGGAAATCGTCTTCTGCCTTACGGCCTTGCTGCGATCGTGGACATCGGACTCGGACATCAAGCATTCTCAATTGCAAAATTTCGAGCACATCCTCCACTCCTCGGATATTCCATCACAATGAAACAAGTTAGTATAACCAAAATACTCATCCCTATTATGTATTTAGGTTAATTCAAATTCAAATTTTTTGTTATTATGTTTGAAAATTTAGAAATTAACAATTACCTTTGTTAAATTATCTACTTAGGGTTAATACTTAATGATTATTTGTTGTTGAAACTTGAAATCAAGTTATGGTTGATATATTTTTATTGAAGATTGTTATTTGTTCATTTGTTGTTGAAACTTGGAATCGAGATTATAGTTGATATATCTTGATAATTGATAATTTGACTGTAGGTTATTAGGTTGTTATTTGTTAACTGTTGTTGAAACACGAAGTCAAGTTTATAGTTCATATATTTTGATTATAGGTTGCTATTAAAAGTTTTTTCAAAAGACATTTAGATGTTGGAGACAACAATGGTGAAGGAACTTTCAAAAAAAATAGGGCTAATGAAAGTAATCAAGTTCCACAAACTAATCAGCCAATACCAAAACCACAAGAAACACAATCTAATGAACCTACTCAAGTTCCACAAACTAATCAACCAATGCCAAAACCAAAAGCAACACAATCTTTTGATTTGAATGATCTTCATTCGGACCCAGGGGATAGGCCAAAGATTACTGTCACACCCCCAAACCTGAACGGCGGAAACGTTCGGGGGCGGATGACTTCATGTGGTAGCGTAACAAATGAATACATAGTAAAGAAAGCAATACAACCATCATATATATAATTGAAAGTTTACATTTGTCAAAAGTTACATGTTCAAAACCAATTACAATATGATGTCAAAAATATGAGATTAAACTGACTCCGCAGCATCTCTTCTTCAAAAGCATACTAGTACCTGAAATTTACTGAATCCCTGGGACATACAAGTAATTTTGAAAGAGTTGATCAGCATTTAAGCTGGTGAATTTCATAAGTATTTAAATGACAATGTTTAAATGAAATGAAATGTTTTATCTTTGTTTGTATGTATTTTAGAAAATCCTATATTTTCTACTAGCATAAAAGTAGTCTTCATTCAAGACCAATGTTTGTTTCCAAGATATATGTAAAGGTAAAATAATAAATGAGTTTGAAAACCTTGTAAATCAATGCGTTTTTAATACCCCTTGTGAGTTTTATAACCATACTATTGACTCGAAATGCCTATACATAACGTTCTTCAGGCGTTGGAATGTTATGACGTTTGTCACCCCAAACGGTGGACTGTAGCTAACAGTCAGGGCGCGGGTTGTCAAGCCCGTATAGATCTATACACAAACACCAAGCTCCCCCTCCAAGGGATTCTGGTATATAATATAGGACTTGAAATGTGTACTCGAACGTACATGAAGTTAGTGTCTCACAATCCCGTGGTATAAAAACAGATCTACTGGTTAAAATGTTACGTTTGTTCTTGTATACGAAAGTAAACTTCTTGAAATATATGTTTCTAGTACATAAGAGTTAGAAATCTGTTCGTAAAACTATACCTATTATAGTTTTACAAAGTGTGCCTTGTTTGTTTTTAGAAATACGTAGGAAAAGAATCATTTGTTTATGAAAGCATAGATTTTTGGTGTCGATTCTACGATAGAAAAGAATAATTTAAGAACAGTTTAGTTTTATACCTGCATTACAACAACTTTATACTTTAAAAGATTGAATGCTATTGTAACGTATGATATATATTTATATAATTAAAAGTTCATTTAAAGGTTTATAAATCGCATGTGATTTGAATATTTAACAGTATATAAAAGAGTTTCTTTATATAACACACGATAATACTCGTGTGTTTTACTTGTAATCCCCCCCTTTGAAAGCATATAAAAGTATTTAGAATAATTAAAACGGTTGATTAAGGGGTATGAAACTCACTTGAAAGTTTTGGAGATAGCGAGATGGAAAACCGGACAGAGTTTTGTCTCGGGAAACGGATTTTCCTCGGGATTCTCGGGAATCTCGGGAGTAAAATCGACCTTCGGGACTTGAGCCAAAAAGACCAGAGCTTCGGGTTTGAAAGGGCACGGAAAACGAGGCAAAGTAGAGTGAGAGAGAAGAGAAATGAGCCCCTTCTTTGGAAACCCTCGCATGCTATTTATAAGGAGGCTGGTCTGCCTCGGTATGCGGGGCGTACGCTAGTACGCAGCGCGTACGCGTGCGTCATGCGTGACCGAACCCGACCGCCTCTGCCTCGGATGGGACGGGTTCCTGGGTTCGCGGGTCGGATGGGACGGATCGCTGGCACGCGGGTCGGATGGGACGTCGGGTCGGGTCTTCGGATCGTGCGACGTGGACTGTTTGAGACCGAGCGTTCTCGGGTACGCGGGGCGTACAGCAGTACGCGGCGCGTAACGCGTATGCTGACTCCCCTTCGGATAATATCCGAATATTGTTTTAAATAAATAATTAATTTATTTAATAAACTTCAAAAATTCATATCTTCTTCATACGAACTCCGTTTTCGATGGTCTTTATATCCCCGCGTAGGTGAGACTACGCTCTTCAACTTTCGTTTAGACTCCGTCGGCAAATTCCAAAATTATTATTATTTTTTTATTAAATATAAATCTATCGTGTTTAAGGAATTTCTTTGAAAATTCGTAACTTCTTTATCTGATGCCGGTTTTTGCCAGACTTTTTATCGCTAGAATACCATTGTCGAGACCTTCGATTCTCGTTTAGGTCATTCCGGTCAAAAGTCACTCGATTTCCGATTCGAGTTTTTAGCTGTCTGTTGCTGAGTCGAATTTGGAAAAATCATAATTTCGCTAAATGAAGTCGGATTTGGGCGTTCTTTTCACGTACGATCATGGTTCAAAGACATTTAATCATAGAAGGAAAATAAATAGGACTTATTTGTACATTTATTATGAAAGTAAATTTTATTACTCATAAGTGGTTACAATACTTGACCCACTTTGATCGTTACAAAGAGTTGAAATATCGGGTTGTCACAATTACATCTTATAATCCTACTCAAATGGATGAAATAAGGAGGGCATATTTGATTAAAGGGCTTTGTCAACCAAAGGGGCATATTTTTTAATATACATTATTTAGTAATTGTTGGATTAATGTCTAAGCCCGTAACCATATTTGGTAAGTACTTGACTCGGTTGTCCATGGTCCTTTTGGGTTGCCTTCACCAAAGCAACTTGATTGGAGAAATAATACAGAAATACATTATTATGATTTATTAATATATTATAGGAATAATATATTAAAGGAGAAATCATATTTGTTTAATTAATATTGGTCAATAGTTAATTAAGAATTAATTTTGTGATCAGATGTAATTAATTAAACTACAGTGGATGAATTGTAATTATATGATAGTTGCAAAGTAGGGCAATTATTACCCTAGAGATAGGTTGGATGAATTCAAGGGATAAGGATCCTTGAAATCGTCCAAGGATAAGGCTTTCAAGGCTTATCTTATGGTTACTTGGTGGGCATGCAACTAGATAAGGATAAGGATTGAAACCCTAATCTATACCCTATATAAAGACCCCTAAGGCTAATGAAATTGACCACTTGTTCCCTAGGTTTCCTAGAGCCAATTTCATCCTCTCCTCTCTCTCTCTCTCTCTCTCTCTCTCTCTCTCTCTCTCTCTCTCTCTCTCTCTCTCTTTCCTCTCCAATTGCTTGTGGTGTTTGTGAGCCATTAGAGGTTCTACACTTGTGGTACTTACTTTCAAGACTAAGATATCGAAGATTAGTGTTGTTATTGCAATATAACAAGAGGTATATGATCTACTATTCTATATAAATTTCAAAATATATACCTGCTTGCTAGGGTTCTTATTGTGTTCATAAAGTTGTGTATCTAATAGAGAAAACATAGATCCAAATCTAGGGTTGCATGCACACATAGGATTGTTTGTACAAAACCCATCAGTGGTATCAGAGCCTTTGGTTGAATTGTTTTCAATTAGTATTATACAATTGTATGAATTTGACACTTTAGGGTTTATGGCCAATAAACCCTAGGAGGCAAGGATTTCGATTTTAGGGTTCTTGAACCCTTGTGTTCAAAATTTTGAAGGGTTTTCAAACCCTTTTCATTATTGCCCAAGATTTCGAGATCTAGGGTTTGCAAACCCTAGATTTTCGAGATTTGCCTCCTCCCCAAGATAAGTCCCTAAAGTCTAGGGATTTGAATAATCCCATATCTTGTAATTATCTTTTAATTGTTAAATATGGTAATTAAAAGATTTTGAATTATCCACTCCCATATTTTTGAAATTTAGAGGGATATAAGGGATTAGGATAAAATTAATTGTTTAATTTAAAATAATACTTTATGATTTAGTAATTAAAATTAATTGTTTAATTTAGATAATTATTAAATCAAGAGTTTTAATATTTAAAATTTTAATTTAAAAGTTATAAATTTCAAAAAATTTAAATTGAGATTAAAACCCTAGTATTTTTAAAATGTTTAAAATACACCCTATACTATTATATTATTACAAGATTTATATATATATTTATATATATATATATATATATATATATATATATATATATATATATATATATATATATATATATATATATATATATAACTAAAATGTTAGTCTTACCGTTAGTAGGCCTCATTCACGAAGCTGATCTATAAGGGGGGTATAAGGTTATGGTCTATAAAATGGCCGTTTAATGGGTCTCCACTCTTACCCACCGCTTCCTTGATTGGTAGAGTGTCGTTAGCCGAACGGGTAGGATAAGGTAATCCTCTCTTCATTAATAAGTATAATGAAACTATATAAAGTAACTGAATGTTTTTACAAAATTCTCAATCCTAGTTACTTTAGGCAAAAGTGAATTGATGCAATCCCATGAAATTACACTTTACACCCTTGCTAAGAAGTTAGTGGAGCATGTGTGGTTAACCGACACTCTAATTGGTTCTAAGCAAAGGTGGCAAAGGGTGACTCATTTTTTATCATAGTTCGATGGAGCGTGTGTGGTTAACCGGCACATCGAATAAGTGACTATAACAATGAGGGCAACATGTATATTTGCATGGTTATTCACACCCGCTTTGTGATCCTCAACATCCCAGTCATAAATAAGAGGGGCATATCGAGATTTAAACATGTCATTGAAAAGTTCAATGAATCTCAAGAAATCTAGGAATTCTCAATACATTTAAAACCTAAGACTTATGTTTTTCATGGTGAAGAATTAGTGAATCGCCATTCACTTACCTCCAAATTATTTGCATGTTGGATTACGGCATCTTTTTTCTAATGTGTAAATAATGTTGTTGGATCCTAGCCCTAATTTCTCATTTTGGGTGTTTAATTAGGGATTCAATTCTAATCAAACTTTATTCTTTTCTATTAGAGATGTCTAACGCAAACGCAAACAACGTTGATGCTGGTTCATTCTCGTTAATGGACCTATGTCAAAAGGTGACATTCGACGGATCGAATTTCAACAAATGGATAAGATACATTCACATGATTGCTCGCTACGAGAACAAAGAATATGTCCTCAAAGAGAAGCTTGAAAGGATCAATTCGAAAATCGCTACTCCCGAAGAAATGGCCGTCTTTGAGACCCATGAGCCTGATCAGTGGCGGATCCCTTTGGGGGCCGGGAGGGGCCATGGCCTCCCCGGTTTTTTGCCTGCTTTTTATCAAATGCTTAGCCAAAATATGTATGTTTTAGTTTATATCAAAAATGAAGGAGGAATGCAGACATTAAATAAAGAAATTTAGAAGATACTTAAAGTCTTCTAAATCAAAACAAACCCCGTAGAAATTTGGAATGGAAATCGAATCCCAACAAATCTTAATCATCTTGTTATTTTGAAGCTGTATCGTATCATCAATATAACACATTTAGTTCTTTTGAGAAACAAATCTCAAGAAAGTTCAAAAACAAAGAAAATAAGTTAGGTTCGTTGCCGGAAACCGTTGTTTCTGACCTCTTAGAAAAAATGTCGGTCGAGCGTCGCTACCGGAAATGACTGCTATCCGTCGTCTTAGAAGCCATGTCGACCTTTGTTGAATGTTATCTCCATCGTCTCCAGGTATCTGTGGCATTTACTCTCATACAACCTTCGTTCTTACCTTTTATTTCTATGGTCTCCGCTCTTAAATTGATCCTTTTTCTTATTGTGATTTTTATCTATAAGAAAATCTGATTTTTTACTATATTTTATCTACAATCATAGCCCCTACATAATATCACTGATAAAGGTAACTAATAGAGGTACGTGTGCTGTCAAAATTTTGAAAGAAAGATGATGCTCCGCTGTCAAAAAAAAAAAAAAAAAATATTTGTTTGATAACTCTTTTATTTTTTATTTTTTATGATTTCATTATTTTATAAACATAAATTAATTGTATTTCTTGGTCACTGTAATATAATTCATATTTATATCTTTCACTTTTCCAATATCTAATTATATACATTATTTATAAAAAAAAAAACCTTTTGCAAGTTCTAATTAGTCTTTCGATAACGACTTAATATATTTTTATTTGGTTCTATTATAAAGTTTTATTTCGGCCCCTCTAATTTTAATGTGTGTGTTCCGCCCCTGAGCCTGATGCAACGAAAGTCCATTGTATTATGCTGGCCACTATGAATCTTGAATTCCAAAAGTCCTATGAGGACATGTATCCCTATGAAATGCACCAATATTTACTGGAGAGGTACCACCAAAGTGAAAGGCAAGAGCGTTACGAGATCATTACCAACATGATCACCGCTAAGATGAGAAGTGGAGAATCCCTAACCTCGCATTTGCAAAAGATGCAAAGGTATGTTGATCGTCTTCGCAAGTTAAATGTTAACATTGGGGAAGACTTAGCTATCGACATCATTCTCCATTCTTTTCCCTCATGCTACAACCAATTTAGGATGACCTACCACATGAACAAAGAAGAAGTCACCATAAGCAAACTCCAAGGACTCCTAAGGACTGCTGAGAGCAACCTCAAGGACAAATCTATTGCACCAACTCCCTCAGAGGAAAAAAGAGGAAGGCTCCTTCAAAGAGCCACCACAAGGGAAATCCCCCAGATGGTTCCTCTACTAGTGGAACCAAAGTCGGTCCTGCTAAGCCCAACTCAAACCCTAAGGAGGCAGAATGTCACCACTACCACAAAATAGGACACTGGAAGAGAAGCTGCCCGGAATATCTCCAATCCATCAAGGATGGGAAGATGAAGCCGTCTTTCACGGGTATTTACACAATTAAATCTAATGATTCATCACGTACTATTTCTTGGGTTCTTGATACAGGATGTGGTTTTCACATATGTTCTAATATGCAGGGACTAAGAAGAAATAGAGATGTAGAGCAGGGAAGAATAAATCTAGTCATGGGAAACAGAAGATCGTCGCCTGTCACCAAGATTAGAGTGTATTCTTTAGCGCTTAGTAATGGATTAGGTTTAGATTTAGATAATTGTTGCTATTCGACAGATACGGCAGGAAACATCATTTCATTTCATGGTTTGTTTAGACAAGGATTTAGATATTCGTTTGATAATGAGAAAGGTTCAATTTATGCTTATCTAAATGGTGTCTTATATTTTGAAGCATTACCTTGTAATGGAATTTATGAAACTGTTATGGTTGTAGATAACTTAGGAAATGATGTGTTGTGTGTGGATTCTTCCAATGGTTTGGATAAAGCATGCTTGTGGCATTCTCGTCTTGGACATGTCAACAAGAAACGCATAACCCAACTCCAAAAGGATGGAGTGTTGGAGTCATTCGACCTTAGGGACGATGACATGTGCGAGTCTTGTTTACTTGGAAAGATTACCAAGTCACCCTTCACTGGCACTTGTGAAAGGGGTGAGGGTTTATTGGATATAATACATACCGATGTGTGTCGGCCCTTTAGATCCACCACAAGGGACGCGGACCACTTCTATGTGACTTTCACCGATGATTATAGTAGATATGGGTATATTTACTTAATCAAGCACAAGTCAGAAACCTTTGAAAAATTCAAAGAGTTTAAACAAGTGGAGAATCAATTGGGCAGGAAAATCAAGATGCTTTGATCTGATTGAGGCAGAGAGTACCTAGGTCTTGAATTCCACGACTATCTTAAGGAATGCGGAATAGTTTCGCAATTGATGCCGCCTAGGACACCGCAGTTGAATGGTGTGGCTAAGAGACGTAATCGAATCTTGTTGGATATGGTTCGTTCCATGATGAGTCGTGCTTCACTACCTATCTCATTCTGGGGGAATGCCTTAGAGACTGCCACCCATATCCTTAACTGAATCCCAACAAAGAAGGTTACCAAAACACCTCACGAGATGTGGACAGGGAAAGCTCCCTCGTTGGCACATATCAAGGTTTGGGGTTGCGAGGCTTTCGTAAGACAAGAGACTCACAACTAGCTCGAACCTCGTAGTGAGCGATGTATTTTCATCTGCTACCCGCAGAAATCCTTTAGGTATCTCTTTTATAGACCGAGTGACAATGTTGTCTTCGTTGCGAGGAGAGGGGTTTTCCGAGAGCGAGAACTCATAAACCAAGGAGACAGTGGGAGGCAAATCGATCTTGAAGAGATTCAAGAGTCGAGCGATGAAGGAACCTCTAACGCTGGCACTCAACCCGAGGAGGAAACTCTGGTTGAACCAAATTAACGAATCCTTACCTCTTAGACATTCCAAAAGAGTTAGAGTTCAACCCCAGTTGTATGGTTTTCATATTACTAACGAAGGGGACATGTATATTAGTGATAGTACACTAGTAAATCTAGATGAACCTAACAGATATAAGGAAGCCATGGCAGGCCCGGAGTCTGCAAAATGGAAAAAGGCGATGGACATCGAGATTCAGTCCATGTATGACAACCAAGTTTGGAATTTGGTTGACAATGTGCCCATTCGTAAGACGGTTGGGTGCAAGTGGATCTTCAAGAAGAAGACGAACATGGATGGGAATGTGCACACGTACAAGGCGCGATTGGTTGCGAAGGGCTTTACTCAAACTCCCAGAGTTGACTATGATGAGACCTTCTCACCAGTTGCTAAAATTAAGTCTATTAGGTGATGCTAGCCATTGCTTCATTTCATGACTATGAAATATGGCAAATGGATGTCAAAACCGCTTTCCTTAATGGGATGTTGGCTGAGGATGTTTACATGGCTCAGCTAGAGGGTTTCATCGATACGAAGCATCCCAATAGAGTGTGCAAGCTTGAGAAGTCCATTTATGGACTTAAACAAGCATCTCGTAGATGGAATCTTTGCTTTGATGAGAAAGTTAAAGCGTTTGGATTTGTACGAAGCGAAGATGAATCATGTGTATATGTCAAAGGCAGTTGGAGTATAGTTAGCTTTCTCGTGTTATATGTCGATGACATATTACTCATAGGAAACGACATCCCGACACTGCAAGAAGTTAAGTCCTGGTTCAGGAAGTGTTTCGCTATGAAGGACCTTGGAGAGGCTTCCTATATTTTGGGAATAAGGATAGCGAGAGACCGAAGTAAGAGACTAATAGGACTTAGTTAGAATACTTGCTTGGACAAGGTACTAAAACATTTTAGTATAGAGAACTCGAAGAAGGGAGAATTATTGATCCAAAGTAATGCCAAGTTGAGTAAGACTCAAAGTCTGAGTACCGAAGCCGAGATAGCTGAAATGAGCCGAGTACCTTATGCTTCCACAGTAGGCTCAATCATGTATGCTATGACTTGTACTCGCCCTGATGTGGCCTTCGCTTTGAGCATGGTCAGTAGATATCAAGGGAACCCCGACAGAGCACATTGGACCGCAGTCAAGAATATCCTTAAGTTCTTTCGGAGGACCAAGGAATGGTTTCTAGTTCTCATAGGGAGTGATGATTTAGAGGTGCGAGGGTATAGTGACACCAATTTCCAAACTGATAGGGGCAACTACCGTTCACAGTCGAGATGGGTCTTTACATTTAATGGAGGAGCAGTGACTTGGAAAAGTTCAAAGAAAGAAATCATAGCTGATTCAACGTGCGAATCAGAGTACATTGCAGCGAGCGAAGCATCAAAGGAGGCAATATGGTTAAAGAACTTCACTGGAGACCTTGGAGTTGTGCCTACCATAACGGAGCCTATTGAAAATTTTCTATGATAATGAAGGAGCGGTTGGTAGATCTCGACATATCGATAGAAAATATCATTTTATTAGACATCGGGTTGAAGAAGGACTCCTCATAGTTAAGAGGATATCGTCAGAGGATAACCCAGAAGATCCGCTTACGAAGGGACTGATTAGGGTTAAGCATTTGCAACACGCTAGGATCATTGGGCCGAAGGACGATGTTAGATTAGATTAGATAGTTTAGAAATGAGTAATAGATAATTGTAATTGACATTTAATGATTAAATAAAGGAGTGTTATTTATTAGTATAGCTACTGTCTTATGTTAATTGGTTGACTATTATTTTGCTTTGCATGTTTTGACTTCCTGAATAATTGAGTTAATTAAGAATAATCGAATTATTCAAACGATCCACGGTTGTTCATATGTTGGAAGTAGATATGAATGAAGACTATCATGAATTGGTGTGTAGATTGTCTAAAAAGTATTAGACACAACAAAGGTTTGTTACAACATTCATGAGTGCTTATAAATAAGTTTTGAGCATTGGAATGAACCCGCGCTTGCTGGAATCACTTCATGGAATCTATCACGAGTGATCGCAAGACGATAATATCATATGGTCTTAAAACCAATATATATGGTTTATTGGTTGCTAATTAATTGTACATTGATAATGCGAAACCGCATCAGTAAATTGATGTCATAAAACACATTGTTGTGTATAATTAATTAGTGAGTAGTAAATGCAAATAAGTCGAAGTTTATCTGTTTCTTTTATCCTAAGAGGGTAAAAGCGATATCAGGGCTCTTCGATGATTTTGATTCGAATTATGTGTCAGGCCCGGTCATGACTGAATTGATGTGTTTAACTAAGTTCTATGTCAAATGAATTTGAGATCGAAAAACTAGCTGCTGGACAATAAGTATGACTATGTTCCATGAGATTGTCCGCATGATATCTAAAACAGAGGACTGTATGATCCCTTATCTAAAGGACTGGTTACTAATAAGACCAGAGTTCGACAGCATCTTTGAGAGCTACGATTGCTAATCGAGTTATACTTACATTTGTGGTTACTAGACTTATCCAAGTGGGAGACTGTTGGATTAGTGTCTAAGCTCGTAACCATATTTGGTAAGTACTTGACCTGGTTATGCATGATCCTTTTGGGTTGGCTTCACCAAAGCAATTTGATTGGAGAAATAATAGAGAAAGAGGTTATTATGATTTATTAATATATTATAGGAATAATATATTAAAGGATAAATCATATTTGTTTAATTACTATTGATCAATAATTAATTAAAAATTAATTTTGTGATCAAATGTAATTAATTAAACTACAAGGGCTGAATTGTAATTATATGATAGTTGCAAAGTAGGGCAATGGTTACCCTAGAGATAGGTTGGACGAATTCAAGGGATAAGGATCCTTGAAATCGTCAAAGGATAAGGCTTTCAAGACTTATCTTATGGTTACTTGGTGGGCATGCAACTAGATAAGGATAAGGACTGAAACCCTAATCTATACCCTATATAAAGACCCCTAAGGCTAAGGAAATCGGCCACTTGTTCCCTAGGGTTCCTAGAGCCGATTTCATCCTCTCTCATCCCTCTCTTTCTTGCCTCTCCAATTTCTTGTGGTGTTTGTGAGCCATCAGAGGTACTACACTTGTGGTACTCGCTTTCAAGACTAAGAGATTGAAGATTAGTGTTGTTATTGCAATATAACAACAAGAGGTATATGATCTACTATTCTATATAAATTTCAAAATATATACCTGCTTGCTAGGGTTCTTATTGTGTTCATAAAGTTTTGTATCTAATAGAGAAAACATAAATCCAAATCTAGGGTTGCATGCACACATAGGATTGTTTGTAAAAAACCATTAGTAATAAGCCAAGACGTTTTGTTGTGCAATGGTTTACTGATTTTCCATGGTTAGAGTATAGCATAAAAATAAGAAGGCATATTGTTTTTTTTACTTGTTTGGAGATATTCTAGGGGAACAAGGTGGAAGAGATGCACTTAGAATCGAAGGCTTTGACAATTGGAGTAAAAAAGGCTCATTCTGGAAACATATGGGTAATATTCAAATTTATCACCATAAGGCTCAAGAAAAGTGCGATTTGCTATTGAGAAAAAACCAATCTATTAGTAAAGTCTTGCATAAGTAAACATAACTTAAGAAAAGTAGTTATGAAATTCGATTACGTGCCACAATCCGTAATTGTAGATTTTTATTGAAAAATGCATTACCATTTCATGGACATGATGACATAGAAAAGTCTAATAATAAAGGACTTTTCATTGAAGTATTATCTCGGATTAGAGAAGATAATGAGAAGATTTTTAAAGTTACTTTAGAAAATGTTCCAAAACATAAAAAGTTGACTTCTCCCACGATTCAAAAAGAGATTGTCGATTGCTTTCATAAGAGATAATCAAGTTTATTTGTGATGAAATTGGTAAAGATGTGTTTGCTATTTTAGTTTATGAGTCTAGTGATGTTTTCAAAAAAGAACAAATGGTTATAGTTTTAAGATATGTTGGTAAACTTGGGATTGTAAAGGAAAGATTTTTTTGGAGTTGTTCATGCGTTGGATACATCTTCTTTGACTCTTAAAGCCACCATTGATACCATATTTTCCAACAATAACTTGAGTATGTCCCAGGTGAGAAATCATAAAATATTTATTCCTTTAAATTTTTATACGATATTAGTTTCATTTTTATTTCTTATAGTTTTTTTTATTAATTTTTTTAAATATATATGTGAGGGGACAAGGTTATGATGGAGTAAGTAATATGAGTGGTGCATTCAACGGTTTGAAATCTTTGATTCTAAATAAAAACAGTTATGCACATTATATACATTGTTTTGCACACCAACTTCAATTAGTGGTTTTGGCAGTTGCAAAGAAACATGATGATGTTGATGAATTCTTTGAACAACTAGCTTTGGTGGTTACTATCGTTTGTGGGTCTTGTAAGAGAAAATATATGATACAAGAGATGCAAAAAGAAATAGTGGCAGCTGAAATTGGTACTGGTGAAACAGAAACAGGAAGAGGGTTGGATCAAGAGATTTCTCTTGTTCGAGCTAGAGATACTATATGGGATTCACATTTTAGAACAATTGTAAGTTTGGTGAATTTGTTTGCAGAAGTTTTTGTGGTACTTAAATATGTTAAAGAGGAGGGGTCTACTTTATCTAACTGTAATCAAACAAATGGTATTTTGTCATATTTCAACACACTTGATTTCGTGTTTCTTTTACACTTGATGTTGGAAATTCTATGCCTCACGGATACCTTGTCAAAGCATTTAAAAAAAAGATCAAAATATTTTGGAAGCGACTTCATTAGTAAAAGGGACAAAGAAAGCATTGTTAGTTTTTAGAAAAAATGGGTTTCCGCATATTTCGAAGAAGGTATGTGCTTTTTGTGAAAAACATAGTATTGGAATTGTGGACATGTCGGAATATTATGTTACCTCATGCAAGCATGGGACCAATAAGACTAATCAACATCATTTTGAAGTTGTGATTTTTAACACAATTTTAGATATGCAAATTCAAGAAATTAGGGATAGATTTAGTGAAATTGGCACAGAGTTGATAGAGAACATGGCAACACTGAGTCCTTGTGACTAATTTTCTAGTTTTGATAAAGTAAAATTGTTAAAGCTAAGCGAGATATACAAAAACGATTTTGACAATTCAGAAAGGGCGCAACTTAATGAACAACTTGATATCTATTATCATTCTTTGCTCCATGATGAGAGATTTTTCAAATTGAAGGGAATTGTAAACCTCTCTCATTTGTTGGAGGAAACCAGGAAGCACCTCTCTTTTCCTTTGGTTTATAGATTATTAAAACTAGTTTTGGTTTTGCCCATCGCAACTGCAACCATTGAACGGTGATTTTCTGCAACGAAGTTCTTGAAGACCGATTTGCGTAATAGAATAGGTGATGATTTTATGAATGGTGCTTTAATTTGTAGTGTAGAAAAGGAAGTACTATAGAATGTCAAGACTGAAAATGTAATTACCCGCTTTCATAAAATGAAAGATCGAAGAGGTGAAATTTAAAATGTAATTTTGTTATGGAAGCACCTCTTTATATCTAATGAGATTGCGGTTTTTTTTCTTATTGTATATTACACAAAAAAAAATCGGGATGCCCCTTTAGTTTGACCCTGGCTCCGCCACTGACTACCGTAGTTGCACCTCCCTCCACGATTCTAAACTACTTGCTTCTTCTAGCATTCTTTGTTTTCAACAGATTTTTTGATGCTTTTCTGTTAAGAAGTTGTCAATAGAATCACTCCAACGTTGCAGATCCATACCCTCATGGGATTAAGCCCTTGCTGCCTCCATATCTCCTTCAAACCTAGTAAAATAAGTTTTTGCAATATTTTTGCAGCCTCTATAACGTGCACATATCAGATTGTTCAGTGACCCCCAATAAACTAATGCCATGGGATCATTTGAAATCACTCCAAAATCAAACCATATCTACAAAATATTAGAGAAATTAATAATAAATCAAAATTAAACATATTAAATTTATAAATTTATAAATAATTTACCGAAAGATACTGGAACATGCCAACCCTTTCGGCTTTAGAAACTTCTTTCCATGTGTCCTTATCGAAAATGATGTCGCACCACATATAGCTCCCAACTTACCGAATGAAACATTCGTATACTTCCCCAATTGGCATGTGAGTATTTATGCTAAATATTATCTTCAGAGTTTGTTTGTCATTAGCTGCAAATAACTTGTACATTTTTTTGTTTACTGTCATGCCTCTTTGTTGTGGAGGCACCGCTGCATAAAAAAATATTAGTCAAAATAATTTTTTATATACATAGAATATGAAATAAAATGAATTAGAATAAATCTCAATTACCATCGATCTGGTGCACACCAAAACCTCCATGGAACGGATGTGGTGGCTCGTGTCTCACACCCGGCTGTCGGCGGAAATGCCAATGTGCGCGACATAAACCAGTAATCACAGTTATTGAACATACATTAAACAGTACAAATATAATCTTCTATTATTACTACAATAGAATTACATTGATAATGACTATTGCTAAATCGAGACACACGTCTAAAAATTTGGCATTTACAACGGTATAATATAAATAACGAAGAGTCTGTGAGTGAACACTTCTGACGTACTAAATAACCTAAGAATACATGCATTAAGATACGTCAACAAAACTGTTGGTGAGTCCTATAGGTTTTGACATAAAGTATTTTTATATCCAAAAGTGTTTTATAATATTTAGCAAGTTGACCAGCTTTTATAAATACTTACTTTTCTATCAAAAGTATAAAATAGATGAGTTATAAAAATGTATTTGGTCTCATTTAGAAACATCATACGTTCAAATTTAAAAGTACAAAATTTGGCAAGATACATCTAATAAGTCAAACTTATATAGAAAATATGCATTTTAATTTAAAGATTTTGAATACCAAGTTATATAAAAATGAGGTATATTACCCTTTGTGAGAGCATAAAATAACCAATTTTACTCCTGAAGTCTCATACATGAATTGGTATGGCTTATATGTAAAACTCATAGGTTTTGAGTTTATACAACTTGTAAGATTGTGTCGTTGTGATTATTAAGTATTTTCTTACTTAATTTATGAAACTGAAACTTATTATTTTGAGTTCCAAACTATCCCACTACATACAGTCTCTGTCAACTAGAGTAAGTGAACAAAAACATTATATAAACCAAATATCGATTATATATGGTAACGAACAAAACTGGGATTTTATGATGAACTCGTAATCGAACTAATGACAACACATTTTTTGTACTGGCTCCATAATATGGCATGCTTAAGTCATTTACCCCATTATAACACGTGGTAATGTTCAATGGTACTAACATCAACGCCAAAATTTGCCTTATAAGATGTAGTTGTAGCTAACAACTCCAAACAGACTGTCTAACCGTACAATATCAATAGTATGACACTTATAATGGGGTATTTTATAATATCATAACGTATGTGAAAAGTAAACAGATCCTTAGTAATAGGTCTATATCCCCTAACTAGATACTATAAAATTATATATAACTTAGAGATCATAGACTTAGAATCTGTGGTTATTGCCTTACCTCCTTTTCCTTGTTTAGATGTGGACCTAGGGTAGGATCAGTTATTTGAAGGTCTATCATATCTTATTATATATAATTAGTATGCACTATGTTATGATAGAAGTAACTAATGAGGATCAAACCCCTATAAGTATTTCTAGGAATACGACTAATATATGCTTCCTCGCACGTATATCATGGAAAGATTCTACTTACCATGCGACCCCTACTTTGCCAACCAGGGAAATGGTAGATGGTTAGGAGAAGAACCCGAAGAAGACCCTAATGAAGATGAGGAAAAATTAGAAGAGGAATCGAAGATGATCAACCCTCCATACATAGCCAGGGTTCCCGCGAACCATTTTGACTACATCGAACCTGTGCCCCGTTGGGCAACCATGATTGAGGGTTATAGTCGACAACAATGACATCGATCACCATTTGGAGTCCAACAAGGTTGCCACGACCTCAAACACGGGGGACCGACTGACAGATCGTGAACATCAGGGATCAAAACAGGGAGACTGCGAATCAAGTCCGAGAACTGCATGCTACTATGGATGCTACCATCTCACAAACCCGAAACTTGGGAAGAAACTATTATTTCAGAGACCAACTTCATAAGGACTTTATCGCCACTCGGGCGAACGCAAGAGAGCGTCAGGATATGCACCCAACACTCGAAGAGAGAATGGTCGCAAACAAGCGTCAATTGGTAGAACTGCAAGGTGCATCGACTTTGTCTCAGGCATCAAAGGGGATGGATCGTTGTTAGTAGAGTTCATACTGCTCACAAGACCTTGCAGATTAGGTTCAGGAGTATGCAAGGATGCTACTCTATTCTATATGTAAGCTCAACCCTGCGATTTAAGTGGTCACACTAATCGGGGGATTTATTTGCCGACAAAACTTTTCCCTACAATGATGTGGTGTTGACCTGCATCGAGGTCAAAATTTTCTCTAAAACCAAAAATTACTAGAATCACATTAACAAAAGGGGCTTACGGCAGGCCCATTAGAATTGAAGGTCTATTAAGTCTTACTCATACAACTGAGCATACATCAAGTGGTCGTAAGAAGGACTTAGCTTGGATCACATTACAAGGTTTCACTTGGATACAGAACTACTAAAATACATGGGTTTATTATGAACTCTTAGTAAGAATTGCTTTCAGAACACCATAAAAATCGAAATACAATACACTTATAACTAAGATAAACGTAGTTAGATAACTCGCGACACATAGCCCTTCTAATGACTCATTATCGTTTCACCTTTAAACATTTTAGTTGAAAGATGCTTTTTTCGTGGGCATATAGGGTGCGATCATAGTAACACTAATGCATCAGATTCCATCAGAACTCCTCAGCTAATCATATTTGGACAAACATAATCCTAGGATGGGAAAACTTAACGCTCGTACAAAACCTACTTCTACCCACTACCATAACTCCGTCTCAGGAATGTTAGCAAAAACATCGAGAATAGTTCAGTAAAGTGTGAAATTTATATATGTGTATATAATTGGTAAGGATATAACTAGAAATAATCATCCCCACTCATAACATCGTTTCTCCCCATGCAACATGATTATGTCTTCACAAAAAGGTAACCAACCAATAAGCAAGGCAACAATCCTGCAGATAGACTCTGCTACTTTTCAAGATGCGGTCACGGAAGCTGTGACAGCCGTCATGGCGCAACTCAATGCTAACAACGCTCACAGAGGTGAAGATGGTGTCGCCAATACTAACCGCAGTAACATTCAAGGACACTAGCGGGTGTCCACCAAAGAAGATGTCTTAGACCACAAGCCAAAGAGCAAAAAACGAAAGTTTTGGGACAAAAAGAATCGCACTCTAACTCAAAAACTCGCTAAAAGACAACAATACGTGGCTGCCCTACGATTAAGCCAGCGATCACGACGCATTCCTCGACCTTTGCCACAACACCTATCACTCAAGCACTAGCCAAACGGTATATTGGAAAACTTCCAAAGTGTAACAAGTGTAGCTACCACCACAATGGGGCTTGTCAGGTATTGCACTGTAAAAAATGCAATAAGAATGGACACACTTCCCACTCCTGCAGAACCCAGACCCGACTCATCGCCTCAAGCACCAACACCGATGTAATTCCAGTATGCCACCTATGCAGCAAGATGGGACACTTCAAGAGAGACTATCCGACTGAGAAGAATGATGGGGGAGCAGGAGGAGTGTGATAAACAAACCAACAGGAGCAATAAGGAATCTTATTAGGACTTTTGTAATGTTTCCAACAAACAAAAATGTTTAAGTACCATATGGTTGTAATAAATTTGGTATGTTTGCGAAAATTACCGTCTTTCAAAAAGTAGTTAAAATATTCTCTCATTCAATCAAATCAAGGACACTCATATATGACCTTAGGATCATTACCGGCGAGCTGTGATGAATTGATGTATGCATCAGGATTAATTATAATCAAAATACTATATAATTAAAGCGAATAATTACGTCCTAATTCCTGTTCCATGTCAAGTGATGGTATTCGGATAGAGCGATTCACCTGTCGATTTCATGAATGTCAAATGACATACGACTTGCATATGTCGATCGATCATGGAATGATCGGTCGGGGATTACAATATAAAGTATCATCACTAGCTACTAGAACACACTTACTACCAGCACCAGCTACGGTGGTATAAATCATTTGCAGTAACAATAACATCGATCAAAACCAAAACACTAAAAAGAAACACATGATGCACTACCACTCTAACGAATGCCTATTACGAATATGACTAATACAGGTGTTATCGAGAAAACTAGGGTAGTCATTCAATATGGATTGGTTTGGATCATCACCTTATTGATTTCATATGTTACGAGAAGACCCTCCACCTAACCAACTGGATATCGAAGCCCTCGTCTCTCATAACCTTAAATCTAATTCTAACCCTCAGGTCATCCTTCGTTGCAAAACCCTGAAGCACTCTCTGGAGGTGTGTTATACCTTTTGTAACCTTTTCAATTTATTCCTAGTAAACGTTTCAAGGATATCACTCGTATAACAGGTTAAGATCAAGCATGGAAGCTTGGGACGAATACGGTTAGACTATCACTACTGAGGGTATATGTGAGGATAATATGTAATTAAGATTCTACGGGCATTGGATGCGTGCTTCCGCCCTAATTCCTGTTCCTTGTCAGGTTGTGGACTTGGGGCAGAGTCACCCATCCAACCGTCCTACCAACCCTAATTATATACAACCTATATACGCAAGTTAATGATAGAAGGACCAGGTACGAGTCCTACCAGGAGCTTCGGGACAAGGCTTCCTAGGAGTGTAAGTGGATGTTCTACCATTAGAAGTAATCTAGTCATGTAAATTGAACCTATATGCTCCCCCACCGATCTAAACGACAAACGAGAAACACTACAGCAGGCCCTACACAACGCTCCGAGGAGAAGGTATTACTTATGACTTAAGACAACTAAAAGACATACGGGGTCGGCTAGGTCACGCATGACCTCAAACTAGGAGCGGTATTATTCGCCCTAGAGATCTAGAGACACCACCTCTATGACACAAGATGTACAATCTTTACCAATCATAAAAACCTAGAAGGCAAGAGCGGCAGGGCATGTTATCTCATGAACCGGATCTGGACACCGAGGTTGATGGATTCAGAAATAATATCACAAAAGAAGCACATGAAAACTCTTTACTCCCTTCATCCAGGCTCGGACAAGATGTGTCTGGACCTCAAAAAGTAACATCGATGGAAAAATGGGAAAGCTGACATCGCTACACATGTGGGTAAGTATCGGACTTGTGCCAAGGTCAAGGTAGAATAAAGGAAGCCTTCGCATTTCCTACAACAACCAGTGATACCCAAAAGGAAGTGGGAGCGGCTAACCATGGGATTCATAACTAAGCTCCCTAAGACAATGGATGGTCTCGATACCATTTGGGTAACCGTCAACAGACTGGCCGAATCCGCACACTCCCTACTAATCAAAGAACTGACAGGATAGAGGAATCGACTTGAACATACATCAAAGAGATTATGCGACCACATGGCCTGTCAATATCTGTTATCTCGAATAGAGATAGTAGATTCATTTTGAGACTCTGGCAACCCTTACGTGGAACTAGGCTATACTTGAGTATGTCCTACCACCAGCAAACCGACGGGCAGAACAAAAGGGACAGTTCAAACTTGGGCGACATGTTAATAACTTGGTTGATTGACTTCGATAAAGCGTGGGAATGCTCACTTACCACTCGGTGAAATCAAAATGAACGAGAGTCTCCACTTTGTAGAGGAACCGGTTGAAATCATGGATCGGGAAATCAAGAGAATGAAACAAAGTCGCATTTATATGGTGAAGGTCCGTGGGGATGCTAAACGAGGACCCGAGTACACCTGGGAGTGCGAAGATCAGATGAAACAAAAATACCTGCATCTTTTCCCCAACCCTTGAAGTCCCAGTCGGAACACTAATTTCGGGATGAAATTCCTTCTCAAGGGGGGATGATGTGACAATCGTCAATTTCTGGTCAAGTCAAAGTCATATAAAGTCAATGGGTCAAACCGATCAACTCATCTAACCCTTGTATATTAGGTTTTTCCTTATGCTTAAAGTTGTTCAACTCGCTATTTTAATAAGAAGCTATCACTTGGAAAGTTCGTATGTTCAGAAATTCTAAACCCTAATCAGAGCAAGTGATGGATCTATTCGATAAAACCTTATTCCTTAACCCTCGGTGGCATATAACAATCATAACGAGACTTAACGGGATGTACAAACCTTGTGTTACGAAGCCAGACACTTAAAAAGGCCGCAAATGAAGTCTCTCTCAATCTCTTTCACACTATCTCTCCAAGTATGTGAAATCTCTCCCAAATCCCTCCAAGCATGTGAAATCACTCCCAAATCCCTCCAAGCATGTGAAATCACTCCCAAATCCCTCCAAGCATGTGAAATCTCTCCCAAATCCCTCCAAGCTTGTGAAATCTCTCCCAAATCTCTCTCTGAATGAGAAATCTCTTCCAAATCTCTCTCTCTCTCTCTCTCTCTCTCTGTATGAGAAATCTCTCCAAGTATGCGAAATCTCTCCCAAATCTCTCCCGTATGAGAGATCTCTCCACATATGTGAAATCTCTCCCAAATCTCTCTCGAAATCTCTCTCAACTTCTTATAATCACTCGAGGCATCCCGACCCTCGAATTAGACGAAAACCGCTTGAAAACGGAAGTCTACGTGAAAAACAGTCTTAAGGAGCCGAGCCCTCTTAAGGAGCTGAAACCACCTCCTGAGAACCGAACCTGCTAAGGGACCGAGAGGTCACCTTCGGTTCGAGAACTTGACCTTCGGTCCGAGATTGCTACTTTCGGCTCCTACTCCACTTTCGATTCCCTCTACTTCGGTCCTCAGACCACACAACCGAACCTTACCTTCGGTTCTATGCTCCTAAGGAGCCGAACCTTCGCACCTTCGGTCCTGAATTTCGGATTTTGGCAGTTTTTGCCCGGTTTTCAATATTTTTTAGCGTTTTGAGCCCGTTTTTCATTATTTTGACGCGGGATTTTCACCTAAACTCGTATTTTAACATAATAAACCCTAAATATTCATATTCTAATTATATTTTGGGGAAAATCCTTGCCTAAGAATAAAATCTAGTAGGTAAGATTTATGGGTGGAGTGTCGACTTTGCCTTAGTGTATGACACAAGCAACCACCCCATACCCACTAAATGACCAGCCATTGTCCTTCCATTATACCTGGTTATTTCATTGTCCTTTCCCACCATTTTTCCAACTACACTCTTGGTCAAAGGCTAGAAACTCCCCTCTCTCCTCACATTTCTCTCATTTTCCACCATAGAACAAACTTCATTCTCTCTCACATTCTCTCTCTAAATTTCGAGATTCAAGGTTATTCTCCAAGCTTTTCTTCTACTTTTGGTAAGTACTATATCCTCCATATGATTATTTCACTCCTTTCTACTCAAATCATAGGTTTCTTACACAAACTTCATCATATTTGTGTTAGAACTTCAAATCTTCAAGCATCATCTAAGTGTTCTTGAGTTGAGCACTTCTTTCCTTCATCATCCATCCACTGAAATCACACAAGGTGAGTTCATACCTTTATATTTTCATGTTTTTCTCAAGTTTTAAGAGGGGAATACAAGTTAAAACCACCAAGAACATAACTAAACTCATCTAACAGCTTTCATCAGAAAAGTTTAACTCCATTCACAAAATGTTTTGGTCAACTTAAACATTTTAGTTTTCAAAACTGTATTAGATGAAAATAGTTCAGGTTTATACCTTTAACATAACTACTTGCACATGTCCATACGATTTTTCTATAATTTATGGCGATTTTTACAAAACTGTCTGTCACTGTAGCTACGAATTCGGACCAGTTTGTGAATATGGACATTTTAACACAAGTTAGAGACATCTAAAAATCATAATAAAATTTATGAACAAACTAGACAATTTTCTAAACATTCAGAGTTTACGGATTTAGTTTTTAACTTCGTATAATTATTCTGCGATTTTTCCAAAACAGTGCAAAAATGTCAAAAAAAAAACAAGTTAACAGCTTACAACTTTCATCACACTTTGTAACATGTTGAGCAAAGTGTTAATCTTTGATGATTTCATATTTAACGGTGTTTTCCATTGTGCTATAATTATGTAATAGAAAATACTCACTGATTGGTAAGAGCCCTTTATCATTACAATTAATACAAGATAAGGCATGATAAACACGATTATGTTCTTACTATACATTCGACTCGCATAAAATGGGGTTCATTTGCATTACAAACGTTTTGGATAAACTATAATAGGTATAGGTTATGTTACATATACATTACAAATAGTTATGTTAAACTATAATAGGTATAGTTTATGTATCATTTACATATCAAGCTCATTACCAAAGGTTTTCAGTTCAGTTCACATAAATCTGTTAATGAATAAATTTGTGAGACATTCGCTTCGCGTTACATTCAAAGTAACGAAATCAAAAATCCTGTAAATTGTAACCAGAGTCTCTTGTAGGAAGAACGTGATAATTGTGTATAGATCTATATTGAGTCTGACAAACCCACATCTGAGCTGCATGAAACAACTAGACCGACAGGTTTGGGGTGATAAGTGTCATTTAACTGGCGACGCCTAAAGAACGTCGTATTACGAGGTTGATTGGGTCATAGTATGTTTATAATAACTCGCATGGGGTATTAACAAAACATAAGATTTACGGGTTTTATTTTTAAATTTAACAAGTTTAGGTCGATTTAAACTTACATAAAATTACTTTAAGTATGGAAAAATACTTGTACATTTTAGTCTTGAATTTTAAGACTACAATGCATTTCAAAAGGAAAATATTGAATTTTTCTTGAACAAACATCACTTTTACAAAGAAAAGGATTTTAACATCACATTCAAAAGCTTATGAACTCACTAACTTAATTGTTGACACATTTTCAAAAATAATTGTATTCTCCGGAAATCAACGAAATCAAGTAACCACAAGCTTTTTAGGATGGAACACTACGACGTTGAACATCTATTTTATTATCGTGTTGTAATCAATCATTGAAATATGTAACACTTGAAACCATGTAATTCTTTTTCGATTATATTTATGATTGGTTGTATTGCTTTGATCAATATTATACTTGTTGTTATGATACTATACATGAAGTCCACCACCCCTGACCGATTTTTTTGGAAGTGTTCACATATGACCATTATATCCGGATGTAACCTGCTACAGTCGGTCATAATGGTCATATGTGAACATTTTCAAAAAGTTCGTTACTTAGATGTATACAAACAAAAAAGATAGTTACTCAGATGTATACAAACCAAAAGTTAATTATATTAATAAGTCTATTTCTCAAACATAAAACACAAAAGTTATAGAAAATTAAGTCTTCTTTATGTAGAGTTGTGAATCACCTCAATCGTGCTTACAATATGCAAGTTATGCTTGGCAGTTAAGTAATGTATCACAGGTGGTGTTGTGTGTGTGTGTGTGTGTGTGTGTGTGTGTGTGTGTGTGTGTGTGTGTATATATATATATATATATATATATATATATATATATATATATATATATATTCTTTCAATCTTTTGACCATTAAAGGTATTGATGTATCGATGTGGAGTCTTATTATGATGATAGATGCCTATGAATTCACTCTAGAGATAGAAAAATTAAGAGAGCATTTAAGGTGACTATTGTTGTAAAACAATGTTGGGGTGTTGCAAAGTTGTGCATATCCTCCACTAGAGTCTTACTTGAAATTCCGTGTCGAGGGCCTCACAATTGCAAGAAGTTTTGGAGGTGTTGAATTGTTTAATCATCGTGTTGTTGATGATATCTCAACCTATATGAAAACCGAGGAAGAACACGAAACACAATTGCAAGAAGTTTTGGAGTTGTTGATAAGGAAACGCTTTATGTGGAATTTTGTAAGATTATTATTATTATTATTTGAGAGGTGTAGTTCATGGGTCATACGGATAACAACAAATGTATCAAGGTTGACCCGGAAAAGTAGAAGCGATTATAAACTGGGAATCATTTAAAAGTCTTTGCAACTCGTAGGGTTTAACTTTTTACGTTTAGTTGGCTTATTATCAAATATTATTCTAGAATTTCTCATCTATAGCAAGACCTTTGACTGGAAAATGGGCTTTGTTTAAATGAACAAAAAATAGGGAACATACTTCGAGTGCTTCAATAAACTTTGACCAACAAACTCCCCCTAAATTTCTTCATTTCATGCATCATTTTTATCCATCAAATAGCAAGTTAGCCATTCGGAATGAAATATGAGTGTATGGGTATAAATTATAATACATATAGTATAGTAACTTAGAAACGTGAAGCTCTTAATCTTCCCTTGAAATAACGAAATCTCTAAACTATGGAATCGACTTTTGAAAGTATTCAATGTTTCAATGTTGGGCGTCTTAGTAATTTTATGAACTTATCTGCCTTCACAACTATATCTATAACTATTAACTAGCTTCATAACTCGTTAAAGCTTTGAAATATATTCTTTTCTCCCCCTATTCTCCTCAACTTATTCTCCCCTTAATATCTCTGATTCCTCCTCGTATAATCCATCTTTTGTATAATCCTTTTTTTTTTTTTTTTGCATCTGATTGATTATTTTTTTCCCCATCTGACGTTTATACATCTTGTATGCTTGCCACGTTGGCAAGGTCAAACAAATTAATTATTAGACTTTGTAAATAATTTGTAACAATCTAAAATGAACAAGTGGAAATTGGAATAGTTCGTTGTAAAAAAAATATATATTTAGTAACACTACCAAGTTATACAAGACTACAAGACATCACCAAAATACCATATAATTCTATTCACAACAGGCGCACTCGTAATAACCACATATATTATATAATCATTCACAAGAAAACATATAAAAAGAAACTCCCAAAACAACAAACAACTGGGGACCCAAAAAAAAAACACAACACAGCTGCAACTATCTATGCAGTTTTCCTGAGACAATACCCAAAACGACACAGTTTTGGGTGTTTAATTCTCTCTTTGTCTATGATCATGGCTATAAAATAATGGACAAATTTCAAAATAGCCCTTGCATTTTCAGTCTTTACCTGAAAAAGCCATTATGATTTTTTTTTTATTTATTTTTTTTTTTTTTGCAGAAAAACTATTGATAATTCGGATTTTTTTATTTTTCATTTAAGTTATTATTTATCTACTAAAATCGGTTAACAGTCTAAAACAATCTAGCACGATATACCTTATGCAGGTTAAATTATTGTAACATGCTAACCAATATTAGTAGGCAAATAACGATTTAAATGAAAATTAAAAAAATTAAATTACTAGTGGTTTTTCCGCAAGAAAAAAAAAATTGCACTAGCTTTTCAGGTAAAAGACAAAAAGCATAATTTCCCAAAAATAAATAATACAAAAAACCCAAAATGCTACAAAAAAAATTTCTATAAAAATAGGATGAATGAGTAAAATTTTAGGCCTTTCCTTTGGACTTAAGCTTCATAGAATTTATATGCTCTAGGGATTCGGTTACTTCTTTCATGGAAGGCCGTTTTCGGGGTTCGGGTTCAAGGCAATGAAGGGCAAGTTGGGCAAATAACATTGCTGCTTTACTTGAATATTGGCCTTCTATTCTTGCATCCATTAATGTTTTTATTTTCTTTCTATTTGGGAGCAATGGTTTCGCCCATTCCACTAGGTTGTGTTCTGGGCCCGCACGCTTTGTGTCAAGCGCCCGTAATCCAGACATCATCTCGAGTAACACAACACCGAATCCGTACACATCACTCTTCACATATAAATGACCTGAAATTTTCATATAAATATATAACTTTTAAGTTGATTCAGAGTTGATAGCTAGTATATAACTTTTAGTTTGGGGTGATAGCATTTGTATCACTCACCCAAAAACTGAAAGTTACATAATAGTTTATAACTTTCAGTTGTAAACTAGTTTGGCTAGTTTATAACTTTCAGTTTTGGTCAAACTGAAAGTTATAAACTAACTCTCAATAACTCTGAAAGCAATAGCCTAACGAGATGCGATGAGTTGAAGACTCGTGCATCTGTATATATGGGTATTGATTATAACTAAAAATAGGTAAATTTTGGTTTGTGTGTATTATTTTGGTAACAGTTAAATGGGTAACATTACAATTTTAGCTAAATCGGAACTTTTTAAAATAAAATTTGTGTTGTTAAAAATTACATAAAAAGAAATGAGAGGTTACCTGTAGCAATGTACTCAGGAGCCGCATACCCGTATGTCCCCATGACTCTTGTTGTTACATGTGACATTCCACCCGAAGGACCCAATTTTGCCAATCCAAAATCCGATAACTTTGCATTGTAATTCTACAAATACTCAAAAGATAAAATATCAATAATCAAGAAAATCTCCATACCACAAAAGATAAATCGCATGCTATATTTTCCAAACATGACGCTAAAAGAGGAATATTTCATATTTTATTATGCAAAAGGTACACACTACTAAAAAGATTTTAGGACGAGACAAAACATGTTGTACTGCATTTGACATTCATTGTAGGAATAATGTCAACGAGACAAACATAATAACTTTTTGTCCCACACAAAAACGGTGGGACAGGTACATGCGATCTCTTGTTTGTGAAAAAGACGTAAATGTCCTCCTCATCCTCATCCCCAGAAATAGCCCTAGAAAGCTTGTCCAGTTCAACAAAGTCTCATCTTGTCTTTTGTACAGGATGAGACTAGACAAGCTTTCGATTCCTATTTTCGAAGATGAGGATGAGGAGGGCATTTACGTCTTTTGAACAGATAAGAGATCGAGAGCAATTCCATGGTCCACCTTTTTGGGTAGGACAAAAGATAGCAATTTTTGTTCAATTGACATCAATGTCAGTGGATGACCTAAAAAGATGCAATCAAAAACCTAAAAACGAAAGAGTAAAAATTAAATATAAATAAAGTATGAGATTTATATAAATTATAAAACTCTTACCCCATCAAGCAATATATTTGAGGCCTTAATATCTCTATAAATCACATTATCATCCGAACTGTGTAAGAAAGCTAGCCCTCGAGCCGCACCGATGGCTATTTTAAGCCGAAGATCCCAAGAAAGCGGTTCAACCACCGAACTTCCTGCAAAACCAAACAAGTTTCAGCATTTGACGAAAATGACCCTCGGTTTTTGTTTTTCATCTCATGTCAAATTCCTTACGTCTAAAAAGATGGTTTTCCAAGCTTCCCTTTTGCATGAATTCATATACAAGCAGAAGGTCTCTATCCTCCCTACAATACCCGAGAAGCTTCACCAAGTTAGGGTGTGAAAGACGCCCCAAGAAGTTCACTTCTGACTGCAATTTATTTCAAGAAAGTTATGTAAATATATAGATAATTGAAATTTTCTTTTTATTTATTTCAATTAATATCATTTAGGGTAATTTGGTCTTTTAATAAGAAAAAAAAAACAATGGAATTGAATTTATCCCCATCCAACATGTAATTTGAAGGATTGCGACGGAACTGAATTCTATCCATTTGGCAACCAAACTCGCCATGGAATGGAATCTCGAATTCCAATTCCATTGGCATCTGTGAAAGCGCCAAAGTTATCAATGACATAAAAATAGAAAGGAAATGAGAAACAAAAAAAGAACTTAATGGAAAATGTTAGGGACATGAGACTTTTCACTTATTTTCTAATTTCATTAGTGGACTTAAGATGTTTACTAAAAGTCTAAAACCACCCAACTTTCCAAAAGTCTTTACAAAAACCCATCCAACTTCCATAAAACCACTATAAAAATCAATGGCAGTCAACTTTGTAAAGTCAGTGGGTTGACTTTTGACTTTGAGTATCGATTTTCATAGTTAAGTAACAAAATTAAAATGAAAAAAAAAAAAAAATAGTGAGTGTATGTTGCTATCTATTTCAAATTCATCATAAGGAAACCTAGTTGCCTTTGGCTTTCTATGTATAGCCTAAACCCTAAAAATGTCTTTCAAAGTATTATCATGTTTTTACCAAAAATGGAAAGAGTTTCCACATATTCACAAAAAGAAAAGACGCAAGATCACATCTTTTTGAGATTTTTAACACAACATTGTGGGAAACAAATACCCTTTTAATGCCAACCTTTCCTTAAATAGATTTCACTACAACTAGGAAAAAACTGCAAATTTTGTTCCCAAAATTACACACCTGCCATTCTTGAAAGCCTTGAACACTTTCATGATTCAATTTCTTGATAGCAACCATTATTCCTGTACCATGTTTGGAGGGCAACATTGTCTTTTCCTCCACCCAACCCTTGTAAACTGTTCCAAAACCTCCAACGCCCAAAACCATATCGGATTTGAAATTTCGAGTGCAAGATTTCAAATCTGAGTACGAATACACCTTCAAATCCGCCGCCGGCAACACTTCACCGTTTGGTGAAGTATCCTCCCAAAACCGGCTGTGGCCGGCGCTGCTACTTGTGGCTGAATTTCCAACACCATTACTCGTACTAATCGAAGTCCCTGAATAACCCAATTAAACAATCAAATAATCTTGGGGTTTTGAATTTTGATTGTGTGAGAAATTCCCAAATATAGAAGTTACCGAATTAAGTAGAAATATAAGATAAGGAAAGTAACATATCTAAAATCTGAACATCCTATTTGAGCAATAAATGAATAAACAGACAAAAACCCATATCATAAATTTATCCAAACAAGGAAATTGAAGATACGATAGCATCAATAAGCGAAATTAAACCAACCTGTAGTAGAAGAAGGTCTGGTGTTGGAGCTTTGATTAGCAGAGATGGTGGAATTAGCATCTGCAGCAGCAGATGCGTTCATACAATTTCCCATTATTGATGAAAATTCAGTTGCTATCTTTCCATGATGATATGGTGATTTAGTCTTCGAGTCTGCCTAATTTTGGAGAGAGAAACTGGGTACGTTATTTAAATATTGGTTTGTAAGGGTATATTTGCTTGGACTTTGGAAAGCGATGTAAATAAACAGTTATGAATACGGAATTTTCCAAGAAAATGAATTCGTTGTTTCACGGTGGGTGTCAAACTCTCAATGTATGGTCTTAGCTGGCCAATTGCCGTCACTTTTCTTTGCTCAATCAAAATGTGTTATTTTACGGATAATGATTTAAAAGGGTTGGTCAATTAAGTTTTTTTTTTTTTTTTACTCCTTCAATTTGTTCGAAGTATACATATTCAGTTTTTATAGCCGGTTATTCTAGATTATCCGGTAAAAATATCTTAATAAAGTAATATATTTTTTGTTTTATATACATTTAGTCATTAATATTTTTTATATGTATTTAGTTCTTATTTTTTTTTATTTGCAAAATAGTTTTTTTTTTTTGTATTCATTTAATGCTTATGAATGATTCCTTTAGGTTTTACTCACAACATCTTATGTGAGACAATCATTAACGAGGTGTTTTAGGCTTTTGATGTTTATGTCCATCGCGATCTTGACTACTTGGTTGTTTAGGTCGTGTCTTTTGAACGTCATAAATTTTTCATACTGTCTCGGATTTTAATGATCTTTATATCTATGTTTTTGTATTTTTAGTCTACTACAACTTTCGTTTAGATTACTCCCGTTAAAAAGTAATATATTTTTTACTTACGATCTTTATATCCATACGTTTTTTTTATGAATGCATGTATGGATATTTTTTTTATAAAACCATAAGTAAAAATATATTATATTTTAACGGGGGTAATATTAATGAAAGTTATAGCAGATTTAGAAAACGAATACGTTTGGATATAAAGATCATTAAAATCAGATATCGTATTAAGATGTTACAACTTCGGAACACAAAACCTAAGCCAAACCACAATACCTATGCAACCAAACAGTCGAGGCTGTGATGGACATAAGCATCACCAGCCCCAGACACCTCATCAATGATAGTGTCGTGAGAAAAATCCTAAATAAATCATTGATAAGTACTGAATTGGTACAAAAACAAAAATATATTTATTTTGAAACAAAAAAATATATATATATTAATGATAGTGTCGTGAGAAAAAAAAAACTCTAAATAAATCATTCATAAGTACTGAATTGGTACAAAAACAAAAATGGATTTATTTTGAAACAAAAAAATATTAATTGACTAAATGCGTACAAAAATATTAAGGACTAAATATATCTAAAATTAGAAATATATTACCCTAATAAGTCATTTTTCTGGCTAACCTGGAGTAACCGGTCATAAGGACTGAATGTGTACAGTTTAACAAGTTGAAGGGTAAATGTGGACGAAAAAAAAACTTAGTGAGCAAATGTTTACAAATCAAAAAAATATATTACCCTTTTAAGTCATTATCCCTTACTTTTATTCACTCGTATAAAAAAAATTACATTATTGTGAAAAAAAATATTTTTGTAATCCAATCATTCTTAAGGATTTCGACCCAAAGAAAATTTGAGGGTTTTTTTTATGTAATATTAATAATTAATCCAAATACATATCATATCATATGATATTATACTTATAAATTAGGTATTTTTCCTATCTTGTAACCCCCACACAAAATTTCAAGCATCTCATCATTTGAAACCCTCATATCTTTTCACCTTCAAAGTAATTAATCACACATCATGAAAAGTTTTATAACTTATATAATATGTTTAATAAGCAATTAATTGATAGTCTAGTATAAAATCTTATTCTCTTTTAATAGACACACAAATACAAATCATATATAAAATTCACAAAGAAAACAAGTTTAAAGGTTTTGTGTTGGTTTGAAGGATTTGAACTATTTTTCGAGCCATGTTATTATGTTAAAGTTTTTAATTTGTATGTTTGTTATATATTAATTTTTTTCTTATTTTTTTTCTTGGTTTAAGTATTCTTTTAAGATAATTATAGTATTTTATGGTTTAAACCTTAATGTAAATTAGATTAGATTTATGTTATCGACAGTAATATAGATGATATCTAATTAAATATTGTATATATGTTTGTATATTTGTGTTGCTTCAAAGTAATAATTAATTAAAATCATGGATATACAATATTATCATAGTATTCATGTAAATCTCTTTTAAAATGTAAATTTTCTATCTTATCACTTTATATTTTAATATATGTTTGATAGTTTAATAATAATGATATAAGTATCTTTTAAAAGTTTTCTTTCATTTATTAATAATAATAAGTTGTTTTAAAACTAATGAACTATAATTATAAATAATAAAATTAAATTATAAAAATCATGGATATATCATATCATCTATACAAGTCTCTTTTAAAATACAAATTGTCTACTTATCAGTTTATTATTGAATGTATGTTTCACATTTTAATAGTAATATTAAGTGTTTCTTAAAAGTCTTCTTTAACTTATTAATAATAATAAGTGGTTTAAACTAAAGAACAATAATTTTAAATGATAATAACATCAGTTTATAAATTACATCACGTTAACAACAAATAAATTATATTTAAAGTGAACATTATTATTAAAGTTAGAAAATAATCGCATAAGTAAAAAAAAAATTAATCAATTATAACAATTGTTATATTAAATAGATAATTATATTTGATTTTATTAATGAGGAATGTGGGTTGATGTCAATGAATAATATTATTCAAAATATCATGTCAAAGTTAATGTCAACTAGGTGAGTAACCCCGTGTTGCGGGGTCGGATACGAGTTTTTTTTTTCAGTTTATTCTTTGTAAAGTCTACGTGTACATGTTACAGATCTTGTTCCATCCAGTATGAGAGTTCCCTTTGAATCCAATATATGTCACTCCTCATGTTGCTCCTGTTGCTACAGTCACAATAGCTACACCAAAGCCATTGATTTCAAGTTAATTCACTTTTTACAAAAGTATAAATACATTTGTTCGACCACCTAGGCTTACATGACCTCAATTGACAATCTCACACCTAAATCAGAAAAAATTAACTCATATGAAAAATTGATACGTAACATTTATAACACTATATACCATTGATAACATAGACAAATTAAAGAAATTGTAATATTAATCAGAATATACACAAATAAAGAAATTAAAAGCAAAATTCAAATTGACCGACATGTGATGCATCAAAAATTAATAATGTATACCCCTTTGGAAGTATTCCCAACAAAAATGAAATGAAGAAATATCGATATTCATGTTGAAAAAAGAAAATATTCAAATAGTCTAAAATTTGATGGTAACAGAAACAATCTTCTTGATCATTGAATTTCTCTCAAATAAAAAAACATCATATACAGGGAATAAATACTTGAGATAAAACAAACTAAACTAAACAATAGGAAGAGATTATTACGATAAATACAAAGACTATCATTATCATATATTATTATTATCCTATACTCCCCCTCAAGATGGAGCATAAAGATTCTTTATACCCAACTTGCCAAGAAGAAAATGAAATTGGTTCGTACCAAGGCCTTTTGTTAGTAGATCTGCAGCCTATATTTTGCAATCGATCTTCTTTAAGGTGATTTCTCGTGAAGCAACTCTTTCATGAACGAAGAAACAGCCCATCTCAACATGCTTCGTCCGTTCATGATAAACAGGATTGCTCGCAATGTGTCGAGGTACTTGATTATCACAAAATAAGATTGTTGGGGAATCAATGACAACTTGTAAGTCCTTGAGAAGCCATTTAACCCACAAAATCTCACTCACGGTGGAAGCTATGGCTCGACATTCTGCTTCAGCAGAAGAACGAGACACTACTGATTGTTTCTTGGACTTCCAGGAAATTGGAGCACCTCCAAGCATAAGAAGATAACCTGTCCTTGATCGCTTCGTGTATAGACATCCCAGCCAGTCAGAATAAGAAAAGGTAGTTAAAAGCGGTTCTCCATCATGTGGAAAAAGAATGCACTGTCCTGGTGTTCCTTTCAAATAATGTAGTACTCTCATGACAGCTTGCATATGACTAGTTCGAGGATCACCAACAAATTGACTTAAGATATAAATACAAAAAGCAACATTAGGACAAGTGGCCTGAAGGTAAAAAAAAAAAGTCGACCAACAAGTCTTCTATACACACCAGCATCAACTCGAGCTTCTTCCTCCCGTCGATCCAATTTTAAGTTATGTTCAATAGGAAACGCACTCGGCTTACAACCCAACATCCCACTGTCCTTAAGAATATCTAAATTATATTTTCTTTGACTTAACACCAAGCCACAAGGAGTTTTTGCCACTTCTATCACGAGAAGGTATCTTAGTTGCCCAAGATCTTTGAAACTAAAAGCTTTATCAAGTTGAATTTTTGTTTGTTTAATATGATCTAGATCATTCCTAGCTATGATAACGTCATCTACATAAATTAAGATGCTAGTGTAAACTCCTTCTTGATTTTGTAAAAATAAGGAATGATCCGCTTTGGATTGGCGGAAGTTGATGCTCAAAAGAAACTTCATGAACTTGTGATACTAGTTACGGGAGGCCTGTTTCAAGCCGTATAGTGACTTATGCAACCGACAAACATGAGTTTTGCCTTCTTTAGAGAATCACTGTGGAACTTTCATGTAAACCTCTTCGTCCAAGTCTCCATGCAAGAAGGCGTTGTTAACGTCCAATTGGTGTACAAACCAATTCTTATTTGCATCAAATGACAATAAAGTTCGCATAGTGACAAGTTTTGCCACCGGTGCAAAAGTATCGTGATAGTCTACACCCTCCATCTGTGTAAACCCCTTTGCCACTAGTCTGGCTTTGTATCGTTCGACTTTGCCATTTTTCTTGTATTTGATCTTATAGACCCACTTTAAGTCTATGGCTCGTTTGCCATTTGGAAGGTCAGTGAGAGTCCAGGTCCCATTTTTCTCCAAAGCTCGTATCTCCTATTGCATGGCATGTTGCAACCTTTTATCCAGTGCAGCTTGTTTAAAAGATTGAGGCTCATCATTTGAGGTGATGGTTGTCAAGTAAGCTTTATGATTTTCAAAGAAAATTTCATAAGAGACAAAATTAGAGATAGGGTGTACCGTTGAGGCTTCTTGATTGGAATCGGTTTGCTGCTGGTTAACCGAATGGGGTAATTTGACAATGTAATCTTTGAATTTTTGTGGCTGCGATTTTGTTCCAGCGCTTCTTCTTAGACTCTGTCTTTCAGATTCATTACCACATGAGTCCTGTTGCGTGAGTTCTGTGGTATTATCTTGCGCATTGGTTGTATCATGATTCAACTCCCCCCATTGGACATCTTTGTTATTATGCTCATCATTTTCATGTCCAATGGAATCAACATGATCATTATGGATGTGAGCCTCATAAGTTGGTTCATTCATGGAAACAGATTCTAAAGTTTTGCTTATGGTATGTTCTTCGCAACACACATCGTTGTGAAGTTTGATCGGCTCTTCATCTCCACCATATTGACTAAGCTTCTCATTCTAGAATGGGAGAGTGCTTTCATGAAATAAGACGTCCCTGCTGATGATAATTTTTCTTGACTCAATGTCATAAATTTTATATCTTGTAGTACCTTGTGGATAACCCAAGAACACACTGGGCCTTCCCTTTTTCTCAAACTTGTCTCCTTTTGTATCCGTATTTCTATAATAGGCTAAACAATCCAAGACCCCCATGTGATCATATTGAGGCTTTTGATTCCAAACAATTTCGTAAGGAGTTTTATTCTTAATGACTTTAGATGGAAGTCTGTTGATTATATAGGATGTTGTTAAGATGCATTCTCCCCAAAACCTTTTTGGAAGATTGGCTTAAAAACGAATTGCACGGGCTGTTTCAAGCAAATTTCTATGTTTCCTTTCAACCTCACCGTTTTGTTGTGGTGTATGGGGACAAGTCGTCTCCAACAAGATTCCCTACTCATTGTAAAACTGAAGCACGTGGTTAGAAGTAAACTCACCACCATTGTCACTTCTAACCCTCTTAATGTGTTTTCCAAATTGAACTATCACCATTTTGTGAATGTCAACTAGGCACTTACTAGCATCACTTTTTTGTTTGATAAGGAAAACCCAGACTGCCCTACTAAAATCGTCGACAATAGTAAGAAAGTAGTTTGCTTTTGCATAAGAAGGTAATCGATACCCACCCCAAATATCACAATGAATTAAATCAAAATTTATTTGGTTTTGATTGAACTAATAGGAAAGGGTGTTCGGGCAAGTTTTGCCTTTGCACAAGAATCGAAAACTTGACTATTAAAATTGATGGCATTATTTCTAGCTAAAATGAATCTAGAGAGTTTATCTTTGGAAGTGTGACCCAATCTCTTGTGCCATGTGTCTACAACAGTCGTCATAGCTTTCCCGATCTTGGTCATCCCCATTCGATATAAGTCACCATCACATTTACCCTCTCCAATCAAGTTCCTCGTAAGTAACCCCTACATGAAAAAAAATCAGGAAAAAATGCCACAACACATTGAAGGTCCTTGCTTAAACGAGTAACTGAGAGTAAATTGCATTTAAATTTTGGTACGCATAGAACTTCATTCACTTTTACTCCCCGTGGGTGTAACGACCCAAAAATCCATACCAAAAATTCCATTTTTAATTTGATAAACAAACCACAAATTGTCAACCATTCATAAAAATATATCACGTCAGAGTATCATGACCAAAACATTATTTTATTTTATCAAAGTAAACATCCCAGGTTGAATAAAAAATGGTGTGTGTCATGCGATCACCCCGAGCTCTTCCTTCCGCTACTGGAAGTACCTGAAGCCAAAACTAAAAACCGTAAGCACGAAGCTTAGTGAGTTCCCCAACCTACCACATACCATGCATAATCACATACTGCAAGCACTAGGCCACGTCCGCTACATCGGGCCCTGCTCGATCCCAGGCCCCGCCTGGCTTCGAGCCCCGCTCAATATACAGATCTGTTTGACTTTAGGCCCCGCCTGTCTCTGGGCCCCACCCGCTAAACGCATGCAAACATATAACCATAGCACATAACACATAAACTGAACATACCCTACTGCACTACTGTCCTAAGGCCTCACCCATGTCCTGCTACTAGTGAGCCATGGAACCCCATCCAAGCTCCTACTGTTAGTGAGATATGGGCCCCCACCCACACTCACCTTCTTCTTATCTCGGGCCTCGCCCCTGCTCTACTACTAATGAGATATGGAATGCCATCCACACTCCGCTAATGGTGGGGTACATAACCTCGCCCACACCTACCTCCCTTCCAGGCACATACAAGTATCACACAGACAACAAGTATAAATTATCATGCATACATTCCTTAGGCACCCGCCCGACATCAGATCTTAATCTAGAATCACATACTAGCATACAGTGCCGAGGGATAACCCACAAGCTTTCCTACTCATAAACTACATGGGTCGGCATTGTGGCCGTAGACCCATTCACATAATCAGGAGACTCACCTCGCACTGCTGAAACCCTGCTCGTACACTTCTGGCTGCTATCTGACAAACCCCGCACTACTGTTCCTCTAGCTCCCCGAACTATCAATACCAGAATAATACTTAGCCCATTACAATAATCCTTCATAGGATAGAATGAACATTCTACCCCTCCTAGTCTAACTTGATACATATTCAAAGTCCAACACTAGGTAAGCTTCCTAAGCCCACTAGTGACCCACTAATGCCCCAATTTGCTATATTGGGCCCAATCCCTTAATAGGCCTTACCCTAAGCCCAATTATATATTCTTTGGCTCATATTAATTGACTCTTGATGGCTCATAATGGCCCAAAGGCCCAAAATCCAAAACATAGCCCATAGTGAGGCCCAATATGCACAAAGCCCAACTGGCAGAGTATGCGGTGTGTACTCCTAGGTACGCTAAGTGTACTGGCTGATGGCTTGTACGATGTGCGCACCTCCTTGTACGCCCAGCATACAGCCCTGTTAAGCCACTTTTCCATTAAGTGCTTAATACTCTGATCCAAAGGCTACAAACTCAGATCCAAGTCCTCTTCCATGTCTTAATTCGTAAAGTCACTAACTTGGTGACTTGCAATCCACCAAATAAGTCCAAACTCAAAATGTGACAACATACTTTCATTCCAAGGGCTAGATCTCAAGCATGAGCACAAATAAGTCCTAAAGGTTGGAACTTTACTACTTATAGGACTCATATGACTCTAAGGGAGGCAAACCTGGTCTTAGAAACGTGCTTGAGTCCGAAAGATCCAATCTTGGGACCAAAAGAGTCCATAAACTTGAACTAAAATAGATCTAAGAGATTAATCATCAAGTTTAAAACTGTATACCTTAAAAAGGTCTGAAATGAAGAAAATATCCCAGATCTAAATCTCCTCCTTCAGCTCACCACCTTCCTTGTTCTTCACTTGTTGAGAAAATGGCTTTACAATCACTAGAATACTCTCTAAAGGCCTCCAAAGCTCCAAAAACACTCAAAGGAGGGTTAGGGATTCGTAGCAGCTCTTTAGGGTGAAATGGAGGCTGAAACTTGAGGATATAACATTCCTTATATTGTGGCATGCGCTGAAATTAGAGTTCCTGGACACTGAGCGTACGCTGGGCGTACGCCAAAAAGCTCCCGCATCCACCACCTTAATACGTTGGGCATAACCCAACTTACGTTGGGCGCACCCACGCACCACCTACTTTCCGTGCATGGCCCTTCTTTGCCAACTTTTCCATTGAGGGGCCATAAATGACAACAACTTCAAATTGTTATAACTCCTTCATCCTAAGTCTATTTCCGACGAACTTTATATCCACGAAAAGGTGGCGAGAAGCCCTACGCTTCTAGCAACACACCCCGACCCGAAATCTTCTTGACTAAGACTCAAAGCCCATAAATGACCAGAACGCCCCTAGCCTTGGCTTCTAAAATCCCTAAATGAATATTTTCAGAACATGGTGTTACACTGGGAGTGTGCAATCCCCTCTCCCCTCAACAGGAATAGAATCACCATTAGGTATGACCAATGGTGACTCAAAAAGTACTTCCTTCTTTCTTTCTAGTAGACTAGGCAAGAAAGTAATGTGTTCGGTACAACCAGAGTCAACAATCCACTCACCTTTACTTTGTTCTTTACCTGTCATGTTTGTGATGGGTTTTGGTCATAAGACATCCTATGTGATCATACAAACCCTAATGCTTGGATATAGGTTTCTCTATTGTACATGCTTTGAATCCAAGACTATAAACCCTAATTCTAGTGTATGAAATTGATATTAACATATGAATGGGTTTAAGAACATACCTTGATTGTTATAGAGTAATAACAATCCTAATTCCTCCTTGAATTGACTTTGGAATGCTTAGAGTCACAAGTGTCACTCCTCTAATGGTTCACAAACACCATAAGCAAATGGAGAAGGTATAAAGAGAGAGGAGAGAGATTAGAATTCATCCTTAGGGCTCCTTGGGAAGGGATACACGAATTCATGAGCCAAGCGGTGTTTATATAGGTGTAGAGATAGGGTTTCAGTCATTATCCTTATCTAGTTGCTTATCCACAAAGCAACCCATAAGATAATCCTTGAATCCTTATCAAAGTCGAATTCTAAGGCCTTATCACCTCAACTTCGTTCACCATATATTTAAGATAATCCTTACCTTATTTTGTAACTATCACATAATTACAAATCAGCCCCTCTAGTTTAATTAATTACACTTGATCACAAAATTAATTTCTAATTAATTATTGACCAATATTAATTAAACAAATATGATTTCTCCTTTAATATATTATTCTTATAACATATTAATAAATCATAATATCCTGTCTCTCTTTATTTATTTCTCCAATCAAGTTGCTTTGGTGAAGGCAACCCAAAAGGACCATGCACCATCGGGTCAAGTACATACCAAAATAGTTATGGACTTAGACACTAATCCAACAGTCTCCCACTTGGATAAGTCTAACAACTATTCTGCGTATGACTTCAGATCCTGATCTGCAATCGTAGCTTTCCAAAGCCGTTGTCAACTCTGATCATATCAGATACGCGTGTCCTTAGATAAGGGATCATATATTCCTCCATTCTAGATATCGTATGAGATATGATTTTTAATCATTCTCTTTGTACTACTTCTCGATTTCTGATTTGTGGCGACAGACTAATTGAACAAATCAAATTAGCCCTAGCCCGGTCGAGCATTTACGTTTGTCATCACTAAACCATCGAGGGGCCCAAAGATATCGCTTTTATCCTACTTGAATAAAAGGAACGGATAAACTTTGATACAATGCTTGCTTGCACTCACTAACCAAATCACACACAACAATATGTTTTATAACACCAAGTTACTAGTGCGTTTACATATTATCAATGTGCAACCGATTAGCAAGATACAACTCACACATCTCGGTTTCAAGAATATAAGATGTTATCGTCTCATCAATCACTTACAATTCATGGAGTGATCCAAGTGAGCGTGGGTTTAATCCAATGCTCAAATCATATTCATAAGCACTCATGAACGTTGCAGCAAACATTTGCTTATGTCTAATACTCTTCTAGACAATCCACACACCAATTCACGACAGTCTTCATTCATATCTACTTCCAACATATGAATGACTGTGGCCCGTTCGAATAATTCGATTATTCTTAATAAACTTAATTATTCTGGAAGTCAAAACATGCAAAGTGAAACACAAGAATAATACTAATCCCATATGGCCTCAAACCTTTGAGCATAAATAAAACCCATTTTATTTATCACCATATTGATTACTCATTATTTGTCGTTTCGGGTAATCAACTTCTTACTTGAATTATTACAGTTGTCCCATGCTCCTAGCATGCACACAATGTTTACCTATGGTTCTTACTTTGTGAAATAGATCACATTGAACACATTTCCAATCATTCTCATTTCATAACTGCAAATCCTTTTTCATAAGTGAAAGAATATCAAATTCTTGCTACTTATAGAATATGCTAGATTCTAACACTTTATGCAAAGATCCTTTCGTAATGTCACTGCACCAAAGTCACAAAGACTATTGGTAATGATGTTACAAAATCTTCTATCGGAGATTGTTACAAGACAATTCCTTAGATACGATGTCTCTCACTCAAAGTACATTCCTTTGAACATCCTTTTGCATAAAAGTTTCTAATCTAGTCATAAATTTTCAATATTTACTTCCCAATATGGACACGCTTCCATATGTTCCATATGACGACTCATTTCTTAATAGAATCTTATCTATTCATAATAATGTCAATATGGTCCATCCAATACCATGCTTCCAACTACTCACAAGCAACCAATCCTCGTCGAACTTTGGATTGTCCTTTGATAGTTGTTTAATTATTTTAGTCAAAACTGATTCTAGTCCCTTTTCCCTCTAAATGCGCTAGTCATTTGGAAAATTTAAGAATGGTCAAACATTAAAGCATTTGCAATCGATCCTATACCCGAAGCGTATGGGACACGATGCACAATGTTTTATTTGCTATGTTCTCAAAATTCGAATTGTGAAGAGGAATATCGTAATCATAATCGAAATTTTAAGAACACACTATGTACCTTTGACTAAATTTATTAACATTTCTCAACCTAAGCCTTTAGATTTGAAATGAAGCATAATATTCTCTCCCTTAATTATAGCAAAACAACTTTACAACCCTTACGACTTTGCAAGGTATAACTCTTGTTTTTCTATAATTAATATTGCCAACTTGCAATACTTTCCATAATAATCATACAATCATAACTTTTATGCTCCCACTATCATGATGATTATTATAAAACATAACACTTATGCTCCCACTAGCTTCGACATGTATTCATAAACATCTTAACTTTCAGAAAAACAATACCTATTGAATTTCTTAAGTCCATGTTTCTAATACTTAATGCTTTGATAATCTTTTATCAAGGCTTCTTGAACTTATACACCTTTGCCTTTAGATAGTTCATATGTGTGTCTCAACAATTAAGACTAATTGCCAAACCTCACAATTCAAACTATGGAAAGGGATATCGTAACCATAATCGAATTCGAGAATGCAATTTTACAATCACTATCTTCTTAAAATCTTTCTTAGTGAAAGCATTTCCTCACAATCATTTTCATGAAAGAGGAAATCTTATGACACTTAGATTTAAAGCGGTGTATTTGTTCCTATCCATGTGAATTTGTTAAAACCAGAGTTTACGAAAAATTCAAATTCATATGGACCGAACGTTCTTAATCTTGATTTCTTGCCTTATGGTAGCACAGCTGCCCACCACGTCTTCCAAGTAGTTAAGCAGCTCACCCTTTCCTATCAATGTACCTTTCATTGATTAAGGTGCTTTGCCTTTTATGCGTTCAAAATGACAACTCATAGAACTCACATGCATAATTAACTCAATTGGAATAGCACAGAAATAAAATAATGTCAACACGATAGGTTGTAAACCTCAACTCGTGAGCTAGTGATGATCGATAAGGTTTATTTGATTTGTTCTTGAAACCTTTCAAGACCATTAAGACTCCCACTGACTCCTTGACATATAATATTCTCTTGTCAATAAACATTTGTTGACAACCAAATATTCAAGAGTTAGTGTAGATTTTATCAAAACACTTCATAAATTGGTCCAAGTTGGTCTTTGTCTTATCCAAGACATCACAACTTTCCACATTTGATGAATGTTATAAACCTTTAATACTTTTCACTCATTGTCACAATCTTAACTTTAAGACTTGTTATTGGAACGAAGTATGATAGACTTCTTGATTTAACCATTTCTTCAATCCTTGATTCCTCTTCTTAAACATACAATTGTACTAAGACTCACTTAGAGGATCAATTGAGATATGGTTCTTAATCATTAAGATCTATCATAAAGTATAAAAGCTACTCTCCCTTCTTCTTAGAATGGAGAAACTTTTATTTTTCTGCCTACTTGATTCTTCTTATTCGTTCTACTATTGATCTAAACCCTTTAATCAATTCAGGATTACACTTAATCTTGTAAGTATAATCATATTTACTAATCCTTTAGTAAATCATGATGAATATCTTTGTTACTCTTATGGTGAACTTGATCAACACACAACTTTGTGTACTCGATCTCCTAGTCCTTCACTTGACACTTTGTCAATGAATTAGTCTAATTTCCAAAATATGAAATTTCTCATTCATCGTGCAACCAAGTTGCATGATTCCAAGTTTCTGTCCAATTGAAACTTGGGCGATGAGAAACTCTCCCTATTTGGTAAATTTTCGACATTTCCATAAATAACATAACTAAGAATCATATCCATTCGTTGTAGAAATATGCAAACATCAATTTTCATAACAATTTCATTGCAAGGAAGTAAACAAATAAATAAATAAGTCAAACAAAATTTATTTTATTTATAAAAGCAGCGGAAAAACATTTGTCCTTACAATGCAAAATCTATTGAAAACTATGTAAAAGGAAAATTTCTAACAACTCTATCATAACTATTTAAGCTCAAAATCCAATCTTCAAGTACATGCGATCGAGATCCATCTCTTGTGATTAGATTCATCTTGCTCTCTTATCAAGATTCCTTTCTTTTCACCGATCCTTTAAAACATTCAAATGTAATATTATCACATCATGTACTAAGAATCAATGAATAGGAACTTAACGAAGTTAGATAGTGGATTTTACCTGAAGCGTAGTCATACTTTTGACTCTCCCATCTCTTAGATCTCTTAGGTAAATAGGGCAACTTCGTCTCCAATGCCCCTTCTCTTGGCAACAAAAGCAAATTGACTCTTTTGGAACAACACATGGAACTACTTCAGACATCGCCTTTCTCTTATGATCAAAATTTTCGATCATTGCATGTCTTTCATTCCCATTGTCTATATCCATAGACGTCTTGAAGGCAGATTCACCAATCAACTTTGCTTTTCTATTGCGCCAAACCATTGCTGATTCAACATCAATAAGCATATAGGTGAGATCAATAAGGGTCATGTCGTGGTTTATCATATAGTACTCTCTTACGAACTCACTATACGAGTTAGGAAGTGACTGAAGAACCCAATCAACAGCCATCTCTTCACCGACAATGGATCCCATCATTCTTAACTTATCAATGTGTGACTTCATCCCTAAGACGTGTGCACACACCGACTTTCCTTCTTTATGTTTATTTGCCAAAAGGGTTGAGTGATATTGAATCTTTCAATTTTACAATCTTGTGGGTTAGGGAGAATAATTGGAGGGGGAGGAGGAAGTGAAGCATGATTTTTTGTTCCTCGATCGAATCATGGAATATCATCTTCATGTGGAATGCTTGTTCCACGGGATTTGGGAAGACCATAGTTGTTGAACTTTGACATCTACAAAACGGGAGAAAACAAATTCAAGTTAGTTGATCGATTGAGTCCTTAGTAAATCACCCAAATGAGATACCAAGGCTAGGACCCAACACAATATGCTACAACCTAGAAAAGGGATGCCGTAATCTAGTTGCAGAATATTTGAAGGTAAGTGAATGACGATTCACTAATTTCCACCATGAAAAACGAAAAAGAAATTTAAGTTTTAAATCTATGAAAACGCCTAGATCCTTTGAGATTCATTGAACATTTCAATGGCATGTTTAAATCTCAATATGCCCCTCTAGTTTGTGACTGGGATGCCGAGGATCACAAAGCGGGTGTGAATAACCATGCAAACTTACACGGTGCCCTCACATGTTACACTCACCTATTCGATATGTCGGTAAACCACACACGCTCCACCGCACTATGACAAACATTGAGTCACCTTTGCTACCTTTTCTTAGAACCATTTAGTGTGCCGGTAAACCACACACGCTCCACTAACATCTTCGCAAGGGCACAAAGTGTAATTTCATGGAATTGCCTCAATTCACTTTTGCCTAAGTAACTAAGATTGGGAATTAGAAAAACATTTAGTTACTTTGTATTTCATTATACTTATAATGGAAGGTTTCGTCCTATCCTACCCGTTCGGCTAACGACCCTCCATTAGTCAAGAGTGCGGTGGGTAAGAGTGGATACCCATTCAATCGCCATTTTATAGGCAATTTCCTTAAACACCCCTTATAGACCAGCTTCGTGAATGAGGCCTAGTAACGGTAAGACTGACTTTTACTCATACATACATATAATGTTAGACTTTTAATGTTATATATATATATATATATATATATATATATATATATATATATATATATATATATAGTATAAGGTGCATTTTATACTTTTAAAATACTATGTGGTTAACTTTAACAATTACACTTTTAATTCAATTAAATGGTTAACCTAAACTTTTATGGATTTATTAAATCTCTTTTAATTATACTCCTTAATTAATTAATAAAACCATAAGGGTGTATTTGAACTTTTCAAAACATTTCTAGGGTTTTAGAATTTAACATTCCTAATTAACTTTTAATCAACTTTTAAATTCCAAAACTTGAGGGCAAGTTTTGAAATATTTCAAAACATTACGGTTAGAATTTAAATATACATCAAAATTAAACTTTTTAATCAAAATTTAAATTCCAAAACTTGAGGGCAAGTTTTGAAACTTTTTTCAAAACATTAGGATTTTAACTATTTAAATTTCAAAACAACAAAACTTTTGGGTTCAAATTTAAACTATAAAACCTAAAGGGTAAAATATGAAACTTTTCATAACAACAAGGATCAAATAACAAATAATCTAAACTAACATTTAATTACATAATTATCCATATTTGATTTGTTTAATGATTTCTTGCAAAACAATTTATCAATTTACTCAAAATAATTAATCAATTATCTTATAAGGAAACAATCATCTTATTAATAGATAAATATCTTCAATTAGATCAAAAATATAGTCAAATATATCATATAATCGGATTAATATTGATCTAACATGATAAGGTAACTATCCATATGCAAAAACAGCAACAAATCCCGAGATAAGCATTATCTGACGAGTTGACTCGTCGAGTCACCCTGGACTCGGCGAGTCCAGCCTCTAAAACATCAAAAATTGAATTTTTTTTAGGTATACAATGTATCAATACAATTGAAACCATCCTAGGCTCTGATACCACTAATGGGTTTTGGTCATAAGACATCCTATGTGCTCATACAAACCCTAATGCTTGGATCTAGGTTTCTCTATTGTACATGCTTTGAATCCAAGACTATAAACCCTAATTCAAGTATATGAAATTGATATTAACATATGAATGGGTTTAAGAACATACCTTGATTGTTATAGAGTAATAACAATCCTAATTCCTCCTTGAATTGACTTTGGAATGCTTAGAGTCACAAGTGTCACTCCTCTAATGGTTCACAAACACCATAAGCAAATGGAGAAGGTATAAAGAGAGAGGAGAGAGGTTAGAATTCGTCCTTAGGGCTTCTTGAGAAGGGATACACGAATTCATGAGCTAAGGGATGTTTATATAGGTATAGAGATAGGGTTTCAGTCATTATCCTTATCTAGTTGCTTATCCACAAAGCAACCCATAAGATAATCCTTGAATCCTTATCATAGTCGAATTCTAAGGCTTTATCACCTCAAATTCGTTCACCATATATTTAAGATAATCCTTACCTTATTTTGTAACTATCACATAATTACAAATCAGCCCCTCTAGTTTAATTAATTACACTTGATCACAAAATTAATTCCTAATTAATTATTGACCAATATTAATTAAACAAATATGATTTCTCCTTTAATATATTATTCTTATAACATATTAATAAATCATAATATCCTGTCTCTCTTTATTTATTTCTCCAATCAAGTTGCTTTGGTGAAGGCAACCCAAAAGGACCATGCACCATCGGGTCAAGTACATACCAAAATAGTTATGGAGTTAGACACTAATCCAACAGTTTGCAACATGTGGAGTGACTTCATGATCGTTATTTTCAGAAAAATGCTTCACGAAAAGTGGATACTACTCATGTGTCAATTCTCGTAATGGGCTAGATTGTGGCTCTATATGGGCTGCTCTTGGTTTTCCTTTTTTCTTTCTTTCTTGGCCACCACTCTGGGTATCCCACCAGCCTGAAACACCCTTCTCTCTTGTGTCCGTTCTTTCCATGAAATGTGCAATGGTCATTTTCTTTGCCTTTCTTGTTGTCTTTAGTGGTCCTGGTCAAGTTCCTCTCCTTGAACGTGTTGTGATTTCCGTCTTTCTTCTAAAATGCCTTGAATGTTGCAGCCTCTGGTTGGACTCTCTTATCATTAGATATTGACCTTTGCCTTTCATCTTTTGCCACCAGATGATATGCGTTACCTAAAGTAGGAATAGGTTTCGTTGCTAGGATTTGTTTTTTGATGACATGAAACTCAACATCAAGTCCCATAAGAAACTGATACAGACGCTCCTTTTCTTGAAACTCATCCATCCTTTTTCCGAGATCACATGAACAACCATCACAAGCACAACGTGGGAGTGGTTGAATAGATGCATTCTCATCCCACATAGATCTAAGATTCGTGAAGTATGTGGAAATGGAGGCCCCATCTTGTCGAGTTGTTGCTATTCTTTGCCTCGGTTCATAAGCTCTAGGAGAGCTTTCTTTGCCAAACAGTTCAAGAAGGTCTTTCCAGATCTGTGAAGCAGTGGTTGCATATTTCACGCTGTTACATATGTTCTTTTCCATTACAGTCGTAAGCCAAGCCTTTATCATTGCATCACATCTCATCCAAGCCATGTAATTTGAGGTTCCTTTTTTCTGGTTTCTTGATTGTGCCATCCACGAATTCAATTTTATTTTTGGCAAGAAGGAATCCATCTCCTGGGACTAGTCAATGTAGTTGATATCGATAAGGACGTTATTCACATGAAGTTGTTTTGGGGAATCTGAGGGGTGAATGTAATAGGGAGAAATATGATCGATTACAGAACTCTCTCCTGTGTCTTCTTTGTTTTTGGGTTCGTCTCCTGCCATTCTTCAAGATCGAAGCTGGAGGGGTTCTTGTGTTTAGTATCTTGAAACCTACTCTGATACCATCTAAAATATGATGGTAATAGAAACAATCTTCTTGATCATTGAATTTCTCTCAAATAAAAAAAATGTCATATACAGGGAATACATACTTGAGATAAAAGCAAACTAAACTAAACAATAGGAAGAGATAGTTACAATAAATACAAAGACTATCATTATCCTATATTATTATTATCCTATAGTTATCTCTTGTTTACACATTGAACTATAATTTGAAATCAAGAAAGTCAGACGAATCACCCGCATAGTTCTGTTATGGTATTTTTAAATGATGTTATAGCCAATAGTACCAAGAACCATGCAATTAAATCTTTCACCGCTGCACCGCCAAATGACAAAATCAATAACAAAGGATGCATTTTGTTGCACGAATCTGAAATGAGGTTGTAAAATCTTCATATGTAAGAAGCATACATGAGACAGAAGATAGGCAACATGAACAGTATTAGCCACCTCCAACTTCATCAGAAATGGCTTATATTTATGGAATTCTTAACATCATCTAAATAAAATAAATCAGAAAATAAATACTCATTTTAAGATCATTTTAGATCGTGTCAAACTTATTGTATCAATCTAACACCGTCCATACACTTTCTTGATAGAGCAATCTTATTCCATTTTCATAAAGAAACATACATTATTTGTGTGTATATATATATATATATATATATATATATATATATATATATATATATATATATATATACACACATAATATAACATTTTGTCGAGTCGCACTCCCATGATTTTTTACCAAAAAACATTATGTATGGACAGTTTGGGCAAAAAGTGTTGAAATGAATAAATTTTTTACCAAATTAATGGTATTTAGGGATACTTTTGTCAAAAACTATTAAAAAAAACTATGAAAACAGTATGCATAGACAGTTTCATCCAAAATTGTTAAATTCAAACTTTTTTAACTATAAAAACATTATGCAGGAGCATTTTGGTCCAAACTGTTAAAATCAAAAATTTTAACTATAAAAATAGTATGCGGGGGCGGTTTGGTCCAAACCTATTAAAATGATTCTTTTTAAGTTTAAAAACAACATGTAGTGGCAGTTTGGTCCAAAAATCTTAAAATCAAACTTTTTAACTATAGAAACAGCATGCAGGGGCAGTTTGGTCCAAAAATGTTAGAATCGAAAATTTCTAATATAAAAACAGTATGTAGGGGTAGTTTACAGAAGTGTTTACCAAAAAAACTTTGTATTTGATTTTAACCAAAAAAACTTTGCATTTAGGAACTGTTTATAGAACCCAGTGTCAGAAATTACTACACTATGTCATATTTGAGTACAGGAGCTGTATCCAGGGGTATTTTAGAATCCAAAGACATTTATATAAATACAGGTCAATTTGATTTATATTTATTGACATGGGTCAAATAGGTAACATTTAAAAAATAGCTATAAAGATGACCGCCCAAATAGTTTGAATTTCACACAATCAATTTTAAAGCATTAACAAACTTGTAAATTGTTTTTGTTAAAATCACTGGACCATTAGTTTAATAGTAGCTTTTATAATTATACTTGATATACTACAAAAATTACAACTTTTTTATTCTTGCTTTTTCTTTCCCTGTAATGAAAAGATTGTAAAATGTGAAGGAGAATAGCAGTCTAACAAAATAAAGGAACGTATTCAATCAATTGAATGCTACAAATATTTCATACAGATTAAAAGATGATAGATTTCACCTCAAATCTAGAATTTTCTTCAATTGTAGTCTTTTGATCCATTGTTGGTGCTATATGCATGATTTAAAACCCAAAAGACCCGATGAGTTGGTTAAGACGTCCACAAAAACCAACAATCACCTAACCTTTACCCTTGTGTGAGAAAGGAGTATATTCTCGAGAATTACCATATGGACCATAACAATTATGATGTGCGTGAAAATGTAATTCTACCAAAAAAAAGATTTTACTGGTAAATATAATGACTGAACACTAACTGACACAACATGCATTTAGTCCATGGAAGCAGTTAAAAGAAAAGAGAAGAAAATGAAACTCACCTAATCTTTCTAAATAGAACTCACCTGATTCATGTGGAAGAGCAAAGACTAGTCAGAAAAGAAAAGAAAATGAACAAACAGACATAAACATACAGACAACATGCAGCACAATTCCATCACTATCTATAAATGATGTTCAATTTAGCATAATTCAAATCAACAGAGATTGGATATCAGTCATAAAAAAAAGGCTTACCTGATGTAGAGAATTTGTAGATTCTTGTACTTAGCTGCTAAAAAAAATTAAAAATAACATACATATTGTTGCCCTATTTCATAAATCCAACAAAAAGAAAATTAATAACACACAAAAAAAGGATTAATAATAATAACCCCATTAGAGCCATGATTCATACATCCAATAAAGTTTGTACATGTGAATCTTATTATGATAGAAATTGAAATAGTCACGAAACAATAAAAAGTTCTGATTGTTATTCTACAACAAAGTCAATGATAAATATGACATGTCATGGCGATTTCATAGTGTGTTTTCTTCTCGATAACTCTGTAATTCTCCACTTTGTTGACTGTTGCCATCTCATAATAAGGACCTTTCTCCTATGTACAAAGATAATTAATATACTCAACAACATTACACAAGTGCTATATATGTTTGAAAATAAAGTGGATGGAAGTTTTATGGTGATTATATATTTAAATTTTGTGAAGAGATGTTACTGAGTCAGAAATGGTCACCCACTTACAATTTCGTTTCATAATACATTACATGGAATACAATTAGATCCAAAATATATTTAAGTCATACCTTTAAGTCTAATTCCATTGATTTATTGTCAGCAAAACGTTCCTTGTATTCCCTCTTGAATCCGCACCTGTAATATTATAAGAAGAAAATGTAAGTCATAATAAACTATTAAAATTGAATCAATCTGATTCTTCTATAAGTAAATAATTAGATAGGAAGCATGAAATGAATAGTCCGTTGAATAGAAAACCCATGGGATAACGATGGTGTCGTCTTTTCTCCTAAGCACAAACAGTGGAGAAAGAGATACTTGGGTGGGACAACGATTGTGTAGGCTACGTTAGAAGGGAGAGATTGGTGATGGTGAACTATAAAAATCAAAAGTAAAAAAAATCATTTTCTAGGGCAGGATTGCAACCCAAAATGAGGGATTATGTAACTTTTATTCCAAACATCAGAGTGTCCCAAAAGTCTGTAAGAGAGTGCACACCGCGCAATCACGCCTTGCCCTTGGAATCTGAAGTACCTGAAACCATAAACAAACATGTAAGCACGAAGTTTAGTGAGTTCCCCAGAGCATATCCCACACAACAACCACATAACATGCAAGCTATAGAATCTACCTCTACCACATACAAATATTACTTAGCTATAAAGCTACCTCTACCACATACACATATCAATTAGCTATAAAGTTATCTCTACCCTTAGCCACAAGGCTATCTCTACTCTTAGTCATATAGGATATCTCTACCATTAGCCATATGGGCTATCTCGGTCTTGGTCTGCACCAAGGTTTATCGAATTCACATATCGATTGTGGTTTACCCCCGATTTCTGTTTTCCCTTACTTGTGTCTTGTAGGTGAGGAAGAGTGGATTGCGTCAGGTATGGCCGATATGAAACCACCACCGGATCCCAAAAACGTTATTGCCTTGCGATTTTGTTGGTTCTGCGAAGCCCACCTACCAGAGAACCAAAGCCGATAGATGGTGATGGTGAAGAAGCAGTAGCATATGGTGAAAAGTAGAAAGATAAAAGCATCGACAAATAGACAAACATATGGAAGTAACCCGAAGGAGAGTAAAACATCAACGATCGGAGAAGGAAAAGCGGCTAAAGCCGACAAGTAGAAGTAGACTGACCGACAGAGGCCGCGACGGAAGTGGTGCCGTCCGATATGCTTGTGCCTGAAATCGAAAAAAGAAAGGTTAATATGACTGTAATGCATATGGAGAAAAGAATCAGTAGAAGTAAGAGATGGAGACGGTCACATGCAATATTTCAGAGAGGCGATATGGAAGATCTAGAGACTGATGAAGATAAGGTAAAGAAAAAATAGCAAAGGCAGAAGCAACACGTGTCCATAAAAAATATGGATATTGATAGAAAATGACCCTAAATATATATATATATATATATATATATATATATATATATATATATATATATCATTATTATAATAAAAACCTTGTTTTTCTCATGCCGCCTACACCAATATCACCGGTTTCCAAAGATGCCACATACCCTATCTTCCGACTGATGTCATATGCATTGATATCGATCCAGAACATTGCATCTTCAAAAGGAGCCATTGACACACCACCACCTCCATCGATTCTCAATTTCACTGCCGCCGGTCTACACTATCAACACCGACTCATTTCATAAGTACCGTTTCCCTTTCTCCCCTCCTTGTCTTCTTCTTTGTCTGTCAAGAAAACGAAACCAAATCCGCATGTTAGCTTCGTGTCCTCCTATCTCCATCCTTTAAAGAGTTATCGCTTACACTTTTCTTCTTCTTCTCTGTTTCAATTATTAAAAAAAAAAACATAAGACCTTTTATTTTGGTGCCTTCTATATGATATTCATAGCGTTCAAGTTCCTCCGCGTACCCCACTCCCGGAATGACATAACATACAGAAATATAAATTAAATCTTCCTGATCATCGCATAATACACCTTTTCCAGTTCCGATTACACCTCGATTCTACACATCTCCGAACACACGCAACGGTTCATCATCATAAAAACCCGAGCATATTTCCACAAAACGGATTGTTATTATTACGCGACGAACATGCATTTGCCCCATTCTTCACCGCAAATATTAGGAATACTGAATCAAATAAGAACGCCATCATTGATCCTTGTCGTATCATCATCTTCCCACTGGTTTGTAATCTATATGAACCCTAATTTGATTTCAATTCTTTTCTACTTTTTACCGTCAACTATCAACGAGTGGACATGGGAAAAGAGATTCTAGAGAGTTTCAATGTTTTCCAATTGTAATTATCATGGATGATTGCAACAGGGGAAATATTGCTAAGAGTTTTTTCCATTGGTTGCTTTTACATTGTATACACCCTTGAGATTCAAGTATATAAAAGTGTAGAATATTTTTTTTCAAAAATGCATATCGTATTGCAATCTATTTTTCCTTTTTGTTTTCAATCGTGTAAAAAAGGGAATTGAAATTACTTCAAAAAATATATGAGAGATTACATTTCCATACACCTTAATATCCACATCAATTCTAAATTTAGGTTTCTCTCTTATCATAGATAACTACTGTTTTCTTTAATCTTCTCTTAAATTTATTATTTTTCTTATATTTTGTTCTTCAAGAATATAGATTTAGTATTGTTTTCGACAAGTATGAAAATTGCAATGATAAAAACATGTAAATGACTTGTGTTATTGGCCTCAAACTTCTTTTAGTAACTATATTTTTTTAGTCCAGTTATAACTAATGCTATCTGCTGATATACTTACTGATATGCAGTCTACCATTTTTATTTTTAGATAATATGATTATTGTGGGCTCAACTTATCTTTTTGTTGTCATCTTTTAGTTAATGGTTGGATTGGCCTAATGTCTCTTTATTGATAAATGCTTTACATTTGTAACAGATAGCTTATTGGCAATTCTCGCTTGTTAACAACTTGCATTTTGACTTGGATTTTTTCAGCTTCTTCATGGCTGTTATGGCGTCTAAAATATATTGACCAATAGAGGGTTAGCAGTTCATTAGTTTTGTGGAACAAGTAATGGATCAATGAACCATATGAAATATGTTGGAAAAAAAAGAATCATATAGCCATATGAAATATGTTAATAAAAAATCAATCAACTTTAACATGTTTCTATGCTTTTGATTTGTGAATATACAATCTGCTGTTGAATATTTTGGAAAATATTTCCTATTTTAACTTAGGAGATGAATATTTCATTATTATATATGTTAATGGAAAATTTCAACATCATACCCTAATATAAGTTTTAGTAGTCTAATATCTCTCATAAGTTTAGGCTTCTACTGTTATTAAGGATGCATCACAAACCATTGAACCAAAACCAATAAAAATAGCAACACAGAATAAGAATATGTGGTGAAATAAGACGATAAAGATATAACATAGGACCTAAATCTCTTCACACATTTGACAGGGCTTTGACTAAATGAGATTTTTTTCGACCGTAATATTTCAATATTTTTTTCATTCTTATAATTGTTTTATCTTGAAAAATATTATAGTAATTGAATGCATTTTGTAGTTCTTGTTTTTTCTAATAATTGTTATACATTTTGTTTGTTTTCTTTTTATATAATTTTAATTAATAGATACGTGATGCTTAACATTCTATAAAAATGTAAAAGATCACAAACTGTAGGTAATTTATAATGTATATCAATTTTATACTGAAGTTACATAGAGTTATTTACTTTAAAAATGTCAGAACAAATAGGCCAGAACAAATAGGCCGTTTCCAACATTCCAAAATCACAACATACATTTGACATGCTGCCTTTGATCAAATTAGACCAGACTTTTTTGGACAGTCTGTGAGTCAGACTGTGTTAACCTCTATAGCTTTAGATTAAATATTTGTTTCTTTCTTTAATGTTATACACATATTTCATGTTGCACTTTCATTCTGCCAAAAAATTATGTTACTTAACCACAACAAAGGAGACAAAGCTTATCGGTTTTAGGCATTATTCTATTACACTGCAACCTATTGGTATCTCAAGTAGAGTTAAAAACTTTTGCATAAGCATTAAGTGTTTGATGTGATAAGTCTTCAAGACGTACTTGTATTTATTTTCATATTTTAACATCATACTTCCATTTCAATGTATTACAATATCTAACATTTAATTCTTCTTACTGAGGAATTGTTACTTTACAGAATCTACCCGATATTAACATTGCACTCTTTGTTTTCTCTTATAGGAAATTATACTCCAACAAATCTCTCGGTCGTAGCTGTGAAATTATTGTATTTTGAGGAGATTGCTATAAACTGTAGCATTTCAAAGTACGATGCCATAACTAAAAACTTGCTGGTGCAATTGAGTTGTATATTTCACTTTCTAACACTTAATAGTATTTTACAGTCTATCTAGCTAGGGCTACTTTTATTTTATGTTTCTGATGGAAACATACTTATTAACACCGACTTGTAATTGATTGGGATAACTTTGTCTATGTAGAGCAATAATATTTTAAATAATGATATGGAAGTGATGGAGGGTTACTACCATGTATATGTGATTACTTCAAGGTCAATAATAAAAGGGAAGATGTCACTTTTAGTAGATTTTCAACCCTTTACACAAGCAATGATGAAGCAATCCAATGATTTCTCTTCTTTAAAACAATTCTTTGGATAGTACTCAAAGCTCTGGTATGATTTTGGAATAAACAGAAGTTTAAAACAAAGATCTTGGAAACTTTTTGTAGAAAAGAGTAGGCTCAGTTTAATATTACACTCAATACTTGTCAATTTATAACCCTTCAGTTATGAGTGGTAAATCGTCTTTTTCACTAGAAATTTAATGTAAAAATAACATACAAGTATTAATGGGGTACCAATAATATAAATGTAAATTTCATTTTCTTAACTGTAATAAAAATCTACTTTCATCTCTTTACCAATATAATAGCAACATCTTCATTCTTTACTGATAATCGAAACGTACCTAAAACTCTTTATACATAGTAGCAATGTACTTCAAATTTAAACAATGTTGAAGGTAAAAAGGTGTAAATGCAAAAAAATGGCCACATACTTCCATTTACTTATTTATCATAGCATCCCACTTTAACATTCCTAAAATATATACTGAACAATAGCAATATCATTTGCATACAATGCAACTTTCACCGCTTAAAGTTGGTATATTTTTAAAAGTACAATACCCTGATGCGAAAGGAACCAAACTACAATGCGCATAATTGGATTGATTAAAAAGTTACTAAAATTTGAGTTAATATAGTACAATCCTTACAAAATAACAATGCTTCTAGCCAGATAACTTGTTATGTTATGAATTATATGAAATCAATGGTGGAGTTCAATAAAACAATAAACTCATTTTTGCTAGAGGCTGACATCATGACTCTCACTCTCTGTTCCTCGTTGGCTGATAACAAATAATTTATTTGTAATAACATTGTAATTTCATTTCCTTATCCCTAATATCAATGTAATTTACTTTTCTTGCCCACAATATCAATGTACTTCCATCTCCTTACTGATAAAAGCCACACGTGGAATTTATATATTAATGAAATATTTATTTATTTAGACAACGATAAAGGAAATACTTAAATTACCCTCCATGGGTCGTGCTTAGCACGGGCGACCATTTCCGCCAAAAAGGAACCAGGTTCACTATTGCAAAAGGTGGTCATCTTTAATATATATATATATATATATATATATATATATATATATATCATTTCAAACATATGTTTTTTTTAACAAATTAACAATATATTTTTAACCTACGCTGTGCAACGCGCGGGAATTTGTCTACTTTTATCATGTAACGACATAAATTCAAGCCAAATTAAACTTTTCAAAACCTCTCAATTTCTTTAAGTTTTTACAAAATGGTTTTCAATACATTTATTATCAGAGTATTCCCAGAACCATAACATAAAACATAAACATGAGGAGCGGTACGATCATGCCTTTGCGTTGCCACGGTCTCCTGAAGAACCTGAAAAACATTAAACTAAACTGTAAGCCCGAAAGCTTAGTGAGATACCCCCAAAATACCAACCACATATACCATACACACATAACATGCTATATCATAACAAATCACATAACAACCATGCATTTCGGGTCTACTGTGTGACTGGTCCGCTGTATCGGGCCTTCATTCCACCTGGTCCACCCTCTGAGTCTAGTCATGTCCCTTGAGTCTGAAGTGTGGTTGGTCTGCCCGCACTGGGCCTTCAACCCACCTGGTCCACTCTCTGAGTCTACAGTATGACTGGTCCGCCCGCATCGGGCCTTCAGTCGGCCTGGTCCACTCTCCGAGCCTCGACACGTCTGGTCCGCCCTCGTGGGGCCTACAACCTATCTGGTCCGCTCGCTGGGCCTTCGGAATAACCGGTCCTCCCTGGGTATGTTGGCCTACAGCACAAAGTAGGACCCGCCTCAACCCAACCCCAGTCAAACAACCATGTGCACATAAACATACAATCATATAATAATGCACATCCAATCAAACCAATCTAGCATATTACGTATCATATCATACTCTAAACAGGATACCGACCTAACAGGTCACTAGCATATACCATCCTAATACCCGGATGCAAACATAGCAAGGCAACAACATAACAACGTTACCCGGATTACAATCCGATAAAGGGCCGACCTTGGTGCCTTAGACCCTGTTGATATAGTGAGGATAACTCACCTCGCAATTGTCGAAACTCTGAACTTGAAAAGCAGACTCCCAAATCACCAACTCACCGAAAATCCCGAACTAGCCAACATAACAAAATAATCATTAGGCCAAACATATATCCACTTATTGGGCCAAGGCCAATGTCAAATTCTCCTACAAAGCCCAATATTGTCCCAATTTTCTAAATTGGGCCCACCTTTACAACCGGGCCTAGATCCAAGGTCCTTGATAATAAGTGGGCCCAAAATACTCTATCCATACTATTCAATCAAGGCCCAAACTTATTAGCCCAATGACAGCCCAAACAAGCAAGGACCAAAAATTAAAATGCAACAGAGTGGGTACGCTGGGCGTACAATGATGCTTCGCAAATTGGGATCGGGGCACTGGCCCGCTACGCTGAGCGTACACCCATGTTACGCGGGGCGTAAGTTCATTACTCAACAAGTCCATGAAACTTCTTAATGGCTTAAGCTCTTAAGCCCAAACTTCAGATCCTTAGGTCAAATACACCTAGGATTCATAAAGTCTTAAACTTTATTGTTTGGGACGTCTATAAAGCTCTTAACCCAAGGTCTTAATCCATTAAGACCTACTTATCTCACACATGGAACAACTACAGCCCTTGGGACCTCATTTTTCTCACTCAAGACCTCTCCTAAGGTCTAAAAGGATAGATAATCTCGAGCAACTCGAAACATGCAACAAGATGAGGACTATTGGGACAAGAATGGTGTCAAAACCTCACAACACATAGATCTATTCAATATAAATGTCAAGCAAGAAGCTTTATACCTCAAATAGGCTCCAAAGGATGATGTCTTTCTAGATCTATAAGCTCCAGCCGTTCCACTCCTTCTTTGCCAACTTTTCCTTTCTTCCTTTATGCTTTCCTTTGCTAATCCAAGCTTTCCAAGGCCAAACACACCCAAAAATGGAGGTAAGATGGATATCTAGGGTTTCTGAGGGTAAGAGAGAATCTATGGAGGCTGAGGGGGAAACCTTTATGTTCCTTATATAGTGGTTTCCCTTAAAATTAAGGTTTTAGGATTCTAAGAGTACGTTGGGCGTACTCGACCTTGCACCCACGTTCATTTACTCATTACGCTGGGCGTAACCCAGTCTACGCTGGGCGTACCCACGCGTGTCTCATGCATGCATGGCTCACATTGATAACCTTTTCCATTAATGGGCCATAAATGCCAAAATCTTCAAAGTGCCATAACTCCCTCATTCTAACTCCGTTTTCGATGAACTTTATATCCACGAAGAGGTGGCGAGAATCCCTACGCTTCTAGATATATGCCTAGGTCCGAAACCTTCTCGGATGAAACCCATTTCCCATAAAAGGACCAAAAATACCCTTCCTCTTAAATCTCAGGGACTCATAAATAAGTACTTTAAGAACGCAGCGTTACATATCATAAAACTATCATTTTGTATCATTAGAATATATTGCACTCCTTGTTACATAACATGTTTGGCTTTACATTTTCCAATATATATATATATATATATATATATATATATATATATATATATATATATATATATATATATATATATATATATATATGTTAAAACCTTGTTTCCTTATGAATAATAAACATGTATATTTTTTGTTAACTTTGTCTCTTATTTCTTAGCCATTTTAACACTTTTGGTCATTTCAATCAAAATTTTAATATTTTTAGGAACCTTTTAATATTTAAAGTTTGGCCACAAAACATTAAGGAATTGACAACTTTGATACTTTTTTCTAAAAACTTGCTAATTCCAACCTCTTTAATTCTTTAGCCATTTTGACACTTTTGGTCCTTACAGTCAAAACTTTTACATTTTTTCATAAAAAGCACAAAAAAAAAACCCGAGACGAAACCCGGATTTTTCCCGTAGTTAATATTAAATACTATATGGTATACAAATACATCTAATAAACAATCAATATAATTAACTCAATCATCTTTATTTTACAAGAATATTGTAAAATACTAATACAATATGAGTGTTGGAGTATTTTTTTATGATTTAAAATGTATTAACCCAATTTCTTATACATTTATGGAAATTAAGTTACTAGCTCACCTCTAGTTAACTCTTTGGAGGCGTTTGTGAAAAGTCTAAACTGCAATAGCACTGCTTACACATAATCTAATGGCCAAACTAAAGTTGTCATGGTTGGGAACTTGTTGTATTGCTTATATGGGAGAAAACCAAAGATATGGTTCGCATCGCTGGCCCAATCCAAATTCGCCTATAAAACTGATATTTAAAGCTCAACAGGTGCTTCATCAACTTTTCTAGTATACAAAACTCCCTCATGATAAGTTATTAATTTAGTTGAATTGGTAAGGAAGATCAACAACATGATTAACAAGCTTATTGAAGACATGTATAAAATTCATGAAGAAATGTAAATAAAGAATTTTCAATAAAATGCAGAGTACAAAGCAACAATCGATAAACATAGATGTTCAAAAACATTTGAAGATAAAGATGTGGTTACTTTATACCTCTTAAAAAAAGATTCTCGATTGGCACATACAACAAGTTTATCTAATGAAATTATGATCCTTACAAGACTTTGCAAAAGACTAATGATAATAAATATATTGTTGACCTACCAAACACAATTCCTATTTCCAATACATTCAATGTATTTGACATCTAAAACTAATACAAGCAAAAAGACTTGTCTATCAAGAGATGTCAAAGTCGAGTTCTTTTCAAGAAGAAATTGAAGGAAGCTTTCCCACCCTTTTAAGACACGTCCATTTAGACCTTCAAATTCAGTTTTCCTCCAACTTCAACTAAGGTGATTCTAGTTTATTATGTTTTTAAGAAAGAATATATGATTCTAAATTTATGTTTTTTCATGTTTATTTAGATGGTTAATTTCAAGAATTTTTTTTAGTAATAAGGTTCCAATATTTGGTTGTGCCTACCAAATTTAGATTCACTCTATATAAGGCCTTTTATAATACTTTAGAGACATCTTAAATTCAATAAAATTTATACACTTTTAGTTTTCCACGTTATTCAGGTCTGTTTACTTCCATTCTGTGGCAATAAGTAAATCATCGACTAATATGAAACCAAACATCATTGTAGGGGTAAAATGGTGCACTAAAATTGTAACACTGATTTTTCAAACAAAATTTTCGATTTTTATATTAAACATAATTCCACTAATATTCATAAAAACACCCATTTTACTTGTTCAATAAAACAGTACAAAATCCTAAGATCAACATGTAAAACTCCAAACGTGTGTGTACGGATCAAGCCGGCGCCTTCCCGCGGTCGTCACTAACACCTGAAACAAATAACATCAACACTGTAAGCACAAAGCTTAGTGAGTTCCCCAAAATACCACATAAAACACATATAAGCCACTCGAGGCTATAACTCTGTGGGTCCATGCATCCAAACTCTGTGAACCCTCAGGTTCTAGCTCTGATAAACATGCACCACATAAGTCACATATAAATCATGCAGTACAACACATAACATACATAGCATACAAATACTCTATCACATCACTCTGATTACCTACTCAAGGTAAAGTATAGTGAGGAGACTCACCTCGTGTGTCTCGGTAACTCGTAACCCTGAAATCACTAAACACTCGATCCGCCGAGCTGTAGCCCCCTATAGCACAATACATCTCTAATTAATACTCTCCCAACTAGGGTTGATCACACTATAACAATCACACTTGGTCAACGCTGGTCAACAGTCAATTCTGACCGGACTCGGCGAGTGCACTATAGCGACTCGGCGAGTCCGTGCGCATGCACCAATTTCCCTGGAACCCTCCCTTGACACGTCGAGTATTTCCCCCAACTCGACGAGCTCCACCTGGCACGAGTTGTGGGGCCACCACGACTCAACTCGCCGAGTCTCAAGAACAACTCGGCGAGTCCAGTTTGACTTGGTCCACCTGTCCATCCTAACTCTCCCTTGACCCACTGAGTTCACCTTTCCCAACTCGGTGAGGCCACTCGCTGAGTGGTCGCGCAACATTCATGCTACTCGCCGAGTCTGTTCTTCGGACTCGGCGAGTCCGTGCCATGCACTGACTCAATCTTGCTCTAAAGGTCAGATCCAGTCCACTAATCCCTAGATCCAGTCCCTCCATGCTTATTTAGCACGTAAAGTCACAATCTTGATGCATAAATAACCTCCACATGATCACAAATGATGTTTTTGACTCTATTACTTCAACACAAGGCCAAGGACTCCATTTCCACTCATAAAGCTTGATGAGTGAGGCCCTCTGGACCTCTATGGATCCAGATCCATGGTCTCAACTCAAAGAGGGAACAAAAGGGCACCAAATCACCCCATAAATGATCATATTAAGCCCTAACTTGCATCAAGTTTCACCAAACAGAAAATGGTCCGAAAATATTACCTCTAAAGTGATGATCCAGGCTCCAAACCCACGAAATAGCAACCTCCTTTGCTTCCTCTTGCCTAGAGCCTCCTTCTTCTTGCTAAACAACACCCACAAGGTCAAGATTTGCTCTCAATCCTTCACCAAACGCTCAAGAACTCTAGGGACACACTCTGGGGGTTGGATGAGTGCAAATGACGGCCATAAGGCCCTTTAAATAGGCCACAAACCCGGAGATTTAGGGTTTCATTACACAGCGCAGACTCGCCGAGTCCATACCCTGGACTCGCCGAGTCCAAGCGCGCATCATCGATCAGTTCCGCGTCCCTACTCGGCGAGTCTGAGCCCCAACTCGCCGAGTCCCTCACATAATATAACGAAGTTAAAACTTACAAGATACCTGGTAAAAATCCGGATGTTACAAAAATAATACGGTTTCATTAAATAACCCAAACCTCTCTATTTAATCATATGAAAAATGAATAAATTTGATTAAACAAACACAAGTGTTATAAACATTTATAACTAAGCTAGGATATAGTGTAGACATAGGTTTAGATATAGAATGTGTAATGCATGTAATCACACAACTTCATAAACCGCATGAATTCATATAAGCATAAATCACATGAGTTCACATAATTCCATAACCACAATGATTTCCTATCATGGAAACTAAGTAATCAATCCTCAATTAGAATCATACAGTAATTAGCATCAAATCATAAACCGTATGTCATTACTATCGATCGTAAATATAATATCATGTAGGAAAGTAATTGTAGATAGCCAATCAATACATATAATATCACATCGCATAGAAAGTAATAAAAGAATGTTTTTATGCATATGTGTGCTAAAAAAACTATGTACTCACCTATAATAAAAAACTGCAAATCTAAAACTATATTAGAATGTATGAAAAACAACCCTAACCATAACCTGCAATACTACAAGACTTACCTATGATAACTTATATCATTTAAAGTTATGAAATGTAACCCACAAACCACAAGCCTCACAAAGCAACAACTAATGCCTCCATAATGGTATGAAATGGCATCCTCAAACCACAACATTGTAAGAATCGTCACACGACAACCCATACCTTATATTGGCATGAAATGTCATCTACAAACTGCAGAATTGCAAGACTCATCGCACAAAACCCATACCATGTAATGATATGAATTCATATAATGACATTCTAAGTGATAAAACAAACTACCATGGAAAACCATGTTTTCACTAACTATAGTACCACATGTCATCAAATAACCGCATAAATCGTTTGAATTCACATAAGCTACAAAAATCACATGAATTCACATCACTACATAATTAAAATGATTTCCTAACATGAAAACTTAGTAATCAAACCACAATTACATCTATTAGTAATTAACGTCAAGCCATAAGCCACACAATAATATTATCAAGTACAAACAATATTAGTTCTTGACTAAGTCCTACAACTTGTGTTTTTGTCTAAATTTGTAGTCTGTTTTGTCAATGGATTTTTTATAAATTATAAAATTGATTAAAACATGATAGATCCACGAAATAATAACTAATTTATCATGATAGTTCCTTAAGAAGTTATTAATTAATTTAGGTATATGTATCGTTGATTTTCCACCATTGCAATCAAGTTGTTGTTATGTACTTGTTGGCGGTGAGTGTTGAGTATATAGTTTTTTTATCATACATCCCTATAAATTTTTAATATGATTCATTGAAGTTGTATAGGTCGTACCAACATACTTATAATATACATGTCAATGGGATGGTTTGGAGCGAATCTCCATTAATCAAGGAATATCCAAAAACCATTAATCTAATTATTTTACAATATTAAACTATCCAAATGCGTGCCACTAAGTAATATTTATCAAAAACAATAAATATCTACTAACAAGAATTACATTATTTAATACTCATAATAAGAAATTAAGGGAAATCAAAGAGTTTCTAGTCATGTCTGATAAGTATTTATAAGCGGAGTGAATCGACAATGATTCATACCCTACCCATTTAATAAAAAGGTTGATAGGTACGAGTTGTAAATGGTTAAATGGATCGAACTCTGAGATCTAAATCTATAAGATTTTTACAACTTTGAACTAAATCATGGTCAAATCCACTCCATTAACAAATCTACTTATAATATCGACAATTGGCCTTAAATAGAATCATACTTACAATATAGGCAACAAAGTTTAAATAACAATATAGTTGCAATTTACGCAATATATTTCAAATAACAACATACTTATATTTTAGATGATAACTAATATAAACGTCTAAAAGTCATCTAATAACAAAGGGTATGTTTCGCACCGGTGACACACCTGTTGAGTATCTCAATGGTGACACACCCTATGAATATGTATTCATATAAGAAAAGAGATTAGGTACGTAACAAAAAGACAAATAATCAATATATTCTCAAGACCCCCTGGTGACACACCCATTGAATATCTCAATGGTGTCGCCTTGTGTGACTTGATGCCATTTAAAAGATTGATCTTCTTCCATGACATTTTGTTTGTATATAAAGAAATATCCTTCTTTTGGTAAACGAAACCCTACCCTTTGACTCCTCACCTTTTGTAACTCCTTCCTTAATTGACCAACGTTACTCAGTGGATTCACCTTCGACATAATCTCATCCCCGCATTTTGACATCACATTTACATTCAATTTCTTTGAGTAATTATTATGTCCCATCAAATTCATGCATAAATTACAAAGTGTGGTTGTAGTTGTGGTTGTTGTCGTTGTTGTCATTGTAGGCGTAGGCATAGGTGGTTTAAGTGTAAGCTCAACTTCTGAACCATCAACAAGTTGACACTCATGTAATGTCTTACGATCATGTAATTCATTCCCATTTGCATGAACAATCATTATGGGATTCCTTCCATTTCGTTGATCTTCTCTTTCAACTTCAAAGTTCAATCATTCGGGTCTATTTCAATTGCTACTCCGAAGGTTTTCAAGAAAAGTTTGATCTTCTGGGAGGAAGAACAAGAAGACGGTGAAAACGTTTCTTCGATTTTGACCTTGGTAATGGTGGTGGCGGTGGTGGTTATGTGTGGTGGTGGAGGTGGTAGTGGTAGTGGTTGTTGAGGATCAATGGTGAGGCTGGTAGTGGTGGTACTTCTGGTAGGCTTGTTGATCATAAGCTTAAGGTGTGAGTTGTCAAAGATATTGGAGTTGTGAGAATGTTGAGATCGTTGGGTAGGATTATTCCTTTGAACATAAGGGTTTGTTCATGAACTGGAATACCATGATACTTTGTCACTTTTTGTTTGATTTTTTTTCATTGTATCAAAGTAGCCAACTTCAATGCAGAAAGGCATGCCTTTGTCGGGTTCAAAATACAAATCCATCATTCACTAGTGTTTGTGTTTAAAGGTTTCGAATGTCTAAAATGGAAGAGTAGAATTAGAACCATTAGAAATAAAAGAACAAATTCTTAACATCCTATTTGAGCAATAAATGAACAAACAGACAAAACCCATATGATAAATTTATGCAAACAAGGAAATTGAAGATACAATAGCATCAATAAGCGAAATTAAACCAACCTGTAGTAGAAGAAGGTCTGTTGTTGGAGCTTTGATTAGCAGAGATGATGGAATTAGCATCTGCAGATGCGTTCATACAATTTCCCATTATTGATGAAAATTCAGTTGCTATCTTTCCATGATATGGTGATTTAGTCTTCGAGTCTGCATTGATTTGTATTTTATGAGACATAATAATATGTTATAAAAAAATACATAATTGTGAAAAAAAAAAAAAAAAAATTGTAATCCATTTATTCTTAAGGATTTCGACCCAAATAAAACATTTTTAATTGGAGGGTTTTTTTATGAAAGATTAAATATCAATAATCAATCCAAATACGTATTTTATCATAAAACTATCATTTGGTATCATTAGAATACATTGCACTCCTTGTTACATCACATGTTTGGCATTACATTCTACAAGATTAATATTAAATACTACATGGTCTACAATATATCTAATAAACAAACAATATAATTAAATCAATCATGTTTATTTTACAAGAATATAGTAAAATAATAATACAACTATGAATGTTATGTTTTACGATTTAAAATGTATTAACCCAAATTCTTATACATTAATGGAACATATTTGTTGTATCTTCAATTCTACAAAAATATATCACATTCTATAATGCATTTTTTAAAGACTCGTATTACATATTATAGGCACTCAGTAAACATTTAGTAAAAACGAATTATATTTTTTTTAAATCAAACTTTCATCTTTATTCTATAAGATTTTGAATTAATTAATCCTAATTCTTTTTGTCATTATGATGGCAATTCACTTATTGTAATATAATGGCCTATTTATTTTGAATGCAATTCTTCCTTATTTATAAGATTTTTGACCTGTTGTAACAAATAACAATCATATTTGTTGAAACATGTCATGATTATTCTACAAGAAAATATCAAATATTGGTTTTAAAAATAGTGAATATTCATAAAACTGTCATGTATTATAATTTCATTTATCTTGCACTTCACGTTACATATCACATGTCATATTAAATTCTACAAGAATAATGTTACATACTATAAGGTCCATGAATAAATTTAGCAAAATGCAATATAATAAAAAAGTATATTGACCTTCTCTTCATAAAATAATTATAATGACAAGTAATAACCCCAAAAGGAATCGGGGTTACGTCCACTAAAACCTTAATTAGGGATCTCAAGAAGTATTATGCGACACGATTTTATATGGGTTATTTTTTTAAAAAAAATTAAGGCCAGAAACAGGGATAAGTTTTCTTATTCTGAAATCTCCATTAATATATCGTATGTTTGTATATTAATTATATAAATATATTAGATATGACTATTGACCGGATGTTGAACGATTAATATGGGCAAGAGAGAATATGGAGGTAGCGGGGACGAAAATGTTGTGGTGTACATGTTGTAGAAGTTTATTAAACACAAGGTGAGAGATCCGTATATTACACGGATTGATTTAAAAAAAGATTAAACATTAAATTAAAGTGTAAATAGAAAATATTTTTTAATGTACAACATTAAAATAAAAAAGTAAGAAACATATTTATTGCAATTTAATATCATATATATATATATATATATATATATATATATATATATATATATATATATATAATATTTAATACTTTACATATATAAGTATATAACTTTAATTTTAAAAATTGAAACAAATCAAAAATTGATAAGTGAATAATATTTATTTTAAAAATACCACAAAATGATAAATGTCAAATCTCATTAAAGATTGACATGTAACAAAAAACTTCATTTATTAAGGAGGATTATACTGAACAAATGAGTTATGACACCCTGAGACCTTAATTAGGGATCTCAAGAAGTATTGTAGGACCTGATTTTATATGACGTATTTGTTTTAAAAAATTAGGGATCTCAAGAAGTATTGTAGGACCTGATTTTATATGACTGATTTTATATGACGTATTTGTTTTAAAAAATTAAGGGTGGAGGCAGGCACAAACATTCTTATTCTGAAATTGCTATGGGGTCTTTTAATGTAATATATGTTTGTATATTAATTAAATAAATTTATTGGATATGAATATGGACTGAATGTTGAATGATTAAGATGGGCAAGCGAGAATATGGATGTAGCTGAGATGAAAATGTTGTGGTGGAAATGTTGTAGAAGTTTATTAGATATTAGACGAATACTCGTACGTTGTGAAATATAACAATATATTTGAAATCATTATATATATATATATATATATATATATATATATATATATATATATATATATATATATATATATATATATATGACGTTATTGAAAGTTCTTATATAATATAATAAATTGTTATAAATATTATTTGTTTTGAATTATATGATAATGTAAGCATCTTTTAAAATTATATAATCTCAATTGGTTTAATGGCCTTACATGCGAGTTATTCATGAATAAAATTAAATATAATATATGGTTCAATGATATTTATAGTTGTAGTCATGATTACTTAATTTTAAAAAGTTTATTTACTTAATATTTTAATTTTCATCATTTTAATTATTTAAAACCAAGGTTCTAAATAACGTAAGGTGTGGTTTGACGGCAAGGTAAAAGTTAAGCCATAATAAGCGTTGGCGAGCGATGACGTTTTTCAAGGTGTGACTATATTATATACATTAAAAGATATAAATCATATAATTATTGAATTTTATCAAATATATGATGTTTTTAGAAGTGTTATATTAATATCAAATAGAAAAAAATTAACAAAAACTCATTTATTTTAGGCCCGATAAAAAAAAAACAGCACCTTGAAAAAAATTCACGCCATAACACGATAAGGCACGCATTGACACGTTATTTGGGCGCCACGCTTCACAAACCCGCCTTGGATGTTTTCGTAACAAGTACATCACGCCTCGCCCCACGACATGCCTTGAGGCGTGTCATGGCGTGCTTTTTAGTACCTTGTTTAAAACATCAAACATTGTTTTTGTTTTTAAAGAAAACAATATAATTTTTGTCTACAATGTTACTTTTAACTATTGTTGTATGTTATTTAAAATAATGTATTTGGAAAACTATTAATTATTTTAATTTGGTTTTAAAAATTGAACTTTTTTAAAATTTATTTGATGAATATTGTTAGTTTCTTTGATTGTAATTATTTAAAACAACAAACACTGTTTTTGTTTTTAAAAATAACATTATAATTTTTATATAATATTACTTTTAACTATTTTTATTGTAAGTTATTTTTAAACTATTTATTTGAAAACTCTTAATGATTATAAAAAGTGAAAATGACATATATGCCCTATTATGTTTCTAGGGTTTACCCATTTAGCCATTTAACTTATTTTGTGGCTTTATAAGGGAATGGATTATTTGTTACCTACCAATATAATCCCTTTCACATATTATAGCCGGTTTACATTGCTATATAAGCCTAGCCTAACATGTAAGTAATGACATGGCAAGAATTCAAAGCGTCTAACAACCGTAATGACGTTGTATTGAATGTGAATCGTATGGAGCACGCTTCGACTATTTAGACGCCTCCATATAAAATCGCCACTTAGTTGCCCTAAATGGCACATATGCAAACTTCATTGCCCTAATTTTTTCCCAAAGTTACTCCAGAATTGGAAAATGTCTTCGATCGACATGCAGAACAAAGCTGGTCTCCAAACTACCACCGTCATATGGAGGAGAATCATTCCAATGGTATAACCAACGAAGACATTGCTATCAATCTACTACAAACCCAGCTGGAATTATCTCTCATACAGGAGGACTTCCAAGACCAGTTGTGTGAGTTCTGATAAGCTATTAATCAAGACTTGGATGTCATGAACCTTGAGGTCGATGACGTTCGTACTGGTCAACTAGATATCTCTAATCTCGTTGCTAGTATAAAGAATCATTTCATTTCTCTGTAAGGATCATATGTGAAGATGGTCTTCCAGCACAACAAATGTAAGAAAGTGAAGTATTGTCTTGGGATTATTGGTGTTGTTATTGTGGGTGTGTTGACATATATGTTCAACTAAAAAAATTTGTGTACTTTAAAACATTTATGTCCTGGGTTTGGATTTTTGTTGTGTTATTTAAGTTTTTTAGTGTCAATATTAGTAGTAGATTTTGTGACTGGTAGTGGTAATAGTTTGTGTTGTTGGTGTATAGATTTGGTGGTAGTGTTGCATGGGCTGCTGATGGTCATCATTTGATGACGGTTTTTGTCGATGATCTTTGTAATAGGTTATGGAATAGAAAAAAGTGATGTAAACAAACCCATTGCTGAAATGTTGGTTAATATATTATTATTAAAAAAAATTGTCTTATACCTGTTTTTGTGTCTGTGCATGAAGAAAAGAAACATTCACTACTAGAAAAATAATCTTTTACGACGCGCAATACGTGTCGTAAAACGCTCAGACGATGCGTAAATGCGCGTCAAGGAAGGCCCTGTCATAACAAGAGCCGACACGCTTTTGCGTTATATCTATAGACGACACACATTTACAACACGCATTTACGATACACATTTACGACGCGTAATGCATATAAAGAAGGCCCTATCATCAAGGAAGACGACATGTATTTGTGTGTCGTAACCTTACGACGCACGTTTAGGACATGCATTGTGTATCATTAAAGTCCCTTCGTAAATGAAGATGACAAGCATTTGCTTGTCATAAACTTCAGCAACCATTTACGATATACATTTACAACGTGTCTTCACGATACTCATTTAAGCATAATACAAAAATATAGAAACAAATATATACCAAAACAATCAATTTCATCCAATAACATCATGTCAAAAAATTAAAATACATTGGTATAAAGGGGGTCTAATTGTACATTGTTATTAAGAGGTTTTCTCTAACTATATAACCTAATACTACATTTCTATACTTCTTATTGTTATGCTTCTATTTCCACAGGATACCTTTTTTCATCATAACCACTTAGTATTCAGAAAGCCTTCAAGCATCATCAATCTATGTTTTAAAATATTAAAATTTAAAACACATGTAGTAAAATACCTTTTGCCAAGAATCCATGCTTCAATATAGGCCATACATGTATAAAATATTAAAACAAGAAGCATGTAAGATTTTTCAGCTTTTTACACACCTCCAATCCACTGTAAAATGTAAATACACCCAAATTTAATACGTTATGAATATTACACACAAGCTTTCTGAAGTAGTATTGATATAAATAAACAGTGTCATGGAACAAAAAGCTCTTGAGTATCCAAAAATATTGTTTAGTGGGACCTGAAACACGAAATATAAACCTCAAAATAAGTAAAACATATAAATATATTTATTTTTTTAAGTATTAATGACTGAGGTGTAAGGTTTGTTTGATACTTGATATGATTTACTTACAAGGGCATTGATAACAGAATCATCTCCATCTTCGTTATTTCCAACAATTATTCCTTTTCTCCTGTTAGGTATATAATACTATTAATATATAAATATAAATATGGTTAAACAAATAGATAAATGACAAAATGACCTTCCACCGTAATTTTACATGTTCAAGTTACCAACAACAACACCCTGAAATTCGGTTGGGACTTTCAATGATCCCATAGGTTCTCAGCCACTTCAGCCACCGACTCCATTACATAGAATGTGGTAAAGACTTCATATAAACTAATTCCCATCTAATACATGATTTAAAAAAAAATTGAATCTTCTACCTTTTCAGGATCATTTAAGGAAATCCAAATGTTAGGTGCAATTTCTACATCTTGAGCAATGTTCTAAAAAGCTCGCTACGGCTCCGCCATGGCGTGCCATGACTCCAAGGCTTGTATTTTCTGTCAATCTTTGACAAAATGCATCCTTAAGTTATGTATGTATATACAGATGAAAAGTAGTAGAAAATACATATAAAATTATTAATTATATACAAAATTGCTACATTGAGTTACGTTTTACAAACGACATGACTCGCCATGACTTAAAAAAGCTTGAGGATTGACATTGACGCCAAGTCACGCCTTACGTTATTTAGAACCTTGATCTTGAGGAAAAGATTGGTTGGATATAGCGGGGATACATTTTGCAGCATGTAAACAAGCTAGTCTAACATGAAGGTCTTTCGCATAAACACCAAATAAAGCATGAGGGTAGAAATGTCAAGAAACGTTAGGCTTATAAGGGAATCAAGAAAATATTAAAATGCTACATACAAGTGCTACTTCTTCAGCAGAATGTGTTGTAGAAGGATCATTATGTCAACTGTCAAGGCATAGTAGCAACTTAAGAGATTAAGTAAACAACTATTGTTGTAAGGAACCTCAACAATGCACTAGCTGCAACCTAAAAAAGAATTTGTTAAATATAAATATTTAAAAAAATGAGAGTATGATGCTATAATAAATAAATCAACAGACGTATGTTGCTATTTCTTGCATTTAACCTTAAATGAAATTTAGCATACCTTCTTTGCACCAAAAGGATGAAATGTTGTGGTGGAACAAACACTCTCTCCATGTCAACAAGTGGAGTCACCATGGTCTTTGCATCATTCTTAAACCCCTCTAAAGCTGTTGTAGCAATTGCCACCCCCTAGTCAAAACAATCAGTGCCAAGGGCCAAGTCAGCATTCTCAAGTTGTTATTTCCTAAAATTTCCACTTAAAATAAAGCATCATAGGTATAAGTATAAGTAATTAAGTACCTCTCTTTTGAATGGAGGATATCTCCCAAGCCCTAGTGTAGCATTAGCTAAAGCTGAAACTATATCAGCAAATACACGATGAACCTGTGCTCATTACAATTGATTACAAAAATGAAATTAAAAGAATAATATTAATAAGAGAAAGGGGGGATTAATTAAAAATGAAAAACAAAAGAATGTTTAGTTTTTTTTACCTCATCAACACAGATACAATAAGCCAAAGCAAATTGAATATACCTTTTTTATGCAGATACACAGGGACCACAAATGGTGCAGTTGGGGAAAAGGGACAAAATTAAACAATAACTTTGCACACGAGGCACAATGCTCCATGTCTGTAACCCTTTTTGGAAAAAAAAACATTTCTAAAGTGCACTTTTTCCTTGTTTCATTGTTAATGAACTGTACAATAACATAATGGATTAAGTCACAACTATCCTGTTACAGAAAATAACTTTATTACCCCCACATCCAAAATGGTCAATTTATTTATATGACTTAATTACCCCAGACTTGATTTCATACTTTAACTAGCTAAACCACTGTAAATGACCCAAATACCCTTATAATTTAGTTTAATCTGTAATGAGTAAAATAACCCAAATCCACATGAGTAACATACGAAATCCATAATAACTTAATGGAAATGCCCATAACACACCTACGTATTTGTGTTATAGAAATGACCAAAATACTAATACCTATCTAAGTGAAACTAATATCGCATAAACTAACATACCATACCATAAAACAACATAACATACATCATTTTTTTTATTGCAACACACATTCATTACAAATACTAAACAATTATCTAATCCAACTCCATGGTCGTTGCATGACTGCTACCTTCACCTCCCACCTTTTTAGCTGTAACATCCCGTTTAAAATAGAATGGTTAAATAATAAACCCGAAGCCCCAAGGTGTAAATTTATAATTAATGCTAGTTTATAATGGCCCTAAAATCAATAAAAATTAGTGGGGTGTTGGTTTCGAGATTCCAAATGACAAGATTTGAGTCTCCAGGAGTTAAAGTGTAATTTTAGGGCTTATTTTGTAAAGATTTGCAGTAGTTAGGGGATGTTTGGTATTATTTGGAATTAATATGTAAGAATTTATGGAAGCAGGGGTTGATTGGTAACATTTTGTACTTGATTTGTAATGAATTTTAATGTTGAGGGTTCAAAGGTAAAATATGGATTTATTTTGAAAGAAATGGGGGAAGGAGGGACCATTTTGGTCATTATGGAAACAAGTTGTGGGGATCGGGGTATTTAAACCCGTCACCCCTAGTACAAACCCTAACCCTAGCGCCCTTTTATCATCCGACACATTCACCTTCTTCTCCTTCAGCCGCCGCTACAATACCATCTGCCACTTTGCCATCGGGAGGTCATCGCCACTATCAGAAGTTGTGCTTAACCGGGGAAAGACCATCGTGACCAGTCGAATGAGCACCGGATGGGGAAGTTGTTGTCGTGTTAGAACCGTAGAACCACCAGAAGCATCATCACACATGGCTCTCCATATATTGAAGCTGGAGGAGCTGGAACCTCGTTGCTTTCATTCACTGTGGCTACGCCACCACCTCCTTCGCTTCTTCCTGTTAGCTACCGTCGCAAGCCACCATGAAGAACTATTGAATTCAAGTTCTCCAACGATGGTGTGTGGTTTTTTCGTTGTTTGTTACATGGGAGGCGTGTGTATGTGTTCGTTTGGCCAAAAAAACCCGAGAAAACCACCATGGATGCCAACCATGGTGGTTGTCGCAGATGACGTTGTTGTTGCCCGCTTTCTGTAACATACACGTTTTGAAATCGTGTTTTGTAATGAATAAAATTGTGAAATACTATGTGAAATTTAGTGTTGAGTTCTAATAGATGGTTTTTACTAGAAATGAAGTAAATCAATGTTTAGAATCACTTAGAAAATATTAGAAGTCTTATGAGATTCCAATTAAAAGCCAAATAGTGAAATTTAGCGAAAATATAAAATTTTAATAAGTAAAATTTTATTATTTTATGTTGTAGAGAATCTCGTTAGAAACTTGTAGGCGAAAACCTCGTCGAAATCCGAGTTATAACGAAGAAGTTATGACAAACCGAAGATCCGCGATAAAACCGGCACAATGTCGAATGACGTAAAAAGTGAGTTTTTGATAAACTACTTTTTAGCCTTAGTAATCTAAATGAAATTTGTAGTATTCATTAAACCGAGAAATTCGATAAAAAGAACGCCAAAATCTGACTTCGTATGAGGAAGTTATGATTTTTCGAAGTTTCAACTTAGCAGTAGACAGCTAAAAACTCGAATTTTAGATCGAGCGATATTTGACTGATACATCCTAAACGAGAATCTAAGGTCTCGTCATTTGTGGTACAACGGTAAAAAGTCTGACGAAAACGGATGTCGGATGAAGAAGTTATGAATTTTTAACGGATTTTCCTGTCCCGGTCTGTTAAAAATAATAATATTAAAATTAAAGTCAAAGTTAGCCGACGATCTCTACACGAAAGTTGTAGAGTGTAACTTTAGCTACGCGTGCATGTAAAGAACGTCAAAAACAGAGCTCGTATGCGAAAGTTATGGATTTTAGAAGTTTGGGGCACATTTTCCGAGAAATTCGTATGAATAGTACTAGCCACAGGAGACCTACGTCGCAACCACGTCACCTTCGCACGAAGCAGCAGCGTCACCGAAGACGTGGCCGTTCCGAGAAGCATCGCGTGTCGCATGCTGATTCGACCGAAGTCCGGTCCAAGGGAATTCCAACGCTTGCCCCAATCCGAAGCAGCCACGAGCCCCTGACGCGCCTTCGCATCGCCTCCACGTCCGAGCCTCGCAGCAGACCTCGTGGCCTTCGCCTCTCGCGCCACCTGCCCCTCGCTGCTGATGCCACCGAGCTGCTTCACTACCTGCTTCCTTCCCAGCCAACTCTGAACCTCGGCCCTATAAATAGGAGGGTGCGAACCCTCCCAGCTAAAATTAGAAAATTTCCATTTTCACCCCTAAATCCATATATTCACTATTTTGACTTTTCCCGAAGCCCCGGTACCAATTTTATGACCCAAAACACGTCCTGAGACCCCTGAAAAGCCCGGAAATTTTATCTTTTTGGTTTTGAAGCCCTACCTTCGCAGAGCTCGGTTTTCAATTAAGCTCCCGGTTTTCAACATAGAAAGACATATTTAAAGCCGAAGTACTGTCCAAATTACTATTTTAACCCCCGGTTAACGTAAGGTGAGTTCAATATATAGAAACAATTGTATGTTACGTGTTATATGTGCTATGTGCTTTTCAGTGTTATTATTCTGTGTTATTTTCTCGTGTCATTCGCTATGTTTATAGCAATTGTAATACCTTTGACCATGTGATCAATGAAAGGACTTAGATTCACATTGGTACTGGTATGTAGCCTCTGCCATGTAGAGCATGTCTCCGTAAGAGAATGACTTCTATTCTATGGCATTGGCAAATGGTTAGACATGACTATAAGCTTGAAATCTAACAAGATGTTAATCAAAAATTGCATGTCTTCTATACCATATGGGCCAAAGCTTTATTGATGTATATAAAGAATTGAAAAGTATACCTTTGAATAAAGTCTTTGATTGATATGAACGCTTGTCACATGATCTCACATACATCTTGTTATTCCTCTTTGCTTTTTCCACATTGAAGTATATATATGGCATAACGTTATATTGTATCTATTTTTGAACTCACTAAGCGCCACCGCTTACCCTATCAATGTTTAACAATTGCAGGTGATAAGTAACTAGTATGTTCACATACTATTGAAAGATTTAGAATAGTTTGTAATAGTACTTTTGTACTACAGTTTATGTTTGTATAAATTACAATATCCTGGGTAGTTATGTAATATATATATATATATATATATATATATATATATATATATATATATATATATATATATATATATATATATATATATATATAACACTTTGTAATAGAAGGTTTGTATCCAATAGTTTGTAATTCCTTTATCAATGTAAAATATTGCTTTTATGAATATGCAAATAGCATGTTTTGGAGTAATGATATTGTGAAGTATGAAAGTTTGGGTCTTTAAAAAAGACGAAAGTAGGGGTCTTTCAACCATGGTATCAGAGCAGTAGTTTAAGCGAACTAAATTCCACGGATTGGTATTTAGACTTAAACTATAGGAAGTTCAATATATGAACTTAATCATTGTAAGTATAGGGATACAAACCATAGGAAATATATAAGTAAAAGTATTAGGTAATAGTAAACCCTAATATTCTAAAGTACTATCTTACTCCGTATTTCAGATCTATGGCTGAACAAGTAAGTAGCCATACCCCTGAGGTTGGTGGAGATCCTCAACCCAAGGAAGTGAATACTCCAGTATCTCCTCATGAGGAGCGACTCTTAGGTAAACTTACCGGTGTTATTCGACAAACTCTCGAAAAACACAAAAAGAATGACGATAAAGGAAAAGAGAAAGTCACTGGAGAATCTTCAAGCGGAAAGGTGAAGCATCCCTCGTTCAAAGATTTCAAGAGTAGTGGTGCTACGGAGTTTTCTGGTGTCCATAATCCTATAATTGTTCTAACTTGGATTCAGAACACCAAGAATGTATTTCGTGTTTCTCATGTGGATGATGAAGACAAGGCTATCTATGCTTCTGAAATGCTCATTGGAGAAGCCTTAGTCTAGTGGGAAGCAACATATGAAGCTCTCGATGGATGTGACCAGGAGAACTTATCCTGGGAGTTGTTGAAGACTCGTGTGCTAGAGAAGTATTGTCCTCTAGATATGAGGAGAAGATTGGAGAAGGAATTCCTCAAGCTTAAACAAGGAGGAATGACTGTGAATGAGTATGAAACTCAGTTTAATCAAAGAGAAAGATTTGCTACGAAGTATATTCCAACTAAAGACGAGAAAACTCAGTTATTTATGGAGGGACTACGACACGAAATCCATGATTTCGTTGTCAATCGGGATGTTCTGTCATTCGATAAAGCTGTTGAGTATGCTCGAAGGCGTGAGCATGACTTAGAAATACGTGGTGCCACTCTTACTGTTCCAAAGCATCCACGTACTGAAATAACTACTCGTGCTTCCACTATTCCACCAGCTCAATCTATTCGAAGTGATCCTAGCAAGCAAGCACAATCTCAGAGTGCTTTTCGTGGCCGTGGTAGGTCACAATCTTTTTCTATTCAATCACCTTCATGTCGCGTTTGTGGAAGGAATCATCCGGGTCAATGAAAAATAGACAAGGAATCCATTGTCTGTTATGGGTGTGGAGAAACAGGTCATGTAAAGCCAGCTTGCCCAAGGAAGGATGTGACTTGTTATGCATGTGGTATTACTGGCCACAAGAAGAGTTTTTGCCCTACTCTTACCAGCCAAGTGACGGGAAGTCAAGCTTCTATTCAACAACCGGTGAGAAGTCAAGTCCCTATCTAACAACCGAAGAGTACTCCAGCTAAAAAGGAGGAGGTGCCAAAAGCTAAAGGTTGTGCATTCCAGATTACCACAGAGGAAGCACGTGAGGACCCCGAATGTGGTGATGACGGGTACATTTCTTGTCAACTCTAGACCTGCTCACATCTTATTTGATTTTGGTGCCTCGGATTCTTTCGTAACTTATGAATTTGCGCATTCTTTTCAAACTGTTTGCTATGCACTCGCGCAACCATTTCACGTAGATATTGCAGGAAGTATATCATTACTTGCTGATAAAATCTATAGGGATCGTGTCATAGAAATTGAAGGCTATAATTTTCTTGCTAACCTAATCCCTATCTCCTTAACCAATTTCGATATTATTCTCGGCATGGATTGGTTGTCAAAGAACCATGCAGAACTCTTGTGTTACGAAAAGATGGTACGCATTCCTATTAAAGGGGAAGATCCCATTCATGTCTACGGTGAACAAAGGATCTTAAAAGTAATCTCTTTCCTCAAAGCTCGTAAATTCATATCGAAAGGTTGTCCTATCTATCTGGCCTATACAGTTGACATCTCAAGAAAGGAGAATAAAAATGTGAATGATATTCCCATTGTTAAAGAATATCCCGATATTTTCCCCTATGATCTGCCTGGACTTCCTCCGGACAGACAAGTAGAATTCCGAATTGACCCTGTGCCCGGTGCTGCTCCGATTGCAAAGACTCCTTATCGTCTTGCGCCATCCGAGATGAAAGAAATGATGATCCAACTGCAGGAATAACTTGACAAAGGCTTTATTCGACCAAGTACCTCTCCCTGGGGTGCTCCAATATTATTTGTCAAGAAGAAAGACGGATCAATGCGAATGTGCATTGATTATCGTGAGCTGAATAAGGTGACTATCAAGAACAAGTACCCGCTACCTTGCATCGACGATTTGTTCGATCAACTTCAGGGTGTTAGCTATTTCTCAAAGATTGATTTGAGATCTGGCTATCATCAGTTGAAAGTACAAGAGCAAGATGTACCGAAGACTGCTTTCCGTACTTGTTATGGGCATTTCGAATTCCTTGTCATGCCATTCGATTTAACAAATGCTCCTACCGTATTCATGGATATGATGAATTGAGTGTGCCGCCCAATGCTCGATAATTCTGTCATCGTATCCATTGATGATATTCTAATCTATTCCAAGTCTGAAGCCGATCATGTCGTTCATATTCGTGAAATCTTAGAACTTCTTCGAAAGGAGAAACTTTATGCTAAATTCTCGAAATGTGAATTTTGGCTTCGTTAAGTTCAATTTCTCGGCCATATTATTTCTAGTAATGGTGTGTCTGTAGATCCCATCAAAATCAAAGCCATTCAAAATTGGGAAGTGCCCCGTAATGCTTCCGAAATTCGAAGTTTCTTAGGTCTCGCTGGATATTACCGGAGATTCATTAAAGACTTTTCTCGTATAGTCGTACCTCTCACAAGTCTTACACGGAAGGAAGTGAAGTTCGAATGGGGTGAAGCTCAAGAAAAATCTTTCTCAACTCTAAAAGATCTTTTGACTCATGCTCCCATCTTATCACTCCCAGAAGGTGATGATGATTTCTCCGTATATAGCGATGCTTCAAGATTGGGACTCGGTTGTGTGTTGATGTAGCATGGTAAAGTGATAGCCTATGCCTCAAGACAACTGAAAGACTATGAAAAGAATTATCCCACCCATGATCTTGAACTCGTTGCAATAGTATTTGCGCTAAAACTTTGGAGACATTACCTTTTTGGTACGAAATGCCAATTATTTACCGACCACAAGAGTCTCAAGTATATATTCAGTCAGCAAACTTTGAATATGAGACAACAACAAGCCATGGAGCTGATCAAAGACTATGATTGCGAAATCCTGTACCATCCTGGAAAGGATAATGTGGTTGCAGATGCACTTAGCAGGAAAGTTTATCGTAATAGTATGTGTTATACTATTACTCACACTACGGTGAGGTTCACTATTCTTGATGAACTAGAGAAGTGGCAAGTTAAGGCCTTAAAGCCAGAAAATGTGAAGAAAGGAATGGTACATTATTCTGATGTTTTACTTGATGATCCACGAGGATTAAAAGTATTTAAGAATCGGCTATGGATTCCAAAGATTGGTGGATTAAGACAGAAGATTTTAGATGAAGCTCATAAGTCTAAGCTATCAATACATCCTGGTACAAGTAAAATGTACTATGATGTAAGAGCTGATTATTGGTGGCCTGGATTAAAGAGAGACATTGGAAGATATGTACAAGAATGCTTAGTATTCTTACAAGTCAAAACAGAGCACCAAAAGCCTTATGGAACCCCAAAAAGTCTTAGTGTTCCTGTATCGAAGTGGGAAGAGCTGTCCATGGATTTTATTACCAAATTGTCGAAGACTGCTAGACAACATGATAGCATTTGGGTAATTGTCGACCGCCTGACTAAGAGTACACATTTTCTCGCTATGCGTGAAACGGCTCCAATGGAAAAATATGCACAAGTATACTTGGATGAAATTGTTGCAAGACATGGTGTGCCATTAAAGATCATTTCCGATCACGATACTCGCTTCACTTCTCACTTTTGGGCGAGTATACAACGCGAATTGGGATCTCGAGTTGCTCTCAGCACCGCTTATCATCCCCAGACAGATGGTCAGACGGAGAGAACAATCCAAACAGTAGAAGATATGCTTCGTGCATGTGTCTTGGAGTTCAGTGGTAACTGGGATAAATACTTACTGCTTGTCGAATTTTCGTATAATAACAGTTACCACACTTCAATCAAAATGCCACCATATGAAGCATTATATGGTCGCAAATGTCGTACGCCGTTATGTTGGCGTGATGTAGGATAGAAGATCCTTGGAGGCCCTGAAATGATTCAAGACACCACCGAAAAAATTCAAATCGTATGAGAAAGAATGAAAGCGACCCAGGATCGACAGAAGTCCTATACGGAAAAGAGAAGACGACCTATAGAATTCCAAGTGGGTGATTTCGTGATGCCGAAGGTATCCCCATGGAAAGGCCTTATGCAATTTGGGAAGAAAGGAAAGTTGAGTCCTAGATTTGTTGGTCCTTTCAAAATCATCCAGAGAATTGGAAAGCAAGCATACCTCTTAGAATTTCCTGAAGATTTGGCAGGTATTCATGATGTGTTTCATGTAAGTTATCTGCGCAAATGCTTGAGCATCTACGATGAGACAGTTCCATTATCCGAGGTGAAATTGGATAATAAGTTAAGATATGTTGAAGAGCCTGAAGAAATCGTGAATGAAATAACAATTAAGCTACGCAATAAAGAAGTAGAATTGGTGCTTGTCAAGTGGAAACACCATCGTGGCCCAAACTATACCTGGGAGAATAAGAATGAGATAAAAGCAAAATATCCCCATTTATTTTAATCAATTTAATTTCAGGGATGAAATCCTCAAAAGGAGGAGGTATTTGTAACATACACATTTTGAAATCGTGTTTGTAATGAATAAAATTGTGAAATTGAGTGTTGAGTTCTAATATATGGTTTTTACTAGAAATGAAGTAAAACTATGTTTAGAATCACTTAGAAAATATTGGAAGTCTTATGAGATTCCAATTAAAAGGAAAATAGTGAAATTTAGCGAAAATATAAAATTTTAATAAGTAAAATTATAACGAATAATTTATGACCAACCGAAGATCCGCGACAAAACCGGCACAACGCCGAATGACGTAAAAAGTGAGTTTTTGATAAACTACTTTTTATCCTTAGTAATCTAAATGAAATTTGTATTATTCAATAAACCGAGAAATTCGATAAAAAGAACGCCAAAATCTGACTTCGTATGAGGAAGTTATGATTTTTCGAAGTTTCAACTTAGCAGTAGACAGCTAAAAACTTGAATTTTAGATCGAGCGATATTTGACCAATACATCCTAAACGAGAATTGAAGGTCTCGTCATTTGTAGTACAACGGTAAAAAGTCTGACGAAAACGGATGTCGGATGAAGAAGTTATGATTTTTTAACGGATTTTCCTATCCTGGTCTGTTAAAAATAATAATATTAAAATTAAAGTCAAAATTAGCCGACGAAGTCTAAATGAAAGGCGTAGAGCGTAATTTTCGCTACGCGTGCATATAAAGAACGTCAAAAACAGAGCTCGTATGCGAAAGTTATGGATTTTAGAAGTTTGGGGCACATTTTCCGAGAAATTCGCATGAATAGTACCAGCCACCGGAGACCTACGTCGCAGCCACGTCACCTTCGCACGAAGCAGCAGCGTCACCGAAGATGTGGCCATTCCGAGAAGCATCGCGTGTCGCATGCTGATTCGACCGAAGTCCGGTCCAAGGGAATTCCGACGCTTGCCCCAATCCGAAGCAGCCACGAGCTCCTGACGCGCCTTCGCATCGCCTACACGTCCGAGCCTCGCAGCAGGCCTCGTGGCCTTCGCTTCTCACGCTACCTGCCCCTCGCTGTTGACGCCACCGAGCTGCTTCGTTGCTTGGTTCCTTCCCAGCCGACTCCGAACCTCGGCCCTATAAATAGGAGGGTGAGAAGCCTCCCGGCTAAAATTAGAAAATTTCCATTTTTCACCCCTTAATCCATATATTTACTATTTTGACTTTTTACGAAGCCCCGGTATCAGTTTTAGCACCCAATACACGTCTCGAGACCCCCGAGAAGCCCGGAAATTTTATCTTTTTGGTTTTGAAGCCCACCTTCCCAGAGCCCGGTTTTCAATTAAGCTCCCGGTTTTCAACATAGAAAGACATATTTAAAGCCGAAGTGCTATCCAAATTACTATTTTAATCCCAGGTTAACTTAAGGTGAGTTCAGTATATAGGAACAAATGTATGTTATGTGTTATATGTGCTATGTGCTTTTCAGTGTTATTATTCTGAGTTATTTTCTCGTGTTATTCGCTATGTTTATAGCAATTGTAATACCTTTGACCATGTGATTAGTGAAATGACTTAGATTCACATTGGTACTGGTACATAGCCTCTGGCCATGTAGAGCATGTCTCCGTAAGAGAATGACTTCTATTCTATGGCATTGGAAAATGGTTATACAGGACTATAAGCCTGAAATCTAACAAGATGTTAATCAGAAATTGCATGTCTTCTATGCCATTTGGGCCAAAGCTTTATTGATGTATATCAAGAATTGAAAAGCATATCTTTGAATAAAGTCTTTGATTGATACGAACGCTTGTCACATGATCTCACATACATCTTGTTATTCCTCTTTTCTTTTTCCACATTGAAGTATATATATGGCATAACGTTATATTGTATCTGTTTTTGAACTCACTAAGCGTCACCGCTTACCCTATCAATGTTTAATAATTGCAGGTGATAAGTAACTAGTATGTTCACATAATATTGAAAGATTTAGAATAGTTTGTAATAGTACTTTTGTACTACAGTTTATGTTTGTATAAATTACAATATCCTGGGTAGTTATGTAATATATATAACACTTTGTAATAGAAGGTTTGTATCTAATAGTTTGTAATTCCCTTATCAATGTAGAATATTGCTTTTATGAATATGCAAATAGCATGTTTTGGAGTAATGATATTGTGAAGTATGAAAGTTTGGGTCTTTAAAAAATACGAAAGTTGGGGTCTTTCACTTTCCTACCACCATCTACTACCGTTTGCCGCCTCCAGGTTGCTGATGGGTGTTTTACGTGGCCAATTCATTTTTGTGTGTGTTTGGTGTTGCTTCACTAGGGTGGTTGTTCCCTTTTGACCGGAAACCATGGCAAAACCACCATGGCTGCCAACCATGGTGGTTATCGCCACCTTTCTGTTCTGGCACCACCAGCCGCCACGTAGTGGTGGCTGTGTGCGTATCTGTGTGTGTGTGTGTTTGTTTGTTTATATTAGTGTGTGTGTGTGTGTTATCGGGATTGTGTTGTAAACAGTAATCAGTGTCGGAATGATAATACAAACTCAAAACCACCACCATAGGATGGTGGTTGCCGCCACCAGCCGTTGTGTTGGGTAGCGGTGTGCCTAGTTGCGCTTTGACTCGTTTGGGATGCTTGGACAGAATGGGCCTAACAAAACCATAGTGGGCCCAATGAAAACCTAATGGGCCCAATGAAGCCCTAATTGACCTAAAAGCTCAACCATGTGATTAATGGGCTAGTATTGGGTAGGAAACCCAAATTAGGGTTTGGAAGACCCTAATGGCATAAAAACTTAATCTTAGGGAATTAACGGGACCCGCACTTAAATTAATTATGAAACTGAAAATTTTAATTAGTAATCATTTTCAAATTAACCTAAGGAAATATTGTCCTTAATGGTTTAAGTAGGAACACATAACCCTAATTGTCATTTCATGTGAAAACCCTAATTTCATTTGGGCCTTGATTTGGGCCTTCCTATTAGGCCTTGGTGATTGGACTATTGATGGGCTATCCAATAACAAGCAAATATACCAAAATAATTGGATGGGTTTTAGGGTAAGGCCTATGTGAAGGACTTGGGCAGATTTTGGATAATTGGGCCATAAGTGGGCCATAACTGGGCCTTGATGATTATGAGACATTGGGCTATTGGAAGAGTTTGGTCTAGAATAAATGGATGTGCCTCAAGGAAATACCATGTAGGGGTCCGGGCCCAATTTGGAAAATTGGGCCATATGTTGGGCTTTGTCCCATTACTTGATTTTTGGGCCTTGGAGTGTGAGTTGGGCCTTAGGCTTGAATCAAGCTAGGTTGGGGGTAAAGTAGCCTTTTACCCCAAGCATGGACTTATGGTTATGTATTGGAACGTAATTATTAATTGGGTGTTATTTTGATGATTGACAGCTCGGGAATCTGTCAACCAGTAGCTGGAGTTTATCCACAGGACTTCAGCGGTGTGAGGTGAGTTATCCTCACTATACTAAGGGGTCGAAGGCACCAATGTTGGCCCATTGGATATGTTATCCTAGTAGTTGGTTGTATGTTGAGTATGAGTTAGTATTGCATGCTAGTTGTTATGCTAGTTTGGTAGATATATAGGACTACCTGTATTATTATGTGATTATTTGTATATGCATTAGTTATGATATATGTCAACATATTATGTGGGCTGGGTTGAGATTATACTTCTCCGTGCAGTAGCCGACAAACCCTAGAGTATTCCATATATGAGCTGAGGGCCGGGCGGGGCATACCAGACTCATACTAAGGACTCAGGAGCATTCCAGATATGAGCTGAGGGCCGTATAGGCATGCCATAATCGTACTGTGAGCTCGGGAGCATTCTAAATACGAGCTAAGGGCTAGGTGGGGCATACCAGACTTGTACTATGGGCTCGGTGGCAATCCAGATGTGAGTTGTGGGCCTGGAGGGCAATCCAGACTCACACTGTAGGCCCAGCGTAATTCACTTTGTAAAGTTGTGGACCCAATACATGTTGTTATTTGTATATGTGTTATTTTCAATGTATCGGTATTTGTAGGGGGAACTCACTAAGCTTTCGGCTTATAGTTTCAGTTTTGGTTTTAGGTACCTCAGATGATCGCGGGAAGGCAAAGGCGTAATCGTACACCTTCTCATATTTTATGACTATGTTTCTGGGAGACTCTGATATTAAACTATTTTGAAAACATTTTGTACAGCTTCTCATATTTTATGACTATGTTTCGGCATAGGTATAATTTTTTTGTTTCTTTGTCCCATTATTTTGGATGGCCTTACAACTTTCTTACAAGTATCCTTGTTATGACCTTTCTCTTTTCATATGCTACAAGAAACCTTCTTCCATGCCTTTTAAATGGTGTGTTTTCCTATTTGTTCAGAAGCATCCCTTCTTCTCTTTATGGTTGGCCTGCTTGGCATAACTCTTTTCAATGGAGGCAAAGGGTTGTCAAGTTAGTAGAAGGCCAAATATTTTTTTCCATTCATCCCATGGATTGGGTGTTTGTAAGTGTTATTGAATAATGCAGCCAAGTACAATGGATCCACATATGGCCCATCAGGTATAATATTTATGTGGGCTAAGGTGGCAACTTAATGTACGCAACCATATCCATTAAGTTGCCATAGCTTGCAACTACATTCTTTTTTTCAACATGAACAATATATATGCCTCGTCCATTTTCCTTGCCTCAAATTTCATTCCTCCACAAGATATGACCTGCCAATGCCTACATAGATGAAACCCAAAATATTATGACATGTGAACAATAAGGTATGGATGTTATTGGATAAGTGTACAAACCTTTGCTCAGTATCGAGCATATTCAACTATATTCTAATATTTGGACAAACGGAATAACAATTCCATCCTTGTCCGGTTAGTTTCATAGTTACCATCCTTTGCATCACATATATACGAATGTCTTCTAACATGCTTATGATTGGTTTTTTCTGGGCATCCAAAAGCACACTATTAAAGCTCTCTGAAAAACCGTTATCTACTGACTCACTAGAATTCTGAACTCAGAAAAAAGCCAAATACCAAGTCTTCAGATATCTATCCATAAGATGCACAATTGCATTCGGATTTAACTTTTCAATCTTTTTCATAACTACATTAAAATGTGCTTCAATTGTTGCCTTGTTCGCTTTCCAAAATAATTTTCAAACTTGGCTCCACTAAATCTATTTCTAAAATTTCTATAGATATGTCTAGCACACTGCCTATGTTCAGCTACTAGAAATACTTCTTTTACTGCCTCAATCAAATCCTACATAAGTCACATTAATGTTTGAAATTAGAATAGAAATATCTAATTTTATAACATGAAATATTTATGTATCATACCTTGTATTGATCTAAAATTAGAACCAAACCTTGTCCTTCATTCCAACATTGCAAATCTTCTGAAAGAGTTATTATGAACCATTTCCAATTATCCTTGTTTTCACACAAAACACCACCCAAGCAATCGGGAATATTCCATTGTTAGCATCCCTACCAACAACACAGAGCAACTCCCATTTTCAAAATCTTTTCAGAAAACAACCATCCGGGTTAATGATCCTCCTACATCCTCCCCTCCATCCCTCTTTTACTGAGGAAAAACATATGTATATCTTGCTGAAATATTTCTTACCATCAGGCATTGCATCAACACAAATTTTCACTGTGGATCCAGGATTTGACCTTCTAATATCCTCACTATATGACCATATTCTTGCATAATTTTCAGCTATTGTGCCTTCAGCTAGAGTCAATGCATACTTCTTTACTCTCCTACACTGACTCATACTCACATCAATCCCAAAAGTGGTTTTACCTCCTCTCTAAGAAATCAGACGCTCATCTTTTAATTGTTATAAAGTTGTTGCTTAAAGTGGGTCCATATCCATTTATAAGTCACAATCGATCCAAATTTGAAATTCTTTGCACAATTATTCTCACCAATAAAAGACTTTATCTGGAAAGACTTATCATAGTCATCCAAGAACCCCAAAACTTAAAAGTAAATTTTCCATCACGACATTTGGCAAATAATTGTCTATTGTCATTCTTAACAAAACATAATTGATAACCATTCACGACAACACATTTACAAATCATGTATTTCAATTGTTTAGGACTCTCAAACCTCATACCTAACACAAGTTACTGCTCCTTCCAATTGATCTTATCATTGAAAATATTACGCAACCTGGGATAAACATCTTCATTATCACCCATGTCTTCTTCGAAAGAGTCACATACACCTGCATTCTCACGCATGTCTACCCGAATCCCATTATCCTTTATGAAAAAAAGAGGCTTCTCATGGTTATCCTTATCGTCATCAATATCCTCATACTCATTGTCATCCTCATCGTCAATGCCAGGCACATCTCATTGCCCTGTTGCAACTTCCTTAATCAGTCATGCACCATCAAGTACCTCTTCCTCTATGTAACCAACATCTTTGTCTTTGTGTTCATCCAACCATTCCTGCATGTTACTATTCCCAAAATGGTCTACATACATATGGAGTATAACACCACATTCATACGCAATTGCTATAAAGTCGAAATAATCCGGGTCATTCCTAATTAAAGTCAAACCTTTTGGAAAATCAATATTAGGTTGACAGTATTAGAGCTTCTCACACTTTTCCCCAGTGAACCTTTCGATGAGTGCAACACACCCATCCTTGTCCATGCCTACGAAATTGATGTCCAAAAACCTCTGAGTAATTCCACCCGTGTAGCGTATGGGGTTTCTGGCGAACATTCATTGGAAGTAGACATCTACTTGTAAGAATACAGGTTCCATGTTTGAGGATACAGAAGCAGATAACAAGAAAGGGTTTATAAATGAAGTGCTAAACAGTGGAGGTAAAAGGGCTCTTATATAAAGCATATACCGACAGTAAGAAGGAAGTGACTAATTCATGACATGGCATTACACAAAAGTCACAATCAGCATCCGATGTGGTGTTAGTAGAAGGAGGTGGACTAAAAATGACCGGCTGACCCCTTCACAATTGAAATAAGGACTTAATCGACTCAATAAAGTGTATTTCGTTCCCTTATAAAGCCACAAAATAAGTTAAGTGGCTAAATGGGTAAACCCTAGAAACATAATAGGGCATATGTTTCATTTTTCCTTATAAAAAATAGTTTCATGGTCTTTTATTAATGTAGGATTATAATTTCTTACACAAAATATGCTTTTTCTTATGGATTTTGTTTTTGAGATACTATTTGATGTAGATATGAGCTAAAAACTCATAACTTCTATTTCAGGTAGATTAGCTTGTTAATATGGATTGATTTTATGGTATGGATTAATTGATTTGGTGACAATTGTTTTGCTAAGCTTGTAACCGATCCTTATGTGTTAACAATAACTATTTTCTGTTAATTATCAAGTCTGTTAAGTTGCATGAACATCATCTTAAGTGCTTGCTTATATGATTTATGTGAAAACAATATTATATGCCTAGTATTAGTGAATATGAACCTAGGATTAATTAGAAAATAGGTAAGTTAATGTGTGAGCTTGTGTGAGGAACAACCCTACAAGATGTTGATTGAATTAGTCATTTAATTATTTACAACTACAAGTCTTACTTAACCCAAATCAAAATACTAGGAAATTCATTTGTTTAACCAATTGGCCACTGTTTAAATTAATTTGTTTTCTAAGGATTAGTAATAGTGAACATGAATCTAATCACGTTAGTCAGTAACCAATGACAAAATAATCCATTGCACATGCCATAAAATCAACTATAGAAACAAGTGAGTCGAACCTAAACAAAAGTCTCTTTTATTATTGAATCTAGTTATCTTTAATTTCCTTAGCTGTTAGTTGTTTTTGTTTAAGCATTAGTTAATTGTTAAGTTTCTGGTCTTGCAAAACGAGAGAAAACCCTTCTTTTTATTATTTGTTTTAATTAGTTAATTCTAGTATTTAGTTTTCATCACAGCCTCAACCTTGGCTGGATCCACCAAAATTCCCTCCTGGTTTATGATGTGCCCTAAAAGTTGTACCTCACGCAACCAAAAATCGCACTTTAAGAAATTGGCATAGTGCTTTTTCGTTCTCAGTGTCTCCAATACCTCCCTCAGATGTTGCTCATGCTGCTACCTGGTCGTGGAATACACCAGGATATCATTAATAAAAAAATTACCGACCGATCCAACATCTGTCTGCACACTCTGTTCATGAGATCCATGAATGCTACTGGCGCATTGGTGAGCCCAAATGGAGTCACCACAAACTCATAATGTCCATACTAAGTCCTAAAAGTTGTCTTCGGTATATCGTCATCCCGAATCCTCATATGATGGTATCCCGATAAAAGATCAATCTTGGAAAACAGAGATGCACCCTGTAGCTGATCGAACAAATCATCGATCCTCGGTAACGAATAAAGGTTTTTCATAGTTAGCTTGTTCGGATCTCGATAATCAATACACATCCTGTGTGATCCATGGGGAACTGCTCAGAAAGATAAACCCTAGGGATAGTAGCTCCTAAAGCTGCATAGATAACGCCTGCATCTCGGGCGGTGCTAGCCAGTATGGTGCCTTCGCTATCGAAGTAGCACCCGACACCAAATCAATACGAAACTCCACTTGCCTCTCTGTAGGCAATCCCGATAACTCCTCGGGAAAGATATCCCAAAACTCCTGTACAACCGGCACACTATCCATATCTGTGATGGTCTTGACCGCCGTATTTGAGATGTATGCCAGAAATCCCGTACAACCTTGCTGCAGAATTCTCCTAGCTCTCATAGTTGAGCAGTAGTTCGGTCCCTGAAAGGCCCTCTTACCTTGAATAACCAGTTCTCCCCCACTTGGGGGTCGAACCTTCACTAACTGGCGCTCGCAATCGATCATGGCCCTGTTGGCCCCCAACCAGCCCATCCCAATAATCACCTTCATTCCTCGCGATGATATCGGGACCAAATCAACATGAAACCTCTCCCCAAGAATATTCAGGACACAGTCCCGGTACACCCTTTCCGCACTCACGGTGCGGTCGTCCATAATCTCTACCTCAAGTGGGGTATCCAAAGTTCTTGGCACATCCCGAAACTTCTTGCTAAGCGCAAGAGACACAAACAATCGGGTAGCTCCCGAATCGAACAAAACGTGAGCAGACATACCATTGACCAAAAAGGTCCCTATATATAAGTAGAACACACACATAAGCAATGCAAATAGATATGGTGTGTAAGAATAGAATACGTACCATCCACAACATCTGGCTCTGCCCGACCCTCCTCGGTGGTCAACTGAAATGCGCGACTCTTCACTGCTGGAGCATCCACCTTAGCACGACGACCATCTGTGATCCTCAGTGTGACGAGCGCAGGCACCGCCACTGCTCCTCCCCCTCCCTGTAACTTCGGGCAGTCGGCTTGCTTATGGCCGTTCTGGTTGCAGTGAAAACAAATCAAGCCCTTCTTAAGGTAGTCCCTACTCAAGTGAACCGGCAGGCCACACACATAACAACCCGAGCCTGCTATCCGACAAGCCTCACTGTGCGGTTTACCGCACTTGGTACATTGGCCACGGCCCTGATGGCCCCTACTAGAGGAATCCAAGGTCTTAGGTTTTTTAGCCTAGCCTATTGTTGTATGTCCCTGTGAAGCTCACAAACTCTAGAATATAATCCCTCAGCGTGGAATGATACCTCGTCCTCCTCATGTCCTCATCTATAGCATATTGTGGGATCAAAAACGCTCGTTCCCGAAACCTAGCGGTGATCTCCGCCACAGTCTTGGTAGTCTGCTGAAGGTCATGAAACTCCCTCACAAGTCATTACACCTCAATAGGTGGTGCAAAATCCGCATCGAATCGCCAAACAAACTCAGCCCATGTCATCTCAGCAAGACCGGCTGCTCCCACCTAGCTAGTCACCTCTCCTTACTAGTCTCGGGCTCTGTCTCTCAGCATACATGAAGCAAAACCCACCCTTGCCACATTAGGTCAAGAACTCATGCGTTGGGTGTTCTCAATATGTGCCACCCAATATCGGCTAACCATGGGGTCCCTGATCCCAAAAAACTTCGGCACCCTACATGCCATGAATTCTGAAACGAGGGAGTTCGGGCCTTGACTTGGCCCGAACAATCTTGGCTCAGAATGCCCTGAGCCTCTCCTCCCTAATCGCCATCATACCCTCCTTGACTGTCCCAAAGATAACTAGGGTGTCGTCAAGGATGCCCCTAGTAACCTCCGCGGCGATGAGCTCACGCAACCTCTCGTCAATGGGCTCAGTAGTATCAGCTGACCCAGACCCGGATCCTGACCCCGATCCTGATCCTCCTACTCCACATCGTGTCACCACCATAATGCTCTACAACACCATAAAACATAACGATCAGGATGTCCATGGAGGGGATCTTCCCACACCGGTCCTCCTAAGAGCTTTCAAATATAACATTGGTTTGGGTACACATCATGTGCTTTCAGTAGTACGAGCCCAATACTACCTTCCACACCTACATGTACCTTCCTCAAGGCTCTACACGATAACTCCAATTCGTCCCAAAACAAATCATATCTCACAGAAAACTATATATATGACATATTAGCTCGAGACAAAGACTTCTTCTAGATCCTTTGGCAGCCTAGCTGCAAATTAAAGGTTTCTGAAGCTCTGGAGTTCAAAGATAAACCCTAAGGATCAATTCGAAAGAGACCAAAGGCAACATATACTCTCTTTGTAACGACCAAAAATTTCAACACAATTTAAACTTTTCAAAAGCAATCCATTTTAATAACGTTATTACAAACAGGTTTTCAGTACATTTATTATCAGAGTATTCCCAGAATCATGCCATAAACATAAACACGAGGAGCGGTACGATCACGCCTTCGCCTTGCCACGATTTCCTGAAGAACCTGAAAAAAAACATTTAAACCACAACTGTAAGCCCGAAAGCTTAGTGAGATACCCCCAAAATACCAACCACATATACGCCCTTCCAGGATACGACCTTCCGGTCCAAAACATATTGCCTTCTGGCCCATAACAGATTGCCTTCCGACCCATAACATAAATAGCATACATAACAAAACAGAACATGGAACAGCCATGCATATCGGGCCTACTGTGTGACTGGTCCGCCGTATCGGCCTTCAGTCCACCCTCCGTGTCTAGTCATGTCCTTCGAGTCTGCAGTGTGGTTGGTCCACCCGTACCGGGCCTTCAACCTACCTGGTCCACTCTCTGAGTCTACAGTATGACTGGTCCGCCCGCATCGGGCCTTCAGTCGGCCTAGTCCACTCTCCGAGCCTCGGCATCTCTGGTCAGCCCTCATGGGGCCTACAGCCTATCCGGACCGCTCGCTGGGCCTTCGGAACAACCGGTCCGCCCTGGGTATCTTGGCCTATAGCATAAAGCAGGACCCGCCTCAACCCAACTCCAGTCCAAACAACCACGTGCACATAACATACAATCATATAACATTTCATAATCCACAAACTGATCAAAGAGATCACAAAACATATCATTACCCTAACCAGGATACTGACCTAACCGGTCACTAGCATAACATCAATCTACATATCAGGAAATCGACCTTAACCAGGTCTCTAGCATATACCATCCTAGCTACCAGGATGCAGACATATCAAAGCAATAACATAACAACCATATCCGAATCTCAATCCAATAAAGGGACGGCCTTGGTGCCTTAGACCCTGTCGATATAGTGAGGATAACTCACCTCGCGAATGCCGATACTCTGAACTGAAGAAGCAGACTCTCGAACCACCACCTCACCGCAAATCCCGAACTAACCAACATAACAAGCATAGTCATTAGGTCAAACATACTTCCACTTATCGGGCCAAGACCAAAGTCCAAATCTCACATAAAGTCCAACATTGGCCCAATTTACCAAATTGGGCCCACCTCTCCAAATAGGCCTAGATCCAATGTCCATAACATTAATTGAGCCCCAAATACTCTATTCATAATTTCCAGACTCGGTCCAAACAATAACAACCCACAAATGGCCCAAACTCAAAAGGCCCAAAAATTAAAGTCCATAGGAGGAGTACGTTAGGCGTACCCTCCTTGGTACGTTAGGCGTACTACAATGATCACCAAAAGAAAATGGGGCACTGGCTCGCTACGCGGGGCGTAACTGCGAGATTCATTAAGTCTTTCTAACCTCTTAATGGCTTAAGCTCTTAAGCCCAAACTTCAGATCCCTAGGCCAAATATGATTAGAATCCATAAAGTCTTAAACTTTATCACTTGGGACGTCCATAGGCTCTTAATCCAAGGTCTTAATCCATTAAGACCTATATATCTCACACATGGAACAACTACAGCCCTTGGGACCTCATTTTTCTAACTCAAGACCTCTCCAAAGGTCTGAAAGGACAGATAATCTTGACCAACTCGAAATATGCAACAAGGTGAGAACTTTTGGGACAAGAATGGTGTCAAAGCTTCACAATATATAGATCTACACAATATGAATGTCAAGCAAGAAGCTTTATACCGCAAACAAGCTCCAAAGGATGGTATCTCTTCAGATCTACAAGCTCCAATCATCCTTCTTCTTCTTTGACAACTTCTTTTTTCTCCTTCAAGCCTTTCTTTTGCCAAAAAGAGTTTTCCAAGGTCAAACACACCCCACAATGGAGGAATACGGGTCTTCTAGGGTTTTCTGAGGTTAAGGATGAGTGTAAGGAGGCTAAGGGGTGAACCAACATGTTCCTTATATAGTGGCTGACCCTAAATTAGGGTTTGGAGTGTCTGAGAGTACGTTGGGCGTACTCACCCGGCCAACCCGCATCATTCACCCTATTACACTGGGCGTACCCAGCCAAACTTCAAAATACATGCATGCATGCCATGCATGCATAAGACTTTTTTCCCCACTTACTCCACAAAGAACTATAAACAATAATCATCTTCAAAACACCGCAACTCCTCTAATCTAAAACCGGTCCCAAATAACTTTACATTCATACAAGGGTGACGAGAAGCCCAATGCTTCTAACAACATACACCAGCCCGAAACTTTCTCGGATAGAAACCGTTTCACGAAAAAGGACCAGAATTACCCTTCCTCTAAAATCTCAGGGACTCATAATTAAACATTTAAAGAACGGGGTGTTACAATTCTCCCCCACTTAAATTAGGCTTCGCCCTCGAAACCTGCGACAACTCTACTCCGAAACTATTCCTGCAATGCACCGCCTGGCATTAATCGAACCAGGCTAACCAAGACTCAACCATCGAAATCCGACACCCAACTTTATCTTTCTTGCTGACAGGACGACACAAGCTTCAGCCCTAGAGCAACTCCCACGAGTTCTCCACCGTAATCCCATAACCGCACCAAACTGACTCTAGTGTCTTCGGGCTAGGGAGATGCTGATACACTGCTGACACTTCAAAACACCCTTCCGGATGCATTTTCACCACATAAACAAATCTATCTCGGAATTCCGAAATCCCATCCATGCATTCCTGCCGAGCCTCAGCAACCATCCAACCCGGATGTGCTCCCATACCACTGCTGAAATCTTGCTGCTCAATGACCATAATTGGACCACTCCTATCATAACCCTGTGCTGCCACTTCCACTTCCGTGGGTTTACATTCCCTTAGCATGACCGCTAACCATGCGACATACATGTCCTGAAACTGCTCGCAAGGTCTCTCGGGTCCATGTGCCACCTCCACTAATCACAATCAATACCCGGGGCCAGACCTTCTAATACTAACACATCACAACATACCCAACCCATTTCCTCGAACCGATCCGATAATACCTGTAGAGTCTTCAGCATGACTGGACCACCTCACCAGGTCTTCAGTCAATCTGGGCCACTCTCAAAACCTTCAGCCAATCTGGGCCGCCCTCTAGGGCCTTCAAACTGGCTGGACCATCCCCCGAGCCTTCGGCCTGACTGGTACGCCTACCGGCCTTCAGTCTATCTGGACCGCTCAACTAGCCTTCATCATCCCGAGTTATCTCTCCGGTAAATCCTCCCATGCATACTGTTCTAACCCTCTAGGGGTTCCGAACTCTATCTCCATCATACATACTCGATCCCAGCCTGATCCCAGACCCTTCATAATCAATGCCATAGGTTTGCATCCCTCCCCGCACTCCTGCTACTCACCCATACCAGCCTGCTCTCGGTTGAAAGAAATACCACCAAATTCCAAGTAGCTAAACAATCTCTCAAGCCTATCGATCATCCGGAGAATTTCCAATTCTCCCCCACTTAGGGCATCGACTATCAACCACCGGTCGCTAACACCGACCTCCCAAAATAACCTTGCACAAAACCCAACACTTACACGCGGATTGATTCCCACTAGCACTAGCAACCTTCGCAAAAAGACATTCCCATACTGATCATCTTGCTCGAAAGGAACCCAATCTTCAATTATCCACTCCTCAGACTGCAGATGCTATCCGACATTCAAACCAACGCCATATCCACTAATAACCCTCACAAATGATAACCAGCGAAAACTCGAAACACTAACCCATAACCATACCAAACCCTCAAGAAACAACGGATACAAAACGAAAAACCCATACATCACGACCAGCAGAGAATAACACACCACAATAATCACAAGATAACAAGATATCAAGAAAGGAACATACCCGCAGCTGCATTCGGCACTGCTCTGACCTCCTCTGCTAAAAGCTGAAAGCACGGCCCTATGCCCTTGGGGGCTCCGCTCCACCCTGACCTCCACCTGTGATCCTCAAAGTGGCCAGTGTTGGAGCCTGCACCGGTCCTGCAACAAGCTGTGGGTAGTTGACCCTCAAGTGCCCAACCTGATGACAATGATAACAAATTCTCAAATCCCAAACCGGCACTGACTACCGACAATCCCTTGCATAGTGCCCCTCCTATCCGCACTTGCGGCATGCACCACCGAACCGACAAACTCCAGTGTGACCCCTCCCACACTTTCCACAAACGTGACTACCCTGATCTCCAATCCTAGAATCAACGGTCTTAGACTGTTTCGTCGCCGGATGCGATTGCACTGGAGCTTGCCTCAGCTCACACAACTGCAACTCAATCTCTAACTCACGCCGCCTAGCAGCCTCCTGCAACTCCAACAAGGTCTTGCACCTCTGCGCGGACACAAATTGTCTGATGTCTCTCTTTAGCATACTCAGATATCGGGACATCTGAGCCTGCTCCGAAGAGAACTCAGGGAAAAATATCGCCCTCTCAGTAAACATCCTGGTGATTTTCGTCACTGACTCCGAATCCTGCTTCAGCTCAAGGAACTCCTGAGCCAACCTCTCCCTCTCGACCTACGGAACATAATGAGTGCTGAACATCTCTCTGAACTGATCCCATGAAATCGTAACCCTCTACGCATCCGAGTATGACCCCATGGTCAATCTTCACCAATTCTTTGCCCCGTGCCTTAACAGGTTCGGAGCACACCTCACCCTCTGATCAGCAGGGCATGAACAAGTGAAGAAACACCCTTCCATGTCTGATAACCATCTCATAGCAATGATCAGATCCTGAACTCCATCAAAGGTGGGAGGTTTCGTATTATCGAAGTCCCGATACTGAAAACATCTACTAGCTCCTCCCCCTGCCGCTGCTACAGCTGCTGTAGCCTCCGCGACAGCTGTCTCAGTGAGAGCCGCATAGCGCTCATCAAAATACTCCACCATGGTGGTCTTCATCAACCCAAACAGTTCCGGTAGATCGGCCTGGAACAATGCAGCAACCTCATCATGCAGGATCTCACGAATCCTCGCATCCAACTCGCGCGTACTCATCTGACCGATAACCACGGGCAGTACTGACCCGTCCAGAACTCCCTCTCCTGCACCCGATCCTGACCTAGATCCACTCCTAGCATGCCTCGAAATCTCCATACTGAAAATAAACCACAAAACCTCAGACACTTCCCACTATCCCGGGAACCAACTCTCAACCCAACCCTAGAGGTCATGGTTTCCCTGATACGCGTATGGGTCCTGTGCTTTCAGTAGTACGGGCCCATACTACCTTCCACACCTACCAATATTTGTATGAAGTACTACCACAACACCCTAGAGACAAATATACATAGCAAGCGCTCGATCCTCACTCTTAGAGGAACATTGGAAATCTCATACAGAGGGAAACACTAGGCTAGCAGGCATCATAAAACAGGCAACATTATCATGAAATCCTGAAGATCCCTAGCCTAGTACTAGCATGCTGTTCTATCAAAGCTCGAAAACAATTATCATGTATGGTATTTTGGGGTTACTTACTAGCTCCGGCTGATCGTACCTCCGCGTCCTCTTTTTACTTAATTTGAAAACTATTTGAAATTCTCTTTTTGAAAACTCTCCTTGATTTGATACTGGATTCACACGAATGTTCCTCCAATTTACTCAAACCAAGGCTCTGATACCAACTTGTAACGACCAAAAATTTCAACATAATTTAAACTTTTCAAAAACAATCCATTTTAATAACGTTATTACAAAAAGGTTTTCAATATATTTATTATCAGAGTATTCCCAGAATCATGCCATAAACATAAACACGAGGAGCGGTACGATCACGCCTTCACCTTGCCACGGTTTCCTGAAGAACCTGAAAAAAAAATCATTTAAACCACAACTGTAAGCCCGAAATCTTAGTGAGATACCCCCAAAATACCAACCACATATACGTCCTTCCAGGCTACGACCTTCCGGTCCAAAACATATTGCCTTCCGGCCCATAACATAAATAGCATACATAACATAACAGAACATAGAACAGCCATGCATATCGGGTCTATTGTGTGACTGGTCCGCCGTATCGGCCTTCAGTCCACCCTCCGTGTCTAGTTACGTCCTTCAAGTCTGCAGTGTGGTTGGACCGCCCGCACCTAGCCTTCAACCCACCTGGTCCACTCTCTGAGTCTACAGTATGACTGGTCCGCCCGTATTGGGCCTTCAGTCGACCTGGTTCACTCTTCGAGCCTCGGCATGTCTGGTCCGCCCTCGTGGGGCCTACAGCCTATCCGGACCGCTCGCTGGGCCTTCGGAACAACCGGTCCGCCCTGGGTATCTTGGCCTATAGCACAAAGCAGGACCGATCAAATAACCGTTCATACTCTACAAACCGATCAAACAGATCACATAACATATCATTACCCTAACCAGGATACCGACCTAACCGGTCACTAGCATAGCATCACTCTACATATCGGGAAATCGACCTTAACCAGGTCTCCAACATATACCATCCTAGCTACCAGGATGCAGACATATCAAAGCAATAACATAACAACCATATCCGAATCACAATCCAATAAAGGGCCGGCCTTGGTGCCTTAAACCCTGTCGATATAGTGAGGATAACTCACCTCGCGAATGCCGATACTCTGAACTGAAGAAGCAGACTCTCGAACCACCACCTCACCGCAAATCCAGAACTAACCAACATAACAAGCATAGGCATTAGGTCAAACATACTTCCACTTATCAGGCCAAGACCAAAGTCCAAATCTCACACAAAGTCCAACATTGGCCCAATTTATCAAATTGGGCCCACCTCTCCAAATAGGCCTAGATCCAATGTCCATAACATTAATTGGGCCCAAAATACTCTATTCATAATTTCCAGACTCGGCCCAAACACCAACAACCCACAAATGGCCCAAACTCAAAAGGCCCAAAAATTAAAGTCCACAGGAGGAGTACGTTGGGCGTACCCTCCTTGGTACGTTGGGCATAGTGCAATGATCACCAAAAGAAAACGGGGCTCTGGCCCGCTATGCGGGGCGTACTCGAAGGTTACACGGGGCATAACTGCGAGATTCATTAAGTCTTTCTAACCTCTTAATGGCTTAAGCTCTTAAGCCCAAACTTCAGATCCCTAGGCCAAATATGATTAGAATCCATAAAGTCTTAAACTTTATCACTTGGGACGTCCATAGGCTCTTAATCCAAGGTCTTAATCCATTAAGACCTATATATCTCACACATAGAACAACTACAGCCCTCGGGACCTCATTTTTCTCACTCAAGACCTCTTCAAAGGTCTGAAAGGACAGATAATCTTGACCAACTCGAAATATGCAACAAGGTGAGAATTTTTGGGACAAGAATGGTGTCAAAGCTTCACAATACATAGATCTACACAATATGAATGTCAAGCAAGAAGCTTTATACCTCAAACAAGCTCCAAAGGATGGTATCTCTTCAGATCTACAAGCTCCAATCTTCCTTTTTCTTCTTTGACAACTTCTCTTTTCTCCATCAATCCTTTCTTTTGCCAAAAAGAGTTTTCCAAGGTCAAACACACCCAAAAATGGAGGAATACGGGTCTTCTTGGGTTTTCTGAGGTTAAGGATGAGTGTAAGGAGGCTAAGCGGTGAACCAACATGTTACTTATATAGTGGCTGACCCTAAATTAGGGTTTGGAGTTTCTGAGAGTACGCTGGGCGTACCTCTAGTACGCTGGGCGTACTCACCCGTCCAACCCGCATCATTCACCCTATTACGCTGGGCGTACGTCCAGCTTACGCTGGGTGTACCCAGCCAAACTTCAAAATACATGCATGCATGGGACTTTTTTTCCCCACTTACTCCACAAAGAACTATAAACAATAATCATCTTCAAAACACCGCAACTCCTCTAATCTAAACCCGCTCCCAAATAAGTTTACATTCATACGAGGGTGACGAGAAGCCCAATGCTTCTAACAACATACACCAGCCCGAAACTTTCTCAGATAGAACCTATTTCCCGAAAAAGGACCAGAATTACCCTTCCTCTAAAATCTCAGGGACTCATAATTAAACATTTAAAGAATGGGGTGTTACAATCTTCTTCTTAATCTATTGCACAAAACTATGCTTTTTCTTTGGATTTTATTTTTGAGATACTATTTGCTGTGGATATGAGCTAAAAACTCATAAGTTCTATTTAGAGTAGATTAGCTTGTTAATATGGATTGACTTTATGGTATGGATTATTTGATTTGGTGACAATTGTTTTTCTAAGCTTGTAACCGATCCTTGTGTGTTAATAATAACTAATTTCTGTTAATTATCAAGTCTATTAAGTTGCATGAACATCATCTTAAGTGCTTGCTTCATATGATTTATGTGAAAACAATATTATATGCATAGTATTAGTGAATATGAACCTAGGATTAATTAGAAAATAGGTAAGTTAATATGTGAGCTTGTGTAAGGAACAACCATACAAGATGTTGATTGAATTAGTCATTTAGTTATTTACAACTACAAGTCTTACTTAACCCAAATCAAAATACTAGGAAATTCATTTGTTTAACCAATTGGCCATTGTTTAAATTAATTTGTTTTCTAAGGATTAGTAATAGTGAACATGAATCACATTAGTCAGTAACCAATGACAAAATAATCCATTGCACATGCCATAAAATCAACTATAGAAACAAGTGAGTTGAACCTAAATAGAAGTCTCTTTTGTTATTGAATCTAGTTATCTTTAATTTCCTTAGCTGTTAGTTGTTTTTGTTTAAGCATTAGTTAATTGTTAAGTTTCTGGTCTTGCAAAACTAGAGAAAACCCTTCTTTTTATTGTTTGTTATAATTAGTTAATTGTTAAGTTTCTAGTCTTGCCACATATCTCTACAATAACGAGTGTACCACATATCATAAATGGGTCGGCCTTGGTGCCATTGACCCATTAGTAAGGTGAGGAGACTCACCTCTCGAACGTTGAACTGATAAGCTATTATCAGATATATCCCATGAATTGCTCCAACTCAACCGCATATAATCAACATGTGATTAACTTGTTACAATCCCGAAATACCATAAATACCCTCTAAGTCAACTTCGGTCAACCCTGGTCAAAGTCAAGGTCAACGGTTCATGGTGACCTCAACTCGCCGAGTGCATGCAACAACTTGTCAAGTTCCTCCCGAGTTCATTCCATTGAATCCCAAGTCAACTCGTTGATTCACTTAGTGACTCCTCCAGTTCATCAAATGTCCAAAAAACCTAAAGTCCATTCAGACCAAAACCCCAATCCTTCATTTAATCCAAACTCAAAAACAAGCAAACCCCACCCCGACTCGTTGAGTCAACTATGGGACTCGATGAGTTCCTTCAACCACTTTTATGTTCAGCCCTTTTCAGTGGGATCTAAGGTCCTAAACTTCAGATCCAACCTCCCCTAGTGCAGATACCACGTAAAACTGGAAACTTTACGTGCATGCAAGGTCCTCCAAGGTCAAAACATCAAAACTAAGCTTTCTACAATGTTTTAGTGCATGGAAAGGGCCTAAGCTGGATAAAGTAAGCAACTTTCTGGCATTGGGGACCTAGAGAGGTCCAGATCTTAAACCATATCGTTGTGATAAGTACAGATCCTAGTATGACCCTATTTTGCACCAAAAATGGCCATTTACTTCCAAGAAAAGGGATCTAAGCGACTATAGATCAAGGTGGCGACTTTATACCTCAAGATGGTGGCTAATAGAAAGTAGATGTCGGATCTACTGCTTCTCTCCTCGCTCCTTCTTCTTTAAGCTCTAAAATCCTTCACAAACACACCAAAATTGCTCACAAAAGCTCATTCTCTCACTTAAGAAGGTGCTAGGTCCAACTAGGGTTTTCTCTAGCTAAAAGGTGGTAGGGGAGGCCACCAAAGGCGGATTATGTTCTTTAAATAGGGTGAAAACCCTAAAAATTAGGGTTTTCCTTTACTGCTCCTACTCGGTGAGTCGGGGCCTTCTGACTCATCGAGTAGGATTGAAAACCTGCGTCCTCATAATAACTTCTACTTGCTGAGTTGGAACTCCCAACTCACCGAGTCCGTGCACAAAAATCTAAAAGATAGATAAATTAAATAATGCCTTCAACAGGTGTTAGAAATTAAGTATAATATGTTAAAAGTTACAGAAATAACTTTATAAGTAGAAGTAAAGATATTATTTTAATATTGAAATTTAGTTTATATATGATTAAACTTTAGGTTTGATATTTATTTAACCTTATTAACCAACTTATAATCATTATTAGAAAGAAATTGAAAAGTCATGGAAGTTTCAAATGAATGCGGTGAAAGGAAAAATGTTTCCTTTATAAGTATACTAGACGAATGGCCGCGCGTTGCGCAGAAACACCTATATAGTTCAAGTCTTTATAAATATATGTTTTTTTAATATAACAATAACACTATTGTTAAATTTGATATAATAATTTATATACTAAATTGATATAATATATTGACTATTTTGAATCATATGATAATATATACATCTATTATAACTTCATAATCACAATCGTTTGAATGACTTCTACCCGCGAGTTACACATGAATAAAATTAAATGTAATATATGGTTTAATGTTATTTATAGTTGTTATTATTGTTAATTAATTTTTTAGAATTTATTTATTTAATATTTTAATTTCTATCATTATAGTTATTTAAAACATCAAACATTAATTTTTTAATTTTAAAGGCAACAATATTCATTTATAGAGAGTTATTTTTAACTATTGTTATTATAAGTTATTTTAAGCTACTTATTTGGAAACTTGTAACGATTATAAAAATATATTTAGAAAATATTTTAGTTAAATTGATATTACAATTTAGTTTTTGCATTTATCACTACAATTATCACTTTTAACTATTTACAAAATATTATTTCGTTTTTTAAGTGGAACTAAAATTTATATTTAAGTTGATATTGTAATGCGTAGAAACACCTATATAGTTGAAGTCTTTACAAATATATGTTTTGTTTAAATATAACAATAACGTTGTTGTTAAATTTGATATAATAATTCTATACTAAAGTGATATAATATATTTGTTATTTTGAATTATATGATAATATATATACATCTATTATGACTTCATAATCTTAATCGTTTGAATGACTTCTACCCACGAGTTACACATGAATAAAATTAAATATAATATATGGTTTAATGTTATTTATAGTTGTTGTTATTCTTAATTAATATTTTAAAATTTATTTTCTTAATGTTTTAATTTCTATCATTATAATCATTTAAAACATCAAACATTATTATTTGATTTTAAAGGTAACAATATAATCATTTATATAGAGTTATTTTTAACTATTGTTATTGTAAGTTATTTTAAGTTACTTATTTGAAACTTTTAATGATTATAAAAATATATTTAAAAAATATTTTAATTAAATTGATATTACAATTTAGTTTTTGCATTTATCACTACAATTTATCACTTTTAAGTATTTATCAAATATTCTTTGGTTTTTTTAGGTGGAACTAAAATTTATATTTAAGTTGACATTATAATATTATATTTAAGTTGATATTTTAATGTTGTAGCTTTAAACTAATAATGGTTTATGTATAACAACATATTAAATCTAATAAATTAAGTATAATATATTAAAAGTTAAGCACATAACTTTAGAAGTAGAAGTAAATATATTATTTTAAATTTGAAATTTAGTTTATTTATAATTCCACCTTAGGTTTGATATTTATTCAACCTTATTAACCAACGTATCATGATTATTAGAAAGACACTAAAATTTATCACTTTTAACTATTTACAAAATATTCTTTGGGTTATTTAAGTTAAACAAAATATTTAAGTTGACTCTGTAATGTTATATTTAAACTAATAATTTAAGTATTTTATATAATTTGTTCCAAAATTGTATCTTTAAAATGATAATGGTTTACATCCAACAATATATTAAAACTAATAAATTAAGTATAATATGTTAAAAGTTAAAAAAAAAAAAACATAACTTTATAAGTAGAAGTAAATATATTATTATAATATTCAAATTTTGTTTATATATGATTATACTTTAGGTTTGATATTTATTTAACCTAATTTACCACATTATAATTATTATTAGAAAGAAATTAAAAAGTCGTAGAAGTTTCAAATGAATGTGGTGAAAGGAAAAATGAATGAGAGTTACAAATGAATATGGTGAAAGGAAAAATGCTTCCTTTATAAGTATACTAGGCAAATGCCCGCGCGTTGCGCAGGAACACCTATATAGTTGAAATCTTTACAATTATATATATATATATATATATATATATATATATATATATATATATATATATATATTAAATACAACAATAACGTTGTTGTTAAATTAGATATAATAACTCGTATACTATTGATATAATATATTGATTATTTTGAATTATATGATATTATATACATCTATTATAGCTGCATAATCTCAATCATTTGATTGACTTCTACTCGAGAGTTACTCATAAATAAAATAAACATATTATATGGCTTAATGTTATTTAGGGTTGTTGTTTTTGTTATTTTTTTAAATTTATTTGTTTAACATTTTAATTTCTATCATTATAATTATATAAAACATCAAACATTATTTTTTGATTTTATATGTAACAATAGAATCATTTATATATAGTTATTTTTAACTATTATTATTGTAAGTTATTTTAAGCTACTTATTTGAAAAGTTTTAACGATTATAAAAATATCATTAGAAAGTATTTTAGTTAAATTGATGTTACAGTTTAGTTTTTGCATTTAACACTAGAATTTATCACTTTTAACTATTCACAAACTCTTTTATGGGTTTTTTAAGTGGAGATGAAATTTATATTTAAGTTGACACTATAATGTTATATTTAAATTAGCATTTGAAGTATTTTGTCCAACTGTTCAAAAGTTGTAGCTTTAAACTGATAATGGTTTACATACAACAACATATTAAATCTAATAAATTAAATATAATATTATAGAATTTAAAGACATAGCTTTATAATTATACTAAAAAACTTATAATAATTATTAGAAATACACTATAATTTATCACTTTTAACTATTTACAGAATATTCTTTGGATTGTTTATGTTAAACTAAAACTTTTTATTTAAGTTGACCATGTAATATTATATTTAAATTAATAACTTCATTATTTTATTCAAATTGTTCAAAAGTTGTAGCTTTAAGATAATAATGGTTTACATTCAACAATATATTAAAACTACTAAATTATGTATGATATTTTAAAAGTTAAAAAACGTAACTTAATAAGTAGAAGTAAAGATATTATTTTATTAATGAAATTTAGTTTATATATGATTAAACTTTAGGTTTGATATTTATTTAACCTTATTAACCAACTTATAATCATTATTAAAAAGAAATTGAAATGTCATGGGAGTTTCAAATGAATGTGGTGAAAAGAAAAATGTTTTATTTATAAGTATATAATGATATTAGACGAATTGCCACATGTTGCGTTGTGCACGTTAAAAATATATTGTTAAAATATTGAAAAATATGTGTTTATAATGATTATGTTATTGACATTAACTTTGAGATAACGTTTTTACACTAATATATATATATATATATATATATATATATATATATATATATATATATATATATATATATATATATATATATATATATATATATATCTCAATTATTTTAAACAATAATATTCATTGACATCAACCCATCTTCCTCATTAATAGAATTATATATAATTATCTATTTAGTATTATTTTTAACAATTATTATGATTGATTAATTATGTTTTTACTTATGCGATCATTTTCTAATTTCAATAATGATGTTCTTTTAAAATACAATTTATTTGTAGCTAAATGTAATTTATAATTTGATGTTATTATCTTTTAAAATTAATATTCGTTAATTTTAAACCACTTATTATTAATAATAAGTTAAAACTTTTAACAAAAACTTAATATTATTATTAAAATGTGCAAAATACACTAAATAATAAACTAATAAGATAGATAATTTGCATTTCAAAAGAGTCTTGCATGGATAATATGACATATCAATGATTTTTATAATTTGATTGTATTATTTATAATTATTGTTCATTAATTTTAAAGCCACTTATTATTATTATTAAATGAAAGAAACTTTTAAAAAGCACTTATTATTATAATTAAAATTACAAACATATACTAAAATATAAAGTGATAAGATAGACAATTTGTATTTTAAAAGAGGCTTACATAGATAATATATATAATATGATATGTTAATGATTTTTAATTAATTATTGCTTTAAAAAACACGAACATACAAACATGTATATAATAGCTAATTAAATATTATATATATCACCTTCCATAACATATGATCGATAACATGAATCTAATCTAATTTACATTACATTTCCAACCCCAACATACAATGATATTCTTAAAAGAATACTTAAACCAGGAAAATACAAAAAAGAATTTGTATATAACAAACTTACAAAGTAAAAACTTCAACATAATAATATGGTTCGAAATATGGTCAAATGCCCCCAAACCAACACAACAAACTTTAAAACTGTTTCTTTGTGAATTTTGTATATTATTTGTATATGTGTATCTACTCAAAGATATTGGTCTTTTTATAGTAAACTATCCATTAATTGTTTATTAAATATACTATATAAGTTATAAAACCGTTGAATTGTTAATCATTATTAAGAGACTTTTGAGTGGTATTCATTAAATTAAGAGGTTTCAAATGCATGAGGTGTTTGCAAAATTTTGTGGGGGTTTCAAATGCATGAGGTTCTAGGAAAAATACCTCTTTTATAAGTATAGTATGATAATGACTAGACAAATTCTCGTGCGTTGTGCGACGTAGGTTAAAAGTATATTATTGAAAAATATATGTTTATAATGGTTATGTTATTGATATTAATTTTGACATAATATATATAATCTCAACTATTTTGAACAATAAAATTCATTGACATCAGCAGACCTTCCTCATTAATACAATTAAATATAATTATGTATTTAGAATTATTTTTAACAAATTGTAGTTAACATTGTGTAATTTATAATTTGATGTTATTATCATTTAAAATTATTTTTCATTAATTTTAAACCATTTATTATTATTAATAAGTTAAAAGAAGAAAATTAAGAAACACTTAATATTATTATTCATATATGAAACATATACTAAATAATAAAGTGATAAGATTGACAATTTGCATTTCAAAAGAGACTTACATGGATAATATGCCATATCCACGATTTTTATAATTTTATTTTATTATTTATAACTATTATTCGTTAATTTTAAAACCACTTATTATTATTAATTAGTGAAAGAAAAATGTTAAAAAGCACTTATTATTATAATTAAAATGTTAAACATATACTAAAATACTAAAATATAAAGTGATAAGATAGACAATTTGCATTTTAAAAGAGACTTACATGGATAATATAGATAATATGACATATCCATGATTTTTAATTAATTATTGCTTTGAAGCAATACAAACATACAAAGATATATATATACAATATTTAATTAAATATTATCTATATCACATTCTATAACATATGATTGACAACATGAATCTAATCTAATTTACATTAAATTTTCAACCAGAACATAGAATGATTGTCTTAAAATAATACTTAAACTAAAAAAAAAAAAGAATTAGTATACAAAAAACTTATGAATTAAAAACTTTAACATAATAAATTAGCTGAAAAAATGGTCCAAATTCCTCAAACCAACACAAAAACCTTTAGGCTTGTTTTCTTTGTGAATTTTGTATGTGATTTGTATTTGTGTGTCTATTCAAAAAGATTGGCATTTTATAGTAGACTACCAATTAATTGCTTATTAAACATATTATATATATTATAAAATCTTCGAATGGTTAATCATTATTAAGAGACTTTTTAGTGGTATTCATTTAAATAAAAGATTTCAAATGAATATGGTTTGAGTAAAATGCCTCATGGGAGTTTCAAATGAATGTTGTGAAAGGAAAAATGCTTCATTTATAAGTATACTAGATGAATGCCCGCGCGTTGCGCAGAAACACCTATATAGTTGAAGTCTTTACAAATATATCTTTTTTTAAATATAACGATACCATTGTTGTTAAATTTGATATAATAATTTGTATATGCTAAATTGATATAATATATTGATTATTTTGAATTATATGATAATATATACATTTATTATAAGTTCATAATCTCAATCGTTTAAATGACTTCTACCCGCGAGTTACACATAGATAAAAATTAAATATAATATATGATTTGATGTTATTTATAGTTGTTTTTATTGTTAATTAAGTTTTTAAAACTTATTTGCTTAATGTTTTAATTTCTATCATTATGATTATTTAAAACATCAAACATTGCTTTTTTTAAAGCTAACAATATAATCATTTATATAGAGTTGTTTTTAACTATTGTTATAAGTTATTTTAAGTTACTTATTTAGAAACTTTTAACGATTATAAAAATATATTTAAGAAATATTTTAGTTAAATTGAAATTACAATTTAGTTTTTGCTTTTATCACTATAATTTATCACTTTTAACTATTTACAAAATATTCTTTAGTTTTTTTTAAAATGGAACTGAAATTTATATTTGAGTTGACATTATAATGTGCAGAAACCCCTATATAGTTGAAGTCTTTACAAATATATTTTTTAAAATATAACACTAATGTTGTTGTTAAATTTGATATAATAATTCGTATATTAATTCGATATAATATATTGATTATTTTAAATTATATGATAATATATAAATCTATTATAACGTCATAATTTCAGTCGTTTGAATGACTTCTACTTGCGAGTTACACATCAATAAAATTAAATATTATATATGGTTTAATATTATTTATAGTTGTTATTTTTAACTAATTTTTAAAAATTTATTTGCTTAATATTTTAATTTCTATTATAATAATTATTTAAAACATCAAACATTATTTTTTGATTTTAAAGGTAACAATATAATCATTTCTATAGAGTTATTTTTAAGTATTGTTATTATAAGTTATTTTAAGCTACTTATTCGAAATTTTTTAACGATTATATAAATATATTTAGGAAATATTTTAGTTAAACTAATATTACAATTTAGTTTTTGCATTTATCACTATAACTTATCACTTTTAACTATTTACAAAATATTATTTTGGTTTTTTTAATGGAACTGAAATTTATATTTAAGTTGACACTGTAATGTTATATTTAAATTAACAATTTAAGTATTTTGTCCAAACTGTTCAAAAATTGTAGCTTTAAACTGATAATGGTTTACATGCAATAACATTTTAAATCTAATAAATTAAGTATAATATGTTAAAATTTAAAGACATAACTTTATAAATAGAAGTAAAGATATTATTTTAAAATTGAATTTAGGCTATTTATGATTACACTTTAGGTATGATATTTATTTAACCTTATTAGCTAACTTACAATCATTATTAGAAAGATACTATAGTTTATCACTTTTAACTGTTTATAAAATAATCTTTGGGTTGTTTAAGTTAAATAAAATTTATATTTAAGTTGAACCTATACTGTTATATTTTAATTAATAATTTAAGTATTTTATACAAATTGTTCAAAATTTATACCTTGAAAATGACGCTGGTTTACATCCAACAATATACTAAAAGTAATAAATTAAGTATAATATGTTAAAAGTTAAAAAGCATAATTTTATAAGTAGAATTAAAAATATTATTTTAATATTGAAATTTAGTTTATGTATGAATACACTTTAGATTTGATATTTATTTAACCTAATTACCAAATTATAATTATTATTATAAAAAAATTAAAAAGTCATGGGAGTTTCAAATGAATGTGGTGAAAGGAAAAAAGAATGGGGGTTTCAAATGCATGAGATTAATGAAAAAATGCTAGCTTTATAAGTATGTATGATAAATAAAGATATAGATATAGACTAGGCGAATACTCATCCGTTGCACAAAATACAACAATATATTTGAAATCTTTACAAATATATGTTTGTTAAATATACCAATGACGTTGTTGTTAGATCTTATATAATAAATCTTATAATAAAATTGTATAAATGTTAGGCGTCTCAGACCCAACAAATAATGGGGTACGATATACTCCAAAATAATCCCACTATATTGCACGAAAAGGTAGTACAAGGCAAGCAGGGTCGATCCATAGAGACACGGGATAATCAGTCTATACATCTTTGCACAAGGCACTATGGTCACCAACAGTAAATATGGGGGTTTAGAATAAAATAATTAAAACAAACACTTAAAAACACAAGTAATCAACTAAAAGAGTGAATTAAATTTAGAAATGGTAAGGACTCCAACCTCATGTATGACAATCCAGCAATGTGAATCAAAGGTGACAAGACATTTGTTTCATTCTATCTAAGTTGGTACTTGAAAGTGTTAACAAGCTCTAACACTTTCCATTCACCACATTAATCAATCAAAACAAGATCTTTGATTAATCCTAACCTTACTAACTTAATCTAAACAAGATCTTAGAAGTTGATTAAAAGATTGTATTAAGCTTATTGTGAATGTTCCCAACAACACCCAATACTCCTCACAAGCTCGGGAGCGTAAGAATGTGTGAAAAGATTTACACTAAATTCATTCATAAGAAATCAATTTAATTACGAATTTTGCAAAATGAATAACTTGAATGACCTAAGCCTAATTCAAATGGCCAATAAGAATCATTATTAGAATCAAACATTCGATTGAAGTAAAATCAGTTTCACTAGATAGAAATTAAACACAAACATCAGGTCATATGATTTGATTCACAACCAAAAAGTCAAAACATGAAATTGGAGAAGTTATGGTTCTAGCCACACATGGTTAGAACAAGATCACAAGTCTAAAAGATGAAATTAAGTGTAATTACAACTTACAAAAACGAGAATTCATGTTTCCAAATACTTAACGGATAAACCCTTGCAAAAACCTTCGAATTCTCCCCTCCAATAGTGCTCTAATATCTTCTCCGCCTCTAAAATTGACCCAATTCTCGACATAAGGCAAAATGGAAAAACTGCCAAAAAGTAGTTTCTAAGTCGAACACGACCCGTGTTGATATAGAGTAAATCAACACTGGCCGTGTTAAGTGAAAACACACCCTTCAACTTCGATTCCAGCTCTAAAGTATGAGGTTAAAAAATGTTCAACTGGACTAACACGCCGCGTGCCAATATAGAGTAAATGAACATGGGTCATGTTCAGTGAGGTCAAACTGCCTGGGATGGTCAAACACGCCTTGTGTTGGAATTTTGGGCCAAAGCCGACATGCCCCGTGTTGCCCTCTGATTCCGAGCCCAAACTTGATTTTCTCAATTCTTCCATTTTATGCCCGATCATCCCGCAATCTTCACCAATTCCCCCTGGCACCTCCAAAAGCGTGCTCCAACCTCCGGTTTACCTGAAAAAGACATAAAAGTGTGCAAATAAGGTTGTTCTAGAGACTAACATGAATATGATGAAATGCAAGAAAAAGGAAGAGCAATTGTGCTAAATAGATCCATGAAATGGGACTAAAAGGTGTGCAAAAAGGTGCACAAATAGCACCTAACAATAAACATTGTTTGTTTTGAATTATATGATAATGCTGACATCATTTAAAATTCTATAATCTCAATTGTCTCAATGACATCTACATGTAGGTTACTCGTGAATAAATTTAATTATAATATACAGTTTAATGATATTTATAATTGTTGATATGATTAATTAATTTAAAAAAGTTTATTTTCTTAAGATTATAATATCCATCATTGTAATTATTTAAAACATCAAACATTCTTTTTTGTTTTTTAAGGTAAAAATATTATTTTTGTATATGATGTTAGTTTGAAATATTGTTGTTGTAAGTTATTTAAAATAACGTATTTGGAAACTCTTAATTATTTTAGTTTGGTTTCAAAATTTGAACTTTTTTTTTTAAAATTTATTTGATGAATATTGTTACTTTCTTTTATTTTAATTACTTAAAACAACAAACATTGTTTTTATTTTTAAAGATAACATTATAATTTTTTATATAATATTACTTTTAGCTATTCTTGTTGTAAATTATTTTTTAGCTACTTATTTGAAAATTGTTAATGATTATAAAAAGAAATAGTTTCATGGTTTTTTGTTTGTTAGTTTAGGATTACAATTTAGGTTTAACACTATAACTTATAACTTATAACTTATAAGTATTTATAAAATAGAAAAAACATCATAAATGATCCCTATGATTTCTCCAAATTTGAAGTTTAATCCTCGTGATTTAAAAACCTCATAGATGGTCCATGTGCTTTCAAAACTTTTGATATTTGGTCCTTTTTGCTACCTCTGTTAGCTTTCTAGAAAGGGAACTTCCCTAACGAGGGTTTCCGGGCCAGCTTTCGCGCACCGACTAATCCCCCGCTGCAAACATAAAGCTTTGCCTCATGCCCTGGAGTCACTGTAGGTGAACCTCCATGGCCACAAGGGCTGAGTGGTGCCAGAATTTGAACATGGGTCAATAGGTTATCCACCGTTAAACGAAGGGTATTTCCATCATTTAACTATCCAGGGACCTTTTATGAGGTTTTCTTTTCTTTTATTTTTTTTAAATTAAATTTAATATCCAAGGTCTTTCTCCTCCCTCCCCATCCTCTCTCTTTCTCTCATACACACACCATAGCCATACCCCCACCCTATCCTACTCTTTGTATGCCATTGCCACCACCATCGCCACCACCACCACTGCCATCATTAGACCAAAATCACCACCCTTATTTCTCCATTCCAGCACTACAAAACACCATATCCATTGTTACTTCCACCTACCAAACCACCACATACCCTTCACCACCGCCATTATGTTTACTAATATCGTATTCTTCATTGAAACTGTTCATTTTTCTCCCATGTGAATACCCGATCAATAATTAGCAAAAAAAACCATCCCATTCATTAAACCAATCAAAAGTCCATCAACTACACTAGAACTTAGACCTTCAAAATTATCAGATGCAAAAACTGTTAGAAATCAGAGATCATTGCTTCAACAAGTCGAAAACGAAATTTGGCAAAGCCCCCAATTAATGAAATCAATTAAACATGTTTGGAAGTTTCCAAAGCAGTTTCCCTGAAAACAAATGCTTGGGTTTCCAACATTTATACAGATCGAACAACCATAAACCCTCCACAGTCAATGCCATTAGCCATCGAATTCACAACACCACCATACAAAACAACCGTCACATCAACATTGGTATCTTAGGAGGTTTTTCTATTGGGGATGAAGAAAGCTTAAGCGGTTTCCAGATTGTAATCTAGTGGAATGAAGAGAGGCTTTCGACTTGAAATTCGGTGAGGATGAAGAGAGATTTCTGGTGATGCAATGATATCCGGCGAGCAATGACGGGGAAGCAGTGAAGCTTTCAGACGGGGCCACTGGACATCGAAGGCGATGGAGTTATCGGAGGAGGTGGGAATCGGAAACGCCAATGGTGGGAGGTTTGGTTCACCAACAGTCAATCGATGGATGACTAGATTAGGAAGAAAGGATCAATGAAGGTGAATGGTTAGGTTAAGGAAGAATAGGAGTGGGGATCTAATGTATGTATGTGTTTGGAGAGAGAGAAAGAGAAAGAGAGAGATAGATAGATAGATAGAGAGAGAGAGAGAAAAAAAAAGAGACCTTGGATATTATATTTAATTTAAAAATATAAAAGAAAAGAAAACCTCATAAAAGGTCCATTGATAGTTAAATGACAAAAATACTCTTTATTTAACGGTGGAAAGCTAACGAAATTAGCAAAAAGGACGAAACATCAAAAGTTTTGAAAGCATAGGGACCATCTATGAGGTTTTTAAACCTCAAGGATTAAACTTCAGATTTAGGGAGACCATAGAGACCATTTCTGATGTTTTTGCTATAAAATAATATGTCATTTTTTCAAGTTTAATTGAAATTTTGATTTAAGTTAATTATTTAACATTATATTAAAATTAATTTTTTAATTAATAATTTAATTATTTTGCATAAAAGTATAAACTATATAAAAGTAATGACTTCTAAACTAAGTTAACTATAAGATGTTAAAAAGTTAAAGTCATAATTTTATAAATATAAGTAAAATATAATATTATAATATTATAGTTTATTTAATTTATGATCAAAACTTAGTTTTATCAATAATGTAATATTATTAACCAACTTATAACAAATATTAGAAAAAAATTAAAAAGTCAGGAAGGTTTCAAATGCATGTGGTGCAAATAAAATGTCTCTTTTATAAGTATAAATGGATACAGATAGATATATATAGAATAGTTAGATGACTACATCGCTTAGTACAATAAAACTAGTGAGTTAAGGCCTTTTATTGTTATTTTCATCCTTCATCATCTATCTCCCTCTTTATTCTATTCTTCCCTCATTACACATTACTACCCAACATATTATATAGGTAAAAAAATACGTATACAATAAATTGTATAAAAATCATCTTATAATATTTCATCTAACACATAACATTTTTGCACATAAGCACATATAGCATTTAATTACCTAAATATTTCGTATCTATGTGAAAGATGAAAGTAATTATGCATTCACTTGATAAAAGTGGATGATGACTAAGAATTTCGGCATGATAAAAGTAACTATTCAAACATATATTTTTAAAAAATTATGCGGACGGAATCATCATAAGAGGTGATTGTAACAACCCTAAAAATTAGAATAAGTGTTATAATATGTATTTTGTATAAATGTGTAAAAGGGTAAAACAAAATAATGTAAAGGTGAAGATTTTTTATACGAACCATATATATATATATATATATATATATATATATATATATATATATATATATATATATATCGCATCATAACTAAAAATATAGAAATTTTCAATAGGAACTTGTTTTAGAAAAGTCGTAGTTCACTTAGATATGGTTTCACAGATATAAAATTCCTCAAAATATGAATTCGATTGTTAGTTTATTTCTATATTTGTATATTGGAGTAGTAAGAAGTGATGTTTTCAATATGAATTAGTGTTGGAATAGTGTCTAAGGTTGCAACTATATTTGATAAGTACTTGACCCGATTGAGCATGGTCCTTTTGGGTTGCCTTCACCATAGTAACTTGATAGGATGATTTACAATGACAGTTGAAATATTATATAGTATAATATTATTATTTGATTAATATAAGTCATAAATTAATTAGGAATTAATTTGGTGACTTAAAGAGATTAATTATATAGAAGGGCTTAAACTGTCAAATGTGTGATAGTTATACTTTAGGCTATAATTCCTTATGGATAATATGGTGGATGATTTTATGGCTTAGGATAAACCTAAAATCGTCCAAAGGGTTATCATGAAGGGATTAGGATTGCTTAGGGCTTAAGTTATCCAACTAGGGTTTAAACGTAAAACCCTAGGAGCCTTACAAGTATAAATAGACCCTAGGGGTCATGGACATCGGAACCCTCATCAGTAAGGAAACCCTAGTCGATTTCAAAGTCATTCCCCACTCTCTCAAATCATCCTCTTGCTAGTTGGTGTTTGTAAGCCATTAGAGGAGTGAGAATTGTGACTCTAAAGCTCCAAGAACAAGAAGATCAAACAAGTGATTCAACGTAAACTTATAACTCTGATTTCTCAATGTTATTATGCTAGAATAACCATTATAAGTCGTGGATTCATGCATGTTCAATTAGAGAAACCTAGATCCAAGCATTAGGGTTTGTATGTGCACATAGGAATGTTCATATAGTAAAAACCCATCAGTGGTATCAGAGCCTAGATTGGTTTCTATTAAATTGATGCATTGGTTGCTTGTTTGATGCTTTCAAAATTCGATTTTTGTGTTTCTGCCTGATGGACTCGGCGAGTCCATTGGGGTACTCGGCGAGTCCAAGCATCAGGAAGTGATAACTTCGCGATTTCTTGCTGTTTATCTTTAAGATACTTGCCTTTTTCATATTAGATCAATATAAATCCAATTTTATGATATATTTAAGTATATCCTTGACCTAATTAAAGATACTTATCAATTAATTAAATATTAGTTTCCTTATGTGATAATTGACTAATTATTTTAATTAAATTGGTAAACTGTTTTGCAAGAAATAATTAAATAAATCAAATATGGATAATTATGTGATTAAATGTTAATTTAGATTATTTTTTATTTGATCCTCTATGTTTTGAAAAGTTTAAAACCTACCCTCAAGTTTTTGAAATTTATGTTTTGTGATTAAAAGTTTAATTTGGACAATTTAAATTTCAAACCCTAGAATTTTACAAGTTTAAAATTTAAACCTATACTAATATAATATTACAAGATTAATATATATATATATATATATATATATATATATATATATATATATATATATATATATATGTATAACTAAAATGCTAGTCTTACCGTTAGTAGGCCTCATTCACGAAGCCGGCCTATAAGGTGGGTATAAGGTTGCTGCCTATAAAATGGCGCTTAATGGGTGTACACTCACAGCCACCGCTTGCTTAATCGGTGGAGGGTCGTTAGCCGAACGGATAGGATAGGGCAACCTCATCTCCTCATTAAAAGTATAATATGAAATACAAAGTAACTACATGTTTTTCAAAATTTCCAATCCTAGTTACTTTAGGAAAAGTGAATTGATGCAATCTCAAGAAATTACACTTTGCACCCTTGCTAAGAAGTTAGTGTAGCGTGTGTGGTTTACCGGCACACTAATTGGTTCTAAGTGAAGGATGGCAAAGGGTGATTCATTGTTTATCATAGTTCGATGGAGCATGTGTGGTTTACCGGCACGTCGAATAGGTGATCGTTACAATGAAGGCACCATGTGAATTTGCATGGTAATTCACACCCACTTTGTGATCCTCGGTATCCCAGTCACAAACGAGAAGGGCATATCGAGATTTAAACATGCCATTGAAAAGTTCAATGAATCTCATCCAAACCTAGGAATTCTCAATACATTTAGAACTTGAAGTTATGTTTTCATGGTGGAGAATTAGTGAATCGTCATTCACTTACCTTCAAATTGTTTGCATGTTAGATTACGGCATCCCTTTTCTTATATGTAAATATTGTTGTTGGATCCTAGCCCTAATTTTCTTATTGGGTGATAATTAGGGATCAAATTCTAATCTATCTTTGTCCTTTCTATTTGTAGATGTCGAACGCGAACAACACTGCTGCTAGCTCGTTCATATTGATGAGCCTTTGCCAAAAGGTGACTTTTGATGGAACGAACTTTAGCGAATGGATAAGATACATTCTCACGATTGTTCGCTACGAGGACAAGGAGTATGTCCTCGATGAGAAGCTCGAGAAAATCAATCCTGAAATCGCTACTCCGGTCGAAATCACCGCTTTTGAAACTCATGAGCGTGATGCAACGAAGGTTCATTGCATAATGATAGCCACTATGAACTCCGAATTCCAAAAGTCCTATAAGGACATGTATCTGTACGAAATGCACCAAGACTTGTTGGAGAGATACCACCAAAACGTGAGGCAAGAGCGTTACGAGATTTTCACTAACATGATCTCCGCTAAGATGGGTCATGGTGAATCTCTAACCGTGCACCTGCAAAAGATGCAAAGGTATGTCGATCGTCTTAGCAAGTTAAATGTTGACTTTGGGGAAGACTTAGCAATCGACATGGTGCTTCACTCATTGCCTCCGTGTTACAACCAATTTAGGATGACCTACCACATGAACAAAGAAGAGGTCACCCTAAGTAAGCTCCATGGTCTCCTAAGGTTTCAGAGAGCAATCTCAAGGATATGTCCGTTGCACCTACTCCCAATCCACCCGATGCTCCTGTTTTGGCCATTGGGCAAGGAAGAGGCAAGAAGAGGAAGGCTCCGTCTAAGATCCACCGCAAGGGATAGTCCCGAGATGGTTCCTCTTCTAGTGGGACAAAAGTTGATCCCGCTAAGCCTACTTCTAACCCAAAGGAGGCAGAGTGTCACCATTGCCACAAAATAAGGCATTGGAAGAGAAGCTGCCCCGAGTACCTGCAAGCTATCAAGGAAGGAAAGATCAAGCCATCTTTCATAGGTATATACAATTAAATCTAATGACTCATCTCGTGCTATTTCTTGGGTTCTCGATACCGGGTGTGGTTACCACATTTGTTCTGAATTGCATGGACTAAGAAGAAATATGGATGTGGAGCATGGAAGAATAAATCTAATCATGGGGAACAGAAGATCGTTTCCTGTGACCAAGATTGGAGTGTATTCTCTAGTGCTTAGGAATGGTTTATCTTTAGATTTGAACAATTGTTGTTATTCTCCAGAAATGGCAAGGAACATCATTTCATTTCATGGTTTGTTTAGACAAGGATTTAGATTTTCTTTTAATAATGAGAATGGTTCTATTTGTGCTTATCTAAATGGTGTCTTATATTTGGAAGCAATACCATGTAATGGAATTTATGAAACTGTTATGATTGTAGATAACCTAGGAAATGATGTTTTATGCATGGATTCTTCCAATAGTATGGATAGAGCATCCTTGTGGCATTGTCGTCTTGGACATGTCAACAAGAAGAGCATAGCCCAACTCCAAAAGGATGGACTGTTGGAGTCATTCGACCTTAGGGAAGATGACACATGCGAATCTTGTTTACTTGGAAAGATAACTAAGTCACCCTTCACTAGTACATGTGAAAAGGGTGAGGGTTTATTGGACCTAATACATACTGATGTATGTAGACCGTTTAGATCAACCACAAAGGATGGGAACCGCTTCTATGTGACTTTTACCGATGACTATAGTAGATATGGGTATATCTACTTAATCAAGCAAAAGTCAGAAACATTTGAAAAGTTCAAAGAGTTCAAGAATGAAGTGGAGAATCAATTGGGAAGGAAAATCAAGATGCTTCAATCCGATCGAGGAGGAGAGTACCTAAGTCTTGAATTCCACGATTACCTCAAGGAGTGTGGAATAGTTTCACAATTGACGCCACCTAGGACACCACAATTGAATGGTGTGGCAGAAAGGCGAAATCAAACCTTGTTGGACATGGTTCGCTCTATGATGAGTCGTGCTTCACTATCTATCTCATTCTGGGGGTATGCCTTAGAGACTGCCGCCTATATCCTTAACCGAGTCCCTACTAAGAAGGTTACCAAAACACCTCACGAGATGTGGACAAGGAAAGCTCCCTCGTTAGCACATATCAAGGTTTGGGGTTGCGAGGCTTTCGTAAGTCGAGAGACTCACGACAAACTCAAACCTCGTAGTGAGCGATGTATTTTCATCGGCTACCCGTAGAAATCCTTTGGATATCTCTTCTATAGACCGAAGGACAATGTTGTCTTCATTGCGAGGAGAGGAGTTTTCCGAGAGCTTGAACTCATAAGTCAAGGAGACAGTGGGAGGCAAATCGAGCTTGAAGAGATTCAAGAGTCGATAGATGAAGGAACCTCTACCGCTGGCAATCAACCTGCGGAGGAAACTCCGGTTGAACCAATTGACGAGTCCTTACCTCTTAGACGTTCTGAAAGAGTTAGAGTTTGTGACAACCCGAAATTTCCATTCTGTATAAACAATATCACTTCAATAGAAGTTATAACAGTCACAGTAAATTTTCAGACTTTTTCGTGTAAGTTTGAGAAATTCAGGGTTTACACTTCAGGAGATATCAGGAGAGTGGATGCACTAGGGTTTAGTGCAACTCTATTATTCCATCACTCTATTATATTAGAGATCATTTCGAGAATAAAAATATTTTCTGCCAAAAATATCTCAGGACTATAAATAGAATTATGAACCAAATTCATTCATTATTCGCATTTCTAACTAGAGAAAAGCCATTTTCTCTCACACGGATCTTCGGGTTTTTATACCAAAACGATCATAGTGTGTGTACAAGTCCTCACTTGACACCTAACAATCCGACACTGTTCAGTGTGTCCAAACCACCATCTACAAGTGAGTTCATACCCCTAAATGAATATTTTAAATGTTTTTCAATGCTTTAATTGGGGGGGGGGGGAGGGGGGAATACAAGTAGAAAATAACATGTTATTAAATCACACGTATGTATTTTATAACTGTGTTTTCATCCAGCAGATTTCACATACTACAAAATGTGATGCATGAAATGGTTTTCCATCTTAAAATACCTTGATAACAAAAGTATTAGTTTTGAAATGTTTATTAACATGAAATCAAGTCACTCTTAATTATTATTCAAAACTCTTAGATACCTTGCAAAACCATTACGTTTACCTTCTTGAACAAACGATTGCCTTTCAGTTAATTATCATAGGGATAGTTAGAAGATACAAAACAATATTCCTATTACAAGGAATCACACAAGAATCAGTTCATTCATGAGTCTATACCAGTACATTACATGATACATGAGTACATTTTTCTAGGATTACATGATACATGAGTACATTTATCTAGGATTACATGACACATAAGTACATTTTAATAGATACATTTATCTGAATACGCTTACATGAATACCATACATGAGTACTGTTACATAGATACATTATCCTGTATTCACTTACCTGGATACTTGTACCTAGAGGTACGAGGAAGATTTATTCGTACCTTCTGTGTAAATTTTCCTGCCTATCCCTGTTAGACGGGACTAACCATTCCGGAACCCAGTTGTTAGCACCACTGGGTGATGAACATCCACGGATGTCTAAGGTTATCACTTATAATAGATAGATTGATATCGGAACCAACCATTCCTCCATCCGGCTGTTGCAACAGAGGATGAGATGAAAATCTTCGGATGATCATTAGGTTACCACTTATATTAGGAGTCGGCTACGGGACTAACCCTTCCTCTAACCTGCTGCTGCTACAGAGGACAATTGGATAATCTTCGAATGTTTATTAGGTTATACATATCGCTTACTGCGATGGCATGTTAGTCCCGTTATCCAGGGATAACACTTACATGGTTATATTTTTCCTATTTACTTTATTTTGTGATATATTCACATAAACGATGAGTTAGACCAATTACTGTTTGTAGTAGTAAAAAAGAAGGAAAAACTATCATTTTACTTACAAAACATTCGGGTCTTGGTAGAAGAACTACATTATCATAACAAAACATTCGGGTCTTGGTAGAAGACTATATTATCATAACAAAACATTCGGGTCTTGGTAGAAGACTACATTGTCATAACAAAACATTCGGGTCTTGGTAGAAGACTACATTGTCATAACAAAACATTCGGGTCTTGGTAGAAGACTACATTATCATAACAAAACATTCGGGTCTTGGTAGAAGACTACATTGTCATAACAAAACATTCGGGTCTTGGTAGAAGACTACATTTCATACTAGTGGGAAATAAGGGATTTCTTAGGGTTTTTCATACTTATATCAATTGTCGTACTTAAATGTTTTACATGACATTCATAACAGTTTTTCAAAGCAAGACAATGACACTTAAATACTTACGAATTCACCAAATTTAAAGCTGATACTCTCTTTCAAAATAACTTGTATTCTCAGGTCACCAGTAGATAGGTACGATGGCAAGGTTTTGAGAAGACGGAGCACAGACAAGTCTCGTCTTTTATTTTGATTGTATATTTTTGGTGTCTTATTACAATGAAAGAACACACATGTATTAAAACTTTACTTATAATGCAATGGATGATATTGTTGCTTATTTACTACTTTACACTGTTGTGATATTGTACATGACGTGCTCCACCCCGGAATGTTTCCGCCGTTCTTGGTTTTGGGGTGTGACAGATTGGTATCAGAGCATTGTTTATAGTGAATATAGTATATCAACCCATAAAAGATATACTAACTATAAATACATGGGGATTAAAACACTCTATCTAAGAGTTATACTTATAAATAATAAAATATTTAAGTAAGTATACGTGCCTGCATTCATACTAAAATCAGTGTCGCAATGACAAGAACAAAAGTATTACGATTGTTGAATATCACAAGTAAGCTTGGGGATATATGGTTAGCCTTAGGAATGGAATAGCCTGATCAACTATGATGGTCCAAGGAGTGATTAGCATATGCCCAAGAATGGTTGTGATGTAGCAACAAGTCTAAAAACTTACCAACACAACCATAAAGAAATACCATAGGGGTATTTGGTCTTACTGTAATTATCTTAGTTAGTTCGCCTATTTAGCTATTTCTTATATCCTTTTCTCGCGTAGATTTTAATGGTTGGATTTCACCATGGCGATCCGTACTTCCCAAACCAAGGCAATGCTGGTTGGCTAGAGGCAGAACCAGAAGATGATCACCATGCTGAGGGTTTTCCCGATGGTTCTGACTCGGAGCATGAAGTCAACAACCTACCCCTAGCTGCTCAAAATCCAAACTTGAACCCCCGTCCTGAATTTCAAGGACCCACACCTTTGTGGGCCACTAACTTGAATACATGGAGTCATGAACAGGGTCAACCCACTCCCTACAATGGAGACCGAAGTTTCTACAACCTCACTGAAGGAGGTTCTACTGATAGAGTCCTACCAATCATGGTGCGTAGGATTTCTCGGAACACGATAATGGCTCAGGCGACTATCAATCAAGTCTTGGAATTTGACGCCAACTCTGGTGTTAACACTGTCCACATTCGCCAACTAGAGTCTGCTCATGAAAGGACTTTGGTCTGCAATGCAAATCTGCAGAGGGAACTTGCTGAAACTCGAGCTGAAGTTAGAGAACTTTGAGCTCAGCAAACGAGAGCGGACAGGCGTATAAGGGACATAGAACGTCTACTGCCGGGATCAAGAACTCATGCTAGCAGTTCTCGTCGCTGATAGAATCTCGACGACACATCTTTTGGATATAACCTAGTTTATGTAAAACTTTGGTCTAATTTCCTATCTTTATAAATCTTATACATGTTAGGTCTTGATCTAGTCTTAATTCTGTCAAAATTTTCCATCTTGGTTGATGTAAGGCCTACTTCTAGGCCATTTTCCCCGAACTTGTTACATCTGTAATTCCAGTATTATTGACAGATATCTAATCATATGGAAATTATTATCCAAATGTTGTAATCTTCATTTAGTCATTCTATTCATTTGTTGTTGGGCTATGGGGAGTTAGTCCATGAGACACAGTCATTATTCATTTATTCTTATCCATGTCATCATCTTTTAAATATATATAGTTAAAGATGCCGCCACACAGAAATCCCAGGCGTAACCCAAACAATGAAGCACCGATACCACCACCTCCACCACCACCACAACCTCTTCAACCACCTAACCCCTTCGATGGCAACATGTTCCAGGCAGCTTTCACAGCAGTAGTTGCAATTGCAGTGTCAGCAATCAATGCCCCTGTCGCTAGTGGATCGGGAACAGGTGCACCTCCCTCGAACCACGGCGAAAGCCATGGACACCGTCGGGAATGCACCTACAAGGACTTCACGAACGCCAAACCCCGGAGCTTCAATGGAACTGGGGGTGTTATGGTGTTGAGACAATGGATTGAAAAGATGGAATCTGTCTTTGAAATCTGTGCTTGCCAGGAGGGCAACAAGGTCAAGTTTGCAGCTTGTACCTTCTCTGACAAAGCACTAAAATGGTGGAACGGCCATGTTAAGTATCTGACTTTGGTGTTGGCGTATTCCATCGGCTGGGAAAAGTTGAAGAACATGCTGATGAAAGAGTATTGTCCTCGAGGCGAAGTACAAAAACTCGAGCCGGAATTTTGGGGTCTACAAATGGTTGGATCCGACATCACGACCTACACAAATAGGTTCTGTGATCTGGCAAACCTATGCCCTGATATTGTTGCTCTCGAGAGCAAGAAGATAGAGAGGTATATCTGGGGACTGTCTCCCCAGATTCAGTCAAGTGTGTTAGCCTCTAGGCCTATCACTTTTGATAGTGCCAAGGAACTGGCACAATCTCTCATAGATCACAGGAAACCTCAGAACCCAACAATCCTTACACCCGTACCACAAAAGTCCAACCCCGACCACAATGGAAAGGGGTGGAATAAGAGGAAAAGAGGGGCTTCGCAAGGATCCTCCAAGAAACAACAACTTGTGGCGATCAATGCTGCCACAGTGACTCCCATTGTCCCTCCAAACCCCTTACCAACAAAAACTTATGTTGGGACTCTACCGAACTGCAACAGATGCAACTTCCACCACCACAGATCTTGCAAGGAGATGCAGTGCTGTAACTGCAATAAGAAGGGACACACAGTCCATTTCTCCAAGACTCCAGCAGCTCAGGCCGCCCAGGTTCCTAACGCTGGTATGGGCCAAACTTGCTACAGTTGTGGCGAAGTGGGCCACTACAAGAGGAACTGCCCTAAAGCGGGGATGGCTAGAGGAGTAGGAAGAGTTATGGCCCTAGGCCACGAGGAAGCAGTAGCTGATCCTATGATAGTTACTGGTACGTTTCTCCTCGATAACTCATATGCTTGCATACTTTTCGACTGTGGAGCAGAGAAAAGTTTCGTAAGTCATAAATTTGCACACCTGCTTAAACAAAAATCATGCGCATTAGAGAACACATTCACGGTAGAAATGGCTAACGGGAAGATAGAGAGTACTAACCGTATATACATAGGTTGTACCTTAACTTTAGATGGCCATACCTTCAAGATAGATCTCATGCCAGTCCAAATTAAATGTTTCGACGTTATCATCGGCATGGATTGGTTGAGTCTTCTTCGCGCCGACATCCTGTGCTTTGAAAAAGTAGTTTGTCTTAACCTTCCTAACAACGAAACATTAGTTATCTATGGCGACAAACCTAGTATGAGTCTTCGCATCATTTCGTGCATTCAAGCCCAGAAGTGCTTGAGAAAGGAATATCATGCATTCCTCGGACACGTCATCGATACGAGTCAAGAAATGAAAGACATTCAGAACATCCCAGAAGTACGCGACTTTCCCAACATCTTCCCAAAAGAACTCCCCAGTTTACCACCACAACGCCAAGTCGAATTCAGAATCGGCTTAGTGCTAGGAGCTACTCCAGTAGGCAAATCTCCTTATCGTCTGGCACCGGCCGAGATGCAGGAACTTTCCAGTCAACTTAACGAACTTCTCAAAAAGGGATTCATTAGGCCAAGCTTCTCACCATGGGGAGCACCGATCTTGTTCGTCAAGAAGAAATATGGATCGTTTCGCATGTGCATCGACTATAGAGAACTCAACAAACTTACCATTACGAATCGTTATCCTTTGCCCCGCATTGACGATTTATTTGATCAACTTCAAGGAGCCAACTACTTCTTGAAGATAGATCTACGATCCGGATATCACCAGCTACGAGTGTTAGAGGAGGATGTTCCCAAGACAGCCTTCCGAACTCGTTATGGACACTACGAGTTTGTAGTGATGCCGTTCGGATTAACTAACTCACCCGCAATATTCATGGATTTGATGAATAGGGTGTGTCGTCCTTACTTGGATTAGTTCGTCATCGTCTTTATTGAGGACATACTCATCTACTCTCGAAGTAAGGAGGAACATAGTCAACATCTCCATAGAATTTTAGAAACATTGCGAGCGGAGAAGCTCTATGCGAAGTTCTCCAAGTGCGAATTTTGGATCCGACGAGTCGAATTTTTGGGCCATGTTGTTAGCGAAGAAGGAATACACGTGGACCCTTCCAAAATCAAGGCCATTGAGAATTGGTCAGCACCGAAGACACCTACATAAATTTGTCAATTTCTAGGTCTCACTGGCTACTATCGCAGGTTCATTCAGAACTTCTCTAGCATAGCGAAACCTCTGACAACCCTGACCCAGAAAGGCGTGGCCTTTGACTGGGAAGAGAAACAGGAAAGAGCGTTCCAAACGCTCAAACGAGCCTTGTGCACCGTACCGATACTATCCCTCCCCGAAGGGATAGAAGACTTCATTGTCTATTGCGATGCATCCAATCAAGGACTCAGATTTGTTCTGGTGCAGCGAGGTAAAGTCATAGCCTATGCCTCGAGACAGCTGAAGACACATGAGGTTAACTACACCACCCATGATCTTGAACTAGGAGCAGTCGTATTTGCTCTGAAGATCTGGAGACACTACCTGTATGGTACAAAAAGCACGATCTTTACAGACCACAAGAGTCTACAACACATCTTCGACCAGAAAGAGCTCAACATGAGACAACGACGGTGGGTAGAGCTACTCAGTGATTACGAGTGCGAAATTCGTTATCATCCGGGTAAAGCCAATGTAGTAGCCGACGCCCTAAGTCAGAAAGAATATACTTGTAGTAGAGTCAAATATTTGACTCTAACTATCCATTCACACTTGTCCATGCAAATTAAGGAGGCTCAACTCGACGCTTGAAACCTGAAAACGTGGCAGGTGAATCCCTTAGAGGGATGGATAAGAACTTGGAAGTCAAGTGTGGCGGAGCCTTATACCTCATGGATCAGATCTGGACACCGAAACACGGTGGGTTTAGAGACTTGGTCATGACCGAAGCCCACAACACTCGTTATTCCGTCCACCCAGGTTCAGATAAGATGTATCTGGATCTTAAAAAGTTATACTGGTGGCCTAACATGAAAGAAGATATTGCTACCTTCGTGAGTAAATGCCTTACTTGCGCAAAGGTCAAGGTCGAATACTAGAAAACCTCCCGCCTTCTACAGCAACCGGAGATACCAGAATGGAAGTGGGAGCGGATCACTATGGACTTCATAACCAAGTTGCCCAAGACAACGGGTGGACTTGATTCCATATGGGTCATCGTCGATAGACTGACCAAGTCTGCACACATCCTGTCGGTCAAAGAAACAGACAAGATGGAGAAACTTACAAGAACTTACATTAGGGAAATTGTAAGACTGCACAGTGTTCCCTTATCTATCATCTCATACAGAGATAGTAGATTCACTTCGAGGTTCTGGTAGTCGTTACAAAGTTCCCTAGGAACTAGGCTAGACATGAGTACGGCCTACCATCCACAGACCAACGGGCAAAGTGAGACAACTATCCAGACCTTAGAAGATATGTTGCGTGCCTGTGTGATCGACTTTGGAAAATCTTGGGATACCCATTTACCCCTTGTTGAATTTTCCTACAACAGCTATCACACGATCATAAAGGCAGCTCCATTCGAGACCCTCTATGGCCAAAAGTGCAGATCCCCTATGTGTTGGGTTGAGGTGGGTGATACCAAGTTAGCTAAGGGACGATTTCCTGAAAGCAATCTCACGGGTCCGGAGATCATTCGGGAAACGACAGAGAAGATCGTTCAAATTCATGGACGATTGAAAGCCTCTAGAGACCGATAGAAAAGCTACGCTGACAAGCGAAGGAAACCGTTGGAATTCCAGGTGGGCGACCGAGTCCTACTAAAGGTCTCACCCTGGAAGGGCTTAATACGCTTTGGAAAGCATGGGAAGCTTAATCCAAGATACATAGGGCCTTTCGAGATTCTTGCGAGAATCGACCCTGTAGCTTACAAACTCAACCTACCACACGAACTCAGTAACGTACATCCTACCTTCCATGTCTCGAACATGAAAAAGTGTCTGTCCGACGAGACTCTTGTTATTCCACTCGACGAGATCGAGATCAACGAGAAACTTAACTTCCTGGAGGAACCAGTAGAGATCATGGACCGAGACGTCAAGCAAACAAAGCAGAGCCGTATCCCAATAGTGAAGGTTCGATGGAACGCAAAGCGTGGACCTGAATTCACTTGGGAATGAGAGCATCAGATGAAACTGAAATACCCTCATCTTTTCGCTTAGTCATTTGTAACTTCTTAATTACTTAAATTCTAATTTCGAGACGAAATTCCTTCTAACGGGGGGATGATGTGACAACCTGAAATTTCCATTATGTGTAAACAATATCACTTCAATAGAAGTTATAACAGTCACAGTAAATTTTCATACTTTTTCATGTAAGTTTGAGAAATTCAGGGTTTACACTTCAGGAGATATCAGGAGAGTGGATGCACTAGGGTTTAGTGAAACTCTATTATTCCATCACTCTATTATATTAGAGATCATTTCGGGAATAAAAATATTTTCTGCCAAAAATATCTCAAGACTATAAATAGAATTCTGAACCAAATTCATTCATTATTCGCATTTCCAACTAGAGAAAAGCCATTTTCTCTCTCACGGATCTTCGGGTTTTTATACCAAAACGATCATAGTGTGTGTACAAGTCCTCACTTGACACCTAACAATCCGACACCGTTCAGTGCGTCCAAACCACCATCTACAAGTGAGTTCATACCCCTAAATGAATATTTTAAATGTTTTTCAATGCTTTAATGGGGGGGGGGGGGAATACAAGTAGAAAACAACATGTTATTAAATCACACGTATGTATTTTATAACTGTGTTTTCATCCAGCAGATTTCACATACTACAAAATGTGATGCATGAAATGGTTTTCCATCTTAAAATACCTTGATAACAAAAGTATTAGTTTTGAAATGTTTATTAACATGAAATCAAGTCACTCTTAATTATTATTCAAAACTCTTAGATACCTTGCAAAACCATTACGTTTACCTTCTTGAACAAACAATTGCCTTTCAGTTAATTATCATAGGGATAGTTAGAAGATACAAAACAATATTCCTATTATAAGGAATCACACAAAAATCAGTTCATTCATTAGTCTATACCAGTACATTACATGATACATGAGTACATTTATCTAGGATTACATGATACATGAGTACATTTATCTATGATTACATGATACATAAGTACGTTTTCATAGATACATTTATCTGAATACGCTTACATGAATACCATACATGAGTACTGTTACATAGATACATTATCCTATATTCACTTACCTGGATACTTGTACCTAGAGGTACGAGGAAGATTTATTCGTACCTTCTGTGTAAATTTTCCTACCTATCCATGTTCGACGGGATGTCTAGACGGGACTAACCATTCCGGAACCCAGTTGTTAGCACCACTGGGTGATGAACATCCACGGATGTCTAAGGTTATCACTTATAATAGATAGATTGATATCGGAACTAACCATTCCTCCATCTGGCTGTTGCAACAGAGGATGAGATGAAAATCTTCGGATGATCATTAGGTTACCACTTATATTAGGAGTCAGCTACGGGACTAACCCTTCCTCCAACTTGCTGCTGCTACCGAGGACAATTGGACAATCTTCGGATGTTCATTAGGTTATACATATCGCTTACTGCGATGGCACGTTAGTCTGGATATCCAGGGATAACACTTACATGGTTATATTATTCCTATTTACTTTATTTTGTGATATATTCACATAAACGATGAGTTAGACCAATTACTGTTTGTAGTAGTCAAAAAGAAGGAAAAACTATCATTTTACTTACAAAACATTCGGGTCTTGGTAGAAGAGTACATTATCATAACAAAACATTCGGGTCTTGGTAGAAGACTACATTATCATAACAAAACATTCGGGTCTTGGTAGAAGACTAAATTGTCATAAAAAAACATTCGGGTCTTGTTAGAAGACTACATTGTCATAACAAAACATTCGGGTTTTGGTAGAAGACTACATTTCATACAAGTAGGAAATAAGGGATTTCTTAGGGTTTTTCATACTTATATGAACTGTCTTACTTAAAGGTTTTGCATGACATTCATAACAGTTTTTCAAAGCAAGACAATGACACTTAAATACTTATGAATTCATCAGCTTTAAAGTCGGTACTCTCTTTCAAAATAACTTGTATTCTCAGGTCACCAGTAGACAGGTACGATGGCCAGGTTTTGAGAAGACGGAGCACAGACAAGTCTCATCTTTTATTTTGATTGTATATTTTTGGTGTCTTATTACAATGAAAGAACACACGTGTATTAAAACTTTACTTATAATGCAATGGATGATGTTGTTGCTTATTTACTACTTTACACTGTTGTGATAATGTACATGACGTCCTCCACCCCGGAACATTTCCGCCGTTCTTGGTTTTGGGGTGTGACAGCGTTCAACCCCAGTTATATGGTTTTCATATTACTACCGAAGGGGACACGTATATTAGTGATAATACACTAATAAATCTAGATGAACCTAATAGCTATAAGGAAGCCATGGTAGCCCCGGAATCTGCGAAGTGGAAAGAGGCAATGGACAGCGAGATCCAGTCAATGTATGACAACCAAGTTTGGAATTTGGTTGATTATGTGCCCGGAAGTAAGACCGTGGGTGCAAATGGATCTTCAAGAAGAAGATCGACGTGGATGGAAACGTACACACATATAAGGCGCGATTGGTTGCGAAGGGTTTACTCGAACTCCTGGAGTTGATTATGATGAGACCTTCTCACCAGTTGCGAAGATAAAATCTATTAGAGTGATGCTAGAAATTGCCGCATTTCATGATTTTGAGATTTGGCAAATGGATGTCAAAACCGATTTCCTTAATGGGAAGTTGGCTGAGGATGTTTACATGGCTCAGCCAGAGGGTTTTGTCGATCCGAAGCATCCAAATAGAGTGTGTAAGCTTGAGAAGTCCATTTATGGACTTAAGCAAGCGTCTCGCAGATGGAATCTTTGCTTCGATGAGAAAGTCAAAGAGTTTGGATTTGTACGAAGTGAAGATGAATCATGTGTATATGTCAAAGCCAGTGGGAGTATAGTTAGCTTTCTCGTTTTGTATGTGGATGACATACTGCTCATAGAAAACGACATCCCGACACTGCAGAAGATTAAGTCCTAGCTCGGGAAGTGCTTCGCTATGAAGGACCTCGGAGAGGCTTCCTATATTCTGGGAATAAGGATAGTGAGAGAACGAAGTAAGAGACTAATAGGACTTAGTCAGACCACTTACTTAGATAAGGTACTAAAACGTTTTAGTATGGAAAACTCGAAGAAGGGAGAATTACCAATACAATATAATGCCAAGTTGAGTAAGACTCAAAGTCCGAGTACCGAAGCCGAGATAGCAGAAATGAGCCGAGTACCATATGCTTCCGTAGCTGGCTCAATCATGTATGCTATGACTTGTACTCGCCCTGATGTAGCCTTTGCTTTGAGCATGGTTAGTAGATATCAAGGGAACCCTGGTAGAGCCCATTGGATTGCGATGAAGAATATCCTTAAGTACCTTCGGAGGACCAAGGAATGGCTTTTAGTCCTCGGAGGGAGTGATGACTTGAAGGTGCGAGAGTATAGTGACGCCAGTTTTCAAACCGACAGGGACAACTACCGTTCACAGTCAGACTGGGTCTTTACCCTGAATGGAGGAGCAGTAACTTGGAAAAGTTCCAAACAAGAAACCGTAGCTGATTCAACGTGCGAATCAGAGTACATCGCAGCAAGCGAAGCGTCGAAAGAGGCAATATGGTTAAAGGACTTCATTGGTGATCTTGGATTCGTACCTACCATAAAGGAGCCCATGGAGATTTTCTGTGATAATGAAGGAGCGATTTCCTTGACCAAGGAACCGAGGGATCATGGTAGATCTCGACATATCAAAAGAAAATATCATTTTATAAGACATCGTGTAGAAGGACAACTCGTGGTGAAGAGGATATCATCAGAAGATAACCCAGCAGATCCGCTTACGAAGGGTCTGAGCAGGGTTAAGCACTTGCAGCATGGTAGGAGCATTGGGCTGAAGGATGATATTAGTATAGATTAGATAGTATTAGAAATGTATAATAGATAAATGTAATTAACATTTGATGATTAAATAAAGGAGTATTATTTATGAGTAATGTTACTGTCTTATGTTAATTCTTTAACTATTGTTTTACTTTGCATGTTTTGACTTCTAGAATAATTGAGTTTATTAAGAATAATCGAATTATTCGAATTGTCCAATATCGTTCATATGTTGGAAGTAGGTATGAATGAAGATTGTCATGAATTGGTGTGTAGATTGTCTAAATGGTATTAGACATAGCAAAAGGTTGCTACAACGTTCATGAGTGCTTATGAACTAGTTTTAAGCATTGGAACAAACCCACGCTTGCTGGAATCACCTTATGGAATATGACAAAAAGGGTGATCGCAAGACGATAAAATCATATGGTCTTAAAACCTAGATATATGGTTTGTTATTTGTTAATTGGTTGTACATTGATGGTGCGAAACCGCATCAGTAACTTGATGTTATAAAACGTATCATTGTGTATAGTTGATTAATGAATAAGTAAATGCATATAAGTCGAAGTTTATCTGTTACTTTTATCCTAAGAAGGTAAAAGCGATATCTCGGCTGCTCGATGATTTGATTTGACTTATGTGCCGGGCCCGGTCAGAACTAAATTGATGTGTTCGATTAAGTTCTATGTCGAATAAATCTGAAATCGAGAAACCAAATGCTAGACAATTGTTTCCATGAGAATGTCTGCATGATATCTATACAGAGGACTGTACGATCCCTTATCTAAAGGACAAGATTGATTAGATCAGAGTTTGACAGCTTCTTTGAGAGCTACGATTGCTAATTGGTGTATATAGTTACTAGACTTATCCAAGTGGGAGACTGTTGGAATAGTGTCTAAGGCTGCAACTATATTTGGTAAGTACTTGACCCGATTGAGCATGGTCCTTTTGGGTTGCCTTCACCATAGCAACTTGATAGGATGATTTACAATGAGAGTTGAAATATTATATAGTATAATATTATTATTTGATTAATATAAGTCATAAATTAACTAGGAATTAATTTGGTGACTTAAAGAGATTAATTAAATAGAAGGGCTTAAACTGTCAAATGTGTGATAGTTATACTTTAGGCTATAATTCCTTATGGATAATATGGTGGATGATTTTATGGCTTAGGATAGACCTAAAATCGTCCAAAGGGTTATATTGCTTAGGGCTTAAGTTATCCAAGTAGGGTTTAAAGGTAAAACCCTAGGAGCCTTACAAGTTTAAATAGACCCTAGGGGTCATGGACATCGGAACCCTCATCAGTAAGGAAACCCTGTCTAATTTCAAAGTCATTCCCCACTCTTTCAAATCATCCTCTTGTTAGTTGGTGTTTGTAATCCATTAGAGGAGTGACAATTGTGACTCTAAAGCTCCAAGAACAAGAAGATCAAGCAAGTGATTCAAGGTAAACTTATAACTCTGATTTCTCAATGTTATAATGCTAGAATAACCATTATAAGTCTAGGATTCATGCATGTTCAAATAAGAGAAACCTATATCCAAGCATTAGGGTTTGTATGTGCACATAGGAATGTTCATATGGCAAAAACCCATCAATTAGTACACTCAAAGTATGATTTTTTTCATCAATGTCATTATATTCTATATTAGAATGCTTATTTCGTTGTTTGATTGTAAGCTTTGCTAAAATGTCCATAATTGGTTATGGTTGTGGGAGAAATTATGAAGTAAGACTATAATTATGGCATGGTGACATCTATAAGATGAATATGTCTAAATAAAATAACCAAATTCACATTTCTTCATAGTCGATTAATATTGGACAAACTCATTTTGAGATGCCACTTCGTGAATTTACATCATTAAGTGAATCTTAAAGAGTGTGTTAACTTTCTGTATCCTTAAACATAGATATGTACAAGATTCCAAGTAGGAAAATTCATGTGGTGTTATGCCTTGATGTATGTCAAATACTATGATGAAACATGGAAGTTATATCACTGAAAATCGCTCTTTACACGTAAGAGCATCCTGGCCTAGATAAATGTAACAATTGGCAAAAATATAGACTTTTGTACAACGATCTATGTTAATAATAAACAACGAATAATATATTATCAAAAAAAATGCTAAGAAAATTTGTTACAAGCTTGATAATAATGTGAGGAAATTTCATGATCTAGGAAATTGTCGAATAACGATGTTATTTTTATAACCTGAACTAGAACCGGGTTCTTGAAAACAACACTGACTGATAACTGGGTGTTCAAAACATTATAATTACATGGCTTCTGGTAACAACAAATTTTATTAACGTGACATGTGATACTATCAATGGACAAATACACGAATTTGAAATGTATCAAACTTAGTCGTTTATGAACGAAGACCACGGAAAAGAAGTAATATTTTACCAAATGAAAAATAAATAAATACTCTAGACTTATTAAAATACTTATTTGGGTAGAAGTATTAAAGAGCAGAAGCATGTATAATCTATATATTTATACATATATAAAATAACCTACGTAATATATATATATATATATATATATATATATATATATATATATATATATATATATATATATATGGTAATATAAGAAAATTACCACAAACAAGAAGTGAAAGGTACAGGGAATATTATGTCAAAGTTATCCAAGCATGAGTATATATATTCAATTTAAGTAATTCACCAAATATCCTACCTCTTAGCTTACGTATTATTCCTAACATACTTGAGCATTCACATGCATAATATCTACTAAAGATATGGTCTAACATTAAAGAACATTAAATAAATTAACCCAAACAAAATCTAGTTTCATTCCCTCTCAAATCTCGTCACCCACTTCCCTACCCCTCAAAACTAAATGGAAACAAGGTAACTAACTTCTAACTTGATGGGAATACTCACTTCCCTACCCCTCAAAACTAAATGGAAACAAGGTAACTAACTTCTAACTTGATGGGAATATTCAGCCACTTGCATGAGCTAAATCAAATCAATATGATTACCATTATCTTGTGATATTTGCATCTATCTCACTCTTTCCTCTAGCCATAAATACATCGGCACCCTTCCCTCTATTTCACTTTCATTCTTCTGCAAACAATCACTCCTCTTTTCTCTGAATATCATAACAGAAATCAACTTTCTTACAACCCCTTTTCCCTTCTTCACGAAACCCATCAGAAACAGAAGAAGAAATTGAGCTACTCCCTCCTCCTTTATAGCTTCCTGTCACAGCCATTTCACACCTGTTTTCAAGCTGTTTTTATCCCAAAAATACCCCTTAACGTACCTCCTGTTACTGCTACCTTTGAAGTCACAAAAACAGCCCCAAAAACTCTTCTTTTATTATGTTTTTGCTGAATTTTCGAGACCTGAAGCAGTGATATAAAGAGCTGTTTTTCGAGTGGCTTTTAACATCCAAGAATCCACTATTTTGCAACCATTTTTCAAGATCATAACAACCCATTTGAGAGCCATTTTCGAGTGACATAGATCCCATGACAACCTTTTCCATGATGCCTAGAAAGATGGTGTTCAACTCATGATATAACAAGCCTTTGTGATAGTATTAGAACAAAGGTATACATAAAACTTTTACTTATGTTTTACATCTTAAAAATAACCCACAAGTTGTTATGAATAACTAGTTGTAATATCTAACTTAATCTGTCATCATCTATGTTAATTCCTCCCAAAGAATACTTCCATCACGAGCCTTCGAGAAACCGGGAACATCTCGACATCTTTGAACCCGATAACGACACGCAACTAAAGTGAGTTTTCTACGGCCCCTCTTTTATGTTTTACAAGTTTTGGGGGAGAATACACACTAAAAGAATTATAGTTGAAAGATTTAAAGGCTTTACTAACTAAAAATACAAGTTATGTCACTAAACATATCTAAGCTCAAATTTCAGCTTTTCACAGTAAAGTTATGATCTGTTCACGGACTGTTTTGCCCTCCTTAAACTCAATGGATTTCAAAACTGTACAATATGGAAGTAGTTCATGTTTATACCTTTCCAAGGACTACTTGCACGCATTCATACTATTTTTCTACAATTTATAATGATTTTTACAAAACTATCTATCATTTCATAACATTTTCGGACCTGTCTGTGAAAATGAGCATTTTCACTCAGGTTAGGAACCACTTAAGCTTAGGATAAAAATTATGGACAAATTAGACTCATTTTCTAAACTTTGAGAGTTTACGGATCCAGATTTCGACTTATGATGATTTTTCTATGATTTTTCTAAAAACATGGACAGAATTGCCCTTTTTGATTTATCTTGCTGTTGGACTTTCAAATATATATACAAAGTGTTGTGATAAATAAGAAGTACACCGATTATGATATTGTTTGGTTCACACATACTTTAATAGTTACAAAAGTGTAAATTATAACAAGTACTTCTAATATGATCATGTTGAGAACCTCATAAGATATGATGATTTGGACTATGTCGATTTTGGTCACTCACAGCCGGGGTGCTGTATAAACTTTGTTATTCACTTACATTCAGAGTACTGTCTAAACATATATATGGTCACTTACAGTCAAGGTACTGTTTAAACTCGTATAGGGACATATATGACCATTGTCCTGTTAGAACTTTGGTAGTTTTACAATTTTTAAGCATCACAGCCAAAAGTCTTTAAATCCAAACAATCGGGAATTATAACAAAGTCCCGGAAATAAATATACTAAGACACACTGGGATGAGGTTGTATGTAGTATGAATATTGTTTGTAGATTGTTAAAACGATTGTTAGTGTCTATCTATACAAACACTAAATATTTTGCTTCTCATAAATATGTTAAAATTTACTTTTATGGTAAGTAAGTAACATAGGTACTCGTACTAGATTTCAAGTATCGGTTCTCACACGAAGCATATCGGTAACATTGTTGATCATGTTTTGCACAATTTACTTCGTTAAACATCCCATGTCTTATAAAGATTTCATGTTATAAAACTGACGGAGTCAAAACCTGTGGAACTCATCAACAATTTTGTTGACGTATTTTAAAAATGTGTATTCTCAGGTAACTAATGAGCCGGAGGTAGGACATCGGTTCTAACGAAATTATAGTTCCTTTCTTTTGGGAAAAATCTTAAACTGTTTTTATTTACTGTTGTGTATTTAAACTATGAATATGTAATTTAAATTCCAACACTTTAAGGTTTGTAATATATTGATTTAAATATATTAAGTGTTCGATATATGTGGTTGACTGTGATCCAATTGTATAACGTCGCAACCCCGACGATTTCCGCCGCGGGTCAGGGTGTGACAATAAAACCATTGTTGTTTTATAAGAAATATACTTTTGATTGCAACTAAATTGAGACATGGGTAATTTTCTCCAATGTTGTGTGGTGTGTTAGGAAGGATTTTTTCCATATACATGGTGTCCCTATGTCAATCACATCTATCTATGAAATTAAGTTACTAGTTCACCTCTAGTTAACTCTTTGGAGGCGTTTATGAAAAAGTCTAAACTGCAATAACACTGCGCACACATAGTCTAACGGGCAAACTAAAGTTGTTAGTAAAATGGTTGGGAACTTGTTGTACTGCTTATATGGGAGAAAAACAAAGATATGGTACGCATCTCTAGTCTAATCCAAACTCGCCTATAAAACTAAAATTTAAAGCTCGACAGGTGCTTCACCAACTTTGCTAGTATACAAAACTCCCTCATGATAAGGTGTTCATTTAGTTGAATTGGCAAGGAAGATCAACAACATGATTAACAAGCCTATTGAAGACATGTATAAAATTCATGAAGAAATGTAAATGAAGAATTTTCAACAAATGCAGAGTACAAAGCAACAATCGACAACCATAGATGTTCAAAAACATTTGAAGATGAAGATGTGGTTACTTTAGACCTCTACAAAAAAAAAAAAAAAAAGATTCTCGATTGGCACATACAACAAGTTATCTAATGAAATTTTGATCCTTACAAGACTTTGCAAAAGACTAATGATAATAAATATGGTGTTAACCTACCAAACACAATTCCCATCTCCAATACATTCAATGTATCTAACATCTAAAACTAATACAAGCAAAAAGAACTTGTCTATCACGAGATGTCAAAGTCAAGTTCTTTTCAAGAAGAAATTAAAGGAAGCTTTCCCGCCCTTTTAAGACACGTCCATTTAGGCCTTCAAATTCACTTTTCCTCCAACTTTAACTCAGGTGATTCTAGTTTATTATGTTTTTATGAAAGAATATATGATTCTAAATTTATGTTTTTTCATGTTTATTTAGATTGTTAATTTCAAGAATTTGTTGTTAGTTTTAAGGTTCCAATATATGGTTGTGCCTACCAAATTTAGATTCACTCTAAATAAGGCCCTTTATAATTTTTTAGAGCCATATTAGATTCAATAAATTTTATACACTTTTAGTTTTCAACGTTATTGAGGTTTGTTGACTTCCATTCTATGCCAGTAAGTAAATCATCGATTAATATGAAACCAAACATCATTGTAAGGTAAAACGGTGCACTAAAATAATAGGGTTTTGTTAAATAACCCAAACCTCTCTATTTAATTATATGAAAAATGAATAAATTTGATTAAACAAATACAAGGTTTTATAACCATTTATAACTAAGTTAAGATATGGTGTAGACATAGGTTTAGATATAGAATGTGTAATGCATGTAATCACATAACTTCTTAAACCGCATGAATTCATGTAAAGTGCATAAATCATATGAGTTCACATAATTCCATAGATACAATGATTTCCTATCATGGAAACTAAGTACTCAATCCTCAATTAGAATCATATAGTAATTAGCATCAAATCATAAACTATATGACATTACTATCGACTGTAAATATAATATCATGTGGGAATGTAATTGCAAATAGCCAATCAATACATATAATATGACACATCGCATAGAAAGTAATAAAAGCATGTTGTTTATGAATATGTGTGCTAAAAAAACTATGTACGCACCTATAATAAACAACTGCAAATCTAAAACTATATTACAACGTATGAAAAGCAACCCTAACCATAAACTGCAATACTACAAGACTTACCTATGATAACTTATATCATTTAAAGTTATAAAATGTAACCTAAAAACCAAAAGCCTCACAAAATAACAACTAATGGCCCATAATGATATGAAATAGCATCCACAAACCACAAAATTGTAAGAATCGTCGCACGACAACCCATACCTTATGTTGGCATGAAATGTCATCTACAAACTGTAGAATTGCAAGACTCATCGCACAAAACCCATACCATGTAATGATATGAAGTTATATAATGACATGCTAAGTGATAAAACAAACTACCATGGAAAACCATGTATTCATTAACTATAGTACCACATGTCATCAACTAACCGCATAAATCGTATGAATTCACATAAGCTACATAAATCACGTGAATTCACATCATTACATGATTAAAATGATTTCCTAACATGAAAACTTAGTAATCAAACCACAATTACATGTATTAGTAATTAAAATCAAGCCATAAGCCACACAATAATATTATCAACTACAAACAATATTAATTCTTGACTAAGTCCGACAACTTGTGTTTTTGTCTAAATTTGTAATTTGTTTTGTCAATGGATGTTTTTGTTAAATTATAAAATTGATTGAAACATGATAGAGCTACGAAATAATAACTAATTTATCATGATAGTTCCTTAAGAATTTATTAATTAATTTAGGTCTATGTATCGTTGATTTTCCACCATTGCAATCAAGTTGTAGTTGTGTATTTGTTAGTGGTGAGTGTTGATTATATAGTTTTTTAGCATACATCCCTATAAATTTTTATTCTGCTTTGATTTGTAATATTAAGATGTTTATAGTGCATACCAACATACTAATAATAGACATGTCAATGGGAGGGTTTGGAGCGAATCTCCATTAATCAAGGAATATCCAAAAAAAAAAACATTAATTTAATTATTTTACAATATTAAACTACCCAAATGCGTGTCACAAAGTAATATTTATTAAAAATGATAAATATCTACTAACAAGAATTACATTACTTAATATTCATAATAAGAAACTAGCCATTTAACCGCGCTAAGAATAATGTTTTCATAAATTAATTTTTGGAAAAGCTTTTAGTTTTTTTGTGGAAATAGTATTACTTTAAAGAACCTAACACAAAAGGAAAAATATTACTCTAAAATGTAAACAATTATTAAATATCCATAATCTAATTTTTTTTTTCTAGATGTAAACAATTATTATCATAACTAAGAGTAAAACATATATTCTCTAAACCATGTTTATACTAAGAAACTAAATAACGAAGGGTATTTTGTTTTGTTTTGTTTTTTTTTTTTCAAACTTTACGTTTTGAAGTATATAACTGTGGTGATTGTATAAAGTAATATTTTAATGAACAGAGGGTTATTCAAGACATTTATGTAAATAGAAGGGTTGAAAAATAAGTTTCTAAAAACTCTTAAATAAATGTGGAAATAGAACGACTTATATAACTATTTAAGTCATAATATACTCTAGTCCTAAAATCATAACTAGATTGTGATTTGCTGTGGACAAATCAAAGTCCATATCATCATCTTTTGAATTTAAAAATTACTTCCAAAATTATTCATATTATATCTCTTCCTTTCATTTTAATATACATTCATTTTAGAATTTTAATAATTAATTTGTTAGATAAAACTTTGCTTTATATTAGACTACTATTTTATTTAAACTCTAACTCATATTATGATCTTAATTAAAGTTCATAACACCAACCCTTAGACAAAAGTATCGTGTTTTCCATTAGAAGCCCATATAAAAACATATATTTATTTAGTAATTTAACATTCTCCAATTTTAATAAAGATAAATGTATTTTATCTACTTTTTTGTTTATTTAAATTAGGACTCCTCATAATAATTATGGCAACTCAAAAATGTACTCCTACTTTTAGTAAAGAAAAATACCAATATTTCTTGATTGATTTTGAGATATTTTAATCAAAATATTATTCTAAGACACTATGTCTATTATATTACGTTAATTTTTCACATATTAATTAATTAGTAGAGTTAAAACATGACTTTAGACCGTTTTGATTTATTAAAATGTAATTATTTACACTTATGAAAAGATATTGAAAGATGAGATAATATAAAAATACAAATAAATTTTAAATTACAATTAAGTATGTTGTAGGAATAAGTATTGGATTGATAACTTTCCTTAGAGCTAATGGTAAACTTATATCATATGTTCAAAATATTGTCACTTCACTACTTTATTTTTATTAACTTTTTATTAAATTCTTTCTTTAATAGTTAAACTTTTTTATGATTTTCTTTAATTTAGCTATTTTATCTATATCTATTTAAAATATTATATAAAACCTCTTCATTTAACTAATCATTTTTTAAATACATCATATTTAAATATTATGTATAAACATTCATTTACGTACAAACGATTTACATATTACTAAAATTTATATTTATACATTATATTTTTTTATCTATAAATTTTAGATAAACAATAAATAAATAAAAGTAAATCAAAGGTAGAAAATGAAATATTTTTAAAAAGAAAATGGTTGATTGTTCAAACATTTAAGCTATATTTGACCACTCAATATATATTGAGTGGTCAATAAAAATGAGCAAAAAAATCATGCACTCCAATGGTGTTTAATTATTTTGACTACTTAAACAAATAGTAATTAGTAGTAAAAAAAAACATCATTAGAGATGCTTTTGTATTTTTGCTACAATATAATAATATAAATTATGTTTTGTCTTTTAAATTTACCATATTGAGAGTTATTGGGAATATAATTAAAATGAAAACAATTTGCATTATTAATTTAACAATATCTCCTTTATATTCAATATATCCTTCATATTATTTTATAAGAACTCATATGATCATTTTCAAGCTTTATACTTGCATGATCATTATAGATCCTCATCTCTAATAAATGATAGTTTTTTTTGTCACTTATCACACACTCATTCAATTTATGAAATGTCATTTTGTATTATTTTGAATTAATAAATTCTTTTTCTACATATCATTTTATGATTTTTTATTTTATTTTATTAAATTCCACATAATACTTTAATGTAACAATTGCAATAAATGTAGTAATAAATGAATATCAATTTTATTAATGAAATTACCTGTTAATTTCGAAATTCTCAAAATTAAAGTTTATTAATTTCTTTTATTTATTTAAATTATTTGTTTAAATTTAAAAGATAAAAAATATTTCTATTATAATAATTTATTATTTTTCTTATTTTCTTATAAATTTAAAATTCTCAAATATTTTAACATTTATATTTAACAATTTTTTAAAATTAACTCATGTAATACATAAGTCTCATAACTAGTTAAGTAAAATTCTTCTCCACTACATACTTATTTTCTATCGTATATAATTTCTATATATTAACATAAAAAAAACAATGTATATGCATTTTATATATTGTCATAATAAAGATATAAATTAAAAATATATAAAATAAATATAGATTAGATCATTTGCCTATATAAAAGATAGTAAATTGAACTAATAATTATGAAATCTTTTGAAAATATACGAGCTTCACACATCTTTAGGTTTACGAAAGGTTGATTGACACACTTTACCGTGACAACATGTATTTTTTTATATGTTTTATTGTTATCTCTGATTTCAACTCACTAATTATCTTTTTTATTACTTTCTATTTATCTTCTTTTTTTATCCTATATTGTGAAATTGAAATATAATAATTTCATTTGTCAAGAGTGTCAAATTTCTTTTGTAAATGAAACTATTTTCTACATTATAATTCATATAACGTTTCACTACATAAATCTGTTAAAATATATTGTTATAATAATAAAAAAGTTGAGTTTTCATTTTTTTTAAATAAAAAAATCATTTTATAATCGCAATCGCATAAGAAATACATGTAACATAAAAACATACGAACATAATATTATATTTCTTATTAAATTCAATTTGAACATTTCAAAGAACAAGAACTGAAAGAGAAATCAAGTTGTTACTTTGACCACCAGAATGTATTGGGGATCTAGATCCAGAAATTCGTAGCGATGACGTGATAAATAGAAGAAATAAACTGAAGTAAGGAGATAGATGGTTGCGGTGAGGATAGGATGTGTTGGTTGGTCTAAAAAATAGTTGAAAAAGTGGTGGTGGTGGTGACGGTGGCATCAATGGATACTTTAACAACTGTAGGAGACAAGATTGAAAAGGGAAAGGTATCAATCTAAGATAAACATGTACTTCTGGTAGTTGACTTCAAATATGGACGATGGAGGTTACGAAGTTGGATCTGGTGTTCACACGGTGGTTAGTCGTGATGATGATTGGTGGTGACAACTCAGGTTGTAAAGGTGGTGTGATGAAGGAGACAGAAGCTGAAGAGTCAGGGTTTATAACGTGTGTTTGTATGTTATCAATAAGGAGTCCATGAATCCTTTGCAAATTAACAATTCATATTTAAACATGTTGGCAATCCATGTGACCGCCATGAAAGCAATCCGTGTCATTTTTTCTTTTAAGACAATTGTGATCCACATTGTTGTATATTCTGCAAAGTAAATTGTATTTAAGAGTTTTTGCTTAAAAAGCATGTACTTGTATTTAAGAGTTTTCCCTTAAATGTTTTATAAGTGGTAAAGATTAGGGGAAATCAAAGAGTTGCTAGTCATGTCTAATAACTATTTATAAGTGGAGTGAATCGACAATGATTTATACCCTACCCATTTCATAAAAAGGTTGACGGGTACGATTCGTAAATGTTTAAACGGAACGAATCTGAGATCCAAATCTGTAATTTTTTTTTAAAAAATTTGGACTAAATCATGGTCAAATCCGCTCCATTAACAAATCTACTTATAATATTGGTAGTCGACCTTAGATAGAATCATACTTACAATATAGGCAACATAGTTTAGATAACAGCATACTTACAATTTAGGTAATATATTTCAAATTAGGGGTGTTGATCGGGTTAAATTTTTGGGTTTCGGGTAGAACGGGTCGGGTAGTTCGGGTATTTTTTTAAAATAATAATACCCGATACTCGACCCCTATTGTAATTTGGGTTCTCGAGTTTCGAGTATTCCGGTTTTAGGTCGGGTCAGGTATTTTTGGGTATACCCGGAAATTAGTTAAGTGTCACGTATTGATTTTTTTTAATTCTTTTTGGGGTTTCGGTTGCTTTAATAAAAAAAATTGGGTAACAAAATATTTCATACAACTAACAGGTACATATACGATAACAATACAAGTCATTATAATATGTTATGTGATTTTTACATTCCATTTCAAATTTTGATAAAAAAAAAAAGGTTAATAGAATACATGATCAGTGTTTGATCAAATTCGGATTAACTAAATATGTTACATGATTTAATGCAAAATGTGAGTACATAAAAGTTATAAAACTCCATTTCATTTTGAACAATTTCTTTTGTATTTACTATATACCCTTCAAATAATGAAGTTATATAACATTTGGTTTAAATTATAAGAAACAATAATTATATAAAATAATGATACAACTTTAATAGTTATTACAACTAGTGTATTACTTAGTTTTTTTTATTAAATCGGGTATTCGGGTATACCCAAATTTTTTTAAACATACGCAATACCCGACTTATTTAAATATCGAGTTACCAGATTACCCGAGTTTTCAAACCCGAAAACCGATTTACCCGACCCGGTCTACCCGAATTCAAAACGGGTCGGGTTGGATAATCGGGTATTGGGTATTTTCAACAACATATTTCAAATAACAACATACTTACATTTTAGACGATAACTAACATAAATGTCCAAAAGTCATCAAATACCAAAGGGCATGTTTCGCACCGAGCTTTTAAGAGTGTTTTGGAAGTTTTTTATTTTTAGCTTTTAAGAAAAAACTTGTGATAAAGAAAAAGATTTGTTTGGTAGCAGACTTTTAACTTTTATTTTAAACAAAAAGTTTTGAATCCAAAAGCTACGTCAAATACCTTTTGAGTGATTTTAGTTTTTCTAAACTTTTAGTTTTTAGTTTTTAACTAATTGTCTAATTTTCTATATTTAAAAGTTAATAACTATTTTTGTCAAATACTTCTATATACATTAAAACTACAACTTTCAGTAGGCACCTAGTTTTGGGAAACACTATTCAGGTAATAACTATAATATACAATATATAATAAAGCATAAAATATAATGGTTAGAAATTCATCTATTTAAACACCATAAACCTAAATTATTTTTTGTACATATAATAACTACATAAACGTCAAAGTTTTACCCAATAATCCATCCTCAAGCAAATAGCATACTCAATACTCATCTATAAGCATGTTATATTAATAAATTTAGCAAGAACTCGTCCATAAATAATGGACATAAAGTGTTGGTGATTTTAGTATCACCATGTCATTTTAAGTAACTGGAACTAACATGTGAGCTAAGGGGCTTCATAATTTGTACTCTAATATATGTACGGGGTTGTGTGGAGTGCACATATGTATAAAATTGAGTCAGAAGCCGGTTTGACGACTAGTAGGGGGTCCGGGGGCAGCGCCCCCGAGTCTGGGGTTTCCAAAGGGGCAGCGCCCCTTTGGCGGGGTCTAGGGGCAGCACCCCTAGCGGGGTCCAAGGGGCAGAGCCCCTGGTTGGGAACATAATGGAAAACTCAATTTCTTGAGGGTGATTATGGTAAAACTAACGAAACTCGTTAGTTTTTGGTAACCCTAATCCGAATTAATATTACTTTTTTCCAAAGTAACTAATGATGGTCCAACCCTAATGAAACCCTAATTGTGTTTAGTATATAAACAACTCTTTCTTTCCAGAAGGGGTTTTTTTTTTAGCTCTAATTTTTCATCACACATTCACAGTAACTTTTAGCATATTAGCTTACATTTTCTGTGCCTAGAAACGTAAGTGTCCACTTGGATTATCCTATGCTGAATTTCTTGTAACCCAGACATAGGGTAGAAATATGAGTTCGGAAAGTGATATCACGATCCAAGTTGGTATCTAGATGTCCACTACAAACCCTAATTTTCCCAACAATCGAACTGATATTTTCTGTTTCTGGAGATGGGTGACTCAATCCGTGAGATGACCACTAAGTTTGCCAAGTTGGAGAAGTTTGAAGGCGTTGATTTTAGGCGCTGGAAGAAAAAGATGCACTTCATGTTGACCACTCTGAAAGCAGCATACATGCTGACTACTCCAAGACCAGCAGAGCCTGAGAAAGGTGTTGTTGAGATGGCTGAAAAGACAAGAAAGAGATAGAAGTGAGACAATGATGACTACATCTGCAAAGGTCACATTCTAGATGGTATGTCTGATGCTTTATTTGATATCCATAGTGAAGCCTTGTGTGCTAAGGAGTTGTGGGATACCCTTGAACTGAAATACATTACTGAGGATGCTTCTAGCAAGAAGTTTCTGGTTTGTAATTTTAATAATTATAAGATGGAAGATTCAAGGTCTGTCACTGAACGGTACAATGAACTCCTTGGTATATACGGACAGTTTAAACTGCACAAAATGAATATAGATGAATCCATAGTTGTGTCCACTATCATTGACAAACTACCTCCGTCCTGGAAAGACTTCAAACATAACTTGAAACATCAAAAGGAGGAACTATCATTGGTTCAACTTGCTAGTCACATTCGTATTGAAGAATCTCTTCGTGCGAAGGAAAGTGACAGATCTGAAAAACCCAAAGGAACAGTTGAACATGGACAACCCTCGGTTCATATTGTTGAAAACAAACCAAGGAACCAGAACCACAAAGGACATGACAAACGCAAGCAGGAACATGTCCCAAGAAACTCCAACAAAAAGAGAAAGGATCTGGTTTGTTGGAGGTGCAATCAAGTTGGGCATTGCAAGCGTGATTGTCGTGTGAATTTGGGCAACAATGGTGCTGGAAACAATGGAGCCAATGGGAAAGTAAACGGGTCTTCAGCCCAAGATAAAGGAGGTCAGTTTTTGACTAACTGTGGTAATTCTAATCAGAATTATGTTTATTATGTTTCATTTATCCCTGAATCATTCTATGTGCAGGATGATGATGTTGCTTGGTGGATCGACTCCGGAGCAACGACCCATGTATGCAAGGATAAACGGATGTTTGAAACACTAACTCCACTTGAAGATGGCTCGGTGTTGAAAATGGGAGACGATTCTTTTATTCATATTTGTGGTTTAGGTGTCGTGTGTCTTGAATTTACTTCTAGAAATACAATTAGGTTATTTGATGTTTTGTTTGTTCCCAAGATTCGCAAGAATCTTGTTAGCTCTAGTTGTTTGAATTATGATGGTTTTAAACAAGTTATTGAGTCGGATAAGTTTGTTTTGTCTAAGGGTGGAATGTTTGTTGGCTTTGGATATTTAAATAATAGAATGTTTCGTTTGAATATTGTTGACAAATTATTACGTGTTTAGAATTCTGCATTTGTATCTTCTACTTCTAATGTTGATAAATCTATGCTTTGGCATGTAAGATTAGGTCATGTCAACTTTAGAAGGATGCATAAGATGTCAAAAGATGGATTAATTCCAGCCTTTGATATGATATCTAATAAATGTAAAACATGCATGCTTACAAAAGTGACAAAACAGCCCTTTCCTAGTGTCACTAGAAATTCAGTTGTTTTGGAACTTGTACACAGTGACCTGTGTGATTTTCATTCCACTCCTTCTTTAGGGAATAAAAAGTATGTAGTCACTTTTATTGATGACTGCACTCGTTTTTGCTATGTGTATTTGTTGCACTCTACGGATGAAGCCTTAGATAAATTCAAAATTTACAAAACCGAGGTGGAATTGCAATTGGGCATTCCGGTTAAATGTCCCAGGACTGACAGGGGAGGTGAATATATGGATCCCATATACTTCCAATTAGTGGGCATCATTCATGAGACCACGAAACCATACACGCCTCAACAGAATGGCATTGTTAAACGCAAAAATCGAGTTTTAAAGGAAATGGTAAACTCGATGATGTCTTACTCGGGATTGAATGAAGGATTTTGGGGAGAGGCCATGTTAACGGCCTGCTATTTGTTAAATAGGGTTCCAAATAAAAGGAACAAAACAGTCCCATATGAACTTTGGTTCAAGAAAAAGCCGAATTTAAGTTATTTTTGGGTTTAGGGATGTCGGGCAGTTGTAAAACTTACCGATCCCAAGAAGAAAATTTTGGGAGAAAGTGGAATTGATTGCATATTCATTGGATATGCTGAACATTCCAAAGCATATAGGTTTTATGTAATAGAACCTAATGATTCGGTTTCAATTAACACTGTTATCGAATCACAGGACGCAATTTTTGATGAGATGAGGTTTTCATCAATTCAAAGGCCTAAGGATCTGATTTTTGATGCTAATAAAGAGCAAAATTCAAAAAGTCAAGATATTGGTATCGTGTGTGACAACCGTCAAATTCTGGTCAATTCAAAGTCAAATAAAGTCAACGAGTCAAACCGGTCAGCTCAACTAACCTTGTGTATTAGGGTTAGTGTTATGTTCGTATTGTATAACTTGCTATGTTAATGGGAAAACATCACAGGAGAAAAGTTTGTGTTAAAAATTTCCTAAGCCTTCGTACTAATCAAGAACTAAACTGTGTTCGCATTTGGAATGAAAAATTTTGTGAATCGCATTTGATTAATTAGGTTAAAATGCGAAGGTGATTAATGCGAAGTTGGATTTAGCTTTGCTATAAGTTTCAATCGATTTTGAAATTGAGTATTGTTCGCATTTGTATGAGTGTAGTCGATGAATCGATAAAGCAAGAACATATGAGTTTTTGATTCGCAATTGGATTGATGATTGAGGGATGATTCGTGAAGAAAAACGCGAAGTCAAGGACTATGAAATTGTTGTTTGCAAGAATTTAAAAACTCGATTGTGGAGTTGTTGATGCTCATTTTGCGAAAGTAAAACAATCGAGTGTTCGCATCTATGAATCAATTTGAAGTCAATTGGGTTAATATTCGCATATGGGTCCAACATATGAATTTTTGATTTCGCAAGTTTAGAGTTCAAGAACTAAACTGTGTTCGCATCTGGAATGAAAAATTTTGTGAATCGCATTTGATTAATTAGGTTAAAATGCGAAGGTGATTAATGCGAAGTTGGATTTAGCTTTGCTATAAGTTTCAATCGATTTTGAAATTGAGTATTGTTCGCATTTGTATGAGTGTAGTCGATGAATCGATAAAGCAAGAACATATGAGTTTTTGATTCGCAATTGGATTGATGATTGAGGGATGATTCGTGAAGAAAAACGCGAAGTCAAGGACTATGAAATTGTTGTTTGCAAGAATTTAAAAACTCGATTGTGGAGTTGTTGATGCTCATTTTGCGAAAGTAAAACAATCGAGTGTTCGCATCTATGAATCAATTTGAAGTCAATTGGGTTAATATTCGCATATGGGTTCAACATATGAATTTTTGATTTCGCAAGTTTAGAGTTCAAGAACTAAACTGTGTTCGCATCTGGAATGAAAAATTTTGTGAACCACATTTGATTAATTAGGTTAAAATGCGAAGGTGATTAATGCGAAGGGATGCGAAGGGTGTAAGAATGAAGATGCGAAGTATTTCACAGTAGAATGCGAATTGGGGAAGAAAACAGAAGATTTCAAATATTGTCCCTGGAGTTTCGCATTTTTGGAAATAAATACTCAACTTCGCAAATGGGGGTCATAAAATGATGAAATTGCAGAATTTTTAAAGAGATACACACACATAGACAACCACACATATATTTAGAAAATTAAACTAAAAGATGATAAATTACAGATTATAGCATTGTTCTTTGAGAATAAATTACTAAAAATGGGATATAGACAATTATAAGACATTGTTCTTGACTTTTGAGTCCAAAGACGTATGATCCGAACTTTAATTGTGAAATCGTCCTTGATTGAGTCAATTTCCTTTATAGGAGTAATATATTCCATTGTGCCTTGCAAGTTAAAAAAAAAAAAAAAAAAAAAAAAAAAAAAAAAAAAAAAATCAAAGTCACAAGCAACCACCCCACACCCACTCTATGACCAGCCATACCTCCCCACCTTACCTATGTCACTTCAATGTTCCCTTACACTCAAATTTCACTCACTCCCACGTTTTTGAGCTGGAACAATCAACCACACTCCTCATTTTCTCTCATTTCTCTCATTCCACTAAGTAACAAACATCACTTTTTGCTCTCAAACTCTTCTACACAAATTTTCGAGATCCAAGGCTGGATTCAAGTGTTCTTCCACACTTAATTCTCGAAAACCTTCAAGGCATCTCCAAGTGTTCTTGAATTAAACACTTCCATTCTTCAACAATCATCTACTGAAATCACTCAAGGTGAGTTCATACCCCTACATTTTCATGATTTCTCAAGTTTTCAGGGGGTGAATACAAGTTAAAACACTAAGAACCTATCAAAAGTTTTCTAACAGCCTTCATCAGAAAAGTTCAACTCCATTCACGGACTGTTTTGGGCATCTTACACATTTTTGTTTTCAAAACTGTACAAGGTGCAAATAGTTCAAGTTTTTAGCTTTAAAATGGCTACTTGCACATCTCCATACGATTTTTCTACAATTTATGGCGATTTTTACAAAACTGCCTATCATTTCAAACAACAATCCGGACCAGTCTGTGATTTTGGACTTTTTCACCCAAGTTAGAGGTCATTATAAATTGAGATAAAATTTATGAGCAAACTAGACACATTTTGTGAACTCTCAGAATTTACGGATCTAGTTTTCGACTTCGTATGATTTTTCTATGATTTTTCCAAAACATGGCAGAATTGCTAAATTTTGCCAACAGCATGTAAATATCATAACACTTTGTATTATGTTAAGCAAAGTGTATAATCATAAGTTTTAGTATTTGTATGTGTTTCCTTGTTAGTTTATCATTATGAACTGAAACTAAGACATTCATATTAAATATTATTCATTCATTTTGGAACACGCATTATTAAACTATAAAAAGTATAGTTTGATAAATTCACAACACTAATACATTTCCATAAAAGAATTCATACATATTACATACATTTTAGATAAACTATAATAGGTATAGTTTATGATACATCACTCTACGCACTCGTACAAGAAGGGTACATTCATACAAGAAATATTTATATTCACACACATTTCACGTAAACTTGTTATCCTATATTGTGAGTTTCTCTATTTTTCTTTCTCTCTCTCTCTCTCCCCGTACGTCCGAGTGCGGGATATAATTCCTGGTAGCTATAATCAAAATCTCCTTGAGGGAGAACGTGATACTTGTATATAGATCTATATTGGGATTGACACCCCACACCTTGCTGCTAGCTACAGTTGGACCTGCAGGTCTACGGGTGACAAATGTCATTTTATTTTTCGCGACACTGAGAACGTCGTGGCAGGTTCACATAGTCATAGTATGATTATAGCGACTCACATAGGGATATAACAATCCATAAGTTTGCGGGATTTTATTTTTAAAACCTAAATGAGTTTTATGTCGATTTAAAATCACCTTTTTATCTCTATGAGTACAGATATTACTGTACACTTTTGGTTTTGGTAGTTACGACTACACATCATTTGAAACCGCATTTATACTTTTAAGTATGGTCAATACTTGTTATTACTCGGTCCTCTAATTTAGGACTACATATATATAATGTATTAACAAACATGAGAACGTACAGAAATTTCGTTTAATTCAAAAGCGTCCATGTCCATTTAAATACATAACATTTGCTACTAATAAGAAGGGTTAGTTATACATGTTGGTCTTCAGTCATAAGACGACATTACACAGGTTTTAAAGAAAATATCGGATTTTCTGGATACATACTCTAACGCTTTTTCGAGGAAAACGATTTACTTTTCTAACGAAATCTCTTATGAACTCACCAACCTTTGTGTTGACACTTTTCAAAACTACTTGTATTCTCAGGAATTCAGTGAAAACAGGAAATCAACAACGTTTTGAGGATGGGACGATAAATCGTCAAACAGTTCATTTCGTATTATAATGTAACTGATGTGAATCATGTAAACATGTGCTTCGATGTAACATTTTCAATTATATTTGTGTTGGTTGTATTTACTTTGAGCACTATTATACTCATTGTTGTGATACTCTACATGAAGTCCTCCACCCCCGGACGTTTCCGCCATCCTTGGTTTGGGGGTGCGACATCGTGCAAGAACCACAAGATATTCGTAGAAGCAAAAGAGGTCAAGTTGCGCAAAAATTCAGATTCGACTTCCAACTGTACTTGGTGGAAGGTTCAAGGGATGAAATTAATCTTGAATACTCATATTTCTATAGTATTGAAGATGATCCTAAGACTTATCAAGAGGCCATGGAGTCTCGTGATAGTGCCTTTTGGAAGGAAGCAATTAATGATGAGATGTCATCAATTCTTGAGAACAATACATGGGTGTTGTCTGATTTGCCTCCGGGTTCTAAACCTCTTGGTTGCAAATGGATTTTCAAAAAGAAAATGAATGTTAATGGGACTATTGATAAATTTAAAGCCCGGTTAGTCATTCAAGGTTTTAGACAAAAAGTCGGTATTAACTATTTTGATACGTATGCTCCAGTTACACGTATTTCTACTATTAGATTGTTGATTGCCTTGGCAAGTATCCACAATCTGGTTATTCACCAAATGGATGTGAAAACAGCCTTTTTTAAATGGTGATCTTGACGAGGAAGTTTACATGAAACAACCAGAAGGTTTCATTATGCTCGGTAAAGAGCATATGGTTTGTAAACTTGTCAAATCTTTGTATGGGCTGAAACAAGCGCCTAAACAATGGCATCAAAAATTTGATGAGGTGATTTTGTCTTTTGGGTTTAAAACAAACCAATGTGACAAATGTGTTTATAGTAGATTTGATGATGCTACTAGAGCTAGAGTGATCATTCGCTTATATGTAGATGACATGTTGATTTTTGGTACCGACTAAAATCAAGTGGATGAAACAAAGAAATTGTTGTCATCCAAGTTTTCCATGAAAGATTTAGGAGAGGCTGATGTAATTCTTAGAATAAGAATTAAGAGGATGAACAAAGGATTGGTAATGACTCAAAGTCATTATATTGAGAAAATTCTCAAGCGGTTTAATTTTACCGATTGTTCTCCTGTGAGTACTCCTATGGACCCAAGTGTGAAATTAATGCCAAATAATGGTATTCCCATTTCATAGTTGGAATACTCTAAGGCTATTGGTAGCTTGATGTGTGCCATGACAAGTATCAGACCTGATATTGCGTTGTTGTGGGTAAGTTGAGTAGGTACACTAGCAATCCTAGTGCTCAACATTGGCAAGCAGTGAATAGAGTATTTAAGTATCTCAAGGGAACCATGAATTATGGTTTGTGTTACTTGGGGATTCCTTCGGTTTTAGAAGGTCATTCAGATGCAAGTTGGATTATCAACATGGAAGAGAATTCATCAACTTTTGGTTGGGTATTTTTGCTTGGGGGAGGTGCCATTTATTGGACTTCCAAGAAGCAATCTAGCATTACAAACTTGACAATGGAATCTGAGTTTGGTGCGTTAGCAGCTGCTAGTAAAGAAGCAGAGTGGATAGGGAATTTGGTTTATGAGATTCCTTTGTGGTCTAAACCGATAACACCTATTTCTACCCTTTGTGATAGTGTTCCCGCTTTGGCTAAAGCATATAGCCAGGTTTATAATGTCAAGTCTAGATACCTAGGTGTTAGACATAGTATGATTAGAAAGCTAATCATGAATGGTGTGATTTCGGTTGAGTTTGTGAAATCGCAACAAAATTTGGCAAATCACTTGACTAAAGGTCTGACAAGAGACTTAGTGCACAAGTCTATAATTGGGATGAGATTAAAGTCCATTTAATTCTATAATGACGAGACACCCAATTCCCTCCTAATATAATGTTAGGAGTTGAATTCAATGTGGAAAGCTCATACTTATAGATTGGAGCACATGAAGTCTTCATCCCAGGTATGTGTTCGGTTCTGCAAGTTAGCTAGGTTGAAGTTTACCTTCTTAATAATTCCTTTGATAAATGTATGTGCAGATACATGGAAAGGAGTTACCTACGTGATTGTGAAGTGTAGCCGCATTTCAAGAGGTTGTGGACTTGACCTTGATACAATCATGAGAGGATTGGGAAACACGGCTTTATAATAGTGTCAAGTTGTATTATGCTAGAAATTCAATAAACTAGTATGTATTTTACTTTCTGGTATTCAAATGGGTTGATGAGTTCAATTCTTAGAACACCCTGATTCTCGAGTATTTGCAAGTGTATGATACTAAGTGGAAATTCAATCGTTTCGATATTTTCATTATGTACTAGTTTGGTTTGTTGTTGATAAGGTTATGTTGGTTCAAGGGTTACACTAAAATGGGGGAGGATTGTTGGTAATTTTAGTGTCACCATATCATTTTAAGTAATTGGAACTAACATGTGAGCTAAGGGGGCTTCATGATTTGTACTCTAATACATGTACGGGGTTTGTGCGGAGTGCACGCATGTATAAGATCGAGTCAGAAGCCGGTTCGACGACTAGTCGGGGGTCTGGTGGCAGCGACCTTGGGTCCGGGGTTTCCAAAGGGGCAACACCTATAGCGGGGTCCAAGGGGCAGAGCCCCTGGCTGGGAACATAATGGAAAACTCAATTTCTTGAGGGTGATTATTGTAAAACTAACGAAACTCGTTAGTTTTTGGTAACCCTAATCCAGATTAATACTACTTGCTTTCAAAGCAACTAATGACGGCCCAACCATAATGAAACCCTAATCGTATTTAGTATATAAACAACTCTTTCTTTCCAGAAGGGTTTTTTTTTTTTTTTTTCTGAGCTCTCGTTTTTCATCACACATTCATAGAACCTTTTAGCATACTAGCTTATGTTTTCTGTGCCTAGAAACGTAAGTGTCCACTTTGATTATCCTTGGTTGAATTTCTTTTAACCCAGACATAGGGTAGAAATATCAGTTCGGAAAGTGATATCACGATCCAAGTTGGTATCCAGATCTCCACCACAAACCCTAATTTTCCCACAACACAAGTACATCCATAAACACATACTTAAACATGACAATTTCATTCATAAACCGTGAAGATAAACAAACTATTTCCACAAACAGCCAACATAAACTGAGTAAGGACTAAGGACATGGGATGGGTGATTTCCCTGAAATCAACGACGAGAGAGACAGGTTTGTTGGACGAGTTTCTATTGGGACCCTCAATTTACACTATTATTAATCGAGTCTATATATTCTTCATGCATTTATCTCCGATATGCGTCCCATAATCTAGTACGTACTACTCTTTATATTTTTTAAATTAATTATTACAATTGACGTGCCTAACTTGATAAAGATTTTGGATATGCGTTCATATAAGAAAAGAGATTAATTACGTAACAAAAAAACAAAAAATCAATATATTCTCAAGACCCACCGGTGACACACCCGTTAAATATCTCAATGGTGTCGCCTTGTGCGACTTGATGCCATCTGAAAGATTGATCTTCTTCCATGACATTTTGTTTGTATATAAAGAAATATCCTTCTTCTGGTAAACGGAACCCTACCCCTTGACTTCTCACCTTCTGCAACTCCTTCCTCAATTCTCCCACATTACTCAGTGGATTCACCTCCAACGTAATCTTATCCCCGCATTTTGACATCACATTTACCTTCAATTTCTTCGAGTAATTATTATGTCCCATCAAACTCATGCTTAAATTACAAAGCGCGGTTGTAGTTGTGGTTGTGGTGGTTGTCGTTATTGTCATTGTAGGCGTAGGCGTAGGTGGCTTAAGTGTAATCTCAACTTCTGAACCATCAACAATTTGACACTCATGTAATGTCTTATGATCATGTAATTCATTCCCATTTGCATGAATAATCATTCTGCTAAATGGGATTCCTTCCATTTCGTTGATCTTCTCTTTCAACTTCAAAACTGAATCATTCGGGTCCATTTCAATTGCTACTCCGAAGGTTTTCAAGAAAAGTTTGATCTTCTGGGAGGAAGAACAAGAAGCCGGTGAAAACGTTTCTTCGATTTTGACCTTGGTAATGGTGATGGCGGTGGTGGTTACGTGTGATGGTGGTTGTTGAGGATCCGTGGTGGGGCTGCTGGTGGTGGTGGTACTTTTGGTGGGATTGTTGATCATAAGCTTAAGGTGTGAGCTATCAAAGATGTTGGAGTTGTGAATGTTGAGATCGTCGGGTAGGATTCTTCCTTTGAACATTAGGGTTTGTTCATGAACTGGAATACCATGATACTTTGTCACTTTTTCTTTGATTTCTTTCATTGTATCAAAGTAGCCAACTTCAATGCAGAAAGGCATGCCTTTTTCGAGTTCAAAATACAAATCCATCATTCACTACAACACGAAGTGTTTGTGTTTAAAGGTCTCGAATGTCTAAAATGGAAGAGTAGAAGTAGAACCATTAGAAATAAAAGAACAAATTCTTAACAGATGCAACACTCAAGTGTGTGTATGTGTGTCTATGTGTGTGAGGATTTTACGGATCAAGTAATATTTAGGAGACGAATATCGTTTGGATGCGTAGAGATTGTAGGGGAGTTTGACCCATTCATTTCTTTGATAGTTGCGGTATATATATCTCAAATGGGCACTGATTTATCCACCACATTTTTTAATTCATCCACAGAAAAAAAAAAAAAAAAATTAGAGTTACGAACAAATATATCCTCCATTAATTTCAAGATATATAATTAAGATAGGAAAATCGCACGTTTGGAAAATCCAAACCAAGCATAACCCACAACTCACAACTTTATGTAATGCCTATTTTTATTTTTTTTTGTTACGTAACTTCATGAAAATGCATATGCCGCATTAATAATTTAATATCCACTTGATTATTATGACAAGCGATTTACGTTGAACTTTATAAAACTTGATAAACAATTATAGATGTACTTGGAATGATACATTCTTTGTTATGTGATTAGTTTGTATAAATGAAAATTAATATTTTTAGAAAGTAGGTATCCCGTATCCAGGTTCGGAACCGATTCTAGCGGTTCCAGGATGGGTACAAGAGCCCGTGTAACCGGATCCAGTTCCATCTTTTCAAAAATTGCTAAAGAGTGTGAGATTTCTATTACGTTAAAGGATACGAAGTATTTATTCGAGATTATATATATATATATGGCACGTTGTAATGTGATCGAGACGGTCTCTATAAAGATAAATTGTGATTTAATACGCATTAAAAATGTTAAAGTTTATATAATTCATGTGATTATAATATCTTTTTAAAAAAAAATAGAATTGGTGGTGTAAAAGATGGCCAAGGAAGAAAAGTGTTGGAAGTACTAAATAGGTATACATGTTAAAAGACATCGATGGTATATTCAATAAGCAGAGAATTAAAAGTTATACTTGTTATTTTTTTTAATATTCATAAATTAACAAATTAAAATAAAAGATATAGTTATAAGAGAAAACTAAATTATAATCCACGTAAAATGCGGAGAACATATAAAAATATACATGTAAATGTATAAAAAAGTTGGCACTATAAAAAAATAAAGTAACATAAACAGATTTAGTATTATTGCTAACATTTAAATGTTTGAAAAAAAAACAAAGAAACACTTGAATATCTATAATAGTTGAAGGACCTCTTTGTAAAAATAACATTTTGTTTTATTAGTTGGACAACCTTCCTCGTCATATATGAATACTTTCAATCCCTTTTCACTTGTGATGCGGGAAACAAAAAATATATAACTGAAAATGAGTGAAGACGAGCTTATGCAAGTATAATCCAACATTTGATAATTATTGTCATTGACTTTTGTTAATGGTCATAACAAAATAAACTACTACGGCGAATTGCCTCCGCTAAAAACGGAATGAGATTCTTTTATTAGACGGAGTTAAATTCATGCAAGGTATATAAGTAGTCTCGATAAAGAATCTAGCATATATGATTCAGGCTTCAATGATGTTTCTTCCAAGCCTAACAATCTATAATCTAGTATCATTGCATAGTCTTTTGGTTTTATCGATATTACAAAGTAATATGACTGGAACACCTATTTTTAGTTTAAAAATATGGTTGGAAATTCTAGATGCCTTAAAATCATTCAACACAACTGAAGAGTAGATTGATTCCTCAAAAAAAACTCAGTAACTCTATATCACGTAAAGAATTTGAACTCATATATGTTTTCCCTTCATCTTTCATCAATCCTAAAATGTAGTCATTGGTAGCATCAAATTCTTTATTTGTAGGGATCAAAATATCTTTATCTTGAAAATATGATTGATCATCAAGCTGGTTTTCAAAAGATGGATAAATGGTGGATAAAATTGAATGAATATGATCATATATAGAGCGAACAAAAACGTATTCTAGAAATTCAATTTCAGTTTCACCATCATTAGGGCCGCTAATATTACTTTCACCAATTTTAAGAATCTACTCATCAAATGCTTTCATCTCATCCAAATCATTAGTTAGACAACCAAAATAAATCTCATGTTTACGGTTAAACGTAAAACTATACATCACGCCGTAATTTAGATGAATATGGTGCATGCACAACATCCGAACAATTGCCTCTTTGTATTGCTAGAAGAATTTGTTTAAAGCCATCTCCAAATAAAATGGTTTTGCCTCCAAACGATTCTTAAAGATAAATACCTACAAAGCAATTATATCCTATTTGTTGACCATATTTAATGTATAAACTTCATTGTTGTTGAACTGTTCATCAAAGTTCACTAATACTTTTGTATTGACACGTGATATCCCTCTAGACAATGCCACATAAAGTTAGCCATGCGTGAAACCAATTTTGGAAGATAAATACCTACATTTGGAATTATTTATCCGTAAGCTTTATTGATTGTCATCGCAAAACATAATCTGATTAGAAATTGTTTTCTTATCAACTTGAATGGTAACATGTCATCTTCATGAGGACATAGAGGAAACCTTTGACCAAATCTCTAGACAGTTTATTTTGACTATTAGTGATGTAACGGTACCAAATAGTTTCTTTTGATGATCAGTTTTAGACGACTATTTAAGGGCTTAAGGTTTAGAGGGATGGTGTGTTACAATAAATATTAGCAAATTGGTTAAAACATGTGACTTATTTATGAATGCAGATTTTCATATGTTCTTAGCAAAAACATGCTATATTTTAAAGAACACGTAATATATTGTTCTTATATCATCTACTATTCATATATAAATATACATTAATCCTAAAAAAGTAGTTATTTTGTCAAAATATGTGTTTAAAAACTAAAATAATATGTGAAGTTTATTTTAAAACGGGGAGATGCTAGTACTCTTTTTCATAATATGATTTTCATATACGAAAAACATAACCATGATTACTTTTATAACTTGAAATATTAAAACATGATTACTTTTATATATCTGACAAAATTATCGTATAACAAAACTTTAGAACATAATTAATCGTTTAAAGATAATAATGACATATTGAAATAGAGAATCAATTAATTGGTTGCTATCTTATATATATATATATATATATATATATATATATATATATATATATATATATATATATATATATATATATATATATATAAAAGTAAGTTCATGCGAAAATATAAATATCCTGCGAAAACGCGAAAACAGATTTTATCTTATATCATCTACTATTCATATATAAATATACATTAATCCTAAAAAAGTAGTTATTTTGTCAAAATATGTGTTTAAAAACTAAAATAATATGTGAAGTTTATTTTAAAACGGGGAGATGCTAGTACTCTTTTTCATAATATGATTTTCATATACGAAAAACATAACCATGATTACTTTTATAACTTGAAATATTAAAACATGATTACTTTTATATATCTGACAAAATTATCGTATAACAAAACTTTAGAACATAATTAATCGTTTAAAGATAATAATGAAATATTGAAATAGAGAATCAATTAATTGGTTGCTATCTTTTATATATATATATATATATATATATATATATATATATATATATATATATATATATATATATATATATATATATATATATATATATATATATATATATATATATATATAGAAGTAAGTTCATGCGAAAATATAAATATCCTGCGAAAACGCGAAAACAGATTTTATCTTATGAAAATTAAACACATGTACTATAAAAAAATAATTTTATTAGCAATAAATTAAAGATAGTAAGTTTGAATTGGATGGTGTTATGGTAATATAGATTTAAAGACGGTTTTTATAATTATATTTTTTTCACGTCTTTAATCATTTTTAAATTCATGTTTTCATGATAAAAATGTTAAAAAATCATACTTTGCTAATATGAAACAGTTTATCATCTATCATCGATTATCATCATGTATTTCAAAGTTTGGATGAATTATTTTCCAAAATATAATGTTGAGGTGATATAATATCATAGGTTTTTCTTGTTTTCGCGTTTTCGCAAATTATTTGCATTTTCGCATGAACCCTCCCCTATATATATAGGGAAGAGTTATATGGAAAATGAATGATTAGGGCAACACATATTTGAACCAATGAAAACATGACAACACATCACTTCCACAATAACTTCCATAATACATTACTTGTGAAGAAAGAAATGGACACGCGTCATTTGATCTTTTTCCTTACTATCTCTATTTTATTTTACCTGGTCCTCCGCCTTTATCTTCGGAAATGATTCCCAAATTTGAAAACTCCGATTCTCACTCATCCCTTTCGTCTTCATCTCTGATAAATTCAAGATATACGTTTTTACTTCATCATCTTCGCTATTCATAGGCTTTCTTGATCTAGGGTTTTTATATCCCTTCTAAAAACCCTAGCCCCAATCCTGCTCATTGTCGTCATCACCAACCATCACTCCTGCTCATTGTCGCCACCAACAACCACCACTCCTAGCGGTCAAACTGCTAACCACCACTTGGTAACCCTTACAGTTATCCATTATCATCGTTTTAACCATCCATCGTCACCACCTCTATCGAACCATCTACTGTCCATTGCATTCCTTTCTCGTCATTCAAGAAAAGCTCCAAAATGTTTAAAACGAGAATGGAAAGTTATGGGTTCTATTAAATCCAAACTTGGTTCCTGGTAATTTTTCTCATTTTCAATAATCGATACAACCTCTAATTTTGTTTTTGTACAATAATTTTTGTTATGTTGTTTCTAATTGGTTTTTGTTGTATGTATGGTTTTTAAAATTCTTCACCTATAAAGGATTAATTTGGTTTTTTGGGATTTTTTCTCCTCTTATAGATAAACCTCTCTCCAAATTCATCATCGTTTCTTCTCAATCTCTCTAAACCCTAACCACCACCGTTTTCCATCTTCCTTATTTCCATCACTTCCTCCCCTAATAAGAAATTGTAAAGTAGTCTCCAATCAACATCGAACTTCGAACATCAAAAACTAACAAGAAAGAGAAAGAGAAATTCAACTATTTTCTGTTTTAGGATTGGAGACAGGTATGTCTCTTATCATTGATCGTATATGGGATAGAGCCAAATTATATCGATTCAGTTTTCGAAACGATTTGAAAACCTAAATCTTGGTTCAGCACCGCATACGATTCAGTTTTCAAAAATTTTGAATTCCTTTTCCATTAAATTTTTGTACGTCTCCTTAAGATTTCTCTGTGCAGTCGCTTTTCCCTATCTATTGCTCTTCTCAGGTCGGTTTTTATGGGCTTTATGGTTTATTGTTTTATTTTGTTGCGGTTCAATTTGATGTTTATGGTCGGTGTTTGCCTCTACAAGCTTTATAACAATTTGCTAACTTTGTGTTCATTGTATGTTTTAAATCTTATACTTATTTGGGTGGGTATGTCGATTTTGTAGATCTATACACCAACATATTTTTGGCCCAGAGACGCCTCAATCAGAGATAAACAAAAAGTAAGTTTACGTTTGATATATTTTTTTCAAAAATCTTTTCAAATTTCAAATTTGGGGCATATGATGTTTTTAAGAGTCAAGGGCATAATTGTAATTTGACAAATGTTAATTTTGGTTTTAGTAATGTGCAACTAATTGTTAAATCTAAATTCGAGCATAATGAAATGAAATTGTATGCTTTATTGTTATTATCCATATTGGTCTCAACTTCTATATGGAAATCCCCATCTTTGCAGTGAACTGATTTTATCACATATAAATAAAAAGAAAGGTGTGTAATTTATTTGTAATTTTGATTAAAATTTCTTTTTTATCCATTTTTTTGTGGAATCTCCATTGTAATTAAAGGTGTGTATTGTATTTGTAATTTTTATAAAGGTATCTTTTTAATCCATTTTAATATTAGATTTAAGTTTAGTTAATGTTCCAGGCATAAGAAACATGGCATGTTTATTGAAGCCTATGGTTACATATGCTAGGTATTTTAGAAAAGAAAAAGGATTGACGCATGACATTTTAGGGAGTAGGGTAACCTCACCATCTTGCTTTTAGTATGGACATCATTTGTGGGCTGAAAGGTCGAAAGCCTTATATAAAAAAAATGTCATCCTAAAAAATAGTGGTTCTGTATGTCATCATTTATGTTGTCACTCTTAAAAGTCGTTTATTTTTATGTAGTTTTTGTTTGTTTTCATTTCAAAAAAATTAAAATAGACAAATAAACATGATTCGAAGATTAATGTGATTATTGTTTTACCCTTCAAGAATGGTTCAAGGTCACACATTTTGAATCTCAATTTTTTTTTTCAGTCTGCAACTGCTGTGGTAGGAAGTGGAATTTTGTGAAAATGAGCAAGCATGTGACAATCGTCAATCTTGAGTCAAGTCGAGTCATCAAGTCAAACTGGTCAACTCGATTAAACCTTGTGTACTAGGGTTTGTGTTATGTTCATACTGTATAACTTGCTATATTAATGGGAAAACATCACTTGGGAAAAAATCTTGTATTAAAATTTCCTGAGCCTTAGTGCAAATCAATGAACTAAACTGATAAAACCATGTTGCATACTCATCGGGGGTGTGTAAGATCCTTAAACAAGGCTTAACAGGGTTTACAAACCTTGCATTGCGAAGCCGGACACTCACATTTGTCACACACGAAACCTCTCTCAATCGTTTTCACTCTATCTCTTCTTATCAAGAATCTCTCTCAAATATCTCTTTGTATGAGAAATCTCTCCAAGAATTTTAAATCTCTCCTAAATATCTCTAAGAATGTCAAATCTCTCCCAAATCTCTCTAATAATGTCAAATCTCTCCCAAATATCTCTTCGTATGAGAAATCTCTCCAAGCATGTGAAATCTCTCTCAAATATCTCTTCGTATGAGAAATCTCTCCAAGCATGTGAAATATCTCTTTGTATGAGAAATCTCTCCAAGAAAGTTAAATCTCTCCCAAATATCTCTAAGAATGTCAAATCTCTCCCAAATCTCTCTAAGAATGTCAAATCTCTCCCAAATATCTCTTCGTATGAGAAATCTCTCCAAGAATGTTAAATCTCTCCCAAATCTCTCTCAAAAGTTTCCCGTAACTTTTTAGAGTCATTCGGGTCATTCCGACCCTTAACCGGGTCAAAAACGGCTTAAAACGGGGTAAAAACTAGAAAAATGGACCTTAGGAACCGAAACCTCATTATAAGAAGAGAAGCCTCTTAGGACCCGAAGGTCCTCTTAGGGACCGAGAGCAAGAAGGGCCGAACCGAGAGCAAGGAGGAACCGAACCCGAGCAAGGAAGAACCGAACCCGAGCCAGGAGGAACCGAACCTTGCGCGCCACCCGAACCCGAAGGCACTGTTCACCACTGTTCATTCGGCTCATTTCGGTCGGACGCGTTCGCCTCTTATCCCCGGACCGAACCCCCTCGCCTTCGCATCTTGCTTCCGGTTCGCCTCCCTTCGCTTCCTCGCCCCCTTTCGTTTCCCTCTGTTCGTCTCGTTTCCGGCTACAACCCCCAGCAAGGACCGAACCTCGGCCTAGGGACTGAGAGGTCTCGCTGGGAATGCTTTTCTTCCCGGTTTTCGCGTAGTTTTGCGTTTAAGGTCTGTTTTTAATTATTTTAATGTGGGATTTTCACCCAAAATTATATTTTAACATAATAAACTCTAAATATTCACAGTTTAATCATATTTTTATACAAATCTTTATTTAAATAATAAAAGTTAGTGGGTAAAGTACAAAGAGGTGGAGTGTTGACTTTGCTTTACCTTATGACACAAGCAACCACTCCCACACCCACTCTATAACCAGCCACACCTCCCCACCTTACCTAGGTCACTTCAATGTCCCTTATACTCAATTTCTACTCATTCCCACGTTTTTAGAGCTGGAACAAAACACCCTCTCTCCTCATTTCTCTCATTTGCTCTCATTTCACTAAGTATCAAGCACCACTTTTCTCTCAAACTTTTTCTCCACAAATTTCGAGATTCAAGGCTGATTTTCAAGTGTTCTTCCACTCTTAGTAAGTATAATTCATCCTCCTTACGATTATTTCACTTGTTATACTCAAATCATGGATATCTTACACAAACTCCATCATAATTGTGTTAGAGCTTCGAATCTTCAAGTGATTCTTCAAGTGTTCTTGGGTTGAACACTTCTCTTCTTCAACACTTATCTACTGAAATCACTCAAGGTGAGTTCATACCCCTACATTTTCATGTTTTCTCAAGTTTTTAAGAGGGGGGGGGGGGATACAAGTTAAAACACCAAGAACATAACTAAAATTTTCTAACAGCCTTCATTAGAAAAGTTCAACTCCATTCATGGACTGTTTTGGGCATCTTAAACATTTTTGTTTTCAAAACTGTACAAGGTGCAAATAGTTCAAGTTCTTAGCTTTAAAATGACTACTTGCACATTTCCATACGATTTTTCTACAATTTATGGTGATTTTTACAAAACTTCCTATCATTTCAAACAACAATCCGGACCAGTCTGTGATTATGGACTTTTTCACCCAAGTTGGAGGTCATTAAAAATCGTGATAAAAATTATGAGTAAACTAGACACATTTTGGGAACTCTCAGAATTTACGGATCTAGTTTTCGACTTCGTATGATTTCTCTATGATTTTTCCAAAACATGGCAGAATGGCTAAAGTTAGCCAACAGCATGTAAATATCATAACACTTTGTATTATGTTGAGCAAAGTGTATAATCATAAGTTCTAATTATTGAATGTGTTTCCTTGTTAGTTTGTCATCATGAACTGAAACTAAGTCATTCATAATAAATATTAATCATTCATTTTAGAACACGTATATTAAACTATAAAAGTATAGTTTAATAAATTCATAACACTAATACATTTCCATAAAAGAGTTCTTACATATTACGAACGTTTTAGATAAACTATAATAGGTATAGTTTATAATATATTTCATAACACACTCGTACTAAAAGAGTACATTCATACAGAAAAGGTTTACACTCACACGCATTATACGTAAACTTGTTACCCTAAATTGTGAGACATTCTCTCTATCCGTACGTCCGAGTGCGGAATATAATTCATGGTAGTTATAATCAGAGTCTCCTGGAGGGGGAACGTGATACTTGTATAGGGACTCACATAGGGAGATAAAAATTCATAAAGTTTACGGGATTTCATAAAACCTAAGTAGGTTTTAGGTTGTTTTAAATTCACTTTTTATATCAATTCAAACTCACGACATTTCTACTAAGTAAGAATGATTTCTTATACATTTTGGTCTTTGGTTATAAGGCTACATTATACGGATTTTAAGGAAAATATCGGATTTTTCTGAAACAAACGCGATATTTACATGTGAAAGACTTCTACTAAGTTTTATAACAAAAACTTATGAACTCACCAACCTTTGTGTTGACACTTTTCAAACAACTTGTATTCTCAGGAAATCACTAAACAGGTAATCAAGTGCTTTTGAGGATGGGACGTTAAGGCGTCAAACTTTTCATATTTTGTCAACATATTGTAATTGATTTTGAAACATGTAATTCATACAAGTGATGTAACTTTTTCAATTATATATATGTTGGTTGTGTTTGCTTAAATTACTATTGAAATTGTGGTTATGATACTATATATGAAGTCCTCCACCCCCGGACGTTTCCGCCATTCTTGGTTTGGGGGTGTGACAAAGCAATGACTATTGGTGATTTGTATATGTTGATTTTCAACATAAGCTTGTTAGAGATGATATTTTGAATGACCGACATGCTACTTGAAGTGTAAGTACGTTTCCATTATCGGTAAATGAATATAAAGATCTTGTTATTATGAGTATAGAGTAAAGTAGATTGTTTATATTGGTAAAAAGAGTAAATCATGTTTTTATTTCTCATAATTTGCCCAATAGGAACTAATATTTAGTGTTTGTAACTTACTCTTGAAAGCATTATCATAAGTTGAAATGTTTTTTTGAGAAAGGATCCAACAATTCTTTTAGAATGAACTTCAAAATGTTTATTTACCATTTTATTTATTTTCTCTAAATTGCACATTAAGGTTTTTGTGCCTCTTTTTGCATTTAAATGACTAAACTATTTTATATGGTTATCAATATCCTATTTGCTTCAAAAGTCAACATATTTTACTTGTCATTGAGGAACTAATGCATTGTTTTTTCGGCTTCAAGATCTGATATTAAAAGTTGATTTAAAAAAAAAAAAAAAAGAAATCCTTTCAACTTAAGGAAGGTCATTGGATGACCATAACCACAAATTACACTAATAAAGGAGATTTAGACACTGTATCAACGAGCTACAAAAAAAAAGTGCATGTTACTTTTAAAGCTAGGTAACAACATTTAACAATCCTCAGATCCAATGGTAGCCCTTCACTTGATTGGCACTGCATTTTTTATCAAGATATGTGTACTGAAGTAAAGATGGGTAGAGTTAGCATGATCCTTCACTTTCACTGCAAAAGCAGTTGATTTTTATTAATTTTCTTGAAAAATGTTAAGTTTATGATGTCGATCGTATGTGACAAAATGGAACAATTTAAAAAATTACTTAATGAGACTTTTATATTACAATTTTAGCATATATTTGGTTAATCATAATATCTCAATTGTGGCAAACAGGGCTCAAGAGATATTAACTGGTTTATGTCAACCTAATGTTTAGCATATTTAACTACGTCTAGGCATCTGAACATAGTTAAATTAATTTTCTCACTCCCATTAATTTTAAGACAATATGTATATGGTCATAGCATTTACATATAATTAAGCCATCAAATGGAAGTTGACATTTCTTGTATTTAACCTATGATTTTTAGAAATTCAACGCATGCTTTTTTACACAACCTAAAAAGGTACGTACATTAGAATTGTGTAGAATTGTGTAAATATGGATGGTAGTTTAACTTTGTTACCCAACCATTTTTTTTGCTTTTCCTATTCTTACTTTTTAAAATATTATTCCTTTATTTTTAGACAATATGATGTTTTTATACGTCTACAATCCAAATATGTCAACATATATATATATATATATATATATATATATATATATATATATATATATATATACATATATATACACATCGTTGATCCTTAAAATCTCCACATTCCCTTCATTTTATTATGTGTTTATATTTTCTGAATATGACATGTTTTTGAAAAGAAAATAATCAAAGAAAGAAAACTAATCGTCGTCCGTCGCTGTGCGCGGGTGTCCTGCTAGTATATATATATATATATATATATATATATATATATATATATATATATATATATATATATATATATATATATATATATGATACAAAATAAATTAATATATTGTTATCATTCTACTTTTTTTTATTTATTTTTATTTTTTTTATTTTGCAAATTTTAATAATAAAAACAATTTTTCTCTAGAGAATTGTGATATTAATGACCTACTAATTAACAATTAAATTTATATAATACATAAATGGTTCACTTGTGAACAAAAGTACACAAATGGTCCATATTTGAAATGTTTTTCTTATATAAATGGTTTATTACGCGAAAGAATATGAAAATGTATTTTCCATTAACAAAATGTTTTCAAAAAGATCCTATTAATGAGCTCTAATGTAGAAAAAAATAAAATTTTTCTAGATTAACTAAAGAGAATATGGAAAAATCATTTTTTAAAACTATGATGTTATTAATGAACTTTTTTTTTTTTGCAAAGTTTAATGCTATTAATGATTTTTTTTTTTTTTCAGAAAACAATCGTTTAAATGAGCTTCAGTATACATAAAATGTAACTTTCCATATCAACTAGAAATAATCCAAAAAGTCATTTTTTTTAGAGTATGATGCTGTATATGAACTTTTTTTTTTCAAAGTCCAATATTAAAAACAATTTTTTTTACAAAAATGTCTTAATATAAGGTTAAAAGAACATATTGTAAAATATTTATCGATCTACGTGAGCAAGAATTAAACGTTTTCATTAATACACAATAAGGTATATAAATCATGTCTTATTCTGTAATGAATTCCAACACCCCACAATATGGAATTCCCTCAGTGGCAACATTCCATAACTCAAACCACATCCAAAAATCAATATGAAGAGAAGCTGCAATAAAAAATAATAATCGTCACCATCTTATACAAATATTAGAGATTATTGGGGTGTTAGATAGTGTAATAACTTGCAATTAAATATAATTTTCAAAAAAAAAAAAAAAAAAAAAAAAAAAAAAAAAAAAAAAACATAGTATGAGAAACTAACCAAGGCGATCAAGGGTCAAAGAAGTCATTATAACTAAAACATAAACAGAGAAATATTAGGGATGAAACATGAAACTTTAAGGAGAAACATACAAATTTAAACCATGAAGGATAACACAAATCGACAAGTATATTTTTTAAGTAATTAAACCGGGTCGTAGGTTTATCCCAATATTGTCCCCTTAAGCATTTCATCGAACAAGTAGTAGATAGGTAGACCAAACAAAATTTTCAAGTATCTAAATCAAGATCTCAAATCCTAACAGATAAAAAAAAAACCATAAATAAATAAATAAATAAATAAATAAAAACATATTTGTGATTTTAACAACCAAAAGCAAAAGGATATGACATACATTGTGTATGAGTCTATCGTTTATAATTTGATTGCTTAACTTATTGAACAATTCATCAAAAGTATGAAAAAAAAATAGGGAATCCCATAGAAAGGTTTTATTCAAATTTCTAAGTAACACAACTGTGACAATTAATTTTCAAACCACAAAATTTGACACCCTCATAACATAAAAATCAAAATATATCTTACTTACATTCACAAGAACCCAGATGAATTCGACAATTTCTGTTGTTCATCAACTTCATTTTCGACCTACAAGAAATCAAAAAAAAAAATCAAGCAACTTAAGTAACAATCATTTTCATGTTATAACAACTTTAACACAAATATCGATAAATAGTACAAATATTAGTTATCAAAAAATAAGTATATATGAGATGACTAAAAAGTTGTCAAGTGGAATTTAAGTTACTTGATTTCTTACCTTTCTCTGATGTATTTATAATTCCAGTCGTTCGACTACAAATCTAAATCGTTAAGTAAAAATTAAAACAACCTGTTTTCCCCTATATTTTTTCTCCACTACAAAACTTAGGTTATATATATTATCTAAAGAATTGATGGAGTCGGGGTATTATTTTATTTTATTGTTTGTAAGATTTAATTGTTATTAATATAAATCCTAATTTAATTCATTTTATTTTTGGTGATATTTAATTGTCATTAATAGTTTTTTTAATTTAATTCATTTTAATTTTTGTGAGATTTAACTGTAACTAATGAAATTCTATTTTAAAATGTAATATACGTTTAATAAAATCTATGAACAAAAATAAAGGGGTTAACAAAGATGATATCATCAAATAATTCAAAGGTAGAAAATATATGATTGAAATTCAATCAATGGAGATGAGTTTAACATAACTGTAAATATATATACGTTTTGGAAACCTAATTTTTTTTAATATATATATATATATATATATATATATATATATATATATATATATATATATATATATATATATATATATATATATATATATTGTCGGTTGTTTTAAACAAATTCAGAATTTTTTTGAAGTAATTTTAAAAGTAAATAAGGACATAATTGTCGTTATGTACTATTATCAATGGAAACATCAAATCGTTTTGTGGATGTATCATCACCCATCTCAAATAAATCTAAGAATAAAAAAGTAACATTTAAAATTGATATATGTTAAATAAAAGTATCCATCATTTTTTTAGATAGAAATCGAAAGTAGGATGTCCTATTTGTTGCGATTTTTTTTCTTCCAATTTTAGTCTTATTAACAGATTTCAACATATTGGAAATATTATCACATATGGACATATTGTCTAAATCAGTTGTGGACATTAGGAGCGGAAACACAAGTACAAGAACTAGAGGGACTGAAAAATATCTATTAGGCTATCATTGAACCACTGATCAAATTCCATTAGTTAATTATATCGTGAAATATATTTATTCGGTAATAATGTTCAAGTAGAAAACAAATTAGAGATATCAATGCTATGGAACCCAACACAACCACTTAACAACATAGTGAAATAATTGTATATTTCATCTTTCATTGGGTTTTTTTTATAATCCATCTAAAAATTTAGTCTTACTATATACAATTTTACGAATATAACTTATTATTCGAATAATACTTATCGAAACTTTTACTTCTTTTCCATTACTATAATTATACAACATATCTCTTATGCATCGACAAATAACCACTTTTTGTACATTCAATATCTAGTAAGTGTTTGTTTTCCTTTATGTATGTATAAAATATATAAACTTCATTAACACAATATCTATTAGGGAAATAAATTTAAATATTTCACAAAAAATAATAATAATAATAATAATAATAATAATAATAATAATAACAACAACAACAACAACAACAATAATAATAATAATAATAATAACAACAGTAATAGTAATAGTAATAGTAATAATAATAATAATAATAATAATAATAATAATAATAATATACAACATATATCTTGAAAAATAACCACTTTTTGTACATTCAATATCTAATAAGTGTTTGTTTTCCTTTATGTATGTATAAAATATATAAACTTCATTAACACAATATCTATTAGGAAACTCAATTTAAACATTTCACAAATAAAAAAAAAAAAAATAATAATAATAATAATAATAATAATAATAATAATAATAAAAAAGTATAGAGAAAATGACCAACAATATTTATTTATGTTTAATCAATGATTAAATTATTTGTATGGAAATGATATTGCTTATTAATTATGTTTAACCAATGATTATGTGAAAACCCAAATTTTTTTGCTTTATAAGTCCAACCAATCGAGGATCAGACTAAATTCTTTTGCATTTTAGTCTGGTTAAAGGTTATTTTAATGAGTTCTAAGCCTAGTATATTTAAGGATTGAGTGTTACGAAGTATTAGCTCGAGATTAGAAGGTTGCAATAAAATCGGAAACTCCCTCACAAGGAGTTTACGGCCGCAAACTAGAGTTTACGGCCGTAAACTCTGTGACATCCCTATTTTCACGACCAGAAAAGACCGATTTTGTTTATACTTTATAAAAATTAGAGTACCTCTTTTAGTAAAAATGTTGTGGAATTTATTCCCAGTAAAACATGATAAATACGTTATCAAAGCATTTCCGAAGAAAAGTATTTTTAATTTGTTTTAAAACATTTGGGATGTCATTGTCAATACATAAAAGCATAAATAGAACTTACATTTATTTACATTAGTGATCTACATCTCTTTAATCTCTCAGTGTAATGTGACTTCATCTCAACACTTGTAATATAAATAAACTGAGTGGGTCAGGTTGGGAAACCTGGTGAGTACATAGGGTTTTCAACCCACAATAATATAATTATTATGTTTAAACAATCAAACAATCGACCCAATTACCCATCCCCATTATCTTCTTTACTCTTAAGGATTTATCATAAGAGTTATCTATCCCGCATTTGTTCATTCTGAAGTCCTTTGCTTCCAGAGTTATAGGACTGACACTAAATCCATAGCTGTCAATGCTCGTTCGTAAAACAGTAATTCCATAGCTGTTGGGTACTAAATCCATAGCTACAAGTGTTTATCTAATAGGTACTAAGTCTATAGCTACCAATTCCTAACAGGTACTAAGTCCATAGCTACTAGTGTTTGTCCAATATGCACTAAGTCCATAGCTGCCGATGTTATTTGTTAGGCACTAAGTCTATAGCTGCCAATGTATACTCACATCATCTTTTATCTCTCATCATTCATCTACCCACGTCATACCCAACATATTTGTATATATAAAATACATATAAAGTTTAAATCATTTAAAACATGTATAAAAACGTTCATCCAGCATAGACAACAAGTATTCAGATAATATGCACACATAGCACGTAGTTTATATAAAATACTTCATATCTATGTGTAAGATGAAAGTAACTATGCACTCACCTGAGAAGGTGGTGACTCGGTACTCAGACAACGCTTCGTTTACTTTAAAATAATTTCCTTCAACGAAACCTAGTATTATTACCACTAGATTTTAGTCTAATATTTACCGTGACTAATTATTATTATTATTATTATTATTATTATTATTATTATTATTATTATTATTATTATTATCATTATTATTATTATTATTATTATTATTATTATTATTATTATTATTATTATTATCATTATTATTATTATTATTATTATTATTATTATTATTATTATTATTATTATTATTATTATTATTATTATTATTATTATTATTATTTTATAAGCGTTTAAACAATACTTTCCAACCACTATGTACAGACAGGGGCCAGACATAAAACACCGGAGGGCAGAACCATTTTTGCGTATAACACTTCTGAAATCCAACAACCCTACGTGGCCCTTTAAACCAGATTCCCAGTACCGCGAGTAGTTAAAAAGATATTATAACGACACTTATATAAGTCATAATAGCAGTTCAACTATTTATTACAAATTTATAATAACAATATTAAATATAAATATAAACTACATTTAAAATAGGGTAAACATAACTTACTTATAAGGGGATTTTAGATAGGAGTCGGGCTCTGCAGGGGTAGAACTTCGTCGCTGAATCTTTCTAAGAAAGATTCGTGCAGCGCTTCAGCGCTTACCTTACTATACTAAAACTACAGAAAGAGAAGTCGAATCACGAGGGATCGAAATGCTCGAGGGATAAGGAGAGAAAGACTCTTGAATCAAGAGAATGGTGCAAGAAATATGAGAGCCCGCCCAAACCTCTTATTTATAGTAATTGAATTTACAAAAACTACCCTCCATAATTATTTAATGACCTTTTAGTTATATAAACAAATAAACACCCCCCGATAGTACTATTTTAAATGGATTTAATGATATTTGTACTAAACTAATGTCGAAAGAACTCAACATTAGTCTTATAATGACCGCATCGTCGATACCTTTCTAATGATATATACATATGTATATATATATATATATATATATATATATGTGTGTGTGTGTGTGTGTGTGTACGTATATATGATTTATACTTTATTTAATACGTAAATATTTTATTATAATTTGTAACTCATTCATACGAACTCCGTTTTTTACGTTCTTTATACCCACGCGTAAGAGGACACGTACTCTACAACTTTCATTTAGACTCCGTCGACTAATTTTGACTTTATTTTTAAAGTTATATTTTTAACAGGCTGGGACATGATTGGTCCGTTAAAATCTCATAACTTCTTCATCCGATGTCCATTTTCGTCTGTCTTTTTATCATTATGCTACTATCCAAAACTTTTCATTTCATAACTTATGAATTAAAGGTTCATAAAATGAAGACTCTTCATTTTCATGTAACTTATATGTTTTAAATGTGTGTTTAAAATAAATGACCTTTGGATATCCATAACTTGAGGATAAATTATGGACTCCATTAAAACACATAAATGATCAAGAATTAATCCTTAACAATTCAGTAAATAATTCCTATCATCTTCTAAATTCATAAGAACATGAACATGATTATCAAAGTTTCAAGAATTATATGAACACATACAAAGCATGAAATTTTGATATATGCTATTGTAAATGGATTAGAACAACCATTACACCAACTAAGACAAGTTTTAAAACACCAAAACAGTTTAGGGTAATGTTTATAGTCCATTTCCAGCAGCTAAAGTCGAAAATCTGCATTCTGAGGCTTCTACTCGCCGAGTGCACGAACTTACTCACCAGGTAGGATGAATTTACACACGAACTCGGGGAGTCCCCCCCATGGACTCGGCGAGTTCATCAGGCAGACAACAAAAATTCAACTTTTTTTTTTCACTATTTTGCATCAAGTATCAAACAAACAAGCCTATGCTCTGATACCACTGTTGGGTTTTGAGCATTCTAACACTTCCTAAGTGTGCATGCAACCCTAATAAACTTTGGATCTATGTTTGTCTAAGGTACATGCAAAATATTATTTTCCAAGGTTTATAACCTATCTAGCATGGTATGGGGTACTTTTAAACATAAAAGAACTAGATGAATTACATATCTTTTGTTGATAGTTGATTCCTTGGAGTTTGAGAGCCAAGAACCAATAATGTGAATGCCTCAAGTGGAAATCACAAATCACCACAAACTTGGAAAATATATGAGGGAGTATACTAACTGTTAGAATTCGGCCAACACTATTATACACACACTAGGGTGGTTTTTCATGCAACATAAGCTAGTTTATATAGTGTGCATGGTTAGAGTGAAACCCTAATAACCCATGTCTTTTCCTCTTCCAAGGATCCATGGGTTAAAGCTCCATGGATCATCCATGGACTTCCATATAAGCTTAGCTCATTAACAAATGAGTATTAGCCAACACCATATAAATGCAATAGCCCATAATTTAATTAATCTTCCTTTTAATCACTAAATTAATTCATAATTAATTCAAGATTAAAACTAATTAAATATCATGACTTTATATTAATATATTATAACTTATAATATATTAATAAATCGTAGTATACAATTCTCATAAAATTATCCATAAATAGTTTGGGTGAAGTGCAACCCAAATGGACCATGCCGGGTCGGGTCAAGTATATACCAAATAAGTTATGGATATAGACACCTTATCCAAAAGACTCCCACTTGGATAAGTCTAATAAATGTATTTGCCTATATTACTTCAGGAACCAACCGACAATCGTAGCTCTCGAAAACTATGTTGAACTATGAAGCGCCATTTTAGACAAGTGATTATATAGTCCTCTGTTCTCATGATATCAGCCAGACAAATACATAGAACAATGTCTTACTTATTGTCTGACAGTTGTTTCTCGATTTCCGATTTGTTTGACAAAGAACTTAACTGAACACATCAATTTAGTTCTAACCGGGACCAGTACATGGGTCAACACAAAATCATCGAGGGGCCCAAATATCGCTTCTATTTCTAGAAGGAACAGATAAACTTCAACTCATATGCTTGTTCTACTACTCGTTGAATTGTACACAAAGACACATCTTATGACATCAAGTTACTGATGTGTTTACGTGCAATCAATGAACAACCAATTCATAGGTAACAACTCATATCTCTAGGTTTGAAGACTAATTTGATATTATCGTCTCACGATCACTCGAGATAAATTCCATGAAGTGATACAAGTGAGCGTGGGTTTATTCCAATGCTCATAACTTATGAGCACTCATGAACGTTGTAGCAACCATTTCTATGTCTAAACACCTTTAGCCATCTACAAACCCAATTCATGACAATCTTGATTCATACCTACTTCCGACGTATGACCGATTGTGGAGGTTTGAATAAATTAATTATTCTCGAAGTCAAAACATGCAAAAATGAAACAATAGTAAATAACTGACAATGATAGCAACACTTTACTTATAAATAAATCACAAATTTTATTCATCATCAAACGTCGATTACATTTTACAAGTTTCAGAGAAGGCTATCTAATCTGTAAAACTAATATCGTCCCTCAGCCCGATGCGCCTTGCATGCTGCAAATGCTTAACCCTCGTCAGTCCCTTCGTAAGGGGATCTGTAGGGTTCTCATCCACGAGGAGTCCTTCTTCTATCTTGTGTCTTATGAAGTGATATTTTCTGTCAATGTGTCGGGATCTGCCATGATCTCTAGGTTCCTTGGCTAAGGCAACCGCACTATTGTTGTCACAGAAAATCTCCATAGGCTCCTTAATAGCTGGTACAACTCCAAGGTCTCCGATGAAGTTCTTTAGCCATATCGCCTCCTTCACCGCTTCACTCGCAGCTATATACTCCGATTCACAAGTCGAATCAGCTACCGTCTCCTGCTTGGAACTCTTCCAAGAGATTGCCCCTCCATTTAGGGTAAAACCCCAGCCCAACTGAGAGCGGAAGTTATCCCTATCAGTCTGAAAACTAGCATCACTATACCCTAATACTCTCGATTCATCACTCCCACCAAGGGTAAGGATCCAATCCTTAGTCCTCCGCAGGTAATTGAGAATGTTCTTTACCGCGGTCCAATGAGCCTTGCCAGGGTTCCCCTGATATGTGTTGACCATGCTCAAAGCAAAGGCCACATCAGGGCAGGTACAAGTCATAGCATACATGATCGAGCCTACAACGGAAGCATACGGTAATCGACTCATTTATGCTATCTCAGCCTCTGTACTCGGACTCTGAGTCTTACTCAGTCTGGCATTGTATTGGATCGGTGAATCTCCTTTCTTGGAATTTTGCATGTTGAACCTATTCAACACCTTATCCAAATAGGTACTCTGACTAAGTCCAATTAGTCTTTTACTCCTTTCTCTTAATATCCTTATCCCTAGGATATAGGCAGCTTCCCCTAGGTCCTTTATAGCAAAGCACTTCCCAAGCCAGGACTTAACCTCCTGTAAGGTTGGGATGTCATTTCCTATAAGTAGTATGTCATCTACATACAGTACCAAGAAGCTAACTATACTCCTACTAGCTCTGACATACACGAAAGACTCATCTTCACTTCTCGAGAAGCCAAACTCTTTAACCTTCTCATCGAAACAAAGATTCCAGCTACGAGATGCTTGTTTTAATCCATAAATGGATTTCTTAAGCTTGCATACTCTATTAGGGTATTCTGCACTGACAAAACCCTCTGGATGATTCATGTACACATCCTTAGCCAACTCTCCATTAAGAAAAGTGGTTTTGATATCCATTTGCCATATTTCATAATCATGAAGTGCAGCAACGGCTAGCATAACCCTAATAGACTTAATCTTTGCTATCAGTGAGAAGCTTTCATCATAATCAATACCCTGAGTCTGAGTAAAACCCTTCGCAACCAGTCGAGCCTTATAAGTGTGCACTTTTCCTTCCATGTCGGTCTTCTTCTTGAAGATCCATTTGCACCCGACTATTTTACAGCCTAGTACATTTTCAAACTAGTTCCAAACTTGATTATCATACATGGACTGTATCTCGCTGTCCATAGCCTCCTTCCATTTAGCAGACTCCGGGCCTGCCATGGCTTCCTTAACACTGCTAGGTTCATCCAAATTTACCAGTGTACTATCGCTGATAAATGTATCACCTTCCGTAGTAATATGAAAACCATAATAAAACTCAGGTGTGTTCCTAACCTGTGTGGAACGCCTCGGAGGTACAGACTCGTCAACTGGCTCAACAAGAGTTTCCTCTTCAGGTTGATTGCTAGTGTCTGAGGTTCCTTCACCAATTGATTCTTGAATTTCTTCAAGACTAGTTTCCCTCCCACTGTCTCCTTGGCTCATAAACTCTCTCTCATAAAAGATCCCTCTTCTTGCTACAAAGACCACATTCTCACTGGGTCTATAGAAGAGGTAACCGAAGGATTTCTGTGGGTAGCCGATGAAAATACACCTTTCACTTCAGGGTTCAAGCTTATCATGAGTTTCACGCCTCACGAAACCCTCGCAACCCCAAATCTTGATGTGGTCTAAATTGGGAACCTTCCCAGTCCACATCTCATGAGGTGTTTTGGTAAACTTCTTTGTAGGGACTAGATTAAGGATATGGGCAGCAATCTCTAAGGCATACTCCCAAAAAGAGATTGGTAGCGAAGTTCGACTCATCATAGAACGAACCATGTCTAACAAGGTTCGATTATGCCTCTCAGCTACACCATTTAGCTGTGGTGTCCTGGGAGGGGTCAATTGTGAGACAATCCCACACTCCTTAAGATAGTCAAGGAACTCGGTACTAAGATACTCACCACCTCGATCGGATCGAAGCATCTTAATGTTCCTGCCCAATCAATTTTCTACTTCCTGTTTAAATTCCTTAAACCTTTCAAAGGTATCTAACTTATGTTTGATTAAGTAGACATAACCATATCTACTAAAATCATCAATAAAAATCACATAATACCGATTAGCATCCCTTGTGGCAGTTTTGAATGGTCCACATACATTAGTATGTATTAGGTCCAACAAACCCTCACGCCGTTCACAAGTACCAGTGAAGGGTGATTTTTTCATCTTTCCAAGTAGACAAGATTCACAACTATCATCCGATTTAAGGTAAAATGATTCCAAGACTCCATCCTTTTGGAGTTGGCCTATGCGTTTCTTGTTTACGTGTCCAAGACGATAATGCCACAATGATGCTTTATCTAGGCTAGTAGAAGAATCAATATACAACACATTATTTCCTAAGTTGTCTACAATCGACACAGTTTCATACACACCATCACAAGGTAATGCTTTAAAATAAAACACATTATTAAAGAAAGCATCAATACCACCACATTCATTATCAAACGAAAAGGTAAAACGTTGTTTGTACAAACCATGAAAGGAAATAATATTCCTTGCCATTTCAGATGAGTACACGCATTTATTCAAATCTAATTTTAACCCATTATTCAGCAACAAAGTATAAACTCCTATCTTGGAAACAGGTGTAGCCTTCCTATTCCCCATGATCAAGTTTATCTTTCCGTGCTCCACATCCTCACTTCTTCTTAGGCCCTGCAAATCAGAATATATGTGAATACCACATCCTGTATCAAGCACCCATGAGTTAGAATATGGTGAGTTATTAGACAATATTGTGTAAATACCTACGTGGGTGGGTTTCACTTTCCCATCCTTCAGATCCTGCAAGTATTTAGGGAAGTTTCGCTTCCAGTGCCCCTTGTCCTGGCAATAGTAGCAATCAGCATCCTTGGGAATGGCAGAAGGAGTGACAGAACCGCTCTTGGTCCTTGATGAGGAGCCTTCAAGAGACTTTCCCTTGGTACCCTTTTAAGGGGACTTCCTCTTTTTCCCTTTGCCTCGCCCGATAGCCAAAACAGGGGTAGATGTTGGAGTAGGAGTAGTAGAGGTAACAACCGACTTGCCCTTAAGACCGGTTTCAGCGGTCTTCAAGAGTCCTTGAAGCTTGCTAAGAGTAACTTCCTCCTTGTTCATATGATATGTCATACGAAATTAGTCATAGAAAGAAGGTAAGGAGTGCAAAATGATGTCAATTGCCAACTCCTCAGGGAAGTTCACGTTTAGCTTGAGCAGACGGTCCATATACCTTTGCATCTTTTGCATGTGGCCCGTGATGGATTCACCGTCCTTCATGCGGGTTGTTATCATGGAGGAGATGATTTCATACCACTCCTAACGAGCACTCTGATGGTACCTTTCCATCAGGTCTTGGTGCATCTCAAAAGGGTAGAAGTCCACATAGGACTTTTGGAGTTCGGCTGTCATTGTGGCCATCATGATGCATGCCACCTCAGTAGGATCTCTCTCACGTGCCCTGAATTCAACGATCTCCTCAGGAATAGTAGTGGACTCATCAAGCTCCTTTAACTCCTTATCAAGGACGTATTCTTTGTCCTCATAACGAGTAACCATCCTGATATTCCCTATCCAGTCCATGAAGTTGGAACCATCAAAGATGACTCTCCCACAAAGATTCATGAGAGAGAAAGAGCCAGTTGGGTTAGAGCCCGAAGCATTAGTGTTGGAAGACATCTGAAAGAAGAAAGAAAGTTTAGTTTATATATATAGAGTTCTTAATAAGACACCCAAATGTAATATTAAGGCCATGATCCAATCACAATATATTATACTTAGAAGTGGGATGCTGTAATCTAAGTAATAACATATTTGAAAGGTAGGTGAATGACGATTCACCGATTTCCACCATGAAAAACAAAATGAATTATTAGGTTTTAATTGGATTTGAAATTCCTAGATTCTTTTGAGATTCATTGAACTTTTCAATTGCATGTTTCAATCTCGATTGTGCCCTTCAAGTTTTGTGACTGGGATGCTGAGGATGACAAACCAAGGTGTGAATAACCATGCTAATTCACTTGGTACCCTTAATATTATCACCTAATCAATGTTCCGGTTAACCACACACGCTCCATTGATCTATAACAAACATTAAGTCACCCTTCGTGATCCTTACTAGTCCGAGTTGGTTTGCCGGTTAACCACACACGCTCCACCAACAACTTGGTAAGGTAAAAAGTGTGAATTCCATGGACTAGCACCATGTTCACATTTTTCCTAAAGTAACTAAGATTGGGAATTAAAAGAAAGGTTTAGTTACTTTATAATAATCATTATACTTTTAATGAGAATTTAAAGTCATTGTCCTACCCGTTCGGCTAACGATCCTCCACCGATCAAGGAAGCGGTGGGTGAGAGTGGACATCCATTAAGCTGCCATTTTATAGGCAACAACCTTATACCCCCTTATAGACTGGTTTCGTGAATGAGGCCTACTAACGGTAAAACGACTTATTCTTATACATATATATAATAATTAACCATTAATGTTATAAATAGTATAAGTGTTGAATTTTAAATATTAAAACTCTAAGGGTTGGAATTAAAGTTTATTAAAGTGCGTGAAACTTTACAAATTCCAAAAACTTGAGGACAAGTTTTGTAACTATCCAAAACTTTTCATTTCATAACTTATGAATTAAAGGTTCATAAAATGAAGACTCTTCATTTTCATGTAACTTATGTGTTTTAAATGTGTGTTTAAAATAAGTAACCTTTGGATATCCATAACTTGAGGAGAAATTATGCACTCCATTAAAACACATAAATGATCATGAATTAATCCTAAACAATTCAGCAAATAATTCCTATCATCTTCTAAATTCATAAAAACATGAACATGATTATCAAAGTTTCAAGAATTATATGAACACATACAAAGCATGAAATTTTGATATATGCTGTTGTAAATGGATTAAAACAACCATTACACCAACTAAAACAAGTTTTAAGACACCAAAACAGTTTAGGGTAATGTTTCTAGTCCATTTCCATCAGCTAAAGTCGAAAATCTGCATTCTGAGGCTTCTACTCGCCGAGTGCACAAACCTACTCGCCAGGTAGGATGAATTTACACATGAACTCGGCAAGTCCCCCCGTGGACTCAGCGAGTTCATCAGGCAGACAACAAAAATTCAACCTCTTTTTCATTATTTTGCATCAAGTATCAAACAAAGAAGCCTAGGCTTTGATACCACTGTTGGGTTTTGAGCATTCTAACACTTCCTAAGTGTACATGCAACCCTAATAAACCTTGGATCTATGTTTGTCTAAGGTACATGCAAAATATTTTTTCCAAGGTTTATAACCTATCTAGCACGACATGGGGTACTTTTAAACATAAAAGAACTAGATGAATTACATACCTTTTGTTGATTGTTGATTCCTTGGAGTTTTGAGAGCCAAGCACCAATAATGTGAATGCCTCAAGTGGAAATCACAAATCACCACAAACTTGGAAAATATATGAGGGAGTATACTAACTCGAAGAATTCAGCCACCACTATTACACACACACTAGGGTGGTTTTTCATGCAACATAAGCTTGTTTATATAGTGTGCATGATTAGAGTGAAACCCTAATAACCCATGTGTTTTCCTCTTCCAAGGATCCATGGGTTAAAGCTCCATGGGTCATCCATGGACTTCCATATAAGCTTAGCCCATTAACAAATGAGTATTAGCCAACACCATATAAATGCAATAGCAAATAATTTAATTAGTCTTCCTTTTAATCACTAAATTAATTCATAATTAATTCAAGATTAAAACTAATTAAATATCATGACTTTATATTAATATATTTTAACTTATAATATATTAATAAATTGTAGTATACAATTCTCATAAAATTATCCATAAATAGTTTGGGTGAAGTGCAACCCAAATGGACCATGTCGGGTCGGGTCAAGTATATACCAAATAAGTTATGGACTTAGACACCTTATCCAACACTTCGACGGGTCATAACTTCTTCGTTATAACTCGGATATCGACGCTCTTTATATGTACGGAACCCTTGAGACATTCTACAACTTGGTTAAGATTATTTATTCTAGATAATCTTTTGTCAAAAAGTCATTTTCGACCCCTAGTATCTCTAAATTGACTAGCTTGGATCTACGGGCGTTATAATTATCTCCCCCTTAGGATGATTATGTCCTGAAATCATCAATGAAACAGGACTCACATGATGACTCCATACATTATCTCTTCATCCTAAATAATAAACGTAACTTTTATGTTTCTTCGAATGAGTATCTAACTTTAAGACTTCCTGACTGTAGGCGGTGCCCGATCTTGAACCCGCTCTGTATCTCATGTTAGATTTTCAATCATGATCTTTATGTCGCGATCTCGATCTTTATTGGAGACTCCTTTTTTTTTTAACAAACTTGAGATAAGTTTCTTCCTTTGATTATGATAATAGGCTGATGGGTCATGTTCTAATGACCTCCCATCGCATGATGCATCGCTTGGACTCAGGTCTTTTAGAGTCAAATTCCAGAACAGACTATACCTTCCTTTAGGTTCTAACCACATCTTAAAAGGTAGCATTTCTAGCTACAAGCAACCTTTCATGATACCTCTACTGATCACTTTTATTTCAATATTTCGTCTTAAGTCAGATGCTACTTGATTCTCTAAACACATAACATACTCAACGTAATTGGACTCAATTTTATATGACCACTAGGGTTAGAATATCAATCATCTTCTTAGTCATTACTGAAACGATGGTAACGACATACATGAACAAAACAGAATCAATTACTAGCTTCTTGGTAACCTTGTGACTTTTCCTGATCCACGCGTGAGTTCTGTGCTTCCGGTAGTATATTCATCTACTACCTTTCACACCTATCATACTTGTCCCAAGTATTGTCTCAGAGTTTTCCAAGTCACCATACAAGAAAATCACATAATAGTTTAACACATCAGATAGAAAAACAAAGGCTTCATTATTTCTTGAAGCTATTACATACGTGTTCAAGTTTACCCTAGACTATGCCTCTAATAGGCTACATCATATTGTTATATCTTTTAGGCTACCTCATAACTCAGTCTTCGGGTATGGATTCCTCATCCTTGGTTCCTTGCATGGTTTTTTGCCTCATTAAGGATCATGTGGAATGCCCATGGCCTTGGTGGTGTGTTTGGCTTTGCTGCTTCATTTCTCTTTGGGCAATTTCTTGACAGGTGCCCCTTGCCTTCACATCCGTAGCATACCTTATCATTATGTGTGTAGTCCTTGGAATATGACCAGTCCTTCCACACTTGTAACAAGTTACTTCTTCGTTGTACTTCCCACAATGCTTCTTGTTGCATTTATCACACCATCTCGCTTCACCTCCTTCTCCTCCTCCAAGCTTTGAGAATTTGCTCTCCTTGTTGGACCTTGAAGATCCTTCAAACTTCTGCTTCTCTCCTGCCTTATCTTTTTCTAGACCCTTTTCTCTTATCTGGGTCTCTATGTTCTTAGTTACCCTAACAGCTGTTTTTAAGGTAGTTGCCATTTTGACCCTTGGGCCAAAGTCAGTGGGCAATCCGTTAGCAAATCAATCAATCTTGGCGAGTTTAGTAGGAACCAAGCAGGGAAATAGCTTCATCCTCTCGGTGAATGCGGTGGCATACTCATCAACACTCATCTCCCCTTTCTTTAGGTTCTGAAACTCGTTGTTTAGGTCTATTAGATCTATCTCTGAGTAGTACTGCATTTTCAACTGTTCCAAAAACTCTTCCCATGACATCCTTAGGGCTTCTCCTCGTGGCATCGAATCTACCAGTAGCTTCCACCAGCTCAAGACTCCTATTTTCAGCTGTCTTACTGTGAAGACAATCTTCTGTTTCTCGCTACAGATGCAGCTCTCAAACACCATCTCTATCTCGGAGATCCAATCCATAATCTCAACCGGCTTTGGGCTTCCTGAGAGACTTGGTGGTTTCTTACCCAATAAATTCTTGTAGATTCACCCATCCTTGTCGTTTCTCCTTTCCGGGCCATCCCTTCATTCCCCTTGAGTCCCCACTTGACTCACTTGGCGGCTGTATTTCTCTTCCTCTGATTGCTCGGGAATCAGTTCGGGTTGCTCAATGGGCATAGTAGGTTCGTCCATATTCTACATCTGCCTCATTTCTTCCCTTTGTTTAGCTAACATAGCCCGAACCATGGCTTGTACTCCAACCATGTTGATTGGCTCGGGTACATCTTCTAATACGACAGGTATTTTCTGAATCACCGGGGGTTGATTCCTATTCCCATTTGCATTCCCAGCTCCACTACGGGTTCTTTCCATTTTGATCTATACACCGAATAAGGTGAATCTAGATCTTAATTTAGGATTGACGTTTAAATCATCTTTATCACTCCAAAACGTTTATATGCTAGTTCTAATATCGTATTCGTAATGTTTAGAATCCTAAACACATAAGGTTTCCAGATCCGGTTGGCAACAGACCATAAATCTGATAAAACTATAGCATAAAGCATAACAAATCATTTAGCACGTAAAAGCAATTTAGGCAACATTCCTAAAATAAGCTAGTGCATGTGTGTATTCAGGTGTATTACCTAAATCTATTAGACACACTCCTCACAATCATCACTTAGCATTCTAAGTTTGAGTCTAGAAATTTCCTACAAATTCCTAGATCGCTTAAACTAATGCTCTGATACCAACTGTGACATCCCCATTTTCACGGCCAGAAAAGACCAATTTTGTTTATGCTTTATAAAAATCAGAGTACCACTTTTAATAAAAATGTTGCGAAATTTGTTCCCAGTAAAACATGATAAATATGTTATCAAAGCATTTCCGAAGAAAAGTATTTTTAATTCGTTTTAAAACATTTGGGATTTCATTGTCAATACAGAAAAATAAGCATAAACAGAACTTACATTTATATACACTAGTGATCTACATCTCTTTAATCTCTCAGTGTAATGTGACTTCATCTCAACACTTGTAATATAAATAAACTGAGTGGGTCACGTTGCGAAACCTGGTGAGTACATAGGGTTTCAACCCATAATAATATAATTATTATGTTTAAACAATCAAACAATCGACCCAATTACCCATCCCCATTATCTTCTTTACTCTTAAGGATCTATCCTACGAGTCATCTATCTCACATTCATTCATTCTGAAGTCCTTTGCTTCTAGAGTTATAGGACTGGGACTAAATCCATAGCTACCAATGCTCGTTCGTAAAGCACTAATTCTATAGCTGCTGGGTACTAAATCCATAGCTACCAATGTTTATCTAATAAGTACTAAGTCCATAACTACCAATTCCTAACAGGTACTAAGTCCATAGCTACCAGTGTTTGTCCAATAGGAACTAAGTCTATAGCTGCCGATGCTATTTGTTAGGCACTAAGTCTATATCTGCCAATGTATACTCACATCATCTTTTATCTTTCATCATTCATCTACCCATGTCATACCCAACATATTTGTATATAAAAATACGTATACAGTTTAAATCATTTAAAACATGTATAAAAACGTTCATCTAACATAGACAACAAGTATTCAGATAATATGCACACATAGCACGTAGTTTATATAAAATACTTCATATTTATGTGTAAGATGAAAGTAATTATGCACTCACAACACGTAATATATATTAAATACTTCATATCTATGTCTAAGATGAAAGTAACTATGCACTCACAACACGTAATTTATACTAAATACTTCATATCTATGTGTAAGATGAAAGTAACTGTGCAGTCACCTGAGAAGGCGGTGACTTGGTACTTGTACAACGCTTCGTTTACTTTAAAATAATTTCCTTCGACGAAACCTAGTATTATTACTAATAGATTTTAGTCTAATATTTACCGCGACTAATTATTAGTCTTATTATTATTATTATTATTATTATTATTATTATTATTATTATTATTATTATTATTATTATATAAGCGTTTAAACAATATTTTCCAACCACTATGTACAGACATGGGCCAAACATAAAACACCGGAGGGCAGGACCATTTTGGCGTATAGCACTTCTGAAATCCAACAACCCTATGCGGTCCTTTAAACCAGATTCCCCGTACCACGAGTAGTTAAAAAGATATTATAACGATACTTATATAAGTCATAATAATAGCTCAAATATTTATTATAAATTTATAATAACAATACTAATTTTAATTATAAACTATATTTAAAATAGGGTAAGCATAACTTACTTACAAGGGGATTTTAGCTAGGAGTCGGGCTCTGCAGGGGCAGAACTTCGTCGTTGAATCTTTCTAAGAAGGATTCGTGCAACGCTTCAGCGCTCACCTTGCTATATTAAAACTACAGAAAGAGAAGTCGAATCATGAGGGACCGAAATGCTCGGGGGATAAGGAGAGAAAGACTCTTGAATCAAGAGAATTGTGCAAGAAATATGAGAGCCCAAGCCTCTTATTTATAGTAATTAAATTTACAAAAACTACCCTCTATAATTACTTAATGACCTTTTAGTTATATAAACAACTAAACACCCCTCTATAATACTATTTTAAATGGATTTAATGATATTTGTACTAAACTAATGTCGAAAGAACTCAACATTAGTCTTATAATGACTGGATTGTTGATACCTTTCTAATGATATATACATATGTATATATATATATATATATATATATATATATGTGTGTGTGTGTGTGTGTGTGTGTGTGTGTACGTATATATGATTTATACTTTATTTTAATATGTAAATATGGTATTATATTTTGTAACTCGTTCATACGAACCCCGTTTTGATGTTCTTTATATCCACGCATAGGTGGAGACGTACTCTACAACTTTCGTTTAGACTCCGTCGGCTAATTTTGACTTTATTTTTAAAGTTATCTTTTTAACAGGTCGGGACAGGATTGGTCCGTTAAAATCTCAAAACTTCTTCATCCGATGTCCATTTTCGTCTGTCTTTTTTTTGTTATGCTACTAATAACGAGATCTTCGATTCTCGTTTAGGTTGTGTCGGCTAAAACCACTCGATCTAATATTCGAATTTCGAGTTGTACACTGCTAATCTAAAACTTCAAAAAATCATAACTTCCTCATACGAAGTCAGATTTGGCCTTTATTTATATGGACATTCTCAGGTTAACATATTTTATGACTTTCATTTAGATTACTAAGGCTAAAATTCGCTCTATCATAAGTTCACTATTTACATCTTCGCATTGTGGTGTCGGTTTCGTCGCTAAACTTCAACGAGTCATAACTTCTTCGTTATAACTCGGATTTCGGCGCTCCTTATATGTACGGAACCCTTGAGACATATTCTACAACTTGGTTAAGATTATTTATTTTAAATAATCTTTTGTCAAAAATTCATTTTCAACCCCTATTATCTCTAAATTGACTAGCCCGTATCTACGGGCGTTATAGTAAACTCTTGATGGCCGTAAAATCCCCTCCTTTATATAAGTGTAGACTTCATTTCTTCATTCTTTTCTTTCTTTGGACGAAATCTCCTCAAACTGTCTCAAGTATCATCAAGTTCTTCATCCAAATCCTCCAAAAACGTAAGTGTTCTTCCCTCTAGTTGTTGTTATCCTTCTTAATCATGTATCATCCTTTGATTCATCCATGAAAACACCCCTTTTGTCTAGATCTTCAAATCTTCATCTTTCACCAAGAACACACACTTGTTCTTGGTGTCCGAAAACACCTTCTAAGGCTTCTAAATTGTGAGTATTCCTTCCATATACTTTCTATCTAGTAGAATAATTAGCCTTAATACCTAGATCAAACAATTAATGGATGATTCCCAGGAGTTTACGGCCGTAAACTCCATGGCTGTAAACCCCTGGCTGTGAACTCCCTTGACCGTGAACTCTAGGGCTGCGAACACCCTTGTGTGGTCGTAAACTGCTCTTTGTGGATGTACAATCCCCGTTAGTTAATCACATGTGATTCAACACTTCATTTCAAGTGTTTCCTTGTCACTAATGTTGTTTCCATGCATATTAGTTAGTTAAAACACTAAATTCATGCCATTATATGTCATTAGTACTCGTTTGTGTCTCAGGAATACGTTCGTGGAACTTCTCATCCTTACGCGCATACTCGTTTGAATGACCCACATAAGGTGAGTTCATACCCCTATAATCAATCTTTTAAACTGTTTTAAATGCTTTTTGGGGTGGGGGGGGGGGGGGAATACAAGTTGAACACAATGATAATTGTGTAAATGTTTGTTATAAACACCTTTTAGATGTTGTTTATGTTTTCATAAGTGATCACAATTTTTCAAAAACTCTTTTTAAGTTATGCTACTTTATAGTTTATAAAACTCCATTTTTAAAGTACAATCATAACTTAGTATATAAATGAGTGTTTTTCAGTAAAAGTTCAAGTAAACATGTTAGTAAACTATAATAGGTATAGTTTAGGGGTTCAGTTCATACTAGATACTAGAACATACAATAAAGAGAAATGTGACAACCGTCAAAATTCGAGTCGGTTCTAGATTTGACTAAACTTAGTTGCATGTATAGACACGACACATACTAGACTTAGTAACTAGAAGCTAAGTTATAACCTACTAGGAACTTGGAAGCAATTAGAAACAATGGATAATGTACTTAGATTTCACATTGATATGTGAATTCTACAACTACTTAACTGTAGTGGTTATCCATATTTGGGTCACTCTTTGACTCGAACACCATTTCATGAATCATATACACACATCATGCACTTGACCTAGTGGTAGAAATTAGGTCAAAGTCTCATAGAAACTTAAGTCAAACTTGAACACTAGGACTAGTATACTTGATTCCTCAATTTCGCTTGAATCTCGGAATGACTACATAGAATGCCAATAAACCGATAAAATAAATTACAAACATTATTTATAACTATAAAAGAGTTATAATACCACAAGATAATTTGAAGTCTCAAATATTCAATTTATTTTAATATTCAAAGTTTATCAAACTCCAAAACCCTAAAAGCCCTAAAACCTAAATTTTATAAAGTTTAACATCAAGAATTTTATAAAAATAGTTATGAACCTAATAATATGATATTTTAATAATTAAAATTATAAAAATGCATTCAAGGAAAATAAAATTTAACTCATTAACATTTACCCTTAATTTATAAATCAAAAATTAAGGTTTTATGAATAAAAACTTGATTTTAGTGCACATTTTATATAAAAATTGAGATATTTTATTAAAGAACTTCAACTTTATAAAAGAAAATAAATGAGAAAGGGGTATTATACTTAAAAGTCCAGATCCCTCTATCCCTGTATCTCTCTCACACTCTCATTCTCCAACACACACATCTCTCTTCTTTCTATCTCTAGAAAACTCTCTCTACCTTCTCTCTAATTTTTTTCTCCAAACACCACTCCATTCTCTCTTCCTCCCTCTAAGAACCACGAAATTTTCCAGAAAACAAACCCAAGAACACTCCTCAAACTTGAAATCTTCATCATCTTGTGGTGTTCTTGAAGGTAAAATCAATTTCTACTTCACTTTTCCTTCAAGTTTTGCTATTTTTCTTACACTTTATACTTCTTCATCTTTTTTCAAACTTGTTTTATTTTTTGTTAAAATGGTTTTTAGAACATCATGGATGTGTTTTAACACCATACATGTATGATAAACAAGATTGCATGTTCATGATCTTAGTGCAAAAATCGATTTTAAGGATTAAAACATCAAACTCAAGTTAAAAGTTTTTGAGAAACAAAATTTTGTTCATAAATGCATGTATAAATTTTGATAAGTTTTAAACATTTGATCTCTGGAAACATGACTAAAATATGAGTTTATCATATAGTTAAAAATGTTTCAATAGATTTACTCAAGGAAATGATGAAAACTCACTTTTCTAACGAATCATCATGCATACAATCTGCCAGATTTCTTAACATGACGTTAAACTGCCATATCTCACTCATTTCTTAACCAAATTTCATGATTATTTTTCTGAAATACAACATTTTGAGTTAGCTTTCAAACCCATTTGACCTCACTGGAAAATACCAATATTTCGATTTTTAAATTTTTTTACAAAACTGTTGCTCAAACAACACTTTCCTTATGGACATTTGTTTTGTGTTGCATGTTCAAAGGACTTATTCATCACTAAAAATATTCGAAAATTAATTTGAGCACTTAAAATCATGTATTAAGAGGTATAAAAAGATATTGATTCAAAAGTCTTCGGAACATGTTGCAAAAATTCTCAAAGTAACATCAATAATCTTTACCAAAATCACAAGAATCGAGTTTTCTCTATAATTGTTTGAGCCTTTAGGCATGTTTTTCGACATCAAAAATAATAAAATAAATTTTCATTATTATTAAATTGTTTGAAGATGGATTCTGGAAATTTTTCAGCTCAATATATATTTTCTTTATTTTTACATGAAAATAATAAGAAAATAGAGTGTTAAAGCATATAAAATACTTACACTTGTAAATAAATTCTTGAAATATTTGTGGATGACCCATTAAGTTAATAAACATCTTTCATTAAGTTTCATTGATTTTTGTTACTGTTCAGTATGGTTTATAATTTTCTTTTTATTTAGTTCCAATAAATCATAAAACCACTTTAGGGAATCTAAAAATATTGTTTCTTATTTTTCGCAGCTTGTACCTTATATTTAAAACTCAGAAGAATATTTTGGGAATTTTTCGAAATGTATATCTATTTTTCCATGATTTTTGTGCTTATAATGGATTAAAAACAGGAAAAATGGTTTTACTAATCCAAAATTCATGAAAATTTACCAGAAACTCTTATAATGTATTCGGCTGCCACATGAAAATTCTGATGATTTTTCTATTCTGTATGCTATTTTTATTCTATTTTCCCTATATTTAATACACTTAAATGCACAAAAATCATAATTGCGTTAAATAGTTTAGAAATATATTTTTATATTTTTCTCAGCTTAAGTATGTGTAATAACACTTGTAAAAAAATTTGGTGAATTTTTGAAACTGTTATCTATTTATTTATGTTTTTATAGAATAAATACACAAAAATCAGAAAAATTGTGTTAAACTTTTTGAAAACACATATTCATATATTTCCCAGATTGTGTACACAGTAAAACCGTTACACAAAAATTATAAGACTTTTTCATGATAATTTACTATTTTTCTATTATTTTATGATTATTCAAGGAATTAAATGGTGAAAAATAGTTAGACAAAACAAAAATTCAATAAAATTTATCTTAAAGTCTTTGACTTCAAGTAAAACAGAAATGCCAAGTTTGGGAAAGTTTAGAACTAAATTGATTTAGTTTTTGAATATTCAATCATTGGAACACCTCTTAACATGTTAAATATGATCATTTCAATAATGAGAATTTTCCACATAAATTGTTATATAACAATTGATTCTTTGAAATTTAATTTTTACAGGAAAAATGTTTGTAACTTATCAATATTAAAGTTTGACACAATATTGACATAATTCTATTGTAGTAGTAAGTATACTAGTGCTAGATTTCGATTAGAGACTCATTAGTGTGTACCATTATTGTAGAAATCGGTAGTGGTACAAGTGGAATATAGTTCATGACACCATTTGCATCATCTCAATGTATTGTGAGTATTCACACATTCCCCTATTTTCGGTTTTATGTTTTGGGGTGGAAAAACATGTCTGAAAAACTATTTATTTGTTCGTTGTATTTAAATTGATTTGTATCAAACTTGATTGCTAATTTATTGCTACATCTCTCTATGTATGTCTATGCAACACGAAACATGAGAACTTATCATCTTAAGTCCCTTACCTTATTCTTTATTCCAAACATTAACTCTTTGAGCCAATGGTCATTGTGGATAGCGCTATTAAGAATTAACAACTCCTCACTCGCCCAATTGCTGGACTGCATGATACCATATAATTTATGGAACGATAAGCATAGATCTTGATAGGTGATGTGTGTAAAAATGCACTGGTTTTATTCCTACTCTAAAAATATAATTTTAGCACACAAAGGCAGTGAACATGTCTTTTAGTGGTATAGTTAAATAAGTATGGTATCGAACTCAATGAACGAAAATTAAACTAATAACTAATTTTAACTAGACAAGTAATAAAAATAAAGGGTTTTTCTCTAGTTTTACAAGACTAGAAACTTAAACACACCTCCTAACACATAATTAACTAAACAACTAAGACAAGTAAAAATTTACCAAATTTAATAAAAGGTTTCTGTTTAGGTCCAACTAATTCACTCCTATGGTCAATTTTATGATAGAATAATATATTGATTGTTATTCGTTACGAACTAGAGTGATTAGATTCGCATTCGCTATTACCAACCCTTAGGAAATTACTCAATTTAAGCAGTGATCAAGTGTTTAAACTAATTAACTCCCTAGTTCAATTATTTGGATTAATTAAAATTTTAAATTGGTTAATCAAATTGATGGTTCAACTAACCTCTTGTTTGTTGGTTTACCAAACAAGCTCACACATTAATTTACCCATTCTCTAATTAATCCTAGTTTCATATTCACTAATCCTAAGCATTTAAGGAAGTGTTCACATAAATCATATGAGGTTGACAATTAAGAGATGTTCATGCAGCCTAATTGTCTTCCAATTAACAGAAAATAGTCATAATCAATGCATAAGGTTCTTTAACAAACTTAGTTTAATAAAATCACCGATAATCAATCAAACAAAGTATAAATCACACCATAGGAGTAAATTAATATTTCCTAAATAGAAACTACGAAATTTAGTTCATGATTTAGTCATAGAGAAGCTAAAAAGGAATTCAATTAAACTAAACATGATTCACTTCTAGATTAAGTGGAAGATTTAACCTAATTCGCCTTGAGTCTTCTTAATGATCAAAGATTAGGGTTCTTCAGGTCTCCAAGGGTATCTCCAGTCGCAGGTTGCTCTCCAAGGAAGCCAAAAACTCTCCAATTTGGGATCTCAACCGGTATTTATACTTATCTCAAAACAAGGTCTACTTGGCGAGTAGGTGCCCAACTCGCCGAGTTGATAGGAGAAATCCGTGTACGGCAAGGATTCTTGACTTTTCTTCGCGAATATTCTTGGTAACTCGCCGAGTATCTCTAGATTTTCTCCTCTTTCTTCATTCTCTAGCTTCTAATTGCTTCTCCTTCTTCGTTTTTGTTTCCAAGCATGTCTTCTAGACTAAAAATATAATTTATACATTATTAAGTACCTTTTGTCCATATTATGCAAATAGTTAGCTAAAAATTGATAAAAATCTATACTAAACATATGGCTAATTATGCACATATCAAAATACCCCAAGCAAAACTGAATTTTAGCATACTAGAATCACATAAGACAATGCCAATTGAACCCAACCATTATGCTAAGACCGCAACGCATGCATTTTTGTCTAAAATTTTCCTAAGGAACCCCCATACTCTAAATACTCACAATCCTCATAAACATTCGCCCACTTTTTCCGAACAATGCTCATTTTATGCATCCCTCCGAATCCATCCGCAGAAAACCTCCTAACCTCAAGGTATTTTAGGTTGAGCAACCCAAGATACATAATCTAGAAAATTACAATTTATGATACCACTATGGAGCTCTTTTGGATCCTCACTTCTTTGACATTTGATCATTAGTTTTTGGGTATCTTCAACTTTTGAATTTCTTCAGAATTTTTGATCTTTGAACTTCATACTTTAAGTTTGAAGCTCAAAAAAATTCTTCAAACTTTTTCTTGTCATTCTCTCTCTTTTTTTTAACATGTAACTTACTTTTTCCACTCAAAACCCTACATTCTTAAGCAGGGGCGCTCAACTTCAACCTTTATTGATTAACGATAATAATTTTCCTAGATACATTTCTGGTACATGATGCTAAACATATTGCATCCTTCAAACTAAGTGAGGTTGTGTTTTTGTACGATGATTTCAGTAGAATAAGGAGGCCACAAATGCACTAGAACATATATAGGTCAACTAAACATTTGGGTTTTCATGCAATCATCAACATAATTCTAACATGGAATCCTACTTACTTTTACCAAAGTTTTCTAAGTTAAGTCCTAAGCAATGTTTTATGCAAAATTTACAAAAATTAAGCCTAAAATTAGGATTCTAAATTTACTAAAATGTAACCAACCCCCTACCCCACACTTAATACATGCAATGTCCCTATTGCATGTTATGCATGAAAAGTAAAAATAAGTAATGTAGAGGGAATTGGAACAAACTCCCCTGGGGTAGCAGTCGCGAGGCTGATATTCTTCAATTAAGCTCCTACTTCGAATGGCTTTAGACATGGGAACAGCTCATTCATGCCTTGGGTGTCATGTCGCGTGTGGTAAACCTCTAAATAGCTCCAAATATTTAGGACAACACTCTCAGAATTCTTCTAGGAATGAATCTCAACGAAAAATATGGATAAGAACTGCAGTGAATGTGCCCAAAACAAATATTGAGTGTGCCCAAAACAAATATTGATGGACTGGGCGAGTCAAGCGTGTACTCGGCGATTAGATTAGCATCTAGTAGATAATCACGGATTTGCACATGCACTTGGCGAGTACCCTAGGTGCACTCGGCGAGTAGATCGCTGAGTCAAAAATAAATTTTCCTGCTTTTTATTCTTGACTGAGGTGCTAAATCAGGATACTTCAGTGACTCTTCTTCTATTTCCTTCAGTAATAACACATTTTGTCACTCTTCTTCCTAACAGACTCAACCTTAAATGTAACATTCCGCACTCCCATCTAAACCAATCCTCACTTTAGCCTTGACCAATGAGACTCCTAAATGCATCCTAATCTTCAAACCTGTAAAACATATAACCACAAGTGAAAGCAAACAAACTAAGGTCCTACTTAAAAAAAATAAATCCAAGTACATCAAAGTTTAACAAAATAAAAGCATAAAAACATCCAAATAAAATCAAATTTCAAACTTCTTCATCCATGTCTACCCCTCCTACTCCACTTCCTCCTGCTTGGTCGTTTCTCCTCTGTATCCGCTCTTCCCAATTCATAATGTAAGGATATCTGGGTCCGGGACGTGGAGCAATGTGCATCTGTTCAAAGAGATAATTGAATGACTCATTGTTATAGTTAATGCCCCAACCATTGTCATCCAAATATCCCCGATACTCCACGCGATTCCACCCCTCGTTCTCATCTTCCATCGGGATAACCGGTGGGTCTTCTCGAACTTGTTCCCTCCTATGTCGAACTCTTCTTCCCGGATCCTCGGGAACAACCACCTCGTCTTCATTTGGGATTGTAAAAGAATCCCCAAATTTTTCCACAATCTTTGCCTTCCGAAATAATGTAACGCTAAACGGAGGGGGAGAAATCACGGTCAATGCCCTTGCCTCTTGCATGTCCAAAATGCCATATGACCTTGCAAGTCTTGTCACAAACATACCCCCATTAATTTTGGAAGTAATCTTCTCTTTAACCGCTCCATTTGCAAGGAATTTTGCCAAACAATAAGACAAGTTGCAAAAGATGTACGGGGTGATGATGCTCCACAAATAGAAAATGTCGAGGGTAGGAACTTTGTCATCACCCTTCCTAATATTTATGGTACTAGCGATGAGGCGGTGGATGAGATGATGGATCGGAGAACGAATATGGCCCTCTTGAGCAGTAGAGGGAATATAGACCCGGTTTGCAATAGTATTCCACCAAGTGGATGCAACAACTCCCTTGGGAAGATCCTTGTGGCATTGCTCTAGAAATTCTTCAAAATCCTCCGACATGATGACATTATGGTCATAAAGACCAACCCTCCAAGCGAGTTCCGCTATGCTACAGTGGCGCAGCTCCCCTCCGAGGCAAAAAGTGATAATGTTGGTGTTATTTTATTCACTACCACCCCGAAATGAGATAGTAGCAAAGAATTCCCAACAAAATTCTGCGAATACGGGTTCTTGTATTTTAAACTGCTGCATCCACCCGTCACATATTATTGTTGTGCCATCCACTTCGAAAGATTTTACCAAATACGGGGTTAACTCCTCTTCCAACCCGGATTCACTTAGCCAGTCCCAATTAAGTGCATTGGGGAGATAGATATCTTTTTGTTTCAAGGCCTCCAATCTGTTTTTCGCCCGAGCTTGTGACGACCTTGAGGTGATTTGTGAAAAAGCAAGCCATGGAATGTCTCCATGACTTCCTCCCCTTGAACTCTAACCTCTGATTTTTGCAGAGAAACATCAAGAAAACAACAACAAACAAAACCCATCAATTAAAGTTAACCATACAGGTCTATCATAGAATCTACTCGTCGAGTCCATGAACTACTCGGTGAGTAGGATGAACTGCGAGTACAGTTTCCAATCGGTACCTATTAGGTCAATCAAAACACATGTATTTGCATAGGGTTTTCTATTCTAAGTCCCTTAAGCATAAATCCACAAGAAATTTTGTCCAAATCCTCCTAATTTGTCCTAAAATCGAAACCCTAGAATTGGAGTAAACCCCTAAATCCGGATTTTAGCAAAATAAGGACCAATAACTGATAAAGTTGTGACCTTTAGCAAGAAGTCAAAGGAAAAATATACATTTTGCTTTGTGGATGAAGATTCAACAAGAAATCAAAGGAATGGCTTGAGAGAAAACTGAATGCTCGGCGAGTATGGATGAGAAGTGGCTGGTGAAAATGAGTAGGGTAAAAGAAACCCTTATTTACAGATTGTAAAAACCCGTTTAATTGCTTGTACTCGCCGAGTAGAAATGCCTACTCGCCGAGTAGGAACGCGTATTCACGATTTTTCGTGTAATTCAAAAAGTACTCGCCGAGTAATCTTATGAACTCGACAAGTAGATCATTCAGTTTGAAAAAACTCAATTTTTTTTAAACCGCCACTCCACACTTTGAGCATTGCTTTCCCTCAAACAATCATTTTAAGCATAATTTCAGAAGAAGAATGAAAAGAAAACAGATCCTAAAAGTGAAAAAAAAACAAAGGGAAAAGAAATGCAAACTCTAACTCGGGTTGCCTCCCGGAAGCGCTTCTTTTTAAGGAGTCGTTAGCTGGACTCCTTTCCGCTCTACATTGCTGCCATGCCTTCTAGCAACAGCCCTTCTTCTAGGTCTTCATTCCTCGGGATTCCTTCTTCATATTTTTTCACCTGATGTCCATTCACTTTGAAAGGAGTGTCATCTCTTGATAATAACTCGATAGCTCCATGTAGAAAAACCTTCTTTACTAGAAATGGACCATCCCATCTTGACTTTAGTTTGCCCGGAAAGAGTTAAAGCCTTGAATTAAAAAGTAACACTTTTTTCCCTTCATGAAAGTCTTTATTACCCTTGATTCTTTTGTCATGCAAATTCTTGGTTTTTTCTTTATAGATCAAGGAGCTAGTATAGGCTTCATTCCTAATTTCTTCAAGAGCATTTAGTTGCATCAACCGGTTGGTTCTAAGTTTAGCTATATCAAAGTTGCACATTTTTAAAGCCCAAAAAGCTTTATGCTCTATTTCCACTGGTAAATGACATTGTTTCCATAAACTAGCCTATATGGTGTAGTACCAATAGGTGTTTTGAAAGCTGTACAAAAGACCCAAAGTGCATCATCTAACCTATCCGACCATTCCTTTCGATTGCTACCCACCGATCTTTCCAAAATTCTTTTTAGTGCTCTATTCGTCACTTCAGTTTTCCCACTACTTTGTGGATGGTAAGATGTAGAGAATTTATGGGTTACCCCATGTTTCCTTAACACCTTCAGTTTTCCCACTAGTTTTAGAAAGCGCACCACCACCCGAGCATCATTAGTTGGTAAAGCTTGTGCCTCCGCCTATTTGGATACATAGTCAACCGCCACTAAAATATATTTGTTCCCATTTTACATTGGAAATGGTCCCATGAAATTGATCCCCCACACATCAAAAACTTCACACACTTGAATACTATGTTGTGGCATCTCATTTCGGGATGATATGTTTCCCGCTTTTTGACATGCATCACAATCTTTAACATATTGGGTAGCATCTTTAAAAATTGTGGGCCAATAAAACCCAATATCAAATATCTTCTTTACCGTGTAATGTGCTCCATGATATCCACCGGTGGGCCCATTATGGAAATGTTCCAAAATTTCATGACTTTCTTTCCCGAATATGCATCTCCTTACGATCCCATCCGCGCAGCTTCGGAAAAGATATGGCTCGTCCCAAAAGTAGTATTTTATTTCTGAAAAGAATTTCTTCTTTTGTTGGCGGGTAAATCTTTTGGGATAAATTTGGTAGCTAAATAATTAGCTATATCCGCAAACCATGGCTCCTCTCCCGTAGTTACTAGAATGTACTCGTCTGGAAAGTCGTCTCCAATTTTACCCTCTTCCAATTCTTCCAAGTGCTGGTTTTCTAGTCTTGATAAATGGTCGGCAACTACATTCTCCATTCCCTTTTTATCGCGTATTTCAATGTCAAAGTCTTGTAAAAAGAGAACCCACCGTATCAATCTTGGCTTTGCATCCTGCTTGGGAAACAAGTACCTAATAGCAGAATGGTCAGTAAAAACAGTGGTTTTAGATAAAATAAGATAAGGGAGGAATTTGTCAAAATCATACACCATGGTTAGTAATTCTTTTTCAGTTGTGGTGTAATTTTCTTGTGTCGGATTCAGAGTGTTACTTGCATAATAAATGGATCGAAAGTACTTATCAACCCTTTGACCAAGGACAGCTCCTAATGCAAAGTCACTTGCATCACACATTATTTCAAAAGGTAAGTTCCAATTCGGGGCAATGATGATCGGGGCATTAGTAAATATGGAAATGTTTCCAAAATTGGGAGTTAGAAATTAAGAATTTATGTCTAGATTAGAAATTTTTTATGCAAAAGGATGTTCAAGGAATGTACTTTGAGTGAGAGACATCACATCTATAGAATAGTTCTATAACTATTTTGATAGAGTACCTTGTGATTTCGATGGCCGAGTCTTTGTGATTTTGTGCTGTAACTTCACAAGAGGATCATTGCATAAAATATTAGAATCTGACATATTCTATAAGTGACAAGAATTTGATATTCCTATGCTTATGATAAAGAATTGGGATTTGTGAAATGAGAATGATTGAAAATGTGTTCACTTGATCTATTTCACAAAGTAATAGACCATTGAAAACCAAAATGTGCATGCTTGGAGCATGGGATAATTGTGGTTATAGTTCAAGTTATAAAGTTGATTATCTGAAACGTTAAACAATAGATAATGAGTAATCAATATGGTGATTAAATAGAGGTGTTTTATTTATACTCAAGGGTTGGGACCCTTAGGATTAGTATTACCTTTGTGTTTCACTTTGCATGTTTTGACTTCCAGAATAATTGAGATTATTAAGAATAATCGAATTATTCAAACAGACCACAGTCAGTCATACGTTGGAAGTAAGTATGAATAAAGACTGTTATGAATTGGTTTGTAGATTGTCTAGAGCGTATTGGACATAGCAAAGGTTTGCTACAGCGTTCACGAATGCTTATGAATATGATTTTGAGCATTGGATTAAACCCACGTTCACTTGGATCGCTTCATGGATTTTCTCACGAGCGATTGGTGAGACGATAATATCTTGTATTCTTGAAACCGAGATGTGTGAGTTGTATCTTGCGAATCGGTTGCACATTGATAATATGTAAACGCACCGGTAACTCGGTGTTATAAAACTTATTGTTGTGTATGATTTGGTGAGTGAGTGCAAGCAAACATTGAGTCGAAGTTTATCCATTCCTTTTACCCAAAGTGGGATAAAAGCGATATCTGTGGGCCCCTCGATGATTTAGTGATGACAAACGTAAATGCTCAGCCGGGCTAGGGCTAATTTGATTTGTTCAATTAGTCGGTCGTCGTAAATAGGAAATTGAGAAATAGCACATAGACTGAGAGAATGATTTTAATCCATGTCTCGTGTCTATACGATATCTAGAATGGAGGAATATATGATCCCTTATCTAAAGGACGTGATAGTTAGTTTTGTTTGCTTCTTTTTATAGTTTATTTTAGCATATTTCATTCATAATTTAGATAATTTCCATGCATATTTTCCTTTTTGTTATTTTATGACTATTTCGGGTACTTTTGAATCTTGTGAGCATAATTGCAGGTTTTCAGGTCTAGCGGAGCGGGAGTGTTCGGGACATATAGGAGGCGATGAGATTTGGTAGACAAAAATGATGTTAGGCTTGATGGGTAGTGGAGATGATGCATGGAGTGATCTTGATGATTATTTGAAGGCTTGGAGAGAAATAAACTTTAAATTTGCAAGATGCGGGGGAATATTCAAGCGTACGAAAATTATTAATCGGGCGAGTTCACGAGCTTTGGAGGATTTGGAGAGGTCAAATTGGGCTTTAAATGAAGAAAAACTTGAAGAAAATGGGCTAGGAGGTGATTGGATTCGATCTGGGCTAGTGGGATATGCTTCAGAGGCCCAAAATCTCAAAGAAGCCCATGTTGGGCACCACCCGCGCAACCTACCTGCGCAGCAGCACGCGGGTCGCGCAAGGCTCTGCAGAGGTAATTTCGGAAATCCATTTGGAAGGCTATTTGAGGAAGGTTGGTGCCCATCTTTTGGAGACTCTTAGACATCTGATTTTTAGAGATTCTCTCTGGAGTTTTGAAGACTTTTGAAGGCCAAGAACCCTTGAAGAACATCATATTTTTACCTCTTGATTCTTGCTTAATGTTTGGTACAATTTTCTCTAACTTTGTTTCTTTGAGTTTAGCCATGCCTGGCTAAGCTAATCTTGGTTGAATTTTGGTTAATCCTTTGAACTTTTGTTGAATGTTGAAGAATCCATAAACATGTTCTTGAATCTTTATGGTAATGTTTTGTGTTTTAACATCTTATCATTACTTGTATGTTTTAGTTCATGAGTTTAAATGTGTTTGTGATGATTAGTTGGCTAATTTCTTGATTAAATAAAGGATCTTCAAATTAGCAAGCAACAAATGATTTTTGTGTTGTTTTTGCTTCACACAATCATAAAAACATTTCCTCCAACATGGTGGTGAAAGCATTTGACCCCTCTTGGATTTGGTGACTTTTTGGTTCTTAATGCTAGTTGACTTTCACTAATTACATGCTATTTGGAATTAGTGACTTTGACTAAGGAAATTGTTATGAGCTTCTCTAGCCATTTCAACAATTAAGAAAAGTCTAGGTAATCTCAAGCTCCTTGGATTACTATAGCCAAATTAAGGATTTAAATCAAAGTATTGCACCATTGGATTCTAATGATATGTTCATCAAAAGTCAAAGTGAGGAAACTTTAAGTCAACCTTCTCTCCCTTATTGATTTTACATCAAACTCTTATTTTTGTTGCATTTGTCTATTTAAATAATAGTTAATTCTAGTTTGTTTCAAGCGTTTCAAAACACCAAAACCCCCCATTTTATATTTATTGTCATTTTACAAGTATTTTTACAAAGAGATTTTTTTCATAGAGTTATAAATTGAACCAATCTCCGTGGATTCGATCCCTTTACCACTATACACTATTTTAGTGTGTAATATTTAGGGTTATTATTTGTGTTGGCCTCGACAACCACCAAATTTTTGGCGCTGTTGCCGGGGATTGGTTTATTTTTAATCAATTTGTTTCTCTATGCCCAGATCTCAGCGTACAGGTGACTTGATTTACAATCCAGAAATCGAAAAAGAAGCAAGGCATTTGGCGAAGGAAAAGCGAATTGAACATGGTCAAACTTCTAATCCTCACGGGGATCCGGAGGTCGAAACCGCTTCATTAAGCGACATAGAGCCCGATTCTAGTCCCGACCCTCACCAAGAAATTCCCGAAACACCACCCCTACAACAAAATCCACCCATTATTGAACCAATTGAAATGGAGGACGGAGGAGAAGTTCCCGAAAGAACTTTGAGGAAAATGATGGAGACCGATGTTACACAAACTCCAACCGGTATCAATTACCCGGTTTTGGAAGGAGGCTCAGAGTTGAAGTCAAGTTTAGTCCATCACCTACCGACTTTCCATGGATTGGAGAATGAAGACCCTCATAAGCATTTGAAGATGTTCCACATTATTTGCACTAGCATGAAGCCACATGGGTCAACCGATGACCAAATCAAGCTAAGGGCATTCCCCTTTTCATTGGCCGATAGAGCAAAAGATTGGTTATTCTATCTTCCACCGGGGTCGATCAACTCATGGACCGACATGGCAAGAGCTTTCCTTGACAAGTTTTATCCCGCCTCAAGAGTCTCAAGTCTTCGAAATGAGATTTGTGGAATCCACCAAGGTCAAAATGAGACTTTCCATGATTATTGGGAGAGGTTCAACAACCTGTGCTATAGTTGCCCACAACACCAAATCCCGGAACAACTCCTCATTCAACACTTCAACGAGGGATTGTTGCCAATGGAGAGAAGACTAGTTGATGCCTCAAGTGGTGGAGATGTCTTTAGTAAAACCCCACAGCAAACAAGACAACTTTTCAACACCATAGCCGCGAATTCACAACATTTTGGCCCTCGCCAAGATATGAAAAGAGACACACAACACAAAGTCAATGAAGTGGGAACATCAAATCTCGAGTCTCAAATCAAAGATCTAACCTCCGTTGTCCAAAAGCTAGCCATGGGGCAAACTCCACAAGTGATGGTTTGTGGAATATGTGCAACAATGGGACATCCTACGGATATGTGTCCCATCCTTCAAGAAGATGCGGAGCATGTGAATTCCACGAGAGAGTTCCAAAACTACCACAACAAACCATCCGGTTACCAAAATGCATATAATTCAAGTTGGAAGCCAAATCCCAACATGAGTTACAACCCAAGACCATTGCCTCAAAATGCATTGGTTAGACCATCCTATCCAGCACCACAACCTCATTACCAACATCAACAACCACACTATCAACCCAAACCGCACCCTCCACATCATCATCAACAACCTCCTCAATCTCAACCAAGTAGCTCCGGAATGTCTCTTGAAGACATTGTCAAATCTCTAGCCACTAGTACCCAACAATTCCAAAAAGAAACAAGGACGAGTATCTCCAACCTTGAAGCACAAATGGGAGATATAGTTACATCCATAAGCAAGTTGGAATCCCATGGTAAACTCCCTTCTCAAACCGAAAAGAACCCAAATGTCAATGTGGTGACCTTGAGAAGTCGTAAAAAAGCCGGAGAAAGTAGTTCAAAGAAGAAGCCGAGGGAAGAAGGAGAAGAGATAGAAGTTATTCCCGTTGAAGTACCTATAATCAAGAATGATGCACAAGCTGGAGTTCCAAAGAAGACTGCCCCTCTAGTAACACCAATAGCCACTCAACCACCGTTCCCCTCTCGACTTGCAACTTCAAAGAAGAATATGGAGGAGAAAGAGATTTTGGACACCTTCCGAAAGGTGGAAGTAAACATCCCTCTACTTGATGCAATCAAGCAAATCCCGAGATATGCAAACTTCTTGAAAGAACTTTGTACCAACAAGAGGAAGTTGAAGGGAAATGAGAAAATTTTGATGAATGAAAACGCATCCGCGGTTTTACAAAGGAAACTTCCACCCAAATGCAAAGATCCCGGAATGTTCACGGTTCCTTGCAAGATTGGAGATGTCACTTTTAGTAGTGCTATGCTTGATCTTGGTGCTTCTATCAATGTCATGCCCTATTCAGTGTATGAATCATTAAATGTCGGACCCTTAAGTGAAACCGGTGTCATAATCTCTCTTGCGGATAAATCAAGTGTCTTTCCTAGAGGTGTTTTAGAAGATGTCCTAGTGCAAGTGAACAAATTAGTCTTCCCGGCGGATTTCTATGTGATTGATCTAGATGAGCAAGTGTCTTCCAAATCGACTCTAATCTTGCTTGGGAGACCGTTTTTGAAGACGGCTAGGACAAAGATCGATGTGTATGCGGGAAGTTTGACAATGGAGTTTGATGGTGAAACAATAAGTTTTAATATTTATGATGCCACGAGATATCCTAGTGATGTTTCATCTTTGTACTTTGTTGATGTTGTCGAGCCAATTACTCAAGAATTGTTTGAGTTATCTAACGGTGACATGTTGGAGATGATCTTAAGCAAAGGATTCGATTGTGGGAAGCTAGCCGAGCAATTAAAGCTTTATTCTTTGGATCCGGAAGTTGAGAAGTTGGTAAATAAAATGGAAATGAAAAAATCCACAAGATTAGATGTCAAGCAAATTGAATTGTCCCCAACTCATGCAAAATTGTCTCCATCCCTTGTTCAACCACCCGAATTGGAATTAAAGGTCTTACCTCAACACTTGAAGTATGCCTACTTGGGAAAGAATGAAACCCTTCCGGTTATCATCTCAACTCATTTAACCGAATCTGAAGAAGAGCAACTCCTCAAGGTGTTGAAGGAGCATAAAGAGGCCATGGGTTAGACGATTGCGGATATCAAGGGTTTGAGCCCCTCCACTTGTATGCACAAGATCTTAATGGAGGATGAATGCAAGCCAAGTAGAGACGCGCAAAGAAGGTTAAATCCACCAATGATGGAAGTTGTGAAGAAAGAGATATTAAAGCTTCTTGATGCGGGGATGATCTATCCAATCTCGGATAGCAAGTGGGTGAGCCCGGTGCAAGTCGTTCCAAAGAAGACGGGAATTACGGTGGTTGAGAACAACAAAGGTATGATGGTCCCCACCCGTGTGCAAAACGGGTGGAGAGTATGTATTGACTACCGCAAACTCAATGCGAGCACACGAAAAGATCATTTCCCATTGCCTTTCATTGACCAAATGTTAGAAAGGTTGGCCGGGAAATCCCATTATTGTTGTCTAGACGGGTACTCTGGTTTTCACCAAATCCCGGTGGCACCGGAGGACCAAGAAAAGACAACATTTACATGCCCATTTGGTACTTTTGCATACCGGAGAATGCCATTTGGATTGTGTAACGCCTCGGCCACTTTCCAACGTTGTATGGTTAGTATCTTTTCGGATTATGTTGAAAACATAATTGAGGTTTTTATGGATGATTTCACGGTACATGGCAACTCTTTTCAAGAATGTTTGACTAATCTCACAAAATTTTTAAAAAGATGCATTGAAAAAAACTTGCTTTTGAATTTTGAGAAATGTCATTTCATCGTGAGTCAAGGTCTCATTTTGGGTCACATTATGCCTAAAAAAGGAATTGAGGTAGATAAGGCCAAATTGATGTTATTCAAAGCTTACCTTACCCGACTTGTGTTCAAGAAGTTCATTCTTTTTTGGGCCATGCAGGTTTCTACCGAAGGTTCATCAAGGATTTTTCAAAGATAACAAGACCAATGTGCCAACTCTTGCAAAAGGAGGTCGATTTCGAGTTCAATGAGGCGTACAAAGAAGCTTTTGACAAGCTCAAAGAGTTACTTACATCCGCTCCCATCATGCAAGCACCAAATTGGGACCTCCCTTTTGAGATCATGTGTGATGCAAGCAACTATGAGATTGGCGCCGTTTTGGGTCAAAAGAATGGGAGGGCCTCCCATGTGATCTATTATGCATCAAGGACACTAGACAATGCCCAAAGCAACTACTCTACCACAGAGAAGGAGCTATTGGCCATAGTGTTCGCCTTGGAGAAATTTAGACAATACCTACTTGGTACCAAGGTCATAGTGTATTCGGATCAAGCAGCTCTTAAGTACTTGATGACGAAGAAAGATGCAAAGCCGAGACTCATCCGATTGGAATGTCGCCCTTCAGATTAATTTTCGGAAAATCTTGTCATCTTCCCGTCGAGTTAGAGCACCGAGCATTTTGGGCGGTCAAGAAATGCAACTTCGACATTGACGAGGCTGGAAGGCATAGGAAACTTTAACTCCAAGAGCTAGAAGAATTGAGAAACGAATCCTATGAAAACGCAAGGATTTATAAGGAGAAAACGAATCTCTTCCATGACAAGTCCATCACCCGGAAGAATTTTGAACCGGGACATAGGGTCTTACTTTACCATTCACGGTTGAAGTTATTCCCAGGAAAATTAAGATCAAGGTGGATTGGCCCATTTGTTGTAATAAAGACTTTTGACCATGGAGCGGTGGAAATCCAAAGTGAAGAAACGGGACAAATTTTCAAAGTTAACGGGCACCGATTAAAGCCATTCTATGAAAGTTTTAATGCAAGTGTTATCGAAGTCATCCACTTGGATGTCCCAGTGTGTTGAACCAAACTAGAAGGACGTCTCACCTAAGACGTTAAAGAGAGGCATTTTTGGAAAAGATTTATGCTTTTGTGTTTCTACGTTCGAATAAAGAAGTTTTGAAAATGTTTTGATGCGTCTTTTGAAGTCATTTTTGAAGAAATCAAGAGTTTCTAGGTGTTTGGGGCATTTAGGATCAAGAACTAGTGAAGAAACGGAAGAAAACAAAGAAAAATCGATTTCCGGGAGCAGGGATCTGTGCGACCCGCGTACGGGTGCGCGGCTGGTGTGCGCGGCCGGTCTTCAACTTGCGACAAAAATCAGACACCTAACTGCATGATCTGCGCGACCCGCATGCCCCCTCTGCGCGACCTGCGTGCTGCTTTGACGACCAGCCCATATTTTGTTGACCAGCTTTGACTTTCGTTGACCAGGTGGTTTAATGAGTTGACCAACATTGACCGGGTGTTGACCACACTTGAATATGGATTGAAAACGTCCAGCAACTCTTCTTCTTCATTTCATTCTCTCAAAAACCCCTCATTCTCTCTCAAACTCTCAAGAACACATAAACCCACTTTTCACAAAAATTTGATTTCCCGGAGTTCTACCGGTCGGAATACGACGAGACCACCACCATTCTTCACCATTTTTCGTGCTCTACAAACCCCACCTGAAGTTTACTCCGATCCATTTCCGGGTCTAGGGGCGCCACCACCACCCAGCTCGCCACTTTCCGACCATTTTCCAGCTAACTCCTACCACCTCTCGCAATTCCGACACCACCAAAGTGTTTCTTTTTCAGGGATCTTTACATCTAACCAAACAAAACCTCAAAATCTCACCAAAAATTTCCCCATAATTTTTGAGCCACCACGAGCCGCCGCCAGATTTTTCACACAAATCAAGTTGAAAATATCCCTTCAATGAACAAGTCTTGCATTTAGGCACCCACGAATAACCAAAGCTTGGGGTGCACGGTAGCGGATTCCGGGTTCAAGTTCAATTTTGGGATAATACGGGTATTCTCTTTCCTTGGTTTTTATTACATTGCATTGTTTCAATTCGATAATTGCATCCAATTATGCTTTGGAAATTGCCTAGGATCGTTAGTTGTTGCCCGGTTTATTTGGAAACATTGATTTGAGAAAGTTTGAGATTGGTTAATTTGCTTGGAAATTTGTTCAAAAATTGTTTAAACTTTGGTTGGGATTCTCTCATTTTGTCTCGTATTGCTTCCGAATTTTTGTTGGGATTGTCAAATTAACCGAGTGGTGTTGTTGAAACCATTTTACATTGTCAAAAGTTGGGTGTCATTATTTCTTGGATTTTTTTTTGTGTTCGGTCTAAAGATAGTTGCATTGATTTGAGAGTGGCGAGGTGAGGGATTACGTTGGTGAAGTTGTTTTTGATATTGTAGGTTTCGAAAATGGGCAAAACCGTGGCTCGGACACGCACCCATGGATCATCGATCGATCCTAACCCGCAAAAGGATGTCGCCGGTCCATCACGCAAAGCAGCCGGTAAACGAAAAAAGAGAGGAGAAGAGGGAAGCGATCCTTCCCTTACAAATGCTGAGATCAAAACCTATCGCTCCAATCTTCGGGGTCGCACAATCCGGCCGACAAAATTCTACCATAAAAAGTCCATGAAAAAGCTTGGGGTGCATGATGGTGTATACAATTTGTTCCTAAAACTGGGTTGGCGTGGTTTTCTTCGACTTTGTGACAGAACTTACGAGGAACCCACAATGGAACTTCTTAGCACATATGCACGAGTTGATGACACGAAAGTCCTCACATTCCAGTTGAAAGGGGAGCATCATAGGCTCACATACGAAGAGCTTGATTCTATCATGGGTATAGATGATCCACTCCGCATCAGCCCCCAAAATCAAGAGTACCAAGATTTTCTGCGTTACCCGGATGCAAACTTTTGGATGCAAATTTCCAGTCTCGCAACCTTCAACCCAAGCCGACAGCAAGCCAAGCACATCGTTCACCCCTGCTGGCGAATTGCTCACCGAGTCCTTATGACGAGTATCTTCGGGCGTCTCGAGCCCGGTCAAATCAACAAATGTGAGCTATTTTTCCTCCGAAGCATGAGGCATGCACTCCCACTCAGTTTTTCAGGCTTCTTTTTAGACAAATGCGACTCCATACGCCAACGTTCGTCAGGGGAAATTTTCATCGGGGGACTTATCACGATCATAGGTCGAGCCGTCGGCCTAGACTTCCCGACTCCCGAGTACATACCTGTCAACACCCCACCGAACTTCCTGCTAGACTGTGACACTCTCATCCGGATGGAGATGTTGCTCGATCGGGGAACCCGCACGTACAGTTGGTTAGACTCTGACAAAGCCTCGGTTTACATCCTGCCAAGTTGGATCGGTTCTTCATTCGATACAGGTGACCCCGACACTTGGCTTCCTCCAGATCAGTTGACCCAAGCAGGTGTATTCCCAGAATTCGGTGATGATGAGGGTGGCGACGAGATGCCCGAAGCTGAGGACCATTTTGACCAACCCTCGATGCAGCAGCCGATGTTTCCGCATGATCAATTCCAGGCCCCTCCACACCATTTTGACCAGCCGCATTAGCAGGAGGGACACGAAGTCCCACCATATTCCCCCCCCCCCACGTTCTTTGACCAATTTGCCACAATGTTCTCCACGGTGCAGCGCATCGACGCCCAAACGCAAGAGAATTCGAGAGCCATCCTAGATGTGGCAAGTCGTGTTGATCGATTGGAGCAGTCCTTCCCTCACACTTCCCGCCAGGTCCAGGATATGTGGGACTACCACTATCGCCACGGGCATTTCCCGCCGCCCGACCCCCCGATTTAGGTCCTTTCCGCCCTTTCCTCAAGCATTGAGGACAATGCTTGTTCTTAAGCTTGGGGTGGGGCATTTCATTTTCCTTATATTTTTTTTTTCATGCTTTTTTAATTAGGTTGCATAACATTTTAGTTTTAAGCTAATTTTCATTCATTTTTTTTTAATTCCAAAAAGATTTTATTTTCTTCTTTTTCACCTTTTATATTTTTGCATAACATTTAGCTTAGGGCATTAACATTCATGCATTTTTGTTGTCTGTTTATTCTCATCTCCTTGGATGCCATGGAACAGGTTCATAGTTATTGTATCATTATTGGTCCAGGATCTTGTTGCTATCTCACCCATCGAACCGGGACCATTAGCTGCAGTCTAGGACCTCATACTTGGGATCAGATGCTGGTAGCTTAAAGGGGTAAGTGATCATGGACAGGTAGTTTTCATGAAGAATTATGCATACAATACTAATGACTGTAGGATATACTATAGCAATGGGTGTCTTAGCCTTGCGGTCACTACCGCCGAGAGGATCACACTTGATCATATTTGAACCGTTAGGATGAAGCACTAGTGCTTGTCCCCGAGTAGAATCCATATCCAGTCTTTTTACATCACCATATCTTTTTGCGATTTTCTTAGGATTTTAGAGAAGTCTTTTAGTCCGCATGTGGACAATTTCGTTATTTTAGAAAAAAAAAATTCACAAATTGGAAGAGGAGCTTACATTATATCTTTATGTTCCACACATGGTCATTTTCTCGCTTAGACCATTCGGATTATATTACTACCCTTTCGGTTCCACTTACACACTTTAGGAACCAAATGTTGAGTCAAAGGGTTGTTATTACATTACCTTCAGGTATGGTAACATCTTATAAAAATAAATAAATAAATAAATAAATAAAAATTAAAAATAAATAAATAAATAAATAAAAATGGTGTGCAGACAAATTCCCAGCTGCAGAAATCTGAGAAGGGTGACCGGTTCAATTATTGAACTAAATTTTCTAACATTTTGGTCACCCGGCGTTTGAAATTCATTTATTTAGGTATGTTTTATTGTATATAGATCGAGTTGTTTTTCGCAAATTGGTGATGTTAGAGAGACTGTCGAGTCGGATACTACGGGAGGTTTAGGCCAACACCAAGTGAATCGATTCCTACAACGGTGTCCGAGCGATTAAACCTAGTTACACATGAGAGAAACCGGCAAATGTGAGATCAGAGTGTACACTTAAAAAAGAGCTCCACCCGAGCCCATCCAGCTGCTTTCTCCTTACTACAGATATTCTTTATTGTATGCATGTTCCATTGAGGCTGCGACTGCTCATCCCTCCTTACTCACCTAAAGGAGTTGTCCTGGGTGTGGTTTATGGTTCCATTGTCATCGGATGAAAAATTCGTGAGGTAATAGCAAGATCAATTCTGACCATGTTGACTAACGGGGATCAGGTTCTACGGTTCTATCAATTCTTTTTATTTTCTTAGGATAGTTCATCCCGAGTTCATTTTAGTCTTGTCTTACTTGAGGACAAGTAAGGTTTAAGCTTAGGGTGATTTGCTAGTTAGTTTTGTTTGCTTCTTTTTATAGTTTATTTTAGCATATTTCATTCATAATTTAGATAATTTCCATGTATATTTTCCTTTTCGTTATTTTATGACTATTTCGGGTACTTTCGAATCTTGTGAGCATAATTTCAGGTTTTCGGGTCTAGCGGAGCGGGAGTGTTCGGGACGTATAGGAGGGGATGAGATTTGGTAGACAAAAATGATGTTGGGCTTGATGGGTAGTGGAGATGATGCATGGAGTGATCTTGATGATTATTTGAAGGCTTGGAGAGAAATAAACTTTAAATTTGCAAGATGCGGGGGAATATTCAAGCGTACGAAAATTATTAATCAGGCGAGTTCACGAGCTTTGGAGGATTTGGAAAGGTCAAATTGGGCTTTAAATGAAGAAAAACTTGAAGAAAATGGGCTAGGAGGTGATTGGATTCGATCTGGGCTAGTGGGATATGCTTCAGAGGCCCAAAATCTCAAAGAAGCCCATGTTAGGCACCACCCCCGCAACCGACCCGCGCAGCAGCACGCGGGTCGCGCAAGGCTCTACAGGGGTAATTTCGGAAATCCATTTGGAAGGCTATTTGAGGAAGGTTGGTGCCCATATTTTGGAGACTCTTAGACATCCGATTTTTAGAGATTCTCTCTGGAGTTTTGAAGACTTTTGAAGGCCAAGAACCCTTGAAGAACATCATATTTTTACCTCTTGATTCTTGCTTAATGTTTGGTACAATTTTCTCTAACTTTGTTTCTTTGGGTTTAGCCATGCTTGGCTAAGCTAATCTTGGTTGACTTTTGGTTAATCCTTTGAACTTTTGTTGAATGTTGAAGAATCCATAAACATGTTCTTGAATCTTTATGGGAATGTTTTGTGTTTTAACATCTTATCATTACTTGTATGTTTTAGTTCATGAGTTTAAATGTGTTTGTGATGATTAGTTGGCTAATTTCTTGATTAAATAAAGGATCTTCAAATTAGCAAGCAACAAATGATTTTTGTGTTGTTTTTGCTTCACACAATCATAAAAACATTTCCTCCAACATAGTGGTGAAAGCATTTGACCCCTCTTGGATTTGGTGACTTTTTGGTTCTTAATGCTAGTTGACTTTCACTAATTACATGTTATTTGGAATTAGTGGCTTTGACTAAGAAAATTGTTATGAGCTTCTCTAGCCATTTCAACAATTAAGAAAAGTTTAGGTAATCTCAAGCTCCTTGGATTACTATAGCCAAATTAAGGATTTAAATCAAAGTATTGCACCATTGGATTCTAATGATATGTTAATCAAAAGTCAAAGTGAGGAAACTTTAAGTCAACCTTCTCTCCCTTATTGATTTTACATCAAACTCTTATTTTTGTTGCATTTGTCTATTTAAATCATAGTTAATTCTAGTTTGTTTCAAGTGTTTCAAAACACCAAAACCCCCCATTTTATATTTATTGTTATTTTACAAGTATTTCTACAAAGAGATTTTTTTCATAGAGTTATAAATTGAACCAATCTCCGTGGACTCGATCCCTTTACCACTATACACTATTTTAGTGTGTAATATTTAGGGTTATTATTTGTGTTGGCCTCGACAACCACCAGGACGCGTATCTGATAAGATCAGAGTTGACAGCGGCTTTTGAAAGCTACGATTGCTAATCATGATTTGAGGTTATATGCAGAATAGTTATTAGACTTATTCAAGTGGGAGACTATTGGATTAGTGTCTAAGTCCATAACTATTTTGGTATGTACTTGACCCGATTGTGCATGGTCCTTTTGGGTTGCCTTCACCAAAGCAACTTGACTGGAGAAATAATAGAGAAAGAGGTTATTATGATTTATTACTATGTTATAAGAATAATATATTAAAGTAGAAATCATATTTGTTTAATTAATATTGGTTAATAATTAATTAAGAATTAATTTTGTGATCAAATGTAATTAATTAAACTAGAGGGGCTAAATTGTAATTATGTGATAGTTACAAAATAGGGTAAGGATTATCCTAAGGATAGGTTGGACGAATTTAAGAAGATAAGGCCTTAGAATTTGTTCATGATAAGGATTCAAGGCTTATCTTGTGGGTTGCTTGGTGGGCAAGCAACTAGATAAAGATAAGGACTGAAACCCTATCTCTACACCTATATAAACACCCTTTGGCTCATGAATTCGTCCATACCTTCCCAAGACTTCTTAGGGACGAATTTTATACCTCTCATTCTTTCTCTATAGTCTCTCCAATTGCTCTAGGTGTTTGTGAGCCATTAGAGGCACTACACTTGTGGTGCTGGCTTTCAAGACTTAGGATTTGAAATTCAAGTTGTTATTACAATATAACAACAAGAGGTATGTAATCTAACTTTCTTGGTTAATTTCGAAAATAGCAATCATCTTTAGGGTTTTATTATGTGTTCATAATGTTGTGTATCTAATAGTGAAAACATAGATCCAATGCTAGGGTTGCATGTACACATAGGATTCTTTGTATAAAACCCGTCAAATTTTTCTTTCGAAAATTCAGAAGCCTCTAGACACTCTTTAGTGAAATTAAATGGTGCATCTTTTAAAAGTAATTGTCTTAGAGGTCTAGTTATTTTAGAAAAAATTTTATGAAATGACGGTAAAAACCCGCGTGACCTAAAAAACTCCTAATGCCCTTTATATTAGTTGGTGGATGTAATTTAGCAATTGTATCTATTTTTGCCCGATCCTCCTCAATCCCCGCTTTGGGTACTTTGTGGCCCAAAACTATACCCTCTTTAACCATAAAGTGACATTTTTACCAATTGAGGACTAAATTGGTTTTTTCACACCTTGCAAGCATTAAATCAAGGTTAGCAAGACAATTATGAAAGGAAGATCCAAAAATAGAAAAATCATCCATAAATACTTCCATGAATTTTTCCACCGTGTCATGGAACATGGCCATCATGCACCTTTGAAATGTCGCAGGTGCATTGCATAACCCAAAGGGCATGCGGCAATAGGCGAAAGTCCCACTCGGGCAAGTGAAAGTGGTATTTTCTTGGTCCATTGGGTCTATGGGTATTTGGAAGTAACCCGAAAATCCGTCTAAGAAAAATTAGTAACTATGGCCGGACAATCTTTCAAGCATTTGATCAATAAAAGGTAAAGGAAAATGGTCTTTACGAGTGGCATCGTTTATCTTACGATAATCGATGCACACTCGCCAACCGGTTACCGTTCGGGTCAGAATAAGCTCGTTCTTCTAGTTTTTCTATGACCGTCATCCCTCCTTTCTTGGGAACCACTTGCACAGGACTAACTCATGGACTATCGAAAATAGAATAAATGATCCCCGCATCTAAAAGCTTGACTACTTCCTTCTTGACCACTTCTTGCATGTTTGGGTTCAATCTTCTTTGGTGTTGCACTACCGGCTTTGCTGCTTCTTCTAGTTTGATCTTGTGAGAGAAATAAGAGGGGCTTATTCCCTAGATATCGGTGATACTCCATGCAATGGCACTATTCCTCTTCTTCAAGACTTGAACTAATTCTTCTTTTTCAGATTTGGAGAGGTCAAAAGCTATTATAACAGGTTTTTGTTGACCATCTTCGAGGAATGCATACTCCAAGTGATCTGGTAGTGCCTTGAGCTCAGATTTTGCGTTCTGCATGCTGAACATGTCGACTACAGGTAAGGAACTCGTCGAGTCCTTTGCCAAATTTGCGATTTCTTGGGATTCTTCAAATGGACTCGGTGAGTAGATCGAGCCTACTCGGCGAGTAGGTTGCTCCATGGTCGTCATTAACTCATTATAATCATCTTTTTCTAGCAGTCTCTCTATTTCCAGTAGGTCTTTTTCAGCATCAAGTTCGTCATCAAAAATGATGGTGGATTTGTTTGAGTCTTCATTATCCCATTCCTCCATCAATTCATCCAACATATCAATTGAAAATGTCGTTTCATCACTATTCCTTGCATGCTTCATGGCTTGATCAACCCGAAAGTGATTGAATCATCCCCCACCTGTAGAGTAAGTTTTGAATCTCGCATGTCAACTATAGCGCTTGTTGTGTTAAGGAAAGGTCTTCCAAGGATGATCGGGACTTGAGGATCCGCTTCCACGTCCAAGATTAAAAAATCTGTGGGGAACACGAACTTATCCACCTTTACCAAGATATATTCACAGATTCCTCGTGGGAATGTAACAGTTTTGTTTGCTAAGTGGATTGCCATTCGGATTGGCCTCGGTTCCGGGAGATCCAGTTTCTTGAAAAATGAATATCGCATGAGGTTTACACTTGCTCCTGAATCGGCCAAAGCATGAATGGTGGCCAAATTTCCAAATTGACAAGGCAATGTTAAGCTTCCCGGGTCACCCTTCTTCTTCGGTAGCTTGTTCAACATGGTAGCCAAGCAATTCTCATTGAGAACCACTTCTCTCACTTCTTCCATCTTTCTTCTATTGGTTAGCAGCTCCTTGAGGAATTTGGCATATTTTGACATTGGTGCAACTGCTTCGATGAATGGTATATTGATTTGAAGAGCTTTTATGTAATCAAGAAACTTCTGGTAGTCTTCCTCCTTCTTTTCTTGTTAGCTCGGGCTGGATATGTCAATGGAGGATGAAATGGCTTTGCAGGAATTTGACTTTTCTGATTAGGCAATGGACTCATCGAGTCCATATTCTGGACTCGGCAAGTAGGGTCTGTGTCCAGCAGATTTTGACTTTGGCTCAGTTTTTCTACATCCTCCGTTTGTGACTGCTTGGGCTCTTCATTTTAAATAGGCGCCAGATGGGTAATTATCTTCCCACTTCTAGTTGTCACAATATTTATATTTGCGCCTCGTGGGTTGTTTTCGGTTTTACTAGGAAGTTCTCCCGGTGACCTTTGATTTATTTGTTGGGCAAGTTGCCTCAGCTGTGTCTCAATATTGTGGATAGATGCTTGCTGATTTCTAAGTATTGTTCTTGTCTCTTGTATTGCAGCATCATGATCATTGTGTCTCTTTTCTGACGCAGCTACAAATTTAGTAAGCATATCCTCCAAACTTGGTTTTCTTTCTTGCACCGGCTCCTCCTTTTGGTAAAACCCTCATCCTTTTTGTTTATACTTCTCCTCCTTAGCTTTCTTGTACTCTTCATAAGGGAGCCACTCCTTTTTTGGATTTCGCCAGTCATCATCATATTTGTCACCACTGGAGTAGCATACTTGCGCCTTCTTGTTCCCATTCTCGTCTAAGTCACAATCTCTAGTAAGATGAAGTTCTTTGCAATTCTCACAACCCACCCGAATAGCATGTATTGTTTGATCCATTTTATCCATCCTCCTATCTATGGTTTTCAACATAGCCATGACTGCTGACATATGTTCTGAAGCTGCATAAGTTGCCCCCCTCGTCACATCATTCCTTGGGTTGTGGTATTCCCTAGAATTCTTAGATAATTCCTCAATTAGTTGCTTTATCACCGAGGGTGCTTTCTTCGTGAGTGGGCCTTGTGAGTCAAGTAAATGCCTTGTTGTAACATTCACTCCATCATAGAAAATGGAGACTTCTTGTTGACTATTGAGATCATGATGTGGGCAATTTCTTAATAGACTTTTGTACCTCTCCCAAGCTTCATAAAGTGATTCTCTAGCTTTTTGCTCAAAGTTGGCTATGGCTTTCTTTAACTTATCTATTTTGGAAGGTGGGCAAAATTGATCAATAAACTCTTCTTTCATCTTGGCCCATGTAGTGATGGTTCCGGGGGGAAGTGACTTGAGCCAATCTTTTGCAACACCCTTCAATGTAACTGGAAGCATGCGAAGTAGCTAAGTCTCGCGAGACAAGTTTGGAACATTGAAATAATCAGCTACATCATTAACTTCATCAAATTGTTTGTAAGAATCTTCATGGTCTTTTCCGTAGAAGGGGATTTCTTTGAGTTGAGCAAGTATGTGACCCTTAAGCTCAAAAGTGGCAGTTACAAGAATTGCAGGTTGCACAAGTCCTGGGCCGGTATCATCGCGTATCCTCTTCTTCCATTCCACCATGGGGACTTCATCGATGTTAGCCATAGGAATAGCTAATTCGTCGCCGAAATCTGAGTCGTGCCCGAATGTAGGTTCTTCTTCTTCTTTGGTTTCATACTCGGTTTCCTCTTTGATTGGTTCTTCGCTTGCTAAAAAGGCACTGGATGCTCCTGATTTGCTGCTCTTCTTCTTCCCAAAAACCATCTTTAAGCTACACAAAGGTGACTTCTTATGTGTATTCGAGCTTTCAATGTCTTTGCCTTTGTTTTTCCTCAACGCGGATTCTGGGTCTTCAAAAGGGGGAACCAGTGGACTGTTGGATCCTCTGGTCATGAAAATCCTGCAACAAAACAAGAAACGCGTAAAAAGAACAAAAAAGTGAAACTGAATGAAAATAAAAATTAAACTACCAACAGCAGGGTACTCGCCAAGTAGATTCGAGTGCACTCGGCGAGTAGGCGGTATAAAACTCAAAATAGATAAAATTAAACAGTTCCCCGATAACGGCGCCAAAAACTCGATGTGTGTAAAAATGCACTAGTTTTATTCCTACTCTAAATAAATAATTTTAGCACACAAAGACAGTGAACCTGTCTTTTAGTGGTATAGTTAAATAAGTAGGGTATCGAACTCAGAGAACGGAAATTAAACTAATAACTAATTATAGCTAGACAAGTAATAAAAGTAAAGGGTTTTTCTCTAGTTTTACAAGACTAGAAACTTAAACACACCTCCTAACACGTAATTAACTAAACAACTAAGACAAGTAAAAATTTACCAAATTTAATAAAAGGTTTCTATTTAGGTTCAACTAATTCACTCCTATGGTCAATTTTATGATAGAATAATATATTGATTGTTATTGGTTACCAACTATAGTGATTAGATTCACATTCGCTATTACCAACCCTTAGGAAATTACTCAATTTAAGTAGTGATCAAGTGTTTAAACTAATTAACTCCCTAGTTCAATTATTTGGATTAAATAAGATTTGTAATTGGTTAATCAAATTGATGGTTCAACTAACCTCTTGTTTGTTGGTTTACCAAACAAGCTCACACATTAATTGACCCATTCTCTAATTAATCCTAGTTTCATATTCACTAATCCTAGGCATATAAGGAAGTGTTCACATAAATCATATGAGGTTGACAATTAAGAGATGTTCATGCAGCCTAATTGTCTTCCAATTAAAAGAAAATAGTCATAATCAATGCATAAGGTTCTTTAACAAACTTAGTTTAATAAAATCACCAATAATCAATCAAACAAAGTATAAATCACACCATATGAGTAAATTAATCTTTCGTAAATAGAAACTACGAAATTTAGCTCATGATTACAGTCACAGAGAATCTAAAAACGAATTCAATTAAACTAAACATGATTCACTTCTAGATTAAGTGGAAGATTTGACCTAATTCACCTTGAGTCTTCTTAATGATCAAAGATTAGGGTTCTTTAGGTCTCCAAGGGTATCTCCAGTCACAGTTTGCTCTCCAAGGAAGCCAAAAACTCTCCAATTCGGGATCTCAACCGGTATTTATACTTATCTAAAAACAGGGTCTACTCGGCGAGTAGGTGCCCAACTCGTCGAGTTGATAGGAGGAATCCATGTACGACAAGGATTCTTGACTTTTCTTCCCGAATATTCTAGGTAACTCGCCGAGTAGGTGCGTGAACTCGCCGAGTATCTCCATATTTTCTCCTCTTTCTTCATTCTCTGGCTTCTAATTGCTTCTCCTTCTTCCTTTTTATTTCCAAGAATGTCTTCTGGACTGAAAATATAATTTAGACATTATTAAGTACCTTTTGTCCATATTATGCAAATAGTTAGCTAATAATTGATAAAAATCTATACTAAACATATGGCTAATTATGCACATATATGAATCGGGCATCGGTCATAGGCTTGGTTTGGAACTCATTGTTTGCTCATACACATACAAACTTGTTATTTATTATGGCAATAAACTCGTTTATAAGTTATAGCAATCAACTTTGTTTCTCATTATAGCAATAAACTTTGTTTCTCATTATAGCAATAAAATTTGTATCTCATCAGAACAACAAACTTTTATTACTAGAAACTTATATACATGTTTTTGCAATGAAATTGTTTGCTCCTTGTAGCAACGAAATTGATTGCTCATTTTAGCAATGAAACTTGTTTGCTCGTTTGAGTAACGTACTTTATCTTCCATGAGAATATGAACGTTGCATCTCATTTGGGCAACATACTTTATCTCTCATGATGACAAAGAATTTTTTTTACAAACTTATTTACTCATTTTAACAATATACTTTTATTATTGGAAACATTTATCAAAACTTTGATTTCAATTCATGGAACCAATATTATTTTATTTATCTGTGAGTACTCGCCAACTAATTTATAGTTGACGCTCGTTTTACATGCTTTTTCAAGAATCATCGAGTCAGTGACACTTAGGGACACTTCACTTTTAGGAGTATTCGCATGTGTTGTATTTCAATTTTCATTGTAATTTCTTTTAAAAGTTATTCAAACCCATTGTATATTTCTAATGATTTTTAATACTATAGTTGGTGTTGTCTTTTAACTTTTGCTATGAAATCCTTTATACTGTCACGCCTCATGTTTCCTCTTTAGCGGGGTGTGACAAGAAACAGGGAGGAAGATACAATACACGATAACAGAAGCAACATACTAAGATACTATAACAAAAAGAACATACTAAATGCTATAGCAAAAGAACAATACAAGATCTAATTATACCAATAATCACTAACTCATTGTTTTAAACAAAAGGTGATAGTAAATTGGGTATACATGATCATATAACTTTAATGTGAATTTACACAGCCTAGCAATTTGTTTGCGGAAGTCGCGTTTGGTCCCCAGAATCTCTTGCAGGGAGAGCGTATAGTATGGGTACTACTCATCACATTATGACCTTAATAAAACAAATTTGTTTTAGGGTAATCAGTACATCAGGATGTCAATTCAAAAGACAACTGAGTACTTACATTTTCCCATTACTTTCATATTGTGATAGTTCCACTTGAAAGTAAATGCAAACTATTTTTCAATTAAGATAGTTATAAACTAGGGAAAACTTACATCTTTTCAAACGACAAACAAAACAGTAGAGTCTAGTACATTCAGTAGAAAAGGACATATAATGCTAACTTCATGATTCCTTAGTGTACACATCAGAGATATATATTAATCAAATCCGACAGGTATTAGGATGTGTGCCTTCTGCTTCATTTCATGTTCCTTGTTTGGTTGTGGGCTTAGAGCAGATTCACCCAGCCTACTATCTATTCGATCTTAGCTATATATACGTTCCATATACACCAAGTCATCATAAAGGGTACCGGGTATGGGTCAAGTCATAGGACACTAATTCAATCAGTGTCGGCCCAAGCCTAGGGCGAGTTGGGCCACGGCCCCGGGCATCAAGGTGTAGTGGGGCATCAATTTAAAGCATGTTATAGTGTTATTGTATATTGGGATACATCTATTTGGTTAGTCTAGTAAAATCATGTGAAGACATAAGGGGCAGGCGGGCAACAGCGGACGAAGACCTAATTAGCGCCATCTCCACAGATGCATGGTGACTCTTCAATTCTTCTTCGATCTAAAACACACGCCAACTGAAGATGAAGAACACGAGGCATCGGGCGTCACTTCTGGAGAATGGAGAGGACCGTTAGACCCTTGGCTATATCGATCGCTCTCCAGTCATCGCTCTCTGCCTCTCTCATCCACTTCAGCTTTCAGCCTTCTCTCTCCCTTTCTCTCGTTAGCTTCTCCTATGTTCTTTCTTTCTAAATCGACCTCTACTACTCTAAAGTTGTAATAGTTTATCTATTGCAGTAAATCTGTTGTGTTAAAGTGAAGATTCAAAGGTGCCAAATTGGGATTGATTGAATTTGTCCTCCTGAAGTCCTAATCCTGCAATCCAGTAAGTTTTATCTATTATTTCAAATTTCTTGCATAACCTACTTAAAGTTTCAAAAATCTAATAGTGATTACTGGTTAAAATTTATGAAATTTCAGTTTTCTTATATAGCTTACTGCCCAGAGAAGTGAAATTTCGATCAGGTTTGCAGACTTGCAGTCTTGTTCATCGTGAACTACACTAAGCAGTCTAAGCTTCATTAATTTTCTAGGTAATTCTTTTTTTTCTATTTCTTGTAACTATTCTGATTTATGATCAAAATAACTTTTATTGTTTTTATATAATCTGAAATCGGATATGTGAATTCTTATTTTGATTTTTCTGATTTTGAATGACTGCATGTATATAGTTTGCTATTTGCTAAAGTGATTAGGTTTTTTAATTATGATTTTTGAAAGTCTGATATGTAAATGATGATTTTGAAATTCTTATATTAAAAAACCGTTGTATTTTTTTTTTTTTTTGAATAATGATATGGTTTTCTGAATTCTAAATAATTTGTTATATATAATCAGAAATTAAATATTGATATGTAAATTATGAAGTTGAAAAAATTATGTGTTTTTTATTTTTGAATAATATGTTGTTAGATTAATTTCTAAAAATCTAAAGGATACTATTTCTTTTTTTGTTTAGGTTGTGGATACGGATTGATAACTTCAAGTTGTGGATACGGATTGCTAAGTAACTTCAGGTTGTATCCTTCTTTGTTGTTACTACATTTTTTACTTTTAAATCTAGTGATATTAATATTTTTGATCCAAGAGTATGGGATAAGTTAGATTTAAAAATGAAAGATTTGCTTGTAGAAAAATGGCCTATTAGGGAAATTGAAAATAACAAATTTTTTCCAAAAGATGCACTAGGTAGACATTTTTCTTGTGAATTTTATGTTCGTAAATTAAGAAATGATGACTCTTATGATAGAAAGCGGTTGGTGTATTCGAAAGAACTTTATAAAGTGTTTTGTTTTTGTTGTAAGTTATTTAAAATAGCTCGATCTAGAAGTAATTTGGCAACCGAATGAATTAATGATTGGAAACATCTTAGTTAAAATTTGAATGAACATGAACATAGTTTTGAACACATGATTAATTTAAAAACATGGACACAAACACGGCTTAGGTTAAGGAAAAATGAAACAATTGATAAAGAGTTACAAGAAAAAATAAAAAAAGATACTAAACATTGGAAAGAAGTTTTGATAAGAATTATTGTTGTTGTAAAATGTTTAGCTGAATATAACTTGGCTTTTCATGGAACTAATGAAAAAATATATGAGAAATCTAATGGTAACTTTTTAGGTGTACTTCAAATGATTGCTGAGTTTGATCCCGTAATGAAACACCATTTTTAACTTATTCAAGATAAAGAAAAAAAGTCATTTTCATTACCTTAGTCATAAAATTCAAAATGAATTAATTGAAATGTTGGCAACCGAAGTAAAAAGTGCAATTATTAGAAAAATAAAAAATTCAAAATATTTTTCGATAATTCTATATTGCACTCCAGATGCAAGTCGTAAAGAAAAATGACTTTAATTATTAGATGTGTTGATTTTACAAGTGTTCTAATAAAAGTTGAAGAGTTTTTTTTAGGGTTTTTAATTGTAGAAGATACATCTGGTTTAAGACTTTTTAATGTGTTATAAAATACTTTAAAATCTCTTGGATATAAATTGTATCTGAGGACAAGGATATGATAATGGAGCAAATATGAAAGGCAAACATAAATGTGTACAAAAAATATTACTTGATATAAACTCAAGAGCTTTTTATATGCCTTGTGGATGTCATAGTTTAAACTTAGTTTTGTGTGATATGGCAAATTCTTGTCATAAAGCTAAAACTATTTTGGTACGTGTCAAACAATATATAATGTTTTTTCTAACTCTACACATAGATGGAGTGTTTTACTTGATCATGTTGATGAATTAACCCTGAAATCATTATCTACTACTCGTTGGGAAAGTCACATTGAAACTGTTAAAGAAATAAAAACTCAACTTCATACATACTTATAAAGCTAGCATTTTTTCCTGAATCTCATGCATTTGAAACCCCCGTTTTTTAACTTTCTCAAACCACATTCATTTGAAACCCCCTTTTTTAACTAATTCAACTCAAAAGTTTTCTTAATTATGATTTAACACTCAAAAGTTTTATAATTTATATTATGTTTAATTTTCAAATAAAAGAAGCATTAACAAAATTAGCTCAAGTGAGTGATGATGGTAAGGTTTGTAGAGATGCATAATCACTAGTAAATGGTGAATTTTCTAATTTTGAATTTATTTTAAGTTTAGTGATATGGCATGAAATTTTATATATAATTAATTTGGTAAGTAAAAAAATTACAATCCAAAGATATGATTCTTGATGTTGCAATAAAAAACTTAGAGGGATTAGTTAATTACTTTGAAAAACATAGGGAAAATGGGTTTGACTCTGCTATTAATGAGGCTAAAGAAATAGCAGAAAATATTGGAGTTGAACCAAAATTTCCTATCAAATGTGTTTATAGTAGAAAAAACAATTAGATGAAATTCCAAATACCGAAAGAGAACAACAATCTTCTTAAGAAAATTTTAGAACTGATTATTTTATTTTTATAGTAGATATGACTCTAAATCAATCGAGAAGTAGATTTGAGCAAATGCAACATTTTGAATCTATTTTTGGATTTTTGTTTGATGGTTTAAAGTTAAAATCTTTATTTGATGATGAATTAAAAAAATGTTGTAAGAAACTTGAAAATAGTTTGACAAATGGTGGGGACCTTGATATTGATGGAAAAGATTTATTTATTGAGTTACAAGCTTTGCAGGAAATGTTGCCAGATGAAGCATACAAAGGTGAACTTCCTGATGGTTTTTGATGATAAGAACATCCTATGTGCTCATACAAACCCTAATGCTTGGATCTAGGTTTCTCAATTGTACATGCAATTTATCCAAGACTATAAACCCTACATCTAGCATGTGATAATCGACATTAGCATAATAATGGGTTTAAGATATTACCTTGATTGTTATGTAGCAATAACAATCACAATTCGTTCTTGTAATGACTTTAGAAAACTTAGAGTCACAAATGTCAATCCTCTAAGGGTTCACAAACACCAAGAGCAAGAGGATGAAGAAGATAAGAGAAGGAGGCTGCCCAAAACCATCCAAAACCCTAGAAGGAAGCTTGTCTATGTTTTTGAGGCATAAGGGTTCTATATATAGTGAGGCTATTAGGGTTATCTAACAAGGAAACCCTAATTTGGATGCTTAAGCCCTAAGCAACCCATGGACTCCTTTAATTAAAGGCCTTGGACGATTTCTAATGGGTTTCCCTATAGAATTCGTCCAACCTTATAATATAAGGCAATCCATAGCCCAATTGCAATTATCTTATAATTAAAATTCCAGTCCCTTAAGTTTAATTAATCTCTTTTAGTCACAAACTTAATTCTTATTAATTCTTGACTAATATTAATAAAACAATACGATTTCTCCTTTAATATATTATTCTCATAATATATTAATAAATCATATCTAATCCTTTCTCTCCATAATTCATCCTATCAAGTTGTTTTGGTGAAGGTAACCCAAAACGACCATGCACTATCGGGTCAAGTACATACCAAAATAGTTATGGACTTAGACACTAATCCAACAGTCTCCCACTTGGATAAGTCTAATAACTATTATGCGTATGACTTCAGATCCTGATCCGCAATCGTAGCTTTCCAAAGTCGCTGTTAACTTTAATCCTATCAGATACGCGTGTCCTTTAGATAAGGGATCATATATTCCTCCATTCTAGATATCGTATAAGACATGATTTCAAATCATTCTTTCTGCACTATTTCTCGATTTCCGATTTTGACGACTGACTAATTGAACAAATCAAATTAGCCCTAGCCCGGCCGAGCATTTACGTTTGTCATCACTAAATCATCGAGGGGCCCACAGATATCGCTTTTATCCTACTTTGGATAAAAGGAACGGATAAACTTTGACTCAATGTTCGCTTGCACTCACTCACCAAATCACACACAACAATATGTTTTATAACACCGAGTTACTGGTGCGTTTACATATCATCAATATGCAACCGAATCGCAAGATACAACTCACACATCTCGGTTTCAAGAATATGGATGTTATCGTCTCACCAATCACTTGTGATAAAATCCATGAAGTGATCCAAGTGAGCGTGGGTTTAATCCAATGCTCAAATCATATTCATAAGCACTCATGAACGTTGCAGCAACTATTGGCTTATGTCTAATGCTCTTTAGAAAATCCACACACCAATTCATGACAGTCTTCATTCATACCTACTTCCAACATATGAACGATTGTGGCCCGTTCGAATAATTTGACTGTTCTCAACCAATTAAATTATTCGCGAACTCAAAACATGCAAAGTGAAACACAAGAATAATACTAATCCCATATGGCCTCAAACCTTTGAGTATAAATAAAACACCTTTTATTTATCACCATATCGATTACTCATTATTTGTTGTTTCGGGTAATCAACCTTTTACTTGAATTATTACAACACTTGTTCCATGCTCTCAGCATGCACACAATGTTTACCTATGGTTCTTACTTTGTGAAATAGATCAAATGAACACATTTCCAATCATACTCATTTCACAACTTCAAATCTTTTTTCATAAGTGATAGAATATCAAATTCTTGCCACTTATAGAATAGGTTAGATTCTAACATTTTATGCAATGATCCTTTCGTAATTTCATTGCACTAAAGTCACACTGACTATTGCCAATGAAATTACAAAGTCCTCTATCGGAGATTGTTACAAGACAATTCCATAGATTTGATGTCTCTCACTCAAAGTACATTTCTTTGAACATCCTTTTGCATAAAGTTTCCAATCCAGACATAGATTCTCAATATCTAACTCCCAATATGGACACGTTTCCATATTTTCCATATGAAAACTCATTCTTAATAGAATCTTATCTATTCATAATAATGTCGATGTATTCCATCCAATACTATGTTTCCTTGACAAAATTATTAACATTCCACAACCTAAGCCTTTAGATTTGAAATGAAGCATAATATTCTCTCCCTTAATTATAGCAAAACAACTTTGCAACCCTCAGGACTTTGCAAGGTATAACTCTTGTTTTTCTATAATTAATATTGCTAACTTGCAATACTTGCCTTAGTAATCATACAATCATAAAATTTATGCTCCCAATATCATGATGATTATTATAAACATAACAGTTATGCTCCCACTAGCTTTGACATGTATTCAGAAAACAACTTAACTTCTAGAAAAACAATCCCTATTGAATCTCTTAAGTTTATGTTTCTAATATATAATGCTTTGATAATCCTTTATCAAGGCTTCTTAATCTCATACACCTTTACTCAAGATAGCTCATATGTGTCTTAAAAAATTAATACTAATTGCCAAATCTCACAATTTGAATCATGGAGAGGGATACCGTAACCATAATCAAATTTGAGAATGGAATTTTACAATTGCTATCTTCTTAAAATCTCTCTTAGTGAAAGCATTTTCTCACATTCATTTTCATGAAGGAAAAAATTTTATAACACTTAGATTTTAATGGTGTATGTGTGTGTTCCTATCCATGTGTATTTGTCAAAACCAAAGTTTGCGACAAATCCAAACTCATATGGACCGAACATTCTCAATCTTGATTTCTTGCCTTATGGTAACACGGCTGCCCACCATGTCTTCCAAGTAGCTAAGCTGCTCACCTTTTCCTATCAATGTACTTTTTATTGATCAAGGTCCTTGCCTTTTGTGCATTCGAATAAGAACTCACAGAACTCGAATGCATAATTAACTTAATTGGAATGGCACAGAAACATAACAACGTCAACACGATAGGTTATAAACCTCAAGTCGTGTGCTAGTGATGATCAATAAGGTCTATTTTGATTTGTTCTTGAAACCTTTCAAGACAATTAAGACTCCTACTGACTCTTTGACATATAAGATTCTCTTGTCAATAAACATTTCTTGACAAATATTCAAGAGTTAGTGTAGTTTTTATCAAAACACTTCATAAATAGGTCCTAGTTGGTCTTTGTCTTATCCAAGACATCACAACTTTCCTCATTTGATGAATGTTATAAACCTTCTTATTACTCAATGTCACAATCTTAACTCTAAGACTTGTTTTGGAATGAAGTATGATTGACTTCTTGATTTAACCATTTCTTCAATTCTCGATTCCTCTTCTCAGACATACAATTGTACTAAGACTTACTTAGAGGATCAATTGAGATATTTGATCATTAAGACTTATCATAAAACATAATAAAAGGTACTCTCCCTTCTTCTTAGAATAGAGAAACTTTTATCTTTCTGCCTACTTGATTCTTTTTATTCGTTCTGCTTATTGATTTAAACTTTTACAATCAATTCAGAATTACACTTAATCTTATAAGTGTAATCATATTTGCTAAACTTTTAGTTAATCATGACGAATATCTTTGTTACTCTTGTGGTGGACTTGATCAACACATAACCTTGTGTACTCGATCTCCTAGTCCTTCACTTGACACTTTGTCAATGAATTAATCTAATTTCCAAATGTGAAAGTTTATTCATTCATCATACAATTCTTGTTGTACGATTCCAAATCTCTATCCAATAGAAACTTGGGCAATGAGAAACCTTCCCTATTTGGTAAATTTTCGACATTTCCACAAACAACATAATTAAGAATCACATTCATTTGTTGCAAATATACGAACATCAATTTTTCATAACGATTTCATTGAAAGGAAATAAATAAATAAACACGTCAAACAAAATTCATTTTATTTATAAAAGCAGTGGAAAACATTTGTCCTTACAATGCAAAATCAACTGAAAAACTATGTAGTAAATATTCCTAACAACTCTATCTAAGCTCAAAATCTAATCTTCAAATCCATGTCTTCGTGATTAGATTCATCTTGCTATTTCATCAAGCTTTCTCTCTTTTCATCGATCCTGCAAAACATTCAAATGCAATCTTATCACATTATGTATTAAGAATCATTGAATAGGAACTTAATGGAGTTAGATAGTGGATTTTACCTGAAGCACAGTCATACTCTTTGACTCTCCCATCTTCTGGACTCTTCAGGTTCTTAGGGCAGACTTGTATCCAACGCCCTTTCTCTTGGCAGCAAACGTAGGTCGGTTCTCCTAGAACGTCCTCGGAAGCATGGTTGGTTGACTTTCCCAACAAATACGCTCCATTGCTTTGCCAAATCATTTCTGATTCAGCAACAATGAGCATGTACGTTAGGTCAATGAGGCTTTCGTCATGATCCATCATATAATACTTTCTTTTGAACTCATTATATGATTCGGGAAGTGACTGCAGAACCCAGTTCACAGCCAACTTATCCGGGAATGACACACCCAACATTCTCAACCTATCAATGTGTGATTTCATTCCTAGAACGTGAGCATGCACGGGTTTACCATCTTCATGTTTCATTTCTAATAGGGCTTTAGTGACATTGAACCTTTCAATTCTTCGATCTTGTGGGTTAGGGAGAACAACGGGAGGAGGAGGAGGAAGTGAAGCATGATTTCTTGTTCCTCGATCAAATCGTGGAATATCATCTTCATGTGGAAAGCTTGTTCCACGGGATTTGGGAAGACCATAGTTGTCGAACTTTGACATCTACAAAACGGGAGAAAACATAAATTCAAGTTAGTTGATTAATTGAGTCCTTAATAAATCACCCAAATGAGATATTAAGGCTAGGACCCAACACAATATGCTACAACCTAGAAAAGGGATGTCGTAATCTAGTTGCAGAATATTTGAAGGTAAGCGAATGACGATTCACTAATTTTCCACCATGAAAAAATGAAAAAGAAATTTAAGTTTTAAATCTATGAAAACTCCTAGTTCCTTTGAGATTCATTGAACATTTCAATGGCATGTTTAAATCTCGATATGCCCCTCTTGTTTGTGACTGGGATGCCGAGGATCACAAAGCGGGTGTGAATAACCATGCAAACTTACATGGTGCCCTCACATGTTACGGTCACCTATTTGATGTGCCGGTAAACCACACACGCTCCACCGAACTATGACAAACATTGAGTCACCCTTTGCTAGCTTTGCTTAGAACCATTTAGTGTTCAGGTAAACCACACACGCTCCACTAATGTCTTCGCAAGGGCACAAAGTGTAATTTCATGGAATTGCATCAATTCACTTTTCCCTAAGTAACTAAGATTGGGAATTTGTAAAACATTTACTTACTTTTGTAATTCATTAAACTTATAATGGAAGGTTTTTGTCCTATCCTACCCATTCGACTAACGACCCTCCACTAGTCAAGAGTGCGGTGGGTAAGAGTGGATACCCATTCAATCGTCATTTTATAGGCAATTTCCTTAAACACCGCTTATAGACCAGCTTCGTGAATGAGGCCTACTAACGGTAAGACTGACTTTTACTCATACATATATATATATATATATATATATATATATATATATATATATATATATATATATATATATATAATGTTAGACTTTTAATGTTATATATAGTATAGGGTGTATTTTACACTTTTAAAATACTAGGTGGTAAAATTTAATAATTATACTTTTAATTTAATTAAATTATAAACCAAAACTTTTATGGATTTATTAAACCTCTTTTAATTATACACCTTAATTAATTAATAAAACCATAAGGGTTGATTTGAACTTTTCAAAACAATATTAGGGTTTAAGAATTTAACATTTCTAAATTAACTTTTAATCAACATTTAAATTCAAAAACTTGAGGACAAGTTTTGACACATTTCAAAACATTAGGGTTTAGAATTTAAATATACATCAAAATTAAACTTTTAATCATAATTTAAATTCCAAAACTTGAGGGCAAGTTTTGAAACTATTCAAAACATTTGGGCTTTAACTATTTAAATTTCAAAACAAAACCTTTAAGTTCAAATTTAAATTATAAAACCTAAAGGGGAAAAATTGGAACTATTCAGAACACAAGGATCAAATAACAAATAATATAAATTAAACAATTAATTTCATCATTATCTATATTTGTCCTAATTTCAATTTCTTGCAAAATAAGTTACCCAATTAATACTAATAATCAACTTTAATCATATAAGGAAGTTATTATCTAATCAATTGGTAATTATCTTGTGTTTTGGCAAGGATATTCTTTAAGAAACAATAAAATTCGTATTTTATAGGTTTAAAATAAATATGGTAATTATCCTTAAGCAAAACAGCAACAAAATTCGAAAATCCCTCTGTCTGACGCTCCGACTCGCCGAGTCACACTCTAGAACTCGCCGAGTAGGGCTGACTCGCAGAGTCCAGGTAGTGACTCGCCGAGTCAGGTCGAACAGAAGGCCAAAAAACGTTTTTTTTCAGCTACATAATGCATAAATACAATAGAAACCAATCTAGGATCTGATACCACTGATGGGTTTTTTATTATAAGAACATCCTATGTGCTCATACAAACCCTAATGCTTGGATCTAGGTTTCTCTATTGTACATGCAATTTATCCAAGACTATAAACCCTACATCTAGCATATGATAATCGACATTAGCATAATAATAGGTTTAAGATATTACCTTGATTGTTATGTATCAATAACAATCACAATTCCTTCTTGTAATGACTTTAGAAAGCTTAGAGTCACAAATGTCACTCCTCTAATGGTTCACAAACACCAAGAGCAAGAGGATGATGAAGAGAAGAGAATGAGGCTGCCCAAAACCATCCAAAACCCTAGAAGGAAGCTTGTCCACGTTTTTAAGGCATAAGGGTTCTATATATAGTGAGGCTATCAGGGTTATCTAACAAGGAAACCCTAATTTGGATGTTTAAGCCCTAAGCAACCCATGGACTCCTTTAAATTAAGGCCTTGGACGATTTCTAATGGGTTTCCCCATAGAATTCGTCCAACCTTATAATATAAGGCAATCCATAGCCCAATTGCAATTATCTTATAATTACAATTCCAGTCCCTTAAGTTTAATTAATCTCTTTTAGTCACAAATTGAATTCTTATTAATTCTTGACTAATATTAATTAAACAATATGATTTCTCCTTTAATATATTATTCTCATAATATATTAATAAATCATATTTAATCCTTTCTCTCCATAATTCATCCTATCAAGTTGTTTTGGTGAAGGCAATCCAAAAGGACCATGCACCATCGGGTCAAGTACATACCAAAATAGTTATGGACTTAGACACTAATCCAACACTTCCTTGGACAGCCATTCAAATTATGGAGTTTGCAAAGGAAATGGACATGTTTCCCAATGTGTTGGTGGCATATAGGATTTTGTTGACGGTACCGGTCGCGGTTGCTTCCGCGGAAAGAAACTTTCGAAATTGAAGTTATTGAAATCATATCTTCGGAGTACCATGACTTAAGAAAGATTAAATCGATTAGCAATTTTGAGTATTGAAATTCAATTCCTACGAAGTCTTGATTATAATAAAATAATAGATGTTTTTGCTTTAAAAAATGCAAGTAGGCATCGTTTTAGATAAATTTTATGTATGCTTTTGTTTGTGTAACCTTGTTTTGGTTTGACTATAAAATTTATTTCATTTTTGATATTTTTTTAATTAAATAAAGGCATAATTTAGAATCTCACCCCAGGCATTGAAAATCAATGGATCGGCCTTGAATTCAATCCACATTTTTCTAGTATAAAACATACTTTTCAAATAGAACATTTGGTATACAAAACTAGAAACTTACTAGTAAAGGGTTTAATCCATTTTATTAAACCAGTATAACTTAAAGGACCCTAAGTGGTTAATTCTATAATACCTTGGTCTATACATCAGGGTTATATATAATTAATACCCGATAGGTAGTTGGATGTGTCCTTTCCGCCTTACTTCCTAATCCTTGTTTGGTTGTGGACTTAGGGTAGATTTACACAACTAACTATTTATTCGATATTAGATTATATATAGTTAGTATAAACCAAGTGATTATAGAAGGAACCATTGTGGTTACCATTTTTACTAAAAGAAATAAGGTTTTTCTTAAAGATTGTTTTCATCAAATATAAAGGAACTATTACAGTTAGCTCCGTGAGTACCAAGTGAATACGCCAAGGTTATATACAAAGATGATCTAACAAACAATGGGAGGTGCGTCTTCCACTTCATTCCCTATTCCTTGTTTGCTTGTGGGCTTAGGGCAGATACACACAATCGATTGTTTGTTTACTCTAGGTTTTATATAACTTGTATCCACTTAGTACTCATAGAAAGGATTGTAGAGTCATTTTTACTTATCTTTCATCAAAGCAGGAAATATAGGATTTTCTGGAGGAACAAACGAACTTTTCTAAAAGAACTTTCAACTTATCACCAAAATATTATGAACTCACCAGTTTAAATGCTGATCAACTATTTCAAAATAGTTTGTTCTCAGGAAACTAGTAGACAGGTATGCGCTCTGGGATTCAGAAGATGGAGCATAATAGCTTCATGTCTTGTTTTGTTTTTTACATGTGTAGTCTATGTTTTGTTTACCACATACTTTTTAAACACTTTCTTTCTAATGAAATGGTTGTTTATTACTTTGATTACTATGATGCATCTCTTGTGATACTAAACATGATGTCCTCCGCCCCCGAACATTTCCGCCGTTCCGGTTTCGGGGTGTGACAGATTAGATTATTTGTTTGTGCATATTTTTGTGGACACAAATCTAACTATGAACTATATACGCGACTCTAAGGCCGGACGGAGTGGAGAGCAGGGAAACCGCGGGAAACGATCCCGAACGAAGAAACACCGCACCGGGGGTGCGGGAAAGGGAACGCGGGAAGAAGGTGGGGGGAGAGAGTCCCGCTCTCTCTCTCTCTCTCTCTCTCTCTCTCTCTTCACATGATTAGTTGTTGCTTTTTTTCCTTTCTTTTTTCATTTTTTATTCCAAACGACTATATATATATATATATATATATATATATATATATATATATATATTCTTTCCCTTTTCTTAACCTATAAATACTCAAACATTCTACCATTTTTTAACCCATAACCTATATTTCTCTCCAAAAAATATTATTCAAAATGTCATCATCTTCATCATCCGATTCAACGGGTGTAGAGGAGGCTAAGTTTATCGGTTCCGTCATCGCAAAAACGGTTGCATACTATCAAAACCAACTAGGCGAAACATCATGTGCACGATCTAACCTAAGAAAGCTGTCGTTGCGTAGAAATCACGAAGCCGGACATGATCTCCTTATAGAAGATTATTTTGCAGATGACATCATCCACACTGTAAAGTTTCGACATCGGTTCCGAATGAGGAAGAAACTATTCTTACGTATTGTTGGCGATTTGGAAGGCCACTTTCCATATTTGCAATGGAAAATGGATGCAATGCGGAAAAAAGGTTTCTCTCCCATTCAAAAATGCACGACTTCAATTCGTCAGCTAGCATATGGCATGGACGCAGACAAATGGGACGAGTATTTTAGGATGTCAGAGCGTACCGTGCAGGAGTGTGTGTACAAGTTCTGCAAAGTGATCTGTTTGGTTTATGGGCAACGATATTTGCGCAAACCAACTATAAACGATATCCACCAATTGTACTTGGTGCATGAAGGCAAGCATGGATTCCCTGGAATACTAGGTAGTATCGATTGCATACATTGGAGTTGGTCATTATGCCCCAACGCATGGCGTGGTCAGTACATGCGAGGCGAACACAAAGAGCCGACGATCATTCTAGAGGCTATCGCATCACATGATCTCTGGATTTGGCATGCATTCTTTGGTCCAGCTGGTGCAAACAATGACATCAATGTGCTAGACCAGTAGCCAGTATTCAACGATATATACCTTGGAAAGTCGCACGATGTACCTTTTGAAGCAAATGGGGTAGCATATAAGCGTGGATACTATCTTACTGACGGTATATATCCTCCCTTATCTGTTTTTGTGAAATTGTTTACATGTCCTAACGACCTGAAAAGGAAAAAGTTTAAAGAGGCGTAAGAGTCAACTAGGAAGGATGTGGAGCGAACATTTGGTGTACTTAAGAGACGTTCGCAAGTACTAACGGTCGAGGCAAGGTCATATGAGGTGAAAAGGTTACAACACATAATGTATGCATGTATCATATTGCCTAATATGATTCTTGAAGACGAAGGAAGAGGGGTATGCCGATACAACGAAAATGAAGTTTTGCCAAATGTCGAAGGAGTAGCCGTTGGTACATAAGAGTATAGGGTGAATAGAAGAGAAGTACACAATCGTGACATTCACCACGCCATTCGTGTTGATTTGGTGGAGCACATTTATAGGGCTCATATTCAGTCGCCGTTAAAGTTTTGTCACGGTAATTTGTTTGACGAATCAGACAAAGATTCTGATATGTTCGTCAAGAGTGAAGATTCCGATGATGAGAGTGACGCTGGGGAGAATGATACAGACGATCAAAGTGATGAAGAGGACGATGAGGGCGATGACGGAGACGATGATTCCGAGTGACGTATTTTGGTTTAAATAAAATTAGGATATTAATTATGTTTTCTATGTTGTGGGTTGTTTGATTTTTTTTTTTTTTTTTTTTTTTTGCATTTTTTTTCTACTTATTTAAATGTTAGGTTTAATGTAATTTTTATTTTAATTAATGAAATGTTTTTTATTTTTAATTAAATTTTATGTTTGATATTAATTTAAAAATTATAAATCGTAAAAAATCAATTTTATTTAATAAAAAAAAAAGTGAGGGAAGGGTTTTCCACTCATTCCTTAGCTTTTAGATGAAAGAAAGGAAAATAGGGAAAATAAGGTATGACCCACAAAAAGTGAGATGACGAATCAGACGAAGATTCTGATATGTTCGTCGAGAGTGAAGATTCCGACGACGAGAGTGATGCTGGGGAGAATGATACAGACGTTCAATGTGATGAAGAGGACAACGAGGGCGATGACGAAGACGATGATTCTGAGTGACGTATTTTGATTTAAATAAAATTATGAGATTAATTATGTTTTCTATGTTGTGGGTTGTTTGATTTTTTATTTTTTTTTTGCATTTTTTTCTACTTATTTAAATGTTAGGTTTAATGTAATTTTTATTTTAATTAATGAAATGTTTTTATTTTTAATTAAATTTTATGTTTGATATTAATTTAAAAATTATAAATCATAAAAAAATCAATTTTATTTAATAAAAAAAATAAGGAAATGATTTTCCACTTATTCCTTAGCTTTTAGACGAAAGAATGAAAAATAAGGGAAATAAGGTATGATTTAAAAAAAAGTGAGATAAATTTCCCTGGACACCCTCCGGTCTAAGAATTGTTGGCGTGTTTATATCAATAATTTACAAATTTAGAACAAATTGAAACAAAGTGTATATGACGTTAGCTTTCATGAAGTCAACATGGGCCGGTAGCTTTAGTTAACAAAATAATAAACAAGTATATTGACCTTCTCCTCATAAAATAAGTATAACTAGCAGGAATCAAGTGTGCGCCTTTGGCTCTGTGTTGCATTTAAATGATGATAAATATTTATGTGGAAAGTGTCAATGGATAGTTTGACGTTATGTGGATTGGAGGGTTGTGGGTTAACTGCTTATGTAAGGTACGTTGGTTTGTAATATAATATTTATTTATATACCCATATGGAAGGTATTTTACATGATAACACTAAAGGATAGGAATGAACGCAACATAAACGTAAAGGAAATAAACATAGGGAAACATAAAGACAACGCCATCGTTTAGTCATCAGTTGTATCTTTGATTGTGCGTTTGTATTTTCCAATTCGTTTATGAATTGATCCAAGCATGAAGGAGATGTTGTCTTCCATGGACTGGTCCTCCTCTTTGGTATCTTGCAGGATTGTTTTCAGGATTCTGGAGATGGGGTTGTCACCATCTGTCGAGAGACAGGTGTGAGAGGTTTCATCCATGGTGAAGCCTTCTTGTAATTTCGTCTGAGCTGCTTCAATAAGATCTGCTACTTCTCGAATGTAAGCAATGAGTGAGAGGAGCACGTGGTGGAATTGTTGGTTGTTCATCTTTTAATATGCCTATTGTACGTGTTTGGCTTTTTATAGAATTTATGAAAAGAGTGAAGAGGGGGGGGGGGGGGGGGGATGTTATGGGTGTGGTTAATCAATGACGTGTGTGTATCTAAATTTCTGTGGGTGGCATTGTTGTTATAGTAGGTTAGATAAGTCATTGCATGCAATTGTATTTAGGGTGTGAGGTGGCCTGTTTTGGTGGTATTAGTAATGCGGCCTATATTTGTGTAGGTGTGTATATGATTAAAATATTTGTTATTAACACTATTGGGGTTGAAGTTGAGTTTTTTTATAGTAATGTATATATAATGGTAGTAGAGAGTTGTTTACGTAGTATCGGATGTTGTTCTTATTTTTATTTTTTTTTTAATAGTAAGTTTTTTGGGACCAGTAGTTTCAATCGATTTTGAAATTGAGTATTGTTCGCATTTGTATGAGTGTAGTCGATGAATCGATAAAGCAAGAACATATGAGTTTTGATTCGCAATTGGATTGATGATTGAGGGATGATTCGTGAAGAAAAACGCGAAGTCAAGGACTGTGAAATTGTTGTTTGCAAGAATTTAAAAACTCGATTGTGGAGTTGTTGATGCTCATTTTGCGAAAGTAAAACAATCGAGTGTTTGTATCTGTGAATCAATTTGAAGTCAATTGGGTTAATATTCGCATATGGGTTCAACATATGAATTTTTGATTTCGCAAGTTTAGAGTTCAAGAACTAAACTGTGTTCGCATCTGGAATGAAAATTTTGTGGTTCGCATTTGATTAATTAGGTTAAAATGCGAAGGTGATTAATGCGAAGGGATGCGAAGGGTGTAAGAATGAAGATGCGAAGTATTTCACAGTAGAATGCGAATTGGGGAAGAAAACAGAAATTTTCAAATATTGTCCCTGGAGTTTCGCATTTTTGGAAATAAATACTCAACTTCGCAAATGGGGGTCATAAAATGATGAAATTGCAGAATTTTTAAAGAGATACACACACATAGACAACCACACATATATTTAGAAAATTAAACTAAAAGATGATAAATTACAGATTTTAGCATTGTTCTTTGAGAATAAATTACTAAAAATGGGATATAGACAATTATAAGACATTGTTCTTGACTTTTGAGTCCAAAGACGTATGATCCGAACTTTAATTGTGAAATCGTCCTTGATTGAGTCAATTTCCTTTATAGGAGTAATATGTTCCATTGTACCTTGCAAGTTAAAAAAAAAATTTACATTAAATTAGACAATTATAATCAGCACACAGAAAAAAACAATCAAACAGTCAAGAAGAAAGTACATTGGTAGGCTGTTACGATTAAATTAGACAATTATAATATGCGTTTTTCCAGGTGAGTATTCATATAAAATATTTATTTCCTTAATTAAAACAACAAAAGATATATTTTTATTTATTTTTCCAATTTGCATAACTTTTTTTATTGATTTAATAAAGTTGCATACCAAATTGTTAGGCTGTTACGATTTCACCACCTAAAATATGTATATTTGTATTATAATATATTATCTTGTTAGTATTTCATGAATGCAATCAATAACACTGCTTTGAATGCGAAGTTGGATTTAGCTTTGCTATAAGTTTCAATCGATTTTGAAATTGAGTATTGTTCGCATTTGTATGAGTGTAGTTGATGAATCGATAAAGCAAGAACATATGAGTTTTGATTCGCAATTGGATTGATGATTGAGGGATGATTCGTGAAGAAAAACGCGAAGTCAAGGACTGTGAAATTGTTGTTTGCAAGAATTTAAAAACTCGATTGTGGAGTTGTTGATGTTCATTTTGCGAAAGTAAAACAATCGAGTGTTTGTATCTGTGAATCAATTTGAAGTCAATTGGGTTAATATTCGCGTATGGGTTCAACATATGAAATTTTGATTTCGCAAGTTTAGAGTTCAAGAACTAAACTGTGTTCGCATCTGGAATGAAAATTTTGTGGTTCGCATTTGATTAATTAGGTTAAAATGCGAAGGTGATTAATGCGAAGGGATGCAAAGGGTGTAAGAATGAAGATGCAAAGTATTTCACAGTAGAATGCGAATTGGGGAAGAAAACAGAAATTTTCAAATATTGTCCCTAGAGTTTCGCATTTTTGGAAATAAATACTCAACTTCGCAAATGGGGGTCATAAAATGATGAAATTGCAGAATTTTTAAAGAGATACACACACATAGACAACCACACATATATTTAGAAAATTAAACTAAAAGATGATAAATTACAGATTATAGCATTGTTCTTTGAGAATAAATTACTAAAAATGGGATATAGACAATTATAAGACATTGTTCTTGACTTTTGAGTCCAAAGATGTATGATCCGAACTTTAATTGTGAAATCGTCCTTGATTGAGTCAATTTCCTTTATAGGAGTAATATGTTCTATTGTACCTTGCAAGTTAAAAAAAAAATTTACATTAAATTAGACAATTATAATCAGCACACAGAAAAAAACAATCAAACAGTCAAGAAGAAAGTACATTGGTAGGCTGTTACGATTAAATTAGACAATTATAATATGTGTTTTTCCAGGTGAGTATTCATATAAAATATTTATTTCCTTAATTAAAACAACAAAAGATATATTTTTATTTATTTTTCCAATTTGCATAACTTTTTTTATTGATTTAATAAAGTTGCATACCAAATTGTTAGGCTGTTACGATTTCACCACCTAAAATATGTATATTTGTATTATAATATATTATCTTGTTAGTATTTCATGAATGCAATCAATAACACTGCTTTGAATGCGAAGTTGGATTTAGCTTTGCTATAAGTTTCAATCGATTTTGAAATTGAGTATTGTTCGCATTTGTATGAGTGTAGTTAATGAATCGATAAAGCAAGAACATATGAGTTTTGATTCGCAATTGGATTGATGATTGAGGGATGATTCGTGAAGAAAAACGCGAAGTCAAGGACTGTGAAATTGTTGTTTGCAAGAATTTAAAAACTCGATTGTGGAGTTGTTGATGTTCATTTTGCGAAAGTAAAACAATCGAGTGTTTATATCTGTGAATCAATTTGAAGTCAATTGGGTTAATATTCACATATGGGTTCAACATATGAATTTTTGATTTCGCAAGTTTAGAGTTCAAGAACTAAACTGTGTTCGCATCTAGAATGAAAATTTTGTGGTTCGCATTTGATTATTTCGGTTAAAATGCGAAGGGATGCGAAGGGTGTAATAATGAAGATGCGAAGTATTTCACAGTAGAATGCGAATTGGGGAAGAAAACAGAAATTTTCAAATATTGTCCCTGGAGTTTCGCATTTTTGGAAATAAATACTCAACTTCGCAAATGGGGGTCATAAATGTTGTGATTTTTTTTAATAATCTAATATTTTATAGGACTCAGTAAGCACTGCTAGTAAACACTGTTGATATATTCATGGTAATTTTATAAGGTTACATTACATACGCAAAATATGATATGGTTTTTAAGTTAGTAGGAATAGTAGTAAAAGGGTTGGTACTACAGAGGTAATAAGAAGTGGAGATAAACAAAGGGTTAGGAATATAGAACTGGTACACAAAGCCATTGTCTTTATTGCGACCGACGTGCTCGTTTCGGGCCTGCATCAGATTTGTCCATACCTGTGATGTAATGTTAACAATCAGTTGTTTTTTTTGGTATACTTGTTTAACGTGTAATGAGTATTACCTGTATTTTCAAAATTTAATGCCCTCTTGACTTTGGGTTGATTTTGTGCGGATGAACACGTAGGTGTTTTATGAGGAACATTAGAGGAGGATGTATTTTCTGAAGGTGGGGTTGTTATTGATGATGATTGAGAAGAGTTGTCTTCGATATCAGTTATTATGAAACGGATGTTCCTTTCAGTTGACGTGTTTGTGATCCTTAATTTCATCTTTTTTGTGATACCTTCAGTCTCTTTTATAATGTTGGGCAATTTTTTCCTATGGTTTGGGTCGCCTTCTAGTATGAGTTTATCTGCTGTTGTTCCAAATATTTTCTAGCCAGCGTTGTCAGATAAGGTAACCGTCATTGAGGAAGTTGGGTCCGTAATTGTTGCCATAAGCTTGTACCTATGTGCATGAATGATATGAGTTCATAGAATTTGTTTATATATTTCAATTTTTGTTTTGAGGGTGTTGTGACTTACATGGGAGTTGGAGAGGTGATCGTTCCGTGTGATGGACAGAACCAGTCCTTTCCTTGTTTTAGTGTTGATATCTTACACTGTGGACAGAAAACTTGGTACCAATAATCTGAAAAAACGTACTCTATTATGGATGCCTCTGCTGTAAAAGTTTTTTCCTGTTAAAGAATCAAAATCTATAATATATATGATAATATTGATAAAGGGAAGGTGGATATAACTTTGACAGAGTAGAAGTGTACCAAGAGATCTGAATGTTTTTTCTCATTTATCTCTGTAAGTGGCACTGGAAGTCCAAACAGAGGTATTGAAGCAGCATTTATCTTGTAGCTGTGAATTTTAGAGACTGTTAGTATAGACATAAACATGATTATAATATATTGTTTTTAGAACGGTACCTGTCCAGAAGTGTATCTGTTTCTTTGATAGGTGGATTTACGTATATGTGAGTTGCACTACTAGTTCCTAATCTTAATGAACCTTGAAATGAAGTTTTTGTGATTATTTTAGATTCTTTTATTGGTAGTTGTATCAGTAATAATACACATTGGTTTTTCATCAAACGTACCACCATAATCCATGATTCGGACGTTTGTGACAACAATGACAGTAGGAGCAGGTGCATTCTGAATTGCGTTCCGATTAAATTTTGAAGGTGCGTCAGTGCATTCTTTCCACAAGCTTATCGCAATATCTTCACCACTGTTGATTGCATGTTTTAAGTATGGTAATCAGTATATATGTATATTTTCAAAAGGTGCAACACTTACAATTCATTCCTTAGAATGAGGAGCAGGTAAGGTTCATCGTTTTTCTTAATACAGGCCACCAGTTTAACGAAAACTCCTAAGAAATCTGCACAATGAATGACAACTAATATGTTACATACGTGTTGTGTAAGAGGTATGTACAACATATTAATATTGAAAGTAGTTTGTAAAAGAACATGTATTGTTATGTCAATATTTTGTGGTCCATTTATGTAATATAATACCTGGGTATTGGTTGATATAAGCTGGTATTTGGCTTTTTGGTATGAAGTTAAACCAGTGTGTTGGAATAGTAACTGTGTCTGGGATAGAGGTAATACATGACGCGGTGCCAACAGCGATGTATATTGGATTGTGTAACCATTTCTGGTATGCGTCTGGTTCTCCACATCCATATTTAGTCAACGTGTAGCATTTAGAAATAGCAAGAGCAGATTGTACAAAGCCTTGATCCTTTCTTTGACCAAGAATTTGGATTGCATCACCCTGATATATTAGTAGGAAGCACGTGGAAGTGAGTTTATGAATGGAATGGATGAATATTAATAAGATGGTTCAGAAACTTACATATTTGTCGACCGCTAAAAACCAGGTTTCATGACCTCGGACCTGTGGCGTCCATGTACGGAGAATGCGTACCTGCAGTGCTGTTCCCGGAGATGCATACCCTAGCTCTGAGATTGCAGTGAATATTTCAGACATGTGGCTGACACAAGGTTTGAGAAAAAAAACTGGATGTTAGATGTTTTTCTGCAAGGAAAATTGTATATGTTTACAGATGTACTATGATATGATCAATCAATAAAGATGTGATGTATTATAATATATGTTTGTAGAACATCAATATGATAGAAGACTCGGAAGATAGGCAGGGATTGCAATTTGTTCTATAAGAAAATATATTCATATTTTGCTGGTTATTGTAATACAGAAAGGCAGCAAGAGTCTGATGTAAGATGATTTATGTTTACAAAAGATGGATATGCATTCGACCTCATAAATAGTAATTGTGCGCAAGAAATCTTTAAAGACAACATTTTTTGTTTTGCTATGTGCACCACCAACATCAGATTGTATCAGTACTTTAATAGACTGTGGAGATGTAGCACGAGAGAGGGCAACATAAAGTTGTCCATGTGTGAAAATTGGTTCCGGCAAAAAAAACTCCGATTTTAGATAGTGATTGACCCTGGCTTTTGTTAATTGTCATGGCATAACAAACCCTGACTGGGAATTGCTTTCTAATGAAGGTAAAAGGGATTTCAGGACTTTTGTGTATAAATTTTATCCGGGGCAGGTACACTTGTTTTCCGATGGATGTGCCAGTAATTATTGTTGCCTGTATCACGTTTGGCAATAACTGTGTAACAATTAACCGTGTACCGTTGCATAAACCTTCTCTTTGGTTGATATTTCTTATTAGCATAATAGGAGTGTTATTTTTCAGTGATAGTTTGTGGGGTGGGATAGCAGGAAAGGTGAGCCCGTTCAGGTATTCGACTGGATAGAAAGTGCTAAATTCTAAAGATTGGTTTCCATTAGATTCTATTGTGTCAACACTTCTATAAGATGTTGTCTTATTAGGGGTAAGTTCTAGGACGAGCTCGTTTATTATGTTCGCCGTATCATTCTTTGGACATACAATCGCCCTACCTGCCAATACAGATGGAGAAGGATTGAGAAGAATCCCGTCACCATATACAAAATTTATAAGATTTTTCAATGCATTTTCTCCTGGTAGTATAGTGAGGGAAGAGGGTATTTCAATCCATTTTGTGTCTTTTTTATCAATAGGATCTGATTCTCCTAAAACACCATCCCCAACGTTTAGTAACCATGCTGCAAATTCTGATACAGATAGCTCTGATTCTGAATAGGTGCCCGTACTCATTAGACGCATATTATGGTTTAACTTATAAACTGTAAAACATGGCCATAGGTATGATTTGGGTAAAGTCAAACTAATGATATGTGAGATTGTACTTTTTGGGGAAACAGGTAATGTTTGACGAAAATCCCCTCCTAACAGTACGGACATTCCACCAAACACCTTAGTATCACAATCTAGAATATCTCTTAAGGAACGGTCCAGGCATTCGAAACAACGCCTATCATTCATTGGGGCCTCATCCCAGATAATGATAGACGTACGTTTCAATAACTCTGCAAGTAGGGTTTTCTTTGAAATGTTGCATGCGACTTTTTGCGAAAGGTCAATCGGTATACTAAATCTGGAATGAGCAGTTCTACCTGATGGTAGCAACAATGATGCTATGCCCGATGCAGCCACAGCAAGTGCGATCTTCCCAATAGAGCGGAAGTATGCAAGTAATGTAGTCCAAAGAAATCTCTTGCCTGTCCCGCCATGTCCGTAAATGAACAGGAGAACCTGTTGTCCGTCTTTTTCAGACGAGACAACCAACTTATAAATGCGGAGTTGTTCACTATTTAATTGTGATAGCATGCGTTGGTGGTCTACTTTGAGTGTGTCTGTGTCATATGATGTCTCTTCTAGAATCAGTCGATTTTGCAGTAGTCTAATTGTCTCTTCCGTTGGTTTTGGCAGATGGAAGTCAGTGACCGATTTCGAAGGAGTCGAGGACTGAAGAATTCCTTCCAGCTCAAACAGAACCAATTGTTGTAAATGAGCATCACCTATATGTAAATTTGATCCCAATTTCTGTGAATTGATATTGTACAGTGAGTCGTCACTCATTTTTCTCCATCCAATTTCCCACAGGGACATAGGATCGCTAACGTCACAGTGAAGAAGCAAGCGACAGAAAAGTGATCTTAGTTGGAATGAAGTTGCCCACTCAGATGCTTCAGTAAATGCGGTCATCCATTCTTTTTCTTCTCCAATCAGGCCCAATGCATCACATGCAACACGAAAATTTGGATAGACCTTGTTGCAAACGGTACGGATATCCTCATAGGATGTGCAACCAACCTGATGACAAAGCAACATTCGTAGATAGAACAATTCCCCTGCAGAAGGGTGCACAAATATAAGTCTACCTATCGCACTGCTTGTCATACGTTTTCTTCGTTTCCAGATTTTTGCATCCTTATCCCACCAATACTTTGTGGGAAACGCAACATAAGTGAGATTTGTTCCTAATGATTCCCACTTATTATTTTCAAACCATCCTAATAGTAGACTGTAACCGAAATCTGGATGTTGAACAACATCATGGATGAGAGTGTTTTCTTTGAAGTAAACTGTCTGCTTATCTGGGAGATGAACTGGGAGTATCATGACTGATGGTTCGCGCTCATGAATGGGAAAATCAAAAATACGCCAGGCAGCCTCGTGAGGGCAAAGGTAAGGACCGTCAACAAAATTTCGTATTTCGTCGACGACAATGTGTTGTGAAGAGGTGGTACGTTGACCAACCGACACATTTTTCTGAACAACAAACCTCACCCGCTCCATTCCTTTGGAAACATATTTGAACAAATATTTTATCATCATATTCCAACCACAGTACTCCACATTAATATGAGCGTCAAAACGACTGCATAACCTTTTATTGTATGGGACAACATATCTATTATCTACCTGGATCCCATTCTGTAGTGTATGGTGTGCCACACAATCTCTCTTATAATGTGCATAACCCTCTTTGTCAAAGGTTGTACAGTGTTGGAATGGTTTTGGAAATTTTTTCTTACATTTGTCATCTTTCATACATGGAGCATTTACATTTAGCAAACCACATGGACCATGGATCATACACGTTGTAATGGTGTGGTATAATAATGGTTCTGATGATGGATCTGGCAGTTCAGCAGTAACAAATGCATCAATGTCAGAAGGCTCTTGTATTTTATGTGATGCAGCAACCCACAACAGCGTATGACAATGAGGTAAGCCCCGCTTTTGGAATTCAATTGTGTACAGGTCTACAAAAAAAAGTCGTTTAAAATTATTGTAAAGTAACCCAGAAATGAAAGAGACAAAAATAATGTATATATATTTAACTAAGAATTAATATATACGACTTACGTGCTACTACAGGTCCAAATGTTTTGTCTTCTTAAAGAAATCTTATAAAGGTCTTTACTTTCATGTGGAAAACACGTGAAATGATATCGGCTCTACTATGTACATCGTTTTGATTATGGAGCAACATGTATCGTCTAATTTCTGGCCACTTCACATTGCATGTAAAGGTGATAAAATATTGTGGATTCCCATGTTCTCTACAAATGGAGAGGGCATCTTGATAGTGGTTGTACATGTATCGGGGGCCACCGACAAAAGAAGGGGGCAAAAGCACACGTCTACCAACAGAACGGCTTTCTGTATCTCCGTTAGAAAGTGCATCATAGATCCCACTGATGAAATCAGATCTAAGATGTTCCTGATTATTTTGATAGAATTCAAGACGAGACTGTTCGATACATGTATAAGCATCAACTAAAAACTGTTGAAACAATCTACATGAATTAAGTATAAGAGAGTGTATATTACAACGTGCGTGTATCTGATAACTATAGTACATGTTCACTGTTAAGTTTCTAGCTTTGGAACCCGATTCATTGAAAAGTTTCGGCCTAGGTGACCACCCGTCCTCACCATACGGGAAAAGCAGAGGGTATTGCAGTGGCATGTAACTTGGATGGAGGTTACTAACCCGCTGTGCCTGACCACCCTTAGAATGTATAAGTATATCGTATCTACTACTGACACAGTCGTCACCAAAAACAATGCATCCCAAAGTACCAGGTGCGGGAGGAGTGTAGCGTCTGTCCGGAACATCATTGAAAAGACAAACCACATATTCATCTAAATTTCTTTCTTCAGCAATTTGTTTCGCTGTTTTAAAGGTACGTACATATTCGTTATGTAGTGTAAGTATAGCCATCAATAACTCAACAATTCCTGGATCCAAAGGTTGCTTCGTAGGGTCCTGGAAAGCTGCCAGCCTATTAGACAACTCATGCTACGTGTCTACCATATATAACTGCAAAAACCTCGGAGGCTTACCATCATTAGGGCAAAAAGAACCTATAGAATGTGACAGCTGACCAGATACCTTAAACACATAAGGGCCTCCACCTCTGTTAATATCGTCATCAACCACAGCCCTAAAAGATGTCATAGAAAACATGCTATTGTAAGCTCTGATATTCTGCCTAAAAGAAGCACAAGTATACAAAGAAGATAATTGTGGAGGAGGAAGAAGAGGGTAAGGCAATATAACAGCACCAGACCTGCAACATCGCGTATAACAGGGACGATCCTTTTCTGATAAATACAAAACCCTTTCAGCATACCAGAAAAAGGCGGAACAAAATTGACAGATGAAAGTTGAATCACCCAAGTCATCATAAACAGGCAAAGGCGAGGGCAAATTAACCATAGGAAACATAGCCAGGCGAGGAGAATGTCCCCGTTTAGAAGCAGGTAAAGCCGACGACGAAACCCCTTGTCGGAATTCCAAACGGGAAGTGGAAGGAAGAGCCATGATGCAAAGAGGAAACGAAAAACACACAATACACAACGAAGAACAAAAATTAAACAAAGGAAACAAACCTGAAGAAGTGATCGACAGAAAAAGGAAGAAGAGTTGAGAAGCAGTAGGAAGGTTTGACGAATGGTGAAGGAACGTTTGACCTTACGTGGGAAAAACAAATAAAGAAGGAAAGATAAAGGCGGTGGGTGTGTCCAATGTGTTAAATCAGTTAAAGAACAGGGGTTAGAACCGTGTAAAGCAAAAATTAATGTGGCAGATATGTAAAAAGGAGTAATCATGTGGCAAAATTCTAATTTACGAAAAGTTCCTGTTCACCAACCCATTTGTGAATTAATATATATATAATGACAAGTAATAAGCCTAAGACTTTAATTGGGACCCGATTTTATATGGGCTATTTTAAATAATAATAATAATAATAACTAAGACAGAAGCATGGACAAATTTTCTTATCCAGAAATCTCCATGGAGACTTTTAATATATTACATGTTTATATATTAATTATATAAATATATTAGATATGAATATGGATGTTGAGCGATTAAGATGGGCAAGAGAGAATATGGATGTACCTAGATGAAAATGTTGTGGTAGACATGTTGTAGTAGTTTATTAGCCTGTTTATTAGACATTAGGCGAATATTCGTACGTTGCGTAAAATATAATAATATATTTAAAATTATATATATATATATATATATATATATATATATATATATATATATATATATATCAATGATGTTGTTGTTAGCTCTTATATAATATAATAAGTTGGTATAAACATTGTTTGTTATGAATTATCTAATAATATACACATCTTTTAAAATTATATAATCTCAATTGGCTCAATGGTTTTATATGCGAGTTATTTATGAATAAAAATAAATATAGTATATAGTTCAATGATATTTATAGTTGTTGTCATGATTACTTAATTTTAAAAAGTTTATTTGTTTAATATTTTAATTATTATCATTGTACTTATTTAAAACATAAAGCATTGTTTTTGTTTTTAAAAGTAACAATATAATTTTTGTATATAATGTTACTTTTATTTATTGTTGTTCTCAGTTATTTAAAATCATGTATTTGGAAAACAATTAATTATTTTAATTTGGTGTCAGAAATTGAACATTTTTAAAATTTATTTGATAAATATTGTTAATTTCTTTGACTATAATTATTTAAAACAACAAATAAAGTTTTTTTATTAATAACATTATAATTTTTATATAATATTACTTTTAACTATTTTTATTGTAAGTTATTTTTAAACTAATTATCTGAAAACTCTTAATGATTATAAAAAATCGTTTCGTGGTTTTTTTTTATTAATTTAAGATTACAATTTAGGTTCAACGCTATAATTTATAACATTTAACTATTTATAAAATTGTCTTTCGATTTTTTTCAAGTTTAACTGAAATTTAGATTAAAGTTAAACGTTTAACATTATATTGAAATTAATAATTTAACTATTTTGCATAAAATCATAATTTTTACAAAAATCGTGACTTCAAAATGACAATTGCTTACATACAACAACATATCTAAACTAATAAGTTAACTATAATATGTTAAAAATTTAAAGTTGGAATTTTGCAAATAGAAGTAAAATATGATATTCTAATATTGTAGTTTAGTTAATTTATTATTAGAATTTAGTTTTTGCATTAATTTAACATTATTAACCAATTTATAATAATTATTATAAAGAAATTGAAAAGTCAGAGATGTTTTAAATGCATGTGGTGCAAGTAAAAATGTCTCTTTTATATAGATACTAGGTGAATGTCTGTGTGTTGCTTAAAAACACATATATAGTTGAAATATTTACAAATATATATATATATATATATATATATATATATATATATATATATATATATATATATATATATATATATATATATTTAAATATAACAATAACGTTGTTATTAAATTTGATATAATAATTTGCATACAAAGTTGATATAATATGTTTATTATTTTGACTTATAAGATAATATATACATCTATTAAAACTGCATAATCTCAATCGTTTGAATTACCTCTATGTGTGAGTTACTCATAAATAAAATTACATATAATATATGGTTTAATTTTATTTATAGTTGTTGTTATTGTTAATTAGTTTTTTAAATTTATCTACTTAACGTTTTAATTTCTATCATTGTAATTATTTAAAACATCAAACATTGGTTTTCAATTTTTAATGTAACAATATAATCATTTATATAGAGTTATTTTTTACTATTGTTATCGTAAGTTATTTTAAACTACTTATTTGAAAACTTTTAACGATTATAAAAATATATTTAGGAAATATTTTAGTTAAATTGAGATTATAATTTAGTTTTTGCATTTAACATTACAATTTATCACTTTTAACTATTCACAAAATATTCGTTAAGTGTTTTAAGTAGAACTAAAATTTATATTTAAGTTGACTCTGTAATGTTATATCTAAATTAATAATATAAGTATTTTCTCTAAACTGTTTAAAAGTTGTAGCTTTAAACTGATAATGGTTTACATATAATAACATATTAAATATAATAAATTAAGCATAATATGTTAAAAGTTAAAGACATAACTTTATAAATATAAGTAAATATATTACTTTAATACTGAAATTTAGTTTATTTATGATTACACTTTAGATTTGATATTTATTTAACCTCATTAACCAGCATATAATCATTATTAGAAAGACTCTATAGTTATTACATTAAACTCTTTACAAAATATTCCTTGGGTTGTTTAAGTTCAACTAAAACTTATATTTAAGTTGATCGTGTAATGTTATATTTAAATTAATAATTTAAGTATTTTATACAAATTGTTCAAACAATATATTAAAACTAATAAATTAAGTATAATATGTTAAAAGTTAAAAAACATAACTTTATAAGTACAAGTAAAGATATTCTTTTAATACTAAAATTTAGTTTATATATGGTTAAACTTTAGGTTTGATATTTATTTAAACTTATTAGCCAAGTTATAATCATTATTATAAAGAAATTGAAAAGACTTGAGAGTTTCAAATAAATGTGGTGAAAGGAAAAATACAATAATGTATTTGAAATCTTTACAAATTAATATGTGTATTTTAAATATGTCAATGGCGTTGTTAGCTTTTATATAATAAATCTTATATTAAGTTGGTATAAATATTATTTGTTTTGAATTATATGATAATATAGACATCTTTTAAAATTCTATAATTTCAGTTCTATTAATGGCCTCTACATGCGGATTACTCATGATAAAAATTAAGTATAATATATGATTTAATGATATTTATAGTTGTTATAATTAATTAATTTTAAAAAATTTATTGTCTTAAGATTTTAATTTTCATCATCATAATTATTTAAAAACATCAGATATTGTTTTTGTTTTTAACGGTAACAATATAATTTTTGTACATAATATTACTTTTAATTGTTGTTGTAAGTATTTAAAAATAATCTATTTGGAAACTCTTAATTATTTTAATTTTGTTTCATAAATCTGACTTTTTTTAATATATATTTGATAAATATTGTTAGTTTTTTATTGTAATTATTTAACACAACAAACATTGTTTTTGTTTTTAAAGATAATATTATAATTTTTTTATATAATATCACTTTTAATTATTAGTATTGTAAGTTATTTTTAAGCTACTTATTTGAAAATTATTAACGCTTATAAAAAATAGTTTCATGCTTTTTTTGTTAATTTAGGATTTCAATTTAGTTTTAATATTATAATTTATAACTTTTAACTATTTATAAAATGGTTTCTCAATTTTTTTCAAGTTTAACTGAAATTTGATTTAAATTAACTAATTAACATTATATTGAAATTAATAACTTTAACTATCTTGCATAAAATCATAAATTATACAAAAGTGCTAACTTTAAAATGATAATTATTCACACACGAACAACATAGTTTCACTATTTTTATTGTAAGTTATTTTTAAGCTATTTATTTGAAAATTAATAACGATTATAGAAATAGTTACATGATTTTTTGTTTTAGGATTACAATTTAGGTTTAACATTATAATTTATAACTTTTAACTATTTATAAAATTGGTTATCAATTTTTTCAAGTTTAACTGAAATTTTGATTTAAGTTAATTATTTAATATTATATTGAAATTAATAATTTTAACTATTTTGCATAAATTCATAAATTATACAAAAGTGGTGACTTTAAAATGATAATTGTTCACACACGAACTGTAACGCCCCGTTTCTGGTACGTAATTGATATACTTTTATATCAATTGTATTAGTGACTCGACGAGTGGCAGCCATAACTCGTCGAGTAGATGCGAGGTTGGGACGCGGGTTTAAGTAATATACTCGCGGAGTCCGCGATTGGACTCGACGAGTAGGCCGATCTAGATGAAACCCTAATTAAAGGGTTTGCACCCTATTTAAACAACATTATGAGCTTCAAGTCCAACATCCATCACCTCCAGAGCATTTCTTTCAAAACCTTAATTCCCTTTTGGCAAACTTGAGCTTTCTTAGTGACTTGGAGGGTTTTTGGTGCATTGTGTATCTAGTAGAAGAGTTGGAAGGAAGAAGGATCAAGGGAGAAGGACTAGATCCAGGAGCAACATTATTTTCTCTTCACTTTCAGGTAATCAAGCTCAAAACATGACTTGTGGTTTTATAGGTTTTCTCCTTTGCCCCTTTATGGAGTTTTGGGGTCAATAAGCTTCATCCTTAAGACTTGGACGTTCCAAGTCGATTTACCTTCAGATCTAGACTCCAGAATCGAGTCCATGGCATAAAGATGCAAGCTTTATGGCCATATTAGCCCATGCACCCCTTTAGACCTCATTTGGGTCCTTAAAGCTTATACTTACATGCATGCACGTAAACTTCATAACTTTACATGCATGCACGTAAAGTTCATAACTTTACATGCTCGATCAATCATAGAAGCCCAGATCTACCTTTTGGATGAGATTTGTACGCCCGAAATCAAATTATAGACTTGGACAATAAGCGACTCGACGAGCTGTTCTTGGAACTCGACAAGTCCGGGGCTTCAGTCCCTAATCTTTTGTGGTTCAAAGGGACCAAACTGAGTAATAGCAAGCATTTAGATGAGTCCAGGGGAGTGATTTGACTTATTGTGATATAGCCACAATCTAGAAACCCTGGGACTCGACGAGTGTTAGAACACACTCGGCGAGTCCAAGGCAATCTTCTTACCCACCAGAACAGACACGATGAGTTGTTCATACAACTCGGCGAGTCGTAGTCTGGACGTGTTCATATGATGAAGATGAACTCGACGAGTTGTTCATACAACTAGAAGAATCGGATGAAGATTGACTCAAGGAATTATAGAAGGAGAACTCGTCGAGTCTTTGCTAATCTCGACGAGTAGAGTCGGGTAAGGGGGCAGAAGAAAGGATAAGGACTCGGCAAGTTGGCAGCCCAACTCGTCAAGTTGGGACAAATGGAAGTTGACTTTGACCAAGGGTAAAATAGTCACTTTACCTTGGGATTTGTTATCAACATTTGACTAAGTGTCTTTATGGGAATTGTAGTTGAGGAGTTACTGGAGCAGTAGTCAGACAGTTCCCGATCAGCATTTTAGCAGTCAGCCTTACGAGGTGAGTTTCCTTCTAGTAGGAACGGGTCTACGGCCACAATGTCGGCCCATTTAGATAATAGTAGTTCAGTATGCTTGATGTCTTTGTGATTCAGACATGTCTATGTGTTATGTGTTACGGGTTGCGGTCCGATGCAGTATGCATTATATGTTTTATTGTTATATGTTATGATTATGTTATATTATGTTCAGTCAGTTCCGGACTTCGGTCTGATGCAGAGGGCAAGGCCCTAGTCAGTTCTGTACTTCAGTTCGATGCCGTGGGTAAGGCCCTAGTCAGTTCCGGACTTCGGTCCGATGCAGTGCGCAAGGCCCTAATCGGTTCCGGACTTCGGTCCGATGCAGTGGGCAAGGCCCTAGTTAGTTCCGAACTTCGGTTCGATGCAGTGGGCAAGGCCTTAGTCAGTTCCAGACTTCAGTCTGATGCAGTGTATGTGCTTTATTTATTATTGCATGGTGTGTGGTAGTTTGAGGGAGCTCACTAAGCTTCGTGCTTATAGTTTCAGTTTTGGTTTCAGGTACTTCAGCTAGTAAGGGGAAGGGCTCGGGTTGATGGCATGGCACACACCACAGTTTTAGTCTAAGAGTTAGACTATGATATTATGACATGATTTTGATAGCAGTTGATAAGAGACATATTTTATGACATTTTGAGACACATGACTTATGTTTTTCTTATATGATATTTGGATATAATGGTTTTAGTAATGTTTTCAAATGATATTTTTGGCTTGTATTTTGGGGTTTTTTCACGAACAACATATTTAAACTAATAAGTTAACTATAATATGTTAAAATGTTAAAGTTATAATTTGTCACACCCCCAAACCAGGACGGCAGAAACGTATGGGAGCATATGACGTCATTGTATAGTATCATCCCAAGTAAATATGAATAAAACATAGCATTCCAAGCGACATAGATTGAAAATACATACTTACATAGTTTACATATTATACTTGTTTATCAGTTACACAAAAAGTGATAAAAAGTAAAATTTTGTAAGGTTGCACAATTTGATCTCATAGCAGAGTTGATTACCTGTTACTGGTTCCCTGAGAATACAAATCATTTTGAAAAGCATCAACTAAAAGGTTGGTGAGTTCATAAGTGTTTTTGTGTAAAATGGTTTTGTACTTGTTTAGAATAATTCTCGTAGTACTTTCAGAAAATCCGATATTTTCTATGAAAATGGTTTGTAAGTCTCGTTCCAAAACCGTGAATACATGCATGCATGTCCTTTGTTTTCCTTTTTTTGTAATTTTAAGGAGTGTGTTCCCAGAAAATCCAATATTTTCTGATGTATGAAAAATTGTACTCTTAAATCCTAAGACCAAAAGTGTAAGTGACGGTGTATTGAAAAATGATATGTAGTTTTATATTTAAATAAATCCAGTAAAGTGAAAGCTTCCCGTAAACCAGATGGTTTTGTTAATCTCTATGTGAGTTCTTATAACCATGCTAATATGACTGATATGCCTAAACACGACGTTCTTTAGGCGTCGGAGCCGGAGGGAACCTTTGTCACCCTAGACTTGTCGGTCTAACTGTAGCGAACAGCTGAGGTGTAACATCCCAAAAATCCATACCAAAATTTTTTCTGTAAATCATTACTAAAACCATGTTAATAAAAACATATCATAAAGCATAACATAATTCTATAATACTAATTCCAAAACATAATTTCATTATCAGAGTAAAACATCCTAGGCTGGCTAATCAATCGTGTGTGCCATGCGATCATCCCAAGCTCTTCCATCTGCTACCGGAAGTACCTGAAACCAAAACTGAAAACCGTAAACACGAAGTTTAGTGAGTTCCCCAACCTACCACATACCCTACACTAGGGCTGTAAACGAACCAAACGAACACGAACAAGGTCTTGTTCGTGTTCGTTCGTTTAATTTAGCCGAACAACAAACGAACACAAACGGATAAACGAACGAGATTTTCTTGTTCATGTTCGTTCGTTTAACAAATTACTTTGTTCATGTTCGTTCATTTATGTTTGTGAACATGCTAAACGAACATAAACAAACAAACATAAACAAACAAAGATAATAAAACACAATTGAACATATATGAACATAAACGAACATATATTATAGCAATATATTAAAAAATAATTGAATATAGATGAATATAAATAAACTTAAACGAATGAACATAAACGAACGTAAATGAACATCATAAACGAACGTTCACGAACATAAATGAACGAACGAGACCATTGTTCATGTTCGTTCATTTAACTAAACGAACGATAATTTTTGTTCATGTTCGTTCATTTATTAAATAAACGAACATAAACGAACTTCCCGCCGAACAGTTCACGAACGGTTCGCCGAACGTTCAGTTTGTTTACAGCCCTACCCTACACAAACACATACAACATATACTGGGCCACACCCGCTATTTCGAGCCTTGCCCTACCTCGGGCCCCACCCGCTACAACGGCCCTGCCGCTCCAGGTCCCGCTCGGATACATATCTGTTTCTTTTAGGCCCCACCCGCTAACCACATATAGTACAAATAGCATATAACACATAACTGAACATACCCTACTGCATTCTTGTTCTTAGGCCTCGCCTGTCTTGGGCCTCGCCCATGTCCTGTCACTAGTGAGATATGGAACACCGTCCATACCCTACTATTGGTGATATATGGGACCTCTCCCACACTTACCTTCCTACCAGGCACATACATGCATCACACAGACAACATCGGACCATGGTCCAGAATATCATACTAGCAAACAGTGCCTAGGGCTAACCGCCGAGTCTTCCTACTCATAACTAAATAGGTCGGCATTGTGGCCATAGACCCATTCACACAAAGGGAAACTCACCTGCACTGCTGAAATTTTGCTGATAACCCTCTGACTGCTGACCGACAATTCTCTGAACCGTTGCTCCACTAGCTCCCAAAGCTATCAATATCAATATCATACAACACTTAGTCCCAAACTGAACTCTTAGAAACCTTCTAAGTCCACTCTTGCCAAAGTCAAAGTCTTGGTCCAAGTCAACCTTCTTGACTGACTCTACTCGCCGAGTCACCCCAAGACTCGTTGAGTCCAGAAGTTCCGAAACTCCCATAATATGACTCAACTAGCCGAGTCACCCCAAGACTCGTCGAGTTCAACGATCTCTGAGTCCCATCCTGCCCAACTCACCGAGTCACCATTCAACTCACTGATCTAAGTCTTAACCCAGAAAGGGTTGAGGTTCTGCGACCAGACTCGCCGAGTCCAAGGCAATCTTTGACAGACTCGCTGAGTTGCTCTTCCAACTCGTCGAGTCCATGCTCAAGTTCATAAAACTCGCCGATTACACCCATGTGACTCGCCGAGTCTCTTCAGATCTCAAACCATACAGTGGTTTTTCGAGCCATGCAGGGGATCCAAACCATAGCTCAACTCATCTACAGTCTATCCCCCTCGTAAAGTTGGAAACTTTACGTGAAACCAAGAAGCTAAAAGCCTAAAACACTCTAGGGCTAGGTTTCTAGACAAGCATGCTTCACCAAAATCCCCCAAGACTGATACTTTATGGTTCTTTAGGCCGAAATACACCTAGATCTGAAGTAGCAACTTCAGATCTGGACTTCTAACTCAAAATGGCTCTTAATCCTGCCATAAAATCCCCAAATCTCATAACAAAGGTAACACTTTATGCAAAAGAGTGAAGGTAACGACTTCTTACCTCCTAATGCTCTGAAAGGTCGCACCAATTCTGGATCTAAAGCCAATCCTTGAATCACCAAAGGTTCCCTTCCTCCTTCTTCCTTCAAATCACCCAAAATGGCAAGAAAGCTTGAATGTGATAAAATGGAGGCTTAGGGTTTCGTGTTCTGGATAAGAGAGGCTATAGAGAACCCTAAGGGAGAGAATGACATGTTTATATAGTGCACAAAGCCCCGGAATTAGAGTTTCCCAATCCAGACCGGTCTCCCCGAGTCCACTCTCAGACTCGTCGAGTCGGTCACTTACGCTTCGACGCGGATCCCGCTTGGACTCATCGAGTTCCACCCGGGACTCGACGAGTTGACCCCTTTGACTTAGGTTTTTCCTTTCCTTTCTTGGTCTTTCTGATTGTAGGTGTTACATGAGGTGTGAGGTTGTCAATCCCGTATAGATCTATACACAATGGTCTCGCGCTCCCTCCAGGAGACTCTGGTTATAACACAAGATTTACGGTGTACGTTAGGTCGATACGGTGAAGGAATGTCTCACAAGAGCATTAACAAATTTACACGAACTTTGACTCCCATTATCGAATAATGAAAATGACATTACTAGTGTAAATTTACGACTCAAGTTTATATGACACGCATTTTACAACTTTATGACATACAACTTATTACTCATGCTTTAAAAGTCCTATGATAGGCAGATTATCACACACGAATTTTTCTGACATAAATTCTGTTTGGTGTACCATTTTGGTTAAATTCTTTATAATACTTTTTATAAATAATCATTAATGGACATGTCTAATGGTAATATATGTTGTGAAAATAGCATCATACTTTAGGTTTTAAGCCATCAAAATAGTGACAACGTAGCTACGACTATTTTACTAGTAAAAATTATTTTTAGCAAATTAATCAAGTTTTATAATTTGTTTAACACACCATATCCAGTTTGAAAATTTTGTAACACAAAAAATTTTATTTTTTTGTGACTCAAATAAGTCACGATTCTTAACCAGAATACTTATAATAACCTTGAAATTTATTATATTCAAAAATTTGTGTAAGTACAAGTGTTGAAAATGTATATGTCCTAGAGTTAAACATGTTTGAGCACAACACCCATATTTTCGCCATTTTTTAGTGTACAACCATGACCGCCAAAACTTTTTATATCATAAATATGTTATCAACATTTACTTTACAATTTAACACATGTTGAGAACCATTTTATTCAAGAATTTGTTCCATTTTCAACACATATCTAAGATGTGTGCAATTATCCTAGGGGTAAATGAAATTTGACTTGTATCCTCCCCTCGAAAGGCATGAAAAACACGAAAAGATCGGGGTATGAAGCTCACCTTTGTCTTTTTCGTGAGTTATAGGAAGGAAAGTGAAGATATTTCAAGCCTAGTCTTGAGCTTGAAGGGATTCTCAAAAATGGAGGGGGGGGGGGTGTTATAAGAAGCTACACACGAAAATGGTGTGTAAATGTGATGATCTTAACCTTTTGGTGTGCAAAATCACTTGAGTTTTACACCTTAAAAGAAAAAAAAAAACTTACCTAGATTTATTAGGACCACTTGAATATGCAACTCCTTTGAATGGTGGTTCAGAAAATTGGGGAGAGAAAGAGAGGGATTCTTTAGAGTAAAATAAGTTGAATGATTTTTGGTGAGGTGTGTGTATGTATCTTTTAGGCCGAACACACCCTAAATGGGGGAAGATTGGTTGACTTTTTGTTGTTTGATGGGTTACAGGCTTAGAAACATGTTGGATAATGGTACATAAGCATGGTTGTACGCTAGTTAATAACATTGAGGTTTGTCAGATAATAGTAAGGTTTCACATCCCTTTTTGCATTTTTGTTGTCTAATACCAAACGAAAATCCATAAGGTTTTCGGACCTTATGGCTCTTTCATGGGTGTTTCCAGTTTTAGGGTGGACGAAAACACCCAATCTCCTTAAAGGGTTTGCGTTTTTGAAGAATGTGGGGGCTTTAGGCCTTAATTTGGCCCAGTAAGGCCCAAAAAAGGGTTTTTGGCCTAGGGTTTGTGGGCCGAAATTTTTTGGGTCAAGGCCCAAAATTGATTGAGCTTAGCTATTGGATCAAGTTTTGGGCTTGCATGAGGTTATTACTACTTGATTCATATGTATTCATATAACATTTTTGTTTTGGACTTCAATAGTTAGTTAAATAAGGTTACATAGAGGAAATTTTTGTACAAGAATTACTATCTCAACCCTAAATTTGTTAGTTGTGATATAAAATTATAAATAGAAGTAAAATATGATAATTTAATATTGTAGTTTAGTTAATTTATAATTAGAATTTTCATTTTTTTATTAATTTAACATTATTAACAAATTTATATTAATTATTAGAAAGAAATTGAAAAGTCATGAAAGTTTCAAATGCATGTGGTGCAAATAAAAATGTCGCTTTTATAAGTATACTAGGCGAATGTCCGCGCGTTGCGCAAAAACATCAATATAGTTGAAATCTTTACAAATATATAGTTGTTGTTATTGTTAATTAATTTTTTAAATTTTATTAGCTTAACATTTTAATTTCTATCATTGTAATTATTTAAAACATCAAACATTGTTTTTTGTTTCTAAAGGTAACAATATAACCATCTATATATAATTATTTTTAACTATTGTTATTGTAAGTTATTTTAAGCTACTTATTTGAAAATTTTTAATGAATATAAAAATATCTTTGCCAAATATTTTAGTTAAATTGAGAGTACAATTTATTTTTGCATTTAACACTACAGTTTATCACTTTTAACTATTCACAAAATATTCTTTGGGTTTTTTAAGTGCAACTAAAATTTATATTTGAGTTGACCATGTAATGTTATAATTAAATTAACAGTTTAAGTATTTTATCCAAACTGTTTAAAAGTTGTAGCTTTAAATTGATAATGGTTTACATACAACAACATATTAAATCTAATAAATTAAGTATAATATACTAAAAGTTAAAACTTTATAAGTAGAAATAAAGATATTATTTTAATATTGAAATTTAGTTTATTTATGATTACACTTTAGGTTTGATATTTATTTAACCTTATTGACCAATTTATAATCATTAATTGAAAGACATTACAATTTATCAGTTTTAACTATTTACAAATTATTCTTTGGATTGTTTAAGTTGAACTAAAATTTATAGAAAAACTTCAAAAATGGTCCCTGTGGTTTCCGAAAATATCAAGTTTAGTCCCTAAGTTCAAAAAACCTCACGGATCGTCCCTGTGGTTTCAAAACTTTTAACAAATGGTCATTTTCGTTAACTCCGTTAGCTTTTGACTGTTAAATGAAGGGCATTTCAATCATTTCACTACCACAGGGACCATTTATGAAGTTTTGCTTTATTTTAATAATAATAATAACACTAATAATAATAATAATAATAATAATAATAATAATAATAATAATAATAATAATAATTTAATATTAAAGGGTCTCTCTCTCTCTCTCTCTCTCTCTCTCTCTCTCTCTAAACCCTAATTCTTCATTCAATTTTTAAATCAATTTCTTGATTTTCCATTTCAACCTTTCTCCCCTATATATCACATCCACCTCAACCCTTCTTTCCTTTCTTCTTCGTCATCCTCTGCTTTTCTTCCATCTTTTTTTTTTCTAATTACCCAGGCCACAGGAGCCCCTGTTTCAACGTCCCAGTTCCTGAGAGGGATTTGTTGGATTAGTGTCTAAGTCCGTAACTATTTTGGTATGTATTTGACCTGATGGTGCATGGTCCTTTTGGGTTGCCTTCACCAAAGCAACTTGATTGGAGAAATAAATAAAGAGAGAGAGGTTATTATGATTTATTAATATGATATAAGAATAATATATTAAAGGAGAAATCATATTTGCTTAATTAATATTGGTCAATAATTAATTAGGAATTAATTTTGTGATCAAGTGTAATTAATTAAACTAGAGGGGCTAAATTGTAATTATGTGATAGTTACAAAATATGGTAATGGTTATCCTAAATATGGGTTGAACGAATTCAAGGAGATAAGGATCCTTGAAATCATCCAAAGGATAAAGGATAAGGGTTTTCAAGGCTTATCTTATGGTTGCTTTGTGGATAAACAACTAGATAAGGATAATAACTGAAACCCTATCTCTACACCTATATAAAGACCCTAAGGCCTTAGAATTCGTGTACTTGTTCCCAAGGAGTCCTAAGGACGAATTCTAACCTCTCTCCTCTCTCTTTATACCTTCTCCATTTGCTCTTGGTGTTTGTAAGCCATTAGAGGAATGACACTTGTGACTCTAAGCATTCCAAAGTCAATTCAAGGTGGAATTAGGATTTTTATTGCTATATAACAATCAAGGTATGTTCTTAAACCCATTCATATGTTAATATCGATTTCATATACTAGAATTAGGGTTTATAGTCTTGGATTCAAAGCATGTACAATAGAGAAACCTAGATCCAAACATTAGGGTTTGTATGAGCACATAGGATGTCTTATGATTTAAACCCATCAGTGGTATCAGAGCCATTGGTTTGGTTTCAATTGTATGAACTTGATATATTAGGGTTTATTGCCAATAAACCCTAAGAGGCTAGGGTTTTTCGAGATTAGGGTTTGCAAACCCTAATTTGCAAGAGTTTGAATAAGATCTTGAAATCCTTTCCTTAAACCCATAAATTTCGAAATCTAGGGTTTGTTATAATCCCTTGATTTTCGAAATTTGCCTCCTCCCCAAGATAAAGTCCTAATTTTTAGGGATTTGGATTATCCCATATCTTGTAATTATCCTCTAATCGTTATATATGGTAATTCAAGATCTTGCATTATCCATCCATATTTTCGAAATCTATATAGATATTTAAGGGATTAGGATAACTTAAATGTCTAAATGGTAATTATCTTCATTATTTAGATAATCCCTTATGATTTAATAATTAAATTAATAGTCTAATTCAAGATAATTATTAAATCAAGAGTTTTAATATTTAAAATTTTAATTTAAATGTCATAAATTCGGAATTTTAAGATAGATTAAAACTAAATTGTTTTGAAATGTTTCAAAACTTGCCCTCAAGTTTTGGAATTTAAAAGTTGATTAAAAGTTTAATTAGGAATGTTAAATTCTAAAACCCTAGTAATGTTTTGAAAAGTTCAAATCACACCCTTATGGTTTTATTAATCAATTAAGGTGTATAATTAAAAGAAGTTTAATAAATCTATAAAAGTTTAGGTTTACAATTTAATTGAATTAAAAGTATAATTGTTAAATTTGATCACCTAATATTTTAAAAGTGTAAAATGCACCCTATAATATATATATAACATTAAAAGTCTAACATTATATATATGTATGAGTAAAAGTCAGTCTTACCATTAGTAGGCCTCATTCACGAAGTTGGTCTATAAGGGTGTTTAAGGAAATTGCCTATAATATGGCGATTGAATGGGTATCCACTTTTACCCACCGCACTCTTGACTAGTGGAGGGTCGTTAGTCGAACGGGTAGGATAGGACGAAACCTTCCATTATAAGTATAATGAAATACAAAGTAACTAAATGTTTTTCAAATTCCCAATCTTAGTTACTTAGGAAAAAATGAATTTATGCAATTCCATGAAATTACACTTTGTGCCCTTGCGAAGACGTTAGTGGAGCGTGTGTGGTTTACCGACACACTAAATGGTTCTAAGCAAAGGTAGCAAAGGGTGACTCAATGTTTGTCATAGTTCGGTGGAGCGTGTGTGGTTTACCGGCACATCAAATAGGTGATTGTAACATGTGAGGGCACCATGTAATTTTGCATGGTTATTCACACCCACTTTGTGATCCTTGGCTTCCCAGTCACAAACAAGTGGGGCATATCGAGATTTAAACATGCCATTGAAAGTTCAATGAATCTCAAAGGATCTAGGAGTTTTCATAGATTTAAAACTTAAATTTCTTTTTCGTTTTTCGTGGTGGAAATTAGTGAATCGTCATTCACTTACCTTCAAATATTCTGCAATTAGGGTTACGGCATCCCTCTCCCGAGTTGTAGAATATTGTGTTGGGTCCTAGCCTTAGTATTTCATTTGGGTGATTTACTAAGGACTCAATCTATCAACTAACTTGAATTTGTTTTTCTCCCGTTTTGTAGATGTCAAAGTTCAACAACTATGGTCTTCCCAAATCCTGTGGAACAAGCATTCCACATGAAGATGATATTCCACGATTCGATCGAGGAACAAGAAATCATGCTTCACTTCCTCCTCCTCCTCAAATTATTCTCCCTAACCCACAAATTCAAAGGCTTGAAAAGTTCAAGATCACTCAAGCCCTTTTGGAAAGTGAACATAAAGAAGGAAAGTCGGTGTGTGAACACGTCCTAGGGATGAAGTCACACATTGATAGGTTAAGAATGTTGGGATCCGTTGTTTGTGAGGAAATGGATGTTGATTGGGCTCTTCAGTCACTTCCTAACTCATATAGTGAGTTCTCAAGAGAGTACTATATGATAAACCACGACGTGACCCTTATAGATCTCACCTATATGCTTATTGTTGCTGAATCAGAAATGGTTTGGCGCAATAGAAAAGCAAAGTTGATTGGTGAATCTGCCTTCAAGACCTCTATGGATATAGACAATGGCAATGAAAGACATGCAATGATCGAAAAGTTTGATCACAAGAGAAAGGCGATGTCTGAAGTAGTTCCATGTGTTGTTCCAAAAGAGTTAATTTGCTTTTATTGCCAAGAGAAGGGGCATTGGAGATGAAGTTACCCTATTTACCTAAGAGATCTAAGAGATAGGAGAGTCAAAAGTATGACCACGCTTCAGGTAAAATCCACTATCTAACTCCGTTAAGTTCCTATTCATTGATTCTTAATACATGATGTGATAAGATTGCATTTGAATGTTTTGAAGGATCGGTGAAAAGAAAGGAAGCTTGATAAAAGAGCAAGATGAATCTAATCACAAGAGATGGATCTTGATCGCATGGACTTGAAGATTGGATTTTGAGCTTAGATAGTTATGATAGAGCTGTTAGAAAATTTCCTTTTACATAGTTTTTCAAATAGATTTTGCATTGTAAGGACAAATGTTTTTCCGCTGCTTTTATAAACAAAATAAATTTTGTTTGACTTATTTATTTATTTGTTTACTTCCTTGCAATGAAATCGTTATGAAAATTGATGTTTGCATATTTCTACAACGAATGGATATAATTCTTAGTTATGTTATTTATGGGAATGTCGAGAATTTACCAAATAGGGAGAGTTTCTCATCGCCCAAAGTTTCAATTGGACTGAAATTTGGAATCACGCAACTTGGTTGCATGATGAATGAGAAATTTCATATTTGGAAATTAGACAAATTCGTTGACAAAGTGTCAAGTGAAGGACTAGGAGATCAAGTACACAAAGTTGCGTGTTGATCAAAGTCCACCATAAGAGTAACAAAGACATTCGTCATGATTTACTAAAGGTTTAGTAAATATGATTAAGTGTAATTCTGAATTGATTGAAAATGTTTAAATCAATAGCAGAACGAATAAGAAGAGTCAAGTAGACAGAAAGATAAAAGTTTCTCCATTCTAAGAAGAAGGGAGGGTACCTTTTATGCTTTATGATAGGTCTTAATGATTAAGAACCATATCTCAATTGATCCTCTAAGTGAGTCTTAGTACAATTGTATGTTTGAGAAGAGGAATCAAGAATTGAAGAAATGAAAAAAATCAAGAAGTCTATCATACTTCGTTCAAATAACAAGTCTTAAAGTTAAGATTGTGGCAATGAGTGAAAAGTATTAAAGGTTTATAACATTCATCAAATGTGGAAAGTTGTGATGTCTTGGATAAGACAATGGCCAACTAGGACCAATTTATGAAGTGTTTTGATACAAGCTACACTAACTCTTGAAAATTTGTTTGTCAAGAAATGTTTATTGACAAAAGAATCTTATATGTCAGGGAGTAAGTGGGAGTCTTAATGGTCTTGAAAGGTTTCAAGAACAAATCAAATAAACCTTATCAATCATCACTAGCACACGAGTTAAGGTTTACAACCTATCGTAATGACATTATGTGCCAATCCAATCGAGTTAATTGTGCATGAAAGTTCTATGAGTTCTCATTTTGAACGCATAAAAGGCAAGGCACCTGAATCAATGAAAGGTACATTGATAGGAAAAGGTGAGCTGCTTAACTACTTGGAAGACATGGTGGGCAGCTGTGCTACCATAAGGCAAGAAATCAAGATTAAGAAAGTTCGGTCCATATGAGTTTGAATTTGTCATATTTTTTTTTTCAAATTCACATGGATAGGAACATATACACCATTAAAATCTAAGTATCATAAGATTTTCTCCTTCATGAAAATGATTGTGAGAAAATGCTTTCACTAAGAAAGATTTTAAGAAGATAGTGATTGTAAAGTTGCATTCTCGAATTCGATCATGGTTACGGTATCCCTTTCCATAATTTGAATTGTGAGGTTTGGCAATTAGTCTTAATTGTTAAAACACACATATGAACTATCTAAGGCAAAGGTGTATAAGTTCAAGAAGCCTTGATAAAAGATTATCACATCACTAAGTATTAGAAACATGGACATAAGAAATTCGATAGGTATTATCTTTCTGAAAGTTAAGATGTTTATGAATACATGTCGAAGCTAGTGGGAGCATAAGTGTTATGTTTTATAGTAATCATCATGATAGTGGGAGCATAAAAGTTATGATTGTATGATTATTATGGAAAGTTTTGCAAGTTGGCAATATTAATTATAGAAAAACAAGAGTTATACCTTGCAAAGTCGTAAGGGTTGTAAAGTTGTTTTGCTATAATTAAGGGAGAGAATATTATGCTTCATTTCAAATATAAAGGATTAGGTTGTGAAACGTTAATAGATTTAGTCAAAGGTACATAGTGTGTTCTTAAAATTTTGATTATGATTACGACATTCCTCTTCACAATTTGAATTTTGAGAATATAGCAAATAAAACATTATGTGTCGTGTCCCATACGCTTCGGGTATAGGATCGATTGCAAATGCTTTAATGTTTGACCATTCTAAAATTTTCCAAATGTCTAGCGCATTTAGAGGGAAAAGGGACTAGAATTGGTTTTGACTAAAATAATTAAACAACTATCAAAGGACAATCCAAAGTTCGAGGAGGATTGGTTGCTTGTGAGTAGTTGGAAGTATAGTATTGGAAAATATGGAAATGTTTCCATATTGGATGGACCATATCGACATCATTACAAATAGAAAAGATTCTATTAAGAATGAGTTGTCATGAGGAAAATATGGAAGCGTGTTCATATTAGGAAGTAAATATTGAAAATCTATGTCTAGATTAGAAACTTTTATGCAAAAGGATGTTCAAAGGAATGTACTTTGAGTGAGAGACATCATATCTAAGGAATTGTCTTGTAACAATCTACGTTAGAGGACTTTATAATATCATTGGAAATAGTCTTTGAGACTTTGGTGCAGTGACATTACAAAAGGATCGTTGCATAAAGTGTTAGAATCTAGTATATTCTATAAGTAGCAAGAATTTGATATTCTTACACTTATGAAAAAGGATTTGGAGTTGTAAAATGAGAATGATTGGAAATGTGTTCAATTTGTCTATTTCACAAAAGTAAGAACCATAGGTAAACATTGTGTGCATGCTAGGAGCATGGGACAAGTGTTGGAATTCAAATAAGAAGTTGATTACCCGAAACGACAAATAATGAGTAATCGATATGGTGATAAATAAAACGTGTTTTATTTATACTCAAAGGTTTGAGGCCATATGGGATTAGTATTATTCTTGTGTTTCACCTTGCATGTTTTGACTTCCAGAATAATTGAGTTTATTAAGAATAATCGAATTATTCGAACGGGCCACAGTCATTCATATGTTGGAAGTAGATATGAATGAAGACTGTCGTGAATTGGTGTGTGGATTGTCTAAAAGAGTATTAGACATAAGCAAATGTTTGCTGCAACGTTCATGAGTGCTTACGAATATGATTTGAGCATTGGATTAAACCCACGCTCACTTGGATCACTCCATGAATTGTATCACGAGTGATTGGTGAGATGATAACATCTTATATTCTTGAAACCGAGATGTGTGAGTTGTATCTTGCTAATCGGTTGCACATTGATAATATGAAAACACACTAGTAACTTGGTGTTATAAAACATATTGTTGTGTGTGATTTGGTTAGTGAGTGCAAGCAAGCATTGTATCAAAGTTTATCCGTTCCTTTTATCCAAAGAAGGATAAAAGCGATATCTTTGGGCCCCTCGATGGTTTAGTGATGACAAACGTAAATGCTCGGCCGGGCTAGGGCTAATTTGATTTGTTCAATTAGTCTGTAGTCATAAATCGGAAATCGAGAAGTAGTACAAAGAGAATGATTTGAAATCATATCTCATACGATATCTAGAATGGAGGAATATATGATCCCTTATCTAAGGACACGCGTATCTGATAGGATCAGAGTTGACAGCGGCTTTGGAAAGCTACGATTGCAGATCAGGATCTGAAGTCATACGCAGAATAGTTATTAGACTTATCAAAGTGGGAGACTGTTGGATTGGTGTCTAAGTCCATAACTATTTTGGTATGTACTTGACCCGATGGTGCATGGTCCTTTTGGGTTGCCTTCACCAAAGCAACTTGATTGGAGAAATAAATAAAGAAAGAGAGGTTATTATGATTTATTAATATGTTATAAGAATAATATATTAAAGGAGAAATCATATTTGCTTAATTAATATTGGTCAATAATTAATTAGGAATTAATTTTGTGATCAAGTGTAATTAATTAAACTAGAGGGGCTGAATTGTAATTATGTGATAGTTACAAAATATGGTAATGGTTATCCTAAATATGGGTTGAACGAATTCAAGGAGATAAGGATCCTTGAAATCGTCCAAAGGATAAAGGATAAGGGTTTTCAAGGCTTATCTTATGGTTGCTTTGTGGATAAGCAACTAGATAAGTATAACAACTGAAACCCTATCTCTACACCTATATAAAGACCCTAAGGCCTTAGAATTCGTGTACTTGTTCCCAAGGAGTCGTAAGGATGAATTCTAACCTCTCTCCTCTCTCTTTATACCTTATCCATTTGCTCTTGGTGTTTGTAAGCCATTAGAGGAGTGACACTTGTGACTCTAAGCATTCCAAAGTCAATTCAAGGTGGAATTAGGATTGTTATTGCTATATAACAATCAAAGTATGTTCTTAAACCCATTCATATGTTAATATCGATTTCATATACTAGAATTAGGGTTTATAGTCTTGGATTCAAAGCATGTACAATAGAGAAACCTAGATCCAAACATTAGGGTTTGTATGAGCACATAGGATGTCTTATGACTTAAACCCATTAGGATTCACATAGATTTACTTCAGTTTCTTCTTTTTCTGTTCAAAAGTGTTTCAGATATGGGGTTTTGTTATTTTGATCTATGGGGATGTTGTGGGTTTCTACGTTTTTTTTAACTGGTTTTTTCGGAACTAAAGGCTACCGATCTTAGTGTAACTTTTTTTTGTTGGAATTGGTTTGGAGTGGACAACTTGGTTTTTACGATTGATTATATCAAAAAATTGGTTTTATTTTATGTCTGATAAATTTGATTACATATAATAAGCACAAACTCAGATTTCAAGGAAGGCAGCGATTCAAAGTACCCTCTTGAAATCGAGATACCCACTGGTGTTCATCGTCGTTTCAGTTGGTGTTCTTTAGATTATGATTTTTTGACCAGGTTTTCGTTTCAAATATACCCTTTGACTTCTGGATTTTGGTTTCTTTTTAAAACTGAGACTAAGAACAAGATGGGTATTTTGCAAAGAACCTACTTGTCCTTGATAATGATGATGAAGACGAGCTCTTAGCATTCTTAATATTGTATCTGAAGCAATCTGTAAGTGCATTTTTGGGGAATGTCTCTGCAAATCAAAACCTACAACTTTTTAGCAAAACTGAGAGATTTATAGTTACTTTTTAATACCTCAAGAACTTGCAGAGGATCAAGAGATTCTCCATGGTTATGGAGAAGCCGAACAGTAGCTTTGAACATGGATTTCTTGCCATCTTTTGGGTTTAGATATATATCAACCAACCTGAAATCATAAATCCAGAAAAAAAAATATAAAAATGAAAGTTTTTTCAACTTAAGAGAGAGAGAGAGAGAGAGAGAGAGAGAGAGAGAAAGACCTTTAATATTAAATATTTTTTTAAATAAGACAAAACTTCCTAAATGGTCCCTGTAGTAGTGAAAAGATAGAAATACCATTCACTTAACGGACAAAAACTAACGGAGTTAGCAAAAGGATCATTTGTTAAAAGTTTTGAAACCACAGGGATGATCCGTGGGGTTTTTTGAACTTAGGGACTAAACTTGATATTTTCAAAAACCACAGGGACCATTTTTGAAGTTTTGCCAAATTTATATTTAAGTTGACCATTTAATGTAATATTTGAATTAACAATTTAAATATTTTATCCAAATTGTTCAAAAATTATAGCTTTAAAATGATCATGTTTTACATACAACAACATTTTAAAACTAATAAATTAAATATAATATGTTAAAAGTTAAGGACATAATTTTATAAGATGAAGTAAAGATATTACTTTAATATTGAAATTAGTTTATATATAATTACACTTTAGGTTAGAGATTTATTTAACCTTATTAACCAACTTATAATCATTACTAGAAAGAAATTAAAAAGTTATAGGAGTTTCAAATGAATGTAGTGAAAGGAAAAAATGCTTCATTTATGAGTATACTAGGCGAATGTCCGCAGGTTCCGCGAAAACACCTATATAGTTGAAATCTTTACAAATATATGTTTTTTTTTAAATATAACTATAATGTTGTTATTAAATTTGATATAATTATTCATATACTAAATTTATATAATATATTGATTATTTTGAATTATATGATAATATATACATCTATTATAAATGTATAATCTCAACCGTTTGAATGACTTCTACCCGTGAGTTACTCATGAATAAAATCAAATATAATATATTGCTTAATGTTATTTATAGTTTTTTTTATTGTTAATTAATTTTTTAAAATTTATTTTCTTAACGTTTTAATTTCTATCATTATAATTATTTAAAACATCAGACATTGTTCTTTGATTTTAAAGGTAAGAATATAATCATTTATATAGAGTTATTTTAACTATTGTTATTGTAAGTTATTTTAAGCTACTCATTTGAAAATTTTTAACGATTATACAAATATCTTTAGGAAACATTTTAGTTAAATTCATATTATAATTTAGTTTTCACAAAATATTCATTTGATTTTTTAAGTGGAACTGAAATTTATATTTAAGTTGACACTATAATGTTATATTTAAATTAACAGTTTAAGTATTTTATCCAAACTTTTCCAAAGTTGTAGCTTTAAATTGATAATGATTTACATACAACAACATATTAAATCTAATAAATCAAGTATAATATGTTAAAAGTTAAAGACAACTTTATAAGTAGAACTAAATATATTATTTTAATATCGAAATTTAATTTATTTATGATTACACTTTAGGTTTGATTTTTATTTAACCTTATTAACCAAATTATAATCATTATTAGAAAGACACTACAATTTTCACCTTAAACTATTTACAAAATATTATTTGGGTCGTTTAAGTTAAAGTAAAATTTATATTTAAGTTGGTCATGTAATGTTATATTTAATATTTTATACAAATTCTTCAAAAATTGTAGCTTTAAAATGATAATGGTTTACATCCAACAATATATTAAACCTAATAAATTAAGTATAATATGTAAAAAGTTAAAAAAACATAACTTTATAAGTAGAAGTAAAGATATTCTTTTAATAATGAAATTTAGTTTATATATGATTACACTTTCGATTTGATATTTATTTTAATCTTATTAACCAACTTATAATTATTATTAAAAAGAAACAGAAAAGTCATGGGAGTTTCAAATGAATATGGTGAAAGGAAAAAATGCATGAGAGTTTCAAATGAATGTGGTGAAAGAAAAAATGATTCCTTTATAATATAGTATAATGATATGATATAGATATAGATATCGAAATAGATATAGATATAGATATACATAGATATAGATAGATTGTAAGTTATATTAAGCTACTTATTTGAAAACTTCTAATTATTATAAAAATGCATTTAGGAAATATTTTAGTTAATTTGATATTAAAATTTAGTTTTCGCATTTAGCACTACAATTTAACACTTTTAACTATTCACAAAATATACTTAGGTCTTTTAACTGGAACTGAAATTTGTATTTAGTTGACCCCATAATGTTATATTTAAATTAACAATTTAAGTATTTTATCCAATCTGTTTAAAAGTTGTAGCTTTAAACTGATAATGGTTTACATACAACAATGTAACATCCCAAGTTCAGAAGCAAGAAGTTGAAGGGTGTTATGTGAAAATTAAGGAAGGGACTCGATGAGTAGGTCTCTTGACTCGTCGAGTCGAAGTGAGTGTCCGACACATGATTAAGTGGCCTGACTCACCGAGTCGCCAGCTGGACTCGACGAGTCAGTGCTGGAAGAGGAAAACCCTAATCTTACGGTTTGCATCCTATTTGAAGGACTTAATGGCCTCCCCTCAGCCCCCTTAGCACCCTTTAAGATCCAGAAACCCTAAATTCGTGTGTGAGGGTCCTTAGGAAGCAAATTAGAGCTTAGATAAGTGATTTGTGAAGTGATTTTGAAGATCAAGAAGCTTGGATCAAGGAGATTTGTGGAGATTCAGATTATTCTTCAGTAGGAGGTTGTTTTGGAGGTAATGAATCGTTATCCTTGGCCTTCTCCTTTCTAGATCCATATTTCATGGAGTTTTAGGGTTTTTTTGGAGATATTGTGATGAGATCTTGGTGTATGAGTTAGATCTGGAGTTGAAACTCCAGATCTGAGTTCTATTTGGATCATATATGCAGAAATCCCTTTTAGTTGCTATGAAAAAGCCATTCCCCATGAGATAAGTTCCTTTCTAGCTTGGTTTTTGGAATTATGGGACATGAAGCACGTAAAGGTAGCAACTTTATGTTGCTAATGCACTCTAGGGACCCATATCTATTGTTTAGAGCAAAGTAGTAGCTCTATATCTTTCGAATATGAGAATGCACGTATGAACTCAGCGAGTCTGGGAGATGACTAGGCGAGTTGGGCCAGGGTTTCAGGCATTGAGTCGCGTAGTGACTCGGCGAGTCGCATGGGTGACTTGGCGAGTCATATGATGATGAGCTTGGACTCGATGAGTTGGAAGAACAACTTGGTGAGTCTCATGAAGATTGTCGTGGACTCGACGAATCACGATGCAGAACTTCCAACCTCTTCTGGTTAAGACTCAGATCAGTGAGTTAAGTGGTGATTCAGTGTGTTGGAAAGGATAGAACTCGGAGAATATTGAACTCGACGAGTCATGGGGTGCCTCAGCGAGTAGAGTCAATTGGAAGGTTGACTTTGACTAAGGAGTTTGACTTTGACCTTCAGGGGTATTATGGTAATTTGGATATTTACGTCAATGGATCATTGATGGTTATAGGTGTTGGAGTTGGAGGCAGTGCTTCGAGATTCATCTTTCGTGGTTCGGTTCGGCAGATTTCAGGTGAGGTATCCTCACTATATCAACAGGGTCTACGGCACCAAGGTCAGCCCTTTATCAAATGGGAATTTAGGTACTTTTCTGATATGTTATTGATATGCTAGATATGCATCCTGGTTAGGATGGTATTATGTTAGTGACCGGTTAGGTCGGAATCATGGTTAGGATGTTGTTATGCTGCATGATCTGATAGACCCGTTTGTTTGGCTGAGGATTATTATGTGATTAATTGTTCTATGTGCACATGGTTGTTTGACTGGGGCTGGGTTGAGGCGGGTCCTTCTTTGTGTTGTATGCCAACATACCCAGGGAGGACCAGATACACCAAAGGCCCAACGAGCGGTCCGGATAGGCTGAAAGCCCCAAGAGGGTGGTCCAGACATGCCGAGGCTTGAAGATTGGACCAGACTGACTAAAGGCCCGATGCGGGCGGACCAGTCATACTGTAGACTCAGAGAGTGGACCGGTCATATTGTAGACTCAGTTAGTGGACCAGTCATACTGTAGACTCAGAGAGTGGACCAGGTGGATTGAAGGTCTGGTGTGGGCAGACCAATCACACTATAGACTCGATATACATGGCTAGACTCGAAGAGTGGACCAGGTGGACTGAAGGCCCGATGCGGGCGGACAAGTCACAATGTAGACTCGATATGCATAGCTGTTCTATTTTGTGATATGTTATGATTATGGTTATGTGTGGTTGGTAATTTGGGGGTAACTCACTAAGCTTTCGGGCTTACAGTTTCAGTGTTTTGTTTCAGGTACTTCAGGAGATCGTGGCAAGGCAATGGCGTGATCATACCGCTCCTCACTTTTACACTGACGTTTTTGGGATACTCTGATAATAATCAAATTAAAAACATTTTTGTAATGATCCATGGATTTGGGTTGTTTTTGAAAAGTTTAAATTGGTTGGAAAATTTTAGTTGTTACAAACAACATATTAAATCTAATAAATTAAGTATAATATGTTAAAAGTTAAAGAAAAAAATTTATAAGTAAAAGTAAATATATTATTTTAATATTGAAATTTAGTTTATTTATGATAACACTTTAGGTTTGATATTTATTTAACTTTATTAACAAACTTATAATCATTATTACAAAATGTTCTTTGGGTTTTTGTAACATCCGGATTCCCAGGTATATTATTCCAATATTTTTTTTTGGAATTTGTGAAGGAACTCGGCGAGTTGATGCTTAGACTCACCGAGTAGGTTCCCAGATTATCATCCGGGTTCACGTTTGTACTCGGCGTGTCCATTAGTGGACTCGGCGAGTCCACGCTGTTTAATGAAACCCTAATCCCCCGGGGTTGGAGCCTATCTAAGGGCATTCTTAGCCTCCCATTGCGACTACCAGTCCCTTGAGAGAACCCTAAGTGAGCTAGATCATTTGGGAGGAAGGAGAAGCCATATTTGATCTTTCTAACTTTGGTTTAGCAAGAAGAAGGTGATCAAGAGCAAGAGGAGACTGAAGGAGGTGTGATTCTAGTGGTTTCAGAGCCCAGAGACTTCAACTTGAGGTATTTATTCGGACCTTTTTCAGTTATGGTATTGATTCTTAGAGTTAGGATTTTATAACCTCTTTTGAGGATGATTATGTGGAGCAATTGGTCCTTTCTCAAGTTTATTCTTTGGATCTGGACTCAAAGAGGTCCAGAGACCTTAACCTTTGGAGCTTTATGAATTATCTTGGGAGTTATGAGCTTAGAATGTCATTTTTGGGGCTAAATCACCAAATGAGACCATCTAGATGATATATGAGTGTCAAGGTCTGGACTTTACATGATTATTATGCTTGGGAAAGCCAGATCTATGGATTAGAGGAACAGATCTGACCTCAGGAGGTCAATGGAGTTTGTGCATGGCATGTACTCGTCGAGTTGTTCTTGAGACTCGACGAGTTGAGTCGGGGTGGCCCCGCGATTCTTACCTGGGGATTCGTTGAGTAAAGGGAGGGACTTGACGTGTTAAATGAGACTAAAGAATTAAGAAGACACATGTGGACTCGCCGAGTAGCCCAAGTGCACTCGACAAGTCAGGTCAAAGTTTGACCGTTGACTTCGGTTGACTTTTAGGGTTTGGTCAACAATGAGGGCCTTTGAGCCAAAGGAGGGGTAAAACGGTCTTTTACTCTTCTGAGGGTGCCTAGAGAGGGTGGAGTCTAGTTCTGAGAGTTATATTCATGAGATTATTACTTTATGTGTTTAAGCGGAGGCTAGATCGTATTTCTACCGAGTTAGTGATTTACCGGGACATCTGAGGTGAGTCTTCTCACTATCCTTTACGTGGAGTGGTAATTAGAGTTATGTGCCAGAGTTATCGTATGCTATTATGTGATGTGTTGTACTGCATTACTTCTATGTGGTTTATATCATGTGTATATTAGAGTATATCAGAGTTAGAACTGAAAGGTTTACAAAGTTAGGACCAGAGGGTCCACGGAGTTAGGGCCCACAGAGTTATAGCCTCGAGTGGCTAGTATGTGTTATGTATGGTATTTTGGGGATTTCACTAAGCTTTATGCTTACAGTGTTATGTGTTATGTGTTTCAGGTACCAGTGATGATCGCGGGAAGGCGCCGGCATGATTCGTACACACATGGATTATTATATATTTTGATCTTGAGAAATATTTTGTGAACCAAAGTTATGATACAATAGAATTTTGTTGTTAAATGTGTTTGGTAAAATGTGTTTAAAAATGAGAAAATTTGTTTTGAATTTTACGGTGTTACAGTTTTTTTAGTTGAACTAAAATTTATATTTAAGTTAACTCTATAGTGTTCAAAATTTGTAACTTTAAAATGATAATAGTTTACATATAACAACATATTAGAACTAATAAATTAAGTATAATATGTTAAAAGTTAAAGAAATAATTTTATAACTAGAAGTAAATATATTATTTTAATATAGAAATTTAGTTTATATATGATTAGACTTTGGATTTGATATCTATTTAACCGTATTAACCAAATTATATATAATCATTATTAGAAAGAAATTAAAAAGTTATGGGAGTTTCAAATGAATGTGATGAAAGGAAAAATGTTTCATTTATAAGTATAGTAGTTGAATACTCGCGTGTTGCGCATAAATATATTATTTAATTAAAATAATGTCTTTTAAAAAATTGTTATTTAATATTTATACATGTAAAACCAATGTCAATAGCAAAACAAACTCTATAGTTAACATATTAATTTTATTAATTTCAATAAGTTTATATCATTAGATATTTCAACTTTTAATGCATAATTTTATATACTGTTTTATGTTGTGTAAATTATATATCAAACATATATTGATTTCTATGTATAAAAAAACAAAGTAGTATGAAAAAAATAAATACTACAACTTTTGATGATTTTATAGAACGTTTTAAATTGTGGAAATTATATGAAAACGTATGCCGATTTGTATATAAAACAAATAAAAAATAGTTTGAAAAACATTATAGCTTTTAATAAAATAAAAATACTACAACATTATAACATTTACATCAAACAAAACTTATTAAATGCTTATAAGTCATTCAAAATGAATATTTAGAAATCAACATACATTTGCTATATAGAAACATTGTTATAAAAAATTTATGTTGAAATAACCATTGATGCGACAAAACTTTTTTTTCAAATATTTCATTTTGAATCACAAATCTTTTCAAACATACGATTTTTTAATCAAAACTAATTTATATACTTCTAATATAGCTACAATGTGTATATTAAATAAGGGGAAAATAAAAATAAAAAAAAAACATTACACATTAATAACCATAAGTTTAAAAAACTTTTAAATGTAATGGAAAATGTAAAAAACAAATTACATTAAATTCGAAATCATAATTACATTTAAATAAAAAAAAATTATTAAGTTATAGTGGGAGTTTTAAACTCTTGATTTGTGTCCATAATGTAATATAAATATTAACAACTATATGTTGTAAAAAGAAAACTATAAGTATTTATCATTGAAATAATAATTTTTATACTAAGTTGTAACTAATATTATAATAATTTTAAGTATACGATAAAAAAAAATATAAAAAGTCGTGTTTGAATCTAATTGAATTAAGTTTTTGATTTAAAATTATTTTACATTATGTGTATTTTTAACTAATTTATTAATAATGTATTTTAATATTTTTATTTCTTATATTATTATTATTATTATTATTATTATTATTATTATTATTATTATTTCAAATATCAATAACTTTTTTAATATAATATAATCTACTCTTTAGTTTTACGTTATTTTAAACAATTATTACTTTTTACTAATTAAAAATTACGTATTTGAAAATTTTCATTACTATATTTATAAAAAACTATTATACTTTTTTATTTTACTTTCATTTTTTCCTTAAAGTTATGAAATATTGGAAGAGAACAGTCCAAATAAAATGATGATTTGAATTTCAAAAGTATAGTAATTGTTACGTATCGCGACAAATTTAAGAAAAAAAAGCATGTTAAGAGTGGGTTATGAGAGGATGAGTGTTACACTTGAGATATATTTTTATCACTTATATTTTCTTATAAAAATATTAATATTTTATTTAATTTACTTTTTTACGATAAAGAATGAATAAGAAAAAAGAAAATTGACAAATGTAATAAGTTAATTTATTTTTATTACTATAAAAACATTTAAAATTAGGTACATCCATAAGAGTTTTGGTAGAACATAAAGAATTTATTTTTATAACACACATAATTATTGGTTTTCAACAATAAAGTCATAACATATTAAAAATCATTCGTTGTAATTCGTCATTATCACCAACAATTTAGAATAAAAAAATTTAAACTTCTTTCATCAAAATCAATTATAAAAAACTTCATCAATGTTATTTACAACAAAATAAGTAATTGAAACTAACATAGTATATACATAGCATAAAAATACATGTTGAATAATGTTCTCTTATACATAAAATATATTTTCTTAAGATAAACAAGGGAGAGAAAACATAAAGATACATAATGTTAACAGAGTTAATTGTTCTAACTGATAAATAGTTTGATGGTTGATTTACCAAAAGATCGTGAGAAGTAATTATCAATCCTACTTCATCATCCTGTGATTAAAGAAGATGCATAACACATAAACTTAAAAAATGATCTCAAGTATACCTTTACAAACATACCTAAATTTGAACCTTGGTTAATATCTAAAACCTTACATGCACTCAATTTGAGTTTACATGAATTTATATTTGGAAACGTTGCAATTGCTTTCTTACACCCATGGAACCACTCACATAACTCTTCAAACGCTATAAATATCAATCTATCATTTTGTGTTATACACACAATATGTAATCTACAAATTTCTTATATAGCCTAAATATTTCATTCAACTAATCAATTAAATAACATGATTTGAAGAGTTTTATGAGTTACAAATCATAATATTTCAATTAATCATCAATTAATTTGTATAAGTTGAATAGTCTTGGTAGTTTCAAATGCATGAGGTTCAAGGAAAAATGGTCTTGGGAGTTTCAAATGCATGAGGTTCAAGAAAAAAAAATGCTAGTTTTATAAGAAAGTAGGCGAATACCCGCGCGTGGCGCAATAATAGAATTATATAGTTAACATATTAGTTTTACCAAATTATTATTTAATATTTCTACTTTAAAACAAAATGTTAGTAGTAAAGCAAACATATAGTTAACATATTAGTTTTATTAAACATTATATTTTAATTTTTAAGTCATTGTGATATATACAATTATTTGATAACTTTATAAACCGTTTAAAATTATGTAAATTATATACCGAATGAATGATAATATAACCGGTAACAAAACGTATGAACAAAAATACAAACTACAACTTTTAGTAATATAAAAATAGAAAAATATCTATTATAACATTTGCATTAATATATATATATATATATATATATATATATATATATATATATATATATATATATATACACACACACACACACACAACGAATAATTAAAAAAAATAGGAAAAATAAACATTATAATTTTTAATAACAAAAAAACACTAAAACATCTATTATAACATTTATATTAACTCTTCATTTTTAAATCACAAATCTCTTCAAATATATTAATGTTTTTATTGAGCAAAACTTTACAACCTTATATAAGAAATGAAAATAAAAAATCATTAGTGATTACTAATTAATAATCATAAGTTATAAGCTTTTGAGTTGTAACTAATAAATATACATAAATTAAAAAAACTCTTGAGTTGTAGGGTGAGTTTCAAATGAATGAGGTACTTGGAAATGTATATTTATTATTATTGTTGTTGTTGTTGTTGTTGTTATTGTTATTATTATTATTATTATTATTATTATTATTATTATTATTATTATTATATTCATCTAAATAATTGGTTTGATGCATCATTTTAATCTCTTCAATTATTAAACATAAAAATATTTAATTATAAATTTATAACATACATAGGTGTATATACATGTTAAACAAATCACATATTATATATATATATATATATATATATATATATATATATATATATATATATATATATATATATATATTCTTAAATGTTATATGTAATTCTTGTCATAGTAATATGGATAAATTACTTTCATATGAAGAACATATCATGATAAGTCTATCATAATTACATATAAAATGTTCAAAATTATGTTATCTTTTAAATATGCTGTGTAGGATAACCCAAAAAAATAATAGAAAATAAACATAATCAAAATAGAAAAACTACAATCAAATAAATAAAAGCATTGAGTGGTTGAATATATAAATAAAGATGTTACATAAACATACATTTAAATCAAAAGAAAAAACTAACATTCGTCAAATTTGCTCAAACAAAAAACCTATATCCATTTTATGAATATTCTTCCTTCATTTAACACCATTCAACCATAGAAACTTCATGACATTTCTTCACTAACCTGCAATCAAAATATTTTTCTTGAAAAAGAAGAATCAGAAAGATATTCCAAGCAAAACATTAATGTTTGGAGAGTCACATTCAAGATTGAGTAATACACGCAAATCACATATAACGATTAAATGGGCAACTGAATATAAACAAAGAATAGAAAAACTTCATTTGTTTTGGTTGAAAGAAAAAAAAATCATATTACAACTACCATCGATGCGACATAACCTATTTCTTCAAATCATCATATTTGGATCGTGAATGCTTCAACTATATGAAGACTTTTTAATCACAATATCTTCAAATCCTTCTTATATGTAACATTTTATATAACACAAAAGACACAAAAGATTGGCATTTTTATAGTAAACTTTTCACTAAATGCTAATTAAACATTATATAAGTTATAAAACTTTTGAGTGTTAAACCATAATTAAGAAAACTTTTGAGTTGAATTAGTTAAAAAAAAAAAGGGGGGGGGGGGGGGGGGGGTTCAAATGAATGTGGTTTGAGAAAGTTAAAAATGAGAGTTTCAAATGCATGAAATTCAAGAAAAAATGCTAGCTTTATAAGTATGTATGATATGATATATAGAATATAGAAATAGATATAGATAGATATAGAGTAGATAGATATAGACAGACTACGTGAATCCTCGTATGTTGTGCGCAGATATAATTATTTAATTAAAATAATAAAATTTTACAAATTGAGATTTAATATTTATACATGCAAAAACCAATGTTAGTAACAAAATAAAACATATATTTAACCTGTTAATTTTATTATCTGAAAAAGTTTATATCATTGGTTATTTTAAAATTAATTGATGATTTTATGGACTTTTTTATGTTGTGTAAATTGTAGATCAAACGTATCTTGATTTCTATATATATCAAATAACAAAGTAGTATTAAAAAATAAATACTATAACTTCGGATGATTTAATAGACCGTTTTAAGTTGTGCAGTTATATATATATATATATATATATATATATATATATATATATATATATATATATATATATATATATATATATAACATATGTTGATTTATATATAAAATAAATAAGAAATAATATGGAAAAATACAACATTACAACATTTAGTATAACATTTACATCAAACAAAACTTATTAAACACTTATAGATCATTTAAAATGAATATTTAGAAATCAACATACATTTAATATATATATATAATTCTTATAAGAAAATCACTTTAAAATAACCATTGATGCGACAAGACTTACTTTTTCAACACTTTTCATATTTGAATCAAAAATATTTTCAAACTTTTTTGATCAAAACTTATTAATATATTACAAATATAGCTATAGTGTATATAAATAATTGGAAAATAAAAAAACATTGAACATTAATAATCATAACTTTAAAAAAACTCTTGAATGTAGTGAAAAATAAAAAGACATGTGTAACACCCATAAAATTTAGACCAATTTTAAACTTTTTAAAAACATTTAAAACCAATAGTTATTACAAATTTGTTTCCAAAATAGTCTATATCAGAGTTTTCCCCAGAAACGATAATAAAACATGAGGTGATGTACGATCATGCCTTCGCCTTGCCGCGATCCTCTGATGTACCAGAAATAATAAACTGAAATTGTAAGCCTGAAAGCTTAGTGAGTCCCCCCAAATACCCATACTCACAACAATTCACATATAATCATAAACAGCATACTATGGGCTCGATCAACCATCGGGTTGGAATACCCTAGGCCCTCAACCAACAGGTTGGAATGCCAAAATACTATGGGTCCGATCATCCTCGGGATGGAATATCCTAGGCTCACAACTAACAGGTTGGAATGCCCACATACTATGAGTCCAATCATCATCGGGATGGAATACTCACGGCCAACAACTAATAGGTTGGAATGCCCAGGTCTTTTGGCTTTCGCACAAAGCAGATAAGCCCCAACCACCAAACAAACATGTACACATATAACAGATAATCACATAACTGTCTATAGACGATAACTAATCTAACGGAATCATATCATATAACACATAATACCATCCTATCTATCAGGACACTAGCTTATCACATAATACCATCCTATAACCAGGACACTGGCCTAACCAGGTCGCTAAGCGTAAACATAATCTTATCCTAACAACCAAGATGCAAACCAATAAGCATATCATGCCGTAACCAGATATAATCCATAGAGGGCTGGCCTTGGTGCCTTAGACCCTGTTGATATAGTGAGGATAACTCACCTCGCAACTATCGACTCGAAAGATAAGCTCAAACTCTCGGATTACTGTCCTAAACTCCACCACCTAAATTCATTGCAAAACCATACTTGTAAATTTCCAATCTCCCAAAATGTCCCCAAAAGTCAACTGGTCAACCCTTGGTTAAAGTCAAAGTAAACTGTCAAGGTCAATAGTCCATGTTGACCTTAACTTGTCGAGTACCCTCAACTACTCGCCGAGTTCCTTGCATAAGTCGCCAACTTATCGAGTCACTAGAGTGACTCATCGAGTTCCTAAGGTTTGTGGTTGTAAGCTCCTCGGCCGACTCTTCGAGCTTCCCTTGCAACTCGCCAAGTTCATATATGTCTAAAGGTTGGGAAAACTCTAGTCGACTCGCCGAGTTACTCATCCGACTCGCCGAGCACACAACAATCCTCATCGGACTCACCGAGTTGACCATGCCACTCGTCGAGTCCCTTCAGTCCTTCATCCATACATATGCTTTCTAAGCCATGCAAAGACTCTATATTGTAGATCCAACTTCCCAAGGCATGCTTATCACGTAAAGTTGCAAACTTTATATGCATGCAAAACTCTAAAGTCTTAAAATGACAAAACTAAGCTTGCAAAGATGTCTTACACTTGAGGGGAGCTTCATACTTGCCAAACATGACAACTTTATGGACTTAGAGGTCAAAGAGAGCTCAGATTTGAAGTTGCAACTTTAGATCTTAGCTCAAACACAAGAAAGGCTTCCTAAAAACCCACCTAAAAGAGATCTAGGAAGAAATGAGCCAAGGTAACAACTTAATACCTTCAAAAGGGTGCCCACAGAAGTAGATCTCTAATTCCTACAAGCTCCTTGCTTCTAGTCACTTGTTTTCCCCAAGATTTTCTCACCAAAATCCATCTTCAAATCTTAACATACCAAGGAAGAACACATACACGCGACTTTAGGGTTTTGGTATGGCTAGAGGCTGTAGAGGGGAGGTTGGGGAGGCCAATGATCCTTTAAATAGGGTGCAAAACCCTGGAAATAAAGATTTCATCCTCCAGCTCTTACTCGTCGAGTCCCTCCTTGGACTCGGGTAGTAGGTCACTTAAACACGTTGACCAACCCGATGCTACTTGATGAGTCTAGCAACCAACTCGCCGAGTGGATCTTGAATTCAAAAAGATCATATATCAAAAGCAATCAATACATGGGAATCGGGGTGTTACAATTCTCCCCCACTTGAACTAGACTTTTTCCTCGAAGTCCAGTGAAATAAACAATGCTGGATAGTGCTCCCGCATCTCTGCCTCCGGCTCCTATGCCCATTTGGATCCCCTCCGATGCTTCCACTGCACCTTCACCAAAGGTATCTCCGTGTTCCTCAGAACTTTCATCTTCTTCTCCAGTATGGCCACAGGCCTCTGCACGTAATTCAGGCGCTTATCAACCTGAATATCATCCAACGACACCACTGCCTCCTAATCCATAATGCACTTTCGCAACTGCAAAACATGGAAACTATTATAGACCCGACTAAGCTCCTCTGGTAGCTCTACCCTGTATGCCATATTTCCGACCCTGGCAATGATCCTGAATAGCCTAATACAATGGGGACCCAATTTCCCCCTCTTCCTGAAGCGAGTTACACCCTTCCAGGGTGAGACCTTCATGAGTACCATATCACCCACCTAGAACTCTAACTCAGATTGACGTCTATGATCATAACTCTTCTTCCAACTCTTAGCGGTCTGCAATCGCTGTCTAATCTACTGAATCTTCTCGGTAGTCTGCAAAACTACCTCCGTCCATCCCATCACCTTGTGTCCGACCTCACCCCAACAAAGTGGGGTGCAACATCTCCGCCCATACAACAACTCAAAAAGGTGGGGGGCCGACACTGGAATGATAATTGTTGTTGTAGGCGCACTCCGGAAGGGCTAGGTGGGAATCCCAGCTCCTACCGAAGTTAATGACACACGCCCTCAACATATCCTTGAGGGTCTAGATGGTCTGCTCGCTCTGAGCATTAGTTGATGGATGAAATGATGTACTAAAATGCAGTTGTGTTCCTAGTTCCTCGTGGAACTTCTACCAGAAACGGGAGGTAAATCTAACATCTCGGATGGAAACAATGGAGATTGGAACGCCATGAGACCGGAACCCCACGGCGAGCAACGACCTCGCGAACATACACGTCAGCCAACTTCTCGGCCGAAGAAATCTCCCGTATAGCCAAGAAATGGGCACTCTTGGTCAATCAATCTACAATGACCCATATACTATCAAACCCCTTCATCATCCTCCGTAGTTTGGTAATGAAATCCACCATGATCTATTCCCATTTCCACAGGGGGATCTCTTGGGGCTGCAGCACACCATATGGCCTCTAATGCTCGGCCTTGACCATCCTACGGGTCAAGCACCTCTCAACGTACCAGGGAATTTCTCGCTTCATACATGGTCACCAGTAACTAAAACTCAAGTCTTTGTACATCTTGGTGGCCCCCGGGTGAATAGAGAAATGAGACTTATAAGCCTCCTCCATGACTGTCTGTCTGACTGCACCAGACATCGGAACCCATACCCGACCGCATCGGGTTAATAATCCTCGGCTATTCTGCACAAACCGGGTGCTCTCACCCCTGATCCTCTCCAACTACTAGTTCTCTGGCCGCATGCCCTCGACCTGAGCATCTCTGATCAAACTCACAAGCGGAGAATCCACCGCTATTCTCATACATACCGTTGGGTGGAAGGTCCAACTGACTTGCGGCTAAAAGCATCCGCCACCACATTCACTTCACCAGAGTATTAAGGATCTCGCAATCATAGACCTTGACTACATCTAGCCTCCTGCATTGCCTCATGTTCAGGTTCAGCTGATCCATGATATGTCTCAAGCTCTTGTGATCCGTGTATACGGTACAACGGATCCCATATAGGTAATGTCTCCATATCTTGAGAGCGAACACCACCACTCCCAGCTCTAAATCATGAATAGGATATCTCATCTCATTTGGCTTCAGCTTCCGCGATGCGTAGGCTATCACTTGTCCTCTCTGCATGAGGACTACCCCCAGACTTGTGATGGATACATCACAAAACACCACAAAATCCTCCACTCCCTCCGAAAGTGTCAAGACTGGAGCCTCGCACAACTGCTGACGGAGGGTCTTAAACGCCCTCTGCTGCTCAGGGCCCCACCGAAAATCCACCCTTCCTCGTCACACGAGTGAGGGGTACAACAATCTTGGAGAAATCCCGAACAAATCTCTAGTAGTACCCTACTAATCCCATAAAACTCCTGATTTCCGAAGGAGATCTCGGCACCTCCTATTGCATGACTGCCTCGATTTTGGTTGGATCGACTAGAAACCCCTCCTGGTCAACGAGATGTCCGAGGAATTGGACCTCTCATAACCAAAACTCTCACTTTGAGAACATAGCATACAACCATTTTTGTCTCAGAACTCCCAATAACTCCTTGAGGTGCTCCTCGTGCTGCTCTCGGGTCATGGAATATACCAAGATATCATCAATAAACACTATGACCGAGTGATCAAACATCAGTCTGCAGACCCAATTTATCAGGTCCATAAATACTGGTGGCGTGTTCGTAAGCCCAAATGGCATCACCACGAACTCGTAATGACCATAACAAGTTCGAAACACGGTCTTCTCCACGTCCTTATTTTTGACTCGGGCCTAATGATACCCGACCTCAAATCTATCTTGGAGAACCAAGATGCACCCTATAACTAATCAAAGAGGTCATCTATCCTCAGGAGTGGATAACGGTTCTTCATTATCAACTTTTTCAACTCCCTATAATCAATGCACATCCGGTGCGATCCTTCCTTCTTCCTGACGAAGAGGATAGGTGCTCCCCATGGAGAAATGCTAGGTCGAATGAACCGCTTGCCCAACAGTTCCTGCAGCTATGATGAAAACTATTGCATCTCGGGTGGCGCCAACCGGTACAGCGCCTTGATGATAGGGGCCGCACCCAGCACCAGGTCGATTCAAAACTCGACCTGCCTTTCCGGAGGTATCCCTAGAAACTCCTTCGGAAACACATCAGTAAACTCCCTGACTACTGGAACCTCTAAAACTAAAATCTGATCTTTGTCGAGCCCTGGAAGCTGAACAAAATCATGATCCCACTCTGGTGCCTTCGCCATATACAATCAGTTCTCCCCCACTTGTGGTTAGAAATACCACTCACTGGCCCTCACAATCTATCATGGCACCAAATCGACTAAGCCAGTCCATCCCCACAATCATGCATACTTCCTCCAGGGGAATCGAAATCAAATCTATTGGAAAGGACACTCCGAAGATCTCCAACTCGCATCCTCGGTAGACCGAAGAAGTAGAAACTCTGTGTTCGTTGGCGATAGAGACTCGCAATGGACTCTGTAGTTCGCCTACTGGCACACTGAACTCCCTTCTAAATGTATGAGATACGAAAGACCGACTCACCCATGACAATACAGGCAATGAGTTCACTAAAATGTACCTAAGCATAGGTACAACAGATAAGTATAACACAGTTATAATAAATAAGATAAAGGATAGAAACATACCAACAACCACATCCAGTGCTGCCCTGGCCTCCTCGGCCATAAGTTGGAAGGTACGACGCTAAGCCTTTGGAGGCTCTACCGTAATTGACCTCCCATCCGCAATCCTCAGAGTAGCTGGTGCTGAAGCCTACGCCGGCTTGGCGGCTAGAAGAGGACATTGGGCGTTCATATAGCCCACCTGCTCACAATGATAACAAAGTCTGACTCCGGAAGCTGGAGTCTGCTGTCTGTAATCCCTGACCAAACGGCCCTGCTTGCCACATCGGTGGCACCCACTCCCTGATTGGAACGTTCCTGAATGAGCCTTTCCACACTTTCCACAAGTGTGGCCTCGCTGTCCCCCAATCCTGGCATCAGCGGTCTTAGACCGCTTTAGCGCCAGATGCGATGGTATTGAGGCCTGTCGTTGCTCCTTCAATTGCAGCTCGATCTCCAACTTGCGGCTCCTCACGGCCTCCTGTAACTCCATAAGAGTATCACATCGTTGGGTAGACACAAACTGGCGGATATCAATCTTGAGCATGCTTAGATAACAAGTCATCTGAGCCTGCTCGGAAGCAAACTCTAAGCAGAACATTGCCCTCTCAGTGAACATACGGGTGATCTCCGTCACCGACTCACCATCCTGTCTCAAACTCAAAAACTCCTGAGCCAAACGTTCCTGCTCAACTCGTGTAATCTATCGGGTGCGGAACATATTTCGGAACTGCTCCCAAGTAAACGCAACTCTCTTATCATTAGTGTATGATTATGTCATCAACCTCCACCAATCCTTGATCCGGAACAAAGCAGGTTCAGAGCACACCTGACCCTCTGGTCAGTAGGACATGAGCAAGTAAAGAAACATCCCTCTATAATGGAAACCCAACTCATAGCCTTTATGGCGTCCTAAGTCCCATTAAAAGTAGGGGTTCTTGTTGTCGAAGTCCCTGTACTGGAAGCCCCAACCGGCTCCTACTCCATCTCCTGTAGCTGTTACAGTTGATGCAGCTGCAATGGCAACCGTCTCCGCAAGGGTTGCGTATCTGTCATCGAAGTACTCCACCATAGCGGTCCTGATGGACTCAAACAAATCCAGGATCTGACCCCGGACAATCTTGACCACCTTATCACGGATGATCTCCCTAACTTGATCCTCTGTCAACACTGGCCCCTCCTGGCCGATAACCTCAAGTGTTGTTGGGGCCTCCTGATCGCGATCCGGAACCAGACACAAAACGCCTCGTAACCACCATACTAAAAATATAATAGGAAGACATCATACAATCATCAATAATAACTGGGAACCAACTCCCGACCAAACCCTAGGGGTTGTGACTTCCTTGCTATGCATATGGGTCCTGTGCTTTCAGCAGTACGACCCTTGTTGGGTTTTGAGCATACTAACACTCCTAATTGTACATGCAACCCTAAATACCTTGGATCTATGTTTTCTCTATTATACATGAAAATATGAATATTCCAAGGTATTACCCTATCTAGCATACAATCTTATGTACTAGGATAACAAAAACTAGATGGAATACATACCTTGTTGTTGAAACTTGTCTTCATGAAGCTTGAGTGCCTAGTGCCCCAAGTGTGACACCTCAAATGGTTCACACAACACCATGAACTCTTGGAATAACCATGAGAAGAAGACACTCCAAGCTCAAATTGACTAGCCCTCACATATGTATCACTTGTGCCAATTTCTTGAGCTAAAGGGGTCCTTATATAGTGTGCACATTAGGGTTACACCATGTAACCCATGACTTTACCCATTCCTTATGCTCTATGGGTTTTAACCTCCATGGAGTATCCATGGGCCACCACATGGGTTAAACCCAACATAAGGAATCTTGGATCATAAGCCCACATATATAAGAATGAATGATTTACACAATCAATCCCCATATATTTAATTAGTCTCTTTTGATCACTAAATTAAGTACAATTTAATTCTTGATCAATACTAATTAAATAACATGATTTCATATTAATATATTAGAACTTATAAAATATTAATATGTCACAAATGTCATCTTCTCACAAAACGGTCTATCCAAATGTCCCGACGCCATGCAACCCAAATGGACCATGCCGGTTCGGGTCAAGTATTACCAATTATAGTTATAGACTTAGACATTAATCCAACAGTCTCCCACTTGGATAAGTCTAAAACTATTATTGCGTATGACTTCAGGAACCGATCAACAATCGTATCTCTCAAAGGCTTCTGTCGAACTCTGACCTTGTCGATGAGCTCTAACCTTTGTCAATGACTTGTCCATTAGATAAGGGATCATATATTCCTCCATTCTAGATATCATATGGACTGATACATGGATTATAAATCATTCTCTCTATCCATTTGTTGTTTCCTGATTTCCGATTCATGATGACTAACTGATTGAACAAATCAAATCAGTCTTGGCTTGGACAAGCACTCACATGTATCATCATTAAATGATCGAGGGGCCCACAGATATCGCTTTTATCCCGAAGGTAAAATGAATGGATAAACTTCGACTCATATAGCTTGTTCTACTACTTGTTGAATCATACACAAAGGCACGTTTTATAACATCGAGTTACCAATGCGTTTTCGTGGAATCAATGTACAACCAATTCATATTAACAACTCATATCTCTAGGTTTGAAGAATATAAGATATTATCGTGCAATCAATGTACAACCAATTCATAGTAACAACTCATATCTCTAGGTTTGAAGAATATAAGATATTATCATCTCATGATCACTCGTGATAAAATCCATGAAGTGATTCCAACGAGCGCGGGTTGAATCCAATACTCAGAACTTATGAGCACTCATGAGTGTTGTAGCACCACTTTGTCGAACATCTTAGACCTCTACAAGCCAACCCATGATAGTCTTGATTCATATCTACTTCCAACATATGACCGACTGTGGATAGTTTGAATAACTTAGTCATTCATGAAGAATAAACTAGTTTATCTGGAAGTCAAAACAAGCAAAATGAAACACAAGAATAATTGAATCTAGTATGGTATCAAACCTATGAATATAAAAATAACACTTTTTATTTAAAACCATACTGATTACTATTTATTCAATGTTTCAGTCTTATCAACTTAATACTTGAATTAAAAACACTAGTTGTCCCATGCTCCAAGCATGTACACTTTGTTTTTCTAAACAATAGTTTTGCCATACACTAAGTATGCACTCTTGTTTGTCTATGATCCTTACTTTGTGAAATAAACCAATTGAACATAATTTCAATGATTCTAATTTCACACTCCCAAATCGAAATCTATTAGATTTTAAACTTAAATGCACTACCCTCATGCAATGAATGTGTACAAAGTCATAAAGACTTGTCAACAACCATTACAGGGTAATCGAATGAAGACCTACTCCATAGACACAAAGCCTTATGTTCAAAGTATGCATTACTTTGAACATGCTTCCTGCACTAATTTTTTTCTAATCTTACACAGATTGCTTCCATCTATGGATGCAACTCTATATTCCCATTTTGACTACCACTTCTGAACAAGAGTTGCCTCTTTTCAGACTATGTCAATATGGTCCTTCTGATATTAACAGTATACTTCCAACTGTCCTTAAGAAACCAATCTTAGGTAAACCTTAGATTGTCCTCGACGATTGCTTAATCACTTTAGTCATATCCAATTCTAGACATTGTTCCCCTTAATTCCCCAAGGCATTTGGAAAATTCAGAAAGGATAAATATTATAGCACATGTAATCGATCTTGTACCCAAAGTAAATGGGACACGATTCATGATGTTTCACATAAAGACATGGTTCTAGACCAGTCTTTTGCCATAATAATTTTTTGTTTGACATATTCTCAAATTTTGACTATGAAAAGAGATGCCGTAATCATAATCAAATTTTGAGAACACAATATATAGAATTTTCTTAAGTTTAACCAATCCAACGTGAAATTCATATATATATATATATATATATATATATATATATATATATATATATATATATATATATATATATATATATTCTTGAATAAAGGTGATTAAAATCTCAATATAAGCTCTTTAGAAGGACTATAAACTCAATCTAAGCTTTTTAGAATTCAAATGAAGTATAATTTCCTCTCCCTTAATTATAGCAAAACAACTTTTTCAACCCCTGCAACCTCACGAATTGAAACTTTTTTTCTATAATTAACCTTGCTAACTTGCAATACTTATCATAATTATCATGCTCCCGCTAACATGATGATTATTAGCATAACACTTATGCTCCCACTAGCTTTGACATGTACTCAGAAATCAGCTGGACTTCTAGAAGTCAATACTTTACTGACTTTCTTACCAAAGTTCAGATTTCTAAGACGAGATTGCCTTGATAAGACTTTATCAAAATCATACACCTTATCTTAGATAACTCACAGGTGTGTCTAAACAATATTAGAACTATGAAAAGGGATGCCGTAATTATAGTCTCAATGGTTTAGATCTTTGCTATCTGCTTCAAATCTACTTGGTGGAAGTGTTTCCTCACCATCATTTTCATGAATCGGAGATAAACCTTATGACCATTAGATTTTATGGTGTATGTGTTCTTATCCATGTGAATTTTTCAAAACCATAATCACAAGCTAAACTCATATGGACTGAACTCAATCTTAATTTCTTGCAACCTAGCAGCTCAAGGGCCTGCCATTGCTTGCAAGTTGTTATGTAACCAATTGAGAACTCTAAGAACTCATATGCAACGCCAACTTTAACTGGAATGGGCATAGAAATAGAAATATGTCAACACGATAGGTTATAAACCTCACGTGGTGTGCTTGTGTTAAACTACATGTTTTTATTCTTGATTAGATATTGAAATTCTTTTCAGGATCTTTAAGACTCCCACTATCCTCTTGACACATAAGACTCACTTACCAAATGTTCAAGAGATAATTTGGATTCTTTATCAATACAAACGCTTCACAAAATTGGTCTTAGTTGGTCTTTGTTTTTTCCAAAACATCACAACTTACCAATTTCAAATGTACAAGAGTAGGATACTTTTACTCTTACATTTTACTATTGTTAATAAACCTTTCTTAAAGATATGTCACTCAACTTACAGTCTTGGATTATAACTCTAAGACTTGTTTTGGAACAAGGTATGAATCATCTTCTTGATTTGACCACTTCAACAATTCATAGCTCCTCTTTTTAGCTATCAGAATGCACTTAAAGGATGAATTACGATAAGGCTTCTTAATCATTAAGATGATCATATAACATGATACTAAAGTACTCTCCCATCTTTTCAGATTTGACAAACTTTTATCCTTCTGCCTAAATTGATTCTTTTTATTCGCTATGCCATACATTGGAACTTTTCCAATATCTCAGAGTTATACTTAAGCTTGTAAGTGTAACCATATTTACTAAACTTTAGTAAAACATGACGAATAGTCTTATAGATCTTTTGTGGTGGACTTGATGAGTGCACAAGAGTGTGTACTCGATCCCTTAGTCCTTCACTTGATTTACTTATCCAAGTGAACAAGTAATTGGTCTTAATTTTCCAATGTTTGAAAGTTCTCATTCATCATACTATACAACTTGCATGATTCCAAGTTTCGGTCCAATTGAAAATTGGGTTAAGAGAAATGTTCCTTATTTGGAAAATTTAGACACTACCACAAATGAAAGAATCAAATTCATATTTCCACTCTTGCTATTAATGGAATCATATAAGCAACACTTTTTTCTTCACAAATACCATTGTAAGGATATTTTAAAATAAATAAAATCAAAATGTTTTTCTTTTATTTTAAAAACTTTGCGGAAAAACTATCCTTACAGTGAAAAAGCACATGAAAACTTTATTGTTATCTATTCCTAAGCAATATATCATAAATCCTAAGAAGTAGCTCAAGAATATGATCTTCAAACTATGCGATAGAAATCCATCTACGCGATCAGATTCAGCATACTCTTTATTTAAGTTTCTTCACTTTTCTTTGATTCTTACAACATCAACATGTGACCCAGTCACATCATGTAACAAGAATCTCAGAATAGAAACTTAATCGAGTTAGATAGTGGACTTTACCTGAAGTAGAGCCAATCTTATTGACTTGATCAACCTTATGATCTTTCAAGTAAATATGGCAGCTTCGCAACCAATTCCCTTTCCTTTTTGCAATAGAACCATATGGACCATTTGGGAATGGTACATGGGACAATCTCAAACTTAGCCTTTCTCTATACCATTTGGTCAATCGAGTTGACTATGGCCAATCCCTTTCAATTAGGAAGAGAGTGCTTTTACTGGGTATCCAATGCAACCATTGTCAATGTCCATTGAAGGTTTGGGAAGTTGATCTACTAATCAAATTTGCTTTACCAAAGCTCCAAATCATTGTTGATTCAGCAGTACCAAACAAATAGATAAGATCATTTAGGGTCATGTCATATTCTATTTCATAGTAGTCCCAAAGGTAACTCACTATGTGACTTAGAAAGTGATTCAACATCCAACTTTCTTAAGACTTTGACACCTAACTCTCCCGGCTTATCAATATGAGACTTCATCTCCAAGATGTGAGCACACATAGACTTTGCTTGCCAATAGGGCTTGAGTGACCTTGAACTTGTGGGTTAGGGAGAATAATTGGATGAGATGGAGGAAGTGAAGTTCCAAGAGATTTGGGAAGATTATAGACGTCTGAATTAGACATCTTTTGGGAGATATTCAAGATAGTCGATTTAAAGTCCTTAATATAACAACCAATACAAAATATTAAGGGTAGGACCCAACACAATATTTTTATAACTTGGAAGAGGGATGCCGTAATCCAAGCTATAGAATATTTGAAGGTATGTGAATGACGATTCACCAATTTCCACCAAGATAAACGAAATGTATTATTAGATTTTAATTGGTTTTGAAACTCCTAGATTCTTTTAAGATTCATTGAACTTTTCAATGGCATGTTTCAATCTCGAGTGTGACCTTCAGGTTTTGTGACTGGGATGTCGAGGATCACAAAACAAGGTGTGAAGTAACCATGCAAATTACTTGGTACCCTTAAGTGTTTACCCCTCAATCGATGTGCTAGTTAACCACACATGCTCTATCGATACTATGATAAACATTAAGTTATCCTTTGCCTACCTTGTTAAATACGAGTTAGTGTGCCAGTTAACCACACACGCTCCACTAACCAATTTAAACAAAGTGCAAAGTGTAATTTCATGGATTAGCACCTTATTCAGATTTTCCTAAGTAACTAAGATTAAGAATTTATAAGTATTTAGTTACTTAGTATTTATCATTATACTTATAATGAAGGCAGAATTATAGTTCTTGTCCTACCTATTCGGCTAATGACCCTCCACCAGTCAAGGAAGCGGTGGGTGAGAGTGGACACCCATTAAACTGTCATTTTATAGGCAGTAACCTTATAGCCCCCTTACAGACTGGCTTCGTGAATGAGGCCTACTAATGCTAAGACGACTTGCTCTTTTATATATATATATATATATATATATATATATATATATATATATATATATATATATATATATATTAACTTATAATATTATAAAGTATAAGGGTTGAATTTTAACTTTTAAAATTCTAAGGGCTTAACTTGGAATTAAAGTATGCATAGGAAAACTTTACAAATTCCAAAACCTGAGGACAAGTTTTGAAACTATTCAAAACTTTTCATTTCATAACTTATGAGTTTAATGGTTTATTAAAACGAAGACTCTTCATTTTTTATGTAACCTTTTATTCTTTAATAACACTTTTAAAGAAATGACTCTTAAACATCCAAAACTTGAGGACAAGTTATGGAGTCATAATATTATTTAATGAAAAAAAAACTCTTTATTTTTATGTAACCTATGACACTTTTATGAGCTTTAAGATTCATAAATGTGACCTTTTATGTAACTTGAAGACAAGTTACAAAAACACATTTTATGAACTACCTCTAGATTATTTATGATTGAAAACAACTAAAACACTATTTTTTTCATTAATCTAAGCTAACTCATAAATCAAGGAAACATAAAACTTTTGGTAACCCATAACTTATAGAGTTAAATGTTTGTTTTATGATGAAACTTTTCATGTTCCATAACTTAAGGATAGTTTATGGAATTCCTTAAAACATTAACACCAAATTTTGTAACTCCATAAAAAACTTTATATAAATTTTTTTTAAACCTTTTCATATCCATAACTTATGGAGGTTTAAAAAAAACACTCTTTAGATCAAACTTTTAAAACTAATAAAATAATCATATCATTTTATCTTTTACTAAATTTGACCTAATTCAACTCATAGAGAAAATAATTCAAATTTTACAAATAATCAGTTTTTTACAAAAACAAGTAACTATCTTAAAATTTGACAAACGTCATGTTTTTTTTTTCCTTTTTTTCAACTTTGAAAATAAAACATTTGCATCAATATAACAGAAAACAACCCATGGCTCTGATACCACTGTTGGGTTTTGAGCATACTAACACTCCTAAGTGTACATGCAACCCTAAATACCTTGGATCTATGTTTTCTCTATTATACATGCAAATATGAATATTCCAAGGTATTACCCTATCTAGCATACAATCTTATGTACTAGGATAACAAAAACTAGATGGAATACATACCTTGTTGTTGAAACTTGTCTTCATGAAGCTTGAGTGCCTAGTGCCCCAAGTATGACACCTCAAATGGTTCACACAACACCATGAACACTTGGAATAACCATGAGAAGAAGACACTCCAAGCTCAAATTGACTAGCCCTCACATATGTATCACTTGTGCCGATTTCTTGAGCTAAAGGGGTCCTTATATAGTGTGCACATTGGGGTTACACCATGTAACCCATGACTTTACGCATTCCTTATGCTCCATGGGTTTTAACCTCCATGGAGTATCCATGGGCCACCACATGGGTTAAACCCAACATAAGGAATCTTGGATCATAAGCTCACATATATAAGAATGAATGATTTACACAATCAATCCTCATATATTTAATTAGTCTCTTTTAATCATTAAATTAAGTCCAAATTAATTATTGATCAATACTAATTAAATAACATGATTTCATATTGATATATTAGAACTTATAATATATTAATATGTCACAAATGTCATCTTCTCACAAAACGGTCTATCCAAATGTCCCGATGCCATGCAACCCAAATGGACCATGTCGGGTTGGGTCAAGTATTGTCAATTATAGTTATGAACTTAGACATTAATCCAACAGGCCCATACTACATTCCACACCTACCCATATTTGTCCTAAGTATCATCACAACACCCCAACACAAAACATGCATAAGGTGATCGCTCGACCTCATCCCCCCACATCGGAAACCCACCTCATCACCACCCACTACAACCACCACCTATCCTCCACCACCACCACCTGCCACCCACATAACCACCCAACCACCACCACTCATCAGCACCACCACCACCACCCATCACTACCCACCACCACCAAACACCCATCACCACCCACCACCACCCAACACCCATCACTACACACCACCCGCCACCACCCACCACAACCACCTCCAACCACAACTTGTCACCACCATCACCACCCAAGCACCACCACGCGCCACCACTCATCATCATCACCCAACCAACACCACTTACCACCTATCACAACCACTCTCCACCACACCCACCATCACCACACATCCCTACCCACCACCACCAACCAACACCCACTACCCATCACTACCCACCACCCATCACTACCTACCACCACTACCACCCACCCATCACAACCACCACACATCACCCGCCACCACCACAACCACACACCATCATCACCACCTAACCACCACCACTCATCACTACCACCATCACCTACACCCACCCACCACCTACCAAAACCACCACCCATCAGTATCACCACCACTCACAACCACCCACCCATCCCTACCATCCATCACCACTACCCCACTTCCGCCACTCATCATCACCAACTGTCGCCACAAGCCCCACTCCCACCTATAAAATCCATCACTCGTCACCCCCAACAACCACTATCCACCAATCACTACCACGCGTCACCACCACCTACCATCACCACCCACCTCCACCACCCATCACCACCACTACCACCCACCTACTACCACCACCCGCCACAACCACCCCCACCTACCACTCACCAAGACCACCACCACTCATCAACACCAACACCCCCACTTATCAACATATAAATCATATGTGATTATATGTATACATATGATTTATATGGATACGATTCGTTTTTGTCTAAATAAATCATATGTGATTAGATATCTTTTATCACATATGATTAAATACACGAGAATAACAAAAATGTATATTATCCATATAAATAACATGTGATTAGACATATGTAATCACATCTGTATATATGTTTTAATCACATATGATTTATGTGAACAACATGCATTTTCGCGTTGTTGATTCCTTAGTTGTTCTCTTATATTTAATCACGTGTAATTATATGTATGATGTATCTAATCACATATGATTTATATTGACAATATTCATTTTCACATTTTCTCTTCAACAAAAATTTTTATGTTTTTAATCACATGTGATTTATGTGGACAATATTTATTTTTGCATCGATTCAATAATTTTCTCATGTATTTAATCATACATAATTAATGTGGACAAGATTTGTTTCCATTCATATAAAGCATATGTGATTAAATACATATAATCACATGTGAGTATACAAAAAAAACTATTGAATCGAGAAAATGAGAATGAATTTTGTCCACATAAATCTTTTGTTATTAGATACGTATAAACACATGTGATTATATGTATTTAAACATATATGATTTATGTGGACAATATTCATTTCTCATTTTCCATTCAATACTTGGTCTCGTGTATTTAATCACATGTGATTATATGTATTTAATCACATATGATTTATATGGATAATATTCATTTTCATGTTTTCGACTCAATATTTAGTCTCATGTATTTAATCACATGTGATTATATGTATCTAATCACATATGATTTATGTAGAAAAAATATACTTTCGCGTTCTTGATTCAATAATTGTTCTCATGTATATAATCACATATGATTAAATGTATCTAATTACATAGGATTTATATGGACAAAATTCACTTTCGAGTTATAGATTAAATAATTTTCTCACGTATTTAATCACATGTGATTATAAGTATCTAATCATATATCATTTATATGGACAAAATTGAATCGATCTTGTCTATATAAATTATATGTGATTAGATACATATAACAACATATTATTACATATACGAGAACAACTATTAAGTCGAGAACACAAAAATTAACATTGTCCACATAAATCATATATATTAGATATATATAATGATATTTGGTTATATCAGTTTAATCACATATGATTAATGTGGTATAAGAACAACTATTGAATTAAGAATACAAAAATAAATCATGTCTACATAAATCATATGTGAATAGATTCATATAAGCACATATTTATTTAGTCACATGTGATTATATGTATTTAATCACATGTGATTTATGTGGACAAGATTCGTTTTCACATTCGTGATTTGGTAGTTGTTCCCGTGTATTTAATCACAAGTGATTAAATGTATTTATTCAAATACGAATAAAATGGACAAAAAACAATTATTGAATTGAGAATGTGAAAATAAATTTTGTCCACATAAATTATATGTGATTAGATACATATAATAACATGTGATTAGATATATTTAATCACATATGTCATTATTGCGTTCTCGATTCAAAAAAAAAATTTCCAACTTTAAGCATATGTGATTAAATACATATAATCACATGTGATTATATGTATCCAATCACATATGATTTATATAAAAAATATTCATTTTTGAGTTTTTATTTCAATAATTTTTTTCATATATTTAATCATATCTGATTATAAGTAATTAATTACATATGATTAACGTGGACACAAATTTGTTTTAATGTTATTGATTCAATAGTTGTTCTTGTGTATATAATTACATGTGTATGTGTGTGTGTGTGTGTGTGTATATATATATATATATATATATATATATCATCACATATGATTTTTTGAATCAAGAATGTGAAACAAATCTTTTTCACATAACTCATATGTGATTAAATACAAGAGACCAACTATTGAATTAAAAACGCAAAAATAAATATTATCCACATAAATAATATGTGATTAAATACATATAATCACATGTGATTATATGTACCTAATCACATATTATTTATTTGGATAAATTTCATTATTTCTTTCTCAATTCAATAGTTGCACTCATGTACTTAATCACATGTGATTATATGTATCAAATCACATATGATTTATATTGATAGTATTCGTTTTCACATTTTTAATTCAATATTTTTCTCATGTATTTAATAATATATGATTGTATGTATTTAATCACATATGATTAATATGGAAAAACAAAAACTGTTAAATCGAAAATGCGAAAATCAATCTTGTGTACATAAATTATATGTGACTAAATGTACAAGAACAACTATTGAACGAGAATGTGAGAAAGAATATTCTCCATTTAAATCATATATGATTAGATACATATAATCTCATGTAATTAAATACACAAGAACAACAACTTAATCGAGAACACGAAAATGAATATTTTCCACATAAGTTGTATGTGATTAGATATATGTAATCATATGTGATTATATGAATTTAATCATATATGATATATGTGGACAATATTTATCTTTGTGTTCTCGATTAAATAGTTGTTCTCGTGTATATAATCTTATGTGATTATATGTGTCTAATCACATATGATTTATATAGACATCATTATTTTTTGTCCATATACATCATATATGATTAGATACATATAATCGGATGGGATTAGATGTATTTAATCACATATGATTACAGTTGATAAAGAACAATTATTGAATTGATACTGTGATAATGAATCTTATATATATATATATATATATATATATATATATATATATATGTATATATATATATATGTGTATATATATATATATATATATATATGATTGGATACATATTATCACATGTGATTATATGTATTTAATCAAATATGATTTATGTAGACAATATTTACTTTTGCGGTTTTGATTGAATAATTTCTTTTGTGTATTTAATCACATGTGATTATATGTATATAATCACATGTGATTATATGTATATAATCACATATGATTTGAGGTGGACAAAATTCATTTTTTCCTTCTCGGTTCAATAGTTGTGCTCATGTACTTAATCACATACGATTAAAAATATAATCACATGTGATAAAATACATGAGAACCACTATTGAATCAACAAAGCAAAAGTTAATTTTTTCCACATAAATCATATGTGATTAGATTCATATAATGACATGTGATTAGATGTATTTAATTGCATATAATTAATTTGGACAATTATTTGTTTTTGTGTTCTTGGTTCAATATTTGTTATCTTGTATATAATCACATGTGATTGTATGTATCTAATAACATATGATTTATGTAGACAATATTCATTTTTTCCAAATAAAATCATATGTGATTAGAAACATATAATCACATCTGATTAAATGTATTTATCACATATGAGACAATTATTGAATCGGGAATGCGAAAATGAATCTTAGCCACATAAATCATATGTGATTAGATACACATAATCACATGTTATTAGATGTATCTAATTGCATTTGATTTTTGTGGACAATATTCATTTTTGTGTTCTCAATTTAATAGTTGTTCTCATGTATTTAATCACATGTGATTATACGTATCTAATCACATATGATTTATGTGAATAAGATTCAAATTCGTGTTCTCAATTCAATAGTTGTTATCATGTATTTGATCATATGCCATTTTATATATTTAATCAAATATGATTAATATGGACAAACAACAACTATTGAATCGAAAACACAAAAATGAATCTTGTGCATACAAGTCATATGTGATTAGATCATATAATCGCATGTGATTTAATACACAAGAAAAATTAACAAATCTAGAATGCATAAATGAATCTTGTTTGTATGTCACACTAAAAAACAATTTACATTTTTCCTTTCCTTGTTCACTCTACCAGATTACGGTAACCGTAAATAATATCATAAAACAAGTAATGGCTACATAATAGGAGAGTTAGTGTAAATCGCCTCCTTAAACTTGAAAATCCGCTAGCATGAGCAAGATGGATCATTTCCTTTCCAAGAACCTACACAACAATCATAACATTATTTAGCTTGTGCTTTGTTGTATTACTCTTATAAAACTTATGTATATATTTTCTTATTTTCTCTTTGATTGTAGTGCTCTTTTGGGATCTGTTTCTTACCTTTCAACCCACTGTTAAATTTTGATAAAATAATATTGGTAAATTTCACTCTTTTATCTTTTCATAAATAGAAATATCTTGTTCTAATGAGTTTTGGTTGGTTTTATATTAGGATTACAAGTTAGTAACTTTAAGCTGTCACATTCTGGACCACTCAACACTATTGGAATAAACAGTACCAATATACTAATAATTACATCATACCCTTTATATGTGGAAACTATACATCCATATCTAACTATAGTCTTTGGAATTTTGGCATTTGGAGTTCTGATGAATTTATTATGATGTTTTGAAGACAATGCATGAAATCTGTGACAGCATGGACCAAAGTGAGAAGATTGCCAATTTTACCCATCAAGGATTTGGAATTTCGAAATGTGATTCAAAGTTTGAAGAAACTAGACACAATAGTATTTCCATAAAAATAAGTCTCGTGATTTTTAGGTGTTCCTACTGAATTGCACGAATTTTAGAAGTTGGAGGACGAATTTGGGAAAATTGATCATAATAGCTTTTAAATCACTTTTGGTGTTCTATTAAGTACTTAATGGTTAAGCCTTAAGTTTATCACTTATAACATGATTGTTGGTTACTTATTAGGATATTGAGATGTTAAATTCTATTTAACCTAAACACCTTAATGTTTGGCTTAATGAGGGTTCAAAGTTAAGGATTTTCACATAAAATGCCACTTTTACACTTTATGTTCTTTCAGACAATATGACAAACACCTTGTGTACATGAATTCCTACAGTGATCATCAACTCTCTAATAGAATCCAATCCAGCCCCTAGATTTTACTATTTTCATTTATCACTGACACCAAAAATTAGCATAAAAAGAAACGATTCATGATTATAAATGGAACGATGTCAGATTTCACAATATCATGAATCTGACTCATAATTCAATCAGATCCATTGTTTTCCTGATCAGAGTACAAATCAAACTAGAATGTGCTAATGTGTGTGTGTGTGAGAGAGAGAGAGAGGGAGAGAGAGAAATATAAAGAGAGTAGTGATAGTACCTTCGGAATATCATATTGTTGAGTTTGAGCATTGAATTTCTAGAACAAGTATCGTGTATAGATGAAAGTTCATAGGAAGAAGAAAAGCATTGGGAGGCAGGGTCAATGTTAGAGGGGCATAATGGGAGGAGTTGGCGTTAGGCAGAGGGCACGACCAAATAAGGGTTTCATTAAGTTTGTGCGTGAAAAACAAAGCACAGGGAATAATTAGTTAAATTACAGATAACCCCTTTCTTCATTAGCACTTAAATGACGCGTTCCTTTTCTTAGATGTGTAGTTGAAATTTGTTCTCGATATAAGAATTGTTCTCATTATATATATATATATATATATATATATATATATATATATATATATATATATATATATCATTATTATATATAAAAACCATGTTTTTCTCCGGCGTCCAAAATCAAATTGGCACAGTTCCAAGGAGGACATGTACCCTACATCAAAACGACACAATGTATTGGCGTAACGGTTACCCACAATGTCTCATGTTCACCTCTCCTTCAACGTGTCTTCTGTACATTGAAACTTCCACCGATTATCCTTCTCTTCCAAACAACTTCCTCCCCAACAAGAAATGTTGACCACATCATCCACAAAAAAACTAACTCTATTTAGCGACCTCTTAAATAAATTTTGCGAGGTTCCCATGACACCACGTAACCTATCTTTAAAAGGACACCACAAAAATCCAAAATTGATTCACATTGCTTCATGTTCCTTTTGTATCTATTTATTATATAGGATTTTAAATTTGAGTGAAGCATTGAGATGGGTTTGGAACCGGTAGACCGCAAAGAACAGAAGCAAATTTTATTTGAGATGGTTATTAGATTCAAGATTGTGTCCATTCTAGCCTATAAAATGCAGACGCATCTCAAGATTTGGGTCTATTTGTTCCATATGCTCTTGTTCCACCAACGTTATGTTCTCTCTTGGTTACACGTTCTCCCACTGTTATACCACCGTCGCCCTAATCGCAACCCTTTATTTTTTGATTTTTTTATTATTTGTTTCTAATCAAATGTCTCTTGCGTCTAATTTTCCATATATTCAGTTTGGAGATTGAAGTTTTTGTTTTTGCGATAATTCGTAAGTATTCGACTTTGTAACTAAATTGTTCATTATTTAGGGTTTTAGTGTTTGCATTGTACTGATATCTTGAGTCTTTAGTTACATTAAGTTCCTGATTATATATGGTCATCATGTAAAACCTAATTGCATCTTTAAAATGATATATGTTCTACTTTCCATGATAACTGTATTACTTCTCATGAAAAACTCTTACAATCTTTTTAAGGTTGATTATTATCTTTTTGTTACAAAAAGTATTACTTAGATCTTATTCTTTCATTTATATTATAGCAATTGATAAATTAGTTGCTTATGGTGCTTTTGTGTTTCACATATCAGGGGCAGGGATTGTCTAATAAAAGTCCTGTAATAATGAAAAACCAATCTAGCATGGAATTCCTATCAATAAGATAGACATAAACTGGAACTACCTTTTTATTACATTACTTGGATGGCATTCATGATTATTGGCAGTGAACCCCAACAACAAGGTTGCCTTTCATTGGAAAGACTAAGGTAATTCTATTTCTTAAACCTGATTGCTTTGTTGCTGGACACGGTGAGTTTAGGATGTCAAGTAAACAGGGCAATTTTGTATTTATCTCCATTTTTAATTCTTATTATCTTTAGGATTAGTATTTATAAGATAAACAGGCATATTTAGATGTAATCATCCAGAATGATTAAAACTCATCTTACCATGTCAATTCTATTTTATTACCCTTTTGTCAACAAAGCATAATATCTAACCTTATATGTAAAAATCATGTTCATATGTGTATGGTTTATGCTTAATTCAACTCTAGTGACAATATCATCATAGTCAACTTTTGATCATATTTTGATTGATGAATATATTTAAGGATATATTGCTTTTCTTCTGAATTTAGTTTTTTCTATTTTCTCTAAGAATTGGGAATTTGAACTTGGCCTTCCGTAACTATAGAGGATCTCTCAATCCTGTTCATGGCTCTGCAAAGGATTTGTTGACTAAGTCTTTTGGGGCATAAGTTTTACTTCTCAATAAATTGAAAAACTCTTCCCCTCTTTAATTGTTATTGTATGGTACTATCATCATCTTGTATGGTTAAGAAGGATGAATATCTTCACCCAAGGACCTTACGGTGGTTAAAGTTAAGCATGTCCACAATTGAGTTCACGAAACATTCAATATTTCGAAATCTTAGGAAAAGGATTCTTTATTGGTTAGCCCTACTTGCTCACAACATGATAAAGTGCTCTATGCAGATACAACAAGTGAAATTGAAGTCATTGAACTTATGGTGGGAATTCGTTATGTAAGAAATCATTGATAACTTTTTAATGAGGTCTGCTTCATGAGGTGCTTTGAGCACAATATTTATTTACATTATGTTTTTTGATGTTTAGATGTCTTTTTATAGAGAAAAAAGTGGGTAATTGCTCATTTTTTCCCTTATAACAATATTCACACTTCTTAAAAGGCTAAAAAATTGAGAGTTTAATAGATGGTTACTTATTTGGAAATTGTAGGTTTATGCTATTTTCACTGTTAATAATGTTCATAACGTAAAGTGTTTGTGGATTTTTTTTCATGGTTCAACAACATGATGAATAAAACATGATCTTTTTTTGTAATCAGGTTATAATTAATCTTTACTCTTTTACTCATACCAACTTCTAAAACTTGTGAAATTCAGTTTGTCCACGTGTCGTTTATGGTGTCATAAAATATTAATTTGTCAAAAATAGCAATATAGTTTGGAGACATCTATAACTTAATGTGGAAGGTGAACAATTTAATGTTGGATAAGGTGTCTAAGTCCATAACTATTTATGGTATGTACTTGACCCGACCCAGCTTGGTCCATTTGGGTTGCATGTCACCATGCAATTGGATAGACTAAATGAGAGAATTAACACTTGTGGGTTATTAATATATTATAAGTTCTAATATATTAATAGTATTATTGAATTAGTTTGATCAAGAATTAATTTAGAATTAAGTGATCAAAAGATAACTAATTAAATATATGGGTTGATTATGTAAATCATCCATAACTTGTATAGTGGGCTAAAAGGCTCCATAGATTATCAAGTTGGGTTAAACCCATTGGATGCTCTGTGGATGCTCCATGGGAGTTACAAACCCATGGGTCATGGAAATGAAGAGTCATGACACATTAGGGTTTACATGGTGTAACCCTAGATGTGTCAACACTATATAAGGAACCCATTCTCCACCAAATTCGGCTACACAAAGAAACAAGAGGGCTAGAGCTGATTTTGCGAGTATGTGTATTCTCTCAAAGGTCATTCCAAAGGCATTTGGTGTTGTATGAAGCACTTGAGGCATCACACTTGGGGTGCTAGGCTCACAAGGTTTCAAGGATCATAATCAACAACAGGGTAAGTTATTCTATCTTTCATTCAAGTTAAAAATGTTCCCCATGTATGCTAGATAGAAAATATAACCTTAGAATTCAACTTTGCATGATAATTAGACAAATATAGATCTAAGGTTATTAGGGTTGCATGTACACTTAGGAAGTGTTAGAATGCTCAAAATCCATCAGTAGTATCAGAGCCTAGGCTTGTTTGTTTGTTATTTGTGCAAAGTTGTGTTAAAAAATCGAAACTGCATGCTGTCTGATCAGTGAACTCGTCGAGTCCATGGGGGGACTCGACGAGTTCAAGTGTATATTCATCATACTCGTCGAGTAGGTTCATGCACTCGACGAGTACGAGGCCCTGACAGTAGATTTTTGACTTTTTTTTGTTGGAAATGGACTAGAAACATTACCCTAAACTGTTTTGGTACTTGAAAACTTATTTTAGATGTTGTAATGTTTATGCTAATCCATTTACAATGGCAATTATCAAAATTACAAGTTTTAAGTGTAATTTTTTATTCTTGAAATGTTCATATTCATGTTCTTGAACTTATGACGATTAGATGATCATAGGAATTGCTTGTAACCTTCATGGTAGTTTAATTCATGATCATAATGTGTTTTAATGGAGTCCATAACTTGTCCTCAAGTTATGGAAAACCAAAAGTCAGACTTTTATTAAAGCCATTAAAAGAACACAAGAGTTATAAAAATGAAGATTCTTCATTTTTATTACTCAATTAATTCATAAGTTATAAGAAATGAAAAGTTTTGAAAGTTTACGAAACTTGCTCTCAAGTTTTTGAACAAGTAAAGTCTTGATTAAAAATTTAGTTCCAACCCTTAGAATTTTAAAAGTTAAAATTCAACCCTTATACTTTATAATATTATAAGTTAATAATAATAATAATATTAATATATATATATATATATATATATATATATATATATATATATATATATATATATGTGTGTGGGAAAAGTGAATATACCCTTAAGGGTATATAAGCTTAGGTACCCAAACTCATAATAATACGTCGTTTTGTTTGATATATTCATTATAATATTGTTAAACTTCAATCCTTAACTTGATTTATATTCAATATTTTTAAATTTTCACTATCATCTTCCTCTTACATCACATCGTTTTGTCGAACACTTAGTAGGCTATATATATTATTGTTGAAAATGACAATTATGTAAGAGGAAGATAAATATGAAATTTATAAAAATCTTTGAAGTAATTCAAGTTAGAAGTTGAATTATAAGAACATTAGACAATTACAATGTCTATATATGATACAAAACGATGTAGTATGATGAGTTTGGGTACCTAAGCTTATATACCCTTAAGGGTATATTCACTTTTCCCTATATATAAATATATATATATATATATATATATATATATATATATATATATATATATATATATATATATATATATATATATATAAGATCAAGTCGTCTTACCACTAGTGCTCCTCATTCACGAAGTCGGCCTATAAGGGGGTATAAAGTTGTTGCCTATAAAATGGCAACTTAATGGGTGTCCACTCTCACCCACCGCTTCCTTGATCTGTGGAGGGTCATTAGCCGAACGCGTAGGACAAGGACTTATAAATTCTCATTAAAAGTATGATGAATATTATAAAGTAACTAAATACTTTTATTAAATTCCCAATATTAGTTACATTAGGAGCGTGTGTGGTTAACCGGCACACTAACTTGGACTAAACTGTTGGATTAATGTCTAAGCCCGTAACCATATTTGGTAAGTATTTGACCCGGTTGTGCATGGTCCTTTTGGGTTGCCTTCACCAAAGCAACTTGATTGGAGAAATAATAGAGAAAGAGGTTATTATGATTTATTAATATATTATAGGAATAATATATTAATAGGAGAAATCGTATTTTTTTAATTAATATTGGTCAATAATTAATTAAGAATTAATTTTGTGATCATATGTAATTAATTAAACTGCAGGGGTTTAATTGTAATTATGTGATAGTTGCAAATTAGGGCAATGGATGGCCTATGGGAGAGGTTGACGAATTCAAGGGGATAAGGCCCTTGAAATCGTCCAAGGATAAGGGCTTTCAAGGCTTATCTTATGGTTACTTGGTGGGCAAGCAACTAGATAAGGATAAGGACTGAAACCCTAATCTATACCCTACATAAAGACCCCCAAGCCTAAGGAAATCGGACACTTGATTCCTTAGGGTTCCTAGAGCCGATTTCTAACCTCTCCTCTCTCTCTCTCTCTCTCTCTCTCTCTTGCCTCTCCAATTTCTTGTGGTGTTTGTGAGCCATTAGAGGTACTACACTTGTGGTACTTGCTTTCAAGACTAAGTGATTGAAGATTAGTGTTGTTATTGTAATATAACAACAAGAGGTATGTGATCTACTCATCTATGCAAATTTCAAAATATATACATGCTAGCTAGGGTTCTTATTGTGTTCATAAAGTTGTGTATCTAATAGAGAAAACATAGATCCAAATCTAAGGTTGCATGCACACATAGGATTGTTTGTACAAAACCCATCAATGGTATCAGAGCCTTTGGTTGAATTATTTTCAATTAGTATTATACAATTATATGAATTTGACACTTTAGGGTTTATGGCCAATAAACCCTATGAGGCTAGGATTTCGATTTTAGGGTTCTTGAACCCTTGTGTTCTAAATTTTGAAGGGTTTTTTCAAACCCTTTCCTTGTTGCCCAAGATTTCGAGATCTAGGGTTTGCAAACCTTAGATTTTCGAGATTTGCCTCTTAAAATCTAGGGATTTGGATAATCCCATATCTTGTAATTATCTTTTAATTGTTAAATATGGTAATTAAAGATTTTGAATTATCCCCTCCCTAATTTTCGAAATTTAGAGGGATATAAGGGATTAGGATAAAATTAATTGTTTAATTTATAATAATCCTTTATGATTTAGTAATTAAAATTAATTGATTAATTTAGATAATTATTAAATCAAGAGTTTTAATATTTAAAATTTTAATGTAAAAGTTATAAATTTTGAAAATTTTTAAATTGAGATTAAAAACCTAGTATTTTTAAAATGTTTAAAATACACCTATACTATTATATTACTACAAGATTAATATATATATATATATATATATATATATATATATATATATGTATGTATGTATGTATGTATGTATGTATGTATGTATAACTAAAATGCTAGTCTTACCGTTAGTAGGCCTCATTCACGAAGCCGATCTATAAGGGGGGTATAAGGTTATGGCCTAAAATGGTCGTTTAATGGGTATCCACTATTACCCACCGCTTCCTTGATTGGTGGAGGGTCGTTAGCCGAACGGGTAGGATAGGGCAATCCTTGTTGGATTAGATGTGTAAGCCCATAACTATTATTGGTATGTACTTGACCCGAGAGTAGCATGGTCCATTTGGGTTGCATATCATCAAGACAATTTGTTAGGTTGGACTTTTGAGAGAAGGTTATTTATGGTTTATTAATATATTATAAGTTATAATATATTAATATGAAATCATATGTTGTAATTATTATCGATCAAGAATTAATTTGGAATTAATTTAGTGAGCAAAAGAGACTAATTAAATCTATGGGGACTAATTATGAAAATTAGTTATATTTATATGTGTTGGGCTTATGATTCATGTTGGACCAAGTTTATGTATGGATACATAAAGAGTTGGGCCACATGAACCATGGATCATAAAACCCATGGGTATGGATTATGGGTTATACCCATGACCCTTGGAATCCTACATATAAATAGGTTACTCCATAGCCAAAATCACCACTTCTTTTCTTAGAGAAATATGGAGGTGTTTTGGTGCATGGAATTCTCTCTCAAGAGCCACCTTTGTCCTAGGTGTGTTGTGATTCCATTTGAGGCATTTCATACTATTGGTGCTAAGCTCTTAAGGTCAAATACATCAAGACTTCAAGCCACATAAAAGGTATGTTTCCCTAACTAGTATATTATATGGTTTATGTCAAATGCATGCTAGTTATAGGTTTAATGCCTTGGAAACCATTTGCATGTATAATTAGTGAAAACATAGATCCAAGGTATTTAGGGTTGTATGTGCACCATAGGATGTTGTATTATACCAAAACCCAACAATCCTATCTTCATTAATAAGTATAATGAAAATATATAAAATAACTAAATGTTTTTACAAAATTTCTAATCCTAGTTACTTTAGGCAAAAGTGAATTGATGCAATCCCATGAAATTACACTTTGCACCATTGCTAAGAAGTTGGTGGAGCGTGTGTGGTTAATCGGCACACTAATTGGTTCTAAGCAAAGGTGGCAAAGGGTGACTCATTGTTTGTCATAGTTCGATGGAGCGTGTGTGGCTATCCAGCACATCGAATAGGTGACTGTAACAATGAGGGCACCATGTATATCTTCTTGGTTATTCACACCCGCTTTGTGATCCTCGGCATCCTAGTCACAAACAAGAGGGGCATATCGAGATTTAAACATGACATTGAAAAGTTCAATGAATCTCAAGAAATCTAGGAATTCTCAATACATTTAAAACCTAAGCCTTATGTTTTTCATGGTGAAGAATTAGTGAATCGTCATTCACATACCTCCAAATTATTTGCAAGTTGGATTACAGCATCCCTTTTCTAATGTGTAAATAATGTTGTTGGATCTTAGCCCTAATTTCTCATTTTGGGTGTTTAATTAGGGATTCAATTCTAATCAAACTTTTTCCTTTCTATTTGTAGATGTCTAACGCAAACGCAAACAACACCGCTGCTAGTTCATTCTCGCTAATGAGCCTATGTCAAAAGGTGACATTCGACATATCAAATTTCAATGAATTGATAAGATACATTCGCATGATTGCCCGCTACGAGGACAAAGAATATGTCCTCGACGAGAAGCTTGAAAAGATCAATCCGGAAATCGCTACTCCTGAAGAAATGGCTGTCTTTGAGACCCATGAGCGTGATGCAACGAAAGTCCATTGCATTATGTTGGCCACTATGAATCCTGAACTCCAAAAGTCCAATGAGGACATGTATCCCTATGAAATGCACCAAGATTTGCTGGAGAGGTACCACCAAAGCGCAAGGCCAAAGTGCTACGAGATCATCACCAACATGATCACCGCTAAGATAGGAAGTGGAGAATCCCTAACCTCGCATTTGCAAAAGATGCAAAGGTATATTGATCGTCTTCGCAAGTTAAATGTTAACTTTGGGGAAGACTTGGCTATCGACATCATTCTCCACTCCTTGCCCTCGTGCTACAACCAATTTAGGATGACCTACCACATGAACAAAGAAGAAGTCACCCTAAGCAAACTCCAAAGACTGCTGAAAGCAACCTCAAAGAAAAATCTATTGTACCAACTCCCACTCCACCCCCTGCTCCTGTTTTGGCCATTGGGCAAGGGAAGGGAAAAAATATGAAGGCTCCTTCAAAGAGCCACCACAAGGGAAAGCCCCAAGATGGTTCCTCTACTAGTGGAACGAAATTCAGCCCCGCTAAGCCCAACTGAAACCCTAAGGAGGCAAAATGTCACCACTGCCACAAAATAGGACACTAGAAGATAAGGTGCCCGGAATATCTGCAAGCCATCAAGGATGGGAAGATCAAACCATCATTCGCAGGTATTTACACAATTAAATATAATGATTCATCACATACTATTTCTTGGGTTCTTGATACAGGATGTGGTTTTCACATATGTTCTGATTTGCAGCGACTAAGAAGAAGTAGGGAACCCAGGCAAAGCACATTGGAACATAATCAAGAATATCCTTAAGTACCTTCGGAGGAACAAGGAATGGTTTCTAGTTCTCGAAGGGAGTGATGACTTGAAGGTGCGAGGGTATAGTGACTCCAGCTTCCAGACCGACAAGGACAACTACCGTTCGCAGTCGGGCTGGGTCTTTACCCTTAATGGAGGAGCAGTGACTTGGAAAAGTTCCAAGCAAGAAACCGTAGCTAATTCAACATGCGAATCAGAGTACATTGCAGCAAGCGAAGCATCAAAGGAGGCAATATGGTTGAAGAACTTCATTGGAGACCTTGGAGTTGTACCATCCATAAAGGAGCCTATGGAAATTTTCTGTGATAATGAAGGAGCGGTTGCCTTGACCAAGGAACCGAGAGATCATGGTAGATCTCGACATATCGACAGAAAATATCAATTTATTAGACATTGACTAGAAGAAGGGCACCTCGTAGTTAAGAGGATATCGTCAGAGGATAACCCAGCAGATCCGCTTACGAAGGGACTGAGTAGTGTTAAGCACTTGCAGCACGCTAGGAGCATTGGGTTGAAGGAAAATATTAGTTCGGATTAGATAGTTGAAAACTTGTAGTAGATAAATGTAATTGACATTTGATAATTAAATAAAGGATTATTATTTAATGGTATCTATCTTATGTTAATTTTTTAACTATTGTTTCATTTTTTTGCATGTTTTGACTTCCAGAATGATTGAGTTTATCAGGAATAATCGAATCATTCAAACAGTCCACAGTCGTTCATATGTGGAAGTAGGAATGAATAAAGACTGTCATGAATTGGTGTGTAGATTGTCTGAATGGTATTAGACATAACAAAGGTTTTTACAACATTCATGAGTGCTTATAAATAAGTTTTGAGCATTGGAATAAACCCGCACTTGCTGGAATCATTTCATGAAATCTATCACGAGTGATCGCAAGATGATAATATCATATGGTCTTAAAACCAAGATATATGGTTTATTGTTTACTGATTAATTGTGCATTGATAATGCGAAACCGCATCAGTAAATTGATGTTATAAAACGCATTGTTGTGTATAATTGATTAGTGAATAGTAAATGCATATAAGTCGAAGTTTATCTATTACTTTTTATCCTAAGAGGGTAAAAGCGATATCAGGGCCCCTCGATGATTTTGATTTGACTTATGTGTCGGGCCCGGTCAGGACTGAATTGATGTGTTCAATTAAGTTCTATGTCAAATGAATCCGAGATCAATAAACTGAATGCTGGAACAATAAGTATGACAATGTTTCATGAGATTGTCTGCAAGATATCTAAACAGAGGACTATACGATCCCTTATCTAAAGGACAGGTTACTGATAAGATCAGAGTTCGACAGCGTCTTTGAGAGCTATGATTGCTAATCGAGTTGTACTTGCATTTGTGGTTACTAGACTTATCCAAGTGGGAGACTGTTGGATTAGTGTCTAAGCCCGTAACCATATTTGGTAAGTACTTGACCCGCTTGTGCATGGTCCTTTTGGGTTGCCTGCACCAAAGCAACTTGATTGGAGAAATAAATACAGAAAGAGGTTATTATGATTTATTAATATGTTATAAGAATAATATATTAAAATAGAAATCATATTTGTTTAATTAATATTGTTCAATAATTAATTAGGAATTAATTTTGTGATCAATTGTAATTAATTAAACTAGAGTGGCTGAATTGTAATTATGTGATAGTTGCAAAGTAGGGCAATGGTTACCCTAAATATAGGTTGGACGAATCAAGGGATAAGGCATCCTTGAAATCGTCCAAGGATAGGGATTTTAAGACTTATCTTATGGTTACTTGGTGGGCAAGCAACTAGATAAGGATAAGGACTGAAACCCTAATCTCTACCCTATATAAAGACCCCTTAGGCCATAGAAATCATACCCACTTGATCCCTAGGGTTTCTAGAGCCGATTTCTACCTCTCCTCTTCTCTCTCTATTTCCTCTCCAATTGCTTGTGGTGTTTGTGAGCCATTAGTGGTACAACACTTGTGGTACTTGCTTTCAAGACTTAGGGTTTGAAGATTTGAGTTGTTATTGCAATATAACAACAAGAGGTATGTGATCTATCTTTTTACATGGATTTCGAAAATACTATGAGCATGCTAGGGTTCTTCATGTGTTCATAATGTTATGTATCTAATAGTGAAAACATAGATCCAAATCTAGGGTTGCATGCTGTAACATACACGTTTTGAAATTATGTATTGTAATTATTAAAAGTGAATAAAATTGAGTGTTGAGTTCTAACAGCTAGTTTTTACTAGAAATGAAGTAAAACTATGTTTACAATCACTCATAAAATATTGGAAGTCTTATGAGATTCCAATTAATAGCCAAATAGTGAAATTTAGCGAAAATATAAAATTTGAAATAAGTAAAATTTTATTATTTTATGTTGTAAATCATCTCGTTAGAAACTTGTATGCGAAAACCTCGTCGAAATCCGAGTTATAACGAAGAAGTTATGACCAACCGAAGATCCGCGACAAAACCGGCACGGCGCCGAATGACGTAAAAAGGTGAGTTTTTGATAAACTACCTTTTAGTCTTATAAATCTAAATGAAAATCTTAGTATTTGTTAAACCGAGAAATTCGATAAAAAGAACGCCAAAATCTGACTTCGTATGAGGAAGTTATGATTTTTCGAAGTTTCAACTTAGCAGTAGACAACTAAAAACTCGAATTTTAGATCGAGCGATATTTGACCGACACATCCTAAACGAGAATCGAAGGTCTCATCATATATAGTACAACGGTAAAAAGTCTGATGAAAACGGATGTCGGATGAAGAAGTTATGAATTTTTAACGGATTTTCCTATCTCGGTTTGTTAAAAATAATAATATTAAAATTAAAGTCAAAATTAGCCGACGAATTCTAAAAGAAAGTTGTAGAGCATAATTTTAGCTACGCGTGCATATAAAGAACGTCAAAAACGAAGCTCGTATGCAAAAGTTATGGATTTTAGAAGTTCAAGACACATTTTCCGAAAAATCTCGCATGAATAGTACCGGCCACGTCACCTCGCACGAAGCAGGTGCGTCACCGGAGACGTGGCCAAATCCGAAGTCAGCAAGTGTCACAAGAAGATTCGCCGAGGCCTAGGTCCAACAGGAAGGGGACACGTCTCGCAACGGTGGCCAGTCCGACGCGAGACACGTCTCGCCTACCCGCCTCACACCCAGTGCCACGTCCGAGCCTCGCATTCGCTCCTCCTGCCAGATGTCCGAAGCTCGCAGGTGTACGTCTTCTCCCCTCCTCTCGCTTTGTGGCCTTCGCTCCAGCAGCCATGTGCTCGCTTCTCAACCACAGGATCCGAGCCTCTCGCCTATAAATAGGAGGCCTGTGAGCCTTCTCGGGTAATTTTGAGAAATTGCCATTTTTGGCCCCTTTTTCCATATTTTCACTATTTTGACTTTTTCTGAAGCCCCGGTATCAATTTTAGCACCCGAAACACGTCCCGAGACCCCCGAGAAGCCCGAAATATTATCTTTTCGGTTTTGAAGCCCTACCTTCGCAGAGCCTGGTTTTCAATTAAGCTCCCGGTTTTCAACATAGAAAGACATATTTAAAGCCGAAATGTTGTCCAAATTACTATTTTAACCCCCGTTTAACTTAAGGTGAGTTCAATATATAGGAACAATTGTATGTTATGTGTTATATGTTCTATGTGCTTCTCAGTGTTATTATTCTGAGTTATTCTCCTGTTTTATTTTATTCGCTATGTTTATAGCAATTATAATACCTTTGACCATGTGATCAGTGAAAGGACTTAGATTCACATTGGTACTGGTACGTAGCCTCTGGCCATGTAGAGCATGTCTCCGTAAGAGAATGACTTCTTTTCTATGGCATTGGCATAAGGTTTGATAGGAATGGTATGTAGCCTCTGACCATGTAAAGCATGACTCCGTAAGAGAATGAACTCTATTCTATGGTATTGGCAAATGGTTAGACAGGGCTATAAGCTTGAAATCTACCAAAATGTTAATCAGAAATTATATGTCTTCCGTGCTAATTGGGCCAAAGCTTTATTGATGCATATCAAGTATTGAAATCGTTATGTCTCATTGAAAAGTATATCTTTGAATAAAGTCTTTGATTAATATGAACGCTTGTCACATGATTTCACATATGTCTTCTTGTTCCCTTCTACTTCTGTCATATTGGTATATGTAAGGCATAAGATTATATTGTATCTATCTATTGAATTCACTAAGCGTTATCGCTTATTCCTCTCAATATTTAACAATTGCAGGTGATGAGTATTCCAATATAGCTTTATACTGCTGAAAGATTTAGAATAGTTAATAGTATTTCTCTGTATTTTTAATGTTCATGTATGTATATGAATAGTAGATTCCTGGGTAGACATGAAATTGTAATAAAACTTAGTCGGTTTGTATCCAATCCTTTGTAATCACTTTATCAATATAAAATATTGTTTTATAAATATGCATGTAGCATGTTTTGAGGAAGTAACTTAAGAAATCTTTTGAAATAGTATGAAAGTTTGGCTCTTTCATAAATACGAAAGTTGGGGTCTTTCACATGCACACATAGGATTGTTTGTTCAAAACCCATCAAATTAAACAAACATAGATCCAAGGTTATTAGGGTTGCATGTACACTTAGGAAGTGTTAGAATGCTCAATACCCATCAGTTAATACCTAGAGACACAACGCTATGATAATATATTTTCTAATCTTGATAAATGAGAAAATAAATATAATCTTCGTTGTGCTGCTTTTTTATTTTTATTTGAATGTTTGTTTAAATTATTATTTTTTGCACTTAGGATGTGGTTCCAAATGGGTGAAACTGAATGAGAGACAAACTCTTCATGTAGCTCCCAAAGAACCAAATCATGTTATCCCAAGAATTCATGGTTTGTTGTTGTAGACTTTTTAACCTGTTTTGTGTTCTTACTTTTTCAAATTTTCATACATCTATTGTTTTTTAATTATCTTTTGGTGGCTGCAATGTTTTTCGTTTTTACAGAAAGATCTAACTTCTACAAAGAGTTCAAATCTGGTAATTGCTACCTTCTACCAACTTTTTTGTATGTTTTACATGATAATTATCCAACTAAAGGATTGATATTCAAGATGACAGATGAAATTTTCAATGTGTTACAATCATGTCAAATACAAATTCATGAAAAAGTTTGATATTCTTACTCTTGTCTAGCAGGGTCGTGATCCGGATACACCTAAGGTATTTCTCAACATATATGATTCATGAGTGTTATTAAATTTCTCCAAATGACAAGGAAAATCTCAAAATCTTCATCCACAGACAGGGTCCTAAACGAAAATTTTGTTAATCCTATAGGAACCTTAGGAAGGCATCAGATGTGGTTTTTTTGTCGTCTGATTACTTTACAATCAGAAGGCAATCACCAAAGGCGGATCCTACTAAATTCAAACCATAACAGCAACGGTGATAGTCTGGTGCATCTGTGACGATCAACTGGTGGGTTGTTGGGTGCGATACACTTCAGGTAGTCCAACAAAGTCGTAGAAAGGGAGCTAGGGAGAAGGATGAAGGAGACAAAGTGAGGGAGCAAGTTGAAGGTGAACGTAGGGAAGACTGTACAAGCACAAAGTCTTGCTTTTTAAGGTTATCAAATGTTTCACACATGTTTTACATCTGCATAGATCAGAAGAGTTGGTTCCATGTCTTCTAGGATAAGAAGGCCCGTTGGCGTTTTGACATTTATAGTCTTCAAAAAAAAAGTATGTGAGCCATAAGACGTTAAAAGCACATCTAATGAAAAAAACAAACATCACCTTACCCTTATTTAGTTACTTTTGATGGAATTTAGCATTTCAACTAGACTAACTCAATTTTTTTTCATTATGTCTCAATAGGAAAGTAGGAACAGATCGCGCACCACTTGTTCGGGTTCAAACCATGCACAAGGTTACCACATTTTATCATCTTCTTTTGGTCTTTCCAATTTCGTTTTCCCGCCTCCTTAAAAGGTACAATCGAATTATTTTGTGTATTTTATTTGTAACAATTGTGAAATCTTAAAAAAAAAAAAATTAAAGTCCCAAATCCTTCTAATTCATGCTTAAGTTATTAGGTCGCATCGAATAAAGAAGCAGTAGATGTTGCAATAAAGATCAATGGGCAACCAAGGAACAAGTGGCTAAAGCCTTGGATCAGAAATCAAAGACCCTATATCATGAGTGATCCTAATGTAACACCCGGTTTCAAATTCATCTTACTACTTGGGGCTACGGCTCAATCATCAGCTGTCATGGGACTAGAGCTTCGGGAAAGGAAGGATTTAGCCTTTCGGATGTTGATGCTATGATTCAAATATTCGATTGTGTCTTCAGGAGCCAAGGGTATGATTGTAAATTCATATCTCACATTTTAGGTCTTATTTTGAAGGTTTTGAGGCTTAGGTATGTGGTTAGGAGCGTAGGACTACTCGCGGCCTTTTCGTGGATATAAGGTTCGTTGGAAACGGACATCGAATGAGGGAGTAATGATAGTTTGAAGGATTTTGCAGTTTTGGCCCCTGGATGGAAAAGCTTGCATTTTAGCACTTGCATGCAAGATGGCAATGTGTGGGTATGCCCAACGTAGGCTGGGGTACACCTAGCGTAGTGTTGGATAAGTGATACATGGGATAGGAGTATGCCCAGCGTACAAGGAGTACGCCCAACGTACGTCCAGGATCTTCACCCTAATTTTCAAGTGTTTGCTCACTATTTAAAGCACCTTAAGTCCAAGGGGGTACGCCTCTCTTTCATTCTCAGAGCCTTAAACCCTAATTTCAAGTGGTAGCTTCATCAAAGAGTGTTGCGGGCTTTGTGGGTGCACTTTGGTGGTTTTTGGTGCATTTCAAGAAGTGGAAGCTCATTACAAGGTGGGGGTTCAAGGGAGGACTTGTGGATCTGGACTTCTTGCTACATTTTTAGCTTAAAGAAGGTAAAAAGTTATGAGCTTGATCACTAGAAGTTGTTCATGAATATGTGGGTTTTTGGTCCCTTTTTAGCCTCATGAGCAAGATCTAGTTGTTAGACACCACTTTAGAAGCTTTGAGTTGCTACTCTTGGCGTTTCAGAGGTTATAAGTCCATAAAATTGTCATCTTTGAGACTAGAAGCCATTCATGCATGTTCTATATGGGTATTATGGGGTTAAGTTGGTCATTGGGTCCCTTTGAGTCATGTAAATGCATAAAGGTGCCGACTTTATGCATTAAGAGCTTCATTTGGAGGTTCCCTGGAAAATCAACGGTTAAGCAAAACTCGAGTTTTGAAAATCAGCGGTTACGCCCCGCGTAACTAAGGGTATGCCCAACGTACCTTCTCTTTGGTTGCGACCCAGATTCCCTCAAGTACGCCCAGCGTAAGTTGAGCGTACGCCCCGCGTTCAACATTCAGTGGGCATTTGGACTTGTTTTATGTTTGGGTTTCAGTTTTAGGCTAGGTATTGGTGTGTGTTGGGCTTTCTGTTCAAAGGAGTTGAGAGTTGGGACTTTTTCTTGGGCATGCCTAGTTGGGCCAAGGTTTTGTATTGGGCCTTGGTGGGCCTAATGGTTTCGGGGTTTAGTGAGCCTAATAGGCTTGGAACTTTAGGTCAACAGAAAACTATTATCGGACAAGGAATCATTAGGCTTTTGGGTAAAGCCCAAATATGGTTGGGCCCAATTCAGAAAACTGGGCCATTAATGGACTCTTATGGATCTTATTAGTTTTGGGTTTGCACCTTAGTTATGTATCTTGTTAGGCCAAGGGTAAACTTGTCATTTTAACCTAAGTATAAGTTTTGGATCATGATTTAGAACCCAACTGCTAATTGGGTGATTATTTGGTATTGATAGCTCGAGAAGTTGTTAGGACAGCAACTAAGGATTTCTTGCAGTGGACTTCAACAATGCAAGGTGAGCTACCTTCCAGTAGAAGTGGGTATAAGGCCATAATGCCGACCCACTAGTAGGAGATGTTTGTTAGATGATTGTCTTTGTGATAATTTTCTAGCATGCCACTATCAGTTATGTTTATGTGTTTGTATGAAATGTTACTATGTGGTAGTGTTAGGGATGAAATAGTCCCCGGTTACCCATTGAAAGATACCGAAGGCAACCGGTTAAAAGATACCGAAGGGGAGGCCAACTCCTAGATATACTAGGCAGTATGTGATTTATGTGTTTATGCTAGGATATTATGTGGTAGTGGTAGGGGTGAAATAGTCATTTTCTTGACAAAACATAATATCAAACCTTATATGTAAAAATCAAGTTCATTTAATGACTCCAGTGACACTCTCATCAAAGTCAACTTATGATCGTATTTGTATTGAAGGATAACATAAGTATGTATAGACATTTATTATATATTAGCACTAAGTGTGTTAGAACTAAATCAAGTTCCATAATTGAGTATTATTTGGATTCGATATTTGTTAATAACATTATATTTATGCCTTAATAATTTAGGTTTTCACTAAAAGCCATGAAAGTTATGTATGTTGTGGCATTAAGAACTAAAACAAGTTCCACAATTAACACGACTCCCCTTGCACAAATCAAGGCTATCTCTCATAAAGGAAAAACAATTAGTTTTTCTATACTCATATCGGATGCTAATATACATAATATTATTTATGTATATATATCATGTGTATTTTGAATTTTATTTTATAATTTGAAACAGCTCATGTAGAACTATTACACTTTGTTGAAAGATTTCTCTCTAAATTGGCATGTCAATATGTCACACCCCAAAACCAAGAACGGCAGAAACGTTCTGGGGCGGAGGACGTCATGTAGAGTATCACAACACAGTAAATGTAAATAAGCAAACAACATCATCCATTGCATTAAATATATAATTTTAATACAAGCGTGTTCTGTACAGTATAGACACCAAAAATAATGTATATCAAAATAATAAGATGAGTCTTGAATGCGCTCCATCTTCTCAAAAGCTGGCCTCGGTACCTGTCTACTGATGACCTGAGAATACAAGTTATTTTGAAAGAGTTTATCAGCATTAAGCTGGTGAGTTCATAAGTATTTTAGTGTCGGTATTTGTCATCCAAAAATGTTTGAACATGTATCAAGTATAAGTTTGTAAAATGTATGTAAAGGCTTGTAATTGTTTGTAAAAGTTTGAATCTCTCAGAAAAACCTATATTTTCTATTAAAGTAGCCTTCCACCAAGGCTTAACTGTTCTGTATGCTCGTTTGATGTAAAAGTGTGTAATTTCCCAAGTGTAACTATCATTTAACAAAATATAGTTTGTACATTAACGTTTAAGTGAGGTTATCACTAAAATATGTAATGGGTAAATCATTGTAGTACTGTAGTCTTGTATTATAAGAACTATTGTTGTACTAATTACCTTAAACCGGATTTATATTAAGGCATTATGTGATAAATTGCACCATGCTATCGACTGGTAACAACGACATAATGAATGGTCGTAATAACGGAATGACGTTTGGCACCCGCAGACCTGCAGGTCCGGCTGTAGCTAGCAGCAAGGTGTAGGATTGTCAATTTAGTATAGATCTATACGCAAACTCACGCTCTCCCTCCAAGAGAAATCTGGCTACAACTCGAGCCATGACATTTAAGTCATGCTCCGATTTAAATCACAATAATTAACGTATTCATGTATATGTAATGTTTCCTGTTCTAGTATAGTTGTATAAGTATTGTTTCTAGCATCGTTGTATATGTATTATTTCTAGTATAGTTGTATATGTATTGTTTCTAGTATAGTTGTACATGTATTGTTTCTAGTCTAGCTGTATATGTATCGTTTCTAGTATAGTTGTATATGTATCGTTTCTAGTATAGTTGTATATGTATTGTTTCTAGTATAGTTGTATATGTATTGTATTACCCCGATGGTAACTAGCTATTGATGTACTGATAAATATGAATATGGAAGTACTTTTATGTCTATACATGTATATATGATATATAACTAATATTGAAACGACCCTCGGATGGTCACCCGAAATCCCACCAGACCACATCTCAGTGCGCGAAAAGGAAATAGGGCGGATGGCCTTCCTAAGCCCTTTAAACATTACTTATATATCTATACATATATGGGCATGCAATTTATAAGAAGTAAAACAAAGTTTAATAAAAGCATTTGATAAGTAAAAAGAGTTTGTAAAACATTTTGAAGTGAAACAGTTTGATAAACAGTTTGAACAGTGATAAAATCATTGGTTTTCTAGTTATTAATCACATGTGATTAATGCAATCACATGTGATTGATGCAATAACTATAAGTATTTGACTTGTATTCCCCCCCCCCCCCATAAAGTATTTAAAACATTTAAAAGCATTTCAAAGGTTGATTAAAGGGGTATGAACTCACTTGTGGTGAGTAGATTGGATTGATGTATCGGGTACCGTGCTAGGTGGCAAACGGAGACTTGTTCACACGTTCGAGCCTAGTTATCAAATAATGAGCATATATATAACTAATTAGCCAAATAATAACTTAACAAAGTAAGTTGAGACACTTAGGAACATGTAAACACTTTATATAAGTGTTATAGGTCCAAATGGTTGTATCTAAGTTGATACGGGACAAGGCAAAGGGGGTTTAATGCACCAATGACCTTGTATATGAGTTCACCACCCAACAAACCCCACCCTTTGGAGTTTACGGCCGTGAACTCCTCACTTGGTGGTTTTGGGTGTTTTGAAGTGTTATCTTGATCCTAGAATAAGTCTAGCCTTGTTGGAATAATCCTTGAAGTAGTTTAAGGCCTTGGAATGCTCCTTTGGGGAGTTTACGGCCAAAGGACCATATCCCCTAGAGTTTACGGCCGTAAACTCCTATGGGGTGTTGGTTTTAATTCATTTGAGGCCCTTGCACATGTAGGATAAATTCCATGTTTTTATCTAAGGCTAAAGGGGACATTAGGCACACATTTCTGCTTTTACTTGGAGTTTACGGCCCAAGATATGTTCCTTGGCCGTAAACTCCCTTTAAGGAGTGATTTTGATGTCATTTGTTCCCCATTCAAGTCCCAAGTAGTCAAGGTTAATTGTCTTAAGGCTTTAAGAGTGTTTAGGGCATCTTTAACACTTGAAAAGTTTACGGCCCAAGATCTTTCCTTGGCCGTAAACTCCTAAAACCTTATGATTTTGAAGTGTTTTGATGTCCAAATTAAGCACAAGCATTAGAGGGTAAATTCCTTAAGCTTTAGGGGGTGATTTAGGTCACTTATAGCCTTTAAAAAGGGGTTTACGGCCCAAGAGAGTTCCTTGGCCGTAAACTCCTATAACTAGGGTTTCTTTGTTGATTTCTAGTCTCAAATGTTTATACATTAACCCCTAAACAAGTTGTCTAACAAGGAATCGGGACTAGGAAGCCTTTAGGCTTTGTTTTGGAGTTTACACCCCAAGAACGTTCTTGGGTCGTAAGCTCCCGGATCTTGTATTTTGGACATGTAAACAATGTTATAAAGCATATAACAAACATTAAAACACATTTAGGAAAGTAGACTCACAATCCGGGATGAAAACCCGAAGATCCGTCAGAGAGAAATGGCTTTTCTCCAGTTGGAATTGTGAATAATGAATTAATTAAATTCAGAAATCTATTTATAGTCCTGAAATATTTTGACAGAAAATATTTTTATTCCGGAAGTTGGACTATAACATTATGAAACTTGGAATGTTCAAGTTTCACAATTACAGGAGCATCCACTCTCCTGATATATCCAGAAACGTAGACCCTAATGTACACAAACTTGTTCGGACAAGTCTGAAAATCACTGAAATTGGACTAGCTTCTATTGAATAGATAATGTTCGTACAAATGGAAATTTCGGGTTGTCACACAATATGAAAAATGGTATCTTACTACGCATGTGAGTTGCTGTTGGGCTTCCATTTCATAGAGGACACGGTTAAGGAAATTTAAAGATTTGGCCAATTGTTATATTTAAGCCAGTTTATTTTATGCATGGTGCCTTAAAAAGATATTCTTAGTTATAGCATTGCACTACCGAACATGTCTTTGTGCAAGAAACAATATCCAGAGAGAATATGCCCATTAATTTGTCTATTATTTTTAATTGTTTGTATGTGTGGGTTTTTGGAAATACCCTGACTTGATAGAAATTTCTTTAAGTACAAAGATGTAATAGGAATAAATGAAAGTGTATTACTAAAATACAATATACTTGCACTTTTTCGATATTAGAAAAATATACTTTGATAACAATTTAAAAATTCCCAAATCACCCTTCATGGACCGTGCTTAGTAAGGGCCCTAAACTTTTCTAGTGTATGTATGTGTGTATGTGTGTATGTGTGTGTGTGTATATATATATATATATATATATATATATAGATCATGCTTAGGAATAGTGAAGTTCATTGGTTTTTGGCAGTTTGGGTCCTTTTGGATGTGTTTACAACTATTTTTGGTTTTTATAGGAGGCATTTTATGTCATTATATATATTTTTTGTGGACACATGATACAAAAACTCGGTGTGACATACACATGTGTCTTCCATTTATAATCCACTTCTGATATCCAATAGCATACCACCAAGTGTTTTCATCACTGCCTCGATTTCTTTCGTATACCGATTGTATGATGTTACAGCCTTTCCAAAACTGACCGTCTCTCTCAAAACGCATTGACATCCAAGAAGAACCAGTGCTCCATTCATCCTCCTTCTATCTTCTGTTATCGTTGACTTCACCATGGTATTGAGTGAGGATTTTGTTAGTTATGAAGTTATTATAAGGAGTCCGAACGAGAATCAACAGTGTTGCTGCCACCAGTCCCGTGTGGTATGTGTGCAATAGAGGTGATTAGGCCAGTGTCAAGCATCAGCAATGAATCCTAAACCCACCAATGTTTCTCTTTATCCTATTCCCTTGTGTTTTCCATATTTAGGATTTTAATATCTTCTTGCTTTTTTATTAGGGCTTTATGGTTCCTTTCGCTACGTCGACACCTCCGTTCGTACTCAAGACGCCCTTAGTTGCACCGGAGATGTCTTCAGTTATACCAGAGACAACTATCATGGAGTGAGTCTTACCGATTGTATCTTGTGCTCACCGAAGGAGATAACAGTAACGAATGTTTGATTCTCTGACCATTTCAGAGGTTAGCTCGCCAACAGAAACATTCAAAACATATCGGTAGGTACGATTCTCTTATTTCGTGTGTTTGATTTCAGAAGTTAGCAAATCCTTAAGTAAGTTCATCATTTGCACTATACAATGATTTCGATTTATGTGGTTTCGATTTATAAGCAAAATTTGGCTTTGATTTTGATTTATGTGGTTTCCATTCGTTGTATGTCTGATTTCGATTTGTTATTTATCTGATTCTCCCAAGTGACTTCAATTTGTAGTGTCTGCCACTACTACTGTTGCTTTCGATTTCATCACAGGAATCAATGTAGCTAAAGCTTCAGCAACATCTTTAGAGGTAACAAGCACGAAATTTGTTGTAAGACTTAACTTTTTTATTTGAAGCTTATCTGATTTCATAGAAATTACATTTATTTATATTTTTTCTATAATATATATATATATATATATATATATATATATATATATATATATATATATATATATATTTCTACCTTTGTTGTAGTTTTTCCCCATCAAATCATCAAAATTGGAATTGTACAGTATGTAAGTTTCCACATGAACAAAAAAAATCTCTTTTTTATTGCTATTTCTTGTTGATGATGAACATAACACATATTGCTTCCTTCTTTAACAGATGATCATAAAAGCTTTTACAGCTGTTCTAGCTATGATTCTTGAAGCCTTTGATTTATATTGTGAAGGTGAATTCAAATTGGGTTGTGAGTAAGGTAAGATTTCACAATTTGTGGTTCCAAATGGATTATAAACCATAAATAATTATTTACTAACATTTTTTACTTGATTTTTTAAAATGTGTAGGTATCCTTACACGGATATTATTTTAAATTTAGGGTTTACTGTTGTGCTATTGTCAATGTCTTCTACTTAAATAGATAAGCCAAAAGTAGAAGAAATGGAAAAGGGTAATATGAGAAGTTCAGGGAGAAGAATACTTGCTGACATCAGCAACTTTCCACAGCAACCTAGCACTCCAAAGATATTTGCCAATCCACATCGAAGTTCTGATACTATAAGAGAGCACAACAAGCAGCTCCAAAAGGTACATTTTTTTTTGCTATGATGTTTTTGTTAATGTAACTCAAAAATTATACATTATCTGCTTATTACTTTATGTATATGTTCAACTAGTGATTAAACTTACTCTCTTATGTTATCCAGAAAAAACCAACATTAATGAAACTCTTACCAGAGAAAAAGTATCCTATTAAATCTCTTTTTCCATTTCATGTCACCATGGGAGTTCCCAAATCTTTCTTTCTGTCATCTCCCTTAACATTTTTGTAGTAAAATCATTGAAGAAAGTAGAGTTGAGGGATAGAAAGTGAAGGTTACTTTGCAAAATGTGACAACCCGAAATTTCTATTCTGAACAATCATTCATTTCAATAGAAATCAGAACTGTTCCTGCCAATGTTTTAAAACTCGTGTCGACCCGGCCGGTTCAACCGGTTGGACCGTGATCGGGATAGAAAGCGGGTCAATTGAGACCGGTTTTTTGTAAAAATACAAACCGGATCGAACCGGCCGAGTTTTCCTTAAACCGCGGTTCGACCGCTTATGTCAAACCGGTTAAAACCGGGTTGACGCGTTTTAATAGGGTTTGGATAGTTGGATACAAGTAGCGAACGCCAAAACAATGAGCCGTTTGCGGTTTCGTCAATATTTTTTTAATGTTTAAACTTGGTGGACATCAAATTATTGGTTTAATATGCTTATACATTATGCATGAAAGTAAAAATATATAAAAATAGAAAAAGACAATAAACCGGGTTGACCCAGCGGTTGAACCGGTTGACCTGTGAACCGGTCATCACACCGGGTCAACTAAAAACTCGGGTTTTAAAACATTGGTTCCTGCTATCTGTTAAGCATTTTGGAGTCAGTTTAAGTGTTTTAAAGCTTACTTCAAGGAATAACAGGAGAGAGGATGCTCTAGGCTCATTGTGCATCATTTTCGCAAAAACTCCAAGAGTTAGGAGTTTTCGATCCAAATAGTGTTTGGACTGAAAACCCCCATGAGTATATATATATATATGACACTTAGCCATATTTTTCACTTTTTCACTCTTTCAAGAACAAGAACCGAAATCCTCTCAAGTATCATCTGATTTTTCCTTCTAGATCTTTAAAATGTAAGTGTTTCTTACCCTATCTAGTTGATTCCTCCTATTTTTAAGTGTTTTTACATGATTTCATCCATGAAATCATTCCATTTATGTAGATCTTCAAGTGTTCTTAGTTACACCAAGAACACATTTAGGCTGAAAACACCCTTCTTTGCTTCCATATTGTAAGTATTTATCTCTTATATAGTTATACTTGTTACCTAGTAAGAATACTTGTTTTAGAGCCTTGAAATCGTCATTTTTTCAAGAACAAAAGGGGTTTTCGGTCAGTGCATCTCCTTAAACCGAAAACCTTAAAGAGAGGTGTCTTTAAGACCTTAAGCCTTTCCTAATGCTTAGTATTGAGTCTAGAACACTTCTTTACTTGTTGAAAGCCCTTGGAAATCACCTTATGCATCAAAGAACAAGAGTTTTCAGCCAACATTTTGGACTGAAAACCTCTTGGACCGAAAGCCATATGGACCGAAAACCACAAGAAACATACCACTTGGACCGAAAACTCCCTTAAGTGACTATACAACCCTTAGATGCAACCCTTGGTACTTCTAGCACTTGAATCAAAGTGTTTTTCCATATCCTAGGGTGTCTTAACTTAGTTAATTAGTTGTTAAATGACTAATTGGATACATATATGTGTTATTATATGATAAATAGGATCTGTGTGTGTGCTCAAGTCTTCACTTGACACTTAGCATCCTATACCATCCATTCATCCAAACCACTCACTACAGGTGAGTTCATACCCCTTAATCAACATTTTAAATGATTTAAAATGCTTTTATATGGGGAATACAAGTTGAATATCATAGTTATTATATCAATCATAGGTGATTAATAACTATCAAGCATATGGATTTACTATACTTTCAAACTGCTTTTCTAAACAAATGGTTTCAACTGCTTATCAAACTCTTTTACATGTCAAACTCTTTATGAAATTCACTTTTGTATAATAAACCTCTCTTTTACAATTTTCCAACTTATATATTGTTAAAACCATGTTTACTACATATATAGTTATATAAATAAGGTTTGAAGGACTTAGGAGAGATAACCTACTTTATTTCTTGTCCTTATTTGGTTGTGGACTTAAAGTACCCAGTTATTTGTCCGGGTGTCGTTGAATCCTTACTTATATATTATGTATATATGTATAATATAAAGACTTTTATCCCAGTTCAGTACATTCAGTCATACAAACAAGTCTACAAATAAACTATAATAGGTATAGTTTAGGGTTATACTACTTACTACTTCTAGTCCAATGAAGCATACAAGAGTCATTTCATTCATGAGTCATTACTTATTACTATGAGAACATATACAACTATACTAGGATGAGAACATATACAACTATACTAGGATGAGAGCATATAAAACTATACTAGGATGAGAACATATACATCTATACTATGATGAGAACATATACAACGATACTATGATGAGAAACAATACATTACATATACAAGTACACTTTAACCTAAATGTGATCCACTATATCGGAGCATGCCTTCATTTTCATGGCCCGAATTGTGACCAGAATCTCCTGGAGGGAGAGCGTGAGTTTGCGTATAGATCTATACTGGATTGACTATCCTACACCTTGCTGCTAGCTACAGCGGGACCTGCAGGTCTACGGGTGCCAAATGTCATACCTTTCGACAACTTACATTGTCGTGTTTCATAGTCGATAGTATGGTACAATTTGTCACATAATACCTTTATATAAATCCGGTTTAAGGTAGTTAGTACAGTAGTAGTTTCTATAATACAACACTACAGTACTACAATAATTTACCCTTTACATTTATTTGGTGATTACTTCACTTAAACACTAATGTACAAACTATATTTTAATAATGATAGTTACACTTGGGAAAATTACTCACTTTTACAAGAAACAAACATACAAAATAGTTGTGCCTTGGTAGAAGGCTACTTTTAGTAGAAAATATAGGATTTTCTAGGAGTTACAAACTTTTACAAACACTTATAAACATGCACATACTTTTATTACAAACGTTTACAAATTCGTACATCAAACACCGTTTCAAACATTTTGATACAAACATAGACACTAAATACTTATGAACTCACCAGCTTTAATGCTGATAAACTCTTTCAAAATAACTTGTGTTCTCAGGTCATCAGTAGATAGGTACCGATGCCAGCTTTTGAGAAGATGGAGCGCTTTCAAGACTCATCTTATATTTTGATATATGTTTTAGTGTCTTATATACTACGGAACAAACTTGTATTAAAATTATTTATTTAATGCAATGGATGATGTTGTTTACTTGTTTACTATTATATTGTGTTGTGATATTGTACATGACGTCCTCCGCCTCAGAACGTTTCCGACGTTCTTGGTTTTGTGGTGTGACACAAAAGGTCCAGGAGCAGAATTTGCTACTTGCTTAATGAAACACTCAGATGCTAATGGTCTGTTTTCTTGACATGGTTTCTTAAACCTTTTTTTTTTACATTTCCTTGTGAGATACATGTAAACATGCTATAGTATATTGCTCTATTTTTATAGGAACTAAATTCAGTCAAGGACAGGGTAATTAATGTTAGGTTTTTCCATCTTATATTTGACATACATCCATAGTTACATTCATACCCCTTTGTTTTGTTTGGTTTTAGAACAAAGCTCTGAATCATGATCTTGGATGCAAAAATGGTTTGATTAGTGTAATGAAGTTGGAATTAGAAAACAGAGCTTGTACAAATAATGGTGATGTAAGTACATGAACATTAATCCTATTTTTTTAATAAAATGCTCAAAATTGGGTCTCATATCATCAAAATAAGGTGAACATTTATGTTTTCACGTGTAGAACAATAAGATGATTCAAGTGAAGGAAACTAAAGTGTGTACAGTAGCAGAAAATAATGAAAACAAACATTATATTATCAACAAAAAGAATAAATCAAAAAGTCAGTGTCAAATTTTTTTTCTTTTTTTTAGTTTCATTTCGTTATATATAAACACTAACTAAATTAAAATGGTCTTTTTATTTGATTGTTGGTTTTAGGTTTAGTTCCATTTGTTGAAGAGGTTCAAGATAATGATATGGCTAAAAACATAAGGTTTGTGATTATTCAATACTCATATTTTTATTGAGTTATTTACTTTCTTTTATTGATGCCATTTTTATTTTTATTTTTTGACAGAATTCAAACTAGATAGCAAAAGTTATATTATTATAGTAGTAATAAAGTTTTTGTAATATTTAATACACTAGGTAGTTATTTATAGAATAATAATAATAATAATAATAATAATAATAATAATAATAATAATAATAAGTGTAGAATGTTTCAATTAGTCTTACTGCTTTTGACTAAACTTATTCCAACATTTACTTCTTTTGACTAAACTTATTCTAACATGTTATGTCAAGTATCCATAACTCTATCATCAAAATATGTAATGAAGTTAATATTTAGGACATTGACTCTCTCATAAATTTCAGAAATGGTCCATTTACTCTTTAGCCATATGCTAGGCAAATTAATGGTCTCTGCATTGTGGACCCAAAGACCATAGTGCCATAGTGGACAAATCGTCCCCAAGTTAGAAATTGTCTCTGGTTACTATTTATAGGGGTTGTATGCCTATGATTTTTTACAGACCGTAACAGTAAATAGATCAATAAACTATGTGGTAGTTTTCCTAATCGGATGTGATTTCTTAACTACCTGATTTATTTTCATGTTTTTTGTAATTGTATAATTACGTATGCTGACTTTTTAGTTTATATTTTTGTTTAATTCAGATAAGATTAAACAGATTAATTTTTAGCTAACCTTTGTTCCAAGTTAAAGATTTATTAATGTATTTTCATATAGTTGGGCTTTTACAGCATTACAACATTGCAGTTTCAATCTAAAAAGCGCACTACAAACGACCAAAACAATTGATCAATAATTCACTATTTTTCTATATTGTTAATAAAATCATGTCTCGCAAAGCGGGGTTTCTTATCTAATTATTATTATTATTATTATTATTATTATTATTATTATTATTATTATTTCAAATAACAATCATCTTTTAATATAACATAATCTATTTTGTAGTTTTATTTAATTTTAAACTATTATTATTTTTACTTAGTTAAAAACTATTTGTTTGAAGAAAAAAAATCATTATTATATTCAAAAAAAAAAAGTTATGGTACTTCGTTATTATACTTTTATTTTTGTCCTTAAAGTTACAAAATATTGGAAGGAAATGAAGAATCCAAGTAAAATAGTTATTTGAAATCCAAAGTTATAGTAATTATTAAATACTAGGACCAGTCTTTAAAAAAACACATTAATAGTGGGTTAGGGAGTGGGGAGTGTACACGTGATATATATTTTTATCACTTATATTTTCTTATAAAAATATTAATATTTTCTTTATTTTTATAACATGCAAATAATCTTTGATTTTCAATAATGATTTTGAATAATAAAGACATATCATATTGAAAATCATTTGTTCTAATTCGTCATTATCACCAATAATTTGGAATACTAATTGTAAACTCATTTATCAAAATCAATTATCAAAAGTTCTATGGATGTTATCTACAACAAAATAAACAATAGAAATTAGCATACTATATGACTAACAACATAAAATACATGTTGAATAATGTTCTTTTGAACAGAAAAATAGATTGTTTTAAAATAAAACAGAAATACGACATAAAAAAAAACATACATGTTAACAAAGTTAATTGTTCTAACTGATAAATAGCTTAAATATTGAATTACCAAAAGCTCATGAGAAGTAATTATCAGTCTCACTTCATCATCTTGTGATTATAAATGGATACATAACACATAAAATTAAAAAAAATTGTCTCAAGTATACCTTTATATACATACCCAAATTTGAAGCTTGGTTAATATATAAAATTTTAAATGCAACAAATTTGCATTTACTTGCATTTACATTTGAAAAAATTGAAATTACTTTCTTACATCCATGGAACCACTCGCATAGCTCTTCAAACTCTAACAATATAATCTATCATTTTGTGTTGACATACATGCAATATGCAAGCTACAATGTTTTTATGTAGGCTAAATATTTCATTTAACCTATCAATTAAATAGCATGATTTGAAGAGTTTTTGAAGTTACAAAATCACAACATTTCAATTAATCATAAATTAAATTATATAAGTTGAATAGTCTTGGCAGTTTCAAATGCATGGGGTTCAAGGAAAAATGCAAACTTTATAAGTTATATAGATAGATATGGATATAGATGCAAATAGATATAAATATAAGCCAAGATATCATCAATGAACACAATGACAAACCGATCCAGCATCGGTCTACACACGCAGTTCATGCGATCCATGAACGCGGCTGGAGCATTGGTGTGCCTAAAAAGCATCACCACGAACTCGTATTGACCATAACGAGTCCGAAAAGTTGTCTTCTGCACATCCTCATCTCTAACTCTCATTTGATGATAACCCGATCGCAAATCAATCTTGGAAAACCTAGATGCACCTTGAAGTTGGTCAAAAAGATCATCAATCATCGGGAGTGGATAATGGTTCTCCACCGTTACCTTATTCAGCTCCCGGTAGTCAATGCACATATGATGAGACCCAAAAAAATGAACCAAAACCAAATTAACCGATATAACTGAATCATTACTAAAAGATATGGCGCGGTTTCAAATTTTGACTAATCGAATACATATGGTTCGGTTATGGTTTTCACCTAAAACCAAACCACTAGAAACCGAACCGAACCAATAATATTAATAAATATTTTTAATATAATGTTTTATTTAATATATGGTATGTAATTATATTGGAGAACCTAGATGCACCCTGAAGTTTGTCAAAAAGATCATCAATCATCGGGAGTGGATAATGGTTCTCCACCGTTACCTTATTCAGCTCCCGGTAGTCAATGCACATATGATGAGACCCAAAAAAATGAACCAAAACCAAATTAACCGATATAACTGAATCATTACTAAAAGATATGGCTCGGTTTCAAATTTTGACTAATCGAATACATATGGTTCGGTTATGGTTTTCATCTAAAACCAAACCACTAGAAACCGAACCGAACCAATAATATTAATAAATATTTTTAATATAATGTTTTATTTAATATATGGTATGTAATTATATTGGAGAACCTAGATGCACCCTGAAGTTGGTCAAAAAGATCATCAATCATCGGGAGTGGATAATGGTTCTCCACCGTTACCTTATTCAGCTCCCGGTAGTCAATGCACATATGATGAGACCCAAAAAAATCAACCAAAACCAAATTAACCGATATAACTGAATCATTACTAAAAGATATGGCGCGGTTTCAAATTTTGACTAATCGAATACATATGGTTCGGTTATGGTTTTCATCTAAAACCAAACCACTAGAAACCGAACCGAACCAATAATATTAATAAATATTTTTAATATAATGTTTTATTTAATATATGGTATATAATTATATTGGGAATCAAAAATTTAAAAGGTAGTCATTTGGAATTAGATATGATAAGTAATCTTCTATGAATACAACTTATATATATGGTCTGTAATAATATTGAGAATAAAAAATTTAAAACTTAATTATTTAGACCATTATGGTTAACCGATATTAATCATTAACCATAACTATTAATCGACTAAACCTTTAACCAAAACTAATACTAACCGCTACCTAATGGCTATCGAAATATATTAACCGGTTGTAATTGTTATGGTTCGGTTTTGACCAATAAACGAACCAAACTGCTATATACACAGATGTCTAAGAATGAAATGGAAAAATAATATGACATTAGACTCTCAAGAATGATGGCAGCGATTCAAATATGAACCTAATGTGAAAATAACGATTAAATATATTTGAGCTACTAAAAATATACAAAAACAAAAAAACTCTACTACGAATTACTTATGATATATATATATATATATATATATATATATATATATATATATATATATATATATATATATATATATATATATATATATATATATATATATATATATATATATCATGTCAAAATGCATATGTATAATGTATAATGTCTAATGGCCTCACATTTCTCTCTAAAACTTTTTATCAAAATCATCAACTAAAGAAAGAAATAGGTATACATATCAAATTTGGATAATGTTACAATATACTTTTAAGTTATTAAATGAAGACCAACACTTTCAAACTAACATTGGATGTGCTTAAGGGTAATACCAATTTAGATGAAAATTTAATATATTCTCTAAAAAAACACTTTAAGAATTGTTTTTAATGTAGCTATTTGGTAGACTTTGACATGTGTCGTGAGTATTGGTTTGACTTTGATTGGTAAAGGGAATAGAACTGTGTGAGAACATACATAAAAGCGTGACCTTAAATCTTTGAAAATTATCAATCCATGACTAGCCCACTTGTTAGAGGTGGAAGCCTCTTAGACAGGAGGTCTTAGGTTCAAATCCAAGCATAGGCGAATTTATTAATTTGATGAATTTAACATCTAATAACTAAACGGCGGTTCAAAAAAAATTGAAAAAAAGAAAATCTTTGAAAATCCAGGCATAGGCAAATTTATTAATTTGATGAATTTAACATCTAACAACTAACCGACGGTTCAAAAAAAAATTGAAAAAAAGAAAATCTTTGAAAATTAATACCCTCTCAAATGTGTGCATTTATGTGTTCTCACAAAAACCACACTTTTTCTCCATTCAGAAACATCTTGGAAGATACATCTCTAATAAAGATATTCAAAGTTATAATCATCGATTTGTCAACACTAGGGCGTGTTCGGAAAAATTAGTTGGTAGCGGGTGGCTTGTAGCGGATAGCTTGTAGCTTGTAGCGTTTTGTTAAACACTACATAAAGTAACATTTGGATTTGGAGCGTTTTGTTTAAACTAAACGCTATGAACTTGTAGTGTCGAACGAAACTTTTTGTTTTAAACGGAGCGTTTTGTCAAACGCTAGAAGTTAGAAGCTCTCAAACGCTCTGTGCCGAACACGCTCTTAATGTGTTTTCAAATTATTATTTGTATATGTTTGCTAAAAAGATAATTTATATCTTGAATAGCAAACCCTGTATTTTATACTAAATTTGTCTCACGTTAGACATTATAATTTTTGTTACAATGGCAAAATCATTTTTTACCCGATAAAATTTTGTCTTTTTTTTTCTAAATAGTTGATGGTTAAATGTGATTACAAATTATATTATTACAATATTTCTATATTTCTTTGAACAAATCAGTTTTAGCCTTTTAGGAGACGTAATTTGAGTTATAGTTGTCAAAATCGCGATCTTGATCATAGGATCGTATGATCCTACGATCCTAGGTATGAAAAACGATCCAAATCGTAAAATGATCATATTTTTGGTAGGATCGCAGTTAGGATCGTAAGATCGTAGGTAGGATCGTAGGATCAAGATCCGATCCGATCCTACCTTTCCTTGATTTTTTTTTTTTTTTTGCAAATTAATTTTTTTTTACCACTTTATGTCTTTTACCCTTTACCAATCTACCATTTATCATTTTTTATTGTGACCTATAATTAATATTTTGAAGTTTTTATAACATTTGAACGAAAATTTAAATGTTTGAAATAATTTTCATGATTAAATATTATAAATTAAAATTATATTTTATTTTGTAGGATCTTAGGATCTCGATCCCGATCTTGCAAACCCAAAAACGATCATAGGTGAGATCCCGATCTTGACAACATTGATTTGAACCATTAAATACTTGCACTTTAGAAACAATGGTTAATGAACTAGGAGGGTAATAAGGTTTTAATTTTGTCCATATTAGGTCATTAAGGTTTTTTTGTGAATATTACACCAACATGGTTGTTATAACCGTTTATAAAAGGTAATAAGATTTCAATTTTGTCCACATTAGATCCGTAAGGTCTTTTTTGTACATATTACACCAACATGGTTGCTGTAACCGTTTAAAGAAGAGTAATTAAGTTTTAATTTTGTCCACATTAGGTCATTATTTTTAATATTTTTATCATTTCATCTAACTCTTTTACAATTTATATTAATATCTAGTTAGATGGTTTCATCATTTCATCTTCTCATTTTAGTCGCTTATTCACCACAACCATAGTTTCAATTGAAATGTTATATAACAATTTTTTATCATTTTTACAAAAAAAAACCAAAAAAAAAAAAAAAAAAATCTTAATGATTAAGTTTATATTTTGTGCGCCACAGCTAACTGATAATCTAGTTTATTTTACGATCTTTTTTAAGTTGTCATGTTTGGCAAACCAAAAAATAGTTTATAAGTTGGTGTTTTAAAAAACTATTTAAACTAGTTTTTTAAAAGTTTTTTTTATTTTTCAAATATACCCCTTAATTAATTAAGAAAACATATTGTTTAAATGTCATTATATAAATTTTAGATGGCTTATAAGCTAGTGGCGGAACCAAGGAAAAAGGTCCCAAAAAGTAATGGGGTATCTCCGATAAGTAATGGCTCTACCAATGGGATAGCCTCGATACACCATTACTTATCGGGAATACCCCTTTACTTGTCGGGAATACTCTGTTACTTTGACCATGGCTCCGCCACTAGCTTATAATCTATTGGAAATTTATATAATGAAAGGGCATTTAAAAAATATATATTTTCTTAATTAATTATGGGGTATATTTGGAAACTTAAAAAATCTTTTAAAAAACTAGTCTAAGTAGCTTTTTAAAACCATAGCTTATAAGCCACTTTTTGGCTTGTCAAACATGACAACTTAGAAAAGATTGAAAAATAAACTAGCTTATCAATTAGCTATGGCGCGCCAAACATAACCTTAATAATTAAAACATTATTTTTTTACTATTTATTTTTTTTATTTTTTTTGTAAAAATGACAAAAATTGTTATATAACCTTTCAATTGAAATCATGGTTGTGGTGAAAGGATGACTAAAATGAAAAGATGAAATGATGAAACCATCTAACAAGATACTAATATAAATTGTAAAAGAGTTACATGAAATAATAAAAATATTAAAAATAAGAACCTAATGTGGACAAAATTAAAACCTTATTACTTTCTTTCTGTAAACTGTTTTAACAATCATGTTAGTGTAATATGTAAAAAATATATATAAATAAATAAATAACTTAAGGACCTAATATGGACAAAATTAAAACATTATTACTCTTTTTAAACGGTTATAACAATCATATTGGTGTAATATTCAAAAAAAAAAAAAAAAAGTCTTAAGGACCTAATATAGACAAAGTTAAAACCTTATTACCCTCTTAAGTTATTAACCCTAGAATCAAAACATAATGAAATCTTAAATGTCATTTTTTTTTTCGTTTTTATTCTAATTAAAGAGACGAAAATGATGTGATGATAACATATGTAGTTAACAAATAAGCTGGTCAAAATCAATCCAGCTACTGCAAAAGTCTATTCACCGACCCCCATAGTGTTTTTACTTTTGTTTACATAAAGTCCTTTCATAATTCTAATAATGTTTTGTTCATTTACAAAGTTGATAGAACTCATAATTCATGGATAAGTTTTGTGGAATATTTTTTACTACATAGTAAGATACCTTCTAGTTTTTTTGTATGTTTGTTGGGTTGGTGTCAATATGGCAAAAAAAAGATTAACAAAAACTATACTATTGATTGTTTTTCATAGAAAAATCTATTATAGATTAATAAAAACTAGTTTAGGGTTTCGGTTTTAGACCTTTTCAACATTTTATGACTTATTTGAGAACAGAATTGGGATTTTTTAAAGACGGGTCAATCCTAATCAATAATCTTTTTTTAGAACATGTTTTGGGACAGTTGAAGGTTTTTAGTTTTGTACTGTTTTGTTCATCTTCACCCATGGCCCCACCAACCAACCAGTCTCACAACCAATATACACATAAAACAAAAATAAAGTACCAACTTTTTTGGATTAGCTATATCTATATCTTTTGTACATGAGTATGATACAAAACAATAATCAACATGATTTCGATTTTTAAATTTAAAACACAAATAATTAAAATTGGCCCACCCGAATATCTCTATCGACTCGTTCTGCATTAAATGTCCCGGGAAGTTCTCTGAAATCTTCGTTGAATATCGAATAAGCACTACACAAGTTCAACAAAGAGGATTACCATTTATCATAGCAGAACAGAACAAAACAGAACATGTTATACTGTGTTTGTCATGCATTGGACTAGGACCTGGACTCATGTCAATGGACAAAAATTATAATTTTTTGTCCTGCCCACAAAGATGGAGGAAGGTGGGATAGGGATTTGTTCTCGATCTCATGTGTTCAAAAGACATAAATACCCTCCTCATCTTCATCAGCGAAAATAGCCATAAAGTTAACGGATAAAGTTACCTCATATCACCCTGTTGCCGGTGGCCAAGATTCAAAAAGATGATGGCAAAGCCAGTTCCGAGTATCTAAATAAATGGAGAGTATAAAAAAAACAATTAGAGATGCACTGATGTCAATGGGACAAAAACTGCAAATATTTTTTTCCACCCAGAGACTTGCTCTCTATATCTTTTGTTTGTATAAAAGATGTGAATGCCCTCCTTGTCCTCGTTATTGAAACTAGAGCTATGGAGGGCATTCACGTCTTTTGCATATACGAGAATCGAGAGCGAAAGTCCGTATCCCACTTTTAACGAAGAGATCAAATTTGTGAATCTTTCATAGAAGATTTACTTACGTATAAAGGTCCAATATCCCATCTATGAGCAATAGGTGCTAAGATAAACCACATAATGATTAGGGCCCACACCTTCAGACTGAGAGAGAAGATTGCCATCAGAACCATATCTAATGAAGATTAAAAAAATAAAAAATTAGGACCAACTATTGTTGTAAGGGTTAAACGCAAGAAATAGCGATGTACTTTTATTTATTTGTTTATTAAAGCATCCTACTTTCATTTAATCCTATTACAACATTCTACTTTGTAAAATCAATATAAAGAAATTTTCATTGCTATAATTGAGTAGGGTTTTCATAGTACAATGTCTAAATAAGAAAAAAAAAATTGAAAGGAAAGCGCTAACCAGATAGATTTTTTAAAGTGCAATGTGTTAATACAAAAACATTTGAAAGTATAAAGAAATGATAAACAATTAAATGAAGGTATGTATGTTGCTATTTCTTGCATTTAGGCCTGTTTTTGTAACTTATAAGCCATAAATTTCATAAACCTACCAGGTATCTTCAACTTTTCATGTAGAATAATGAAAAGCCTCTTCTTCCATCCACTATTTAATTCTGGGAGCTGAAACTTCTATTTTTTGAAAGAAAAAAAAAAGTGATGTCATCTTCTGCCTTGTTATATATAGTCATGTCATGCCATGCATAGAGAGAGAAATAATCATGTAACACAAATTGATCAGTTCTTACCAGTTCCTCTTCCTCATCCTCAAATCCATTCTGAATGTGTTTGGCAGGAGGCTTTGGTTTAACAGCAACTATAAGAGTATCTGGATGATATAATACAACTCTCCAACAGTTTAGATGTTGTACATGAAAAAATAGTCATTTTAATTGCAATTACCACAACCAGATATCAAACTAAAAGGTTCTTATGTATTAGAAAAAATAAAAAAAATAAAAAACATGGGCAGGAGCAAATCAGTAGAACTATGAAACTTGGAAGCTGTTTTCTTGTATGGATAACTTGTTGTGTAAGCAAAACTGAAATAAAGTAATACCTCCAGTGTTGAGATGAACAGATATATCATCACCATATTTGTTGTCATGTAACACGTTTCCTTGCAAAATAAGCCTCAAGTTTTCAAGAGGCAATCGAGCATTTCCAGCAATCAAATTTCTCAAATCACGCACCTAATTGATGATAAGTGAAGGAAGAAATCAAACAATAAGCTAAAAAATTAGCTTCTAAATTATTGATTGTTTAAACTCCTTCAAAATAAGATTACTTCCAAACAGCAACAGTCCTCTAAATGTAGAAATTTGAAAAACTTATTATAGTTTCCTTTCATTTATTTTAGGATAAACAAGTTTGTACCACATAGTTCTACAATAAGATCAAAGGGATAACTTCAAAATTCATGAAATTGAACTTCTGAGTGAAATTTAATAGCATAACAAAGACTTCGAATAGCAATTTTATCTAAATTCAGAACATAATCATATCAATTTGTGATGAAGGATTAAAAGGCTCCGAAATGGAAAGTCCAAAATACATAAATTAATTAACCTAAAACAAGAACAGCACTAGATTGATCGGTATTATCATCTGTGTAAGACATGATCTCATGCATCATTGTTACAATTTGCTATTGTTCGTAATCAAGATCATTCAAGTGCAATCACGCAATCGTCAAATAAATCCGGTCGAATTCATCAAGTATAGTTTTACAATTAGTGAATTATAGGTTTCAAGTCAACCGGAATTAAGATATGAATGTGAAATAAGAAGAGGCAGAGAATCATACTTTGATCGGAGAATGGACATCCATTGAAGATGGACGAGAAGGACCAATCATTCTGAGAGTTATCCGTACCATATTTTCATCTCCGGTGCCGGATTTACTCTTCTCGTCGCTCATAATTCACCGGTGGACGGTGGAAGTAGATAACGGCAGCAACAAGTTACCGGCGCGGACCCGAAATATTATTCGGTTCTGATCTTTATTCCTTGATTTTACTCGATTTCTAGATGATTACTGTGGATTGAAGTTTCAATTTGACCCCTTTGATTTTTAAAGTTCGATAAAGTGGCCCTTTGGGTTTTCAAATCTTATAAATAGACAAGCAAAACTAAATAAATACTTTTTTGTTGACTATAATCTTCTAGCCAATTAAATCCACAATGCCTAAATGTTGGTAATTTTGGTTTTTATGTTTCATGTTTTCCCCTATGTGCAATTTTGGGGAGAATAGTAGCATAACTTAAGTTCACTTTTAATATGTGTTACACACCTTTTTATTTTTATACATAATAGCAATATGTACTTATATCTTTTTATTAATAATAAGGAATAACAATGTGGTTATATTAATCTATAGATAGTAGTAATATACTTTATTTTTTATCGCTAATATCAAATGTTTATAACCTTTTTTTACCCATGATAGCAACGTACCTACATTTTGTTGCACTAGATACATATAAGTACATTGTAATTATAATTAATGAATTGTAAATAAGTACATTGATATTATGAGTGATGAAAAGTAAGTATATTATTATTATGTGTTGCATATTTACTATTATCGTTAAAAAGATATATGTAGTTTACTATCATAGATAAAGAAATGTAAATACATTGTTTTTTACAGATTATAGTAAACAAAAAAAGTAAAATATGTGGTTATTTCTTACAATTTGCACTATTTTAAATACACTTTGAAATCAATATACCGATTAAAATGAGTTATGAGACATGATTAAACTGTATATCAAGTGCAAGTCCCAAATAGAAAACTGATAACCTAAAGATGATGTTAAGAAACAAATGGAATACTTAAATTATCACTTTTAATTTTATTAAATTTTAAGCAATACAAATTTATTGAAGGAAAAAAAAAGACTTAATTTATTACTTCCGTATTTATATAAATTTATAAACAAACAAGATTACAAGAATTATAAAAATTACAAAATACATTATTTGTATTAATCATAATAAATTTACAAATGAAATACTTGAATAATTACAAATAAACAAAAAAAATAATAATAATATGTGTGTACAAATTTTTTCTTATTATCATATCAATTTGACCAAAAACTTGAATGTTTATACAAAAACTACATATAAAAAGCACACCAAAGAATGAAAGAAATTAATTTAATGAAGGGAGTGAGCAAAAAATCTTTTGTTAAGCCATCTTGAATACTTTCTTAACAAAATATCTTCCAACCTTGTTAGATAATATCAACCAAGGTACAATGCCAATCTGCAATCAAAGTTACAATAAATTATAAATTAAACTTTAAACTTTAAATAAATATAATTTTGTTACTTTCATATGTTAAAAAAAAGTAATTTACCATAACTTTGTCGCTAAAAGAACCTCTAGCCGTCCAAGATAAAAACCACCCTGCATTAAAAAAGAAAAAATCGAAAATTTTTTATCATCAACATCAGTCTGTGTCCAATGCATGTCAAACACAGTAAAAAATATTATGTATAACAAAAGGGCGATTTATAATTTTTTTTTAAATGGAAAAGAATGGATTACCGAATGGTTGCACAAGTTCTTTGGATATGGAAGCCACAGGAACACTCCAATGCCACATGGAAAGTAAAGTATATACAACAATCTATTTACAAGAAGTTGTAAATTATCTTGCAAATACAATATCATAATTATAAATAACATGAAAATATATTTTATCACCTTTGAAATCATTAGAATTCTCTCATATGACCCAAATGATGTTTTCATATCCTTGTTCAATGACTCTTGACCTACATAATCGTAAAATTCACTTGCATGTGAAATTTTGCCATTCTATTTGAAGTACAATGCTATAAAAGGAAAAAAGAAAAATTAGATGTTAAAATCAAGAAATTGGAGAGTAAGTGAGTAACTATCATACTTTTTGCAAGTTCTTTCTCCTTAGCTGCTGCTGTTCTTCTAAGTTTTGCAGCTTGAGCAAATGTTGAAGGCCTAAATTAAAAGGTGAGAAACATATTTTCCATCTAATTATTGTATTATTATATGCATATATGGAACACTAAAAGTTGTGTCAAGTATATTAAGTATTTTTTTTTTTTTGCGCGGACTATCAAACTTCATTTATTGTTTGCAGGACAATACTGTGTTTGTCCTGCATTGGACTGAGACTCACTTTGTCCTGTTGTCCTATTGACATAAACATCTGTTTTTGTCATCTTTTGTCCTATGTAACAAATGAGGCCTTGAAAACGGTAAAATTGCTGAGATTACTAACTGTGACAAAGCGGCTGCCTCTTTCAAAAGTCTCTTGATCTCAATACGCAACTGTAAATCCTTCTGACTCATTGAAGCTTTCTGCTATCTCAAAGTTTAAAGGGTTAAATACAAGAAATAGCAATGTACTTGCATTTATTTATTTATTTATTTATTTATTTATTTATAGCAACCTACTTTTGTTGTTATAATGTCCTAATAAGAATTTTTTGGAAAGCACAATGCTGTAATTGTGTAGATGTTTCAAAGTACAATGCCTTGATAAGAAAAAAGAAAATTGTAAGTATGATGTTATAATAATCAAATGTTTAAAACTATGTTTCCTTTTTTTCCACGTGTAAAAGCTAGGAGAATCTTTTGCTTCAATTGACAACTCCCCAAGATCACTATAAATATATTACTGAACTGAAAATCAATTTTGTCATCAAGCATTCAAAGGGTATCATGACATAAGATTCAACAGGAATGCATTTCGAGAAAGGGAATTATATGGTTATATCTAAAAGTATTATAATGAGAGGAAAACTATGAAGCAAAGATTTTTCACTAAATTTAGCGACTTCAACAAGAAAACAATTCCATTATAACAAATCCATATATCGAAATCTATAAATGAAGAAACAATCCGCACATTAGCATAATCCGACTGAAACAACGAAAGGGAATCGCATATAAAATTTGAAAGTTTGGATGGAATTTTACCCTCTTCTTCTGTGCTAATAACTTGTCACAAAACTGAAAAGCGGTGGCGATGGAGAATATGTATATAGCTGTAAATGATTTGGCACAATCGTCTAGGGTTTCTTCCATCATCATTCTCTCAAATCTGATTTCCGATTTTGATCATTCAATTTCGGTTATACAGTTCGTCGATTTTTTTTCTCTTAACGAATAGTTTGGGTGTTGTTTTCCGTTGCTTTCCGTTTAAATTTTAGCTATAGCCCCTTCTATTTGCATGTTTACAGGATCGACCCTTCTGGTTGTTGAAGCTTGTCAAATTAACCGCCATAGATTTACCTTTTGGCATTTATTTTTGTTGGTTGTTTTCATTAGGATTAATTTGCTTAAAATAGTTGGTTTTATTCATATTAACCAATAAGTTATAAAGAAAAATGTCTCAAATAGGTTAAATGGATGGAAATCACACAAATTAATTGAAATGTATATGACATCCTAAATTATATTATTATTGTAGTAATATATTTTTTGTAATCATATTTAACATATTTTTTTGTATAAAGCTAAAATAAAAAGAGTTTCCACTAACTATATCAACTCACATTAAATCATTGATTACAACGTTCGGTTATGGTTTTGGGAGGGTGGCTAGAGATGATTGCATAAGTAAATAAATATCTATCAATTTAAATTAAAACGTTAATTAAGCTTTTAAAAAGAAAGGATATCATGTGAAACAAAATCGACTACTAACTTGTCCAAGTGGTTACATGTATAAACGCTAGTAGAAAAAAATACAAATTGGTTGCTATACAGCAGCAGCACAACAACAACAACAACAACAACATGTTTGGTCCTTGAGTATAGCTAGATTTTGCAATTTTGGTCCCATTATGTTCTCTTGCAATATTGGCCTTATTTTAGGTTCTTTTGGGTCGCTTTCAAAAGTGAAATGACTATTTTTGGTTGGTCAATAAATCTGGTTTTTTGAAGTTTTGGTCCAAAAGATTGTCATTTTACTTGGAAGCAGTGTCGTTCCAAACATATTTTGGATCCAGGACAAGAGAAAAAAATAGGCTCTTAAAATACACAAATATCATCAAGTTTTTTATAACAAATCAATAATTAAAATAAAATTATTTGTACTATCTTCTAAATATAATAATTTCTATAAAAAATTTGGGCCCCTTTAAAATATGGGCCCTGGACGGTCACCCCTATCACCTACCCTCTGGGACGGACCTGCTTGGAAGATGACAAAAAAAAAATTTACAAAACCTTAAATAATGACCAAATTGAAAAAGAAAACATTTTAATACCAAAATTGAGAAAAAAAATCAGCTATCCTTAGGGATCAAAAATGTAATCTACTTAAAAAATATTAATTACTAGTTCATGTAAAAAATGTGAATGCCCTCTTCTTCAAACATAGCTTAGAATTTGTTTTTTACTTGAAAAATAGTCGAACAAAAGTGCATGCAAATAAATAAATATTGATCTTTATAGGGATTTACATTTGTGCAAACATCTTCCATGGATAATCATTTGTCAGTTATCACAATATCCTCACAATGATCCAGATATAATCCCAAGGATAATTCATCACAAGAAAACAATAAGCTCAAAAAATCACCAAATAAAGGTACATTATCCACCCAATTATAGCACCATACTTCCATTTGGGTATTTGTAATGGCATTCTACTTTATCATATTATATTTTTAAAAGATCTATTGATTTATAGCAGTGAAGATTGCACGTTGCTATAGTTGGGTAGAGTTTTCAAAGTACAATGTTGTAAATCTGTAATAGGAAGAAACAAAAGTAGGATGTTGTAATAAACAAAGCAATGAATGTATGGTGTTATTTGTCAAATACATTCTTCCATTTGGGTATTTGTTATAGCATTCTTACTTTCGAAAAATAGTTTATATAAGTGGTCTTCAAATACATGGGAATGATAACCAAAAGGACGTTGGTCTAATAAGTAATCTCCTGAGGCTAACTGAAATGCAGACAGATCACCACCAATAATATATTTCCATGACTTGTAATAACTCAAAGGATCTTCTTCATTATTGTCCTTATCAATATTATTATACACTGGACTGATTGCACACTCTCTTACCATTACTCTATCACCTCCCCTTCCTTTTAATATTGTAACACCAATTTCATCACCATTTTTAATCTCATTATCCCCAAACATCCAATGACTTAACCATACTATATCTTCATCAGTTTCTGGAACAGCAAATATATGACCATAATATATCCAGGTGCGATTTGTTGTCACGTTCTCTACTTTTATGCTTAAATGACCTATCTTTCCTGTTTGCACAAAGCTTATATTTATTCCTTGTAGCTTTTTATTCATTGAAGACACTGGCTATTGACATTGATATTGATGAACCCTTGCTTTTATGAGGTAGCCAATCTGGAACTGCTTTCCCAGGAAAACATGTGCTAAATATTCCAAATTCGTAAAGCAGCTTCAATTAAAACATTAGATTGTATGAATTTTAAGCATATTAGTGTATGTGTCTGTGAGATCCATAGAAACAGAGCAAAAGAAAGAGGATACCTGGACTGGGTCTTTCTTTGGAGGAGAAAATCAGTATGAATCCTGTATCCGTATCTTCTGATCTTTCAAATGTTGTAAATTTGTCCACCCTAAGCTGCATAAGATCTGCTCATCAATTTCTGCTATATCTTGAATTTTTATTCTGCCTTCAATTTAGCTCAATGACTCTGCGCCAAAATTATCCAGAAATGGTGGTGATGACATTTCTTGAGGGAATGTTATTTTAATAAGTGATGGACAATCGTCAGCCCACAAATATTGGATTGTAGGTGGAGGGCACAATACCGACTTCAACATCCAACATTCTCCAACATGGAGTTCCTCAAGCTTGCTAAGGCTTCTCACACAATCAGGCAGGGAATCAATTGGATTCTTATTTAGATATAATGTCTTCAACATTGACATGCTACTGAAGTCCTTCGGAAAGGATTCGTTAGATAAATTATTGCCTATAAGTGATAAGGTTACTAATGAGGGTACTAAAAATGATTTTGGAGTTTTCGGTAAAAATTCTCCAATAGAAGAGGAAGATGCATATGACTCCATATCCTTCATCCGCATTAGAAACTCACTAGCACCTAAGCAACCGTTTAGTGATAGACGTTTAATCTTCTTTAACTTGCTGATGCTAATTGGAACATTACTAAGATTATTGCAGTAGCTCAAGTCAAGAATAACAAGGCCATCACATCCGCCAATTGACTCACACACATGAACCAAGCTTTTACAGTTTATAAGAATCAACCTCTCAAGTGCAGGTAGCCAAGAGAAGCCTTCAACTCTAACAATCTTGCAATAACTCAGATTAAGAATCTTCAATGACCCAAGAAGCTGTTGCATTGGATATCCTCGAATCAAGAATATTGTAACGAAGATATTAATTGTCTAAAAATTTAAGTAAAAGCTTTAATTTCATACCTTGGGCTTCTTCCAAAGCTGTGTCAGATTACTGTAAGACATGTCAAGAGCAACCAAATTTTCCATTGGTAAGTCTGAAGGTATGAATTTTGAATGGAATCCATGCATGCACAACCACCTTAAACCTTTTGGAAAATTCTTGTAAGAACCGTCGATTTTGACATGATTGAGTTGGAGCAGCTTTAGCTTATCCATCTTTCTTAATGCATCTGTTCTTAATTCCACTTTTTTGCAATGAGAAGATGAAAGCATTAGGAGAAGCCGAGCAAAAAACAACCAAATCCTTAAAAAGAATTCATACACCATCTGGATTGGTTGATCAGCTCTAAAAATCTTGTTCACGTCATCATCTTTGAAGTTATGCTCCTTTCTCAATAAGTTCGTGTCAAGGATAAGACCTTGAATTCTTTGGGTACCCTATCAAAAAGAAAATCAAAACAAACATTAATCATTTCGTTATAAAGATGATCGATAAAGCTAACGAATACTCATGATGACTATATATGTTGTATTTACCTTGTCCTTTTTCAACAAATCGAGGGACTCCTCATGTTTCCATACTCGACTACGCTTCCATGGCTTTTCAGGTGATTCTTTGTGGACTAAATCTCTCCCCATATCTTGAAGCAACTGATGCATTGTGATCATATTATCTCCTCCAATTGTGAGAAAACATCTATCGAAGAGCTTTTTCATCCCATATGATGTGCGAATGCCACATTCCTTTAATATTATTTCCGTAGCTTCTCTGTCTTTCCCAACAAAAAAACATGCAATATGCTTAAACAATTCTTTGCAATCTTGAGATGGCAAAGAATCAAAGCTAATTTGGAGGACCTTGTGTACATGATTATGGAATTCTCCTGTCTCTAGCATTTCAAAGGTATCACTCCATGTGGCAACATCTTCGTTATTTAGAGAACTACCCAAAACCTTTAGAGCGAGTGGATGTCCTCCACAATAGTTTGAAGCTCTTATTGCCTCTTCTTCATAACCTTCCTTAGGATCATAACCTCCAAATGCATGCCAACATAAAAGTCTTACAGATTCTGTAGCACTTAAACCATAAAGTGCATGCTCTGTATGCTTTGGAGGAAATTTGATACGAAACAATGAACACTTTTCTGTTAGGGACCCATCTTTGGTTGTTACAATAATCTTGCTTCCTGGATGAAAACCTTTTGTTCCGATCAACACATCTACCTGCTCAAAGTTATCAACACCATCAAGAACCAAAAGTGTTGGTTTATTAAGTAATGCTTTCTCAATCTTAGATGTACAAACATCTACATCATGTTCTTCAATCATTCTTTTCCTAAGAATATCTCTAAGAAGCTGTTTTTGTAAATCAAGTAGTGCATATTTTTGTTCTGCACATTTTCTTTCAATCTCTTCAACAAAGCTACTTCTTTCAAATTCATGGCGGTGTAATCTATAGATATATTTTGCCAAGGTTGTCTTTCCAATCCCCGCCATTCCCCAAATTGTGAGAATTTCAGCAGATTTTGATGACGATCCTCCTTTCAACCAGGAACTTATGGTAAGAATAGACATGTCCATCCCAATTAGATGGGGGATTTTAGTCCGGGTGTGTAGTTCCAATCTACTACTAATTTCCTTAACGATTTCGTCAATGAACACAGTCTCTCGTCTGAAAATTGAATTAAATCTGATAAGTCACGACCCATGTAAATGAAAATCAATAAACGTAAGTAATCGATCATTCTTCTTTTGATTCCTTCTCATTTATTTCAAGATTTCGCTAAGACGCCAATGAATTTCTGAATGTTACAAGACTTCAAATGTTAATTTGATTGAAACAGAAAAATAAGATTGCCGAAAGTGATCTATTTTGTCTATACTCGATGATACAAAATGAAAAGACTTCTGTATAAATACAGTATAAAAAGGTTTACCGGCCATTTGCATCCTTTCCTTTCAGATCAGCAACTTCTGTAAGTCCTTTCGTCCACAACTCCAACTTACGAGCACCCTGAAGTTTCTTCTCCACATCCTTTTCGGACTCAATCCTCTGTTTGTGTTCAAATAACGCTTCTTTAAAAGTGCCTTCTTGCTTCCTGATATGTGTCGGCTCGACGTTGTAAAAAACAGGGAGAACAATATGATCAGAGACCCTTCGTTGCTCAAGGATCATCACCAGCTCGTCCAGACACCATGTTGAAGATGCGTAGTTCTTAGACAACACAATTATGGAAGCACGAGAGCATTTTATAGCTCTTGCAAGTTCGGGTTTAAGTTCTTCCCCAGTTTCAACCTCTTCCTCATCAAGAAAGGTAGAGATGTTTTCATTCACCAAAGCTTGGTAAAGGTGATCGCTAAAACCGAGACGAGTGTCTTTCCCTCTGAAACTTAGGAAAACATCATATGTTATTGCCGCTTCTTGTTCTTCTGGTAATTCAGTGACGATCGCCATGGAAGTTTCAAATTACATGAGTCCTTCTGATTTTGGTTGTCTTAGATCTAAACTCGAGATGAATGTACCAAAGTCAATGTTTGTTGTCTTGTTTTCCTGACTTGTGGGTCTCCAGTTGACCGTATGATGTTTAACAGTTAATGATCTTTTTCTATTTTCATATATTTTTACTTTCCTGCATACTACATAAACATATAATACCAATAATTTGATGTCAACAAAGTTTAATCTAAACACAAATCATAACATATACACATAGCTACTATTAGTAAAAAAATAAAGTGGAGAAACAAAGTCAAAACACATGCAACATAATTGAAAGTAGAACTAAAGAAGAATAGGAAAAGATAGTGAATTTGTTTGTGCTATTTTGTAAAGTTTGAAGCATCTTTTTATGAATTACAGAACAATGAGGAAGAATTACAGAGCCTATCGTCTTGTTTTCTCAGTCCAAATGTAACAGGTCACCTTGGAACAGATAAACCCAGCTCTAATCCAAACAAATAAAACCCATATCAGATAATATTCTTTCTACTCATGCTCTTCTACTTGAATTCAGTAAAAAAATATCATGCAAAAAAACTTTCTATCTAAATGGTTTTCTTTTTTACTTCCTAGTAAAAAGTTTATATATGATCCAAGTAGTAAAGTTGCATCTTATAATCATCATGAAGCAAAGCCCACCTCTAGAAACATCATAATCTATCACGTTCCATCAAATTCATCTGAGGAAAACGCATGTTACTATCATTAACTTAAATTGTTTGTAGATTTAATTTAAATTAGTTCCAGCATATTCAATCATGATCCATCAAATGCATCTGGGAAAATGAGAATTCTTGTTACTTTTATACTCTAATTTCAGCTATATGCAACAAGTTAGACTCACAACTTTCACTAATCATTCACAAATCTTCATATCTCAGCAAATATCAAGATTGGTTGTGCCGGAAGATAAAGTCAACAATACAGGTTGGGTTTAAAGATTCTAAATTAGCATATATTATGTTAGCTTTTTGTCTTTTAACATGGTCTATATTTAACATAGCTATAAGATTTATACACTCAAAAGTCAAACTTACTAACATTAGTTATGCTCAGAAAGAGAAGCAACAGAAACCTAATCGATCACAAACTTGTAATTCCAAACAAAGATATACTTCGGAAATCGCAAATCATTAACTAGATAGACTCAAAATTCGATGATTGGAGTAAGTGGATTAGTAATAGAGGGGGAACGAAATCGCCTAGAGAAGAACGAAAACTCACCTGGAGAAGAACGAAATTGCTGGGGTCCCTGCTTCAGTTGCTCCTGATATCGCTCCTTTGGTCGCTGCTTTCTTTCTTTCTTTCTTCAGGTCACTTTTCTTTCCAGAGGAGACAAGTTTGTTTTGCCTGGAGAAAGCCGATCTCACTTAATTTGACATACCCTGATAAACGGGTCAATCCGGTTTTGTAGCGGTTCGACATACCCGGTTCAACCGCGGTTTAATGTAAATACGGCCGGTTCGATCCGGTCGGTATTTTTACAAAAACCCGCTCTAATTTGACCCGTTTTTTATCTCGGATCACGGTCCAACCGGTTGAACCGGCCGGATCAACCCGGGTTTTAAAACATTGGTTTAACTTTTACAAAATATTCATTTTTGCCCCAGAAGTATTATAAATAGTTAATAGTTAGGAATTATAAATATAAGACAAAATTACATAAATGGTTATTATGATTTATCAAAACTCACAAAATCTAAATTACATAAATGGTTATTATGGTTTACTAAAACTTACAAAATCAGTCTTTGCTAAAAATTTTAACATAGATGGTCCCTGTATTTTTTCAAAACTTGCGTGAATGATCTTTTTTGTGAACATTGTTAGTTATTTTCTATTAGTTTGAGGGTAATTTGGTTTTTTCATGTAGCAGAGACTAAGTTTGTGACAATGTATAACTCATAAGAACCATTTATGTAATTTTATCATATTTATGTTTATGAACGTTTACTTTTTTAAATATCACTCAAACCCCTGAATGTAAAATATTATTTTCAACCATCCAATTTTCTAAATTTTCGAATTAGCCCTGGTAGTGTATATATATATATATATATATATATATATATATATATATATATATATATATATATATATATATATATATATATATATATATATATATGATTAGGTTATTTTGTTTAGAGTATCTATTGTGTTATTGTATGCATAAATGTGAGCCAATCAAATTTACATATTTTAAGAAAGTGATTAATATATACTATTGAATTAAATATAATTGAAAAATATCATCTTAATTAATTAAAAGGGTAATTCAGTCAATTAATATAGACTTAATAAAGGAAAATTGCATTTTTTTAAGGAATCATAGATTCTATTAATTTTAAAAATCCGATTTTAAGAATTATAATTATTTTAATTCGGACATTTTAACAGAATATGTTTATGAGTATATTCAAAATTAAAAATATTCTAGAACCATAAATAATAAAAATATTCTTGAACCTATTTCTTGATCATGAATTTAAAAACTTTTTATAAAATAACAAATTCTTGAACAATAACTAGAAGAATTAAAACAAAAAATACATTACTTATTGTAGAATACGGGTAAAAATTGTTAATAATTACATTTATTGTTTAAGAATAAAACTAAAAAACAATCAAAACCGGAAAGAATACATCAAAACTAACAACGACTAATACATTCTAAAAGAATAATGTGGTCCGTTTCAATTTTGTGGTCCGTTCTTCAAGCATCAACTTTTGTGATTCCAACAGAATTGGAATTCGTCATTCCATTCCAATAGAATTGGAATTCGTGATTTCATCATCATTTTCCCAACTCTGTAAGTAATCAACATCTCCAATATATTCAGTGATTATTGTCCAGTCTTTGATACATTTATCTTGCCTATATCTACAATCATTTAACAAAACAAATCTTACCAATCTTTTTCTCTAATCAAGCAATAAAACATATTCACTTGGACTATATGGTAACAGTCTCCTTTTCTTCTTTGATGCAATTGAGCAACTTTTTCGCCTCCTTTTCTTGCCTATATCTACAATCATATAACAAAACAAATCTTACCAATATTTTTCTCTAATCAAGCAATAAAACATAACAACATGAATAAGTGATCTCTCTTATCTACCTTGACAAAAATCTTCACCTGATGTAGAGGACCTTTGGATGCGGAAAAAATCAATGGTTTTTGTTTGAACCAACGGGAATCCTGGGTACAGAACAAGAAATGACATTGTTAAAGGTGAACCAATCACTACTGGACTAAACATGATGTACACAGACAACAATGCATATAATTCAAAGGCTTGTATCCTAGAAATTAGGGGTTGTTCCTAGTCAAGATTTTACCATGAGATTTTACCCTATCGACTACCTGGATTATCATTCACATAATCAAGCGAATCACTTGCCTCGGTGTATGAGAAGAATTCCACGGGATGTAACTACAGTTATTACTGTCAAGTATTTGAATCAGACAGCTGGTGCAAAGTCCTTAGATCTAGGGTTTAATTGGGGATCTTCGCATTTCAAGCTACCAGTATAAAATTAAGCATTGGATGAATCAGCATATGTGAATTATTCCATTACTTTACAATAGAAAAACCCCTTTAACTGTAAATCCGAAAAATCTTAAACCTAAACCATAACATGCAATGCCACAAAATGCAGGTCAACTTAAATTGAAAAAGAAAAAAGACATACTTGAAATGGTCTTCCGATTGGTGGAACAAGAACGACAGAACCAAGAGTCGATCAGAAATGGTCTTCCGATTGGTGGAACAAGAACGACAGAACCAAGAGTCGATCAGAACAGAAGCAAGAATATGTCTGAGGCAGAATAAGTGAAACCCTCGGTCACACTGGTCGCACAATAAGAGCTCTGATCCATAGTCGCCTGACCCACATTCCTCACATCTCACAACCAGAGAAGAACAATTGAAGAAAGCATAAGTGAGAACGAAGACAACGTGTGCATCGATTCAGTTGCTAAGGTTTTTGTCCTTGCCGCTTGTTCTAGCACTTCAAGTAAGAGCATTACAGTGAGTGTCCATGGGGTCGTTGTCAAAAAGGGTTGATTAGGGTTACGGTTTAAAAGACGATGGGTGGAGAAAACTAAGTCAATTGTTACCTTAATTATAGTATATTATCTGTGGAAAGTAATTATCAAATTACCTATTTACCCTAATTTATTTATTTAATTATTTATTTTTATTTTAAATTTTGATTGATCCACATTTATGCATACGATAACACAATACTTAGTTTAAACAAATGAACATAGCTCTCTCTCTCTCTCTCTCTCTCTCTCTCTCTCTCTCTATATATATATATATATATATATATATATATATATATATATATATATATATAATTTCCTTAATAGTTTTTGTTCGTTAACCTAAAAAAACTATTTTTCTACATGCTTATTTTTATATATCGGTCACATATAATAACTTTTGTTCGTTAACTGAAAAAAATATAGTATAATCGACTTTGTTTATGTTTCGATGAATTTTTTATGTTTGTGTGCTTAGTTATGTACGGTTCATTGAGGTGATATATAATAACATTTGTCCGTTAACTTAAAAAACTAATTTTTTGGTGTTTATTTTATGTATGTATCGTTAAAAATTTAAGTTCGTCCGTTTTGACATAATTTGTTTTTATGTTTTCGTTCTTATTTTTATTTACAAACAAATAATAAACATAAAAAAATATGTCAAACCGTAGACGAACGCGAACTTATACCGGCATGTACATAAAAAACAAATAAGTTTTTTTTTTAAAATAATGAACCAAAGTTCTACAATTACGTCGAATACGTCGAGTTGACCACCTTGGATTTAGACTAATACATACATAAAAATAAACATGTAAAAAACGTATTATATTCAAGTTTATCTATGTTTCGATATAAATTTTTTTTTACGATTTTGTTCTTGATTTTATGTACGTTTTATATGTTTGAGTCGTTTCATATAATAAATTTTGTAAATTTCGTTTGTTAACTAAAAAAACATATTATATTCGAGTTTATCTATGTTTCAACGTAATTTGTTTACGTTTTTGTGCTTACTTTTATGTAAGTTTTTTACGTATAAGCTGCATCACATGTAACAACTTTTTAAGCTAACTAATGAAAGGTATTATGTGACGCGTGTAAAACCCAATTTCTTTAATAAACAAAACAAAGTAACGCCAGTCGTTACCCTTTTAAAAATATAATTAAATCTTTCAAGAACATTGTAACACTCGGTTTCGGATTTGCTTCTTTGTTCACGGTTGCGGCCCAACCATCAGTTGTCATGAGGATTAGGGCTTTGGGGAAGAAGGAATTTGGACCTTTTCGAATGTGTGTATTATGGTTTAAGTGATCCAAGTGTAGTGGCGGAGGCAAGTTCAATGTAAAGGGGTATCCCAAATCGGGTTTGGTTTCTCGGTTTTCCAAACTCGCTTTCGGGTTTAAACCCAAATCCATTCAAAAGTTTAACTTGTTGAGAATTAAGAAGATTGTGTTGCTTATATAACAGATGTATATAAGCTATGTCTCATGTATGATCGATGCGGGACAATTTTAAAATTTTAAAAATAAGTTGAAAAATTGATAAACAAAATAATATACACCAATTCCAAGATTCGAAATAGAGACCTTAAACTTAAAAGTTCAACACTTTACCACTTGGACAACTCAATATTTGTGCTTATTTTTCACATCATAATATAATATGTATAATTCGTATAAAGCTATATAGAAGGAGCTATGAAAATAAAAGAAAATAAATGTTTGGAAGAATATTTGAACTTGTAACCTCTAAAAAAACTCATTAATGCCTTAACCATCTGAACCAATTCCATCTTGTGTTATTATCTCGCTAAAAAAAATTATACTACCGAAATTTTTTTGAGGGGTATCCCGGGATCTATTGTGGATCCGCCCATGTCCAAGTGCTCGATGGTATCTTTGGAGGCCCAGGGTATAATCGTAATTTGATAACTCGGCCTTTTATGGATTTTGGGTTTTTGTTCGGGTGGTTTTAAGGCTTGGGTGTGTTGTTAGAAGCATAGGGCTTCTCACAACCTTCCATTGGATATAAGGTTTGTTGGAAACAAACATAAAATGAGGAAATTATGGAATTTCAAAGATTTTGGTAGAAATGGCCCTTATTGAAAAAGGTTTGTGTTTCAGTCTCATGTGTGCATGGCAGAAGGCACGTGCTTGGGTGAGTACGCCCAGCGTAATGATCAGAGTACCAAACCCTAATTTCTAGGGTTTAGGCACTATTTAAACATCTTTATGAGCTCAATGCTTTTTCATTTCTCAGGCTCCACTGCCTTCTAGCCTCATTTCAGAAACCCTAATCTCATTTAGAGTGCTTGAGAGATCTAAGTGTGCTTTTTGGTGTGTTCTTGCTCATTTTCAAGAAAAGGGTGCTTGGTGCTAGCGTGTGGTTCAGAGGAGGACGTTTAGATCATTTCCAGCTCATTCAAGGTATAAAGTTCTCATCTTGAATTTTCTGTGCAAGTTTGAGTTTAGGGCAAGATTAAGGGTTTTTATGGTGTATTTAGTTCTCCTTGTCAGTTTGAGCCACTCCAGGAGCTTGGAGTGATACATCATGCTTCTTCTGATGTTGTTAGTCCATAAAAAATGTTTGCTTGATGTTTAGAAATGGTCTATACATGTTCTAGTTGGATTATGTTGGGTCTTAATGGATTAAGTTGGTTGTTGGCTCCCATTGAGTCATGTAAATGCATAAAGGTGTTGACTTATACATTAAGAGCTTAGTTAGAGGGTCTTTTAAGGTTTTGATGCAAGGACTTAACGGATTAAGTCGTAATTTGGATTTTGGAAAAGTTTTGGTTACGCCCCGTGTAACTAATGGTACGCCCATCGTACCAAGCTAAGGTCGCAATCTAAATTCCTCGAGTACGCCCAACGTAGCTGAGCGTATGCCCTGCGTTCGGCATGGAGTTGGGCTCAGTGTGATTTTTGGGCTTTGCACCTTTGGCCCACTTTATTGGACTTGTTGTTTGGGCCTTTAGGCTATCTGAGATTTATTATTGGACTACGAGAAGTTTGGGGCATTAAGATAAGGCCCATATGGGGTTGGGCCCAATTTGGAAAATTGGGTCATTTGTGGGCCTTTATTGATCTTGTAGTTTTGGGCCTTTTGGTTTTGGGCTTGGGACTCATTTTTGGTTCATGTTGGGTCAGGGGTAAAATGGTCATTTTACCCCAAGTATGGATTATGGATCATAGTTTGGAACCTAATTGCTAATTAGCTGTTATTTTTGTATTGATAGCTCTGGAAGTCGTCAGGGCAGCAGCTAGGGATTTCTTTCAGTGAGCTTCTACATTTGAAATGAGTCTTCCTTATTGTACTTATGGGTCAAAAGCTTCAAGGATGGCCTTTGGATTGTTATCCAGATTATCGTATGATCGAGTATTGTAGTGGTCTGTTAGATCTGCATCCTAGTAGATAGGATGATGTTATGCTTAATGATCTGTAGGATCTGTCTGCTTGTTATTGGTTGGTTATTTGTATGCTTGTATGTTATATGTATATGTCGACACGATGTATGTGTGGGTGGGTTGACGCAGTCCTGCTTTGTGCTGAAGGCCAACAGACCCAGGTTGATCGGATAGACTAAAGGCCAGTGCGGCGTACCAGTCACGCCGAAGGCCCAAAGAACGGTCCATATAGGATAAAGGCCTGATGAGGCGGTCCAGTCATGCTAAATGTTCTGTGAGCGCTCAAGATAGTCTATAGGCCGGTGGGGCATTCCAGTAAGGCTTAAGGCTTTGTATGCATGCTGTTTATTGTATTATTCTGGTTTGTGTGGTGTTGGTATTTTGGGGAACTCACTAAGCTTTGGGCTTATAGTTTTGGGTTATGTTTCAGGTACCTCAAATGAACGCGGGGAGGCAAAGGCGTGATTGTACACCTCATCATGTTTTGTTTTATGATTTTGGGAAAACTCTGATATTAAACATGTTTTGAAAACTAGTTTTGTAAACAATAATGACTTGTGGATTGGTTTCCAAAAGTTTAAATGTTTCATGAATTTTTTGGATGTTACAATGTGACATCCCCAAAATCACGGCCAGAAAAGACCGATTTTGTTTATGCTTTATAAAAATCAGAGTACTTCATTTTATAAAAAGGTTGCGGAATTTGTTCCCAGAAAAACATGGTAAATACGTTATTAAAACATTTTCGAAGAAACGTATTTATTTCATTTTAAAACATTTGGGATGTCATCGTTAATACAGGAACATAAGCATAAACAGAACTTACAATTATTCACACTAGTGGTCTACATCTCTTTAAATCTCTCAGTGTAATGTCACTTCATATCAACACCTGTGGTATAAATAAACTGAGTGGGTCAGGTTGGGAAACCTGGTGAGCACATAGGGATTTCAATCCCACAATGTTATACCATATATATAGTTTAAAATTCACAAAATATACAATTTCACCATACATATATATAAACAACTCTTATCCCACCCCGTTGATCCTCGCAACGAGGCTATCCATACTCTCGGACCTAAGATTAGTCGTTTTACCTACTCCATACTCTCGGATCAGAAATGAACGAATTTACCAAATCCATACTCTCGGACTAGGGACGAATGACTAATCCATACTCTCGGATTAAAGATGAATGATTATGCCTAATCCATACTCTCGGACTAGGGACAATAGCTAATCCATACTCTCGGATTAACGACGAATGATTATGCCTAATCCATATTCTCGGACTAGGGACAATGACTATGTCTAATCCATACTCCCGGATAAGTGACATATACTAACTTCTATTCTCTGAGTTTAACTCACTTGTACTCGTAAGAATATACTACCCAATATTCCTCATATTTAATTTAGGTCTACTCTTTATCCTAAATTATCAAATATAATCAGGTATGTTCTTTAACACGAATTTCAAGCAACATCAATTAACTCGCACATAAACATATAATTAATACTTCAATCAATACTTATATTAAAATCATGTTCATGAAAGGGACTATGCACTCACCTGAGAAGGTGGTGACTCAGTACTCGGACAGCGCTTCGTTTACTTTAAAATAATTTCCTTCGACGAAACCTAGTATTATCACCAATAGATTTTAGTCTATTATTCGCCGAGACTAATTAATAGTCTAGCTATTATTACTATTATATAAGCGTTAAAAAAAATACTTATATAACCCATAATAATAGCCCAAGTATTTATTATATGTTCTTAATAACGTTAATATAATTAAATAAAAACTATATTAAAAATTGTGTAGGCGTAGCTCACTTACAGCGGGTTTTATAGAAAACCAGGCTTTGCTTGGAGCAGCGTTTCCGAGCCGAAAAGCTCTTCTTCTCGGAGCCGTCGAGCACTCCGGGGCTTCCGCCTCGTGCTAGGGAGGTTCCCTAGGCTTTTCGGGGGATTTCGAGGCTAGAGAGAGGTTCTAGAGAGAGAGTAAAGAGAAGAAAGAATGGGAAAGGTGTGAAGAAAATGAGGGTGGGAGAGGTGGTATTTATAGGGTGAAAATGGCTGAACTTGGTGCCACATGTCACCATCTAGTGGCAAGACTTGGGGAGAAAGCAATGGCCAAGATTGTGCCACATCACCCATTTTCGCACAACACACTTCCGACTTCTAAAATCCGTAACTTTCACATACGACCTCCGTTTTTGATGTTCTTTATATCCACGCGTAGGTAAAAATAATATCTACAACTTTCATTTTGACTCCGTCGGCTAATTCTCGACCGATCTTAAATTTAACAGTACGAGACGTTTAGACTGTTAAATGACCGCGAAGAATTTGTAACTCCTTCATACGGACTCCGTTTTCGTCTGTCTTTTTACCGTTGAGTTCCTATTAATGAGATCTTCAACTCTCATTTATTTCATGTAAGCCAAAAACCGCTCGAACTAAAATTCGAGTTTCGGGCTGTACACTGCTAAGCCGAATCTTAGAAAAATCATAACTTCCTCATACGAAGTCAGATTTGGGCGTTCTTTTTATCGACACTCTTAGTTTAACATATTCTACGACTTTTGTTTAGATTGCTAAGGCTAAAAAGTCTTCTATCGTAAATTCACTATTTACGTCTTCCGGTGCCGTGCCGGTTTTGCCGTAAAACTTCGGCGGGCCATAACTTCTTTGTTATAACTCGGGTTTCGGCATTCTTTATATGTACGGAAACCTTGTGACATATTCTAAATCTTGGTTAAGGCTATTCATTCTAAATAATCTTTTGTCGAAAAGTCATTTTTGACCCCTATTGCCTCTAAATTGACTAGCCCGGATCTACGGGCGTTACATACAAACATTCAAATACATTTATAATATAATATTTCTATAAACATTGTGGAAGCAGAAAACATCTCAGATTTAAAAGAAAAACATAACATAGTAATTTTCATAAAAGTCTTCAAGAGAATGTCGTCTACAGTCATATTGGTCTCTTTTCTTTATTAAAACCTGACAATCCTGAATATGTTAAATAACAACGGGTAATCATAACGCTTAGTGAGCATACACATTACTCTACCATTATATAGATCACTTACTTACACATACATAACATTTCACATAAAAACATAAGACATAAACATCAACATTCCTAGCACATATTGTTGGTACGAACCATAACCCTGTTTCCCCTTCCGAGAACTACCCCCTTACTCCCTCATAGGGAAATAAGAGATAAGAATACAGTTTGTCACACTAAAGAACAAACCACATTCTGCATTTCATTGTTCACTTTACTGGATTAGGGTATCCGTGAACAATAACATAAAACAAGTAATGACTACATAATAAGATAGTTAGTGTAGCTCACTCTCTTGATAACTTGAAACACTTTAGTTTCAATAGCTAAATGAACCTCCTACTTTTTTCACACCTACACACCAATTGTAACATTTACTTGTGCACAACTATACTTTCAAATATACTTATCTTTGTATTACTTTAACTTTTCTTTGATTATAGCGTTCTGTTCGGGACTTGCTTTTACCACCTTAAACTCCATATTTTTCAAAACTTAATTGTATGTGGATATATCAGTTCCTTATCTTTAAAAGTAGTACTCACACACCTTCATACGATTTTTCTACGATTTATGGCGAATTTTACAAAACTGTCTCGCATAACAGTTTATTTCGGATCAATCTGGGTAAATGGTCATTTTTACCCTAGCTAGAGGCATTTCTTGATTTTGGTCAAAACTAATGAAGTATAGAGGACTCAAATACAAAACTTTGTGAACTTATTTTGACCAAAAAGGGTTTTCCATGACCGAGATATGATCTTTCAAAGACAAGAGCAAAACAATGGGTTTTTCAGAAAAGTAAAAGTAGGGTTAGAGTTCAATCCACTCAACCCATTAAGTACCACATTCAATTAAGACCTTACAGGTCTATAACACATCATCCCTAGGTACTATAAGAATTTCACAATCAATGAGGGAGATATCATACTTACGTCGTTGAGATTGAGAGCTTCATACAAGCCTTGCACCTATGACGATTTCGACAACGATCTAAAAACTCTGTCCATGATCAATGATCTATAACTCAATCTCCAAACCTTGAGATAAAAAATCACCAACAGTCAAAACTTCAATACATGTCTTGAGAAGCTTCCCTCCAAATTTCTCGACGATCCAACGGTTTGGTCTCCAAGGATCGTCCAATTACTGCAGAAATGTCTTCAAAAACGAGAATTCCTAGCAATATGGTTATTAGGGTTACGTTGTGTTTAAGCCTTACGGGTTAAGTAGGTTATCAAATTTGGCCCTAAGGCCCCAATTCAACCCAAAACCTTTTCCATTAAATCCTTAAGTTTGAAATAATAACCCAATTAACCCTTTTTTGCTATATTCTTACTTTTAAGTCCCCAACTCTCATTTTGGTTCCTCATATTTCCAACTATTATCGATTTGACTTTCACGTAATTATAATTTCATTCCATGTCCCCCATACTTAGTCTTGAACTATAAAATTAACTATTAAAATTTGAAGATACAAATTTATAACCTCACACTTTAATTTTATGACCCATAATTATAATCATTTAAATTAAATGGCAATTTGGGGTGTTACAGCACGACTTATACATAGAAAATGTACATAAAAGCACAAAAACATTTAAAAAAAGATTACATCGCAACATAGACAAACTCGAATATAATATGTTTTTTTAAGTTAACGAATGAATTTTATTATAAGACCCGACTCATACGTATAAAAACGTACTTAAAATTTAGCACAAATTTGTAACAAGAAAATAATAACGAAACATAGAAAAATTCGAATATAATACGCTTTTAAGTTAACAAAAAAAACTATTATATGTGATCTGATCTCAGACGTATGCAACATACATAAAATTAAGCATTAAAATAAAAAATAAAAAAAAAACATCAAAACGTAGACAAACTCGATTTTAAACAGACACGTATTTAAAAAGACAAGTATGGGTTTTTTTAAAATAATAATAATAATGAACGAAGGTTCTAAATTCACGTCGAAACCTTAACCACCTTGAGTTTATATCGACACATATATAAAAGTAAGCATGGAAAAAAGTAGTTTTTTTTATGTTAAGAAACGAAATTTATTAAGAAAAATCAAACTATATATACTACGAGGACTAATTCGAAAATTTAGAAAAATGGAGGGGTGAAAAATGTTTTAAAGTTCGAAATGAATGGATTAAAGTGACATTCTAAAAAGTAGAGGGATAAAAAAGCTACAAAGTCATAAACATAAAATATAAAAAAATTACATAAATGATCCTTATGATTTACACATAGTCACAAACTTAATCTCTACTACTTAAAAATACCAAATTACTCTTGTATTAACAGATAAATAAAAGGACAATTCATGCAGGTTTTAGAAACCAATCCAAAAAAAATTATAATGATTGAGGTAGTGACTTTTAATAAATCATCCAAACTTTTGTCTAAATATAAGTTTGTATTTGTGAGGATATAAGTAAAAGGTATATACAATGTACGGTCATGTTTATGCGATATTCCTAGTGGCTTGGAGGTCTCTATGTTTTATGGAATACCCAAGTTCGATTCGTTGCTATTTGTTTTTTGTTTTACTTCTCAACTCACAAATACGCTATTATAAATATTTTACCCTCCGACTTTTATTAGTTTATTTTCATAGACCCAAAATATTTTTCTTAACTCACAATTACACCATAGCGGTCCTAGCTTTCAGATTTTACAATTATGATCCTTTAAAAAAAAAATTGAATATTGTTAATGCGGGAAGTTCAAGTTTGACCCAACAACCTGTCTAGCAGCAACAACAACGACAATAATAAATATATGTTTATGAAAATGGTGAATTTTATACCTATTTAACATTGTTTACCAAAGTAGATATACGATAAAATCTTATAGGAAATAGAAAAGTTTTAAAGAAAATTAGGGCATGTAATTTGATGAAGCATATGAACTATAATTTTATTCATCTCAAGCACCCGAACACAAATATCATCAAATCTTTTTTCAATCTAAAGAAACTAATGAAACCTTTATTAATATCAACAGAATTTCATTAATTTATCTATGTAGCATTTTACTTTCATTTCTCTATTACAACACTTTCTTTTGAAAAAAAAAAATCCATAAGAAAACAATTTTCATTGCTAAAAGCCTAAGCCTACATAATTTTTTAAAATATAATGTTCTAAAATGAAAAATACATGAAAATACAACCATATATAAATAGAGCTTGCCTTTATTTATGGCCAAGACTTGTGGCAATAGATTAAAACATGCAATAAAGCACCGACTCGACTCCAAAAGACATAATCTCATTCTTTCATCTTCAAAAAAATGGTCTTAAAATTTTTATCCAGTATTCTTGTTAAACTCAATGGAACCATCTAAGCTTTCTAACTTTATTTTTTATAATAATAAAAAAAAATCATATCTTTTATATAGACTATATCCCATCTTGTTACGTCAAAAAAAAAATTGCAGTTTTTGTCTCATTTATATCAGGATCAGTATCAGCCTAAGCCCAATTATATAAAACACAGTATAACAACCACATACACTACAATCAGCCTAAGCCCAATTATATAAAACACAGTATAACAACCACATACACTACAACGTATATCGAAATCATAAGAAACAATATCCAACTAAAATATGGCTATAAATTGAAAGTTGTCAAACATGTCGGCTTTTCAAGATTTAGAAATATAGGAAAAATTGAACTCCATACAACGCTCTCCTACAACATAAGCTTTTTTTTGTATCCATACAAATTCTAACATATATATTTTTTTTTGTTTTGTTTTGTTTTCTTACTCACACTTAATGGAACGGTATATATGTCGAACAAAGAAGAGTGAAGCACGAAAACCTATCATCCCAAGCATCAAAAAGAAGCCGTAGCAAATGCATGCCATGTACCCGAAGAAAAACGATGTTTGCATGAACCCCGTCATATCAGAACGCCCGTAGTAGTAATACAAGCAATACCCGTAGATGAAAAGCCCCGTTGATCCACCACAAACAAAAGACCTACACACCAACACTTTAATGCATGAAATAGCAATGTACTTTCAACTTTTATCTTAAAAAAATGAAAGTAAAATGCAATAATTAACTAATCAACAAAAGTAAGGTTGTATTTGGTGAGCCACAGCTAGCTTATAAGCTATTTTTTTAAAAGCTACTTAGACCAACTTTTTAGAAGCCTTTTAAAAAGTTTCCAAATATACCCCTTGATTATGAAAACACATTCTTTTAAATGTCATTTTATATCTTTCAGCTAACTTTTCAGCTAGTTTTACCAAACATCATTTTCTATGAGCTAGTTTTTTAGCTATCATTTATCTTTTTATTTAAGAGCTAGCTTTATAGCTGTCAGTCTGCTTTTCAGTTAGTTTTACCAAACATTATTTTTTATCAGCTAGTTTTTTTAGCTCTTGGCTAACATTTTAGCTATCAGCTAGCTTTTCAGCTAACATAGCCTAAGTTGCTATTTTTCGCATACAAAAAAAAGAAAAAGAAAAAGAAAAAATACCTCCACCACCATTCATGATCCTCGGCCGCCAGTTGAAAATACGTGAGCGCGATGGTGATAAACGCGGTGACAATCACGAGAATGATAAACACAATAAACAAAATACTGTAAATCGTGTAAATCCTATGACCCCAAACACTGGCAAAAATGTAATAAAGTTCAATATAAATGGCACTGAACGGAAGAAATCCAGCCATTGCCATTTGCGGGAGGCTGCCACGATACCATGGCAGTGGCGGAATCTCTCTCGGATATTTGGTGGTCCGGCAAGGTGCTTGGAACTCCACCTTGCTGTTTTTTCCGGCGATACCCCCCAACACCAACAATGGTGATGTGACTAAGGCCCATATAAGGGCAATTACGACAATTGTCCCGAAAGGTAAGGCGGCAGTGGCGGAGTATGCGATTGCCACCGTGTTCAGGAAGCAGAAGGTTAGGAAAAGGGGCCCACAAAACAGACTTCCAGTCAACAGCAAGTTTCGTACCTAAAAAGTATTTATGAAATTATAAATAAAAAAGGTCAAGATTGTCATTTTGACATATAGCCATTTTTCAAGATTCAAGAATGGGAAGTCTTATGCTAAACAAAACTGGTAACTGGACAGTTATTTGAAGATTAATCAATCTTTATGAAAAGGGTAAAGGGTATTTATGGAATTAAGAAAGAAAAGGAGATACCCACCCAATTTGTTCCTTCAAGCTGACAATAGAAAGAGGAAGCTGTATAGCCAGCAATTCCAGATGTGAGGGCATATATGACAACCAATGCAGTGAAAAGAGCTCCTCTGTTGTATGGATAAAACACACCAACTAGTGCAAGTATGAAGATAAAGATTGTACTGCAAAAAAATTCAACAACAAAAAGACATAAATGCCCTTCTCATCTCATCATCAAACATAGCCCTAGAATGGGACAATTTGAAATTTTTTCTACACCCAAAAGGTGGAATAGAAGTAGGACAAAGACTTTCTCCTAGATCTCTCGTACTGGAAAAGACTTAAATGCCCTCCTCATCGGACTTACAGTGCAAATAGTTGGGTCCCAGAACCAAGGGCAGCAGCAAATAAAGATTTGAATTTTGGGTATCTGAAGACATCACCATGTATGTATTTCCATCCAGTTTCTTCTTGATCCTCAGCTGTTTCCTCATCATGAGCATACCTTTCATGTGTATAAAAAACAAGTTGTCATAATACAAGAATTAAATATAATTACATTCAAAATATTGTGTTCAATCGATTGTTCTCAAGACAAGAGGGTAAATTGGCCATTTACTCTCATTCAGACAGTTCATTCAGTCCAAAAAAGAAAGTCTTCGCTTATATAAGCTTTTACTCAAGACAGACATGATTAACATTTACACATTCAGATTCAGATATTACTCCTACACAAAAGGGCATAATGGTCATTCACTCGCATTCAGATGGTTCGTTCAATCCAAAAAAGAAAAAAGTCTTTGCTTGAACAAGCTTTTACTCTAGACAGACATCTTTATACATTCAACAATTTCTCATACACAAAAGGGTAAAACGGTCATTTTCTCTCGTTCCAAAAAAAAGGACTTACTTGACAAAATCATTCTTGAGAACCCGCATGAGAATAGTGGCAAGAAAACCGGTTAAAAGAAGCACTGTGACACAAGAATTAATGATTGAAAACCAATGAATTTCCAAATGATGTGGCAATGAAGAATTTTGTGAGTACTTCTCCATCCTCTTATCAAAAGGAATATTAGTTTCCTTCCATCGAACAGTATACATAAAGTCAACATTGACTTCTTTGTCTTCAGTAACATCCACAAGAGCACTAGGGTCAGTTCTGACATTAACCTCAATAACACGATCCTTGTTGTAAAGCACCTCAAATTGTAGATGCTTAAAGAGGTAGTATTTTAGCTCATTTAACTCGGTTTTTTCATATTTCCCAATGAAACCCCATAGTGGCAAATCATCAAAGTACATTTGGAAGTAGTAGTCTTTTGAAATGGCTTTACGGAATTTGTTGACTTCTTGTTTTGTTAGTTGTTTAGTGCAAATGAATTCAGAGTCTTTGTCAACCAAGAAATCGAGTTTGTATGGAGCACTAACTAATCGGTCTCCATTTAAGACTTCTCCAAGTGCTTCCTTTTTCTCTTTCAAATCACCTGTTGATGTTTACACCATATGGTTAATGGGAGAAAATTGAAATCTTTTTTCCCACCCAAAAAGATGGGTTATGGGATAGGGATTAAGGGAGAAAGAACAAATCAAACCTGGTAAGCAGAAGGGTAGATCAAAATAGCGGTATGTTTCACTGAAATTGAAAATAGAGACATTCATTAGCTGTAGTTTTGTAATCAGTAGCATAGATATAAAGCGTATGTAACACATATGCAAAGGGATGAATCTTTAAAAAAAGGAAGAGATAAAGATTAAAGGTTCACTTTTCTAAATGGGCAACTAGAAAGGAAGTCAACCTATCCTATTTCAAGAGGGTCTATATGTACCTTTCATGTCTTCTAAGACCTATAGACATTGGTTTTCCATCAAACAACACGATTAAATGATAAAAGCATTGGAATGAAAGCTGAACGATGAGCTTCAGTTTTAGGTAGATCTGAAGTGTAAAAATTTGAATAAGAGATTTTACTTTGTATGAAAGCTGAGCGATGAGCTTCAGTTTTAGGTAGATCAGAATCGAAATCATTAGAGTTTTCTTTTAGCAATTCTTTGATTGCTATTTCAATCTATCGGGTTTTAAGAACATTTAACTGATTACTGTGACATACTCTAAACACATATCCAAACACCACAAAGTTCAACCGCCTGGACAAACAGAGTTGCACCAATTATCGCTAAAGAAGCACTAAAAGAAAAACAAAAGTTCCCAGACCAAGAAACCTAATTCAATCATAACATCGAGCCCAAAATGACGCAATTCTGTTCACCTTATCGGAAAGAAACCCCCAAGAAAACCAGCAATTACGTTCACAAAAGAGATCTGATAGTACCTTGGATTCTGGAAAGGGCCAACCTTGTTGGCGTAGAGAGGAACAACGTCTCCATTTTTGTATTTGTGATTTGAAGCATCGGATGTGACTGCTCCCATTACACTGCAAATCACGAACAATGCTAGCACCAGCCATTTGTAAATCTGTGGTTTCACCATCATCTTCACATATATGAAGAAATGTGTATGGGATATGAACAAGATCGGAGAGAGGGAGATGTATAGATCTAGATCTCACACTCTCTTCTCTGTGATGGTAATGCGAGAAGAAACTCGATCCCCAAAAGGAGGACTTACATTTAAAGCATTTTGTGTTTGCTTAAAAATGATGTTTACGTATAAAATGACTCAAAGTAGTCTATGCCGACTGCCTAACCATGTCTTGGTTGATTTCCACCCGATCTAAATCCCAGATCTGAAAAACAAAATTTTAAAATAAAGAAAGTGTAATTCACTAAAATAATCAAGATGGGACGTATCAATCACTATTCACCATTATTCATTCACAAATATCATAAAATTTTGACATATTAAATGTATCTATTGATATTTTGAAGGATGGTGATCAAAATAACCAATTTTTCCTAAATATTAAAAAAAAAAATCTATGTGGAATGAAGGTTGAGTTTCAACACTATGCTCAGTGAATTACTTTTATACGATCTACTAAGGTTGTAAAAAACGTTAGACGTTACCTAGTTGATGGACTGAGTTCAAGGAATTAATCGACTAAGCAGAGATTAACCAATAACCATTAATTGCTAATTTGTTGAATTTTAAAAAATTAATATGATTAATACAATACTAATTATTCATCAAATAATTTCTATCGAGATAGAACTTCTCAAAATATTAAAATTTCTTAGTTTTTTATTGTTTCACTCGGTGTTTATGCATGGATTAATCGTTAGGTGTCCTCTAATCAGTCGAGTAGCACTTAGTGATTAATCGGAACCTAGTCGGGATTTTTACAACACTGCGATTTACTATTAATCTCCTTAACTGTTAATTGGTATTATGTGGAAATTAAATAGCTATTTACTAAACTTATTTGGGGGGGGGGGGGGGGGGGGGGGTTAGATTACCCCCTCTTTATTGCACGTATGGTAAATAGGGCGCCATTCTCATTTAACCCTCGTTACTAAAATGTAGGTTCCTTCCTTCAAGAGGTAGTCAATTAATGAAAATGTAATACTTATTCCAGGTAAATAATTCATTTATGTTTTATTGGCAATTAAAGAAGTAAAATGTGGATTTTATGATGGCCACGACGTGGTGGAGAGTACACCACGACGTAGGCATGGCCAAAGGAAACGCTCATCATTTGTACGCACAATGATGTGTATCTGGCCACGACGTGGTGGCTGCCAATGTGTAAACCCTATTTTTCCATGTTTTATGCCTTATTTAAGGGATGTGGTAGTTAGGGTTCTCACATCCTTAGCCTCCATCACCTCCCTTTCAACCTAAAAAAAGCCCTAACATCCATTGTTGACCTTGTAAGATTTTTGTGGTGGTTTTAGTCCCTTGAAGGAAAAGAAGAAGATGTTTTGGTGCATTGTTCCAGCAAGCAAATCCCTTCCTCGTCATCTTGTGCTGTTTATGGTCCCTTGTAAATCCTCAAGCTTCTACCTTTTGTGTTTAAGCATGATAGATCTAGGTTTTTGTCCATTATCCCCCATGTTTAAGGGGGTTTGAGTTTTTTGATTCCATAAAGTTGGCAACTTTATGGGTCATTAAGGTTTCTTTGTGGTCTCTTGTCCCAGATCTAGAGAGAGTTATTGAGCTTTGGGTTTCATGCATGAGATCTTGATCTCATTTTTACCATTTTGACCTAACTTAAGCTCAAGACATGCATTGGACATGCATGTCTATAAAACAATGATTTTTATGGAGTATTAAGAGTAAAAAAGCCTTATGGAAAGTATGAATGAGTGACTTGAAGGATTAAGAGCTTAATGCATTAAGGTGATCTGAGCAGCTTCCACAACATGGCGAGTTGGTCACTGTGACATCCCCATTTTCACGGCCAGAAAAGATCGATTTGTTTATGCTTTGTTTAAAAAATCAGAGTAACATTTCAAAAAAAAGTGTTGCGGGATTTGTTCCTAAAATAAAATATGATAATGATTTATCAAAGCATTTCCGAATAATTGTATTTCATTATATTAAAACATCGATGTCATGTTCGATACATATCAAAATCATAAACAGAACATTTTAAGGCTTATAACATTTATCTACTGGCCTATAATCCGTAATCTCTCCTCTAAACATCACATTTATGCTCGTGTGCCACTACCTGTAATAAAAGAAACTAAGTAGGTCGGGCTTGGGAGCCTGGTGAGCACATATGGTTTTCAACCCACAATAAATAAGTTTATTAATTTCATCAACCAATAATAACCCAATTAGCCGTTCCCGTTATCCTCACTTTACATCCGTAAAAACACCTATCATAAGGGACCTAGCCTAATAATCATCATCGGGATAGACACTACTGCTAAGGGGGTTCATCGGCAATAAATGTCCTTAAGGCAAACATGAGGGGGATGGAGTACAACGGTGAACACGTCGTTCACAAACACCTACAGGTTGCGAGCCTGCTAGCGTTCCACTGGACTGTCTAGAAGAGTTAGTGGTCATCATCTATACTCCGCTAGATGACAGGATCAACATAAATATCAAGGCCTCTCATCATTTTATTTCATCACACCAACTATTACATCTACCTATGTTTTACCCAACACATTTTGTATATATAAGATACATATACAGTTCAAATCATTTAAAACATGTATAAAATCGTTCATCCAACATAGACAACAAGTATTCAGATAATATGTATACATAGCATGTAATTTATATAAAATACTTCATATTTATGTGTAATATGAAATTAACTATGCACTCACTTGTAAAGGTGGTGATCCCGAATTCAGACGGCCATACAAGAGTGTGTACGGCCAAGGTGTGTACGGCCAATGTAGTGTATGGCCATGGAGTGTATGGTCATACACTCATTAAAGAAGTATGCAAAAAGGGTTGTTTATGGACCTAACTAACATCCAGTAAGTGTTCATGGTCTTGTGTTGAAACATGGGGTGAGTTTGAGACCTATACATGCATTAAACTGAAGGGTTTTGAGCATTCTAACACTCCTAAGGTGTTCATGCAACCATAGAAACCTTGGATCTATGTTTGACTAAGATACATGCAAAAATGATTTTCCAAGGTTCATAATCCTATCTAGCATACATGGGAACTTTTAAACATAAAAGTTAGTAAGTAAACATACCTTGTAGTAGATTGGGATCCTTGAAAACCTTGTAAGCCTAGCACCACAAGTGTGATGTCTCAAATGTCTCACACAACACCAAATGCACTTGGAATAAACTTTGAGAGAAATGTCACACTTCTAAAATCGGCTTGCCCTCACTATTCTTTCTAGTGGCCGATTTTGGTGAGCATAAGCATCCTTATATAGTATGTTACAATTAGGGTTACACCATGTAAACCCTAATTATCATGACCTTTCATTTCCATGACCAATGGGTTCTATAACCACCATGAAGCATCCATGGAGCATCCTATGGGTTTTAGCCCAACTTGATAATCCATGAAGCATTAGCCCACTATACAAGTATGGATGATTTACACAATCAACCCATATATTTAATTAGCTACCTTTTGATCACTTAATTAATTCTAAATTAATTCTTGATCAATACTAATTAAATAATATTATTAATATATTGGAACTTATAATATATTAATAATCCATAAGTGTTATTTCTCTCATTTTAGTCTATCCAAATGCATGATGCCATGCAACCCAAATGGACCATGCCAAACCGGGTCAAGTACATACTAGAAATAATTATGGACTTAGACACCGTATCCAACGTAAACAAGGGTTTACAGCCATATGAAGTGTGTACATCCGTACACCCTTGGTGTTCATGTATTGGATGATAAATCAAGGCTAGGAATTAAGTGTTTCTCAAGCTTAACAAACAACTAGAATAGATACTCATACTTTTGAAGGCTTCTAAGGAGTCAAGGCTCAAGAACAAGTAGGTGTTCTTGGTGAAAATGAAGAATATTTGAAGATCTAACCAAAAGAAAAGATTTCATGAATGAAATCATGGATCTTCACTAGATAAAGTCATGCATCAACAATTCAATGGAAGGAATACTTACATCTTTGAAGATTAAGGTGTAAAACTTGATGATAGTTGAGAGAGAATCGATTGAGGCGAAAGTGTGAAAAGTGTGAGGAAATGAAGGAAAAACTTATATATATATATATATATATATATATATATATATATATATATATATATATATATATATATATATATATATATATATGTTTGGGTTCACGACCACCCTTGAGTGTACGGCCGTACACTCATGTGTATGGTCGTACACTCATGTGTACGACCATACACTCCTCTAAATGGAGTGTTTGGCCCGAATGCAATACGATGAACTTAAGTTAACTCATCTCTGAACCCAAACCTTGAATGTACTAGACTTAGAACACTCAAACAGACACTGAACAATGCTAAAAGATAGCAAAAACGAGTCTGACTGCGATTGAATTTTGAAAGACTGTACAAGATAGAAATTTCAGGTTGATACAGGGGGTCACAATGTGAGATATGATGGTCACGTCATGAGTATTAGTTGATCAACTTGACCGTATTTTTGAGTCTCGCGACGTGAGGTTTATGTCTCACGATGTAAGGACGACCTGATGGCTCAAAAATCTGATATTCTGGGTATTTAAAGTAATGAGAGGCTAGGGTTGCACATCCTCAGCCTCTTTCACCCTCTATGGCTTCTTGAACCCCTAAATTCGACCCTCTTTGAGATCCTTAGTGTTTTGCTAGTTTAAAGTAGAATAAAGAAAGAGAAGAAGCACCATTGTGAAGGGAGTTGCAAGGAAGCATCATTGTCATCAACTCTTCTCTTATTTGAACCATTATAAGTATCAAGACTCAAGCTTTATTTCATTTCATGGTTAGATCTAGGTTTTTGGTCCTATTTCCTTATGTTATAGCTTGTTGGAGTGAAGAAGATCCATAAAGTTAGAAACTTTTATGGATTCAATTGGTCTTTTGAGTCTTATATCATTGAGATCTGGAAGTTGGTAGAGTATTAGAAGCTTGCATGAGAACTTGAGGCCATATTTCTACTTTTGACCTTAAATGGTGTAGGGACATGCATGGTACATGCATGTCCATAAAGCAAGAATTTTTATGGACCATTAGGGTCCCCTTAAGCTTCTGTAATAATTGAAATTGAAGGCTGAACGGATTATGTCACACCCCCGGCCGACGGCTGAAATGCGGAGCTTGTGCGACGTCATTATGGTCTACAGTTATTGTTTACATTGAACAATACAAAATTATAACACAAATGTTATTTTTATATTACAAAATATATTACATATCATACTAAGCTTTTAGAATACAAGAAACCAAAAATTACAAGTAGTGCTTAATCAGGTAAGTACAATAGAGATGAAGAGTGCTTCGGCGATCCCATGAATGTTTCCCAAAAGATTGAAACGGCTGACTCTTATTTTCCTGAGAATACATGTGATTTAAAAATGTCAACATAAAGTTGTTTAGTTCATATGTTTTTATATTTGTATTAACGTACTTTTTATTCCAAAAATTATAGATAATTTATCATATATAAGTATTTTCAAACTTATATTATACGTGTACTTTATTTCTAGAAAAGTACTTGTTTTATTGTTTATAAGTATTTTCAAACTTATATTTTTATTTGCTTTAGGCGTGATTATTAATGTTTCATGAGTTCCCATAATTAACCTACTGACAAGTTATTGCCCCTCACGACGCTTCATCGAACATCATAGTGTTTAGACAGTTATCACTCGTGACTTGACCGTCGATGGTTGTAGTTAGCAACTGCAGGTGGGATGTCAACCCGTATAGATCTATATATAATTCTTCCGCTCACTTAATATTTAAAGATTATAGGTATGAGACTTTGCTAAGTATTACACGTAGGTGATGAATGTGTCTCATGTAAACGGAGTGAGCATAATAACCGAAAAACCGAACCATAACCAAATTAACCGATATAACCGAACCATAATAACCGAACCGTTTTAAAAACCGTTGGTTCGGTTTCTAATTTTTGTTAACTGATAACAAACGGTTCGATTACGGTTTTATAGGTTAACTGAACCATTATTAACCGAAATGCTAACTTTATATTTTAATGCATAAAAATTATGGATTATATATAAAATAATATAGTCAAACTTATTTAAAACTCATTAAATTTCCAAAATATAATTAATTAATCTTCACTTATCAAGAGATCAACATGCAATCAAACCATAAAAGGATGATCATGTAGATTATGCAGACACACACAATTTTTCAATCATGCATTGAGTTATATTATTGATTAATGCTGTAATTCCTAATCGGCAAATTCTATAATTTGTAAACATTATTCACAATTAATTTAATCTTCACACTCATAATCCTCATCGGAGGATTCTCACACCGTTAATCCTAGTCAAAGATTGTTTTAACTTTATAGTTCTATTCGAATGATTTTATTAATTTATAATCAAAACTCTTAGGTAAGTTAAGTTTTTAGTTCTTCTTCACTTTATGATATATTAAGAATGTATTTTTTCTAAAAAAATTACTTTTTTTATTTACTGTTTTTACTTAATCATATTGAATGTATATAAGTGATTGTTTTTTTTATCCAGATAACACGTAATATAAATGTTTAGCTATTTTATTTTATACTTTTTGATTTAATCGCATTGAACATGTATGAATGTTTGACTTTATTTTAATGTTAATATCAATTATCAATACACGAATTTATTAATGTCAAATTTTTTAATTTTTTATATTTTTTATTGAATGTTTTTTATTTTGAATGTGAATATGTGTTATTTCACTATGAGTATCAAATGTACACATTTTATTCTATTACTATAAGCTAGGTTACACACATTGGTGCCAATGACTTTTTGTATTCTCTTTCCATTTTTTATGCCACTATACTTTCGCCATTTATATTATTTTGAACATTATGGCTAACCAATATTAACCATTAACCAAAATCGTTAACCGACAAAAACATTAACCATAACCAATATTAACCATATCCAATGGCTACCAAAATGCATTAACCAATCATAATGGTTATGGTTCGGTTTTGACCGATAACCGAACCAAACCGCCCCATACACACCCCTATGTAAACCCTTGAACGAGTAACACTAAAAGTTGTAGTATTTTAACTTTTCATGTTTATGTTTACCGGTTTATATTATATAGTTATATAAAGATTTTTATAATTATATCGTTAAATAATTTTGTAAAACTTAAATAGGCAGAGTAACAACAGTGTGTAATAATTTATTCATAGATTAATGGCAATGCATAATATAATTTTATATTATGTGGGCAGAGTAACGACAATGCATAATATAATTCATATTATGTGGGCAGAATAACAACAATACATATATAATTTTATATTATGTGGGTAGCATAACGATAATGTTTACTAAACTTAAACAACTATTTTAACGGTAAATTGTTATAACGATTATGTAACTAAATTATATAAAACGATATAAACAATTTACGATTTATATAAATAAATAATATAAAAACATGTATCATTCCCCGAAAAATGATAAAAAGTTTAAAATGGGGCCGTGAAACTCACCCTCATAGCGTGTTTTTATATTATGTGGGTAGCGTAACGATAGTGTTTACTAAACTTAAACAACTATTTTAACGGTATATAAGTGATATAAACAATTTACAATTTATATAAATAAATTATATAAAAACATGTATCCTTCCCCGAAAAATGATAATTTTTTTAAAATGGGGCAATGAAACTCACCATTGTAGCGTGTTTTTATTTTTGACGATAAACACCATGTGAAAGTGATCGGGGCTGGGGGGGGACCTTGAAGTGAAGAAATAACTCCAAGAAAATAGAGAAGGTTCAGTGAATATTTTATGAGACAATAAGCCAAATTCGAAATGTATAGAGGATTGCTTCTATTTATACTACTTTTCATGGTTATTATTATTGTGACGTGGTGTACGTAATTCTTCATGTAACGCCATATGCATGCCACTAAGGTACGTACACGAGAATTCTTATCCACCATGATACATGTTTACTTTAAACACACCTTCATCATATATATCTTACTTTAATATTCTTATTAATAGAATATTTATTTTAAAGTATCTAAAAGACTATATTTCTTACAATATATGTAACAGTCCAATCAAAATATCAATTTGAATATTATCAATACCTAATTAGATAAAACTGTGTGAAAAGTTAATTCATGAAATATATATATATATATATATATATATATATATATATATATATATATATATATATATATATATATATATATATATATATATATATATATATATATATATATATATGAAATCAAAAAACAAACATGCATGCTTTGAGCATGTCATCGGAAGGGATAAGAAAGTTAATCAAATGATTTATTTTAAAAGGGGTAGATGTTGATACAATTTGAAATGAGATATCATAAAGCTTCGAGATTATAAATCTTGATGCAAGAAATGTTGTAAAATTGGAGGATAAAAGAAATAGTTAGAAATTTATTATAGGTTTATCCAAAATTTAGAAAAAATAAAGATCACAAAAGGTTATTTCTCTTTCTCTTTTCATCATCCCTAATAAATAAGGATCTTTTTACAACATATCACATTCTTATTTATTTTATCATATGTAATTTTATGGTTATTTTACATTAATTTTTATTTCACATGTTATTTTATTTTTTATTTTTTTTTTCATTTCATTACGTTCCAAATAGTATTTAAATTTAAATGCAATAATAAATACATATCAATTTTATTAATGATCTTTCATTCTAATTTCAAAAATACTAAATTAAAAGTTCATTAATTTTCTTTATTTATTTATCTAAATTACTAGTGTATAACCCGTGAGAACCACGGTTATAAAAATAATTAAACTTTTATAATAAAATTTTAAAATTATTAATCAATTATATTAAATAAATTATTAATTAGGAAATTTTTTAGTTATATAAAATTATAATCATTGATTTAAATAAATATGTGAAATTATATCATTTTATAATTTGTATTAATTTTATATTAATGTTATTAATTTAATTTACTTAGAGAGAGAAATTTGAAATTTAAAATGAAAAATCCATAGGTTGACAAGTAGTATGTATTAATTAGGAGACATAATAAAGTGTCACACGACAAAAGAAAAATAGAATATACATTAATTAAGATGTCTAATAGGGTGACACATGTCATAAGGAGAATAAAACTATTATTTTATTAGAATAGGAAAATGAAGATTTGTTTAAATTTAAAAGAGAAAAAAACACTTTAATTTTTATAATTCAATATTTTCTCACTTTTCTTAGAAATTCAAAATTTTCAAATGTTTAGAATTTTGTATGTAGTTTTTCTTTTAAATAAACTTATGTAATATATGAATCTCACACCTAGTAAATAATATTAAGGCTTCAACTTATTGTTTAACCGGTTTGCCACAAACTATAAACCTAAAATAATAGAAAACCTTTTTGTTACTAATTAATTTAATACAATAATTTTTGCAATTTATTTTAATAACATTACAATCAATATAAAACAATATAATAGCTGTTAATTATATCAACTAAACACTAAGATATGGATGTGTGTAGTAAGGGACAATTATACGATGGGAGATACCTTGGTGATCTAATGAGAAACAATACTAAGTTGAGTGTCCAACTCCAAAATGATATATAAGCCTAAAAATTACTACACAGTTTGACTTCAATTAGAACCGCTGACCTCCGGACAGACCACCGGCGGCAATAGCACCGGAAGCCCGTCCCGCTTTCTATGAGGACAACCTTCGTCTCCAGAGTTTTCGGCACCTCACCAAGGAAAAAACCGTTCTACCTTCTCATCATCTCCGCCACCGGCGCCGCTGCTCTTACTTACCACCATACTCTAAACCCTCACCTGTTCCCCTCGCACTCTGATCGACGCTCTCCTCTCTACTACATCGCTACTTCATTGAACGGTGCCGTTCGGTCCTCTCGCTCTCTCTATACTGTTTGTTTCCTTCTTCACACTCTTACATATTGCGTATAACAATCCGATAATTTAATTTTCGAATCTAGTGACAATTGTTTATATCAGGTGTACAAAATAGTTTAATTAGTTGCGTATGGGGATTTGCAGATTACTGCGAATGTTGTCGACTACAAGTACTCGTTACAAGGGTTATCGCCGGATACAGATGAATATAGAAGAATTTTATCTGAGGTTCTTGCTTTTCGTCTTATTTACTTCTTTACTATCGGCAATTTTGAATAACTTTGAAGTCCGTTGCCCTGTTACCTTTGTTGCATTTCATCACGGAGTAAATGGAAAATTATCACTGTACTTCCATTGATCTGTTTATTGTAGATCCTACTTTCATTTCTTCCTATCACACTTTGAAAACTCAACGTAAGAGTAGCAATGCCATCATTGAAAGTAGAACGATGTCTGATATATCAATATCATCCATATTTTTCAATTCAGGTTCATCTACGCTCAGCCAAGAGGATATTAAAATTATGTGAAATCAACCAAGGGTTCTACATCAAAGCTGGTCAATTTGTAGCATCCATGCGACAAGTTCCCAAAGAATACTCATCTACTCTTGCATCATTGCAGGATCAGGTCCTCATTACCTGTTATTGTGCGAAAACAATCCTCTATTGTGTAAAAACTAAAAACATAGGCCTGTTGAGTTTATTCGATAACATAATCTTAAAGATAATAAAATTACTTTGCACAATTTAATATGTTCTTGAAGTGTACTATGAATTTAACCTACAATAAACCCGAATTAACACAGTCAGTAAGTCATTCATGTTGTTATGCGTTGTTTTCAGCATCATTGGTTTTAGTTTTCACTTAATATGTGATTCTTATGACTTTAGGCAGTTCCATGTTCTTTTGAAGCTATAAAAGAAGTACTAATCAGCAATCTTGGGTCAGACTTAAAAGAGATGTAAGTTATTCCTATTCCCTAATGGATGGGTTAGTTTGTATATTCTTGATTATCTTTCTAAAAATAAAGATTATCTTTAAGTATATACAAATTTTTTAATAGCTGATTCCATGTATGGTGTATCAGTTTTCTGTCTATTGATGAAAAACCTATTGCTGCTGCATCCATAGCTCAAGTGCATCGTGCATTATTGAAAAACCATCAAGAAGTAGTGCTTAAGGTTGGTCACAAACATTTATCATCTCAGTATTTCTCTAATGCAAGAAATAGCATGTATTTTCATTTATCATAAAAGTGTACTTTTGTTTATTTGTTTGTTATAGCATCCTACTTTAAAGCATTGTACTTTCAACTTTTTTTCTTATGAAGGCATTTGAAAATCTATCAAGTTATTTGAGACATTGTACTTATAGACAATTATCCAGTTAGAGTAGTGGGAATTGCTTTGTATTTGAATTTTGGATGATATTGTTATAATTGGGTAGCTCTTACAAAGTACAATGAAAGTAGAATGCTATAGTAAACGGATAAATATACGTATGTTGTTATTTGGAGTGTTTGACAAAAAACTGATTATGATTATGACTTTTTATTTTGGTTTCAAAGTATAATCTTATTTGAAGCTGCTAAGAGTTGAGTTTTTTATGTTTTGAATGAAGGTCCAATATCCTGGTTTGAAAAATCGGATGAGAATGGACATTGCAACCATGTCTCTACTCTCCAAATGTGTCACATGGGTATGACTCATGTTCATATTTTAGATTTTTATTTATAAAAGTTTTCTTGTAAACTAAAGGGTCAAGCTTCATCTTTTTTTGGACAAAAGGCGACTTCATTTGATGATTATTCATTGATGAGGTGGCAACTAAGACGCAATGTGGAGTCCACATGGCTTACTATTTACAGAAAAAAGTTGGGTGACCTTAACCCTTAATAAAACATTATTATACTTTCATAATTACAAAATGATATACCTTTTTTGTAGTCTCCTATCTTTTTTAAAGATCCATGCTTGTCTTTTTTCTACAGTTTTTTCCTGAATATCGGTTTCAATGGATGGTATCAGAATTTTCAGAGGTGATTGCTTTGGAACTTGGTGAGCTTCACTAATTCTTGATAAGGCTGTCTGGATAGAGGGCAAATTTGTAAAAAGTTGGATTTAATGGAGAAAGCCTCTTTTCCATGATATATAATGAGTGTTTTTTTTGAGTGAATGCAAAAAGGACGACTTAATAGAGAAAGTTTAGGAAATAAGACTTTCCCTCTTCTAAGTCCTAACTATTTACAAAATTACCCTTGTTTGTATTTTCCTTCCATTTCCCCAAATGTGTTGTTGTTTTCTTGAATATCTTTTAAAGACACCACTTATCGAGTCAAGTCAACTTTATAGGAAAAAGGAAACAGGGTTCAAAACCTCCTTGCATCCATTGAGTAAAAAAGATACAAGTATTGTGGCAATCGATTTTCTCTTTTCCTTGATCCGGGCATATGCTAAAATGAGCCGCTTTACAGATTTCATTCAGGAGGCAAGAAATTCAGTCAAAACTGCCATGAACTTTAAGCATAGTAGCAGAATCAGAATCCCCAAGGTTTTTCAGGTATTTTATCATTTTATGGGTACATAACAAAGCTATAAATATTATATTATATTATCTTATGTAGACTAATCATCATATTTATACAAACAGGAGATAACCACTAGCCAGGTTTTGACAATGCAATATTGCAAGGGACGAAGGGTTAGTATCTCATGATTTATAGCATTGTTATCTATTGCCACCTGGCCCTTAAAACAACAAATGGATCTAACATTATTCTAACTGAATTTGGGGTTAAAAGATTTTCATGTGTACATAATTTAAAAAGAATTATATCTTTATACCTTCCTTCACTTTCAGGTAGATGATTTGGAATTTATTCAGGAAATGGGAATTGATCCAAAAAAGGTTATATATATATGATTGTACTTATAATTGTCTACTCATCATTGTAGTATTAAAAATCTACCCAAATCATAGCATAGCAGTAACAACTGTTTTATTTGAAGGTTGCAAAAGTGTTGGTGGAAGCATTTGCTGAAATGATATTTGTCCATGGTTTTGTGCATGGAGATCCACATCCTGGGAATATACTGGTTTCCCCAGATGAAAAACAAGGCTTTTGTTTAGGTAACTAAATTTCACATCCTACTACTTTCTTTTGTATTGATTTTATATTTTAGAGAGATGCATGTTTGTGAATGTATATTATAAATATTATGCAGTTGTTCTTGATCATGGGATCTATACAAGTCTAGATGAAGAATTTAGAGTAAACTATTGCCAACTTTGGAAAGCACTGATTCTTTTGGACTCGCATAAAATCCAACAAGTAGGCCAACACTTTGGTATCGGGAAATACGCTAAATATCTTCCCCTCATTTTCACAGGAAGAACAATCAACAGGTGCTTCCTTCCTTTTAACTTTTAACTTTTATTTTAGCACAAAATACAGAAAAAAACATATCTCACCATTTAGCCACTTACTTTTGTCTTTTGTGAAGGACAGCAAAGCTGGTTTTGGGAAAGGAATGTCGGTTGAAGAAAAAACAAATCTGAAACAGGAAGTGAAATCGCTTACAGCTGGCAATATATCAGAATTTATGGAATCTTTACCCTCACAATTTCTTACAGTATTGCGTACAGAGTAATCACTACAAATTTTACTTCCTTGAAATTCCAATTTCTATCCCTTAACCTGCAATATCTTCTAATTTTATTTTTATGCATGATATCATATCAGTGCACTTATCAGGTCATTAACTAGCAAGCTTGGTTCTCCTCCACGTGTACGGCTACTAGTGTATGCCAACTTTGCATTAGACGGTCTATCCTCAAAGCCCAATCTTCATTCTGGTATTATCCTTTTTTTTATCAGCAACTGAAATAGTTAAATATATATCAACCTACTTTCACTTCATTTTTAATTTGGATTTTGTCAATTTTTTTTTTTCTCTATCATTACAGATTTTGTTGTATGGACCAGAATCATGTCAAGAATTAATCATCTTCAACTCAGGCTCTTACTCGGTAAACCACAAATTTATGTGATAAAATGCTTAAAATAACATAAATTCCTTTACTGAGAAAATAATATTATATTGTAGGGATATAGTGTTTTGTAATTATAGATAGAGCAAATTGCACCAAAAACATGTCCATAAAAATTCAATCTTTTTCAGGGGTATTGCGGTTGTTGTATTGGTTGGGGGATACAAGACAGGCGCTCATGTCATGGTTAAAACAAGTTACGTTCTTAATGAATCGACTTATCATTTTGGAGTAAAAAGTGTGTATATTAAATAGCAAGCTTTTGGTGTAAACTAATATTTGATTGGTAGTTTAGTCTAAATTTCTTTTCATTACGTATCATCATTATTTGTCTACAATTTCATCACATTTAAACACACCTCGTATGTTAGAGCTCATTTGAGAGTTTTTGGTGGATCCACACAAAATAGAAACAACTTAGTTGGATCGTTGCCCATTAATTAATGATTAAACAAACAAAACATAAATTCCAACTTAGTTGGATCATCATTTGGGCAGATTCGATTCAGATGGTTGGTGGCCAACAGAAGGCGTTTGATGCCATGGTCATTGGAATTTTTATAATTTCAAGTTTTTTTTTTTTTTTTCAACGGGTGTGAGGAAGCTATGATATATTGGGTGTCTTGGTTACATAAACCTTCTTTAGCTTTGGTCTGATTTGAATATATGATGAGCCGGTTAGGAGAAAAATGAATAAAAAATTTTAAAAGGTCTCAAAAGCGACCAAAGAGGATTCATTTAAAACATGATAAAACTGTAAAATTGGTCTTTATGTCAAAAAGTTTTTAACTTGCACGTAACGTCTAAAATCAAGAAATTTCTGTAATTTTAGTCCAAAAAACTTGAAAAAACAATTATATCTTTATTTATTTACTTTTACATTTTATTAACATAATAATAATAATAATAATAATAATAATAATAATAATAAAATAGGTAAAACTCTCTTTCTCTCATACACACACACAAATACATACTCACAAGCGATCAAACCCAAAAGGCTAGAACATCTCTGACGTATCGCATCCCCCGATGTATGTTATCATTCACCCATCCCTTTCTCTTCAAAACCCACATACATATTTCACACACAGACACTGTTGATAACTCCTCAAAACTCGAGGTTTCTCCAATAAACTTGCATCCGGTCTCATCCTAATTTATCCCTCCATCATCAGCAAAAGAACGACGGAACATTAACTCCATAACCTCTACTCGGTTGACTTGTGTGGTATTAGAACATAGTGGTTAGTGGTTTTTGACACCAATGAACATAACCCACCGTTGGTAACTCCTCAAAACTCGAGCACCATTGACCGACCTGATCTTTGCTTCCCTCTCTCTTCCCTGTTCAGTCACCCTTCCTGGAATCTATTTTCTAGTTCTAAAATTGGAATCCACAAAACCCAAAACACATTGCATCTGATTTCAAATTCAAACTTACCTCTTTTTCTCTGTTACACACATCAAATTTCTTTTTCTTTTAATCTAGTGTGATCACCTCAGTTCTCTATGCAAATTAGATTTTCACCGAACCTGAAAAACTTCTCTAGAAAGGCGATACATAGTTCAAAGTTTAATTTGACATCCTGAAGGGGAAGGGGGTTTCATCGGAGCTGTGTTTAGGAAACATGTAGTGGGGTTCACTCATCATCATGAGGGTGCGTAATTGACTGGAGGATGCCGACAATGGGGTTAGGAGATAGATTCTTGAAGATGAAATGATAGAAAACTTGTAGATGTCTGACAATGGGGTTTTACCATCAAGGTTATGTGATGGCAGGTTTCAATCTTCAAGACGTGAATCCATTGGTTCAAGAAGGAGAGGGGGAAAAGAGGTGATGAGAAGTAAGATACTTACCGACAATGAAGGGCGGCGAGAAATCTGGGCGATCGACGACGACATTAGGGCGACGACGTTAGGGCTTCTCGACGAGAAAGGTGAGTGAGAATGGAGAGCAATTTTGACGCCGATGACTTTTTGATGAGTGAGAGAGGGAGAAAGAAATGAGCCGGGGTGTTGTAGCTTGTAGGGCCCATTTCCTTTTTTTTTTTTATTATAAAACAATTAAAATAAATAAAGAAAATTTTAAAAAGAAATTAAAAGGGCATAAAAGTCATTTCAAGTCTTTTAGGGACTAAAACCAAAGAAAGTTTTTGATTTTGGACCTTCCATACAACTTGAAAACCTTTTGGACCCTATCCAAAGTTTTTAAAAAACCAAACCAATTTTACAGTTTTGTCTCTCAAATATCATTTGGGTGTTTTTATGAGTTGTTTTGTCCGCATATTTGCGAAATGAAATAGAAGACTTGTTTTTTCAATCAAATTTAATCTTATAAGGCTTTAAAAACATACCTAACTATATATATAAAAAGACAAAATAGCAAAAATGGTCCTGTATCTATACTCTTCAAAAATTGTAGAAATAATCCCTCTTATCTAGGGAGGTAAAATCAAAGATAGGAAGGTCGGGACAGCAACAAAACCCTACGCTGTTAGTGATCATGGATCCAAGCAAATAAAAGAGATAGAGAGAGAGGTTGATATCGTGACAGAGATCAAGAAGGGAAGGGTCGTTGGAGTTGGTCGATAATGAGGAGAATAGAGGTTTCTTGGTGGTGTTAATCTTGGTTCAAGCAAGCATCCAAATTCATTCAATTTTCCTTCTTCTTTTCTTGTGAACTTTCATCAAGAATCATCATCACAATGGATGCCATGGCCATCATCGTCGACCACCATTAGCCACTATGCTAGATTGGCAGTGGGTGGTGCTCCGTGTTGGTAGCTTTGAGTCTTTATATCATTAGTAGAAGCATAAAACCTAGAAAACTCATGGTTTTACCATTATAGCATTGCACATTGAGTTTCTCTTTTAAACAACATACTTTGGGTAATGGTTTGAAATTTAATTGACAATTAGACTCAACACATCGTATCCACTATTAAGTCAATGGTTTCCAACTTTGGGGGTTGTTTAGTTATGTATTAATGGGTTAAGAAGCCAAATTAACCCAAGAAGACAAAGTTGGGGAATTATATATTTTGCTCGTTCTTGCCCATGAAATATTGAAATTGAGCAAGTCAATTTCCAATGTTCAGGTTTTTAATCTAATAGTTCCATGATATTTTCCTTCACCTATTGATGAACCTAACTTGGGTGAAAATTGTGATTTTCACTTATTAGTCAAAATATAGTTGCATTTATATGTTGTTTGGTAAAATTCATAGTAAATTATAGAAAAATAAGTAGGCTTATTGTACAATATCCATTGATAGGTATGGAGATGGAATTTTTGAATATGAAATAACATTCCGGATTGATTGGGTTTAAGGGGAGAAAAAATGGTCTTGAAGAGACAGTTGTTTTGGGGTTAAAAATTGGAATCAGAACTAGGGACTAACTACTTTAAATGATAGACTAAGATTTCTTATTAATACTCTAAAACGCTTCTATAGCGAAAAAGGAAGTGCCTTGAGTGCTTGTTGTGATCTACATTATATTCGACGTGAGTTTCTCAATACGTTATACTATTGTGTATGTTCTTTTCTTATAACATGTGTGATTATAGTATGCATGGCTTAGTATTAGGAAGTGTAGAGTCTAGTATGTAAATTCTATTTACTTGTTTTGTCGGGATTGCTTCTGTAACGCCCTAAATTTTGCAAATAAAATTTTCATTTTTAATTCTCAAAATATTACGCATAAATCCACATCATCACATAAATTGTAATTTATTTCCATGATAACATTAGAGTATCCCAAAGTCCTCAAATCTCTATCAGCCGACGGATGTGTACAATCAAGCCTTCGCCTTCCCAAAATCTACAGTACTTGAGACACAAATCACACAACACTATAAGCACGAAGCTTAGTGAGTTCCCTAAAATACCACACACAAATAATTAGCCTCTCATGGCTATATCTCGATAAGGACCCTCCGGTCATGTGTCTCAGTGAGGACCCTCCGGTCTCATGGCTCAGGTTGGACCCTCTGGTCCTATCTCAATAACGCACAGGATATTATACATCATGAATCACAAGACAGAATGCATGATACCACATATCTCATTGTAAGCACATAAGATCAACATATACATAGAATAATATGACAACATACGTCACAAAGATAGTATGCACGTAACACATATCACAGTATAAACAAATAAGACCCTCCGATCAATAATGTACTAAGACCCCCTGGTCAATAATGAAAATAAGACTCTCCAGTCAATAACAAAATAATACCCCCCGGTCACTAGTGTAAATGAGACCCTCCGGTCAATAACACGAATAAGACCCTCCAGTCACACATAAATTACCACACCGGTAAGTATAATGAGAAGACACACCTTGCAGAGTAAGCATAATCCTAGTCTCCACTCTTGGATCTGAATTTGCCTTAAAAGATTTGGGTGACTTACATCATTTTCTTGGGATTGAAGTTATCTCGAGTGGATCAGAAATTATCTTGTCCCAACAACCATATGTTCTTGACTTATTGTGTCGGGTGGGTCTTTCCGATGCCAAACCAATGCCTTCACCTATGTCGTCGACAATGCAAATCACCCGGGAATTTAGTACACCGTTTGATGATCCAATGAAGTACCATTTAAATTGTTGGTGCCTTGCAATATGCTACCCTTTCTCGCACAGACACTGCTTTTGCTGTTAACAAAGTTTGCCAATTTATGCATGCACCGACGGATCATCATTGATCAGCAGTCAAACGTATACTTCGGTATCTTCGGGGGTACGAACTCTCTTGGGCTTCTTATTCGACGCAATTCCACACATGTCCTTCATGCCTTTTCTGACTCTACAATTAATGCCTTCTCCAATGTTGATTGTGATGGGTTTTGGTCATAAGACATCCTATGTGCTCATACAAACCCTAATGCTTGGATCTAGGTTTCTCTATTGTACATGCTTTGAATCCAAGACTATAAACCCTAATTCTAGCATGCAAGTAATCATATTAATATTTAATTAGGTTTAAGATCATACCTTGATTGTTATGTAGCAATAACAATCCCAATTCCTCCTTGAATTGACTTTGGAAGGCTTAGAGTCACAAGTGTCACTCCTCTAATGGCTCACAAACACCATAAGCAAGAGGATGAAGAGGAGAGAGGTTAGAGGCTGCCAAAAATGTGTGTAAACCCTTACAAGAAGCTTAGCCACGTTTTTGAGCCTTAAGGGGTCTTTATATACTTGGGCTATTAGGGTTATCTAACAAGGAAACCCTAATTTGGATGCTTAAGCCCTAAGCAACCCATAGAGTCCTTTTAATCAAGCCCTTGGACGATATCCTTATGGGCTTCCTCATAGAATTCATCCAACCCTTGATACAAGGCAATCCATGGCCCAAATTGCAATTATCCTATAATTACAATTCCAGTCCCTTAAGTTTAATTAATCTCTTTTAGTCACAAAACTAATTACCAATTAATTATTGACTAATATTAATTAAACAATATGATTTCTCCTTTAATATATTATTCTCATAATACATTAATAAATCATATTTAATCCTTACTCTCCATAAATCATCCTATCAAGTTGCTTTGGTGAAGGCAACCCAAAAGGACCATGCACCATCGGGTCAAGTACATACCAAAATAGTTATGGACTTAGACACTAATCCAACAGTCTCCCACTTGGATAAGTCTAACAACTATTCTGCGTATGACTTCAGATCCTAATCTGCAATCGTAGCTTTCCAAATCCGCTGTCAACTCTGATCATATCAGATACGCGTGTCCTTAGATAAGGGATCATATATTCCTCCATTCTAGATATCGTATGAGATATAATTTTTAATCATTCTCTTTGTACTACTTCTCGATTTCTGATTTATGACGACAGACTAACTGAACAAATCAAATTAGCCCTAGCCCGGCCGAGCATTTACGTATGTCATCACTAAACCATCGAGGGGCCCAAAGATATCGCTTTTATTCTTTGAATAAAAGGAACGGATAAACTTTGATACAATGCTTGCTTGCACTCACTAACCAAATCACACACAACAATATGTTTTATAACACCAAGTTACTAGTGCGTTTACATATTATCAATGTGCAACCGATTAGCAAGATACAACTCACACATCTCGGTTTCAAGAATATAAGATGTTATCGTCTCACTAATCACTCAAGATAGTGATCCAAGTGAGCGTGGGTTTAATCCAATGCTCAAATCATATTCATAAGCACTCATGAACGTTGCAGCAAACATTTGCTTATGTCTAATACTCTTTTAGACAATCCACACACCAATTCACGACAATCTTCATTCATATCTACTTCCAACATATGAACGACTGTGGCCCATTTGAATAATTTGATTATTCTTAATAAACTCAATTATTCTGGAAGTCTAAACATGCAAGGTGAAACACAAGAATAATACTAATCCCATATGGCCTCAAACCTTTGAGTATAAACAAAACACGTTTTATTTATCACCATATCGATTACTCATTATTTGTCATTTCGGGTAATCAACTTTATACTTGAATTATTACACTTGTCCCATGCTCCTAGGATGCACACAATGTTTACCTATGGTTTTTACTTTGTGAAATAGACAAATTGAACACATTTCCAATCATTCTCATTTTACAACTCCAAATCCATTTTCTTAAGTGTAAGAATATCAAATTCTTGTTACTTATAGAATATACTAGATTCTAACACTTTATGCAACGATCCTTTTGTAATATCACTGCACCAAAGTCTCAAAGACTATTGCCAATGATATTACAAAGTCCTCTAACGTAGATTGTTACAAGACAATTCCTTAGATATGATGTCTCTCACTCAAAGTACATTCCTTTGAACATCCTTTTGCATAAAGGTTTCTAATCTAGTCATAGATTTTCAATATTTACTTCCCAATATGGACACGCTTCCATATTTTCCATATGACAACTAACTTCTTAATAGAATCTTATCTATTCGTAATGATGTCGATATTGTCCATCCAATATGGAAACATTTCCATAATTTCCAATACTATACTTCCAACTACTCACAAGCGACCAATTCTCGTCGAACTTCGAATCGTCCTTTGATAGTTGTTTAATTATTTTAGTTAGAGCCAATTCTAGTCCCTTTTCCCTATAAATGCGCTGGACATTTGGACAATTTTAGAATGGTCAAACATTAAAGCATTTGCAATCGATCCTATACCCGAAGCGTATGGGACACGACGCACAATGTTTTATTTTCTATGTTCTCAAAATTCGAATTGTGAAGAGGAATGTCGTAATCATAATCGAAATTTTAAGAACACACTATGTACCTTTGACTAAATTTATTAACATTCCACAACCTAATCCTTTAGATTTGAAATGAAGCATAATATTCTCTCCCTTAATTATAGGAAAAAACTATACAACCCTTACGACTTTGCAAGGTATAACTCTTGTTTTTCTATAATTAAAATTGCCAACTTGCAAAACTTTCCATAATAATCATACAATCATAACTTTTATGCTCCCACTATCATGATGATTATTATAAAACATAGCACTTATGCTCCCACTAGCTTCGACATGTATTCATAAACATCTTAACTTTCAGAAAAAACAATACTTATTGAATTTCTTAACTTCATGTTTCTAATACTTAGTGCTTTGATAATCTTTTATCAAGGCTTCTTGAACTTATACACTTTTGCCTTAGATAGTTCATATGTGTGTCTTAACAATTAAGACTAATTGCCAAACCTCACAATTCAAATTATGGAAAGGGATGCCGTAACCATGATCGAATTCGAGAATGCAATTTTACAATCACTATCTTTTAAAATCTTTCTAAGTGAAAGCATTTTCTCACAATCATTTTCATGAAGGAGGAAATCTTATGACACTTAGATTTAAACGGTGTATGTGTTCCTATCCATGTGAATTTGTTAAAAACCAAAGTTTACGACAAATTCAAACTCATATGGATCGAACTTCCTTAATCTTGATTTCTTGCCTTATGGTAGCACAGCTGCCCACCACGTCTTCCAAGTAGTTAAGCAGCTCACCTTTTCCTATCAATGTACTTTCCATTGATCAAGGTCCTTGCCTTTTATGCATTCAAATGAGAACTCATAAGACTCACATGCATAATTAACTCGATTGGATTGGCACAGAAACAAAATAACGTCTTCACGATAGGTTGTAAACCTCAACTCGTGTGCTAGTGATAATCGATAAGGTTTATTTGATTTGTTCTTGAAACTTTTCAAGACTATTAAGACTCCCACTGACTCCTTGACATATACGATTCTCTTATCAAAACATTTCTTGACAAACAAATATTCAAGAGTTAGTGTAGCTTTTATCAAAACAAAACACTTCATAATTTTGGTCTTAGTTGGTCTTTGTCTTATCCAAGACATCATAACTTTCCACAATTGATGAATGTTATAACCTTCTTAATACTATTCACTCAGTGTCACAATCTTGACTTTAAGACTTGTTTTGGAACGAAGTATGATTGACTTATTGATTTGACCATTTCTTCAATCTTTGATTCCTCTTCTTGGACATACAATTGTACCAAGACTCACTTAGAGGATCAATTGAGATATGGTTCTTAATCATTAAGACCTATCATAAAGCATAAAAGCCACTCTCCCTTCTTCTTAGAATGGAGAAACTCTTATCTTTCTGCCTATTTGATTCTTCTTATTCGTTTTGCTATTGATCTAAACCCTTTAATCAATTCAAAATTACACTTAATCTTGTAAGTATAATCATATTTACTAAACCTTTAGTAAATCATGACGAATATCTTTGTTACTCTTATGGTGGACTTGATCAACACACAACTTTGTGTATTCGATCTCCTAGTCCTTCACTTGACACTTTGTCAATGAATTAGTCTAAATTCCAAAATATGAAATTTCTCATTCATCGTGCAACCAAGTTGCATGATTCCAAGTTTCTGTCCGATTGAAACTTTGGGCGATGAGAAACTCTCCCTATTTGGTAAATTCTTGACTTTCCATAACACAATAAGAAACAAATCCATTATTGCTAATAATTTTAACATCAGTTTTTTTTATACACGCCATTGTAAGGATAAATAAATAAAATTTAAAATAAAAAATTTATTTTATTGCGGAAAAATTTGTCCTTACAATGCAACTCATTGAAAAACTTATGCTAATACATCTTTCTTAGCAATCTAATTCTAACTCTAAGTAGTAGCTCAAGAATCTAATCTTCGAGAAACGCGATCGAAATCCATTCATTCACGGTTAGATTCTGCTCACTTCTTCCCTTAAGCTTCTTTTCTTTTCTTCGATCCTTCTAAACATCAATTGTAATCTTATCACATTATGTATTCAGAATCTAGAATGAAGCTTAAAAGAGTTAGTCAATGGATTTTACCTAAATTAGAGCCATACGTTTCGACTCTCCTATCTTTTAGATCTCTTAGGTAAATAGGGCAGCTTCGTCTCCAATGCCCCTTCTCTTGGCAATAAAAGCAAATTGACTCTTTTTGGAACAGGACATGGAACTACTTCAGACATTGCCTTTCTCTTATGATCAATATTTTCAATCATATCATGTCTTTCGTTGCCATTGTCTATATCCATAGAGGTCTCGAAGGTAGATTCACCAATCAACTTTGCTTTTCTATTGCGCCAAAGCATTGCTGATTCAGCAGCAATAAACATATAGGTGAGATCTATAAGGGTCACGTTGCGGTTCACCATATAGTACTCTCTTACGAACTCACTATATGAGTTAGGAAGTGACTGAAGAACCCAATCAACAGCCATTTCCTCACAGACAACGGATCCCAACAGTGTGACTTCATCCCTAGGACGTGTGCACACACCGAATTTCCTTCTTTATGTTCACTTGCCAAAAGGGCTTGAGTGATCTTGAACTTTTCAAGCCTTTGAACTTGTGGGTTAGGGAGAATAATTGGAGGAGGAGGAGGAAGTGAAGCATGATTTCTTGTTCCTCAATCGAATCATGGAATATCATCTTCATGTGGAATGCTTGTTCCACGGGATTTGAGAAGACCATAGTTGTCGAACTTTGACATCGGGAGAAAAACGAATTCAAGTTAGTTGATTGATTGAGTCCTTGGTAAATCACCCAAATGAAATTCCAAGGCTAGGACCCAACACAATATTCTACAACTCGGGAGAGGGATCCCGTAACCCAAATTGAAGAACATTTGAAGGTAAGTGAATGACGATTCACTAATTTCCACCATGAAAAACGAAAAATAATATTAAGTTTTAAATCTATGAAAACTCCTAGATCCTTTGAGATTCATTGAATATTTCAATGGCATGTTTAAATCTCGATATGCCCCTCTTGTTTGTGACTGGGATGCCGAGGATCACAAAGCGGGTGTGAATAACCATGCAAACTACATGGTGCCCTCACATGTTACAATCACCTATTCGATGTGCCGGTAAACCACACACGCTCCACCGAACTATGACAAACATTTAGTCACCCTTTGCTACCTTTTCTTAGAACCATTTAGTGTGCCGGTAAACCACACACGCTCCACTAACGTCTTCGCAAGGGCACAAAGTGTAATTTCATGGAATTGCATCAATTCACTTTTGTCTAAGTAACTAAGATTGGGAATTTGAAAAACATTTAGTTACTTTGTATTTCATTATACTTATAATGGAAGGTTTCGTCCTATCCTACCCGTTCGGCTAACGACCCTCCACTAGTCAAGAGTGCGGTGGGTAAGAGTGGATACCCATTCAATCGCCATTTTATAGGCAATTTCCTTAAACACCCCTTATAGACCAGCTTCGTGAATGAGGCCTACTAACGGTAAGACTGACTTTTACTCATATATATATATATATATATATATATATATATATATATATATATATATATATATATATATATATAATGTTATACTTTTAATGTTATATATAGTATAGGGTGTATTTTATACTTTTAAAATACTATATGGTTAACTTTAAGAATTATACTTTTAATTCAATTAAATTGTTAACCTAAACTTTTATGGATTTATTAAACCTCTTTTAATTATACTCCTTAATTAATTAATAAAACCATAAGGGTGTGATTTGAACTTTTCAAAACATTACTAGGGTTTTAGAATTTAACATTCCTAATTAAACTTTTAATCAACTTTTAAATTCCAAAACTTGAGGGCAAATTTTGAAACATTTCAAAACATTAGGGTTTTAACTATTTAAATTTCAAAACATCAAAACTTTTGGGTTCAAATTTAAACTATAAAACCTAAAGGGAAAATATGAAACTTTTCATAACAACAAGGATCAAATAACAAATAATCTAAACTAACATTTAATTACATAATTATCCATATTTGATTTGTTTAATGATTTCTTGCAAAACAATTTATCAATTTACTCAAAATAATTAATCAATTATCTTATAAGGAAACAATTATCTTATTAATTGATAATTATCTTTAATTAGATCAAGAATATAGTCATATATATCATAAAATCGGATTTATATTGATCTAACATGATAAGGTAACTATCCATATGCAAAAATAGCAAGAAATCCCAAGATAAGCATTATCTGACGAGTTAACTCGTCGAGTCTGCATGGACTCGGCGAGTTCAGCCATGGACTCGGCGAGTCCAGCCTCTAAAATCCAAAAAATCGAGTTTTCCAGTTATACAATGCATCAATACAATTGAAACCAAGCTAGGATCTGATACCACTGATGGGTTTTGGTCATAAGACATCCTATGTGCTCATACAAACCTAATGCTTGGATCTAGGTTTCTCTATTGTACATGCTTTGAATCCAAGACTATAAACCCTAATTCTAGCATGCAAGTAATCATATTAATATGTAATTAGGTTTAAGATCATACCTTGATTGTTATGTAGCAATAACAATCCCAATTCCTCCTTGAATTGACTTTGGAAGGCTTAGAGTCACAAGTGTCACTCCTCTAATGGCTCACAAACACCATAAGCAAGAGGATGAAGAGGAGAGAGGTTGGAGGCTGCCAAAAACGTGTGTAAACCCTTACAAGAAGCTTAGCCATGTTTTTGAGCCTTAAGGGGTCTTTATATACTTGGGCTATTAGGGTTATCTAACAAGGAAACCCTAATTTGGATACTTAAGCCCTAAGCAACCCATAGAGTCCTTTTAATCAAGCCCTTGGACGATATCCTTATGGGCTTCCCCATAGAATCCGTCCAACCCTTGATACAAGGCAATCCATGGCCCAAATTGCAATTATCCTATAATTACAATTCCAGTCCCTTAAGTTTAATTAATCTCTTTTAGTCACAAAACTAATTACCAATTAATTATTGACTAATATTAATTAAACAATATGATTTCTCCTTTAATATATTATTCTCATAATACATTAATAAATCATATTTAATCCTTACTCTCCATAAATCATCCTATCAAGTTGCTTTGGTGAAGGCAACCCAAAAGGACCATGCACCATCGGGTCAAGTACATACCAAAATAGTTATGGACTTAGACACTAATCCAACAGATTGGGCCGGTGTAACACCCATAAAAATCAAGCCAATTTAAAACTTTTTCAAAATCCAAAAGCCATTAGTTATTCCAAAATGTTTTCAAAATAGTTTAATATCAAAGTATCCCAGAAACCATAAGTCCAAAACATAAGGATGTGTACGGTCACGCCTTCACCTTGCCGAGACATCTGCAACACCTGAAACAATAAACTGAAACCGTAAGCACAAAGCTTAGTGAGTTCCCCTAAAATACCCATACACAAAAATACACATATAATCACAAACAACATACTATGGGTCCAGTCAACCATCAGGTTGGAATACCCCAGGCCTTTAACCATCCAGTTGGAATGCCAACATACTATGAGTCCAATCATCCATCGGGATGGAATACCCCAGGCTTGTTGATCGTTGCATGAAGCAACCCAATCTCACCGTATACAATGACAAATATGTCGGATCCAATCAACCATCAGGTTGGAATACCCTAGGCCCAATCAACCTCCGGGTCCAGTCATCCATCCGGATGGAATACCCCAAGTTGGAATGCCAATATATATATATATATATATATATATATATATATATATATATATATATATATATATATATATATATATATATATATATATATATATAACAGGTCCAGTCATCCTCGGGATGGAATATCCTCGGCCCACAACCATCTGGTTGGAATGCCCATATAGTACGAGTCCAATCATCCTCAGGATGGAATACTCACGGCCCATAACCATAAGGTTGGAGTGCCCAGGTCTATTGGCTCTCACACAAAGTAGATAAGCCTCAACCACTAATCAAACATGTACACATATATCATATAATCACATAACAATCTATTAAGACAACATACTAGGGTCCACTCATCCCCGGGATGGAATACCCTCAGCTACCAATCAAGCATGAGCGTATATAACATGTAACCACATAATAGTCTACAGGCAGTCAAACCGACCTACAGATCATTAAACAATCTTAGGTTAAAGGATTCGACTCCACAACAGTTAGAATCAAATGATAGTTGCGAAGCAGAACCCAACCCTTCATCCTAAGATCTTTTAAACCGTGTAAACTAGCATGCACTGATAATCATACAGATCTAATAGATCGCTAATCATAACATCATCCTAAAACCAGGGTACATATTTAACGTAACATCATGACACATAATGGGCCAAAACCCAACATATAACTCAATTTTCCAACCCAAGGTCCAACTCACACTCCAAAGTCCCTATGACATCCCCAAAATCACGGCCAGAAAAGACCGATTTCATTTATGCTTTTTTAAAATAATTTCAGAGTAAATCCTTTTGATTTAAAAGTGTTGCGGAATTTGTTCCCAAAACAAAACATGATAAAATAATATTTATCAAAGCATTTCATCAAGAGATGCATTTTCGTTATATAATTAAAACTCGGGGTGTCATGTTCCGATACAGACCATAAAGCATAAACGATAACATTACAAGTCATTCAACAAATATATACATATACAGACTTGTAAACAAAACAACTCGATGATTCATCCATCTTACGCCCTTGCGCCACTTCCTGTAATACAAATAAAACTGAGTGGGTCAGGCTTGGGAGCCCGGTGAGCATATAGGGTTTTCAACCCACAATAAATAAATTATATTTAATTTCACCAACCAATCACTATCTAATCTAGGATTTTCATCGGGACGGACATTACTGCTAAGGGGTTTCCTCAACAATAGATATCCTAAAGGCAACCATGAGGGGGATAGAGTACACCGGTGAACACATCGTTCACAACACCTATAGGTTATGAAGCTGCTAGCGTTCCACGAGACTGTCTAGAAGGAGTCTGTGGTCGTTATCCATACTCCGCTGAATAACTAGGTCAACAACAACAACATCGATGCCTCTCATCTGTTTATTACACACCAACTATCTACCCATTTTCTACCCAACATATTACTAGATAAAAATATATATTTTTATACATAGTTTAAAACCTGTATAACATTTTCATCCAATACATATTTCACATAACAGATGAGGCATACCCACATAACACGTATTTCATATAAAACAAATCAGATCTATGAGATTGAAGAGAGTGAATATACATTCACGTACATAACAACAAAATTATACACATAACACGTATTTCGTATAAAATACTTCATAATTATGCGTTAGAAGAAAGTAACTACACACTCACTTGATCAGAAGATGATCGGATAGCACTACGGCTTGCAGAAGTAGTAATCCTCAGCAGATCTGGAAGATCTCTACAAAAATCGAACTTCTCGCGGACAAAGCTTCGGCTCGGAAATCGCACTTCTCGGGATCTTCGGGGCTTCGAAACTTGCTTCGGGGCTCGGGAATATTACCGGGGCTTCGGGGTACTTATGGCACGCAAATCGAGGTAAAACGGGAGAGAGAAGAGAGAAAAATAGCAAAAGAACTCGGCAACCTCGCATCCTATTTATAGGAGCTAGGCCTTGGGTTTACGCGGGGCGTACGCCTAAGTTCGTAAGCGCATGCGTCATCCGAAGAACTCGAGTGCGAGTGTCGACATACCTTGGGTACACGGGGCGTACACGAGTACGCGGGGCGTACTTCGGATGAGTCCGATGACTCATCTTCGGATAATACCAGGATTTAATAATTAAATTTAATTATTAATTATTTAATAAACTTCGAAAATTCATATCTTCTTCATATGAACTCCGTTTTCGACGTTCTTTATATCCACGCGAAGGTGAGACTACGCTCTACATCTTTTGTTTAGACTCCGTTGGCTAATTTTGAGTTTATTTTTATTATTTATTTTTAATAGGCCGGGACAGAAAATTTCGTTATAAATTCATAACTTCTTCGTTTGACGTGCGTTCTCGCCTAACTTTTTATCGCTTCGATACTGACAACGAGATCTTCGATTCTCGTTTAGATCACTAAGTCTAAATATCGCTCTAATGTAAATTTCGCTTTTTACGTGATTCAGCGTTGCCGGTTCTATCGCGAAACTTCGATAGGTCATAACTTCTTCGTTATAACTCGGATTTCGGCATTCTTTATATCTTCGGAAACCTTGTTTCAACTACTACAACATTATCCAAATATATCAAGTTTGTTTTACACTTAAATTTTTGTCGCTTATTTTTATTATTAATTAATCAAACCACATAATTAAGCAATTAAACACAAAACACATAATACTCAAATAATATACTTCTATTATTTCAAAACGGGTTACAAAGGTTAAGCTAGACTATTATATCATCATTAATGACGGGTCCAAAAACAAAGGCATTACAATTCTCTCCACGTTAGAATGATTCCGTCCCCGGAATCACACATCAACAAACAAATGCGGATAGCGACCCATCATGTCACTCTCCGTCTCCCAGGTGAGATTCGGCCCATTTGTGTGTTTCCATCGGACAAGCACTAACTCGACCATCTTGCATCGCAACTTCTTAGTCTTTCGGTCAACAATTGCCTCTATTCTTCAATCAACCTTTTGTTCTCATCGATTCTCAACTCCGAAAGTGGAATCATGTCGGGAACTTCCCCCGTGAACTTCCGTAAATAACACACATGAAAAGTGTTATGAATTCCATTCAGTTCTTCTGGTAGTTCGAGCTTGTAAGCTTGGTTCCCAATCCTCTGAAGAACTTTAAACGGTCCAATAAACCTTGGACTTAATTTTCCCCTTTTTCCAAATCTTATAAGTCCCTTCCACGGCGAGACTTTAAGCAAAACCGAATCCCCAACTTCAAAAGTCATCGGTCTTTGCTTTTTGTCAGCATAGCTCTTTTGACGATCCTGAGCCGCTAACACTCTTTCCCTAATTATTTTCAACTTTTCAGCAGTTTGATGAACCAACTCCGGTCCCATAAACTGCTTTTCCCCAACCTCAAGCCAACAAGACGGCGTACGACACTTTTGTCCATACAAAGCTTGGTAAGGTGCCATCTTAATGCTCGAGTGAAAACTATTATTATAGGAAAATTCTACCAATGGTAAATGTTCATCCCAATTATCTAGGAATTCCAAGGTACATGCTCTCAGCCTATCTTCAAGTGTTTGTATCGTTCTTTCACTCTGACCATCAGTCTACAGATGGTAAGCTGTATTTAAACATAACTTGGTACCCATTTCCTCTTGTAGACTTTTCCAAAACCTTGAGGTGAAACAGCTATCACGATCCGATACAATCGTTAACGGAACACCGTGAAGCCTCACAATTTCCTTCACGTAAGAATTTGCAAGCTTTTCCATAGACCATTTCTCATTGGCTGCTATGAAATGCGCACTTTTAGTGAATCGATCAATGACCATCCATATCATGTCGTGACTATTCTTTGTTCTGGGCAGTTTAGTGACAAAATCCATAGCAATGTCTTCCCACTTACCCATAGGTACAGACAATGGTTCTAAACACCCGTATGGTTTCTGATGTTGTGTCTTGACTCTTGCACAAGTCACACACTCAGCCACATACTTTGCAACATCAAGCTTCATCGTTGGCCACCAGTAGTAGGGTTTTAGGTCCCTATACATTTTAGTGCTACCGGGATGAATCGAGTACATGGTTTTGTGAGCTTCTTCCATCAAAATATCTCTGATTCCTCCTGTCTTAGGTATCCAAATCCGATCTTGGAACACCTTCAGTCCATGACTGTTTACACCGAACACCAACGTTTTGCCCAAACGTTCCTTCTTTCGGTCATTCTTTTCAGAAGCTTCCTCTTGAGCTTTCTTTATACTTTCCACAATGGTCGAGACAACTTCAATTCTCAACGCTCTTGGCCTTTTCCTTTCAAGATTGACTTTCCGACTGAGAGCATCAGCAACAATATTAGCTTTACCGGGATGGTAAAGTATCTCACAGTCGTAGTCCTTGAGTAATTCCAGCCAGCGTCGTTGCCTCATATTCAATTCCTTCTGATTAAAGAGATATTGGAGACTCTTACGATCAGTGAAAAGTTTGCACTTCGTGCCATAGAGGTAATGCCTCCATATTTCAGAGCAAAAACTACCGCTGCCAACTCCAAATCATGAGTCGGGTAATTCTTTTCATGCTCCTTCAGTTGTCGAGACGCATATGCTATCACCTTTTCTCTTTGGGTTAAAACACAACCCAATCCAACACCAGACGCATCGCTATAAACAACAAAGTCTTCAACTCCATCGGGTAGAGAAAGTATTGGTGCCTCGCATAGCTTCTTCTTTAGCTTCTCGAATGCTTCTTTATGCTTCTCACTCCAAGCATAAGTAGCTCCTTTGTGGGCCAAAGCTGTCAACGGAGTAGCAATCGAAGAAAAACCTTGGATAAACCTTCGGTAATATCCGACTAATCCTAAAAATCTTCGGATCTATGTGGGACTTTTCGGTTGTTCCCACTTCATTACAGCTTCAATCTTTGCTGGATCAACCATTATCCCTTCTTGGTTGACCACGTGACCCAAGAATTGGACTTCACGAATCCAAAAATCACATTTCGAGAACTTAGCATACAACGTCTCCTTCTTCAAGACTTCTAACACTTCTCGCAAGTGTCTGTCATGCTCCTCCTGGATTTTTGAGTAAATCAGAATGTCGTCTATGAACACTATCGCATATTTATCAAGGAACGGATTACAAACCCTATTCATTAAATCCATGAATGCTGCGGGAGCATTGGTTAGTCCAAACGACATAACCAAGAACTCGTAGTGTCCATATCTAGTTCTGAATGCAGTCTTCTCGATGTCTTGCTCTCTTACTTTTAGATGATGATATCCTGACCTTAGGTCGATCTTCGAGAAATAGCTCGAACCTTGCAATTGATCAAATAGGTCATCAATCCTTGGCAACGGATATCTATTCTTTATTGTTTCCTTGTTCAGCTCTCTGTAATCAATGCACATTCTCATACTTCCATCTTTCTTCTTCACGAATAACACCGGAGCTCCCCAGGGCGATGAACTAGGTCTAATGAAACCTTTGTCCAATAACTCCTGAAGTTGCATCATTAGCTCCTTCATCTCCGTCGGTGCTAATCAATAAGGTGCTTTTGCTATTGACGTGGTTCCTGGTAACAAGTCAATTCTGAACTCCACTTGTCTATCAGGCTGTAATCCAGGAAGATCTTCGGGAAATACTTCCGGATAATCACACACCACTGGAATACTCTGCATCACCTTCTTTTCCTTCTTAGCATCAATTACGAATGCTAAATATGATGTACATCCCTTGATCAAACACTTTCTGGCTTTCATTAGGGAAATGATTCCAGAATTCACTCGGCATTTGTCCCCATACACCATAAACGATTCCTTCCCAAGCGGGTTCACTTTCACTATCTTCTTCTTGCACAAAATCTCGGCGTCATTGGCACTAAGCCAATCCATTCCCAAAACGATGTCGAAACCGTTAAGTTCGATGGGCAATAATTCCTCGTGGAACTTATTCCCATTCAGATCGATTAAGATGTTTTTCATACGATGGATAACAAGTACAAACTTGCCACTAGCAACTTCGACTAATAAAGCATTATCTAGCCTATCAACAGGCAAAGCTAGTTTTCTACCAAATTCATGCGATATAAAGGAATAGTTGGCTCCAGAATCAAATAAAATTTGGACAGGCAATTTGTTTACAAGAAAGGTACCTGAAGCGACATCAGCTTCATCTTTAGCAGCTTCCAGTGTCATCTGGAATGCTCTCGCCTTTGGCTTTGGCGGAATGTTGGGTCTAGCTGCCTCCTTCTTCTTCGGGCAGTCCCTCGACATGTGTCCCTCCTCACCACAACCATAACAAACTTTCTTAGTGAGGGTACATTCATTGGCATAGTGACATGGCTTTCCACACTTGTAACATGTGGCCACTACCTCACATTTTCCATGATGCTTCTTCTTACATTTGTCGCACCATTTCGCTTCTCCTCCACTTCCCCTCGAACCAGACTTCGAGAACTTGTTTTTCTTATTGGACCCTGAAGTTCCATCGAACTTCCTCTTCTCACCAACTTCTATCCTTTCCAGACCCTTTTCCTTCTGTTTGTTGCTACAGTCGCAACTTTCAAATACCATCTCCATTTCGGAGATCCAATCCGTTATCTCAACAGGCTTTGGGCTCCCAGAAAGACTTGGCGGTTTGGCGCCCAAGAAATTCTTGTACATTTGCCCATCGTTGTTTTTTCTCCTTTCCGGATTGTTCCTTCGTTCTTCTTGAGTCCCAATTTGACTCATAATGCGACTATTGTTCCCTTCCTCCGATTGTTCGGGAATCAATTCAGGTTCCTCAATAGGTATGATAGGTTCGTCCCTATTATTATGCAACATCTATCGCATCTCCTCCCTTTGTTCGGCTAACATAGCCCGAATCATGACTTACACCCCAACCATTGTTATTGGTTCTGGTGTTGCTGCTACAAATGGTATTTGCTCAATCACTGACGGTTGATTCCTGTTTTCATCCGTGTTTCCAACGCCACTCCTTGTTCTCACCATTTTTTTTATCTATACACCGAATAAGGTGAAATTTAGATCTTCATTCACTATAGATATTCAAGTCATCCTTATCACTCCGAAAACGATTACATGCTAGTTCTAATATCGTAGACATACGCTTAGAATCCTAAACACATAAACCTTCAGATCTGGTTGGCAACAAACCGTAGATCCGAACAAATAATATCATATATGGCAACATAAAACATTTAGCACATAAAAGCATTTTAGGCAACTTTCCTAAAATAAACTAGTGCTTGTGTCTAAAACTTAACAGACACACACCTCACAATCTCCACTTAGCATTCTAAGTTTAAGTTTAGAAATCCTACAAATTCCTAGTTCGCTTAAACTAATGCTCTGATACCAACTGTGACATCCCCAAAATCACGGCCAGAAAAGACCGATTTCATTTATGCTTTTTTAAAATAATTTCAGAGTAAATCCTTTTGATTTAAAAGTGTTGCGGAATTTGTTCCCAAAACAAAACATGATAAAATAATATTTATCAAAGCATTTCATCAAGAGATGCATTTTCGTTATATAATTAAAACTTGGGGTGTCATGTTCCGATACAGACCATAAAGCATAAACGATAACATTACAAGTCATTCAACAAATATATACATATACAGACTTGTAAACAAAACAACTCGATGATTCATCCATCTTACGCCCTTGCGCCACTTCCTGTAATACAAATAAAACTGAGTGGGTCAGGCTTGGGAGCCTGGTGAGCATATAGGGTTTTCAACCCACAATAAATAAATTATATTTAATTTCACCAACCAATCACTATCCCGATTACCCATTCCCGTTATCCTCACTTTATGTCCCTAAAACAACATCTATCTCAAGGGATCTAATCTAGGATTTTCATCGGGACGGACATTACTGCTAAGGGGTTTCCTCAACAATAGATATCCTAAAGGCAACCATGAGGGGGATAGAGTACACCGGTGAACACATCGTTCACAACACCTACAGGTTATGAAGCTGCTAGCGTTCCACGAGACTGTCTAGAAGGAGTCTGTGGTCGTTATCCATACTCCGCTGAATAACTAGGTCAACAACAACAACATCGATGCCTCTCATCTGTTTATTACACACCAACTATCTACCCATTTTCTACCCAACATATTACTAGATAAAAATATATATTTTTATACATAGTTTAAAACCTGTATAACATTTTCATCCAATACATATTTCACATAACAGATGAGGCATACCCACATAACACGTATTTCATATAAAACAAATCAGATCTATGAGATTGAAGAGAGTGAATATACATTCACGTACATAACAACAAAATTATACACATAACACGTATTTCGTATAAAATACTTCATAATTATGCGTTAGAAGAAAGTAACTACACACTCACTTGATCAGAAGATGATCGGATAGCACTACGGCTTGCAGAAGTAGTAATCCTCAGCAGATCTGGAAGATCTCTACAAAAATCGAACTTCTCGCGGACAAAGCTTCGGCTCGGAAATCGCACTTCTCGGGATCTTCGGGGCTTCGAAACTTGCTTCGGGGCTCGGGAATATTACCGGGGCTTCGGGGTACTTATGGCACGCAAATCGAGGTAAAACGGGAGAGAGAAGAGAGAAAAATAGCAAAAGAACTCGGCAGCCTCACATCCTATTTATAGGAGCTAGGCCTCGGGTTTACGCGGGGCGTACAAGGGTACGCGGGGCGTACGCCTAAGTTCGTAAGCGCATGCGTCATCTGAAGAACTCGAGTGCGAGTGTCGACATACCTTGGGTACGCGGGGCGTACTTCGGATGAGTCCGATGACTCGTCTTCGGATAATACCGGGATTTAATAATTAAATTTAATTATTAATTATTTAATAAACTTCGAAAATTCATATCTTCTTCATATGAACTACGTTTTCAACGTTCTTTATATCCACGCGAAGGTGAGACTACGCTCTACAACTTTCGTTTAGACTCCATCGACTAATTTTGACTTTATTTTTATTATTTATTTTTAATAGGCCGGGACAGAAAATTTCGTTATAAATTCATAACTTCTTCGTTTGACGTCCGTTTTCGCCTAACTTTTTATCGCTTCGATACTAACAACGAGATCTTCGATTCTCGTTTAGATAACTAAGGCTAAATATCTCTCTAATGTAAATTTCACTTTTTACGTGATTCAGCGTTGCCGGTTCTGTCGCGAAACTTCGACAGGTCATAACTTCTTCGTTATAACTCGGATTTGGGCATTCTTTATATCTTCAGAAACCTTGTTTCAACTACTACAAAATTATCCAAATATATCAAGTTTATTTTACACTTAAATTTTGTCGCTTATTTTTATTCTTAATTAATCAAACCACATAATTAAGCAATTAAGCACAAAACACATAATACTCAAATAATACATTTCTATTATTTCAAAACGGGTTACAAAGGTTAACCTAGACTATTATATCATCATTAATGACAGGCCTAGAAACACAGGCGTTACAGTCCCAATAGTCAAGTAGTGGGCCAAAACCCAACATATAACCCAATTTTCCAAATTAGGCCCAACCCTTGACATGGGCCTTACCTTAAGGCACAACCAGCTATTCTGGTCCAAATACTTGGCATTCCGATGGTGCAATATCTCATAATCATAAAAGGCCCAATTATGGCCCAAGTTTCCAAATTGGGCCCAAGACTCTCACATGGGCCTTATCCTAAAACCCATACAATTATTTAGTCCATTTACTTATTCTTGGAAAGCCCTTTAATAGTCCAATCACCAAAGCCCAATAGAAAGACCCAAGTGAAATTAGGGTTTCCACATGAAATGATGATTAGGGTTAAGTGTTTCTTGCTTAACCCATTAAGGACTTAATCCATTAAGTCCAATATTGCCTTAGGTTAATTTGCCAAAGACTAGTAATTATTATTTTAGGTTTAATAATTAATTCTCGTGCGGTCCCGATCAATCCCAAAATTAGGGTTTCAAGGCATTAGGGTTTTCCAAACCCTAATTAGGGTTTCCAACTCAATTACTAGCCCATTAATCAAATGGTTGAGATTTTAGGTCAATTAGGGCTTCATTGGGCCCATTAGGGTTTCATTGGGCCCACTAGGATTTCATTGGGCCCGTTAGGGTTTCATTGGGCCCACTTTGTCCAAGCATCCCCAAGCGAGTCAAAACGCAAACGAGGCACACCGCCACCTAACACGGCGACAGGTGGCGGCAGCCACCACCTCACGGTGGTGGTTATGAGTTTCCTTTTATTATTCTTATACCAATTACAATACAATTTACAATAATATCGAAATAACACACACACACACTCATAAAATAACATACACACATAGCCACTCTTGTGGTGGCCGGTGGTGGTTCATGGTGGCAGAAGAGCAGCATCCGACCGACAGCCACCATGGTTGGCTACCATGGTAGCTCTAAACGTTTTCCGGCCAAAATAAACACCTTGACCGGATCACCCAAAGGTACACACACAAACCCCGGAACAGCTACACCACCACCCACCTAGTGGTTCACGGTGATGTCAGCAACAACTCTAGTATCCACAACGGCGGGTGGTGGCGGTACAGAAGAGTAAGGAGGTGCCAACTAACGGCGATGTCGACGAAGGTGATTTTGCGATGACAATAGAACGGAAAGGTGGCGGCTAGTTGCTGTGGGACGAGCTCCAAAGCGAGTGGTGGTTGGAATGGTACCGGCAACAACCGAGGGTGGCTGCGTACAGTGATAGAAAAGAGAAGAAGAAGAAGAGGAGAACAACGAAGGTTGGCAGCGACGCAATCGAGTTGGGCTCGTTCACAGCGTCTTCGTCCGCAACAATGGTCCCGGTGGCCTTTGGTTGATCGGAATAGGAAGAAGAAGGTCGGCTTGGCAATGGAGAAAGAGAGGTGACGACTGAAGTGAGTGTCACCGTTTAGGTTAGGGTTAGGTGAATGAAAGGGTTATAAACCCCGTCTACATTCAAACCCTTTTGCCATAAATATGCTTCCAGTCCTTCCTTCCCTTCTTCTTTCAAATTAAGTCCTTAATTTACAATCTAAACCCTCCCTTCTGAAAATCATTACATATCAAGTCAGAATACTTACCATATGGCCCCATAACCATTTTTTTCAACTTAGGCACATAATTCACCCTTTTAGCCCCAACCATCCAAGATCCTTTCAAATTAAGTCCGATATTTATTCTTTAGCCCCCGAAACTAACATTCCGATAATTATTATTTGATTATGGACTACAATAATATATAATAATAATAATAATAATAATAATAATAATAATAATTGCTTCTCGGGGTTCCAGGTTTATTATCTAATTATTATATTTTAAATGGGATGTTACAGCCGGGTATCTGGATGATCAGAGATCGATAGAAGGCTTTGTATATTTCTTGGCACAAATCTCATTTCCTGGTGTCCATGGAAGCAACGAACGGTCTCCTGCTCTTCCACTGAGGCGAAATATGCTAAACTTACTTGGCTTCAGAGCTGGGTGTTAGTACACATGCATCTCCAACACTTTGGTGTGACCATCTTGGTGCTACCTACCTCTCCGCCAATCCAATGTTTCACACTCGCACAAAACACATTGAAATTGATTTTCGGGAAAAGGTCTTTAGAGGTTAACTATGGGTTCAGTTTATTTCCACTAATGATCAAGTGGCTGATGTCTTCACCAAGCTACTACCAACACCAAGGTTTCAATTTCTTCGGTCCAAGCTTCAGGTCGTGTCCCGCCCTTAGCTTGTGGGGGCATATTAAACCAATGTTTAACAATAGTTTATAGTTAAGGGGTTAGTTTGCAAATATGTTTCCTGTATATATCTTTATTCAACGTAATGAGAAAAAGATTACCTTAATCAATTAAGGTTTGATAGAGAAGACCGCAGGGAGGAAAGAAACAGGGGAAATAAGACAACCAAAATCAGAAGCAGCGAAACTGATAATCCCAGGTCATATACACTCTTGTATTTCTTCTCAACTTCCATGGCCATCCTCACTGAATTACCAGAAGAACAAGAAGCGGCAGTAACATATGATGTTTTCCTGAGTTTCAGAGGGAAAGACACTCGACTAGGTTTTATGGATCATCTCTACCAAGCTTTGGTGAACGAAAACATCTCTACCTTTCTTGATGAGGAAGAGGTTGAAACTGGGGAAGAACTTAAACCCGAGCTTGCAAGAGCTATAAAAAGCTCTCGTGCTTCGATAATCGTCTTGTCTAAGAACTACGCATCTTCAACATGGTGTCTGGATGAGCTGGTGATGATCCTTGAGCAACGAAGGGTCTCTGACCATTTTGTTCTCCCCATTTTTTACAGCGTCGAGCCGACAAATATCAGGAAGCATGAAAGCACTTTTGGAGAAGCGTTATTTGAACACAAACAGAGGATTGAGTCCGAAAAGGATGTGGAGAAGAAAACTCAAGGTGCTCGTAAGTTGGAGATGTGGACGAAAGGACTTACAGAGATTGCTGATTTGAAAGGAAAAGATGCAACTGGAAGGTAAAACATTCATATTAAAAATCCCACAATCCATGGGGTTTAGTGTTGGAGTAATTCAAACTCTGGGACAAAAATAATCCAGGGGGTATTTTCATCACCTGATCACGTTTCTTTTTTGAAGGTTTCTAGAACAAAGACCTGCACTTGTTCTATTCTTGCATCTGTGTTTATTTACGATTGAAAGGCTTGGTTCCCAAAGTTTTTTGGTTATCTGTTCTTCCTTTCCTCTCCCCAGTTTTCTGTCCCTTTTGCATACCATTGTGAGATTTAGCTTTTTACCATTGTTGGGATGACAAGCTTTGTGGGGACTAAGCTGTCGAAACAGATACAAAGTGGCTCACCATTATGGTTAAACCGTGTGCATATTTTTATTTCAGTCCCTTAATTTCATATTAATTAAAAGGATGCAAAAGACTAGTTATTGATCAGTTGTATTAATTTGATATATGGGCTTCTGTGTCTTGTTGATCGAATTTGATTCCTTTTTCAGAAGAGAAACGGTGGTGATTGAAGAAGTCGTGAAAGAAATTAGTACTAGACTGGAACTACACTTGCAAAGGAGAATGAGAATCCCACACCTAATTGGGATGGACAATTCTATTAATTCCATCAGTTCCTGGTTAAAAAGAGGATCTTCTGAAATTCTCACAATTTGTGGAATGCCAGGGATCGGAAAAACAACATTGGCAAAACATATGTATTTGTTGCACTGCCATGAATTTGAAACAAGTAGCTTTGTTGAAGCCATTGGAAGAAGATGCGCAGAACATACATTTTCACTATTAGATTTGCAAAAACAGCTTCTTGGAGACATTCTCAAGAAAAGAAAGATTGAAGAAAATAATGCAGATATGTGCACATCTAAGGTTGAAAAGGCATTATCTAGGAAAAAGACATTTTTGGTTCTTGATGATGTTGATAACTTTGAGCAACTGGATGTGTTGATTGGAACAAAAGGTTTTCATCCAGGAGGCAAGATTATAGTAACAACCAAAGATGGGTCCCTAACAGAAAAGTGTTCATTGTTTCGTATGAAATTCCCTCCAAAACATACAAAGCATGCACTTCGTGTCTTAAGTGATACTGAATCTGTGAAACTTTTATGCTGGCATGCGTTTGGAAACAATGATCCCAAGAAAGGTTATGAGAAAGAAGCACAACAACTTGCAGAGTATTGTGGAGGACATCCATTGGCTCTTAAAGTTTTGGGTAGTTCATTAATTAATAAAGATGCATCCATATGGAGTGATGTCCTTGAAATGTTGGAGGCAAAAGGATATTTAACTGATGTACAAGAGAGTATACAAAAGGCTCTGCAAATTAGCTTTGATTCTTTATCAGGGGACTGCAAAGAACTTTTTAAGCACATTGCTTGCTTTTTTGTTGGAAAAGAAAGAGAAGTTACAGAAACAATATTAAAGGAATGTGGGTTTCCAACATCATATGGGATCAACAAGCTCATTGATAGATGTCTTCTCACAATTGGAGGAAGAAATGAGTTGAGGATGCATCAATTGCTTCAAGAGATGGGGAGAGATTTAGTCCGCAAAGAATCACCTGAAAAGCCATGGAAGCGTAGTCGAGTATGGAAACATGAGGAGTCCCTCGATTTGTTGAAAAAGGACAAGGTAAATACAACATATATAGTCATCATGAGTATTCGTTAGCTTTATCGATCATCTTTATAACGAAATGATTAATGTTTGTTTTGATTTTCTTTTTGATAGGGTACCCAAAGAATTCAAGGTCTTATCCTTGACACGAACTTATTGAGAAAGGAGCATAACTTCAAAGATGATGACGTGAACAAGATTTTTAGAGCTGATCAACCAATCCAGATGGTGTATGAATTCTTTTTAAGGATTTGGTTGTTTTTTGCTCGGCTTCTCCTAATGCTTTCATCTTCTCATTGCAAAAAAGTGGAATTAAGAACAGATGCATTAAGAAAGATGGATAAGCTAAAGCTGCTCCAACTCAATCATGTCAAAATCGACGGTTCTTACAAGAATTTTCCAAAAGGTTTAAGGTGGTTGTGCATGCATGGATTCCATTCAAAATTCATACCTTCAGACTTACCAATGGAAAATTTGGTTGCTCTTGACATGTCTTACAGTAATCTGACACAGCTTTGGAAGAAGCCCAAGGTATGAAATTAAAGCTTTTACTTAAATTTTTAGACAATTAATATCTTCGTTACAATATTCTTGATTCGAGGATATCCAATGCAACAGCTTCTTGGGTCATTGAAGATTCTTAATCTGAGTTATTGCAAGATTGTTAGAGTTGAAGGCTTCTCTTGGCTACCTGCACTTGAGAGGTTGATTCTTATAAACTGTAAAAGCTTGGTTCATGTGTGTGAGTCAATTGGCGGATGTGATGGCCTTGTTATTCTTGACTTGAGCTACTGCAATAATCTTAGTAATGTTCCAATTAGCATCAGCAAGTTAAAGAAGATTAAACGTCTATCACTAAACGGTTGCTTAGGTGCTAGTGAGTTTCTAATGCGGATGAAGGATATGGAGTCATATGCATCTTCCTCTTCTATTGGAGAATTTTTACCGAAAACTCCAAAATCATTTTTAGTACCCTCATTAGTAACCTTATCACTTATAGGCAATAATTTATCTAACGAATCCTTTCCGAAGGACTTCAGTAGCATGTCAATGTTGAAGACATTATATCTAAATAAGAATCCAATTGATTCCCTGCCTGATTGTGTGAGAAGCCTTAGCAAGCTTGAGGAACTCCATGTTGGAGAATGTTGGATGTTGAAGTCGGTATTGTGCCCTCCACCTACAATCCAATATTTGTGGGCTGACGATTGTCCATCACTTATTAAAATAACATTCCCTCAAGAAATGTCATCACCACCATTTCTGGATAATTTTGGCGCAGAGTCATTGAGCTAAATTGAAGGCAGAATAAAAATTCAAGATATAGCAGAAATTGATGAGCAGATCTTATGCAGCTTAGGGTGGACAAATTTACAACATTTGAAAGATCAGAAGATACGGATACAGGATTCATACTGATTTTCTCCTCCAAAGAAAGACCCAGTCCAGGTATCCTCTTTCTTTTGCTCTGTTTCTATGGATCTCACAGACACATACACTAATATGCTTAAAATTCATACAATCTAATGTTTTAATTGAAGCTGCTTTACGAATTTGGAATATTTAGCACATGTTTTCCTGGGAAAGCAGTTCCAGATTGGCTACCTCATAAAAGCAAGGGTTCATCAATATCAATGTCAATAGCCAGTGTCTTCAATGAATAAAAAGCTACAAGGAATAAATATAAGCTTTGTGCAAACAGGAAAGATAGGTCATTTAAGCATAAAAGTAGAGAACGTGACAACAAATCGCACCTGGATATATTATGGTCATATATTTGCTGTTCCAGAAACTGATGAAGATATAGTATGGTTAAGTCATTGGATGTTTGGGGATAATGAGATTAAAAATGGTGATGAAATTGGTGTTACAATATTAAAAGGAAGGGGAGGTGATAGAGTAATGGTAAGAGAGTGTGCAATCAGTCCAGTGTATAATAATATTGATAAGGACAATAATGAAGAAGATCCTTTGAGTTATTACAAGTCATGGAAATATATTATTGGTGGTGATCTGTCTGCTTTCCAATTATCCTCAGGAGATTACTTTCTAAGCAATTATGGTTTTATTTATCATACCCTTGTATTTAAAAGACCTCTGCTATTATAAACTAATTTTCTAAAGGTACACACTTAATTTAAAAATATTTTTCCATTTCCAAATTTTAATAGGCAAACTAATGAGATTAATTATTGCTCCTTAACATTGAATATTGATGAACTTGCAGATCATGAGTGTTTGTATTAACTGTTGGGTTAATCCAGAAAATACGACGCAGGGTTATTTTCGGAAGTTTTTTTATTTAATAGTTTTTCTTCCAGTTTTTATTTAATAGGACTCCTTTATTTAATATTTCTGTTATTGAATCAGCCCTTTTGAGGCAAGTCGCTCTCAACCTATTTGCAGGCTTTCCTTTGTTTTATAAAGTTTTCTGTTGAGTCTAAATAGATTAATAACAAATGAAAGACCTTATTAAGTTATTATCTTTCCTTCTTTTTCTTTTCCCATCTATGGATATGCTTATATTATCACGACCTAAGAAAAGAAAATTAGATACAGAGAAGCAAATGGGCCTTAATTAAAAGAATAAGATCCTCCTACCTTGGACATAGAAGGGCAATATAACTGTATTACAATTTTCAACAAATGATGGAAATTTTCAAATTTGAGGCCTCGGCATTACATTTCTTATTTCCAATTGTTAATAACAAATGGGCCTTAATTAGAATGGCCTTAATCAATTTTATTTCCCATAAGATGTCTATACTTCAAAAATGAAACAAAAACTAAAATACAACATTTTGTCAGACTATTAACTAAGAAAAATATTTACACTTTCACTATTTATAAAACTCCAACACAAACTCGACCTCAATTTGATATAAGGGTCATCCTTCCACCTGTAAAGTAAGAAAAAAAGAGATACATTGTAATTTATTCACTCCAAATTTGCCACAAAACATACCTGATGTGGTGGAAATGTGGTTATATTTATAATTTTAAACAAAAAGAACATATACCTGATATCATATCAGTGCACTTATCAGGTATCCTCAAAGCCGAATCTTTATTCAGGTATTCTGTTTTCAGCAACTGAAATTAATAAATAAATAAATAAATAGCAACCTACCTTCACTTAGTTGCTCATTTTATCATCACAGATTTTGTGTTGAAAGGTATATGGATCAGAATCATGTCAAGAATTAATCACCTTCAACTCAGGCTCTTACTCGGTAACTAAACCACAAACTTTTCTTTCAATGGGTCGATTTGGGTTAAATTGAAAAAAATTATGTGAAGAAAGTGAGTGTGATAAAATGCTTACAATAACATAAATCCGTTCACTGAGAAAATAATATTATATTGCACCAAAGACCTGTTCTAAAAGTTATCAGGCTTTTTCAGGGGTATTGCGGTTGTTGTATTGGTTCGGGGATACAAGACAGGCGCTCATGTCATGGTTAAAACAAGTTACATTCTTAATGAATCGACTCATCATTCTGGAGTAAAAAGTGTGTATATTGGTAAATAGCAAGCTTTTGGTGTAAAATAATATTTGATTAGTAGTTTAGTCTACATTTCTTTTCATTACGTATCATCATTATTTGTCTACAATTTCATCACATTTAAACACACCTCGTATGTTAGAGCTCATTTGAGAGTTTTTGGTGGATCCACACAAAATAGAAACAACTTAGTTGGATCGTTGCCCATTAATTAATGATTAAATAAACAAAACATAAATTCCAACTTAGTTGGATCATCATTTGGGTTCAATTGGTTGGTGGCCAACAGAAGGCTTTGCGTTTGATGCTGACGTGGCAATCCGTGTCTGCGTGTCGTGTATTCGTGTTAGACACGAATTTACACGACACAAATTTGTTAAATACGAACACGACACGAATTATAAAACGTGTTTGGGGTATCAAACACGAACACGACACGTAAAAAAATCGTGTGACACGTGATACGACAGGAATAGATATGTTTTTTTTATCCGTGTTACACGTAAACACGAATAAACACGTTTTTAATTACTTTTTTTAAGCTAGGGATATAAACTAATTATTGAATTTTATGTAAATGGTCCCTAACATATTATAAATATAAAATTTAACCCTAAAATATATACGTGTATATACATGTTTGTATGAGTTTGTACGTGTCACGTGTCAACATGAATTTGTATCATGTCTTATACGTATCTAAATAGGTAAATTCATGATTGACACGTGTAAGACACAAAACACAAATTTAAAATACGTGTCAGACACGAATAAACACGAAACACGGATTTCTAAAACTCATAAACGGAAAACTCGTATCGTGTTCGTGTCGTGTATCAAATTGTCAGGTCTAGTTTGATGCCATGGTCATTAGAATTTTTATAATTTCAAGTTTTTTATTTTTTCGTAAACCTTCCTTAGCTTGCTCTAATTCAGTAATTTGTAAGGATATCCCCATTCATGAATATATGATGAGCCAGTTAGGTGAAAAATGAAAAAGAAAATTAAAAGGTCCCAAAAGCCACCGAAGGGCGAAGAGAATTCATCCCAAAACATCATTCAAATGTTTTTTATTCGTTGTTTTGTCTGCATGTTTGCGAAATGAAATACAAGATTTGATTTTTTCAATAAAACTTAATCTTAGAAAACCTCAAAAACGATACGTAGACTAAATTATAGTTTTGGTCCCTATAGTTTGGTTAGATTCATATTTTTAGTCAATGACTTTCGGTTCAATTTTTTTAGTTTTAGTTTTTTTTTTTTTTTATATTGTGTCCGAATGGCAAATGATAATCAAAATTCTTATAACTCAAACACACGTGTCAATGTTTTCAGGTTCATTTTTTATTTTAGAAATTTTGTTCGTTTTCGAATTATATTGTTTCAGATTATCCATTATACAACTTGAACCCATTTTTTGAAATTCGGTTAACCTATCTATTAATCATATTAAAAAAATAAATTTGTACCTAATCTATGTTAAAAATATTTACACTTAATGAACTTTTTTTTTTTGCATTTTTTATAAAAAATATTTTAATATATAATTAAACAAACAAAATGTCAAAAAAAAAAAAAAAAAAAGCTAAAATGTATTCAAACGATTGGGCAAAAACTAGAAAAAATTATTCAAAAAAATATAAACGAACAAAATGTAAAAAACATTAAACAATATATTCCAAAAATGTCGAATAAAATCTAAATAATAAAAAATACAAATAAAAAATGTAAGCAAAATAATATATATATATATATATATATATATATATATATATATATATATATATATATATATATATAATGGTAAAATGGTCTTACTAAATGGACTAAAGATATGCAGTGTAATTTTCTTTAAACCTTTAAACCATAAGGATGCATTTTATCAAATTTTCAAAGATTAAACTGAAAATACAAATTTGATCAAATCACAAGGACCAAAACTGTAAACAATTTCTCATCTCCTAGTAATGTACGAAAAAAGACAAAATAGCAAAAATATCCCACTTGCATTCTTATCTAGTTTTGTTGCATATTTGGTCTATTTAAACTAAAAAGACTATTATACCTTTATATTTTATTTTAAATGATTTTTAATATTTATTAATTATTAATTAGAAAGGTCTCTCTCTTGTTAAACACTTCCAGAAAACTGAAAAATAATATTTGTTCCTCTCCGTCACCAGAAACACAAAACACACACATCTTGTGTGTGGTGGTACGATACTGAGAGAACACAAGGGGGGGGGGGGGGGGGGATAGAGTTTGTAACAAATAACCATCCACCACCAACCAAAACCATACTCACCACCTTAACCACGATCATTACTATCGAAGCCGCCAATACCTTTCCTTAACGTCATCATCACTGATAGTTTCTCTACATTTATGTTTCTCTCTGTAGAACATCGCCAACACCAGCATCTCGCAACTAACAAAACGCTACCATGGTTTCTCCTTCTCTGATCTCTAGTGAAACCCTAGCCTCTATCGTTCTTGATTTCTATTGAAACCCTAACTGTCGTCGTCCTTCTAGATCTCTAGAAGTGGCTCCCAAACCTATTTTCCAACGAGGTTTTGGGTGGTTATATTTTGGGGGGGGGGGGGGGGGGGTTTACATCGAGGATAAGGGTGTTGATCTTGACTGCAATGGTTGGCCAACTTTGCAGTTGGACAGAAAACATATGTATTTACATACGTAACATATATTGGTGTCATGTTAGCAATTTACATGTAATATCAGGCTAATTACCGTAATTGGTACAATATTGTAAGTACATTGTTAGTTAAAAATTAAAGTGCAAATGCGATTTATTTTTATCCAGTTGACACCGGTATAGTCTCTATCCAGAAACAATACAACATGTTGTCATGACTTATGAAATGATTGCCTTTTTCAGGTTTAATGCAGTTGTTGTCTTGGATAAGGGATACTAGACAAGTATTTTTTACATCGTCCAAGCAAGTTACCTAGTTAACAAATCGACTTAGTTGGTTTGCCAGTTTCGAGTAAATAAGTGTACATCGGTAAATAACAAGATACTAGGAAAATATATTATATTGTAGAAATATTGTTTTTATAATTATAAATAATACTATAATAGTAATCAACTTCTATTTTCCTACTTGTAACCAGGTTACCATTCAATTTCCTTGTCGACTTGTAAAAAAAAAAGGCTAATTTGTCAGTTTTATTTTTCAATCAACTTAATTCCGATGTGGCATTTAACAATGATTTTAATACTTCACATTTATTTTACTGTTATTATCAGTTATTATCTACTCTGACTACAATCTCCATATTTCAGACCATCACAACTAAAGATGCACAAATACCCGATCCAGTTTCGCTGATGTCATCAATGATCCAGTTTGGCCCTTATCCGATTGTAACACCCCCCTCCGGCACGTATGATAATATTATTTACTTTGGGCTAGTCAGCACGAGGACTTCCGAGGGGTTCACCCATCCCGATACTACTCTCGTCTGAGTACGCTTAACTGTAGAGTTCTTATGAGACATCTCGCCTTCACGACTTTAAAATATGTTGTGACATGGTAGGTATCCATACCCTTTATAAGGAATGTTTAGTTCTCCTTCTCAGCCGATGTGAGATCGGGTGCAAACCACATTCACCCCCATTATAGGGTTCGACGTCCTTATCGAACACATCGATCTGTGCTCTAGATCTGATACCACTTATAACACCCCACTTATAACATCTCACTCTAGCACATATCACAATATTGTCTGATTTGGGCTACTCGACATAAGGATTTCCAAGGGGTCACATATCCATGTACTACTCTCGCTCGAGCACGCTTAACTGAAGAGTTCTTATGAGATATGCTTCCCTCACGGCTCTAAAACGTGTTGTGATAGGAAAGGTATACATACCCCTTATAAGGAATGTTTAGTTATCCTTATCGACTGATGTGGGATCAGGTGCAACCCACATACACCCCCATTATAGGGTTCGATGTTCCCGTCGAACACATCGACCTGTGCTGTAGCTTTGATACTATTTATAACATCCCCCTCTGATATATATCACAATATTGTCCCCTTTAGGCCACTCGGCACGAGGACTTCCCAGGGGGTTATCCATCTCGGTACTACTCTTGCCCGAGCACGCTTAACTGCAGAGTTCTTATGAGATTATTGCTTTCACGACTTTAAAACACGTTGTGATAGGGAAGGTATCCACACCCCTATAAGGAATGTTTAGTTCGCTTTCCCAGCCGATGTGGGATTAAGTGTGATGTGCACAAATTATACTTATCTAACTTTAAATTTAGAAACGTAACTACTTATCTATTAATGCACCTATAGACAGTGTACCTAGTTAGTATATATTATAGTAAAGTAAGTTACGTATTGAACACAGGGAACATATTCAATATAATAAAATAATTATTAAAAATTAATCTAAAATCAAACAATAATTAAAAAGGGTTATTATTTGATTTTGTAAGTTCATATTAACTTTAAACTAACAAACACTTAATTAAGAACATATATTATAAAGATATTAAAAACACTGTCGTTTAGTCTTGAATCCACATTTTTCCTATGGTTAGTTCTTATTTATAGATTAATAAAGTTGGTTACTAAAATAGATATTATTAGAAATCTTGATCAGATCTCCTAATATTTTTCTCAATTCATGAACTACTATTTAATAATCATACAAAAACAAACACATAATTGATAATTAATGATAATTTAGATATGTAAGATATATATAAGGTAAGTATCTATGAGCAAGACGATTTACCAAAAACAATTACGATCAAATCATGTTCTCTAACACAGTTAAAGTTGTTGTCTTTATTAGCTAATCTAATATGCGGCAACCGCCAATTTCAAGTCAAGTCAAAGTCAAACAAAGTCAATAATTCAAACCGGTCAACTCAACTAGTACTTGTATGTTAGGGCTTACTCAATGTTTACTAATGTACAATTCTCTATCTTAATATAATGTATCGCTCAGAAGTTTCAAATGTTCAGAAAACCTAAACCCTATAGAGGGCGAGTGATGTAACGACTCGATAAAACACTATTATGTACCCTTTGGAGGGTGTATAACATTCATAACATGGCGTAGTGGAGTTTACAATCCTAGCAGTACAGATCAAAACCTTAGCAAAGTCTACAAACGAAATCTCTCTCTAATCTCTCCCAATCTCTCTCAAACCTCTTGGTAATAAAAATCACGTTTTCCAACGTTTATATGAACATCCATACCATCCCGAACCTTCCCATGGTTGAAAACAGCTTAAAACGGAAGAAGGAAGTCAAAAAGAGGCCTGGAGGTTTGCAATTTACTGCTCTCCTACGAACCCTCGTAGGTCCTCGCAAGCCCTAGCGAAGCAATTATCCTAGACTCAAAGTAAGTATTTACTTGTTTCTGAAAATATAAAGAACACCTAAAATGTAGTTCGTATGTAAAAAATACAATAGTTTTAAGAAATCAAACTGGTATAACCCTAATTTTACCTGTTCTAAATAAACCATTTCACACCGTTAAGGCATTACGTTTTGCCGATGGGATTTTCGAGAGCATTTTTGGACTCAGGGTATAATCTATTATTTAATTTCACAATCGAAATATTTTTAACGAAAATATTCACAAAAGTTGCGAAAATGGACACCGCGAGCCGTTTAGACGTAAAACTTCAAACACAATTTCACGGAGACCCGTAACTCCAAAAATTAATCCGTTTTATGTTCCGAAATCCTTGAATTAAACTCTATCTAACGGTACTCTCGAAAATTTTTCTCGATGCACGTATCTCAAGGCACCCGGTTTTCAGTGTTTCGGGCAATTAAAAGAGGGAATAACCCATGTGGGGCCCACATATGACTTAAGGAGCCCAAAAATCTGATTTTCCCTCCCTTGTATCATCCCACGTGACTATATCTTCTCCCTCATCTCCTTCTCTATGTGCAAGTTTCACCAAGAGAGTACATGATGAGTTGGAAGTATGGCTTACTTGTGTTGTGTGTGGGCATTTTTGGCTATAAAAGGAAGCTTAGATCACCTCCAAAATCACACCTCAAACTCCGGCTTTCTTCTCCATGTCTAAGATCTCCATTGTCTCTCTCTAAAACACTCTCTATCCCTCTCCCGGTATACCACTTAACACCACCCAAAAACCACCAAACACCCCCATTGCTACCAAACTACTGCTTGTGAAGTTCCTCAGCCCCCTCTACCTTCGAACTTGCCGGAAAAAGCAAGAAAAATCGGCAGCAGGGGGCTGCCGGACTTTCTCAATTTTCACAACATCATCGTCACTGCCACCTTGCGCCACCGACTTCTGCCACCTCCAGCCATCCATACGGATGTAGGTTATCTCCAAACACCCCCTTTAATCATTGGTAATCCTTCGTCAATCATGAAATAACCACAGTACAATCGTTGCATTTTTTTTATTTGTTTCCATGCGAGGGACGCCGAACAGGAGGCAATGTGCCTCCTGTTATGAAACACAATGAAACCAAACTTTAAAACAAATTAAATACTTTTAGTCCCTCAACTTTCGAACTTGTACAACTTTGGCAATTCCTTCGTTTGTAATTAATTATTTTAACCCCCAAACCAAATACCTTTTCAAAACTAACCCCAAGTAAATGAAACTTTTATTAAAATGTGCAAAAATAACCTTCGTTTGGAAAATCCTTTTCAACTTGACTCAAATTTTAATAAAAACAAATTATTTATAAAGTTTTTATATATTCTATTTATTTAGTTATCTATTTTAATATCAAATTATTAAAATTTTTATATTTTTAAAGTTAATTAATTTTGGGATTATTTACAGATTTTGGAAACTATAAAAAATAAATATTCTTTATTCAGATAAAAATTTATTTAATTATTTAAATAAATTTCAATCGTCAAAACTAAGGAAATTATTCAATGAAACATTATAATACCAAATCACGTCTAAATATTAATATATAACGAAATTGTAGGAAATCGGAATAAACCCAGAGATTACGACATCAAGACAACACATCCCAATTTTCAAAACGACTCGATAACCGCTCGTTAAGGTGAGTGTTACGGCCCCAATTTTACATATTTTCGGGGGGGGGGGGGGGGGGGGGATACATGTAGTACTTGTGTAACATCCCGAACTTCAGGTTAAGTTATTTAACCCTTCTCTTTTTTCTGGTTGTCAAGTTTAACCCTTGAGTGAATTTTGTAGCAAATGAGTACGTTGGGTGTACTGGGGCGTATGTTGCGCATACTCATGTGCTTAATTTGGACTCGGATTCGCCTAGGTACGCTGGGCATAGCGAGCCCAGGTGAAAACCCTAATTGTGGCTTGTGCACTATAAAAGGAATGCTAAGGCCTTATCCTCAGTCTCCATTTCAGAGAGTGAAACCCTAATAGAGAGTCCTCCTTCGTTTCTAGCTAGTATGTTGGTGTTCTAAGCTTCAAAGTGCCATTTCAAGGTGGTGGAAGAGAAGAGGATGCCATTTTGGAAGCAAGGAGTTGGTGAACAAGAGTAGATCCGAGCTTTTCAGAGGTTGGAGCTTCTTTCTGAGGTAAAAAGCTCGAAACTTTCCTTGTCATTTGTGTTGTGTGCTTCTTGAGCCAAGTTCTAGGGTTTTTGGTCCCAATGTGGAGACTTTATGAGCAAATGGTCTCCATTGGCCTAGATCTACCATATTTCAGAGCTATACGAGTTGTATGTTCATAAAAATGCAATCTTGGATGTGAATATTGAACCATGCATGAGATCTAGACCTTTTGAGGAAGAGGGAAAGGTGTTAGAGAGTGTAGGTACCTTTACAGCCATGAAAAGGCTTAAAGTTTCTGACTTTATGGGATAAGAGGCTTAGGGAAAGTTAGATCTGAAAGTTGAATGAGTGTCTTAACCGTTTAAGACCAAAATCTAAGGAAAGTCTGAAACTGAGACTTATGCTGGGCGTAACTCTCAGTACGCGCATCGTAAGGGGTTGAGACCCCGATTGTGGTTCGCCGGCGTACGCCCCGCGTATAGAATAGGTATGCGCCGCGTACTTCCTCTTGTTGACTTTTTAGGGTTTTGGTTAACCTTTGGACTTTTGGGTCAGGGAGGGATAAAATGGTATTTTACCCTTCTGTGGAATTGTAGGAGTGGATTTAGTCTAGCCTTTGAGAGCCATTATTTATTTAAGGGTGTTGTTTATGTGTTTAGGCGGGGGCTAGACTAGTGCGTTCGAGTGCGAGAATATCTAAGATACCCGAGGTGAGTCTTCTCACTATACATTACCTAGAGTGGTATTTATGTGTTGACCGGAGGGTCTTATGTGCTATGTATATGTATAAGATTATGTGCAATGTGATATATGTATGCTATATGATTGTATAGACCGGACTGGAAGGTCCAACGATTCAGATCGGACCGAAGGGTCCAACGATACAGACCGGGCCGAAGGGTCCAACGAGCTATGACCAGACCAGAGGGTCCAACGAGCTACAAGGCTGGAGGGTCCCGTTGAGACACATCGACCGGAGGGTCGTACTGTAGCCTCGAGTGGCGTATATGTTGTATGTGGCATTTTAGGGAACTCACTAAGCATTTATGCTTAGAATTGTTGTGTTATGTATTTCAGGTCCTAGTGATGATCGCGGGAAGGCGCCCATGACCAGTACACACTATCGGAGTTTTATGTATTTGATCTTGGGATGTGATTTTATGGATTTCTTATGTGATACATTGAAAATTGGGAAATTTTAAGAATGAAATTGTATTATTAAAAAGTGAAGAATTGTTTAAAAATTTACGTTGTTACAACTTGTATATCTAGTATATATCTATTTTCTAAATACATTGTTTAAACAAACAACACCGTCGTTTTTTTTATGCAATATATATCACACAAAAATATTATTTATTACGCTACTACTTACGGTACGAAGAATCTGGTTTGAACGACCGCATGGGTTGTTCGAGTTCAGAAGTACTTTAATGCCAAAATTGTCCTGCCCTCGGTGTTTCATTTCTGGCCCTCGTTTGTATATGGTAGTACGTGTACTAAGTAATATTTATCATACAAAATACAAAAAAAAATCATTGTTTTGTGTAAGTACTTTACCAATTTTAGAAATAATTGTTTAAATGCTTACATGCTAAGTAAACAAAATCGTTTTAAACCTCAATAGCTTTATATGTTATGTTGTTAAGATAATACAACTAATAAAAATAACATATACATTCCGACAAAAATTGTGCTATGACTGTATAGCCGGTTATCAACTTGGTAGTCTAATTATACCTCACACATACATAGAAATATATAAGTTTATATATTTATACGATTTATAGAGCTCGTATCTTAGGCTCGTTTATGTGTTTGTACTCAAAGTTTTACCAACTGTTTAAACATGTATCGTACTCTTCAGTGTGTACGCTTATCAAATATACTTGTCAACTATTTGTTTATCCATATCTGCAGTTGTTAAGTACAACCTTGGCAGATAACTTTATCCGTATATCCGTATATCTATTTATCCATATTTGTGGTTGTTAAATACAACCTTGATAGATAACCCTTATCCGCATGTTTGTTCATATGTTATCCGAGTTATCAACTATCTAATAATATCATTAATTATCTATTTAATGATCATACAAAAACAAACACATAATTGAACCGATCTAATAATACCTGCAGAGTCTTCAGCATGACTGGACCGCCTTATCAGGCCTTCAGCCAATCTGGACCACTCTCAGAACCTTCAGCCAATCAGGACCGCCCTCCAGGGCCTTCAGTCTGGCTGGACCGTTCTCTGAGCCTTCGACCTGACTGGTACACCTACCGGCCTTCAGTTTATCCGGACCGCTCAACCAGCATTCATCATTCCGAGTTACCTCTCCGGGAAATCCTCCCATGCATACTGTTCTAGCCATCAAGGGGGTCCAAACTCTATCTCCATCATACATCATCAATCCCGACCTAATCCCAGGCCCTCCACAATCACATACCCTAGGTCTGTCTCCTGCCCCGCACGCCTGCCACTTACTCATACCGGCCTATACTCTTGACTGACAGAACCACTGCTGAATCCCAAACAGCTAACAACCTCATATGCTCATTGATCTTCCGGAGAATTTTCCAATTCTCCCCCACTTATAGCACTGACTATCAATCACCGGTCGCCATCACCGGCCTCCCTCAACCACTTTACACCACACAAACACTTACACGCGAATTGAGTCCCGCAAGCACAAACAACCTTCACAAAATCACATATCAACACTGATCATCCCGAACTTGAAAGAAACTCAATCTGTAGCCAACCACTCCTCAGAATGTGGATGCTACCAAACCTTCAAACCAGACGCCAGATTTCCACTAAAAACCCCCATGAATGATAACCAACGAAATTCCCAACACTAACCTATAACCATACTATAACCCTCAAAGAACAACGAATACCACACCGGAAACCACACAATGAGACTAGCAGATAAACAATACTCCACAATAATCATAAGATAATCAAGACATCAAGAAAGAAACATACCCGCAGCTGCATCCGGCACTGCTCTGACTTCCTCTGCTGCAAGCTGAAAAGCACGACCCTGATCCCTTGGGGGCTCCGCTCCACCCTGACCTCCACCTGTGATCCTCAAAGTGGCCGGTGCTGGAGCCTGCACTGGTCCTGCAGCAAGTTGTGGACAGTTGACCCTCAAATGCCCAACCTGATGACAATGATAACAAATCCTCAAATCCCAAACCGGCGCTGACTGCCGACAATCCCTCGCATAGTGCCCCTCCTTTCTGCATTTGCGACATGCACCACCGGACCTACAAACTCCAGTGTGACTCCTCCCACACTTCCCACAAGCGTGGCTACTCAGATCTCCCACCCTAGAATCAACAGTCTTGGACCGTTTCGACGCCGGCTGCGACTGCACCGGAGCCTGCCTCAGCTCACGTAGCTGCAACTCAATCTCTAACTCGCGCCGCCTAGCGGCCTCCTTCAACTCCAACAAATTCTCACACCTCTACGTAGACACAAACTGTATGATATCCCTCTTGAGCATACTCAGATATCGGGACATCTGAGCCTGCTCCGAAGCGAACTCAGGGCAAAACATCGCCCTCTCAGTGAACATCCTGGTGATCTCAGTCACCGACTCCGAACCCTGATTCAGCTCCAGGAACTCCTGAGCCAATCTCTCTCTCTCAACCCGCGAAACATAACGAGTGCTGAACATCTCCCTGAACTGATCCCATGAAACTGCAGCCCTCTACGCATTCGAATACGACCCCGTGGTCAATCTCCACCAATCCTTCGCCTCGAGCCTCAACAGGTTCAGAGCACATCTCACCCTCTGATCAGCAGGGCATGAACACGTGAAGAAACACCCCTCCACGTCCGATAACCATATCATAGAACCATTTGGGTCCTGAACTCCATCAAAAGTGGGAGGCTTCGTATTATCGAAGTCCCGATACTGAAAACCCCGACCAACTCCTCCCCCTGCCGCTGCTACAGCCGCCGTAGCTGCCGCGGCAGCCGTCTCTGTGAGAGCTGCATATCGCTCATCAAAATACTCAACCATGGCGGTCTTGATTGACCCAAACAGTTCTGGCAACTCAGCCCGGAACAACGCAACAACCTCATCATGCAGGATCTCGCGAATCCTCGCATCCAACTCGCACGAGCTCATCTGACCAATAACCTTGGGCGGCACAGACCCGCCCGGAACTCCCTCTCCTGCTTCCGATCCTGTCCCGGATCCACTCCCAGCATGCCTCGGAATCTCCATACTGAAAAACACCACAAAATCTCAGACACTTCCCACAACCCGGGAACCAACTCTCAACCCAACCCTAGAGGTCATGGTTTCCCTGATACGCGTATGGGTCCTGTGCTTTCAGTAGTATGGGCCCATACTACCTTCCACACCTACCCATATTTGTATGAAGTACTACCACAACACCCTGGTGAAAGACACACAAAACAAGCGCTCAACCCTCACTACTAGAGGAACACAGGAAATCTCTCACAAGGAAACCCTTAGGCTAACAGGCATCATAAATCAGGCAACATATCATGAAATCCTGAAGATCCCTAGCCTAACACTAGCATGCTGTCTATCAAAGCTCAAAAACAAATATCATGTATGGTATTTTGGGGTTACTTACTGGCTCCGGCTGATCGTACCTCCGCGTCCTCCTTTACTTTTTGAAAACTATTTTAAATTCTCTTTTGAAAACCCTCCTCGATTTGAGACTGGAGTCACACGAGTGTTCCTCCAATTCACTCAAACCAAGGCTCTGATACCAACTTGTAACGACCGAAAAATCCCAACCAATTAAAACTTTTCAAAAACAACCCGATTTCATTAAATTATTACAAAAAGGTTTTCAATACAGTTTATTTAGAGTATTCCCAGAATCACATCACATATAAACATGAGGAGCGGTGCGATCACGCCTTCGCCTTGCCACGGTCTCCTGAAGAACCTGAAAAACATTAAACCACAACTGTAAGCCCGAAAGCTTAGTGAGATATCCCCAAAATACCAACCACATATACCATACACGCATAACATGCCATAACATATCCGAACACATAACAACCATGCACTTCGGGTCTACTGTGTGACTGGTCCGCCGCACCGGCCAACAGTCCACCTGGTCCACCCTTCGAGTCTAGCCATATACATCGAGTCTGCAATGTGATTGGTCCGCCCGCACCGGGCCTTCAATCCACCTGGTCCACTCTCTGAGTCTACAATATGACTGGTCCGCTCGCACCGGGCCTTCAGTCGGCCTGGTCCTTTCTCCGAGCCTCGACACGTCTGGTCCGCCCTCTTGGGGCCTACAGCCTATCCGAACCGCTCGCTGGGCCTTCGGGATAACCGGTCCGCCCTGGGTATCTTGGCCTACAACACAAAGCAGGACCCGCCTCAACCCAACTCCAGTCCCAACAACCATGTGCACATAAACATACAATCATATAACAATTCAGAGTCAACAAACCGATCAAACAGATCACATAGCATATCATCATCCTAACCAGGATACCAACCTAACCGGTCACTAGCATAGCATCACCCTACATAACAGGATACCGACCTTAACCAGGTCTCTAACACATACCATCCTAACTACCAGGATGCAAACATATCAAAGCAATAACATAACAACAACTACCCGGATCTCAATCCGATAAAGGGCCGACCTTGGTGTCTTAGACCCCATTGATATAGTGAGGATAACTCACCTCGCAACTGCCGATTGAACAGATAACCCGAGCTGCTCCGACCACTGATAAGATCTCCACCACTCGCCAACCACCGGAACACTGAACTCAAAACAATAACCAACAATTACCAAAATGCCCCTGAAATCAACTGGTCAACCCTTGGTCAAAGTCAAAGTCAACCCCTGACTGACTCTACTCGCCGAGTCCCCATGCACAACACTTCCCCAATCCGCGACTCAACTCGCCGAGTCACCCCGAGACTCGCCGAGTCCACGACTCTGAGTCCTTTCACACTCGACTCATCGAGTCATCCCTCGACTCACCGATTCACAACTCAACCAGAAGAAAGGTTAGGACCTCACGACCAGACTCACCGAGTCCGAGGCTATTTGCAACCAACTCGCCGAGTTCCTGCCCGTATTCAACCAACTCGCCGAGTTGTTCTTCCAACTCGCCGAGTTCCAGCCTATCTTCAAGCAACTCGATGAGTACACCCTTGTGACTCGCCGAGTACCCCTAGATCTGAAACCACACAGAGGCTTTCCAAGCCATGCAGAAGCTCTAGACCATAGATCTACTCTTTTACAAACCATCCATCACGTAAAGTGGCAAACGTTACGTGAATCCAAAGAGATCTAGTCATTTTACACTCTTGGGCTAGGGTTTGGGACAAGGTAGCTTCACCAATCACTTATCAACAAGGACTTTCTGACATATAAGACCATCCCAAGCTTAGATCTGAAGTAGCATCCTCAGATCCAAGCTTCTATCTCAATTTAGATGTCATATCAACCACCACACATGAACCCATGAAGAAAATAGCTTAAGGAAATGGTTCCTTACCCCTAGAATGAGCCCAACCAACTGTAGATTCCTGATTTCCCCAAGCTTCCTGATACAAGCCTCCAATCTTCAAGCTTAAAGCACCAAATATCCTTCTGCAAGCTCTAATTCACTCAACAATGGGGTCTCCTCACGAATTTAGGGCTTCTGGAACTCAAGGAATGATAAGGAGGCTGGGGAGAATATATGATGTTCTTTATATAGGGCTCAACCCTCGAAATTAGGGTTTTCTCCACTCAGCACCAACTCGCCGAGTCCACCCATGCTACTCGCCGAGTTGGTCACTTAACACGCGACCGGAGTCGCGACTCTACTCGCCGAGTTTCCTTTATACATTTTCACTTTTATCCCTTCAACTCTACTCTTGAACTCAGGATGTTACACTTAACCTGTTCAAGGTCTAGTGACGGTATCCAAACCCTCCTTTCGATAGTGCTAAGCAATTAGCCTATCAGTTGACTGAACAGTGTGTCCGACAAGGTACCATGACTCCGCCAGCAGAGAAGAAGCACACTGGAGGCACCAAAAGGAAGTTTCATGAGGAAACAAAGGAAGACTCCAAGCATCACAAGGATGAACCAGAATCGTTGGATGTCTACGTTGCAGTTACCAATACTCCCACCCCAGCTAAGTCCTACTCTGGGACTTCACCTCATTTTATAAAGTGCAATTTCCACCATGTCGGAAATTGTAGGGAGGTGCTCTGCAACAAGTGTAACATGAGAGGTCACATCTCGAGGTACTGTAGAAGAACCCTAACCACTACGACAGAAGGAAGTCGTAACTGTTACAAATGCAATTAGCCAGGGCATTTTAGGAAGGACTGCCCACAACTAAAGAATCAAGATGGCAATGGAAGGGTACTTATGATCATAGCAGGAGAGGCTCTTCCAGAACCACCTGTGGTTATTGGTACATTTCATAACAACAATGTTTTGGCCTAGGTATTTATTAATACTAGTGCCAATTAAAGCTTTATCGACCATAAGTTTCTACACACGACAAAATATAAAATTTCGCAAACTTAATGAAACCTACGCAGTAGCTATAACAAAAAGTACTTGCTATTTGCCTTATCTCCTAAGTTAATCATGCCATAGAAACTAAGGACCCTTGCTGGTAATCTATGCTTGCTAAATGTATACGTTAGTGTTGTATATAATTAAGATTCTACAAACTTAGGATTCGTGATTCCGCTTTACTTCCTCTTCCTTGTTTGGTTGTGAGCTTAGAGTAGAATCACTTATTCGACTGTCTATTCGATCTTGATTATATACGACTTGTATACACCAAGGGAATATAGAAGGACCATCCAGAGATCATGCACCACGAAAGTACATTACTATTTATCGATATGGAAAGAGTACTCCCTAGTTGCTTTCTCACCAGAATTAATCACATCATTCATGTAGAAACTAAGGACCCTTTCTGGTAATCTATGATTGATAAGTGTATACGTTAGGTTTATATATAATTAAGATTCTACAGACTTAGGATTTGTGATTCCGGTTCACTTCCTGTTCCTTGTCTGGTTGTGGGCTTAGGGTAGAATCACTTATTCGACTGACTATTCGATCTTTGATTATATACGACTAGTATACACCAAACGATTATAGAAGGACCAGGCATGGATCATACCATGAAATTACATTACTATTTATTGAAGCCCTTGTACGAACTAAATTTCGGGACATAATTTCCTTTAAGGGGGAGGTAATGTGACAACCCGACATTTAGGGCTATTATTATAACCACCAATCTATTCGTGAATCTCATTACTGACTTTTAGTGTATCTTAGGAAGGACAAGTAATTTCATTCTAAATATTATATGATACCTGATGATATCATGCTTTCAAATGCATAACTGATCAAATCGCATAGACTGTAACCTTAGGAATACATCTGGAAAATTAAGAATTCGTCAAATCTCATTTTAAGCGAAGTAATTATCCTAGCCTCAAATTAAATGTTTACCTGTGTCCGAAAATATAAAGAACACCCAAAACGTAGTTGGTATGTAAAGGATACAACAGTTTTAAAAAATCAAACTGGTATACCACTGATTTTACCTGTTCTAAGTAAGCCATTTCACACCGTTAAGGCATTACGCTTTGCCGATGGGACTTTCGAGAGCATTTTTGGACTCAGGGTATAATCTATTATTTAATTTCACAATCGAAATACTTTTAACGAAAATATTCACAAAAGTTGCGAAAATGGACACTGCGAGCCGTTTAGACGTAAAACTTCAAACACAATTTCCCGGAGATCCGTAACTCCAAAAATTAATCCGTTTTATGTTCCGAAATCCTTGAATTAAACTCTATCTAACGGTACTCTCAAAAATTTTTCTCGATGCACAGATCCCAAGGCACCCGGTTTTCAGTGTTTTGGGAAATTAAAAGAGGGAATAACCCATGTGGGGCCCACATATGACTTAAGAGCCCAAAAATCTGATCTTTCCCTCCCTTGTATCATCCCACGTGACTATATCTTCTCCCCCCTCTCCTTCTATGTGTGCAAGTTTCACCAAGAGAGTACATGATGAGTTGGAAGTATGGCTTACTTGCTTTGTGTGTGGGCATTTTTGGCTATAAAAGGAAGCTTAGATCACCTCCAAAATCACACCTCAAACTCCGGCTTTCTTCTCCATGTCTAAGATCTCCATTGTCTCTCTCTAAAACACTCTCTATCCCTCTCCTGGTATACCACTTAACACCACCCAAAAACCACCAAACACCCCCATTGCTACCAAACTACTGCTAGTGAAGTTCCTCAGCCCCCTCTACCTTCGAACTTGACGGAAAAAGCAAGAAAAATCGGCAGCAGGAGGCTGCCGTACTTTCTCAATTTTCACAACATCATCGTCACTGCCACCTTGCGCCACCGACTTCTGCCACCTCCAGCCATCCATACGGATGTAGGTTATCTCCAAACACCCCCTTTAATCATTGGTAATCCTTCGTCAATCATGAAATAACCACAGTACAATCGCTGCATTTTTTTTCTTTGTTTCCATGCGAGGGCAGGGGCGGATGTATGTGGAGGTAAGGGTATGCAAAGTTTCTGTTAGTGTTAATTTGTTTCCAAAAAAATGATTTTATGCATAAAATATCAATATTGCATCCGTTGATTTAATGTTTGCATACCCTCTCGGCAAGAAAAAGAAGGAATGGAAACTCTTTTTCTTATTTCATATTATTAAAAAATTTCAGAAATAGATAGTTGGAGCGCGGAGACCTCTAAAATTTTTTAGGAAAAACAATAACCTTTCCTAAATATCAAATTTTTAGAAGACTTGTAATATAAAGTCAACACAACATAATAATCTTAAATCTTAAAAATATAAATCCAAAAATTGTCAAAATCTTATTTGTACATAAAAATAATCGCCCAATTTCAAAATATCAAAAAGTGTTAATTTCAATCATATTACGAAATCAAGTTAAGTAGCCACTCTCTGTTGGGCTCGTTTTTTTTCGACGACATTCAACCTCTCTAGCTCTTATTTTGGATGTATGTATTCTCTTACTGTTACAAGTTAAGGTCACATTTTTTTCGTCGTCTTTTTAGGCTTGTTTATATGTTAAATTAGAATTAATATCTAATAATTATATGTTAGTGTTGTTATTACCAGTATTCACCTTAATTATTTTAAAAACTAGATGTGAAATCCGTGTATTACACGAGTTTAGAAAAAAAAAAGTTTAATATGAAATTATAAGCATTAGATATTTTTTAAAATAATAAGTTTATATAAATACAAAGAATATAATAAATAAGGTAAGTAATTTTATATATAATGTAAGATATTTGAAAGATTGTAGAGTATTTATTAAGAAATTTAATAATATGATTTACTTTATATATATAAATCTCACTAAAATATGGATTTTAAACAAAATGAAATTTAAAAAGAAATAATTCAAAAAGTTTTAAAAAATAATATATGGCAAAATCATTGAGAACATATATTTGGCAAAATTGATTTTCATTTTATTAGGTTAGATTAACAACGATTATTACGATTGTTTAACTATTTTGTTAATGTTTTTAGGTTTTTATTTAATAGTTTTTGGGCTATGTTATTTTACAATTTATAGATTACTTGTTAATTTTAAGTTAGTTTACCTTATGTTTTTTAAAATTATTATTTTATCATAAAATCTTTTGAATACTAATATTTGTAACAAATTATTGAGTTTTTATTTTTAATGACATCATGCTTTTAACTAAAATAGGTATATAATATTAACTGCCATATTAGAACACTATTTGGATTTTTTTTAATATAATGGAGTAACTATTGCACACCCTATTTATTTTTTCTAAATTCGCTACTGTGCGAGGGACGACGAACAGGAGTCAATGTGGAATGTGCCTATGAAACACAATGAAACCAAACTTTAAAACAAATTAAATACTTTTAGTCCCTCAACTTTCAAACTTGTACAATTTTGGCCATTCTTTCGTATGCAATTAATTATTTTAACCCCCAAACCAAATACCCTTTCAAAACTAACCCTAAGTAAATGAAACTTTTATTAAAATGTGCAAAAATAACCTCCGTTTGGTAAATCCTTTTCAACTTGACCTAAATTTTAATAAAAACAAATTATTTAAAAAGTTTTTATATATTCTATTTATTTGGTTATCTATTTTAATACCAAATTATTAAAGTTTTTATATTTTTAAAGTTAATTAATTTCGGGATTATTTACAAATTTTGGAAACTATTAAAAATAAATATTCTTTATTCAGATAAAATTTATTTAATTATTTAAATAAATTTTGAATCGGCAAAACTAAGGAAATTATTCAATGAAGCATTATAATACCAAATCACGTCCAAATATTAATATATAACGAAATTGTAGGAAATCGGAATAAACTCGGAGATTACGACATCAAGACAACACATCCCGATTTTCAAAACGACTCGATAACCTTATCCGTATGTTTGTTCATATGTTATCCGTACCATTCCGTTACTATAAACTTAACTAGATGTTTATTACCTAGAAACCATAGTTTATATGTATATCTACACAAATTCCTTACTATAAACTGGACTAGACTTTTGCTATCTAGTAAGCATGGTTTATATTTCTATCTTTATCAAACATTCTTTCAAACATAGTTTTCTCACAAAGGAAAATACTTTTTAGACTTTTTAAAAGTATTATACTGTGGTTAAGCAGAAAACCTGTGACACTCACCAACCTTTGTGTTGATCCTCAAACTTACATGTATTCTTTGGGGATCATCAGACAGGCTTTCAGGCAGAATATTAGTCGTGGATTGCAAACGACCTAGCTAGCTTGTTTCTGTTATTTGCTTGTCTGTTTAAGGCAACTACTGCACTATTATTACCTGTAAGAACCATGTATTCAAACTTAATGATGGAATACAAATGATATATTTTTTATCGTTGTACTTGTGCTATATGTTCAGTTTATCTGTGATCCATAAACTTAGTCCCGCTCCAGGTGTGTTCCGCCTTGGCCGGGGGTGTGACACGAACCATCTCGCATTAGGCCTTCCCTTCGTAGACGATGTCACAACTAACATCTTAGCTAGGAAATTCTATTCCTATGTAACCATTCAACAATTGTAGATCATATACTCTAAGTAAATCTGACTCAATGCTCATTGAGATTCACCATTTATGTTCATCAAAGAGTCTGAAGCCCTAAGAACCATAGTTTAAGTCCATAAGGGACTAGGATTTCCTTATTGGGCCTAATGGACTGATAAGCATCCAATTCAACCATTTTGGGCTTGGAAACCCTATTTGGAGTCTAATTGGACCCACTTCTGTAAAACTTTGCATTTTGGGTCCTAAATAAATTAGTTTACCCTTAATGGGCCTTATTGGGCCATTAATGAATTAATTTGCCCTAATGGGCCATAAACTCCCTTTTTCTTTCAAAATGGGCCGTGAGCTATCCAATGAGCCCATTAGGCCAAAAAGTAATCATTGGGCCTCATAATCTCGAGTAAAGGTAAGATAAGTCCCAAACTACTCCACCCTTTCTCCTAGCCCAAGAACTCTCGGCCCATCATCAATAAAAAAATGAAAAATGAAATGGAAGGGGGGGTTGACTTTGGAGGTGCCACCTCTATAATACACACCATGTATCAAGGCATGGTCTCTCATGTTCCCATGCTAGTCACCTCACCACCTCTCTATCCCCTCTCTTCTTCTACTCTCGGTTAAGAGCCAAAACACACACACACACACTCAAAAATTCTCTCCAAACATCTCTAAATCATCCTCCTCCTTCCACCAAGATTTTCAAGGTTTTGCATGTGTTCCAAGAAGATCCTTCACTAATCTCATCAATCCTTGGTAAGGTCTTGTACACCTAAGTTTGATTACTTCATCCTTTAGCTAAATCACTCCATATTAACATCTATTTTGTGATTTTACTTCATAGAACTCTTTAAGTTCGAAATCTACTCAAGAAGCTTGCTAAGACCAAAAATCTCTCCATTTCTTCTTCAAAAACCGAAGCATCAAACAAAGGTGAGTTCATACCCCATTGTTTTTTGTTTTCATATGATTTTTGGGGGGAGAATGCAAGTAAAATGTGTAGATCTATGTGTTATATGCATGTTTTGTGTGAATTCTTAGTTTATTTGGTAAAAAAGTGCTAGATCTTAGCAAATCTCGAAATTTTAAGTATTATTAGAATGGATCTAAGAACTATGGCATTAAATGCATCAAACTAACAAGTTAAAAGTGTTACATGTTTGGGATGCAAAAGATTTCTACAAAAACCTTGTTAAATGTTAAATATTGTCAAGAAAATAAAAGATAAGGGAAAAAAGTGACAATTATGTTTTTATAGGGACCAAACAGGTCCTAATTTTATAAAAATGGATTTTTATGATAAACATACTTTCCAAAGGGCCAAAAATATAAATTTTAGCTTAACGGGCCAAAACTTTTAGGCCTCACAGTTTTGTGCCCAAATTGCGAAAAAAATGAGGTTTCGGGGATTAAAAATGTAAGTTGGCCAAAGTTTGAATCATAAATGTAAATAAACCAAATTTAGGGGTGAAAATAACATTTATTTTCAATTTGGACCAAAAAAGATTTTTTTTCCAAATTGGGCCGAAAGTGACAACTTTTGCAAACAAGAGGTTGAAAATACAATTTTCTGCAAAACTAGTCCATAAAGGTCAAAATATAAAATTTTGGATTAAATTTGTGAGTTTCTAAACATTTGGGACAAAAATGAAAATTTTATAAATTATGGACTAAAATGCCATTTTTACAAAACTTTTGGCCTTAATTGAAAAATTGTAGGATTATTTACCAAAAATGTCATTTTTACAAAAAGAAAGCTTCTTAACATCAATCTAGTAAACCTCGAGCTAAAACAAACAACTGAACAAAACAAATGAACAAATTACGTCGATAACTATTTATTGGACTGAATATTCACGTTACTTGGCCATTTGGCCCTACGGGCCCATTTGAGCGTATATTATGTCCAATGTTTTCCATGACATGTTTATTGGGCCTTGCGACCTACTTACATGTTAATTTGGGCCTAGGTTATTGGGTTACATGTTTATTGGGCTTTTGTGGCCCATTTACATGCCTATTGGGCCCAAATTACCCTCTCATGTTATCGGGCCTTGTGGTCCATTTACATGCTAATTGGGCTTGGAATGGAATTCTTATGCTAATGGATTGTAACTTTACCTTTTGCGTAATCATTAAACTTCATACACTTATATATGTACTATCTGAATTCGAAAAACATACAGCATATACATAAACATTAAACATAGTACAAAGGGTTGAGAATCTAGTGAGACTTGTCGGTTGGCACCCCTGAGTGTACAATCGTAGCCTGTAGTTATAATCAGAGTTTCCTGGTAGGAAAGTGAGAGTTTGTGTATAGATCTATACAGGGTGACCCCCCACGCCTTAGCTGTTCGCTGTAGCTAGACTAGGGCGACAAAATCTTTAGCAATAGCGACATTTGGAAAAATGCAAAGACGGGCAACCTAGTCATTTCATGCATGGTTGTAACAGCTTATACAGGGATTCAATACCAAAATTTAACCCGTCAAAGATAAACTCTTCGACTGTGTCAATGCAAAACAACTTATTTAACGAAACAAGAATCTAGGCTTTATTATAAAACATAAAATATCGGATTTTCTGAAGAAATTATTCATATACATTTATCAATTATTCACTAAACAATGAATCCAAACTACACTTACACAGGTTATAACTATGAAACTCACACATGCATTATATACTTGATTTTCACATTATTTTCAGACATGTTACAGAAAATATCGGATTTTCTTGGTTTTTATGAAAGATACAAGGACTTTACTCAAACATACTTATCAACTCACCAACATTATATATGTTGACCATTTTCAAAATAACTTGTATTCTCAGGTAATCGTTAAGCTGGAAGATTTGCAAGTGTGTATGGTTTTGTTTTATGTAATAGTACTTATCGTACTTTTAACAATTGGAACTTATGTATTATAACAACGTACTTGATGTAAACAATGTTGGTTGTGTTATGTAATGATGGTGATGAATGTGTTATGTTTCATGTATATTTATTGTGATGATTATTCAATTGTTAGTCACACGAGCCCCCGGACATTTCCGCAGTCTGGTTCGGGGGTGTGACAGACGAAACCTCTTGGACTGAAACCCCTCTCACTACGAACCTTATTGGATGCGAACTCCTCCCTGCTACGAACTTTCTCGGTAGCCTCGCATCTTCGCTTCTTTTTCCCGATTTTTGACCAGTTTCGCATTTCGAGCCCATTTTTGATGCTTTTGATGTGGGATTCTCACCCAAATCCATATTTTTGACATCTTAGACCCTCTAAACTCATATTTTATCCCCATTTTGAATATCTATTTAATATAAATCATATTTTGCTTAGGATAATATCAAGGGTACATAAATGATCTCTTTGAATTTTCTCACAAAGTTATGACACCAACCACACTTTATGTCGACTTTAAGTCACTATTAACATCTAGCTAGTCAATTCATTAAGCTTCTTCAACACTCTTCCCATCCAATGAACCTTTATAAACAAATCCAAGAGATTTGTTTCACTTCTCATCCAAGATTTCACTCTTCACCAAAAGCAAACTCTCTCTCCCTCTCTCTCTCTCTCTCTCACTCTCTCTCTCTCTCTCTCTCTCTCACACACACACTCTCTCTCTCTCTCTCCCTCTCTCTCTAAATCACGATTTTCCCTAGGAGATTCTTAAGTATTTCCTCCATTTTTGGTAAGTATTTTCCTTTAACTTGTATACAATCTTCACATCTTTATATAAATCATGGATCATTTACACAAATATCAACATATTTGTTCTTAGGATGTACAAATATTCAAGCATCTTTCAAGTGTTCTTGACTTGAAACTCCCTATCTTCAACCTTTCACCACAAGAAATCACAAAACGTGAGTTCATACCCCTACATTTTCATGTTTTCTTTAAGTTTTAAAAGGGGGGGGGGGAATACAAGTTACAACACCAAAACATATTCTAAACTCAAACATCAGCTTTCAACAGAAACGTTATGGTCTATTCACGAATTGTTTTGACCATCTTAAACTTAATATTTTTAAAAATTGTTCAATGCAAATAGATAAGGTTTATACCTTTCTAATTACTACTTGAAATCATTCATACGATTTTTATACAATTTATGGTCAAAGGAACCAAGGCCGGTCTATTGGTTGGATAACCTGATATTCTTGATACGTTGAGTATGGAATGGATATGCATGCTAGTCATGATATGTTGGCCTGGTAGATTAGTAGGATTACATGTGATTCTATTTGCATGATTACATGTATGTGTTTGTTAGCTTTAAGCATATGGTGTTGGGTTGAGGTTATACTGCTTCGTGTTGTAACCAACAAACCTTAGAGCAATCCATATATGAGCTGAGGGAGGGGTACGACATGCTAGACTGATATTGAAGGCTCAATGACATTCCAGATACGAGCTGAGGACCTGGTTAGTATGCCAGACTCATACTGAGGGATTGAGGGTATTGGAGCAATCCGGATATGAGCTGAGGACCGGGTATGGCATGCCAGACTCATACTGAGGGCTCAGTAGCATTCTAAACACGAGCTAAGGACCCGGTTGGTATACCAGACTTGTACTGAGCGCTGAACATTTGTATTCCAGTCCGATGATTGATTAGATTAGAGCAAGCCAAACATAAGTTATGGGCCATGGGGCCAAGCTAGGCTTATGTTGTGGGCTCAAGAGCAAGCCAAATATGAGCTGTGTGCCCGTTATGTGATCCAGACTCATAATATGGGCTCAGGGTTAATCCAGTCTCTTAGCTGTGGACCTAATTACAAACTTTGGGGGAACTAACTAAGCCTTGTGCTTACATTTTTGTTTATGGTTTCAGGTTCTTCAGATGATTCGTAGCAAGGTGAAGGTGTGACCGTACACATCTTTTGTTTTACATCAGATTGGATCTTGGGAGACTCTAGTTTTAAATCAAGTTCTGGAAACAATGTTTTTGTAAACACCTTTGTTAATAAATGATTTGCTTTGAAAAGTTTAAATTTGTTGAAAATTTTGGGATGTTACATCAACGCCTCCATCCTTACTAAGATAGAAAAGTTGCAAGAGGACTTAGCCATAGAAAACAAGATTATGGATCAGTTGGCAGAAAAGGCTCAGAAGGCCAAGGTCCTTTCGATAAAGCTGCAATATACCAACAAGCATATGGATGATTTGAAATCTGAGAAAACAATTATCAAAATCTGTGTTTCTGAAATTAATCAGTACTTGCATCTCTTTGTGGAGACTCGTGACTCCTTATTCACAGTCTCCGTTTGACAACAACTTTCGGACAAACCGCACCCAGTCTTTTCTATGCTAAATCCGATAAAAGGTGTTTCAGGAAGTGGTGCTCTTCTGAAACAAGGGGGAGGGGAAACAAAGAAGAACCCCAGACAAAGCAAACAACTAAGGAACATGAACAAGAACAAAAACTGAATTCTAATGATTAGAAGGGTAATGAAGCTTCTGCATCAAACAAAGGGAAAGAGAAACTTATTTGTGATGAAGAAGACGAACTTTCTGAATGAAAGATGCTTGTGCGAAAAAAGATAGACAGGGAGCTGGATGATCTTTTGAAACTACAGAGGAGTTAGAGGCACAATAAGAGGAGGCAAAGATTGCGAAGATCATGCTTAAAACTCAAAATTCACTCTTCCCACCATGGTCAATTGATAGAATTCAGAAAGAGGATATTGATGATCCAAGCGCCTATTGGCTTGAGCCTTAAGTATCTTTTGAGCTAAATAACAAGGCATATTCTTAATTTGATTTCCCCATTACTCCTAGGACCTTTCTATTTCGGTGTTTTGACAAGGTTGAAAAGGCATTGATTTCGGACAAAGCGGTGAATCTGAAACTCTTCAATTTCCAGTTGAAGTATGCCAAGCCTCAATATCAGACTTGGAGCTTAAAGAAGATTATTAGGTTGAAGGTTTGCTCAGCTGTGCCTACTGAAGATTTTACAAACATCAGGTTCAAGGGATTTTGGGGAACAGATAAAGTTTTGGATGAATTCACTTTGACAGATTTTCCGTTTATGAATCCCTTTGATTGGGTTTTTTTGTTCAATATCATTTTAAAGGATGAAAAGAAATACGAGCCAATTGTTGCACATCTTAAAAGAATGTTCATCTGCTACATTCAAGAAATTGCGAAAATAGATGTAGAGATTGCAATAGTTCTGAAGAAAATGCCACTTATGAAGCTAGAAGAGGAATCGTCAGATCTTCCGAAGCAACGACTGGAAGTTATCCAAAAGGAGCACTATAGCTCAAGCATGTAAGGCAATAATTCTGCCGATCTAAAATGCTTTCCGGATATGATCCAATGATATCTTGTTATCCAAAACACGCTTTTGAAGTTGATGCCGAAACTATTCAACATGCAGAAAAGTCAACAATAGATAATCTCATTTGGATTTTGACACAAAGGGGAGATTGTTGGGCTTAATAGTGTTGTGTTAAATTATATGCATAGTATAGTTTGTTTTATTCTAGTTTGGGCCTGTCCATTTTGGGATCTGCCTTATTACTTTAGACTATGTATAATGCATGCATGTACCTTTAGGGTTAACGCTTAAAACCCTAATTGTCGTACTTACACTTTTACAGAGAAGTTCTTGAGAACTCTTCTATAGTCAACTAATCAAAGCATCTGACACTCTTTTGATCTTCATTGCTCTTGCCTTTAATTCACTTCATTATTATAGAATCTTTCGATCTTATTTATTGTTCTCACACAAAAGGCACGTTGAGTCTCTATTAACATCCCTTATATAATAGAAAGGTGTAAGCTTCATCCTTCGTTAGCTTAAATTTGCATGCTTCATCCCTTGCGAGACATGAAATGACTAAAGTGCCCTTTGAAATTTTTGTTTCATTTATTTTTGATATTTCTGATTACTTTTAATTATTAAAAAATATCTTAATTAAAATTACGCGGCCACCTAACACTTTTAAAGTGCTATCTCTTTTGTTGAAGAATGCTTAACACCCACCATCACCGAAAATATACACCACCACCGGGAACTTGCACAACTTCCACCGAAAACCTGCACCACCACCATAAATCTACGTTCATCTCACTTCACCTTACCCTACCCCACCAACTCCCCGGTTCAAAGCTCAAGACTACCATCCTCTTTCCATCGATCCACATGTCTCACCTCTTACTTATATAACATATCTCCCGAAAAATAACCACAAACTACCACCCCCTTCACCATCACGACCCTCCTATACAAGCACCAGCTTACAACATCCCCCTTCGAACAAGACATGTCATCACTCCATCATCACTACTAGAAAACACACCTTCATAGTCAAACACGATCTGCACCACCTCCATTACTATCAACAACCACCAATCAATAAAATTTAAAATATAAAAAATAAAAAGGAAACCAATTTTAGAAGCTCAAACACATAAATTATACCAAAAAATCATAAACCAATTATGGTGCAAACAATCCAAAAAAAAAAAAAAACACAAAACCTAGCTCTGATGTAATAATCTTGGAAAAACCACAAACCTAAATCTACTCAGAATTAAGGCAAAATCTTTTTGGTTAAATTGAAAATCCAAAGTCAGTTTGCTCAAATCTAACCATAAAATACACAACCCCTCAATCATATTTTGAATATAGGTTTACTATGGTGGTTTATTTCGAACAGAGAAAAGAGATATCGTAACATAACCGCTCGCATCGTTTGAAAAATCATTTGATACCATAGGGATATAGAGGAGTAGATCAAAAATATCGAAGAGATTGAAAATTAAGGTGATGATGACTTTAGAGTTGCAGGTTTCCGATGACAGTGACGACTCCAATGAAGGGTTGAGGTGCAGATCGATGGATTGAAAGTTGAGTTTAGAGGAGATATAGATAGATATAAGATGTAGATAGACTGGTGGCTTTAGGTCTTAGGTCAGAAGGAAATGGGTAAGGGGTATGTATTTTATTTTATTTTTTTAATATAAAAACTGATAAATAAATAATAGAAAAGTATAAAAGAGATTATTAAGGTAATAATCATTTTATGTCCTTAAGGACGACCCGGGTGGATAAAAAATAATACATGGACGATCTGAATTAACTTTTAAAAATAAAGACTAAACGTACCTTTTTGGCACAAACACAAGAAGTGGTTTACGTAATTTACTCTAAAATGTTATAACTAAAATGTTAGACTTTAATCTCAAAAACAAAAAAAAATGATGTTACTTAGAGGGTTGTAAATAAAATCAATCATTGGTCTCTCAATATGACATGATTTTTATAGTTTTAGACCTAAAATGTTTGTTCTCTTGCAATTATGGTTTTTATATAAGGTATTTGTAATATTCTTGGCCATTTCTACAAGAAAACAAAAAATTTATTTGGATCAAATTTGAAAAAAATAGTTTAACTTAATCATTTACACAAAAAACATTATGAAAATATTAAAGGGTAAATTACACCGGTCGTCCCTTGTACATATATCAAAATGCACGTTTGGTCTTTATTTTCAAAAATTAACTCAAACCGTTCCTCGGATCGTTAAAAGGTGCATGTTGTGTCCCTCACATACATACAATGACTATCTTGCCTTTTTTTCTTATTTATTTATTTTTTAATTGTTTATAATCTATCTGTTATTTTTTTATGAATTATAAGTTTTAGAAAAAGAAACATCCCCTTAAGTTGGTTCCAACCACTTTGGCCATGAAACACATTCATCTATTATCATTTTATCACTTTCGGTTACCCATGACCTCCGACCACCATCCACTGCCACCGGAAGCTATCGGAAATACCGCTTCTCTCCATTTCTTTCTTTCTCTCTCGTAGGTCTCTCTCTCTCTCTCTCTCTCTCTCTCTCGCAGGTCTCTCTCTCTCTCCCCCCCCCTTTAAACTCTGGTAGCTCCCCGTATCACCTCCAACACCTCCTAAACCACTACCAGTTGACTACCATCGGAAACCACACCAAACCAAGCCTTTAATCAACAACAAACAGGCTGTGGAACTTGATCTGAAAACCTAGGCGATGACTATAGAGCTCGGAACTCGGGTGACGACGTTAAAGAACCCTCAGATCAGAACCTTGAAATCATGAAGGTGACGATGGTTTAAACCCTGAGACAATGAAGGTTCGAAACATCTCACCTCTAAGACAAAAATAGTGCACATCGTCCTCCAGATATATGAGCGTTGATGAACTACCATCTCTGGAAAGCAGTGGTGTCCTGATGTTTTTGTGAGTTGATAGCGAAAAATAGAAAAAAAATGGTATTAGGTTAGGATTTTAGGGTTAAGTAGAGTGGGGTGGGGTTGTAATGTTTTTATTTTCTCTTTACTTTAAATACAAATTAATTATAATCAAATCAAAAATAGAACAACAAAAACATTATATGTCTGATAAAGAATACAACGTGCAAATTTACGCTAACAAGGAATGCAACGTGCATGTTTTAAATAAACGAAGAATGATTTAGCTAATTTTTGAAAATAAAGATTAACGTATATTTTGACATATAAAAGATAATTTACCCAATATCAAATTAATACCAAAATTTCAAGAATTTTTTAAGAAACAAAAAGTTACAAAATTTAGTTATCGTTGTTTAAGTGACCAAAAATATTTATTCTAAATTATACATGTGGGACAACAACCTACCTAGTTCTTACAAAATAATCTGAAAAGAACCGATTCCTTGACAAAGTTTGTCAGCAACCCCATTTTTGGGGAAACGTTAAAGACCCTCCAGTGGACTTAACACGTCTTTTACCATTTCAACATCTTCTCTCTACTTTGATCAGTGGTGGCTGTGGTATTAAGATCCCATTCATCTTCTTCCATGGCTACTGTTCAACCTTATGCCCTTTATGATGTTTTCTTAAGTTTTCGAGGTGAAACTCGTAAGAATTTTACAGATCATCTTTATACAGCCTTGAAGCAATCAGGAATCCGCACTTTTCGGGATGATGATGCGATGGACAGAGGAAAACTGCTGAAGCCAGAGCTAAAGAAAGCCATTCACAAGTCTGCAGTTTCACTTATTGTCTTCTCAAAAAGCTATGCATCCTCGAAGTGGTGTCTCGATGAGGTTTTGATGATTATTGAAGAACACGAGAGTTTATCCTCTAAGCATGAAGTCATACCTGTGTTCTATAACGTGGAGCCATCTGATGTTCGAAACCAAAGAGGAAGCTTTAAAGAAGCATTTGATGGGTATGATGATATAATCAAGGCGGAAACAGATCATCAGAAGAAGAGAGAGTGGTTGGAGAAGGTAGGGGCATGGAGGGATTCTCTTAGAAAAGCTGCAACCTTCACATGAATGGTTTATAACGATGGGTACGCATGCTCCCTATTATCTGTATAGATTCCATAGAAACAACTATAGATTGGTATAAGATATGTAGAGTTAGATCTTCTATTCAAAAAAATCCTTAGAGGAGGAGGGTTATATAGATGCAGACAACACCTTATGTAGCATATGTGCGATACTAACACACCCTAAGGCCCTATGAGAATCAATAAGATTAGAATAGACGTGTTAGCTATATACCATGTTAGGGTATCCATATGCATTGAACTTTATAAAGTTAAATGGATTGTCATATTATCATTTTATATTCTACTAAATTCTATCAATTTTTTTTTTCTACAATGTATTCAACTCTACAAGATTCAAGAAATATATTTAGATATTTATTTAAAAGTGTGTTAACTACATACCACCCATGATGCATTAAACTTTATAAAGTTAAATTGATTGCCATATTATCATTTTATATTCTACACAACTCTATTAATTTTTTTTTTCTACAATGCATTCAACTCTACAAGGATCAAGAAATATATTTAGATATTTATTTAAGAGTTAGAATTTTTTTTTTCCGGTTAAATGACAGTTGAACACTAAATCCATTCAATACCAATGTGGCATCTCGCAATGATATAGTTTTATCTACTGAATGACAATTAGATTTGCAACCTCATTTAAGTCTCCTATTAAACTCTCCATTGTGGATGCTCTTAGATTGGTATAAGACATGTGCATATACATATTTTCTTTCCAAAAGAGCCCTTAGGGAGTGAGATAAAAGAAAACTAGGGTATGCCGTGTTCTCAAAATATGTGCGTCAAAGGGTATGCGATATTAATATTTTATATATAATATTTTGTATAAATTAACGCTTTCAGGGAAAATTTTATGTGTATGTAGTTGCTAACACTTGTTAAATAAATATAGTAAACTCCAATATATATATATATATATATATATATATATATATATATATATATATATATATATATATTCATGTGACCCTATCTAACCAATTGGGATACTGAGATGTTCCGTAAGATGAAGGCTTGATGAGATTGGAATATATGTGTTGTGCCCTTGTAGTTCTAGATGCTAGCTGGCTTTGATATCATGTGATAGAGACCTGTTAGAGTAGGTCAAACTCCCAGAAAAAGGAAAAAGAAGAAGCAACACAGTTAATCAATTTTCTCTATTTTTTCATTTCATACGTCTAAAAGGAACTTACAATTATTTAAAGAAACTAGAAAACAAATACAACTAGGAAAAGAAATGGTCGGAGACCTTATGCACGCATCAAGTGGGTTATTATCTAGCCACTTCTATTGGCGGTAATGGAAAAAGACTAAGTCAACTAGAACTACTTCTGATGCAACGTTCCTTCCAATTGTCAAGTATTTTAACGGGTTTGTGGGTATGGGTCAATGGGTTTCTGGATCGTATCAATACCCCGCCCATGAGAAGTGACCTTGTCCTCAAGGTCTAAAATGGGTGCTGCCATGGGGCGTGGAAGTGATCCCTACAAGGTGACGGTATTGCGGCCATGCTGAAAGATGAGTGAAGGAACTGAAAAATTGGCTGTAAGCGGACCTAAGGAGCGTAACCAGTCGAACCCGAGTATAATATTGAAGCCTTTGAATGTCAACACAAACAACTTAACCGAAAATGAAGCTTTGTTGAGTGTGAGGGGAACGTTGGGGCAGTAGCCGTTGCAAAGTAGTGGGTCATCATTGCCAATGAGGACCAGAAATGGCGATGCAGGCTGGACCAGAAGGTGCAATTCAGCAGCTATGTTGGGCTGCATCAGGTTATGAGTGCTGCCAGAATCCTCCAGAATTTGAAGCGGTGTGAGGTTATGTAGTGACAAAGAACATGGTTTGGCATGCGGAATTAAAGCTTGCACAATTTGAACATGGTGATTTGGGTGCTAAAAGATATATTCGATCATAGTAAATGAGTACAAAAAGGGATCTAGTCTAGAGCTTCATAAATATCTCACTCACTAATCACTATGACTACATCTCTCAAGCACACCTCTACAAGTGGACAAACCCACCTTATATAGAGGTGTTTGCATGTCTCTCTCTCACTCTAACTAACAAATGGGTCTAAAGGCAAATACTCCACATGCAAGTGGGTTTTACAAAAGTCAAACATTTACAAAGTCAATCATGAATAACTTTGCACCCCAACAGGTTGACAAAGCCTATAAGACGTAAAGCTGAAGTAGGTGTAATTCCATAAAATGTTGTTGGGGATAGAGCCAGAAAGTGGGGAAGGTCATTTGCCTCCTGAAGAACATGAAGATGTTGTTGTGCAAGAGGTTGGGGAACTTCCACTTCATTGTCAGCTATAAGAAGGAATTGTGGTAGATCACATTTTGTGGCCGGGGTGGTACTTTTTAGGGCATCGAAAACAAAGACCTGAGGCACAACGTTGTTAGAGCTTCTCAGGCGACAAGCGGGCAGTAGGTAAGGTGGTGGTGGAGGACACCAGAGCCGGTAGTAGTCGGGGATTGTGTGGCGCTATGGGGAAAGAGATGGGGGATGGGACTATAGAGGACAACGGTGTGGGATCAGTTGGAGAAATGGGGGAACAACTAATTTTGTCTTCAATTAATTTAGACAACCCATATGCTTGATGTAGGGTAGTGGGTCGTAGCACAGCTAGTTCCGTTTGGAAGTCTTGGGTAAGGCCCGAGAGATAACAGTTAAGGAGGGACTCATTGGGGAGCCCGGTGACTCGGTTACACAGCTTCTCGAAGGCAGCTTGGTAGGCGGCGACAGTGGTGACTTGTTTGAGTTTGAAGAGAAAGGCTTGGTGGTTTTCATAATATGATGGACCGAACCGGAGTTCGAGAGACCGTGAAAATTCTGGCCATGTTCCTAGATGTTGGTTGTTGGCAATGTATTTATACCAACTCAAGGCATCCCCGGTGAAGTAAAACTGTGCCAAAGAGAGGCGTTGTGGTGGTGGAACGGAGTAACACGTGAAATAGTTTTCGGCTTGAAAAAGCCAGTCGAGGGGGTTAGATCCATCAAAGGTTGGGAGATGAATTTTTGGTGGCCGGAGGTTGGTTTGCGGTGGTGGTGGTAGCGGCGGCGGTGGTGGTGGTCCGCTGATGTTGTTAGCGAGGAGGAGTTGGACAAGGTTGAGCATGGTGTCAGTTTGTTTGGCAATATTAGTGGCTTGGGTTCCAAGATGAGAAGTGATGGTGCTAGGCGGTGGTTGGTGGCCGTGGAAAGATGTATCAAAGCGGCCTTGGGGTTTTCGGGTGTGGCCTTGGTGGTGTCGGAGGTGGAGCAGGACTTAGTTTTGGGAGGCTCGAAGATGAAGATGAAAGCACCAAATTGATAGAGACCTGTTACAAGGAAGAAGAAGAAGCAACACAGTGAAGCAATTTTCTCTATTTTTTCATTTCATACGTCTAAAAGGAACTTACAACTATTTAAAGAAACTAAAAAACAACTACAACTAGGAAAAGAAATGGTCAGAGACCTTATGCACGCATCAATGTGGGCTATTATTGGCACTAATGGAAAAAGACTAAGTCAACTAAAATTACTTCTGATGCAACGTTCCTTCCAATTGTCAAGTAGTTTAACGGGTTTGTGGGTTTGGGTCAATGGGTTTCTGGATCGTATCATCATGTTTGATTGGTATAAGATATGCTTAGTCCTAAATCGTCTCTCCAAAAGAGCCCTTACTAGTATAGCAGATGTGGGGCACTAATAGAGAGTTTAATTGCTTTAACTTGATCTTTTATAGGTATGAGGCCGAATTCATAATCGACATCGTCAATGTTATAAGAAAAAAACTGGACTACAAGGCCCTATACATTGAGGACAAACTAGTGGGAATAAGGGACAATGTTGCTGCGATTGAATGCTGGTTACAAGATCCATCACCAAATGCAGTCATCCTTCTCATTGATTGGATGGGAGGCATAGGGAAAACAACCATTGCCAAATGCATTTATAACTCAAATATTTTTAAGTATGATGTCAGTTGCTTTCTCGCAAATATTAATGACACATCAAATCAACCTGGTGGACTGCTTCGCTTGCAAAGTCAGCTTCTTTCCACAATTCTAAAGACTAAAAGGGAAGAAACCATATGGAACGTGCATGAAGGAACCATTAAGATTACAAATGCCATATGCAACAAAGCTGTGCTTCTTGTCCTAGATGATGTTACAACATTGCAACAGTTAGTAGCATTACTAGGACCACAAAGCTTTTATCCTGGAAGTAAAGTGATCATAACAACTAGGCACAAGTGGTTGTTAACTGCTTTCAAAGTTCATCCTAAGGTTCAGTCTGTTCAAACGTTATCTACCCATGACTCTATTGAGCTCTTCAGCTTATATGCGTTTAATCGAGATCAACCCATTGAACCCTACACTGTCCAATCAAAACTTTTTGTTCATCATTGCATGGGTCATCCTTTGGCTCTTAAAGTATTGGGTTCTTCCTTACATGGAAACACAAAAGACGTTTGGGAAGATACAATGCGCAAACTGCAAGTAGTTCCTAATCCTGAGATTCAGAAAGTTCTACAAATAAGCTTTGAAACTTTATCAGATGACAAGGATAAAGATTTATTCTTGCATGTTGCTTGTTTCTTTGAGGGCGAGGAGAAAGAGTACATTGTGAAACTATTGGCCCAGTGTGATCTATACCCTGTGGTTGGGATCAAGAATCTGATGGATAGATGTCTGCTAAATGTTGAACATGGGAGAGTAACGATGCATCAGTTAATCAAGGAGATGGGGCGAGAAGTTGTACGCCAGGAATCACCAAAGGATCCTGGGAAAAGAAGTAGATTGTGGCAAGATGAGGATTGTTTTAATGTGTTACGTGACAATTCCGTATGTTTACATGCCCATTTTATATATCATTACATAGTTTATCGTGCCGTTGAGCCACGGTTTACCTTTTTTTGAATTTTTTGATTAGGGTACAAAAAAAGTAGAAGGACTCATGCTTGATATGCTAAATATGAAGGATGCTAAATCAACTTCAGCTATAACGATAAATAATCTAGGGAAACGTAGCTTTGAAGAATATCTTGGCAAAACAAGGTATGGAAATGATGCAATTCTCAAAAGTCGTGCACTGGAAAAGATGAAGAATCTAATGCTACTGCAGCTAAACTATGTAACTTTTTCCGGGACATGCAAGAAGTTGCCCAAAAAATTACGACTGTTGAGGTGGCATGGATGTTCTCTTGAAGCTATACCAGGTGACACTTCTTTGGAGAAGTTGGTGATTCTTGACATGAGTGACAGCAACTTAAAGCGTGTTTGGGATGGTTTCAAGGTATATCTGTCTTCTTGAATCACCTTTTCATTTATATTTATATGGGAAGTTCTTGATATATAATTGTGTTTTTCATGTCACAGTTCATTGGATCCCTACAAATCCTTAATCTTAGCTATTCTAGTGAGCTAATTGAAACCCCAGATTTTGTTGGACTCCCCGGTCTGGAGAGATTGATACTAACAGGTTGTACTAGTTTAATCAAGATTGATGAATCGATTGCATACCTTAAAGAACTAGTCTTGTTAGATCTAACCAATTGTAGAAACATAAGAGATATTCCATGCTTACCTAGATCCCTTGAATCCCTTCAAATGTCTGGTTGCCCAAACATTGCATTTCCCAGACAGGTTCGATGCTTGGAATTAATTTCATCATTTTCTCTTTTGAAGAATATGGATTTATCAGATTGCAATCTCTTGGACGATTCTTTCCCAAATAACTGGAGTGGTTTGGTTTCACTTGTGTATTTAAATATAGATGGCAGCAAAGTAACTTCCTTACCAAAATGTATTCAAACCCTATCTAAAATCCGAACCCTTAGTGTTGAATGCTGTTCAAAAATCCAGTCAATTCTAGGTGTCCCAGAATCCGTCGATACATTGTATATCAGGAACAATATATCCTTGAAAAAAGTACAGCCTGCACCAAATTCGAGGACCTTAGTGTACCATGATAAATGCGAAAATTTGTGTGACATGGTGGGTCGTTATAAGCTTCAATCAATAGAGAAAGTTGAGAGGAAAATTATACGATATCTAGGCTTAGAGTTAAATGCAGTTCAAGGAATGGAGTTGGGTCTTGAGGTGCTTTCTCTTTCTCTATCTCTATCTGTCTCAGGTTTCCATATTTGTTTGGGTTAAATACAAGAAATAACAGTGCATTTATTAAAGCATCTTACTTCCAGTTCTTGCTATTATGGCATTGTGAAAAGTTACTCAGATATATCAGTGTCTTTCAAATACAAAGCAAACTTGAGTTCGTAGATTTTTTATTAACATGCCTTGATAAGAAGAAATTGAAAGCAAAATGCTAGCTAGGATTAATTGGTTAGATTTCTGAAAAATAATAATCCCTTAAGAAGGAAAAAACAGAAAGGATAATGCTGTAATGGAAATAAAGAAAAGTATGATGCTATAATACCTGAATAAATTAAAGTATGTGTCTATTTCTTGCATTTAACCCTATTCTTTTTATAAGCTAATCTTGAGAATCAAACTAAATAACAAACGGTGTGTCTGTCACAGGTGTTACATGAGTTTGGTATATTCAGCACATTTGTTCCAGAAGAACAAATCCCTTCCTCCTTCATGTTTAACAAAAAGGGGCCAAAATTTTCATTTAAAGTTCCCTGGCATCATAATAGTTTGAGAATAAGTGGCTTCAATATGTGTGTTCTTCTTAATCAATTACCCAGTTTTCCGTATATGGAGATTGAATTACATAATGAGACTAAGGATTTGGTGTGGAACTACATTAAAGGAGATCGGGATGTGCCAAAGGGTGTCAAAAACATTGCATGGTTAAGCCTTTGGAGGTGTGGGAATATATTGGAGGGTGGAGATGAAATTGTAATAAGCATTAACAATGTGGCAGTAGAGGCATGTTGTATAAACTTAATATATGAAGATGATGAACAACTTGATGGGGAAGGAAGCAAGGCTCATCGTGTCTTAGCACTTGATCAAATTTCATGGAGTGATAGAATGCATAAAGATATATCAGATTACGCTTATAGTGGAATGAGGCATTCATTCAAAAGTGATAACTGGAGTTACTAGCATACTTACAAGAAGACAAGACAGTTGGTGTAATCCGCCAAATTAATCTTGAATTGTTGACTATCAAGTCTAATGATCATTTGACTATTAAAGGAATGGTTTCTAACTTTCTATGCTATTTGTATGGTTTAGGGTTAATTCATTTTTACAAAGTACTTTATTTTTACCCATAAAGAACAACCAACTTGCATTTTTTTTTACGGATTTAGGCGGTATGTAATGTGTTTGACAGGTCACCGGTCAATTTTTCTTGCTGACTTGTAAAAGTTGCGTGTCGATGTGTCATTTTTTTTTTCAATTACCTTAAATAATATGTGGCAGTTAACATTCAACAAAAACAATACTCAAATCTCATAGGAATGGGGTAAGAAAGAGGTAAGGACATGGTCATTACAGGTAAAATTTAAAGTACACTGCATTTTTTGTCTCAAACACATCGGTGGCAACCTATGTTGTTTTGTCATATCCTGTTTTGACTGAACTGATCGCCATTGTTATTGCAGTTGTTGTCTTGGTTGGATACTCCATCAGACCATCAAGTTCTGTTATGAGGTTAATAAAAAAATTTGAGTAAATTACAGTTTTAGTTTTGGTGTCTGTGTTGTATCATTTGTTATATATGGTCCTGAAAAGGAACCGTTTGTGTCGCCTTTTCTATCCCTATGTTATTGTTTCTTAACATTTTTTTTGGCCCAGGAGCGTTTAAGTTAACATCTCATTCAACTTTTATTAACATGACCAATCTTCTCTTATTTTCATTTTCATTTAATATTTCTATTATAATTAAAATTAACCAACCCCAACCATTCAGTGAATGAGCTACCCTGAATGACATTCACCTTCTTCTTTCCCAAAGTCACAGCCGCTGCTCGAATGAATTCCCCTGGAAGCCTATATTTTAGAAGCTCACACGATTTATGAGGATTTTGATTTCTTTTTATTATTGATTGTGGATTTTGATTTCTGCATGTTCTTTGATTTGAAAAAGGGAGGGTTTAATTGAGACTACTTCCACGGTGAAAAGTTAGATTGCAAAAAAACAAAAAAACAAACAAACAAACAAACGATTACAAAAGTTTGATGGAACAACCCACTAGTTGATAACTTATCTCAACATACATGTCGTACATATTATCACTTTCTTTAGATTTTTTTGGATAAAAATGTAACGCCCCGATTCTTATGTATTAATTTAAATAAGAATTTCTTTGGTTTTAAGTCCAACTCGACGAGTTGGTTGCCCTACTCGTCGAGTAGCAGCGGGGTGAGATCGCGTGTTTAGTGACCTACTTGCCGAGTCCATGAAGGGACTCGACGAGTAGGAGCTGCCAGATGAAACCCTAAATCCCAAGGTTTTGCACCCTATTTAAAGAGGCTTAAGCCTCCTTTGGTCTCTTTGCAGTCCTTGAGAGCTCATAGAAACCCTAATTTGTGTGGTGCTTCATTCTTGTGTGTCTTGAGCTTTAGAAAGAAGGTTTTTGGAAAGGAAGAGCTTGGAGGGCAAGAGACTAGGAGCAAGGAAGGTGTGGGAATCAGAAATCTACCTCAGTTAGCATCATTTGGAGGTATCAAGTCGCCACCTTTACCTCATTTTCCTTCTAGACCTCATTTGGTTGAGATCTAGGGTTTTTATGGTTTGATTGTGATGATATTGTGAGATATGAGCTAGATCTGAAGTTGTAACTTCAGATCTGGACCCTTCTTGGGGTCCTAAAGTCATAAAGCTCCAAGTTTGGCCATGTATGAAGCTTTCCTTGAGTATGAAACCCCATTGTGAGCTTGGATTTGACATTAAGAGCCTTTTTAGCTATGCATGCACGTAAAGTTTGCAACTTTACGTGAAAAGCATGTCTTAGGAGCTTGGATCTGTAATTTGGAGCCATTGCATGGCTTAAAAGAGTCTGTATGGCTTAAGCACTGAAGGAACGCGAGTTGCAAGGTCGACTCGGCGAGTCATATGAAGAAAGGCCTGGACTCGACGAGTTGGATGAACAACTCGGCGAGTCCGATGAAGATTGCCATAGAACTCGACGAGTTGTATGAACAAATCGGCGAGTCGGTTGAAGTTTCCCCAATTTATGTATGCGTGTGTAACCGTCGAGTTGCAAGAAGGAAACTCGACGAGTGGCCTTAGAGTTCGATCATAAACCAAAGGAACTCGACGAGTCACTCCGGTGACTCGGCGAGTAGCCGAGGGTACTCGGCGAGTAAGGATCAACATGGACTGTTGACCTTGACTGAGGAATTTGACTTTGACCAAGGGTTGACTAGTTGGTTTATGGAGTACCTTGAAAGGTTGGGAACTGATGGATATGATTGTATTATGGTAATAAGTGGTGGAGTTTTTGGCAGTGATCTGAGAGTTGGAGTTTATCTACCGAGTCGACATCTGCAAGGTAAGTTATCCTCACTGTATCAAAAGGGTCTAAGGCACCAAGGCCGACCTTTTAGTTGTTATGGTTATGATATGATATATGCGATAATGATCTGATAGATCGGAATCAGGATAGATAGTATGTTATGTTTTTATGATCCTTAGGGATTGGTATGTTAGTGACCTATTGGGCCTGTGCTCTAGTTATGAGAGATTGTTATGATTGATGATCCGTAAGATAAATATATTTGATGTATGTATATGCTAGTATATGTTAGTTATGCGCACATGATTATTTGCTTGTTGGTTGGGTTGAGGCGGTCCTGCTTTGTTCTGAAGGCCAACATACCCTATGAGCGGTCCAGGGAGACTGTAGGCCCACGTGGCGGTCCAGTCATGCCGAAGGCTCGGTATAGATTCAGTTAGACTATAGGCCCTGTAGGGCGGTCCAGTCAGGCCGATGGCCCAGTATGCATGTTGATTGATTGATTATTACTGATATGATATTATCAGTGTGGTATTGATATTTTGGGGGTAGCTCACTAAGCCCTCGGGCTTATAGTTTACAGTTATTGTTTTAGGTACTTTGGGAGATTATAGTAGGGCGAAGGCGTGACCGTACCGCTCCTCATCCTTATGATCTGGATTTTGAGACACTCTGATTGAATAATGATTTGAAAACATTTTTTGTAAATAATCCCATTGGGTTTTATTTATGATTAAAAAATTTTAAATTTGGCGTAAAATTTATGGATGTTACAAAAAGGGACAAAACTGCAAGGTTAGTCTTTATAGTATTTAAAAAACTTTAAATAGGGTCCAAGAAGTTTTCAACTTGCATGGAAGGTCCAAAATCAAGGTTTTTCCATGTTTTTGGTCCCTGATACACTTGAAAAGTCGATTTTACTATTAACACTCATAAAATATGGTCCCAAAAATTTCATTTTTAAATCATAAATAAACCATAGTTATTAAAATCATCTCATCAAAACATAAGTCATAGTATCTCAAAATACCAGAAATGGTATATCCATATCAAAACATATGTCAAATATATAAGAGTAAAAATCCCAGGCTAACATCATGATGTGTACAATGCAGTCATCCCGAGCTCTTCCCTTTGCTACTGGATGTACCCAAAACCAAAACTTAAAACCATAAACACAAAGCTTAGTGAATTTCCCCCAAACTACCACATACCATACACATAACATGCCAATAGGAGATACGGGCCCTGCCCACACTCAGCTAATAGTAAGATACGGGCCCCGCCCACACTCAACTAACTAGGAGATACAGGCCCCGCCCATACTCAGCTAACTAAGAGACACGTACAAGTTTCACACAGACAACAAGCATAACCAAAACCAACCAATCCAATCCATTCCTTATCTATACTCAAGTAATGCTAAGATACGGTCCGTACGCACACAACGCTACTAATCAGCACACATAATATACATGGGCCGACATTGGTGCCTTTGACTCGTTCAGTCCTTGAGGAAACTCACCTCAAATGTCGGATGAGAGCTAAAACGTCTCTACCCCAAATCGGCTCTACTCAATCCCTGAACCAAAGCAACCGATTAGATGTCATTTCATACTCATATGTAACACCCCGTTTATTAAAGAAATAAATAAGATCAAATTAACGAAATAAATAAATGAACCCCAAGATGAGAAATATATATTTATATATTATTTTATTCGAGCCCTAAATCCATAATAGTTTAGGGATGTTAGCCATGGGAGTTAATTGTCATAACTGTTGGAATTGTGAGGTTAAGTGTAAATTTTGGAGCCACTTGGTAAAGATTTATGAGGGCAAGGGCTAAATGGTAATTTCCGGACTTAATTTGAAAAGATTTTGGAAATCAGGGTACAAATGGTAAATTTTGGACCTTGGTTGAAAAGATTCTCATGGGGAGGGACCAATCTGGTAAAATATGCAAAGGTTTATTAGGAGTGGGACTTTAACCCAATGTATTCTTCCCTCCTGTTACATTGCTCCATCCCAAATCCTAGACCGTCAATTCCTCAGCCTCCACTACCCCTTCGAAACGCCTTCATCCGCCGTTGCTTCGCTGGGGATCGCTGTCGTCGCAGTTCCGTACCCGAACCGTTGTGTATAGCTGGGATGGCTGCCAAGAACGACGATTGAGCTGAGTATTGTTGTTGCGAGGGTCGTGAGTGATCGGAAAACCACTGGTAAGCCCATCTGCCACCTTTCCCTCTCCTTTCCTTCGCTATTCTCGATGAGTCGACATTGTGTACGTTGGTTGCTGTCGTCTGCAGCCCTATGATCGCCGTTTTGGGTCGCCGCTGCTGTTGGTCGCCATTTCTGTGGAATTTCGGCTATGCCCTGCCACCTTGTAGGTGGCTGAGTGCGTGTGTGTTTGTCTTTAAGGGCTGTTTCCGGAACTAATAGTGAAGCATGTACGTTATTTTGGGCAGGAATCAAGATAATCCGCCACCACCACCATGAGGTGGTGGCTGTCATCTCCAACCACCATATGCCGCCATAGGTCGTTAATTGAGTGCATAACCCGGTGTTGTTGTGTTCCAGGTGAGTGTATGTGTGCGGTTGTTAAATAGAAAAACTCAAGGAAAACCACCATGGCTGCCATGTTGGCTGTCACTGGTAGCCGTCGCTGCTGCCGCCTTCCTGTGTCGTTGCCGCCACTGTAGGCCACCAGGTGGGTGGCTGAGTCCATTCCAAGCAGCAGAACGTGTGTGTGTGTGTGTGTTTTGTGTGACCAGAATACCAAGAAAAGGCCACCACCACCATGTGTCACCGTCGGCCACCACTAGGATGGCTATGTATGTGTTTATGTTAATTAGTGTGTGTGTTTCTTTTTAGATTAAAGCATTGTAATTGTAATTGGCAAAAGAATAATGAAAAGAAACTCAAAACCACCACTGTAAGGTGGTGGCCACCTCCGTGAGCCGCCGTTAACCACCACTACCCGAGGTGGTAGTGGGTGGTGCCCGACTAGCAAAACCCTAATTGACATAATGAAACCCTAATGGGCTTAAAGATTTAGTTTTGGGCCTATTGGGCTATGATTGGGTGGGAAACCCTAATTAGGGTTTAGAAAACCCTAATTTTGGACATATGGGCCTTGGACTCATTATGACCCACATTTGGGCCATTGGAATTTCACAATGAATTACACCCAATCACACCATATGATTTATCTAGTAGAGTGATGGACTTAATGGATTTAGTACTTAATGGGTTAAGTGAGAAACACTTAACCCTAATTGTCATTTTATGTGAAACCATAATTTCACTTGGACCTTTAGTTGGGCTTTTCTATTGGGTTTTAGTAATTGGGCCATCCATGAATAATCATATGGACTAGAATATTTAGATGGGCTTTGAGGTAAGGCCCATATGAGGGTTTGGGCCCAATTTGGAAAATTGGGCCACATATGGGCCATAGTTAGGCCTTGGTTCATTATTGGACTTTTCGGCCTTTGGATTGGGCCTTGGGCTTGAGTCAAGCTAAGTTAAGGGTAAAGTAGTCTTTTACCCCAAGCATGGATTTATGGATATTTGGACCCAGTTAGGATGTCCAACTCCCAAGGACGATGATATTTGGACCAAAACCAAGCAAAATAACCCTAAAAGAAGATCTAAACAACTACAAGGCAAGGTTCAAGCTTTATACCAGCAAAATGTCGTGAATGAGGCAAGGATTCGGGATCTATAAGCTCTTTCTTGTGTCCTCAAGCTTTTCCATCTTCAAATGGCTTCAAGTACACACTAAAAACACTTAGAATGAATCACAATCACTCACAATAGCTTTAGGGTTTCGAGATTTAGGGTTAGGGGCTTGGTGGTTGGAAATGAGGCCAACACCTTGGGGTTAAGATGTTTAAATAGGGTGCAAAACCCTGAAAATTAAGGTTCCATATCTGCCAGCCTACTCGTCGAGTTGAGGCCTCCCAACTCGTCGAGTAACACTACAAGAAAAAGTTGAAATAACTATGAAAATTCGCTACGAAAGTAAAATCCATAGTTATTCCGCTACAGATTATGCTACAGAATGGGTTGTTGTAGGTATTTTGTGATGGAACTTGCTACAAAATTACATTCCGTAGGTAATATTTGAATAACTACGGAATTTTGCTACATAATTAAAAACCATAGCTATTATACTATGGAATATACTATAAAATAGTTAGACGTAGGTATATTTGCTATGGAATGAGCAACAGAATTGCATTGTATAGCTAATATTTGAATAACTACAGAATTTCGCTATGCAATCGGAGTCCATAGTTATCATGCCACGAAATTTGCTACAAAATTATAAGGCGTAGGTATATTGCTACAACTGTTGCTACAGATTAAAGTTTGTAGTTACTTTGCTATAGAAATTGTTACAGAATCAAAATTTGTAGCTATTTTGCTACAAAACTAGCTACTGCATCTAAGTCCGTAGCTCGCTTGCTACGACATTTGTTACGGAGTTCAAATCCGTAGCTATGTTCTTACAGAATTTTCTACAAGATCATAGGTCATAACTATTATACTATAATATAAAAACCATAAATATTATACAATAGAATTTTCCAGTATGCAATTTTAAGTGTTTGGAGGTTTCTCAAGTAAAGTTTAAACCCTTAAAACCGAAATTTTGAATTGCATTAACTAATTACTTAATTAAAAATTATTTTTATATTTTATACATTAAATAAAATATTAAATAACCAATATAAAGTAAGATACATTTTAGACCTTAGACCGTTTTATGGTTTTCAGTATTCAGTATTTACCACTCATAATCCTCACGAATTCACGACTCACACCGAGGAAACCGATTCAAGGAAACCAAAGAAACCAATTCCCATCTCTAATATTTAAGACTGAGGCCTTTCTTAAATTGTGAGTCCAGACTTTAATTAGTAGCAACCACGTTGCATTTTAGGTAAGCAAGAACCGCCAAAATCTTAGAAATAGTTTGGTAAGGGCCTGGTCACATCCCCTTTGTTCGATCGATTGTGGTGCTTTCCGATGCGCATTGGGCCTCGACCGAATCTCTTAATAGAAAATAAGGTTATGCATGTGTCGGTTTTGGTCCCACACCCAACCCAACCGCTTTCTGGTTTTTAGAACCTAATAGGATCGGTTTCGGGTCGGTTCGGTTTCTTGGGTTCTTAGGTCGGTTTGGATGGTTTTTCGGTCTGATCACAGGTTCTGGGTTTTGGGTTCCAATCATTTTTCCATAAATGAAGCAACAAGTTAAATACTTCAAAAAAAACAACAAACTGAAGTCAAATGTATTCTGTATTAAGGGTATTTTTATCATTTAAATAATTTCAATCCATTCAATCATCTTTTCAACTATATCCAACAACGTTGACTGTGACGATTAAATAATAATAAGAGTTCTCTTATCTTGTTTATTCAATTATTTGATTCATTCAATTCCATCCAACAAACATATATTTACTAGTTCAAAATTTTAATGATAATAATTATTTTAAGCTATAATGATTAACAAAATGTAACATCCCGAAATATCAAGAGTAGAGTTGAAGGGCTAAAAGAGTAAATTGGGAAAGAGTGACTCGGCGAGTCCATGTGCGGACTCGGCGAGAAGAGTCGCGACCTGGTCGCGTGTTAAGTGGCCGACTCGGCGAGTCAGTGTAATGGACTCGGCGAGTAGGCGCTGAGTGGAGAAAACCCTAATTCTCGGGGTTGAGCCTTATATAAAGATCACTATGTTTTCCTCCCAGCCTCTTTATCACCCCTTGAGCCCCAGAAAACCCTAAATCACGGAGAAGCACCATTGTTGAGTGGATTGGAGCTTGGAGAAGTAATGGTTGAAGGAATTTTGGGAAGATTGAAGGCTTGGAGCAAGGGGATTTGCTTGGATTCGAATTTCATTGCAGTTGGGGCATCACTTAGAGGTAATATCTCGTTATTGACCTGTTGTTATGTTGTTTCTTCATTTTGGGGTTTGTGAGAAATTGTCTATGGATGAAATGGGAAGTCTAGAGGTTAGATCTGAGGTTGCTACCTCAGATCTGGAAGGGAGAAGAATCAGAGAGCATGAAAGTCCCTGTGTTGGAGTGTTTAGTGAAGCTTACATGTCCCAAACCCTAGCCCCAATGTGCAAACGGCTTAGATCTCTTTGGATTCACGTAAAGTTTGCCACTTTACGTGATGGATGGGTTGTAGGAGGCTAGATCTATGTTTTGGATCAATTGCATGGCCTGGAGTGCTTCTGAATGGATTCAGAACGGTGGTACTCGGCGAGTCACATGGGTCGACTCGACGAGTTGCTTGAAGATGGCCTGGAACTCGACGAGTTGGAAGAACAACTCGGCGAGTAGGTTGAAGATAGCCTTGGACTCGACGAGTCTTGTCGAAGAGTCCCAAATATTCTCTGGTTGAGCCGAGAATCGGTGAGTCGAGGGATGACTCGGTGAGTCGAGTGCGAGTGGACTCAGAGTTGTTGGACTCGGCGAGTCTCGGGGTGACTCGGCGAGTTAGGTCGCAGATTGAATAAAGTTCTGATTATGGGAACTCGACGAGTCACAGGGTTGACTCGGCGAGTAGGGTCAGTCAGGGGTTGACTTAGACTGAGGACTTTGATTTCGACCAAGGGTTGGCCGTTGACTTTTAGGGTTTGGTCAGCGATGTGGCCTTTGGGCCAAGAGAGAGGTAAAATAGTCTTTTAACCATAAGAGGGTGTTATGAGAGGATTTATTCTAGTCTCGAGAGTTATATTCATGAGAGTATTTGCCTTACGTGTTAGGCGGTGGCGAGTTCGAGATTCAAGTGTGGGGATATCTGCTTCCTGCTTGCCAGGTGAGTCTTCTCACTATATTTTACCTTGAGTAGGTAACCAGAGTTATGTGATTAGAGTATTTGTATGCTATATGTACGTGATGTGTTGTACTGCATTATTTCTATGTGATTTATGCTGTGCATGTTTATAGAGTTGGAACCGGAAGGTTCCCAGAGTTAGAACCTGAGGGTTCACAGAGTTTGGGTGCACGGACCCACAGAGTTATAGCCTCGAGTGGCTAATATGTGTTATGTGTGGTATTTTGGGGAACTCACTAAGCTTCGTGCTTACAGTGTTTTGTTTGATGTTTTTCAGGTTTCTTTCAGTATCACGGGACGGCACCGGCTTGATTGTACACACCAGAGAAAGAGTCATATTTTGGAGGATCCTGGTTTTCTATGCAAGTGAAAATGGAGTTATGTTTTGTAAATCGACTATGAATAAGATTTTAAACAAGTGTTTCTAAGAGTAAAATGATTATTTTAAATGAAAATTTTGTCTTGAAATTTACGGTGTTACAAGTTGGTATCAGAGCCTTGGTTTGAGGGATTCGGATGCGCCTTCGGGTAAATTTGGACTCAAACTGAGGAAGTAAGAAAAGTTTTAAGGAAATAATTTTCTAAAAACGAATAAGGGTTCAAAGAGGAAGCAAGAAAGAGCAGTGTGTACAATCAGCCAGAGCCCGAACGGTGATTTCCCAAGATACCCTTATTTTGTGTTATGAGATATTTATGATGCACTTTATGAGATATTATTGCATGCTAGAGACAGGCTAGGTATTTCATATGTTAGGACTAGAGTGGCCTAATTTGTGATGCCTTAGCCTAGGACTCGTTGTTATATGTGTTATGCTTTTGAGTATGTGATGAGTGAGAGTATCCAGTTAGAGCCCATGAGGGGTAGAGTTACAAAGTTTGGTGGTACTTTCGAGGATGAGCCGAGAAGGTGGAGTTATCACAGAGAGGGAGTCCTATGTATTCTTCGATGCTCGAATGATGCTTGCTTTGTGCTGTGGAACTCTCGATGATGGGAGTCAGCTACCAAGTGAATATGACGATATTCAGGAGGTAGATGGCTGGCATCATTAGGAGCTTTTCAGCAGCTGATAGCAAAGAAGGGGAGGACAATGGAAGAGCCTAGGGAGTAACCCTAGCCAGATGAGTGCGCTTGCAGAGTAGAGAATTTCGCTGGGGAGCGAGCACGCGCGATGGGATTAGTGAAAGGGCAGGTCGAGCAGCTACTTAGAAGCTCTGGGATGGTCCGTGTGGAAAGTATGGGTAGATGTGGCAGGTAGTATGGGCCCGTACTACTGAAAGCAGAGGACCCATACTTGATACAGGGAGTATTCTGAAGGTTCTAAGGAGCGGATTGAGGAGTGATGTTATGGTTCGGGTACCATACATCAGAGCATATTGAGGAAGTGATGTTATGGTTCGAGTACCATACATCAGAGCAGATTGAGGAGTGATGTTATGGTTCGGGTACCATACATCAGAGCAGATTGAGGAAGTGATGTTATGGTTCGAGTACCATACATCAGAGTAGATTGAGGAGTGATGTTATGGTTCGGGTACCATACATCAGAGCAGATTGAGGAGTGATGTTATGGTTCGAGTACCATACATCGGAGCGGATTGAGGAGTGATGTTATGGTCCGGGTACCATACATCGGAGCGGATTGGGGAGTGATGTTATGGTTAGGGTACCATACACCGGGGCATATTGAGAAGAGATGTCATGGAATGAGTACCATGGGTCGTAGTGAAGGATGTTTGTGGTTCTCTGGTTATTCGGTTATGAGTAAGTTCGATGAGGCGTCCCTTGAGAGGGAGATCGAGAGCCCCTCAGAGTATTTTAGTAAGGAGTCAGTGAGAAGGGAGAATTTCGATCTGATTTGGGCAATCAGTCGATAAAGGAGATGCCACCTCCTATGATCGGGGAGGTACTGATTATGTACGTGTGAAAAAAAAATGAGGAGCATGATGTTTTAGTTTTGGGTTTAGGGGTAAACCCTGCAGGTCGTCATTGACGATGATTTCCCACCAGAGTATCAGGTAGCATGTGTGCCGCGAGGCAGTGATCTATCATGAGCAGATAGTCAGTTGGGACTAAGATAGTTGAGGGCCACGCTATACCTAATTGAGTTTAGTCGAGTGTACGGTAGTGGTATCAGCGGGGAGTTCAGTCGAGTTCAGCGGTGCCGAGAGTTTTCTATCCATGGGGTGTTGAATTTGGGAGTGGGTTCCTGTTCCTGGGATGATCCCGGTGTTGGAGCGTTGGTTAATGAGTTGAGGTGAGGGGTATGATGGTTTTATGGTTCAGTCTATGAGCCAGGGATGTTATCGAGCAGTTGAGTTGTTTTGTACTAAATTGGTACGAGATTTGGAACGGCTAGAGGCAGACGTGACGAGAAGTTCTTGAGGAGTTCACCAGAGGTTCAGAGTATATGAGGTCGATTCATTTCCTTAAGGGGGATTATCGGGCGTTGTGTAGCACTTTCCGGGGGCAGGTGCGATTTTGCTGGAGAATATAGTTATGGGTTAGTTGCGTGCTATTTGGTAATGGTTCGAACCCTAAGTGGGGGAGAACCGGGTGCCGTATGTAAGAAAGCAGAGATTTGTCAAGAGCAGGTATAAGTGGAGTATATAGATATGCGGTAAGAAATCATGAGACCAGAGATGTCGGTGATCGAGGAAAGGGGTCAGAGTGAGTTAATGCGGGAAGTACTTGTTTGAAAAGGATGAATGTCTCCACGACAGGTGTTTATTAGTCAGGAATCTGGTATTGGTCGGTGTTGGGGCAAGTAGATAAAGAATGATTGGGCAGCCAACTCCCGGGTCGGTATGCGTATCCTTGTTTGGATTTTGAGCGGCGGGAAAAAGGGTTTCGGAGAATTATCAGCGTATTTCGTAGCGTTAGCGTTTCTTCGTATTGCAATTGAGAAATTGAATACACCGAAGTTGCAACTTGGGAAAAATGAAGATCTAGTTATGGGGTTCAGAGGGAATGTATTATTGCATCTATATGGTGCTTGGGGCAGGAGATCTGTGGTTGTGGCAGGATCTTGTGATGTTCGGTGGGGGTGTTCCGAGGTATCCGGGTATTGATATCTTTATTTCGAAGTTATTCGTGAATCTTGAGTTGAGACGACTTGTGGTATATCAGGTATCTATGGAACTAGTGATAGCCCTTCGAGTATGGGCATCCTGGGAGATTACTTGGGAGAGTGGATCTTCGCAAGGGTGGGCATCTGTTATGACGATTGCCTCCAGAGTCTGTGATGAATATTCGAGACGAGTATGGGTAGCCGCCTATGATAGTCTGTGGAGCACGAGCTAGTGGAGTCAGAGGGTGTTGTGATACTGCGGGGAGTCGTAGTACTCACTAGTCAGAGGGTGTTGTGATACTGCGGAGAGCCGTAGTACTCACTAGTCAGAGGGTGTTGTGATACTGCGGAGAGCCGTAGTACTCACTAGTCAGAGGGTGTTGTGATACTGCGGGGAGCCGTAGTACTCACTAGTCAGAGGGTGTTGTGATACCGCGGGGAGCCGTAGTGCTCACTAGATGGCAAGAGAGTGTGATGATGGAATGTTCTCTGATCAGTGTATGATGTGGAAGAGTTTTGGGCTTGAGTAGCCCTAGTATTGAGTTTTTGGAGCCTGGATGTTGGACCGGGGGTGAGACTGGGGTCCCCGTCTCTGTCGGGGAATGTGGTGAGATGGCAAGGGATATGTGCAGCAGAAACCAGAGATCAGAGTGGAGACGATCCTCGGTTGGATTGTACTTTCTTGCATAAGGAAAAGAGAATTTCGTGACTTGCGTGTCACGGGGCCGGGATAGTGGTCACGGGGAGGAAGTTAGTGGGATATTTGGATCATGATTTGGGTGACCTTTGGAGGCTCAGCTGTGGAGTCAAAAGCTGACCTGGTGCCCAGTCTCGAAGAGGGATATGTGATGAGCTAGAGCTTATCCTGATGATGTCGGAGGACACCTCAGAGGGAGTGAACAATTCAGACGCTCAAAGACATGCTTCGGGCATGTGTATTAGATTTCGGAGGGTGTTGCGGCACGTATTTATCCTTGGTTGAGTTATCCTATTTCAATAGCCATCATTAGTGCATTGGTATGCCACCCTTTGTGCTGTTGTATGGGAGGAAGTGTCGGACCCTCATTTGCTGAGGAAAGTGTCGATTCGCGGAAGTGGAAGTTGTAGTGAGAATGGATGATTTGGAGTCTGATGGTCGAACATTGTGTCTGTGACAGTGGTATGGAATGACATCATGATGGGATGTCTTCTGAGGATGCGGAAGGGATTCCGCGGGTGTAGAGCCAAGAGTCTCAGGATGGATGTAGGGATGGATTCTGGGACTCCCAGCTTGATTCTGATCAAGGGTCGTGTGCGTAGTGGTGGTGTCTCCTGGGGACGTTAGAGATGTCATCAGTGCGACGGGTTCTCCTAACCCGAGAGTGCGAAGGTTGGTGCGGCTTGGGTGCTTGAGTGCAAGAAGAGGACTCATGAGATTTGCTCTGGGATTGAAGAGTGGGCCTTTCTGTCGTCACGGATTGGATAGGATGGGATTTGGATCGGGGATCCGATGGTTCATCGCTTCTAACCTTTATGGGTCAAGTGATTGTTGAGATTTGGATCAGTGATGCTTCATGGGTAATTCTCGGATCGTTGAGTGTGGTTATCTGAGGGTACATCCGGTGCCCGGTTCGAGACAGTGGTCAGGACACCGTAAGGAAAGGGAAAGTGTGTTCGAGTTTCGATGGGTATGCCTTGTAAGAGCGGGTCCGATTAAGGCCAGGTGGCACGTTGTGGGAGTATTTCTGGAGTTGAGTTGTTGTAGGCTTCGAGGGCGAAGCCTAATTTAAGTGGGGGAGAATTGTAACATCCCGAAATATCAAGAGTAGAGTTGAAGGGCTAAAAGAGTAAATTGGGAAAGAGTGACTCGGCGAGTCCATGTGCGGACTCGGCGAGTAGAGACGCGACCTGGTCGCGTGTTAAGTGGCCGACTCGGCGATTCAGTGTAATGGACTCGGCGAGTAGGCGCTGAGTGGAGAAAACCCTAATTCTCGGGGTTGAGCCTTATATAAAGATCACTATGTTTTCCTCCCAGCCTCTTTATCACCCCTTGAGCCCCAGAAAACCCTAAATCACGAAGAAGCACCATTGTTGAGTGGATTGGAGCTTGGAGAAGTAATGGTTGAAGGAATTTTGGGAAGATTGAAGGCTTGGAGCAAGGGGATTTGCTTGGATTCGAATTTCATTGCAGTTGGGGCATCACTTAGAGGTAATATCTCGTTATTGACCTGTTGTTATGTTGTTTCTTCATTTTGGGGTTTGTGAGAAATTGTCTATGGATGAAATGGGAAGTCTAGAGGTTAGATCTGAGGTTGCTACCTCAGATCTGGAAGGGAGAAGAATCAGAGAGCATGAAAGTCCCTGTGTTGGAGTGTTTAGTGAAGCTTACATGTCCCAAACCCTAGCCCCAATGTGCAAACGGCTTAGATCTCTTTAGATTCACGTAAAGTTTGCCACTTTACGTGATGGATGGGTTGTAGGAGGCTAGATCTATGTTTTGGATCAATTGCATGGCCTGGAGTGCTTCTGAATGGATTCAGAACGGTGGTACTCGGCGAGTCACATGGGTCGACTCGACGAGTTGCTTGAAGATGGCCTGGAACTCGACGAGTTGGAAGAACAACTCGGCGAGTAGGTTGAAGATAGCCTTGGACTCGACGAGTCTTGTCGAAGAGTCCCAAATATTCTCTGGTTGAGCCGAGAATCGGTGAGTCGAGGGATGACTCGGTGAGTCGAGTGCGAGTGGACTCAGAGTTGTTGGACTCGGCGAGTCTCGGGGTGACTCGGCGAGTTAGGTCGCAGATTGAATAAAGTTCTGATTATGGGAACTCGACGAATCACAGGGTTTACTCGGCGAGTAGGGTCAGTCAGGGGTTGACTTAGACTGAGGACTTTGATTTCGACCAAGGGTTGGCCGTTGACTTTTAGGGTTTGGTCAGCGATGTGGCCTTTGGGCCAAGAGAGAGGTAAAATAGTCTTTTAACCATAAGAGGGTGTTATGAGAGGATTTATTCTAGTCTCGAGAGTTATATTCATGAGAGTATTTGCCTTACGTGTTAGGCGGTGGCGAGTTCGAGATTCAAGTGTGGGGATATCTGCTTCCTGCTTGCCAGGTGAGTCTTCTCACTATATTTTACCTTGAGTAGGTAACCAGAGTTATGTGATTAGAGTATTTGTATGCTATATGTACGTGATGTGTTGTACTGCATTATTTCTATGTGATTTATGCTGTGCATGTTTATAGAGTTGGAACCGGAAGGTTCCCAGAGTTAGAACCTGAGGGTTCACAGAGTTTGGGTGCACGGACCCACAGAGTTATAGCCTCGAGTGGCTAATATGTGTTATGTGTGGTATTTTGGGGAACTCACTAAGCTTCGTGCTTACAGTGTTTTGTTTGATGTTTTTCAGGTTTCTTTCAGTATCACGGGACGGCACCGGCTTGATTGTACACACCAGAGAAAGAGTCATATTTTGGAGGATCCTGGTTTTCTATGCAAGTGAAAATGGAGTTATGTTTTGTAAATCGACTATGAATAAGATTTTAAACAAGTGTTTCTAAGAGTAAAATGATTATTTTAAATGAAAAATTTGTCTTGAAATTTACAGTGTTACACAAAAGGCAAATGCCATAAAAAAACCTATATGTTTGCAAGTTTTTGTCGACATTGGTTTTACCTAAAGTTGTATTTTATGTCTATTAATGCCTTAAATTTGCATTTTTTTTCCAATTCAACCATTTTTTGCAAATTTATTCGCTAAAACTAGAATTTTTTGCAAAACTGAAGGGCTTTTATGTAAAAGAAAAAAAATAGTAAAACCGATCATTTCTGTCAAATGTAAAGACTTTAATAAACCAAAGGGTATTATTGATTTTATTTATTTATTTATTTTTGCAAACATCCGTTTTTATGAACCTAAAAACCACAAAAGGGTATACTCGACAAAATAATTACAAAATTAAAAGGTTTTACATGATAAAAGGGTAAAAACTGCATAAATTCACGCAAGCTATCATTGATCTCAAGCACTTTGAGGGTGCCAGTTTTGCATCAGTGTCCTAATCCGTACTTTTCCCTACATCTGAAACATTCCCCTTTAAGGTAACGGGTTTGTCTCTTATCATATGATATACGGACAGGTGGTTTAGAGTAATTAAAGGTTGTAGTGACAACGGTAGTAACAGGTTTTGGGTCAGTTGATAAAGGTTTTGAGTTTTCAATCTAAGTTATTGACTTCCTGGGTCAAGAGCGAGGCTCATGGCATTATAAACAGTACGGGGTTTGTGAATTCGTACATCAACTTTTAATTCCTCTTTGAGTCCATTTAAGAAGACTCCCAATAGGTAGTGTTCCGGCCAGTTTGACACCATCACACTAGTGAATACTCAAATAGAAGACTTATGATAAATTGGAGGTGGTTAAATAATAAATAAAGAAAATAAAATAATTAAATGAAATAAAATAAAATGATGGTAATAATAATAATGTAAACTTATTAATTAAATAAATGGATAATTTAAGAAAAATATAAAACCATTGTGAGTAATAGCATTTAAGAATCAATAATGAAAGTATTAAGGGATTAGGGGTTAAAAGTGTAAAAACCAGAACTATTGTTATCAAGGATTTTTTTAGAGGATAGGAATTGTCAATATGGGAATGATCGGGGGGCTAAAATGAAAAATCACATAAATCCTTAGCATTTGACGGGATTCCTTTTGGGCTCGTTTCTGGTGATCGAAACCCTCTATCTTGATCGATATTTAGCCCCATATCAACCCTAATCGACCCAAGCTTTGGCTCCTCCATTGGCTGCCTCCTCTTTGTTCGTTGTGCTCCACAACCAAGAGAAAAGAGCGGGATGTAGGAATCGGAAAGAAGAAATCGACAAGAGGGAGGATAAGATCGAGATGAAGGGCTATTTCAATGCTCGTTGGTGAAGGAGAAGGTATGTAAATTCAAATCCTTTTCTTCCTCTTTATTTGCTTCGATTTCACTCTAGAACCACCATCACTGTGGAGGTGGTGGTTGTTGCCGTTGGCCGCCACTGCCATCATGGCAGTGGGTATGGATGATTCCCGACATCTATTTTGAGTCCTTGATATTTTCTAGGTGTTGTGTAATGCAAGCTAAAAACCCTAAATCCATAAATTATCTATACAATAATATATAATGGATTTTCTCTTTTGACAACATTCTTTGGGTGTGGTTTGAAGTTTAAATTGTCATTCTTGACCAAATACCTTGTAGCCATTGTTATGAAGTTAATTTCCCACCATTGGTGTCATAAGGAGCCTTATGGGTTAAGTTAGTAACTTAACCCTAACAAAAGTAAAGGATGATGTTTATGTGAAGTTTATATCTTTGAATTCTCATTAAGCCATGTACAATGACCTTTGAGTTGAATGTATTATACATTTTAAATGGTCCAATAAGTAAATAAAAATCATGTTAAAAGTGTCAAGTGAAAGCTTAATCAGATACGTCCTTAATAAAACATCAAAAGTGGTTGAAAAGCCGAAATGACATGTTTTTCCAATTCTGCCATTCAACTACTAAAATTCGTTCAAAGCAATCCGAACACCTATAAAACATGAGACTTAATTTTATGTAAAGTAAAGTGTCTCTAGTTTGTTCAAGATTCGAATAACTTTTCGAAATTCCAAACCCTTCAGGGGTAAAATGGTAAACTTTCTCAGAAGGGTCTATGTTGTCACAAATTTCATGTGATGTCTTCTAAAAATCATAATAAATTCCTCAGAACTCCAAATGCTAAAATTCCAAAGCCTATAGTTAGATATGAACGTGTAGTTGTGTCCATATCAAGGGCTTGATTTAATTATGAGTGGTTTTGTACAATTTATTCAAAGAGTGAAGAGTGGCCCAAAAATCTGTTGGGATGCTACATCAAATTATCATATGCATATTTAATTCTACAAAACTCCAATGCATGAAACGTCAAATGTTATGATTAGAGAATGATGTCTTGTATACCATGAATTTTTACTATGATTTAAATCTTAACCCTCCTAGAGTAAAAGTTAGCACATTTGCATGTGACTCCAGAAAATAACAGCTCAAGATGGCAAACTTAAAATTAATATAAAATCAACCAAAAATCGCTAGAACGAGATCCTTATATTCCCGGAAAGATAAAAGAGGGAGCTATATGAATACACTTTTATTAGAACCTAATTATGGATTTAAAGTTAAGAAATCAGGTCCCGAATAGAACACTAAAATCAAAGAAAAGTTAAAGTAATGCAAAGGAAAGTATTTTAATGTATAGTTATGAAGCACAAGTTAAATAAGTGTTATAATTGTTGTGCAGGTTTTCAAAAAGAAGGAAGTTCACTTGGCTATTGCAAATAGAGTATTTCAAGTTACTAAGAGAGGTGATTTTACACTAACTCTTCTATTATGTAGGCATTACTTGTTATATGTTTTGTTCACGGATACCCAAATCCGATAGAGTGAACAAGGTAACGCAGAATGTGGTTTGTCCTCTACTGAGGAAAACTTCACTTTTATCTCTTATTCCCTAATTAGGGGGTAGGGGGGTTAGTTCCCGGAAGGGGGAACAAGGTTATGGTTGGTACCAACAATATGTGTTAGGAATGTTTATGTTTATGTTGTGATTTATGTCAAATGTTCTATGTGTGTTATGTGTAAGTAAGTGACTTATATAATGGTAGAGTAATATGTATGCTCACTAAGCGTTATGCTTACCCATTGTTATTTAAAATTTTTTAGGATTGTCAAGTTTTAATAAACAAAGGAGACCGGTGTGACTGCATATGACATTCTCTCGAATACTTTTATTAAAAAAAATGAAAATGTTATCTATTTAAAGTTGTGATGTTTTTGCTTCCGCTTTTTTCAAATAATATTTTATAAGTATGGTTGGAAGTTTTTGATAACCTTAATTGTAGTTTTCAAAGGGTAACACTAGTTTTATTTTATGAGGATTTAATATTATATATTTAATAATTTTTTTTGGGTCGTTACAGATCATGACGAAAAGATGTTTCAAGTTGAAAAAGCTAAAGTTCATGTAAGTTTATTTTTAATTTATTTTATAATAGGATCTTAAAAAAATATTGTATAAACTATATACTAATGCAACTATAACATTGTAGGATTTGTTTGTGTCTGGACGTGTGGATTTGGCACTACTAGTAGAGGAAGTTCTTGAAAAAAGTTGTTGTTGGAGGACATGATTGCAGGAAAAGAGTTTATGGGTTTGAATCATATGGTAGGTCCATTTTTCTTGAAAACTCTTCTCAAATATGCATTTCACTAGATACTAGTTCGGAAAATCATCATCTCTATTCAAAGATCCAGAAACTAGAGGAAACCATATATAAACAAATGATGAAGTTGGGTGATGTGAAAAACATGGTCAATGATATGAGAAGCACAAATAATTACTGATATATTTTTTATTGATTGCATGTTTAGGATTTCTAGTTGAGTTTGACTATTATATTAATTTGATTGGTGTTTTGGACAAAGTGAAATTTTATTTGATGATAAACTATGTTTTTATTAAGAGTTTATGTAATTTCTTTTACTGTTTAATGCAATTTTATAATGTTGATTTTGTTATTAATTTGCTTTGGAAAAAGTCGAGTCATTTTTGTATTTATTTGAATTAATTCTGTCACATTTTAGTAGTTGAATTGTTATGGATGTTGCTATGAAATGTATTCCGTCACCTTTTTTCGGCAACAGAAGTAGGTTTTGGTAAATTTACTACAACATATTTGATACATCGTAGTAAATTCACTATGGAATGTTTGCTACAATATTACTCATAGTTGATTTGCTACGAAAATTAGCTACTAGGCTAATTTGTAGTTAATTTGTAACATAATTAGGTCATAGTAAATTTACTACGGAGTACTAGCTACGCCATTACCCATGGTGGATTTGCTACGGAAACTAGCTACGAATTTAGTTTGTAGTTAATTTGTGACAAACTTAGTACGGATCGGGGCGTAGTTAATTCACTACAGACTTGCTGCAGAAATAAATTGCAGTTAATTTTCTACGAAGTTGCTACCGATGTAGTCCATATCAAGTTTTCTACGAAATAAGTCCGTTGTAAATTCCGTTGCTAAGGTGCTACGGATTCCATAACGAACTTTTACTAACGAAGAATTTTCCTACATAATGGATCAGTAGCAAATTCTGTTGCTAATCGACAAGTTGGGGGCTCCCAACTCATCGAGTTGCTCTATAAAATAGAATAAATTATAAGTTAAATACATACTAGGAACCAGACGTTACAATTCTCCCCCACTTGTCTCATACTTTGTCCTCGAAGTTTGCTGTCTCAAATAATTATGGATAACGCTCTCTCATCTCCTCCTCTAACTCCCAAGCCCACTCTGATCCCTTACGATGCATCCATTGCACCTTCACCAACTGTACAACCTTGTTCCTCAAGGTTTTCGTCTTCCAATCCAGAATTGTTATTGGCCTCTCAACGTAGTTCAGGCAGTCGTCCACCTAAATATCCTCCAAAGGCACAACTGCAGAATCATACACTAAGTACTTCCGCAGCTGGGAGACATGAAAAGTATTGTAGATCTGACTACGATCGGATGGAAGATCAAGATGATATGAAACCTGACCCACCCGAGCCAAAACCCTAAACGGACCGATGTACTTGGGACCAGCTTTCCCCACTTCCTAAATCGGATGACACCCTTCCAAGGTGACACCTTCGGGAGAACCATATCTTCTATCTGAAACTTTTGGTCCAATCGGCGTCTGTCAGCATAACTCTTCTGTCGACTCTCAGTTGTCTGAAGTCTGCTCTGGACCTGCTGGATCTTCTCAGTAGTCTTGAGTACCACCTCAATACTCCCCATGAATCCCTGTCCGACCTTGACCCAACAGATTGGGGTCCTACACTTCCTCTCGTAGAACATCTCGAAGGGAGGTCGGTCTATGCTGGAGTGATAACTATTGTTATATGAAAATTCCGCTAACGGAAGATATGTATACCAACTCCCGCCAAAATCTAATACACATACGCGTAGCATATCCTCCAGAGTCTGAATTGTCCTCTCACTCTGCCCATCCATCTGAGGGTGAAAAGTTGTACTAAAGTGAAGACGAGTACCCATCTCGTCGTGAAACCGCTTCCAGAATTTGGAAGTGAAGCGAACATCTCGGTCTGACACAACTGACACCGACACTGCATGACATGCCCCCACCTCGCGAATCTAGATCTCGGTTAGCTTCTCAGCCGATATACTCTCCCGAATCGGGATGAAATGTACATTCTTGGTCAACCAATCCACAATGACCCAAATCGAATCCACTTCACGTGCAGTCCTGGGAAGTTTTGTGATGAAATCCATGGTGATGTCTTTCCATTTCCACACGGGAATCTCCAACGGTTGCATCTTGTCGTGAGGTCGCTGGTGCTTGGCCTTGCTTTCCTTCAAGTCAAGCACTACTCCACATACCATGCTATGTCCCGCTTCATGCAGGGCCACCAATAATTAGGGCAAAGATCCCGATACATCTTCATCGCCCCGGGATGAATGGAGAATCTCTACTTGTGAGTCTCCTTTATTAGAACCTGTCGTACACTGCCCCAGTAAGGAACCCAGACCCTCCGATGCAAGGTCAACAACCCATGGCTGTTATAATCAAATGAAGCCACATGACATATGATCCACTCACACTTCCGACGCTCCTCCTTCATACCCTCGACCTGAGCCTCCTGAATTCGTTCCAGCAACGGAGTAATCATTATCATCCTCAGGCATATATCCCGAATCGGAGCCGCGGCCGCCTTGCGGCTAAGAGCATCGGCAACCACATTGGCCTTCCCCGGGTGATAAAAGATCTCACAGTCATAATCCTTCACCACGTCCAACCAACGATGCTGTCTCATGTTCAGATTTGGCTGGTCCATTAGATACCTCAGACTGTTGTGGTTCGTGTAAATGGTACAACGAACCCCATAGAGGTAGTGTTGCCAAATCTTGAGGGCAAAAACCACATCCCCAGCTCCAGATCATGCGTCAGATAGTTCGCCTCATGAGACTTTAGTTGCCTTAATGTGTACGCAATCACACGACCCCGCTGCATCAGAATTGCACTCATACATGTAATTGAAGTGTCACCATAAACCACGAAATCATCGACAACCTCCGTCAAGGTTAGAATCGATGCCTCGCACAACCACTGTCTGAGAGTCTCGAAAGCTGCCTGCTGATCAGGCCCCCAGCAGAATGTCACCGACTTCTTGGTCAGTCAGGTCCATGGAACAACAATCTTGGAGAAATCCTGGATGAATCTCCGATAACAACCCACCAAATCAAGAAAACTCTGAATCTCAGATGGAGACCTCGGAACCTCCCACTGCATCGCGGCCTCTACCTTGGCCTGATCGACTAGAATACCCTTTTGGTTGACAAGGTGCCCCAGAAACTGCACCTCGCGCAACCAGAACTCACACTTGGAGAACTTTGTGAAAAGTCTCTCCCTCCTCAATGTCTCCAGCACCTCCCTCAGGTGCTCCTCGTGGTGCTCCTGAGTCTTAGAATAAACCAAGATATCATCAATGAAGACTATCTCAAACCTGTCTAGCATCGGTCTGCATATGCGATTCATGAGGTCCATGAACGCGGCGGGAGCATTGGTAAGCCCAAAGGACATCACCACAAACTCGTAATGATCATAGTGAGTCCGAAAGGCTGCTGCACATCGTCGTCCCTAAATTGCATCTGGTTATATCCTGATCGCAGATCAATCTTGGAGAACCAAGATGCACCCTGAAGCTGGTAAAATAAGTCATCAATCCTTGGGAGGGGATAACGGTTCTTCATCGTTACTTTATTCAACTCCCGGTAATCTAGACACATCCGATGTGACCCGTCCTTCTTCTTCACAAACAGAATCAGGGCTCCCTATGGCGAACTGCTCAATTTGATAAAACCCTTGTCTAACAGCTCCTACAGCTGTGTAAACAACTCTTGCATCTCGAGAGGAGCCAACCGATATGGTGCCTTGACTATCGGAGCCGCACCAGGAACTAGGTCGATCCTGAACTCTACCTGCCTCTCCGGAGGTACCCCAAGCAAATCCTATGGGAACACGTCTGGGTACTCCCGTATGATCCGTACATCATGTACGATCGCTTTACCCTTATCATGGGTATCCATTACATAGGTAACATAACCTGCGTAACCCTGTTGTGGGTAGCGTCTCGCCCTCCCCTACTTGGGGTCCGAACTTGCAGTAGTTGTTGCTCGTAGTTGATCACTGACCCATTGGGGCTCAAACAGTCCATACCAATGATAACCTTATTCCCTCGCAGGGGAATAGGGACTAAATCCATAGAATACTGCTCATCGAACAACTGTAGTGTACATCCCCGGTGAACCCTCGCGACCCGAACGATCCTATCATCCGTAATCCCTACATCAAAGGGGTAGTCTAGCTCCCCCGGAGCTCCAACAAATCACTTGCTAAGAACGAGCGATACAAAAGATCAGGTAGCCCTCGAATTGAATAATACCAGAGCAGATATGTCGTTCACTAAGAATGATCTTATAATGAAACACATTAACATAAGCAACAAATCAATATAAATAAAGAGATAAGGAGAATATACATACTCGTCACTACATCGGGAGCTGCTCGTGCCTCCTCTGTTGTCAGCTGGATGGCTCTGCTCTTCACCACAGGCGCCTCGGTCCGGCCCTGACGGCCATCGGTAATCCTCAATGTAGCAGGAGTGGGCGCCGCCACCTATCCTGCTGCTGCTAAACTCAAGCACTGAGACTTCTTGTGGCCCCTCTAATTGCACTGGAAGCAAATCAGATCAGCTACTGTGGTGGTGGTGGTAATAGTACAATCCCTGCTGACATGACCAGTTCGGCCGCACTTAAAGCATCCCAAACTACCCGCCCTACACGTCCCCTCATGCATCCTACCACACTTGCCGCACCGGCCTTGGCCCTGCTGGCCCTTCCCTCAGGAATCCACCTTGGGCTTCCTGCCCGAACCCTCCACACCAGACACCATATTTGGCTTCCTCTCCCTCTCCATCTAAATCAATATCCCTCTCCCGAGCCCTTGCTATCATGTCCTCCAGCGTCTTGCAACTGGATCGGCTCACAAACTGCCGAATGTCGCTGCTCAGCATCTCATGATACCGTCATCTCCTCGTCCGCCACATACTGCAGAATAAGAAGGTTCCTCTGTTGGATTAGGTGTTTAAGCCCATAACTATAATTGGTATGTACTTGACCCGATAGTAGCATGGTTCTTTTGGGTTGCCTTCACCAGAGCAATTTGATAGGATGAGTATCTGAGAAAGAGGTTATTTGTGATTTATTAATATTTTATATGAATAATATATTAATTGATAAATCATATTATTTAATTGGTATTGATCAAGAATTAATTTGGAATTAATTTAGTGATCAAAAGAGACTGATTAAATTTACGGGGACTGATTAGGTAAATCAATAATACTTATAGTTTGGGTTAGTGATCCATGTTGATTAGGAATGGACTAAACCTATATGAGAGTCCATGGATATAAATATCGTTAAAATCTAAAATCGTATAAAGAAGTTACGACATTCATAACACAAGTTCTAAGCCAGACCACAAAACCTACGCAACCAAGCAGTCGAGATCACGATATCCATAAGCATCAACATTCTCAAACACCTCATCAATGATTGTCCCACGTAAGATGTCCTGAGAAAAACCTAAAGAAATCATTCATAAAGAATGAGTACAAAAACAAAAATGACTTATTTTGAAACAAAAAAAATAAGGACTAAATGTATACAAAAATATGAAGGGCTAATTGTGTACAAAATGAGAAATATATTACCCTATTAAGTCATTTTTCCGACTAACTTTATGTACAGTTTAACAAGTTGAATGGGTAAATATGAATGAAAAAAAACTAAGTGATCAAATATGTAGAAATCGAAAAATATATTACCTTTTAATTCATTATATCTAAAAAAAATATGATTTTTTATAACACTTTGATATATTTTTTTTGCTTGCACTAAGATCCTTATGTTAAATTATGTTTATTTGTTTTGTTAATTATTATTGTTTTTGGATTTTTACGGTTAGGATGTAAGATTCGACGCAAATGAGTTATCCTATTACATGACGAGTTTGATGATGATATTCCAAGATGTCTTTTAACTTAGTTCTCATGTGTTTTATATATTTTTTTGGATTTTATATTCATTTTCCAATATTTTGTTTTATTTATATTAATTTATGTTAAGGCAGTTTCATAATTAATATTATATTACATTGATTTTGGTTTCCTATTATTATTTTTTTCAAGAATATAATGATGGTTATCATCAACCCGTTTATCACCACAGGTTTAAGACTACAGTAGTTTTAAGGATTACATTGTTGGAGATTACTTAGGGGTGTTTGTTTTATCTTTAAAACATTTTTTAGTTTTTAGGAAAAGATAAAAAGCTAAAAGATGTTTGGTAAAAAACAGATCTTGTAAAAACTACTTTTTGATATTAAAAATAAACTTTTTGAAAAAATCAGGTAAACCTGATTTTTTATAATTTTTCTTAAAAGAATTTTTGCCCTTCCTCTCAAAAACTTAAGGAGTGTTTGTTTTATCTTTTGAAACATCTTTTAGCTTTTAGGAAAAGATAAAAAGCTAAAAGATATTTGATAAAAGTAACAGATCTTATAAAAGCTACTTTTAAATATAAAAAAGTAAACTTTTTGAAAAAGTCAGATAAACCTGATTTTTTGCAACTTTTTTTAAAGGGGAAATGATTTATTAGGGTAATTAATTGTTGCCTTTGTACTCAATTGGTCACTTTCCTTTTTTTGTATCTCATTTACCATTGAACTTGTAGGTGTTCACAGAAACAATTGAAACCGATTATTAAAGGTTTTTGGCAATTTCTTATCTCTGGCGATTCGCCGGTCGTCTTCTCCGACGAGCCTCCGGCAAAAATGAGATTTTCGACGCATCCTTGGGTCTCGGCTTGATGACTTATAGCAGCAACAAGCAGCAGGAGGTGGTAATGGTGGTTTACCGACGACAAAAGGGATGTCGCAGGTGGGTTTTGGTGATGGCAGGAGGAGGTGGCAGGTGGCTTGCTACGTGCATCCCTTCTACCTTTTTTTTTGGCATCAAATCGACATGAGAGATAGAGGGGAGGGTGGAGAAAGCTAAGCAGCAACACCGGCGGTGGATGCCGCTTGTATGGCAGTCGATAAAAGTCCGCCGAAAAAACTCATTCTTGTCGGCGGCTCGCCGGAGAAGACGACCGAAGAGTCGTCGGAGATAAGAATTTGCCGGAAACCTTCAATAGTCGGTTTCAATGGTTTCTGTTAGGGCTGTCAAAATTGTACCACGGAAAACCAACCAACATGCTACCAACCGAACCAAGAAAGTTGGTAGCCAACATATTTGGTAGCCAACATGTTTGGTTGGTAGTACCGCACTAATTGAACAATGTTGGTACGATAATGATATAAAATTTTGAATACCATGGTAATACGGTACCAACCAATTCATATATATATATATATATATATATATATATATATATATATATATATATATATATATATATATATATATATAAACAAAATCGTATCTTTCAAATTTTCAATTATCAGTTGTGTTTAGTGTTTAGAGTTTTAAGAACGTTATATAAGTTCTTTGGTTGGATTAGTCGATAGTTATTAACACGATAAAACACAAAACTAAAATGTTACTTTAATGTTACTTCAATATAATTAGAGAAAATTACACGGTTGGTCCCTATGGTTTGCTCTTACTTGCACGCTTCGTCCCTGGAAAGAATTTTTAACTCGGACAATCCCTATAACTTTATTTCGTTACCCGCCTAGTCCTTTAGTTAACTTTCCGTCTTATTTGGGGTTAGGAACTACTCACGTGAGTGGCACGCTGGGGGCATTTTTGTCCTTTCAACCCTACAATATATTAGCGCCATTTAGAATACAGACGGATGGTTTTACGATTCCGATCATCGTCAAACCAAAACACACACAAACACACACTTGTCAGACGAATTCCCTTTCTTCTCTCAAACGAAAACCCTAGTCGCTAGCTAAAACTTTGTATGCTTTTCCAAATAATCAACAATGCCGGTTTGGAATTTAAGTGAAGCACGAGGACGGATGATCAGTGAAGCAGAAGTTCGTCTTCAATATGGTAAGTCCGCCTAGTCCCTAATCTCGTTTTTATTTGCATTTGCTTCGTGAAATCCTACAACCCTAATCAAATGTTAATCAAAATTTTTGGGGCATTTCCTTAATAGGTGATCATCCGACCATGTTTTGCATGCTATTAAACCATGGTGGAAAGTTTACTGATTTTCCTGGAAGGAAGTATGTAAACGGAAAGAGACATTACGTTGAGTTAATAGACATCGAGACTTTCTGTGTTCACGATATTGATGACATGATGGTGAAACTTGGGTATATCGATGAAAATCTACATGTGGAGATGTACTATCATTTTCGAAGGCCACTATGCGATTTGGATTTTGGCTTGTTTGCTTTAGCTTCAGATGATGATGTAAGGCATTTAGCAAAATATGTTGGCCAGCATAAGCTAATAAAGGTGTATACAGAGCACGGGCAAACGAAATTACACACATACTCGATGTCACCAAACCCATCTAAGGTACGTATAGTTGAGATTGATTGTACCCCAAAAAGATTGTTTTTGGAATGGCATGATACACAAGTTGAGCCTAATGATGTGTTGACATTTGAGCCTAATAGAAACAACCCTCCTATTTCACCTACTAGAAATGAGCCTTCAATTGACAAGGTGGACATGGTAAGTAATAATGCAAACATCATGGAAACTGAAATTGAACATAGTAGTGATGATAATAGCAGTGGTGATGAGATCAACAGTGGTGATGATAGTGAGAGTCAAGATGGTGACTTTCTTGTGGACGAAGACAATATCATTGATGATGTTGAAGTTGACATGAGAGAATTCCACTTGAATGTTGACCCAGATGTTGAGTGGATTGGAGGTGCTTCTAAAAGAAAGAATCATGTAGTTACAGAAGATGGGAATGAAGCAGACCTTGAAGTTATAGATATAGAACTTTTCTTGTCCGACTCTTCATCGGATGATGGGATCGAAGGAGAAAGAAACAAAAAGATTAAAGCTATTAGAAGGGCGCATGAGAACGAAAATGCTCAAGTCAGTGAGCCTTTCTATTTATATCAGAAATTTAATTCGTCAAAGGAGTTTAAAGATATGGTTAACCAACATGCAATAGATACAAGAAGGGAGTTGGATTTTGAGAAGAATGATAAAAACAGAGTAAGGGTTGTATGCAGGGGAACCATAACAAGCCTAGGTGGTGGGACCGGTCAAGAAGTAGTCAATGAAGAAGGTAAGTGTCCTTGGGTTCTTTTAGCCAGTAAGTGGAAACGTGACAAGGATTGGACAGTTAAAACATATGTTAGTGAACATAAATGTCTTCAAACAAGAAAGGTTAGGGCTTGTGATTACAAGTTTCTTTCAAAGCAAATTCTACAACTGGTGGAAGCAAACCCAAAAATTCCAGTCAAGGCTTTAAGGGAACAACTTTAACGTATCTACAAAGTAGATATTTCTAAGATGAAAGCCTTTAGGGCAAGACAAGCAGCCTTAAAAATTATCAGGGGTGATTATGCCACTCAGTACAAGATCTTACAAGATTATTTGTTAGAAGTGCAGACTCAAAACCCAGACACCACTATCAAGCTTGATGTCGAAAGTGAACCAAATCCTGATGTTGAGACAAGAACCTTCAGACGCGTGTACGTGTGCCTTGGTGCTTTGAAGCAAGGATTTGCAGCAGGGAAGAGGGATTTTCTTGGGGTAGATGGGGCTTTAATGAAAGGACCTTTCCATGGTCAAATTTTATCTGCTGTTGTACATTTTCTCTTATGTTGTGGTTGAACCATATATTTTGATTTATTTTTTACTTTTATTTATTGGATTGTATTGCACGGGCTTTAGATGGGAATAATGGAATATATCCTTTAGCATATGTTGTGGTTGAAGCTGAGACACTGAACTCTTGGACATGGTTTTTAACTCACTTGGGTGATGACCTAGGGTTGGCTTCAAATTCAAATTTTACATTTATATCAGACAGGCAAAAGGTTATTTTCTTGTGTTTTGAATACTAATATCTAAAGGAAAAGAAATCATTGACATAATGTATCTTTCTTGTAGGGTTTAAGTTCTGCCATCGCAGATTTGTTTCCTTGTGCAGAGCACCGTTATTGTGTTCGCCACATACATGAAAATATGAGGTCACGTTGGAGAGGGGATAAGTTTAAAGAACTGCTTTGGAATTTTTCAACAACATATACTGTGCAAGAGTTTGAAAAAGAAATGGAAGAAGTTAGAAAATTAAACCAAGAATGTTATGAGTGGCTTAAACAAATACCACCTCAACATTGGGCACGTTCTCATTTTACAGGTTTGACCATGTTATATATTATAATATATGATAACTATTGTTGTATACTTGTTATGCACCCACTCTGGTCACCTTATTTTAGAGAAAGGGTAGTTTGGGGTAATCATCAAATAAAGAGCATCTTGTTGGTACAGGGGCATTATGGGTATTTTATATTATTTAGTAATAGTTAAGGAATTGCATTATGTTCTTTACATTGTGTTGTTCTTGTTGTGGTTACTCATTAAATTAAGTGAGTTCATAACAATACTCTAATGTTTGCTAACCAATTATACATGTATTCTATTAATTAATAGGGAGAGCACATTCTGATATTGTGATAAACAACATATGCGAGTGCTTTAATAGCAAAATAATAGACGGACGTGACACACCAATTATCAATTGCTTAGAGTTCATCCGGGAGTACATCATGAAGAGGATTGTGAATGTTGAAAAAGAAATTGACAAAGCAACAGGCCCTTTGACTCCAACAGCTACCAAGATATTGCAAAAGATCAAAGATCAGGCAGAGGAGTATACAACATCATTTTGTGGAAATGGGAAGTACCAAGTGAGTGGACCTTGGCAAGATCAGTGTGTAGTGAATGTGAATCAACGAACCTGTTCATGCAAGAAGTGGGAAATAACTGGAATGCCATGCAAACATGCTGTATCTGCAATCTGGGACATGAGGAGAAATAATGGTGCAATTGGTATTCCAGAAACCTTTGTTCATGAATGTTATTGGCTATCAACCTGGAGGAACATGTACTCTTTCAAAGTGGATCTGATAAATGGTAGAAGAATGTGGATTAAGTCACCTTGTCCAACTACTTTGTTGCCTCCAAAACACCGTGTCCCAATAGGAAGACCAAAAAAGAAACGAAGGAAGTCAGCTACAGAAAAAGAGGATATGATCAAATGGAATACAGTTTCTAGAGCATAAAAAACTGTTACATGTACCAAATGTAACAACGAAGGACACAATGCCAGGACTTGCAAAGGGCAGTTACCAACTGTTGGGAAGAAGGGAAAAAAGAAGAATGAGAAAGGAAAAGAGAAGGATAAAGGAAAAGAGAATGAGAAAGGAAAACAGAAGAAGAAAGGAAAAGAGAAGGATCCATTGTAAACTCTTTTATCATGTGATGCTCTTATTTTGGTTAAGCTATTATGTAATGTGATGTTTGTATTGTGGTTAAACTATTATGTCATGTGATGTTTGTATTTTGATTAAATTGTATTGTGTTTAGTATCACCAAAACAATTGCAGTTGGTACTTAGACATTTGTTTTTGGTTAAACTCTTATGTAATGCTTTTGTTTTAATGTTATCTAATGGATCAATTATTGGTATGTTTTTTGGTCATTTCATTTGGCATGTTTTTGGACATTTCATTTGGCATGTGTTTGGTCATTTCATTTAATGTTATATAATGGATTATTTGGAATGTTTTTTGGTCATTTCATTTGGCATGTTTTTAGTCATATGTTAAATGAAAAATATCAAAAGATTACAGTTGCATTGCATCTATTAATTGTACCAATAGATACCCTTTCTCTCCCAATTCCAGCAATACAAGATGGTAATAATCCATTGTAATCTTTTATAAGAGAACAAAGTGCAACTATTAATTGTACCAAAATATACCATTTCATTAAAATGCAGCAATACAAACATGCTAATATTACCCATTCATTAGATTATCTTCAACCAAAAACCACTACTGAAATACCTAATACTACAACTTGTAAACAATTATCCCAAAAAACAAAATCCAACTGACAATTAACAACATTTTAAGGTTCCGATTTTGGATTTCAAGTTCTTCATTCTGGATTTCAAGGTCACGATTTTGGATTTGAAGTTCTTCATTATGGATTTCAAGCTCAAGATTTTGGCTTTCAACCTCATACGTATGATTTTCTTCATCTACCCACGAAATAAATCCACTTCTTGGTCCCTGAAGTTTTCAATACCCTCGATTAGCACAAACTAGGGTTCATCCTAGAAATTACCAAAAAAAATTGCATACTCTATACCTGTAAAGGGCATGCATAAAAAGGCCTACCAGGATTTCTCTTTGTTCCTGAAGTTCGTATGATCCCTACAGCTCCACACTTGCATTTCACCATAATCAATTTTGTGGATCTTCAGTCTTCACGAGCAAAAGAAATGGAGTAGAAGAGGAGAACTGGAAGCACCGATTGAGAAAAAAAAGGAAGGAGAAGTAGTTTTAAGTCCGTTGTATGGTTGAAAGGACAAAAATGCCCCCAGCGTGCCACTCACGTGAGTAGTTCCTAACCCCAAATAAGACGGAAAGTTAACTAAAGGACTAGACGGGTAACGAAATAAAGTTATAGGGATTGTCCGAGTTAAAAATTCTTTCCAGGGACGAAGCGTGCAAGTAAGAGCAAACCATAGGGACCAACCGTGTAATTTTCTCATATAATTATTTTGTAAATTAAAAGAACTACATAACCAATTTCTTTACTAAATATCAAAATTACCCGATGTATTTGCTTATTTTAAAATCTTACAATAGAAAAATAAAATAAGTCGGTATATACCATTACCAATTTGTACTGACCAAATTTGTTGGTAGCCAAATATATTGGTACCAAATATATTTGGTACGGTACTGGTAGCAATTTTTTTATACCAAGTATAGTTGGTACAGTACACGGTTTAAGAAAAAACGAATTAGTACCGTACCAATTCCACCCCTAGTTTCTGTGAACACATACAACAAGTTCAATGGTAAATAAGATACAAAAAAAAAAAAAAAAAAGGAAAGTGACCAATTGAGTACAAGGGCAATAGTTAATTACCCTAAGAGTAAATTACACGATTCGTCCCTCGTCCGAATGCTAAAATACACGTTTAGTCCATATTTTTAAAAATTAACTCGGACCACCCCTCATATGTTTAAAACTTACACGTTTTGTCCCTACCTAACCTAAAATGATTATTATGCCCTTTGACACTTATTTTTTGATTTCTTTTTAGTTTATTTATTACTTTTAATATAAAAAAATAAAAATAAAAAAGAAATATGGACACACACCTCATCGTTCCACCTTTAACCTAGGTCCGTGTATCTCATCTGTTCCACCAAATTCCAAAACCCCATTTATGAACCCTAAAGAGCACCGCCACACTCCGATCAACATCGCCGACGACACTGATCGAGCACCGGAGGACACAAATCGCCACCGAAAACCCTTATTTTCAGTGCAACCGTCATGCCATCCATGTGAATTTGAAACCCAAAGCATTACCCCAAGATCTACTTGTAAATCTGGAGTACACCCCAACTTCAAAGCAAGTTTCTTACCTCTCTTCTCTCGCCGATTTTCTTCCCCGCCTTGTCTTATTGAGTCGGTCACTAGCGGATTTCAAAGTTCGGATTCTAGACATTGGGTTTGGATTCGGTGTTTCAAAAATCAGGTTTTGGAAGTTGGAATTTCAAAAATCAATCGCAGGTAGATTTCGACGTTGGGATTTCATTTCACCACATTCACCTCTGTTAGAAGTTCTTGTGTTCAATTTCTTTTTATGATCTCATTTTTATGTAGCTTAAGTCTAGGTTTCGATTTTGAAAGTGAAACTAAAAAGTTATTGCTGGATAAGATGAGTACCGGATTCCGGCGAAATGCTCTAGAATGACGACCACCACCATCTTTAGGATTTTGATTTCGATTTCAATTTCTGAGATCATTTTCGATTTCATTTTCTGGAACTAATTGCATGTTTCTTTTTAATTTTGTTTTGGTTTGGTGCTCATTACAGGTGGTTGCTGGAGGTGTGTGTGTGTGAGAGAGAGAGAATGTTAAAGGTAAAGGGTGGTGGGTTTATTGCAAAACAAATTTGTCCTGGTGTATGTTTGTGTTTGTATGGCGTGTTCAAAAAGGGGGAAGGAGTAGTCTTAGATGGTTGGGATTTAACCACCGGAGATGAAAGTGGTGAAGGAAAAGTGGCTGGTGGTGGTGTCGGGGAAGGTATTTAGTGAAGAAGGGGGTGGATGGGAAGGGATAGGGGAATGTGAGAGGTGGTGAGTCCCACTAAACTATAAATCTCAATTTTTTTTTTTTTTTTTTTTTTTTTTTTTTTTTTTTCTAATTTATAAATAGTAAATAATATTAAAAAACTAAAAAAAAAATAGAAAAGGGCAATATAGTCATTTTATGTCAGTGAGGGACGAAGCGTGCAACTTTTAATTATATGAGGGACGAAACGTGCAACTTTTGATTATATGATGGACGATCCGAGTTAATTTTTGAAAATAAGGACTAAACGTACAATTTGACACTTCGACGAGGAACGAATCTGTAATTTATTCTTACCTTAAAAAGTTTTTTTTTTTTTTTTTTTTTTTTTTAAATAACTTTTTCCTAATAAAAGCTAAACCAAACAACCCTAACCCAAACACCCCGTTATTTTTTTTTCGTAGGTAACTTCCTCCAAATTTTAACAAGACCGCGCTTTCAGCATCCATTGTCGTCTCGATCCTTCTAGATTTTCTTCGCTTCGGTGTCATTAGATACGAGCTCGAAGATACACTACTACTAAAGCGAACATTCAATTACTTTTTCGTTTGATCCCATCAAATAAAACCTCTAGAATCTTGAGGCAACACAGAGAAATCAAGAAACGATGTTCGGCGTCGTGTTCCCAAATCGTAGTTTCCCGATGGACATATCTACTTTTACCCAAATCGACACCTTCCACTGGCTCCTAGACATGAACACATTCGTTGGTAATGTCCAAAGCTCACACACACAAAAACACACAGTAATCGTTTTCATCAGTAACTAACCCCCAAATTCCATCACTTGCAGGTGAGGCGTATGATTCAATCCGCGAAGTCTGCATCTTTCTTCTCAATAATTTCACTCTTCCACCTGACAAAGCCCTAGCTGTGTACATCCAATCGCCTGGGTCCCCATTCCAATTCGTCGGCGCAGTAACCCTAGCCCGCCCTTCCGCCGTCCTCTCCCTTCCCTGGCCTGATCCAGGCGGCGAAGGACTTCACAAACAGCTCACCGCCCCCGACGCCGCCCCTCTCTCAGCCAAAATCGGAGTTTCCGTTGAAGACCTGGCCTCTCTCCCATCACTTGATGTGGCAGCGGAGAAAAGGATTGAGCGGCTGGCTATGAAGGTTGGGGAAAATTTGTTTAATTTTATGCAATCGTTTTGTGGAGTTGATGGGAGCAAATTGGTGGTGCCAATGGATATATTGGATCGGTGGTTTAAAAAGTTTCAAGAACGGGCGAAACGAGATCCTGAGTACTTGAAGGGATTTGCTTTGTAGTGTGAATTAAGGTACACTGCCTTTATTTTTATTTTTTTGTCAAACAAGTTTGTATTTTGCATTCAAAGTGTTCGATCAAATGTCTGTGACATAAAAGCTTGAGTTTTAGTGGCAGTCTAATTTAATTTGTGAGCAATCTTCTTCTCCAAACATAATATTTCAATGTATTACTTGAACATGTGATGATTCTCAAGAACAAAATGGGCACAAAAATCATCTTTTTAAGTTGCAAATTGGATTGTATAACCTTTTGAGACACAATGTGTGATTGTTTTACACTAGCTTTGATGGGTTTTGATTGAACTTGCATTCTGTGCGTATTAGTATCACCATGAAAGAACTTCGAGCTTCATGAAACTTGGTCTTTGGATGCACGTGTGCTTGTGCTTAAATAATTAATATGATAGAGAAAATACTGGTTTTTAGAAAATATGCTTATAATACCACTTATTACGAAAAACATTAATATGCTCAAAATGACCACCTCTAAATGAGTCTAAAAAGTATGTGTTTTTTCAACATCTCAATAACAATTAGTGGTGCTTTGAAAATCGAAAAATAATAATGAAAGTGATTTTTTCGTCAAATGATAAAGTTTGTGCTTTCCAACTTGAAAGCCTTGCTTGGAATTTGTCTACGACTGGTTTCTGGTTCTTTGATAAGTTCATATTTGCCCACAATAGAAGCCCTAAAGTATGAGAAAAGAAAGGCAAAATGATTTTATAGAAGATAACTTTATCGAAGATCCCAATGCCAAACACTCTATTTGTGGAGAAGTTAACTTTTAGCCCCCGATGCCAAGTTAAAACACCCAAGTATTCCTACTAGGTTGTGAAAAATTGAGGAAGGCCAGTTGTTCAAGGTTGTTAAGATCTAGATCTACATTAGATCGTTTTAGGGTTTGCAAAATCTGGATCATAAGATCGAACCGAGATCGTAAGATCCTACAAAAACAATGTAATTATAATTTTAACACATGAAAATATATTTTCATCCATTAGTTGATTGTCTACAAGGTCTAAATTTTTTAAAACATTTGTAATCCTCCTTAATAAATGAAGTTTTTTTACCATTTGTTCTCTTCTCATTCATTTGAACACATGGTATTTTCTAGATTTTTTAAATTTTTTATTTTTCACTTGTTATTTTATTGTAGCTTTCATTTTATTAAATTAAAATTCCACATTTAATGTGTAAGGTAATATATATGTAAACTATTTATTAGAAAGAGTTTATATATGTAATGTATTCAATACATTAAAGTTTTATTAATTTTAATAATTCAAATTTTTCTCATTTTTTTATAAATTCAAACGTTTCAAATTGTTAAAATTATATATATATATATATATATATATATATATATATATATATATATATATATATATATATATATATATATATTAATTAATTAAATAAATTCATGTAATACATGAGTCTCACACCTAGTAGCTATTATAGACAATTTCCATTGTAATCTAAACATAACAAGCAATGCATCCATACGTTTTAAAACGTTTAAAACTTCGTTTACATCATTATAAATAAAAATGAAGTTGTTTTTAGCCGAATTATTATAAAAGAAAGTTGTTGACTAGAATATGAATCATTGGATATAAACATCATCAAAATCCGAATACATATGAAGAAGTTATGGTCATATAAAGTTGGAAGGTAAATTACATTGCTCAAATGGGAAAAACATGGGAAATGTAGGATTGGAACGATTCTACGACTCGATTTTACGATCCTACTACAGGTTTAATGAGATCGGGATCGATATTCACGTTTAGGATCGTAGAAGCGTCTGGTTTTACGATTACAAAAACGATTTTGACAACCTTGCAATCGCTCATAAAGATGGCATCATCAGGATAAAATAAGTGAGATCAAATTGGCCAATTATTTGGCATTACACCCAAATCACCACATTTAAGACTCTCATAGCAATTAGAAACGAGAATTGAGGCAATGGGCTGCTTTTGTTGTGCCCCTCTAGTGACATTTAATACTTTTGTAGGTTCCCCAAGATTCTTATAGATCGAAAGACCAGCATTAACCAAACTTCTCCTTACATCGGGAAAACCCATCGGACCTTTACTAGATTCAAGAAAACACCAGCTCGAAGTGTGAAATACATTTTCAAATTCTAGTTTGAAAAGCATGGTTTCCTTTTTGATATTTGAAGTTAAGAGTAAACTACGTTTAGGATTATGGGATTGTCAAGAATGTTACATGCACAATGAAGGCTAATTATTCTTAATTGTTCTTCCCCTACTACCACGACGCCAATAAACGATTCGAGTGTAGCTACTACCTTAGATATCACCAATGAACACGATTTGAGTGTAGCTACTTCAAAAACTAACGACTTCAACAAACCCAAGAAAGACATTCATGCTAAAGTTTTGGGAATCATAAGTCAACATCTATATTCAATCATTAGTAAAACTTTAGTAACACCAAGAATAGTCATGATCTAAAAAGCTCAAAACTTTAAGCACACCCAAAATCTCTTCAATTCTGGAATGACAAATTCTTCCAACAGTAAACTTCTCAACACACCCTTTAACTTCAATCAAACTATGTCCAACCTCCTTCTTCAACAAACTATCTTTCAACTGTTTTCTTGCATCTGCAACACCTTCCCACATGCTCTCTGAAGCATATAAATTAGACAACAACACAAAAGGCGAACTAGAAATTTCTTCAATCTTCAACAAACGTCCAGCTGTCCTTTTCCCAATAACAACATCACCATGTACACGACAAGCAGACAATAAACACCCAAGAACAACAGGATCATCTTCAAAACAAAATCTTTCCATATACTCTTCTGCCTCTTTTACCCTTCTTGATCTCCCAAGTAAGTCAACAATACAAGAAACATGCTCTACATTTGGAGTAATCCCATAAGTTTTCATCATCTCATTGAAGTAAAACTTACCCTCATTGACTAATCCTGTGTGATTCAAAGCTGCTAAAAGTGCAACAAATGTAACAGAATCAGGTTCTATATGTAAACCCTTCATTTGTTCAAACAATCCAATTGCTTCTTTCCCTAATCCATGGTTTGCAAATCCTGCCATGAGGGTATTCCAGGAAACAAGATTATGGAAGCTCATTTGGTTGAAATAAGTCACTGCATATCTTATAGAACCACATTTTGCATACATGTTTATAAGTGCATTAGCAATTCCTATATCCATATCATGGTTGATAAATCTTGTTCTGATTAAATTTCCATGAATTTGTCTCCCTAAAAGAGATGATGTAAGCCCAGAGCATGAAGAAAGGGCACTCGTGTACGTGAACTCATCTGGGATTGAACTATGTGTTTCTATCATTTTCTTAAAGACGATTATACCCTTGGCATGATCAAGGGCGTGATTACATGCTGTGATGAATGTGTTCCATGAAATCATATCTTTTTCCTTAATTGACCAAAAGATCATCTCGGCTTCTTCGATTAGAGTAAACTTTGAGTACATTTTAATTAGCACATTGCCAACAAAAGGAATGGAATCAAGATTCAGCTTGATTGCCTCACAATGTAATTCCATTCCGATCCTTAAGTTATCTGTGGTGCTACAGTTTCCTAAAAGAGGTACCAAAGTAAAATGATTTGGAACAAGACCTTGTTGGATCATAAGTTTGAACATCTCAAATGCTTTCTCAACTTGTTCGTTTTCTACTAACCCTGTAATTATAGCATTATATGCAACAGTATTTGGTTGTTCAGAACTTTTTGTAAAAACTGATAATGCATCATTACACTGCTTGCATTTCATGTACATGGATACAAGTGAATTAGATACAAAAGAGATGTTTGAGTAGCCGAGAATCACTGACTTTGTATGAATTTGTTTACCTATATTAACAGCAGAGAGGCTAGCACATGCGCTAATAGCACTAGCGAACACAAACTCATTTGGGAGATCAACTTTCATACGAGCGAAGAGTTCAATTGCCTCTAAAGGTTTTCCAGCCTGATCGTAACCAGAAATCATAGCAGACCAACTTACAAGGTTTCTTTCAGGCATATCATCGAACACTTGGCGAGCGAATTCCATCTTCCCGCATTTTGCGTACATATTGAGGACATGATTCGAGATGATAACGTTGGATTCAAGACCCATTTTGACGGCAACTGCATGAAGGGAAAACCCATATCGAAATGCTCTTGTTTTTGAGCATTTATGCAAAATCGAACTCAGTACTTCAGGTCTCATTTATAGGGTAAAAAAACAATGGTGAAAATTGTGAGGTTCATTCCTTTTCAAAGTGCCAAAAGTCTATTACTTAACTCTTCTGGAAGTTGATGCTGTTAGCAAGAATATTTTGTTGGTTACATATATCGAATTTCTTGATGCCCAAGAAGAAACGTTTTCATTGGTGTTACCCTCTAACAAGGGGAGAACGGGAAGGGTGACAATTGTATAACAAAGCTACGTATTTTAAGTTTGGATTGTTTTTATTTAAAAAAATTGATTGAATAATATGAACTTAGAAACACATTGTAATTTATAATAAAATATATTTGTGAAAGTGATTAGGTGTGATTACACAGTTTATTAAAAAATTAAATATAAATTTAAAAACCTTAAGCAATTGGTAAAGTAATAATTTTCATATATGCATTCCAAATCAAAGAACTAAAATGTCTTTGGTGTCAGAAGTTCTTTCTTTGAGGCATTCTATGGAACACCACCAATGAAGCAAAAAGAAAACCAAAATACTTAGACTTTGCATAATTGCATATTATATAATAATCAACTCATTTGTAACAGAAGGTCATCATTAAAAAATCATGTATAACAAGCAATAACATTCAATAAAAGAAATTTAATACATAAAATCACTTTGCTAACCTTGTGTAGATGACGGTATAGTCGATTATGAATATGCAGAATAAAGGATTTGAAGAGCATCCAAATAAATTTGGCTACTAAGAATAAAAATAAAATATGTAGGAAATCATATATGCATCATCATGAAAATTGATTTTTGGAAAGGACTACACTATAGAAATAGCATGATTTGATATCACAATTGAATTCCTTTCCTTCAACATTGTATAAATTTGGAATTGTTGGAGTACTTATAGATGCATCATATTGACGATCTAAAAAAAGGAAGGAAGTAAATTGAACTTATAGATGCATCATATTAGCCATTTAAAAAAAAGGAGGCAAAATCTAAAAAAAAGGAAGGAAGTAAATTGAACTTACAGATGCATCATATTAGCGATTTAAAAAAAAGGAGGCAAATACAGGTTTGTTGAGAAATTATTGAGCAATTATTTTGATTAAATACGTTACATATATAAACATTAACTCATATGTTGTGTTACTATACATTAAGTTAAATGTGGTTTTCAATTTTAAGAAAAATGAAAATAGTATAAATGACAAGTGGAAAATGAAAATTGTTGAATATTTTAAAAGATACAATGTATCCAAACGAAGAAGAATAAGATATATGACAAAAACATCACTTTTATTAGAGAGGAGATTTAAAATTGTAATAATTACATAATTGGTTAAGAAAAACCGATTAAATGATTGAAAGAACTATATTTTTGATATATTTATGCAATTATAAAATACAAAAAATTTAGTGTTTATTCAGCTGAAAAAATATATTATTTATAAATAAATCTTTTAAACATATTAACGTTTCTAGTTAGATTTTTTTTAATAGAAATAAGTCAAATAACAATATATATATATATATATATATATATATATATATATATATATATATATATATATATATATATATATATATATATATATATGGGAGGGTTCATGCGAAAATGCAAATAATTTGCGAAAACGCGAAAACAAGAAAACCATATGATATTATGTCACCTCAACATTATATTATGGAAAATAATTCATCCAAACTTTGAAATACATGATGATAATCGATGATAGATGATAGACTATTTCATATTAGCAAAGTATGATTTTTAACATTTTTATTATGAAAACATGAATTTAAAAATGATTAAGGACGTGAAAAAAATATAATTATAAAAACCGTTTTTAAATCTATATTATCATAACACCATCTAATGTAAACTTACTATCTTTAATTTATTGCTAATAAAATTATTTTTTTATAGTACATGTATCTAATTTTCATAAGATAAAAGCTGTTTTCGCGTTTTCGCAGGATATCTATATTTTCGCATGAACTTACTTCTATATATATATATATATATATATATATATATATATATATATATATATATATATATATATATATATATATATATATATATATATATATATATATATATAAGTTGTTCTAAGAGCAATGGTCATTGACAAAATAGACTAGGAAATATCAAAATTATTACATTTCAAGGTTTTCAAATAAGATTATTTTTACCAGAATAATCTAGATCACGTGATCATCTAAAATTATAGAAATGAAGAACTTGCCTCTACTTTGTATATTCCTAAGTCCATTGCAAAATGAGATTGAAGTAGAACCTACTATTCTAATAAAACATCATGTTCGAAGAAAAAATATTCAATGAAAAATAATAACGAAGATGACATAAAATCAATTAATGAGTGTTTTAGATATAATTATTGTTAAATGTTGTAGACATGAAAGTTGCTTGTTAAAGAACATATTTGATCATTTAAAGAAATTTGAAAATATTTTTTGATTTTTATTTGATTCAAAAGAATTGAAGTCATTGGATAAAAAAACATAAAAAAATATTTTATCAAAGTGTTGAAATTGATTTTGCCTAATAACAATCACTATAGCATCAAAAGATTGATGTTTTCAAAGTTGAAGTTACTAAATAATTATATATAATCATGAATGCCACAAGAAATGTTGAATGGTTTGTTTATCTAACTAAAGATATAATAGACAATATTGATTATGATACTATTTGCATCTAATAATACTATAGCAAGTTTTCTTTATATAAATTAGTGATTTTTTGTGAATTTTATGTCTTTGAATGTCCCTTTATACATGTATGCATGTATGTATGATTCTATGCAAGCCACACATAAACAATCGAGTAGTTTGCTTCTCTTTTCTCATTGGCACGCCCTAATGCATACGATGGCATGGAAGTACTCGTCAGTGTAACATGCAATGCAACCCTGTATTTACTTCCTTTTTCCTATTTTATCTTTACACCACCTTATGCAACCCTAGTTCATTTTTATGCAAATCCCATTCTTTGACCATCCATAACTTTTGGATTAATTATCAAACAGGTTAATCATTTTATATTATGTTCCTCAATAGAGTCCAACAGATTATGCATTCTAATGTTACATATTCTAAATCCACAAATGTTGTTTTCAAAGAATTAGTTTTGTCATTTAGAAAAAGCTATCGGTGTAACTTGTTGTCCGTTTGACTTCTCTCGATATGTACCGACTATCCATAACTTTTGGATTAATCGTCCAAACAAGTTAATCATTTTGTATTATGTTCCTCAATAGAGTCCAAGAGATCATGCATTCTAATGTTATATCTTCTAAATCCACAGATGTTGTTTTCAAATAATTAGTTTTATTATTCAGAAAGGGTTATTGGTATAACTTGTTGTCCGTTTAACTTCCCTCGATATGTATTAACTTTTGCCTTCCCCGGTTGGTTGTTTTTTCATCCATATCATTAAGAGCATATCTAGTTTATTGAATTTAAAGTAAATAAGTATGATTTTTTTTCGTTTTTCTCCTTTTCGCATGTTTTTATCCAGAAATGTTATATTAAATTATTATTTTTTCCAGTTGGTCATGAAACGATTGAAATTGTTCCGGATAACATTTTTTTTTTTTTTTTTTTTTTTAAATTCTTTACAATTGTAGAAAGGTCACGATCCAAACATCGCGATATCTGCACACGTGTCTATTACTTTCTATTTGCCATATCCGTACACCATCCACTAAAACCGCTTATTCGACATCGATAAAATTAAGCCGTTGGATCAATCGACATCCCATTTAGTCAACAAATCGAACGGCCAGTAACACCTTCGCTAACCTTACCTGATTTATATCCAAAGCCACCTGTTGCTCCTCCTCTCGTCGCAAAATTCTAACAAAAATGGCTGTGATGAACGGTGGTGCAACGGAAAAACCCAACGGCAGCGTGTTATCATCGCCTCCGCCTTCGGTGGTTGAGGATGAAAAAGAGAAATCTTTTAGCACCAAATCGTTATCAGACAAATCTGAGGTTAGCCACGGTGAATTAGGAGAAGATGTAACTTTGAGCGGCGTTTTCAACCACCTTACCGAATCCATTTTCGATCCGAATCCTGATCAAAATTCAGGCGCTGGTCGTCCTCCTATGGCTAATCGGATCAAGAAATCGTTCATAGAAGCGGCTCCTATGTTTCGCGAAGCTACCCTGAACACCCGTCGCGAGGTTCTTCAATGGACTCGTCGCGGTAGTCCTCTCCGAGCTCTATTGGTTGTGTCTGTAAGTATTCGATCTTATTTTGGACAACAATTTTGTTGAAATTATTATGTGGTATTTATTAGCTTTTCAGATTCAGCTGATTCTGGTTATACAGCGTTACTTTATTACCTTCTTGTTTACATTCTCAACTTCAATAAATTTTGGCTTCATTTATACCTCGATCTTACTAGCTTTTAAAATAAAATCCGACATCAAGCTTGTTTCTTTAATTTGGTAGAGAACTTTTTGAGTTGAAATTTTGATCCAAAGGCTTCGAATTTTGATGATGATATGTCAGTGAATCCAATTAGGTTAAATCGAACAGAATAGCAGTCTCTACATTCTGTTTGAGCTTGCTTTTGGGCATCATTCGTGTAGCTGCATTCAAGAGTCAGAGCTTCGGCCTAATTGTTAAACCCTAACCCTAAATTGTTATACCCTGCTTACGATTCCTGTTTTTTGCTCTTGCATTCATGTAGATAGATGATGTTTGGGATGAAATAGATAAAGTATTCATGATCTTGAGTTGTAAAGATGGAAAATTTATGACACTATTTCTTGTTCATGAAAACTGTTGTAGGGTGGGGCAGTGACTCTTCTAGCTTTGACCGGAATACTGGTGTTTATGCTGTTCTTCGTGGCGGCAACAGTGAATGCAATCGTGATCTCTCTTCTCATCTCCCTGGCGGCAGTTGGCGGCTTTTTAGCAATATTCTTTTTTTGTTTGACAGCTTTTTACATTACAACTTTGTTTGTTGCTGCTTTTGTTACCTTCACTGTAACAATCTCATCCATCATTGCTGCTTTAGTGGCTGCAGGTATTTCATTCTTATTCTATCCTTTTTGCCTAAATGCAAGAAATAGCAATGTATAAAAATCTAATCTTTTTGAATAAAAATATTTAGAAGGTTGTAAATAATTTTGTTTTGTGGTGATAGGTTGGATTGGGTTGATCTGGATGGTGTGGTTGGGCGTGTCAAAAAGCGCCTCTTTTGCGAAACGTTCGCTGAGTGTCGATGCTCAGCACAACACTCCTCGCAGTTATAAAGAGCCCGCACCGGTTGTAATCAACTAGTGACACTGGCTGACACTGATACTGACACTAACACTGGCAGTGCAGTTTCATGGGAGTTGTTATACGGGTAGTTAAATAAGTCAAGGATGTCAGTGTTTGTTACGGATTCTAAAATCTATAGTTTTTTCTTTTTATGTAAATATTATTTTGCTTTTACATCTATGAGCACTTAAACCCTTTAGAACCATTAAAAAAAATACATAGTTTTTAGTCGGGATAATGACTTAAAAAGGTAACACTCTCTTGATTTAAGGGGCCCTAGTTTCCTAATTTGAATGAACTAGTGACTAGTGACTACCTAACTTACGTCTGACATGATACTAGGATATCTGATTTACATGTCACGTGATATTATTTTGATAGGATTCTTGTCATTTGTTATAAAGGTGTTACGAATGCACTATATGTTAACTATATTTATAAAACTTATAATATAATAATGTTTGTTGTAATGCCTACTAATCACAGAGAGACAGAAAAATACATAACCATATTATTCAGATTATTCAAATGACGATTTAAATAACACATTGTTCTTTATTCTAAATTCCAAGATATCCAATAACGACATGATCACTATCCAAAAGCCCTTTGATTATAGCAATCTAGATTATCTCCAGGACTAACGCCTAAAATGCTACAATACCTTCTATAAAACCCAATCCTATCTTCCACCTTGTCGTTCCTACCTTGCCCACATTCCAAACCACCATTAATGATATTTGTTATAACACCATAACCCGAAACCCGACCCGCTGACCTGTCTGCAGCTGAAGGGCTCCACCTTCCTGTGATCACATCATGGCTCGATGGTTTATTCCCCTGTGGAGTCATCCAGTACCATATGGCTGAACGAAATGATAAGGTTGGGTTTGTGGCTAAGAGATCAGGGTTGTTGATCAAGTCCATTCCAACTGAACGTCCAAATAACCCGTAGTTGTAGTTGCTGTCACAATGTTAATTAGATACAATATCAGAATAATTTTCCATTTGTAAACCTAGTTTAATAAATTTATATAACATAAAATTTATGGAATAATAAACGACATGGATTAGAGATGCTTTAAGAAGCTAAAAACTTACTGAGAGAGTTGGATAGGTCCTCTACCGAAATACTGTTGAGGACAAGGCCATTCATCGGAGTCACAGTAGCTACTCGTTGGATTTTCTTCTCTTACAAAGCAATACCCCCATGCAAATGGACCATCGGGTGCACTTGGCCAACCACCTCCACCTACACAAGCAAATCCATCCTTTACTTTAACACAAATAACTTAAATACATTTCCAGTCTGATCAGTCAATTACATAGTCAATTACATGTCAAATACAATAAAAAACCTAACCTAAGAAAGAAAAAATTAAAATACCTGTTGTTTCATGGGAGGTTTGAGCAAAGAAAGCGGCGAGTTCTCTTTTTCGGACTTCATCATTTCCTGTTGTGCCAAATCCATTAAATGCATTTGCGGCATTTATAAAAGCATTGTAAGTATAAAATCCGTTGCCACGACATCTTGGGTCGTTTCGATACTTGAGCATTTGATCAAATACGGCTCCAGTAATGATGGAACCGACACCACCAGTGGTAGGTGGTGTTACACCCCCGGTACACTGACTCTGACAGTTATTGGCTGGCGAGCAGTGTTCAGGGGTGTTTCCACAGAAACCGTATTGGCTACAACAATTTCCGTTTGAGCATGGTGCGTTGCCCGCTTGTCTCCCACAATTTTGAGCTGAGATGATTGCTATGGGTGTGGTCAAGAGAAAGATGATCGTTAAAAACCGAAAGTTGGACATAGTTATGTGTGTTGTGATGGAAGGAGAGGATGTGAATTAATGTGTGGAACTTGGTGTATTTATAGTCATGTGTAGTGTTTTTTTTTCCTTCTTTCTTTGTGACCAAGTCTTTGTCATATTTGTTGACCATTAAAATTCAAAGACCTGGTTAATTAAAGAGGTAAAAATCAACAACGGCCAATATGCCATCATCAAATATTTATAAGGTCCATACTTTTATCGTTATTTTCATAATAATTTAAGTAAAATTATATTCAAAATTTTAATTATATAATACATATTTTGACCATTTTGTTTTACCTACAAAATTTCTTTTTGGTTTATTAATAATAAAACATCACTCAAATTAACCAATTTTTATATAAATATAATGAAATTGCTGTTTTTGAATACCATCTTTTTGTGAACCAAGTTCAAATTGTTTATGGGGTTTAATCCATCGATACAACCAGAAGTGATGGAAGGTTTCTCTAGGTATTGTTTAAACTATATTGTTTTTTTAGGTTGAATAAAGAAATCTAAATACTAGTAATAAATAAGCGGTTTACATTTTGGCTGATAATTTTTGGAAATATGTATTGTACAAGATAAATTATACTTTTTACAAAAATAATAATTTTTTTATATAACTGTAATATAGTTTCACAAAAATTTGATGTAAAATTGTGAATTTATAAGATAGTATTTACATAACAAAACTTTTGATGTAAATAATAAATACCAATTCTCAAATATTTGATATCTATCTTTTTGTACAAACTTGGTGAAATAATGGTCATATGGTGTTTTTTTTTTTTCTTTCATTGACCAAGTATTTGTCATATTTGTCCTTTTGACCATGCAATTCATAACTATCTACTACTTTAAAAGATGTTCTTACTTAAAAAAGGCTTCCTTTAAGGTGGTTATTTTATTTTGGTGAATACAGGAAAACATTGTCTTGTTTTTACAAGCGATGTATGCTCCCTTTTAACCATTTTTATGGAAATCCCATGATTAGAATTTGAGACATCCGAACAACTGCCCTTAGCAGATGAACCAACATATGATGGTTAACGAATACTATTTTTTGACGTTAAAGAATATCAAGACAGGTTCATGCACCTTGTGAAGCATGTAAGTCCAACAATAGACCCGGAAATCTTATCGAAATGGGCTAGGAAGAGGTGGATGACGACAATCGAGCCTTTAGCGACTGCATCACATAAATGACTTTCGAGCTATAACAACAACCTGTCGTCGGCATAAATATATAACTGTTTTTACAATTCGAGCTATAGCGACGACTTGTCGTCAGTATACGTCAAAACCATTTTTACAATTAAGACCTATATCAGTGATATGGCGTCGATACAACCACTGTATTTTTTTTACTATTATTTACCATTCTTGTTTTTTACTTAATAAATCCAGACAATTTGCAGAATATACGTTCTAATAAATGAAGATTTTTTTTTGATACGTGTCACATTCTTATTCAATTTGCTAAATGCTATTTTTTAGTTATTTTGAATTAATTTTGTTCCCACATGTTATTTTATAGGTTTTCTTATTTTATTAAATTCAACATAATATTTTAATATAATAATTACAATAAATAGATATCAATTTTATTAATGGACTCACCTTCTAATTTTAAAATTCTCAAATTAAAGCTCATTATTTTTTATTTATATTATTTGTTTAAATTTAAAAGATAAAAAACATTTCAATTTTAATAATTCATTATTTTTCTTATTTTCTTATAAATTTAAAGTTCTCAAATATTTAGACATTTATATCTAACTTTTTTTTTTCAAATTAACATATGTAATTCATGGATCTCACAACTAGTATTCATAATATACAAACATTCAATAACTATTGCCAACACTGATTGTTCAAATTCAGGTCTAATACATACTAAAATAAGATACCATAAATAAACATCATTCAAAATAACATAAAAGATCAATTATCATAATCTTCTTCAGTCTCCTGGTTTCATCGCACTCGGTAGTTAGTTCAGGGGTATTTCCTCGATATATATTGGGATTAACTTGAAATTGCGGCATTATTGGTGGTTGTAGGAGGGAAGCCAAAAAAATATTTTAGGATGTTCCTCATAAATTAACTAGAATATATATATATATATATATATATATATATATATATATATATATATATATATATATATATATCATAAGCAACCAAATGATACTTTAACTATTTTAGCACTTTTTTTAAATTTAAGGGTGGGCATTGTTATGCTAGCCCTAACGTGGCTCCACCCTTGAACAAAAACTATAATAATAACAACAACATGTCTAAATAACGTATTAATTTCATTTATTATTTACCCAATCTTTTTGTGCTCGAGGTGGACACTAAACCGAGCCTTCCTTGAAGCGTATCTATTTCTAACCCTCAATATGTTATGGCTTCTGTCTTTTTTATTGCGATAATAAGTGTTAATTAAAAATATATATAACATGAATAGATTTTCCTACCTCTTTATGGTATCTTTGAGCATCTAACATACAACCATTATCACTTTTATGTAGAAGTTTCGTCCAAAAACCTTTATTTTTTATTCCAACATACGTCTATATCTTGTGGTAAAAAACAACAAATCAATCAACTCATTTCACGTATTGGCGTCCCAATTTTGTGGTGGATGTCTTACAGTTTCTACATTAGCACATCTGCTGACCTTATCAAAATGTTTTCATTCTCTATATGGTCTTTGGCATTCGAGTTAGAAACCCGGTGGAACGGGTTCCTACAAATATGTACCCTAAAACTTATTAAGATCAAAATAGGCCTGCAAAAAACATAATTGATTAGTAAAAGAAATATTTAAAAAGTATAAAATTCAATACATATAAAAAGTATTGTATACTAACTTCTAACTCAGGATATATAGATTTTTTTGTAGCAGTATGTAACATCCCGAAATAGCAAGAGTAGTGTTGAAGGGCTAAAAGTGTAAATCTTGAAGGGCGACTCGGCGAGTCCATGGTAGAACTCGGCGAGTAGAGTCGCGACTTTGGTCGCGTGACAAGTGACCTACTCGGCGAGTCCAAAGATGGACTCGGCGAGTAGGTGCTGGGCGAAGAAAACCCTAAATCCGGGGAATGAGCCCTATATAAAGATCATTATGTTTCCTCCACAGCCTCCTTGATCCCCCCTTGAGTCCCAGAAACCCTAATTTCATGGAGGAACCTCATTGTTGAGCAAATTAGAGCTTGGAAAGGTGTTTGTTGAAGAAATCTTGAAGGAGAAGAGGCTTGGATCAAAGGGCTTTGCTTGGATTCGAGTTTCATTGCTGTCGGGGCATTCTTTGGAGGTAATATTTCGTTCTTGGGCTGTGTTCTCCTAGATTCTCATTTTGGGGTTGTGTGGGAAGCTTAGTTGTGTGACAACTTGAGTTTGAAGGATAGATCTGAGGTTGCTACCTCAGATCTGGAGTGGAGAAGATCTTAAGAGCATTAAAGCCCCTGTTCTTGTGTTGTTAATGGAGCTATCGTGTCCCAAACCTTAGTTCTAAGGTGAATAAGGCCTAGATCTCTTTGGATTCACGTAAAGTTTGCCACTTTACGTGATGGATGGATTGTAGGAGGTTGGATCTATGTTTTGGATCAATTGCATGGCCTGGAGTGCTTCTAAATTGATTCAGACCGGTGATACTCGGCGAGTCACATGGGTGGACTCGACGAGTTGCTTGAAGATGGCCTGGAACTCGGCGAGTTGGAAGAACAACTCGGCGAGTAGGTTGAAGATAGCCTTGGACTCGGCGAGTCTGTTCTTGGACTCGGCGATTCTTGTCGAAGAGTCCCAATATTTCCTGGTTGAGTCGAGAATCGGTGAGTCAAGGGATGACTCGGTGAGTTGGGTGCGAGTGGACTCAGAGTTGTTGGACTCGGTGAGTCTTGGGGTGACTCGGCGAGTTGGGTCGCTGATTGAGGGAAGTTCTGAGCATAGGGACTCGGCGAGTCATCGGGTTGACTCGGCGAGTAGGGTCAGTCGCGGGTTGACTTTGACTTTATCCAAGGTTGACCAGTTGTCTTCCAGGGGTATTTTGGTAATTTAGGGTATTTATTGAATTGAATGTTTTGGTGTTCAGTGGAGGAGTTCGTGTCAGAGTTGGAGCAGCGGGATCTTATCCTTTCAGCCGACAATTTCGAGGTGAGTTATCCTCACTATATCAACAGGTCTAAGGCACCAAGGCCGACCCTTATCAGATTGAGATCCGGGTAGTCGTTATTATTTTGTTGTTGTGATATGCTTGCATCCTGAGAGTTAGGATGGTATATGTTAGAGACCTGATTGAGATTGGTATCCTAAGAGATAGGGAGATGCTATGCTAATGACCTGTTAGGTCGGTATCCTGCTTAGAGTATGTTATGCTATGTGATCTGCTAGATCGGCTTGTTTGAATGTGAACTGTTATATGATTATATGTCTATGTGTACATGGTTGCTTGGACTGGAGATGGGTTGAGGCGGTCCTGCTTTGTGCTGTAGGCCAAGATACCCAGGGCGGACCGGTTGTTCCGAAGGCCCAGCGAGCGGTCTGGATATGCTGTAGGCCCCACGCGGGCGGACCAGACGTGCCGAGGCTCGGAGAGTGGACCAGGCCGACTGAAGGCTCGATGCGGGCGGACCAATCATACTGTAGACTCAAAGAGTGGACCAGGTGAGTTGAAGGCCCAGTACGGGCGGACCAACCACATTGTAGACTCGAAGGACATGACTAGACTCGGAGGATGGATCCGGTGGACTGAAGGCCCGATACGGCGGACCAGTCACACAGTAGACCCGATATGCATGGTTGTTCTATGTTCTTTTATGTTATGTATGTCTTATATGTTTTGGACCGGAAGGTCGTAGCCTGGAAGGGCGTATATGTGGTTGGTATTTTGGGGGTATCTCACTAAGCTTTCGGGCTTACAGTTGTGGTTTAATGCTTTTCAGGTTCTTCAGAAGACTCTAGCAAGGCGAAGGCGTGATCGTACCGCTCCTTATGATTTGGTAGCAATGTGATTCTGGGAATACTCTAAATGATTTGTATTGAAAACCTTTTGTAAAGAATTTAATGAAATCGGGCTGTTTTTGAAAAATTTAAATTGGTTGTATTTTTCGGTCGTTACAAGTTGGTATCAGAGCCTTGGTTTGAGTGAATTGGAGGAACACTTGTATGACTCCAGTCTCTAATCGAGGAGGGTTTTCAAAAGATAATTTAAAATGGTTTTCAAAAATAAGTAAAGGAGGATGCGGAGGTACGATCAGCCGGAGCCAGTAAGTAACCCCAAAATACCATACATGATATTTGTTTTATTGAGCTTTAATAGAACAGCATGCTAGAGTTAGGCTAGCGATCTTCAGGATTTCTCGATGTGTTGCCTGATTTATGATGCCTGCTAGCCTAGGATTTTCTTGTGAGAGATTTCTAGTGTTCCTCTAGTTGTGAGGATTGAGCGTTGTTATGTATATTTGTCTCTAGGGTGTTGTGGAAGTACTTCATACAAATATGGGTAGGTGTGGAAGGTAGTATGGGCCCGTACTACTGAAAGCACAGGACCCATACACGTATCAGGGAAACCATGACCTCTAGGGTTGGATTGGGTGTTGGTTCCCGGGATAGTGGGAAGTGTCTGAGATTTCTGGTGGTTTATTTCAGTATGGAGACTTCAGGACACGCTGGGAGTGGATCCGGGTCAGGATCAGGAGTAGGAGAGGGAGTTTTGGGTGGGTCTGTACAGCCCGAGGTTGTCAGTCAGATGAGTACGCACGAGTTGGATGCGAGGATTCGTGAGATCCTTCATGATGAGGTTGCTGCATTGTTTCGGGTTGAGCTGCCGGAGTTGTTTGGGTCGATCAAGACCGCCATGGTGGAGTATTTTGATGAGCACTATGCGGCTCTCACGGAGATGGCTGCCGCGGCGGCTACAACAGCTGTAGCAGCGGCAGGGGGAGGAGCTAGTAGAGGTTTTCAGTATCGGGACTTCGATAATACAAAGCCTCCCACTTTTGATGGAGTTCAGGATCCGATCGTTGATATGAGATGGTTATCAGATGTGGAGGGATGTTTCTTCACGTGTTCATGCCCTGCTGATCAGAGGGTGAGGTGCGCTCTGAACCTGTTAAGGCTCGGGGCAAAGGATTGGTGGAGATTGACCACGGGGTTGTACTCGGATGCGCAGAGGGCTGCGATTTCATGGGATCAGTTCAGAGAGATGTTCAGCACTCGTTATGTTCCGCAGGTCGAGAGGGAGAGGTTGGCTCAGGAGTTCCTCGAGCTGAAGCAGGATTCGGAGTCGGTGATGGAAATCACCAGGATGTTTACTGAGAGGGTGATGTTTTGCCCTGAGTTCGCTTCGGAGCAGACTCAGATGTCCCGATATCTGAGTATGCTAAAGAGAGACATCAGGCAGTTTGTGTCTGCACAGAGGTGCGAGACCTTGTTAGAGTTGCAGGAGGCCACCAGGCGGCGTGAGTTAGAGATTGAGTTGCAGATGCGTGAGCTGAGGCAAGCTCCGGTTCAGTCGCAGCCGGCGACGAAACGGTCTAAGACCGTTGATTCTAGGATGGGAGATCAGGGTAGCCACGTCTGTGGAAAGTGTGGAAGGGGTCATGCCGGAGTTTGTCGGTCCGGTGGTACATGCCGCAAGTGCGGAAAGGAGGGACACTATGCGAGGGATTATCGGCAGACGGTGCTGGTTCGGGATTTGAGGATATGTTATCATTGTCATCAGGTTGGGCACTTGAGGGTCAACTGTCCACAGCTTGATGCAGGGCCGGTGTGGGCTCCAGCACTGGCCACGTTGAGGATCACAGGTGGAGGTCAGGATGGAACGGAGCCCCCAAGGGCTTAGGGTCGTGCTCTTCAGCTTGCTGCTGCGGGTATGTTTCTTTCTGTTATTTTGATTATTATGATTATTGTGGAGTATCGTTATCTGCTAGTCTCGTTGGATGGTTATGGAATTGCGTTTCGGGTTTTCGTGTGGTATCCGTTGTTCCTTGAGGGTTTGGCGAGTTGTGTTCGAGACTTCGTTTTGGTATTCTTGTTCCCTGAAGGATCGATATGGTTATGGATTAGTGCTTCGAGCTATCGTGGATTATCTCTGTGAGGATTAGTGGCGTTGGCTTGAAGGCCGGGTAGCTTCTGCAGTCTGAGGAATGGAAAGTTAAAGATTGGCTTCCTTTCGAGCGGGTTGTTCAGTGTGGAAATATGTTTTTATGAAAGTTGTTAGCGCTGGTGAGGGACTAAGTGCGTGTAAGTGTTGTTTTTCTCTGCGTTGTTGTTTTGGGAGATCGGTGATGGCGACCGGTGGTTAACTATAAGTGTCTTAAGTGGGGGAGATTTGGAAATTCTCCGGATGGTCGTTAGGCTTGAGTGGTTGGTTAGCTGCTTGGGAATTCAGCGGTATTTCGATCAGCCGAGAGCAGGCTTGTATGAGTGAGTAGCAGGCGTGCGGGGCGGAATACATACCTAGGGCATTTGATTGTGGAAGGCCTGGGAGCAGGCCGGGATCGAGTATGTATGATGGAGTTAGAGTTCGGAACCCCTAGATGGCTAGAACGGTATGCACGGGAGGACTCCCCGAAGAGATAACTCGGAAGGATGAATTCTAGTTGAGCGGTCCGGATAGACTGGAGGCCGGTAGGCGTACCAGTCAGGCCGAAGGCTCGGAGGACGGTCCAGCCAGACTGAAGGCACTGGGAGCGGTCCAGATTGGCTGAAGGTTCTGAGAGTGGTCCAGATTGGCTGAAGTCCTGGTGAGGCGGTCCAGTCATGCTGAAGACTCTGCGAGTACTGTTGGATCGGTTCGAGGTTATGGATTACGTATGTTGCCGTGTGATTGCATTGGAAGGTCTGGCCCCGGGTAGTGATCTTGACCAGTGAAGATAGTGCATGGGCTTAAGAGTCCCTGCGATGAGAGTCAGAGTAGTTGTGTCGAATGGATATCGGGTGCGCTTTAAAGAGGTAATGTAGCGTGGGGTGAGCACCATAGTACCTGTCATGGTGACAGGGCGGGCGAGTGGTTTCCTTGGTAAGGAAAGAGGGAGAAATGAAATTCCGAAAAGGAGTGCGAATTCACGGAAGTGAAAGCTTCAGTGTAGAGTTATGATCGGAGTGGTCCGATGATGGTTTTTAAGTAGCGTGTTGCAGCAGTGGAATAAAAGCTCATCCGATTTGAGATGTCTGCTCAGGGCGCGGAGGGAATTCCGCAGGCGTAGAGCCAAGGGGGGGTTCGGAAGGGATGCAGGGAGAGAGTCTTGGACTCTCAGTGAGATTCTGATCAGGGTTTTGGGTATGCATTAGTGGTTCATCCTGGAGGGATGTTTGAGGATATCATCAGTGTATCGGGTTTTCCAAACCTGAGGGTGCTAGAGCTAGATCAGCATGTGTGTGTGATTGCAAGAGGAGAACTCGTGGGAGTTGCTCCGAGATTGAAGAATGGGTATTTCTGTCGTCATGGAATGGATAGAGTGGGATTCGGATCGGGGATCTGATGGTTCATGGTTTTCTAGCCATATGAGTCAAGTGAATGATGAGAATTGGAGCAGTAAGGCATCATGGGTAATTCTCGGTTGTGAGTGCGACTATCGGAGGGTACAGTCGGTGCCCGGTTTGAGACGGTGGTCGGACACTGTAAGGAAAGAGAGAGTGAGTTGAGTTTCGTGGGGTATGCCTTGAGGGACCTGGTCCGGTTAAAGCCAGGTGGTGCGTCGTGGGAGTATTTTGGTGTTGAGTTGCCGTAGGCTTTGAGGGCGAAGCCTAATTTAAGTGGGGGAGAATTGTAACATCTCGGAATAGCAAGAGTAGTGTTGAAGGGCTAAAAGTGTAAATCTTGAAGGGCGACTCGGCGAGTCCATGGTAGGACTTGGCGAGTAGAGTCGCGACTTTGGTCGCGTGACAAGTGACCTACTCAGCGAGTCCAAAGATGGACTCGGCGAGTAGGTGCTGGGCGAAGAAAACCCTAAATCCGGGGAATGAGCCCTATATAAAGATCATTATGTTTCCTCCACAGCCTCCTTGATCCCCCCTTGAGTCCCAGAAACCCTAATTTCGTGGAGGAACCTCATTGTTGACCAAATTAGAGCTTGGAAAGGTGTTTGTTGAAGAAATCTTGAAGGAGAAGAGGCTTGGATCAAAGGGCTTTGCTTGGATTCGAGTTTCATTGTTGTTGGGGCATTCTTTGGAGGTAATATTTCGTTCTTGGGATGTGTTCTCCTAGATTCTCATTTTGGGGTTGTGTGGGAAGCTTAGTTGTCTGACATCTTGATTTTGAAGGATAGATATGAGGTTGCTACCTCAGATCTGGAGTGGAGAAGATCTTAAGAGGATTAAAGCCCCTGTTCTTGTGTTGTTAATGGAGCTATCATGTCCCAAACCTTAGTTCTAAGGTGAATAAGGCCTAGATCTCTTTGGATTCACGTAAAGTTTGCCACTTTACGTGATGGATGGATTGTAGGAGGTTGGATCTATGTTTTGGATCAATTGCATGGCCTGGAGTGCTTCTGAATTGATTCGGACCGGTGATACTCGGCGAGTCACATGGGTGGACTCGACGAGTTGCTTGAAGATGGCCTGGAACTCGGCGAGTTGGAAGAACAACTCTACGAGTAGGTTGAAGATAGCCTTGGACTCGGCGAGTCTGTTCTTGGACTCGGTGAGTCTTGTCGAAGAGTCCCAATATTTCCTGGTTGAGTCGAGAATCGGTGAGTTGGGTGCGAGTGGACTCAGAGTTGTTGGACTCGGCGAGTCTTGGGGTGACTCGGCGAGTTGGGTCGCTGATTGAGGGAAGTTCTGAGCATAGGGACTCGGCGAGTCATCGGGTTGACTCGGCGAGTAGGGTCAGTCGGGGGTTGACTTTGACTTTGTCCAAGGTTGACCAGTTGTCTTCCAGGGGTATTTTGGTAATTTAGGGTATTTATTGAATTGAATGTTTTGGTGTTCAGTGGAGGAGTTCGTGTCAGAGTTGGAGCAGCGGGATCTTATCCTTTCAGCTGACAATTTCGAGGTGAGTTATCCTTACTATATCAACAGGGTCTAAGGCACCAAGGCCGACCCTTATCGGATTGAGATCCGGGTAGTCGTTATTATTTTGTTGTTGTGATATGCTTGCATCCTGAGAGTTAGGACGGTATATGTTAGAGACCTGATTGAGATCGGTATCCTGAGAGATAGGGAGATGCTATGCTAATGACCTGTTAGGTCGGTATCCTGCTTAGAGTATGTTATGCTATGTGATCTGCTAGATCGGCTTGTTTGAATGTGAACTGTTATATGATTATATGTCTATGTGTACATGGTTGCTTGGACTGGAGATGGGTTGAGGCGGTCCTGCTTTGTGCTGTAGGCCAAGATACTCAGGGCGGACCGGTTGTTCCGAAGGCCCAGCGAGCGGTCCGGATATGCTGTAGGCCCCACGCGGGCGGACCAGACGTGCCAAGGCTCGGAGAGTGGACCAGGCCGACTGAAGGCTCGATGCGGGCGGACCAGTCATACTGTAGACTCAGAGAGTGGACCAGGTGAGTTGAAGGCCCAGTGCGGGCGGACCAACCACACTGTAGACTCGAAGGACATGACTAGACTTGGAGGATGGATCCGGTGGACTTAAGGCCTGATACGGCGGACCAGTCACACAGTAGACCCGATATGCATGGCTGTTCTATGTTCTGTTATGTTATGTATGTCTTATATGTTTTGGACCGGAAGGTCGTAGCCTGGAAGGGCGTATATGTGGTTGGTATTTTGGGGGTACCTCACTAAGCTTTCGGGCTTACAGTTGTGGTTTAATGCTTTTCAGGTTCTTCAGGAGACTGTGGCAAGGCGAATGCGTGATCGTACCGCTCCTCATGATTTGGTAGCAATGTGATTTTGGGAATACTCTAAATTATTTGTATTGAAAACCTTTTGTAAACAATTTAATGAAATCGGGCTGTTTTTGAAAATTTTAAATTGGTTGTATTTTTCGGTCGTTACACAGTAGATGTTGGATTAGGTGTCTAAGCCCATAACTATAATTGGTATATACTTGAATTGGTAGTATAGTCCATTTGGCTTGCCCTCATAACTGGAAACTAGACAGGATGACTTTTGGAAAGAGGTTGAATTTATTATTTGAATAATAAACTGAAATAAATTATTTGTTAATGCATGATGAAAATAATATATTAATTAGAAATCATATTATTTAATTAATATTTAATCATAAATTAATTGGAATTAATTTTCGGATTAAAAGAATTAATTAAAAGTGCAATGGTTGTTTTGTAATTTATTGATAGTTGAGAAATGAGATCTAGAACCTCCCTAGAAGAGGTTGGATGAAAATATCTAGGAAGGCCCTAGAATTTTCGTCCAAGGGCTCTTAGATGAGGATTATTGGGCTGCTTGGTCCCTGAGCTAAGGGAATTATGGTTTCCTCTTGAAACCCTAGCTTTGGCTCTAAGCTACCTCACTATATAAAGAGCCTTACCCCTTCACAATTTCAGCCACTTAAAACCCTACGAGGAGCAGCTGAAATTTCAAGTTCCCTCCTCTTCTTACATATCTCATCTTCTTGCCAAGTTTGGGTATGATCTACTAAAGGTGTGATACTTGTGACACTTATTCTCAAAGTTTAAGATCTTCAAGGAACTCGTTGTTATTACAATATAACAATTAAGATATCTATTCTAACCCTAGTTATATGAATTTCAAAAATAACATATACCTACTAGGGTTTTTTTCATTTGATGTTCATTAGTTGTATGTTCAATTACAGAAAACATAGATCCAAGATATTAGGGTTGCATGCACACATAAGAACTGTTTGTTCTGCTCAAAACTCATTAGTGGTATCAGAGCCTTGAATTGTTTTCTATTGAATTTGATTACAATTATTTGAATTTGATCAATTAGGGTTTATGGCAAATAAAACCTTTGGACTTAGGGTTTTCGCAATTAGGTTTTCTTAAACCTAGATTTCAAAATTTTGGAAAAGGGTTTTAACCCTTTCCCTTGTCCTACAAGTTTCGAAAATTATGGTTCCTTAACCCACTTGATTTTCGAAATATGGCAAGGATTGAAATCATTGCCTTCCTCCCTAAGATTTGCCTTTTTCAAAAATTAGGGTTTCATGATAGGGTTTTCTTATTTTTTAGTAATTATCTCATTATGTGATTAAATAGATAATTATAAAATTTGAATTCTCCTTCTCATGATTTTTGAGATTTAAGGGGAGAGGATTATGTTAAATTGCTTTGATTAATTTAATTGGCTGATCCTTATCTGATTTAATAAATTAATTAAAGGTTTAATTAATAGATCATTGTTAAATCAATTTCTTTTAAATTTAAATTAAATTGTTTTAATTTCAAATTTTAAAAGATTATAAACTCTAGTATTTTGAAATGTTTAAAATACACCTTATACTATATATTTAAAATTAAATGTTTAATATTTACTATATGTATAAGGCTAAGTTAGCCGAACCGCTGGTATGCCTCATTCATGAAGCCGATCCATAAGGGGGTATAAGGAAACTATCTATAAAATGGTAGTTAACTTGGTGTCCACTCTTACCCACCGCTTCCTTGATTGGTGGAGGGTCATTAACCGAACGGGTTTGATAGGACAATTAATCCTCATTAATAAGTATAATGAAATTATAAAGTAACTAAAACATATTTTTTTAAATTCCCAATCTTAGTTACGTTAGAAAAAATGTGAATTTTGATGCTAATACACGAAATTGCACATTACACTTTATAATTCATTAGTGGGATGTGTGTGGTTAACCGGCTCACTAATATGGACAAATAAAGAGTGGCAATAGATTTCTCGAAAATTATCATTGATTAATGGAGTGCGTGTGGCTAACCAACACATTAAAATGAGATGATAAATGACATCTAGAGTACCAAGCTAATTTTCATGGTTATTCACATCTTGTTTGTGATCCTCGGTATCCAAGTAACAAATGGAAGAGCATAATCGAGATTAAACATGCAATTGAATAGTTCAATGAATCTCAAAATATCTAGGAATTTTATTAAAAACCTAATTTGTTTAAATTTTGTTTTCGTGGTGAAACTGGTAAATCGTCATTTACCTACCTTTATTTATTTCACAATTATATTACGACATCCCTTTTATAAATTGTGTAATATCTAGTTGGATCCTAGTCTTAATATTCATCTGGGTGTTATATTGAGGAATATTCTTTTCTAACCAAAACTTGTCCTTCTTCCTTTTCAGATGTCAACTCCCAAAGATGATTCTGGTTCCTCCTCAAACAACAACTCCCACAACAACAATTTATCGCTTTTGAACATCTGCTTGATAGTTACCTTTTATGGAACCAATTATAATGATTAGATGCATAACATCAAGATGGTTATACGTTTCAAGGACAAGGATTATGTGCTCGAAAAGGAACTTCTCAAGGTCGATGAAACCCAAGCTTTTGCTGCAGAACTGGCTGAGTATAGGAACAACTACAATGATGCAACCAAAGTGGCATGCATCATGGTGGCTACTATGATTCCTGAGCTTTAACACCCCGATACCAAGTTCACTTTAAGGAGATAAAAGAAAGGAAATGGGTGGAAGTGAGAGGAAAATAAAAGAAATTAGTGGTCCTGAGTTTCATTAAAGGAAGGAAGTGGTGTAACATCCCAAAATTTAAAGCCAAAAATTTCGTTTTTAAATAAGTAATTATAAAAAGTAGTAGTATGAAACATCAATAGTGTCAACTCATTTCATAATCAAAACCCAGTATTTCAAATAACCCAAAACATGTCATAGAAAAGTAATATCATAGTACAACTCCCAAAGATCTCATAATGCGGAAATCATAGTGTGATGCATTGTTATCATACTGACTCTTTTCCTTTTGAAAAATAAGTACCTGAAACCAAAATTGAAAACTGTAAGTACGAAGCTTAGTGAGTTCCCCCATCATACCACATAATCACATACTACCAGGCATATGTGGGTGCCCGACATACCTTGTCAAGCATAATTGGATGCCCAACCTACCTTGTCAAGCATATATGGGTGATCGACCTACCCTACCAGGCATATCTAGGTGCTCGACCTACCCTCTGGTTTATTTCAACCGGTTACTAGGACTATTGTCACACCCCCAAACCGGAGCAGCAGAAACGTGCGGGGGTGGATGATGTCATGTTAATTATCACAACACATGCATCATAGTATATTGACACCAAAATAGATATATACAAAAGATAGAAAGCATGACTCTATACTGCTCCGTCTTCTCAAAAATCCTGGGAATGTACCTGTCTACTGATTCCTTAAGAATACAAGTATTTTGAAAAGAGAGTATCAACATTTAAGTTGAGTGAGTGCATAAGTATTTATGTTTAGAAATTTGTTTTCTGTTCCTTGAAATAGAGAGTATGTTTAATTGTTCCAGAAAATCCAATATTTTCTGATGTAACTGAAAAGTAATTTTAATCCTATAAAACTGTTTTGTGTAAGTGTTGTTGTACTATGAAATAGTAAAACATAGTTTTCATTCAAAATAAAACTATAAAATGAAATGTTTTCTATATTGTTTATGTTTTCTAGATTCTGTAATTGTAGTCTTTGAAAACCCTGTAATTGTAAGTATGCCTGGCTCCACCAACTGTGATTATAAACTGTAATGTAATACTATAAATTGTATCATTGTAAAACCACAACTTTGTATTCGTACTCTTTGGTTTAATTATTTATACACTAATCGTATTTTTTCATATCTTTTTGTGAGTTATTATAACCATGCTATGACTAGATGGCCTGATATGACACTTTGTATGCGTCGAAACCGTTAACGATATTTGTCACTCATAGGCATACTGACCCAACTGTAGTGAACAGACTGAGTGCGGGATTGTCAATCCCTTATAGATCTATACACATTTGTCTCGCTCTCTGTCATGAGATTTTGGTTATAATATCAGGACTTTAATAGTATTACCTATATAAATAAGCAACTGAACATTGTCTCACAAAAACCATATTGACGCTTACATGTATAATAATGAAATCCCAATCATTATGAAATAAATGACTATTAGTATGTTCCTTGTTCAATATATTAGAAATGTAAAGTGTACATATGTGTTTAGCCGTGGATTGTACCCTTGTCTTAGTAAAATATTGTAACATTGTATACCTGACTAGTAAAATAGAGTTCTTGTATCATAAATTATGCCTATTATAATTTATATGTATGTTCTTTTGAGTATGACTATTCATGAATGTGCCCCTTTGCTTGGCATATTACAAAGGGTAATGAAAATGATTGAAGTAACTTATATATATATATATATATATATATATATATATATATATATATATATATATATATATATATATATATATATAATTACAATTGAAACGACATTCGGACAAATAACTTTACCCTAAGCTCACATCCAAACAAGGAAAAGGAAATAAAGCGAATTATTAGTCCTCAACTCTTTAAATCTTATATATATATATATATATATATATATATATATATATATATATATATATATATATATATATATATATATATATATATATATATGATTTTGACAAAATATATGTTAAAAAGAGTTTATAAAACATTTAAAAATCATTTATTTGTAAACACAATAATCTTGTGTTAGACTTGTATCCCCCCCTAAAATAACGAGAAATAGTAAAAACACAGGGGTATGAACTCACCTTGTATGTGTGTTCTTGGGTGATAACAAGGTGGTAGTGACAATTTTTGGGTTAGAACACGTATTTAACGAGCGTATCCTGATAATATTATAAATGAAATATCGATTGACAATCAAATATTAATTAAACTATTATAACAAATCAATAGTTTGTAAGAAAATACTTACTAATAGTGAAGAAATATGGATGCAGATGTACTATGTGTTCTTGAGAGTTTGAGGTTTAACTGGGTATATGCTTGCAGATGTGAAGGATGACTTTGATACTTGAGAGCATATAAGTGAGTTATGTTTTAATGTAAGTGTATAATGAATCCCATTTGTTCCTTAAACATGAAGGAAACTCATAAGGCGATGTAGCTTAAGGAAATGTGTCAAAGGGATTTCTATTGAGGTTTTTGGCCATTTCATGACCTTATCTTTGTGAATCCGGTCCTATATGACCAAATTGACCTTGTGTTCAATCTTAAATTGAGAACAAATGGTAGGAATTCGGTTTCTTGGCCAAGATAAGATGGGGAATTCGGTCCAAAAGTAAAAGGGAAATGAGAATTCGGTTTTGCTTTCATTCATTAAGGAATTCGGTTCTTACTTTCGTTTCTTTAAGGGTTTTCGATTTTTGGATGACATTTGATTCCAAAAACTAATTTCAATATATATATATATATATATATATATATATATATATATATATATATATATATATATATATAAATCTATTTCATAATTTCCTTTAATATTAAGTTTAACCCCCTTAATTTTCACTAATACACATTTGACTTGTTTTAAAACTTTTAAATGATTTCAAAGGTATAGCTTTCATGTAAAATTCCTTAGGATAACCACAATTATACTAAGATATAATATGAATTAAGCTAAGTATTAAACTTAGATATGAATAAATGTAACTCTTGTTTGATCTAATGCAAACTTTGATTGAACTAGTGTGTATTTCATTGACTTTTGTTGACTCAAAAGAATGGTTTGTTACAACTATTTCTCCCCTACCACTAACACATAATAACATAGCATAAAAATATTATCAGACATATCTGGGTGCCCGACCTACCTTACGGTTTATTTCAATTGGTTACGGGGACTATTTCACCCTTACCACTACCGCATAATAACATAAGAATGAGCACATCAATCATAACAGATAGTGGCAGACCATACAATTATCACAAATACAATCATATCTACTATAAACAACTACTAGTGGGCTGACATTGGTGCCTTCGACCCACTCCTACAGGAAGGTAACTCACCTCATATGTGTCGGACTCCACTACAAGAAATCCTTAACTGCTACCCTTGCAACTCCTCGAGCTACCAATACCATAATATAACCCAATTAGCAATTGGGTTCTAAACCATGATCCATAATCCATACGTGGGGTAAAATGACCATTTTACCCCTAGCCCGACAAGACACATAGCTAAGGCCTAAACCCAAAACTATAAGATCCATAAATATCCACTAATGGCCCAATTTTCCAAATTGGGCCCAAACTCCTTATTGAGCTTTATCCTAAGGTCCAATCCTTCAATTAGTCCAAAACAAAACCATAGTCCATTAGGGCCCAAGAATCTAAGCCTAAACAGATGACCCAAACCCAAAGTGTAAAGTTTGAAACTCCAAACAGAGGCATACGCGGGGCATACCCCTTTGGTACGTTGGGCATACCCTCGCCTCGCATTGACCGTCTACGGGGTGGTTGACTCGGTACATGGGGTGTACAGTAACATACACGAGGCATACGTACAATCCCACCAAACTCTTTTTTGTGACTTAAACAATTAATCACTTTGCGTCTAAACTCTAGGAAACCTCCAAATGAAGCTCTTAATGCATAAAGTCGGCACCTTTATGCATTTGCATGACTCAAAGGGACTCAATAACCATCTTAACCCAATAATACTCATCTAGAACATGCATGGATGGTTTATAGCCTCAAATATGGCAACTTTATGGATTTATAACCTCTGAAATGCTAAGAGTAGCAGCTCAAAGCCCTTGGAGTGGTTTCCAACCACTAGATCTCACTTTGGAGGTCAAAATGGGACCAAAAACCCACATACTCTTAAATATCAACTTCTAGTGATCAAGCTCAGAACATTTTACCTTCTATGAGTTGAAAATGTAGCAAGAAATCTAGATCCACATGTCCTTCCTTGAACCACCACCGTGTACTAAGCTTCCACTTCTTGAAATGCACCAAGATCCACCAAAAATGCACCCATTAGGTTCACAACACTATGAGGTGAGACTGTCACTGAAAATTAGGCTTTAATGCACTGGGGAATGAAAGAAAGGTACACCCCTTGGGCTTAAGGTGCATTAAATAGTGAGTCAACCCTTGAAATTAGGGTTTTGGTATCCTGCACACTACAATGGGTGTAGTTCCAGTACTTTGGGCGTACTGCTCAAACCCTCCCACATTCACTTTTCCATAATTACGATGGGCATACCCTAGATTACGCTAGGCGTACCCTCGTGCATGCCACTTCGCATGCATGGGGTTGCCTTGCCACTTATCTCCATTAGGGGCCAAAACTGCCAAAATCTTCAAAATAACATAACTCACTCATCCTAGGTCTGTTTGCAACGACCTTAGGTCCACGAAAATGTGGCGAAAAGCCCTACATTCCTAACAACACCGCCAAGCCTTAAGACCTTCCGAATAAGACCCAAAACACGAGATATCAATTTGCAGTCATACCCTTGGCTCCCAAAGACACAATCGAATACATGGATCACTTGAATCATAACAACTACATTCGAAATGGCTAAATCCTTCCTTTCCCAATGCTCTAATCCCCATGACAGTTGATGATTGGGCTGCATCCCCAATTAATAAGGCAAATATGAAACCGGGTGTTATAAGTGGAAGGAAATGGAAGGATCACTTTCCCTCATAACTTTCCTTCCGATTTGGAAGGATATGGAAAGAAAGAACAACATGTTTAATTTTCCTTCCACTTCTTTTCAACTTGGGAAAACAAAAGACGAATTTTTTTTCCTGTCTTTTCTCTTCTTTTCTCTCCTTACTTTCTTTTTTATTCTCTTCTTTTCTTTGCTACAACTCGGGAGAAGGGTGTAAAGGTTCTACGAGAATTACTAGATATACGAGATGAACAAGGACTTGGTGGATAAGTACCATCAACAAGCTCGTCAAGAGAAGTATGAGGTAGTAAAGTCCATCATCGCTAGCAAGATGAAAGATGGAGAGTCCGTCAGTAGTCATGTGCAAAGAATGCAAAGATACGTGGAGAGCTTGCTAAAGGTAAATGTGAAATTTGATGAGGAATTGGTGATTGATATAGTTTTTCACTCATTGCCTAGTTGTTATGATTAGTTTATCCTAACTTATCATTTGAACAACCAAGAAACCACATTGGCTCAACTTCAAAACCTCCAGCAAGCTACTGAAGCAGGTATGAAGGGAAAAGGTATTGCATCTACTCTTGCTGCTGCTACTACCTTGGCCATAGGGCAAGGAAGAGGGAAGAAAAGGAAAGGTCCTCCTAAATAGAATTAGAAGGGAAAGTCCCAAGCTAGGTCCTTAAGTAATGGACCCAAAGGAAAATCCATTTCTGATGCTCCTCCGGCCTCTGAGGCTACTTTCTTTTACTACCATGAGAAAGGGCATTGGAAACGAAGTTGCCCTAAGTACTTGAAAGATGTAAAGGATGGCAAGGTGAAGCTAACCCTCAACATGTATTTAAACTAACTTATCTAAAAACTCATCATATTCTCATTCTTGGGTCCTTGATACAGGATGTGGTTTTCACATTTGTTTTGATTTACAGGGGCTAAGAAAAAGTGAGGATGTGGATCATGGGAGAATGAACCTGATCATGGGCAATAGGAGATCATCAACTGTTACCAAGATTGGAGTTTATAACTTAGTACTTAGAAATGGGTTGTGTTTAGATTTGAATAACTATTGCTACTTGTCACAAATGACATGAAACATCATTTCATTTCATGCTTTATATAGACAAGGTTTTAGATATTCTTTTAAAAATGTGAATGGATCTATTTATTCTTTTAAAGATGGCGTATTTTATTTTGAAGCTTTACCTTGTGATGACGTGTATGAAACTATGATGGTTGTAGACAATTTAGGTAATAGTTTTTTACAAATTGATTCGTATAATGGTTTAGACAAAGCATGCTTGTTGCATTCTAGTCTTGGACATGGCAACAAGAAACACATCTCCCAACTCCAAAAGGATGGAGTGTTGGAATCATTTGACTTAAGGTCAGATGATACGTGTAAGTCTTGTTTACTTAGAAAGATGACTTAATCACCTTTCACTGGTTCTTGTGAAAGAGGTGAAGGGTTGTTGGATGTCATACACACAGATGTGTATGGGACCTTCAGATCCACTACAAGGGATGCAAATCGACTTTATATGACTTTTACTGATGATTATAGTAGACATGGATATATCTACTAAATCAAGCATAAGTCAGAAACTTTTGAAAAGTTCAAAGAGTTCAAACAAGAAGTCGAGAATTAATTGGGCGGGAAAATCAAGATGCTCATATCCGATAGAGGTGGTTAGTATCTTAGTATCGAATTCCATGACTACCTCATGGAATGTGGAATAGTTTAAAAATTGACATCTCCTAGGACACCACAACTAAATGGTGTGGCCGAGAGGCGTAATCGAACCTTTTTAGACATGGCCTGTTCCACGATGAGTCAAGCTTTACTTTCAATCACTTTCTGGGGGTATGCCTTAGAGATTGTCGCCCACATTCTTAATCTTTTCCCAACAAAGAAGGTTGCCAAAACATCTCACGAAACGTGGAAAGGGATGGTTCCCTAGTTAGCACATCACAAGGTTTGGGGTTTTGAAGCTTTCTTTAGATGAGAGACTCACAAAAAGCTTGAACCTCGAAGGGAGAGATGTATTTTCATCAGCTACCCACAAAGGTACTTTGGATATTTGTTCTACAGACCTAGTAACAACGTGGTCTTTATAGAACTAAGGGGAGTTTTTTCGTGAGAGAGAGAGAGATTATATGCAAAGAGGACAGTGGGAGTACAATTGATCTTGAAGAAATTCAAGAGTCAAATGATTCTATGGATCAACTCGAGGAAGAAATTCCAGTTGAACCAATTGACGGGTCATTACCTCTTAGACGTTCTAGTAGAGTTAGAATGCCACCTGATTTTTATGCTTTCCATATTACTACAGACGGTGATACGTTTATCAGTGATAGTACACCAGTAAATTTAGGTGAACCTTCTAACTACAAGGAAGATATGGTGTGCCCTGATTCTGCCAAGTGGAAAGAAGCAATGGACATCGAGATTAAGTCCATGTATGACAGCCAAGTTTGGAATTTGGTTGACAATGTACCAGGTCGTAAGACAATTTGGTGCAAATGGATCTTCAAGAAGAAGACCTAGATGGATGGAAAGGTTCACACTTTCATTGCTCGAATGGTTGCAAATGGTTTTACTCAAACCCCAGGGGTTAACTATGATGAGACCTTCTCACCAGTGGCTAAGATTAAATCTATTAGGGTAATGCTAGCCATAGATACGTTTCATGGCTATGAAATTTGGTAGATGGATGTGAAAACCACTTTCCTTAATGGGAAGTTGACTGAGGAGTTTACATGAATTAGCTAGAGGGTTTTGTGGATGCTAAGTACCCCAATAGAGTGTGTAAGCTTGATAAATCAATGTATGGATTGAAGCAAGCTTCTTGCAGATGGAATATTTGCTTTGACGAGAAGGTTAAAGAGTTTGGCTTCTCTAGAAGTGAAGAAGGTTAAAGAGTTTGGCTTCTCTAGAAGTGAAGATGAATCTTGTGTTTATGTTAAAGCTATTAGGAGTATAGTGACCTTCCTGGTATTATATGTTAATGACATAATTCTCATTGGAAATGACATTCCAACCTTGCAAGAGGTTAAATCTTGGCTTAGGAAGTGTTTCACCATGAAGGATCTGGGAGAGGCTGCCTACATTCTAGAGATAAGGATTTTGAGAAACATGAGTAAAAGACTAATTGGACTTAGTCAAAGTACATATTTGGATAAAGTGTTAAAACATTTTAGCATGGAGAATTACAAGAAATAAGAGTTGCCTATCCAGAGCAATACTAAACTGAGAAGGACTCGGAGTCTGATTACTAATGTAGAGATACCATAAATGAGTCAAGTTCCATATGCTTCTGTCGTTGGATCGATCATGTATGCTATGACATGTACTCACCCTGATGTGGCTTTTACTTCTAGCATGGTTAGTCGATATTAGGGAAATCCAGGTAGAACTCATTGGATAGAGGTCAAGAATATTATTAAGTATCTGTGAAGAACTAAGGATTGGGTCCTTGTGCTTAGTGGTAGTGATAACTTAAGAATAATTAGGTATAGTGATGCCAACTTTCAGACAATGGAGACAACATTCTTTCTCAATCTGGTTGGGTGTTCACCTTTAATAGAGGAGCAGTGACATGGAAAAGTTCCAAACAGGAGACTGTGGCTGATTGTACCTATGAATCAAAATACATAGCTACAAGCGAAGCATCAAAGGAGGCTATATGGTTGAAAAACTTCATCGGAGACCTTGGAGTTATGCCAGCCATAAAGGAGCCAATGAAGATTTTCTGTGATAATGAAGGAGCGATTTCCTTGACAAAGGAACCAAGAGATCAAGGCAGATCAAGACATATCGACATAAAATACCATTTTATCATACATAGAGTACAAGAAGGACAACATGTCGGGAAAATGGTATCATTAGAGGAGAATCCTGCAGATCCACTCACAAAGGGTCTGAATAGGGTTAAGCACATTCAACATACAAGTAGCATTGGTATGAGGGATGATATTAGTTTTAGTAGTTAGATAGGTATTTAGAAACTTGTAACAGAGTAAATGTAATTGACATTTGATGATTAAGTAATAGAGAATTATTTATGAGTACTGTTTACTATCTTTTGTCAATTGTTTATTTTCATGTTTCATTTTACATGTTTTACAATGAGATTAATTGTGTTCCATGTCATTTGTCCATATGATATCTTGCAGAACAGAGGATTATATGATCACTTATCTTAGGACACGTAACTGACTAGGTTAGGGCGCATCAGCAGTTTTGAGAGCTACTATTTGCTAATCAATTTTTGAAGTTATACTATCAACTATATTTATTAGACTTATCCAAGTGGTAGACTTTTGGATTAGGTGTCTCAGTCTATAACTATAATTGGTATATACTTGAATTGATAGTAGCACAGTCTTTTTGGGTTGCCCTCACAACTATAAACTAGACATGATGACTTTTAGAGATAAGTTGAATTTATTATTTGAATAATAAATTGAAATAAATGATTTGTTAATTTATTATGAAAATAATATATCAATTAGAAATCATATTATTTAATTAATATTTAATCATAAATTAATTGGAATTAATTTTGGGATTAAAAGAATTAATTAGAAGTGAAAGGGCTGTTTGTTAATTTATTGATAGTTGAGGAAATGGGCTCTACAACCTCCCTGGAAGAAGTTGCACGAAAAACTCTAGGAAATCCCTAGAATTTTTGTCCAAGGTCTCTTGGATGGGGATTCTTGGGCTGCTTGGTCCCAAAGCTAAGGGAATTAGGGTTTCCTCCTAAAACCCTAGCTTTGGCTCTAAGCTACCTCACTATATAAAGAGCCTTACCCCTTCACAATTTCAGCCACCTACAACCCTACAAAAAGCACCTGAAATTTCAAGTTCCCTCCTCTTCTCTCATCTCTCATATTCTTGCCAAGTTTGGGTATGATCTACTAGAGGTGTGACACTTGCTCTCAAAGTTCAGGATCTTCAAGGAAATCATTATTATTACAATATAACAATTAAGGTATGTATTGTTACCCTAGTTATATAAATTTGGAAAATAACATATATCTCCTAGGGTGGTTTTTCATTTTATGTTCATTAGTTGTATGTTTAACTAAAGAAAACATAGATCCAAGATATTAGGGTTGCATGCACACATAAGAATGGTTTGTTATGCTCAAAACCCATTAGCAGGAACACGATATCAAGATGGATAATGCAATGATATCTTTGATGCCACCTGATTTAGGATCAATGTAACTAACATTTGGTCGGTATCGCCTATAAATCGACATGTCTCTCCGGTGGTATCAAGCTACACGACTAAAGGCTTCTTACCGTTATCATCATATGCTTCATACAAATTTAAGTTCCTTGCTAGGCCACACGGATTCTTTGGGTTTGCGACATTCACACATAGAGTTGGAAATTTAGAAATTTATAACTTTAAAAATATATTCAATACTTCAGAATTTCATGTAGCATACAAGATTCTCACCTCGATCTTATCCTGTGTGTGCTCTCATGAGGAGGTCTATCCCTGCGATCTCCTTCATGTCCCCTTGCAACATGTGCTGTCATCTATTTAACAAATATTATATGCATTCAAAATATATAATAAATATACTTTAAACAAAAATTATAAGCAACATTTGAAAATTTAACAACTATTATATGCAATCATGATATATAATAATTGGAACATATCGTCAATCAAAATCATCACTAGAACAATATACATGTACACCATCATTATCGTTGTCATAGTTTTTGTTATTTATTTCTTCTTAGTTATCTGAAAAGTATGTATCACCATCGTGACCGTCATCATTAATGAAATCATCATCGTTTATAGTTGGAGCAACATTCCTCTTAGTAGCCACACTTGATTCACTAACTTCACCTAAAGTCATTTGTATACGCAAGGTGCCTAAGTCGACAACCAAGTTAAAATGAAATGATGGGTGTCATTCACAATATCTATCTCATTAACAACATCGATATGTGGATGATCCCAAAGTTTTCGATGATGAAACTCTTCCACAACTCTCTAGTTATTGTTTCGAGTAGGATATTGGAGAAAAAACACTTGTTTAGTTTGTGTGGCTAAGATGTATTGTTGATAATCATACCATGTTTTACTGACACACTATTCATTACTGGTATCGATAGCAACCATATTTTTTTAGTAATTAAATGACTATTACTTAATAACGCATCGAACCATTTACCATAATAGAGTACAATTGAGTAACAATTTAAATACTTCAACTATATGATTTCCTCAAGTTGACCATATAGTGGTGTACCATCTTCTCCTAATGTAACAAAACCACTATTTTGAATAATGCAATGGAGATCATGGCTACACACGACAAATCAAACACCTTTTACTATGCATGCAATGTAAGAATATGCATTTAATGGACCATACGCCAACACCTTTAATTCATCAATACAGTCTGAAGGCATACCTTTTTAGAGATGATAAATATGTAAAGAAATATAAGATTTAACATTTAAGTAATAATATAAATTAGTTTTACATTATAAATATATAAGGTATTTAAATTTCTTTCGAACCATGAAGGAAATTTCGTTTTGAAATCATTTTAAGGCGGTTTTAATTCAAATTCGCTGGTTGTGGGACAAAACAATTAGAGTAGTTTAAATCTATTATAACACTATCGGAGGTGTACTTAATAGATAACAAAACTTACGATTTGTAGCATTTTAGCTCATACTCATCGCAGTTGTTTATTACAAACCAATTCAATGATTTTTTTGGCCTCTTTACAAAGCTCATCGATTTTCATACTGACATTCCTCAACATTGTGACGAGAACACAAAAAATATGCAACAACTTTGCCAGAAAGTTTAGGGAAGACATCTCACTACAATCAGTGTATAAGTTGGTATTAAGCTTCTTAAACAAAGCATCAAATTCCACGTCTATACCTCGTCCATCCTCATTTGTATTTTATTTCTCCATAACATCATCAATTACACCAAACATTTGAGTAGTTGTTGGATTGTTTATTGGAGTATTCAATCTTAGAGTCGAATTGTATATTAAATCTGAAGCATCATGTTTCTCATTGTGATGATCCCATGTAGTATACGATTCTAGAAACCCACAATCATTTATGTGAGCATAAACTATAGGGAACAGCTGTCGATACATATTCACCCACTTTTTGCACTGGCAACGTACTTTTCCTTTCAGATTTGACATGCTTCTTAGCAACCTCCATAGAGTTTTTAAGATCTTCCAAGAATTTTGAAGACATTCAGCCCTTCTCACTAATCCAATCTTATCGATCGTCATTATGGTTTCATTATTAAAAATTACATTGTATACATAGTTACCGAAAGTTAGATTGTATTTTGGCTATAAAACATAAGTTAAAGTTTAAAGTTTACTCTATGAGAACTAAAAATCGGACGGAATTGATAGAGTATTCACAAGTATATAAAAATATATATACCTAAGAAGTAAAAATCAGATGGAATGGATAGAGTATTCACAAGGGTAGGCTTCTAAACCTACTTTTTGAATACTGTATCTCATATGTGAATGTGTATTGCATGATTGTTTATTTGAGAAAAATTTGGCAACATATCCCCTTAGCTCCCAAGTATATAAAGAAATATATACTTGAGGAGAAAAGAGAAAATGACAACGAATTTTTTCTTAAAAAACTATCATGCAATACACATTCAGGAGAAAAGAGAAAATGACTACCAAATTTTTCTTAAAAAACTATCATGCAATACACATTCACATCCTAAATGAGATAAAATATTCAAAAAGCAGCCCCAAAACGTGAATATACCAAAATTAATATCTAAATCAATTTCAGACATGTATTTTCTAGGCTCTTGATTATTATAAAGAAGAGACTTAAACTAAAACTAATGATTCGACATGTTTTCATACTTTTATTTGTTTTCTATTATATCATTGTACTTTTAATATCAACGTAGTTTTATTAGTTTTTTTTTCTAACATAAATATAAAAAAGAAATGAAATAGAATGCTTTAATAAACAAAATAATAAAAATGTGTTGCTATTAATAAACTTTGCAGTTAGGTTTTCTTTAATAACAATGTAATTTTCTTAGTTTGTTTATTAAAGCATTCTATTTTCACTTCTTTTTTGTTATTGATTATTTTATAATAACTAAATAATTAAGTTATTAGATTATACTCAATAACATTATACTTTAAATATATAGTCTTTTTTGTTTTTTTTTTTCTATTATAAATATATAAATGAAATGAAAATAGAATGCTTTAATAAACAATCTAATAAAAGTATGTTTCTATTAATAACCTTTATAGTTAGGATTTCTTTAATAGCAACATACTTTTATTAGTTTGTTTATTAAAACATTTTATTTTCACTTCTTTTTCAATTTTATATTATTTATAACAATCTTTTTTTTTTCTATTATAGCATTGTACTTTAAATACTTTTTTGTTTTTTTCTATTATAAAAATTTACTGTTATTTATTTTCAATTATAATATCATACTTTAAATAATCACATTAGCTAATTAAGCTAAATTTGTAATGATTACAATTAAATCATTAACAATATTAAGCAACAAATGATTTCCATCTCAGCTGGTAAGATGCATCCAGGTTTTTCCCCTTAGGGGGTTTTCTCCTAAGAGGTAGTGGATTCGAGCTTTTCTCAGACCAAATTGCTGAAAAAATAGGGGGCGGAAAGGGAGGCAATTCCGCGCTAGCCGCTTTACAGACCCGAGTCTAACGTTCCCGTGTACGGCAACATATATTAACTCCGTCAGTTCCAAAAAAACAATATTGAGCACTTTCAAACCATATTATCATGAAAATAAAAAAAATATTAGGCACTAATGTATTAAGCATTTTAAAATACAAACCAATAATAACTATTCATTAAGCATACACTTACAAAACAAATTAATCACTTATCATGAAAATAGAAACACATTAAGCACTTACCAATTAAGTACTTTATCAGTTTAACACTTTATCAATTAATCACTAAACACTTACCATGAAATTAAATAGAAACAGTTTAAACATTTATTAGTTATGCACTTTATCATTTGATCTTATATGTACTCAAAATAGTAAACCTAAACAACTAACACAATCATACATATTATACATTTTATACATTCAAAACAACCACTCAACATCAACAATTATCTAATCAAATATTCTAAATACATAGAATCATCACCTAATAAAAAGAAAAAACCAAAATAAAAGCTAGAAACATTACCTATTTTTCCTGCTATGGTGCCCAAATTCCGGTGGTGGCAAGTGACGATGGTCCTCCAGATTTGGCTAGTGGCCACTGGAAAACCCTAAATCAGAAAAAAAGCTTGAGAAATCAAAAACCTTACTTGCTTTCGGCGGTGAAGGAGACTGGTTGGAAGGAGATGGTCATCATCGGTGGTCCTCAGGTGACAGCCTTACCGAGAAACAAAGAAAAAACATAAAATCATTCACCAAAATATCAAAATCCACCTGAAAAAGAGTGCAATCGAAATGATGAGGGGTCTAGAACTTAACTGCAGTCGTATGTGAAGGAGTGGTGGGAGGGGTGGTCATCGGCATCCATCATCATTGAGAGATTGAGAGAGAAAGTTTGTTGGGTGCGACACTGAAAATAAACTCAACTGAATTTTGCTGAGGTTAAAACCTATGTCGACGCCAAGTCGTCGTTATAGGGTTAAAGAAAAGTGTCGTATTGTATTTCTCAAAAACAAAAAATAATAAAAAAATTATATGTGCTGACGGCTTATCGTCGGGATAGAGTTGACATGGATCAACACATCTTAAAACCGACGACATGTCGCCAGGATAGCTTTCCCAAATGGACATTGTTTCTCTTTTCTGTGCCATGAAATATAAATAAATGGAAAATTATAATTTACGCAACCTGTAGCGACGACATGTCGCCGGCAAAGATTTTGCTGAGGTTAAAACCTATGTTGACGCCAAGTCGTCGTTATAGGGTTAAAGAAAAGTGTGTCGTATTGTATTTCTCACAAACAAAAAAAAAAATAATTAAAAAATTATATGGGCTGACGGCTGATCGTTGGGATAGAGTTCACATGGATCAACACATTTTAATACCGACGACATGTCTTCGGGATAGCTTTCCCAAATTGACATTGTTTATCTTTTCTGTGCCATGAAATATAAATAAATGGAAAATTATAATTTACGCAACCTGTAACGATGACATGTCGTCGACAAAGATTTTGAAAAAAATGCATAAATACTTTTCGTTCCCGCCTATAACATCTGGATCTTGAGGTACTTTTTATTTAAAATTATTTATGTTCATGGGGTGCCACGATGTGGTGGAGGCACCACCACAACGTGTCAATGATTAAAATCGTGGATTTGTTTTGGCCCCCATGGCATGACAGTGGAATAGCCATGGCATGGCGACCGTCTAATGATTAAAAACCTAATGTTCAAGATTTTATGGCCTCTATAAAGGAAAGTATGGGCTAAGCTTTTCTTATCCTCGGCCTCAATCATCCTCTAAACTCAGAAACCCTAACCATATCCTCTCTTGGTGATTCTTGGTCCTTTTGGTGCTCTTGGTAGCTTGGAGAAGAAGAAGAAAGTGTTTTAGAGTGTGGGTTCAGCAAGCAAGTCTCATCATCTTTCCTTTGTGTCTTCTTGGGACCTTTGAGAGTGTCTAAGCTCCAATTTTTTGTTATTTGCTTCTAGATCTAGTGTTTTTTGTCTCTTAATCTTCATGGTTTGGAAGTTTGGAAGGTTGGATTCCATAAAGTTGGCAACTTTATGTATCCTTGTGGTCATCTTAGTGTTAGATGTTCAGATCAGATGATACTTGGAGTTTTGGTCCCATGCACAAGCTTTGTGTGCATATTTGCCATGTTTTTGATCTAAAATGGAAGGGACATATATTGGACATGCATTTACATAAAGCTACGGTTTTTATGGCCCATTAGGTGTAGGAAACCATTCTAGAAACTTTGGAGGAGTAACTCTAATGATTAAGTGCTTGATGGGTGTTTGCATGACTTGAGTTTCCTTTAAGGACTTAGGGTTTAAGATCTTGAATCATTGATATGTCTTAATGGATAAAGTTGGAAACTTTATCCATCGAGACCGTGGGAAGCCCAGATCTGAGCTTTGGAGCTCTTGGAATTGTTGGAAAACAACTTAATATGTTAAGTTGTTCAGACTAGTCCCCACGACGTGACCTCTAGGCTGCCATGACATGGCAGCTAGGTAAGGACCGGACTGTATTGTCCTTTCGTTGCCACGATATGGACAATGGATGGCCGCGATGTGGCAACTCGGTGATTAGGGTTTTTGGAGCTGTGGACTTGACCGTTGACCATGGGGGTTGACTTGTTGACTTTTTGACTTAGTTGAGTTTTAGTCAACTTGTGAGTTTGGACTTTAGTCTGAGGTTGAGTTACTACTGTCTTATAGGTGACTCGTGGTGTCAGCTTTGATCTCGAGAGGGACCTATTGTATTATTTGCTTAATTTCAAGGTAAGTTTCCTCATTCTACTTGTGGGTCGAAGACACCAATGCCAATCCACTAGATTGTGTTGTGTTTCCTTGTTTATAGGATGTTGATATGTTGTAGTGATCTGTTAGATTGTTAGATCTATATGATTACTTGTACTTGTTGGTTATTGATTATTGTTTGCATATTTCGACATAGTGAGATTGAGTTGAGGTGGTCCTGATTTGTGTTGTACGCCAAGATACCCGGGTGCGGTCCAACTTTATGCTGCAGGTTCAAGAGTGGTCCATGAAGGGTCTAATTAATGGTTTGGTCTAGGATTTCGTTGTAATAGGTTCTTTTGTGTCAATATGCATGTTTGGTAGATTGCTTAGCTGTTTGCGACCAGGTTGTGAGTTTACGGCCGTAAGCCTGTTTACGGCCGTAAACCAAAGGCCAACCCAAGTCCACTATAAATAGATGCTAGCTAGGCCATTTAATGGTTGTTGATGCCATAGAGTTCTTAGCTGCTATTCCACAAGTTGTACTAGATGTTTTCACTAATAGAAGCGTGTGCAGGCTTGTTTTGATTTCTATTTCTTCTTCGTTCTTGTTATTATTATTGATTGTCTTGATTGTTTGATCACTGGTAAGATCTGTTTCAGGACCTTACTACTGGTATCAGAGCAAAACCAGTGTCAAAGCATCCTACAATCGAATTTTTGACCGTATTCTTCATTGTTTACGACTAAAGTTGGTGTCTGCTGCGAAAGGGTTTCAAGTTTAATCCAAAAATCGTGATTCCTTGAATTTCTAGGAGATTACGGCCAGAGCTTACGGCCGTAAACACAGCTTACGGCCGCAAACTCAAGTTGTTTCTTGAACCATAAACTTAGTTCTTAGAACGTGAATAAGGCATCTTCAACAACCGCAAGCTTAGATTCACAGACCGTATACAGAAACAGCAAACTCTTTATGACTGTAAACAGAGTTTACGGCCGTAAACATTCCTTTGACCGTGAACACTTGTTTTGACCGAAAACTCACATTTTTTTTAAGAAAATAACTTAAATTGTTATTTAAATTAATAACTTAATTTTTATTTAAATTTAAATGCATTCACAAAGTGAAACACATCACCATGAGCTGGACTCTGTAATGGGCACAACCACTCGCATTCCAAGACTGCTATCTGCTGAAGGTTTTCCTGAATGGAAGTACAGGATTGAGAAGTATATTAAAATAAAGGACTTCAATATTTGGAGAAGCATCATTAAAAATCCTGTTAGAATAATTACCACTGTTGCAGGGCAAGTAGTTGACAAAGCGGTTGAAAATTACACTGATGAAGACTTTGAAAAGGTTGAGGAGCAGGAACGGGCTTTGGGCACCTTGACCATGGCCCTGTCTCCGAATATAGCTCAAGGTTTTAGGGAGTATACTTCTGCAAAGGCTCTGTGGGAAGCCCTAATCGAGGTATATGAAGGGAATGACGACATGAAGGAGAGCCTCCAGGATATGTTGCGACAACGGTTTAACATGTTCAACTACATTCGTGGAGAAACCTTGGAGGCATAGCTATAGCGATTCACAACTCTTACCACTGAGATTACTGTAGTCGGGATCTTTTGCAAATTAATTTTATTTTTATTATAATTTTAATTTTAATTTGAATCTTCAAAAAGTTTTGTTTTTGAAATTTTTTGAAAATATTGGACTGTGCCATACACTGTGTGGTCAGAAGGTAAAATGATCAAGGGTATAAATAGAGTTTACAGCCAGAAACCCATTCACTATTCTGATTCCGGCCGCAAACTCTCTACTCTCTCTCTCCTCGAAAATTTTTCTTGTTCTTTTTTTTTTTTGTGAAATTGTTCCGATCACTTCGAAGGTATCATGTTTCCGACCGTGGATATGTATTTATTGTTGGGATTTGACGTGTGTGAGCCTAAAATCGATGAAAAAGGGATCGTCGAGGTTTACGGACCAAACTTACGGCCGTGAAGAGCTTACCACCGTAAACTCCGTTTGCGGCCATAGGCTTATGATCATGGGTTTACGACCGTAAACCCCTATTGACCGTAAACTCCCCTTTGACTTGAAATTAAATTTAATAGTTAATAATTCACTTTTGGGATTGAAGTTAAATCATTTAAAATATTATTTGCTCAAATTTCTCTCTTTTCTTACTTAGTATGTTTTAGTGCAGATCAAATGGCAGCCTTAAAGTTTGCAGACATGCACAATCTGGAAATTGTACTGGCTGATCCTCCGGTGGCTCATGTGGATTTCAAATCAATGATTCATGGACTACGAGAATGTTGTTTGGCCTCCGCCATCACCATGAACACCATTGTTTATCAGAAAATCATAAGAGAGTTCTGGCAGACTGCCAAAATGACAAGAGACATAATGGAGCTGTGACTGTAGACGAAATTGTTCAAGGATGCAAAATCGTGATCAATGAGCAGTTCATCAGAGAAACATTATTGATCAATGACCTACCAAGTTTTCCCACCGATATCGGTATTGAAGATGCTCAGAAGATTTTGAGGAAGATGGTATGAGGGTGATTCTCCTCCTACAATGAAAAAGCTTCTGCCACCCTACTGGAGATTTCTAGCCCATGTGTTCGTGAGCTGCATCTTCGACAGGAGGTTTGGTGCAGATGAAATATCAATGAGAAACACTAGAGCTATAGTTTCTCTCGCTGCAGGAATTGGTTTCAATTTTTCAAGGTTTATTCTGAATTTGTGGTCAACATCAATGCCATCACATGGGACACCTTCTTGATGTATCCTAGGCATTCAGCTCTTCATCAACAAACAATTTCCTGACATGGTAAAAGAGGGTGATACGCTTGATATGAAGTCCTTGGTCCCTCACACTATTGGGCTAATTAAACAAAATCGCAAAGAAAAGGTTACTTTTCAAGGACTATATCCATTAGTCAAATTCGGACGATTTGCTGAGCCGAATGAGGCGTCCAAGTCCCACAGATCCTCTGATAAAATATCTTCAGAACACACTTCATCAGAAAGGGTGCTCTCAAAAGGTGATGTGATCACTATATCATATCAAGAAGGGGAGGAGACAGCTGCTCCTAATGTGGCTGTAGCTGAGGAGCATGACCTGAGATCAGTTCGAATTGAAAGCGACTACAATTAAGGGTCTTCCATGAATGCGACTGAGACTAATCAGTATGAAGACCTTGACCTTACAGGTTTTGATCGAGATGAAATTCCTACCAATTTTGGAAGCAATGATGACTTCATGTCGAATGTCAACCTCAACACTTTGCTTGATAATATCACTGTTGGATCTCTCCCAGCAACAGAGATAAGGGATACTAAAGACGTTCTTGATTCAACACCCATTTCTAAAGAGAAAGTGGTTGGTTCTACAACTTCAATGGTGACAGTGTCAAGGATTACTCCCCTTGACAATGCCTCGCCTACATCTGAACCACTTCAGGGTGATCGCACAATAGACCAGACCTTACAACCTCCATCCAAAAGAAGGAGACGTGATCCTAGGTTTGGGCCTCTAGACTCTAGCTTGACTCATGGATTACTGATTACGCCAACGAATACTCCTGCTATTGTATCAACAAAACCTTTTTTTGAAGGCCCTAACACCATTTTTGAAGCAGGTGGCTCCTCTGCTCCACCAGGATTTTCTACTCCAAGGGCAGATCTTGATGAGGCCTCTGTACGTTTGGCTTTGCATCTTGCCCAGGAACAAACTACTGCACCTTCTTCTAAAGCCAAAGGAATTGCTTTTAGAGAGGGTCATTCAGGAGAAGATTACCATGTGGTTAATGAGCTTCAGAGGAGAGTGAATGTATTGGACCCGAAGAATATCAAGCTCAACATTCGAGTCGAAGATCTTTTGAGTAAGAATACAAATTTGAAGATTCAAGTTTTTGATCTTCAAGAAGATAGGGCAATAAAGACCAAGCAAATCTCTGAGCTACAAGCTCATTTTAATCATCTGACCTCCAGTTATTTTGATTTAAAGAAGAAGCTTGAAGAAGATCTTGGTGCAAAATATAAAACATCTGTAGATGAGTACAGAATCAATCTTTATTCTCAAGCTCATCCTATTGTCGTGCGAACTGCTCAAACTTTACGGGTCGTAGACCGTTTTGAAGAAGAACCTGCTCATGCTCGACATGTTGCAGAAATTATTCATGACAGACAAGCTAAAGCTACTCAGAAGGGACAACTCTTATTCAAGAGGAGTTCCGACAAAAATGCACCGGGGAATCAATCCACAATCACTGTTACGGATCTTGAGGCCGTACGGTTTAGATACACATATGGTGATCAATCAGTGATCATTTCATGGGGATTTCATGACACCCTAAATATGTGGATCGTGCGGAGAAAGAGTGGCAACACAAAGCTCTATAAAGATTGTCATGATTTTAATTATTGGACCAGGGTGGATTTTTCATAGCTGTCCCAATCTCCTTTTTCAAACCCTTCAGATAATCAACAGGCAACTAAGTTCAAACACTTTCTGGAAGATCAGGTGAAGAAGGGCTTTCCATCCATGAAGACTATTGAATTTGTTATAAAGCATCATCCTGATGTCATTGATCCCAAAACTGGTCATCCACTTCAGGTGGTGATGTGGCCTGCAACAAATCAGGTCAAACAAATCCCCGTGCTTCAAAGTTACCAGGATGGATCCCTAAGCTCTATGCTCTATTGGGTATTTGATGAAACTAGAACATCTGTTGTTATCAAACTAAAAGAGAGATGCATCCGTCTGTATGATCGAAGGGATTTGTTCCAGTTTAGGAAATGGGACATTCATCATCTAAGCCTTCATCAGATTAAAGTTGCTGAGGAGATATTTGAGTTAGCCGCGAATGAATACACATCCATGGTTGCTGAGATCATAAATAAGCGCATGTGGAATGGGGCAATGGGGTAAGAAGATGTGATGATAATTGAAAAAGATTAACTTTAAGCTAGCACCAAACCAAGGGGAGATTGAAGGGTCTAATTAATGGTTTGGTCTAGGCTTTCGTTGTAATAGGTTCTTTTGTGTCAATATGCATTTTTGGTAGATTACTTAGCTGTTTACGGCCAGGTTGTGAGATTATGGCCATAAGCCTATTTACGGCCGTAAACCCAAGGCCGGCCCAAGTCCACTATAAATAGATGCTAGCTAGGTCATTTAATGGTTGTTGATGATGGGTTATATGCATAAGAAACATTCCTATTTGCTCATACAAACCCTAATGCTTGGATCTAGGTTTCACTATTGAACATGCTTTGATTCCAAGACTTACAAACCCTAATCTCGCATATAAACAACGAAAATAACATATAGAATCAAATCTAGATGTTTACCTCTTCAATTGTTGGCTTAGATCTTCTCTTTCTTCTTCTCTTGAGCTTAGAGTCACAAATGCAACTCCTCTAATGGTTCACAAACCCGACAAGCAAGAAGGTAATATAAGAGAGGGAGAGAGAGGCTATAAATTGGCCTAGGGATCTATTAGAATCCATTGGTAGCCGAATTTATTACCCTAGGGGTCATATTTATACTTACAGGTTACTAGGGTTTCAGTGTAAACCCTAATGGACAGCTTAGCCACCAAGCAACCCATGGAACCTTCTGGAATAAGGCCTTGGACGAAAATATGATGGTTACCCATCATAATTTCGTTCCCCCTTAAGCCCATTAAGTTTCCTTAACCCAAAACTCAACTATCATACATTTGACAGTTTATACCCCTTTATTCAATTAATCTCTTTTGATCACCAAATTAATTCCTAATTAATTTATGACCAATACTAATTAAATAAATATGATTTCTCCTTTAATATATTATTCTTATAATATATTAATAAATCATAATACTCTCTCTTTCTCCTTAAATTACCTTGTCAGGTTGCTTTGGAGAAGGCAACCCAAAAGGACCATGCATAACTGGGTCAAGTACATACCAAATGTAGTTACGGGCTTAGACACTATTCCAACAGTCTCCCACTTGGATAAGTCTAGTAACTATATCTCACATATGACTTCAGAATCCGATTAGCAATCGTATCTCTTATACTTTGCTGTCAACTCTGATCAACTTGTCCTTTAGATAAGGGATCGTATAATCCTCTGTTTTGGATATCATGTTGACAATGCTTATTGTCCAGCAGTAGTTCCTTGATGTTCGATTTGTTTGACATAGAATTTAGTTGAAGACATCAACTTCATTCTGACCGGGCCCGGCACATAAGTCAAAACAAATCATCAAGTGGCCAATATATCACTTTTATTCTCATAGAATAAGAGGAACATATCAACTTCGACTCATATGCATCTATTATTTACTAATGGATCACACACAATAATGTGTTTTATAGCATCAAGTTACTGATGCGTTTACACATTATCAATGTATTACCAATCAGCAAACAACAACCATATCTCTAAGTTTTAAGACTATATGATGTTATCGCTTTGCGATCACTGAAGATAAAACACCACTAAATGATACAACAAACTCGGGTTTAATCCAATGCTCAACTCATATTCATAAGCATTCATGAACTTTGTAGCAAAATTTTGCTATGTCTAAAACATTTTAGACAATCTACAAACAATTCATGACAGTCTTTATTCATACCTACTTCCAAAATATGACCGACTGTGGACCTTTTTGAATACTCATATCATTCAGGAAGTCAAAACATGCAAAATGGAAACAATAGATAAATAACCAACACAAGATAGTAGCTTTACTCATAAATAACACATTTTATTTATTCATCGAATGTCAAATACAAAGTATCTATTACACATTTCCTATCTAATTCAAACTTATATCATCCTTCAGCCCAATGCTCCTAGCGTGCTGCAAGTGTCTGACCATACTCAGTCCCTTCGTAAGGGGATCTACTGGGTTTTCTTCTGATGATACCCTCTTCACAACGAGGAGTCCCTATTCTACCCGATGTCTGATGAAATGGTATTTTCTATTAATATGTCGAGATCTGTCATGATCTCTCGGTTCCTTGGTCAAGGCAACCGCTCCTTCATTATCACAGAAAATTTCCATCGGCTCTTTTATGGATGGCACAACTCCAAGGTCTCCAATGAAGTTCTTCAACCATATAGCCTCTTTTGACGCTTCGCTTTCTGCAATATACTCTGATTTGCACGTTGAATCAGCTACGATCTCTTGCTTGGAACTTTTCCAAGTCACTACTCCTCCATTTAGGGTAAAGACCCAACCCGAATGCGATCGGAAGCTATCCCGATCCGTCTAAAAACTAGCGTCACTGTACCCTCGTACCCTTAAGTCATCACTCCCACCAACGACTAGAAACCATTCCTTGGTCCTCCGAAGGTACTTAAGAATATTCTTAAATGCAATCCAATGAGATCTACCAGGATTCCCTTGATATCTGCTGACCATGCTCAAAGCGAAGGCCACATCAGTGCGAGTACAAGTCATAGCGTACATAATAGAGCCTACTGCGGAAGCGTAAGGTACTCGGCTCATATCAGCTATCTCTATCTCTGTACTCGGGCTCTGAGTCTTACTCATCTTGGTATTGCTTTGGATTGGCAACTCCCCTTTCTTGTAATTTTCCATACTAAAACGCTTTAGTACCTTTTCCAAGTATGTATCCTGACTGAGTCCTATCAGTCTCTTTTCCCTGTTTCTTACTATTCTTATTCCCAAAATATAAGCAGCCTCTCCGAGGTCCTTCATAGCGAAACATTTCCCAAGCCAGGACTTGACCACCTGCAAGGTTGGGACATTGTTTCCTATGAGTAGTATGTTGTCGACATACAATACGAGGAAGCTTACTATACTCCCACTGGCTTTGACATACACACAAGATTCATCTTCGCTTCGCAGAAATCCAAACTCTTTAACCTTCTCGTCAAAACAAAGATTCCATCTGCGAGACGCTTGTTTCAATCCATAAATGGATTTCTCAAGCTTGCATACTCTATTTGGATGCTTCGCATCGACAAAACCCTCTGGCTGATTCATGTAGACATCCTCAGCCAACTTTCCATTAAGGAAAGTGGTTTTCACATCCATTTGCCATATTTCATAATCATGAAATGCAACTATGGCAAGCATCACCCTAATAGACTTTATCTTCGCAACTGGTGAGAAGGTCTCATCATAGTCAACTTCGAGAGTTTGAGTAAAGCCCTTCGCAACCAATCGCGCTCTATAAGTATGCACTTTCCCATCCATATCCGTCTTCTTCTTGAAGATCCACTTGCACCCGACTGTCTTACGACCCGGTACATTATCAACCAAATTCCAAACTTGGTTGTCGTACATGGACTGAATCTCGCTGTCCATCGCCTCTTTCCATTTTGCAGACTCTGGGCCTGCCATGGCTTCCTTATAGCTGCTAGGTTCATCAAATTTACTAGTGTACTATCACTAATAAATGTATCCGCTTCAGTAGTAATATGAAAACCATAAAACTGGGGTGGAACACTAGCCCTAGTGGAACGTCGAAGAGGTAAGGACTCGTCAACAGGTTCAACAGGAGTTTCCTCCTCAAGTTGTGGGCCAGTGTCAGAGGTTCCTTCATCATTTTGATCTTGAATCTCTTCAAGTTCAATTTTCTTCCCACTGTCTTCTTGGCTTATCAATTCCCTTTCTCGGAAAACTCCTCTTCTAGCAACGAAGACAACATTGTCACTCAGTCTATAGAAAAGGTAGCCAAAAGACTTCTGCGGATAGCCGATGAAATAACACTTCTCACTGCAAGGTTCTAGCTTGTCGTGAGTCTCTCATCTTACGAAAGCCTCGCAACCCGAAACCTTGATATGTGCCAACGAGGGAGCCTTCCCTGTCCACATCTCATGAGGAGTCTTGGAAACCTTCTTGGTGGGAACTAAGTTAAGTATATGGGCGGCAGTCTCTAAGGCATACCCCCAGAAAGCTATTGGTAACGAAGTCCGACTCATCATAGAACGAACCATGTCCAACAAGGTATGATTACGTCTCTCAGCCACACCATTCAATTGTGGCATCCTCGGAGGCGTCAATTGCGAAACGATTCCGCATTCTTTTAGATAGTCGTGAAACTCAAGACTTAGGTACTCTCCTCCTTGGTCTGACCGAAGCATATTGATTTTCCTGCCCAGCTGATTCTCCACTTCATTCTTAAACTCTTTAAACTTTTCAGAGGTTTCCGACTTTTGCTTGATCAAATAGATATATCCATATCTGCTATAATCATCTGTAAAAGTCACGTAGAAGCGGCAAGCATCCTTTGTGGTGGATCTAAAGGGCCTGCATACGTCGGTGTGTATGAGATCCAATAAAACCTCACCCCTTTCATAAGTGCCAGTAAAGGGTGACTTGGTCATCTTCCCAACTAAACAAGATTCACACGTGTAATCGTCCCTAAGGTCGAATGACTCCAACACTCCATCCTTTTGGAGTTGGGCTATGCGTTTCTTGTTGACATGGCCAAAGCGACAATGCCACAAGCATGCTTTGTCTAGACTAGTAGACGAATCAATATTTAAAACATTATTTCCTAAATTATCAACAATCATCACAGATTCATAAATCCCATTACAAGGTAATGCATTGAAATAAAAGACACCATTCAAATAAACGTTAATAGAACCATTACTATTATCAAAAGAATATCTGAAACCTTATCTAAACAATCCGTGAAAAGAAATAATGTTTCTTGCCATATCTTGCAAATAACAGCAATTCTCTAAATCTATCCCTAGCCCATTACTTAACACTAAAGATTAAACACCGACTTTGGTCACAGGCGACGATCTTCTGTTTCCCATAATCAGGTTCATCTTCCCATGTTCCATCTCCCTACTTCTTTTTAGGCCCTGAATATCAGAACAAATGTGGTAACCACACCCTGTATCAAGAACCCATGAAGCAGCAAATGATGAGTTATTAGATTTAATAGAATACATACCTGCAAAGGTAGGCTTGATCTTCCCATCTTTTATGTCCTACAGATATTGTTGGCAGCTTCGCTTCCAGTTTCCCTTTTGGTGGCAATAGAAGCACTCTGCTTCTTTTGGATCGGAAGAGGGTTTAGCAGGGCCTGCTTTGGTACCACTTGAGGAAGAACCATCACGGGGTTTCCCCTTATGGTGGCTCTTACATGGAGCCTTCCTCTTTTTGCCCTTTCCTTGACCTGTCGCCATCACAGGAGCGGCCACAGCAGGGGACGGTGCAATGGATTTGTCTTTGAGGTTGCTCTCAGCAGTCCTCAAGAGTCCTTGGAGCTTGCTCAAGGAGACCTCCTCTTTGTTCATATGGTAGGTCATCCTAAACTGATTGTAGCAGGAGGGCAAGGAGTGGAGGATTATATCGATGGCCAAATCCTCATTAAACTTAACATTAAGTTTGAGAAGACGATCAACATACCTCTGCATTTTCTGCAAATGAGAGGTTAGGGATTCTCCACTCCCCATCTTAGCGGTGATCATGTTAGTAATGATCTCATAGCGCTCTTGCCTCGCGCTCTGGTGATACCTGTCCAGCATATCCTGATTCATTTCATATGGGTACATGTCCTCATAGGACTTTTGGAGTTCAAGGTTCATGGTGGCCAGCATGATGCAGTGAACTTTCGTGGCATCACGCTCATGGGCCTCAAAGGCGGCCAATTCTTCAGGAGTAGCAACATCTGGGATGATCTTTTCAAGCTTTTTATCGAGGACATATTCTTTGTAATCGTGGCGTGTGATCATGCGAATATACCTCATCCACTCATTGAAGTTTGAACCATCAAATGTCACTTTCTGACACAAGTTCATTAACGAGAATGACCCAGAAGCGTTGTTGTTGTTGTTGTTGTTGTTTGCAGACATCTGAAAAAGAAGGGAACAAAGTTTGATTAGAAATCAATACCTAATTAAACATCCAAATGAGAAATTAGGGCTAGGATCCAACAACATTATTTACAACTTAGAAAGGCATGTCGTACTCTAAAAGTAAATAACTTGAAGGTAAGTGAATGACGATTCACTAATTCTCACCATGAAAAAGCAATTTAGGTTTTAAATGTATTGAAAACTCCTAGATCTTTGAGATTCATTGAAATTTTCATTTCCATGTTTAAATCTCGATATGCATTTCAAATTTGCGACTGGGATGCCGAGGATCGCAAACAAATTTGTGAATAACCATGCGAATTAACGTGGTGCACTCAATGTCTTTATCACCTAATCAATGTGCCGGTAAACCATACACGCTCCATTGATCTATGACAAACATTGAGTCACCCTTCGCTACCAATGTTATCCCCAAATTGATGTGCCGGTTAACCACACACGCTCCATCAACGTTTAACAAGGTTACGAAGTGTAATTCCATGGACTAGCATCATTTTCACATTTTACCCTAAAGTAACTAGGAATGGGAATTTGTAAAACATGTAGTTACTTTATAATTAACATTATAACTTAAATGAGGAGAGGGTTGCCCTATCCTACCCGTTCGGCTAACGACCCTCCACCAGTCAAGCAAGCGGTGGGTGTGAGTGTACACCCATTAAGCGCCATTTTATAGGCAGCAACCGTATACCCACCTTATAGACCGGCTTCGTGAATGAGGACTACTAACGGTAAGACTAGCATTTTAAGTTATATATATATATATATATATATATATATATATATATATATATATATATATATATATATTAATTAGTTAATTAATTAAACTTGTAATAATATATAATAGTATAGGGTTGAATTTTAAACTTGTAAAATTCTAAGGGTTTGAAATTTAAATTACTCAAAATTAAACTTTTAATCATAAATTCAAATTTCAAAACTTGAGGGCAAGTATTGAACTTTTTAAAACATAAGGGATCAAATAACAAATAATTCAAATTAACCAATTAATTTCGTAATTATCTATATTTGACCTAATCTTAATTTTAGTTATTAGATAATTACCAAATAATTTTAAATAATCCATATTTATCACATAAACAACTAATATTAAAAGATTTGAAATTATCTATTATTTTGGCAAGGATAAACACTTAATTAAGATAAAATTCGGATTTTAACTTCATAAAACAAATTAAGCATCAAATCCAAGTTAAAACAGCAGCCAAAACCCGAAAAACCCTCTGCCTGACGAACTGTGTCTGGACTCGCCGAGTAGGGGCCAACTCGCCGAGTCCAGATACTGACTCGCCGAGTTGAGTCGGGTAGGGGCCATAAACTCGATTTTCAGCAAATAAACCAGTTAGCATCACATACAACTGAAACCAATCAAGGCTCTGGTACTAATGATGGGTTATATGCATAAGAAACATTCTTATGTGCTCATACAAACCCTAATGCTTGGATCTAGGTTTCACTATTGAACATGCTTTGATTCCAAGACTTACAAACCCTAATCTCGCATATAAACAACAAAAATAACATATAGAATCAGATCTAGATGTTTACCTCTTCAATTGTTGGCTTAGATCTTCTTTTTCTTCTTCTCTTGAGCTTAGAGTCACAAATGCAACTCCTCTAATGGTTCACAAACCCCACAAGCAAGAAGGTAATATGAGAGTGGGAGAGAGAGGCTATAAATCGGTCTAGGGATCTCTTAGAATCCAATGGTAGCCGAATTTAATACCCTAGGGGGTCATATTTATACTTACAGGTTACTAGGGTTTCAGTCTAAACCCTAATGGACAGCTTAGCCACCAAGCAGCCCATGGAACCTTCTGGAATAAGGCCTTGGACGAAAATATGATGGTTACCCATCATAATTTCGTTCCCCCTTAAGCCCATTAGGTTTCCTTAACCCAAAACTCAACTATCATACATTTGACAGTTTATACCCCTTTATTCAATTAATCTCTTTTGATCACCAAATTAATTCCTAATTAATTTATGACCAATACTAATTAAATAAATATGATTTCTCCTTTAATATATTATTCTTATAATATATTAATAAATCATAATACTCTCTCTTTCTCCTTAAATTACCTTATCAAGTTGCTTTGGAGAAGGCAACCCAAAAGGACCATGCATAACCGGGTCAAGTACATACCAAATATAGTTAGTGTCTTAGACACCATAAGCAACAAGATGACTTAGGAGAGGGAGAAGGAGGCATCAAAAACTTCTAGGGTTCTCTTAGAAGTGCCAGCCACGTTTTTGGGAGCCTTAAGGGTCCTTTTATACTTGTGTGGGCTGCTAGGGTTTCTGGTGAAACCCTAATTCTCTGTTTAGGCCTTAAGCAATCCATGGAGTCCCTCTAGAAAGCCCTTGGACGAAATCCATATGGACTTCCCATAGATTTCGTCCAATCCTCTTTCCATTAGGAATCCATAGCCCAATTGCAACTATCATATAATTACAATATCAGTCCCCTTTATCTAATTTATCTCTTTTAGCCACAAAACTAATTCTTAATTAATTATTGACTAATATTAATTAAAAAATATGATGTCTCTTTTAATATATTATTCTTATAATATATTAATAATTCATAATTAATCCTATTTCTCTTAAATTCATCATGTCAGTTGCTATGGTGAAGGCAACCCAAAAGGACCATGCTCATAATCGGGTCAAGTACATACCAAAATAGTTATGAGCTTAGATATCAATCCAACAGTGATGTAGGCTGAGTATACATGCATTGTATATGTATTGTTGTGTGAGGTATTTTAGGGGGAACTCACTAAGCTTTCACTTCCAGTTGTGGATTTAAATGTTTTTCAGGACTTATCGGATTGTGAATGCGGGACTGTACACACGCACATAACGGTTTCATGATTCGAGATTCTGCATTATTTTCCTTATAACCCTGATTTTGGATTATGATTTTTGAACAAATGGTTTAACTAAATACAATTTCATAAAAATGAGTGTTTATTCTACTTTAAAAATGAAAATATTATTCTAGAATTTGGAACGGTACACCGTCGAAGTTATGACAACGGAAAGTCGTCGACAACATACCCAGATCAAATAAATTGGTCAACTCTGTGTACAACTTGTCATCGTCATAGCTTCATTTGTAGTGACAACTTGTGTTGTCCACACATGCAACAATCCTTGTAGTGACCGCACACGACTGATTTTTCATGCGACCTTTTCAAAAGAGAAACGGTAACTAATTTTTTCACGTGAAGAAAAATAAAGGTAGGTTCATGCACCTTTGAAACACGCAAGTCTGACCTTTTCATAATAAATTTGGGTAGGGTTGATTGTTTTGACTATTGACAGGTTGATATTTTTTCCATTAATAATTAATATTTTCACTATAGTTATGCAAATTATCTAAGAAGAATAGTACGAACCATTCTGATATTGCAAAATTTTACACGTTGTAAATGCTAAATACTTACTAAGTTACTATAAAATGGTTGCTTATAACGATTCGATCCGTTTATTTTATAATTTTCAAGTTAGAATTTGTCGGCGTAGCTAGCATTTGTCGGTGGAGCTAGCATATACAAAAGTGTGTCCTAAAATCCACTTAACTTTTTATTTTATTTAACATTTATATAAGAAAAAGTTTAGGCACTATCTTGAAAAATACTTAGGACGTACTTGTATTAGGCAAATAAATAAATAAATAAAAGTGGAAGGTTTATACTTAAATTTGCAAAACAAGTAGTTTATCAAAACTTATCCAATAAAGAGAACATATATAGTTGTTTCATGTTATAAAAATGAATAATGGAAGATTTATAAGTAAATTTGAAAAACAAAACAACACAACTCCTCATTACATTGCAGGTTGTAAAAATGGTTGTTGCAAGTGAACTTTTTAAAAAGAAAGAGACTCACTCGTCTAAAGTAATTTATTTTTGCAAAGATCTGACTTTAGATGTGAAGTAGATCGTTATTAACTGGTTTTTAAGGTGTCCTGTAACACCCGTTTTCCATAATGGTTTGATTTAGGGCATTAAGGTGTCAAATGCTTGGTTTTTGGTCACGCCGTGACTATAAGGTGGTCCCGACGTGACAAGCCAAACTGACGAACGTGTATCTAGACTGCGGTCCTGACATGAAACGTATGTGATCATGATGTGAGGAAGATTGCAGCCCAAACCCATGATCTTTTAGGGTTTCCTTTGTATTTAAACCTCATTAACTCGATTTTAGGGTTCATTATCAGCCTCCATCACCCTCAAACCTCAGAAAACCCTAAACCTAATCCCCCTTGGTGGGTCTTGGCTTATTTTGATGCTTTTGGTAGCTTGAAGAAGAAGAATGTGTTCTAGTATGTTGATTCAACAAGGAAACCTCATTATCATCCTTTTGTGCACTTTCTGGACCTTTGTAAGTGTCAAAGATTCAAACTTTATGCTTCTAGGTTTCTAGATCTAGGTTGTTCTCCCTTTATCTTCAAGTATGAGTAAGTTAAAGTGATGAGATCCCATAAACTTGACAACTTTATGGATTTTCGAAGCCATTTGAGTGTTATATGGTTTATATCTAGAATTTGGTTGTGTATTAGACCCTTGTAACAGTTTTGTAACATTCCAAAAAGTTCAACAATTTTAAACTTTTCAAAATGATCCTTTTACTACCAAAATGTTTACAAAAATAGTGTTCTCGAAACATTATTTGACAGCCAGCACCTGCTAAGATCAATGCCATATAATTAGAATGTGTACGGTCATGCCTTCACCTTGCCACAAATCTCTGAAGCACCTGAAACATAAACCAAAAACTGTAAGCACAAAGCTTAGTGAGTTTCCCTAAGGTACCAACACACAATAGATATCGTAGACAATAAATATCATACTATGGGTCCAATTAACCATCAGGTTAGAATGCCAACATAATATAGGTCCGGTCAACCGTTAAGTTGGAATACCCCAGGCCCTCAAGCACCGGGTTGGAATGTCAACATACTATGGGTTCAGTCAACCATCAGGTTGGAATACCCTAGGCTCTCAACCATCAGGTTGGAATGCCAATATACTAAGGGTCCAGTCAACCATCGGGTTGGAATACCCCAGGCCCTTAACCATCGCACTGGAATGTCGCGACCTGTTGGCTTACACACAAAGTAGAGAAGCCTTAGTCACCAATCAAACATGAGCACATATAATAGTAATCATATAACAATCTACAGCCAGTCAGACATATCTACAGATCACTAAGCATAGCAACATCCTATCTACCATGATACCGATCTAACAGATCATAACAAAATAGCAACATCCTATCTACCAGGTTATGAATCTAACAGATCATAACAATACAATAGCATACATAACTGGATATCAATTCAATGGGTTGGTATTTGTGACTTCGACCTGCAAGTACAGTGAGGAAAACTCACCTCACTCTGGAGAAACATACAGACGATCCCGGGCTGTCGACTAATAGCTTCCCTGAACTGTCAATATCAATACAAAACCCAATTATCACTTGGGTTCCAAATCATAACCATAAAGCCATACTCTGGGAAAAAAATACCATTTTACCCCTAACCTAGCTTAGTCCAAGACCAAGACCCAACTCACAACCTGAAAGGCCTAAAAGCCAAATAACCAACCACGACCCAATTATGCTCTAATTTTCCAAATTAGGCCCAAACCCTCTTACATGGGTCTTAAACTACACCCAACCAAAATTCCTAGTCCAAGACACTTATACTTAGATGTACCATTAACACCCGATTCCTGGTATGCCTTTAATTCAAGTATCTATTATGTTTTTCTCTGGGACTCGACGAGTTTGATGCCCAACTCGTCGAGTAGGATCATGATCCACGAGAAGTTTAACTAGCCTACTCGATGAGTCTGGAGACCGACTCAGCAAGTAGACATTATTTGATTGAAACCCTAAATTGAGGGTTTGCACCCTATTTAAACACATTATAACCCCTCAACTCAGCCCCCATCATCCCGAGCAAACCCTAACTTGAAACCCTAGCCTTGTTTGAGTTTTCTAAGGTCATTTTGTGCATTTTGGTGGACTGTGAAGTTTGAAAAGAGGAAAGGAGCTTGGAAGTTCAAGTGGGAGCCTAAAGATCCAGAGATTGTGTTCCATTTCCAGCTCATTTAAGGTAAAAAGCTCCTGTCTTGATCTTCCATGTAAATAGTCATCTTTAGGGCTTGGATTTTGGTATATTTAGGGCTTTCTAAGTCATTTTCGGGCTGTGAAGTGTATTATGGAGTTATGACTTCCGATATGGGGCCATCGAGGGTCTTTATGACATAAAGATGCCAACTTTGTTGCTATAAACACCCCATGCATCTTGTAAACCATATTTTATGGCTTTTTGAGCCAAAGATCCCATGCATGTGCACCAAGCTTGAGACTTTACGTGTAAAATGGACATTAGGAGGCCATATCTATAGTTTTGATGTGTTAAGACCCATTTAAATTGAATGCATAGCAAAGGTCAAGGATGGAATCGGCGAGTCGTTCTTAGGATTCGGCGAGTCGGGGTGTAATGACCACCACATTCCTTCTATCGAAGGACCAGATGATAGTGAGGAAGGTTCCCTAGTTGTTTTGGATCTTAAGGGACATGGGAATCATGGGACTTAATGAGTGCCAGAACACACTGGGCGAGTCCAAGGCAATCTCCTAATCTTTGAAGAAGGACTCGACGAGTTGTTCTTACAACTTGGAGAGTCATAGACTGGACGCATTCATATGCTGAAGATGAACTCAACGAGTTCAAAGAAGAACTCGCTGAGTCGGTTGAAGATTGAATTAAGTATTGTTGAAGGTGAACTCATCGAGGTCTTTCTAGACTCGACGACTGGGGAAGGGTTTGTAGTATTCTGTTGATGAAGGGACTCGACGAGTTGACAGACCAACTCGACGAGTCTGGTCAACCAAAGAGTTGACTTGAACAGGGTTTGACTTTGACTTTGACTTTGATTTTGATTCAAGTTGACCCTTGTAAGGGCTGTGAGTACAAGTTGATAACTTAGAAGGGTTGTCGTGTAGTGATTAAGGAGTCGAGGAGAGCCGAATTTCACACCGAGGACCTTGCAGACACTACATGACATTGAGGTGAATTACCTTCCAGTAGGGTTGGGTCTAAGGCCACAATGCCAACCCACCAACAAAAGTAATTGTTAGATAATTGTCTTTGTGATAATTATCTTGATATGCTTATGTGATATGCTTATGTGATATGTTTATGAGATGTGTTTATGAGATATGCGTGTGAGATATGTTTATGAGATATGCTTATGTGATATGTTATATGAGTTAGTGGTAGTAGTAGGGAATACTTTCTCCCTGACTTGATCGTTAGGATTGAAGGGTAGGTCAGTAACCCAAATATAACTGACTGTATGATTGTATCTGTTATTGTATGGTAGAGGGGTGAAATAGTCCCCATTGTCGGTTGAGATAGACCGGAGGGTAGTCGACACCCCAGAACGGCCTGAGATGGGTAGGTCAGCACCCCAGAATGACTTGACATGGGTAGGTTAGCACCCTAGAATGGCTTGACATGGGTAGGTCGGGCACCCCTGAATTACCCAACAATATGTATGCTATGTGATGTTACGGTATGTGGTATGATGGGGGAACTCACTAAGCTTTATGCTTACAGTTTTAGTTTTGGTTTCAGGTACCTCTTCATCCAAGGGGAAGGAGCCGGTGGAGTAGCAACGCATCACACACTCACACACATATGGTTTCCGCATTGAGTTTCTGGGATTGTACTCTGATTTATATTACTTGTGTTGAGTTGATTTCAAACACGTTTTTATAGTTTTTGTTTATAAATGAAATGACTTGAGTAATATTTTGGTAAACTATGTTGTGAAGTATTTACTAAAAATGAAATTTTTGGTCTTGAAATTTAGGATGTTACAAGTTGGTATCAGAGCCTTGGTTTGAGGGATTCGGACACACCCTCGGGGGTGTCTGAACTTAAACCGAGGGCCTGAAAGATTTTTACAAGGAAATAGTTTTTCTAAAACATAAATTAAAGAGTTTTGAGAGAGAACGAGGTGTGTGATGCGTGCGACCGACTGAGCTCAAGTAAGTTTTTCCCCAAGATACCCATACTTGTTATATTATATGATATGATTATGAGATCTGCATGCTAGATTAGGGATAAGGATCTAGGACTGCATGCTAGAATAGGGCTAAGGATCTTGGAAATATGCCTTATGTGCCTGATATAGGAGCTCATTAAGCCCTATGTTAGAGCTGTTAGTTAGCAGTGAGATAACCTAATTAGGTTATGCTTGATTTGGTTACTCAATGCACGAATGTTGCTTGCTTTGTGCTAAAGGGTTTCTGGCTAACTCTAGCTAACTAGTAAGCGAATAGGGAACAATATTCACAAGCTAGTTAGGGAAAGGTAGTAGGGACCCCTAGTGCAGCTGATGGTAGAGAGTAGGTCGGAGGGTGCCCTAGGAAAGCCTAGGACGAGATTAGTTTGAAAGGGATATTGGTAAAGGGACTTGGTGAAGTTGAGGGAATCCTTGAGGAAAGTACGGATAGATGTGGAAGGCAGTATGGTCCCATACTACTAAAAGCAGAGGATCTGTACTCGAGTCAAGGAGAGTCGAGATGGAACCAAGAAACTGGGAGAGTGTGTGAGAAAAGTATGTAATATCCTGATGTTTACGTGTTTATTTTCAGTATGGTGGTCACACGACATGGAGCAGGAGGTTCAGGATCTGGATCAGGATCATCATCAGGCTCGGGTGCAAGGTCCGAGTAGGTCGATGACGGGTTATGCGAGTTCATCGCGTCTGAGATCATGAGAGCTATCCTTGAGGCAACCCCGATTATTTTCGGGTCGATCAAGGAAGGGATTGTTGAGCTGATGGAGGATTGCCTCCGAGCATTCAGTAGTGACTTGGCGTCCAGCCAGCTGGGTACACGCACACTATCCTTTAAGGACATTTGAGGGAGTAGTGCACTAGACTTTCACGGGGCGAAGGACCCCATTGCATCCAGGAGATGGATCGCAGACATCGAGTCTGTCCAGTTGATGAGCTTCTGCCTGGAGGGGCCGAAGGTCCGCTTCACTGCGGGTTGTTTGAGGGATAGAGCTAGGGATTGGAGGGAGTCAGTCAGTGACTCGCTGGGAGCCCCTGCCGTGGAGGCTATGACTTGGTCAAACTTTGTGACCAGGTTCAGGGCCGAGTTTGCACCAACTGTGGAACTTCAGTAACAGACCAAGGAGTTTTTGGATATGAGACAGAATACAGAGTCAGTGAAGGAGATGATGGCCAAGTTCAGGGAGAGGGCCTTGTTGGTACCTTAGTATGCTGGGGATGAGGAGATGTGGAAGACCCGCTACCATGACATGTTGAGGGCTGATATTCAGGAGTATGCCAGCTATTCAGCCTACTCGACCTTGGAGTCCATGATTGCTAGGGCGTGGGACAGGGAGATTGATTTGGAGCACCTCAGGAAGAGGAAGGCGCATACTAAGCAAGTTACAGGGGTTTTAAGGAAGAAAACCAAGGGATCCGACGTCAGGTCAAAGGGCCAGCCGGGCCAGAGCCACTGCCGCACGAGGGAGCTTGTAGAGCTGGATCGCTAGGTTGCTACAAGTGCGGAAAGTTGGAGCACTTTGGTAGGGATTGTACTGCCCCCGTCCCCATAGTTCAGACATCAGACCTGATTTTCTTCCAGTGCAATCAAAGGGGCCATAAGAAGGACAACTGCCCTAGATTGTCAGCAGTATCAGCAACATCGCCAGTGGTGGTGCCAAATCCAATGACAACACGAGTTATGGATGGCCGAAAGGTCAAGGCAGAGGCTCCGGTGGTGCGAAGCCGAGCATTTCAGTTGATAGCTAAGGAGGCATGCTCCGCACCCAATGTGGTGATGGGTATGATTTCTTCTCTCTAATATTTTATGTTATGTCGCTGTGATTTTTGATATGTGATATGTATGTTCTGTTTAGGATTGTTCCATGTGAACGGCATCCTAGTTCAGGTGTTGTTTGATTCGGGTGCTACCCAGTCGTTTGTCTCTCTTGCGCTTAGCAAGAAGTTTCCCGAGTCCTCATGCATGTTGGATTGCCCTCTAGAGGTCGAGATTGCAGACGACCAGACCGTGCAAGCATCATAGGTTTTCAGGGATTGTGTTTTGAGATTGTTCGAGTTAGGCCTGGCAATCGTGTCGTGTTCGGGTTGGCGTGTCGCGGGTTGGCAGGTCAAAATATGTCAACCCAAACACAACCCATTTAAATATACAGGTCACGGGTTGGCAGGTCACAGGTTGGCGGGTTTGGAACATAAACCCATATATGACCCACAAACCCACTTATTTATACGGGTTCACAAGTTGGCGGGTTCTTGGGAGATTTGGGTTTGTGGGTCCGAATTTTAGATATTTAAGTCTTAAACATCCAAATGAAAATTAAAAACATTCATAGATACATGTTACAAACTTAGCGTTATAGGTTACGACTTCTGACCTTATACCATCCACCACAAGTTATAATGTCAAAATAGTCAAATGGTGTATGAATAAATAGTATATATTATATAATACTTATTAAATATTAATATTTGATACATAAATACATTTAAAAATAAAATAATTTTTTTACTAAGGATATAAATGGGTTGGCGGGTCAACCCGTTTATTTTTTAAGAAACCCATATATGACCCGTTTAATAAACGGGTTGGCGGGTTGGCAAGTTAGCGGGTTGGCCGGTTGAAAAACTCAACCCAAACCCATTTATTTCGTGTTGTGTCGCGGGTCGTGTCGAGAATTGCCAGCCCTAGTTTGAGTAGCATTACTTAGTAGACTTGGTTCCCCATACTGTTATAGGGGAACAAAGGTTATTGTAGGTATAGATTGGCTAAGCCCTAATTTGGGGGGGGGGGGGGGATCGACTGCGCGTACCAATTGGTGCAGATCAGAACCCTAAGTTGGGGAGAGATAGTGATTCAAGGCGAGAGGCCACAACGAGGACCAACCTTATGTTCAACAGCGAGGGCTAGGCACTACCTTCAGTAGGGTTATGCAGGATATGTCGCCTACGTTATAGATACTTGGGAGGCAGGTAAGGTGATAGTGGGCGATGTGCCAGTAGTACACGAGTTTGCGGATGTATTCCCTGAGGAGTTGCCTGGGATACCTCTGGAGAGGCAGGTAGAGTTTAGGATCGACCTAGTCCCAGGTGCGGCTCCGATAGCCAACGCACTATATCGGTTGGCTCCTCCCGAGATGCAAGAGTTGTGTACACAACTGCAGGAGCTGTTAGACAAAGGATTCATTAGACCGAGCAGTTCACCCTGGCGAGCCCCGATTTTATTTGTGAAGAAGAAGGATGGGTTGCATTGGATGTGTATAGATTATCAGGAGCTGAATAAGGTAACGATGAAGAACCGTTACCCACTCCCGAGGATTGATGACCTCTTTGACCAGCTACAGGGAGCATCTTGGTTCTCCAAGATTGATTTGCGTTTAGGTTATCATCATATGAGGGTCAGAGAAGAGGATATGCAGAAGACAGCCTTTCGAACGCGTTATGGTCACTATGAGTTTGTGGTGATGCCTTTCGGGCTCACCAATGCTCCTGCCGCCTTCATGGATCTCATGAACCATGTGTGCAGACCGATGTTGGATCGGTCTGTGATAGTTTTCATTGACGACATCTTGGTTTATTCCAAGACGCGAGAGTAGCATGAGGATCACTTGCGAGAGGTTCTGTATACGTTGAGGAGGGAGAGTTTGTATGCTAAGTTCTCCAAATGTGAGTTTTGGTTACACGAGGTGCAGTTTCTTGAGCACCTTGTCAACCAGAACGGTATTTCGGTTGACCCGGCTAAGGTGAAGGCCATCATGAGATGGGAGGTTCCAAGGTCTCCATCTGAGATTCGAAGCTTTCTAGGACTAGCGGGCTACTATCGGAGATTCATTCAGGACTTCTCCAAGATAGTTGTACCCTTGACCCGGCTGACGAGGAAAGCTGTGGTCGTTCGTTGGGGGCTTGAGCAGCAGGCCGCGTTTGAGACGTTGAGACAGAGATTGTGTGAGGCGCCAATCTTAGCCCTGTTGGAGGGCATGCAGGATTTTTTAGTATATTGTGATGCGTCCATCTCAGGTTTGGGTGCGGTATTGATGTAGAGAAGGCAACTTATCGCTTACGCTTCGAGGTAGATGAAGCCTGACGAAGCGAACTATCCGACGCACGACTTGGAGCAGGGGCCGTTGTTTTCGCCCTCAAGATTTGGCGCCATTACCTCTATGGGGTTTGTTGCACTATTTACACAGACCACAAGAGCCTGAGGTATCCTATGGATCAGCCAAATTTGAATATGAGGCAGCATCGTTGGCTTAATGTGGTAAAGGATTATAATTGTGATATCCTCTACCACCCGGGGAAGGCCAATGTTGTGGCCGACGTGCTTAGCCGCAAGGCAGCACCGATCAGGGATATCTGTATGAGGATGACAGTTGTGAATCCATTATTGGAGAAGATTCGGGAGGCCCAACAGGAGGCCATGAAGGAGGAGCATCGGAATAGCGAGCATATTGTGGGTCAGGTTTCCTCCTTCGACTATGATAGCCGAGGATTGTTAACTCTTCACCGTAGGGTGTGGGTCCTATATCATGGAGGTGTGCATCAGTTATTGATGGATAAGGCAGACAAATCCAGGTTCTCTATCCATCAGGTGGTGACGAAGATGTACAAAGATCTTCGTCTTGATTATTGGTACCCTTTTTTGAAGAGGGACATAGCTTGGTTTGTGGAGAGGTGCCTGACCTGCAGGAAGGTCAAGGCTGAGCACCAAAGACCTCATGGAAAGGTCCAGCTATTGGATATCCTGCTATGGAAATGAGAGGATATTACTATGGAGTTTATCACGAAGCTTCCTAGGACCGTGCGGGGGCGGGGGGGAGGGGGTAGATTCGATTTGGGTCATCGTTGATCGATTGACCAAGAGCGCCCATTTCATTCTGATTCAGGAGAGGAAATGACTAGCAGAGGAGCCAACATTTTACCATTAGACGAGCTACGGGTTGATGAGTCTAAAAGACTAGTGGAAGAACCTAAAGCAATTCTAGAGTGGGAAACCATGTAGCTGCAAAAGAAGTATGTAAAGCTTTTAAATGTATTATGGAAGAACAAGAATGCATGTGACATGAATTGGGAGCTCAAGGATGTTAAGAGGGCTCGTTACCCTCGCTTGTTCAATCCAATTCTTGATTCTGAGATGAAATCCTCTTAAAGAAGGGAGGATTGTAATGACCCAAATTTTCCTACTTCACCTTTGAGGTTACTTCCGTTAAATTCTCATGTAAAGTTACTTTTCTATTGATAAAAGTTCAATTAAGGGGACTAAAGTGTAGAAAATGATTCCATGATTATGTACATGTGTCGTATGGTCATTTTTACACACTCTGAGGGGTCTACATGAAAGATGGACTCATATTTATCCCACACTAAAGCCTAATACAGAATAAATCTCTCATTCGAAGCCAACAAACCCTCCTCTAAGTCTTCATCTTCTTGAGAGAGTGCCATAGGGTTCTTACCATTCGTGGTGTGTTGAAGTGAAGAAGAAAAGCGAAATCTTTGGTACACATGGTAGGGTTGTAGCATGATTCATAAAAATTCTTTCTTGACATCCTTTTGGTGGCTAATTTCTGGATTTCCAAAAGGTAATACATCTATCTAAAGTTTATTTTTTTTGTTCCTCATGTCACACACAAGGAGAATCCATTAATGATTCAAGATTCTTGGTTTTGGTGTGTTTGATCGTCCCACTCAAGTCCCTATCATCAAGGTCACCTAGTAAGGGTCTTTATAGGTTAAGAACACCCTAATAGAGGCTTGGATTGGACCCAAATGGAGCAAAATACGTGATCAATCGGTCATCATGAAGCTGTAACTGTTGGGTTTTGAGCATTCTAACACTCCTAAGTGTACATGCAACCATAAATACCTTGGATCTATGTTTTCTCTATTATACATGCAAATATGAACATTCCAAGGTATTATCCTAACTAGCATACAAAAACATTGATTCATATGTAATAAAGGAAGTTAGAAGACATACATTTTGTGTAGCTTGATTCCATGGAGCTTAAGAGCCTAGTGCCTCAAGTGTGAGACCTCAAATGGTTCACACAACATCAAATGCAATTGGAATAACTTAGAGAGAAATGAACCACTTCATGAAATTGGCTAGCCCTCTCCCTTCTTACTTAGTGGCAGATTTTGGGAAGAATATGATGCTTATATAGTGTGTCACAATTAGGGTTACACCATATAAACCCTAATTGTCATGGGTTTTCATTTCCTGGATCCATGGGTTCAAAAACACCATGGAGCATCCATGGAGTATCGTATGGGTTTTAGCCCAACTTGATAAACCATGGAGTATTATCCCACTATACAAGTATGGATGATTTACATAATCAACCCATATATTTAATTAGTCTCCTTTTGATCACTTAATTAATTCCAAATTAATTCGTGATCAATACTAATTAAATAATATTATTAATATATTAGAACTTATAATATATTAATAAACCTTAAGTGTTATTTCTCTCATTTTAGTCTATTCAAATGCATGATGCCATGCAACCCAAATGGACAATGCCAAGTCGAGTCAAGTACATACCAATTATAGTTATGGACTTAGACACTAATCCAACAGCCTCCCACTTGGATAAGTCTAAAACTATTATTGCGTATGACTTCAAAACCAGACTAGCAATCATAGCTCTTGAAAGCTGTTACCGTACTATAAGCAAATCAATGACACGTCCATTAGATAAGGGATCACATATTCCTCCATTCTAGATATCATAAGGACTGAGACACGGATTATAATCATTTTCTCTGTCCATCTTTTGTTTCTTGATTTCCGATTTATGACGACTGACTAATTCAACAAATCAAATCAATCCAGGCTTGGCCAAGCACTTCGGGGTGTCATCACTAAATCATCGAGGGGACCACATATATCACTTTTAACCCTTTAAGGGTAGAAGGAATGGATAAACTTCAACTCATATGTTTTTTCTACTACTTGTTGAATCATACACAAAGGCACGTTTTATAGCATCGAGTTACCAATGCGTTTTCGTACAATCAATGTATAAGCAACTCATATGCAACAACTCATATATCTAGTTTTGAAGAATATAAGATATTATCGTCTTATGATCACTCATGATAAAATCCATGAAGTGAGTCACATGAGTATAAGTTTAATCCAATACTCTGAACTTATGAGCACTAATGAATGTTGCAGCAACTCTTACTATGCCCACGACCTTGGACATCTACAAACCAGCTTTATGACAGTCTTGCCTTAATACCTACTTCCAACGTATTATCGACCGTGGATGGTTTGAGAAACTTAGTCATTTAGAAAGAATGAACTAGTTATTCTAGAAGTCAAAACATACAAAGTGAAACAATAGAATAATCGAATCCAATATGGTCTCAGAATTTACGAATATAAATAGAACAACTTTTATTTATCACCATATTGATTACACATTATTCATTGCATACTGTTTCAAATTATCAACTTTATACTTGAATTAAAACGATAGTTGTCCCATGATCCAAGCATGTACACTATGTTTTCTAAACACTAGTCATGCCATACACCAAGTATGCACACTATGTTTTTCCAAACATTAGTTATGTCATACACCAAGTATGCACACTAAGTTTGTTTATGATATTTTCTTTGTGAAATAGATCGATTGAACATAATTCCAATGATTCTCATTTCACAGTCCCAAATCGTTACCGAAAATGCAAGAATTCCAAATTCCTGCCATTTACCGAAATCTGTTAGATTTTAAACTTATATGCATTGATCCTCTTGTCATGATTATGCACGAAGTCAAAAAGACTTGTCAACAGACATTATAGAGTATTCCAATGGAGATCAACTCTATGGAAATGAAGTCTCATGTTAAAAGTACATTGCTTTGAACATCCTTCTTGCATTAAGTTTTCTAATCTTACACAGATTGAATAACTTCCACCTATGAGAATATTTCCATATTTCAATTTTGACTATCACTTCTGAACAAGAGTTGCCTCTTTTCAAAATATGTCAATATGATCCTCTCCAATAATTTACACTATACTTCCAACTGTCCCTGAGCAACCAATCTTTGGTAAACCTTAGATTGTCCTCGACAATTGCTTAATCATTTTAGTCATATCCAGTTCTAGTACTTTTCCCTCTTAATGCTCTAGGCATTTGGAAAAATTTAGAACAAATGAATATTATAGCACATGAAATCGATCCTATATCCGAAACATATGGGACACGATTCATGATGTCTCACATAAAGACATGATACTAGACCAATCCTTTTGCTATAATATTTCTATTTCTATTTGCCAAGTTCTCATAATTCAAATTATGAAAAGGGATGTTGTAATCATAATCGAATTTTAGAACACAAATATTGTTCCTATATATAGAATTTCCTTATGTTGAACCATTCCAACATAACATTCACATATATACTTGACTAAATTTGATTAAAATCTCACGATCTAAGCTTTTAGATTTGAAATGAAGTACAATTTCCTCTACCTTAATTATAGCAAAACAATTGTTCCCTATTGAACTTTTGTTTTCTATAATTAACATTGCTAACTTGTAAGACTTATCATAATCATCATGCTTCCACTAACATTATGATTATTAACATAACACTTATGGTCCCACTAATTTTGACATGCACTCAGAAATTAGCTGGACTTCTAGAAATCAATGATTTATTGACTTTCTTACCAAAGTTTAGATTTATGATAGGAGATGCTTTGATAAAATTTTATCGAAAACATACACCTTTCCTTAGATAGCACACTTGTGCGTCTAAACAATTTCAGAACTATGAAAAGGGATGCAATAATCATAATCTTAATTTTTTATACCTTTGCCATTCCTCATAAGTCCATGTTAGTGTGTTGTTTAACCACACACATGCTCCACTAACAACTTTGAGAATGATAATATCATAATTGCCATCTACTTAAAATCTACTTAGTGAAAGTGTTTCCTCACCATCACTTTCATGAATTGGTGAGAAACCTTATGACACCTAGATTTTATGGTGTATGTGTTCCTTTCCATGTGAATTTTATCAAAACCATAATCACAAGACAAGGTTAGTGACAATTCGAAATTCATATGGACTGAACTTGTGCAATCTTAACTTCTTGCCACCTGGCAGCACAAGGGCATACCATTTCTTCTAAGTTGTTATTCAACCAATTGAGAGCTTTCAGAACTCATATGAAAAGCCAACTTTAACTAGAATTGGTGTAACGCCCGTAGATCCGGACTAGTTAATTTAGAGATGATAAGCGTCAAAAATGACTATTTGGTAGAATATTATTTAGGGTGGATAATCTTAACTAATTTGTAGTGTTCGTAACAACGATTCCGGAGATACAAAGAACACCGAAATCCGAGTTATAACGAAGAAGTTATGACCTGCCGAAGTTTCGCGAAACAACCGGTGCGATGCTGAATGATGTAAAAAGTGAATTTACGTTAGAGTGATATTTATCCTTAGTGATCTAAACGAAAGTCTTAGAGTTCGTTAAACCAAGAGCGTGCATAAAAAGAACGCCAAAATCTGACTTCGTATGAGGAAGTTATGATTTTGGTATGCAGCCCGAATACTCGATTTGAGATCGAGCAGTTTTTTAGCCAAAACAATCTAAATGAGAGTCAAAGATATCTTCGATAGTAGTCCAACTACAAAAAGACAGACGAAAACGGAGCTCAGATGAAGGAGTTATGAATTTCGAACAGAGTTTTCCTGTCCTGGCCTATTAAAAATAACATATAAGTAATATATTTATAATATATTAAAAATAAAGTCAAAATTAGCCATTGGAGTCTAAATGAGAGTTGTAGAGCATAATCTCACCTACGCGTCGATATAACGAACGTCGAAAACAGAGTTCGTATACGAAAGTTATGAATTTCTGAAGTTCGGGCGTGAAACCCCAAAACTGTCAGATACCACGATGTGGAAAGCAGTGCCATGACGTGGCAACTCTTTTGACATCTCCTGGAGTCCCCCAGACACAAATTGCGATGATGCATGCAGTGACGATCAAGCCCATGATGTGGAAAAAGGTGCCACAACATGGCAAGGGCAAATTTTGCCCTATAAATAGATTTGAAGGGCCAGCCGATTATGGTTGCTCCATCCCTTCTCCCCCACTTCCGATACACCCTCTAAGCTGTATTTTAACCCCCCCCCACCCCCCGAAGCCTTGATATCATCCCTAGACCCGAAGCAAGTCCCGAAGTCCTAAGATCCCGAGAAGAAAAGAGTTTTCGAGCCGAAGCTCTGCCCGCGAGAAACCCAGTTTGTGAAGTGATCCCGGTTTCACCAAAGAATACTACTTCTACAAGCCATAGTGCTGTCTGATCATCTTTTGAGCAAGTGAGTGTGTAGTTACTTTCTCCTAATGCATAAATATTAAGTATTTGCTATGAAATACGTGCTATGTGTATAATATAAAGTTGTTTATATGTGTGGGTGTATAGTCCCTTTCATAAACACGGGTATAATACAAGTATTGTTTGAATGTATTAAGTATATGTTTGGGTAAGTGTGTGGTTACATTCTTCTAACACATAAATATGAAGTATTTGTTATAAAATACGTGCTATGTGTTTATATATTGTTGTTTATTTGAGATGAGTGTGGAATAGATGTTTTATATAGTTTTTAAATGAGTTAAACTGTATATGTACTTTATATCTACAAATATGTTGGCTAGAACATGGTTAATTGAGATAGTTGGTATGTGATAAAATGATGAGGTATGAAAGATGATTAAGAATGATATTGGCAGATGCACCAATTAGAGAATGTCATAATACTAGTAGATGCGCTTAAGAATAATATCGGTAGATGCACCAAGTAGTGAATGTTATAATCCTGGAAGATTCGCTTATAGGATAATGTCGGCAGATGCACCAAATAGAGAATGTCATAATACTTATAGGATAATCCTGGCATATGCGCTTATAGGATAATGTCGACAAATGCGCCCAAAATAGAATGTTATAAACCTGGCAGTCTTGCCTCATACTGTATGATATAATCCTGGCAGAGGCTCTTAAAGGATGATGTTGGTAGATGCGCCTTACGTAGCAATAGATTTTGTGCTAATTACTTAGGTCAATTCCTAGGAATGAATGAATGACGGGTAGTTGAATTCTTAGGGTAAAATCCTAAGAAATAAAGAAGATAATGGGGATGGGTAATTGGGTTGATTGTTTGATGGTTGAATATAATAATTATATTATTGTGGGTTGAAAACCCTATATGCTCACCAGGCTCCCAAGCCTGACCCACTCAGTTTTCTTTGTATCACACGTATCGATACGAAGATATATTTCACGGAGAGATTAAAGGAGATGTAAAATCTTTAGTGTAAATAATGTAAGTTCTGTTTATGCTTATGTGTCTGTATCGGAACATGACATCTCGAGATTTTGTTATATAATGAAAATACATTTCCTTAAAGAAATGCTTTGATAAATCTTTATCATATTTTGTGAACAAATTGCGCAACTGTTTTGTTTAAAAGATTACTCTGATTTTAAAAACAAAGCATAAACAAATCGGTCTTTTCTGGCCAAGAAATTGGGGATGTTATAGTTGGTATCAGAGCATTAGTTTAAGCGCACTAGGAATTTGTTGGAAATTTCTAGACTTAAACTTAGAATGCTAAGTAATGATTGTGAGGAGTGTGTCTAAAATATGTTAGGTAGTACACCTAAATTGACAAAAGAACTAGTTTATTTTAGGAATGATTCCTAAAATGCTTTCATGTGCTAAATGTTTTGTGTGATAGATAAATTGATGCTATTATTTGTTCGGATCTATGGTCTGTTCCCTACCGGATCTGGAAACCTTATGTGTTTAGGATTCGAAGCGTACGACTACGATATTAGAACTAGCATGTAAACGTTTCGGAGTGATAAGGATGACTTAATTATCTATCATGATTGAGGATCTGAATTCACCATATTCGGTGTGTAGATCAAAAATGGTAAGAACCAGAAGTGGAGTTGGAAATGCAAATGAAAACAGGAATCAACCACCAGTGATTGAGCAAATACCTGTTGTAGCTGCTGCACTCGAGCAAATAACGATGGCTAGTGTACAAATGATGATTCAAAAAGTGTTGGATCATCAGATGGAAGAAACGAGACGTCTGCTTAGGTAGAATTGTGAAGAACTTTCAATTCAAGTGGAAGAGCCCGAAGTGAATGGAGGGCATTCGGAGGGAGGTAACTTTAGTGGGACTATTGGTCAGGCCAACCCAGCATTCGTTAGACAAAACCATAAGGAGGGAGGAATTGATGGACTTGGATGCAAGTACAAAGACTTTTTGACTTGCAAACCATTGACCTTCACTGGGAAGGAGGATCCGATTGGAGTCATGGATTGGATTTCGAAAATGGAATTAGCCTTTATGACATGTGGTTGCAAGGGCAAGTTACAAACCATATTTGCAGTGCGTCAGTTCAGAGGTGGCACTGTTCGCTGGTGGAACACTCTGGGGAAGACCCTAAGCCCTAACGAGCCACTGCAACTGTCCTGGGCAGAGTTCTTGGTGCAATTCAAGTGCAAGTTCTGCTCGACCCAAAACCTGCTAGAGTTGGAGAACAAATTTCTGATATTGAAGAAAGACAGCATGTTAGTGGATGAATACACTAATGCCTTCATAGAAAAGATGGAGTTTGCTTTGCGCATCGTCCCAGACGAGCTGACAAAAGTCGACCGGTACGCAAAGGGACTCCCATGGGAGTATGTGGTGCCAGTGCGCCAGGCACCTACTCTAGGGGCATCTATTTGGGGCTGCCAAGTCTGTTGAGAATATGATCAAAGGGGAGAACCGCCCACAAGGTTGAAGTTGGCGAGAAGAGAAAGTTGGAAGGAACTTCAGGTTCTAATGACAAAAGAAAATTCTCGAAGTCTAGAGGAGGAGGAAGAGATGAAGCAAGGTGGTGCGATAAGTGCAAGAAGAAGCACTAGGGAAAATGTGGCGCGGAGGTGACATGTTTCAAGTGTGGAAAGCATGGGCACTAAGCTGATGAATGTATATTCAACAAAAAGGTGTGCTACGAATGTAACGAAGAGGGTCACTTTAAGAAAGACTACCCAAGGAAAAATCAAGCAGCAAGGCTAGAGGCACCGCCAAAGCCAAACACAAGAGCATTTCAAATGATCCTTGATGAAGCAGATGGCAATGCAAGGAATCAGGATTAAGGATTTTATATCTAAAGATCAAGTTATAAAGTAGCGATGTGAATAGTAATATGTGGTGTAGCCTATTAGAGGCATAGTATAGGGTGAACTTGAACTTTTGTGTAATAGTTTCAAGGAAATAATATAAACCCTAGTTTTGTTATCTGGTTTGTTGAATGATTGTATGATTTTTCTTGTATAATGACTTAGTCAACTGCGGGACAATACTTGGGACAAGTATGAGTAGGTGTGAAAGATAGTAGACGCATATACTACCGGAAGCACAGGACTCGCACTTAGATCAGGGAAAGTCAAAAGGTTACCAAGAAGCTAGTAACTGATTCCGTTTTGTTCAAGTGTGTCATTACCCTTGTTTTGGTAGTGACTAGTAAGATGGTTGTTATTCCGACCCTAGTGGTCATATCAAATTGAGTCCGACTACGATGAGTATGTTACGTGGTTCAAAGAACCAAGTTCGATGTAACATCGGACGTAAGTCAGAAGGTTGAAATTAATGCGACCAATGGTATCGCGCTCGTTATTAAAGGAGTCTGTAGCTAGACATGTTACGTGATGGAATGTGATTATATCACATTAGAATATGAAGGGAGGTACATTCCATTTTGGAATTTAACTCTAAGAGACCTGAGTCTAAGTATTGCATCATTCGATGAGAGGTCATTACAGCACGACCCATCGGTTTGTTACAATAGATAAAGGAAAGTTTTTATCCTGAGAAGAAGGAGTCCACAATAAGGACTTATTTTGTAACTTGGAGGTTACAATTGAGAGTACAACATAGTACGAAAAGCAGATACAAGATTGGGCATCGTCTGCAGTCAAGAAAACCATAGAGTTAAATACTCTTCGAGGAAATATAGAAGCTATGGTTGTTACCTAGGATGAAGAGTTAACGTATGGAATCATTATGTAACCCTTAATTTGTTGATGATTCCGGGACGTAATCATCCTAAGAGGGAGATAATTGTAACCCCCGAAGATCCGGGCTAGTCAATTTAGAGATGATGAGCATCAAAACCACTTTTTGGTAGAAGATTATTTAGGGTGGATAATCTTAACTAAGTTTTAGTGGTCGTGACAAGGATTCTGGAGATATAAAGAACGCCGAAATCTGAGTTATAACGAAGAGGTTATAACCTCCCGAAGTCTCGCGACAAAACCGGTACGACGCTGAATGACGTAAAAAGTGAATTTACGTTAGAGTGATATTTATCCTTAGTGATCTAAGCGAAAGTCGTAGAATTCGTTAAACCGAGAGCGTGCATAAAAAGAACGCCCAAATCTAACTTCGTATGAGGAAGTTATGATTTTCCGAAGTTTCGACTTAGCGGTATGCAGCCCGAATACTCGATTTGAGATCGAGCAGTTTTTTAGCCGAATCAATATAAAAGAGAGTCAAAGATATCATCAATAGTAGTCCAACTACAAAAAGACAGACGAAAACAGAGTTCAGATGAAGGAGTTATGAATTTCGAACGGAGTTTTCCTGTCCTGGCCTACTACAAATAATATATAAGTAATATATTTATAATATATTAAAAATAAAGTCAAAATTAGCCAACGGAGTCTAAACGAGAGTTGTAGAGCATAATCTCACCTGCGTGTCAATATAAAGAACATCGAAAACGGAGTTCGTATGCGAAAGTTATGAATTTCTGAATTCGGGGTGCAAAACCCCAAAACTGTCAGATACCACGACGTGGAAAGCAGTGCCACGACGTGGCAAATCTTTTGAAATCTCCTGGAGTCCCCCAGACACAACTTGCGATGACGCATGCAGTGACGACCAAGCCCACGATGTGGAAATAGGTGGCACGTCGTGGCAAGGGCAAATTTTTCCCTATATATAGACTTGAATGGCCAGCTAATTATGGTTGCTCCATCCCTTCTCTCCCACTTCCGATACACCCTCTAAGTCCTATTTTAACCCCCCCCCCCAAGCCTTGATATCATCCCGATACCCAAAGTAAATCCCGAAGTCCTAAGATCCCGAGAAGAAAAGAGTTTTTGAGCTGAAGCTCTGCCCACGAGCAACCCGGTGTGTGAAGTGATCCTGGTTTCACCGAAGAATACTACTTCTAGAAGCCATAGTGTTGTCCGATCATCTTCTGATCAAGTGAGTGTGTAGTTACTTTCTCCTAACACATAAATATTAAGTATTTGCTATGAAATACGTGCTATGTTTATAATATAAAGTTGTTTATATGTGTAGGTGTATAGTCCCTTTCATAAACACGGGTATAATACAAGTATTGTTTGAATGTATTAAGTATATGTTTGGGTGAGTGTGTGGTTACTTTCTTCTAACACATAAATATGAAGTATTTGTTATAAAATATGTGCTATGTGTTTATATATTGTTGTTTATTTGAGATGAGTGTGGAATGGATGTTTTAGATAGTCTTTAAATGAGTTAAATTATATATGTATTTTATATCTACAAATATGTTGGGTAGAACATGGTTAGATGAGATAGTTGGTATGTGATAAAATGATTAGGTATGAAAGATGATTAAGAATGATATTGGCAGATGCACCAATTAGAGAATGTCATAATACTAGCAGATGCGCTTAAGAATAATATTGGTAGATGCACCAAGTAGTGAATGTCGTAATCCTAGCAGCTGCGCTTATAGGATAATGTCGGCAGATGCGCCAAATAGAGAATGTCGTAATACTAGCAGATGTGTTTATAAGATAATCTTGGCAGATGCACTTATAGGATAATGTCGGCAGATGCGCGCAAAATAGAATGTTATAAACCTGGAAGTCGCGCCTCATAGTGTATGACATAATCCTGGGAGAGGCGCTTAAAGGATAATGTTGGTAGATGCGCCATATGCAACAATAGATTTTGTGCTAATTCCTTAGGTCAATCCTTAGGAATGAATGAATGATGGGTAGTTTAATTCTTAGGGTAAAATCCTAAGAAATAAAGAAGATAATGGGGATGGGTAATTGGGTTGATTGTTTGATGGTTGAATATAATAATTATATTATTGTGGGTTGAAAACCCTATATGCTCACAGGTATCGATACGAAGATATATTTCACGGAGAGATTAAAGGAGATGTAAAATCTTTAGTGTAAATAATGTAAGTTATGTTTATGCTTTTGTGTCTGTATCGGAACATGACATCCCGAGATTTTGTTATATAATGAAAATACATTTCTTGAAAGAAATGCTTTGATAAATCTTTATCATATTTTGGGAACAAATTCCACAAATGTTTGCTTTAAAAGATTACTTTGATTTTAAAAACAAAGCATAAAAAAATCGGTCTTTTCTAGCTGAGAAATTGGGGATGTCACCATTGGCACAAAAATAAGTATATGTCAACACAATAGATTATAAACCTTAAGTCGTGTGTTAGTGATAAAATACAGGTTTTATTCGTGATTAGTTCTTGAGACCTTTAAGACGCCCACTGTCCTCTTGACATACAAGACTCTCTTGTCAAATATTCAAGAGATAGTCAGAATTCTCTATCAAGACAAAAATTTCACACAATTGGCCTTAGATGGTCTCTGTTTAATCCAAAACATCACAGCATACCAATTTCAAATGTACAAGAGTAGAATACAGTTTACTCTTACATTTGACAAGTGTTAAAAAACTTCTTTAAGATTTGTTATATAAGTTACGATCTTGGAGTATGACTCAAAGAATTGTTTTGGTACGAAGTATGACTCATCTTCTTGATTTAACCATTTCAACAATTCATGATTCCTCTTCTTAGTCATAGGAATGCACTAAGATGTCCTTAGAGGACCAATTGTGATATGGTTTCTTAATCATTAAGATGATCACACAACATTATACTAAAGTACTCTCCCATCTTTTCAGATTTGAGAAACTTTTATCTTTCTGCCTAATTTGATTCTTCTTAATCGTTCTTTCATACATTGAAACTTTTTCAATGTTTCAGAATTATACTTAAACTGGTAAGTATAACCATATTTACTAAAATTTAGTAAATCATGATGGATAATCTTATCGATCTTCTGTGGTGGACTTGACCAGTGCACAAGAATGTGTACTCGATCCCTTAGTCCTTCACTTGACTCACATATACATGAGAACAAGGAATTACTCTTAATTTTCCTAAAGATGAAAATCCTCATTCATCATACACTTCAACTTGCATGATTCCAAGTTTCTATCCAACAGAAACTTGGGTGATGAGAATCTTTCCTTGTTTGGTAAATTTAGACACTACCACAAATGAAAGAATTAAATTCATAATTCCACTCTTGCTATTAATGAAATCATATAAATTTTTTTCCACAAATGCCATTGTAAAAATATTTTAAAAAAATAAAATTCAAAACCCTTTTTTTATTTTAAAACTTTACGGAAAAACTTATCCTTATAGTGCATATGCAAATGAAAAACTTCTTGTTAATTATTCATAAGAAATATATCATAACTCCTAAGTAACAACTCAAAATTCTGATCACCAAACCATGCGATCGAAATCCATCGTTGCGATCAGAATCATCATATACTTCCTTTAAGCTTCCTCTCTTTTCTTTGATTCTTAAAACATCAACATATGACCCAGTCACATTATGTAATAAGAATCTACAAATAGGAATTTAATAGAGTTAGACAGTGGACTTTACCTGAAGTAGAGTCAAACTTTTGACTTTACCATCCTTATGATCTTTCAGGTAAATTTGGCAGCTTCGCAACCAATGCCTCTTCCTTTGGCAATAGAAACATATGGAATCTTTGGTAATGATACATGGGACTATCTCAGACTTAGCTTTTCTCTTTACCATTTTTTCAACCATGTTGACTATGGCCGATCCCTTTCCATTAGGAAGAAAAAGCTTTTCTGGATTTCCAATGTTACCATTGTCGATATCCATGGAAATTTGGGAAGTTGATCTTCTAAACAAATTTTTTTACTAGTCCTCCAAATCATTGCTAATTCAGCAGCACCAAGCAAATAGATAAGAGCATTAAGGGTCATGTCATAGTCTGTTTCATAGTAGTCTCAAAGAAAGTTGCTATGTGACTTAGAAAGTGGTTGAACATCCAACTTCCTCAAGATTTTGACACCCAACTCTCCCGGCTTGTCAATATGTGACTTTATCTCCAATATGTGAGCACACATAGACTTTCCTTACCAAAAGGGCTTAAGTGACCTTAAACTTTTCAAGAACTTGTGGGTTAGAGAGAATAATTGGAGGAGGTGAAAGAAAAGAAGTATAATTTCCATGAGCCAACCATGGGACATCAACTTCATTAGGAAAGCTTGTTACAAGAGATTTAGGATGACCATAGATGTCTAAACCAGACATCTAATATGGGAGATACTCAAGTAATTTGATTTAAGTCCTTAATATAACACCCAATTTGATATATTAAGGCTAGGACCCAACACAATATTTTATAACTTGGAAGAGGGATGCCGTAATCCAAGCTATAAGATATTTGAGGGTAGGCGAATGATGATTCACCAATTTCCACCATGAAAAATGAAATATTATATTATGTTTTAATTTGATTTGAAACTCCTAGATCTTTTGAGATTCATTGAACTTTTCAATGGCATGTTTCAATCTTGATTGTGCCCTCTTAAGTTTTGTGACTGGGATGCCGAGGATCACAAAACAAGGTGTGAATAACCATGCAAATATACTTGGTACCCTTAATATTTACCTCTCAATCGATTTTCTGGTTAACCACACGTGCTCCACCGATGATATGATAAACATTAAGTTACCCTTTGCCTACCTTGTTAAATCTAGGTTAGTCTGTCGGTTACCCATATGCGCTCCACTAACGAATTAAGCGAAGTGCAAAGTGTAATTTCATGGGTTAGCACCAAATTCACATTTTCCTAAGTAACTTAGATTGGAAATTCATAGGAGGTTATTTACTTAGTATTTATCATTAATACTTTTAATGAAGGGAGAATTCTAGTCCTTGTCCTACCCGTTCGACTAACAACCCTCCACCAGTTAAGGAAGCGGTATGTAAGAGTGGACACCCATTAAACTGCCATTTTATCGGTAGTAATCTTTTACCCCCTTATAGACCGGCTTCGCGAATGAGACCTACTAACGGTAAGACTGACTGTCTTATACATATATATAAATATTAAACCTATAATATTATAATAGTATAAGGGTTGAATTTTAACTTTTAGAATTCTAAGGGTTTAATTTGGAATTAAAGTATTCATAAGGGAAAAATTTACAAATTCCAAAACTTGAGGGCAAGTTTTGAACAATTCAAAAACTATTCAATTCCATAACTTATGAATTTAAAGTAGTTTTAATTAAAAAAAACTCTTCAAGTTCCATAACTTGAGGATGTCACATCCCCAAACCAAGGATGGCGGAAACGTCCGGGGGTGGAAGACTTCATGTATAGTATCATAACCACAATTTCAATAGTAATTTAAGCAAACACAACCAACATATATATAATTGAAAAAGTTACATCACTTGTATGAATTACATTTTTCAAAATCAATTACAATATGTTGACAAAATATGAAAAGTTTGACGCCTTAACGTCCCATCCTCAAAAGCACTTGATTACCTGTTTTAACCATAATCAAAAGATAATGTTTGTGACAAATTCAAAATCTTATGGACAGAACTTGTTCATTCTTAATTTCTTGCCATCAAGGGTCCCACCATTGCTTCCAAGTTATCTAGCATCTCACCTATGCCAGTCAACGTACTTTCATTGAACAAGGTGCTTGCCTTATGCAGTCTATTGAGAATTCATATAACTCATATGCATAATCACTCAACAGGGTTGGCACATAAATAGAATTTTTTTCAACATGATAGGTTACAAACCTCAAGTCGTGTGTTAGTGTTTACTCTTGTTTAGTTCTTGAATCTTTTCAAGATCTTCAGACTCCCGCGGACCTCTTGATTAGTTCTTGAAACATTTCTTGATAAACAAATATCCAAGAGTTAGTGTGTGTCTATATCAAGACAAAACATTACACATATTTGGTCTTAGTTGGTCTCTATCTTCTCCAATACATCACACCTTACCAATTTCAAATGTGCAAGAGTAGGAAAAACAATTTTCTACTTCACATTTGATGAGTGTGCGTCAGTCAATTCACAATCTTGGAGTATGATTCTAAGACTTGATTTTGGAACGAAGTATGACTCATCCTTTTGATTTAACCATTTAACAATTTCAAATTCCTTTTCTTAGCCATACTAGTGCATGAATCTGTCCTTAGAGGATCAATTGTGATATGGTTCTTAATCACTAAGATGATCACAAAAGTTTGATATAAAAGTACTCTCCTTTCTTCTTAGATTTGAGAAACCTTTTATACTGATTCTTCTTATTTGTTCTGCTATTCATTGAAACTTTTCAATGATTCAGCATTACGCTTAATCAAGCAAGTATAACCACATTTACCAGAATTTTGGTGAATTATGATGAATAGTTTCATCGTTATTTGTGGTGGACTTGACTAGTACACAACATTGTGTTCTAGTCCTTTAGTCCTTCACTTGAGTCACATACTTGTGTGATCAAGGAATTAGTCTTAATTTCCTGAGTACCAAGATTTCCACACATCACATGATTCAAATCATATGATTCCAAGTTTCTGTCCAATTGAAACTTAGGTGATGGGAATCTTTCCTTACTTAGAAAATTTTGACATCACCATGAATAACATAACTAAGAATCACATCCATTTATAGAAATACACAAACATCAATTTTTCACAACGATTTCATTGCTAGGATATATATAAATAAGACAAATCAAAATTTTATTTTATTCATAAAAGCAGCGGAAAACACGTCCTTACAATGCAAAATCAACTGAAAAACTATGTAATAAAATATTCCTAACAAATCTATCATAACTTCCTAGCTCAAAATCTGATCTTTCAATCCATACGATCATGATCCATTTCTTCGTGATCAGACTCATCTTGCTCTTCCATCAAGCTTCCTCTCTATTCTCTGATCCTGCAAAAAATTCAAATTTTATGTATTAAGAATCAATGAATATGAACTTAATGGAGTTAGATAGTGGATTTTACCTAAAGTAGAGCCATACTTCTTGACTCTCCCATCTCTTAGATTCTTCAGGTCCTATGGGCAGCTTCATATCCAACACCCCTTCTCTTGGCAGCAGAAATAGGTGGCTTCTTCTGGAGCTACCATGGAAGCATGGTTGGTTGAATTACCAGACAAATATGCTCCATTACTTTCCCAAACCATTTCTGATTCAACAACAATAAGCATGTAAGTTAGGTCAATGAGGGTCGCATCAAGATCCATCATATAATACTCTCTTATGAACTTATCATATGATTTATGGAGTGAATGAAGAACCCACTCTACAACCAACTTCTTCCGAAAAGATGCACCAAACATTGTCAACCTATCCATGTGTGATTTCATCCCTAGGACGTAAGCACACACGGATTTTCCATCTTCATATTTCATTGCCAACAGGGCTTGAGTGATTTTGAACTTTTCAATTCTTCGATTTTGTGGGTGTGGGAGAACAATAGGAGGAGGTGGAGAAAGTGAAACCAAGCTAGTACACAATGCAGGGATCGATCTTTCACCTTCATTGTGTAACATACTTTCACTTTGAGCACGAAAACCTTTTCCATAGGATTCAGGAAGATGATGGTTAGATTCAGACATCTACAAAATGGGAGAAAAATCAAGTTAGTTGATTGATTGAGTCCTTAATAAATCACCCAAATGAGATGTTAAGGCTAGGACACAACATAATACTCTACAACTTGGGAGAGGGATGTCGTAACCCAAATTACAGAACATTTGAAGGTAAGTGAATCACGATTCACTAATTTTCCACCATGAAAAACGAAAAAGAGATTAGGTTTTAAATGTATTGAAAAACTCCTAGATCATTTGAGATTCATTGAACTTTTCAATGACATGTTTAAATCTCGATATGCGCCTCGATTTGTGACTAGGATGCTGAGGATCACAAAACAGGGTATGAATAACCATGCAAACTTACATGGTGCCCCCAATGTTACAATTACCTATTCGATGTGCCGATTAACCACACACGCTCCACTAAACTATGACAAACATTGAGTCGCCCTTTGCTACCTTTGCTTAGAACCATTTAGTGTGCCGGTTAACCACACACGCTCCACTAACGTCTTCGCAAGGGTACAAAGTGTAATTTCATGGAATTGCATCAAATTCACTTTTTTCAAGCAGTAACTAAGATTGGAAATTTTGTAAAAACATTTAGTTACTTTATACTTCATTATACTTTTAATGGAAAGGGTTTGCCCTATCCTTCCCATTCGGCTAACGACCCTCCACCAATCAAGGAAGCGGTGGGTGAGAGTGGATACCCATTAAACGAACATTTTAAAGGCCATAACCTTATACTCCCCTTATAGATCGGTTCCGTGAATGAGGCCTACTAACGGTAAGACTAGTAGTTTAAGTTATACATATATAATATTAGACTTTAAATGTTATATATAGTATAAGGGTGTATTTTACACTTTTAAAATACTAGGTGGTCTAATTTAATAAATTATACTTTTAATTTAATTAAATGTAAACAAAAACTTTATGAATTTATTAACTCTCTTTTAATTATAAACTTAGTTAATTTGATAAAACCATAAGGGTGTAATTTGAATTTTTCAAAGTACTAGGGTTTTAGAATTTTATATTTCAAAATCAAACTTTTAATCAAATTTTAATTTCCAAAACTTGAGGGCAAGTTTTGAGCATTTTCAAAACATTAGGGTTTAGAATTTAAATATTTCAAAATTAAACTTTTAATCAAAATTTAAAGAAGGCAAGTTTTGAAACTTTTCAAAACTATCTAGATCAAATTACAAATAATTAAATTTATCAAATAATTTGAATTATCTAAATTTGACCTAATTTATTTTTTCACAAGATAATTCAAATCAAAATTATAAATAATCAATCTTTATCTTATAAAACAAGTAATTATCTTAAATTGACAATTATCCATTAATTTGATTAGGATATCAATTACCATAATATAAAAATATGATTTTAATTTGAAAAAACAATTTAAGGTAATTATCTAAAGCATATTACGGCAAAAATCTTGAAATTGTGTTGTCAGACTGAATTCACGAGGTGAACACACTGTGTTCACGACATGAGTCTGGTTTAATTCGAAAATCTACTAACGGACTGAATTCACGAGGTGAACACACTATGTTCACGACGTGAATTAGGTCAGATTTGAAATTCATAATTTTTCAGCTTTAAAAACATAATTTTGCATCAAATACAATAGAAAAACATCCTAGGCTCTGATACCACTGATGGGTTATGAGCACTACATCAATCCTACGGTGCACATGCAAAACCTTAAACTTTGGATCTAGGTTTATCTAATTGTACATGCAATAATCATCCAAAGCTATCAAACCCTAGATCTAGCATACTATGAACGAAATTAGGGTTTAGATATTACCTTTGATTGTTATGTAGCAATAACAATCTATTCATTCTTGCAATTGGCTTCTGAAAGCCTAATGCCTTAAGTGTTGCACCTCTAATGGAGTCACAAACACCAAAGCAATAAGGATGAAGAGAGAGAAGAGGAGAGGCACCCAAAACGTCTAGAAACCCTAAGGAAATTAGTTAGCCACATTTCTGGTGCCTTAGGGGTCCTTAAATAATGAGGCTATTAGGGTTATCTAACAAAGAAACCCTAATTTGACTGCTTAGGCCCTAAGCAGCCCATTGACTCCCTCCTTAGAGGCTTTGGATGATTTCTAATGGGTTTTTCCCCATAGAATTCGTCCACTCCTCTAATATGGAGTTCATTAGCCCAATATTCAACTATCACACAATTGACAGTTCCAGACCCCTTTATTTAACTAATATCTTTTAGCCACAAAATTAATTCTTAATTAATTATTGACTAATATTAATTAAACAATATGATTTCTCCTTTGATATATTATTCTCATAATATATTAATAAATCATAATTAATCCTCTCTCTCCATAATTCATCCTATCAAGTTGCTTTGGTGAAGGCAACCCAAAAGGACCATGCACCATCGGGTCAAGTACATACCAAAATAGTTATAGACTTAGACAATAATCCAACAAATACACATAGTGGGGTAAATAGTAGTAAGCTAACTTAGGTACGTTTCATTACATGATATCGCAGTCGAAGAATATTGTTGGAGGAAAAGAGCTTAACATAAGGTGACGTCGGATGGTTTTTCTAGCTGGCCATTTCGAGGCATGGTCCTTATGCACAATTGTAAACTGGAACTGGAGTCATGTCGATGATGTTGGATGTCATGTACAACCATCACACTTGGGTGTAGGTATGCTCATGGAGGTACCTGGTACCACCCTAGAATGACAACGTATTGTGCTTGTACATGCAAAGTCGGAGTAGCGAAGGTGGAGAAACCAGAGACAATGTTACGGGTAGGAGTCGCAACCCATTTGATGCACTGGGTCACGAGGTCACATTAATAGTGAAGCAGGTCTTTCTTTGGGGATGTTTTTGTGGGGCTTTAGACCCTAGTTTAGAGAGAGACATTGATAGTAATTATAGCGGAGCAAATAAATTAATAATTACTGCAATGAAAGATTGTCCAGATTCATATATACATGTACATTTAACAATGAATATTTCATGGATTGATGTACTACATGGCTTAACATGATATATGTGTATACTTTTTTCCCGTGCTTATGTTCTTGAGGTTGACTCATAGTGTTGATGTTGCCACTTATTTTTTACCTGTTGTGGCTTTGTATTGGTACAAGTAGTCCGTTAAATAATATTGTTGATACTAGTTTAAGAATCCCTGGATGTTTCATTTACACTTTGGTTGGATTCTGACTACTATGGATTCTACTGGGTTTTTTTTTGAAATATTTTGTAACACCGTAAATTCTCATGCCAAATTTTTCGATTTAAAAACACATTCATCGTAGTAATAAAATCTCAAAATGTTACAATGTCAAATCATCAATCCTCATAATCAAAAACTCATACAACAATTCCTGGATCTCTAAAACTAACTCAATCTATAATGTGTGTACAATCGAGCCGGTGCCTTCCTGCGATCTTGATACGAACCTGAAACACATAACACATAACACGGTAAGCATAAAGCTTAGTTAGTTACCCAAAATACCACACACAACTCATTAGCTACTCGAGGCTATACTCGTTAAGACCCTCTGGTCAATGTGTTTCAGTGAGACCCTCTGGTGCTACAACTCAAGAGGACCCTCCAGTCGTAACTCAGATGGACCCTCTGGTCCTAACTCAATAGCTCAGAATAATTGACAGCATAAATCACATAGACATAATGCAGGATATCATAGTACGCAACATAACACATAAGACATCTCAGTCACACAAAGATACCACTCATGGTAAGTATAGTGAGAAGACTGACCTCGAATGATGAACGACTCCTATAGACGCTGCTGTTATGCTCCAGCCACTAACTCTATGCCAAAACCATAATTATCCGAATTAGGAACTAAGTCCAACCTCTCACTTGTTAGGTCTAAAGGTAGTCTACTAACCAGCCCAACAATGACCTAAAACCCATTGGGCCTACTAAGGCCCAATAATTAGATGGGCTTTCCCACAGCCCAATTCTCAATCTAAATGTCAAGCCTAGTTCAAGGGCCCAAAGCACAAAACAATATTTCTCTGCTCGAAGTCCTTATTACACAAGCCCAAGGACCCAGGTCCAACTCTTAAGGCCAAATATATGATTCAACCCAAAAGCTCACAGAGGAGTTACGCGGGGTGTACCTCCCTTGGTACGCTCTGCGTACACTAGCGTGCTCAATCTGATCGGGGACACCAATCCAATACGCGGGGCGTACTAGAATTATGACGGGCGTACGCTCAGTTTTTCTTAGTCGATTTTCTTGGTCTTACCCCTTTAAGACCTTAGCTCATTTTCTCAGATATGGACCTCCTAATAGCTCTTACTCCATAAAGTCAATGACTTTAAGCCTTTGCATAGCTGATAGAGTCACCAACCCACAAAACCCTTTCTCTCTTAACTTAAAATGCTCATATCTCATGTATGACTTGATTCTAACGTCCAAGATTGGATTTTTATAACACAATCCACTGAATACACTCAAAGGGTGTTGATCAAGGTCTCTAGAGCTCAATGACTTATAAAGTCTCCACCTTTTGGGACAAAACCCTAAATTACTCTAATATGATGCTTAAAACAAAAGAGTAAGAAAGATTGAAGCTTTATACCTCTATGTGAAGCTTCCAACTCATATATGCTCAGATCAAAGGCCTAGACTTCTCGCTCCTTCTTCTCCAAAGCTCTTACTCCAACAACACACCAACACCATTCAAGGCTCTAAAATGTCATCATAAGCTCCATGGACGATGGATAAGGGTTCTAGAGGGTTTATAGACTGAGGATGATGGCCAGGAAAGAGGCCATCTCATTCTTTATATCGGAACACATCCAATTTAGGGTTTCCACTCTGTACCTAGTACACCCAGCGTACTAGGTGGCTCTTACTTAAGTATCACGCGCATTCGTACGCTAAGCATACACATACGTACGCCCAATGTACCCCGCTGCCACAAATCTCAACTTAGGGACTTATCTTGTCAAATCTCCAAACTTCCATAGATTCTTTGATATAACTCTGATTCCAAAGGTCCTCATACCTACGGACAGGTGCAAGATGCTCTACGCTTCCAGCAACTCGTCGCAACCCCGAGACTTCCTCATGCCCGGGTTGCAGCCCACAAACCCTAATTATCGGACGATCCGAAACAGGATGTTACATATTTTCTAATTATCTATTGATGATGATTTTACAAGACTGCCGCTAACGTTTTTCTAATAATAAATAGTTAAAATAAAAGAAAATTTTTGGGTGAAAAATCATGTTGGTACAGAAAGTCACGGGGATTATAAGGAGCTGATTAAGGGTAGATAGCATGGTAATGGTTTTTCAGAATGAATATGAACCTGATATTTCGTTGTTCCTTAGAGGACATGGCAATGTGGATCTGTAAGGTATAAATATATACGAGTTAGTTTGTTTTAAGGTGTCAAGACCTTGTTTAGAGTAATTCCAATTTGATTTACGAGACTCATGGAGAAATCGAATGTGATGATCGGCCCAAGGGTTGCAGCCTGTGGATGAGTGGTCTACCGATGGATTGGGACATCGTCCTTTACGATGGGGCTTATTATAACATCCTCAATTTCATGACCATAAAAGATTGACTTGTTTATGCTTTATTTAAAATTAGAGTATCCTTTTGAATAATAATATTGCAGAGTTTGTTCCTAAAAACATGATAAAGATATTATCAAATCATTTCCGAAGGAATTTATTTTAATTTTATTAAAAACATTGTGATGTCATCGTCAATACAGTACATAAGCATAAACGGAAATAAATAGTACAAGCCTTACAAACATCTATTATTCTACTGGCCTATAGTCCATAAATCTCTCATTTGTTCATCACATCTGCTTCCTTGTGCCATTACCTGTAATACAAGAAACTAAGCGGGACAGGCTTGGAAGCCTAGTGAGCATATAGAGTTTTCAACCCACAATAATTAAATTCTTTATTTTCATCAGATCATGCAACCCAATTACCCATTCACATTATTCTCACTGTCTGTCCCTAAATCATCTAATTTAAGGGACCTATCCTAAGTATTATCTTTGGGATAGAGAACAGTGCTTAGGGGATTTAGTAAGGCAACCATGAGGGGGTGGAGTACACCTGGTGAACACTTAGTTCAAAAACACCTACAAGTTGTGAGCATCTCATCGTTCCACTGGACAGTCTAGAATAGTCTGTGGTCGTCATCTATACTTGCTAGATGACTGGATCATCTTTAAAGTCAAGGCCTCTCATCATGTATCTCATCTTTTCATCTTTCATCATCTATATCATCTTTCATATACCCATCTTTACCCACATTTTTATAGGTATAAATTACATAAATAGTTTAAATCAAGTAAAACATGTATAAATCATTCATCCAACATAGATAGCAGGAACATATATAAAAGGCACATATATCATGTAATTTATATTCAATACTTCATATGTATGTCTACGATGAAAGTAACTATGCACTCACTTGTAAAGTGATGACTCGAAACTCAGATAATGCTTCGTTTCTAGCCACCGTCTATTCCTTTGACGTAATCTAGTATCATTGTCGCTAAGTCTTAGTATAACATTGCTTATGACTAATTATTAGTCTAGATTCATCATCAATTCAAAGTCTACTGATCTATAACTTATAAGGAACAACCAAGTAGGATCATATTAGAGGTAGGTTCCGTTTGGTATACAATGTATATTGTTTGGAAATACAACTTTAAACACCTCACTAAAACCAACCTAGACATCATCCCCATAAGTAGATCAATCAATATAATGACTTGGAATCACTGATAAATATTTTTTGTAGGTTTATAATAATGATAATGAACTTAAACATAAGTTATACTTAAAGTACGGTAAGCATAACTCAACTTACAGGTGGTTAAGCGAAAAAACAGACTTTACGTAGGCAGAACTTCTAAACCAAAAGCTCTATTTTTCATGGATTTCTGGCACTCCCGAGCTTCACTACTAACATTTAGGAATTTCTATAGAAAGGCCTTTGGACCTTGGGAGGGTTTGGGAGAGAATAGAATGGAAATGTGTGAGGAAAATAGTGAAATTCGACCTCTATTTATAGGTTGTTAAGTGCCCCGAACACTCGGCGTTCATAACATTAAGTTTGGTGTAATGTGCAAAGTGTCAACAGCTAGTGGCAAGTCGTGGGGAGAAAGGTGGGTGCCAGATCGTGATATGTATCACCCTCTTGTTAACCCAAAAATTATTTATCTTGTAAAATCTATAACTTTCACGTAAAAGATTTGTTTTTGACGTGTTTTATATCCACATGTAGCTATGGACGAGATCTACAACTTTGATTTAGATTTCTTCAGCTAATTTTGACTTTATTTTTAAAGTTATATTTTAACAGGCTTAGAAAATTAAAGTCTGTTAAAAATTCATAACTTTGTCATCTGACATCCATTTCGACTGTCTTTATATAGTTGAGCTCCTAATAACGAGATCTTCAATTCTCGTTTAGATTGTTTTGGCTATTAATCGATCGATCTAAAATTTGATTTCTAAGTTTTACATTGCTAAGCTAAATCTTAGAAAAATCATAAATTCCTCTAATAAAATCTGAATTGGATGTTCTTAATATGCACGATCTTGATTTAACGACTACTACAACTTTCGTTTAGATCACTAAGGCTAAAAAGTAATTTGTCAAAAAATTTCTTTTTACGATAAATGGAGCCCTGTCGGTTATATCGTGAAAATTCGACGGGTGATAACTTCTTCGTTATAAGTCGAATTTCAGCGTTCCTTATATATCCAAAATCCTTGTTACAACTACTTCAACTTTCTTCAAAGATCCTGATTCTAATTATTATTTAATTTTAGATTCATATTTATTCATATTTTATTATATCGTTATAAGCATGTATATTGCACATAATTAAACATAAGTCGCATAATACTTAAATAATTCTTGTTCAATTCAAATATGTTACAATTGTTGACCTTAACTATAAGCTAGGTTCACTTATTTGAAGTAATTATTGTATTATTGTATGCATAAATGTGGGTCAATCAAAATTAAATAATTAAATAAATAAATAAGGGTAATTTAGTAATATGATTAATAACTTACAAAAATAATCCATATAATCATGGTATTGACTTTTAACCAAATTTATCCATGTTTATATCTAATTGACTTTTCTAACCCTAAATCTATCCCCTTCATAAATCGGCCTCACACCCTTGATTTTTTTGCTGTTGATCTTGAAAAAGACAGTCTTTTTCTTCTTGTTCTGCTTTAGTTATGAGTCAAGAAGACGATATTCAAAGATTATTGTCGTTCAAGAAATCGTCGGTTAATTTTGATACAAACGATGTTTTATGAGACTGGACGTCTACATCGATGTTGTCGGCGTGTTCATGGATAGAGGGGGGGGAGGGGTTGTTTGAAAGATAGTCGCACCACCGCCGTCAATCTCACCGGTGGGTATCTCTCTGGTACACTCAACCTATCTGATCTCATGTCGATTTCCATTCTTACTAATATTTATTTTGCCGAAAACTATTTCTCTGGGAACCTTTCTTTCTCTTCTTCTTCTTGTTCGCTTCAAACGATTGATTTATCAGCGAATAACTACTCAGCGACCGTAGATGATCGGTCGTTGTTTCTGACATGCACTAGCCTTCGTTCTCTAAGCTTATCAAAAAACAAACTTTCTGATTCTTCAGTTTTGTCTGTTTCTCTCTCCAACTGTGTAAATATGGTCACGCTTAATTTCTCCGATAATAAGTTCGTTGGAAACCTTCCGAGCACTCTCGCTTCTTACAAGTACTGTTCATCTCTAGACCTTTCCAACAACTGGCTTTCAGGCGATATACCTATTGGTTTTATCCCCCAAAGGACCATTCACTCTTAAATTCATTGAGAACCTGCCTCCAATTCAGTTCCAAATCAACAACCTCTTTCAATTCAGAAACATCTCCATATTCATCACATAATCTATGTTCTTGTTTCTCAATATAAGTTGGCAACTCCAAAAAGAACTCAAATATGATGTTTGGTAATTGATATGAATTTTTTGTTGTTGCTGTGATTTAAGTTTTCATGTTGCTGTGATTTTGATAATTTTTTGATGTTGACTATTTTCCGATTCTATGTTATTCTTAATTTCTAATTTCATATGTTTGCTAAATTGTTATTATATTACTGTGATTTAATTTTTGATGTGGCGTTCGCTCTTATTTCTTTTCAAATAGATTACGCTTTTGATTTCTGTTCTGATTTCTAAAACAGACTAGAAATGGTCATTGGATAGTTCTTGATGAACTTAATCTCGCCCCTTTCTGATGTTCTAGAAGCATTAAATCGGTTTGTGTATTTTATACCATTCCAATTCTATCGGAATAGAATCACGGATTCAAATTATATCGAAATGGAAACATGAAATCTAATTATGTTGGAATTGAATATGGATTTTTTTTCTCATTGATTATACATGTTCTACAATTTTTGGTTATTGTTTTTGGTGCAGTTAACAAGTCCGCATATTTTTCCAAAGGAATATAGTTTTTTATTTATCATTTGCTAATGCGTTATTGGATTCTAAACTACAATTGGATTTGTTTTCACAAAAGTTGATGCTTGAAGAACGGACAATAAAATTAAAAGTGTTTCTTAGCAACATTATTCTTTTAGAATGAATTAGTGTATTTGTTAGATTTTGATGTTTTTTTTCCTAATTTGAATTTTTTTTTAGTTTTATTCTTTAACAATAAATGTAATTCTTAACAATTGTTACATGTATTCTATAAGAATTAATGTAATTTTTGTTTTAATTCTTCAATGCTGGTTCGAGAATTTATTATTCTACAATAAATTTTTAAAGTCATGATCAATAAATATGTTCAAGAATATTTATATTATTTTATTGTTCTACAATATTTTTATTTTTGAACATACTCAAACATATTCTGTCAGAATGTCCGAATTAAAAACCTTATAATTAGTAAAAATCGGATTTTTAAAATTAATAGAATCTATGATCCCCTAAAATATGAAAATTTCCTTTCTTAAATATATATGTAGCACCCAGTTCCTGGTATGTATTTCATTCAATTATTTTTGGCAATTTGGACTGAGACTTAGCGAGTTGATGACCCAAACTCGTTGAGTAGTAGCGGTTTGGACCCAGGGGCTAAGTAGCGGACTGATCGAGTCGGCGGCAAGACTCGACGAGTAGGCTCTGGCTGGGCAAAACCCTAATCTGAGGGTTTGCACCCTATTTAAACAACCTTATACAGCCTCCATCGCCCCTTTATGCTCCTAGAACCCTTTATACAAAACCCTAATCGTGTTGTGAAAATCTAAAGGCCTTTTTGGTGATTCTTGGTGGTTTGTGATGGCAAGAAGGAAGGAGAAGCTTGAGGAACCAAGAGGTTGGCCAGAGGAGTCAAACTTGTGCATCATCTACAGTTCTTGGAAGGTATAAAGTCGATACCTTTCTCCTTCTTATATTAGATCCTGTTTGGGGAGATTTAGGGCTTTTCTGAGCCATTCTTGGTGACCAATCATGATTGCAAGCATGGTTGGGGGTTGAGGCTTCAGATCCACCCATGGAGAGCCCTATGCAACTCGAAATCTTCTTTTAGTGTCTTTTTAGCTCTTAGTCCCATGCATGCACGTAAAGTTCGTAACTTTACGTGCTAGATCGATCTTAGGAGCCTAGATCAATAATTTGGACAAGTGTTGTACATCAGAAATCGAGAAATGAGACTTGGATAACCTCGATTCGGCGAGTTGTTCTTCGACTCGGCGAGTCCGAGGCTTGACTCCCCTTTTCTGTTAGGGTTCAAAGGAACCCATTTGAGTGTTAGAAGGGTTTTAGAGGGTCCAAAGGAGTGACCCAACGTATTGGACTTAGTCATAGACCTGGAGTTCATAGGACTCGATGAGTGCATGATTAGACTCAAAGAGTCCAAGGCAATCTCCTAACTTTTGAAGATGAACTCGATGAGTTGTTCTGTAGGATGAGGACGAACTCAACGAGTTGTTCATACAACTCGGCGAGTCGGATGAAGGTCCATTTGAGGTTGTTTTAGAAGGAGGACCCATCGAGTCATTGATAAACTCGACGAGTAGAAGTGTGAAGAAGGACAGATGAATAGTAGGGACTCAACGAGTTGGAGGCCCAACTCGGCGAGTCAGGTCAACTGGAAGTTGACTTTGACTTTGACCTTGACTTGGTCAGGGGTAAAATAGTCATTATACCCTAAGAATAATTATTAGTGACTGATTAAGTGTTTTATGGACTTATAGCCGGAGGATCACCAGAGCAACAGTCATACATCTGCCGATCAGCTTTTCTGCAGTCAGCTTTACGAGGTGAGTTACCTTCCAGTAGCGGTCGGTCTAAGGCACCAATTCCGGCCCACCGGTAGGAGTCGTATGTTAGATGATTGTCTCTATAATATTCATCTGGGTTTCCTACTACCTGATATGTTATGTGCTAGTATGATATGATGTTATATGCTAGTAGCAGTAGGGGGATAGTCGGCAAGATTTCTGGTCGATAGGGCCAAAGGGGGTAGTCATACCCAGTCATGCCAGGTAGAATACAATTATGTGTTACATGTTATGTGGTGGTAGTAGAATGGTGAAATAGTCCCCAGTATCCGGCCGAGAGGGCCGAAGGGGAGGCCAACACCCAAATATGCTAGGCAGTATCCGGTGGAGAGGACCGAAGGGGAGGCCAGCACCCAACTATGCTAGGCAGTATCCAGTCAAGAGGACCGAAAGGGTAGGTTGGGCACCCAGTTATGCCTGATAGTATATGCATGTTATGTGATTATATAGTATGTGGTACGGTGGGGGAACTCACTAAGCTTCGTGCATACAGTTTCAGTTTTGGTTGCAGGTACCTCTTCGTCTAAGGGGAAGGAGCCGGTGGTGTGGCAGCGCATCACACACACACATGTTTTCCGCACGGAGTTTCCTGGGAGTGTACTCTAATTTATTTTACTTTTGACAACATGGTTTTTATGGCGACATGTTTTGGATTATTAACATATTGATTGTGACATGAGATACCATTATGATTGTTTTTATACCGATAGTTTTTATGTTATAATTTAGACAAAACTGGAAATTTGGTCCTTGTGGTTTGCAAAAATCTTTGGATGGGGTCCAAAAAGTTTTCACCTTGCACAGAAGGTCCGAAATCAAGGTTTTTCTAGGCTTTTAGTCCAAAAAGATTGAAATTACCTATTTACCCTTTTAATTTTAGTTTTGTATTTTCTTTTCTTATCTATATTAATACTTTATGATATAAAAATAAAAAACCAAGAAGATGGCCCCTACTCCACCCCTACTGGTACCCCTCTCTCTCTCTCTCTCTCTCTCTCTCTCTCTCTCTCTTTCTCGTTACCAGTCCGATGGATGCCAATAAACTGCGTGCAGAGGGACGGAGTTTTGATGGTCGATGAGAACGAAGCGATGAAGGAAAAGGGGAGGACCTTTGTGGTTTGGCTAGATCAAAGGAATGGAGGGTAAAAGCAGTGAAGCTTCTTCCTACTCCAATGGTGATGTGCGAAGCGGTAAAGGTTTGATCGGCGACGAGGGAGATCGTCTCTATGGTTTGACGAAGCCGAAGGGACGAAGGAAATGGTGGAGTGTCGCGAGCAGCAACAACGAAGAAGTCGGGGTCCTCGGTGGGTTTTCTCGACGGAAGGGAAGAGGAGGATGGTGCGAAAGGTGGTCGTCGGTCTCAGTGGGTGTTGCGATGAGGCGATCGGTGGCTGACAGGTGCGTGATTGGGGCTACTCCGGCAGCCTCCCCTGTTCTTTTTTTTCTGTGGTGGTGTCGTGGGAGGCCTCAGCAACTCTGGTTGCTATTTTGTTGTTTTTCTCTTGTGTTCTTGTTTTGTTCTTGACTGGTTTGAAAGGGAATATGCAGGTGTTTAAATTGAGGCTTGGTCACCGAAACAGGAAGGGATAAAGGTGGAATAGTGGTAGGGTAGTGACGGTGTAAGGTGGTGTTGGGGGAGGCAGCAACTCCGGTTGCTATTGTGTTTTCCAGTGAGCAAGGCAGAAACGAGAGAGAGAGAGAGAAAGGAGGACTTCGAAGGAGGGGGAGGAAGAAGAGAGAGAAGGGGGAGGGCTTCGGTGGGTTTGGTAGATATATATATATATATATATATATATATATATATATATATATATATATATATATATATATAAATTCTTTTACGCATTAATATTTATAAAATAAAAATATAAAAAATACAAAAAAGAAATTTAAAGGGCAAAATAGTCCATTCAAGTGCTCCATGGACCAAAACTACAAAAATTTCTTAAGTTTAGTACTAAAAACCTAGAAAAATCTTGATTTCGGACCTTCTGTCCAAGCTAGAAACTTTTTGGACCCCATCTAAAGATTTTTGCGAACCATAAGGACCAAATTTGCAGTTTTGTCTATAATTTATTTTAAAAAAATGAAATTTTTTACCTTGATTTTTGTGATGTTACAAGTTGGTATTAGATCCCTGGTTTGAGGGATTCAGACACACCCTCGGGGATGTCTGGACTCAAACCAAGGGATTAAAAGATTCTTTACAAAGATAATGGTTTTCTAAAAACTAAGTTAAAAAGTTTTAAAAAAGAACGAGGTGTGTGATGTGTGCGACCGATAGAGCTCAAGTAAGTTTTTCCCTAAAGTACCCATACAAGTTTATGTTATAATTATCAGTTTCAGTAGAACAACATGCTAGATTAGAACTAAGGATCTAGGAAGGATGCCTTATGTGCCTGTTATATATGATTTTGAGCTACATGACAGTGTTGATTAGACAGAGATATGATAGCCTGCTTAGGTTATGCCTGATTACATGAGCTTATATCATATGCTAGTACAGATTCCAGTTATGTAGAGAGAATTGCTTGAAGTTGTTTCCTTTTTGTCTGAATGCTACTTGCTTTGCGCTATGTGGGGCTCAGAGTGATGGAAGGATCGCCTCAGGGCACTCAGCAGTGACATGGCAACCAGCCAATCAAGATCGCGCACACTGTCCTTTAAGGACATCAGGGGTAGTGGTGCGCTGGATTTCCACAAGGCGAAAGACCCCATTATGGACAGACGGTAGATTGCCGATATTGAGTCTACGCAGTTGACCAGCTTCTGCCCCGGGGGGTCGAAGGTGAGATATGCAGCAGGATGCTTGAGAGACAGGGGCAGAGATTGGTAGGAGTCGGTTGGTGACTCTCTAGGAGCCTCGGCTATTGAGGCTATGACATGGCCATATTTTGTGACCCGGTCCAGGTGTTGTTTGATTCGGGTGCTACCCGATCGTTTGTTTCTCTTGTGCTTAGCAAGAAGTTTCCTAAGTGTTCAGGCATGCAGGATTACCCTTTAGAGGTCGAGATTGCGGATGATCGGTCTGTGTGAGCATTAGAGGTCTTCTGAGGTTGTGTATTGAGGTTATTCGAAGAGAGTTATCTGGTGGATTTGGTTCCCATACCGTTGAGGGGGAACAAGGTTATTATTGGTATGGATTGGCTAAGCCCTAACGGGGCAGTGATTGACTGTGCGCAGCAGTTGGTTCGGATCAGGACCCCAAGTCGAGGAGAGCTGGTGATTCAGGGCGAGAGGCCACAACACGAACCAGCTTCATGTTCGGTAGTGAAGGATAGGCACTACCTTTAGCAGGGTTGAGTAGGAAACGTCGCCTATGATACGAATACCCAAGAGGCGGGTAAGGCGACGGTGGGCGATGTGCCCGTGATAAAAGAGTTTGCGGATGTATTCCCCGAGGAGTTTCCTTGGATACCTCCGGAGAGGTAGGTGGAGTTCAGGATCGACCTCATCCCTGGTGCAGCTCCGATAGCCAAGGCACCATATATGTTGGCTCCTCCTGAGATGCAAGAGTTGTCTACATAGATATAGGATCTATTAGATAAAGGATTCATCAAACCAAGCAGTTCACCCTGGGGAGCCCCGATTCTATTTGTGAAAAAAGAAGGATGGGTTGCATCGAATGTGTATAGATTATCGAGAGCTGAATAAGGTAACAGTGAAGAACCATTGCCCACTTCCAAGGATTGATGACCTCTTTGACCAGTTACATGGAACATCTTGGTTCTCCAAGATTGATTTGCGTTCGGGGTATCATCAGATGAGGGTCAGAAAGGAAGATGTACAGAAGACTGCTTTTTGGACGTGTTATGGCCACTATGAGTTTGTGGAGATGCCCTTCGGGCTCACCAATGCTCCTGCCGCATTCATGGATCTCATGATCCGCATGTGCAGACCGATGTTGGATCGGTCTGTGATTGTTTTCATCGATGACATCTTGGTTTATTCCAAGACTCGAGAGTTGCATGAGGAGCACTTACAAGATGTTTTAGATACTTTGAGGAGGGAGATCTTTTATGCTAAGTTCTCCAAATGTGAGTTCTGGTTGCGCGAGGTGTGGTTTCTTGGGCACCTTGTCAACCAGAACGAGATATCAGTTGATCCGGCTAAGGTGGAGACCATGATGAGGTGGGAGGTCCCGAAGTCTCCATCTAAGATTTGGAGCTTCCTGGGGCTGGAAGGATACTATCGGAGATTCATTCAGGACTTCTCCAAGATATCCGTACCTCTGACCAGGCTAACAAGGAAAGTCGTGGCCTTTCGTTGGGGGCCTGAGAAACAGGCTGCATTTGAGACATTGAGACAGAGGTTGTGCGAGGCGCCAATCTTAGCCCTGCAGGAGGGCATGGAGGATTTATTGGTGTACTGCGATGCGTCCATCTCGGGTTTGGGCATGGTATTGATGCAGAGAGGGCATGTTATTTCTTACGCTTCGAGGCAGCAGAAGCCTCACGAGGCGAACTACCAGACACATGATTTGGAGTAGGGGGCAGTTGGTTTTGCCCTCAAGATTTGGCGTCATTACCTCTATGGGGTTCGTTGTACCATTTACACTGACCACGAGAGCCTGAGGTATCTCGTGAACCAGCTGAATCTGAACATGAGGCAGTGTTGGTGGTTAGATGTGGTGAAGGATTATGATTGTGAGATCCTTTACCACCTAGGGAAGGCCAATGTGGTGGCCTATATGCTTAGTCGCAAGGCAGCACCGATCAAGGATATCTGGATGCGGATGACCGTGGTGACTCCACTGTTGAAGTAGATCTGAGAGGCCCAACAGGAGGCTATGAAGGAGGAACATCGGAAGAGCAAGCGTATTGTGGGTCAGGTTTCCTCCTTCGACTATAATAGTCGGGGGTTGTTGACCCTCCACCGTAGGGTGTAGGTCCCTTATCATGGAGGCGTGCGTCAGACATTGATGGAGGAGGCGCACAAATCCAGGTTTTCTATCCATCCCGGGGCGACGAAGATGTATACGGATCTTCGTCTTGACTATTGGTGGCCTTGCATGAAGTAGGATGTAGCATGGTATGTGGAGCCGTGCTTGACCTACAGGAAGGTCAAGGCCAAACATCAGAGGCCACACGGAAAGATGCAGTTGTTGGATGTTCCCATGTGGAAATGGGAAGATATCACCATGGAGTTCATCACCAAACTTCCCAGGACCACGCGGGGAGTGGATTCCATATGGGTCATTGTGGATCGGTTAACTAAGAGCGTCTACTTTATAGCGATCTAGGAGAGTATATCGGCTGAGAAGCTGGCCGAAATCTACATTCAAGAGGTGGTGGCGCGGCACGGGGTGCCAGTGTCAGTGATTTCTGACAGGGATGTGGGGTTTACTTTCACGTTCTGGAAGAAACTCCACGACGAGCTGGGTACCCATCTTCATTTTAGCACCACATTTTACCCGCATACGGATGGTCAGAGCGAGCGGACCATCCAGACTCTGGAGGATATGATGCGGGCATGTGCGCTAGACTTCGGTGGTAGCTGGGACACTTACCTCCCATTGGCTGAATTCTCCTACAACATCAGCTACCACGCGAGTATCAATCGTCCTCCCTTTTAGATGTTATACACGAGAAAGTGTAGGTTGGCCATAGGGTCATGGGAGCACCGAAGTGGTGCTCAAGACGATAGAGAGGATTTAGCAGGTCAGGAGCAGGCTCCAGACTGCACCGAATCGGCAGAAAAGCTATGCCGACAAGCGCCGCTCAGACTTGGAGTTCTAGGTTGGGGATATGGTTCTTTTCAAGGTGTCACCTTGGAAAGGCGTCATCCGGTTCAAGAAGCAGGGAAAGTTGGGCCCTATGTACATTGGACCTTTTACGGTTATAGCCCTGGTGGGCAAGGTGGCGTACATGCTGGATCTGCTAGCCGAACTCAGTCTGATCCATAGAACTTTCCATGTCTCCCAGCCGAACTCAGTCTGATCCACAACACCCATGGAAATCCCCATGCAACTCGAGAGCTTCTTTTAGGGTCTTTTTAGCTCTTAGTCCCATGCATGCACGTAAAGTTCGTAACTTTACATGCTAGATCGATCTTAGCAGCCTAGATCTATCATTTGGACAAGTGTTGTACATCAAAAATCAAGAAATGAGACTTGGACAACCTCGACTCGGCGAGTTGTTCTTCGACTCGGTGAGTCCGAGGGTTGACTCCCCTTTTCTGTTCGGGTTCAAAGGAACCCAGTTGAGTGTTAGAAGGGTTTTAGAGGGTCCAAGGGAGTGACCTGACGTATTGGACTTAGCCATAGACCTGGAGTTCATAGGACTCGATGAGTGCATGAGCATACTCGGCAAGTCCAAGGCAATCTACCAACTTTTGAAGATGAACTCGACGAGTTGTTCATATAACTCGACGAGTCAAGGACCGTACTTGTTTGTAGGATGATGATGAACTCGACGAGTTGTTCATACAACTCGGCGAGTCAGATGAAGGTCCATTTAAGGTTGTTTTAGAAGGAGGACCCGTCGAGTCATTGATAAACTCGACAAGTAGAAGCGTGAAGAACGACAGATGAATAGTAGGGACTTGACGAGTTAGAGGCACAACTCGGCGAGTCACGTCAACTGGAAGTTGACTTTGACTTTGACCTTGACTTGGTCAGGGGTAAAATAGTCATTTTACCCTAAGAATGATTAGTAGTGACTGATTAAGTGTTTTATGGATTTGTAGCCGGAGGATCACCGGAGCAACAGTCATACATCTGCCGATCAGCTTTTCTGCAGTCAGCTTTACGAGGTGAGTTACCTTCCAGTAGCAGTCGGTCTAAGGCACCAATTCCGGCCCACCAGTAGGAGTCGTATGTTAGATGATTGTCTCTGTGATATTCATCTACGTTTCCTACTACCTGATATGTTATGTGCTAGTATGATATGATGTTATATGCTAGTAGCAGTAGGGGGACAGTCCCTAAGATTTCCGGTCGATAGGGCCAAAGGGGGTAGTCATACCCAGTCATGCCAAGTAGAATACGATTATATGTTACATGTTATGTGGTAGTAGTAGAGGGGTGAAATAGTCCCCAGTATCCGGTCGAGAGGACCGAAAGGGAGGCCAGTACCCAAATATGCTGGGCAGTATCCGGTCGAGAGGACCGAAGCGGAGGCCAGCACCCAGATATGCTAGGCAGTATCCGGTCGAGAGGACCGAAGGGGTAGGTCGGGCACCCAGTTATTCCTGACAGTATATGCATGTTATGTGATTATATTGTATGTGGTACGGTGGGGGAACTCACTAAGCTTCGTTCTTACAGTTTCAGTTTTGGTTCCAGGTACCTCTTCATCTAAAGGGAAGGATCCGGTGGTGTAGCAGCGCGTCACACACACATACACATGTTTTCCGCATGGAGTTTCCTAGGAGTGTACTCTGATTTATTTTACTTTTGACAACATGGTTTTTATGGCGACATGTTTTGGATTATTGATATATTGATTGTGACATGAGATACCATTATGATTGTTTTTATACATATGGTTTTATGTTATAATTTATTTAATAAAACAAAATTTTTGGCCTTGAATTTTGGGATGTTACAATATATTAATTGACTAATTGGATGGTCTTTTTCAATTATATTTAATTCAATAATATGTATTAATCACTTTCTTAAAATTAGTAAAATGATTGGCCCACATTTATGCATATAATAACACAATAATTATTTTGAATAGAATAACCTAAGCCCCTTAACTATCACATCATCTTATTAATGCTTAGCCAGAAATGAAGGCATTATAATTATCTTCTTTAATACAAATATGTTACAATTGTTGACCTTAACTATTACTCTTGGTGTTCATAATAATTGATTGATTCACTTGATCTTTACTATTCAACACATGTCATTATAATCTGGGTCACTTCATCAACCTACTTTGGGGTGTAGTAGATGCATTTTCGCATGGGTATTGTTTAGTGGTTGAGAATGTTTGAGAATTGTTGAGTTGTATCAATTAACGGTGTTGTGGGTGCATCAATCTTAGTCAAGTATATAGCAATGGATATTTTGGACCCCTGGTTAGAGTGTTGGAGCAACGTTAACAGTTTTTGGAAGGGCCTCAAATCTACACGAAATCCAATTTCGACGGATCACACTAGTAGCGTTGGAAAGGAATCAGATCTCGACTCTGATAGTATTCAAGTTAATTATGGACTTTTCCTTCAAACAAGAAGTTAAGTTCAATCAATTAAGCACTATTAGGATATGTTCGACAATATAAGATTAGAATATTACTTTGATAAGTTTATATGGTTCAAAATTTTATTAATATGAATTGTGATCACAAGTTGGAAATCTTAGGTTGATAGGACCTATCTGTCTGTTCTTGTCTAATGAAGGCTCTGGGGTTCAAAGCACGACTCGAACGTCTGATAGGATCTAACAAGCTGGTGGTTTGACTCATCTTGATCTTTGGCTAGGTGTTCATATGGGTAGTTAGCAAGACCATGGGTTGGGTCCTTGATGGTTGTGGAAGTGTAGTAAGTCTACGACATGGCTCATAACATTCTATAGAGTGAGGTAGGACATATCAGGAATGATTGTGGGACTGTGGAAGGGCTGTGTATTTTAGTGTCCAGTTGATATTGTAGGCCCAAGGGGGTGGTCCAGTCAATATTGTAGGCCGAAAGGAGCAGTCCAACTTGTGTTGTAGGCTCGGGAGCGGTCCAACTTATAGCTGAAGGCTCGGTGACGGTCCATCCTTGTGCTATAAGCCTTGTTTGTATGCTTCATATGATACCGTCTTTTCTATGCATATGATGCCGTCTTTTTTTGGATATTGGAATCGGGAGAACATTCTCATTTTAACCGCTAGCTTGCATTGTTTTAACATGGATTGAAGTCTTTAAGTTAATTTCACAAATCTAATCTTTTTAGTATTGGTATTATGGCATCTATGGTGGATCAGTTTGTGTTTGTTATAGGTTGCATGGCGGCTAAGGTTCCTTTTTCATACATTGGTCTTCCTAAGGATGTTAGTCTGTTTCGTTATGAAGGGTGGAAGCTGATTCTATACAAGTTCAGGAAAGAGTTGTCTTCTTGGAAGTTGAAACTCCATTCTATTGATGCTCACTCGATGTTGCTCAAGCCGAATTTGGGGTCTTTTGGGATTTATTACATGCCATTATTATGGAAGCCTAGAATTATTAATAAGTATATTGAGAAATTATAGGTGATTTTTTCTTTTAATAAGAGTATAATCACAAAAAGCTCCATTTGATGAAATGGGATGTTGCCTTGGCTAGTAAACAAAATGGGATGTTATCTGGGCTAGTAAACAAAAGGTGGTTTGGAGATTGAATATCTAGATGTGTTTAATAAGAACCTTCTTTTCAAATGGAAGAATTTTTTTTTAAATAATCTATATGATTTATGGTGTATGGTCTTAAAGATGTTACATTGTCCGAGTGATGGCTTGGGGTTTTTGGATGATTCCCTAGGTTTTGAAACGAAGAGTGTGGGCTAAAACTATTGGTACCATAAATCAGCTTCATGAAAATGAGATCATTCACCATACTGTTGCGTAAAGAATGGTTGGTAATGACAACTTTAGTTCTTTTTGGAAGGATAATTAGATTGGGGATAATCCTTTTGATCCATTTTTCTAAATTGTTTGCATTAGAAACCGATAAAGATTTCTTAATTATTCAAAGATGGAATGATATCAAGTAGGGTTGGCCTTGGAATCGGCCTATTTTCTCAGGAACTGTGTTTAGTCTTTTGCAACAACTTCTTGACTTACTTTGTAACTTCCATTGTTCGACTTCTATTGATAGATGAAGTTGGAACTTGGGTGGTTCAGACTCTTTTATAGTAGCGGGAATTAGAATATGTATTTATGAGATCACTCTTCATGAGGGTCATATATCCACTAGATGGATTAAATATCTTCCTCGTAAAATTTATATTTTCTATTGGCATATTCAGTTAAATAGGATCCCTACTTAGGTTAATTTGGATGCTAAAGACATTGACATCCCTTCCATCATTTGTGGTATTTGTGATTCCGACATGGAAGACTTGGAGCATATTTTCATCTATTTTCAAGTGGCATCAGATTTTATGGAGTTTCATTAGAAGATGGTGTGATTTGGTCATTCTGATCTTTGTCACCATCGAGGATATTGCTCATTGGATCGGGGTGTCCCAGCTTTCTAATGTCAAAAGATTAGTGTTTGAGGCTATTATCGTGAAGTGTCTCTTTCGGAGTTTTCGAAACGATTTTATTTTCAATGGCCAAAAATTTAGAAGGAATATGGTTATTGATAGATTGATCAGCTAGGAAAAATAAATATTAACAGAATGTCTTAACGTTTAAATTATATTCTTTCTATTATGTTGTAATTTTTTTGTTAGCTTTGCGGTAAATCATATCATACTATATTATAAAGGAAACATTTTTCCTTTCACCACATTCATTTGAAACTCTTATATATTTTTCCATTCACCACATTCATTTGAAACTCCCATACATTTTTCCATTCACCACATTCATTTGAAACTCTCATGACTTTTCAATTTCTTTCTAATAATAATTATAAGTTGGTTAATAAGGTTAAATAAATATCAAACCTAAAATGTAATCATATATAAACTAAATTTTAATATTAAAATAATATATTTACTTCTACTTATAAAATTATGTTTTGTTAACTTTTAACATATTATACTTAATTTATTAGTTTTAATATATTGTTAGATGTAAACTATTATCATTGTAAAGATACAATTTTGGAACATTTTGTTTAAAATATTTAACTTATTAATTTGAATATAACATTACAGGCTCAACTTAAATATAAATTTTAATTTAACTTAAACAACCCAAAAAAATATTTTATAAATATTTAAAAGTGATTAATTGTAGTCTCCTTCTAATAAAACAGTAAACAAATAAATTTAAAAAAAAATAATTAACAATAACAATTATAAATAACATTAAACCATACATTATATTTAATTTTATTCATGTGTAACTCGCGGATAGAAGTCATTCAAGCGATTGAGATTATGCAATTATAATAGATGTATATATTATCATATAATCCTATATAATCAATATATTTTTATCAATTTAGTATATATGAATTATTATATCAAGTTTAACAATAACGTTATTGTTATATTAAAAAAAAAAAAAAAAAAAAAAAAAAAAAAAAAAAAACATATCTTTGTAAAGACTTCAATTACATAGGTGTATCTGCGCAACGTGCGGGCATTCGCCTAGAATATGATATATAGGTGATCATATTATATTTAATTTTATTCGTGTATAACTCGCGAGTACAGTTATTCAAACGATTGAGATTATGCAGTTATATATATATATATATATATATATATATATATATATATATATATATATATATATATATATATATATATATATATATATATATATATATATATATATATATATATATATATATATATATATATATATATATATATATATATATATATATATATATATATATATATATAATTCAACATAATCAATATATTATATCAATTTAGTATATAAATTATTATATCAATTTAACAACGTTTTTGTTATGTTAAAAGAATATATATTTGTAAAGATTTCTATTATATAGATGTTTCTGCGCAATGCGCGAGCATTCACCTAATTCATAATAAAACCATTCACTTGTTCCAAAACAAAACATGAATGTCACAATATTATGGAAAATAATAGCTTTTATATATTTTTGTCCAGAAAACCATAGTGTTTATGTAGGACCATATGACCCAAAGTATTATTATAAAAACCGATTTCAAAATGAAACGTTTCAAGTGAACGAACTAACAAATCATTCCGCGGAAACATCTCAACAATACATGTAAAAATCAACATTTATTCAAACTGGCTTCCGGTGTCAAATCTCTCGTGTGTCACAACTGAAGAAGACTTCTAAATGACTACAACAAGTGAAACTATCTAAGAGTATTTAGAATGGTTAATCCCATCATTTTTTTTGTCATGTTAGATCTTTATTAATTTTATTGTACAAAATTTATCTTTATAAATCGCAAAAGTTTTTTTCAAAAGTTTTATTAATAATTAAATATTTTTGAAACGTTTAACATATTCTTCTCATTTAATTGTCGGTATTAAACACATATTATATTTAATATTGTTGTCTTATCAAATAAGATATGCTATGAAGAAATATAAAAGACTCTAAAAATATTATATCGATGCTATATTTTTAACATGTGATATTGATGTTATTTTATCGTCTTGACATATATACTTTTTACTGATGGTTTTTTTAAAGAAATATTTTACTTTAACGTGTCAAAAAATAATAAAGATTGTAAAAAAGTTATAATAAAAAATTAAAATAAAATATCATACCTAATAAATAAAGAACTTTTTGTCACATGTCATCTTTTTCATTTGTACACATTATATTTTTTAGAATTTTTATAATTTCTATTTTCCACTTATCATTTTATTATATTTTTATTTTATTAAATTAAAATTTCATATTTAATATATATATATATATATATATATATATTAGAAATAGTTTACATATGTAATGTATTGAATACATTAAATACTCATTAATTTTAATAATTTAAAATTTTACTTATTTTTTTTAGAAATTCAAACTTTTCAAATGGTTAAAATTTTATATTTAATTTTATTTAAATAAACTAATACAATAAATAAATCTCATACCTAATTATTGAATGTAGCAACCTAATTATTGAATGTAGCAATCCAGCGGTTTCAATTTCAAACAAAGGCGTAAAAATTTAAGTATATTAGGAAAAAAGATGACTTGTTCAAATCCAAAAATGGATATCGTTGACGAGTTAATCACATGCACAAAATTCTCTTAACGGACTTCCTTTTAGAACCTGTTTGACACGGCATTCGCGACTACTTTTTTCGCTTCCTTTTATTATTATTATTATTATTATTATTATTATTATTATTATTATTATTATTAAACTTACACGACTCTCCTACAATGTCCAGTAAATTATAGAAATTAATCACTTTAGTTTACTAATTAAAAAACAATACTTTCGGCACAAAAGATCTATTTGTAATGGCATGGTCGATTAAAATATTTATTTCCCAAAATGTAGTACTTACAAATTTAAATATAAATATAAAAACATAATAGTCTTGTATACAGCCTTTCTTATTAAGGAAGTTATAAACAAATGGCCCTTAGCAAATCTACTAATCATACTAGGGATGAGCAAATGGACCGGGAAACCGGCCAGAACCGGAACCGGCACCAGAACCGGAACCCGATGGAACCGGTCGGGCCGGGACCGGGACGTTACTTTTGTGGATTTTTGGAACCGGGAACCGGTAGGAACCGGAACTGATATAACCGGAACCGGTAGAACCGGCAAAAACCGGAAATGTATGATGTTATTTTTCAAGGACCGGTTCCAACATTTGAAGACACGACAAGAACCGGTAGGAACCGGGAACCGGTAAAACCGGAACCGATAGAACCGTCGGGCCGGTTCGGTTCTTGATTTGGCCGAAGCCGGTTCCCGGTTCCGGTCCGGTTCGGGCCAGTTCCGACCGGTTCGGTCCTTTTGCTCATCCCTAAATCATACCGCTCCTGTCAACATCCAAATTATCCCTTCATAAAACCAAAATCAAATGCATGTATATGTTGTGCTTGCTGGAGATACTTAACGATGTACGTTACCAAAGGAAGTTGTCATCGATGGACAGGTCCAAACATATATTAAGACCCTGTAAATAATAATAATAATAATAATAATAATAATAATAATAATAATAATAATAACTAGAAAGGTTACCCCCGCTACGCGGGCGCCAGAAGCGTTCAAGATTGTTTCCGAATCGATAAATATGACAGACGTAGAAAGTACAAGGATGAAAAGCCCAGACTTTGCCCCGGACCGTTTTTTTCATGTTTTTATGAAAAAATATAAAAGTTTTGACTGCAAGGATTATAAGTTTCAAAACGGTTAAAGAATTAAAGGGGTAGGAATTAGTAAAATTTTAGAATAGGAATCAAAGTTGTCAAACCGTTAAAGTTTTGTGGCTAAACTTTAAATATTAAAAGGTTCCTAAAAAGTATAAAAATATTGATTGCAAGAACCAAAAATATCAAAATAGGTAAAAAAACGAGGAGTAAAATATAGGGACCATTTCTACCAAAAAAATATCCAGATTATTATTCCTAAACTTCATATATATATATATATATATATATATATATATATATATATATATATATATATATATATATATATATATATATATATATATATATATATATATATATATATATATATATATATATATATATATATATATATATATATATATATATGAGGGTTCAATTGAGAAAAAAAAAATGTTGAGAATGGGAGAATCATTCTCAGCCAATTATTTATTTTTACCGCAAAAGCCTCAAACGTAACGGCGGAAATGAGAAATGAATGCACATGTGTTTTCCAACAAAAACATGTTTCCTTAAACTATGCTAAGCATTACCTTAATATATACAAAAACATAGTTTTTTTCATTTTTTTTTTAATTTTTACGAAGCTAATTTTATCGAAAAATAATTTTAAATATACCAAAATTCATGATTTTTTATTCTCTACAAATAAACATCTATATTGATATAGTTTTAAGATAAAAAAAAAAAAAATTATATTTTCAGCTATCGTTATTCATAAGTGACTAAAAATGAATCTAGTTTTTAGTACAGTACAATAGTTATTCACTTATGAATAAAAAACTATGATTAATTTTTTTTACAATTTAAGTATCATTCATATATGAATATAGCATATACTAAACATAGTATATTTATATTTAAATATTAGACGATGCATTCACTTGTGAATATTACATAGTATATTCACTTGTGAATGTTAGATGATATATTCACTTATGAATATTATATGATATTTTCATATGTGAATATTATATAATATTAAATGGTATATCACATGAGAATAGTACATAATATATTCACTTGTGAATATTAGATCGTATATTCACTTATTAATAATAGTTGGTATATTCATATGTGAATATTACACAGTATATTCATATATGAATATTACAATGTGTTTTCAGAAATATATATAATTTTTATATGTTATTCACATATGAATAACATACAGACTTGCATATTTGTTTTGTGTTTTGATAATCACATATTGATTCATGTGAGAAACATATTTATATGTGAATATAACGTGGTAATTTAGTTTATGCATTTCATCAAACAGTTGAAGTGCATACAAGTTAACTTTTTTAAAAATATGATAAATATGATACTTTGACTACCTAAATCTTAAAAAATAGTAGATTGGTAGAGAAATATATGAAAATTTCAAACAAAAATGATTTAATCTTTTTCTAACCTTAATTTCGATGTTTTATTTGATGAACGATGTTGAATGAATGATACGAGTTGAATTTTTTGTTGATTATCGATGATGTTGTTCTAATGATGTTGGGAATTAATCGTAGATGTTGAAGATATGTTCTTATTCAAACATAATTGAAGGTTGAATTGAAAGAGCAAAAAACGAATGAATTTTAACTGTTTGTATTTGTGATTGAAGGCTATTATATCATATTTACAAGTTTGCCACCGTGTCCTTTATGTTTAGAGGCTAATTAAATGAGTGGCTGAGAATGATTCTCCTATTCTCAACCTTTTTCATTTTCTCAATTGAACTCACTTCTCTCTCTCTCTCTCTCTCTCTATATATATATATATATATATATATATATATATATATATATATATATATATATATATATATATATATATATATATATATATATATATATATATATATATATATATATATATAATAAATGAATAATATGACCCTCACCCTCACCCTCACCCTCAACAACATATTTATATTTATATCTAAATCAAATATTTCACCACAACTGTTTTTTGTTAAATTAAAAAATAAATGAAACTTAATAGCTAGGATTTGAACCAAAATGTTTTAGATATGAATCAATTAATCATACCAACAAGACTAATACATTCTATCTAGCTATGTCCTAACAAAATTTATAAAAACAATAATAAAAGAACCCTTAGCCGATGAGAATTGGATCCATGTAGTTTGAACGTTCAACAAACAAACTAAGTCAACAAAGCCAACTGCATTGATATTCTGAACCAGATTCATTACATACGTTATAATAGAAAAACTATATATAGCAAACATAAGAAAAAAAAATACCAAATAGAAACAAATTGAGAGATTTACGTAAGCGGCGTGCATCAATACCATTTCAACTACAACAAATTAATTAGTAATTAACTTTAGATGTAATGTTGTTTGGTAAATATAATTCACAGTTACTATCTATTTGTTATTTGGTAAATATAATTCACATTTACTATCTATTTGTTAAAAACTCAAGGTTTTGGTTCCTAATTCATATAAACTAGTAGTTATACTCCGCAATGCTGCAGAAACTTTATGTATATATATAATAAGCAAGAGATATTTTACATTTGATGATATCTAATTATAGGGAAAAATGCAGAAAATCCTACCTATTATATATATATATATATATATATATATATATATATATATATATATATATATATATATATATATATATATATATATATATATATATATATATATATATATATATATATATATATATATATATATATATATATATATATGCAGAAAAACCCTTATATTTTACCTTTGTTCATATAAACCCTTACATTATATTATATATGCAGAAAAACCCTTGTATTTTACTTTTGTTCGTATAAACCCTTACATTATATTTTACCGTTAAAATAAATCCAAATAACAGGTTTCACCCTAATTTGACCGGCTAAAAAAGTTTACATGGCATATATTTATTTAAAATAAACTATATGGATATTATTAGGCTGAATACGATTTTTCTTTCAAGTCTTGTAGAGTAGGAAGGATCGCCTGATACAAAATCGAGAAAAGAGAGAAAGTAATCCACATGAGGTTTGACTTATTCACAGACAATCGATCAAATGAAGTAAAATAACTGTTAGGGTTCGCATTCTCTCATATCTTGTTAGAGCATAACAACCCTACCGTTCACAAGACGAGGTAATCCTTTTTATATTTTTACTTCAAGTCTTTGAGTTATGGAAGACTATCATTTGAATAGTGTCATTTGATGCCACTATTTAGTGTATTTTAGTTTTATTTGTTTTGTAGTGAGGTAAAACATATAGTTTCGTCTTCAAACCCTAATATTGGTAACAAAGGTAGTACCGCTAGTGAAGAATACCAGGTAGTACTTGGCTCTTTCTTTTAACTTATTTCTTTCAACCATGCTTCTGATTCCATGTATTCTTATGCTTGTTCATCAAAATCAGGGACAAATAACACCAACCGAAGATTTAAAATATTGTGGATGTGATGTAGAAGCACGTGGATATCAACATACAAAAAAAATCCTTTTAGACGATTTTGTAAGTGTCAAAATTGGGCAAGCTTTTGTCTTTAGGGATAATGACTTGAAAGGGTAATGAACTTTTAATTTTCTTCATATTTAGCCCTTAAACTTTTTTTCGTGCTTGATTTACCCTTGAATTATTTGAAAGTGTGCATATTTTACCCTTATGACCAATAACAATAAGGATAAAATATGAACAATTTCAAATAATTCAAGGTTAAATCAAGCACGAAAAAAGTTTTAGTGACTAAATATGAACAAAGTTGAAAGTCCGTTATCTTTTCAAGTCATTATAACTTTTTGTAATCATCCTTTGCTTGTCTATTGATAGCAATTATGATTAATAATTTTGATTTCAGTCACTACGATTTGTTTTGTATTATGTTTGTAAGGAGTATTACAAATAGAATAGTTACCATTTCAAGTCATTATCCCTTGTTTTTATTAGTTTCTAGATGGGGATTTGAAGCTTGCTTTTTTTATTAGTTTATGGATTACAAATTAAAGGTTATGTTTTGATTACTTTCTACCACAGTGTTTGTAACATCCGAATTTTCAGGGACATTATTATGTATGTTAATCTTGAGATTGAAGGAATGACTTGACGAGCTGAGGGACCAACTCGCCGAGTCGAGTCGAGTTGATCGCGTGGATTTAATGAGTGGACTTGACGAGTCAGAGGACGGACTCGCTGAGTAGGTACTGGGAATAGAAACCCTAATTGTCCGGGTTTGTGACCTATTTAACGGCCCTTATGGCCTTCATTTACAGCCACACTTTCCCTTACGAGCCTGAGAGAAACCCTTAATCCGTTCTAACCTTGTTAAAGTGAGTGTGTGATCATTTTGGGCAATCTTGGTGCATTTCTATGAAGAAGGATGAAGAGCTTCATGATGGGGAACACAAAGGAAGGCAGTGGATCTATGGTATTGAGCGTTTTGGCTGCTAGAATAAGGTACAAAGTCCTCATCTTGCTCATTCCTTGTACTAGATCTCATTTTGGGAGTTTTAGGGTTTTGCTTCTATCCTTTTAAATCTATGAGTTGAATGACATGGTTTGAGGTTGGAAACCTCAGATCTGGACCTCCTAAGGTCCTTAGAGTCTAGGTGTCCCAACTTTAGTTGTTCAAATAAGGGTTGATGAGCTAAATCCTTCATGACAAGAATATATTAGCATTTTGGGAGCAATAACCTCGAGTATGAACGTAAAGATCGAAGCTTTACGTGATTATTGAGCCTTGGGATGATAGATCTATTGTTTGGAGTGACAGATCTGATTGAAATCGTCTGAATGAACATTTGGTCTGAATAAACTCGTCGAGTCAATGAGCTGACTCGATGAGTTGGTTAGGGTTTGTCCCGAAGAAGTGAATCATACGATAGCTCGACGAGTTAGGGGTCAACTCGACGGGCTGAGCTGGACTGTCATGAGACTTATGAGGAAAAGAAGTGGACTCGACGAGTCGCAAGGGTGCACTCGGTGAGTCGTGTCAAACATGGGTTGTTGACTTGAGTTTAATTTCTGTTGACTTGGGGCTTTGGTCAACATGAGTAGTAGAGGCCATGGAGGGGTAAAATGGTCTTTTTTCCACTTCAAAGAGTTAAAGAGAGGAAGAATAGCCTTCGGTATTTAGAGTGATGATTAGAGTATCACTTAGAAATATTCTTCCCTTGTGATTAGGCAGGGGCTAGTTCGAGATTCGGGAGCGAGGTCTTTACTTGCTGCTTTTCAGGTGAATCTTCTCACTATACATTACCTTGAGTGGTATCTATGTGCAGGCGGGAGGGTCAAATGTGTATATGTATGTTTGAGATTTATGTGCATTGTGTTATATATATATATATATATATATATATATATATATATATATATATATATATATATATATATATATATATATATATATATATATATGCTCTGTGTTATATAGACCGGACCGAAAGGTCCAACAATATAGACCGGACCGGAGGGTCTAACGATATAGATTGGAACAGAGAGTCCAACGATACAGACAGGACCGGAGGGTCCAACGAGCCACGGGACTAGAGGGTCCCGCTGAGACACATTGATCGGAGGGTCATACCGAGTTATAGCCTTGAGTGGCTTATGTGTTGTATGTGGTATTTTGGGGAACTCACTAAGCTTTGTGCTTACCGTATATGTGTTATGTGTTTCAGGTTTCTCAGGACCGTTGGACGGAACCGGCTTGATTGTACACACCAGAGAAAGAGTTACGATGATCTTGGATTACTAATGGAGTTGTGTTTTGTAAACTGAATAAACGAGATTTTTATATAAAATGCTATGAAAAGTATGCGATTTTTAAATAAATTTTTGTTTGAAAATTTATGGTGTTACAAGTTGGTATCAAAGCCTTGGTTTGAGGAATTCGGATGCACCTTTGAGTAAATCTGGACTCAAACTGGGGATTTGAGAAAAAATTTCAAAGAAATGATTTTTCTAAAGCGAACGAGAGTTTCTAACGGAAAATGAAAAAGAGCAGTGTGTACAATCAGCTAGAGCCCGAATGGTGATTTCCCAAAATACCCTTACGTTATGTGTTCTGAGATATTATGAGATATTATACATGCTAGAGTAGGCTAGGTATTCATAGTTAAGACTAGAGTGGCCTAATTTGTGATGCCTTAGCCTAGGAGTGTTGTTATATGTGATGCGATTTCGAGTAGGTGCTGAGTGAGAGTATCCAGCAGGAATCCTTTAGAGAGGGATTTGAGTAGAGGAGTAATCTAGGATAGATACATAGATGAGCATTTATAGAGCCTATCTAGAGAGTAGTCATCTCCGTGAGGGGTAGAGTTGCAGAGTTCGGTGATATCTTTTGAGTATGAGTAGATCAAGTGGAGTTATCACCTAGAGTAGGTTTTATGTGTTTATTCGATGCCTGAATGCTGCTTGCTTCGTGCTTTGTGGAATTTATGATGATGGGAGTCAGCTACCAAGTGAATGTGACGATATTTAGGAGAAGGATGAATAGCATCATAAGGAGTTTCTCAGTAGTTGATGACGAAGAAGTGTGAGAACCTAGGAAGTGACCTTAGTCAAATGAGTACGCTGCCAGAGTAGAGCATTTCGCTGGGGAGCAAGCTCGCGTGTTGGGATTGGTGATTGAGGAGGTTGAGTAGCTACTTAGGGAATTTGGGATGGTCTGTGTAGAGAGTATGGGTGGATGTGGCAGGTAGTATGGGACCGTACTACTAAAAGCAGAGGACCCATATTCGATGCAGGGAGTATTTCGGAGGATCTAAGTAGCAAATCGAGAGGTGATGTCATGGTTCGAGTACCATGATAAGTAGCAGATCGAGAGGTGATGGTTCGAGTACCATGATAAGTAGCAGATCGAGAGGTGATGTCGTGGTTTGAGTACCACAACATGTGGTGCTTAGTGCTCCTGGTTTCAACGATTATTCTGTGGTGATTGTTTGGGCTAAGAACAAATGTAAAAGAGTATGGGGCCTGAGGGCCATGATGAACGAGTTTTATTGGAGTATCCCTTGAGAGGGAAATCGAGTTAGCTCCAAGGGATTTTTGGTGAGATACCAGTTGGAATCGAAAGACTCAGGGATGATTAGGGATGGTGCGTTATGGAAGAATTCTGTTTGGGCTGGGTGACTGGTCGATAGTGGGGGTGTCAATTTTCGTGACCAGAGTGGTGCTGATTCTGTTTCCTGTAGGAGACGTAAGAGGTGTTGAGATTTCGGTTTCTGAGTTTTGGGTGAGCCCTATGGGATTGCACTGATGGTGATCTTCAATCGGAGTATATGGCAGTAGGTCTGCCTCGAGGTAAAGATATAGCTTGATCAGGTCGTCAATGGGGACTGAGATGGTCAAGGACCAGGAAACACCCTATTTGAGTATAGTAGGGTATGTGTTAGTTGTAGGTTCGGACGATCAAGATGGGTCTATCAGAGCGGTGGATCTTATTGATTTTGATGGGTATCGAGAGCGGTAATGTGGGTTCTGCTCTTATCATAAGTGACATGATGGAGAGTTAGTTGAGGAATCAGGGATGAGGAAAATAATAGTTCGTCATTTCCAGACCAAGAGTCAAGGTTGATATTGGATAGTTAGGAGGTTCATTGATGGAATGGTGTGAGATTCTGAGTGACTAGAGGCAATCATGATGGGGAGTTCTGAGTATTTCATCTGAAATTCGGGGTAATAGGAGTTACTTGATCTATGTCGGTAAGATCATCGAGTGTTGCATAGCACCTTTCAAGAGTAGGTGCGATGTTACTAACGGAAACAGTTTATGGTATAGATTGTTGGTGTTCCAATTGGTGACAATTCGAACCCTAAGTGGGGGAGAACCGGGTATTTTGTTGAGGGGGTCATAGATTTGTTCGGGAAGGGTTAAAGATCTGGATACAGAGACCTGCAGTGCGGATTCATGAGTCCAAGGTTATTGGTGATCGAGGCTAGGTGCAGAGCGAGATAACGCATGTGGTATATGTTTGAGAAAGGATGAGCGAATTGGGAGATTCTTTGTGGCATGTGCTTTTCGGGGTTAGCATATGTCGAGTTCGAGTGCAATTGGGTCACTGGATTGAGGATGTAATAGCCGAGATTTGCAAGTGAAGGTATAGATTGTAATTTATACCCCCGGAAGGGCAGTCGCTGATTCGTCAACCAATTTCAGGGTCGATATGAGTGGCTCCGTGTGAGTAATGATCAATAGAGGGGGAGTTTTGGATATTCGACATCATGTTCCGAGCCATTGATGATGCCTCTGTGTTTTCAATTGGGAGATGGAATACTCTGAGATTCAAATGGTGCGGGAGGAAGATAGGTTGTGAGTTTCTGAAAGAGCAATGTGGTATCCGAGTATGGTGTCGTAGGTATGAGATATGTGGTTTGGGTAAAACATCATGAGATTTTGTGATAGTGTACTGAGGTACCAGATTATGATGTCCTTAATTCCATATTATTTTGAGTTCTAAGTTAAGATATGGCAAGCGGTGTAGCAAGTGTCTATGGTTCCAGTGGGAGCTCTTCGACTGATTGATGTCAAAAAATATTATTTAAGAATAAGAATTGTAGTGAGAAAAGGAATTTGGTCATGACGATTGCCGTTAGGAGTAGCGCCACTTACTTTTGGATGGTGTGTGCATCTATCTATGTTGGGCCGTGGAGCGTGGGTTAATAGATGCAGTGAGTGGGGTCAACTAAATGATGAGACCGTGGGATGGTAAGAGAAAGTACTGTAAGGCTACAGGGAGTTGCAACATCAATGAGTTGGTATGCGAGGGTGTTGTGATGCTACAGGGAGCCGCAGTACTCACTAGTTAAAGAGAGGGTGTTGTGATGCTACGTGGAGTCGTAGTACTCACTAGTCAGTGAGAGGGTGTTGTGATGCTACAGGGAGCCACAGTACTCACTAGTCGGAGAGAGGGTGTAGTGATGCAACGTGGATTCGTAGTACTCACTAGTCAGAGAGAGGGAGTTGTGATGCTATGGGGAGCCGTAGTACTCACTAGTCAGAGAGAGGGTGTTGTGATGCTACGGGGAGTCGTAGTACTCACTAGTCAGAGAGAGGGTGTTGTGATGCTACGGGGAGTCGTAGTACTCACTAGTCAGAGAGAGGGTGTTGTGATGCTACAGGGAGTCGTAGTACTCACTAGTCAGTGAAAGGGTGTTGTGATGCTACGGGGAGCCGTAGTACTCACTAGTCAGCGATAGGGTGTTGTGATGCTATGGGGAGCCGTAGTACTCACTAGTCAACGAACGGGCGATGTGAGGTTACGGGGAGTCGCGGTATTCTCTAAGTCAGAGTATGGAACAGGGGAGTTCTTAGGCTTGGGTAGCCTTACCGTTTGAGTCTTCGGGAGCTTGGTTGGCAAACTAAGAGCGAGAAGGGGGTCTCCGTGTCAGTTGGGAACTAATATATCCCAGGTTAAGTAGGGATTGTCGTAATCAGAAGGAATTGGGGAGAAGGCGCGTGCTTAAATTTGCGAATCTTGGGTCATGAGTTGAGTACCAGATTGGAATTGAGTGGTCCCAAGCCTGCTGTTAAATCAGACTCTCGAGCTTGAGTTTGGATTCGTTTGTGTGTTGAGTAGGCGATGTAAGATTTTAGTTTGGTAGATGGGTCTTATTTTGAGGGATTTTGATTTAATTTATTTGACCGGAGTGGGTCAGTTTCGTGGGTATGAGAATACTTACAAGGTGCATGGAACTAATGAGTAGTAGATGACAAAGGTCGAGGGTGAGACGAATTCTGTATTCGCTTGAGGTAAAGCGAACTTCGTGACTTGTGTGTCACACTAGACCGATATAGTTGTATTGATAAGGAAGTCAGTGAGATGTTTTGTTATATGCAATGGGTAATCTTTGGAGGTTCAACTACTAGGTTGGGAGATGACCTAGTGCTCAGACTTGAAAGAGATATTGAGAAGGGACCTGAGGTTTATGTTGTTAGATGTCTAGGAACACCTATGAACAAGCATGATCATTTTTCGTGCATGAGGTCAGGGTGCTGAGGGTTCGCTGTTCAGAAGGGTTGTAGTTACAGTACAGTGGATGGGTCCCTGGTGTGATGTGATCCTTTTCATTCCTTGGTATATGATTTGGACTTGTTTTATCGGTCCCGACTAGAGAACTAGAGGGACAGTGAGTTACCGGGGTTTGTTATTTGAGGAGCGAATAACATGGTGATATCTTGAGAGGGCGGTCTGGCTGTGTGTCATGCTACTAGAGTTCCCAGATTCTTGAGAGTCAGAAGGGGTAGCGTAGTGGCAGATGGGTCTGTCCTTTTCCAGGGAGGAGTTCCTATTTGGATTCGGGTGTCTAGAGAGGAAGATAGCTATGTGATATGAGATCCTTTCGATGGTACTGTTCGGTTATTGGATTAGATCTATTTGTTGTTAAGGAGTGATTTCGAGGGCAAAATCTAATTCAAGTGGGGGAGAATTGTAACATCCGGATTTTCAGGGACATTATTGTGTATGTTAATCTTGAGATTGAAGGAAGGAATCCACGAGCTGAGGGACCAACTCACCGAGTCGAGTCGAGTTGATCGTGTGGATTTAGTGAGTGGACTCGAGAAGTCAGAGGAGGGACTCGCCGAGTAGGTACTGGGCAGAGAAACCCTAGATGTCCGGGTTTGTGACCTATTTAAAGGCCCTTATGGCCTTCATTTGTGGTCACACTTTCCCTTGAGAGCTTGAGAGAAACCCTTAAGCCTTTCTAAACTTTGTAAAGTGAGTGTGTGATCATTTTGGGCAATCGTGGTGCATTTCTATGAAGAAGGATGAAGAGCTTCATGATGGGGAAACAAAGGAAGGTAGTAGATCTGTGGTATTGAGTGTTTCAGCTGCTAGAATAAGGTACAAAGTCCTCATCTTGCTCATTCATTGTACTAGATCTTATTTTGGGAGTTTTTGGGCTTTGCTTCCATCCTTTTGAATCTATGAGTTGAATGAGACATGGTTTGAGGTTGGAAACCTCAGATCTGGTCATTTGGACCTCCTAAGGTCCTTAGAGTCTAGGTGTCCCAACTTTAGTTGTTCAAATGAGGGTTGATGAGCTAAATCCTTCATGAAAGGCTTATATTAACATTTTGGAGCAATAACCTCGAGTATGAACGTAAAGATCGAAGCTTTACGTGATTATTGAGCCTTGGGATGATAGACCTATTGTTTGGAGTGATAGATCTGATTGAAATCGTCTGAATGAATTCGCCGAGTCAATGAGCTAACTAGATGAGTTGGTTAGGGTTTGTCCCGAAGAAGTGAATCATGCGATAGCTCGACGAGTTGGGGGTCAACTCGACGAGCTGAGCTGGGCTGTCACGAGACTTCTAAGGAAAATAAGTGGACACAACGAGTCGCAAGGGTGCACTCGGCGAGTCGGGTCAACCATGGGTTGTTGACTCGAGTTTAACTTCTATTGACTTTGGGGCTTTGGTCAACATGAGTAGTAGAGGCTATGGAGGGGTAAAATGGTCTTTTATCCACTTCGAAGAGTTAAAGAGAGGAAGAATAACCTTTGGTATTTAGAGTGATGATTATATGTATGTTTGAGATTTATGCGCATTGCGTTATATATATATATATATATATATATATATATATATATATATATATATGTGTGTGCTATGTGTTATATAGACCGGACCGGAGAGTCTAGTGATACAAACCGGACCAGAGGGTCCAACGAGCTACGGGACTGGAGGGTCCTGCTGAGACACATTGATCGGATGGTCATACCGAGTTATAGCCTTGAGTGGCTTATGTGTTGTATGTGGTATTTTGGGAACTCACTAAGCTTTGTGTTTACCGTGTATGTGTTATGTGTTTCAGGTTTCTCAGGATCGCGGGACGGCACGGGCTTGATTGTACACACCAGAGAAAGAGTTACGAGGATCTTGGATTATTAATGGAGTTGTGTTTTGTAAATTGAATAAACGAGATTTTTATATAAAATGCTATGAAAAGTATGCAATTTTTAAATGAAAATTTTGTTTGAAAATTTACGGTGTTACATTGTTCTAGGTTCAAGCAAAGATTGCTACTATTTTCAATGGGTTGATTCGAGTTGAAAAAAAGTCTAATGAATGATCATCTCTGTGAATCGAAGGAAAAGCAGTCAAAATATGAAGTTTTTTAGAAAAGAAATAGTATGGTTAAAGTGATTTTTACCTTTTTGTCATTGTTGTTTGTTGTACTTAGTATCGGTTGTAACTAAGGATTATGTGATGTTGAGTATGAATTGTTGTAATGACTTGTGCTATGAAGGTATTTGATTTTCTTTTTTTTTTTTTTTTTTTTTTTTTTTTTTTTTTTTTTTTGTAAAAGTTTGTTTCCTTGATTATGTGAGGTTGAGTATGAATTGTTGTAATGACTTGTGCTATGAAGGTATTTGATTTTTTTTTTTTTTTTTTTTTTTTTTTTTTTTTTTTTTTTGTAAAAGTTTGTTTCCTTGGTTACTTTTTTGTTTCAAAATAACAAACGTCCTTTAATTGCACCCAACTAAATAACAACATACTTTAGCTGGACAGTAGCATTTTTTATTACTATAATGCAACTTTTTTTTGTTGGTTTTTAGTTTATATGTGAAGGGAAAAAATGCAGCTTTTAAGTGCATAAAAGTGCAGTATTTAAGTGCATAAGAGTGGTTATCAGGTGCTACAGGTGTACTTTTCAAGTGAATAAAAGTGCATTTTTTTGGTTCTAGAATGTGTCGCATCTAAATATAGTTTTCTGGTGCATAAAAATGTAGTTTTTTAGGGCTAAAATATGTTGTTTTAAAGTGCAGAAATGTGCAGTTTTTATGTGCATAAGAGTGTACTTTTTTAGTGTCAAAAGTGCATAAACGTGTTTTTTGAAGTGTATCAAATTGCAATTATTAAGTGCATGTCATAAGATTTTTTTTAACAATCATTTTCCTAACCGAAACAACTATTAAATTCATATTTTGTAAAATAACCAAAAAACCAATACATATTTTTTTGAATGGTGAAAATTATAAAATATATAAAATAAAGCCAACATGAAGTTGAACGATTGTACAAAGTTCCAACAAATACATGACCAACATGCCAGCAATTGTGTTAACTTCCACCATTAAAGCGAAATGAAAGAAGCTTGAAGAAAAGGATGAAATCATTCTTCATTAGGTCAAAAATGAATACAAAGATTACATTTATACATGATAACGAAGCAAAGATAAATAATTGTCTTCTAACATTCTAGCAAACTTTGTAGAAAAAAAAGATAAAATTGCCCTTGGGCTTAACTGAAAGAATCTAACAATTTGACCATGAAAATAGAAAAACAGGTTAAGTCAGTCGCATATCTCTTATATCATCAATTGTATTTTCCTCAAGGAATCCATAATAATTGAAATCACAACCAATGTTTCAACTCTTGAAACACCAAAGAGAACCACCTTCTCTATAAAAGTGCAAGCATGTCTAATACTTGTCTAAATAAAAACCATCATGCCTAAAAAGTATTTGATGTAACCCCAAAATAAAATAAAACACATCTACTATCACTTTTGAACACAAAAGAAAAACACAACCCAATGAAGAAATGAATTACCAAAACCATCATAGCAATCCTACTGTATAAACTAACCAAAAAATGCCAAAGAATAAAACTCATTCCAAGCACACCCAACACACCCCATGCCAAGTATAAAAATTCATGCTTGACACGCCAATAAATTATTTAAGTACGGATGACCCCACCCAACCTCAATTTTACCAACAAAACCTAAATAGAGAACATCACAAAAGCCTCCACTGAAAAAGTCTTCACATAGCCAAATTGTACCAAAAAATCCAGTCCATTAGTCCTTGTTTTTCTTTGTTTCTTATACACATTGCCTTCGATTACTCAAAGGCTTGAATGAAAAACAAAAAAAAGGTTACCTGGTTTTGTGAAATGTCGAACCAGAATGGTAGGGCTGTGAGGCTCTATAGAAGAAAACGAACCCTACAAGTGATTTCACTAAATTTGATCGATTGTTTGTCAATAAGACAATAACCCCAAGACCCAAGTTGATTGTTTTCTTTCTTTGCCTGATTATGTCTCGATCCTTCCTCCTCCATAAGACTTATAAAGGAAAATTGATTTCAGCCTAATAATATGTGCATATTTGCATTTTAAGACCATCTACAATGGTCATTAAATTTAATGGAGAGTTTAATAAGAAAAGAAAGCCTATGTGGCAGTTGAATGGATATAGAAAGCATTGTGGAATGGGTTGATTGAATGAGGGGTTTAATCCCCATTCAACCGTGGTATGGTTTTTCTTATTTTTTTTTTATTTTTTTTTCTCAATTTATTATATAAACTTAATTTTTCTTTCTTTTTTTTTCTCATTTTAATGTAAAAACTTTTTTTTTTGTTTTTCTTTCTCAATAGAAAGTAATATATATATATATATATATATATATATATATATATATATATATATATATATATATATATATATATATATACTTTATTTTATTTTATATTCAATAATTTAATTTATTTTATATTCAATAATTTAATTTATTAAGTTACTTCATATTTTTTATTCTAAACAATAAAAAAATATATAAATCTTAAAAACATTTTAAAAAGATAACATCTTATTTATTATAATACAACATAGTGATATTACATATTAATAAAACGTTCCCAAATATGCTCCATTAAATCATGTCGAAGAGCATGATGTACGACATTATCGCGTAGTTCAGAGTTTCTTTAAATTTGATATTGAACTTGTTTGACAGGTCCTCGATTCACACGTATAGGAGGATCAACATCATCTGACCAATTACTAATTGCATTTCCTTCATTTTCTACGATCATATTATGTAATAAATGCATGTATACATTATATCCTTTATGTTTTTAAGTTGCCACGATCTTGCTGGACCTCGTACAATTGCCCAACGAGATTGAAGAACACTAAATGCTCTCTCCACATCCTTTCTTGCAGCCTCTTGCATTTCTTTAAACTTGATCCTTTTTGGGTCGGCCGGATGTGGAAAACTTTTAACCATTGTAGCCCATTCAGGATATATACCATCTGCAAGATAATATCCTTTTGTGTATGTTCTTCCATTAACAGTAAAATTACATTCATGATACCTTCAATGTGTCGCAACTGAGAAAGTGTATAGCCGACGTGTAACATCCGAAAAATACAACCAATTAAAATTTTTCAATTTAACCTGATTTTTCATTAAAATGTTTACAAAAAAGTTTTCAATACAAATCATTAGAGTATTCCCAGAATCACATTGCTACAAAATCATGAGGAGCAGTACGATCACGCCTTCGCCTTGCCACAGTCTCCTGAAGAACCTGAAAAACATTAAACCACAACTGTAAGCCCGAAAGCTTAGTGAGATACCCCCAAAATACCAACCACGCATGCGCCCTTCCAGGCTGCGACCTTCCGGTCAAAACATATAAAACATACATAGCATAACAGAACATAGAACAACCATGCATATCGGGTCTACCGTGTGACTGGTCCGCCGTATCAGGCCTTCAGTCCACCGGATCCATCCTCCAGGTCTAGTCATGTCCTTCGAGTCTACAGTGGGGTTGGTCCGCCCACATCGGGCCTTCAACCCACCTGGTCCACTCTCTGAGTCTACAGTGTGACTGGTCCGCCCACATCGGGCCTTCAGTCGGCCTGGTCCACTCTCCGAGCCTCGGCACGTCTGGTCCGCCCTCGTGGGGCCTACAGCCTATCCGGACCGCTCGTTGGGCCTTTGGAACAACCGGTCCGCCCTGGGTATCTTGGCCTACAGCACAAAGCAGGACCCGCCTCAACCCATCTCCAGTCCAAACAACCATGTGCACAAACATACATTCATATAACAGTCATAATCAACAAACCGAGCAAGCAGATCACATAGCATACATTACCCTACACGGGTTACCGACCTAACCGGTCACTAGCATAGCATCACTCTGTATATCGGGAAACTGACCTTAACAAGGCCTCCTAGTATGTACCATCCTAGCTACCAGGATGCAGACACATCAAACAATAACATAATAACCATATCCGAATCTCAATCCAATAAAGGGCCGGCCTTGGTGCCTTAGACCCTGTTGATATAGTGAGGATAACTCACCTCGAAACTGTCGGCTGAAAGGATAAGATCCCGTTGCTCCGAACTCTGACACGAACTCCTCCACTGAACATCAAAACATACAACTCAATAAATACCCTTAATTACCAAAATACCCCTAGAAGACAACTGGTCAACCTTGGATAAGTCAAAGTCAACCCCTGACTGACCCTACTCGCCGAGTCAACCTGATGACTCACCGAGTCCACATGCTCAGAACTTCCTTCACTCAGCGACCTAACTCGCCGAGTCACCCCAAGACTCGTCGAGTCCAACAACTCTGAGTCCACTCGCACCCAACTCACCGAGTCATCCCTTGACTCACCGATTCATCGACTCAACCAGAAATATTGGGACTTCCTCAACAAGACTCGCCGAGTCCAAATGGACTCGTCGAGTCCAAGGCTATCTTCAACCTACTCGCCGAGTTGTTCTTCCAACTCGTCGAGTTCCAGGCCATCTTCAAGCAACTTGTCGAGTCGCCCCATGTGACTCGACGAGTACCACCGGTCTGAATCCATACAGAAGCATCTCAGGCCATGCAATTTATCCAAAACGTAGATCCAACCTCCTACAATCCATTCATCACGTAAAGTGGCAAACTTTACGTGAATCTAAAGAGATCTAAGCCTTATTCACCTTAGAACCAAAGTTTGGGACATGGTGGCTTCACTAAGCACTCAAACACAGGAACTTTAATGCACTCTAGGCCTTCAATATTCCAGATCTGAGGTAGCAACCTCAGATCTATCCTCCAAACTCCAAAACATTCCAAGACATACTCCCCACAAACCCCAAAATGATGAAACTAGGAATGCACAGCCTAAGGACGAAGGTATTACCTCCAAAAGATGCCTCAATAGCAGCCAAACTCGAATCCAAGCAAAGCCCTTTGATCCAAGCCACTTCTCCTTCAAGATTTCTTCAACCAACATCTTTCCAAGCTCTAATTTGCTCCACAAATGAACTCTCCACGAATTTAGGGTTTCTGGAACTCAAGGGGGGAATAAGGGAGGCTGTGGAGGGGTATAATGCTCTTTATATGGGGCTCAACCCCGAAAATTAGGGTTTTCTCCACACAGCACCTACTCGCCGAGTCCATCTTTGGACTCGCCGAGTAGGCCACTTGATACGCGACCATAGTTGCGACCTGACTCGCCGAGTCTATCCATGGACTCGCCGAGTCACCCTCTAAAACTTACACTTTTAGCCCTTCAACTCTACTCTTGCGATTCCGGGATGTTACAATTCTCCCCCACTTAAATTAGGCTTCATCCTCGAAGCCTACGGCATCTCATATTCAAATTACTTCCCACGACACGCCACCTAACCTTGACCGAACCAAGTCCTTCAAGGTACAATCATAGAAACCTGAAGCTCACTTTCTCCTTCCATACAGTGTCCCCACCACCTACTCAAACTGGGCACCAGCGGTACCCTCCGATAACCACACTCAACAACCGAGAATTACCCATGATGCCTTACTGCTCCAATTCTCATCTTTCACTTGACTCATATGGCTATAAAGCCACAAACCATCGGATCCCCGATCCGAATCCCACTATATCCATTCCATGACGACAGAAAGATCCATTCTTCCATTCCGGAGCAACTCCCCCGAGTTCTCCTCTCGCAATCACACACACATGCTGATCTAGCTCTAGCACCCTCAGGTTTGGAAAACCTGATACACTGATGATATCCTCAAACACCCTTCCAGGATGAACCGCTAATACATACCCAAACCCTGATCAGAATCTCACTGAGAGTCCAAGACTCTTCCTCTGTATCCCTTCCGAACCCCTTTTCCTGGCTCTACGTGCGGTATTCCTCCGCGCCCAGAACAACATATCAAGCCGAATGAGCTTTTATTCTACTGCCGCAACACCCTACTCACAGACCATCATCGGACCACTCCAATCATAACTCTATACTGCCGCTTTCACTTCCGTGAATTCGCATTTCCTTTTCGCAATTTCATTCCTCCCTCTTTCCTTACCAAGGAAATCACTCGTCCGCCCAGTCACCACGACAGGCACAATGGTGTTCATCCCACGCTACACTACCTCTTTAAAGCGTACCCGACATCCATGCATCACCACCACTCTGACTCTCATCGCAGGGACTCTCAAGCCCATGCACTACCTTCACTGCTCAAAATTGCTACTCGGGGCCAGACCTCCCAATGTAATCACACTGTAGCATACGCAACCCATAACCTCGAACCGATCCAACAATACTCGCAAAGTCTTCAGCATGACTGGACCGCCTCCCCAGGCCTTCAGCCAATCTGGACCACTCTCAGGACCTTCAACCAATCTGACTGGACCGTCCTCCGAGCCTTCGGCCTGACTGGTATGCCTACCGGCCTTCAGCCTATCCGGACCGCTCAACTAACATTCATCATTCCGAACTATCCCTTTGGGAAATCCTCCCGTGCATACCGCTCTAGCCCTCTAGGGGTTCCGAACTCTATCTCCATCATACATACTCGATCCCGGCCTGCTCCCAGGCCTTCCGCAATTAAATGCCCTAGGTCTGTATTCTGCCCCGCACGCCTGTTACTCACCCATACGAGCCTGCTCTCGACTAATAGAAATATCGCTGAATTCCCCAAGCAGCTAAACAACCTCTCAAGCCCAACGATCATCCGGAGAATTTTCAATTCTCCCCCACTTAAGACGCTGACAAATAAATCACCGGTCGCCATCACCGATCTCCCAAATCAACCTTGCAGAAAATCAACACTTACGCGCAAAATGTTTCTCACCAGCGCTAACAACTTTCATAAAAAAAAAATCATGTTTCCACACTGAACAACCCGCTCGAAAGGAACCAAATCTTCCAATATCCATTCCTCAAACTGCAGAATCTACCCGGCCTTCAAACCAACGCCGCATCCGCCATCAATCCTCACAAAGATAATCAATGATAGCTCGAAGCACTAATCCATAACCATATCGATCCTTCAGGGAACAAAAGATACCAAGAAGAAATCTCGATCACACTCGCCAAACCCTCAAGGGACAATGGATACCACACGAAAACCCGAAACGCAATTCCATAACCAACCAACGAAACTAGCAGATAACAATACTCCACAATAATCATAAATAATCAAAACAATAGAAGGAAACGTACCCGCAACAGCAAGCTGAAAAACACGTCCCTAAGCCCTTGGGGGCTCCGCTCCACCCTGACTTCCACTTGTGATCCTCAACGTAGTCGGTGCTGGAGCCTGCACCGGTCCTGCAGCAAGCCGTGGACAGTTGACCTTCAAATGTCCAACCTGATGACTATGATAGCATATCCTCAAATCCCGAACCGGCACTGACTGCCGACAATCCCTCGCATAGTGTCCCTCCTTTCCGCACTTGCGGCATGCTCCACCGGACCGACAAACCCCGACGTGACCCCTTCCACACTTTCCACAGACGTGGCTACCCTGATCTCCCATCCTGGAATCAACGGTCTTAGACCGTTTCGTCGCCGGCTGTGACTGAACCGGAGCGTGCCTCAGCTCACGCATCTGCAACTCAATCTCTAACTCCCGCCGCTTGGCAGCCTCCTACAACTCCAGCAAAGTCTCGCACCTCTGCGCAGACACAAACTGTCTGATGTCTCTCTTTAGCATACTCAGATATCGGGACATCTGAGCCTGCTCCGAAGCGAACTCAGGGCAAAACATTGCCCTCTCAGTAAACATCCTGGTGATTTCCGTCACTGATTCCGAATCCTGTTTCAGCTCCAAGAACTCCTAAGCCAACCTCTCCCTCTCGACTGGCGGAACATAACGAGTGCTGAACATCTCTCTGAACCGATCCCATGAAATCGCAGCTCTCTGCGCGTCCGAGTACGACCCCGTGGTCAATCTCCACTAATCCTTTGCCTCGAGCCTTAACAGGTTCAGAGCACACCTCACCCTCTGATCAGCAGGGCATGAACACGTGAAGAAACACCCCTCCACGTCTGATAGCCATCTCATAGCAACGATCGGATCCTGAACTCCATCAAAAGTGGGAGGCTTCATATTATCGAAGTCCCGATACTGAAAACCTCTACTGGCTCCTCCCCCTGCCGCTGCTACTGCTGCGGTAGCCGCCGCGGCAGCCATCTCCGTGAGAGCCGCATAGCGCTCATCAAAATACTCCACCATGGCGGTTTTAATCGACCAAAACAACTCCGGCAGCTCAGCCCGAAACAATGCAGCAACCTCATCATGCAGGATCTCACGAATCCTCGCATCCAACTCGTGCGTACTCATCTGGCTGACAACCTCGGGCTGTACAGACCCACCCGGGACTCCCTCACCCGCTCCTGATCCTGACCCGGATCCACTCCCAGCGTGCCCTAAAATCTCCATACTGAAAATAAAACACCAAAATCTCAAACATATTCCACTAACCCGGGAACCAGCTCTCAACCCAACCCTAGAGGTCATGGTTTCCCTGATATGCGTATGAGTTCGTGCTTTCAGTAGTACGGGCCCATACTACCTTCCACACCTACCCATATTTGTATGAAGTACTCCCACAACACCCTAGCGACATACATAACAACGCTCTATCCTCACAACTAGAGGAACACTAGAAATCTCTCACAAGGAACCCTAAGCTAGCAGGCATCATAAATCAGGCAACTCATCAAGAAATCCTGAAGATCCCTAGCCTAACTCTAGCATGCTGTTCTATCAAATATTAATAAAACAATTGTCATGTATGGTATTTTAGGGCTAATTACTGGCTCCGGCTGATCGTACCTCCGCGTCCTCCTTTACTTATTTTGAAAACCATTTTTAAATTCTCTTTTGAAAACCCTCCTCGATTTGAGACTGGAGTCACACAAGTGTTCCTCCAATTCACTCAAACCAAGGCTCTGATACCAACTTGTAACATCCGAAAAATACAACCAATTTAAAATTTTCAATTTAACCCGATTTTTCATTAAAATGTTTACAAAAAGGTTTTCAATACAAATCATTAGAGTATTCCCAGAATCACATTGCTACAAAATCATGAGCAGCAGTACGATCACGCCTTCGCCTTGCCACAGTCTCCTGAAGAACCTGAAAAACATTAAACCACAACTGTAAGCCCGAAAGCTTAGTGAGATACCCCCAAAATACCAACCACGCATGCACCCTTCCAGGCTGCGACCTTCCGGTCAAAACATATAAAACATACATAGCACAACAGAACATAGAACAGCCATGCATATCGGGTCTACCGTGTGACTGGTCCGCCGTATCAGGCCTTCAGTCCACCGGATCCATCCTCCAGGTCTAGTCATGTCCTTCGAGTCTACAGTGGGGTTGGTCCGCCCGCATCGGGCCTTCAACCCACCTGGTCCACTCTCCGAGTCTACAGTGTGACTGGTCTGCCCGCATCGGGCCTTCAGTCGGCCTGGTCCACTCTCCGAGCCTCGGCACGTCTGGTCCGCCCTCGTGGGGCCTACAGCCTATCCGGACCACTCGCTGGGCCTTCGGAACAACCGGTCCGCCCTAGGTATCTTGGCCTACAGCACAAAGCAGGACCCGCCTCAACCCATCTCCAGTCCAAACAACCATGTGCACAAACATACATTCATATAACAGTCATAATCAACAAACCGAGCAAGCAGATCACATAGCATATCATTACCCTAACCGCATAGCATCACTCTGTATATCGGGAAACTGACCTTAACAAGGCCTCCTAGTATGTACCATCCTAGCTACCAGGATGCAGACACATCAAACAATAACATAATAACCATATTCGAATCTCAATCCAATAAAGGGCCGGCCTTGGTGCCTAAGACCCTGATATAGTGAGGATAACTCACCTCGAAACTGTCGGCTGAAAGGATAAGATCCTGCTGCTCCGAACTCTGACACGAACTCCTCCACTGAACATCAAAACATACAACTCAATAAATACCCTTAATTACCAAAATACCCCTAGAAGACAACTGGTCAACCTTGGATAAGTCAAAGTCAACCCCTGACTGACCCTACTCGCCGAGTCAACCTGATGACTCACCGAGTCCACATGCTCAGAACTTCCTTCACTCAGCGACCTAACTCGCCGAGTCACCCCAAGACTCGTCGAGTCCAACAACTCTGAGTCCACTCGCACCCAACTCACCAAGTCATCCCTTGACTCACCGATTCATCGACTCAACCAGAAATATTGGGACTTCCTCGACAAGACTCGCCGAGTCCAAATGGACTCGTCGAGTCCAAGGCTATCTTCAACCTACTCGCCGAGTTGTTCTTCCAACTCGTCGAGTTCCAGGCCATCTTCAAGCAACTTGTCGAGTCGCCCCATGTGACTCGACGAGTACCACCGGTCTGAATCCATATAGAAGCATCTCAGGCCATGCAATTTATCCAAAACGTAGATCCAATCTCCTACAATCCATCCATCACGTAAAGTGGCAAACTTTACGTGAATCTAAAGAGATCTAAGCCTTATTCACCTTAGAACCAAAGTTTGGGACATGGTGGCTTCACTAAGCACTCAAACACAGGAACTTTAATGCACTCTAAGCCTTCAATATTCCAGATCTGAGGTAGCAACCTCAGATCTATCCTCCAAACTCCAAAACATTCCAAGATATACTCCCCACAAACCCCAAAATGATGAAACTAGGAATGCACAGCCTAAGGACGAAGGTATTACCTCCAAAAGATGCCTCAATAGCAGCCAAACTCGAATCCAAGCAAAGCCCTTTGATCCAAGCCACTTCTCCTTCAAGATTTCTTCAACCAACACCTTTCCAAGCTCTAATTTGCTCCACAAATGAACTCTCCACGAATTTAGGGTTTCTGGAACTCAAGGGGGGAATAAGGGAGGCTGTGGAGGGGTATAATGCTCTTTATATAGGGCTCAACCCTGAAAATTAGGGTTTTCTCCACACAGCACCTACTCGCCGAGTCCATCTTTGGACTCGCCGAGTAGGCCACTTGATACGCGACCATAGTCACGATCTGACTCGCCGAGTCTATCCATGGACTCGCCGAGTCATCCTCTAAAACTTACACTTTTAGCCCTTCAACTCTACTTTTGCGATTCCGGGATGTTACATGACGAGTCGGCGGTGGTGCCATTGGAGGATATTTAGGTGGATGTGGGCCTGAACTACATCGAGAAACCAGTGGCGATTCGGGATCGAAAGATCAAGGTCCTGAGGAACACGGAAATGCCTCTGGTGCAAGTGCAGTGGCAGCATCGGAAAGGGTCGGAGCTTACGTGGGAGCCAGAGCATGAGATGCGTGAGCAGCATCCGGAGTTATTTTCAGAGTGAGACTTCGAGGGCGAAGTCTGATTCTAATGGGGGAGAATTGTAACATCCGGATTCCCAGGTATATTATTTATTCATTTAATTTTTGGAGTTTGTGGAGGAACTCGACGAGTTGGCGCCAAGACTCGCCGAGTAGGGACGCGGATGTCCATTCTATTTCATGACCGGACTTGGCGAGTCCATTCGTGGACTCGGCAACTCCATGTTGTTTAGTGAAGCCCTAATTTCCAGGGCTTGGGACCTATTTAAAGGCCCTTATGGCCGTCCATTGTGGCTACTACCCCCCCCCCCCCCCAGAGAGAGAGTCTCGGATCGTTTGAGAAGCAAGGACTGACCATTGTTGATCTTTGTGGTGTCATTTAGTAAGAAGAAGGAGGTTCTAGCCAAGGGAAAGCAAAGGAGGTTGCTATTCTAAGGACTAAAAGCTAAGATCATTCATTTGAGGTATTATTTCGACTCTTCTTCTGTTTTGGGAAGGATATGTGGTTTTAGGGTTTCGTATACCCTTGACTAAGTTGTTTTGAGGTCCAAATAGTCCCTTCTAGAGATAAGGCTTTGTACCTGGACCCATAGAGGTCCAGAGAGCCTTATTCTTCAAGCTTTATGAAGAACAATGGAGGTCATGACCTTGGGTTAAGGTATTTGGGACAAAATCACCATTTAATGCCTATTGGTTGAGTTATAAGAATCAAGATTCAGACTTTACGTGACATTTATGCTTGGGAAGGCCAGATCTATGGATTAGGGGCACAGATCTGACCACAGGAGGTCAATAGCGTTTGTGCATGGCATGAACTCGCCGAGTTGTTCTTGGGACTCGTCGAGTAGGGTTAAGGTCCACGCAAATCGCTCAGTAAGTAGACTTGCCGAGTTGGGGGATAACTCAGTGAGTCAGAAGGGGGTTAAAAGACTGGAGTTCAAGGCGGTACTCGCCGAGTTGTTCTTGAGACTCGACGAGTTGAGTCGAGGTAGCCCCGCGATTCATGCCAGGTGTGACTCGTTGAGCGCAGGGTAGGACTCAACGTACCAAGCGGGACAGAGAGTTAGTGGACATGTGTGTACTCGCCGAGTCACCGGAGTGCACTCGGCGAGTTGGGTCAAAGTTAACCGTTGACTTTTAGGGTTTGGTCAATAATAGGGTCCTTGAGTCAAGAGGGGGGTAAAATAGTCTTTTACCCTTATGAGGGTGACAATAGAGGATCGAATCTAGCCTCGAGTGTTATGTTTATGAGGGTATTTACTTTGTGTGAATAGGCGGAGGCTAGGCAATACTTCTACCGACTCAGAGATTTACAAGACGTCTGAGGTGAGTCTTCTCACTATGCCTTACCCGATGGGGTAATTATATGTGGCCGAAGGGTCTTATATGTATGATGTATATGTGATGTAAGTTATATGTTATATGTTATATGTTATGTGATATGAGCATGATGTGGGCCGGAAGGTCAAGATGATATGGATCGGAAGGTCAATAGAGTCTGGGATGGAAATCCCCTGAGACACTTGGATCGGAAGGTCCTATGGCCTGGAAAGGCGTATGTGCTATATGTGGTATTTGGGGGAACTCACTAAGCATTTATGCTTACAGTGTTATGTGATATGTGTTTCAGGTACTAGCGATGATCGCGGGAAGGCGCCGACATGACTCGTACACACGCATATTGGAGAATAAACATTTTGATCTTGGGGTTTTGTACTGATACAATGTTGATACAATGTTTTTATTTATGAATGCAAACTATATTTCATGGTTTTTCAAAAGTGAAAAATTGTTCAAATTTTTACGGTGTTGCAATTCCCATAATCTCGAGTTACAGACTTACTCCTTTGCTCCAAACCATAGTGTTGGGTTTCTAGAGTCCATTAGCAACATAAAGTTGCTACCTTTACGTGCTTCTTGTCCCCTAATTGCAATAACCAAGCTAGAAAGGAACTTAACTCATGAGGAATGGCTTTTGCATAGCAACTAACAGGGCTTTCTGCATCTTGGATGCAAATAGAGCTCAGATCTGGAGTTTCAACTCTAGATCTAACTTGTGCACCAATTTCTCATTACATACTCTTCAAAGAAACCTTAAAACTCCATGAAAGATGGATCTAAAAAGGGGAAAGCCAAGGACAACGATTCATTACCTCCAAAACGTCCTCCTACTGAAAAGGAATCCGAATCTCCACGAACCTCCTAGATCCAAGCTTCTTGATCTTCAAGATTTCTTCACAAAACACTTAACAATGCCCCAATTTGCTTCCAATGGCTTTCACCCACGATTCTAGGGCTTCTGGATCTCAAAGAGGAGTAACGAGGTTAGGGAATGGGTGTAATGTTCCTTAAATAGGGTACAAACCCCTGGATTAGGGTTTTTTTCTCGTTTAGACCAGACTCGCTGAGTCCACTCGCCGAGTCGGTCACTTATTTTACACTCGGATCCCGCTCTGACTCGTCGAGTTCCTCACTGGACTCGACGAGTTGACCCTTTGACTTAGGGTTTTCTTTCTTTTCTTGGCCTTTCTAATTTTGAGTGTTACAGACAACGTTTATACTTGTATGTGCAACGTTGGAGTAGCGAACGCAGCGAACCAAGAGTAATGTTATGAGTAAGAGTCGCGCCTCACTTGGTGCACTGGGTCTAGCCGGTCACGTTAGTAGTGAATAAGGTTTTTACCTCTTGAGTTAGTGATGGACCAGTAGGGTATGGTTGGGTCGGTCACTTAGTAGTGAACAAGTTTTGCCTTCATGTTAGTCATGAACCTACGTGCGAGGTGTCTACCTTACGGGTTAGTGATGGACCCATGTGTAAGGAATCTTCCTTGCGGATTAGTGATGGATCTAGGGCTAGGAATCATAATTAATTATCTAATACTAAAAGATAAATAATAAAGTAGACCCTAATGATACTCTAGTGAGAAACATGCGATGTAAATGATGTATGTGATGCATGTGATGTATGTGATGATATGCTATGTGTGTTTTTGATAACATTGTACTTATGGTTGATCACTTAACATTTGCTGATATTTGTTTTTTTGTTTGTTTTTGTCTTGCATTGGTACAGGTTGCATAGTTTGACGACTTGGTAAGGATGGGGAATTTGGGTAGTTACATTCCAGTTTATATCTTAGTATTGATACCATTTGGACATGTCTTGGAGTTTTCTTAACACTTGTTTTTGAGAACTTGGAGTTTTCTTAACACTTGTTTTTTATTTGGTTTATGAACTATATTTTGATAAATGATGTTTTTGAAAATAAACGTAACAATGGTGATGTTTACTTTAAACTTTAAATAAGATTTCTACTAACGTATTATGTTAAACAAATGTTTTGAAAAAAAAAAGAAAAAAAAATTAGGTGAAAAAAATTCACAATGTTATAATTGTGATGTTTAACAAAATGGCAGCAGCATATAGCATCTAAAATTCAAAAGGAATTGAATTTTGAATGTATTATTTGTTGAAATTTCTGAGTAATTGTGATGTTTAACAAAAAAACCATAAACTTTAAATTGTTTGTTTTAGTCTTTGATTAGTTGAATAAATTTATTACTTATGATTGATTGACTGTGAACAGGACTTGTACAACTATCTCATGGACATTCCGCTGTTTTTATGAAAAGGTACTGTACTTACTGATTTAAATGTTCAGGACTAAAAAATCAAGCCATTACTTTACTAATATCTTTCATTATCCAATTTTTGAAACAACTTTTTCTGCATACATTTCTTGAATATGAGAAGTATAAAATGAGCAATAGAGAGCTGCCATTCACATATGCTGCTTCTACAGAACCTCCTTTTGGTGCAAAACAGGTAGGTACCTCAGCCTCAGCCAAAGTCATATATTAATTGTTTAGTATTAGTATTTTTGTATGTATTGTTTCTTAATTACATCAAAACATGAAGTTGATTTGTTTGTACAAAAAATATGTCGTAATTTGAAGTTGCAAATGTCTGTCATAAATATAAAAATGTTACGAATTATGACAAAGTCAGTCGTAAATGTATATCGAAAACGCATGTCGTGTATGTATGTCTTAATTGTTGGTTATAAATGTCTGTCGTAAATTTTATGACAGACCTAATGTGTTTCATTCTCCTTTATGCCCATTTATGACAGACACCTTTTTCTAGTAGTGGAGTAAAAGGAAACTATAGTAAAGCGGATTAAATTTTTACACCCAATATATACACGCAGACGAAACCGAACTTAAGAGTAAATGCATACACAAGATATATGAATCTAATCGATCAATAACATGTTCATGAGGCCAAGCGCTACCACCGGTGCATGCATTCCTTCTTTTCCCTACGCTATTCAATCTGAGTCATTACAATAACAAACGTACATTTTTATCCATTAGCAATCAAAAACATAAAATATCACTAAAATATCTGGAGATTCGCCCTCGCAATCCCCCAGAATTGGTCTCTTTGTCTCGTAAAACCTGTTGTTGCACTACCAAAACTGAAGCCGTGCTCCCTAAATCAACAGACGCAACATAATCACCAATCACTCCAAGCTCCAAATTTTCACTCCAACTCGACAAACCTTCGATCAAAATCGGATTAACCCCCAGTTTTCTCCCCACAATCCAAAGATCATAATCCTCACTATTCATCGCTCGAATAGCTGCTACAGTCTCTTCACCATTTCTCACCACCACCTCCCGATAAGCCACTTGCTCATTCCCCTCATATTTCACCCAAAATGAAGTCACCAGCCCATCATCAAGCTTCTTTTCCATTTCATTATCTCCTTCACCATTATACGCAAGAAACCGTATCACAGTAAGTGAAACATTCGGATTCCCAGCCATCCTATCAGCACATGCCAATGCTTCCCTTGCGTCCGCTCCACCTAGAAAAAGCATTGCGAAATGGTATTGTAGTGTCACAGACATGCGTAGGTTAGTGGGTGCCCTGAAATCCCCCTTATCAACTAACATGGCCACCGAGCATGGTGCATGGTCCAACACAGTGTAGTTCAAAGATTTCACACTGTTTTGAATCATATCTGTCCCCGCTAAGCCTCTCATTGGGGACATATTATACGGTAATATTATCAAAGATGCTTTCCTGTTCAAAGCAAGCTCACAAACATCTTGGTACATGCTTCTTTTTGGTGCTACCGAGGTAAACGAGTGAACCTTAATAACATCACCCCTGGTTTCATGGACAGTTTGAAAGGATTTATGTACAGCCCCGCTGTAATCCTTTTGGCTCTTTTTATCATTTTCTTTGGGTTCTCCTGTATGATCGATGAACATGGGAGCTGCTCGACCCACAAGCTCGACAAGATGAAGAGCGTATACTAAGAAAGGACTGTGTACTGTTGGGTTAGAAACTTCTAGAAGATGGATCATTCCTGGAACACTTTCTTCATCAAGGAAGCAGACGAGAACGTTGAGTTCGGTGTTAGGAGGAGTATGTTGGATGTTTCGTCGTTTATTGATCATGTATGGCCTATTTGGATTGTAGACTATGTTTATTAACGGCGTTGCTATTCCCGTCATCACCGTTGTCAAAAGTACAAACATAGTAAACTGTGGAATCCCGATCATCTGGATATATACAGATAATTAATCACAGATTGCAAAATTAATTATTAGCTTTTTAAATGAGAACATCATCAGGTAAACTACATATAACATGGCTTTAGAGAAAGGGAAAGAGAGAACCTGAAAGTCCAACCAGTGTATAAAAAGCAAAAGCTCGACTTGACCTCTCAAGCTCATTATCAAACTCAAGGTCACCCCATCTCTCATGGACATATCAAAGAATCGAGTAACCAGTAAAGTTGACACAAATTTCGTTAAATATCCAGTCAACGCTACAAAAAACAAAGGCTGCAATTTCGACCAATCATCCCTCATTGCAAACACATCTGTCATCAAACCGATGTTTAAATATGCAAATGGCATCAATATTTCTAGAACAAATGATTCACACTTATGGGTCAAGGTAGATCCTAACGGTGGGCCATCAGGGATCGCTAGACCCAAATACCATGGACCGTTAACTATGGCGAGCCCAAGCATATCAGTCAAGAACGCCACCGCTAGAACTCCTGCTAAGATCGAAATTACGTAAACTTGCTCAACTGGTTTCCCTTCTGGTGTTATCTTAATGATCCAAAACATCAACAATCGAACCCCACCAAAGATAATTATAGAGAAGAATAGCCCAGACATGGCGTATCCCAATGGCGCCAAGGGCCGACCTTCCGCTTGTTTAGCAATCTCAAATGCGACGAGCCCATTGATTCCGACCACGTCACCGATAACAGCCGTAGCTAATGCCATTCGACCTATATCAGAGCTCAAAAGGTTGAGTTCTCTCATGATCGGGTGGAGAACAGGGAAAGCTGTTATAGCTAGGGATGCACTTATTCCCCAAATCGAAGAAACTTTCATCATTTCAGGGCCTAAAGAATTTCTGACACATACAGCAACCAATGCTGTTGCTGCGGTAGGTACAACCATACCAACCATGCCGATATACCATTGTTTTTTTGTTGCTTTTTTTATCATGAGGAGATCCATCTTCACCCCGGATAAGAACATGAAATACATGAAAGCAAATGTACCAATATTCCGATATATGTACGCCGATTGGCCTGGGAAGATCCAGTTCGCAAACTTCTTGTAACGGCTTAAGCAAGATGGTCCAACAATCATGCCACCCTATAACAGCAAATAGATATAAATTCAACATTAAGGGAAATTTGTCAAAACTTCATTTAATCAAGAAAAAGAGGAATGAACGTACAAGGATCTCGGATATAACTCGTGGTTGTTTGAGAGGTTTGAGAAGGTGACGGATAATATGTGTAAGCACAAGGACCAACGATAGCTCCAATAACACAAGCGAAAACGACAGCTCCTGCGGATTTTCTCCGTAGATGAATATCCCGAAAGGATGCTTTTCATGTATGCGAGAGCAGTATATAGCTTCCTTTGGTATAGTTTTGAACGGGCCTAAAAGACCGTATTCTTTCTCATTCGACATATTTGAATTCGAAGCTTCACATTCATGACAGGAGTATTAGCTGAAAGCCCTAATTTTGAACGAAATTGTTTTGTACGAAAGCCCTAGCCATGCAAAGGTGGCGGAGAGAGAGAGAGAGAGAGAGAGAGAGAGAGAGAGAGAGAGAGAGAGAGAGAGAGAGAGAGAGAGAGAGAGAGAGAGAGAGAGAGAGAGAGCGCGTTCGATTGAAGGACCATTAAAATCGCCAAAACCTATTTAGTGTTTATGGACCATAAATATGGAAAGTTATATATAGTTTGACTTTTGTTGAAAAAAATCAACCATAAGTAATTTCCATCTCTCTTTTATATATATATATATATATATATATATATATATATATATATATATATATATATATATATATATATATACTAGCAGTGTACCCGCGTGTTATGGCGGTATCGATTTGTTTCATTCTGGTGATTAGTTTCCCTCCTAAAATTTGTTTCGTTCCGGTTATCGTCAAATCGTTTCTTTTTCGGTGTATAGTTTCCTTTCGATAGGCACTGTTATTTGGGTTAAAAATACAAGTAGAATTTCATTTTATTTTACAAAATGAAGACACCCATTATTGTTAATGATTATTGTTGTAAGAACAAATATATAAAAAAAAAATATATTCTCACTCATCAACCTTTATCATTATTTATGCAAAAAGAGATGATATTGTTATATAGTTCTATCTTACTTATAAAAGATCATAAGATTATACCTGTAAAAGATTATTAGTTTTTATGTACTAAAAGATACATTTTCTATACTTGTAACGTTATCACGAATATTACTTGTAATCATAAGTAAAACATATAAAAGTTAAAGTTTGTAATAACCATAGATTATATTTTTTTTTTATCGTAAAACTTATTATTTAAATTTGATTGGAGTTATAAGAAAAGATGTTTTGTAAGTTAACTAAATACAAGAGTATGTTAATTAAGTAATTGAGTACATGCTTGACAAATAATGAGTACATATATCGCACTACAAGGAACGAAGTTTATACCGACAACTTTTTATATCCCTATATCGATAACATGTCGTTGGCATAGTTTATACCGACGACTTGTCGTCCGTACAAAATCGTCGGAATAGCTCCGTCGGTAAAAATCAAAAAAGTCATCGGAATAGGTGTCGTTTGTACAGATTCAGCAATGCATGCGACTTGTAGTCTAGAAAAGTGTCATCGGGGCTGATTTTCGAGGGAAAAAAAAGTTTTAATATAGATCTATGCTGACAAATAATTGTCAGCAAAAATGATACATTTACCGACGAACTTCGTCTATAAAGGTTCACTTATACCAACGATAAGTCGTTTGGAAAGGGTCCTAACGGTTTGAATGGCTAATACCTGTGCCGACGATATGTCGTCAGTATAAATGTTTTTTTCACATATTTTTAATATTTACCAAACCTGTTTTTTAGACATTGAATCATTTGAGCTGCTTTCTACATCTACTGTTGTTTGGTTCTCCTTGGATCTTGACTTTTTTAATTTGTCTGAACAAGTAAAGAGACATATATTACAAAAAGACCAAAATACCACCGTTTCCATATACACTCAAGAAACATGGAGGATTCGTGTTATACCTTCAACTGCACCCAAATTGTTGATTTTAGAGGATATGGCATCAGGCATGGATGCATCAGGATCTTTGCTTCTGCGAATTTCCATATATGCACTTCTTTGTGATACCCCTTTTTGCCCTTGGTTCAAATTCTGTCTTGGGGTTCTTTTTCCTCTTACAACAAATGATGGTGATCTACCATTACAACAAACTTCGATAAATAAATTTTATAAAGAGAAAAAATAATGAAAATGTAATATATCATTATATCCTACTCACATGTCAGTTGATTCCTTAGTTTGCTTGAAGCTACCCGATGACTTAAGTGTCTTAGATGCTCTGGAAAAAAAAGAAGTGAAAAGATTAAGACTTAAGAGCATGTGAAATTCTTGAATATATGTTATAAACTACAAATAAAATTAGTATTTGTTTTATTACTAGTTGAAATATCATGAGTATAGTGACTTACCCCTCTTTAGGGTGTGGACTATATGTCACGAGCTTCCTCTGTAAAGGAGGTGGAGTGATACATTATCAGAAATCAATTGTAGTGTATGGTAGAATGGAATCATGGAAGGAATGGAATGGAATCGTTCATTCCATTCCATCCAACCAAACAAAACCTAAGCATAAACACAAGGAATCATACCTTTGCAAGTTTGTGCCTACTCTTTACAAGTTTCCACCTTTCCTTATCCAAACATAGCACTTCAATATCTCTATCATCATATAATACATCAACATGATATGATTGTTAGATATGCATATCAAACCATATCAATAACCCGAGAGTATGTCTGAATCTCTCAAACCAATGCTCTGATACCAATTTGTAACGTCCCAAATTTAAAACCAATTTTTTTCATATTAATTAAATCATCAACCAAACATGTTCATCAAAACAAAAGGGGAAATCATAATGTATTCATAATCATCCAAAACACATTAGAGTCAAATAAGTGAAAAATCATGGTGTGTGTGATGTGATCATCCCAAGCTCTTACCCTTCGATCTGGAAGTACCTGAAAAATAAACTGAACACCGTAAGCACGAAGCTTAGTGAGTTCCCAAAAATACCGCATATCATACATATATGCCAGCTCAAGGCCGTGTCGGGTCTATTTCACCCCCAAGTCCATTTCAAATCATATGCCAGCTCAACGTTGTGTCGGGTCTATTTCACCCCTGAGTCTATTTCAACCCCCCGACTCTATTTCAACTCATATGTCAGCAAAAGGTTGTACATGCTCTATTTCACACCCGGTTCTATTTCACCCAACATACATATAGCAAACTGGCACACAGGTATACAATACATACAACAGTACTCACAAAGACTACAAGCACATATTGTTGGATTAGGTGTCTAAGTTCATAACTATTTCTGGAATGTACTTGACCCGATAAGCATGGTCCATTTGGGTTGCATGGCATCATGCACTTGGATAGACTAAATGAGAGAAATAACACTTAAGGTTTATTAATATATTATAAGTTCTAATATATTAATAATATTATTTATTTAGTATTTATCAAGAATTAATTTAGATTTAATTAAGTGATCAGATGGAGACTAATTAAATATATGAGGTTCATTATGTAAATCATTTATTCTTGTATGGTGAGCTAATGATCCATGGTTTGTATGGATTGGGTTAAAACCCATAAGGTGCTTCATGGATAATCCATGGAGGTTACAAACCCATGGATCATGGAATATGAAAAGCCATGATAATTAGGGTTTACATGGTGTAACCCTACTTGTGCCACAACTATATAAGAAGCTCCAAGTAGACCAAAATCGGCCATTAAGTGAGAATAATAGGGCATAGCCGATTTTAGAAGTGTTCTATTTCTCTCAAGGTTATTCCAATTGTATTTGGTGTTGTGTGAGACGTTTGAGGCATCACATTTGAGGTGCTAGGCTCACAAGGTTCTCAAGGAATCTAAGCAACAAATAAAGGTATGTATTTCTTACTAGCTTAATGATTTAAGTATCAATGTTATGTTAGATAGTTGAAGAACCTTGGAAAATCAAATTTGCATGTATCTTAGTTAAACATAGATCCAAGGTTACTAGGGTTGCATGTACACCTTAGGAGTGTTAGAATGCTCAAAACCCTTCAGTGGTATCAGAGCCTAGGCTTGTTTACTTGATACTTGATGCAAACTTGTTTTTCAAAAGCCAAAAACTGCCCAGACAAGAAAACTCGACGAGTTCTAGACAAAAAATCACTGAGTTTATGTTTTATTGCATGAACTCGACGAGTTCCTTGATGAACTCGACGAGTTTGTCATCCAGTGAGCAGTTTTTGGAGCTTTGCTGATGGAAATGGACTAGAAACATTACCCTAAACTGTTTTGGTGTTATAAAACTTGTTTTAGATGGAGTAATGGTTATGCTAATCTATTTTCAATGGCAATTATTAAAATTTAAAGTTTTATATGGTTTATTTATGATTCTTGAAATTGTTGATATGCATGTTCATGAACTTATGAGTTTAGAAGATCATAGGAATTATTTGTAACTTTCTTGTTAGTTTAATTCTTGATCATTATGTGTTTTAATGGAATCCATAATTTGTCCTCAAGTTATGAATTACCAAATGTCATTCTTTTAGCATCCATTAAAGAAACACATAGGTTACATAAAATGAAAAGTCTCTCATTTTAATAAACCATTTAACTCATAAGTTATCAAAGATGAGAAGTTTTGAAAGTTACAAAACTTGTCCTCAAGTTTTGGAACATGTAAAGTCACTTTAAAAACTTTAGTTCCAACCCCTAGAATTTTAAAAGTTAAAATTCAACACTTACACTTTATAATATTATAAGTTAATATATATATATATATATATATATATATATATATATATATATGTATGTATGTATGTATGTATGTATGTATGTATGTATGTATGTATATATGAGAACAAAAGTCGTTTTACCGTTAGTAGGCCTCATTCACGAAGCCGGTCTATAATGGGGGTATAAGGTTGTTGCCTATAAAATGGCAGCTTAATGGGTGTCCACTCTCACCCACTGCTTCCTTGACTGGTGGAGGGTCGTTAGCCGAACGAATAGTACAATGACTTTAAATCCTCATTAAAAGTATAATGATACTAAAGTAACTAAATGTTTTTATAAATTCTCAATCTTAGTTACTTTAGGAAAATGTGAATAAGGTGTTAAACTATGAAATTACACTTTTCACTTTGTTTAAGTCGTTAGTAGAGCGTGTGTGGTTAAGCTGCAAACTAACTTGGACTTAACAAGGTAGGCAAAGGGTAACTTAGTGTTTATCTGTAACGACCCAATTTTCACATCCAAAAATTTCGTTTTTAAAACATTACTTTAGAAAACGTTAATAAATAAAAACATTGTTTGATCAAACTACATCACAACATAAACCATGTTCAAAAGTCAAGTCATACAACCAATCAAAACATCAGAGTATAAATCCCAGATAAATCTAATAGATGCGGAAACCAGTGTGTGTGCATGATGTGCCGCTACCGTGCCAGCTCCTTCCCCTTCGATGAAGAGGTACCTGAAACCAAAACTGTAAACTGTAAGCACAAAGCTTAGTGAGTTCCCCCATCGTACCACATACCATACAATACATAACATACATACTTCCAGGCTATTCTGGGGTTCCTGACTACCCGGTACGACCATTCTGGGGTGCCGACTACCCGTGCGGCCATTCTGGGGTGCCATCATACCCGTGTCAAGCCATTCTGGGGCGCTGACCTACCCATGTCGAGCCATTCTGGGGTGCTGACTACCCTTCGGTCCTAACAACCGAACCTTGGGGACTATTTCACCCCCTACTACTACCATCACATATATCATAACACAAACATAATATCGGACATATCTGGGGTGTCTGATTACCCTTCGGTCCTAACAACCGAACTCTACTACTATCACATACAACATATCATGCCAACACATAACATATCAGGTAGTAGCAAACCTAGATGATATCACAAATACAATCATCTAACATACAAACTGGTGGGTCGGCATTGTGGCCTTAGACCCACCGCTACTGGAAGGTAACTCACCTCGAAGTAGCTGTTGATCTGTGTGGGAATAGTCAGTTTGCTGGTGCTGTTGCTCCGGAAATCCTCCGGCTGTAATTCCCACCAAACACTTAGTCAAAAACTGTTAACTGTCCTTTGGGTAAAATGACCATTTTACCCCTGATCATGCCCTAAGTCAAAGTCAGAGTCAACTTCCAGTTGACCCGACTCGCCGAGTTGGCTCGCCAACTCGCCGAGTCCATGTCCAAACGACTGACCTGGATTCTGTTTCTACTCGTCGATTTAGGCATTGACTCGACGAGTTCTCCTTCCAAACTGATGTTCAAGTCCTTCATCCTACTCGCCGAGTTGTATGAACAACTCGCTGAGTTCATCTTCATCCGATGAACAAGTTATACTGTGACTCGCCGAGTTGTATGAACAACTCGCCGAGATTGATCTTGATCTAAGGAGATTGCCTTGAACTCGCCGAGTTTGGGCATCGACTCGTCGAGTTCCATTATGGGTGAGTTTTGGCTTCCAACTCACCGAGTCCACCCTGGACTCACTATAGAACTCGACACAGCAAAAAAGGGACAATCTCGGAGACTCGCGACTAGACTCGCCGAGTCAGATGAGTGACTCGCCGAGTCTGCTCCATGCAAGGGCCATATACGCAATTTTGCTCGAATCTAGCCCCTTCCATTCATAGATCTGGGTTCCTAGAGCATGAATAACACGTACAGTTTCCAACTTTACGTGTAGATATTCATCCATGAGGGTTTTAGGGTTCAAAATGCACCAAAAGAGTAGATCTAAGGTCTTCATGCAATATGGGTCCATAAAGGTAGTAGATCTGAGCTCCTGGAGCTCAACCAAATCTAGATCTAGAGGCCAATCAACTTATTACGAAATATGATGCACATACAAGCTTGGGGAAGGGCTCAAGGAAGACTTTAATGGAGTTATAAGCATATAGACAGGGGGAAAACGAGTTTTACCTCAAGGAAATCACTGAGAGGACACTAAGATGCTTGGCTTCCTTCCCTTCCTCTTGATCTACTCCACTCCCTTCTTAAAATCTTCAAGAACACACCCTAAAATGCCTCAAACTCACAAGAACAAGAGCTAGGACGTATGGAGAGCTTCTGGGGGTGAATGGGGCGGAGTTGGGGCGCAAATGGGTGTTTAAATAGGGTGCAAACCCTTGGAAATTAGGGTTTCATCAAACAGCACAGACTCGCCGAGTCCCTAATATGGACTCGTCGAGTCGCCATCTTATCTGCGCCCCAAAGTCTCGTCTCTACTCGACGAGTCGGGCCTCCAACTCGCCTAGTCAACGGCCAAAAACACAAATACTTAAGGCAAAACTCACGTACCAGGAACCAGGTGCTACATTATCATAGTATTGATGGAGCGTGTGTGGTTAACTGGCACATCGATTGAGGGGTAAATATTAAGGGTACCAAATAATTTGCATGGTTACTTCACACCTTGTTTTGTGATCCTCGACATCCCAGTCACAAAACTTGAAGGGCACACTTGAGATTGAAACATGCCATTGAAAAGTTCAATGAATCTCAAAGAATCTAGAAGTTTCAAAACCAATTAAAACCTAATAATTTATTTCATTTTTCATGGTGGAAATTGGTGAATCGTCATTCACATACCTTCAAATATTTTATAGCTTGGATTACAGCATCCCTCTTCTAAGTTATAAAATATTGTGTTGGGTCCTAGCCTTAATATTATATTTGGGTGTTTTATTAAGGACTATCTTTATATCTAATCTAAACTTGTCTTTCTTCTTTTTCAGATGTCTTCAAACAATGCTGCTTCTGGCTCAAACTCTACCGACTCCTTCTCTCTCATGAACCTTTGCGGGAGAGTCATCTTCGATGGTTCCAACTTTATGGATTGGATCCGAAACATTAGGATGGTTACTCGTTACGAGGACAAGGAATATGTCCTCGACAAGGAGCTGAAGGAACTTGATGAGTCGTCTGCTACTCCTGAGGAGATCGCTGAATTCCGGACTCATGAGAGAGATGCCACTAAAGTGGTGTGTATCATGTTGGTCACGATGACAGCCAAGCTCTAAAAGTCCTATGAGGACTATTACCCTTTTGAGATGCACCAGGACTTGATGGACCGCTACAATCAAAGTGCTCGCCAAGAGAGGTATGACATCATCTGCTCCATGATAACAACTCGCATGAAGGATGGTGAACCCATCACCGGCCACTTGCAGAAAATGCAAAGGTATATGGACCGGTTGTTGAAGCTAAATGTGAACTTCCCGAAGGAGTTGGCAATTGACAACATTTTGCACTCCTTACCTTCTTTTTTTGATCAATTTCGAATGACATATCACATGAACAAGGAGGAAGTTACACTCAGCAAACTTCAAGGACTCTTGAAGACCGCTGAAAGTGGTCTTAAGGGTAAGTCAGTTGTTACCACTCCTACTCCTACTGCGACCCCGGTCTTGGCAATCGGGCAAGGCAAAGGGAAGAAGAGGAAGAGCCCTTTGAAGGGTACCAAGGGAAAGTCCCTTGATGTGAAGGATGAGAAAGTCCTCTTCAAGTGGAACCAAGAAAGGTTCTGTCACTCCTTCTGCTAACCCTAAAGAGGCTGAATGCTTCTATTGCCAAAAAAAAAAAAAAAAGTCGCACTGGAAGCGAAACTACCCAAAGTATATGCAAAATGTGAAGGATAAGAAAGTGAAACCCAACCATGTAGGTATTTACACTATATTATCTAATAACTCACCCCATTCTAATTCTTGGGTCCTTGATACCGATTGTGGTATTCATATTTGTTCTGACTTGCAGGGGCTAAGAAGAAGTGAGGATGTGGAGCATGGGAAGTTAAGCCTAATCATGGGGAATAGGAAAGCATCACCTATCACCAAGATTGGAGTTTATACTTTCTTGTGTAACATCCCAAAATACGACCCAAAAATTTTTGTTTAATCATGACTAAATCATTATATCAATACCATAAAATAAAAACTCATACGTCAATATCTCAAAACCATAATAAAGTATCATGAGAAAACTATATCAAGACTATATCAAATCATATCTACGAAAAGCTGAATCGACTCCCAGGACAAAAACTAAAGCGGCGGTGTATGCGATGCCATCATCCCGAGCTCTTCCCTTTACTTATGGAAGTACCTGAAACCAAAACTGAAATTGTAACCACGAAGCTTAGTGAGCTGCACCAAACTACCACGTACCATACAATAACAAATAAAGCACATACTGGGCCTTACCCACTGCATCGGACCGAAATCCGGAAACTGCATCGGACCGAAATCCGAAACTAACCAGGGCCTTGCCCTCTGCATCGGACCAAAGTCCGGAAACTGCATCGGACCGAAGTTCGAAAATTGCATCGAACTGAAGTCCGAAACTGACTAGGACCTTGTCCCTTGCATCGGACCAAAGTTCAAAACTAACTGCATCGGACCAAAATCCGGTCTGACTAGGACCTTGTCCCCTGCATCGGACCGAAGTCCGAAAACTGACTGAGCAAAACATATCATAGCATAAACATATCAACTAGCATAAGCACATATATTGCATACTGCATCGGACCGAAGTCCGGAACACATAACACAAAACATGCTTGAATCACAAAGACATCAAGCAATCTAACTACTGCATCGGACCAAGGTCTGGAACTACTGCTAACTAAACGGGTCGGCATTGTGGTCGTAGACCCGTTCCTACTGGGAGGAAACTCACCTTGTAACGCTGGCTGCTGAGGTGCTAAATCTGAGACTGTCTGATTGTTGCTCCGGAACACCCCGACAGATGAAGTAGGAAATGGAAGCTAGCTTTTGGATATCCTTCTTCTCCTTTGCACCTTCTCTCTTTTCTTCTCTTCTACACTTCCATGAATACACCAAAACACTCAAAATCAAGAAGGAATCACTCAAGCTCAATAATGGAGGGCTAGGATTTTGAGAGGGAAACGTTCTAAGGGTGTTGGAGGCTAGGATGGGGGCTATAAGGACGTTTAAATAGGGTACAAACCCTAAAGATTAGGGTTTCCTCCAGACTGGCCAACTCGTCGAGTCCAGGTGCGGATGTGACAACCCGAAATTTATTCCATTGTTGTAACCCACTTTCTGCTAATAAAATAATTTTTATTATTATTATTTCGGAAGAAGATAACTTGGGCCTTTTTGTACTTAAGTCCATAATATGGCCCATTTAGAGATATTCACGGCTCAATATTCACCAAGTATGGTTTTTTGTGGCTCATTAGGTTAATTAGATTTGTTATGGCCCAATAATGTCCATTAGGGTATTTTATTTCATTCTAGGCCCAATATGGCCCAAAACGTTAAAATAAATAGAAGTGAGTCCAATTAGAGCCCATTTAAGAGTTCTAAGCCCAAAACAATCAAATTGGAAGGTTATTGGCCCATTAGGCCCAATAAGGAAATCCTAGTTCATAATGGACTTAAACCGGGATTTCTAGGGTTTCTAATTCTTTGTTGACTATTTGAAGTGCTTGCATAGAGCGTTTGATGGAAATTTTGTTGTTATTGAATAAGCATCATACGTGCTTTCACATTTTTGGTTCACAAATGTTATTATTGTTGTTGTTAAATGGTATAGAATTCCTAGTTGTGACAAAAACCACCGCCCCCAACTCCAAATCATGAGTAGGATACCTAGTATCATGCGGTTTCAAATGTTGTGATGCATATGCAATCACCCATCCCCTCTACATGAGGACTGATCCCAACCTTGTGATGGACGCATCACAGAATACCACAAAGTCTTCAACCCCCTTAGGTAGGGTCAACACTGGAGCTTCACACAAACGCTGCCTAAGGGTCTCAAACGCCCTCTGCTGCTCGGGGCCCCACCGAAAATCCACCCCCATCCTCGTCAGACAAGTGAGAGGTACCGCAATCTTGGAAAAATTGTAACACCGTAAATTTCAAAACAAAATTTTCAATTTTCTTATAAAACATAATTCCATTAATATTCATCAAACAACCATATTAATTATCCAAAATAGGTCAATACAAAATCCCAAGATCACAATGTCAAAACTCCGAGTGTGTGTGTGTGTACGGATCAAGCTGGCGCCTTCCCGCGATCGTCACTAGTACCTGAAACAATAACATCAAACACTGTAAGCACAACGCTTAGTGAGTTTCCCAAAATACCACATATAACACATATTAGCCACTCCAGGCTATAACTCTATGGGTCCGTGCACCCAAACTCTGTGAACCCTCAGGTTCTAGCTCTGATAAACATGCACTACATAAATCACATAGAAATAATGCAGTACAACACATAACATGCATAGCATACAATACTCTATCACATAACTCAGGTTACCTACTCAAGGTAATATAGTATAGTGAGAAGACTCACCTCGCGTATCTCGGTATCTCACGAATCCTGGAAATCCCTCGTGCTCGATCCTCCGAGCTCTAATCCTCCTATAACATTATATGCTTCTAATTAACACTTTATATCTCTAAGGTTGACTATCAAAGGAGTCAACACAGGTCAACTCTGGTCAACGGTCAACGGTCAACTCTGACCGGACTCGGCGAGTACCAAGGCGACTCGGCGAGTCTAGACGTTTTTATCAACCCTCTGAAATCCTCTTACTACACGTCGAGTATCCCCCCTTTTACTCAACGAGTTTCACCTGAATGAATCGCGGGGCCACCCTGACTCAACTCGCCGAGTCTCAAGGACAACTCGGCGAGTCCAGGTTTGACTCAGTCCACTCGTCATCCCTCTCCAACTCACCCTGACTCATTGAGTCTACCCATGACTCGATTGGACCACTCGCTGAGCAGTCCCAAGGCAATCTTCAAGCTACTCGCCGAGTCGGATGAATAGACTCGGCGAGTCCATGCCATGCAACCACTCCAACTCGCTTCTAAGGTCAGATCTGCTTCCAAAAACTATAGATCTGGCCTCCCTCGATTGATTCATCATGTAAAGCTCCTATCTTGGTGCTCATAACACACCCTATAACTCAATAATGGCGTTTTTGACCTAAGGCATGAGGATTCCAATCCAAAGCCTCCATTGATCCCCAAAAATCTTGGGTAAAGGGACACTGTGGACCTCTAAGGGTCCAGATCTATGGTTCCAACCTCATAAGGGACCAAAAGAACACCAAATCTTGCCATAAAAGGGTTCAACAAACCCTAAATCTAGATAAGCAACAACAACAAGAAGGTAACTCGGATTTATTACCACAAAAGTGATGCTCTGGACTCCAAACCCATAGAAGTGGCTCCTTCTTGCTTTCCCTTGGCTAGCTCTTCTCCTTTCCTTGCAACAATGGCACCTCCAAGGTCAATAATGGCCTCCTACTTAGCTCCAATGCTCACACTCGATTAGGGTTTCACTCAAGGGGCTGGTGAGCACAAATGACGGCCATTAGGCCCTTTAAATAAGTCTCAAACCCGAGAAATTAGGGTTTCATTACACAGCGCTGACTCGCCGAGTCCATATCCTGGACTCGTCGAGTCCGGGCGCGATCCTGCATCCAAATTCGCGTCCCTACTCGGCGAGTCTGAGCTCCAACTCGCTGAGTCCCCCTCACAAAACAACAAAATACAACAAACAAGATACCTGATAAAATCTGACTGTTACAACTCTCCCCCACTTGGACTAGACTTCGCCCTCGAAGTCTCGCTCTAAAAACAGCTCCGGGTGCTGCTCCTGCATCATACGCTCTGGCTCCCAGGTCATCTCTGATCCCCTCCGATGTTGCCACTGAACCAACACCAGAGGTACCTCCTTGTTTCTCAAAACCTTGATCTTCCAATCCCTGATGGCCACTGGTCTCTCGGCATAATTCAGGCTTGCATCAACCTGAATATCCTCTAACGGAACCACTGCCGATTCATCGGCTATACACTTCCTCAACTGCGATTCATCGGCTATACATGAAAAGTGTTGTGAATCTGTCCCAACTCTGCTGGCAACTCCAACCGATAGGCTACCCGGCCTACCCTTGCAATCACACGAAATGGACCTATAAACCGGGGCCCCAACTTGCCCCTCTTCCTGAACCGGATCACCCCTTTCCAAGGAGAAACCTTCAGGAGAACGAAGTCGCCGACCTGAAATTCAATCTCGGACCGGCGTCTGTCCGCATAACTCTTTTGTCGGCTCTGGGCGGTCAATAACCTCTGTCTGACCTGCTGTATCTGCTCTGTCGTCTGAATCACGATCTCTGTACTTCCCATCACTCTCTGCCCAACCTCTCCCCAACAAATGGGAGTCCGACACCTCCTACCATACAACAGCTCAAAGGGCGGCATACCGATGCTCGAATGATGGCTGTTATTGTAGGAAAACTCTGCCAAGGGTAAATACGTATCCTAGCTACCCCCAAAATCCAATACACATGCTCGAAGCATGTCCTCAAGCATCTGAATCGTCCGCTCACTCTGGCCGTCTGTCTGGGGGTGGTATGCGGTACTAAAATGCAGCTTAGTACCCAACTCCTCATGAAATTTCTTCCAGAATCGGGAAGTGAAGCGCACATCACGGTCCGAAACAATCGAGATCGGCACCCCATGCTGAGATACTACTTCCCTCACATAAATATCCGCTAACTTCTCCGCCGAAGAACTCTCACTGATGGCAAGAAAGTGAGCGCTCTTCGTCAACCTATCCACAATCACCCAAATTGCATCGACTCCTCTGGCAGTCCTTGGCAATTTGGTGATGAAATCCATAGTGATCTGTTCCCACTTCCACTCGGGAACCTCCAATGGCTGCAACTTGCCATGCGGTCTCTGGTGCTCGGCCTTCACCCTTCGACAGGTCAAACACCTCTCGACAAACCATGCGACGTCCCTCTTCATACAAGGCCACCAATACTCTTTCCTCAAATCCAAATACATTTTTGTAGCCCCGGGATGGATCGAAAATTTCGATCTATGAGCTTCCTCCATCAATGTAGTACGCGTACCGCCCATTAACGGTACCCAAATCCGGCCCTGAAAAGTCATAAGCCCTCGACTATCCGACACGAACTCAGAAACCAACCCAACGACCCGTTCTCTCTTCTGCATTTCCGGATGCACAGCCTCGTCCTGTGCCCCACGAATGGCATCCAGAACTGGAGCTATCATGGTCAATCTCAAACATACATTTCGCAGTGGAGTACTCTCCGCCCTGCGACTCAATGCGTCGGCTACCATATTAGCCTTGCCCGGGTGATACAAGATCTCGCAATCATAATCCTTGACTACATCTATCGCATATTTAGGTTAGGCTGATCCATCAAGTACTTCAAGCTCTTATGGTCTGTGTATATCGTACAACGAACCCCATACAAGTAGTGCCGCCAAATCTTGAGGGCGAACACCACTGCCCCCAACTCTAAATCATGTGTGGGATATCTCGTCTCATGAGGCTTTAACTGCCTCGATGCATATGCTATCACCTGCCCCTTCTGCATCAGCACCGCTCCCAGCCCTAAAATCGATGCATCACAGAATACCACAAAATCTTCCATCCCTTCCGGAAGAGCTAATATCGTAGCTTCGCACAACCTTTGGCGAAGCGTCTCAAAGGAGATTTGCTGCTCGGGACCCCATAAAAATGTAACACCCTTCCGGGTCAATCTGGTGAGTGGCACTGCAATCTTGGAGAAATCCTTGATAAACCTCCGATAGTACCCTGCCAGCCCAAGGAAGCTCCTGATCTCAGATGGTGACTTTGGCACCTCCCACCTCATCACCGCGTCAACCTTGGCCGGATCGACCAATATCCCTTTCTGATTAACGAGGTGCCCCAAAAACTGGACCTCCCGCAACCAGAAATCGCACTTGGAAAACTTTGCATAAAGTTTCTCTGATCTCAAAACTCCAAGAACCTCCCTCAAATGCTCCTCATGTTGCTCTCTAGATCTCGAATATACCAGAATATCATCGATAAACACAATCACCGACCGATCCAACATCGGTCTGCATACCCTGTTCATGAGGTCCATGAACACAGTCGGGGCATTGGTGAGCCCAAAAGGCATCACCACAAACTCATAATGCCCATAACGCGTCCTGAATGCCGTCTTCTGGACGTCCTCGTCCCGCACTCTCACCTGATGATAGCCCGACCTCAAATCGATCTTGGAGAACCAAGATGCTCCCTGCAACTGATCGAATAAATCGTCGATCCTCGGCAACGGGTAACGGTTCTTGACCGTCAGCTTATTCAATTCTCGGTAATCAATACACATTCGATGCGAGCCGTCCTTCTTCTTCACAAACAGAATGGGTGCTCCCCATGGCGAGCTACTCGGCTGAATAAACCCCTTCCCCAGCAGCTCCTGAAGCTGCGAGGATAACTCTTGCATCTCTGGAGGTGCAAGGCGATAAGGCACCTTAGCGATAGGCGTGGCTCCCGGAACCAAATCGATACCGAACTCCACTTGCCTCACGGGGGGCACACCTGGTAACTCTTCGGGAAAAGCATTTGGAAACTCACGCACCACCGGAACTTCATCCACTGAGCTTGGTCTCTCGGAGATCACTCGCGTATCCATCACATACGCCACGAAACCCTTACAGCCCTGCTGTAAACACTGCCTCGCTCTAGCGGCCGAACAAAAGGCTGATCCAGAACGTGTACCCTCGCCGTATACCGAAAGAACTCCCCCACTAGGATCTCATATGGTCACCAACTGACGCTCACAGTCGATAACCGCACCGAATCGGCTCAACCAGTCCATGCCCACTATGACACAGACATCATCCATCGCAATAGGAACCAGATCGATCAGAAACTCAACCCCAAAAATCTCTAACACACATCCCCGGAGGACCTCCGTGGCACAAATCACTCTGTCGGCGGCTATGGAAACCCGCAGAGGCCGACTCAATGCCTCACGACTAACACTGATATGCTGACTAAAGGCCAAAGATACAAAAGACCGACTCGCACCCGAGTCAAATAACACTAAAGCAGGCACAGAGTTCACAAGGAAGGTACCTATGCATAGCATAATATAAGCATAATATCTCAACACCAAAAATAAATATATAAAAGGAAACGTACCAGCCACAACGTTGGGTGCAGCGCGGACCTCTTCCGCAGTCAGCTGAAAGGCTCTCCCTCGAGCTCTCGGTGCCTCGGCCTTCACGGGCCAACTCTCTGTAGCTCTGATGGCGGCGGGAGCAGATCCCTGAGACGCTCCACGCAGCAGCGGACACTCCACCTTCCGGTGTCCGGTCTGGTTGCAGTGAAAACACACTGCAAACCCCTTGGGGCATACCTTGGCCATATGCCCCTCCTTGCCACATTTGTAGCAAGACCCTGCTCGACAGACTCCATCGTGACCCTTGCTGCACTTCCCGCAAGTGCGGCCCTTCTGGCTCCCGGGTTTGGGATCAGCGGGCTTGGCCCACTTGGCTGCCGGCTGAAGCTGTACCGGTCGCCGATCCCTCCCTAGAGACTCCGCCTCCTCCCTAGCCTGAGTCTCAAGCTCGATCTCCCTCTTCCGGGCATTTGCCTGAAGCTCAGCAAATGTCTGATACGAGGAGTTCGCAGCGAACTCCCGAATATCCCGTCTCAAAATGCTCAGGTAGCGGCTCATACGTGCCTGCTCAGTGGACACGTGCTCAGGGCAGAACATCGCCCTCTCATGAAACATCCTCGTGATCGTTGTAACTGACTCAGTACCCTGCTTGAGGGTCAGAAACTCCTGTGCCAGACGCTCCCTCTCCACGTGGGGAACGTACTCATCTCGGAACATGGTAGTGAACCTCTCCCAGGTCACTGCCGAAAGCTCAGTAGGCGTGAAATGCACCGTCACAAACTTCCACCAGTCCTTCGCTCCCAAGCGAAGCTGGTTCAGCGCGAACCAAACCTTCAAATGCTCAGGGGATGAGCAAGTGAAGAAGCACCCCTCCATATCAGATATCCACCTCATAGCTGCCACGGGATCCTGTGTACCATCAAACTCTGGTGGTTTGGTGTTGTTGAACTCCCGAAACAGTGACGCATCACCTCCCTGGGGTCTCGCCGCAGCGATCGCTGCGGTAGCCACTGCAACAGCAGCCTCAGAAAGAGCGGCATAACGCTCGTCAAATGTCTCAATCAGCACGGTCTTAATAGACCCGAGCATCTCTGGTATCTCAGCTCTGATGACCGCAGCCACCTCCTCATGAATGATCTGTCGAATCTCCTCATCACTAGCTCCGGCATCCTCCGGCATATGACGTGTCCTCACCATGATCAACCTCTGAAATACAACATGCGATAAATTAGAATTCACTCGAACACTCTTACACCCGACAATCCACCCCTCCTTGATTCTTGGTATTCCAAGATTCTTATTTGGACTGTGTACTGCCCCGGTGCTTTCAGTAGTACGGGCCCAATACTACTGTCCACACCGTCTCAGTACCCACCCCAAACCTTCCTCTTCGGATCCCAATTCCCAAGTACTCTATCATGCGTAAACCACTTTCTAATAGATCTCTCATAAACCCCTTGCTGCTACCTACTCACTCTCAGCATCTCATAGCAGCTCACCCCTCCCTAGGCTAAGGCATCACAAATCAGGCCACTCTAGTCCTATTAGCAATACCTGTCCTACTCTAGCATGCAGATACATCATATTAATATTAATATCACGTAATATAAAGGTATTTTGGGAATTCACCATTCGGGCGCAGACTGATTGTACACACGTTTCTTCCTGGAATTTGTTTCTTTTTCAAGAAAGTCTTTTACTCTTAGAAAATTTTGGTTTTCTTTTGAAAATATCTTTCCAATTCCTCAGTTTGAGTTCAAATACTCCCGAAGGTGTACCCGAATCCCTCAAACCAAGGCTCTGATACCAATTTGTAACACCGTAAATTTCAAAACAAATTTTTCAATTTTCTTATAAAACATAATTCCATTAATATTCATCAAACAACCATATTAATTATCCAAAATAGGTCAATACAAAATCCCAAGATCACAATGTCAAAACTCCGAGTGTGTGTGTGTGTACGGATCAAGTTGGCGCCTTCCCGCGATCGTCACTAGTACCTGAAATAATAACATCAAACAATGTAAGCACAACGCTTAGTGAGTTTCCCAAAATACCACATATAACACATATTAGCCACTCGAGGCTATAACTCTATGGGTCCGTGCACCCAAACTCTGTGAACCCTTAGGTTCTAGCTCTGATAAACATGCACTACATAAATCACATAGAAATAATGCAGTACAACACATAACATGCATAGCATACAATACTCTATCACATAACTCAGGTTACCTACTCAAGGTAATATACTATAGTGAGAAGACTCACCTCGCGTATCTCGGTATCTCACGAATCCTGGAAATCCCTCGTGCTCGATCCTCCGAGCTCTAATCCTCCTATAACATTATATGCTTCTAATTAACACTTTATATCTCTAAGGTTGACTATCTAAGGAGTCAACACAGGTCAACTCTGGTCAATGGTCAACGGTCAACTCTGACCGGACTCGGCGAGTACCAAGGCGACTTGGCGAGTCTAGACGTTTTTATCAACCCTCTGAAATCCTCTTACTACACGTCGAGTATCCCCCCCTTTACTCGACGAGTTTCACCTGAATGAATCGCGGGGCCACCCCGACTCAACTCGCCGAGTCTCAAGGACAACTCGGCGAGTCCAGGTTTGACTCAGTCCACTCGTCATCCCTCTCCAACTCACCCTGACTCATTGAGTCTACCCATGACTCGATTGGACCACTCGCTGAGCAGTCCCAAGGCAATCTTCAAGCTACTCGCCGAGTCGGATGAACAGACTCGGCGAGTCCATGCCATGCAACCACTCCAACTCGCTTCTAAGGTCAGATCTGCTTCCAAAAACTATAGATCTGGCCTCCCTCGATTGATTCATCACGTAAAGCTCCTATCTTGGTGCTCATAACACACCCTATAACTCAATAATGGCGTTTTTGACCTAAGGCATGAGGATTCCAATCCAAAGCCTCCATTGATCCCTAAAAATCTTGGGTAAAGGGACACTGTGGACCTCTAAGGGTCCAGATCTATGGTTTCAACCTCATAAGGGACCAAAAGAACACCAAATCTTGCCATAAAAGGGTTCAACAAACCCTAAATCTAGATAAGCAACAACAAGAAGAAGGTAACTCGGATTTATTACCACAAAAGTGATGCTCTGGACTCCAAACCCACAGAAGTGGCTCCTTCTTGCTTTCCCTTGGCTAGCTCTTCTCCTTTCCTTGCAACAATGGCACCTCCAAGGTCAATAATGGCCTCCTACTTAGCTCCAATGCTCACACTCGATTAGGGTTTCACTCAAGGGGCTGGTGAGCACAAATGACGGCCATTAGGCCCTTTAAATAAGTCTCAAACCCGAGAAATTAGGGTTTAATTACACAGCGCTGACTCGTCGAGTCCAGGCGCGATCCTGCATCCAAATCCGCATCCCTACTCGGCGAGTCTGAGCTCCAACTCGCCGAGTCCCCCTCACAAAACAACAAAATACAACAAACAAGATACCTGATAAAATCCGGCTATTACAAAAATCCTGAATAAACCTCTGGTAGCACCCTGCCAATCCCAAGAAGCTTCTGATATCTAAGGGAGATTTCGGAATCTCCCACTGCATAACCACCTCGATTTTGGACGGATCGACCAAAATCCCCTCCTGATTAATGAGGTGTCCAAGGAACTGGACCTCTCGCAACCAAAACTCACACTTTGAGAACTTGGCATAAAGCCGTTCTCGCCTCAAAACTCCTAATAACTCCTGCATATGCTCTTCGTGTTGTTCCCTAGTCTTGGAATACACCAAGATATCATCTATGAATATAATAACCGAGCGATCAAGCGTCGGCCTACATATTCGGTTCATCAGGTCCATAAAACACTGATGGCGCGTTGGTGAGCCCAAACGGCATCACCATGAACTCGTAATGACCATAACGAGTCCAAAACATGGTCTTCACCACGTCTTCCTCTCTCAACCTTACCTGATGATATCCGGATCTAAAATCAATCTTGGAAAACCAAGATGCACCGTGCAACATATTAAAAAGATCATCTATCCTCGGGAGTGGATAACGGTTTTTCACCATTAACTTGTTCAACTCCCTATAATCGATGCACATCCGGTGCGAATCGTCTTTCTTCCTGACAAAAAGGATCGGTGCTCCCCATGGAGAACTACTCGGACGAATAAACTGCTTACCCAACAGCTCTTGCAACTGAGATGACAACTCTTGCATCTCTGGTGGTTCCAATCAGGACGGCGCCTTAGCGATAGGGGCCGCACCCGACACAAGATCAATCCTGAACTCAACCTGCCTCTCCAGAGGCACTCAGGGTAAATCCTCCGGAAACACGTCAGCAAATTCTCTAACCACCTGGACATCTGAAACTGAAGTCTGGTCCCTGACCCGTGTATCCACCATATATGCTAAGTAACCAGCACACCTGTGCTGAATATACTGTCGAGCCCTGGCTGCTGAACAAAACACTGATCCTACTCTGGTGCCCTCATCATATACCACCAATTCTCCCCCACTTGGGGTTCGAACTACAACCCGCTTCCCTTCACAATCGATCATGACACCAAAACGACTGAGTCAATCCATCCCCACAACCACACATACTTCCCCCATAGGAATAGGAATCAAAATCTATCGGGAAGGACACCCCCGAAAATCTCCAACTCACATCCCCGGTAGACCGAAGAAGCAGAAACCCCGTGTTCGTTGGCGATAGAAACTCGCAACGGACACTCAAGCCCACTTACCGGCACACTGAACCCCCTAATAAAACTTTGAGATACGAACGACCGACTCGCCCCCGAGTCGAATAAAACCAATGCAGGAAAGGAGTTTAGTAAAAACGTACCTAAACATAGGTACAACAGATAAGCATAACACAGATATAATAACTGAAATAAGGGATAGAAACATACCAGCAACCACATCCGGTGCTGCCCTGGCCTCCTCGGCTGTGAGCTGGAAGGCACGCCCCTGAGCCTTTGGAGGCTCCGCCTTGACCGGCCTCCCATCCACAATCCTCAAAGTAGCTGGTGTGGAAACATGCGTTGGCTTGGCGGCGAGTTACGGACAGTTGGTTTTCACATGACCAACCTGATCACAGTAATAACATATCCTCATAACTGCTGTTGAGGCGGACTGGCGACAGTCCCTAGCATAGTGCCCCTCCTTGCCGCCTTTGTGGCACCCACCACCTGCTCGAAAAACTCCAGAATGACCCCTGCCACACTTTCCACAAGCACGGCTCTGCTGACCCCCGGTCCTAGAATCAGCAGTCTTAGACCGCTTCGGTGCCGAATGAGACTGTGTTGGAACCTGAAATTGCTCCTTCAACTGTAGATCTAACTCCAACTCACGTGGCCTAGCGACTTCCTGAAAATCCAAAAGAGTATCACAACGTTGCGTGGCAACAAACTGACGAATATCGGTCTTGAGCATGCTCAGATAACGAGTCATCTGAGAGTGCTCGGAAGCAAACTCCAGGCAAAACATATCCCTTTCTGTGAGCATGCGGGTGATCTCCATCACTGAATCTCCATCCTACTTCAAAGTTAAAAACTCCTTAGCAAGCCGCTACCGCTCCACACATAGAACGTAGCGAGCGCGGAACATATCCCTGAACCACTCCCAAGTAATAGCAATTATCTGATCATCAGTGTACGACCCAGTCATCAGTCTCTACCAGTCCTTGGCCCCAAGCATCAGCAGGTTCAGGGCGCACCTGACCTTCTGGTCAGTAGGAGATGAGCACGTGAAGAAACAGCCCTCTACGTCAAATAACCACTTCAAAGCTCTGATTGCATCCTGGGTACCATCAAATGTCGGGGACTTCGTGTTATCGAAGTCCCGATACTGAAAAGCCCGGCTGGCTCCTCCTCCACCCCCTACCGTGGTTACAGCTGATGTGGTTGTAGCGGCAGCTGTCTCTACTAAGGCTACATAACGCTCATCAAAGTACTCGACCGTAGCGGTCTTAATCGACCCAAACATCTCTAGTAGTTGCGCTCGAAACGCAGCGGCAATCTCCCATGTAGGATCTCTCAAATCCTGGCATCCAACTCCACTGTCGCTATCTGCACCACAGGCTCAAGTGCTACAGGCATACCCTGGCCTCTGTCTCTTGATCCTGATCCTGATCCTGAGTCGAATCCAGTCGCAAAACGTATCGTCACCAGCATACTGAAAATATACCAAAGGCGTCAGATAAACAACATAATATCGGGAGACCAATTCCCACAAACCCTAAGGGTTGTGACTTCCTTGCTACGCGTATGGGTCCTATGCTTTCAGTAGTACGTGCCCATACTACCTTCCACACCTACCCATATTTGTCCCAAGTATCATCACAAACCCTAATAATATACATATTCATAACGAACTCTCCATCCTCACTCCTAGAGGAATACTAAACATCTCGCTACTGATCTACCAACTCTTCATAACTCAGTCATCCATGAGACTTTCATCAACCCTGTTGCACCAGTGTATGCTAGCTATACATAATGCTAGACCTCATAGACTTTCGAATATCCAACCTGGCCCTAAGCCTAAGACCAAATCTAATATTCTCAGCCCATAAGATCTTAATTATATACAGCCATGACACATACACAACGAACCACAGTAATGATGTCAATCTCATACAAAGAAAACCCTAGGCTGGCAGGCATCAAGTAATCATGCAATTTCTATCATGCGATCCCTGGAGATCCCTAGCCTAGTACTAGCATGTTGTTCTAACATATCATAATATCACATAATTGTATGGTATTTTGGGGTTTACTAACTGGCTCCGGCTGATCGTACACTTCGCATCCTCCATCCCTTATTTGAAAACCATTTTATAATTTATTCTTGAAATTTTCCTTGATTTGGGACTGGATTCACACAAGTGTTCCTCCAATTCACTCAAACCAAGGCTCTGATACCAACTTGTTGTTGGATTAGTGTCTAAGTCCACAACTATTTTGGTATGTACTTGACCCGATGGTGCATGGTCCTTTTGGGTTGCCTTCACCAAAGCAACTTGATAGGATGAATTATGGAGAGTACGGATTAAATATGATTTATTAATGTATTATGAGAATAATATATTAAAGGAGAAATCATATTGTTTAATTAATATTAGTCAATATTTAATTGGTAATTAGTTTTGTGACTAAAAGAGATTAATTAAACTTAAGGGACTGGAATTGTAATTATAAGATAATTATGATTTGGGCCATGGATTGCCTTGTATTAAGGGATGGACGAATTCTAATGGGAAACCCATAAGGAAATCGTCCATGGGCTTAATTAAAGGAGTCTATGGGTTGCTTAAGGCTTAAGCATTCATATTAGGGTTTCCTTGTTAGATAACCCTAATAGCCCAACTATATAAAGATCCCTTAAGGCTCAAAAACGTGGCTAAGCTTCTTGTAAGGGTTTACACACGTTTTTGGTAGCCTCCAACCTCTCTCCTCTTCATCCTCTTGCTTATGGTGTTTGTGAGCCATTAGAGGAGTGACACTTGTGACTCTAAGCCTTCCAAAGTCAATACAAGGAGATTTGGGATTGTTATTGCTACATAACAATCAAGGTAACATTATAAACTCATTCTTATGTTAATATGATTACTTGCATGCTAGAATTAGGGTTTATAGTCTTGGATTCAAAGCATGTACAATAGAGAAACCTAGATCCAAGCATTAGGGTTTGTATGAGCACATAGGATGTCTTATGACCAAAACCCATCAGTGGTATCAGAGCCTAGATTAGTTTCTATTGTATTGATGCTTAACATGTTTGAAAAATTCGATTTTTTGGATTCTGGAGGCTGGACTCGCCGAGTCCATGGCTGAACTCGCCGAGTCCATGCAGACTCGACGAGTCCATGCCTGACTCGACGAGCCAACTCGTCAAATAATGTTTATCTCGGGATTTCTTGCTGTTTTTGCATATGGATAGTTACGTTATCATGTTAGATCAATATTAATCCGATTATATGATATATTTGACTATATTTTTGATCTAAATAAAGATATTTATCAATTAATAAGATAATTGTTTCCTTATAAGATAATTGATTAATTATTTTGAGTAAATTGATAAATTGTTTTGCAAGAAATCATTAAATAAATCAAATATGGATAATTATGTGATTAAATGTTAATTTAAAATTATTTGTTATTTGATCCTTGTTGTTATGAAAGGTTTCATATTTTCCCCTTTAGGTTTTATAGTTTAAATTTGAACCCAAAAGTTTTGAAGTTTTGAAATTTAAATAGTTAAAACCCTAATGTTTTGAAAAAGGTTTCAAAACTTGCCCTCAAGTTTTGGAATTTAAAAGTTGAATAAAAGTTAATTAGGAATGTTAAATTCTAAAACCCTAGTAATGTTTTGAAAAGTTCAAATCACACCCTTATGGTTTTATTAATTAATTAAGGAGTATAATTAAAAGAGGTTTAATAAATCCATAAAAGTTTATGTAACAACCCGCTATTTCAAGTCAGTAAAAAAAATCGAGTCCTGTAACCTCTTTGAGAAAGGAATTAGAATATCATCAAAAAATGAAGTATTCAAAAAATTCTATTTGGAGTACACTATGTGGTAGTTATCGTCTTAAGGTTTCCAAACATATAAATAACACAAAAATCCGAGTTATAACGAAGAAGTTATGATCATTCTAAGTTTTACGACAAAAACCGGCAATACGAAGTTGCGTAAAAACGTAAAGTTTCAATAAAACACTTTTCGACCTTAGGTGTCTAAATGAAAGTCGTAGATATCGTTAAACTACAAACATGCATAAAAAGAACGCTCAAATCGGACATCGTATGAATAAGTTATGAATTTTTAAAGAAATTCCTTAATCACGTCATTTTAATAAATAAATAATAAAAATAATTCCGGAATTTGCCAATGGAATCTAAATGAAAGTTGTAGATCGTAGTCTCACCTTCGCAGGGATATAAAGAACGTCAAAAACGGAGTTCGTATGAAGGAGATATGAATTTTCGAAGTTTGATAAATAATTTATATATATTTTTTATTAAAACTTCGGTATTATCCGAAGGGGAGTCAGCGTCCTCATCCGGGGTACGCACTGCGTACTCCTGTACGCCCCGCGTACCCGAGGAACTTGGCCTCAAACCGTCCATGTCGCCCTATGCGAGGCATCCGACCCGCCCGTCCGACCCGCTGTCTCATCCGACCCGACTGCCTGAGCCGTCCCATCCGAGGCCGAGGCAGTCGAGGCTTCGGTCACGCATGACATACGCGTACGCGCTGCGTACGAGCGTATGCCCCGCGTACGAGGCCTCTCAGGCCCCCCTATAAATAGCATGCGAGGGTTCCCGGGAAAATGGCCAATTCTCTTTCCTTTTTCTTGCGTTTTACCTCGTTTTCTGTGCTCGCACTATCCCGAAGCCCTGGTCATTTTGTGCAAATTCCCGAAGGTCGATTTTTCTCCCGAGGAATCCCGAGATTTCCAAGGAAAATCCATTTCCCGAGACGAAACTCTGCCCGGTTTTCCATCTTGCTATCTTCAAATTTTCAAGTGAGTTCATACCCCTTTTAAACACACTTTAAATACATTTTAAATGCTTTTATACTCTTTTAGGGGGGAATACAAGTAAACATACGGTTATTATCGTGCATTTTATAAAGTTTCACTTCACTTGTTTTATCGAATAAATCACTTGGAACTCATTACTATTATGGAAAACTCTTGTCATACTTTGCGTGCATTAGACATTATACAAAGTATATAATGATTTCAAAGTAACTTTCATTGTTAAGTCGTTTTATACATTCTAAAAATTTATGATTTTGCTTTGTCAAACATTGTGAAAAAGGATAAACTTTGCATAGAAAACTATCACTTTAATACGGGCTTAGTTGAGAATCCATGAGACGTGTATATCTTCAAACGTTACTTTTCTTTATTAGAAAGTAATGCTGAAAGTCCTGTCTATAACCAGAGTCTCCCGTTCGGAGAACGTGTCAAATGTGTATAGATCTATACGGGAAGTCATGATCCCGCGCCCTGACTGTTAGCTACAGTCCGTCTTTTGGGGTGACAGTTGTCATAATGCTGCGACGCCTGAAGAACGTCGTTACAGGCGTATTATGTTTAGTATGGTTATAAAACTCATCGGATATACAATTATTATGGTATTATGCTTTTATGAACGAGTAGCTATTAAAACTATTCTTCATCTAATAAATGCGATCTTCGTATAGTTTTACTATATAAAACTATGACACAACTTTTGAGAACGTCGGTTTCTTGCGATTTTCGGTCTTAGAGACTGCCATTTATGTTAGGAAAATAAGGGTTTCTCCTGCATACAAACCAAACAACTAATAGGAAAATAAGGGATTTTCCTAGTGCAATTATTTACAACTTATAACACGAACATTTATATGCATTTCATACTTTTATAAGAAAATAAGGGTTTTTCTTGGAAAACACAACAACTCGTATCTCAACCATTAGGGAAAATATGGGATTTTCTGGATCTAATACATTCACTTTCAACACAACAAATCACAACTCTTTACATTTGAAATACTGCGTTTTCTGGAAAATATACACCCATTTTGGAATGGCATCCAATTTTTCTAAACTACTTATGAACTCACCAACTTAATTGTTGACACTTTTTCTTTGAAATAACTTGTATTCTCAGGGAACCGCTAAGCAGGTTTGGGAATCAACTTTTGGGATTAACGCGCTAGCGTTAATTACTTCTTTTGGATGATGTTTATGTATTTATCTTTTCAACATGTAATGAATACAATTATGTAAACATCTTGAAACTTTAATATATATGGTGGTGTGTACTTTCCTTTCTATGAACTGTTATGATACTGAATATGACGTCCTCCGCCCCCGAACGTTTCCGCCGTTCTGGTTTGGGGGTGTGATAGTTTAGGTTAACCATTTAATTGAATTAAAAGTGTAATTGTTAAAGTTAACCATATAGTATTTTAAAAGTATAAAATACACCCTATACTATATATAACATTAAAAGTATAACATTATATATATATATGTATGAGTAAAAGTCAGTCTTACCGTTAGTAGGCCTCATTCACGAAGCTGGTCTATAAGGGGTGTTTAAGGAAATTGCCTATAAAATGGCGATTGAATGGGTATCCACTCTTACCCACCGCACTCTTGACTAGTGGAGGGTCGTTAGCCGAACGGGTAGGATAGGACGAAACCTTCCATTATAAGTATAATGAAATACAAAGTAACTAAATGTTTTTCAAATTCCCAATCTTAGTTACTTAGGCAAAAGTGAATTGATGCAATTCCATGAAATTACACTTTGTGCCCTTGCGAAGACGTTAGTGGAGCGTGTGTGGTTTACCGGCACACTGAATGGTTCTAAGCAAAGGTAGCAAAGGGTGACTTAGAGTTTGTCATAGTTCGGTGGAGCGTGTGTGGTTTACCGGCACATCGAATAGGTAATTGTAACATGTGAGGGAACCATGTAGTTTGCATGATTATTCACACCCGCTTTGTGATCCTCGGCATCCCAGTCACAAACAAAAGGGGCATATCGAGATTTAAACATGCCATTGAAATATTCAATGAATCTCAAAGGATCTAGGAGTTTTCATAGATTTAAAACTTAAAATTATTTTTCATTTTTCATAGTGGAAATTAGTAAATCGTCATTCACTTACCTTCAAATGTTCTTCAATTTGGGTTACGGCATCCCTCTCCCGAGTTGTAGAATATTGTGTTGGGTCCTAGCCTTGGAATTTCATTTGGGTGACTTACCAAGGACTCAATCAATCAACTAACTTGAATTCGTTTTTTCTCCCGATGTCAAAGTTCGACAACTATGGTCTTCTCAAATCCCGTGGAACAAGCATTCCACATGAAGATGATATTCCACGATTCGATCGAGGAACAAGAAATCATGCTTCACCTTCTCCTCCTCCTCCAATTATTCTCCCTAACCCACAAGATTGTAAAATTGAAAGGTTCAATATCACTCAAGCCCTTTTGGCAAGTAAACATAAAGAGGGCAAGTCGGTGTGTGCACACGTCTTAGGGATGAAGTCACACATTGATAGGATCCGTTGTCGGTGAAGAGATGGCTGTTGATTGGGTTCTTCAATCACTTCCTAACTAATATAGTGAGTTTGTAAGAGAGTACTATATGATGAACCACGACGTGACCCTTATAGATTTCACCTATATGCTCATTGCTGCTGAATCAGCAATGGTTTGGCGCAATAGAAAAGCAAAGTTGATTGGTGAATCTGCCTTCGAGACCTCTATGGATATAGACAATGGCAATGAAAGACATGCAATGATCAAAAAGTTTGATCATAAGAGAAAGGCAATGTCTGAAGTAGTTCCATGTGTTGTTTCAAAAGAGTCAATTTGCTTTTATTGCCAAGAGAAGAGGCATTGGAGACGAAGTTGCCCTATTTACCTAAGAGATCTAAGAGATGGGAGAGTCGAAACATATGGCTCTAATTTAGGTAAAATCCATTGACTAACTCTTTTAAGCTTCATTCTAGATTCTGAATACATAATGTGATAAGATTACAATTGATGTTTAGAAGGATCAAAGAAAAGAAAAGAAGCTTAAGGGAAGAAGTGAGCAGAATCTAACCGTGAAGGAATGGATTTCGATCGCGTTTCTCGAAGATTAGATTCTTGAGCTACTACTTAGAGTTAGAATTAGATTGCTAAGAAAGATGTATTAGCATAAGTTTTTCAATGAGTTGCATTGTAAGGACAAATTTTTCCGCAATAAAATAAATTTTTGATTTTAAATTTTATTTATTTATCCTTACAATGGCGTGTATGAAAAATTGATGTTAAAATTATTAGCAATAATGGATTTGTTTCTTATTGTGTTATGGAAAGTCAAGAATTTACCAAATAGGGAGAGTTTCTCATCGCCCAAGTTTCAATTGGACAGAAACTTGGAATCATGCAACCTGGTTGCACGATGAATGAGAAATTTCATATTTGGAAATTAGAATAATTCATTGACAAAGTGTCAAGTGAAGGACTAGGAGATCGAGTACACAAAGTTGTGTGTTGATCAAGTTCACCATAAGAGTAACAAAGATATTCGTCATGATTTACTAAAGGCTTAGTAATTATGATTACACTTACAAGATTAAGTGTAATTTTGAATTGATTAAAGGGTTTAGATCAATAGCAAAACGAATAAGAAGAATCAAGTAGGCAGAAAGATAAGAGTTTCTCCATTCTAAGAAGAAGGGAGAGTAGATTTTATGCTTTATGATAGATCTTAATGATTAAGAACCATATCTCAATTGATCCTCTAAGTGAGTCTTGGTACAATTGTATGTCCAAGAAGAGGAATCAAAGATTGCAGAAATGGTCAAATCAAGAAGTCAATCATACTTCGTTCCAAAACAAGTCTTAAAGTCAAGATTGTGAAATTGAGTGAATAGTGTTAAGAAGGTTTATAACATTCATCAATTGTGGAAAGTTGTGATGTCTTGGATAAGACAAAGACCAACTAAGACCAAAATTATGAAGTGTTTTGATAAAAGCTACACTAACTCTTGAATATTTGTTTGTCAAGAAATGTTTTGATAAGAGAATCGTATATGTCAAGGAGTCAGTGGGAGTCTTAATAGTCTTGAAAAGTTTCAAGAACAAATCAAATAAACCTTATCGATCATCACTAGCACACGAGTTGAGGTTTACAACCTATCGTGAAGAAATTATTTTGTTTCTGTGCCAATCCAATCGAGTTAATTATGCGTGTGAGTCCTATCAGTTCTCATTTGAATGCATAAAAGGCAAGGACCTTGATCAATGGAAAGTACATTGATAGGAAAGGGTGAGCTGCCTAACTACTTGGAAGACGTGGTGAGCAGCTGTGCTACCATAAGGCAAGAAATCAAGATTAAGAAAGTTCGATCCATATGAGTTTGAATTTGTCGTGAACTTGGGTTTTAACAAATTCACATGGATAGGAACACATACAACGTTTAAATCTAAGTGTCATAAGATTTCCTCCTGCATGAAAATGATTGTGAGAAAATGCTTTCACTAAGAAAGATTTTAAGAAGATAGTGATTGTAAAATTGCATTCTCGAATTCGATTATGGTTACGGCATCCCTTTCCATAATGTGAGGTTTGGCAATTAGTCTTAATTGTTAAGACACACATATGAACTATCTAAGGCAAAGGTGTATAAGTTCAAGAAGCCTTGATAAAAGATTATCAAAGCACTAAGTATTAGAAACATGGACTTAAGAAATTCAATAGGTATTGTCTTTCTGAAAGTTAAGATGTTTATCAATACATGTCGAAGCTAGTGGGAGCATAAGTGTTATGTTTTATAATAATCATCATGATAGTGGGAGCATAAATGTTATGATTGTATGATTATTAAGGCACGTATTGCATAGTTGGCAATATTAATTATTGAAAACAAGAGTCATACTTTGCAAAGTTGTAAGAGTTGAAAGGTTGTTTTGCTATAATTAAGGGAGCCAATATTATGCTTCATTTCAAATCTAAAGGATTAGGTTGAGAAATGTTAATAAACTTAGTCAAGGGTACATAGTGTGTTCTTAAAATTTCGATTATGATTACGGCATTCCTCTTCACAATCCGGATTTTGAGAACATAGCAAATAAAACATTATGCGTCGTGTCCCATACGCTTCGGGTATAGGATCAATTGCAAATGCTTTCTAATGTTTGACCATTCTAAAATTTTCCAAACATTATGCGTCGTGTCCCATACGCTTCGGGTATAGGATCGATTGCAAATGCTTTAATGTTTGACCATTCTAAAATTTTCCAAATGTCCAGCGCATTTAGAGGGAAAAGGGACTAGAATTGGCTCTGACTAAAATAATTAAACAACTATCAAAGGACGATTCGAAGTTCGACAAGAATTGGTCGCTTGTGAGTAGTTGGAAGTATAGTATTGGAAATTATGGAAATGTTTCCATATTGGATGGACAATATCGACATCATTACGAATAGATAAGATTCTATTAAGAAATTAGTTGTCATATGGAAAATATGGAAGCGTGTCCATATTGGGAAGTAAATATTGAAAATCTATGACTAGATTAGAAACCTTTATGCAAAAGGATGTTCAAAGGAATGTACTTTGAGTGAGAGACATCATATCTAAGGAATTGTCTTGTAACAATCTACGTTAGAGGACTTTGTAATATCATTGGCAATAGTCTTTGAGACTTTGGTGCAGTGACATTACAAAAGGATCGTTGCATAAAGTGTTAGAATCTAGTATATTCTATAAGTAACAAGAATTTGATATTCTTACACTTAAGAAAATGGATTTGGAGTTGTAAAATGAGAATGATTGGAAATGTGTTCAATTTGTCTATTTCACAAGAGTAAGAACCATAGGTAAACATTGTGTGCATGCTAGGAGCATGGGACAAGTGTAACAATTCAAGTAAGAAGTTGATTACCCGAAATGACAAATAATGAGTAATCGATATGGTGATAAATAAAACGTGTTTTGTTTATACTCAAAGGGTTGAGGCCATATGGGATTAGTATTATTCTTGTGTTTCACCTTGCATGTTTTGACTTCCAGAATAATTGAGTTTATTAAGAATAATCGAATTATTCGAACGGGTCACGGTCGTTCATATGTTGGAAGTAGATATGAATGAAGACTGTCGTGAATTGGTGTGTGGATTGTCTAGAAGAGTATTAGACATAAGCAAATGTTTGCTGCAACGTTCATGAGTGCTTATGAATATGATTTGAGCATTGGATTAAACCCACGCTCACTTGGATCACTATCTCGAGTGATTAGTGAGATGATAACATCTTATATTCTTGAAACCGAGATGTGTGAGTTGTATCTTGCTAATCGGTTGCACATTGATAATATGTAAACGCACTAGTAATTTGGTGTTATAAAACATATTGTTGTGTGTAATTTGGTTAGTGAGTGCACGCAAGCATTGTATCAAAGTTTATCCGTTCCTTTTATCCAAGGTAGGATAAAAGCGATATCTTTGGGCCCCTCGATGGTTTAGTGATGACAAACGTAAATGCTCGGCCGGGCTAGGGCTAATTTGATTTGTTCAGTTACTCTGTCGTCATAAATCAGAAATCGAGAAGTAGTACAAAGAGAATGATTAGAAACCATATCTCAGACGATATCAAGAATGGAGGAATATATGATCCCTTATCTAAGGACACGCGTATCTGATAGGATCAGAGTTGACAGCGGCTTTGAAAAGCTACGATTGCAGATCGGGATCTGAAGTCATACGCATAATAGTTATTAGACTTATCCAAGTGGGAGACTGTTGGATTAGTGTCTAAGTCCATAACTATTTTGGTATGTACTTGACCCGATGGTGCATGGTCCTTTTGGGTTGCCTTCACCAAAGCAACTTGATAGGATGAATTATGGAGAGTAAGGATTAAATATGATTTATTAATGTATTATGAGAATAATATATTAAAGGAGAAATCATATTGTTTAATTAATATTAGTCAATAATTAATTGGTAATTACTTTTGTGACTAAAAGAGATTAATTAAACTTAAGGGACTAGAATTGTAATTATAAGATAATTATGATTTGGGCCATGGATTGCCTTGTATTAAGGGATAGACGAATTCTAATGGGAAACCCATAAGGAAATCGTCCATTGGCTTAATTAAAGGAGTCTATGGGTTACTTAGGGCTTAAGCATTCATATTAGGGTTTCCTTGTTAGATAACCCTAATAGCCCAACTATATAAAGATCCCTTAAGGCTCAAAAACGTGGCTAAGCTTCTTGTAAGGGTTTACACACGTTTTTGGCAGCCTCCAACCTCTCTCCTCTTCATCCTCTTGCTTATGGTGTTTGTGAGCCATTAGAGGAGTGACACTTGTGACTCTAAGCCTTCCAAAGTCAATACAAGGAGATTTGGGATTGTTATTGCTACATAACAATCAAGGTAACATTATAAACTCATTCTTATGTTAATATGATTACTTGCATGCTAGAATTAGGGTTTATAGTCTTGGATTCAAAGCATGTACAATAGAGAAACCTAGATCCAAGCATTAGGGTTTGTATGAGCACATAGGATGTCTTATGACCAAAACCCATCACTTGTAACATCCAAAAGTTTAAGCCAAATTTTAAACTTTTTCATCCATTAAAAACCAAGTAGTGTTATACAAACTATTTTCAAAATATTATTCATCAGAGTGTCCCAGAAACAAAATCATAAGGATGAGGAGTGGTACGGTCACGCCTTTGTCTTGCCAAGATCTCCTGATGTACCTGAAACAATAAATTGAAACTGTAAGCCCGAGAGCTTAGTGAGTTACCCCCAAAATACCAATACTACACCGATAATACCATATCAATAACAAATAACAACAACATGTATACTGGACCTTCAGCCTGACTAGACCACCTTGCAAGGCCTACAGTCTATCTGGATCTATCCCGAGCCTTCGTATGATTGGACTGTCAAGCAGGGCCCACAGTCTATCCGGACCGCTCGTCAAGTATGTTGGCCTTTAGCACAAAGCAGGACCGCCTCAACCCAACCATCAAACAAATAACCATGTACACATAAATAACATATACTGGCATATATATATATATATATATATATATATATATATATATATATCAGATATAACTATATCACAGATCATCTATCATAGCAATCACTTATAACCAGAATACCAACCTAACCAGGTCACTAACATACCAATCCTAACATATCATAAAGCATAACAGCATCTTGTCTATCCTGATACCGATCTAACAGATCATAACCATATACAGCATACTATAACCAGAATAACAATCTAAAGGGTCGGGCCTTGGTACCTTAGACCTTATTGATATAGTGAGGATAACTCACCTCGCTAGCAGCTCGGAATAATACTGTCCACACCTCCAGATATAGCTCCAACCACCTCACCTGTACCCATAAGTGGTCCACTCTATAATTACTCAAATTACCAAAATGCCCTTGGAAGGCACAAGACACTCCCTAGTCAAAGTCAAAGTCATTAGTCAATGGTCAACAATCCATGTTGACCTATTTGCTGAGTGCAACTTTCCCTTCATCAAGTCCCTACTGATTCAAGAGTTACTCGACTCAACTCACCGAATTTCTAACAGACTCGTCGAGTCAATACGCGACCTAGTGCTTGGAAACCCAAACTAACTTGATGAGTCATCTCCCAGAATCGCCGAGTCCATGCGGGACCAATTCGGACAAAAACCCTACTCGAGTCGCCGAGTCATCTCCCAAACTCGCCGACTCCATACGAATGCTCCCATGATCTAGCAATTATGAACTATCGCTCCATTCCAAACAGTAGATCTAGATCCCTAGAGTGCATTAGCAATGTAAAGTTGATACCTTTACGTATTTGTGTGCCCTAAAATTCGAATCCAAGCTTGAAATGAAGCTCTACTCATAAGGAAAGGCTCTTTCGTGACAATACTGAGAACTTTATGAACTTAGGACCCAAGGGAGGTTCAGATTTGAAGTTTCAACTTCAGATCTAGCTCCCACACAGTAATCCTTTCATAAATAAGCTAAAGAAACCCTAAACTTTACACAAGAGTGGTTTTAGGAGGAAAGTGATCAAGGTAATCAACTAGTTACCTCCAAAATGTGCCCAAACTAAAGTAGACTCTGGATCCACACAAATTTCCTTGATGCTAGCCTCTTGATCTACAAATTTCCTTCAATAAATCACTTTCCAAAGCTCCAAAACACTCACAAGGCTCATACACACAAAAATTAGGGTTTCTGGCTCTCAAGGGGGTGATAAAAGACAGTGGGAGGCGCTAATGGTCCAATATATAGGGTGCAAAAACCCTAAAATTTATGGTTTCCCCCGCCAGCTCCTACTCGTCGAGTCCCCTTCCCGGCTCGCCGAGTTAAATCATTAAATGATGTGTCCCATCCCGCTGCTACTCGATGAGTCATAGCATCAACTTCTCGAGTAGGCCTTAAAACATGAAGTCTAAATTGAATAATAATGATACCTGACAATTGGGACATTACACTATCCCCCTAGATTTGGTTGTATAAAATGATAATTATGATTCACTCACTAAGGATGGGTTTTATGAACAACAGGAGGGAAGAATATAATGGCAAATTCAACTAGTTACAAAACTATGGTCCATCATTCATAAATTAAGCTAAGTTGATACATATAATGTTAAAAGCTATGAAGGAATAGCTAAAGCTTATGTCACAATACCAAGTACTGAAAGCACAAATCTAATACGGAAGAAATGATTTAAGGAAGAAGAATGTTATATTACAGATAGAATATTACGATTACAAAAAAAAGATATAAAGCTAATCATCAGATCTAGTGTTAGAAGAATCCATCTCCTCTAGCTCATTCTTCAAAAGCTCGCATATACACCATCTCCTCCGAGCATCTTTAACTAGGCGAAATCAAAGTTGGTAAGTTTAGTGAACCGTTGGAGAACTAATTCAGTAGCTTTCGGAAAAGACAAAGGAAGCTCAAGACTAGCCATCACGTTCATATATTGGGATGCTATTTAAGTACAGGCTTAATGTTAGCCAAGTTGTATAGTAGCCTCTTGTAGGGAAGCATTGGCATGGTTAAACTCCTCTGAGTTAAGTAGAGCCCGAAAAAAGAAGGGTATCCCCTACTTCAATGTCCACTTCGGATCGAGGGAATGTTGCTCAGAAATTTTTAATGAAACAGGGCATCCTGTTTGGGTGGTGCATTGTAAATCTCTACCTCATTGATCCGAGCATCATTTTCCCTCAAAGACAATTGCAGAATGCTCACCTCATCTTCCAATTGTCTTGCACTAACATCCTTTTCCGAACAAGCAATATACATAGTAGATACTTTCTCTGAGAAAATATTCTTCAAACCGGCAAGTTGTTGAGTCACCTCTTCTAGATCATTGACTGACGAGGCATCACGAGCGCTCGTTTCATCAAGTTTCTGTAACACCCGAAAAATACAACCAATTTAAATTTTTCAAAACAACCCGATTTTTCATTAAAATGTTTACAAAAAGGTTTTCGATACAAATCATTAGAGTATTCCCAGAATCACATCACTACAAAATCATGAGGAGCGGTACGATCACGCCTTCGCCTTGCCACGGTCTCCTGAAGAACCTAAAAAACATTAAACCACAACTGTAATCCCGAAAGCTTAGTGAGATACCCCCAAAATACCAACCACGCATACGCCCTTCCAGGCTGCGACCTTCCGGTCCAAAACATATAAAACATACATAACATAACAGAACATAGAACAGCCATGCATATCGGGTCTACTGTGTGACTGGTCCGCCGTATCGGGCCTTCAGTCCATCGGATCCATCCTCCAGGTCTAGTCATGTCCTTCGAGTCTACAGTGGGGTTGGTTCGCCCGCATCGGGCCTTCAACCCACCTGGTCTACTCTCTGAGTCTACAGTGTGACTGGTCCGCCCGCATCGGGCCTTCAGTCGGCCTGGTCCACTTTCCGAGCCTCGGCACGTTTGGTCCACCCTCGTGGGGCCTACAACCTATCCGGACCGCTCGCTGGGCCTTCGGAACAACCGGTCCGCCCTGGGTATCTTGGCCTACAGCACAAAGCAGGACCCGCCTCAACCCATCTCCAGTCCAAACAACCATGTGCACAAAACATACAGTCATAATCAACAAACCGAGCACGCAGATCACATAGCATATCATTACCCTAACCGAGTTACCGACCTAACCGGTCACTAGCATAGCATCACTCTGTATATCGGGAAACTGACCTTAACAAGGTCTCCTAGCATGTACCATCCTAGCTACCAGGATGCAGACACATCAAACAATAACATAATAACCATATCCGAATCTCAATCCAATAAAGGGTCGGCCTTGGTGCCTTAGACCCTGTTGATATAGTGAGGATAACTCACCTCGAAACTGTCGGCTGAAAGGATAAGATCCCGCTGCTCCGAACTCTGACACGAACTCCTCCACTGAACATCAAAACATACAACTCAAAAAATATTCTTAATTACCAAAATACCTCTGGAAGACAACTGGTCAACCTTGGACAAGTCAAAATCAACCCCTGACTGACCCTACTCGCCGAGTCAACCTGATGACTCGCCGAGTCCACATGCTCAGAACTTCCTTCACTCAGCGACCCAACTCGCCGAGTCACCCCAAGACTTGTCGAGTCCAACAACTCTGAGTCCACTCGCACCCAACTCACCGAGTCATCCCTTGACTCACCGATTCATCGACTCAACCAAAAATGTTGGGACTTCCTCGACAAGACTCGCCGAGTCCAAATGGACTCGTCGAGTCCAAGGCTATCTTCAACCTACTCGTCGAGTTGTTCTTCCAACTCGTCGAGTTCCAGGCTATCTTCAAGCAACTCGTCGAGTCCACCCATGTGACTCGTCGAGTACCACCGGTCTGAATCCATACAGAAGCATCTCAGGCCATGCAATTTACCCAAAACGTAGATCCAACCTCCTACAATCCATCCATCATGTAAAGTGGCAAAATTTACGTGAATCTAAAGAGATCTAAGCCTTATTCACCTTAGAACCAAGGTTTGGGACATGGTGGCTTCACTAAGCACTCAAACACAAGAACTTTAATGCACTCTAGGCCTTCAATATTCCAGATCTGAAGTAGCAACCTCAGATCTATCCTCCAAACCCCAAAACATTCCAAGACATACTCCCCACAAACCCCAAAATGATGAAACTAGGAACACACAGCCTAAGAGCGAAAGTATTACCTCCAAAAGATGCCTCAATAGCAACCAAACTCGAATCCAGGCAAAGCCCTTTGATCCAAACCACTTCTCCTTCAAGATTTCTTCAACCAACACCTTTCCAAGCTCTAATTTGCTCCACAAATGAACTCTCCACGAATTTAGGGTTTCTGGAACTCAAGGGGGAATAAGGGAGGCTGTGGAGGGGTATAATGCTCTTTATATAGGGTTCAACCCCGAAAATTAGGGTTTTCTCCATCCAGCACCTACTCGCCGAGTCCATCTTTGGACTCGCCGAGTAGGCCACTTGACACGCGACCATAGCCGCGACCTGACTCGCCGAGTCTATCCATGGACTCGCCAAGTCACCCTTATAAACTTACACTTTTAGCCCTTCAACTCTACTCTTGCAATTCCGAGATGTTACAATTCTCCCCCACTTAAATTAGGCTTCATCCTCGAAGCCTACGGCATCTCATCTTCAAATTACTTCCCATGACACGCCACCTGACCTTGACCGAACCAAGTCCTTCAAGGTACAATCATAGAAACCTGAAGCTCACTTTCTCCTTCCATACAATGTCCCCACCACCTACTCAAACCGGGCACCAGCGGTACCCTCTGATAACCACACTCAACAACCGAGAATTACCCATGATGCCTTACTGCTCCAATTCTCATCTTTCACTTTACTCACATGGCTATAAAGCCACGAACCATCGGATCCCCGATCCGAATCCCACTCTAACCATTCCATGACGACAGAAAGATCCATTCTTCCATTCCGGAGCAACTCCCCCGAGTTCTCCTCTCGCAATCACACACACATGGTGATCTAGCTCTAGCACCCTCAGGTTTGGATAACCTGATACACTGATGATATCCTCAAACATCCTTCCAGGATGAACCGCTAATACATACCCAAAACCTTGATCATAATTTCACTGAGAGTCCAAGACTCTTCCTTTGTATCCCTTCCGAACCCCTCTCCCTGGTCCTACGCCGCGGTATTCCTCCGCGCCTTGAGCAACATATCAAGCCGAATGAGCTTTTATTCTACCGCCGCAACACACTACTCACAGACCATCGTCGGACCACTCCAATCATAACTCTACACTGCCGCTTTCACTTCCGTGAATTCGCACTCCCTTTTCGGAATTTCATTCCTCCATCTTTCCTTACCAAGGAAACCACTCGTCCGCCCAGTCACCATGATAGGCACTATGGTGTTCATCCCACGCTACACTACCTCTTTAAAGCGTACCCGTCCTCCATGCATCACCACCACTCTGACTCTCATTTCAGGGATTCTCAAGCCCATGCACTACCTTCACTGCTCAAAATTGCTACCTGGGGCCAGACCTCCCAATGTAATCACACTGCAGCATACGCAACCCATAACCTCGAACCGATCCAACAACACTCGCAGAGTCTTCAGCATGACTGGACCGCCTCCCCAGGCCTTCAGCCAATCTGGACCACTCTCAGGACCTTCAGCCAATCTGACTGGACCGTCCTCTGAGCCTTCGGTCTAACTGGTATGCCTACCGGCCTTCAGTCTATCCGGACCGCTCAACTAGCATTCATTATTCCGAACTATCCCTTCGGGAAATCCTCCCGTGCATACCGTTCTAGCCCTCTAGGGGTTCCGAACTCTATCTCCATCATACATAATCGATCCCGGCCTGCTCCCAGACCTTCCGCAATTAAATGCCCTAGGTCTGTATTCCGCCCCACGCGCCTGTTACTCACCCATACGAGCCTGCTCTCGGCTAATAGAAATACCGATGAATTCCCCAAGCAGCTAAACAACCTCTCAAGCCCAACGATCATCCGGAGAATTTCCAATTCTCCCCCACCTAAGACACTGACAATTAATCACCGGTCGCCATCACCGATCCCCCAATTCAACCTTGCAGAAAATCACACTTACACGCAAAATGTTTCTCACCAGCGCTAACAACTTTCATAAAAATCATGATTCCATTCCAATATCCATTCCTCAGACTGCAGAATCTACACGGCCTTCAAACCAACGTCGCATCCGCCATCAATCCTCACAAAGATAATCAATGATAGCTAGAAGCACTAATCCATAACCATATCGACCCTTCAGGGAACAGAAGATACCAAGACGAAATCTCGATTACACTCGCCAAACCCTCAAGGGACAACGGATACCACACGAAAACCCGAAACGCAATTCCATAACCAACTAACGAAACTAGCAGATAACAATACTCCACAATAATCATAAATAATCAAAACAATAGAAGGAAATGTACCCATAGCAGCAAGCTGAAAAACACGTCCCTAAGCCCTTGGGGGCTCCGCTCCACCCTGACCTCCACTTGTGATCCTCAACATAGCCGGTGCTGGAGCTTGCACCGGTCCTGCAGCAAGCCGTGGACAGTTGACCTTCAAATGTCCAACCTGATGACAATGATAGCATATCCTCAAATCCCGAACCAGCACTGACTGCCGACAATCCCTCGCATAGTGTCCCTCCTTTCCGCACTTGCGGCATGCTCCACCAGACCGACAAACCCCGGCATGACCCCTTCCACACTTTCCACAGACGTGGCTACCCTGATCTCCCATCCTGGAATCAATGGTCTTAGACCGTTTCATCGCTAGCTGCAACTGAACCGGAGCTTGCCTCAGCTCACGCATCTGCAACTCAATCTCTAACTCCTGCCGCCTGGCGGCCTCCTGCAACTCTAGCAAAGTCTCGCACCTCTGCGCAGACACAAACTGTCTGATGTCTCTCTTTAGCATACTCAGATATCAGGACATCTGAGCCTGCTCCGAAGCAAACTCAGGGCAAAACATCGCCCTCTCAGTAAACATCCAAGTGATTTCCGTCACCGATTCCGAATCTTGTTTCAGCTCCAAGAACTCCTGAGCCAACCTCTCCCTCTCGACCTGCGGAACATAACGAGTGCTGAACATTTCTCTGAACCGATCCCATGAAATCGCAGCTCTCTGCGCGTCCGAATACGACCCCGTGGTCAATCTCCACCAATCCTTTGCCCCGAGCCTTAACAGGTTCAGAGCACACCTCACCCTCTGATCAGCAGGGCATGAACACGTGAAGAAACATCCCTCCACATCTGATAACCATCTCATAGCAACGATCGGATCCTGAACTCCATTAAAAGTGGGAGGCTTCGTATTATCGAAGTCCCGATACTGAAAACCTCTACTGGCTCCTCCCTCTGCCGCTGCTACTGCTGCGGTAGCCGCCGCAGCGGCCGTCTCCGTGAGAGCCGCATAGCGCTCATCAAAATACTCCACCATGGCGGTCTTGATTGACCCAAACAACTCCGACAGCTCAGCCTGAAACAATGCAGCAACCTCATCATGCAGGATCTCACGAATCCTCGCATCCAAATCGTGCGTACTCATCTGACTGACAACCTCGGGCTGAACAGACCCACCCAGAACTCCCTCTCCAGCTCCTGATCCTGACCCGGATCCACTCCCAGCGTGCCCTGAAATCTCCATACTGAAAATAAAACACCAAATCTCAGACATATTCCACTATCCCGGGAACCAGCTCTCAACCCAACCCTAGAGGTCATGGTTTCCCTGATACGCGTATGAGTCCGTGCTTTCAGTAGTACGGGCCCATACTACCTTCCACACCTACCCATATTTGTATGAAGTACTCCCACAACACCCTAGCGACATACATAACAACGCTCTATCCTCACAACTAGAGGAACACTAGAAATCTCACAAGGAACCCTAGGCTAGCAGGCATCATAAATCAGTCAACTCATCAAGAAATCCTGAAGATCCCTAGCCTAACTCTAGCATGCTGTTCTATCAAATATCAATAAAACAATTGTCAGGTATAGTATTTTGGGGCTACTTACTGGCTCCGGCTGATCGTACCTCCGCGTCCTCCTTTACTTATTTTGAAAACCATTTTTAAATTCTCTTTTGAAAACCCTCCTCGATTTGAGACTGGAGTCACACAAGTGTTCCTCCAATTCACTCAAACCAAGGCTCTGATACCAACTTGTAACACCCGAAAAATACAACCAATTTAAAATTTTCAAAACAACCCGATTTTTCATTAAAATGTTTACAAAAAGGTTTTCAATACAAATCATTAGAATATTCCCAGAATCACATCACTACAAAATCATGAGGAGCGGTACGATCACGCCTTCGCCTTGCCACGGTCTCCTGAAGAACCTGAAAAACATTAAACCACAACTGTAAGCCCGAAAGCTTAGTGAGATACCCCCAAAATACCAACCACGCATACGCCCTTCCAGGCTGCGACCTTCCGGTCCAAAACATATAAAACATACATAACATAACAGAACATAGAACAGCCATGCATATCGGGTCTACTGTGTGACTGGTCCTCCGTATCGGGCCTTCAGTCCATCGGATCCATCCTCCAGGTCTAGTCATGTCCTTCGAGTCTACAGTGGGGTTGGTCCGCCCGCATCGGGCCTTCAACCCACCTGGTCCACTCTCTAAGTCTACAGTGTGACTGGTCCACCCGCATCGGGCCTTCAGTCGGCCTGGTCCACTCTCCGAGCCTCGGCACGTCTGGTCCGCCCTCGTGGGGCCTACAGCCTATCTGGACCGCTCGCTGGGCCTTCGGAACAACCGGTCCGCCCTGGGTATCTTGGCCTACAGCACAAAGCAGGACCCGCCTCAACCCATCTCCAGTCCAAACAACCATGTGCACAAAACATACATTCATATAACAGTCATAATCAACAAACCGAGCACGCAGATCACATAGCATATTATTACCCTAACCGGGTTACCGACCTAACCGGTCACTAGCATAGCATCACTCTGTATATCGGGAAACTGACCTTAACAAGGTCTCCTAGCATGTACCATCCTAGCTACCAGGATGCAGACACATCAAACAATAACATAATAACCATATCCGAATCTCAATCCAATAAAGGGCCGGCCTTGGTGCCTTAGACCCTGTTGATATAGTGAGGATAACTCACCTCGAAACTGTCGGCTGAAAGGATAAGATCCCACTGCTCCGAACTCTGACACGAACTCCTCCACTGAACATCAAAACATACAACTCAAAAAATATTCTTAATTACCAAAATACCCCTGGAAGACAACTGGTCAACCTTGGACAAGTCAAAGTCAACCCCTGACTGACCCTACTCGCCGAGTCAACCTGATGACTCGCCGAGTCCACATGCTCAGAACTTCCTTCACTCAGCGACCCAACTCGCCGAGTCACCCCAAGACTCGTCGAGTCCAACAACTCTGAGTCCACTCGCACCCAACTCACCGAGTCATCCCTTGACTCACCGATTCATCGACTCAACCAGAAATGTTGGGACTTCCTCGACAAGACTCGCCGAGTCCAAATGGACTCGTCGAGTCCAAGGCTATCTTCAACCTACTCGCCGAGTTGTTCTTCCAACTCGTCGAGTTCCAGGCTATCTTCAAGCAACTCGTCGAGTCCACCCATGTGACTCGTCGAGTACCACCGGTCTGAATCCATACAGAAGCATCTCAGGCCATGCAATTTACCCAAAACGTAGATCCAACCTTCTACAATCCATCCATCACGTAAAGTGGCAAAATTTACGTGAATCTAAAGAGATCTAAGCCTCATTCACCTTAGAACCAAGGTTTGGGACATGGTGGCTTCACTAAGCACTCAAACACAGGAACTTTAATGCACTCTAGGCCTTCAATATTCCAGATCTGAGGTAGCAACCTCAGATCTATCCTCCAAACCCCAAAACATTCCAAGACATACTCCCCACAAACCCCAAAATGATGAAACTAGGAACACACAGCCTAAGAGAGAAAGTATTACCTCCAAAAGATGCCTCAATAGCAACCAAACTCGAATCCAAGCAAAGCCCTTTGATCCAAGCCACTTCTCCTTCAAGATTTCTTCAACCAACACCTTTCCAAGCTCTAATTTGCTCCACAAATGAACTCTCCACGAATTTAGGGTTTCTGGAACTCAAGGGGGGAATACGGGAGGCTGTTGAGGGGTATAATGCTCTTTATATAGGGCTCAACCCCGAAAATTAGGGTTTTCTCCATCCATCACCTACTCGCCGAGTCTATCTTTGGACTCGCCGAGTAGGCCACTTGACACGCGACCATAGCCGCGACCTGACTCGCCGAGTCTATCCATGGACTCGCCGAGTCACCCTTAGAAACTTACACTTTTAGCCCTTCAACTCTACTCTTGCGATTCCGGGATGTTACAGTTTCAGTTGTAGGTAATGATTCAAAAGGTGAAGCTTTTCCTGAATACACACAGATTCGGCCAAGTCTAGTGATATCTATTTGTCGGAAGAGGTTAAGTCAATGTTCTCCTGCATAAGTTATGTCTTCTCTCATTATAAAACCTGATAACTTGATCGAAGCTTTTCCATGCAATCGGACAACTTGTGAAATTCCATGTCTCTGGCAGTCGTAGCTACCATACGAGCATTGTTGCACAAAGATACTTCATTCATTTAATGAATGCCCTCAAGGATGTGATTCTGAGCCTTGTCTATCCCCTCCTCATCGGTCATCTTTCTAAGAGAAGCCTTATTGACAAAGGAGGTGGTAGTGAAATGATGCAAAAAGGATGGGATGGAGGAAGCTAAAGACATCAGGTAAGATGGGGAGCTTTCTTCTTTGGCAGAGGAAAATCTTAAATTTAAACAAACAACATAACGAGTAAGAAGTAAGGAATAAAAAAAGAGTAGTTATGTGGAAAGATGAGGAAATATAATTTACCAAATTTTGGAACTTAAGAGTTACTGGAAATGACTTCGGTTACTAGGGCACTTTCAGTTATCATATCTAAAGTTACCCCCTCGGAAGATGTTATCGAATCATTCATGTCGATAAGATCAGTGGCAAGAATGGTTGAAACTGTGGAAGCAGGATTCACCTCGATTACATGGGTTGTAGTTATGGAAGTCGAGGTTGCAAGACTGGAAACAAACAATTTTTCATGAAAGGCTTGTTGGCTAGCACCCTTCCTTAGCAAGGACATCACCGACCGAACCTTGGTACCAGAGGCCTTAGGGATCGGCATAGGGTTCGTCACCGCATCATCTATGTTCAGAGCACTACTTGAAGAAGGAGGTGGCGTAAGGCTTGGCGAAGGACCAGATAAAGCCTCAGTAGCAGCAGGGTCGTTCCAAACATATTTTAGGCCCAGGGCGAGAGCAAAAAATGGGCCCTTAAAATACACAAATTTCATCAAGTTTTTTTTATAATAACTCAATAATTGTAAGAAAATTATTTGTACTATCTTCTAAATATAAAAATTTCCATAAAAAATTTGAGCCCCTTTAAAAGATGGTCCATGGATGGTCGCCCCTATCGCCCACCCTCTGGGACGGGCCTGAGTAGTAGTTACCAGCTCAGGGTCATTTTAGACTGGGCAGTCATGAAGTAAGGAAGGATTTGTGTTTGGGGGTAGTGGAGGCTTGGAAATGGTAGGATTGTTCAAGGAAGGATCTTCAACCAACTTATTAGAATTTGGAAGGTTCGCAAGTTTGGTGTGGCGAGAAAAACGAAGATGCTTTGGCGAAACCAAGTCTTTAAGATTTCTCGGTTTGTCTGGGGGCATGGTTTATGGGTCCATATGTTCTACTTCAGTCACGATTACTCCCTCAAATGAACAAAGATCCCTCTTACACTTCGTTGAGGTGCTCATCTTTCCTGCAGGCTTAGATAAAGAAAAATCTGGATGTTGACCTTTAGACCGATCATAGCGGGAGACAATGATATCATAGCGCAATCGTCAGACTCGGGTTGTACATGGGAATCAATCCTAGATTCAGACTGCAATACTGCCTCACCTTTAACAGGAGTTTTAGATCTCGTGTTAGGCCCCTTAGCAACTTTGGAATAGTGGGTATTACACCTCCCGAGAAGACGTTTAAGAAGCATATTGGATTAGCCACGAATAGTCAGAGCAGCAGACATGTCGACTACATAAGGGAATCTTTATAGTCCGGAAAGTATGAGGATGGAATCGTTAGGATCAAACCATTTGACATAATTAGCAACCAATCGATTTATGTTGGATTAACCATATACAATAAGTTTGGGGTTAGGTTCATGATCACGGTTTAAGAGGCTTTCAAAATTCATAATAACTCCAAAAGTAGATGTGTCTATAAAGAAGAACTCAATCTATCATTTCTTGATAGAGGTGGGCAACCCATCGTATATCTCAATAATCCGAACTTAAGGGACTTAGCGAGGTATGTCACCTTCGAACAGAAGTTTTTCGTTCGATCCAAACCCGGACCACTTATATACAGTCCGGACGAGTGTATCGTGGAATGTTGAACCACGCAAGACGAAGTCGAACCACTTGACTTAAGAAAAACATTGTGAACTCACATTCACAAGTGTCAAGTCAAGGAGTCATAAGGAACAATACACAAACAGCCTGTCATGGGCCCACGGTTCGATACAGCTTAGATAATGAGAACGACAATACTATAGACAGTTCATAAGTATTGCTTTTGTACCTTCAGCACTGGGCGCATTAATGAAGATGAGAAGAGGACCTTTTCGACTCGCCCTCATCTCCATTTTCCCATGCAAAGGTAGTATAAAGGCAGACTAGCTCGACCACGAACATGTATGCTCTCGACAACCACATCTCATTCATAATTCAATAACGATCACCTATATCTTGCATCTGACTTAAGCATTGGAGCATTCTCCCGGGTTTAGCGGCCGGTGAAAGTCTAACGTTGTTCTATTTTCTCAGGATCGGAAGGGCTTTAGACGAACGAGGATTACCTTATTAATCAATATAGCCCCCCTAGGAACCAAATTCATCACTACTTTTGGTAGATCCAAGCCCACCGGCAACCACAATCTCCAATAAGATGCTTTTTGAAAATTTATTTTCAGCCTAAAAGCAAGAAAAAGTCAATGCACAACTCTCACTAAATACTTCATATTCATTTTTGAGACCGTTCTCCAAAATGCATCTCATCATTTCCTAAAATTGAATTAAAATATCAATATCCTCAAAACCAATTTGCCCTTTACCCCCCCCCCCCCCCCCCCCCCCCCCCAAAAAAAAAAAAAAAAAAACAAACAAAAACAAAAACAAAAACAAAAACAAAAAAAAAAACAAAAACAAAAACAAAAACAAAAAAACAAAACAAAACAAAAATCATTAGCTTGTTGTATCAAATATCACAATATAGAGTCCTTCCATAACCAAAATATACAAGAGCGGGGCCAAATGATCCCCCTAAAAAGACCACTCCATGTAGGAAACTCAAAAGTATGTAACCTACTTAATTAAATGGACATGGTAGATGAATCCAAATTTTCTATTTTAAACTCAAATCAATTTGTTGAAGCATGTCATCTATATAACCCCAATCCAATGAATCATAAGCGTTTTCGAAAACGACTTTAAAACCATAAGTTTCCATTTTCTCTTTATAGTAGTTAATGATTTTATTTAACATTATAGGATTCGTAAGAGGATTGTCAGCCAAATCTTTTCTCTCTCCTATATGATTCTTCTTTTAAACCATTTACACTCCCAGGAGTATTAACGCAGCTTCGATAGGACAAGGTTTGAATAGCTCTTACACAGGAAGTCTTTCATTCTCTCTTATTCGGTTCAAATCCTCAGTTATCTCATAAAGCTAAATTCGAAAATAAAATAAAGAATCGAATCAGAGTTAAGATCTCTACCGAAAGGGGAGGGGAACAAATCAAGATGACTAATAAACATCCCTTGTTCACCGCTACCAACATCCCCAATCACATCAGAAAGCTTGTTGATCATTAATCTTACCATTGTTTTATATTAGCAATGAATTAGACTTAGGGATGTTCGATAGTTATTGATTGAATCAGAGCGATGTCTAATATGACGTTGTCTGGGTTTGACATCGGACTGCAACCGTGTTTTTTGATTAAGCGGATAGGTCGAATAATAAGAATGACCATTTTATGCTTCTTTTTTCACAACATATTATTTTATAACATTATGTATTTTCATAGTTCTAGTTTTTTAATTTCTCCTTTAGTTTTTACAAATCAACATAGAAAATTACTTTCCTTTATTATGTCTTGTAAAAACAAATTTGTATCGGCTAAAAGGGTTGCTTGGAAGCTTTTTTCAAATATAAAAGAAAATTCAAGATTTGAAGAGTAATTCCCTATTTCCATAGATGCCAATATATCATCAATAGTCATCACCATAAAGAATAGGAGATTGGCACCAAACAAGAAAATATATACATATCATTAACACTCATCACGACAAAGGATAGCATTTACAAAAAGATTAAAGATTACAACACACACACACAACCATGAGAAAAGCATATGTACTCCAAACAAAGAATCTATAAACATTGAAAAATTAAACAGCAGAGTATCACAATTTTGATGAGTGAGAGATGAGGATTTAATTGCATCCAGCCAATTATGTACTCCACAAGAGAAGACTGTTCCAGATGAATATGACAATCAATATATTTCTTGCACATGATTGAAGATGTTGAATTTTACAATCTCCTAAAAACTCCTTAAAATGTGAAATTGAATCCATCCGATCCTAGTGTTGAATCCACACCACAACCTCGTATCGACTTTCTCACTGCATCCATTATAAAAGGAGATTCTATAGAAGAAAATTGGTCGACAAAAATCTTCTTAAAACGACAACTTGTACGGCTATGCTAAATTGCCATATTTTGTAGCAAAAAACGACTGAAATTCATTTTTACTCCTTGTGGGTCATTGATCCACATACCATAAGCCAAGACCCCTTCCAAAACACCATGAAAAAAATAAGAATTCTCATCATCTTCTTTATTCCACACAGTTTATCCTTTTTATCCAAATTCATTGTTTCCAACCACTCTAGAACATTTTTGGTTTTCTACTCTCTAGCACTACCAAGATCCATATGATCATTAATTAGATTCTCTTTTGTTTGCAAAACAGCTTTGTGACTTGGCATTTGAATTCTAAACTTTAAGTTGCAAGTTTTTTGTTAAAAATATCCATTTTATGTTTGATTATCTTTCCGGATATTTTTAATAACCCCTCCAAATAACTAAAGTTGCTCTTCTTTTAATCATTAATATTCACCATGACTGCCCTTACTTCTAATTATCTCCTTAAGATCTCTCTCGCATCCCTTCATTTTAAAACCCATCGCTTAACGGTTTTAATCAGTTAATCATAACAGTACAAATAGACATAAAAATAAAGAGTATATTGCCATAAAAAATTGAAAAAACAAAATTACATTGTTATAAAAAGTAAAAATCAACAAGGACGTTCCTACAAAAATAAATAAATAAAATCAGTGCATTGCTATTTATATATTTTTTTAGTAATAGTATTGGTTCGGTTTTAGGTGAAACCCAAAACGAAGACGCATGTATTAATTAAAATTAAAAACCGCATCACCTCTTTTAGTAATGATTGGATTAAAATGGTTTGCATTGGTTTATTCGGTTTCCGACACTGTTTTTCCTTTTTTTTTTTTTTAATTTGATTCATATTTCTAATATTTTTGACAAAACCCATTTAATCAATATCCCTTTAAACTTTTAACCACGATGAGTATTTTAAATACCCGATTATTCTATCTAAAAATCTAATTAACCTTCTAAAAAAATGTTCTTCGATTTTTTGGTATCGCGTTCTTGTCCAAGATTTTGATATATATAAACTTCTTTAATTAACAATGAGTATTGATGATTTAAGTGAACTAGATTAGAAATGGTGACAAACCAAATATATTTATAACAATTTTGTAAAAAATATTAATTATTATTATTATAATTAATTTAACTTTTTTATTATAATTTTATTATGTGACACTCGATATAAATCCAATGGTTAATGACCTAGAAAGGTAACAAACTTTGGTCTTTATCCACATTTAGGTAACCATGTTTTTTTCGTTCACATTTGACCATTGAACTTGTTTCATCTGTTTAAAATAGGGTAATATGACTGGTAATTAGCGGTAACATTACCCTATAATGAATAGATCAAACAAGTTTACTGGTCAAATATGTATGAAAAAAACATGGTTACATAAATATTTGGACAAAAACCAAAGTTCCTTGCCCATTTTGGTAATATTAGGTTCTTTATGTTAAGTGCAAGTAATCATAAGATCTATTGATGTGAAATGAAACCGGGTTGACCAGTCTTGTGTATGAGGAGATGGTTAAGTCTTGGGTCAACCCAGTTTAGGCCCAGCTAATTAGGGGTTAGGTTGTATATGCTTGAGGGACTAAGTTGTATGTGTTTTAAAGACCGAGCAATACAGCTTAGCCCATGACTAGCCGCGACCAAACTGGGTTAGATCAAGCCTAACCTAATTGTTCATTGGCACACAGTCCCTAAGACGGTTCTTGTCCAGTATTACCAAAACGGGTAAGAAACTTTGGTTTTTGTCCGTATTTATGTAACCATGTTTTTTTCGTACATATTTGACCAATAAACTTGTTTGACCTGTTCATAATAAGGTAATATTACCTAGTTTCCGGTCATATTACCCTATTTTGAATAGGTCAAACAAGTTCAATGGTCAAATATGAACGAAAAAAACATAGTTACTTAAATGTAGACAAAAACAAAAGTTTGTTACCTTTCTAGGTCATTAACCCTAAATCCAAATATATCAATGAGACCCTTGAGACCATCTTGATTTTATCTTAATAATATAAATTTTTCTTAATTCAACATATTTTTCTTAATTCAACATATGTCAGACATTATATATGTTTGGTCTAAATTGATAAACAAATTTGTCTGAATCTGACATATATCAAACATGACGTATAGTCTATCTTCAAATCCCTTTCTTTGTATATCATTATTAAGTATGTTTTTTTTTCTCTTTATATCTTTATAAAATATATTTTCAGTACATCTAGTTGAGAAATATAAAGTTATACAAATGTTTAAATCCACTTGAGTTTAATATTATAATTATCATTTTCTATTGAACCTAATATCCTAAATATTCTTCGATTTCAAAAATAATTACATTTTTGTAATCTTTTATATACAATCCCTATTTATGTATGCAAAATGAACATATAGTCCCAAAATATAATCTTTTACTTTTACAATATAATAACTGTTCAATCTTTTTTCCTATCATTGTCTAGCATTGTAAATAAACTTATTTGAAATGAATTGCCCTTTAACTTTGTGTTACTTTCCATATGAGCCAAACAGATATAAAACATCAAATCTAGCAACATGAAGCAACAATAAACACCACTTTTATTGAGTCTAACTACATATTGCTTCAACAAAATACATTCTTATAATCTTGATCTTCAGAACATTGTGTTGAATCAAATTATCATTCAAGAAAGAGTCCTATCTTAGGAACCTAATTAACATATGTGTTTGATTGAAATCCTAAATGAAATGCTGAAATCAATCTCAGACAATTCAATGGCTTAAACAGATGATCAGGCAATTCAATGGATTCTAATGCATTTGCATAATCAGTTTATCATATGCATCAAAATGACATTATGTAGAAACTCTTACCTAAGATGCAGTTGAAGATGGTGGCTGTCTGATACCTGTTAACTGATCGATCCACCGATCCTCAGGAACTCGACCCGCCCAATCCGGAGCCATTCCTGGGAACGATATCCCACGCATCGCCTCCATCACTCTAGTCGTATTCTCCGGCGTCAACGGAGCCCTTCGACGGCTTTCATCCTCTCTAAAAGCTCTCTGCATCGCTTCTCTCATCCTCTCCTCCTCTTCGTGTTCGTCTTCCTCGTCATCTTCGTCGCTCAGATCCAGAGAACTTATTCCATTCTGTACGCAACGAGCTTCCCCATTCGGTAGACGGTGGAAGTTAAGTTCGTGATCGGTATCGGAGTTCTGATCGGAAGAATCGTCATCTTCGATGGCACTGGAAGATATTGGCTCATAGTATTCCGGTGATTCGTCGGGGATCGTGTCCGTGTCGCTTCCACCGGCGTTCTCTGCAACACATTGAATTAGAAAACAATCATATGATTTTAGACAATTAAACAGAGATCCAATTAAGAAATCGGATTTTGAAGTACCCTCGTTGAAGTTCCTTTCAGAATTTGAAACTGCGTTCATCTTTCTCGATTGAGGGTGTATGGAGGATTATTGCAGAGAAATTGAAGAAAGCAGATGAGTGACGTTTTTTACTCGGCTTTAGCTTTAGCCCATATCCAGCCCATAATTTTTAGAGAAACAAAAGTGCACAAATGGTCCCGTTGGTTAATCCTTTTGGTACTTTGATCTAATTTGATTTGAACTTTTTTATAAAGATGATTTTATTTTAAATTGCAAATTTGACCCATGTGGTAAGAAAAAATGTGAATACAGTCCAAAAAGTTTTCAACTTGTATCACTGGTCCAAAATCACAAAGTTTCCGTGGATTTGGTCCTTGAACAATATGAAATGATTTTTTTACCCTTTTCATTTGTTTTTCTATTTTTTAAATCAATATTATTATTATTTTTTATTTAAAAACTAAACAAAACCCACCCCACCCAACCCTTTCACCCTTACCCCCACTCTCACCTTCACTCCTTAATTTTTCTCATTATCTCGTTCTTCATACACTCACGAGAATCGCTGTAGCCGGAGTGAAATCCCACCCCTCCTCCCTACCCCGCACACTACCTACTATACACCCACCATGCTCTTCTCTCTGTCATCAAACTGAAGAACATATACCATTCTCTTCTACAACCTTTATTAGATCAACATAGACACACATACACAAACATTGATGATTCACTACATCGAGTTCAATCGATGGATTAGGTTCCAACTCTATTTATATGAAAGAAAAATGTTTAGATCCTAATTACGTGAAACAAATACCTAACATAAGAAGAAATTCAAGCGCATGTCCCCTTTTATCCCTTTCCTTGAATCGCAACCACCCACTTTCAAATCAATACAAGAAATAGAAACAGACACCAAAATCATCGTTGATTACCTAATTTCATAGAAATCTTAATGAAAAAACTTCAAATTTTGATGATTATGAGAATTGTTTTGGAGTAGATAAAGCTAACTGTGAAATCATCCAACCCAACGCTAAATCAATGATTTGAGTCTAAGTTTTGTGAGGCAACAGGAATCAACGATTTCATACTGATGCGTTGACCTCTTAATAGTCATCGGTATCTTTCGAGTTATAAGTGGGGAGGATGCTTGATTTCAAGGGATGTATCATCATCACCGGATGATGCATTGTTGGGTTTTTCGGAGGCATTATGTTGTTTCCATAGAGGTGTCCATACTTACTGTGCGATTAAGTGTAGCACGAAGATGAAGTGACTTTGATTAACATTGGAGGAAGGATGGAGATGATGGTCGATGAGAGGCATCAGAGCTAGGGGAGGGCAAAGGGTTAATCACCAAACCCTTTGATCGGCGGTGTGAGAAAAGAAAGGAAGAGAGAGAATAATGTGTGTGTCTAAGTGGGTGATGGAGATAGTGAATCAAGGGTATGGTAGGGGTTGTCAAATTCTTTTTCTTTTTAATTAAAGGTGTGTTAAATTATATATAAAAAAGAAAAAATAAAATTAAAAGGGTAAAATAATCTTTTCAACTTTTCAAGGACCAAAACCACAAAAAGAATTCGAATTTGGACCAATGGTGCAAGTTGGAAACTTTTTGGACTACATTCATATTTTTTTACCAACTACAGGAACCAATTTTGCAGTTTAGTCATATATATATATATATATATATATATATATATATATATATATATATATATATATATATATATATATTGTTCTTCAATTTTATAACTAGAAAATGACTATAACATTTTGTTCTTCAATTTTGTAACTAGAAAATGACTATATAACTAGAAAATGACTAGTTTTCTTGTTCTTCAATTTTATAACTAGAAAATGACTATAACATTTTGTTCTTCAATTTTATAACTAGAAAATGACTATATAACTAGAAAATGACTAGTTTTCTTTTTAGATAACGTATCTGTTTGCTCTTCAATTTTATAACTAGAAAATGACTATATAACTAGAAAGTGACTAGTTTTCTTTTTAGATAACGTATGTGTTTGTAACGAATTTTAATACTTGCTCTTATGAATCGTCTAACATCATGAATATGATTATTGTTTAAAATTGTGCCTTGATTATTAGGTTTATAAGAATCTTTAAGATTTTGCTCAGAGTTATTAATAGATTCTTGGATTTGCTGTATTTTTAAAAGAATATTTCTATTAGGAATACAATTCATCAAGATTTTGCTAGACATAATTAAATGATTTAACCATGAATTTGATTAATTTGATTATTAAAAACGAGTACTATTTTAACAAAAATTTCAAATCTTGTAGAATTAATAGTTAGAATAACTCGAAATGAAATTATCATAAAAACAACACAACGATAGAATATTTTAGATAATACCTTCTTGAATTAGGCTTGAATTACAATCAGTACATACTTCTGGAGAAAGAATTATTTGAAAATCTAAAGACTTTGAACATCTACTAGTAGAAAGAGAGACTCTTAGAGATTTTTTAGACATGGGATGAACATTTTTTAGAGAATGAATTTTTTCTTGTGTCTTCAACTAAAGGATAGTCTCTATTTATAATTATCTTGGAGTCTTCAAAGTCTTGAAATCATCTAGTGATAATTTTTTGCCGTAAGAATCCATGGCCAATCAATAATTACTTGCAAGTGGTTGTCCTTGAAAGTGGTTGTCCTTGAAAGTGGTTGTCATTCATCTTTTGAAACAATTGTCGTTTGTAATCAATGACCATCTTCTTTTGATAAACCAAGCCATTATAGAGCATCTTCTAAAGTTTTTTGTCTTCATATCATCATTGATTATAGATTTGATAATAATTTTGATAAAAATTGTTTATACATAAATACATGAATACCTACATAGTATATATGTATTCGTACTTGAAAAACGAAATTTTGATAATAGAAGAAACGAAATATCCTACATTTAAAGTATTACATCAAATTTATGGATAATGATTTCTTATTCTTCATAAGGATCATCAAAAGGGTCTTGAGCGTCTTCAAATAAATCATTCTTTATAGATTTTGGAGAATCGTCAGAAACTGATGGAGTTTGGCGAATTTCTTGAAGTAATTTTTGAAGTTCTTGAGGAGAAGAGGTAGCAGCATCTTTAATTCTTGCAATTAGATCCACATCACTTTTGGGAAGACTGTTGATAAAAGTGGCTTCGACTTCTGGTTTTTGAATATATATTTCTTGATAATGTTTAATTACTGCTTGTTCACTAGCTTGAGAAATCTTCATTTTATCCCACCATTTTGAGCGAAATTGGCGATTAAGCCAGGGAGGAGAGGAGTCCTTTGCTTCTTGATAATGAAAAGTCCAAGACATTATCCATGGAACTTTAAATATCATAGTGAATTGTAACATGTATTCAAATTCTGGAATTTGTTGAATAAACAATTCTTTAAATTTGAGATATCCAACGTAAATTTCTTTTGGTAAACAATTTGGAAGAATACCCATATATTTGTACCAATTGATAAACCATCTTGGATATTCGCAATTGAAGTTCAAATCAAAGAAGATAAACCATGAATGTGAATAATTCCGAATAAAGAATGCCTTAGTCCAGGCGTCTTGATAATCATAGTAAGAAAATTTGGGATAAGCAGGATAACTTATAAGAGGTTTTTCAGAGTGAAGGTTTGGAACCCAACTTTCTGGAGAAATGATTTTGATAATATGAGCTTTGCTAAAATCAATGTTTCCCTCTTTAGAATTAGAACGATGAACAAAATTGACTGAACCAGATTCTTGCAGAATAGCTTGATAATATTCTCGGGTTTTATATGAATCAACATAAAAGGTTTTTCCTTGTCCAAAGAGATGATTGGTGAGAATATGAAAACCTTGGTGTAACTTATGGATTTGAAAATCTTCAAGAATTTGAACTCTTAGGAAATTTGGATTAAGAACATAAGGAGTTTTTGTAGAAGGGCTAGGAGTAACAGATTTTTGAGTTTGAGGAGTGATAGGTTTTGCAAAAGGGCTTATTGTGTCAGTTGAAGTAACTTTTGGAGTAACAAGTTTTGACTGAAGGATATTAGAATAAAGTTGTGAATTCTTAGAAGTAGGTGTTAAAGGAGAAAAACGATTTTGATTTTGAAATGGAACTAGCTTTTGAGAGGCTAGAACAAGATTTTGAGAGACTGGCTTCCTGTCATCATGTTTGGAAGAAGACGACGAACTCATTTTCCCTGCAAAAATTCTCAAGAAAGAAAGTCAGGAAGTGAGTTATTTTCTCCTTTTATAAATTCTATTTCGAAATCAAAGTTACCTAAGAGGGCTTGCCAACGAGCAAAAATTTGCTTGGAAATAATATTTTTTACATCTTTTTCCAAAATACTTTTTGCAGATTGACAATCTATTCTTAATAAAAAAGTTTTCATAAATAAATCATCTTCAAATTTCTTAATACATAAAACAATGCTTAAAATTTCTTTTTTGACAGTTGAATAATTTTTCTGTGTATCATTCCATGCACCAGAGTAATATCGAACCAATTGCTCTTCAGTTGAGTTAACAAATTTTTGTTTTAAAATTCCTCCGAATCCAATATCACTAGCATCGGTTTCAACTATGATTTTGGCATCGGGATGAGGTAAATTTAAACATGGCAAAGTAGGGACCTTTTGTTTTGTATATTTAATTATATCTGTATGTTTTTGAGTCCATGGTTCAGGATTGTCTTTTAATCGATTATAAAGCGGTTTACATATGATCCCTAAATCTTTGAAAAAATCATGGATATAATTTAAGCATCCTAAAAATCTTTGAAGTTGTTTTTTATCTTTAATTTCATCAGGAAATTTAGTAGAAAATTGCAAGCTTCTTGTTATAGGTCTAATAGTGTTTTTGACAATATCATGTCCTAAAAAACGAATTTCATTTTTAAATAAATGCATTTTTGTTGCAGAGACAGCTAAACCATTTTGATAAATTAAATCATGAAATTGATTTAAATGTTTAAAATGTTGATCAATTGATTTTGAAAAAATTAGGACATCGTCGATATAAGCAATAGCAAAACTACTTATAGGAGTTATGATATCATTCATAATATTTTGGAATTTAGAAGGAGCATTTTTTAATCCAAAAGGCATTACATTCCATTCAAAATGCCCAAAGGGAACATTAAAACCAGTTTTGTATTTATCTTCCTCATGAAGTTGTATTTGCCAAAATCCTGATTTCATATCAAACTTTGAAAATATTTTTGAATCATAAAGCTTTTTTAGCAAATTTCGTTTATTAGGAATAGGATAACGAATCCATTCTAAAACTTTGTTTAAAGGTTTATAATTGATAACTAATCTTGGTGATCCTCTTTCTAATTCTGCAGCATTCATAACATAAAATGCTGAACAAGACCATGGTGACTTAGAAGGTCTTATGAGTTTTTTATTTATTAAATCTTGAATTTCATTTTTACAATGACTTTCTAATTCATTATTCATGTGAATGGCTCTAGATTTTGAAGGAATATCCTTTTCATTAAAAAATTTTATATATGGTAGTTTGACAATATGTTGCTTTCTATTCCAAAAGGCATTAGGAATATTAGAACAAATATTTTTTTCAAATTTTAATTTTAATCCGGTTATTTTATTTTGAATATTATTATCACTTAATTGATTAGTTATTCGAACATTATTTATTTCGTTAATAAGATATTTGGCTTGTTGCGTTTTATAATTAAGGACATTAATCGTTGAATATAGAGGAGGTTCACAAAATTTAAATATAATTTCTTTTCCAAAAACATTGGTTCTTATACCATCATCATGAACCATAAAAGGATATAGTTTTGTAATGAAAGGTGTTCCTAGAATTAAAGGAGAAGAGAGATCTTTTACTAAAATTAGGTGAGTTTTATAACAGTAATCTTGGTCATTACAAATATGAACATCATAAACTTTATAATTTACAATTAATTTTGTACCTTCGGCACCAGTAAGTCTAGATGTAGTTTTTTCATAAAATTGTGTAGGAAAAATTCCTTCTTGAATACAATTCATATCAGCACCACTATCAATTAAAGCAGTTAGGTTGATTTTAAAATTATCCTTAACTAAAGTAATTTGAGTGTTCCATTTTTGAGAAACTTGATTATTTATAAGTTTACCAATAGTTACATTTTCAATTTTATTTTCTTCTTCATTATTAATTTCTATATTTTTGTTTTTAAAAGTAGAAGGTTTTTCCTTTTCTAAAATTAAAATTTTATTTTTTATTTCTTTTATTTCTTGTTTTACTATTTTTAATTCTTCTTGAAGTTCTTGCATAGAAATTGGCTTTGCTTCAGTAAATCTTTCGTATATACTTTTTAAATTAAAATTTTCATTATTAGCAGGAGTTATGTTATTAGTTTTATTAAGCATCTGTTTTATTAGCAATTCTTGGATATTTTTATCTTTTATAGAATCAAGAGAGTTTAAAAGATCTTTATCATCTTGTGAAAGAACATTAATGGAGCCACTAGTGATTACATTGATTAAATTGTTACAGTGACATTTACCAATACACTCGCAAATATCAGAATCTTCAGAACTTGAAGTAGTATTTTCGAGAATATTTAAATCATTTGTTTGAAAGTCAGAAATACTTTCATCGGAATCTGAATCAGTATTTAAAATAATTTTTCTTATTTGTTCTTTCAAGTCTTCAGAGACATTTAACTCATTTATTTTTGTCTTAGCATAACAATTATTTGCTGTATGACCATTACACCCACATTTATGACAAATAATAATATCTTTTTATTTTCTTTTAGATTTTTTATAATTTTGTCTATAGGGTCTTTTGGCTTTCGAAGCGTAATCTTTACCCTTTTTATAATTTTCTGGAAGATTATATTTCTTTTTCCTGAAATATTTTGAAGATCTTTTCTTAAATACTTTAGATTTTGAAGTAGACGGACCATTCAAGGGCTGATAACCATATTGTTGGCAAAAATTTCCCAATTCATTTTTATTGTTAATTCTATCTTTTTTGAGTTTTTCTTTAAACCTAAGATCAGCACAAACTGCTAATCCCTCTTTATTAATATAGTTTATTAAATCTCCATAAGTTAGATTTTGATAAGGGATGGTATTATTAAAATTTTCTCTTAATTTTTGTCGAACTCTTTCCGCAAAGAGTTTTGGAAGGCCAGCAATAAAACGTTCTTTCCAATAAGACTCTTTACAATCGGGTCTTGAAAAAACTTTAACAAGATAATTATCTTTATACCATCTAAAATCAGTAAGTTTTCTGCAATGTAAATTCATTAAAATTTCTGAAGTTTTTTCTTGAAAAGTAGTAGGATCCCCTACAAAGTTTTTGATAATAGCAAAAATTAAAGTGTTAACCATATCATCTTCAAACGTTTGTATTTGTTGATTATTTTCCTGTTTTATAATAGTTTTCTTAGCAGATAAAATATAATCCTTTTCTTCTTGTGAAATATAGAAATCCCACCAGCCTTTAAGACTGCCAGTAAAACCAGAAGTAATAATATTAACAATTTGGAGTTGACTATTATTATGAGCTTTATAAGCATTAGCAGCCATAGTCATTTATTGTACAATATTCATAATTTGATGTTCAGAATGGCCATCAATATTCCATTCATAAACAGAATTAACATCATATTGAGAACGATAAAATTGAAAACTTCATTCTTCAAGTTGAACATCTGGAAGAGAGGGTCTATTCCAATAATTTCTTATGGTTGGTTTTGGATTTTTTCCGAAAGTGCTTTGCTTTGATTGATGAATTTTATTAAGATTTGAAAAGTCATTAGTGAGTTGATTAATATCATCATTTGTATCAAATTGTTGAGCAAGAGTTTCCAAATTTGTTTCACTATTAATATCATTATTTTCAGATTCTTGATTCGTAAGAGTATTAATATTATTAGTGTTTGAGATATGAAGTTTTGAAAGTCTTTTTTCTAATTCGTTAATTAAATCTGTATTTCCTAGATTAAAATTACCATCGATTTGGCAAGGAACAAAACTTAAATTACTAGTGCTTGCCATATCTTGCTTGTTAATGTTTTTATCTTTGAAAATTTTTTCTTCAATTTTAACTAAATGCTCGGTAATACTAGATAAGGTTTCATTTGCATAATTATTTTGGTAAATAATTTTTTGAAGACCCTTTTTAGTAGTTAATTGATTTGGGGCTTGAACTAAAGGAGTTGCAATAAACATATCGTTAATAATAATTTCTCCTTTTGGTGGAAAATTAACAATAATTTCTTTATTAGAAATAATATCTTTATATTTTTTCTCTAAAATGGGAGTGATAGAATCATTTTTAAATGGGTAATTTATTTTATGTTTAGGGGCATCAATTAATTCAAACCATTGAAAAAAAGGAGAATGAATTTTATTTGATAAGACATAATCTTCCCAAAGGCCTAAATGGAGAAATCTTAAGTAGTATGAAAAATTTTCTTCGTACCAAGCTCTTTTTTTACGGTTATAATCTTTATAATACTCAATATTTTTTAAGTAATCAAAATCAACTTGATATTCTAAATTCGAGAAATTCATTTTAACAGGTTGTTTTGGTTAGGATTAAAGAAATATGCTTTATCGATTCTAAATTATGACTTCTTGATTTTTCGTATTTTTTTATTCCTATCTTTAGCCTAGAAATTTTTTCTATTTGTTTATTATATTTATTAGAATATGGAGATATTTTGTATAAATTATGATTTTCATAAGTTTTAGTTTCTTCTAAATGTTGAATTGTTTTGCATATATTAGAATTTATCTTCCAATGTCTTTTTAACATATTAGCCCAAAGCTTATTATTTTGTGAACAATTAATTTGTATTTTAGAACTCATAATTGTTGTTTAAAATTCTGAAGTTCATCAATAAAATCTGATTTAGTAGGACTAGGAAGACTATTTTCACTATTTTGATCATCTTGATATAATGGTTTGGGAATAGAATTAGTATAGTCAACAGTTTTTAGTTTTAAAGATCTCGACTTTAATAACGAAGATTTTGAAGAGCCTGTTTCTGGAAAATAAGTTGATAATCTGGATGATGAAATATTTAAGGAAGAAAAATTTATATCTACAGAACCATCATTATATTCAATAATATTTGAGATTTGTTTTGAAGAGTCTAATGGTTTTGGATCAATAACATTTTGTAAGTTCCAATTACATGATTGGGTTATATCAGACCATTTTAATCTTTTTGGTGTATGAACTTTGGTATGGTTAGTATTTGCTTCAAAAATAATTGTTTCATTTCTAGGACTTGATAAACGTGTTTTTGGTTCAAGTGTAGTTGTCATAGTTTTGTAACAAACACGATAAATTATTGCTAAAGGCTTTGTATCATCTTTAAATTCTAAATTTTTTGTTTCTATAGTTAAAACCAAAGTATCTAAAATATTTTTATCAAATAATCTTACAGAGAAATTCGGATAACAATTGAAATAAATAGGTCCGTTAGCAATATTTGTTTCAGCCATAGCTAAAATAGAATTTTGAAAATCTTTTTGTCTCATGTCTCTTAAAATAAGGAGAACAGGGGCATCTATTCCAATTCTAAATAGAGGCTTGATAGCAATTTAGACTAAACCGACATATAAAAATTTATATTTCGTTCTATGCTCTAGAATAGATCGTGATGATAACAAATGTAAATTTTGTTGGTTTTGACCAATAGACAAAGTTTGTTCTGTCATTTTAATAGAATAACCTTGAAAGTAATCAAAAGTTCCTATTTTATATATTGTATTAATATTAGTTTTAGGTATTGTCCAATTATTCAAACTTTGTTCTATGTTATTAACGGTTTCTTCAATAGAATTTATTTGATTATCATTATTATCTTGTTCATTATTGATATTTTTACCAAGAATATATTTTTTGGATAGTATGCCTGAAAATTTACTCATATTTAATTAATTTTGTTTTAAAATTCTATAAGAAAACTTACCTGTTTTAATAATGGTGAGCAGAGGGGATTCGTCCCGACGATGATTGTGGTCCGGCACCGCGACTTACGTCCTTATCTGCGCGCTTTACGCTAATCCAACCAATCACTGGTCTTGTCTCTGAATCATGCTTATTAAAACTTATATATTTCTTATAGGATATTAAACCAAATTTAAATAAATTTGAAGTAAATATATCATGCATAACCACCCCGATTGTAAAGAGTCTTATTGGAAAGAACGTTTTATTGCTGGCCTTCCAAAACTCTTTGCGGAAAGAGTTCGACAAAAATTAAGAGAAAATTTTAATAATACCATCCCTTATCAAAATCTAACTTATGGAGATTTAATAAACTATATTAATAAAGAGGGATTAGCAGTTTGTGCTGATCTTAGGTTTAAAGAAAAACTCAAAAAAGATAGAATTAACAGTAAAAATGAATTGGGAAATTTTTGCCAACAATATGGTTATCAGCCCTTGAATGGTCCGTCTACTTCAAAATCTAAAGTATTTAAGAAAAGATCTTCAAAATATTTCAGGAAAAATAAATATAATCTTCCAGAAAATTATAAAAAGGGTAAAGATTACGCTTCGAAAGCCAAAAAGCCCTATAGACAAAATTATAAAAAATCTAAAAGAAAATCAAAAGATATTATTATTTGTCATAAATGTGGGCGTAATGGTCATACAGCAAATAATTGTTATGCTAAGACAAAAATAAATGAGTTAAATGTCTCTGAAGACTTGAAAGAACAAATAAGAAAAATTATTTTAAATACTGATTCAGATTCCGATGAAAGTATTTCTGACTTTCAAACAAATGATTTAAATATTCTCGAAAATACTACTTCAAGTTCTGAAGATTCTGATATTTGCGAGTGTATTGGTAAATGTCACTGTAACAATTTAATCAATGTAATCACTAGTGGCTCCATTAATGTTCTTTCACAAGATGATAAAGATCTTTTAAACTCTCTTGATTCTATAAAAGATAAAAATATCCAAGAATTGCTAATAAAACAGATGCTTAATAAAACTAATAACATAACTCCTGCTAATAATGAAAATTTTAATTTAAAAAGTATATACGAAAGATTTACTGAAGCAAAGCCAATTTCTATGCAAGAACTTCAAGAAGAATTAAAAATAGTAAAACAAGAAATAAAAGAAATAAAAAATAAAATTTTAATTTTAGAAAAGGAAAAACCTTCTACTTTTAAAAACAAAAATATAGAAATTAATAATGAAGAAGAAAATAAAATTGAAAATGTAACTATTGGTAAACTTATAAATAATCAAGTTTCTCAAAAATGGAACACTCAAATTACTTTAGTTAAGGATAATTTTAAAATCAACCTAACTGCTTTAATTGATAGTGGTGCTGATATGAATTGTATTCAAGAAGGAATTTTTCCTACACAATTTTATGAAAAAACTACATCTAGACTTACTGGTGCCGAAGGTACAAAATTAATTGTAAATTATAAAGTTTCTGATGTTCATATTTGTAATGACCAAGATTACTGTTATAAAACTCACCTAATTTTAGTAAAAGATCTCTCTTCTCCTTTAGTTCTAGGAACACCTTTCATTACAAAACTATATCCTTTTATGGTTCATGATGATGGTATAAGAACCAATGTTTTTGGAAAAGAAATTATATTTAAATTTTGTGAACCTCCTCTATATTCAACGATTAATGTCCTTAATTATAAAACGCAACAAGCCAAATATCTTATTAACGAAATAAATAATGTTCGAATAACTAATCAATTAAGTGATAATAATATTCAAAATAAAATAACCGGATTAAAATTAAAATTTGAAAAAAATATTTGTTCTAATATTCCTAATGCCTTTTGGAATAGAAATCAACATATTGTCAAACTACCATATATAAAAATTTTTTAATGAAAAGGATATTCCTTCAAAATCTAGAGCCATTCACATGAATAATGAATTAGAAAGTCATTGTAAAAATGAAATTCAAGATTTAATAAATAAAAAACTCATAAGACCTTCTAAGTCACCATGGTCTTGTTCAGCATTTTATGTTATGAATGCTGCAGAATTAGAAAGAGGATCACCAAGATTAGTTATCAATTATAAACCTTTAAACAAAGTTTTAGAATGGATTCGTTATCCTATTCCTAATAAACGAAATTTGCTAAAAAAGCTTTATGATTCAAAAATATTTTCAAAGTTTGATATGAAATCAGGATTTTGGCAAATACAACTTCATGAGGAAGATAAATACAAAACTGATTTTAATGTTCCCTTTGGGCATTTTGAATGGAATGTAATGCCTTTTGGATTAAAAAATGCTCCTTCTGAATTCCAAAATATTATGAATGATATCATAACTCCTATAAGTAGTTTTGCTATTGCTTATATCGACGATGTCCTAATTTTTTCAAAATTAATTGATCAACATTTTAAACATTTAAATCAATTTCATGATTTAATTTATCAAAATGGTTTAGCTGTCTCTGCAACAAAAATGCATTTATTTAAAAATGAAATTCGTTTTTTAGGACATGATATTGTCAAAAACACTATTAGACCTATAACAAGAAGCTTGCAATTTTCTACTAAATTTCCTGATGAAATTAAAGATAAAAAACAACTTCAAAGATTTTTAGGATGCTTAAATTATATCCATGATTTTTTCAAAGATTTAGGGATCATATGTAAACCGCTTTATAATCGATTAAAAGACAATCCTGAACCATGGACTAAAAAACATACAGATATAATTAAATATACAAAACAAAAGGTCCCTACTTTGCCATGTTTAAATTTACCTCATCCCGATGCCAAAATCATAGTTGAAACCGATGCTAGTGATATTGGATTCGGAGGAATTTTAAAACAAAAATTTGTTAACTCAACTGAAGAACAAAATGGTATCAGAGCCAAGAAAAGTTTTTGGGGTGGTTATGCATGATATATTTACTTCAAATTTATTTAAATTTGGTTTAATATCCTATAAGAAATATATAAGTTTTAATAAGCATGATTCAGAGACAAGACCAGTGATTGGTTGGATTAGCGTAAAGCGCGCAGATAAGGACGTAAGTCGCGGTGCCGGACCACAATCATCGTCGGGACGAATCCCCTCTGCTCACCATTATTAAAACAGGTAAGTTTTCTTATAGAATTTTAAAACAAAATTAATTAAATATGAGTAAATTTTCAGGCATACTATCCAAAAAATATATTCTTGGTAAAAATATCAATAATGAACAAGATAATAATGATAATCAAATAAATTCTATTGAAGAAACCGTTAATAACATAGAACAAAGTTTGAATAATTGGACAATACCTAAAACTAATATTAATACAATATATAAAATAGGAACTTTTGATTACTTTCAAGGTTATTCTATTAAAATGACAGAACAAACTTTGTCTATTGGTCAAAACCAACAAAATTTACATTTGTTATCATCACGATCTATTATAGAGCATAGAACGAAATATAAATTTTTACATGTCGGTTTAGTCCAAATTGCTATCAAGCCTCTATTTAGAATTGGAATAGATGCCCCTGTTCTCCTTATTTTAAGAGACAGGAGACATAAAGATTTTCAAAATTCTATTTTAGCTATGGCTGAAACAAATATTGCTAACGGACCTATTTATTTCAATTGTTATTCGAATTTCTCTGTAGGATTATTTGATAAAAATATTTTAGATACTTTGGTTTTAACTATAGAAACAAAAAATTTAGAATTTAAAGATGATACAAAGCCTTTAGCAATAATTTATCATGTTTGTTACAAAATTATGACAACTACACTTGAACCAAAAACACGTTTATCAAGTCCTAGAAATGAAACAATTATTTTTGAAGCAAATACTAACCATACCAAAGTTCATACACCAAAAAGATTAAAATGGTATGATATAACCCAATCATGTAATTGGAACTTACAAAATGTTATTGATCCAAAACCATTAGACTCTTCAAAACAAATCTCAAATATTATTGAATATAATGATGGTTCTGTAGATATAAATTTTTCTTCCTTAAATATTTCATCATCCAGATTATCAACTTCTTTTCCAGAAACAGGCTCTTCAAAATCTTCGTTATTAAAGTCGAGATCTTTAAAACTAAAAACTGTTGACTATACTAATTCTATTCCCAAACCATTATATCAAGATGATCAAAATAGTGAAAATAGTCTTCCTAATCCTACTAAATCAGATTTTATTGATGAACTTCAGAATTTTAAACAACAATTATGAGTTCTAAAATACAAATTAATTGTTCACAAAATAATAAGCTTTGGGCTAATATGTTAAAAAGACATTGGAAGATAAATTCTAATATATGCAAAACAATTCAACATTTAGAAGAAACTAAAACTTATGAAAATCATAATTTATACAAAATATCTCCATATTCTAATAAATATAATAAACAAATAGAAAAAATTTCTAGGCTAAAGATAGGAATAAAAAAATACGAAAAATCAAGAAGTCATAATTAAGAATCGATAAAGCATATTTCTTCAATCCTAACAAAAACAACCTGTTAAAATGAATTTCTCGAATTTAGAATATCAAGTTGATTTTGATTACTTAAAAAATATTGAGTATTATAAAGATTATAACCGTAAAAAAAGAGCTTGGTACGAAGAAAATTTTTCATACTACTTAAGATTTCTCCATTTAGGCCTTTGGGAAGATTATGTCTTATCAAATAAAATTCATTCTCCTTTTTTTCAATGGTTTGAATTAATTTATGCCCCTAAACATAAAATAAATTACCCATTTAAAAATGATTCTATCACTCCCATTTTAGAGAAAAAATATAAAGATATTATTTCTAATAAAGAAATTATTGCTAATTTTCCACCAAAAGGAGAAATTATTATTAACGATATGTTTATTGCAACTCCTTTAGTTCAAGCCCCAAATCAATTAACTACTAAAAAGGGTCTTCAAAAAATTATTTACCAAAATAATTATGCAAATGAAACCTTATCTAGTATTACCGAGCATTTAGTTAAAATTGAAGAAAAAATTTTCAAAGATAAAAACATTAACAAGCAAGATATGGCAAGCACTAGTAATTTAAGTTTTGTTCCTTGCCAAATCGATGGTAATTTTAATCTAGGAAATACAGATTTAATTAACGAATTAGAAAAAAGACTTTCAAAACTTCATATCTCAAACACTAATAATATTAATACTCTTACGAATCAAGAATCTGAAAATAGTGATATTAATAGTGAAACAAATTTGGAAACTCTTGCTCAACAATTTGATACAAATGATGATATTAATCAACTCACTAATGACTTTTCAAATCTTAATAAAATTCATCAATCAAAGCAAAGCACTTTCGGAAAAAATCCAAAACCAACCATAAGAAATTATTGGAATAGACCCTCTCTTCCAGATGTTCAACTTGAAGAACGAAGTTTTCAATTTGATCGTTCTCAATATGATGGTAATTCTGTTTATGAATGGAATATTGATGGCCATTCTGAACATCAAATTATGAATATTGTACAATAAATGACTATGGCTGCTAATGCTTATAAAGCTCATAATAATAGTCAACTCCAAATTGTTAATATTATTACTTCTGATTTTACTGGCAGTCTTAAAGGCTGGTGAGATTTCTATATTTCACAAGAAAAAATTCATTCTCTAAAAAATGTTCATCCCATGTCTAAAAAATCTCCAAGATTCTCTCTTTCTACTAGTAGATGTTCAAAGTCTTTATATTTTCAAATAATTCTTTCTCCAGAAGTATGTACTGATTGTAATTCAAGCCTAATTCAAGAAGGTATTATCTAAAATATTCTATCGTTGTGTTGTTTTTATGATAATTTCATTTCGAGTTATTCTAACTATTAATTCTACAAGATTTGAAATTTTTGTTAAAATAGTACTCGTTTTTAATAATCAAATTAATCAAATTCATGGTTAAATCATTTAATTATGTCTAGCAAAATCTTGATGAATTGTATTCCTAATAGAAATATTCTTTTAAAAATACAGCAAATCCAAGAATCTATTAATAACTCTGAGCAAAATCTTAAAGATTCTTATAAACCTAATAATCAAGGCACAATTTTAAACAATAATCATATTCATGATGTTAGACGATTCATAAGAGCAAGTATTAAAATTCGTTACAAACAGATACGTTATCTAAAAAGAAAACTAGTCATTTTCTAGTTATATAGTCATTTTCTAGTTATAAAATTGAAGAGCTTTCTAGTTATATAGTCATTTTCTAGTTATAAAATTGAAGAGCAAACAGATACGTTATCTAAAAAGAAAACTAGTCATTTTCTAGTTATATAGTCATTTTCTAGTTATAAAATTGAAGAACAAAATGGTATCCCTCTCTCTCATAAGCAACCATAACACACATCTATTGGTTTGTTCTTCAATATTAAAGAACATACATACACATACCCACATAATTCTCTCGCTCTTTAACCAGAGAAGTTTTAATCACCTTATTGTTTCTCAATGAAGAACACCCGTCTCCCAATCACTCAGATTTTTTTACAAGACTCGGTTCTAAAGTAACCCATAACTCAGATCCTAAAATTTCAACTTCTCCCTTGCATTTGATACAAAACATGCCCTTTATCTTTTTCCATACACTCCAACGTACAATAGCCCCAAGACCATCATCAAGTAGTTACTAAGTTGTGTGGTCTAGCTGTTTTGGGGGTTGAGGTGATTAGTCTGAAGCAAGCTGTTTTTGGCAGTCAAAAGAATGTGAAGAACAAGGTAGAAGAATGTGAGGCTTTGGAAACGATGACTGAAAGACAAGTGATGGTGAAGAAACAATAGGAGCTCAAAATCGGAGAGTTGAAGTTGGGAAAACAAATTGTGGTCAATTTGAGGCTCCGATCGGATCTTTCCCCTTCATCTGTCTATGTCTATCTCCTTCTCTTGTTTTCACCCTTCTCATTTAATGAAACCCTAACCCGCCACCCTTCTCATTTCAAGATCTGTAAGAACGAGTCTAGATGCTTTACCTCTTTTCCAATCAACTTCATACATACACCCATCAGTCCACAAATACTTCCTAGATCTGTGAGGTACGTTATTGGAAAAGCTCCGGATGTATAGATCCCTATTCTAGAGGTGTTTCTCTGTAGTCGCCAAACTAATGGTTTGGGCTCCGTTTCTTCATCGGATTTCTTCTTTCTTGCAAAAGTATTGTCATTATCTTCATCGGAAGACGAACAGGATGATGCCAATGGTTCCAACATGATTTTGAAATGGGTATCTCTTGAATCCCTTTACTTTAAAGAAAATTTCAAGACAAGAACCCTGCTAGAAGCATTCCGCTGTGAATCTCTCAATTTGTTGGGTTGGATTTCCCTCTAATCGAAAAAAATGGAATATTGGGGTAAGGAGGAACAGTGGTGATAGAGATTAAAGAGACGAAAATCTCTGAAACTGAAAAGTAAAGAATATATATATATATATATATATATATATATATATATATATATATATATATATATATATATATTATATTTTTAGTTGCTGGTAATAAAATAAAAATGGAAAAATAAATAATACGAGGAAAAATTGTCTTTAGAAAAAAGTTCAAACCAAATTGGACAAAAGTCGCAAAAAAATGAAAAGATTGGATTTCTGGTGCTAGTCCAAACTTTTTGGACCAAAGTAGCAATTTTCAGCTAACCATAGGGACCATTTGTGCAGTTCTGTCTTTAGAGAAAGTATATTATTGCAAAAAAGTCGATTCACTTCTATTTTTTTATTAAATTAAATCCTAAACATTGGTAATCGTATTCAATTAACCCTTTTACTCGATTAACGGATCATCAAACTTTCAAAAATTACACATTTAGCCCAGATTTTTAAATTTTATAATAAATTTGATCCAAAATTTACACTTTTTGACTAGATTTTAAATTTTATTACAAATTTGATCAAAAAATTATCATTTTGGCCTAGTTTTCAGAATTTTGTTATGAATTCATCATAACATTAGTTTTTCTTTTACAACTTTATTTCTCAAAAAAAAAATTTTAATATGTTTTTTCTTTAAAAAATCATATTTATACAAAAAAAAACACATTTTCACATAAAAAATTATATTTTCTATATAAAAACTTTTTTTACAAAACCTTTTTTGTATACGAAATACCTACTTTTAAAGAAGTATTAATTAAGTATGTAAATATATACAAATTCGTTTTTATAAAAGATATACATACAAGCACATATTTTACAAAAAATAATAATAAAAAAAATCTATACAGACACTCATTTTGATATAATATTTTGGGTTTAAAACAAAAATATAACGTTCTATGGGTTGAAAAAAATTGTTTGACAATAAAAAAAATTTATAATTTGAAGACGCATAACTTTTATTAGTGATCAAAATTCCTTTTGAATTTTGAATATGAGTTATTATTTTATGTTCCTTATTCTTATATAACTATTATTTAGAATATACATTTAAAGGATAATTTACTTCTCAAATGGTGATTTTAATCAAAAACATGTTTGTATATATTTTATTTTATAAAGACATGTTTTTATATATTTTTTTATAAAAACTTGTTTGAATATATTTTTTAAAAATACATGTTTATATATATTTTGTATGATCGTGTCTCTCGAATTGAATGGCAAGACCTTCAACTAATTTTTTAAAAAGATGTTAATAACAACTTAAATAACTACAAAGCATTAAAGAACAAGTATGATGGAATGCGAAAAGACTCCTTTGGAAGTTGTTAAAAATTAATGAGACATGTCTATGTTGGAATGAGAGTACACGACAACTAAATTGTTCGGATGATTGGTGGGACAAAAAAAGTAATAAATTTAAATATTATTTAGTAATAGCTAAATTCTCGATATTTTGAAAACTCAAAGATAAATAATATATTATATAGGAAAACCCGAATGTTAAAAGAAATTCGAAAAAAACTACATTCTTTAGAGCTACAAGAAGCATGAGATCAAATATTTGGGGATTCAGTTATGAGTGGTGTGGACTCTGTGGCACCATCCATGGATCCAAGCACTCTCAATGCTATGTCTCATGTTATTATTGATGATGAAAATCCAACGAAGGGTAATGATGTAGCAACCGATGATCATGTCCAAACTAGCGATGACACTTTTTTCACCTCTCAAAATTAACCTTCAACACTCTTCTCACTTGGATAACTAAGAAGAAACTATTGATTCTATTCAAATTTAATGAGTTGGGCTACTGGTGTCTTGTCACTAAACAATACTAAGGGATCTACTCAACTTCAAAAGAGTTCCAAAGAAAGTTCCAAACTTAAACCTATACAAATGAAACGTAAAAATATCATCCGGATCTATAATTTAAGGGATATGTGACTCAACAAAATGTCACTCAGAAACATACTCCTGAACTATTAGAGTCATATGCATCTATTGTCAATAAAATTTTCATGATTTAAGTATAAGTGTAGCTGTAGGTTTGATTAATCGAATTGTTGATGATGGGATACCAACAAAATGTGCAAGTTGTGGTGCTTTGCAATGAGTTTGTTTGAATATCCAGTAAAGAGAGAATTGTTTTTAACTCTCCCAAACAATGCGAGTAGCCTGGCATAGTTGAATTATAAGAATAACATCAGCAACTAAATTTCATTTTTTTAACGTCATCGATGATTCATTATTGATCGGATTTTTTTAATAGTGGGTCATTTCATTTAGATATTGTTCTATTTCAAATCTTAATGCTACATATGATCCCTTGTGTTATGATTAGTTCAGATATAATATATAATTTCTGCATATTTTATGCTTATAATAATGATCTTAAATAGGTGCATGTGTTTGAATGTATATTGAAAGAAAGAAGAGAAAGAAACTTTATTGTTTAAAATTGTTATTGGACTCATGCTCTACAAGTGTTCTAGCTTGTGCATACTTTTTCTAATACATGTATAAGGAACCTTGTATGACATCAACTCAAAGAGGAGTGTCCTAGATGAATGAAATTTTGAATGGTCATCCTATTCGATGTGTTAATGCATTTATAATGCACCCATATGTGTTCCTATAGCTAGCTAAAGAACTTGAATTAAAGTATGGATTAGAATCAAGTGATAAAATGTCGGCTGTTGAAAAGTTAGGGATTTTTTATACATTCTTGTGTTAGGTGTGTTCAATAGAGATGTTGGGGGAGAGATTTCAACGATTGAGGGATACGATTAGTAGAGTATTTCATGAAGTTTTAGAGGCAATAACTTCTAGGCAACAAAAGATTCAAAGGTCTGGCATGTGACATTATACAACCGAAAGATCCAACCTTTCAATTTATACCTTCACAAATCAAGAATGATAAAAGATACTTGTCGTTATTTTAAGATATTATATTTTAGATATTTTTTTAATTTTTTAAAACATTAATACAATATTATTACTAATTTTGAAATTGCATTTAGGATTGTATCAGATGTATTAATGGTACACACATAGTGGCATGCATCCCTAAAACTCAACAAATGCGTTATATTGGTAGAAAAGCGTACTTACATTTAATGTAATGGCAACTTGTGATTTTGATATGTATTTTACTTTTGCATTTGTTGGATGTGAGGGATCTACACATGACATGCGTTTGTTCCTATCAATACGTCATCAATGAACGTCTCCAAACCACCTAAAGGTAAATTATCATAATTATCGTTATCATTTTCCTATTATTATATAAATGATGTTATAGTTTCTTATTTTTCACCATTGTAACATGTAGATATTATTTGGTTGATAAAGGTTATCCAATGGATATATGGTTCCATATTCCAAAACAGGATGCCATAGATCCCAATTTGAAAATGAGTCTCCAACTCATATGCAAGAAGATCTCAATCATTATTATTCATCATTGCGAAGTTGTATTGAAATATCATTACAAATCTTGAAGAGTAGATGGAAGATACTCAATAGAATGCTTAAATTTAATGTGTAAACTCATATTGACATTATTATGGCCACATTTGCTTTATATAACTACATTTGGCCTAACTCTAAGGAATATATGTTTTTTTAATTTTCTTGTGTAACATCCCGATTGCATACCAATTGACGAATTTGGTGATGCCTGTGGTAGTGTCACGAGTAATAAAGACTTTTACGAAGGATCTAATAATATGAAGCGCATCCATAATTATATTGCTACTTTAATATGAATACTCGACGTCATTGATTTTATTACTAGATTTTTTATGTTTCCGTATGAATTTTGATTTTTGTATAGTACATATCGAACATTTCCTATAACAAATAAAAGCAATCGCTCCCCCAAACCCATTACAATCACCCTCTATTGTGTATGCAATGTGTGTGTGTGTGTGTGTGTGTGTGTGTGTGTGTGTGTGTGTGTGTGTGTATATATATATATATATATATATATATATATATATATATATATATATATATATCCACAAACTTCTACTATTCTATTTTGGAAAATCCTAGTTTCTTTTCTTCAAATTTTAGTTTGTGAGTTCTAATTTCTAGATTCTTTCCCTGAGTCTTCTTGGGTAATCATGGATCTTCCAAAGCCCGTGTCCTAGTATCCTTAAAACAACATTGGTAATTATACAAAAAAAAATGGACTTACGTTTCAATCTCATTTGACAAATACAATCCAGAAAAAGTTCAAGGTTTCTTCAACACAGCTCCTATACCAATCTTTCCGCTACCAAGCTCTAATCCTGTTCATTATCAGTCCATTTCTAGACACCCTTTTGACCAATCAACATGTTTTCACTTTCAATTGTCTTTTCTACTTAATGTTTATAAGCCAGTTTCTTATCACACAAACTGTAATCGTTAATTCTAAAGTTTACTAATTCAAACACATGTATAACCATTTTTTTCGTTTATGCAGATTCAATATTTGATTTCTCATTTGGGTAGAGATGTGAAATCACTAGGTTCATATAGCTATGATACAGTAGGAAAACCCCATGATCTGTATGATAAGCTAAAGATCACTATAGATAACTTATTCTTTGCAGGGAAGGCAACAAGTTCTGAATACCTAGGGTCTGTACATGGTGCTTATTCAACCGGATTAATGTCTACGCATCAATGCTTCACAAGATAATATGTATTGAAAATGAAATACTACATAGATATTTTATGGATTTCGAACTGAAAAATGCATTAAATGCAAAAAAAAAAAAAAAAAAAAAAAAAAAAAAACGAGCATCAAAACTCCAATTGAAATAACATCAGGGGTAGAAGCGGTATAATGGTCAAATTTTGAAAAACAGTAAGGAACAAGCATTAGCAGGGTATTGCACAATTGGTTAATTTCTATTTAATCTTATGATTACATGGTTATAATTTTTAATCATGAAAAATATTTCAAACATTCAATTTTTCGTTCAAAAGTTATAAAAACTTTAAAATATTAGTCATAAGTAGCGATGTCAAAAAGTACAGTGGAACCCCGTTCCCGTGGGGGCCCCGTCCCGTTTGGGGGATTTTTTAAGAAAAATCGGGGGCGGGGACGGGGGCAGGGGTAAGGTTAACCACCGTTTTAATTTCGGAGGCGGGGGTAGGCAATCCCATTAATAAATTACACATATATTTATATATATTAATTATATAAATATAATAAACAATAACATGATTTTGAGCTTCCAAAATTCATCAAAAAAACATGTTTTTAAGTTGTTAGTATAATTTTTAAAATGTCATAACTTTTTTTTTTTATTTTGAACATATAAAATTCTGCTCTAAGTAATTATTTATTACTTAAAAAATAGTTTCTTTTATCATAAATAACAATTTCTTTTAGCCCAAAATCAATCGGGGGCGGGGGTAATAAAGGGGATTCGGGGGTAGGGGGGGGGGGGGGGAGCAGGGGCGGGGTAATGGGAAAATTTCGGGGACAGGGGCGGAAGATGCACTCCCCGTCCCGTTTGCCCCCGTTGACATCCCTAGTCATAAGTCATACTACAAAATGATAAATGGTGAATTGGTAAAAAGTAATAGACATTGGGGTAAAAAAATTTCATTTGCAAAAAAAAAAAAAAAAAAAAAAAAAAAAATCACGAGAAGATAGGATCGGATCTCAATCCTACCTACGATCTTATGATCCTACCCCAAATACAATCCTTTTACGATCCGGATCAATTTTCATACCTAAGATCGTACTATGATCAAGATCGCAATTTTAACAAAAAATAATCAAAACTGTTTTTTGTATAGGATTTTCCATTTATGCTTTTTGGTACCACTGCCATGACTAACCGGCATTCTTTTAGGATCAATTTGTATGCGTTGCAATTTAATTTGTTTTGCACGGACAATGGCCATCGGGAAAAATTTCCTCAAAACAATAATCGAAATTTAGTTTTCAAATAAATAATTAAAGTAACTTATACATAAAACATCATTCTTTTGAGTTTTATCCATCTTATAGAAAACCAAACCCGTCCAAAATTTTGGTTTTCATATAACTAATTTCAAAACAGCATGATGTTATTATAAATAGATGACTGTTTTGGCATTTGACTACAAAGTAACATCAACAACCAAAATAGTAAACATGATAAAATTACTAAACCACCCTAAGTCTACATGTTTGATAGATGTAAAATTGCAAGAAGCCAATCAACTCAACAGATGATCAGTAAAAACCCAACAGAATTTGGTACATGTTAATAAGCAAAACTTCAAAAACCAAAAACCAAAAACCAAAAACAATAATCAAACATTATTTGGGCCCTCCCACATAAATGAATATGTTAAAACCAATAAATTAAGGATAATGTACACTAGAGAACCGAGCCAAGTCTCAATTTACCTTTCTGCCCTTGGATAATTAGATCTCTCTTTGCAAGTGGTTTTAGTCACAATCTTAAGGGGCCATTTTTAGGATACAACAAATGGGAAATTAAATCTCAAATGTCATTATACTTTTTTAGATTGGCCCGGTCTAAGATATTAGACCGGCCTATGATGTAATCAGATTGGACTACTATGGACCAAACCTGTGTCCAATCTGATTACATCAATCTGTTATCTATATTTCCATTATTTAAGTCTAGGAAAAACGATTTTCCGGATTCATAAATTGACCAACAAATGGCGGCAGCGGGAGCATGGAAAAGCATCCTAGGCATCCATCCCCTAAAAAGTCCAATATACCCATCTTTTCTAACAATTGTTCCCAAAACGCCCCCAATCGACCCATTTACATATCTATCGCATCCACAAACACCCTACAAAGATCATCGGTAACATATTGTTAAAATAGGAAAGGGATGAGATTTCTAGGGATATTTGCTAATGAAGATAATAAGGGTATTCGTGTCTTTTTATATAGACAAGACATAAATAGAAATAGTTTATCATTGGGTATTGTACTCTCAAAATGAAAGAAGAATGCTATACTTCAATATTTTCCTACTTTATAAAACCTAACCAATTTTAATGTACTCTCACAAGTTTTCTTAAAAGACATTATACTTTGAAATATCTAATTGCATACACTTTCAAAATCAATGCAAAGTTGCAAACCCTTTTGATATGATTATAAAACTGCAAACCTAGAATAAGTTGAATAACATCGTGAAAAAAAAAATGATTTTGAAATTACCTGACACTGCAATTGAGTCTTCACCACATCAAGTGGAGTAGTCAAAGCAGCAGCGGCAGCCCCTGCGGCGGCGCCGGCAGTGGCATGAATCACCAACCGTTCGTCACTGGCAATATCCGGCGAAATCCCCAACAGCCCACTCTTCGCCGCCTCATACGTGGCAAAGTGCACCGCCGTGAACGGTGCATTCATCAAAACCGTCGTCTTATACGATGCATAAAACGCCCTAAATCCTTCCTCTTTCAAAACCATCTTCACACAATCGAAAACCCCTTTATACGGACTCCCACTCCCCAACTGCAACCTCTGCTTCACCATATCCATCGGAGTAAACACTGCATCACTTGCAACCGTCGCAAAAACCCCTGCCGCGGCGTGACCCATCGGGTTGTTTGGGTGGTTTCTGGAAAAGGTTTCTTTACAGAACTCGTAAACGGAGAAGTAGACAGCGTGTGCCGGACCGGCGCCGAGTCCCATAGCGCCGATTCCACGGTAAAACCCGGCTGCACCATCGGACTTGATAATCGAGCCGAAAGCTTGTCGGATCCCCACGGATTTGATGGGGCAAGAGCCTAATACTTGCATACGAGTTTTAATAGTGTCGATTGGAAACATGGACATGTGTTCGACCATACCGGCGATGGAACCGGCGACCATGAACTGCCAGAAGTGCAGGCCATCGTGGGATGGCAAAACAGCAACCTGCCGGTGGTAATCTGGTGGTTGTGCGACGGCTAATAGGTCGGTATTTTTGAATTTGGCAGCTTCCGTCGTCGCCATTGAAAAGGGTTGATCTTACGTAGATAAGAACTCCCAAAATCTGAATAACTAGGGTTCCTAAGCGATTTTTCCTTAAAATTGAATTTGTCCATACAATGTCGATGGGTATAGATTTGGAGTTTCTACAGAGACGTAGGCGACTAGGGTTCCAAGAATCATGGGGTTTAATCGATCTTCTCGTAAGAAAGGTGGAATGGTATTTGAAAACGACAATGTTCCTTAAAGATTGGAAAGTGGAAAATGATCATATTTCTAATATTGTGTAAATTTGACAATAATCTAATAATTTAAAATTGTGGAGTAACTTTGGCTATCTAATATTTTTAAAATATAATTTTAAATTAAATGCAACTTAAATGATCAATACATATACTAATAAAAATAACTATCGAAAGAAATGAATGTAAGATACTATAAGGAACAATTCAATAACATACGTGCAAAGTCACTTATTTAGAGTGTGAGATTCATGTATTACATGGGTTTAATTAAAAAAAACAAATATAAAATTTTAACAATTTGAAAAGTTTGAATTTATAAAAAAATGAAAAAAATTTGAATTATTAAAATTAATGAGACTTTAATGTATTGAATACATTACATATATAAACTCTTTCTAATAAATATTTTACATATATATTATCTTACACATTAAATGTGGAATTTTAATTTAATAAAATAAAAAATACAATAAAATGACAAGTGGAAAATATAAATTTTAAAAATTCTAGAAAATGTTATGTGTCCAAATCAATGAGAAGAGGACATGTGGCAAAAAACCTTCATTTATTATAGGAGATATGATTTATCAAAAGAGTAAATAGTAAAATTTTAATGCTCATATATGACATATATGGAAAAGCAAAAAAGAAAATTACCTGCCTTGGTTAATGGTTATGATATTAATTAATTGCTTTGAACTTATATTCATTTAAAATTGCCCAAATCATTACTCCAAATCAAATCCCCAAAATAAATTCTCATAAATTAGGAATCAATATTTTTAACTCTTATAAAATTTCCTTATTTAAAAAATCCAATGTTTAATTTTTCTAGACTATGTAAAAAGAAAACCTAAATTATAAGAAAATAACATGTGGTCAAATGTCTAAGAAGATGAAAAGGGGAAAAAAATCTTTATTTATTAGGGAGGATTGGTATAGAACTTATGATTTCCATAAATTTGTTCCTAACTTTCTTTTACACTCGGATGGTTTCTAAGATATCATTTATTACGTTTTTCGTCCCTCATAGAAATTAAAAGACTATATTGTACTTTGTCGATTTTCTTTTTCGTTTTTTTTATAATTTATGTATTATTTATTAATTAAAATAATTTACAAATAAATGGGTCCAACTACTCTACACAAACTTGTCTTCTCCTTTCCCATCCACTTTCCGCAACCTCCGTTCATCCACTATAGGTAACCTCATTCACCACCGACAACATGTTTAGGTAACCCTCATGTTAATCTCCAACAACCATCACAATTAACCTCTACTAACCACCAATAATCATGACATTAAATCAAAAGGAATTGAACCAAAATAAAAAACGAACTCCACCACCACTACCATCAATTAACACCCTAAATCTACTCAGAATTAAGCCAGATCAACAAAAAAAGAAGAAGAAGAAGAATACTAGTGTTTACCATTGCCAATGTCTAATTAGAACAAACACAAACCCTAAATTGGAATTTGCATCATGGTTTGTCGTGTTGGGTTTATTTCGAACGGAAAAGAGACGAAGGTCGATGGCATTAGTGGTGTTGACAAAATCAAATCCCCTACCGTAAATTATTGCCCAAACCAACGTGTAACTACGCAGAGCTTCGAATAGGCAACGTGATGAGGTGGAGTAGTATAACAGATATCAAAGGAGATCGGAAACATTGGATGGCGATAACTTTAGAGTTGCAATTTTCCGGCAGCTCCGACGGGGCAGTTGAGGTGGAGATCAATAGCTTTAGGTTTGAGTTTAGAGAAGAGGGAGAGATGGATCTTGAGCAGATCGTAGCTTTAAAAGGGAATGGGTGGATGGGGGAAGGGAAGGGGTTATGTGGGGTCCAAGTGTTTTAATAATATCTAAAGTAATTTTCTGAATAAAGCTGTACGAAAAGAAGTGCACTAACACTTCAATACATATTAAAAAAAAAACTATGAAAACTTATATGTGACCCGACTCATATGTAAGAACCTATAATTTTTGTATAAGTATATTAGATTGTTATTATGTGTTTAAGGGTATTTTGGTCCTAGTAACGATATTTGAATTGTAGAATGGTATTAAGTGTCTATATATATATATATATATATATATATATATATATATATATATATATATATATATATATATATGTTTGTTTGATGTTTGAAGTAATGGTATAAGTTGTTGTGCTTGGAGAACAGAATGGTAATCAATGTTGGATTAGTGTCTAAGTCCATAACTATTTTGATATGTACTTGTCTCGATTATGAGCATGGTCCTTTTGGGTTGCCTTCACCATAACAACTTATAGGATGAATTATATATATATATATATATATATATATATATATATATATATATATATATATATAGAGAGAGAGAGGATTAATTATGATTTATTAATATATTATGAGAATAATATATTAAAGAAGAATCATATTGTTTAATTAATATTAGTCAAGAATTAATTAAGAATTAATTTTGTGGCTAAAAGAGATTAATTAAATTAAGGGGACTAATATTGTAATTATAAGATAGTTACAAAGTTGGGCTTAGTATCAATTAGATGGCAATGGACGAATTATATATGGAGGTCCATAAAGAAATCGTTCGAGGGCCTTCTGGAATGGTCCATTAGACAACTTAAGGCCTAAACAGTCAAATTAGGGTTTCCTAGTTGAAAACCCTAATAGCCTACATATATAAAGGACCCATATGGCTCCAAAAACGTAGCTAAGACTTCCCTTAGGGTTTTTGGATGCCTCTCCTTTTCTCCTCTTCATCATTGTTGCTCTTGGTGTTTGTGACTCCATTAGAGGTGCAACACTTGAGGTACTAAGCTTTCTGAAGCCAAGGAACAGATTGTTATTGCTACATAACAATCAAAGGTATTCTCTAAACCCTAATTCAGTTCATAATATGTTAGAGCTAGGGTTATGGATTTGGATAATCAATTACATGTTCATTAGACAAACTAGATCCAAAGCATTAAGGTTTGCATGTACACCATAGGAATGATGTAGTGCTCAAAACCCATCAGTGGTATCAGAGCCTAGGGCTATTTGTTAGTGAATTTGATGCTTATTTGATCAAAAATTGGCTGAAAATCGAAAAATATGGATTTTTTGGGTCTGATTCGCCAAGTCCATAGCGAACTCGACGAGTCCATCCCTAACGCGACGAGTCAGTTAGTCAGGAAGAGGAAATCTCGGGTTTCTTGCCTATTTTGCTGTGGGATAACTACCAAAAACGTTTTTAATCATTAAAATCCGATTTTCATTGATATTTGGTGATTATCCTTGCCAAAATAAAAGATAATTTCATATTAATTGAATAATTACTTCCTTATATGATAAAATTTGATTATTTGAATTATTTGGTGAATTATCTTGCAAGAAATTGGACTAGGTCAAAATTAGATAACCACCAATTAATTGTTAATTGTCTTATTTGAATTGTTGATCTAGAATATTCTTGAGAAAGTTTTAAAAAGTTTCAACTTACACCCTTAAGGTTTTATAGTTTTTAAATTTGAACTTAATAGTTTTAGGTTTTGAAATTTAAATAGTTGAACCACAATGTTTTGAAAAGTTCAAAAGTTGTCCTCGAGTTTTGGAATTTAAAATTTAATTAAAAGTTTAATTTTAAAATATTAAATTCTAAAACCCTAGTATTTTAAAAAGTTCAGATTACATCATGATGGTTTTATTAAGTTAATTAAATGTATACTTAAAAGAGAGTTAATAATTCCATAAAGTTTTGGTTTACATTTAACTAAATTAAAAGTATAATTTATTAAATTAGATCACCTAGTATTTTAAAAGTATAAAACATACCCTATACTATATATAACATTAAAAGTCTAATATTATATATATGTATGAGTAAACAGTCAGTCTTACCGTTAGTAGGCCTCATTCACGAAGCTGGTCTATAAGGGGTGTTTAAGGAAATTGCCTATAAAATGGCGATTGAATGAGTATCCACTCTTACCCACCGCACTCTTGACTAGTGGAGGGTCGTTAGCCGAACGGGTATGATAGGACACAACCTTCCATTATAAGTATAATGAAGTACAAAGTAACTAAATGCTTTTATAAATTCTCAAATCTTAGTTACTTTAGGCAAAATGTGAAATTGTATGCTAATCCATGGAATTACACTTCGTACCCTTGTCCAACGTTAGTAGAGCACGTATGGTTAACCGAAACACTAATTTGGGATTGACATTCATAGCGAAAGGTGGCTCGATTTTTATCATAGATCAATGTGTAACATCCGGATTTTACCAGGTATAATGTAAGTTTAATTGTGTTATATTGTGAGAGGGACTCGGCGAGTTGGGGCTCAGACTCGCCGAGTAGGGACGCGGGATTGATCGAGGGTGCGCGCTTGGACTCGGCGAGTCCAGGGTATGGACTCGGCGAGTCTGCGCTGTGTTATGAAACCCTAAATCTCTGGGTTTGTGGCCTATTTAAGGGGCCTTATGGCCGTCATTTGCGCCCACCCAACCCCCAGAGAGTGTCCCTAGAGTTCTTGAGCGTTTGTGAAGGAAAGAGAGCCAATCTTGATCTTGTGTGTGTTGTTTAGCAAGAAGAAGGAGGCCCTAGGCAAGAGGAAGCAAAGGAGGTTGCTATTTCGTGGATTTGGAGCTTGGATCATCACTCTAGAGGTATTATTTTCAGACCATTTTCTGTTTGGTGAAACTTGATGCAAGTTAGGGCTTAATATGATCATTTATGGGGTGATTTGGTGCCCCTTTGGTTCCCTCTTTGAGTTGAGACCATGGATCTGGATCCATAGAGGTCCAGAGGGCCTCACTCATCAAGCTTTATGGGTGGAAATGGAGTCCTTGGCCTTGTGTTGAAGTAGTAGAGTCAAAAACATCATTTGTGATCATGTAGAGGTTATTTATGCATCAAGATTGTGACTTTACGTGCTAAATAAGCATGGGGGGACTGGATCTATGGATTAGTGGACTGGATCTGGCCTTTAGAGCAAGATTGAGTCAGTGCATGGCACGGACTCGCCGAGTCCGAAGAACAGACTCGGCGAGTAGCTTGAATGATGCACGACCACTCAGCGAGTGGCCTCGCCGAGTTGGGATGAGTGAACTCAGTGGGTCAAGGGGGAGTCAGGATGGACAGGTGGACCGAGTCAAACCGGACTCGCCGAGTTGTTCTTGAGACTCGGCGAGTTGAGTCGTGGTGGCCCCACAACTCGTGCCAGGTGGAAACTCGTCGAGTTGGGAGGGGATGCTCGACGTGTCAAGAGAGGATTCCAGGGAAATCGGTGAATGCGCTCAGACTCGCCGAGTCGCTATAGTGCACTCGCCGAGTCCGGTCAAGTTGACCGTTGACCAGCGTTGACCTAGATTGTCTTGTTATGGTATGGTCAACCCTAGTTGGGAAAGTGTTAATTAGAGATGTATTGTGCTATAGGGGGACTTCAGCTCGGCAGATCGAGTGTTTAGCGATTTCAGGGTTACGGTTTACCGAGACACGCGAGGTGAGTCTTCTCACTATACTTTACCTTGAGTAGGTAACCAGAGTTATGTGATAGAGTATTTGTATGCTATGTATGTTATGTGTTGTGCTGCATTACTTTTATGTGTTTGATGCTGTGCATGTTTTCAGAGTTAGAACCGGAAGGTTCACAGAGTTAGAACCTGAGGGTTCACAGAGTTTGGGTGCACGGACCCACAGAGTTATAGCCTCGAGTGGCTAATATGTGTTATATGTAGTATTTTGGGAAACTCACTAAGCCTTGTGCTTACAGTGTTGATGTTATTTGTTTCAGGTACTAGTGACGACCGTGGGAAGGCACCGGCTTGATCCGTACACACACGTTTGGAGCTTAACATTTTGATCTTGGGATTTTGTACTATTTTGTTGAACAATTAAAAGGGGTGTTTCTATGAATATTGATGGAATTATGTTTTATAAAAATCGAAAAATTTGTTTGAAAAATTTAGTGTTACACAATGGAGCGTGTGTGGCTAACCGGCACATTGATTAGGTGATAGTAGCATTGAGTGCACCATGTAGATTCGTATGGTTATTCACACCTTGTTTGTGATCCTCAGCATCCCGGTCACAAACTTGAAGGGAATAATCGAGATTAAACATGCCATTGAAGAGTTCAATGAATCTCAAAAGATCAAGGAGTTTCAATTCAATTAAAACTTAAACTTCATTTTTGTTTTTCATGGTGGAAATTGGTAAATCGTCATTTATCTGCCTTCAAATATTCTGCAACTAGATTACGACATCCCTCTTCTAGGTTGTAGAGTATTGTGTTGGATCCTAGCCTTAATAACTCATTTGGGTGTTTTATTAAGGACTAAATCAACTGACTTGAATTTTCTCCCGTTTTGTAGATGTCTAGTTCTGACAATCATGGTCTTCCTGAATCCTTTGAAGATGATATTCCACGATATGATCGAGGAACAAGAGATCATGCTTCACTTCCTCCACCTCCTCCAATTATTCTCCTTAACCCACAAGTTCGAAGGGTTGAAAAGTTCAAGCTCACTCAAGCCCTTTTGGCAAGTAAACACGAAGATGGGAAACTTGTGTGTGCACACGTCTTAGAGATGAAGTCACATTGACAAGTCAAGGATGTTGGGTGTCGATATTTCAGGTGAGTTGGCTGTTGATTGGGTTCTTCAGTCGCTTCCTGAATCATATAGTGAGTTCATAAGATAGTACTATATGATGGAACACGACGTGACCCTCATTGATCTCACCTATTTGCTTATAGCTGCTGAATCAACAATGATTTGGCGTGCTGGTCAAGCAAATTTGTCTAGTGAATCAAACTCCCAAACTTCAATGGACACCGACAACATTGGAAGTCCAGAAAGGACTAAGTCTGTGATTGTCCGATGTGTTGTGCAAAAGGAGTCCATTTGCTCTCATTGTCATAAGAAGGGGCATTGGAAACGACGTTGCCCTGTATACCTGAGAGATCTAAGAGATGGGAGAGTCTAGTGTTATGGCTCTTCTTCAGGTATGAAATCCACTAACTAACTCTATAAGTTCCTATTTTTTGATTCTTGATACATTATGTGATAAAAAAAGAGGAAGCTTAAAGGAAGAAGCATGTTGAATCTGATAATGAAGAAATGAATTTCGATCGCATGGATTCAAGGATCGGATTTTTGAGATGCTACTTTAGAGTTGGGGTAGACTGCTAAGAAATATGTAATAACATAGTTTTCAGTTGAATTGCATTGTAAGGAAAAAAAATTTCCGCAATAAAATAAATTTTGATTTTATCTTATTTACTTATCCTTGCAATGGCATGTGTGAAAATGGATGTTTGTATTTTTGTAGCAATGTTGAATTAGATGTGATTCTTGGTTTTGCTATTTGTGGTAATGTCAAAAGTTTACCAAATAGGGAGAGTTTCTCATCGCCTAAGTTTCAGTTGGACGAAAACTTGGAATCATGCAACATGTATCCTATGATGAATGAAAAACTTTCATATTTGGAAAATTGAGACTAATTCCTTGACAAAGAGTCAAGTGAAGGACTAGGGGATCAGGTACACTTGGTTGTGCGTTGGTCAAGTCTACCACAAAGGACAATAAATTATTCGTCATGATTTACTAAAGTTTACTAAATATGGTTATACTTATAAGATTAAGTGTAATTTTGAGTTGATTGAAAGCGTTTCAATGAATAGCAGAACGAATAAGAAGGATCAAGTAGGCAGAAAGATAAAAGTTTCTCCATTCTAAGAAGAAGGGAGAGTACTTTTTATTATGTTTTATGATCTTCTTAATGACTGAGAACCATATCGCGATTGATCTTCTAAGGAGTCTTAGTACATTTGTATGTTTAAGAAGAGAAATCGAGAATTGTGATAATGGTTAAATCAAAAGATGAATCATACTTCATTCCAAAAATCAAGTCTTAGAGTCATACTCCAAGATTGTGACTTGAGTGACAAGTCTTAAAAAAGTTTATAACACTCACCAAATGTGGAATTTGGAAAAGTTTTCTTATTCTTGCACATTTGAAATTGGTAAATTGTGATGTCTTGGATAAGACAAAGACCAACTAGGACCATTTGTGTGAAGTGTTAAACTTGAATAAAAGCTACACTGACTCTTGAATATACGTTTGTCAAGAAGTGTTTCTGGACAAGAGAACCTTATATGTCAAGGAGTCAGTGGGAGTCTTAATGGTCTTGAAAAGTTTCAAGAACAAATCAAGAATAAACCTAGTTAATCATCACTAGCGTACGATTTGAGGTTTATAAACTATCGTGTTGACATAATTTTGTTTCTGTGCCATTCCAGTTGAGTTAGTTATGCATGTGAGTTCTATGAGTTCTCATTTGAATGCATAAAGACAAAGCACCTTGATTAATGAAAGTACACTGATATGTAGGGGTGACTTGCTTGGAAGACATGGTGGGCATTCGTGTTGCCATGAGGCAAGAAATTAAGATTGAACAAGTTCAATCCATATGAGTTGGATTTGTCACAAACATTGTCTTATGATTGTTGTTATGAAAAATTCACATAGATAGGAACACATACACTTTAAAATCTAAGTTTCATAAGGTTTCTCTCCTTCATGAAAATAATTGTGAAGAAATGCTTTCACTAAAAGAGATTTTAAGGAGATAGCAGTTGTGTAAATTGCATTCTCAAATTCGATTATGATTACGACATCCCACTTCATAGATCGAATTGTGAGATTTGGCAATTGGTTTGAACAATTAAGACTTATTGCTATAAGTTATGAATTAGTTTAGACGCACATGTGAGCTATCTAAGGAAAGGTGTATGAATTTAAGAAGCTTGGATAAAGTCTTATCGAAGCATCTAGTATTAAGAAAATGAATTTTGGAATTCAACAAGTATTGTTTTCTAGAAGTTCAAGTGTTTTCTAAATACATGTCAAAGCTAGTGGGAGCATAAGTGTTATGCTTGTATGGAAATAATCATTGTGTTAGTGGCAGCATGATTATTATTTTGAGTATTACAAGTTAGAAATATTAATTATAGAAAACAAATATTCACATTGCAAAGTTGCAGGGGTTGAAAAGTTCTTTTGCTATAATTAAGGGAGAGAATATTATACTTTATTTCAAAATCTAAAAGCTTAGATTCAGAAATGTTAATAAAATTTAGTCAAGGATACATAGCACGTTCTGAAATTCGATTATGATTACGACATCCCTCTTCATAGTTTGAATTGTGAAAACATGGCTAACAAAATATTATGGCAAAAGACTGGTAAAGTATCACGTCTTTATGTAAGACATTATGCTTCGTGTTCTGTACGTTTCTAGTATATGATCGATTACGTATGCTATAATATTTGACCATTCTAAAATTTTCCAAATGCCTAGTACATTGAGAGGAAAAATAGACTAGAACCCGTTTTGACTAAAATAATTAAACAACTATCAAAGGACGATCCAGATTTTGTTGAGGATTGGTCGCTTGTGAGTAGTTGGAAGTATAGTATTGGATGGACCATATCGACATGAATAGATAAGATTCTAGTAAGAATGAGTTGTCATATGTCAAATATGGAAATGTTTCCATAAATGGGAGTTGGATATTAAGAATATATGTAGATTAGAAACTTTTATACAAGAAGGATGTTCAAAGGAATGTACTTTGAATATTAGACTTCACGATAGAGAACCTTGTAATTTAATTGGCCAAGTCTTGGTGACTTTTGTGTTATGACTTTACGAAAGGGTCGTTGCATAAAATGTTAGAATCTAACATATTCTAATAGTGGCAAGAATCTTGTATTCTTACACTAACGATGAGGATTAGGAATTGTGAAATGAGCATCATTGGAAAAAGTTTTTCAATTGATCTATTTCACAAAACATTGACCATAGGAAACATAGTGTGCATGCTTGGTGCATGGGACAACTATTGTTGTAATTCAAGTAATTCGTTGATCATCTGAAACATTAAACAATGAATAATGAGTAGTCAATATGGTGTTTAAATAAAGGTGTATTATTTACACTCAAAAGTTTTGGGGCCATATAGGATTAAGTATTATTATTGTGTTTCATTTTGCATGTTTTGACTTCTAGAATAACTAGGTTATTCGAACATCCACAGTCGATCATATGTTGGAAATAGGTATGAAGGAAGATTGTCATGAATCTGTCTGTAGATTGTATAAAGTGTTTAGACATAGCAAAATTTTACTGCATAGTTCATGAGTGCTCCTGTAATAAGATTAGAGTATTGGATTAAACTCACGCTCACGTGAATCACTTCATGGATTTTATCGCGAATGATTGTGAGACGATAATATCTTATATTCTTGAAACCAAGACGTGTGAGTTGCTATTTGTTGGTCGGTTGCACATTGATAATAAGCAAACGCACCAGTAACTTGGTGTTATAAAACTTATTGTTGTGAGTGATTTGATGAGTAAATGCAAGCGAGCATTTGAGTTGAAGTTTATCCATTCATTTTACCCAAAGTGAGATAAAAGCGATATATGTAGGCCCCTCGATGATTTAGTGATGACACCCTAAGTGCTTGGCCAAGCCGGGACTGATTTGATTTGTTCAATTAGTCATGGTCATCATAAATCAGAAATCGAGAAATAGAACATAGACAGGGAGAATGATTAAAATACATGTCTCGTGTCTATACGATATCTTGAGAATGGAGGAATATATGATCCCTTATCTAAAGGACAAGGTCATTGATAATATTAGAGTTGACAACGGATTTTGAAAGCTAAGATTGTTGCTCAGGTTCTGAAGTTATGCAAAATAGTTATTAGACTTATCCAAGTGGGAGACTGTTGGATTAGTGTCTAAGTCCATAACTATTTTGGTATGTACTTGACCCGATTATGAGCATGGTCCTTTTGGGTTGTCTTCACCATAGCAACTTGTAGGATGAATTATATATAGAGAGAGAGGATTATTTATGATTTATTAATATATTATAAGAATAATATATTAAAGAAGAAATCATATTGTTTAATTAATATTTGTCAAGAATTAATTAAGAATTAATTTTGTGGTTAAAAGAGATTAATTAAATTAAGGGGACTGATATTGTAATTATAAGATAGTTACAAAGTTGGGCTTAGGATCCATTAGATGGCAATGGACGAATTCTATATGGAGGTCCATAAAGAAATTGTTCGAGGGCCTTCTGGAATGGTCCATTGGACAACTTAAGGCCTAAGCAGTCAGATTAGCGTTTCCTAGTTGAAAACCCTAATAGCCTACATATGTAAAGGATCCCAATGGCCCCAAAAACGTGGCTAAGACTTCCCTTAGGGTTTATAGACGTGTTTGGGTGCCTCTACTCTTCTCCTCTTCATCCTTGTTGCTCTTGGTGTTTGTGACTCCATTAGAGGTGCAACACTTGAGGCACTAAGCTTTTGAAGCTAAGGAACAAATTTTTATTGCTACATAACAATCAAAGGTATTCTCTAAACCCTAATTCAGTTTATAATATGTTAGATCTAGGGTTATGGATTAGCATAATCAATTGCATGTTCATTAGACAAACTAGATCCAAAGCATTAGGGTTTGCATGTAAACTATAGGAATGATGTAGTGCTCAAAACCCATCGATCGATAGGTATGAAATATGGGAATTGAAACGACTTCAAAAAGGGAAGGAAAAATGATTCCATCTTTACCACAGTATGGTGGCTAGGTTGTCGCAACTTGGTGACTGGGGCGGTAATATGGGTACATTTTTGACATTAGTCGAGGGCAACGTACTTTGCACCACGGTGTGGTATATGGGTACTGTGGCATGGTGGGAAAAGTAGAATGTCATTGTGGAATTGTCAATGTGGCATGAGTTGGTGAGACTGTGGGTTCATTCAAGAGAAAATTATAGATCGGTTAGGGATCATTCTTGCTCAAAAATACTCCCAACACTTAGAGAGGAAAACTTCAGGAATTTGGAGGAAAAGGGAAGTGTAAAAACATGTTTATTTATTAGATAACTAAGTAAATTAATGAACGAATCATAAGCCTAAGATAAATAATTGAAAGTTTAGGGGGTTAAAAATATGATTTCCGAAATTATTATAAAGAATTTTTGGAGTTAGGGACTCCATGGTAATTATTTGGGATTTATTTTAAAAGGAAATGAGGTGGAAGGGATAAGAAATGTCATAACTGAGAATTAAGGGTTAAAAAGATAAATTCTGGATTGATTTTGAAAAGGATTTGTTGAGAAAGGGATTGTTTAGTATAATTTGGACTTATTTTGTAAGGAGTTCAAGGGGCAGGGTTCATATGGTAAATATTGGCCTTGTTTTGAAAGAAAATAGAGAAGGAGGGATTGTATGTGTAAACATGGGAGTAAGTTTGTAAGGCTCGGGGTATATAAACCCGATTATACATAGAACCCCTAGAGACCATGTGCAGCCGTCACCCCACCTAATACCTCCCTCCAGCCGCCACCATTCACATCTTCAATCTCCGGCACCGCTGCTACCTCCGACCACCATTGTCGGGAACAAGAACCGATAGCGTGAACAACCGAGTTGCCGCTGTAGTTGCTGCTGCTGCCTTGCGCAGTCGTCGATGAAGCTGGAACCGACACCATTAACCGATGTTTGCATTGTCGAGCCCGACTGTGACCGTCTCCGCCGCTGCACCGCTTCTGTGAAGAAGATGAAGTCAGCGCCCTTCGCCAACTTCGTTCGCCGCCGTTAACCATTGTTGGTGCCGCCGTCTCGAATCGCTATCGTCGCATTTAGCAACCAGGTGGTTGGTTGGATTCTTTTTCGAGCAGGAGATATGGGTGTGTGTGGTTCGTATGCTATCATGGCGTGTGAATCATCGTTCCAACGTGTTTGTGTGTGGGTTCTGTCGAATGGTTGCTGTGAAGAACCACCATGGCAGCCGGCCATGGTGGCTGCCACCTCAAGGACCGTCATAGCGGTTGTGTATGCTGATGTATGGGTTAATTTCGTGTGTGTGTTTGTTTCCTTAGTGTGTGTTTGGCCGGAATTCTAGGTTCAAGGCACCACCACCGTGAGGTGGTGGCTACCACCGTGTACCACCACCAACCACCACAAGGGTGGTTGCGGGTGTGTGTTCATTTAGTATAGTGTGTGTGTTTTTCGTGAGTTCCTTGTAAATTGTAAAAGAAAATGGAATAATGAGAAAGAAACCATAACCACCACCGTGAGGTGGTGGCTATCGCCTCCTGCCACCACCGGTCGTCGTGTCTGGTGGCGGTGCGCTTGCCTCTTATGATAGATTCGTTTGGGGTGCTAGAAACCCTAATGGGCTCAAAGGAGCTCTAATGGGCCCAATGAAGCTTAATGGACTCTAATGGACCCAATAAAACTCATATGGGCTTAATAAGATTTCAGTGGGCTTATTAGGCCCAATAAAGCCCTAATGGTCATAAAAGGCCAACAAATTGATAAATGGGCTAATATTTGGATTGGAACACCCTAATGCCAATAAATCTTAATTTTGGGGATTTAATCGGGACACACAGGAATTGTTTAATAACTTGAGATATTAAATAATAATCATTGGCAAACTAACATAAGACATAATGGACTTAATGGATTAAGTCCTTAATGGGTTAAGAAAGAAACACCGAACCTTAATCATCATTTCATGTGAAAACTCTAATTTGGGATTATGGGCTTGGACTTATCGAGATCCATATTTGGGCCATTTGAATGGAATTGTGTGATTAAGCCCAATCACACCATACGACTTATTTTGAAGAATGATGGACTTAATGGATTAAGTCCTTAGAGGAATAATTCCTTAATGGGTTAAGTAGGAAACTTAACCCAAATCGGCATTTTATGTGAAACCCTAACTTCACTTAGGTTTATTGTTGGGCCTTTCTATTGGGCCTTAATGATTGGATTATTAATGGGCCATCCAAGAATAATTATATGGGCTAAAATAATTTAATGGGACTAAGGTAAGTCCCATGTAAGGGGTTGGGCCCAATTTGGAAAATTGGGCCATAGATGGACCATAGTTAGGCCTTAATGATTGTATTATGTTGGGTCATCAGACCACGTATAGGCCTGGGCCCAATTTGGAAAATTGGGCCATATGATGGGCTTTGATTCCTAGTTCGCTTTGGGCCTGTGGTTTGGGCCTTGGGCTTGAATAAAGCCAATCTTAGGGTAATGTAGTAATTATCCAAGTACGTATTTATGGTTATGTGTTGGGACCCAATTATTAATTGGGTGTTATTTTGGTGTTGATAGTTCGGGAATCCATCATCCAGCAGCTGGGGTTGAGTCTGCGGGACTTCAACAGTGTGGGGTTGTGTCTACGGGACTTCAGCAGTATGAGGTGAGTTACCTTCCAGTAACGGTGGGTCTAAGGTCACAATGCAGGCCCACAAGTAGGAGATGTATGATTAGATGATTGTCTCTGTGATATTCATCTAGGGTTGCTACTACCTGTGTTATGTTTATGTGTTTGTATGATATGATGCTATGTGCTAGTGATAGTAGGGTAGATAGTCCCCAGGTTACCGGTCGATAGGGCCGAAGGGGCAGTCATGCCCAGCCATGTTAAATAGATTATGTGATACGTGTTATGTGGTAATGGTAGGGGTGAAATAGTCCCCGCATCCGGTCGAGAGGACCGAAGGGGAGACCAGCACCCAGACATGCTAGTCAATATCCGGTCGAGAGGACCGAAGGGGAGACCAGCACCCAGATATGTTAGTCAGTATCCAGTCAGGAGGAACGAAGGGGAGACCAGCACCCATATATGCTAGTCATTATCCGGTCGAGAGGACCGAAGTGGAGACCAGCACCCAGATATGCTAGTCAGTATCCGGTCGTGAGGACTGAAGGGGTAGGTCGGGCACCCAGATATGCCTGACAATATATGTATGTTATGTGATTATATGGTATGTGGTATGATGGGGGAACTCACTAAGCTTCGTGCTTACGGTTTTCAGTTTTGGTTTCAGGTACTTCGTGTTTAAAGGAAAGGAGCCGTTTTGATCGCAGCGCATCACACTATGGTTTTCCGCACATGAGATCTTTAGGATTACACTATGATATTGTTTCACGATAACATGATTGATTATTTCTACTTTGGTTTTGACATGACATGATATTACAAATATTTTATTACACTGTTGGTTTTAGAATGATGTATTTAAAAATGAAATTTTTGGCCTGTATTTTTGGGATGTTATAGGAAGGTTTAGGTAGCGATCAAGAGGGAATATAACAAGGATTGATCTCCATCAACTTCTAAAGGTAGCTTCTTCTTCTTATTTTTCCAAGCTTTTAGGGCTTTAATGGTGTGTTTGGGGTTTAAGTTGGATCTGCAAGATTATTCCTCAATAGCTTGTTATTGATGTTTAGTCATGTTTTTAGAAGCTTCATACATAATTTTTTAAGGATTCGATGACTGAATCCACGTGGTGATGGTTAGGGTTTCAAACGCTAGTTTTGGAAAATCATGAAATGGTTGATATGTGTTGAGAACTTTATAGAAGTGTTATGAATCCACATTTGAGTAGTTTAGCAAGTTTATTGGCAAAGGATTGTTAATACGAAGTTTTACCCAAAATATGAGTTTTTAGCCAGAACTATATTATAACCCGCGTAAAACGCGGGAAACATATAAAAAAATACATATAAAGTTATAAAAACCCGACATAATATCAAGATGGTTTTCAAAAATCTGATAAATGGTCGATATAATTGAATGAATATGGTTATCTGTAGAGCAACAAACTTTGTTTCTACTTATTGAATTCAAACATGTTGGAAGAGTTTAAAAACATGCATACTATGCACGATACTTATCCTTCATGTGCTAACTATTAGATGTGTGATATAAGAAAACCTATTCATTTCATATGTCTAACTTTTTTTATAATAACTATTGATAATGTCAATACATATTAAATTGCATTATATTTAAGTAAAAAAGATAAATTGATGATGCTATATGAATCAATTAAGTGAATATAAAAACTACATCCCTACTATTGGAAAAAAGGAATAGTACATTGCTATTTTCAAAAACAACAAAATCAATCAACATACATATTGATGAATAAAATAACATTCATCACCACTAAAAAAATCAAAACACATTGGTTTTATTTGTAAACATAAATAACACAATTTGTCATAGAAAACGAATTGGATGCATTAATGGCTTAAAATGGAGTTATAAAATTCTTCAATACATATAATAAAAAAATATCATAAAACAAAATAAACTTGACTTGACGATTAAGACTATAAATTAAAAATATATATATTCAATTATAAACTAATATAGAATAGTAAATATCTTCATGAGAAAAAACAACGGTTTTCGAATGCAATTTAAAATATATAAAATCACATATTTCTATTTGACATAGTCACGATCTCAAAATCAGAATGAAATAAAAATACTTCATGAGAAGGATGTGCCGAAACGACATACTCAATCGTATTTCCTTTAAAGATATAAAGGAGATTGTTCGATAATCCCACCATTCATTTACATCAGCATTGTAATTACTAACATCTACTTTAACCCACCAATTCTAAATGAACACCCAAATAGTCTACAAATGATCTCCACTTATAGAAAAATATCTCAATTTTCCGTCAAGCTTGATAAGCCTCGATGCATACGAGTTGAAATAATTAATAACAAAAGTTGCATATATCACTAAGTATTCTTCTGAATATACATAGAATCGCAAAATATCATAGTTAGACAATAAGAAGTAAACCACACCTCGACTCCTTTGGTAAAACTGGAGAATTATATTTAAATTGAACCTAACAAACATATTTCAATGAAAATCCGATAATTCAATCGTTAAAAATATAAATCAAACCTATAAAAATTGAGATTTTACACATTTATTGGACATGTGTAAACTTACCTTTCATTCATTACTGTCTTATTCTTGCCTAGAACTCCATACGACATTCCTTTATGTATTTAGACCCGCACATCATCAAATATTGTGAACTCTTTAGCCCAATTGACAAAGTTGGTAAAGAAACAAAAAAAATCTCTATGAATAGGCTACGAGTTATGTGGAGACAAATAAGGTATACCCTCCTCTTCCGCATGAGAATCAACCAAACATGCATGGCTTTCAATTAGTTGGATCAAGGGCTTAATTGCATTCTCCATTGCAATCCCTAGATTTACCAATCTACAAAATTCATTCAATACAAAAAAACATATTAATATTAATCCTATAAGAAAACCAACTTAAACTATACCTTTCCTAAATGAAGATCAATCATTCCATGAGCACCACTAACATATCTAAAATTTGATTCCACGTCTCCCGTCGTCAATTTAGTATGCAACCTAATATTGTAACTTGCCATATGAAAACTCATATTTATTTTCTAAATATGACAAGGATTCAAACCAAATCAGAAACCACTTTGTGAAAACACCAAAAAAAAAAAAAAGATTTCAGAAAACGGAGATTTTATTTTACAAACAACAAAACCTTGAAGATATACTGATTAGTGGCGATGGAGTTTAGCAACAGTGGTGGTGGCTGCTCGGTGGTGACAAAGTTTCCATGATTTCCCTTCCATTCCATTCAACCAAAGAGACAAATTATTGAAAAATTGTCATAATAGGGATTTCAGCATTTCGTACCTCTTACTAAAATCAACACTTGAGCACTCAACAAACAAAACTGGCTAGAGTCCTACCTTCACCAACAAAATATGTAGCATTATGCATCCTAGGAAGAAAAAAGCATTCTCACGTCAACAACCAACAAATCCACGACAAGTAATTCCATTGATAATAATAGGCAAAATAACTGGAAACCTCCATGGTCATCGGAGAGTGTTCAATATCAACATAAAATCGATCAATCAATATCAACATAATATAGATGAAAAGGATGAATATTTAACCTCCAACAACCAATCCTTCTTGCGCTTCTTACCTAACACTCTGCATGTCAATCATTCCTTTAAATCAATATCATAACCCTAGGTATATAGAAAGGGGTGAGATTTTGGGAGCAATAATTAAGGATTTTAAAATTGAATCTCATCAATAGAATTAAATACCATTATGAAAAGAAAGATTGATTTGAATTTGTCATTTCAAAATTGGGATACATTCATGAAATCAACATTTGATTTGTGAATCAAATTGTATATGAAAAAAAATAAAAATAAAACTGTGAAAATGTTGTGCATAACGCCTTAAAATCAACTGAAACAATCGAACATCTTCTTCGTTAAGAAACCCTTTCCCCCACCCCTAAAACCTGCAATGTAAAGACTCAAATGGGTCGTCAAGAAGAAGATAGAAAAAACTCTGAATTTGTCGTCAAGAAGAAGATAGAAAACACGGTGAAATAGAAGTGATGGTATTATTGACGCTAAGAACCTTTAGGAAGATTGTATCGATAGCGTAAGGAAGATGGTTATAATCTTGTTCCGAAGTATGAAGAGAGACATAGGAGATGTGGTTTCATGTTGTAACATGGAGACGTTATGGATTCGCGTGCGTACGCATTTTTTAAAAGAAAAGGCGTTTGATTTTTTATGTGAGATGACATCATCAAACTGATCCAAAGGTCGAAAACCATTAAGAGAAGCCAATCAATGGGTTCTAATTGTTGAAGGTGGTGTAATAAAGTTTCTCTTTTAATATATATAGAGATTCCTACGAAGCTCTTAATGTTTAAGACATGTAAAAAGGGCTTAATGTGTCAATGGCATAGGTTGTGGCAAAGAGGTGTTGGATTCTCCACAAGAAGATTTGATGAATGTTTGGAAGTAGGTTGACATTATCTTAAAAGTGGTGACTTATAACTTTCATTAGAGTATGCTTTTATGGCATAGGTTGTGGCAAAGAGGTGTTGGATTCTCCACAAGAAGATTTGAAGAAGGCTTGGAAGTAGGTTGATATTATCTTAAAAGTGGTGACTTACAACTTTCATTTTCATTAGAGTATGCTTTTATGAGCTAGATTTGATGCTTTGACCTTTCATTATTTTGGCTAGAGCACACAAAAAGTGATCCAACCCCATCCAAGTTCTAACCGTTTTCATTAATAGACCAGGTTGGGTAAAAATTATTAACCAATTTTCAACCCAGCAACTTATTTAATATATATTTCATTTTATATTTAAATATTATTATTTAATATTTTAATTATAATGTTATATTATTATTATTAATATATATGTTAAAAAAAAATAGCAATCGTAATTTCTATCCCTAACATTATTGTCGATCACATTCCATATTTTGAACATCACTCCTCAATCACATCGCACACTGCTCCACACCAAATTGTCGAGTTTTAAATACATAAACAGATCAATCCAATGGTAATTTATTTATCTGATAGGTTAGGTTGAATTGAAAATTTCAACTTATTTAACTAAGTAGGTTGGGTTATATTGGAATATTGAACCATTAAAGAGATGAGTTGAACCTAAACTCAACCCATGTCAAGTTGTCAACCCATTGTGGGTCCTAATGTTGGCTATCTTGGATATAGAATGACATTTTACCCTTTTTTTTTTTTTTTTTTTTTTTTTTTATTCTTTTTTATCAGTTTATTATTTTCTTTTTATTAGTCATTAAACTCTAATTTCCCCTTTGAACCTCCACTCCCAGCGCCCTTTAGACCACATCTAACGACCGCCCACCTCCGCCAAAATCAAAATTATAACTAGCCTTAATAATAAAAAATCAAATCTAGCAAACATGATGTCCATGAAATCAAATTGTTTATATAACTTGTTACTAATTAAGCTTCTCAGTTATTCCTATGTTCAATCTTCCAAACACGAAGTCCATGAAATCAGCTAACCTCAAAATCAACCATCACATCGCTATCATGGAATCAACCTGCAATAAGAAGTACCAAGGCTTTCGTTATGTATGTTTGTCGGTCTTCCAACTTAGAAGTTATTGTGAACATGAATATAATATATAAAGATGAAAATCATTATTTTTACGGTTGTTTGTTTAATTTTAACTACAAACCTTTTGCTAATTAAATATTTCATAGGTTTAAACTAACAATACATAAAACGGATAGGGTTTCGTATTATTATCAAATGAGAAGTACAAGATCGAATGAAAGGAAAAAGAAATAATATATATACTAGCTAATTACGTTTTCTAGATAATAGGCCAATATACAACCCAATACAAAATAAAGCTCAAAATCTTATTAGACTAACATCCCCCCATAAATTCACAATGCAACAACAATAAGCATCGAGAGTTTGTCGAATAGAAAATGAAATCGAGGAGCAGTTAATGGCTTCGTAAGAATATCAACAATCTGCAAGGTGGAAGGTGTAACATCCCAAAAATCACGATAAAATTTTTCATTTTCCAATTAAGGTAAAATAATGGTTTCCAATAAAAACCCAAGTCAAAACCAAATGTCAAATACAATATCCAAAATTAGAGTACCATACAGTCTCCAAAACATGTCACCGAAGGATGTGTACGATCATGCCTTTGCTTCCCTCCGATCATCTGAAGTACCTGAAACATAGCACTTAAACCATAAGCCAAAGCTAAGTGGCTTCCCCCAAAATAACACCACACAAACACATAACAACATGCATATTGGGTCCACAACCATCGGACTGGATTACCCCTGAGCCCACAACATGAGTATGGCTTGCCTTCCTGGCCCACGACTCATGTATGGGTTGCTTCCGAACCCACAACATAAGTCTAGCTTGCCCTTTCTGGCCCACAGCTTATGTCTGGCTTGCTCCTGGGTTTGTTAGCTTCAACACAGAGCAGTATTGCCTCAACCCAACCACACTATGTCGACATATGCAACATATAACATATAACCAGCAAGCAGATAATCATTCAGATCTAACAGATCACTACAACATAGCAACATCCTGTATGTGACATCCCTAATTTCGCGGCCAGAAAATACCAATTTGTTTATGCTTTGTTTTATAAAATCAGAGTAATCCTTTGATTAAAAGAGTTGTAGAATTCGTTCCCAAAACAAAATGTGATCAAATTTATCAAAACGCTTCTCAAAGAGAATGTATTTTCATTAAATAATAAAACTTCGGGATGTCAAGTTTTGATACATACCAAAAGCATAAACAGTACAATACAGACCTTACAGCAGTTATTTACAACTACAGGTCTATAATCAAAATGTCTTGATAAGTCATCCAACTTATGCTCTCGCGCCACTACCTGTAATGCAATTAAAACTTAGTGGGTCAGGCTTGGGATCCTGGTGAGCATATAGGGTTTTCAACCCACAATAATATAATCATTATATTTAATTATCAAACTATCAACCCGATTACCCATCCCCAATATCTCCTTTCATTTATCAAAGCTTTACCCTAAGAATCAATTATCCTCCATTCATTTATTCCTAAGAATGGACCTAAGGAATTGCCACAAAGTCCCTTTCTGCCTGTGGTCCATACATCTGATGAATACGTAATTCAAACATCCGATGAACACCTAGTTCTAAAATACCTAGTGAATACACTCAGTTCAACGACACTAAGTGAACACATCTAGTTCAAAAATACCTAACGGACACCTTGAGTTCTAAAATACTTAATGAACACATATAGTTCAAAATACCTAATGAACACATTGAGTTCAAGGACACCAAGTGAAAGCATATAGTTCAAAATACCTAATGAACACATTGAGTTCAAAAACACCAAGTGAACACATAGAGTTCAAAAATACCTGATGAACACATTGAGTTCAAAACACCTAGTGAACACATAGAGTTCAAAAATATCTGATGAACACATTGAGTTCAAAAAACCTACAGGTTACAAACCTGTTAACTTTTCATTGGATTGTCTAGAACAGTCGGTGGTCATCATCTCTATTCCACTAGTTAAATAAAACATCAATATCATCCAAACTTCTTATCATTTCATCTCACATCAACTATTTCATCTACCCATGTTCTACCCAACATATTTGTAGATATAAATTACATATAAAGTTATAATCATTTAAAAACTTGTATGAAACATTCATTCAACATCTGTGTCAAGTAAACAAACAATATATAAACACATAGCACGTATTTCATAACAAATACTTCATATCTATGTGTAAGGTGAAAGTAACTACACACTCACTTGATTAGATGATTCTCAGACAGCACTATGGCTCTAAAAGTAGTATTGTTCGGTGAAACCGGGATATCTTCACACACGAGGCTTATCGTGGGCAGAGTTTCGGCTCAGAAACTCTTTTCTTCTCGGGATCTTCGGTGCTTCGGGACTTACTTCGGGTCTCGGGATGATGTCGGGGCTTTGGGGGTGTAACTTGCATGTAAATCGAGGTAATAAGGACTGAGAGAGAAGAATTTGAGCAACAAAACCGGCTGCCCTTCAATTCTATTTATAGGGCTGATTTTTCGATTTTCACGTCATGAACCCTCATTTCACGTCGTGAGCGTCGTCAGGCATAGGGCATTGTGTTCGTCATCAGTCCACTTGCTCTATCAGGCCAGAAGGCGTCCGAAGACAGTTCACGTCATGGTCTCTGACACTGCTTTGGGGTTCGCGCCCCGAACTTCATAAATTCATATATTTCCCATACGAACTCCATTTTCGACGTTCTTTATATCGACGCGAAGGTGAGATTATGCTCTACAACTCTCGTTTAGAATTCATCGGCTAATTTTGAATTTATTTTATTATATTTTTATTATATTATTTTTAGTAGGCCGGGACAGGAAAACTCTGTTAGGAATTCATAACTCCTTCGTCTGACGTCTGTTTTCATCTATCTTTTTACCGTTGGACTAATATCGACAAGACCTTCGATTCACATTTAGATTGTTTTGGCTAAAAATCGTTCAATCTAATATTCGAACTTCGGGCTGTACACTGCTAAGCCGGAACTTCGAAAAATCATAACTTCCTCATACGAAGTTAGATTTGGGCGTTCTTTTTATGGATGCTCTCAGTTTAACGTATTCTATGACTTTCGTTTGGATCAATAAGGCCAAATATCGCTCCATCGTAAATTCACTATTTACGTCGCGTTGTGTCGTACCTAATATCGACAAGACCTTCGATTCACATTTAGATTGTTTTGGCTAAAAATCGTTCAATCTAATATTCGAACTTCGGGCTGTACACTGCTAAGCCGAAACTTCGAAAAATCATAACTTCCTCATATGAAGTCAGATTTGGGCGTTCTTTTTATGGACGCTCTCAGTTTAACGTATTCTACGACTTTCGTTTGGATCAATAAGGCCAAATATCGCTCCATCGTAAATTCACTATTTACGTCGCGTTGTGTCATACCGGTTCTGTCGCGAAACTTCGACAGGTCATAACTTCTTCGTTATAACTCGGATTTCGGCATTCTTTATATATTCGAAAACCTTGCCACGACCACTACAACTTAGTTAAGATTATTAATTCTAAATAATATTTTATCAAAAAGTCACTTTTGATGCTTATCGTCTCTAAATTGACTAACCTGGATCTACGGGCGTTACAATTATCTCCCCCTTAGGTTGATTACGTCCGGGAATCATCAACGAAAATAGGACTGGTATAATGATTCCATATATCATCTTTTCATCCTAGGTAATAATCGTAACTTGTATGTTTCTTCGAATGAAGACCTAACTCTTGGACTTCTTAACCACATGCCATACTTAATCTTGCACCTGCTCTTCGTACTATGTTGGACTTTTAATCATGACCTATGAGTTACAGAATAAATCCTTATTGAGGACTCCTTCTTCTTAGGATTAGTACTTTCCTTTATCTATTGTAACAGACCGATGGGTCGTGTTCTAATGACCTTTCATCGTATGATGCAACGCTTAGACTCAAGTCTCTTAGCGTCAAATTCCATAATGGAATATACATTCCTTCATATTCCAATGTGATATAACCACATTTTAGCATGTAGCACTTCTAGCTACTAACTTTTGTAACAACGAGCATGATACTATTGATCGGATTGATTTCAATCTTCTGACTTAAGTCAGGTGTTACATCGAACTTGGTTATCTAAACCATGTAACAAACTCATCGTAGTCAGACTCAATTCGATATGACCACTAGCAAGATAACATTCTAAGTCATAAATTTTCCAACTTTATAACTTTCCAAGGCTAGAAGGAGTCCAACAACTAAACCCTAACTTAATACACAAACCAAAACCTCATATCTCATGCATGAAGAAAGGAAGGGGACCAAGATCACATTTTTATGGTTCTAAGCACCTAAAAACGTCTGGAAGGACAACCCTTATGGGTTAGAGTAAGCTATACTCATGAAAACCAAGATTATGGGACTAAAAAGCATAAAAATCTAAGAACTAACAAGATCCAAAGCAAGCATGCATCAAGATCCGAACTGTATACCTCCAAAGGATACTTGAGGGTGAGATACTTCTAGATCCAAGATGCCTTGGATCATCGACTCATATCTTAACACGAAATCATTCTTAGGATCATCCAAAAACTCTGTGTGTTCATCAAGTAATCTAGACTTGAAACTCATCATCTTCAACCTTCCATCATTCAAGGAATCACATAAGGTGAGTTCGTACCCCTATATTTTTTTTAGTTTTCTTCAATTTTCAGGGGAGGGGTAGTAGTTAAAACACCAAAACATATTCAAAACTTAACTTGACAGCTTACCACAGAAGAGTTGTGACTTGTTCACGGACTGTTTCATCCAACTTAAACTTAATATTTTTCAAAATTGTTTAATATGCATGTATTTTAGGTTTGTACCTTTAAAATGACTACTTGCACATCTCCATATAATTTTCTACGATTTATGGTGATTTTTACAAATCTGTCTATCATTTCAGAAACGAATTCGGACCAGGCTGTGATTATGAACACTTTCACATAATTTAAAGACTTATAAAAATCATAATAAAAAGTATGAATAAACTACACACATTTTCTAAACTTTCAGAGTTTACGGAGTTAGTTTTCGACTTCGTATGATTTTTCTATGATGATTTCAAAACAGTGCAGAAAGGATAAAAACTAGTTACATAGTTTACCATATTAACAACACTTTGTAGTATGTTGAGCAAAGTGCATAACGATAATTTTCTCAATGTTTGGATGCATTCTTGTTACTTTATCATCATAAACAAAAATTATTCATTCATGTTAAGGTTTTTCCTCCATTCATTTCGAACACATATAATAAACTACATTAAGTATAGTTTATGAATTTTCGATAAAAGCGTACTACATGGAAAAGGTTTTACTCTCAAAACAAATGGGTTTTTCATATACTACTTGATAAACTATAATAGTAATAGTTTATGGATTCATATCACAAATGTATTTTCATAAAAGGTAATTTCACTTCCTCCACGGAAGAGGTTTTATATTCAAAACTATATGTAAACTAGTTAACATAAGTTGTGATACATTCTCCTTCGGGGTACTCTTAAGTACCACAGAAAATCCTGAATTAGTTATAACCAGAGTCTCGTGTAGGGAGAGTGTGATAATTGTGTATATATCTATATTACCCACACCCATGCTGCTTGCATAAGTCCGATCGGCAGATGGGGGTGACAAATGTCATTTCATTTCCGGCGCTTGAAGAATGTCGAAGCAGGTTATCCTGTCGTAGTATGGTTATAACGACTCACATAGGGAGTTAACAATCTTTCAAGTTTACAGGAAAAATTCTAAAATGAAAAGGGGTTTTACTTCTAAATTAAACGAGTTTATGCCGATTTAAACTTCCATGAATTACTTTAAGTATGGAAAAATACTTGTATATTCTCGGTCTTGATGTTTAAGACTACATGACTTTTTATAAGGAAAATATTGGATTTTCTTTGGAAACACATTACCATTATGAACATTATAAGTACAAAACACACACATATTCTCTGTATTGATATTTAAGACTACATGACTTTTTATAAGGAATAATATTGGATTTTCTTTGGAAACACATTACATTTATGAACATTATAAGTACAAAACACACACATATTCTCTGTCTTGACCTTTAAAACTACATGACTTTTATAAGGAAAATATAGTATTTTCTTTGGAAACATATTTCTATCAAAACTACATTTCATCTTGAATTGTTAGACTTCAGCTATAATTGCTAAGTGTATATGCTAGAGTTATATAAGAATCTAGTCACAATCAACTTAGAATTGGTGGGGCCGCCTTATTTCATGTTCCTTGTTTGGTTGTGGACCTAGGGCAGACCCATTATATTCGACAGTTTATTTAACTTAAATTTTATATAACTTATATACATTGGGTGATTATAGAAGGAATCTACAGGTCTTTATAGGGTACATTATTGCATAATATAGGAGAGTTCATTTCGCGTTTAATAAAGAAAATATTGAATTTTCTGAAATCATACTCTATCGCTTTTTACAAGGAAAACGGCTTTTTTCTCAAATAAACTCTTACGAACTCACCAACTTAATTGTTGACGCTTTTTCAAACTACTTGTATTCTCAGGAATTCAGTGAAACAGGAAACCAACCGCTTTTGAGGATGGGACGTTAAATCGTCAAACATTTCATTTTTGTCATCATAAGTGTAATTGATTGGAAACATGTAAACACATACTATTGTATAACTTTTTCAATTGTATTTATGATGGTTGTATTTACTTTGAGAACTATTATACTCGTTGTTGTGATACTATACATGAAGTCCTTCACCCAGGGACGTTTCCTCCATCCTTGGTTTGGGGGTGTGACAGCTAGGAACCGGCCACGTCACCCGCTCTCGTAGGCGCCCAGTGTTCGGCGTGTGTCGCAATCTTCTCGAGTCCGAACGGAGGTCCAACCGATGCGTTTTATTTCGATGGCAAGTTCGAGATCCAACACCTGGCACCTCGCAAGCGAGCCACGTGTCCTCCCCTCCTCTACTTCGGTCCGAGACTTCAGCCCTATAAAACCCTGCGAGATCTTCTGGTTCTTAACTCATTTTCACACCAAATTTCATATATTTTCACAATTTTCACCCCTTTAAACTTCCTTACACCCCCCGAAGCCCCGGTATCATATCCAACACTCGAAGAACATTCCGAGATGCCAAAAGTCAGCAAAAATAGAGTCTTTCGGTTTCTAAACCCGACCCTCGCAAGACTCGGTTTTCAGAAATAAAGTCTTTCTAGCAACGAAGTGCTGCTCAATTCCTCACTACTATCAAGTGAGTTCATACCCCTATACTTTTCCAATCTTTTTTTTTCTATGTTTTAAAGAGGGGAATACAAGTAAAACACAAGTACTATTGTGTTTAAAATATTAATTGTTTATCATTCACTTTTATACTTTATACATACTGTATGTAAAAATACTACATAAACGTTATTATCAAACTTGTAAACTTTTAAAGTTGTTAAAATATCGAGCTTTTTATTACATAAATAACATGCATATAAACTATTATAAGTATAGTTTATGGAAATTACAGATTATTTTACTAAGAAAGAAAAACGATATGAACAAAAGCATATAAATTTTATTAAATATAATTTATGAGTTAGTTCAAAATTTTTATCGTAAACAAATATAAATAAAAATTCATATTTTTATTTACTAAAAGGTTTTTCACCATATTACTCGTGAACTCGTTGAAGCAATAGATTTGTGAGACAATGGCTTTACGTAGTACCTACGGAAATCCCCACTTATAACCAGAGTCCCCTGGAAGGAAAGCGTGATTTTGTGTATAGATCTATACGGGACTGACGATCCCGCACCCTGACTATTAGCTACAATCTCCAGGGTGACAAATGTCAACAATGGTATTGACGTCTAGTATGGTTATAAGAACTCGCATGGCATTAACAACGACTCATTTACGTAGTAATATGCTCCTCAAATAAATTCAAGGGGTAGTATCTATTTGATAACTTTCTATATAACTCGTTTGTACTAAGTAATCATGGGAGGATATTATCAAAACATTCAGAATTTAGGATAAACACATCTACAACTAGTTTTATTTAATAATAAAACTACAAGTTATTCAAGCTAAGTATGGCATATTTACTTGCACTCTTCGGTCTTGATTCATATTAGACTACAACTCGATTTATGAAAAAATATAGGATTTTTCCGGGATAATCATCATCATTTTACAAGTAAATGATTTACAGTTCAACTTTCTAAAAACATATACGATTACTTATTTCAAAGCATCATTCTTTAAGTAAAAGAAACTTATATAATTTTTGTCTTAAGGTATTAAGAATACATTCTAAAATGAACTACTTATGAACTCACCAACTTAAATGTTGATACACTTTCAAACCACTTGTATTCTCAGGAAAGTTAGTAGACAGGTACCTTCTCAGGCGTTTTGAAGACGGAGCATAGTAGTATCACGTCTTATCTTTTACTATAGTTTTAATATAAATCATGCAATGTTTTGAACTCAATGTAAGTTGTATTATCAATACGATGGTTGTTGTTACATTGATTACTATCATACATTTGTTGTGATACTGTACATGTCGTCCTCCGCCCCTGAATGTTTCCGCTGTTCAGGTTTGGGGGTGTGACATTTAATGACTTAGTAAAACAATAACATTCAATAGATACAACTTTAATGAATGTGTTCATGTCTTGAGACCCAATCTTATAAGAGATGTGAAATTGTATACACTTAAAGGTCCTAGTCCTAAACAACTTGCTTTGAGCAATAGACCTGAACATGATACCTAGTAAAGACATCATTGTGATGCTCAAGATGCTTCTAACATCATACCAGGAATAGTTATTCCTGAATTCCAGGAAGTCTTGGATAATTTTGTTATATATCTGATGATATAACAGGTTAAGCAATATTCCAATAAATACAATGATATTTGTTTAAACTTGTTCAAACAATAGAATAGTGCAAGGCTGAAAAAAACTACTTTGTGTGATCTAAGAAGCCCATGATTTATAGACTAAATACCTTTAAGCCCAAGAAATCCAAGAAGGACCACATAGATGGATATTGTTTCTTTTGTGGAGAAACTTGATACTAGAAGAGAAATTGATTCTCTTATCTGAAAAGAAAGTCTGGAAGAGACTAGTAATTTATATATCTACTAGACAATACTTTTCATATAACACTCAAGTATGTGATACTTAAATGTTAATATAATATTTGTAACTTGTTTGCAGATATTTATAGAAGAGTAACCAGCAGAGCACAAACAAGTTGGAACTACACTATCTGAGTTTAGTTCATTATTTATGCTAAGAACATAAATTACTTGTAATATAAAATAATTTTTGTTTTGGAACAATGTATGTTTTAAATTTAGCATGCATATATATATATATATATATATATATATATATATATATATATATATATATATATATATATATATATATATATATATATGATTAGGATTAAATATGAATCATATATATTGTGTGAGTGTATGACAAGTTTTGATCCATTAGATTATATTTGTATTTAAGGCTAAGATTATATAGTGTACAATAGTTATAATGGAACGCAAAACACATAAACATTTCCTTTTAATAAAAAAAACATAAATAATAATTATAAATGCATAATTGAGATTTTAATTAATTGCCAATATGGAAGTTGAGAGATTTAAGGGAACACAATTATCTTAATTTAACAAGAATATCCAAACAGCAAAATCAACTCTAATTCTTTGGATATCAAAAATATATTAGTATATGAATCATAACCAAGAATTGGAGAATTATTCTGATTTATAGAGAAGAAGAATACGAACATATTCTTAAAGAATACGAGTTCAATATACAAAATTTTCTATAAAAACAATTATCACAAAAAATAAAATATTTTTTAAGATTTTTTTTTTGTAATATATACTACTTTTTGTTTTAATATATACTACTTTTTGTTTAATATATGAAATTCTTAAAATAAAAAAATTATATTATATATTACATTATTTAAGAATCTGTTTTGCAAAAACCTTATATTCTTTTTCCACTATTCGTTGATTTCATCACCTCTCATCATGTTTATGATGGGTTTTGGTCATAAGACATCCTATGTTCTCATACAAACCCTAATGCTTGGATCTAGGTTTCTCTATTGTACATGCTTTGAATCCAAGACTATAAACCCTAATTCTAGCATTCAAGTAATCATATTAATATGTAATTAGGTTTAAGATCATACCTTGATTGTTATGTAGCAATAACAATCCCAAATCTCCTTGTAATGACTTTGGAATGCTTAGATTCACAAGTGTTACTCCTCTAATGGTTTACAAACACCATAAGCAAATGGAGAAGGTATAAAGAGGGATGTGAGAGGTTAGAATTCGTATCTAGGACCTCTTGGGAAGGGATACACGAATTCATGACCCTAGGGGTGTTTATATAGGTGTAGAGATAGGGTTTCAGTCATTATCCTTATCTAGTTGATTATCCATTAAGCAACCAATAAGATAATCCTTGAATCCTTATCATACTCGAATTCTAAGGCTTTCCAACCTTAAATTCGTCCACCATATAAATAAGATAATCCTTACCCTATTTTGTAACTATCACATAATTACAAATCAGCCCCTCTAGTTTAATTAATTACATTTGATCACAAAACTAATTCTTAATTAATTATTGACCAATATTAATTAAACAAATATGATTTCTCCTTTAATATATTATTCTTATAACATATTAATAAATCATATTATCCTCTCTCTCTCTTTATTCATTTCTCCAATCAAGTTGCTTTGGTGAAGGCAACCCAAAAGGACCATGCACCATCGGGTCAAGTACATACCAAAATAGTTATGGACTTAGACACTAATCCAACAGCCTCCCACTTGGATAAGTCTAACAACTATTCTGCGTATGACTTCAGATCCTGATCTGCAATTGTAGCTTTCCAAAGCCGCTGTCAACTCTGATCATATCAGATACGCGTGTCCTTAGATAAGGATCATATATTCCTCCATTCTAGATATCGTATGAGATATGATTTCTAATCATTCTCTTTGTACTATATCTCGATTTCCGATTTATGACGATAGACTAATTGAACAAATCAAATTAGCCCTAGCCCGGCCGAGCATTTACGTATGTCATCACTAAACCATCGAGGGGCCCAAAGATATCGCTTCTATCCTACCTTGGATAAAAGGAACGGATAAACTTTGATACAATGCTTGCTTGCACTTACTCACCGAATTACACACAACAATATGTTTTATAACACCAAGTTACTGGTGCGTTTACATATTATCAATGTGCAACTGATCAGCAAGATACAACTCACACATCTCGGTTTTAAGAATATAAGATGTTATCGTCTCACTAATCACTCGTGATACAATTCATGGAGTGATCCAAGTGAGCGTGGGTTTAATCCAATGCTCAAATCATATTCATAAGCACTCATGAACGTTGCAGCAAACATTTGCTTATGTCTAATACTTTTCTAGACAATCCACACACCAATTCATGACAGTCTTCATTCATATCTACTTCCAACATATGAACGACTGTGGCCCGTTTGAATAATTCGATTATTCTTAATAAACTCAATTATTCTGGAAGTCAAAACATGCAAGGTGAAACACAAGAATAATACTAATCCCATATGGCCTCAAACCTTTGAGTATAAACAAAACACGTTTTATTTATCATCATATTGATTACTCATTATTTGTCGTTTCGGGTAATCAACTTCTTACTTGAATTATTACACTTGTCCCATGCTCCTAGCATGCACACAATGTTTACCTATGGTTCTTACTTTTGTGAAATAGACAAATTGAACACATTTCCAATCATTCTCATTTCACAACTCCAAATCCATTTTCTTAAGTGTAAGAATATCAAATTCTTGTTACTTATAGAATATACTAGATTCTAACACTTTATGCAACGATCCTTTTGTAATGTCACTGCACCAAAGTCTCAAAGACTATTGCCAATGATATTACAAATTCCTCTATCGGAGATTGTTACAAGACAATTCCTTAGATATGATGTCTCTCACTCAAAGTACATTCCTTTGAACATCCTTTTGCATAAAAGTTTCTAATCTAGACATAGATTTTCAATATTTACTTCCCAATATGGACACGCTTCCATATTTTCCATATGACAACTAATTTCTTAATAGAATCTTATCTATTCGTAATGATGTCGATATTGTCCATCCAATATGGAAACATTTCCATAATTTCCAATACTATACTTCCAACTACTCACAAGAGACCAATCCTCGTCGAACTTTGGATTGTCCTTTGATAGTTGTTTAATTATTTTAGTCAAAACCAATTCTAGTCCCTTTTCCCTCTAAATGCACTAGACATTTGGAAAATTTTAGAATGGTCAAACATTAAAGCATTTGCAATCGATCCTATACCCGAAGCGTATGGGACATGATGCACAATGTTTTATTTGCTATGTTCTCAAAATTCGAATTGTGAAGAGGAATGCCGTAATCACAATCGAAATTTTAAGAACACACTATGTACCTTTGACTAAATTTATTAACATTCCACAACCTAATCCTTTAGATTTGAAATGAAGCATAATATTCTCTCCCTTAATTATAGCAAAACAACCTTTCAACTCTTACAACTTTGCAAAGTATGACTCTTGTTTTCTATAATTAATATTGCCAACTATGCAATACGTGCGTTAATAATCATACAATCATAACATTTATGCTCCCACTATCATGATGATTATTATAAAACATAACACTTATGCTCCCACTAGCTTCGACATGTATTCATAAACATCTTAACTTTCAGAAAAACAATACTTATTGAATTTCTTAAGTTCATGTTTCTAATACTTAGTGCTTTGATAATCTTTTATCAAGGCTTCTTGAACTTGTACACCTTTGCCTTTGATAGTTGATATGTGTGTCTTAACAATTAAGACTAATTGCCAAACCTCACAATTCAAATTATGGAAAGGGATGCCGTAACCATGATCGAATTCGAGAATGCAATTTTACAATCACTATCTTTTAAAATCTTTCTTAGTGAAAGCATTTACTCACAATCATTTTCATGAAGGAGGAAATCTTATGACACTTAGATTTAAACGGTGTATGCGTTCCTATCCATATGAATTTGTTAAAAACCAAAGTTTACGACAAATTCAAACTCATATGGATCGAATTTCCTTAATCTTGATTTCTTACCTTATGGTAGCATAGCTGCCGACCACGTCTTCCAAGTAGTTAAGCAGCTCACCTTTTCCTATCAATGTACTTTCCATTGATTAAGGTCCTTGCCTTTTATGCATTCAAATGAGAACTCATAGGACTCACATGCATAATTAACTCGATTGGATTGGCACAGAAACAAAATAATGTCTTCATGATGGGTTGTAAACCTCAACTCGTGTGCTAGTGATGATCGATAAGGTTTATTTGATTTGTTCTTGAAACTTTTCAAGACTATTAAGACTCCCACTGACTCCTTGACATATAAGATTCTCTTGTCAATAAACATTTGTTGACAACCAAATATTCAAGAGTTAGTGCAGCTTTTATCAAAACACTTCATAAATTGGTCCAAGTTGGTCTTTGTCTTATTCAAGACATCACAACTTTCCACATTTTATGAATGTTATAAACCTTTATTACTTTTCACTCATTGCCACAATCTTAACTTTAAGACTTGTTATTGGAACGAAGTATGATAGACTTCTTGATTTAACCATTTCTTCAATCTTTGATTCCTCTTCTTGGACATACAATTGTACCAAGACTCATTAGAGGATCAGTTGAGATATGATTCTTAATCATTAAGACCTATCATAAAGCATAAAATCTACTCTCCCTTCTTCTTAGAACGGAGAAACTCTTATCTTTCTGCCTACTTGATTCTTCTTATTCGTTTTGCTATTGATCTAAACCCTTTAATCAATTCAAAATTACACTTAATCTTGTAAGTGTAATCATATTTACTAAGCCTTTAGTAAATCATGACGAATATCTTTGTTACTCTTATGGTGAACTTGATCAACACACAACTTTGTGTACTCGATCTCCTAGTCCTTCACTTGACACTTTGTCAATGAATTAGTCCAATTTCCAAATACGAAATCATGCAACCAAGTTGCATGATTCCAAGTTTCTGTCCAATTGAAACTTGGGCGATGAGAAACTCTCCCTATTTGGTAAATTCTCGACATTTCCATAAATAACATACCTAAGAATCATATCCATTCGTTGTAGAAATATGCAAACATCAATTTTCACATAACGATTTCATTGCAAGGAAGTAAACAAATAAATAAATAAGTCAAACAAAATTTATTTTATTTATAAAAGCAGCGGAAAAACATTTGTCCTTACAATGCAAAATCTATTGAAAACTATGTAAAAAGAAAATTTCTAACAACTCTATCATAACTATCTAAGCTCAAAATCCAATCTTCAAGTCCATGCGATCAAGATCCATCTCTTGTGATTAGATTCATCTTGCTCTCTTATCAAATTTCCTTTCTTTTCACCGATCCTTCAAAACATTCAAATGCAATCTTATCACATCATGTATTAAGAATCAATGAATAGGAACTTAATGGAGTTAGATAGTGGATTCTTACCTAAAGCGTAGTCATACTTTTGACTCTCCCATCTCTTAGATCTCTTAGGTAAATAGGGCAACTTCGTCTCCAATGCCCCTTCTCTTGGCAATAAAAGCAAATTGACTCCTTTGGAACAACACATGGAACTACTTCAGACATCGCCTTTCTCTTATGATCAAACTTTTTCGATCATTGCATGTCTTTCATTGCCATTGTCTATATCCATAGAGGTCTTGAAGGCAGATTCACCAATCAACTTTGCTTTTCTATTGCGCCAAACCATTGTTGATTCAGCAGCAATAAGCATGTAGGTGAGATCTATAAGTGTCACGTCGTGGTTCATCATATAGTACTCTCTTACGAACTTACTATACGAGTTAGGAAGTGACTGAAGAACCCAATCAACAGCCATCGCTTCACCGACAACGGATCCCATCATTCTTAATCTATCAATGTGTGACTTCATCCCTAAGACGTGTGCACACACCGACTTGCCCTCTTTATGTTTACTTGCCAAAAGGGCTTGAGTGATATTGAACCTTTCAATTTTACAATCTTGTGGGTTAGGGAGAATAATTGGAGGAGGGGGAGGAAGTGAAGCATGATTTCTTGTTCCTCGATCGAATCGTGGAATATCATCTTCATGTGGAATGCTTGTTCCACGAGATTTGAGAAGACCATAGTTGTCGAACTTTGACATCGGGAGAAAAAAACGAATTCAAGTTAGTTGATTGATTGAGTCCTTGGTAAATCACCCAAATGAAATTCCAAGGCTAGGACCCAACACAATATCCTACAACTCGGGAGAGGGATGCCGTAACCCAAATTGCAGAACATTTGAAGGTAAGTGAATGACGATTCACTAATTTCCACCATGAAAAACGAAAAAGAAATTTAGGTTTTAAATCTATGAAAACTCCTAGATCCTTTGAGATTCATTGAACATTTCAATGGCATGTTTAAATCTCGATATGCCCCTCTTGTTTGTGACTGGGATGCCGAGGATCACAAAGCGGGTGTGAATAACCATGCAAACTACATGGTGCCCTCACATGTTACAATCACCTATTCGATGTGTCGGTAAACCACACACGCTCCACCGAACTATGACAAACATTGAGTCACCCTTTGCTACCTTTGCTTAGAACCATTTAGTGTGCCGGTAAACCACACATGCTCCACTAACGTCTTCGCAAGGGCACAAAGTGTAATTTCATGGAATTGCATCAATTCACTTTTGCCTAAGTAACTAAGATTGGGAATTTGAAAAACATTTAGTTACTTTGTATTTCATTATACTTATAATGGAAGGTTTCGTCCTATCCTACCCGTTCGGCTAACGACCCTCCACTAGTCAAGAGTGCGGTGGGTAAGAGTGGATACCCATTCAATCACCATTTTATAGGCAATTTCCTTAAACACCCCTTATAGACCAGCTTCGTTAATGAGGCCTACTAACGGTAAGACTGACTTTTACTCATACATATATATAATGTTAGACTTTTAATATTATATATAGTATAGGGTGCATTTTATACTTTTAAAATACTATGTGGTTAACTTTAACAATTACACTTTTAATTCAATTAAATGGTTAACCTAAACTTTTATGGATTTATTAAATCTCTTTTAATTATACTCCTTAATTAATTAATAAAACCATAAGGGTGTATTTGAACTTTTCAAAACATTACTAGGGTTTTAGTATTTAACATTCCTAATTAACTTTTAATCAACTTTTAAATTCCAAAACTTGAGGGCAAATTTTGAAACATTTCAAAACATTAGGGTTTTAACTATTTAAATTTCAAAACTTCAAAACTTTTGGGTTCAAATTTAAACTATAAAACCTAAAGGGGAAAATATGAAAGTTTTCATAACTACAAGGATCAAATGATCTAAACTAACATTTAGTTACATAATTATCCATATTTGATTTGTTTAATGATTTCTTGCAAAACAATTTATCAATTTACTCAAAATAATTAATCAATTATCTTATAAGGAAACAATTATCTTGTTAATTGATAATTATCTTTAATTAGATCAAGAATATAGTCATATATCATAAAATCAGATTTATATTGATCTAACATGATAAGGTAACTATCCATATGCAAAAACAGCAAGAAATCCCGAGATAAGCATTATCTGACGAGTTGACTCGTCGGGTCAGGCATGGACTCGTCGAGTCTGCATGGACTCGGCGAGTTCAGCCATGGACTCGGCGAGTCCAGCCTCCACAATCCAAAAAATCGAATTTTTCAGTTATACAATGCATCAATACAATTGAAACCAAGCTAGTCTCTGATACCACTGATGGGTTTTGGTCATAAGACATCCTATGTTCTCATACAAACCCTAATGCTTGGATCTAGGTTTCTCTATTGTACATGCTTTGAATCCAAGACTATAAACCCTAATTCTAGCATTCAAGTAATCATATTAATATGTAATTAGGTTTAAGATCATACCTTGTATGTTATGTAGCAATAACAATCCCAAATCTCCTTGTAATGACTTTGGAAGGCTTAGATTCACAAGTGTCACTCCTCTAATGGTTTACAAACACCATAAGCAAATGGAGAAGGTATAAAGAGGGAGGTGAGAGGTTAGAATTCGTATCTAGGACCTCTTGGGAAGGGATACACGAATTCATGACCCTAGGGGTGTTTATATAGGTATAGAGATAGGGTTTCAGTCATTATCCTTATCTAGTTGATTATCCATTAAGCAACCAATAAGATAATCCTTGAATCCTTATCATACTCGAATTCTAAGGCTTTCCAACCTTAAATTCGTCCACCATATAAATAAGATAATCCTTACCCTATTTTGTAACTATCACATAATTACAAATCAGCCACTCTAGTTTAATTAATTACATTTGATCACAAAACTAATTCTTAATTAATTATTGACCAATATTAATTAAACAAATATGATTTCTCCTTTAATATATTATTCTTATAACATATTAATAAATCATATTAACCTCTCTCTCTTTATTCATTTCTCCAATCAAGTTGCTTTGGTGAAGGCAACCCAAAAGGACCATGCACCATCGGGTCAAGTACATACCAAAATAGTTATGGACTTAGACACTAATCCAACAGTTTAGCCTTCATACAACCATCAACCAACACTATTTACATTCTTGCTTCCCATGAAATGCTTAAAGCAACCCTCTTAAAGTATTGTACGTGCATTCTTTAAAAATATAATATAATAAATTCTACATATTGAAAATTCTCTATGAATACCTTCATGTTTTTTTGGGTGATTTTGTATATTAATGTGCATTCATCCTTTACGAATACAAATTAATTATTTTGAAAATTAACTTTTCAGGTCGATTTTCTTGGAGACTGATTTACCTGTTTTCCAGGTCATAATTAAATTTTCATTCTTGAAAAATAATGATATGAATTACAAGTCCACAACTAATATTCTTTAAGAATAATATTAACATTCTTGAAAAAAATTAACTACAAATGATTTGAAGAATAATTTAACATGGTTATACATCCATACAATCAAAACAGTAATTAATATATAACAAAAAAATAATTAGTATTCTTGCATGCTTGTACTTTACAAAATAATTAGTATGCAACATAATTTGACAATGATTAAGAGCAATCATGACATTTGTTTAGGGATGCAAAAATCGTAAGAGCAATCATGAAAAATTTCTAAGAGCAATCATTAGTATGCAACATAATTTGACAATGATTAAGGGCTTTTTCTGCACTTCAGTCTCCTATTAATCTCTAGAAATGTTGTTATGTTTATGTAGCATGAATTGGGTCAAGGGAGATTTCATAAACTCGCATCTAAACTCACGTTGTCTCTCTTTTTTGTCCTGCAACTTTTGCTCTCGAAAATTTTGGTATGTGTTGAACATCTTGCATCAAAATCATCAAATTCAATATTTCATCGCTCTCTCCGAACCTAAAAACATTATAATCAACAAAATTCAACTTCCATGTAACATTATCATAAAAGATAAATTCAACAAAATTCTTTGAATCCTCCTTAATTAATCCATACAATCAGAAGGAAAAGAGCAATTGGAAGAATCAGAACAAAAACACTAATCACATTTGAAAACAATTTTGCGAATATCAACAAGCAGTTGATATCAATTTTGAGCCATGGCTTAACAACGTGAAGTGGTGAAGATGATTTGAGATCACAAATAAAGATTAAAAAGGGGATAAAGATATAATATTTGTAATTGAAACCATAATTTAAGAAAAGTATATGACTTCGTTTTTTTGTTAGTAAAATAATTATATGTAAACTTCCAAAATTAACTTTTACTTCTTTAATTAATCATTTATTTTTTTTCTAAATTCTCATTGGTTCACACATTCACACAATAATTAAGGTTTATATATGAACCTAACTCTCTCTCTCTCTCTCTCTCTCTCTATATATATATATATATATATATATATATATATATATATATATATAATACCTTAATATACATACTTGGTCAAAGTGGTCAAAGGCTGAAAATTAAGAGGTACAAGCTTTTATACAATATTTACAATAACTTTATGCATTAAAAGTACTTTGGTCAACATCTTATCTACACATTTTATCTAAATATTTCAAACTATGTTGTGGCGTATTGAATCGGTCAAACGATTGACCGAGCCTACTCACCTATTTGTTTCCTTTCTCTTTTTTATCTTTGACCTTTTCTTTCCCCTTTATCCGCCCAATTTGTAGTTTATAACACACGGAACATTGAAGAATGGCTATTTGAATTCCATAAACTAAAAATATACTCTCTCCAAACTCATTCAACGCTCTGTAAATCTAACCCCTTTCACCATTGCTGACACCATCCTTACTGGGCACTCTCATCCATGGATCACCCCCTTCGCATTGTCTTTAAAGACAAAACATGTGTTGTTACTCATCCCCGATCCATTGATTTCTTTTCAATTCAAAGAAGTAATACCGGTTTCTTATGCAATTCGTATCTCAGAGGGTTACGTCGGTTATGGTTGAGATGACCGGTGAACAACTAACCACAGTTGCTATCAGGTTGAGGGAATCAGAGGCGGAAAAGAGCATGGAGAACAAGATCCGGATAGGAAGATTGATGGAATTAAGTAATTTTACTTCACTTCCAATTAAGTAATGTTAACAAATGCAAAAAATATATTTTTGGTGATGGTGGAATACCAACGCATCTTCACCACCATTGCCTATTTGTTGTGGTTTTCTATATCCTCCATCACTCTCTCCTCTCCAGTATGGCTCAATTTTTTTGTAGAAGGTTTTGGAGGTGGTTGTTCTTAAACCAGCAACAACACTCTCCTCTTCTGTAATTTTTGGCAAGAACCCTACATCAGTTTATGTTGTTTAGCTCTAAGCTGATATATATATATATATATATATATATATATATATATATATATATATATATATATATATATATATATATATATATATATAGGAGTAGAATCAAATGAGAACACCTAAAAGGTTGAAAACGCGAGAACATATCTCATCCATCTATTATCTAAGATCTAAGGCTATAATTAATTAGAAATTTTGTTATTATTAAAATGTTTAGATTCAATTAATTTAAATTAAAAATAAGAAAAGGGTGTCATGGTAATTAATCATTCCCTTATTTTAAACAACTCCTAAAATCTCTCGATCTCTCTTTGTATAAACCTACGACTTCATCATTCACTCCCCCATTTTCAACTTCATATCTCTCTCTCTATACCTAGGGCACGCCTCCCTCATCTATACATCGGTCTCAACCGCTCCATCTAAATCAGACCCTCCTAGTGGTTATTCTTGGCAACAAATGAAGAAGAAGAAAGGGAAAGAATGAGGGCTCGATGGTGGCAGATTGGTTGCAAAGAGGAGGGAGAAAAGACCACCGGTTCTCGGTTCGATTAAAGAAAGGCGAAGGAAGAGAAAAAAGAAAACTGCTCCGTCTAAATTAGACCCTAGCTGTCAAACTTGCCTGCATGTAATCGCATTGGGGAAAAAAGACAACCACTGATTCCCGATAGTCTCGAAAGCAAATTCGAAGATAAGGTTTGGGATCACAATTTTACTCAATTAGATTAACTTTTGTTCGATGCAATCTGTTGATATATATTTTATATTCTACTATAAAAATGATTTCGTTGGCGTAATTTAGTTGAAATTTAAATGAAACAGATGTAATTTCTACCTTTGCTATATATAGGCGGGCTTGTGATTTTATTAATGTTGTTAATTTCATGTTCTTGCTTCTTAATCATTGATTGCGTTATTATGAAGCAATGGGTTTTGGATCTTCATACATATAATTTGTATAATGCGATATCGCATTGGGGATATAAAGAAGCAGTTGCGTGTAATCAATAATTCTGATCTCAGCTGTGATACTCTCTAAGTCAGCAATGGGTTTTGTCATGTGCCTCATAGGATCGGCAACTATGGTATGCATTTATGATTAGAGTGGTATTTGATTATGATTAGAATTGTATTCATTTGTGAATAATGATATATATATATATATATATATATATATATATATATATATATATATATATATATATATATATTCTTTTATGAATATAGTTACAGGATTTCATATGTATTTTATATTTTGTTCATGTCTCTTCATATATAATTCGACGTTATATGTGTTCTTCTAAATCTTTTTCATTTAGTTGATTGTTAATTGTATCTATTTCTTTATTTGATAGTGTGTAGAGGAAATTGAGATGCTTCTACAAATGGAATGTTGGAGTGCTAATATACAACCAAACAATACAAAGTGGAACAAATCTCGCCTTATTCATTTATGATTATATAATAATAATAATAATTAATTGTTTTTATTATAATTTTTGTTTATGTTGTATTCAAATGTGATTATAGAAAAAGAGATATGTATTACATTGTAATTTTTTGTGTTATTATTTATGAATGGATGTATAATCCATATATATATATATCCAATATGTTTTTTTATTTTTGATTATAGTTGTATTGCAATTTTTCTATATAAATTGTGTTATATTCGTTTATTATTATAACTTAATTCATGTATTCATTCACGATTACAATGGATTCATATATGACTACAAATATGTTTTTATTTTTGTATGATTACACATATTCAGTTGAATGATTAATTCATCAATCTTTTTGATATACTGGTAAAAAAAACATTTTTTAATCATGGTAAAACATTTTTTTAATAATCTTATTGATTAAAAATAGATTAAATTCATTTCTAGTATTTAGTTAAAAAAATCAATTAATTAGATAGCATCCCATGATTGTAGGAATTAATTAATTATCAATATTTAATTACATTGTAAAATTCCTTTTATACCCTTATGGAATGATTGGTCTAGAATTGTTCTCGCGTTCTCAACATTTTAGGTGTTCTCATTTGATCCTCTCCCTATATATATATATATATATATATATATATATATATATATATATATATATATATATATATATATATATATATATATATATATATATAAAGTTTTGTTTTGATTTTGGGTTCTTGCACTTTTTGATTTTCCGTATTGGTTTTGGATTCCATTTGTTTCTTCACTCCCAAACTCGAATTGATCACAATTGAGAATGGATTTTTTGTTACAAATTTCATTTCTTTAAATGCAGATTCACCTTAAATCTAATCGGCTTGACACCAACATCAAACCGAGGAATGATAACCCCATATCTGGTCATCTCGAGTCTCCAATGGTGAGTTATTTTTTTAAGTTACTATGATTTAAATAACTTTTAGATATAATATGAGAATGTTTCAGTTGTTATTTGCATTACAGACAATCTTATTAACATGTATGGTAGACATGAGTAATGTATTTCTTCTGCAAGAACAATCTTAAGAATCCATTATTTTTTCAATAGTAAAAGTAGGCACTAATGTTTAAGTATTGAACAAATTCCTCCTCTTTCACCATTATTGATGAAGAAACCCTACACACATGGCTTTCTTCATCAAGTCTTGTGATTCAAAAACTGAGATCAACTTCAAAGTTTTGAATCTCAGATCCACTACAGAACTTGGTTGGATTAAAACAAGCTGTCAAATAATGGTTAGGATTTCATATTTATATTTTGATATAATTTTTTCCATGTTTGTAGAAAATATGGCGGAACCTGGATTTGGAGCTGAGCAAGGTTAGGAAATTTTGTATAAGCATAACTTCCTATAAACATTTTTTATGTAATATGCTTTAGTAGATACTTTGTTTCATGTAAAAGAAATGTGTTGATGACTTTTTATAGCCAGGTGATGTTGTAAACCAAGATATCATAAAACAACTCCAAACAACAGGAAGTTTTGAATGCAAAACTAACCCATCTTTGTAAGCATGTGAGTGCTCTTGTCTATCTTTTATAAGGAGAAATCTTTACTTCAATTTAAAGTTATGTTTGATTGGTAGTTTTGTTTGGTTTAGAATTTAGGTTGACTGTGGATAATCTTTGTTTTTGTGTTTTAAGATTAAAATATTTATGATACATTTCAGGTATGCCTATTCAAGAAACAAAGTCAGATTTGCTAATAAAGCATAAACTTATGATGGAAAACTCATAAAATATTGGGTATGTATGTTGTCATTGTTATCTTATTTTTTTCTACATACTTTTATCAGTTGAATTCATTTTCTAATTGGTACTTGCTATCTTGATTCAGAGGGATAACCTGTATTTTATCTTCATCTCATCAGATAAAGATAAGGTATGTTCCTTACAAATCCCTACCTCCTTTTGTGTACTCGAATTATGTCATCTGAAAACACATGGAAGAGCCATTAAACCACAACTTATCTTAAATGATGGGAAGCTTGATTAATCCAAATGGATGGTTTCCATTCTATGTAGAATTTGCTAATACGGTGCATGTATATCATTTATGTAGTTTAGATTCATTAAAAAATAACAATTGTGAGGTATTATCATTTATGTAGAGTTTTCATTCCATATTTGATGCTAATATCGAATGAGTCTTTCCTTCCGAATGTAAATACACTATATTGTTGTAGATAGTAATGTTGCTCAAATATCTCTAAGAGTGACTTATACTTTATAGTTCCATTTGTCTAAATTTCTATTATTATCTTCCGAAACAAGCTATGTCAGGTCCCACAAATTATTATAATTTCAATCTTTTATAAGAATTTTTTACTAAATGTATGTGTAGAAACTATTAGTTTGCAGATAACCACAGGAGGCCAATGGGTGACGGGAAGCAAAAATAGCACAAAAGAAAACAAAGAAGAAAAATACAACAAAAATAATATGCATGCATGAATGACAATGTAGTTTAGTTCTTGTATTATAGCACAATACTTTATTTAGTTTATTTCTTTTTAAATATTATATTCACAGTTTTTCTTATTAACGTGTCCTTTTAGTAGTTTACATAATTATAATATTGTAGTTATAGTTTCTTTTAGGAACCATAATTTGGTAAAATAACCTAATAATAATAATAATAATAATAATAATAATAATAATAATAATAATAATATATTGTTTTAGGTTGACGAGAACTCATATTCAAAATTCAAAAGAATTTTAAATCACATTTAATTTATTCATTTTAAATGATAACATGTGTTGCATTTAATAAAATAATAACAGTTTAATAACTTTATCATCATTTTAAATTGATAGAACATGTATTAGGAAAATATAGAAGGATGTTTAAAGAACGTGCATCTTCAAATTATAAAATAAATTTATTTTCACAAAATTTATTATTATTATTCTTTTTTTTTTAACAAGGATAACATTATATTTTTGTTTTAAACCCAAAATAATATACCAAAATGGGTTAATTTCCAAGTTAGAAATTATCATCTTCCAAAACAGATTAGATCTCACTGTTAAGAGTTTACCTTTTCATTATTTTTATATCAAAGTTGGGTACCCAACTATACATGTTTTCGAAAAGATATAATTGCCGAAAGAAACTATTCGCACCCGTTGTCTGGTGCGGATAAACGGCTAGTGTGTGTGTGTGTGTGTGTGTGTGTGTGTGTATATATATATATATATATAGGATATAGATCCGGTAAGAATTTTTTTTTGGTAGGAAGGTAAGAAGTTTTTTTTCTACATATTTTTTTGACGAACAAAATAAATGAATCACTAGATGATTCATTTGTAAGATAATTCACAAGAAAAAAAATTTCAAAAAAACATCTTTATGATTCATTTTTAAGTAAATTAAGAAAAAATTTATTTTTATAATAATTTTAGTGAATAACAACAAAATCATTGTATAAATGAATCATCGGGATGTTTTTTTGAGAATTTTTTTCTTGTGAATCATCTTACAAATGAATCATCTAATGATTCATTTTGTTTGTTCGCGAAAAAAATATGTTGAAAAAAAAAAACTTCTTACCTTCCTACCAAAAATTTCCTTCTTATTTGATCTTGACTCTCTCTCTCTCTCTCTCTCTCTCTCTATATATATATATATATATATATATATATATATATATATATATATATATATGTCTCACTTATTTTATTTAAATGATTGATTATTTGCTTGATCGTTTTTTTTTCATAACGTAATGTTCATATTCTGAAATGATTAACTTCTATTTATGAGACTATATCTCTTAATAGAATTAAAAAAATAAATATCAAAATTTTAATAAATAAAATTAAGTTCTATATGTAAGCACCTTTGACTTAAACTTGTTTTGAATCAAAGTTATCTTTGACATTGTTATCTTTATTATATAAATGAAATACACATACTCCAACTTCAAGAAATGGATATTTGAAGACAAATAATACAGTTTATTTGACATATCTTATTTATATATAAAGGATTCCTAATCAAATTTTCACTAATCTGGAGAGAAAAATAATCATTAAGGAACTATACATTATGGTGTATGATTTCCTTTCTAATGAATGTCTAAGATTAAGCACAAGATACCAAATCAACTTTATTGACAACTATAGTAATTATAATTATATTTTACATGGTAAGGCATAATTGTGAAACCTTTGTAGAAGTTTTTACACGTAAATTTGGGATAAAATCCAGTAACATCATCTAAAGCCTTAAGAGATAATGAAGGATGAATTAGACCATACCAGATAAAGTCTACTTTCTAATCGGTAGAAATAGTCTTCCTCTATTCTCTTGGGATTATAACTTAATCACTATTAATTGTATCTTGAATACAAACAACAAACAAAATACATGTCTATAGAATATTCTAAAAGGGAATTTAGATTATTATATACAAACCCACTAAGAATAAGTTCTCTTATTCTTCTTGATGTTGAGTCAAAAGAAAGAAAGCATCTAGTGACAAAGTAAGTGGGAGGCATATGGAACTTGAATAAGCTCAACAACCATAGCCTGTTGTATTAATTGTTGGCACTAGTTTCAAAAAGGAATTTTTTTAAAAAAATTGAATAATAGCTATTCACAAACACACATTGTTTTCATTAATGGTAGAAATCATCTTTGACTTGAGAAATGTGGAATCTCTCATTGATGAGTTCTTCTTGATGGTTTTCTGGCGAATTTATCAACTACCAAGATGGAATATCAAATCTTGAATTTGATAAATGACTTACAGTCATGAACATTGAGATGTAATCTATGTGTAATAATCAATTATGAGATTGATTGATCTTCCTCTCTATAGAAAGGCTAGAAGGAGTAAAAGATGTTTTAGAAAGAATAGATACATGGATATCATACACATTTAGCAAGACTTGTTATAAAAGAATTTTTTCATACTCATGTCATTGACTATGGTCCTTATCATACTCTTGAAATTAAGTATGATCAAACATTTTCACAAATAGCTATGATTAGATCAGCAAGGATATTATTTACTATAACTTCATATTCTTAATATGAGATCCAAGAAATAGATTTTGAGAAAGACCGTTTTTGTTAATAGACATCTACGAGAAGATATCTATATAGTTTAGCCTAGAGGTTTTCTTAATCCATGTTATCCTAACAAAATGTGTAATGCTTAAGATCCACTTGTGGATATAAAGGAAACATCTCAAGGTCGAAATAGTCATTTTAATATGAAGATACAAGGTATGATTTTATATCAAAATGAAAGGAACATGTGTGTATACTGAGAACTAGTGGGGGATAGTGGTATTCCTAATCTTGTATGAATGAGACATACTTAATCATTTGAAATTACATTTCGACTATGCAAGGTCATTTCACCTTGACTTGGAAAGTATTTCTAAAAGGAAAGACTTAGGAATGACAGGATACATTCTTGGAATGTAAAATCTGTATAGATAGATAAAGATGAATGTTAAATGGTTTTAAATTCTTTTACATGAATTAAAAATATCATGAAAAGGGTCAAGATACAAGATTACTTTGAAGGATTCTTAGCATTGTCACATGACACCATTTTGAGTTTGTCTCAAAATGACCTAGCATATAGGTTTGAGCTAGATGAAGTGATTTATATTCTATTTTCTTGGAAAATGAATCCATCATTTAGTTCATATTATGCACAAGACTAGGTATATGATCATGCTATGAATATCATGAGATACAAAATGAATACATGGTTAAGACATTGGATGACTATAAGAACATTCTAGCAGTACTTAAGAAGAACTAAGAGAATGTACATGAGATAATCATTTTAGAAAAAAGATCTTTATGTAAAGAGCTACATAAAATGTTGACTTTAAAAGGGTATGTATAATTATGAATTATAATAGAATTATGACTTTATTATGGAATGAAGAGTAATTGACTGAGGTCCAAGCAAAACATAATAGCACAATCTACTAAATAAGAATACACTGCAACTTTAGAATCTGAAATCAAATATGATTGGATGAATGAGTTCATTGAAAAACTATGTTGATTTCTGTCATTCAAGGATCGCATATAAATCTTTTCTACTTCGAGAGTATACGTAATCAAGCTAAGAGACTCTATATCATGAAAGAACACCAAGGATGTTCTCCAAGATATTTAATTATACTGAGACTAAAGTCTAACATGGAGATGAAAGTATTCACATAATTTACACAGATTAAATTTAGTCTGGCCCATTAATAAAGTCCTTCCATTTAAGCTAAGTATGATTGGTCACACTTTAGCTATACAACTTCATTATTCTAGAAATGGTTATTTTTTATTTGGATTTAGTACTTGGATATTGGAACATTGAAACAACAATTATTACATAATGTTTTGATATAATGGGATATGATCATCACATCAATACTAATTTTGTTTTATATTAACATGTTTAATCCATGAATAATCTTATTATTCTAAAAGTTCATAGTCATTTATAATTATGGATGCATTTATGAAGTAAGACTAATATGATTTGGATTGGTTAACTCTTACCAGATGAAAGTAGGCAAGTGGTTGTAACCAAGTTTCATAGGTACTTGTCAGAGAACTAGTATTGAACAGATCCACATCAAGATCAAATCATAGATCAAAGTTATGAGTGATACTTGATTAAAAGGTACTATCTTTGTATCCTTAACACCTGAGATATATAGTGAGATTAAGTTTAGGGAGTGATATGCTTTGATATGGTCAAATGTTGATCCTTAACCGGACAGTTATAAAATCCATTTTCAGGTATGGTGTGAACTATACAAGAGGCGTATGTAGTCAAGAGTGTCCCTCTTGCGTGTTGAGAGTTAGACATCTAAAGCATGTTACCTAAAGTTGAATTTCAAAAGAGATTGATTGCGATCCAAGTCTCATGTTTAACAGGATGTTTGTGACAAAGGGATAATTGATAAACTTACCTTATACATCAGTTGAAGCTTTTAGCTTTTAGGAAATGGATGTTTATAAATGGAATTCTTTAGTGAGATGTTGCTAGACATTCGCCACTGACTATATCAATCTATGATGAGTCTTATGAAAGTGGGAGATTGAAAGATCTAGAATGCCCAATAGTTATTATAGAATGATATCGCTAATAACAAATGATCTTATAGGGTTACACCTTATAGAAAGTTACTATCAATTGATTATTTATTAGTATAATTTAATTATTAATAAATATATCAACACTTGTATTTAAATTGAAAAAAAAAATATTGTGGCAAATAATATTTTACCAACATTTTGGGAATTATTATTTCTACGAAATAATAATAAAGAGAACAAAAACAACCAAGTTTAAATATCATATGCTATGATTATTTAAGTTGTATACAAACTTTTGGGACTTTGATAGGATTCCATTCCCTTTCTTCTTCTTTCTTCCATTTAGTGCTAGAAATGAAAGTTTTAAATGTTGCTTCTCTTTAAGTATATTTTGGAATATGTCTTAAAACTTAAGAATAACATTTTACAATTGTTATACTAGCATATTTTGGTGGATTAAGTCTTGTTTGATGGATACTTCTAGAGAGCTTAATTTAAAGGTTAATGTCACACTTCATTAACTTCCAATCTCTCATTAGAATCAAAGTCTTCAAAGGTTATAACACTTAACTTTCTATGGTTGTTTTAATCTTTCTAAGTCTTGCAAAATGATCTTTTGGTGGGAATAAAAATAGTTTTATTTTATTCAAATCTAAAGTCTTTTGTTGCCCATTTTATATTGTTGAAACAATTTTTGAATAAAAACACAACACTTATTATCGAAGTTTAGCTGGTGCATTAAAATACCTCACCTTAAATAGACTAGACATTTCTTATTTTGCTCAATTGATTGCTCTTCATATGCGTGCTTCTCATACGACACATATGAATGCACTAAAACAAACAATTCACTACACTTAAAGGTACGCTCACCTACAAGTTACACCTCACTAAGTTTTACTCCACACATCTTCTTGCCTACAAATATATGAACTGGGTAGGTGTCCGGCCACATGACGATCCAATTATGGTAATTTGTTTACCTTGGTAACGATTCAATCTTGTGGTCCTCTAAAAGAGATGATACTTTATCTCTTTCTCGTGCAAAAGCCTTATAACACATAATAAAAAAAAATGGTCTCATAAGCATGTTAGTTAAGAAACCTACTCCTCGAACTTCCATATCCTCTTGCTAATGCCACCATAGTGTACTATGATAATTTCTGTGCAATATACTTATTAGGAATCGCAATCCTACAAAAATAAACAAAGACATTGAAAAGATTATTGACATTTTTTGTGAAAAAACAACAAAAGGAAAAGTTTGAGTTCTTCATATTCCTTCTTATTACCGACTAGCAGACATATTTACTAAAGGCCTCCCACAGGTTATGTTTGATGATTTTTGGGGACATTGTTAGCATGCAACAACCTCCTACTACATTTGTAGGGATTTTTAGACTACACATGTATTATATCTTATGTATGTTATGTATTTATATATCAAGATAAATCCTGGGCTATAAATAATCTCCTTATTGAAATCCTTGATTTTATATTCATACACCATTGTTTAATGATAAGAGGCATCGAGATTTCTTAAACTTTCATTTATCAATAAATCTAAGATTTTTGAAATCCATGCGTACCCATGGATCTATAAATACTGTGGAAATGTTGCGCCCTTGTTTGTACACCCCACACATAATTTCTCTACCTTTTCACTTGATGAAAATTAGATATATTTTGGAAGATTTAGCCATATAACACCCATGTCTAATATGTTCATATGGATGAATCAACTAAATTTCAAGATAAATGAAGTAAATAACCTTAAACATACGAAAGTCCTAAAATCTTACACCATGATACAAAGGAAAAAACATATTTATGGAAAACATAATGGTCTATATACATTATAAATATAAATGACAATTTGAGATTATTGCATATGTAATACTATATCTTGAAAAAATCCATAAAAATCAAACACAAACCTTAAGATCAAACCCTTTCCCATACTCATGCTGCCTAGTGTAGCTTCCAAAACTTTATACATGCAGAAGTTTAAATGGATCATTTAGTAGTAGCTAGCCCGATCATAACATCTTATGATGAACATTTAATATGTCAAAAAAATCACTTAACTCTTATACTATGTCGAGAACACAAGTGATTCAACCCATACCCTTAATCTACTATGATATGAGAACTCAATTCTAATGTTATTTTGCAGGCTGCCATTATTTCTGCCACAACGATAGTTATTTCTCTTATTGGAGTTATTATGCCCATTATTTTTGTTGCAACGAGGGGCATTGGATTCATGCCTAGTGGCATTGTTGGATGATCCCTTATAATTAGGATCTATCTATACAATACAACAGGATATATCTTATATTCAAAACTAGTCTTTATCTACTCTGTTTACATCCCCATTTGTGAAACATTTGACATAGTTTTTTAGTATTTCATTTAGCGAAATTTCAACTTTAGTCACTTGTTGATCCTAAATTATATGAAAATTGTTGATCCAAAATTATATGAAAATTGTTGTAAGGGGTGAAACCATCAATCTTTATAAATAAAATATATAGCAATGGAGTATATGAAATATTTTTGCAATTTCTTAGAACACACTGAAGAAATTACAAAGCGAAATATGAACTTGAAGAGAAGAACACATTTCAACTTATTGAATGATCTTGGAGTGTTCTAGTTTATGCACAATAATGACATATTAGATTTAGAGACCAAACTTTCAATTTCTGATAAACCAAGGGAATATTCATGTAATTTACTAAAAAGTCCGGGAAAAAATTTACATGAAGACGCGCCAGGTAGGGGTCGAACCTACGACTTTCTGCTTAGGAAACAGACGCTCTATCCACTGAGCTACAGGCGCCTTTTGATTTAATTTACGATTAGTTTAAATATCAATAATGAGAAAGCAGACCTCCAATTTCATGGATGATGCGTCAACGTTTGAATGCCAATGTGGAATTCGGTTTTTATTTCATGATTCGGTAAATTATACAGGACAAGAAGTTAACGGACCATCACTCTTCCATTAGACCTTTACTCCCCTTTATCGGTCATTATTTTAAAAAAAAAAAAAAATCTTTACGACTCTATAAATACTAACAATTTAACCTTCAATTTGACGCAACATTATATCAACTTTCTCTCCTTTAATTATTTGAACAAGCATACCTACTAGAAACATTTTTCCTTTTCATTCAGAAAAGTTCTTTTTAAAAAAAACCATCATTCTCTATAGATGTTATTCTAGACATTTACGAACCTTACTATCCTGAAATTTCTCATATACAAAAAGCCATCTATCTCACTCAAATTTTTACATTCTATCGATTCAAAGAAGGATAAATTGTGCATAATGCGGAAACATAAAACAATTCGCCTTCGATATCCTTTGTTTGGGGTGTAACACAAAATTGAACACAATTGAACGCATCTCTCCCCCAATCTTTCTTTCGTAGGTAACCTATCAAGACAAATTCTCCATACTAACACATTGACTTTTAATGGAATGAAAGTGGCAACATCAATAATAAATCTTACTTTTTCAACCACGAATTTCTTGGTATCCTCGATGTCCCAAACCCATTCTTCATCATGGTGTGCATAATAATAATAAAAACGTTACTTAGCTCTGATACCAAAATTAAAGACATGACGGAATTAATAAAGATTAAGAAAAGATTATACCTGAATGATGCGTTGGATTGTCTTGATGATGGATTATGTTGAATAATTGGATGATTATGTGGATATTTTGGATAGAACTCTACTATTCAGAAATAGACAAAAAAAATTAATAGAGGAAGAACTTTGAGATTCAACTCAAGTCTTAAACATTTAAATAACTGTTGTTCATTTCATATGGGCAAAGGCCCTATATATAGGCTCGAAGGAGCCGGTTACAATTATTGTTGCAATCGTATGATTGCAATACGACAAACATATATTTACGTTTTAGACCCCTAGACTATGGAGGGTCTTACACTTTATGTTACATCCTACCGACACTACATTATTTATATACAGACAATAATTATACAACGAAAAATAACAAATAATTACAATCCCTTCCACACTGAAAGGACGGCCCCGGTCATATTCGACGTATCCATCGCTAGTATTCGCATGTTGCTCTCCCTTTGTTTCTGAAGCTCTCTTTCAAAAGCAATTTTCAAAATCTTATCCATTCTGTCTTTTATACCCTTCATGTCGGATCTTATTTCTTTCAAATCATCTGAATCTGACGCTTTGTCTTTGCCTTTGCTTTTTGATTTGTCTCTTCCCAATGGTTGGGAAGGTGGTGAAACTGGAACAAGTTCATCTTCGTTCAGATCAAATTAAACATGAGCATCTAATGTAGTGTGGTCGAACTCAGTGGCGAATCCAGGATTCAAACTCACGGGTGTCCAGTTTAAATGCAGAAAAAACTAAAAGATCAAGAAAGTTATGTTTATCGGGCATTTTGTCAAAACTACGAAATATAGTTCTAATCAGCGACGAACACATGAATGTCTAACCTATTTTAAATTTTATATTTCATTTGGGAAAACTAATTGTTTAACAATAATAGACTTTCAACAACTATCGATAGGTTAATGATAAAAGAAACTATATAATGTTTTCTACATAATAATAATTAAAAAAGATAGGTAATGGTTGATGTATATAGGAAGAGGTAATAGGTAAATTGGTATCAGTAAAAGTCTGGTTAGTGTACCTTACTTGTGGCCTTACCTTTTCAGATTATGAGATAGCATGCAAAAATTAACAATTTCTCTAGCTTTTCGATTAGTAAGAGAAATCATACAACTTCTTTGGCCACTTTTCAAGATCAGCGACCGGAGAAGGAAGAAGAATCGAAGAAGTAGTTGTCATTATTAAGTACAAAAGGTATGGTGATAGCAGATAAACCAATAAAGCATGATTTATTGTTCCGAAAACTCCAAATCAACGAGTAGGGGATAACGACGGCCGCCGGATCCAAAGAGCAACCAAAGGAATAACATATTCTTCTTGTTTTTATTAGGGTTTTGGCTTTCTTTTTAGACTTCGTTTTTTCTTTTTTATCTCAGAATTTTGTGATAAATGTTGTGGATCTAAGTTTGATCCGAAAATTATAAGAATGGTTTCTTTTCTGTTACCGGGCTTTCTTAACTTATATACTTCCTTCACTATTCCTTTTTTTCACTTTTGATTCAATCCAAAATTACAAAGGGTGTCCGTGTAAAAATTTGAAGGGTGTCCATTTGATATATCTAATATAATCTCTCAAACAAATTTCAAATTAAGGGGTGTCCATGGACACCCTTGATTACACTGTAGAGTCGCCCCTGGTCGAACTCAAATGTTCTGTTGCGTTTTGACCCACTATCGATATGCTCGTCAGATGTTTTGCTACTCAGTCATTTTCTGTTATCTTTCAAAAAATTCCAAACTTCAAGAAACTTGAAAGCCTTCAGATTTTCTTTTTGATACACTTTCAACGCTTTCTTCAAAATCACTTCATCGCTTTCTCCACTTTTCCATTAACGTTTCATGTTGTTCCACAAGTCATTAAACAACATGACTTCTTTGTTCATCTTCCCCCATTTGGAGTACACTTGATGTTTTGAACGGTATTCTCCACAGTTCATTCCTTTATGGAACATGCGTAAAACACGAATCCAAAAGCGGTCATGCTTTTAATCTTTTCCAACCATCACATCTTCTGAAATATCGATCCAAGATTGTGCCAACACTAACGCTTCCAAAGGTTCCCAACATCTAGCCTCCGCCTTCTCTTTTCTTTTAGTTGCTGCTCGAGTGGGCTGAGTCTCTGTAACGAATTCCGGTTCAGAATCAGAAACGATCGTTTCTGGTTGTGTTTGTGTTTGTTGAACAAACTCAGGTTGAGATAAAAAATCAAATGGATTAAAATCTGGATCGAGTTGTGGTAGTGGCTGCGCTGGTTGTTGTGGAAAATACGGAAGCACACCGCCGTAGTGGTAAAACGAATGTGAGAAAATCAGTTGATCAAATGAAGGTACTGGGGTGTTCGTGTTTCTGACTGGTGTTTTTTCATTGGTAGGCCTTTTGGAAAAAGACATTTTTTCAAAAAAAAATGAATGAAAAGATTGTGAAAATATTTGTTTAAAGATGGAGTGAAGGTGGTGAATGGTTAAAATGGTAAGATGTGTGTGTGTGTGTGTGTGTGTGTGTGTGTATATATATATATATATATATATATATATATATATATATATATATATATATATATATATATATATATGGGAGGGTTCAATTGAGAAAAAAAAAAAGTTAAGAATGGGGGAATCATTCTCAGCCAATCATTTATTTTTGCCGCAAAAGGCTCCAACGTACTGGCGGAAATGGGAAACAAATGCACATGTGTTTTCCAACATAACATATTTCCTTAAACTATGCTAATCATTAGCTTAATATATACAAAAACATAGTTTTTTTGTTTTTTTTTTTTTAATTTTATAAATTATTTTTATCAAAAAATGATTTTAAATATACCAAAATTCATGATTTTTTATTCTCTACAAATAGACATCCATATTGATATAGTTTAAAGATAAAATAAAAATTTTATTTTTTTTTATATTTTCAGCTATCGTTATTCATAAATGAATAACAATGCATCGGGTTTTATTACAGTACATTCGTTATTCACTTATGAATAAAAAATATGATTTTTTTTTACAATTTAAGTATCATTCATATATGAATATAACATATAATAAACATATTATATTCATATTTTAATATTTGACGATAAATTCACTTGTGAATATTAACATAGTATATTCACTTGTGAATATTACATAGTATTACATGGTATATCGCATATGAATATTACAGAGTATATTCACTTATGAATTAAATGATATATTCACTTATGAATATTACACAATATATTCACATATGAATATTACAAAGTATATTCACTTATGAATATTGAAGGTATTTTCACAAATATATATAATTTTTATATGTTATTCACATATGAATAACATACAGACTTGCATATTTGTTTTGTGTTTTTAATAATCATATACTGATTCAGGTGAGAAAACATATTCATATGTGAATATAACGTGGTAATTTAGTTTATGCATTTCATCAAATAGTTGAAGTGCAAACAAGTTAACTATTTTAAAAATATCAAAAACATCAAGTTATCAATTCCAAATCATCATATACTTCCGATTTCGACTTCAGATGCGACATCCTATCTCTGATCGATTTCTCAATTTGATTTTGATTTCCGAAAATCCGATTGGGAAACTGTGAGTACCGATTCTAAGTCCCTCAATGTCGACTGTGATTGCGAGTCCGGAACTCCGGTTCCAATTTCATAAACAGCAATTCTGGTTTAGTTGAAGAAATCCGGATGATTATTGAAGGTTGGAGGAAAATTTTTGATGATGAACGAACAGTTATCGAATTCTCTATAGTTACGTATTTGAGATTGAAGGTTATTACGATATTTACAAGTTTGCCACCATGTCTTTTATGCTTAGATTAAATAAGTGGTTGAGAATGATTATATATATATATATATATATATATATATATATATATATATATATATATATATATATATATATATATATATATATATATATGTTCAGGTTAATTTGATACCATTCTAATTTTATCAGACCGTGAGACCAAATCTAAAAATAATTTTAAAATGCAAAATAAATAGAAAAATCGAAAAATTCTTTTTTTAAATATTATTTTCGGAATTTGAATTAACTAAAAAAATAAAAATAAAAATAAAATAAAAATCCCCCTTTTTTTTAATACGTGAAATATTCTAAATAGAATATTACACTGACATATTCTAAAAAATAATTTTAAAATGCAAAATAAATGGAAAAATCTAAAAATTCTTTTTTTAAATATTATTTTCGGAACTTAAATTAACTAAAAAAAATCCTATTTTTTTTTAAAATACGTGAAATATTCTAAATAGAATATTACACTGTACATATTCTAAAAATAATTTTAAAATGCAAAATAAATGGAAAAATCGAAAAATTCTTTTTTTAAATATTATTTTCGGAACTTGAATTAACTAAACAAAATAAAAAAAATAAAAATAAAATAAAAAAAATGCGTCTCACGGTCTCACAAAATTAGGCCGTCTCACATGAACCTATATATATATATATATATATATATATATATATATATATATATATATATATATATATATATATATATATATATATATATATATATGGGAAAAGAGAATATACATTACAGTCTCACCTAAGCTTAGGTACAAAACCTCTTGAAAATACATTGTTTTACTATATAAAGATTACGGTTAATGGATTCACGATTAATACTTCAATATGTAAATTCAAGATCAACACAATAGGGTTTAGGGTTTAGAGTTTAGGGTTTAGGTTTATGTTTAGGGTTTAGGGTTAAGGTTTAGGGTTTAGGGTTTAGGGTTAGGGTTTAAAGTTTAGGATTTGGTGTTTAGATTTAGGGTTTAGATTTAGTGTTTAGGGTTTAAATTTAGGGTTTAGGTTTAGGTTTAGGGTTTAGTAATGTTCATTAGGATGAAGTAATAAACGATAATTGAGGAAAGAAAATGGAGATGATAAAACGATAATGAAAGAAAGAAATGTTATGGAAAATGATATATTTACCAAGTGAAACCAAACCGGGTATATTTAGCATGTTAAAACGACATATTTTGGAGGTTTAGTACCTAAGCTTAGGTGGAGTTGTAATGTATATTCCCTATCCCCTATATATATATATATATATATATATATATATATATATATATATATATATATATATATATATATATATATATATATATATTGAGTAATGGTAAAAAAAAAAAAAAAAATTACACGAATCTTCAGCCTTCAACAGTCAAAATTGGACAAAACTTCAAAAATGGTCCCTGTGGTTTCCAGAAATATCAAGTTTAGTCCCTAAGTTCAAAAAACCTCACAGATGGTCCCTGTGGTTTCAAAACTTTTAACAAATGGTCCCTCCGGCTCACTCCGTTAGCATTTCACCGTTAACTCATTTTTTAATAAAATATTGCAGGGGTAATTTCGTCATTTTAGTTGTAACCTCCTCTCTTTAAAAGAAATTGCATGTCCGATTTTTGGGCAAATCCTTTAGCTTCATCAGTCGATCATCTCTCCTCCTTTCCACTGTTGCTCGACAGTTGCACCCTTCACGACATCCAATCGCTTCTGATTCAAAGATGGTGACTTGCAGATGTGGGAATGAAGCAACGAAGATCACTTCATGGACGGATCGTAACCCTGGAAGGCAATTTTGGAACTGTAAAAGATGTGGTTTCATTCGATGGTCTGATCCCCCTATGTGTGCTAGGGCATTGGTGGTGATTCCAGGTTTGATAAGATCAAAGAATCGATTGGAGGAAAGGGTCGCCATTGTAACTGCACAATTGTGGAACTACCAGCTGATGTTGTTTTGTTCATGGGTGTTTTTTTTTGGTATTATTTTAATCTCTAAATATCTTCTGAAGGTTTGGATGGTAATGGAGTTTTGGTTTTTGGTTTGTAACCATTGCAGGGTTTTTTTTTTTATTTTAATCGGATAGGGGTTTTTTTGCTTTCAGTTTATGTAGGTGGTTTTGGAATTGGTGGTGTTGTATTTGGTTTATGTATCAGATTAATGTGTAATGCAGTGGTAATGGTAATGGTAATGGAATGTAGTTTGTTATAGTTCATTGTTCAATTTCTTGAATGTTTTTGAAATGTAATTGTTAAGTGTATTGTAATTGCATCTTGAAGATGGTTTTCATTTGCAATTGAAATGTACATTGTTATTAATTGATCTGTGAAGTGAGGGGTAGTACACAAAACATATTAATTCATCACCAAAAAGTGCATACACACCATTACATTCAAAGTTATAAAGTTCTTAACACAACCATGATCCAAAAAGTGCATACACACCATTACATGCAAAGTTTTCAAGTTCTTAACACATCTTCAAACAAGTACACATTACATAAGTTTCTAAATACCTACAACACCAACATCCTAATAACCACTAAAAAGTCAATTTTCAGCCTCCTCCAACTTCACCACTGCCTCCCTGCCCTTTACATGTTCTGGAATTGTGCCCTTTGTTATGACACTTTGAACAAGTGACTGCCAAATATTTCCTGCTCAATCTACCAGCTTGGCTGTTTGGCTCATCAACACCCCTTCTTCTCTTCTTCTTAGGCCTCCCAACCTACACATGTTGATATACTATAGTTAAAATTGAATTCATTCCATGTTCACATGTATACTATATATTTTGTGTACTTTAAATACAAACCTGTGTCTTATGTTTTGGTGGAAGTAAAGTGAATGGGCAGTCACTTTTAGGCCACATTGTACGTCCATTCAATGGATCAATTTTGTTGAAATACATGGCTTTCCATGTTGATAACCTATAGCAAGGATGGACCCATTCATCAACATGTGGGGCATTTTCACCATTTTCAATTTTGTCCCATATAGCACAAACAGCATGTCTACATGGGAAACCTGTAATCTCCCAAAACCTACAACTGCAACTGTGATCATTCAAATTTACCACATATTGGTCTTGCCATGTGCTTGCCACTTGGTACTTCCCTGCCCCATTGTATTTAGCCACATACTTTGATGCATCAGCCTTAATCTTTTCAAACAGTGTAGTTGCAGTAGGGGTTAGAAGTCCTTCACACTTATCTATTTCCTTTTGCACCACACATAACCTCTTCATGAGATACTCTCTAATATACTCTAAGCAAGTGATAATAGGTTTACCCCTACCTTCATCTAGCTTTGAATTGAATACCTCACAAAGGTTATTCAACAAACAATCAGTATGTGCCCTTCCTGAATAATATATATTAACAGAAGACAATTACACATATAGTAAACACACAAAAGGGAAGATTAACAATTCTCAATAAATTTCTAGAAACTTACCACTAAAGTGAGATTTAGCCCAAGTGTTTGCTGGGATCTTAGACACCCAAGCATGAGCCTCTGCATTGATCTTCTTCAACTCATCCATTGCTCTGTTAAAATGATTGACTGTTGTTGCTCTACCACACTCCCAAAGCTGGTCACTTAAGTCTTTTCCTTTCCATTGCTTCTTCATGTTTTCCTGGATATGCCTCAAACAGAACCTGTGTTCTGCACTAGGGAATACTTTCTCCATTGCTGGTATTATTCCCTAAACAAAAGTCAATGTAATCAACATTAGTTAACCAAATGTATTTAGTAAAGGTAATAAAAAAGTTAGGTGGTACACACCTTTTGTCTATCTGAAATGAAGGTAAAGTTTGAATTTGGTCCCAGATCCAGATCTTCTCCTAACAGTTCCAAGAACCAGGTCCAGCTACTTGTTGATTCTGTCTCTACCACTGCATATGCTACAGGGTATATGCCATTGTTTGAGTCCAACCCTACAGCAGTTAACACTTGCCCAGGGTAAGGGCCCTTCATGAAAGTACCATCCAGACCTAGAAAATCTCTTAATCCAGATTTGAATCCTAACTTCAATGCACCTAAACAGACATATATTCTTCTAAAAGTTCTTGTGGTAACAGACAGGGAGGTTTCTGGATACACATCAATCCTAACTGTTGTACCAGGATTAGTGTTGAGTAGCTCCAACACATAATCCCTCAAAAATCCATACTGTACTTGGTAGTCCCCACTAATGATACGCTCAGCCATTGACTTTGCCCTAGCGACCTTTTGCAATGACATTCCTACCTCCAATTTCTTGCACAACTCTTCGTGTAAAGCTTTCACTGGAATTTTAGGGTTACTCTGTATTTGTTGAACAATTAAGTTTGCTACGTATCTGGAAGTGCAAGCTTTAACCGCCCTTGTTTGCAAACATTTATGCTCATCCTGTACCGTTTTCACCAACCAATCCTGATTTTCATTAGCCCTCGATATTTGGACTGCCCATGGACATGTACCTTTATTGGCAATTACATCTTTACCCTTGCACTTTGCCCTACTTCTGGTTGAGGGCCCACCACTATCAACTCCTGTAGAAGGCTTACTTACAACACCTTTACATTTCACCCTAATCCGGATTTTGTCATTTTTGGCTAGGTATAAAGACCTCCTTGTTGCTACAGCATGTGAGTTCATGTAGTTTTTAACATCAACCTTGGTTTTGAAGACCTGACCAATCTGAAATGGTTTAACATGAACCTCTCCATGTGAGCATGTACTTGACTTACTCAACTCTTTTAGCAGTCTCTTCCTATCATCTTCATGAAATCCTGCAAATTGATAATCATCAGTGGCAATAACTTCCAACTCATTATCAAAGTCAACCACTCCAATCCCATCATCTTTTGAATGATTGTTCAAGATTCCATGTTCATCTACATCAACAGCATTATGGAATTCACTCATGTCTACATCTACATCAAATTGTATGTTAGACTCATCCACATTGTATTCACTGTCATCAGAATCATCTCCACTATCCTCAGAACCATGGCCACTCTCAGAGTAGAAAGCATCTCCACTATCATCACTCACCATACCCTCTAGATAATCCACTTCTGGTTGTTTTTCAAATGAAGTTTGAACATTAAACTCAGCATCATAATCAGCATAAAGTGAGTAATCCTCTACAAATGGTTCATAGTCATCAACTGTTGTAGTATTAGCTCCATTATCAGCTTGGCAGCTTGGTTCCTGTACATGGTAAGTTCCCAATTGTTCTTCAGTTTCAACTGCACTAGTGATCACTTCTTCTTGAGTTTCAATTTCATGATTCACCACTTCCTTTTGAATGACATGACTTTCTTTACCTTGTGACCTTATAAATGGTACAATACTCTTTGAGTAATCATGGCCTTCATCAACATCTAACACTTGTGACTGCTCATAATCAGGGTTCATAGACTTGTTTAGATCAAGCTTTCTACTACATGAGCCTGCTTCTCTCCTACAAGGTTTCTTTCTATTCATTTCAGGTGACACACTATCAGGCTCCAACTCTTCAATAACAACTTTAGAAGGAGACTTGTAATAACTACCTACCCTTGTCTGACCAGTTTCAATATACACCCTAATAAGTCTGTGTTTAGGGACATATGATACCATTTTAAGTACATCTTGATCATTACCTAAAGGCATTAAGCCATAGTCCAAAGGGTATTCAGGGATACAGAAATGGTAGTAAAGGGTTTGCTCAGTTTTGTACCCTAGTTCTCGAACCATGTCGTCAAGATCATGAACTGAAAATAAATCAGTGTCAACATAATCTACATATGCTACAACACCATCAACGTATTTCCTTCCAGGTGCTTTGGTGAAGACACCACTGTAGTGTATCTTCAACGTGAAATAGTTCTCATAACCTTCTGTAAACACAAAAAAAAGAAAGAGTAAAATCAATGATTTCCTTACGTCAACACAATAGACCAAGAAAAAACAAGTTTTGTTGTAGTATTGTACCGTATGTTTTTCCTAAGTCCTCCATGGTTACAAATTTTTCTCGAAAACACCATATTGATAGCACCATTGCAATTTCTGCAGCTTAAAACCCTAAATCCCAATTTCTGTTCTTGCTTCTTCGATGGGAATGAGCCCGATGACTAAACCTGTAACTGGTTATCTTCTTGGGAGAGGGACGGGTAGTGATGTGCAAGCAAGTAATCATTTCATATTAAAGAGAGGAGGTTACAACTGAAATGACGAAATTACCCCTACAATATTTTATTAAAAAATGAGTTAACGGTGAAATGCTAACGGAGTGAGCCGGAGGGACCATTTGTTAAAAGTTTTGAAACCACAGGGACCATCTGTGAGGTTTTTTGAACTTAGGGACTAAACTTGATATTTCTGGAAACCACAGGGACCATTTTTGAAGTTTTGTCGTCAAAATTGACCAACCATCAATGGCCGCAAGAAACCGTGCCCTGGGGTGGTGTTCCAGATCTACGTGGCAGAAAACGCGGTTTCAAACCGCACCCACACCGATGAGCCTAATGAATTGAACAAAAATGTTCCAAGTCAACCAACATTTACAAATACATTTCACTACAAGTCAACTTCCATCCGTGTAAATGAATTTACCATTTCGCCCCTCCCACTTTTCCCAAATTGCCCTCGAAGTTGTTCATTAACCCAAACCGCTAACGAAACCGCATGATCCCTTATAAAAGAATTAGCGGCCGGGCATTTCAACATATCAATCAAACCCCGATTAAACTGCAACAAGCTGACCGAAGGACTGCCCGAACCTTTTTCCCTAAAATACCAAACAACCTTAAAAACATGCTCACACAAATTACCTTTTTGCCCCCACCCACAACTACAAATACCAAACTCCGACCCCGGGTTCCACACAACATGTGTTATTTCTCGGTCTTTTTGGTCAACAACTTTGACCGTTTGACCTTCGGTCAAAACATCCGTGTCTGGGATTTCCCGTGATTTGCGCCATGCGGTTAAACCGCTTGTCCATTCGTCTTTCCAGTAACGTGAAAAGTCGTCCTTGCCCTCGTATTCATCGAGCCAAAAGTAGGCTTGGATTTTGGTTGCGAGTTTATCGAGTAACCAATCGACCCGTTTGTAGATAAACGGGTCGGGTTCATTTAGTAAACGGATCTTTAATTGGTTGTGATGAAATTCAAGAGTTGATGATGTTTCTTGGCTTGAAACAGCTAGGGTTTTCAAGGCATTGATCCAAGGGCCTAATTGGAACAAAAATTAAAGATTAAACAGAAGAAATAACAAAAATACTTTTTTTTATTGTAATTTTGCTCTAAAATATACTATAAATGATTATTAAATTACGCTTACCCATTCTAGGGCACCAAGTTGCCTTGAAGTAATCCATGAAATCTCGACATTCCTTAAAATCTTCCATAAAATTATCAAAAGATTCAACGTTCCCACATCCACTACACATCTCTTTGACTATTTGACCAAGCGTTTTTGACAATTTTGCCCTTGTCTCCATATCCAAACACCTCTTCGTTAAATTCTTATGCCACGCATGTCGAACCCTCCAAAATGAAATCAACACAGAGCATTGAAACACTTCCCTGATATCATCAAATCCAATATTTAACATCCAATTTTTTTTTTTTGTTAAACATTCACATATTTTGTTATTGATTAATAGTCAAACCTTATAGTGAGTATATCAAACAAAGGATCATCGATTATAAATCCAGCTAATTTCCACGTTGGATCTTTTGTCCTTACTCTATTAAAAAGAGCTCTCATCCATTTATGAGTATCAATTGATCTTGAAAAAACCGGTGTTATTATCCATGCAACAGGTATTGCTTTATTCTCTGAGTTGAACACAACAAGACTTTGGATTGGACACTGCATTAAGTTTATAAAAAAATTATATTTTATAAACAATTAGACATACCTTTAATTTATTAACACCAAAACTCGAATCAAAACCAAGTAAACGTCCATTACCAAAACGAATCATTTGTTGCAATTGCCACTCAGTTTGAATCCCTAAACAAAACGGATCATTATCCGAATAATCCTCATAAAAAAACACATGATTTTGATTTCTCTCAACCCATAACCCAATGCTGACATCATCATCTTCATCAAGTTCAAAATTGGATCTTCTAATATTCCTTTCTTGAATCCTCACATACCTATGTGTCAAAAGATCATCTCTATTGCAAACACCTCCTTGTTTTTCAACAGATTCATTGTGTCTTTCCATGATTGTTTCAACTGGGATGCCTACGTGGAGTAAAGAAAGGACACGTAGGCGGAGGTCTTCTGAGATGAATGGCGCATACATGGCACGTTTCCCCACAGATTTCTTGTCTTGTGGGCCATGACATGGAAGGCCTTTTTTGTCCACGTGTTTGTCTTGGTTGTAGATGATTAGGGCTACAGATGGCTCTGCTATTAGGTGTTTGACTATGAAGTGACATGTGCAGCCCCGTTTTGTGTTGGGTCGACCCGCGGATTTCTTTTTTGGTATGTATGTGCTTCTACTTGGTCTTACTACTCCCCCTTTTCTATGATCATCTGGACCAAATGAACACCAATACCTAGAAAGGGTAAAATGGTCATTTACTCGGATTCATACATGTCATTCAATTCAAGTGAAAAAGAAACAATCTTTATCATACCCATGTTGAGATTTGACTCTTTTTGGGTTGTAAAAGATGAGAAACTTACAGAATGTATTCAAGAATGCCATCAACTTTAGGTTTGTAAGGCATTTTGGGAGGGCGTCTTCTTCTAGCTTCTACATGAAATCTTGTGGGACAATCTTTGTTGTTGGATTCACCACGAATAAAGTCATCAACTCTAGCAAAGGGCACAAGGGCAAGTCTGTCCATATTGTCACGATGCCCTTCTATCTTTGACCATATAAGGTCAAATGCTGAGAATTCTAAAGTTGGAGGGTTTTGAACAGGGAGTGATAAAATCTCATCCCATCTTGCCATCTATATCAGAACTCAAATCAGCTCAGATTGAATCAAATTCATTATAAATCAAAGCTCAAATCATCTCAAATTTGACTGAATATGATCATGCGTATAGGTCGTTGTATAGTTGGATTCAAATTTGACTGAATATGATCATGTGCATCGAGTCAGCCAAAAAAAAAATCTTACCTAGAGACCGGTATGCAGGTCGCTGGAGAGCAAATCGTTGGATTCAAAGTGCAGGTCGCTAGCTCGCTGCTTGCTATTGCCGGTGCGAACGAGCTGCGAAGGGTCGACAACGTGACTGTCTTAGACAACGATCGAGAGAAGAGAACACACACAGAGGAAATTTTTATTAGTTTTGGATGTCAGCTGGAAGAGAAAGGATGGTGTCGTGTGATTTTAGGGTTAGAGTTTTGAGACTGAAATGGTATTTTTGTTCCCCCACTTCCGAATTTCTTTTCAGATTTCTTCTAATTTCTTTGACAAAATTGCAAGAATGGTGTTGTATTATGTCAAAACTAGTAATTTTGGTTTAAAATGGGTTTATCTCGTGGTTCAATAGTTTCATTTCCTTGCAAGTTTATACCAATTTGGTTTGATTTTTTTTTAAAGATGAATTTGCCCTTATTGTTTAATTTTTCATTTTTGTTTTATTACATGTAATTAAAAAACAATTAAAAGTATAACATAAATAAAATACCTCTCTCTCTCTCTCTCTCTCTCTCTCTCTCTCTCTCTCTCTCTCTCTCTCTCTCTCTCTCTCTCCAAGAATCGACCTATTCATCTTCTTCCCACACTTCCATTTTCTCTTAGATGTGCTCAATCTTTGTTAAACAGAAAAATGCACATCCACCGGAGACACGTCTTTTATCCTCTAATCTGCCATCTCTGTCTTCTTAGTTGACCACCAAGCACTCATTACTCTAAAATTTGTCATCTCTATCGAAGCTTTCCTAAACGATCAAGGTGAAATCCAGATTTGTTCATTCGACGAAGTCGATGGAGCTGTCCACCACTAGAGACGTCCCTCTGCCTTCTCCGACGAAGGCTTTTCTGATGGTGCCATATTTGTTCGATCTACATTTATGAAGGGTTGTAGCTCCGATATCCGATCTACGTTTCCGTATCTTTTCGTCTTCTCCTGTGTCTCTTCAAATCCCTCTACCGACTTCAGGTGGTGGTGGTTATGCTTCAGGCAGCGGTTTCTAGAGCCATAACTCTCCTTATGGATTTCATTGACTGTTTATCTCTCTCCTAAGCTTTCGCGTTCTAAGAGGGTCGGAAATCCCCAACTGTGTTCGTCTGGTGGCTATCTTGAGTAAATGGGCCGCAGAAAACAACTAAAATCGTGATCTAGGGTTAAGATTTGTTATTGCTGTGTTTGTTATGTTTCTTTCCTTCTTCTTCTTCTATCTAGATTGTAGTTGTTGGGTTTGTTTGAAATATTTTTTGATGTCGATTCAGGTGGTGGTGAAGGGCAGTTCATCAGATCAGTAAAAATGATTTATGGGTTTGTGAATGATTTATGGGTTTGTGAGTGTGATGTTCGTGTTCTTGAACTCAGAAAAAATGAGTGTTCTTGCGATCATATCCATATTTGTGTGTGTATGTTTTTAGTTCTAATCGACTTCACAGCTAATGAGATTGAACTTTGTTTCCGTTGTTTAAATCAAATTAATCTTGATGTATGTGTAACTATGTATGTGTGTGTTTAGAGTCTGGAACATTTGTAAACTTAATCTAATAAATTGAACAAAATTGATAAAAGTGAAGGTTCTTCGTTTTGCAAATCCACTTCCAGATATGTGTTAAATTTGTTTGTGTTTCATTTCAAATCTAAAATCAAGAACGAAGAACACCCATTATGGATTTGGATTTTGGATGTTGGATGGTGGTGGGTCGCGATAGGGGAGGCGGAGGAGCTGCCACAGTCGACTGTGGTGGCTCTCTTCGCCGGTGAAGTGAGAAATGAGGGAGATAAACGAGTTGGAGATGAAAGGGAGGTCGAAGGGGGGGAGAGAGTGTGAGAGAGAGAGAGAGAGAGAGAAAGAGAGAGAATTTTTTTTCTTCTTTTGATATCTATAATAAAAAAATTGAAAAGGGGAAAATACCAAGGACAAATCTTTCATTATAAAAAGTTGTAAAATTTTTAGACTAAACTCGCAACAAAATGAAACTATTGGACCATCCTTGCGAGCCAAACCCATTTTGGACCAAAATTGCTAGTTTTGACATACCATAGCGACCATTCTTGCAATTTTGTCTTTCTCCAATTGTAATATATATATATATATATATATATATGAAAAAACATCATAAATGGTCCCTGTGGTTTCCCAAAATCTGAAGTTTAGTCCTTGTGGTTTGAAAACGTCATAGATGGTCCATGTGCTTTCAAAAAATTTGACGATTGGTCCTTATTGTTAACTCCGTTAGGTGAAAGGTGTTTTTGTCATTTCACAACCATAGGGACCATTTATGATGTTTTCCTATACTTTTAAATATATATATATATATATATATATATATATATATATATAATCGTCTCTCTCTCTCTCTCTCTCTCTCTCTCTCTCTCTCGTTTTGACCTCTGGTGATGGAAGGGAATAAGGAACCAACGATTTCACAAATTCTCACCCTCCTCCTGTCGAAGCACCACCTAAACACCCTTAGTAGTTTCTATTCCCGATTCCACTCTCCTTTTTTTCTTCCTTGACTCACAAGAAAAACGAAACAAAGGAAGTGGGTTGTTGCCTCCATTCCAGCCACCCCTCCTCCGGCTACTAAGAAATCCCACGAAACGCCCACCTACTGTCATTTTCGTTGTCCTTCTTTTTTTAGTCAAATCTAGTGTCGATGGTGCTCTACATTTGTCGACTGTTGCTATTGTTTCCCTTTTCAGTTCAATTGTTGCCGGAGACAAGTTTGAAGAAGCCAAGAGGATTGCTGGAAAAATGGGCTCCCCTTCATCGTGATTCCTCAACCACCATGGATCTACCCCTGTTGTTGCTTCTGATTCTGTTATTCTTCTTGATTCGTCGTAAGGAGATGTTCAGATATCGATGACGACTTCGTCTTCAATTAGGGTTTTCATCTTAACTCTTCAGTTAGTGTTTTCTGCTTCAAATTTGTTCATTGATCAGCAGATTTTTTGGTTTCTTAAGCTCTAAAAAATGTTTTATGTTGCTGGAATCGGGTTAGAAAACACACACATATAAACGTTTTTGTTCATGAAATCATCGATTCTGTTGTGTTTTTAATGTTGTATGTATGAGAGAGATGGAGTGTAATGATTGATTTTTGATTCTCAGATTACAAGAACACATACATTTTGTAGTTTTATCTCCGGATCGAATTTTCTAAAATCGGAGCATCAAAGAAATGGATTTGGAACACACACAAAATTACAATAACAAATACAAAAAATATGGAACATAACCACATACAAATACAAAATCTGAACTCAAGAACTCAAATTTCTAATTTTTTGTAAGCAAGAACAAGTTTAGGTTGTAGCGTACAACCTGTTAAAGCTTTTTCAGATCTCTAGAGAGAGAGAGAGAGAGAGAGAGAGAGAGAGAGAGAGAGAGAGAGAGAGAGAGAGAGAGAGAGAGAGCTTTTCCATATTTAATCTTATCTTTTTAAAAAATATATATATAAGAAAACATCATAAATGGTCCCTGTGGTGGTAAAATGACGAAAATGCCCTTTAACTAACGGACAGAACTTAACAGATTTAGCAATAAGGACCAATCGTCAATAGTTTTGAAAGCACAGGGAACATCTATGACGTTTTTAAACCATTAAACCATGGGGACTAAACTTCAGATTTTGGGAAACCACATGACCATTTATGATGTATTTATACACACTTTAATTTTATTAAATTATCAAATATATAATTATATATATAATTTTGATTATATAATAAATTTTGCGGTTCGGTTTCGTTAAATATGCACGGTTTTTCAAGCTAAACCGTACCGCACCATGCTTTACAGTTGCAGTATTTACGGTTTCAGTATTTTGTGGTTTTGCGGTAGCGGTAAATGCAGTTTTTTGCGCGGTTTCAGTTTTCGGTTCAGTTTTTGCCGACCCCTACAAAAAAACATAGAAAAGCAAAATGAAGATTTTTTTCCCTATCCAGAGATCATACTTTTTATTTTAGATTTACGTTTTTTCATTAAAAAAGTTCCATTAAAAAACTGACCTATGATTGCATATATGTGAATTTATTTGGTGTAAATGTGAAAGTAACATAATAAAATTTTAGTCATTCTCCGATTTGGTCAATGTTTTTTTTTCTTCACAATAAAGCATTAAAATTATTACTAACATATCGATTAAACCCCTTTGCTCAATTTAAGACGCCCAATTCACCCTATGTTGCATTTTTGTACAACATTTCAATGTTTTTTTCTATTAAACTGAATTTTCAAATTAGTGATCACCGTACAACGAGTGAGAAGGCAAATGAGCAACAAGTTGCATTGCTAAGCGTTTTATTTGGTAAAACCAATTCTTTTGAATCCACGTCGCAATAAATCATCTCCAACTAGTTAAGCCCACCTTCTTCTTCATTGTTCCAAATGCGAAAGAGCAGAAAACGAAAAAATGAGCACTTAAGGGTGCGTTTAGTTGCGGAAAAATGAGCCATTTTCTGGAAAAAATTTCCAAGAAAAATGAGAATTTTGAAAACGCGTTTAGTTCGTCTATTTTTCTAAAATTTTCACGGAAAATGAAAATTTTTCGTTTTCTAAAATTACAAAGAAGTTGGAAAATTTTGGAAAACTGATAATCATTGTTTTCCACATTTTTCTAATTCCAATTTTTTTTTATAAACACACACACACATACATACCCCCCCCCCCCACACACACACCAACCCACACACAAACACACACTCACACCCACAAACACACACACATACATACCCCCCCCCCCCCACACACACACACATACACCCACAAACACACACACACACATACATACCCACCCACACACACACACCAACCCACAAACACACACCCACATATATACCCACCCATACACACACACACACCCCCGCACACACACCCACACCTATCCCCACCCCCACCCTCACAGACACATACACCCCCACACACAAACCTACACCTACCCCCACAAACACACACTCGCACCCCCACCAACCCAACACCACCATGACAATCACCGACCTACCATCACCACCACTAACTCGTCACTAGCACCACCACCACCGCTACCGCTACCATCACCACCACTGACACAATTGTTGCCGCCACCACCATCGCCTGTCATCACCACCACCGTCGCCGACCCGCTACCGTCACCGCCCCCACCCACACCCTACCACCGCTACCGTTTTTTAAAAATGAAAACCAATAGAAAAATACACATCTAAACACGTTTTCTAATTTTCTAAAACTAAAAATGAAAAATGAATAAGTTTAACTAAACGCGTTTTCTAAATTTTTCAATGAAAAATGAAAACGGAAAACGAAAAACGAAAATCGAAAAGGAAAAACAAAAAACGGAAAATAAAATTTGTTTTTCCGTAACTAAACGCAACCTAAGGTTTTTGAACCTTTTTTTTTTGCGATTGAGTTGAAGAACAAGGAAGCGAAAGAAATACAACATCTCAATAATTATGGACTCTTTTTGATGGTGGAATTAAGCTAGTAATGGGTATTTATTTATAATCTTTTCTCTTACATTGGTGGTGTGAAAATTGAAAAACATGAATGTGTCACATAACTGAAACGTTTACTAGTGGTTCATGCTATGACATATTTTGAGTGTTTCATGCATGGAAAATAAAAAAACTTCATTAGTGTGAACCTCATAAATCCATGATGGATGTTTCTATTTTTAATGCTTATAAAACAAATTATAAAATGTATGTTTATATGGACCATGTCCGAGCTGGAATATAGGGATAGTTTAATGATCCATGAGGAATCCAAACATATGGGATAAAATATCAATATGAGCATGATCCTTAAGAAAACCAAATTCTTAATTATCAAACACCATATTTTCCATCATATACGACATGTGTTGTTTACGACATGTGTTATTTGATGAATATCCTTAGGCCTTACCGGCTATTGGCGTTTCCATCAAATGTTTTGAAAATTAGACCAAACACGGAACGAGTTACCTTACATGTCAAAGTTTTGGTTGGTCCGACACCAAACTAGATGTTGTCATAATTAACTTCAAAATGAAAAAAAAAATACAAATTACAAAATAACTTGTAATGTCCCATAAATATAAAGTAAAAATAATATATATATATATATATATATATATATATATATATATATATATATATATATATATATATATATATATATATTTCCAACAACTCAAGCCATTCATTTAATCATTCAAAAGATAATTAAAGTATAATGTATTCTCAAAACATCAAAGTTAAGTCATGAAATCGTTAGTGCGGAAAACTCTAGTGGCTGCAATGCAATCAAATCGGGTCATTCCCTTTAAAACCAAAAGTACCTCAAACCATTAAACATACAATCGTAAGAACAAATCTTAGTGAGTTCCCCAAAATACCACATACCAATACGGGCCCCGCCCAACATACATAACGGGCCTTATCTAACATACATACAAGAGCCACAAAGACAATCTAGCATCCTACACATTATAGTGATGAGACTCACCTGATCAAATATCTAAATCTACCACTCGAGATCCTCACATAATTAGCTACACGAATCTCCTAAACTAATCACAACCAAACCTTAGTTTAAAGCTCACAATCTCTCCATGTTTGACCAAAAGTCAAACTGGTCAAAAAGTCAACGATCAGCTACTGCACCGTGGCCAACCTCTGACCGCACCATGGAAGCTACCTGACAAAATAGTCGCGGGGAGGATCCACTACTGCGTCGTGGCAAGCTAAACTTTGTGTTATGGGGATGTTCCAAACAACTTAATGGATTAAGCCACTAATTCGCTAAGTCATTCACTCATACTTTCCAAAAGCTTCTAAGAGCACAAATAAACCCTAAAAATCCTTTCTTTATAGACATTAATGTCTAATGCATGCCACACACCAAGTTAGGTCAAAAGGTGAGAAAATGGGTCAAAACTCATGCATGGCATCAAAATGTTGCTCATAGGACCTCAGGGAATGATAAAGTTGCAAACTTTATCAAAGTCAACCACTCAAAAAAACCAAATATGGAGAAATAAGCTCATCTTCCTATATCTATGATACATGAACCATAAAAGGTGAGAAACTTTGAAACTTACAAAGCTCCAGAATGCTCTCAAGAAGATGAAGGTGGGTTTGCTTGGTGGGTTCTTGCACATCAACTTCTTCTTCTTCCTTCCAAAAACCCACAAACACCACAAAAGAGCTCAAAAATAAGAAAGGGAGAGTTAAGGTTTTAAAGGAATGCTTCTTAAGTGATGGTGACGGAGGGTGGTCGAAACCCTAGCCCTCATATTCCTTATATAGGGCCCCAACCCCGAAACTTAGGGTGTTATGAACCATGTGACACCGTGCCAAGACAAATAATTATAACACGTCGTGATAACACATACACCATGCCACAAATAGGTCAGTTCCCAAAATCTAAGTATTCAAAAGAAAGAATAATAACTGAAACATCTGGGTGTTACGGAACCCATAAAAGTACTAGATAAATTACGTGATTGAATGTAGGGAGCGTGTAGGATGTTTTTCTAGGATTGTTTTTCTAGGATTGTTGCCTTAGAAATATGTTGGTTAAATGTAGGGAGTTTTTCTAGGATTGTTGCCTTAGAAATATGTTTGTTAAATGTAACGCCCCAAATTTCAAATATAAATATAACTTAACATAGTCCCAAACTTCCAAAAATCAAGATTCAAATACTAATGTAATTATTAATAATAATAGCGGAAGCAAATAGAAATTTAATTAAACACTTGGTGCGCTACGTCTTCCTCAAAACTTGTCGCCTTCTTCAAGTCTGAACTTTATCCTTTCCATTCCCGCTGCCACTTGCTACGTTATTTCCTAGGTTGCGTGCATTTAAAGAGTCTAATGGGTAAGCCTAGGGCCTAGTGAGTTCGTGGTTTTCATGCATATTGACGTCAATAAAATAAAAATAATGCAACAATTTATCAATATAAATCTTTTCATTTCTTTCCACCCTTGATGACATATTAGGGAACTACTGTCATTTCCAGGGAACGAGTCCCTCCGTCGGGCACAACAAATATGCTTACGGCTAGATAAACAGAGCGTAAGCTCTCCGCCGCGTACTAACATCCTGTACTACGACTAATAATAAGACCGTGTAAATACACCTGTTCCCTATATGTCACCCACCATTTTCACCCTTTTATATGAAATAATTCACAAAATTTCACACACATATTCATAGCAATAACAACGGTAACATATAATTGCAAATAATTTAGAATCAACTTTTCATGCAAGCAACCACAAAATTCACACGAAACTCACCTTATTGGCTGTTAGGACTTAACCGGAGCTTGCCGCGCCACTCACACCCTACATTCCACCAACAAATATTTTCTAAGACTATAATCCTATCAAACATCATATACTTCCGTTTTGGTTCAACCATCAACATCATTCGACCATCGTTAATTATGACACACGTAATAACTCTTTTAGAAGATTATAATATTTCCCGTTAAAAATGCTCTAGAAAAATAAATAATCAATAATTAAATAAGTGAGTGACGTTAAAATATTTGAAGGGATTATTTGTAATATCCGAAATTATATTGAATTATATTATACCAAAGTGTAGGGCTAAAACCGAACTATGTTAAATCCTACAACTTCAAAAGGATTGGCAAGTTTATAAAACTTAGGGGTTCTTTCTGAAAATTCCAGCTTCCTATATAATAGTATAAATTAAATAGTTTTAAAAGTTGAGGGGCTAATATTATATTTTCATATTTGAAAAGAAAATGGCATATACATCGATTTGCAAACAAGTAAATAAAAAGAAATGTACAGTTTGCTTCGCTGTAATCACCACTTTTTTTTCTAACCACATGAAGAAAAAAAAATAAACAAATTATCAATAATACTAAACTCTTTTTATTTTATTTCTAAAAGGTACGGCACACATTGACCCTCCATACCCGAACTAGCTTTCTTCCTCACCCGACACTCTTTTTTTTTCTTCCTTTTCTGCCATTTTTATTAAACTGGAAAACTTGAAAATTCTTGTAAAATTTAATTGTAAAATCACCATTAAGCATCTCCACTTCTTAACGATGTACTATGAAAAATCTACCTATTATAGTTATACTAGGCGTATACTCGCGCGTTGCGCAAGATTAGTATAACATGATAAGATTGACTATTTGAATTTCAAAAGAGACTTACATGGAAAATATTGAGGGTGAACATATTAACCGAAAACCACACCAAAACCAAATCAACCAATATAATTGAACCATTACTAAAAGATGGTGTGATTTCTAATACTGATTAACCGAATACATATAATTCCCTTATGGTTTTCATCAAAAACCAAATCACTATAATCCAACAATATTAACTAAACTAATATATATATATATATATATATATATATATATATATATATATATATATATATATATATATATATATATATATATATATATATATAAGGTATATAATATGTAATTATATTGGAAACTGAGAATTTGAAGAATAATCATGTCACCGTTATAAAGTACTTAATTTTGAATTAGATTTAGTTATACAATTTGGTATTAGTTAATCACCATTAATTTACCACTTGTAATTTTAGCAAACTAATTTCTAATTTTTCACTTTTTATTGCAATGATTTTTTGTTGCTCACATTTTATAGTAATGTAGTTTTTATCGCAATGATTTTTTTGTTTCTCACATTTTGTGGTTATGTATTTTTATTTCCATATTATTTTGAACCATTATCGTTAACTGATATTAATCGATGACCGGACACCATTAACCAAGGTTCTAAAAAGCTCGTTATGGCTCCACAATGGTGCGCCATGACTCCAAGGCTTGTACGTGCCGCCAAGCTTTACCAAAACGTCACCTTGACTCATATATGTGTATAGAAATAAATAATAGTTGAAAATACATATAAAAATATGAATTATATACAAAATTACCGCCTTAAGTCACGCCTTACAAACGACATAGCTCACCAAGGCTCAGAAAAGCTTGAGACTTGACATTTCCGCCTAGTAATGCCTTACGTTATTTAGAACTTTGCCATTAACCGACTAAAATGTTAACCGATTCACATTGGTTACCAAAATTCATTAACCGATTGAAATGATTATGGTTTGGTTTTGGCCTATAACCGAACGAAATCGACCCATACACACCCCTAGAAAATATAGCATATACATGAACTTTAGTTAATTATTTTTTGAAGCAACATATATAATATGATCGATAACATGTATATAATATAATTGTAACACCGTAAAAAATTTGAACAATTTTTTTCACTTTTGAAAACCATAAAATATCATTTGTATAAATAAAAACATTGTGTCAACATTGTATCAGTACAAAACCCAAGATCAAAATACATAAACTCCGGTGTGCGTGTGTACGAATCATGTCGGCGCCTTCCCGCAATCATCACTGATACCTGAAACACATAACACGGTAAGCAAAAATGCTTAGCGAGTTCCCCAAAACACCACTCTATCACATAATAGCCACTCGAGGCTGTAACTCTGTTGACCCTCAGGTCTATGTGTCTCAGTGGGGCCCTCCAGCCCCAACTCTCTATGGGCCCTCTGGCCCTAACTCTGTGGACCCGAAGGTCCTAACTCTGTAACTCTGAATCATGCATAACACATATCACAATAAATCATAACACATAAATAACATGCAATTACATTGGCATATAACTCTAAAATACTCTATCACATAGCTTTGTTACCACACTAGGTAAAGTATAGTGAGAAGACTCACCTCGGGTATCTCGGTAATCTCTGACTCGGTAACACTTGTCTAACCTCTGCCTAATCATATAAAATAAATACCCTAATTATTATAACTCTCAAAGGCTAGACCATGTCCTCTTATGACACTCTCAGAAGGGTAAAAGACCATTTTACCCCTCTCACAACTCAAAAGACCCCACAATAGACCATACCCTAAAAGTCAACCCAAAAGTCAACTTTCCGGGTTACGCTGCGCGTACCAGATGTGTACGCTGAGTGTACCCGGCTGCATCTCAGGATCGGGGAACGCCACCTAGTATGCGGCGCGTACTGGGATTATGCCCGGCGTACTCCCCAGCTTCAGCCCCTTAGCTCTTGAGGTCTTAAACAGTTAAGATTCACGTCCAATTTATAGATCTGACCACATCTAAGCCTTTTAATCCATAAAGTTGATGACTTTATGCCTTTGCATGGCTGAACAAGCCACCAACTCCCATAATACTCCATTCTCTAACCCTATAAGGCTTATTACTCAAGCATGACCTCAAACTAACACTAAAGATGGAAACTTTATGGCTCTAAATCACTAATAGTACTGAATGGGGACAGATCTCGGACCATGGAGCACTTTACACTCATAAAGTCTCCACCTTTGGGGTTTTTAGCCCTAGCAATAGCACATGCAACAACAAATCAAAAGAAGAGGAAAGTTTTGAACTTTATACCTCTAAGTGTAGTCCCTTGCTCTGTAGATCTCAGATCCAAAATGGCACCTCAAGCTTTGGCTTCCAAGAACTCCTTTCCTTCTTCTTCACTAAGTCACCAAAGCAAAATTAGCTTCAATAACACTCTCACACACTAAAGACGGTGGGAAGCTCTCTTTTAGGGTTTCACTCACTGATATGGAGGCTGAGAAATGAGCCTTAGCACCCTTTAAATAGTGCACAAGACGGATTAAGGTTTTCCTGGGCCGGGTATGCCCAGCGTAACTCTGGGTACGCCCAACGTACCTTGGCGACACCGCGTCCAATTTAAGCGCATGAGTACGCGCAACGTACCCCTCTAGTACGCCCAACGTACCCACTTGCTAAAGAAAAACTCCACTCAAGGACTAAACATGACCAATCCACAAAGAACAAGGATGAAAGAAATGTACCTGAATCTCGGGGTGTTACAATAATTTACATTAACGATTCAACCACAACATACAATAATTGTATTAAAAGAATACTATAACCAAAAAAATATAAAAAAAGAATTAACATATAACAAACATATAAATTGAAAGCTCTACCATAATAAAATAATTCAAAAAACGGTCAAAATACTTCAAACCATCACAAAAATCTTTAAACTTGTTTTCTTTTTCAATTGTATGTGATTTATATGGTTGTCTACATAAAATATTGACCTTTTATAGTAATATTTTCATTAAATGCATATTAAACATAATATATATGTTATAAAAATTTTGAGTGTTTAAGTCATTATTAAGAAGAATTTTGAGTGGTATTAATTAAAATAGGGGGGGTTCAAATGAATATTACACTAAGATGTTATAAAATATTATAATTATTTTAAATATACCATAAACATATTGTAACACCCCGTTCATAGAATAAATAAATAAATGTATAGAAGCCCTAAAATGAATAATAATTGAGCGAGGCGTTAGTTTTGAGGAGTTAAAAGTCATAATTTCAGAAGTCACGGTGCGTTTGGTAAGTAAGTATGAAGGCAGGGACTAAATGGTAACTTCTAGGACTTCATTTGAAGAGATTTTAGGGCTAAGGGGCTGTTTGTTAAATTAAGGATCAGATTTGAGAGAAAACATGGAAACAAGGGTGTAATTGGTAAATATTGTACCTAGAATGAAATGAAATTATGAAATCAGGGACTAAAGGGAATAAAGGGTAAATGTGGGATTAAAGTTGAGGAAGATTTTGTGAGGAGGGTTGATTGTGGAAATATGGATGCAAGTTTGGAATGAGACACGGCTTTAACCCTGTATCCCATTTTTCCTCTCATTCACACGATGGCAAACCTAACCCTAATGTGCAACATATTCTCCAGCCGCCAAGAGAATCTCTAGCCGCAAACCTCGTCCCTCCATCTACTCAGCCGTCACCTCTTCACCACCACTGAAGGATTATCGGAGTTGCCGCCATGTTCAGTCGCCGGTGAAGACGAAGAAGTCACGCCGAGATCGGGAAGCATGGTTCGTGGGTGCTTCTGCAGTCCGTGAGCGATCGGGAAGACCACCAAGATTAGAGTGGAGCTATGGAAAGCGAAGTCGAGTCTGCCAGCGACCAAGAACAGTCCGGTAAGGCTATTTCTCCATCTCTCTTCTCTCTCCCCCGACCTGTTTGTGCGTGTGCGATGTCGGGTGCACCACTATGGCTGTCGGTGGCCTTTGACCACTAAACTTGTCATTTCCTGGCGACGATCACCTAAAAGGTGGCCGAATGCTTAGGGATTCCCACATATAAGCTGCTCGTTGTGGTTTAAAGTTGCAAGCATGATTTATCGTCGGAAAACCCACCACCACCTCAAGGTGGTGGCTGTCACTGTCTTCTGCCACCACCAGTCACTGTGAAGGGTGGTTGTGGGCGTAATTTAGTGTGTGTGCATGCCTAATTCGTGAGTTAATATTGTATGGATGTTCTTGAACAGGAAAAAAATGAAGAAAACCCAACATCACCACCTTCTACCGCCATCTCGCCGCGGTAAGTCACCATCTCGGGTGGCTGTGGGATTTTGGGTGCATTTGGATCGATATTTGGAGTACCTTGTCGTCGTAGTGGTTGAAGATCATAGTCACCACCACCGTGAGGTGGTGGCTGCCGTCACGAGCCACCACCGGCCACCACGGTGTGGCTGTGTGTGTGTGCGTATGTGAGATAGTTAGTGTGTGTATGTGTGTTATTCTTGGATTAAGCAATTGTAATTGTAATTAGCTTTGATTAATAATAAAAAAAAATAATAACCACCACCGTAAGGTGGTGGCCGCCGCCGTGAGCCACCATCGACCACCACTACCCGAGGTGGTAGTGGGTGGTGCCCCGCTAGCAAACCCTAATGGGCTTAGAGATTGGTTTTGGGCTTATTGGGCCATGTTTGGGTGGAAAACCCTAATTATGAGGATTGGGCCTTAGACTTATTGGGCCCACTTGTGGGCCATTGGGATTGGACTGTGAATTAAGCCCAAGTTATTCCATGCCATTTATCTAGTAGAGTAAAGGAATTAATGGATCAAGTCCTTAATGGGCTAATTGAGAAAATCCTAATATTTGAGAATTTATCAAGACACACACGAGAATTATTTAATAAGTGAAATATTAAATAATAATTGGTAGAAACTAATCTAAGCAATAATGGACTTAATGGATTAAGTCCTTAGTGGGTTAAGCCCTTAATGGGTTAAGTGAGAAACACATAACCCTAATTATCATTCTATGTGAAACCCTAATTTCACTTGGGCTTAGTGTTGGGCCATCCAAGAATAATCAAATGGAATAGAGTAATTAGTTGGGTTCTAGGGTAAGGCCCATATGAAGGATTAGGCCCAATTTGGAAAATTAGGCCATAGATGGGCCTAGATGGTTGTATGATATTGGGTCCTTAGAATGAGACATGTTGGACTAGACTGGACAATTATGCCTTAAGGGAAGTCCATGTAGAGGTTTGGGCCTGATTTTGAAAATTGGGCCATATGTTGGACTTTGATTCCTAGTTGACTTTGGGCCTTGGGCTTGGGTAAGCCAAGCTAGAGGTAATGTAGTAATTACCCAAAGCATGTATTTATAGTTATATGTTAGAACCCAATTATTAATTGGGTGTTATTTTGGTGTTGACAGTTCGGGAATATGTCATCCAGCAGCTAAAGTTGAGTCTGCGGGACTTCAGCAGTATGAGATTATGTTTACGGGACGTCAGTAGTGTGAGGTGAGTTTCCTTCCAGTAGGAACGGGTCTACGGCCATAATGCCGACCCGTTTATTTAGCAGTAGTTTCGGACCTCGGTCTGATGCAGTAGTTAGATTGCTTGATGTCTTTATGATTCAAGCATGTTTTGTGTTATGTGTTCCGGACCCTGGTCTGATGCAGTATGCAGTATGTGTTTGTCGACAAATATTTATTAACAAGAGAACCTCATATGTCAAGGAGTCAGTGGGAGTCTTAATGGTTTTGAAAAGTTTTAAGAACAAATCAAGAATAACCCTAGTTGATCATCACTAGCGCACGACTTGAGGTTTATAACCTATCGTGTTGACATTATTTTGTTTATGTGGCATTCCAATTAAGATAAATATGTATGTGAGTTCTATGAGTTCTCATTTAAATGCATAAAGACAAAGCACCTTGATCAATGGAAAGTACATTGATATGTAGGGGTGAGTTGCTTGGAAGGCATGATGGGCATTCATGCTACCATGAGGCAAGGAATCGAGATTGAACAAGTTCAGTCTATATGAGTTTGGATTTGTCGCAAACCTTGGTTTTGGAAAATTCACATGGATAGAAACACATACACCATAAAATATAAGTGTCATAAGGTTTTATCTCTTTCATGAAAATGATTGTGAGGAAAATGCTTTCACTAAGAGAGATTTTAATAATATAGCAATTATGAAAATTGTATTCTCAAATTCGATTATGATTATGACATTCCTTTTCATAATTCGAATTGTGAGATTTGACAATTATTCTGAACATTTAGGACTTAGTAACATAAGTTCTGAATTTGTATAAGACACACATGTAAGCTTTCTAAGACAAAGGTGTATGAGTTTAAGAAGCTTAGATAAAGGCTTAGATAAGGAATTCAATAAGCATTGTTTTCTAGAAGTTCAGCTGTTTTCTAAATACATGCCAAAGCTAGTGGGAGTATAAGTGTTATGCTGGTAAGAAAATAATCAACATGTTAGTGGGAGCATGATTATTATGGTAAGTATTGAAACTTAGCAATATTAATTATAGAAAACAAGAGTTATACTTTGCAGAGTCGCAAAGGTTGAAAAGTTGTTTTGCTATTATTAAGGGAGAGAATATTATACTTTGTTTCAAAATCTAAAAACTTAGATCGAGAAATGTTAATAAAATTTAGTCAAGGATACATAGCACGTTCTCAAATTTGATTATGATTACGGCTCCCCTCTTCATAGTTCGAATTGTGAGAACATGACTAACAAAATATTATGGCAAAAGATTGGTAAAGTATCACGTCTTTATGTAAGACATTATGCATCGTGTTCCATACGTTTCGAGTATAGGATCGATTGCGTATGCTATAATATTTGACCGTTCTAAAATTTTCCAAATGCCTAGTGCATTAAGAGGGAAAAGGGACTAGAATCGGTTTTGACTAAAATAATTAAACAACTATCAAAGGACGATCCAAAGTTCACTGAGGATTGGTCGCTTGTGAGTAGTTGGAAGTATAGTACTAGATGGACCATCTCGACATTATTATGAATAGATAAGATTCTATTATGAATGAGTTGTCATATGAAAAATATGGAAATTTTTCCACAAATGGGAGTTAGATATTAAGATTTTTATGTCTAGATTAGAAAATTTTATGCAAAAAAGGATGTTCGAAGGAATGTACTTTGAGTGAGAGACATCACATATATAGAATTGTTTTGTAACAAGTTCTGATAGAGTACTTGGTAATTTCATTGGCCAAGTCTTGGTGACTTTTATGCTATGACTTTACAAAGGATCGTTGCATAAAATGTTAGAATCCAACATATTCTAATAGTGACAAGAACCTTGTATTCTTACACTAACGATGAGGATTAGGAATTGTGAAATGAGCATCATTGGAAAAGTTTTTTAATTGATCTATTTCACAAAGCATAGCATAGGAAAAATAGTGTGCATGCTCGGAGCATGGGACAACTATTGTTATAATTCAAGTAATTAGTTGATTATCCGAAACATTATACAATTAATAATGAGTAATCAATATGATGACTAAATAAGACATGTTTATTTATTCTCAAAAGTTTTTGAGGCCATATAGGATTATGTATTATTATTGTGTTTCGCTTTGCATGTTTTGACTTCCAGAATAATTGGGTTATTCGAACTTCCACAGTCGGTCATACGTTGGAAGTAGGTATGAAGTAAGATTGTCATGAATTTGTCTGTAGATTGTCTAAAGTTTTTAGACATAACACAAGTTTGTTGCAGAGTTCATGAGTGATTTAATAAGATTAAAGTATTGGATTAAACCCACGCTCACTTGAATCACTTCATGGTTTTTATCACGAGTGATTGTGAGACGATAATATTGTATATTCTTGAAACCGAGACGTGTGAGTTGTAATAATGATTCGGTTACACATTGATAATAAGTAAACGCACCAGTAACTTGGTGTTATAAAACATATTGTTGTGTGTAATTTGATGAGTAAGAGCAAGCGAGAATTTAAGTCAAAGTTTAGCCATTCCTTTTACCCAAAGTGGGATAAAAGCGATATATGTGGGCCCCTCGATGATTTAGTGATGACACCTTAAGCGCTTGGCCAAGCCGGTACTAAGTTGATGTGTTCAGTTGTAGTCTATTGTCAGTCGTCATAAATCGGATGTAGGGAAACAATACATAGACAAAGAGAATGATTAAAATTCGTGTCTATATGATATCTTAAGAATGGAGGAATATATGATCCCTTATCTAAAGGCCACGCGTATCTAATAAGATCAGAGTTGACAGCAACTTTTGAAAGCTACGATTGTTGATCAGGTTCTGAAGTCATGCAAAATAGTTATTAGACTTATCCAAGTGGGAGACTGTTGGATTAGTGTCTAAGTCCATAATTATTTTGGTATGTACTTGACCCGATTGTGAGCATGGTCCTTTTGGGTTGCCTTCACCATAGCAATTTGTAGGATGAATTAAGAAGAGAAAGGTTTAATTATGATTTATTAATATATTATGAGAATAATATATTAAAGGAGAAATCATATTGTTTAATTAATATTAGTCAAGAGTTAATTAAGAATTAATCTAGTGGCTAAAAGAGATTAATTAAACTTAGGGGATTGGAGTTGTAATTATAAGATAATTGCAATTGGGCTATGGATCACCTAAGATTAATAGGTTGGACGAATTCTATGGGAAGCCCATTAGAAATTCGTCTAAGGGATATTCTAAAGGGGTCCATGGGCTGCTTAGGGCCTAAGCAGTCAGATTAGGGTTTCCTAAGTTCAAAACCCTAATAGCCTAAGTATATAAAGAACCCCTAAGCCCCAAAAACGTGGCTATCCTTTTGAGAGGGTTTCTGGATGTCTTTTGGGTGCTCTTCTTCTTCTCTTCTTCATCCAGTTGCTTAGTGGTGTTTGTGACTCCATTAGAGATGCAACACTTGAGGCACTAAACCTTCTGAAGCCAAGGAATTGATTGTTATTGCTACATAACAATCAAAGGTATTCTCTAAACCCTAATTCAGATTATAATATGTTAGATCTAGGGTTTATAGCTTTGGAAATTCAATTGCATGTTCATTAGACAAACTAGATCCAAAAGCTATTAGGGTTTGCATGTACACCATAGGAATGAGGTAGTTCTCAAAACCCATTAACATACAACCCTTAGGGCACTCCACTAGATGATTATCAACCTACTGGTACTCTAAGTAGGATACCACTACTCTTATATCCTGACACACAAGGATATACACTGTAACACATAATATAGTAAGGGAACTCACTTGAATCGAAGACCCAAGGAATCACATTAACACCCATACTCCCTGGACCAATCAGTCCGACGAACCGACTTGCACCAAATACATAAATCCTTAATCAATAACCAAAGTCCTTCAAGTTTGACCCAAAGTCAAACAGGTCAAAAGTTAACGCTCAACGGTTAAGAAAAGTCAACGGTCAACACAATGTAGAGACCTCTTGGCCATGTCGTGGGCATGTCAGACAAAACAATCGACATGCAGGTCCACGCCACGTTGTGGCAATCCCTTGGCAACGTCGTGGTTCCTTATAAAATGACATACTCTTCATTAAGTGCTTAATCCCTACAGATCTAAACTCATAACTTCATATCCGGTTTGACTTAATAGATAAAGTTTCCAACTTTATCCATTAGGACTCCACCACAAGGCAAGATCTACCATTCTATATCTAATAAGTCTTTATTGTGACCCAAACTTATGCATGGACACAAGATGATTCCAAACATGGCTCTTTTCTCAATCATCAAAAGCTTAGAGACCATAAGAGGACCATACAAGCTCTGGAGTTCCTCAAACTCTAAGAGAATCTATGGAAGGGACCAAAACTACCCAAAAATGACCCCAAAACTGAATCTAAAGGATGAAATGCCAAGGTATGAACTTTAGACCTCAAATAGCTCAGTAATCAGAAGATAATGATGGATCCAAACCAGCTCCTTGCTTCCTTGCACCAAAGTGAACTTCCTACTTCCTCAAATTTTACTAAAGTCTAAAGAATATGCTCTAAGTCAAGAAAATAGGCTCTCAAACATGCATGGAGGGTACGGTTTCATGTTGAAGGGTTGGACACTGGAGAGAATGCCCAAATTGTTGAGATTAGGTGCTTAAATATGGAAGAAACCCTAAGAATCATGGGCCTGCTGTAACGACCCAAAATTTAAGACCAAAAATTTCTTTTAATAAATCATTACTTCAAATAAAATCATCATTCCAAACCATAATATGAGTATAAGTTTTCAAAACACATGTTTATTATTAGAGTAAACATTCCCAGGCTGTCTAATCTATGGTGTGTGCCATGCGATCACCCCGAGCTCTTCCCTCCGCTATCGGAAGTACCTGAAACCAAAACTGAAAACCGTAAGCACAAAGTTTAGTGAGTTCCCTACCCTACCACATACCATGCATAACCACATACTGCACATACTGGGCCACACCCGCTACCTTGGGCCTCACCCGCTACAACGGCCCCGCCGCTCCAGGCCTCGCCTGGCTTCCAGCCCCTCTCGGATACATATCTGTTTTACTTAGGCCCCGCCTGTTACAGGGCCTCGCCCGCCAACAATTAATATCACATAAACATATCACAACACATAACTAAACACATACAACTGGTTCTGTCCTAAGGCATCGCCTATCCTGGGCCTCGCCCATGTACTGCTACTGATGAGTCATGGAACCCCGTCCACGCTACTAGTGGTAGTGAGATACGGGCCCAGCCCTCCCTCACTCCTTCCCTAACTTGGGCCTCGCCCCTGTTATGCAACTATTGAGATGTGGAACCCCATCCACACTCTGCTATTGGTGAGATATGGGACCTCGCCCACACTCACCTCCCTACCAGGCACATACATGTATCACACAGACAACAAGTATAAACTATCATATAAACAATCCTTGGGCACCCGCCCGCTATTACTGGACCTCGTCCTGAAAGTCATACTAGCATACTGTGCCTAGGGCTAACCCCCGGGTCTTCTACTCGTAACTACATGGGCCGACATTATGGCCTTAGACCCATTCACACAAAGGGAAACTCACCTGCACTGGCTGAACTTGCTGAGAATCTCACTAGCTGCTGCCCGTCAACTCACGGAACTCCTGCTCCCCTTGCTCCCCGAACTACCAATATCAATGCAACACTGAGTCTGACTGACCCCCGAAAGACAACCAAGTCAACTCTGGTCAAGGTTAAAGTCCTGGTCAAAGTCAACCTTCCAGGTCAACACTACTCGCCGAGTCGCCCTACTGACTCGTCGAGTTCAAAATGATCAGATTCCTTCCATTCGCGACTCCACTCGCCGAGTCTACCGATTTCTGAGTCCTGACCTGTCCAACTCACTGAGTCTCCACCCGACTCACTGATTCGAGTCTCAACTCGAAGGGTTTAGGGTTTCGCGACCTCACTCGCCGAGTCCAAGAACAGACTCGCCGAGTACAAGGCAATCTTCATACGACTCGACGAGTTGTTCATCCCACTCGTCGAGTTTCTCCACAACTTCATACTACTCGCCGAGTCCACTCAAAGGACTCGCCGAGTCCCTTCAGTTCTCCTTACATGCAGAGGGATTTTGAGTCATGCATGGACTCCAAATTGTAGATCTACCCTTCCCGAGCCTATTCCTCACGTAAAGTTGCAAACTTTACGTGTTGAGAAGGAGATCTAGGCAAAATATCCCATAAACTAAGGTTTAAGGCCAAGGGGCTTCAAAATCGATTCAATGGCTGATACTTTATGCTTCTCCAGACCATAACACACTTGGATCTGAAGTAGCAACTCCAGATCCGGCTTCTAACCTATAAGGGTGGCTAATCATGGCTTAAAAGCCCCAAAACTCACAACCAAAATTTGATCTAAGGGAAGGAAATGACTTAATACCTGCAATACTTTAGAAAGGTTCCACAAACTCCAGATCTGAAGCAAATCCTTGAAGCTTCACTGATTCCCCTCCTTCTTCTTCCTTCAAATCACCCAAAAATGGCTTGGAAGCTTGAATGCACAACAATGGAGGCTTAGGCTTCGTTTTCTAAACAAGGGAGGCTCTAAGGAACCCTAATGGAGAGAATAAGGAGCTCAAATAGCACCCAAAGTCCCAGACTTAAGGTTTTCCTCGCACAGACCAAACTCGCCGAGTCCACTTGGCCGAATCGCCGAGTTGGCCACTTACACCTTGACCCGGATCCCGCTCGGACTCGCCGAGTCCCTCCTTGGACTCGCCGAGTCGACCCTTAAAAATCAGGGCTTTCTTTCCTTTCATGGCCTTTAAGACTTTGGGTGTTACAACTCTCCCCCATTTAAACAAAACTTCGTCCTTGAAGTTTGCTATGATCCACTGCGTGCGATCTGCCTCCAAAACCCCTCCATTCATTCTAACACCAGCTGCCTAACTTCGCTGGCCTTCCGCTCAGTCATTCAGACCAACGCCAATCCTTACAGATAATAATCTCGGGTGCATCCTGACCCTGAACATCCTGGAAACACAACTTACTCAACCGACAATCTTTCTGGTACTCTCCGAGTACTGCAACATAGGGGTTCACCCCTTCTTTCCTTGCGCGATTTCCTTCCCTTCCCAAGGCAACGCTCCATAACCATCTATCTCCTCTGCCACCGTGAAGACCTTATCTTCACCCAATCTGTTAGTCTCGCTACTCAGTGCGGGTCATCATTGCCAGTATCCACTTGGCATTCTTTCTACTATCATTCGCTGTCGAGCACCCCACGATCGACTAACTGAATTCCACCATACTCTGCATACCCGCACTGCTACCGACTAGAAATCCTGCTATTCCTTATCTGGCTTCCGGATGAACTGAGACCATCCTGGTCCCTACCAACCTATCAATATCTGGATTACTGACTCTCACCGATTGCTGACCCAGCACAACCACTAGTCGCTCCCAGCGACATTCGAAGAAACTCCCGCCACCTATACCGCTCAATCTATTCTACCAGGCTGGCACTATAATATTCTGGGATCCCCGATCCCCTATCTAGACACTAAGATCCTTACCAGGTCCCACCTATGCTGCTAAAACTTACGGGCCTCGCCTACGGGTCTCACCCAACCATACTACTGAGCAACCCTGCCCTCAGGTCTCACCTATACTGCTATTCTCATACGGGCCTCGCCCACGGGTCTCACCCGACTATATCCTAGAGCGGCCTCTCCCAAGGTCTTACCTCTCAAGGGCTATACAGGCAACTCATTACCATCCTCATCCATTACCCATTACCGATCCCTATCTGAATGCTAGGAGACAAGGGCCTCGCCCTGGCTCCGCTAACGAAGCTACTACGGAATGCTACGGCTGCCCCGTAGTCTGACAATACTTCCCACCACTGACTGCTAGTGAATGCTATGGTCGCCCCATAGTCTTTCATCACTTTCCACCACTAACTGCTGCTGAAGAAAGCCGAGGCTCTCCCGCCACTCTTCCATGCTCTACATGCTGCTTCTGCCACTGACTGCTAACACGAAAACATCTCCTGCTATTTGACCTCAAGATCTCCATTCCGACTCACACGAGTCCTACAGGCGACCCTTCAACCTGAATCCGACCCACATACTCACTATTACCCTTTACACGCACGGACTGATGGGGAGTTTCTCAAACTCCCAACCCTGAACTACTCAATCCGTCAAATGCTGAACTACCTCCCTTCCTTCTCAGAAATCACATACTCGATTTGGATTTGCGTGCTCTTACCCTTATACACTCGGAGGATTCTCCCCCACTTCGATCCTGCTTACGCCTCGATGCTCAATGAAGAGAAATCCCAATCCTTGCTACCATAATCAATCCGCTGAGGAATCCCAAGCTTACCATAATTAAGGATCTAACATGTCCATTCTAAAACTTATACGGCCACGAACTAGCGAGACATACCGAGTCCTTCCAAGGCATGCTACAGATACTGCACCCTAAGTAACCTTCTTCGATACAACCCATCCCTTAACTACTAACCAAATATCCAAGGTATGCAAATGGCATATAACTCGATCATAATGAACCCGCTTGAAAATAAAATGCTCAACCGATAATGATGCAGAACCATAACAATATAATCATGCACAAAATAAAAGAACTGAAAACGGAAGCCGCATACCTGAAACGTCCGACGCTGCTCGTGTCTCCAAAGTAGCCATCTAAAAAGCCTTGCCTCCTACCGCAGGCGCCTCCGCATGACCCTGACGAATGTCTGTGATCCTCAAGGTTGCATGGGCAGGTGCCATCACCCGTCCTGCTGAAAACAAACTGGGGCACTGGGCCTTCTTGTGGCCCCTCTGATTGCAGTGAAAACATATCAAGTCTGATCCATGGGTGATGGTAACAATACAATCTCTGCTAAAATGACCAGTCCGACCGCACCTGAAACAGCCAGACTCACCACCACTACCACTCCTGCACGCACCCCTGTGCGTCCTGCCACACTTTCCGCATAGACTGCGGTCCTGATAATCCCTCGATCTCGAATCTGATCCCTTGGGCCTTTTGCTCGAACTCGTGGCTACCTGAACCTCATCCGGCTTCCTCTTCCGGATCTGCTCCAAATCAATTTCCCTCTCCCTGGCCCGAGAAATCATATCTTCCAGCGTCTTACAACCGGACCTGCTCACGAACTCCCTGATGTCATCCCTCAGCATCTCGTGATATCGTGCCTTCTTTATCTCCTCATCCGCGACATACTGCGGAACAAGAAGGGCTCTCTCCCTGAACTTGGCGGTGATCTCCGCCACAGTCTCAGTAGTCTGCGTCAAATCCTGAAACTCCCGGGCCAACTGCTGCACCTCAATAATCGGCGAAAACTCTGCTCTGAACCTAGCTGAGAAATCACTCCAAGTCATCGTGTCCAACGCGGCATCATCACCCAAAGCATGACCAATCTCTTCCCACCAATCCCTCGCTCTGTCCTTCAGAAGACAGGAAGCGAGTCTGAACTTGTCCTCCTCAGGACACCGGCTCGTACGGAATGTGTTGGCAACATCAGCCAACAATCTGCTGCTAGCGATGGGGTCCCTAGCCCCATGATAATCTGGTTCCCCGCAAGCCCTGAACTCCCGAAATGTCAAGGTACGCGCTCCCAACAAAGCCATCATCTCAGTACGGAAGGCTCCCAGCCTCTCATCCACAATCTCCAATATACCCTCCTTGACCGTGCCAAAGATCATAAGAGTCTGAGCTAGAATACTGTGCGTAACCTCGGCTGATATCAACTCTCTCATCCGCTCCTCGAGCTGCTCGGCCCCTAAACCCGAGCCCAATCCCTCTCCGCCGCCTGATCCGCCCGCTGGTCCCTCTTGCAATGTCACCATATTGAAACATATAACACAACAATTATCAGAATACTCCTCACTGCTGCGAGACCAAACATACTCACTACCAGGTTCCCGGTCTTGTCTCGGCCTTTCCCGGATCGAGTACGGATCCTCTGCTTTCAGTAGTACGGGCCCATACTACCTTCCACATCTATCCGCACTTTCCTCAAGAACTTCTTTGACTCCACCAGGTCCCTTTTCTACTTCTACTGCTCCCAGCACTACCTCATCCTAGGCTTACCCTAAGGAAACCTCTGACTCAACTCAAACCAGCCCTCAGGTGCTGAAGGTCCCCTTGTGATGCCAATTAGCCATCACCTGGATACCATCACATGTGACGAGGCTCAGATAATCCTTCAAGTAGAGGACTCGTTCCTACAATGGTTGGACTCAAACAAGAGCTGCGCAATAGGACCAAATCCAACACTCTGAGATTATTCAACCCTGATCACATGTGACGTGACGTATCCACCTAATGGCTAACTCCCATCACTCAGAATCCCACAAAGCACAAAGCAAGCAGCATTCAGACAAGGGAAAATCTAACCATAACATACTCAAGCAATCATGTCCACATAGCAAGAATCTGAACTAGCATGCAACACAACTCATAAACTCAGGCATAACCTAAACAGGCTATCCTACTACTATCTATTCAACACTATCATGCAGATCAAAAGCATATATAATAGACACATAAGGCATCATCCCTAGATCCTTAGTCCTAATCTAGCATGCTGTTCTATTAACTGGTAATCAAAACATAGACTTGTATGGGTATTTTGGGGTACTTACTTGAGCTCGGTTGATTGCATGCACCACACCTCTTTTCTCTTTTCAAAGTTTTTATCTTTCTGAATTCTTTTTGCTTTTCTAAAACTGTTTTCTTTCTCAAAACTCCCTTTTTACAAAACTGTCTTTTCATTTTGAAAACTTCTTTACCAATTCCCCAGTTTGAGTTCAGACACACCCGAGAGCATGTTCGAATCCCTCAAACCAAGGCTCTGATACCAACTTGTAACGACCCAAAATTTAAGACCAAAAATTTCTTTTAATAAATCATTACTTAAAATAAAATCATCATTCCAAAACATAATATAAGTATAAGTTTTCAAACACATGTTTATTATCAGAGTCAACATTCCCAGGCTGTCTAATCTATGGTGTGTGCCATGCGATCACCCCGAGCTCTTCCCTCCGCTACCGGAAGTACCTGAAACCAAAACTGAAAACCGTAAGCATGAAGCTTAGTGAGTTCCCCACCCTACCACATACCATGCATAACCACATACTGCACATACTGGGCCACGCCCGCTACCTTGGGCCTCGCCCGCTACAACGGCCCCGCCGCTCCAGGCCCCGCCTGGCTTCGAGCCCCGCTCGGATACATATCTGTTTTACTTAGGCCCCGCCTGTTACAGGGCCTCTCCTGCCAACAATTAATATCACATAAACATATCACAACACATAACTAAACACATACAACTGGTTCTGTCCTAAGGCCTCGTCTATCCTGGGCCTCGCCCATGTACTGCTACTGATGAGTCATGGAACCCCGTCCACGCTACTAGTGGTAGTGAGATACGGGCCCAACCTTCCCTCACTCCTTCCCTAACTTGGGCCTCGCCCTTGTTATGCAACTATTGAGATGTGGAACCCCATCCGCACTCTGCTATTGGTGAGATACGGGACCTCGCCCACACTCACCTCCCTACCAGGCACATACATGTATCACACAGACAACAAGTATAAACTATCATATAAACAATCCTTGGGCATCCGCTCGTTATTACTGGACCTCGTCCTGAAAATCATACTAGCATACTGTGCCTAGGGCTAACCCCCGGGTCTTCTACTCGAAACTACATGGGCCGACATTGTGGCCTTAGACCCATTCACACAAAGGGAAACTCACCTGCACTGGCTGAACTTGCTGATGATCTCACTAGCTGCTGCCCGACAACTCACAGAACTCCTGCTCCCCTTGCTCCCCGAACTACCAATATCAATGCAACACTGAGTCTGACTGGCCCCCAAAAGACAACCAAGTCAACCCTGGTCAAGGTTAAAGTCCTGGTCAAAGTCAACCTTCCAGGTCAACACTACTCGCCGAGTCGCCCTACTGATTCGCCGAGTTCAAAATGATCAGATTCCTTCCATTCGCGACTCAACTCGCCGAGTCAGTCCATGACTCGCCGAGTCTACCGATTTCTGAGTCCTGACCTGTCCAACTCACTGAGTCTCCACCCGACTCACTGATTCGAGTCTCAACTCGAAGGGTTTGGGGTTTTGCGACCTTACTCGCCGAGTCCAAGAACAGACTCGCCGAGTACAAAGCAATCTTCATACGACTCGACGAGTTGTTCATCCCACTCGTTGAGTTTCTCCACAACTTCATGCTACTCGCCGAGTCCACTTAAAGGACTCGCCGAGTCCCTTCAGTTCTCCTTACATGCAGAGGACTTTTGAGTTATGCATGGACTCCAAACTATAGATCTACCCTTCTCGAGCCTATTCCTCACGTAAAGTTGCAAACTTTACGTGTAGAGAAGGAGATCTAGGCAAAATATGCCATAAACTAGGGTTTAAGGCCAAGGGGCTTCAAAATCGACTCAATGGCTGATACTTTATGCTTCTCCAGACCATAACACACTTGGATCTGAAGTAGCAACTCCAGATCCGGCTTCTAACCCATAAGGGTGGCTAATCATGGCTTAAAAGCCCTAAAACTCACAACCAAAATTTGATCTAAGGGAAGGAAATGACTTAATACCTTCAATACTTTAGAAAGGTTCCACAAACTCCAGATCTGAAGCAAATCCTTGAAGCTTCACTGATTCCCCTCCTTCTTCTTCCTTCAAATCACCCAAAAATGGATTGGAAGCTTGAATGCACAACAATGGAGGCTTAGGCTTCGTTTTCTGAACAAGGGAGGCTCTAAGGAACCCTAATGGAGAGAATAAGGAGCTTAAATAGCGCCCAAAGTCCCAGACTTAAGGTTTTCCTCGCACAGACCAGACTCGCCGAGTCCACTTGGCCGACTCGCCGAGTTGGCCACTTACACCTTGACCCGGATCCCGCTCGGACTCGCCGAGTCCCTCCTTGGACTCGCCGAGTCGACCCTTAAAAATCAGGGCTTTCTTTCCTTTCATGGCCTTTAAGACTTTGGGTGTTACACCTGCGCTACAACAGTTGCCACGTTGTGGTCGTCACCTTGTCATGTCGTAGTGTTAATCAGAACACGAGATACATAAGTGTCATGCCACGTCGTGGCACTCCGTGCACCACGTCGTGAGATAAGGTTTTCCTCAAAAACCTTATCTTTGACCCCTTAAAGTTTTCAACTGATCAATTTTGAAAAATTGGTGTTACATTTCGACTTCAAACGAAAGAGTTATGACAATTTTTTTTAAAAAAAAAGACAGATTTTGCATAGTACTGAAACATAATACAATTCAACTAAAAAAATCCAATGTCATGGGGCTTATAACTCGATGAATATGGAACCAAAGACGTTTATATAGTTTAAAATGAACTACAAACAATTAAATACATGTTGAAGTAAATCTTGTCATTCCAACAAAAAAGAGAAAAGATTGTGCATAGTACTGAAATAGAAAATAATTCAGATTTGATAACCTATTTTATGGGGTGTAATTCAATCAATATGTATCCGAATAATGTGTTTATATAGTTTAAAATGAAGTGCAAACAATAAACTATACGTTGAAAACAAATCATGTTATTCCAACTTCAATTGAAGAAATTATGACAGTTTAAAGAAAAAAACAAATTATATACAAGCATATTTTGGGTTGGTCCCAATTTTTACCTAGAAGCGATGGCACCGAACTAGAAAAAACCCCTGAAATCGATATAAGAAAATCTTAAGAAGCAAAAATCGTTCAGCTTGATGAAAACCGTCTGGATCCCAATTGATCCGACTAAACCAATTGCTCACCCTACTCACAACTGTAATTCCCATTACAACGTACCCGTATAACCTTTTTGAAACGAAATATATAACTTGATTCGTAAATGAAAAAAATTTGGACTTATTCTAAATTGAAAAAATATATATTGTGTTGGCGATCTTTAGATAATACTATCAACTTTGTCAGATTGTTTTTCTACTACATCAATGCCACACCGGCTTTGCCTCATCTGTCCATTTTTTTTTTTTTTTCTATTTGAAAGAAATTATTTACCGTTTTACACAACTAAATTTAATGTGAGAAAACGTCCATTAACTTTAAATAAAGTTACGTAACATTAAATTAAAATATAATACTGAATTAAAACATAACACTAAAAATAAAAATTAGTAATTCGTTGGAACCCATTTTTTTGAACTCATTTGATAAAATTCCAAAACTCCAAATACTTGAAAGGTTTTCCATTTTCTGCTCGAAATTTGTAGAGCTTTGTTCAAAATTTTGCCAAATTAAGTCTCAAGTTATTAAACAAAGTGTTAAACTCTAATACCATTTTATTCACATACTTTTATTTTGTGTACACTTGATCTTTTGGTAATTACCTTGATTCATTTAGTCAAGAAAAAACATGTTTTAATTCTCCTTCAAAAACTTCCCCCATTGTGTGCATTTGCGACCAGAGGTTCCTCCTATACAAAGACCAAGATCCATGCACCGGCCAAAAAGTCTCTTCTTTCGGGGTCTATGGTCTAATAATGAATTTCCCATTGTTTGAAGCAACCATTTGCTAAGACGGAATCGAGAAAGGTAAAATTAAGGTTGAAGGTTTGAGAAACGATGTTTGAAAGTGGTAAGAATTGATAGTAGTTGTGGGTATTTATATATGGGAAAAAGTTGGTAAAATTTTTAAATTTAGATATTACAAGCAATAAAGAAAAATAAGTAAAGAATAGAGAGGGGTCATGACAATTTTCTTCTGTGTGTGGTGCTCAAATTCGACATGCCAAGCCTTTAACACGGTTTTTGCTGAGCCCTTTGCCGAAAAAACCAAAAACTGGTTAAGGAGTAAACTTAGAACTGAGAACCGGACTAAATACCACTTTACAGTTCCAATCAGTTTCGGTTCCGTTCTACTATCCAGTGTGTTATCTAAAATGATATCGGAACCGGAACCAACCCGAATCAGATCGGAACCGAAAACCCAAATAATGAATCAGGCAGGGACGGACCTAGTAGGTGTCCGGTGTGGCACCAGCAACACCTTCTTTTCCTGTCCATAGTGGAATTTTTTTCGATTTTTTTACCTATTTCTTCTACATCGGCAGCACCTACTATATATTCTTATGTCTGTCCCTAGAATCAGGATAACCGAATTAAATACAACACGATTACTCGGTTCCAACCTATTTAGGTTTCAATTCAATTTTTTTGGTTAAAAAACTCAAGAAGTTTGAAAAGGATAATAAGAAAAAGAAAAGAAAAAAAACATGACTAAAGATGACGAAAGAGGATAGGTAAGATTGTTACTCCCAACAGTACACGCTTATTTACCTCTCCTTCCCAGCAAAGCTACTACCCCTCTTACTTTCTCTCTCTTCATGTCAGAATCAAAATGTGAGCAACTGATCTGAGAGCCATAATACCCAGACCCCATTCAGCAAATTTGTTATTGTTTAACATTTTGGGGCTACCAAGTCGTAATCAGCCATGGCAGCTGCTCTTGAATGCTGGTCTAGCCGTACGAGCACTGATGAAGACATGGTGGAGCAAGGTCTCATGCGAACCGGAGACAGATCGGAATCTTCAGCCGCCGCCGTCGATACCTCTTCATCTTCCTCCTCCCCCTCCGCTTCCGCCGGTGCTTCTCTTAAAGACAGTTCCATGATGCAGAAGAAGTTTCAGAAACTCAGCCGCAATGTATCAGAAGCCATTGCGTCTCTCAAGAACTCCTTGAATCTCGACCCGGCCCGAGATTCGAATCCGACCCGGATCGATAGTTCCCGGAAACATGTCTGGGGAAGCGTCGTTCGGAATTTGACTCAGCTTTATCCCGGAAGTCAACTCCCCGAGAAGCTCGTTTCCAATATCCGGAAGCATTATGATTCTCTACCTCTCAGGTCTTTACTCTATCAACAAACATCTAATCTTAGGGCTTGTAAATTCAAATTTTCGTAACACCCATCATTGCTTTACCTTCTTTAATCTCTGTTTTTTTGCTAAATCTGATTAAAAACTATAAAATCATGTTCATGGCGATGTATCCGACAGTTATGCACAAGCAGGATTCGAAATGAAGGATGTGTTCCTACATGTTAGATTGATAGAACAAGCATCAGCTGATGACCTCCCAGCTATAATGATACAAGAAGTTTCAGACGAAGAACCTCAAGGATCTGTTTTCAAGCTCACTTTCGCCTGCAATTCATCACTTTCATGGCCAACCATGTCGGGAGCACTAGATACGTTATCAATTTCTTGCAAGAAGATACAGATCTTTGAGAAAAAAGGTTTCACATTAGGAGTCATTCTTCTTTCGATTCCAATCCAACCAGAGCAAGAGAAAACATTCAAATCCCGGATAGAAACCGCTTTGAAATCAGCTTTAAAAAAGCCGAATAAAACAAATTCTATGAAGCTCCCATTTGGGCTTTGTGGGTGTCAAGAAGAGGGTACAAAGGGAAAAGAGTTTGGTGAACCCGAAGACGATTCCAACACCCAAAATTACCAAAATGGGGTCGAAACTTTGACTCCAAGTTCATCAAAATTGAAACTAGAATTACCTCTACCCAAATCATCAATAGTAATATCCGTTGATGAGTGGCAAACAGTTCAATCCGGGGTCGATGAGATCAAGAAATGGTTATTAAACCCCGATAGTTTAGAGTTCATCGATCAAATTGGATCCGGTAGATTTAAAGGAACATACAAAGGTAAAAAAGTCGGGATCGAGAAGCTAAAAGGGTGTGAAAAGGGTAATTCATACCAATTTGAAATCCGAAAAGATCTTCTAGAGTTAATGACATGTGGGCATAAAAACATTTTACAATTTTATGGTGTATGTATCGATGATGTTCATGGTTTATGTGTTGTGACTAAGTTGATGGAGGGTGGATCGGTTCATGATCGAATCATGGTTAAAAACAAAAAGATTCAAACGAAAGAGCTTATACGAATTGCTTTAGATGTTGCGGAAGGGATGAAGTTCATGAATGATCATGGTGTTGCGTATAGAGATCTTAACACGCAACGAATTCTATTGGATAAAAACTTGAACGCATGTTTAGGTGATATGGGCATTGTTGGGGCGTGTAAAAGTGCGGGTGAGACTATGGATTATGAAATGGATGGCTACCGTTGGCTTGCTCCCGAGGTTAGTTTTCTTTACTCCTCTTAATCTGTTAAGTCGTTCTTTTTGTATTAAGTCGTTCTTTCTGTATTAAGTTAAAAAGAAACAACCATATATATAAGATTAAATAAAAAAAAAAAGTAACAAAAATTTCAACATCATTAGGTGACCATATTAGACATTATTATCACTCTTGCTTAACTTTTGGCTTTATTAAACCACTTGCATCATTTCACTTGATAACAAATGCATCCAATTAATGACACAAGTTCCATCAAATTAGTTTCAAATGATGCCCTCCACTAACAAATTCAAAAAACAAAAACAAAAAAAAAACTATTATTTTTGTACCGTTTTACTCCGTGATGCGGGACCCACAAAATAAAAACAATTTATTATTTTACAGATAATTGCGGGGGACCCGGAAACGGTCACGGAGACATGGATGAGCAATGTGTTTAGTTTTGGAATGGTGGTTTGGGAAATTGTGACTGGGGAGGCGGCATACTCCGCGCTCTCGCCCGTACAAGCTGCGGTGGGGATTGCCGCGTGTGGGCTTAGACCCGATATACCGAAAGATTGTCCTCAAAATCTCCGGTCTTTAATGAACAAATGTTGGAATAATATTCCTTCAAAAAGGCCTCCGTTTTTGGAGATTATTTCGTTGTTGACTCGGTCAAACAATAGCAGTAACAATAACAATAACAGCTTTAGCAGGTGACAGAAGAAACTGATGTTTAGTTAGCATACAGAAATGCATGGGTTGATTTTGCAACATAAAATAGTTGCGATAAAGATGTTCATACTACCAGCCATGGTTTCATTTTGATTTTTTTTTTTTTTTTTTTTTTTCCGGTTAAATGCTAGAAATAGCAACGTATTTTCATTGGTTTATTTTATTGTAGCATCATGCTTCCATTTCTTTCTATTACAAAAGCATATTTTGAAAAAGGTATCTATCTAAATACAAAACATTTTTTACTGGATTTTACAAAATATTGGATAGATTTTCGAAATATAATGATGTGAATGAAGAAAATGGAAAAAATAATGTTATAATACATAAGTAAATGAATATACGTTGTTGCTTTTGGTATGATTTGATTTTGGGGAACATGGGAAATCGTTAAAAAGAGCTACAAAGAGATGAAAATGTGAAGTTTTGGAGTGATTGAAGGGATTTTGTCTTGAGTTTGATGTTTATGTTTGTAGTTGTGGGCCCTTTATGTCTTTGATGCGAAAAAGTATATGAAATCTTTCTTTTGGTTCATTTGCATACCTGTCTTTGAACTTTAAGAGATCTGTATTTATTTTTTTAATATATTTACGATGTATGAAGTTAGAATATAATTTATATGACTTTTGGCTAAGTTTTGTTCAAAGATTCTTCAAAATAATGACACTTGCATATGAAAAATAGTCAAAGATGGAGGACAAAAGATTCAAAGAATATGAAAATAAGTGACTTTTTGGATTTTTGCACTAGTATTTCTACTCCACAATTATTATTAGTTTCTTTTAGTATTATTAAATAGGAATCAAGTTTTATACTTATTTACCTATATAGTATACACCTCATTTTTTTTTCAACTCAAATTCTCAACTTTCAATTTTATTTTTACATGATAACCTTTTCTATTTTTTTCTTTGTTGTATTGTTATAAAAGTTTTTATTTATTTCACATGGAAAAATTGTAGAAAATAGTAACTTATTTTGTTCTTGTTACCAATATAGGCTATATACTTTACTGTTTACCAATAATTTTGTTTGTATTTTTACTTTTCACCCATACTAGCAATATATTTTGTATTTTCCTACTCGTAATACCAACATATTTATATTTCCGTATTGGATAGAAATGCATTTTTTTTACATATAATAATAATATACTTGTATCTATATTTCTCTACGTATATGGTCAATGTATTTTATGATACATAATGTTATTTATGAAGAAATATAAATACATTGTTATTATAGGATTTTTTTCTAAACATGTTACACTTTTAAGTAAATCTGTATTACAACTAACTATAGTTTTTATGTTAAATATTATTGGTAAAAATTATAATCATGTTCCTATTATGGTAATGATGGGTAATTAAATAAAATACATTGTTTGGAATGGGAGAGAGTTTTGTTATTTCCCGTATTTTTTTTTTCCCACAAAATAGAACAATTATGAAAGCTTGATCAATAGTTACTGATAGTATTCCTTTTTATATATAAACATTTTTACAAAATTAGAATAAAACTAAAATTTGATTACTATGTAAATTAAACTGTTTTGGGCTACTCCAACCCAACACCAAAAATCTTACTTTCTACACCAAGATGGTGATAAGCTTCAACCTCATTTCATTACTTCCATCATTTTTAATATAAAAGACATAACATCAAATTTAGTATGATATTATCTATTTACATCATTCAACGTTTCATGTATTACTTTTAGTGCCTCAAATTTTATTTATTTTTACTTTATCAAAAATATAACTAGGTATATTCAAAATATAATAATTACAAAACAATTCAATTCTAGTTTAATATGACTAGGTATATTGTATATAAAATAATTTATTTGGTTATAAGTTTGTAATAATATATGTTATAAAGTTTTTACAAGAAAAAAAGATGCAAAAAAATAGTAAGTTGAAGGTATTTTTGACAATTTATATAAAGGGGTGTTTGTTTTTCCTTTTAAATCAGCTTTTTGATTTTTAACTTTTCCCCAAAAAGTTAGAAAAATCCAAAAGTTGTTTGGCAAGTGGAAAAGGACTTTTAAAACCAATTTTTACCAAAGCATAAAAAATAGCATTTGCAAAAGTCACACATCCGTGACCTTTTGTATTTTTTTGAACTTTTGAGACTGGAAAAACAAAAGAAATCCAAAACACTTTTTAAACATATTTTGGAAAAAGATCTTTTATAAAAAGATCCATTTACAAAAAGGACTTTTCCACTTGAAAAGGAATCCCAAATACCCTCTAAGATAGAAAAATATATACTATATGATATACTTTTTGTTGGTGATTTGTTTCACTAATGTGATCTAAGTGTAATGAGATTACTTTGTGTGACCAAAAGTGATCTTGATAAATATTAAACAAGTAAGGAAGGTGTGAAGTACACACTTGTTTAAATTTATTCAAGATTAAAAGTAGACTGTCATTTAGGGCGAAGCCCCTGAACAAATGGCTATTATTATGCCATTTTTCTAAGGCTATTATTATGCCATTTTTCTAACACTTTTTGATGCAAAAATGGTATAAGATTAAAGATAAAACAATATCGTACCATTTTTTTACACGATTTTGGTATAAAAAATTGAGTTTTGTTGGAAATGGTCTCAATAAGCCGTCACATGTCACATCATCAGCCCACATCAACAACAGAGTCATGTCAACAAAAAGATACAAAATTTCACAAGAATAGAACACATGCTATCAATGCTAAACACATCTCTCAAAGTCTTGAAACACCAAAAATATTTATTAACTTTTATCGGCACCTTCCTCAAAATAAGATGCTCCCCTCACCCGAAACGCAAGTTGTTTGGAATGCTTTAGCACACGCCTCTCGTCAAAGCTTTCCCATCCTTCAAACTGCAATCACAACCCTTGGATCAAATTCATCTGACAACTGCTTTTCCAATCTCGGCCATTGATTGTTATACAAAATACTAGCAACTTTGGATGAAAATTACATACCTCTCGAAGCATGTCCATTGTTATTTCCGTGCCATGGAGGTCTAGGGTTGAAAGTTGGGTGCAATTTTTTAATAGTGTCATAGGAAGTGATTTAAGCCCGTTGTTGTGGAGATGTAACGCCTACAAGTAGTTGAAGACAATCTTAATAAAGTTGGCCCAAATATAGACATGACACTGATATGACATGACATGACATGACATGACAGCTTTATACTGCGTTTGACACGATTGGACTTAGATGTGAACCCTACAAAATTTTCAAACTTTTGTCCAACCAAAAAAGGCGAAACAAGGTGGGACATAGACTTGCTCTCGATCGCGATCTCTCGTCTGTGCAAAAGACGTAAATGCCCTCCTCATTCTGTTCATGAAAAATAGCTATAGAAGGCTTAAATTTAATACCTTGAGATTTCCTAAATTGCTGAAAGTTTCTGGAAGCTCTACGAGAAGATTTGATGAAAGATCAACCTATATAGTGTATAGATTCAAATTATGGATCAAAAAAACCGAATTTTACAAAAAGGAGTGGGATTTCAGAGATAAATATGAAATCTCTTACTTCAACAAGAGAAGAACAGCTCCCTATGCATGAAGTGATGGTGCTAATCCTTCATATAAAATATAAATTCTCATTATATGTCTCATGACAATTGCAACGTTTTTTTCTTATTGGTAAGTCTTTAATCGATAATTTATTTGTTAGAATTTAGAAAATTAGCCATGATAAAGAGTGAATATGAACATGTTACCTATTGTCATTAGCTTCTAAAACCTCGAGATGAGCTAGAAATCCTATTTCATCAGGAAGACATGTTAACTTGTTGTTTGCAACATGAAGTTCCTTCAAAGTAGTTAATGCTCCCAAATCGGAGGGTAAAGTTGTCAAACTGCAAATATTATATCACCAATGTAGTTGGTATGAAAGATAATTGTTACAAGGCCATTATAAGACAAAGGGATGCTTACAGATTCTGGCTCAAAGACAGAAAAGAAAGAGATTTTAATGAAGAAAGCCCTTTCCAGCTAAGAGATTCATCTTCTATGCAGTTCAAATTCAAGAGAAGTTTCTAACAAATAAAGGAACAATCGACAGATTACTACTTTTTTTTTTTCAACAGGAATCTTTCATTCAAATTAACAAGTATGACACTCTTACCTGCAAAGAACTCAATCCACCAATGGCGTCGGGTATATCTTGTATCGAGTTACAACTGAGATCAAGAAATCTTACAGAAGATCCACAATTCCATACTTCTTGAGGTATGACCTTTATGTCGCCATTAGAAAGTGCTATGACTCCAGTAAGCTTCCATCTTTCAAATTGACTCTTCACGACAGTCGCTTGTTTCTCCTTTCTATTGTTCTCAGAAGTTCTTCTTAAATTTGAGACCACCGGAGATTCCTTTTTGATCGGACCACTCTATAAGAAGCACAAATATTTCCTAAATCAAAACCTAATACACCCAATTCCTTAACAATCACATTCAACTGACAGATTGCAAATTGCGAATTGCAAATCTAAACTAGATTACTGATCGATATATATGAATTTTCAAAATACCCCTTGATGTAGACCCTGGGAAGCTAAGAGCTGCATCTTATAGACTCCATTGTTTGTCCCCAATGAACTTAACTTCATTTCATCGTCAAGAATTTTCCCTGTAACATTATGTTCATTGAAATTAGGTTTTTTTTTTTCGTGTGTTGAAGATGATGCGTGTTTGGTAAACAGGGATGGTTACCTTTAGCGATAAGTTTTTGACCGCGAGGAAGAACATCGGTGAGTGGTTGAAGCGCAGACTTTAGGTCTTTAACGGTTGATTCAACAGAAAGGTTCACCGGTATCGATCGTCCGTTGAACTTCACGCTAATTTTAATAGTGTTTGCGGGATCGCTTCCGTCACCGGTAGCGCCGTTTGTCGCCATTCCGACCTCTCGAGCTCAAACCAGTTTGCAATAGAGGATGATACACAACCGTAATTGCAAAAATGGTCGCAAAAATTGTAATTTTTGTTGTGGTTTGCTCCAAAGAAAAAATTTAAATTAATACACTTGATATTTTATTTTTTCATTTCTTATAATTACTTTTTAATTATTAAAAAAACTATATATATATATACCCCTCCACTACAAGAAAATAGCTTTTCTAACTAAAATGCGATTAAACCGTCTTGGATACCATATATCAGAGTGACGAATTAGTCTTAAATACTACACGGGACTATTTTTAATGTATGGATCATTAGAGACCGACCAAACTTATTCAAGACAAAACATCAATCCCTAATTTGTTTGCATCGGTTTAGGTTTGGTGGGAAACAGATTGGGGACTGAATTTCAGTCTCGAATAGTCTAGTGCAAACTTTGACTTTGTAGGGAAAGTTATGAGGGACTGAATTCCAGTTACTGATAAACTTGCACCAATTTGTCCTATAGATGAGAAACTTTTTGAAGACTGAATTTCAATCATTTATAGGCATGCACTATTTGACATTCGGCTGAACAATTTGTAATTGGATACATCTTAGTATTTACGACCATACCGTATATCAGAGATTGATGAATCAATCACGAATAATATTTGGAAGGAAAGTTATTAGGTACTGAAATCCAATCTTGGATAGACTAGCCACTTTTGCCTTTGGAGAGAAATCATTAGGGACTGGATTTTAGTTTTTGAAACATGTTATTTAGTCATATATACCAGATATTAGAGACTAATGAATCAGTCAAAAATATTATTTTGATACAAACATATTAGGGATGAAATTTCAATCCCTGATAAATGTCTACCAGTTTTGACTATGCAATGACCTTATTAGGGACAAAATTTCAGTCATTTATACAACTGCACCAAATTTATCTTATAATTAGGACAATTAATAAAGGCCGAATTCCAGTCCAGAAGAGACATGTACTATTTAACATTCGAATGAATACTTAGAACCAGTGTAATACACGTCCAGTGGACAGATTGGTTGATAAATAATGTTTCACTTAGTGTTTACTTTCGTCATTTAAATATCAAAATTTAGTAAAAAAAATATTTAACTAAGTCAACCATTCTTTGACCATATTTAGATATGGAAAAAGGATTCAATCCATGGAGTATTGTGACCTTTGTTTTATGTATTTGGAAAATCATAGAAAAGAGCACGCATAAGCATTTATAGGACATTCCAAAGAATGAGGATGATGGATAATAATGTCCATAGCCATAATAAACCGATAATATTACTATAAATAACAGTGTCCTTTTGGGTTACATACAAGAAAAAAGTAAATCAAAACTGAAAATATATTTATATGAGGGACTTGTTTTGTTAATTGATTAATAGTTTAATTAATTAATGGTAAATAATAGAATATGAAATATTCAAGAATGATTTGAAATACCTGATAATTTATGTTTAGCAATAAGAGTTCATGCTCTTATATAATAAATGTATTAGCTTTGAAGAGTACTAAGTAATACACCTAAGTGGATTTGATAATAATATTAAAGTATGTTGCATTGTAATGACAAACTATGTGACTAAAAGGAATTCAAAAGTAACCCCAATGTAATATTCAATCGTTGATGGTTCTCTTGAAGTTTCTTGTGACTATAAGGTGACTTTCCATCGAGTATAGATCCTAAGTCACATAAGATCACTTGGTAAATACTTAGTAAGTACGTTCACTAATGAAAAGAACATAATAGCTAATTGAATCATATATTAGATTTCCATGTGTAGTTTAGTTTATTTAGGAACTAATGCAATATAAGTCTCTATTTGATTGTACGGTTATTAACTAGAGAACTTAATATTTGATGGAGATCGGTCACTTCATTTAGGATATCACTATGTTCCACTTTTTCATGTTTAGAACCACTTTCTGAATAATATATTATTCAAACTTCCATAATCAATCCTAATCTTGGAAGATAGTAGTGAATTAAGATTGCTATAGTATTGGTAGATTGTTCATAGAGATGAACATTGCTAAGTCTTGCGAGCAATACTTATGAGTACTTGAAAATGGAGATCTTAAGTATTGGAGTAACCATGCTTAAAGATTACTGTAACTACCACGCTTAATTTGGTTTCTCATTTAATTTTGATGAATACTTGAAAATGGAGATGCACGTATGCGCAGCGTACAAGTTGGTACACACGACGTACATGTCCAAACCCAAAACCCTAATATTTAGGGTTTTGAGCAGTATTTAAAGAACATTATGTCCCAATGATCGTTTCTACCAGTCTCCATTTTGTCCCTAGTCAGCCTCCACGAAACCCAAACTCCATTGTTGAGTGTTCTTGAGATTAGAATGTCATTTTGGGTGTATTTTGGTGCTTTAAAGGAAGGAGATCATCTTGAAGCTTCATTGGATAAATGAGAGCTTGTAGATCCAGATCATCATCATCATTTGGCACAATTTGGAGGTATAAAGTTCTGAACTTGATGTCTTGTAGCTTAGATATAGTTTTAGCTTGATTTTAGTTAACTTTTGGTCCCATGAGTGAGTTTTGGTGGCTTGATGCAATACTAGAAGTTATGAGTTGCCCTTCTTGAGGTTTTTGAGGTTTGTAAGTCTTAAAGTTAGCATCTTTTGGGTTGGAACTCACCATGCATGAGTTTGAGTTCATTTTATGGAAGTAGAATGTTATATTTCGAGTTTGGGTTCATTTGGGGCATGTAAAATCACCAAGTCAGTGACTTTATGGTTATAGAAGTTGATTATGACTCAGATTTGTGGGTTGGACCCTTGGAGTACACTTAGCATACAGCTAAGTATGCCCATCATACTCAGTCAAAGGGATTTTGCGAGTTAGGCTAAGGGTTTAGGCCTCCTGATGGCTTGGGTTTATGAGCTCTTGTTGGGCCTTCCGAGAGCAAGTGTCTTGGTCTTGGAAAAATTTATTGGGATTAGGGAAGGCCCATGAAAGAGTTGGACCCAATTAAGAAAATTGGGCCATAAATGGGCCATGAGGGATTATTTGGCTTTGGGCCTTTTAGATTGTGAATTTGGGTCTTAGTTTTGGGTTAAACTAGATCAGGGGTAAAATGGTTATTTTACCCCAAATATGGATTATTGGATATAGTTTAGAACCTAAGTGTTAATTAGGTGTTATTTTATACTGATAGCTCGGGGAGTCGTCAGGACAACAACTAGGGATCTTCAGTAAGATTCAGCATTCGAGGTGAGTTTCCTCACCATATATAGTGGGTTGAAGGCACCAATGCCGACCCAAGATTTGATATGTTACTAGTATGTGTATGTGTTCATATGCTTACTGGGTGGGGCCCGACGATTATTCTATATGCTATTAGTTTTCATGTGTTATGATTTGTATGTGGGCGGGGATCGTTATATGAGTTAGGGCGGACCCTGTTATAATTATCGAGCGGGGCCTGTTATGCAAGTTAGGCAGGGCCCATTATGTGTTTATGTATGGTATGTGGGAACTCACTAAGTTTTGTGCTTACGGTTTTTAGTTTATGTTTAAGGTACTTATAGTTCTAATGGGAAGAGCTCGGGTTAACTGCATCGCACACACCATATAGATTCCACACTAAGATTTCACTCTGATTTTTATGATGTTTAATACACTTAGTTTATTCAGGATGTATGGAAATGTTTGGAATACTGTTTTTACTTAAATTAAAGAGAAAATTTTGGATCATGTTTTTGGGCCGTTACAAGTTTGTATCAGAGCCTTGGTTTGAGGGATTTGGGCACACTCTCGGGTGTGTCTGAACTTAAACTGAGGTTTTGGTAAATTTTTTAAGAAAGAAAAATATTTTAAGAAAAAGGTTTTTCTAAAATAAGATGGGGTGTGGTGCATGCAATCAGCCGAGCTCAAGTAAGTTTTCCCAAAATACTCATACATGATATTTGTTATGCTTTGATTTGTGAATTTGTGAACCGCATGCTACTTAGGGCTAAGGATCTGCTCAGTCTCAGCGTGATAAAGCGCTAGGAGAGATGCCTTTATATTCCGTTGTATGAGCTTATAGACTTGCATGCTAGTATTGATCAGTCAATGATAAGATGGCCTGATTAGGTTATTGTTGGTTCTAGTTACTTGATGCTCGAATGTTACTTGCTTTGTGCTTTTAGGGATTCTAACTAGCATCAGCTAACTAGTAAACGAATATGTTAAGTTACATATTATGGGTATTAAATAATTTTAGAAGGTAAGGTTTTAACTCTATTACGCAACTCTTGTTTGAGTCCAACCGTTGTAGTGTGAGACCTCTCATTCGAAGAATTATCTAGTTTTAGTGATATGTAACTGTATTCGTGAGCTAGTTAGAGGAAGTTAGCCGAAGTTCCTTTCTGCAACTGATGGCAGAGAGTGGTATGGAGTTTGTCCTAGGAAAACCTAGGATGAGATCTAGTGCTGGGAAATTTATTTGTGAAGGATGGTTATATGGTTATAGAGTGATTTGGTTGCATCAAAGCGATTCTTGAGGAAAATACGGATAGATATGGAAGGTAGTGTGGGCCCGTACTATTGGAAGCAGGGGGTCCAAACTTGATTCAAGGAAAGTTGTGATGGACTAAGGAGCTTGCGGAGTTGTGATTCCCCGATATATATATATATATATATATATATATATATATATATATATATATATATATATATATATATATATATATATATTTCAATGTGTATTATGATGGTTTGTATGGTCTATTTTTAGTATAGTAACATTGTGAGGTGGACCTGTTGGCAGTTTTGGTGCTGGGGAGGGCTCGGGCTTAAGATCTGGAGCCAGACAGCTAGATGAACATATGAGGGAGTTAACATAGTCTGAGATTATGTGCAATATCCATGAGTAGACTATTGTGATATTTGGCTCGCTCAAGGAGGGTATTCTGGAGATCCTAGATGAACGGTTGAGCGCGTTTCGTGCAGAGGTTGTGGCTTTGGTTGGGACATGTTTGTTGATCTTCAGGGATTTCCGGGCATATGGAGCTGCGGATTATCATGGGGCGAGTGAAACGATTGAAAGTCATAGGTGGTTAGCAGATGTTGCTAACGCCTTCCATACCAGCCGTTGTCCCACGGGGGACAAGGTCAGACTAGCTTCCTGCCTTCTAAAGGATAAGACATGGGATTGGTGGAAGGAGGTAGGACATGTGGTGGGTGATGATGTTGTTGATGTGATGACTTGGGATGATTTATCGACCCGATTCTGAGCTGAGTTTGCACCAGTGATTGAGGTGCAATAGTTAGTGCGAGAGTTTCAGGATCTCCGCCAGACTACAGTGATGGTGGCCGAGATCACCATGATGTTTCAAGAAAGGGCACTTCTAGTTCTGTAGTGTGTGGCGGACGAGGAGATGAAGAAGGCGTGGTATAATGAGATGTTAAGGAGTGAAATTTGGTAGTTTGTGAGCCGATCCAGCTGCAAGATGCTGGAGGATATGATAGCGAGAGCTAGGGAGAGGGAGATTGATTTGGAGATAGAGAAGAAGAGGAAGTGAGATTCTGTGTCGAGTGTTAAGGGTTCGAGTAAGAGGCACAAGGTTACTGATTCGAGAGGGAAGGACCGGAAGGACCGAGGCTGTTGCGGAAAGTGTGGCAGGATGCATGAGGGGACATGTAGGGTGGGTGGTTATAGCTGCTTCAAGTGCGGCCAGACTGGGCATATCAACAGGGATTATACTACTACCACTACCACCACCCCAATATCTAATCTGATTTGCTTTCAGTGCAATCAGAGAGGCCACAAAAAGGCCCATTGCCCGAGTTTGGTTGCAGCAGGACTGGTGTCAACACTCGCTCCTGTGATTCTTCGGAATACTGAAGGCCGCTAGGACTGAGCAGTCGCACCTTTGGCGAAGACCATGACTTTCCAGTTGACAGCCGAGGAGGCACGTGCAACTCCCGATGTTGTGATGGGTATGTATTCTCTCCTTATTTCTTTATTTATATTGAATTGATTGCTTATGTTTGTATGTTTTATTTTAGGATCGTTCCTTATGAATGGTATTTCTGCTCTGGTATTATTTGATTTAGGGGATACCCGATTGTTTGTATCTCTTGCGCTTAACAAGAGATTTGGAGCTCCGGGGGAGCTGGATTGTCCTCTAGATGTCGAGATTGCTGATGATAGGTCTGCTCAGGTTGCGAGGGTTCATCGGGGTTGTACTCTTCAGAATTTTAGTGAGCAGTATCCGGTTGATTTGGTTCCTATTCCTCTGTGTGGGAACAATGTTATCGTGGTCATCGATTGGTTGATCCCTAATGGGACAGTGATCGACTGTAAGCATCAGTTAGTTCGGGTTCGAACCCCAAGTGGGGGAGGGTTAGTGATTCATGGGGAAAGACCGCAACGTGGGCCGATTATGTGTTTTGCAGCTAGGACCAGTCGTTATCTTCATCAGGGTTGTTCGGGTTTTGTCGCCTATGTCGTGGATACCCGGGATAAGGGTAAGGCGACTGTAGATGATTGTGCGGGATTATCCAGATGTATTCCCAGAGGATTTTCCTGGGGTGCCTCCAGTGAGGCAGGTTGAGTTCAGGATTAATCTGGTTCCAGGTGCGACTCCGATAGCCAAAGCACCATATCAGTTGGCTCTTCTCGAGATGCAGGAGTTGTCTACACAACAACTAGAGTTATTAGACAACGAATTTATTTGACCGAGTAGTTCTCCTTGGGGAGCACCGATTCTGTTTGTGAAGAAGAAGGATGGGTGATATGTGTATTTTTATATATATTTATATATAACATATCTTAATATTTTAGCATTTATTATTATTATTTAGAACTAAAATAAACTTAATATGCTTTGAAATATTTAATTACAGTTAAAATGGGAGATGGAATGCAAAAGAAAGAGAATGGAGCTGAAAAGATGCAAAAAGGATATTGCTGGCAGATTGACCCCTCTTCAGTTTTTCGGTTATATCTGATGACTCATAAGTCCAATTGACTAGGTTTAAACTGTTCTGAAAACTAGACGAAATTTCCTACGACTTATGTGAGAGGGACTTTTGGCTAATTTGGCACTTATCTTATCCAAAATCGGCCTTGAAGATGAAGCATAAAAGCTGGACGGAAATTCCCTCCAAGTTACTTATTCCCCAAGCTCCACTTATCTTATTTTTATTTGCTTAATCCCTAAGCCACCATTAGTTTCCTTATTCCAATCCAACTCTAATATTCCATATAAATTCCATCTCCATCAACTATAAATACTCCATATCATTCCACCAATTTGAATAATCTATGATATTCCACTTCGACTTGTGCAACAAGAAAACTTCATAGTTGCAGTTTTGAGGGTCTAGGAGGTGGCTGGAAGGCCGTTAAGCTAACGGGAGCGGAGATCGGAAGGGTTGGAGAGCGGATACGTTTCGGTAATCATATGGGCTGTTAACGTGACCATGTTTAGTATTCCATTGTGTTACTATTCTGTATTTAGTTTCTGACTTGGGTGTAAAAACCTTTTACTTTATGTTTATGATTGAATGAAGCTTTGATTATTAGACTAATTGCTATATTGAATAGTTTTTTTGTGTTTCATTTATCTTGCCAAGCTTGTTAAAAGATCCTTACGTATTAATGATAATTATTTGTTGTTAATTGTTAAGTGAATTGAGTTGTATGAACATATGCTTGATTGCTTGTCTCTTATGATTTTGGTGACCATCGAGATTATAAGTCTAGGAATAATGAATGTGAAACTAGGATTAACTTGGGAATAAGTAAGTTAATGTGTGAGCCTTGTTTGATGACCATCAACAAGAGGTTAATTGAATGCCTAATTTGATTAACTATATTTGCAAGTCTTGCTTGACACGAACTGAACACTAGGAAGCATGTTAGTTTAACCAATTGATCATTGTTTGAATTGACTTGTTTGCTAAAGGATTAGTTATAGTGAACGCGAATCTAAGCATTTTAGGAATCGGTGATCATGAATAAATGACTTTGTGTATGCGATTGTCTATGTTTTTAAGGTGTAACTTGTCTAAACCAAAGTACCTGAAGAGATTTGTTTTCCTGTTAGTTCATCGAGAGTTGTTAATTAATTATTAGTTTGAGATTTATTAAACTATTTCTTTTATTCTTCTCGTGTGACCTGTAACCTATAATCAAATATATTAAATTAATCCACCGTTCCCTGTGATCGACACCCTTGCTTATCAAAGCTATACTATACTCGATTGGGTTCACTGCCTGTAAGGTGTGGTTTAGATGCGATAAATTATGAATTATTAATAAAAAACTAGTGCATTAAATATACACATCAAGTTTTTGGTGTTTTTTCCGGGGAACGACTTTCAATTAATTTAGTTTATTTGATTACTCGTTATTTATTTTTAGTTAGTTTTTTATTTTATTTTTTTAGTTTTATTTTCGTTGATATCATTTCGCTTGTCCGGAAGGTTCTTGTTATTATTTGCAGGAATTTGTGATCATACACATCGATTGGCTTTACCTTTTGCATGGGTTTCGAGATTGCAAGCGATTAGGGAATTCTTGACTTGTTTAGTCTACTACTTTGGTGATTTGTCCAACTCAATCCACGAGGCATAGTATAGCAAGGCGTATCGAGGTGGTTAAGTGGAAGACTGAACTCTTGCTACTCTTGACTAGTTGGGTCAACTCTTGTTCTACTTATTAGTTAATGGTGCAAAGAAAACAAATGAAATAGTCTGACACGTCCCGAAAGTTTTTGTTTTCACAAACCACCTCTTGCATGCAAGGGATTTAATCAACAATTGTAGTTTGATTTTGACGAAGACATGTGATCGTGATATCCTTTTCAGTTATTTTGGTTTTTTAGTTATTTTAGTGAGTTTTTATTTTTATTTTTAGTTTGTTTAAAATTTGTTTTCCATGTTGATGCTCTTGATGTTTCAAATCTTTGCAGAACTTTTACCCTTCAGATGCTTTCAGAAATTTCAATAATTGGGGTCGAATGTTGATTTGTCACGAGAGAAAAAACTGTGTGAGGGTTTGAAGTTGACACTTGAGAGCCATGACTCTCAATAAGTGTGGGGTGCGCATTGATATTTGGAGGGATTATTATTTCGAAGAGTGGCATTTCTAACTATACATTGATTCCCATGGCATGGATGAGCTGTTCCCACACCATGGAGTTTTATTTTGACGCGATGTAGAAGTATCATCCCGGCTGCCATGACATGGTTGACACTTTCCTATGTCGTGGGGGAGTTTTTCATCGCGAGAGGAGGCTGCTATTCTACATACCACGACGTGACCACCACTTACCACATCGTGGCCATGCTATTATTCGCGATATGGATTTTTCCTCACTCGATGACACGACGTGGTTGACACTTTCCCACGTCATGGTCACTATACATTGCTTTAGTTTGCAATCGTTTGCACCATATTTCATAAGTCAATGTTCTTTTGTATTTTCCGGCACATTCAGAAGCAGCAGTTCCAGTTTTCAGTTTATCACCAATATTTGAAAAAACCTGTAGCAGCCCCATTCGATCTCGCCACAACTACCCAGGGGTGTCTGTTCCTTTTTCTCCCTTTTTATGTTCTTAATTTGTTTTAGCATACAATGAGGGCATTGTATGAAATAAGTGTGGGGTAAGGGGTCGGTAAAAGTAAATTATAAAAATGAAATAATAGTTGGAAATTGCTAGATTTAGGGAAATTTAAAAATTTAAAAGAAAACTTGAAATAATAGTTTAATTTAGAAAAATCTAGTGATAGTTTAAAATTTTGCTAATACTGTATGAGATGATCCGATGAGAACTCAAATGTTTAGTTGAGCCAATATACGTTATAGTGCATTTGTGGCTTCCCTTATTTTAGTGAAATCATGGAACAAAAGCATAACCCCGCTCGGTTTGAAGGATGCAATATGTTTAGTAGCCTAAACCTGAAATGTATCCAGGAAAATTATTATCATTAACCAATAAAGGTTGAGGTTGAGCGCCTCTGCTTAAGCATGTAGGTTTTTGAGTGAAAAAAGAGAGGTACATGTAAAAAAAAAAATAAGAGAGAATTACAAAAAAGTTTGAAGAATTTTGGAGCAAATAAAGTGAAGATCAAAAGATCAAAATTCCAAGAAATTCAAAAAGTTGAAGATACCAAGAAATCAAATCAAATAAGGTGGTGAATTCAAAGAAATCAAAGATCAAATTGTTAAGAAAGTGAAGAATTCCTAAAAAGCTCCATAGTGGTATCATAAATTGTAATTCTAGATTATGTATGCTTAGGTTGCTCAACTAAAAATACCGTGAGGTTAGGAGGTTTTCTACGGATGGATTCGGAGGGTTGCATAAAATGAGCATTGTTCGGAAAAAGTGGGCAAGTGTTTATGAAGATTGTGAGTATTTAAAGTATGGGGGGGTACTTTAGGAAAATTTTAGACACAAATGCATGCGTTGAGGTCTTGGCATAATGGCTGAGTTTTAAATGGATTGTTTAGTGCAATATTGGTAAAATAAAAGTAAATTTGCTTGGGGGCAAGCAAAGGCTAAGTGTGGGGTATTTTGATATGTGTATTTTTATATATATTTATGTATAACATATCTTAATATTTTAGCATTTATTATTATTATTTAGAACTAAAATAAACTTAATATGCTTTGAAATATTTAATTACAGTTAAAATGGGAGATGGAATGCAAAAGAAAGAGAATGGAGCTGAAAAGATGCAAAAAGGATATTGCTGGCAGATTGACCCCTCTTCAGTGTTTTGGGTATATCTGATGACTCATAAGTCCAATTGACTAGGTTCAAACTGTTCTAAAAACTAGACGAAATTTCCTACGACTTATGTGAGAGGGACTTTTGGCTAATTTGGCACTTATGTTATCCAAAATCGGCCTTGAAGATGAAGCATAAAAGCTGGACGGAAATTCCCTCCAAGTTACTTATTTCCCAAGCTCCACTTATCTTATTTTTATTTGCTTAATCCCTAAGCCACCATTAGTTTCCTTATTCCAATCCAACTCTAATATTCCATATAAATTCCATCTCCATCAACTAGAAATACTCCATATCATTCCACCAATTTGAATAATCTATGATATTCCACTTCGACTTGTGCAACAAGAAAACTTCATAGTTGCCGTTTTGAGGGTCTAGGAGGTGGCTGGAAGGCCGTTAAGCTAACGGGAGCGGAGATCGGAAGGGTTCGAGAGCGGATACGTGTCGGTAATCATATGGGCTGTTAACGTGACCATGTTTAGTATTCCATTGTGTTACTATTCTGTATTTAGTTTCTCACTTGGGTGTAAAAACCTTTTACTCTGTGTTTATGATTAAATGAAGCTTTGATTATTAGACTAATTGCTATATTGAATAGTTTGTTTGTGTTTAATTTATCTTGCCAAGCTTGTTAAAAGATCCTTACGTATTAATGATAATTATTTGTTGTTAATTGTTAAGTGAATTGAGTTGTATGAACATATGCTTGATTGCTTGTCTCTTATGATTTTGGTGACCATCGAGATTATAAGTCTAGGAATAACGAATGTGAAACTAGGATTAACTTGGGAATAAGTAAGTTAATGTGTGAGCCTTGTTTGATGACCATCAACAAGAGGTTAATTGAATGCCTAATTTGATTAACTATATTTGCAAGTCTTGCTTGACACGAACTGAACACTAGGAAGCATGTTAGTTTAACCAATTGATCATTGTTTGAATTGACTTGCTTGCTAAAGGATTAGTTATAGTGAACGCGAATCTAATCATTTTATGAATCGGTGAACATGAATTAATGACTTTGTGTATGCAATTGTCTATGTTTTTAAGGTGTAACTTGTCTAAACCAAAGTACCTGAAGAGATTTGTTTTCCTGTTAGTTCATCGAGAGTTGTTAATTAATTATTAGTTTGAGATTTATTAAACTATTTCTTTTATTCTTCTCGTGTGACCTGTAACCTATAATCAAATATATTAAATTAATCCACCATTCCCTGTGATCGACACCCTTGCTTATCAAAGCTATACTATACTCGATCGGGTTCATTGCCTTTAAGGTGTGGTTTAGATGCGATAAATTATGAATTATTAATAAAAAACTAGTGCATTAAATATACACATTAATGGGTCTCATCATATGTGTATCAACTACCGGGAGTTGAATAAGGTAACAGTGAAGAACTGTTATCCCCTCCCGAGGATTGATGATCTTTTTGACAAACTTCAGGGGGAATCTTGGTTCTCCAAGATTGATTTGCGATCATGTTATCATCAAATGTGGGTCAGGGACAAGAATGTGCAAAATACAACTTTTTGGACTTGATATGGTCATTATGAGTTAGTGGTGATGCCTTTGGGGCTCACTAATGCTCCAGCTGCGTTCATGGATCTCATGAACCTAGTGTGCAGACCGATGCTGAATTAGTCGATGATAGTATTTGTTGATGATATCTTGGTGTATTCCAAGACTCAGGAGCAGCATGGGGAGCACTTGAGGGAAGTGCTGGAGACATTGAGGAGGGAGAGAACTTTCGCAAAGTTCTGGTTATGCGAGGTGTAGTTTTTGGGGGCACCTTGTTAACCAAAAGAGTATTATGGTTGATTCAGCCAAGGTCGAGGCCGTGATGCAGTGGGAGGTTATGAGGTCTCCATCTGAGATTCGATGCTTTCTTGGGTTGGCTGGTTATTATCATAGATTTATCCAGGATTTCTCAAAGATCGTTGTTCCTTTGACCCGACTCACCAAGAAGTCAGTGACTTTTTACTTGGGGCCTGAGCAACGGACAACTTTTGAGACTTTGAGACAACAGTTGTGTGAGGCGCCGATTCTGATCCTACTAGAGGGTGTTGATGATTTTATGGTTTATTATGATGCTTCGATCTCCGGTCTGGGGGCAGTATTGATGCAGAGGGGTCGTGTGATCGCTTACGTTTCGAGGCAGTTGAGGCCTCATGAAGTGAATTATCCGACACATGATTTGGAGTTAGGAGATGTGGTTTTCACCCTCAAGATTTGGTGGCATTACCTCTATGGGGTTCGTTGTACTATTTACACGAATCACAAGAGCTTGAGGTATTTGATGGATCAACCGAATCTGAACATGAGACATCGTTGATGGTTGGATGTGGTGAAGGATTATGATTGTGAGATCCTTTATCAACTGGGGAAGGCCAATGTTTGCAAAAGATGTGATGACTAATCGTAAGGAGTTGGAAAATGCATCAACCATAGTGCTAAATGAGTTATGTTTAGCTGCAATAATCAATAGATTGCCAATCAAGATGACAGATCTAGGTTAACTCACTTTGCCTTGTGAATTTGGAAATTCTACTTCTATAAATGCTTTCACCGATTTGGGGGCAAGCATTAACCTTATGCCATATTTTTTTATAAAAATCTTTTTTTACCAAGGCTCCAAGACACAAGGATGACAATTAGAATGGTGGATCACTTGAACACGTACCCACGTGGAATCATTGAAGACTTGATTGTAAATGTGGGGAAATTTGTTTTTCCGGTTGATTTTGGGGTTCTCAACATGAAGGAAGATGAAGACCTTCCCATCATTTTGGGAAGACCATTTTTGAGTACCACTATAGCTCTAGTTGACATTCATGATTCAAAGCTTACACTTTGTATAGAAGACGAAGCAATTAATTTCGAAATGAGTCAAGAAGTTAGTCATGAAATACCAAGAGATGAAGTGTTAAAGATGGATGATATGGAAAAATATCTTGATGAGCTAGTTGAAATTGAAAAGATGATGGAAGAAGAGTTGGAGGTTTAGGAGAAGCCTGATGTTGCAATTGTTAAACATTCGAAACCAAGAGCTTCAATTCCTATGTCGTTCAAGTGGAAGAGGAAAGTGATGCGGTAAAAGATAAATTATATGAAGAAGTTAAGATAATTGATGAGTACATGGGTGGGGAATTAGAGGAGCCCACAATGGTCAAGATGGAGTAAGACAAGGAAGGTCATAAAAGAAGATGACAAGAAGAATGCAAAGGCGGAAAAACAAGGAAAAGGGGTAAAGCGCAAACATGAAGAAGTTGCTAACCAAAAGAAGAAGGATAACTCGAAGAAGGCATACATTTGAAGAGTTCAAGCATACAAGAGCAAGTAGAAAGAGAAAAAGGAGAAAAGGGAGATCCCACTCCCAAACACAACAACATAGCATGGGAAGGAGTCCGAATCACGACTTCTAAAAAAGAAGCACTTCTCGGGAGGCAACCTGATATTTTAGAGTTTGCATTTTCTTTTCTTTTTCATTTTTAGTTTAAACAAATGATCATGTGTTTCTATAGTGTTTTGATTTTATTTTGTTGTGTTAGAAAAAAATATGTGAAGCAGTGAAGGAGCTTAATGGATGAAGATGTTGTGCAATTTGTGATGATCGCAATTGAAGACCATGTTTTTGAATAAGTGTGGGGTTCCCACTTGATGAAGAGAGAGTTTTTGAAAGAATTTTATATAAAGGAAAGATCAGGAATACTCCTAAGCATTGAGAAGAGTTGATGCATTATTTTGACTATTGAAGATATTCTGAGAAGACATTACGACGTTGCCATTATCACCGCATCCTGACATTTGATTTTATCACGAGTGCATCCGACCAGACACTACGACGTGACATCTCTTGACAACGTCGTGGCAATCTTATAATTCGCGACCAATATGACTATTTGCTCAAACCATGACGTGACGTTCCTATACCACGTCGTGGAAGAGGTTTATCATACTTTTTGATGATGGTTCGTCAGCTTATTTCGATCTGACACATTTGCATCACGAGAAAAGACCCCAAAAGTACTGTTTCTAGCCATTATACGAGAAGTGCAAGCTTTACTACACAAATTTCAAAATTCGATCTCGCCACTACTACCCAAAGGGAGTCTGTTCCAATTGTTCATTTTTAATTATATGTTGTTTAATTGTTTAAGTATGCAATGGCGACATTGCATCAATTAAGTGTGCGGTAGAGGGTTGAGTTTAGGAATACAAGCATTATGATTTAAAAAATTGAAAAAAATGATTGGGATTTAAAAAATTATTAGAAAGATTTGAAATAATAATATAAAATTCAATCTAGTTAAAAATTGTTATGTTGAGATCTAGGTTGCTAGCATTGTGTGGGACGATCCGATGCGAGTTTTAATGTTTATTTGAGCCAGTATATGTTATAGAATATTTGTGGCTTCCATATCCTAGTGAAATCATGGAACAAAAAGACGAGCTTGCTTAGTTTGAGGGCCACAATATGTTTAGTATCATGTACCAACAATGTGTCCGGGAGAGTTATGTAGTCATTGCACTTTAAACTAATACCTTTAACTAATAAGGGTTGAAGCTAAGTTCCCTTGTGTAAGCATATGTTTTTAAAAGATTTTCACTTTTGAGTGAAAAAAGTAAGAAAAGAAAAAAAAATATATAGAAAAAGAAAAAAAGAGGTTGCAAAAGTTTGAGAATAAGAGTCTACAAAGCTATGAAGATCAAGAAATATCATGAAGAAAAGTTCCAAATCGGAGACTCAAGAATAAGGAAAAATTCACCAAGTTATATTAATTTATTGTAATTTTTTTTTTATTTCTAGTTTATTTTTCCATATGTATGCTTGGGGTTTAACCAAAAATTACCTTGAGATTAAGAAAGATTTCTGATGATATATTCGAAGGGATGCATAAAATGAGTGTTGTTCAAAATAAGTGAGGAAGTGTTTATGAAGATTGTGAGTATTTAGGATTGGGGAAGTTCTTAGAAAAATATAGACACAAATACACGCGTTGCAGTCTTGGAGTAATGGAGACACTCAAAATGGATTGTCTTGTGCGATGTTGGTGGCTAATGTTTTGATATAGTAATAATAAAATCAGTTTTGCTTGAGGGCAAGCAAAAGCCAAGTGTGACGTATTTTGATATGTTCATATTTAACTACATATTTAACGCATATTTCTAATAAAACTTCCTATTAAGTGCTCAATACAGAAAGACACCATGTCCAATCTTAGATCTGGTCTAAATAAATGTCCTAAGTGATAAAGTTCCAAACTTTATGCATCAAGGACAAACCTTAATCTCATGAAAACTTCTATAGACCAAAAACTTATGCATGGATGGTTGGAAATGGCCAAGATCCCATTTTTATGACTTAATACCCTCACACAAATCTAGAAATGCACTCTACAAGATCTAGAGCAACTCACACTAAAATTGACCAATTAATGGGACATATAAACTCCACATCTAAGCTAGATCTAACAATGTAAGCATAAAGGTAAAAACTTTATACCTCCTGGAGATGAATGAGCGAAAGGGACTTTTGGATCCAAGGATGATCTATGCTTTCAAGCAACTTCACCACCTTCTTCCTTATTCAAAATGAACACAACACACACAAGCCTTAAAATCACACCAAATGGAATTAGGCTTTGAAAGGGGGAGATTTGAGGAATGGCGGATGATGATGGAAGGTCCTCAAGGTTTTTAGAGTCAAAACCCCAGATTAAGGTTTTGATTCTAGGTTGATACGCCCTACGTAGCTCATTAAATCCCCGCATCTAGATTCCATCATACACACTGCGTAGGAGCTTATACGCCCTATATAGGACCAAACTTCACAATACTTAAGCTTTTAAATAAAGTAAAGAAATTTACCTGAAATAATCGGGTGTTACAATTCTCCCCTACATAAATTAGATTTTGTCTCTGAAATCCTCAGCTGCAAATAGATCTGGATAATGGTCGCGTGTCTCTGAATCGGGCTCCCAGGTCCACTAGGAATCCTTCTTATGCTACCACCAAACATTGACCAAGGGTACCACCTTGTTGTGCAAGGCATTCGTCTTCCTATCAAAAATAGCCACCGACCTCTCCAGATAATTCAAGCTCTTATTGACCTGAATGTCGTCCATGGGAGACACTATTGAATTGTCAACGACACACTTCCGAAGCTGAGATACATGGAAGTTGATGTGAATAGAATAATCTCCTAAGGCAGATCTAATCAGTAAACTACCTTGCGTACCGTGACCACTACTCAAAACGGTCCAATAAATCTGGGACCCAACTTGTCCCTTTTCCTGAAGCGTATAATAATATTCTAGGGTGATACGTTTCGGGTTTTAGTATACTACAACATCCTATGGTGCACATACAATCATAAATGCTTTGGATCTATGTTTTCTCTAATTATACATGTAATATTGTTTCTAAAGCATTAGGAATACAACTAGCATACAGTTGACATAAACAACATAAAACACTAGTTAGGAGTTTACCTTTTTATGTAGCTTGTAGAAATTGTTGTATTTGGCCTTTAAGAACTTAGCACCCCAAGAGTGATGCCTCAAACGGTTCACAACACACCTAGGACAAAGGAGAACTTGAGAGAGATGTTGCTAGATCCAAAATCGGCTCTAATGAACTCCAAGAACTCTAGTGTCCGATTTTGTGTGATAAAGGAGTCCTTTTATAGTGTAGCAAAGTCTAGGGTTACATCTATGCGAACCCTAATGCCCATGACCTTTCATATTACTTATGCTCCATGGGTTAAACCTCCATGGACTATCCATCTACTACCATATTGGTTTAGCCCATCCTAAATAACAATTGGCCCACACTATAAGAATCATTGATTTACCAAATTAATCCCCATATATTTAATTAGTCTCTTTTGATCACATAATTAATTCCAAATTAATTCTTGATCAATACTAATTAAATAATATGATTTCATATTAATATATTAGAAATTATAATATATTAATAAGTCATAAGTAACCTCTTACTCAAGTATTCATCCTATCAAATTGTCCTGGTGATATGCAACCCGAAATGGACCATGCTACTCTCGGGTCAAGTACATACCAATTATAGTTATGGGCTTAGACACCTAATCAAACAGTCTCCCACTTGGATAAGTTGAATAACTATAATTGCAAGTACGACTCCAAAATCCCGACTAGCAATCGTAGTTCTTAAAAGCCGCTGTCGAACTCTGACCTAGTTAATGACGCATCCATTAGATAAGGGATAATATATTCTTCCAATCTAGATATCATATGGACATGAGACATGGATTATAATCATTCTCGCTGTCCATATGTTGTTTCCCAATTTCCGATTTATGACGACCGACTAATTGAACAAATCAAATCAGTCCGGGCTTGGCCAAGCACTTAGGGTTGTCATCACTAAATCATCGAGGGGCCCAAAAATATTGATTTTATCCCATTTTGGGTAAAAGGAATGGATAAACTTTGACTCAAATTCTTGCTTGTATTTACTCATCAAATCAAACACAACAATATTTTTTATAACACCAAGTTACTGGTGCGTTTACATATGTCAATGTGAAACCGACTTGAAAACTACAACTCAGATGTCCTGGTTTCGAGAATATAAGATATTATCGTCTCACAATCGCTCGTGATGAAATCCATGAAGTGATTCAGATGAGTGTGGGTTTAATCCAATACTCGATTCTTATTCCAGGAGTACTCAAGAACACTGCAACAAACTTGTGCTATGTCTAAAACACCTAGACAATCTACAGTCAGATTCATGACAGTCTAGCTTCAATACTTCCAAAGTATGATCGAATGTGGATGGTTTGAATAACCTAGGTATTCGGGAAGTCAAAACATGCAAAGTGAAACACGAGAATAATCGAATCCAATATGGTCTCAGAACTTATGAATATAAATAAAAAAACTTTTCTTTAATCACCAAAATTTATTACACATTATTCATTGTATAATATTTCGATTAATCAACTTAATACTTGAATTAAAACAATAGTTTTCCCATGCTACAAGCATGAACACTATGTTTGCCTATGATCATTTCTTTGTGAAATAGATCAATTGAGCACATCTTCAATGAAACTCTTTGCGCAACTCCAAATCTTTATCTCTATTGTAAGAATATCAAATTGTTTCCACTATTGCAATGTGTTAGATTCTAACTTTTATACAATGATTCCTTTTGTAATGTCAATGCACTAAAGCCGCAGAGACTTGGACAATGAAATTACAAAATTTTCCACTGAGATTTATAACAAAACAATTCCATGGAAGCGAAGTCTTAAATTCAAAGTACATTCCTTTGAACATCATTTTTGCATAAAAGTTTCCAACCTAGACATAGGTTCTTAATATTCAACTCCCATAATGGAAACATTTCCATATTTTCCATATGAAAGCTTATTATTAATAGAATCTTGTCTATTCATAATAATGTCAATATTTTCCATCCATTACAATACCTCCAATTTCCCACAAGGAACTAATCTTTGGTGAACCTTAGATTGTTCTTAGCAATTGTTTAACAACTTTAGTCATATCCGGTTTTGATCCTTTTTCCTTCTTAATGCCCTAGGCATTTGGAAAATTCAGAACACATAAATATTATAGCATATGCAACTTATCCTATACCCGAATCATATGGGATACGATCCATAATTTCTCACATAAAGATATGATACTTTACCAGTCTCTTGCTATAATATTTCCATATATATAATTTACTTATGTTGAACCATTCTAACATATCATTCATATATATCCTTGACTAAATTTGATTAAAATCTCACAATCTAAGCTTTTAGATTTGAAATGAAGTTTGAATTCCTCTCCCTTAATTATAGCAAAATAACTTTTCAAACCCTGCAACTTTACGAATTGAAACTTTTGTTTCTATAATTAACATTACTAACTCGCAACACTTAACGTAATAATTATGCTCCCACTAGCATAGTAATTACATTCTTATGAGCATAACACTTATGCTCCCACTAGCTTTGACATGTACCCAAAAATAAGATGGACTTCTAGAAATCAATAGTTGTTGACTTTCTTACCAAAGTTCAAATTTCTGATATAAGATGCTTTGAGAAGACTTTATCTAGTCTTCTCAAACTCATACACATTTCCTTAGATAGATCACATGTGTGTCTAAACAATTTTAGAACCTACATCAATAAGTCTCAAATATTTAGACCTTTTGCCATTTCTCACAATTCGAACTATGAAGAGGGATGCTGTAATCATAATAAAATTTGAGAATGCAATTATCACAATTTCTGTCTCCTTAAAATCTACTTAGTGAAAGCATTTCCTCATAGCCATTTTCATGAATTGGAGAGAAAGTTTATGACACTAAGATTTTATGGTGTATGTGTTTCTATCCATGTGAATTTGTCAAACCATAATCATAAGACAAGGTTTGCGACAAATCCAAACTCATATGGACTGAACTTGTTCAATCTTAATTTTCTGCTACTTAGTAGCACAAGGGTCAACCATGTCTTCCAAGTTGTTAAGCAGCTCAACTATACTGATCAATGAAACTTTCATTAATCCAGGTGCTTTTCCTTATGCAAACAATTGAGAACTCATATAACTCACATGCATAGTCAATTTTTAACTGGAATGGACACAAAACAAGAATATCTCAACACAATAGGTTGCAAACCTCAAGTTGTGTGCTAGTGATAAACAATATGTTTTATTCTTGATTAGTTCTTGAAACTTTTTCAAGATCTTTAAGACTCCCACTACCCTCTTGACATATAATATTCTCTTGTAATGAACCATTCCTTAATAAAACAAATATTCAAAAGTTAGTACAGATTCTTATCAATATAAACTCTTCACACAATTGGTCTTAGTTAGTCTCTATCGTTACCAAGACATCACAACTTACCAATTTCAAATGTACAACAGAAAAAACATTTTACTCAACATTCTATAAGTGTTATAAACCTTTCTTAATATTATGTCTCTCAAGGCTCAATCTTGGAGAATTAATCTGAGACTCGATTTTCGAACGAAGTACGATTCACCTTTTGATTTAACAATTTCAACAATTCACGATTCCTTTTCTTAGCCATACAAATGTACTAAGATGTACTTAGATGATTAATTGTGATATGGTTCCAAATCACTAAGGTGATCATAATATACGATACTCAAGTACTCTCCATTCTTTTTATATTGGAGAAAATTTACCTTTCTGCCTAATTTGATTCTTCTTATTCGTTCTGCCATACATTGAAACTTTTCCAATGGTTCAGAATTATACTTAATCTTGTAAGTATAACCGTATTTACTAAACTTTAGTAAATTATAATGAATACTCTTAGCGTTCTTTGTGGTGGACCTGATTAACGCACAACCGAGTGCACCTGATCTCCTCGTCCTTCACTTGACTCACATATACATGTGAACAAGAGATGGAGCTCTCATTCATAACACAATACAAGTTGCATGATTCAAAGTTTCTATCCAACTGAAACTTGGGTGATGAGAATCTTTCCTTATTTGGTAAATTATGACATTACAACAAACGAAAGAATCATATTCATTTTCCAATATTGCTATCAATGGAAACATATAAATAACAATTTTCACAAATGCTATTGTAAGGAGACTTAAAATAAGATAAAAATCAAAAAAATTCTTTATTTATAAAAGTGCCAAAAACTTGTCCTTACAATGCAAATACAAATGAAAATTGTGTTGTTATCTATTCCTAAGAAATCTATCATAACTTTTAAGCAGCAACTCAAAATTCTGATTGTCGAGCCATGTGATCGAAATCCATCTCTTCGCGATCAGAATCAACTTACTCTTCCTTTAATCTTCCTTTCTTTTCTTTGATTCTACAAAACCTCAAAATATAATTACATTACATCATGTATTAAGAATCTCCAAATAGGAACTCAATAGAGTTAGACAGTAGACTTACCTGAAGTAGAGTCAAACATTTTGACTTTACCATCTCTTAGATATCTTAGGTAGTCAGGGCAGCTTCACTTCCAATGTCCCTCTAAATGGAAGTATAAAAAAATGGTTCCTTTCGCATCGGCACATGAGACAATCCTAGAACTGGACTTTCTCTTAAGTTCAAAGTTTTTGACTTTAGCCAATTTCTCTCTCCTAGGAAAAGAAATCATTTTTGGATTGTCACGGTTGTCTATGAAAAGTCAGGAAATAGATCTTCCAATCAACTTTGCTTTACCAGTGTGCCAAATCATTTATGATTCAACAAAAATAAGCAAATAGGTAAGATGAATAAGGGTCATGTCGTGGTATGTCATATAGTAGTCCTTAACGAACCCGCTATATAACTCAGGAGGTGATTAAAGAACCCAGTCAACAACCAACTTCCTCTAGACTTTGACACCCAACTCTCCCATCTTGTCAATATGTAGCTTCGTCTCAAAGATGTAAGCATATACAGAATTTCCATCTTTGTGTTTTCTTGCCAATAGGGCTTGAATGACCTTGAACTTTTCAATTCTTTGAACATGTGGGTTAGGAAAATAATTGGAGGAGGTGGAGGAAGTGAAGTATGATTTCCAGTCCCACTAATGCACGACAAAGGGATTAATCTTTCACTTTGATCACCATGTGGGATATCATCTTCATTAGGAAAGTTTTTTCCAAAAGAATAAGGAAGGCCATAGTTGTTTGAACTTGACATCTACAAGGGAGAAGTTCAAGTGAGTTGATTTAAGTCCTTAATATAACACCCAAATGAAATATTGAGGCTAGGTCCCAACACAATATTTTACAATTCAGAAGAGGGATGCTGTAATCCAATTGAAAAATATTTGAAGGTAGGTAAATGACGATTTACCAATTTCCACCATGAAAAATGAAATTGATTATTAAGTTTTAATTGGTTTGAAATTTCTAGATCCTTTGAGATTCATTGAACCTTTCAATAACATGTTTAAATCTCGATTGTGCCCTTCAAGTTTGTGACTAGGATGTTGAGGATCATAAACAAGGTGTAAATAACCATGAAAATGTGCTTGGTACTCTTAATGTTACAGATCACCTAATCAATGTGCCGGTTAACCACACATGCTCCATTGATCTATGATTAACCTCAAGCTACCCTTTTCCACACACTTTCAGTCCCAGATTAGTGTGCCGGTTAACCACACACGCTCCACTAATGACTTAAAAAGGTGCAAAGTGCAATTCCATGGGTTAGCACCAAATTCACATTTTTCCTAAGTAACTAAGATTGAGAATTTATAAGTGTTTAGTTACTTGGTATTTTTATTATACTTTTAATGAGAATTTATGTTCTATCCTACCCGTTTGACTAACGACCCTCCACCAGTCAAGGAAGTGGTGGGTGAGAGTGGACACTCATTAAACCGCCATTTATAGGCAGTAACCTTAAACCCCCTTATAGACCGACTTTGTGAATGAGGCCTACTAACGGTTAGACCGACTTTTTACTTATACATATAATATATTAAACTTTTAATATTATAATAGCATAAATATGTATTCTAAACTTTTAAAATACTAAGTGGTTTAATCTATTAACTAAACTATACTCTTAATTTAATTAAACTTAAACCATATCATTATGGAATTATTAATTCTCTTTTAATTAAACACTTTAATTAACTATTAATAAACTCCATAAAGATGTAATATGAATTATTCAAAACATCAAGATGCTAAAACAAAAATAAAACTATTTAATTTATTATTAAGTAATGAACCCATGAGTTACACTTTTGAAAACTTTTCAAATAACTTTACTTTTAGAATTCAATGTCTCAAAAAAAAAAAAAAATTCAAATTCCAAAACTTGAGGGTAAGTTTTGTAACTCTTGAAAACTTTTAGAATTCCATAAAAGAGACTTTCCAAGTTCCATAACTTGAGAGCAAGTTATGAAACTCTTCAAAGCCATTTATAACACATTTTGTAACCTTTGAAGACTCTTTGAATTCATAACTTAAAGAGTTACTGAATGAGAATTTTCATATCCATAACTTATGGAAGTTTCAAAACTCTTAAGATCATAACTTTTAAAAAAAACTTTTGATTTTCAAAATTTTATGACAAAATTTGTAACTCCTTAAAAACATTTAGATCGGACTTTTAAAACAAATAAAATAATAATATCATTCTATCTTTTAAAAAATTGGCCTAATTCAACTCTTGTAGTAAAATGATTCAAATTTTACAAATAATTAGTTTTTCATAAAATCAAGTTATTATCTTAAAATTTGACAGACTTCATGTTTTTTTTTCAACTTTGAAAATCAAACATTTGCATCAATATAATAGAAAACAACCCTAGTCTCTGATACCACTAAATGGGTTTTAGTATACTACAACATCCTATGGTGCATATACAACCCTAAATGCCTTGGATATATGTTTTATCTAATTATACATGCAACATTGTTTCTAAAGCATTAGGCCTACAACTAGCATACACTTGACATAAACAACATAAAATACTAGTTAGGAGTTTACCTATTTATGTAGCTTGTAGAACTTGTTGTATTTGGCCTTTAAGAACTTCGCACCCCAAGTGTGATGCCTCAAACGGTTCATAACACACCCAGGACAAAGGAGAAATTGAGAGAGATGTTGCTAGATCCAAAATCGGCTCTAATGAACTCCAAGAACTCTAGTGACCGATTTTGTGTGCTAAGGGTGTCCTTTTATAGTGTAGCAAAGTCTAGGGTTACATCCATGCAAACCCTAATGCCCATGACCTTTCATATTACTTAGGCTCCATGGGTTAAACCTCCATGGACTATCCATGGACTACCGTATTGGTTTAGCGCATCCTAAATAACAATTGTCCCACATTATAAGAATCATTGATTTACCAAATTAATCCCCATATATTTAATTAGTCTCTTTTGATGACATAATTAATTATGAATTAATTCTTGATCAATACTAATTAAGTAATATGATTTCATATTAATATATTAGAAATTATAATATATTAATAAGCCATTAGTAACCTCTTACTCAAGTATCCATCCTCTCATTTTGTCTTGGTGATATGCAACCCGAAATGGACCATGCTACTCTCGGGTCAAGTACATACCAATTATAGTTATGGGCGTAGACACCTCCTCCAAAAATACGAGCAGTAAAACCATATCCTGGCTTGGAACTCTAACTCAGATTGTCGTCTATCATCATAACTCTTCTGTTGGATATGCGCTTTTTGTAATCTCTATCCGATCCCTTCGATGCGACACATAGACGATTTACTATTGATCAAACTTCACCTTCTTACAATAGCACCAATGAGGAGATCACCATCTCCTATCTTAACCATCAAACGAACCACATCTGATCCGTCCCTCCCTCAAGCGTAGGAGGCAGGAAAAACTCATCCTCAATGCAGAAGGTAACATCTCTTGCTATCGGCTGACCACTCAGACTTACGATACAATCCTTGACTCGACCATCATAGCGGCTTCCTTTCTGAGTCCCGCAACTCGGTCTGACACTACTTCACGCAAGGCCAATGAGGCTTTAAATCTGCGAACTCACACTGGTCAGCGCCAACGAGACCCAAATTGCCACATACACTAAGGCCCGAATGATTACCGATCTCATTCTGAACAATCATAGCCGACCGGTAGACATCGATGGGAATGATTGGAATTACGTTAGTTCTATACCACACTATCTACCATCACCTATCTCCTTAGAAACCTTTTTAACCCTTCGCGATTCCTGGAAAATTCTGTGCTTTCAGTAGTATGGACCCCTACTACCTTCCACACTTATCTGTACGTGTCGCGAGAATTGCCTCAAAGTCCCTAAGTCACTATACTAGAATACTATCAATCTTAAATACCCATGACACTACAGGCACACACTACCACCCATCCTATATTCTATCTATCTAGGATTCTTCTCACGCACGAGTACGCACTAGAATGCTTTTCTAGAAACCTAACCGCTGCCAGGCGTATCCGCACACCCAAATGCTTAGAAAATTCATCGCAACTGCCTAGATTCCTAACTTAGACTTCCTCATACACAAGTGCTCATACAAACAAACTCTAGTACATCTACAAGATCACAAGGAAGACTCACCTTCACCCTGTTATCAGGTACAAAAGAAACTCCTACCAATGTCAACTAACAATCTTACAAATTCAATTACATGCAACAAGGATTAAACAGTTCTTCGACTAAAAGGTCCTACACTAAAACGTTTGTACTTAGATAAGAGCTGTGTAATAGACCAACTCAGACATTCTAAAACTATTTAATCCTTGTGACATGCAACTTAATGTATTCACGTAATAGCTAACTAATATCAATATAAATTCATCATTGTAGCACCTGGTTTCCGGTATGTGAATTTTATTTGAGCATTGCCCTAATTTAGCCTTAGACTCAGCGAGTCATAGGGTCCGACTCGCCGAGTAGGGACGAGACTCAGGACACGTTTTAAGTAGGCGACTCGACGAGTCCACATCCTGGACTCGGCGAGTCACCGCTGCGGGATGAAACCCTAAGTTTCAAGGGTTTGCACCCTATTTAAACTCTCATTCCGCCTCAACTTGTCCCCATTCACCCCCAGAACTCCCCCTACATCGTTTTCCCTTGTTTCCTTGAGAGTTTGAGGTGTTCTTGAAGGTTTTGAAGAGTAAGAGGAGTAGATCAAGAAGAGGAGAAGGAGATCAGCCATCCTTGTGTCATTTCAACATTTCCTTTGAGGTATAACCCGTTTTCCCCTTGATTCTATGCTTAAAACTTCATTTGGGTCCTTCTTGGTCAATGCCCCAAGTTTGCATGTGCATTATATGTCGTAATAAGGCGTTTGGCCTTTGGATCTATGCAAGATTGAGCTCCAGGAGCTCAGATCTGTTAGCTTTTTGGCCCCATGAGGCTTGTTAGCCCTAGATCTACCCTTTTGAGACATTTTGAGCCTTATAATCCATATTGGTGAATATCCACACGTAAAGTTGGAAACTTTACGTGTGATTCGTGTCCTAGAAGTCCAGATCTATGAATGGCATGGACTGGAACCGAGCAAATCGGTATATTTAAGGAGTGCATGGCGGCGACTCGGCGAGTCGCATAGGTGACTCGGCGAGTCTGGTCGTGAGTCACCGATTTGGTCCCTTCTTCATGTGTCGAGTTGTGCCTTGAGTCACGGGGGGGGGGGGGGGGGGTGAATCGGTGAGTTGGGAGCTGAACTCACCCATGTTAGGACTCGGCGAGTCAATGCCCTGACTCGGCGAGTCCAAGGCAATCTTCATAGCTCAAGAACAGACTCGGCGAGTTGTTCATACAACTCGGCGAGTCTTAGCATAAAGTGTTCATCGGATGAAGATGAACTCGACGAGTTGTTCATACAACTCGGCGAGTAGGATGAAGGTGCTGAATGACAGTTAGAAGGTGAACTCGTCGAGTCATAGCCCGACTCGACGAGTAGAACCAGGGACCCAGGACATCGGTTTGCTAGGGACTCGGCGAGTGGTGATCCACTCGGCGAGTCGGGTCAACTGAAAATTGACTCCAGCTTTGGCTGAGAGCTAATCCAGGGGTAAAATGGTCATTTTACCTAAAGGACAGTTAGCAGTGTTTGATTGAGTATGTCGTGGAAACTGCAGCCGGAGGACTCCCGGAGCAGCAGCAGCCAGTTAGTTCCCGATCAGTTCAGCAGCTACTTTGAGGTGAGTTACCTTCCAGTAGTAGTGGGTCTAAGGCCACAATGCCGACCCACCAGTAGGAGATGTATGATAGATGATTGTCTTTGTGATATCATCTAAGTTTGCTATTACCTGACATGTTATATGCTAGCATGATATATTGTATGTGATAGTAGCAGAGTTTGGTTGTTAGGACCGAAGGGTAGTCAGACACCCCAGATACGTCTGACAGTATGTGATGATATGTATGCGTGCTGGCTTGTTACGTTATATGTGATCATAGTAGTAGGGGGGTGAAATAGTCCCCGAGGATTGGTTGTTAGGACCGATGGGTAGGTCAGCACCCCAGAATGGCTTGACATGGGTAGGTCGGCACCCCAGAATGGCCGTACCGGGTAGTCAGGCACCCCAGAATAGCCTGGCAGTATGTATGTTATGTGTTTGTATGGTATGCGGTACGTTGGGGGAACTCACTAAGCTTTGTGCTTACGTTTACAGTTTTGTTTTCAGGTACCTCTGCATCGAAGGGGAAGGAGCCGGCGCGGTAGCGGCACGTCATACACACACTCTTCGGTTTCCGCATTTATGAGATTTACTGGGATTGTACTCTGATATTTTGATAGGATGTACGGTTTGGCTTTTGAGAACATGGTTGCAATGTGTTATGGTGTGAACAAACAATGTTTTTTTTATTTAAACAATGTTTTTATTTATTAATGTTTTCTAAAGTAATATCTTAAAAATGAAATTTTCGGACGTAAAAATTGGGTCGTTACAATCATAGCACAAAGCAAGCAACATTCGAATGGAAAACAACAGACAAAGTGGCATCATAAGTATCAGGAAATTCTAACAAGTAATTCCCGAGAATCCTTAGCCTAAACACAATCATGAATCTCTAACAACTCATATATCACACATAAAAGGCATCTCTCATAAGCAGGCACTCTAGCATGCAACCTTGAGTAGATCCTTAGCCTAACTTATAGCGTGTACATCATATTATAACACATATAACAACAAGTCAAATACATCTTAGAAAGTAAGTATGAATATTTTGGGAAATCACTTTTCAAGCTCCGACTGACTATACACCGTTGGATTAAGGCGTCTAAGCTAGTAACTAAATTGGTAAATTATTGTAATTAGAAACAAAGTCCTTTTTAGGTTGCTCTCATGACCAAAAATATCTAGAATTGATATTAGGAGAGAGAAGTATAACTTATTAGATTATTATATGATTAATAACCTAATTGGAAATTATGAGGAAATAATTTGTTAATATATTATATGATTAATGCATTAATTGGAAATAAACAGTTGATTTGTTAATTTATTATGTGATAATAAATTAATATGAGATCAATTGCTACATGATTGATTTGTTAATTTATATGGTTAATAAATTAATAAGAAATCAATTAGAATTAATTAATTATTAATTAGAAATTAATTGGAATTAATTTTGGGATTAATTGAATTAATTAAAAGTGTAGGGATTAAGGGTGACAATATTCAAATGTTGAACATTGAAGGATTCCAAAATCTTTCCTGAAGTAAGGGACGATTTCAAGAGGCTTCCTAGAGTTTCTAGGAGTCATTGGGAGCAACAAAAGGTATAAGGGTTATCCAGATTTACTTTTTGTATTTAAGCTCCATTATTCACCTATATAAACCCATTAAGGGTTCTCTAATTTTTGTCCCTCCATCCTAGAAGCATTGGAACAAAAATTACACCTCTCTCCTTTTTCTCCTCATCATTATAGGTTTTATAGGGTTTGGGTGTGAGATATTAGAGGCATCATCTTTTCGGTGCTTGCTTTCCTAGAAACTTGAAGAGAATTTAGTTCGATTATTTGTTATAGTAATCAAAAGGTATGCAACCCTAAACTTTCTGTTAATTTCGATTTCATAGCCTCTCTCTAGGGTTTCTTGATGTTCATAGGTTGTTGCTATCAATAGAAAAAACATAGATCCTTTCTAGGTTGCATGTAAACTTAAGGGTATATGTGTTTTTCCACCACTTGAATTTTTTGTAACCTAGAAAACACATCATACACATCCATCTTCTCCTTTCTTTTTGGTGCTTTCTTTCCAAGAAACTTCAAGAGGATTTAATTTGATTATTTTACTATAGTAATAAAAAGGTATGCAACCCTAAACTTTATGTTAATTTCGATTTCATAGCCTCTCTCTAGGGTTTCTTGATGTTCATAGGTTGTTGCTATCCATAGAAAAAAATAGATCCTTTCTAGGTTGCATGTGAACTTAAGGGTATAAGTGTTTTTACACCACATGAATTTTTTATAACCTAGAAAACCGATCATACACATCCATCTTCTCCTTTCTTTTCTTGAAATGAATATTCTCCAAACAGTTTTAGCAAAACTCTTAGTTCTATAGTTTGAGTTTGGAATCCCACGAGTATTCATCCAAATCCCTCAAACTAGGTCCTGATACCAACTTGTAACATCCTAAAAAACCATGGCTAAAATCTTCATTTTTCTAAAGTGAATAAAAAATCCATTTAACAAAATTACATCCAATGCAACCCATTTGTTCATAATCCATTATTCAGAAATAAAAGTTAATAGGAAGACAATGTGAAATCTCAAATCATAAATTTGTTGATGTATATGTATAGTCTCGCCTTCACAATTTGATAAGTAGCTGCAAAAATATTTAATCCACAATTGTAAGCACAAAGATTAGCGAGTTCCCAAAAATACCACATACAACACAACATAATAATCAACCAAGAACTATCAACAAACTCTTGAGACTATCAGTAGTCCTAATGGGCTAACAACACACCCTGTGGATTAATAACACACCTCACAGATTATCAACAACCATGGGGACTATCAATAGTCCCATGGACTGAAAGCAATCCAAGAGTTATCAACAACTCATTGCACATATAACGGAACCAACAAACTTGTCCTACCTGGTCGACATGCATATACTACCACACAAGCAAGTACAATGAGAGGACGCACCTTGTAAGTAGAAGCTAAACACCACAATTCTCATCTAGTAAGGAGTGGCCCTACTTGGAACCTAACAACAATAACGAGCACCCTCTCAGTCTACACTCCAAAGCACATTGTTTGACTAAAAGTCAACCCATGTCAACAAGTCAACAGTCAAGGTTAAATTCAACGACCAATAACTTCAATCATTGAGGCTCATGTTGTGACCAAACCTTGGTTATGTTGTGAGAAATCACCCAGTCTGATCCCAAATCGTTCTGTTCCAACTCAGCTAACTCATTCTCGGACAACTCACTCAGTATGCATCATGACGTGAACCTTCCTTCGTAACGTCGTGAGCACAACGGGGCCACCCAATCGTGAGAACCATCTTTTTCATGTTGTGAGACCCTCAGTGTCATGTCCTGGATTCAACATGAAACCTCGCATCAATGATTTGAGTCCTTAATCCATTAAGCTTCCAACTCACAAATTTTCCAGAAGCTTAAGGGGACCCAAAGGTTCATAAAAATGATTACTTTATGGACATGCATGCTTCATGCACATCCTCTATCCATTCTAGGTAAAAAATGAAGAGATAACATCAAAAATCACAAGCATTGACCCAATACTCAAACAACTTCTATATTTGAACCTTATGATACTCAAGGGACCCTTAGAGTTTGTAAAGTTTCCAACTTTATGAATTCCTTCCATTCAATCTTTCTTAATAATGAAGAACATGGGATAAAAACTTAGATCTAGCAACATTAAGCAATAAAGTTTGGATCTTGGACACTTATACAGGTCCATAATGAGTACAAGATGATGATGAGGTTTCCTTGCTAGATCCACAACTAGAGCACCTCATTCTCCTTCCTCAAGCTACCAAATGCACCAAAAAGGTCAAGAATCACCAAAGGAATTAGGGTTAGGTGTTTTATAAGGTTTGAGGGTGATGGAGGCTAATAATGAACCCTGAAATCGACTTATAGGGGTTTAAATATGAAGGAAACCCTAAAAGATTATGGGCTTGGGTTGCAGTAATCTTCACGTCGTAACCACCTATGTGTCACATCGTGAGATCAGTTCCAAAACGCGTTTCTCATATTGGCTTGTCACATTGTGACCACCCTATGGCCATGTCACGACACTCGATTTATTCGAGAACCAAACTTTTGACTCCTTAAAACCCTATATAGATTCATTCTGGAATATAGACGTTACACATGTGATCCCATTTGTGTCTTTCTCCTCCTAAGAGACTGATTTAGCTATTGTGTTCCCTGAGACATGGAATTGATGTCTTGTTCATCCAGTATTATTCTTTTTTCAGTTAATTATGTATTAAAGTTTTATTTATTATTCTTCAAATAAGTTGTCACTTTTCCATGCTTGTTAGCTTGGCAAACACTAGTGTTTATGACTTTCTTTGTCTAATTCTCGTACGACACACTTGTTTGAACTTATTCGCTTATATTTATGGACATCTCCAATTCTAAGTTTAAGTGGTTACAATTATTTTAAATTGTCTATTGATGATTTTTCTCATATTTTATGGGTGTTTCCCTTACTTTCAAAATATGATGTTTTTTTTTTCTATATTTTGCAACTTTCAGTATTACGTATAAAATCTGTAATAGCCCAAAAATCCATGGTAAAAATTCCATTTTTTTTTGTAATAAAAAACTATTGAAATTTTTTTCTAAACATTGAAAAGCATTTCAGTTAACACAATTATCAGAGTCCACTCCCAAAGATCACATATTGCAGAAAACACTAGTGTATGAGCTGCGATCGTCCCAAACTCTTTCATTTGAAAACTGGAGTACCTGAAACATAAAATGAAAACCATAAGAACAAAGCTTAGTGAGTTCCCCAAATACCACATACCATACATATCCAACAATCCATACATGTCATACATAACCATGATCCATACATATCATTCATATACCATAATCAATAAGAGTGCTATGTGCCAACCATAGTCTTGCCATTATGCCATAAGCCACCTCGTGGTCTTTCTTGCCAGGCCGGGGGCCACAACCCTAGGTCTTATAGACAAGTTCCAAGATCCACCTCCTTGTCTTCCATACAAGCATCACAAAGACAACTAGCATACAAACTATACTACTTAACTAATTACTTGTCAGAGTTCAAACTCTGGTCTTGCATACAATGTGCCAGGAGCTGCCTCTTGGTCTTTCATACATAATTCCAAGGGCTAACCCTCGGGTCTTCCTACAATACATAAACCAAATGGGCCTACATTGGTGCCTTCAACCCATACAACTGTGAGGAGACTCACATCGAATGCTGAAGCTCACTACAAGAAATCCTTAGTTGCTGCCCTGACAACTTCTCGAGCTAACAATACTAAAATATCACCCAATTAGTAATTGGGTTCCATACATGATCCATAATTCATACTTGGGGTAAAATAACCATTTTACCCCTAACCCAACAAGATTCATAACTAAGGCCCAAGCCCAAATCCAACAAGATCCAAAACCACAATATCCAAAAAATCCCACTAATGGACCAGTTTTCCAAATTCGGCACAACCCCATACGGGCCTTATCCTAAGCCCATATTTTACAATTCAGATTACTTTAAACACCCCTTGGGACAAACTTGATCAAAGGCATAAGTGAAAAGTTAAATTCAGCAGCCCAAGTTGACCCAACTTGCCGAATTATCCTTCAACTCATCGAGTTTCTTCATTAGACTGCAAAGATCAAGCAAAACCCCCTCAACTCGCCGAGTTCACCCACGAACTCGCTGAGTTCACTAGAAATCCAACCTCTTAATTCATTAAGTCAAACTTTTCAAAACTAAGGGCTTCTCAACCCAGATCTTAACTGAAATAGCCTCAAGAAGGGTAAAGTTTCCAACTTTACCCGTAGGAACCACCTAAATGGGTTCAAAACCCAAACTTAAAAGGGTAAGGACTTAATCATTAAGCACTTATTCCGTTAGGACACAACTCCAAGATGCAAATATGACCATATGAGGCTAGATGACCATGTAAACTTTCCAACTTTACACTTATTCATGATTAGAAGAAGCTCAAAATGTAACACCCATAAAAAATTTAAGCCAAATTAAAAGTTTTTAATACATTCTAAAACCATCAAGTTATTATAGTTTGTTTACAAAATACTTTAAACATCCAAGTATTCCCAGAATCAATTCATAAAACCATAAAATATGAGGAGCTGTATGATCACGCCTTTACCTTCCTGCGATCATTTGATGTACCTGAAACAATAACCTGAAACTTTAAGCCCGAGAGCTTAGTGAGCTACCCCAAAATACCAACGCCATACAAACATAACCATATCATATAACCAACACAGAACAACATGCATAATGAGTCGTCAGCCTGACTGGACCGCCTCACAGGCCTTTAGTCTATCTAGAGTGCTCTCCGAGCCTTCAGCATGTCTGGACCGCCTCGCAGGGCCTATAGCCTATCTGGACTGCTCGCTGGGCCTTCGGTCTAACTGAATCCCTTTGTAGGGCCTTCAGGTTATCCGAACCGCCCTAGGTATGTTGGCCTCCAGCACAAAGCAGAACTGCCTCAAGCAAATCCCAAATCAAACAAACATGTATACATAAATATCATACACTTGCACACACACACACACATACATACATACATACATACATACATATATATATATATATATATATATATATATATATATATATATATATATAACAGTCATACCAATCTAATAGATCACCAATCATAGCAACTGTCACACCCCAAAACCGATAATAGCAGAATACGTTTCGGGGTGGATGACGTAGTGTACGGTATCATCACAATTGCATAATAGTAAAAGCAAGAAACATACAACCATTTCATTTACATAGTAAGTGTATTTACAAGTGTGTTTTGTAATGTTTGACAAACACCAAAAGTAAACACAAATAAGAGATGGGTCTTGTATGCTCCATCTTCCCCAAAAATGCTGCAGTTGTACCTGTCTATCTTTGACCTAAAGATACAAGTTATTTTGAAAAGAACATCAGCATAAAGCTAGTGAGTTCATAAGAGTTTAGTGTGAGTTCTTATATAAAAAGCATTAGAATCATTAGAATGAAAGCTAAAGTTTATAGTCATAAGTAGTGGTAAAACCTAGAAAATCCTATATTTTCCAGAAATGTATAGTAAGTGAAAACTTTTAAGAAATATGATATTTCCATCTTTGAAAACCATTTATCGTAGTAGTATAATAGTGACTCACCAATAAGTAAAGCAGTATGGTAATTTGTACTTGAAGTAAATAATAGTGGTGCAGCTTCTTTTAGTATTAGATACTTGTTTACTTCGGGATATTAACTATATCTTTTGATTAGCGTTTTAGTACGGTTATAGTGTATTTCTTGTATGTTGCCAATAGTGTGAGTAATAGCGGACCCCCATGACCTTCCCAGTCATGTATAGTGTAGTGGAGTAAAGGCATCCCTGGACCTACGCGGCTCGGACTGAAGCTATCAGTCGGGATGTGATAGCGTCTGCCCCGTATAGATCTATACATATAGTGTCGTCTTCCTATCGGAAAACTTCAGGTGTAGTGTGTAGCGAATAGAGTATCTCGTAGTGGGTAAATGAGTTATCTTATGATTTGTACTTTCTCTTGTATTATAGTGGAGTAGTATTTTGTATAACTTGTATTGTACTCTCTTATTAGTGTATAGTTTCATAATAGAGAGAATTATAGTAGTGTAGAGTAGTAGTTAAAACAAGGGATAGAGACCTTAACTATACCTATTATAGTTAATTTAGTGGGTGTGGTTCTAGTCAGGTTAGTGATTTAGACATCAAATGAGATAAGAAGTACTCGTAATCTGTACTAATATACAAGATATATAACTAAGAAATCAACGATAGTCGGACGGATAACCACTACCCTAAGCCCACAATCAGACAAGAACAGGAAATAAGGCGAGCTATCGGTCCTAAGTCCTTCAAGTCTTACTTTTATAAATATATCAGTGTGATTACATTTTTATTTTATAAAGAGATTTATTAATAAAAGTATTGTACAAAAGAGACATTTAAAACTTGTTTGTCTATTCAAAATAGTTTTGAAAACAAATGATTGATTTATAAGGCATAGTGATAAATCACATGTGATTTGAACTACAGGTAGTGAATCACATGTGATTAATTCTGTAATATGAAAAATTGTCTTGTATAACTTTTCATAAACATGTATATTCAACTTGTATCTCCCCCCTAAAACATATAAATCATTTGAAAGGTTTATTAAAGGGGTATGAACTCACATGAATTCGCGTAAATCGGGTGAATCGGGTAAATCGGGTAAAAGTGTCGGTTGAGCGTTTTGTTCCAAACAATGACTTGTACACCTTTTAGGATCCTAATGTCATATGAAAATATGTGTTTTACAAGAAATTAATCATTTTATGCTTTCCGTTTAAGTATTGAGGCATTCTAGCATCAACTCGGGGTTTTAGGGCCTAGAAGGGGTTCCCGGGAGTGGTTTAAGGCTAAGAAGGATTTACGGGAGGGTCCATGAGCTCACTCACTTGGAGTTTACGGCCCAAAGGCCACTCCTTGGGAGTTTACGGCTGTAAGCCCCCTAGGCTTGGCTGTAAACTCATGTGGTCTTCCAAAAAGCATGTTTAAGGCCTTATTTCACTTCTTTGATTTAATGGTATGTGTCTTGAACTAATATGGAGGGATTAAACCCTCATTTTGTGACATTTTGGGGAGTTTACAGCCAAGACTTGTGCTTGGGCCGTAAACTCCATTTAATCCCTCAAAATGGATGTTTAAATGGTACAACACACTCTCATTCACCTCCGGCAAATTCTAGAAGGCCTTAGATGGAGTTTTGGGACATTTTGACATGAAAATTGGGGAGTTTACGTCCGAAGACTATCCTTGGCCGTAAACTCTTCTTTTGGCCTCAAAATGGGAAGTTTAATGGTACAACACACATCCAAGGGCCTTAGCTAAATTCCTTACATGCATTAGATAAGTTTTGGGACTTGTTTGACACAAAAACTTGGGTGTTTACGGCCCAAGCTTAGCCTTGAATGTAAACTCCTCTTTTTGTCCTCAAATGATGTTGTTTAATGCATTTAAACATTCCCTAGTGTCAAGACTAAATTACCAAACACCCTAGATGAGTTTTTGGGGCTTTTAACAAGGATTTTTAGGGTTTTTTGGGGTGTTTACGGCCTAAGCATAAGCTTGGGCTGTAAACTCCTTTTTAAGCTTCAAATCCTTGTGTTTTAATGTCCAAACTCTCCTAGGTATATGTCTTAATTAGTCCATAAGCTTAAAGGAAGGAAAAACGAGGTTTTTGGCAAGTTTTTAGGGGTTTACGGCCTAAGGGGCTTCTTAGGCCGTAAATTCCTTTTTGGTCCTTGTTTTCTATGATTTTGGCCTTTGAATACAGTGAAGTATGTTTAGATTAAGATAGGGAATGAGTCCTTACGTTTGGAAGCCGGAAATTCGTGGATTTGGGGTCGATTTCGGGTATAGAGAGAGAACGTAGTGAGAGAGAGGTGAAGGTGTGGTAAAAGAGTTCAATTGTAGTGTCCATTTGTTTATATATGTCTCGGGTATTGCACCCGCTACACGGCTACCCGATGCTAAAGTTTAACAGGGTTAAACTTTTTACCCGGGTGAAGTGGTTGAAAAGTAATATAACTCTATTTAGTTAAACGGGGTTGACATTTACAAGTTAAAAATACTTATGATAATATCGGAACATATACATAACTAGATATTTGTTTATTGACGACTCCAAACATTACCAAAAATAACATATAGTGACGCATTCCGTTAGTGAAAATAGGGTTTGTAACGACAATATATTCGGGGTTGTCACATTATCCCCCTGTTAGGGGAATTTCATCCCGAAATTTAGAATTCATACAGATAATAATTACAGTACTACTACACGAAGAGATGGGGGTATTTTAGTTTCATTTGGTCTTCGCGCTCCCAAGTGAATTCCGGTCCTCGTTTGGCGTTCCACCGAACTTTCACAATTGGGATACGGCTTTGTCTCGTTCGTTTTACTTCTCAATCCATAATCTCCGCAGGCTCTTCCACGAAGTTGAGGCTCTCATTAACCTCAATCTCATCAAGGGGAATTACGAGTGTCTCGTCTGACAGACATTTCTACAAGTTCGAGACGTGGAAGGTAGGGTGTATGTTGCTTAGTTCGTGAGGTAGGTTGAGTTTATAAGCTACGGGGCTGATTCTGGCGAGAATCTCAAAAGGCCCTATGTACCTTGGGTACAGATTTACACGCTTTCCAAAGCGTATCGTGCCCTTCCAGGGTGAGACCTTCAATAGGACTCGATCTCCCACCTGGAATTCCAAGGGTTTTCTGCGTTTGTCGGCGTAGCTTTTCTGTCGATCCCTAGCGGCTTTTAGTCGTTCACGTATCTGTACAATCTTCTCGGTCATCTCTCGAATGATCTTCGGACCAGTGAGAGAGCTGTCAGGAACTCTTCCTCTAGCTAGCTGAGTGTCACCCACCTCAGCCCAGCACAGAGGGGATCTGCACTTACGGCCGTAGAGGGCTTCGAATGGGGCTGTCTTGATGTTCGTATGATAACTATTATTATAAGAAAACTCCACAAGAGGTAAGTGTGTGTCCCATGATTTGCCGAAGTCAATCACACAAGCTCGCAGCATATCTTCTAAGGTTTGAATCGTCCTCTCACTCTGTTCGTCGGTCTGCGGATGGTAGGCTGTACTCATGTCCAGCCTCGTCCCTAGTGCCTTTTGCAACGATTGCCAAAACCTAGAGGTGAATCTACTATCTCTGTCTGAGATAATAGATATAGGGATGCCATGTAGTCGTACTATTTATTTAATGTATGTTCTAGTGAGTTTCTCCATCTTGTCCGTTTCTTTGATGGGTAGGAACTGTGCAGACTTGGTCAGCCTGTCCACAATGACCCAGATGGTATCTAATCCACCCACTGTCTTGGGAAGTTTGCTTATAAAGTCCATTGTGATCCGCTCCCACTTCCATTCTGGTATCTCAGGTTGTTGGAGGAGTCCTGATGGCTTTTGATATTCGACCTTGACCTTCGCGCAAGTAAGGCACTTACTCACAAAGGTGGCGATCTCCGCTTTCATGTTCGGCCACCAGTATAGCTTTTTGAGATCCAGATACATCTTATATGAACCCGGGTGGACGGAGTAACGCGTGTTGTGCGCTTCTCTCATAACCAAGTCTCTAAAGCCTCCATGGCGTGGAGTCCAGATTCGGTCCATGAAGTAGTAGGCTCCGTCACCCTTAGCCTCTAGATTTTTATCCATTCCGCGCAGGGATTCTCCCGTCATGTTCTCGGGCTTTAGGGCTTCTAGCTGAGCCTCTTTGATCTGTGTGGATAGATGTGAATGGATAGTCATCGCCAACGACTTGGTCTTTCGACCAGTATACTCCTTCCTACTCAATGCGTCTGCTACTACGTTGGCTTTTCCCGGGTGATATCTAATTTCACAGTCGTAATCGTTAAGTAGCTCGACCCATCGACGCTGCCTCATGTTGAGTTCTTTTTGGTTCAGTATGTGTTGAAGACTTTTATGATCAGTGTACACTACACTCTTCGTCCCGTATAAGTAGTGTCTCCAGATTTTTAGTGCAAAGACAACCGCTCCTAACTCGAGATCGTGAGTAGTGTAGTTCGCCTCATGGGTCTTTAGCTGTCTCGAGGCATATGCGACAACCTTACCCCGTTGCATCAAGACACAACCGAGCCCCTGATTGGATGCATCAAAGTATACAACAAAATCTTCTGTCCCTTCGGGAAGGGATAATACTGGTGCGGTGCATAGGGCTCGCTTCAGGGTTTGGAATGCCTTCTCTTGTTTTTCTTCCCAGTCGAACGATACGCCTTTCTGTTTCAGCATAGTGAGAGGCTTCGCAATCCGAGAGAAGTTTTGAATGAATCTACGGTAGTAGCCAGCGAGGCCTAGAAATTGACGAATTTCCGTAGGCGTCTTCGGTGCTGACTAGTTCTCAATAGCTTTAATTTTGGAGGGATCCACATGGATTCCTTCTTCACTAAGCACGTGACCTAAGAATTCAACTCTTCGGATCCAAAACTCGCACTTAGAGAACTTCGCATATAACTTTTCGGATCGCAACGTTTCCAGGACTCGTCGTAAGTGATCCATGTGTTCTTCCTCGCTCCGAGAGTAAACGAGGATATCGTCAATGAAGACGATGACGAACTGATCCAGGTATGGACGACACACTCTATTCATCAAGTCCATGAATACTACGGGGGTGTTAGTCAGTCCAAAGGGCATTACTACGAACTCAAAATGTCCGTAGCGGGTTCGGAAAGCTGTCTTTGGAACATCTTCCTCAAGTACCCGTAACTGATGATACCCAGATCTAAGGTCAATCTTGGAGAAGTAACTTGCTCCTTGTAGTTGGTCGAATAGATCGTCGATACGAGGGAGAGGGTAGCGATTTTTAATCGTGAGTTTATTGAGTTCTCTATAATCGATGCACATCCGAAACGATCCGTCCTTCTTCTTCACGAACAAGACCGGAGCTCCCCAAGGTGAGAAGCTCGGTCTTATAAAACCCTTGCTGAGCAGTTCGTTGAGTTGACCGGATAGTTCTTGCATTTCGGCGGGCACTAGACGGTAGGGCGACTTAGCTACGGGGGTAGCTCCTGGAATTAGGTCGATTCTGAACTCAACCTGACATTTGGGAGGTAGGCCGGGAAGATCCTCCGGGAAGACATTAGGGAAGTCACATACCATGGGAATGTCTTTTGGATCTTTCGATTTCTGATTAGTGTCGACGACGTGGGCAAGAAAGGCATGATATTCCTTGCGTAAGTATTTCTGGGCCTGAATACTGGAGATGATACGAAGACTCATACTCGGCTTATATCCATATATCAATAGGGTTTCGTGATTCGGGAGGTTCAGGCGAATGGCTTTGTCGGAACATAGGATATCTGCGCGATGGAGACTCAACCAATCCATACCAACAATGACATCGAAAATTTTGATTGAGACTGGCATAAGATCGATTGGAAATGAGTGATCGTCTAACATGAGAGTGCAACCTATGTAGATTTCGCTAGAACTTTCTGTTTTTCCATTAGCCATTTCTACGACGAATGTTTCTTTTAGTGGTCGAGGGGTTTGTTTGAGTAAGTGTTTAAAGTTATGATTTATGAAGCTTCTTTCTGCACCACTATCAAATAAGACACAGGCATAGGAGTTGTTGAGAAGAAACGTACCCGTGACTACCGTGGGATCTGCTACTGCTTCATTGTGACCGATAGCGAGTAGCCTTCCAGTTCCCCCAGCATTTGTGGTCTTTGGACAGTTTCTCTTAAAATGACCTGCCTCTCCGCAGCCATAACAAGTTGGGGTCACTCCCGTACCAGGAACCTGCGTGACAGGGTTGGGAGGGGCCTTACAAAATCGGACAGTATGGCCCTTTCGACCGCAGTTGGAACACTGCAGTTCACGACAGGGGCCGTTGTGGTGGAAAGGGCACTTGGGACACTTGGGCAAGTTTCCACTGTAAGCTTTCGGCGGGGCTGGAGCAGCTGGAGTAGTCGGGGTGGTAGCAGCATGGACCGCCACAATTTGCTGGTCCTTTGAGGAGGATTGAGTTTTCTTGCCCTTCTTCTTATCCCATCACTTCCTCTTTCTGTCAGATGACGCGGGTGGTGCAGTGGTTGTTGTGGTTGCTGTTGCTGGACTGGAGGAGATTTCGTGGTTGATCAGGCTCTGGGCCAATTCCTTGGCGCTGTCAAAAGTGGTAGGGCATGAGGCTAGAACATTTCCTCGATACGGAGGCACTAAACTCCAGATGTATCGTTCGATCTTCTTGCTTTCAGAGGGGATCATATTAGGACACATAGCCGCCAAGTCACAAAACCTGGCCGTATAAGCCGTTATGTCGGTCCCCTTCATCTTGAGGTTCCAGATTTCTTCCTCAAGTTTCTGAACTTCGCCCCTAGGGCAGTACTCTCCTCTCATGAGGTCTTTCAGAGTGTCCCAGCCCATAGCATTGGCTGTGACCAAGGAGAGTGAACTGACATGGCCGTTCCACCATGTCAAGGCCCTGTTAGTAAGGGTAGCAGTGGCGAATTTGATTTTGCTCTCTTCGGGGCAAGAGCACATTTCAAATACAACTTCGGTTCTTTCGAACCATTGAGATAATGCCAGAATTCCTCCGGTGCCGTCGAAGAAGGTAGGTTTACAGTTCATGAAATCCTTATAAGTGCATCCTTCCACCCTATGATGGACTTCACCGAACCTGGAGTTACCACCGCTCACATCCCCAGAGTTCATTTGGGCCATGGCTGCTGTCACGGCCGCGGTCACCGCTGTTTGGAACAACACTGGGTCGATCTGCGGAGGAGGAGGTGGTGGGGTAGGGGTTTGAGTTGCGGGTCTTCCTCTGCTGGGACGCTTTCGTGGAGGCATCCTTTACTGGAAGAATTATAGAAATGATAGCAATAGTAAGAGTCTATTGCGAATATAAATAGAGTGTTTTGTGGATTAAATCAACATAATCCAAGATCAGAATGAGAGTTATAGCAATAGGGAAATCAACTGCCAATATACTGGTATTAATGATGCAACACAAGTTCATGAAAATTGACCTAGCAGTAGGTCTTACATCATACCATAGAGAAAATGTTGGCAGTTTAGAGGTTTAACTAGAGTACTTTCAAGCTAGGAATGTTTACAGATAATAGATCTACGGAACATAGAGTGAAAAGGCTAATCCTTTAAACAAAAGATTGAGGTAACTAGACGTCTCCTACTGGCGACGGTTACTCGTTGGGCGAATCCTCAGATCTGCTAGCTGACGCATAACTTCTTGAAGGTGTCGATCATGAGTCCTTGGGCGTGTACGAAGTTCCCTAACTTCGGCTCGGGATGCAGCCAGCTGATGCTGCAGAGCCTCATTGGCCCTCCTTGTCCTGTCCATGGCTTCTTCGCGTTGACGGATGCGAACCGTGTTGAGATTTGAGTTGGCATCCACTTCTACAACTCGACCTATAGCAGCTTGACCCTACTCGACGTTCCTGGCAATCCTTCGGATTATGATGGGTAGGACCCGATCTGCTGTTCCTCCTTCGTTTATGTTGTAAAAGCTTCGGTCTCCATTGTATGGCATGGGCTGAACCTGATCCTCGCTCCATCTGCGCAAGGATATGGCCCACATAGGAGTGGGATCCCGAAATGTCAGACGAGGGTTGGGGTTCGGAGCTCCGAGAGGTAGGTCATTAACTTCTGGCTCGGAGTCGGAGTTATCCGGAAAGCCTTCTGCTCGGTGGTCATCCAAAGGGATTAGGTGATCATCGTCCGACCCTGGTTTGGGTAGTACGGGTCGCCAGGAGGGTGGAAGCCAGCCATGATATCTATGCGAGAAAAGGGAAAAGAAGATTAATAGGCGCACTAACCTAAATTACTTATAAGATGGTCGTCACGAGTTAGACCAATACTTGCATAATGCATACTAATTACATGTGACTGAGGCAGGATAGTCCGTCGAATAAGTGACCCTAACTCTAAATCCACAACCAAACAAGGAACAGGAAGTAAAGCAAAGATCACAGATTCTAAGTCTATAACGCCCTAGTCACATGTAACTGGAAAGTATCCATTTAGCAACTATTGCTCCATCAGTAACGACCCTTTTTAGTTCTCACAGATGTATGTTTTTAGAGGTACAAAATACTCCTATAGTATTCTAATGTTAACGTTATTTTGGTAGTGTTGGTAAGTTTTTAGACTTGTTGTAACACCACAACCAAGCTTAGGCACATGCTAGTCACTCCCAGGAAAACGTAGTTGATCAGGCTACATCCCCCTAAATGTGACTATATGTCTCTAAGCCCAATTGTGCTATCCAATAATCTTAATACTTTTGTTTTGTTCTAGGATGATACTGACTTCTGCGTTTTATAGTGATGTGTGTATATACATATATATACTTAGTTAAATCCTTTAGATACTTAACATTATATATTCTTGGTCAGAGTGTTTTAGTCCCGAAGTGTTTATAGTTCGTATATCTTTTATAGGTTGATATACTTGATTCACTATAAACAATGCTCTGATACCAATCTGTCACACCCCAAAACCGATAACGGCGGAATACGTTTCAGGGTGGATGACGTAGTGTATGGTATCATCACAATTGCATAATAGTAAAAGCAAGAAACATACAACCATTTCATTTACATAGTAAGTGTATTTACAAGTGTGTTTTGTAATGTTTGACAAACACCAAAAGTAAACAAAAATAAGAGATGGGTCTTGTATGCTCCATCTTCCCCCAAAATTCTGCAGTTGTACCGGTCTATCTTTGACCTGAAGATAGAAGTTATTTTGAAAAGAATATCAGCATAAAGCTGGTGAGTTCATAAGAGTTTAGTGTGAGTTCTTATATAAAAAGCATTAGAATCATTAGTATGAAAGCTGAAGTTTATAGTCATAAGTAGTGGTAAAACCTAGAAAATCCTATATTTTCCAGAAATGTATAGTAAGTGAAAACTTTTAAGAAATATGATATTTCCATCTTTGAAAACCATTTATCGTAGTAGGATAATAGTGACTCACCAATAAGTAAAGCAGTATGGTAATTTATACTTGAAGTAAATAATAGTGGTGCAGCTTCTTTTAGTATTAGATACTTGTTTACTTCAGGATATTAACTATATCTTTTGACTAGCGTTTTAGTACGGTTATAGTGTATTTCTTGTATGTTGCCAATAATGTGAGTAATAGCGGACCCCCATGACCTTCCCAGTCATGTATAATGTAGTGGAGTAAAGGCATCCATGGACCTATGCGGCTCGGACTGAAGTTATCAGTCGGGATGTGATAGCGTCTACCCCGTATAGATCTATACATATAGTGTCGTCTTCCTATCGGAAAACTTCAGGCGTAGTGTGTAGCGAATAGAGTATCTCGTAGTGGGTAAATGAGTTATCTTATGATTTGTACTTTCTCTTGTATTATAGTGGAGTAGTATTTTGTATAACTTGTATTGTACTCTCTTATTAGTGTATAGTTTCATAATAGAGAGAATTATAGTAGTGTAGAGTAGTAGTTAAAACAAGGGATAGAGACCTTAACTATACCTATTATAGTTAATTTAGTGGGTGTGGTTCTAGTCAGGTTAGTGATTTAGACATCAAATGAGATAAGAAGTACTCGTAATCCGTACTAATATACAAGATATATAACTAAGAAATCAATGACAGTCGGACGTATAACTACTACCCTAAGCCCACAATCAGACAAGAACAGGAAATAAGGCGAGCTATCGGTCCTAAGTCCTTCAAGTCTTACTTATATAAATATATCAGTGTGATTAGATTTTTATTTTATAAAGAGATTTATTAATAAAAGTATTGTACAAAAGAGACATTTAAAAACTTGTTTGTCTATTCAAAATAGTTTTGAAAACAAATGATTGATTTATAAGGCATAGTGATAAATCACATGTGATTTGAACTACAGGTAGTGAATCACATATGATTAATTCTGTAATATGAAAAATTGTCTTGTATAACTTTTCATAAACATGTATATTCAACTTGTATCTCCCCCCTAAAACATATAAAGCATTTGAAAGGTTCATTAAAGGGGTATGAACTCACCTGAATTCGCGTAAATCGGGTGAATCGGGTAAATCGGGTAAAAGTGTCGGTTGAGCGTTTTGTTCCAAACAATGACTTGTACACCTTTTAGGACCCTAATGTCATATGAAAATATGTGTTCTACAAGAAATTAATCATTTTATGCTTTCCGTTTAAGTATTGAGGCATTCTAGCATCAATTCGGGGTTTTACGGCCTAGAAGGGGTTCCTGGGAGTGGTTTAAGGCTAAGAAGGATTTACGGGAGGGTCCATGAGCTCACTCCCTTGGTGTTTACGGCCCAAAGGCCACTCCTTGAGAGTTTACGGCCGTAAGCCCCCTAGGCTTGGCCGTTAACTCATGTGGTCTTCCAAAAAGCATGTTTAAGGCCTTATTTCACTTCCTTGATTTAATGGTATGTGTCTTAAACGAATATGGAGGGATTAAACCCTCATTTTGTGACATTTTGGGGAGTTTACGGCCAAGACTTGTGCTTGGGCCGTAAACTCCATTTAATCCCTCAAAATGGATGTTTAAATGGTACAACACACTCTCATTCACCTTAGGTAAATTCTAGAAGGCCTTAGATGGAGTTTTGGGACATTTGGACATGAAAATTGGGGAGTTTACGGCCCAAGAATTTCCTTGGCCGTAAACTCTTCTTTTGGCCTCAAAATGGGAAGTTTAATGGTACAACACACATCCAAGGGCCTTAGCTAAATTCCTTACATGCATTAGATAAGTTTTGGGACTTGTTTGACACAAAAACTTGGGTGTTTACGGCCCAAGCTTCGCCTTGGCCATAAACTCCTCTTTTTGTTCTCAAATGATGTTGTTTAATGCATTTAAACATTCCCTAGTGTCAAGACTAAATTACCAAACACCCTAGATGAGTTTTTGGGGCTTTTAACAAGGGTTTTTGGGGTGTTTACGGCCTAAGCATAAGCTTGGGCCGTAAACTCCTTTTTAAGCTTCAAATCCTTGTGTTTTAATGTCCAAACTCTCCTAGGTATATGTCTTAATTAGTCCATAAGCTTAAAGGAAGGAAAAATGAGGTTTTTGGCAAGTTTTTAGGGGTTTACGGCCTAAGGGGCTTCTTAGGCCGTAAACTCCTTTTTGGTCCTTGTTTTCTATGATTTTGGCCTCTGAATACAGTGAAGTATGTTTAGATTAAGATAGGGAATGAGTCCTTACGTTTGGAAGCCGGAAATTCGCGGATTTAGGGTCGATTTCGAGTCTAGAGAGAGAAAGTAGTGAGAGAGAGGTGAAGGTGTGGTAAAAGAGTTCAATTGTAGTGTCCATTTGTTTATATATGTCTCGGGTATTGCACCCGCTACACGGCTACCCGATGCTAAAGTTTAACGGGGTTAAACTTTTTACCTGGGTGAAGTGGTTGAAAAGTAATATAACTATATTTAGTTAAACGGGGTTAACATTTACAAGTTATAAATACTTATGATAATATCGGAACATATACATAACTAGATATTTGTTTATTGACGACTCCAAACATTACCAAAAATAACATATAGTGACGCATTCCGTTAGTGAAAATAGGGTTTGTAACGACAATATATTTGGGGTTGTCGCAGCAATATCCTATAACCATGATACCAATCTAACAAATCATAATAGCATACAACATCCTATCTACTAGGATACCGATCTAACAAATCATAACAACATACAAGCATACCATAACCAGGATACCGATCTAACAGATCATAATAGCATGATAACACCCTAACTACCAGGGAACCATTCTAACTGAGCATAACATCATAACAACACTCTAACTACCAAGGTACCATTCTAGCAGAGCATAACAGCATAACAACACTCTAATTACCAGGTTATTAAATATATCACCATCCTAATTACTAGGATGCAAATCAATAAGCATATCATGCAATAAACTCGGATACAAATTCGATAAGGGCCGACATTGGTGCCCTAGACCCTGCTGTTATAGTCAGGAGAACTCACCTGGCACTGCTGAAGTCCCGTAGGTAAAATAAGTTGTTGGTTGACAGCTTCCCGAACTGTCAACATCAAACAATACCCAATTAACAATTGGTTCCAAGCCTAAAGTCTAACTCACACACCAAAGGCCCAAAAGTCAAGTAATGGGCCAAAGCCCAACATATGGCCCAATTTTCCAAATTGGGCCCAAGCCTATACATGGTCTTATTATAAGGCCCAAAATTATGTAATTATTAAGGCCCAAACTGTGGCCTATCTATGGCCTAGTTTTCCAAATTAGGCCTAACTCTCATATGGGCCTTACCCTAAAGCCCAACAACATATTATAATCCATATGATTATTCTTGGATGGCCCATTAGTAATCCCATCACCAAGGCCCAATGGGAAAAGCCCAACTTAAGGCCCAACATAAAATTACAATTAGAGTTAAGTGTTTCTACTTAACCCATTAAGGACTTAAGCCATTAAGGACTTAATCCATTAAGTCCATTATTGCCTTAAGTTAGTTTGCCAATAATTATAATATTTCAAGTTATTAAATAATCTCGTGTGTGCCCCGATTACTTCTCAAAATTAAGGTTATAAGCCATAAGGATTTTCCAAACCCAAATTAGGGTTTCCTACCGAATACTAGCCTATTAGTCAAGCAGTTGTGCTTTTAGGTCACTTTGGGCCTAATTGGGCCCCTTAAGATTTTATTAGGTCAATTAGGGCTTTATTGGGCCCCATTAAGACCACTAGAGTTTTATTAGGACCATTAGAGTTCCAAGCATCCCAACGAATCGATACCACAATGCAAAGCACACCGCCACCCGACACGCCGGCCAGTGGCGGTAGGAGGCAGCAACCACCACCTCACCGTGGTGGTTAGGGTTTTCTTTACTATTTCGATGGATTACACATTACAATTCCATATTCCAATACAGACACACAACACTAATAAACACACACAACAACATACACACCATCCATGGCGGTCTTGAGGTGGCAGCCACCATGTCAGCGACCATGGTGGTTCTTCCTTGATTTTTCTCCGGCGGCAACAACCCGAGACATCCGAGCTTGTGTGACACGCTGAAAATCACACATACACACACCCATATTGCGTGGAAACTCAACCCAACACCCACTGAGGTGGGTGGAGAAGGTGGCAACACAAGAAAACGATGATAGAAGCGACCATTGGTGGCGGACGAGACTAATGCTGAATGGCGATCACAACAGTGGCTAATGGTGGTAGAAGCTTGATCCTCATCACCCCGACGTCCCATCGTCGGTCCCCTTCAACCACAATAGAACAACGACGACTATGGCAGCAGATACAGTCACGTTGTTGGTAGTGGGTGCAACGGAAATGCTTGGCTAGTGATTTCCGAGTTCACCAGTGGAGGGGCGGTGGTCCGGTGACGACACTGCAGTAGAAGAACGAAGGAGAAGGATATCGGGACCCCAACAGGCGAACAACCAACCGCAACATGCATCCTTCGACCGAATCCACAAGCGAAACATTGGCTCATCCGGTCTTCACTCACGTCGGTAGCGACAATGGTGGTATCGAACTCGATGGAGGATGTAGTGGGGTTGGTATGTGATGGCGGCTGGAGGAGAATGGAGAGGGAGGTATAAGGGTGGAGACTACACTACGTTGCTAGGTTTAGGGTTAGGACGAGGGGAGTGATGGGTTATAAAATTGTACCCTCTCAAACATTGGCCCATAAAGTCACTTTCAGTCCCTCCTCCTTTGTTCCTTTCAATTTAAATCCCAACATTTACCATTTTCACCCTTGTTTAAAGAACTCTTCCCAGAATAAGTCCGATACTTGCTCTTTAATCATCGGAAATCAAAGTATATCATTTGGCACCTCGAAGTCAACACCCTACTAATTATTATTTGATTTTAGACAATAATAATATAAAATTATAATAAGATTACTTCCCGGGATTCCTGATTTATTATTTAATTACTTCATTTAAACGGGATATTACATAGAAGATTAAAAGAGACCAAAAGAAAGACTTAATGAATGAATGAAGCCTTTAGGACCATAAAGTTGGCACCTTTATGTCAAAAAAGCTCATGGAGATCATAGATCTGGAAAGGATAAACACTTGGGACTTCTACATCCTCAACAATCACCCATCTATGGCTAAAAGCATACAAATAAACCCAAGAAGAGATCTAAGTCAATACTAAGCAAGGTTAGAACTTTATACCCAAAATGTGATGGAAATGGAGCAGAGAATCAAGATCTATGAGCTCCTTCTTGAACCACCACCTTGCACCAAGCTTCTCCTCCTTGAATGAGCTTCAAACACACACAAAAACACACACAAGTGACTCAGTACACTCTTGGAGGCTCTAGGGTTTCAAGATTAGGGTTAGGGGCTATGGAGGCTGGAAATGAGGCCAACACCTGGAACTTAAGGTGTTTAAATGGGGTGCAAAACCCTAAAATTAGGGTTTCCTAAACAACGCCCAACTCATCGAGTTGTCTCATTAACCCAGCGACCAAAATAACCTCTACTCGTTGAGTTGAGGCTCCTTAAAACGTTGATTAGACCCATTAAGTCCTCATGATTGTTCATCTTCAACTTGCCGAGTTCAACTTGAAATTGGCATAATTCCACAATTAACCTTCTAGATTCCGGGTGTTACAAAATCAATTGAAAATCGACATTCAAATGTTTCAATATAGCAACAATCATGAAGTTAATAACCAATCCTTTCTAAGTTCTTAGTCATGAGATCAAAATATACTTTCTTTTTATTCATACACATCACAAGAAAATGGAACAATTGAAACCACCATTCCCACGATCAATAAAATTCTTCATACCCAACTTCTTAAAGCTTTTCTTCCAGAAAAATTGTGGGTTGATTTTCTCGTGGCTGCTATACACATATTCAATCTCCTTCATGTATCAACTATTGCCTTCAAAACACCCTTTGAAGTTTTGTTTGACTTTCTTCATCGCACACACACTTAAAGGTGTTTGGATGCTTCTATTACACTAACACTACATCAACCGCTCCTTATAAATTAGCCCCTCTATGATCACTCTGTACCTTAGCCATGCATCTCATTATGGATACCGATTCTTAGAAGAATAATATTTGTATCAAGCACATCAGCACTAATAATATGTTAGTGGATCCAATGATGAAAAGTCTAGCACCCAAAGTATTTCAATATGGCACTAGTATGAGTTTAAGGCTAGACCTAGTATAGTGTAATTCTAGCATAGTGCTTTATTGAAACTTCTATTTTTAATTATACGAGTACTTGATTATTATTACCCCATAATATGTAATTTATATTTATTAATAACTTGTGTACAATTACTTTTTATATAGAAAAATGTATTGCATTACCACTTAACTATAACATCATTTCACTTAAATTAAGTGAAAGTTTCATATGAAGCACCAACGTGAGATTGGTGGAGTCCCATGTCAAAAAGATACATTAGACTATACTTTTATGCTTTCGGTGTTAATATGCAACATGATGAATATAAATTGGATAAAATAATAAAACATGTATATAAATAGTTACTTGACCAAGTGAGAGAATTTTGAAAAATACCCTTTTAGTATGGTCTTCAGACTATTATTGTAATGTTTATTATATATGGGGTACATTTTTAGTATGTATCATAACGTTGGCCATAATGATATATCAGGTCCTTCAAATTAAATATATACAATATTATGTATATTACATTTATGTATAACTTAAGTGATTATATTTGTATGATGTAATTTTCTTATCCATAAGAGACAAGTGATACATTCAATAGCTTTGAGTACACAAACAATCAAGAGGAAATGAAATGGTTTTCCTTTATATTCAACCTTTTTTATAACAACCATGAACATGTGCATAATAGTTATCTATTTATCCATAAGATAATTAGAAAAACACCATTATGTATATGTCAATCATCTTCATCAATTACGAGTTATCTTATTCTCCAAATCAATGTTCTTCAATTCCAAACAAAGGTCTTTAATTTAGGATTACTTATGTTTATGCATAAATTGATATTGAATAATGACTTAATTTCTACAATATCTTCACTAAAGGTTTACATCGGGTGTTCATTTTGGATAATTTGACAGACTTAGGTGCTGTTTGTTTTTTTTTAAAAAACCACTTCAGACCACTTGCTGTTGCGCCGCACAACATACGCGCAACACTTGGCCCTTCGCAACAGTTTGTTTTACAGAAGATTTTTGACTTAAAAACTGCTGCGCGTGTGCTGCATGACGCAACAGTAGACCAACTGCTTCAAACCTGTTCACACCTTACTTTAAGTTACTGCAGCAGTCTGCAGACGTTAAAATACAAACAAATTTTTTATTAAATGTTGCAACCGTTTGGTTCACCTCTTCTGCTACAGAGGTTGCAGAGGTGGTTCGCAGACTTTAGATATTTTCGCTTTGAAAAAAACAAACAACACCTTAGCATTGTTCGACCTCCTACTAAAACCACGAGGACTGTTAATGATAATTATATTTAGAGTTACAAAATATTATTCTTGTAATAATCTTGTATATACTTAAGCCACAAGTAATCGTAATTTAGGAAAATGTTTCATGTATAAATACCATGGTTCTAAAAAGTGCGTCATGACGCGCCTCAAGGCGTGCCATGGTGCAAGGCGTGGTGTAGCCGTTACGAAAACGTTCAAGACGGGTTTGTTAAGCTTGGCGCCCAAATAACGTGTCAAGGCATGCCTTTTCGCGTTATGGCGCGAGTTTTTTTCAAGGCGCGGAAATTTTCAATTTTTATTTTATTTATTTTTTGTTTTTTTTGTCAGGCCTAAAATAATTGAGCTTTTGTTAAATTTTTAATATTAAATATTAATATAACATTTCTAAAAACTATATATATTTGATACAATTCAATAATTATATGATTTATCTCTTTTAATGTATATAAAATAGTCACGTCTTGAAAAACACAATGACTCGCCAAGACTTGACATAACTTAACTTTGATCTCGCCGCCAAGTTACGCATTGCGTTATTTAGAACCTTGATAAATACATTGTCATCTCAATGAAATAGAGGAGATGATTTGAACTTTTTCAATAAACATATTGTTTTGACCACCAAAATTGACCATGACCACTAAACAATAACCTCTCATTAATCTAAGCACACAACAAAACAAATTATCCCTCTTCTCAACGAACTTTACCACCAAAAACTTCTCTTTCCCGGAAAACAGACCTCACCGATCGATGCCTCCAGCATTCCAACATCGTCAATCCTAATTCATCATCAATCCCACCATTGATCCTCCATTTTCTTTCCCATTCAAAGGAATGTGGCTATCCCGCAAGAATTCATTCAGTAGTAGCCCATCAAGCCCAAGCCGTAGAAATCACACCTCAAGTTTCAATCGACATTCCTTCAAGAACATCGAGGATCTCTTAATCGACGATGATATGCATGTTTCTACCACCAATGATTTGAACAACGATCATCAACACCCATTCCAAAAGCAAAAACAACCCCCTTCTCCAATTCAGAATACCCGGCATTGTGTCTTCCACCGTGTCCGCCTCGCTAACCAATTAACTAAATCATTGGCGACGGTTCGACTCAAACCCGTCTCTGAAAAATCTCCACCGGAATTACAAAATGCCTCGCCGATGTACAAATCAGAGACATCAATAACAATCCCCGGCGCCGAGAAGAAAATAGTTGTATACACGACGAGCCTCCGTGTGGTGCGACCTACCTTCGAAGCTTGCCGGACAGTTCGTTCAATCTTACAAGGATTCCGGGTGGCGGTCGATGTGCGAGATCTGTCGATGGATTCGTCATTCAAAGAGGAGTTACAGAAGATAATGGCGCAAGGAGGGGAGGTGATTCAAAAGAACAAAGTTGCTCTTCCTAGCGTTTTTCTGGGCGGGAGTTACCTCGGAGATGCGGAGGATGTGAGGGAGCTTTGTGAGACCGGCGAGTTGAAGAAACTGGTGGAGCGGTTGCCGGCGGTGCCACGTCGCGTCTGCGAGGGTTGTGGGGATTTTAGGTTTATTATCTGCAATGAGTGCAATGGAAGCCGGAAGTGCTATAAGAAGAAAGGTGGCTTTTGGAGTTGTACAGTGTGCAATATGAATGGTTTGATCAGGTGCCCTGCTTGTTGGACCGTTAACTCCTGATCATAATTGTTATATAATTGTTTTATAATTAATTAATTATTAGGATATGATTTTATTATTTTTTTTTTACAAAAATATGTAATCATTTCGACGAAAATTTAGGACATTTTGTTCAAGATTTTATCAATGTATAGTTTTTGTTAGAATTCAACAAAAAAGAATTTTCGGAAAAAATTTCAATTTTGTTGTGATATATTTTCCCATAAAAAGATATACATAGGTGTTGTGATATAGTAGAGATTGTCTGATAGAGGGTAATGAGCTTCGTGCGGGTTCTGTCACCTGATATCACAGTGCAAAAGAAAACGATGATCGTTAGTCGACGTCCGGAAGGAATTCCCGGGACGAAGCTCCGAATATCAAATTAGAATGAGATCCGAGAGAAACCAGGATAAAATCACAGGAAACGGAGTTCGTCCCCCTCTTCATGAGGAAGAAGGATCCTTTTATACCTTTTCGAGAGGCGTGTGCCTCTCAACTGATTTTGTTTAGCATTCCCTCCTCCCCTCATTGGCTAGAGGGGAATCTTTGGATATTATGATGATCGTGGCTATCGTTAGATGGGCAAGTGTGTGACAATCTGTAATTTATTTCGTCACTAAAATCGTTCCCGTCAAATAAAACCGTCGTATTAAATTCGTTCCGTTAACCTTTGCGTTAAATTAATTTTATCGCGAATTTTATTTTGATTTCGTAAATGTCGGGATGTGTTATAATTATTAAAATATTTTCAATATTTGTTTCGAAAATTATTATTTTCATCTAAATCGTGATTACGAAAAATTTATCGGGTTCGACCAAAAGCACCGTCTAACGGTAGTATCGGTAGAATTCATCTGGGTCACAAACTCAACCCCTATCTAAGGGATTGAGTGACATCATTTTGAGGCTTTTACTCTCTCTCTCTCTAAAAACTTTCTCTCACTACTCTCTCTCTCTCTTTAAAATCCGAAACTTAGCCAAAGTCATCCAAAACAAGCTCCAAATCACTAAGGTAACTTCCCTAACTCATGAATTAGCATCTTAGACCTTCAAATTCGGGATTTATATGAGGAATGGGACCATAAACAAGTGTTTATGGTCTTGGAACTTCGTTAGACCGTGAACACATGTAATGAGGGTTTTGAAGCCTCAAAACCCCTCCAAAACACTTCTAGGGCTTAGATTCGACTTAGAAACTTGCATGCATGGACTAAGAACCCCAAAATCATGACATTTGATGTATGAACATGAGTTTACGGCCCAAGAACCTTCTTGGACCGTAAACCCCCATGCATGAACCATAAACACCTCTTAAGGTGTTAAAAATGCCCTTAAACACCACCACAAGCTTCCAAACGTGTCTAGGACCTTCTACTTCATCATTTGAAGCACCAAATCATACAAGAAGGGACCAAACATGAGTTTACGGTCCAAGAACATGCTTGGACCGTAAACCCTCAATCTTAGACCTTAAACACCTTTTTGGGTGTTAGTTTGCCCCTAAACACCTTCAATGAACTTCCATGAGTGCATATAACCTTATAACCCTTCAAGAAATGCACCAATACATTCATAAATGGGACAAACTAGAGTTTATGGTCCAAGAACATTTTTAGACCGTAAACTCATCCTCTTAGACCATAAACTCTTCAAATGGGTGTTTAAGTGCCCTTATCACCTTGAATGACTTGTATGTTGGACTAGAATCACATGTGATTAACCTACAAACACCAACACCCATGAATCATGATCAAACATGAGTTTACGGTTGTAAACTCATGAGTTTAAGGTATTAAACTCCCCAAGAACATCTCTTTAGACCGTAAACTCATTTCCCAAGGCCATTTCAAGTCCCCATCACTTCCTAAGCCATGAAATTGACCCGAGAACCTTCCCGTGTGCATTGTATGACCATTTGGCATCCAAGAACCCATCACCCATGAGTTTACGACCGTAAAATCATGGGGATATGGTCAATGGGCCGTAAACTCCTTAAGGAGTTTACTCTTGAAGAGTAAACTCCATATTTAGGCCCTACACACCTTTAGATGCTACCCGGATCACTCATAACACTTGAATCGAAGTGTTTTCACTTCTTGGAGTGCATATTCATGTCTAATTAGTGGTTCAAAGTATAATTAGATACAATAGCATATCATTTCATATTACATAGGAACCTCGCGCGTTATGATCCCCGAACTGACACTTAGCATCCAAACTGACACGTTTTCTCGTCTGGTGAGTTCATACCCCTACCAATTTTCAATGTTTTCACTGTTTTCAGGGGGAATACAAGCAAAGTACAAGTGATTCTTGTACTCAAAACTGTTTTATATACATTGTGTTTCATATTATATATGCTTTTAACACTGACAGTCGTAACAAACAACCGTTTGAACTTACAGGACACATTATCATGTTATTTGTGAATTACAATATAAATTGTTGTATTTATATTTTCAAAAATATTTTCCCATAATATAACAGTTAAAAGCATAACATTTGAACATGGTTTTGTCCTCGGTAACACTTCACAGAGATATGCAAGTGGAGGATAGTCATTTGATCTTTCAGTATTATTACTAGTAAATTTGTTAATCCTATAATTAGAGACACGTCCTCGGTGAACACTCCATAGAGATACACGAGTGGAGGACCGCCCCCATAACCAGAATCTCTTAAATAGGGAGCGTGACTTGAGTGTATAGATCTATACCGGGCTGACTACCCCACACCTGGCTGCTAGCTAAAGTCGAACCGAAAGGTTCAAGGGTGACGAAAGTCATAGAGTGAAATGGACTACTTATTGCCATAATTAGTCTTTAGTATGGTTATGGAACTCGCAATTTGGGTAACAGAGATTTACATAATAGTAATAATGGGTTAAGTAACTAGTTTACTTGGTATATGTTAGTTTTATAAATGTGTTAAAACTAATACATTTTCAGAGTACATCTTTTACATTACATTTTGGGTTGGTGAACTAACATACACATTACAAGGATAACCAGGTTTTCAGTATACATCTTTCACATTAGGAAAATATGGGATTTTCCTGGGATCACAGTTGAACATAACCAAAACAGTGTAACCTAACAGTTAACCAAACATTACTTTTAAGAAAATATGGGATTTGCTTGGGTCGTAACATTTTCAGAAACCAAAAGGAAACTCGTACATTTTCACAAAACAAAACCTTATGAACTCACCAGCTTTTTGCTGATTTTTAAAATGCTTGTATTCTCAGGTCCGCATTAGACAGGTACCCGACGATCCATTTTGGCGAAGACGGAGTGCGTAGAAGACGCGTTTTGCTTTTGTTTATATATACATATGTATCACATTGTACAACTTTACTTTTGAACAAATGTAAATTTCTATATGTAATGTAATGGTTGTTTACTTTGCTTACTATGTGCATTGGATTTGATACTCAACGTGGAGTCCGCCCCGGAAATGTTTCCGCCTTGGTTTTCGGGGTGTGACAACAAGTGGAACACTCTAATTGGTCCCATGTATGCCATGATGTTATTCCTTGGAGAAGAGGTTAAAGCACAGTTATGCACCTTAACCGTCACGCTTGTGATCTTTTGCATTGGCGAAGGCCCGACCTTGGTCTCGACCTATATCTAACCAGGCCCTGACCTGTCCAAGCCTGGCATTGGTTACTCTTTTACTTTTTTGACGTTATCCCTGATGGATACGTTAACAAGTCCCTTAAGCTTGTAGGTGTATGCGTCAGCTTGGTAGCATCACCGTTCGAGCCTATATATTAACACATGTATGTTTGAGATTGTTTCTAGCATTTGACAAGCTTTAGACAGCGCCGCCAATGTGTGTCAGATCCATCGAGAGACGGTTTGTGACACCAGTTTTGCCTTTAAAATTCCCCTTTTCCCAAGACTTTGCATCCTCACATCCCTACTTTGCCTTCGTTCTATCAATTCGGGCATTCTGTGAATTTTTCTTTTCGATCGCTCATCTTTTTTCGACAATGGACCGTTATGGTAGAGTCACTACTGCAGAGGCGTTTCGATTTCTGAAAGATCGCTTCAGCTTCTTACCAGAGAATGGTATGATGATTCCGACAAAGGGGATGTCGATCTATGATTATCCTCAAGAGAAGGTGGGAGTTCTGATCCCTTTATTCGAAGTGGGGTTGTGCCTGCCAACATCTGATTTTTTCGACATGATTGTAGATTACTATGACTTTTCTGTTGACAAGTTGACTCCGAGCGCTGTTAATAAGATCGTAGGTTTTGAACTGATTTGTTGATCTTTGGGTTGTATACCCACTTTTTGGGTTTGTAGTTAATTTTTCTGTTTAACCACGAATTCTGGCGTTCGCACTCTGGCAAAAAGGCGAGGCATTCATCAGTTGATCTCTACTCCAAAGAAAAACTAGCAGAGGCAATGGCTCTGGGTTAACCAAAACCTTGTTGGGCGTGGGTTTTGCAAAACGTGAGACTTTCCTGATCGTCTCCCCAAATTGTTTGGTAGTAACCAAACTCTTGGCAAATGACTAGGAAACATTACTATCATTGGGGAGAACTGGGAAGATTCCGTTCTTGCCGCCGGTGGTATGAGTGCCTCCTGGAGAGCTCGCAGGAAGATGGCGCAGTTATACGTCGTGAGATGTGGTATTCACTCATCTCCTTCTCTCTCTCCCACCCCAACCCCTCACCATCCTTTAAGAAAACAAAAAAGAAAAGAGAATAGGAACTGGTATCTTATAGTTGTTGGCTTATGAGTTCTTGTACTTGGCGTTTATTTGAATAGGTGCCGAAGTTGAGATTTCTTTGGAGATGGGCTTGCACGGTCACTATCGGGGTAAGCTTTATCACTGGTAGATTGATCTTCTAGAGGCTTTTCTCCCTCATGTATCTGAAAGACGCATGTGAGAGCTTACCGGATTGCTCTAAGTAGAAAGAAGAATTACTGGTTCTAGCGGGCCTTCTTCACCTTCCCAAACGGTCATTGTGGTCGTTTCTCCGGTTCGTTTGCCGGAGCTGGCTTCTTCCTCATTGCCTACAGGGGTACAAGTAGAAAAAGGTACTGCCCCTATTCAGAAAAGATAAAGTTTACGCATGGTGCCATTGTCGGACGAGGAGACTGAATCTAATGATGCGGGTCTCCGTCCACGCAAGGTGCGTAAGACCATGTCTGTGACCAAGCTTTTTGGTGGTATCCGAGATGTTCTTGGTGATAGTTTTTTTTTTGTGTTTGGGTGAAGAAGAGGGTGGTGGAGTCTAGTTCCTTAATAACATAACCTTCGGTGACTGTTTCATTTGAGTTGATCCTGGTTCTGGCTTTGGGGGTGGACTGGGTTCACCTGGAGTTTCTTTCTAGCGGGAGATGCCTTCCTTAGTTGACGAAATGGGGACTTCGTCTCATTCCTTGTTTTTTGAGGCCTATGTTATGGGTTGGGCAATTACTAGGGATTCCTTAGTTATGACACGCATTTACGACGTTCCTTTATGACACACAATGCATATCAAGGAAGCCTCTGTCATAAAGGAAGACGACACGCACTTGCGTGTCGTAACCCTATAACGCACATTTATGACTCACATTGCGTATTAAAGAAGCCCATGTCATAAAAGAAGACGACACACATCTTTACGTGTCATAATTTTAAATGTTTTAAAAATTATATATTTTGTTAGATTTAGTAATTTTCAAATTAATTAACATATTAGAAGTCTCATAATACAAAATCAAATACAATAAATAAATAAGAAAGATAATTGATTGCACTAATATATCAAATACAAATAATCATTCCAATAGTAAGTAAATCTAATACATTGCTAATATTGCATAATGTTTATTATAGAAAAACAAAATATGTACATTAAAAGGAACCCGTGAGTAATTTCTTCTTTTGAAAATATTTATGGAGCTTTAAGCCTTGCAACCTCACCACTTAAAGATGCATCAACCATAGTCAACTCTTTTTCTATAAGCTTGTACCAAATACATTCTACATATTCATGCCTAGAATCAACTACTTGAAAATAGTTTAATGAATCACCAAATCTGATTAGTTACAAATAATATATAACCGTAATATATATATATATATATATATATATATATATATATATATATATATATGTTCAGAAACATTCTCAAGCGTAATATATATATATATATATATATATATATATATATATATATATATATATATATATATATATATAAGCAGGGCCGGTCCAAACGTATATGGGGTCCAGGGCGAAAAGATAAAAAGGGTCCCTTAAATACAAATATAATAAAGATTCAAAAAAATATCATTTATTCTTCACTATAAACACATTCAATTAACAATAACAAGCAAGCCAGCTTGTTTATCTTTTGAGCTAGTTTGAGTTTGAATCAACTTTAGGTCCTAAAAATCATTTTGGTAATAATTGTTATATATATATACACTACATAGCCGAGAAATTTTGGGTCCCCTGGAGTCGTGGACCGTGGACGGTTGCCCGGGTTGCCCACCGTCTGGACCGGCCCTATATATAAGCAAACAAACAACTCCTCGCTAATTGAGAAGTTAAAGGATACTGCCCTTACCATTTCCTTGAGAAGCCCTTCATTAGCACGATCACTTTTCTGCAAATAATAATAATAATAATAATAATAATAATAATAATAATAATAATAATAATAATAATAATAATAATAATAAAACATAACATAATGCTAAAATACAAAATATTTGAAGAAAGTTACAGTTGGGTAGCAACTCCTCACTAAAATCATAACACTCAACTTTAGGTAGCCCGGAATGCCGCTGGCTCCTAACCATGCAATTCCTGTAGTTTTCCTTTCCTACAAGGCAAATAATCATATTAATTCCACAAGAACCTCAAATTTTTTCTTATATATATTTAATTATTTACCTTAAAGGGAGGCACAAAAGAATATTCTAGAATGTAATGGCCATCACTATTCAAGAGCACCACATACTTAGCTAAAGTAGGCCACAAGCCAGTAACAATAGATACCAAATATCCTGTACACATGGCAATTAGAAAAGATTATGATTATAATTCATTTTTAAACATTTGGGTTGTCATCGTCAATACAGAAAAATAAGCATAAACAGAACTTACATTCATTATCACTAGTGATTTATATCTCCTTAATCTCTCAGTGTAACGTGACTTCATATCAACACATGTGATATAAGTAAACTGAGTGGGTCATGTTGGGAAACCTGGTGAGTACATAGGGTTTTCAACCCACAATATATAAGTTTATTAACTTTATCAAACCAAACAAACCGATTACCCGTTCCCGTTATCCTCACTTTACGTCCCTAAAACATCTAACATAAGGGACCTAGTCGAAGGACTTTCATCGGGGTGACAACACATGCTTCAGAGGTTCCTCAACAATTCATGCCAAACAAGGCAACCATGTGGGGGATGGAGTACTGCTGGTGAGCACATAGTTCAAATAAATACCTATAGGTTGTGAGCCTGCTAGCGTTCCACTAGACTGTCTAGAATAGTCTGTGGTCGTCATCTATACTCCGCTAGATGACTGGATCATTAACAATATCTATATCGAGGCCTCTCATTATTTTATTTGGTCACACGACAACTATTACATTTACCCATGTTTTACCCAACACATTTTGTAGATATAAAATACTTATACAGTTTAAATAATTTAAAACGTATATAAAAATATTTCACCCAACATAGACAACAAGTATTAAGATAATATACACACATAACACGTAATTTATATTAAATACTTCATATCTATGTGTAAGATGAAAGAGACCATGCACTTACCTGGTAAGGTGGTGACTCAGTATTCGGACAACACTTCGTTATCTCAAAACAAATTTTCCTTGACAAAACCTAGTATGAATACCACTAGGGTTTAGTCTAATGTTTATCGCGACTAATTAATAGTCTATCTATTATTACTATTATATAAGCATTAAAAAAATACTTATATAACCCATAATAATAGCTTAAGTACTTATTATAAGTTCCTAATAACGTTACTATATAAAAACATAAGCTATACTAAAGATAGGGTAGATATAGATCACTTACAGCGGGTTTCCTTGGAAACCGAGCTCTGCCGGAGCAGAGTTTCTGAGCCAGAGGCTCTTCTTTTTGAAGCCGTCAGGCGCTCCGGGCTTCCGCCTCGTGCTAGGGGAGTTCCCTAGGCTTTTCGAGGGGTTTTAGGGCTTAGAGAGATAGAGTATAGAGAGAGGAATGAATGGTTAAGGTGCGAAGAATGAGGGAGAGGGGAGTCTCTATTTATAGGAGGCTAAAGAGGCTCCCACTTTGTGGCCATTGATGCCGACATCGTGGTCAGCTGGGTACAGCCAGACACAGCCTGGTGCTGACACGTGGCATCGCACACAGGGTGAAAATTAGTCGATTTTCAAAAATTCATAACTTTCGCATATGAGATCTGTTTTCATCGTTATTTAAATCCATACGTAGGTAAAAACAAGATCTACAACTTTCATTTTGACTACGTTGGCTAATTCTCGACCGATCTTAAATTTAACAGTAGGAGGAGATTAGACTGTTAAATGACTGCGAAAAATTCGTAACTCCTTCATACGAACTCCGTTTTCGTTTGTTTGTTTACCGTTGAGTTCCTATTAGTGAGATCTTCAACTATCATTTAGGTCGTGTAAGCCAAAAACGGCTCGAACTAAAATTCGAGTTTTGGGTCGTGCACTGCTAAGCTAAATCTTAGAAAAATCATAACTTTCTCATATGAAGTCAGATTTGGGCGTTCTTTTTATGGATGCTCTCAGGTTAACATATTCGACGAATTTCATTTATATCACTAAGGATAAAAGTCAATCTATCATAAATTCACTATTTACGTCTTCCGGGTGCCGTGCCGGTTCCATCACGAAACATCGACGGGTCATAAATTCTTTGTTATAACTCGGATTTTGGCACTCTTTATATGTATGGAACCCTTGAGACATATTATACAACTTGTTTAAGATTATTTATTCTACATAATCTTTTGTTGAAAAGTCGTTTTCGACCCCTATTATCTCTAAGTTGACTAGTCCGGATCTATGAGCGTTACATCCACTTCCAGTATTGAATAGAATATATTTTAGGGGAATCAAGTTGACTTCTTGATGCCAAAAGACTATACCATTTCCAAAAAGTCACAATTTTGGAATACGATTCATCAAGATAGACGGAAATAGTGGAAAAAGCACACCTTTGTTGAGAGAACATGACCAGCTGCTGCAGCAATGGTGGCAGTTGAGTACCTAAAGGGTGACATAAATCCACAATTTCTGTCTTTTTCATATTTTAGAGTCTCATAATACACTATCCTTCTAGTTCCAATCTCAAGGCAGGTCCAAAACGAGTACCAAATGAAGCTCGTTCATGAATATAAGACATGTTTTAATTATATGTAATAACAAGCCAAAAATCGAGATTACAAATCCAAATCCAATCTTATATTCCAAATAGCAAAATGATTAGTTGAACAAAATTATTATAAGTTGACAAAGAAGTATCTAAAATTAACAAATCAAAAGGAGATACAACAGTAGGTTCTGAAACTAGTAGACCCTTGTAGCAATCATCAAAACCTGTATCTCTTAATGGTGAATCTATCCTGTAACTACTTAAAAAATTTCCATTTGTTTCAGACTCAAATGCATATTCATAAACATCTTTTCCATGCCAGGTGTAATTATTGTTATCTTGTTAATAAATTAGAGCAGCAAGAAGCCTTCTCAATGACAACATCGTGGTCCCCACCTGAGTTTATAATGTTGCATTTATGAAATGAGATAATTAATAATTACAAATTTTATGGAATTTATTAAGTTAAATGATTACAGTTACAGATTAATAGTTGCCAAAACATGAGAAAAAGTTGAAGAAAACTTGAAATTGCAAAATACATGTTCATAAAGAATCTTTTGCAGAAACATCAATATAATCCAATATAAGATCCATTGTGAGGTGGGAGAGGTGTGGGAATAGGTTGGAGAGGTCTAGTTCTGATTCATCTTGAGGTTAGCTTCATCAAAATGTTATATAGAATCCAAAATAGTTGACGCATTAATCAGATCTAACAAATCTATTCTAATTCCTCTTACCGATAATTATTTTGTCATCATCAATAAGAAGACATAAAAATCCAACAAAAAATCAATGTATAAAGGTGAATAAAGGTGAAGTCACAGAAGAATGCACGTTAACTTAAATTATAAGCATTCAAATCAAATGCAGATGATGTTCATAACTCTCAAACACAAGTACTAGAGTCCGTAAGCTATGAATGTTGTGGATTCACGAAAGAATGCACCTTACCTTACATTTCTCAAATTCGGAGACAATACAATTGCAGATGGATTTGTAGCCTATGTATGGAGGCTATCAAGTATGATATTTTGAAATCGAAGAATCTTATAACCACCAGAGAAGCATTTAAGAGACACATTGCTTTATACAAGAATTTCAGATCATCTTTCAGGCTTCCGTTTAGTAATGTAGTCGCAAACCATCCTATATTGGCGATGGGAAAAGTTGTGAAGGAACGATTGGATTCTCCTTCTCCGAGAGGAAACTGATCAACTCTAACGAGCTCTGACTGGAGTTGAGTCAATGAAGACATCCTTTATCTTATCGGCTGAGATATAAAAGTGTTGATGGAAGAAGGTCGATTGTAAGGACATGGAGGGAAGGAGGAGGTATTCTCAAGTTGTATTCGGTATTCCATGTGTTGTTTCATCAGACGCAACAGTGTGAGATGCACTCCGATCTCTTAGAGCTGATGGAGTTCGATGATGATGGTGGCGGTTAGGGCTTCCAAAGAGAAGGGATAGAGAGTGTAAAGGTAAAGGAAGACGAGCTGCTTGAAAAGGATTTACAGCCTCACAATTCTATTAGGGTTCATTGGTAGAGGATTTTTGATAAGGATATACATCAGGCAGGGGTGTTTAAGTTTTTAGGATTTAATTTCCCCCATAGGCTATTAAAAATGGAGAACACGCCTTCCAAAAAAAAATATAAAACGACACCTTTAGAGGACATATTTTTTTATGATAGTTATCCTTCGTGTTTTTTTGTTGGACACTAAGTTTACGACACACATAAATGTGTGTCCTCTATCCTTCAGTTTTTGGAAACCTATCATTATGTTTAGGACATATAAAAAAATACGTATCATAAATCTATGCATGACATTGTTTACATGTCATTAAAGGTCTACTTTCTAGTAGTGTTTGTGGGCCTCTTTCGTCTGGGGGAGTTGGATTATGATAGCTTCTGCCGGTTTTGTCAGAGGCCAGGTCTGGGAAGCTCCTCCTCAGATTTCAAGGACTAATTTTTGTTTGTCCCTTTTGTTAATTCTTATAATGTATTTGCATCCCCATATACTATATGTATAGGAAAAAATGTTGGTTTTTAATATTTATAAACAATATGTTTTGTTTTGTATCTGGCATGGAAGTGTTCTGTTCCTTCTCTTTTTTATATGTATATATCTTGAATTGACCTTTAGTATCTTTAGGCTAAGGTCATTCGATGTTTATACTATGATTATTTTCCACACAATCCCTTGTTCTAGGGTTCGCATTAATCGGTTATTGTGTGCTTCAGACATCATATAATTGCTACTTTTGACTCATATTTCACTGATTTGTATGTTTTAATCAGGCTTTTTTTTATGTCAAGTCAAGATATCTTGGTAATTTGTTTTACTATATTTTGAGATCTAGCTGCCTGCATACTGGCTGAGATCGTCACCTCAAGACATGTTATTGTTTTTTCTTATCAGGGGAAGGGTTATGAATCTTTTTGGACCTCTTTTTCTAAGCCATTAGTTGGGATTTATATATTCTCAGCTCTGAGATGTTTTTGGAACATTATAGGAAAAGATCATGACTCTTTTAAGACCTACAGTTGCATTCTTTCACATATTTTGCTCAAGCAGCATAGGTGATTAACCATTGTTGCTACTTGGATAATATGCACAACCTCTTTACTTTGTATTTTTGCAATTTGTTAAACAGAATTTTGGAAAGCTCTTTTGAAATGAAAATTATATTAACTCTTTAAGAAAAACAAAAGAAGTAAAACATGAAACAAAAGACTTTGAATGTCTGATTATCAGGGCACATCCCCGGTTTTGCGTTAGCACCTGGAGTATGTTTATCCTATGTGGAGTCTAACCATACTCTTTTTTCACGGTTTCCGCTTTGTTTTTCATTGAGTATTCTGCTATGACTACCTCATCACGGTTGTGTGCTCTTTCCTCATTTACTGCCAATGCTTCTTGACAAGTTGGGATTTCCTCTTGTTTCTATCACCAGGGTCCAACATGAGAGGGTGGTATTCCGTCTTTCCTGTTTTGGAGGCACTTGCACTTTGCCTTTTTCTTGACTTAGCGCATGGTGAGACCGTGGGAAACGCCTCCCCTTGGTTGGGCGAGGGGACCATCTGCACCTTTCTATGCGCCTATTGATTGTGCATGTCGCACTGTCACTTAAGGTGCTGTTTAGTTCACAAGAGGCCCTTTTCCATTCTCTTCTATAAGAAGGAGTGCTTGTTAAAATGAGTGGCACTTTGCCTCTACTTTTGTTACGCCAGACATGTATTTCTTTTGTTTCACGGGATTTTGATTCACGTTCGCCATCGGCCAATATCTTCTTCGAGTCCCTAATCGTTCCCTAATTGGGCATGGTACTGCCATCGATTGTAGGCTGAAATACTCTCCTGGATCGGTATGAAATGGGCACTCTTGGTTAATCGATCCATGATGACCATATCGCATCAACTCTGTGAACCATCCAAGGTAACTTCATAATGAAGTCCATGGTAACATTCTCCCATTTCCACACAGGGATATCTAACGGCTGAGTCTTGTAGTGTGGTCTTTGGTGTCCGGCCTTAACTTTCCTGTAGTTCAACCACCTCTCGACGTACTAGGCTACATCACGCTTCATGCAGGGCCACCGATAATCATGACGAAAATCTTTATACATATTTTTCACCTTAGGATGGATGGAAAATCTAGATTTATATGCCTCTTCCATCCGGATTTGGCACACACCGCCTGTGTACAGATCCCACACTCTACAATGGAGTGTCGATATCTCGTGACTATCATAGTCGAAGGAGGAAATATGGCCCACTATACACTCGCTCTTTCGGTGCTCCTCCTTCATAGCCTCCTGTTGAGCCTCCTGAATCCGCTCCAACAACGTAGTCACTACTTTCATCCTCAGGTAGATGCCTCTGATCAGGGTTGCAAATGCCTTGTGGCTAAGTGAATCGGCCATAACATTGGCCTTCCCCAGGTGGTAAAGGATCTCTCAATCATAATCCTTCACCACGCACAACCACCGTCGCTGCCTCATGTTCAGATTTGGCTTGTCCATTAAGTACCTCAAGCTCTTGTGATTCGTGTAAATGGTACAATAGAATTCATAGAGGCAGTGTCGCTAAATCTTGAGGACAAAAACAATGGCCCCCAACTCCAGAGTCATGCGTTGAGTAATTCTCCTTGTGAGGCTTCAACTACCTCGAGGCGTAAGCGATGATGTGCCCTTTCTGCATCAACACTGTTCCCAAACCCAAGATAGATGCATCACAATACACCATGAAATCCTCGACGCCCTTTGGTAGAGTCAATATCAGTGCCTCGCACAACTTCTACCTTAAAGTCCTGAAAGCTACCTGCTACTCAGGCCCCCAACGGAATTTCACCGAATTCTCGGTCAGTCGGGTCAGTGGAACAACAATCTTGGAGAAATCCTTGATGAATCTCCGATAATATTCTACCAGACCAAGAAAACTCTGAATCTCGGATGGAGTCCTTGGAACCTCCCATCTCATCACAGCCTCTACTTTGGCCGGATCAACCAATATATTATTCTGGTTGACGAGGTGCCCCCCGAAACTGTACCTCACGCAACCAAAACTCGAACTTGGAGAAATTTGTGAAAATTCTATCCCTCCTCAGTGTCCCCAACACCTCCCTTCGATGCTCCTGGTGCTGCTCCCTGGTCTTGGAATACACCAAGATGTCATCGATAAAAACTATCACATACTGATCGAGCATTGGTTTACACACGTGGTTCATGAGATCCATGAACGTGGCAGGAGCATTGGTGAACAACATCATCACGAACTCATAATGACCACAGTGGGTCCAAAAGGCTATATTTTACACATCATTGTCCCTGACTCGCATCTGGTGATAACTGATCACTGATCAATCTTGGAGAACCAAGAGGCACCCTGAAGCTAGTCAAATAAGTCATCGATCCTTGGGAGGGGGTAACTGTTCTTCATCGTTAACTTATTCAAATCCTGGTAATCTATACACATCCGAATTGACCCATCCTTCTTCCTCACGAACAAGATCGGGGCTCCCTATGGTGAATTTCTTAAACTGACAAATTCGTTATCTAACAGCTCCTGCAGTTATGTAAACAACTCCTGCATCTCGGGAGGAACCAACCGATATGGTGCCTTGGCTATCAAAGCCGCATCAGGAACTAGGTCAATCCCGAACTCGACTTGCCTCTCCAGAGGTATCCCAAGCAAATCCTTTGGGAAAACATCTAGATACTCGGGCACAACTGGCACATCATCCACGACCTCCTTACCCTTTTCCTGGGTATCTATAATGTAGGAAACAATCCTACATATCCCAGATGAAGGTAGCGTCTGGCTCTCGCTGCAGAACACATAACCGGTCCACTCTGCAGTCTCTCACCCTGAATCACTAGCTCTACCTGACTTGGGGTCTTGACTTGAACCAACTGCTACTCACACTCGATCACAACCCCATTAGGGCTCAACCAATCATTGCCTATGATAACCTTGTTCCCATGCAAAGGAATAGGAACCAAATCCATGAGATATCGCTCATCATACATCCTCAGGACACAATCTCTATAAACCTTTGATGCTCGAATGGATCGATCGTCCGCAATATTGACCTCCAAAGGACAATCCAACATACTTGTAGACTCGGGAAATCTCTTACTGAGCTTAAGAAATACGATTGATCAGGTAGCCCCCGAGTTGAATAATACCAACATTGGAATGATCCTAAAGCAATATACATGCAATATAAATAACAAATTTGACATGAAAGAAAAATTAAGGAGAAGAAACATACCCGTCACCACATCTAGTGCAACACGCACGTCCTCGGCGGTCAGCGGGAAGGCTCGACTCCTCACTACTGGAGCATCTGACTTACCCTAGTGGCAATTTGTGATCAATAGGGTCGTTGGAGCTAGCGCCACTACTGGCGCTCCTGATACTAATCTCGGGCAGTTGGCTGTTTTAATGCCTCGCAGATTGCAGTGTAAACATAGCACGTTTGATGTCTGAATGTTGTGGGTAGGGGCAGTACAATGCCTGCTAAAGTGCCCCAACTTTCCGCACTTATCGGAACCTGATTCCCTAACCCTGCAAACTCCCTCATGTTCCTTGCCGGATTTCCCACATCGGTTCCGGCCCTGCTGACCCTACAATATCGAGTCGAATCCCTTGGGTTTGTTCATCGAAAACCCAGTCGTCTGCCCAATCTCCGCCTTCTTCTTCCGGAGGTGCTCTATACCAATCTCCCTCTCTCGCATCCTGGATATCATATCATCCAAAGTCGGGCACGTTGGATAACTCAAATATTTCTAGATGTCAACTCTTAACATTTCATGGTACATGGTTTTCTTCATCTCCTCATAACCCGCTTACTGGGGAACCGACAAGGCCCTCTCCCTGAACTTGGCGGTAATCTCCGCCACCATATTAGTAGTTTGTCTCATATCCAAGAACTCTCTAGCCAACTGTTGAACCTTCATAGCTGGCGCAAACTCCGCCTGAAACCTGGACACAAAATGCAGCCAGGTCATGGCCTCAATGGCTGGAGCTCCCAAAGTGTCAGCGACTGCCTCCCACCAGTCTCTAGCTCGCTCCCTCAAACACCAGCAACAAATCTGACTTTCAAACCCTAAGGGCAGAAGCTCGTCATCTATGCAGACTCAATGTCTGTGATCCATCGCCTAGCCATAATGGGGTCTTTCATCCCGTAGAAGTCTGGTGCTCCGCATCCCCTAAAATCCTTGAAGAAGAGCGCGCGAGTCCCCCACTGGCCAAGTGCCATGTCTCTCATGAATTCCCTGAGGCGATACTCCATCAGCTCAATGATACCCTCCTTAATCGACCCAAAAATTATCGGGGTCGACTAAAGGATGCCTCTGGTAATATCGGATGCAATGAACTCGTGCAATCCATTATCAACTAGTTTAGAACCCATACCCGAACCTGACCCAGACGTTGAACCTCCTGCTCCATGATGTGTCACCACCATTCTGAAACAAAACACACAATTATTAGGGTCATACATATCATCGAGAGGTCTCACACTCTGCCACTCTTGATTCCCTACGGGTCCCCAAGAGTCAAGTACAAGTCCTCTGCTTTTAGTAGTATGGGCCCATACTACCTTCCACATCTATCAATACTTTCCCCTTGGTTTGCTTTGGTTTACCAAAGTCGCTTCCTGTCTATGGATACATTTCTTAATCAAATAGCTCCTATCACTAATCTCTTCCTAGGCTTGCCCTAGGGTAATCTCCGACCCACTCTCCGCCATCAGCTGCATAAGAAGTGAAGGGTTTTGAGCATCCTAACAACCTTAAGGTGCACATACAACCCTAAATGCTTTGGATTTATGTTTTCTCTAATTATACATACACAATTATTTTCCAAAGCATTACCCTAGCTAGCATACAATCAAGGGTACTTGTATAACCAAATCTAGTTAGAAGACATACCTTTTCTTGTAGCTTGATTCATTTGACCTTTAAGAGCCTAGCACCCCAAATGTGATGCCTAAAATGCTTCACACTACACCACCAACAATGGAGGACTTGAGAGGGAATACTTACACTCAAGAATCGGCTATAGCTCTTCTAAGAACACTAGGGTGCCGATTATAGGAGCCATAGGGTGTCTTATATGGTGTGGAAAAACTAGGGTTAGACCATGTAAACCTTAATAGGCATGACCTTCTACATTCCTTAGGATCCATGGGTTTAAACCTTCATGGATCATCCATGGGTTGTCACATGGGTTTAGCCCAACCTAGGGAATCATGGATCATTGGCCCACACCATAAGAATGAATGATTTACCAAATCAACCCTAATATTTAATTAGTCTCTTTTGATCACAAAATTAATTCCAAATTAATTCTTGATCAATACGAATTAAATAATATGATTTCATATTAATATATTAGAACTTATAATATTAATAAATCATGAATATCCTCTTCTCAAAAGTCCATGCTTACAAATTGTTGCGGTGCCATAAAACCCAAATGGACCATGCTACTCTCGGGTCAAGTGCATTCCAAATATATTTATTGAATTAGATACCTTATCCAACAAGATGTCTATGTTATCTCTTCCTAACTAGATCGTGAATACCATTACATATTACTAAGACCAGATATTCTTCGAATAAGAGGTCCTACCCTATAATGGTTGGACTCATACAAGACCTGAGAAATAAGGCTAAACCTAACCTTCTGAAATTATTTAGTCCTTGTAATATGTAACTTAAAGTATTCATTTACTAGTTTATTAAAGATAACTAGAACTCCTAAAAGCACAAAGCAAGCAACATTCGAGCATTGAGTAACCAAAACCAGGCATATCCTAAACATGCTATCATCCCACTGACTAATTAGTAATAGCATGCTGTTCAATAAGCATATACAATAGGCATACAAGGCATCCTTCCTAGATCCTTATCCCTAATCTAGCATGCAGTTCACATATTCACACTTCATATCATAATATAACATGTATGGGCATCTTTGGAAAAACTTACTTGAGCCCAGCCGATTGCATGCATCACACCCCTCGCTCTTTATGAAAACTCTTAATTTTAATTTTTGGAAAAATTATTTTTCTTGAAAAATATCTCAAGCCTTGGATTTGAGTCCAGACACACCCAAGAGCGTGTCCGAATCCCTCAAATCAGGGCTTTGATACCAACTTGTAACATCCCAAAATTTAAGACCAAAAAGTTTATTTTTAATTAAGTAATTATAAAACCAGTAGTCTAAAAACATCCATATTGTCAACCCATATTAAAGCCAATGTGTCAATAATCAAAACATGTCATAATGAAACACCATCAGATTATAACTCCCTAAGATCTCATGTGCGGAAATCATGGTGTGACGTGTTGCAATCATGTTGGCTCCTTTCCTTTTAAAGAAGAGGTACCTGAAACCAAAACTGAAAACCATAAGCACCAAGCTTTGTGATTTCCCTATCATATCACACACCCTATAATAAACGTACTGCCAAGCATATCTGGGTGCTGGCATTCCCCTTTGGTCTCTTTCAACCGATAACCGCCTAGCATATCTGGGTGCTGGCCTACCCCTTCAGTCTCTTTCAACCAGTAACCGCCTAGCATATATGGCTTCTAGCCTACCCCTACTGTCTCTTTAAACCAGTAACTGCCAAGCATATTTGGGTGCTTTTAGCACCTGGTTCCCGGTACGTACTCCTTGCAATTTACATTTTTAAATAATGCATTTTTGCCATGGACTCGGCGAGTTGATGGGCCAACTCGCCGAGTAGGAGCGGGATAAGACGCGGGGACTGAACTTTGGACTCGGCGAGTAGACCCTGATTGGGCAAAAACCCTAATCCGGGTGTTTGCACCCTATTTAAACGCTCTAACTTGGCCTACTTTGTCCCTAACACTTCCAGAGAGTTTTAGAACGAAACCCTATCCCCCATATTGTTTTTAAGAGTGTTTTTGGCTTTGTAAAGAAGGTTTGGAGCTTAGAAGAAGGAGGAAGAGATTGAATTGTGCAAGGAGGGGAGGTAGATCCGGAGTCTACACTGTGATAAGCTTCCATTCAGGTAGAAAAGTTCTTACCTTGATCACTAGTTCATTAGATCCCCTTTTTGTCCCAAATTAGTGGTTTTTAAGCCCTAAAACCTCAAGTTCCATGTGTTTATGCTCTATGTTCTGAAAGGACTCCAAATTTGGACCTTATGGGCATATTAGAATTATAAAGTTTCTGTGGTTGAAGTGATTGAGGCCCCCATTGAGTGTATGATCTCATTAAGATCTTGGTTTTGCCTTTTGAGCTTATAGGGCCATGCATGCACATAAAGTTTTCAAATTTACGTGATAAGCATGCCTAAGGAACATGTATCTATGGTTTGGAAGAGTTGCATGTCTCAGATTCGGTCTGTATGGGAAATGGGTCATAGGGACTCGGCGAGTCCCAAAGTGGAACTCAGCGAGTTCTATGAAGGTGGCCTTAGACTCGGTGAGTTGGATGAACAACTCGGCGAGTCATATGAACATTGTCTGGAACTCGACGACTTGTTCTTCAAACTCAACGAGTTGTTCTTGGAATCGGCGAGTCGGATCACGAATCGGTTCTATAGTCCCAGGTAGTGAGTTTAGGGTGACTCAGTGAGTGGGAAGAGGGACTTGGCGTGTAGGACCAGGTTAGTAGGAGAAGGACTCGGCGAGTCTGTGCCATGACATGGCGAGTCCAGTCAACTGGAAGTTGACTTTGACCAAGGAGTTGACCTTGGACCAGGGGTAGGTCAGTCATTTGATCAGAGGGTATTTATGAGGGGCTAATCTATGTTTATGGATTTGTAGCCAAAGGATTTCCGGTGTAGTAGTCAGACGTCTGGCAGTCAGACTTTTGGTAGCTACTTTTCGAGGTGAGTTTCCTACCAGTAGGAACTGTTATAAGGCACCAAGGCCAGCTCGTATAGACGATATGATAGTATCGGAGTGTGCGCAGAGCCCGTATCTCATAGTTGAGTTTGATGATGATATATGCTAGTATGGTAGAATTGTTTATACTTGTTGTATGTGTGATACTTGTATGTTATGGTTTAGTAGTGAAGTGTGGGCAAGGCCCGTATCTCCCAAATAGCAGAGTGTTGGAGAGGCCCGTATCTCCTAGATAGCGGAGTGTGGGAGAGGCCCGTATCTCCTGGTTAGCGGAGTTTGGGCGAAGCCCATATCTCTTAGTTGTTCATTATATGATTGTATGGTATGTGGTATTATGGGGAAACTCACTAGGCTTCGTGCTTATAGTTTAGAGTTTTGGTTTCAGGTACCTCTTCAGCGAAGGGGAAGGAGCTAGCACGGTAGTAACACATCATACACACCCCTTGTTTTCCGCATTATGAGATTGTTCTGGGATTTGTACTCTGACACTATGGTTGATTCCATGTATTGGTTTTCAGACACGTAACATGATTTAAGAAACAATATGATCGAATGATGTTTATTTTCAAATGTTTTGCAAAGTGTTTAATTAAAAATGAAATTTTTTGGACTTGAAAAAAATTGGGTTGTTACAAGTTGGTATCAGAGCCTTGGTTTGAGGGATTCAGACACACCCTCGGGGATGTCTGAACTCAAATCAAGGGATTAAAGGATTTTGGAAAAAAGAGTTTTCTAAAGGATTAAGTAAAGGGTTTTATGAAAGAACGAAGTGTGTGATGTGCGTGACCGGCCGAGCTCAAGTAATTATTCCCCAAAATACCCATACAAGTTTATGTTATGTTTAACAGTTTCAGTAGAACAACATGCTAGAATAGGGCTAAGGATCTAGGAGTGATGCCTTATGTGCCTGCTTTATGTGCTTCATCTTATGAGAATTGCATGATATTATTGAGTAGACAGTAGTAGGATAGCCTGTTTAGGTTATACCTGACAGTATGAGTTTAGCATTGTATGCTAGACCCGTTTCTCTCTATGAGGACATAATTGCTTGAGGTTGTTCCCTTTTGTCTGAATGCTGCTTGCTTTGTGCTTTGTGGGGCTCTAAGTTATGGGAGTTAGCCATTAGGTGAATACATCACGTCACATGTGACTAGGGTTGAATAAACTTAGAATGCTGGATTTGGCCCTATTGCACAACTCTCGTTTGAGGCTAACCGTTGTAGGGACGAGTCGGTTACTCGAAGGATTATCTGAGCCTCATCACATGTGATGGTATTCAGGTAATGGTTAATTGGCATCACAAGGAGGCCTTCAACAGCTGAGGGCCGGGTAGGGTGGAGTCAGAGGTTTCCCTAGGGAAAGCCTAGGATGAGTATAGCAGTGATTAACAGTAGTGAAAGGGATCTGGTGGAGTCGAGGCAGTCCTTGAAGAAGGTACGGATAGATGTGGAAGGTAGTATGGGCCTGTACTACTGAAAGCGGAGGATCCGTACCCGAAATAAGGAAGGCCGAGATAAGACCAGGAGAATTGAAATAGATGTGATTCCTTTAGAAGTATCAGTATCACTAATGGTTGCCGTGTCTATTGCAGAATGGTGGTACTACGTCAGAGGCCAGCTGGTGGCAGTTCTGGAGAGGGATTCGGTTCGGGATCAGGTTTTGAGCCAGTAGATGAGAGGCTACGTGAGTTCATCGCATCAGAGATCACCAGAGGCATCCTTGAGTCGACCCCCATCATTTTTGGGTCGATCAAGGAAGGGATTGTTGAGCTGATGGAGGACCGCCTCAGGGCATTTAGAAATGACATGGCATCTGGCCAGTCAGGATCTTGCACACTGTCCTTTAAGGACTTCAAGGGCAGTGTTGTACCGTACTTCCATGGGGCGAAGGACCCATTGCTGCCAGACGATGGATTGTGGACATTGAGTCCGCACAGCTGACTAGCTTCTGCCCCGAGGGGTCGAAGGTGAGATACACAACAGGGTGTTTGAGAGACAGAGCTAGAGATTGGTGGGAGTCCGTCGGTGACTCGTTGGGAGCCTTGGTTGTTGAGGCTATAACCTGGTCGGACTTTGTGACCAGGTTTAGGGGAGAGTTTACACCGGCTGTCGAGCTTCAGCAGCTGGCCAGGGAGTTTTTAGACATGAGACAGACTACGGAGACTGTGGCGGAGATCACCGCTAGGTTCCGGGAGAGGGCATTGCTGGTGCCCAGTATGTTGGAATAGTGTCTAAGGCTGCAACTATATTAGGCAAGTATTTGACCCGATTGTGCATGGTCCTTTTGGGTTGCCTTCACCATAACAACTTGGTAGGATGATTTATTATGAGAGAATAGATATTATTAATATATTATGAGAAGAATATAAGGAATAATAATATAGTTATTTGATTAATATAAGTCATAGATTAATTAGTATTAATTTGGTGACTTAAAGAGATTAATTAAATAAGAGGGTATAAACTGTCAATTGTTTGATAGTTACACTTTAGACTGTAAATCCTTATGGGAGATAGGGTGGACGATTTCTAGGGCTTGGATAAGCCAAAATCGTCCAAAGGATATCTAAGGTAAGGATATGGATTAACTTAAAGTCTAAGTTATCCAACTAGGGTTTAAGCTGTAAGCCTTAAGGAGTCTACAAGTATAAATAGACCCTATGGGTGAGGGAATTCGACACATCTTCTAAAGTAAGGATACTCTGGTCGAATTCCATCCCCTCTCCTCTCTCTCAAATCATCCTCTTTGCTAGTTGGTGTTTGTAAGCCATTAGAGGAGTGACAATTGTGACTCTAGAGCTCCAAGACAACAAGATCAAACAAGAGAATCAAAGGTATGTTTCTAGATCTGTTTTTGTGTTGTTCTTATACCTAATACGTCATTAGAAGCCTTGGATTCAAAGCATGTTTAATAGAGAAACTTAGATCCGAGCATTAGGGTTTGTATGCGCACTTAGGAATGTTCTTATGTACAAAACCCATCAGTGGTATTAGAGCCTTGATTGGTGTCTATTAAATTGATGCTTGAATGTTTGAATCTTAATTGAAAAATTCGATTTTTATGTTTCTGAGTCATGGACTCGGTGAGTCCCACAGTGGACTCGGCGAGTTGGCCTGACTCGGCGAGTCCACTATGGGTACTCGGCGAGTCCGAGCGTCAGGATTAGCCAAAAACATAATTTTTTCATATTTATCTTATGGAAACTTACCTTAATCATTTAGATCAACCCTAATCCGATTTTGTGATATATATGACTATATTTTTGATCTAATTGAAGATAATTATCAATTAATAAAATATTTGATTTCCTTATATGATAATTATTAATCAAATATAGATAATTATGTGATTTAGATTATTTGTTATTTGATCATTTATATTTTAAATGTTTAAAACTTGTCCTCAAGTGTTGAAATTTATGATTTGTGATTAAAAGTTTAATTTAGACAATTTAAATTTCAAACCCTAGAATTTTGCAAGTTTAAAATACAACCCTATACTAGTATAATATTACAAGATTAATATATATATATATATATATATATATATATATATATATATATATATATATATATATATATATATATATATATATATATATATGTATAACTTAAATGTTAGTCTTACCGTTAGTAGGCCTCATTCACGAAGCCGGTCTATAAGGTGGGTATAAGGTTGCGGCCTATAAAATGGCGCTTAATGGGTGTACACTCACACCCACCGCTCGCTTGATTGGTGGAGGGTCGTTAGCCGAACGGGTAGGATAGGGTAACCTCATCCTCTCATTAAAAGTATAATAAGAAATACAAAGTAACTACATGTTTTATTAAAATTTCCCAATCTTAGTTACTTTAGGAAAAGTGAATTGATGCAATCCCATGAAATTACACTTTGCACCTTGCTAAGAAGTTAATGGAGCATGTGTGGTTTACCGGTACACTAATTGGTTCTAAGCGAAGGTGGCAAAGGGTGATTCATTGTTTATCATAGTTCGATGGAGCGTGTGTGGTTTACCGGCACATCGAATAGGTGATCGTTACAATGAAGGCACCATGTTAATTTGCATGGTAATTCACACCCGCTTTGTGATCCTCGGTATCCCAATCACAAACAAGAGGGGCATATCGAGATTTAAACATGCCATTGAAAAGTTTCAATGAATCTCATCCGAACCTAGAAATTCTCAATACATTTAGGACTTAAAGTTATGTTTTTCATGGTGGAGAATTAGTGAATCGTCATTCACTTACCTTCAAATTGTTTGCATGTTAGATTACGACATCCCTTTTCTAATGTGTAAATATTGTTGTTGGATCGTAGCCCTAATTTTCTTATTGGGTGAATATTAGGGATTCATATTCTAATCTATCTTTGTCCTTTCTAATTATAGATGTCGAATGCCAACAATGCTGCTGCGAGTTCTTTCACTTTGATGAGCCTTTGTCAAAAGGTCACCTTTGATGGAATGAACTTTAGCGAATGGATAAGATATATTCGCACGATTGCTCGCTATGAGTATAAGGAGTATGTCCTCGATGAGAAGCTCGAGAAAATCAACCCCGAAATTGCTACTCCCGCCGAAATCACCGCTTTCGAAACTCACGAGCATGATGCAACGAAAGTGCATTGCATCATGATCGCGACTATGAACTCTGAATTCTAAAAGTCCTACGAGGACATGTATCCGTACGAAATGCACCAAGACTTATTAGAGAGATACCATCAAAACGTGAGACGAGAGCGTTATGAGATTTTCACTAACATGATTTCTGCTAAGATGGGTCATGGAGACTCTCTTACCATACACTTGCAAAAGATGCAGAGGTATGTCGACCACCTTCGCAAGTTAAATGTTGACTTTGGGGAAGACTTGGCGATCGACATGGTGCTTCACTCTTTGCCTCCGAGCTACAATCAATTTAGGATGACCTATCACATGAATAAAGAAGAGGTAACCCTAAGCAAACTCCAAGGTCTCTTGAGGGTTGCTGAGAGCAACTTCAAGGACAATTCTATTGCACCAACTCCCAATCCGCCCGCTACTCCTGTCTTGGCAATTGGACAAGGAAAGGGAAAGAAGAGAAAGGCTTCGTCAAAGAACCATCGCAAGGTGAAAGCCCGAGATGGTGCCTCTTCTAGTGGGACCAAAGTTGATCCCGCTAAACCCTACTCCAACCCGAAGGAGGCAGAGTGCCACCACTGCCACAAGATAGGACATTGGAAGAGAAGTTGCACGGAATACCTGCAAGCCATCAAGGAAGGAAAGATCAAGCCATCTTTCACAGGTATATATACAATTAAATCTAATGATTCCCACAATACTTCTTGGGTTCTTGATACCGGTTGTGGTTACCACATTTGCTCTAATCTGCAGGGACTAAGAAGAAGTAGAGACGTGGAGCATGAAAGAATAAATCTAATCATGGGGAACAGAAGATCGTCGCCTGTGACCAAGATCAGAGTGTATTCTTTAGTGCTAAGGAATAGTTTATCTTTAGATTTGAACAATTGTTGCTATTCGCCAGAAATGGCTAGAAACATCATTTCTTTTCATGGTTTTTTTAGACAAGGTTTTAGATTTTCTTTTAATAATGAGAATGGTTCTATTTTAGCTTATCTAAATGGTGTCTTTTACTTTGAAGCTATACCATGTAATGGAATTTATGAAACTATTATGATTGTTGATAACTTAGGAAATGATGTTTTGTACTTGGATTCTTCCAATAGTATGGATAAGGCATCCTTATGGCATTGTCGTCTTGGACATGTCAACAAGAAACGCATAGCCCAACTCCAAAATGATGGAGTGTTGGAGTCATTCGACCTTAGAGAAGATGACACATGCGAGTCTTGTTTACTTGGAAAGATGACTAAGTCACCCTTCGCTGGTACGTGCGAAAAGGGTGAGGGTCTATTGGACCTCATACATACCGATGTGTGTGGACCGTTTAGATCTACCACGAAGGATGGTAACCGCTTCTACGTGACTTTTACCGATGACTATAGTAGATATGGGTATATCTACTTAATCAAGCAAAAGTCAGAAACTTTTGAAAAGTTCAAAGAGTTCAAGAATGAAGTGGAGAATCAATTGGGCAGGAAGATGAAGATGCTTCGATCCGATCGAGGAGGAGAGTACCTAAGTCTTGAATTCCACGATTATCTCAAGGAGTGTGGAATAGTTTCACCATTGATGCCACCTAGGACACCACAATTGAATGGTGTGGCAGAAAGGCGTAATCGAACCTTGTTGGACATGGTTCGCTCTATGATGAGTCGTGCTTCGCTATCTATCTCTTTTTGGGGGTATGCCTTAGAGACTGCCGCCCATATCCTTAACCGAGTCCCTACTAAGAAGGTTGCCAAAACACCTCACGAGATGTGGTCGGGGAAAGCTCCTTCGTTATCACATATCAAGGTTTGGGGTTGCGAGGCTTTCGTAAGACGAGATACTCACGACAAGCTCGAACCTCGTAGTGAGCGATGTATTTTCATCGGCTACCCGCAGAAATCCTTTGGATATCTCTTCTATAGACCGAAGGACAATGTTGTCTTTGTTGCGAGAAGAAGAGTTTTCCGAGAACGAGAACTCATAGGCCAAGGAGACAGTGGGAGGCAAATCGATCTTGAAGAGATTCAAGAGTCGATAGATGAAGGAACCTCAACCACTGGTGATCAACCCGAGGAGGAAACTCCGGTTGAACCGATTGACATATCATTACCTCTTAGATGTTTCGAAAGAGTTAGGTTTCAACCCCAGTTATATGGTTTTCATATTACTACCGAAGGGGACACGTATATTAGTGATAGTACACTAATAAATCTTGATGAACCTAATAGCTATAAGGAAGCCATGGCAGGCCCGGAGTCTGCAAAATGGAAAGAGGCAATGGATAGCGAGATCCAATCCATGTATGATAACCAAGTTAGGAATTTGGTTGATAATGTACCCGGACGTAAGATTGTTGGGTGCAAATGGATCTTCAAGAAGAAGACCGACGTGGATGGGAAGGTACACACGTTTAAAGCGCGATTAGTTGTGAAGGGCTTTACTCAATCTCCCGGAGTTGACTATGAAGAGACCTTCTCACCAGTTGCGAAGATTAAATCTATTATAGTGATGCTAGCAATTGCCGCATTTCATGATTATGAAATTTGGCAAATGGATGTCAAGACCGCCTTCCTTAACGAAAAGTTGGCTGAGGATGTTTACATGGCTTAGCCAGAGGGTTTTGTGGATCCGAAGCATCCGAATAAAGTGTGTAAGCTTGAGAAGTCCATTTATGGACTTAAGCAAGCGTCTCGTAGATGGAATCTTTGCTTCAATGAGAAAGTCAAAGAGTTTGGATTTATATGAAGCGAATATGAATCATGTGTATATGTCAAAGCCAGTGGGAGTGTAGTAAGCTTTCTCGCTCTATATGTCGATGACATATTACTCATGGGAAACGACATCCCGACTCTGCAGGAGGTTAAGTCCTGGCTCGGGAAGTGCTTCGCTATGAAGGACCTCGGAGAGGCTTCCTATATTTTGGGAATAAGGATAGTGAGAGAAAGAAGTAAGAGACTGATAGGACTTAGTTAGAACACTTACTTAGAGAAGGTACTAAAACGTTTTAGTATGGAAAACTCGAAGAAGGGAGAATTACCGATACAAAGCAATGCCAAGTTGAGTAAGACTCAAAGTCCGAGTACCGAAGCTGAGATAGCTGATATGAGCCGAGTTCCATACGCTTCTGCAGTTGGCTCAATCATGTACGCTATGACTTGTACTCGCCCTGATGTAGCCTTTGCTTTGAGCATGGTTAGTAGATATCAAGGGAACCCTGGCAAAGCCCATTGGGTTGCGATGAAGAACATCCTTAAGTACCTTCGGAGGACGAAGGAATGGTTCTTAGTCCTTGGAGGGAGTGATGACTTAAAGGTGCGAGGGTATAGTGACACCAGTTTTCAAACCGACAGGGACAACTACCGTTCGCAGTCGGGCTGGGTCTTTACCCTAAATGGAGGAGCAGTGACATGGAAGAGTTCCAAGCAGGAAACCATAGCTGATTCAACGTGCGAATCAGAGTACATTGCAGCGAGCGAAGTGTCGAAGGAGGAAATATGGCTGAAGAACTTCATTAGTGATCTTGGAGTTGTACCTGCCATAAAGGAGCCCATGGAGATTTTCTGTGATAATGAAGGTGCGGTTTCCTTGACCAAGGAACCGAGAGATCATGGTAGATCACGACATATCGACAGAAAATATTACTTTATTAGACATCGTGTAGAAGAAGGACAACTCATAGTGAAGAGAATATCATCGGAAGATAACCCAGCAGATCCTCTTACGAAGTCACTGAGTAGGGTTAAGCATTTGCAGCATGCTAGGAGTGTTGGGCTGAAGGATGATATTAGCATAGATTAGATAGTATTAGAAACGTGTAATAGATAAATGTAATTAACATTTGATGATTAAATAAAGGAGTTTTATTTATAAGTAATGCTACTGTCATATGTTAATTGTTTAACTATTGTTTCACTTTGCATGTTTTGACTTCCAGAATAATTGAGTTTATTAAGAATAATCGAATTGTTCAAATAGTCCACAATCGTTCATATGTCGGAAGTAGATATGAATGAAGATTGTCATGAATAGGTATGTAGAGTGTCTAAATGGTGTTAGACATAGGAAAAGATTGCTGCAACGTTCATGAGTGCTTATGAACTAGGTTTGAGCATTGGAACAAACCCACGCTTGCTGGAATCACCTTATGGAATGAGATAGTAAATGGGTGATCGCAAGACGATAATATCATATAGTCTTAAAACCTAGATATATGGTTTGTTATTGGTTAATTGATTGTACATTGATAATGCGAAAACGCATTGGTAACTCGATGTTATAAAATGCATTGTTGTGTATAGTTGGTTAATGAATAAGTAAATGCATATAAGTCGAAGTTTATCTGTAACTTTTATCCTAAGAAGGTAAAAGTGATATCTCGGCCGCTTGATGATTTGATTTGACTTATGTGCCGGGCCCGGTCAGAACTGAATTGATGTGTTCGATTAAGTTCTACGTCAAATAAATCGAAAATCGAGAAACCAAATGCTAGACTAACTATTCCATAGTATTATCAGCATGATATCTAACAGAGGACTGTATGATCCCTTATCTAAAGGACAAGATTGATTAGATCAGAGTTTGACAGCGTCTTTGAGAGCTACGATTACAAATCAGAGTGTACCTGCGCATATAGTTACTAGACTTATCCAAGTGGGAGACTGTTGGAATAGTGTCTAAGGCTGCAACTATATTAGGCAAGTATTTGACCCGATTGTGCATGGTCCTTTTGGGTTGCCTTCACCATAACAACTTGGTAGGATGATTTATTATGAGAGAATAGATATTTTTAATATATTATGAGAATAATATAAGGTATAATAATATAGTTATTTGATTAATATAAGTCATAGATTAATTAGTATTAATTTGGTGACTTAAAGAGATTAATTAAATAAGAGGGTATAAACTGTTAATTGTTTGATAGTTACACTTTAGACTGTAAATCCTTATGGGAGATAGGGTGGACGATTTCTAGGTCTTGGATAAGCCAAAATCGTCCAAAGGATATCTAAGGTAAGGATATGGATTAACTTAAAGTCTAAGTTATCCAACTAGGGTTTAAGCTGTAAGCCTTAAGGAGTCTACAAGTATAAATAGACCGTATGGGTGAGGGAATTCAACACATCTTCTAAAGTAAGGATACTCTGGTTGAATTCCATCCCCTATCCTCTCTCTCAAATCTTCCTCTTTGCTAGTTGGTGTTTGTAATGTTGGATTAATGTCTAAGTCCATAACTATAATTGGTAAAACTTGACCCGACCCGGCATGGTCCATTTGGGTTGCATGGCATCATGCACTTGGATAGACTAAAATGAGAGAAATAACACTTAAGGTTTATTAATATATTATATGTTCTAATATATTAGTAAGGTTATTTAATTATTATTGATCAAGAATTAATTTAGAATTAATTAAGTGATCAAAAGGAGACTAATTAAATATATGGGTTGATTGTGTAAATCATTCATTCTTATATATGTGGGCTTGTGATCCAAGATTCCTTATGTTGGACTTAGTCCATGGGGTGACCCATGGATGCTCCATGGAGTTTAAAATCCATGGAGCATAAGGAATGGGTAAAGTCACGAGTTACATGGTGTAACCCTAATAGCCACCATATAAAAGAATCCCATGGCTCAAGAAATCATGCACTATGTATGTGTGAGGGCAAAACGATTTCATGGAGTGTTCAAGTTTCTCTCAAGTTATTCCAAGTGTACTTGGTGTTGTGTGAACCATTTGAGGTGTCACACTTGGGGCACTAGGCACTCAAGCTTCATGAACACAAGCACCAACAAAAGGTATGTTATTCTAAGTTGTGTTATTCAAAGTTTTGTATGCTAGAATAGAACAATACCTTGGAAAGTTGATATTTGCATGTATAATAAAGAAAACATAGATCCAAGGTATTTAGGGTTGCATGTACACTTAGGAGTGTTAGATTGCTCAAAACCAACAGTGGTATTAGAGCCAAGGCTTGTTTCTTGTTGTACTTGCTTAAACTGCTTAAAAATCAACTTTTGGTGCTGTCAGCCCAGCAGACTCGTCGAGTCCATGAAGGGACTCGACGAGTCCAAGGCAAAATGCATCCAACTCGCCGAGTTTTGTTCATGCACTCAACGAGTTGGACCCCCAGACAGCATATTTTCGAGTTTTGGTGCTGGAATTGGTCTAGAATGATTACCTTTGACTGTTTTGGGCTTATAAAACTTGTTTTGAATGTGGTAATGATTATGTTAAACCAATTTCAATGCTATAATAAAATTTTCAAGTTTATATGTGTTCATGTTATTCTTGAAAATTGTTGATTATGAATGATCATGCTTATGAGTTTTGCTAGATCATAGGAATTGTGTGCAAATAGTTTGTTGATATAATTCATGATCTTGTTGAGAAATTGTATGGAGTTCATAACTTGTCCTCAAGTTATGAATTTTCAAGAATTTTATGTTTCCTTGATTTATGAGTTAGTTTAGATTGATAATGAAAAAATTATGTTTTAGTTGTTTTCAATCCATATTAGTCTAAAAGAAGTTCATAAAATATGTTTTTGTAACTTGTCTTCAAGTTATGTGAAAAGTCATATTTATGAATCTTAAAAACTCATAAAAGTTTTGTAGGTTACATAAAATGTAAGAGTTTTTTCCATTAAATAGTTTAATGACTCCATAACTTGTCCTCAAGTTATGGATGTTGAAGAGACACTTCTTTAAAGTGTTTTTAAAGAATAAGGGGTTACATTAAAATGAAGAGTCTTCATTTAAATGAACCATTAAACTCGTAAGTTATGATTTAAAGAGTCTTGAAATAGTTTCAAAACTTCCCCTCAAGTTTTGGTATTTGAAAAGTTACTCCTCATGTATACTTGAATTCCAAAATTGAACATTGAAATTTTAAAAAGTTTAAAATTCAACCCTTATACTATTATTATAATTTTAATTATATAGATATGTATAAGAGGAAGTCAATCTTACCGTTAGTAGACCTCATTCACGAAGCCGGTCTATAAGGGGGGTATAAGGTTACTGCCTATAAAATGACAGTTTAATGGGTGTCCACTCTCACCCACCGCTTCCTTGACTGGTGGAGGGTCGTTAGCCGAACGGGTAGGATACGACTTTAAATATTCATTAAAAGTATAATGAAAAATACTAAGTAACTAAACACTTATAAATTCCCAATCTTAGTTACTTAGGAAAATGTGAAAAGGTGCTAGCCCATAAAATTACACTTTGTACCTTACCAAGTCGTTAGTGGAGCGTGTGTGGTTAACCGGCACACTAATATGGACTAGTAAGAGTAGCAAAGGGTAACTTGAATTTATTATAGATCGGTGGAGCGTGTGTGGTTAACCGGCACATCGATTAGGTAATATTGTTAAGGGTACCAAGTCAATTTGTATGGTTATTCACACCTTGTTTGTGATCCTCGGCATCCCAGTCACAAACTTGATAGGGCACAATCGAGATTCAAACATGTCATTGAAAGTTCAATGTATCTCAAAAGATCTAGGAGTTTCAAAACCAATAAAACCTAATAATAAAATATTTCGTTTTCATGGTGGAAATTGGTAAATCGTCATTTGCCTACCTTTAACTATTTTATAACTTGGATTACGGCATCCCTCTTCCAGTTATAAATAGGTTATTGGGTCCTAGCCTTAATACTTCATATTGGGTGTTGTATTAAGGACTTTAAATCAACTAACTTGAATTTCTCCCATTATAGATGTCTAGTTTAGACAGCTATGGTCTTCCCAAATCTTTAGGAACAAGCTTCCTAATGAAGATGATATCCCAAATGGCAATGAAGGTGAAAGATCAATCCCTTTGTTGTGCATTTGTGGGACCAGAAATCATACTTCACTTAATCCGCCTCCTCCAATAAATCTCCCTATCCCACAAGTTTTAAGACTTGATAAATTCTAAGTGACTCAATCCCTATTGGCAAGCAAAGTTTATATGTGCTTAGATCTTGGGGATTAAGCCACATATTGACAAGTCGGGAGAGTCGGGTGTCGAAGTCTCGAGGTAGCTGGCTGCTGACTTGGTTCTTCAGTCACTCCCTGATGGCAAGTCATGACAAGACCCTTAATGATCTTACCTATTTGCTCGATGATGCTAAATCAGCAATGACTTGGAGCATTAGTAAAGCAAATTGGATTGGAAGATCTACTTTCCAAACCTATTTGGACATTGAAAATGGTGACATTGGAGGTCCAGGAAAAACTTTCTCTTCCCAATGGAAAGGGATCGGCCATAGTTAACTCAGTTGACCAAATGGTAAAGAGAAAGGTTAAGTCTGTGATAGTTCCATGTACCGTTTCCAAAGAGTCCATATGATTATGTTGCCAAAGGAAAGATTTTGGTTGCGAACCTGCTAAATTTACCTGAAACATCTTAAGGATGGTAAAGTCAATAGGTTTGACTCTACTTCAGGTAAAGTCCATTGTCTAACTCTATTAAGTTTCTATTCTGAGATTCTTATTGCATAATGTGACGAGGTTACATGTTGATGTTTTAAGAATCAAAGAAAAAGTGAAGAAACTTAAAGGAAGTATATGCTGATTCTGATCGCGAAGATGGATTTCGATCGCATGGTTCAGTGATCAGAATTTTGAGCTGTTACTTAAGAGTTATGATATATTGCTTAGGAATAGATAATAACAAGTTTTCCATATGGATTGTAAGGATTAATTTTTCCGCAAAGTTTTAAAATAAAAGAAAAATGGTTTTGATTTTATTTATTTTAAGTATCCTTACAATGGCATTTGTGAGAAATTGTTGATTATATGTTTCCATTGATAAGCAATATAGGAAATGGATTTGATTCTTTCATTTGTGGTAGTGTCATAGTTTACCAAATAAGGAAAGATTCTCATCACCCAAGTTTCAGTTGGATAGAAACTTGGAATCATGCAAGTTGTATTGTGTGATGAATGAGAATTTTCATCTTTGGTAAATTAAGACTAATTCCTTGTTCACATTCACATGTGATTCAAGTGAAGGACTAAAGGATTGGGTACACTTGGTTGTGTGCTAGTCAGGTCCACCACAAAGGTTGATAAGATTTACTAAAGTTTAGTAAATATGATTATGCTTACAAGTTTAAGTGTAATTCTGAAACATTGGAAAAGTTTCAATGTATGGCAGAATGAAAAAGAAGAATCAAATAAGGCAGAAAGATAAAAGTGTCTCCAATCTGAAGAGATGGGAGAGTACTTGTGTATTTTGTGTTATGATTATCTTAGTGATTATGAAACCATGTCACAATTGATCCTCTGAGGACACCTTAGTTCATTTTGTTTGCCTAAGGAGAGGAATCGTGAATTGTTGAAATGGTTAGATCAAAAGATAAATTATACTTCGTTCCAAAATTAAATCTTAGAGTCATACTCCAAGATTAAGCCTTGAGTGACATAATCTTAAGAAAGGTTTATAACACTTGTTAAATGTAGAGTAAAATGTGTTCTTACTCTTGTACATTTGAAATTAGTAAGTTGTGATGTTTTGGATAAAACAAAGACCAACTAAGACCAATTGTGAGAAGTGTTTAACTTGATAAGAATCTGCACTAACTCTTGAATATTCGTTTTTTTCAAGGAATGGTTCTTGAAAAAGAGAGTCTTATATGTCAAGAGGTCAGTGGGAGCCTTAAAAGGATCTTAAGATAGATTCAAGAACTAATCAAGACTTTTGTTAATCACTGGACCATGACTTGAGGTTTGTAACCTATCGTGTTGACATATTCTGTGCCCATTCCAGTTAAAGTTGGTTTTGCATTGGAGATCTAAGAGTTCTCAACTGGTTGCATAACAACTTGGAAGCAATGACAGGCCCTTGAGCTGCCAGGTGGCAAGAAATTAGATTCATTTCAGTCCATATAAGTTTGGATTAGTCATTATCCTTGTCTTGTGACTATGGTTTTGACAATTCACATAGATAAGAACACATACACCATTAAATCTAAGTGTCACAAGGTTTCTCTCCGATTCATGAAAATGATAGTGACGAAACTCTTTCACTAAGTAGATTTAAGTGGATAGCAAGTGTGAAGTTTGCATTCTCATGTCGTTAGTGGAGCATGTGTGGTTAACCGGCACACTAACTAATGAGAATGGCAAAGGTTTTGACTCACATGTGAGCTATCTAAGGAAAGGGTTAGACTCTAGGTGTATGATTTGATAAAGTCTTATCAAGACAATCTATTATCAGAAATCTGACTGATTTCTAGGTACATGTCAAAGCTAGTGGGAGCATAAAGTGTTATGCTAGATAGATAATAGTCATTATGCTAGTGGGAGCATGATGATTATGTTGCAAGTTAGCAATGTTAATTATAGAAAGCAAAAGTTTCAACTTGCTTTGAAAAAGTTGTTTTACTATAATTAAGGGAGAGAAATTTATACTTCATTTCAATTCTACAAGCTTAGATTGAGATTTTAATCAACTTTAGTCAAGAATATATATGAATGTTATGTTGAAATGGTTCAACATAAGGAATTTCTATATATGTTGCTTTCTCAAAATTCGATTATGATTACGGCATCCCTCTTCATAGTTTGAATTATGAGAACATGGCAAATAAAAATATTATAGCATGAATCGTATCCCATATGCTTCGGATATAGGATCGATTGCATTTGTTATAATATTCATCCATTCTAAATTTTCCTAATGCTTAGGGCGTTAAGAAGGGAAAAGGGATTAGAACTGGATATGACTAAGATGATTAAGCAATTGTCGAGAAAAATTTGGGGTTTTCCAAAGTTTGGTTACTCATGGACAATTGGAAGTATAGAGTAAGGATCTTATTGATAGATTTTGGAAAGAGGAAACTCTTGTTCAAAAGTGATGGTCAAGATGGGAATATGGAATTGTTTCCATAGGTGGAAGTTATTTTTTGAATCTATGCAAAGAAGGATGTTCAAAGGAATGTACTTTGAATTTGAGACTTCATCTCCATGGAATTGCTTTCCATTGGAATACTTTGTAATGTTTGTTTATGAGTCTTTGTGACTTGTGTGAATATCATTACAAGAGGATCATTGCATAGATTACGGTAAATGACAAGAACTTGGTATTCTTATATTTACAATGAGGATTGGGATTGTGAAATGAGAATCATAGATGTAATATTCAATTGATATACATTTCACAAAGAGATGACCATATGTAAACATAGTGTGCATACTTGGAGTATGGCATAGCTATTGTTTAGAGAAACATAGTATGCATGCTTGGAGCATGGCATCACTCCTATTTCAATTCAAGTATTAAGTTGATAAATCGAAACATGAATAATGAGTTGATCAATATGGTGCTTAGATAAAAGGTGTTTTATTTACGCTCAAAGTGTTGAGGCCATATAGGACTAGTATTATTTTGTGTTTCACTTTGCATGTTTTGATTTCCAGAATAACTAGGTCATTCTCCCGAATGACCAAGTCATTCAAACCATCCACAGTCGGTCATATGTTGGAAGTAGATATGAATCAAGACTGTCATGAATTTGGCTTGTATGATTTGTCTAAAGTGCTTTAGACAATGCAATAGTTGCTACAACGTTCAAGAGTACTCATAAGGGCTGAGTATTGGATTCAACCCACGCTCATTTGGATTCACTTCATGGATTTTATCACGAGTGAATCATGAGACGATAATATCTTATATTCTTCAAACCTAGAGATATGATTTGTTGACTATGAGTTGGTTATACATTGATTGCACGTAAACGCATTGGTAACTCGATGTTATAAAACATGCCTTTGTGTATGATTCAACAAATAGTTAGTACAAGCATATGAGTCGAAGTTTATCCATTCCTTTTACCTTCGGGATAAAAGCGATATCTATGGGCCCCTCGATGATTTAGTGATGAAAAAAGTAAGTGCTCGGCCGGGCCTGGACTGATTTGATTTGTTCAATTAGTCAGTCGTCATAAATCAGAAATCGGGAAACAACAAATGGACAGAGAGAATGATTATAATCCATGTCTCAGTCCATATGATATCTAGAATGGAGGAATATATGATCACTTATCGAATGGACAAGTCATTGACAAAGGTCAGAGTTCATCTACAAGGTCAGAGTTCGACAGAAGCTTTTGAGAGCTACGATTGCTAGTCGGGTTTTGAAGTCATACTTGCAATAATAGTTTTAGACTTATCCAAGTGGGAGACTGTTGGATTAATGTCTAAGTCCATAACTATAATTGGTAAAACTTGACCCGACCTGACATGGTCCATTTGGGTTGCATGGCATCATGCACTTGGATAGACTAAAATGAGAGAAATAAAACTTAAGGTTTATTAATATATTATAAGTTCTAATATATTAGTAAGGTTATTTAATTAGTATTGATCAAGAATTAATTTGGAATTAATTAAGTGATCAAAAGGAGACTAATTAAATATATGGGTTGATTGTGTAAATCATTCATTCTTATATATTTGGGCTTGTGATCCAAGATTCCTTATGTTGGACTTAGTCCATGGGGTGACCCATGGATGCTCCATGGAGTTTAAAATCCATGGAGCATAAGGAATGGGTAAAGTCACGAGTTACATGGTGTAACCCTAATAGCCACCATATAAAAGAATCCCATGGCTCAAGAAATCGTGCACTATGTATGTGTGAGGGAAAAACGATTTCATGGAGTGTTCAAGTTTCTCTCAAGTTATTCCAAGTGTACTTGGTGTTGTGTGAACCATTTGAGGTGTCACACTTGGGGCACTAGGCACTCAAGCTTCATGAACACAAGCACCAACAAAAGGTATGTTATTCTAACTTGTGTTATTCAAAGTTTTGTATGCTAGAATAGAACAATACCTTGGAAAGTTGATATTTGCATGTATAATAGAGAAAACATAGATCCAAGGTATTTAGGGTTACATGTACACTTAGGAGTGTTAGATTGCTCAAAACCAACATGTAAGCCATTAGAGGAGTGACAATTGTGACTCTAGAGCTCCAAGACAACAAGATCAAACAAGAGAATCAAAGGTATGTTTCTAGATCTGTTTTTGTGTTGTTCTTATACCTAATAAGTCATTAGAAGCCTTGGATTCAAAGCATGTTTAATAGAGAAACCTAGATCCGAGCATTAGGGTTTGTATGCGCACTTAGCAATGTTCTTATGTACAAAACCCATCAGTTTGAGAGACAGAGCTAGAGATTGGTAGGAGTCCGTCGGTGACTCGTTGGGAGCCTCGGTTGTTGAGGCGATAACCTGGTCGGACTTTGTGACTAGGTTCAGGGGAGAGTTTGCACCGGCTGTCGAGCTTCAGCAGCTGGCCAGGGAGTTCTTAGACATGAGACAGACTACGGAGACTGTGGCGGAGATCACTGCTAGATTTCGGGAGAGGGCATTGCTGGTGCCCAGTATGCTGGAGATGATGATATGAGGAGGACCCGCTACCATGACATGCTCCGCGCTGACTTCCGAGAGCATGTTAGCCTTTCAGCTTGCCCTACCCTGGAGTGCATGATTTCCAGGGCAAGGGAGAGAGAGATTGATCTGGAGCATATCTGGAAGAGGAAGGTAGAGGTGGGACAGGTGGTAGGCTGAAAGGCCAAGGAGGACCGAGCCGTTGCGGGAAATGCGGCAGGTCGCACGAGGGAGCATGTAGATTGGGATCACCGAGCTGCTACAGGTGCGGCAAGGCGGGACACTTTAGCAGGGATTGTACTGCCGCTGCCTCGGTTGTTCAGACATCTGAGTTGCTGTGTTTCCATTACAACCAGAGGGGCCACAAGAGGGCCAATTGCCCTCAGTTGACAGCAGCATCAGCGCCTGTGAAGGTGCTGGCTCCAGCAACACTGAGGATCACAGATGGCCGACAGGGCAAGTCAGGGGCTTTAGCGGTGAGGATCCGGGCCTTTCAGTTGACTACCGAGGAGGCACGCACCGCACCCGTTGTGGTGACTGGTATGATTCTTTATTTATGCTTTTATGTTATGCTGCTATAATGTTGATATGTTATGTAAATGTTCTCTGTTTAGTATCGTTCCATGTGAACGATATTCCAGTTCAGGTGTTGTTCGATTCGGGGGCTACCTAATCATTTGTTTCCCTTGCGCTTAGCAAGAAGTTTCCTGAGTCTTCGGGCAGGTTGGATTGCCCTTTATAGGTGGAGATTGCCGACGATCGATCGGTTCGAGCATCAGAGGTTTTTCGGGATTGTGTATTGAGAATGTTTGAAGAGCAGTATCTGGTTGACCTGGTTCCCATTCCGTTGCGGGGAAACAAGGTCATTATTGGTATGGATTGGTTGAGCCCCAATGGAGCAGTGATAGATTGCGTGCAGTAGCTAGTGTGAGTCAGAGCCCCAAGTGGGGGAGAGTTGGTGATTCAGGGTGAGAGACTACAACGAGGGCCAGCATGTTGTTCTGCGGCGGGGGCAAGGCGCAACCTTCAATAGGGTTGCGCAGGTTATGTCGCGTATGTTACGGATTCCCGGGAGGCGGGTAGAGCGACGATGGACGAGGTGCCTGTAGTACGAGAGTTCGTAGATGTATTCCTCGAGGAGCTGCCTGGGATACCTCCGGAGCGTCAGGTGGAGTTCAGGATCAACCTAGTCCCTGGTGCGGCTCCCATAGCCAAGGCACCCTATCAGTTGGTTCCTCTCGAGATGCTTGAGTTGTCTACATAGTTGTAGAAGCTGCTAGACAAGGGATTTATGAGGCCGAGCAGTTCACCCTGGGGAGCCCCGATTTTGTTTGTGAAGAAAAAGGACGGGTCACATCGGATGTGCATAGACTATCGGGAGCTGAACAAGGTAACGGTGAAGAACCGTTACCCACTCCCGAGGATTGATGATCTCTTTGACTAGTTACAAGGAGTATATTGGTTCTCCAAGATCGATTTGCGTTCAGGTTACCATCAGATGAGGGTAAGAGAGGGGGATGTGCAGAAGACCATGTTTCGGACGCGCTGTGGCCATTATGAGTTCATGGTGATGCCTTTTAGGCTCACCAATGCTCCTGCCGCGTTCATGGACCTCATGAACCGCGTGTGCAGACTGATGCTGGATCGGTCTTTGATAGTTTTCATCGATGATATCTTGGTTTACTCCAAGATGCAGGAGGAGCTCGAGGAGCACCTGCGGGAGGTGCTGGAGACTTTGAGGAGGGAGAGCTTGTATGGCAAGTTCTGCAAGTGTTAGTTCTGGTTGCGCAAGGTGCAGTTTCTGGGGCACCTAGTTAACTAGGACGGGATTTCAGTAGATCCATCCAAGGTGGAGGTCGTGATGAGATGGGAGGTTCCGAAGTCTCCATCTGAGATTCGAAGTTTCCTGGGATTAGCAGGCTATTATCGGAGATTCATCCAGGATTTCTCCAAGATAGTCGTTCCATTGACCAGGCTAACAAGGAAGGTCGTGGTCTTTCGTTGGGGGCCTAAACAGCAGGCAGCGTTCGAGACACTGAGACAAAGATTGTGCGAGGCATCAATCTTAGCCCTGCTAGAGGGCATAGAGGATTTTTTTGTGTACTGCGATGTGTCCATCTCAGGTTTGGGCGCGGTATTGATGCAAAGAGGGCATGTCATCGCCTACGCATCGAGGCAGCTGAAGCCTCACGAGGCGAATTACCCAACACATGACTTGGAGCTGGGGGCGGTTGTGTTTGCCCTCAAGATTTTGCGTCATTACCTCTATGGGGTTCGCTGTGCCATTTACACGGACCATAAGAGTTTGAGGTACCTCACAGATCAGCTGAATCTAAACATGAGGCAGCGGCGGTGGTTGGATGTGGTAAAGGAACACGATTGCGAGATCCTTTATCACCCAGGGCAGCACCGAGTTTGAGGTACCTCATGGTGGCCGACACACTTAGCCATAAGGTAGTGCCGATCTGAGATATCTTTCTACGGATGACGGTAGTGACTCTGGTATTGGAGCGTATTCGGGAGGCTCAACAAGAGGCTATGAAGGAGGAACATCGAAAGAGTGAGTGGATTGTGGGGCAGGTTTCCTCCTTCGACTATGATAGCCGAGGGTTATTGACTCTTCACCGTAGGGTGTGGGTCCCTTATCTTGGTGACGTGCATCAGCATCTGATGGAGGAGGTGCACAAATCCCGGTTCTCCATTCATCACGGGGCGACGAAGATGTATAGGGATCTTCGTCTGGACTATTGGTGGCCCTGCATGAAGCGGGATGTGGCTTGGTTCGTCAAGCGGTGCTTGACCTGCAGGAAGGTCAAGGCCGAGCATCAGAGACCGCATAACAAGATGCAGCCGTTGGAAATCCCATTGTGGAAGTGGGAAGATATTACAATGGATTTTATCACGAAGCTTCCCAGGATCACGAGAGGAGTGGATTCTATATGGGTCATCTTGGATCGATTGACCAAGAGCGCCCATTTTATCCCGAATCAGGAGAGCATCTCGGCCGAGAAGTTGGCCGACATCTATATCAGGGAGATAGTGGTGCGGCACGGGGTGCCAGTATCAGTGATTTCAGATAGAGATGTGCGTTTTACTTCCAGGTTTTGGAAGAATTTTCATGATGATTTGGGTACTCGTCTGCATTTTAGCAATGCCTTCCACCCGCAGACGGATGGTCAGAGTGAGCGGACCATCCAGACTCTTGAGGATATGTTCCAGGCATGCGTGCTAGATTTCGGTGGTAGTTGGGATACCTATCTTCCTTTAGCTGAGTTCTCATACAACAACAACTACCACGCGAGTATTGACCGTGCTCCCTTCAAGATGTTGTACGGACGGAGATGCAGGACCCCGATATGTTGGGGAGAGGTTGGCCAGAGGGTCATGGGAAGCACCGAAGTAGTGCTCCAGACGACAGAGAAGATTCAGCAGGTACGGAGCAGGCTTCAGATTGCTCAGAGTCGGCATAAAAGTTATGCCGACAAGCGTCGTTCAGACTTGGAATTCCAAGTCGGGGATATGGTTCTTCTGAAGGTGCCATCGTGGAAAGGCGTCATCCGATTTAGAAAGTGAGGAAAGTTAGGCCCAAGGTATATCGGGCCATTCAGGGTAATAGCCCGGGTGGGCACGGTGGCGTATAGGTTGGACTTGCCATCCGAACTCATGCAGATCCACAACACTTTCCACGTCTCTCAGTTACAGAAGTGTTTGGTGGATGACACGGCAGTGGTGCCTTTGGAGGATATTCAGGTCGATGACAGCCTGAATTACATCGAGTGGCCTGTGGCAATCCTCAATAGAAAGTCGAAGGATATGAGGAACAAAAGGGTGGAACTCGTGAAGGTGCAATGGCAGCACCGGAAGGGATCAAAGTGGACTTCAGAGTTGGTGGAAGAGATGATAGAGCACTACCCCGAGCTGTTTCAGGATCGAGCAGCAGAAATCGAGGACGAAGTCTAAGATAAGTGGGGGAGATTTGTAGCACCTGTTCCCGGTACATACTCCTTGCAATTTACATTTTTAAATAATGCATTTTTGCCTTGGACTCGGCAAGTTGATGGGCCAACTCGTCGAGTAGGAGTGGGATAAGACGTGGGGACTGAACTTTGGACTCAGCGAGTCGGTCCCCGGACTCGGTGAGTAGACCCTGTTTGGGAAAAAACCCTAAGTTGGGTGTTTGCACCCAATTTAAACGCTCTAACTTGGCCTCCTTTATCCTTAACACTTCTAGAGAGCTTTAGAGCGAAACCCTAGCCCCCATATTATTCTTGAGAGTGTTTTTGGCTTTGTGAAGAAGGTTTGGAGCTTAAAAGAAGAAGGAAGAGATTGAAGTGTGCAAGGAGGGGAGGTAGATCCGAAATCTACACTGTGAGAAGCTTCCATTCAGGTAGAAAAGTTCTTACCTTGATCACTAGTTCATTAGATCCCCTTTTTGTCCCAAATTAGTGGTTTTGAAGCCATAAAACCTCAAGCTCCATGTGTTTATGCTCTATGTTCTGAAAGGACTCCAGATTTGGACCTTATGGGCGTATTAGAAGTATAAAGTTTCTGTGGTTGAAGTGATTGAGGTCCCCATTGAGTGTATGACCTCATTAAGAGCTTGGTTTTACCTTTTTGAGCTTATAGGGCTATGCATGCACATAAAGTTTGCAACTTTACGTGATAAGCATGCCCAAGGAACATGGATCTATGGTTTGGAAGCATTGCATGTATCAGATTCGGTCTGTATGGGAAATGGGTCATAGGGACTCAGCGAGTTCTATGAAGGTGGCCTTAGACTCGGCGAGTTGGATGAACAACTCGGCGAGTCATATGAACATTGTCTGGAACTCAACGAGTTGTTCTTCAAACTCGGCGAGTTGTTCTTGGACTCAGCGAGTCGGATCGCGAATTGGTTCTATAGTCCCAAGTTGTGAGTTAAGGGTGACTCAGTGAGTGGGAAGAGGGACTTGGCGTGTAGGACCAGGTTAGTAGGAGAAGGACTCGGCGAGTCTGTGCCATGACTCGGCGAGTCCAGTCAACTGGAAGTTGACTTTGACCAAGGAGTTGACCTTGGACCAGGGGTAGGTCAGTCATTTGATATGAGAGTATTTATGAGTGGCTAATCTATGTTTATGTATTTGTAGCCAAAGGATTTCCGGTGCAGCAGTCAGACGTCCGTCAATCAGACTTTTGGTAGCTACTTTTCGAGGTGAGTTTCCTACCAGTAGGAACGGGTCTAAGGCACCAAGGTCGGACCGTATAGACGATATGATAGTATCGGAGTGTAGGCAGAGCCTGTATCTCATAGTTCAGTTTGATAATGATATATGCTAGTGTGGTAGAATTATTTATACTTGTTGTCTGTGTGATACTTGTATGTTATGGTTTAGTAGCGGAGTGTGGGCGAGGCCCGTATCTCCCAAATAGCGGAGTGTGGACGAAGCCCGTATCTCCTAGATAGCGGAGTGTGGGCGAGGCCCGTATCTCCTAGTTAGCGGAGTGTGGGCGAGGCCCGTATCTCCTAGTTAGCGGAGTGTGGGCAAGGCTTGTATCTCCATGAGTGTGGGCGAGGCTCGTATTTCTTAGCTGTTCACTATATGATTGTATGGTATGTGGTATTATGGGGGAACTCACTAAGATTCGTGCTTACAGTTTAGATTTTTGGTTTCAGGTACCTCTTCAGTGAAGGGGAAGGGGCTGGCACAGTAGCAGCACATCATACACACCCCTTGTTTTCCGTATTATGAGATTGTTCTGGGATTTGTACTCTAACACTATGGTTGATTCCATGTATTGGTTTTCAGACACGTAACATGATTTAAGAAACTATATGATCGAATGATGTTTATTTTCAAATGTTTTGCAAAGTGTTTAATTAAAAATGAAATTTTTTGGACTTGAAAAAAATTGGGTTGTTACAGTGCTGGCCTACCCTTTCAGTGTCTTTCAACCGGTCATGTGGACTATTTCACCCCTACGACTACTACATAATATCCTAACATATAAACACATATATCACTACTGCCTAGCATATATGGGTGCTGTCTAACCCTTTCGGTCCTTTCGATCAGATACGGGGTCTATTTCACCCCCTTACCACTACCACATAATAACATATCATACAAGCATATAAATCTCAACATATAGTGGCATACCAGAAAATTATCACAAAGACAATTTTCCCTACTATAATCAACTACTAATAGGCTGACATTGGTGCTTTCGACCCATTCATATCAGGAAGGTAACTCACCTTGAATACTGGAAAGTAACTGAAAATCCTCGGCTCCAATATCAATCTAACTCAAGCTCTTATTAATAAAGGATTTCCTTTAAGTACCCTTTCATACTCATAACCCCTTTATGGGTTAACTTTGGTCAGAGTCAAAGTCAAAGTCAACGCTCCGAGTTGACTCGACTCGTCGAGTTTACCCTTCAACTCACCGAGTTCTCCAAAATCATAAAATCATGAAATCGTGATCCAACTCGTCGAGTTCTCCTCCAACTCACCGAGTTCTTCCCTTTAACAAAATTGGGATAGTTTGAACCAACTTGTCGATTTCCTCTATGAACTCGTCGAGTTCTTCAGTCAATTAGCCCTTCTTAGAGCATTAAGTCACCATTCTTCAAATTAGAGCCTTATCTTCTGGATCTAAGCTGGAAATACATCTAGAAGGGTAATGTTTCCAAATTTACCCATTAAGAACCTTTCCTCATGGCAAGAACTCAAACCCTAACCTAAAAGGGCTTAGATCGAACTCCAAAAGCCATCAAAACCTCAAGATAGACCATGAGATCATAAATCTGGACTCTAGGGACAATCTGGTCATGTAAATCTCTCACATTTACTTGCATGCATGACCTAATACGGATTAAAAGACCAAAATGATGGTATAAAGGTTGCATGGGACATCCATGGCCATAAAGTTGGCACCTTTATTTCATGAAGCCCCTTCAAGACTCTTGATCTGGAGAGTTTGCCCAAATGGGACATCCAAATCCCAACCATCAACATACTTGGACCAAAACATGGAGCAAAACATCCTAAGACTAGATCTAAGCATATCATGGACAAGTTTGAATCTTTATACCTTAGATGAACCAGAAATGAAGCCCAACTTCTGGATCTACTCTCTTCTCACACGTTCTTGCTCCTCCTTCAAGCTTCTCCTTCTTAGGGTTTTTAGATTAGGATTTTGGGCAGTGGAGGTTGGAGATGAGGCCAAAACCTTGGGGTTAAGGTGTTTAAATATGGTGCAAAACCTTGGGATTAGGGTTTCAATTCAGCCAACCTACTCGTCGAGATGAGGCCTCTCAACTCGTCAAGTAGGATTCCTAATTCTCATCCAAATTCATCTATACCCGACGAGTTTAGGGCCTCCATCTCATCGAGTTTCTATATAAAAAATGAATAATTATAATTTAAATACATACTAGGAACCAGTCGTTACACCATGGGCTCACCCAATGGATTGATATCCAATTGCCACAGGTTCCCCCGGGGTCTTCCATGCAAGTATCATAGAGACAACTAGCAAACCGCATAACATGTAATGGGTCGGCTTTGGTGCCTTCGACCCATGGATATAGTGAGAAGAGTCACCTCGCAGTGTTGAATCATAGAAAAACACCCTTGGCTGCTGGCTGACAGATCCTCGAACTATCAAAAAAAATAACACCCAATTAACAATTAGTTTCCAATCCATAACCACAACCCTGTATCTGCGATAAAAAGGCCATTTTACCCCTAACCTAGCATTGTCTAAATCTAAGACCCAAACTTACAATCTGAAAGGCCTAAATATTCAACTGATGGCCCAATTTTCCAAATTAGGCCCAAACCCCTTAGATGGGCCTTACATTAAGGCCCAACCATTCTTTCTAGTACAAAACACTTTGTATCCCGATGGCCCATTAATAACTCAAACACTCAAGTCTAAAATACCAAAAAGCACTCGTGGCACAAACCAAGGCCCAATATTCCAAACTGGGCCCAAACAACTTTGTGGGCCTTCTCAAAATCATTATCAGACCAAAACTGTTGGCCCAATAGGGCCCAAGACATTGAAGCCGAACAGATGGCCCACACCAAAGCCCAATAAGCAAAACTTCCCCTCCTGAGTATGCGGGGCGTACTCAGATGTACGCTAAGCGTACAGGCAGTTTGGCTTGTACGTTGAGCGTATAGACCTGTACGTCTAACATACCCTTCCATTGATCCAAAACCTTTAATAAGCTCTTAATGCTTGATCCCATAAGTCCAAACCATAGATCCACTTCTAAATGAACGTCTATAACGATAAAGTCACTAACTTAGTGACTTTGCATGCCCCAAGAAGACCCAATATCAAAGTATAGCATTTTACTTTCATGAAAATGACCCAAACTCAAACATGGATGGTTGTAAACTCTAAAGGTGCCAACTTTATGTACTTTGAACCTCAAAAACACTAAGAGGGGCATGTGAAAGCTCCTGGTGAGGAATCAAGACCTCTAGATCTCATTACCGGGACCAAAATGAACCAAAACTCATAAAAGATAAATCTAAGACATTAATGATCAAGTTTAAAGATTTTTATCCCCCAATAAGCTAGAAATGAGACACATAAGCAAGATCCATAAGCTCTTACTTGATTCCCATCCTTACACCAACTCCATCTTCTTCAAAATGAACCAAACACACCAAAACTAGAAACCATGAGCTCAAAATGCCACAATGAAGGCTAAAGGATGATTTCTAGGGTTTTTAGAGGGTAGGGGCTGACTTAGAAATTAAGAAAGAGGCTAAAATTAAGCTTATATAGGGTAAAACCCTAAAAAATAAGGTTTTCAACATGTCCCTCGTACACCCGGTGTACCTCCTCGTACGCCTAGTGTACGAGGTCTCATACACTCAACGTACGAGGTCTCGTACCTCAAACCAACCTCGCACTTATGCTACACGTTCCCCCATCTATGCCTCACATAACTCCCTTTGCCTAAGTACTCCCTACATACCACCTTGGTACGCACTGTGTACTAAGGTTCTTACCAAACCCTAAATCGTTTGAAGACCTTAACTTTCTCGATATAACTCTGATTTTGACCATCCTTATATCTATGAAAATGTATTGAGAAGCTATACACTATTATCAACTCATACTCACCATGAAATATCCGAAATTAATACCCACTTTCCATAAAATCCTGAGCATGCAAATTACCAAAATGCCATTTGATTCTAAAACACAAACCGAATACCCAAATATCCGAATTACATTATCCAACTCCAGCTAAGTCCAAAACTCGATTCGTCAAGGATCTGAAGCCTGCTAATACCCAATCCCTAATCACCATCCCCAACATGGGAACAATTCGAAACAAGGCGTTATAGTTTAATCAGGAAAAAACCCAATATACAAGGTCATTTTTTATCATTAACCATAAAAACAATACAACAATATAAGACCACTAATCCACATTTTCAATGAACCATTTTTTTATTTATAATTCTTTAATCTATTATATCTAAATAAACAACTTATAGGCAGTGAACTTGATCAAGCATAATATAGTTTTGATAAGCAAGAGTGTCAAACTCAAGGGAAATAGTACTGAATTATCATTAGAATATTTGACTATAGGTTATATTAAATAAAATAAATTAGTAGGGGGAGGGGGTTATTATTAAATATCAAATAATCAATAAGTAAACTAACTAGATAAACTGACTAGAAACAAATCACTTCAGATACTTTGGTTTAGATTGGATTTCATCTCAAAATATTGGTTAACTACTAATTACAATAGATATTTACTCATTATTCACTGATTCCTAAATCGATTTGTGTACTTGGTCCATACACAAATACTAATGACTCTAAGGATTTTTAATTTCATTGTCATGCCATTAATTATCCTTAAATTCGTTGTTCAGTTTGTATAATGCAAGATTTGATTTTTATTAATCCTAAAGGTAATTATAATTAAATCATGCTAATATTGGTCATCAAGAACATGCACACACATTAAAGTTAACCTGACCTTAGGTTTTGATCCAACATTAGTCACAATTATTTTATGGTAATAAAACAACTATGATTCAAGAATATATATATATATATATATATATATATATATATATATATATATATATATATATATATATATATATATATATATATTGATTGTTCTTCTAAGCATGTAGACTAAACAATAGGTAATAAAGCAATGATCTTTAACATACATGGATCTTCAATAAAACTTAACACGATAAATTAAATAGGAATAAACAATCAAAATAACAATTTAATCCTAAATCTCATGATTCATCTAATCTTAAACTCAAAGTAAAAGATTTGAGTACCTAAATTCAGAAAGTAAAAACAAAAGGGACAAAAATAGAAACCAAAAGATTTTGCATGAATCCTTCAGATCTTTGCTCCATATCAGCTTAACGACACTATGAATGCCTTCAAGACTCTCAAAATTGCATCTCTCAAGTTTATAATAGCATAAATTAAACTAGGTTTTAAGATCTATCTTTAAGGTTAATTTTTGGCTTAATTTATAGGTTACAGCGTCACCACGAGGTGGTGAAAGACTTGTCGCATCATGATAACTGGAATCCATATCGTACTCAACCTTGTAAACCGACATGGCAAATCGACACATATAATTTTTTTGCAGTTTTTGCTTCAGCATGTCATGGTAATGCCTTTTCCACGACGTGGGAACTGAAAATTTTTATTTGGAGCGGAAATGAAAGTCGTTGAAAATTTTGTCTAGTTTTCAGAACATTTTGAATCTCCTTAATCGGAGTTACGAGTCATCAGATATGAGCGAAATACTAAAAATAGGTCAATATGTCCAACAACATCCTTTTTGCATCTATTCCAGCTCCATTCTCCTTTTGCACTCCAACTCCAATTTTAACTGTAATTTAACATTTTAAAGTATAATAAACTAGATGAGAGACCCGTCTATTATACAAATTAATTTTTAAAAACAAAGATTAAACATTAAGTGTAAGTAGTAAATATTTTTAATATAAAACTTTAAAATAAGAAAGTAGTATTCGTTGCAATTTAATTTCACACACACACACACACACATATATATATATATATTATATTTAATACTTTACATATATAAGTATATGACTTTAATTTTCAAATTTGAAACAATTTTAATATAAAACTTTAAAATAAGAAAGTAGTATTCGTTGCAATTTAATTTCACACACACACACACACACACATACATATATATATATATATATATATGTGTACATATATATATATATATATATATATATATATATATTATATTTAATACTTTACATATATAAGTATATGACTTTAATTTTAAAATTTGAAACAAAACAGAAATTGATAAGTAGATAATATTTATTTCAAAAATACTACAAAATGACTAGTGTCAAAACTAATGAGAGATTGCCAAGTGGCAAAATTATTTTATTTATTAGGAAGGATATCATATATCTTAAATTATAACACTTTTACTCCAATATATTAGGATAATGGTCTAAAATACGATTTTAAATAAGGCCATATCGCCACACCCTTAAAAACCTAACTATCAATGATTATATATATATATATACATATATACATATATATATATATATATATATATATATATATATATATATATATATATATATATATATATATATATATATATATATATATGGGAAAAGTGAATGTACCATTAAGGGTATATAAGCTTAGGTAACCAAACTCATCATACTATATCGTTTTGTATTATATATCCATTGTAATTTTCCAATATTCTTATAATTTAACTTCTAACTTGATTTACTTCCACGGTTTTTATAAATTTCACATTTGTATTCCTCTTATATAATTTTCATTTTCAATTATATTATATATAGCCTGGTAGGTGTTAAAAAAATATGATGTAAGAGAAAGATAATAATGAAAATTTGAAAATCTTGAAAGTAAATCTAGTTAGAGGTTGAAGTTTAAGAACATTATAATGGATATATCAAACATATGAACATAATATGTGTGTGTGTGTATATATATATATATATATATATATATATATATATATATATATATATATATATATATATATATATATATAGAGAGAGAGAGAGAGAGAGAGAGAGACAGAGAGAGAGAGAGAGACAAAACTTCAAAAATGGTCCCTGTGGTTTTAAAAAATATCAAGTTTAGTCCCTAAGTTCAAAAAACCTTATAGATGGTCCCTGTGATTTCAAAACTTTTAACATTTTCTCCTTCCGGCTCACTCTGTTAGCATTTCACGGTTAACTCATTTTTTAATTTTATATTGCAGGGGTAATTTCATCATTGTAGTTGTAACCTTCTCTCTCTAAAAGTAATTGCATGTTCGATTTTTGGGCAAACGCTTTACCTTTATCAATTGTCGTCTCTCTTGTCCCTTCCACTTTTGCTCGACCGTTGCACCCTTCACGACATCCAATCACTTCTGATATAAAGACGGTGACCTGCAGATGTGGGAATGAAGCAATAAAAATCACTTCATGGACGGATCGTAACCCTGGAAGCTAATTTTGGAACTGTACAAGATGTGGGTTCCTGCAATGGTCTGATCCTCCTATGTGTGCTAGGGTATTTGTGGTGATTCCAGGTTTGATAAGATCAATGAACCGATTGGAAGAGAGGGTTGCCATTGCAAGTGTAAAATTGTGGAACTACCAACTGATGTTGTTTTGTTCATGGGTGTTTTTTTGGTATTATTTTAATCTCTAAGTATCTTGTGAAGGTTTGGATGGTAAGGGAGTTTTGGTTTTTGGTTTGTAACCATTGCAGGGGTCTTTTTGATTTGAATCGAATAGGGTTTTTTTTTGCTTTTAGTTTATGTAGGGGGTTTTGGAATTGGTGTTGTTGTATTTAGTTTATGTATCAGATTAATGTGTAATGGAGTGGTAATGGTAATGGTAATGGAATGTAGTTTGTAATAGTTGATTGTTCAATTTCTTGAATGATTTTGAAATGCAATTGTTAAGTGTATTGTAGATGTTCATTTAAGATGGTTTTGATTTGCAATTGAAATGTACAATGTTATTAATTGATCTGTGAATGGTACTACACAAAATAGTTTAATTCATTACCAAAATGTGCATACTACATACACACCGTTACATGCAAATTTTTATAGTTCTTAACACAACCATCATACTAAGTTTCAAAAGACCTACAACACAAGATTGACTTAAGTTTCAAAAGACCTACAACACAAGAATTACATGAAATTCCTAAAAAGTTCTTAACACATCTTCAAAAAATTACACATGACTTTAGTTTCAAAAGACCTATAACACTAGCACCAGGTCCAACTACTAAAAATACTTTTCAGCCCCCTCCAACTTCACCACTACCTCCTTGCCCTTTACAAGTTCTGATTGTGCCCTTTGTTATGACACTTAGAACAGGTGATTGCCAGATATTACCTACTCAATCTACCAGCTATGCTGTTTGGCTCATCAACACCCCTCCTTCTCTTCTTTTTAGGCCTTCCAACATACACATATTAATACACTATAGTTAAAATTGAATTCATTCCATGTTCACATGTTTACTATATAATTGGTCTACTTGATATACAAACTTGTGTTTTATGTTTTGGTGGAAGTAAAGTGAATGGGCAGTCATATTTATGCCACATTGAACGTCCATTCAATGGATCAATTTTGTTGAAATACATGGCTTTCCATGTTGATAACCTATAGAAAGGAAGGACCTATTCATCAATATGTGGGGCATTTTCACCATTTTCAATTTTGTCCCATATAACACAAAGAACATGCCTACATGGGAAACCTATAATCTCCCAAAACCTACAACTGCAACTTTGGTCCTTCCACTTTACCACACACTGGTCTTGCCATGTGCTTGTCACTTGGTACTTTCCTGCCCCATTGTATTTAGCCACATACTTAGCTGCATCAGTCTTAATCTTTTCAAACACTTATGTGAAAATATGTTTTTTTTGTATAAATATGAGTTTTAAAGAAAAAACATATTAGAAACAAACTTTTAAGAAAAAAAAGTTGTAAAGAAAACAAAAGTTACGATGAATTCATAATAAAAATCCTAAAATTTGGGCAAAAAGGCTAAATTTTGGATCAAATTTGTAAAAAAATTTAAAATATGGGCCAAAAGTGTAAATTTTGGATCAAATTTGTAATAAATTTTGAAATCTGGGTTGAACATGTAATTTTTGAAAGTTGGATGACCTGTTGACCGGGTCAAAGGGTTAAATTGAATATGATTACCGATATTTGAGATTTAATTGAATAAAAAATATATATAAGAGCTAAATCAATTATGAGGCCAATATGTAGGGACTTTATTGCAGTTTTCCCTTTGATCATCTTGTAAACTCCTTTTATTGAAGTCCATAGGCTATGGGCCTATTTGCAAAGTCCATCTAGTAAATAGTACTTAATGTGTTAATTGAGTCACTTGGAACACACACAAGAAAAACACTCTAAACCCTGCTTCTCTCTCTCTCTCTCAAATCGTCCTCTCTCTCTTTGGGATCAAGAGCAGCCAAGGGGCTGTTGTTTCGAGCTTAATTCTTGTTCATTTCTAGCCTTGATTCATATTGGTATGAACCTCCTTGTCATTTCTTACAACTTGATTCATAACCTTGTTCTAGTTTTATGATTTCATCTTCACTTCTTCTCCTTCTTATTTGATTTGTATTTGTATGTTATACATCATCTCAAGATCCTATCTTCACCCCCATATATGGTGTATGATGGATTTAGGGGATTACATGTGGCAAAAGATCATGGAAACCCTAAAAGGGAGAATGGTGATTTTATATGCTTTAATTATGTTCATTTTCATGTTAATTATTATTACAATCTTGTGGAAAAATGAAATCCTAATGATACCTAACCCTTTTTTGTACCACCATGATCATGGGGTCTAAATTGGGATGATGAACACATCTTAAATGGTGTTTCAAAGGGAGAAGGATGGATAAGCCAAAAAGGAATCACGGGTGGCTACGATTTTGTTTTCCATCAGATCTGTAGTCATTTTGTAAAACTCATATCTTGAGCTCTAGAACACAAACGGACCCTAAACCAGCTCCAAAAGTTCAAAATTTTAGTTGGCTAACTTTCTTAAGCAGGCCAACCTCACTGATAAGGACTTTATCCATGGGAAAGAATGGCATTTTTGCTATTAGGTCTGATCCGGGTTGGTTCTAATATGTCATTTTGTTTTCATCATTACTAAGGATTGGAAAAGGATCCATAGTGATTCCAAGTTTCTATATGTTCCTTATATTATGAATTTAAGATCTGGAGCAAATCGGGTGTTATTTAGAATTATAAATTGGTTAGAATGGATTCACACTCCAGATCAGTGGGCAGTCACCAGCTTTTGCTAGTGCTGTGATTGTCCACAATGTGAATTTTGATATTTGGAGTTTGGGAGATGCTTTTCATTCAATTCCTAACAAGGAGACTTTCATATGTATGTCCTTTACTTCTCTTAATTTTTTTTGGACGAATTCCACTCACAAGTTGGGTAGAATTGGCCAACATCACTTGACTGTATTGTTGGAGACAGAAGTGATACACCATTTTGTAAATTTCATCTTTAATTCATCTTTTGGAGTTGGAATGAGTTCTTTATAGTTGTGGAATCCTAAGCAATCATAGTTTCCTATAATATTTGGTTAAAGCTATGTTTCTGTTTTAGATTTTGGAGTAAATCCGTTTTGAACAGCAGGTCTGTTTTAGAGACCTTGCTGTGATTACTCTTTTCTCAACTCATAGCTTCATTACTTCTCCTTTCTAACCTTTAGTCCTTCTTAGGTGAGGTTTTGAAGTTTGCTCAAGCTTGGTAGCATTATTTTATTTTTATCTATCCTTATTACTCACTCAAGGTGAGTTCTCTCATTCCGTCGTATTGATGATTGTAATTGCTAGTTAGCTCGTGTGTGATTATTTGAATTTATTATAAAAGCATGCTATATAAGTGTTGTTTTAATTCGTACATGTGAACTGTATGTAACTAATAATGGATATGGGAACACCACCAAAGGATACCGATTTACCGGTGTGGTGGGTAGGTAAGATCACCAACGTAATACCCATCGTGAGGTGCGGTGATTAGGTCCAAGTGATACAGGATCTTCCTGGTGCGGCTCAAACCTACAAGTCCTTCTTGTATTATTGGCGTTGATTCGTTATTTGCCCTTATTATACAACTATAATTGGAAAATGGATTAGGGTTAGTAAGTATGAATGTTAGTACAATGTCTGTGTTTGAATTCACTTAGCTTTGTGCTTACGGTTTCCCTTATAACGTTTTCTAGTGTTAAGATTAAAGAGGCTAAGGCTTGACATGGAGCACCGGGACATCGCTACTAGTTATTTTTGTTGGGACCTTATTATTATTATTATTACTTCCGCACTTATTTTATATGATTATTAAGTAGATGGATTATGTTATGACTATTTCAATTGTTTTAGTTTAATTTAAGATGAGTTTTAAAAGTTTAAATTTTTTTGAAAAAATTTGGGTGTCACAAGTTTGTATTAGAGCCACAGGTTGAGGGAACTACGCATTCTTGTGGATGTTCTAGACTGAAATTTGAGGCTCTATAAGAGTTTATTTTCTTTTTAAAATATTTTTCAAACTTTCTGAAGACTAGGAGTGGAAGATGTCACGGTGTGCCAATCGGCCAACCAAGTAATCCTTGTTTCTTATGTTAAATGTTTATGTAAAATTGTTGACTATGAATTGGATTCTACGAGTCTTAAAATGTTAGATTACACACTTATTTAATGTTTACATGTGAGAGAGTTGTAAAATTAACGGTTAGAGCGAGCTGTACGCGAATGCAAAATTGGAACTTGTGTGGAAGGTAGTAGAAGCGTCCCTACTATTTGAAACATCGGTGCTGGTTTCGGGTCGGGGCAAGGTTGAGAAATGTTCGGCAAGCTGAGTGTTTCGTCTTCCTAGAAATATCTAGGCTGAATTATTTCTAAATATTTTCTTCCTTTTACGGATACAGATGGCTCCGCCTGCTTGACTTAATCAGCTCCAAATAAAACAAGTTAGGAATATTGTCACTGAGGAATTCAATAACGCTTTCAACAAACTTATCCCGTGTGTGACCAATGACATAATTAACCAGGTCAGTTCTCTTCTGGATGAGCGCCTCACAGCTATTCCCAGGGGAGCGTTATCGGCTCCGCCCGTTCGGGATTCGACATACTACTTCGAGAAGTTCAGCAAGTGTAGCCCTCCTCTTTGGAACGGTGAATCTGACCCAGTTGCTGCTAAGCACTGGGTGTCAGATGTTGAGGGTGCCTTCATGACTGTTGGGTGTTCGGACCAGTACAATGTTGTGATCGCCATGAATCAGCTACGAAAAAAGGGAAAGACATGGTGGAACACCATCACCACTCTATTAAACGAAGAAGAAGTGAGGGCCATGTCTTTGGCCCAATTTGTGGAGAGGTTCGAGACACAATATGTGCCTAAGGTGGAGCAGCAACAGATGCAGCAAGAGTTCATGGCCTTACAACAAACTACCGAGTCTATTAGCGACCTGAACGCCAAGTTCTTGGAGATCATATCTTTTTGTCCCTCGTTTGCTAGAAACGAGGCCTAGTTAGTCAGCCGATACACTGCCATTCTACGTACCGAGATTCGGGAATTCGTTAGCATGCAGGAGTTTCCGACTTTATCCGCGATCATGGATGCAGCGAGGATGAGGGAAATCGAGTTGCAGACCCAGTCCAAGAGGAAGGCCAATGACACCTCCTCCAAGACATCTAGAGATGCCCAGAAAAAGCAAAAGCAGGGTGGTAAGTCAAGGTATGACTACAGGCCGTCTTCAGGTTAGGGCGAGAAAAATCCGTTAATATGCTACAACTGCAAAAAGCCAGGGCATCATTGGAAGAATTGTACGCTCCCCCTGCGAGTGTAGTTCCTCAGATTACTTCTGCTGCTCCTGTCTGCTATCACTGCAACGAGACGGGACACAAGAAGCCCGAATGCCCGAAGTTGAAGGATGGTAAAGGAGGCAGGGGTATAAATCCTGCAATTGCATCGTCTTCTAAGGGACCCACTATGGTGACACGAGATTGTGCTCACCAGATGACTGCGGATGAGCCGGTGATTACCGCGACAGTGGCATGTAATTTTTTTCCTTTCTCTCTTGGCATTATTTAATAAATGGTAGTTAGAATTGTTTACATGATTGTATGTGGTAAATCAGGCACTTATTTTCTAGATTCCAAGCCCGCTGTTGTTATGTTTGATAGCGGTGCTACCCATTCTTTTGTATCTCACACGTTTATTAATCGTTTGGGGCGTAGTATCGGAAAATTGGCTCTCCCAATGGTTGTCGATGTTGCCGACAGCTGCACTATTTATGTCACCGATGTTTATCGGGGTTGTACTCTCGAGTATTCTAGAGTTGAATTCCCTATTGATCTTATCCCTATTGCGATGCGAGAGCTCTACGTTATCGTAGGCATGGATTGGCTTGATGCGTTTGATGCGGAAATCCAATTTCGTAAGAAGCAAGTTCGTGTTCGAAACCCTAGAGGTGGAGAACTTATTATTCAGGGGGACATTCCTTACCTGGCTATGGCTTCTTGCTCTTCTGCTATAGCACTAGACGACATTCCTATCGTTTCCGATTTCAGCGATGTCTTTCCGGAGGAACTCCCTGGCTTGCCACCTATTCGGCAAGTGGAGTTCCGCATTGATTTGGTGCCAGGTGCGACTCCGGTAGCGAAATCTCCTTACAGCTTGGCACCACCTCAAATGAAAGAGCTCCAAGATCAACTTCAAGAACTAAGAGATAAAGGATTTATACGGCCAAGCTGCTCGCCTTTGGGTGCTCCTATTCTCTTTGTGAAGAAGAAAGATGGATCCCAATGTATGTATATTGATTATAGGGAGCTAAACAAGCGCACGATAAAGAATAGGTACCCATTGCCACGTATTGACGATCTTTTCGATCAACTTCGGGAAGCGTCTTGGTTTTCCAAGATTCATTTACATTCCGGTTACCATCAGATGCGGTTTCCTGAAGAAGACATTGAGAAAACAGCATTCCGTACTCGATATGGGCACTTTGAATTCGTGGTGATGCCTTTTGGGCTCACCAATGCACCCGTAACATTTATGGATCTCATGAACCGGGTGTGTAGCCTGATGCTTGACCGTTCGGTCATAGATTTCATAGATGATATCTTCGTCTATTCTAAGAGCAAAGAGGAGCATGAGCAGCACCTTCGGGAGATTCTAGAAACTATGGCAAGAGAAAGGCTTTATGCTAAATTCTCAAAATGTGAATTTTGGTTGAAAGACGTTCAGTTCTTGGGGCATGTGGTAAACAAACATGGTATTAATGTCGATCAAGCCAAGGTTGATGCAGTTAAACAATGGGAGATTCCAAAAACACCTTCTGAAATTCGCAGTTTCTTGGGTTTAGCCGGTTATTACCGAAGGTTTATTGAAAATTTCTCTAAAATCGCCTTACCACTCACCCGATTGACCAAGAAATCAGTGAAATTCGTTTGGGGCCCGGAGCAGCAGTTGGTGTTTGATGAGTTAAGTAAACGATTGTGTGATGCTCCGATTTTGGCCTTACCTGATGGGGTTGAGGATATGGTGGTTTACTGTGATGCATCGCTTCAGGGTGTTGGTGCCGTGTTAATGCAACGAGATAGGTGATAGCCTATGCCTCTCGACAGCTGAAACCCCATGAACGAAACTACCCCACTCATGATTTGGAGCTTGGGACTGTTGTTTTCGCTCTTAAGATTTGGAGACACTATCTCTATGGAGTGAAGTTTATCATATACACTGACCATAAGAGTTTGAAATATTTGTTCGAGCAGCGGGATTTGAACATGAGGCAGATCAGATGGTTGGATGTGGTAAAAGATTATGACTATGAAATTCACTACCACCCCGGTAAAGCTAATGTGGTAGTTGATGCTCTCAGTCGTAAACAATCTGCCGAACCGATTCGAGCTAAGTGTCTCCGGATCACGATGGTGTCGTCTTTGTTAGATTTAATCCGGGACGCCCAAAAGACGGCAATACTGGAGGAAAAAATCAGGTGTGAGAAGATTGGGAAAGAGTTGCCTAAGATGGAATGAGACGGACGAGGTTTGCTGATTCGCTACGGTAGGGTTTGGGTTCCATATACCGGGGGAAATCGGAAAACCCTAATGGATGAGTCTCATAAGTTAAAATTTTCTATCCATCCTGGTGCTACTAAAATGTATCGGGACCTGCATGAGGCTTACTGGTGGCATGGAATGAAGAATGATGTGCCTCGATTTGTGGAAGAATGTATGACCTATTGGAAGGTCAAGGCGGAACACCAAAAACCGCATGGGAAGTTGCAACCATTGGAGATTCCTGAATGGAAATGGGAACATCTAACCATGGACTTCATTACAAAACTTCCTAGAACTGCCCGAGGAGCCGATACGATATGGGTGATTGTTGATCGTTTGACTAAGAGTGCTCACTTTCTGGCTTTAAAGGAGAGCTCATCGATGGAGAAATTAGCCGAGATCTTTGTTCAGGAGATTGTCTCATTACATGGGGTGCCCATTTCTATCGTCTCCGATTGGGACACCCGATTTACTTCTCGGTTCTGGAGGAAGTTTCAAGAGGAGTTGGGCACATGATTACATTTTAGCACCGCCTTCCATCCACAGACTGACGGGCAGAGTGAGCGGACGATTCAGACCTTGGAGGACATGCTTAGGGCATGTGCGATTGATTTTGGGGGTAGTTGGGATGACCATCTACATCTAGCTGAGTTTTCTTATAACAACAACTATCACTTGAGCATTAAAATTCCTCCGTATGAAGCCTTGTACGGGAGGAAGTGTAGGACGCCCGTTTGTTGGGGCGAGGTTAGGCAGAGGGTACTTTGGGAGTATCGATATCGTGCTACGGACTACAGAGAAAATCCAAGTGATTCGGGATCATTTGGTCACATCGAGCAGTCGTCAGAAAAGTTATGCCGACAAAAGATGCTCCAATCTTGAGTTCCAGGTGGGAGATTATGTGTAGCTTAAAGCCTCCCCATGGAAATGTGTGATTCGATTTCGGAAGCGGGGAAAGCTCGGACCCCGATTCATTGGACCCTACAAGGTCGCAGCCCGTGTGGGAAAGGTGGCTTACCGTTTAGAGCTCTCTGACGAGCTTAGTCTAATTCATAATACGTTCCACATGTCTCAGTTACGAAAATGCGTTGTTGATAAGACCGCTATGATAACACTGGAGGACATACAGATTGACGAGCGTCTCAATTATGTTGATAAACCAATCACTATTTTAGAACGAAAGATGAAAGCCCTCCACAACAAGACAATAAACCTGGTTAAGGTGCAATGGCAACATAGGAAGGGTTCGGAATGGACTTGGGAACTGGAATGCAAGATGCTGGCTCATTATCCGGATCGGTTTCTAGGCGTTGACTTCGAGGACAAAGTCCGTTCTTAGTGGGGGAGAGTTGTAACGCCCCGTTTTTTCTACGTACGTTTGGTTATTTTAATTTAATTATCCTTGTAACCTAGGGTTAATTTATTTAACCACTGTCTGATTTCTTATGTTATTGGACTCTTTTGATCATCTTGTAAAGTCCTTTTATTGATGTCCATGGACTATGGGCGTATTTGCAAAGTCCATCTAGTAAATAGTACTTAATGTGGTAATTGAGTCATTTGGAACACACACAAGAAAAACACTCTAAACCCTCCTTCTCTCTGTCAAATCGTCCTCTCTCTCTTTGGGATCAAGAGCAGCCAAGGGGCTGTTGTTTGGAGCTTAATTCTTGTTAATTTCCAGCCTTGATTCATAAACCCTAAAAGGGAGAATGGTGATTTTATGTGCCTTAATTATGTTCATTTTCATGTTAATTATTATTACAATCTTGTGGAAAAATGAAATCCTAATGATACCTAACCCTTTTTAGTGCCACTATGATCATGCGGACTAAATTGGGATGATGAACACATCTTAAATGGTGTTTCAAAGGGAGAAGGATGGATAAGCCAAAAAGGAATCACGGGTGGCTACGATTTTGTTTTCCATCAGATCTGTAGTCATTTTGTAAAACTCATATCTTGAGCTCTTGAACTCAAACGGACCCCAAACCAGCTCCGAAAGTTCAAAATTTTAGTTGGCTAACTTTCTTAAGCAGGCCAACCTCACTGATAAGGAATTTATCCATGGGAAAGAATAGCATCTTTGCTATTAGGTCTGATCCGAGTTGGTTCTAATATGTCATTTTGTTTTCATCATTTCTAAGGCTTGGAAAAGGATCCATAGTGATTCCAAGTTTCTATATGTTCCTTATGTTATGAATTTAAGATCTGGAGAAAATCGGGTGTTATTTACAATTATAAATTGGTTAGAATGGATCCACACTCCAAATCAGTGGGCAGTCACTAGCTTTCGCTAGTGCTGTGATGGTCCACAATGTGAATTTTGATATTTGGAGTTTGGGAGATGCTTTTAATTCAATTCCAACTCTGATACTTTCATTTTTATGTCCTTTACTTCTCTTAATTTTGGTTTGGATGAATTCCACTCACAAGTTGGGTAGAATTGGCCAACATCACTTGACTGTATTGTTGGAGACAGAAGTGATACACCATTTTGTAAAATTAATATTTAATTAATATTTTGGAGTTAGAATGAGTTCTTTATAGTTTTGGAATCCTAAGCAATCATAGTTTCCTATAAAATTTAGTTAAATATATGTTTTCATTTTAGATTTTGGAGTAAATCCGTTTTGAACAGCAGGTCTGTTTTAGAGACCTTGCTGTGATTACTCTTTTCTTAACTCATAGCTTCATTACTTCTCCTTTCTAACCTTTAGTCCTTCTTAGGTGAGGTTTTGAAGTTTGCTCAAGCTTGGTAGCATTATTTGATTGTTAGCTATCCTTACTACTCACTCAAGGTGAGTTCTCTCATACCGTTGTATTGATGATTGTGTTTGCTAGTTAGCTCGTATGTGATTATTTGAATTTATTATAAAAGCATGCTATATAAGTATTGTTTTAATTCGTATGTGTGCACTGTATGTAACTAATCATGGATATGGGGACACCACCAAATGATACGGATTTACCGATGTGGTGGGTAGGTAAGATCACCAACGTAATACTCATCGTGAGGTGCGGTGATTAGGGCCAAGTGATACGGGATCTTCCTGGTGCGGCTCGAACCTACAAGTCCTTCTTGTATTGTTGGTGATGATTCATTCTTTGCCCTTATTATACAACTATAATTGGAAAATGGATTAGGTTTAGTAAATATGAATGTTAGTACAATGTTTGTGTTTGAATTCACTAAGCTTTGTGCTTACGGTTTCCCTTATAATTTTCAGGTGTGAAGATTAAAGAGGCTAAGGCTTGACATGGAGCACCGGGACATCGCTACTAGTTATTTTTGTTGGGATCTTATTATTATTACTTCCGCACGTATTTTATATGATTATTAAGTAGATGGATTATGTAATGACTATTTCAGCTATTTTAATTTTATTTAAGATGGGTTTTAAAAGTTTAATTTTTTTTTTTGCAAAAATTTGGGTGTTACAATTTCACCCTAATCCGGATTTTGTCATTTTTTGCTAGGTATAAAGATCTCCTTGTTGATATAGCATGTGAGTTCATGTAGTTTTTAACATCACACTTGGTTTTGAAGACTTGGCTAATCTGAAATGGTTTTACATGAACCTCTCCATGTCAGCATGCACCTGACTAACTCAACTCTTTTAGAAGTCTCTTCCTATCATCTTCAAGAAATCCCGCAACATTATGGAATTCACTCATGTCTACATCTACATCAAATTGTATGTTAGACTCATCCACATTGTATTAAATGTCATCAGAATCATCTCCACTATCCTCAGAACCATGGCTACTCTCAGAATAGAAAGCCTCTCCACTATCATCACTCACCATACCCTCTAGATAATCCACTTCAGGTTGTTGTTCAAATGAAGTTTGAACATTAAACTCAGCATCATAATAACATAAAGTGAGTAATCCTCTATAAATGGTTCATAGTCATCAACTGTTGCAGTATTAGCTCCATTATCAGCTTGGCAGCTTGGTTCCTATACATGGTAAGTTCCCAATGGTTCTTCAGTTTCAACTGCACTAGTGATCACTTCTTCTTGAGTTTCAATTTCTTGATTCACCACTTCCTCTTGAATGACATGACTTTGTTTACTAGGTTGTGACCTTATAAATGACATATTACTCTTTGAGTAATCATGCCCTTCATCAACATCTAATACTTGTGACTGCTTATAATTAGGGTTCATAGACTTGTTTAGATCAAGCTTTCTACTACATGATCCCGCTTCTCTCCTACAAGGTTTCTTTCTATTCATTTTAAGTGACACACTATCAGGCTCCAACTCTTCAATAACAACTTTAGAAGGAGACTTGTAATAACCAGCTACCCTTGTCTAACCAGTTTCAATATACACCCTAATAAGTCTGTGTTTAGGGACATGTGATACCATTTTAAGTACATTTTGGTCATTTCCAAAAGTCATTAAGCCATAGTCCAAAGGGTATTCAGGGATACAGAAAGGGTAGTAAAGGGTTTGCTCAGTTTTGTACCCTAATTCCCGGACCATGTTTTCAAGCTCATGAATTGAAAATAAATCAGTGTCAACATTATCTGGATATGCTACAACACATCAACGTATTTCCTTCCAGGTGCTTTGGTGAAGACACAACTATAGTGTATCTTCAACATGAAATAATTGTCATATCCTTTTACAAACACAAAAAAAGAAAGAGTAAAATCAATGATTTCTCTACGTGAACACAATCGACCAAGAAAAAACAAGTTTTGTTGTATTATTGTACCGTATCTTTTTCCTAAGTCCTCCACAGTTACAAATTTTTCTCGAAAACACCGTATTGATAGCACCATTGCAATTCCTGCAGCTTAAAACCCTAAATCCCAATTTCTGTTCTTGCTTCTACGATGGGAATGAACCTGATGAATACAAATGTAATTGGTTATCTTCTTGGGAGAGGGATGGGTAGTAACGTGCAAGCAATAGGTAATAATTTCATATTAAAGAGAGAAGATTACAACTGAAATGATGAAATTACCCCTGCAATATAAAATTAAAAAATGAGTTAACGGTGAAATACTAACGGAGTGAGCCAGAAGGACCAAACGTTAAAAGTTTTGAAACAATAGGGACTATTTGTGAGGTTTTTTGAACCTATGGACTAAACTTGATATTTTTGAAAACCACAGGGACCATTTTTGAAGTTTCGTCATATATATATATATATATATATATATATATATATATATATATATATATATATATATATATATATATATATGATTTGGATCTCTAAATCCAAATTCATTGATGATTAATATGATTCAAAAGGAAGTCTAGCGCTCAGTTTTAATCATTAATTTATCAATATATCATCAATGTTTTATTAAAATTTAATTTGTGAGTTTCGGGGAATTTTTTTTTGAAACGGCGGAGTTATATTAAGTTGGGTATTAGGGAACGTTAGACCATACCTAAAGGACTTGGTATCCCGAAATTGAATCCTAGATTGATGAGTGAATGGAATGAAATTTTAGATCATGAAATAAAGTTTAATATAGCTTAGAAATGTATCATCTAATCTCAAATGGTTATTTCCAATTCATATAAGTAAGCCAAGTAACTCCAATTTCATTATTTTAGTGATTTCATGTAATATGTAATATGATGATTTTGAGTTAATATGTTAGATTTAAATGTAGTTTTTTCTTTTAATAATGAATTGATTTTGTTTGAAAACCAATGTATGTTACAAAACTATTTGAAAATATCAAATGAATCAAATATATGAAGATCTAGGTACATTTTTGGTTGATTAAGCATTCAATAGAACATATTGACTTATATTCATAATTTGCGCTTTAATTCTAAAATTTATATATTTATGTTGTGAATTATAGTTTAATGATGGAATCAGATGTCATTTAATGTTTTTAAAAGAAAATTTGAATCATATTTAGTCATACTATATCATAGGAACTAAAATGTTTAAGGATGGGAATGGTTTGGACTCATAGAGTATCAAGGGCTAAAAATGATGAAAGTAGTCATCAAAGATGTCTGCTCGTATAAGTAAGCGTTCACTTTGGGATCCACTTGGCTAAGTACCTTAATGTTCAACACAAATTGGGTTTTTTGTAACTTGATTGTAACAACCGAAAAATTGTTAACTTTTAGCAAGAAATCAAAAATAAAAAATTAAAAGATATTACTGAGAAACTGAGGAAAGAAATTGGTGGAGCTTAATGAGATGATTATGTGGATATAAAGATTATCGAAAATCGAGCTCATATGAAGACATTATGGACGTTCGAAAAGTACATTTTCATTTTGAAAATTTCATCGAAAACCTGAAAGTGCGGAGTGCCCTTTAAAAGGAGCGGCATGCCTTGCCGCTAAGTCATGCAAAACAAGTGTCGATCAAAGATTACACTAGGCATTCATCAGAACACATGACACCTCTAGAGATGACACTTGTCTAGGGCATGGTGCGTTCTAAGCAAGATGCGACACGCCTCATAGCCTATAAATATGTCTCTTTCGTCATTTGTTGTGCGTATTGCCGACGAGAGTGTTGAGCAGTTATTTATCGATCTGCAGTTTACGAAATCACGTACTGATTTCGGTATACTAGAAATGTAATGTATGTAAGGTATAATCGTTTAACTAGTTACTTGTTTGCTATTTACAATACAATATTCATAGAACGAGGGTCAGGACCCGAGGTAGACTGTTTGGTTATAATACGGTGCTATTATACACCTAACGACATGACATGATTTTTAATCTGGTTAGAGAAAACTATAAGACCTAAACTATGGGTTAACCTGAAGTGACTTATCAAATAAACGATTTATGGGGTTAATTCGTTTAGTGATTATACGATGAGACTCAATGAGTCAGGTAAGAAATGATTACCTGATTTGGTTAGTAGTCAAACAAAGGAATACCGTAGCAAGTTTGTAAAAGTTCTAAGGAACTTGTTATATTATCAAAATAGGTTTGTATGGGTGTTAGACTAGAAAGCGGTACAAGACGTGAGGTTAGACTAGCAGTTAGTCTTCACTTATTAGCCAGGTGAGTAGATTTGGATTTTCTAGGTACGTAACAAAGTAAATATCTTTATGTGAAAGAAATGTGAATGCGTCACTAATTATGACTGTTTGATTATATGAAAAGTATTTCATTGTTAAAGATTATAATACATAATTCCTTGTCTTCCTCGGTTAAGGAAAAAGGGACATTGCTAGTTATTTGATAAATTGTCAGATTATATATATTATAGTTGGGCGATGAGAGCTCCGGATGAGCTCAACATCCATGTGATTAGTTATTGATTTTTATGGAGAAAGCCTACTTGTGAATTGCTTTGTAAGCTCAATTGAGAGCTATTTGAAGTATGAAGCATATACACAAATATGCTTCTTACTTCAAATAGCTCTCTATTGAGCTTACAAAGCAATTCACAAGTATTGGTGTTGAAAGCTTTAAGGAATACTATTGAGAAAAATACATGAAATGTTTTTACAATTGAAGAATTGAATAAAGTGAATGATTAATCTGGCATTTGAATCTCTATAAAGAGCATGTGTGAAAGGATAAGATTGCCTTATCGGTTTCCGGATCAACATGAGTCTGATGGATTAATGTGGCAGGTTTGCATGAAATGACATGGATCTGTCTTGGATTAGTCCCTAACAATGGGACACGGGTGTAACCGATATGGGTTAACACTAGCCTGGTTGATTCGTTCCTATGTTGGCCGTACTTTCTAGGATTCTACTTGCTAAAATTTATGTGCTAAAGTCTGTGTAAAGAATAACTTTATAATATTTGAAATAAAGAAAAGAATGAGATTTTGTGTTAAAACCCACGTAGCTCACCAGACTTTTGTGTGATGTGTTTGTTTAAATGTGTTATGTACTCAGGTATAGAAGTGAAAGGGGATATCACAATCAATGATGATGACAAAAGTAATAGAGAAGGTTGTTAAATCCTTTTCTCTTTACTACAACTCTTGATATTGTTTGTAACACCGGAACATTGTAAACTTTGATAATTATTGAAAAGTATTGTAAAAGTGCATTTTTGTTAATATAAAATGGTGTTTAAAAGTTAGGATATTACATTTGACAATTCAAGTTCAAATCAGGTCTTGTTTTCTCCTATGTATTTTTATGGTCTTAAGGATGAATTAAAAGTAATACAACTTTAACTATGAGATTAAGTAAATTACCCAACTATTGTTAACATAGGTGATTGCTAAATACTTCAATATCCTTTGATTCTTTGAAGCAAAGTGAGCTTCTCAACCACTTAAGGTAAGTCTATAATAAGAGTACCTATCCTTAAACATAATCTAATAATTTTGATTGATTGATATCATATGTTCTACTTATTATGTGAATTATGAATACTTCAATACTTTGTGCCTTCTTGAAATTTATTTTTAAAGAAATTTATTCATATGGGAAAACTCTTGGTTTGAATTAAAATCATTTTGTAGCATCATATTTGTGTATTCACATAGGAAGGGATGAGACTTATGGCCACTGATAACTTGGATATCTAATTGTAGAAACAAATGTCAGATTGATGGTTGGTGATGCCATTCTAGAAGGCCTCACTATCGACAGGGTCTTTCAACCCCTTGTGTGATTCTAAGGGTGACTTCCTAAAGCCTAGCGTTGGACATCGATGTGATATATTTATTTGGGCCCGGAGCGTGGAGCGTGGAGCGTGGAGTGTGCTTTGTGCTATTTTGACATAGGCCAATTATAGCTATATTTAGTTGTGAATTGTTTTATAATTTATTTATGTTATGAAGTTTATTCACAAGTTTAATCCTAATGATCTTTTCAAACACCGAAAACTATTTTTTGGAAGGTTTGACTTTGGGAATAGTTGAAATCAGGCATATACACCATAATTTCCAAGCCAAATGCTCGTATTTTGACAGGTAGTTAAATCGTAATTGATATTGAAGACCGAAGTTAGAGATGGCATATATACTTAATTGAACACAGTGTGCAACGACACCAAAGAAAGTAAGACATAACTTTTCGCCTCATGTGCATTAATTTGCTTCGGAACTTTGGAGCTTGATTTGTAAATGTTGGAGGCAGTGACTCACCAGAGTCTGATTTATATGGATGTCGAGAAACTGGTCCATATTTGGAAAATGTTTCAGTCATGGTCCAAATTGTTATGGATGGAAATTGGACACATGTTTTTCTTTTTTGGGTTAAACATAGATCGAAAATGTCGGCTTAAATAGTTCCATTTGGTGTTAATCCTTACTTGTTCAATCTTGATGTAGCCTTCTTGCCCGTGGCATTTGCTAATTTTTTTTTCATAAATTGTTCTCGTTCTAAAAATTCAACTTGAGAGAATAAATTTGGGCACTATCAATTCAATGAGCTAAAAATCATACAAAAAAACGACAGAGATTTATGCGAAGATACAACCTACATGTAGCTTTGGGGATGACCACCAAAATCCATTATAAAACAATAAAGATGCATCGGGAAGCACATTGCATTTGGAGGTGTTCTATTGAAGAGAAAGAGACAAGGAAGTCAGCCTTGTTCCCGGAGAGAGTATGACATTGATCAATGTTCATGCACGGGGGGATGTTTGTCCTTTGTAAATACTCCACCACCTCCATTCGCAACCCCACCACATTACGTTGATAATTTTTCAAAGTCCCCTCGTGACAAATTTTATCTTTTTCTCATCTTTGACCCTGAAAATCTCTTGGAACATGTAAACATGAACACCCACCCACCTACGCTTGCTAAAATGAAATAGATATGCGAGTAATTAATCATATGTTTAAAATAAATCCTAAAACTTCATAACTTTAGCTGCATCAAAATCATTGTTTTTGGACTTATAAGGTTTCATACGTCTCCTTCTTCATTACTATCTTGTGGGTAAATAAAAAGTAAAGACGACAAACAAAGAAAAAGTCGCAGATTTCCGTTTCGAGGTTCAATTTATTTGTAGCGGTGAATTGCCGTCAACTCTCACATATGACTTTTCTTGAGTCATCTAAAAACTTTATTAATCTAGATATGAAAGTTACAAAAGAGAGAAGATTATATCGTGTGGTGGAAATTTGAATTAACATTTAGAGGTCCTTTCCAAAATACAATAACAATCAAGAAACCTTACAAAACTCTAACGAATTACGTGAGTACCAACAAAATCTCACTAGAATTCTCGAATTCATATAGTCAGATCTAGAGTACTCGACATTCTTGGATTCTTTCTGAGTTGACCTTCTTCTAACAGGTTGCGGGAAGACTCCATGCCATAATCCTTATAGTATTTTTCCTTCTTTGATGAAGAAGAAAGTAGAGATAAACACAACGCACTATCCACTTCATCATCATCCCTAGTCATACTTCCCTTTAGGCTTAATGTCAGATTCAAATCAACCCCCTCATCAAGTGGGGCTTTCCTCTTCTTTGTATTAACAAAGCTATTCATGAATTCAGGATCAATCAGACTTGACCTGGTGTTGGTCAAAGTTTCATCCTTGTCAAACTCTTGATAGGCAATCTTGCAATTTTCATCCTCATTGGATGGTTTCTTTCTCATGTAATATGCCCCATAGTTCATTATAGTGTTCATGTTAAAGTCTCCTTGGCGTCCATGGTTCAATCCATGATCTTCTATTCTAGCATTAATCATATTGTTTGTCGAAGGTCTTGATACCATATCTGTCCCATGGTTGCTCCAAGAATTCTGGCTGCATCAATGTTACATATACTTTATATACATATATCCAAGATATTAAAAGAATAAAAAGATGATCAAATAATATGTCATTAAAGATTCTTGGATAAATACCTTAAATTAGCCCTAAACATCCTTTGATCGAGCCCAGAAAGTTGACAAAGATTGTGAAGAAGATGGTTGTTGCTACCAGCATAATAATCCCCCCCGTTAATTACTAAGAGAGAAATTTAAAGAAAATAAATGCTAAATCAAAGAAAAGGTCAAGAATCTAAAAACCCTAATCTTTAACTTAAAGTAAGATGTGAATCAAAAGTTTCCACATATAGAATACCAAAATTATATATACCTTGATCTTCATCATCGATCTTCTTACTTCTATACATCTATATATTAATACAAAACCAATAAAATCATAGTGAAAGATGGAAAATAAAAATGAAAATTGTTTGATGAACTATATATATCACCTGTAGATGGCTCTTTACATGAGCAATGCTAAGACCTTGGATGTTCATCAGTTGTAGAACTAATTTAGGGGTTGCTCCTTCACCAAACACAAATAAATAAAGAATTAAGTAATTATTATATGCTAAAATAGCATTGGGATTCTAAGAAAGCTTGATAATCGAGGAAATTTATATACTTTCTTGACCACCTAGTCGCTCCACGGCTTTAACAAAAGTGAGATGAAGATCAGGAGTCCATCTAAGCCTAGCCATCTTAGATCTTACATATGGCCTTACTCTAATGGATTCATCTTTCTTCTCACCCTCCACTTGATCCACCATGCTGTTATTCCCTGAGCTCTGGCTTGATTTGGTGTTGTTTTCATCATCAACTTCATCCTCACCAATAATGTTCCTGCAAGACAAGTGATTATTCATCTTTGAACCATTAGAATCTGCCTTTTCGATCATCTTTTTAAGTCGTCTCTCCAGTTTGTAGACAGAAAGATCACAAATCAAGAGTGTTCTTTAATTCACGCATCTTGAAATCTTTGATATGGAATGAAAGCAGCCTTCTCCTGCAAATCTTGATTTGAGCCAGTCAACAAATGGACATGATTACCCAACATCCTTCAAAAGTCCAAGTATAGAGAGATGGATTATCTATATTAAATAATAAAATAGGCTTTCAGATGTGCATGTGTGTACACTAGTCACATGAACATGTAGACATAGATGGACGCATGGGCCAGGGGACAATACAACTTATAGCTAGGCATACATGGTATGTGAAAAATGCTTGTATGAACGAATACCGATTTGGTTGTGCAATATGTTTATATTATAATTGCTGCATGTATAGCATGGCATCAAAGCCAATTTATCAACACCTAATAAATTCTGGATATATAATTGTATATTTTGGACAACTTTTTTCAGTTTGAAAAACTGAAGGCAAATTGAATGATTATTAGTTTAGATATCCATCTAGACATAGTACACTGCTAGGAAAAAAAATTCCATTGGCAATCTGTCAAAAATCCGTTGCAAAGCGTTTTGCCAACGATTTTTTTTTTCTGTGGAAATTATATAAACTATTTCAGACAACTTTTTTCAGTTTGGAAAATCGAAGGGGAATTGAATCAGTAGTTTTGTTATCCATCTAGACATAGTACACTACTAGAAAGAAAAATCTAATTTCCATCGGTAATCCGTTGCTATAGCGTTTTGCCGACAGATTTTGACGGACATTTTTCTTTTGAAATAACCTCTACGGTAATATTTTCATTATGTCGGAAGTTACTAACGGACTTCCAACGAATTTGATTTACATTGCTATTTTTTGTTGATATATTAGGGTTCATTTTGTCATCGTTCCGTGGGTAATATTATTCCGAAGGAAAAAAAGCATTTTCTAGTAGTGGTAATACAATCATAGTAGTTAAGGCATTCATAATTTATTGAACTTCTATATAGTTCAATGCATTATCACATTATACATTAAACATATATATATTACTACCCACAACCCATTAAACACTTATTAAATCTTAATCATCATTTTATTTTTTCTATTGAATCATTAAATGATAATTTAATTCCTCCATTCAACTATACTCCATGATATCTTTCACATTCCATTCACTTCTTATTCAATCCTAATCACCACACTATTAAATTTTTATACTACTTTAATCATGGATGCTCTTAACTCGTAACATTCCATATAAAATTGATACTTGAATATAATTAAAATATCGAATTACGTAATATAATTTTGAAAGAAAATTAAAAACTTTGTAAAGTTATACTTCCCATTATTTCTTACTATACCATTATATTTTACGATATATCATGTAAAGGCGCTGTATTTTAAAAAAAATTGTGTGCGTGGGAGCACGTGCGCGTGCGCGCGCACACACACACACACACACACACACACACACACACACACACACACACACACACACACACACACACACACACACATATATATATATATATATATATATATATATATATATATATATATATATATATATATATATATATATATATATATATATATATATATATATATATATATATATATGAGTGATTAACCAGTTATTTTTTATTAGGTTATCATAGTGTTAGAATAGAAAGTGTTTTTAAAATAAATCTCAAAATAAAAAGAAGTTTTAAGAGATAATGTTATTATAGCATACTACAAGTAAAGTATTATACTGAATAAATTTTAATCAAAAACTACTATTTCTCACATTTAAGTTAAATAAAAGGATTTTATTTTAATATAATTATGTTATCTTGAATATATCCCTGGATATGAACAAACTCATATGGACCACCAGTTGGAATGGTGTTTAATATATGCTCTCTTTGACTATAAACAATGAGTTCATTTTCAACTTTAATTATTTCTAGTCAATTTCAAGCTCCAAAATAACTCATCCAATATTCTGAACATAATTATAAGAAGAAGAAGATTTAGTATTTAATGCAGGAATGGTAAGACTAAACTTTCAAAGAAGAAAAACGTGTTTAGAGTAGGTGACTTGACCATGCAATACCCTATCCAATAATTGCAAATTTGCAATACCTTGGATTTTTGTTATTACTATATATTTATTTATTTTGAAAAACAAGAATTTTAGTAAACACCAGCAAGGCACTAAAAAGATACAACTTAAATAACATTACTGATCGGATGGGATGATTGGTGAGTGATCCAACTCTCCCATTTAACATTCTTAACTTAACTTAATTTTACTCCTAATCCAAATTCTTAACTTAATTTTACTTCTAATCCAAAGGAACGAAAGAAGTTGTATTTAAGAGAAGATAGACTTGTAATTTTTAAACTTACCATTGAACTTTTTTTTGTCATTTCTATAGGACCATATCAATATTCATTATCAAGTATAAGAGTTTATTACATTTTTTATGTTGTTCTGAACACTAGTCAAAATTAAAAAAAAAATCCACTAATAACCTCCCATTTCATCGAGGTTACGGTGAAGTCATTATAAAAAATTTGTTATTTAGTGGCATACAGAAAATACCATTAAAACCCTAAAATAATGTTACTAAAGGCTTCTTAAAGAATCAAGGACATACATAACAAGTGCGACTACAAACGCTAAAATCTTTTAGTGACACTTTTTGTTTTTGTCGCTGCAACTTTTTAGGTCTTGAATGACACTTTTTATTGTCATAATAGAAAAAAAGATTTTTATGACACATATTTTTTGTCATTAAATGCTTAATTGATTAAAAAAAATCATGTTACTTTTAGTGACATTTTTTTTATTTGCCACAATACAAAAACAATTATAGCATATTTGCATCGGTGGACATGAAATTCTAAACTTCAGGCTATTTACATCTACAAAATTTTTATCTGTAATATAAAATAAAATAAATAATTAAATAGCAGCATGTAGAAAATAATAAAAATTTCATTCCATCCAACGAACCAAACTTCATTTTACTTTTCATTCCAATGGAATAAATCATTTTATTCATTCCACGATTCCATAATAACAAACATTATCTATAAGAAAAAAATATAATTTTTTCCAACCTTGTAAACTCTTAGATTTCAATAATCTTTTATTTGACATTTTAAGCCATAATGGTGACTATCAAGACTATCTTTTATAGCGTTAAAGTCCAATTCAATTTCTTCATTTATTTTTTACCACGACAAATTAACAAGAAGCTTAAGGTAAGTCTCTCACCTCTACATTAAAAATAACAAGTTACATAAAATTATATACTATTATGCTTTGAGTAAAATGCAAGATTGGTCCCTGAGTTTGGTAAAAAAAAGATTATGTTTGGGACTTCAACTTGCAATTTTGCAATTTTGGTCTTAACTAGATGATTTTTTTTTTTTTTTAATTTTGAAACTTTCTTTGACACAAATTCAACTTCACTTGTTAAAGCCATTCGCACACCAAGGTAGCATGGTCGTTTCTCTTTATATTATTATCAAATTGAGTTAAGGATGGTGCGACCATCTATTTGATAAATACATTAAGACAAATAACAAAACTACTACCCTTGTATGCGACACACAACTTAATGGGTGAACTTGAACATTGTCTGAATCCCAAAATCTAAATGAAACTCTCTAATTAGGACTAAAATTGCAAAATTTGAAGTTCAGATACCAAAATTCAAAAATTTACGAATCTTAGGGATAGTTCTCGTAATTTATTATGTTTTTAATGATTCACAAGCACAAAAGATATATATATATATATATATATATATATATATATATATATATATATATATATATATATATAATAAAAGAATGTCCTTAATTTATAGTCAACATCGCACAAAGCATCCATGACAAACCTTGACTCAAAATTTTCTTTCTGTTAAAGTTAGATGAAACAAAATGTGTATCAGATTTTTTTTTAAAGAGAAATTTATTAATATATGTTTCATTTGTGCTTACCCATACACCATCGATGGAATAAAAACACACCCACTTTGCATCAATAATAGGGTCAAACCCTTCCGATTCATATTATAATAAAAATGGTTATCTAAAAACATTTAAGCAATTATAATTTAAAGAATAACAATCTAAAAGCATAGTACTCACATGAAAAATATCAATTGTTTGTGTAAGAGTGGGTCTGGTTTCACACGTAATGTGCTTCTCACTTAAAAGCACAAATTTCATTTGTGCTTGTCCCCCTCTTCCTCCTTTATCCTTTTACTTCTCCCTCACAAAAGTCAACATGTCATCATCAACAATCTTTTCTTTTTGAGTTAGCAAATTTTGCATGATACATGAGATATTAAATATATAGTCCATGATACATGTAACTTTTATGTACCAAATTTCTTAATTTCTAACTAAAAAGATTATGTGCATCAAGAAGATTGGCTATGAGTAAAATGTAACACCTAATACGTAGATGAATAAGGATAAATGAAGAGTAGGATATATAACAGTAAATGAGAGAAGCAGGTCTGGAAAGATTATCCCCAAATCCTAGCATACTATATCCACTCCCAAGATCAAAGACTCATGTGATTTAACAATCTATCGCCTGCAAACACCTTCATAAGAAAACACAAGATGAATAATGAATATAACAAGCCCACATACATGATAACAAAAACCTTCAGGCATATCAAGGTAGAAAATAAAATATTTATTCTCAATTGAAAATCTTTTCAAGAATGTGGTGTTGTTTGTGTTGGCAAAACAAAGACTATGTATTTAGTTTGGATTTAGGAAAGAAAGAGTACCAAAATCATAACATTGTTATGGAAGAGAATGGGTGATATGATAACCCATAAGATGTCATACATAAACACACAACAAAGAAGCACTGTATCAACCTAGAATCAACGCAATACTAATCTACATCATTCATGGCTAAAAAAATCTATCTACATACAACAATCACATTTTACCATTTATTAGTGTGATAAATACCTTTATATTGGGTATATGTGCTAACCGCAACACTGCTATTATCAAACAGATTCCCTGTTGAAACAAAGATTACCACAATGTTACTACCACCAAACAAACATATATATGTCAAAAAGGGCAAGAATATGTCGATTTTTTTATTAAATTTTAAAATCTTGATTTTGATTTTGTGATTCTTGAATCTTAAATCTTGATTTTTGATCCTAAGATGGTAGTAAAACATTATTGAAAAATCACATATGTTAAGTCTTGTTGGGATTGTTAATGTATTGTTTCAAATGTATGTGCTAAGAATAGTCTCATGTATACCGGTTTGGGCCTGTCAATCATGGTTATCACTTTCTAAGGTTAGGCTATTCATTGTGCATGCATGTATCTTTTTAGGGTTAACAATTGTATCGCCCTACCTAGCTCTCATAGAGAAGTTCAAGTTGAACTCTTCTAGATCTATTATAATTAAAGCATTCGACACTACTTTGATCTTCATTATTCTTGTTTTTTAATTCACATCTCTTGTAGAATCTTTTGATCTTAGTTATTATTGTTTCTACAACTGGTATCAGAGCAGGAGATAGTGTAACTCAATCACTAATCTTCTGTCGAGTTCGATTAGGGTTTTGTGTGTTTCTTGGATTTGTTCTTGTCGTCTCGATCGTGTCTATCGATTGTGCACGTAAGATCTAAATCTTAGTTTTTAAACCTAAACTCGTCTTTTGTTTTACACATCTGATTCTAGATAAGTTTTTGTGAATTATCGAAATCATGATGAACGAAGATCCTCATTCTCTATCATTCATTCTCTCCAGTAGTATTGGATCCACTACAAGGATTCCAATCCTCTTCCCTAAAGATAATGAAGTATAGGCATTGCATTTTGAAGACTATGTTCTAGGTATTGAAGAACACGGTTCAACAATATCACATGTGATGACACATGAGACATATTCACACACAACAACCAGGAGGGTTATCAAGACTCAGGGTGAGTACAATGCTCTTCTTGTTGAACACACTATTTTTCCTTGGGATGAAACAGAAAAGTTGATGAGTAACATCAAGGCGATGAGAATAATACGGGTTGCTCTTCCTCCAGATACTTTTTTGCCTCGTGAGTGTGTGTGCCACTGCTAAGGAAATATGGAATATGCTAAAGGAACTCTATTTGAGTGACACTGATTTGGAACACTCCATGCAGACACTACTCTTATCAGAGTTTGGAACATTTTCACAAAAGTATGATGAAAAAATAGATTATACATTCAATCGATTCAATCATTTGTTGAGCAGGATGCTTAAGCATAATCTTAAGTGTGAAGTTATAGAACGAAAAGTTACATTCATGAATGGATTGAGATCCGAGTGGAAAGCGATTGTGAAGGCACATGAACAGTTTAAGAGCTACTCATTGGAAAAACTTGTGGGAATTCTTAGATCCCACAAAGATGATGTTATGAAGGAGGTGATGATTGTTTATAGTTTAGGATCCCTAGCATTAGTTGCGAAGGGAAAGAAGGTGTCTGAAGATGCTTTAGAATATGATCTTTCTGATAGTGAGATTTTCAAAGAAGACAAGGCTTTGTTGGTTTCAAACCCCAAGAAGTTTTACAAGAAAAAAATTCTCTCATTATCGGAACAAGTACAAACAGGGTGGTAATTCTAGTTCCGAAAAGACTAGAGATGAGAGAACTCTCAATATGATAAAGAGAAAAAGGTGAAAATGGTTCTGGGTGATTCTAGATATGATTGCAATTACTATCATGGAAAAAACTTGCCAAGGAATGCATGATGAGGAGGATGAATGAGAATAAAGAATCTGAGAAGGATGAAGCTTACTATCTTCAAAAGATAGAGGAGCTTCAAAAGAGGAGTGAATCAAATGCCAAGCCATTGTTGATCGTGCAAGAGGGAAGTGATGAAGATGGGCATCTTGAGGTGTGGTTGACTGAATCTGAAGAGGATGAAGTTAGGAAACCCACACATGGTGGATGCTTTGTGTTAAATTCAAAACAACAAGTCTATGAGATTAGGTGTCTGATGGTTCAGAACGGCGTTGCGGAACAGAGAGGATATGCAAGTGACGACGGTCAAAATTCTGAAAGTTGTTTCACAGCGAAGATTGTTTCGGAGAAAGTAACAGAATGCGAAAAGGTCATTGATAAGGTACACTCTATAATTAAATCTCTTAACATTCCTATTTCTCATTATAATTTTTTGAATCATAAAAAGTGACCCTCTTGAACTACAGCTACCGCAGTCATCATGTCCCCGTAGTCAAGCTTCTTCATCAGCAACCGCTACCACAATCTCTATCTACCATAGCAACTTTACTGGATTACTTTATTTATATTTTTATAATACTCTCTATTGTCCAGTATTCCTTGCATGGCTACTCTTAGAGATGTAATCTAGTGTACTTCATGAGTCTCTATAAATAGAGATGATTTTCCTGTATTCAAATATTCATCTATTCTGAATTGCAATTTCTAAAGTTATCTTTTCTATCTTACTCTCTTCTTACTATTATAATTGATTACAATATCTCTTCAAAGAAAGTGTTTAGAGACTTAATCACTAAGTTTGATCTCACTTATTAACTTGGTTTGAATGCATTCCTCGTTGTGAATCAGCTTAAGTGTATACTTGATATAACAATTGTTGTCATTTCATTTTTTTACTTTTCCACAACTAACTATCTAACCATATAACTCTAAATATTATTGTTAAGCTTTTAGATCCTTCGAGATTAACTTTTCCACAATATACTTGTTTTAACGTTTGTTCAAGTGTGTCTCAAAGTTTTTTCTCTCAACAATTGGTATCAGAGCCATAGTGGTTGCTTTTTAAAAATCGGAACTTTGATTTTTTGAAGAGCTTTCTATACTATTGAGCTCATTTCTCAAACAAGAAAAAAAAACTTCAAAAATATGGCACAATCGTTATCTCTGAATGTTTCCAATCGTGTTGGTGGTTCTAATCGAGCCCCAATACTGGTTGCAAATGAATATCATCACTGGTCACAAAGAATGGAGAGATACTTAAGGAGACTTGGTAGAGATGTATGGAGATCTGTAGAACAAGGACCACATATCCTTGTCCTTACTCAAGTACAAACTGACGGAGCCACAACAAGACTATGAGGAGGTCACCCAACTATGAACCATCCCACCAAAGATGATCTCGATAAAATGGAAAATGTTGCTGTTGCTTTTTATGAAATCTCCTATGGAGTTGCTTCTGACAACTTCGATATTATCATAAACTGCAAATCAGCACAAGAGATCTGGGATGTTCTCAAGAATCTGTACGAAGGCTTAGAACAAGCACAAGACAAGAAGCATACAACCGCACTCAATGAGTTCAACAACTTCAAAGCTCATACTGGCGAAAGTTTGGAAGACTCCTTCAAAAGGTTCAACCTGATTGTTACCAAGTTATCCAATGCGAGCACCATCCGCAGAAACCATGAAACAAATCTTCAGTTTCTTAATGTCTTGGAAAGACATTGGACTACTACAAAGATGATATTTCAAGGGAATAGAAAGATTCATTCCTTATCACTCTATAAACTCTATGGGGAACTGCAAGCACAAGAATCCACCGTACTCAAAGAATGTGCTGACTTCTGAGGACCTCTTGCTCTCATAGAACAAACTCCACATAATCAATATTACTCTCCCTCGTATGACACTCCACCGCAGTCATACGAAGCTGATTCAGAGTATGATGATGATGAAGAATATCAAAAGGAAATTGCTCTCGTCAGCAAAAAATTCAATCGTCTACCACCACACTCTTTTCACAAAAATAAACAATTTAACAAACCACCCTTCAATCATAGCCTCAATCCACAAAACAATAACTCTCACTATCCTAAAAGTTCTCCTCCACCACCGCAATCTCAAAATTATCAACCAATGGAAACACCGCAGTCTACTCAAACCACCGACTCCAGTACTCCCTCAGAAGACAAGACTGATGTTGTAGTTTGCCACAAATGCAACAAAGAGAGTCACTTTGCAAAAGATTGTAAGGCCAATGTAGTTAAAGACAGAGCATTCTACCTTAGAATGGCTCAAGAGTTGGAAGAAAAAGAGAAAGCAAGGGCATATGTAGCCCATGTCAAAAGAGACCATCAAGTTTGGTCATCCAGAGATGAAGATGAAGCCATCAGCATTATCAAAGAAAAGGGGAAAATTTGCATGTTAGCAATTGCTGATGTTGATGGGTCTACAAAGCTGAACAAAAAACTACTTCTACATGGCAAAGGATGGAACTCTAATAATCGTTGAACAGGTAAAACTCATGATCCAAACGCTAAACTATAGCATGCATGATTGCCAACCTTACATAGATAATCTTAATGACACATGTGTTGTCGTCCTTACAGAGTATAACAAAGCCTTAGATGAGAAGAACATTTCATCCCAGGAGATGTTCCATGTGAGAGGACGGCTTGACAACAAAAGACTCAAAATGGCTATGTTAGAAAGAGATTTAGAGTTAGAAAAAGATGCAAGAATGTTGAGTGAAACCCAATTAGATATAGCTTTGAACCAGAGAGATTTAGCTCAGAGTGAAATTGTACGCTTAAATCTTTTAATCGAAAAATTGTTTAATGAAAGTGAGGCTACTGAAAATTTAGTAAATAATGGAACCGTGGACAACACATACAATTGGGGTTGGTCAAATGGATATCCTATCGCAATGGATTCCTCACCCCGGTTCAACAAAGACAGATTGTATATCCCTCCAGACCGAGAATTTCATTACCTAGTCAATGACATGACCTTTCTCGAAGATATCAAAACTCACTTCGATAGACTGCATAATCTAAGCAACAATTGTGTTATTGAGAAAATTGGTTAATCCGATCAGTTCATCGATGGTCGACAAGTATGATGGTCCTAATGATGATCAAAGAAATACCACTTCCTCATGAATTTATCTTGAATCAAGATCTTTTGGCTCAACTTTATCCCAGGTTTGCCGAGGGAGCAATGCCTGAGGTTTCGAGTCACATAAGTGATCAAATTCCTATTTGTGGCACTACTTTCCCAAATTCTCAAAACTCATCCGTAGTTGATGAAGAAATTGTCATTGAGGAGACTGAAGTCTCTAAAGACTTTCCATCTCTATCCTTAGACCGCAATGTCCCACACTGTAGTCAAAAGTCCCACAAAAGTCCCACGGAAGTCCCAACTAAGACTTACTCTGCGGTAGTCAAGTCATCCCTACCGCAGTCTTCAAACAAAGTTTATGTCACTCTTCAAACAATTTATCATGAATTACCCATAGGAAACTTTGAAGTAGGTCAATGTTCCCAAATCCCTGAATCTTCAAATTCTGATGACTCAAGCCCACACTTTCACAAAATTTCAAAGAGTTCTAGGAAGCCGCAATTGAATAACAGAGACTGCGGTTCCCCAAAAACCTTAGCTAAAAAGGCTCTCAAAGAGGAATTTCGCTCCCAAGGCACAAATAGACAAATATTTTCAAAAAACATAAAGCATGTTAGATCTAAAAAATCCAAAAGACAAAATCTCAACCTTTAGACCACTGACCAAGCGTAGTGTCAGAACAAAAGACAAAATCTCAACCTGTGAATGTCAGTGTAGTTGCCAAAATCAGAAACCTAGTAACTTTGCAAAAACACAAAACACTCCAAAACTACACAAACATCCAGGACTAGGTTTAAAAGTTGACACGAAACTAGTCCCTGCAACCTCGGTCCATGCATCACTCAGAAACTCATCTGTTGTTCTAGGCTCCAAATTAGTTTGGTTGCTTAAACTGACCATGTAATTCTCAGGCTTTGTGCAAGGAGGAACAAGAAGATGAATGGTTAATTGACAGTGCCTGCTCCTTGCACATGACCGGAACGTTAGAATACCTTCGTTATTTCAGGCCAATTTGCAATGGTGGAATTGTTACATTCGGCAACAATGCGAATGGAATCATCCGAGGTTACGGTGTACTCACTACGGGGAACTTCACAATTCAAAATGTCGCTTATGTAGAAAGCCTTAAACACAATCTCATCAGTGTTGGCCAACTATGTAAGGCAGGCCATCGGGTTGAATTTGATGATAAATTTTGTTATGTAGTGACAAGTGATAGGGGCACCTGCTTGATCAAGTCACGATCCAAAGGTACCATGTATTCTCTGGATGTCTCTCTGATCATTGGCAAACCGCAGTCATGTTTCCTTTCCAAACTTGTATTCGAAGTCAGCTGGCTATGGCACCACAAACTTGCTCATCTCAACTTCAGATACATCAACACTTTAGTCACTGGAGAGCTGGTCAGAGGACTCCATATTCTCATGTTCAGTAATGACACTCTCTGTCCTGCATGTGAATGTGGTAAGAAATCCAAATCAAGTCATCCTATGGTGATTGACTCTTCAATTTCTGAACCACTTGAGCTCTTGCACGTTGATCTCTGCGGTCCGTCAACCGTAGCCAGTCTCCATCACAAAAAGTACATATTGGTTATAGTAGATGACTTCACACGCTTCACATAGGTTTTCTTCCTCAGATTCAAGTCAGAAACACCGCAAATTCTCATCAACTTCATCAAAGAAATAGAACTTCAGATAAAGCTGCCAGTAAGACGTATCCATAGTGATAATGGAACCGAATTGACTAATCATTCTCTTAATAGTTTCTTGGTGTCCAAAGGCATCACTCACAACTTTTCAGTGCCTTATACACCACAACAAAGTGGAGTAGTAGAAAGAAGGAACCGCACACTAGTCAAAGCAGCCAGATGTATGCTCAATTTCGTACACCTTCCTCTCTACTTTTGCGCTGAAGCTGTAGCAACCGCATGCTTTGTACAAAATGGAAGTATTGTGTGCAAATGTATCAATAAAACACCGTATGAATGCCTTAACAACCGCAAACCAAATACTCATTTCTTTCATGTCTTTGGGTGTAGATGTTTTGTGATCAACAACAGATATCAGCTTAAAAAATTTGCACCGAAGTCTGATGAAGGAATCTTTCTTGGATATTCCACGAACAAGGTTGCTTATCGAGTGAAATTTGATGATTCTAACATCCGCAACTCCCCTGCATCCACTTAAACTACTGCAATCATGGAAAGTGATATTCCTGCTTCTTCAGGTCCTTTAAATCTAGTTATAGTCAATTATGACGATCTCTTCGATCCTGTTGAAACGGCGAAACTATCTGAAGTTCTCGTGTCACCAGCCACTCAACAAAAACATGCTGATGTTTCTGGTCCATCTTTATCTGAAGTAGCATCTCTCAATACTTTCACCTCTCCGGTTGAGGGGGAAAGCTCTACTCCGGATCAAGCAACAACCATCGAGGTTCCAGTACTTGATGATGATCAAGTTCCAATGCGTAGAAAGTCATTACCATCAAACGTATCTTTAGATTCGGATGATGAACTCATAGAGAACATTGACACTAGAACCGATTCAAGGATTATCACTATCCCGTCCGCAGTACAGGGGGAACCTTCTAAGATTCCAGAGGAACTCTTATCCGCAGTCCAATGGGAACCTCTCCAAACTAATCAAGAGAATTCCATTCTAACAAGACAAAATGATTCTGCAGGATGTTCTCAAATCTAGGGGGAATTGCCATATCCAACCGTAGAAACTTCTGATATTGAAGACATTCCCTCTACCGCAACTGTTGATCATTTACAACCTTGTCTACACGTATGAACAAAGGACCACCCACCAGGTCAAATCATTGGCAACCCATCCGCAGGTATCCAAACTCGATCTGCCAAGGACTTATCTGATAATTGTCACTACATAGCATTTATGTCCTCAGTTGAACCGCGATCGATCAAAGAAGCATTATTGGAACCTGATTGGATTTCTGCAATGCAAGAAGAACTGGAAGAATTCAAAAGGAACAAGGTGTGGCAACTCGTTCCCATACCGGAAGGCCACACTATTGTTGGTACAATATGGGTGTTTAAGAGCAAGTTAGATGAATCTGATGCGGTCATCAGAAATAAAACAAGACTAGTTGCAAAGGGGTACAGTCAACTTGAGGGTGTTGACTATGATGATACATATGCTCCGGTGGCACGAATGGAAGCCATCCGAATCTTCTTAGCATATGCAGCCCACAAAAATATCAAGGTACACCAAATGGATGTTAAGAGTTCTTTCTCAATGGGGAATTAAAGGAAGCGGTTTATCTTCAGCAATCTCCCGACTTTGAAAGTGTTGAATTCCCTGACCACTGCTACAAGCTTGAAAAAGCAATCTACGGTCTGAAGCAAGCCCCAAGAGCTTGGTATGAGACGCTTTCTAAATTTCTAGTCTCTTCAGGTTACAAAAGAGGAGTGATTGATCCCACTTTATTTAGAAAATCAAATGGTGACCACCTTATGCTTGTACAAATATACGTGGATGATATCATCTTCGGATCGTCGGATCAAGGAATGGAGGATGAATATGCTAAGCTCATGACAAACGAATTCCAAATGAGCATGAATAGAGAGATTAATTTCTTTCTAGGTCTTCAGCTCAAACAAATTCAGCATAGGATATTCATTCATCAAGAGAAATACACCACATAACTATTGAAGAAATATTCTATGGATAACTGTTCCTCGGCTAAGGTCCCCATGGAAAATCTATGGATCACAAGACTTATAGAGGTATCATTGGCTCTCTAATATACCTCACCGCAAGCCGACCAGACATTGTCTTTGCAACTAGTGTATGTGCAAGGTATCAGGCTGACCCAAAAGTGTCACATATGATCGAAGCCAAACAAATTCTCCGGTACCTGACAAGGAAGCAAATCTGTTGGTCTATGGTACCCTGCAAGAAACGACTTCAGTCTTCAAGCATTATAGATGTGGATCATGTTGGATGCAAACTTGATCGACAAAGTACCTCAGGTGGATGTCAATTTCTGGGTGGAAGACTCGTCAACTGGTCCTCAAGAAAACAAAGTTGTGTATCATTGTCTACCGCAGAAGCTGAATATGTAGCCGCAACCAGCTGTTGTTCTCATGTTCTATAGATCAAGACACAACTATTAGACTGCGGGTACAGAATGTTGTGGATACCAATCTACTATGACTCTTAAAGTGCCATAGCGGTTTCTCATAATCCTATTCAGCACTGCAAGACCAAACATATTGAACTACGATATCACTTCATCAAAGACCACATTTTGAAAGGTAACATTGAACTCATCTTTGTCCCTACTCATGAAGAGATTGCTGATGTATTCACAAAAGCACTTGACTCTACCAAACTCAAGGCATTCTTACAAATGTTAGGAATGATGAATCGAGACCCTCAATTCTTCTTGAATTGACAGGTACCGCAGACCATCCTTGGTCTCCATTGCAGTCCTAACTGAAAGTTATTTATAATAAATTGTTTTGGTATATTCTGTGTACCACAGTCTATGTACTGCAACCATATATTATATTTATCTTTCACTGGTCCCTCTTGTGTGTTATTACTAATTTATTGTACAACGGCTCTTCTCATTGTCTTCCACTGTATTCATCCGCAATGGCAAATGATCCATCCGCAATGATGTGCTCATCCTTAGTTACATTAATTGGTTTTCAGACTGTTCATTCCTTTATAAAAAAAAATATAATATAATTTTTTTAAATAAATATAAAAAAATATGGTGTTCTATTTAATGATCCTTCATTAAATAAAACATTAAATAAAAACATTCCTTGAGAAACTGTCTCATTGTTTTTCTCTAAACCTCGTATCAGACCTATTTTAGGTATGATGATGAAAAGACAGATTTTCCAAATCAAATCCTTTTAATATGTCTTTTCCTATTACCCTAGAACATCACATCGGTTTCAACTTCCACTTTACCCAACAGATTAATCTCTCCCCCTCCACACGTTCACCAGACGTGATGTTAAATCTGACATTTCATTAAATGCACACCCTGTTTGGTAAATCCCAATTTCAAATTTATTCCTTTTTTTTTATTCATATGTGGCTGAGATTAAAAATCCTAATTCAATCGGTAAACCCAAACGATTTTACCCCAATTTCTTAGGTCACAAACATTTCACGCTCCCTTAAGCCACTATAAAACCCCTTTGTCTCCACAAAGAACAGTTTACGCTCTCTAAACCTTCAACCTTCTTCTGCATTCTTCAAAGCTTTCTCAAACTCTTTGAAAATGGTGAAATCAAATGTCTCGAAGAAACAATCCAAGGCTTCTGGATCAGTGAACCCTTCTGGTTCAAACTCTCCCACAATAGCTTCAAGCAATTTCAGAGCCGTCTTTGAAGAACACCCTCTCTACATTGCTCCCACGAAACTCATGATCAAATTCCTGAAGAATCATCCTCTGTTTGGTCCCTTCGATGCTTTCAAAGATGTTGTTCCACTCTCAACCCTCTTCAAATGTGCCTTCTAGGCCTATCGCCCACTCGATAATCCCCAAGAAGTTCATCTTAACCTAGTTAATGAATCTTTGGTCATTCGGTCTAAAGAAAAGTTTCTCACCACCATTAACCTTCTTGTTCATCCCTCTATTAAGATTTTCTCCCCATCAATGGCAGACATTACCTCAGCTCTCTACCAAATAGGATATTAGAAAAGGATCAAAGGTACAACTGAATTCAAGAAGAACCAGTTGCTAGTGGTCTGACAATTCGTGTGCCGCTTCGTCATCCGCAGTCTATCCGGCAGAACCGGAGGAACGGATAATATGGGACTCAAGCTATTGGAACTAGTATGAAGCATCTTCATAGGTTGCAATGTGAACTACAAACAGATTCTTTAGGATGATTTTCTTCAATACATTCCCAAAGATAGCCCAAGGGAGAACCCATCCGAACTCACTTTTGCAAGGTTCTGGTCCCTTTGTATTGCAGACCTTCATGCGGACGCAGGCATCGACATGGGCAGTGACATCAACTTCTTTGTCACCAAGGATCTCAAAAGGTACAACCCTTCATCTGATCAATCAATTTTTGGACCAATCCGCAGACTCCCAACCCACATTCGCTTTTCCCTAGGTCTTGAGACTGCTGATGTCTTAGACCAAATTGAGGCTATGGAAGGTATTGACCCATACCTTCCTAACCCACCTCCTCCAAATCCATCCGCAACCGTTAACCCTGAAGGTACGACAATCCCTTCCTCCACAACTCTCTCCAATGTTTCACAAAGATGCAAGCATAAAGTTTCTGCTCTTCATGGCCCCCGCAACTCCAAAAAGAAAGGAACCCCCAAAAAGGATGCTTCCAAGCCTTCCAAGAAAAGGAAAACACCACCAGTAATCAAAAGTGAATAACAAAGCCAACATGACTCTAGCAGTGATTCAGACGAGGATGATCAACCTATCTCAATCCTTAAGAAGCAGAAAACCGATCCCTCTAGCCATATGCATGACCGGACTGATACCTCAACCTCTCAATAGGCTCTGATAGTCCTTGGGATGCCAGCACATCCATTTGATACTACCATCCTCTTCCTCTCAGACTCAGAAAGTGAGTCTGATTCACAACAACGAGGAGACTCCCCCTAAGGTCTCCCGGGCTTCCCGACTGCATTTGTTTTCTCCTGAGGAGTTGAACTCCATCCTTTTGAATGTCACCCATACACTGCAAACACCTTCCCAACCGCAGGGCACTTCTTTTGCCCATGCCAAAACTGAGCCGAGGCCACATTTAACCACGGGTCAAGGAGACCAAGGAAGCTCAAGAAATCCTACTCTTCTTACATCATTAACAGGTGGTTTAGGCACGGTGAGCACAAATGTGCAAGGATCCGTGGACCCAAGGTACACCTTGGTGCGCTTTCAAGGAATTGACGGTGGTGAGTCAAATAATTCATGGAGTAAGTTTCAACTCTCCAACGAAGCTGAAACCAAGAAATATGCCACTTTTCGTAGGGCATTCCAAGCGCGCAAGGATCAACAAATATAACAAAAGCAGCAAAAGGAACAAGAAATCCAAGTTGTGGCTAAGTATTGGGAAGATGCAATTAATAATGCCAATACCGTAGCCACCATTCAGAAAGTTCAAGACTATATGACTCAAATGGTCGAAGCCTTCCACAAGGCTTAAGAAGAAACTGCTGACCAACATGCTTCACAAGTTCCTCCCACTTCCACTGTTCAAGTATCACAAGATGAAGGACCCGAAATTAAAGTGAGCTCTGCTCCCACCTTTATATTTGATGATGTTGATCTCGAAGAGGTAAAAAAAACCTTCTCATTCTGATGATGATCTTATGATTTTTGATGAAGAAGAAGAATCCAGTGGCTCTCATCATTCAACTTCCAAGCCCAATGAGAAGAAGAAAAAGAAGAAGAATGTTGTCACTAGGAAATAATTTTTGAGTTTACAAGCAAAGGTTGATCAAATCATTGTTGAGGTCAAGCCAACCCAACCGCAACCAGAAGATATCTGTGGACCACAGTCATCAATTGAAAGGATTGAACGCTTGGAAACACGTGAGAGATTAGCTGTTGAGCATATCTTACTGAAGGTTGAAATGGGGATCCGATCCCTTGACAATATTCGACAGGCAGATCACAAAGAAGTCATGGATGCTGTGGAGCGCCTTATTTCTGAGGTAACCGCAATCCAGAAAGATCTTTAAGCAGCCGTTGCGGATCAAGCCTCCCACACTAACAAGATGATTGCTGAGACTCACACTGCCTACGAGTCTGCAATCTCAGTCCTTCAAGCTAAAATTAACCGTTTGTAGTGATCCTTGTCAACCAATTTATATGGTCCAGAAATCCTTCATCTTACCAAGGAAATTCACAAGCTACTCTTCAATCCCACCATCCCCAACAATCAACAACTGGCCGAAGCCGTCAAAGCTCAATTCCAAGAAGTTTTTGCCAAAGTTGATGGCCTTCGAAAATGGCTAGTCCCCGGGTCTGAACTCCTCAAGAGAGGGAAGTGAAGAAGTCCATCACTCCAATCACTCCATCTCACAACATCAAACTCCACTATCTCTATAGAAAAAATACCTTCACAACAACCATATCATCATACTCCACCTCACAACTCTCCACCGCAAGAGGAAATCACTCCGGAGAAACAAGAAACTCCCCCTCACTTCAAAAATCTTGCGGAGGACATGTCTTCTCTGAGTTCAAAAATCTTGATAAACTCTTGGATTAATCCTCACCACAGACTGCTTGATGAAGATTACACTCCTCACCTCACCTATGCAGAACCCCCTCCAGGTGGTTATTAGGATGTCCCAATTTCTCCAAATGCCAGATACTTTACAGTATTTGAGCAATTCGACCGCAGCCTTCCAGATGCCAAAAGACTGCCAATGGAATTTGAGAAACTTAGTTGTTTTTATGCTAAGCATGCCTCTCCCATTGAGAATATATGGTCTAATGATAGACCATCCACAGTCAAGAACTAAAAAGTCAGGAAGTTCATGAAGGCTGAGTTCATCCAGTATACTCTGACTAGAAGGGAACATGATTATGTCCGCACCCAGACTGAATTTCCTTGTATGAATCCGGAAGAAGTCTTTCTCATTGCAGAGGTGTTCCAACACAAGTATGAGAAGCAGCAGAAGATGTAGATTGCACTTAAAAGGGCTAATACTTTCTTGAAGCAAACAGTTTGTGATTTTGTTAAGATTGACGCTGACATCTACCCCACCATTGCCAAGAAATTCAATCTGCCACCACTTGACCCTGCACCAATGCCTACCAAAGGCTATGAAGAAAGATCCTTAGGTGTAACCAACTACCCTGAACTTGGAGTCATTTTCAAAAGGAAGACCGATAATGTCAAATACTTCATTCCTATGACTGCCATGCATCGCGTCACCAGGAAGCAACTTGACATCTGCCGAATTGCGGTTGAAAAATCCAAGCACACTGCTGCCAGTGTTGTAAATATCGGCCTAGGTGGTTTGCAATTGACTATGATTAGGAGTTCTAGGCGGAAATTGGTCAATATCGGTCAAACTCAGGCTAGGCGGTCCTCGGTGGTCCATGGCGGTCCTTGGCGGGAATATTTTAACCTTGGAGGAGGTTAAGTCCTGGCTTGGGAAGTGCTTTGCTATGAAGGACCAAGGGGAAGATGCTTATATCCTAGGGATAAGAATATTAAGAGAAAGGAGTAAAAGACTACTTGGACTTAGTCAGAGTATCTACTTGGATAAGGTGTTGAAAAGGTTCAACATGCAGAATTCCAAGAAAGGAGATATATCGATCCAAAACAATGCCAAACTCAGTAAGACTCAGAGTCCAAGTACAAAGGCTGAGATAGCAGAGATGAGTCAATTACCGTATGCTTCCGTTGTGGGATCGATCATGTATGTTACGACTTGTACCCGCCCTGATGTGGCCTCTGCTTTGAGCATGGTCAGCAGATATTTGGGGAACCCTGGCAAGGCTCATTGGACCGCGGTAAAGAACATTCTCAAATACATGCGGATGACTAAGGATTGGATCCTTACCCTTGGTGGGAGTGATGACTTGAGAGTATTAGGGTATAGTGATGCTAGTTTTCATATTGATAGTGATAACTTCCGCTCTCAGTCGGGCTGGGTCTTTACCCTAAATGGAGGGGCAATCTCTTTGAAGAGTTCCAAGCAGGAGACGGTGGCTGATTCGACTTGTGAATCAGAGTATATAGCAGCGAGTGAAGCAGCGAACGAGGCGATATGGCTGAAGAACTTCATCGGAGACCTTGGAGTTGTACCAGCTATTAAGGAGCCTGTGGAGATTTTCTATGACAACAATAGTGCGGTTGCCTTAGCCAAGGAACCGAGAGATCATGGTAGATGCCGTCACATTGACAGAAAATACCACTTCATAAGACACAAGATAGAAGAAGGACTCCTCGTAACAAAGAGGGTATCATCAGATGAGAATCCTGTAGATCCCTTTACGAAGGGACTGACAACGTTTAAGCATTTTCAGCATGCGAGGCGTATCAGGCTGAGGGACAGTATTAGTTTTACAGATTAGATAGCCTTTTATGAAACTTGTAAAACGTAATCGATGTTTGATGATGAATAAAATTTGTGATTTATTTATGTGTAAAGTGTTTCTATCATTGTCAATTATTTACTATTGTTTCAGTTTTGCATGTTTTGACTTCCTGAATAATTAATTTATTCAAACCTCCACAATCGGTCATACGTCGGAAGTAGGTATGAATCAAGATTGTCATGAATTGGGTTTTAGATGGCTAAAGGTGTTTAGACATATCAATGGTTGCTACAACATTCATGAGTACTCATAAGTTATGAGTATTGGAATAAACCCACGCTCACTTGTATCACTTCATGGAATTTATCTCTAGTGATCGTGAGACGATAATATCATATAAGTATTCAAACCTAGAGATATGAGTTGTTACCTATGAGTTGGTTGTGCATTGATTGCATGAAAACGCATCAGTAACTAGATATATGAGTTGTTGTTTACGAGTTAGTTGTGCATTGATAATGCATAAATGCACAAGTGGCTTGATGTTATAAAACGTATTGTTGTGTACGATTTGATGAGTAAATAGTACAAGCATACAAGTCAAAGTTTATCTACTCCTTTTATCGTATGAGGGTAAAAGCGATATCTTGGGCCCCTCGTGGATTTGGTTTGACTTATGTGCAAGGCCCGGTAAGGACTGAAATTATGTGTTCAATTAAGTTCTATGTCAGAGAGATTAGAGATCGAGAAACAAACTTCTGGACAATAAGTATGATTGTGTTCCATGTGATTGTCCACACATTATCTTGAGAACGGAGGACTATACGATCCCTTATCTAAAGGACATGTCAGAGTTCGACAACGACTTTTGAGAGCTACAATTGCTAATCATATTTTGAAGTCGTACTTGCGTTTATAGTTATTAGAGTTATCCAAGTGGGAGACTGTTGGATTAGGTGTCTAAGCCCATAACTATATTTGGTATGTACTTGACCCGGTTGTAGCATGGTCCTTTTGGTTTGCCTTCATCAGAGCAACTTGACAAGATGAATAATGGAGAAAGAGGTTATTATGTATTAATATATTATATGAATAATATATTAAATGAAAAATCATATTATTTAATTAATATTTGTCAAGAAATAATTTAGAATTAATTTTATGGTCAAATGAGATTAATTAAATCAGGGGGACTAATATTGTAACTATAAGATAGTTACAAGGTTGGGCTTAGGATTCATAAGGAAGCAGTGGACGAATTCTATGTTGGATCCCACATAGAAATCATCCAAGGGGACTTCTGGAAGGATCCTTTGGGTTGCTTAAGGACTAAGCATCTAGATTAGGGTTTTGACTGAAACCCTAATTACTCAGCTATATATAGAACCCTTGGGCATTCAATTTTCGACTACTACAACCCTAAAAGGATTCATTGAGCCGAAAATCACCTCTCCCCTCTCTCTCTCTCTCTCTCTCCAAGATTCTCCAACTTGCTTAGGTATTTGTGATCCATTAGAGGCATCGCATTTGAGGTGCAAGGTTCTCAAAAGCTCAATATCTTCAAGCTACAATCAAAGGTAACATTCTTACTAGTTTATTTGTGTTGATTTCGACTTAGATATGCTAGATCCAGGGTTTGACAGATTTGGATGATTATTTCATGTACAAATAAAAAAAAAACCTAGATCCAAAGCTTTAGAGTTTGCATGTGCACCATAGGATTGATGTTTTGCTCATAACCTAACAAGAACGTCAAGGTGAGAGCCTTTTACCTAAAGTTCTTGTAAATGAGAAGAAGATCCTGGATCTACAAGCTCAAGATATCCCCTCAAGTGCACCTCTTCCTTTTCTTCTTCTTTACAATCCAGCAACAAAAACTCTTTCAAGCTCAAGACTCACCAAGTCACTTTAGGTTTTCTATTTTAGGGTAATGGGAGATGGAGGCTGGTCTAAAATGTCTAAACAATGATATAATGATGCTTAAATTGTTGGATTAATGTCTAAGTCCATAACTATAATTAGTAAGACTTGACCCGACCCGGCATGGTCCATTTGGGTTGCATACCATCATGCACTTGGATAGACTAAATGAGAGAAATAAGACACTTATGGTTATTAATATATTATAAGCTCTAGTATATTAATAATAAGAATAATGAGATTATTTAATTAGTATTGATCAAGAATTAATCTAGCATTAATTGAGTGATCAAAAGAAGACTAATTAAATATATGGGTTGATTGTGTAAATTATCCATACTTGTATAGTGGGCTAATGCTCCATGGATTATCTAGTTGGGCTAAACCCCATATGATGCTCCATGGATGCTCCATGGTGTATTTGAACCCATGGATCCAAGGAAATGGAAAGTCATGACAATTAGGGTTTACCCTAATTGTATAACTATATAAGCATCTTATTCTTGAGGAAAAATCAGCCACTAGTGAGACTAAGAAAGGGCTAGCCGATTTCATGAAGTGTAGAATTCTCTCTAAGTTATTCTAAGTGTTTTGATGATTGTGAACCATTTGAGGTGTCACACTTGGGGCACTAGGCACTCAAGCTTCATGAAGACATTCTACATCAAAGAGGTATGTATTCTATCTTGTTATATTGATAGTTTTGTATGCTAGATTAGGATAATACCTTGGATGTTCATATTTGCATGTATAATAGAGAAAACATAGATCCAAGGTATTTAGGGTTGCATGTACACTTAGGAGTGTTAGAATGCTCAAGTGGTATCAGAGCCTAGGCTTGTTTTCTTGTTATACTTGCAATAGAAGCTGAAAAATCGAAATTGGTGCTGTCAGCCCAGCAGACTCGCCGAGTCCATGAAGGGACTCGACGAGTCCAAGGCAAAATGCATCCAACTCGCCGAGTTATGTTCATGCACTCGACGAGTTGGACCCCATACAACATATTTTCGAGGTTTTTGGCTAGAAATGGACTAGGAACATTACGCTAAGTTGTTTTTGAACTTATATACTTGTTTTTTAATGTGGTAATGTTCATGCTAATCCATTTTCAAAGTTAATTGTCAATAGATTCATGTTTTGTATTAGTTTAGAGGTTAGACTAATTACATGAAAAAGTTTGATTTGAATTATCTTGTTCTTATGAGTTGCTTAGATTAATAGAGAAGTTAATTGAAATAGTTGTTTTCAATCCATTTTAATCTAAGAGTTGAGTATAAAATGTGTTTGTGTAACTTGTCCTCAAGTTATATGAAAAGTCACATTTAAGTCTCATAAAACTCATAAAATTTGGCAATGGTTACAAAATGAAGAGTCTTATGTCATTGAATTTTTTTTTATGACTCCATAACTTGTCCTCAAGTTATGGAAGTTCAAGAGTCACTTCATTAAAAAATAAAATAATGTAACCTTAATTAATTCCATAAGTTATAAAAATAAAGAAAAGTTAATTCTTTATTAGTTTAAAGTCATCCATAATTTGTCCTTAAGTTATGGAACTTGAAGAGTTTTTGGATTAAAACTACTTTAAATACATAAGTTATGGAATTAATTAGTTTTGAATAGTTTCAAAACTTGCCCTCAAGTTTTGGAATTTGTAAAGTTTTCTCTTATGAATACTTTAATTCCAAGTTAGCCCTTAGAATTTTAAAAGTTAAAATTCAACCCTTATACTTTATAATATTATAAGTTAATAATATATATATATATATATATATATATATATATATGTGTGTGTGTGTGTGTGTGTGTGTGTATAAGAGTAAAGTCGGTCTTACCGCTAGTACGCCTCATTCACGAAGCCGGTCTATAAGGTAGGTATAAGGTTGTTTCCTATAAAATGGCAACTTAATGGGTGTCCACTCTCACCCACCGCTTGCTTGACTGGTAGAGGGTCGTTAGCCGAACGGGTTTGACAGGACTAGAATTCTCCCTTCATTAAAATTATTAATGATAAATACTAAGTAACTAAACTCTTAATAATACCCAATCTTAGTTACTTTGGAAAATGTGAATAAGGTGCTAATCCATGAAATTACACTTTGCACTTTGTTTAAGTCGGTTAGTGGAGCGTGTGTGGTTAACCGGCACACTAACTCATATTTAACAAGGTAGGCAAAGGGTAACTTAATGTTTATCATAGTATCGATGGAGCGTGTGTGGTTAACCGGCACATCGATTGAGGGGTAAACACTTAAGGGTACCAAGTAATTTGCATGGTTACTTCACACCTTATTTTGTGATCCTCGGCATCCCAGTCACAAAATCTGAAGGGCACACTCGATATTGAAACATGCCATTGAACAGTTCAATGAATCTCAAAAGATCTAGGAGTTTCAAAACCAATTAAAACCTAATAATACATTTTGTTTATCTTGGTGGAAATTGGTGAATCGTCATTCACCTACCTTCAAATATTTTATAGCTTGGATTATGGCATACCTCTTCTAAGTTATAAAAATAGTTTGTTGGGTCCTAGCCTTAATATTTCATATTGGGTGTCATATTAAGGACTTTAAATCAACTATCTTGAATATCTCCCATGACATGTCTGGTTTAGACATTTATGATCTTCCCAAATCTCTTGAAACAAGCTTTCCTAAATGAAGATGATGTTCCATGGAAATCATACTTCTTTCACCTCCTCCAATTATTCTCCCTACCCTACAAGTTCTTGAAAATTTTAAGGTCACTCGAGCCCTATTGGCAAGAAAAGGTCTTGGTGTGGTCACATCTTGGAGATGTAGTCACATATTGACAAGCCGGGAGAGTTGGGTGTCAAAGTCTTGAGAAAGTTGGTGGTTCAATCACTTTCTAAGTCACATAGTGAGTTCTTTTGGAACACCTATGAAACAGACTATGACAAGACCCTTAATGATCTTATCTATTTGCTAAGATCAACTTCCTAAAACTTTATGGACATTGACAATGATGACACTGGATATCCAGTAAAGCTCTCTCTTCCCAGTGGAAAGGGATCGGCCATAGTCAACTCGGTTGACCAAATGGTAAAGAGAAAAGGCTAAGTCTGTAATAGTCCCGTGTACCATTATCAAAGGGTCCATATGTTTATATTGCCAAAGGAAGGGTCATTAGTTGCGAAGCTGCCAAATTTACCTAAGGATGTTAACTACTTCAGGTAAAGTCCACTAATCTAACTCTGTTAAGTTTCAATTCTAAGATTCCTGATACATGATGTGACTGGGTCACATGGTGATGTTTTAAGAATCAAAGAAAAGTAAAGGAACTTAAAGAAAGAATATGCTGAATCTGATCGCATAGATGGATTTCTATCGCGTAGTTTGAAGATCGGATTCTTGAGCTACTTCTTAGGAGTTATGAGGTATTGCTTAGGAATAGATAACAACAAGTTTTCATATGGATTGTAAGGAAGTTTTTCCGCATAGTTTTAAAATAAAAGAAAATTTTTGATTTTATTTATTTTAAAATATCCTTACAATGGCATTTGAGGAAAAATTGTTGCTTATATGATTCCATTAATAGCAAGAGTGGAAATATGTAATTGATTCTTTCATTTGTGGTAATGTCTAAATTTACCAAATAAGGAAAGATTCTCATCACCCAAGTTACAATTGGACCGGGACTTGAAATCATGCAAGTTGTATAGCATGATGAATGAGAACATTCAAGTATTGGAAAGTTAAGACTAATTACTTGTTCACATGGATGTGTGAGTTAAGTAATGGACTAAGGGATCGAGTACACATTCTTGTGCACTGGTCAAGTCCACCACAAAAGATCGATAAGACTATTCGGCATAGTTTACTAAAGCTCAGTAAATATGATTATACTTACATGCTTAAGTGTAACTCTGAGACATCGGAAAAAGGTTCCAATGTATGACAGAGCGAATAAGAAGAATCAAATTAGGCAGAAGGATAAAAGTTTCTCAAATCTGAAAAGATGGGAGAGTACTTTAGTATCGGTTTTTTGTGATCATCTTAATGATTTAGAAACCATAGCACAATTAGTTCTCTAAGGAAATCTTAGTGCATTCTTATGACTAAGAAGAGGAACTTGAATTGTTGAAATGGTTAAATCAAGAAGATGAGTCATACTTCGTTCCAATACAAGTCTTAGAGTCATACTCCAAGATTGTAATTTGAGTGACATGTCTTTAAGAAGGTTTAAAACACGTGTCAAATGTAAGAGTAAAAGTGTCCTACTCTTGTTCATTTGAAGTTGGTAAGTTGTGATGTTTTGGATAAAACAAAGACCAACTTAGGCCGACTATGTGAAGTGTTTTTCTTGATAAAGAATCCACACTATCTCTTGGATGTTTGACAAGGGAATCTTATAGGTCAAGAGGATAGTGGGAGTCTTAAAGGTCTTGAAAGTCTCAAGAACTAATCAAGAATAAAACCTGAAGTTCTTCACTAGCACACGACTTGAGGTTTATAACCTATCGTGTTGACATATTCTGTGCCCATTTCAATCAAAGTTGGCTTTGCATATGAGTTCTTAGAATTCTCAATTGGTTGCACAACAACTTTGAAGCAATGGCAGGTCCTTGAGCTGCCAGGTGGCAAGAAATTAAGATTGAGTTCAATCCATAAGGTTTGGATTTGTCATTATCCTTGTCTTGTGACTATGGTTTTGACAATTCACATGGATAAGAACTCATACACCATTAAATCTAAGTGTCATAAGGTTTCTCTCCGATTCATGAAAATGATGGTGAGGAAACACTTTCACTAAGTAGATTTTAGCTAGATAGCAATTGTGATATTTGCATTCTCAAAGTCGTTAGTGGAGCGTGTGTGGTTTACCGACACACTAACCTGGACTTGTGAGAAGTGGCAAAAAGGCCTAACCATTATGATTACGGCATCCCTCTTCATAATTGTTTAGACACACAAGTGTGCTATCTAAGGGAAGGTGTATGATTTTGATAAAGTTCTATCAAAACAATCCAGTATCAAAAATCTAAACTTTGGTAAGAAAGTCAATAAAGTATTGATTTCTAGAAGTCCAGCTGATTTCTGAGTACATGTCAAAGCTAGTGGGAGCATAAGTGTTATGCTAATAATCATCACGTTAGTGGGAGCATGATAATTATGATAAAGATTGCAAGTTAGCAATGATTATAGCAAACAAAAGGTTTCAACTGGGAAAAAGTTGTTTTGCTATAATTAAGGGAGAGGAAATTATACTTCATCTCAAATCTATAAGCTTAGATCGTGAGGTTTTAATCATTTAGTCAAGGATATATATGAATTCATGTTGGAATGGCTCAACATAAGGAAATTCTGTATATGGGTCCATTATTTGCATTATAAAATTCGATTATGATTACGGCATCCCTTTTTATAATCTGAATTATGAGAACTTGGCAAATAGAAATGGAAATGTTATAGCAAAAGACTGGTTTAGTCTTTATGTGAGACATCATGAATCGTGTCCCATATGCTTCGGATATAGGATCGATTACATGTGCTATATTCATCCTTTCTAAAATTTTCCAAATGCCTAGGGCATTAAGAAGGGAAAAGGTTTAGAACTGGATATGACTAAAAGGATTAAACAATTGTCGAGGACAATCTAAGGTTTACCAAAGATTGGTTGCTCAAGGACAGTTGGAAGTGTAGTGATAATTCTGGAAGGACCATATTGACATAATCTGTAAGGAGGCAACTCTTGTTCATAAGTGATAGTCAAAATGGAATCTGGAAATGTTTCAAAGTTAGAATTTTTCCAATCTGTTTAAGATTAGGAAACTTAATGCAAGAAGGATGTTTCTAAGGAGCTGATCTCCTTTGGAATACTCTGTAATGATTGTTGCCAAGTCTTTCTGACTTTGTGCATAATCATTACAAGAGGATCAATGCATATAAGTTTAGAATCTAACAGATTTCAGTAAATGACATGAATTTGGAATTCTTGCATTTGCAGTAAGGATTTGGGAGTGTGAAAAGAGAATCATTGAAGTTATGTTCAATTGATCTAGTTCACAAAGTAAAGATCATAGACAAACATAGTATGCATACTTGGTGTATAGCATGACTAGTGTTTAGAAAAACATAGTGTACATGCTTGGAGCATGGGACAACTATTGTTTTAAATTTAAGAATAATGTTGATAGCTGAAACAGTATACAATGAATAATGTGTAATCATATGGTGATAAATAAAAGGTGTTTTATTTATATTCATAAGTTCTGAGACCATATTGGATTCAATTGTTATTGTGTTGCACTTTGCATGTTTTGACTTCCCGAATAAACTAGGTTATTCTTCTAGAATGACTAAGTTATTCAAACCATCCACAGCCGGTCATATGTTGGAAGTAGATATGAATTAAGACTGTCATGGGTTGGCTTGTAGAGGTCTAATGTGTTGGACAAAGGGCTACAACACTCATGAGTGCTCATAAGTTCTGAGTATTGGATTCAACCCGCGCTCATTGGAATCACTTCATGGATTTTATCACGAGTGATCATGAGACGATAATATCTTATATTCTTCAAACCTAGAGATATGAGTTGTTACTATGAGTTGGTTGTACATTGATTGCACGAAACTGCATTTGGTAACTCGGTGCTATAAAACGTGCCTTTGTGTATGATTCAACAAGTAATAGAACAAGCCATATGAGTCGAAGTTTATCCATTCCTTTTAACTTCGGAATAAAAGCGATATTTGTGGGCCCCTCGATGATTTGATGATGACAAATGGAAGTGCTCGGCCGGGCCAGGACTGATTTGATTTGTTCAATTAGTCAGTCGTCATAAATCGGAAATCGGGAAACAACTAATGGACAGAGAGAATGATTATAATCCATGTCTCAGTCCATATGATATCTAGAATGGAGGAATATATGATCCCTTATCTAATGGACAAGTCATTGACAAGATCAGAGTTCATCTACAAGGTCAGAGTTCTACAGAAGCTTTTGAGAGCTACGATTGCCAGTTGGTTCCTGAAGTCATACGCAATAATAGTTTTAGACTTATCCAAGTGGGAGACTGTTGGATTAATGTCCAAGTCCATAACTATAATTGGTAAGACTTGACCCGACCCAGCATGGTCCATTTGGGTTGCATACCATCATGCAATTGGATAGACTAAATGAGAGAAATAAGACACTTATTGTTATTAATATATTATAAGTTCTAGTATATTAATAATAAGAATAATGAGATTATTTAATTAGTATTGATGAAGAATTAATATAGCATTAATTGAGTGATCAAAAGAAGACTAATTAAATATATGGGTTGATTGTGTAAATTATCCATACTTGTATAGTGGGCTAATGCTCCATGGATTATCTAGTTGCGCTAAAACCCATATGATGCTCCATGGATGCTCCATGGTGTATTTGAACCCATGGATCCAAGGAAATGGAAAGTCATGACAATTAGGGTTTACCCTAATTGTATAACTATATAAGCATCTTATTCTTGAGGAAAAATCGGCCACTAGTGAGACTAAGAAAGGGCTAGCCGATTTCATGAAGTGTAGAATTCTCTCTAAGTTATTCTAAGTGTTTTGATGATTGTGAACCATTTGAGGTGTCACACTTGGGGCACTAGGCACTCAAGCTTCATGAAGACATTCTACATCAAAGAGGTATGTATTATATCTTGTTATATTGATAGTTTTTTATGCTAGATTAGGATAATACCTTGGATGTTCATATTTGCATGTATAATAGAGAAAACATAGATCCAAGGTATTTAGGGTTGCATGTACACTTAGGAGTGTTAGAATGCTCATAACCCAACATAAATAGGGTGCAAACCCTTAAAATTTGGGTTTTCGTCTAGCTACAGTATGCCCCTGCATACTCCTAGTACACCGAGTGTACTCCATGAAGTGTCGCGATCCCAACTGCCTAGTATGACAAGCATACTCCCTTGTATGCCATACATACAAGGCTTAGCCTTTTAAACCACCAAATTCTGGAGTCCATAACTTCTTCATTCTTAGTTAGATTTTTAAGATCCTTATATCCATAGAAAGGTAACAAGAAACTGCACACTTCTATAAACTCATCCCTGCCTAAAACTTCCCAAACTAAAGTCCAGAATTCGTAAAAAGCCCGAACTAACACATTATCAATATACCCCTTGGCTCCAAAACCCATACTGATCAACTTCGGGATCATCCGGATTACATTACCCGTATCCAAATGGGCCTAAATCCCTCTTTTGGAAACGCCCTAAGCCTTATGATAATCGATATTCAGGACACAACCCTGACTTAGAAAATGATTCAGAACAGAGCGTTACAACTCTCCCGCACTTTAATTGGATTTCATCCTCGAAATCACTCTTTACCACCCTCCTGGGAACCAACGTACCGAAGAAAACCTTCTAGTGTTGAACAAATCACTGCTCCTTTAACTATCGAACCAACACGTCATTGTTAAAATTCTGAAATCCCATAACTTTCCTGACCTCTACAAGGTGGAACCAATCCAAAACATAGTCACAAGAGCCTTTTTATACCATTAGAACTAAAAAACATCCTTTTAACATTGAACCCTACAACTGATGCCCTCGACATACAAATTCATTAATCCATAACTTGCTAACGTAAAGATCTTGCATATATATACACTAATGATTCCCAATGTGAGTCTCAACCAAAATCTAACTCGGTACATAACTCATCACCTGAGATCCAAGGATTTACACTTGCAATTCACCCTAAACCTTCTAATTCACGACAACCATTTGCTAAAATGGGATAGAAAAATTCCCAATCCACCGCTAAGTCTGCCTGCCTCACACCCGGTCCAACCACTAAGTTCCTGAGAGGCCAACTAATAAGGCTACCCTAGCCTATGCACCATGCTCGTGCCACTCACTCACCGTATAGCCGACCCACTATAACCATGATCAAATACCTAGACCCTAACCGGTCCCTTTCGGGTCTCACCCGCACTGACATAACCATATGGGATCGTACACAGGTCTCACCTAGTCTATACCAATGAACAGGCAACACTTACGGGTCTCTCGTAATCGAGAGCTATGCAAGACAAAGCTTGCTTCGGACCTCAATGGCCATCCTCCCATAACAGAGAAATGTGCTCCAACTATACTTTTTGCCTTTCCCTATGCACAAGTTGATCCTCTTTCATACCAACGACCACCCCAACAATTGTCTACCTCAATCAGGTTAATAATACGATCCCATCGCAGACTTATAAAAATTCCACAACCATCTATAATTATGGTGAAAGCTACAACAATTTCATGGTTCCATGGCCCCACCCATGGTCTTACCGCCCATCTACTATACCGACAAAAATCACCATGAGTCGATTTCACATCCGACTATACCTTAATCAGGTGTTCGGGTCATGCTTCGAAACCCAAATCCTTCATCAGACAAGAACAAGTAGAGAGGCTCTGTAACGCTTGTTTCACGTATCATTTATTTCTCAAAATTTTAAGGTTTTAGATTGGAACTCGACATTTTAAGGAGCTCCAACTCATCGTGTAAGGATCATATTGGACGTGAGATTTATGGTATACTCGACGACTGAGATGGCCTAAACTCTACGAGTAGACGCTAGAAAGGAAAACCCTAATTTTCAGCGCTTGTACGCTATTTAAAGGCCTTAAGCCTCATTAGTAGCCTCCCTTATTTCCCCAACCATCCACAGAAACCCTAGTTCACCCATTTCCTCTCATTGTGTATGTGTGTGTGAGATTGAAGAATGACTTTGTTTTCTCTTTTGAAAGGAACAAGAAGTTTGAAGAGGTTAGAGTGAGTAGAAGGTAGTAGATCTGGAATTTCCTCTAGTGTTGCAGCTATATTGAGGTATTAAGTCGAAACCTTGGCCTTTTATTGCTTAGATCTTCTTCTATGAAAGTTTATGGACATTATTAGCCTTGTTTGGGACTATTCATGGATTTGAGTGTGATATGAAGATTTGGCTTTAGATCTAGACATCTCAAGGCCTTTGTGGACTTAAAGTTGCCAACTTTATCACATCTTGGCCCTTCTTCATGCTCTAAGACCCTTGATAAGCTTATTTAAGTGTTTTTAGCCCTTTGATGCCTTGCATGGATGTAAAGTTAGCAACTTTACATGGTATCTCAACCCTAGGGGACTGGATCTGTAGTTTGGGGCTTTATATTCGACTGAAAAGGGATGAATATGTTAAGACTGGGAAAACTCGATGAGTTTCCCTAGAAATTCGACGAGTTGGACCGTGTTTCCCCACTTTCTAGATATTGAGTGAACTCGACGAGTTGGGTAGGGTTTTTCCCAATTTTTTGAACACTGAAGGAAGTCGCCGAGTTGCTAGATGCACTCGACGAGCTAGGGTGGCATGGACTGTTGACTTTGACTTTTAACCTTGACCTTGACCATGCTTAACCAAGTTTGACTTTAAGAGTATCCATCTTGCATCCTTATGATTTAACTATCATTAACCTGAGCTTATTAATACTAGCGTTCCATTACTAGCCAATCTCGATGATTGGACAACTCTCGAAATCCAGATGAATACTCCCTGAAATCTCAGCACGTCTGATAACCCCAATCACTTCCCACGAGACATAATGAAATCCTTAAGTCCTTTAAGATAGTGACAAGACTATATCATGTAGAATCTTCACTCCAACTTCTCACTCTCCGAAGATCCATGCATACTAACTATCTTCAAACCTTGTGATTATGAAATTCCCCTAGCACTTCTAATGTCCAAACAAACTCATGCGACTTCCACTTACCTGATCAAATTCTAACAAAACTGAACTCTGATGTCCATGAAGAACTAATCCAACTAATTCGGCCAAAGATCACCCAATCGATACCTCTGGATTGACCCCATTAAAGAACTGGAACAACAACCGAACAAACTGAATGCTGCTATGCAAGATACGACCAACTAACAACTCTTGGAATGCAAAAATGACATGTAACAATTCTTGATGATAAACCCATGCAATAATAGAGAACTAAACCAAAGATAATGCATACCCATACCAAAACAAGATTTCAAGGAAATATAAATACTAATAATAATCATAAAGAGATCAAAATATAACATACCTACAATAGCATCTGATCAAAATCTAGCCTCCCTGGAAGAAACTGCAATGCTTGGCTCCTCACTATTGGGGATCCTGCCCTACCCTTACGACTGTCAGTGATCCTCAAAGGAACTGAAGTAGATGCACTCACTGCTCCAACCCTCAACATCAGATAGTTGGCCTTCTTGTAGCCCACCAGGATGCAATTAAAACACATCGGAAATTACCCATGGGGGAAATCCCTACTAAAATGACCCATCTGACCACAACTAAAACATCCTCGACCTATCTCCCAACATCCTCCCTCATAGGTCCTCCCACACTTAGCACAACGGCCACAATCCTGATGACCTCCCAAATGTGAGTCCCAAGTCATGGTCCTCTTCACATAGCCCACTAAAATCTTATTCAACTCTGCCATCCTCTTCCCTAGGTGCTCCAAATCAATCTCATGCTCTCGAACTCTAGCAATCATATCATTAAGGGTCTCGCACCTTGACAGACTCATAAACTCCCTTATGCCATCCCTCAACATGTCATGATACCTTACCTTCATATCCTCACCTGTTGCATACTGCGGAACCAACGAAGCTCTCTCCTAGAACTTGGCAGTGATCAGTGCCAGAGTCTCAGTTGTCTGGCGAAGGTCCTAAAACAACCTCGCCAACTGCTACACCTCAATAGCTGGTGCAACCTTGGCCTTAAACCGGGTTACAAACTCATCCCAAGTCATCGTCTCCAGGGCTTCGCCTCCCAAAGTGAAGTCTACCTCATCCCACCAATCTATGCGTCAATCTTTAAGATGACAGGAGGCAAATATGACGTTTGACCCTTCAGGGCAGAAACTGATGGGTTTTGTGCTAACAATCCTATGTGTGCATGCAACCCTAGATTTGGATCTACGTTTTCTCAATTAGATAGAAAACTTTATGAGCATGATAAGAACCCTATCTAGCATGTATATATTTCGAAATTTATACATATGAGTAGATAACATACCACTTGTTGTTATATTTCAATAACAACACTAATCTTCAATCTCTTAGTCTTGAAAGCAAGTACCACAAGTGTAGTACCTCTAATGGCTCACAAACACCACAAGAAAATGGAGAGGAAAGAGAGAGAGAGAGAGGAAAGAGGTTAGAAATCATCTCTAGGAACCCTTGGGAATCAAGTAGGACGATTTCTATGGCCTTAAGGGTCTTTATATAGGGTAGAGATTAGGGTTTCAGTCCTTATCCTTATCTAGTTGTTTGCCCACCAACTAACCAAAAGATAAGCCTTGAAAGCCCTTATATTTTGATGATTTCAAGGGCCTTATCTCCCTTGAATTCGTCCAACCTATATATAGGGTAACCATTGCCCTAATTTGCAACTATCACATAATTCCAATTCAGCCCCTCTAGTTTAATTAATTACACTTGATCACAAAATTAATGCCTAATTAATTATTGATCAATATTAATTAAACAAATATGATTTCTCCTTTAATATATTATTCTTATAATATATTAATAAATTATAATAACCTCTTTCTCTATTATTTCTCCAGTCAAGTTGCTTTGGTGAAGGCAACCCAAAAGGACCATGCACAATCGGGTCAAGTACTTACCAAAAATGGTTATGGGCTTAGACACTAATCCAACAGTCTCCAACTTGGATAAGTCTAGTAACCACAAAATGTAAGTAAAACTCAATTAGCAATCGTAGCTCTCAAAGACGTTGTCGAACTCTTATCTTATCAGTAACATGTCCTTTAGATAAGGGATCGTATAGTCCTTTGTTTTAGATATCGTGCGGACAATCTCATGGAACATAGTCATACTCATTGCCCGTCATCTAGTTTCTCGATCTCATATACATTTGACATAGAACTTAATTGAACACATCAATTTAGTCTTGGCCGGGCCCGACACATAAGTCAAATTAAAATCATCGAGGGGCCCGGATATCGCTTTTATACTCTAAGGATAAAAGAAATAGATAAACTTCAACTTATATTCATTTACTATTCACTAATTAATTATACACAACAATGCGTTTTATAACATCATTTTACTGATGTGGTTTCGCATTATCAATGTACAATCAATTAGCAAACAATAAACCATATATCTTGATTTTAAGACCATATGATATTATCACCTTGCGATCACTTGTGATATATTCCAAGAAGTTATTCCAACAAGTGTGGGTTTATTCCAATGCTCAAAACTTATTTATAAGTACTCATGAATGTTGTAACAAACCTTTGTTATGTCAAATAACTTTTAGACAATCTACACACCAATTCATGACAGTCTTCATTCATATCTACTTCCAACATATGAACGACTGTGGATCGTTTGAATAATTCAATTAACTCAATTATTCAGGAAGTCAAAACATGCAAAACAAGATAATAGTCAACCAATTAACATAAGACAGTAGCTATACTAATAAATAACACTCCTTTATTTAATCATCAAATGTTAATTATAAATGTCTATTACTCAATTCTAAACTATCTAATCTAAACTAACATCGTCCTTCAGCCTAATGCTCCTAGCGTGCTGCAAATGTTTAACCCTACTCAGTCCCTTCGTAAGCGGATCTGCTGGGTTTTCCCTCTGATGATATCCTCTTGACTACGAGGATTCCTTCTTCTACCTGATGTCTAATGAAGTGATATTTTCTATCGATATGTCGAGATCTACCATGATCCCTCGGTTCCTTGGTCAAGGCACCCGCTCCTTCATTATCACAAAAAATTTCCATAGGCTCTGTTATGGCAGGTACAACTCCAAAGTCTCCATCTAAGTTCTTCATCCATATTGTCTCCTTTGATGCTTCACTCACTTCAATGTACTCTGATTCGCACGTTGAATCAGCTACGGTCTCTTGCTTGGAACATTTCAAATTCACTGCTCCTCCATTAAGGGTAAGAACCCAGCCCGAATGCAAACGGTAGTTGTCCCTGCAGTCTGGAAACTAGCATCATTATACCCTCGCACCTTTAAGTTATCACTCCCTCTGAGAAGTAGAAACCATTCCTTGGTCCTCTGAAGGTACTTAAGGATATTATTGACTGCGGTCCAATGTGCTCTGTTGGGGTTCCCTTGATATCTACTGACCATGCTTAAAGAAAAGGCTACATCAGGGCGAGTACAAGTCATAGCATCCATGATTGAGCCAACTGCGGAAGCGTAAGGTACTCAACTCATTTCTGCTATCTCGGCTTTGGTACTCGGACTTTGAGTCTTACTCAACTTGGCATTACTTTGGATTGGTAATTCTCCCTTCTTCGAGTTCTCCGTACTAAAACGTTTTAGTACCATGTCCAAGTAACTATTTTGACTAAGTCCTATTAGTCTCTTACTTCGGTCTCTCACTATCCTTATTCCAAAAATATAGGAAGTCTCTCCGAGGTCCTTCATAGTGTAACACTTCCCGAGCCAGGACTTAACTTCCTACAGTGTCGGGATGTCGTTTCCTATGAGTAATATGTCATCAACATATAACACGAAAAAACTAATTATACTCCCACTGGCTTTGACATATACACATGATTCATCTTCGCTTCGTACAAATCCAAACTCTTTGACTTCTTCATCAAAGGAAAGATTCCATCTGCGAGATGCTTGCTTAAGTCCATAAATGGACTTCTCACGCTTGCACACTCTATTGGGATGCTTCACATTGACAAAACCCTCTGGCTGAGCCATGTACACATCCTCAGCCAACTTCCTATTAAGGAAAGCGGTTTTGACATCCATTTTCCGTATTTCATAACCATGAAATGCAGCAATGGCCAGCATCACCCTAATAGACTTAATTTTAACAACTGGTGAGAAGGTCTCGTTATAGTCAACTCCAGGATTTGAGTAAAGCCTTCCCAACCAATCCCGCTTTATACGTTTGCACATTCCCATCCATGTACATTGTCTTCTTGAAGATCCACTTGCACCCAACCGTCTTACGTTCGGGCACATTGTCAACCAAATTCCAGACTTGGTTGTCATACATGGAATGAATCTCGCTATCCATTGCCTCTTTCCATTTCGCAGACTCCGGGGCTGCTATGGCTTCCTTATAGCTATTAGGTTCATATGGATTTACTAGTGTATTGTTACTAATATACGTGTCCCCTTTGATAATAATATGAAAACCATACAACTGGGGTTGAACTCTAACTCTTTCGGAACGTCTAAGAGGTAAAGATTGGTCAATCGGTTCAACCAGAGTTTCCTCCTCGGGTTGAGCGCCAGCGATAGAGGTTCCTCATCGCTCGACTCTTGAATCTCTTCAAGATTGATTTGCCTCCCACTGTCTCCTTGGTCTATGAGTTCTCGCTCTCATAAAACCCCTATCCTCGCAACGAAGACAACATTGTCACTCGGTCTATAGAAGAGATACCCAAAGGATTTATGTGGGTAGCCGATGAAAATACATCGCTCACTACGAGGTTTGAGCTTGTAGTGAGTCTCTCGTCTTAATAAAGCCTCGCAACCCACAGAATGAGATAGGTAGTGAAGCACGACTCATCATGGAACGAACCATGTCCATCAAGGGTCGATTACGCCTCTCAGCCACACTATTCAAATGTGGTGTCCTAGGTGGCGTCAACTGCAAAACTATTCCGCATTACTTGAGATAGTCGTGGAATTCAAGACTTAGGTACTCTCCTCCTCAATCGGATCGAAGCATCTTGATCTTCCTGCCCAATTGATTCTCCACCTCTTGTTTAAACTCTTTGAACTTTTCAAAGGTTTCTGACTTGTGCTTGATTAAGTAAATATACCCATATCTACTATAATCATCGGTGAAAGTCACATAGAAACGGTTCGTGTCCCTTGTGGTGGATCTAAAGGGTCCACATACATCGGTATGTACGAGGTCCAATGGACCCTCACCCCTTTCACAAGTTCCAGTGAAGGGTGACTTGGTCATCTTTCCAAGTAAACAAGACTCGCATACGTCATCGTCCCTAAGGTCGAATGACTCCAACACTCTATCCTTTTGGAGTTGGGCTATGCGTTTCTTGTTGACATGTCCAAGACGATAATGCCACAAGCATGCTTTATCCAAACCATTCGAAGAATCCACACACAGCACATCATTTCCTAAGTTATCTACAACCATAATAGTTTCATAAATTCCATTACAAGGCAATGCTTCAAAATATAAGACACCATTTAGATAAGCATAAATTGAACCTTTCTCATTATCAAACGAATATCTAAATCCTTGTCTAAACAAACCATGAAATGAAATGCTGTTTCTTGCCAGATCTGGCGAATATCAACAACTGTTTAAATCTAAACCTAATCCACTACTAAGAACTAAAGAATACACTCCAATCTTGGTGACAAGCGACGATCTTCTGTTTCCCATGATTAGATTTATTCTTCCAGGCTCCACATCTCAATTTCTTCTTAGTCCCTGCAAATCAGAACATATGTCAAAACCACATCCTGTATCAAGAACCCAAAAAATAGTACGTGATGAATCATTAGATTTTATTGTGTAAATATCTGCGAGAGATGGCTTGATCTTCCCATCCTTGATGTCTTGCAAGTATTCCAGGCAGCTTCTCTTCCAGTGTCCTATTTTGTGGCAGTGGTTACATTCTGCCTCCTTAGGGTTTGAGTTGGGCTTAGCGGGGCCGACTTTCGTTCCACTAGTAGAGGAACCATATTGAGACTTTCCCTTGTGGTGGCTCTTTGAAGGAGCCTTCCTTTTTTTTTCCCTTCCCTTTCCTAATGGCCAAAACAGAAGCAACGGGTGGAGTGGGAGTTGGTGCAATAGATTTGTCCTTGAGGTTGCTCTCCGCAGTCCTTAGTAATCCTTGGAGTTTGCTTAGGGTGACTTCTTCTTTGTTCATGTGGTAGGCCATCCTAAATTGGTTGTAGCATGAGGGAAAGGAGTGGAGAATGATGTCGATGGCCAAGTCTTCCCCAAAGTTAACATTTAACTTGCGAAGATGATCAACATACCTTTGCATCTTTTGCAAATGCGAGGTTAGGGATTCTCCACTTCCCATCTTTGCGGTGATCATATTAGTAATGATCTCGTAGCGCTCTTTCCTTACGCTTTGATGCTACCTCTCCAACAAATCTTGGTTTATTTCATAGGGATACATGTCCTCATAGGACTTTTGGAGTTCAAGATTCATAGTGGCCAGCATAATGCAATGGACTTGCGTTGCATCATGCTCATGGGTCTCAAAGACGGCCATTTCTTCGCGAGTAGCAATTTCTAGATTCATTTTTTCAAGCTTCTCATCGAGGACATATTCTTTGTCCTCGTAGTGGGCAATCATGCGAATGTATCTTATCCATTCGTTGACCTTCAATCCATCAAATGTCACCTTTTGACATAGGCTCATTAGCGGGCAATCATGCGAATGTATCTTATCCATTTCGTTTGCGTTAGACATCTACAAATAGAAAGGGACAAGTTTGATTAGAATTGAATCCTTAATTAAACATCCAAAATGAGAAATTAGGGCTAGGATCCAACAACATTATTTACACATTAGAAAAGGGATGCCGTAATCCAACATGCAAATAATTTGGAGGTTAGTGAATGAAGATTCACTAATTCTTCACCATGAAAAACATAAGGCTTTAGGTTTTAAATGTATTGAGAATTCCTAGATTTCTTGAGATTCATTGAACTTTTCAATGCATGTTTGAATCTCGATATGCCCCTCTCCTTTGTGACTGGGATGCCGAGGATCACAAAGCGGGTGTGAATAACCATGTAGATACACATGGTGCCTTCATTGTTACAGTCACCTATTCGATGTGCCGGTTAGCCACACACACTCCATCAAACTATGAAAAACAATGAGTCTCCCTTTTCCACCTTTGCTTAGAACCAATTAGTGTGCCGGTTAACGACATAAGCTCGACTAACTTCTTGGCAAGGGTGCAAAGTGTAATTTCATGGGATTGCATCAATTCACTTTTGCTTAAAGTAACTAGGATTGGGAATTTTATAAATACGTTTAGTTACTTTATTTATTTTCATTATACTTATTAATGAAGAGAGTATTGCCCTATCCTACCCGTTCGCTAACGACCCTCCAGCAATCAAGGAAGCGGTGAGTAAGAGTGGATACCCATTAAACGGCCATTTTATAGGCCATAACCTTATACCCCCTTATAGATCGGCTTCGTGAATGAGGCCTACTAACGGTAAGACTAGCATTTTAGATATATATATATATATATATATATATATATATATATATATATATATATATATATATATATATATATATATTAATCTTGTAATAATATAATAGTATAGGGTGTATTTTAAACATTTTAAAAATACTAGGGTTTTAATCTCAATTTAAAATTTTCAAAATTTATCACTTTTAAATTAAAATTTTAAATATTTAAAACTCTTGATTTAATAATTATCCAAATTAAACAACTAATTCTAATAACTAAATCATGAAGGATTATTATAAATTAAATAATTAAATTTATCCTAATCCCGTATATCCCACTAAATTTCGAAAATAGGGAGGGGATAATTCAAAATCCTTAATTACCATATTTAACAATTAAAAGATAATTACAAGATATGAGATTGTCCAAATCCCTAGATTTTAGGGACATATCTTGGGGAGGTGGCATGATCTCGAAAATCTAGGGTTTGCAAAATCTAGATCTCGAAATCTTGGGCAACAAGGAAAGGGTTTGAAAACCCTTCAAAATTTCAAACACAAGGGTTCAAGAAACCCTAAAATCGAAATCCAAGCCTCCTAGGTTTATTGGCCATAAACCATAAAGTGTCAAATTCATACAATTTTATAATACTAATTGAAAACAATTAAACCAAAAGCTCTGATACCACTGATGGGTTTTGTACAAACAATTCTATGTGTCCATGCAACCCTAGATTTGGATCTATGTTTTCTCTATTAGATGCACAACTTTATGAACATAATAAGAACCCTAGCTAGCAGGTATATATTTCGAAATTTATACATATGAGTAGATCACATACCTCTTGTTGTTATATTGCAATAACAACACTAATCTTCAATCTCTTAGTCTTGAAAGCAAGTACCACAAGTGTAGTACCTCTAATGGCTCACAAACACCACAAGCAAATGGAGAGGCAAGAGAGAGAGCGAGAGAGAGAGAGAGAGGAGAGAGAGGTTAGAAATCAACTCTAGGAACCCTTGGGATTTAAGTGGGACAATTTCTATGGCCTTAGGGGTCTTTATATAGGGTAGAGATTAGGGTTTCAGTCCTTATCCTTATCTACTTACTTGCCCACCAAGTAACCAAAAGATAAGCCTTGAAAGCCCTTATCTTTGGACGATTTCAAGGGCCTTATCTCCCTTGAGTTCATCCAACCTATATATAGGGTAACCATTGCCCTACTTTGCAACTATCACATAATTACAATTCAGCCCCTCTAGTTTAGTTAATTACACTTGATCACAAAGTTAATTCCTAATGAATTATTGACCAATAAGACCATGCACAACCGGGTCAAGTACTTACGAAAAATGATTTCGGGCTTACACACTAATCCAACAGAAAGTTAGCCTAAAAGCGTTAGCCATATCCTCTAACTATCTTGTACTGGCAATGGGGTCCTTCTCCCCAAAGAACTTGGGAGTTACACAAGCACATAACTCCTGTAAAGAAAGAGTGCGAGCTCTAACAATAGCCATAACCTCAGTACATAATGTGCGCATGCGCTCATCCGAAATCTCCATAATCCCCTCCTTGACCATGACGAAGATTACATGAGTATTCGCCTATATACCACGGGTAATATCCGATGCGATGAACTCCCGTATTTTCTCATCCATCAGCTCAATACCTACACTTGAGCCTGAACTACCAGAACCTAAACCTCCTGCAAGTGAGCTCATCGCCATGCTGAAAATGGGCATGAAAGTGATCAGAACATACTCAAAAATCCTATCCTACATGCTCCCTAGATTATCACAGACTCTCCCCAATTCGATTATGGATCATGTGCTTTCAATAGTACTGTCACACCCCGAAAACCTAAGGCGAAAACATATCCGGGGTGGACTCCACATTGAGTATCAAATCCAATGTACATAGTAAGCAAAGTAAACAACCATTACATTACATATTCGAATTTACATTTGTTCAAAAGTAAAGTGTTACAGGTGTTATACATATATCATATGAACAAAAGTTAAGACGAGCCTTCTGTACGCTCCGTCTTCTCCAAAAGGATCGTTGGGTACTTGTATAATATGGACCAGACAATACAAGCAGGTTGAAAAGTAGCATAAAGCTGGTGAGTTCATAAGATGTTAGTTTTCTGAAAATGTACAAAATCCCTTTGGTTTTCCGAAAAAGTTTGTCATCCAAGAAAATCCCATATTTTCTTATTTGTAGAGTTTGATTAACTGTTTTATTACACGAATCTGGTTATGTTCAATTGTTATCCACGGAAAATCCTATATTTTCCTAAAAGTAAATTTAGTTATTGAATCCCAATGTAATGTTCGATTATCTATCATACTTGTCATATTAGCTAGGTATTCTGATATCCTAATTGTGTTACGCTTGAATGTACCTAGATGTGTGCCTTCGTATTTGTATTCCTATTCTTAATCATATTCATACTCGTATTTTATATTTGTATTCGTATTTATATTTGTGTTCCTATTCGTATTCGTATTCGTATTTTTATATTTGTATTCGTATTGATATTTGTGTTCGTATTCGTATTCGTATTCATATTCGCATTCGTATTCATATTCCTAGTCATATTCCTAATCATATTCGTATTCATCTTCGTATTCGCATTCGTATTCGTATCCCTAGTCCTATTCCTAATCCTATTCGTATTCGTATTCGTATTCGTATTCGCATTCATATTCGCATTCGTATTCGTATTCCTAGTTATACTTTCGTATTCGTTCTGTTCCTAGTTGTACTTTCGTATCCGTTATGTGCCTAGTTGTACTTTCATATTTGTATTCGTATTAGTTCTAATTGATGATTAGTATGAATTATTCGTAGATTATGAAATATATATTGTAGCACTTTACCAAGTAATCTATGATTAGTTTGAAAGCAAACTTCGTAATTCGAACTATTTGATTAACATAATTTTCGATATTAAAAACATAAAAACTATAGACATTTGAACTGAAAATAATAAGTTTGAGTACAAGATTTCCTTGTACTTTTGCTTGTACCCCCCCTGAAAACATTTGAAAAAGGGTAGGGGTATGAACTCACCGGTCGAGAAGCGTGTCGGATTGGATGCTAAGTATCGGTTCGAGGCTTGATAACGCGTGAGGATCCTATGTAATGTGAAATGATATACAATGGTATCTAATTAGACTTTAAATCACTAATTAGATATGATTATACACTCCAAGACGCGAAAACACTTCGAATCAAGTGTTCGGAGTGACCCGGGTGACATCTAAGGACGTATAGGACCCAGATATGGAGTTTACTCTTCAAGAGTAAACTCCTTGAGGAGTTCACGGTCCATTGACTATATCCCCATGAGTTTACAGCTGTAAACTCATGGGTGGTGGGTTCTTGGATGCCAAATGGTCATACAATGCACATTACAAGGTTCTAGGATTGATTCCATGGCTTAGGAAGTGATTGGGACCCTAAATGACCTTGGATAAGAGTTTACGGTCTATGAATATGTTCTTCGGGAGCTTACTACCTTAAACACGTGTTTACTACCTTAAACACGAGTTTACTACCTTAAACACGAGTTTACTACCTTAGACACGAGTTTACTACCTTAAACACGAGTTTACTACCTTAAACACGATTTTACTCCCTTAAACACGAGTTTACTACCTTAAACATGTGTTTGTCCATGATTCATGAGTTTTAGTGGTTGAAAGCTAAGCATACTAAGTTCTAGACCCATTTCTAAGCTATACAAGGTGTTAAGGGCACTTTAACACCCATAGAATGAGTTTAAGGTCTAAGGAGATGAGTTTACGGTCTAAGAATGTTCTTGGACCATAAACTCAAGCTTGTCCCATTTGAATAAGTTTTGGTGCATTTCTTGAAGGATTATAAGGTTCTATACTCTCATGAAAGCTTGTTGGAGGTCTTTAGGGGAAAACTAACACCTTAAGTTGAGTTTACTCCCTAAGAATAGGTGTTTACGGTCCAAGCTTGTGCTTGGGCCATAAACTCATGCTTATGTCCCGATTGAAGAGTTAAAGGTGTTCTAAGTCCATGCAAACAAGTCCTTAGGTTATATCTAGGCTCCGAATGAGTTTTGGAAGGGTTTTAAGGCTCAAAACCCCTCATTACATCTGTTCACGGCCTAAGGAGGTTCTAAGACCGTAAACACACGTTTATGGTCCTATTCCTTATATTTTTCATGAATTTGAAGGCCAAAGGTGTTATACTAGAAGCTAGGATAGTTACCTTGACGATTTGGAGCTTGTTTTGGATGATTTTGGATTGATTTCGATTTCTAGAGACAGAAAGTAGAGTGAGAAAGTAGAGAGAGAGTGGAAAGGCTTCAAATGAGGCTCTCTCAACTTTATATATATTGAAATTCTGGGGCACGGTGGAATTCTACCCGATACTGTCGTCAAGCGAGGCTTTTTGTCGTACCCGATTTAATTATTTTTTTAATTCGACGGAATAAAACAATTATTTTTCCAAATAATAAATTGGGGCGTTTCCATGGATTTCTAAAGTATTTGTACAATTATTAAGTCATAATAACAAACTTAAAATAAATGACTTAATTTAGAAACGAACAAAAACAATTTAGGACGACGAATTTTTAATGACGTATCGGGTTACGACGACGGAACGAACTTCGGGTTGTCACATTATTCCCCCATTAGAGAGAATTTCGTCCCAAAATTCAAACTTTAGATGCGACTCGCGGAATTGGAAAGAAGATATGGATACTTTTCTTCTATCGGATCATTTTGCTTCCATGTGAATTCGAATTCTTGCATGGCATTTCGTGGAACCTTTCACTTATCGAGAGACAGCTTACTTCATACATTTAATCTCTCGCTCTATGATTTCGATTGGCTCTTACCATGAGATTTAAACTTTTGTTGATTTCGATCTCATCATAGGGATTACTATATTTTCATCGGGTAGGCACTTCTTAAGGACAGAGGCATGGAATACCGGGTGGATGCTACTAAATCCTGAGGGTAGTCGGAGTTCGTAGGTAATGGGATCAATCCTAATGGGTATTTCGAAAAGTTCTATCTACCTCGGGATACGCATTTTAAAATGTAACATGACTTCTTTCTCATTGTTAACTATCTCGATGCTAAACATTTCAGTTATTAGTTGAGGGCTATGTTTATGAAGATCTTTGAATGAATAGCTAACAGTTCATCTTTCAGTACTAGAATTGAAAAGGATTGCAAGCAGAAGGGTTGTCGAAGAGGAGTATACCTGAGGCAATCGTGGGATCGGAGGCTTTCTCACCTTGTCCTATAGCTAGGACTCTTCCAGTGTTGCCAGTTGTTGCTATATTGGGGCAGTTTCTCTTATAATGTCCTACTTTACCGCAACCAAAACAGGTCTGACTGATGCTCAGTCCGGAAGCTTGATTTGTTGGTATTCTGCAACTTCGTGCAAGGTGACCCTCTTGGCCATATTTTTTGCAAAATTTCACACGACAGGGATCGGGGATGTGGTGGTGGTAACTGCACTGGTTACACCACGGAAGAACACCGGCATATCCGGTGATAGGTGCTTAAGCTGAAGAACCGATGACAGAAACAGTGGCAGGAGTAGTGGCAGCGTGGAATGCCACTATCTGTTGTTTCTTTGAGAACTAGAGTGAAGGCTGACATTTCTCCCCCGCCTCCCAAAACTTTCTTTTCTCACCACTTCTTATTGTCGCTTCAGGAGTGGTGGCTGCTTCCTCTACATCCTCACTATGGTCGATCAAGATTTGCGCTAGGCGTTTGGCGCTGTCGTATCTATGTGACTTCGCAGCTAAAATGTTCCCTTTGGTTGGATGGGTCAACCCCCAGATGAACCTCTCTACCTTTTTGCTTACCGGGGTAACCATCCCCGTACAAAGAAGTGCAAAGTCGTCAAACCTTGAAGTGTAAGCGATGATATCGGAACCTTTCATCTTCAGGTTCCAGAGTTCATGTTCCAGCTTCTGAATTTCACCCCGAGGGCAATACTCTGCGTGCAGAAGTTCCTTCATAACTTCCCAACCCATATCATTGGCTACAGGTAGAGTTAGGGATTTGACTCGGCCGTTCCACGAAGTAAGAGCTTTATTGGTGAGAGTGCAGGCAGCAAATTTCACCTTGTCGGATTCTAAACAAGCACATATCTCGAAGATATATTCGATCTTCTCTAACCACCAAGTTAGAGCAATGACACCTCCTGTGCCATCGAAGAATGTGGGTTTTGCGTTCATAAAGTCTTTATAGGAACACTCCTTTCGGTGTCCCTGACTACCTTCCTGGTTTTGAGGCTGGGGACCACCTCCTGAACTACCGGGGTTCATTTGCGACATGGCTGTTGTCAATGCGGCAGTAAAAACTGCTTGAAATGTTGCCAGATCGATTTGAGGAGAAGGTGGTGGTGGAGGTTTGATGTTGTAATTCTTTGAACTGGGTCTCTTTCTTGGAGGCAACTTTATATAAAAAGATTAGGAAAGATAGGATGGTAAGTCCTCTGGATTGAATCAAGAGATATGAAACAAGGGATATCTCTTTATGACAAACATAGAATTCTATTTAAGCGATAAAGCAGGAAAGATTTATCAAAGCAGATAAATTATCGCTAAAGGAATGGTTGAGGAGCAATGCTGAAATGAGGATTTCTATAACGGATTTGGCTCGAGAAATACTCCCATAGTATTTCTTGTCTTGCTGCAACGACGGCTCATTGTTTGGGTATTGGGTATGTTTTAGGCATGCCGCACACCACAGTCACTCCCAAGCACATGTTGGCCGTGTCTCAAATAATTATAGTTGGCCAGGCTATATTGATACTAGACACGACTACATAACTGCCCAGGTTTAACCGCAACGTACAACACCCATTTACTTATGTTCTGTTCTACTTGTAGTTACGGATTTCGACACTTTGGCATACTTTGTATGCTTTTGAAAATACTTATAGTTTGAGGTATACTTTTAGTTCAGAGCACTTAGGCCCTTTAGTGTTTATAGTCTTATACCATGTAAGGTTTCGTATGCTAGTTCACTATAAACAAGGGGTCTGATACCAATCTGTCACACCCCGAAAACCTAAGGCGGAAACATTTCCGGGGCGGACTCCACGGTGAGTATCAAATCCAATGTACATAGTAAGCAAAGTAAATAACCATTACACTACATATTCGAATATGCATTTGTTCAAAAGTAAAGTGTTACAGGTCTTATACATATATCATATGAACAAAAGTTAAGACGAGTAATCTGTATGCTCCGTCTTCTCCAAAAGGATCGTTGGGTACCTGTCTAATATGGACCTGAGAATACAAGCAGTTTGAAAATCAGAATAAAGCTGGTAAGTTCATAAGATGTTAGTTTTCTGAAATGTACAAAATCCCTTTGGTTTTCCGAAAAAGTTTGTCATCCAAGAAAATCCCATATTTTCTTATTTGTAGAGTTTTATTAACTTCTTTATTACACGAATCTGGTTATGTTCAATTGTTATCCCATGAAAATCCTATATTTTCCTAAAAGTAAATTTAGTTATTGAATCCCAATGTAATGTTCGATTATCTATCATACTTGTCATATTAGCTAGGTATTCTGATATCCTAATTGTGTTACGCTTGAATGTACCTAGATGCGTGCCTTCGTATTCGTATTCCTATTCTTAATCATATTCATACTCGTATTTTATATTTGTATTCGTATTCATATTTGTGTTCCTATTCGTATTCGTATTCGTATTTTTATATTTGTATTCGTATTCATATTTCTGTTCCTATTCGTATTCCTAGTCCTATTCCTAATCCTATTCGTATTCGTATTCGTATTCGCATTCGTATTCGCATTCGTATTCGTATCCCTAGTTGTATTCCTAATCATATTCATATTCATATTTGCATTCGTATTCACATTCGTATTCGTAATCCTAGTTATACTCTCGTATTCGTTCTGTTCCTAGATGTACTTTCGTATTCGTTATGTTCCTAGTTGTACTTTCATATTCGTATTCATATTAGTTCTAATTGATGATTAGTATGAATTATTCGTAGATTATGAAATATAGATTGTAACACTTTACCAAGTAATCTATGATTAGTTTGTGTAACGCCCGCAGATCCGAGCTGGTCAATTTAGAGGCAATAGGGGTCGAAAACGACTTTTCGACAAAAAGATTATTTAGAATAAATAATCTTAACCAAGTTGTAGAATATGTCACAAGGTTTCTGTACATATAAAGAACGCCGAAATTCGAGTTATAACGAAGAAGTTATGACGCGTCGAAGTTTCGCGTCGGAACCGGCACGACATCGGGAAGCGTAAATAGTAAATTTATGATAGAGAGAGATTTAGCCTTAGCGCTCTAAACGAAAGTCGTAGAATATGTTAAACTAAGAACATCAATAAAAAGAACGCCCAAATCTGACTTCGTATGAAGAAGTTATGATTTTTCGAAGTTTCGGATTAGCGGTGTACAACCCGAAATTCGAATTTTAGATCGATTGTTTTTTAGCCAACACAACCTAAACAAGAATCGAAGATCTCGTTATTAGTAGCGTAACGATAAAAAGACAGACGAAAATGGACATCGGATAAAGAAGTTATGAGATTTTAACGGACCAATCTTGTCCCGGCTTGTTAAAAATATAACTTTAAAAATAAAGACAAAATTAGCCGACGGAGTCTAAACGAAAGTTGTAGAGTACGTCTCCACCTACGCGTGGATATAAAGAATGTCAAAAACGGAGTTTGTATGAACGAGTTACAAATTATAATAGCATATTTATGTATTAAAATAAAGTATAAATCATGTATATACATATGTATATATCATTAGAAAGGTATCGACGATGCGGTCATTATAAGACTAATGTTGAGTTCTTTCGACATTAGTTTAGTACAAATATCATTAAATCCATTTAAAATAGTATTATAGAGGGGTGTTTAGTTGTTTATATAACTAAAAGGTCCTTAAGTAATTATGGAGGGTAGTTTTTGAAAATTCAATTAGTATAAATAATAGCCTTGGGCTCTCATATTTCTTGCACCATTCTCTTGGTAGTTTCGGTCCCTCGTGATTCGACTTCTCTTTCTGTAGTTTTAGTATAGTAAGGTGAGCGCTGAAGCGCTGTACGAATCTTTCTTAGAAAGATTCAACGACGAAGTCCTGCCCCTGCAGAGCCCGACTCCTAGCTAAAATCCCCTTGAAAGTAAGTTATACTTACCCTATTTTAAATATAGTTTATATTTAAAATTAGTATTGTTATTATAAATTTATAATAAATATTTGAGCTATTATTATGACTTATATAAGTGTCGTTATAATATCTTTTAACTACTCGCGGTACGGGGAATCTGGTTTAAAGGGCCGCATAGGGTTGTTGGATTTCAGAAGTGCTATACGCCAAAATGGTCCTGCCCTCCGGTGTTTTATGTATGGCTCTGTCTGTATATAGTAGTTGGAAAGTATTGTTTAAATGCTTATATAATAATAATAATAATAAGACTAATAATTAGTCACGGTAATATTAGACTAAAATCTAGTGGTGATAATACTAGATTTCGTCAAAGGAAATTATTTTGAAGTAAACGAAGCGGTGTCCGAGTACCGAGTCACCACCTTCTCAGGTGAGTGCATAGTTTCCTTTCATCTTACACATAGATATGAAGTATTTTATATAAATTACGTGCTATGTGTGCATATTATCTGAGTACTTGTTTTCTATGCTAAATGAACGATTTTATACATGTTTTAAATGACTTAAACTGTATATGTATTTTATATCTACGATAATGTTGGGGTAAAGATGGGTAGATATAATAGATGGAATATGAGTTGAATGCTGAGTTGAGAGGTGTTATAGACCACAAGGTGAGGGTGAGAGGTGGATGATGTGAGAAGCCTTTTTCCCAAATGATGGCCCCGTCATTCAGCAGAGTATGGATGACAACCACAGACTATCCTAGATAGTCCAGTGGAACACTATCAGGCTCGCAACCTGTAGGTGTTGTGAACGATGTGTTCACCCGGTGTACTCTAAACCTTGGTGATCATGTAGACTTGATACCTAGACCCTGGCGATCATGCAGACTTGGTGCCAAAACCTTGGCGACTATGCAGACTTAGTGCCTATTCTATAAATTCTGGCGACTATGCAGACTTAGTGCCTAAACCCCGGTGACGATGGACTTCGTGCCGATTCCTTAGGATGATCCTTAGGAATTTATGAACGAGGAATAGTTGATTCTTAGGGTAGATCCTTAAGAATAAAGCAGATAATAGGGATGGGTAATTGGGTTGATTGTTTGATTGTTTGAAAATAATAATTATATTATTGTGGGTTGAAAACCCTATGTACTGACCAGGTTTCCCAACCTGACCCACTCAGTTTATTTATATCACAGGTATTGATATGAAGTCACATTACACTGAGAGATTTAAAAAGATGTAGATCACTAGTGTAAATAAATGTAAGTTCTGTTTATGCTTATGTTTATGTATTAACGATGACATTCCAAATGTTTTAAAATGAAGAAAATACGTTTCTTCGAAAATGTTTTAAAAACGTATTTATCATGTTTTTCTGGGAAAAATTCCGCAACATTTTTATTAAAAGAAGTACTATGATTTTTATAAAGCATAAACAAAAAAAATCGGTCTTTTCTGGACGTGAAAATGGGGATGTCACAGTTGGTATCAGAGCATTAGTTTAAGCGAACTAGGAATATGGATTTATTTCTAGAGTTAAACTTAGAATGCTAAGCGATGATTGTGAGGTGTGAGCACTAGATTATTTTAGGAATTGTGCCTAAAATGTTTTTATGTGCTAAATACTTGTGCCTAATATGCGGTTATTTGTTCGGATCTATGGTTTGTTGTCGACCGGATCTGGAAACCTTATGTGTTTAGGATTCTAAGCGTTTAGCTACGATATTAGAACTAGCATATAAACGTTTCGGAGTGATAAGGATGATTTAAACATCAATCTTAAGTAAAGGTCTAGATTCACCTTATTCGGTGTATAGATCAAGATGGCAAGGGCCCGTAGCGGAAACATGAATGCAAATGGGAACCGAAACCAACCCCCGGTGATTGAGCAAATACCGGTTGTGGTAACCGCTGCTGAGCCAATAACAATGGCCGGAGTGCAAGCGATGATTCAGGCGATGTTGGATCGTTAAATGGAGGAAACCAGACGTTTTCTCCAGCAAAATCGACAAGAAGCAACCATACAGATCGAACAGCCCGAGTTGAACGAAGGGCAGACTGAGGAGGGAAACTACAGTGGGACTGTTGGTCAAGCCAACCCACCGATAGTTAGGCAAAACCACCAGGATGGAGGAAATGATGGACGTGGATGCAAATACAAGGATTCCATGGCGTCCAAACCACCGAGTCTATCTGGAAGCCCGACGCCGGTGGAAGTCATGAACTGGATCTCCGAGATGGAGACGATGTTTGAGAGTTGCGAGTGTAGCAACAGGCAAAAGACCGCTCTCACGGGTTCTTTGTTGAAATCTGGAGTACTAAGCTGGTGGAAGCTACTAGCCGATTCGATGCCTAAAGGAGAAGCGAGCAAGATGTCGTGGGAGGATTTTCTAGTGCAGTTAAAAATGCAGTACTGCTCTGAGCAGGATCTTCTGGAGATCAACAACAAGTTTCAGAATCTAAAGAAGGGAAAGATGAGTGTCATCGAGTATGCTGCAAGTTTTACAGAGAAAATGAAGCTTGTTCCTTATCTAGTTCCAACTGAGCTCTCCAAGGTCAATAAGTTTGCCCATGGATTACCAGCAGACTTTGGACCAATGGTCAAGCAAGCAACCACTTTGAAAGGAGCCATCTGGATAGCTAGGAATGTTGAGACCCAGATTAGGGAAAAAGGTATGGAGAGAGCTGAAGTTGGCGAGAAAAGGAAACATGAAGGATCATCAAAATCCAACAAGGAAAAGAAATTCTCAAAGATTGAAGAAGGAGGAGGAGGTGAAACCAAGTGGTGCGAGAAGTGTAAAAAGAAGCACTTCGGGAAATGTAGCGAGGAGGTGACTTGCTACAAATGTGGAAAGACAGGGCATTACGCCAGCAAGTGTGCGTCCAACAAAAGGTGTGTTATGGATGTAACAAGGAAGGGCATATTTCCAGGGACTGCCCGGGGAAAAATAAAGCAGCAAGACCAGAAATGCCACCGAGGCCAAGGGCATTCCACATGATCCTCGACGAAGCAGAAAACCGTGCAAGGAATCAATGATGAGGACTTCATATCCGAAGATCAAGTTATGCAGTAGCCATAGTGTCGTATGATGTAGCCTATTAGAGGCATAGTCTAGGGTGAACTTGGACACCTATGTAATAGTTTCAAGGAATAATAAAAACCTTCGTTTTGATATTTGATGTGTTAAGCTGTTATGTGATTTTCTTGTGTGGTGACTTGGAAAACTGCGGGACAATACCTGAGACGAGTATGAGTAGGTGTGAATGGTAGTAGAGGCCTATACTACCGGAAGCATAGGACTCACACTTGGATCAGGGAAAGTCACAAGGTTACCAAGAAGCTAGTAACTGATTCTGTTTTTTTTCAAGTATGTCATTACCATCGTTTCGATAATGACTAAAAAGATTGTTGATTTCCGACCCTAGTGGTCATACCGAATTGAGTCCGACTACGATGAGTATGCTGCGTGGTTCAAGGAACCAAGTTTGATGTAGCGTCCGACTTAAACCAAACAATTGAAATCAAAGCGATCAATAGAAGTATCGTGTTCGTTGTTAAAGAAGTTGGTAGCCAGAAACGCTACACGTTAAAGTGTGATTATATCACATTAGAACATGAAGGAAGGCATAGTCTATTTTAGAATTTAACTCTAAGAGACCTAAGTCTAAACGTGCATCACATGATGATAGGTCATAATTTGAAGTCTAGCCTGAGGTAGAGAGCAGGTGCACGATCGAGTACTGCTTATAGTCAATGAGTCTAAGAGATAGACTTGAAGGAATACAGAAGTTATAATTATTACCTAGGATGAAGAGATGACGTATGGAGTCATTATACGAGCCCTGTTTCGTTTATGATTCCGGGACGTAATCATCCTAAGGGGGAGATAATTGTAACGCCCGCAGATCCGAGATAGTCAATTTAGAGGCAATAGGGGTCGAAAACGACTTTTCGACAAAAAGATTATTTAGAATAAATAATCTTAACCAAGTTGTAGAATATGTCACAAGGTTTCTGTACATATAAAGAACGCCGAAATCCGAGTTATAACGAAGAAGTTATGACCCGTCGAAGTTTCGCATCGGAACCGGCACGACATCGGGAAGCGTAAATAGTAAATTTATGATAGAGAGAGATTTAGCCTTAGCGCTCTAAACGAAAGTCATAGAATATGCTAAACTAAGAACATCGATAAAAAGAACGCCCAAATCTGACTTCGTATGAAGAAGTTATGATTTTTCGAAGTTTCGGATTAGCGGTGTACAACCCGAAATTCGAATTTTAGATCGATTGATTTTTAGCCGACACAACCTAAACAAGAATCGAAGATCTCATTATTAGTAGCGTAACGTTAAAAAGACAGACGAAAATGGACATCGGATAAAGAAGTTATGAGATTTTAACGGACCAATGTTGTCCCGGCTTGTTAAAAATATAACTTTAAAAATAAAGTCAAAATTAACCGACGGAGTCTAAACGAAAGTTGTAGAGTACGTCTCCACCTACGCGTGGATATAAAGAACGTCAAAAACGGAGTTTGTATGAACAAGTTACAAATTATAATAGCATATTTACGTATTAAAATAAAGTATAATCATGTATACGTACACATATATATACATATGTATATATCATTAGAAAGGTATCGACGATGCGGTCATTATAAGACTAATGTTGAGTTCTTTCGTCATTAGTTTAGTACAAATATCATTAAATCCATTTAAAATAGTATTATAGAGGGGTGTTTAGTTGTTTATATAACTAAAAGGTCATTAAGTAATTATGGAGGGTAGTTTTTGAAAATTCAATTAGTATAAATAATAGCCTTGGACTCTCATATTTCTTGCACCATTCTCTTGATTCAAGAGTCTTTCTCTCCTTATCCCCCAAGCATTTCGGTCCCTCGTGATTCGACTTCTCTTTCTGTAGTTTTAGTATAGTAAGGTGAGCGTTGAAGCGCTGCACGAATCTTTCTTAGAAAGATTCAACAGCGAAGTTCTGCCCCTGCAGAGCCCGACTCCTAGCTAAAATCCCCTTGAAAGTAAGTTATGCTTATCCTATTTTAAATATACTTTATATTTAAAATTAGTATTGTTATTATAAATTTATAATAAATATTTGAGCTATTATTATGACTTATATAAGTGTCGTTATAATATCTTTTAACTACTCGCGGTACGGAGAATCTGGTTTAAAGGGCCGCATAGGGTTGTTGGATTTCAGAAGTGCTATACGCCAAAATGGTCCTGCCCTCCGGTGTTTTATGTATGGCTCTGTCTGTACATAGTAGTTGGAAAGTATTGTTTAAATGGTTATATAATAATAATAATAAGACTAATAATTAGTCACGGTAATATTAGACTAAAATCTAATGGTGATAATACTAGATTTCGTCAAAGGAAATTATTTTAAAGTAAACGAAGCGGTGTCCGAGTACCGAGTCACCACCTTCTCAGGTGAGTGCATAGTTTCCTTTCATCTTACACATAGATATGAAGTATTTTATATAAATTACGTGCTATGTGTGCATATTATCTGAGTACTTGTTTTCTATGCTAAATGAACGATTTTATACATGTTTTAAATGACTTAAACTGTATATGTATTTTATATCTACGATAATGTTGGGGTAAAGATGGGTAGATATAATAGATGGAATATGAGTTGAATGATGAGTTGAGAGGTGTTATAGACCACGAGGTGAGGGTGAGAGGTGGATGATGTGAGAAGCCTTTTTCCCAAATGATGGCCCCGTCATTCAGCAGAGTATGGATGACAACCACGGACTATCCTAGATAGTCCAGTGGAACACTATCAGGCTCGCAACCTGTAGGTGTTGTGAACGATGTGTTCACCCGGTGTACTCTAAACCTTGGTGATCATGTAGACTTGATACCTAGACCCTGGCGATCATGCAGACTTGGTGCCAAATCCTTGGCGACTATGCAGACTTAGTGCCTATTCTATAAATTCTGACGACTATGCAGACTTAGTGCCTAAACCCTGGTGACAATGGACTTCGTGCCGATTCCTTAGGATGATCCTTAGGAATTTATGAACGAGGAATAGTTGATTCTTAGGGTAGATCCTTAAGAATAAAGCAGATAATAGGGATGGGTAATTGGGTTGATTATTTGATTGTTTGAAAATAATAATTATATTATTGTGGGTTGAAAACCCTATGTACTCACCAGGTTTCCCAACCTGACCTACTCAGTTTATTTATATCACAGGTGTTGATATGAAGTCACATTACACTGAGAGATTTAAAGAGATGTAGATCACTAGTGTAAATAAATGTAAGTTCTGTTTATGCTTATGTTTCTGTATTAACGATGACATTCCAAATGTTTTAAAATGAACAAAATACGTTTCTTCGAATATGTTTTAAAAACGTATTTATCATGTTTTTCTGGGAAAAAATTCCGCAACATTTTTATTAAAAGAAGTACTATGATTTTTATAAAGCATAAACAAAAAAAAATCGGTCTTTTCTGGCCGTGAAAATGGGGATGTCACAGTTGGTATCAGAGCATTAGTTTAAGCGAACTAGGAATATGGATTTATTTCTAGACTTAAACTTAGAATGCTAAGCGATGATTGTGAGGTGTGAGCACTAGATTATTTTAGGAATTGTGCCTAAAATGTTTTTATGTGCTAAATACTTGTGCCTAATATGTTGTTATTTGTTCGGATCTATGGTCTGTTGCCGACCGGATCTGGAAACCTTATGTGTTTAGGATTCTAAGCGTTTAGCTACGATATTAGAACTAGCATATAAACGTTTCGGAGTGATAAGGATGATTTAAACGTAAATCTTAAGTAAAGGTCTATATTCACCTTATTCGGTGTATAGATCAAGATGGCAAGGACCCGTAGCGGAAACATGAATGCAAATGGGAACCGAAACCAACCCCCGGTGATTGAGCAAATACCGGTTGTGGTAACCGCTGCTGAGCCAATAACAATGGCCGGAGTGCAAGCGATGATTCAGGCGATGTTGGATCGTTAAATGGAGGAAACCAGACGTTTGCTCCAGCAAAATCGAGAAGAAGCAACCATACAGATCGAACAGCCCGAGTTGAACGAAGGGCAGACTGAGGAGGGAAACTACAGTGGGACTGTTGGTCAAGCCAACCCACCGATAGTTAGGCAAAACCACCAGGATGGAGGAACTGATGGACGTGGATGCAAATACAAGGATTTCATGGCGTCCAAACCACCGAGTCTATCTGGAAGCCCGACGCCGGTGGAAGTCATGAACTGGATCTCCGAGATGGAGATGATGTTTGAGAGTTGCGAGTGTAGCAACAGGCAAAAGACCGCTCTCACGGGTTCTTTGTTGAAATCTGGAGTACTAAGCTGGTGGAAGCTACTAGCCGATTCGATGCCTAAAGGAGAAGCGAGCAAGATGTCATGGGAGGATTTTCTAGTGCAGTTAAAAATGCAGTACTGCTCTGAGCAGGATCTTCTGGAGATCAACAACAAGTTTCAGAATCTAAAGAAGGGAAAGATGAGTGTCATCAAGTATGCTGCAAGTTTTACAGAGAAAATGAAGCTTGTTCCTTATCTAGTTCCAACTGAGCTCTCCAAGGTCAATAAGTTTGCCCATGGATTACCAGCAGACTTTGGACCAATGGTCAAGCAAGCAACCACTTTGAAAGGAGCCATCTGGATAGCTAGGAATGTTGAGACCCAGATTAGGGAAAAAGGTATGGAGAGAGCTGAAGTTGGCGAGAAAAGGAAACATGAAGGATCATCAAAATCCAACAAGGAAAAGAAATTCTCAAAGATTGAAGAAGGAGGAGGAGGTGAAACCAAGTGGTGCGAGAAGTGTAAAAAGAAGCACTTCGGGAAATGTAGCGAGGAGGTGACTTGCTACAAATGTGGAAAGACAGGGCATTACGCCAGCAAGTGTGCGTCAAACAAGAAGGTGTGTTATGGATGTAACAAGGAAGGGCATATTTCCAGGGACTGCCCGGGGAAAAATAAAGCAGCAAGACCAGAAATGCCACCGAGGCCAAGGGCATTCCACATGATCCTCGACGAAGCAGAAAACCGTGCAAGGAATCAATGATGAGGACTTCATATCCGAAGATCAAGTTATGCAGTAGCCATAGTGTCGTATGATGTAGCCTATTAGAGGCATAGTCTAGGGTGAACTTGGACACCTATGTAATAGTTTCAAGGAATAATAAAAACCTTCGTTTTGATATTTGATGTGTTAAGCTGTTATGTGATTTTCTTGTGTGGTGACTTGGAACACTGCGGGACAATACCTGAGACGAGTATGAGTAGGTGTGAATGGTAGTAGAGGCCTATACTACCGGAAGCATAGGACTCACACTTGGATCAGGGAAAGTCACAAGGTTAGCAAGAAGCTAGTAATTGATTCTGTTTTTTTTTTTCAAGTATGTCATTACCATCGTTTCGATAATGACTAAAAAGATTGTTAATTTCCGACCCTAGTGGTCATACCGAATTGAGTCCGACTACGATGAGTATGTTGCGTGGTTCAAGGAACCAAGTTCGATGTAGCGTCCGACTTAAACCAAACAATTGAAATCAAAGCGATCAATAGAAGTATCGTGTTCGTTGTTAAAGAAGTTGGTAGCCAGAAACGCTACACGTTAAAGTGTGATTATATCACATTAGAACATGAAGGAAGGCATAGTGTATTTTAGAATTTAACTCTAAGAGACCTAAGTCTAAACGTGCATCACATGATGATAGGTCATAATTTGAAGTCTAGCCTGAGGTAGAGAGCAGGTGCACGATCGAGTACTGCTTATAGTCAATGAGTCTAAGAGATAGACTTGAAGGAATACAGAAGTTATAATTATTACCTAGGATGAAGAGATGACGTATGGAGTCATTATACGAGCCCTGTTTCGTTGATGATTCCGGGACGTAATCATCCTAAGGGGGAGATAATTTTAATGCCCGCAGATCCGAGAGAGTCAATTTAGAGGCAATAGGGGTCGAAAACGACTTTTCGACAAAAAGATTATTTAGAATAAATAATCTTAACCAAGTTGTAGAATATGTCACAAGGTTTTCGTACATATAAAGAACGCCGAAATCCGAGTTATAACGAAGAAGTTATGACCCGTCGAAGTTTCGCATCGGAACCGGCACGGCATCGAGAAGCGTAAATAGTAAATTTATGATAGAGAGAGATTTAGCCTTAGCGCTCTAAACGAAAGTCATAGAATATGCTAAAGTAAGAACATCGCTAAAAAGAACGCCCAAATCTGACTTCGTATGAAGAAGTTATGATTTTTCGAAGTTTCGGATTAGCGGTGTACAACCCGAAATTCGAATTTTAGATCGATTGATTTTTAGCCGACACAACCTAAATAAGAATCGAAGATCTCGTTATTAGTAGCGTAACGATAAAAAGACAGACGAAAATGGACATCGGATAAAGAAGTTATGAGATTTTAACGATCCAATCTTGTCCCGGCTTGTTAAAAATATAACTTTAAAAATAAAGTCAAAATTAGCCGACGGAGTCTAAACGAAAGTTTGGAGTACGTCTCCACCTACGCGTGGATATAAAGAACGTCAAAAACGGAGTTTGTATGAACGAGTTACAAATTATAATAGCATATTTACGTATTAAAATAAAGTATAAATCATGTATACGTACACATATATATATATACATATCTATATATCATTAGAAAGGTATCGACGATGCGGTCATTATAAGACTAATGTTGAGTTCTTTCGACATTAGTTTAGTACAAATATCATTAAATCCATTTAAAATAGTATTATAGAGCGGTGTTTAGTTGTTTATATAACTAAAAGGTCATTAAGTAATTATGGAGGGTAGTTTTTGAAAATTCAATTAGTATAAATAAGAGCCTTGGGCTCTCATATTTCTTGCACCATTCTCTTGATTCAAGAGTCTTTCTCTCCTTATCCCCCGAGCATTTCGGTCCCTCGTGATTCGACTTCTCTTTCTGTAGTTTTAGTATAGTAAGGTGAGCGCTGAAACGCTGCACGAATCTTTCTTAAATTCAACGACGAAGTTCTACCCCTGTAGAGCCCGACTCCTAGCTAAAATCCCCTTGAAAGTAAGTTATGCTTACCCTATTTTAAATATAGTTTATATTTAAAATTAGTATTGTTATTATAAATTTATAATAAATATTTGATCTATTATTATGACTTATATAAGTGTCGTTATAATATCTTTTAACTACTCGCGGTACGGAGAATCTGGTTTAAAGGGCCACATAGGGTTGTTGGATTTCAGAAGTGCTATACGCCAAAATGGTCCTACCCTCCGGTGTTTTATGTCTGGCCCCTGTCTGTACATAGTAGTTGGAAAGTATTGTTTAAATGCTTATATAATAATAATAATAAGACTAATAATTAGTCACGGTAATATTAGACTAAAATCTAGTGGTGATAATACTAGATTTCGTCAAAGGAAATTATTTTAAAGTAAACGAAGCGCTGTCCGAGTACCGAGTCACCACCTTCTCAGGTGAGTGCATAGTTTCCTTTCATCTTACACATAGATATGAAGTATTATATATAAATTACGTGCTATGTGTGCATATTATCTGAGTACTTGTTGTCTATGCTAAATGAACGATTTTATACATGTTTTAAATGATTTAAACTGTATATGTATTTTATATCTACGATAATGTTGGGGTAAAGATGGGTAGATATAATAGATGGAATATGAGTTGAATGATGAGTTGAGAGGTGTTATAGACCACGAGGTGAGGGTGAGAGGTGGATGATGTGAGAAGCCTTTTTCCCAAATAATGGCCCCGTCATTCAGCAGAGTATGGATGACAACCACGGACTATCCTAGATAGTCCAGTGGAACAGTATCAGGCTCGCAACCTGTAGGTGTTGTGAACGATGTGTTCACCCGGTGTACTCTAAACCTTGGTGATCATGTAGACTTGATACCTAGACCCTGGCGATCATGCAGACTTGGTGCCAAAACCTTGGCGACTATGCAGACTTAGTACCTATTGTAGAAATTCTGGTGACTATGCAGACTTAGTGCCTAAACCCCAGTGACGATGGACTTCGTGCCGATTCCTTAGGATGATCCTTAGGAATGTATGAACGAGGAATAGTTGATTCTTAGGCTAGATCCTTAAGAATAAAGCAGATAATAGGGATGGGTAATTGGGTTGATTGTTTGATTGTTTGAAAATAATAATTATATTATTGTGGGTTGAAAACCCTATGTACTGACCAGGTTTCCCAACCTGACCCACTCAGTTTATTTGTATCACAGGTGTTGATATGAAGTCACATTACACTGAGAGATTTAAAGAGATGTAGATCACTAGTGTAAATAAATGTAAGTTCTGTTTATGCTTATGTTTCTGTATTAACGATGACATTCCAAATGTTTTAAAATGAACAAAATACGTTTCTTCGAAAATGTTTGAAAAACGTATTTATCATGTTTTTCTGGGAACCAATTCCGCAACATTTTTATTAAAAGAAGTACTCTGATTTTTATAAAGCATAAACAAAAAAAAATCGGTCTTTTCTGGCCGTGAAAATGGGGATGTCACAGTTTGAAAGCTAACTTTGTAATTCGAACTATTTGATTAACACAGTTTTCGATATTAAAAACATACAGACTATAGACATTTGAACTGAAAATAATAAGTTTGAGTACAACATTTCCTTGTACTTTTGCCTGTATTCCCCCCTGAAAACATTTGAAAAAGGGTAGGGGTATGAACTCACCAGTCGAGAAGCGTGTCAGATTGGATGCTAAGTATCAGTTAGGGGCTTGATAACGCGTGAGGTTCCTATGTAATGTGAAATGTTATAAAATGGTATCTAATTAGACTTTAAATCACTAGTTAGATATGATTATACACTCCAAGACGCGAAAACACTTCGAATCAAGTGTTCGGAGTGACCCGGGTGACATCTAAGGACATGTACTACCCAGATATGGAGTTTACTCTTCAACAGTAAACTCCTTGAGGAGTTCACGGTCCATTGACTCTATCCCCATGATTTTACGGCCGTAAACTCATGGGTGGTGGGTTCTTGGATGCCAAATGGTCATACAATGCACACGGGAAGGTTCTAGGATTGATTTCATGGCTTAGGAAGTGATTGGGACCCTAAATGACCTTGGATAAGAGTTTACGGTCTATGAAGATGTTCTTCGGGAGTTTACTACCTTAAACACGAGTGTACTACCTTAAACACAAGTTACTACCTTAAACACAAGTTTACTACCTTAAACACGAGTTTACTACCTTAAACACGAGTTTACTACCTTAAACATGTGTTTACTACCTTAAACACGAGTTTAATACCTTAAACATGAGTTTACTAACTTAAACAGGAGTTTACTACCTTAAACACGAGTTTACTACCTTAAACACATGTTTGTCCATGATTCATGAGTTTTAGTGGTTGAAAGCTAAGCATACTAAGTTTTAAACCCATTTCTAAGCCACATAAGGTGTTAAGGGAACTTTAACACCCATAGAATGAGTTTAAGGTCTAAGCAGATGAGTTAACAGTCTAAGAATGTTCTTGGACCGTAAACTCAAGCTTGTCCCATTTTGAATAAGTTTTGGTGCATTTCTTGAAGGATTATAAGGTTCTATACTCTCATGAAAGCTTGTTGGAGGTGTTTAGGGACAAACTAACTCCCTAAGTTGAGTTTACTCCCTAAGAATAGGTGTTTACGGTCCAAGCATGTGCTTGGGCCATAAACTCATGCTTATGTCCCAATTGAAGAGTTAAAGCTGTTCTAAGTCCATGCAAACAAGTCCTTAGGTTATATCTAGGCTCCAAATGAGTTTTGGAAGGGTTTTAAGGCTCAAAAGCCCTCATTACATGTGTTCACGGCCTAAGGAGGTTCTAGGACCGTAACACATTTTTATGGTCCTGTTCCTCATATTTTTCATGAATTTGAAGGCCAAAGGTGTTATACTAGAAGCTAGGATAGTTACCTTGACAATTTGGAGCTTGTTTTGGATGATTTTGGCTTGATTTCGGTTTCTAGAGAGAGAAATTAGAGAGAGAAAGTAGAGAGAGAGTGGAAAGGCTTCAAATGAGGCTCTCTCAACTTTATATATGCTGAAATTTTGGGACACGGTAGAATTCTACTCGATACTATCGTCAACCGAGGCTTTTTGTCTTACCCGATTTAATTATTTTTATAATTCGATGGAATAAAACAATTATTTTTCCAAATAACAAATTGGGGCGTTTCCATGGATTTCTAACGTATTTGTACAATTATTAAGTCATAATAACAAACGTAAAATAAATGACTTAATTTAGAAACGAACGAAAACAATTTAGGACGATGAATTTTTAATGACATATCGGGTTACGACAACGGAACGAACTTCGGGTTGTCACAAGTACGGGCCCTATACTACCTTCCACACCTATCCATACTTTCCTCAATAATCATCCCTAGTCCTCTATGTCACTTTCTCAAACGGATACTCGAAGTATTCTCTAAAGCAATGCGACTAAACCCACTGAAGTACTTCCCAAGATTTCCTAGGTTTCCGACCTCACCCTGCCACCAATTGGTGAAGAACTCCCAATTAGGTCAGGGAACCACCTCATGAATGCCATCACATGAAAAAAAAGATCATATAACCCTTCAATTGAAAGACTCATACCTACAATGGTTGGAATCAAACAAGATTTACGCAATAGGGTCATGTCCATCACTCTGAGATTATTCAACCCTTTCCACGTGTGAATTGTCATATTCACTTAATGGTTAACTCACATCACTTAGGAGTTAAACAAAGCACAAAGGAAGAAACATTCGTGCAGTAACACTCCAATGCATAAAATAGCCAACGAGCATTTAAGCTCACACACTACATCTCATGCTAGGGATTTTCACTCTCATTGTCGGTTGCCTTATGCGTGAAAATTATACAAAATACATGATCAAATAGACTGTCAAATAAAAGACTCTACACTACGACCACAACCAGAAAAGGAATAGGAAATAAGGCATGATCATTCATTCTAGGGCTATATGATCCTAATCTTATATAATTCTTAAAGCATACACTTATCAATTACAGATACCAATAGATATTCCCAATCTAACATAGCATCCAATGCTTCCTCAGCTACAAGGCATCACATATCAGACCAATCTATCATACAATTCCTAAAAGTATCCCTAGCCTTATCCTAACATGGACTTCTCATAACATATAATCATAACAAACATGTATGGGTATTCTGGGAATCACTTACTTGAGCTTGGCTTATTGTACACACCACCCCTTTTTGTCTTTATAAAATCCTTTTAGAAAATTATTCCCTTTTTACAAAATATTTTAGAAACTAGTTCTCTTTCAAAGGTTATCAATTCCTCAGTTTGAGTTCATACATACCCGAGAGTGTACCAGAATCCCTCAAATCAAGGCTCTGTTACAAACTTGCAAACATACAAAAATTATGAGGTAAAAAATTCATTTTTAATTCAACCAAATCACTATTTATCTTTTAGTAAAACATCCATTATACGTTTCTAAATATTCAAAACAAATTTATAAGAAAACAGCTATCATAGTACAATCCCAAAACCATCATAATGTAGAAACAAGGTGGTTACGCTGCGATCATGTCGAGCAGTAAGTCCACAAAATAGGATCCAACTAGTGATCAAACACACAATTCAAGCAATTAACAATAAGTAAAGAAGGAGTAGAAGTAAATAAGTTCCAACAATGCACACGTTTTATTCAAGTCGTAAACGTCTGGTACACTTGGAACACACATATACGTATTAATGTTTATTTGACACATCTGACACTATATATAGGGGCTAACTAGCTGCAAACGTGTTCACTGCCGAACACCCGTTCACGGCCATGAACACCCTCACAGCTGCAAACACGCACACAACACCCATTACATAACCAAAACCCTATCAAGACCTATACATATTCATGCCTAGCCCAAGCCAACAAAATATGACCTAACAATCTCCCCCTTGGTTTAAGCTAGTATAGATTCAGTCTTTCTCGATCACCAACACATCTGATCTCCCCATAGCGCCCAACCACATATTTTTCTCAATAATTTATACGATCATGCCTGAGAACTCCTTGCCAACAGCTTCCATAATCTCCTGATCACATAAATTCTGATGTGAAGCCATGGTGTTAATGTCCCTTTCAACAAACTGAGGCAAGTCCTTCTATCAATGAGACAAAAGACACCATCTTTGAACTTGATTATAGCAGTAGCTATGGCTTCATCGTAAACCAAATATTTTATGTTGTATAGCGAACCATCACAAAAGTTCTTGAAGATGGGAATAGAGCGATCACTTCGTTAGAGGCCACATTACATTCTTGAAGGATTTTTTGGTGATCGGGTTAAACACATCTTTAGTTGTCTTCAAGAAAGATTTGGCGGTCTTCATCCTATCAAATCCTCTCATCATTTGTTTCTCTAAGAAGAGTTTAAAATCAGTTGCATGAGGATCATTAGAAGGGTTAGAGAATAGAGCTACTGAAAGCTCAGCAAGGTCCACTTTGGTGAGGGAAGTAAAATCCTTCTTGTCCTTGTAATATTCCACATTATTACTTTTTCTTTTCACCAGCAAACAACTGATTCTCTCATGAAAGCCCCACATTCGAATCCCTGACCGGTCTCCGTATTTGTGTTTGAACCTCGTCTTGTCGAGCTCAACCATTGTTAGTTGAGGCTGGTCTCTTTGAGGATTTTGATCAGAGTTCTTCATGAAGAGCCACCTTCCCCTTTTTTGTGAAGTAACCTATTTCCTACTTTTTATTATTGTAATTCTTCGATTGGCTTGCTCTGGTTCTTATTCAAAACGGTCAACGACTCGTGTGGTTTTGATTGGTGGATGTTCATCAAGCTGGTCAAAAGATGATGTATTGTATGGGGCTGATTGAGAAATCTGGGTTACACTTGGATCTTCAATTATGGTCTTGAACTTGTCACCGAATTCAGCAACGAGCTTATTTTTTAACTCGAAGTATCCAACCAATAGAGCTCCAAGATTGACACTTTAAATTATTTTCTTCTTCAAGTTCAGAAACTCGAACATCGAGGTTTCTGATCAAAACATCTTTTTCAATAAGCTTTTGGTTCAGAACTCCAATCTCTGCTCTCAGATCAGCAATCGACCGGTTCGCTCCCCTACATTTCCTTCCCTTACAGATATTCCTTTTCTGCGAGGTGAAGGCTCTGAATCTTGTTGGGCCAACAACCTGGCAAGCCTCTCAGAGGTAACCTCATGCATAGGTCGTGGAGGAGAGAAACCCCCAGGAGCTGAAGAGCTCCCGACTTCATGAGAAGGTCGTATAACACTTGCTCCTTCTTGGGTTGCCTGAGTAGGTGCAACAACTATGGTGTGTTGTTGAACTGGTGGTGCTTGTTCCCTTACTAGCACTCCCGGCATGGGATGATCTTTTCTCCATTTAATTGGAGGCTGGGAGGGTTGTGTCAATGTTAGATCATCATCAGTTGGCAATGATGTTGGAATGTCAACAGGAAGGGGAGGAATCCTTGAAGTTGAATCCATAATATTTGAAGGATATGCGATCTGAGTTGAAGTAGGAGGCGTTCTCTTAAGAACATTATCATTTCCCTCTGTTTCTGTTGCAGATTGTGCAACTTCATTGACGTTGTCAAAGAAAGCATCAACGTCTCCAGTGCTTAACCTTATATCTTGATCCTACTCAAAACCAAATATTAGATCATCATCATCATAACCATTTAGATCTTCACCCTGATCCATATCATCTTCATTTACAACATTCTCCATTAAGCTCATCTCAAAATCATTCTCATCATCATCATTAACATTCTCATCATCATTTGCTTCTTCAACTGTTATCGGCACATGCTCTTCGGCAACGATCGCCACTGGAGCAACATGTTCCTCTTCGTGTCCAGAAATAGTAATCACTTCATCTTCAGTTGTCTTTCACCATTCACTTTTTATGTGTCACTGTCAGTTTTCCTTTCACTCTTGTTTCACTCTTCAAAACCTAGAAAATTGTCACATTACACGTCCTTTTATTTTTTATCTTTTTTTAAATATATATATATATATATATATATATATATATATATATATATATATATATTATACAAATATTATACTTTTTCTGTAAGGAGTTAAAATCAATAAATTTTAATATATTTTTTATAATTTTTTAGTATATATATAATTTAATAAAATATGAAAATTACAATTAAATGGTTGTAGCCAATCAAGAGAGGAGAGAACCGGCGAGAGAAAGAACTTTTACCCTTAAACTACACACCTAAATTGCACCCTTGATATGGTGTTTCCGGGAGGGGCTTCCGCTTCCTTTCACCTACCCCGAAGGTATACCAACCAACCTTTAGATAATAGGTAAATGTTAAAAGGTTTTCTCATAAGTTAAGAATTTTATAGATCAAAAAGTAAATTTATGATAAATTAGAAATCGGACACTAAAATTAGAAGTTTTGTGGCATTCGTCCTATCTTATACCCACCCTCGTCCTTAAGACTAGTATCCTACGACAAACCTAGTCGCTCATCTCTCCGTCGTCTTCTGCCCTTCTGGCGACCTTTCATCGATCGCTGTCAATATTATCTGACGACTAACCTAAACGTGTAAATAGAAACACAGGAAAGAGTTCAACCAATATTACGTGGGAGTTTCTAAGGATTTAGAGGCGGAGATTAAATAGAGAGAGGTGACGCAAGAGTTTTCTGACGCTTTCCTCTCGTATCCTGACCCATAGGAGCTGAATAACGGTTGTTTTGGTGGCAATGAGGTTTGAAACTTAAACCAATTAGAGTTCTGATTTCAATGAACGACCATGCAGTCATCCACCACCACCTCTCCGTTCTGATTCTGAAGGGTCAAGAATAGGTTTGTTTCTCACGCTAATGGCTATCAGACTTCATTGATTATCAAGATCCTACAAAATAATAAATAAAGTTTCGCTTGTTCTTAAATATCCAATTGGATTTTGAGTGTTTACAAGTGAATTTTTTGTAGATCTACGTGGATTAAGGCTTCTTGTGTAATGCAAATTTATTGATTTTGTTTGGATCTGTGTATTTACTTTAATGAATAACGATAGGCTTCTTGTGTATTCTCTCCGGCTTTGGAAACAATGGTGGAAGGTGGTAGTGGACGAATGGACGACGAAAGAAGAAGGGTGGTGAAAGTGAGGTGAAATAGAGGTTTTTTTGTTTTTAAAAAAGAAAATCACTACAAATCTAACACACGAAAACAGTTAAGACTAAATAAAAAATCTGCATAGCACAAAAAAAATGACGATTAAATTTTTTATGTTTAATTAGAAAATCATATTTTGGACGTTGGACACTAAGGTCAACAGACGACAGTACCATGCAGTATTTCAGTATCACATCATATTACTATATTATTTTAAATATAATAAATATAATTGTATGGGTAACAGTTCCCCCTCAGCGACTTATGCGGATCCAAACCATCATTCGAGAATAAGCATGTTTGTCGTTATTATCCTTCATATATATATATATATATATATATATATATATATATATATATATATATATATATATATATATATATATATATATATATATATATAGGAATGAGTTGTATGGAAAACAAATAATTAGGGCAACATCTACCGGAACGAATAATCAAATGACACGTGTCCATTTCTTTCTTCATAAGTAATGTATTGTGGAAGTGATGTGTTGTCATGTTTTCATTGATTTAAATATGTGTTGCCCTAATCATTCATTTTCCATATAACTCTTTCCTATATATATATATATATATATATATATATATATATATATATATATATATATATATATATATATATATATATATATATATATATATATATATATATATATATATATATTTGAGAACTCAAAGTTTTCCGAGAACCCGAGAATTAAATCAAAATCTTTAGATCAAAATAATAAAAAGTTAGGATCATTTATGGCATTTTTGTAAATAAATGGTAAAAAAACAACACGGAGCATGATAACTAAATGATTCAGGGGCATTTTAAAGATGAATTACATGTGCGTCTCTCTCTCTCTCTCTCTCTCTCTATATATATATATATATATATATATATATATATATATATATATATATATATATATATATATCATCAAACCTCATACCGTCACATCGCCTCCAAGGACGGCCTCTTCGCTGATCTTCTTATTCATCGTCGTTGTCTTTGGTCGCTAGAGACGATGTCTTTGTCCGTCATGACTCCAATCGTTGAACATGGAGGAGCATCACTTCGGTAAATCATATGTGTTGCAGGAAGAAGACGATTACAGGTTCACTCTCTTCAAAACTAACCTCCGCCACACAAATCGTCATCAAAAGCTTGATCTATCGGCTCTCCATGGCGTCATTGGATTCTCCGACATGACTCCATCGAAATTTCGAAAGCATCTCAGATTGAGATCTCGATTTTATCTCATGTTTAGGTGTTAAATATTTTTTGATGCAAATTCATCGCAAGGTAGCGTTTATAGTCCTCATCTCCCCATTCATGTTTATAGCCCTCAACTCCTCAATCTCTTTGATGAATCATTGGGTCATGACTGATAACAACTGTTTAGTTGCTTTGTAGGAGTGGCAACCTAGGGTTTCAACTCGATTGCTTTTCAGGTGCACTTACAAATCTAAATAATGTTCTTTTCAAACCCTAGCTCATAATGTACTTCTTTTGCTAACTAACTTATAGTTTTGATTCAAATATTAGAGCTGGTTGAAATTTCATGAATTATAATTAATTGGTTGTTATGTCGTATATGTTCTTTGCGATTGGTTAAATTGGTGAACTTGTTCTGCATGTTACCTAGCATTGAATGGAAATTGAGTAACTTCTTAAGCCTGTTTACTTTTTCATAGCTCAGACTTTTATAGTTGCTCTTTTTGCTAGATGTAATTGATGGGTTTTGAGCATTCTAACACTTCCTAAGTGTACATGCAACCCTAATAACCTTGGATCTATGTTTGTCTAATTATCATGCAAAGTTGAATTCCAAGGTTATATTCCTATCTAGCATACATGGGGAACAATTTTAACTTAAAGTATAGATAGAATAACTTACCTTGTTGTTTGTGTTCCTTGAAACCTTGTGAGCCTAGCACCCTAAGTGTGATGCCTCAAATGCTTCACACAACACCAAATGCTCTTGGAAGAACTTATGAGAGAACACACACTTCTCAAAAATCGGCCAAGCCCTCTTGTTTCTTAGTGTAGCCGATTTTAGGTGGAGAACATGTTTCTTATATAGTGTTGACACATCTAGGGTTAAACCCTAATGTGTCATGACTCTTCATTTCCATGACCCATGGGTTTGTAACTCCCATGGAGCATCCATGGAGCATCCTATGGGTGGAACCCAACTTGATAATCCATGAAGCCTCTTAGCCCGCTATACAAGATATTGATGATTTACATAATTAACCCATATATTTAATTAGTTATCTTTTGATCATATAATTAATTCTAAATTAATTCTTGATCAAACTAATCAAATAATATTATTAATATATTAGAACTTATAATATATTAATAATCTCCAAGTGTTATTTCTCTCATTTAGTCTATCCAATTGCACGGTGCCATGCAACCCAAATGGACCATGCCGGGTCGGGTCAAGTACATACCAGAAATAGTTATGGACTTAGACACCTTATCCAACAGTCTCCCACTTGGATAAGTCTAATAAATATTACTGCAAGTATGACTTCAGGAACCGATCGACAATCATAGCTCTTTACAAGGTTTCTCGGAACTGAGAAGATGATGGTACGCCATTTAAGATAAGTGATCATATAATCCTCTGTTCTAGATATCAGTCGGACAAATACACGGAACAATGTCTTACTTATTGTCCAACAGTTTGTTTCCCGATTTCCGATTTGTTTGACAAAGAACTTCATTGAACACATCAACTTAGTTCTGACCGGGCCCGGTACATAGGTCAAAACAAAGTCATCGAGGGGCCCAGATATCAGCTTCTAATCCAAGAAGGAACAGATAAACTTCGACTCATATGTTTGTTCTACCACTCATTGAATTACACACAAGAGCGCGATTTATAACATCGAGTTACCAATGCGTTTTTCGTACAATCAATGCATAACCAACTTGTAAGTAACAAATCCTATCTCTAGGTTTGAAGACTTATACGATATTACCGTCTCACGATCGCTCGAGATAGAATTCCATGAAGTGATTCCAGTGAGCGTGGGTTGAGTCCAATGCTCAAAACTTTTGAGCACTCATGATTGCTGTAGCCTTGTCCAAGACCTCTACAACCAAACATGACAGTCTTGATTCATATCTACTTCCGACATATGACCGACTGTGGAGGTTTGAATAATATGTTATACCAAACAAAAATTATTCTGGAAGTCAAAACATGCAAAAGAAATATAGTAAATGATCGACAAGAGATAGCAACACTTTACTCATAAATAAAACACTTTTATTCATCATCAGATGTCAATTACACTTTACAAATTTCGAGGTTATCTAACTACTAAATCTAATATCATCCTTCAGCCCTATGCTCCGAGCATGCTGGAGATGCTTAACCCGAGTCAGTCCCTTCGTGAGGGGATCTACCGGATTCTCATCTGATGATACCCTCTTTGCCACGGGGAGTCCTTCTTCGATCCGATGTCTGATGAAATGGTATTTTCTGTCAATGTGTCTGGATCTCCCGTGATCCCTTGGTTCCTTGGCTAAGGCAACAGCACTTTCACTATCACAGAAAATTTCCATTGGCTCTTTAATAGCTGGTACAACTCCAAGGTCTCCAATGAAGTTCCTCAGCCATAACGCCTCCTTTGCCGCCTCGCTAGCTGCAATATACTCTGATTCACAAGTAGAATCTGCCACTGTCTCTTGCTTGGAACTATTCTAAGAAATTGCTCCTCCATTTAGGGTAAAGACCCAGCCCGACTGAGAGCGAAAATTATCCCTATCAGTCTGGAAGCTAGCATCACTATACCCTACAACTCTCAAGTCATCACTCCCACCGAGGGTAAGGAACCAGTCCTTAGTCCTTCGTAGGTACTTGAGAATATTCTTTACCGCAGTCCAGTATGCCTTGCCAGGGTTCCCCTGAAACCTGCTAACCATGCTCAGGGCAAAAGCTACATCAGGTCGAGTACACGTCATAGCATACATGATCGATCCTACAGCCGAAGCATAAGGTACTCGACTCATTTGTGCTATCTCAGCCTCAGTGCTAGGGCTTTGTGTCTTACTCAGTTTGGCGTTACTCTGGATGGGCAACTCTCCTTTCTTGGAGTCTTGCATTCTGAATCTCTTCAGCACCTATCCAAGTAGTTACTTTGACTAAGTCCAATTAGTCTTTTACTCCGATCTCTCAAGATCCTTATCCCTAAAATATAGGCAGCTTCACCAAGATCCTTCATAGCGAAACACTTTCCAAGCCAAGACTTTACCTCCTGCAGGGTTGGAATGTCGTTTCCTATGAGTAGTATGTCATCCACATACAATACCAAGAAGCTAACTATACTCCCACTAGCCTTGACATACACACAAGATTCATCTTCACTCTTAGAAAAGCCAAATTCCTTGACCTTTTCATCAAAGCAAAGATTCCATATGCTAGGTGCTTGCTTTAACCCATAAATGGATTTCTCAAGCTTACACACTCTATTGGGGTACTTGTTGCTGACAAAACCCTCTGGCTGACTCATGTAAACATCTTCAGCCAAGTTTCCATTAAGGAAAGCGGTTTTGACATCCATTTGCCAAATTTCATAGTCATGAAATGCGGCTATGGCTAACAGAACCCGAATAGACTTAATCTTGGCTACCGGAGAAAAGGTCTCATCATAATCCACTCCAGGAATTTGAGAGAAGCCCTTTGCAACCAGTCTAGCCTTATAAGTGTGTACTTTACCATCCATGTCGGTCTTCTTCTTGAAGACCCATTTGCACCCTACAGTCTTTCGACCTGGTACATTCTCAACCAAGTTCCAAACTTGATTTTCATACATGGATTGTATCTCGCTATCCATAGCCTCTTTCCATTTAGCAGACTCGGGGCCTGCCATGGCTTCCTCGTAGCTGTTAGGGTCATCTTGACTTACTAGTGTTCCATCACTAATAAGTGTCTCACCTTCTGCAGTAATATGGAATCCATAGTAATGCTCAGGTGCACTCCTAACTCTCGTGGAACGCCTCAGAGGTACAGATTCGTCAATTGGCTCAACAGGAGTTTCCTCCTCAAGTTGAGGGCTAGATTTTGAAGTTCCATCACCACTTGACTCTTGAATTTCTTCAAGATCAATTTTCCTCCCACTGTCTCCTTGGCTTATAAACTCTCTTTCTCGAAAGACTCCTCTTCTTGCTACAAAGACCACATTGTCACTAGGTTTGTAGAAGAGGTAACCAAAGGATTGCTGTGGGTAGCCGATGAAAATACACCTCTCGCTTCGAGGTTCGAGCTTATCATGAGTCTCGCGTCTCACGAAAGCCTTGCAACCCCAAATCTTGATGTGGTCTAGTTTAGGTACTTTACCAGTCCACATCTCGTGAGGAGTTTTGGCAACTTTCTTTGTAGGGACTAGATTAAGGATATGGGCGGCAGTCTCTAAGGCATACCCCCAGAATGAGATTGGTAGCGAAGCTCGACTCATCATGGAACAAACCATATCCAACAAGGTTCGATTACGCCTCTCAGCCACACCATTCAACTGCGGTGTCCTGGGAGGTGTCAATTGTGAGACAATCCCACATTCCCTTAGATAGTCGAGGAACTCTGAACTAAGATACTCACCACCCCGATCAGATCGAAGCATCTTAATGTTCCTACCCAATTGATTCTTGACTTCCTGTTTAAATTCCTTAAACTTCTCGAAAGTCTCTGACTTATGCTTGATTAAGTAGACATATCCATATCTACTGTAATCATCAGTAAAAGTCAAATAATAACGATTAGCATCCCTTGTGGCATGTTTGAATGGTCCACACACATCCGTGTGTATAAGGTCCAACAAACCTTCACCTCTTTCACACGAGCTTGTGAAGGGTGACTTTGTTATTTTTCCAAGTAAGCATGATTCGCAACTATCATTTAACTTTAGGTCAAACGACTCCAAGACTCCATCCTTTTGGAGTTGGCCTATGCGTTTCTTGCTTATATGTCCAAGACGACAATGCCATAATGATGCTTTATCCAATTTATGATTATTAGTAGAATCAATACACAAAACATTATTTCCTAAGTTATCTACAACAGACACAGCTTCATACACACCATCACAAGGTAATGCTTTAAAATAAAGAACATTATTAAAGAAAGCATCAATAGAACCAACTTCATTATTAAACGAAAAGGTAAACCCTTGTTTGTACAAAGCATGAAAGGAAATAATATTTCTTGCCACTCCTGGCGAGTAACAACACTTATTTAAATCTAAACTAAATCCACTACTTAGCGATAAAGTATAAACTCCAATCTTGGTGATAGGTGAAGCTTTCCTGTTCCCCATGATCAAGTTTATTCTTCCTTGCTCCACATCCTCACTTCTTCTTAGTCCCTGCAAGTCACAACAAATATGAATACCACAACCGGTATCAAGGACCCAAGATTTCGAATGGGGTGAGTTATTAGAAATGATAGTGTAAATACCTGCATGGTTTGGTTTGACTTTCCCATCCTTCACATCCTGCTGGTACTTTGGGCAGTTTCGCTTCCAATGAGCTTTTTCATGACAATAGAAGCATTCAGCCTCTTTTGGGTCAGAAGAAGGAGTAATGAAACCTTTCTTGGTTCCACTTGAACAAGAGCCATCAAGGGTCCGAGCCTTGGTACCCTTCGAAGATCTCTTTCTCTTCCTCCCTCGACTTTTCCCGATTGCCAAAACCGGAGTTGAGTTTGGAGTAGGAGTGATAGCAACCGACTTCCCCTTAAGACCTGTTTCTGCAGTCTTGAGAAGTCCCTGAAGTTTGCTGAGAGTGACCTCTTCCTTATTCATGTGATATGTCATGCAGAATTGATCATAGCACGATGGTAAGGAGCGCAAAATTATAGCTATTGCTAGCTCCTCAGGGAGGTTCACATTAAGTTTCAGCAATCGATCCACATACCTTTGCATTTTCTGCATGTGGCTCGTGATGGAATCCCCGTCCTTCATCATGGTTGTTATCATGGAGCAGATGATTTCGTACCTCTCTTTTCGTGCACTTTGATGGTATCTTTCCATCAAATCTTGGTGCATTTCATAAGGGTAGAAATCCTCATAGGACTTTTGGAGTTCTGCTGTCATTGTGGCCATCATGATGCATGCTACTTTCGTAGCATCCCTTTCATGTGCCTGAAAGTCAGCGATCTCCTGAGGAGTTGCAGTGGTCTCATCAATCTCCTTAAGCTCCTTGTCAAGGACATATTCTTTGTCCTCGTAGCGGGTAATCATCCTGATGTTTTTGATCCATTCATTGAAGTTGGATCCATCAAAGGTGACTTTCCCACACAAACTCATAAGAGTAAAGGAGCCATTAGGATTCGAGCCAGAAGCATTATTTGAAGACATCTGAAAGAGGAGAACAAGTTTAGTATAGATTTAAGAGAGTCCTTAATAAAACACCCAAATGTAATATTAAGGCTAGGATCCAATCACAATATAATATAACTTAGAAGAGGTATGCCGTAATCTAAGCTATACCATATTTGAAAGGTAGGTGAATGATGATTCACCAATTTCCACCACGAAAACCGAAATATTAGATATTAGGTTTTATTGGTTTTTAGAAATTCCTAGATTCTTTGAGATTCAATGAACTTTTCAAAGGCATGTTTCAATCTCGAGAGTGCCCTCCAAGTTTTGTGACTGGGATACCGAGGATCATAAAACGAGGTGTGAAGTAACCATGCAAATCACTTGGTACCCTTAAAGTTTATCACTCAATCGATGTGCCGGTAAACCACACACACTCCACCGATACTATAATAAACCTTAAGTCACCCTTTACCTACCTTGTTAAGTCCAAGTTAGTGTTCCGGTTAACCACACACGCTCCACCAACGACTTAGACAAAGTGTAAAGTGTAATTTCATGGATTAGCACCTTATTCACATTTTCCTAAAGTAACTAAGATTGGGAATTTAATAAAACATTTAGTTACTTTACAATATACATCATACTTTGAATGAGAGTTTATAAGTCCTTGTCTTACCCGTTCGGCTAACGACCCTCCACCAGTCAAGCAAGCGGTGGGTGAGAGTAGACACCCATTAAGTCACCATTTTATAGGCAACAACCTTATACCCACCTTATAGACCGGCTTCGTGAATGAGGCGTACTAGCGGTAAGACGACTTTATTCTTATACATATATATAATTATTAAATCATCATAATATAAGTATAAGGGTTGAATTTTAACTTTTTAAAATTCTAGGGGTTGGAACTTAAAGTTCTAACTTAACTTTACTTGTTCCAAAACTTGAGGGCAAGTTTTGTAACTTTCAAAACTTTTCATTTCTTGTAACTTATGAGTTTAATAGAGTAATAAAATGAAGACTCTTCATTTTTCTAACTCTTGTGTTTGTTTTAATGGTTTTAATTCAAGTGTGACTCTTGGTTTTCCATAACTTGAGGACAAGTTATGGACTCCATTAAAACACATTATGATCAAGAATTAATCTACCACATAGGTTACAAATAATTCCTATGATCATCTAAAACATCATAAGAACAAGAACATGAATATGAACTTATTCATAAATCAAAAATTACACTTAAAACTTTGTAATTTTGATAACTAGTTGTTGTAAATGAATTATCAAAGACATTACACCATCTAAAACAAGTTTTTCAAGTACCAAAAATTTTAGGGTAATGTTTCTAATTCATTTCCAGCAACTAAATCGAAATTCTGCAATCAGTCGACCCTACTCGCCGAGTGCATGAACTTACTCGCCGAGTTGGTTGAAGATACACATGAACTCGACGAGTCCCTCTTATGGACTCGACGAGTCCATTCGTAGACAGCAAGATTTTCGACTTTTTTCAACTTTTAAGCACAAATAAAAAACAAACAAGCCTAGGCTCTGATACCACTGATGGGTTTTGAGCATCCTAACACTTCCTAAGTGTACATGCAACCCTAATAACCTTGGATCTATGTTTGTCTAATTATCATGCAAAGTTGAATTCCAAGGTTATATTCCTATCTAGCATACATGGGGAACAATTTTAACTTAAAGTATAGATAGAATAACTTACCTTGTTGTTGTTTGTGTTCCTTGAAACCTTGTGAGCCTAGCACACCAAGTGTGATGCCTCAAATGCTTCACATAACACCAAATGCTCTTGGAAGAACTTATGAGAGAACACACACTTCTCAAAAATCGGCCAAGCCCTCTTGTTTCTTAGTGTAGCCGATTTTAGGTGGAGAACATGTTTCTTATATAGTGTTGACACATCTAGGGTTAAACCCTAATGTGTCATGACTCTTCATTTCCATGACCCATGGGTTTGTAACTCCCATGGAGCATCCATGGAGCATCCTATGGGTGGAACCCAACTTGATAATCCATGGAGCCTCTTAGCCCACTATACAAGATATGGATGATTTACATAATCAACACATATATTTAATTAGTTATCTTTTGATCACATAATTAATTCTAAATTAATTCTTGATCAAACTAATCAAATAATATTATTAATATATTAGAACTTATAATATATTAATAATCTCCAAGTGTTATTTCTCTCATTTAGTCTATCCAATTGCACGGTGCCATGCAACCCAAATGGACCATGACGGGTCGGGTCAAGTACATACCAGAAATAGTTATGGACTTAGACACCTTATCCAACAGTAATTGACCAATTGTAACTGGAAATGCGTAGATTTCTTTTTTTCTTTTTTCGGTAGTGTGATATGTATAGGAGAAGCAAGTATTTAAATTTCATCTTGTTGACGTGACGATAATGTGTTATTTCAAACACTAATGAAATTGGATTCAAACAGTGGCCCCTTTGGGATGATTAAATTCAAATTTCAAGTTAATGTACGTAGGAATGATGCTATTCACATTTCACAGTTTTGGTTGTGTTTTATGTTTCATTTCCTATAGCTTCATTGAGAGTTTGTTTTTGGGAAAATGCAGAGAATTCAGAGATGTAACATTTCTATTAGTCAATAATGGGGAAGTCTCCTGAAAGTAGATCAAGATTGTGTTTTTTTGGGAAAAAGTCATCAAAATCTAATCTCTCAAAAGTATGAAAAAGGTTACTTTTTGTACATCACTTGTCTATTCTCTTAGTATGTGATCCTGATGTCATCTAATTCTTGCAGGATGCTACTTCAGAAATAACGGTATCCATCACTAGTAAAACACCATCAAACAATTTTGGTGATGATTCAATGATCATCTCAAGTCCAATGTGCCATGTAATTGATTCAAGTGATCATATAGAACTTGAAAAGACCTCAAATGCTAACTTAATAATCGATTCACCTGAAAATTATAATGCAAATGATTATATTGAACTTGTATAAATGATTGTTGCAATTAAACCCTAGAGTGGATGATGAGTTTGATAAATGATAATGCAAATAGGAGCACAGCAACCAAGGTACATGAATATTATATTTTTCAGAATACTTAATCTCTTGAAAATATTTTTCATTTTGCTTGTGTGGTATATTTGTTTTTTATTTTTCAGAATATTCAGCAACGAGGGTACACGTATCATAGAATTTGGAGTCGGGAAAGGTATGATGTTTCTTCAATGAATTAGTTAAGGGTCCCTAGAAGCATGGTGCTGCATGTGGACCTAAGTCTCTATGATCAAGAGCAAGGCCTTCATGATTCGATCAATACCTATCATTTCTTCCCAATGAGGCTATTTTTCTTTACTCGGTCTAGAGCCACGTTACTCTTCTCAAATGAGTTAAGAGTTTCTCTGCTTTGTCCTGTTAAATAGCATAAGGTGCTTCTGTTTCTTTCGCCATCCTCAAACTATTCTCCATCTACTCTCGGTTCACAATTGTAACCCTTGAGACTCTCGGTTTTTACCACTAAGGTTTATGGTTGCACAAAATCTGTGTTTATGATCTTAGATGCGTATACCACGTGCTGAGTGAAACCCAAAATTCAACACCTATAATGAATTAACGGTGAATTTCTATATTCAAGATCTTACTTGTTACTAAATGAAATCTCTTTTCTTTGCGAGGTCTTTTATGAATTTGTCTAAAACCAAGACTATTCTTCCCAAAAAGATCCAATTTTTTTAGATTACTACACACTCTTTTGTCATAACATAATATACCTTACCTACTTGTTCAACAGACCACATCGGTCTCACAAGTACTTCTTCCAACACTCGGTCTTATTTTGAGAATCGGTGTTTGGTTGAAGATAAGCCACCCTGAGCGTATGTCATAAAAAGAAGCCTTTCAATGTTTATTTGCAAGCACTTGATCGTATTCTCGGGAATCCACACAAGCACTTCCAGTCATTCTTGACTTCGAAGGAAGCGATTCTTGCCCGGAATCCCCTTGTTTCGTGTCTGATGATCAGACATCACTCACATCCCATACACATTTGCTTTATTACCTTATCGTTTGTCACTCTAATACACAAAATTTTTTATTTTCCCACATTCTGTTGATGGTTTGTTTGATTTTATTTGTCCTCTAGTGAATCAAGGGCATTTCAGATTCGGATGGTGTCGTCTATTTCAAAAGCAAATCGTTGAAATCTTTTTGGGCACGTGAATTTGAACGGTCACCGTATGCACGCGTGCTGCCGCATACCTAGGAACATCCAACCTGTCAAATCCCGCTTTTTCAGGCTACAGTTTAGCTATAATGTCACTATCGTCACGATTTTCTCTCTCCTGGCAATGGTATATAAAGGGCTTGCATGATTCATTGTCTTCTACCAGTCACAAAATTTCTACACTGGAACGGCAATTGTAACTGTTCATCTTCTTCAATTTTTCAACAATGGCGACCTCATCTTCTGCACAAGATCAAACAACTTCATATGCTTTTCTGACCATCAAACCTAATCAAAATATGATTATAGAACTTAATCCATTTCTATATGATTCTTATATGCTGCAAGTTGTTGAGTGCTTGAAGTACTCTCCTTTGGTCATTGCATTAACCCAGTTCGAGGTTGTTCCGATGTCCTTATTATCTCAAGTTTATTCTTCAGCATCATATGACAAGAACAAGGAACGCATATATTTTCAAATACACTCCAAGAAAGCCTCTATTTCCAAAGGAAGGTTTTGTTCCATACTTCATCTGGCGGTGGATTCTTCGGTGATTTCTCCGGACTTTATCACAACAACACAGATCTTATCAATGTTGTATGAGATGGGCTATACATACGTATTGACCACTATTGCCAAAGTTAAGAAGTCATATCTGCCTTCGCAGTAGAACAGTCTTCTCTCCTTAGTCATTAAAGGCTTGGCGGAAAGAAGTGTTGGATCGGATGGCACGAGTAAAGGGTTCCTGACCATTCTCTATGGTCTGTATAATGGTATCAACCTGGACTATGGCTCCATCATACGGTCTCAAGTTGTGCATAGCCTTAACACTTCCACTCGTCAATCAGAAATTTCATGTGGAAGGTTTTGGACTCTCAACACGCGACGAGCAATCGATACTCTGGAGGTTCCAACAATGAAAGATGCTCTTATCGCTTCCATTGCCACTTTCCATACCAAGAAGATCATTCTCTCGGACCCCACAAAGTTTCCTGATTATGGTTCTATACCAGAAACGATGTACATGGGTGTGACAGCCGAAAGTAAAGTGATGGCTGATTACTGTCTACTTCCACCAAAGGGCATGCTGATACGAATGCTGCCAAAATTCGTGAATCGTTCGAATCTCTTTCCCAATCCTTAAAGGAAGAACAAAAGAAGTTTGAAGAAGTTTGTTCTTCTATCAAAGCTGATAATGCTTCTTTGATCGGTTCGGTCTCTTCTACACTGGACTCACTGCATGCTGATATTTCCAAAGAGAGTGCCTTGAAAGAGGAGATATCTCATCAACCCTCTACAATTGCAGTTCAACAAGTTCAACTTGCTCAAACAGAGAAGGATATTTCGTTATTAAAAACCGAGAGAGCTGTCTTTTGCAGTTGTGCAGGTGATGTCAAGGACATGTTGACCAATCTCCTTGGTGCTCAGGATCCGATTCTTACTTTGACAATTCGCAATCACTTAACCAGCAAACTCCTCCCTGGCCTTACCATGCTTCATGAAATGAAAGGTGTTTCGGAGCCTTTCATTACTCCAAAACAAGGGGGGACAGGACCGCAGAAAGTCATTGTTACAAATGAACTGAAGGTTAATGTAGCTTCAGGTTCTGGTCCAACAGAAAAACTGAAACAAATTAATGATGATTCTTATAGTGAAGAAGAAGAAACTATAGCTGATGCGCTTAAACAAAAGAAGAGATGCAGAGAATTAGATGAAAATCTAAGAGTCACAAAGGAGGCTGAGGAGACAGAGAGGCGCAATAAAGAACAAGAAGACATCTTGCAATGCAAGAAAACTCTGTTTCCAGAATGGACGAGGGAGGTGTTGATCAGTTGTAACATCCCGAAATATCAAGAGTAGAGTTGAAGGGCTAAAAGAGTAAATTGGGAAGGAGTGACTCGGCGAGTCCATGTGCGGACTCGGCGAGTAGAGTCGCGACCTGGTCGCGTGTTAAGTGGCCGACTCGGCGAGTCAGTGTAATGGACTCGGCGAGTAGGTGCTGAGTGGAGAAAACCCTAATTCTCGGGGTTGAGCCTTATATAAAGATCATTATGTTTCCCTCCCAGCCTCTTTATCACCCCTTGAACCCCAGAAAACCCTAAATCACGAAGAAGCACCATTGTTGAATGGATTGGAGCTTGGAGAATGTATTTGTGAAGGAATTTTGGGAGATTGAAGGCTTGGAGCAAGGGGCTTTGTTTGGATTCGAGTCTCATTTCTTTTGGGGCATTCCTTTGAGGTAATATCTCGTTTTTTTGAGCTGCTATTTCTTAGATGCATTATTTTGGGGGTGTTGGAGATCATATCTTTGGATGTATTGGAGTTTATAGGTTAGATCTGAGGTTGCTACCTCAGATCTGGAAGGGAGAAGGTCTAGAGTGCATGAAAGTCCCTGTATTGGAGTGTTTAGTGAAGCTTACATGTCCCAAACCCTAGCCCCAATGTGCAAACGGATTAGATCTCCTTGGATTCACGTAAAGTTTGCCACTTTATAATATGGATGAGTGGTAGGAGACTAGATCTATGTTTTGGAGCAATTGCATGGCCTGGAATGCTTCTGAATGGATTCAAAACAGTGGTATGCGGTGAGTCACATGGGAGTACTCGACGAGTTGGATGAAGATGGCCTGGAACTCGGCGAGTTGTATGAACAACTCGGCGAGTAGGTTGAAGATAGCCGTAGACTCGGTGAGTCTGTTCTTGGACTCGACGAGTCTTGTCGAAGGGTCCCGATATTCTCTGGTTGAGTCGAGAATCGGTGAGTCGAGGGATGACTCGGTGAGTTGTGGGCGAGTGGACTCAGAGTTGTGGGACTCGGCGAGTCTTGGGGTGACTCGGCGAGTTGAGTCGCAGATTGGGGAAGTTCTGAGCATGGGAGCTCGACGAGTCGACGGGTTGACTCGGCGAGCAGGGTCAACCAGGAGGGTTGACTTTGACGGAGGACTTTGACTTGGACCAAGGGTTGACCGTTGACTTTTAAGGCTTAGTCAGCGATGTGGCCTTTGGGCCAAGAGAGGGGTAAATAGTCTTTTACCCTTAAGAGGGTGCCATGAGAGGGTTGATTCTAGTCTCGAGAGTTATATTCATGAGAGTATTTGCCTTACGTGTTAGGCGGTGGTGGGTTCGAGATTCAAGTGTGGGGATATCTGCTTTCTGTTTGCCAGGTGAGTCTTCTCACTATACTTTACCTTGAGTAGGTAACCAGAGTTATGTGATCAGAGTATTTGTATGCTATATGTACGTGATGTATTGTACTGCATTATTTCTACGTGATTTATGTTGTGCATGTTTTTAGAGTTGGAACCGGAAGGTTCCCAGAGTTAGAACCTGAGGGTTCACAGAGTTTGGGTGCACGGACCCACAGAGTTATAGCCTCGAGTGGCTAATATGTGTTATGTGTGGTATTTTGTGGAACTCACTAAGCTTCGTGCTTACAGTGTTTTGTGTTGTGTTGTTTTTCAGGTTTCTTTCAGTATCACGGGACGGCACCGGCTTGATTGTACACACCAGAGAAAGAGTCATGTTTTGGAGGATCCTGGTTTTCTATGCAAGTGAAAAAGGAGTTTTGTTTTTTGTAATTCGTTTATAAATGAGATTTTAAACAAGTGTTTCTAAGAATTTACGATTATTTTAAATGAAAAATTGTTTTGAAATTCACGGTGTTACAAGTTGGTATCAGAGCCTTGGTTTGAGGGATTCGGATGCGCCTTCGGGTAAATCTGGACTCAAACTGAGGAAGTAAGAAAAGTTTTAAGGAAATAATTTTCTAAAAATGAATAAGAGTTCAAAGAGAAAACAAGAAAGAGCAGTGTGTACAATCAGCCAGAGCCCGAACGGTGATTTCCCAAAATACCCTTATTTTTGTGTTATGGGATATTTATGATGCACTTTATGAGATATTATTACATGCTAGAGACAGGCTAGGTATTTCATATGTTAGGACTAGAGTGGCCTGATTTGTGATGCCTTAGCCTAGGACTCGTTGTTATATGTGTTATGCTTTTGAGTATGTGATGAGTGAGAGTATCCAGTTAGAACCCATGAGGGGTAGAGTTACAAAGTTCGGTGGTACTTTTGAGGATGAGCCGAGAAGGTGGAGTTATCATAGAGAGGGAGTCCTATGTATTCTTCGATGCTCGAATGCTGCTTGCTTTGTGCTTTGTGGAACTCTCGATGATGGGAGTCAGCTACCAAGTGAATATGACGATATTCAGGAGGTAGATGGCTGGCATCATTAGGAGCTCTTCAGCAGCTGATAGCAAAGAAGGGGGAGGACAACGGAAGAGCCTAGGGAGTAACCCTAGCCAGATGAGTGCGCTTACAGAGTAGAGAATTTCGCTGGGGAGCAAGCACGCGCAATGGGATTAGTGAAAGGGCAGGTCGAGCAGTTATTTAGAAGCTCTGGGATGGTCTGTGTGGAAAGTATGGGTAGATGTGGCAGGTAGTATGGGCCCGTACTACTGAAAGCAGAGGACCCATACTTGATACAGGGAGTATTCTGAAGGTTCTAAGGAGCGGATGGAGGAGTGATGTTATGGTTCGGGTACCATACATCAGAGCAGATTGAGGAGTGATGTTATGGTTCAGATACCATACATCAGAGCAGATTGAGGAGTGATGTTATGGTTCGGATACCATACATCAGAGCAGATTGAGGAGTGATGTTATGGTTCGAGTACCATACATCAGAGCAGATTGAGGAGTGATGTTATGGTTCGGGTACCATACATCAGAGTAGATTGAGGAGTGATGTTATGGTCCGGGTACCATACATCAGAGCAGATTGAGGAGTGATGTTATGGTCCGGGTACCATACATCAGAGCAGATTGAGGAGTGATGTTATGGTTCGGGTACCATACATCAGAGCAGATTGAGGAGTGATGTTATGGTCCGGATACCATACATCGGACCGGATGGAGGAGTGATGTTATGGTTAGGGTACCATACACTGGGGCATATTAAGAAGAGATGTCATGGAATGAGTACCACGATTCGTAGTGAAGGTTGTTTGTGGTTCTCCTGTTATTCGGTCATAAGTAAGTTCGAAGAGGCATCCCTTGAGAGGGAGATCGAGAGTCCCCCAGAGTATTTTAGTAAGGAGTCAGTGAGAAGGGAGAATTTCGATCTGAGTTGAGTGATCAGTCGATAAAGGATATGTCACCTCCTATGATCTGGGAGGTACTGCTTATGTACGTGTGAAAATATGAGGAGCATGATGTTTTGGTTTTGGGTTTAGGGGTAAACCCTGTAGGTCGTCATTGATGATGATTTCCAACCAGAGTATTAGGTAGCATGTGCGCCGCGAGGCAGTGATTTATCATGAGCAGATAGTCAGTTTGGACTGAGATAGTCGAGGGCCATGCTACACCTAATTGAGTATAGTCGGGTGTATGGTAGTGGTATCAGTGGGGAGTTCAGTCGAGGTTAGCGGTGCAGAGAGTTTTCTATCCATGGGGTGTTGAATATGGGAGTGGGTCCTTGTTCTTGGGATGATCCCGATGTTGGAGCGTTGGTTGATGAGTTGAGGTGAGGGGTACGGTGATTTTATGGTTCAGTCTATGAGTCAGGGATGTTATTGAGCAGTTGAGTTGTTTGGTACTAGGTTGGTACGAGATTTGGAACGACTAGAGGCAGACGTGACGAGAAGTTCTTGAGGAGTTCATCAGAGGTTCATAGTATATGAGGTCAATTCATTTCCGTAAGGGGAATTATAGGGCATTGTGTAGCACTTTCCGGGGGTAGGTGCGATTTTGCTGGAGAATATAGTTATGGGTTAGTTGTGTGCTATTCGGTGATGGTTCGAACCCTAAGTGGGGGAGAACCGGGTGCCGTATGTAAGAAAGCAGAGATTTGTCAAGAGCAGTTATAAGTGGAGTATAGAGATATGCGGTAAGAAATCATGAGACCAGAGATGTCGGTGATCGAGGAAAGGGGTCAGAGTGAGTTAATGCGGGATGTACTTGTTTGAGAAGGATGAATGTCTCCACGACAGGTGTTTATTAGTCAGAAATCTGGTATTGGTCAGTGTTGGGGCAAGTAGATAGAGAATGATTGGGCAGCCAACTCCCGGGTCGGTATGCGAATCCTTGTTGGATTTTGAGCGGCGGGAAAAAGGGGGTTTCGGAGAATTATCAGCGTATTTCGTAGCGTTAGCGTTTCTTCGTACTGAAATTGAGAAATTGGATACACCGAAGTTGCAACTTGGAAAAATGAAGATCTAATTATGGGGTTCAGAGGGAATGTATTATTGCCTCTATATGGTGCTTGGGGCAGGAGATTAGTGGTTGTGGCAGGATCTTGTGATGTTCGGTGGGGGTGTTCCGAGGTATCCGGGTATTGATATCTTTATTTCGAAGTATTCGTGAATCTTGAGTTGAGATGACTTGTGGTATATCGGGTATCTATGGATCTAGTGAGAGCCTTTCGAGTATGGGCATCCAGGGAGATTACTTGTGAGAGTGGATCTTCGCAAGGGTGGGCGTCCATTATGACGATTGCCTCCAGAGTCTGTGATGAATATTCGAGACGAGTATGGGTAGCCGCCTATGATAGTCTGTGGAGCACGAGCTAGTGGGGTCAGAGGGTGTTGTGATACTGCGGAGAGTCGTAGTACTCACTAGTCAGAGGGTGTTGTGATGCTGCGGAGAGTCGCAGTACTCACTAGTCAGAGGGTGTTGTGATACTGCGGAGAGCCGTAGTACTCACTAGTCAGAGGGTGTTGTGATACTGCGGAGAGCCGTAGTACTCACTAGTCAGAGGGTGTTGTGATACTGCGGAGAGCCGTAGTACTCACTAGTCAGAGGGTGTTGTGATACCGCGGGGGAGCCGTAGTGCTCACTAGATGGCAAGAGAATGTGATGATGGAATGTTCTCCGATCAGTGTATGATGTGGAAGAGTTTTGGGCTTGAGTAGCCCTAGTATTGAGTTTTTGGAGCCTGGATGTTGGACCGGGGGCGAGTCTGGGGTCCCCGTCTCTGTCGGGGAATGTGGTGAGATGCGCAAGGGATATGCGCAGCAGAAACCAGAGATCAGAGTGGAGACGATCCTCGGTTGGATTGTGCCTTCTTGCATAAGGAAAAGAGTATTTCGGGACTTGCGTGTCACGGGGCCGGGATAGTGGTCACGGGGAGGAAGTTAGTGGGGTATTTGGATGATGATATGGGTGACCTTTGGAGGCTCAGCTATGGAGTCAAAGGCTGACTTGGTGCTCTGTCTCGAAGAGGGATATGAGATGAGCTAGAGCTTATCATGATGATGTCTGAGGACACCTCAAAGGGAGCGAACGATTCAGACGCTCAAAGACATGCTTCGGGCATGTGTAATAGATTTCGGAGGGAGTTGCGGCATGTAATTATCCTTGGTCGAGATATCTTATATCAACAGCCATCATTAGTGCATTGGTATGCCGCCCTTTGAGCTGTTGTATGGGAGGAGGTGTCAGACCCTCATTTGCTGGGGAAAGTGTTGATTCGCGGAAGTGGAAGTAGTAGTGAGAATGGATGATTTGGAGTATGGTGGTCGAACACTGTGTCTGTGCCAGTGGTATGGAATGACATCATGATGGGATGTCTGCTGAGGACGCGGAAGGGATTCCGCGGGTGTAGAGCTAAGAGTCTCAGGATGGATGCAGGGATGGAGTCTGGGACTCCCAGCTTGATTCTGATCAAGGGTTGTGTGTGTAGTGGTGGTTTCTCCTGAGAATGTTAGAGATATCGTCAGTATGACGGGTTTTCCTAACCCGAGAGTGCGAAGGTTGGTGCGGCATGGGTGTGTGATTGCAAGAAGAGGACTCATGGGAGTTACTCTGGAATTGAAGAGTGGGTCCTTCCGTCGTCACGGATTGGATAGGGTGGGATTCGGATCGGGGATCTGATGGTTCATGGCTTCTAACCCTTATGGGTTGAGTGATTGTTGAGATTTGGGCAGTGATGCTTCATGGGTAATTCTCTGATCGTTGAGTGTGGTTATCTGAGGGTACAACCGGTGCCCGGTTCGAGACAGTGGTCAGGACACCGTAAGGAAAGGGAAAGTGTGTTCGAGTTTCGATGGGTATGCCTTGTAAGAGCAGGTCCGATTAAGGCCAGGTGGCACGTTGTGGGAGTATTTCTGGAGTTGAGTTGTTGTAGGCTTCGAGGGCGAAGCCTAATTTAAGTGGGGGAGAATTGTAACATCCCAAAATATCAAGAGTAGAGTTGAAGGGCTAAAAGAGTAAATTGGGAAAGAGTGACTCGGCGAGTCCATGTGCGGACTCGGCGAGTAGAGTCACGACCTGGTCGCGTGTTAAGTGGCCGACTCGGCGAGTCAGTGTAATGGACTCGGCGAGTAGGCGCTGAGTGGAGAAAACCCTAATTCTCGGGGTTGAGCCTTATATAAAGATCATTATGTTTCCCTCCCAGCCTCTTTATCACCCCTTGAGCCCCAGAAAACCCTAAATCACGAAGAAGCACCATTGTTGAATGGATTGGAGCTTGGAGAATGTATTTGTGAAGGAATTTTGGGAGATTGAAGGCTTGGAGCAAGGGGCTTTGTTTGGATTCGAGTCTCATTTCTTTTGGGGCATTCCTTTGAGGTAATATCTCGTTTTTTTGAGCTGCTATTTCTTAGATGCATCATTTTGGGGGTGTTGGAGATCATATCTTTGGATGTATTGGAGTTTATAGGTTAGATCTGAGGTTGCTACCTCAGATCTGGAAGGGAGAAGGTCTAGAGTGCATGAAAGTCCCTGTATTGGAGTGTTTAGTGAAGCTTACATGTCCCAAACCCTAGCCCCAATGTGCAAACGGATTAGATCTCCTTGGATTCACGTAAAGTTTGCCACTTTATGTGATGGATGAGTGGTAGGAGACTAGATCTATGTTTTGGAGCAATTGCATGGCCTGGAATGCTTCTGAATGGATTCAGAACGGTGGTACTCGGCGAGTCACATGGGAGTACTCGACGAGTTGGATGAAGATGGCCTGGAACTCGGCGAGTTGTATGAACAACTCGGCGAGTAGGTTGAAGATAGCCGTAGACTCGGCGAGTCTGTTCTTGGACTCGACGAGTCTTGTCAAAGGGTCCCGATATTCTCTGGTTGAGTCGAGAATCGGTGAGTCGAGGGATGACTCGGTGAGTTGTGGGCGAGTGGACTCAGAGTTGTGGGACTCGGCGAGTCTCGGGGTGACTCGGCGAGTTAAGTCGCAGATTGGGGAAGTTCTGAGCATGGGAGCTCGACGAGTCGACGGGTTGACTCGGCGAGCAGGGTCAACCAGGAGGGTTGACTTTGACGGAGGACTTTAACTTGGACCAAGGGTTGACCGTTGACTTTTAAGGCTTAGTCAGCGATGTGGCCTTTGGGCCAAGAGAGGGGTAAAATAGTCTTTTACCCTTAAGAGGGTGCCATGAGAGGGTTGATTCTAGTCTCGAGAGTTATATTCATGAGAGTATTTGCCTTACGTGTTAGGCGGTGGTGGGTTCGAGATTCAAGTGTGGGGATATCTGCTTTCTGTTTGCCAGGTGAGTCTTCTCACTATACTTTACCTTGAGTAGGTAACCAGAGTTATGTGATCAGAGTATTTGTATGCTATATGTACGTGATGTATTGTACTGCATTATTTCTACGTGATTTATGTTGTGCATGTTTTTAGAGTTGGAACCGGAAGGTTCCCAGAGTTAGAACCTGAGGGTTCACAGAGTTTGGGTGCACGGACCCACAGAGTTATAGCCTCGAGTGGCTAATATGTGTTATGTGTGGTATTTTGAGGAACTCACTAAGCTTCGTGCTTACAGTGTTTTGTGTTGTGTTGTTTTTAAGGTTTCTTTCAGTATCACGGGACGGCACCGGCTTGATTGTACACACCAGAGAAAGAGTCATGTTTTGGAGGATCCTGGTTTTCTATGCAAGTGAAAAAGGAGTTTTGTTTTTTGTAATTCGTTTATAAATGAGATTTTAAACAAGTGTTTCTAAGAATTTACGATTATTTTAAATGAAAAATTGTTTTGAAATTCACGGTGTTACAAGTTGGTATCAGAGCCTTGGTTTGAGGGATTCGGATGCGCCTTCGGGTAAATCTGGACTCAAACTGAGGAAGTAAGAAAAGTTTTAAGGAAATAATTTTCTAAAAATGAATAAGAGTTCAAAGAGAAAACAAGAAAGAGCAGTGTGTACAATCAGCCAGAGCCCGAACGGTGATTTCCCAAAATACCCTTATTTTTGTGTTATGAGATATTTATGATGCACTTTATGAGATATTATTACATGCTAGAGACAGGCTAGGTATTTCATATGTTAGGACTAGAGTGGCCTGATTTGTCATGCCTTAGCCTAGGACTCGTTGTTATATGTGTTATGCTTTTGAGTATGTGATGAGTGAGAGTATCCAGTTAGAACCCATGAGGGGTAGAGTTACAAAGTTCGGTGGTACTTTTGAGGATGAGCCGAGAAGGTGGAGTTATCATAGAGAGGGAGTCCTATGTATTCTTCGATGCTCGAATGCTGCTTGCTTTGTGCTTTGTGGAACTCTCGATGATGGGAGTCAGCTACCAAGTGAATATGACGATATTCAGGAGGTAGATGACTGGCATCATTAGGAGCTCTTCAGCAGCTGATAGCAAAGAAGGGGGAGGACAACGGAAGAGCCTAGGGAGTAACCCTAGCCAGATGAGTGCGCTTGCAGAGTAGAGAATTTCGCTGGGGAGCAAGCACGCGCAATGGGATTAGTGAAAGGGCAGGTCGAGCAGTTACTTAGAAGCTCTGGGATGGTCTGTGTGGAAAGTATGGGTAGATGTGGCAGGTAGTATGGGCCCGTACTACTGAAAGCAGAGGACCCATACTTGATACAGGGAGTATTCTGAAGGTTCTAAGGAGCGGATGGAGGAGTGATGTTATGGTTCGGGTACCATACATCAGAGCAGATTGAGGAGTGATGTTATGGTTCGGATACCATACATCAGAGCAGATTGAGGAGTGATGTTATGGTTCGGGTACCATACATCAGAGCAGATTGAGGAGTGATGTTATGGTTCGGGTACCATACATCAGAGTAGATTGAGGAGTGATGTTATGGTTCAAGTACCATACATCAGAGCAGATTGAGGAGTGATGTTATGGTTCGGGTACCATACATCAGAGCAGATTGAGGAGTGATGTTATGGTCCGGGTACCATACATCAGAGCAGATTGAGGAGTGATGTTATGGTCCAGGTACCATACATCGGAGCAGATTGAGGAGTGATGTTATGGTTCGGGTACCATACATCAGAGCAGATTGAGGAGTGATGTTATGGTCCGGATACCATACATCGTTACTCCAAAACAAGTGGGGACAGGACTGCAGAAAGTCATTATTACAAATGAACTGAAGGTTAATGTAGCTTCAGGTTCTGGTCCAACAGAAAAACTGAAACAAATTAATGATGATTCTTATAGTGAAGAAGAAGAAACTATAGCTGATGCGCTTAAACGAAAGAAGAGATGCAGAGAATTAGATGAAAATCTAAGAGTCACAAAGGAGGCTGAGGAGACAGAAAGGCACAATAAAGAACAAGAAGACATCTTGCAATGCAAGAAAACTCTGTTTCCAGAATGGACGAGGGAGGTGTTGATCAGTCAAGCAATTGAGTCACCAAGTATCTATTGGTTGGAACTGATTGCCTCTTTTGACTATGATAACTCAAAGGACTCACAGTTTGATATGCCGATTACCAGAAAGGCATTTACATTTCATTGTTTTGACTCAACTGTTGAGGTTCCTTTTTCCACACACAAAGGTTGACCGCGAGCTTATAGACTTTAACTTGAAGTATGGCCAACCTCAACACTTGACATGGAGTGCCCAGAAAATTACAATTGTCAAGGTATTGAAACCGACTCCCTCCGTTAAATTTGTGAATGTCAATTTCAAGATCATAAGAGGGTCTGCAAATTCTGTCTCGATGATATCCTTGGCAGATCTTCCCAATCTTAATCCACACGGTTGCATACTGCTATACAACATTCTGCTGACCAATTCTAAGGATTACGAGCCGATTTTGGAGAACTTAAAGGGAATGTTGGCCTCCTACATCTATGAATTTGCAACCATGGATCAGGAGATTGCAAGAGTGATGAATAAGAAGTCAACAGTCAAGCCCACTCAAAAGCCGGGGGACGTGAACAAGATGAAGATCGGTCAGATTGATTCTAAGCATCTGACTGTGATGTTTACGAAGGGTGAAGCTAACAAGTTCTTGGTAAATAAACATCTTTTTCTACTGACTGCTTGGAGCACATTATTAATTTGATATATCGGTGCAAGCAGAACTCGAATGCTAATAATAAAATTGTTACTGATATGCTTCGTTGGTATATTACCTTTCGATACCATTTGTTAGGAATCATACTGAGAGTGTTCAAAATGGTAAAGAAGCATTCGGTTGCTAAATAAAGTTGAAGTTTCGGTCCTGAAGACGCAAAGGGGGACATTGTTGGGCTTATTGTGTTGCGTCTTAGGTCTTTTCTATATATCTGGATTGGGCATATCCATCCGTGATTATCTCTTAGGGTTAGGCTATATATATGCATGCATGTATGCATTATGAGTAGACGTTCTTTTATATATACGCTTGAGTTTTGTAAGCCTAATACACCTCTATAGTCGAAGTTCTTAATAGAGCTCTTCTAAGGTTTTGAACTATTAAATCATTCGACGTATTCAAGCCATATTTGTGTTTACTTTACGTACTTGTTTGTTTGCATGTTTAGAATCAATCGATCATGATAGAACTACGTTCTAACACTAATTTTTTGTAAAATTTGAATCATTTCCTATATGAGTTAAATTAGGTCAAATTTAGTAAATGATAAAATGATATGATTATTTTATTATATTTAAAAGTTTTATCTAAAGAGTTTTTTGAAACCTCCATAAGTTATGGATATGAAAAGGTTTAAAAAAAATTGATTCAAAGTTTTTTTTATGGAGTTAAAAAAATTTGTGTTAATATTTTAAAGAATTCCATAACTTGTTCTTAAGTTATGGAACATGAAGAGTTTCATCATTTAACAAACATTAAACACCATAACTTATGGAATCCATGTAAAGTCCAAAATCGGATCTACCAATGATCAAAAGCAAATAACAACCACACAATACGAAATAATAAGCAAAGAAATAACAAACCAAGCTTGCCTACCCTTTAAAGCCTAAAAACGTCAGATACAACTTGGTGAAACTGGAAAATATGAAAGACATCAACAACCTAAACATCTGACACAACACCCTATTTATAGGCCTTATGACCGTGAGCAGTTTACGGCCGTAAACTCAAGTACAACCGCAAACTAATACAAAATTGTTTTTCATACACAACCGCTATCACCAACTATTATATCTAGACCAAACCATTATACATGGCCTTTCAATCTCCCCCTTGGTTTGGACTAGCTCGAGGCCATCCCCTTGTTAACAATCATAACGTCCATTTGTCCCATGGCTCCATTCCACATACGCTTGCTCAAAATCTCAGCCACCATTTTCGTGTACACTTTAGCACCTTCTTCATGTATATCTTCAACAACTTTAATCTGAAAGTTGCTAAGATAGTGAATATCCCATTTCCTGAACTGCAACAAGTCTCTACGATCATAGAGCCTGATGTACCCATCTTTAAGCTTAGTGACGACATAAGAAGTAGTTTCATCAAAAACCCAGCATTCCAATGAACTAAGAGACCCATCTGAAAAGCCTTGAAGCATCAGAAACTGCTTGACTTGTCTCGTTGCGAGCCACATCACTATCTGCAACGGCTTGTCAGTGGATGGTTCCAAAACATCTGAATGTTCAAACATGACAGATTCTGCAGTGGGCATAGAAGGAAATCCCTGTTTAACTTGATCATCAAGGAAGTGCTTGAATTGAGTAACTTGTGGATTATTCATTAAATTAATGAAGGGAGCTTGAGATAGCTCTGCCAAATCAACCCTCGTGAACGAGCTAAAATCATGGCTATTCTTATACAACTTAGAATTACCGCTCTTGCGAATAACTATCCACATCTTAAGGGGTTCATGGAATCCCCAAGAAGAAACTCCCGATCTGTCTCCAAACGTATCTCGGAACCGAACCTGTTCAAGATCAGTAACAGTGATTAACGGTTCGCCCCGAGAAGCATTCAGATTAGTGTTCCTCTTAAACAACAACTATCCTTTCTTCACTTCTTCTTCTAGACCACGACGAATGATTTATGTAATATGTGGAGCCAAAGGAGGTTCATCAACTCTACGATTACCAGTACTAGAAGACTGACCGACTGATAGGTCAAATGTGAGAGCTTGTACGTGAATATTAATCCTTTGTTCTTCAACAGACGTTTGATATTTTGTCTCCAAGGTCTACTTCAAGTTTCTTCTTCAGTTCAAAGTAGCTTGAAGTTAGCAGATTGAAATGATCTTGCAAGTCAAAAATCTGCTTAGTCTTCAGCTTTTTATCCTTTATGAGCTCACCCACTTGTACTCCAAGATTATATTTATATGATTGCAACTTAGAGACTTGAATCCTATGGTTGACATTCTCATCACGAAGTTCCGCTACCTGAATATCTAATTCGATATTCTTCTGGCTTAAAACTGAAATCTCCTTTTGCAAACTAGAGAGAGTGAGATTGTCATCCCTAGCACCACCTTATTCAATGGCAACACCTTTTCCTCGAGGGTCTGGCGATAGAAGTTGTTCTTCAGCCATGTGCAATGCCAACCTCTCAGAAGCAGCATCCCGATTGTATCTTGGAAATGAGAAACCAGGCGGCGCAGAAGGACCACCAACAATAAATGCTGAACTCGGACCTGTTGGAAACATCTTGGTGGTTGTGAGTCTAGTGGTAGCAGTAGTGACAAGAGGGGTAGGAAGACCGCTAATCAATCTTGCAATTAGGTCAGATTGCCTCACGTCTAGTCTTTGTCTCTTAGACTGAGGTTGGTCAGAATCTGGGGTAAATACACTCATAAATGGTTCTGTTGTAGGAGAAGCGGATATAGAAGGGGAACATCCCATAACTGGCTCCATAGGAATTGAAGCAGACACCATTTGTTTTGATGTTGGAGTTTGAGTTTCAAACGTTTCACTTGACTTCCTAGTCTCGGTTGTTCGCACAACAACGTCATCGACATTGTTGAAAATCGTGTCAAGGTTTTCATGCGACACAACATTTTCACTGCTGGCTAAGGAAGCCGCAATGTTATCACGATCAAAACCTGTTAAATCAAGATCACTAAATGAATTGTTTCTTTCTTCACCGACATGCAATTCCGCACCATCTTGATCATGGCTCAACTCCTTTCAAGTTCTGAGACAATTTGAGCATTAGGAGTTGGTGAGTTATCCTTTTCAGTTCCTTCATCCTTTGATATATCAATAAAAACATTATTCGGAGTCGATTTTTCTGCAGATGCTTGCTCTGACGAGGTTTGTTCAGATGAATCGTATGACTCCGTCGGTTCATCCAACTCTGTAAACTTTCCAAACTTCTCTAGAGGATACAGTCCTTGAAAAATAACCTTGCCTTTACGATTTTGTTTGATTAGACCCACAATGTCTGGACCCAAGGACTTCATATCGAGAGTCTCCCATTCCTTTCTCGTATCTAGAAACTGAATGTTGATAAATAGATGGATGAAGCGAGGATACAAAAGAAAAGTATCTCGGGTAGAGGCTCTAATGTTAATGACAAATTTATCCAAGATGAACTTGGAGAAGTTGAATCTTACGCCAGCAGCAAGAGACACCAGTGCACTAGTTGTACGCTGCGAAATCTCATCGGCTCCAGACCTTCTGCCCGAAATGCAACTAACAAACACATACACTAAGAACCTCCATTATGGATGCAGTAACTTCTTCAGTGTTGGCAGAAAAGTTCCCTCATAGCTCATTCTGCGTAGAATTCGTTGAGCGTCTTCAATTCTGATTTCCGTTGGGAAATTGGGTTGATCGTCAATGAGCAGCACCTCGCGAATGAAACCTTCATCAATCACAATCTCCCGTCGCTGAACTTTGCCTTTCACAGTAAATTTTCCATCATCATCCATGTTCGTTTTAGCGGTCGCCCAAAATTTGCGAATCAAACTTTGATACACAACTGGATTAACCGTGATCGCGTTTGCTAAACAACACTCCCGCAGCTGATGTATCATCGAGCGCATATTGGAGTGAATTGCCGGTGGATCTGCAAGTACGATTGCAAGGTTGTGCATGTCTGCAAATTTCAAATTCGCCATTTTCTGCACTCAAACACGAACTGTAAGAAAACTTAAAATAAAATTTTATTTTGACCAAAAAAAATATATTCTAATTAAAAATATGATCAAAACAAAATTTTTAATTAAAAATTGAGTTGGAAAAACAAGTTTACAGCCAAAGTTATAAAAGAAATCACTAATTATTTAATCAGTTATCAGGGCAATATATGAACTGTTCTTGGGCCGTAAACACCGAGTTTACGGCCGATGAACACTTAATCGAAAAATTCACAAAAAACATATCTAAACGATGAATTGATGTATGACACATAGATATATGCAAATCTAGAGATTAGTAGCATCAAAATAAATTCAAAACAAATCCAAACAGCAGCCAAACAGAGTTTATGGCCGGAGCTTACGGCCGTAAGCTCCGTTGAACCCTTTTTCGCGATTTCCAACAAAATGGCTCGGTGAAAATTGAAACAAAACACATATTCGTGATTTAGAAGTGATTACCTTTGTGATGATGTAAGTGATTTTCCGAAAATCAAAAAGTAAATTTTTTGATCTTTTTGAGAGGGTTTAAGAGGTGTTTGCGGCCGGAATCTTGTGAATGAGGAGATTCCGGCAGTGAACTCCTTTTTATCCTTTTTCACCCTCACTTACCCTCGTACCTGATAACTACCAAGTATTTTCAACATCCAACAATTAAACTTTAAAAAAAAAAAAAAAAAAAACTTTAAGGATTAATTTTAAAAGAATTTTCGAAAAAAAAAAATAAATAAAAACAAAACAAAATTTTAATTGCTGGAAAAAATACAACGAAATTAAAAATAAAACTAAAACAGTAAAAAAAATAATAAAAATAATAAAAATAAAAGTAAACCAACAAACAAAAATAAAATTTAAAAATAAAAAATTAAAATTAAGAAATAAAATTAAAAATGTTAAAAGTAAAAATAAATTTCAAATAAAATAATTTGACAAAACAAAACTTAACCACTATAACTTTTGTGATGCTTGGATCAAAGTTGTTGGACAACCTTCTTCCATTTGTCGGTACCCTTATCTTCACTTCTTCGTCTGATCGATTGTCGGTATTGTGATCCACTTAAACACGAAAAATTTGTGACAGTTTTGGACATTTTACCAATAACAAGATTCAGGCATATATCTAATTGTAAATTTCTGTTATTATAATAAATCCTACATCTTAAATAAATTTTCCTTATGACCATTTAACTGACTACAACCAGGGATATTGTTGCCCACCTAAATCGAGCAGCAAGATCTACAAACAATCTGTATGAGTTCAATTTTTAAGTGTACTAGAATCTGTTTCCCGTTTCCTGATATGCCCCAGCCATCAAGAACTTCCAGAGTACTCCTTACACCGGGTGAGCCGACAACCATTCAAAGAGAAGATAGGTTCAAAATTTAATAACTTATCACTTTAGAGGGGTTGAGAAGTACAAAGTTGCATATGTTGTGTACCAGGTCGGATTTGAGGTCACGCAAAGGAGACAACATATGGCTAACAGATATGAGGAGTTTCACAGATGTAACATGCAGAGAAATAGAGTTGCATATGTTTCAATCCAGGTCGGATCTCTTCCAATCATGCAAAGGGTGCAACATATGACTAACAGACAGAAAGAAAGAAAATGATATTCTACAGACCTAATTTATCGGAATTACCAGTCACCCCATCCAACCGGAGTTACGGATAGAATCCGCACATCGAGGAAAAGTTAGGCCACGGTTCGAAGTACGGGTTCAATTAATGTGACGAGTAGATTCTCATGTATATCTCCCTACTCAACCTATCCAAGCGTCGTGACAACAGGTTAAACAGATCTAACTAGGTCAAAGTTTGTTAAGTCCTTAAATTCATTAGGTTCAACTTTCCTAGTCAAGTCCATTTAAAATAATTCGTGCCTACCAGCACATCGAGTATAGTGTGTAGAAGATTCAACTTAGGTACGTTACGCCGATTCAAGTTGTCCGTTATCACTTGTTAATATCATTTCCCATCACAACAATTTTTCTGAACAGAAATGACACTATTTTTGAATTTTTATTTTCTGATTTTTTTTTTTGTTGTTTTTGGATTATTATATTTCTCCCCCTAAATTTGTGCATCGGTGAGAATGCAAAATAAAAAAATTAAAAAAATAAAAATAAAAATGCGCAAATTTAAACTGTCCTAAAACAAGAAACCAAAATAAAAAAAAAATTAAGAAAAAAATAAAAATAAATAAAAAAAACTTAATCCTCAAAACGTATCATTATTATCAGTGTGGACCTGTTCTATGGCTTTGTAAACAAATCTACCACATTATTATCAGTGTGGACCTGTTCTAGCCGGATTAAAGATCGTTCATAACAGTCTCTGATAAAGTGAATTTTAATGTCGATGTGCTTGGTTTTAGAGTGTTGGACTGGGTTTTTAGAAATTTCAATTGACGCTTCATTATCACAATATATGGAGGTTTCAAAGTAATTCAAACCATAGTTCAATAGCTGATGTTGGATCCAGATAACTTGAGAGCAGCACGCTGATGCAACAACGTATTCTGCCTCTGTTGTGGAAGTCGAGACAGTGTGTTGCTTCTTGCATTGCCACGTAACTAGCCTGTCACCTAGATACTGACATCCTCCTGAGGTTGATTTCTTGTCAAGCTCCCAACCTCCATAAATACTATCAATAAAAGCATAAAGATCAAATTCAGAATTCTTCGAATACCAAACACCCAATTTAGGGCTTCCTTTGATATACCGAAAAATTTGTTTGACAGCAATAAGATGAGAAAGTTTAGGATTAGCCTGATAGTGTGCACATTGACAAACTGCAAACATAATGTCAGGTCGACTTGCAGTAAGATACATCAGCGATCCAATCATCGATTGATAAAGAGTTTGATCTACAGACTCGCCTTCAGGATCTGAAGTCAGAAGAGGTCATTCAGCCATCGGTGTTGACGCAGATTTAGCATCGTGAAACGCAAAATTTTCGAGAATATCCTCCACATACTTGGCTTGATGTAGTAGGATTCCGGTTGAATTTAGTTTAACCTGAAGCCCCAAAAACATGGTCATTTCTCCCAAAGAACTCATTTCGAATCGTTTCTTCATTACGCCTTCGAACTCCTTGCAAAGCTATTGACTGGTTGATCCAAAGATGATGTCGTCGACATATATTTGTACGAGTATCTGGTCCTTGTCGACGTGCTTTATGAAAAAGGTTTGATCGATAGTGCCGTGAGAGTAACCATATTTGAGCAAATGATTTGTTAGGGTCGCATACCATGCTCTAGGAGCTTGATGCAACCCATATAACGCCTTGTCCAGCTTGTAGACATGATTAGGATACTTCGAGTCAACAAACCCAGGGGGTTGATCAACATAGATTTCTTCCTTCACCTTGCCATACAAGAAAGCAGTCTTGACATCCATTTGAAAGACGGTAAAGTTCATATAAGAAGCATACGCTAGGAAGATACGAATAGCCTCCAAGCGAGCTACTAGAGCATAAACTTCAGTGTAGTCAAGACCCTCGACTTGTCGAAACCCATGAACTACCAATCGAGCTTTGTTTCGCACAATAACTGCTGAATCATCATGCTTGTTGCGATAGACCCATCTTGTGTCAAGAGACTTCTTACCCTTCAGTAACTCAACTAACTTCCAAACACCGAGTTTTTCAAATTGGTGCAATTCCTCATGCATTGCATCCACCCAACTAGGTTCGTTTAGAGCCATTTCTACATTCTTGGGCGTAATTTGAGAAATAAAGCAAGAGTACAGACATGTATTCACGTCTCCACTCTGACTTCTAGTTTTAACACCATCATCTAGCTGGCCAATGACGTTTTCGATCGGATGATCGCATTGAATCCTTGAAGGTATTTCTTGGCTGATGTCATTGAGAGAAACCGGAAGAGTGTGAATGTTGATACCTCCTTCATTTGCTGGTTGAGCAGCACCAGATGGTTCTGCGACATACTCATCTGCAATAAGATCAGGAAAGAGTAATTCCATAAAGGTTGAAGAGACAGCGAAAGCATGATTTGGAATGAACTATTTTTTTGAAGATATGTGAGGTGTCGTTTCAGCATCAGAAGGATCAGTATGGACTGATTAAGGACTATCATGTTCCAAGAACGATCTCCCTTGAGGAATAGCAGAGGACTCTACTGAAGAAGTTGTAGAAGACTCCCCCTCAGGTGCAGCAAAAGGCCCCCCCTCAAAAATAGCATGAGATCCTCCCTTACGTGAACCAGAGGACTCTCCCTCAAGTGAAGCTTTAGATTTCCCTTTCAATGAAGCAGAGGATTTAGATACAGGTTTGTACACAACTTCTTCATCTTCATCTTCAAAGATACTCTTCCAGTGCAAATCAGTTCTAGATATATTACTTGAATACTCATTTAAGGATTTGAAAAGTGATGTGTAATCAAACAACCAATCCGCACCCACTCTAGCATCTGTCTCATTTTCTTCTAACCAACGCACGTCATAAGATTCCACAATCTGTTTGGTTTTCGTATTGTAGACTCTATAGGCAGTGCGAGCAGCATACCCTACAAAATAACAGTCATCAGCCTTGGCATTAAACTTTGGGTTGGCATTTAAGTGAAGGTGTGTGCAAGGACAACCAAATACACGGAAATGACTGACTGGTGGCTTGTGTCCATAGTAGATCTCATACGGAGTTTTCATCTAAGCTTTGTTGATAAGTACTCGATTCTGAACATAACATGCAGTGTTTATTGCCTCAGCCCAGAAGAAAACTGGTAGCTTTGAATCACATAGCATTGTTCTTGCAGCGTCTTTTAGCGTTCTATTTCATCTTTCAGCGACACCATTTTGTTGAGGTGTATGAGCCGAGCTAAATTGACACAAAATACCCTTTTATGCGTAGAAATGATCGAGAACAGAATTCTTAAACTCTGTCCCATTATTAGTACGAAGCACCTTCACCCGATTGTTGGTCTGGTTCTCAACTAATACTATGAACTTCTTGATCAATTCAGAAACGCTAGCTTTGTTGGATAGAAAGAATACCCGCGTAAATTGAGAGAAGTCATCAATCACAACTAGATAGTAAGAGCTTCTGTTTATGCTTAGAACATTTACTGGACCAAACAAATCCATATGAAGTAATTGAAGAACCTGGCTAATTGAATTGACATGTTTTGTCAAGTGCGGCTTTCTATGATGCTTTCCTTGAGCACACGACACACATTTCTCAAACGTAATGAAGTCCTTGACAGGCAGCCCACAGACCATCTCATTCTTCGCAAGACGATTTAGGTTCTTGGCGTTAGCATGACCTAATCTTCGGTGCCACAGCATGGCAGTTTGCTCGCAGATCTTGGAGAAAAGACACGTAACTTGTTCATGAAGATTGATATTCATATCGATGATATAGGCATTCCCATCCCTTTTTGATTTTACAAGAATCCATTCTTCTGGGATGACAAAGCCCGGCTTTAGAATCATGCATTCCTTGTCAGTGAAATGCGTAGAATAGCCCTTGTCACAGATCTGAGAAACACTTAACAGACTATGTTTCAACTCGGGAGCAAAATTGACGTTTTCAAAACTTAAAATTCCATTTGAGACGATTCCTCTTTGAGTGATTTTACCACCATCTCCACTCGCAAAAGATACATATCCCCCATTAAATGATTGAATGATGTGCAGTTGGGCGATATCTCCCGTCATATGTCGGGAACAGCCGTTGTTGACGAACCAGGGTCTGACGACATTTTCCCGCAACTGTCGCTACAAAATGTGCGGGTTCAATTAGATTTGGGCACCCAGGTCATGACCTTCCTGGGTGATCTCGATACCTTTTCAGATTTATCAAATTTAAATTTTTCTGAAGACACAAATGATGTATTAGGAGCAGGTTTGGGCAGCCATTTATAATTAGGTTTTCTAACTGTCCTGGTTAATTTAGAAATTGAGTGTTTGTCAGTCTGCTTAAGGCCTGTGTGACTTCTACCAGAATTGGTTGAAGACCCACTGTGGCTTTGTGAAGAGCTTGACCTTGGCTTGGCTGTGCTCGTTTTTGGCGGACTGCTTGGGACATGGTGATGAAAAACCCTTTTATGTCTTTGAAAGACAGCCCGTTTTCTTTTCCGTTCATCTGCCCAATCATCTTTTTGAGAACGAGTTCTAGAGGAGTAGACAATTTCTAGCAATATAACCACTAGTGCCACAATTAAAAGAAATTTTGCTTGTCATTTTTTGGAACTTGTACTGCATTGATCAAATTTGTTCTCCCTACCAACACCCTTTCTTCTCTCACAAGAACAAGCAACATTATTAGGTTGTGAGGCAAGTGAGGGTGTGTTAGATGGGGAAGGTTGTGAGACTAGTGGTGTTTCAACATCTTTATCTCAAACAATCAAATTGTCAACCAAATTGTTCAAAACTGTATCAGACATTTGACAACCATTTAAAACAGTATCAGAAGTAACAACCATGGTATCATGAGAAACAAAAACAGTATCAGAAGAATCAAAAACACCACAAGAACTATTGTCACTTAAAACATTTGAAAAAGAATTGTCTTTATTTAGAATGAAAACTTCAGGTTTGGACTCAGTTTTATTATCAGAAACACATCCTTCAACTTCGTGATTTTACTGATTCAAGGATTGATCTGCAGGAGAAGTAGAAATTTTAGTACTTTCAACATTAATAAATCCTCCCAAAATAAAACCGGAGGGCTTGCCATAAACCATAAATGATTCATTGGCAATTTCTTCTTTGGACAAAGGCTTGGACACATATGAATGATTGAAGGGAGGGGGTACATTATTATACCCTAGACCTTTTGATTGATTCCTTTTAAACTGCATGCTTTGGTCTATCATATTTGCAACCACCTCACTTGAGAAATCATATATTCTAACATCAAGTTTGGCGGTTTCAAACTTTACTTTCAAAGATTCAACTTTAGCCACTAGCTCAGCATTTTGTTTGACTACATAATCATAGTTTTCACATTTGTTACTGTAGTCTTCCTGGAGTCTCCTAAAGTCCTTAATTTTCGATTCCAACTGAGCTCTAAGTGGTTTTTGTCCTTTTCGAAGTTGGTACCCTTCATATCGAAGGTCTTCTACGTCTCTTATTAATTTATCATTAAGTTCACGAAGAACCTAAGATTTTCTACTTCATTGCCTAATGTATCAATTTTGTCATGTAAAGTTTTTACAAAATCTATACAAGCCTTAGAGCATGATGGGAGACTTACCTTGGACGAAGTAGGTTCATGAGAAGAGGATACCATCAACGCAAACTGTAGCTCCATCACACTGTCTTCAGCTGCTACAACCCCCGCTAGAGCATCATCCCTTACCTGTGCCAGATGAGCATTTTCTGGTCTAGATAAGTTGAGAGCTTGTATTTGATCATCCCAGTCGAAAGATTGTGCAACCATAGCCTTGTCATTGTTTGCTTGACCAATGCTTCAGCTGTTCCCAACTGCAACCATTGTTCTGTTATTATTAACTCTTCTATCGGGATGTGGGCAATCACGAGCAAAGTGCCCTAACTCGTTGCAATTGAAGCACTGAAGCTTTCCCTTGTTGAATCCAACCTTCTTATCAGCGCTCATTCCCCAATTACTCTTCCCTGTCTTTTTGGCAAACTTTTTTGCCCTAAATACTGCCATGGCAATGTGCCATGTGATGTCCATTTCCTCAACGTCCTCCGGATGGATTTGATCAAGATCTGCAAATGACAATTAAGGTGGAAGCTCCCCAGCTACAAATGCATTGTAGCAATTTACTAAGCCTGCAGCAAAGACAAGGTTTTCTTCACACTCCTTTCCCTTTGAAGAGGAAGCCACATTTGAAGACGAAGCAGTCACAAATAATTGATTTTGTGGCTGGGGTATGACTGATGCAGAGGTAGGTGATGGATGAGAAATCATCTGAGCTTGAGGAGAAGCAGTGAAGGATAAACCTGCAAATGAATAAGAGAAGGAAGAAAGAGCATTGTTAGATGAAATGATAAGATTTGCAGCTGAGTATGAGTTGACATGATTCATTTCTCGTTGCTTGTCATCAATATCACATGCTTTGATGACTGCCATCACTTCAGCTAGAGAAAGGCGATTGAGATCCTTAGTCTTTTTGATGACTGCTACATTCATGTCCTAAGATTTTGGGAGGGCATTTAGTAGCTTCTTATTAATTTCTGACTTTGTATAGAAGATCCCTGCCACAGTCATCTCCGTGTTAAGAGTTGTGAATCGCTGCAGCTGAGCCTCAATAGTCTCTCCAGGCACATAGTTGAACAGGTTAAACTGTTGCCGTAGCATGTCTTGGCGACTCTCTCGCATGTCGTCATTTCCCTCATACACCTCAATCAGGGCTTCCCACAATGCTTTCGCAGAAGTATATTCTTTGAATCCTTGAGCGATGTCTGGTGAGAGAGCCGTAGTAAAATGGCCAATGCCTTTTCTTGTTCCTCTACACTCTCAAAATCTTCATCAGTGTAGTTTTCGATTTTCTTTTCAACTACCTGCCCCTCAACTGTAGTGGTGATTCTGACTGGATCCTTTATGACACATTTCCAAATCTTGAAGTCTTTCATCTTTATATACTTCTCAATTCTATATTTCCACTCAGGGAAACCATCAGCGGACATAAGCCTTGGAATGCGCGTGGTTGTACCCATCACAGCATCGAGTTCTTGATATTGGTTGTGATTTTGTGATTCCATTTTTATTTAAATTCAAGTCAATTAATTATTAAACGAAATTTAATTTGCTGCTTAAAAATTTTCATTTTTTTTTTAGAAAAACGTTTGCTGCCAATAGTTTACTTCCGAAAATTAATAATTAACTTCCGAAAATTTGTTTACTGTCGAACAAAACTCAATTTATTGTCGAAAAATGATTGTGGCCGTAAACTGTTGGGTTTTTAGCCATAAGAACTTTCCTATGTGCGCATGCAAAACCCTATTGCTTGGATCTAGGCTTTCTATCAAACATGCTTTTGAATCCAAGACTTCTAATGGCTAATTAGGTTAAACAATAACATTAATACAGATCTAGAATCATACCTTTGAGTTCCTTGTTGATCTTCTAGTCTTGGAGCTTCTAGAGTCACAATTGTCACTCCTCTGATGGTTCACAAACACCAATAGCAAGCAAGGTGATTTAGGAGAGAGGAGAGGGGATGGAATTCGGCCAGAGGTTCCTTTCTTTAGGTTCTTAAAGCTTGTACACGAATTCCACACCCCAAGGGCCTATTTATACCTTTAGACTCCTTAAGGGTTTCACCCTAAACCCTAATTGGATAATCTTCACTTAAGGCTATCTAAATCCATTCCATAGATATCCTTATGGACTATTTTGAGCTATCCTAAAGCTCTTAGAAACCGTCCAAAGTCCATCCTAATGGATTTATAGTCTAAAGTCTAACTATCAAACAATTGACAGTTTATACCCTCTTATTTAATTAATCTCTTTACGCCACCAAATTAATACCAATTAATCTATGACTTATATTAATCAAATAGCTAAATATTATTCCTTATAATATTTACTCTCTCTTAACAAATCATCCTTCAAGTTGCTATGGTGAAGGCAACCCAAAAGGACCATGCACCACCGAATATAGTTATAGCCTTAGACACTATTCCAACAGTCTCCCACTTGGATAAGTCTAGTAACTATACAAGTATAATACGGTTTGCAATCGTAGCTCTCAAAGACGCTGTCAACTCTGATCTAATCAATCTTGTCCTTTAGATAAGGGATCGTACAGTCCTCTGTTAGATATGATGCTGACAATCCTATGGAATGGTTAGTCTAGCATTTAGATTTCTCGATCTTCGATTTATTTGACATAGAACTTAATCGAACACATCAATTCAGTTCTGACCGGGCCCGACACATAAGTCAAATCAAATCATCGAGTGGCCAAGATATCTCTTCTACCCTCTTAGGATAAAATTTACAGATAAACTTCGACTTATATGCATTTACTTATTCATTAACCAACTATACACAACAATGCGTTTTATAACATCAAGTTACTGATGCGTTTTCGCATTATCAATGCACAATCAAATAACAAATAATAAACCATATATCTAGGTTTTAAGACCATATGATATTATCGTCTTGCGATCACCTTTTATATCATATTCCATAAGGTGATTCCAGCAAGCGCGGGTTTATTCCAATGCTCAAAACCAGTTCGTAAGCACTCATGAACGTTGCAGCAACTCTTGCTATGTCTAACACCATTTAGACACTCTACACACCAATTCACGACAATCTTCATTCATATCTACTCCCAACATATGAACGATTGTGGACCATTTGAATAATTCGATTATTCCTAATAAACTCAATTATTCTGGAAGTCAAAACATGCAAAGTGAAACAATAGTTAAACAACTAACATGTGATAGTAACTTTACTCATAAATAAAACTTCTTTATTTAATCATCAAATGTTAATTACATTTATCTATTATACGTTTCTAATAAAATCTAATCTATGCTAATATCATCCTTCAGCCCAATACTCCTAGCATGCTGTAAGTGCTTAACCCTACTCAGTCCCTTCGTAAGCGGATCTGCTGGGTTATCTTCTGATGATATCCTCTTCACTACGAGTTGTCCTTCTTCTACACGATGTCTAATGAAGTGATATTTTCTGTCGATATGTCGAGATCTACCATGATCCCTCGGTTCCTTGGTCAAGGAAACCGCACCTTCGTTATCACAGAAAATCTCCATGGGCTCCTTTATGGCCGGTACAACTCCAAGATCACCGATGAAGTTCTTCAGCCATATTGCCTCCTTCGACGCTTCGCTTGCTGCGATGTACTCTGATTCGCACGTTGAATCAGCTACGGTTTCCTGCTTGGAACTTTTCCATGTCACTGCTCCTCCATTTAGGGTAAAGACCCAGCCCGACTGCGAACGGTAGTTGTCCCTGTTGGTTTGAAAGCTGGCGTCACTATACCCTCGCACCTTCAAGTCATCACTCCCTCCAAGGACTAAGAACCATTCTTTCGTTCTCCGAAGGTACTTAAGGATGTTCTTCACCGCAATCCAATGTGCTTTGCCAGGGTTCCCTTGATATCTGCTAACCATGCTCAAAGCGAAGGCTACATCAGGGCGAGTACAAGTCATAGCGTACATGATTGAGCCAACTGCGGAAGCGTATGGTACTCGGCTCATTTCTGCTATCTCGGCTTCGGTACTCGGACTTTGAGTCTTACTCAACTTGGCATTTCCTTGTATCGGTAGTTCTCCCTTCTTTGAGTTTTCCATACTAAAACGTTTTAGTACCTTCTCCAAGTAAGTATTCTGACTAAGTCCAATTAGTCTCTTACTTCTTTCTCTTACTATCCTTATTCCCAATATGTAAGAAGCCTCTCCGAGGTCGTTCATAGCGAAGCACTTCCCGAGCCAGGACTTAACCTCCTGCAGAGTCGGGAAATCGTTTCCTATGAGTAATATGTCATCGACATATAGAACGAGGAAGCTTACTACACTCCCACTGGCTTTGACATACACACAAGATTCGTCTTCGCTTCGTACAAATCCAAACTCTTTGACTTTCTCATCGAAGCAAAGATTCCATCTGCGAGACGCTTGCTTAAGTCCATAAATGGACTTCTCAAGCTTACACACTCTATTCGGATGCTTCGGATCCACAAACCCCTCTGGCTGAGCCATGTAAACATCCTCAGCCAACTTTCCGTTAAGGAAAGCGGTCTTGACATCCATTTGCCAAATCTCATAATCATGAAATGCGGCAATCGCTAGCATCACTCTAATAGATTTAATCTTCGCAAATGGCGAGAAGGTCTCATCATAGTCAACTCCAGGAGTTTGAGTAAAGCCCTTCGCAACCAATCGCGCTTTGTATGTGTGTACGTTCCCATCCACGTCGGTCTTCTTCTTGAAGATCCACTTGCACCCTACGGTCTTACGTTCGGGCACGTAATCAACCAAATTCCAAACTTGGTTATCGTACATGGATTGGATCTCGCTATCCATCGCCTCTTTCCATTTCGCAGACTCCGGGCCTGCCATGGCTTCCTTATAGCTATTAGGTTCATCAAGATTTATTAGTGTACCATCACTAATATACGTGTCCCCTTCGGTAGTAATATGAAAACCATAAAACTGGGGTTGAACTCTAAATCTATCGGAACGTCTAAGAGGTAAGGATTCGTCAATCGGTTCGACCGGAGTTTCCTCCTCGGGTTGAACGCCAGCGGTAGAGGTTCCTTCATCTATCGATTCTTGAATCTCTTCAAGTTCGATTTGCCTCCCACTGTCTCCTTGGCTTATGAGTTCTCGCTCTCGGAAAAGTCCTCTCCTCGCAACAAAGATAACATTATCTTTCGGTCTATAGAAGAGATATCCAAAGGAAGTTTGCGGGTAGCCGATGAAAATACATCGCTCACTTCGAGGTTCAAGCTTGTCGTGAGTATCTCGTCTTACGAAAGCCTCGCAACCCCAAACCTTGATATGTGCCAACGAGGGAACTTTCCCCGTCCACATCTCGTGAGGTGTTTTGGCAACCTTCTTGGTAGGGACTCGGTTAAGGATATGGGCGGCAGTCTCTAAGGCATACCCCCAAAAGAAGATAGGTAGTGAAGCACGACTCATCATAGAGCGAACCATATCCAATAAGGTTCGATTACGCCTTTCTGCCACACCATTCAATTGCGGTGTCCTAGGAGGCGTCAATTGCGAAACTATTCCACACTCCTTGAGATAATCGTGGAATTCAAGACTTAGGTACTCTCCTCCTCGATCGGATTGAAGCATCTTGATTTTCCTGCCCAATTGATTCTCCACTTCATTCTTGAACTCTTTGAACTTTTCAAAGGTTTCTGACTTTTGCTTGATTAAGTAGATATACCCATATCTACTATAATCATCGGTAAAGGTCACATAGAAGCGGTTCCCATCCTTCGTGGTTGATCTAAAAGGTCCACATACATCGGTATGTATTAGGTCTAATAGTCCCTCACCCCTTTCACAAGTGCTCGTGAAGGGTGACTTAGTCATCTTTCCAAGTAAACAAGACTCGCAAGTGTCATCTTCCCTAAGGTCGAATGACTCCAACACTCCATCCTTTTGGAGTTGGGCTATGCGTTTCTTGTTGACATGTCCAAGACGACAATGCCACAAGGATGCTTTATCCATACTAGTGGAAGAATCAATATTCAAAACATCATTTCCTAAGTTATCAACAATCATAACAGTTTCATATATTCCATTACATGGTATAGCTTCAAAGTAAAAGACACCATTTAGATAAGCCAAAATAGAACCATTCTCATTATTAAAAGAAAATCTAAAACCTTGTCTATACAAACCATGAAATGAAATGATGTTTCTAGCCATTTCTGGCGAATAGCAACAATTGTTCAAATTTAAAACTAAACTATTCTTAAGCACCAAAGAATACACTCCAATCTTGGTCACAGGCGACGATCTTCTGTTCCCCATGATTAGATTGATCCTTCCTTGCTCCACATCCCTACTTCCTTTTAGTCCCTGCACATTAGAACAAATGTGATAACCACAACCGGTGTCAAGAACCCAAGAAATAGCATGATTAGAATCGTTAGATTTTATTGCATATATACCTGCGAAAGATGGCTTGATCTTTCCTTCCTTGATGGCTTGCAGGTAGTCCGGGCAGCTTCGCTTCCAATGTCCTATCTTGTGGCAGTGGTGGCACTCTGCCTCCTTCGGGTTAGAGCAGGGCTTAGAGGGATCAAATTTTGTCCCACTAGAAGAGGAACCATCTCGGGCTTTCACCTTTCGATAGTTATTTGAAGAAGCTTTCCTCTTCTTTCCCTTCCCTTGACCAATTGCCAAGACAGGAGCAGCAGACGGATTGGGAGTTGGTGCAACAGACTTGTCCTTGAAATTGCTCTCAGCAACCCTCAAGAGACCTTGGAGCTTACTTAGAGTGACCTCCTCTTTGTTCATGTGGTAGGTCATCCTAAATTGATTGTACATCGGAGGCAAAGAGTGAAGCACCATGTCGATCGCCAAGTCTTCGCCGAAGTCAACGTTTAACTTGCGAAGGCGGTCGACATACCTTTGCATCTTTTGCAAGTGCACGGTAAGAGATTTTCCATGACCCATCTTGGCGGAAATCATGTTGGTGAAGATCTCGTAACGCTCTTGTCTCGCGTTTTGGTGGTACCTCTCCAGCAAGTCTTGATGCATCTCGTATGGATACATGTCCTCGTAGGACTTTTGGAACTCGGAGTTCATGGTGGCGATCATGATGCAATGTACTTTCGTCGCATCTCGCTCATGGGTTTCAAAGGCGGTGATTTCAGCGGGAGTAGCAATTTTGGGGTTGATTTTCTCGAGCTTCTCGTCGAGGACATACTCTTTATCCTCATAGCGAGCAATGGTGCGAATGTATCTTATCCATTCGCCAAAGTTCGTTCCATCGAAGGTGACCTTTTGGCAAAGGCTCATCAACGTGAAAGAACTAGCAGCAACGTTGTTTGCGTTTGACATCTATAGAAAGGACAAAGATAGATTAGAACAAGAATCCCTAATTATCACCCAATAAGAAAAATTAGGGCTAGGATCCAACAATAACATTTACATACTAGAAAAGGGATGCCGTAATCCAACATGCAAATAAATTGAAGGTAAGTGAATGACGATTCACTAATTCTCCATCACAAAACTTAAACTTTTAGTCCTAAGTGTTTTTGAGAATTCCTAGGTTCGGATGAGATTCATTGAACTATTCAATGGCATGTTTAAATCTCGATATGCCCCTCTTGTTTGTGACTGGGATGCCGAGGATCACAAAGCGGGTGTGAATTACCATGCAAATTTACATGGTGCCTTCATTGTTACGATCACCTATTCGATGTGCCGGTAAACCACACACGCTCCACCGAACTATGATAAACAATGAATCACCCTCCGCCACCTTCGCTTAGAACCAATTAGTGTGCCGGTAAACCACACACGCTCCACCAACATCTTAGCAAGGTGCAAAGTGTAATTTCATGGAATTGCATCAATTCACTTTTCTTAAAGTAACTAAGATTGGGAAATTTTAAAAAAAAATTTAGTTACTTCGTATTTCTTATTATACTTTTAATGAGAGGATGAGGTTGCCCTATCCTACCCGTTCGGCTAACGACCCTCCACCAATCAAGCAAGCGGTGGGTGTGAGTGTACACCCATTAAGCGCCATTTTATAGGCCGCAACCTTATACCCACCTTATAGATCGGCTTCGTGAATGAGGCCTACTAGCGGTAAGACTAGCATTTAGTTATACATATATATATTATTCTAATAATGTCATATAAGTATAGGGTTGTATTTTAAACTTTTCAAAATCTAGGGTTTGAAATTTAAGTTGTCTAAATTAAAGCTTTTAATCACAAATTTAAATTTCAAAACTATAGGGTAGGTTTTAAACATTTAAAAAACATGGAGGATCAAATAACAAATAATTTCAATTAACAATTAATATCTTAATTATCTTCATTTGATTTATCTTTGATTTCTTTGAAGATAATTACCAAAAAATAATTAAAACAATTAATTAATTATCATATAAAGAAACTAAATATTTAATTAGTTGATAATTACCTTTAACTAGATCAATATAACACTTATATTTATCAAAAAAACGGATTCATATTGATCTAATTAGTTTATGGTAAGTTTGGATAAGATAAACACAAAGAAATCCCGAATCTGGCCTTTCCTGACGCTTGGACTCGCCGAGTACACAAATGGACTCGCCGAGTCAGGCCTACTCGCCGAGTCCACTTTGGAACTCGACGAGTCAGTGACTCAAAAACCAAAAAATCGAATTTTGCAGGTTTGTTTCAGTTATACAAGCAACAATTTGTAGAAAACCAATCTAGGCTCTGATACCACTGTTGGGTTTTTAGCCATAAGAACTTTCCTATGTGCGCATGCAAAACCCTATTGCTTGGATCTAGGCTTTCTATCAAACATGCTTTTGAATCCAAGACTTCTAATGGCTAATTAGGTTAAACAATAACATTAATACAGATCTAGAATCATACCTTTGAGTTCCTTGTTGATCTTCTAGTCTTGGAGCTTCTAGAGTCACAATTGTCACTCCTCTGATGGTTCACAAACACCAATAGCAAGCAAGGTGATTTAGGAGAGAGGAGAGGGGATGGAATTCGGCCAGAGGTTCCTTTCTTTAGGTTCTTAAAGCTTGTACACGAATTCCACACCCCAAGGGCCTATTTATACCTTTAGACTCCTTAAGGGTTTCACCCTAAACCCTAATTGGATAATCTTCACTTAAGGCTATCTAAATCCATTCCATATATATCCTTATGGACTATTTTGAGCTATCCTAAAGCTCTTAGAAACCGTCCAAAGTCCATCCTAATGGATTTATAGTCTAAAGTCTAACTATCAAACAATTGACAGTTTATACCCTCTTATTTAATTAATCTCTTTACGTCACCAAATTAATACCAATTAATCTATGACTTATATTAATCAAATAGCTAAATATTATTCCTTATAATATTTACTCTCTCTTAACAAATCATCCTTCAAGTTGCTATGGTGAAGGCAACCCAAAAGGACCATGCACCACCGAATATAGTTATAGCCTTAGACACTATTCCAACATAAACTCCTTGTTTACGGCTGTGAACTGGGCAAAATTTCGGAACAAACTTTTCAATGATAATTAATCAGAAATCGATTTACAGCCAATTGGTGGAACAAATTTTCTGTCAAAATTTACTGTCAAAAATTTATTTTATTTTAATGATTTAATGTGATTAAATATGATCTTTAATATTAGCAACCTTAAATCAAAACTCGATTCACTTGTAAAGAACTCTGTTTGCGGTGAAGGAGCTTGAAGAACTTGCGGCCATGAACTCTATGTTTACGGCCGTAAGCTTGGACCGAAAGCTTCTTAAATCTCAGATTTCGACTGGAACAAAAACCCCTTTTCGCTGTGAAGAACGATACGCACAAATACGCAACTGTAAGATGCCTTTGACGTTGGTCCTACTTTGATACCAATTGTAAAGTCCAAAATCGGATCTACCAATGATCAAAAGCAAATAACAACCACACAATACGAAATAATAAGCAAAGAAATAACAAACCAAGCTTGCATATGCTTTAAAGCCTTAAAATGTCAGATACAACTTGGTGAAACCGGAAAATATGAAAGGCATCAACAACCTAAACATCTGACACAACACCTTATTTATAGGCCTTATGACCGTGAGTAGTTTACAGCCGTAAGGAGTTTACGGCCGTAAACTCAAGTACAACCGCAAACTAATACAAAATTGTTTTTCATACACAACCCCTATCACCAACTATTATACCTAGACCAAACCATTATACAAGGCCTTTCAATCCAAAAGTTTTTTTTTTTAATTATCTTGATCTTATGAGTTGATTTAGATTAATAGAAAATTATGTGATAATATGTTTTCAATCAATTTTAATCTAAGGGTTGATTCTAAAATTTGCTTTTGTAACTTGTCCTCAAGTTACATGTAAAGTCACATTTAAGTTTCTTAAAACTCATAAAAGTTGTCATAGGTTACAAAATCAAGAGTCTTATCCTCATTAAATGGTTTTATGATTCCATAACTTGTCCTCAAGTTATGGAGGTTCAAAAGTCACTTCATTAAATAATAATAAAATGTGTAACATTAATTAAATCCATAAGTTATGAATAAGGAAGAGTCACATTCTTTAATGGTTTAAAGTCTTTCATAACTTGTCCTCAAGTTATGGAACTTGAAGAGTTTTTTAGTTAAAACTACTTTAAATGTATAAGTTATGGAATTAAATAGTTTTGAATTGTTTTAAAACTTGCCTTCAAGTTTTTAAATTTGTAAATTTTTCCCATGAATACTTTAATTCCAAGTTAAGCCCTTAGAATTTTAAAGATTAAAATTCAACCCTTATACTTTATAATATTATAAGTTAATAATATATATATATATATATATATATATATATATATATATATATATATATATATATATATATATATGTATGTATAAGAGCAAGTCGGCTTACCATTAGTAGGCATCATTCACGAAGTCGGTCTATAAGGGGGTAAGGTTACTGCCTATAAATTGGTAATTTAATGGGTGTCCACTCTTACCCACCGCTTCCTTGACTGGTGGAGGGTCATTAGCCAAAAAGGTAGGACAAGGACTATATTTCTCCCTTCATTAATAATATTAATGATAAATACTAAGTAACTAAACTCTTAGTAATACCTAATCTTAGTTACTTAGGAAAATGTGAATTTGGTGCTAATCCATGAAATTACACTTTGCACTTTGTGTAAGTCGGTTAGTGGAGCTGTGTGGTTAATCGGCACACTAACTCATATTTAACAAGGTAGGCAAAGGGTAACTTAATGTTTATTATAGTATCGATGGAGCGTGTGTGGTTAACCAACACATCAATTGAGGAGTAAAAAATTAAGGGTACCAAGTATATTTGCATTGTTATTTACACCATGTTTTGTGATCCTCGGCATCCCATTCACAAAACCTGAAGAGCACACTCGAGATTGAAACATGCCATTGAACAGTTCAATGAATCTCAAAAGATCTAGGAGTTTCAAATCCAATTAAAAAACCTAATAAATTTATTTCTTTTTTTCATTGTGGAAATTGGTGAATCGTCATTCACCTACCTTCAAATATTCTATAGTTTGGATTACGGCATCCCTCTTCCAAGTTATAAAATAGTTTGTTGGGTCCTAGCCTTAATATTTCATATTGGGTGTTATATTAAGGACTTTAAATCAACTATCTTGAATACCTCCCAATAAATGTCTAGTTCAGACATCTATGATCTTCCCAAATCTCTTGGAACTTCACTTCCTTCACCTCCTCCAATTATTCTTCCTAACCCACAAGTTCAAGGTCACTCAAGCCCTTATGGCAGGCAGGGTCTATGTGTGCTCATATCTTCGAGATGAAGTCACATATTGACAAGCGGGGAGAGTTAGGTGTCAAAGTATTAAGAAAGTTGGATGTTCATTCACTTTCTAAGTCACATAGTGAGTTACCTTTGGGACTACTATGAAATACACCATGGCATGACCCTTAATGATCTTATCTATTTGCTTGGTACTGCTGAATCAACAATTTGGTAAAGAAAATTTGATTAGTAGAACAACTTCCCAAACCTTCAATGGACATTGACAATGGTTGCATTGGATACCTAGTAAAAGATTTCTCTTTCCAGTTGAAAGGGATTGACCACAGTCAACTCGGTTGACCAAATGGTAAAGAGAAAGGATAAGTCTGAGATTGTCTCATGTACCATTCCCAAAGGGTCTATATGGTTCTATTGCAAAAAGGAAAGGGCATTGGTTGAGAAGCTTCCATATTTACCTGAAAGATCATAAGGTTGTTCAAGTCAATAAGATTCACTCTACTTCAGGTAAAGTCCACTATCTAACTCTGTTAAGTTTCTATTCTGAGATTCTTGTTACATGATGTGACTGGGTCACATGTTGATGTTGTACAAATCACAGAAAAGTGAAGAAACTTAAAGAAAGAGTTTATTGAATCTGATCGCGTAGATGGATTTCTAACGCATAGTTTGAGGATCGGATTCTTAAGCTACTTCTTAGGAGTGATGATATATTGCTTAGGAATAGATAACAACAAATTTTTCATGTGCTTTTGCACTGTAAGGATGGTTTTTCCGCAATGTTTTTAAAATAAAAGAAAAACATTTTGATTTTATTTATTTTAAAATATCCTTACAATGGTATTTGTGGAAAAAAATTGTTGCTTATATGATTCCATTAATAGCAAGAGTGGAAATATGAATTTGATTCTTTCATTTGTGGTAGTGTCTAAATTTACCAAATAAGGAAAGTTTATCATCACCCATGTTTCAATTGAACCGAAACTTGGAATCATGCAAGTTATATAGCATGATGAATGAGAACTTTCAAGAATTGGAAAATTAAGACTAACTACATGTTAAAATGGATGTGTGATTCAAGTAAAGGACTAAGGGATCGAGTACACATTCTTATGCACTGGTCAATTCCACAACAAAAGATCGATAAGACTATTCGTCATAATTTACTAAATCTTAGTAAGTATGGTTATACTTACAAGCTTAAGTGTAATTCTAAGACATTGGAAAAGTTTCCAATGTATGGCAAAGCGAACAAGAAGAATCAACTTAGGTAGAAAGATAAAAGTTTCTCAAATCTAAAAAGATGGGAGAGTACTATAGCATCATGTTTTGTGATCATCTTAATGATTTAAAAATCATGTCACAATTAGTCCTCTAAAGTCATCTTAGTGTATTCTTATGACTAAGAAGAGGAATCTTGAATTGTTGAAATGATTAAATCAAGAAGATGAGTCATGCTTTGTTCCAAAAACAATTCTTAGAGTTATACTCCAAGATTGTAACTTGAGTGACACATCTTAAAGAAGGTTTATTAACACTAGTCAAATGTAAGAGTAAAAGGTTTTCTACTCTTGTACAGTTGAAATTGGTAAGTTGTCATGTTTTGGATAAAACAAAGACCAACTAAGGCCAATTATGTGAAGTATTTTTCTTGATAAAGAGTCCAAACTATCACATGAATATTTGGCAAGATAATATTATATGTCAAGAGGACAGTGAGAGTCTTTAAGATCCTTGAAGAATTTCAAGATCTAATCAAGAATAAAAACCTGTAGTTTAACACTAGCACACGACGTGAGATTTATAACCTATCGTGTTGACATATTTTTATTTTTATGCCCATTCCAGTTAAAGTTGGCTTTGCATATGAGCTCTTATAGTTCTAAATTGGTTGCATAACAACTTGGATGCAATGGCAGGCCCTTGATCTGCCAGGTGGCAAGAAATTAAGATTGAGTTTAGTCCATATGAGTTTGGATTTGTCATTATCCTTGTCTTGTGACTATGGTATTGACAATTCACATGGATAAGAACACATATGCCATAATATCTAAGGGTCATAAGGTTTTTCTCCGATTCATGAAAATGATGGTGAGGAAACACTTCCACCAAGTAGATTTGAAGCAGATAGCAAAGATCTAAACAATTGAGACTATGATTATGGCATCCCTTTTCATAGTTATAAATTGTTTAGACACACCTGTGAGCTATCTGAGATAAGGTGTATGATTTTGATAAAGTCTTATCAAAGCAATCTCATCTCAGAAATCTGAACTTTGGTAAGAAAGTCAGTAAAGTATTGACTTCTAGAAGTCCAGCTGATTTCTGAGTACATGTCAAAGCTAGTGGGAGAATATGTGTTATGATAATAATCATCATGTTAGTGGGAGCAAGATAATTATGATAAAGGTTGCAAGTTAGCAATGTTAATTATAGAAAGTAAAAGTTTCAATTGGGAAAAATTTGTTTTGCTATAATTAAGGGAGAGGGAATTATACTTCATTCAAATTCTAAAAGCTTAAATTGAGGTTTTAATCATCTTTAGTCAAGGATATATATCAATTTTCTATTGGAATGGCTTAACATATGGAAATTCAATATATGGTTCTATTATTTGCGTTCTAAAATTCGATTATGATTACGACATCCCTCTTCATAGTCAAATTTTGAGAACATGGCAAATAAAAAAAATATTGTAGCAAAAGACTAGTTTAGAATCGTGTCTTTATGTGAGACATCATGAATCGTGTCCCATTTGTTTTGGGTACAAAATCGATTACATGTGCTATAATATTTGTCCTTTCTAAATTTTCCAAATGCCTGGGGCATTAAGAGGGAAAAGGTCTAGAATTGGATATGACTAAAATGATTAAGCAATTGTCAAGGATAATCTAGGTTTACCAAAGATTGGTTGCTCAAGGATAGTTGGAAGTATATTGTTAATTTTTGTAAGGACTATATTGACATATTCTGAAAAGAGGAAACTCTTGTTCAGAAGTGATAGTCAAGATAGGAATATCGGAAGGTGAAAGTTATCTGTGTAAGATTCGGAAACTTAATGCACGAAGAATGTTCAAAGGCAATGAACTTTTAAGATGAGACTTCGGTTCCATGGAGTTGATCTCCATTGGAATACTTTGTAATGTTTGTTGACAAGTCTTTGTGACTTTGTGCATAATCGTTACAAGAGTACCAATGCATATAAGTTTAAAATCTAATAGATTTCAATAAATGATAAGGAATTGGAATTCTTACATTTACAATGAGGATTTAGGAGTGTGAAATTAGAATCATGGTTCAATTGGATTATTTCACTATGTAAAGATCATAGACAAACATAGTGTGCATACTTGGTGTATCGCATTACTAGTGTAGAAAACATAGTGTACATGCTTGGAGCATGGGACAACTATTTTTTTTCAATTCAAGAATAAAATTGATAGTTGAAACAGTATGCAATGAATAATGTGTAATCATATGGTGATAAATAAAAGGTGTTTTATTTATAATCATAAGTTCTGAGACCATATTGGATTCAATAAATCTTGTGTTTCATTTTGCATGTTTTGACTTCCAGAATAAACTAGGTTAGTCTTCCTGAATGACTAAGTTATTCAACCCATCCACAGTCGGTCATATGTTGGAAGTAGATATGAATCAAGACTGTCATGGGTTGGCTTGTAGAGGTCTAAGATGTTGGACAAAGTGGTGCTACAACACTCAAGAGTGCTCATAAGTTCTGCGTATTGGATTCGACCCAAACTCATTGGAATCACTTCATGGATTTTACCACGAGTGATCATGAGATGATAATATCTTATATTCTTCAAACCTAGAGATATGAGTTGTTACTATGAGTTGGTTATACATTGATTGCACGAAAACGCATTAGTAACTCGATGTCATAAAATGTGCCTTTGTGTATGATTCAACAAGTAGTAGAACAAGCCATATGAGTTGAAGTTTATCCATTCCTTTTACCTTCAGGATAAAAGTGATATATGTGGGCCCCTCGATGATTTAATGATGATACATGTGAGTGCTTGGCCAAGCCAGGACTGGTTTGATTTGTTCAATCAGTCAGTCGTCGTGAATCGGAAATCGGGAAACAACAAATGGACAGAGAGAATGATTTATAATCCATGTCTCAGTCCATATTATATCTAGAATGGAGGAATATATGATCCCTTATCTAATGTAAAAATCATTGACAAAGGTCAGAGATCATCAGCAAGGTCAGAGTTCGACAAAAGCTTTTGAGAGCTACGATTGCTAGTCGGGTTGTGAAGTCATACTTGCAATAATAGTTTTAGACTTATCCAAATGGGAGACTGTTGGATTAATTTCTAAGTCCATAACTATAATTGGTAAGACTTGACCCGACCCGACATTGTCCATTTGGGTTTCATGGCATCAGGACAATTGGATTGACAAGATGAAGAAAAAATATACTAGTGAATTATATTAATATATTGTAAGTTCTAATATATTAATATATAATCATATTATTTAATTAATATTGATCAAGAATTAATTTATAATGAATTAATTGATCAAAAGGAACTAATTATGTATGGACTCTTAGATATATATGTGTGGCAGGCCAAGTTCATTTAGGTTGGGCTAAGCTTCATGGATAGTCCATGGAGTGTTTAACCCATGGATCATATGAAATGAAAGGTCATAGGTTTAACCCTAGTCTCCACACTATATAAAGATGTCCTTGGTTGGTGAAATGGGCACTAGTGTGGGTACACTAAGAGGGCTAGTCGATTTCACTAGAGAGAACCAAGTATCTTTATTCTCAATGTTATTCCAAGTGTTCATGGTGTTGTGTGAACCATTTGAGGTTTCACACTTGGGGCACTAGGCACTCAAGCTTCATTAAGACAAGCTCCATCAACAAGGTATGTATTCTAACTTGTTTTATTACACAAGTATCATAGATTGTATGCTAGATAGGGTAATGCATTGGAATATTCATGTTTGCATGTATAATACAGAAAACATAGATCCAAGGTATTTATGGTTTCATGTACACTTAGGAGTGTTAGAATGCTCAAAACCCAAGAACAACAACTTTTCATATCTTGGAGGATTCTTTCTTTGATTTGCGGCGGGGGGGGGGGGGGGGGGGGGGGCTTTCTTTGATGATATCAACTTCTTTAGCCTTCGGGCTAATGGTTGACTTGATTGTGTACTAGTATTTGGGGCTTCAGTACTCACTGGACCATGTGGTTCTGTCGAGGCTAGTATGGACTAAGTGGGAAGAGGTGGGGTAGAAAGGAATGGGTCACTACCATATGTAGCCTCTATATGGTATGTGACTTATTTAGTTTCAAGTCCAACAAACAACAAAATGTGTACGGGTAATCATCACAGAGGTCCAAATATAGATTGATCTTTAGAGGGTGTGTACCATTTAAGATCACGAGTGATGAAAAAATTGATGTCGTTGCCCATGCTGATTCTTGCATCACGGTGTAGGTCTGAAATGCATAAGGACCAAATGCGTGCAAAGGTGAGTTCTGTTGTGCCTACACTCAGATTCCCCTTTGGAGTATATTGAATAAAATCATCCCAAAAGACTTGATCGTAGTTAACGTCATTCCCAAAAAAAATCTCCACACCAGTTTGAGTGACTTGAGGCCCAGGTTGTTAGTTCCTCCGGTTATTCTAGAGAGACTCCAGATTATGAAGTGACAAAAAAATTTCCAGACCACGGGCAGCTGGTTTTTCTTGAATTACCCAATGCCTTTGAGTTTCTTTTGATAGCCCATTTGATAGAGAGAAGAGACGATGTCATTCATGTTAGAGTGTAAAACCTTGTATACGGAAGAACACTAAGGTTGATTGCATTCAGAAATTATTCTTTAGTCAAGATGACTAATGAATCATCAACTAGGTTTAGATAAACTTTCTGCAAATTATTGATTAGAAAGAACACCGAGAATGCACATTTGAAGATAGTGGAAAGTGGAACAACATCAGTGAATGAATCAAATGCTCCAAACAGGGGGTGTGAAGATATGAACTTGATCATCAGACGAATGGATTGATTGTAGGATGGATGATCTGTGACTTCCCCATTTTCACGGCCAAAAAAGACCGATTTTGTTTATGCTTTATAAAAATCAGAGTACTTCTTTTCATAAAAATGTAGCGGAATTTGTTCCCAGAAAAACACGAATAATACGTTATCAAAATATTTTCGAAGAAACATATTTTATTCATTTTAAAACGTTTGGGATGTTATCGTCAATACATAACATAAGCGTAAATAGAACTCACATTTATTTACACTAGTGATCTACATCTCTTTAATCTCTAAATGTAATGTGACCTCATATCAACACATGCGATAAAAATAAACTGAGTGGGTCAGGTTGGGAAACTTGGTGAGTACATAGGGTTTTCAACCCACATTAATATAATTATTATGTTTAATCATCAAACAGTTAACCCAACTACCCATCCCCATTATCTTCTTTATTCTTAAGGATCTACCCTAAGAATAAGTTATTTCTTGTTCATTCATTCCTAAGGAGTATCCTAAGGAATAGGTACGAATTCCATCATTGTAAATGACACATCTGTCAAGCACAACTACTAGTTTCGTCACTTAGGTGCAACTGCAAAATTTGTGATATTCTCTATGGGGCGCATCTGCCGGAATAGTCCTTTAGGTGCATCTGTCGGGGTTATGAGGTTCTCTATTAGGCGCTTTTGACAGTAGAGTCCTTTAGGCGCATCTGCCAGGGTTTTATTGACAATATCGTTTTCGAGAGTCCACTCGCAATACATATCAATGGGTTTTTAGAGTACACCGGTGAACATAACGTTCACGACACCTACAGGTTGTGAGTCTGCTAGTGTTCCACTGGATTGTCTAGAATAGTCAGCGATTGTCATCCATACTCTACTGAATGACGAGGCTATCATTTGGGAAAAAGCCTTCTCACATTGTCCACCTCTCACCCTCACCTCACAGTCTATTTCACCTCTCCAGTCATCATCCAACTCATATTTCATCTATTACATCTACCAATGTCTTACCCTAACATTTTCGTAGATATAAAAATACATATACAGTTTAAATCATCTAAAACATGTATAAAATCGTTCATCCAGCATAGAAAACAAGTACTCAGGTAATATGCACAAATAGCACATAATTTATATAAAATACTTCATATCCATGTGTAAGATGAAAGTAACTATGCACTCACCTGAGTACGTGGTGACTCAGCACTCGGACAGCGCTTCGATACTCTCAAAACAATTTTCCTTCGATAAAACCTAGTATCAATTCGACTAGGGTTTAGTCTAACGTGAACCGTGACTAATTAATAGTCTAGCTATTATTATTATATAAGCATTAAATAACACTCAATATAACTCATAATAATAGCCCAAATAATTATTTTAAGGACCTAATAACATTACTATAATTATTTGAAAGCTATATTAAAAATTGCTTAAGCGTAGCTCACTTACAGCGGATTTTAAAGAAAAACGGGCTTTATTTGGAGCTGCGTTTTGAAACTAGAAGACTCTTTTTCTCGGGACTCCGGGAGACTCGGGGCTTCCCTCGGGTGCTAGGGGTTTTATCTAGGGTTTAGGAGGGTTTAGGGGACTTAGAAAGAGAAAGAAACTAGAGAGAGAAGTGAGAAATGTGTGAAAAAGTCGGGACCCTCGCCCCCCTTTTATACCCAGCGAGGCCTCGGATTACGCTGGGCGTAGTCCTTGGCTACGCTGGGCGTTACTCGGATAAGGATGCCAACTTGCACCTGCTGGCTCGCACCCAATCTCGGGCCCGGACAAGATCAAGTACGCTGATATACACAGCTTCGGACGCAGGGTGTAATTTAAGACTTCGTGGCGATCATCGGATGCGAGGCCGTGCTCAGCAAGAAACGGCTGGGATTTGGCCAAGTCACCACTTCCTTGATGATTTTGGAATTTTCCTTCCCGACTTCTAAAAATCATAACTTTCGCATACAAGCTCCGTTTTCGACGTTCTGTATATTCACGCGTAGGCAGGAACATATTCTTCAATTTTCGTTTAGACTACGTTGGCTAATTTTGACTTTGTTTTAGAATTTATATTATTAACAGGCCGGGACAGGATTGGTCCGTGAAAAATTCATAACTTCTTCATCCAATGTCCGTTTTCACCCACCTTTTTCTCATTACGCTACTCTTAACGAGATCTTCGATTCTCTTTTAGGTTGCTTTAGCCAAAAACCGCTCGAACTAGAATTTGAGTTTCGGGTCGTGCACTGCTAAGTCAAATTTTAAAAGAATCATAACTTCCTCATACAAAGTCAGATTTGGCCGTTCTTTTTTTTTTGTATGTTCTCGGTTTAACATATGCTATAACTTTCGTTTAGAGTGCTAAGGCTTGTAGATGTAAAATTGTAAAAGTCGAATATAGTGTTTTGTAGTGTTTCACATTTTATGTTATTTTACTAAGTCATACTTTATGCGAAATGTAATGTTTAGACTTAGTATATTTTTTGTACACTCATGTTCCCTATAAATAGGGATTGAGGTTAGAAGTAGAATAACTTTTCAGATAACTTTGAAAAACCTTTCTGCTTATCACTGTAATCATTCTTCATCAATATAAGATCTGATTAATATTTACTCTTTGTGTTCTTACTCTTCAATTACTAAAATCATACTTTGTATTCTTAAATCTCGATAACAATTCTCTTCAATTGGTATCAGAGCAGGATTCAAACTGCATCGATCTGATTTTCATGTTAGAATCATTTGCTTTTTGAGTTGCAACTTTATTCAAAATTTTCCGTGCATTTTGGTTTTGAAAATCACTTTAGATCTTCAGATTTGAATTAATTCTGTATTTGAATTGTTTAGTCGAGTAATCGATCAGTGATTAGAGATCAATTAAGTTGATCAAATTCTCAAATTCATCAAGTTTTTCAAGCTTTTTGAAAATTTATGTGCTCATCAATGGCGAACTTTAACATGAATACAATGACTTCCTTCTCTCACTTGCTTGGTTCTTCAACAAAAATTCCGATGTTAATTCCAGAATACTATGATCAGTGGGCTGATAGAATGGAAGATTAATTAAATGGAATTGACAAAGAACTTTGGAATCGTATCGATGGAACAGTGCAAGCTCCTATTAATGTTCAAACTATTGGTTCATCTGCTACATCTACTGAAGTTGATGATCAACAAAAACAGTTGAAGAATAATGAAAAGAGGTGCATGAGGGAACTTAGAGGTGCTCTTCCTCCTGTGGTTTATAACTAGATTCGTAGTTGTAAAACAGCTAAGGATATCTGGAACACTCTAAAAGAGAAGTATCAAGGTAGCGAAAAACGAAGATCAATTTTGTGAAGCAATGCCTAGTTGAACTAAAAGTATTTAGACAAAAGGATGAAGAAACTCTTGAAAATTACTATGATCGTCTGAATGAGCTTATGTTTCACTGCAATAGGTATGGAATCACTAGATCTCTCATGGAATTCAATTTAACATTCATTATGGGTCTTTGCAAGGAATGGAGAAGTGTAAGTATGATGATTAAGAATCAACAGAGTTTTGAAACAACTCAGTTGAATGATCTCTACAATCAGCTGAAAACACATGAATGCGAAGTTTTAGAGATATATGAAGAATCAAAACAAAGCATTGGAGGTCCTTTGGCTCTTGTTTCAAAGGTATCAGAAGCTGAAGTTAACGAAAAAGATGGTTCAGATGATGAAGGATTTTTTATGAACTCTGATGAAGAAGCTGTGGCATTCTCTTTAAACAAAAGAGTTAAGAAGTTTTTCAAAAAGCCTTTTAATCCAAGAGGAAAAATTAGTGATGCGAAGAGTGAAGTCACAAAATCTGGAGGAGAGGAAAGGAAGAAATTGGAGAAAGTTGATGAGAAACAAAAAGATGCGAAAGAAGTGAAGAAGCTGAAAGGTGACTCAGGAATTTACTGTCATTACTGCAATGATGCAAATCATTTTGCAGCCGATTGCATGTTGAGAAAGAAAGAAGAGAAGAAGGAAAAAGTTTAAGATGAAGCATATTATTCTGAAAAGATTGAAGAGTTACTTGCTAAGACCAATGGAATGTCTCTGGTTGCAAAAGGTGAGACTGATTATGAAGAAAGTGGTACGTATCAGATCTGGTCTTCAGGATCTGATGACGAGGAAATGAGGCATCCAACATGTCACACCCCCAAACCTGAACGGCGGAAACGTTCGGGGGCGGATGACTTCATGTGGTAACGTAACAAATGAATACATAGTAAAGAAAGCAATATAACCATCATATATATAATTGAAAGTTTACATTTGTCAAAAGTTACATGTTCAAATCCAATTACAATATGATGTGAAAATATCAGATTAAACTGGCGCTGCAGCATCCCTTCATCAAAAGCATAATGATACCTGTAGTTACTGAATCCCTGGGACATACAAGTAATTTTGAAAGAGTAGATCAGCATTTAAGCTGGTGAGTTTCATAAGTATTTAATGACAATGTTTGTATGAAATGAAATATCTTGTCCTTGTTTGTTTGTGTTTAGAAAATCCTATATTTTCTACTAGTATAAAAGTAGTCTTCCTTCCAGACCAAAGTTTGTTTCCAAAAATGTATGTAAGTGTAAAAATAATGAATATGTTTGAAAACCTCGTAAATCAATGTAATTTTAATACCTCCTGTGAGTTTTATAACCATACTATTGATTCGGGATGCGTATACACAACGTTCTTCAGGTGCGGGTTGTCAAGCCCGTATAGATCTATACACAAACACCATGCTCCCCATCCAAGGGATTTTGGTATATAATATAGGACTTGAAATGTGTACTCGAACGTACGTGAAGTTAATGTCTCACAGAACCGTAGTATAAACAAAACAGATTTACGTGTTAAAATGTTCGTTTGTTATTGTATATGAAAGTGATTTCTTGAAAATCGTGTTTCTAGTATGTAAAAGTTGGCAATATCCTCATAATAGTATACCTATTATAGTTTTCTAAAAGTGTGCCTCGTTTGTTTTAGAACATCTAGAAAAAGGAATCACTTGTTATGAAAGCATAGATTTTTGTAGAGCCTAAGATAGACACATATACTTTAAATCTAGGAAAAATGTTTAGTTTATACATGTACTATAACAATTTATAGTTTTAAAGATAGAATGCTATTGTAATATATTTCGTATACAGGAGTTTCCTATAAAGTTTATAAATCACATATGACTCTACTTAATAAATGTGTATATATATAACACCCGATAGTAGTCGTGTGTTTTACTTGTATTCCCCCCCCCCCCCCCCCCCATTAGAAAGCATATAAAATCGTTTAGAATATTTAAAAAGGGTTAATTAAGGGGTATGAACTCACTTGAAAGTTTGAAGTTAGCGAGATGGAAAAACCGGGCAGAGCTTCATCTCGGGAAACGGGTTTTTCTTGGGATTCTCGGAAATCTCGGGAGTAAAATCGACCTTCTGGACTTGCACAAAATGACCAGGGCTTCGGGGTAGTGCGGGCACGAAAATCGAGGCAATATCGTGAGCGAAATGAGAGAGATGGGGTAAATTTTCCGGAACCCTCACACCACTATTTATAGGAGGCTGAGAGGCCTCGTTACGCGGGGCGTACGCACGTACGCTGGGGGTACGCGTACGTCATGCGTGACCGAGTCCTCGACTGCCTCGGAGCTCGGATGGGACGGGTTGGTAGTTCGCACAGGCGCGACGTGGACGATCCGAGGCCAAGGCCTTCGCGTACGCGGGGCGTAACTCGGATGAGTACGCTGACTCCCCCTTCGGATAATACCGAATTTTGAATTAAATAAATATATAATTTATTTAATAAACTTCAAAAATTCATATCTTCTTCATACGAACTCCGTTTTCGACGTTCTTTATATCCCCACGAAGGTGAGACCATACTCTACAACTTTCGTTTAGATTCCATCGGCAAATTCCGAAATTATTTTTATTATTTATTTATAAAATGTCGTGATTAACAGATTTCTTTAAACAATTCATAACTTCTTTATCTGACGTCGATTATTTCCAGACTTTTTACCACTGAAATACCAATGTCGAGACCTTCGATTCTCGTTTAGGTCATTCCGGCCAAAAGTCACTCGATCTCCGATTCGAGTTTTTTTTTAGTTGTCTGATGCTAATTCGAATTTGGAAAAATCTTAACTTCATTATACGAAGCCGGGTTTGGGCATTCATTTTACGTACGATCCCAGTTTAGTGATATAAAACATAGTAGGTAGTTAAATAGAAACTTTTTGGACATTTTATTATCAACGTTAATTTTATTAACTCAAAAGTGGTTACAATACTTGACCTATTAGGCCATTACAAAGAGTTGAAATATCGGGTTGTCACATCATCCCCCCGTTAGAGGGAATTTGATCCCGAAATTTAAAGTAGTAAAGACACTAGTGAACATGAAAGAGATGAGGGTACTTTTGTTTCATCTGATCTTTGCGTTCCCATGTGAATTCAGGTCCCCACTTGGCATTCCAGCGAACCTTCACGATGGGTATGCAACTTTGTTTTGTTTGTTTGACCTCTCAGTCCATGATTTCAACTGGTTCTTCCACAAAGTTGAGGCTCTCGTTGAACTTGATTTCGTCGAGTGGAATAACAAGAGTCTCATCGGACAGACACTTTTTCAAGTTTGAGACGTGGAAGGTTGGAATATATGTTGGATTTAGTTTCCCCCGCTTTCCAAAGCGTATTAAACCCTTCCACGGTGAGACCTTTAATAAAACGTGTTTGGTCAGCGTAGCTTTTTTGTCGGTCTCTAGAGGCTTTCAATCTTTCACGAATCTGAACGATCTTCTCTGTCGTTTCTCGTATGATTTCCGGACCAGTGAGAGTGCTTTCAGGAAGTCTTCCTTTAGCTAAATGGGTATCACCAACTTCAGTCCAGCACAGAGGGGATCTGCACTTTCGACCATAGAGGGCTTCGAACGGAGCCGCCTTTATGCTTGTATGATAACTATTGTTGTATGAAAATTTGACAAGGGGTAAATGGATATCCCATGCCTTTCCAAAGTCAATCACACAGGCTCTCAGCATATCTTCTAAAGTTTGTATCGTTCTCTCACTCTGCCCATCTGTTTGTGGGTGGTAGGCTGTACTCATGTCTAGGTTAGTCCCTAGGGAACCTTGTAGTGACTGCCAGAATCTTGAAGTGAATCTACTATCTCGGTCGGAGATAATGGATATCGTAACACCATGCAGTCGCACTACTTCCCTTAAGTAAGTTCTTGTAGGCGTCTCCATTTTGTCAGTCTCCTTGATGGGTAAGAAATGCTCAGATTTGGTCAATCTGTCGACGATGACCCATATGGTATCGAGTCCACCCGTCGTCTTGGGCAACTTGGTTATGAATTCCATAGTAATCCGTTCCCATTTCCATTCTGGTATCTCTGGTTGTTGTAGTAATCCTGACGGTTTTTTATACCCGACCTTAAACTTAGCGCAAGTAAGGCATTTACTTACAAAGGTAGCAATTTCTGCCCTCATGTTAGGCCACCAGTACAAATTCTTAAGATCCAGATACATCTTATCTGAACCCAGGTGAACGGAGTACCTCATGTTGTGTGCTTCAGTCATTACTACGTCTCTGAACCCGCCATGTTTCAACGTCCAGATTCGGTCCATAAGGTAAGATGCTCTGCCACCCTTGACTTCTAAATTCTTTTCCATTCCTCACAGGGATTCACCCGCCACATTTTCAGGTCGCAAAGCTTCCACTTGTGCCTCCTTAATCTGTGTGGATAAGTGGGAATGGATAGTCATAGTCAGAGATTTGACCCTCCGACCAGTGTATTCCTTTCGACTGAGGGCGTCAGCTACCACGTTGGCCTTGCCAGGATGATAACGAATTTCACATTCGTAGTCATTTAGTAACTCCACCCATCATCGTTGTCGCATGTTAAGTTCCTTCTGATCGAAAATGTGTCGAAGGCTCTTGTGATCGGTGAAAATAGTACTCTTTGTTCCGTATAAGTAGTGTCTCCAGATCTTCAGAGCAAATACCACTGCTCCTAACTCAAGATCGTGTGTCGTATAATTCACTTCGTGTGTCTTAAGCCGTCGGGAGGCATAAGCAGTAACTTTCCCTCTCTGCATACGAAGACAACCAAGTCCTTGATTTGACGCATTGCAATACACTACGAAGTCTTCTATCCCTTCGGGGAGGGATAGTATTGGTGCAGTGCACAAGGCCTGTTTTAGTGTTTGGAACGCCTTTTCTTGTTTCGCTTCCCAGTTAAAGGCCATGCCTTTCTGGGTTAATGCAGTAAGAGGTTTCGCAATGCTAGAGAAGTTCTTTATAAATCTGCGATAGTAGCCAGCGAGACCTAGAAATTGACGAATTTATGTAGGTGTCTTTGGTGCAGACCAGTTATCGATGGCCTTGATTTTGGAGGGGTCCACGTGTATCCCTTTCTCGCTAACCACGTGGCCCAAAAATTCGACTCTTCGAATCCAAAATTCGCATTTAGAGAACTTCGCATAGAATTTCTCCGATCCCAGTGTTTCTAAGACTTTTCGTAGGTGTTGACTATTCTCTTCCTTACTTCGGGAGTAGATAAGTATATCATCGATAAAGACGATGATGAACCGATCTAAGTAGGGAAGACATACCCTATTCATTAAGTCCATAAATACTGCTGGTGCGTTGGTTAATCCAAATGGCATTACTAAAAATTTGTAGTGCCCATAACGAGTTTGAAAGTTGTCTTGGGAATATCCCCCTCGAGTACCCGTAATTGGTGATATCCAGATCGTAGATCTATCTTTGAGAAGTAGTTTGCTCCTTGGAGTTGATCGAATAGGTCGTCAATACGGGGTAGAGGGTAACGGTTCTTGACAGTAAGTTTGTTCAGCTCTCTGTAGTCGATGTACATACGGAATGATCCGTATTTCTTCTTTACGAACAAGACTGGTGCTCCCCAAGGTGAGAAACTTGGTCTTATGAATCCTTTTTGCAGGAGTTTATTAAGTTGACTGGAAAGTTCTTGCATCTCTGCTGGTGCTAGACGATAAGGCGATTTTGCTACTGGGGTAGCCCCTGGAACTAAGTCGATTCTGAATGCGACTTGGCGTTGTGGTGGTAATCCTGGTAGTTCTTCTGGAAAGATATCGGGAAAGTCACGTACTTCTGGAATGTTCTTGATGTCCTTCAGTTCCTGGCTTGTATCGACGATGTGCGCTAGGAATGCTTGACAATTCTTCCGTAAACACTTTCGAGCTTGGATGCACGAAATGATACGAAGGTTTGTACTTAATTTGTCGCCGTAAATCACTAATGTTTTGTTGTTAGGGAGATTAAGACGAACTGATTTTTCAAAACACATGATGTCAGCGCGAAGAAGACTTAACCAATCCATGCCGACTATGACGTCGAAACTTTTAATAGGGACCGACATGAGATTGATTGGGAAAGAATGACCGTCTAAAGTTAACGTATAGTCCTTGTATATGTAGTTAGTGTTTTCGGTTTTTCCGTTGGCCATCTCTACAGAGGAACGTACCAGCAACTACAGTTGGGTTAGCTATAGCTTCGTCGTGGCCTATAGTCAAAACTCATCCCACACCGTCGGTGCCTGCTGCCTTAGGGCAGTTCCTCTTGTAGTGGTCCGACTTGACACAACCGTAGCATGTCTGGCCTATACCCGCACTAGGAACTTGAGTGATCGGCTTTGCGGGATCCTTGCAGAAACGGGGTGTGTGTCCCTTTCTGTTGCAGTTGGCACACTGCATTTCCCGATAAGGTCCATGGTGGTGGTAAGTGCATTTGGTGCACTTTGGAAGGTTACCTACATAAGGCTTTGTTGTGTAGGTATTTGTAGGAGTTGTAGTAGGTACCATGGCAGCATTTACTGAAACCAGTTGTTTCTTTGCGGATTCTAGGGAAGACCCACCCTTCCCTTTATTCCATACTCTCTTCCTGTTGTTGTTGTTGTTGTTGTTGTTGTTGTTGTTTCCTCTTTGTGGTTCTGGTGCAGAAACGGTTGAGTTCTGATGGCCTCCGTAGTCAATCAGAGATTGTGCCAGTTCCTTAGCACTTTCAAAGGTGTCAGGTTTGGAAGCTAACACGCTTGACCGTATTTGGGGCGTCAGTCCCCATATGTACCTCTCTATTTTCTTGCTCTCAGGAGCAATCATATCTGGGCAAAGGATTGCCAGCTCGCAGAATCTGTTGGTATATGTTGCGATGGCGGTACCAACCATTCCGAGAGTCCAGAGTTCATGTTTGAGCTTTTGAATCTCTCCCCATGGGCAGTATTCTCTCATCATCATGGCTTTGAGGCTCTCCCAGCTTATAGAGTTTGCCACTATTAGAGTAAGTACTTTAACGTGGCCGTTCCACCAAGTTAAAGCTCTATCAATGAGTGTGAAGGTTGTAAATTTGACTTTGCTGTGCTCGGGGCAGGAGCAGATTTCAAAGACTGATTCTGTCCTTTCAATCCACTGTCTCAGAGTCATCACACCACCAGTTCCATAAAACATACGGGGTATGGCATTAGTAAAGTCCTTATAAGTGCATTCTCGGGGTTGCCCATGACTCTCGCTATGGTTGGATAGGTGTGTGTCAGTTCTTGAGTCATTAGTACTCGAGTTATCGAGCTGTAACATGGCAGTTGCTACCGCTGCAGTGACTGCTGCTTGGAACATGATAGCATCAAATTGAGGAGGTGGTGGTGGTGGTATCGGTGTTTCATTGATAGGGTTACGTCTGGTATTCCTGCGTGGCGACATATTTAACTATACGTTTAAAAGATGATGATATGGATAAGAATAAGTGACAAATGAATGTGTCTCATGAACCAAATTGCCATAGTTCAACAATAGATGATAGCATGAAAAATAGAAAAATGAAAGTTATTTGTAAGACTGAAAGTATCAAAACAAGTATTTGGTTTCTCGATGACTTTTCAAGGTTTGAACGAAATACTCAATGTAGTAATAATAGTGTCACTTATATTAATATAAAAGTTGATACAACGATCATGAAAATTTGACCCTTATAAGGGTCTCCGATTACAAAGTTCGAGAAATTTAAAGACTTGTAGCCGAGGTCCTAAGTTATAACAAAATTTGAGGTTTTCACAAGTACTACTTGCGACGTGTGTTGCGCTTGGAGCTCGATTCTACATCTGATTGCTTCGACTCCATAAGACGCCTATCAAAGGCGGCTTGCTGTTCCCTCAATTCTGCGAAGGCTGCATTCGCTTGTGCTTGGAATGCTTCGGCGTGAAGGTGGATGTCGTTCTGCAACATCTCTAGGCGGTTGATATCGGCCGTGTGGATTTGTACTTCCACGTTGACCTCTTGGATTCGGTTTGCTTGAACCCCCGATTGGTAGGACTGGTTTGCCAGTTTACCTACCATTGCTGGAAGTGCTCGGTCGGATGAACCCCCGTCCCTGATGTCGTAGAAGTCTCGACACATTCCGTAAGGAGAGCGTATCCCTTGTTGCTGGTTCCAGTGGACGAGGTGACTTCCCCAAATGGGAGTCGGTCCTAGAAAGTTCCTCCTAATAGGTGGAGGGTGGACTATTTCCGGTTCTGAGTCTATCCCGGAGTCGTCCCCGCCATCCAACTCAATGGGCTCTTCGTCCTCCTCCGGATCCTCTTCAATCCATCCTTCGTTGCCTTGTTGTGGGTAGTAGGGGTCTCCATGCGGGTGAAATCTAGGCATTTGACTATACGAGAATAGGGTTATAAGATTTGAATAAAACTTGAGACATGTAATACTAATTAATCTAGTGTATGCACCAAATACTCCTATAGTATTTAATTTGTACGTTAGATACTAGTGTCTATTTTGTTAAGTTTTGACTTGTTGCTCACTACGATCATTCCTTGACATACGTTAGTCAAATTTCGGATAAACATAGTTGATCAGGCTATATTCGTCCCAAATTTGATTACATATCTCAATAATTAGTCGTAGTGTCCAACTTGTCCTAAAACTTTTTGTATAGTTCTTATCATAAAAATGTGTCGTTGTATGGAATCACTAGATCTCTCATGGAATTCAATAGGTATGGAATCACTAGATCTCTCATGGAATTCAATTTAACTTTCATTATGGGTCTTCGCAAGGAATGGAGAAGTGTAAGCATGATGATTAAGAATCAACAGAGTTTTGAAACAACTCAGTTGAATGATCTCTACAATCAACTGAAAACACATGAATGCAAAGTTACAGAGATATATGAAGAATCAAAACAAAGCATTAGAGGTCCTTTGGCTCTTGTTTAAAAGGTATCAAAAGCTGAAGTTAACGAAAAAGACGGTTCAGATGATGAAGGATTTTTGATGAACTCTGATGAAGAAGCTGTGGCATTCTATTCAAACAACAGAGTTAAGAAGTTTTTCAAAAAGCCTTTTAATCCAAGAGGAAAAATTAGTGATGCGAAGAGTGAAGTCACAAAATCTGGAGGAGAGGAAAGGAAGAAATTGGAGAAAGTTGATGAGAAACAAAAAGATGCGAAAGAAGTGAAGAAGCTGAAAGGTGACTCAGGAATTAACTGTCATTACTGCAATGATGCAAATCATTTTGCAGCCGATTGCATGTTGAGAAAGAAAGAAGAGAAGAAGGAAAAAGTTAGAGATGAAGCATATTATTCTGAAAAGATTGAAGAGTTACGTGCTAAGAGCAAAGGAATGTCTTTGGTTGCGAAAGGTGAGACTGATGATGAAGAAAGTGGTACGTATCAGATCTGGTCTTCAGGATTTGATGACAAGGAAATGAGGCATCCAACATGTCACACCCCCAAACCTGAACTGCGGAAACGTTCGGGGGCGGATGACTTCATGTGCTAACGTAACAAATGAATACATAGTAAAGAAAGCAATACAACCATCATATATATAATTGAAAGTTTACATTTGTCAAAAGTTACATGTTCAAATCCAATTACAATATGATGTGAAAATATGAGATTAAACTGGCGCCGCAGCATCCCTTCATCAAAAGCATAATGATACCTGTAGTTACTGAATCCCTGGGACATACAAGTAATTTTGAAAGAATAGATCAACATTTAAGCTGGTGAGTTTCATAAGTATTTAATGACAATGTTTGTATGAAATGAAATATCTTGTCCTTGTTTGTTTGTGTTTAGAAAATCCTATATTTTCTACTAGTATAAAAGTAGTCTTCCTTCCAGACCAAAGTTTGTTTCCAAAAATGTATGTAAGTGTAAAAATAACCAATATGTTTGAAAACCTCGTAAATCAATGTATTTTTAATACCTCTTGTGAGTTTTATAACCATACTATTGACTCGGGATGCCTATACACAACGTTCTTCAGGCGTTGGAATGTTATGACGTTTGTCACCCCAAATGGTGGATTGTAGCTAACAGTCAGGGCGCGGGTTGTCAAGCCCGTATAGATCTATACACAAGCACCATGCTCCCCCTCCAAGGGATTCTGGTATATAATATAGGACTTGAAATGTGTACTCGAACGTACGTGAAGTTAATGTCTCACAGAACCGTAGTATAAAAAAAAAAACAGATTTACGTACGCGGGGCGTACGGAGTTACGCGGCGCGTAACTCGGATGAGTACGCTGACTCCCCCTTCGGATAATACCGGATTTTGAATTAAATAAATATATAATTTATTTAATAAACTTAAAATATTTATATCTTCTTCATACGAACTCCGTTTTCGATGTTCTTTATATCCCCACGAAGGTGAGACCATACTCTACAACTTTCGTTTAGATTCCGTCGGTAAATTCTGAAATTATTTTTATTATTTATTTATAAAATGTCGTGATTAACAGATTTCTTTAAACAATTCACAACTTCTTTATCTGACGTCGGTTTTTGTCAGACTTTTTACAGCTGAAATACCAATGTCGAGACCTTCGATTCTCGTTTAGGTCATTCCGGCCAAAAGTCGCTCGATCTCCGATTCGAGTTTTTTTTAGTTGTCTGATGCTATGCCGAATTTAGAAAAATCTTAACTTCATTATACGAAGCCGGGTTTGGGCATTCTTTTTACGTACGATCCCGGTTGAGTGATGTAAAACATAGTAGGTAGTTAAATAGAAACTTTTTGGAAATTTTATTATCAACGTTAATTTTATTAACTCAAAAGTGGTGATAATACTTGACCTATTAGGCCATTACAAATAGTTGAAATATCTGGTTGTCACACAACACATGGAGCAATGTTTGCAAGCTTTGTATCCAAATCCACAGACAAGTCTCCCATGACCACCAAGGTATGTGCAATCCTTGAATCTTTCAATATTCCTTTATCTGCTTATGATGCTGAAATTGTTTCATTTGATGACATTGTGGCTTATTTTGATTCTGTTATTGTGTCTGCTAGTACTGAAGCTCAGAAATTAAATATGCAACTAGATGAGACACGGAAAGAATTAGAAATAAAGAGGAGCAGATTAGAAAAACTTGAATTGCATATAAAAAAATATAGATTGTGATAGGAATAATCTTTCAAATGATGTTAGGTTGTTACTAGCATAAAAAACATATTTTGTAATTCTGCAAAACGGTTATATGCAAAATTAACATCATTACATCATTCCTCTGACATTAGCAAAGAACAACATAGGAAACTTTTACCTTTTCTTGAATACGAACACGAAAAGGTTGATATTGTTACTTATGATTGTGATAGTACAATTGCTCAATTTGACAAAATACCTGATGATAGATATAAATATGGTATTGTCAAAATTGATGAATTTTTTAATGCTGATGAGTTGGTTAACATTGTTAATGAAAGTTTGACAAAAAGTGAACAAATGAAAATCTTTAAGAAAACGGAAACTTTAGCTCTAGCTTCTCAATTCAATTATGCTGAAATTGATGAAAATTCAGATAATGTGAGTGAAATCAGTGAAATAGAAGAGGAAGAAGAGGTTGATTGTTCTCAATTGTCAATCATTAATGTCACATCTAAGATTAAAGGTAAAGAACTTATTGTTGATTCAATAGTAGAGGATGAAATTGATAAATCTTTAACTTCGCAACATTGTAAGTTTGATAATGTGGAAGTTGAAAGTTGGAAATCTGATGATAATGAAGAAAACAGAGAAGAAATGAAAGATTCGCATAAAATACCTCAACGAGGTGTGGTTGATCAAGTGTTTGAAAATACGAAAAAATTTGATACAATTTTAAATGAAAAAGGCTCACATTATTTGGAAACCAACATTATGGTATATCCAAATTTTGTATGTACTCATAAAACCATTTTTCCAAATCAAGTTTTTGTCACTACAGGAAATGCTGAGAAAGTTCATCCTAATTCAATAAAATGATTGAAAAAGATAATGTAAAATCAACCACAGATGGCTTTTTCGCAAATCAAAACACAGAAGAAAACACTTTAACTCAAAATTATTATGGGTTTCAAAAACAAAAATCATTACAAAAATAGGTGGTTAAAGGTGAAACATCAAACAAAACTTTTGAAAAAGTTGAAAAATCAAAGGCTGAAGTGAAATCAAATTCTCATGAATTCAAATTGATGGTTGGAAATTATTCAACAGAAAATAATGTTTCAAAAAGAAAAGCACGAAAAGCAATTTTCTGGCAAGTCGTGTCAAATGATAAACCAAGAGATGAAAAAGCACACATGTCAAAAATAAAATCATCAAAATTTCAGAGCAAAAATAAACAAGAAGATTCAAGTTTTAATAAACAAATAAATTATGTTGATAAAATTCCATATATTCGCAAATATGACAACAATCGAAAATCTGAGAATTCGCAAAAATTTGCGAATAATCAAAAGTTTCAAACTGTTGGCAAATTCACGAATATTTCATCAAATTTGAAAGATTCCACTCAAGCAAAAGTAAAATTTTCACCAAAACAACCAAATTTTCCAAATCCTACAATTTCAAAACAGACCAAAGTCTCATATATAAAAGGAAAATCTAATGTAACTACATTTAATCATTGGTTTGAAGGGAAAGGAAGAAAATATCAAAGTGAGAAATTTACAGAGCAAAAAATTAAGAATGCATTTGACAAATTCGCAAATACTTCTTCCACTACTAGTTCATCATCTTATCATTCGCAGGTTCCAATTCAAAAATGGAAACCAGGTATCAAAAATATGAATGTTGTGAAGGATAAGATTGCAATCAATGGAAATCCAAAACTATTGAACATTTATATTTCAATATCTAGATCTGATGATGTTGATATAATGGATTTTGTCACAAACAAAGTGAAAACATGGTTTTTAAATTCAAAGAATTTGTTTCATTCTACTAATGATGGACCCAACAAGTCTTGGGTTCCTAAATTTTTCTACTAAATGCAGGTGATGTGTGACGAGCAATATGATACGAAATGGTATATTGATAGTGGTTGATCTCGTCATATGACTGGAAGGAAGGAAAACTTGCGAGATTATAGAAGCTTGGAAAATGCAGGAGTAGTTAAATTTGAGAATAATCACAAGTGTCATGTGAAAGGCTATGGGAAAGTCACAAATGGACAATTCACTGTGAACAGGGTTGCTTATGTTGAAGGCCTTCAAGATAATTTGGTAAGTGTGTCCCAACTTGTTGTTGGTACTGGAAATCAAGTTGTATTTAATGAAGAAGGAAGTATCATTTCAAATGCGAAGACAAATGAAATACTTCTCAAATCCAAAAGATATGGTGATATGTCTACAATGGACATCAAACAAATTGTGGGAAAACTTGTTGTGTGTCTACTATCAAAAGCATCCAATGATGTCAGCTGGCTTTGGCATAGAAGATTGTCACACTTGAACTTTCGAAATATTAATAAACTTGTCACTGAAGATTTAGTTTGAGGGTTACCTGTACTAAAATTTGACAATGATTCTTTGTGTGCAGCTTGCGAACAAGGAAAACAACATAGACAAGGTCAACTGATTGTGATAGATTCAAAAATCGTAGAACCATTGGAACTTCTTCACATTGACTTGTGTGGACCGTAAACTGTTGCTACAATCAATAAAAAGCGGTACATTTTAGTTATTGTAGATGATTTTTCTCGCTTCACATGGGTGTTTTTTCTCTGGTTAAAATCGGAAGTTGCTCAGACAATGATTGATTATATCAAAAAAAATTGAGCTTAGTCTGAAAAAGAATGTTCGCAAAATTAAAAGTGATAATGGTTCTGAGTTTAAAAATCAAACATTTGATTCTTTTCTCACCAGCAAAGGCATTTCGCATAATTTCTCATCACCATATACTCCGCAACAAAATGGTGTTGTTGAAAGAAGAAATCGATCTCTATGCGAAGCAGCCAGAACCATGTTAACATATGCGAATCTACCTCAATTTCTTTGGGCAGAAGCAGTTTCCACTGCATGTTTTACTCAAAATCGATCATTCATACATCGAAGATTCAATGTTACTCCATATGAAATAATCAGTAATAGGAAACCTAATGTAAAATTCTTTCATGTTTTTGGTTGCAGATGTTTTATCATGAATCTCAAAGACAATTTGTCCAAGTTTCAAGCTAAAGCTGATGAAGGAATTTTCTTAGGATATTCACAGAATTCAGTTGCATACAGAGTGCTTAATAAAAGAACTCGAAAAGTTGAAGAAACTTTCAATTTAACGTTTGATGATTACTATCTTAAACCAATGGATACTAAATTTGAAAATAAATCAATACTTGTGAATTCAAATACTCCAATTGATCATTCTGAAATAAATGATTTTGATTATGATTTAATTTTAGGAATTCCTAACAGGGCTATCACAGCAGAAAAGAATGCTCTTGATAATCAAACATCAGAATCCTCAAAACATATTGATAATTCGAAAATAGCTACAACGTCAATAACTTGCGAAAGTATGTCTGATGCTCATATGGAGGAGGAGCAAATGAGTATTCATGAAGATTGTCAGCCAACTTTCGAGGGGGAGAATGAAAATATGGATCATCAAGTTGAGGGGGAGCATTCGTAGACTCAACAGGAACATAATCTTGAGGGGGAGCATTCGCAGACTCAAAACGAACATAATCTTGAGGGGGAGCATCAAAATCAAGAAAATGATGAGTTTCATGAACTAAATGATAATTTTTCTGTCGCAGGATCTGAAATTGAAGATATGTATGAAGATGCATCATTAGAATTTGATCCTAACTTTCCACCACTTGAGAAATGGACAAGAAATCATCCAAAGGAACAGGTAATTGCTAATGTACAAGATTGTGTGTTGACAAGAGCTCAAATTCGTGCAAAAAAATGAGGTACTGAATGCGAACCAAGAACTATGTATGTTTAATGTCTTTATTTTGAAAATAGAGCCAAAGACAATAAAGGATGCAATGGAACACTCAGATTGGGTTGTTGCTATGCAATCTGAACTGGCTGAATTTGAACGAAACAAGGTTTGGAGATTAATTCCTAAACCTTCTGATGTTTCAATTGTTGGATTAAAATGGATTTTTAAAAATAAAACTGACAAAGATGGCAATATTATTCGAAATAAAGCTAGATTAGTGGTTAAAGGTTATTCGCAACAAGAAGGAATAGACTATGAAGAAACATTTGCACATGTTGCAAGACTTGAAGCAGTTCGCATATTTTTAACTTATGCAGCTCACAAAGACTTTGATGTTTATCAAATGGATGTTAAGTGTGCATTCTTAAATGGAGAACTAGAAGAAACAGTGTATGTTGAACAACCACCAGGATTTATAAACAATGAACATCCTGATCATGTTTACATCCTAGATAAGGCTGTATATGGATTAAAACAAGCACCAAGAGCCTGGTACGCAACACTTACAAGTTTCTTGAAACAATCTAAATTTAAACAAGGATTAGTTGACCCCACATTATTTCGCAAGAAAGTTGGGAGTCATCTAATGCTTGTTCAAATTTATGTTGATGATATTATATTTGGCTCAACTGATCCATCATTGTCAATTGAATTTGAAAATCTAATGAAAAGTCAGTTTGAAATGAGCATGATGGGAAAATTAATAATTTTCTTGGTTTAAATATAAAACAGAACAGGGGTGGAATCTTAATCAATCAGGAAAATATACGAAGAACATGCTTGAAAAGTTTGGCATGATAAATAGCACGAAACTAAGAGTACCAATGGCAGTAGGAACAAAACTAACTCCTTCGTTAGATGCCCAGCTGTTGATTTAACACTTTATAGAAGCATGATAAGGTCTTTATTGTACTTAACTGCAAGTAGACCTGATATTATGTTTTCTGTTTACAATTGTGCTAGATATCAAGCTAATCCCACAGAACCTCATTTGACTGTAGTGAAAAATATTTTTCGCTATCTTAAGGGAACTGTTTCGTTAGGACTTTGGTATCCTTCGAAAACAGGTTTTTTCATTCAAGCATTTTTAGATTCTAATCTAGGAGGATGTAATTTGGATAGGAAAAGTACGAGTGATGGATGTCAACTACTGGATGGGAAATTAGTGAGTTGGCAATCAAAGAAACAAACATGTGTGGCTATATCAACTGCTGAGGCTGAAAATGTTGTTGCTGCTGCTTGTACTTCGCAAATTATTTGGATTCAGAGTCAACTTCGTGACTATGCAATAAACATGAAAAAGATTCCTTTGTATTGTGATTCGCAAAGTGCAATTCGCATTTGTCATAATCCAGTACAACATTCAAAAACAAAACACATTGCTCTTTGATATCATTTTATCAAAGATCATGTGGAAGATGGAAATGTTGAGATTCATTTTGTTAAAACTACTGAAAAACTTGCTGATATTTTTACAAAACCTCTTGATGAAAAATCGTTTGTTAGAATTTTAGCAGGTTTGGGATGATTAATGCGAATTCAATGTCAAAAACTTGAGGAGAGTCTTGTTCAGCAGTTATGAACCAAAAGTGTTCAGATGTTACTGTTCATCCAGAGGATTCGCATGGATTCGCATCTACATCTTTTTGCATTTGTGATCATAACAACTGCGGTTAGGTTTATATTTTGTTTTGTAGTTTTTTAATTTTTGAAAAATCAAAAATCCAAAAAGATTTTGTTTGATTAGGTTTTTAGTTTGAAAAATTCAAAAATCACAAAAATATTTTTGTTTCTTTATTCTTTAAACATTGTGTGCTGAGAATTTTGTATAGGGTCAAATGCGAAAAAGTCGTGCTTATGTGTTTCTACAGGAAGGTATTAATTTTTTTTAAAACTAGTTAGGATGTCCCTAGAAGCATGCTGTTGTATGTAGACCAAAAGCCTCGACAAGACTCTATGTGTGCACCGAAAGCGTTAATGAAATTTTCTCATGAAAATTTCTTCCCAATCAGGCTTATATTCGCATAAGTCAAAAGAGCTACCTTACTCTTCTCAAATGAGTTAAGAGTTTTCTGTTTTGTCCATTATAACAGATGTACCCTTCGATTCTTCTATAATATTTTTAAACCAAACAATTCTTACAATCCAAATTTTTGAAGAGATTTGTCCTTGAGGTCTTTGATCAAACAAATCAAAACTTAGACAAATCACAAGTTTGTGTTTATGATCTAACATCATGAGTCCGTGATGGAAGTGAAACCCGAACATCCAAAACCTTAAGGAATTGACATGGAACTTTGTTCCAGGTTTTTACGAAACTTTTGTTTCAGTATCAAAAATTTTGAAACTCCAAATCATATTCAATTCATATGTGTGGTCTTGATCAAATATTGGTAACCAACAATATTTGTTACCCAACAAGATCCAGAACAAATTTTTCTTTTTGAATATGATTTCAGTGTGAATTTTATTCGCAAATCCTTGTCATGAAAAATATTTTCTAAAGAAAACTTGTCAATTACTACACTGGTCAAACAAGTAATTTCATTTACAATTTCTCACCTTATGTTAAGGTTGATATGTAATGAAATTTGAAACCAATCCCACATGTCTTTTAAAAAGAAGCCCTTTGATACTTCTCTATAAGTATTCGATTGTAATTCACGGGAAACTACACAAGCTGTTGATTATCCTTCTTAATGATTAATGAAGCAACCTTTGCCTGGGGTTTAACTGCATTTATGTCAAATTTAATTTTTGACAACACAGAATTCCAAAAAAAAAATTATTTTATTTTCTCATCTTATTCTTTTAACACAATGCACACACGAAATCCTTGAGGTTCTGAGTAAAACCAACTCAGACTGATGATTTCGCAAATCTGGCAAATGACTTCACTTTAAATCCCAAAAGTGAAAGAGCCTTGCTTCCATGCGAAGGGTTTTTAACGGTTCAAAATCTATAACGGGAAACTTTACAGGCTGTGTACTCAAGATGGTTGGTATTCTATCCGGTTTTCAAGGAGATAGGATAGTTACTTTTTGAAGCGTGGTTATCTTTTACCGTCATGATCCGATTTTCAAGGTGCCACGTCGGATAACAATAAATGCATCCCAATTTAATTTCAAATTAATTTGGGTAACCTATAAAAGGGGGATCAAGAACACTATATACGGTTACGCAAACAGAACTCTCACAAACCTTCAAAGTTTCAATCTTGATCAAATCTCTTTTCTTTCAAACCCTAACAATGGCAGCCACCCAATCCAACACTGATGAAGTTCTTTCTCAATCCCTGATGAAGATCCAAAGCACAAATTATCAAGTTGATTCAAAAGTGTCTTCTTATCATGACGGCTTGAAGATACTTATCGTTGCACTGAAACGATCACCTCTGTCTACTGCCATGTTCAGTTCCTTCTCTGTTCCAATGACATGGTTATCCTTGGCAGTTTCAACGGCATCTTACAATAATACAACTGATGTGATAACTTTCAACTTGATCAACAATACAAGGGTCAAACTTTCCAAGAAGGTGTTTGTTGAAGTCTTGCAGATTCCAAACAATCCTCCATTTTTCAAACCTGTTAACTCTCAAGTCATTCACATGTTCAATGAAATGGGTCATCAACCAGAGCTTGAGAAGATTAGTGACTTTCGAAAGTTTGGGTTGCCGGGCATATGGAATTTCTTATTTGGAATTTTTCTCAGATGTCTAACAGGAAGATCAGTTGGACTGGATAGAGGAAGAATAGAAGTTTATGCTATGGTTATGGGCATATACTATGACCTCAATGTTGATTATGCAACCCAGTTATGGAAGGAATTTGTTCAGAGTCTCAAAAACACAAATTCTGAAAAAGGGATCTCATGTGCAAGGTATTGGAGCTTAATTCTGGAGAAAGTTTATGCAAAAGAAGGGATTCAAGTACCGGAGGATGTTGAAGTTGCTGAATTTTCTTTGTTTCACTATCCAAAGGAAGTAGAAGATGATGAAGCAATTTTTTCTCATGTGGCTTTCATTCCTGATGCAATGCTTCGCAAGGTTTCTCCAACTCACAAAGTCTTGGTGAGATATTTGCGAACAATTGATCAATCAGTACAGACGGGAGTCTTATTAGAAGTTGCTCTGTCAAGGTCGAAGAAATCCACAAAAGGATGCGAAAAGTTCTTCTTCAAAACAAGCTCAAGATGAAGATTCATCAAAATCAAAGCAAGAAATAATACCTTCTAATTCTGGGGTATTGAAGAAAATTCGCAAGGCTGAGGTAAGCAGTAAAGGAGTTACTATTCGCAGTATTCTAGCCCCAGTTTCTCCAGGAAAGAAAAGACAAAGAGCTGAACATGTTGCGAAAACCATGCAACATACTCTTACAAAAAGACGGAAATTGGTGATTCGCAATGCATCATCTGATGAAGAAGTAGTTCCAGAAACTCCACCAGTGATGTCTACGGTAAATATTTCATTACCCATAATTTCCACTTCGCAAATTTCTACCACAACACCACTCACTGAATCACTCGAAATAGTCACTACCAAATCAATTTCTGAGGAGGTACCTATTTTTGATATGGTTGTTAACGTATCTGATACGGGGGCACCTATCATGAGTGTTGAAACCACGTTACCTATCACCTTACCCATTTCTTTACCAATAGTTTCAATTACATCTACAACTCTATCCACCACCACATCCATTTTTGATCATCCTCTTCAAAATCCTTTTACAATACTTTTTCCCTCATAATCACCAGAAAAACCTCAACCTTCGCAAGTTGAAGCTGAAAATGAAACTGAAGGAGGAGTCTTTGGAGGGGTATTTGAAGATATTCATTTTGATTCAGAGGAGGAGGATATTCCTGATCATATGATTATGACAGGGAAACAATTTAAAATCCTGAATCATAAATTGAATGCTATTATTCAGTCACAAGCTGATTTTGGCAGGATGTCTTCAATCTCAGCTATGCAAGTTGATGTAATGCTCAAGGGTGCTGAGAAACGTTTAATGGAGAAGGTTGATCAATCCAATAAGAATAATGAGCTTCGCATTCAAGCTCAAGGGAATAGCTTTTCTTCAGTGATCCAAGATTTGAAAACAGTTACAAAAGAACGTCATGTTCTTTTTGTACAAGATGTGAAGAAAGTTAGGGAGGATGTCAACTACAAAATTCATGAGTTGCAAACTAATCTTGCGAAGGAGCTTCAGGAAATTCAAAATCATAATGTTGATGTTCAAAAGCAGATTGAAGAGCTTAAAACAACCAAACAAACAACAGAGCGTTTTGATCAACTGATTCAGTTGGTGACAGAGCTTAAACTGCTGGTTTCGCAATCTTCATCAACACAAGTTCTTACTCCTGAGTTCTTGTCTCTAAAAGTTAATACTTTAGGACAAGCAATTGAGAAAGCTCTTGCTCCACTTGCTAGTTTTACCTCTTTACTTCCAAGAGGTGCCCCGCCTGTTTTCACAGGGGTGCAAGGGGGAGAGAAAAACTTAAGTAAAGAGGAGGATGCAAAGACTGTGGGAAAAGTTATATCTACCCAGCTCAAAACTACTCTTCCCATGCTTACAAGGCAAATTTCTTCAACTACAATAACTACAATACCTATTGTCAAAGGAATTGTTATTGGAGAAAAATCAGGAGGTTCGAGTTCAAAACCTCAAACAGAGATGGAGGGAAAAGGAAAAAGGAATATTATATGAAAAATCAAAGGATGAGAAGAAAGTTGAGGCTGAAGCAGAGATGGAAAGAATGAGGCAGATACAAAGTATCATGAGGCAAAGGGCAAGTGATCCTCCCACAATGAACAAAGGAGATCCATCGAAGCTTTACTCTTACGAAACTATAGAGTCAAAAGTTGTTGGGAGGGAAATGTATGAATTCGAGAAAAAGCCAAAAGAAAGTTCTGACGTTGCGAATTCAGACAATTGCCAACTGGATTTTCCGATCAATGAAATGCTTTTCATCAATGCTCAATACAAGATCAGTGAGAAATTTGATAATCCCAATGATTATACAAACATGAAAATCAGATTTCATGCTATCTTGGGAAAGAATCCAGATGAAGTTTGGTCTTTATTGAACATCAAAAAGGTGATGTCAATCAAGAAAGATATATTGTTTGAAGACATGCTTCAAAATTTTCGATACTTTGTTATCCGAGCAGACAACAAGCAATATGACTTCACAGTTGCAGATTTTCCTTTGATGAACCGCAATGATTTGATTCAAGTTGCTCTAATTTTGAAGCATATGGAAGAAAATAAGCTAAAAGCCTCTGAGACTGATGTGTTCAAGATAGGATTCGCACATGTCAACACACTCATCGACAATTATTTCGATTGTTTGGATTTTACAGATGATGAATTGGCAAATCTGTTGGGAAGAGAAGTGAAAGTTCCTTGGGAAGAAACTTTATCCCAGTCAGCACTGTCAAAATATAGTGTTGGAGAAATTTGTCTAAAACCTTTTGGAATGGTGTTTTCAGGGAGAGATACGAAATGGAATCCTAATAATTTTTTGTTTAAAGTCTCAGAAGTGGAAAGGTATAATTCTTCGCAATATACGCACTTCATGGTTCGTATGAACAATTGCAAGAAGAATAATGAAGGAGACAAGAAGGATCTCAAGAAGGTGATCTCCTGGTATGGAGAAGTGCGAAAGACAGTTCACTCTGCTGTTCAAAAGCTTTTAAATTGAATAGCTTCGACTGTTTACAAAGGGGGAAATTGTATATGTAAAATTGTAAAAGTCGAATATAGTGTTTTCTAGTGTTTCACATTTTATGTTATTTTACTAAGTCATACTTTATGCGAAATGTAATGTTTAGACTTACTATATTTTTTGTACACTCATGTTCCCTATAAATAGGGACTGAGGTTAGAAGTAGAATAACTTTTCAGATAACTTTGAAAAACCTTTCTGCTTATCACTGTAATCAGTCTTCATCAATATAAGATCTGATTAATATTTACTCTTTGTGTTCTTACTCTTCAATTACTAAAATCATACTTTTTATTCTTAAATCTCGATAACAATTCTCTTCAAGGCTAAAAGTCGCTCCATCGTAAATTGACTATTTATGCTTCCCGGTGTCGTGTCGGTTTTGTCGTAAAACTTCAACGGGCCATAACTTCCTCGTTATAACTTGGATTTCGGCATTCTTCATATGTACGAAAACCTTGATACATATTGTATAACTTGGTTAAGACTATTTGTGATAAATAATATTTTTGCTGAAAAGTTGTTTTCGACATTTATTGTTTCGAAATTGACTAGCCTGGATATACGGGCGTTACAATTATCTCCCCCTTGGGATGATTACGTCCCAGAATCATCAACGAAACAGGGTTGTATAATGACTCCATACGTTATATATTCATCCTATGTAATAACTGTAACTTCTATGTTGCTTCGAACGAGTATCTAACTCTTGGACTCCTTAACTGCAGACGGTGCTCGGTCTTGCACCTATTCTTTAGACTTTCAATCATGATCTTCGTGTCACAGCCTCATTCTTTATCATAGACTCCTTCTTCTTCTTAAAAAACTTAGGATAAGTTAATTTGATTACTATAATTGACCGATGTGTCATATTCTAATGACCTATCATCGTATGTAGCAACGCTTAGACTCAGGTCTCTTAGACTTTCAATCATGATCTTCGTGTCACAGCCTCATTCTTTATCATAGACTCCTTCTTCTTCTTAAAAAACTTAGGATAAGTTAATTTGATTACTATAATTGACCGATGTGTCATATTCTAATGACCTATCATCGTATGTAGCAACGCTTAGACTCAGGTCTCTTAGAGTCAAATTCTGGAATGGAATATTCCTCCCTTCATGGTCTAATGTGACTTAATCACATTTTAACATGTAGCATTTCTAGCTACCAACTTCTTTAACAACGAGCTTGATACTTCTATTGATCACATTGATTTCAATCGTTTGGTTTAAGTCGGACGCTACATCAAACTTGGTTCTCTGAACCACGTAACCTACTCATCGTAGTCGGACTCAATGTGATATGACCACTAGGGTCGGGATAACAACAATCTTCTTAGTCATTACCAAAACAATGGTAACGACATACTTTAATAAAATGAAATCAATTACTAGCTTCTTGGTAACCTTGTGACTTTCCCTGATCCAAGTGTGAGTCCTGTGCTTCCGGTAGTATAGGCCTCTACTACCTTTTAGACCTACTCATACTCGTCCCAAGTATTGTCTCGCAGCTTATCCAAGTCACCATGCTAGAAAATCACACAATCATTCAACACATCAGATAAAAAAACAAAGGTTTTATTATTTCTTGAAACTATTACATAGGTGTTCAAGTTCATCCTAGACTATGCCTATAATAGGCTACACCACGTGGTACTGTCTACATGACTACTTCATAACTTCATCTTCGGTCATCTATCTTTACTCTTGATTCCTTGCATTGTCAGCTGTTTTGTCAATGATACTCCTCAGCTTTGGAGGTGCATTCGCTCCTGCTGCTTCATTTTTCTTTGGGCAGTCCCTAGATAAATGTCCTTCTTTGTTACATCCATAGCACACCTTACACTTAGACGTGCACTTGCTGGCGTAATGCCCTATCCTTCAACATTTGTAGGAAGTCACCTTCTCATCGTATCCCTCATAGTGCTTTAGCAGTACATTTGGCGTTGTTGCTCTCATCGGACAATCTTGCTTGAAGTGTCCCTCTCCACTATACATAAGGCAAACTTCCTCCTTGGTTGCGCATTTATGGGCATTATGACCAATCTTCCCGCATTTGAAGCAGGTCACTTCCTTAGGGCATCTCCTGTTACAGCATTTTGCTTCACCTCTTCCTCCTCTAGGCTTTGAATATAAGTTTTTCCTATGAGACCTTGAAGATCCCTCAAATTTCCTCTTCTTGCCAACTTCAACCTTGTTGGCGATCCTATCGTTGATTTTTTCTTCAACAGACATAGCAACCCAGATGGTTGCCTCAAGAGCGGGTGTCTGGCGTATTGGCACAGTAAGTTCTTCCTTACTTTGTTGAATTAAGCACCCTGTTTCTCTCATTTGTTGATCCAACATCATCTGCACCATTGCCTGTACTCCTTTCATCGTGATTGGCTCGGGTGCAACTTCTACTTCTGGTGTACGCTCGATCACTTGTGGCTTAGGCTATAGGTAACTATCACTAAATCCACTTTGAGTGTTCATCATGTTGATCTCTACATCGAATTTAGACGTCCGGTGTAGAGTGACGAGAATTTAGATAGAGAATAATTTATTTATGATCGACGTGAAATTATCCTTATCTCTCCGAAAAATTACATGCCAGTTCTAATACCATAATTAAACGTTTAGAAACCTAAACATATAAAGTTTCCAGTTCTGGTCGGCAACAGACCATAGATCCATTCATATAATGCATATCATAAAACATTTAACACATAAAAGCATGTTAGGCATTTTACCTAAATAAGCTAGTGCTTGTGTCTAATTAGGTTTACTACCTAAAATATATTAGACACACTCCTCACGATCATCGCTTAACATTCTAAGCTTAAGTCTAGAAATAAATCCATATTCCTAGTTCGCTTAAACTAATGCTCTGATACTAACTATGACATCCCCATTTTCACGGCCAGAAAAGACCGATTTTGTTTATGCTTTATAAAAATCAGAGTACTTCTTTTCATAAAAATGTTGCGGAATTTGTTCCTAGAAAAACACGAATAATAAGTTATCAAAATATTTTCGAAGAAACGTATTTTATTCATTTTAAAACGTTTGGGATGTCACCTTCAATACAGAAACATAAGCATAAACAGAACTTACATTTATTTACACTAGTGATCTACATCTCTTTAATCTCTCAGTGTAATGTGACTTCATATCAACACCTATGATAAAAATAATCTGAGTGGGTCAGGTTGGGAAACCTGGTGAGTACATAGGGTTTTCAACCCACAATAATATAATTATTATGTTTAATGATCACACAATTAACTCAATTACCCATCCCGATTATCTTTTTTATTCTTAAGGATCTAACCTAAGAATAAGCTATTTCTTGTGCATTCATTCCTAAGGAGTATCCTAAGGAATAGGTACGAGTTCCATCATTGTAAATGACACATCTGTCAAGCACAACTGCTAGTTCTGTCACTTAGGCGCAGCTTCCGAATTTGTGACATTCTCTATGGGGCGCATATGTCGGAATAGTCCTTTAGGCGCATCTGTCGGGGTTATGAGGTTCTCTATTAGGCGCTTTTCCCCCTAGAGTCCTTTAGGCGCATCGGCCAGGGTTTTGTTGACAGTATCGTTTTTGAGAGTCCACTCGCAATACATATCATTGGGTTTTAAGAGTACACCGGTGAACACATCGTTCACGATACCTACATGTTGCGAGCCTGCTAGTGTTCCACTGGACTGTCTAGAATAGTCTGTGGTTGTCATCCATACTCTGCCAAATGACGGGGCCATCATTTGGGAAAAAGCTTCTCACATCGTCCACCTCTCACCCTCACCTCACGGTCTATTTCACCTCTCAACTCATCATCTAACTTATATTTCATCTATTACATCTACCCATGTCTTACCTCAACATTTTCGTAGATATAAAAATACATATACAGTTTAAATCATTTAACACATGTATAAAATCGTTCATCCAGCATAGAGAGCAAGTACTCAGGTAATATGCACATATAGCAAGTAATTTATATAAAATACTTCATATCTATGTGTAAGATGAAAGTGATTATGCACTCACTTGAGTAGGTAGTGACTCAGCACTCGGACAGCGCTTCGATACTCTCAAAACAATTTTCATTCGATAAAACCTAGTATCAATTCCACTAGGGTTTAGTCTAACGTCAACCGTGACTAATTAATAGTCTAGCTATTATTATTATTATATAAGCGTTAAATAACATTCAATATAACTCATAATAATAGCCCAAATAATTATTTTAAGGACCTAATAACATTACTATAATTATTTGAAAGCTATATTAAAAATTGTGTAAGCGTAGCTCACTTACAGTGGATTTTAAAGAAAACCGGGGTTTATTTGGAACAGCATTTCGAAACTGAAAGACTCTTTTTCTAGGGGTTTTATCTAGGGTTTAGGAGGGTTTAGGGGAGTTAGAGAGAGAAAGAAACTAGAGAGAGAAGTGATAAATGTGTGAAAAAGTCAGAACCCAATCCCCCCTTTTATACCCAACGAGGCCTCGGATTACGCTGGGCGTAGTCCTTGACTACGTTGGACGTTCCTCGGATAAGGATGCCAGCTTGCACCAACAAGCTCGCACCCACTCTCGGACCCGGACAAGATCAAGTACGCTGGGCATACCCAGCTTCGGACACAGGGCGTAATTCGAGACTTCGTGGCGATCATCGTATGCGAGGCCGTGCTCAGCAAGCAACGGCTGGGATTTGGCCACGTCACCACTTCCTTGCTGATTTCGCAATTTTCCTTCCCGACTTCTAAAAATCATAACTTTTGCATACAAGCTCCGTTTTCAATGTTCTTTATATTCACGCGTAGGTAGGAACATACTCTACAATTTTCGTTTAGACTCCATTGGCTAATTTTTACTTTGTTTTAGAAGTTATATTTTTAACAGGCCGGGACAGGATTGGTCCGTTAAAAATTCATAACTTCTTCATCCGATATCCGTTTTCACCCACCTTTTTCTCATTACATTACTCTTAACGAGATCTTCGATACTCTTTTAGGTCGCGTTATCCAAAAACGACTCGAACTAGAATTCGAGTTTCGAGTCGTGCACTGCTAAGCCAAATCTGAGAAAAATCATAACTTCCTCATACGAAGTCAGATTTGGGCGTTCTTTTTTTTTTTGTATGTTCTCGGTTTAACATATGCTATAACTTTCGTTTATATTGCTAAGTCTAAAAGTCGCTCCATCGTAAATTTACTATTACGCTTCCCGGTGTCGTACTGGTTTTGTCGTAAAACTTCAACGGGCCATAACTTCCTTGTTATAACTCGGATTTCGGCATTCTTTATATGTACGGAAACCTTGAGACATATTCTACAACTTGGTTAAGACTATTTATTATAAATATTATTTTTTCCGAAAAGTTGTTTTCGACACTTATTGTCTCTAAATTGAGTAGCCCGGATCTACGGGTGTTACATGATCTTCAAAAATTGTCCTAAAATTGCTCGAAACAATTGATTGTGATTGATTTCTCGTAGTGGATTCAGAACCAGTGGGTTGCACTTACCCTGATGCTTCGGATTGCTTCTTCGATACTCTAGATTTCACCATTTTGAAAATAGTTGAAGAACTTGCAGAAAGCTTTTGATTGCAAGAAGATGAAGAATATGAAGATCATCTTAACAGTTCAGAAAACATAAAGCTTCCTTGGGAGGGTAAAAGGGTTTATATAGTTCGGATCTAAAAACTTTATTTATTTTACCCTATCTATAGTTGTTAATGGTAAAAACTCTTGGGTTTTAACCATTATTAGCCATAAAAAAATCAATTAAAAGAAATTATTATATTTTTTGTTTTTCCAAAAGTGAGGCATTTAATGAAATGTCAGGCCCATTATCACACGTTTGGAGAACGTGTGGTGATGGGAAAAAACCCGTTGAATAAATGTGGAATTTGGAACGGATTTGACAACTTGGGATAAAGGGGAATTGACGGTTTAAGGAAAAAGATTTCTTTTATGGAAAACTGTTTTACTTGTCATCACCCCAAAAATAGGTCTGACAGCAAAAGTTTATTTGAAAAGGAACTGAACTGTTGTATGATAGAAAATGAATGTTTGAATATAATATGAAGGATTTTTTGTTTAATGACCAACATTAAATAACACACAATGTTCCAGGAATTTATGAAGTAGTTGTTGAGTATTCATTCAATGTGATTGCGGATTGATTCTTCACTACGGTGGATAGACACGCGACTGCGGTAGTACAAACTGACAAACACTTGACAAACATCAGAAATAACAAGCAATAAGGACCCAAGAAATATAGGTATGATATATGGTTTCGATACACAGAGTATACTAAAACCATGTAAAATAGATATATTTAACTAGGACCACAATGGAGAACAGAAGTGGTCTGCTGTACCTATCAATTCAAAAAGAATTAAGGATCTAGATTCATCATCCCTGACATCTGTAGAAAACTATTGAGTTTTGTTGCATCAAGTGCTTTTGTAAACACATCTACAATCTCTTCGTGAGTTGGGACAAAATATAGTTCAATGTTACATTTGAATATATGGTCCTTGATGAAATAGTACCGAAGTTCAATGTGCTTCGTCTTCGAATGGTGAATAGGATTATGAGAAATCGCTATAGCACTCTCAGAATCACAATAAATCGGTATCAGTTGAATCATGTATCTGTAGTCCATCAGTTGGGTTTTCATCCATAGGACTTAAGAACAGTAGCTTGTTGTTGCCACGTAGTCGTCTTCTGCGATAGATAAAGAGACACAATTTTGTTTCCATGAAGACCAGCTAACCAGTCTTCCTCCAAGAAATTAACAACCACCGGAAGTGCTTTTTCTATCCAATCTGCATCCGGCATGATCCGCATCTATAAAGGCTTGAAGGCTAAAGTCATTCCCTGCAAGATACCATAGGCCGAGAGCTTTTCTTCCTTTTAAGGATCTGAAGATCTATTTGACTGTGGTTATGTGCAATACTTTGGGTTCGGCTTGGTACCTGGCACATAGGCCTGTTGTGAAGACAATATATGGTCTGCTTGCGGTGAGGTACATCAAAGAACCCATTATTCCTCTATAAGTATTGTGGTCCACTGAGTCTCTAGAATGATCAACAGAAATCTTATATATGAATGCCATAGGAACCTTGGCTGAGGAAAAATTATCCATTGAGTATTTCTTCAACAGTTCAGAGGTATATTTTTCATGATGAATGAATATCCGTTTAGGGACTTGTTTCACTTGGTGTCCTAGAAAGAAGTTAATTTCTCTATTCATGCTCATTTAGGACTTCTTGGTCATGAGCAATGCAAATTCATCCATCATACCTTTTTCTGTTGACCCGAATATGATATCATCCACATAGATTTGTACAAGCATAAGGTGATTACCATTTTCCTTTCCAAACAATGTGGGGTCAATCACTCCTCTTTTGTATTCCAACATGATAAAAAACTCAAAGAGAGTCTCATACCATGCCCTCGATGCTTGCTTAAGATGATAAACTACTTTTTCAAGCTTGAAATAATAACCTGGAAACTCTAGACTTTCAAATCCTAGAGGTTGTTGCAAGTAGACTTCTACTTTCAATTCACCATTCAGGAAAGCAGTTTTTACATCCATTTGATGTACTTTGATATTTTTGTGTGCTACATATGCTAGAAAAATACGTATTGCTTCCATCCTGGCTACAGGGGCATATGTTTCATCGTAGTCAACATCTTCTAATTGACTATACCCCTTGGCAACTAACCTTGCTTTGTTACGAACGACCGCATCAGATTCATTGAGTTTGTTTTTGTACACCCATCTTGTTCCAATAATATTGTGGCCTTTAGGCTTCGGAACGATTTTCCACACTTTGTTGGATCAGATTCATTGAGTTTGTTTTTGTACACTTTCTTGCATGGAAGAGATTCAGTCAGGAAGCAAAAGAGCTTCATTGATGGATCGGGGCTCGACTACGAACATAAAGGTTGCATAAAGGCAGTGGTCCATAACATCATGAGAAGATCGAGTATGTACGCCTGCAGATAGGTTTATGAGGATTTGACCCGGAGGGTGTTCTTTTGTCCATAGATGTAAACGGGATCGTTGATGATCAGCCACTGCGGTGGAAGGAATGTCAACAACATCATAGGATTATGCGGTTGGAGAAGGCAGACACCCCTCGACTTTTAAGCATCCTGCAGAAGTGTCTTGGACTTGGACTGAAGGAGTAAGACCAGAATGAGGTTCCCTTGTATTGCGGATCCGAGTCCCTCTTGAACCAAATATGGTTCCCTTTAGGATAAAGAATGCGTGATAACCCTTGGATCGGTCCTTGTGTCAATATTTTCTTCTTCATCCGAGTTAGTGGAAGCATTTAACGGATTAGAGCCTCTGCGGATGGAAACAAGAGCTGCATCTTCAAGTACTGGAACCTTGATGGTTGTCATAAGAACTGGAGTAGTGTTTTCCCCCTCAACCGGCAAGGTGGAAGTTCCTTGAGACAAATCTTTAGAGATGGAGAGTCTAGAGAATTCGACATGTTGTTGCTAATCTTCCGGAGACACAAGAATTTCGAACAGTTGAGCAGTCTCTACAAGGTCGAAGAGGTCGTCATAGTTAACTTCAACTATGTTGAGAGGATGCGAAGAGGCTAGGATATCACTTTCTAGGATTGCTTTTATTTCACTCGAAGGAGTAGTGTTGTAGACGTAATAGTCATCAAATTTGACATCGAAACTTTCAACTATTAGTCACGTGTGTCTAACAAGAACTATGTATGCCACCTTGTTTGTAGAGTAGCCAAGGAATATGCCTTCATCTTACTTCAGTGCAAATTTGTTAAGGTGATCCTTGTTGTTGATCTCAAAACATCTACACCGAATATGTGAAAGAATCAGACATTCAGATTTCGATTGTTGAGGCCCTCATAAGGTGTTTTCTTGAGACACTTCCATACAATGCTTCAGTTTTGGACAAAGCATGTTGTTGCCACTGCTTCGGACCAGAAGTATAAAGGAAGTTTTGCAAAGTTTAACATAGATCTGGTTGCTTCTACCTGAGTACGTTCCTTTTCTCTACTACTCCGCTTTACTGCAGTGTGTAGGGAGCAAAGAAGTTGTGACTAATACCTTTGGAAACCAAGAAACAATCCAAGAGATGATTAGTGCACTCGGTTCCGTTGCCACTTCGGATTCTACAAATTAGCAGCTTGATTTAAAGTTTAATTTCTTTGATGAAGTTTATGAGAACCTGCACTGTTTTAGACTTGAGTCTCAAGAAAAAGACCCATGTGAAACGAGTGAAGTCATCAACTATAACCAGTATGTACTTCTTGTGATGGAGACTGGCTACGGTAGATAGACCGTAGATATCAATATGCAACAACTCTGGAGGTTCATAAATTGATGAGTCAATAACCAATTGGTGACTTCCCTTGGATTGTTTTCCATACTCACAAGTAGGGCAGAGTGTTTCATTTTTGTACTTCAAAATTAGGAGGCCGTGGACATGTTCTTCAGTAACAAGGTTGTTGATGTACCGGAAGTTCAGATGAGCCAGCTTGCGATGCCACAACCAGCTAACTTTAGATATAGCTTTGGACAGAAAACATAGCTACGGTTTCCCAATTATCAATGAGACATCCAAAGGCTACATGGTCCCTTCGGATTTTTATTTGATCAAGCAAGTGCTTCTATTGCTTGTCATAATGTAGAAAAATTCATTATAAACTCAACTCGATGACATGCTTTACATAGTTGGCCTACACTAATGAGATTATGTTTGGGGCCTTCTATCTAAGCAGCCTTCTGTATTGAGAAGTTCCCTATTATTAGTACACTCTAGCCTTGGATGATATCGTTGGAGTTATTACCAAATGTTACATGGCCTCCATTGTTGATAGGTCTGAAATCTCAAATGTATTCTAACCTTCCTGTCATGTGCAAGGAGCAGGCACTATCGATCAACCACTCCTCTTCTTGTTCCTCCTTGCACAAAGCTTGAAAATTACACGCTTAGTTTGGGCACCCAAACAAGTTTGGAGCCCTGGGTTACAACTGAATTTTTCTTAGATGCATGAAAGGAGATTGTAGGGACATATTTCATATGATTACGAGGTTTCTGGGAGTTACGAGGTTTTGGATGATTACGAGGTTTTGGAGGATTACGAGGTTTGACATGAATTGGTCTTTTATGATGATAAAATCCAAAGGTAATATTTTTCTCATTTAGTAAGATACTGCACCTAGTCAGCGGTCCAAAGGGTGTGGTGTGACGCTTGAAACCAGTCCGAGAATGAGATTTGATAGATTTGCCCTTGGGTTTTGAAAACGTTTAAGCAGTAGACTTCCTCCTAGTTTTAGATCTTTTGTTTGCATTTGATTTCCTTCTAGGATTTATTTATTTGTCAAATTGACGTGACTTTTGAAGTGTGGGAGTTGGCAAAATTCCTTTCCAATTTGGGTCATCTGAAGAATAGTTTTGAAAGTGATATATATGAAAAGATTTGACACTCTTTTGGGACTTGTTAGGAGATTTTGGAAAGGCTTTAGGAACTGTACATTCCTTCTTGTCGGTTTCCTCGATTGGAGTGTGTTTTGAAATCTGATCATGTTTTTTAGGACCCTTTTGTTTAAAGATTTTGGATTTGTTTCCCACGAGTTTTGAGTTCCTCTTTGAAAGCTTGTTTTGCCTGTAGTTTTGGGGAACCGCAGTCATTGAGGTTTAGTTGCGGTTTCCTTGAAAAAATTGACTCCTTTTGAAAATGAGGACTTGAGTCAGTTGAGCTGGAAGAAATAGGACTTTGAGAACATTGACCATATTCAAAATTATCTATGGGCATTTCATGAAGAATTAGTTGAATGGTCACAGTACTCTTGACTTTAGTCTGTGGTAGAAAAGATTGAACAACCTCAGAGTAAGTCAGAGGTTGTCCTTTGGTAGGACACTTTATGAATGGTAATTTTGGGTCGAGATTGCAGTTAGAAGAACTGCGGTCAACGGACAAGGTTGGACAATGTACAAGAACTGCGGGTCCTTCCACAAGGATTTCCTCGTCCACAACTGATGAGGCCTGAGAGTTGGGATAAATTGTGCCAATGATTCGAATTTGATCACATGGATGATCCAGGGTTTCAGGAAGAAATTCCTCGATGACAAAATTGTTACTCTGTTTGTGAGGTCTACCGAAGTGGGATCTAATGTCTTCAGGAAAGGTATTGTCATTCACTGGGAAGTGAAACTCTCGGTCAGGAGGGACATAGAGATGGTATTTGTTAAACAGTGGTGATGAGTCCTTTGTGGTGGAGTACCCACTGGACAATTCCCAATTGTACGTATTGCCAACGGTTCCATTATTTACAATATTTTCAATGGCCTCGCTTTCACTAAACAAATTTTCAATTAACAAGCTCAAACATACAATTTCTTTTTGTGCTACGTCCCACTGATCTAACGTTATTCCTAACTGGGTTTCACATAACATTTTTGCATCCTTCTATAATCCTAAGTCACTTTCTAGCATGGCCACTTTGAGTCTTTTGTCTTCTAGACATCCTCTTACATGGAACATTTCATGGGACGTTATACTCTTCTCATCTAGGGCCTTGTTGTAGTCTGAAAGGACGGTAGGATATGTGTCATTAAGGTTGTCAAGGAATGGTTGACAACCATGCATGCTATAATTGAGACTTTGAATCATAAGTTTTACATGTTCGATAATGCTCAGAGTTCCGTCCTTAGCCATATAGCAGTAGTTCTTTTCGAGCTTGGTTGATCCATCTTCATCCATAGTGGCCAGCATGCACATCTTACCTTTTCCCTTGATGTTTAAGTATTCATCCTCATCACCCAAAAACCACACTTGATGATCTCTTTTCACCTGGGCTACATATGCCCTTCCATTTTTTCATACATCTCCTGTTTCATTCGGAGATAAAAGGCTTTGTCCTTCACAACATTTGATTTACAGTCCTTAGCAAAATGATTCTCTTTGTTGCACTTATGACAAATGACAACATCTTCTTTAACTTCGGTCGAGGGACCGGAGTCAGTTGGTTTAGCCGGTTGCGGTATCTCCTTAGCTTGATGAGAGTTCATAGGTTGCGGAGATTCATGAGGGTGTTTTGGGTATTGAGGGTGATTGTTTTGAGGGTTAAAGTGTCTGTTAAAGGGAGGTTTAGTGAACTGCTGAGTTTTGCAAAAGGGGGTTGGAGATAATCGATTGAACTGTTGACTAACAAGAGCAATAGCATTCTGGAATTCCTATTCATCATCATACTTAGTGTCAGCTTCGTAAGACTGTGGTGGGTTTTCATAGGAGAGAGAGTAGGATTGAGGAGTTATGTTTTGTGGAGTTTGGGCCATGAGAGTAAGTGGCCCTCCGAAGTCAGCACAGTCTTTGAGCACGGTTGATTCTTGTGCTTCAAGTTCTTCGTATAGTTTGAAAAGAGAGAGTGAGTGAATCTTCCTATCACCTTGGACTAAAATCTTTGTTGTAGTCCAGTGTTTCCCTAAACCATTGAGAAATTAGAGATTGGTTTCATGGTTGCTGCGAACAGTGCCATCGTTTGAAAACTTGGTAACAATGAGGTTGAATCATTTGAAAGAGTCCTCAAGGTTTTCACCCGCATAAGCTTTGAAATTATTGAATTCGTTGAGTGCGGTAATGAGCTTCCTATCATGTGCCTACTCAGAACCTTCATACAGGCTCTTGAGAACATCTCATATCTCTTTTGCAGATTTGCAATTGATGATAATGTCAAAGTTGTCAAGAGCAACTCTGCAGGATATTTCATAAAAGGCAATTGCATCATTTTCCATTTTATCGAGATCATCCTTCGTGGGATGATTTAAGGCAACTTGACCTTCTCCAAGTCTGTCTTGGGTACCGTCGGCTTCAATGGGACTAAGAATCAGGACATGAGGTCCATCTTCTACAGATCTCCACGCATCTCGTCCAAGTCTTCTTAGATATCTCTCCATTCTTTGGGACCAGTGATGATACTCATTTGCCACCAATATTGGGGCTCTATTTAAACCTCCAACACTGTTGGAAACATTGAGTGATAATGCTTGTGCCATATTTCCTTGTTTTGAAAAATATTTTGTTGTTTTTTTGAAAGAAATAAACTTCAGTGATATAGATGGCCTTTTAGAATCAGACTTCTTGTTCAAAAAGCAACCACTTTGGCTCTGATACCAATTATTGAGAGAAAAACTTGAGAAACACACTTGAACAAACATTAGAACATGTTATAATGTGAAATAAGTTTAACTCAAAGGATCATAAAGCTCAACAATAATAACAAGTTAGAGTTAGAGTGTTAGATAATTAGATGCGGAAATATAAGGAAATATAAATGACAACAAGTATTATATCATGTAAACACTAAGTTGATTCGTAACAAGGATTGCAATCAAACCAAGTTAATAAGTGTGATCAGCTTGAAGTGATTAAGTCAAGAATGACCTGCTCCGAGGAGAGATTATGATCTTAAGATAAGAGGTTAAAGTTCAGTAAGATCTTGAGAGTTTGAGAGTAATGGGAGATATAAGATATAAGTTGAAATAAAGATGTATATTGCAAACTGAAGCTGAAGGCTCTATTAATAGAGCTCCATGAACGTTACAGTAGAATAAACAAAGACTAAAAGAAGTTTCCATGCAAGGTACACTGGACAAAACATAGCCAATACATAAGTTAAAAATACTAAGTCTTTGTTCTTCAAAGAAGGTTATGGATGATGTCTTCGCTTCAGGTTGCGGTAGTAGCAGCAGCATTACGTTAGAGAAGGGACTTCAGATTGAGGTTCAAGAGGGTCAGTTCATCCTTCAACACTTAGTCAAACCACATCAAACTGAATCCCAATTAGGTGTTTAGGTCATGCTTCGAACCCCAAAGCCTTCATCAAACAAAAACAGGCAGTGAGGCTCTAACACAGCCTTCAACCTAGATCCATCCACATACCTGCTATACATCACAAAGAAGATGTCAACCAGCTGTTGGAAGTTTCCTGAACTCCCAACTTACACAAATTCAATCCAGACGGCCACTTGAGTCTTCTTTCATCCCGACCGGAATGTGAAAATCACCCCAGTTTCACACTTGATTTAGCTCCCAAGATTCTGAATGGTTCTCCCCCACTTAGTTTTGATGAAACTCCCCCAACCCACAAAATTTGATGGATTCCCATCTCATCTTACCTTCTACTAATTCGAACCGCCGACAACATACGCTTACCAGTACTAGCGTTTCATGACTAGCCAATCTCGAGGATAGCACAACTCTTGAAATCGATATAATCCATGAAATCTTAGCAAGTTCAAAAAAATCCAGTCGCTTCCTATAATACAGCACCAAATCTCAAGTCCTTTATGCTGGTGACAAATACCATAACCCTTATTCTGAATTAGTGAATCTTCACTCCAACTTCCCATCCTTAGAAGGATCTCTGAATTCTAGCCTTCTTCAACATTTACAATTATAAAATTCCCCTGGCACTTCCAATGACTAAACAAACTCATGCGACTGCCATAGCTATCTTCTTGATAGCGCTCCTTTCCTAGAAATGGTAGTGATTGGACCTAAAGGTCCTTCCATAGATGATTTCCAATCCTACCAAAACAAAAGCTAACACTACTTAACTTTGACTTTATTGGAGAACTAACCAACTAATCCGACCATAGACCTTCCAAACGACACCCCTGAATTGACCCCATCCAAGATCCGGGACAACAACTGAACAAACTGAATCTCACTCAGCAAGATACAACCAAATCATGACTCTTGGTATGCAAAATGGTATATAACAATTCTTGATAATATAACCTAGGCAATAACATGGAACTAAACCAAAGATAATGCTTACCCATATCCGAACAAGATTCCAAAGCAATATAACTACTGATAATAATCAAGAAGAAAGAAAAAGATAACATACCCGCAATAGCATCTGATGAAACCCTGGCCTCCCGTGATTGATACTACAATGCTCGGCTCCTCGCTATTGGGGCTCCTTCCCTATCCTCATGACCGTCAGTGATCCTCAAAGTAAGTGGAGTAGGTGCACTCACTGCTCCACCCCTTAGCATCGGACAATCAGTCTTCTTGTGGCCGACCTGGTTGCAGTGAAAATATATCGTAGATGACCCACTGGGGAAATCCTTACTAAAATTGCCCACCTGACCACAACTGAAACATCCTCATCCTATCTTCTGACATCCTCCCTCATGGGTCTTCCCACACTTGATATAATGGCCCCGACCCAGATGGCCTCTCGAGCGTGAATCCTGAGTCTTGGGCCTCTTCACCTGGTCCACTGAAAATTGAGTCTGCTTTGGCTTCCTCTTCCCGAAGTGCTCCAAACCAACCTCACACTCGTGGGCTTTAGAAATCATACCATTCAGGGTGTTGCACCTTGATAAATTCACAACCTCCCTGATTTCATCCTTCAACATGTCATGATACCATACCTTCTTCATCTCCTCGTCCACTACATACTATGGAACCAACAACGATCTCTCTCGGAACATAGCAGTCATCTCTGCCACAGTCTTAGTCGTCTGGAAAAGGTCCTAAAATTTCCTCGCCAACTACTGCACCTCAATAGTTGGAGCAAACTCGACCCTAAACTGGGTCACAAACTCATCCCATGTCATCGTCTCTAGGGCTTCACATCCTAAAGCAAAGTCTACCTCCTCCCACCAATCTCGTGCTTAATCTTTTAAAATACAGGAGGAAAATGTGACCTTCAACCCCTCGGGGCAGAAACTCATCATGAAAGTTTTATCCATATCCTCTAATCATCTCTGACTGGCAATGTGGTCCTTCTCCCCAAATAACTCGGGAGCTCCACAAGCATAGAAATCACAAAAAGAAAGAGTGTGAACTCCAACAATAGCCACAACCGCAGTTGGAATGTGCCCACATGCTCATCTATAATCTGCAAAATGCCGTCCTTGACTGTACCAAATATCACAGGAGTTTTCTCCAAAATACCATGGATAATCTCCAACGAGATGAACTCCCACATCCGTTCATCAATCGACTCAGTACCTGCACCTGAGCTTGAACCTGAACCCAAACCTCGTCTTTGAGTGCTCATCACCATACTAAAAAACAACATGGAAACAATCAGAACATACCCAAGAATTCTCATCCCATATGCTTCCTAGATTCTCTGAAACTCTCCCTAATTTGAGAATAGATCTTGTGCTTTCAGTAGTACGCGCCTAATACTAACTTCCACACCTATCCATACTCTCCTCAAGAATCGTCCTGAATCCTCTAAATCACCTTTTCAAACTGATACAACAAGTACTTTCTAAACAGTGCAACTAAACCTACTGAAGCACTTCCTAGGCTCTCCTAGTCTCTCAACCTCACCCTACCATCAGTTGTTGAAGAACTCCTCATAATGTTAGTTAACCACCTCATGAATACAATCACGTGAAACAAAGCTTATATAATCGATTGAGAAAATACTCATCCTCACAACAATTAGACTCAAACAAGATTTGCGCAATAGGGTCAAATCCACCACTTTGAGATTATTCAGTCTTTGTGACATGTGACTTAACATATTCACTTAATAGCCAACTCAAATTACTTAAGAGTTCCACATAGCACAGAGCAAGTATCATTTGTGCATTAGCACTTCAATCCATAGAATAACCAAAGAATCTTCAAACCAACATACTACAACTCTTGCTAGGAACTTCCACTCTAACTGCCGCCTGCCTTATACATGCAAATTATAAACGGTATAGGATCAAATAGATTATCGGATAGAAGACTCTAACCTAGGACCACAACCAAATGAGGAACAAGAAATAAGGACCAATCAATCATTCTAGGGCTATATGATCCAAACCATATACAATTTTTTAAAGCATATACTTAGTAATTACTGATACCAATACATATTCCCACTCTAGCATAGCATCCAATGCTTCCTAAGATGCAAGGCATCACATATCAGGCCAACCTATCATTCTTGAAGTATCCCTAGGATTATCCTAGCATGCAATTCTCATACAATATAATCATAACATACATGTATGGGTATTCTGAAAATCACTTACTTGAGCTTGGTTGATTGCACACATCACACCCTCCTTTTGTCATTATAAAATCCATTTTGTAATTTATTCCTTTTTTACAATCTTTTTAGAAACTAATTTTCTTTCAAAAGATTATCAATCCCTCAGTTTGATTTCAGACATACCCGAGAGTGTGACTGAATCCCTCAAACCAATGCTTTGATACCTAGGAAAGGTCTTAACCAATAAAGTTGCCAACTTTACTCTTCTACATGCCTTAATAGGAATGGACACTTAAAAAGGGGCTTAATAAGGGTATTAATACTTGCATGAACCAAAATCTTCCATAAAGTTTGCATTTTGACCTTATTGAGTAGATCAAAAGCTCATCTTTACTTCAAGGGGCTCAAAAATGCCAAAGAAACACCATAAAGTAGGTCCAACCTATATGATCATCAAGGTATAAGCTTTTTACCTCAGAATGCTTGCAAATATGAAGATACTCTTGGATATACAAGCTCAAGCCACTCCTCCAAGTGTTCCTCCTCTTATTCTTTACCACAAAATACCTACAAATCACCTTCCAAGCATAAAAATCACCAAATACACATAGGGTTCGAATCTAAGGTTTAAAAGGGATGGAGGCTGAAGATATTACGGTTCGGTGATGAGATAAGGAGCTTAAATAGGGTCCGAGACCCTAATTAGGTTTCGCATGAAATTGGAGTATGCTCTACATACTCCCATTACCCTCAACATACTCCTCTAATGTGTCACAATCCTTCTCCCTAGTACACACGTACTCCCTATGTAAGCCCCGCATACTAAGGTTAGCGTTAAACCCTACCATCTTCCGAAGGCCACAACTTCTTCGTTATAAGTCTGTTTCTGAAGATCCTTATATCCACAGAAAGGTAAGGAGAAGCTCTACACTTCTACCAACACATACTTTCCTTAAAACTTCCCGAACTAAAATCCAATTTCCAAAAAATCCCGAACGAACACTTTATTGGTATCTATTGGCTCGAAAACATAAACCGAACACTCGGATCATCTAATTTACATTACCCACACCGAAATGGGTCAAAATCTATCTTCCCCAAAGGCCCTAAGCCTGATGACAACCCATCCTTGGGCCACAACCTCGAATTAGGAAAAGATTCGGAATGGAGTATTATAAGTTCCAAACTAAATTTTGTTTATGATTTAGCCAGTTTCTCCCTGTAACAGATTTTCTCGATTTATTTGTCGAACTGGATGCATAATCATTAAATAAGATGATGAGATAGATGTGTTGGGATATGTAATGCTATTCTTAACATAAAACTTGATATTCTATTGCATTATATATTTTTTGGAATATGAAATACATCCAATGAATACTACAAAAATTACATAAACTAGCAACAACTTCACCATTTTTCAGGTTTATAAAAAATTTCAAGTCGTCTATCTAATGTTGTATAACCCATCATATCCATTTCATCAACTCATTTCCCACCTATTTTCTTGGTAACATACATTTTACCGGTTTCAGTGTTGACCTAGATGTTGTGACATCCACATTTTTACAGTCTGAAAAAGACATTTTTATTTATGCTTATTTGGAAACAGGGTATTTATTGAATTGCGGAATTTGTCCCATAAAAATATTTCCAAGAAAATTTTTTATTAATAAAATCTTGGGATGTGATAACTGATACAAAACATAAGCATAAACTTTACAAACCCTATAGTAATTATACTAATGGCCTAAAACCCCTTGAATTTCTCAGCATAATGTACCTTCAAACCATTACCTATGATACAAAGACACTAAGTGACTCAGGTTGGGGAACCTAGTGAGCACATAGGGTTTTCAACCCATAATAATGTAACATCGCAAAAATATGGTCCAAAAATTTCGTTTTAAATCATTTAAGAAAAATTCATAACTCATAAACCAACATAATAAAATCCCATATCATGTATCTCAAACAACATATCAAAACTACTGTATAAAAATCATGTATCAAATATTAGAGTAAATATCCCAGGCTAAAGACTGTGGTGTGTTCCATGTTATCATTCCGAGCCCTTCTTTTTGCTAGCTGAAGTACCTGAAACCAAAACTAAAAACTATAACCACGAAGCTTAGGGAGCTCCCCCAAACTACCACATACCATACTAATAATATGCAACTAGGAGATACGGGCCCCGCCCACACTCCGCTGCTAACATTCATACAAGTATCACACAGAAAAAAACTATATCTATCAAACGATCACATAACTGTACTTAAATAATGTTATGAGATGCGGGCCCCACCCAAACTCTACTACTAATCATACACATAACGTATACAGGAGGGACTTGGTGCCTTTTGCCCGCTCTACTAGAGGAAAACTCACCTCTCAAACTCGATGCTGAACTCGTGTGTGAGGAATCTCTATTGGCTGCTCCCACGACTTCCCGGTTATCACTATACAATAATACTTAGTCAAAAATATGACAATCTTGTTTAGGGTAACATGACCGATATGTCACTAGTCAAATTTAGAGTCAAAGTCAACTCCCAGTTGACTTAACTCGTCGAATTACCTTCTAACTCATTATGTTCCTATGCCATTCAGCCTCGTAATAAACCAAGCCAACTCATCGAGTCCTTTCACAAACTCATCGAGTTCTGCCTTGTGCAGCTTCGAGACAAAATGAAATTACTCGACGAGTTGGTCTCTCAACTCGCCAAGTTCCACAAGTCAAGACACACTGAGATCCCATCTCAACTCGACGAGTTCTTTCACAACGTGTTGAGTTCTTCCTATCATAGCAGCGGGACAATTCCGGGCAACTCGTCGAGTACCTCCTTAAACTCGACGAGTTCCTTAGTCTTCCTTACTCAAAAGTCCTTGAGAAACGCACTGAGTCGTCTCCTAGACTCATTAGTTGGTCCAAAGTCATACTAGAGGAGAGCTATACAAAACCGACTCACCGAGTTGGATATCCAACTCGCTGAGTACCCTCAAGGCCCCATGCAATCCGTCGATCCTAATCGATTCTAGTGGCATAAACTCACAAATCTAGAATTTTTAGGCCAACATAACACGTAAAGTTGCTAAATTTACGTGCATGCATGGTGTTATAAAGCTAAAACACCAAAAACTATTCAAAAATGCCGACCTGGTGCATGGAATGGGGACATGGCTAAATAAAGGTGGCAACTATGACCTTCTAAAGCTCAAGAGAGCCCAGATCTGAAGTCCTATCTCCACCAAGAGCCCAAAACTAGGAAATGGCCAAAAGTGACAACAAGCAAGCTTAAATGAAGGTCTAAGTGAAAAGGAGCCAAGTTATAATCTTTATACCTCTAACAAGTATGAAATGCAACCCAAGCTCTAGATCTTCTGCCTCTCCTTGGATCTTCTAGCCTTTCACTTCTCCTTCTGGCTTCAAATCATAAAATGGCAATAAAAATAGCTCAAGAACACACAAGGTTGATTAGGGTTTCGAAAGTAGGGTTTGGAAGTGATGGAGGCTAGGGTGAAGGTTGAATAAGGTGCTTAAATAGGGTGCAAACCCCGAATCTAGGATTTCACCTTGGCCAAGCTACTCTCCGAGTCGATAACTTAAACCTCGTGCATAGTTTTCCCTCTACTAGATGAGTTAGGTCACCAACTCGTCTAATCCTTCTTTCAAAATAAATAATTAATTAAATTAAATGCATACGAGGGAACCAGGCGGTAGAATTCTCCCCCGCTTGTCCTAGAATTCTTCCTCGAAGTCTGATGTATCTGGAAACAACTTTGGGTAGTGCTCCCTCATCTCCCCCTTGGGCAACCATGTCCACTTCGAACCCTTACGGTGCTCCCACTGCACCTTCACTAGCTCAACCCTCTTGTTACTCAGCTCAGTCATCTTGCGATCCAGAATCGCCACCGGTCTCTCAATGTAGTTCAGGTTGTCGTCAACCTGAATATCCTCTAAGGGCACAACTGTTGTGTCATCCACTACGAACTTCCATATTTGGGAAACATGGAAAGTGTTGTGGATCTAGCTGAGCTCTATGGGAAGATCCAATCGATATGCTACCTTGCCCACTCGTGCAATGACTCTGAAACGGATGATATATCCGGGACCCAGCATGCCCCACTTTTTGAACCGGATGACACTCTTCCAGGGTGACACCTTCAGGAGGACCATGTCGTCCTCCCAAAATCCAAATCCGAACGCTACTTGTCGGCATAGCTCTTTTGCCGACTCTGAACAGTCTGGACCCTACTTCGGACCTATTGGATCCACTCTATGGTCTTGAGTACTACCTCAATACTCCCCATGATCCTCTGACTGACCTCACCCTAACAAATTGGGATCCTACACGTCCTCCCGTAGAGCCTCTCAAAGCGACGTTGGTCTATATTGGCATGGGAACTATTGTTGTACAAAAATTCCGCTAACGGAAGATAAGTATCTCAACTGCCACCAAAATCCAAAACACATGCACGAAGCATGTCCTTGATAGTCTGAATCATCCTCTCGCTCTGTCCGTCTATATGGGGATGGAAAGTGGTGCTGAAGTGGAGATGAGTACCCATCTCATCGTGGAACCGCTTCCAAAATTTGGAAATAAAACGAACATCTTGATCTGACACCGCCGAGACGGGCACTCTATGTCATGCCACTACCTCTCACACATAAATCTCCACCAACTTCTAAGCCGATATGCTCTCCTGGATCAGGATAAAGTGAGCGCTCTTGGTAAACCGATCCACGATGACCTATATTGAATCAACACCACGTGCGGTCCTGGAAAGCATAGTGATAAAATCGATAGTAATGTCCTCCCACTTCCACACGGGGATGTCTAACGGCTGCATCTTGTTGTGAGGCCTCTGGTGCTCTACCTTGACACTCCTGCAGGTCAGGCATCTTTCCATATACCATGCTACATCCCGTTTCATATAGGGCCACCAGTAATCAGGCCAAAGATCTCTATACATCTTCATTTCCCCGAGATGGATGGAGAACCTGGACTTGTGGGACTCATCCATCAATATATTCCGAACACCTCCCCAGTATGGTACCCAGACCCTCCCATGCATGGTTAAAAATCCATGACTATCGTAGTCAAAGGAGGCCACCTAGCCTATGATTCGCTCGCACTTACAGCGCTCCTCCTTCAGGCCCTCAACCTGCACCTCTCAGATCTGCTCTAGCAATAGGGTGATCACTATTATCCTCAGATAGATGTCTCAGATCAGGGCCGCTACCACCTTGCAGCTCAGGGAATCAACCACTATGTTGTCCTTGCTCGGGTGATAAAGGATCTCACAATCATAATCCCTCACCACATCTAACCACTGACGCTGTCTCATGTTCAGATTCGGTTGATCCATGAGGTACCTCAAACTCTTGTGGTCCATGTAAATGGTACAAAGGACCCCGTAGATGTAATGCTCCCAGATCATGAGGGAGAACACCACATCCCCTAGCTGTAAATAGCGTGTTCGATAGTTGGCCTCATGAGGCTTCAGCTGCCTCGAAGCATAAGCAATCACATGACCCTGCTGCATCAAAACTGCTCACATGCCCGTGATCAAAGCATCACATAAAACTAAGAATTCATAAACTCCATCTGGCAAGGTCAGAATCGGTGCCACACATAACCACTGTCTGAGGGTCTCGAACGCCGCCTGCTGCTCAGGCCCCCGGCGGAAAACCACCAACTTCTTGGTCAATCGAGTCAAAGGAACTGCAATATTGGAGAAGTCCTGAATAAATCTCTGATAATATCCCTCTAGACCCAGGAAACTTCGAATCTCAGTTGGAGACTGTCACACCCTAAAACCCAGGGCGGAAACGTTCCGGAGAGGAGGTGACTACATGTTGAATATCATAACCAATGTACATAGTAAGCGAAGTAAACACAAAACATTACATTACATAGATTTTATTACATTTGTTTAAAAGTAAAGTAATACAAGTTTCATAGATACATATGTTTAAACAAAAGAAAGACTTGACTCGATACACTCCGTCTTCTGCAAAAGAATGCGGGAATACTTGTCTAAGGAGAACATGAGAATACAAGCAGTTTAAAAATCAGCATAAAGTTGGTGAGTTCATAAGCGGTTTGTTTTATGAAAATGAACAAGATTCCTTTTGTTTTCTGAAAAGGTGGTTATCCAAGAAAATCCCATATTTTCTTAAAAGTAATGTTTAGTTTTCCATTATGTTACACAATTCTGGTTATGAATGGTTATTACCCCAGGAAAATCCTATATTTTCCTAAAAATTGGTTACCAATCCGAAATGTAATGTAAAAGATGTATACTGAAAACCTGATTATTCTTGTGAAGTATATGTTAGTTTACCAATCTGAAATGTAATGTAAAAGATGTATACTGAAAACCTGATTATCCTTGTGAAGTGTATGTTAGTTTACCAATCCGAATGTAATGTAAAAGATGTATACTAAAAACTTGATTATCCTTGTGAAGTGTATGTTAGTTTTAACACGTACATAAAACTATCAACATAGTAAACTAATTTCAATGGTTATTAACTTACTATACTCATTATTACTAACAAGTAAATCTCTGTTATCCAAATTGCAAGTTCCATAACCATACTATAGACTAGATATGGCAAAGGAAGGCCAGTATCATTTATGACTTTTGTCACCCTTGAACCTTTTGGTTCGGTTGTAGCCAGCAGCCAGGTGCGGGGTACTCTGCCCCGTATAGTTCTATAAACTCAATTCACCCTCCCTATCTAAGAGATTCTGGCTACAGAGGCGGTCCTCCACTCGCGTATCACTGTAGAGTGGTCTTTGAGGACGTGTCTCCAATTTTATAGGAATAACAAATCTACAAGTAATAATGCGGAAATATCTTGTTTAAATTCTATTTACAAAGACGATCCTCCACTCTTGTATCTCTGTGGAGTGTTACCAAGGACAAAACGAATGTACTAATCTATTGCTTTTAACAATAAATAAGTGGAAAATCATTTGTGAAATATATAATATAACATTATATAATCAGATATGAAATCAGTTTGTAAACTAACTCTTCAAGTTAAACGGTTGGTTAATACGGTTTAGATTGTTAAAAGCAAATGGAATATGGAACATTTAAATTGAAATAATAAGTTTAAGCACAAGATATTCTTGTACTTTTGCTTGTATTCCCCCCGTGAAAACATTGAAAAAGGGTAGGGGTATGAACTCACCGGACGAGGAATGTGTCGACTATGATGCTAAACGTTGGATCGAGGCTTGAAAACGTGCGAGGTTCCTATGTAATATTAAATGATACACAAATGTATCTAATTATATTTTAAATCACTAATTAGTTGAGGATATACACTTCTAGTCGCGAAAACACTTCATTTCAAGTGTTTGGAGTGACCCGGGTGACATCTATGGACATATATGGTTTGGATATGCAGTTTACTCTTCAAGAGTAAACTCTTAGAAGTTTTTTCGGCCCTAAACATCACATCCGTATGATTTTATGGCCGTAAACTCATAGGTGGTGCTCTTGAGTGCTAAATGGTCTTATAATATTTGAGGGATGATGCTAGGTTTGGTTCTAGGGCATTAGAAAGGGATTTGATCAATCATATGGACCATTTGATGAGTTTACGGCAGTAAACTAGGAGTTTATGGCCATAAACTCTCACCCACTCAATCCTTATGTGCTTTGATGGTCCTAGGTTAATCACATGTGATTTAAACTCATTTACAAGCCATGGGATGAATTTAGGGCACACTTTGACCAAGATATAGGAGTTTACGGCCCAGGAACTCATTCCTGGGGGGTTTACGGCCGTGAACTCCGTATGGAGTGTTTTTTTTAAGTTTAAGGTCCCTAGCTTGTTTGTGGTTGCTTTTACACTTTATTCCAAGGCTTATGGGGTGTGTAAATGGCATTTTAACACCTAAAAAGGAGTTTACTACCCATGAAAGGGTGTTTATGGCCCAAGCATGTTCTTGGGTAGTAAACTCATGTTTACTCCCTAAATGATGAGTTTAAGGTGTTCTAAGTCCAATCCAATAAGTTCTTAAGCCATATCTAAGCTCCAATGGTGGTTTGGAAGGGTTTTAAGGCTCATAAACCCCATTTATATGTGTTCGCGGCCCAAGAGAGTTCTAGGGCCTTAAACACGTGTTTATGGTCCTAAATCACGATTTGAACAGTAAATTGAAGGCTAAGGATGTTATACTAGAAGCTAGGATAGTTACCTTGGTGATTCGAAGCTTGAAATGAGTGATTTTGGATCAAGAAGTTGGATTTGAGGAGAGAGGTTATAGAGAGAGTGAAAAGGCTTCAAATGAGGCTTAAACCACTTTAAATATAATTTGGATTTGAGACGCGGTGGAATTTTACCCGATACTGACGTTAATCGAGTCTTTTGGTTGCACCGGATTAAGTTGTCGTAACCCGATATGGTCGATACTAAAAATTTTCTAATTACTAGTTTGGGGCATTTTCATGTGTTTCTAACATGTTTGGATACTTACAAGGTCAAAATAAAAGTCCTACATTAATCGACCTAATCCAAAAACGAAATCGAAACAATTTGCAAATGACGAGTTTTACGGAAGGAACGGTTTACGGCGATGGAACAACTTCGGGTGGTCACGTTATCCCCCCATTAGAGGGAATTTCATCCCGAAATTCAAAGATTAAGATACAAGTTATGGAAAGTGGTGCGGATATATCTACTTCATCAAATCCTTCACATTCCCAAGTGGTCTCAGGTTCCCGCATGACACTCCAGCGAACCTTCACTATTGGGATGCGGCTTGATTTCGAACATTTGATCTCTCGGTCTATGATCTCAATTTTTTCGTCCAGGAAGTTTAAGTATTTCGTTGTTCTTGGTCACATCAGGATGGATTTCTATGGTTTTATCAGATAGGTATTCATTAAGAGTAGAAGCGCAAAATACAGGACGAACGTTGCTAAGTTATGAAGGTACTCGGAGTTTGAAGGCTACGGGATCGATCCACGAGGATCTCAAAGGGTCTAATGTACCACGAGTTAAGTTTTTCGTGCTTTCCATAGTGTATCCTGTCTTTCCAGGGTGAGACCCTTAACAGGACACGATCTCCAGCGTGGAATTCCAGAGGTTTTCGTTGTATATTGGTGTAACTCTTATGTCGATCTCGTGAAGCTTCCAATCATTCTCGGATCTGGATAATCTTCTCGATGATTTCGCGGATGATTTCAGGACCAGTGAGGGTATTACTGGGGGATCGAGTGTGGCTAACTATGTGTCTCTTACCTCAGCCCAACATAAGGGAATCTGTACTTTTGACTGTAGAGGGTTCCAATTGGTATTGTACTCTCTCGGGAAAACTGGGTAACTTGATGGTGAAATCCATGTTGGTTATTTACCATTCCCATTTGGGTATCTAGGCTGCTGAAACAATCCCGCGGGTTTCTGATTAGGCTTCTCAGGTCTGAGCGAGTAAACGGGGACATATTGTCATTGTCAATGTCTTAGTCTTTCTATCTAAGCTTTCCTTTCGGCTAAGGGCACGTCATGTTTATGTCTTTCTGATTGAAGATATGTTGTAGTCTCTTATGGTCAGTGAAATTACATACTTGGTTCCATTGAGATCATGTCTCTCAATCTTTAGTGCAGGGACTGCTGCTCCAAATTCCAAGTCGTGAGTTGTGTAGTTAACTTCGTGTGCCTTTTGTTTGTCTCAAAGTGTGAACAGAAACTTTTCCTTCTTGCGTAAGCACATGCTCTAAACTCTGATTGGACGTACTGCAAAGGACAATTGAGTCCTCTATTTCTTATGGAAGGGATAGGTTAGGTGTGATGAATAGGTCTTACTTCAATGCTTGGAATGATGTATCTCACTTTTTTTTTACTCCAATAAAAAAGGTACACCTTTCTGTTTTGCAGTGGTTAAGGATTTGATGATTTTGGAAGAAATTTCTGAATGGGTCTGCGATAACTGTCGGAGAAACCCAAGAATTGACAGGTTTTCTATGGGTGTCTTTGGTGCCGACCAATTTTCTATTGCTTTGACCTTAGGAGGATTCACGCGTATGTCTTCATCACTCACTACATGACCAAGGGAAAAAGGTTTGACCGAAGGGTATCAATACGAACTCTTAGTGATCATATCGAGCCCTGAATTATGTCGTGGAAACATTATCCTCGTGAACTCGTAGCTGATGGTGTCTTAACCTAAGGTCTATCTTCGAGGAGTAGCTAGCTCCCTGAATTTTATCGAAGAAGTCATCTAATTAAGGAAAGAGGATATCGGTTTTGACAGTCAACTTATTAAGTCGACTGGATAACTACTACATTTCTGCTAGAGCAAAACGGTATGGAGATTTGGCTACGGGGGTAGTTCCAGGGATTAAGTTGATACAAGATTCGAGAGGAATTCTCGGGAGCTCTTCGGGAAGATATCAGGAATATTACAGTTTTTGAAGACGCTCTAGAGGTCTTTAACTTCTTGTTTCTCGCTGATTGCATGGACTACGAATACCTAACACTCCTTTTACGGAAGTTTTCGAGCTTTGATACAGGAAATGATGCGAAAAGTTGAGCTAAGCTTGACACCATATATCATGAGGGTCCGGTCAAAGGGGAGATTGAGACGAATAACTTTTTCATAACAAAGTGTATTAGTATGATCAGGACTCAATTGATACATGCCAAAGATAACAGCAAAGCTCTTTATTGAAACTGATATCAGATCAATGAGGAAAGAATGATTACTCAAGGTAAGGATACGGCTTGGGGATAAGTTGTTAGTGCACTCATTCTCACCGGTAACCATCTTGATGGTAAATGTTTCACTTATTAGATGAGGGCTATGTTCACGAAGATATTTGAATGAATGACTAATAATGTTTTATTGACACTAGATTCAAAAAGGATGCGAGCATAAGAATTGTCGAGAAGAAATGTACCCGCAACGATGGTGGGATCAGCGGCTGCCTCCTCTTGCTTCATAGCTAAAACCATCTCGGCGTTGTTGACGTTGTTGGTGGTTGCTGCTTGTGGGCAGTTTCGCTTGAAATGCCCGATTTCTCCACAACTGAAACAGGCCCGATCGGTACTCGATCCGGATGTTTGATTGATTAGTTGGGCTGGTGTTTTGCAGTTTCGAGCGGTGTGGCCCTTTTTGCCACATATTTTGCAGATCAACTCACGGCATGGGCCAGGGATACGATGGCAGTAACTACACCTGTTGCACCAAGGGAGATTACCAGCATACCCAGTGATAGGTGCTTGAGCTATAGACGCAGTAATAGGAGTAGTGGTAGCTTGAACTGCCACAGTTTCATGCCTCTTGGAGGGTACTTGGGAACTCTTACCCTTTCACTTTTTCTAGATAACCTTATTACTCTTATCACCTTCATTATGGTACTTTTGATCATCTTCATGGTTTTGGGGATACACGTTACTTTCGGGTCCATTGGACCTGCTAGGGTTCAAAAGTGTCACAGTGATCGTCACTGCAGCAGTAACAGCCGTTTGAAACAAGACGATGTCGAACGAAGGAGAGTATGATGGCAGAGAGTTGTTTTTCCTAGAGTTGGGTCCTTTCTTTGGAGACATTTCGATCTAGAATGATTAGGAAAAATAGGATGGTAAGTCCTCTACATTAAATCAAGAGATATGAAACAAGGGATATCTCTTTATGATAGACATGTAATTCTATTAAGCGATAAAGCAAAAATGAATTATCAAGGCAGATAAACTATCGCTAAAGGAATGATCGAGGGGCAACACTTGAATGAGAATTTTCTACAACAAAGTTGGATCTAGAAATACTCCCATAATATTTCATGATTTGCTGTGACGACGGCTCATTGTTTGGGGTATTTGGGTAAGTTTCAGGCATGCTGAACACCACAGTCACTCCCAGGCACATGTTGGCCGTGTCTTGAATGAATATAGTTGATCAGGCTATATTGACTCTATACACGACTACATAACTGCCCAGGTTTAACCGCAGCGTACAACACCCATTTACTTATGTTTTGTTCTACTTGTAGTTACGGATCTCGGCGGTTACGTATACTTGTATGTTTTTTAAAATACTTATATTTTGAAGTATACTTTTAGTTCAGAGCACTTAGGCCCCTTTAATGTTTATAGTCTTATACCATGTAAGGTTTGGCATACTTAGTCACTATAAACAAGGGCTCTGATACCAATCCGTCACACCCTAAAATCCAGGGCGGAAACGTTCCGGGGCGGAGGTGACTACATGTTGAATATCGTAACCAATGTACATACTAAGCGAAGTAAACACAAAACATTACATTACATAGATTTCATTACATCTATTTAAAAGTAAAGTAATACAAGTTTCATAGATACATAAGTTTAAACAAAAGAAAGACGTGACTCCATACGCTCCGTCTTCTGCAAAAGAATGTTGGAATACCAGTCTAAGGAGCAGTTTAAAAATCAGCATAAAGCTAGTGAGTTCATAAGCGGTTTGTTTTATGAAAATGAACAAGATTCCTTTTGTTTTCCGAAAAGGTGGTTATCCAAGAAAATCTCATATTTTCTTAAAAGTAATGTTTAGCTTTCCGTTATGTTACACAATTCTGGTTATGAATAGTTATTACCCCAGGAAAATCCTATATTTTCCTAAAAGTTGGTTACCAATCCGAAATGTAATGTAAAAGATGTATACTGAAAACCTGATTATTCTTGTGAACTATATGTTAGTTTACCAATCCGAAATGTAATGTAAAAGATGAATATTGAAAACCTAATTATCCTTGTGAAGTGTATGTTATTTTACCAATCCGAATGTAATGTAAAAGATGTATACTAAAAACTCGATTATCCTTGTGAAGTGTATGTAAGTTTTAACACGTACATAAAACTATCAACATAGTAAACTAATTTCAAAGGTTATTAATTTACTATATTCATTATCACTAACAAGTAAATCTCTGTTATCCAAATTGCGAGTTCTATAACCATACTATAGACTAGATATGGCAAAGGAAGGCTAGTATCATTTATGACTTTTGTCACCCTTGAACCTTTTGGTTCGGCTGTAGCTAGCAGCCAGGTGTGGGGTACTCAGCCCCGTAGAGATCTATACACTCAAATCACGGTCTCTATCTAAGAGTTTCTAGTTACAGAGGCGGTCCTCCACTCGCGTATCTCTGTGGAGTGTTCTCCGAGGACATGTCTCCAATTTTATAGGAATAACAAATCTACAAGTAATAATGCGGAAATATCTTGTTTAAATTCTATTTACAAAGACGATCCTCCACTCGTGTATCTTTGTGGAGTGTTACCGAGGACCAAAACAAATGTACTAATCTATTGCTTTTAACAATAAATAAGTGGAAAATCATTTGTGAAATATATAATATAACATTATATAATAAGATATGAAATCAGTTTGTAAACTAACTCTGCAAGTTAAACGGTTGTTAAATACGGTTTCGATTGTTAAAAGCAAATGGAATATGAAACATTTAAATTGAAATAATAAGTTTAAGAGCAAGATATTCTTGTACTTTTGCTTCTATTGCCCCCCCCCCCCCTGAAAACATTGAAAAACATTGAAAAAGGATAGGGGTATGAACTCACCGGATGAGGAATGTGTCGACTAGGATGCTAAACGTTGGATCGAGGCTTGAAAACATGCGAGGTTCCTATGTAATATTAAATGACACACAAATGTATCTAATTATATTTTAAATCACTAATTAGTTGAGGATATACACTTCTAGTCGCGAAAACACTTCATTTCAAGTGTTTCGAGGGACCCGGGTGACATCTACGGACATATATGTTTTGGATATGGAGTTTACTCTTCAAGAGTAAACTCTTAGAAGTGTTTTTGGCCCTAAACACCACATCCCCATGAGTTTACGGCCGTAAACTCATGGGTGGTGCTCTTGAGTGCTAAATGGTCTTATAATATTTGAGGGATAATGCTAGGTTTGGTTCTAGGGCATTAGAAAGGGATTTGATCAATCATATGGACCATTTGATGAGTTTACGGCAATAAAATAGGAGTTTATGGCCATAAACTCTCACCCACTCAATCCTTATGTGCTTTGATGGTCCTAGGTTAATCACATGTGATTTAAGCTCATTTACAAGCCATAGGGTGAATTTAGGGCACACTTTGACCAAGATATAGGAGTTTACAGCCCAAGAACTCATTCTTGGGGGATTTACGGCCGTGAACTCCTTATGGAAGTGTTTTTATTAAGTTTAAGGTCCCTAACTTGTTTGTGGTTGCTTCTAGACTTTATTCCAAGGCTTATGAGGTGTGTAAATGGAATTTTAACACCTAAAAAGGAGTTTAATACCCATGAAACGGTGTTTATGGCCCAAGCATGTTCTTGGGCAGTAAACTCATGTTTACTCCCTAAATAATGATTTTAAGGTGTTCTAAGTCCAATCCAATAAGTCCTTAAGCCATATGTAAGCTCCAATGGTGGTTTGGAAGGGCTTTAAGGCTCAAAAACCCCATTTATATGTGTTCACGGACCAAGAGACTTCCAGGGCCATAAACACATGTTTATGGTCCTAAATCATGATTTGAACATGAAATTGAAGGCTAAGGATGTTATACTAGAAGCTAGGATAGTTACCTTGGTGATTTGAAGCTTGAAATGAGTGATTTTGGATCAAGAAGTTGGATTAGAGGAGAGAGGTTAGAGAGATAGTGAAAACGCTTCAAATGAGGCTTAAACAACCTTAAATATGATTTGAATTTGAGACACGGTGGAACTTTACCCGATACTGACGTTAACCGAGGCTTTTGGTTGCACCCGATTAAGTTGACGTAAGCCGATATGGTCGAAACTAAAATTTTTCTAATTACTAGTTTGGGGCGTTTTCATGTGTTTCTAACATGTTTGGATACTTACAAGGTCAAAATAAAAGTCCTACATTAATTGACCTAATCCAAAAACGAAATCGAAACAATTTGCAAATGACGAGTTTTACAGACGGAACGGGTTACAGCGATGGAACAACTTTGGGTTGTCACAGAGACCTCGGAATCTCCTATTGCATCACAGCCTCTGTCTTGGCCGGATTGACCAGAATACCCTTCTGGTTGACAAGGTGCCCAATAAAATTCACCTCGCGCAACCAGATATCACACTTAGAGAACTTTGAAAAAAGTTTTACCCTCCTCAGTCTCTCTAGTACCTCCCTCATGTGCTCCTCGTGTTGCTCCTGAGTCTTGGAGTAAACCAAGATGTCATCAATGAAGACTATTACAGACGGATGCAACATCGGTCTACACATGCGGTTTATGTGGTCCATGAACGCGGCTGGAGCATTGGTGAGCCAAAATGGAATCACCACAAACTCCTAATGACCATAAAGAGTCCTAAAAGTTGTCTTCTGCACATCATCGTCCCTGACTCACACCTGGTGGTTCCCTGACTGTAGCTCAATCTTGGAGAACCAAGATGCTCCCTGAAGCTAATCAAAAAATTCATCTATCCTATGAAGTGGGTAACGGTCGTCTACCCTTATCATGGGTATCCATGACATAGGCGATGTATCCTGCGCAACACTGCTGAAGGTAGCCCCTCGCCCTCGCTGCTGAACAAACCACCAGTCCATGCTATGGACTCTCGCCTTGGATCACTAGTCCTCCCCCACTAGGAGTACGAACCCTCACTAGTTGTTGCTCACAGTCAATCACTACCCCATTGGGGCTCAACCAATCCATACACACTATAACCTTATTCCCTCGTAGGGGAATACGAACCAGATCCACTAGAAACTACCCGTCGAATAAGTGTAGAGTACATCCTCGGTGAACCCTAGAAACGCTGATGATCCTATCATCTACCATATCTACATCAAGTAGGCAATCCAACTCCCCAGGAGCTCCTACAAATCTCTTGCTAAGTGCGAGCGACACGAAAGATCAGGTGGCACCTGAATCAAACAGTACCAAAGCAGATATACCGTTCATAAGGAACGATCCTATAACAAAACACATAAACATAAGCAATAATCAATATAAACAAAGAGATAAAGATTAGGTACATTACCGTAATGACATCAGGAGCTGTACGTGCCTCCTCTACTGTCAACTGGAAGGCTTTACTCTTCGCCACTAGCGCCTCAACACGACCCTAACGGCCATATGAAATCCTCAATGTAGCAAGAGCGGGTGTTGCCACATGTCCTGCTACTGTCAAGCTTGGACACTTGGACCGCTTGGGGCCCCTATGATTGCACTGAAATCAAATTAGATCAGATGTTGTAGTGGTTGTGGTGGTAGTTGTACAGTCTCTGCTCTCATGACCAGTTCAGCCGCACTTAAAGCAGCCCGAACTACCCGCTTGACACGGTCCATCGTGCCCCCTGCCACAGTGGCCTCGGCCCTGCTGGCCCTTCCCTCAGGAATCCGTCTTGGGCTTCTTGCCGCATCCTGTTTCCTCTTATTTTCCATCTCTAGGTCAACCTCTCTCTCTATCTCTGGCAATCATATCCTCCAACATTTTGCAGCTGGATCGGCTCATAAACTGTTGAATGTCAATCCTCAACATCTCATGTTATCGGGTCTTTTTCATCTCCTCATCTGCCATGTACTGTAGAACGAGAATGGCCCTCTCCCTAAGCTTAGTGGTGATCTCCATCACCGTCTTAGTAGTCTGTTATAAATCCTAGAACTCCCTAGTAAGTTGCTGAACCTCTATCATAGGTGCAAACTCCGCTCTGAATCTAGCCGAAAAATCTCCCCAAGTCATAACATCAAGAGCTACATCATCACCAATGGCATGTCCGACCTCCTCCCACTAGTCACGTGCCTTGTCCTTCGGAAGATAGGATACAAGTCAAACCTTATCCCCCTCGGGACATCTGGTAGTGTGGAATACGTTGGTGACATCCGCCAACCATCTGGTGCTCGCAATGGGGTCTCGAGCCCCATGGTAATCGGGAGCTCCACATGACCTGAAATCCCTGAAAGTTAGTGTGCACGACCCCATCATGGCCGCCACCTTAGTACGAAAAGCACTCGACCTCTCATCCAAAAGCTCTAAAATACCCTCCTTGATCATGCCAAAAATCACAGGAGTCTGATCCAGTATACTACGCGTGATCACAGAGGAGATGAATAGCATAGTCTGGTTATCTTGTTCTCCGGCTCCTGAGCCTAAGCATGATCCCTCACCAGCGCCTGAACTGCCGACTGGTCTGTTGATTAAAATCGCCATTCTGAAAACCATATCATAACAAACATCAGAATACTAATCAATTATTGAGGGATTACATACACTACAAGTTCCTTGGATTCATCTCAGCCTTTCTTGACTCGACTATGGATCCTCTGCTTTCAGTCGTACGAGCCTATACTACCTTCCACATCTATCTGTACTTTCCTCAAGAAATGCCTTGACTCCACCAAGTCCCTTCTACTACTACTACTTCGCGCGCTACTCTCGTCCTAGTATTGCCCTAGGGTAATCATCATCCCACAATCCACCATCAGCTGGATAATAAGTCCCTGCTACCTTCCCCTAACTAGCTCGCGAATACTATTACATATCTCTAAGAGTAGATAATTCTTCGAATGAGAGATCCTACCCTACAACGGTTGGACTTAAATAAGAGCTGCAAAATAGAGCTAGATATAACCTTCTGAAATTATTTAGTCCTCGTAATATGTAACTTAACATATTTGTTTACTCTTTAGTAAAAGACAACTAGAACTCCTAAAATCACAAAGCAAGCAGCAATCGAGCATTGAATACACATAATCAAGCATATTCTAATCAAATCATCATATTTCCTAACTTGTACTAGCATGCAATTCATAAAGTTTATACATATATAACAGGCACATAAGGCATCTTTCCTAGATCCTTAGTCCTAATCTAGCATGCAATTCTCATAAAGTTGATAAGTATATCATAACATAAACTCATATGGGTAATTTCGGAGTACTTAATGGAGCTCGGCTAATTGCATGAACCACGCCCTTTTCTCTTTTTCAAAATTCTTTTTGCTTTTTCTAAAACTGTTTTCTTTTCTCAAAATCCTTTTATAAACATGGTTTTCTTTTATAAATTTCCATACCAATTCCTTAGTTTGAGTTCAGACATACCCGAAAGTGTGCTCGAATCCCTCAAACCAAGGCTTTGATACCAACTTGTAACATCCCAAAAATACGATCCAATTTTTTTTTTTAAATCATTGAAGAAAAACCCATAATTCATAAAACATCATAATAAAATCCCATATCATGTATCTCAAATAACATGTCAAAAGTACCGTATCAAAATCATGTATCAAATATCAAAGTAAATATCCAGACTAAAGACTGTGGTGTGTGTCATGCGATCATCCCAAGCCCTTCCCTTTTCTAGCTGAAGTACCTGAAACAAAAACTGAAAACTATAAGCACGAAGCTTAGTGAGCACCCCTAAACTACCACATACCATACTAATAACATGAAACTAGGAGATATGGGCCTCGCCCACACTCTGCTGTCTAAGAGATTCGGGCCCCGCCCACACTCCGTTGTCTAGGAGATCGGACCCTGCCAACACTCCACTGCTAACATGCATACAAGTATCACACAGACAATAAGTATATCTATCAAACTGTCACATAATTATACTTAAATAATGCTTTGAGATACAGGCCCCACCCACACTCTACTACTGATCATACACATAACATATATGTGCTGCCCTTGGTGCCCTTAGCTCGCTCTACTAGAGGAAAACTCACATCTCAAATTAGATGCAGAACTCGTGCGTGAGGAATCTCTGCTGGCTGCTCCCATGACTTCCCGAATATCACTATACAATAATACTTAGTCAAAAAGCTAACAATATTGCTTAGGGAAAAATGATCGATATGCCCCTAGTCAAAGTCAGAGTCAAAGTCACTCCTAGTAAATTTAACTCGTTGAGTTACCTTCTAACACATCGAGTTCCTATGCCATTTAACATTGTAATAAACCAAGTCAACCCGTCGAGTCCCTGCACAAACTCATCGAGTTCTACCTTGTGCAAGATCGAGACAAAACGACTCGACTCGTCGAGTTGGTATCTCAACTCACCAAGTTCCATAAGTCAAGAAACACCAAGAACCCGTCTCAACTCGACGAGTTCTTTCACAACTCGTCGAGTTCTTCCTATCATTGCATCGGGACAATTTTGGGCAACTCGTCGAGTACCTCCTTGAACTCGACATGTTCCTCAGTCTTCCTTACTCAAAAGTCCTTTACCAACTCACTGAGTTGTCTCCTAGACTCACTGGTTGGTCCAAATTTATACTAGTGGAGAGTTATAATCTGACTCATCGAGTTGGATATCCAACTCGCCGAGTCCCCTCAAGTCCCCTCAAGCCCCCACTCAATTTGTAAATCCTAATGGATTCTAAAGCCACAAACTCATAGATCTGGACTTTTAGGCCAACATAACATGTAAAGTTGCTAACTTTACATGTATGCATGGTGTTATAAAGATAAAACATCAAAACTAAGCTAAAATGGAGACCTAATGCATGGAATGGGGACATGGCTGCATAAAGGTGGCAACTTTGAGTTTCTAAAGATCAAGAGAGCCGAGATCCGAAGCCCTGTCTCCAGCAAGAGCACAAAACTCAGAAATGGCCTTGGAAATGGCCAAAAGTGACAACAAGCAAGCTTAAATGAAGATCTAAGTGAAAAGGAGCCAAGGTATAAGCTTTATACCTCTAACAAGTATGAAATACAACCCAAGCTCTACATCTTCTGCCTTCTCCTTGGATTTCTAGCCTTTCCTTTCTCCCTCTAGCCTCAAATCACAAAATGGAATGAAAAATAGCTCAAGAACACACAAGGTTGATTAGGGTTTCTAAAGTAGAGTATAGAGGTGATGATGGCTGGGGTGAAGGCTAAATAAAGTGCTTAAATAGGGTGCAAACCTCGAAATCTAGGCTTTAACCCTGGCCAAGCTACTCGACGAGTAAGGGACTCGACTCGCCGAGTCGATAACTTAAACCCCGCGCATAGTCCGCCCTCTACTCGACGAGTTAGGGCCACCAACTTGTCGAGTCCTTCTTTCAAAATAAACAAATAATTAAATTAAATGCATACCGTGGAACCAGGCGTAACAAACAATATAACTACATATTTTATTTTACACGATGAACCCAATTACTCATTCCCATTATTCTCACTCCATGATCCTAAGGTGATGAACTTGATGTACCTATCCTAAAGGATCTTTCTGAGCAGACAATATTACTATAGGAGTTCCATAGCAATATATATCAATAAGGCAACCTTGAAGGGAAATAGAGTACCCCGAATGAACTTCTTTTCTTTTCCCTGAAAAATATGATCATTAACACCCCCCAACTAGTGTTCCACCGGATTGCCTAGAATTGATAGTGGTCGTCATATATACTCTGTTAGATGATTGGTCCCAGTAATATACATAGACAATGGATGGCCTCTCATTGTTATTTTATTCCATAAAACCATTACTACCCCAATGAATAGACATAAGCATGTATAACATTTAAGAATACTTTGTTTTTATATGTAACCAGAAACTAACTATGCATCCACCCTGACAAGGAGTAGGTGACTCAAAGTTAGGGGAGCTCTTCAACTTCACACTTTTCAAAGACATAGGTTTTAGCGAAAACCAGAAAAAACGTGTGGACAATACACCGAAACCAAAAGATCTATTTGTTGGACATCTCTACTCCTCAAAATCTTACTAAATACCCCAAGGAAACCCCAAAACTTTGGACTCAACATATAATAGTAGCTAAGAGAGACTAAGCTTGGGAAATTGGTGTGAAATGAATGAAAAATGGAATGGATATACATATATATATATATATATATATACATATAGGGTCAGGCGCGTATGCCATGCATATCAAAGCGTCGTGTTGCGCACAACGCCCTCTCGTGGCGCCACATCATTGCATCAGGTATTTTCCTGAAATCTTCGGATAACCATAACTTTTGCATACAAGCTCCGTTTTGGACACTCTTTATATTCTTAGAATCCCCTCGACGAGCTCTACAAGTTTCATTAAGGTCTCAACATCTAATTCTTGCTCTAACAAAAATTTATATTTTGACCGTTTTAGAATTTTAAAGTGTAACATCCTAAGTTCAGAAGTGCAAGTTCAAGGTGCAAAGTGTAAATATGGAAGGCCGACTCGACGAGTCGATGGATAGATTCGGCGATTCGAGTCACAATTTGGGTCACACGTTAAGTGACCAACTCGGCGAGTCGGAGGCTGGACTCGGCGAGTTGGTGCTGAAGAGAGAAAAACCCTAATCTCTGGGGTTGCACCCTATTTAAAGGACTTAATGCCCTCCCTTCAGTCCCCTTAGCCCCTTTTGATGTCCAGAAACCCTAATCCGTTTGTGAGAGCATTGGAGAGAATTTGGAACCTTGATAAGTGCTTGGTGGGGAGATCTTTGAAGATTAAGAAGGTTGGAGCAACTGGATTTGCAGAGATTTGGTTCATCCTTCAGTTGGAGCTTTCATTTGAGGTAATAATCGATTAATTAAGGTTCTTTGCATCTAGATCCTTTGTTGCTTGAGTTTTGTGGCAATTCTAGAGTTATTTCGGTTTTGGGAGGTTGGATCTAAGGTTGCTACCTTAGATTTGGATTTGAGATGGTCCAGAAGATCATAAAGTTCCTGTCTTTGAATTGTTGATGAAGCCTTCTTGTCCCAAAGCCTATCCCAAGAGTGTTTTATGCTTAGATCTCTTTGGATTCACATAAAGTTTGCCACTTTATGTGATGGATGGGTTGTAGCAGAGTAGATCTATGGATTGGAGTCACTGCATGGCTTAAAAGCCACTGTATGGATTAACATCTAGAGGTACTCGGCGAGTCACATGGGTGTACACGGCGAGTTGGATGAAGAAAGGCAGGAACTCGACGATTTGGAAGAACAACTCGGTGAGTCTGTTCTTGGACTCGGCAAGTCTGGTCGCGAAGTCCTAACCTTTTTTGTTGAGTTGTGAATAAGTGAGTCGAGCGACGACTCAGTGAGTTGAGCAGGAAGTGATTCAGAGTATAGGGACTCGACGAGTCAGCGGGCTGACTCAGCGAGTAGGGTCAGTCAGGAAGTTTGACTTTGGCTGAGGACTTTGACTTTGACCAAGAGTTGACCAGTTGACTTCCAAGGGTATTTTGGTAATTATTGGTATTTATTGAGTTCAGTCTTTTGGTATTGATCAGTGGTGGAGTTCGTGTCGGAGATTGGAGCAGCGTGATCTTATCTTTCCAGTCAGCAGTTGCAAGGTGAGTTATCCTCACTATATCGACAGGGTCTAAGGCACCAAGGTCGGCCCTTTATCGGATTGTAATCTTGGTATTGTTGTTATGTTATTGCTCTGCTATGTTTGCATCCTGGTAGTTAGGATGGTATATGTTACAGACCTGGTTAAGGTCGGCATCCTGGTACGTAAGATGATACTATATTAGTGACCGGTTAGGTCGGTATCCTGTTTAGAGTATGCTATGTATGTGATCTGATAGATCGGTTGACTAATGATTACTTTTTATATGGTTATATGTTTATGTGCACATGGTTGGTTGGCTGGGGTTGGGTTGAGGTGGGTCCCGCTTTGTGCTGTAGGCCAACATACCTAGGGCTAACTAGATATTCCGAAGGCCCAGCGAGCGGTCCGGATAGGCTGTAGGCCCCACGAGGGCGTACTAGACATGTCGAGGCTCGGAGAGTGGACCAGGCTGACTGAAGACCCGGTGCGGGTGGACCAGTCACACTATAGACTCAGAGAGTGGACCAGATGGGTTGAAGGCCCGGCGCGGGCAGACCAACCACACTGTAGACTTGATGGATGTGGCTAGACTCGGAGGGTGGACCAGGTGGACTGAAGGCCGGTGCGGCGGACCAGTCACCCAGTAGACTCGTAGTGCATGGATGTTCTGTTCAGTTATGATATGTTATGTGTATGGTATATGTGGTTGGTATTTTGGGGGTATCTCACTAAGATTCCTGGCTTACAGTTGTGGTTTAAATGTTTTCAGGTACCTCAGGAGACCGTGGCAAGGCGAAGGCGTGATCGTACCGCTCCTCATTTCTTGTTTTATGATATGGTTCTGGGAATAATCTGATAATAAATGTATTGAAAACATTTTTGTAATAACTTAATGAAATTCGGTTGTTTTTGAAAAGTTTAAATTGGCTTGAATTTTTAGAGTGTTACAAGTTGGTATCATAGCCTTGGTTTGAGTGAATTAGAGAAACAGTCATGTGAATCCAGTCTCAAATCAATGAGAGTTTTCAAAAGAGAATTTAAAATGGTTTTCAAAAATGAATAAAGGAGGATGCAAAGGTACGATCAGCCGGAGCTAGTAAGTAGCACCAAAATACCATACAAGTTATTTGTTTATGAGATATGATAGAACACCATGCTAATATTAGGCTAGGGATCTTCAGTAATCGCATGATAGAATTGCCCGATTATATGATGTCTGCTAGCCTAGGGTTTCCTTTTATGAAATTGACATCATTACTATAGATATTTAGTGTATGCATCACAGCCATATGTAATTAAGATCTTATAGCTTGAAAATGTTTGATTTGGCCTTATGTTCTATTCTTGTTTGATTGGGAGCTTAGGGTAAGATTGAATATTCAAAAGTCTATAGGGTCCAGCGTTATGTATGACTAGAATACACTAGTGCTGTAGGAGTTGGTGGAAGTTTCATGGTCGGGTGAGTTGTGGGACCGGTAGGTCAGTATGAGATATTTAGTATTCCTCTAGGATTGAGGATTTGTTGCTTGTTATGTATGTTCATCTCTAGGGTTTTGTGGTGATACTTTATATAAATATGGGTAGGTGTGGAAGGTAGTATGGGCCCGTACTACTGAAAGCACAGGACTCATACACGTATCAAGGAAGTCACAACCCCTAGGGTTGGGTTGGGGGTTGATTCCCGGTTTAGTCGGAGGTATCTGATGTTTGCGGTGTTTTTCAGTATGGTGGTTACGAGGCATGCTAGGAGTGGATTAGGGTCAAGATCGGGAGCCGGAGAGGGCGGTCAGGGTGGATCAGTGCCACCCGAGGTCATCGGTCAGATGAGTACGGATGAGTTAGTTGCTAGGATTTACGAGATCCTGCAGGATGAGGTTGCTAATATGTTCCGGGCCGAGTTATCGGAACTGTTTGGGTCGATCAAGACCACCATGGTCGAGTATTTTGATGAGCGCTATGCGGCTCTAGCAGAGACAGCGGCCACGGCAGCTACAGCGGTTGTAGCAGCGGAAGGGGAAGGAGCCGGTAGAGGCTTTCAGTATCGGGACTTCGATAATACGAAGCCCCCTACCTTCGATGGAGTTCAGGACCCGATTGTTGCTATGAGATGGTTGTCAGACGTGGAGGGGTGTTTCTTCACGTGTTCATGCCCTGCTGATCAGAGAGTGAGGTGTGCTCTGAACCTATTGAGGCTCGGGGCGAAGGATTGGTGGAGATTGACTACGGGGTCATATTCGGATGCGCAGCGGGCTGCGGTTTCATGGGATCAGTTTCGGGAGATGTTCAGTACCCATTATGTTCCACGGGTTGAGAGGGAGAGGTTGGCTCAGGAGTTCCTGGAGCTAAAGCAGGATACAGAGTCGGTGAAGGAGATCACCAGGATGTTTACTGGGGGGCGATGTTTTGCCCGGAGTTTGCTTCTGAGCATGCCTAGATGTCCCGATATCTGAGTATGGTGAAGAGGGATAGCAGGCAGTTTGTGTCTACGCAGAGGTGCGAGACATTGTTGGAGTTGCAGGAAGCCGCTAGGCGGCGGGAGTTGGAGATCGAGTTATAGTTGAGAGAGCAGAGGCAGGCGCCGATACAGTCGCAGCCGGTGTCGAAACGGTCTAAGATCGTTGATACTAGGTTGGGATATCAGAGCATCTGCACTTGTGGAAAGTGCGGGAAAGGTCACACTGGAGTTTGTAGGTCCGATGGTGCGTGCCGCAAGTGTGGGAGAGAGGGGCACTATGCGAGGGATTTTCGTCAGTCAGCCCAGTCCAGGATATGAGGGTTTGCTATCAGTGTCATCAGGTTGGTCACACAAGGGCCAACTGTCCTCAGCTGGTTAGGAGGTCATTGCAGGCTCCAGCGCCGGCCACGTTGAGGATTACTGGCGGGGGCCAAGGTGGAGCGGAGCCTCCGAGTGCTCAGGGGCGCGCTTTTCAGCTTACTGCAAAGGAGATCAGGGCAGAGCCAGATGCAGCTACGGGTATGTTTCCATTTTGTTATCTTGTTATCTTGTGGTTATTGTGGAGTATTGCATATGCTAGTCTTGTTTGCATGATTTATAGTGTTGTATTGTTTTCCTTTTCATCTGGGTTATCTTTTGGTATATGGTTTTATAGCTAGGAGTTGTAGCTGGTTAGTATCCAAGGGAGGGATGGGCAGGATTGGTTGTGTGGTCTTGTTGTTGGGTATAGCATTCGCGATGTGAGAAGTGTTCAGCTGGGAATCGGACTCCTTTGGGATTCGAGATGTGCAATGTCGGGAGAGTAGTTTTGTGAAGGTTACTCGTTCAGAGGAAAGAACTTTATGTATGAGGAAAGTATGGGATAAAGATGATTGTTCTAGGTTGGATGAGTCACCGGTATTTGGATGTCAGTGTTCTAAGTGGGGGAGAGTTGGAAATTCCTCAGGAGGATCGACAAGTATTTAAGTTTGATTAGCTGTTTGGAAGTCGACGATGTTTCAGTCAGCCAAGAGTGTGGGCTGGTATGAGTAAGTGGTAGACTAGTGGGGGCAGGTGGCAGACCATGGATTCAGGGTAAATAGTGTTTGATGTTAGGCCTGGGTTAGGCTATGGAAAGGATTCTGGGATCGGAATGGAGTTAGAGTTCGGAACCTCTTGAGGGCTAGAACCGTATGTTTGGGAGAGAGTCCTAGGAAGGATAGTTCGGGATGCGATATGATAGTCTGAGCTGTCCGGGGAGACTGAAGGCCTGTGGGCGTACCAATTAGGCCGAAGGCTCGGAGAACGGTCCAGACATGCTAAAGGCCCTGGGGGCGGTCCAGACTTGTTGAAGGTTCTAAGAGTGGTCCAGATTGGCTGAAGGCCTGGTAAGGTGGTCCAGTCATGCTTAAGACTCGGTAGGTGTTGATAGATCTATATGAGGAGATGGATTGAGTATGCTGCGATGCAATGGAAACCAGTAGGTCTAGCCTCGGGTATTAATCATGTTAGTGGGAGGCAGTGCAAGGACTCGAGAGTCCTTGCGAGTAGATTCAGAGCATGTGTGATGCACAGAGTAGCGGTTACTCTACAAGGGATAGTGTAGAGTGGGGTGTTTACACCGTGGAACTTGTCTGAAGTGGCGAGGTTGGCAAGTAGATTTCCTTGGATAAGGGAAGGGAAGGGTATGTAACTCCAGGAAGGAGTGTTGGTTCACAGAAGTGGAAGCAGTAGTGAGAATGGAGGATTGATATTATTTCAATTATGGTTGTTGAAGCACTATGAAATGCCAGTGGTATGGAAGCACATCCGGATTGGGTGTCTGTTGAGGTTGCGGATAAATTTCCGGTGGTATAGAACCAGAGGAGTTCGAAAGGGATGCAAGGATGGAGCCTTGGACTTTCGGTATGGTTGTAATCAGGAGGTCACATATGTGGCGGTAATTTATCCTGGGAATGTCAGGAGGTATCATCAGTATGTAGGTTTTTCCAGCCCGAGGATGTTAGGTTCAGCATTTGTATGTGATTGCAGAAAAGAGCTCTTGGGAGTGCTCAGGATCTAAAGGATGTGTCATCCTGTCAGCTCGGGAAGGAACGAATAGGATTCAGAAAGGGAAGCGGGACGAGTCCCAACAACTGGTACCGGGTCGGACCCCGGTGGATCAGGGTGATATCTAGCCTGTCAGAGCCAAGTGGTTGCGGTGAATTGGATTGCTTGAAGTATCATCGGGAGGTATTGGGTTAAAAATTGATATTATCTGAGGAAGAAGCCGGTGGCTGGCTTAAGGGGGATATTAGGATACTGCAAGGAAGGAGTTGGGTTTATAGGGTTTCGGTTGTAATGATTGGAGAAACCTAGATCAGTTAATGCCAGGAGATGCATTGCAAGAGTAGTTCCTAGAATTGTGTTGTCGCAGGCTTCGAGGACAAAGCCTAATTTAAATGGGAGAGAATTATAACATCCCGAGTTCAGAAGTGCAAGTTCAGGGTGCAAAGTGTAAATATGGAAGGCCGACTCAGCGAGTCGATGGATAGACTCGGCGAGTCGAGTCGCGATTCTGGTCAAACGTTAAGTGACCAACTCGGCGAGTCGGATGCTGGACTCGACGAGTTGGTGCTGAAGAGAGAAAAACACTTATCTCCGGGGTTGCACCCTATTTAAAGGACTTAACGCCCTCCCCTCAGTCCCTTTAGCCCCTTTTGAAGTCCAGAAACCCTAAATCCGTTTGTGAGAGAATTGGAGAGCATTTGGAACCTTGATAAGTGCTTGGTGGAGAGATCTTTCAAGATTAAGAAGGTTGGAGCAAGGGGCTTTGCAGAGATTTGGTTCATCCTTCAGTTAAAGCTTTCATTTGAGGTAATAAACGGTTGCTTAAGGTTCTTTGCATCTAGATCCTTTGTTGCTTGAGTTTTGTGGCAATTATAGAGTTATTTCAATTTTGGGAGGTTGGATCTAAGGTTGCTACCTTAGATCTGGACTTGAGATGGTTCAGAAGATCATAAAGTTCCTGTCTTTGAATTGTTGGTGAAGCCTTCTTGTCCCAAAGCCTATCCCAAGAGTGTTTTATGCTTAGATCTCTTTGGATTCACGTAAAGTTTGCCACTTTATATGATGGATGGGTTGTAGGAGAGTAGATCTATGGATTGGAGTCACTGCATGGCTTGAAAGCCACTGTATGGATTAAGATCTAGAGGTACTCGACGTGTCACATGGGTGTACTCGGCGAGTTGGATGAAGAAAGGCAGTAACTTGACGAGTTGGAAGAACAACTCAGCGAGTCTGTTGAAGATTTCCTTGGACTCGACGAGTCTGTTCTTGGACTCGGCGAGTCTGGTCGCGAAGTCCTAACTTTTTTGGCTGAGTTGTGAATAGGTGAGTCGAGGGATGACTCGTTGAGTTGAGCAGGAAGTGATTCAGAGTATAGGGACTCGACGAGTCAGCGGGCTGACTCAGCGAGTAGGGTCAGTCAGGAAGTTTGACTTTGGCTGAGGACTTTGACTTTGACCAAGAGTTGACCAGTTGACTTCCAAGGGTATTTTGGTAATTATTGGTATTTATTGAGTTCAGTCTTTTGGTATTGATCAGTGGTGGAGTTCGTGTCAGAGGTTGGAGCAGCGTGATCTTATCTTTCCAGTCAGCAGTTGCGAGGTGAGTTATCCTCACTATATCGACAGGGTTTAAGGCACCAAGGTCGGCCTTTTATCGGATTGTAATCTGGGTATTATTGTTATGTTATTGCTCTGCTATGTTTGCATCCTGGTTGTTAGGATGGTATATGTTAGAGACCTGGTTAAGGTTGGCATCCTGGTACATAGGATGATGCTATATTAGTGACTGGTTAGGTCAGTATCCTGTTTAGAGTATGCTATGTATGTGATCTACTAGATCGGTTGATTGATGATTACTTGTTATATGGTTATATGTTTATGTGCACATTGTTGGTTGATTGGGGTTGGGTTGAGGCGGGTCCTGTTTTGTGCTGTAGGCCAACATACCCAGGGCAGACCGGATATTCCGAAGGCCCAGCGAGCGGTCCGGATAGGTTGTAGGCCCCACGAGGGTGGACCAAACATGCCGAGGCTCGGAGAGTGGACCAGGCCGACCGAAGGCCCAGGCGGGCGGACCAGTCACACTGTAGAATCAGTGAGTGGACCAGATGGGTTGAAGGCCCGGCACGGGCGGACCAACCACACTGCAGACTCGATGGATGTGACTAGACTCGGAGGGTAGACCAGGTGGACTGAAGGCCGGTGCGGCGGAGCAGTCACCCAGTTTGCATGGCTGTTCTATTCTGTTATGATATGTTATGTGTACGGTATATGTGGTTGGTATTTTGGGGGTATCTCACTAAGCTTTCGGGCTTACAGTTGTGGTTTAAATGTTTTCAGGTACTTCAGGAGACCGTGGCAAGGCGAAGGCGTGATCGTACCGCTCCTCATGTTCTTGTTTTATGATATGGTTCTGGGAATACTTTGATAATAAATGTATTGAAAACCTTTTTGTAATAACTTAATGAAATTGGGTTGTTTTTGAAAAGTTTAAATTGGCTTGAATTTTTAGAGTGTTACATAAAGCTTGTGCAAAATTCATATCTTCTTCATACAAACTCCATTTTTAGATTGTCTTTTTATCAACAGGTTCATATTCATCAGAGCTTCATTCTCATTTAAATCTTTTCAATTAACAATCAACAAATTAGAATTTCGATTTCTGTGCCCGCACTGTTGCGCTGAAAGTTCGAAAAATCATAGCTCTTCTCACAAAGTCATATTTGGACATTCTTTATATGCACGCTCTCAGTTTAACGAGTACTACGACTTTCGTTTAAATTACTTGAGCTAAAAAGTAATTTATCAGAAATTCACTTTTTTATGATACGTAGAGTCGTTCGGATTTAATCGCGAAACTTCGAAAAAAACATAATTTCTTCACATGAACTCGGATTTCAGCGGTTTTTATATATACGGAATCCTTATCACATATGCTATAACTTTAGTTAAAATTATTTATACAAAATAATATTCTATCAAGAAGTTACTTTTAACACTAATTACACTTTAGTTAATTAGCTCGAATCTACTGGCGTAACAGATGCGTTGTCATTAAATGAGTTGATCAGATGGATATCAAGTTTTATGGCAAATGTAGCATTACATAAACCATCATATGCATCTAATTAACTCATTTAATTGTTAGGCGTCCATGTCAACAATGTAACGGGTAACATTTGTGTTGTAGGGAGAAAAGGGCTTACTGCAAATGCGTGTATAATATATATATATATATATATATATATATATATATATATATATATATATATATATATATATCCGGTGCGAAGTTTTTTTTTCTACATATTTATTATTGCAAACAAAACAAATGAATCACTAGATGAATAAAAAAATAACATGATTTACAATAAAAAAAAATTGCCGACAAAACATCTCCATGATTCATTTTATGATGATTTGGTTGTTGTTCAATAAAATTATCATAAAACAAAATTTTTTCTTGACTACTTGAAAAATGAATCATGAAAGTGTTTTTTTTTTTTATGGTTTTCTTCTTGGGAATCATATATTGATTCATTTTGTTTGTTCATTATATATATATATATATATATATATATATATATATATATATATATATATATATATATATATATATATATATATATATATATATATATATATATATATATAATTTATTATCTTTCTTTAAAAAATTTCCTTTTTCTTTTATCTTGCTTATATATATATATATATATATATATATATATATATATATATATATATATATATATGGGGAGCTCGTGTGAAAATACAAATAATTTGTAAAAACGAGAAAGCAAGGAAAACCTATGAGACTGTGCCACCTCAACATTATATTTTGGACAATATTCCATCCAAACTTTGAACTATATGATAATAATCGATTATACATGAGAAACTGTTTCATATTAGCAAAGCATGCTTGTTGTAATTTAAGATTCAGGCGACACAATTTCATAGGTTTTTTCATTGTTTTCGTGTTTTCATTAATTATTTGTATTTTCGCATGAGCCCTCCATAATTAAATCTATTTTCGTATTCTCGCAAAATATTTATGTTTTCGCATGAACCTACTTTTATATATATATATATATATATATATATATATATATATATATATATATATATATATATATATATATATAGAGAGAGAGAGAGAGAGAGAGAGAGAGAGGATCGGGTAAGGACTCTTTTTTTGTGAGTACTCGTGAGAACAACTTTAAAAATTTGAAAAAAAAAATATAAATCATAAAATCGAGTATAGTACTATATTATAGAGAAAAAAAAAATAGAAAAATATAATTTTGATCATTAAAATTGAAGCATTGATCATTTTTATGATCAATGATTCATTTTGCATGATCAATTATTCAAGTTTAATAATCTAATTTTTTTTTTCTCCGATGTTATACTATGCTCGATTTTATGATTTTTATTTTATTTATTTATTTTAAAATTTTTCAATTTTTGGGTTTTGAAAAATCTAAATCCAATCCGTCGGTTTATTCTTCGGTTTTGGTTTTATCGGTTTTTTTGTTCGATTTTGCTCGCCCCTGGTTTTAAATATAAACCTACTAAAATCATGGATCTAGATGAACAATTTCATATTGACCACAATAAAGTTCAATATACGTCAAAGGTTTCTATGTGCAATTAAATTATTTATCTAACCTATCATTATGTTCAAAGTTGCATGCACAACGGCCTAAAAGGATAGATTTGAATTTATCAATTTGAAACCAGTTCTAAGATTCATGACCCCTAACATGCGTATGGGCATTAATTCTGTAATTTATAAGAAAATCCAATGTACAACCAACTAAGCTAGCAATACTACTAAATGAACCAACCACTCGCACCGCATAATTCATATCCATATAGATCCACAGCTGAAACGATTAATGTCAAAGGACAACCAAGTTAGCTCAAAGTACCACTGATAATTGAATACATGACAAAGACCTACCATATGCATGTTTCCAACATAAGTGGCGATGTCACCAAAACAAATAATTTTAGGTCGTACTTTAATGAACCAAAAGGAAGATTGATGCTACTTTAAAACACAAGTTCAATAAAAAAAATTCAAACATATCGGAAGATTAACATATAGAAAACTTTTAGAATATTCACGGAGTGATTTTAATCCAGAAACATATATAGATCGAATTGATTTTATTCCAGAAACATATATAGATCGAATTTGAACCCATGCAAGAAATCAGTACACCTTAGGCCTTAGGGTATGATAGGAGTCCTACACATAGAATCTTATGCCTCTTATGTGGCATGTACTTTTCACGTGTTAATACCACCCTAAGAGGGTATAGTTGTTAGGGATGCGCAGCCGAACTGGGTATCCGTTTTTCGAATTGGAACCGCTTTAAGTGGTTTCGGTTACCGTTTTCATTTTTACGGAAGCGCTACCCGCTGGGTACCCGCCGTAACCAATATATATATATATATATATATATATATATATATATATATATATATATATATATATATATATATATATATATATATATATATATATATAACATTATCACATACGTTATATAGTATCCTCCTGAATAACATCAATTAAAATTGTAGAAGTTTAAATAATTTGTTTTGATCCTTTAAATCTCCATATATAATTTTCACTTTGAAATTAAACTATCTATTATTTTTAACATGAATTTATAGATAACAGACATAAGTTACTATAAGTTTCATGTTAAATTCTAACTCATAAAAGTATTTATTTAGCTATGGCTTTTAATTCTTTGAATGCTAACTCATAGATATAGTTTTAAATCTTCTAAAAATTCAACAAATTTAACGAACCGGGTAACCGCTAGTGGAACCGCTACCCGTCGGTTCCGGTTCTTGTTCCAACATTTTAGGAACCGCCGGTTCCGGTTCCGATTCCGGTTTGGTTCCTAATAATTAAGACGGGTAGCCACCTACGCTCATCTCTAATAGTTGTTTTGAGGATGGTTTGATCCACGGATGGTTACGGACATTTTGATTGATTTTCGTGGTTAGAAGATCAATTTGGCTTGCTCTTTTCCACCAACTTTTTAACTTGTAGTGGAGTTATTACTCCACATTTTTTTTCAATTAGTAAATATCATTAAATTTAAAGATGACAATTTTAATACAATAATAAATGTTTTAATTATTTGAGTTCATATTTGGTAAAATAAAAATAGTCATATTTACTTATTTAGATCTATAATATTTTTAGTGATTTGAAAAAATTATGATTGAAGATTTTGAGCAATGTTTATTTGGTTTTGAGAATTATATATTTTTTAACTTTAGTTAGCAAAATGATTATTTGATTTTAAAAATTATGTTTTTTTGTATTTAATTTATTTTTATTTAATTTAATATAAAAAAAAAAGTAGAATAGAGGTGGTTGAGTGGTAACCACTTCCGATGGGTAGTAGCTTTGTAGTGAACATGTAGTGGAGATGATACTAGTAAGGATGTAGTGATCATACCTCATAACCTTATCATAGGATAAAATTGGCTTCATGAAGGATTAAGCTAACTAGTTGGCTCCATACTTCTTAGTAAATGCAGGATAAAGTCACATTAGGGATGAGTGTGAGACAGAACCGGTACCTTTTCCGATCTCTTAAAAACCGAATTTAATTGAAAGTTAATCCCAAGTACCGGATCAAATTTATATGTAAACTTTGTTGCATTCACAAAATGATTGTGTAAAATGTTTTGAAATGGGAATATACTACTTGATTTTTAAATGAGATTTTAATCATGATCAGGTGCTTACACATAGGTTATCCGGAGTGGATGAATTTCCACGCGTGAGGAGCTCACTTGTCACCATTGGAGACTCGTGAACACCTCCCCAGGATGGGTGGGTTGGGTGTGTCGTGGCTGGTAGGACGGACGAAGACGTCGTTTTAATTGCTGAGCTTAAATTTAAACGTTGGCATCGTTTTTTTACCGTTTAAAAGCATTTAATAATAAAAAAATCGATTCATTGTTAATTTAATTTCTCTCTATATATACATTCATTTTACACATTTTTTTTCACAATAAAACACTCTTTCAAAACAATCACACACATTCAAAATAAAATTGATAACCTTTTGGTTCAATTTCTTATTCATTTGATGATGATTCTAATTATGCATTGGTTTTGCACACACTCTTGCCTGCAGCACAAGACATGCTACGTGAGAAAAGTGAAAGTTCACATTGTTAGAAGAAACGTAAAAAAATGGATCAACTGGGATCGAGAGGCGGCAAATGAACTTTTGGTATGTGATTATTTTTCCCCTGATAGTTTATATGATCTGTCAAAATTTGAAGAACATTTTTGTATTAGTAGAATTTTATTCTTACATATAGCTAAAGCTTTGGAATGGATTTATGAGTTTTTCTAATTAAGGTGGGATGTTAGAGGTAAACATGATTTTAACATAATACAAAAATGTACGACCACTCTTAGACAATTTGAATATGACATAGTCGCAGATGCATCAGATGAGTATTTGAAAATGTCTTAGAGAACGGGTTGAGACTTTACATATCTTTATTGTGAGTATGTTATAGAGCTTACCATGACATATACTTGCGACATCCAACTAAAATTGATGTCTAACAGTTGTATGTCCCACATCAAGCTAAACATGGTTTTCCGAGGATGCTTGGTAGCATTGATTGTACAGATTAGAAGTGGGCAAATTGTCCCAACCCGTGGCATGGTCAATTCATGCAAGGTGATTGGATATATCCAGAGTAAGCTACAATTGTCAAGTCATATTCATTTCTGGCCGCTGAAAAATGAAAATTATTCAAGTTAGCATAAGAATCTGCAAGGAAAGATGTCGAACGAGCGTTTGGAGTCCTCAAATAAAAGTGGCACATAATCAAACATTCGGCACGAACATGGGATAGGGAAAATTTGATGAAGTTGTTGACTACTTTTGTTATTTTACATAACATGATAATAGAAGAAGAAGGTATGGATATTTGTTCATATACCTCGAACGATATACTTAATCCACGTGTAGTAATGCAAGTTTGGCAACCTGAAATACTTCTCAAGGGTTTTGGAAATACAAAATCGTGAAACACATCACAATCTATGTCATAATTTGTTTGAGCACATATGGGAAAGACAATTCCATAGGGGAAAATAAAAATGAAGAAGAGGAGAATGAGGACGGTGACGATGAGACGGATGAGGACGATATGTAACATCAGTTATCTTGGATGAATCGAATTAGGGTTTCGGAGGGTTAAAGATTGGATTTAGTGAAAGGGGGTCGTTACGATGTAAGGCATGGAGGCTCACAAAGTGAGGAGGGCCGCATGAAGATTCCATCCGGCACTAAGCTCACGACATGAGAAATAGGAGCTCACGATGTGAGGAGCGTCGCAGCCCAAGCTGTAACGCCCGTGTTTCTGGGCTAAGCACTAAAAATAATGTAGTAGTCTAGGTTAACATTTGTAACACATTTTAACATAATAAAGAGGAATTATGTGAATATTATGTGAATTATGTGTTTATTTGCTTAATTATTATAATTTAATGAATTAAGAATAAAAATGAGCATCAAAAATAAATATTCGATAAAACCGATATCTATTAAGAAAGTTGTAGTGGTTGAAATAAGGATTCCGGAGATATAAAGAATATCGAAAACCGAGTTATAACGAAGAAGTTATGACATGTCGAAGTTTCGCGACAAAACCGGCACGACACTTTGTGACGTAAATAGTGAATTTACAATCGAATAATTTTTAGCCTTAGTGATCTAAACAAAAGTCGTAGAGTTCATTAAACCGAGATAATGCATAAAAAGAACACCAAAATCTGACTTCGTCAGAGTAAGTTATAACTTTTCTAAGTTTCGACTTAGCAGTATGCAACTCAAAACTCGAAATTTGGATCAAGTGATTTTTTAGCCGAAACAATCTAAACGAGAATCGAAGATCTTGTTGATAGTAGTCCAATGGTAAAAAGACAGACGAAAATGGATGTCGGATGAAGAAGTTATGAACTTTTAACGGGCTTTTCCTGTCTCGACCGTTAAAAATATAATATTAAAAATAAAATCAAAATTAGTCGATTGAGTCTAAACAAAATTTGTAGAACATAATTTCACCTACCTGTGTATATAAAGAACGTCAAAAACGGAGTTCGTATGCGAAAGATATGAATTTCTAAAGTTCGGATCACAAACTTCGAGACTTGATTGTGTTCACGACGTGAACATAGTGTTCATGATGTGAACTCAGTGAACGACACGTTTCGAGCCTAAAAGACACACGGCAAACCTAGGGGATGACCAGGATCAAAAGTCACAATGTGAACAAGCGTGGTTCACAACGTGAATGTCGAATTTGCACCCTATAAATAGAAACTAAAGGCAATGGTATCTTGTTTACAATCTCAGCTTCCTTTCACTTTCTACTTTCCTTTTAGCCTACTTTTAACCCCCGAAGTCCCGGTATCATCCCCGGCACCTGAAGCAAGTCCGAGAGCCCCGAAGATCCCGAGAAAAAGAGTTTTTGAGCCGAAACTCTGCCCGTGTGGAGCCCGGTCTTTGGGAAACACATCCCGGTTTTTATCGGAAACGATCGTTTTAAGAAACGAGGTGCTGCCCGATTATCGTCTGAACAAGTGAGTGTGCAGTCACTTTCATATTACACATAGATATTAAGTATTTTCTATAAAATACGTGTTATGTGTAATTATATTGTTTGTTTATTTGAGATGAATGTTTGATACAAGTTTTAAATTGTATATGTATTTTTATCTACAAAAATGTTGGGTGAAACATGGGTAGATAGTTGATGTGTGATGAAATAAAATGATGAGAGGCTTCAATGTTATTGTGATCCAGTCATCTAGTGGAGTATGGATGACAACCATAGACGTTTCTAGATAGTCCTGTAGAACGCTAGCAGACTCGCAACCTGTAGGGGTTAATGAAATTGGGTGTTCATTTGTTGTACTCCATCCCCCACATGGTTGCCTTATTTGACATAAATTGCTGAGCAATCTCCTAAAGCAGTGTTGTCACCCCGATGAAAATCCTTAGACTAGGTCCCTTGTGATAAGTGTTTAGGGACGTAAAGTGGGGATAACGAGAATGGGTAATCAGGGTTATTGTTGGTTGATAAAATTAATAAATTTAGTTTGAATTGATAAATTTATTTTTGGGTGATGAAATTAATAAATTTATTTTTGGTTGATGAAAATTAATAATTTTATTATTTGTGGGTTGAAAACCATATATGCTCACCAGGCTCCCAAGTCTGACCCATTCAGTTTTCTGTATTACAGGTAGTTGACCCTGAGCGTAGTTTGGAGGTTGAAAAGGGATTTTTGAATTATAAGCCAATAGTTGTAAATATTTGTTGTAAGGCTTATAATCTACTGTTTATGCTTTTGATATGTTTCAGAACATGACATCCCGATGTTTTTGATATATAATGAAAATATTTATTTCTTTAAGAAATGTTTCGTTAAATTTTCATTATATTCTATTTTGGGAACAAATTCCGCAAGATCTTTTGGAAAATTACTATGATTTTATTTTAAAAACATAAACTAAATCGCTCTTTTCCGGCCGAGAAAATTGGGGATGTCTCAGTTGGTATCAGAGCATTAGTTTAAGTGAACTAGGATTTGTAGGATTTCTAGACTTAAACTTAGAATGCTAAATGATGACTGTGAGATGAGTGTCTACCATATTTTAGACATGAGCACTAGTATATTTTAGGAAAGGTGCCTAAAATACTTTTATGTGCTAAATGCTATATGTTTGCCATATATGATGTTATTTGTTCGGATCTATTGGTCTGTTGCCGACCGGATCTGAAAACTTATGTGTGTAGGATTCTAAGTGTATGAATACGATATTAGAACTAACATGTAAACGTTTCGGAGTGATATAGATGATTTAAATATCTATCGTGAATGAGGATCTAAATTCACCTTATTCGGTGTATAGATTAAAAAAAATGGTCAGAACTAGAAGCGGAGTTGGAAACACCAGGAGAAACATGCATCAACAGCCTCAACCACCAGCGATTGAGCAGGTACATGTTGTAGCAGCTACACCTGAGCCAATGAAAATGGTTGGGGTACAAGCAATGATGCAGATGATGTTGGATCGTTAAATGGAGGAAACTAGACTTCTACTTCAGCAGAATCGTGAAGAACTTTCAATACCGATTGAAGAGGCCAAAGTAAATAGAGGGCAGTCGGAAGGAAGAAACTTCAATGGTATTGTTGCTCAAGGCAACTCACCTATATTTAGACAAAACAACCAATATGGAGGAAATGATGGACTTGGATGCAAGTACAAAGATTTTCTAACTTGCAAACCATCAACCTTCACTAGAAAGGAAGATCCGATCGGATTCATGGATTAAATCTTGGAGATGGAATTGGCTTTCATGACATGTGGTTGCAAAGGAAAATTACAAACCACATATGCAGTACGTCAGTTCAGGGGTGGAGCGTTGATTGGTGAAACACTCTGGGGAAGACCCTAAGCCCTAATGAGCCACTACAACTGACTTGGGCAGAGTTCTTGGTGCAATTCAAGCGCAAGTTCTGCTCGGCCCAAAATCTGCTAGAGCTAGAGAACCAATTCCTGACGTTGAAGAAGGACAACATGTCCATTGATGAATACACCAATGCCTTTACAGACAAAATAGAGTTTGCTTTGCGCATCGTTCCAGACGAGCTGACAAAAGTTTATCGGTATGCAAAGGGACTTCCATAGGAGTATGATGTCCCAGTGCGAGAGGCACCTACTTTGGAGGCAGTTATTTGGGCTGCCAAGTCTGTTGAGGAAATGATTAAGGGGAGAACCGCCAGCAAGGTTGAAGTTGGCGAAAAGAGAAAGTCCGAAGGAACTTTAGGTTCCAACAAGAAAAGCAAATTTTCGAAGTCTAATTTGAAGAAGTATGTAGGAAGTGGAGGAGGCGAGGCGAAATGGTGTGGAAAGTGAAAGAAAAAGCACTTTGGGAAGTATAGCGAGGAAGTGACTTGCTACAAGAGTGGGAAAACTGGGCATTATGCCAATGATTATCCGTCCAACAAGAGGGTAGGCTTTGGATGTAACGAGGAAGGACACATTTTGAAAGACTATCCGGAAAAGAAGGAGGCAGCAAAATCCAACATTCCACCAAAGCCGAAGGCAAGAGCCTTTCAGGTGACACTTGAAGCTACAAAAGATGATGTTGATGTCGCTTCACGTACCTTTCTCATAAATGAATTGCCTGCCCAAATTTTGTTTGATTTTGGATCCAACTACTCCTTTATTCCGCATGAATTTGGTAGAAAACTAGCTTTGCCTGTTGATAGACTAGTTAATGCTTTAATAGTCGAGGTTGCTAGTGACAAGTTTATACCTGTTAGCCACGGCATGAAACACATCTTCATCGACTTGAATGGGAATAAGTTCCATGAGGAATTATTGCATATCGAGTTAAACGGTTTCGACATCGTGCTGGGAATGGATTGGCTTAGCGCCAATGATGTTGAAATATTATGCAAGAAGAAGATAGTAAGAGTAAACCCACTATGGAAAGAGTCATTTATGGTGTATAGGGAAAAACGCATAGTAAATTCTACAATAATTTCCACAATGAAAGTCAGAAAGTGTTTGGCCAAGGGATGTAAATCATATCTGGCATTCGTGATCGATGCAAAGATGGAGAAAAAGGAGGTGCAGAGTATACCAGTGGTGTGTGATTATCCAGAAGTATTTCCCAAAGATCTTCCTGGATTACCCCCTGATCGTCAAGTATAATTCTATATCGACTTGTTTCCAGGAACCACGCCAATATAAAAAGCATTGTACCGATTAGCACCAACAGAGATGAAGGAGCTTATGACACAACTTCAGGATTTATTGCACAAAGGTTTCATTAGACCTAGTTCATCACCCTGTGGAGCTCTGGTGTTATTCGTAAAGAAGAAGGACGGTAGCATGAGGATGTGTATTGATTACAAAGAGCTGAATAAGGCAACAATAAATAATAAGTATATGTTGCCAAGAATTAATGACCTATTTGATCAGTTGCAAGGTTCAAGCTATTTTTCAAAGATCGATCTAAGGTTAGGATATCATCAACTAAAGGTGAGAGTGCATGATGTTGAGAAAACTGCATTCATAATGAGATATGGACACTACAAGTTTTTGGTTATGTCGTTTGGACAAACCAATTCTCCAGCAGCATTCATGGATTTAATGAACAAGGTATGTAAACCATTCCTTGGTAAATGTGTGATAGTGTTCATAGATGACATTCTGATTTACTCGAAAATCCAAGAAGAGCATGATAGACACTTGCGAGAAGTGTTAGAAGTTTTAAAGAATGAGAAGTTGTAAGCTAAGTTCTTTAAATGTGATTTTTGGATTCAAGAAGTCCAATTGTTGGGTCATGTGGTCAACTGAGAAGCGATAATGGTTGATCTAGCAAAGATTGAAGCAGTGATGAAGTGGGAACAGCCGAAAAGTCCCACAGGGATTCGAAGCTTTTTAGGATTAGCTAGATATTACCGAAGGTTTATCCAAGGTTTTTCTTTGATCGCTACTCCATTAGTAGCTTTGACCCACAAAGGAGCTATTTATACTTGGAGTGAAAACCACAAAGAAGAATTCGAGTTGCTAAAGAAGAAATTATGTAAAGCACCGATTCTTTCTCTACCCGACGGAGTTGAAGACTTCGTTGTCTATAGTGATGCATCTGGTGTTGGGTTGGGTTGTGTTTTGACCCAAATAGAAAATGTGATAGCGTATGCATCTCGACAATTGAAGGAGCATGAAAAGAACTACCCCCACTCATGATCTGGAGTTGGCAGCGGTAGTTTTCGCTCTAAAGATATGGAGACATTACCTTTATGGCACGAAGTGAAAATTTTTCACTGATCATAAGAGTCTACAATATCTCTTTAATCATAAAGAATTGAATATGAGGCAAAGACGTTGGCTAGAGTTGCTTAAGGACTACGACTGTGAGATACTTTACCACCCTGGTAAAACCAATGTTGGTGTTGATACTCTTAGTCGGAAAGTAAATCTTGAAAGAAAAAGGCCAAGGGTGTTGAGAATAGAAGTTGTCTCGACAACTGTGGAAAGTATAAAGAAAGCTCAAGAAGAAGCTCCAGAGAAAAATGACCGAAAGGGAGAACGTTTCGGCAAAATGTTAGTGTTCGGTATAAACGGTCAAGGACTGAAGGTATTCCAAGATCGAATTTGGGTACCTAAGATGGGAGGAATAAAATAACTTTTGATGGAGGAAGCTCACAAGACCATGTGCGAGAGTGAAGGCACAACATCAGAAACCATATGGGAGTTTAGAACCTTTACTTGTACACATGGGTAAATGGGAAGACATCACTATGGATTTTTGTGACTAAACTACCCAGAACAAAGAGCGGTCACAACATGATTTGGGTGGTCGTTTATCAGTTTACGAAAAGTGCACACTTCATAGCAGCCAATGAGAAATGGTCTATGGATAAACTTACGAATGCTTACGTGAAGGAGATAGTAAGACTTCACAGTGTGCCTTTAACTATTGTATCAGATCGTGATAGCCATTTCACGTCGATGTTTTGGAAAAGTCTACAAGAGGAATTGGGTACAAAATTATCTCTGAGTACAGCTTACCATCCACAAACCAATGGTCAGAGTGAACAAACGATTCAAACACTGGAGGATATGCTAAGAGCATGTACCTTGGAATTCCAAGGTAATTGGGATGAACATTTACCTTTGGTAGAATTTTCCTACAATAATAGTTTCCACTCGAGCATCAATATTGCACCTTATCAAGCCTTGTATGAAGAAAAGTGTCGAACACCATCATGTTGGCTTGAAGCTGGGGAAAAGTAGTTTATGGGACCTGAAATAGTTCATCAGACTGCTGAAAAAGTTGAAAGTGATTAGGGAAAGGATGTTAGCAGCTCAAGATCTTCAAAAGAGCTATGCTGACAAGAAAAGAAATCCGATAACATTTGAATTTGGAGATTCGGTTTTGCTTAAAGTCTCACCATGGAAGGGACTTATAAGATTTGGTAAAAGGGGAAAGTTGAGTCCAATGTTTATTGGACCGTTTAAAGTTCTTCAGAGGATTGGGAATCAAGCTTACAAGCTAGAACTACCAAAAGAACTAGATGGTAATCATAACACTTTCCATGTGTATTATTTGAGTAAGTTCATGGGAGATGTTCCCGACATAAATTCCAATTTCTGAGTGGATGAAAGCAAGAGGTTAATCAAAGAACCAGGGGAAATCGTTGACCATAAGACTAAGAATTTACGACGCAAGATGGTCGAATTAGTGCTTTTCCGTTGGAAATATATGAATGGACCAAATATCACCAGGGAAATGGAGAGTGACATGATGAGTCGATATTCGCATTTGTTTGCTGATGTGTGATTTCGGGGATGGAATCATCCTACGGGGGAGAGAATTGTAACACCCATGTTTCTGGGCTAAGCACTAAAAATAATGTATTAGTCTAGGTTAACCTTTGTAACTCATTTTGAAGTAATAAAGAGGAATTATGTGAATATTATGTGAATTATGTGTTTATTTGCTTAATTATTATAATTTAATGAAAGTGCTGAAAATAAATATTTGATAAAGCTGATATCTATTAAGAAAGTTGTAGTGGCTGAAATAAGAATTCCTGAGATATAAAGAATACCGAAATCCGAGTTATAACGAAGGAGTTATGACCTGTCGAAGTTTCGTGACAGAACTGGCACGATACTACGTGACGTAAATAGAGAATTTATGATCGAACAATTTTTAGCCTTTGTGATCTAAAAGAAAGTCGTAGAGTTCGTTAAACCGAGAGCATGCATAAAAAGAACGCCCATATCTGACTTCGTATGAGGAAGTTATGATTTTTCTAAGTTTCGACTTAGCAGTATGCAGCCCAAAACTCGAAATTTAGATTGAGTGATTTTTAGCCGAAACAATCTAAATGAGAATCGAAGATCTTGTTGATAGTTGTTCAACGGTAAAAAGACAGACGAAAACGGATGCCAGATGAAGAAGTTATGAATTTTTAACGGACTTTTCTTGTACCAGCCTGTTAAAAAAATAATATTAAAAAAAATTCAAAATTAGTCCATGGAGTCTAAACCAAAGTTGTAGAGCATAATTTCACCTACCTATGTATATAAAGAACGTCAAAAACGGAGTTCGTATGCGAAAGATATGAATTTCTAAAGTTCGGATCACAAACTTCGAGACTTGATTGTGTTCACGACGTGAACATAGTGTTCACAGCGTGAACTCAGTGAACGACACGTTTCGAGCCTAAAAGACACACGACAAACCTAGGGGATGACCAGGATCAAAAGTCACGACATGAACAAGCCTGGTTCACGACGTGAATGTTGAATTTGCACCCTATAAATAGAAACTGAAGGTTGTCGTATCTTGTTTACCATCTCATCTTCTTTTCACTTTCTACTCTCCTTTTAGCCTACTTTTAACCCCCCCCCCCCCTAAGTCCCAGTATCATCCCTGACACCCGAAGCAAGTCTGAGAGCCCCGAATATCCCGAGAAAAATAGTTTTTGATCCGAAACTCTGCCCGTGTGGAGCCCAGTCTTTGGAAAAACATCCCGGTTTTTATCGGAAACGATCGTTTTAAGAGACGAGGTGCTGCCCGATTATCGTCTTAACAAGTGAGTGTGTAGTCACGTTCATCTTACACATAGATATGAAGTATTTTCTATAAAATACGTGATGTGTGTAATTATATTATTTGTTTATTTGAGATGAATGTTTTATACAGGTTTTAAACTGTATATGTATTTTGATCTACAAAAATGTTGGGTAAAACATGGGTAGATAGTTGATGTGTGATGAAATAAAATGATGAGAGGCCTCAATGTTATTGTGATCCAATCATCTAGCCGAGTATGAATGACGACCACAGACTTTTCTGGATAGTCCTGTGAAACACTAGTAGGCTCGCAACCTGTAGGTGTTAATGAACTTGGGTGTTCAATTGATGTACTCCATCCCCCACATGGTTGCCTTATTTGACATAAATTACTGAGGATTCTCCTAAAGCAGTGTTGTCACCCCGATGAAAATCCTTAGACTAGGTCCTTTGTGATAGATGTTTAGGGACGTAAAGTGAGGATAACGGGAATGGGTAATCATGGTTATTGTTGGTTGATAAAGTTAATAAATTTAGTTTGGATTGATAAATTTATTGTTGGGTGATGAAATTAATAAATTTATATTTTGTTGATGAAAATTAATAAATTTATTTTTTGTCGGTTGAAAACCTATATGCTCACCAGGCTCCCAAGCCTGACCCACTCAGTTTTCTGTATTACAGGTAGTGGACCCCGAGCGTAGTTTGGAGGTTGAAAACGCATTTTTGAATTATAACCCAGTAGTTGTAAGTATTTGTTGTAAGACTTATAATTTACTGTTTATGCTTTTGGTCTGTTTCAGAACATGACATCCCGAGGTTTTGATATATAATGAAAATATTTATTTCTATAAGAAATGTCTGGTGAAAATTTTATTATATTCTATTTTGGGAACAAATTAATCAACATCTTTTGGAAAATTACTCTAGTTTTATTTTAAAAGCATAAACTAAATCGGTCTTTTATGGCCGAGAAAATTGGGGATGTCTCACAAGCCGACAAAGTTTTAGGTTTGCCCACGTATTTAAGCCCCCATAATTCGGCTTTAGTGTTCATTTCTCAGTCTCCACCTTCCTCTAACCCAGAAAACCCTAACCCTAACCTATTTGGTGATTTTAGATCCATTTTTGGAGATCTAGTGGCTAGAAGAAAGAGAAGAAGAGGGCCTAGAGTGTTGGTTCGGCAATGGCACTTCATCATCATCATCTTGTGCACATTTTGGACCATTGTAAGTGTTCAAGATCCAATCTTTATGAGCTCAATTGCTAGATCTAAATTCTAACCTCCTTTTTGCGTTGTTATGTTGGATTTAATGCTTGGGAGCCATAAAGTTGGCAAATTTATCGATTAATGAGTCATTCTCCATGATTTAGTCTTATGGATCTAAAGTATGGTTATAATTATGGATCTTCTTTGAGTTTGGGGCCATATCTTTTCATTTTAACATAAGATGGGCTTAGAACTTGCATGGGGCATGCATGTCATAAAGTAATCATTTTTATTGGCCTTTAGAGTCCTTTTTAGCTTTGGATAGAGTTGGGGTCGATGGCTTAATGGATTAAGGACTTAAAAGTTTGGAGTTTTAGCCACAGACTTTTCTCACAAAGTGAGACACAAGGTCTCACGACATAATGAGTGTTGGGTCCCGTTTTTGGTTATTTGTTTAGGGCTCACGGCGTGAGAAAGGATTCTCATGATGTGAGGGCAGCCCGTTGACTTTCCTTTGACTGAGTTGGCTAGGTTGAGTCGTGATGAGTTGGGGTTTGACTGAGCGAGTTCTCATGACGTGAGCTGGCCATGACGTGAGATGTGGTTTTGGGCCTCTGTTAAGAGAAAAACTTGAGACACACTTGAACAAACGTTAAAACAAGTATAGTTGCAGAATTAGTTAATCTCAAAGCATCTAAAAGCTCAGCAATAATAAGTTAACGAGTTAGATAGTTAGTTTCAAAATGTAAAAGATTATAAATGACAGCAGGTGATATATCAAGTAAACACATAATTTGATTCATAACATGCATGGAATGCATTCAAACCAAGTTAGCGAGTGAGATCAAGCTTAGTGATAAAGTCACGAATGACTTGCTCCGAAGAGAAGTAATTATCAGTTAGGTTCGAGAGGATTTAGAGAGTAAGAAAGATATGAGATGCGTAAGCGAAATGTAATTGATATACTTGAAGATAGTTCAAATTGATAGATGTATTAGATTGATTCAAAGAGTGAGCTCTATATATAGAGTCTCAAGAATTACATTTGATCCACTCTCTAAGAGTAGCCATGAAAGGCATACTGGACAATAGAGAGTATTACAGAAAAGATAGATAAAATTAAACTAAGTAAAGTAAGTAAGACTGTGGTTGGATAGATGACTTCGGATGAGGCTGCTGATGAGAGCTTGACTGCGGATCCTTGTGGGCTGCGGTACACTAAGTTAAGAGGGTCACTTCATGTTTCAACAATTTACCCCTAAGTGACCTCTTTAACTTTTTCTTCACTTATCAAGTTTAATAAACTTGATCAGAATCTGCCAAAACTTCCTAATATTTTCGAACCAGGTAATTCTTCTTAAAATATCGAACTTGGCTTCGGCAGTCGTGTGTTTTGATTTTTCTATTGCGGTTCGATAGATTTCAAGTTGCTTCTTTCAAAGACGATTCATGGAAGTCATGGGAATGAAGTATTTGACCTAATCGATCCTCCTTTTGAAGATGACTCCAAGTTCAGGGAAGTTTGTTGCACCTAGGGATCTTTCTTGATAACCTTCGGTGGGCATTGGTGCAGGATCTAGTAGTGGTAGATCGAACTTCTTGGCAAGGTTGGGTGGATGTCTGCATCAATATTTGCAAAGTTGCAGACGGTTTCCTTCAGAAAAATGCTTTCCCTTTCAAGTGTTATCTTCATTTTACGATACTTTTTACACTTGTTTTGGAACACCTTTGCTATAAGAAAGACTTCTTCTGGGTTCATACATGGGAAGTCAACTTGGGTGCAGACATAGTGTGACAAGCTGAAATTATTTCGTCACTGTAACCCGTTCCAGTTAATAAAACCCGTTTGTATTTCAAATTTTCCGTTAACATTTTGGATTAGGTCATTTAAATTAAGACTTTTATTATGACCTCATGAGTGTCCAAACACCTTAGAAACACGTGAAAACATTTTCGTTATTTAATTGGAAAAATTTTAGTTACGACTAAGTTGGGTTATGACAACTTAATCGGGAATGGCCATAAACCCCGTTTAACGTTGGTATCGGGTAGAATTCCACCGGGTCACAAACTCAAGCCTTATATAAAGGATGAGTGAACTTCATTTAAGCTTTTTACCACCTTCTCATAACTTTCTCTCTTTACTCTCTCTCTAAAACTCGAGTTTGATCCAAAAACGCCTCTTCAAGCTCCCAAAATCGTAAGTAATCTACCCTACCTTGTTGTTTAACATTTTAAGCATGCAAATCTATCTTTAAATCACCCAACACACTCAAGAACTTGTGTTTACGGTTTAGGAGCACCTCCCAAAACCGTAAACTCCTATAAGAGGGTTTTGAAGCCCCAAAACCCTTCCAAATCCCTTCTAGTGCTTAGATATGACTTAAGGACTTCCATGTACGAGCCTAGAACACCAAAATCATGTAATTTGGGTATTAAACATGAGTTTACGGCCCAAGAACATTCTTGGACCGTAAACCCACCTTCATAGACCATATACACCTTTTTGGGTGTTAAATTGCCCCTTAAACACCTCCAAAAGCTTCCATGAGTGCCTAGAACCTTATATTACTTCATGTGATGCACCAAACCATACACAAATGAGCTACACTTGAGTTTGTGGTTTGGGAAGGTCTCCCAAAACTGTAAACACCTCCAAATGGTGTTTAAGTACCCTTAACACCTTGTATGGCTTATAACTGAGTCTAGAGCTTTGTGTGCTTAACCAACAACCCCCAAAATACATGAATCATGGAAAAACATAAGTTTACGGACGTAAACTCATGTGTTTATGGTAGTAAACTCCCCAAGGGTCCTTTAAGAACCATAAACCCCTTTTCCAAGGTCAATTCAAGTCCCGATCACTTCCTAAGCCATGGAATCAATCCTAGAACTTTCCCTTGTGCATTATAAGACCTTTAAACATCCAAGAACACACCACCCATGAGTTTACAGCCATAAACTCATGGGGATATGGTCTTTGAACCATAAACACCCCTAAGGGTTTACATCTGAAGAGTAAACTCCTATTCTAGACCCTACACTCCTTAGATGCAACCCGTATCACTTCCAACACTTGAGATAAAGTGTTTTCGCGCATTGGAGTGTATTATCTCATTTAATTAGTAGTTTAAAGTCTAATTAGATAAAATTAAGTATCTCTTCGTATTACATAGGAACCTCGTGTGTATTCAAGCCCCAAACCGACACTTAGCATCCTAACCGACACAATTCTCGTCTAATGAGTTCATACCCCTACACTTTTTCCATGTTTTCAATGTTTTCAGGGGTGAATACAAGAAAAAGTACAAGAATATCTTGTACTCAAACTTATTATTTCGTATGAAATGTTTCTTATCTTGTATGCTTTTAACACTGGAAACCATATTAACCAACTGTTTAACTTGCAGAGTTAGTTTTCAAACTATTTGTGAAACTCATTATAAAATGCTATATTTTATATTTCACAAATGATTTTCCACATAATTACTGTTAAAAGCATCAACTTCAGAACTTTTGCTACGTCCTTGGTAACACTCCCCTATATATGAGAGTGAAGGGCTAATAAACAGGATTTTCTAACATCCTCGGTAACACTCCCCTGGATACTATAGTAGAGGACTAATCAACAGGGTTTTCTAACGTCCTCGGTAACACTCCCCTGGATACGAGAGTGGAGGACTAATCAACGGGATTGACTACCTCGCACCTGGCTGCTAGCTATAGTCGGACCGACAAGTCTACGGGTGACGAAAGTCATAACACGATATTGGCCCAGTTACTAGCCTTATCTAGTCTAATGTATGGTTATGGAACTCGAACTTAGATTATGAAATATTTTCTACATACTTATTAGTTTTATATACGTGTTAAAACTAATGTACTTTTCAAGGATAATCAGGTTTTCAGAATACTTATCTTAACAATGCAAGTATGGTAGATACTTGTACAATGCATTCCGAATTGACAACCAACTACAAACTTTCAAGGAAAATAAAGGTTTTTCCTGGGATAACTGAACTGTTCTTAACCAGATTATGTAACAAACGGATAACGTACTTTTCTTATAAGAAAATATGGGATTTTCTTGGATAACAACTTTTTCAGAAAACCAAAGGAAACTTGTTCTTTTACAGAAACAAACCGCTTATGAGCTCACCAGCTTTATGCTAATATTTCTAAAACTGCTTGTATTCTTAGGTCCTCGTTAGATAGGTATCCCACAATCTTTTGGAGAAGATGAAGCATTTTAGCAGTCTCATCCTTACTTTTGTTCATTTTGTATATATATATATATATATATATATATATATATATATATATATATATATATATAAAATCATGTGTAACTTTACTTTCAAACAAATGTAAATACTTCTATGTAATGTAATGGTTGTGTTTACTATGCTTATTATGTACATTGGTTGTGATACTTTACATGACGTCCTCCGCTCCAGAACGTTTCCGCCATCGGTTTCGGGGTGTGACAAATTGATATCAGAGCCCTTGTTTATAGTGAACTATGTATAACAAACCTTACATGGTATAAGACTATAAACACTAAGGGGCCGAAGTGCTCTGAACTAAAAGTATACTTCAAAATATAAGTATTTTTCAAAAGTGTACAAGAATACCTAAACGTCAGATGCCGTAACCTCGAGTAGAACAAAACATTAGTAATTGGGTGTTGTGCGCTGCCGTTAAACCTGGGCAGTTATGTAGTCGTGTCTAGGATCAATATAGCCTGATCAACTATATTCATTCGAGATACGGCCAACATGTGCTTGGGAGTGACTGTGGTGTGCAGCATGCCTAAAACTTACCTAATATCCAAACTATGATTCATCGTTGCAGTGAAACATAAAATACTCTAGAACCTAAGGATGAAGGGTTCCGATATCGCCGCTTACAGTTCAAGATTTGATGACTTGGCGCTTCTCTGTCCGAGAATGGTTACCCCGGAGAGTAAAAAGATTGAAAGATTTATCTGGGGGCTGACCCAGCCAACTAAAGGAAACGTTTTGGCCGCCAACCAGACACCTACGACAGCACCAAATGCCCAGTGCAAACTTTGATTGACCATGGTGACGACCTCGAGTAAGTGACCACTGCTCCTGAACTGGCTAAAGGGAGCATTGAAAATAAGAAGAGATCCTGGAGCAAACGGAAGATTCAGAGTTCACAAGGATCTTCCAAGAAGCATCAAACTGTAGCAGTCCACGCTGCTACTACCCCCATTACTATTTCTGACGCCGCTTCCACAGCTCAAACATCTACCAGTAGGTATGCTGGTATGCTTCCTCGATGTGACAAGTGTAACTTCCATCATAACCCCGGCCCATGTCGTGAACCGTCATGCTCCAACTGTGGCAAAAAGGGGCACACGACACAAAACTACAAAATACCAACCCAATCATCCAATCAAGCTTCCGGAGCAGGTGTCAGTCAGGCCTGTTACGATTTTGGTGAAGTCGGGAATTTCAAGCGAAACTGCCCCACGACAACAACAACTGGCAACACCGGGAGAGTCCTAACTATGGGACGAGAGGAGGCAGTCGCCGATCCCACTGTTGTCTCGGGTACGTTCCTTCTCGACAACTCTTATGCTAATATCCTTTTCGATTCTAGTGCTGAAAGAATTTATGTTAGCCATTCATTCAAACATCTTCTTAAACATAATCCCCAACCATTAACCGAAACATTTACCGTCGAGATGGCTAACGGTGAGAAAGAGAACGCTAACGACATATTCATAGGTTGTACCCTTACCCTGAATGATCATTCTTTTCCAATTGACCTAATGCCAGTTTCCATAAATAACTTTGATGTTATCATTGGAATGGATTGGTTGAGTCCCAATCATGCAGATATCTTTTGTTTTAAAAAAGCCATCCATCTCAATCTCCCCTTTGGTCAGATTCTCATGATCTACTGCGATAAACTTAGTTCCAATCTTCGCATCATTTCATGCATCAAAGCTCAAAAGCTACTGCGAAAGGAGTGTTACGCATTCCTAGCTCATGTAATCAACGAGAAACGGGAAGTTAAAGACCTCGAGAGCATCCCTAAAGTCTGCAACTTTCCTAATGTCTTTCCTGAAGAGTTCCTGGGAATTCCTCCCGAACGTCATGTCGAGTTTCGTATCAACCTAATTCCTGGAGCTAACCCTGTAGCCAAGTCTCCAAATCGCTTAGCTCCAGCAGAAATGCAGAGTTATCCAGTCAGCTCAATGAGCTGCTCGATAAAGGGTTCATCAGACCGAGCTCCTCACTTTGGGGAGCCCCGGTATTATTTGTGAAGAAGAAAGATGGATTCTTTTGGATGTGTATAGACAGTCAAAAACCATTATCCTCTTCCTCGAATAGACGACCTTTTCGATCAACTTCAGGGAGCCAATTACTTCTCGAAGATAGACCTTAGATCAGGGTACCATCAGCTTCGAGTTCACGAGAATGATGCTTCCAAGACAGCATTCAGGACTCGATATGGTCACTACGAGTTCGTAGTGATGCCCTTCAGTCTAACCAATGCACCAGCTGTGTTCATGGACCTGATGAACCGGGTGTGTCATCCTTTTCTAGACAAGTTCGTCGTCGTGTTCATTAACAACATACTTGTCTATTCCCGAAGCGAAGAAGATCATAAACAACACTTAAGGTTAGTATTGGAAACTCTTAGAACGAAGAAGCTGTACGCGAAATTCTCCAAGTGCGAATTCTGGATTCGGAAGGTAAATTTCCTTGGTCACGTGGTAAGCGAGGAGGGTATACACGTGGACCCATCCAAAATCAAGGCGATAGAGAATTGGTCGGTACTGAAGACACCCACATAAATCTGTCAATTCTTGGGTCTCGCTGGCTACTATTGCAGGTTCATTCAGAATTTTTCCAGAATCGCCAAACCCCTAACCACTCTGACACAGAAAGGTGTACCCTTTTGTTGGAGTGAAAAGCAAGACACCTCATTCCAAACGTTAAAGCGAGCCTTGTGTAGCGCACCTATCCCGTCCCTGCCTGAAGGGACAGAGGATTTCGTTGTCTATTGCGATGCATCCAATCAGGGCTTAGGCTGTGTGCTTATGCAGAGAGGAAAAGTTATCGCTTATGCCTTGAGACAGTTGAAGGCACATGAAGTTAACTATACGACTCACGACCTGGAGTTAGGAGTAGTAGTCTTCGCACTGAAGATTTGGAGACATTATCTCTACAAAACTAAGTGCACGATTTTCACCGACCATAAAAGCCTGCAACATATCTTCGATCAGAAAGACTTAAACAAGAGGCAGCGGCAATGGGTAGAACTGATCAGTGACTATGAGTGCAAAATCCTCTACCATCCTGGAAAGGCCAATGTGGTAGCAGATGCCCTTAGCTGAAAGGAAAACTCAAGAAACAAGGCGAAGACATTGATGATGACCATTCATTCCCACTTATCCATACAGATCCGAGAAGCTCAGTTGGAAGCCCTAAAACCAGAGAACGTATTGAATGAAGCCTTGAGGGGAATGGATAAGAAACTTGAGATCAGAGGTGACGGACTCTATTGTTTCATGGATCAAATATGAACCCCAAAGTTCAGAGGGTTCAGGGAGGTTGTTATGATTAAAGCTCACAAGACCAGATACTCTGTGCACCCAGGTTCGGACAAGATGTACCTGGATCTCAAGAAACAATACTGGTGGCCAAACATGAAAGCCGAAATCGCTACCTTCGTGGGCAAGTGTCTGACTTGCACTAAAGTGAAATTCGAGTACCAGAAACCCTCGGGTCTACTCCACTAGCCCGAGATACCTGAGTGGAAATGGGAGATGATTACCATGGATTTCATCACCAAGTTACCTAGATCTCCGAGTGGGTACGATACCATTTGATTAATTGTCAATCGTTTGACAAAATCCGCTCACTTCCTTCCGATTAAAGAATCATTCAAGATGGAAAGACTCACGCAAATCTACATCCAAGAGATAGTCCGACTACATGGTGTGCCTGTGTCTATTATCTCCGATCGAGATAGCAGGTTTACCTAAAGGTTTTGGCAGTCCCTTCAGAAAGCTCTTCCAACCAAGCTGGATATGAGTACAGCTTATCATCCTCAGACAGATGGACATAGTGAGAGAACTATCCAGACCCTGGAAGACATGTTGAGAGCATGTGTCATCGATTTCGGAAAATCGTGGGACACCCATTTACCCTTGATCGTGTTCTCGTATAACAACAGCTACCACACCAGTATCAAGGCTGCCCTGTTCGAAGCCCTTTATGGTCGCAAGTGTAGATCCCCTCTGTGCCAGGATGAAGTAGGAGACACGTAACTAGCTAAGGATCGAGTCCCCAACAGTTCTCTCACTGGTCCTGAATCATCCGTGAAACCACTGAGAAGATCATCCAAATCCGAGAACAACTAAAAGCTTCACGAGACAAACAAAAGAGTTACATCGATAAACAACGGAAACCTTTGGAATTCAGGGTTTGAGATCGTGTCCTGTTGAAGGTCTCGCCCTGGAAAGGAATGATATTCTTTGGAAAGCGCGGAAAAATTAACCCGAGGTACATAGGACCTTTCGAGATCCTCTCTAGGATCGGTCCTGTAGCCTATAAACTCCGACTACCTCAAGAACTTAGCAACATCCATCCTGTCTTCCACGTCTCAAATCTCAAAAAGTGTTTATCCGATGAAACCCTCGTAATCCCTCTTGATAAGATCGAGATCAACGAAAGTCTGAACTTTGTGGAAGAACCCATCAAAATCATGGATCAAGAGATCAAACGTACGAAACAAAGTCGCATCCCGATAGTGAAGATTCGCTGGAATGCCAAGCGGGGACCCAAATTCACTTGGGAGTGTGAAGACTCGATGAAATAGAAATATCCGCATCTCTTTCCAAATCCATGATTTGTATCTTAATTCTAAATTTTGGGACGAAATTCCCTCTAACGAGGGATAATGTGACAACCTGAAATTATTCCGTCACTGTAACCCGTTCTCATTAATAAAACCCGTTTGTATTTCGAATTTTCCGTTAACATTTTGGATTAGGTCATTTAAATGAAGACTTTTATTATGACCTCATGTGTCTCCAAACACATTAGAAACACGTGAAAACATTTTCGTTATTTAATTGGAAATTTTTTAGTTACGACTAAGTAAGGTTACGACAACTTAATCTGGTATGACCATAAACCCCATTTAACGTCGGTATCGGGTAGATTTCCATCGGGTCACAAACTCAAGCCTTATATAAAGGATGAGTGACTTTCATTTAATCTTTTTTCCACCTCCTCATAACTTTCTCTCTCTCTACTCTCTCTCTCTCTCTCTCTAAAACTCGAGTTTGATCCAAAAACGCCTCTTCAAGCTCCCAAAATCATAAGTGATCTACCCTACCTTGTTGTTTAACTTGTTAAGCATGCAAATCTATGTTTAAAACACCCAAAACACTTAATAACTTGTGTTTACGGTTTAGGAACACCTCCTAAAACCGTAAACTCCTATAAGAGGGTTTTGAAGCCCCAAAACCCTTCCAAATCCCTTCTAGTGCTTAGATATGACTTAAGGACTTCCATGTACGAGCCTAGAACACCAAAATCATGTCATTTTGGTAGTAAACATGAGTTTATGGTCCACGAACATTCTTGGACCGTAAACACACCTTCATAGACCATAAAAACCTTTTTGGGTGTTAAATTGCTCCTTAAACACCTCCAAAAGCTTCCATGAGTGCCTAGAACCTTATATTCCTTCATGTGATGCACCAAACCAAACACAAATGAGCTACACTTGAGTTTACGATTTGGGAAGGTCTCCCAAAACTGTAAACACCTCCAAAGGGTGTTTAAGTTCCCTTAACACCTTGTATGGCTTAGAATTGGGTCTAGAACTTTGTGTGCTTAACCAATAACCCCTAAAACACATGAATCATGGAAAAACATGAGTTTACGGCCATAAACTCATGTGTTTACGGTGGTAAACTCCCCATGGGTCCTTCAAGAACCATAAACCCCTTTTCCAAGGTCAATTCAAGTCCCGATCACTTCCTAAGCCATGGAATCAACCCTAGAACTTTCCCTTGTGCATTATAAGACCTTTAAACATCCAAGAACACACCAACCATGAGTTTACGGCTGTAAAATCATGGGGATATGGTCTTTGAACCGTAAACACCCCTAAGGGTTTACACCTGAAGAGTAAACTCCTGTTCTAGACCCTACACTCCTTAGATGCAACCCGTATCACTCCTAACACTTGGATAAAGTGTTTTTGCGCATTGAAGTGTATTATCTCACTTAATTAGTAGTTCAAATTCTAATTAGATACAATTATGTATCTCTTCATATTACATAGGAACCTCGCGTGTATTCGAGCCCCGAACTGACACTTAGCATCCTAACCGGCACAATTCTTGTCTAGTGAGTTCATACCCGTACACTTTTTCCATGTTTTCAATGTTTTCGGGGGGGGGGGGGGGTGGGGATACAAGAAAAAGTACAAGAATATCTTGTACTCAAACTTATTATTTCGTATGAAATGTTTCTTATTCCGTATGCTTTTAACACTGGAAACTGTATTAACCAACCGTTTAACTTGTAGAGTTAGTTTTCAAACTATTTGTGAAACTCATTATAAAATGCTATATTTTATATTTCACAAATGATTTTCCACATAATTACTGTTAAAACCATCAACTTCAGAACTTTTGATATGTCCTTGGTAACACTCCCCTATATACGAGAGTGAAGGACTAGCAAACAGGATTTTCTAACGTCCTCGGTAACACTCCTCTGGATACTAGAGTGGAGGACTAATCAACAAGATTTTCTAACATCCTCGGTAACACTCCCCTGGATACGAGAGTGGAGGACTAATCAACAGGATTTTCTAAAATCCTTGGTAACACTCCCACAAGATACGAGAGTGAAGGACCAATTTCATTAATCTTAAGATTGGAGACACGTCCTTGGTAACACTCCCCCGGATACGAGAGTGTAGGACTACCCCTATAACCAGACGATCCTCTAGGGAGAATGTGACTTGAGTGTATAGATCTATACGGGATTGACTACCCCGCACCTGGCTGCTAGTTACAGTCGGATCGATAGGTCTACGGGTGATGAAAGTCATAACATGATATTGGCCCACTTACGAGCCTTATCTAGTCTAATGTATGGTTATGGAACTCGCAACTTCGATTATGAAATATTTTCTACATACTTATTAGTTTTATATACGTGTTAAAACTAATGTACTTTTCAAGGATAATCAGGTTTTCAGAATACTTATCTTAACACTGCAAGTATGGTAGATACTTGTACAATGCATTCCGAATTGACGACCAACTACACTCTTTCAAGGAAAATAAGGGTTTTTCCTGGGATAACTAAACTGTTCTTAACCAGATTGTGTAACAAATGGATAACATTCTTTTCTTATAAGAAAATATGGGATTTTCTTGGATAACAACTTTTTCAGAAAACCAAAGGAAACTTGTTCTTTTACAGAAACAAACCGCTATGAACTCACCAGTTTTCTACTGATATTTCTAAAACTACTTGTATTCTCAGGTCCTCGTTAGACTGGTATCCCACAATCGTTTGGAGAAGACAGAGCATTTTAGCAGTTTCGTCTTTACTTTTGTTCATTTTGGATGTGTGTGTGTGTGTGTATATATATATATATATATAATCATGTGCAACTTTACTTTCAAAAAAATGTAAATACTTCTATATAATGTAATGGTTGTGTTTACTATGCTTACTATGTACATTGGTTGTGATACTTTACATGACGTCCTCCGCCCCGGAACTTTTCTGCCATTGGTTTCGGGGTGTGACACACAGTCCTGATTCCTTCTTGTGAGTGTGTGTTGGATGAAGTTAACCTTCATGAATTTTCGGGGCTTGAAGTTCTTGACTGCGGATGCTCTATCATTAGACCAGATTTTCTCTGTGGGATAGGTATGCTCGGCATAGAATCTATTGAGTCTCTCGAATTCCATGGGCAGTCTTTTGTGATCTGGTAGGCTATGGTCAAACTGCTCAAATACTGTGAAGTATTTAGCATTTGGGGAGATTGGAACATCCCAGTAGCCATCAGGAGGGGATTCAACATGATGGATTTGAGCCATAAGAACATTCCTATGTTCACATACAAACTCTAATGCTTGGATCTAGGTTTCTCTAATTGAACATGCATTGCATCCAAGACTTCTAATGGTAATTCTAGCATAATAACAATAAGAAATCAGGTTTAGAAGATTACCTTGAATCACTTGCTTGAATCATCTTGTCCATGGAGCTTTAGAGTCACAAATGTCAATCCTCTAATGGCTTACAAACACCAACTAGCAAGAGGATGATTATAGAGAGAGAGAGAGAGTAAGGAGAGGGGAGGAAGTAGGCTAGGGTTTCTTCTCAAGCATGAATGTCGATTTCCTTGACCCCAAGGGTCTATTTATACTAATGAGGCTCCTAGGGTTTCACCCTTAAACCCTAATTGCATAACTTAGGCCCCAAGCTATCCAATACCCAAATGATAAGCCTTGGACGATTTCTAGTTCTATCATAACCCTAAAATCGTCCACCCCTTATTCATAAGGGATAATAGCTCAAAGTACAACTATCATACAGTTAACAGTTTATACCCCTTTAATCAACTAATCTCTTTAAGTCACCAAATTAATTCCTAATTAATTTATGACTTATATGAATCAAATAACAATATTATTATTCCTTATAATATCTCTTCTCTCATTGTAAATCATCCTATCAATTTGCTATGGTGAAGGCAACCCAAAAGGACCATGAACAACCGGGTCAAATACTTACCTAATATAGTTGCAGCCTTAGACACTATTCCAACACAACATAGGTGAGATATGGTTTGTAGTCATCGTTCAGCAGTCTGCGGTGGGGATTGATCCAAGAGTTTATCAAAGATTCATCCATGACAGTGTTGAAACCGCATTCTCTCTATATGAGCTCAGCAAATTTAGCTGCTTTCAAGTCAGCTTTCTTCTGTTTGGTGATAGGAGAGTCATTTGAGCTTGGAGATGACATGTGATCCGCTAGATTCTTGAAGTGAGGGGGAGTCTCAGGTCATTCAGGAGAGGGAACGATTTTTTTTGCCGTGGAGGAGACTGATTGCTTGGACTCTTGTGACGAGATGGTTGCGGTGACGGTTGCGGTGAAGGAATATTCTGAGAAGCACGATTGGATTGATGATCTTCTTCATAGTGTTCTTCTTCATGATGGTCTTCTTCACTTCCCCCTCTTGAGGAGTTCAGACCCAGAGCCTCCTCAAGCCATTGTTTGACACCATCGACCTTGGCACACACCTCCTGAAATTGAGCTTTAAGAACATCCGCCAGTTGTTGATTGTCTGGGATGGCGGTGTTGAAGAGAAGCCGATGAATCTCCTTTGTGAGTTAGAGAATTTCAGGACCATGGGAATTTAAAGATAGGGATTGTTGGAGTCTGTTGATGTTTGCATGAAGGACTGAGATAGTGGACTCCACGGGATTGGCATTATTGATTGCATCTGCCCAATACTTCACTATGGACTGGATTTCTTGTTGTTTCTGTTGAAGCTGCTTTGTTTGTCGTGCCTTTCTTGCTTGGAATGCCCTACGGAAAGCAGCATATTTCTTGGCTTCGGCTTCATTTGATGGTTGATACTTGCTCCATGAATTATTGAGGTCAATTTCATTAATTCCTTGGTATCGCACCGAGGTGTCCCTTGGGTTCACAGATCCTTGCACATTGGTGCTTACCGTGCCTAAACCACCTGTTATAGATGTAAGAAGAGTAGGATTTTCTGAGCTTCCTCGGTCTCCTTGACCTAGGGTCGAGTCTGGCCTCGGCTCAGTTCTGGCAAGGGTTGAAGAGTCGCCATGCGGTTAGAAATGTTTTTGAAGTGTGTGGGTTACGGACAAAAGGATGGAGTTCAACACCTTAGGGGAAAAGAAATGTAGACGGGAAGCCCTGGAGACTTTAAGGCAGGAACCAGTTCCATCCCCTTGGGAGTCAACCGGGGGGGGGGGGGGGACTCTCCATGTTACGGTGAAACAGACACACTTTTTGTGTCTGAGTGGTATTCGATAGTGGTATCGAATGGGTGTGCGGCCACCCCAAGGACTACCGGAGCCTTTTGAGAGGCTGTGAAATCAGTCCGGTCACACATTTGGCCTATGGGATTGGTTTTTCTTTTCTTAAGGATTGAGATGGGTTGATCGTCCTTATCAGAATCACTACTAGAGGGGGGGGGGGGAGATTGATGTTTGCTTCGTTCATCATTTGTTGGTACAGTTGGGATGATATTTCTTTTCTTTGAAGGATTAGCTTGTTTTGGAGCATCCTTTTTCTTAGGAGTACCTTGTTTCTTGGTGTGGTGGGGGCCTTGATGAGTAGCGGCTAACTGTTTGTGTCTTTGTGATAAAGACATGTTGGAAAGAGTGGTGGAAGATGGGACTGTGGTACTACCAGGGGCAGTGATTGCGGATGGGGTTTGTAGAGGCAGGGTAGGAAGGTATGGGGCAATACCTTCCGTAGCCTCAATATGGTGTGAGACATCAGCAGTTTCAACACTAAGAGTAGAGAGAATGTGGCTTGGTAGTCTTCTAATGGGTCCGAAAATAGATTGATCAGATGAGGGATTGTACCTTTTGAGATCTTTGGCAACAAAGAGATTGATGTTGTTGCCCATGCTAAGTCATGCATCCGCATGGAGAACTGAGATGCATAGAGACCAGAACCTTGCAAACGTGAGTTCGGTAGGGTTCTCTCTTGGGCTTTCCTTTGGAATATATTGTAAGAAGTCATCCCATAGTATCTGAAAATAGTTGACATCATGGCCAGTGAAGATACTCAACACTAACTCTAGGAGCTTTAGTTCCATATTATATGTGCCTTCGGTTCTGCCGGACAGACTACGGATCACAAAGTGGCAAACAAATTGCCAAACCGCAGGTAGTTGTTTTTTCTTGAATTCTCCAATTCCTTTGATCTTCTTTTGATAACCCATCTGGTAAAGTGCAAAGAGGATGTCCGCCATGCTTGGAGTGAAAACCTTGATTGAAGGATGAACAAGGAGGTTGATGGCAGTGAGAAACTTTTCTTTAGTTAGAATGACCAAAGAATCGTTAACTAGGTTCAGATACACTTCTTGAGGATTCTCGAATGGTTAATATGTTGAGAAAGAACATTTGAATAAGTTTGAAAGAGGAACCACATCTGTGAACAAATCGAAGGGTCTAAACAGTGGGTGATTGGACAGAAACTTGATCATCAACTTTGTTGGAGCATTGTAGAAGGAATGCTTTTCGAACACATCCCTGAAATTGCTTGAGGAAATTGTAGGAGTTGGATATCTTGAAGCAGAGTCTGAACCAGTAGGGTTTACTGATCCTGATGCCTTGGAGTGTTTCTTGGAGATGCCTGATTTCACCATTTTAGGAGGTTGAAGAAGCTTTGCAAGAGAAAAACCGAGTGCAAGAGAAAGCTTTAAAGTTCAGAAAGCGTAAACTTTTCTTGGGGAAGAAGAAGGGGGTTTTATAGTGGCTTATTTGAGCGAGAAACTATTTTACCCTAAGTGAATTTGGGTAAAACGTTTGGGTGTTTTTTCTTGGATTAAGAGAGATAATCTCAGTCACAGATTAAGAAAAATGATTAAATATGTATTTTTGAGATTTACCAAAAGGGTTTGCATTTAATGAAATGCCAGGCTCAAAACCATGTCTGGAGAACATGTGGTGAGGGAGAGATTAATCTGTTGGGTACATGGAAGTTGTAATGGATTAAACGTTTTAGGGTAATAGGAAGAGACAGATTAAAAAGGATTTGATTTTGGGGAATCTCTCTTTTTGTCATCATACCTAAAATAGGTCTGACATGAGGTTTATTCAAAAAGAATAAAACAGTTACAGAAAGCATGTTTTTTTTTAATGTTTTCTCTATTTAATGAAGCATCATTAAATAGCACACCATGTTTTTTTTAAATAACAGTTTGAAAATCAATTAAGGTGACTGCAGATTGAGAAAGTGACGACGGATTCAAACTTCATTGCAGATGGATCATTTGTCGTCGGATGGATGACTGCGGTAAAAGAACTGAGAGGAGCACTTGAACAAAGATTAGTAATAACACACAGTAAGGACCATTGAAGTATAATTATGATATATGGTTGCGATACATAGGATATATCAAAACTATCTATCATAGATAACTTTAACTAGAACTGCAACAGAGACCAAGGGTGGTCTGCGGTACCTATCAATTCAAAAAGAATTGTGTGTCCGAATTCATCATTCCTAACATTTGTAAGAAACTATTGAGTTGTGAAGAGTCAAGTGCCTTTGTGAATATACCAGCAATCTCTTCATGAGTATGGACAAAAATTAGTTCAATGTTACCTTTCAGGATGTGGTCTTTGATAAAGTGATATCATAGTTCAATATGCTTGGTCTTGGAATGTTGAATAGGATTGTGAGAAATCGCTATAGCACTTTCAGAGTCACAATAGATTGGTATCCGCAACATTCTGTATTCGTAGTCTAATAGTTGTGTTTTCATCCATAAGACTTGTGAACAATAGCTGGTTGCGGCCACATATTCAACTTCTGCAGTAAATAATGATACACAATTTTGTTTCCTTGATGACCAGCTGACGAGTCTTCCACCCAGAAATTGACATCCACCTGAGGTGCTTTTGCGATCAAGTTTACATCCGACATGATCTGCATCTGTGAATGCTTGAAGGCTGATGTCATTTCCTGCGGGGTACCATAATCCAAGAGTTTTGCTACCCTTTAAGTACCATAGGATTTGCTTGGCTGCGGTCATGTGTGACATTTTTGGGTCAGCCTGGTACCTTGCGCATACACTCATTGCAAATATTATATATGGTCGGCTTGTGGTGAGGTACATCAAAGAGCCAATAATACCTCTATAAGTCTTGTGATCAACAGATTTGCCTGAGGGATCATCATATATCTTATATCCGAAGGCCATGGGGACCTTAGCCGAAGAACAGTTGTCCATTGGATATTTCTTTAACAGTTCTGGGGTGTATTCTCTTAATGAATGAATATCCCTTGAGGGACTTGTTTCACTTGAAGTCCTAGAAATAAGTTAATCTCTCTATTCATACTTATTTGGAACTTGTTGGTCATGAGCTTAGCAAATTCATTCACCATCTTTTGATTAGTTGAGCCGAAAATGATATCATCCACATATTTGTACAAGCATTAGATGATCACCATTTGCTTTTCTAAATAAAGTGGGATCAATCACTCCTTGTTTATATCCGAACGAGACAAGAAATTCAGAGAGAGTCTCGTACCATGCTCTTGGGGCTTTTTTAGACCGTAGACTACTTTTTCAACCTTGTAGCAATGGTTTGGGAATTCAAGACTTTCAAAGCCTGGAGGTTGCTGAAGATAAACCTCCTCCTTTAATTCGCCGTTGAGAAAATCACTTTTCACATCCATTTGATGAACCTTGATGTTCTTGTGCGCTACGTATGCTAGAAGATCCAGATTGCTTCCATTCGTGCTACCGGAGCATAAGTTTCATCATAGTTAATTCCTTCAAGTTGACTATATCCTTTGGCAACTAGTCTTGCCTTGTTTCTGATGACCGCACCGGATTCATCCAACTTATTCTTGTATACCCATCTAGTGCCAACAATGGTGTGGCATTGCGGTTTTGGAACGATCTGCCATACCTTGTTCCTTTTGAATTCTTTTACCTCTTCTTGCATTGTAAATATCCAATCTGGTTCAAGTAATGCTTCTTTGATCGTCCGGGGTTCGACCGATGACAGAAACACTATGTAGTGACAGTGATCAAATAAGTCCCTGGATGATCGAGTCTGGATTCCTGCAGATGGGTTGCCGATAATTTGACCTAGTGGGTGGTCTCTCATACATATGTGTAGATGGGGTTGCAGATGATCAGCAGCTGTGGTTGAGGGAATGTCTTCAATATCATACGACTCTGTGATTAGAGACGACAGTTCCCCCTCGAGTTGAGAACATCGTGCTGAATTGTCTTGAACTGGGAAGGATGGATCAGAGTTTTCTTAGGTAGATGGTAAAGGTTCCCATTGGAGTGTAGAAGGGAGTTCGCCTTGAACCTGTGAAGGTTCCCCTGGATTGTGGATGGGAGACTGAATATCCTTGAATCTGTTCTTGTGTCAATGTTTTCTATGTTTTCATCATCCGAATCCGACGAAACGTTTGATGGTTGAAACTCTCTGCGGATTGGAACTTCATCTTCTAGTACTGGAACCTCGATGGTTGTCGTATGGTCCGCAGTTGAGTTTCCCTCCTCAACTGGCGAGGTGGAAGTATTTAGTGATACTTCTTCGGACAATGTTCGACCGGATACATCAGCATGCTACTGCTGAGCTTCTAGAGACACAAGGACTTCGGATAACTTGGTTGTATCTACCGAATCGAAGAGATCGTCATAGTTTACTTCAACTAGATTTAATTGGCCCAAAGAGGCAGGAATATCACTTTCTAGAATTGTTGTAGTTTCGGTTGATGGAGCGGTGTTACGGATGTGATAGTCATCAAATTTCACATCGAAGCTTTGATTATCAACCTTGTGCGTCTAATGAGAACTCGATAAGCAACCTTGTTAGTGGAGTAGCCAAGGAAGATGCCTTCATCAGACTTTGGTGCGAAGTTGTTTAGGTGATCTTTGTTGTTGATTACGAAGCATCTACACCCAAATATATGAAAGAATCGGACATTTGGCTTGCGGTTGTTAAGTCCTTCATATAGTGTTTTGTTGAGATGTTTGCACACAATGCTTCGATTTTGTACAAAACAGGCTATGGCCACTGCTTCGGCCCAGAAGTAGAGAGGAAGGTGCGCAGTGTTTCTTCGGAAACTAAGAAACTATTTAGAATATGGTTAGTAAACTCGGTTCCATTATCACTTCGGATACGTGTAACTGGTAACTTGATCTGAAGTTCAATTTCCTTGATGAAGTTGATCAACACCTGCGGTGTTTCTGACTTAAGGTGAAGAAAGAAGACCTATGTGAAATGTGAGAAGTCATCCAATATAACCAGTATTTATTTTTTGTGATGAAGACTGACTGTGGTAGATGGACCGTAGAGATCAATGTGTAAGAGTTCCAATGGTTCAGAAACTAAGGAGTCAATCACCGTGGGGTGACTTGCCTTGAATTATTTTCTACACTCACATGCAGGACAGAGAGTATCATTGCTGAACTTGAGGATTGGAAGGCCTCTGACTAGTTCTCTGGTGACCAAATTGTTGATGTATCTAAAGTTGAGATGAGCGAGCTTGCGGTGCCATAGCCAGCTGACTTCGGATACTGCTTTGGATAGGATGCATAACTGCGGTTTTCCTATGATCATAGATACATCCAAAGGATACATAGTACCTTCGGATCTGGACTTGATCAGGCAAGTGCTCCTATCAATTGTTATTACATAGAAAAATTGGTCATTAAATTCAACACGATGGCCTGCGTTACATAGTTAACCAATACTGATGAGATTGTGTTTAAGGCCTTCTACATAAGCAACCTTTTGAATAGAGAAGTTTCCCGTAGTGAAAACACCATAACCTCAGATCATCCCATTCGCATTGTTCCCGAATGTGACATTACCCCCGTTGCAAATTGGCCTGAAATCGCGAAGGTATTCTAACCTTCCCGTCATGTGCAAGGAACAGACATTGTCTGTTAACCATTCTTCTTCTTGGTCATCCTTGCACAAGGCCTAAAAATTACATGGTTAGTTTAGGCATCCAAACTAGTTTGGAGCCTGGGACAACATATGAGTTTCTGATTGATGCATAAAACGAGGTTGTAGGGACTGGTTTCATGTCAACTTTTAATCCTAGTCTTGGGTGTTTGTGAATTTTTGGAGTGTTGTGCCTTTTTGAAAAGTTATGAGGTTTCTAAAAAGGATAAGTTTTGACATGAGATAACCTTTTCTGACAACTACATTAACATTGAGAAGCTGAAATTGTCTTTTGTTTTGGGACTTTGTTTGGTCAGCAGTCGGAAGGATGTAGTAGATTTGTGACTGGTCCGAGGTTGGTAATATCTGACATGTGTGCTGTTGGAATTTGAAGAAGTTTGTTTCAAAGAAGATTTAGCACATGATGATACCTTGGACCTTTTTTTAGGATTTAGTAAAACGCCCTTCCACTTGTTGAAATTTTGATGTGATTTTAAAAATGTTGGAGTAGGTAAGATACCCTTCTATTTTGGGTCATCTGAGGAATAGATTTGAAAACCATTGCTTCGAAAAGACTTTTCTTTCTTTTGGGTTTTTTTTTTCAGATGAGTTAGGCATGGATGTTGAAACTGCACATTCCTTTTTGCATGTTTTCTTGATGGGAGAGTTTTTCGAAAAATAGTGAGCAAAAACAAACTTTTCTGGACTCTTAGATTTTGAAAATCTGATATATCTTTTATTTTTAGAAAAGGTTTGTCAATTTGTGCCTCGAGATTGAATATTCTCTTTGAAAGCCTTTTTAGCTAAAGTTTTTGGAGAACCGCAGTCATTAGTGTTCAACTGCGGTTTCTTGGAAACCTTTGAAATTTTTTGACAACGAGGGCTTGACTCATCAGAACTTGAAGATTCAAGGTTTTGAGAGCATTGAACTACTTCAAAGTTTTCTATGGGTAGTTCATGATGAATTGGCTGAAGAGTCATGGAGCTTTTTATTGTGGACATTGGTAAGGAAGACTTAGCTACCGTAGCGTAAGTCTGGGTTGTGACTGGAGTGGGATTTTCCTGAGGATCATGACTATAGTGAGGGGCACTTCAGTCTGAGGACAAAGGTGGAAAGTCCTGTAAGACTTCGGGACATTCTATGACAATTTCTTCATTAACAATAGATGAGGTCTGAGAATTTGATTTGATTGTGCCACAGATAGGAGTTTGATCACATGTGTGATCCAAAACCTTAGGCACAATTTCCTCAATGATACAATTATTACTTAGATTATAAAGTCTACCAAATTGGGTTCTGATATCTTCAGGAAAAGTCTTGTAATTGACTGGAAAATGAAATTCTCGGTCGGGAGGGACATAAAGTCGATCTTTGTTAAACCGGGGTGAGGAATCCTCTGCAGTAGGATATCCATTGGACCAACCCTAATTGTATGTATTGTCCACAGTTCCATTATCAACCAAATTTTCAATAGCTTCACTTTCATTGAACAAATTTTCTATTAATAGATTTAAGCGTACAATCTCACTCTAAGCTAAATCTCTCTGGTTCAAAGCTATCTGTAGTTGTGTTGCACTCAAAATTCTTGCATCCTTTTCTAACTCTAAATCACTTTCTAGCATGGACATTTTGAGTGTTTTGTTGTCCATTCGTCCTCTCACATGAAACATCTCTTGGGATGCTATGTTCTTCTCATCTAAGGCTTTGTTGTGGTCTGTAAGGACGACAACACATGTGTCATTAAGATTGTCTATGAAAGGTTGACAGTCATGCATGTTATAGTTTAGAGTTTGGATCATGAGTTTTACTTGTTCGACAATGCTTAGATTTACATCCTTTGCCATGTAGCAGTAGTTCCTTTCCAGCTTTGTAGACCCATCATCATCAGCAGTTGCTAGCATGCAGATCTTTCCTTTTCCTTTGATATTGTTGATTGTTTCATCTTCATCTCCGGATGACCAAACTTGATGGTCTCTTTTGACATGGGCCACATACGCCCTAGCTTTTTCCTTTTCCTCTAATTCATGAGCCATTCTAAGGTCGAATGCTCTATCTTTCACCACATTAGCTTTGCAATCCTTTGCAAAATGATTCTCTTTGTTGCACTTGTGACATATTACAACATCACTTTTTACTTCTAAAGGATTACCGAAGTCAGAGGTTTGAATGGACTGCAGTGCCTCCTTTGGTTGAGTGTTTTGAGATTGCGGTGGTGGTTGAGAACTTTTAGGATAATGAGAGTGATTTTTTTGTGGTTTGAAGTTACGGTTGAAAGGAGGTTTGTTGAATTGTTGATTTTTGTGAAAGGAGGGAGGTGGTAGCCTGTTGAACTGTTTACTAACAAGAGCAATAGCCTTCTAAAATTCTTCTTCATCATCATACTCTGAGTCGGCTTTGTACGATTGCGGTGTAGTGTCATACGAGGACGAGTAAGATTAATTATGAGGAGCTTGTGCTACAAGAGCAAGTGGTCCTCCGAAGTCAGCATAGTCTTTGAGTACAATGGATTCTTGTGCTTGCAATTCCCCATAGAGCTTGTAGAGAGACATGGAATGAATCTTTCTATCTCCTTGAACTATCATCTTAGCAGTAGTCCAATGTATTCCCAAACCATTGAGAAATTGAAGGTTTGTTTCATGGTTGCTGCGGATGGTGCCAGTATTTGATAACTTAGTGACTATTAGATTGAACCTTTTGAAAGAGTCTTCTAAACTTTCGCCAGTATGAGCTTTGAAGTTGTTGAATTCATTGAGTGCAGTTGTAAGCTTCTTATCTTGAGCTTGTTCTCAGCCTTCATACAAGTACTTAAGAACATCCCATATCTCTTTTGCTGATTTACAATTTATGATAATGTCGAAGTTGTCAGGAGCAACTCCACAAGAGATTTCATAAAAAGCAACAACATCATTTTCCATTTTATCAAGATCATCTTTGGTGGGACGATTCATGACTGGTTGTCCTCCTCCTAGTTTGGTTTTGGTGCCATCAGTTTGAATAGGTGTAAGAACAGGGACATGTGGTCTTTCTTCAACAGATCGCCATACATCTCTACCAAGTCTCCTTAAGTATCTTTCCATTCTTTGAGACCAGTGATGGTATTCATTTTCCAACAATATTGGAGCTCGATTTGAACCACCAACACCGTTGGAAACATTCATAGAAAGTGCTTGTGCCACTTTTTCGTTTTTTTAAATGAACTTCAGTGGTATAGAAGGCCCTTTGAAAATCAGAGTTTTGTTTTTCAAAAAGCAACCACTATGGCTCTGATACCAATTGTTGTTGAGAAAAACTTGATACACACTTGAACAAACGTTAGAACAAATATAATTGCAGAATTAGTTAATCTCAAAGGATCTAAAAGCTCAACAATAATAAGTTAAAGAGTTATATAGTTAGATAGTTAGTTACGAAAATGTAAGAAAGTATAAATGACAGCATGTGATATATCAAGTAAACATATAAGTTGATTGATAACATGGAATGCATTCAAACCAAGTTAGTGAGTGAGATCAAGCTTAATGATAAAGTCACGAATGACTTGCTCCGAAGAGAAGTAATTATCAGTTAGGTTCGAGAGGATTTAGAGAGTAAGAAATATATGAGATGCGTAAGAGAAATATAATTGATATACTTGAAGATAGTTCAGATTGATAGATGTGTTAGATTGATTGAAAGAGAGTGAGCTCTATATATAGAGTCTTAAGAATTACATTTGATCCACTCTCTAAGAGTAGCCATGCAAGGCATACTGCACAATACAGAGTATTACAGAAAAGTTAGATAAAATTAAACTAAGTAAAGTAAGTAAGACTGCGGTTGGATAGATGACTTCGGATGAGGCTACTGATGAGATCTTGACTGTGGATCCTTGTGGGCTGCGGTAGACTAAGTTAAGAGGGCCACTTCATGTTTCTACAAACTTTTTGGGTCCGAGTTTTATGTCTTTGGACCTCTTTGTACTTGGGCCCATTTAGAGCTTTTGGTGCCAATTTGAATATTAGGCCATCTAGTTTAGGCCCATGTTGGGTTTGGGCACAATTAGGATACTAGGCCATGTTGGGTTTTTGTTGCTATTGGTTTGGGCTTCGGATTTTGGGCCAAGTGAGGAAAGGGTAAAATGGAGTTTTACTCTGAGTATTGGTCAGTCGAGCTAGGTTTTCAGCTTTGGGTTGAGGACTAATCATTTATTTGATGTTATTTGATGTTGTTAGCGCATGGAGTTTTCAGATCAGTAGTTCGAGCTTTGTCTATAATATTCAGTAGCTAGAGTTGAGTCTCCTTACACTATGGGTTGAAGGCACCAATGCCGACCCATTCGCTTATGTTATTGGAAGACCAGTGGTGGCCCTTGGCATTTTTATAAAAGACCTGGAGGTGGCTCCTGGCAAGTTGTATGCAAGACTAGGGATCGGACCCTGACATATAAGTAGATAATTGTATGTATATGTTTATAGGTGGTATGCTAGTTTTCTTTGTGATACTTGCATGAATGACCAGGAGTTGGTTCTTGGCACTTGTCTGTAAGACCCAGGGTGTTGGCCCCCGACCTGGCAAGAAAAAATCATGATACAGCTCGTTGCATAATAGCAAGACTATGGTTGTTACATAGAATTCTCTAGTGTATGTATGGTATTTGATATTTGGGGAACTCAAATAGCTTTGTGCTTACAGTTTTATGGTTATGGTTGCAGGTACTTCCGGTTCAAAATGGGAAGGGCATGACGTGATCGCAGCGCATCCACCCATGTTTTTCTTCAACTTTATGATTTTGGGATTGTACTCTGATAACTATTTTTACATTAATACACTTTCAGTGTTTGGTAATACTAAATGGTGTTTTAGGGTTTAACTAAAAATGAAATTTTACCGTGAAATTTTGGGATGTAATGGTGACGACGAGGCGGATGAGGTCGGTGACGACAACGACGACCAGTAGTATTTATATATGTTTTTTAAGTAATGTAATGTTTTATTTGGTATATTTTATGTTTATTTTAGTAATTTAGGTTAAATTTCTATGTTTTTAATTAATGAAATGTGGTTTTATTTTGTTGGATTATGTATCTAAGCCCATAACTATAATTGATATGTATTTGATTTGATATGTAGCATGATGCTTTTGGGTTGCCTTCACTCATGCAACTTGACATGACTAGTGGAGAGAGAGGATGATTTATTATTTGAATTAATAAATTGGTACTCAAAATAATTTTATTAATATATTATAAGATTAATGTATTATTTGGAAATCATATTATTAATTAGTAGTTAATTAGAAATTAATTTGATATTGATTTTGGGATTAAAGGAACTGATTAATAATTAAGAGGCTGTTTTGCAAATCACTCATATTTGCATAACTGGGCTAATGGACTATATTTAATCCAATTAGGGCTTATAAGTACAATAAAGTTCAATTGGGTGCTTATTGGTCCATTGGACCCAATAAGGAAACCCTAGTCCAATATGGACTCAACTGGGATTTTTAGGGTTTTCAGACTCTTTGATGATCATAATTGATAAATCTAAATGAGCATTGAGTGAGATTTACTTAGCGTATATGATTTACAATCGATAAACGGTTACACATGAATAGAATTTCCTAACTAAAATGCTAGTTGTGACAGAAACTTCGTAAACTCTTCACCATAGAATAATCTGATGGAAAAGATAGTTGGATGACCATCTATAATTGAGAAAGCTTCAACTTGTTAGCTTGAAATTTGTAAGTGATAAATTTAACTTTTGAAAATAAGGGGTTACCGTAATGTTTTTTAACGTCTATTTCTTCCATGTTTGCTCTAATCCTCCAACCCACCATTGTTGCTTTGATGATTATTGCATAATTTTGAGGAGTTAGGGTTTTTACTTGATTTTGATGAGTTACAGATTAAGTGAGAGAGAGAGAGAAAGTGTGTGTGTGTGTGTGAGAGAGGGAGGTGATCGTAAAATGATCGGAATGAAGAAACGATTGACATTGCATTTATGCACCATGTATAAAATGACGAAATACCCCTCATGTGCGAAGCATGTAGGGGACTTATAGTTTGGAATTGACGACTAACAGACTCAGGGGCCAGACGGGTAATAAAAAGAAAACGTGAGGATGATCCGAGTGCAAAACAAAAGATAAGGATCAAACGCGGAACTTTAGCCAAACCATAGGACTATTTCAGTAATTTGTTCTATATTTTTAAAAGAATTTAAGTTAAAGGTATTTTTTTAATTGTATATGTATGTACATTTAACAAAAAGATAAAATCGAATGACATGTTGTGATGTTTTTTCACTTCAAAATGTTAGAAACCACCAAGGGTACAAAATTCTATTTAGAAACAAACATCTGTCTTTCTTCCCTGTAAAATGAAATCAAGAACAACTGCACTTACATCTTTCATTCCTATAAATAGGCTGAAAAACTGATATCGATCAAACGGTCTCCTCAGATTTGATATGCCTCGTAAGACCCAAATTCAAGAAAGGTAAGCTCCGATTCCCTTTTTTGTTTTTGTTTTTCTTTTCAAGATTCTAAAACCCTCTTTTTTGAACAAAAATTTATGACTTTGTCATTCCATCTTGCTCTTGTTGAACTGACGCTGGAATTTTCCCTCCAATATTCAATGATTATCAACTACACTTCTACATCTCAACTCTCAATTTTTCAACTGATTCACCTCCAATTTTGCATACCGGTAGTTAAATCCCGAATTGGGTCGTCGGAGAAGAAGGTCAAACATGACCGGTGGACCGATATTTTTGACAGAATCTCCCCTCGCGAGAGATCTTTGCGCATTGGCTTTCTCCACCTGTTTCGCACTCTCTTTGCTTCGAATCTTTGAAGAAACTGCAAAAAGAGGGGTTTTCCACAAGGTGAGCCTTCTACTCTTCTCTAATTAATTACGCAATTCATTTCAAAAAGATTTGTTAAAAGTATCGAATAATAAAATATTCATTCTCTTGGAGAAAAAAAATATTTCTTTTTTCCAATTTGGGTACTTTTCAATTTAGTATTGATGCAATGATCTTACTTCCTCGTCGACAAGAGGAAATCCAATTTTGACTTTTACTTGAAGTCAAATGTAGATTTGAGCTTTTGAAACTGCATTTGAATCTATGATATGTACTATGGATAGAATTCCGTTGGCTATAAATCTACCACAAAATCCATAACCAAAATGATAAGGTTGATTTCATCGATAAAATGCATGTTAAATTCATAATCAGTTCCTCTAAAGTTCACCTTTGAGTCATTTTGGATTCAAACACTCCAAAATGGAGTAGATCTAGACATAAATCTTACAAATTTCAACCTTGTGTTGGTTTGTTGTTCAAATTAAAAAATCATTTCTTTGTATGATTAAGTAAAAAAGTACCATTTTTATCCATTACAACCTGTTTTTATATCTGTACTGTATTGCTTAACAAACTGGGCAATAAACTTGTTTTCTTTCTTTATCAGAAACTAAACAGAAAGCTCGTGCATGTGACAATTGGACAAGCGTTCATGTTATGCTGGCCTCTTTTCAGGTATTAATGCGACAACAAAAAGGGTATTTATGTCATTTCACATATGATGATAAATTTACCTTTACATTATCACAGTTCAGGCAGTCAAGGAGCATTCATGGCGGCTGTTGTGCCAGGTGTCAACATAGTGAAAGTGCTGCTCATTGGATATGGAATAGTGAAAGATGAGGCCACTGTTGCATCTATGAGCAGATTTGGAGACTACAGGTTTTTTTTGAACTATCAATTAATTAAATATTTAAGTGATACATAATATAACATATCATAATCCATTTAATTAATTATCAACCAATTAAATATTTTTGACTTTTTAAATTTGTTTCTTTATGTACTAGGGAACTTCTTAGGGGTCCGTTGTACTATGCTTGTACAATCACATTGTGTTGTGTGGTTTACTGGCGGACGTCCCCTATTGCCATTGCTGCCATGTGCAATCTTTGTGCCGGAGATGGTAATTATTCTTTTCTAAAATTACGAGGATTGTAAGGGCATTAACGTCTTTTACATAAAAAAAATTGGGAGTGAATCCCTGTCCCACCTTTAGGTGGGACAAAGAATACACTTTTTGTCCCACTGACATATGTCAGTGTCATGGCTTTTGTCTCATTGACATCAATCAGTGTCATAATTTTTGTCCCATTGACATCAGTCTGAGTCCTGGTTGTTGCTGCAGGCTTTGCTGACATTATTGGAAGGAGGTTCGGAAAGAAGAAGCTTCCTTTTAATACCGATAAATCTTATGCGGGGACCATTGCCATGGCACTTGCTGGTTTCATTGCCTCTGTCGGGTAATTTTTTGCAATCTCTCTTTGTTTTTTTTTTGCGAATAATGTCTAGTGTCAAAAGAAATGCAATATTTGGTGTTTGAAAAATATAGGAGAAAAGACGGCATACGTTAAAAAATGCTGGAAAATATGAAAAAGGCCAACTTTATAAAAAGTTTTGGACTTAAGTGGGGAAAGTCTCCACTTTTTCTATCAAATCATTCTTTTTTCCTTAAGTCAAAAAGAAACACCTGTTATTAAATAAATAGAATATTGTTGCTATGTATAGGTACATGTACTATTTCTCGATTTTTGGGTATGTTGAGAATAGTTTTGAAATGGTGAGGGGATTCTTGATTGTGTCTCTTACAAGCGCATTGGTTGAGTCCCATCCGCTAAGCACCACATTGGATGACAATCTCACGGTGCCTCTTGCCTCATTGTTGGTAGGAACTTTTGTATTTTCATAAATATATGGAAAGAGTGCTTCTGTGTTGTAAAATGTTAGTTCCATTGTAGTTTTTTACTCTTTTATGTCGAATAAAACTTGCATCTAATGTACCCAAATAATGGTTTCAATCATAGAACTATTCTTGTGTAATGGTACTTGATAGTGGTGTTACACTACTAGATTTAGTTAACATTAACACCTTGTTAATACCTAAAACAAAGTATTACTTTTATTTTTAGTTTTTCATTTGTAATACGTACGTTGTTTACCATTGATCCTTTCTGTAAAGGCGTACTTTGAACTTTATATTGTTTTAACAATGTATATTGAGTTAAATGCCTAAATGACAATATACTCTTCGCTTTTTACTGTTTAAAGAACATTTATTATTATTATTATTTTTAAAACCCAACAAATGTCCATTTGCATGGATTTTCATCAATGAAATTGATGTAGACCACTTGCCTTAATACTCATGATTTCATTAATTTAATACTCGATTTCAAATTTAGATGCATTAAAGCGCGATCCACCATTGATAGGGCTTGAAACATTCATCTAAGCATCCTGACTTTAAATTTGATAAAATTAAAGGTGTTAGCGTCATAATTTGTACTTGGCAACATCAAACATGAATACAAATCGTGGTAGAAAAATGGAATTCAACAATTATCTTCGAATTAAAAAAAAAACACTTAATTATGAAATTCAATTTTGGAGAGATTCCTAACATTGTACTTTAACTAACAAATGATAACATGGATTAATTATTTGGCAAGTTTAGTTCCTTTACTTTCTCTATTTGGCAAGTTTAGTTTCTTTACTTTCTAATTTTTGACTTTCTTCCAAAAAGACACCAACCTATCACTTTTACATTGACAAATATTTCTTAACCCAAGAAGTTTAAGATGTTAACAATTTATGTTCGAAATATAGTTATGCTAATAAAGTCAATGATCATACTAAAACTTCCATGATTGGCAATGTTAAATATGACCCGAACATTTAAAGCATTTGAAACACTTGGAACTCAATGGATCACTTGGGGTTCGTGGAGCATGTGACAAATGAATAGATCATCTGAGAAAGGAATCAATATCCTAACAAAGGAATGGATCACGTGACACAAGAATGAATCTTCTGAAAGGGACATGGAGCACTTGGAAGTGAAATGGAGCATTTCGGTGTATGGATGCACCATCTGTGCCATCCTATGTTTGGATGTGCCACTTAGAAGGCAAGGTGCGCTACTATTGGAACTTGATATGCCACGAAGTAAGTTGATATGCCACGAAGTGACTTGATATGCCACGAAGTAACTTGATATGCCATCAAGTGAGATGATATGCCACCAAGTGACCGTATATTCCATTCATGAGGTGGATGTGCCATTGTGGAGTGGATGTGCCAACTTGGAGTCTAGATATGACAACCTTGGAGAGGATGCACCATCCCTTGATCAAGATGCGCAATCCTCATGCTTGATGTGCCATCTTGATGCAAGGATATGCCACTTGGTTCCTTGATATGCCAAGGTATCCCTTGATGAGTTGTATGCTATGAAGTCCCCTATAATGCTCAAGATTGTTCAAGGAAGCTCAGAAGTTGAAGATGCTCTAGGATATTGCTTGGTGCACCACCATGATGATTAATATGGTAACGTCCCAAAAATTATAAGATAAAATTTCATTTTAAGTTCAACCAAAAACACCATTTAACGATTTCAATCATTTAAAAGTAACCAGAGTAATTTGTTATTAGAGTACACATTCCTAAAATTATAATGTGCGGAACCATACATGCAGAGACATTCAGACAACTAACATCCTAATCATAACAAACCATGGGCCGGCATTGGTGCCTTCGACCCACTAAACACAATGAGGAAACTCACCTCACAATGCTGAATATCTTAGATATAATTCGGACTAATCCGGAAAAACCCCCGTGCTAGCCTCATCAAATAATACCCAATTAATAATTGGTCCACAACCCACAGATGGAATCCTAGTCCAATTGTCCAACACTAAGGATAAAAGTTCATTTTACCCCTTCCCTCACTTGGCCTAAACTCCGAGGCCTAAACCAATAGTACCAAATGCCCAATATGGCCTAACTTCCTAATTGGGCCAAAAATCATCACGGGCCTAATCCAATAAGGCTCAAATTTCTAAAAGACACCCAAAGCTCCAAAGGGACCCAAGCACAAGAACGTGCAAAGATAGAAAACTAGGGCCCAACAAGGCCCAAAAGCCCAAAATCACATTTCACATCGTGACTAGTCCTTGGTCACGGCATGAGAGTTCACCCGATCTGATCCCAACTCATCACGACTCCACCTATCCAACTCAACCAAGGAATGACACCTAAGCTGACCTCATGACGTAGACAGCCTTTCCTCATGCGTGAGCACCAATAAGCTCATCATATACGGGATCAATTGCTCCTCACATAGTGAGACCTTGTATTTCACATCGTAAGAACACTATGAGGTAAAAAATTCAACTTTTAAGTCCTTAATCAATTAAGCCTTGAACTCTAACTTCCTAGAAGGTCTCATAACCTTTTAATACATTAGAAAGTCGATGCTTTTAAAATATATATGTCTAATACATGTCTAGATCTCATTTAGGTCCAAAGTTGAAGAAAAGATATCCAACTTTCATGCAACGCTCCAAAACTCAACAATTTTCTAGATCTAAACTCCAAGACTCTCTTAAGGTCCTCTTAACCCATAAAGATGCCAAATTTATGGTTTCCATTCATTCAACATGCTTAATCAAGAAGAAAATTGGAACAAAAGTTATATCTAGGCTTATATAACCACAAAGGTAGGAACTTTATTACTTACAATGGTCCAGAGACAATGTAAGGTGATGTTGATGATTTCCCTTGCAAGCCACAATACAAGACTACATTCTTCTTCTTCTTATTTCCTCCTTCTTCCAATCCAAGAAAAGCTCCAAAACTACCAAAGATCAAGAAAGGATGGGCACTAGGGTTTAACTGAAGTGAAAGTAGGTTTAGGGCTAATAAGAAACCCTAAAATGAGGCTAAAGATGCTTAAATACACGAGCGGGGGGGGGGGGGGGATGGGGCGGGGGGCTAAAATATCATGGGATTGGGCTGCATCGCTCCTCACGTCGTAAGCTCTTATTGCTCATGTTGTGAGCTCAGTCCCAGAAAAAATCTTCATGCAACCCATCTCACATCCTGAGCCTCTATGTCTCACGTCGTGAGGATCCTTTTTCTCCAAAATCCAACCTTTTGACTCCTTGAAATCCTAATTTGATTTGTCCTAGAAAAATGAGTGTTACATTTCTCCCCCACTTAAATTAGATTTCGTCCTTGAAATCATTCCTTACTACCTTCCACACATGCCAGACAACCTGGACAATTCTTCCAAAACCCGGATACGGACTAAGGAATCAACTAATGCATACATCAGCTTTTCAAAACTGCAACTGAACTGAGCCTTAGTTGGGCTCTCAAACCCTGGATATGAACGAGACATTACCTCATTAATCACTAACCACTAAGAATAACCACTCCTACTTAGCCCAAAAAGTAAAATCCCAAAACCTTGTTTGACTCCCCGGTAGACAACCTAAACCGAATCACTGCCAATTCAACTCCACTTCGAATTCCAAACTGAGCATAAACTCTTGCAACCCAAGATTATCTTGTTGTCTCCTAATTTCATTTCAGATGCAACCGAGGCCTCCATAGTCTCGTACTTACCCACCAATTAACCAATATATTGGATTTTCCAACTAGTTGCTGAGGCTGATAGACTGACACCATTGTACCTCACAACTCCTAAATAAAGGTCTATCTTGCAAGAGTTTTCCTAGCTCGATTTCCATAACGGCTCCAACAGTCCTTCAGGTCCAACCAAGGATAACATAACCAACCATTAACCCCAATCGAATCCTTCACTAGAGATCTAAGGATGATTTACCAATGCAAGTCACACCCCTAAGTGCCAAACCAAACTAAAACTTACATTTTGATAATCCAAAGGATTCGTAGATTCGATCTTTGTGAGATCTCCAGTGCCTATGGTGACTTCCCACTGAACTAAGATGTAAACTCCCCAATTATTCACGAAAACCGACCGTCACACACCTGGTCCTACCACAAGACTTCGACTAAAAGCCTACTGATAAGGGCTACCCTTGCCTAACCATTATACAGATACCAACCACTAACAATAGAGTCATCTCACTCTAAAAGTGTTCCAAAACCACACTCCAATCCTATTCCACTAGGCCTCACCCATTCTATCTCAACCAAACGGGCCTCACCCACAGGTCCCACCCAATCTGCACAATCGAGCGAGCCTCACCAACATGTCCCACCCATCGATTGCTATACATGCCTTAATTCACCTTAGATGCAACGATCCTCATACCAACAGAAAAAGAAATCATCTTAAAATACTGTCTACCTCAACCCATGCATGCGTTGATCCTCTTTCAGCCCAACAAACACTCCTACCATGTGACATCCCCAATTTTGATGCCAGAAAAGACTGATTTGTTTATCCTTATTTTAAAAACCAGAATATTCTTTTTGAAGAGTAATTTTGTGGAATTTGTTTCAAAAAACATGATAATAAGAAATGTATTTTATTTATATTACTTTGGGATGTCATCATCAATACAGAGACATATGCAAAACAAAATATTACAAGCCTTACAGTAATTAAATTAGTGGCCTAATACTCATTGAATCCCTCAACAAAATGTATCTCTAATATCGCTACCTGTGATACAATAAACTGAGTGGGTCAGGTTAAGAAATCTGGTGAGCACATAGGGTTTTCAACCTACAATAATGTCATTAATATGTTTAATCATCAAATAATTAACCTAATTTCCCATCCCCATTATCTTCTTTATTCTTAAGGATCTACCCTAAGAATCATCTATGCTGATAGTACTGGTTCAGAGATTCCTCCATGACACTTGTCACTAGGTATTCTTCTATATTTATTCATAGGGATTTGTCCTAAGGAATAAGCATATAGTCCATCACTGCCAGGGTTTATCTAATATGTACTAAGTCCATAGCTGCTAGAGTTATCTATTAGGAATTAAGTCATAGTTGTCGGTGTTTATTTAATAGGCACTAAGTATATAGCTGCCAAGGTTTATCTTCTTTATTGATAGTAATATTTTAGGGAGTCCACTCACAATACATGTCAATGGGTTTTTAGAGTACATCTGATGAACACATGGTTCAAAAATACCTACATGTTGCAAGCCTGCTAGCGTTCCACTGGACTGTCTAGAATAGTCCTTAGTTGTCATCTGTACTCTGCTAGATGACGTCATCTTTAAAGTCAAAGCCTCTCATCATCTATTTCATGTTTCATCTCTCGTTATCTGTTATCCCTCATCATCTATATCATCTTTCATCTACCCATCTTTACCCTATATATATATATATATATATATATATATATATATATATATATATATATATATAATACATATACAGTTTAAATCAAGTAAAACATGTATAAATCGTTCATCTAGAATAGATATGAGGAACAAAAATAATAGGCACATATATCATGTATTTATATTAAATACTTCATATCTACATGTAAGATGAAAGTAACTATGCACTCACTTGTTAAAGTGATGACTCGAAACTTAGACAGTGCTTCGCTTGTAGTAACTGTCTTTTCCTTCAACGTAACCTAATATTATTATCACTGATTATTAGTCTAATATTTCTTGCGACTAATTTTCAGTTTAGATTCATCCTTAATTCAAAGTATACTTCAAGAACTATCAAGTAAGGATCAACCAGGTAGGGCAGTTGGGAGGCAAGATCATTTTGACGTATAACTTTTCTAAAATCCAAAAACCAAGCCAACATGACCATTCTAAACACCTCTCTTGTAAGTATGTAAATCAATATAACGACTTGGAATTACTAATAAATCTTGTTTATAGGTTCATAATAGTTATAATGAACTTAAACATAAGTTATACTTATAGTACAGTAAGCATAACTCAAATTACATGTGGTTTATCGAGAAACCAGACTCTGTGCGAGCAGAACTTCTAAACCAAAAGCTCTATTTCTCAGGCTTTCAAGAGAAAGGTCTTGGGACCTTGGGAGATTTTTGGAAGAGAAATGATGAAGTGGTGTGAAGAAAAGAGTGAAATTCGTGTTCTATTTATAGGTTGCTAGGAGGCCCAATACGCTGGGCGTACTAAAATTATGTTGGACATACTAGAGGCTACGTGTCAGCATCTGGTGGCAAGTCGTAAGGAGAAAAGTGGGTTCCAGATCGCGACACGTGTTACGCTCTTGTCAATCCAAAAATTAATTATCTTGTAAAATCCATTACTTTCACATACGAGCTCCATTTTTGATGTTCTTTATATCTACGTGTAGCAATCGACAAGATCTATAACTTTTATTCAGAATCTATCAACTACTTTTGATTTTTTTCGACAGTTAAGGTCCGTTAGAAATTCATAAATTTGTCATCCGACGTCCGTTTTTAACTATCTTTATATCGTTGAGATCCTATTAACGAGATTGTCAATTCTCATTTAGATTGTGTTGGCTAATAATCGATCGATCTAAAATTCGATTTCCGAGCTGTACACTATTAGGTTGAATCTTAGAAAAATCATAACTTCCTCAAATGAAGTCAGATTTAGACATTCTCTATATGCACACTCTCGTTTTAATGACTAATATGACTTTTGTTTAGATCACTAAGGCAAAAAGTAATTTATCAATAATTTTCTTTTTACAATATATGAAGCCGTGCCGGTTTAATCGTTAAACTTCTACGGGTCATAACTTCTTCATTATAAGTCATATTTCAACATTCTTTATATGTACGGGATCCTTGTGAGATATACTATAACTTTGGTTACGACTATTTATCCTAAACAATATTTTATCAAAAAATCATTTTTAACGCTTATTATCTCTAAATTGACTAGCCTAAATGTGCGAGCGTTAAATAACATGGCCTACCTTATGGCTATGACCACATCGTAGAGGTACAATACTTCTCTCACATTCTAACATCATTGCATATGCTACAGATACCTCGTAGTATTACAACATTCACAGATATATCCATCAACCTTGTGAATTCTACGGTTGTCCCATAGTCTTACAACTCTCCCACATTACCATGGTCTTATCATCCATCAATTGTACCAATCATGATCAAGCATGGGTCAAAACCATTTTGACTGAATCTAAACCAGGTGTTCGGGTTGTGCTTTGAACCCTAAAGCCTTAATCATACAATAACATGCAAGGAGGTATAACACAAATCCCTCCACCTATAGCTGCTTACCCTTTCTCAATGTGCCATGATGGATGCTTCACATATTTAGATATGATAACTTGAATCCTGTAGCTACTTACCCTTTCTCAATGTGCCACATACCCACGATACACCACTACTGATGCGCAATGAAACTTGAATATCCACTTTTGTGCAACTTTTAGATGAGACGATTCTCCCCCTCTTAGATTCAAATGCGCTCTTCTAATGCACCAAACATTAATTGGTTCCTAATCCATGTCAAAACCTTACAATCCAAACTGTCAGCAACTAGGGCTTACAAGGCTAGCATTCCATTACTAGCCAACCTTAGCAATCACCCACCGTTAATGGTCCCAACATGGTCTTATCGTCCACCAACTATACCAATCATGTTCAAGCATGGGTTAAAACCATGTTGACTGAATCCAAACTAGGTGTTCGGGTTGTGCTTCGAACCCCAAAGCCTTAATCAGACAAGAACAAACAAGGAGGTCTAACACAAATCCCTCCACTTGTAGTTTCTTACCTTTTCTCAATGTTCCATGATGGATGCTTCACATATTTAGATATGATAACCTGAATCCTTCCACATACCCACCATACAACACTATTGATGCACAATGAAACCTGAATATCCACTTTTGTGCAACTTTTAGACGAGATGATTCTCGTCCTCTTAGATTCGGCTATGCTCTTCAAATGCACCAAACATTAATGGGTTCCTAATCCATTTAAAAACCTTACAATCCAAACTGTCAGTAACTAGGGCTTACAAGGCTAGCATTCCATTACAACTCAAAATCCTTAAGCCATTTTAGTTCGTGACAAAGAACCATAACCTCCGACCAGAATGGATGGATCACCCATCTAACTACCTACTTATTCAGAAATCGATGAACCCTATACATATTTATCAAAATCCATTTATGTCCCTTTGATAATCCCAACATCTTGAACAAACTCGCGTGATTAATTCGTCACCTGTACTCTGGAGTGATGGTGTCGTACTGCACTAGCCCTACTAACAACAATAATCGATTCAAAGCCTATCAATAATCAGTTGGCATCCCTATTGAGCGATACAAGCGTTCCTGAATTCTAAATTTGCCGTCCTAGATATGGAAAACTATTTTCTACAAGATCCTTTGCTAAAATCCCCAAATGCGAGTGCCACACTTGCATCCTGAAGTCATGAAGTTGGTAGTTACTCATCTACCACTTGCGTTCTGAACAATCCCGTGTACCTATGAATCGTGACATATTTTTATCAACTCGAGTTCCAATAATTTCATGAACATACTCTGCAATTCCTTTCTGCCTATGGTGCTGATGTTGGATTAGTGTCTAAGCCCGTAACTATATTTGGTATGTACTTGACCAGGTTGTGCATGGTCCTTTTGGGTTGCCTTCACCAAAGCAACTTGACAAGGCTATTTAGGAGAGAGAGAAGATATTATGGTTTATTAATATATTATAAGAATAATATATTAAAGGAGAAATCATATTATTTGATTAATATTAGTCACAAATTAATTAGGAATTAATCTGGTGACTAAAAGAGATTAATTGAATAAAGGGGCATAAACTGTCAAAAGTGTGATAGTTGAGTTTTGGGTAGGGAAACCTAATGGACTAAGGGGGAACAAAATTATGATGGGGATCCATCATATTTTCATCCAAGGACCTATTCCAAAAGGTTCCATGGGCTGCTTGGTGACTAAGCTGCCCATTAGGGTTTAGACTGAAACCCTAGCAGCCTACAGTATAAATAGAGGCCCTTGATTGCAATTTTTGGTACCTTGACTCGAAGAGAAACCCTAGGGCTGGTTTTTAGTATTCTTCCTCCTCTCTCATAATAGCCTTCTTGCTTGTGTGGTGTTTGTGAACCATTAGAGGAGTTATAATTTTGACTCTAAGCTCAAGATCAAGAAGATTCAAAGGATTTCAAGCCAATTGAAAGAGGTAATCACTTAGATCTGTTCTTATAGTGTTAATTTCGAATTATTCATGCTAGATCTAGGGTTACAAGTCTTGGATTAATTACATGTAGAATAGAGAAGCCTAGATCCAAGCTTTAGGGTTTTGCATTAGCACATAGGATGTTCTTTTGCTTTAAAACCATTAGTGGTATCAGAGACTTGATTGGTTTCTGTTGTATGTGATGTAATTGTATAGTTTTTGCTAAAAACCATTTTTCTGGCCTCTGCCCGACCCTACTCGGCAAGTTAGTATTTTGACTCGGCGAATTTGGGAGTCAGACATAGCATATCGAGATTTCTTGTTGTTTTGCTATAAGATAAATGCCAAAATCGTTTTTTAATAATAACATCCGAATTTTATTGTATTTAAATGATTATCCTTACCAAAACAAAAGATAATTCAAATCTTTTGAATAATAGTTTCTTTATATGATAAATATAGATTATTTAAATTATTTGATAACTATCTTGTGACTAAAATTGGATTAGGTCAAATATAGATAATTATAAAATTAATTGTTTAATTTATATTATTTGTTATTTGATCCATTGTGTTTTGAAAATTTCAAAACTTGTGTCAAGTTTTGAAATTTAAATTTTATGATTAAAAGTTTAATTTTGAAGGATTTAAATTTCAAACCCTTAGAATTTTACAAGGTTAAAATTCAACCCTATACTGTTATATTATTACAAGATTAATTAATATATATGTATAACTTAAAGTGCTAGTCTTACCGTTAGTAGGCCTAATTCACGAAGCCGATCTATAAGGGGGGTTATAAGGTTATGGCTTATAAAATAACCATTTAATGGGTATCCACTCTTACTCACCGCTTCATTGATTGGTGGAGGGTCGTTAGCCGAACGTGTATGATAGGGCAATCCTCTCCTCGTTAAAAGTATAATGAATAATACAAAGTAACTTCAATGTTTTTACAAATTCCCAATCTTTGTTACTTTAGGGTAAAATGTGAATATGATGCTACTCCATGGAATTACACTTTGTACCCTTGTTAAACGTTAGTGAAGCGTGTGTGGTTAACCGGCACACTAATTTGGGATTGACATTAGTAGCGAAGGGTGGCTCGGTGTTTGTCATAGATCAATGGAGCATGTGTGGTTCACTAGCACATTGATTAGGTGATAGAGACATTGAGTGCACCATGTTGATTCACATGGTTATTCACACCTTATTTATGATCCTCGGTATCTCAGTCACAAACTTGAAGGGAATATCGAGATTTAAACATGCCATTGAAAAGTTCAATGAATCTCAAAGGAATCTAGGAGTTTTCAAATACATTTAAAACATAATTTCTTTTCTTTTTTCATGGTGGAAATTAGTGAATTGTCATTCGCTTACCTTCAAATTATTTACATTTAGATTACGGCATTCCTTTTTCTAAGTTATGAATAATGTTGTTGGATCCTAGCCCTAATTTTTCATTTGGGTGTTTAATTGGGGATTCATTTCTAATCAAACTTTGTTCCTTTCTTTTTCAGATGTCTGCTAACAATAACAACAACGCTTCTGGGTCATTCTCATTAATGAACCTATGTCAAAAGGTGACATTTGATGGGTCGAATTTCAACGAGTGGATGAGGTACGTTCGCATGATCACTCGCTACGAGGACATAGAATATGTCCTCGATGAGAAACTTGAAAAGATCATCCCAGATGTTGCTACTCCTGAAGAGCTGGCCACCTTTGAGGCCCACGAGCGTGATGCTATGAAAGTTCATTGCATCATGCTGGCCACTATGAACCTTGAACTCCAAAAGTCCTATGAGGACATGTATCCGTATGAAATGCATCAAGATTTGTTGGATAGGTACCACAAAACCATGAGGCAAGAGCGCTATGAGATCATTACTAACATGATCACCACTAAGATGGGGAGTGGAGAATCCCTAACCTTTAATTTACAGAAAATGTAGAGGTATGTTGATCGTCTTCTCAAACTTAATGTTAAGTTTGATAAGGATTTGGCTATCAAGATCATCCTCCACTCCTTGCCTTCCTGCTACAACTAGTTCAGAATGACCTACCACATGAATAAGGAAGAGGTTTCCTTGAGTAAGCTTCAAGGACTGCTGAGAGCAACCTCAAAGACAAATCTGTTGCATTGTCCCCTGCTGTAGCTGTTCCTGTGTTGGCAATTGGCCAAAGGAAGGGAAAAAAGAGGAAGGCTCCCCCAAAGAGCCACCAAAAAGGAAAGTCCCATGATGGTTCATCCTCTATTGGGACCAAAGCAGGTTCTGCTAAACCCTCCTCCGAACCTAAGGAAGCAGAGTGCTTCTATTGCCACGAGAAGGGTCACTGGAAACGAAGTTGCCCTAAATATCTACAGGACATTAAGGATGGGAAGATAAAGCCCACCTTCACAGGTATATATTCTATTAAATCTAACAACTCATCACTTGCTACTTCATGGGTTCTTGATACAAGATGTGGTTTTCACATTTGTTCTTATTTGTAGGGCCTAAGAAGAAGTAGGGAGGTGGAGCATGGGAAAATAAACTTGATTATGGGAAATAGAATATCGTTGCATGTGACCAGAGTCGAAGTTTATTCTTTAGTGTTGAGTAATGGGTTAGGGTTAGATTTAAATAATTGGTGCTATTCGCCAGATATGGCAAAGTACATCATGTCTTTTCATGGATTATATAGATAGGGTTTCAGATACTCATTTGATAATAGTAATGGTTCTATTAATGTTTATTTGAATGGTGTTTTTTATTTTAATTCATTTCCTTGTAATGGAATATATGAATCTGTGTTAGTTGTAGAAAACTTAGGAAATGATGTTTTGAATATTGATTCGTCTAATAGTCTAGACAAAGCATGCTTGTGGCATTGTCTCCTTGGCCATGTTAACAAGAAACGCGTAGATCAACTCTAAAAGGATGGGGTGTTGGAGTCGTTCGACCTTATGGACGATGACGTGTGTGAATCTTGTTTACTTGGGAAGACGACCAAGTCACCCTTTACTGGCACTTGTGAAAGGGGTGAGGGTCTGTTGGATCTCATACACACTGATGTGTGTGGGCCCTTTAGATCCACCACAAGGGATCCTTGCCGCTTCTACGTGACTTTTATAGACGATTATAGTAGATATGGATATATCTACTTAATCAAGCATAAGTTGGAAACCTTTGAAAAGTTCAAAGAGTTTAAGAATGAAGTGGAGAATCAGCTGGGCAGGAAAATCAATATGCTTTGGTTAGACCGAGGAGGAGAGTACCTAAGTCTTGAGTTTCACGACTATCTAAAGCGCATTTGACGCCTCTGAGAACGCCACAGTTGAATGGTGTGGCTGAGAGACGTAATCAAACCTTGTTAGACATGGGTCATTCTATGATGAGTCGGGCTTCATTACCAATAGCTTTCTAGGGGTATACCTTGGAGACTGCCGCCCATATCCTTAAACTAGTTCCTACCAAGAAGGTTACCAAAACACCTCATGAGATGTGGATAGGGAAAGCTCGCTCATTGGCACATATCAAGGTTTGGGGTTGCGAGGCTTTCGTAAGACGAGAGACTCATGACAATCTCGAACCTCGTAGTGAAAAGTGTTATTTCATCGGCTATCCACATAATTCCTTTGGCTATCTCTTCTACAAACCGAGTGATAATGTTGTCTTCGTTGCGAGAAGAGGGGTTTTCTGAGAAAGAGAACTCATAAGCCAAGAGGAGAGTGGGAGGAAAATTGATCGTGAAGAGATTCAAGAGCAAAGCGATGAAGGAACTTCTAACACTGGCACTCAACCTGAGGAGGAAACTCCTGTTGAACCTATTGACGAATCCTTACCTCTTAAACGTTCCAGTATGGCTAGTGTTCCACACCAGTTGTATGGATTCCATATTACTACTGAAGGGGATACATTTATTACTGATAGTACACTAGTAAATTTGGACGAACCTAGCAGCTAAAAGGAAGCCATGGCAGGCACGGAGTCTGCTAAGTGGAAAGAGGCAATGGACAACGAGATTCAGTCCATGTATGACAACCAAGTTTGGAATTTGGATGACAATGTGCCGGGTCATAAGACAGTCGGGTGCAAGTGGATCTTTAAGAAGAAGACTGACATGGATGGGAATGTGCACACTTATAAAGCACGATTGGTCGTGAAGGGGCTTTACTCAAACTCCTGGAGTTGACTATGATGAGACCTTCTCGCCAGTTGCCAAGATAAAGCCTATCAGGGTGATGCTCGCAATAGCTGCATTTCATGATTATGAAGTATGGCTGGTTGACGTGAAAACTGCTTTTCTTAATGGAAAGTTGGCTGAGGATGTTTACATGAATCACCCAGAGGGTTTTGCCAATGCGAAGCATCTAAATAGAGTGTGTAAGCTTGAGAAATCCATTTATGGATTGAAGCAAGCATCTCGCAGATGGAATCTTTGTTTTGACGAGAAGGTCAAAGAATTTGGCTTTCTGCGAATCGAAGATGAGTCGTGTGTGTATGTCAAGTCCAATGGGAGTATAGTGAGCTTCCTTGTATTGTATGTTGATGACATACTACTCATAGGAAACGACGTCCCAACCTTGCAGGAGGACAAGTCTTGGCTTGGGAAATGTTTCGCTATGAAGGACCTCGGAGAGGCTGCATATATTCTGGGAATAAGGATAGTAAGAAACATAAGTAAGAGACTGATAGGACTCAGTCAGGATACATACTTGGATAAGGTACTAAAGCGTTTTAGTATGGAAAATTCCAAGAAAGGGGAGTTGTCAATCCAAAGCAATACCAAGTTGAGTATGACTCAAAGCCTGGGTATAGAGGCAGAGATAACTGATATGAGCCGAGTACCTTATACTTCCGCGGTTGGATCGATCATGTACGCTATGAGTTGTACTCGCCCTGATGTGGCCTTCACTTTGAGCAAGGTCAGCAAATGTCAGGGAAACCCTAGTAAAGCACGTTTGACTGCAGTTAAGAATATTCTTAAGTACCTTTGGAGGACCAAGGAATGGTTTCTAGTCCTCGGTGGGAGTGATGAATAAAGGGTACGAGGGTACAGTGACACTAGTTTCCAGACGGATCGGGATAATTACCGTTCACAGTCAGGCTAAGTCTTTACCCTTAACGGAGGAGCGGTGACTTGGAAAAGTTCCAATCAAGAGACTGTAGCTGATTAAACGTGTGGATTAGAGTACATTGTAGCAAGTGAAGCGTCAAAAGAGGCAATATGGTTGAAGAACTTCATTGGAGACCTTGGAGTTCTGCCATCCATAAAGGAGCCCATGGAGATTTTCTGTGATAATGAAGGAGTGGTTGCCTTAACCAAGGAACCAAGGGATCACAGTAGATCCAGGCATATCGACAGAAAATACCATTTTATCAGACATCGGGTAGAAGAGGGACTCCTCGTAGTGAAGAGGATATCGTCAAAAGATAACCCAGCAGATCCCCTTACAAAGGGACTGAGTAGGGTTAAGCACTTGCAACACGCTAGCAGCATTGGGCTGAAGGACGAAATGAGTTTAGATTAGATAAACAGGAAACGTGTAATAGATAATTTGTACTTGACATTTGATATAAATAAAGGTGTTTTATTTAAGAGTAAAGTTACTATCTTGTGTTGGTTATTTATCTATTATTTTAGTTTTGCATGTTTTGACTTCCTGAATAATAAGATTATTTAAATGATCCACAGTCGTTCATATGTTGGAAGTAGATATGAAAGAAGACTGTCATGAATCTGTTTGTATATTGTCTAAAAGGTTACAATAGTTTGTTGCGAAGTTCGTGAGTGCTTATGAATTGTGATTTGAGCATTGGAATAAACCCGTGTTTGCTGGTATCACTTCATGGTATTTTACCTCGGGTGATCGCAAAGCGATAATATCTTATAGTCTTAAAACTTAGAGATATGATTATTGTTTGCTGGTTGGTAGTGCATTGATGATGTGTAAACGCATTAGTAACTTGATGTTATAAAACATTTTTGTGCATGATTTAATTAGTAAATAGTAAATGCATATGAGTAGAAGTTAATATGTTCCTTTTATTCTAAGAGAATAAAGGTGATATCTTGGCCACTCGATGATTTGGTTTGACTTATGTGTCAGACCTAGTCAGAACCAAGTTGATGTGTTCAACTAAGTTCTATGTCAAACGAATCACAGATCGAGAAACAATGTGTTGAACGGTAAAGTATTGTAAGCATGATATCTAGAACAAAGGATTATACGATCCCTTATCTGAAGGACAAGTTGCTGATTAGAGTTGACATCGGCGTATAAGAGCTACGATTGCTAATCGGATCCTGAAGTCATATGTGACATATAGTTACTAGACTTATCTAAGTGGGAGACTGTTGGATTAATGTCTAAGCCTGTAACTATATTTGGTATGTACTTGACCCGATTATGCAAGGTCCTTTTGGGTTGCCTTCACCAAAGCAACTTGACAAGATTATTTAGGAGAAGGAAGATATTATGGTTTATTAATATATTATAAGAATAATATATTAAAGGAGAAATCATATTATTTGATTAATGTTAGTCATAAATTAATTAGGAATTAATTTGGTGACTAAAAGAGATTAATTAAATAAAGGGGCATAAACTGTCAAATGTGTGACAGTTGAGTTTTGGGCAGGGAAACCTAATGGACTAAGGGGGAACGAAATTATGATGGGGATCCATCATAGTTTCATCCAAGGACCTATTCTAGAAGGTTACAGGGCTGCTTGGTGACTAAGCTACCCATTAGGGTTCAGACTAAAATCCTAGCAGCCTACAGTATAAATAGAGGCCCTTGGTTGCAATTTTCGGTACCTTGACTCCAAGAGAAACCCTAGGGCTGATTTTTAGTGTTCTTCCTCCTCTCTCATAATAGCCTTCTTGCTTGTGTGGTGTTTGTGAACCATTAGAGGAGTTATAATTGTGACTCTAAGCTCAAGATCAAGAAGATTCAAAGGATTTCAAGCCAATTGAAAGAGGTAATCAATTAGATTTGTTCTTATAGTGTTAATTTCGAACTATGAATGCTAGATCTAGGGTTACAAGTCTTGGATTAATTACATGTAGAATAGAGAAGCCTAGATCCAAGCTTTAGGGGTATGCATAAGCACATAGGATGTTCTTTTGCTTTAAAACCATCAGCTGAAACCAACAAAATCAATTCTGATGCTGATCCTCTAAGCAAAGCACTTATCTCATTATCACTTAGGGGTCATGCTAACAACAATTGTCACCTCTTGAGTCGATGCCTACAACCGGCTTGTCCAACAACCTTTCAACATGATTCCCGTATGCAATATGGCATGTAATTTTTTTAATGATGACCCAATCATTCATAGAGGATCCTTAAACCTTAGATGGGGTTATTGGAAGCTTTCCAATGTCACAACTTCAATCCAAGCAAGAACAATCTACACACCTCTGAAACATGAAGCGCCCTTATGACTGAACCTCAACTTATTGAAATTGTAGGAATTCCAATATGGTTGTAACAATCCTACAATACAATATATTTCTTATTCGACAATACAACACTAGCCAAGAGAATGCTTATCCTAGATATACATATCATTAAAAAATTAGGCTCAAAATACATACCAGTGATTTCTTGCGGCTCGATCTTGACCTCCCATGGAACGATGAGTGTTGGGGCCTGAAATCCTCACACTTTCCACATATCTCATAGTTCTTTTGACTTCCAATACCTAGGTTATTTGCATCGAAATCTTCACCTGCCTCTAATCACCCTGAGTCATGTGTCCACCTTCTTTTCCCTTGTCATGCCTGCACATCAAGATTTCCTTTGCTAGTAGCCTCATCAACTCCTCTTGCAACACGCCAAATATTGGTTTGATCCTGGAACTTGACCATCATTCTGTCAGCAATCCGACCAATGATATTAGGAAACTCTTCCAGTAAGATATGTGAAACCTTAGAGGCAATCCAAACATTAATTTCGATGCTGTCTATACCCATCCCAGAGGAATTTTCTTCTGTTTCAAACATCGACATCTTATACAACAAGACCAAATTGTCACCTCATAACCTAAAATGTTATCATTAACCCATCACACTTTACCACTAATCAAAATTCTGCTTATCAACCCTTTACGGGCTTCTTAGATTCCTCCCACCACTCCCTGATTCGAGTATGAGTCACGTGCTTTTAGTAGTACACGTCCGATACTACTTTCCATACCTATTCGTACTTTCCTCGAGAATCATACCGAATCCTCTAAGTCACTTTCACAAACTAGTACTCCCAGTACCCGCTAAGCAGCATGACTAACCCTTTAAAGCACTTCCTAGTTTCCTGACCTCACCCGACCATCAACTGCTAAAGAACTCCAATTAATGTCAATTAACCACCACATGAATACAATCACACACAATAAGGCTTAGATAATCCTTCAAGTAAAAGTCCTAACCCTACAATGGTTAGACTCATACGAGAGCTGTACAATAGGGCCAAATCAATCACTCTAAGATTATTTAATCCATGCACCATGTGACTTGAAATATTCACTCAATAGTTAACTCACACTACCAATATTCCCTCAAAAAGCAGAAAGCAAGCAACATTTGTGCAATAACATTCTAATCGATAGACTAATAAAAGGTCTCTTCAAGCACACTAGTTACCATCATCTTCTCGTCTTTCAATTGCCGAAGAACTCCCACCAATGTCAGCCAACTATCTCATTAATACAATCACATGCCGCAAAGCTTAGATAATCCTTTGAGTAAAAGACTCAACCCTACAACGGTTAGACTCATACGAGAGCCGCAAATAGAGTTAAATCCATCACTCTAAGATTATTTAACCTTTTCGATATGTGACTTAACATATTAAATATGTTAGATTATTTATCTCACACCAATAAGAGTTCCACAAGGCATAAAGCCAACAACATTCGGGCATCTCATATCAGGCCATTCCATACATCATCTGAAAATCCATACTAACATGCAACTCCAAAAGCTCAAACAATCAATCATAAAAAGGCATCTCTCCTAGCATGAAATCCTGAGCAGATCCTTAGTCCTAGTCTATCATGTAATCCTCATAACATATAACATAACAAACATGTACGGGGATTCTGGGAATCACTTACTTGAGCTCAGCTGATTACACACACCACACCCATTCCCTTTATTATAAAATCCTTTAATAAACATTTATTTTATGAAAAGTCTATGAAACCCTCAGTTTGAGTTTGGTCACACCAGAGAGTATGCCCGAATCCTTCAAACCAAGGCTCTGATACCAACTAGTAATGTCCCAAAAATTATATGATAAAAATTTCATTTTTAGTTGAACCATAAACACCATTTAATCATTTCAATCATATAAAAGTAATCAGAATACAAATTCCTAAAAGTGCGAAAACATGGGTGGATATGCTACTATCAAGTTAACCCTTCCTCCGCGAACAAGGAGTAGCTAAAAACATTTTAAACATAAATCGTAAGCATGGAGCTTAGTGAGTTCCCCAAACACCACATACCATACATAGAAAACATATAATAGGCCCCACATGATATTGGGCCCCGCTCGGAACAGATCTGGCAGTCATCAGGTCCCGCTCGGTATACATAAAAACACATAAATACGTTCAAGAATGATAAAGATAAATAGCATATAGTATAATCATTAGGCCCCACACGGTAAAAATATATGAAAACACACATGTAGAGTAATGCATATAACTAGCATCCTAATCATAACAAACCATGGTCCAACGGTGCCTTCGACTTGCTAAACATAGTGAGGAAATTCACCTCACGCTGCTGAATATCTCAGTTAAAAGCTCGGACTGTTGATCTGGAAAACTCCCCGCACTAGCATCATCAAATAATACCCAATTAAGAATTGGTCCAATACTCATAGCTGGAATCCTAGTCCAATTGTCCAATACTCAGGGTAAATCTCATTTTACTCACATAGCCCAAAATCTGAGTCCAAAACCAATAGCACCAAAAGCCCAATACGGACGAACTACCTAATTAGGCCCAAAACCCATCATTGGCCTACTCCAAGAACGCCCAAATTCCTAAAAGATACCCAAAGCTACAAATGAGCCTAAGCACAAGAAGGTCCAAAGACAGAAAACTAGGGTCCAACAAGGCCTAAAAGCTCAAAATCACAACATACGTCGTGGCCAGTCCTTGGTCACGTCGTGAGAGTTCACACGATCTGATCCCAACTTATCACGACTCAACCTAGCCAAATTAGTCAAGGAATGACACATGAGTTGACCTCACAACGTGGGCAACTTTTCCTCACGTTGTGACACCAATAGGCTCATAAAAAATGGGATCAACCGCTCCTCATGTTGTGAGACCTTGTGCCTCACATCATAAGAACACTTTGAGGGCAAAAATCCAACTTTTAAGTCCTTAATCCATTAAGCCTTGAACTCTAACATTCCAAAAGGTCTTATAACCTCTTAATAGATTGGAAATTTGATGCTTTTAAGATATATATATATATATATATATATATATATATATATATATATATATATATAATACATGTCTAGATCTCATTTAGGTCTAAAGTTGAAGAAAAGACATCCAACTTTCAAGCAATGCTCCACAACTCAACAATTTTCTAGATCTGAACTCCAAGACTCTCCTAAGGCCCTCCTAACCCATAATGTTGCGAACTTTATGGTTTCCATTCATTCAAAATGCTCAATCAAGAAGAAAAGTGGGAAAAATTTAGATCTAGCTCTATATAACCATAAAGGTAGGAGCTTTGTCACTTACAATGGTCTAGAAACAATGTATGGTGATGTTAATGATGATTCCTTGGAAGACACAATACAAGACCACCTTCTTCTTCTTCTTTCCCCCTTCTTCCAATCCAAGAAAAGCTCCAAAATGACCAAAGATCAAGCAAGGATGGGACGAGGGTTTGGGATGATAAGAAATCCTAAAATGAGGTTAGAGATGCTTAAATATTGGGGGGGTGGGGGGGGGGGGGTGGGGGAGGAACCTTAAAAGATAAGGGGTCAGGGATGCATCACTCCTCGCGTCGTGAGCTCTTTTTACTCACGTTGTGAGCTCAGTCTTAGAAAAATTGTGACATTTACAGTTTTACGGTCATAAAAGACCGATTTGTTTATGATTTATTTAAAAATAAGAGTAACCTTTTAAAGAAAACTGTTGCAAAATTTGTTCCCAAAAAATATGATAAAGATTTTATCAAGGCATTTCCAACGAAATGTATTTCATTATATTAAAACCTCGGGATGTCATTGTTAATGCATATCAAAAGCATAAACCGAAACAACATAGGCCTTACAACATTTATTTATATCTAATGGTCTATAATCCATAACACTCATCTGATCATCACATTTATGCTCTTGTGCCACTATGTGACATCCCCATTTTGACTGCCAAAAAAGACCGATTTTGTTTATTCTTTATAAAAATCAGAGTACTTTTTTTAATAAAAATATTGCGGAATTTGTTCCCAGTAAAACATGATAAATACGTTATCAAGGAATTTCCGAAGAAAAGTATTTTTATTCATTTTAAAACATTTGGGATGTCATCGTTAATACATAAACAGAAGCATAAACAGAACTTACATTCATTTTCACTAGTGATTTATATCTCCTTAATCTCTCAGTGTAATATGACTTCATATCAACACCTGTGATTTAAATAAACTGAGTGGGTCAGGTTGGGAAACCTGGTGAGTATATAGGGTTTTCAACCCACAATAATATAAGTATTATGTTTAATCTTCAAACAATTAATTAACCCAATTACCCATCCGCATTATCTTCTTTACTCTTAAGGATCTACCATAAAAACTAGCTATTCCTCATTCATTTATTCCTGAGGATTATCCTAAGGAATTGGCACGAAGTCTATCGTCACCGGGTTTAGGCACTAAGTCTGCATAGTCGCTAGGGTTTATACAACAGGCACTAAGTGCGCATAGTCTCCAGGATTTAGGTACTAAGTCTGTATAGTCACCAGGTTTAGGCATCAAGTCTGCATGATCGCCAAGGTTTAGGCACTAAGTCTACATAGTGGCCAAGGTTTAGAGTACACCCGGTGAACACATCGTTCACAACACCTACAGGTTGCATGCCTGCTAGTGTTCCACTGGACTGTCTAGAATAGTTTGTGGTTGTCGTCCATACTCTGTTAGATGACGGCTCCATCATTTGGATAAAAGGATTCTCTCATTGTTCACCTATCACCCTTATCTCATGGTCCATATCACCTCTTATCTTATCATCCGAATCATATTTCATCTACCCATGTTTTAACCAACATGTTTTGTAGATATAAAATACATAGACAGTTTAATTCATTTGAAGCATGTATAAAATCGTTCATCCAACATAGACATCAAGTATTCAGATAATATGCACATATATCATGTAATTTATATAAAATACTTCGTATATATGTGTAAGATGAAAGTAACTATGCGCTCACCTGATAAGGTGGTGACGCGGTTCTCGGACAACACTTCGTTTACTTTAAAACAACTTCCTTCGACAAAACCTAGTACCATTACCACTAGAGTTTAGTCTAACGTTTTACCGATACTCTAGCTATTATTATTATTATATAAGCGTTACACAACACTCTTCACCCACTATGTATAGACAGGCGCCAGACATGAAACACCGGAGGGCAAGATCATTTTGGCATATAGCCCTTCTGAATCCAGCAACCCAAGCGGCCCTCCGAACCAGATTCCGCGTACCGCGAGTGGTTAAAAAGATATTACAACAACACTTATATAACCCATAATAATAGCCCAAATAAATACCACAAGCTCCTAATAATTTTACTATAACTAATTAAAAACTATATTAAAAATAGCGTAGGCGTAGCTCACTTACAACGGGTTTTCTCGAAAACTGGGCTTCGCTTTGAGCAGCGTTTCAGAAACGAAAGACCCTTTTTCTTGGGACTCCGGGAGCCTCGTGGCTACCTTCGGGTGCTAGGTATTTACCTAGGATTACGGAGGGGGGGGGGTAGGGGGATTAGAGAGAGAAAGTAGAGAGAGAAAGTGAGGGTGAAAGGTGTGAGAAATATGAAGGATTCACCCTTTATTGATAGGGGTTTTATTGTAGAGTAGTCTCTAAGCTTCGTCCGTATCTTCAACGTACGAGCTCCATTTTCTACATTCTTTATATGCACACATTGATATTTACAAGTACTACAACTTTCATTTAGACCCCATCGGTTAATTCTCATTGTAGCTCAGATTTACAAATTCGTATCGAATTCGCCTCGCTTGAAGAGTAGAGACTAAGTTTCGTTCATATATTTCTCATACGAGCTCTACTCTTGATGTTCTTTATCTCCACGTGTTGGTATTTATGAGTACTAAAACTTTCATTTAGACCTCATCGGCCAATTCTTATTCGATCTTAGATTTACAAATATACATCGAATTTGCTGCGCTTGAAGAGTAAAGATTAAGCTTCGTCCATATCTTTCGCATACGAGCTCCGTTTTTTACTGTTTTTTATCGTTTAACTCCTATTAGTGATATCTTCATTTATAGTTTAGATTATTTTGGCTAAAAATCGACCGATCTAAAATTTGAATTTCCAAGCCATTTACTATTATGCTAAATCTTAGAAAAATCATAACTTCTTCATACGAAGTTAGATTTGGACGTTCTTTTTATGCACACTCTCGGTTTAACATATACTAGGTATTTCATTGATCACTAAGGATAGAAAGTATTTTATCGTAAATTCACTTTTTACGATTCCTAGTGTCGTGCACGTTTTGCCGTAAAATTTCGACGGGTCATAACTTCTTCGTTATAACTTGGATTTTGGCGTTCTTTATATGTACAGAACCATTGTGACATATACTATAACTTGGTTAAGATTATTTATTCTAAATAATATTCTATTAAAATGTCAGTTTTGATGCTTATTGTCTCAAAATTAACTATCCCGAATCTGCAGGCGTTACAATTGTCTCATCCTTAGGATGATTACGTCCCGGAATCATCAACAAAACAGGGCTTGTATAATGACTCCATATGTTATCTCTTCACCCTAGGTAATAATCGTAACTCTTATGTCATTTCAAACGAGTATTTAAATCTTGGACTTTTTGACTATTGGCGGTGCTCAATCTTGCATCCGCTCTTCATATGGTGTTGGACTTTCAATTATAACCTTTGAGTTATAATCTTGATCCTTATTGGAAACTCCTGATCCTTCATAAACAAACTTTACTTCGACTATCTTACTAGATCGATGGGTCGTGTTCTAATTACCTATCATCGTATGATGCAATGCTTAGTCTCGGGTCTCTTAGAGTCACATTCCAGAAAGGAGTATACCTTCCTTCATGTTCTAATGTGAGATGATCATATTCTAGCATGAAGCACTTCTAGCTAAAAGCTTCATACTTTTAACAACGATCGTGGAACTTCTATTGATTTCTTCGATTATCTTTCACTTGAATCTTCTGGATTAGGTCATATGCTACATCGAACTTGGTTCTCTAAACCATGTAACATACTCATCTTAGTCGGACTCAATTTGATATGACCAGTTGGGCGGAATAAAAATCTTCTTCTTAGTCATTACCAAAACGATGGTAACGACATACTTGAATAAAATGGAATCTATTACTAGCTTCTTGGTAACCTTGTAACTTTCCCTAATCCGAGCGTGAGTCCTGTGCTTCCGGTAGTATAGGCGTCTACTACCTTTCACACCTACTCATACTCATCCCAAGTATTGTCTCGCAGTTCTCCAAGTTATTATCACAAAAACAATTTTAACACATACAAATGTCTCCAAACAATCATAGAGTTTTCCCTAGACTCTACTAGTACTTCTTCCATGCGTATCTTTAATCATCAATTCTACTTCAACTCGGTTGGTGATGGAAATGTCAGATGATGGGATAACTTCTTGGATTAAACAAAAAATCTTTCTTTCTACTAATGAAGGTGTACTTCTCCTATACTAGACATGTTATTTATTAGACGCATTCTAAAGGCAAGATATCACTCTTACGATATCTTCTACTAGGTACTATTCAGTATCGTAAGCCTTCTCATTTCCTCCATTTACTCAATTCACTACGATTCTTCACCATGATGTTTTGCACACCAGAGCAGTCATTTGGTGTATTGAGAATAGAATAAAGATAAAGGAAGGTTTAGACGCGTATTCCTCCTTATTATCTCGAAAAATTATATTCCATTTCTAATATCGTAATTAAACGTTTAAAAATCTGAACACATAAAATTGCCAGATAAGGTTGACAACAAACCATAGATCCGATCAAACGATAACATAAAGCATCACAAATTATTAAGCATATAAAAGCATGTTAGGCATCTTCCCCAAGTAAGCTACTGCTTATGTCTATTCAGGTGTACTACCTAAAATATATTAGACACACTCCTCATGATAATCGCTTACATTTTAAGTTTAAGTCTAGAAATAAATCCTTATTCCTAGTCCGTTTAAACTAATGTTTTGATACCAACTGTAACATCCCCATTTTCACTACCAAAAAAAACCAATTTTGTTTATGCTTTATAAAAAATCAAAATACCTCTTTTAATAAAAATGTTGCGGAATTTGTTCCCAGTAAAACATGATAAATACATTATCAAGACATTTCCGAAGAAAAGTATTTTTATTCATTTTAAAACATTTGGGATGTCATCATCAATACAGAAACATAATCATAAATAGAACTTACATTCATTATCACTAGTCATTTATATCTCCTTAATCTCTCAGTGTAATGTGACTTCATATCAACACATGTGATATAAATAAACTAAGTGAGTCAGGTTGGGAAACTTGGTGAGTACGTAGGGTTTTCAACCCACAATAATATAATTATAATGTTTAATCTTCAAACAATTAATCAACCCAATTACCCATCCCTATTATATATTCTTTACTCTTAAGGATCTACCCTAAAAATAAGCTATTCCACGTTCATTTATTCCTAACGATTATCCTAAGGAATTGGCCTGAAGTCCATCGTCACCGGGTTAGGCACTAAGTCTGCATAGTCGCTAGGGTTTATACAACAGGCACTAAGTCCACATAGTCTCTAGGGTTTAGGTACTAAGTCTGCATAGTCACCAGGTTTAGGCATCAAGTCTGCATGATCGGCAAGGTTTAGGCACTAAGTCTGCATAGTGGCCAAGGTTTAAAGTACACCCGGTGAACACATCGTTCACAACACCTACAAGTTGCGAGCCTGCTAGTGTCCTCCACGTACAAGCTCCATTTTCTACGTTATTTATATCCATGCATTGGTATTTTCAAGTAATACAAATTTCATTTAGACCCCGTCGCCTAATTCTCATTATAGCTCAGATTTACAAAACTATATCGAACTTGCCGCACTTGAAGATAGAGAGTAAGTTTCATCCACATCTTTCTCATACGAGCTCTATTATCGACGTTTTTATATCCACACATTGATATTTATGAGTACCACAACTTTCATTTAGACCTCGTCGGCCAATTCTTATTCTATCTTAGATCTACAAATCTTCATCGAATTCGCCGCACTTAAAGAGTAGAGACTAAGCTTCGTCCATATCTTTCACATACGAGCTCCGTTTTCGACTGTCTTTTTATCGTTTAACTCCTATTAATGATATCTTCATTTCTCGTTTAGATTATTTTGGCTAAAAATCAACTGATATAAAATTCGAATTTCTAAGCTATTTACTGTTTTGTTAAATCTTAGAAAAATCATAACTTCCTCATACGAAGTCAGCTTTAGATTTTCTTTTTATGCATACTTTCGGTTTAACATATACTACAGATTTTGTTAAGATTTATAAGGATAAAAAGTATTTTATCATAAATTCACTTTTTACAATTCCTAGTATCGTGCCGGTTTTACCGTAAAACTTCGACGAGTCATAGCTTATTCGTTATAACTCGGATTTCGGCGTCCTTTATATGTACGGAACCCTTGTGACATATACTATAACTGGTTTAAGATTATTTATTCTAAATAATATTCTATTAAAAATTCGTTTTTGATGCTTATTGTCTCTAAATTGTCTAGTCCGAATTTGTCAGCGTTACATACTACCTGTAGTACAAGAATCTCAGTGGGTTTGGCTTGGGATCTTGGTGAGTATATAGGGTTTTCAACCCAAAATTATTAAGTTTTTTAAGTTCATCACATCAATCAAACCAATTACCCATTCCCGTTATTCTCACTTCCTGTCCCTAAAGCATCTAATTCAACGGACCAAGCCTAAGGATTTTCATTGCGATGGGCACTACTGCTAAGGGGATTCCTCAACGATATATGTCCGTAAGGCAACCATGAGGGGGATGGAGTACACCGGTGAACACATCGTTTACAAAAAACTACAGGTTGCGAGCCTGTCATCGTTCACTAGACTGTCTAGAATAGTCCGTGGTCGTAGTCTATACTTCGCTAGATGACTGGATCATCTTAAACATCGATGCCTCTTATAATTTTATTTCATCACACATCAACTATTTCATCTATCTATATTTTACCCAACATATATATATATATATATATATATATATATATATATATAGTTTAAATCATTTAAAACATCTATAAATTGTTCATCCAGCATTGATATCAGAAATACAAATAACATGCACATAGAGCAAGTAATTTATATTAAATAATTCATATCTATGTGTTAGATGAAAGTAACTATGCACTCACTTTTTAAAGTGGTGATTCCAACTTGGACAGTGCTTCACTACTTAGCTATATAATTTCCTTTGATGAAACCTAGTATTATTACCACTAGATTTTAAGTCTAATATTTATTGCGACTAATTACGAGCAATTTTATTTTATAAGTATTAAACAATACTTTTCAACCACTTTGTACAGACAGGGGCCAAATACGAAACACTGGAGGGCATGACCATATTTGCATTATAGCTATTCTGAATTCCAACAACCCTATTCGGCCTTCAAACTAGATTCTCCGTATCGCGAGTAGTTAAAAGATATTATAATAACACTCTTTATATTATATTTCATAATATATATATATATATATATATATATATATATATATATATATATATATATATATACATATAATTAGTTCATAATAACGATAATAAATTTAAACATACACTATACTTAAAGAAAGATAAGCATAACTCACTTACCGAGAGGCTTGCTAGAAACCATGCACTATGGGGGCAAAACGTTTTAAACCGAAAAGCTCTTTTTCTCGGAGCCTTATGGCGCTCTGGGGCTTGCTTCTTAGCACTAGGGAAGTACTAGAGCTTGGGAGGCCTTAGAAAGAAGTTAGATAGAGAGAGAGAGAGAGAGAGAGAGAGAGAGAGAGAGAGAGAGAAAGAGAGAGAGAGACAGAGAGAGAGAGAGAAGGAGAGAGAGAGAAGAATTGTTTTTGGTGTGAGATTTATGGCTGCCCTTGCATGCTATTTATAGGGATGAAACATTGGTTATGCAGAGTGTACCTTAGGTGGTACACTGTACGTTCTTAGTGCGCAAGGCGTTCCTACTTACGAGCGGCGTATGAGAGGGGTACATATCCGAAGGCTACTGGGGCGACTATGCTGATTCTGGACCGAGCATACGAGTACGCGGTGCGTCCTCCTTTTTACACGGGGAGTTCTTGAGCAGCTTAGCAATTGACACTACCGACTTCTAAAATCCATAACTTTCACATACAAGCTCCGTTATTAACGTTATTTATATCCACACGTAGGTGGAGACGTACTCTACAACTTTCGTTTAGAATCCATTAGCTAATTTCGAATTATTTTTAAGGTTATATTTTTAACTGGCCTGGATAGGTAAAGTCCACTAAAATTTCATAAGTTCATCATCCGAGGTCCGTTTTCATCTGTATTTTTATCGTTCGGCCCCTATTAACGAGATCTTCGATTCTTATTTAGGCTGTGTCGGCTAAAAATGTATCGATCTAATATTCATACTTCGACTGCATACTGCTATGCCAAATCTTAGAAAAATCATAACTTCCTCATACAAAGTCAGATTTGGACATTCTTTTTATGAACGCTCTCGGTTTAACGTACACTACGACTTTTGTTTAGATTGCTAAGGATAAAAAGCACTTTATTGTAAACTCACTTTTTACGTCACACAACATCGTGCCAGTTTTGTCATGAATTTTCGACGGCTCATAGCTTCTTTGTTATAATTCGGATTTCGGCGTTCTTTATATTTCCAGAATCCTTGTCACAACCACTACAACTTTCTTCATAGATATAGGGTTTATCTATTATTTTATTTTTGACACTTTATTTTATATTTTTAGCTTACTATATTTTATAAATAAGTATATTGCACATAAAATCACATAATTCACATAATATTCAAGTAATTCCTCTTTATTACTTCAAAATAGGTTACAATTGTTGACACTAACTATTACATCATCGTACTAATGCTTAGCCTAGAAACACAAGCATTACAATTATCTCCTCCTTTGGATGATTCTATCCTGGAATCATATATCAGCAAACAGATGTGGATAGTGACTCATCATGTCACTTTCAATTTCCCAGGTGAGGTTTGACCTATTCGTATGTTTCAATCGCACAAGCACTAAGTCGACCATCTTAGCTCGCAACTTCTTTGTCTTACGGTCAATAATTGCCTCCGGCTCTTCGATTAACCTCTTATTTTGATCTATACTTAATTCTGAAATTGGAATTATATCAGGAACTTCTCCCATAAACTTCCTCAAGTAACACACATGAAATGTTTTTTGAATACCATCTAGTTCTTCGGGTAGTTCTAGCTTGTAAGCTTGGTTCCCAATCCTCTGAAGAACCTTGAATAGTCCAATAAACCTTACAATCAATTTTCCTCTCTTTCCAAATCTTATAAGTTCCTTCCATGGTGAGACTTTTAGCAAATCCGAATCTCCAACGTCGAATTTCATCAGTCATCTCTTCTTGTCAGCATAGCTATTTTGATGATCTTGGGCGACTAACATCCTTTCTCTAATCACTTTCAACTTTTTAGCAGTCTGATGGAATATCTCGAGTCCCATAAAATGCTTTTCTCCATCCTCAAGCCAACAAAACGGCAGACAACACCTCTGTCCGTACAAGGTTTGATAAGGTGTCATTTTGATGCTCGAATGGTAACTATTATTGTAGGAAAACTCTACCAGGGGTAAGTGTTCGACCAAGTTACCTTGGAATTCTAGGGTATAAGCTCTTAGCATATCTTCCGCTGTTTGATTCCCTCTTTTTCTCTGACCAACAATCTTTGGATTGTAGGCTTTACTTAAGCACAACTTCGTACCCATTTCCTCTTGTAGACTCCTTCAAAACCTTGATGTGAAACGACTATCACGATTTGATACAATTGTTAAAGGAACACCATAAAGTCTTAGTACTTCCTTTACGTAAGCATTTTCAAGCTTATCCATAGACCATTTCTCATTGGCCAATATAAAGTGTGCACACTTAGTGAACCGATCCACAACCACCCAAATCATGTCGTGACCATTCTTCGTCCTGGGTAGTTTAGTCACAAAATCCATGGTGATATCTTCACATTATCCATGGGTATAAGGTAAAGGTTCTAAACTGCCACACTGTTTCTGATGTTGTGCTTTAACCCTCACACATATTACACAATCTGCCACATACTTTGCAACATCGAGCTTCATCGTCGGCCACCAGTAGTAAGGTTTCATATCCCTATACATCTTAGTGCTGCCGAGATGAATTGAGTATATGGTCTTGTGAGTTTTTTTCATCAGATGATTTCTTATTTTACTAGTCTTAGGTACCCAAATCCTATCTTGGAATACCTTCAATCCTTGACTATTTGTACCAAATACCAACGTCTTGCCTAAATGTTCTTCCTTTCGGTCATTTTTCTCCAAAGCTTCTTCCTGAGCTTTCTTGATGCTTTCCACAATCGTTGATACAACTTCAATTCTTAACACTCTCGGTCTTTTTTCTTTCCAAGTTTACTTTTCTTCTTAGAGCATCAGCTACAACATATTCTTTACCAGGATAGTAAAGTATCTCACAGTCGTAGTCTTTGAGTAACTCTAGCCATCGTCATTGTCTCATATTCAATTCCTTCTTGTTAAAGAGATACTCGAGACTTTTATGATCAGTGAAAAGTTTGAACTTCGTGCGATAAAGATAATGCCTCCATATATTTAAGGTGAATACTACCACTACCAACTCCAGATCATGAATGGGGTAGTTCTTCTCGTGCACTTTGAACTGTCTCGATGCATATGCTATCACCTTATCTCTTTAGGTCAGAACACAAGCTAACCTAACTCCAAATGCATCGCAATAGACTGTGAAGTCTTCAACTCCGTCCGGTAAAGAAAGAATTGGTGGTTCACACAACTTCTTTTTTAGTTTTTCAAATGCTTCTTCATGCTTCTCTCTCCATGTATATGTAGCTCCTTAATGGGTCAAAGCTGTTAATGGAGCAGCTACCGAAGTAAAGCCTTGGATAAACCTTCAGTAATATCCAGCTAATCTGTAACACTCAAGAATTTAAGCCAAATTTAAACTTTGAAAAACACGTCGAATTCTTCAAAACATTACAACTTTGTTTTAAAGATACATATATATCAGAGTTTTCCCAGAAACATAACATAATAGGAGGAGTTGTACGATCATGCCTTCGCCTTGAAACAATAAACTGAAATTGTAAGCCTGAGAGCTTAGTGAGTTACACCCAAAATACCAATACACATATAATCTACATAACCCTGTCACACCTTAACATATCATAACAAACTGAGCAAAACAACACATAACGGGTCCACAACTTTACAGACTGGAATACCCCTGGGCCCACAGTGTGAGTCTGGAATGCCTACCGGGCCCACAGCTCACATCTGGATTGCCACCGAGCCCTCAGTACGAGTCTGGAATGCCTACCGGGCCCTCAGCTCGTATTTGGAATGCCCCCAAGTCCTCAGTATGAGTCTGGAATGCCTACCGGGCCCTCAGCTCATATCTGGAATACTCTAGGGTTTGTTGGATACCGCATGGAGCAATACAACCTCAACCTATCCCACATAACGTATCACATGTAACAGATAATGCACATACAGAAAATCAATTAGTATCACAGGTAGTCCTATAGTCCTACCCTCAAGCATATCAAACTAGCATGCATAAGTAACTCCGACTCAACATAATACAACTAATAGGATATCATATCCAATGGGCCGGCCTTGGTGCCTTAGACCCCTTAGTATAGTGAGGATAACTCACCTCGCAACTGTTGTTGGAAATAAGAAAGCTCAACTCCTGGGTCCAACACGAACTCCACCCCTAAAAGTACCACACAACCTTTTTCATAAATCTCCCAATCCCAGAAACCCACAGAATTCAATTGGTCAACCCTTGGTCCAAGTCAAAGTCCACAGTTAGAGTCAACAGTCTATGTTGACTCGACTCGCTGAGTGCAGGTCACCGACTCGCCGAGTTTTTCCTGAATTCGAGAAGTCGTGAAATCCTTGATTTTCTCGTCAAGGTCCCCTTTTAACTCGTCGAGCTCATATGTGGCCAAGATTTGGAAGAAGCCCTAGCCAACTTGCTGAGTTTTCTAACAACTCGCCGAGTTCAAGGCAATCTTCAACGAACTCGCCGAGTTGTTCATCCAACTCACCGAGTTCATGGCCATCTTCAACGGACTCGCCGAGTCCCTTATTCAACTCGCCGAGTCCATGCAGTTCTTAATCCATACAGATGCTTTTTAAGCCATGGCAAGGCCCTAGATTACAGATCCAAGCTCCTAAGGCATGTTTATCACGTAAAGTTGCAATCTTTACGTACATACAAAGCTCTAAAGGCCCCAAATGATCAATCTAAGCTCTTTAATGGAGTTTTACACCTTGGGAGAGTTTCATCCTTGTACAATCTGGGAATTTTATGGATCTAGAGGTCAAGGGAAGTCCAGATCTAAAGTTACAAGTTCAGATCTTGGCTTAAACATGGAGAGCCCTTCATAACACCCATCCAAGGAAGGTTCAAAGTGAAAAGAGCTTAAAGAACAGCCTATTACCTTCCAGAGAGTGATGTCTGATGTAATCCCTTAGCTTCCCACGAGTTCCTGGCCTTGCTTTTCCTTGCTTCTTCAAGTGTTTCTTTCCAAGGTTACTCCTTCAAGCTTGGACACACCAAAGAACACACACACACACACACATTTTAGGGTTTGAGAGGGACAAGAAGCATAAGGGGAGGCTGGTGGAGGCCAATGATCCTTTAAATAGGGTGTAAAACCCCTAGAATTTTGGGTTTCATCTGCCAGCTCCTACTCATCGAGTCCCTTGGTGGACTCGCCTAGTAGGTCACTAAACAAGCGTTCCATTCCCACTGCTACTCGACGAGTAAGGCAACCAACTCGCCGAGTAGGACATAAGACCAATTATTGTTTAATTAAATTCATACCTGGAATTGGGACGTTACATAATCCCAAAAAGCTTCGAATCTCCATGAGATTTTTTGGTTGTTCTCATTTCATCACAGCTTTAATTCTTAATATCTTGCTTTATCACCTTTAGCTGATGATATCCTGACCTAAGATTGATCTTTGAGAAATAGCTTGAGCCTTGCAGTTGATCGAATAGGTAATCAATCATTGGCCGTGGATACTTGTTCTTTACCGTTGCCTTTTTGAGCTCTCTATAATCTATACACATCGTCATGCTTCCATCCTTCTTCTTTATGAATAACACCGGAGCTCCCCAGGGTGATGAACTGGGTCTCATGAAACCATTGTCCAACAACTCTTGAAGTTCCATCATAAGATCCTTCATCTCTTTCGGTGCTAATCGATATGATGCTTTCGCTATTGGTGTCGATCGTAGCAACAAGTCTATTCGAAACTCCACCTGTTTATAAGGTGTAATCCAGGAAGATCTTTGGGAAAGACTTCCAGATATTCACACACCACTGGTATTCTTTGTATCTCTTTCTTTTCCTTCTTTGAATTGATCACAAAAGCATTAATACCATCTTATTCATTATCAAATGGAAAAGTAAATCCTTGTTTGTACAAACCAAGAAAGGAAATAATATTTCTCACCATTTCAGACAAGTAACGACATTGATTCAAATCTAATATTAACCCAATACTAAGCAATAAAGAATAAAATCCAATCTTGGTGACATGTGAAGCTTTCCTATTCCCCATGATCATGTTTATCTTCCCGTGCTCCACATCCTCACTTCTTTTTAGGCTCTACAAATTAGAACAAATGTGAATTCCACACCCTGTGTCAAGGAACCAAGAATTATTATGTGGTGATTTATTAGACAATACAGTGTAACTACCTGTATGAGTGGGTTTAACTTTCTCATCCTTAACATTCTGCAAGTTGTTGGGGCAGCCTCACTTCTAGTGCCCTTTTTTCTAACAGGAGAAGCGTTGTGCATCCTTCGGGTTGGAAGAGGGAGTGGCGGAACCACCTTTAGTTCCAATCGAAGAGAGAGCCATCAAGAAACTTTCCCTTCGTACCCTTCGAATGGGTCTTCCTCTTTTTCCCTTTAACTTGCCCGATTGCCAGAACAGGGGCGGTAGTATGAGCAGGAACATCATTCTTACCTTTGAGACTACTTTCAGCAGTCCTCAAAAGTCCTTGAAGTTTGCTAAGTGTGACCTCACCTTGTTCACAAGATAGGTCATGCAAAACTGATGATAACAGGAGGGTAAGGAGTGTAGAATGATATCTATTTCTAACTCCTCATCAAATTTCACATTTAACTTCAGCAAACGGTCCACAAATCTTTGCATTTTCTGTAGGTGGCCCGTGATGGACTCTCCATCCTTCATTTTTGTTATTATCATGGATGTATTGATTTCATACCTTTCCTGATGAGCACTTTGATGGTATCTTTCCATCAGGTCCTAGTGCATCTCATAAGGGTAGAAATCTTTATAGGATTTCTGGAGTTTTGCTTTCATGGTAGCCAACATGATACAAGACACCTTAGTGGCATCCTTCTCATGGCTAGTGTGCTCAGCAATCTCCTCGAGAGTAAAAGACAACTCATCGATGACCATAAGCTCCTTGTAGAGGACATACTCCTTGTCCTCATAACGAGTTACCATCCTTATATTACTAATCAAATCATTGAAATTAGTTCCATCAAAGATGACTTTCCCACAAAGGTTCATGAGAGAGAAGGAGCCGGTAGGGTTTGAGCTAGAAGCAACATTGTTGGAAGACATCTAAAAATGAAGAAAGACAAGTTTAGATTAGATATAGAATCCTTAATAAGACACCCAAATGAAATATTAAGGCTAGGACCCAACACAATATTTTATAACTTGGAAGAGGATGCCGTAATCCAAGCTACAAAATATTTGAAGGTAGGTAAATGACGATTTACCAATTCCCACCACGAAAAACGAAATAAATTATTAGGTTTTAACTGGATTGAAACTCCTAGATCTTTGCGATTCATTGAATAATTCAATGACATGTTTAAATCTCGATTATTCCCTTCAAGTTTGTGACTGGGATACCGGGGATCACAAACAAGGTGTGAATAACCATGCAAATTAACTTGGTACTCTTAATTTTAACACCTAATCAATGTTCCAGTTAACCACACACGCTCCACTGATCTATGATAATCCTTAAGCCACCCTTTGCCACCATTGTTAAGTCCAAGTTAGTGTGCCAATTAACCACGCACGCTCCAATAACGATTTTAGCAAGGTGCAATGTGTAATTTCATGGGTTAGCATGAATTTCACATTTTCCTAAAGTAACTAAGATTGGGAATTTATAAAAGGTTTAGTTACTTTATATTTATCATTGTACTTTTATTGAGAATTATAGTCTTTGTCCTACCTATTCGGCTAACGAACCTCCACCAGTCAAGGAAGCGGTAGGTGAGAGTGAACACCCATTAATCTGCCATTTTATAGGCAATCTTATACATCCCTTATAGACCGGCTTCGTGAATGAGGTCTACTAACGGTAAGACTGACTTGATCTTATATATATATATATATATGTATATATATATATATATATATATATATATATATATATATATATATATATGTATGTATGTATATATATATATATATATATGTATATATATATATATATATATATATATATATATATATATATATATATATATATTAGACTTTTAATAATATAATAATATACGGGTTGATTTAAACTTTTAAAATTCTAGGGGTTGAAATTAAATTATTTTAAAGAGACTTTACAAATTTCAAAACTTGAGGTAAGTTTTGAAACTATTCAAAAGCTTTAATCTCCATAACTTATGAGTTTTAGTGATTTTAATGGAAAAGACTTTTGGAATTCCATAACTTTTGGACAAGTTATGGAGTCCATTAAAAAGAATTTAGATCAATAATTACACTAACAAGTCAAATAATTTCTATGATCTAACAAAACTCATAAGCATGCATAATTCAAATCAATAATTTTCAAGGATCATATGAACATAATATAAAACTTGAAACTTTGGCAATTATCTTTGAAATTGGATAAGCACAATCATTATCACATCAAAAAACAGGTTTAACAATCTAAAAAATAGTTTAGGGTAATGATCATAGTCCAATTCCAACAACAAAACTCGAAATTCGACACTCGAGGCCTTCGACTTGTCGAGTGCATGAACAAACTCGACGAGTTGGATGAGTTTTCACATGGACTCGTCGAGTCCCCCTATGGACTCGGCGAGTTCACTGAATAGTGGGCAGAAAAATCAATTTTTTTTGAGCAATTTGCAACAAGTATAATTGAAAACAAGCCTAGGCTCTGATATCACTGATGGAATTTGAGCATTCTAACACTCCTATGGTGTACATGCAACCCTACAAACCTTGGATCTATGTTTTCTCTATTATACATGCAAACTTTCATTTTCCAAGGTTTTCATTCTAACTAGCGTATAATGGGGTATATGTATTAGAAAAACCTAGTAGAATGGCATACCTTTCTTGTAGCATGGATTACAAGACTTTGTGAGCCTAGCACCCAGAATGTGATGTCTCAAATGCTTCACACAACACCACCAACAATTGTAATAACTTGAGAGAAGATTATATGCACCAAAAATCGGCTAGCCCTCACTAGTATCACTTAAGTGCCGATTTGCTAACATCAGGCTTCTTTATATAGTGTGCATATTTAGGTTACACCATGTAACTCATGCCTTTCCACATTCCTCATAATCCATGGGTTTTAACCTCCATGGTGCATCAACGTGTAACCACATGGATTTAGTCCACCATGAGGAACTATGGATCATAAATGCACTATATAAGAATGAATGATTTACCAAATCAATCCCCATTTATTTAATTAGTCTCTTTTGATCAAAAAATTAATTCCAAACTAATTATTAATCAATACGAATTAAATAATTCAAATTAATATATTAGAACTTATAATATATTAATAAGCCATAAATATCATCTTCTCACAAAAGTCTATCCAAATTGTTCTGATGCCATGCAACCCAAATGAACCATGCCAAATCTGGTCAAGTACCAAATATAGTTATGGACTTAGACACCTTATCCAACATATACTACGTACGACTTTTATTTAGATTTCTAAGGATAGAAAGCACTTTATTACAATCTCACTTTTTAAGTCACACAACGTCATGCCGGGTTTGTCGCGAAACTTCGACAGGTCATAACTTCTTCGTTATAACTGGGATTTTGGCATTCTTTGGATCTCCAAAATCCTTGTCACGTCCATTACAACTTCTTCATAGATATTGGGTTTATCTATTATTTTATTTTTGACGCTTATTTTTATATTTTTAACTTATTATATTTTATAAATAAGTATAATGCACATAAAATCACATAATTCACATAATATTAAAGTAATTCCTCTTTATTACTTCAAAATAGGTTAAAATTGTTGACCATAACTATTACATCATCATACTAATGCTTAGCCTAGCAAGACGGGTGTTATAAAAATCTTCATGCAACACATCTCACCTTGTGAGCCTCTATGTCTCATGTTTTAAGGATCCTTTTTATCCAAAATCCATCATTTTGACTCCGTGAAACCCTAATTGGATTCGTCCTGGAAAAATGGATGTTACTAATATGCCATGGTGATCCGGATGTGCCACTCTTGCATCATGATATGCCAATATGGATCTTGATGCTCCATCATGTGTGTTGTTGATGCTCATGCAAGGATGAATTTTCCAAAAGATGTTGTATGGCGGATTTTGATTGATAGACAACATCATGGGCCTATGGGCCAATGGGCCAATGGGCTTGACCCATTAGGATTTTAGGTATAATCCTTCAAGTATAAATAGGGATGCATGCTAAGTCATTTTGCATCGTGAGTTCTAGAGTGATAGGCAAATCTCTGTGAAAATTGTACTTGTAACCAATGTTTGAGCACTCTGAAATAAAGAATACTCCCCTCCTGCCCGTGGACGTTGGTCACCTTGACCGAACCACATAAATATTGTGTCTTTGCAAGTTATCCGCTTACTTCTTAACAGGCAAAATTGACCCTTCAACATTCTAACTTTTTATTTAACCTTATAAACATCTTTGGTAATCATAGTTGTTAAATTCTTATAGTTTAAGTCTATATTTTAATTAAATAAGTTTAGTCAAATCTCATTCCTTATTTCAACCTCAAAACTTTTGACTTTAATTTTCACCTAACAATTAATAAATTCTTAATTAAATTATTTTATGTTTAGTAAATTGAAATTTAAAGTCAATCATCTTTTATAACTAATCTGTTTTTTTAGTTTGATTTTAAGGGATGATTAAAACACCAAAAACAAAATTACAAGTGTTACATTGTTGTCGAACTAGATAAAGTGATGGATTGTGGTTGCGTGGAAGTGCGAACTAACGACATTATGTAGACCCAACTATATTTTGAAATGAGGTTAGTAGGTTGTTATGGAAGTCGACATTAATTACTCTATTGTTGTTGTTGTTGGAGGTCATTGTGATGTCAGTTTCCTTGACTTGGATCCTTCCCATATAAAAAGCATAGAAGAAGCATGATGTTTGTGAGATGGTCCAACTCGCCGAGTCCATGCCTAACTTCATCCGACTCGACGAGTTGTTCATCCTACTCGTCGAGTTCCTCCTCATCTTCAAGCTACTCGCCGAGTCCACTCGAAGGACTCGCCGAGTCTATCCAGTCCTTATCCATGCAGTGGCTTTTCGAGCCAAACAGAGTTTCCAACTCATAGATCCATACTTCTAGGGACTATCCCCCACGTAAAGCTGCAAACTTTACGTGTAGATTAAGAGATCTAGGCTCAAAACACCCTAAACTAGGGTTTATGGAAAACATACTTCTTCAACATACCAAGGGCTGATACTTTAGGGGATTCAAGACCAAAACAAACATGGATCTGAGGTAGCAACCTCAGATCTGAACCTCCAACTCGGATTGGTTACATATCATACCAACAATGACCAAAACTCACATATAAGAATAGATCTAGGTGCAAAGGGAGTCCAAGCAACAACTTATTACCTCCAACTGGTCTGAAATGTTTTCTCAATCTCGGATCTACAGTCCCTTCTTGCACCTCCAAGGCTTTTCTTCCTTCTCCAAGCTTTAGTGCACTCTACAAGGCAAGATCTAGCTCAAAAACGGATATGGTGGCTAGGGTTTGGTGTTCTAGGGTAGAGAGGTAGTAAAGGAACCCTAGGAAAGAGAATGAGATGCTTAAATAGGCTCCAAATCCCGGATTTAGGGTTTTTCCTCGCTCAGACCCAACTCGTCGAGTCTCCTTGGCCGACTCGCCGAGTCGGTTGCTTACACCACAACCCGGATCCCGCTCGGACTCGCCGAGTCCCTCCATGGACTCGCCGAGTCTCCCTTTAAACTTGAGGTTTTTCTTTCTTTTCTTGGCTTTCCAAACTTTGGGGTGTTACAACTCTACCCCACTTAAACTAAACTTCGTCCTCGAAGTTTTCTATGACCAACTGCCTGCAAACTGCCTCCAACTCTTTGTCTGGGAAATCTAACACCCCTTTTGTCCTTCACTCTAGCCATTCACAATGCCGATCACTACCGTTGGTACATACTGAATCCTTTTCTTTTCCATAATTTCCTCAACGTTACTTCCTCCGACTGAAAATCATGTTGCCTCTCATCTGCCTACTGGATGCACCGAGACTACCCTTGTTCAACTATTCTGCCAATATCTGAGTTACCGAACTCCCACCGGTCACTACACTCCATCGCAATCTCCTAGCCGCTCCGAGCGACTCCGGAAGATACCTCGACTGTCTATAACTGTTCTATCCATTCTGCCATCCATACTGAATCGATGCTGCTGGAACCAGCTTGCTTATCTCTCCCTGATTACTCAACTCCTACTAACTCGAACCTTTCATCCTGAAGAAAAGCTACCTGCCTAGCTATCCTTACATATCACTTATACTCGGCCGAAGGCTCAACTGATCCTGCTGAGAGAGACTTGCCATTTCCAAATCAACCAACTATACCGCCAGCACTAGCATTCCAACGCAAATACTAATACTGATCATGCCTGAAACTCCAAACTGCCTGAGACACTGAGCTGACTGAAACACTGAATTCCGACTCAAACGCGGAATTAAGGACTCCTCACTTAGTCGCTTCCACGACTTCTGAACGAAATCTTTCTCTGGAACTAGTTTCCACTAGTTATCCTGTCGCTGTGGCTCTAACAACCTTCCGATCCAACCGATCGGGTCCATACATCACATCCTGACATCATCCATTCATTGGCTAACAACATGATGGTTCCCAGACTGACGGTAGCCCTTAACATACCCGAACCCCAACGGTCCACTGCTACTCTGACCTCATAACTGATGTGACGATCTATAGCCAAAATTTGCTGACTTAGCCATAACTGAACCATCTGGGAAATCCGAATCTAACCTGTGGATTCCCATATTCCCACTACTGCACCCGAACGGGTGGGAATTACTACGTTCCCGCGTTCAACAACGCGCTCATGCTGCTACCAATCTGATAAAAGCCATGGCTACACCCACGGACTCACAACTCTCAAATACTATCTGGCTGCTAATGAACGCTACGGCTACCCCCCGCAGACTTACAACACTACTACTACTATCTGACTGCTAGTGAATGCTACGGCTACCCCCGCAGACTTACAACACTCCTACTACTATTCCGAGGACATCCTGACTATCCCTAGTCCCGCTCGTGAATCCTCATCCTGATTTCTCAAAACCAGCTCTCAGTCTTTGAATTACTGCATCATCCTCGACATCCTATATCCTTGAATGCTCAGCGCTTCGTCGAGGAACTCTTCGGCTGGGTTCCCGAACCAACCGTCTACTAATCCAGATATAAGAAGCTATTGTTGGGAAGTTTCCAAATTCCCAACTCCTGAATCCACATAATCCTGCATGTTGGCTCTGCCACTGGCTACTAATACGAAGACATCTCCTGCTAACCGTTTCTCCGGATCCTCATTCCGACTCACTTGAGCCTTTACAGGTGGTCCTCAAATCCTGGATTCCCAACTAGCTTCTAACCATCTCCATTACACGAACTAACTGCCGGGAAAAGTTCTCGAACTCCCAATTCTGAACTTCTCAATCCATCCATCACTGTGCAACTACCACTTCTTCTCAAAGGCCGCGCACTCATTCTGGGTCTACGTGACTCTTATCCATGTATACCCGGAGGGTTCTCCCCCACTTCGATCCTGCTTACCCTTTGCTGCTTCACATTTCAAAAGAGATCCTGACCTTTACTACCATTCCAAAACTTCTACTGGGGAACCCAAGCCCGCCAGGTAGGAATTCAACCAATCCATCCCAAACACTACCCACTCCGAACTAGCGAAACAAACCAAATCTCTCCCAACCATGCTACAGTTACTGCATCCTCCGAAACCTTCTACATAAGAGCACATCCCCTAACTACCAACCAATTATCCGAGGTATGCAAATGGCATATAACATAATCACAAGCAAGCTACTCCATAACACAACACTTATACCACAATTGATGCATAACCATAACAATATAATCATAACATAAGCTGATAGAAAAAAAAAAAAACAAAGTTACATACCTCCATTACTCAATGCTGCTCGAATCCTTGCTGAAATCTACCGGAGAAACTCGGCTCCGAGCCGTAGGCACCCTTGCCCGGCCTCGACAACCACTGACGGTACTTGAAGTCCCAAGGGCAGGAGCTGGTGCCTGCCCTGCTGAATACAAACTCGGACAGTGGGCCTTCTTGTGGCCCCTCTGACTGCAATTGAAACATATCGGATCAAGTCCCTGGGCGATGAAAATAATGCAATCCCTGCTAAAATGGCCAATCTTGCCGCACTTGAAACATCCGACATCGCCACCACTCCTACGCCTGCACACACCCATGTGCGTCCTTCCGCACTTCCCGCATCGACTGCGGCTCTGGTAGTTCCTCGTTCTCAAATCCGAACCCTTGGGCCTCTTACCCGAACCTGTGGCTACCTGAGTCTCATCCATTTTCCTCTTCCTTTTCGACCCCCTGCCCAACTCTCGCTCCTGCGTTACCCCAACGGCAACGCCTGCCGACTGAACAGCAGCTGTCTGATCCTAGAGCCTCGCTATCAATCTATCAGTGGTCCTCACAACCATGTGGGGCAGATCCTCATGAATGGCTCGCGAAACTTCCTCAACTAACCAATCATGCAAAGGTCTCTCTTGGAGACAGAATGCCCCACTCACCCCTGCTCCCTGATGGCAGGAACTAGAAATGGAATCTCCCTCCCTGATGGATCCCTGAACTCCATAAGATTCGGGACCTAGACGAGCCCCAATCTGTCCTGAAACCATCCTGGCCTTAAAGGCCTCAAGATGACTGTCCATGAGCTCCACAATGGCCTCTCTAACTGAACCGAAGATCACTGGAGTCTGATCAATGATGTTGCGCATAATCTCTGCGGAAATGAAATCCCTCATCTGATCATCAAGCTGCCCGGATCTAAAGCCCGAGCCAGACCCCTCCCCTGCACCTGAACTGCCAACTGATATCTCGCGCAACGTCACCATGCTGAAAATATAACAATTCCTGATCAATTTACACACTACCGCTGAGGGATTTTTCACACACTCTACTAGTTCTTTGGTTTTGCCTCGGCCCCTCTTGAATCGAGTACGGATCCTCTGCCTTCAGTAGTATGGGCCCCTACTACCTTCCACATCTACCCGTACTTTCCTCAAGAGTTACCTCAACTCCACCAAGTCCCCTTTACTCTTCTACTGATCTCTGCTACTCCCATCCTAGGCTTGCCCTAGGGAACCTCTGACTCTACCCAAACAGTCCTCAGCTGTTGAAGGCCTCCTTGTAATGCCAATTAGCCACCACCTGAATACCATCACATGTAATGAGGCTCAGATAATCCTTCGAGTAAAAGTCTCGTCCCTACAATGGTTGGACTCAGACGAGAGTTGCGCAGTAGGGCCAAATCTAGCACTCTTAGATTTTCCAACCCTGATCACATGTGATGTGACGTATTCACCTAATGGCTAACTCCCATCACTCAGAGTCCCACAAAGCACAAAGCAAGCAACATTCGGATAAAGGAAACATACTCAGGCAAAACAATTCTCATAACAAGAAACTGCACTAGCATACAATGCTAAGCTCATGCTATCAGGCATAACCTACACAGGCTATCCTACTACTGTCTACTCAATACTAGCATGCAATTCTTATCAAGCTGAAACACATAAAACAGGCACATAAGGCATCATCCTAGATCCTTAGTCTTATTCTAGCATGCTGTTCTACTGAAGCTGAAACTGAAACTGAAACTGAACTGAAACTGAAGCTGATAATGATAATCATAACATAACTTGTATGGGTAAATTGGGAGTACTTACTTGAGCTCGGCTGATTGCATGCACCACACTATTTTTTTTTCTTTTCAAAGTTCCTTCTTTCTGAATTCTTTTTACTTTTCTAAAACCGTTTTCTTTCTCAAAACTCTCCTTTTACAAAACCATCTTTTCATTTTTTTGAAAATCTTTATACCAATCCCTCAGTTTGAGTCCAGACACGCTTGAGAGCATGTCCAAATCCCTCAAACCAAGGCTCTGATACCAACTTGAAACATCTACATCGGCTTGGAAGGAGAACGAAACATCTACTTATAAAGGGGTGTGGATACCTTCCTTGTCATAACACGTTTTAAAGCCGTGAAGGCAGCAGATCCCATAAGAACTCTGCAGTTAAGCGTGCTCGGGCGGGAGTAGTACCGGGATGGGTGACCCCCTGGGAAGTCCTCGTGCCGAGTGGCCCAAAGCGGACAATATTGTAATACGTGCCAGAGGGGGGGGGGGTGTTACAAATAGTATCGGAGTTAGGGCACGGGTCGATGTGTTCGACGGGGACGTCGAACCCTATAATAGGGGGTGAAGGTGGGTTGCACCTGATCCTACATCGGCTTGGAAGGAGAACGAAACATCTACTTATAAAGGGGTGTGGATACCTTCCTTGTCACAACGCGTTTTAAAACCGTGAGGGCAGCAGATCCCATAAGAACTCTGCAGTTAAGCGTACTCGGACGGGAGTAGTACCAGGATGGGTGACCCCCTGGGAAGTCCTCGTGCCGAGTGGCCCAAAGCGGACAATATTGTGATACGTGCCAGAGGGGGGTGTTACATTTATTTATTAAAAAAAAATAAAAAAATACCCAAGTGTGACACCATTCCTTGGGTGTGGTATGAAACCACATTTTTGTGGTAATGGATGAGGTGACGCCTACATATCACTGCAGTTTCATGAGGAAGTGTGACACCATTCCCTCCGGCGTTACCCATATTTCTTCCTTTAAGTTTTTTTGTATAATTGTAATTTGTGTATATTTGAAATTTAGGGAAAGATGAAGTAAAATAAAAAATATAAAGTGATGACAAAAGATAAAGAAAACCTATCCTTTCTGCCGACCATCTTTTCTTTTTTATGTTTTCTATGTAGTTTATTATTTTATTATTTCACATGTACACATTTAATTGATTTGTTTATATATTAATAAAGTTAACTTGTATGTCCTTAAGAATTCTGAATTTATTTTGGTGTTATAATTAGGAAAATTGATGCTTTTTGTTTAAAATTCAAATTTTTTTATAAGCCCTCTCTATATTCAAATCCTTACCCTCGTTAAAGGCAAAAGACAAAGTGTTCGGTTCGTCTTAATCTTGTATTTTGTGCTTCTTGATTTACCATGGATTCATAGATGATAGATGGGAGGGGAAAGAAAGATAACAACTTTCATGTGTTTAGGAATAGAACTATAGAAGATTTAGGAATAATAGAGAGAATGTAAAGCAGAATAAAAAGCTGTTAGGGAAAGAATAAAGAATACCCACCAACGAAAACTAAAATATACAGAAAAACATACTCTACCAATCTCCAAAGACTTTATATGCCTCGTAAAACCCAAATTCAAGCGATGACTTCTTGTTTCCATTTCCTTTGAAGATTCTAAAACCTCCATTTGGAAACAAAATTTTTGGTCATTTTCATTCTTCTTGAATTATAATTGTCTTCCGTCCTGTATTGGACAATTCTGTTTAGTCAGCGCCTCTTAATTGATCATCATCTAGACGTCCACATCACAAATCACTATTCTTCTTCTTATTAATCACCACTTATGCATTCCAGCAATTAAACTCCGAACTGGTTTGTCGCACGATGATATTGTTGACGAAGTCCCCTCTCGCTGGGGATCTTTGCGCCTTAACTTTCTCCATTTGTGTCGCACTCTCTTTGCTTCGATGTTTTGAAGAAACTGCAAGAAGAGGAGTTTTCGACCAGGTGGATCTTCTTTTACTTCTTTGATTACTCTACGTATTCAGGTGTGTTTCGATTGGGTTTTTGATGCTTTCATCTTACTTCCTCGTTGCAAAACCGTCGATCAATTTTGGCTTTTACGTAAAGTCAACGAGGATTTTATTGCAACTTAACTTACATGCATGTAGATCTGAGCTTTGCAAGTTGCAACATCATGAATAGAGTTTTGTCGGATATAAATCTACAACAAGATCCATAATCAAAAAGATTCATTTGAGATTTACTATAAATTTACAACGAAATCATGTCTTACAATTTTAATTTGGCTTAAAAATACATGAGAAATCCTATTTTTACGCCCAATCTTTCCTGATAAAGATTTTCTTCTTGATAAATGTGAAACGTTTTGGGTATATCGATCAAGGTTTTCATGCAAATATAACTTAAAAAATAGTCAGAACTCGTAAGTGTTTTATAAATCTGTTTTCGTCTTTCATTATTAGAAACTAAACAGGAAGCTCGTGCATATAACGTTTGGACTACAGTTCATGTTATGCTGGCCGCTCTTCAGGTAAATAACGTGAGAAAGGAAGGGATGTTTTGATCATTAACTTCATGTATGATGATTACGTTATTCCTATATTATCACAGTTCAGGAAGTCAAGGAGCATTCATGGCAGCTGTGGTGCCAGGTGTCAACATAGTGAAAGTGCTGCTCATTGGATATGGGATAGTGAAAGACGAGGCCACTGTCAAATCTATGAGCAGATTTGGAGACCACAGGTTTTTAAACTACAAAATATATCGGATCATATGAATTAACCAAAGATTTTATGATCGTTTTATTTGCTTCTTTATGTATCAGGGAACTTATAAGGGGTCCTTTGTACTATGTTTGTACAATCACATTGTGTTGTACAGTCTACTGGAGAACATCACCTATTGCCATTGCTGCAATGTGTAATCTTTGTGCTGGAGATGGTAATGATTCTTTCTAAAATTATGATCATAAGAAGAACATTTATTTCATTCTACTTTATCTAGTGGGACAAAAGAGTATCTCATGTCAAAATTATATCTTTCGACCTTGTTCTTTCTACAGGCATTGCTGACATTATTGGAAGGAGATTCGGAAAGAAGAAAATTCCTTATAATACTGATAAATCTTTTGCAGGTTCCATTGCCATGGCAGTTGCTGGTTTCATTGCTTCTGTTGGGTAATCTTTTGAATTTTGATCTTTTGGCAAATATTATCCCATTGGAAACTAAATATTTTCCTTTTGTGCAAGAGATTGGACTCTATTTTTTTCCCACTAAGTGTTGTCTAAATAACGATTTTGTCCTGATAAATGATGTTAAAATATATTTAAGGAAATGACAGCGACACTTGGCAACATGAAAGGAAATAATAAAGACTCTTAGTTTTTTCCTCACTTTTGTGTATTAAGTGAAAAGAAACTCCCATCTGACTATCTTATTGTATAGAACACTTAATTACTTGAGATAGACATCATTTATCTGGTCAACACTCGATCAATACAGCATTTAACGGGGAAAAGGGTTGTCCATTTGTCCCTATTAATTCCATTTTTTAAAAAAGAAACACTTTGGAATATTAGTGATATTGTATAGGTACATGTACTATTTCTCAATGTTTGGCTTTGTTGAGAAAAAATCTAAAATGGTGGTGGGCTTCTTCGTGGTGTCTCTTATGAGTGCGTTCGTTGAGTCTCTCCCAATAAGCACTAAATTAGACGACAATCTGACTGTGCCTCTTGCCAATGTGTTGCTAGGAACTTTGGTATTCTTGTAAATGTATTGAGCTGAAATATGTGATTATTTGTTGTAAAATGTTAGTCAAATCGATTATAGTCATGTACGTGTTATGTTGATTAGAACTTGCACCAATTTATGTACACAAATGTTGGTTTTAATTGCAGAATTGTTCTTGTCTAATTGTAGTCGTTTGTCGTTATTGATGTTATAACTTCCTAAGTACGTGTAGTTATTGATGTTATAACTTCCTAATTAAGTACGTTAAATAAAAAAAGTAACTATTAAATTTTGTATCATTTATGGTGACTTGTTGAAATTCAAAGTTTTTTTGTAGCTGTCGTATCTTTCGAAAGAAAGCATCATTATTTTTTCAAGGTTTTCGTATTACCGAAATTAAGAGACCTCTACAATTGTTGCTTTGTTATTTGACATATAATGAACTGTCACACACTTAGCTATTTTAAGTAAGTGAGGGAAACATCATCGTAAACAAATCATGTGTGCTCTCCTACGTGTCTTATTATTATTGGTTGTTATTCTACCAACTTAGCTATTCATATATACAATATATATAGAGGTGGATGGAGAATTAATGTAATGATTTTTTTGCTAGTTAGTGTTCTATCTATAACACCTAGACTTGTGTTGCATTTTTTGATCAGTCGAAGAATATTTATAATTTGTCTGTGTTCATTTTAGTTTTGCACTTTTGTTTATTATTGATTTCTGTACTGAACGAGTGGTATCATAGCATGACCGTTTAATAATTTTAGAATCCCATTTCGTTTTCAAATACCTCTGATATGTTACTCACATATTTGTTTTTCTGTTTGAATTTTATTTTTCTTAAGTTTTTGGCAGTTTTGAACATGTTTTTCAATGGCAAACAGTTCTTAGGCGATGTACAATGTTGCAAAAATTGTTGATTCAAACACTTGTGCTCCAATTTTGGAGGAGTATGATCAGTAGACAATCCACATGGAAGACTATCTGTATGCTCTTAATGAATACGTATGGTAATCTATCAAACTTAGACCTCATAATCCTAGTTTCACATAAACAAGAGTTATTCCCAAATTACGAACCCTCTCTTATTTATAGCAACAAACAACTCCAAAAAAAATGACAAAACTACCCTAATAGTTAAAGCCACATATTAAACTAACTAACAATTCTTCACCTTGGCTTTTACTATGAGTACAGTAAAAACAAACAATTACTTCCACTTGTCGATGTTTAGAAAATCTAAACGATGTCTAAATTTTGTTAAAGGTAACGACATTGTTAATGCATCAGTTGGATTGTCTTGGGTCCTAACTTTCTTCACTTGAATTCTTCCTTCTGAATGGATAAAATGATAACGAACATCTATATGCTTCGTTCTTTCATGATGTACTTGATCTTTAGCCAAACAAATTGCACTCAAGTTGTCACAAAAAATAACAACTTTATCTCGATGAAAACCAGAATCTCCAAGCAATCCTTTCAGCCAAATTCCTTCCTTTGTAGTCTCTGTAAGAGCCATATACTCAGCCTTTGTAGTGGACAAAGCTACTGAAGGCTGTAGAGTTGCTTTCCAACTCACTAAAGCATTTCCAACTACAAACACATATCCTTTCAATGACCTCCTCGAATCAATATCAGCTGCATAATCTGGATCCGAATAACCAGTCACACCAAACATTCTTCTTTTCCTCCATAAATGAGTCCAACATCATATGTACCTTTTAGGTATCTAAAAATTCGTTACACAGCAACCCAATGTCCCTTTCAAGGATAAGCCATAATTGAGAAGTTGTTTTACTCTTGTAATATTAGTCATGTATTGAGAAGCCACCAACATATCATCCAGATAGAGTAACAAAAACACACCTGACCCATTAACACCCTCCTTATGATATTTACAACAATCATAATGACTTCTACTATAACCATGCCTAACCTTAAAAAGGTCAAAATACTTATACCATTGACTAGCAGATTGCTTTAACACGTAGAGTGACTTCTTGAAATTACAAACATAATTCTTGTTACCTTGAGCTACAAACCCCTCTTAGATTCATTTGTGCCACAAGTGCCAACAACACTCTAATAGATGTATAACGCACCACATGTGAGAATATTTTGTTATAATCAACTCATTGTTCACTTATAACAACTACACCAAACGAGCCTTAGACCTCAAATTTTGAGATACAGGAAGCCCTGTTTTTCTCTTAAAAATCCATTACAAGTCACACTTTGCTGAAACGAGGTAACTTTAACACTTCCCAAGTTGGGTTCTTATGAAGAGATTCAATCTATTCACTTATAACAACTATCCACACATCAACCTCTTTAGATGTTATTGCTTCTTTATAAAAAGATGGTTTAAAGAATTCCATTTCTTTAGCCACTTGCAAAGCATACGCTACCATATCTTCAAAACCATATCGAATTGGCCTTCCAACTTGTCTCCAGGGTCTATCCAAAGCAATAGACTAAGAATATTCATGGTGATGTTTTTCATTCACAACAGGTACTGTTTGAGATGAATTATTAGGTTGTTCAATAGATTTATCAAGCTCTTCAGAGTTATCTTACTCATACTCCACCTGTTCGGACATATTCTCACCATAAGTATTTGGTGCAGATGAGTATTTCATACCATGCAACATACTATCCTCATCAAACACTACATCTCTACCGAGAATCACATTTTTCTTATCAAGACACCAAACTCTATAGCCCTTTACACCATCTCCATATTCTATAAACAATTATTTTTTTAAACGAGGCTCCAACTTTCCCTCACTAATATGGTAATAAGAAGGACAATGAAACACTCGCAGGCCTATGTAGTCGGTTGTTTTTCCAGACCATACCTTAAATGGGGTTGTAGAATTAATTATTGTAGCTGGAGTTCTATTTATCAGGTAACACACTGTATTAATAGCTTCTGCCCAAAAACACCTAGATAACCCTACATTAGACAACATACACCTCACCCTTTCAAACAATGTTCGATTCATTCTTTCATGCACTCCATTTTGTTGTTGAAGCATCGTTTCTATTCAAAGATAGGTCTTTTTGGAAAGATTTAAATTGTGAGGAGAAGAAACATTTTAGAAAGATTTAATTTGCCGTTTAAGAGTAATGTTCATTCAATTAATCATATCTTTATGAAGCATCATTTCCATTAAAATATAAGTCATTATGTACCAGAGTCTTATTGTGTTACGAAGACTAATTACGTATGCAAACTAGAAAATGTAATGAATATAAATGAAATCTAGGTTCCAAATTAAGTAAATTTCAAAAAGGATATACAGAAGTAGGTAACCAAAATGATATCAGAGCGGTAACATCATGGATAGCAGATATAGCCAAAAAAGCATATTGAAGCCAATAATCAAAATGATATAGAAGGTTATACTGAAGCCAACATTAGCTTCTTCGATGAAGTTGGTAGCAAATAAAACAATGAGTCAAATCAAAATTTACAATTTTATTCTTCAAAATCCAAGGACTCACTAGGACCCAAACAATAATTGCAGTCATAACCCTAATCCCCAAGGACTTGATCGATTCGTTCCTTCGAATTCAAACTTAAATTTTGACCCTAAACTTTATGGATTCTTCATTCTTTTAACCATAAAAATTCTTCAAAGAGTTGTTTTTTCGAAGCTAGAAGGACCGAAGTTTGGTTTATCATAGAACTTCTTTTTCCATGCCAGTTTCTTGGCTTTCTCTTGCTGGTTCTTCGAAGAGTTGTTGTTGTTTCCAGGCGATGTTCAGTTCTTTCTCCATACCAGTTTCTTGGCTTTCTCTTGTTTGTTCTACATCTACCTATATCAAGACGATAAACACATTCACTTTTCAAATGATGAATGTCAATAAGTTTCGATTGTTAAAGAAGACTTTTTCTCAGATTCTCAGTATTCATAATGTTGAACCCTTCTACAAGGCAAAGAATGAACAAACTATTGATATGTTCAATGAGATGAGTTATCAACCTACTCTTACTAAAATTAATGAGTTTAAGAAGCCTGGATTACCTTGTATGTGGAATTTTTTCATTGGAAACTATCTTTGCTGCTTAACTGGAAGAACATTAGTGTTGGATAACGGTTGTTTGGAGGTTTAAGCAATAGTGGCAGGATTATACTACGACTTATCGATGGACTATGCAATTCAGCTCTAGAATGAGTTTGTGAAAAGTGTTGTGAACACGAAATGCAATCGATGGGATTTCGCGTTCTCGTTATTGGAGCTTAATTTTACAATATGCTTATGAGAAGGAATGTATTTTGGTTCCAGACAACGAAGAAACTGCTGAATTTTCAGTGTTTCATCATCCTAAAACTATTGAAGATGATGGAGAAGTTTTTCCAACTGTTGCCAGAATTCCTGATGCAATGCTTCACAAGGTGGATCTATCTCACCCTGTTTTGGTAAGCCATTTTAAGATAATTAATCTTGATATCGAAACTGGTGTGTTGTTAACTACAACCACTACTCCATCAAAGAAGAAGAAAGGGTCTAAGAAAGTTATAAAGGAAAGTCTATCCACAACAAAACCTGAGCAAGTTGAGAAGGTTACTACAATGAAGAAAGTGCAAACTGAGCCACCTCCGGTTTTGAAGCCTGTAACAGAAGTCGTACCTTCGAAATATAGTGTGTTGAAAAAGATTGCTCATACACCTCGTCATTCTCCTGAAAGGTCGAGAAGTTTTTCACCAACTTTTAAAGTGAAGCCACAAGTCAGTTGAAAGGGGGTTTTGTTTCAAAAAGTTCAAGTACCTGTTTCTCCAGCTTCGAAGAAACGGAGGGTAAAAGACATGGCCAAACGTCTTTCCAAGAGACAAAAGAAGAAGCCAAGATGTTAGTGATTCATGACGATACAATAGATGAAGAAGTTGTTCCCGAGTTTCCAATTCATGATGATCAAATGGGACATTCTTCATCTGAAAGGGATTCTCCACTTATGTCGAATCTCAAGGCAACTGGAAATCTTGATGACTCTGTGGAGAAATTCTAAAGTAGACACACCCATCAATCTTGGTAAACAAATGAAGAAGTCTACTCCTAAGAAAACAAATGTCATACCACCCGGAATGTCGACTGCCAAATTATTTCATGAGGAGGTTTTCACTTTAGGCATTACTGCTAACAAATCTAATATAGAGGCAAATGTCACTATGGGTGAAGGAGTATCGAGTACAGCTGCCTAAGGTAATCTTTCTCTTGTTGTCTCATCTACGTTTGAAACAACTCTTGTTGATACCATAGTTTCATTACCTCCATTTATTATTCCTAATTCAACCAAATCACCTTCATCCTCTAATTCACCTACTTTTGATAATATCATGCAACAACCCATTACTTCCTTTTTCCCATCCCAATCCACAAAAGGTCCCAAAATAGTTAATGATGACGAAACGGATGATGGTGGGTTCGTGGGTTCTTTTGCTGATATAGAGTATGATCCTAATAAGGAGGACATTCCAGATCACATGCTGATGTCTAGGAAGAAATTTAAGATTCTTAATCAGAAGCTTAATTCATCGCTACAATTACAAGTTGATGGTGGGGCTAAACATCCAGTTTTGGGTATCGAGGTGATGTTATGTCGAAAGCTCAAGAGCATTGAATTCAGGACAAACTTGATTAAATTGACAAGAATAATGAGTTAAGGATCAAAGCATAATCTGAGAATTTTAATAAAGCCTTATAGCTTTAAAGGATGTTGCGAAGGAAAGACATGTTTTGTATGTTCAATATGTCAAGACCATTCGTGAGAATGTCAATTTGAAACTTCAAGAGTTACAAGATGACATGGTGAAAGAAATCATTGTTCTAACTCACAATTATTCTACCCTTCATATGAAGGTTGATATAATTGCTAATGCTATCACAAAATCTATTGAGTGGTACAATTCTTTCGTTACCAAATTCGAAAAGAAGGTTACAGTTGATGATACCAGTTTTGGTGATATTGTGAAGTTGTTGGGTACGTTAAAGGATCTCATTTTAAAGTCTAGATCTTCGACATCTTCTGTATTTACTCCTGATTTCTTAACTCAAAATTTTAGCTTGCTCGAGTCAACAATTCGTAAAGAATTGGCTCCACTTGCGAAACTTCTTCCATTGATGCCAATTGGTGTCCCACCTATTGTTACAGGGGTGAAAGGGGGAGAAAAAAGGCATGTTGGCATTGTTAAAGGCGAAGGAGGTTCTCGTAAAATAGGTGAAGATGCAAAGGTAGTGGAAAAGGTTTTAACTAGTAAAATTCCCGTGACAATGCCAAGTAAAACTGATCCGATAACCTCAACAACAACAACAACAATGCTTTTGAAGAAGGGAATTGTAATTGGTGGTACAAGTTCATCTTCGAAACCCAAGTCTACGGAAGAAAATAAAGGGAAAGGGAAAGAAGTAAGTATTGAGCTTACGAAGGAGGAAAAGAAAGCTGCAATGGAACAAGAAGTCAAAAAGCGACATCAAAATACAAAGTATACTTTGATAGAGAGGCAGTGATCCACCTAGTCTCAACAAAGGTGATCACACAAAGCTTTATTATTACAAATATATTGAAACTTTGTTTGTTTCTAGTGAGATGCATGAGTTTGAGAGGATTCCCAAGAAAAATTTTTAACACTGTGAACTCCGATATGAATCAATTAGATTTTCCAGTGAAAAGAATGATGTTCTTGGATGAGTAGTTCGAGCTTGCTGACAAGTACAAGGATAAACTTGAGTATAGGCACATGAAGTTTTGTTTCCATGCTATACTTGGGAAGAAGGAAGTAGAGATATGGTCATTGGTCAAGATAGTTTGAGTTATGTGCATAACCAAAGACGTTCTATTCGAGGGTATGCTCCAGAATTATCAAAATCACATAGTTCAAGCAAACAATGTTACATTCGACTTCTCAGTTACAGACTTTGCACTAATGAATCTTCATGATTTGTTAGTTGTGGCATTGATCATGAAAAGTGTTGATATATCGAAATTACAAGTGACAAGAAAAGAAGATTTTTTGAATGCTTTTGCTCATCTGAAGGTTTTTATTGATGGATACTATGGAGCTTTAGCCTTAACTGATGTTGAATTGGATATATATTTGGATAAAGAGATCATTCTTCCACAAACTATGTGTTATGAGTAAGGCTAGTTTGAAATATGTTGAAGATGGAGAGATTACCTTGAGACCTTTAGGGATCGTTTTTGTTGGGAAAAACAAGAAGGTCAAAAATTCTAAATTCCTGTTTCAAGCATGTTATGTCGAAAGGTATACAATTCCACATTACACAAATCTCATGGTAGGTATGAACATTTGTGCCAAGAATAATGATAAGGAGAAATCTTAGATTCAGACGATCATAAACTGGTATGCTGAGATTCGGAGGGTGATTCATCAAACTGCTAAGGTGTTAACAACTTAGATTCGGCATCTCTCATAAAGGGGGAGAGTTTAGGGTTTCAAATGTTATTGTGAGGTGTCGAATATCTCTTAGTTGTATGTAGCTTGTAATGTTATTACAAGGGAATTTTATGTTTCGAAGCTTATTGTATTTCATCCCTTGTATTTATTGTGCTTCAGTATCCCTATATATATATATATATATATATATATATATATATATATATATATATATATATATATATATATATATATATATTATCAAGATCAAATAAGAAGGAAATTTTTGCTACGAAGGTAAGAAGTTTTTTTCTACATATTTTTTTTGCGAACAAACAAAATGAATCATTAGATGATTCATTTGTAAGATGATTCACAAGAAAAAATTCTCAAAAAAACGTCTCGATGATTCATTTATATAATGATTTTGTTGTTATTCACTAAAATTGTCGTAAAAGTGAATTTTTTCTTAATTTACTTAAAAATGAATCATAAAGATGTTTTTTTGATAATTTTTTCTTGTGAGTCATCTTATAAATGAATCATCTAGTGATTCATTTTTTTGTTTCTCAAAAAAATATGTCGAAAAAAAAAATTCTTACCTTCCTACCAAAAAAATTTCTTACCGGATCTATATATATATATATATATATATATATATATATATATATATATATATATATATATATATATATATATATATATATATGGGATGGATACACTATGAGGTTTATACTTTGACTCTAATCTTGTACTCTTTACTCTCATCTTCTTGTATTCACTGATAAGCAATACAACGAGCCAACAAGATTTTATTTCGATATTGTGTCTAAATTTGTTCTTACTTTGATTTCGTTTCTATACTCGATTCAATCGTCACTACGCTGATGTCTTTTTTGAATGCCATGGATGTGTTGACGTTTATAGTGCTTTTATAAAATGAGTAGGGCGTCCCTCTACAACCTCATCCTTTGTTCCTCCACCACACAATCAACATCCACACCTCATCCATCACATAGCCGACCTCCTACACCAAATTATCATGTACCACTTACTGATTCAAATCCACCACCACAAGCAACTCATCCTAATGCTTCGTTATCTATCACGGGTCCTTCTGATAATTCCAAAAAGAGAGAGAGTAGTTCAAGTTCATCCTTTGGTTCTGAAAAGAAAGTAGTTTTAAAAGACTATGAAAATGAGGAAATTGATGATGAAATAAAAACTATAGGGGAAGGACTCTTTGATTTCTCTTATTTAGGGGACTCCATTCATTCAACACCTATTTCTACTATTTTTCCAAGTACAAGTTATTATGATGATTCTTCTCATCATCAGGAGAAGTCATCTACATAGGGGAATATTTCAAAATCAATCTTTGAAACATTCGAGGATCTTAAGCTAATTTCCTTGTTGAGATCCAAGAAATGGCCAACACCAGTTCTATTTCACCTTGATATTTCAAAGAATCTTCGAGTAGTCTCATCAATAAAAGAAAAGGCTATTGAGTGTGAAATGTCTAAAGTAGAAGTCAGAGCCTTTTGTGATGAGCATAACACTATCATACCAAATAAAAGAATTTTCATGCATGTTGATAAATTTGTTGAAAAGATTACTTCTAGTGAAGGAGATCTCAAAGAGGGAAAAAAGGACATGATTCATTTTAATGTGTTGGTCGGAAGATTTAACCATGTGAAAGTATAGTGTTATCTACACTTAAAGTTCTTATATGCATGTTATGTATTAAGGATACAAAGATGGTACCTTTGTCAAGTACCACTCATGATAACGATCCATGAGGTGATCTTGATCCGGGTCATATCCAATACTTGTTCTCTAACAAGTACCTATGAATCTTGGTTACAACCCTTTGCCCACTTTCATCTTATGATAGTCTACCAATCCATTTCATATTACTCTTACATCATAATTGCTCCCATAATTATGACCGACTATGAACTTCTAGAATAATTAGATTATTTTTGGACTAAACATGTTAATATAGAACACAACAAGTATTATTGTGAAGATCATATCCTAATATATCAAAACAATATAACATTTGTTGTTATAATGTTACAATATCCAAAATACTAAATCCACATCAAATCTCATTTCTAGAATAATAAAGTCCTATAGATCAAGAGTGGCCTTTCATGCCTAGCTTAAAGAAGGACTTTATTAATGGATTTGACTAAATTTAATTTGTGTGAATTCTACGAATATGATTATCTCCATATTTAAATTTATTCTAAGAATAGTAAGATATCTTAGAGAATATAAGTCATGTGTTATGATCTGATTTAGAGTATCTTAGATTGATTAAGTGCACTCGTGAAGTCACAAAAGATTTCTAGGTGATCATTGAATTAATGGACTCAATCTAGTTTTTCAATGAACTTATTCATCCAATCATATTCGATTGCAGCTTTTGAAGTAGCAGTGTATTCTTATTTTATAGTAGATTATGCAATTATGTTTTTTCCCTGAGCTATTTCCAACAAGACTCATTCTTCATTTTTAAAGAATTCCTAATCTAATTATAATTCATAATTATATCTATATGGTTTGAAGTTAACATCTTATGTAACTCCTTTACATAAAGATATCTTTTAAACTGATTAACTCACATACATTCTCTAGTTCTTCTTTAGTAGTTTTAAATGTCCTTGTAGTTATCTAATGACTTTCCGATGTACCTTATTGGTATCTTCTGATATGTTCATAGCTTAATAATATGCCTGGTCTTGTTAATGATGGATTCATATTTCAAAGTAAATAGAATAAAGATCAATTTTTCTAGCTCAAACCTATATGATAGGTCCTTTTAAGGCAAGCTCAAAATGGTGTCATCTGGTATTATCAAGAGCCCTGTAAAGGAATATTGTATCTTGATCGCTTTCAAGATATTGCCAATATATGCATAAATATTTAGAACTTTAACATTCATCTTTACCTATCACCATAGATTTTACATTCCAAAAGTGTACCTTATCAATTCTAAGCCTTTAATTTTAGAAACACTTTCCGATTCAAGGTTAAATGACCTTGCATAATCGAAATGTTATTTCCCATGAATAAGTATGGCTTAATTATACAAGATTTGGAAATCACTACGCTCCCACTTGTTCTTAGTAAACACATATTTTATCTTCATTTTGATGTAAAACCAGACTTTGTGCTTTCATAATAAAATGATGATTTTAATCTTGGGTTTAGAAGATATAGCCTTACATAAGCTTCAAATACTCAAAACATTAAGTGAGATAAGGATAGAGCCTTTCCATTCTAAATATTACAAAGTGTTATTTTTTACTCGTTAGTTGGTTAAGATACAAGTGATAATGATTAAGGCATAATCCCAAAAGGATAAAGGAATATAATTTCTACAGATTAGAAAGTAAACCAAATCTAGTAAGGTTTCATTTATCCTTTATTATCTCTAAGGCTTTAGATCTACTGATTTGTTTCTCAACTTCATTTATGAAAACTTCAAACGATTTCATATTTATCTCTTACCCTATAAAATATAATTACAACGACTATAGTTGTTAATAAATTTGATTAGGTATCTTGGAATAAATCTAGACATTCATTAGAAGGGAACACATATGTCACTATGTATAGTTCATTAATAATTATTTTCTCTACAGTTTAGTGAAAATAGAATTAATAATCTCATATATATATATATATATATATATACGATTCACATATGTCAAATAAACTACACAATTCGCGTTTAAAAATCCATTTCTAAAGTTGGAATATGTGTATTATATTTATGTACTAAAGATAACAAAGTCATAGATAAGTTTGATTCAAATCATGTTTAAGTCAAAACTTTTTTGTTATAGAACTTATTATCTAGAAAATCTTGATATTTACTTTATAATTCTATTAATAGATCTCATTCCCAAAAAACAAAATTTAATCATTTTAGAATATGATGGTGATGATTATGAAAGACAATTAATTAAATGATCAATTATATAACAAATTAAATGAGATATATATTTAGATAAGATAATTTAAAACATACATTATTCGCAACAAAAATTGTTATACAATACAAATACTTTTTGATCAAAACATAAATAATGATATTCGGGAGTAAAGTTCCAAATTGTTTGCTGTATGCTGCTTACTCTTGTCGAATATTTTTCAACATTAACACATATTAGATTAACATAAAGTATCAAGTACTTGAGTGTTATATGAAAAGTATAAGTTCTATCGTATAAATAATCGAATTACTGGTCCAGCTACTATTTCTTAGATATGCGGAACCTTTCCTCGTCTAATTTGTTGTTTCTTGACAATCAAAAGAATATCTATCTCTATGGGGCTTTCTAGATTTATTCGGATTATAGGTATCCTTTTCATGAACTAAAAGCCTTTTAGGGAACACATAATGACTCTTTTCAACTTTGCATTCTTCTTGTGCTTGAACTGGCTTAAATCAAATAGCATTGTATTTTAGAAATATTCATTTGACCTGATAAAAGATATGATATGATTCCAACTTTTCGATTCCTTCTGAACATCGAGAATAATTGTTCCTATTATGGTGTCAGAAACATCTTCAGCATTACAATGATTCCTCCACCAAGTTTCATGTTCAGGTCTATTGCTTAAAGCAGGTGGTTCATGAATAGTGCCTTCTAAAATATACAATTTCTTATCCCTGTTTAGATTATCCCATAAGGTATGAACTCATTTGTTGAAATTATGTCCATCAAATGTTATTATCTCTTGTATATTAGCAAAGAAAAATGATGCATGGTAATGAGATTAGATTTTGTTTTTATCTACAAAATTTTAACAGATCTAATTTAGTATTTTCAATATCCAAATCTTTAATAATTAATACCCTTTAAGTTTCTAAGACATTAATTATCAAAGTCTATGATCCAAGTTGCAAAACAAATAAATGGTTAAGTATCCTTTAATTATCAAACGCTAATGTGAATCCATTAAACTTCAACTGATACAACCCAAAACTTATAAAGAATCTCCAATTTGATGATGTATGAAATGACCAGTGATCGAGAACACATTGACACCTAATCTAGTGAATCAAAACCCACGTATAGCTAAACATACCCATCTGTGAAACTGATTTGCCAATTGACAATTGCCCAATCTAAACTGTAAATAGAATTCCATACAACAAGCTGACAAGTCCCTCAACAATCGATAGTAAACTTGAGCGATCCTAGTGCATCCTCATTTATTCATTGGCATGCCCCGACTCATTATAGCCAATAGACGAGGAATGCCCCGACCAACAAAATTTCTATTGGTATGCCCTAGCTCAAAAACTTATGGTTGGATTGCTAATACATATTGGGTCCAAAACCTCTCAATTGGATTGCCCTCGGCCCACAACCTTTCTTTTGGAACGCCCTGGTCTGTTGAATGACAACACAAAGCCATACAGTCTCGACTTTACTATGTCATGTAGACATATACATAGTAGTTAACATATATCTAGCAACAGAGGAACATAAGACCAATCAAGAGACAAAGAAACAGATCTATAGAATACTACAACATAACGACATCGTATATACTAGGATACATAATTTAGTTGGCCGACATTGGTGCATTTGACCGACACACACAGTGAGAAAAACTCACCTCATAGTCTGAAGAATAGCTAAACAATACACTACTTCAAATACCAGCTCTGCATGTCACATATTCAAGAAATAGAGACCAAGGCTTAACTATAACTCAAAATATGCAAAATACCCTTAAGTCAAAATTGGTTAACCCTAGTCATAGTCAAAGTCAACGGTCAAGGTCCAAAAGTCAATATTTCTTGCCAACAGAGTGTGCCCAACCGACTCTAATATTGGCCTAAAGTAGGGCACTGACTGCATACGCGCAATGTACCATTAGTATGCCCAACGTACACAACCCAGTCCGAAAACTCCATTAACAACTTACTCCATGAAGCCCTTACAATAGAAAATCAGATCCAAATCCAAAATGATGTTCTAAGTCATAAAGCTTTCGACTTTATCCATTAGGGATGCCCTAGTATGCCCTACGTACTCATCGTACACCTTGTGTATGCGACTAACCCTAAAATCTTTCTAACTTCAAACGGTCGTAATTTCTTCGTTCCAACTCCGTTTTCGATGTTCTTTATATCCATAGAAAGGTGTTGAAGAGCTCTATAATATTATCTTAATATCCTGGACTAAAACATTATCGAACAAAAATCCATATTTCATACAAGGACCCGGGCTATGACTTTTCCCTTTCTACCCTTCGGCCCAAAACACAGATTAAGGGTAAAATCCCTTTACTATCAATACCTCCTTCCACAAGGACTAAACTTTGCCTCATAAAGGACCAAAACCTTAATAATCAACTTTCGTCCTATGGCTCAGAAATGATAGGAAACAAGATGTTACAATTATATTACTTAATACATTATACTTTTAATGTGATTTGTGTCCTATCAATTATGTTAGGCTAACGACCCTCCACCATAAAAAGAAGCGATAGGTAAAAAGGACAACCATTCAATGGTCATTTATGAGGTTTCCTTCTACCTCTTTTAGAGTGTGTGTGTAGCACTCGGTTCCTGGTATGTAATTTATTTTGTTGTATTTTGCATTTTTTTTCCTAGGACTCGGCGAGTTGAAGGCCCAACTCGTCGAGTAGGAGTGGGTTTGGATACGGGACTTATGTGATGGACTCGTCGAGTCGGTGCCCATAATCGATGAGTAGGCTCTAACTGGACAAAACCCTAATATGAGGGTTTTCACCCTATTTAATCATCTCTTTCAGCCACCACTCGTCCCTATTGCTCCTAAAGACTCTCCATAGCAAACCCTAAGTGTTTTGGTGCAAGAACTAAGGCTTTTGAGTGATTTTTGTGCGTTTTGACCTCAATGAAGAAGGAAGAGCATAGAAGGATCAAGATGAGACTGAAGGATTTGAGTTTGGTTCATTATTTGCAATCTTTAACAGGTATAAAGTATGCACCTTGCTTGCTTGTTTCTTAGATCCCTTTTTGGGGAAGATTTAGGGCTTTTAAGCCATATTAAGTGACCAACCATGATTTGCAAACATGGTTGGGGGTTAAGAATTTGGATCTAGCACTTAGGAAGAGTCACAATGCAGATTTGGGTTGCTTTTGCACCCATGGAAGGTCCCATGCAACAAAAGAGCCATTTTAGAGCCTTTTGGCTCAAAAGTCCCATGCATGCACGTAAAGTTCATAAGATTATGTGCCAGATTGAGCTTAGGGGCTTGGATCTATCATTTGGACAAGTGTTGTACATAAAAAATCGAGGATTTAGGGTGTGGATGTTATCGACCCGGCGAGTCCATTCTTGGGACTCTACGATTCCAAGGCTTTGAGTCCTATATCTGTTGAGGGTCAAAAGCACTCAGTTGGGTGTTAGAAGGGTTGTAGCATGGCAGAAGGAGTGACCCAACGCATTGTACTTAGTTTTAGACACAGAGTTCATGGGACTCGACGAGTGCTAGAACAGAACCGACGAATACAAGGCAATCTTCTTATGTTTTAAGATGAACTAGACGAGTTGTTCATACAGCTCGACAAGTCAAGGTCAGGACTTGTTCATCAGATAAAGGTGAACTCGACGAGTTGTTTATACAACTCAGCGAGTCGGATGAAGGTTCATTGATGTTCGTAAAGAAGGGGAACTTGTCGAGTCGTTGCCAAACTCAACGAGTCGAGTCATGGATAAGGACGAGTAAAGGGTAGGGACTCGATGAGTTGATGCCCAAATTGGCGAGTCGGGTCAAATAAAAGATCACTTTAACTTGGACTTGATTCGGGGTAAAATAGTTATTTTACCCTAAGGGTATATATCAGATTCTGACTAAGTGTTTTGTGGGGATTATGGTCGGAGGATTTCCGTAGCAGCAGCAGACAGAGGTTTCTTGCACAAATTATCAGCAGCTACTCGTACGTGGTGAGTTATCTTCCTATAGGGGTGGGTCTAAGGCCACAATGCCGGCCCACCAAAGCGAAATATTTAGGATATGATTGTCTTTGTGATAATTATCTTGGTCTGGTTATGTGCCTTGGTTATGAGATATATTTGTATGATATGTTATGTGTATAGTAGGGATCAGTTTCCCTGATAGTGGTCCTTAGGACCGAAGGGTAGGTCAGACCCGGATATGCCTGATTGTATGTTTATATGTTGATGTTGTATGCTAGTGGTAGGGGTGGAATAGTCCCCAGTTACCAGTTGAAAGATATCGATGATGATTACCGGTTGAAAGATACCGATAATGATTTGTAACACTCGTGTTTCTACCCTAGGCATTTATATTGAGTTGATAGTCTGGGTTAACCTTTGTAACTCATTTTGAAGAAATGAAAAGGAATTATGTGAATATTATGTGAATTATGTGTTTTATGCTTAATTATTAGGGTTTATTTAATTAAGAATAAAAATAAGCGTCAAAATTAAAGTTTGAGATAAGCCCGATATCTTTACATAAACTTGTAGTGCTTGAAACAAGGATTTTGGGGATATAAAGAATACCAAAATCCGAGTTATAACGAAGAAGTTATGACATGTCGAAGTTTCGCGACAAAACCGGCACGGTGCTGAATGTCGTAAAAAGTGAGTTTTTGATAAACTACTTTTTAGCCTTAGTAATCTAAATGAAATTCGTAGTATTCGTCAAAACGAGAAGTTCGATAAAAAAGAACGCAAAATCTGACTTCGTATGAGGAAGTTATGATTTTTCGAAGTCTCAGCTTAGCAGTAGACAGCTAAAAACTCAAATTTTAGATTGAGCGACTTTTAGCCGATACAACCTAAACAAGAATTGAAGGTCTTGTCATTAGGAGCACAACGGTAAAAAGTATGACGAAAACGGACGTTGGATGAAGAAGTTATGAATTTTTAATGGATTCCCTGTCCCGGTCTGTTAAAAATAATAATATAAAATTTAAATTTAAAATCAGCCGACGAAGTCTAAACGGAACTTGTAGAGCGTAACTTTAGCTACGCGTTCATATAAACAACATCAAAAACGGAGCTCGTATGCAAAAGTTATGGATTTTAGAAGATTTTGCACAAAAACCGAGAAAATTCGCAAATGTGGCTTCGGCCACGTCACCTTCGCTGAGAACAAGCCACGTGTCCGAGCTGCTGAGTCACCTCGCATGTGAGACTGCCCCGTGTCCTATCCTGATTCGACCAAAGGGAGGCCCAATCCGAAGCTCGCAGCTGGACCGAGCCTCGCGCCACCCTAGCTCCGAGCCTCGCATAGCGTAGCTCCGAACCTCGCATGTGCACCAGTAGACCGCGGTCCAATCAGAAGCTGCCAGCGAGCCCTTCGCACGTGGAACCCTCGTGCGAGCCACCCCCCTGCAAAGCCTCTCAGCCGTCGGATCAGAACCTTCTCAGCCGTTGGATCAAGACTTCGGACCCTATAAATAGAAGGGTATCTGCGAAGCCTCTCGGGTACTTTTGAGATATTACTATCTTTCACCCCTCTCTTCATATTTTCTTCATCTTAGAATCCCCCAAAGCCCCGGTATCGATTGTAAATCCCGGAATACTCCACGAAGTGCCCGAGAAGCCCGGAAAATTTATCTTTTCGGTTTCAAAGCCCGACTTTTGTAGAGCCCGGTATCTCAAAAAAACTCCCGGTTTTATTAGAAACGATCATTTTAGGAAACGAATTGCTGCCCGATTATCATCAAATCGTGTGAGTGTATAGTCACTTTCATTATACACATAGATATGAAGTTTTTACCTTATAATACGTGCTATGTGTAGATATATTAATTGTTTATTTGACGTAATTGTTGAGTTGATGTTTTATACAAGTTTTAAACTGTATAAGTATTTTTATCTACAAATATGTTGGGTAGAACATGGGTAGATAGTGATGCGTGATAAAATAAAATTAATGAGAGGCCTTGATGTGTTTTGAAATCCAGTCATCTAGCAGAGTTTGGATGATGACCACGGACTTTGTAGACAGTCCAGTGGGAAACATTAGTAGGTCCGCAACCTGTAGGTGTTAATGAACTGAGAGTGTTCATTCGCGGTACTCCATCCCCCTCATGGTTGCCTTTAGGACATGTATGGCTGAGGAAACCCCTTAGAAGTAGTTGTTGGGTTTTGAGCATTCTAACACTCCTAAGTGTACATGCAACCCTAAATACCTTGGATCTATGTTTTCTCTATTATACATGCAAATATGAACATCCAAGGTATTATCCTAATCTAGCATACAAAACTATCAATATAACAAGACAGAATACATACCTCCTTGATGTAGAATGTCTTCATGAAGCTTGAGTGCCTAGTTCCCCAAGTGTGACACCTCAAATGGTTCACACAACACCAAATACACTTGGAATAACTTGAGAGAATTCTACACTTCATAAAATCGGCTAGCCCTCTCTACAATAATACTAGTGGCCGATTTTCCTCAAGAATAAGATGCTTATATAGTTATACAATTAGGGTAAACCCTAATTGTCATGACTTTCCATTTCCTTGGATCCATGGGTTCAAATACACCATGGAGCATCCATGGAGCATCATATGGGTTTTGGCCCAACTAGATAATCCATGGAGCATTAGCCCACTATACAAGTATGGATGATTTACACAATCAACCCACATATTTAATTAGTTTTCTTTTGATCACTCAATTAATGCTAGATTAATTCTTGATCAATACTAATTAAATAATCTCATTATTCTTATTATTAATATACTAGAACTTATAATATGTTAATAACCATAAGTGTCTTATTTCTCTCATTTAGTCTATCCAAGTGCATGATGCCATGCAACCCAAATGGACCATGTCGGGTCGGGTCAAGTCTTACCAATTATAGTTATGGACTTAGACATTAATCCAACAGTCTCCCACTTGGATAAGTCTAAAACTATTATTGCATATGACTTCAGGAACCAACTGGCAATTGTAGCTCTCAAAAGCTTCTGTCGAACTCTGACCTTGTAGATGAACTCCATTTGTCATCATCAAATCATCGAGGGGCCCACAGATATCACTTTTATCCCGAAGGTAAAAGGAATGGATAAACTTCGACTCATATGGCTTGTTCTACTACTTGTTGAATCATACACAAAGACACGTTTTATAACATCGAGTTACCAATGCGTTTCGTGTAATCAATGTACTATCAACTCATAGTAACAACTCATATCTCTAGGTTTGAAGAATATAAGATATTATCGTCTCATGATCACTCGTGATAATATCCATGAAGTGATTCCAATGAGCGCGGGTTGAATCCAATACTCAGAACTTATGAGCACTCATGAGTGTTGTAGCCCTTTGTCCAACATCTTAGACCTCTACAAGCCAACCCATGACAGTCTTAATTCATATCTACTTCCAACATATGACCGACTGTGGATGGTTTGAATAACTTAGTCATTCCGGAAGAATAACCTAGTTTATTCGGGAAGTCAAAACATGCAAAGTGAAACACAATAATAATTGAATCCAATATGGTCTCAGAACTTATGAATATAAATAAAACACCTTTTATTTATCACTATATGATTACACATTATTCATTGTATACTGTTTCAGCTATCAACATTATTCTTGAATTTAAAACAATAGTTGTCCCATGCTCCAAGCATGCACACTATGTTTTCTAAACACTAGTCATGCCATACACTAAGTATGCATACTATGTTTTCTATGATCTTTACTTTGTGAACTAGATCAATTGAACATAACTTCAATGATTCTCTTTTCACACTCCTAAATCCTTACTGCAAATGCAAGAATTCCAAATTCATGCCATTTACTGAAATCTGTTAGATTCTAAACTTATATGCATTGATCCTCTTGTAATGATTATGCACAAAGTCAGAAAGACTTGGCAAAAATCATTACAGAGTATTCCAAAGGAGATCAACTCCTTGGAAACATCCTTCTTGCATTAAGTTTCCTTAATCTTACACAGATTGAAATCTCTGACTTTGAAACATTTCCGGATTCATTTTGACTATCACTTCTGAACAAGAGTTTCCTCCTTACAGATTATGTCAATATGGTCCTTCCAGAATTATCAGTATACTTCCAACTGTCCTTGAGCAACCAATCTTTGGTAAACCTTAGATTGTCCTCGACAATTGTTTAATCCTTTTAGTCATATCCAGTTCTAAACCTTTTCCCTTCTTAATGCCCTAGGCATTTGGAAAATTTTAGAAAGGATAAATATAGCACATGTAATCGATCGTATATCCGAAGCATATGGGACACAATTCATGATGTCTCCCATAAAGACTAAACCAATCTTTTGCTATAACATTTCCATTTCTATTTGCCAAGTTCTCATAATTCAGATTATGAAAAGGGATGCCGTAATCATAATCGAATTTTAGAACGCAAATAATGGACCCATATACAAAATTTCCTTATGTTGAGCCATTCCAACATGAAATTCATATATATTCTTGACTAAATGATTAAAACCTCACGATCTAAGCTTATAGATTTGAGATGAAGTATAATTTCCTCTCCCTTAATTATAGCAAAACAACTCTTTCCCAGTTGAAACTTTTGTTTTCTATAATTAACATTGCTAGCTTGCAATACTTATCGTAATTATCATGCTCCCACCAACATGATGATTATTAGCATAACACTTTATGCTCCCACTAGCTTTGACATGTACTCAGAAATCAGCTGGACTTCTAGAAATCAATACTTTATTGACTTACCAAAGTTCAGATTTCTGATACTAGATTGTTTTGATAAGACTTTATCAAAAACATACACCTTCCCTTAGATAGCACACTTGTGTGTCTAAACAATTATGAAGAGGGATGTCGTAATCATAATGGTTAGACCTTTTTTGCTACTTCTCACAAGTCCAAGTTAGTGTGCCGGTAAACCACACACGCTCCACTAACGACTTTGAGAATGCAAAATATCACATTTGCTATCTAGCTAAAGTGAAAGTGTTTCCTCACCATCATTTTCATGAATCGGAGAGAAACTTTATGACACTTAGATTTAAGGGTGTATGTGTTCTTATCCATGTGAATTGTCAAAACCATAGTCACAAGACAAGGATGATGACAAATCCAAACTCATATGGACTGAACTCAATCTTAATTTCTTGCCACCTGGTAGCTCAAGGGCCTACCATTGCTTCCAAGTTGTTGTGCAACACATTGAGAGCTCTAAGAACTCATATGCAAAGCCAACTTTAACTGGAATGGGCACAGAATATGTCAACACGATAGGTTATAAACCTTAAGTCGTGTGCTAGTGAAGAACTTTAGGTTTCATTCTTGATTAGTTCTTGAGACTTTCAAGACCTTTAACACTCCCACTGTCCTCTTGACCTATAAGAATCCCTTGTCAAACATCCAAGAGATAGTGCGGATTCTAATCAAGACAAACACTTCACATAATTAGCCTTAGTTGGTCTTTGTTTTATCCAAAACATCACAACTTACCAATTTCAAATGTACAAGAGTAGGAAACTTTTACTCTTACATTTGACACGTGTTTTAAACCTTCTTAAAGACATGTCACTCAAGTTACAATCTTGGAGTATGACTCTAAGACTTGTATTGGAACGAAGTATGACTCATCTTCTTGATTTAACCATTTCAACAATTCAAGATCCCTTCTTCTTAGTCATAAGAATGAACTAAGACTTCCTTAGAGAACTAATTTTGATATGGTTTCTTAATCATTAAGATGATCACAAAACTGATACTAAAGTACTCTCCCATCTTTTCAGATTTGAGAAACTTTTATCCTTCTGCCTAATTTGATTCTTCTTATTCGCTCTGCCTTACATTGGAACCTTTTCCAATGTCTCAGAGTTACACTTAAGCTTGTAAGTATAATCATATTTACTGAGCTTTAGTAAACTATGACGAATAGCCTTATATCGTTTGTGGTGGACTTAATCAGTGCACATGACTATGTACTCGATCCCTTAGTCCATTACTTGACTCACACATCCATGTGAACAATTAATTAGTCCTAATTTTTCCAATACTTGAAAGTTCTCATTCATCATGCTATAGAACTTGCATGATTCCAAGTCCCTGTCCAATTGAGACTTGGGTGATGAGAATCTTTCCTTTATTTGATAAATTTAGACATTACCACAAATGAAAGAATCAATTTCATATTTCCACTCTTGCTATTAATGGAATCATATAAGCAACAATTTTTCCTCAAATGCCATTGTAAGGATATTTAAAATAAATAAAATCAAAAATTTCTTTTATTTTAAAACTATGCGGAAAAACTTATCCTTACAACCCATATGAAAACTTGTTGTTATCTATTCCTAAGCAATATCTCATAACTCCTAAGAAGTAGCTCAAGAATCCGATCTTCAAACTACGCGATCAGATTCAGCATATTCTTTCTTTAAGTTCCTTTACTTTTCTTTGATTCTTAAAACATTACCATGTGACCCAGTCACATCATGTATCAGGAATCTCAGAATAGAAACTTAACAGAGTTAGATAGTGGACTTTACCTGAAGTAGAGTCAACCTTATTGACTTTAACATCCTTAGGTAAATTTGGCAGCTTCGCAAATAATGACCCTTTATTTGGCAATATAAACATATGGACCCTTTGATAATGGTACACGGGACTATCACAGACTTAGCTTTTCTCTTTACCATTTGTTCAACCGATTTGACTATGGCCGATCCCTTTCCATTGGGAAGAGAATGCTTTTTCTGTATTTCCAGTGTCACCATTGTCAATGTCCATAAAGTTTCAGGAAGTTGATCTTAACAATAGATAAGATCATTAAGGGTCTTGTCATAGTCTATTTCATAGGTGTCCCAAAGGAACTCACTATGTGACTTAGAAAGTGATTGAACCACCAACTTTCTCAAGACTTTGACACCCAACTCTCCCGGCTTGTCAATATGTGACTACATCTCCAAGATGTGACCACACCTAGACCTTGCCTTGCCATTAGGGCTTGAGTGACCTTAAACTTTTCAAGAATTTGTGGGGTAGGGAGAATAATTGGAGGAGGAGAAAGAAGTATGATATCCATGGGACATCATCTTCATTAGGAATGCTTGTTTCAAGAGATTTGGGAAGATCATAAATGTCTAAACCAGACATGTTATGGGAGATATTAAAGATAGTTGATCTAAAGTCCTTAATATGACACCCAATATGAAATATTAAGGCTAGGACCCAACAAACTATTTTATAACTTAGAAGAGGTATGCCGTAATCCAAGCTATAAAACAATTTGAAGGTAGGTGAATGACGATTCACCAATTTCCACCAAGATAAACGAAATGTATTATTAGGTTTTAATTGGATTTGAAACTCCTAGATCTTTTGAGATTCATTGAACTGTTCAATGGCATGTTTCAATCTCGAGTGTGCCCTTCAAGTTTTGTGACTGGGATGCCGAGGATCACAAAACAAGGTGTGAAGTAACCATGCAAATTACTTGGTACCCTTAAGTGTTTACCCCTCAATCGATGTGCCGGTTAACCACACACACTCCATCGATACTATGATAAACATTAAGTTACCCTTTGCGTACCTTGTTAAATACGAGTTAGTGTGTCGGTTAACCATACGCGCTCCACTAACCGACTCAAACAAAGTGCAAAGTGTAATTTCGTGGATTAGCACCTTATTCACATTTTTCTAAGTAACTAAGATTGGGTATTATTAAAAGTTTAGTTACTTAGTATTTATCATTAATACTTTTAATTAAGGGAGAATTATAGTCCTGTCAAACCCGTTCGGCTAACAACCCTCCACCGGTCAAGCAAGCGGTGGGTGAGAGTAGACACCCATTAAGTTGCCATTTTATAGGCAACAACCTTATACCCACCTTATAGACCGGCTTCGTGAATGAGGCGTACTAGCGGTAAGACCAACTTTACTCTTATACATGTATATATTATTAACTTATAATATTATAAAGTATAAGGGTTGAATTTTAACTTTTAAAATTCTAAGGGCTAACTTGGAATTAAAGTATTCATAAGAGAAAACTTTACAAATTCCAAAACTTGAGGGCAAGTTTTGAAACTATTCAAAACTAATTAATTCCATAACTTATGTGTTTAAGGTAGTTTTAATCCAAAAACTCTTCAAGTTCCATAACTTATGGAAGACTTTAAACTAATAAAAGAATTATCTTTTTTCTTTATTTTTATAACTTATGGAATTAATTAAGGTTACCTTATTTTTTTTTATTATTATTTTTTTTATTTAATGAAGAGACTCTTGGTCCTCCATAACTTGAGGACAAATTATGGAGTCATAACTCCAATTAATTAGAACTAGACTCTTCATTTTGTAACCTTTGCCAACTTTATGAGTTTTATGAGTCTTTAATGTGACTCTTCATGTAACTTGAGGATAAGTTACACAAACACATTTTATACTCAACTCTTAGATTAAAATGGATTGAAAACAACTATTTCATTCAACTTTTCTATTAATCTAAGAAACTCATAAGAACAAGATAATTCAAATCAAACTTTTTCATGTAATTAGTCTAACATTTAAACTAATACAAAACATGAATCTATTGACAATTATCTTTGAAAATGGATTAGCATGAACATTACCACATCAAAAAACAAGTTTATAAGTTCAAAAACAACTTAGGGTAATGTTCCTAGTCCATTTCTAGCCAAAAACCTCGAAAGTATGCTGTCTGGGGTCCAACTCGTCGAGTGCATGAACACAACTCGGCGAGTTGGATGCATTTTGCCTTGGACTCGTCGAGTCCCTTCATGGACTCGGTGAGTCTGCTGGGCTGACAGCATCAAAACTCGATTTTGCAGCTTCTATTGCAGGTATAACAAGAAAACAAGCCTAGGCTCTGATACCACTGTTGGGTTTTGAGCATTCTAACACTCCTAAGTGTACATGCAACCCTAAATACCTTGGATCTATGTTTTCTCTATTATACATGCAAATATGAACATCAAAGGTATTATCCTAATCTAGCATACAAAACTATCAATATAACAAGATAGAATACATACCTCTTTGATGTAGAATGTCTTCATGAAGCTTGAGTGCCTAATGCCCCAAGTGTGACACCTCAAATGGTTCACACAACACCAAATACACTTGGAATAACTTGAGAGAATTCTACACTTCATAAAATCGGCTAGCCCTCTCTAGAATAATACTAGTGGCCGATTTTCCTCAAGAATAAGATGCTTATATAGTTATACAATTAGGGTAAACCCTAATTGTCATGACTTTCCATTTCCTTGGATCCATGGGTTCAAATACACCATGGAGCATCATATGGGTTTTGGCCCAACTAGATAATCCATGGAGCATTAGCCCACTATACAAGTATGGATGATTTACACAATCAACCCACATATTTAATTAGTCTTCTTTTGATCACTCAATTAATGCTAGATTAATTCTTGATCAATACTAATTAAATAATCTCATTATTCTTATTATTAATATACTAGAACTTATAATATGTTAATAACCATAAGTGTCTTATTTCTTTCATTTAGTCTATCCAAGTGCATGATGTCATGCAACCCAAATGGACCATGTCGGGTCGGGTCAAGTCTTACCAATTATAGTTATGGACTTAGACATTAATCCAACAGTAGTGTCCATCCCGATGATATTCTTTAGGCTAGGTCCCTTGTGATAAGTGTTTAGGGACGTAAAGTGAGGATAACGGGAATGGGTAATCAGGCTTATTGTTGATTGATGAACTTAGTAAGTTTATTATTATTGTGGGTTGAACACCCTATATGCTCACCTGGCTCCCAAGCCTAACCCACTCAGCTTTTTATGTTACAGGTAGTGGACCCCGAGCATAGTTGGAGGATGAAGAGAGATTTTTGGATTATAGGCCAATAGTTGTAAATAACTGTTGAAAGGCTTATAATGTCATTTTTATGCTTTTGATCTGTATCGGAACATGACATCCCGAGGTTTTGATATATATATATATATATATATATGGAAAACATATACCTTCTTAATGAAGGGTTTTGATAAACTTTTATCATATTTTGTTTGGGGACCAATTCCGCAACATCTTTTAAAAAGATTTCTCTGATTTATTTTAAAAAGCATAAATTAAATCGGTCTTTTCTGGCCGAGAAGTTAGGGGATGTCACAGTTGGTATCAGAGCATTAGTTTAAGCAAACTAAGAAATTGTAGAATTTCTAGACTTGAACTTAGAATGCTAAGTGATGATTGTGAGATCAGTGTCTACCATCTTTTATACAGGAGCACTAGTTTATTTTAGGAAAGATGCCTAAAATACCCTTATGTGCTAAATGCTATGTGTTTTCCATGTGTGCCATTATTTGTTCGGATCTGTGGTCTGTTGCCGACCGGATCTGGAAACCTTATGTGTGTAGGATTCTAAGCGTAGGATTACGAGATTAGAACTAACATGTAAATGTTTTGGAGTGATAAGTGAATTGACATGTCTAACAAGGATAAAGACCTAAATTCGCCTTATTCGTTATATAGATTGTAATGGCCAGAACTCATAGAGGAGCTGCAAATGCAAACAGAAATAGGGATCAACAGCCTCAACCCCAAGTAGTTGAGCAAGTACCTGTTGTAGGAGCTGCACCTGAGCCAATGATGATGGCTGGGGTACAAGCAATGATACAGATGATGTTAGATCGCCAAATGGAGGAGACAAGGCGATTACTACAACAGCATAAGGAGGAGACTACGATGCCTGTTGAAGAGCCCATATTGAAAGAAGGGCAATCAGTAGGAGGGAACTACAGTGGGACTCTTGGTCAAGCCAACCCACCGAGAGTTAGACAAAACAACCAGGATGGAGGAATTGATGGACGTGGATGCAAATACAAAGATTTCATGGCATCAAAACCGCCGTTTCTATCTGGGATTTTGACACCATTGGAAGTCATGAATTGGATCTCCGAAATGGAGACGATGTTTGAAAGTTGCGAGTGCAGCAACAAACAAAAGACTGCACTTGCAATCCCTCTGTTAAAGTCTGGTGTGTTGAGCTAGTGGAAGTTACTAGCTGATTCGATGCCCAAGGGCGAAGCTAGTAAGATGTCTTGGGAAGATTTTGTGGTACAACTGAAATTGCAGTACTGCTCTGAGCAGGATCTTCTGGAAATCAACAATGAGTTCCAGAATTTAAAGAAAGGAAAGATGAGCGTTACTGAATACGGTACTAGTTTTATGGAAAAGATGAATCTTGTTCCTCATCTAGTTCCAACAGAACTCTCTAAGGTCAACAAGTTTGCCCTCGGATTACCAGCGGACTTTGGTCTGATGGTTAAGCAAGCAACCACTTTGAAAGCCGCCATCTGGGCTGCTAAGAATGTTGAGGTTCAGATCAGAGAGAAGGATCTAGAGAGGGCAGATGTTGGTGAAAAGAAAAAATTTGAAGGAACTTCAGGTTCCAACAAGAAAAGAAAATTTTCTAAGTCCAAGAAGTTTGGAGGAGGAGGAGGTGAAGTGAAATGGTGTGAGAAGTGCAAGAAAACGCACTCTGGGAGATGCAGTGAGGAGGTGACTTTCTTCAAATGTGGAACGACTGGGCATTATACCAATGTGTGTCCGTCCGACAAGAGGGTATGTTTTGAGTGCCATGAAGTAGGGCATATTCTTAAAGACTGTCCAAAGAGGAAGGATGCAGCAAAGCCCAATCTACCACCAAAGCCGAAGGCGAGAGCCTTTCAGATGACACTTGAAGCTGCAAAAGAAGAAGTCGATGTCGCTTCAAGTACATTTCCCGTAAACGAATTGCCTTCCCAAATTTTGTTTGATTCTGGAGCCAATTACACCTTTATATCGCATGAATTTGGTAGAAAGCTAGATTTGCCTGTAGATAGGCTAGTTAATGCCTTATTAGTCGAGATTTCTAGTGGCAAGTTTGTACCTGTTAGCCATTGTATGAAAAACATCCTCATTGACTTGGATGGGAATAAGTTCCAGGAGGAATTATTGCCTATCGAGTTAAATGGATTCGACATAGTTTTAGGAATGGATTGGCTTAGCGCCAACGATGCAGAAATATTATGTAGAAAGAAGATAGTAAAAGTAAACTCGCTAGGGAAAGAGTCGTTTATGGTGTATGGAGACAAACGCAGAGTAAATTCTGGAATCCTTTCCCTAATGAAAGCCAGAAAGTGTTTGGCCAAGGGATGTACATCATATTTAGCATTCGTGATCAATGCTAATATGGAAAAGAAGGAGGTGCAGAATATTCCGGTGGTGTGTGATTATCTGGAAGTCTTTCCCGAAGATCTTCCCGGATTGCCCCCTGATCGACAAGTCGAATTTCGTATTGACTTGTTACCAGGAACGACATTGATGGCAAAAGCACCATATCGATTAGCACCAACAGAGATGAAAGAACTTATGACACAACTTCAGGAGTTATTGGACAAAGGTTTCATTCGACGTAGTTCATCGCCCTGAGGAGCCCCTGTGTTATTTGTAAAGAAGAAAGACAGGAGCATGAGAATGTGCATCGATTACAGAGAGCTGAACAAAGTGATGATAAAGAACAAGTACCCGTTGCCAAGGATCGATGACATGTTCGACCAGTTACAGGGTTCGAGCTATTTCTCGAAGATTGATCTTAGGTCGGGATACCATCAACTAAAGGTGAGAGAGCAGGATATCGAATAGACTGCGTTTAGAACAAGATATGGACACTATGAATTTTTGGTTATGTCATTCGGACTAACCAATGCCCCAGAAGATTTCATGGATTTGATGAATAGGGTTTGTAAATCATTCCTAGATAAATCCGTGATAGTATTCATAGACGACATCTTGATTTATTCGAAAAGCAAGCAGGAGCATGAAAAGCATCTGCGCGAAGTGCTAGAAGTCCTGAAAAGGGAGAAGTTGTATGCAAAGTTCTCCAAATGTGAATTTTGGATTCAAGAAGTCCAATTTTTAGGCATGTGGTTAACCAAGAAGGAATAATGGTTGACCCAGCAAAGATTGAAGCTGTAATGAAGTGGGAACAACCAAAAAGTCCTACAGAGATTCGAAGCTTTTTAGTATTAGCTGGATATTACCGAAGGTTTATCCAAGGCTTTTCTTCGATTGCTACTCCATTAAAAGCTTTGGCCCACAAATGAGCTACTTATGTTTGGAATTAGAAGCATAAGGAAGCCTTTGAGAAGTCGATGAAGAGATTGTGTGAAGCACCGATTCTTTCGTTGCCTGAAGGAGTTGATGACTTTGCAGTTTATAGCGATGCATCTGGAGTTGGGTTAGGTTGTGCTATGACCCAAAGGGATAAAGTGATAGCATATGCATCAAGGAAATTGAAGGAACATGAAAAGAACTACCCCACTCACGATTTGGAGTTGGCAGCGGTAGTATTTTCCCTAAAGATATGGAAACATTATCTTTATGGCACAAAGTGTAAACTTTTCACTGATCATAAGAGTCTCCAATATCTCTTTAATCAGAAGGAATTGAACATGAGGCAACGACGCTGGCTAGAGTTACTCAAGGACTACGACTTTGAGATACTTTACCATCATGGTAAAGCAAATGTGGTTGCTGATGCTCTCATTCGGAAGGTAAACCTTGAAAAGAACATGCCAAGGGCGTTAAGAATTGAAGTTGTCTCGACAATTGTGGAAAGTATAAAGAAAGCTCAAGAGGAAGCTTTAGAGAAAAGTGACCGAAAGGAAGAACATTTGGGCAAAACATTAGTGTTCGGTACAAACAACCAAGAATTGAAGGTATTTCAAGATAGGATTTGGGTACCTAAGACGGGCGGAGTAAGAGATATTCTGATGGAAGAAGTGCACAAGACCATGTACTCGATTCATCCCGGCAGTACAAAAATGTATAGGGATCTAAAACCCTATTATTGGTGGCCGAGTGTGTAACTTGTGCTAGGGTTAAAACACAACATCAGAAACCGTATGGGAGTTTAGAACCTTTACCTATACCCATAGGTAAATGGGAAGACATAACCATGGATTTTGTGACTAAACTACCCAGAACAAGGAACGATCATGAAATGATTTGGGTGGTCGTTGATCGCTTCACTAAGAGTGCGCATTTCATAGCAGCCAAAGAGAAATGGTCTATGGATAACTTGCGAATTCTTATGTGAAGGAAATTGTAAGGCTTCACGGTGTTCCGCTAACGATTGTATCCGATCATGATAGCCGTTCTACCTCAAGGTTTTGGAAGACTCTACAAGAGGAATTGGATACTAAGTTGTGTTTAAGTACAGCTTATCATCCGCAAACTGATGGTCAGAGCGAACGAACGATTCAAACATTGGAGGATATGCTGAGACCATGTACCCTAGAATTCCAAGGTAACTCGGATGAAAACTTACCTCTAGTAGAATTCTCCTATAATAGTTTCCACTTAAGAATTAAGATAGCACCTTATCACGCTTTGTATGGGGAAAAGTGTCGAACGCCATCATGTTGGCTAGAAGCTGGGAAGAGTAGTTTATCGGACCTGAAATAGTCCATCAGACTGCCGAAAAGTTGAAAGTGATAAGAGAAAGGATGTTAGCTGCTCAAGATCGACAAAAGAGTTATGCTGACAAGAAAAGACGACTGATAACCTTTAAAGTTGGAGATTCGGTTTTACTTAAAGTCTCGTCGTGGAAGGGACTTATAAGATTTGGGAAACAAGGAAAGTTGAGTCCAAGGTATATTGGACCGTTCAAAGTTCTTGAGAAGATTGGGAATCAAGCATACAAGATAGAGTTACCGGAAGAATTAGAGATGTGCCCGACATAATTCCGATTTCTGAGTTGAGGTTGGATGAAAACAAGAGGTTGATGGAAGAACCTAAGGCAATCGTTGACCGTAAGACTATGAAGTTGCGACGCAAGATTGTTGATTTAGTTCTTATACGTTGGAAACATACGAATGGACCAAATCTCACTTGGGAAACATAGAGTGACATGATGAGTCGCTACCCGCAGTTTTTTGGTGATATGTGATTCCGGGGACGGAATCATCCTAAAGGGAGAGAATTGTAACACTTGTGTTTCTACCCTAGGAATTTATATTGAGTTTATAGTCTGGGTTAACCTTTGTAACTCATTTTGAAGAAATGAAAAGGAATTATGTGAATATTATGTGAATTATGTGTTTTATGCTTAATTATTAGGGTTTAATTAAGAATAAAAATAAGCATCAAAATTAAAGTTTGAGATAAGCCCGATATCTTTACTTAAACTTGTAGTGCTCGAAACAAGGATTTTGGGGATATAAAGAATACCAAAATCCGAGTTATAACGAAGAAGTTATGACATGTCGAAGTTTCGTGACAAAACCGGTAAGGTGCTGAATGTCCTAAAAAGTGAGTTTTTGATAAACAACTTTTTAGCGTTAGTAATCTAAACGAAAGTCGTAGTATTCATCAAACCGAGAAGTTCGATAAAACGAACACCCAAATCTGACTTCGTATGAGGAAGTTATGATTTTTCGAAGTTTCAGCTTAGCAATAGACAGCTAAAAACTCGAATTTTAGATCGAGCGATTTTTAGCCGACACAACCTAAACTATAATTGAAGGTCTCGTTATTAGGAGCACAACGGTAAAAAGTCTGACGAAAACGGGCGTCGGATAAAGAAGTTATGAATTTTTAACGGATTCCCTGTCCCGGTCTGTTAAAAATAATAATATAAAATTTAAATTCAAAATCAGCCGACGAAGTCTAAACGAAAGTTGTAGAGCGTAACTTTCGCTACGTGTTCATATAAAGAACGTCAAAAACGGAGCTCGTATGCAAAAGTTATGGATTTTAGAAGTTTTTGCACAAAAACCGAGAAAATTCGCATATGTGGCTTCGGCCACGTCACCTTCGCTAAGAACGAGCCATGTGTCTGAGCTGCTGAGTCACCTTGCATGCGAGACTGCCCCGTGTCCTCTTCTGATTTGACCAAAGGGAGGCCCAATCCGAAGCTCGCAGCTAGATCGAGCCTCGCACCACCCTAGCTCCGAGCCTCGCATAGCGTAGCTCCGAACCTCGCATGTGCACCAGTAGACCGCGGTCCAATCAGAAGCTGCCAGCGAGCCCTTTGCACGTGCAATCCTCGTGCGAGCCACCCCCTTGCGAAGCCTCTCAGCTGTCGGATCAGAACCTTCTCAGCCGTTGGATCAAGACTTCGGACCCTATAAATAGATGGGTACCTGCAAAGCCTCTCGGGTACTTTTGAGATTTTACCATCTTTCACCCCTCTCTTCATATTTTCTTCATCTTAGAATCCCCCAAAGCCCCAGTATCGATTGTGAATCCTGGAATACTCCACGAAGTGTCCGAGAAGCCCGGAAAATTTATCTTTTCGGTTTCGAAGCCCGACTTTTGTAGAGCCCGGTTTCTCAATAAAACCCCCAGTTTTATTAGAAACGATCGTTTTAGGAAACAAATTGTTGCCCAATTATCATCAAATCATGTGAGTGTATAGTCACTTTCATTATACACATAGATATGAAGTATTTACCTTATAATACGTGCTATGTGTAGATATATTAATTGTTTATTTGAGGTAACTGTTGAGTTGATGTTTTATACATGTTTTAAACTGTATAAGTATTTTTATCTACAAATATGTTGGGTAGAACATGGGTAGATAGTGATGTGTGATAAAATAAAATTGATGAGAGGCCTCGATGTGTTTTGAAATCCAGTTATCTAGCGGAGTTTGGATGACGACCACGGACTTTCTAGACAGTCCAGTGGGAAACATTAGCAGGTCCGCAACTTGTAGGTGTTAATGAACTGAGAGTGTTCATTCGCGGTACTCCATCCCCCTCATGGTTGCCTTTAGGACATGTATGGCTGAGGAAACCCCTTAGAAGTAGTGTCCATCCCGATGATATTCTTTAGGCTAGGTCCCTTGTGATAAGTGTTTAGGGACGTAAAGTGAGGATAACGGGAACGGGTAATCAGGCTTATTGTTGATTGATGAACTTAGTAAGTTTATTATTATTGTGGGTTGAAAACCCTATATGCTCACCAAGCTCCCAAGCCTGACCCACTCAGCTTTTTATGTTACAGGTAGTGGACCCCGAGCATAGTCGGAGGATGAAGAGAGATTTTTGGATTATAGGCCAGTAGTTGTAAATAACTGTTGAAAGGCTTATAATGTCTTATTTATGCTTTTGATCTGTATCGGAACATGACATCCCGAGGTTTTGATATATATATGGAAAACATATACCTTCTTAATGAAGGGTTTTGATAAACTTTTATCATATTTTGTTTGGGGACCAATTCCGCAACATCTTTTAAAAAGATTTCTCTGATTTTATTTTAAAAAGCATAAATTAAATCAGTCTTTTCTGGCCGAGAAATTAGGGGATGTCACATGATTACCAGTTGAAAGATACCGATGGAAGTTACCGGTTGAAAGATACCGACGATGATTACCGGTTGAAAGATATCGATGATGATTACCGGTTTAAAGATACCAATGATATTGTATTGTATGTGATATGATAGGGGAAGTCACTAAGCTTTGTGCTTACGTTTTCGATTTTGGTTTCAGGTACCTTTTTTTCTAAGGGGAAGGAGCCGGCAGCGTAGCATCGCATCACACACACACACATGATTCCGCATCGGATTTTCTAGGATTGCACTATGATTTTCATTATTTTGATGTCATGGTTTGGGATACAATATTATGATTTTGTAACGTGTTGCTTTTTTGACAATGTTATGGTAAAAGGTTTTAAAAATTATAAATTCAAAAATGATATTTTCGGGCTTGAATTTTGGGATGTTAGAAGTTAGTATCAGAGCCTTGGTTTGAGGGATTCGGACACGCCCTCGGGGGTGTCTGGACTCAAGCCGAGGGACTAAAAGATTTTTACAAGGAAAATGGTTTTCTAAAATCTAAATGGAGGGTTTTTAAGAAAGATAAAGTGTGTGATTCATGCGACGGACCGGGCTCAAGTAAGCTTTCCCCAAGATACCCATAGTTTCTATGTTATGTTATAAGGTTTTGATTCAGAAAACTGCATGTTAGAATAGGACTAAGGATATAGGAGGATTCCTTGTGTGCCTAATATATGATTCTAAGAATTGCATGCTAGTTAGGGCTAACGGTCTAGGGAGGATGCCTTATATGCCTGTTGTATGAGCTGTATGCTAGGACTGTTTAGTTAGCAGTAGGATGGTCTGTGTAGGTTATGCTTGATTTGGTTACCCAATGTACGAATGCTGCTTGCTTTGTATTATGGGGGTTCTGGCGATCTCCAACTAGCTAAGGAACGGATATGTAACAGTATCCGCAAGCTAGTTAGGGGGAGGTGGTGGGGACTCCTAGTGCAGCTGATGGCAGAGGGTAGGTCGGAGAGTGCCCTAGGGATGCCTAGGATGAGGTCAGTGGAAAGGGCACCGGTAAAAGGGACTTGGTAAAGTCGAAGCAATCATTGAGGAAAGTATGGGTAGATGTGGAAGGTAGTATGGGCCCATACTACTGGAAGCAGAGGATCTGTACTCAAGTCAAGGAGGGCCTAGATGGAACCTCGAAACTTGCAAAGTGTGTGAGACCTCAAAAAAGTATATGCGACCCTGATAGTTGTATGTTTATTTTCAGAATGGTAGTCACGTGACATGGAGTGGGAGGTTCAGGATCTGGGTCAGGATCGAGCTCGGGTGCAGGATCCGAGCATGTGGATGATGGATTGCGCGAGTTCATCGCGTCTGAGATCACGAGAGGTATCCTTGATGTGATGTCGGTTATCTTCGGCTCGATCAAGGAAGGGATCATTGAGCTGATCGAGGATCACCTCTGGGCGTTCAGGAGTGACTTGGCGGCCAGCCAGTCAAGATCATGCACACTGTCCTTTAAGGACTTCAGAGCGAGTGGTGCGAGGGATTTCCATGGGGTGAAAGGCCACATTACTGCTAGGAGATGGATTGCAGACATTGAGTCTGCACAGCTGACGAGCTTCTGCCTGGAAGGGTCGAAGGTCCTTTTCGCTGCAGGGTGTTTGAGAGACAGGGCCAAAGATTGGTGGGAGTCGGATGGTCATTATCTGGGAGCCTCGGCTATTGAGGCTATGACCTGGTCAGACTTTGTGACCAGATTCAGGGAGGAGTTTGCACCAATTGTGGAGCTTCAGCAACTGGCCAAGGAGTTCTTGGACATGAGACACACTATGAAGACTGTGGCAGAGATCACTGCCAAGTTCTGGGAGAGGGCATTGCTGGTGCCCCAGTATTCAAGTGATGAGGACATGAGGAGGACCCGCTACCACGACATGCTACGAGCTGACATTCGAGAACACGTCAGTTTCTCAGCTTTCCCTACCCTAGATTCCATGGTGCCATGGCTAGTGTAACGCCCATAGATCAGGGCTAGTCAATTTAGAGACGATAATCATCAAAAATGACTTTTTGATAAAATATTATTTAGAATGAATAATCTTGACTAAGTTGTAGTATATGTTACAAGGATTCCGTACATATAAAGAACGCCGAAATTCGAGTTATAACGAAGATGTTATGACATGTCAAAGTTTCGTGACAAAACCGGCACCGCTGAATGACGTAAAAAGTGAAATTTACGTTAGAGCGATATTTAGCCTTAGTGATCTAAACGAGAATTGAAGATCTCGTTGTTAGTATCAAAGCAATAAAAAGTTAGGCGAGAACGGACGTCAAACAAAGAAGTTATGAATTTATAACGAAATTTTCTATCCCGGCCTATTAAAAATAAATAATAATAATAAAGTCCAAATTAGCCGACGGAGTCTAAACGAAAGTTGTAGAGCGTAGTCTTACCTTCGCGTGGATATAAAGAACTTCGAAAACCGAGTTCGTATGAAGAAGATATGAATTTCCGAAGTTTATTAAATGATTTGGATTTCATTTTAATTGGAAAATCCGGCCTTATCCGAAAGCGAGTCACCGGACTCATCCGGAGCATGCCCCGCGTACAGCGAAGATGTCGAAACTCGCACTCGAGGACTTCGGATGACGAACGCAGTGACGATTTCGGACCAGTACGCCCCGCGTACTCCGAGGCATCAGCCTCCTATAAATAGGATGCGAGGGCAGCCGACTTCTTTGCTATTTTTCTCCATTCTCTCTCCTGTTTTGCCTCGATTTGCGGGCCAGAAATACCCCGAAGCCTCGGTAATATTCCCGTGTCCCGAAGCAAGTCCTGAGATCCCGAAGATCCCAAGAAGTGCGGTTTCCGAGCCGAAGCTCTGCCCGCGAGAAGTTCAATTTTTGTAGAGATCTTCCAGATTTGCTGAGAAATACTACTCCTACGAGCCGTAGTGTTGTCCAATCATCTTCTGATCAAGTGAGTGTATACTACCTTTCATAAACACGAAAATAATACAAGTATGGTTTAAGTATATTAAGTATATTGTTGTTTATATGTGTGAGTGTGTAGTTACTTTCTTCTAACGCATAAATATGAAGTATTTGTTATAAAACACGTGTTATGGTTTTATATATATTGTTGTTTATTTGAGATGAGTGTGGAGTTGATGTTTTATATAGTTTTTAAATGGGTTAAATTGTATATGTATTTATATCTACAAATATGTTGGGTAGAACATGGGTAGATGAGATAGTTGGTATGTGACAAAATGATGAGGTATGAAAGATGATTAAGAATGATATTAGCAGATGCACCAATTAAAGAATGTCATAATGCTAGCAGATGCGCTCAAGCATAGTATTGGTAGATGCACCAAAGAGAGAATGACATAATACTAGTTGATGCACTTAAGTATAGTATTGGTAGATGAACCTGAAAGAGCATGCCATAATGCTAGCAGATGTGCTTAGGAATAATATTGGTAGATGCACCAAATAGAGAATGTCATAATACTAGCAGATGCGCTTAAGGATAATATTGGCAGATATGCTTAATAGTGAATGACGTAATCCTAGCAGAGGCGCTTAAAGGATAATGTTGGCAGATGCACCTTATGTAGCAATGGAAGTTTGTGCTAATTCCTTAGGTCAATCAATAGGAATGAAAGAATGACGGGTAGTTGAATTCCTAGGGTAAAATCCTAAGGAAGATAATAGGGATGGGTAATTGAGTTGATTGTTTGATGGTTGAATATTATAACTATATTATTGTGGGTTGAAAACCCTATATGCTCACCAGGCTCCCAAGTCTGACGCACTCAGTTTCCTTTGTATCACAGGTATCAATACGAAGGCATATTTCACAGAGAGATTTAAAGGAGATATAAATCATTAGTGTAATTAAATGTAAGTTCTGTTTATGCTTATATGTCTGTATCGGAACATGACATCCCAAGGTTTTATTAATAAACGAAAATACATTCTCTTTGAGAAATTTTTTGATAAGTTATTATCATATCTTGCATTGGGAACAAATTCTGCAACCGTTTTCTTTAAACAATTACTCTGATTTTATAAAACAAAGCATAAACAAATCGGTCTTTTCTGGCCGTGAAAATGGGGATGTCACAGCTAGGGAGAGGGAGATTGATCTGGAGCACATCCGGAAGAGGAAGGCAGAGGAGGGGCTGACGACTGGGGCTTTAGGGAAGAAGCCCAAGGGATCTGATGGTAGGCTGAAAGGCCAGTCAGGGCGGGACCACTATGGGAAATGCAGTCGGTCACACGAGGGAGTTTGTCGCACTGGGCCGGGTTCAGGCTGCTATAAGTGTGGCAAGGTTGGGCATTTTGGCAGAGATTGTACTGCCCCTACTCCTGCGATTCAGATATCAGACCTGATTTGCTTTCATTTCAATCAGAAGGGCCACAAAAAAGTCCAATTTCCCTAGATTGACAGCAACAGCGGCGTTGACATTGGTGCCCACTCCAGCGACAACACGGGTTGTGGATGGCTGAAAGGCCATGTTGGAGGCTCCAGTGGTTCGGAGCCGAGCATTTCAGCTGACAGCCTAGGAGGCACACGCTGCACCTGATGTGGTGATGGGTATGACTTCCTACTTTATGCTTTTAAGTTATGTCGTTGTGATTTTGATATATTATTGCAGGTGTCCGGTCGGTACGAGCGTCGGAGGCCTACCGGGATTGTGTTTTGATGTTGTTCGAGGAACGTTACCTAGTAGGCTTGCTTTCCATACATTTGAGGGGGAATAAGGTTATTATTGGTATGGATTGGCTGAGCCGCAATGTGGCAGTGATCGACTGCACGCAACAGTCAGTACGGATTAGGACCCCTAGTGGGGGAGAGCTGGTAGTTCAGGGCGAAAGGCCACATCGAGGACCAGCTTTATGTTCGGCAGCGAGGGCTAGACGCTACCTCTAGCAGGGTTGCGTAGGTTATGCCGCCTATGTTATGGATACCCGGGAGGCGGGTAGGGCGACGGTGGGCGATGTGTCCATAGTACGGGAGTTTGAGGACGTATTCCCTGAGGAGTTGCCCGGGGTACCTCCGGAGTGACATGTGGAATTCAGAATCAACCTGGTCCCTGGTGTGGCTCCGATAACCAAGGCACCATATCGGTTGGCTGCTCCTGAGATGCAGGAGTTGTCTACATAGCTGCATGAGCTGTTAGACAAGGGATTCATTAGACCGAGCAGTTCAACCTAGGGAGCCCCGATTCTGTTTGTGAAGAAGAAGGACTGGTCGCATCGGATGTGCATATATTATCGGGAACTGAATAAGGTGTCGGTGAAGAACCGTTACCCACTCCCAAGGATCAATGATCTCTTTGACCAGCTGCAGGAAGCATCTTGGTTCTCCAAGGTTGATCTGCGTTCAGGGTATCACTAGATGAGGGTTAGAGAGGAGGATGTGCAGAAGACTGTCTTTCGGACTCGTTATGGTTACTATGACTTTGTGGTGATACCTTTCGGGCTCACCAATGCTCCTACCGCGTTCATGGATCTCATGAATCGTGTGTGCAGGCCGATGCTGGATCGGCCTGTGATAGTTTTCATCGATGACATCTTGGTCTATTCCAAGACGCAGGAGAAGCACGAGGAGCATCTGCGATAGGTTCTGGAGATTTTGAGAAGGGAGAACTTGTATGCTAAGTTCTCCAAGTGTGAGTTTTGGTTGCGCGAGGTGCAGTTTCTTGGGCACCTTGTCAACCAGAACGGGATTTCGGAAGATCTAGCCAAAGTGGAGGCCGTGATGAGATGGGAGGATCTGAGGTCTACATCTAAGATTCAGAGTTTCCTAGGATTAGCCACTTACTGTCAGAGATTCATCCACGATTTCTCCAAGATAGTCGTACCCCTGACCAGGTTAATTAGGAAGGTCGTGGTCTTTCGTTGGGGGGCTGAGCAGTAGGCTGCATTCGAGACATTAAGACAGAGATTGTGCAAGGCGCCAATCTTAGCCCTACCAGAGGGCATGGAGGATTTCGCCGTGTACTGTGATGCGTCCATATCGGGTGTGAGCGCAATATTGATGCAAAAAGGGTATCTTATTTCTTACGCTTCGACGCCGTTGAAGCCTCACAGGGCGAACTACCCGACACATGATTTGGACCTGGGGGTTGTTGTGTTAGCCCTTAATATTTGGTGTCATTACCTCTATGGGGTTCGTTGTATAATTCACACGGACCACAAGAGCCTGTGGTATCTCATGGACCAGCCAAATCTGAATATGAGGCGGCGTCGGTAGCTTGATGTGGTAAAGGATTATGACTGTGAGATCCTCTACCACCCAGGAAAGGCCAATGTGGTGGCCAATGTGCTTAGCCGCAAGGCAATGCCGATCAGGGATATCTGTATGAGGATGATAGTGGTGACTCCACTTTTGGAGCAGATTCGGGAGGCCCAATAGGAGGCTATAAAGAGGAACATTAGAAGAGTGAGTGGATTGTGGGACAATTTTCCTCCTTCGACTATGACAGCCGAGGATAACTGACACTATGCCATAGGGTGTGGGTGCTGTACCACGGGGGTGTGCACCAGGTTCTGCTAGAGGAGGCGCACAAATCTCGATTCTCCATTCATCCCGACGACGAAAATGTATAGGGATCTTCGCCTAGACTATTGGAGGCCCTGCATGAAGCGGGATGTAGCATGGTACGTGGAGCGGTGCTTGACCTGCAGGAAGGTCAAGGTCGAGCACCAGAGGCCACACAGCAAAATGCAGTTGTTGGATATTCCACTATGGAAATGGGAGGACATTGCAATGGATTTTATCACAAAGCTTCCCATGACCGCGCAAGGGGTGGATTCGATTTGGATAATCGTCGATCGAATGACCAAGAGCGCTCATTTTATTCTGAATTAGCAGAGCATCTCGGCGGAGAAGTTGGACGACATCTATATCAGGGAGGTGGTGGCGCGACATGGGGTGCTAGTGTTGGTGATTTCAGACAGAGATGTTAGGTTCACTTCCATGTTTTGGAAGAAGTTTCATGACGAGCTGGGTACTCGTATACATTTTAGCACCGCCTTGCACCCACAGACGGATGGTCAGAATGAGTGAACCATCCAGTCTTTGGAGGACATGTTGCAGGCATGTGTCTTAGACTTTGGAGGTAGTTGGGATACTTACCTTCCATTGGCTGAATTCTCGTACAACAATAGTTATCACACAAGTATTGATGGTCCTTCCTTCGAGATGATGTATGGGAGGAAGTGCAGGACCCCGATATGTTTAGGCAAGGTTGGCCAGAGGGTAATGGGGAGCACCGAAGTAGTGCTCAAGATGACAGAGAGGATTTAGCAGGTCCAGAGAGGATTCCGACTGCTCATAGCCGGCAGAAAAGTTATGCTGATAAGCACCAATCAGACTTGGAGTTCTAGGTCGGGGATATGGTTCTCCTGAAGGTGTCGCCATGGAAAGGCGTCATCTGATTCAGGAAACGGGGAAAGTTGGGCCCCAGGTACATTGGACCATTCAAGGTCTTAGCCAGAGTGGGCAAGGTGGCGTATAGGTTGGATCTGCCAGCCGAACTGAGCCAGATCCACAACACTTTCCACATCTCCCAGTTGCAGAAGTGCCTGGTGGACAACTCAGCTGTGGTACCCTTAGAGGATATTCCGGTCGATGACAGCCTGAATTATATTAAGCGGCCAGTGCTGATCCTCGATTGGAAGTCGAAGGATCTGAGGAACAAGAGGGTGGAGCTAGTGAAGGTACAATGACAGCACCAGAAGGGCTCGGAGTGGACTTGGGAGCCGGTGGATGATTTGATAGAGCATTACCCATAATATTTCTAGGAACAAGCAATAGACTTCGAGGACGAAGTCTAAAATAAGTGGGGGAGAATTATAGCACTGTGTTCCTGGTATGTAATTTATTTTGTTGTATTTTTCATTTTAGGCCTGCGATTCGGCGAGTTGAAGGCCCAACTCGTCGAGTAGGAGTGGTTTGGGCACGGGACTTAAGTGATGGACTCGTCGAGTTGGCGGTCATACTCAACGAGTAGGCTCTGACTGGACAAAACACTAATATGAGGGTTTTCACCCTATTTAATCATCTCTTTCAGCCACCACTCGTCCCTATTGCTCCCAAAGACTCTCCATAGCAAACCCTAAGTGTATTGGTGCAAGAACTACGACTTTTGAGTGATTTTTGTGGGTTTGATTTCAAGGAAGAAGGAAGAGCATAGAAGGATCAAGAGGAGATTGAAGGATTCGAGTTTGGTTCATCATTTGCAGCCTTTGAAAGCTATAAATTTTGTACCTTTCTTGCTTGTTTGTTAGATCCCTTTTAGGGGAATATTTAGGGCTTCTAAGCCATATGAGGTGACCAACCATGATTTGCAAACATGGTTGAAGGTCAAGACTTCGGATTTAGCACTTGGGAAGAGTCATAAGACAAATTTGGGTTGCTTTTGCGCCCAAGGAAGGCCCCATGCAACAAAAGACCCATTTTAGAGCCTTTTTGGCTCAAAAGTCCCATGCAGGCATGTAAAGTTCATAACGTTACCTGCCAGATTGAGCTTAGGGGTTTGGATCTATCATTTGGACAAGTGTTGTACATCAGAAATCGAGGATTTAGGGTGTGGACGTTATCGATTCGGCGAGTCCATTCTTGGGACTCAACGAGTCCAAGGCTTTGAGTCTCATATCTGTTGAGGCTCAAAAGAACTCAGTTGGGTGTTAGAAGGGTTGTAGCAGGACAAAAGGAGTGACCCAACGCATTGGACTTAGTTTTAGACCCGAAGTTCATGTGACTCGACGACTTCTAGAATAGACTCGGCGAGTCCAAGGCAATCTTCTTATGTTTGAAGATGAATTCGACGAGTTGTTCATACAGCTCGACGAGTGCTAGAACAGAACCGACAAATACAAGGCAATCTTCTTATGTTTTAAGATGAACTAGACGAGTTGTTCATACAGCTCGACAAGTCAAGGTCAGGACTTGTTCATCAGATAAAGGTGAACTCGACGAGTTGTTTATACAACTCAGCGAGTCGGATGAAGGTTCATTGATGTTCGTAAAGAAAGGAAACTCATCGAGTTGTTGCCAAACTCAACGAGTCGAGTCATGGATAAGGACGAGTAAAGGGTAGGGACTTGACGAGTTGACGGCCCAACTCGGCGAGTCGGGTTAACTAGAAGTGGACGTTGACTTTGACTTGGTTGGGGTTAAAATAGTTATTTTACCCTAAGGGTAGATATCAGATTCTGAATGAGTGTTTTGTGGGGATTATAGCCGGAGGATTTTCGGAGCAGTAGTAGACAGAGGTTTCCCGCACACATTATCAGCAGCTACTCGTACGAGGTGAGTTATCTTCCAGTAGGGGTGGATCTAAGGCCATAATGTCGGCCCATCAAAGAGGAATATTTAGGAGATGATTGTCTTGGTGATAATTATATTGGTTTGGTTATGTGCCTTGGTTATAAGATTTATCTGTATGATATGTTATTTGTATAGTAGGGATCATTTTCCCCGACAGTGGACCTTAGGACCAAAGGGTAGGTCAGCACCCAGATATGCCTGATTGTATGTTTATATCTTGATGTTATATGCTACTGGTAGGGGGTAGAATAGTCCCCATTTACCGGTTGAAAGATACCGATGATGGTTACCGGTTGAAAGATACCAATGATGATTACCGGTTGAAGATACCGATGGAAGTAACTGGTTGAAAGATACCAATGATGATTACCGGTTGAAAGATACCGATAATGATTACCGGTAGAAAGATACCGATGATATTGTATGGTATGTGTATGCTGGGGGAACTCACTATGCTTTGTGCTTACGGTTTCGGTTTTGGTTTCAGGTACCTCTTCGTCTAAGGGGAAGGAGCCGGAGGCGTAGCATCGCATCACACACACACACACGATTCCACATCGGATTTTCTGGGATTGCACTCTGATTTTCATTATTTTGATGTTGTTGTTTGGGATAGAATATTATGATTTTGTAACGTGTTGCTTTATTGACAATGTTATGGTAAAATGTTTTAAAAATTATTAATTCAAAAATAAAATTTTCGGACTTGAAATTTGGGATGTTATAGTGTGGCTTAATGAATGGGGCTTACTATTAATTCATTTGATTGTTAGTTTTACATATAGTAATATACTATTATACATATTTATTGGGTGTATTTTAAAACTTTATATACACAAGCTTTAATTTAATTATCTGAACTAACAATTAATTAATTAATCATTTATACAAATTATGGATTTAATATTTATCTTTTAATTAGACCATTAATTTAATATATATTAAATTCAATTAAGTATAATTTCATTTCATTATCTTATAATTAAATATTTTTTTTTCTCATTTACTTCCTCAAAATTCAAATTAGGGTTTCAACATTATGTAACATTAATTGGTTCGGATTTTATCAAATAAAATAACATGTAATGATTAATAATTAGCCTACTAATCAAATTAGGCTAGCGTATATGAAAAAAAAAAGATTTGTTAAATGACGTGTCGCGCCTAAGCATGTTGTGCCCTATAATTAGGTTTTTTTTTTTTTTTTTTCTTCGTGTAACACCCATAAAATTTAAGCAAAATTTAAACTTTTTTCAAAACACTAAATACCATTCAACGTTACATAATTTTTTTTTTTTCAAAATACAAATTATCAAAGTATCCCAGTATCAAATCATAAAAATCATAACAGCACGAGGAGCAGTACGATCAGGCCTTCGACTTCCCTCGATCACTAGAAGTACCTGAACCAACAAACTAAAATTGTAATCCTGAAAGCTTAGTGAGCGACCCCAAAATACCAACACCATACCAATATAATCATAACATATAACCAATACAAAACAACATGCATAATGATCCTTCAGCTTGACTGGACCGCCTTGTAGGGCCTACAACCTATCTGGACAGCTCCTAAGCCTTCGGCATGACTGGACCGCCTAGCAGGGTCTACATCCTATCTGGACCACTCACCGGGTATGTTGGCCTACAACACGAACCAGCACCGCCTCGAACCAACCCCCAATCAAACAAACATGCACACATAAATATCATATGCTAACTCATTTTATGTAACAGTCAAACTGATCTAACATATCACTAAGCATAACATCATCCCAATAACTGGGATACAGACCTAACCGGTCACTAACATAGCATCATCCTATTACCAGGAAACTAACCTAACCAATTCACTACGTATAAGCATATCACCATCCTAATTACCAGGATGTAAACAATAAACATATCATGCCATAACCGGATAAAAATAAAAATAAAGGGCCAGCCTTGGTGCCTTAGACCCTATTGATATAGTGACGATAACTCACCTCGCTAGTCGTGCTGAAATACTGCAAATCTCTGACTGCTATTTCGCGAGGAATCCCAAACTATTACACAATAAACACCCAAAATTCAAAATAACCTTCTTGACTAAAATTCCACACCATTCATTAAGTCCATTTACGCTATTGGGCCAAGGCTAAAATACCCAACCATTGACTTGAAAGTCCATATAAAAGCGCATTATCGGCCCAATTTACCAAATTAAGCCTAACCTCCTAATAGGGCCCAACCCCAAGATCCACTATCACTACCTGGCCCAAATTAATTAATTCACCAACTCCAGTAAAGGGTCGTTTCCATTTAGTCCATAAGCAGCCGAAGACTCGAAGCCCAAATATAAAAACCCAAACAGAGAACGTACGCGGCGCGTACTCATCCATCTTTGACCATCATCGAGGCGGTTGACCCAGTACATTGGGCGTACTGGATGATTTGCCAAAATCTCATTAAGTGCTTAATGGCTTAAGCACTCATGCCCAAACTTCAGATCCAGAGACCTAACATGTGTAGGATCCATAAATTCGTGAACTTTATCACTTTGGACGTCCATAAAGTTATAAATGCTTGTTCTTAATCCATTAAGATCATATTCCTCCATGCATGGGACTCAATAAGCTATTGGGACCTCATTTTTATCACTCAACGTCCCTTCTAGAGTCCAAAAGGACAATTTTTAATGTTCAAAACACAACTTGCACCACCTTGTGGTTTCTAGGACGAGAAATGGGTCCTTTAAAGCAAAATGGAGAGATCTAATCATACAAGCATAAAGTTTAGAACTGTATACCCTTTGGAGCTTCTTGAGCACAAGCTAACCTCAGATCTACAAGCTTGGTCTGTACCTTCAAATCTTTGATGCAATGTTTTCCTCTTATGGCACTCAAGAACACACCAAAATGAGCTTAACACACAAAGGGGAGGCTATAGTTTGAGAGAGACAATTTTCAAATTTGGCCCTTAAACTTATCTTGGATCTATATTCTAAATCCCAGGGGCTATAGTCAATAAGGTAATAATAGAAGAGGGTTTGGAAATACCTGCAATATCTTGGTATTTTACAATTTCCCCCACTTGACCTAGACTTTGCCCTCGAAGTCTGCTATGGCAAATAGATCCGGGTACTGTTCTCGCATCTCGGACTTGGGTTCCCATGTCCAATCGAATCCCTTCCGATGCTCCCACTGTACCTTCACCAAAGGTCTCTCCTTGTTCCGCAAAACCTTTTTCTTCTTTTCTAGAATGGCTATAGGCGTTTCCACATAATTTAGGTGCTCATCGACCTAAATATCATCCAATGACACCACCGCCTCCTGATCCATAATGCACTTTCGCAATTGCGAAACGTGGAAAGTGTTGTGGATCCGGTTAAGCTCCTCGGGTAGGTCTAACCTGTATGCCACCTTGCCAACCTAACACTAATCCTGAATGGTCCAGTGAAACGGGGACCCAATGTCCCCCTCTTCTTGAAGCAGATCACACCCTTCCAGGGTGAGACCTTCAGGAGTACCATATCACCCACCTGGAACTCTAACTCCGATCGCCGTTTGTCGGTTTAACTCTTCAACCGACTCTGAGCAGTCTGCAGTCGCTACCTAATCTGTTGAATATTCTAGATGGTATGCAAAACCACCTCCGTCCGTCCTATCAACCTGTGTCCGACCTTACCCCAACAAACTGGGGTGCGACAACTCCGCCCATAAAATAGCTCGAAAGATGGGGCACCAATGCTGGAATGATAGTTATTGTTGTAGGCAAACTTTGCGAGGGGTAGGTGGGAATCCCAACTTCCACTGAAGTCAATAACACAAGCCCTAAATATATCCTTGAGGGTTTGAATGGTACGCTCACTCTAACCATCAGTTTACAGATGAAAAGCTGTGCTAAATTGTAGTCGCGTGCCTAGTTCTTCGTAGAACTTCTGCCAAAAGGGGTAGGTAAACCTAACATCCCGGTCGGAAACAATGGAGACCGGAACTCCATGGTGAGCAAGGATCTCGCGAACATACATATCGGCCAACTTATCAGCCAAAGAACTCTCCTATATAGCTAAGAAATGGGCACTCTTGGTCAATCGATCTACGATGACCCGTATGGCATGAAACCCGTTCTCCGTCCTCGAAAGTTTGGTAATGAAATCCACCGTGATCTAGTTCCATTTCCACATGGGAATATCTAGGGGCTGCAGCATACCATGCAACCTCTAATGCTCGGCTTTGACCATCTTACACATCAAGCACCTCTCGACATACCAAGCGATTTCTCACTTCATACATGGCCACCAGTAACTCAAACTTAGGTCTATGTACACCTTGATGGACCTTGGGTGAATAGAGAAATGAGACTTATGAGTCTCCTCCATCATTGTCTGTCTGACCCCACCAGACATCGGAACCCATACCCATCCACATCGGGTCAATAATCCTCAACTATCCTGCACAAAATGGTGTTCTCACCCCTGATCCTCTCTAGCTTCTAGTTCTTAGGTTGCCTAGCCTCAACCTGAGCATTTCTGATCAAACTCACAAGCAAAGAATCCACCGCTATCCTCATACATATCGCTAGGGTGGGTGACCCAACTGTCTTGCGGCTCAAGGCATCTGCCACAACATTCGCTTTATCGGGATAGTAAAGGATCTCGTAATTGTAGTCCTTGACTACATCCAGCCACCTGCATTGCCGCATGTTCAGGTTTGGCTGATCCATGATGTGCTCAAGCTCTTGTGATCCGTGTATATGGCACAACGGACCCCATATAGGTAATGTCTCCATATCTTGAGAGCGAACACCACCATTCCTAGCTCTAAATCATGAGTAGGGTATCTCGTCTCATACGACTTCAGCTGCCGTGATGCATAGGCTATCACCCATACTCTCTGCATGAGGATCGCCCCCAAGCCTATAATGGAAGCATCACAGAACACCACAAAATCCTCAACTCCCTCTGGGAGAGTCAAAACTGGGGCTTCGCACAACCGCTGCCGGAGGGTCTCAAATGCCCTCTACTGCTTAGGGCCCCACCGGAAATCCACCCCCTTCCTCGTCAGATGAGTGAGGGGTACTGGAATCTTGGAGAAATCCCGAATAAATCTCCGGTAGTACCCTGCTAATCCCAAAAAACGCATGATGTCCGAGGGAGATATCGACACCTCCCACCACATGACTGCCTTGATTTTGACCGGGTCGACCAAAATCCCCTTCTGATTAATGAGATGTTAAAGGAATTGGACCTTTCGCAACCAAAACTCACACTTCGAGAACTTAGCATACAGTTGTTCTCGTCTCAGAAGTCCCAACAACTCCCTTAGGTGATCCTCGTGTTGCTCTCGGTTCTAGGAATTTACCAAGACATCATCAATAAACACTATGACCGAGCGATCAAACATCAGTCTGTAGACTTGCTTCATCAGGTCCATGAATACTGTTGGTACGTTGGTGAGCCCAAATGGCATAACCACGAACTCGTAATGACCATAATGAGTCCAAAACGCGGTCTTCTCCATGTACTCCTCTCTAACCCGTACCTGATGATATCCCGACCTCAAGTCTATCTTGTAAAAACCAAGATGCACCCTGCAACTGATCAAAGAGATCATCTATCCTCGGGAGTGGATAACGGTTCTTCGCCATTAACTTGTTCAGCTCGTTATAGTCAATGCACATCCAGCGCAATCTGCCCTTCTTCCAGACGAAGAGGATCAGTGCTCCCTATAGGGAATTGCTATTTCGAATGAATTGCTTTCCCAGCAGTTCTGGCAGCTGTGATGACAGCTCCTGCATCTCAGGTGGCACCAAATGGTATGACACCTTGGCGATAGGGCCGCACCAGGCACCAGGTCTATTCGAAACTCGATTGCCACTCTGTAGGTATCCCTGACAACTCCCTCGGAAACACATCTGCAAACTCCCAGACTACTGGAACCTCTAAAACTGAAATCTGATCCCTGGATCGCGTATCCATGACACATGCCAGACAACCCGCACACCCGTGCTGAATATGTTGTCGATCCCTATTAGCTGAATAGAACTTAGATCCCACTCTGGTACCCTCGCCATATATAATCAGTTCTCCACCACTTGGGGTTCGAACTACCACTCTCCGTACCTCATAATCTATAATGGCACCAAATCAACTAAGCCAGTCCATTCCCACAATCAGACATACTTCCCCCATGGGAAACGGGACTAAATCTATTAGAAAGGTCACTCTGAAGATCTCCAACTCACATCCTCAGTATACTAAAGAAGCTAAAACTTCGTGTTCGTTGGCGATAGATATGTTGGATTAGGTGTCTAAGCCCATTACTATAATTTGTATGTACTTGAATTGATAGCAGCACAGTCCTTTTGGGTTGCCCTCAAACCTAGCAACCGGACAAGGAAATTATGAAAGGAGAGATATTAATTTATTATAAGATTAATAAATTAATATAAATGAATTTATTAATATGTTAAAAGATTAATATATTAATAAGAAATCATTTTGTTTAATTAGTTGTTAGCCAGAAATTAATTAGAATTAATTTCGAGGTTAAAAGAATTAATTATAAGCTGCAGGGACTAGTTTGCAATTATCTAATAGTTGAGTGGAAGGCTCTAGAACCCCCTTGGATAAGGGTGGACAAAATCTTTAGGGGAAACCCTAATAATTTGGTCCATAGGGGCTTGGATAAGGTCCTTGGGTTTGCTTAGGCCCTAAGCAAAGGATAACTAGGGTTTCCACTAAACCCTAGATCCCTCAGCTATATAAGGAGCCTCCTGGTTCATATTTTGGCCACTCTTCTCTTTTGAAGAAACCCTAAGGGCCTAAATTTTGCATACTCCCTCTTCGCTCTCTCCTCTACTTTCCTTTTTGCTAGTTTGGGTGTGATTCCATTAGAGGCATTACACTTGTGGTGCTAAGCTTCCAAGAAGATCAAGATCACGATCAAGGGAATCATCAATTGTTTACTATAACAATTGAAAGGTATGTAATTACTAAACCCTAGTTTTTAGATTTCGATTATAGCCTCTCTCCTCTAGGGTTCTTGTTTTGCAATTCAAAGTTGTATGTTCAATAGATAAAACATAGATCCAAAGTAGGTTGCATGTGAACTTAGGAATTGTTTTCTAGTTTATTTGTTTTACCTAAAACCCATCAGTGGTATCAAAGCATTTGTTTGTTTTAAATTGAATTGTTATAATTGTTGAATTGCAAATTAGGGTTTATAGCTATTAAACCCTAAAGGCCATTTTTTCGATTTTTAGGGTTGTGGATCAAGGTTTTTTGAAAACCCTAGCCTCCAAAGAACCCTAATCGAAATTAGGGTTAGGGTTTTGAAAACCCTAGCCTCCTCCTTTGGAAATTTCGAAATATGCTATAAAGATTAGGGTTTCTTTGTTTTGGATAATAGTTGCCTTATTGGATAATTGAGAAAAATAAGGAAATTATCCTATCCCCATATTTTTGAAATCTAGAAGGGATATGGGTTAGAATTAAATTAATTGTTTAATTTAATTAGATAATCCTTACAAGATTTAATAAATTAATTAAAATTTAATGAATAGATAAATATTAAATCTAATTAATTGGTTTATTTAAATTTAAAATTTAATAGTTTAAATTTCGAAAAAATTTATATAAACCCTTGGAGTTTTAAAATGTTTTAAAACACACCTTATATATATATATATATATATATATATATATATATATATATATATATATATATATATATATATATATATATATATTATAATTAAAAGTTAAATATTATATATGTATAAGAATATGGTCAGTCAAATCGCTAGTATGCCTCATTCACGAAGCTAGTCTATAAGGGGGGGTATAAGGAAACTGCCTATAAAATGGTAGTTGAATGGGTGTCCACTCTCACCCACCGCTTCCTTGATTAGTGGAGGGTCGTTAGCAGAACGGATTTGATAGGACAACTACTTCCCATTAAAAGTATAATGCTATTAAAGACAGTACTAGAACAATATTTTTCAAAATCCCAACTCTAGTTACTTTAGGAAAAATGTGAAAAGTATGCTAATCCATGAAATTGCACATTATGCTTTATTGGTCGTTAGTGGAGCGTGTGTGGTTAACCGGCACACTAAAAGGCACTAATAAAGAGTAGTAATGGGTATCTTATAATTATCATTTTGATGGAACATGTATGGTTTACTGGCACATCAATAGTTAATGATAAAGACAATAAGGTTACCAAGCACATTTTCATGGTTATTCACATCTAGTTTGTGATCCTAGGTATCCCAGTCACAAATAGTAGAGCATAATCCGAGATTAAAACATGCCATTAAATAGTTTTAATGTATCTCAAAAGAATTAGGAATTTCACTTCGTTTATTTTGTCTAATGGTGGAATTGGTGAATCGTCATTCACCTACCTTTATGAGATTTGAACATGGATCTCGGCATCCCATTTCTAAGTTGTAAATCATCATAGTTGGGTTAGAACCTTGATATGATATCTTTGGGTTATTATATTTAGGTGTCTTGGAATCTAACTAAAACTATCTTTCTTTTCAGATGTCTACTCCTGGAAACACTTCTGCTTCATCATCCTCCAGCCACAACTTCTCTCTACTAAACATCTGCTCCAAAGTCATTATGGATGGCTCCAACTATAACGATTGGATGCGTAACATCAAGATGGCACTTAGATTCGAGGACAAAGAGTATGTCCTTGAAAAGGAGCTCAAAGAACTTGATGAGTCAAAAGCCACTCCCAAAGAGTATGCTGCCTACAAGAAACACTATGATGATGCTACCAAAGTGGCATGCATCATGGTTGCAACCATGTCCCCAGAATTGCAGAGGTACTATGAGGACTACTGGCCTTTTGAGATGAATAAGGACCTTATGGAAAAGTACCATAAGCGAGCTCATCAAGAAAAGTTTGAGGTAGTCAAGTTACTCATGGCTTGCAAGATGAAAGAGGGGGAATTGGTTATATCTCATGTGCAAAGAATGCAACGCTACATAGAGCGTTTGGTCAAGCTCAACATTCACTTCGATGAGGAATTGGCTATTGACATGGTCTTGAACTCATTCCCTGATTGTTATGGTAAGTTTATCTTAACTTACCATTTGAACAACACTGATCAGACTTTGGCCCAATTGCACAACTTGTTGCAGACAGCTGAGGCAGGGATGAAGGGTAAAAGTATACCCTCCACACCTGCAAGTGCCCCTGTCTTGGCCATTAGATAGGAAAGGGGAAGAAGAGGAAAGGTCCTCCCAAGCAAAACTGGAAGAGGAAGGCTCAGGCTGTGTCATCTAGTAATGGCCCGAAGGCTAAGCCCAATGGTTCCACTCCCCATGTTTTTGATCCAAAAGAGGCCATTTGCTTTTACTGCAATCAAAAGGGGCATTGGAAGAGATCTTGCCCACAATATCTGCAAGATATCAAGGATGGCAAAGTGAAGCCATCCTCGGCAGGTATTTACACTATTTCTACTAATAACTCATTATCTTCTCGTTCATGGGTCCTTGATACAGGATGTGGTTTTCATATCTGTTCTGATTTGCAGGGGCCAAAGGAAAGTGAGGATATAGAGCATGGGAGGATAAACTTGATCATGGGGAACAGAAAGTCTTCACCAGTGACCAAGATCGGAGTTTATCAACTATTGCTTAGTAATGATGTTAGATTAGACTTAATAAATTGTTGCTATTCGTCTGGGATGACGAGAAACATTATTTCATTTCATGCATTGTTCAGACAAGGCTTTAAATATTATTTTAATGATTTGAATGGTTCAATTTTTGTTTATAAGAATGGTGTTTTTGTGTTTGAAGCTTTACCTTGTGATGGTGTGTATGAAACAGTGACTTGTGTTGATAGCTTAGGAAATAGTGTCCTTAATATTGAATTCTCTAATAGTGTTGACAAGGCATGCTTGTGGCATTGTCGTCTTGGACACATTAACAAGAAACACATAGCCCAACTCCAAAAGGATGGAGTGTTGGAATCATTTGACCTAAAATCAGATGATATGTGTGAATATTGTCTTTCGGGAAAGATGACAAAATCACCATTCACAGGGTCTTGTGAAAGAGGTGAAGGTCTGTTGGATCTCATACACACAGATGTGTGTGGCCCTTCAGATCAACCACAAGGGATGCTAATCGATTCTATGTGACTTTCACTGACGATTATAGCAAATATGGTTACATCTACTTGATCAAACATAAGTCAAAAACCTTTGAAATGTTCAAAGAGTTTAAGCATGAAGTCAAAAATCAATTGGGCAGAAAGATCAAGATACTTAGATCCGATAGAGGCGGGGAGTATCTTAGTACCGAGTTCAACGACTATCTGAAAGAATGTGGGATAGTCTCACAATTGACTCCTCCTAGGAGACCACAGTTAAATGGTGTAGCTGAGAGGCGTAATCGAACCTTGTTAGACATGGTTTGTTCTATGATGAGTCGTGCCTCGCTTCCTATTCACTTCTGGGGGTATGCCTTAGAGACAGCCGCCCACATCCTCAATCTTGTCCCTACAAAGAAGGTTGCCAAAACACCTCACGAAATGTGGATAGGGAAAGTTCCCTCGTTAGCACATATTAAAGTCTAGGGTTGTGAAGCTTTCGTAAGACGAGAGACTCACGACAAGCTAGCAGCTAGAAGTGAGAAATGTGTTTTCATTGGTTACCCAAAGCAGTCTTTTGGATATTTGTTCTACAAACCTAGTGAAAACGTGGTGTTTGTAGCTCGAAGATAAGTCTTTCTGGAAAGAGAACTCATATTCAAAGAGGATAGTGGGAGTACCATTGACCTTGAAGAGATTCAAGAGTCAACCAATGAAGGAACCTTAGATGACACTAGCACTCAACCAGAGGAAACAGTTCCTGTTGAACCAGTTGATAAATCATTACCTCTTCGAAGATCTACTAGGGTGAGTGTGCCACCTGAGTTGTATGGTTTTCATATTACTTCATATGGTGACACATTCATAAGTGACAGAACATTAGTAAACTTAGATGAACTAGTCACTTATAAGGAAGCAATGGCAGGCCCAAAGGCTTCCAAGTGGAAAGAGGCAATGGACAGCGAGATTAAGTCCATGTATGACAACCAAGTTTGGAATTTGGTTGATAATGCACCAAGTCGTAAGACAGTTGGGTGTAAATGGATCTTTAAGAAGAAGACAGACATGGACGGGAATGTGCATACATTCAAGGCTCGACTGGTTGCAAAAGGTTTCACTCAAAACCCAGGGGTTGACTATGATGAGACCTTTTCGCCAGTATCTAAGATTAAATCTATTAGGATATTGCTCGCCATAGCTACCTTTCATGACTATGAAATCTGGCAGATGGATGTCAAGACTGCCTTCCTTAATGGGAAGTTGGCTGAAGATGTTTACATGAGTCAGCCAGAGGGTTTTGTTGATGCAAAGTTTCCCAATAAAGTGTGCAAGCTTGAGAAATCCATCTATGGATTGAAACAAGCATCTCGCAGCTGGAATCTTTGCTTCCATGAGAAAGTCAAAGAGTTTGGTTTCTCTAGAAGTGAAGATGAGTTTTGTGTGTATATCAAGGCTAGTGGGAGTATAGTAACTTTTCTAGTGTTATATGTCAATGACATATTACTCATTGGTAACGACATTCCAACCTTGAATGAAGTTAAGTCTTGGCTTGGAAAGTGTTTTGCCATGAAAGACCTAGGAGAAGCCGCCTATATTCTTGGGATTAGAATATTGAGAGATAGAAATAAGAGACTAATTGGACTTAGTCAGAGCACATACTTGGATAAGGTACTAAAGAGGTTTAGTATGGAAAATTCCAAGAAGGGAGAGCTACCTATCCAGAGAAATACCAAATTGAATAAGACTCAATGCCCAAGTACAGACGAGGAAATAGATGACATGAGTCGTGTACCTTATGATTCCGCTGTCGGATCGATCATGTACGCTATGACATGTACTGACCCTGATGTGGCATTTGCTTTGAGCATGGTCAGTCGCTATCAGGGAAACCCAGGTAGAGCTCATTGGATAGCCGTGAAGAATATACTCAAGTATTTGCGAAGAACGAAGGACTGGGTCCTTGTACTTGGTGGTAATGATACTTTGAGAGTAGATGGTTACAGTGATGCTAGCTTTCAGAGGGATAGAGATAAGTTCCATTCTTAGTCAGGCTGGGTATTCTTATTAAATGGAGGAGCAGTTACTTGGAAGAGTTCCAAGCAAGATACGGTGGCTGATTCTACTTGTGAATCAGAGTACATAGCAGCAAGTGAAGCGTTGAAAGAAGCAGCTTGGTTGAGGAACTTCATCGGGGATCTCGGAGTTGTTCCAACCATCCAGGAGCCTATGGAACTATTCTGCGATAATGAAGGAGCGGTTGCCTTGACAAAGCAACCGAGAGATCATGGTAAAACCAGACATATCGACAGAAAGTACCATTTCATCAGACATAGAGTAGAAGAAGGCCATCTTATAGTGAAGAGGGTGTCATCTGAAGATAACCCAACAGATCCCCTCACAAAGGGTCTGAGTAGGGCTAAGCATATTCAGCATGCTCGGAGCATAGGATTGAAAGATGATATTAGTTTTAGTAGTTAGATTAGTTTTGTTCTGAAACTTGTAACAAAGTAAATGTAATTGACTTTTGGTGATTAAATAATAAAGTATTATTTATAAGTTTGGGTTCTACCTTTTGTCAATTATTGTGTTTCATTTTTGCATGTTTTACTTCCCGAATAATAAGATTATTCAAACTCCACAGTCGCTTGTACTTTTGGAAGTAAGTAGTGAATCAAGACTGTCATGAACTGGATTGTAGATTGTCTAAGGATAGACATGGCAATAGATTTTGCTGCAACGTTCATGAGTACTCAGAAATTGAGATTTGAGTATTGGATAAACCCTCGCTCAGAGTATTACTTCATGGAATTCATCACGAGTAATATTGAGACGATAATATCTTATAATCTTGAAACAGAGATATACGAGTTGTAATTTGCAAGTCGGCTATGCATTGGTAATACGAAAACGCATCAGTAACGTGGTGTTATAAAACGTATTATCATGTATGGTTTGATGAGTAAAAGATACAAGCATATGAGTCAATGTTTATTCGTTCCTTTTTCATTAATGGGAAAAGCGATATCTGTGGGCCCCTCGATGATTTGGTGTTGACTTATGTGCTGGGCCCAGCCAGGACTAAATTGATGTGTTCAATTAGATGTCCTACATCATCACTAATCAGGAATCAGGAAACATAGATTCTGGACAAAGAGGTTGATTGCATTCCATGTCTTTTGTCTAGGGATATCTAGCAGAACGAAGGATTATATGATCACTTATCTTAGGACACGTAACTAACTAGGTCAGAGTTCGGCAGCAGCTTTTTGGAAGCTACAATTTACTGGTCAAATTTAGAAGGCATACTAGCAATTATAGATACAGACTTATCCAAGTGGGAGACTGTTGGATTAGGTGTCTAAGCTCATAACTATAATTGGTATGTACTTGAATTGATAGCAGCACAGTCCTTTTGTGTTGCCCTCAAACCTAGCAACCGGACAAGGAAATTATGAAAAAAGAGATATTAATTTATTATAATATTAATAAATTAATATAAATGAATTTATTAATATGTTAAAAGATTAATATATTAATAAGAAATCATTTTGTTTAATTAGTTGTTAGCCAGAAATTAATTAGAATTAATTTCGGGGTTAAAAGAATTAATTATAAGGTGCACGGACTAGTTTGCAATTATCTAATAGTTGAGTGGAAGGCTCTAGAACCCCCTTGGATAAGGGTGGACGAAATCTGTAGGGGAAACCCTAATAATTTCGTCCATAGGGGCTTGGATAAGGCCCTTGGGTTTGCTTAGGCCCTAAGCAAAGGATAACTAGGGTTTCCACTAAACCCTAGATCCCTCAGCTATATAAGGTGCCTCCTGGTTCATGTTTTGGCCACTCTTTTCTTTTGAAGAAACCCTAAGGGCCGAAATTTTGCATACTCCCTCTTCCCCCTCTCCTCTACTTTCATTCTTGCTAGTTTGGGTATGATTCCATTAGAGGCATTACACTTGTGGTGCTAACCTTCCAAGAAGATCAAGATCAAGATCAATGGAATCATCAATTGTTTACTATAACAATTGAAAGGTATGTAATTACTAAACCCTAGTTTGTAGATTTCAATTATAGCCTCTCTCCTCTAGGGTTCTTGTTTTGCAATTCAAAGTTGTATGTTCAATATATAAAACATAGATCCAAAGTAGGTTGCATGTGAACTTAGGAATTGTTTTCTAGTTTATTTGTTTTACCTAAAACCCATCAAGAGACTCGCAACGGGCACTCTAGCTCGCCGACTGGCACATTGAAATCTATACTAAAAGTCTGAGATACGAAAGACCGAATTGCCCCCGAGTCAAAAACAAAACCAATACAGGCAATGAGTTCACTAAAAACGTAGCTAAACATAGGTACAACAGATAAGCATAACATATCTATAATAAATGAGATAAAAAATAGAAACATGCCAGCAACCACATCTGGTGCTGCCTTGGCCTCCTCTGCCGTAATCTGGAAGGCACGCCCCTGAGCCTTCGGAGGCTCGGCCTTAACCGACCTCCCATTTGCAATCCTCATATTAGCCGGTACTAGAGCCTGTACCGGTCTGGCTGCGAGCTGTGGACAGTTGGTCTTCACATGACCAACCTGATGACAATGATAACATATCCTCATACCCGATGCAGGGGCGGACTAGCGACAGTCCCTGGCATAGTGCCCCTCCTTTCCATACTTATGGCACCCACTACTCACTCGACAAACTCCAAAGTAACTCTTGTCGCACTTTCCACAAGTGTGGCTCTACTGACCCCCGGTCCTAGAATCAGCGGTCTTAGACCACTTCAACGCCAACTGAGGCTGTGCCGGGGCCCGATGTTGCTCCTTCAATTGCAGCTCAATCTCCAACTCATGCAGCCTGGCGGCCTCCTGTAGATCCAGAAGAGTATCACATTGTTGCATGGAAACAAACCGACGGATGTCCGTCTTGAGCATGCTTAGATAACTAGTCATCTGAGCCTGCTCAGAAGCAAACTTTGGACAGAACATCACCCTCTCAGTGAACATGAGAGTGATCTCCGACACTGACTCCCCATCCTATCTCAAACTCAAAATTTCCTGTGACAATCATTCCCGATCAACCCGTGGAATGTATCGGTCGCCAAACATATCCCTAAATTGCTCCTAAGTAACAACAACTCTCTAATCATCAATGTACGACCTGCTCGTCAAGCTCCACCCGTCCATGGCCCCGGACCTAAACAGGTTCAGAGCACGCCTGACCTTCTGGTCAGTAGGACACGAGCAAGTAAAGAAGCACCCCTGCACATCTTAAATTCCACCTCATAGCCATGATGGGGTCCTAAGTCCCATCAAAAGTAGGGGGCTTCCCCTGTACTGGAAGCCCCAAGTGGCTGTTACTCCTCCCCCAGCTGCTGATACAACTGATGTGGCTGCAGCGGCAGTCGTCTCTACAAGGATTGCGTATCTCTCATCGAAGTACTCTATAATAGCGGTCTTGATAGACCTAAACAACTCCAGAATCTGAACCTGAATAATCTCGACCACCTCTTCGTGGATGATCTTCCTAATGCGATCCTCTGACAACACTAGCCCCTCCTTGCCGATAACCTTAGGCGCGGCTAGGGCCTCCTGATCGCCCTGCCCTGATCTCGATCCAGATACAGTCACAAAATGCCTCGTAACCACCATACTAAAAATATAACAGGAAGATATCAAATAATCCGCAAAATAACTGAGACCCAACTCCCAACTAAAGTCTAGGGGTTGTGACTTCCTTGCTACATGTATAGGTCCTGTGCTTCCAGTAGTACAGGCCCATACTACCTTCCACACCTACCCATATTAGTCTCAAGTATCATCACAATACAGTAACACTATACATGCATATGGTGGTCGCTCGACCTCACTCATCCATGAGACTTCCACCAGCCGCCGTAGCACTAGTGTATGCTAACCATACATAATGCTGGACCATATAGACTTTCGAATATCAGATCCTACCCTAAGCCTAATCAATAAGAATAGAACATAAGGCCAAATGAAACATTATCAGGCTATAAGATCTTAATTATGAATAGTCGTAATTCATACACAAGCAACTACATTAATGATGTCAATCTCATATAAGGAAACCCTAGGCTAGTAGGTATCATATAATTAGACAACTCATATCATGCAATTCCTGAGAATCCCTAGCCTAGTACTAGCATGATGTTCTAAAATTTTGCATAATCAAATAACTGTATGGTATTTTGGGTTTACTTATTGGCTCCGGCTGATCGTACTTTCTGCATCCTCCTTTACTTATTTTAAAAATCATTTTTTATAAAAAATCGTTTTGAAAACCATTCCTCTATTTGAGACTGGATTCACATGGATGCTCCTCCAATTCACTCAAACCAAGGCTCTGATACCAACTTATAACACCCATAAATTTAAACTTCTCCAAAACACTTAATACCATTCAACATTACATAATTTGTTTTCAAAATACTAATTATTAGAGTATCCCAATATCAAATCATAAAAATCATAACAGCAAGAGGAGCGGTACGATTTGACCTTTTCCTTCCCTCGATCACCAGAAGTACCTAAAACAACAAACTAAAATTATAAGCCCGAAAGCTTAGTGAGCTACCCCAAAATACCAATGCCATACCAATATAACATAACATATAAACAATCCAGAACAACATGCACAATGAGCCTTCGACTTGACTGGACCACCTCGTAGGGCCTACAACCTATCTGGACCCCTCCTGAGCTTCGACATGACTGGACCGCCTCGCATGGCCTACAACATATCCGAACCGCTTACTGAGTATGTTGGCCTATAACACGAAGCAGGACCGCCCCAACCCAACCTCCAATCGAACAAACATACACACACATAAATATCATACGCTAACTCATTTTATGTAACAGTCAAACCGATCTAACATATCACTAATCATAGCAACATCCCAATAGCCAGGATACAGACCTAACCGATCACTAACATAGCATCATCCTATTACCAGGACATTGACCTAACCAGGTCACTACGTATAAGCATATCACCATCAAAATTACCTGGATGTAAACAATAAACATATCATGCCATAATCAGATACAAACAATAAAGGGCCGACCTTGGTGCCTTAGACCCTATTGTTATAGTGAGGATAACTCACCTCGCTAGTCATGCTGAAATACTTCAAATCTCTAACTGCTGTTTCACCGGGAATCCCAAACTATTACACAATAAACACCCAAAATAACCTTCTTGACTAAAAGTCCACACCATTCATTATGTCCATTTATGCTATTGGGCCAAGGCCCAAGTACCTAACCATTGACTTGAATGTCCATATAAAAGCCCATTATCGGCCCAATTTAGCAAATTGGTCCTAACCTCCTAATTGGGCCCAACCCCAAGATCCACTATTACTACCTGGCCCAAATTACTTAATTCACCAAGTCCAACAACGGCCCAAATCCATTTAAACCATTAGCAGCCCGAAACCCGAAGCCTAAATTTCAAAACCCTAAGAGAGAACGTACACGGGGCATCCTCATCCAACGTTGACCATCATCGGGGAGGTTGACCTAGTACGCTGGGCATACTGGATTTACACTGGGCGTACTGGACGATTTGCCAAAATCTCATTAAGTGCTTAATGGGTTAAGCACTCAAGCCCAAACTTCATATTCAGAGACCTAACTTGTCTAGGATCCATAAAGTCGTGAACTTTATCACTTTGGACGTGCATAAAGTTCTAAATGCTTGGTCTTAATCCATTAAGACCTTATTCCTCCATGCATGGGACTCAATCAGCTATTGGGACCTCATTTTTATCACTCAAGGTCCCTTCTAGAGTCCAAAAGGACAAATTTTAACGTTCAAAACACAACATGCACCACCTTGTGGTTTTTGGGACAAGAAATGGGTCTTTTAAAGCAAAATGGAGAGATCTAATCATATAAGCATAAAGTTTAGAACTTTATACCTTCTGGAGCTTCTTGAGCACAAGCTAACTATAGATCTACAAGCTGGTCTCTTCCTTCAACTCTTTGATGCAATGTTTTCCTCTTAAGGCACTCAAGTACACACCAAAATGAGCTTAACACACAAAGGGGAGGCTAGGGTTTGAGACAGATGAGTTGATCTATGGAGGTTGAGGTACAAGAGCTGTGGGTGCACATTGTGTTTCTTTTATAGGCCCCAAACCCTATATATTAGGGTTTTCATCCTTGACGCTAGTACGCCCAATGTACACAAGTGTACACCAAGCGTACTAGGGCGGACCCTCATACGCCTAACGTACTCATATGTATATGCAGCGTACCCTCCGTTTTGGTCTAATTTGCAAACTTAGCCCTTAAACTTGTCTTGGATCTACATTCTAAATCCTAGTGGCTATAATCAACAAGGTAATAATAGCAGAGGGTTCAGAAATACCTACAATATCTCGCGATGTTACATTTCGATTTTCAAGTTTCATCTTTTATGCACTAGTAATTGAAAAGGCATTGCTCTGATACCACTATTGGGGTTTTTAGGTTATAATTACATTGCACATGCGAAATTTCACTTAACTCTAAGGGTACATGCAACCTAAATGGATCTATGGCTTTTCACAATTACTCACAACGTATTTATGAAACAAAACTAGAAAAAAACCCTATGGAAATCGTAACATGAGTTGAACCACATTCCTTTGCTTAAATCAAATTAAGCTTATCGAACACTTGAAGGCTCTTTAGAAAAATAGCTCCAAAAGTATGGTAGCCTCTAACATGTGACACCCAAAGTCAATAAAACACTAGGATTGAAAGGAGAGAGGTGAGAGGATGAGATATTTTGGATTTCTCTTTGTGGTAAGGAGTAGTCGAATATCCAAAGGGTATACCCCTTTACATAACTGCCTAATAATCCTAGAAACCAAAGATTTTAATTCAAAATAATAATATTTTAATCCGATAATTGTCTAGTTTCCTTTTTTCAATTCGAGACTTCCACAAACCCTATCTTAGGGTCTCAAACTATCCACCTTATACGTAGGTTCTAGATCCTCTCTTTTATTTAACTATTGAACGATAACAGCTCAACCCTTATACCTCCAATTAATTCTAATTAACTCATAATTAATTCGATATTAATTACAATTAATTCTTAATTAATTATTGCTATCTTTAATTAATATATTAATCATATAATATATTAACAAATCATAATCAATCCAAACAATTTCCTGGTTATGAGGGTAACACAAAAAGGACTTTACTTTTATCCTTCAACATTATACTAATTTAGTTAGGATCTTAAACACCTTAATCCAAAATTTGTATCATAATTAATGGAATTACTCTTTTTTGGGAAAAATACTTTCCCTAATATGGCATCAGAGAACTCCTAAGCTATTACCCAAATTCCGGTAAAATTCATTTATTAACGGCTGCTCCTCTTTGACACTCACTCTCTCTTTCTCTATAATATTCATTTTTTTATCATCATAATTCCTTTTTCGATCCTTCTTCCTCCTTTTTCTCATCACCATAGACGGTAACGCTACAAAACACTCAAACCTCAAATCTTATTGTATTATGGTGTGGCTAGCTATATCGACGATACCTACACCACAACCATCACTAATGACTCTGAGTGGTCAAAACTAGAATTGTTTGTTACCATGTGGATTTTTAGAACTATGATTCCACCACTCCTTCATATGGTTAAATATGGATCATCGGCTCATAGTGTTTGGAAAACTCTTAAAAACCTTTTTTGAGGCAATAAGGATGCATGGGCCATTAATCTCGACAACCAATTACACTTAATCACTCTTAGAGATTGGTATTGTCTATTATATTCAAAATATCAAGTCCTTTTCCGACCTCTTTGGGAATATCAGCTCCATTATTTTGGAATAAAAAAACTTTGGTAACTCACTTACTCAATGCCTTATCTCCAAAATTTGACACTACTACAATTGTTATTGGCCACAAGGAATCTTTTCCCACCTTCCTTCAAGCACAGTCTTTGTTGGTTTTAGAGGAAAACGGTTCAGTCGGACTCATCTCATGCTTGCTAGCCGCTTTGATCACTCTTTAGTTCCAATAGTTCTATACATCAAGTCTTCTTCTTCTTCTACATATCAATGTAACAACAACCACAATAT